>NC_088680.1:32863551-38441149 GCF_950023065.1 Planococcus citri
CAGTTTGTGTTGAAATTTTTAAAACACGTAGATGAAATGTGTGATACCAAATTCTCCGAAATTGTTTGGTATTATGCAGAGTGGCAACCCTGGTATTCGCAGCATCCGTATATACGTTTTGAAGAAGGGTTGCCAAGTGGAACATTTCCAGATACTAATCCAAGGCTGGTGATAATTGATGATTTGATGCGCGAATCGGACAATAGAGTTGTGGACCTATTTACTAAGGGGTGTCATCATAAAAATATCAGTGTATTTTTCATAACTCAAAATCTGTTTCACCAAGGGAAAGGTCAGCGTGATATTTCTTTGAATGCACACTATATTATATACTTCAAGAACCCTCGAGACAAGGCACAGATACGTCATTTAGCAAGGCAGATAAGTCCAGAAGACCCAAAATTTTTGCAAGGAGCTTATACAGATGCAACATCACATCCACATGGCTATCTCTTACTTGATTTAAAGCAAGCAACGGCTGAAGAAGTGCGTTATCGGACGAATATTTTTCCTTCAGACAAAGGGTGTTATGTTTATATGCGCCGGAAGTAAATAAATAAATATCAAATATTTTTCTTAAATTCATTAGTTTAGAAAAATGTCTCGTAACGTAAAGAACAACATTGAGCTTCTAAGAGCTCTACATAAAGTAAAGGGTACTCAACGTTCGAATATTTTGAAAAATGCTGATGCTAGTTTGGTGAATGCTATCTGTGAATGTGCTTTAAATACTTTAAAAGGTGTAGTACCATTGAATTCTCATCAGAAGAAGAATTTGTCTCGTTACAAGAAGTTAATGCGTACGCTTGTTCAAAGAAAATCTTCTTGGAAACATAAACGTAAAAATTTGGTTCAGACTGGCAATGGTGTATTTTTACCAATTCTCCTTGGCGCGGCATTGAACACCTTACTCAACTATTTTACAACATAGTGATATGGAAAATGTTAAGAAAATGTTGCTTGTTCCGGCAGAAGCCTGGAACAATGTTCAAACACCAGACCCTACACCCTCTATAACACAGACATATACACAGGAACCTTCTTTAACAGGACCAGCTAAACTAAGTATACACGAATTAGAGAAAGACATGTCGAGAGTATTGAATGACGGGCATATGGATGATCATGAGAAGTGGAACCTTTACTATCAGACTTTACAAAAGTTTTTTCACAAATCAAGTTTAGCAAGAAAACCTATAGTGCTCCCAATAGTTGAAAAACCTGCAGATTATAATTCCATAAGAACTATTCCATCTCGAGAAGCTCAGCAACCAATACATGAAAGTAGTCGAAGTTTGTCAGAGCATCAAATTGTGGCACCTCTACCAAAAACAATTAAGCAAAAAGCAGTACGATTTCTCAACTGGATTAGAGATACACATGTTATTACTTGGGATGATGCAGGGGTAGTATACATTAAAGGGAAAAAAATACCTGGATCCAATATTGCAGATTTAGTGAGTGATTATCTAAGGAATCGAATTACAGTAGGTCCAGCAAATGGTTGGTATACTTTTGGTCATGCTTTGCAAGAGTTGAATGTACCAAGAGATTTTATTGGAAATACTCTGAGATGGAAAGCATTGGCTCAAATGTCTCCCATTTATGAAGAGGATTACAGTGGGGTTGAACGTATATCTGACAACTCACCACACTTTCCATTAACTCGTTCACAGAGCAGGAGTTCGCTTCCAGAAAGACATCTCATAACTGGGAAAAAGAGACACTCGTGGTTATCTTATAATAATGGCACCCACAAATATTGATAAAATTTCAAATGTTTTAGAAAAATTATATTATAATGTAACTGACCCTGTGTCATTTTCTGGTGCACAACCTTTGATAAAACGTACTAAACATGAAGCACAACCAACAGAAGTGAAGAACTGGCTACAAGGTCAAGACACATATACACTTTATAAGCCAGCACGACGTAATTTTAAAAGAAACCAGTACATAGTGAATAATATCAATGATATTTGGCAAGCAGATTTGGTAGACTTACAAAGTTTGAGCAAACACAATGATGGTATGAAGTACTTATTAACAGTAATTGATGTGTTTAGTAAAAAAGCATTTGTGGAACCTTTAAAAACAAAGAAAGCAAAAGATATCATTGAAGCATTTGAGAAAATCATTCAGCATGGAAATTCAAGGCCTAGTAATTTACAAACAGATAAAGGGAGTGAATTTATTGCTGGAGAAGTACAAGCTTTTTTCAAGAAAAATAATATTAATAATTTTACTACCCAAAACCCTGATGTTAAAGCAGCGGTTGTTGAACGTTTCAATAGGACTTTGAAAACTAGAATGTGGCGTTACTTACATTATACAAACACTTACCGTTATATAGATGTTTTGAAAGATTTAGTAGAAGCCTATAATAGTTCGTATCATCGTACCATCCATATGGCTCCCAATAATGTGAATACAGGTAATATTTTAACAGTGTATAAAAATACTTATGGTGACTTGAGTTTGACCAACAAGGCTCTTTACAAGAAACCAAAATTTAGAGTAGGGGACTATGTGAGATTGGTGAAAGGAAAGGGAACTTTTGAAAAAGGGTATGAGACAAATTTTACAGAGGAAGTGTTTAAGGTTGAAAAAGTTATAGGGCATCAGCTTCCTACATATGAAATAGAAGATTTAAGTGGGGAGCCTGTTGATGGTAAATTTTATGAAGCTGAACTACAGAAGGTTGCATTTAATCCAGGTGCCGAATTCAAAATAGATAAAATATTGCGAACTAAAGGAAAAGGAGCCAGTAAGCAAGTGCTTGTCAAGTGGAGAGGTTATCCTGATTCGTTCAACTCTTGGATTTATGCTAAAGATTTAATTGATGTATAAAGTAGGAAAAAGAGCAAAAATATGTTTAACAACTCGTTTTACATTACTTTACCTAGCAATGCCTCAATGCAACTCTATCCAGAGAATACTTTGGCATCTTATACAAACAAATTGGCACATCGAGTTTCATTAAAGGAAGATGATTGGGAAGTTGGTCTTGTTGAAATTCAATATCCTGCTGTATTTGCCAACATTAAAACTAAAGATGTTTGGGTAGCTGTAAGTTACACATATAATTTGGCTCAAAAAAAGAAACTCATAGCTATGCCTGATGGTATTTATGATACAATTGATAACCTTCTATCTCTTCTTAATGAAAAATTCAAATTTCCCCCTAGTATTGGTTTGGAATTTGAGTATTTGAGCAATATCAACAGAATAAAGACCACACTTACTTTTGATATGGACAAGAAAATTTCTACCATTTCTTTGAGCCCTATTCTAGCAACTGTACTTGGATTTATTTTACCAGTTGAGGCTGAAAATATAGTATCATTTATTTTATACACAGATTACGAAGGTGTTGAAAAAAGTTCCAGTTCAAACATACACAACCAAATTTTACTAAGCTTGAAAGAGACAGTCAATTCTGCTGTTATCCTAAAATCTCCCTATCCTCCTAGTCTTGAATTTGGTATACCACCCCACATGTATATATACTCAGACATTGTAGCACCCAATTTCATAGGCGATGTACTAGCGCCTCTACTAAGAATAATAAAAATCGGTGAAATTGGAAAAGATATCTGTCAAACATTTACAGAACCTTACTATATACCAGTGTTGAAACGAGATTTTGAGACAATTGAAATAAATATAAGGAAAGACAACGGCAGTCCGGTTCCATTCTTATCTGGGAAGTTGAACGTGCGGTTGCATTTTAGACGTTATGGCCCGTTATCGCAGAAATCCAATTAATCGTTATGATGAATACTATCAACTGCAAGCTGGTGGTAGTGGTATGGCGTACTTTCAAGGCTCTCCTTATCAGAGGGGGCATGGCATTGGCAGTTTTCTTGGAGGCCTTTTTAGAGGTGCTTTACCATTACTTAAATCTGGAGCAAGAGCTGTTGGAAAAGAACTGTTACAATGTGGTATTAATGTACTTGATGATTTACCTGAGACAAATTTGAAGGACTCTGTAAATGTTCGCACTGGCGAAGCTGTTAAAAATCTCAAACGTAAAGCTGTTGATGCTGTGTTTGGTGGGAATATGCAAGGTAAAGGGTATAAAACTAAACGTAAAAGAAAAACTACTCAGTCAAAACGTAAATCTCGTGGTGCAAAGACGAAGAAGACTTCGCGTTCCAGTAAGAAAATCAAGAAGACTGTAAAACAGAAGAAGACTAGGAAAACTTCAAAGCCTAGAAAGAAAGTAGTAAAGCGTTGTCAACAGTCAAAGGCAAAAAGAGATAAATACGCAATTTTATCAGGCGACATTTTTTCATAAATAGACACATCCATACATCATGTCATTCTTACACATAGATTCTTGTGAGTGCACCAAGTCTGAATTAGATCTATTCGCACTACCACCTACACAAATTGCTATAGAACGCGGAGAATGGGTTGAGTATAAGCCAATATCTGCTCTCAACAACGACTCACCTCAAATTGAGTTTACAGTACCAGGCATTGGTGAAGAATACATGGACTTGTCTCATACTTTGCTTTATGTAAAGGTAAAGGTTGTAAAATCTGATGGTACAGCTATAGGAGATACTGAAGCAGTGGCGCCTGTAAATAACTGGATGCATTCTCTTTTTTCTCAAGTTGATATTTTTCTAAATCAAAGGCAAATATCTACACCAACTGGCAATTATGCCTATAGAGCATACATTGAAAATATTCTCAACTACAATTCGGATTCTAAGAGCACCCATTTAAAAAATGTGATGTTTTATGCTGATGATTCAACTAAAATGAATGATCATGCCCAGAACGAAGGATTCAAAAAACGTCAAGCGCTCCTTGCAGGCAGTAAAGCTGTTGAAATGGTTGGACATTTACACTGTGATCTATTCAATCATGATAGAGCATTACTGAATGGAGTTGAGCTTAGATTACGTTTAATTAGTTCTCGACCTTCCTTTGCCCTAATGACTAGCACTACCAACGAATACAAAATACAATTCTTAGATGCAGCATTATGCATAAGAAAAATGAAGCTAAACCCAAGCATACTTATAGCGCATTCAAGAACCTTGGAAAAGTGTAGTGCAAAATATCCTATTACAAGGGTGGATGTAAAAACTACAACTTTGGCTTTAGGTCTTCGTAGTTACACTGTTGATAATCTCATTAATGGTCAGCTCCCAAAACGTATAATTTTAGGTTTGGTTAACAATAAGGCAACTAATGGGGATTTTAAAACCAATCCTTTCAATTTTCAACACTTCAATCTCAACTACTTGTGTTTGTATATTGATGGTCATCAAGTTCCTTCTAGAGCATTACAGCCAGACTATAAAAACTCTCTCTATGCTGAAGCCTACAACACATTATTTGGTGGTACTGGTATTCATTATTCCAACCATACTCATACAATTTCTAAAGAAGATTATATTGGCGGGTATGCTCTGTACTGTTATGACCTTACTCAGGATCTGACAGCTCATTTACCAACACACTGGAATCTTGTACGTCATGGTTGTGTGCGTGTTGACCTAGGTTTTGCTGACGCTATAGAGGAACCTGTCAACATGATTCTCTACGCTGAGTATGATAACATTATTGAAATAGATAAAAGGAGAAACGTTTCTATTGATTTTGGAAATTAAACTTCCAATATGGGTAGTATTTTGATAATAGTTGATGTGAAGGGAGGGGGTAGTAGAAAAATGTTATAAAAATGCAGGTAATCCAAAGCTCTCATTCTACTTTGAAAATAATAATCAAAAGGTAAACAGGCATGGGTGAGTTCATAGTTGACTTCCAGGCATTCAAAGACAATTGTAATAATTTCATACTGAAAGAAGTGTCTGTTGTATCAGTACATTCGCATATTTTTGCTCACTGTGTTGTGAAATCACCTTTTCATTTAGAAGAGTTATCTCCTAAGAAACAGCGTGAAGTGAACTGGCTGTCTGAAAAGTACCATGGAATATTATGGAAGGATGGTTATACCAGTGTGGATGAAGCCATACACCTTATACAAGACATAACTCAGAATGCTAGTTTAGTTCTCTCAAAAGGGTTGGAGCGGGCAAAATTTCTGGAAAAAATAACTAAGAAGCCAACATTGGATTTAGATACTATAGGCTGTCCTACCATACGCCAATTATTCCACTCCAATTCGCACTATATATGCCCTCTTCCAAGACATAGTGTTGAGAGTGTTCAAAATAATGGTTATATTTGCTCAGTGGTAGCAGTTTTAAAGTATAAATCCTGGTATCTGGACTACTCTATCAATCATTCAAAAATTATTCTTCAGATTGAAGATAAAGACCATGAATACGATACAGTTAAAGAGAGACTTGATCTCCCACATTCTCTCCACTCATGAAAATGTTTATGCTGCAGATTGCCTACCTGTTTCAAAAGTAACTCTGCCTTGTTCAGTAGTAGTAAATTTGGATACTAGCAAACAAAAAGGTAGTCATTGGGTATGCATTCATATAGATGCACAAGAAAAAGCAGAGTATTTTGATAGTTATGGTTTTCCTCCAATGCGCCGTGAATTTGTTTCATTCATGCAGAAAAATTCCAAGCTTTGGACATATAATACTCTAGGCCTTCAAGATTACTTTTCTACTGTGTGTGGCAAATATTGTATCATGTACCTGTACTTCAAAACACGACACTATACAATGAAAGATTTCTTAGGGCTATTTTCAAATGACAGGATGAATAATGATTTATTGGTTGATTACTTGTATTCAAAGATTATTCTAGAAAAGAATCGAAAACGAGTTTTAAAACAAGTTCTACAGAAAACTCCAGAAATTTCCCCTTTGTTGAATAGTCTATTAAAACATCTTGGCGCTAAAAGTAATTGTAGGGTATCTAGGTTGTTTCTCATTGGCTAAAATCTTATACCTACCACCAACGTCACAGGAGTGGGGATACTATGTCTTGGGTTAGAGTTATAGTTGCAGATAGTCTCAGGCTCATTACTGTTTAGTTGTGCCTAGTGTCAAGTTGCTTTGGTTGAAAACGCGAAGTTTCGTTGTCATCATTCATAGTACAGTGCTGTGTAGTGTGGTGTAGTGCATTATCATTATAGTCATACTATACCACTATACATTTGGCAAAGCTGCAATTATTTTCAATTACTATGGCTTTCTCCCAGAAACCTACTGTAAGTACCTTGTCTTCAGCTATCGATTTCATTACCCCAACTCGTAACAATGGTAGTGTCAAACGAAAACGTGCCACTATGGAATCTGATGACCAGAGTGCAACCGAATCACCAGTAACTAAATCATGGAATCCTCGAAAGAATCTGATTATGACTCAAGTTTATGCAATTAATCGAAGTAATACAAAACAAGTCCAAGTGGGTTTGAATGTAGACAATGGATTTGAACCAACCATTTACTTTACAAAACATTCTCCACCAAAAAGTTTAGGAATTTACTTGACCAGTGAAACATTTGAACAACTCATGTCTGCTGAAAATGTTAAGATTATCAACAGTTATTTCGAGAATACG
The DNA here is from genome assembly GCF_950023065.1 of Planococcus citri. Lineage (NCBI taxonomy): Eukaryota > Metazoa > Arthropoda > Insecta > Hemiptera > Pseudococcidae > Planococcus > Planococcus citri. The sequence goes on from NC_088680.1 coordinate 32,871,059, forward strand.
AATAGAGCCGAAGCCAAAGATTTGAAAACATTGATGATAAATAAGTTTTTAAAGGTTCAGTTTAGACAATTTTATAATGAAAAGTCAATCATCATTGCTGATGCTGCATATTATAAAAATATATATACTGATAATATCATTTTACAACAAAATAGTTGGAAAAATCTTATTAGACTACACGTTTGTATGCAATCAACCATGAATGATTTGTTTAAAATGGCTAGTAATTGTAAGGATGTGTACGATGAAATTTTCAATAAGGCCTATGATACCTGTCTTGAAAAGGTAAATTTTCATGATGCTGGTAACTTGGAGTATAATATTAGATCTGCATACACTGATTCTCTTAGTGAGTTCCAGGGTAAGGTTGATCTTTTTGATAAGGCCTATTGTGAAGTTATTACTTTTTGTGGAGAAAATATTATCAATGAATTAATTTTAAACTTCAAACGTTTAGACCTAAACATGATTGATGTATTGAAATTACAAGTTAGTGCTACAAAATCTTTGAACTAAGTTTGTTTTATATGTAGAGTGAAGTATTTTAAGGTATTCTTGTATACTAGCTATAAGATGTAAATGGATTCTTTAATTTCTCAAATATATATCCAACTATAGTTTAGTCTATTTTCTAAGTTGTAAGTTATATGTAGAATTTAGAATTTGAAAATAAATTTCTTGAAATCAATTTTGTGTCTTATCCTTTTTTTTCATTTTTATGAACTCCTAAAAAAAAAAAAATAATAATTAAAATGAAATGAAAGATGAACACTGGGTACTATTTATTATAGAAATATTTCAATCACAGGAGTTAATACAGGTAAAAATAATCACAAGAACTCTTGAAAACTTATAAACAAATAGATTTCATAAAAGATGTAACCTAGAATTTATAAACAGAAGTAAGGAAATGTAAGTAAGTATAAGTTAATCTATTGAAAACAGATACAAAAATTACAAAATTAATTCCAAATTTTTAAAAAATTGCAAGAAAAAGTACATTATTCTTCGAGATCTGATTCGCCTGTGTCGTGGTCATCGTTGAAGAAAGGGCGGCCTGCCTTTAGCTCGATGACATATCTCTTGATGTATCGTACTTCTTTTTTACGACCCTGTGCACTCAAACAATTACATGGAATAAGTCCTCTGCGGAATCTATCAATGATAATCTCGCCGTTTCTTCCATTTCTCCGATTTTTATAATTGTCAACAACCAAAGTGTGATCCTTTGATGCCTTAGTTTTGGGATGCATGATTTTGAAAATTCTTTCAATGCAAGACTTTTGCAATCGTTGACTGACGTAGGGTAGCGTTGTGTAGTATTGCTTCCAATATACACTATCCAATATTTTTTCCAAGATATTATCTGGTAAATCGTTTAAGCCTGTGAATAAGAACAGAATATTATTAGGATTTATACCTACAGAATTTCAAGAAAGAGAATGAACTCAGGTTAGTTACATTTAAGTCCACATAACCATAGGGCAAACTACGGAAAGATTCAATTCTCCTCCTTTTTGGGGCAACTTCACCATATTCTTTTGATATTTCTTGTGTTACCACATGAAAAGGTCTCTTCCTTTGAATTTGGTTTTTATATTCAACCTTTATTTTCTGTGGTCGATTAGTGGAGGTTTGTGAGAGGACAAAATTTTTCAGTGCTTCATAATTCAGGCTCTGAAGGGTATTATAATTCAGGGTGAAACCCCGAATCTTCACCACATGTTTGAGCTCACCTTTCCCTGTTTTTATGCAATAGGCATAATTCTTTGGACCTCCTGAAAGTATAATGAAAAATTCATCATTGATAACTGTTAATTATTAATTGATAGATAAAATCTATTCATGATCAATAAATTCATCATACCAGAAATGAATTCTGTTATATAGGCTCCTTCACCCTCTTTTTCCAACTCGTTTCCCATCTGACCTAAGTAAGGTCCTGTCTCTATTTGCTCATCTCCTGGTCTTTCAATATAGATAATTGAATCTGTATCACAGTAGAGTACTCTATCTTGTAATTTTTCCAAATAACTATACAGGACCAGCCTGGCTTCGGCAGTTACATGAGCGCTGAGTACTGGATTGATAAAGGGTGTATCAATGGCTGTTTCTTCAAGGTATTCCCAGTGGACATAAACTAAATCATCAGTAACAAAAGTTGTATCTGTTATGTCTATTGCTGGGTTTGAAAAGTATTCGAAGAATTCGGGTCCATCCTTTATGACTTTCACCTGCCTTTGATTGTTCCTCTGCCCAAATTTTCCCCAGAGACTGAAAAATAAACAAAAACCATGCCAATGTTGATATGATGTACTTTTGAGAAATTTATATGTTACATTGAAGGATAGGTAGCCAGCATCTTACCTATTTAGGCAGAGTTTGCTCAGAGATCTTAGGCCTGGATTAGGTTCAATTTTCTCCAGATCTAGGGTTACGCCTTCTCGAAGTTTCATTTCTTCAATAAATTTTCTTTTGTCGTCATCTGACTGGACATGAGGTGGAAACCCTGAGGCTTCTTGTTTTATCTTCAAGAACGTATTTATATAGTTTGCAAATAAGCCGCCTGAATTGGTTTGAATGTTATATTTTGTGGATTTATAAGCCCAAACTTCATAGATCTCTTTGATTTGGTATCCTTTTTCTACCGCTTTATTTAGTTCAATACATGTATAGGTACCCATAATTTCTCTTTCATTATCGGAATGGTTACATGCAAATTTATTTTCTTCAGAGGCACATGTTCTACAAAGTGCAAATACCAATTTATTGTTCACTTTAACTGGTAAAACAGGTAGATATAGCTGTTTTGGTGGAAGAAGCCTAACTTTTGCAATTCCTGTAATATTATTCAAATTTGGGGGAATATCATTGCCAAGCAAAATTTTTGGATGTCCTATAGGATAACATCCATACTTGTTAACGTAAGGATAGAGAGAATTCACATCTAGATAGCGAATTTTTTCGTTTTTTTCAGGGTCCACTCTATAGTACCTGTATCAGAAGAAAAAAAAAGAAAAATTAGCATTAGAGAACCTCTCTGATAGTTTTTTCCCTACAAAAACCTATAACTTATCACCTTTATACCTACCAATAAAAGTTTTCTGTCCTGCCACCGAAGAATGGTTCACGGTTGGAGTATATCGGGGTTGGAATTTGGACATTTGTCATATAATGCTTCAGAGTAGGATTACTTCTGCATTCATTATAGATCTCACATTCCCATTTAGTGATAACATAAGGCGCTTCAGGCAGAGAAAGAAGATGTTCTAATTTTTTCAGTGTATTCTTATATCGCATGTCCATGTTGACATATTCTTTACTATCTTTCGATTTAACAGCTGTTGTTCGATTGGCAAAACATTTTGGGCATCCGTGATAATAGCATCCGTTAATTTCGATAATCAATGGTCTTACACTTGGCATATCTTCAGGAACTGGACCTAATTTTTCCATAGGAAATGACGGATGATAGCCATCAACCTTATATTTGCCAATTTGCTTTTCCCATCCACGGTAAGCAGATTCTAATTGAACACCATGCATATCTTCAAAGTACTTCAAATATCGAACTGCCAACATTGATTGATTGTCCCTCATTCGATATGATGGAAAAGTCATCAAAGGGATGGTATTTGGCGGTATGAAATTTGTTCTGTAAGCAGTCATGCAGGCACTGGCTATTGTTGATGTTGCTGCTAGAGGGTCTATCCCCATTAAATCGTAGAATAGTTTTCGAAACTTTATACAAGATTTTCGTAGTACATTTACATCTGCAATGCAGTACTTTTGGATCTCTTCTTGAAAATTGAATGTCACATTCTTGGATTTCTGATCATTGTACCATTCTTCGAATTTTTTCCTTTCTTTAAGACCCATTTCATCCATACCGTAATATTTTGCTTCAGGGATAGAGCCACAGTAGTTTTGATTCGGTAAAGTGTTGAAATAATGGGGGAAATACCCCTTCTCTGCATCTTCAATACCAAACATATCCGGTAGAGCAGCCAGCCTGGTATGGAAAAAGTTTAGGCTATCTTTGAATTCAATTTGTTTATGTTTCATCATTATCAGTTTTGAACCATTCATAGTCAAGGTAGGTACCCAATTTAGTTTTCGAACCATGAATTCTATTAGGAAAATATAATCATAGCCACCTCCATTGTGAGCATACACATATGTTTTTTTGAATTTGGGTGTTTTATTACGAATAATATCGAAAAATTCTTCTAGCAATTCATCTCCTTCTTTGTTTTCAATCACATATTGACGCTGCCCACAATGGCTACAATCTATCGTTATGTCATCATTTTCATTGTTAATACAGCGCATACAATTCATCTGTAGCACAGCAAAATTTGGTATGTGACGGCGAGCTGTATACTTAGGGGTGACAATCCATGGCTCTTCTTCTACCCTTGCTTCGAAATCAAAGAAAACATATAAATCATCGCTTCTTTTGTTCATTTTCTTCATAGGCTTGATAAAACATACGTGATCATAAGGCACCAATTTATCGCAGTTTTCACAGACATGAGAGTCACATTTGTGTTGCTGGTTTTTTTGCCTTCTAACAGAATATAACTTTTCACAGCTCTTACAAAATTTCAAGCCTTCACATACACTTTTGTTCTTCTCAAAATGGCCTGGAACCTTATGTTTATCATAGCATATTTGATCAAGAAATTTCCGATTGCAATCTTTGCACGTTTTAATTTGGTCCACTGATTTGAACTTACATTTCGGCTCTTTCAAGCATTGGCTGCAAGCATTTATACAATTTGGGTGTTCACCCTTATGGTGATAGCCTTTACCACATGCGTAGCAAAAGAAGTCAAACCCAAAAGCCCCTTTCAAAGTGGTTATCACATTATAATGTTCATTTAAGTAGTACAAGTTTATATACTTCTGGGCTGTGGTCTTTCCTCTGAAATAAAGTATTCTGCCATTCACATCGTCACCATGAAAAACAGTTATCTTGTAGTCTTTTAAATAATTCTGAAAACGGGTGAGGGCTTCAATACCGCCTCCAATTTCATCGATATTCACCCCTGCTTTTCGGCATAGTTTCTGAGCCTGCAGTAGCTGATAGTCTCGATTCTTTTGGATTATTAATTCATAATGTTTTTTTGCATTCTCGTTATCTTCTTTATGAACCAGAGCTATACCAACTACAAGGGCTCTAGGCAAACATAAGTTGTCATAGGGGTTTTCAATTGTAATTATAGATGTTTTTTTTCGGCAAATTTCTTCATAGCTCATCAAGTCAAATTTTCGTCTTCTTCCATTCCCATCAGGCATTCGTACTTTGGTTATTTTGATCTTAAAGGGTTCATCCGTTAAAAAATTTTTATTACTCTGAATAATTCGTGAAAATTCGTTCATTATTACATCGCTGGAAAATTGGTCAGGTGCCCTATATGAAATAAATATGGGTTTTTCTGCCGATTCATTGCCCATAACCAGACCAACTCTATCACGTGGATTCATATCATTGATAACAAATTCATTTATTAACTTATTCAGGGCTTTTTTTAGGTATTCTTCCGGATTTTCTTTTTTTAAGTTTTCTTTTAATTTGGCTGTCATTGTGAGTGCTTCAGTAGAAAATTTTTTAATAACTTTTGATGATATGCCTAGTACATCATAAAATTCCTCCTCTGTTTCATCTGTTTCACCTGTGGGTATAGAAGAAAAAAAAAATGTGTGTTAGGGAATTGTCTTTTTTAAGAAAAAAAAAATTAGGGTGTATTGTGCATCAATTTTTCCCTGTACCATTCCCCCCAGCTCTCAAGTGAAGTTGCCTCAAAATAGTTGGAGCACATATCTTCGATAAAATCTTCCCAAGATAACACTGGTAGGTTTAGTTGTTTGTGGATGGCTTGGCTCAATTTCCATTTGTCAAAATATGGTTCTAGCAGAAAAAATTGCAAGTCCTCTGCCCTTCCCTCTTTTTGATAATCTCTAATTAAATCTGTTTCAGTGTAAAATTGTGGAAGAGAAAATACGTGAACAACATCATCTTGTGTATAATCTTGCCAATTTTTTGATTCGATGTACTTTGCTTTTTTAAGAACTTCTATTACATTGATTGTTTCCTTGTTAAAATGCAGGCAGCTGATCAGGAATTGTTTAAATTTGTCTTTTAGGTGTACTCGAATAAAGTTTTTAATTTCATCATATTTTTCCAAAAATTTTTCATTCCAAATTTTTTCAAATTTTTCAATAATAATTTCACATAGATAATCGCTTGCTTGTGCCAACATCACAATAGAAGCCCCAGGGAGATGACTAACAATTTCGAAAATTAATTCAGGGGGTAAATCAAGAAGCTCTGTTTAAAAAAAAAAAAAAAAAGAAATTAGATTTTTTACAACAGCAAAAAGGGGAAAGGGGCAGGGAAATCTTAAATTAAAAAGCATTTAATTAGGCAAGCATAAAGCCACACATGCATTCAATCACTTGTTTGTTTTTTTTATACTTTGAAAAAAAATCAACTTTGCCAAATCTCTTTTTCAGAACAGATATTTTTTACTCAATTTTAAAAAATGTGAGAAAAATTATTTTGAATTGGTAATATTTTTAAATTTGAATTATTCTGTGTAGAGTTAGAAATGAATGACCTCAGAGTGTGTTTCCAGAAAAAATTTCTAAAAAAAAAAAAAATATATATACCTATTTTACTTCGTTTTTTTTTCTCAAATGAAAGAAATTAATAATTTTTTTTACATCACCTCCCTGCCTAATTTTACTTTGAGCAAAATGATCTTCGAACTCGTATGTATTTACTTTGCATAGCTTCAAGCATAAATTTAAAAAAAAAAGACAAAAACTTACCAACTGGCTGTATACGATTAGATGGTCCTGGTAAACCAACAGGCTGTATAGGATTGGATGGCCCTGGAGCACCAACAGGAGATAAAATTTCATGCACTTCGTCTGCTTGGAGTACAGGTAAAGGGCTCTGAGAAATTTGCTCCAATACCTTGGACATTTCTTCTTCATTAACTGGATTGTCCAGCTCGCCAAAAATTTTCGAACTTTCCATTTTTGAAAAACGAAATATTTACCACAAAAAAATTGAAACAGTTCGTGAATAATTTAAGTTTGACGATTCACTTCACTTTATTCCACAGTACACAGTACACAGTACACAATTTTGAAAAATATGTTCATTCAAAAGATTTGAAAAATAAACACACAGATACACAGTACAGAAAAAGTACAGAATCACACAGCACTAGCAGAATAAACTCTTTGAAAAAATCACAAATGCACAAATTAACAACTGAAACCTCCACTGACCAACTACTTTCTTATATAGATTCTAAAATCTCACCCTTACATTCTAGCTCTTTCTCCATATACCCTCCCTTGGAAACAGAAAACCTGTTCTCAAAGTATACCTGCTTTCTACTTTCTTCCATTTCCAGATCTTTCCAAGACAGAATTTCTTTGTACTTCTACATCACACATTTCTAGAAGAACAAGAAAGATTAATGACTTTTTTTTCTAATGTATAAAGTGGCGACACATGTCTGTAGCTATTGTTGACCAAAGGCTTGTCTTTTAAGGAATTCTTATTCAGTCTAGAAACGTCTGAATATTGTAGGGATTTAAAATATTGATGTGTGGGTGGAAGGATATGGAAAAGAATAGAAAAAGTCTAGTACTAATTTACTGTATCCATAATGCCTGTACATACCTACGATTAAAATCACTGATAATTATTTTAATTGAAGAAATCAATCAATCAGTCCATCTATATGAAGGGGGGGCAGAAGGGGGTTGATATTTCCATTTGTTCATATATAATCGTAATTGGCAAAATTGATTATGAATATTTTAATTAAAGAAATCAATTGTGATAATTATTCTGAATCAATGAAATATTTAATTAATTGATCGATCATATTGATATGTACCAGTGTTTTAATTAAATTAATTAATTAATTCGTCAATCAATATCAATTTAATATCCTCCCTCACCCCCGCCACCTAAGCCAGCATTCCACCACGTGTGCGCGAACCAGTTTCCCTCCTCACCCCGCCTATGACATTACCCACCCCGTACTGTACTCGCGAGCCAACGTTGCGTGTGTTGCGGGTTGCATATCTTGCACCTGATCGTAGAGTACCTCCTTAACTACTGATGTCCTGATGGTTCTGAAACGTGTTAAGGTGTTTTCGGGATACTGATTGAGCTTAGAGTTGAAATTTGGAAATGAGAAAAGGTTGCTTAGGGTTATTCTATTTTTACAAGTTTTGTTGTGGTAATAATTCTTGTAAAAAAAATATTTCAAAATAATTATAATGAATGTCTGACAGGAAAGTCTCGTGAAATCACGTTTAATTAAATTTAAATAATACATTCAATCTCATTTGAGTCATGACCCTTGAAACATTTTTGAATGTCTGGTGACTCTTTTGTGAATTCTGGTGATTTCTGGTGAATCTGTAACCAAGAAGTAACCAAGTGGAGTTTTTGTCTTTTTTATGGTGAATTGTTGGTGAAAAAATTACCTGAATGTCTTCATGGCCTTTAAAAGTTTTTTCGAACGTCTGGTGACTCTTTGGTGAATTCTGGTGTTCACCAGAGGTCACCCAATGGTTTATTTGTCTTTTTTATGGTGAATTGTTGGTGAAAACATCACCCGAATGTCTTCATGACCTTTAAAAAATTTTTTGAATGTCTGGTGACCGCTTTGTGAATTCTGGTGACTTCTGGTGACAGATTCACCAGAAGTCACTCAATGGGTTATTTGTCTTTTTATGGTGAATTGTTGGTAAAAAAAATCACCAGAATGTCCTTTTGGTCTTTGAAAATTTTTTGAACGCCTGGTGACTCTTTGGTGAATTTTGGTGACTTCTGGTGACAGATTCACTAGAAGTCTCCCAGGGGGTTATTTGTCTTTCTTATGGTGAATTGCTAGTGAAAATGAAAAAATCACCATTCATGGCTTTTAAAATTTTTTTTGAATGTCTGGTGACCGCTTGGTGAATTCTGGTGACTTCTGGTGAATCTGTCACCAGAAGTCACCAAGTGAGTTTTCGACTTCTATAAAAAGAATTTATGTTTTAAAAAATGACCAGAATGTTCTTATGGCCTTTGAAATTTTTTTCAAACGCCTGGTGACTCTTTGGTGAATTCTGGTGAGTTCTGGTGACAGATTCACCAGAAGTTACCAAGTGAGTTTTTGACTTCTATGAAGTGAATTTATGTTAAAAAATCACCAGAATGTCCTTATGGCGTTTGAAAACTTTTTCGAACGCCTGGTGACTCTTTGTTGAATTCTGGTGACTTCTGGTGACAGATTCACCAGAGGTCACCCAATGGGTTATTTGTCTTTTTTATGGCGAGTTGTTGGTAAAAAAATCACCAGAGTGTCCTTATGGCGTTTGAAAACTTTTTCGAACGCCTGGTGACTCTTTGTTGAATTCTGGTGACTTCTAGTGACAGATTCACCAGAGGTCACCCAATGGGTTATTTGTCTTTTTTATGGCGAGTTGTTGGTAAAAAAATCACCAGAGTGTCCTTTTGGCCTTTGAAAATTTTTTCGAATGTCTGGTGACCGTTTGGTGGATTATGGTGACTTCTGGTAACAAGTGAGTTTTCGACTTCTATGAAGTGAATTTATGTTGAAAAATCATCAGAATGTAGAGATGTGCACTTTTCAGAAAAGTAATTTTGGTGAAATGAAAAGTGAAAAGTTCATTGAAAAGTGTGAAAAGTTGTGAAAAGTGTGAAAAGTAAATCATGCGAGTCTCATTTCAAAGCTCTGAGTAAAAGTTTCAAATTGATGTATTTTTTTGCCTATCTAAAAAACAAAATCATATTTCTACTTGATTGAAAAGTGGTAGTTTTGAGCTTTTCTGGAGCCTCTAACATTTTTGGGGTTTTGTGTTTTGAAAAAAATGTTGTGAAAAATATCAAAATGCAATTCAGCGTCCATAAATGGGTTCTGAATTGCAAAGGTGGAGTGGAGAGAGTGATACTTGATATTTGACTTCATCAATGAAGTCGGTGTTTTCTGATGAGTAAATTGATTGGTCGCTCACTTTTTTTTTTTTTAGTGAAAATCGAAAAGTGAAATGAAAAGTAGGAACTTTTCTTTTCAACTTTTCATTGAAAGAAAAGTACTTTTCACTTTTTACTTTTCAGACTGCACATCTCTACCAGAATGTCCTTATGGCTTTTGAAAATTTTTTTCAAACGTCTGGTGACTCGTTGGTGAATTCTGGTGACTTTTGGTGACAAATTCACTAGAAGTCACCAAGTGGGGTTTTCGTCTGTTTTATGGCGAATAATGGTGTTGAAACCCTTGAAATTTTTTTTGAATGTCTGGCGATTCCTTGGTCAATTTTGTGTAATTTCTTGGTGACTGATTCACCAGAAGTCACCAAGTTAGTTTTCATCTTTCTTATCGCGAATAATGGTGAAGAAATCACCAGAATGCCCTCATGAATCGAGTCCTTTTTAGGTGATTTTTTTTTTTAATGGAAACATTTTAACATCTGCTAGAAGCCTTCGGAATGGCTCAATTAGAGTCGCGATCAGTCGAATCGTGAACTTGAGAACAGTATGAAGAACAAAATTTGGGGCTTCTCTTTTATTCGGCCAAACTATTGAAATTCATGAAAAATTGAAAAGCAAAATTCATTGCCTACTCAAAATTTTGTCTAAATCGCTATAGGCGATTCTTTGCTTAAATTTTTAAAGTTTGTTTTTTTTTGTGAAAAGTAGGATGAGTCGACTTCCTTATTCGTGGTGTCCAACAATAAGGACAACATGCAAATGTTTTCAATGTTTCAATTTGTGAGGTAGAGAAGATCGGGACAGAATTTAATCGAGACAATATTCTTCTAATTTTAAAAAGAATTGAAAAGATGAAAAACAAAATTCAAAATTTGAAAAAAATGAACAATTTTTAAATTTTATTTAACACAATTTTGGAAAAAAGAAAACGCTCTCCAACAATTTTGGGCAATTCAAACCGGCTGGAATCTCCAGCAAATTTCTTTTGCGTATCTTAAAAAATTCTATAGAAAAAGTTGATTGATATTTCTTTCGATTACTTCTTCTCAGTGATGTGTTACCCATTTTTTGGGTAGAAAATCCCGCTTCTGTCGTCGCAGAAACATCTTTTGTATGATTCAATTCCACTGTTCATTGATATCAAAGCCACCGAAATTATTCGCTTCGAGAAAGTACGAAATTCGGCTCTTTACTCGAGCAACAGCTGCGTATTTTCATTTTGTCGTTTAAATAACTACGGTAAGGGTAGGTATTTGTACATTATTCTAGAGGGTTCCGTTTTCGGCGTTAATTTCGATACCGTTTATTTAAAACGTTAGGTAAAACGACGATCGTTTTGTATGTTAGTTCGAGTGTAGGTACAGCAGACTGCCTATTTTTAGGTGTTCTGCATAGGGAGCCAAGAGTATAGAAGGGGAGTACGGTGTAAATGAACGATGATTAAATAGGTATAGCTGCGAAAACACGTCGGAAAGGTATTTCCGGGCTCCGGCGAGAATTGCGATAATTTGATGGATTAATAAGAGCAACTTTTATATTATTCGGCTCATTGGGACGAGGACGACGACATCGCGTTGTTGCGAAATTTCATTATCAAGCTTTGATTTCGCGTAAAAAGCTCGCGCGTTCAAGTTGTGACATTTTTAGTTAGCATAGTTATACCTTTGCCTAACTCTATGAACATTGAACACGATGAAAAGCTCGCTGCTCGCATCGTCGCAACAACACGACGGGAGGCCGAAACTCGCTGCCGTATAATTACACGATTTAGTGAGAGGAAAAAAAAAAATAAATAAAAATGACACGGCGAACAATGTTATCAACGTGGAATAAAAATAACAACGCAGACTATGGTACAAGTACACAAAGAGTAGAGCGAAGCTTTATTGCCGTCAGCGTCATCCCGAACGCCTAGAAATATCGCGTGTTAATCCTTTCATAAAAAGATTACCCGGCTTATTGAAATTTCACCATCGCATTGCCCTATATATTTACCTACATAGCGATACATCGTATTCGTATAATTTTTATTTTATTCGCCCGCTGCACCGTAGTACGAGTATATCCTATTGGCAAAAATTCCATTTCGTCGAGGTCATCGATGAGCATTTTAAAGACCTTTTAAACGCCTCGATTTAATTCTATTTTCGCACCCATTGCTACTCCAACTCTTGCTAGCTCTTAACATTCGTGTAGATATGAAATGTGTTTTTTCTTTCCAAATAGCTCTACTTATATACGCAGCGAACGTCAATGAAAACCCATCGAGTTTCAAAATTAGATTTTCTAATGTTTTTTTTTTTGCGCTCGTCACACTTTTACGAATTCTCGTAAAGCCTTATACTTTTTATGTGTATACCTCGAGCATTAAATTTTTTCCCGGAGTTTTCCTTTCCAAAGATGATATTCGCCCTTTGAATACTCTATACACGCTTACACATTCTCTTGCATAAATACTTAACGGGTGCTCGTAAAAACGTGCGAGATGAGATTTGAACGAAATTAATGTTTTGTAAGAATAAGGTGGCCTAAGTTATTTTGCAGGTGTTTTGCATACGATATTAGATTGTATTCTTTATGCATTGTAGAGAAATCGGTTCGTGTGAGGGAATTGTGATCAATAATCACGTATTGGTTAACATAGGGTAAATGTGCCTAAGTTTGCGCACCTAATTTTCAAACAGTCACTACTTTTTATGAAAAGGAGCTAGAATATTGAAATTTGTACAGAAGGTTCTTCAAACATTTGGCTATGATTTGCGCCAGAAATGAAATTTTTAATCGATTTAGTTTTTGATATTTTGACCAAAAACCAAAAAAAGTCAAATGCGCAAACTTAGGCATATGCCTTCCTAAGATTGCGCATTCACCTTCCCAAGATTGTGCACCAGTGAAAAACATAGAAATTCGTCAATATTGTTTAATTAATGATGAAAGCAAACAAAATGTCTCACGTGAACGTGCATTTGAAACTTCTGAGTGAATCACACTGGAAATGCGCTCGTATCTGGTATTTCCAGCATTACACCCATTTCTCCCTAGCTTTTGACAAGGAGTAAACTCGATACACATATAGAAGGTGTCATTTCATTCAAATAAATTGAATTCTTAATGAAAATTTCGAAAAGTATCAGTATTAGTCTAGAAAAGTAACAAAAACTGAAATTCGCAATCTTAGGCACAGGGGTGCTTTTTTAAAAAATTGAAAAATTGAAACTTAATTAAAGCAGAAAATACTTGAAATATGTGCTTGTTATAATCCCCAGACAATGACGAATCTAAAAATAGCTTATTTAGATTTCTACAGCCATTTCCATAAAAATTGTCGCGTGTCGCTTTTATTGGAAAAATTATAAAAAAATTTGAGAAAAAAGTTTTTCGCTTGTCAATTTGCAACACTTGATGCTACCATCACCAAAAATCGTGAAGTATGGTCATTTTGATTCTTCTTTCAAGCAAAGGCGGTATCAAAGTTGTAACTCTCACTGGTTCTGAGAAATCGTTACTGCGCAATCTTAGGAAGCGCGCAAACTTAGGCACATTTACCCTATAGGGTAGGATAAGCAGAAGAGGTGGCTTGTTCTTTAAATTTCGGCGAAATTGGTCCTAGGTACTTGGAAGTGGTTGGTCAGGACGAAAAAATAAGACCATCTATCTATATTAACTCTTAAAAAAAAAGAAAATGAAATATAAAAAGTTCAAAATTTTGAAAAAAAAGCTTTAGTAGGCTCTATAACACATTTACTCGTATATGTAGGTAGGTAATTCCAAAACTGTAATTGAGCTCTTCATGATGGGCTTGGAATTCAAATACCCTCAAAATTATAGGTTTTTGAAGACGCTGATTCGATTCTGAAATCCATTTGACCCTAAAACAAAAAATGAGCTATGTAGAGAATGATTTGGAGTTTAGGATTCCAAAAAATACAACATGGATACGTACTTATCGAATTACAGGTTTTTGAACTGAAGACGCAGCTTCTGATTCTGAAATCTGTTTTACCCCAAAATCAAAATTGAGCATTCCATGAGGTAAGTTTGTGCTGATAATTTTTCGAAAAATTCATTCAATTTTGATATCCGGGTCAAACAGGCCACATAATCGGGATCCATTTAGGCCTCTTTTTTAAAAACAAAAACCCAGAAAATACACTTTTCTTCTCATGTTGAAAAAGTGGTCCAAAAAATGCGTTGTTAGTCAGAAAATGACAAGAGGAGGCAGATTTTCATATTTTGAGATTGAGATGAATTTTTTTTTTGGTAAAAAAATTGGACGAAAACAATACATTTTATCTCACTTATGTCGAAAGTGGCGCTCAATATCAACTGTGTTGTAAATATAGCGTATGAAGAAGATTCGTCGAAATTTTAAGTCATTTCTTTTTTTAAAAAATAGGACAGTTTGAATATGACTAGAAATCAGGAGTGAGCAGAATCCGTCAAAATTGATCGAATCACGAATCACTTTCAATTTCACTATTCATTTTCAGCTATTCGAATCACTTCCAATCGCCAATCTCGAGTATCATTGTAAAATTATTCGGATCACAAATCGCAAATATTGTAAATTTTTCAATTCCCGAATCGCTATTTTTTTTAAATCACTGGTTTTGTCCTCTCCTTGCTTTTTTCTGTCGTTTTTTTCGAATGAAAAAGAACCGAAAATTGAATTTGAAAGGGAAAAAAGTTGACTCGAATCACGATGGCGAATCGTTGAAATTTTGGAATCGAGAAGCACGAATCATTTTGGCGATTCAAATCAGTTCGAATCATTGATTCTTTAGAATCGTTTTAAAAATGATTCGCGAAAAAATGCACCATTTGAATCGCGTTCATTCCTGCCAGAAATGTGTGTTCCATAAAAATTTGTCAAATTTCTTAAACGTATAAAAATACAAATCTCGAGTAAAACCATCAACTTTTTGTTTGAAGCTACCCTACGAGTTTCTATGCTCTTACAAAAAAAAGTGAGTGAAATTCAGTGACCGAGTGATTGAGAGGTTCCTTTGTAAGTCGATATTTATAAATTTTTCCAGTTCTTTAGTTGTTAAGGTAAACAAATTTTTGAGCTCATCTCCAGAACCCCATCCTTTTCCCCTCGTTGAGCATTTTTTGGTCAAATAAGGTGAAAGTTGGCATGTCCCTGCGTAAAGGCGTTTATGTAGTTACGTAGATTAGTACAAATACTTATAGCTAAATTTTTGGATTTTTAAGATCTTTTTGATTTCCAAAATTGGTTTTAAAATTTTTAGAAAAATGTTGTTTTACGACGTTCCGTTGGTAAAAAATATTGATTTACAAATTTTTGTCAATGTAGTTCTCCCTACGTGCCAATCCTCAATACGTATTTTTTGAATTATGGAATCTGCCTAAACGATTTAAAAATTGTTTTTCGATAGAATTTGTACCTTTTGGATTGGAATGTGGGATGGAAAATCAATTATGCATACTTACCTATCTTGTTTTTTGTGTGTTTGCTCCATTTTTTTTGTTTTTTTTTTCTAACCAAAACTTGCCAAAAAGGTCTTGCATTTCTTGAAAAATTGCAAAGAAGTATGTAGAATTGTAGATAAGCTAACTAATTTTTTTTATTTTCTCAAAAAATAAAAAAATCGAAAAAATTTTTTTGGGTGTTTTTTTTCAAAAGACCGTGTTTTCTGTTCTCCTTTTTATTATGGACATCTCGATATAGAAAGTCAAATTTTGTAGAATCCTCCCTCCCCCAAAGCAAATTTTGATAATTTAATAGTCAAAAAACTGTACTCACTCTTTCATGATGTTTATTTTGGTAATTATAAATAGTCGTATACAGTTATGCAATAATCTATCTGCTAATTAATAGTCCTTTTTATTTTTTTGTTTCAGGTGAGTACGAATTTTATCTATAAGAATAATGAAAAAGTAGTTTACGAATAAGTAAGTGCGATGTTAATTCTACAACGGTACCTATAAATCCTCCCCCCTGTTTCCAAATGCAACTATTATCAGGCGAATATTGAAAAATTAGAGAGTTTCTTGTTCAGAAAGTTTGAAATTTCTGAAAACTCCTGTAAAACTGATGATGAGTGATGAAACGTAATTTTCGGTTTTATTTTTACCTCTTGGAACAATAGATATTTAATAATGGTAAAGTTATTTTGAATTCTTCAGAGAGTTATATTTTTCAATTTTCTCCAGAATTGGTGAGAATCGACTTAGGCAGATAATATCTCATTTGTGATTAATGAGGAGGGGGTGGAAATAAGGGCTCGTTTTTTTTCTGCAGAAAAAAGGATAATTTCAAAAAAAGCTTCAAAAAAGCAACAAACCCGCCAAGCTAGAGAAAAAATTCAATTTGAAAAAAAGGAATTATATCCCAAAAAATGAATTTAAAGCAAAAAAAATCGGCCAGTTGAAAAAAATCAAGTTCTCAAAAAAAAATTTGCTTAAAAAAATAAGTGATATAAAAAAATTGCCAAGGCTCATCAACAAATTTTCATCACTTTCACACAAGTTGTAAAATTTTTGAAAAACGTTCTTTGAAGTTATGAAATTTGAACTTAGTTTTACAAGTTCAACAATAAATTTGAAAACCGGGCTGAGTGTTCCGACAAGGTGGGCCCGGTTTTAAAATTTATTGTTGAACTTGTAAAACTAAGTTCAAATTTCATAACTTCAAAGAACGTTTTTCAAAAATTTTACAACTTGTGTGAAAGTGATGAAAATTTGTTGATGAGCCTTGGCAATTTTTTTATATCACTTATTTTTTTAAGCAAATTTTTTTTTGAGAACTTGATTTTTTTCAACTGGCCGATTTTTTTTGCTTTAAATTCATTTTTTGGGATATAATTCCTTTTTTTCAAATTGAATTTTTTCTCTAGCTTGGCGGGTTTGTTGCTTTTTTGAAGCTTTTTTTGAAATGATATCATTATTTTTTTTCCAAATTTCACTGTGCGGAGTCTACGTTTGTTTTTCTTTCTTCAACTGGATGGGTTTTTCGCTTTTATAAAGCATTTTTTAGGGATATCATTCCTTTTTTTTTTAATTGAATTTTTTCTCTAGCTTGACGGATTTTTTGCTTTTTTGAAGGATTTTTAAAGATGATATCATAATTTTTTTTCAAAAGAAAAGACTGAATGCATTCTGTACCTATATAGATAGATAGGTAGGTAGGTAAGGTGCACTGGGGTAAATCAGAAAACTTGCAAATTTTGTAACATAGGACTGTTTTTACATATATTGTTTGGAAAAATCATTTGTTTTTTAACGTACCTAACTGAAACTTGGAAAAGAGAAGAGAGAAAAATTGAAGATACATACTCGTATAACAATCAAGGAATTATATTGAAAAATTTTCACAGTGTAAGTATTGAAATGATATTGATACCCATCTCAATATTCAAACTGTGACTTGATAAAATGACTAACAAGAAGTATGAATGAAATGAGTTATCGTTTCTGTAACCATATAGGCAAGTTGAGTATAACACCTTATCGTTGTTACCGCATACATTAGCTCCCCTATTCAAATTAGAACGTTTTGGAGAAACCAATGTACCTAATACAGTTGCATCCATACGTCGACTGAAATCAGATTGCTGATTGTGTTTCAATTGTTTATTAAAGTTGAAATTTTCCAAGGAATTTTGTATACAGTACAGTACAAGTAAACACAGGTAGATCAGTGCAGTGCAGTACACGTATCAAAATACGTAATACATAAGTACTAAGTACGTATATGTCGCCTTATATTATCCTTACGCTACTTATTACATGAAAAACATCACTACACATCAATTTCATAATACACCAAATTTGAATTTCGCATCTAATAGTTCCTGTCAAAAAACGCTTTCGATGGGGTTAAATTGAAATCATTGTGATTATTAATTTGTACACATTTAGGAGTTCATCGAGAATATAATTTCTACCTAGACTATTGATTCAAAATTGTCACTAAAAAAGTAAAAATCAATTAATTTTCAACATAAATTGAATTTGAATTTCTTGTTTAGTTCCTCTTCGTGTATTGAAACACCTTCGTTGAGATTATTATTTCTATTATGTAAATTGAAGTCATTACGATTATTAATTCGTACACATTTAGGCGTTCCACTGATAATATAATTTCTGTATTGAATTAACATCGTTTCAATTAATTAATTTGTACACATTTACGGCAAATTTTCTTCTAATTGTAACATCTGGTAAGGATACACTAAACAACACTCAACAGCGTTGATTTACCCAAGGAAAATGATCTCTTGTTTGGAACATAGGTAGTAGGTACTTATTTCACGTACGGATCCCAGAGTGTGGCATAATTCGCATTGGCTTGTAGTAAGTATATGTAATTCTCACAAGTTTTCAGTGTAGGTAGGTACATCTACTTTGAGTTGCAATGGTACACTTTTCAACATCATCTTGAGCTGTGTGCAGAAATGAAAAAATGTATACCTAAATGAATAGAGAATTATTGATTTACTTTTAACCATATTTATCTACCAGTGACCGATCACACTACTAAATCTAATTTGCTGATTTATTCATTTACTTATTAGGGTAAAAATTACTTCTAGGTTTTCAACAAAGTCAGCTGCGCTTTCAGGAACAATTAAGTAAAAATTATGATTTGTGAGAAGATCGCAGTTCAGATTGCAAGGAACATCTTCGTGATAGAATAGATTAGATATCAGCGCAAATCAGAAGTCTGCTCGGCATAAGTATTTAAATTATCACTAACACAAAGATCTGACGATTGATCAAATCATGTATAACTCATTCTAAGTGCATTTTATGATTTGAACGATCGAATTCATCATCACTTGTTACATTACTGTCTAGCAAAATACGTAGTTAATTGTTTTCTTGTTCGTCATCATCACTTTCTTAGAGCAGTTGATTTGATTGGCAGCTATCAGCAATATTACGTTTCATTGTTCGTTGAATTTACCCTGAAAATCATCGCATTATTAGAATTTCACTTCAGACTCAAAAATGTTCATCACTTACTTGATTCAGGGCAACAATCAAAGCTTCGGAAACATAGAAATGTGTGTTATCTTGATCGATAGCAGTTGATTTGATTGGCAGCTATCAGCAATATTACGTTTCATTGTTCGTTGAATTTACCCTGAAAATCATCGCATTATTAGAATTTCACTTCAGACTCAAAAATGTTCATCACTTACTTGATTCAGGGCAACAATCAAAGCTTCGGAAACATAGAAATGTGTGTTATCTTGATCGATCATTAATAATACTGCCGCACGGTCACCAACTAAAATAACGATTATCACGAAGGAATAACAACTTCTTATCACTAATTTATGATCGTTATCACTGTTTCTGTTCGTTGGGGGGGACTTCGTCCCCCCCACACCCCCCCTTGGGCTTCGCCCAAACCACTTTCTCCTTTCTTTTCCTTCTCTCTCTTCGTATCAACTCACCATACTCGCAATAACCGTAAGAAACATACAAAATACAACCACTATACATATTCCGTCGTCAGACCTACAGCTTCTCAGAAGCAACCAATTCTTTTCAAATATTGCACAATTATAGTAAATTTATCACAGATTGTGCTTTTTCCATCAGATTTACAAAATATTTATTCAAAAATATGATGTCACGATGTTTAGTAATGAAAATATGATTTAAAAATTACTCCAAAACGCCAACTTCAGACTAACAAAATGTCGCTATTTCTAATCATGCAAAGTTCATTAATAGCTCAAACTGAAGAGCTTGAAAAGCTTAATAATATATCAAAATTTCAAACCCCTATGTTAATTGGTTAGCGATTGCGGCGGAGTCAAAATCTGTGATTTGTTGTTACATTGTTTAACTTACTCTACGGTCTCTACGTACTGCAAAAATATACACATCATATTTCCGTTGTCAGACCTACAGCTTCTCAGAAGCAACCGATTTTCTTCAAATTTTGCACAATTATGGTAAATTTATCGTAGATTGTGCTTTTTCTATCAGATTTTCAAAATATTTATTCAATAATATGATGATGACGATTATTAGTAATGAAAATATGATCTAAAAATTTACTTCAAAACGCCAACTTCAGACCAGCAGACTGTCGCTATTTTTTATCGTACAAAGTTCATTAATAGCTCAAATTGAAGAGCTCGGCGAGGTTAATGATATATTAAAATTTCAAATCCCTACGTCAATTGGTTCGCGATTGCGGCGGAGTCAAAATCTCCGAATAGTTGTGCACAGAATATAAGCAGTAGTGGTCGGACTGTTTTGTTTTTTCGTTTTGGTATTTTTAACATTTTTTTTATGTCATATTTTTTTTTCTCTACCTTGTCGGGCAGTCCGACCGGACTGCTTGATTTTTTTAAAAGTCATTTTTAGATTATTTTTTAAAAATTAATTTTTGATGATGAACATTGAAAATCACGAATTGAAGTCGACGAAGAAGAAAACGTTCTACTGATCAATTTTGATCATTTGACATTTTTTGTACTATCAGCTGGAAAAAATATATAATTTTTGTACTCTCCAGCTGAGATTTCATCAATTAATTCATATCAAAATGAACACCAGCTAAGGTATGTTGGTATGTAGGTACAAGTGTTGTAACTACCAAAGTTAGTTTTCACTTTCAGTCATTTTGGAATAAAATACAAAAATCTAAAATTGCATTATTCCTTTTGAAAATATGAATAGGCAACTAATTCTGCATTTCAGGTTTAGTCAGCAACTGACCTGGAGTTCACTCGCATAAGTATTTGTCTACGTGCTCTGGGTTGTTGCAATGACCTGTCCTTCATTCAATTTCAATTTTTCGACCCCCCCCTCCTTTACATTTCATTACGTTGAAGCAATCTAGTTTTTTGAACGAAAAAATCCTCGAATTTGTGGACGAATAACTTCCTTTCGACAATTTTCATAAGGTTTATGATCCATTTACTTCCAATGGCCTCCACCTCCGCCACTGATCATCCTCTTGAAGGTAATATGTATTACCGTAGCATGGGATATTCTTAAGGTGCTTAAAATTAATGTACCTACTACCTACCTATTTGCTGAAAATAATATGCAATGCAAAGTGTTCCCGAAGGAACCAAATCGCATTCGATTATCACCTCGTGCTAATATGGTTAATGGATGTAATTAATTAATGCAGTTACTGATTACATAACGACGAAAAAAAAAATTTCCCAGCTTGTCAAAAGCACCCATTGCGCCTTCAAGGTTACCAACCTCCAAGCTTCTTTACTCAGTCGAAAAATTCGCATATCCTAATTGCTTTTCCAAAGCTTCGAATGAAATGAGAATGTGATTTTCACGTCTGTTTCTCGCAATCAATTACCAACGACGCCTCCTATCTGCATCTTGAACTTACATCTATAAACCACAGCAGGCGGAAAAAAAGTAGGAAAGAAAAATCACACACGAATAGCATGAGCATTGAGCATCGACCGCCAATCGAACCCTACAGCTAAATCCCATCACATCGCATCGACTGACATGACTCGGCGTTTATAGTGCTGAAAAAAAACCCTCGCTTATTTGAAATTCGTGTAAAAAATGGGTCTCCATTTGTATCGCAAATCAAATTAACGCTGTAAGAATTTTTCCTCGGACAGGTGTAATATTTTAAAGGCGCGAATTCGCACGATACCGTAGCATTCGGCGCGTTTAAAATCATAAACTTCCTACGTTCGTTACCTCGCTTTTCCGCTCGTTTGGTCCGGCTGCTCATAGTCAATGACATTAATTTAGTAAATTCGCGTTCGCCTTCGTCTTCGTCTTCGCCTTCGCCAGCTCGAAGGGTACTTAACGAGAACTCACGTATTGGTATTTGAAAATCAGGCCACGATTTATCCTCATTCCTTAACCGTTTGAGTCGCGTCGAGAGTCGGGCTCGGGTGGCGCAAAAAAAGCACAACGCTGGAAGCGATATAATCAAGTCTTATTTGTATTCGAGTCGTAATACGCAATAGCTAAAAGTTGCTAGTTGAAATTTCACGCGGCGAACTTTTCAACAAAGACGTGCAACAAGTGCTACGTATTTAAATAAATTTCAATATTTCCGAAATCTTCGTAGGTACTCGTACTCGTGTATAGTATGTGCAACGAAGCTGTACCTTTTTTCTTCTGTATCGCCATCGCGTACCCCTCGAAGCCGTTCAAGTGTTCGTGCTCTCGTTGAATGGAAGAGCTGATGGTTAAAGTGGTAATTTACCTTGCTAAACATCCCTTATATTGCGAGGACGAGGGCTCGTAAAAGCAAATATTTATACAAGGTCGTCGTATTACGCGCAATAAACAACAATAATAACTTGTACTTGCAAGTTTTCCACCCCCGCAGCGCATGATTTTAACTACGTGAGCCAATGCTGCGTTCAAGGGGTGCTCAATTTTTTAAAGAGTAATTTTTCGAGACGTAGATTTTTTAGGGAAAGAGAGGATTTTTGAGAGAATTTAGCATCTTTATTCCTTCCTCTTCGAGAATTTTTTTTTGCAAGGTGACCATCCGCCATATTCATCTTTCTCGTTTCATTTGATTTACTAGAAATTAATTTGGCTGACGTTTTTGTGACCAAAAAAATTGAGTTAGCTTTTCATGAAAAATTAGAATTGTGAAATGTCTGAACAAGGATTTTTGCAGAAGCCAAAATGACTCAGGCCCCAAATTTGTTTAGATAAGATAAAGTCAAATTTTAAAAGTCACACTTCCTCCAATTTCGACTAAAAATGAACGGTTGTATTATTCAAAAGTGACTTGAGACCTATTAAAATAGTTTAAAACTTTGACAATAATATTTTTGAGTACTTTTCAAGAATTTTGAGCCCAAGATTGGGTCAAGTACAATTTTGGGGAATTTTAGAAAGTGTCATGTGACCTATCAAAATGTATTAACATTTTGCCAGAAATCTAAATATTTGGACGAAAATGTTTTTTGAGCATTTTAAAAGAATTTTGACCCTGAAATTGGATCATGGTTTTTGATATTTTTGAAAACATGTCATGCAACTGATTAGAATGGGTTCTTTTGCAGAAAGTTGAAGTATTCCAATGAAAATATTTTTTGACAAATTTAAAAACCTTTTGACCCTAAGATTTGATAATGATTTCCAGGATTTTGGAAGAAGTTTACACACAACCTTCGAGGGGAGGGGGCTCTCGTCTTTTTTTTCGAAGTTGGAAAACTAAAATTTTCAGTGATTTTTTTCCATAACCGAACACTTTGGGAGAGCCTAAAAAAAACGTAAAATCGTTTCACAAGTAAGTAGGTACCTTCCCTACCAACAAATAAATAAAAGCTACCGTACCCTCTCGGCTCTCCTTCAAAAAAAGTGCACAAGCGTTGCATTTTTTTTTGCACAAATTTTATTAAAAACTGGAAGTAGGTACTGATTGAAAAAATTAAAATTTTAGAATTTTTTCCAAGTGGAAAAAGTATGTAAGTACTTACATTGTTAAAAAAAAAGCTACGGTCCTACACTCATTTTCCCTCTTTGCCCTCTCCTTTAAATACGAGCTCGATCGAACCAACTAACCTTCAAGCTCGTATCCAGTTACATCAATTAAAACTACATAATTTTCAAACGATACACCGATAACTACCTCTTTTAAAAGTTTAACGACCCCTAGAGCGATTCAATTTTTCATCCTTTAAACCGAATCTACCTCGCCGAGCTTCTCGAGTACTCCGTAACATTTAATTTCGCACCTCGCGCCAATTCATCAAACGCATAATTACTCGCCTAATAAATAACGCTAATTAAAACATCATAGATATTTTGACGCTTCGCTGTCGAAAACAGCACATCAAAAGATTCCGACGTAAGATAACGTTTGCCATAGAGCATTGTTCCATTATCGTCGCGGCAAGGCAAGAGGTAAAGTACATAAGATATACCTCTACGTAAATTAACTCACGCATATAGCACCTGATGAATGCGGCGAATGGAAAAGCGCTTTTGAAAAATACACGTAGACGTCTACGACAACGTGCAAAAGGATAAGAGGATAGCGAGGAAAAACACCACAGTACAGAAAGAGACAGCAGAAGGGCACACAGCGTATACATTCTCTTGCACTGCAGAATGAAATGGGCATTGAAAAGGAATACGAGAGCGGAGACCCAAGTCGGACGCGTGCTACATTTTAAGAGCTAATGTAGTAAAATGTAGCGCTTAATAAGGTTAATTTTGAATTCAACGTGTATGAACGTTATAATGTGCATAATAGATGAATGTTGTTTTTAAACGGGCGCGTTCGCCGTAATTAAAACCCCGAGCCGGAGTCGAGCACGTGCATATCACTATACGACGACGAACGTTTCGTTATCTTGAAAATATTTACTTAGGTGAGTAGTTTTTGAAAAAAAAAATGCAAAAATTAAACGAATACGGTACTTTTGACATTAAAGATAAACATGAGGTGATATGTCCCCTTCTCTTCGTTTTTGAAAAATTGGACGCAATTTTTTGTCACACTTTTGTTTTAAAAAATATTTGCCTTTTATATACTCTGCAATTCAAACAGCGAAAAAAGTTCAGTTGCTAGAACTTTTGAAGTTTTGAAACACAAAAGGTCAGAAAATACGGATTTTGGACTTTTGCAGTAGCACAATACCAACTTGAGTGGGGGGGCGGGAGGAAGACTTAAAAACCATCAATTTTTAAAATAGCTCGGGCTCAAAATAAAAAATTGTTAAAGTCAGTTCAATTTCGAGTGAAAAATAACAATTGTAGAATTATATTTTAAAGATGACCTTGTGACCTATCAAAATAGGATAACATTTTTCCAGAAAAACAAATATTTGAACTAAAATGTTTTTTGATCATTTTTGAAGAATTTTGAGCCCGAATTTATGTCATGATTTTTGGAATTATTGAAAAAGAGTCACACGACCTATCAAAATAGGATAAAATTGAGCAAGAAATCCAAATATTTTGACGAAAATGTTTTTTGAGCATTTTTGAAGAATTTCAAGTCCAAAATTGGTTCACGATTTTTGGAATTTTCGAAACCAGTGTAATGCATGATGCATTTCAGCAGGAAAACAAAAATTCTTATCAAAACTTTTTTTGAGCACCTCTGAAGAATTGTATGCCCAAGTTTACAATTTCAGGAAAAAACCAAAAATTTCTATCAATTGGTATTTTTTTGAGCATATTTAAAAAATGATACGTAGCTTTAAATTTGGATGATTTTTAGAAACTACTTATAGAAGAAGGGATGTGCGGTCATGCGGTGAATCAAAATTGGTTGAATATACAAGAATGATACGAGAAAACCAATTACGTATTTAGAATAATTTGAAATCTTGATTAAAAATTGACGAAAAATGGGTGTAAAGTCTCCTCTATTAGGAAAGTTTCATCCCAAGGTCGTCTAATTGCCTGTCTGTCTGTCCTCTTGAGGTCATTGACCCATATGTCTGGCTTCTCAAAGTTGTGTGTCTATCCTCTTAAGATCACTGACCCCAGCACACAAAACACATATTTATGTCAAAATGTCCCGAGAAGTTTGAGTATTTTGATAAAAATGTATTCTATGTAGCATTTTTCAAGAAATTTTCGCCCAAATTGGGTTACGTTTATCAAGATTTTTGAAGTGGTGAACGATCTATTAGAATGGGTTAAAACTTAACGAGAAAAACAATAGGAAATTTTCTCTAATTATTTAATTTTCTTTTCAAGAGGGGAGGGGGTTCCGTACAAGAGAGCTAAAATAGCTTGGTCATCCAAGCGATGTGTTTTGTCAAAAAGGGGGCTTTTTAGAAGAATGTTGATGCTGAAATAATGAAAAATTTGTAAATAAGTATGGGGCTACAACCACAATTTTTTCTGCGATTGCAAGGGAACCGGCACTAATATTTTCGAACCAGGCATAAGAAAGAACCAAAAATTTCAGGTGCTGAAATTCATTTTTTGATTTTAGGGTCATCCCATGTCAACTCAACCAATGTTTTTGAGTCATGTCTTTCAATTTCGCTCAAATTTTTTTTACGACATATACCCACCCAGTAAGTAAGAACTCCGCAATTAGTTTGATCCCAGTCCCCTGAGGGGGCGGGTGGGGGGCTCCTATTATTTTCACGTTGTCTCGAGGTACTCAACTTCAGCAGCTCATTCCTCCAAAACTATGATACTTTGATCAAAACTGATTTCACAGTTCGAAAGGGCATCGCATTTAGAACTTTCAAGCATTTTGGAATTTCAAAATGGCACTGTAAGTAAGAGCTACCATTTAAAATTTTGAAAAAATTTCTATAGATGTAACTTTTGATGCTTTTTCGAAATATTCAAGTTTCGAGATGGGATCTCTTAATGGAAGGGGAGCACCCCCCCCCCCCACAATTTTGGGCAAAACTTTCGAAAGAAAATCTGGGGCATGTGATACATCAAATTGTATGTTTTTGGTGATGCTGAACACGAATATGATGTCAGATCTTTATTTTTTGAACTTTTACCCCCTTTGGGGAGGTGCTGGGGGCCATGGATGGGGTCTTATCAAAAATTTGATTTCATATTCGTGTCCAGCGTCACCAAAAACATACAATTCGATATATCACATGCCCCAGATTTTTTTTCAAAAGTTTCGCCCAAAATTTGGGGTGGGAGTCTCCTTTTCCATAGAGATCTCATCTCGAAACTTGAATATTTCGAAAAAGCATCAAAAGGGTACATCAATGGAAATTTTTTCAAAATTTTAAATGGTAGCTCCCACTTACAGCGCCATTTTGAAATTTGAACTTTCAATTTGAAAGTTCAACTTTCAACTTTAGAAAATTTCAAAATGCTTGAAAAGTTCTAAATGCAATGCCCTTTCGAAATGTGAAATCATTTTTGATCAAAGTATCGTAGTTTTGGAGGAATGGGCTGCTGAAGTTGAGTACCTACCTCGAGACAATGTGAAAATAATGGAAGCCCCCCCACCCACCCCCTGAGGGGGCTGGGACAAAACTAATTGCGGAGTTCTTACTTACTGGGTGGGTACATATTATTAAAAAAATTTGAGCGAAATCGAAAGACATGACTTTCAAAATCACCTTTTTTCGGTTGAGTTGACATGGAATGACCCTTTAGGCAAATTTTTGAACACTCAAATTTGACTCATTTTTAATGAAAAAAAGAAACATCAAAATTTGATTGAATTGACCTAAAAGGCTAAAATTCGGTTTTTACCCTATTTTTGGCCTCTCGAGTTGATTGGTGGTGGTTTTGAGCAGTTCTGAAGCCTCCGGCGGATTTACAGCTTTTTTCCGATATAACTGGGAATCTGAAAATCCGCTGGAGAATTCAGAATATAGTTCGAAATTATCACAAATCAAAGTAAATTCCAGCTTTTTATGCCAGTTTGATCAAATGTTGACTTTGTTTTATGAGAAATAAGTCAGATTCAAATTATTAAAAATTCGTTAAAAATCAAAAAATGAATTTCAGCACCTGACATTTTTACCAATGGTGTATTTTGAGATCCCTTAATGGGTAGTATATTCTCTACTTTGGACCGTCAAATCGATGGAAAGTAGAAGTGACAAAATACATGTGTTTCTCTTTTTTGTTCTACCGTTGTCTTCAATTTTATCAGGAGAGGAGGGGGGCATACAGAACTTTTCTCATCCTTAGATGACCTTTTCTTACGGGAGGGGGAGGGGGGGTGTAGAAATCATCATTACACAAAGGACATAGAAAGATGGCGAAAAACTAGGCCCACGAGCCATATCGCCGTACCAAAGTGAAAAAAAAGAAGGTACAATAAAGCTGCATACCACGGTTAATAATTGTCTCACATGGTGGCAAATGTACCGTTGTAACTGGATGAAAAATTACCTCTCATTTTAAATTTACCTAACGCGTGGATGTTGATTAATGAGCAATTCAAAAAGGTAGAAAAAGAATTAAAAATGTTCGGGGGTAGAAAAAGCACTGCGATGCGGCGCGGCGCGGCGCGATGTTCACGAGGTAGAAAAAAGCCAGATATACGCGTACAATTAGCCAATAAAATGAAATCGAATTAAAAGTTGTTGGTACCATTAAAAATGTGTGTATCTGGCGTGTTAATGGCGCGGATTTTTTTCCCACGAGTGGAAAACTAGGAAAGTACGCCACTATAGAGGGAGGGTTTTTTCTTTCAGTACGAGCGAAAGAAATTGGGCGTAACATTTTGACGGATGTGGTTGGTTTTTGGAATGATTTAAAGGCGCGTGTATTATCGAGTAAAGGATATTTTGTCAATTGGAAGTATTTTGCGAAACGCTCGTATACTTATATACGATCAGTATTAAAGTTTGACGCGAACGATATCGAGAGTGAAAGAGAGACGGAGTGAGTAAGGTGGTGAAGATGTCATCGGCGACGACGGTGGAGCGAATTGTCGAAAAAACCCACGAAGAATGGGAACCCCGAGGTAGCCCCCTTTTTTTCTCGCGTGTAGTATACTTATTTGTTGTCAACGCATCGTCGAGTATATTTTTTCCCCCGACAAAATCGAATTTTTAGTACGAATAGAAAAACGAACGGTGGAGCGACGACGACGACGTCGACCTCGGTGATATATTACGTACGAATGTCAAAAACGAAACGAAGAATTGTATTTTGGCGGCGCGTTAGCGAACCAAAATTCGTTTTTTCGGCCCCTCCAGCCTGTTCGTCGTATACTACTTTTTCATGTTGAATTTTTGGATTTTGTTTTAATCTAGAATACGTGATATAGTGACTTGTAAAAATATGTATTTCTTATACCATTTGTAACCTTTTTTCTCTCCTCTTCCCTTTTTTTTTCATTTTCTTTTTTTTCTATTTTCGCTGCGACTCTCTCTCTGTGAGTTCGTCGTCGTCATCGTTTTCGTATATGGCGAACATACGTGGCGCGATTTTTCTTTCTGCAAAGGTGCCGAGGGAAAGCCTATAAGCGCCGTCCGAAAGTAAAAGAATTACTTTTTGTTACGATTATAATAGGCGAAGCTGTCAAATTCGCGTAATAAATCTAATTTCAAGGGTCATAAGAATGCTCGCAGACGGCCGCCTTTTTGCGCCTTGTTTTTTCTTGTCGGTGTTTTGTTTGCAAATGATTAATTAATATTCGATAGTCGACGCTGTGTATTAAATTTACTCTCTCTCTCGACAACCGCACACTAAATTTACGCCGTCGCGCGTCAGCTTGTCCGCGCGTCTTCTTATGCCGAGCTGCTTTCTCTCGATTCGATAAATTTGAATATAGTAGAACATTTTGTAATACAGGCTGCGAATGCAATTAATCTTTTGTCCGCTCTGCTCCCTGTTCCTACCTCCTCGCGTCTTCGGTTTTACCCCCCCCCCCCGCTTTCTACGCTGACTCGCTTTAACTATTAATTAAGCCCTTAAAAGTATTAAATTTCCAGTATCGATCTTTATTATCGAATTACTCGAACGCGACGCGATGATGACGAGTGCGATTCACGACGGCCGCGGCGGTGGACACCCTGTAATAAGATTTCGTCCGAGAAAGGGCTTTTTTCGTCGTCTTTTTCTATAGCGTTGTATAGCTCGTCTCGTCGTCGTGCTCCGGTCATAGTTCAGACTTTAATTTTATTAGAAATTTTCGCTTTATTAAACCGTTGCTATAGGGTTGCATCTCGATATTGGATCGAAGGTCGCAAAATTTGCTACAGAAGGTAGCGCAGACGTGTCGATGAATGATATCAAGGTGATAGATTGATATACAGTGGCGTGACGAAGCGATTTATTTGATGGGGGAAGGGAGGGGGTGAGATTGAAATTTTCCCAACTTTTTTCGACAGCTTTTCCCAATTCGTTATCACAGACCCCGTCCCCTCAACAGATTTTTCCAGCCAATTGGCCAGATGTGGTTCGTACAAATTTTGGACAGGGGAATTGAAAACAAAGATGTTGAATAATTTTACACGTTCAAAAATAATTATTTTATTCAAGAAGTCAATTTTTCCACTGTAGGTATAATCTGGCCTGAGCGAGCTAGACCGAAAGCTTTTGAAATTTATTATTTTTTAAGAAGTAATAACCCAGGGGTTTTGAAAATTCTTCGATTTTTCCAATTTACTGAAATTCTTCCCAACTACATCCAAGTTTACAAACAGTTTCTAGCTCACCAAATTTATCTGAAAAATTTCCAACTTTTTGCTTACCTTTTTAATATTGAAGGGGGAAGACAACTGCTCCTCTTCCTCCTCCACCTCCTCTTCTCCCCCCTCGTTTGGCACGATTCTGTTCTTTTGGCTGGGTTAGTTTCATCTCTTTAACCTCTCACAGGGGAGATATCCTATTTCGCATAAACATTTTTAAACCCAATACTTAGAGCTACATACATTGACAGGGCATACAAGAATATATCACCAGCCAAAATTTCAGGTGCTAAACTACATTTTCGATTTTTGGTGAATTTTTGAAAAAATCAAGTTTCAGCCAAACATGGGAAGCGAACAAAATTTAATCGAATTCGCTTAAAAAGCTGAAATTTGGGATATACCCTATTTTCGAACTGGTATTTCCAGAAAGTTGATGGAAGCTCCTAAACGATTTGAAATCACCTTTACTTCACTCACAAGGGAACCTCTTGAGGTGTCACACTCCGATTTGAACGGGACCGCGATTTTTGGAAACAGCATAGTCTAAAATCCCCAAAACCAAATTATCAGCTCTGACCAAGTTCATTTTTCGGTTTTTTGGCGAACGTTTGAAAATTCAAAATTGACTGTTTATGGCGATTTATGCTTTTTTAAAAAGTACGTACTTGATCAGTAAAAATGGGCAAAATAAGTCCAAAAACAAATATTAACAACCCAAATCGAAATTTCACAATTTCCAGCCGTTCTGGAGCCTCCAGCGCGATTTTTCAATTTTTCCAGAATTTTGAATTTGCTCCAGAAGGCGTGAATATGAAGTTGGGCAGCTAAAAATCGAGTTGTGTATTACACTCGACCTGTTCAACGAGTTTATTCACATTTGAGCCGAATTTGAGAGTGACACCTCAAAAGTGGTTTTTTGACCAGCTTTTTTCAAAATTAAAAAATCCAAAAAATCAAAAGTTTCCCGTTTGCGTGTAAATTTTTGAAATATTGTGCGAATCGCTGTATTTCTTTAAGAACTAACCTCACGAGAGAAAGTTCTACCATTTCCAGCCGTTCTGGAGCCTCCAGCGCGATTTTTCAATTTCTCCAGAATTTTGAATTTGCTCCATCAGAAGGCGTGAATATGAGGTTGGGCCCTTAAAATCGATTTGTTTAATGAGTTTATCCGTCTCACAAACGGTAAACTTTTTATTTTTTTTTTATTTTTCAATTTTGAAAAAAGCTGGTCAAAAAACCACTTTTCAGTTGTCACACTCAAAATTGGCTCAAATGTGGATAAACTCGTTAAACAGGTCGAGTGTAATACACAACTCGACTTTTAGCTGCCCAACTTCATATTCACGCCTTCTGGGACAAATTCAAAATTCTGGAGAAATTGAAAAATCGCGCTGGAGGCTCCAGAACGGCTGGAAATTGTGAAATTTCGATTTGGGTAGTTAATATTAGTTTTTGGACTTATTTTGACCATTTTTATTGATCAAGTACGTACTTTTAAAAAAAAAGTATAAATCGCCAAAAACAGTCAATTTTGAATTTTCAAAAATTCGCCGAAAATCTAAAAATGAAGTTGGGCAGCTGAAAATTTGGTTTTAGAGATTTTAGACTATGCTCTTTCCAAAAATCGCGGTCCCGTTCAAATCGGAGTGTGACACCTCAAGAGGTTCCCTTGTCAGCATGTTGAAATTGAGGTGCAGAGTGAATTTCAGCTTTCGAATTTCATCTGGTAAATTTTTGTGAGAATTTCAAGTTTTGAAAATCTTCTGGGGGCTCCAGAACTGCTCCAAACTGTTCAAAACCGTTTTCAATTAAATTGACGTGTCGAAGATAGGATATAGATAGGTACTGCAAACTTTAGTTTTGTAGGTCAATTTGGGTAAATTTTAATTATTTCTCATTTTCAGCTCAAATCTTTAAAAATTGAAAAATTCACCCGAGCACCTGAAATTTTGGCTGGTGATGTATTTTTGTATTCTCTGTCTATCTAGCTTTGTCCAGTTCATAAAAAAAAGTGAAAAATTGAGAAATCAAAAATCGCGCTGAAAGTTCCAGATCAGCTTGAAATGCTGTAATCCAGATTCGTGGGGGGAGGGGGTTGGTTTTTTATTATAAACAATTATTACTCGATCAAATTCTAGAAATTTCTCGAAAAAATTGAAAATTTGTGATTTTTTTCAATACTCACCCATCCTTATTTGCCTACTTGAGGATATAGACAATACTGTGCATATTTTAACAGAATCATTTTTTCTAAAAGTTCGTCAGATCATTTGTTCGCGTAATCAGGAGACAAAAAAACAAATGCTGTGCCTTGTCGAAAAGCTTGTGAAATATTTATGCGATGCTAGATGTCAAATCACATTTTTCCAAGTCCCATTCCAGATGGTTTCATCTACTAGTTGAAGATTCTCAATGTTGGCTATGCCTATACCCGTCACGGCTTGGCACTGTTTAGCCAAAATTTTGCTCATTTTAAAACTCGTCGAATCTTGCAAAGTTTGAAGACAGCGTGTAAATCACCTTTCTAGTCGAAATTACGCCAATTTTTAAAAACCTCTTCAAGTTTTTCTCGAAACCGAACACGACAAGTAATTCGTATCCGCGTACGTATAATTTCGGCGACACTTTCTAGCCTGAAAAATTACCCTCATCGCTTCGTCAACTTTTCGCACCGCCATCTCCATCGCCTGCAGCGTTGCCATTATATATTAAAACGAAATAGCGCGAACGATCGTACGTATATATTTATAGTAAAGTTGGTCACATGTGTACGCTTTCGTGACTCGTTACAAAACCGCTTTTTCATCTAAATACGAGCAGAACTCCGGCAAGAATTTATTGTCTGTAAGAAAACTTGTCCAGAGAAACAATGAAAATATCATTGGCCTGTGAAACGAATGTACTCTCTTCTATATACGTATGTACTATATACAAAATGCAGGATAGGAAGAGAAAGTGCGAGGTGGAGGGATCCAGTCGGTATACGAACGAGTGAGTACGGCATGTATGCGACTTCAGTATTTTGGCGTATGTTATAACTAAAAACAAAGCTACGGTATAGTTGGTGAAAAGTTAAAGTTAGCAGAAAACGCTATCGCAGTTTCCGATTTCACGGAGACCGGATGTCTTGTGTAGCGAACTTTTCGACTTTTTACTCGCTGCGTATCGGGGTCCAACTCTATGGAAACGGTTTAATAAAGCGAGAATTTCTAATAAAATTAAAGGCGTAAGTATCGCCCGAGCACGATGAACGACACAGTTAATTCAACGATGGGTGAGACTCCCTTTTTGGGTGAAATTTTATTACAGGGTGTCCGCCATTGATAACACGTTGAAACATTCTGTAATACGCGAGCAGGATGTTTGTTGTTTGAGGTGTGGAATAATTCGTTTCTTGTGATTAAATACTGCAAGCCAATTTTCAGCTGTTGAAACTTTGCTGAAAGATTAAAAACACTTGCATAATTGTTGTTATCGAGTGAATATACAAACATAAAATGACTTACGTTTAACATGAGGAGTAAGTTATTCACGACTTTTCTTCTCTATCTTGAAGTTTTGATTGAATTCCTGAAAGAAGAAAAAAAAGTTAAATTTAACACATAGGCAGCGATTTGACTCACTTATGGTTAGTTGGTGTGATAATCATCCTTGTAGGTATGTTAGAATGCAATGAAAACATGGATAAGAGCACGCTAAGAGTAACATGAAACAAAACATAAATTAAGAAGAAGAGTTTGGATAAGAGTAAATCAAACATGAAACATGATGGAATTTTGACTATTTTATACAGCAATTGAAAAGTGTGTTAAACACACCTCCCTGTTGTGTTAGCATGTCAAACTTGCCACTTCATGAGTGTACAAGTTTGACAAGTATCCAGCCCCCACAGCGTGGACGTGCGACTAGGAGTTGGAGCAGGTAATGAATCTGCTCCCATTCGAGGGCCAGGGCTGGGCAGGAGGGAAGGGCCAGGCTGGGGACATCCTTCCGTCTTGATGTACTTATATGTAATTAATATCTATACATCCTAATCTACTAACTCTAAGTGAATATAATTAACCTAATGAGCATCAAGGCTGTGGTGCACAGGAACACCACTCCCAAGCAGCAATGACAACAAATCATACCCAGAGTTCAACATGTCACCGCAAGCAAACCCAACAAAGCAGTGCAGCACCAAGAGCCCACTCTGCCCTCCAATGATCAGGAAAATTTTTTCCCGACTGGGACAGGGAGCCTGGAGACCCTAAAGACCCTTGTGGCCACAGCACCCTGCCATGCCCACTCACAATGGCACATCTCCCCCAAGTAATCTCGGCTGAAATTGTTAAAAATAATGTTAATGCGAATTTACATTATTTTTAACACTTTCCCTAATTCGAGAATTATTGAGCAATAAATTGACAGCAAAACTGCTCCGTACAAACATGAAGAATGTTGATCATGTTTCCTCAAATTTGGTCGATGTTAAAGATGCTTCGTTAGCAGCGATGAACTCGGCACACAGGAAAGGGTGGTTTACCATCATTGATCCACTGCAAGCACTTTTTGAGCCAGTGCCCTTTCCCAGAACAGTATTTACACACTTGGTTGTTTCTCTGATGATTTTGAACGGATTGATCACCAGATGTTTTTGCGACAAATTTCAAACCACTCTTCTGACCAGTTTTAGAGAACATAGTTTTGGATGAAGATGACGACGACGAACTATGTACTGGAGCAACGTTACGCTCGTGCATGAGAAGCAAATCAGACAGATCACTTAGTGACTTATCAGCTTGAGACTTGAGAAGAAGATAGTAGCTCGATTTGAATGATTTGAAATGACTCGGAAGAATGTGTAAAACTTTCGAAACGAATAATATTTCTAACAGCTTATCAACTGTCTCGATTTTTTCATGCCAAAATATGTTTGATGAAAGATTGGAAAAGCAGGTGTTTTCGCTTGCAGAGTCAAACAGTTGGTGGCAACAAATATACCTACTTTTGGAGAGTAATTAAATAAAATTGGGGTCTGAACATGCTCCCTGCAGTGTTAAAGAAATTCTTTCAAATTTTAGGTAATAGGTATTTGTGGTCAACTGTGTCCCATCTGCCTTTTTTCATAGATGTAACCTTGATGTAACACACTGGGGGGAGGGGGGGTAATTATATAGAACATTGTCCGAGAATTCTCCCCGTGGTGGTACATTTATCATGCCTCTTTTTAAAACGGAAACACCACGATCAATAAAGTTTTATTGATTATGTTCTTTAAAAATAAATTTTGAATTTTAATGTCTGAAAAGAGACAAACAAGGTAATACATCAATTTTGAAAATTTAAAGTATTTTCTATAGGTTGTAAATTAATAAAACTTGATGTCGAGATGTGGCCCTTTTGCCCTTTTTTATTCTTCACATTTCTTGGGTGCCAAAAATTTTATTAGGTAAGTACATTATTTACAAGCTGGAAAATTTTTTATTTTTCTAAACTGTTGTGCACATTTTATATTTTGTTGGAAAAAAATAACCTTCGAAGTAAAATAACCATAACATCGTCTGCTAACGCATGATCCCAAAAGTCAGCAAATCTACTTTTATACATTTCGGTGCGTAAATGGTCTCGCTTCACCCGCCACATCGAAGGCGAGAAAGATACCACCACCAACTTCCCATCGACATTCGACACACCCAGCATAATTCATAATTTTCACATTACAACGGTAATATCAGCACGAGTATGGCTGAAAGATACTGCGAATCTGGAGCTTTTGGGTGTCGAAGAAGAGACGAGAGCCTAAGGCAGATTCCAAGTACCCGAGTCGAGATGACGTTGAATTTAATATCGCGTTTCAATGTGTCGGTATTACAGGGAGAAGACGCGGCGATACGCATAATAAAAGTAATCGTAAAAGCTGAAATTATTTTTACCAATGTTTACAATAAAAGATGGCAACGATGGGAAAGAAAATGAAAAGATAGCGCTCGCTTTGCGTTGGCGCGCGTATAATGGAAAGATAAAGAAAATAGGTTGCAGAAATTTTAGCTTTTTTCCACTGTACAGTGTACAGCGGAGGCTTTTCACTCGTGTAAGTTGAAACTGGCTACCGGCATGGGTTGCTGGACCACAGAATGGGGTAGTGGATGGGATGAAGTGGAGAGGTTTAAATCTTAGAGGTTTATTTTCTCTATTGGTGTAATCTTCGGTTCTCGTTCGTGACGTTTATGGTTGTAAAATGCTGCTAGGTTAGATCTTCATTTTTTTCTCTCTCTTTTTAAAGCGAATTTCCCGCTTGCTAATGATTGCGTAGTATAACTGCGTAGAATGGAGAATAAATGGTGTCCGTGAATTTTTTTATCGCTGGGATGAGAATGATGTCACTTTGTAGTTTTGTTTTACTGAATTGTTGTCTAATCGCCATAATCATCTAGTGTCATCTAGAAACAGGATGGATTCTGGTAGTTTTTCATCCAATGATGGAGTTATAGGTAGGCATTCAGAAAGTCTTCTAATGATCTATATTTTTTCTGAATATCTCACAATTGGCATTACACTAAGTATAATTCTCAGGCTATACGCTAGTTGAATGAAACCCAATGCAGATAGTTTTTTGCCCCATTTACAAATGAAAGGAGTAGGTATACGTATGAAAAAAAATCCACACATTTTTCAAGTATTTTTCTTCCAAAATTTTCTCTTCTCCGCTAATAAAATCCAATCGCGATAATTTTGAACCCTTCACTTAAGGAAATCATTTCCCAAAACGTTACATTCGCAGGTTCGTTATACTAGTACGTGCTATTGTTATAAAATCATGGTGCCAACTGCGACAAAGTAATTACTCAAATGCAAAGCATTTCACATAATGAGTTATAAACGAAAGTGCGTTTAAATTTTACATAATTCTGGAAAATCTTCGTTATATTTTTCAGTCTTATAAAACTATAGTTCTTGTATTTCAGAAATTGAATCGCAAGACACATTGACACAGGCAGGCAGGCAGGCACACATAAAATCGATATTTTGTAACAAATGGCAACTTGCGAAAAAGCAAAAAAGAAAAAAAATTACTCCCCAGAAATCTCGCATGCACGTGCAGTAGTTAAAAACACATCAACTTTCTGCCGCAATTCCATATGTTCAGTCAGCATATTTCTTTAATAGAAAATTAATTACCTGAACGTTTTCTCGCGTATTATAGTTTCACGTATAACTGACGCCACACCACATACGACTTTTTTACTCGGTAAAATTTCAAAGAAGAGAAAAAAGGTGAAAAAAAAGGAAACGGATCTGCGGGACTTTTTCCATTTGTTATTTCATTAATTATAGGAAAGTTGACCTAAAACTTGGGGTAAAATTAACGTTAAATTCTTTCGATTAATTTTAATTAAGAACCACGTCGTTTATGTAATGTTACTCGTTAATTGCTGGATCTTTTTTCTACTTTTTCTTTTTTTTTTTGATTGCATGTGTATTTTTTATCAGCCAAGGGTGGCAGTTTTATAGCAGTATCCGTATCCGTATTATGCATGATGTATTCAGGGAGGTAAAAAAGAGTGGTTGTAATAAAACTTTCAGGATATTAATGTCATTCGTACCTATGTGTTTAGAATTAGATAAGAATTATGAATATTAATTTTTGTAGATACTTAATTGGCTGTAAATGCTAATAGATTGGTTTGAAAGTTCTCAAAGTGCACTTGTGAGCTTCTTAGGGACACCTCAGTGGTGATCTGCAAAGAAATTATGACTAAAAACAAATGGAATAAATGGGAAAACAATTCAAAATGAATGAATTTAAATTAATATATAAAAGTTTTGGTCAACAGAGGCGTGACGAAGTGATGTGTCGAGTAAGGGGAGGGGAGGATGAGACTAAAATTTTCCAAACTTCAGAAAATTTACACTTGGTTGAATACAAAACAAGTTTCAAAGCCAAATTTTGTGCTTTTTGGTATTTTTGAATGAAATTTCGCACCGGTTTTCGTTATTTTGCACTTTTTTTGCACCGGTACCAACCCTGTAGGTATTGATTTGGTTGTATTTCTTGAACTTCTGAAGTTGATTTTTCATTCTTGAACGTTTTTGAAAAATTTCTCAGTTGAATTCAAATCTGGCGGAGCGATTTATAATTCAAAAAGTGAAATAAGTGATGCAAAAAGTTGATTTTCATAGCTTCGATATTTTAAAATTTTAATAATAGTTTTCAAGAAATTATAATATTTTCAAAAATAGCAATAGAACCCCCGAGCAACAGCTTTCGAAAATTAATAATTTTTCAAAAAAAAAACTTTATTTTTGATGTTGGAAGTCAATTTTTCAACTCTCCAACTTTGGTAAAAGAAAAAATTCGTTCGAGCAAATTCTGTAAAAAATATTGATAATTCAAAATTTAAAACAACATTATTTTTAAATTTTTGATAAGTTGATGCAAAAAGTTGGTTTTCATGACTTTAGCATTTCCAATTTTCGGGAAATTATAATATTTTCAAAAATATGAATGGGGCTCGAGCAAGGTGAAGGCAGAAGCTCTCAAAAATTCTTAATTCTTCATTTTTTTCAGTGCAAACCTAATTTTTGTGTTTTCAAAAATAACCAATTTTGACAAATCAGAAAGGCACTTTTTTCTTGGAAAATTTCATGTAAAAATGTTTGATATGAGAAGTTGATAGAGTGAGACTTGGAATTATTGGGATAGAGAGAAATTATTTTAATTCTTTAGTAAGGTGATCAGTCAATAATTATTCCTTACATGTAATGTATACAATATACATTGTAGTGCATTTAACATCTATTACACGTTAAGCTCTGAGCACCAGAACAGCAGAGGTAACAGAAATGCACACAATCTGTTGCCGGTATCAAAAAGCTGTAACTGGTTTGAGCAACTATAGGTAGTGATGATTACAGAACTCAGGGTTGTAAAAACCCAGCTAGTGATGTATGAGCTACTTTGTAGATAGCGTAGAAAGCAACGGGAAACTACTACGTGAAAGCTCAAAAACAATGTCGATTCCCTAGAATATTCGCAGTGGCATAGGCATTAGCCTCACCCTGTTAGGGTACCACAAAAATGTGATTTCCAATGTCCTGTAAAGGATAAGGAACCACGACGACGACGAAGGAAGAAATAATTACCTTGAAGTAAAGTTGCTGGCAGGACATCCGATGCAGGAGCCCTCGAGCTACAAGCAGCGGATATCTATAAATAGTTCCCCAGGTTACCATACTTCCAGTATAATTATGTATATTATAAAGGGGGATTATTTTCTTAACCTGTAGGGAGATCAGGGCATAAGTAAGTATATTTCCTCATATCAAAGTCAATTTTTCATTTCTCAAAATTTGGTCAGAGAAAGGAAAAAGAATGATTTGGCCGCGAAAATTTTTGAAAAATGTACATATGATTCAAGAACTCCTTAATCTTTCCTGCTTACACAATTATTTCTTCCCAACTTTCTCAAATTTCTCAATTTTTTCCAACTCATCCAATTTCCCCCCCCCCCCCAAAAGTCCCAGCTTTTCGCCTACATTTTTCTATCTATGAGGGGAGGGGAGGGGAGGGGAGAGGGAGGGGGTTGAGACTACACTTTTCATAAGATTCACATCAGGCATTGAGTAGCAGTAGGTTTTTTAACCTCAAGAAAATCCTTAACGTGTTGCAAACTGAAACAGTCACCCTACCAAATTAGATCAGAACCAATTTGAGTAGATTTGATCAGATCCAATCATTTTGTGGCCTAACGTGAGGCATGGAACAATTTGCAATCAATTATGAAAATTTGTACCAAAGAAGAATTAAAGGTGAGAAGGGCCATATCAAAATCGAAGCCGACATCAGTTAAATTTCAAAATTTATGTAATCCCACAGGGGCTGTAAAAACATTTCCCATTGTTTAATTTTTGAAAAATCAAAATTAATTTTTCAAAATTGAACAATGGAAAAGATTTTATAACCCCTGCGGTGTTACATAAAATTTAGAAATTTCATTTCTAAAAAGAGGCAAATAAGAAGTCACAATGGGTGGTAAAAACCGTTGCCATTGTGTTCGCTTACCTGTCGTTTTTTTTTTGAATTGAGCAAACGCAATGGGTGGTAAAAGTTTTAATTTTGAAGAGTATGTTTGTGCTCCACGTGGAGCTAAACTTTAAATTTTCAAAATTTAACAATGAGAAAGGTTTTTACCACCCATTGTGATTTCTTATTTGCCTCTTTTTAGAAATGAAATTTCTAAATTTATGTAACACCGCAGGGGTTGTTAAATCTTTTCCATTGTTCAATTTTGAAAAATAAATTTTGATTTTTCGAAAATTAAACAATGGGAATGTTTTTACAACTCTTGTGGTGTTACATAAATTTATGAAAAACTGACGTCGCGTTGGCTTCGCTTTTGATATGGCCCTTTTCCCCTTTTTATTCCATGCCTCACGTTAGGCCACATCTACGTATGGAAATTTCAAAAAAATCGGCCCATTCATCTAACAGAACATTTGAGCCAAAGAATTTTTCAACTTTCAGGCCAAAACTAATAGTGTGCTACCTGCTACGCACGCTAAAAATGATAAAAATGGTGTGATTTATCCTATCACCTTGTCGCAAACCGGTTTCCTCTTGTGTGGTTTGGATTGCTATGTATTACCAAAAAAAATAATTCGTTACATTCTCTTTGGTGTATAGCCCAAGTTTACTTTCAAAGCTGCGTGCTACTTTCGACTTGATAGCTACGATTTTGACCCAATGAAAACGTCAACGACGAATATTTTCCTAAAGAAACGAGAAAAGTTGCTTTATAGGTCATTTTGATTCCCAGAATAAAGGCCCAGCCAACATCTTTGGTTTTCTTGTCTAAAACATTTCAAACGAATTGAACAAAACACATCGAACGGAATCGTGTAATCGAAGTTTCTCCTCATATAGAGGGGAAAAATATACTCGTATCAACGTATACGAACGTCCAAATTTGAAAACAAAACTGTACGAAAAGTTTCAGTGAAATTTTCATCAGTGAAATGGAAACCAAATAAGTCTCCCAGTTTGGATTCCTTTTGATGGTAATTCGAGCAGCATAACTGCAAATTAAAATTTCCTACTTTGAGAAAACAAAACATTAAAAAAAACAAGAAAGAAAAGAAAAATAATAATAAAACAAGGGCGGCAAAAATGTAGAAAAAATTGGAATTCTACGTGAGCGAAACGAAGACGAAATACCGAGAGAAAAATAAAATACTCGTTGCGTATAGCCGGCGAAAAGGATCATCGAGAAATCTAATTTCTGGCGGCGTTTTTGCAAAGGTGGAAAAAAATTCTTGGTAATTCATAAAAGCGCCTTAATTTCCTTTAGATACATTTCAGCATCGAGCAAGGCAGGAAAAAAATGAACGAAATTAATGAGAAGAAAAGCGCAACCTGAAACAGTAAATTATTTCCTGGTCGAGAACTGAGAAGCAGGGATTCGTGATGTAATTTTTTTTTTCTTCTGCGAAAACTTTCTCCAGTTTTCGATATTTTTTGGGTATTTTTTTTCTCTCACGATGGATGGAAAAATTGAAGAACGCGTAATTAAAGAGCTCGTAGGTGGTTTTATCGTGTTTACCGAAAATTCGCGCTGATATTTTGGGTAATTTGACGTCGTCGCGTCGAATAGTGGAATTTTCGAGTTTAATAGATTGTTATTGAGGTATTATCTCGGTTTGCGAAATATTCCGCGTGTGCCATGTGTCGTACATTTTCAACTTTCAATTTATCAAACTGCGAGTAAGTTAAGCGAGAGTATATCGGTAATTACTCGATTTTACGGCGGTTTTACACCGCAGCTCCGCGCGCCTCAAAACACCGTTAAATTTTTCAAACTGATGGAGAGGAAAACATGGTTCGTGATTTAGTTGGGCGTTGCAGTAATTTTTTACCCTCCCCTTAATTACCCTGTGACTGAGGGTGAATTTCATATAAAAATCTAACGACTCTGTGTCGATGACAAGACGATATGAAATTGGCTGAGGGGGAAATCTAAAATCATATCGCGAGTCAATCAAGGTACACTGAACCGTGTATATGAGAAAGCCAAACCAAAACTTCACCAATCGATAATACACACCGAGCCGAGCCATAACATTTCATCAAATTCTATATTTATGACAGTTGTTTATAGTTTGTTGTTTCTTTGTTACCGGCTCGAACGATCTTTTATAGTTGTGACAGTGATGAGGGTTATCTGGAATAAATTCCTTTTAAACTTCATCTTTTCATCGGCTTGACCGCTCATCTGTTGCGTCTTTTTTTTTGTGCTCGCGTCTTTATCTATATATTTTTTATAGCTGCAAAGCTCCCATGATAGGGTAGAAATTTTTAATAAAAAATGTACCAAGTTTATACTCAAGTTACTGTGTATAATGGTTTAAGAACTTAGGTACCCGTGAAAAGGTCAACGGTACCCGTGGTAGCAGAAAAAATATCCGAGTTTTGAATTACTTAAAAAGAAGTTAGTTGAACGACGGAGGAAAAAATAAAGATCGATTTTAATTCACTTGCTGGAAAAAAATTGAAAAATATCAAATTTTTTATCAATAATTTTCTTAGAATGTTTTTCGGTGGAGTCTTGAAAAAATTTAATGAGCTTTTGAAAGTGCAACATTTTGAATGCTCAATTCTATTTTTTGAATTTTAATGAATTTTTGACAACTTGAATCTGGCTTACGAATAACCCACAGAAAATGATCAGATGTGATGAGATCTTGACGTTCCATAGACTCACTTTGACCTGACTAGATCTAACCTGGTCAAATTCAGACGTGATTCTCGTTTCTTGCTGAAAAAAACATTTTTGAATATTGTGGTTTCTTGAAAAAAATTTCTAAAAATACCCCAAAAGTCTCTTTTTTTTTTGGCTGGAATTGTTGAAAATTGCCGAAAATAGATAAAAGTACCTACCTTACCTACGCATCGCTTTTTCGACA
The DNA here is from genome assembly GCF_950023065.1 of Planococcus citri. NCBI lineage: Eukaryota > Metazoa > Arthropoda > Insecta > Hemiptera > Pseudococcidae > Planococcus > Planococcus citri. The sequence continues at coordinate 32,914,085 of NC_088680.1, forward strand.
AAAACTGCGATAAAGTCTTTCCTAACGAATCGTTTATTAACAAATGGTGAATGGATCTGTTTTCAAACGAATTGTTTATTTATAAATTGATTCAATTTTCAGCTTCATTTAAGGGAATCATTCATGACGAATTGATATCAATTATTTGAAAGAACCATTCGCGAACGAATTGATAAATTCTTCAATTTATAAATCATTTCGTTCGAGTATGATTCACCAAAAATTATTCAATTCGTTCGCGAATAATTCACCAAAAATTATTCAATTCGTTCGCGAATGATTCACCAAAAATTATTCAATTTGTTCGTGACTGATTCACCAAAAATTGAATAAATCAATCAACTTGTTCAATAGCCAATCGTTCGTGAATGATTCGATTCGATTGTAAACAGATCAATTGCTATACAAATGTTTCAAAAAAAGTGTATTTGAAAATAAGTGTTTTTTTTTTAAAGAATAATTTTTCAAAATTTTCGCGTTTTTTGTCAAAAATAGCCAAAATGTATCACTTTCTGCCCATAATTCCCCTATTTAAATTAATTGTCAAAAATTCCAGCTTTTTAAAAAAATTGTCGAAAGTTTTCGCTTTTTTTGCCAAAAATTGCCAAGAGTTCTGCCTTTTGCTAAAAATACTGTCGAAGTCTTATTTTCTGCTGAATGAAGTAAAAAGTCTAATATTTTCTCTAAATTGTCAAAAAGTCTCATTTCTTGCAAAAATTTGCTAAAAATTCTTTTTCTCTACAAAAATTCCAAAAAATCTGTCTTTTTTCAAAAATTGTCATAATTAAATGTGTCGCTTTATTTTAAAAATTTCAAATTATTTTCCGTTGAAGTGTGGAAAGTTCAGTCCAGGTAAAGAGAATCTGCTTCACTGTGATCAATTTATAATTTGAAGAATAGGTAACTGAATTTTCATGGGAAGTAGTTTTTGAATTCATTCAAGAATTCATTTTGGAAATTCAACTTCCAAAATATTGATTCTCAAAAATTGCAGTATTTGACTAAATTCTTTCAAAACTCAAAAAAAATTAAAATTCTCAATTCGAATTTTGAATTTCGAAGGTCCACCAACTATTTTTTTCAAAATCTTTATAAAGAATTTATGACCATATTATTTTGAAAAAATGGGAAATAATCGGTCAAGTAGATCACAAGCTTTTTGAACAAAGGTAGTACCTACTTATGATGATGTGGACAAATTTTGATGCATTTTTGGAAAACTGGAATTTCCAAAATATTGCTAGACGAGGCTCCAGAACCACTTGAAACAACCTCAAATCAATCTGCGAGATGGAGATTGAAAGTTCGGTACATATACCAAATTTCAGCTTTCTCACTGAATTTTTGTGACGTTTTGAGGAAATTTTCATTTCCAAAAATCAGCTGGAGGCTCCCGAACTCCTCAAAATGGCTGGAAACAGCTTCCAATTGATTTAGTAGGTCAAAAATAAGGCGCATACCAAATTTAACCGTTCTAGCTCAATTGGATACAATTTTGATTTTTTCGCCTTTAGCCATTTGATTCAAAAAAATTCGCCAAAAATCTAAAAATGAACTTTTGAAATTTATCAACAGGTTTGGAAATGAATTGGTGAGTAATGAGCACTACATACTTACCTACATGGAAAATGCAAAAATACAAGTCGAATAGAAATTTTGAAAATCCTGCAAAACTGGTTCATTTTCTTCAGATTTTGAGTTTTGAAAATTCGCATATAATCAACAAGAATAATTTGTCTGAAATTAAATATACCTACATTCCGTTTCGGTTGGGGGGGGGGGTCAAAAGTATAGGTAGAGGAACAAAAGCCACCCTACAATAAAAACACTTCTATCAATAAAGTATACAAAAGTAGTGCTCAAACGAAGAAAAAATAACTCTCACATGATGAGCAAATAAGGGTATTTACGAGTGTATTAAAAGTATTTGGGTGCGAGGGATGATTTACCAACGAATGAGTAAGTATACACAACGCGAAGCAGTTAAAAAAATACACTCGGGTACATTGGAATTTTATACCGTATCAAGTTCTCTATTCTCTTCATTTTACGTATAGTTTTTTTTTCTTTTTTTTTTTTCATAAAAAGCAACAATATTCCGCTAGCGTTACACTTACTTATGTATAAACTAGGTCAATGGTTCATTAAATGGTTTGCTTTATCGTTTATATGTGTGTTTGTGTGTCTGACTATAGTGAGCTTTTCCTACACTACGAGTATCACGTATTATTATACTCGCATATATGAGAAAGGAAAGCTGAGAAATAAAAATAAAACCGTCGAGTTATTAAAAATCTGTTGAAAATCCGCGGTAAATTGGTTATCTACGCGATACGATATTTGTCTTTTTCTTCTTCATCTTCTACACTCGTTTACTGATTAGCTATTTAATGAAATTCGTTCTTATATTGATGTGCATGAGCCAAATGATTGAGAAATACGCTACGAGCAGCGTGTTTAGTTGATTGGAGTAATATTTACTGCAGTTCGTTATCTGCTTGGAAAACCAGAGATGAATTTTTTTCTAGCATTTATTTTTCAACTTATCTTCATCCCCAATAGAATTTCTTTTTTTCATTTCATCAGGAGCAATGATGTGAGGAAAACACACGTGGAATTTTGAAAAAAATATATATATTTATTAAATATTCGAGCTCAGTGTTGCAAATTAGTAAAAATCGGCGTGTAACTTCGAAATAGATTTTTGATTTTTTTTTGAAATGGGGGTGAAGCTGAGAGGGTCTTGAGGGATGTAATTTGAAAATGAAGGACTTGAAGGAGTAATATTCAACCATAATCAGTATTACTTCATTTTGATTTTTTTTGCAATTTTTATGGAAATTGGAGACCCTTATGCCCTCCAGGGATGTTGAGGTTCCGTTTTGAATATTATAGATTGTTGCAAAGAAGATAAAAAGATCTGTTTTTATACCTTCTGATCTCAATTGTTGTCGCAAAAACTGTTGTCTGATTTCTTTCATTCCCCTTTCGTACAAATTTTTAAAAAAAATCATCTTTCGAGCTACTACTAGACGTTGAAGAATTTCGTTTCCATTTTCACCTATACTTACACTCCTGACACATCTTCAAAGCAAAATCAATTTCCCTATCTATTTCTTCGAGCATTACAACAATTCTGTAGAGAGACTAAGGAAAAGATCTTTGCATCAAAACAGTAAAAAAAAAAATCCATCCGCTACGTATAAATAAATGAGCACCTGCCTCAAAGCACATATTATATGAAATAAACAAAAATACGACGATGGCTTCAACGCTATAGCGCTTTTACAGCTACTTTTATTTCAAGGTTTTATATTGTAGGTATTTATTTTCAAAGCGCAAACACACCAGAGACGAGAAAGAGACTTAACGTTCAACAAGTGTCGCTAAGCCTACATAAACTGCATAGTTTAATCTTTAAACAAACACCTTGTTACCAAATGTGCTGACTAGAAAGTCAAATATCAAGCGTGTTTTATTTTCTCGCCAGCGCGTAGGGAAATTTTCTTCTGTGTACGTCGCCGGAGAAAATTCCACCCAAACAGATTCGATTATGAAGACGAACAGCGAGCGAGTGTGAGAGAGAAGGAGGGAGAAAGAGATAAAGGGAAAAAAATGTAGGTGTATAGCTATACGGTGTAATAAATAAAGATGTTTGTTTTGTTTTGCGCAGGTGATCTGGGGCATGGATTACGAATCATGATTTAGAGAAGCGGATTTCCGCGTGTGTCGAACGAGAGAGAGACAGAGACAGCGAGGCAAATTGTACGGCAGAGAAATACAGGTAAGCTGGTAGTATTATATGTAGGTATAGGTAATATTGATTGAATCAGCTTCCGCGCTATACTACATATATATACCTACGTCTCAATTCTTATTTTTCTCAACGATGGTGGAAAAGTTATCGAGTAGAAAAGTTTACTCGATACGAATTAAAAACAATTTGAGAACAAACCAATTGCTCGAATAGCCTTGAAAAAAAGTATACAGCAGATTTTTTCGCAGCATCGATAATGGTACTTGTTACGAGAAAAAGATTTGGAAACTTTTCTCCAATTTCTACACTCCTCGACTAACTATATATTTTGTACGTAGGTAGAGTAACTGTATAGGAGTACCTACGTGAGAAATACGTTCGTAGAAACGGATAAACAATGACCAAATATGGATAGAGTCGGAGCTATAAGGGCGAGTGTGGCAGAAGGGGGGTTATACAAGAAGTGACAATTTTCCGGCAACCTTTGAATGCACGTATTGTACTCGTATATATAACCAGGGAATACGATGAAAATGGAATGGTAAAGCTTTATTTCGAATTTCAACGGTCTAATCAAAATAACGTGTTGATATTTTGGCGTTGATTAAAAATGCTTTTATTACGGTGAGAATTTGATTTAGATAGTATGGGTTTTTGGTATCGCAATTCGCGAGCTTTTGCCGCGTTCTAGTTTTACCATCTCTGGTTGGTCAGTCGTGCACAGAATACGACAAAATTACTGTGTATTGCTCGTTCTAGCCCTTGCTTTTTGGGGTATACATTTTCAAACTCGATAAACGGGTAAGCTTATATATACGCGTGATCTACGATAGTACGCTAAATTTATTACGCTAACAGGTGCGTAATGCGAATTTATTCGGCTATTTCAATAATACCTTTACCATACCCTCGGAAGTCGGTACTGGTATGAAACGTGCACTTGTTAGGTATGTGTGCCACGTGTTTGGTTTAAAAGGCTCGATGTCCGGTGTAAAGTGTATGGTGTGTGTGATTTTGTAACGTGCATTTTGTAGAATTTCCACGGTAGAGATTTTTTTCGTGTTCGTTTTGGTTGTTTTTTGAATCGTTGAAGTGTGCTCGAATGTGTTAACCTGGTGCAGATAAGTATAAGTTTTGCAGAAAGAAAGGTATATTGAGAGGAAATATGAGGAAAATGGAATTTTTGCCTGAATTTATAAATAGATACCTACACCTACCTGAAAAAGTCAACTTTTTTATTTGAAATCAATTTTTCAAGAAAATCTTTATGGGTTCCTTTTAGTCCAAGAAAATTAATATTCCATTGGGAAAAGATCTGAGGTGTCTCTTCGCGTCCTTGGTGAGCGTTCTTCCCTATACTGTGGATCTAAGCCTCCCCCCCCCCGAAATTTGGTTTTTGGCTTGTATCTCCTCAAATATTGATCCTAGCGTAAAAATTGCGAAATGCGAAACTTATTCTACGGGAAATTTCTTATCAACAAACTAAAATTTCTGGAAAAAATCAAGATTTTATTGTACTTTTGCAAAAAAAACTGCACCTTTTCCAGATTTCTGATAAAAAATCAGCCAAATCAGGACTATTTTTACTATTTAAGAAAAAAAAACAGAACTATTTTAATCTCTAACCAAAAAACTGAAAAATTTACAAATTTCTGACAAAATTGGAATTTTTTGAATTTTAGGAAAAATTATTAGTGGAAAAAAGAAAGAACAAGAAGACTTTTTAAAATATTGACAAAAATTGAGAATTAAAAAAAAAATCTGACAAAAAATCAGGTAAGTTGAAAAAATGAAACATTTTTGAATTACCTAATGGAAAAATTAGGATTTTTTTCAAATGTTGGCTAAAAAATCGTGTCCTTTCTCATCAATTTCTGATGAAAATTGTGATTTATTCATTAAAATCCTGAAAAAAATCAGAAGTTTTTGAACCTCTCGCTTACAAATAAAAATTTTCTGGAACTGGCAAACATTGGGACTTTTTTTCAATTTTTGGGGAAAAATCATAATTTTTCAAACTTTGATAAAAATCAGCTTGGATTACCCAAAATATGGTCGATTTCAGAATCGAGACATTTTTTGAATTTCTGTAAAAAAAATGAGGACTTTTCTCCAATTCTGTCTAAAAAATCGGGACTTTTTCAAATTGCCAAAGCCCGGAACATTTTATAATTTTTGGCAAAATTGGGATTACGAGTAAAAAAAAATCTTGGCTAGAATCAGGACCTTTATCAATTTTTAGCAAAAAATGTCCTTTTATAAGATCTCTGGTTAAAAAATCGAGTTTTTTTTTGCATTTCTGGCAAAAATCGTAACTTTTTTCAAACTCATCTGACTGAAAAATCCAGGTTTTTCTTTCTATGACTCCTTTGAAATCCTGAAAAACAATCATGACTTTCTTGACTCTCTCTGGCAAAAAATCTTGACCTTTTTTTTGAAAACTCGACTGAAATCAGGGTTTCTTAAATTTCTGGCAAAAAGTCAGGCCTTAAATGTTCAAAACTCTGAAAAAAAGTCAATTTGATTTCGGAATCGAGAGTTTTTTTGACTTTATGTTAAAAAAAAGACGACTTTTCTACAATTCTGGCTAAGAAACCGAACGTTTTTCCAACTTTCTGACAGTATAATCAGAAACTTAGCAAAATTACTGACCAAAAACTCAGTCTCTTATTAAAAAGCAACATTTTCTCAAATTTCTGCCAAAAATTAGGAATTAAAAACAATTTTTTTGGCTAGAATCAGAACTTTTATCAATTTCTGGCAAAAAATCAGTATTTCTTAAAATCTCTGGTTAGAAAATCGAGACTTTTTCACATTTCTGGCAAAAATTAGGACTTTTTTCGAACTCTGGCTAAAAAATCGAGAGTTTTTCTTTCTGGTAAAAACCATGAATCCTTTGGAATCCTGAAAAACAATCAGGACTTTCTTGACTCTGGCAAAAAAACCGGAGTTCTTTTAAATTTTTGGAAAAAAATCTTGACTTTTTTCAATTTCTGGCAAAAAATCAGGATTTTTTTAAATCCCTGGTCAGGAAATGGAAACGTTTTCAAATTTCAGCCAAAAATCAGGACTTTTTTGAAATCCTAAAAAATCATGATTTTCTCGAATCTCAGCACAAAATACATTTGATGGCACTTCCGATAAAAATTTTTAGGGTTTTAACGTTCAAAACCTCTCTTTTAATTTTTCCATAGCAGTGAAATTGAATGAGATATAACAAAAAAATCATTCTGGGGAGTTAGGGGTCCACCAAAGGGGAAGGCTGATTGTCCAGTGGTGTTTTACAAAGTGTATTTATCTAGTATAAAGCATAAATTACAAATTCACTTCATCTTATATGTACTCACATACGACCGCCCTTTTTTCACTCATGTAATGTAAATGATGATTTTATGAGGATGAGGGGGGAGGGGTTGGTACCCCAATGGCCAATTCAACTTAATGCCTGTGATAGGGGTCGACATTCATTTTTAGGGACATCCGCCTCTGCTGATTTTCCTGGACTATCTTTAAAACTTGAAATGATATTTGCTATACTTACTTAATTCGATATGAGGTTGACGCACTTGAAATTGAAAACCATCATAGGAGTTCAGATGTGAAAGCCACTCGGCTTTTTTTGATCCTGGTTAGGTACACTTTTGGGTAATTTTTAGGGAAACTTTTAGCAGTTCTTTCTACAAAAAATTATTTGACACTTTTTTTGTAATTATTATCAAAAAAGTATAAGTTTTTTGCAACTTTTTGATACCTAAAAAAGAAACTTTTTGGGTAACTGATGTCGACAATTTTAGCAGAAAATCGAAGTTTCTTGGCGAGGATTTTGAATAATTTTTGAGGAAAAAATGAGATAACTACTTGGATTTTTTGATGAAGGAGCTAAAATTTTTAGCCATTTTTAATGTTACGAATTTCTTTTTATAGTGTTTCAAAGTGTGGCATCGAAACGAAAAATTTTACTTGCACAAAAATGTAGACTCCTTGCTTTCGAAAACGCTATTTTTTTACACATTTCATTTCCCTAGATGAAGGTAAAAAAATCAAAATTCATCCGCACAGAACAATGTTTTGAAAACACTGTCGTCGAATATTCGGCATAGTTGTGATTTTTTCCACATTTCATCTCCCCTGATAACGGTAAAAATATCAAGTCATTAAACCCACGGTCGAAAAACCTCGTGTAAAGGTACTGTAATCCATCGGATACACGAGAGGTCGTATCTGCGTATTGTGTACATGGCCGTGAACAAATCCATACCTATTGAAAATCCCTTCCACCCTTACCAGCTTTATCACCGATTCGGTTGACAAAAGTACAATACGATCGTCATTTAGCACCCACTGATGCGCTATTTCACGGCAAAATCTTCATTTTGGATTGGTAAAAAAAAAGCTTTTCATTGAGGAAAATTCGTACGAATGGTTTCGTTACGTGGGTGTTTACGCGTTGCCATCCTCGTAAAAGAATTTAAATTCGCGTTAAAAAAATTTTCAACTCGTTGATTCCCTTCTCTCGTATAAGTACACCCACGTTCCACGTTTATAAACGTGTATAGGCTCATATACTCGATAACTTGAAACGCTGGTGGTAATATTTATTCGTCAAACACGCCCGCTGCCGATTCTACTTCAGCCTTTTTTGGCAATATACGAAGAGGAAGAGAAAAAACACGCATAAACATCTCATCTCTACTCTTGTATATGAAAATTTCATTAAACGTAATTTTCACGGTTACACGAGAGAAAAAAAAACGAAGAGAAAAAGTCGAATGAATGGTGATTTATAGCGAGACAGTGGTTTTTAGAAAGCTTTAAATAACGCCGTTTTGTTCTTCTATGGTGGCCTTTTTTTCAATTTTATTTTTTTCGAAACAAAAAAAATAAAAAAAAACATCCCCGAATACCTCGTCTTACGTTTGGCGGCAGTACAGCGATAAATTACGCGTACAGAAATGGCGAATTTTAATTAAAAAGAAATATTCGTGAAAAACACTATTAACCTAATTCATTAAGCTTATCTAGGTGGCATTGCGCCTCCGGCTACGATAGGGTATTAAAACGATTTACATCATTTTGCAATCCGAGCACAGTTAAATTGAATTTTTACCATTTCAGGTATCGCTAGGATGGGTATTTGTGTTGTAGTAGGATCGTATAGGATTTCTGTGCGGACGCTACGTAATGAATTTTTAATTTTATTAGCCAATTTTTTTCTCCTACTTGCGTTTACAGCCTTTGTTCTTGTTTTTTAATTAATGGCCGAAATAAAAAACAGGCTCGTAGCAACGGATGTATATTTTCAATTAATATCGCAGAGATGACCACTGATAAAGGACAAAAGTGCGAAAGATACGAGAGTTTTACCGAAATTGTGCGAAAAATGCGAAAATAATGCAGAAAGTTCCTTCACGAGCAGAAATGTAGGTATGTGAAAAATTTAAAGACCTAACAAGGGAACCTCTTGAGGTGTGTCACACTCCGATTTGATCGGGACCGTGATTTTTGGAAAGAGCATAGTCTAAAACCCCCAAAACCAAAGTTTCAGCTGCCCAAGTTCATTTTTCGATTTTGGCGAATTTCTGAAAATTCAAAATTGACTGTTTTTGGCGATTTATGCTTTTTTTAAAAGTACGTACTTGATCAGTAAAAATGGTCAAAATAAGTCCCAAAACTAATATTAATTACTCAAAATCCAAATTTTACCATTTCCAGCCATTCTGGAGCCTCCAGCGCGATTTTCAATTTCCCAGAATTTTGAATTTGCTCCAGTAGGCGTGAGTATGAAGTTGGGCAGCTAAAAATTGAGTTGTATATTACACTCGACTTGTTTAACGAGTTTATCCACATTTGAGCCGATTTTGATAGTTACACCTCAAGAGTGGTTTTTTGAGGTGTCACTTTTGCTCCAGAACGGCTGGAAATGGTAGAATTTGCGCTCCGGGAGTTCGTTCTTAAAGAAATACAGTGATTCGCGTAAATTTCAAAAATTTTCTCACAAACGGTTATCTTTTGATTTTTTGGTTTTTTATAATTTTGAAAAAAGCTGGTAAAAAACCACTCTTGAGGTGTCACTCCCAAAATCGGCTCAAATGTAGATAAATTCGTTAAACAGGTCGAGTATAATACACAACTCGATTTTTAGCTGCCTAACTGCATATTCACGCCTTCTGGAGCAAATTCAAAATTCTGGAGAAATTGAAAAATCGCGCTGGAGGCTCCAGAATGGCTGGAAATGGTGAAATTTGGATTTGGGTAATTTATATTAGTTTTGGGACTTGTTTTGACCATTTTAATTGATCAAGTACGAACTTTTAAAAAAAAACATAATTATCCAAAAACAGTCAATTTTGAATTTTCAAAAATTCACCAAAAATCAAAAAATGAATTTGGGCAGCTGAAAATTTGATTTTGGGGGCTTTAGATTTAGACTATGCTCTTTCCAAAAATCGCGGTCCCGTTCAAATCGGAGTGTGACACCTCAAGAGGTTCCCTTGTAAGTATCTAATCCGAAATGAAATCTTATGAGGGAATTTTTCAACCTCTCGAAACCAATCTAGATCGACAGAACATGTGTAAAAACCCTCGTTACCGAAATTTCAGATGATAAAATTTCTTTTGGGATTTTTGGCAAATCGTTGAGCATTCAAAAATTTCAAAAATACTGTTCTTATGGCAATTTTTTAATTTTTCAGTGACTTTTTTTCAAAAAAATAAACCAGTGTGGAGAAATACTTCCCCACCCTTCACTCAGTTTTAAAAACTACTAATTTTAGAATGTTCTGGAGCCTCCAGCGAGTTCATAATTTCCTTCTGAAATTTCAAATTGCTCTGGAAGGACCAAAAATAATCTTGAGCACCTATAACTTTCCTTGGTGCTAACTGGATACCCTTTCGGCCGTTCTAGGTGATTAATAAAAAACTCCAGAAGGTCTGTTCAAAATGGAATTTTTAAAATAAATACCATATCTTTTTTGATTTTTTTGAATTTTTTTTTTCAAAAATTCGTCAAGAAACAAAAATAAATTTCAGCACCTGAAATTTTGTTTACGGGGGGTTTCAGTACATGTTCTCTCAATCCATCTTGGTTTTGTTCAGATCAGATCAGATCACAAATTGAAAGTTTGAAAGGTTTCTTGCTTAGTACATATAACTTTCAAGACTGGGTAGTAATTCACCAGAAATTTCCAGTAGGTTATCTATCAAAACTACAGAGAGAAAATTGATCAAAAATTTTGTTTTTTGAGCTCAACAACCGTCTTAAAAATCGTGAAGCATCGAGTAAATAAAAAAAATTCACCCCCTTTATAGAGACGTTTTCACGACCAAAGTTCGACTTTACAGCGTATTAGGGACGTGCTGCGCTGCGCCGCGGGCTGTGGACAATGTCGTCAACATGTGAGAGATCGTATTAGAAAGATATAGCCGGCGAGGGGAAACGAGCAGGGAGGCAAAAAACATAATGCGTTTCCCTCGGGGCATTATTGTACGATAAAATCCATTTTTACGCCACGCTGTTTCCTTTTTCTTCGGCAAACATTACACTATTAACGTTTCTCTTTATATTAGGTTGTTTAAAGGCCATGCCAGGCTGGCGGGGGCCTCCCGTCGATAACTTTTTAAAAATCGAACCAGGCAATCGTGTTTTAACAGTTCACACAGAGCGAGTAAAATTTTCGTCATTTTTCGTCGGCTATGGCTCCTTTTTGCAGGGTTATCAAAAAGCTAAAATTCTTGGAAATTTTCAACCCGCAGCAAAGCGAACTCGCCTCTGTGTGACCTAAAATGCGGCGAAAATTTCGACTCATTTTCTCGCATACACTTCGGCTTGTATACAGAATACCCCCCCCCCCCTAAAAAACAACCCGACTGTAATAAAGTTTACAACTTTTATTAATATCATAATGCATACACTAGAACGAACTTGCTCAGCTGACTGCCTTCGTATATACGAGCACAACACGACGACGTGCCACTAAAATAACCAACTTCTAAGGACTCTTCGACTTTCGCCGATAAAATTTTACAAACGGTATTTTTATCCGATGTTGCGTTGTTGGAACCTTTGAAAAGTTCAACGCTTGGTATCGCAGCGATACACTTTTGCCTCTGCAAAAGGCTTACCAAACTTTCAGCTTTAGCCACCTTTTCTAATACTGAATCCTTTGAACCCGCGCCGAGTCGAAGTGAAAAAATCCCCCCCGATACTTTGCCGGCGATACCCTTGAAAACCGCACCAAAACAAAATACCGAATCGTTTTCTTTTACGCGAATACGAGTACAACACGTTTTCGCCTCAGCTTCATCCACCAATCACACTCAATTGCTTTTCAAAAGCGTAATCTCCATTCAGCCAGCTAAAAATAACAAACTACACCTCCTCGTTCAACTTTTTAAGCTACTTAACACAATACATAGTTTCGTCGTATATAAGTCGCAAGTTCTAGATATACAACTACAACCTCCCTGCTTACCTCTCTCTTTCTACAGTATAGGGGAACTGTGATCTCGTGAACTAAAAATTCTTGTGTCACGTTTACAGTATAATTGAAAGAATCACGGGGGTAATAATTGTGCTCTTAATTAAGACGTTTACTATAACTTTGTTAGCTCAAGTAGAAAGAAAAAAATGAGCAAAGGAAAAATAAAGCAGGTATTCTTCTAATAGAATACTTAGACATACCTAACCTACGCTTTCGGTGTGTATGAAATTAAGGTTAAAAAATAAAGAAAAAACGCAATTTATCGAGAATAAAAGATAAAACCCCAAGTAACCTATATTAAAGAGAAACACTCGTTGTAATACTTTTAAAAGAATAGGTACATTTTAATTAAAATTTTCTTTTTTTTTCTTGAGATACCGTTACAAGTGAGCGTAAAACGAGCGCGAAAAAAATAATTTTTTTCGTTATCTCTTATCTGGACAGAGTCTTTTTATTTTACAACAGCCTTTCATTGATATCTGGAATATAGGCTCATTTGGACTCGAATGTTATGTAGGTACATTCCACGTGATTTTTCTTACCTGAAAAAAATGCATGGGATGGGTCGAGAGATCATGATGGTTAATGTTTTCATAACTTATTTTGGATTTATATACCTACAACCTACATATTGTAGCTTCATTATTCTTTCTAAAAGCAGTCGACTTCTTCATAAGCTCGAACAGAGTTTTCTGTTAATCATTTTAGAGCTTGCCTGCAACTTCGGGGATTGGTAACAAAAAGTGAGAAAATGGCGAAGGGGGAGGACCTTGAAGACCACAATTTTTTAAAGGAATAGTTCATAGATAATCTGAACCATTTTGAATGAATCAAAACATTTTTTTGGTATTGGTACAAAATTTACCGCCATGAAGTCATTAGGCAGCATACCTTCATCATATATTTCATTTATTTTCTTCAACAGCTCCTTTTCATACTCTGGTGTTAGATGTTTAATCAAGTCTACTGGTATGAGATCTTCTGCCACTGCTTTGTGGTTTCTGGCTCTCTTCACCACATTCCTCACCTCCCCCATTTCAATTTGTGGTGCCTCCTCCATGAATGAAACTTCCATTTGAGCCGGATGTGTATCATATCCATACAGGGCTGTTAAATTACCGTAATTTATTGGCTGATAAAATACAGTATTTTACCATTTTGGATATGAAGAGTTATTTGTAGTTCGACTTCAAAGTTCTGAACTTCTGACCTGCCTCTGAAGTAAATTTTCACCTGTTTTAGGTGTTATTAGAGATTATAGGAAATTTTCCATGGAAATTTTTTGGAAATTTATGGGTAAAATTTTTGGTAACTTTCAAATCATGAATTTCCATGGAAATTTGGAAATTTATGAAGGAAAGATGGAAAAAAAGTGTTCAATTTGGCTTTTTGGTAAATCATGGTAAAATATGGTAATAAACTTTTAGTAAAATACCATAAAATATGGTAAAATACTGCCATAATTTACCAACTTAAATTACCTTACAGCCCTGTATCCATACAATTCTTGTATGTAACTGATCCAGACCTCTTCTATTTCTTGATTGTTAACACAATATTTCACATGTCTTCTTAGCATAATATCATCGACCATATATAATGGACGAATAGTTCAAATCCCAGGAAATGACGGCCACATTTTGGATGCAGAATCCTGGAAATGTTCTGCACTGTAAGCGTCATGTTTGGCGCATGAGCAGAAGGTTTCCAGGATTCTGCATCCAAAATCTAGCCGTCACATTTTGTCATTTTTTCAAACGTTGAATTATTTGTCCATTATATATGGTTGATGGCATATATGCTATTCCACTTCTCCTTTTCTTGCAGGTGGCCATCATCTGCTTCACTTTGGTATGCATTTCTCTAGAGTTGTGCCTTTTCTCCAGATCTTCTATTTCTTCCCACTTCTCCTCATACTACTCATTTTTGGCCATTCTGCACATTCCCATGATCTCATTATTTAACACCGTGTATTCACTACTTATCGCACCTCGGGAGTAATAAGGTCACATCTTTAAAAAAATTGATTTTGATGTTTTTGCATTTTTGGGGTTTGTATGACCCCCCTCAACCAAAAATAACACTTTGAGTTGGGTACATTATCTCTATCATGTAAAAAACCCAAATGGCCTAACTCAAAATCCCAACAACATTGCAAGTTGTTTGGAGTTATAAGGTGACATCTCAAAAAACTCCACCTTTTTTGAGCAAATTTCGTACATACAAAGTGTTAACAAATAGTTTTGATTGTTTTGAATGTTTGTCAGTTAGAAATAGTCACAAGGAGTGCATTTTTTATTGGTTTGTACCAGATGGAAAAAAATTTTTAAATTGATCACTTTTCAGAAAAATGGATTTGCACATATAATGAAATTTTAGTTTTTTGAGAAAAACTCAAAAACTAAGCACTCTAGAAAAAAACTAACGACATTATGTCGATTGGAAATTCAATTCTCTACAACTTTGTTAACCGGTGATTTCCACTTGCGCTTTTCCTTCAATTTATTTTGACCAGTTGCGCTTTTCCAAGCCTGCTTCTTTAAATACCACTTGCGCTTCTTAAAAACCAATTTCATGGGTTCTCAAAGTTTGGAAATTTTGATAGTACGAGTATGTTTGTGCAAAGTCGTTCTTTTATGGCGTTGATATTGGATTACTGTGCGGAAGAGGAACATTCTCGTGATGTTACGAATGCCAAAACAACGAATCGAGGCTTTTTTTTGAAAAATAATGAAAAAAATCTGTAGGTAATGTGTTGCATGAATTCATGTTTTATTCCTTTTTTTTTTTGTTTTCTTGAGCAAGGAGCAAGAATATGCCATAAAATACAAAGTATAACATTCTATAGCTGCAGTTACCAATGCTTTTTAAAAGCAAACTTGAAGTAGTTAGATACTGTTCCAAATGCCATGGGGTGACCATCATAGAATCTAACTACCTCATTTTTTGCTATAAACAAAGCTTAATACATATGTGTGTGTAGGGATGGTGCAGATGCAAGGCGATGGTCCTGGCGCGCCCGCAGTCCCCCCGCGACCGGCGCCCCACGAAATTCCCCCGAGCGAAGCGAGGGGGAATTTCGTGGGGCGCCGGTCGCGGGGGGGCTGCGGGCGCGCGCCGCGCAAGCGCGGCGCATCTCTTCTACCCCTTCAGTCACATTGTCTCAAATTCCTGAATTTTTTTTGGTCATGAATACTTGAACAGAGTTCATATGGGTCTGTCTAGATGTAAGGAGATAGCGCCGGGCACGGGAAAGCTGGGGGCGCACCTCTTTAAGGTCGCTTTTCTTAAATTTTAGCCTGATTATTCGAAATTTCTGATATTTTTGGTTATGAACAGAGTTCATATGTGTCAGTCCTCTCCGTGTGGATGTAAGGAGATGGTCTCAGCACCTACGCAGCCTTCCCGTGACCGATACCCCTCGAAATTCTCACGAGCAAACGTGAACTTGACATCAATTCATAGTTTTACTCAGTATTTCTTCAAAAAAAAAATGAATGAAAGTATAATTAATCACGTAATGCTGAAATACAGCGTAATTAGATTCATTTTTCCAGTACATATATTGAATATTCACGTATGAATCAAGGTAGTTAGATATTATGATAGATACCCATGGTGCATAGAACAGTATGTAACTACCTCAATTTTTTCTTTGATTGATCACAGGTAACAGCTATTCACATTATATTCGTCTCTGTTCCTCATTTTCTACTAGTTTACATCAAAAAACACGTAAGAAATGCAATAAATTGCTTCAAATCTAGTGTTCACACTCTGCTCAAATATTCCCCAAAATTATAATAGGTATGTAAAAAGCCTCGACTCCTTGTTTTGGCATTCGTAACATCACGAGAATGTTCCTCGTCATTAAGGAGAACCACTGTACACATCCTCCCGCGATTTAAAGCAAAAAAAGTAAGGTAGGTACAGGTAGATATTGTGACGCGTACCAATGGTTAGCATCACAGTATCGAACTACCTGAGTATTTTCCTCAAAATTGAGGGAACCGCAAAAATTCTGTTCCCTCACCACATTTCTAGCAATTTTACATTTTCAAAAAAAAAATTGCAAAAATTGCGGGTAGTTAGATTCTGTTATATTACCCCATTACCGTGTATGTAGGTAGACAGTACCTACGAGAGTATAATAATAAAAAATGCTCCCCTTGGTGAGATCAGACGGATTAGGTATGTTAGGTATGTAATAAAAATAATTTGTTCGTTCGTTCATCAGTTTGTATCTTTCAATTCTTTCAATTTTGGGAACACATTCGGAATTTTAAACAACCGAAAAGCGCAAGTGGGTAAAAATTATTGCTTCTACTGAAAAGCGCAACTGACCAAAAAAAAATCGAAAAAATAGGGGAAAAAGCGCAACTGGTATAGAGCCTTGTTAACATGAAATTTTTTTGGACGCTTCCTTTCGCCTCCACACCAACTTTAATGAAAGGTTCTAACTCAAAATGTTTTCCAAACATTGAAATATTTCCTCTTTAAGATTTTATTTTTCAAAGTGTTCTTATGCTAAATGAAGGTAGGATACCAGATCTTTAAAATGAGGTGCTATTCATTCCTCACAATTAATTATTAGTTGAAAAAATAATGAATCAAGTTTTAAAAAAAAAGGAAAATCACTCTCCTGTAAAATTTCACTTTTTTGAGATGTGACCTTATAACTCCCAAGGGGTGTTATGTCCCTAGGTGGTGTAGTAATTAGAGCTGCAGACCTACGTTCACAAGATACCTGGTTCAAACCCAGCTACAGAGGCAAGCTTGTGCGTGTAATTTAAAATCTTATGTGCAATTATCAACATTACATGCCAAAGTACTGGGGGACTACCAGTTATTAGTCAAGCTAACAGATCATGCATGCCATCTGTTAGCAGAATCAAAAAGCTGACACTGGTTCGAGCGTCTATAGATGTCAACACTGAGGAGCTCAGGGTCACTAAACTACCTGGCTAGCTCCAGGGTGCTTGTGTTAGTACCAGAGTCCTGCACGGTATAGTTAAAAGTTATCTGCGTTAGTTGCGCGTCAAGGGCGGATAGCTATAGTTAGTAGTCATCCTAACGGCAGGTTATAACCGCATCGGCCGGTGCGATTAATATTTGTAACTCAGATAACGTAACCATTGACTAACTTGTAGTTAAAATAACTACACTACCTGCGATTATACCGCGTTCTTATCGGAAAAATAACGTTTGCTTCTTTCTTATCTGTTTGATGAGTCACCAAAATGTATTGATGAGACATCAACAGAACCGAAGCTAACTTACCGCTGCATCGGCAGGTAGTTATAGTTAGTTATTTGTCGGTTGCGCGCGCCGACAAAACTAACTACAGTTCGTAACGTGTAGTTGAATTAGCTGATAGCTCCGGCGGTTATTCGGCTATTTTAACTATACCGTGCAGGACTCTGGTTAGTACATAGAAGCTCGAAAATAAATTTCCATGAGATACGTCATCAATGCGATAGAGCCAACACCAACATAAAGGATATTAGCCCAAAATACCCAATTCAGCATAAGGGTATGCGTTGATTTGTTTGCAATACCACCTCGAGCGGCTGTACAACTTGATGATGATGATTCTCTACTTGGTCTGTTTGCTTTTCTTCGTTCTTCCATCAGATCCACGATCACTTGAGTCATCCATGGTTTGTGTATTCCCAGGTAAGATACTTGAGCGAAATCCTGAGAAAATGTGTTCAAAAGGATGTCCAAACGCTCATCTACTGAAATTAGCAAGAATATTAGTAATCATGAGCTTTATTGTGAATAAAATACCAAAAAAATTCAAATTGAGGTCGGAGCAATTCTCATGTTCTTTTCAATTTAAACACGTTACCACAATGCTTGGTGAAAAAAAAAATCCTTCAAAATGAAAATAATAATATGACAAGTCAAAATTAAGTACAAAAATTTACCAAGAATGGGCAAATTACCCAAAAATTTTTCAGAAGTCCAACTGAAAATCGGTAATTGCAGAAAATACAAATTTTGATTTGAATTTTGTACGATAAATCGATAAAAATCGATAAATCTTACTCACAACAATATTAAACTTGCCTAACATTCGACAAATCGAAAACAAACTTCAAAAAAAAAATAAATATTTATTATTAACGGTCATTGACCTTAACGATCAATAAACCAGACAAATGAGACTGAGCAAAAAGCTCGATGACTTTACTTTACGACGACAAGAATAATATTAACGCGAACTAACTTAGTAACTAACGAAAATAACGAAAAAAACAACGATAATTTAACAGCCAACAGTTTACGCGATTTTACGAAAAGAACAAAAAAACATTTTATACGTAACCAACAATATATATATCGCGAAACCGAAATTCATTTTTAATAAAAAATAAAACTTAAAAGTTACCGAACATAGTTCGTTACGGTTACGATTCCAATTTTGCCAACACCCCACCATAAAAATATTTTCCCTAACACGCGTACCACTTAAATAAACGTAAAACTTGTTGCTTCTTATCAATACCGGTGTTTGTAAACACTTTGAAACAAAATATTTTTACAGCAAAATTTCAGTTAAATTATACTTAAATTACATAAAAAACAACTCGAAAACTTAATTTAAGCATTAAACAATGACTCACAGAGTCTATCGAATACGGTACGTGTTGTGGCTTTGGTTAAAATATCGGCAAGTTGATCCGCCGAAGATATCTTTTGCAAGTAAATGATCTGTTTTGTGACTAAATCGCGTATATGATGATAACAGACATCTATATGTCTGGTACGTTTCGATTCGACCGTATTCGCAACGGCAATCGCTGCATTAGAATCGCAATACACCGGTACGGTGTCAATACGAACTTCTAATTCGACAAACAGATTTCGCCAAGCCAAGACTTCCTTTCCAGACGTACTTAACGCAACGTATTCAGCTTCACACGACGAAAGACTTACACAATTTTGTTTCTTAACTACCCAGTCAATTACGTTGCCATAGTGCAATACAAAAATTCCAGACGTTGATTTTCTGTCTAAACAATCACCAGCGAAGTCCGAATCTACGTATACTCTTACAGAGTGTTTATCGACTACTTTAGGTATTACGTAGGTAAGTTTCACGTCTAACGTACTACGTAGATACCTTAATATACGCTTGCTGTATTCGAATAGCTCCTTATTTGCCAAGTGCTGGTATCTACTTAGAAAGTTTACAGCAAAAGCAATATCAGGACGTGTTCCCCTTGCTATGTAACTCAAACTTCCTAAGAGACCACGCACTTTGGTTTCATAACTTTTATCGAGCTTGAGATTTGTAATCTTCAAGTTCGGTTCCATGGGAGTTGAAATACTATTCGAATTAGACAGCCCGTAATCACTAACTAATTGCTCGATATACGTGTTTTGATGAACTTCTAACTTGTCTTTACTACGATTAATTTCCATACCAATAAATTTCTTACATTGTTCCAGGTCTCTGATTCCAAAACGCTCATTCAATCGCTTGACTAACCACTCAATAAGACGATCATCGCAACCTGTAATTAGAAAATCGTCTACGTAAACGACAAAAACGCAACGTAGAGGATTTTCAGCGTCGAAATACACACAAGGATCGACTTTACTCCTTACGAAACCGAGCGAAAGTAAGTACTCGTTCAACTTTACGTTCCATGACTTGGGACTTGTTTTTAACCCGTATAACGAACGTTTGAGAATATATACGACACCTTTCTCTTCATTAGTCCCTTTCGGTGGGTTGAACATAATACCTCGATTTATATCTCCATTGAGAAATGCTGTACTCACATCTAGCTGTCTCAACTGCCACTTGTTGACCATAGCTAGATTGAGCATCGAGCGTATTATCGGTTGATTAGGTGTTGGCGCGTATATTTCATCCAATTCATAGAAATGATTGTCTTTGAAACCACGCAACACCAATCTCACCTTAAATTTCACCCCACCATTCGAGTTGATTTTTTTCTTTAGAACCCACTTACTGTCTACTTTCGAATAATTCTCTTTATTTACACTTTTTTCAGATGCTGAATACCAAACGTCTTTGATCTCCATCGCCTTTAACTCTTCATCTATCGCTACACGCCAAAATTTCGCTTCAGAGCCGTTCAACGCTTCTTCATACGTAAGGTCATCGACCCCAGCGAGTGCAAAGCAAGCAAAATCGTCGCTACGTTCATCTGAAGAAGATGTATCGATCAAACTACGATCTACCAAGTTATCACCGCTACGTTCGGCCTCAGTCAGCTCATCTGGGTTTATCCAATTGGAGCAACCAGGAGCTGAATCAGCGTTACCTACCGGTGTAACCGTAGGTACGATATTCACATCGCTTACACTCACTGATACCGATGTTTTTAACAAATGAGCGTTAATAACATCGTGTATCTTACGCGTTTTGTCTATTTCTACACAACTCGAATTCGCAAATTTATTTCGTAAAACATCGTACAATACATAACCTGTCTCTGTAAAACCGAGTAAAACCATATCGATCGACTTCTCATCAGTTTTCTTTCTCTTTTCAGGCGGTACCAGAACTCGTGCAACGCTTCCAAACAATCTCACTCTCGATAAATCCGGCTTTCGACGATTCCATAGCTCGTACGGTGACAGATCGTTCAAGGCAGAATGCGGTAAACGATTGTACACGTAGTTCGCTGTGTATGCAGCGTAAAGCCAGAATTTATTCGTTAAACCTCCTTCGTACAATAGAGCTCGCATTTTTTCTTGGATGGTTCGGAAGAAACGCTCGACGGTGCCATTATGCTGCTTTTCATAAGGCTCACTGTTCTGCATTGATATGCCTTTTTCATCAACGAACTCTTTAAAGGTACCTCCGATAAATTCACTAGCGTTATCGCACCTGATACGCTTCACTTTCGTACTCCATAACGTTTCACTAATATTTACAAATTTTTTCAGGTAGGTACCTACTTCGGCTTTACTTCTCATTCCGAACGTTACTCCCCATCTCGTACAGTCATCTACGAAGCCAATCAAATATCGCTCGCCTTCTAGTCCTTCTGTAATAGGACCCATTACGTCAATATGAACGAGATCGAGTGGATTCGGATACCTATACCTACTTGAATCGTAGGTATGTTTCTTTTGTTTTGCTTTACAGCAAATTTGACACTGATTGAAAGGTGGGCAATCACATCCACGTAACTCAGGAATCTTATCTAGTACCGTCTTGCTCGTATGAGCCAACCTACGATGCCAGATGTCACCTTCACCTTTCAACTTGTTTACTTTCTTTTTATTTTTCAGATTTACATCACTGTCACTGCACGTACTGGTATTTCCTATACCTACACTTGAAACGTTCGAAACTACAACACCAGAATCATTACCTATCGTCGTCGAAGTATTACCTACATTTGTCGAGTCACTAGTATCGTCAGAAATTAACGCAGATGAATAAGAACAACTTGAATACAACATGGGAGGTATGTTTATTAGGAATTGAATCGTATACAATCCATTGTCATTTAAAACTAATTTTGAAACAACATTTCCCGCAGGATCTACCAAACGAGGATCTTCATCGAAGAAGAAACGATAACCATTCGCTACGATTTTCGACACGGACAGAAGACTAAAAGAAAGACTAGGTACGTAGTATACCTCGTTCAACCAATAGACGTTTCCGTCATCGGCTAGAACTCTCAATCGACCTACTCCTTCTTTGATCAAAGAGACTTCACAATGAGCGGATTGTAAACTTTCGTTTATTTTCCTCTCATCGTGCAATACTCCACGATGTTTCAGAAAATGCGACGTCGCACCACTATCGACGACAAACGTGATAAAATCGACGCCGTCGTCGTCGTTTGTCTCGACGTATGCATTTTCTTCACCGAGATTTAAAGCAGTCAAGTCACCTAAAAAATAGTTCGACCCGATATTTACGTTACGCGAATTTCCGAAATTAGAAATCGCAACACTGTCACCGAAACTACTACGACCGACACTATTTTTAACGAATTCATCTACGATATTACGACTACGACCTTCATCTAACGAGAAATTTTCTTTTTTTTCAGATGTCGACGGAAAAAGACCTAACGCGATAGAAGGACGAGGACCTGACGAACCGGACGAACCTGACGGACCAGACGTACCCGATGTACCACTCGACGAACCGTTACCACCATTATTACGCGACGAATCACCGTTCTGCGGACAGTTACGACCGATATGCCCTGTCAGATTGCAACGATAGCAAACGATACTTCCCCGAGGGTTGGTATCGTTTCTATAATTCCCTCCGGCGGATCGACAAGACTTGGCCATATGGCCCCGTTTATGACACTTATAGCAGGTACGATCTTTGGCTTGTACGAAGCCATTATTACCACTACGATCACCGTTACCGTTCGACGAATTACCGGACGAGTTCGAACTACGATTACGCGACTTATTACGATTACGATTACGACTATTATTATTTTTATTACCGGATTGATCGGATGCGGCCATTGCTGAACCGGTACTTGTCGAACTCTTCGAAGTCAAGGAGTTCTTCGAGGCATCTTCCAAACTCAAAAGCAACGACGAAATCACTTTTGGATTTGGGTCTCCAGCTGTGACGTGAACTAGTCCTCGAGCAGTCATACGCACTGACTCGTACTTAGGCGAATTGCCTAACGAGTTGATCAGATACGTATAGATTTCCGATGGAGTCAATTTCACGTCCAAACTCTCCATATCGTTGACTAGCGTATAAAATGCCTCCAAGAACTCCTTTGGACCTTTGTACATATCGATGACAATCTCCGAAATACGAGTTCGACAGTCGATAATTGCTGCTTGGTTTTCCGCCTGGTACAAGGAGTTGAGCTCCGTCCAGAATACGTACGGGTCCTCTGTCTCCTTGACCAGTCGGAAAACGTTCTCAGCTACGTGCCTAATTAAAATTTTGAGAGCTTTCGCTTTTTTACGCGGCGATAACGTATTTACTTCGAGAATCGCGGTTTGAAGTCCTTTGGCCGCAAAAATAACCTTGATTTTTCTTTTCCAGGACACGAAGCCCGTACCGCGAAAGACCATCGACTCCATTGCACGATTATCACCGGCACCGAACATACTACCAGACGAACTACTAGAATCGGATTCTACAGCTGCTTCGTCGGACTCGTCGTCGTTGTCGCTACTATCACTAACGTCGCTCGGATCTTCGGATGGACCAGGAGGTGGAGGAGGTGGAGGACCGGATGACGGATTAGACGGAGGAGGAGGAGAAGCAGAAGCAGAATCGGTTGGACCAACTTGTTCACCAGAACCAGAACTACTCGTACCAGCTACGTTAGCGTCGCCACTGGAATCAGATACGTTACTTTTCGAAGTACTTTTACCCTTCGACGACTTCGTTTTACTTTCGTTCGAATTTTCGTTTACAGGGAAACCAGCAAAGGTCGTACTGGATTTACGTTTACACTCGTCGTCGTCGTCTACGTTGACCGATTTTCCTGACCGCAAATAGGACAGGACTGTCGACATTTACTTTGTCGAACACCACGAACCAAAAATTCAACAGCTACACAAGCCGGATACTTGAACGAGCAAATCCACACAGGATACCAAAACGTCGTCGAACTACAGAGCGTTTCACCAACCTCGCTCACGCTACCATGTACGATAAATCGATAAAAATCGATAAATCTTACTCACAACAATATTAAACTTGCCTAACATTCGACAAATCGAAAACAAACTTCAAAAAAAAAATAAATATTTATTATTAACGGTCATTGACCTTAACGATCAATAAACCAGACAAATGAGACTGAGCAAAAAGCTCGATGACTTTACTTTACGACGACAAGAATAATATTAACGCGAACTAACTTAGTAACTAACGAAAATAACGAAAAAAACAACGATAATTTAACAGCCAACAGTTTACGCGATTTTACGAAAAGAACAAAAAAACATTTTATACGTAACCAACAATATATATATCGCGAAACCGAAATTCATTTTTAATAAAAAATAAAACTTAAAAGTTACCGAACATAGTTCGTTACGGTTACGATTCCAATTTTGCCAACAAATTTTTAAAAATTTTAACAAAATCTTTTTCAAATCCAAAAAGTACCAACACACGTGTTCAAAAAATCTTATCAAAATTCAAAAACTTGGAAAAAAATCCAAAATTGTACTAAAAAGTTATCTAAAAATCAAGAGGTAATTCAAGTGATTATAGAAAAATCAGATCAACGTCTCATGAAAGTGAATGAAAAAAAGTGTTTCCAAAATTAACCGAATGATAAATCATACAATTTATATTCTTCAATGGAAATCATAAACCATGAAAAAATTGACACTGAAAAAAAAAATTTCGGAAATTTTTTGCAAAAAAGCGAGACTTTTGGACAAGTTTTTAAAAAAAGTGATGCTCACTTTTTGGATTTTTTCTTTTCAAAAAAACGACAATTTTTAGCAATTAACCCTACCGACTTCCCAAAAACATCCATCGAGATAATTTTGGGTAATTTTGCATGAGATTTCCTTCTTTTTTTTTTAATCCTAGTAGAATATTGGTTATGGGGGTATTAAGTCGATGTTCACTCGACCTACCTTGGTTTCATTCAAATTGAAAATTGGTAGTTTAAAAAAATCCCCTTTGCAGCTGTTATCAATTTAGTTGAAATTAGGGAAGTGAGTCCCATTTGAAACATGTGAGACCTCTGGCAAAAATTCGAAATTTTTTTAGAATGCAGAATTTTTAACTCAACGTGATTTTTTTTCAAACTCTGAAATTTTTTCGGTTTCATCGACCTAAAAGGATAACGTTTTTTCAATTTTTAAAATTAAGTATGTACCTATGTTAAAATCAATCGCAATTTCGACAATAAGTAACGAATATCGACCAACAGCAAGAAACCCCCGCAGATTCAAAACCCACATGATAATATTGAAAATGATGAAAAATCTCAAACACAATTTAAAAACGGAACTCGACGTTAAGGTTAACAAAGAGGAAACCTTACCGTGTAACAATACAAGAATAAATGTATAAAACATGCAAACCAACTCTTTTATTATTTTCTAGCGATATAAAAAAATCAAGTTATCTATACTATCCTGCAAACGACATCGGTATCACGACGACATTTTATTATATTTTCAAAAATACTGCTAACTGAAATTTTTCCAATCGCTGGCATCACTTGATATTCAAACCATATACATAATTTTATAAATATCTCGACACCGATAAATTCTAATTTCTACATTGGCAGTAAACGCGAATCGACACGACCAAGTCATCAGCAATTCTCAAAACGTCGACGAAAAATTACGTTAATAAATCCGAGCTTTTAATTACAAAATCTACGAAAGCTTCAATTCACCTACGAAATTTCAACCTTGACTCTGGTATTTCATTCAGGAAAAAAAGAGAGAGAGAAGAAAAAAACACCATATTTCAAACCTAATTCCGAGCCGAATAAACCGACCAAATAAGTACGACGAAACTGAAAAGTAATACAAATTTAAAATGTCGTAGGCAGAACGCGACGAAAACAAAAAGGTTATAAAACTTGGGTGTTTTAGCTGGAGCTCGTTTTGTAAAAGGAAATTACAAATATTTATAATGTTGTCGGTCTACTTTAGCAGTATTTTTTATTCGCTTTAATTTCCTACATCGCGATATTTGAATTAAGAAATCCTTCGCAATATCAGAATCCGCGAATACGCCTACTCTCTTG
Organism: Planococcus citri; assembly: GCF_950023065.1. NCBI lineage: Eukaryota > Metazoa > Arthropoda > Insecta > Hemiptera > Pseudococcidae > Planococcus > Planococcus citri. The sequence continues at coordinate 32,940,046 of NC_088680.1, forward strand.
CCCCTTGCGCGAGTCCTCTGCCTATGGTATGGTATAGCGAATGCGATGAAAATCGAAAAATTTGCCTTATGGCGAAACATCGACGACACGGTTTGTTATACTGATTAAATTTCATTCCAATTTGAAGGAATTTTTCAAAATAAAAATACGATTTATTGAAACATATCTCTACGCAGACGATTGGAATTTTTCCCCTCTTCTGTCTGCAGCCGTTTGAAACAAGCGTAATTAATATGGCTCGCAAAGGTCGTAAACCTAGGTTATTTATTTTTCCATAACCGATAGGTTTCGTAGTTGCACACGTATGTGCAGCCGAGCTGAGGCGGCAAGGCGGCATTGGCGTTATTTCTGCATGAGTTGGTAACACTGGCCGACCATTACATCAAAAGCATTGTCTAATGCTTCGCCAATTTAATTTTATCGCAATCCATAAGGCTTAAAAGGGTACCATAAGCGAATGAAATATTTCGCGTAAAATTTATCTTCGCGTAATAGCACCCCTAACTGTCATGTTGATAATTTCAAAATAAATTTTAAATGCTGTTTACTCGCGCGCATCCTGCCCGTGTTATATGAACTGTAAATCACATATTCGAAGAAGAGCTGGTGAAAAAAAAACAGCTCGACCTCGTGTTAATCAAATTTTCAAACTACATTATAACTCGCTAATTAGAATTTCCAACGCGTTCTATAGCTCTACAGTCGACAAATTTTACGGATGACTTGATTCGAAATTAGATTGTTGCGCTCTCTCCTCGTCGTCGTCTCACTCGAGCTGAATTTTCTTCTTCATCTCTATAACGTGTGGCAACAAATTTACCAAATAGATAAGTAAATTATGGTCAATAATCCCTTCGGGTGTTTTTTCCTCCTTTTTTTTCGAGACGATAATATACTTACTCGGAATTCAATCTCGTGTTAATCTTTAACGTTTTTAGTACGTGACATAAAACACATTTTTCTTTATATTATATCGCAAATAACGTAAGCGACTCGACTTTTCATGAAGCTGCTCCATCATCGTCGTCACGAAATCTAGCGTTTTTTCACCCTTCGTTCGTCTATATCCTTCTCGATACACATACACCCTAATTTGATAATTTTTCTTATTGATTTTTAGCAATTTTTTCACGTAGTATTTTTCAAATTTTATCATCTGTCATTTTCATCGGCGCGATATTTTCGAGTACATTAAATACATCTCCCTCTTCGCCGGATAAACGACGTATTTCTCTTATATCAATATTTGCCAATTTTTTATTATGTTTTCGTATATTATTTTCACGCGTTGTTTATTTTTTTTTCTTTTGGCGCTTTTTTTCCTTCATGTTGTCAGCAATCGATTACATTATTTTCACCAAATTTATCGCGCAACAACGTTAATTCGAATTTTGTGTATCTACGTACGTGCCTAGAGCTAAATCAATGTTTGTATCAAAAATTAAATGATTTCTGTCGCTTTCATGACTAAAAAAAAATTATCAAAATTGATGAAATGCCTACTCATTAAAATCAATTTAAAATGAATAAGTAAATAGGTACTTAGGTAGATATTTATTTTATGTTTGATGATTTTCACCTTCATTTTCACTGTTTTATTCGCGATGATTTGAGTAAGGTTAGTCAAAGAGATTTTTATTCAAACCAACTCAGAGTTAGAGGTAACACTTTTTTGATAACTTTGAAGAACTTTAATAACAAATAAATTCATCACAACAGCTTCAACCAATCACTCTCACCCACTCCAATATTCAATTCACCTACCCAACCCTCAGCTTTTTGAACATTTAGAAGGACCTATCTCTGATTTTATTAGAACATTAACAAATCTTCAAATAGACCCCAAAACTCTCATTCAAAAACCGATATCCTACCCTCCATGGCTGCTTAAACCTCCCCAAATTGACTACTATTTAAATAACTATTCAAAGAAAAGTCATTCCCCATTAGTAATTAAAAATAACTATCTGGAACTTCTATCAAAATATCATGAATTCAACCTCTGTTTCACAGATGGATCAAAAATACCAAATCATCATTCTGGATATGCTTACTCTATAAATGGTGCAATTTCAAATTTCAAACTCCCAAACTGTTCATCTATTTACTCCGCTGAACTCACTGCTATTTATCATTGCCTCTGTGATATATGTACTCATCTCCGAACCAGATAACAAACATTTTTTGATTCAAAGTGATTCCTTAAGTTCATTGATTTCTGTACAAAACTTATTTTCTGATCACCCTATAGTTCAAAATATTCTTAAAAAACTATTTGAGCTACAAAATTCCCACTTTATTATCCACTTTATGTATGTCCCCAGCCACATTGGAATCACTGGAAACGAAGCTGTTAATACTTATGCAAAATCTGCAACTACTCTTTCCCCCCTTACCATCATCACAGCTGACGACATCAAATCTTTTCTCACTCAAAATACATACATGAATTGGCAAAATTTCTGGTCCCAACAAACAACCAACAAGCTCTTTCAACATAAAAAATCAGTTCATCCTTGGAAAAACCTATCTCACTTAAATAGACTTGAAGAAGTTATCTTGACAAGACTGAGAATTGGACACACCAAAATTACACATAACCATCTTTCCCTAAAAGCCCCCAAGCCCTCATGTCAATTTTGCTCATCCGAACCTATATCTGTTTAACACCTACTTTTCTTTTGTCCCCAATTACATCAAGATCGATTAGCTCTCCAAATAGATGAATACTCTCTCTCCATCCCTGACAGCCCCTCCGAAATGGAAAAATTTATTACTCTTGTTAAAGAACACAACCTGACAAATTTAATATAATCTTACGTAGGGTGTAATAATCTAGTAATTATAAACACACACAAAAAAAAAAAAATGAGTTGAAGAGACCACTGAATCTGTTTTTTTTTTTTAGAGTTTAAACTTTTTTCAACTTCTATCAGTTTTTGTTTTAAATTCATTACCTATTATATTTTTGGATTTGATACAACACAAAAGTGAGTCAGGAAGCTATGAATTTGTTTTCATATTTGGTCAATCTTTTATATTGTTTGAAAACTACGAGGCGCAATAGCACTGGCAAATATTTTTAAAGAATTGGTCAAAGGAGTTCAAAAATAGTTGAAAGAGAATTTGACTTCTTGAAAAGAGTCCTTGCCAACGCAATTTGAAAGGCCATAGGGGGATAAGAATTGTGATTTGGCCTCCGAGAGCTTTCGGGTTGATATTATGAATATCTGGTGACTCTTTTGTGAATTTTGGAGACTTCTTGGTGATAGGAAGTGAGTTTTTCACTTTTCTTAGCTGAATTTTTTGATGAAAAAATCTCCAGAATGTCCTCATGGCTTTCGAAAATTTTTTCGAATGTCTGTTGACTCCCTTGTGAATTCTGGTGAATTCTTGGTGAAAGATTCACCAGAAGTCACTAATTGGATTTTTTGTCTTTATTGTGGCGAATTGTTGATGAAGAAATCACCAGTATGTCCTCATGGCTTTGGACATTTTTTTTTTAATGTCCGGTGACTCCTTTGTGAATTCTGGTGACTTCTTGGTGACCGATTCACCAGATGTCACCAAGTATGTTTTTAGTTTTTTTTATGGCGAATTGTTGGTGAAGAAATCACCAGAATGTCCTCGTGGTCAATTTTTTCGAATGTTTGGTGACCTCTCCACCTATAATTATTTCTCCTTAAAGTGGTGTTTTTTAACTTTTTTAATTTTTTAGGCATATGATGATGAATGAGCACACCTACGAAACTGGCATTTTTAAACGTGTTTTCGATTCCCCCAAAAATATTTCTTTTCAGAAAAAAATTTTGGGTGGGACGTGGCCAAAAATTGGAAAAACCCGAGGGGAACGATTAAAATGTAAACAGAATTTTTTTTGTTGAAAAAATCAATTTTGATGACTGAGTGTCCTTTTTGGATAATTCGATGTCTTTGAACACAATATCAAGTCAAAATTGAAATAGAACCTCTCATTATAGGTTACCTACTCGAGGTTTAAGAGTGATGAATCGACCCTCGGCTCGGATTTCGAACATAATTCAGAGGTTATCTTTATGGAACCAAAAAGAACATTTTTGCGCGCAAAAATTTTTTCTTTCCCAAAAATCGCGATTTTTATGTCAAAAAATCCTATTCTTCGACCACTTGGCTAAAAATTTTGAAATTGTGGTAGTGTTTAGGGAACATGGAGACTAATTCGTGGAAATTTTTCAATTTTTTTTTACACTGCATTCTAGCCAAAAAGCTCATAAGAAAATTTCGAATCGCCGTAGCTCCGCATCTAAAATAATTTCAGGCACAATTTTTTCACCAAAAACCATGTTTTAGACCATATTATTTTCAGCAATAATATTTTTTAGATTTTGTTGAGTAGTGTTCCTTGTTTAAAAATTTTGAAAACTAGAAGAAAGACCAATAAATCAGAACTTATTGGAAAAAAATTAATTTTGATGAACAAAAGGTGAATTCGTCCTCGAGAGTTTCCGGGTTCATATTTGCGTGGAAGGTGGATACCATTGAGCACCTTCTGTCATGAAAGTTTCAGACCCCTCGGCCCCCCTTTTTGAGATAGGCTCCCTTTTCTAAAATTATTATGAAATTTGTTTTTTCAGTACCATGTGAGCAGATTTTCTCACATTTCCATAACAATTTTCACCCTTTTGGAGGCTTCAGAATTGCCTGAAATTGATTATGAAGTGTAATTGCACTGGTTCGCTTTGTTCGAAAAAATAATTGAAAACTAAAAAATCGTCATGAAACGTTTTCTAAAAAAATGTTTAAATTTTCAAAGATTCCAAAAATGATCTGTAGCTCCTACATTTTTTATTATGAGATCTTAAGACGTGCTCTTTTAATACCTACATATAACTGGGTCTTGTTCAAACCAGAGAGTTTATTCAAATGGCTCTCCTGTAAACAATTTTTGATGAACACGAGATTGCGACTGATTGAAGTTGGCTAATCTATTATTATTGCATTCATCTTTGTTTCAGGTTAGTTCGAATTTTCGCCATTCACCATTCAAGCATACGAATTAGAAAATGAACCGAAGTTTGAAAGAAAGTGAGTCATTTTATTGTTTTATGGAAGTAGATACATAACCTAGGCTATATACATTCGTATTTATTACGTTCTAATTGATTGATGGAGTGAAACAATTTCTAATCTTGAATAATCCTCCAATCAATTATGTATTACTTACTCAACTAGATCATTTGACATTTCTTTGGTTGTTGAGTTTGATTTTATGTTCATTACAAATTTGGGGCAACTTTATTGTAGCCTCAAAGAAATTGTCAGACTATTTTGAATTTTCTTCATTGCTAATTTTTTTGCAATTTTTTATCTCTCATGGCAACTTTTATACCCAAACTTTATTTAGCAACAGTTTTTTTTTCAAATTTTCATATTATTTTAATCAACGTAGCAAGTTTTTTTGTAATTCTTCAAAATTTTGTCACAAAAGAGCCATTAGTTTTTCATATATGTATTTTCCGAATTTTCTTTAAAATTAATTATTTCATACCTACCTACTTCTCAAAATATTTTAAAAATGGTTTTCGATTTTTTTTTCTTCAAAATTCCAATTTTACTGATTTAATATTTTCCCTGCACCTAGCAAATTTTGTCAATTCGAACATACACGAAAAGTTCAGGTAAAATTCGGTGCTATCAATTTTGGAAAATTCAACTTCACCGTTAAATCGGCTGGAAAAGGTCGACGATACGAACAGCTGAAAAAAATTGATGAAAATTCGTCTCCGGTATCGAATTAAAGTCGTCATATTCAAATCGTTCATCGAGTCAGCTCTCATTTCGAGGTATTGGAAATACGATAATAACATGGTACAGACGTAAAAAATACACGAGCTCGTGTGAAAGGCCTGAAAATGAAGATAAGAAGGATTTACGGCCGTTGGCTGTTCGAAGTCCGATTGCGAAAGGTCGTAAATTGAATGCGGAGATGAAAAAAAAGTACATATAAAATTTCTGCGTTGGTCCTGGTACATATAGTACTGTATGAGAAAGAATGAGAGGAAATTATGTTTATTGGTCAATTTGATAAATTGAAGTTGTTAGAACGTGGAAAAAAAAATTTTCAGCCGCGTACTGGGGATATTAGAAAGTCGACCATATAGCGGTATAACCTTCGTTAATGGTCACTTTGGCTAACAAAGAGGTAAACGAATGAGTTTGGCAAAAAGTTGGCTGTTGGGAATTGAATCAAAGTTTATAGCCAAAAGATGAAAACATAATTAAGTTATACTTTTTCTGGCTCGCTGAACTGCGTTAATTTGCCGAGAGAAAGTTTTATGGTATCTACAGAAATGACAAACGCGGCGGCCTGGCTTGGTCGCGTACAACGAATGCACATTTTAGCCGGATCCGTAGGTCCGCACTGCGACAATTCGCTATCAAAAAAAAAGAAGTTATGGTGTCTGTAAGTGACTAAGGATGATGCCAGGTTCGGGGTGGCAGTCACAATAAAATTAAGCTTTGTCGAGCAGCAAGAAAAAGAAAAACTACTAGCATAATTAAAAAACGTTGGTAATTAGAACGAGAATATAAATAAGATGAGAGGTGGCCGAAGGGATGGAAGGTAGTGTACTAAAAGAATCGGCGATATGCTAATTTTTTACTAACTCTGATAAGATTATCGGTAGGTTAATTTGCAGGCGGGAAATTAGTACGATGAAGAGGGCGAGATTTCAGGGATGTAGGAGGAAAACGTAGCATACGCTTTGGGATGGAAAACAAAAAGAATCTTTCTTTCATCTTCTGTTAGTTAATCTGTTCCATTTCCGGCAGAAATGTCGTTATTGTTAGAGTTGGGATTTTTACACGAGAAAATTTCTGAAATATTCTCGGGAAATGATCTAAATTTGACAAAAATATGCTCCAAACGGAGGGGGGAGTGTCCTAAAGGCTGAAGGGTGCCCAATTTTTATTGATATGTTTTTAAAAAATTCAAAAGTCAACTGATAGGAATTGATTTTGTTCTAATTTGAAGAGACTGAGTTCAAAATTTCAAGTATTTTTGTGATTAAATTTTTCTGCACCACCCCCTCCCCCTGAACCCTCAAACATGGTACATCATTTGTTCAGTTTTTAAGCGTATTGAGTTCAAATATTCGTCCATTTGTTTTCATTCCCTCCCCTAAAAACCCTCTCAGTTGCTCATTTTTCTGTCTTATGAACCGAAACTGAGGCGTGGAATCCAAAAAATAAGTCAACACGAGTTGATTTTACTTCTACCCGAACCGTTTAAACAGCATAAAACAATTTATCGTTGAAACGATCGTATTTGCAGATTATAAAACCGCACTTGGAAAATAGAATTACTCTTCAATTTTCGTAACGAAACCAAGTCGTTTTAATTGCGAGCATATAATTTGTTCCGTTGACAAATCCGATGCGACGCCAGATAAAAGTGCCGCTGCTCGGTTTACAAAAGGGCTATAGAGGACCAAGTCATGCCAGAGGAGTGAGCGAGGAAATCGAGGGGTTTTTCAAAATATATACTGAAAATGCTACCCGGAATCCGGGACAAAGAGATAAGGGAACGTTTAATCCTTTGCGATGGTGTATTCGGGTAAGAAACGATGTTACATCGACTAATGCCGTTATTAATTATCCACATCGAGGTGTAAGGGAAACCAATCGAGATCTGGTAAAATCCATTACACACGTCTCTTCTCCCTGCTGCCTGCTCGTTGTATTTTTTTTCCTTTTCAACGGCGTGAGCTTTTTTCGCTGGCTCTTTATTGCATTTTGCATAAGCTTCTGGCGTGAAATTTTCTTCGTATTAGAGGACACCATTATACGTCGAACGTCGTCGTCCTCGTCGTTTCTCCGGCGTGTAAATATTTTCTAGCGAGATTTTCTCGAGCTCGACGCGATCTAAATGGCGTCGAACGTACGTATAATTCAACGTAAATGGTATTTAAATTTTTGTACACGAAAAATCAATTAATTTGTAGACGTGGTTTTTTTCTTTCTACTATTTCGCGAATTTAACCGGATGGATGTGCCGTTGTGAAATTTTTATGGAGGAGGTTTTATTTTAATTTTTTTCGAGGAGATGGGATAGGTATCGAGGGAATGACTGTGCTGATTTTTTTCTCAATTTGGTAATGGTGCTGTTAGTTGTGGATGAATTTTGATGATTTGGCGGTTTTTTTGAGTCCAATTATCGTGTCAGGTTTTTGATGGTTGTGTTTCAGATTGTATCTCTAAATGTAGGAGAATATAAGTGCCTAGTTGTCTAATTATGCAATAGTATACATATCTAGCCATGTGGTTTTTCAGTAGCTGGAAGGGATGTTTTTTTTCAGTGAAATAATACTGTGCTATAAGTCTACCTGTTCTTGAAGTTATCATGGCTGTTTTTTGGTGCTCTTAGGTAACTCAATATGTGTTTTAGAGCTCTCTTGGGGTTTCCAAAAGTTCTCGCATCTTCTTTCAAAAATGACATCATAAATTATTCAATGTTACCCAGAGTACATATTATTATTTTATTCACTTTGTTTATGAAATTCCATGCAGATTTTTTGAAGCAAATGTTTAAAAATTTGGGGCAAAATTGTAGATTTTCAAGAAAACATTTCTATTTCCCCCTCTTTGAAGATCATTCTATGTATATAAGTTCAACCACATTTCTGCAGTGGTCTTCGTATCTTACCCTATACAGGGTGTCCACAAGCCTGAAAAACCCGGAAAAGTCAGGTTATTTGGTCGGCCCGGAAAAGTCAGAGAATTTAGGAAATTTTCAGCATTTTTTACTTAAATTTCAGGGAATTTTGTGAAAGGTTACTTCAAACAGATTTTTCCATTTCTCATAATGAAAAAATTGGTTGGTTTTGTCATAAATTGCCAAATCCCAGAAAGTCTTGTTTTTTGCAAAAATTGTTGAAGCCTTGCATTTTATCAACTTATGAGTTATGAGTATCATTAATAAATCTCGCTCTTTAGCGCTAAAATGTTTCGCTTTTTTGATAAAAATGGTTAAGAAGCCTTGCCTTTTACTGAAATTATAATGGAAGTCTCGTTTTCTGTCAAAAATAGCAAAAAGTCTCGCTTTTAGCCTAAATTGTCAAGAATTTTCTTTTTTTTTTGCGAAAAAGATGCTAAGAATTGTGTTGTTTTTTGCATCCAAAAACTCCCACTGTTTTCTAATAATAGTTCTATGTGTCGTTTTTTCGTCAGAAATTGCCAAAAAAAACTTTTCTTTTGCTGAAATCGCAAAAATTCTCAATTTTTGGTCTAAAATTACCAAAAAAAATTGTTTTTTTTTTCATCAAAAAGTTGTCAAATATTTTGTTGTTCAACTTTTTCGACATAAATTGGAAAAATGAATCGTCAAAATGTCCGGCTTTTTGCTGAAATTAAACAAGTTTCTATCGAGTTTCATTTTTAGATATTTTTAATTGAGGAGTCGGCCTGCAAAGTGACCTAACTGCAAAAAAATGATTTTTGAGATAGCAACGCTATCTGATAGTTTAGGACATGCCCTACAAAAGGAATATATCACCTTCATCCAGTTTCACTCGTAACACCCCTTTCCCCCCCCCCCCCCTTGAAAATGATAAAATTAAAAGCATGGCCTGCAAAGTGACCTTATTTTTACGATTTTCCGAAAATGTGTTTCATATGGTACTGTTTGTTGAAATCAAAATTAATTTTAACCCCTTCTGAAGAAATTCAAAAATTTTGGAGACATCGAAAATCGCACTGGAGGCTCCAGAGTGATTCGAAATGGTAAAATCGTAAGTTGAGAATAAGCCACAACTCCAGTTTTAGCTACCCAGCTTCCGGTACATAAAAAAATCTTGAATGAATGAATAAATCTTTTCTTTCATAAAAAATAACATATGCAATGAAAAACCGGAGAAAATTGCGTACATATCACTAAAAAACAAAAAAAAAACGTATGTGCGGCCTGCAAAGTGACCTAACTGCAGCATTTTTCATTTTTGTTGCACCCTGTAGCGAACCCGTGTTCATATTTTTCAGAAACGAAAAGGTGATTAAGTGAGTGAGGGTTGACCCTTTCGATTCCCGAAAACAGATTTCGAAAATGTGACTTCATTTTCCTAGGACACGTTTTTCTGATTTATCTCGAAATCAATTTTTTGCAGTTAGGTCACTTTGCAGGACGACTCCTCAATTAAAAACGAAAAGTTCTGTTTCTTTTTTGATAATTTTTTTTGCATTAAAAATGTATTGCCTATGTTTTGTCACTTTTTTGGTTACTTTTTGGTTACTTTTTTGAGCGTTTGAGGTTACTGAAGTTATGCACTTTTTTTTAGGTAAAAAATGTATGAGCCCTGGAATTTCTAAAAACTATTGATTAAATTTGAGTAATGTTGACATTAAAAAAATATTTTCCTTTTTTTTTGGAATTGTAAATTTTCCAGAGCTTTTGCCCTCGCTTCGCTCGAGCCAAAAGACGAAAAGAGGGACAAAATATAGAGTAAAAAAAACTGAGTACAAACTGTTGGTAAATTCAGCAAAAAAATATGTAAATGATGGGAAAATCCTAAACTCTAGTAATTATAACAAAACAGCATGGGAAATGATAAACCAAAAACCCAATCAACAGATAATTGAAACCATTAAGGATGGTAATTCATTAACCACAGATCCTCATGAAATTGCTCAACTTTTCAACTCTTTCTTCACAAATCTGGCAGACATACCTCAAGTATCACGTGACTTTGATCCAATCTCACTGTTACACTACACAGTCCCCTCCTTTTTTTGTGAACCCACCAACATGTATGAAGTTTTAACCATAATAAATTCTCTTAAAAATTCCTCTGCAAAGGATCATCTTGGTCTTGATGTGAATACACTAAAACTCTCTGCACCATTTGTAGCTCATTCTCTTGCAATACTATTCAATGAGTCCATTGAAAATGGAGTCTATCCAAATGAAATGAAAACTAGTGTAGTTACACCTGTCTTTAAGAAGGGAGAGAGAGATAAACTAAATAATTACAGACCAATATCCATTACACCAATTTTTTCCAAAGTATTTGAAAAACTATTCCACAAACGATTAGTAGCCTTCTTTGAGAAACATAACTTACTTCACCCATCCCAATTTGGCTTTCGGAAAAATATGAACACCACTTCTGCAATATACAAATTTGTACACGAGGTATTAAATGGTCTGCAACTAAAGAAAAGCCTATTGGCAGTTCTTTGTGATCTGTCTAAGGCTTTTGATCGAGTTGATCACAAAATCCTCTTAAAAAAACTGGAAAAATATGGTATAAGAGGAATGCTATTAAATTGGGTCAAAAGTTACTTATCTGATAGAATCCAAATTGTAAAAATTAACAGTAATACATTTTCTGGGACAGAACATATCAGGCAGGGGGTTCTGCAGGGATCAGTCTTAGGTCCACTATTTTTTATAATTTATATCAATGATTTAGCACACTACTTTGAACATAGTCTTACTGAATTTGCTGATGATACTACTGCTCTCAATGAACTAAATGAAAGCATGGATAGTGATCACATTAAAACTATAATAGAAAATTTAATATCTTGGTTTTCAGCAAACAACATGATACTGAATTTGAGTAAAACAAATTTTTTGTCATTTGGTAAAATACCTCATTCTATTAGTGAAAACTACAGGATAGCTGACTCAACAAAATTTTTGGGAATTATAATAGACTCGGACTTGAAATGGAATAACCAAGTAGACCATTTAATCAAAAAACTCTCTACCTATACTTACTTAATTCGGCAATTACGCGATATCACAAATTCAAATACTCTAAAAATCGCATACTATGGCCTGTTTCATTCAAATATGAGCTATGGAATATCTCTTTGGGGTGGTAACCACAATCTACTTCAACGGGTATTGCTAGCACAAAAAAGACTTATTAGAATAATGTTTCGAAAAAATCCGAGAGAATCCTGCAAACCAATCTTCATTGAAAGTAAAATACTGACAGTCCCATGTGAGTACATACTACAAATTAGTATCATGGTAAAAAACAAAACAATAAAACTCAAGACACCTTCTCATACCTATGATACACGACATCGAAATTTGGCAATAAGTGAAAATTTAAGGACAAAAAATATGCAAAATAATGTTGATTTTATGGCTTCTAAAATATACAATAAAATCCCTCAGGAATTCAAATCTCTGACATCTGGTAAACTGTTCAAAAATAAACTCAAAAACTGGTTACAGGGATATGCGTTCTACAGCATTGATCAGTTTGTGCAGCTGGAGTAAAATCATGGCAAAGTTTGTTTGCTCTGAAATGTATTATTTTCTATTATTTATGTGTATACTTTTATTCCATTTAAATTTTAATGTTAGCATCATTAGTAGTACTTATATCTATATTAATCCTTAACCACATCTATTTGAACTGCTGTACCTGCATTACTTAAACTTAAGATGACTTTTGTAAATGCAGCATAGCTGCCCATTGCACGAATAAACTTGAAAAATGAAAAGACAGAAAGACACGAAAAGACGGAAAGATAGAAGGACTGAATGAAAGAATAATTATGAATTAATAAAAACATAAAATAAAATAAAATTTCAGTATTCGGTTCAATATTTAGTTCAGCATTCAGTTCAGTTCAGTATTCTGTCCAGTTCATCATTCGTTTCAAGTTCCAATGAAAGATGTTCTTGGGTTCAAATTGAAAAATTTTCCCACCAAGTTTAAATGAGGGTCACCTTATTGAGCACACAGTCATACTTGGAAAAAAAGGGCACAACTGAAGATCTATTAACGATATTTGGAGCTCATGATGTTCGAAAAAATTCGACCCCCCCCCCTGATCGCATGTGTAATTCGTTTTTCAAGAATCTGGAAAATTGAAGAAATTGGTTTGGAAAACCTGGAAAAGTCAGGGAAAATCATTTTCAGAAATGAGTGGACACCCTGCTATATTTTTTCAAGGTTGTGTCATCTCATCAACTGAAAATCCATCTGAACTTTCTCAGCTGGATCTGCTCAGAGGGCATGTCCCTGGAGAGGGGCGTCTTTTTTCAGCATAGCCGATTTAAATTTGGAATTAAAAGTTGAGCTTTTCACGAAAAATCAAACTTTCAAAGAAGTGTTTCAAATTGTAAAAAAGTGGTCTTCTGAATATCTTATGATTTTGAAACTAATTACTTCCCAATTGAATTTTTAAAATTTTCTAGTGTTGACTGATTTTTTTGAATTTTTTGAAAAATTAAATAAAATAATTTCGACTTCAGTAGTTATTCTAGGTACTCATCGTCATCCTTGACCTATTTTCGTCTTAGATAAACTACATGAGTAGATTAAATATTGAATCTAATATTTTCCGATGTTCTCATATCGTCTTACGACGATTCTTCAAATTCCACTCCCACACATCTCGAATTTTTTGTTCTACGTACAGAATAAGGGTCACTTCGACAACCTATAAGCTACGAATACGTACTTCTTTTGTACCCTTCACAAACGTAAGCGTAAGCGAGCTCGTATCGTAATTACAAGTACGATCGAGTGACACGTTGTAACCTACATAAAAACACCCTTCTTTGCTTCTTAAATTCGAAAAAATTGTACGAAAAAACATCGCCATCAGCGAAATAAAAATCTCGCACACGTTATAACGGTTGAAAAAATTCCCTTCCGCGTCCGTTTCTTTGTACGAATAGAGTTTACGTATGGCGCGATGTTTCACTCGTGCCATTTTCGCTCATAAATCGTCGATTCGTAATTTTTGACCGGCTAGAAAACGGTTTTTTTTTGTTTTCATTCCGCGTAGGAAAGAAAATAACACGAGATACCTACTCGGTTGATTTTTGTGCGTCGGTTTGGATTTTTATGGCATTTTTTTTCACCTTTAGCGGCATTTTCAAGCTCAACGAATCACGAGGTTCCTGATTCGAAAGAAACTTTTTACCATAAAATATTCCGAATGGAGACGACGACGGCGACGAGCGTGAGTTCGAGTGTGTGAAAGAAGAAAATGTTTTATCGCGGTTGGAATTTCTTTCGTTAAAAATTTTACACCGACGAGTGGAATTTTTAATATTTTTCGCGTAATTTACGATACGTATACCCTTGGGTTACTCCTCACACTGTTTTCTCTTATGGAGGCTCACGAGGTACGAATATTTTTCGTGTTGTAATTAAGAAAATGGATATTTCTGCACCAATCACGTAACACGATCAACGATACATAGCCGAATATCGAGTTAGGGATGTTTTATTTCTTCGGTTGTTTTTTTTAGAAATTTTTTTATTTTTTCCGCAGCTCTGGCTGTTGGATGGAAATCAATACTATTGAGAATTAAGGTAAACATAGCGTCGATATTTATTGAATTTCAGTTTCTATTAACTTCTATTTACACAGAATGTTATTTTTTTTCTTCGGCTGCGTATACTATACGTAGTATATCTCACCCACCTCGACTTATCCCATCGCAGTCGCCATCGCCACCATTTTTCTGTAATTTAAACTCCTTCTGCAGAAGTTGTCGAGAAGAAATAAACACGCGATATGTTGATATCTGATCGACACTCGAGCCATTTCGATTAATCCGGCTAAATTGGATTCAACTGCATTGCGGCTTCCAGCGATGTAAAATCTTTTTCTAGAATGGATAGGTTAGGTACAGAGCGAACTACGTTGGGAAAACACTTTCCTCTTTCTGCTGAAGACATTCAAAGAGAAAACTGCTGCTTTTTCTGAAGTTTTCACTTTCAAAATACAAATCATATCATGTTATTTTTGAACTACTTAGTGTGAATGAGTCTGCGATCCTAGAAAGAGTGACATTTTACCATTTAGACGAAATAATTCTACAAGGCTTCCTGTCAAGTTTCTTTGGTTCTTCATGGTTTTTGTGGTTCGTTTGGTTCGTTCAGATAAATTTGTACTTTGGAAGTCCCCCTGGAGAAGAGACATGGGTCCTACAAGAAGCGACATTTTCGATAAGATTGTGGTTTATCCAACTTTTTTTCCTACCCAACCTGTTTTGGAAAAAATGGTCTAGTTCCAAAAGATGGTACTTGAGATTCTGCAATGCATCTGTATCGACCTAGATGGCTAAAGCCATTGTTGTCAAATTTCAGACCCAAGTTAGGACCAGTGTTTGAGACAGACACCATTTGAATTAGTGGATAGACCCAAGGTAGGACCTGTGTTTGAAACAGACACTATTTCAATCAGTAGGTATTTTCATACCCAAGTTAGGACATGTGTTTCAGACAGACACTGTTTCAATCAGTGGGTGTTTTCAGACCCAAGTAAGGACCAGTGTTTGAGACAGACACTGTTTCAATCAGTGGGTGTGTTCAGACCAGAAGTTGGGACCTGTGTTTGAAACAGACACTGTTTAGATGATGACTGGTTTCTCATTTATTTCTCTCACAACTTGTTAGTCGATATGAACTAAAGCTACAGAGAGCGTTGTTAGGTAACTATTTAGTACATTGACTGAACACAGAACGAATTTCTCCCTCATACATAAGTGGTAGAAAATGCCCTATTATCTGTCCGTTACAAATGTGTTAATTATTTTAATGGGTTGCATACTTTCATATTTTCTTTCTTAAAAGGAAAAATCCTAATCATATGTTCAGAAAAAAAAACACAAAACTCTAAAAAGCTTTAAATACGCAACTAAAATCACAAAAAAATGAATATTTTTAGAAAAAAAAGGCCATAGTTTTAAAAAAAGATAAACGTCTACCTACCAGTATTTTTTATTTTAGAAAAATGAGTTGAAAAAAAATTCAAACAATTTTTTTAAATAAATCTTTTATTCGATTTTTCAAAAAAATCAAAAAAAATCGGTTAATATGTTGATAGAGGGCAGATTGGCCCCACTGCCGAAGGTAGTGCTTATATTTACGAACCCCTTATAATGAAATGTTGGGAACATGTGTAAATTCCTTAAAGAATAGGCTAAGTACTCGATGTACTCACGCATGTAAGGCCGCACCCTTGTTAAAGAGAAAGGGTTCGCGAGCCTTTGACATTTATAGCTCGAGATAGGGTTTTTAGCCATAAATTAGTAAAATCACATAAATTGTCCAATTTATGTGTATGTACTTAGCAATTATGCTATTGGTACCCCACAAATTGGGGTGGAGATTTGACAATCTCAAGTCTCTTTATAATACTGATCTTCGCGCTAAATCTCCACTTGGTTCCGGCAACTTGTGATAGTCGGTTCTCTCATCAACGTTAATAAAATTTATGCCATGGGAGTGCCTCCTCGGACATGATTGGTTGATACTAATGATTAAATCCAGATTAATCGAACTATTTTCGATTAATAACAAGTGTACCTTTTTGATATTTTCGGATGTATCCGACATCACCGAAATAGGCAAAGAATTAAATTGTGCCTCGTTTAGTTAAGTTCCATCGACGCTTGTAGTATTAGGTGAGCCCAGGAAAGAGATGGAAAAAGCATACAGTTTGTCGTAAGTGGTAAGATGCACTTACTTATTTTAATAATACCCATTTCGCATAGATTCCGAGCAAGGCGTCGTAATCTATGATGACTAATATTTTTATGTTGTTTTCTCATGTAAATATTATTTTATGCAAAATTCGCATATTCTACCCTTTTGAGTATAGGTAGGATAAAGTCTCATGAAATAGACTATTAACATCATTTTGTTGATCCACCCCCATCACACGCATGGAGGGATCATTCCTTTTTATAAAGACGTTCATTTTCATACTATCTTATGAAATGTAGATTATTATGTAGGACAATGAATGTACGAGTATGTAAATACTGTAAATATACTTAATAAGCAAGCTGAGTCTACTTTATTCGGTATCTTCTTTTAAATGATGTATAGGGCAGTTTAGATGAACTACCGCCCTTCTGAGCTATCTAGGTATTGGCAAATATTCCCCGCCTAAGGAATATTTCTAATCTTTTCCCCAATGGTATTAATTCCCACTATATCATTATTAGATAGTGAGGCTTTTCCCCCCTATATTAACGTCTTACCTATACTGAAAAACTTTGAAAACTGCAATTGGGAAATAAGCTGGTTTCAAAATCATACATAAGATACTCAAAACCCTTTTTTTATGATCAGAACGCTTATGCGTATCTCCTCTCCAGTGGCACCTGAAAAATCCTAATTTTTTCTTGATCTTCCCTAAAAAAAAAACAAACGTAGATAATTAGGTAGGTACCTACTTGAGTACAAACAAAATTTGCTTTTGTGGCTTTAATAAGTTGAGAAAATAATCAGAATACCTTTTCTACCTCTTTGAATTGAAACTTTACTGGAGCAAATAAATAAATTTTTTGAATACTTTTTGTTAGGTATACCTATTTATGTATTTAAACTCTTCAAACTATTTGCTTTTTCGTTCAAATCGTATGAATGTCAAAATTTAACCATTTCCTGGTTTATTTACAAAGCCATACGCTCGCAATTCATTACCTAATAAAAATATTCCATAATTTTTACGCACATTTTCATTCCACACTGAAACAATTTACGCTGCGGAATCGCCGCCGCGCTGTTTCAAGTTTTCCAAACTTTACAGAAAGAAACAGATGATGAGACATGGAAAAACGTACACGAATGACGGATGAAGGTAGGTAAAAAGAGTAAAGCAAAGATTCCTTATAATGAATAATTCAAAGGCAACCTCGTTTGCAAGTTTGTTTGATACGTGAATTTTTGACACGCAGACTTTTCCATTCGTTTGTGTCGTGTTGAAATATTCCGTGTATTTCGATTTACTTTCCGGTTTAGTTTTCGAAATTCCGCAACGCCAAAGCCTGCTGGTCTTTTTCGGCTCGGTTAATCACGGCAGCTTGGAAAATTTACGAAAGAAAATCAAAAATATCACTTTCAAACGGAGTATGGTAGTAGGTACTCGTTGAAGGAAAAAAAAAATCCATTCAATATTGTAATCATCTCTTCCGGAGACAACGTATATATAACTTTGGCTTTACGAAACGATGTAAACGTCCCTTGTACGATATGTGTCCCACATACTAAAAATAACCGTAAAAATTCGTCTAGCACGGTTCGGTTCCGCCTACCGAAAACACAGTGTGCGAAAAATTTCTCCAAAAAATGGCAAAATGTGATACGGTATCTCGGTCGGGGACATAACGACGGCAGCGGTGGCGAATTTATCGTACTATTTTGTATTTTCGATTGCGAAACAGAACATTCAACTCGTTGGGTAAAAATTTATCACTTCCTTATTCGTGTGTGCAATAAATTGTATAAATCAGCGAAAAACTTTCGCCGTAAAACTGAACCGAACACAGTTTAAAATCGGCTTTAAAGTTTGTTTCCGTTGCACTTATACAAAGTGCAATTAATCTTTGGCTAGATTTGCTGCGATTTGAACCGAAATACTAGTAAGAAGAAAAGAAACGATAACAATTTTCGACCAAAAACCATCTTCAGCAAGTTTGTAGGTATGTACTACGTAATACGCATACAAAGAACAATCTTCATCTTTTTGGTAGGCTGTCAGCAACATCTCGGCCGTACATTTGGCTTGAATTCTTCGGCTGGCCAAAGTTTACGATGCCAAAACGAGGAACATGTCGCGAATTAATATTCCTCGAACGCGTTCGATTTGCCGAAATAACTTTTCCAAAATATGGTAAAATAAATATTAGCTAAATTCACGTAGTTTGGCTGCGCGATTGGGCCGTTGTTGCAATGCTTTCGCTACGATCAAGTAGTAAATACGAAATGAAATCGGTTTAGTATTACGAGCAGATAGTACGTTGTTCTTATTGTTGGTTTTCGATATTTTATGAGCTCTTTCGCGATAAATTTTCAAAAAACATTGCGGTTAAATATTATTCATGGTTCCTATTTCGATATTCAATTGACGATTTCTTATTTACATTCCAGAATAGAGATTTTTGTGAAAATATCGAATTGAAAAGAAAAACACGAGGGAAAATATTTCACGTGTTGTGTATTTTTTTTTTTTTTTTTTTTTTATTGACTTTGTTGTACGTACTGTGATGTACCTATTTGGTATCAAACGTTGTATTGCTTTATCCAAAATTGATTTCAATGAAGGATGAATTTCCAAATTGTTTTCATTGTTGTCTAACATCGATAAAAACCACCTTTCGGAGCACCTTCTTTGTGGTGTGAATGAGCGATCCAATGAAGTAGAAATAACTCATTGAGTTGATGAGTTTATCATTCATAAATCAAATAGGTTTTAATCGACGGAATTTCTGCAATAAGTAGGTACATATGTTTTTGTGATTTATGTACCATTTCATGATGGAATCTACAAGTTTGCTTCAGTTACCTACATTGATTTCGGTCCATTTTTAAATCTATTTTGGTACTAAATTTGTATTCTGTGGTGATGTAAAGATGTGAATCTGTAGTGGAAAAGGAGAAGAGTTGAGAGTAAAGAAAGACCTACACGTGAAACGAAATATGAATATAAAAATATCTTTTCTGAGCTGTAAGTTGTGCGCCAGGAGGCTTGATTATATTGAAAAGAATGAGGTATCATGCGTGATTATAATATTTCATATTATTCTTCGAGTAAGTTGTGCACTCGTAAGGTTGGTTAGGTCGAAAAGAATAAGATTCTCTTATAATTTTGAGATTCGATTTGAAAAACTACCTATTACGTCTTCTCGTTGCTTGTCTTGTAGCTCCATTTTTCAGTAACTGTAGGTACTTGAGTGAAAAATATTTTTTATGGAAGGTAATATTGTTTTTTTCTACTACATATAATCAACCTCTTTTGGAACGAGAGAGTGAAAAGAAGTGAATATGGGTTACTAAAATTTGAAATCATTGTTTTATATTATAAAAAGTGGCAAGTTTGGAGTTTACAGCAAATTTTCAATTTTTTCTAGAAATTTCAAATTGCTCTGGAATTGGCAAAAATGAACTTGAGTAGCGAATACTTTCCCCCCTCCCTCCACCATTTTGAAGTCTATCAGTTTTTAGTGATTTTGGAGTTACCAGGTAGTTTTGAATTTTTCCCTGAAATTTCAAATTGCTCTGGAAGTGGCAAAAATAACTCGAGTAGCGAACACTTATTTTCCCCTCTCCCCGCCACATTAAAGTCTACAAGTTTTTAGTGATTTTTGAGTTACCAGGTAGTTTGAATTTTTTCCTGAAATTTCAAATTGCTCTGGAAGTGGCAAAAATGAACTCGAGTAGTGAACACTTATTTTCCCCTCCCCCCTCCACTTTAAAATCTACCAGTTTTTAGTGATTTTGGAGTTACCAAATAGTTTTGAATTGTTTCCTGAAATTTCAAATTGCTCTGGAAGTGGCAAAAATGAACTTGAGTAGCGAGCACTTATTTTCCCCTCCCCCTCCCTCCATTTTGAAGTCTACCAGTTTTTAGTGATTTTGGAGTTACCTGGTAGTTTTGAATTTTTTCTTGAAATTTTAAATTGCTGTGGAATTGGCAAAAATGAACTCGAGTGGCCAGCATTTTTTTCCCGCTCCCCCTCCTTTTTAAAGTCTACCAGTTTTTAGTGATTTTGGAGTTCCAGCTAGTTCTGAATTTTTTCCAGAAATTTCAAATCGCTGCATTGACCAATTCGTAAACTCAAAAAAAAATATCCGAAATTCCAAGTTTTCAAAAACGAATTTTTCTCCAATTAGGTTTCTATCATTAACGAGATTATCCAGATTAGAGTCAATTTCCAACGGATACTTCGAGTGCGTTTTTTTCATCAATACATTTTTTACGTGCTATGCTACTAATTCTAATTGAAAAAGTAAACAGTAAACTACAAATTCCATTTCGAGATTCTAGTTCTGGACAACACAACAGTTGAACAAAATAATCGTAGATATTTGTTATGTTAAATCACGACAATGATTGACTCGAATCAAACTTCTTTCTGGAAGAGCTTTTTGTTGATTTTTAAATGTAATTCCTGAATTCATCCTTAAAAAATTGACGTGATTGATTATTTATGAAATCAATTTATCAATAATAAAAAAATCTATTTCGGTTAATACGGGTATAAAATAACACTGGATAATACAACATGCGGAAAAAATTAACACCTAATCTAAAATCAATGGAGAGTAGTATAAATTTCTACAAATAATTAGATCAGTTTCGATCTTTGAGAGAGTTTTATCAATGTCCGCGCGCATGTTTTTTAAAGATTTACCTACCAATTTATTTCTATAGAATTGCTTCATGTTGTGGAGGTTGTGGTGGTTCTGACGAGTTACAATCTGAAGATGTTGAGGAGTTGTTTCAAGAGTTGAAGAAAGGCGTCTGATTTCAGGAGTTGGCTGAGAACTTGGTAGAACAAGGGTAGTAATTTCAGGAGTTCGCCCATAAGTCGAAGAAAGGCGTTTGATTCCACGAGTTTGTTGATAATTTGGCTCAGAAATTGACCCAGAAGTTGGAGGAAGGATTTGAGTTGGTTCTGAAGTTGAAGAGAGGGTTGTGATTTCAGGAGCTGTGCTTCAGAAGTTGGAGGAAGCGTTGTAATCTCAGGAGTTGTATTGCTGTGAATATGATCGTTAGAGGGGATGGCATTAGCTGCGATCACGGCAATGCATAGTAGTGTTCCGATTACCTTGGAATAAATATTTATTTTATAGTAGGTAATTATCGTTACGACCACCGTAAGAAAATAATACCGAATAATCAGACGCACTAAATGTACATATTTAAAAATACCCTATTTTAAAATCTTTTGTCTTGTGGAAAAAAATTCTCAAATTTGTTTTTAAAACATCATCATCATCAGTTTAGATTCTACTAAATAGTAGCTAGGCACCTGAAATAAATTATACTGGAAAATTTTGCAAAAATAAAGTGGAAAAATAGGTAATGTAGATACCTAATTTTGAAATTTCTGCGAGTGAGGAAATTTAAAATGATGCAATTTGACTCGAGAAGGAACCTCTCGAGGTGTGCGATTTCGATTTGAATGGGATCACTATTTTTTTGGAAAGAGCAACGCTTGAATCTCTCTTTGTCAAAATTTCAGTTCCCCAAATTGATTTTACAATTTTTGGCGAGTTTTTGAAAATTCAAAATTGACTATTTTCGGCCATTTACGTCCTATGGTTCAAAAAAAGTGTATACTTTTCTAGTAAAAAATTATAGAAACCATTTCTGAAACTAATGTCAACTCCCTAACCATTTCACAATTTCTGACCATGGAGAATGCTAGATAAAAGCTTCAAACAGGTTGGTAATAAGTCCCAATGAGACTTTCTGCAGCTGTAATTGAATTACAATGTGTTCTGAAGAAAATTTAAAATCTTGGAGCGATCTAATAAATCGTGTTGCTACTTCAAGAATGACCATGAATGGTGAAATTCGGTTTGAGGAATTTGATAATTAATTTCAAGATATATTTCCATCCTGTTTACTGAATAAATAGATAGGTAGGTATACCTACAAGTGTAAGGTATATTTTTGAAAAAAGTATAAATCGCCAAACTCGGTCAATTTTCTATTTTCAAAAATCGAAAAATCCAATTGAGAAGCTGAAATTTTGGATAGGGGGGTTAAGACCATACTTTTTTCAAAAATCACGGTTCCGTTTAAATCAGAAATGTACACGTTAAAAAGTTCCCATATGAGATTTTTGGTCGAGTTTTTTCAGAAAAATAAGCAACAACATAAAAACAAAAAATAGAAGCAAAAATATTCTGGACTTGAGTATACTTACGAATTTCATTTTGATGGTGATATTTTGAACAACACAACTCACGAACGAAAAATAAAACTTATTTCACAAGACGGATTTTCAATGATCCACTCGAACTGTAGGTGACTTATGAATTTACTCGTTGAAATAGGTAGGTACATTTGCATTTAAAGGGAGCAAATTGTAGGATGATCAGAAGAAACACAATGAGTAATTAATTTCGTAAAAGTACATTTTAATTGAAATCATACATATTTCGCGAATAGAAAATGATAATCAATTCATCATCGTAGTGCCTACTACCCAGGTGTTGCTTATTCATTTTTTAAATAAAAAATTTAGGTTTTTGAAATACTCATCTACCTACCTATTTTTTCTTTGTAGGTATACAAAACATCGTTGAATCATGTAAAGCATCGTTCTTCGGTGATTTTTTCGAATTTTATTAAGTGTATTTTAAATAATATTATGTTTCTTAGTGAATGAATAATACGAACTCACGTTTGAGAAGAACCATGGTATAATTTCCTCTTTAAAACATTGTTCAACTTTTATGTTTTCTGAAAATTTTATAATTAACAATGCTGGGTTTTGAAAACAGGTGGATAACTGAAACTCTCATGCTCAGAGGTGGTTAATTTTGAATGAATGAATGACTGAATCGATGAAATTATTTATTTTAGGACGCTTTATAGCATTTAGGCTTTTTATTAGCGTTCACAATACATTTATATTGTAAACAAATAAATGAATCAAGTACCTACAGACATCAAAACAAGTGGGTCATTCCACGTCAATTCGACTAAGAAGTGATGAAAAAGTTGAAAAAACCCCTTTCTCTTGATGAAATAAACTCATTACAAAAAAAAATCAAAATACGAAAAAATTCAAAAAATGAACGAAAATTTTAATTTTTTTGCTATGAGTGTAATTTTTATTACGTTTTTTGATGTTTGGAATCGAAAATTGAATTTTTTCGAATTTCGATTTTCTTGTGATGAGTTCATTTCATTAAGTGAAAGGGGGTTTTCAACCTTTTTCAACGAGAATACGTAATAATAAGGGTCAAATGGGTCAACTTCACCCATCAAAACTTTTTTTCATGTTTTAAATAAAAAAATCGCATTTTTTCGCAAACTTTCAATTTTCTTAAATCGACTTTACGAAATAACGCCATCCCAATTTTTCAATAATGTTGTTCAGCATGAACAGTTGTCCATAATATATTTTTTTCAGAATTTTTGAGAGTCGGAAAGATGTGAAAACTACGTTTTAAAACTTTTCGAGCTAATTTTTCAAACGAAAAAAAGTGGCAACACTGATTTTTTAGAAATCACAAAAAACATTTCAAAACCCCTAACTATTGGAAAAAGTTCCATTTTGGAAGGTATCGCGGTTATCGAGTAATCCACTGCTGATATATGGATGCAGATATTTCAAGTTCACTGAAAACTTTGACAACCCCTAGCAGTCTTTAAAAAAGGGCTAGAGGGCTGCGATTCACGCCATTGGTCGTCCCTTCGAAAGGTTTTTCCTCAGGAAAAATTTCAAAAAAATCGCCGACCGCGACCCCCCCCCCTCACCACTTCTTGGTCGAATTGACGTGGAATGACCCAAGTAAAAAATAAATTACAAAACAACATTGAAAAAAATAAATTTTCTCTAAATAAGGTCATAGATCCCAATGCATTTTAAAAAAGTGAAAAATGTCTGACAAAATATCTTCATACTATTTCAATGTTTTTTCAACATTTTCACATCAATTTTCCATGTTAACGAATCCATTTACTTACTGCCATCGTACTCGTATTTCTGGCACTGTACCAAAAACAAGGCTGGAAATAACCGCATGAAAAAATATTTCTTCAATTTCCCAGCGCAGGAGAAAAATGTTCACAATGAAAATAGTTCTGCGTTCAAGTATGCCTATCGATGCGTTCAAAAAAAGCAAAACGTGTAAAACGCAATTTTCTCAGATAAGTACATACGCATATAAAGCAACATGTACTGAAACAGTACCACATACTCGTATACCAGAGTACAGTATACATACGTATCTGATTCAAGAATTCTTATACAGCCTAATAAACATCTCCAGAGTGCTATTAGCGCGAAAAAGAATAATTTTTCACCCTAGAAAAAAAAGACACATAAATGTATACGCGTGTACATAATATACCATCTTCTCATCTGTACATATAATCGAAAGAACTGAAAGAAGTATATACCAACGTATTTGATTTCAGCTCGCCGATAAGCTTGAAAACTCTTATGGAACATAGTACTATACGAATATACGTACGAGTATGTATCCTTCGAAGTAGAGTTTTTCTAAACTACTCCAACAGTAGCAGTTGTCCGCAACAGTGAGAGTCTCCAGAGAGCTGAGAGAAATTTTCTAGCAAATAAATCGACCGAAACGTTGCCATATACTGGTCAACTTGGAAGGCTTGGGCTGCTGAGGGATGCGAATATGAGAGAATAATCGATAGATATTATAAATACGCGAGCAGTTTACCAAATTGAGCGCGGATACAAGGTGCAACAGGGCTGAAAAGTGAAACTAATCAAAATTCCGGTACCATTTCACGCGATTGGGGGTTTTAAAGCGATTTACATTTTGAGATGTGCTGGCATCGCGCCTCGAAAATCTAGTACTTTGTATTATCAGATTAAAAAGAAATTATTAATTCGATAATTATAGTCTAACACGTAGGTACCGATAATTTCAACACCACGTAGCTGGATAAGTAATATTTTCAACGACGATGAGGGCGAATAAAAGTGAAGCGAAGGAAGGGTGGCGTTTTACACGCGTACATAATATATAATAATCGAATTTAGCGTATAAAACGCTGTATATAGATTATGTATCGATTGTATAAAATGCTTCGATTAAATTTAAACGTTATAATTAATAAAGCCAACCCTAAAGAAGGCGATTAATGGGGCAGATTCAGCCGTTGACGGTTCTACTACGATATAAAGTACTATTGCCGGAGTTTATAATTAATTACCGTTACGTTAGCGTAGCGTAGCGCGAATATGCAAATGAAAATCGAGCTCTTGGAGAGCACAGCACAGCACAGCAGCACGTGAACAGAAAGACAACCAAAAGACGAGCCAGGCAATTTGATAAATATAAATCTATTACGATTTAATCGCGCGCTATACGTACGAAGCTGGGTATAGTTACCTAGCAGACTCTTTGGGTTTTTGGTGTGCTTCTGTAATAGACAACAGGGTAGATTATGGTGGTATCTTCAGTCTTCACGTTCACCATAAGGGTATATGTAGGTACCTATGTGGAGAAGTAAAGGGCAAAAGACAATTATAAGAATCGGTCAAGTCGTCGGGCCGAACATAGGATGGCCATAAATCAAGCTAGTGCCCATTCGGCATTATAATGGATTTTCGTAAACGTCTAATGACCAATAGAAAAGTAAAAAAAATTTCCCAATACAATGAACCGCGACCGACGCTATACGAGAAAGCATTATTTTTTCCAATGGTCATTTGTCACGCCATTTACAGAAGAATAACCCTGCTGCCTGTACAGAATACGTGCGTCCATTCTCTTTCTGACGGTTTAAAATTCCACCTTGTCCGTATAAATCACAATGCAATTCTTGGAAATTCTTTTTTTCCCGGATATATCGATTACGACGACGTACGCGTATGTGGTACTGTATGGAGTGGTGAGTCTATTTTGCTCTGCTCTATTCTCAGTATAGAACGAGTGATCGAGTATGTGGGGAAATACGCCTGTGATTTGAGTAATATGTGCCCTAATCTACGTATCTGTATTTAAATTTACCTCTTAGTAGGTAATCCGATGTTGTCGAGTTGTTAACAATAATGTACCTACTGAAGAAGCGTGAGGAGACAGTCACCTGAACTTTTTTTTTTTTGAATGGAACAATCGTGCTCATGTTAAACGTGTATTACAAATTTATATGTAACGTGAAAGGAGGAAATCGTGGTACAACAAGTATGGTTATCGAATTTCCTCGTGTGATTCATTCGATCTCAGTCAAGGCAGCGGTTAAATAAACCAAAGTATATGGATACATAAGAGTTAACTCCTTTAGACTTTTCCAAAAAAAAAAAAAAACAATAGAATGATCTTGTATAATTTTGAAATAGAGGCGCTCTTGGGATGGTTCCCCAACAAATAATAGGTACTTACATTTTTCCCAAAAATCACTTTTTTCAATCATCAGTTTCTTTTTAAAATGCTCTAGGAAAGATTTTTTTGGCTTTGATCTCAGCTCGTGTACTTTTTTTTCATAACTGACGTTAGGTCCGAATTGAAAACAAATCTCTTTGAATCGAAGCTGGGAAAAAATTAATCAAAGTACGAATGTATGGTTTTTATAATTTTTTAACTGAAAAAAATTGAGTTCATTTCAGGAATCAGGACTCATAGAGACTAGAGAGAATAATTAAATACTTTTATTAGAAGGTAAATTTTATGTTTTACAACTTGGGTTACAGTACAAGGTTTTTATTACTTCGGACATTCGAATACACCTTTTGGGACATTTGCGGTCATTTCGCTTCGGACATTCGGATACAGTTTTTACCTCCTGTGGTGCTATTGTATTCTACTAATCGGTACATTCGAATATACGGCCAAATAAAAGACGAGACGACAATTTTGCCAATTGATATACTTAATATGTGGTTAATTATTTAGGATGACTTATGAACAAATTTTGTTTTCTTTTTCAATTTTTAGAAGCCTCAAACATGGAATTTTTTCATTTTGTAAAAAAAAAATAGTCCCAGACGAAAGCTTTTGAAAATTCGTATTTTGATAGATGAAAGAACTATGTTTTTTATGTGAAGAAGTTGATTTTTCTGGCTTAAAGGTTTCAGAACTTGAATGTTTTTTTTTAGAAGTTGAAGTTCTGAAAAAGAAAAAAGCAATTCTTCTTGTGTCCATGGTGAAAAATTTGATGCAAACATCACGTTTTGATGATATAGCTATCTACTAGCTATGTAAATAAGTAGGTAGTTCATAAACTGAAAACAGAGCCAAAGTGACAATACATATAGTGCTTAATAGAATACCTAGGAGATGAAAAATCATTTGTATGTAAGTCGATGCAAAAGGTTTGTGCAGGACACCAAACCGTGCAAATATCGCGAAAAATTATTCAACAGCAATGGGTACACTTCGAGTATTTTGAAATTCTTCATCGATTGCGTCTGACATAAAAAAATGCATACTGTTTTTCGTATTTTCACCGTCCGATACCAAGGAGTTGAGTAAACTTCCGATGATATTTCAGATACCTAGTCATAAAATGTTAAGCAACATGTATCATGTATCTAGATACCTATCTATAGATTAGCATGTGAGGACAAATTACATCTATCATTATTACCAAGTTATTCACGTTCTGTCCAATCCAATAAAATGAAAATGCCAATGTGGCACTAGTGATGTATCCCGATAGGCATTTTATCTTCAGAATCAACGACATATCATTCTATTCGCAGTTAAATGTAAATTGTGAGTACTGAGTTCTTGTACTCAATGTTAGGAGTTAAATACATAACTTATTTGGAACCTTGAAATAGTTTGATGTCTTGGTGAATAATTTTAAATTGTTTCTACATATTTTTATGGGTACAGAGTTGAATAAAAGTTTTGAGGTCATAATTATTTCAAAGTGGCATCCATGAACTTATCCTCAGGTCCCAAATAGGAAATTGACTATTATTTCAGATCTAATTAAATTAAGGTTATACGTACTGAAATGCAAACGTACAGATAGAGCACGCCAAAACAAAAAGCTGCAACGATAAATATGGTGCTAATCGTTTGGACAAACCCTCTCAAATAATTAATCAATCTGAAAATAAAACAAAATTCATAGCTGAAATTGAGGGTTATTTCCTTAAAAAAAAAAATAATGCTTACCTACCTAATAGCACTTTGAAATTCTTTGATGCCTTGTTTTAACGTATACACGAAAGCTCTTCTATATCCACTCAAAAGTTTAACTTCTTCATCTGTGTACACATTTAAATTACGTGTTTTAGCATGTAAATCGTCCTTGATGCTGATCAACTTGGCACAACATGCAACATTCCAGTACAATATGAGACAAAAAACTGACAATCCTTGGAACATCATGATCATGAACAGAACTGACATGATACTAATCGTTAACATATACGATCCAAAGCCACTGTATTCTTGAACGAGCGGGGAAGGATATGGGTAGTAAAGATAATTGTTTACTTTGTCCTTTTCGAAAAATAATAACACATCGGGGAAACTTGCGAATAAATACATCAGAGTACCTGTGATCATGGGCGTCAGAAAGATCCAGAAATATTTTTTTGCGTTTTCGAGAATGGTATTTTGATTAAAACTGGAACTCGATCCGATGTTTAAGAGCCGATCGACGTATTCGATCATCGCTTCGATATGATTTCGGTACAAGTATGAGATGAAAGGAAATCCCAACACTCCTAAGTGTATGCTTCCAATGGAATTTGCAACGTTGAGCATCAACATAAGGTCCTTTTTATCATCGTACCACAAATAAATCAGACCGAGTGCATAAGAGAACAGCAGTTGGCTGAAAACTAAACTGTACCAAAAATATTTCACTGTGTTGTGAACTTTATTAGAGAAATAAATTTTACCGCCTCCGAAGCAATACAACCAGTAGAGCTGATTGGCTACCGTACTCTTGTAACCGAATATGTTTTCCAATCCTAATATTTGTTTGACGATTTTCTTCAATTCTTGACATAAAATCTTCATTTTATTGTTGATAAATACTTATAGGAAATGGATTTACTTGATAGGCAAAAACCACAACGCGAAATTTCATGAATTGAGTATTCAAAGTTGTAACTTGGTCACTCTACCGTAAAAATTTAAAACTTTGAAAATTCAGAATTTGTTGGGTAATTTCTGGTGCATGCACAGCAAACATTATAATGCGGTGCTTTGTGTATTTTTTTGAGAGGTAAATCCTAACTTGTAATGGCATCTTGAAATAACGTGAGAATCTGAAAATGTGTTCAATTATTGAAAAACAGGTGTTATATTATTATTTTGAACGTAGCCTAATTTCAAATCTAAATATTACGATGTACCTACCAGAGAACATTAAATTTTCATTGAACGATACTTGTAGCTCTAATCCATAATTTATTTACTAAACATTGTTATGAAATTATTCTGATGAATTTAATATTTCTTACGTGCATAAGAATGGGTTTACTGCGACAAATCGTAGTTTTAATATGTATTTTGATAAAATTATAATACTCTCAAAAGAAGTATTCCTCCACTTACATGCTATAAATAGGATTTAATGACTACTTATCAATCTACGTACATTTTCAAAGAACTGATTTATAAAAATAGCTTCCAACATGACGAAAATATTAAACAGCTTGATTCGACAATTGACAAAAAGCCACATCAAACTGATACTCGTATTACGCCAGTTCTCTCCAATCATTGAATGATGATTTCATTTTTAGATTGGTTTTCTGAAGCTCATCTGGCGATTTCTGCTGAATGATTTTTATTCGGCTCCTAACACCCAAATTTCTTGGTTTTGAGAAGAAAATTAATCCTAGTAGATTTTAATTCCCCGAA
The DNA here is from genome assembly GCF_950023065.1 of Planococcus citri. Lineage (NCBI taxonomy): Eukaryota > Metazoa > Arthropoda > Insecta > Hemiptera > Pseudococcidae > Planococcus > Planococcus citri. Next base: position 32,970,345 of record NC_088680.1, read on the forward strand.
AAAAAGACAATGTGAAGTGCCAAGACGTCATTCAGTGTTCACTCTGATTTTAAAAACTGTTTGATACTAAAATTAAAAATGTGACAACGTTATACCTAAAGTGTTGAAAGTATTACTTACTGTCTTATTCCCATTTCATTCGAAATGAGGGTCATTCTCCATTCAGAGCTAAGTACATATTTTCAAAATTAGTGGCTTCTCCAAATAATAGAAAATCCATTCGAGGGAGGTTCTTTATAAATTCTTGTTTAAAATTTAAATTACATTTATTCTTCCTTGCATGATTTTTTTTTAATAAACATCATTGTAACTCATTAAAAACATTTTTGGAAAACTCTATCAAAAAAATTTTCTAAAAAATTTTGTGGGTTTGATTCTTAACATCTCTTCTCTTGAGAAAAGAAAACGTTTTGGATTTGAACAAAACCATGTTAGATCAAAAGAGCATGTCTTGAATCCTCCATAACCAAAATTTTATGTAAACATTTAACATAATTTCTGGATTTTTCTCATTTTCCATTAAGTTTTCTCTTACAAAAGAATTGAACCAGTGAGGATAATCACTTCAATACCCTATTCAAAAACTACCAGTTTGAGGTCGTTTTGGAACTTCTAGTAAATTTTTCAGTTACTCCAGAAATTTCAAATTGCTGTGAAAGGGGCTAAAAATGAAAATAAGTTTGCATAATTTAATTTCCCCAAAAAATGTTTAAATCAAAAAATGAACGTTTTTTCATCTCTCAAATCTCAAATTTTCAAAAGCTTTTGCGCTTACTTCGTTCGAGCCGCGCTTTGCTTTTCTTTTTCGAAGTTGGAATTTCTAAAAAAAAAACATCGTTTAAATTCTAAAATTTTGAAACCAAAAAAATCAAGCTCCTCGCATGAAAGAAAAACAAAGCTCTTTCACTTATCAAAATATGAGTTTTCAAATGCTTTTGCCCTTCAGTTCGTCCGGGCTTATTTGTTTTTTTTCTAAACTTGGAATTTCTAAATTTCCAAAAAACCACCATTCAAATTATAAAATTTTGAAGCCAAAAAAATCAAACTCTTCACATGAAAAACATTGTGTTTTTACCTATCAAAATAGGAATTTTTGACAGCTTTTGCCCTCGTTACGCTTGGGCTAATTTGTTTCTCTTTTACAAAACAAAAAATTCGATGTTTGAGACTTCTAAAAATTGAACTGGGAAAACGACAATTTTTTATACGTTATGATAGTCTATAAGAAGACCTACCTAGTACCTATGTATAATGTCAAGTGGCAGAATTGTTTTTAAATCTTTCGTTTTATTCAGAAAAATTGGTATTTTTTCCTCATATCTGTCGGCTAATTTTCGGCTGCACACCTCCCCTTTCTCCTCTCCTCTCCTCTCCTCTCCCCTCCCATCAACATTTTTAGTTTCGTCACCGAGTAAATTGTTAATCAATTTGTAAATTTCAAAAAAAAAAAAAAAATGGGAGAAAAATCAAATTTTTATCTCTTGTAAAATTTACTAACTGATCAAAAATTTATTTTTGAAGTGGCACCCTTGGAATTTTGCAGCATCACCTACTCGTAAAATAGTTGAGAGTGTGTCCGTAATGAACACCTTCCGGGTAGTTTTCAAAATGAGTGGGGGGAGGGGTGGTTGAAGTGAAGCAATTATTCACACTCGTTCATTGTGTTCGTAAAAAAAATATCATGGAAAGATGAAAAAATCGGCTTGTAAATTAAATGGCTTTTTTGAATTATGAAAATTCACCAAAGATTCAAAAATTAACTTTAGCTCCTAATTTTAATCTGCACGGAGCTTTTATGACATGCTCTTTTGATCTAGCTTGATTTCGTTTAAATCGGAGGGTGTAAGTTCAGAAAGTTCTCTTGTCAATATAATCTGGAGAGCTTTTTATTATGTAGGCATTCGTTTGAATTTCATTTTAGATATTGAAAAATTCACTTCGAGAATTTTCTCAATGCTCCGCAATAAGGATTGGACAAATACATTTTTTTTTTGCAAAAATTTTTATTTTATTAGTTTTGGTCTACTCTCTGTTTTTTGATTATTGAAAATTTTCCAAGATTGAAGTATCATGAAAGGGGGGGGGGTTAAATTTAATTTTCAGTTTTCACGATATTAAGCGTCTATTACGTAATTTTATTATTTGCCATCGGCATTAATTTCCTGCCATCATCTCATCGCTAGACATTCTGCTTTCTAATCTTCCAATATATTTGCCTACGAAATTTTATTCTCGATAAAATCATCTTCGGTACACATATTCGCCATACCTTAGTACATTGTTGTGATTCTACTCGTATACCGCATCGCGATATTTTTTATTATTCAAAAAACATTGAAAAGGTGGTACGATGAGAAGAATATAGAGGTATTTCGGAAAACGTACGTATAGGTACCCAAATATACCACCTAGCTGGTAGCTAGCTACATAGCTACCTACGTAACATCGTTCGTCGTCGTCGGTGTACTTAGGATGATATCTTTAGAAAATATATTTCAAGAGGGCTCGTGCGAGTATATTTACGTTGTATTTCGTACGTATATACTCGTACATGGATAGATAAGGAGCAAAATGTAAGCTCAGGGTGCGTAAGAGTGGAGGGATAAATCTCAAGTTGGCGTAGATCCTGTTCGACTGTGTAGAGTTATAGTATGCCATTTGCTCTCGCGCTACAGTACCATATACTTACGTACCAAAGTACACGAGAATTAAGTTACAATATTTAAACCAGCCATGAAGATGGTAAGAGTTCGCCTAGGCAAAGGAAACCTGCGGAACTAACACTTCCTTATTGTATCTTACCAGCTACAGAGCGTCGCTTTTGTCATCCTTCCTTTCTTGTATCCTTTCACTTCGCTTCAAAGCAGGAAAAAAAGACACCAAATTTTACTGCAGCACCTTTCGCTCGTATATACGAGTAATTTGCATATGTAAGATAAAAGCACCCAGATCGGATTAGTATTTTTTTCGCGTCTTTTACACGCATCACATATGTGCTTAAAGGGTAGAGAAACGGAATGAGAAGGGTATAGGACTTATATTTTTCATACTGCTTGGTTCACAATCTGTATTATAACGAATTTGCCGATCGTTCTAATCGTACGTCGTCGTACATATAATGCGTACCAATACACTACGCCTGTTTAGGTGAACAGAAAAAAAAATACAGATTAAGATAATGGTTCGATGTTGTTGTACCTACGTGAGAAGGATATTTATACAGGAGTTTTCGGAGCGCTGCGAATTATTTACATAGAAGGTAAACATACCTAAACCTATAGGATGGGTAACGCGCCGTAGAATGCTATAGCTGATTTATTGGCGCGTGTTAATGTGCCTCTGATGCGGTGTTTTACGTTTTTAAAATCGTACGAAAGTGACAAGAGAGAGGAGTATAGAGAACAAAATACGCCATGTTATTGCTTTATAGACGTAGTCGTATAGTCGTAGATATAACGTTATCGTGATTTTTTTTTTCACATTAATACGGTGATGTGTTGAAAATTTTGTGTTCTAGATCGAACCCAGGCCGACGGTGGGTATAACTTTAAAACAGACAAAATGCCTCGAGACCCAACAGCTCACAAAGGACGTAATCAGTTCAAAAGAAGGTTCAGCTTACAGCCTTCGTTTTTCACCAGAGAGGAACATTCGCCAGCGTCGACTCCCAATCATCATCGTAGCGCCAGGTAAGCTGATTTATCAGTGTATATTGACTACGTAAGAAACAGACTTGACCTCCCCCCACCCCCTCCCTTCTATGTACATCCCTATAAATGATCAGCGCTGTATTATATAGCTGTATTATTGTTCTCTGTTCCCTTTTCGCCCTCCACCCTCTTGTTGTCTACTTCAATTTGAAGACATGAAAATGTGATTCTGAGACTGATACAAGATGACCAAAAAGTTCTGCTCAAAAAACGGACTCACCTATATAGATGAATACCTTTTCACTCATGAGCTTATGGTAGCTTTTTGTGCAGCAAGTTTGGAAATTCAAGTGCTGCTTCTTTCGACTCTGCTTTTTTTGAGATGGACAGTAAGGAACTTTTTTTTGTAAAAAAAAAAAAACTGTGAATTTAGTCATTTTTTTGAAGATCAACTGCGCGAAAGATACTACTTTATTGGATAATTAAAAATGATTTTTCTTCGAGAACTCAATATTTTCGGGCGAAAATACTTTTCAATCCCCACGCTTTCATTTTTCAAAATTCTATAGGTATTGAGGGAAAGAGATTTGGGGGATTCGTAATACTTTGATGAAAAAGAAGATTCATTTACCTTTACCCCCTCCATAGGAAAATTTAGCCAAAACTTTTGAGGTACAAAGAAATCAGTTGATGACTTCCTGTGGATTGATGTAAAAAGTCAGAAAAGAGGTAGGTATTTTGAAGTTGCTCATGGGGAGGAGGGGAGTGAGGAGCCCGGAAACCCTCATTTTCCAAATGACTCCGACACAAAATGGCTACGCAGGCGTCATACTTGAGGGAATTCATTCCATGTCTATATTGAATCTAAGCTGAAGATCAACGTCTTGCACAATAGGGCACAGACGAATTTGAAAGTTACCCCCCCCCCCCTCCCTCTCCATCTAAATGGGTTAAAATTTCGTGAGAATTTAAAATATTCCAGTGAAAATATTTTCCGAACATTTCTGAAGAATTTTGACTACGAAATTGGGGTCACGATTTTCGAGATTCTTGAAAATAATATGTCAAGCGACCTATGGGAATGAGTTAAAATTTCACGAGAATTTAGAATATTTCAATGAAAATGTTTTTTGAACATTTCTAAAGTATTTTAAACTTGAAATATTGGGACCACGATTTTCTGCATTTTTGAAAAAATGGCATGCATGATGCAATACATCAAAATGTGTGAGAATTTCGAGAAAAATTCAAAAATTTTGACGAAAATGTTTTTTGAGTTTTCTGAAGAGTTTTGATCTCAAAGTGTTACGATTTTGGGGATTATTGAAAAATGTTAAAATTTCAAAGTTGAGAAACATTTTCCAAACATTTTTTGAGAATTTTTGAAGAATTTTGAGCTCAAAATTGAGTGAATTTTTCGATAGTTATTAAAAAGATTGAAAATGTGTCGATAATTTTATAGTTTTACGTTTCTGACATTCGAAATTTTCGAAACTCATTGAAAATATTGTAATTTGATATCATCATTGGATTTTCTCTTTATACGACGAGTCACATGACACTCTGAAATATTTACTCGATTTTGTGCTCAAAATTCTTTAGAAATGCGTGGAGTAAATTCTGATAGAAATATTTGAATTTTTCTGGGAATTTTAGCCCATTTTGATTGATTGCATAACACTTTCTCAAGAGTGTAGAAAATCGTTAGTCCATTTTGAGCTCAAAATTTTTCAGAAATTTTCAAAAAACATTCTCATTGCAATATTTTAAATTCTCACGTAACTATTTTGATTATTTGATGACACTTTTTTAAAAATTTCAAAAACCATGACTTAATTTGAGGCGAAAATTCTACAAAAATGCTCAAAAAACATTTTTTATCGGATTTATTTGAAATTCAAGCAAAATTTTAACCCAGTTTGATAGATCACAATGTATGACAATTTTTCAAAAATCATGACTCAATATTTTTGAAGCAAAAATTTTACAGAAATCCTCAAAAAAACATTTTCATTGAAATATTTGAAGTTCTAGCAAAATTTTAACCCAGTTTGATAGATCGCATTACTTTTTTCAAAAATCCTAAAATTTGTGATCCAATTTAGAGTTCAAAACTTTTCAGAAACGCTCCACAAAATTGTAATCTATTTTTGATTAGTCAAATGACACTTTTTTAAAAATTTCAAAAATTAGGTAATTTTGAGCTGAAAATTATTTTAAAATGTTTTAATAACGACTTAATCGTAATATTCATAACTCTCGTAAAATTTAATCCATTTTGATAGGTTACATGACAGTTTTTCCAAAATCTCAAAAATTATCATGAACCCAATTTTGAACTCAATTCTTCAGAAATATTCAAAAAATCGTTATCATCACCTACTTTAACTTTAAATGGCGGGGGGGGGCGTTACCTGTGAAAAAGTTTTGCTGTCGAATCATTTTGAAAAGAATATGGTTTTAGGTTCTCCTCTTTTTCCTCATTCTGCATTTGCAAAAATCCGAAGTAGAAACACATTTTCTGATATTTTTCACCCATATCTAAAAAAAATGTCAGCCTGCTGATCAGTTTTTGACATTTGAACTGTGGATTGAATATTTTTCGAATTTTGAAAACGCAGAGGTCTCATTGATGGTCAAAAAGGTCAAAATGAACTTACCCACAATTTTTGACCTCGAACTCTGAAAGGAGCTGAGATCCCTGGATTCAAAATAAGTTTATGAAAAATCATTTTTGATAAAAAAAATTTCAATTTTTTCCACTTTTAAAATCTTTTTAAAATCTATTGGTTGAATTTGAAAATTTTTAATTCTTCATTTCTTTTGCTTCTTCCCTTTTAATTCTGCCCCTTCCTGAATTTTTGATTCAAAAATAGATGTCGCGTCTCGTCTTTGATTCCTGGTGAAAAGTTGAATAATTCTGGGTCCATGAATTTTATGCAGGACCTCTGCGCTCCTCTCTTCCCTCCCTTCCCTTCTTTTCCTGCCTCTTTCTCTTACTCATGTGTTTTCCTAAGTTGACTTATGGAAAAAAATTGTCCATCTTGCTTGATTTATTGTAAAAAACGTTGGCCAAGAGGAAGGGATAGAATTTCTGAAAAAATCTTCTTCGTGAACCTAACCGTTTGTCACGGAAAATGTTTTTATTATTATTTCATCGCTTTGCACTGTCACGTTGTGAGAAGACGGTGGTTAGAAACTAGACTTATAGCATGGTATGGTATACGTACACGTAGCATATCACGCGAAATCGCTGCCAGAGTTTGCGATAGACAGGGCAGGAGGGGAAAGGGCAGGGAGACAGGACCGAATTTACGTATACTTTGACAAACAAATTAAGCAGGCGAAAAACTCTCGACGACGCGACGAGCGATAGAGTTTAAGACTATGTAAACGCGCGATGAAGAAAACAGCAGCAGCATTTTAAAATTTCAACTTTTAATAAAAACTTGTTTTCATTCGAAAGTATAGAATCGAGTTTGGGGGCGAGGGAGGGGGGCTTGGCGAAGCAACCGAGTATACGCCAAGTTTAATAAAGTACAACGAAAAGTTTTCAGTTGATGGAGAAAAATACGTCAGCCATGTGTATAAAATACGCGAACGAAAGTTGATTCGATGAGGAAAGATTTCTCAGCATCACAATAAATTAAACTGAACCTCTCAATTGAACGAAATTATCGCTAGCTCGTCGTTTTTCTTTTTTTTTGTCGCGAGCTGAAAATATACGATGTGGAAATTTGACGTTGTTGTTATTGTTGTCGTCGAACGCCGCGTCTTCGTTGGCGCGATTTTCTTTTCGAATATACAATTAACTTGTTGCACGTTTGTGAGAAAAATTGTCGTATTGGATGGACTTAGTCGTCTTTATCGTCTGAGTCGTACCTTTTTGAATTGAATCGTATCAAGTTATAAGATCTTCCTGGCGCAGAAGCCGAGTTCTGTGTAGTGGGTATTCGGTTTGTGCGTAGATATATTAAATTGACTCATTTTAAAAGCGAAAATTTCGCAACTTTTTGACATAGAAAGGAAAAAGTTTTCGGTGGAGTGGCAAATTTAGAAGAACGCGTTAAAACGAAACGAACGAACGAATTTGTAAATCGCAATTTGGGTTATAGGTAGGTATTTTGTATACTCGTACTACGAGGATGAAGCTATTTTAAAGTATAAACGGAATCGTTTACGTTTTGTAATGAATAGTTGTGTCAATAATAGCGACACTTTTTCTATTGTATCAAAGTTTTAACTTTGTTTTATGTAATACGAATGTCGTTAAGTGTTCAATAATTTAATGCAGGGGTTTCCAAAACGAATTTCGAGAATTTAACCAAATTACACTAAAGGTATCGGATAAATGTACCGAGACGAGATTTTCGTATGTACATTATACGATGTGGTATTTGTTTGAGAAGTTTGTCGTCAACGGTCGATTTGGTTTTCTTTTTTCTTTCTTCTTGTTTTAGGTATTTTCTTTTTGGGGACGTGTTTGCGTCGCCAAGTACACTTAGGATAGGGTAAACTAATAGATTTCGGTTTAGTGCGGTGATATTTTATCCAAGTTGTTCGACCATTTACGTAGATTGTGCCTGCGTGTGGTAAAGTTCTGCGGTTTTGATATTTTTGCAATTGAATTCGATGTATATGCAATAAAGCAGTGATTGAGTTTGTGAATAGGGTGAGTTTATTGATGAAATTAGGTAAGAGAATTATTTATTGAGAGATTCGAGAGTTGCTGGAGCTTCGAAGTGTGATGTTTGGATTTTAAAAGACATGTAACAGGAGGTGTTTAATCAGAGTTAGAGTAGATTTTCGAATACATATTATTGATATCGTCCTTTCATAATTTTGAAAAAATTCCTTCAAGAAATTTTCCATTTGCCAACTCGCAAGTCTGAATTAAAAATATACTAAGATTTCAAAACTTTCCATTTGAAGAATGGAAAATCACAAAAATTTTCTGAAAATTTACAGATTTTTTTCTTCTCTGTCCAATTATAAGCCATTATCAAAGAACAAGATTGAATTTTCTAAAATAAACCTCTTGAAAAAAATACGACGAAAGCGCTTGTGTTGATTTCTAAACCAAAAATTTTCCAAAACGTGTTCCCTTACCAAAAAAATATAATTTTTGATTTTTTGAATGAATTAATTGCCAATTTTTTTTAGAGAAAAAAACAGTACAAGGATAAAAATTTTACTAAAAACGCTCAAAAAAGTTTACAAATTTTGAATAACAAAAACTGAACATCCCTTTCCTTTCTTCCTCTTTTTGAACAAATTTTGGAATGTTTGAATACGTTGTAAAAGCGAAAAATGGTCAAGTAAAATTTTGATTTCTCTTCCCTGTTCCCTGCTAAGAAGCTCGTTAAGTGTTTGCAAACTGCACTGTGAAAGGGTGACGGTCTGAAAATAAATTTTGACCCCCTCTCCCAGGGTGGTTCAAAGAACAATAAAAAAAAATGTATGTTTTAATTTTTGGGCTAACCCCCTAAAAGAGTTTCATTTGGTAAGAAAACCAAATGACTGCCCTAATACGAAATTTGACACTCCTTCTTCGAAAAAATCTCAAAATGTTCTCACTCTCCCTCCCCCTTCCCCGAAAAAAATCTTAAACCGTAAAGTGTTGGGAAAATACTACCAAAAGTTTAGCTTCCTAGCTTTTTTCATTATAAAATTGTATTAAACACCTTGCCTCATAAAATTGCTAGTAGAGGATTGAAACTTGGAAGGGATACCGAATTCCAAAGTTAATGGTTCGGAAGTCAGAGAAGGCTGGAAACTTAACCCGCATCTTTTTAGATAGTGACTGACTCTGAGTAACTGCACATGTGACATCATCCATTCTGAAAAAAATACGTTTTACTCTACTATAAGGACCCCTGGCTCAATCTTTTGTGCAGCTAAGAAGCTCAGAATTTTGTTGGACTGCCTGCCACTCAAAATGAACTCGCTCGTCAATTTTGGTCAAAATCCATAGTCTAATGTTTTCGATTCGCTTTGACGAATATGTTGTGTATCCTGAAAATTGAAGGGGCAAAAGAAAGCGTTGGAATTTAGGGTGGCCTGGGTGGGTAATACTAAACTTACGAGTACATCCTACAGATGAGCAAAGTTTAATTGGTGAGTTTTTGTATGTAATTTGCGATGAGGCTCCAAATGGAAATCAAGTATGAAAATGAATAATGCGATGAAAATTGTGCAAAAAAATGTTTGTATCAGACAAAACTAAATCAAAAGAAGATGCAAAAATACATCACCGGACAAAATTATTCATGTGAATTTTTCTATTTTTGACGAATTTTCGAAGGTCGAATTTCTACAAAAAATCAAAATTTTATCAAATTGACCTAGAAAGCTGAAATTTTGTATGAGCCTTATTTTTGACCCCTCGAATCGATTGAGAACGGTTTCGAACCGTTTTGAGTAATTTCGGAGCCTCCAGAAAATTTTGAAAATTTAAATTTTCACAAAATGTTATCAAATGAAGTTGAAAAGCAAAAATTTATTTCAATAGATAAATATCAATTCTAATTTCAATATGCTGTTCAATTCAGTCTATCACATCGCGGACACCCTGTATACTATTTCCATTTTGAATATCGTTCGTATAATTTTGCGAATCCCTGTGTATAATCATAATCGAACTCTGAGCTTCTAAAGTACATATAATAAGGCAGGGAACTATTCGATGGTTAAAGCGTGATGCCATTTCATTAAAACTGTCATTAAAAAGTTGAGCATACTCGTATAGCTAATTGATCAATTATTGTGTTGAGAGGTATATTATACCCATAATACAAGTACGAGTATTTTTCACGGTCTTGTAAGACAGTATTATTAACCCTGTTATTAAGTAAGCGATGATGTATTGTATGGAGAGTTTATTAAACTCTCATTGGTACGAGGATAGGTATACGTACCTATACAGGTAATAAATTGAGCTGTTTGAGGATATTGGTAGAGTGGTTTGGTTAGGTGGCCTCATCTGATCACTTGAAACTTGTTATATCCCATTATCGAGAATTGAGTACTGAGGAACAAGTATATTATAGGTAATTGTTTTATGCACAAATGTGACAATAAGAGGACACGAGATATGGAAGTGCGAATTAAACGTCAACCTTGCACGATTAATATTTGCGGTGCGATGCACCTAGACCTACAATAAGTAGGTAGTATTGGTTTAATATCCATAATACGTTCTCATATTCTCTATGTAACTTGTAACTGGATCGACTCGAGACGATACTATGATGGGTAGGTCTTCAGGTAGAGAGGTACATTATAATATAATCGACCCGATTTTAAACCATGTGTATGTACATTGTCGGGTCATTATGTGGTGTATTTTCGTTGATACCTAGACCTACGTATGACAAGATAGGAGACGTTTCAATGTAAACATGATTATTTCCCTTATAGCGTTGAAAATTGCAGGTACCTTCTCAATGATATGGCAAATAAATTGGTGACCATGTGTTCGAATATTATTTACCTACATTATTATTCGAGATTTGACGAGGTACTCTAATTAAGTATAATGACTTCATAGCTCATACGTGAGTATAAATTATAAAGAAAAGTCTCGTATAAAATGCTTAAATAATTTATTTGATTCTTCGTTTCGTATAAAATAAAAAGGGAGATGCTAAAAAAAAAATTTGAGAGAGATTCATTCATCTTACAAACTAAATGAGTTATAAAATTAATGACTATTTCCTAAATCTCACCATGAGAATTATACTCGCTTAAGCATAAGGCGATTATATAGCACTCTAGTAAGACGGAAATGATCATTACAAAGGTGGAAATTTTTTAAATCAAAAAGGGGGCGAAATATTGGAGCCGTGTAAATACATACTACAAGCTGCAAATACATAGGTGGAGAAGCGTCATCAAATCACAAAATTTTTCATTTTAAATACGTGTGTTTGTTTTTCTTAAACTTAGTAGTAGTAGTATGGGTAGTAGTATGGGTAACCAGCTCGGACGTAAGCTTTTCCGTCATATTTGCCTGGGTAGTATTTGCCATCGTCGTAGTATTGGTAAGAGTACGAGTATGGGTAGGCGGCGGCGGCGGCGTATGGGTAGGCAGAGTATGGGTATGCAGCATAAGCATATGGGTAGACTGTTGAAGAAGAAAAAAAAGTAAAGATTAGAGGGTTGCATAAAAGATGAGTTGATGATGAAGGGATGAAAGGTTTAGTGTTTACTGGTGTGTGAGATACTTACGAGCTTGTTTCTTTTCACGGACTGGGCCAGCTTCTACTGGAGCGCCAGCTGGGAATGGTCCTGGGCCCAATGGACCTTCTGGTTTTGGAGCCAATGGTTGACGTTCGGGGATTTCGACGGCATATACGCAGGCAGCCAATAAAGCGAAAGAGATCTGTGAAAGAGATTTAAGGGTTGAATTAGATTTTCACTTTGGCTACATCATTTTTTTATCGGACTAATCTCTGTATGAAGTATTCTAATGGTATTTTTTGGCGTTTTTTCAAATTTTAGGATTATGATCCCAGTTCTTTTCCTCCTCCCCCCTCCCATTCCTCCTCATCATTTCCAAATTTGAGAGGTTCTGTCAATTATGAAGTAAAAGATAGAAGCATAGGTATCAAGAGTTTAAAAATCCCAGAAAGACATAAATTTGGATGTTCCTAGCATAATTTTTTTTGTTCATCCAAATGGTTTGATTTCTTGGCAGAAGCCGATTTGGAAGGAGAGGGAGAGAAAAAAATTAATTTACTTTGAATTTTGATTTTTAAATACCTATTTTCAAAATAAATCTGAAGTCTGTCATTTGAAAATCGTCTTACAAGTTGTTTTTAGATAGAGAGGGGAGGGGGACAAAAATGATATTTTTGGGTCCATTTTGGCTCTTGGCTGTTCTAACAGAAAATACCTGTTAATTTAATTCATCAAGTAGGCAATTTTAGTGACTCATTTCAGATACAATCAAGTGAAAAGAACATACTATGTATATCAGTTGAAGGGGTTGGGAGGAGTCAAATTTGGATTTAATCAGAATATAAAATGCAATTTTTGAGAAGCATTTCGGGTGCAATCAAATAGAAGTTAGTCGATTTCGGTCAAGAAGGAAGAAAGAGGGAAAGGGGTTTCAGATTTTAATTTTTTTGTGACCATAGAAAAAAGGCAATTTTAATGAGCCATTTTGTAAATCAAATGAGAAGAGTAGATTTCAGTTTTTCATGTCTGGGGGGGGGGTCAAATTTAAATAACATTACAATCAGTGAAGTTAGAAATGAAGCTAATTTTCGTATGAAAAATTTTGTCTAGATTGGAAGGTTTAGGTCAAAATTTTGAGCCGGGAAAATCATTTTTAAAAAATTATAGTGACCATGAATAGTGAATATTTTGAAAAATATGACAATTTTATAACCACCCCCTCCCCTATGATCACCTCCATTCAATTTTGGTGAAAATTTGAAGAAAAAAAAATTTTAATCACCCAGTGCTATGTTTTTAACGTTTATGATTTCGAATTTCGACATAATTTTTGGGCATAAACCTCCTAGAACCTTGAATAGGCTACCAAATTCCAAAAAAAATGAAAAATTTCTGCTGACTGTGTTTTTCAAGTTTTCAACGGGATAAATTTCGAATTTCAACGTAATTTTTTTTGATAATAGCATTAGAAATGTTCGCGATTTTTAATTTATAATCTTTGAATTTTTCATGAATTGGTTTGTGTTGATAGCATCTTCAATTTTAATTAAGAATCAAACTCATTAAAACGAATTTCACTCATTCTTTGAAACAATACCTATTTGCATGATCGAATAATATTGTTTGATTTTTTTTTTTTCAAAGAACGTTGATTTTTTTCAGAAATTGACACTGGAATCTTTGGAGTTTTTTTTTGGAATTATAATTGGTTGCTTCTGAATTTGAAAAATTAGCATATGGATGGAAATGGAAAAATATTAGAACCATTTGTACCTTATTGCAGAATTGAGTAAAGAAATTAAGACTTATCTATACATTTTTTTGCTGTCAGGAAAATGGTTCGAATAAAAACCATCTTTGAAAAAAAATTAAGAGTGGAAAATTTATCTTAATTTTGAAATTCGTAAATGGAATGGTGGAAATTAAACTGACATCTAATGTATTAAAATATTATAAGATCTTCTTTTTATTCAGAATTTTTATAATTTCACTGCACGAATCTTCTTTTCGAATTGAAATACTATCTAAATTTTTCCCCCTTTTCTAAAGAGAATATCTATTTACCGCATTTTTCAAAAGGTACATTCATAATACAAAAGATAAGTAGGTATCAATCGATCGTCGACTTAGGTGATTTTTTTAAACGAAAAATTGGAAATTTTTTATTTTTCCTTACTGAATTTTCGTCATCTTTTGATGTGTAAGTTATTTTTCCATTAGGTAAATAAAACATGTTTTAAGGTAAAATTTTCATTCAAAAATTTCCTAACGAAACATTTTTTTTTTTTTTGAGAAAAATTGAATTAATAAAACGAATTTCAAAATCAAAATCCGTAAATAATGAATAAATGATATTTTTCCCTTTCGTCAAACACTCTCGAATAAATTTCGCACATGCATTATGAAATAAAATCCACAAAAAAAATTTTACTCGAAATTCAAACTCGCCCAAATTGTTTAATCGTAGCACCATAAATTAGAAGAAAAATTCACCACAACATTCATCTCGCAGTTCAACGACCATTTGGAAAAAATAATAAATTTTTTTTTGATTTTGAAAAAGAATGAACAAAAAAAAGAAAACGAATAAATTGTATAAACTTTTTTCAGTAAAAATAAGCACAGTGGCAGAAATGAATTCGTAATATTATTAATGTTTTAAATTGAAATTTATTGCGTTTTGGGTTGCGTCGAGTTTCCTCGTACACCTCCACCCTTCCTGGCTCAAACCCCGAATCCAACTGGGTGATTTTAAGTTACGCATACGGTGATATTTAAACGTATATTATATTTTTTAATGAAAAATCTATTAAATCCATTTAAGCGTAAATTTATGTTAGAGAAGAACGGCCCGAACGGTATAAAAGTTGAAAAGCGATGAACGAGCTAAAATACTCGTAGTACTCCGAAACGAAAAACTAACACAGTTGAATTTTTTTAAAAACTGATTAAGCCCCCTGCATCGTATCACCAGAAAAAAAAAGAAGCACAATTTTCACGCAACTTGTAAAAGAGTATAAATAAACCGAGTTTGTTTTTTTTTCCTGGACGACGACGACAGCAACGAAAAAGAAAAATTATTGTTTTAAAAAAGAAAAAGATACACTCGAGATAGAAAATAAAAAATAAAGAAAAGAAGCGTAATAAAATTAAAAAATACTCACGAGAACTTTGAAAGAATCCATTGTAAGGAGTTTTGTTTTTTTAGCTTATGTAAAAGCGACTAAACACGAAAAAATGCTAGGAGATACCCAACAAGATATGCAATCGCACAAAACACAAATGATACCTGTGCTTTGGACGGATGAGTATTTATATTGTACTCGGTCGCGAAGAAAAATAACAAAAAAGAAAAAAAAATTGATACAATTCGAAAAAAAAGATGTATTGAGAGCGAAGGGTAAGGCAGGGAATTAGATCCTGTAACCCTCCTCCTTGCTTCCGCTTTTTAAATCGCCTTCGCTTTGTTAGACATTTTCACGGTCATTTGGTTGTAATTGGTTGTTAAGGCGTAAGGTAGCCACGAGACCGGTTTCGCCTCTCTTTAATACGATTAATTTCTTGTTTACATTTTACTTTTTAGTCTTGATTACGATACGATGGCGAGCGGTACGTTCGTTTTGAGATGAGTTCGTGATGATGAGGTTACGAACGTATATTTTTACGAGTTTATTTACGTAAAGGTTTTGAAGTTTTTTGGTAAATGGAGAGAATTTGGATGTGTAAGTAGGAATTTTTTGTAGTTTTGGTGAGAAAAAATTTATGAAGAAAGTAGGTTATTTTTTTTTTATTTTTTTGAAAAAATTTTTGGTGTTTTGAAATTTGATTTTTTTACGTATTTTGAATTTTGGTTTAACGATTTTTTTTTTCAATTTCAAAGTTTTGTTTTTAATTTTTTTTAATGTTAGATAAGGATTGAAAGAATGAATGTTTTTTTTTTGTGAAAATTGTGATGAAGCATTTTGATAAAAATAACCTCATCAGTTGAATATTAAAAAAAAAAAAAAAAATTGAAAAACGTTGATAAAAATTGAAAATTGAAATGAAACGAAAGCTTATTAAACACTAGGTAGGTAATTGTTGAACAATCTATTGAAGTGAAAAAACACGATCATCTTTAAGATAAACGCAAAACCTCTGTATATGTTTGAAAAATTGAAATGATATTTGAATCAGTTGACAAAATTTCACAAAAATTATCAACATCGAAGACTAAAATTATACAGAACGAGATGGAAAAAATTGATAATCATCTCGAAAATTGTTAGAATTTCACTAGGTAGGTACTCGTTTGTGTTTTTTCTGTTTTTGAGAAATTAAATCAAAAATTTCAGTGGTCTGTAAACATCGAAAAAATTAGGCCTAAAATAAAATGACTAAATTTGGAAATTGGGATTTGTGTTGAAAAATTGAATCGTGCAGAATCATTTGGAAAAAATCATGAAAATTAGCTATAAAAATCTAGAAAATATAATGGAAAAAAAATTCTGAATGATTAGAAAGGAATTTAAGAAATAACAAAATTTTGATGATGGGTTGAGAAATTGAATCACAAAAAAATATAAAAAACGTAAAAAAAACCGTCCAAAAATGATTCCAAAAAAAAACGAGATGACTTGAAAAATTAACTGAAAAAAGGCTCATTTAAAAAAAAAGATCGAATGTTTGTGGTGAAACAATGTCTGTCTTTAAGTATTTAGGCCTTCTGTTGTTGAATCTTCATTTTTCTTCACATTTGAATTTCAATCTACACTTTTTGAGTTTTTTCACCAGTTTTTTAAAAAATTATCAAGATCGAGTTCTCGACATTTTGATTTTTGGATGTGGTGGATGGTTTTTTTTTCAAGAAAATAATCTTTTAGGTGGTTTTTTCACTAAAATCAGAAATGTTTTTTATCCAATTTTTTTTCTGTTTGAAAATTCTCTGTCAAAATCCTAGACTTTTTATAACCATTTTTAGTGCAAAAACCGTCCTATTGTTTGACATCTGAATGAAAATCGTGACTTTTACTTACTTTTTTCACTAAGTTCAATTTTGTTTTTTTTGTTAAAAATTATGATTTTTTGAGATTTCATTTTGAAAAATTATTTTTTATGACTTTGAGAAATCATACAAGTAATTTTTATGAAGGTTCGTGAAGAAAAAATGGTTTCATGAAGTTGAGCTTTCTAATTTTTTTTCGAAGCACGTCTTATCTCAAAAACAAAGACATAATTCTTATTTTATTATGATGAGGGGGGAGGGGCATGAAATTTCTGATTTCTCAAAAAATTAATCATGTTGAGCTTTCTAATTTCAACTCAAAATTTTCTCAAGAGCAAAGGTTCTTAGAAGAAACTTCTCAGACCTTTTTTTTCATTGTTTTTTGTAAGTCAAAATATTGTTTGGAAATTTTTTTATCCAGGGAAATAATTTTACCTTTTCAACTTTTGCTAAAAATCATATCAAAAACAAAGCCTCTTTAAAAAAACGGTTTAGACTTTATGGATGAGAAATTTTAAAATAATATATATTCGAAATTTTTCCTCCACCTTCATTTTTCTTGTAAGGCCTTCGATTGTCTCCAAAAATCTATTTTTTGCAATGAAAAATTTTGAAGAAAAATCACATCAACAGCAAAGCCTCCTCAAAAAAAAAAGGAATCGACATTATTATAGAATTTTTTTTTTTGTAATACCCTTCAACCATATTCCCGAGAGCCGAATTTTTGCCATGAGAAATGCTGACGAATTTCTAATTTTAGCGTTTCAAAATTCTATCAAAAGTAAATTTTCGCTGTCTAAAAATATTTTAAAGCACCTACAATCTTATACTGTTTTTGAATTTTGATTTTAAATCGTTATTTTTTGTGATTAAGTACTGAATCGCTTTTTCAATTTTTCGAGCTTTTTGCGACATTTCTAAAAAAATTTTCCCAAAAAAGTGAAATCTTGTGGTTCTTGGAGGAATAATTGAAATCTTGATCCTGTACTTTTGTTTGAATTTTTATGAAGCTTCTGAAGTTCTGATCTGTTTTTCAAAAGAATAATTTTCGTGCTTTTTTTCTGTTTTTGAAACTGGGCTTTTTTTCACGACGTTTTTATCGAAAATACAACTAACTTTTGTTTTCTTGTGAGAACTAGAATTTTTGTTCACTCAGAGCATCATACCTACCTTTTCAAAACTTCCAATTCAACTGTTTTTGGAATTTTGAATTTAAAAAAAGTACACCAAATTTCAAAATGAAGGTAACGTGTGTTTGAGAAAAGGATTCGGCTATCTTAGGTGATAATTAATTACACATTTTTAAGAATAAATACGATTTTCATCCTCTTGAAGAAGGGAAGGCCCGGAAGGGTGGCTTAAGCTGATGAAAGATTCGTGTACTTAACTAGTGGCCTGGTGAAAAAACAAAATAATGAATACTAATTTACCAAACTAAGTCAATTTATAAAATCATTTCAAATGACTTAAAGCGAGAATGTAATTTTTTATAATTTTTCTCAAATTTTCTGCCATTAAATCTTTGTGTAGTTGCATTTAATTTCATCGTTTTTTTTTTCGTTGCATTTTGTTTACTTACTGCTGAAGTTGTTGAAAATGTTGCTTGAGAAATTCGTCAAAAATTCGTGAAATCTGAAGTAAAAATCCGTCAAATTTGAGAAAACAGAAAAATAATAATTTAAAATAAGTATAAAAAATTGAGCAAAAAATGAACTAAAATGTGAACCCAAAGAAACTTGGAAACTCATCGATAATTTTTATTGAAAAATTGACAAGATGTTGAAAATATCAGAACGTTTTTTGAAAATTATGAAAACGATGAGCATTGAGTACGTTTTGCGTTTTGATGATAGAAATGAAATTACTCTTGAAAAAAAAAATCATGCCAAAAAAATAATAAAATAAAAATTACGTCATTAAATGAAACAGTTTTGTACTCGTATCCAGTTCAATAGAATCGACTTCGGAATTCCTCTCAATTCCCACCATACCTACACATTTACTTGAAAATGTATGATTTTCGAGGTTGAGTACATATTATAATAACCAAACTAGATGCATGCATTTTTAATTTGAATACAAAATAAGTTCGATACTTTATTGCCTCTTTATGGTTTTGGTAAAAACCCATCTCTTCTCTTACTTAAAATATGTATTCTCCTAGTTGCTGACTCATCGTTGGTGTATGTATTATTAATTCCATCGCTAATAATACACGAATTTGTATCCGCAGTCTTCCACGTTGCTATTTTCCTCCTCTTTTTTTTTACAATGCTCGCTAAAAACCACGGATGCTTTTACTCGCGATCAATTAATTATCTATAATAATGCTCGAATACCTTTAAAATTCGCATTTCGAGATTTCGAGACACAAAACCTATCTGTACGAAAATGGGAAACTAATCCATCCAGCAAATCGAAGGTTATTTAGCCAACTACGCGTTTTAAGCGTATATCTACTTATAATAACTCGAGTATTAGAAGGCATAAGTACCTACATATTATAAAATATGTAAATACGCAGGCATAATGACCAAAGAGAATAAAAAACTCACACTTGTGGGTGATTCACGTGCGCAAAATATGCAATCTACATAACGCCCTATACAAGTTCCTATGGGTGCACCTAAAATTGGACTCTAGATTCCGGAATAAGATGTAAGTATGCTACTGGAATTACGCTGACACGTCTTTATGACAACTATATCTGTGTGATTGTGCAATATGAATGGGGCATGGAGTACTCGATGCGTGATTTAGTATTTAAAAAACCACATTTGTGGTTTTTTTTGATCCAAAGATGATGTGATACGTCGTAATTACGACCATATAATGGTTAATGGTATACACCTAACTATTGGGAAATTGGTAGAATTGGAAGCTACGATTAAGCATAAGTATAAATACGATGAAGGCGAAAGTTATTCAACTCTTGTATTGTCCATTGCATCGTAATAACCTTAACGCCACACACACGCTTATTAATGTCAACGTCAAGTAGCCGGCCGAATATGTAGACCATAACCAGGAGGTTTTTTTGAGTCTAGATCGACCTTGGGTGTTGTGGCCAACGCCAGTAGTATAGTCGAAGACAGACCGTAATGAGAAAATTACAAGAAGGCCGACCATGCGATTGATTTACGCGTAATTTCAATTGTCGAAGCTCGGTCATTCACGTGTTCGAGGATTTTCCTATTTTTCATCGCAGATTGGCGCAAAATCTATGTATAGAAACCAGTTTAGGGTACTTCTGGTTTAATACTCGTTAAAGTTATATTTACTCAACTAGTTCATCTGCTTAATTAACCGGGTATTATTTATAATCTCCATCGAATAAGTAAGTAATCAAAACGATGATAATATTTATACGATAGGTTCGCCGCCTGGAAACTGGATTAGAATTTCAATACATATAGTTCAACTTGTCGGTTGAACCATTCGAACTAATTTTTTATCGGTACTAAAAAAAAACATCCTGTTGTGCGAGGTGTTTTGATGAAACTGTTTGCCTCTCGGAGAAAAGTTGTGAGACCTTTTGCGAATTTTTTGTATTTTTTTCCTGTTATTTTATAAGTTATGTCGCGATGTGTATCGAGTTCAATGTTGTTAAGAAGAGAAGAAGGGAGGAGTGTGAATGATCTGAGTCGAGATGAGATTTTTGTTTTGATAATGTGTGGTTTTTTATGTCTTTATTTACGATACCGGAGAGTGCGAATTCATAAAATGAAAAAATAACTCGAATGACAGGTCTTTTAAAGGGGAGAGGGGCACCAAATGTTATGCATTATTTTTTGAAATTTTTGATATCTAATATTTTCAGTTGAAGAATTCGTACTTTCTAAATTTCAAAGTATTTTTCGTCTTCAATTCTTCGAGTCCTCAAACTGAATTTTCGACTTCTCAATTTTTTTCCCATTACAACCAATAGGAAACATTTTCATGGGTAACCAGGTTGGTACCTTCTGAAAATCGGAATTTTCGTAACATTCGTAAAACCGATTCTCGATCCAATTTAAACGATTAAATTAATTTAATTCAACGTATCTGGCTAGGTATATAGCTACCCTTGCTCATCGTGTTTAATAACTCCGCCTTTGGAACGATGATGAAGGTAAAGAAAAAAGCCCCGTAGGCGAATAACGAAAGAGACGAAGAGAATGAAAATCTGTCTCTTTCTTCCTTCTTCTTCTCGTTCAAAGCCCCCGAATATAACAGGCATTACAGAGGACAACGGATATCCGAGATGAATGGACATGCTACTAACGAAATATTTGGTCGAATTAATTTGGCAGCGTCCAGTCTTAAATTAAATTTACGATTGAGCCCAGGTTTACGGTAGCAAACTGGCCCCTGGAATGGGGTGGCCGGGGAAGGGGAGGGGCGGGGAGGAAGAGTAGAATCTGGGCATTTGAATAGACGACTCGGACAACGGCAACGACTACTAGGGCGATGTTAGTACGAGTATTTGGCTGCTCAAAGCATTAGTATAAAAGTCTTTATATCGATGTTGAGCAACGTGGCGGAAATTGCGCTCTTTTGTAAACCGATGTCCGAGAAAGGATATGCGATTTGTCCCCGGTTACCGTACTAAACGACCAGATGGTCGATTTCTTTGAGAAGAAGCGATTCAGCGAAATGTCTATTTTATCGATATAATGAAAATACGTACGTATATACCTACCAATACGACACGTTAATTTCTCGATGTGAAAGAATTACACGTGTGTGTGGCTTATGATAAAGAATATAGTGAATCGAAGTTTTGAATTTTTCGAGATGAATAGTGAGGAAGAAGGGTTAGGGGAGAAATTTTTGTGTGATGTGGTTTGGTGTCAAAATGTGACGAGGAAAGGTCAGCTATTTTGGTTAATGCTTCGTTGGTACTTTTTCGTAGACGTGAAAAGCTTGAGTAATTCTTTTGGCTGAAAGTGGACAAATTTCTCGCCTTTGTTGCTGTCGTCGTGCAAAAATGTGTTGGGTTTATTGCACAAGTAATGTTCTCACAAGGGAATGGTCTAAACTAGCACCTTCCTATTTGAATTGAACCAAGCTAGACTAAAAAAGCAAGTCTTAAAACCCACGTAATCAAAGTTTCAGGTAGGTACTAAAGTTCGTTTTTGGGGTTTTTGCGAATTTTTGAAAACTAAAAAATTTAAATAGGCCTTTTTTTGACAGTTTTTCAAATTTTTATTTTTTTTAAACAAAGCGAACCCGTGTTCGGAAACACTCTTTGCTGACTGGAATGTGGCTTAAGAAGAAGACTCTTTAAGAGTTTTTTAGCTTCTCCATTTTGCACATTTATTGATTTTGAAAACTAGGGCCATCGAAAATACAATCATTGTCCTTTTTTTTTTTGTCAAAATTAGGCCTCTAAACGTAATTTTTTGCTTTTTAGACCACGAAAATCTTCATAAAATGCGGCGAAAATATTAAAAAAAATAAATTAAGTAGGTACTTGAAATTGTCAAAAAATTGGCAAAATTGACTTGAATGGTTGACAATTGAAATATGAAAGGTAGATAAAATTAATCCAAATATCATTGAAAATCACCATAATTAAAAATTTATGATAATGAAAATCATCAAAATTGTTCATTACACTAAAAAATTCCTCAAAATTCATGAAAAATCAGCCGTATGTACTTATTGTACTTATATAACTATGATTGAAAACAAAGTGGCAATAGAAAAATTGCTGCAAAAATTCTAGAAAATTGCTACAGAAATAGTTGAAATGGCAAAAATTTGACTAATTTGTGGATGAGTAGGTATTTTTTTTTCGAAAAAAAAAACGTTTCTTCCGTTATTGTGAGCAAGGGAGGTGGGGTGAGAGAAATTTTTGGCTCCAACATTTTTTTAAAGGTACCCAGCAATGTTTCATCAAAATTTCAAAAATCCGAGGACATGGGCACTTCACCTATTTTACCCAGGAATACCCTTTCAGCTGTCTTGCGCGGTATAAATGAATTTAATTTCTGCCATTTGTCCATAATTTTGGAAAAAAATGTAAAAAACGTTTTTTTTTTAGAGTTTTTTGAGCTTTTGAGCTTGAACGACCACTCCAGATGGCGGGGCGATGATTTCTATAGAAAGTAGACCTAAAGATACATATTTGATGGAAAAAATTGTTTTGGTATATTTTTTCGTTCCGGAGTAATGTCGATTTAAAGTTTTATTTTGTTTCCTCTCCCCCCCCCCCCTCATACGATGAAAAATTCTGAAAAAATTCAGGGAGGTGCCCCCATGTGCCCTCTAACTATATTCGTTCTCAGAAAAAACTTATCTCAAACACGCGCTGATGTAGAATTTTTCCCCTGAAAAAAGCGTTTTTTGGCCCTCCTAGCTGAGGGGGGTGGAGTGGGGCGGGCTATGGGCCCAAAATTATCTTTTTGGGGTAGATACTAAACATACCCGGCCCTGTTAGTTTTATCAAAATCCGAGGTGGAGAGCATTTTGCCTATCTTAATGGGGGGATGGGGGAAGTAGGGGAGATTGTTGTACCAGGGACCGATTTTTCGTTTTTTGGGAATGGACTCCACCCATTAATTATTTTTGGAAATGTGAATAGGGTGCATCAAAGAATGGTCTTTTACAAAAAAAAACAAGATATTCACATTTGTTCAAAACTCATTCCCCTCCCCTCCAGAATTTTTTGAAGAAGTCACTTTTTTTTGGTCCATGGTACAACGGGTTGTGTACCAAGGACCAAAAGGAAATTTACCCTGGAAAATGTCTAAAAGTTGGCCGTGAAGGCATAAAGTTCACGTATGGATCATAGACATTCATTATACATATTTACTTTTTACAATAAGATCATATAAAATTTTGCAGAATTTTTTAAAAAAAATTTCATAAGTTTGTCATGTTGTACCACGGACCATAGATTTTTCCTCAAATTTCCACCAATTTCAAATAAATTTTGAAACGTTTTCAGATGCTACAATGTAAAAACTGTGTAAAGGGCATCCTGGCATCTGAAAAAGTATCAAAATTCGTCAAAATTAGATGAAAGAATTGCGGTCCGTGGTACACGATGAAATTTGGTCCCAGGTACAAAACCTTCCAAAATTTAGAAAAAAATTTCTACAAAATTTCACACAATATTTTTCCAAAAAGTGAATATGTGTACTTACACTTGGATGGTGTAGCTACACGTTGCACTAATTGCTTTGACAAATTTCAAATAAACAACAGGTCAAAATGAGTTCACAAAACATGGCAAAATGTAATTTATCGTTTTAAAACGTGATAATCGTGTGCAAAATTTTCAAATGAAAACCTTATCGCCTATAGTTCATTTTGTGGCATACCCTAGTGATGCTTTAAAACGTAGTGTGGTCCGAATTCCGCAAGTGGCGTTAGTGAGGGAAAGGTCCCTGGTACAACAGGTCCGGGGTACAACAATCTCCCCTACCCTTTAACCAAGTTCCCATGCATAAATTTTCCAAAATTTCTGATTTTTTTCATAATTTTTGCATATTTTTCTAATCAAGTTTCTGGAGATTTAAGAAAAGACTGATCTTTTTAATTTTTAATTTTTAATTTTCCGAAATTTTGAACGTGTTTAGAGCACATTTAATGGGGAGGGGAAGGAGGAATCCGGAAAGGTTGAATCGAAAAAGTATGCCCATATTTGACAAAAGGACGCATCTTCTCGATTTTCAATTTTTTTGGATTTCAATTTTTTAGCAAGGGGTTGAGTTGAACAAAGCATACATTTTTAATTCAACACTTTGAATTAATCACAATTAAAATGTCGTCTTTTTTGAATTTTTACCATGTTTTGGATCAGTGAAAAAAATGTATTCTGAATTTTGACGACAATCAGTGAAGAAGTTTACTTTGAGTAGGAGAGTACCTCAGAAACATTCTGAGCTGCGTAGTTGTACAGAGGGCTGAGCTAGGGGTCCTGAAATCGGCATCAGTGTTTTTTGCATTCTCGGGAAACCCTGCTGTGATTAGTGCAAAACCGCGGTCACTCTCCCCACTCTCCAAAAAAATTGCAATTTGAGTTTCTGAACCTTCCTGATCCACTATAATTTTGAAATTCGATACAAGGTTTAGTGCTGCTCCAAAAGTGGCTCGGAGATTGATTGATCGCAAAAATGGCACCGGTAACGATGCCACAAAATGGAAAAAAGTACATTTTTTTTCAAAAAATGATCTTTGAGGATTGTTTGGCTCAGCCCCATGTACCGCAAGGAAGGTCAGCATTTCTGAGTAGTCTCCCATTTGAAGTAGAATTCCTCATTAATTTTGGTCAAAATCCAGGGCATGTTTTTTTTTCACTCCATCCTATAATACTTCATCATTCTCATCCAAATTTTGGAAGATGCTCAATTTTTGAGCAAATGCTTTGTTAGCAAACAATGAGGACATATTCATCACTGTCTCGTTTAATTCCTATTTGCCAAACTCAAGATACACGGTACGAAGAATGCAGTCGAGTACGAGTTTAGATTAAATATAAACTCAAAATAACGACACGTGACTCCGAATACTTATGTTTGCCTTTGTATCGGTATAAATATCTCAGATACCTAACATTATTAACTGGTATGTAATACAATACGTATTAACCGTGTACTATATACTATGTATAGTACTACTACGTCGCACAACTAACTACACAGCAGGTATATAGGTAGGTATATCGACTACATCTCACCGAGCTAATTTCAAAACCTTTACTCAAATTTCATTTCACGATATCGGTCCGTCATCGTCGATATAGGTACACAAACACATAGTAAGCGAAAGGCAGCGAGGAAAAGAGAGGAACACCTTTGAACGACAATATCGGCAACCCGAAGCACTCTCTCTATTTCTCTTTGCAATTGTAACCCGTTAATTAAATGAAAACATCGAGTATAGAGTGTACCTTTTCGTCTAACTAAAACATAGTGGAATTGTCGATAACGTTACTGTATAGCTATAACGTTTGAGCTGGTCAAATATATTACAGGTAATTAAACGTAGACGAACAAAGTTTACAGGTCGTTGAATTTCCTGCTTCTTTCACATTAGGTACTTATACGTAGGTATTTGAAATAAGAAAAAAAATTGTATTGCATTTTAGAAGCAGAGAATTCGCCCATAGTTGTGTGTATATAAATCCTACACAGTATCTGGTTTGGTTTCGCCCCCCCCAAAAAAACCCAATGCACGCTCATTAATAACCAGTAGATATATTTAAATGATAAATTCGTTTCTTCAAGAGCCATTAACATCTCTGACACGTTTCGATGGATTTTTTTTTTATTACTGACATGGCCTTTTTGAAAGTTCATCGATCTGTGGAGCCGCTGCCATTCATGCAGCCTAAAGATTAGCAACATGTTTCGTTAACAACAATTGTTTAGTACACGGATATTTGTCAAAAGAATTATACAGTTACCGGTAAACTCGCCCTTCATCCGTCTCCTACCACCCTAGGGAGAGGTTTTTTTACGTGTAAAAATTCCTTAGTGTATTTAACGTTGATATAATAAGAGTAAAGCGAGCTTTCGCCCGACTTTATCCTTCTTTGCTGCCCCAAAACTCTCGTGCAAACTTTCGCGTCGCATTTGCATAAAGTAATTTTCTTTTTGATAAGCGCCAGCGTTTAAGAAAAAAAATATAATGAAAGAAAATTTTCTCGAAGCGGTACCAGCTAGAGCAGCGCGTTGTTGTAATGTGAAAATATTCGAAATTTATGCGCTTCGGTAGCATTCTAGCGAGCGTCCTAGTGGAAATGAGGTGCTTTGAGAGCGCCAGTATGCTGTATAAAGAAAAACACGCCAACCGAATGGAAAACCCGGAGAAATATACTCGTAAGAGTCGTACTGCGAGTACACTACTCGCGTCCTCGTGTATTCCCCCGTACCGGCTGCTCGGTTCGCGGGCTTTTAATTGAGACACAGCTTCGAATTTCTACGTGTACTACACGTACAGTTGTACTACGCAGACGAAATACTATTATTGTGAATTTAAACAAAACGCAGAGTCTAAGCGTAGAATACTGTGAATCGAAGCGTCGACGAGAAATTAATGATTTCTCTCTCGAATTTTATGGGAAAAAAATGAGTAAAAAAAAGAAATTTTTTGCGTTAAGTAGGTAGATGAGAACTCCGAGATTGAGGAGTGTGTGTTCAAGATCAGAGATTTATTAAGTCAATGGAAACATTTCAACTTGAATGCTGAATTTGATTCCTTGAAAAATTTCTTAATTTAGATTTAGAATGAATGCTGGCGCCCCCTCTTTCTCACCATTTTAAAATTTTTTTTGAAAAATGAAAATGAGGAGTGACATGTTAATTCTCTTTGGGGCTTACCCCAATGTGTAGCTCCAAAAAAAAGTTGTGTGGTTAGAAATTGTTTTGTGCAGTTTCTTTTTTCATTTTTAGTGATTACTTTGAATAGGTAAATTTATTTACGAGTATGTTGAAATAATGCGATTAAAACCATTTTTCTTATGCCGAGTTTTGTTCAAAAATATGCTATGTTCTCGCTTCACTGTGAAAAAAATAATCTTAAAAAACATATTTTTTTGCTAAAAATTAATTTTTCAAAATTTTTGTGAATTACAAAGTCAACAAAATTTTCCATATTTTAGCATTTTTCATCAAAATAATTTAGAAAATGACGAAAATTGATGCTTAGGGTGAGTGAGAGAGGTATACTATTAGAAGCTCGCTTCATTTTTAAAATTCTTACAAGGGAACCTCTTGAGGTGTTACTCTCCGATTTGAACGAGACCGCGATTTTTGGAAAGAGCATAGTCTAAAACCCTCAAAACAAAATTTTCAGCTGCCCAAGTTCATTTTTCGATTTTTGACGAATTTTTGAAAATTCAAAATTGACTGTTTTGGGCGATTTATGTTTTTTTTAAAGTTTGTACTTGATCAATAAAAATGGTCAAAGTAAGTCCCAAAACTAATATTAATTACCCAAATCCAAATTTCACAATTTCCAGCCATTCTGGAGCCTCCAGCTCGATTTTTCAATTTCTCCAGAATTTTGAATTTACTCCAGAAGGCGTGAATATGCAGTTGGACTGCTAAAAATCGAGTTGTGTATTATACTCAACCTGTTTAACGAGTTTATCTACATTTGAGCCGATTTTGAGAGTGACACCTCAAGAGTGGTTCTTTGACCAGCTTTTTTCAAAATTAAAAAATCCAAAAAACCAAAAGATAACCGTTGGTGAGGAAATTTTTGAAATTTGCGCGAATCGCTGTATTTCTTTAAGAACTAACCCCCGGAGCGCAAATTCTACCATTTCCAGCCGTTTTGGAGGGAGAGCGACACCTCAAAAAACCACTTTTGAGGTGTCACTCCCAAAATTGGCCCAAATGTGGATAAACTCGTTAAACAGGTCGAGTGTAATATACAACTCGATTTGTAGGTGCCCAACTTCATGTTCACGCCTTCTGGAGCAAATTCAAAATTCTGGAGAAATTGAGAAATCGCGCTGGAAGCTCCTGAATGGCTGGAAATTGTAAAATTTGGGGGTTCGTTTTGGACAAAATACAGCGATTCGCGTGAATTTCGAAAATTTTCACAAAAACCGGAAACTTTTAATTTTTTGGATTTTTCAATTTTGAAAAAAGCTGGTCAAAAAGCCACTTTTGAAGTGTCACTCCCAAAATCGGCTCAAATGTAGATAAACTCGTTAATCAGGTCGAGTATAATACAAAACTCGAATTTTAGCTGCCCAACTGCATATTCACGCCTTCTGGAGCAAATTCAAAATTCTGGAGAAATTGAAAAATCGCGCTAGAGGCTCCAGATTGGCTGGAAATGGTGAAATTTGGATTTGGGTAATTAATATTAGTTGTGGGACTTATTTTGACCATTTTTATCGATCAAGTACGTACTTTAAAAAAAAAACATAAATCGCCAAAAACAGTCAACTTTGAATTTTCAAAAATTCGCCAAAAATCGAAAAATGAACTTTGGCAGCTGAAAATTGAGGGTTTACTATGCTCTTTCCAAAAATCGCGGTCCCGTTCAAATCGGAGTATGACACCTCAAGAGGTTCCCTTGGTAGTGCACCATTGTCTCATCTCTCTCCTTGAAATTAAGCTTCAGAATTTTGTGTTTAAAATTCGAATGGGTAACCACTGACTCTATGGAACTGAGTTAAAATGTCATAGAAGCCTTCAATGCCTCCAGCGAGCACTTAATTTTCAAAAAAAGAAATGTAGACCTCTACTTTTTTAAATGTAATTTGTACTTTTTCTTAATCCTTTAGCCGAGGAAGAAGGAATCATTCTACGTAACAAACCGATGTGATGACGCGTTGACAGCGGGGGAGATAAAAATGGTAAAATTTCAGGTATACCTCTACCTGTAAAGATTAATCGGACGACGACGCGTTGAAATAACCAAATCGGATTTGTTCCGCAATAACACCTCCTACCGGAGTGTAATCAGATTAAGATACACATTGTAGGTGTTTTTATACAAAATTCTATAGGGAGCTCGTGTTAATGACCTAGGCAGCGTGAAAAAATTATGTAAATTAACGTAATCGAAAATACCCGCGAACTGCTCCCCTCTCTGTACGAGAATTTTCCTCAACACCGGGGTAAAAGTTTCTCTCCAACGAGCAAAAAGAACGGGTTGCGTGTTATCGATACATTCCCTCCCTTGCAATGCGTTTTTTTGGGCGAAAGGACGTGGTGGTATTTAAATTTCGAAATATCTGTCGACCTTGAGCGAATATTGTTTGTTCGGCCGGTACATTAGGATACCTATTATAAGAGGCTTTGGTCGAGGTGAAAAAATAAAATAAAAAGCTCCAGTCCCACGTAATCTGCACTCGGTGCTCGCAGAGTAGGTGTTTAAATGGGTCATATTAAGCGTATATTTCGGTATCAAAAATATACTTTGGCAAATTTTTGCATAAACGTGACCATATTTACCCGGATCTGCGATAGTCTGTATAATATTATACGCGTCATTGCGCATTTTCTATTGTCCGAAGTGTAAAATTCCCAAATTGTATGAAAAAAAAAACTCCTCTTTGGAGTGTGTGAGGGAGAGAAGGTTATAACAACGACGTTCGAATGATTGTTTGCGGTCTCGGTTATTAGCAGATGTGACAACCCAAGGCGAATTCGGATCGAAATTAGAGCAGAGTCGTTTACGATAATTAACCAAAGAGGATTTCCCTAATTGCGTCTTGCCATTTTCCAAGCTCTTCACACAATTACAATAATAATAATATTTTGTACCTTACGTGTAAATATATTGCAAATGTGTGAATAAGGAAAAACACTATCGTCTTATAAGCTTAAGGATTGATCTTTCGTAAACAATAAAATCAATCGGAGAATGTGTGAAATCGGTGTATAATACGATATCAATATGAAAAAAATAATAATCCACTAGTCGAGATTTTTTTTTTATTTCATGGTAAATGGAATAATAAACGTAGTGTTTTTTTCTGCACAGCCACGCTTCGCTTTCTTAAAAACTAAGCTTGGAAATTTTTTCAGCTCGATATTCGTCATTTTTTCACACTTTGTATATTTCCATCGCTCGCTGTCGTATAACGAAGACGAGCAAAATTATCCGTGAGATTTTTCTCATTCGCATGAAAATTAGGTTTCCCGGTTAGAGAGCTTTGGGAACGTAGGTGTTTAGCCGGTAAAGAAGAAATTTCGTTAAAGATCGAGTTTCGCAAAGGCATCCAAAGGGACTAGGAGAGGTGTAAATTACATCTTCAACGAGACAGCGGCGAAGACGAAATCTCTCTAACTCATGCCTTTAGTGTTACAACCGCTTCGCAATAATTTTCCAAATTAAATTTAAACTGGTAATCCATCAAGTTGCGGCAGCAGGCTCCGTATATATTTTGGCGTCGTACACCGAATGTTTTTCTACTCCGGTTACCGATCATTTCTAATGAAAAGTGAAAACACGTCGCGCGTCGTCGCGTTCGTCCCATCCGTCCCCTTCTGCTGGCCGGATTGAAATTACAACTGACGCGACGCGACGTTCGAAAAAATTGAAAAAACTTCGAACAGTTGTTTTTTGTTTTGTTTTGTTATTAGGTATGGTATAGGATTTTATGAAGGGGTTAATTCAATTGCTGCGACAAACCGTCTGCATGATCAAGGCTGGTGGAGGTTTGAAATGGAAGTGAAGCGGGGGGGGGGGAGCTACTTGGATTTATTGCAGAGTATCTAAATTTATGAAGAGTGGAAATACATATGTACCCTAAAAATCAGAAATCTTGATCAGTTGATTGAGGCTAAAGCAAAAAAATCATTTGTTTGAAAATTCTCTTTCTTTGAGATGTCATAATCTTCCCCTAAAATTAGGTAGGTATGTACCTCCGAAGCTAAAATTTTCTCTGAGGGACTTTCAACTCAAAATGAAAGTTTCCACCGAATTTAGTCAAAATCATTCATTTTTTAATCTCATTTTGGATCTCTCAAATTGTACATATTTAAGACAGTTCCAAGCTGTCCTAAAACTTCTACAGGGTGTTGCAAAAAGTTCATAAAAATATAACTTTGAAATTGTTTATTACATAAATTTAAATTAAAAAATGGGGCCTAAATTGAGTTACCTACAAAAACAGTTGAACTGAATTTTGTAAAAACTAAATAGGCATCATTTTGTCCCGTTTTATACATTTTTTTTTTTTTTGAAAACTGAAATCCTCATCCTTGAAATGTTTAGATGGGGCCATTCCAAGTCAACTCGGCCAAAAAAAAAGCGATTTTGAAAGTCATGTCTTTCTTTCGCTCAATTTTTCTTTACATGTCTACCCACCAGATAAGTAAGAAACTCGCAGTTAGTTTGGTCCCAGCCCCCTCAATGGCTGGGTGGGGGGCTTCAATTATTTTCACATCGTCTCGAGGTAATCAACTTCAGCAGCGCATGCCTCCAAATCTATGGTACATACTTTGATCAAAACTGATTTCACAGTTCAAAAAGGCATTGCATTTTGAACTTTTCAAATGTTTTGATATTTTCAAAAAGACGCTGTATGGGGGAGCTAGCGAGCTACAATTAAAAATTCTGAAAAAATTTCCATAGATGTACCTTCTGATGCTTTTTCGAAGTATTCAATTTTAGAGATGGGATCTTAAAAAGGAGGGGGAGCACTCTTCCTTCAAATTTGGGCAACATTTTTTTAACAAACGTGGGGCATGTGATGTATCAAATTGTATGTTTTTGGTGACTCTCAACATGAATATGACGTAAGATTTCTAATTGGACTTCATCCACGGCCCCTATTCAATTTTCGATATTGGATCTTTTAATGGGGGGGGGGAGCACTTCCTCCTTCAAATTTGGACAAAACTTTTTAAAAAAATGTGGGGCATGTGATATATTAAATTGCATGTTTTTGGTGACTCTGACCTCAAATATGACGTCAGATTTCTAATCGGACCTCATCCACGGTCCCTATTCAATTTTTGATATGGGATCTTTTAATGGAGGGGGAGCACTTCCTCCTTCAAATTTGGACAAAACTTTTTAAAAAAATGTGGGGCATGTGATATATTAAATTGCATGTTTTTGGTGACTCTGACCTCAAATATGACGTCAGATTTCTAATCGGACCTCATCCACGGTCCCTATTCAATTTTTGATATGGGATCTTTTAATGGAGGGGGAGCACTTCCTCCTTCAAATTTGGACAAAACTTTTTTAAAAAATGTGGGGCATGTGATATATCAAATTGCATGTTTTTGGTGACTCTGAACTCAAATATGACGTCAGATTTCTAATCGGACCTCATCCACGGTCCCTATTCAATTTTCGATATGAGATCTTTTAATGGAGGGGAGCACCTCCACCTTCAAATTTGGACAAAACTTTCAAAAAAAAAGTGGGGCATGTGATATATCAAATTGCATGTTTTTGGTGACTCTGAACTCAAATATGACGTCAGATTTCTACTTGTACCTCATCCACGGCCCCTATTCAATTTTTGATATGGGATCTTTTAATAGAGGGGAGCACCTCCACCTTCAAATTTGGACAAAACTTTCAAAAAAAAAGTGGGGCATGTGATATATCAAATTGCATGTTTTTGGTGACGCTGAACACGAATATGGCGTTAGATTTTTGATTGGACCCCTTCCACGGTCATCAGAACCCCCCCCCCTCCAAAGGGGGTGAAAGTAAAAAAAACGGTTTCATTTGTGTGACACATGAAATAGTATGTTTTCGATATCACTGAACACGAATATAGCCTTAGTTTTTCAAATTGACCTCGCCTATGGCCCTCAGAACCTCCCCATATAGAAAAAAGTTCAATAAATAGGTACTTAATGATTTTAAAAGGGCGCCAATCAGAAATCTGAGGTCATATTCGTGTTCAGCGTTGACAAAAACGTGAAATTCGGTACATCACGTTCCCCATATTTTTTTTTGAAATTTTTGCCCAAATTTGGAGGCTGGGGTGGACCTTCTCCATTAAAAGATCTTATCTCGAAAATTGAATATTTCGAAAAAGCATCAGAAGGTACATCTATGGAAATTTTTTCAGAATTTTAAATGGTAGCTCCCACTTACAGCGCCATTATGAAATTCAAACTTTCAATTTGAAAGTTCAACTTTCAACTTTTGAAAATGCCAAAATGCTTTAAAAGTTCAAAATGCAAAGCCCTTTCGAACTGTGAAATCAGTTTTGATCAAAGTATCACAGCTTTGGAGGCATGCGCTGCTGAAGTTGATTACCTCGAGATGATGTGAAAATTATTGAAGCCCCAAAAAATTGAGCGAAATCGAAGGACGTGATTCATAAACTTTGGTCCAATTGAGGTGGAATGACCCACGGCTTGAAATCACTAGGTACTAATATGTAGATTCAAAATGTCAAATGTGAGATAAATAAACCAAATGTTTACCTCAATTTGATCAGATTTCAATTTTTTGTAAAGGGGATAGAGGGAGAGAAATGGCCTCTACGAGTACGAATTTGAAAAATTCGCCAAAAATCAAATCCTATATAAAATTCATTCTCTAAAGGCCTGGTGGCTTCAATGTCATCGATTCCACAACAATAAAAATCACATAAAAATCTGCTCTTAATTTTGCATATCTCGATCGTTCGCACTTCGCAGTTTAACCAAATAGAAAGAATAAACAAACGAGGAGGCGATAAACCAGAAGTGAAGTACCTATTGTGTAATGGGATCGCCTTCGCCTTGGGGTAGATCTGCGACTACAGGAGCACGATGTAGGTATCATATCGATCCCGATGCGATGAGACGGCTAATTTTAATTATATCAATGAATGAAGGTTGGCGATTGTCTGTAAGAATGCCAACCTTAAATGTTTTATAATTGCTTTTGTTGTATGGTAAACCACTAGGTAGGTATATGCTAAAGAACCTGTACTCATTGATAGACCAGTCCGGCCACTATTAATTAGACTAAATTCTGCTACATCATTGAAATCGTCCCACTGACGCACACGACGAGATTTATTTTCGGTGTCTCGCGTGCTAGTAAGCAAGAGTCGTCGTCGTCGTCGTCTCACTTCCGAATCCGAATTAACAACACCGCACCATATACCATTTGGCATCGAGCCATTACAAATTCAATTTTTCACCGTTATCTGGGAAATCAGGCTGCTGCGGCGTCTTCATCTTCACAGGAGGGAAAACACTCGATAAATATTATCGTAGATACGTATAAAAGTCGCAACCTATACGACTGATTTAAAGGGCAAAGAACTATATTTAATATATAACCTACTATGTAATATTTCACCGATAAAATGTTCTCGTCTTACTGCTATTGAAATGTAGCCAGTTTCTTTTGCCGATGTATGTGTATTGGGTATATCCTGTGTGTGCTATCGAAACATGTGCGTAATTTTCTGGATTTTTTTTCACCATCTTACGAAGAATTCTTTCAGCGGAACTACAAATTCAATTGATTTCCATGTTTCATTTACTTGTAGTATGAGCTCACCATTTTATGGCATCGAATAAGTAAGCGATGTCAAGACTTGAACTTTATGCTATACGCGTACAAAGTCTCACAATAACCAGCTCCTTTTTTTCCATCTCGATTCTACTCATTGTCAGTTCTCTTTCTATAGTAAAACGATCCGAGAGACGGGGATTTTTTCCATCCTTTCCTTTTCTTTTTGTTGCGATCTTTTTTTCTTCATTCCAGCGACCATTAATATGGCGACGATGTTTTCCAGCCAAGGTCGCGATGCGTCTAAACGTCTTGTACTATCAAGGTTAGATAACAGTATAAGAAAAGTGAAATATGCGTGTTTCTTTAGCTACTCTTTTACCTTACTAATCTGCTTTTATTGCTATATTTTTTTTCACACAAGAACGAGTTATTCGTACTTATACCGACTCTTCAGTACTTGCTCCAGCAAAGTGTATTCGCATTTCATTGTTGAATTTATTGCAAGTTTCAGCTTACAAATAGATACACCGGAAACCATGGCTCGAATAATACGTATGTATGTACTTGGCTTTCAACACGAGTCTTTAAACTCATCAATGTCCAGTTTCGATTTACGATTGAAACGTTCTTCCTAGACGTCTCTTTTAGTGGCATCGAGATCATTGGACGGTGATTAGGAGTAACTTGACCGCGAATTCACGCTTTTTACTAATTTTTTAGTCCGATTCCTGTAACATTTAGAAATTAGGTACTCACAAAATTCACAAAGTTACTTACAGGTATCACCAGACTACACTATCATACATTTCAAAATTTAGGGCATTTTTTGAAGAAAAAATGTGGGGTGAAAAATACACTTTTTCAAACACGTTGAAAGTGGCCTTCAAAACAAGTGGGTATTTGAAATTTTATGAACAAAAAACAAAGCTGTTGAATCTCACATTTGCAAATTTTTTGGAAATATTGAAAAAATGTGGGTCCAAAAAATATACTTTTTCTCTCGAATAAAAGAAGCAGTCCTCAAAACGCGTTCTGTAAAGAAAATAAAGACTAGGAAAAAGTAGTCCCAACCCAAAATTGTAGGTGAGATTTTAGGGAATTTTTTTGAAAAAATGTGGGCCCAAAAAACACCAGCCAACAAAGCATGACAACGGGGAAAAACAGGACAATTGCAAAGGCAGGATTTTTCTTGAATATTCAATCTCAGAAGGGAGGGGGAGAGGGGCTTAACATTTTTTCTGATTTTTTTACTATTCAAGAAAATATTCACAACTTTTTTTTTAGCTAAAAATGTGAAAATTTTTCAACTTTTTTCCTACTTGAGAAATATTTTCTAAAAAATAAAATGGAAAATTTCAGAAATTTCATTCAAAAATGGTAAAATTACGATAACAATTTCTCCTAATATTTCAATATTTTTAAAAGGGAGAAGGGTTTCAAAATTTTTTTGATGGCATATCCGTGGATGGGGTCCAATAAAAAATCTGACGCCATATTCGTGTTCAGCGCCACCAAAAACATACAATTCGATATATCACATGCCCCCAGATTTTTTTGGAAGTTTTGCTCAAATTTGGGGGAGGGAGTGCTCCCTTCTCATTAAATAATATCTCGAAAATTAAATATTTCAAAAAAGCATCTTTCAAAATTGCATTTTTTTTGGTCGAATTGACATGAAATGACCCCAGAAAGTATTGAGATTAGTCTCAAACATATTTCAAAAGTTCAAAGTTGAGCTTTTTTTGAGACCTGAATTTTTAAAAGCTTGCCAAGTGTCGGATCTAAATTTCAAAAATTTGAAAAATTCAGGAAGAATACTTCTAGATATAATTCGATGTTTCTTACAACGATGAGATTTTTGCGGTGGGATTTTCTAAACATGTAGGGGAAGGGAAGAGAGGTTATGGAGCCCCAAAATTTTGATCAAAATGTAGAAAAATGTCAAATATTGTGTGATAATTCTTATATGTAGTTTCAGACAGGTGTATGCGAACAATGACTCATTTTTTTCAATTGAACTCCTTCAAAGCCCCTCGCACTTGCTCTCCAAATTTTTTGTAAATTGAAAAAATCGTGTGACATAGGGTATGGTTTATTTGGTTTTTGGGAGCGCATGAATAATAATTTTAGCTTGCCGGACGTCTTAAAATAAACTTTTTCATTCATTTATTCCTAAAATTTCGATCTTAAGATGTCCAATAAATAATTCTGAAAAAATCTTCATTCCGAAATTTTTTTTCAACAACTTATTCAATTCCCCCTCTCACTTCCCCTTCCTCTCCAGAACAAAATTTTTAAACTCATCCAACAAATTTCGTAATCTCGCTTCACAATTACGACCCGTTAGGTACATGTCGAGAGAACCGTACACCACCTCTAAAGTTCCATCAGCTACGTTTTTCTCCAACCCCTACCCTACCCCTTCATTCATCCTTAATCTTTCCACAGCACAAACGATTATGTCAATGGAAAGCTCGCGTTTCGCCCTGTAGATCTGCTACGTGATGGAATTTTAAATCGCTTTAAAAAAGATTTCACTTTGTTAGATGAACGTTTTACATTACCGAGGTTTCTTTTTGCACCGCATCCCTCAACATGTCCGACTCGTGGATCCGGATACTTTATTTTAGTTGCGTGTTTTTTTGGCTAAATTGCCGTTTTTTTCTCACTTCTCCCCGACTAACTGAGGTATATTTCACGGTTTTAGGCAGGAAATCGAATTTAATCGAAATTTTAATGGTATCGAAAATTATCTCGTGGTTTGGGATTGTACGTATAATAAAAATAAGCCGCAGATAAAAAGAAAGATTGTTTCAATTTTTCGGCAAAATCTCTAAGGAATTTTTTTTTCTTCAAAAAAGTCATAAAAATACTTTTGAAAAATTTGAATAAAAAAATTATTTTGAAATGAATCGCGTTTGTTTAAATTATCAACAAAAAAAAATAAGGAAACGATAATTAAAGAAGAAAAAAAACGATTAAAAATTGGCAAACTCGTAAAAATAACGATAATCGAAAAAAACACGAAAATTGACATCGTAAAAACTAGGTATATGAATATCATGCTCCAATATACTCTTATCTAAATCATAAAAAATCGTTTTAAAAAATAATAAAATTAATAATAAATTCCAAAAAACCAACGGATCGTACCTATGTATAAGAGAAAAGTCAAACACCTCGTTAAACATTTTATCTCACTTCTTCTCAGCTTATTAGAGTCCACACTCGTGCTGTTTCATTTCCATCATTAATTCAAACATGCAAACCAATAACTCTAAAGGGCAAAGGGTAGGAGGAAAAGGAAGTACTCGACTACATACAAAGTGAACTTGCAACAAATCCACATACACAAAGATGCAACAGACCTACACTCACGCTAAAACCACACTCGCTATAGATAAAAGATGCTGCAAAATCAATAAGCCTTCTCCAGATGCTACGTATATATTTCCACCTATACAGGTATACTCTTTCAAGTGTAGCAAAAAAAAAAAAAAAGAACTGCAACGTACTCGTATGTATATGTATACGTAAGTAATGTATCAGATAATCGAACTGGTTTAAACTTAATAACGAGCATCTGGTGAACGGTAACTTTTTCTAGGCATGATTAAGGTTAAAAAGAAGATTCACGTCCCAAGGTGATAAAGGGGCGTTGCTAAGTCATAGCTGTGTCATTGATCTTGAACTTTTACCTCTTATCTAAACATTAACGGCCTATTGAATAAATTAAAAAACCTTAGACGTCTCTGTGCGGTTATAGATGCAGGCCGAGAGGCAGCCAAGATATATATATGTACCATATAATAAATTTTTTACGGCTTTTGCCGCAGATGTGCCCAGATAAAGTTCTATCAATTTTTTTTTCTTATGACGAATGACGTCAATGCCATATGAAGTGTGTGCAAACCTACTTGTAAAAGAAGTAGGACGACTTTTAGCACTCCGATGAATTTTTGACCGACAAGGGAACCTGCACTTCAACGAAAGCAGGGTATCTACAATTCTACATAATAAAATCTGAAATGCAAAATTCGTAATTTTAAAATGATATTTCGTGTCAAGTCGACTGCACTCAAAGTCTATCTTTTTCTCCCACAACCCTCCAAAAAATATCAAGATTTCTGTGTAGGTATTTTAAAATTCCTAATTCGTAACTTTTCTTCAGATATTTTCCTCTATGTGCATATGATTGACTCTACCCCCCTTTTTTCGAAAAAAATGTTTCCATTGATAATATATATAGATTTATACCTAATAGAAATAAAAGAAAAACAATTGAGAAAACTTTGACCCAAAAATTGAAATATATGATGATTTTTTTTTACAAGGGAACTTCTTGAGGTGTCACACTCCGATTTGAACGGGACCGTGATTTTTGGAAACAGCATAGTCTAAAACACCCAAAACCAAATTTTCAGCTGCCCAAGTTCATTTCTCGATTTTTGGCGAATTTTTGAAAATTCAAAATTGACTGTTTTTAGCGATTTATGTTTTTTAAAAAAAGTTTGTACTTGATCAATAAAAATGGTCAAAGTAAGTCCCAAAACTAATATTAGTTACCCAAATACAAATTTCACCATTTCCAGCCATTCTGAAGCCTCCAGCGCGATTTTTCAATTTCTCCAGAATTTTGAATTTGCTCCAGAAGGCGTGAATATGAAGTTGGGCAGCTAAAAATCGAGTTGTATATTACACTCGACCTGTTTAACGAGTTTATCCACATTTGGGCCGATTTTGAGAGTGAAACCTCAAAAATGGCTTTTTGACCAACTTTTTTCAAAATTAAAAAATCCAAAAAATCAAATGTTTCCCGTTTGTGTGGAAATTTTTGAAATTCACGCAAATCGCTGTATTTTGTCCAAAACGAACCCCCCAAATCCAAATTTCACAATTTTCAGTCATTCTGGAGCCTCCAGCGCGATTTTTCAATTTCTCCAGAATTTTGAATTTGCTCCAGAAGGCGTGAATATGCAGTTGGGCAGCTAAAAATCGAGTTGTGTATTATACGTGACCTGTTTAACAAGTTTATTTACATTTGAGCCGATTTGGGGAGTGACACCTCAAGAGTGGTTTTTTGACCAGCTTTTTTCAAAATTAAAAAATCCAAAAAATCAAAAGATAACCGTTTGTGAGGAAATTTTTGAAATTTGCGCGAATCGCTGTATTTCTTCAAGAACTAACCCCCGGAGCGCAAATTCTACCATTTCCAGCCGTTTTGGAGGGAGAGTGACACCTCAAAAAACCACTCTTGAGGTGTCCCTCTCAAAATCGGATCAAATGTGGATAAACTCGTTAAACAGGTTGAGTGTAATATACAACTCGATTTTTAGCTACCTAACTTCATATTCACGCCTTCTGGGGCAAATTCAAAATTCTGGATAAATTGAAAATCGCGCTGGAGGCTCCAGAATGGCCGGAAATTGTGAGATTTGAATTTGGGGAGTTAGTTTTGGACAATATACAGCGATTCGCGTAAATTTCGAAAATTTCCACACAAACAGTTATTCTTTTGATTTTTTGGATTTTTCAATTTTGAAAAAAGCTGGTCAAAAAACCACTCTTGAGGTGTCACTCCCAAAATCGGCTCAAATGTAGATAAAGTTGTGAAACAGGTCGAGTATACTACACAACTCGATTTTTAGTTGCCCAACTGCATATTCACGCCTTCTGGAGCAAATTCAAAATTCTGGAGAAATTGAAAAATCGCGCTGGAGGCTCCAGAATGGTTGGAAATGGTGAAATATGGATTTGAATAATTAATATTAGTTTTGGGACTTATTTTGACCATTTTTACTGGCCAAGTTCGTACTTTAAAAAAAAAACATAAATCGCCAAAAACAGTCAATTTTGAATTTTCAAAAATTCACCAAAAATCTAAAAATGAACTTGGGCAGCTGAAAATTTGGTTTTGGGGGTTTTAGACTATGCTCTTTCCAAAAATCGCGATCCCGTTCAAATCGGAGTGTGACACCTCAAGAGGTTCCCTTGTTAGTTTTATTTTTTCGATTAAACTTTGAAAATATTTTCTATTCATTTTCTCTTCATTTTGAACTTTTGATTTTACCAGTTTTGGGAATATAAAATTAAAAGAATGACATGCTGCATTATTCCAAATTTTGAGCCCCCCACTCCCTTCTCTCTGGACGATAAAATTTTGATTTTGGGGTAAATTGGTTTCAGAATCACAATCTACGTTTTCGATAACTGATAATGCAATACTAATGTCACTTTTTTTCGATCAGCTCCCCCCTCCCCTCTCCATGAGAGAAACTTTTTTGAAAATGTTTGAAAAATCAAATTATGATGAAAGCTCCTAACATTTGGTCTCTCTCTTTTTTTTAGTTATGTAGCTATTTTCTCTCAAATTTTGGTAGGTAAGCCCAAAAGTATGATGAATTCTTAACTCGTGCTATCGATTCGAAATTTTTAAAAATTCAAACTTGCATGTATTGCACAGGAAACATCTCATTTCCGTGTCTCTCTTCCCTACTACGGAACCGTAGACCCGAATTTTGAACTCGAATAACATCCCATCTCCCTTTATCCTCTATATTTTCAAAAGTTTTCAGGAGAAAAGAACCCAGTATCATAAACTTTTTCACAATAGTCGCATTTTCTCAACGGCTATACAAGGGCATTGAATTTTAAAAAAGAATTGGGTGACGCTGCGATGTACACATAGCGGTGAAGGGAGAGTTACGTATAAGACAAATCTATAGGACGTCTTTGCCCTCTTGCCATTTGCGTTTCCGTTAACCCTGTTATCACATCCTATCAACTCATCTTATTCCTTTTTGCTTTTAAAATTTTTTCTTCGTGGTTTTCCTTCTTCATTTGTTTCTGTTTCTATCTTTTTTATTTTACAGTTATGTGATTAGTTTGCGAAACAAAGCGGATTAGCGAGTGCGAGGTCCGAGGTCATTAGCCTGGTTAATTCGTACGAGTTTAAGACAGGCTTATGTAGTATAAAGAAGAGTCGAATGTTTCTAAATGAATTTATTTATCTGAAAAATAAGACGAAGACGAAGAAGGAAAAAACGGTAAACGTAGCTCTGTTAGTAGCCAGTTCGCATTACATAGCGATGACGACGAATTATGTGGAAAATTCAACGTTTCATTGTTTTTCCCAATGTTGATACAGTACACGAGGGTGCCAGGGGTAAAGGCGGAGAATTACTGACGATTGTGATAAGTCGTTGTAGCGGATATTTTAATCTTATGAATATTAATCCGATTGAACGACGACGTTTTTATAAATTAAAACCGGTGTGATTATGAAAATCAAGACTACATTTTACAATCGTGTTTTTTACAGATAAAAAAAAAACTTTTGCGCGAATTTTTTTTTACTCTGTAGGCACAAGAGGCGAAGAGATGAGAAATATACCCACCACGTTGAAATAAACTGCGTGAATCTGGTAGTGAAATACGTAGGTTGTAGAGTTTTTCTACATAGTAAGTAGAAGTACAATTGCCACGAAAATACGAGTGCTTTCTTTTCTACGAGTACGAGTAGGTATAAGTAAAATGAACGAACCTGGTTGCTGGGAAAAGGTTTTGGATGAATTTTCTTGCTAGAGGGCGTAACAAAAGGGCGAGTTTAATGAAAACACGAATGTTTTAGGTTTGATTAGAGGGCTCACTGCGAGTAACTTTATTTTTAGTGCAATTTATCAGCTTATCGTATCGTTTAATCTATGCAAATTGCGGGTTAAAAATTTTTAGCATAAATGGCTGCGTCGCACCCTTTTTCTCTCGACGACAAATTTTACTCTGTTTGACTAAATTAAAGGCGAAGATTTAAAATGTTTCACTTAGGTACCTAGTACGTTAGTACGTACTGTAAGTAAATGTCATAATAAACCTACTTACTCAGGTCGCGACTATGCAATGAGGGAGCTCTTCGTCTGGGTTTAATAATTCTTCTATGTAAAAAACTGTTGGCTTGTGTACGAAGATAGCAGAGAACGAGTAGATTGAAACAATTAGTTAACCGGGGGGGGAGAAGGAGGGCATCAGAATCGACTTGTAGTCATTTGTAAGTGAAGTATGTAGAGTGTACTTTCAATTTCAGATATTGATTTTAAAAAATTAGAAAATTGTAAATTTTTGGGTTTCTGATATTTTTGCTTTAGAGTGAAAGTACACGAGTCGAGTTTGTTTTTTTTGACCCTATGGCAATAAGCTGTGAGCTTCTCTTGTTGTGTTAAGAATTAGACAACCATGAGGAGAAATTTGCGATCTCCTTTTTCCTCCTCACTCTCCTCTCCCCCTCTCTTTAATTTTAGCTCCTACTTTGATGCAGAATATTGGAATGAAAATAGAGGTACCTTACAAAACAATTTAATGTTTACTAATCGATTTCGTTTTTTTTTTTTTGTTTCAGGTGGGTACCAAATTTCCTTCCGTAGACTCAAAATACTCGTATGTATGTACTTGAAAGTGAGTTATTAAATCATCATTATGATTGGTAGAAAATCGTGATAAAAATCTTTTCAACTATTCGTAGCAGGGAAAAAAAAGTCGCGATAATTTTATATTTAATGCTGCATGTTCATACCACCACCCTCCCCTCCCTATTGCCCTTATTTTTCTCCAATTGCACACTTACTTCTGAGATATTTTTGGTAAATTATCTGTAATTTTTGGCGAATTACTATACCTACTTAATAATCATTGATCAATTCCTGGAAATAATAAGTTTGGTGAATTATAGATCAAAAAAGCACGATTTTTCCGAAAATGTCCCCTTCCTTTGAGCATCCATAATTTCCCTCCAGAGACACCTCCAGAGCTGAAATTTTTTCTGAGTGACTTTCAACTCAAAATAAAAATCTCCACCGAATTCGGTCAAAACATCCCCATTTGTATTTTGTTCCACGATCCACCCCCTTTTGATGAAATGAATTTTTTCGACTTTTCCAAAGTTTCCAGTTTAGTTTTTCCAATTTTTCATGCCCCTCAAGTATTATCTACTTACACTAAAATAAGAGGGGGGGGGTCGGCATTTTTAAACCTCGCGATTGATGACTGATGAATACTACAAGATGTTTAACAAATATAACAACATACCTAGTCTACTAAAGGAAGACAAAATCAGGACTTGTGACAGGAGATTTATTCAAATATTTCAATTGGAAGGGGGAAGTTGAAATTTATTTAATGTAAGACAGAATTTTTTGAAGCCAAAGAAAAAATAAAAATTCAGAAAGAAGAGAATAAGCAGTAAAGTGGAAAATTACAAGGTTTGATCGAAGGAATGAAAAAAAAAGAAAAGAAATTGGCATTAACAGGACTTTTTATGGCAATCAAGGCAGAAAACGTGAATCTTTGACAATTTTTGCAAAAAAAAATGGGGCTTTTAGTTGGCAATTTTTAGGAAAAAAACCGGACATACCATAAAGGAAAGTCAACATCTCTTGAATTTTCATATTTTGGCAGAAAAAATGTCTACTTTTTAACAAGTCAGGACTTTGACAAGAAAAAAAAGCCTTCTTTTCAGCAACTTAAAAATGAGTAATTTTTGATAATTTTAGCAGAACAGGGACTTTCTAACAATTCTGATGAAAAACAAGACCTTTTTTTGGTAATTTTGGAAAAGAAGCAGAACCTTTTGAATAATTTTGGCAAAAAACCGGAATAGGATTTTGCGGCAGCTATGGCAAAAATCAATGTTTTTTGGAGCTAAAAAGTAGGAATTTTTCTAAACAATTTGGGTAAAAATAATTGCTGCAATATTCGCAATTTCATTAAAAAATGTGTTT
The DNA here is from genome assembly GCF_950023065.1 of Planococcus citri. Taxonomy (NCBI): domain Eukaryota; kingdom Metazoa; phylum Arthropoda; class Insecta; order Hemiptera; family Pseudococcidae; genus Planococcus; species Planococcus citri. Next base: position 33,014,816 of record NC_088680.1, read on the forward strand.
CTGACAATTATTTTGACAAAGAAACAAGGCTGTTTCGAAAAATTTACTTTCAGAAAAAAATTGGACTTTTTGACAGTTTTGAGAAAAAAAAGTTCTTATTCACTTACTCACTTTTTTGGAAACTTGGGGGGGAAAAATTTTAGCTATTTTGGCAAAAATTATGATACTTGGCATTTTTTAAAAAATATGGGAGTTTTCGTTAATTTTGGTAAAAATGAAACTTTCTGACGATTCTGACAAAAAAAACGGAGCATTTTTTAGATAAATTTGGAAAAATCATAAATTTTTGGTAATTTTGACCAACATTGAACTTTTTTTCTTATTGTTAGCAATTTTGATAAGAAAACAACCTTTTTGAGCAACTTAGGCAAGAAACAGGACTTTTGTTTAGTACTTCTGGTACATAGAGGATTTTTCTGGCACCTAAGCCGAAAATCAATGCGACGTTTTGACTGAAAAGCGAAAGTGTTTCTTGAAAATCTTAGCAAAAATTATGATCACCTATTTGACAATTTCATTAAAAAATGGGGGTTTCTGGGAATTTTGATTAAAAAAATAGTACCTTTTCAACAATTTTAACAAAAAAATGACTTTCTCATGCGTCTTTTAGGAAAAAAATTTGGACTTTTTTGACAATTTTGTTCAAAAATTCAACTTTATGCGATTTTGTCCAAAAATGGTATTTACTTTTTGACAATTTTGTCAGAAAATCAAACTTTTTGGACAATTTTGGTAAAATTGGTACTTTTTGGAAAATTGATTATTTTATTTATTATTTTATTTTATGAGCCATTTTGCAAAAAGTGAAACTTACTTCTGTCAATTTTGACAGAAATGGGACTTCGACGATTTTGACAAAAAAAAAAACAACAACAACAAAACAAAACGGCCTTTCTTTTAGCAATTTTTTGGATAAGTTTTTGGGTTCTAAAGTTTTACAAGTACATCTTCAACCCTTCAAAAAATTGCAATTTTTGTTGAAATTTTTCATCTTCTGCACCTTTTGTATGGATATTTTTTTCAAACATATCTTTCGCGAAAAATTTTCAAAAACCAACATCGCATTTTTTCCAGACACGAGAGGGTTAGTTTTGAAAAACCGTCGCAACATATCAGCCATTTATACACATCGCTAATTAATTTTCAAGCGTCGCGTCACTCCTCTCTCTTCCCCACTGCATAAAAAAGCTGCACCATTTAAACGAGCACCTATACGCTATTAACTATCCATTATCCAGCCATGTACATACTATGTAGCCAGGGAGTCGCAGTCGCCTCATGTAACGACGATAATTTTCACCCATACCTCGGACCTGGGACATGGGACAGCGAACTTTACAAAAATGAAAATTATTAGGTCGATTACACGCGACGCAACGTGGCGCGAAAACACGCCATATTTTCGAAATCTAATTCACCTTTCTCTCTCGTCTCTTCGTATGGTTTTTTTTTTGCACCGAGTTTTTCAATTAAAAAATATCCCTCTGGAGTATTCGGGTTCGCGTTCGCGAAATTCCCGAATCGTGGGCTGCGAATCTGCTACGCGATGACGCCGCGTGTGGTTGCACAAGTTCAAGTTTCACTTTATACACCGCGTGTACCCCGTGGTTCGCTCAAATTTATAGGTACAGCGGGTTCGTTATTTCTTCAAAGGGAATTGACCCACCATACCACACCCCGGCTGGTAATTTTTTTCCAAATGGATACCTTTGTACGAAAATTTTCACGATTAAATTCATCCTATTAGTGGGTGAGACAGAAACTCCACATGCATGTGATTTAATAAGCTACCGATCGAGCTTACAAAGATTTAAAACCATTACGAGTGTATTCGAATTTCGCCAGGTGGTCGATCTCAAATTTTACGCAGCGAAAAAAAAAACATCTAGGCGTGGTTCTTCTATGTACTTTAAATTGCAGTCGAGCATCGAATAGGAAATAAATTACACGTCTGTTTTCAGTACTGCTACAAAGAATCGTGAAAAACAGCTGAGAAATAGAAAATTAGACTTATTGTTTTTACAATACGGCTACTGAGACTCGATAAAGAAGAACAGGAAAACTTACGAGCAAATTTTTAAGTTCATTTTCACGCAATTTATAGACACGAAACAACGATATCACAATTTTCTACAGTGATGAAAATTTTCAAGGTTTTAAGACGCCTTAAATTGGACAAAATTTGTAGGTACCCAATTTTTATTCTTTTTTCATCACTTGTGAAACGAAGGCTTAAATTTTTCTCCGAGGGTTGCGTTTATTACGTTTTGGAAAAATATCGCTCGGATCTTCGTCGCTTTTATTATAAATTTTTCAAAAACTTTCCATTTTTTTTTCAATTTTTTTCTACAGATTTCTTATGGGAAATTTTATTTTAAATCGCGTGTATTTACCTACAGAAATTTCGGTTTTTTTCGTTAGGTATTAAATCTAACATACTGGGTGTCCTATAACATTCATCGGATAACAATTTTTTTTTTATTTCGTAAAATTTCAGTCTCAAATGATCTGTGGATAATTTACATTTTTTTCAATTTTTGAAAACTCTGTCAAAATGTCAGAATAATATTTGAGTGCTTATACGTAGCAATTCATTAATTTTTTTCAAGTTCTCAAAAGTCAGACTTTTTTTCCTTTTTGGATTTGAACTACGTGACCCATAGCATGTTTTAAATTTAAGATGGCTTGATGTTCCATTTTTTCATCAGAATTGTTAGAAAGTCCATGTTCTGCTGAAATTATCAAAAATTCATCATTTCTAAGTTGCTGAAAAATGACCTTTTTCTTTCTTGTCAGAATTGAGACGTGTGAGAAAGTAGGCATTTTTTGTCAAAATCTAAAAATTCAAAGAGGTTTTGACTTTCCTGTAAGGTATGTCCTGTGTTTTTTTTCTTCAAAATTGCCAACTTAAAGTCCATTTTTGTAAAAATTGCCAAAAATTCACGTTTTTTGCCTTGATTGCCATAAAAAGTCCTGCTAAAGCCGAAATCGACAGTTTTTCTTTTTCTTTTTTTTTCATTTCTTGAATCAAATCATGCAATTTTCCACTTGACTACTTCTTTTGTTTCTGAATTTTTAATTTTTTTTTTACTTCAAAAAATTCTGTCTTACCTACATTAAATAACTTTTACCACCCCCCCTCCAATTTCAATTGAAATATTTGAAGAAATCTCTTGTCAGAAGTCCTGATGTTGTCTTCCTTTAGTGTTGTCATATTTGTTAAACACCTTATATGCTTTTTTTTTCATTTCTTGAATCAAATCATGCAATTTTCTACTTGACTACTTCTTTTGTTTCTGAATTTTTAATTTTTTTTTACTTCAAAAAATTCTGTCTTACCTACATTAAATAACTTTTACCACCCCCCCCCTCCAATTTCAATTGAAACATTTGAAGAAATCTCTTGTCAGAAGTCCTGATGTTGTCTTCCTTTAGTGTTGTCATATTTTGTTAAACACCTTATAATATTCATCAGTCGCCAATGGCGAGGTTTAAAAATTTTGAACACCCCCCCTTGCATTTTAGTGTAGTTATAGTATTTGAGGAGCATGGAAAATTGGAAAAACTAAACTGGAAACTCGGGAAAAGTCAAGGAAATTCATTTCATTCAAAAGGGTGGACTCTATAGGGCGGATCGCGGAACAAAATACGAATCGGGATATTTTGACCAAATTCGGTGGAGATTTTTATTTTGAGTTGAAAGTCCCTCAGAAAATTTATTAGCTCCGGATGTGTCTCTGGAGGGAAATTATGGATGCTCAAAGGAGGGGGACATTTTCGGAAAAATCGTGCTTTTTTGATCTAACGTCATCCCAACCTCTTTTGGGGAGAACTACCTAGTTCCTTTAGGATTCTATTCAGCGATTAAACTTGAAAATTTTAAATCGCTTATTTTTGGGTAGATTCGTGTTTTTTTATATTTTTTTTCCTGAAATATTTTATATTAGTCGTGTTGAAACATCATTTATGAAACTGAGGAAATACATATTTTAAAACGCAGTGGTGCCAATTTTTTGGTCATTTTTGCCAATTTTAAAAAATCGAGAAACTGGCCAAAAAACATATCAGTTTTTGAAATTGGCAATAATGACCAAAAAATGTCCAAAATTTGAAAACTCAGAAAATTTGTAAGACACGAGAAAATCCATTACAGTAGCTAGGTTGGACCGGGTGAGGGGGGAGGGGGTGATGGAAAATTCCTTTTCGATCTAGTGTAGTCTTCTCCAAATCCAATTTTTCATTTCGAAACGTTTCTTTGTAAATAGGTATTTGAAATCGTATTACTAGAAGGCCGATGCACTTTTTTGTTCAAAATTTTTGTCCAACAGATTATTAAACCAACACTACACCAAATTACCTACGAAGTGAAGAAACGAATTCATCAAACACAAAACGAAATTCACTCTTGAGCATCCTTTTTTCCACTACCTACGAGTATTTTAAGGGGAGGGGGGAGGGTTGGTAAATATTTCACGAGTTTTTTCTTCTCGCTGCCATTATTTTATTCGTATTGCCATTAATTTTTGTTATTCTAATGAAATATTCAGCATCGGCGTAGGGTTGGATGTCTGGTGGTGTTGGTGTTACACGTAAAGTAACGTACAACGTTACAACAACAACGTCGGCCTCGACCAAAAAGAAAAGATAATTTTTCATCTCTCGCTATAGTGACAAGGTTCGAATTAGCTCGCGTTGCGTGAAAATTTTTTTTTCCCTCGAATAAACTAGTATTTTTTTTCATCCTTTGGCGCAAGAATAAAACGCCGGCTCGGGGTTTATTTAATTTCGTAGATATAAAATTTTTTATTTTCTGCTTCCTCTTTTTTAGTACGTAGATGGGTGGCGGCTGAACTCGCGGACAACGGTTTTAAAAACCTTCTTTATGACTTGTACAGGCTACTGCCAGTTGTGTAAATAAATTTATAATCTTTTCTAGTCGTTCTATTACGATATTGACAATGTTGCTCTGGTTTATCTCTGGTACACCCCGCTTACTGTATAGGTTATGGTACCAGATTAGACATACTCGTCGAGTAAGTAAATTTATAACGTTGTATGGCTCATTATCGTAGGTAGTAGAGAGGTGAAGGGGAAAAAAACCTCTTCGCCGATATACAAATAGGTACGCGAATCTATAGGTAATTCATTAGCTGCCAAAACGAAAACGTAAAATTTGCATTAACATTTAGATCACATATATATGTTGTTGGTATATATAGGCAAACAAAGTATTAAAATTTCTTATAATCATATACGCCGAGAAACCCACATATAATGGAAATTAGCCACGATATAACGCTATAACGCCAGCCTTTTGGCAACCGCACAAAAATCTCATCGAACAAAGGACATTAACCAGTTCAAATATTCCAGCCATGCGGATTTTTTGAACCAATTATACGACAACGTTGTCTCATTCGGGATTCAAACGAAACCGTCAATAAAAATCATTCTTTCGCTAGGTATAATACTTTGCAACAACCAGTTGGTGTGTTTGAAAAACCAGTTTTTTTCCTATTTCCTTTACTCTATTTTTTTTTTCAACATTAACCGCAAAAATATCAAAAAGACTTTTTTTTTAACACGCATCGTACATTCGGATTAATAAACTCAAACAAAGTAATGAACTGTAAAGTAAATATTTACATTTTTTTCCTCGTAAGTATTCGGTTGAATTAACTCTTTCGTAGTTCTGAGAAAAATCTGGCTTGGCGGTTACCTTTTTGAAAATGTTTGTGTGAACTTGATTTTCATGTTGAGGTTTATAGTATAGGGTGTCCCAACAAATGTCTGCGATATTTTTGATTCGAGTACGACTACGTAGAAAATATTCGTAAGTCGGTAAAACTTCAAATGATCCAAGTAGGTACTTATTTAAAAAAAATAGGCCCTCAGATGTTTCAAATATTTATTAAATTTACATATCTTCAAGCTCGAAAAAAATAATTATGAGGAAGCAAATTCTGCGTAAACATTTTATCTCAAAATCTCACTTGGTGAAAAATTTGGAGTAATTCAAGGTAATGTTGCAAAAACTACGTTATTTTTGTCTGCTTCAATCGTAGTGTCGATTTTTTGCGTTTGATTTATTCAACACGAGATGCAAAAAACCTGTATATCGGTCTAATTTTTTTTATGTAATCAATGGTCATGAGACTTCACCCACAGACTCACAGGAGGACTCTCAATCATTCAATCGACGATTTCGTTTATTTTTCTATGAATACATGGGTACCCAATACCCATAGAGTAGGTTTTAAATAAAATTTCAGCTGAATGAGTTCAAAAATTTTCAAAATACCTACATAGTCTTAAAATTCCCAACAAACTTTATTTATAGGCACGTTTGAATTAAAATCATGTTTTGAAGGCTGATTTTGACAGAAGTGGTAAAAATAGTATTTTTGGGTAGACACAAAATTATTCGAAAAAATGGTACTAAACTAATATAATGTCAAAATCTAGACCTTTTCTCACCAGTGTCGAAAGTGGCCCGCTGAACTCATGGAATATCACATCAAAAAAGATCCCCAAAGTTGTAGCTACACGATCGTAAATTTGCAGATCTTTAGAGCATTTTTTTTTTTTTTTGAAAGAAACTTGGGCACAAAAATATGTATTCCATCCTTCCAGCACCATAGACATCACTGGCACTGAAAACTTGCCCAAAATGAAATTAACTAAAGGTCTGTAAAGTAAAAGAAAATCCAAAAAATCTTCTGAAGGCCCCGAAAGAGCTCGAAACTGTGTACCATAAATCGATTTGAGTGGACAAAAATACTACTCAAAAGATTGACATCGTTTAATGATTTTGGTAGTGATTTTTTCCAAATTTTTATCAGGAAATTTCATGCTTGACAATTTTTTCTTCTTCGCTTCAAATATTTTTGAAAAAATTCACATTGCTACACTCATGTCTCCTCAATATATTTTGGGTGAATTCAAAATTTTTTATTCACAACTCGTTGAAATATGATATTTTCCCCAAAAGAACGTTTTTTTTGCCATTGTAGGGAAGTAAGGTAGGGTGGGAAAATTTTGTGGCTCCAATATTTTTTTAAAGGCACCCGACAATTTCATCAAAAGGAGGAGTTGCGATAAAGCCATTTTTTGGCCCCACCTAGTATTCGACTCAATCACTCTAAAAATGTTGTAATGAATGTCCGAAATACGAATCCGTGGTTAGTTAACCCAAAATGACCATTTCTTGGGCTCCGGGGGGTCGCAAAGTTGCGAATAAAAAATGATGTTAGGAACCACTGAGTATAAATTTCAAAAACTATTTTTGCGTAAAATGTCTGTTTGAAGCCGATAAACGTTATGCGAGGAGGTTTTTTTATTTTCGACCATCGGGGGCAGAAATTGGAAGGGGTTTTGATTTTTGGAAAATTTTGGAACCACCGTTTTGAACCTACCCCTTTGAGCCCTGCTGAAAAGCTTTTTACGGTTTCTTAGTATCTGAAAGACCTCCATACCTACCAAATTTTGAGCTCAATAAAAATTTTCGCTGGTACTCAAAAATCCAATTTTCCAATTTTTTGTAATTTCGATATTTTGGGAACCCCTGGAAAACTAGAAACCTGCGATTTGCGCCAAACGTAACGTTTTGAGGTATATATTCAATAATCTATATGAAAAAGTTGAATTAGGCTCCCTGTATATTCGTAATTTTGAACCCTTTTTTTAGAGCCCCTCGCGTTTTAGGCACCCCTAAAAAAGGAGTTTATGCACATTTTTTCAAATAAATTGAAGAATTTACATTTGAAGCCCACTAGCAAGTGCTCGATAATTTTTCATATAGAATTTGACCCAAAATAGCTTAATTTTGAAAGATATAGGAAAAATCATATGAAAAATTATCGTTACAAGAATTGATTTGAAATTTTGTGATTTAGAAGCAATGCAAAATTTGAAATTACACTGTCAAGTAAGAAGTGGTGATTACTATTTGAGGGTAAGAAAAGGATTAAAACCTATTAAATTATGAAAAGTAGTGAGGAGGATAAAAAAGAAAATTGAAAAAAATAATCTATTCTCTCTGTCTCATATGATTCTCATCTTTTGAAAATCTGGAATTTCCAAAATAAGGCTGAAGGCTTCAAAACCACTTGAAACCACCTCAAACCGACTCAGTGAGTTGTAATTAGAGTAGAGAATGAAGTTTAGCTTTCCGACTTTATTGAACAAGATTCCTTGAAAATTTAAACTCTCAAAAATCTGCTGGAGCCTCCAGAACTGTTCAAAATGGTTCGAAACCGATTCTAATTGATTCAAGGGGGTGGGGGTCGGAAATAGGGTATAATACCAAATTTCAGTTGTCGATTTCAATTTAGTGAAATTTGGATTTTTTAAAACATTTTTGGCCCTTTAAATTTTCAAAATTCACCAAAAATCGAAAAATATGTATTTTTTGCAAAAGAGGTGAAGTTACGAGAAAATTAGACAAACGTTGCGAACTAGGCCGAAACTTTTCGTTATTTTGGATCTCGGATTAGTTATGATTACATTACGGTTGATGTCCAATACATTGGGTAGAAATTAATAATAACAATCCTCAGAGAAATAGAGATAGAGTGTGGTCCACGTCCTATCCTCGTCTCGTAATATTTCTTCGTGGCGATGAGCATAGGGAACTGTAAGGGCAGGGAGAAGAGTCATAATATACTCGGGCATTCGTATACATACGAGCAATACAAATACATATTACATGGCGCTATATAACGATGCTGGGAACGATTTTCTTCTCATTCGGTACAGTACAGTGTGTATATCTTTATTATCATCGGTAACGTATGTAAATTACGGTTACGAGAGCGACAATGTCATAGAGAGAATACGCCGATTATTCAGAATTATCGCGTATCCTCGGTGTCGTGACATTTGTATACGGGTGTATAGTATTTTGAAAAGGCAAGGCGCGAGGCATTTGCGACGAGATTTCTCGACGTGGCAGGCCATATAGCGATGTTATAATTCGCGCAATGTACATGTAAACTTTCGCCTTTTAACCGAGCTTGTAAAATTTTAATGTGTTAGAACGCCTTTTGATACGAGCGAATGGTAGTTTTGAGAAGCTGATAAGCTATACAGAGTGGTGTTTTGATGATTGTGTATAGTGTACGTATGTAGATGTACTATACGTTGGTATATAATTTGTATTCATAATGCGGATTTGGTCGCTGTATAGCTCGTGTACATCCACATCTGTAGCATGTGTAGCAAAAAACCGTGCTGTGGTAATTGCAGTTCCTCTTAGTCTGTATTAATGTTGAACGATTTAAACGATTATAATGTTTACGTATATCTACGTAAGCGAAAGCTCTCCTCTTGTTCTACCCTCATCCCAGGTATCCTAAACAATAACCCATACGCATTAATTATTTACGAAGCCGCCGCCGTCGTCGATGCTTATAGGATAATACGATACCGAAGCAACGAGAAGAGTCAACGTACCTCCTTCGGGCCATTCTAGGAGTACGTACAGCATTTTTTTGCACGCACCCATCGCTCGAGCTACGGTCTGCAGTCTCTGCGGTACTGCAAATATGTTGCATCCGTGTGTACCTATGTAAGTCGCTCTCATCTCAGTGCACCGCACATGGATATGCGAGTAGACCAGACATCGACCTTGAAATTAAACTCGTACTGAGGCTTCTCAAGTCTCTTTGGGCGCTCCTCAGATGTGTTGTGCGGATACCGATGTGGTGGGTGTTGAGTTTATACTACAATAATAAGGCATATACGAGTACGATGGTTACCCACGAGTAGGTATAACAGATTATAGCCTCAAGTTTTATTGTCACGAAGACGAAGCTGACAGTTTAAGTAACAATACAAGCTGGATGTTGTGCTTCTGCCTATACATATGCCTCCACAGTCCACAGCTTTACCCCTGCCGTGTTAATTACGTTTTGAAATCGGCCACTGTGTGGTATCGAGCTGTACATACAACCGGCCTCCGGTCGATCTTTCTGGTACACATACACACGTTTTACTCGTCGGTAATTGGTATAAGTTTTCCTATCCTTATGAGTAGCTGTTTGAAACGTGCTGCTGACACATTGTGGTTTCCAGGTGATTGCGAATTTCGTGCTGAAGCGTGCGTGTACATGTACTATTCCAACGTGTACGCTGCACTGTACTGTACACTGTACAGTTCTTTAAACGCTGTCAAAATGATTAGAAGAATTTAACCTTGCTTAAACATAACGCAGCACGCACGCATATCGCCGATACTAAGTATGGTAGGCTCGTTAGAGGAAGAAGGTTGAACGTATTGTGAGATGGGTGGTCTCAAGTGAGATCAATTTGGTGCAAAAATTTGCTCGCGTATGTTAAAATATTGTACCCGGGGTATTTTTAGTAGCTTTGGAGCGAAAAAAACTGATCTTGACCTTCGAAAACCTGAAGTTTTTCAGATTTGGCTTTTCGAATGATGTTGAATCTGAGCAAATCGTTCGCGAACAAATTGAGTCTAGTTTTCGATGGTAGGATTTAAAGTGTGGATTTTCATCATGTCATATTTTCGGTGATTCATTCGTTCGCGAACGAATTGTTTTCTTTCGAGCAAATCGTTCCCGAACGATTTTTCTCTTGCGAGCAAATCGTTCCCGAACGAATCATCTCCAGTTCATATTGGAAAATTTGAAGAAGCCAATTTTTAACACGTTCTTTTTCGCTGGATTCGATGTAGTGATTCGATCGTTTTCGAATGATTTATAGACTCCAAGCAAATCGTTCGCGAACGAATCGAGTCAAGTTTTTGATAATGGGATTTAAAATATGTATCGAGTTTCTTCAATCATAATTTCATCGTACATAAATACGACTTATACTTGGATTTGATTTTCTAGTGATTCATTCGTTCGCGAACGATTTTTCTCTTGTGTGCAAATCGTTCACAAACAAATCATCTTAAGCTCATATTAATGGATTTGGAAAAGTCAAATTTGGCCACGTTTGTATTCTTACTGCCCTTACTGGATTCGATTTAGCATTCGCAATGATTCAGTCGTTCTAGAATGATTCTTTCATGCTGAGCAAATCGTTCGCGAACGAATTGAATCCAATTTTTGATAATGGGATTGAAAATGTCCGATTTCATCATTTTATCTATGCTTCATTTCATTTCAAGTGATTCATTCGTTCGCGAACGATTTTTCTCTTCTGAGCAAATCATTCGCGAGCGAATCATTTAATCATCTTCACTTCTTGTTGATAGATTCGGAGAAGGTAGTCAGATTTGGCAACGTTTTTTCACTGGAATCAATGTATGAAGTAGTGATTCAGTCGTTCTCGAATGATTGGTGCATTCTGAGCAAACCGTTCGCGAACGAGTTGAGACCACTTTTCGAAGATAGGATTGAAAATGTTGAATTTCTTCGTTGTCATCTGAATATATAAGTACTTGATTCCAGTTTTTAGCTCGGTGATTTATTCGTTCGCGAACGATTTTTCTCTTCTGAGCAAACCAATCGCGAATGAATCATTTGTAATTTTTATTTATAGATTGAGGTTTTGTCTTGTAGTGTATTATCTAATTTGATTTTCAGCGATTCAGTCGTTCTCAAATGATTCTTGATCGTTTCTGAGCGAATCGTTCACGAACGAATCGTGTTGTCAAGTCGTGTGGTACTCGAAATATTTTATCTGTTTCGGTTCATTGGTGATTCGTTCGCGAACGATTATATGTATTCATTTGTGATTGATTTTTCTCCTCTGAGCAAATCGTTCGCGAACAAATTATTCGCAATTTTCAATGATAGATTAAGGAATGTTTCGTTTTGCCTTGTCTTGTAAGTTGTAGGTATTAATTATTTGATTTGATTCCCAAGTGATTCGGTCGTTCTCGTGTAATTTCACAGAATATCGATAAAATCGTCCAAAATTGGCCATAAAATGTGCAAATTTAACTGCAAAAAAAAAAAAACAAAACAACCGACTTCTTCAAATAAAATCTTTTACGAACGAATTGATTCACTTTTTTTGAAACATTTGTACAGCAATTGATCTGTTTACAATCGAATCGAATCATTTACAAACGATTGGTGATTAAATAAATTGATTGATTTCTTGGTGAATCATTGTCAAACGAATCGGGGATCATGAATTAAATTTACGATTGATTCTTTTTTTGTGAAATTATTGTATAGGAATTGATCTGTTTTCAAGCGAAGTGAATCGAATCGAATTGAATCATTCACAACCAATTGGCGATTGAGCAAATAATCATTCGCGAACGAACGAATCGATTCATTTACCTAATTTTTGATGAATCATCCGTGAACGAATTGATTCGTATTAGTGATTCTTTCGCGAACGAATCGATTCATTTACTTAATTTTTGATGAATCATCCGTGAACGAATTGATTCGTATAAGTGATTCTTTCGCGAACGAATCGATTCATTTACTTAATTTTTGATGAATCATTCGTGAACAAATCGATTCGTATAAGTGACTCGTTCGCGAACGAATCGATTCATTTGCTCAAATCATGGTGAACCATTTGCGTACGAAGTGATTCGTACAAGTGACTCGTTCGCGAATGAATCGATTGCGATTCATTTACTCAATTTTTGGTGAATGCCTTAATTCTGTGATACTTCAATGCAATATCCCGATTTATTACACTATAATTGGTATTTTGCCCTTTTTGGGTTATTTTTGTGAAAAAATGATTCATTTCACTGTTTTAAAAATTTAAGTAGGTAATACTTATGTGGAAATTCTTATATTTTTTGGGAGGGATGGGAATTCAGCCTGTTCAAAGCTGATATTTTCAGAATTATGATTTAAAATTGAGACTAAGCCAGTTGGATCAAGTGTATTTCATTTTGAGAAGCAGAAAGTGATAAAAGTTGTTAGAAAATCTATCGTAAACAATAACAAGATTTTTTAGAATTTAATCCTCTTCTCAAAGTTAATATTTTCGAAATCGTGATTCAACTCAAAGGTAGGAGGGTCCTTTTCTGGGCCTCAAGTCCTCATACAATAGTCAAACTGTACCTAAACAGGATAGTTGGTTATGTGTATAGCCCGCTGAAAACAAGAAGAAAATTTTTTCGTTTTCAAACGAATCAATAGGTATCTTCCAAGAAGAAAAAAAACCTTCTCGTAATCGTTTAGTCGGAATATAATCAACCTACTATGTGATCACTTTGACTTTGGGTACACAAAGACTGTAATTTGTTTGATTATTTGTAATATTTGGCGAACTTTCTGCCTATAACATCAATTAGGTACCGCAACGTTTATGGTTTGAAATTAAATTACCAACCGAGAACAATTCATCACGTAAAACATCCGCGTCCGTTCTTCTCTGGCAGTTAATTTCCGAGTCATTCGGTACATCCTTAGGGGTCGATTTAACCAGTTTCCAAAACGCCATTCGTCCGTCGATCGCTGCCACGCCGCACCGCCGCTGTGCTGCTTCATTATGTAATTTTTTTTTACCCTGCTTCATTATTTCGCGTTAGGCCAAGTCGAGTAATAACGCGGTAAATTATCCCAAACGTGTAATTGTTCTTGTTGAAAAACACAGAAAAAATATTGTAGGTATACGAGATTTTCGAACAGGTTCTGATTTTTTTTTTTGCAAAATTCTTAAGGGGCGTTTTTCGCATATATATGCTAATGTACTACCTTTAAGTAATCGTTTTTATTTCACCTGCGTACGATCTAATTTCATATATATATTTTTTTTGTAGTCGAGTTCAAAAACGTTTAATTGCTTCGGATAACAACGTTACACATGATTAAAGGGCAGTTGCGTGCAGCTCGACGCATGCCATACAATGTATGCCTGATTCGTGTTAGTTCGTCAAATATTTTCAGATTTTCTCGAGTATTATTAAAAGGTACCCTGGTAGACTTTATCGCGCGATAATTTCTTCTATCGCATCGAGAGTCACGATACTTTATTAATGACGTTGTTCGAGTGGGTGTGATCTTGAAAAAATTTTCCTACTTATATTGTCGTATCAGCGAGTACCTATTTGTTATGTAACGTCGTCCTATAGTGTAGTAAATCTCTCAAGTTGAGTCCTTTATGCATTTCTTGGCCTATTAATTGGATGTACAGATAATGAGTACAAATATTGCTAACTCTGTGTGCCATTGTCAGCATATTTTGAAGGTCGATATTTTTTATAAAGTGGTTTTTTTGGACCAGAACCTGGATTATGATTGGACGTTCTGCATGTTCTTGAACATTAAGGTGAATTTTGTTCTGAAAGAAAGCAAGGTCACGATGTTTTTTTTTTTTTTTAAAAAAACAAATTTAAAATGTGAGATTTTCAGATGAAAGCTTCTTGGACAAATTTTCTCTTGTTCCAATGTTTTGATTATTTGTCCTCTTTCAAAATTTGAAAAATTTACGATGAAGGAAGGATTTCCTCAGAAGATTCTGAACCTTCGGATGACCTCGTGAGGAGCAATAAGGGTAATTTTCAGATCGATCAAAACGATTAGGTACGTAATTCACACAGTGTAAATGAAATTTTAAACACCGCCAATTCCGGAACAGTGTTTACTCGAAATGGAGCCAAAAAATGCTCACTACGAGTCTCCAGAGAGACATCTTCCAAGTCATATACGTGTATCCATTGTACCCACAAGACGTTAAAGCGAGAAAAAAAACGCACGATCGCGTGTTTAAAACTGCCTACGAAGCATCCATGGGATGAGTTAAAATTTCAACCGCGTCGGGGAAAAAGTTTATGATAATTTATCGTTTGTTGAATTCAACCATAGAATAAGGAGAAAGGTCCAGGAGGCGGGAAAAAAGAAGAAATTATTCGAAAGCGAATTTTCAAACGAGTCTTAATGATAAGTTTAAAGGGTAAACATACTTTAAGCATTTGCCAAAAGCCTTTTTCAGTAAACCTGACAAAGTACTTGAGAAGGCTGTCCTGGAAACTGTGTAGATCAGATTATCATTTCGTCGTCCGCGTCCACTTGCAGCATGGTTTTAAAAGGTTCGAGTATACCCGAGCCGAGGTGGTGGGTTGTGTGTAACTATAAAGCACCAGCACACGCCGGCTATGTAGCTTTTAGCGTGCACGAGCTTCGAGCGAATACCAAAAGCAGTCGAATGGCTGAAATATTAATAAGCGCCGGGTAAACCTTATATAGTACTTTGTGAAGTTGTAACTTGTATTTATACTTACAGGTATAATTTAACTTTTAATATTTAATTATAAGGAAACTTTGGAAAGTCGTAAGCTTTTATATATTGTGCAGCGTGTATACGATGAATGCTTTACCGACATTGTGTGTAATAATAAAACATCTAAATAGAAGGAGGTATTTAATCAGTTACCCAGCCTGTATGGTTAATACGATCAATGGAAAGATTTAAACGTATATAATAAACTACTTAGGCCATATGTACGAGTATAATATGTAATCGCTTATGCTACGATGATTTTCAAGTTTCATTTTTCTTAAAGTAGGTATACCTATTCCATTTAAATGTACCCAACCTTCCACTCGAGTCCTTAAACCATATCCTTTCTCAAAATCGGCACCATGTGGAAATTGCAACCATATCATATATCAAAGAAACAGGTATACCAGTTCGAACATTAGGTACAGTGTTAAATTTATTATGTACGAGAATCACCTAATCTTTCCCCTTTATTTCTCTTCTCTCCTCTTTCATTTTTGTCCATCATTGTGCGAGAGAATACAAGAATACTGCAGGAGTATGTGCAAGTTTTCATGTGTTTCGAGATCCGACCTTATGCGGTTAGACACCATACTGGAGCGACGATGATTTGCTTTTGAAAATTTCAACCACAATTTTCGGTAGGTATAGGCATCAATACGAGCAAGGACTTTGGTGTAACCCTGTAACGGCTGTAACATACAGAAATTTGAACCTAACTAATGGACCGATTTTTACTTTACGAAATTCTGAGGATATCTGTGCGAATGTTTTCCAAGTTGTCCAAGTTATTCTTTGTCGACATTTGGGTGGATTGCGAAAAAAAATGACGGACGATTTTGGCTAAATTTTGGGTAGACTTTCATTTTGAGTTGAAAATTACTCAGAAAATATTTCAATTCTGGAGGTGCCCCTGGAAGGGAGATTTGTGTATTCAAGGACGGGTAGTTTTCGACTTAGGCCATTGCCATCAAAATTCAAGATCACTTTTAGTGTTCTACTGAGTAATTAAAAATTTGCAAATCCTTGGTATTTTTGGTTAAATTCGTATTTTGAAAATTTTTTCTTCACAAATATTTTGCATTAATTATGCCAAAACATTGAGAGATTTCATTTCTAAAACTGATGAAATATTTTGGAACGCAGTGGTGCCAATTTTTTGGTAACTTTTGCCAATTTCAAAAATCGAGAAACAGCTAAATAAGTACTTATTAAATTTTTTCAGATTTTTGAAATTGGATGCAAAACATGAAAAAAAGTTTTGATTGGTAAAGTTGACTCATTTGACCCCTATTTTTACGTATCCATTGAAAATATTGAAAAAACCCTCTCACTCGATGAAGTGAACTCATCACAAAAAAAACTAAATTTGAAAAAATTCAATTTTCAATTCCAAACATCAAAAATAGTTTCAATTTATTCAGTTGTCTTATTTTGACCTCTTTCTGACGTATTTCATGAAAAAGTTGATAAAAATTACACTCATAGCAAAAAATTAAAATTTGATTACTTTTTGAATCTTTTTGAATTTTGATTTTTTTGGCGATGAGTTCATTTCATCGAGTGAAGGCTTTTTTCAACTTTTTCAATGGATGCGTAAAAATAGGGGTCAAACGAGTCAACTTCACCAATCAAAACTTTTTTTCATATTTTAAATCAAAAAGCTAGTCACATTTTTTTGCAAACTTTCAATTTTTTTCAAATCGACTTTACGAAGCCATCCCAATGTTTTAATATGTTGTTCAGCATGAAAAGTGGTCCATAATATATTTTTTTCAGGATTTTTGAGAGTCGGAATGATATGAAAACTAGAAAACTACGTTTTGAAACTTTCCGAGCTAATTTTTCGTAGCCTATAAAAAAAAGCGGTAACACTGATTTTTATGATATCACCGAAAAGCCTTTCAAAACTCCTAACTATTAGTCCGGCATATGACAATAGGAGCAATTGCACCCCCCCCCACCGATCCTCCGGGACAACTTTTTTCTCAAAGGGGACATCCTAAGGAACATTTTAGAGCAAACTTGCCAAAAAAAAGTTGGCCTTACTTACAAAATGGCGGCCATTTTGATCTGAAATTTACTCTACACTCTAATTTTAACACCCTCTGAAAACGACTTCTGGTGGATTTCAAGTCATTTTAGAGCCTCCAACGACTTTTTTGAAAATTACTGGAGCCTCCAGCAGATTTTTGAAACTTTAAATTTTCACACAATTTTATCAAACCAAGATGGAGAGTCGAAATTCATTCGGCAAACTAATTTCAATACGCTACGAAGTTGACTGCTGGTGAATTTCAAGTCGTTTTGGAGCCTCCAGCAACTTTTTGAAAGGTTGTATGACGTTTTTTTGGAAAATTGAAATTTCCTAAGAGTAGCTGGAAGCTTTAAAACCATTTGAATCCACCATGTAGTCGGCGAAGTAAATTTCAGCTCGCCAACTCCATTTTGATACAGTAGACTCCCGATTATCCGACCTAATCGAGGGGAGGGGGATGTTTTTAGCGTAGAAATGAAGTGCATGAGCTTGAGAAGACAATTTTTCATTCAGAAAATCAAGTTTTGGCTCAAAACAGGAACAAAGAATCAAAAAAATTACGATTAAACAAAAATAATATACTTTTGTAGGTACATAAAAGACAATGAAATACCGACTCAAATTATTGATTTCAAGGAAAATGACACCATTAGAATACAAAATGCTGCACACTGCATTATTATTTACACTTCAAAATCAAAAATTAGGGTTTTTTTGGATTATCCGACCTTGGTGGGTCGGATAATGCGAAAAGTAAGTCGGATAAATTGGTACCGGATAACACGAAAGTTGGATAATTCGGAGTCGGATAATTGGGAGTCTACTGTAAATTTATGTTGAGAAAATTTCAAGTTTCAAAAATCTGCTGGAGGCCCTAGTAATTTTCAAAAAAAAGTCGCTGGAGGCCCTAAAATTACTTGAACCCGCCTGAAGTCGTCTTCAGAGGGTGTTAAAATTGGAGTGTAGAATAAATTTCAGCATTCCATCTCCATTTATGAAAATTTAAAGTTTCAAAAATCTGCTGGAGACTCCAGTAATTTTCAAAAAAGTCGTTGGAGGCTCTAAAATGACTTGAAATCCACCAGAAGTCGTTTTCAGAGGGTGTTAAAATTGGAGTGTAGAGTAAATTTCAGCTTTCCATCTCCATTTGATGAAATTTTGTGAAAAATTAAAGTTTCAAAAATCTGCTGGAGGCTGCAGGAATTTTCAATAAGCCGCTGGAGGATCAAAAACGACTTGAAATTCACCTGCAGTACTTCGTAGCGTATTGAAATTAGTTTTTAGAATAAATTTTAACTTTACAACTCCAATTTGATGGAATTTTGTGGGAATTTTGAGTTTCAAAAATCTGCTGGAGGCTCCAGAACTGCTGAAAACGGGTTGAAACCGTTTCCAATCGATTTGGCATGTCGAAAATAGGGTATATCCCAAATTTCAGCTTTCTTGGTCAATTTGGTAAAATTTTGATTTTTTCCCTCATTTTTGGCCTAAATTCGATTTTCAAAAATTCGAAAAACCCACTATAGCACTTGAAATTTTGACAGGTGATAAATTTTTGCATGATCTTTCGATCTACCTTTGTAAAGTTTGAAGAAGTTCGTGCAAGTCCTATGTTAAAACCCAATATCTGCGATTTCGGCTGACCTGTCAATCAAAATGGCCGCCATTTTGTAAGTAAGGCCAACTTTTTTTTTTGCAAGTTTGCTCTTAAATGTTCCTTAAGATGTCCCTTTTAAGAAAAAAGTTGTCCTGGAGGATCGGCGGGGGGGGGGGGGGGTGCAATTACTCCTATATGCCGGACTATATTGGAAAAAGTTCCATTTTGGTAGGTATTCGCAGTTATCGAGTAATCCGCTGCTGAAATGGATGATATTTCAAGTTCACTAAAAACTTTGACTCCCCTTAGCAGCCTTTGAAATAGGGCTAGAGGGCTGCAATTTACGCCATTGGTCATCTCTTCGAAAGGTCTTTCCTAAGAAAAAATTTCAAAATAAAATCGCCACCCCCCCCCCCTTCACCACTTCTTGGTCGAATTGACGTGGAATGGCCCTAAAGTAACCACAAAGGTTGGATAAAATCACAAAAAATATGATTCGAATCACGGATCACAAATCACTCTTCTAAAAAAAAGGATTCGTCTCATTTTCACGAATTAGAAATCTCGAAGGTTAAGGGTTGAACAGCGAAAAAAATTAGTAGCAGACTACGACATGCTCTCTTTTTTTGGCAGAAACTAAAAACATGACGCGAGTACACAACTATCTGTACCTTATTACAAATCTAAATGCGTTCATACTTCATATGTGCGGTTCATTCGACATTCCTTCGCGTGTAATTAAAAGTAAACAAAAGAATAGCAACCATATTAGGAAGGTTTTAGACTAGTCTTGGCGCTCGATCGGACGACTTAATCGATATGATATAAAAAGTAGGTATCGGTATCCCAATGTCTGGTATGCACAGCGTACGTATACGTAAACGTACGTACATCTGCGACAATGACTCTGACTGACGCAGCTCGTGGTCTCGGTCAATATACTCAACCCGGTACCTTCGAACTGTCTCAAGGTTTCCGACACGGGACGCAGATACCCTTGGAATTTTCCTGCACATAAAACCGCCCTCAAAATGAAATAAAATCATCAGCATATTGTTTTGATCCGCTCGATGCACTTGTCACACTATACACTGGCAAAAATGCTGTTGAAATTTGCCAAAAATTCAAAACAATCGCTTGTTTTTCTGCAATACTAATGTCCACGTGTTGGTGGTGGTCATCAAAACACCGAATATGTTGACGATGTGTATTATTATTTACGAGTAAAATCCGTCACGTCGTCGTCGATTTTCCTTTTTGGTTATTAGAAAAATGCTGGCTCGATTCCAAAGCCTAAAATATGTATTTATACGGATTATAAATTATCGATGAATTTTTCATTGCGACTGAAAAGTATAAGTATGGTACCCGGGGAAAGAAAAACGACATCGATGACCAACGTTTTAAATAAATCCATCGCACCGTAGTTCGTAGCGTGTTATTTTTTACTTGTAGGAATATGATATTTAATTAAACTAGTTTCGAAAATTGGATGAAAAAAATTCGTGCTGGTAAAGGCGGGTGGGACCTGAGCTGACTGAATCGAACTCGAACTGCACGCGTATTTTTGTTTATTATATTGCGTGGTGACCGTATTAACGTAATTTTTCAAGGGCATCTACGATAGGAATTTCATTCCGGTCAAAAATACATATTCTATTACACATGTGCCCAGCCAATGCGACCGATCCAAATAAGGCTAATAGTTTTTCTATTCGAATTTGAAACAACAATATACTCGTATACGTACAATGGTGTATTTAAATAGCAGCATCGCCGGTATCGTTTATAGAAATTAACCAGCCTACATGTGTGAATGTACACGAAGCTTTAAGCTGTGTAACAATATGCAACAGGTACCCACCACTAAACTAAACAAAGAATCTTAAGTTCTGAGCTATTACATTCACAAGTCTCTAAGAGGCTGCGAAGTCGAGTCGAGCCGTAGGCATAGTATAGTGTTGTTGATGTTTTTTTTTTCGAGTGTTTTCTTTACTGTTGGTATTATAGCTTCGATGTGTTGTTATAAATCGACCAAAACCAATGTAAAAGATTTCCTGGTTTGTTGCAAACAATAAAATATAGGTGGGAATTGCTGAGATTGCTAAGATATCTGCGTGAAGGAGCAAGCAGAGCGGGGTGAATTGGATGATAATAAAGTAGCTCGTTGTTTGATGATGAAGAATTCTGTTATAGTTACGTACCTAACCTACGTATGGTATTATTTACGTTAGAAGCACTTTGGTTTTGGAATTAGCTGCAGGGTAACAAGAATAGGGAAGGGAAGAAGGTAGGTAGGAAAAAATGTAGTAGAATTCTTGAGAGTGGTTAAATCACATATGTAAATTAAGAATTTAAAAATGTTGCGAGAAAATTACTTTGAAAATCGATGTTTATGGTTCTGATTTGAAAATTTCTAAAGAGAGGGATGTCCAAATTCGAGTTTTTCAAATTTCAATTTCTCATTTTAAACTTCCAACTTATTCATTTCTATGCCAATTTTTGAAGCTTTGTGTATTTTTTTTTTTTTTTTTTTTTTTAATAATTATTTCATTCCATTATATTTTGTCATCTTTTGTAATTTTCAACTATTTTTTTTTATTCCATTTCTTTTCGCAAACTTTTATCAAGTTTCATTCAATGTAAAATATTTATATTAGGTAATTAATTATTTTTTGGTAGGTAATTTTCAATAATCCAAGCGATTTACATGCTTACAAAATTTCACCCGATTTCGGTTGCTCTTTACATTGTTATAAATCACGAATCACTAAAAAAAAATCAGCAGATCTTGACCAAATTCAGCGGAGATTTTCATTCTGACAAGGGAACCTCTTGAGGTGTCACACTCCGATTTGAACGGGACCGCAATTTTTGGAAAGAACATAGTGTAAAACCCCCAAAACCAAAGTTCCAGCTGCCCAAGTTTATTTTTCGATTTTTGGCGAATTTTTGAAAATTCAAAATTGACTGTTTTTGGCGATTTATGTTTTTTTAAGTACGTAATTGATCAGTAATAATGGTCAAAATAAGTCCCAAAACTAATATTAATTTTCCAAATCCAAATTTCACCATTTCCAGCTGTGCGAATCGCTGTATTTCTTCAAGAACTAACCCCCGGAGCGCAAATTCTACCATTTCCAGCCGTTTTGGAGCGAGAGTGACATCTCAAAAAACCACTCTTGAGGTGTCACTCTCAAAATCGGCTTAAATGTGGATTAACTCATTAAACAGTTCAAGTGTAATATACAACTCGATTTTTAGCTGCCCAACTTCATATTCACGCCTTCTATAGAGCAAATTCAAAATTCTGGAGAAATTGAAAGTCGCGCTGGAGTCTTCAGAATGGCTGGAAATGGTAAAATTTTGATTGGGGGGGGGGGGTAGTTACGGACAAAATACAGCGATTCGCGTGAATTTCAAAAATTTCCACACAAACGGGAAACTTTTGATTTTTTTGATTTTTTAATTTTGAAAAAAGCTGGTCAAAAAGCCATTTTTGAGGTGTCACTCTCAAAATCGGCCCAAATGTGGATAAACTCGTTAAACAGGTCGAGTATAATATACAACTCGATTTTTAGCTGCCCAACTTCACACTCGCGCCTTCTGGAGCAAATTCAAAATTCTGGAGAAATTGAAAAATCGCGCAGGAGGTTTCAGAATGGCTGGAAATGGTAAAATTTGGATTTGGGTAATTAATATTAGTTTTGGCACTTATTTTGACCATTTTTACTGATCAAGTACGTACTTTTAAAAAAAGCATAAATCGCCAAAAACAGTCAATTTTGAATTTTCAAAAATTCGCCAAAAATCGAAAAATGAACTTGGGCAGCTGAAACTTCGGTTTTGGGGCTTTTAGACTAGGTATGCTCTTTCCAAAAATCGCGATCCCGTTCAAATCGGAGTGTGACACCTCAAGAGGTTCCCTTGTGAGTTGAAAGTCATTTGGAAAAAAGAATAAATTTCGGCTTTCTAACTGCATTTAAAGTTTCAAATATCTACTGGAGGCTCCAGAAATTTTCAAAATGTTACTAGAGGCTCCAAAATGACTGAAACCCTCCAGCAGTCGACTTAATAACGTGTTTAAGCTGAAGTGCAGCGTGAATTTCGGATTTCCAATTTCATTTGATTTCAATTTTTTGGAAATCTCAAGTTTAAAAAATCTGCGGGAAGCTCCAAAACTGCTCAAAATGGTTTGAAATCGTTCCCAATTGATTTGGCAGGTCGAAAATAGGACATTTCTCAAATTTCAGCTTTCTTTGTTACTTTGGTAACATTTTGATTTTTTCTCATTTTTGGCCTTTTGATTTTCAAAAATTTATCAAAAATCGAAAAATACACTGACCCTAGAAATTTTGGCTGGTGATAAATTTTTGCATACTCTTTCGATCTAGCTTTGTCCAGTTAAAAAAATGTTGCTCAAGTCCCATGTTGGAAACCATAAATCAATCAAAATGGTCGCCATTCTGTTAGTAGGGCCAACCTTTTTTTTTTGGGGGGGGGGGGAAGTTGGCTTTTCTTAGGATGTCTCTTTTGAGTAAAAAGTTGTCCCAGAGGATCATCGGAGGGGGGGGGGGTGCGACTATTAGGCTTATGCTAAAACATAAAGGAAATTGGTACCATTTTTTTAGTCACTATTGCCAATTTAAAAAAAATTGAGAAAAATATCCAACAATAATAGATATTAAAGGCCTAGATACAGCAAAATGATATGCAAAAAAAAAGCGTAAGTTTACCTTGACCTGAAATTTACAATATACGTATCCCTTTTAAATACCTCTCGGTATACCTGCTGTGTTATCTACATTCCTTCATATCCACGAGAACAGCTTCAACTTTGGAAGAAAATTTTTCAAAAAATTCCCTCGAAAGCAATTTAGCTTAAAAAGTGGACATTAATTTTTCGATTAAAAAGGTCACCAGACGAAACCATCTCGTGGCTTGGTCTGCGGCATCAAAAATCCAGCACGAATTTACGGTCTTCGTACGTAGTACGTACTACGTATATCAAGACACGAGATTAAAAAGTTAATATTCGCTATGGTTATAGTTATACACAGGACGCATTTAGGAAAAGGCTATCAAAAGTCGCTACATCGTCCAATGGTCCCATACCCGCAGCGTAAACCAGGCTAATAGTATAAAAGTGGAACGTTTACTTTTGCCCAAGCCCCGGGATCATATCAGAGGCGGCAGTTTTATTTGGCATTTCGTTGAAAAGGTCACAAACACATAGAAAATATCTTTCGAATGCGTGCCGACGACAAATTAAAATCTTCCATCGCGGATTTCGAGGTGCCCGATTCACGTACCTACCTCTACCTACGTTACCCCTTATATAAAAACGTGGTTTTTTCCTTCCTCGAAAAACGTTTTCCATATTATTTTTTTTTGTGGTACACAACCCCGACTGTATCGTCTCGCCTTCGTGTTTAAATCGCTGCTTCGTCTGCACGTCGTCGTCGTGTACACTTTTGTCGTTTGGAAATTTTATCACGGGAAACGTTTTATACGCTATGACATTTTCTACAAACCAAGTGCCAAGTGTAATTTAATTTCGGCACCGTCGTCGTCTCCTCGCCGAGTCATTCGAGTATATACAATTTACTCGCAACAACGTTCGATGCAACCGTATCAAAATATTTTTATATTCTGCGCCCCCCCCCCGCGTGCGTGGTCTTATTTCTCTACGTCAGATCAAAAACCTCGTAAAGTAAGAACAATCGGAAAATTTATTCTAGACAAAGATAAGATTTCCGTTTTTAAATCCGGTACTGGGTTACCTACGTTAAAAATAACCTTTATATACCTTGAACGATACATTAATCATTAAAATTTACATTTTTTTTTTCAAGTGATTTAGTTTTTTTTTTGTTTTCATTTTCATACCTATGCTTCTTTTTTGATACGCCCTCTACCTTTGCATGTTACGAATATACCTACACTGACGATGTATCCGAACCGAAGGAACCTATCATGATATAATTAAGTATTCATTGGGTAAATATAATTTGCCATCACGGCCGCATATGTGGTTGCAAAAAAAAAAAAGATCATCGATTAAAATTTATGTAGATGATTAACAATTCGAATAGGTATAAGTGTATCGTTTTTATAAGCCATTAAAAAATATTGAAATGATCGAACGTAGGTACTCGCATAGACGTAATGATTCTAACCACCTTGTACACAACTGCACTTAGCTAGTGAAATAATGGAATAGTTTTATTTTGATCTTAATCGTTTACCGCTCGTTATTTACAAGTTGGAAGGTAGGTAGGTATTTTTAGGTAGCAGTTCTTCCCTTTTTGGACAAAATGTTCATAAACGACGAGACAGTTTACCTACTATACAATATACATTTTATTAATAAAAATCATTCTAGTGATATGTGAATCCAATCAATGAAAATGATCATAGATACATCTTAATGACTCAATTAGGATACCTACCTACAAATTAGATAGGTCCGAAGGTAGATGAAAATGGCAAGTTTTAGAAATAGTCGTTAAAACGAGACGTTGAAAAATCTGAAAATTGTTCAATGAACGAATCAATCACGAACGACAAAAATCATTTATTGGGTGACTCCAACACATTCAGATGACATGTGATGAACTTCTCTATTGAATGAATCATTCTCGAACGTCATAAGAAATACTTATGTACTTACATTGAGCAAACGATGAACGAAGCAAAATTTGGTTCTCATTCATTTCATGAACGATTTTCCGTAGAAATCTCACATCTATGCATTCCACAGAGTTTATCATGGAAATGATTGTCATGTATAGCCTGGAAAAATTATGTCAAAAAATTAAATTTTCTTAACGTATTGCCAAAGAAAGTAAAAATAAACTTCGAAAATATTTTTATGAGAACGAAACATTCCGAATTATTTTAAAACATCTCTTTTAAGAAAAGAGATCACGAGGTTGACCTTCCAAATTTGAGGCAAAGTAAAAAAAATTAAAAAGAATGCGATGTACGTACATTTTCTCAGCTCAGGTTCCTTTCAAGCAATCTAAGCATCCTCATTTCCTCTTCTACATACATAAATCCAACCACCACACCAAAGGCATGATGAAGTGATGTGTCGTGGGGGGGGGGGGGTTGAAATTTTCCCAAATTTTTATTCCAGACCCTTTCCTCTTCAGTAGCCAAATTTGGTTCGAGCAAATTTTTGAAAGAGGAAATTGGAAACAAAAATGTTGAATAATTTTAAATGTTCGAAAACGTTTCTTTTATATATACTTGAGAAAAAATTTGAATTGTTCTGTTGCAAGGTTATAATACTGAAATCCAAAATCCAAAATTCGCGATTTTTTCGTGATATTTTTCAAGTTTTCAAACCTTTTGGCGTTTGAAAATCAAATTCAAAAACTGATCGAAATATTTCGATTTTGTCCGAGCGAAGGGAGGGCGAAAACTTCAGAAAATTTACAATTGGCGAGGTACAAAAAAATCATTTTCAATATAAGAAGTTTCAACGTCACAATTTTAAGCCTTTTGGCGGTATATTTCACACCTGTCGGGGGGTCCGCATAAGGATCACTTGCACCCCCCTGCCGATCCTCCGGGACAACGTTTTTCTTAAAGGGGGAGTCTTAAGGAACATTTCTAGCCCTTGTCCTCAAAAAATAAAAGTGGCCTTACTTACAAAATGGCGGCCATTTTGATTGACAGGTCACCCTAAAGTGCCTTTTTCGATTTTTGGTGAATTTTCAAAAATCAAATTTCGGCCAAAATGTAAGAGAAAATCAAAATTTTACCAAATTGACCTAGAAAGCTGAAATTTGGGATGTACCCTATTTTCGACCTGTCAGATCGATTGGAAACTGTTTCAAACCGTTTTGAGCAGTTCTGGAGCCTCCAGCAGATTTTTGAAACTCAAATTCTCGCAAAATTTTACCAAATGGAGTTGGAAAATCGAAAATCCGAAATTAATTATGCAAACTAATTTCAATAAGCTATGAAGTCGACTGCAGGTGAATTTCAAGTCGTTTTGAAGCCTCCAGCAATTTTATTAAAATTACTGGAGCCTCCAGTAGATTTTTAAAATTTGAAATTTCCCCAAAATTTCATCAAATGGAGTTGAAAAGCCGAAATTAATTCTGCAAACTAATTTCAATACGCTATGAAGTCGACTGCAGGTGAATTTCAAGTCGTTTTGAAGCCTCCAGCAATTTTATTAAAATTACTGGAGCCTCCAGTAGATTTTTGAAATTTGAAATTTCCCCAAAATTTCATCAAAATGGAGTTAGCAAGCCGAAATGTAGGTACTCTGCAAACTAATTTCAAGACAATAATATGAAATCGACTGCATGGTGGTTTCAAGTGGTTTGAGGGTTCCAGCTACTTTTCAGAAATTTCAATTCTGCTATGAATGCCATGAAATCTTTCAAAAAGTCACTGGAGGCTCCAAAATTACTTGAACCCACCTGAAGTCGTCTTCAGAGGGTGTTAAAATTGGAGTGCATAGTCAATTTCAGCTTTCCATCTCCATTTTGGGGAAATTTCAAGTTTCAAAAATCTACTGGAGGCTCCAGTAATTTTCAAAAAATCGCTGGAGGCTCCAAAACGATTTTTATGTTTTCAAAAACAACCAATTTTGGCAAAAATTACAATTACCTACTTACTTTTGGAATTTTCGACAAAAAATAGAAAAATTTTTTATATTTCAACAGAAGTTGGGACTTTCTGGCAGGTTTGACTGGAGTGCATTCGAGAGACCTTTTTTTTTAGAAAATTTCAAATAGGTACGTTGAAAACAACATTAGGTATTTTTGATGCTAGAAAACAATTTTTCTGTTCTTTAATTTTGATGGTTCGCTCGGGCGAAAACTTTTGAAAATTCATAATTCAAGAAGTAAAAATCCATTGTTTTACAGGGTATCTAACAGGTAGTAAAAGTAGTGAAATTAGTCAAAAAGGTATTGAAAAATGAAAAATTTCATTAATGCGTTCATTTGTATTTTTTTTTTTTTTTATTTAATAATTTTGATTGAAATTAAAAAATAGGTAAGTAGGTATGTACTTTACAAATTTTCTTCCAATTTCAAGAAAATTTTCTGGCAAAAAATTGGACTTTGTGGATTTTTTTTGTGTTTGGGGAGGTGGGGAAGTGGAAAGGGGGGTTGAGGAGAGAGCTTTTTGAAAATTTGGTTGAAAAAAAGTAGTGACAAAAGGTAGTGAAAAAATAACCTAGTGGTTTTCGTTAGATACAATATAATGTTTTAGGTACCTAATTGTTCGATAATTTCTTTCCAGCTTTTCCTACTCACCCAATGTTTCCCAAAAATTCTTAACTTTTCGTTTAATTTTTTTTTTTTGGAGGTAGCGTGACCACCCCCTCTTCTCCCTTCCTTCTGCATGCCTCTGCATCTCACATATTTTGAAAAAAATGAATCAATTTTAATCGCTGCTGCTTCTCAATAGTCTAAGTAAGTAATTTTTCTCAAAACCAAAAAATACGGTCATTTTCAACCCTCAAAAGGTAACATTCCAACAGGAACAGAAATAAAAAAACACATCCAAATTACAAACAATGCAAATTTCTTCGCTCTCTGAAGCTTTCCCATTTCACCATTTATACAACCCCACCTCGAGTACATATAAAGATTTTTCTGCCCATGTAGCCAAAATACGAATAGACTCTGACCACTACTGACCATCCTGCATTACAAATACTCGTACATTTAAATCCTTCCGTAATCCGGCGTCTTTGAACGTGACTGTACTACTCAATCAGTGTAACTCTCGCTTCGCCAATCAAACAGCGGCATATCGTTTACGTGGGTTTAAATTATTATAATTTGCATGAAAACAATTTTTAAAATTTACAATTAACTCGGTAGCGATTGATGATAAGACACGTGTATGCGAAGCTTTTAATTGAACCCTAGCTCGAGGGGGTTGTGTTCTGACGCAGGTTGTAGTAGTCGTCTCTCTGGACCATTTTTTTCGTCATCGCAGATGGCGAACATGGAGCGCCGATATCGTCGATATAGGTACAACGAGGAATGACGAGGTGCTCTCTCTCTCTCTTTCTAAACAATGTTGAAATTCGCAAACTGGATTAAATTCTCCTTAAATATGTTCATTTTAGCGTACACGACAAATGAAAACGTTTCAATCACTCGAAACTCAGCGCAGATGATATAAACGAAAGCTCACCGAGCGTAAAAGGCTTTCGTAAACAAACGCAAATTAAAATATCAAATTTATGCCGTCCCTGTTTACCCCCCTCTGTACCCTCGTATTGCTCCTTATATTCTAGTAGTACCAGTTTCATATAGTAAATAATAGGTACCTAAACCTAAGTATATATAGGAGTAATTATAATACGTAATACGTATTAGTACTACTCTTATATTATATTTACGAGTTAGATTACGTAATATCGAATTCTTCGTCGATATACTAGAACTATTTACGTTACAATTTTGATCACCTCGCCTCGCCTTGTCTGATCTCCAACTCGTAAATATCGTCGTCGCATCGATATAATGGCGCGAAAATTAATTTTTCGTGTTATCTGCACACGAAGGGTGGTATTTTTATGTAGGACGATAGACTAATTTCGATTTCGGCGATCTCGATCGCCTGATGTATGGCAGATCGTCCGAGTAGACCTTCGATTATGCTATTTTTACTAATATAGAATGCCATTCGTGTAAGGAATAGTAGACCACCAATGTGTACTTATATACTTACACATGTGTCGTATTGCGTGGCATATCCTGTTTATGGCTCCGAAGTATTGTTTGAAAAAAAAATATTTTTTTCTATACAGTCGCGAAATCTCAACGCAAAATACGAGGTTAGATGAGCTACGTGTGCGTATCTTAGCTCAGATATCGCTAATTCATCGCCTAGGTATTATTTTGATCAAGTCGAGTATCCTAGTCCTACAAGTACCGACCATATTTGGATGAGGAAATCAATTTAGGAGGAGAGTCCAAAAGTTATTGTTAGAGAACCCAAAGTGAAAATTTTGTTTCTACTCGAAATTGGCTGTGAAAAAAAAATTGCATCCTTTTTCCTGTATCGTCAATAATTATTATCTGTCGTTTAACGACTTGAAAAACTATAACGACTTAATAGATCACTCAACATACATTTAATAAACGATCATATAAGACAAGATAAGACCCTTCTCGCGAATAAAAAATACGAGCGTAAAAAAAGCACGACCAAGAAAGAAGACGCGAGGCGACGCAACGAGACGCGACGCTTCTGTAGCTCACGTTAGAAAATTAATTAACCCGAAATATTACCTCCCGGAGAGATTTTCCGGGTTAATTTTAACGACGACGACGCTTTGTTATAAAATTTTCTAATTCTCGAACGAGAAGCGGTTTAAATTTAAGTTTATTACGACCCAGTGGGATACTACGAGTTGCATCAGAATAGGTCAGGGATTGGCCATAAAAAATGGTCAAGATAACGCGCAGCATAGTTTTATTTGCACTTAAACAAGTACACCGCGTGGGCTAGGGCACGACGAGGGGGGTGGTATATGTACGAAAAATTGTATAAAAACGGAGAAAAGAAAAATTATATACTCGGAGTATTACCGGCGGCGTTGGGTTAGCGAAGAAGAAGAAAAAAAGTAAAATGAAATAAAACTTTAAGGGAGGTTGGGTGTCTTTTTCTTAGCGTGCCCCATTACGAACGACGATCTGAGTACGAGTATAAGAAGTGGAATAGTAAGAGTATAAATAAACGGTGTGTAATATTCGTCTAAATGCATTTAATTGCATTCGAAGTATGGCATGACGCGTAAAATTGCACCATTAAAATGAAGAAACAAGGGTATTTAGGGTAATTTTTATGTGGTTTGGTTTTTAACTGGCGTATACATAAAATAATACTAGACGCTTCGGGGCGGCTTTGGAAAGACTTGCGAATAAAATAAGATTCATTTAGCCAATATCTACGAGTTATTAAACCGAAGAAGTACCTACTCGTTTCTTTATCTCGATACACTCGTGAAGTGAAGAAGAAAATGGAGGAATGGATGCGTAGCAGATGTGCAGATGCTCAAGAGCCGAACTTTTTTTAAAAAGAAAAATACTGTACTGACTTTTGCTGTACAAATGACAAAATTTGAAGAGTTTTTCTATGTTATATTGATGCATAGAATCTTCAAATTTTGGTCAAATAAAAATAATTTTTTTGAGAAAAACTAGAGATATTGCGAAAAAAAAATGAAGAAGAACGAAATGTAGAACTTGAAAATTTCCATCAGTAGGCATGTGATTCATTTTTTGTTGGTGGTTTTTTTCTGAAACATTTTGGGAAAAAACATCAAAAGAAATGAAACAGAAGAACATGAAATTTCACATCAATGAATTTGTGATTAATTTTCTTCTGGGAGGCCTTCATTTTTTTGATATTTCAAACAAGAATAGGAAAGTTTGATTTTTCTGAACTGTTTTTATTGAAAGTTTTGTGTCTCATCGTTTTCTTGAAGGCATGTAATATGTAGTTTTCATTTTCAAAATGTCTACTGGGATGAACAATATTGTTTTTGAGAAAAATAAAAGCTCGTGAAAAAAAAGTGTTTGTTGATTACGTAACAAAAACTATGAATATTTTTACACAACTCCCTTTCCCTCCCTGAAACAATCCTCTTGAAAAAGAAGGGAATCTTAGTTGTATGAATTCCTGAAAATATCTGATTTTTGAATCATGAATGGTTGAAAAAGTTGTCAGTTTTTCGTCACAATACAGAACTGGGAAAAAATTGTGATAAATTCTTGATATTTGTGAGGCGTTTAAGCCTTGAAACAAAATTTTCTAATTGAATGAGCTTAGAAGAATTTGCAATGGAATAGCTGGTGATTTTTTGCAAATTAATGCTAATTGTTTGTAAGTTACTGGTATTTTTTCATGACAAAATTGGCCATTTTTGGTGAATCGCTTGTGATTTTTTGTCAAAATCTTGGAAAATCGCTTAATCTTTTTTTTGCCAGATTACCAGCAGCCAGCAGGTACCAACTTCTTAGTAAATTATCACTAGGCAACAATTTTTGACTTTTTTCGTGTGTTCGGGTTGAAAATGGGCTTAATCGATAGTTTAGACCCTAAAACAAAAAACAGAGTGGGATTTTTCAATTTGAATTGTTTTTGTGGTCAGGAGAGATGATCAAAGTTTCAAAAATGGCCGTTTTTGCCCTATTTCACGAGTTTCTGGCGACACGACACCAGTATTGTTTTTCGAAAAAAACCAAGGTCATATTCGGATTCTACGCACTTTTTTAAGTAAACATCTTTCCCGGATTTTCGATTTTCGAAGTTTCAAGCGCATACGGACGATTTTTGTTTGTAACATATTTTAAAACTCGGAGCGCGCGACGCTGGCGTTACTCCACGATGTAATCGTGGCGCGGAACCGTGTTCGTGCGGGCGAGGTTCTCGTGCAGTAAAAATTTCGTGTTACAAACGAAAATCTTCCGTAATGAGCTTGAATGTTCGAAAATCAAAAATGCGGGAAAGATGTTTACTTAAAAAAGTGCGTAGAATCCGAATATGACCTTGGTTTTTTTCGAAAAACAATACTGGTGTCGCCAGAAACTCGTGAAATAGGGCAAAAACGGCCATTTTTGAAACTTTGATCATCTCTCCTGACCACAAAAACAATTCAAATTGAAAAATCCCACTCTGTTTTTTGTTTTAGGGTCTAAACTATCGATTAAGCCCATTTTCAACCCGAACACAAGCATGCCGTTGCCTAGTGTTACCAGTCATTTTTGATCAATTACTAGCAATTTTTTATTTCATTTTTTAATTGGTTAATTACTACCTACTTGGTAATTTTTAGTAAATTATTAGCAATTGTTTTGGTAAAATTAATAGTGATTCTTCTGAATTACTAATACTTACTTTAACAAATTACTGGGTAGTCATTTTTGGTAAATTGCTAGGGGTCTTTAGTTTTTAACTTTTCAATAAATTGATGCTAATTTCTGTTCCTGGTAAATTTTTGGTAAATTACTGGTAATTTTTGGTAAATTACTGGTAAGTTTT
Source organism: Planococcus citri (assembly GCF_950023065.1). Taxonomy (NCBI): domain Eukaryota; kingdom Metazoa; phylum Arthropoda; class Insecta; order Hemiptera; family Pseudococcidae; genus Planococcus; species Planococcus citri. The sequence continues at coordinate 33,047,653 of NC_088680.1, forward strand.
AGCGAATTACGGGTAATTGCTGATAAACTACTGATAATTTCTGGTAAATTACTTGTGATATCTGCTAAATTACTGGTAATTTTTGGTAAATTACTAGTCATTTTTAGGAAAATTACTGATATCATTTTCAAGAAATAATTTACTGGTAATTCTTGGTAAACTATTGGTATTTTTTGGTAAATTACTGGTCATCTTTGGTAAAGTACTGGTGAATTTCATTTTTGGTGAAAAACTGATAATTTTCATTTTTGCTAAATGATTGGTAATTTTCATTTTTGGTAAATCACTGGTAATTTCTAGTGAATATTCCTTGTAATTTTTAGTAACTTACTTGTAATTTTTGGTAACTTACTTGTAACTAATTTCTGGTAACCTAATTTTAATTTTGGGTAAATTACTGGGAATTTTTATTTTTGGGAAATAACTAGTAATTGTTATTTTTGATAAATAGGTAATTTTTTGGAGGGAGGGGGAGGAATTATGTACTAGTAATTTGTATTTCAGGGAAATTACTGGCAATTTTCATTTTTGAGAAATTCTTAGCAATTCTTATTTTTGGGAAATAACTGGCAATTTTCATTTTTCGGAAATTCTTAGCAATTTTCATTTTTGGGAAATTACTGGCAATTTTCATTTTTGAGAAATAACTGGCAGTTTTTATTTTTGAGAAATTCCTGGTACGAGTAACTTTAATTTTTGGTAAATACTGGTAATTTTGGGGGGGGAATTACTGGTAATTTTCATTTTTGGGAAATTACTGACAATTTTTATTTGTGGGAAATTCCTGGTAATTTTAATTTTTGGTAAATACTGGTAATTGGGGGGGGGGAATTACTGGCAATTTTCAGTTTTGGGAAATTACTGATACCTAATTTTACCGGTAATTTTACTGGTACGTAGATAGTATTTTCTAAATTACTGGGTAGGATTTCTGGTAAATTATTGATAATCGAAGGTTAATTTACTTATCTTTTTTAGTAGTTTGATGACAATTTTTCATAGTTGGCACTTGGCAGGTCGCAAAAATTTGAAAACTTGGGGAAAGAATTGTTTATTTCTTAATTTTGTACCAGACTCTTGATCTCGAACTGAACTGTAATTCAATTTAGTTCCTGGAATTCTGAAATTTGGAAAACGTTTGTGCATGCACTCAAGAAGGGTTGCCTATGGGACTAGTGGAAGAATTTCATGTTTTAATAGAACACCCAAAAATTCTACCTCTAGAAAAGTATCTCAGCCCAAATGTTTTTTTTGGATTGGGGTGTTTATTATTACAAGATATTGATCAGTCGTAGTTTCATGTAATTCTGATGCCTCCAATGGATTTTTGGGTGATCCAGTTTCGAAAAAATCCTATCTTGAAAGGACTCAAATAAAATTCTGCTGGAAGACGATTTTTCATTTTTTCCTGAAAATAATCGCTTGAAAAAAAATATAAACTTGAATCTGCAGACATTGATTTAGAAAAATTGGACCTAAATTGGTCAAAATGGTTACGAAAAAATCAGGTGATGCGAATTTTCAAGTGCCTGTTTTGTTTAATTTTACATATTAAGGTCCTTCGATGAGATTTTTTTGAAACAGGAAACTCCTAGAATTTGCAGGAAACTCCATGAACGACTCGAGACCAGCATAAGATGATTTTCAGGGGTTGAAAATTGGATGAAAATCCAATTACCTATGTTTTTCTATCTCACTTTCACCAAATTTCAACTTCCTAGAAAATGACCCAGAGAATTTTCAAAAAAATTCGTCATAAATCTAAAAATGAAACTCAGAACTTGAAATTTAATCCGATGATTTATTTTTTGAACTTTTTTTTTGATGTTTCTTTCTCCATTCTGAAAATGCTATTTTGAATATCTATTACCTCCCCCCTCCCCCCTCATTAAGGATCCCGAATCATTATGAAAAGTTCATTCGCCTGTAATTTTATAATTCCAACGCATTTTCTCCAATAGTCATACCCTTCGAGGAAAAAAAAATCTGCCAAAAAAAAAGTACCCAGTAATTGAAGACGTAGGTAGATACCAAACAAGGGAGAAGAAAAGGTAACTGGGGCGCGGCTAATTTAAGTACATTGCTCGTACAATGAAAACTTCCATTTGGTCTGGTTTTGGCGCGAAATAAAAAATATTTTCTGCGTTTTGTAACGTATTAACAACGTTAACTATTAAACCACTCTCCTCCGGCTGGTTCGCTACCGTAAAGCCGAAAATTTTCGATATAATTTATTATACTTAATGTTAGTTTAATGGAAATTCGCCATCGTTAAAGATAAATTTATTTATATGGAGTAAGGCAACTCTCTACGTTGTGTAGCTCGAGCTATATAGGGCCACAAATTTACGTATAAAAACTTAGCCATAGTATACGGCGTTGTAGTACATACTAACCTCCCTGCACTTTATTTTATTGCTCTCGCGTATGTGGCCAGTATACGTATCTAGTAGAGGACTGCTATGTTTTTGTGAGATGAGAAAGAGAGTGAAGAAAGTATTAGTACGGTATAGGCTATACGTTTTACTCTCGTATATAGTGTACTAATTTAGAAATGTAACACTTTCGGTTTTAATTTTCGAATACGCCTCGGGCCCGGGTCGTAGGAGGAATTTACGACGACTTTGCCAAAGGTTAGGGGATGAGGAGAAGGGGTACCATGTGTAGGCTTGGTTTCTTTCTGCATGTAGGTAATGAAAGTTGGTAAAAATATCGATAGGGTTGTTGCGATGCGACGGTGGATGCGGGTTCGCCAGCCAACAAAAGTTCAACATTTTTCAACGTCGAATGGACTTTGCGGCGCAGAGTATTAAATTGTTTTGGCTCGAATTCAAAAATGGTTGAATTTAATTGGCGCTCGAGTAAAAACAATACGACGAGTGGCGAATTTAATATATTAAACGACGCGTTTTGTTTTTTGCCTATGTTACAGCCGTTCGGACAGCCAATCAGATTCGGGTATTAATGAAGAATCCGAAGGATCGAATTGTAATACAGCCAGTAAACATAAAATCGTCGTGATGGGATCTGCCAAAGTGGGCAAAACGTCGCTAATATCGCAATTTCTATACGGAACGTTTTCGGAGAAATACAAACGTACCATCGAGGAAATGCACCATGCAGAGTTCAGCGTTACCGGAGTACACCTAACGTTGGATATTCTGGATACGTCGGGGTCGTACGAATTTCCAGCCATGAGGGCTTTATCGATTTCTTCAGCTGATGCGTTCATCTTGGTGTATGCGGTCACCGATGCCAGTACCTTCGAAGAAGTCAGACTGATACGAGATCAGATCATCGAAACGAAGGGCACGGCCGAGGTACCCATAGTCGTCGTAGGCAATAAATTCGATTTAGCTAATGACCAAAGACAGGTAAGTGTATACCTACAGCGTGCGTTTAATTAAACATCTGCGTGTCTGCAGTCGTAATAGGCTTTCTTATTGTCTTTATACGCTAATGAGAGAGGCGTTTATTTGTAGAATATTATGATAATCGAGCTTCTCGAGCCGAGTATGCTGCGGTGCGGTAGTTCTATATCTACCACGAATGGTATACGCTTACGCAGTTCGAATCTCGGTGCCAAAAAGTTTTTCATTCTCTCTATCTTTCGAACCGAGAGTTACTTAATTTTTTCTAGTCGCAAAATTACCATCATTAAGGGTTTCCTCCTTTTATGGGAATGGGGGTGGATTCTTCCCTGTAGCTGAACAGATATTCAAAATTTGGCAACTTTTAACGTCTCTTATTTACATATTGAAACACGTAATAAAAACTTGGCCGATGGAGCTTTCGCTTCATTCTTCGTGTGTGTGTACCACGTTATACTATGTATAAGTAAGGCGAACCGTGAGTCGAACGTTGCGTTGTGCATCGTTAAGACGAAATTTCGAATAAGAAGCTAGAAATTCTCTCGTCGGGTATATTTTATACTAAACGAGCAATATACCGGGATAAAGGAGGCGCTTTTTTGGCTCTGATTTTATTATCGCGCAAAAGAGGTAATGTAGCGTTGAAGAGAGAGAATGTATCAAATATGAGGTTAGATTTGTTACGAATAATATAATGAATTGTCGTACTGCTGAGAGGGATTTTGTGTGGTTTTGTTTTCGTGAGATGTTTTGTCGATTCGATGGAAAAAGAAGGAAATGCATACGGGGCTGTTGAGAACCTCGATACGAGCCCAGGGCGAATATAATTTGACCCAATTTCTAGGGACGAAACTATATGTAGAGGTTTTTGGATGAGGAGGGGAAGAGGGTTCGACTGACAATTTGTCGACTGATGCATGAAAGGGGAAAATACCAATTTGGCCGATTGATATCACATTCATATGACTTATAAAAATTTTCGTTTTCTGATTTGGGTTTTTGGGGGCCCAAATGTGAATTTTTTTATTTTAGAAGAAGAAATAAAATTGACTCGAGCGAAGCAAGGGCAAAAGTTGTTGAAAATTCGATTTTGAGAGACCTATAAAAACGATATTTTTTTAAGAAGTTGATTTTGAAAAAAAAGAAAACAGGTTTGAGCAAAGCGAAGGCGAAAACTTGTGAAAATTTGTACTTTGAGAGAACCAAAAACTATGTTTTTTCATGCAAGGAAATTATTTTTTGACTTTTAAAATTTTAGAATTTGAAAGATTCTTATATTAGGATGTTGATTTTGAAAAAGAAAAGAGAACAGGCCCAAGTGAAGGCGGAAGCTCTTAATGTATTTCGAGAGGCATAAAAGCGATACTTTTTACGCGAGAAGCTAATTTTTTCATTTTAAAACTTTAAAAAGTTGAATGATATTTTTTTAGAAATTTCAATCTTGAAAAAAAGGCAAAATCTTTTGAAAATTTGTGTTTTGAGAAATCAAAAACAAGTTTTCTTGCTGGACCTTCTAGAAAGCGTGGGCCCGGGGAAAACTGCCCCCTTTGCCCTCCTTTCCACCTTAAAAAAAAAATAGAACAAATTTCATTAAAATCAAAGGAATCTGCTAAAAAAAAATTCAAAATCTTGATCAAAAGTATGTACATACCTCAAAAAAATTATTTTTTGAAAAAACGAAATTTGCAAATTGTATTTCAAAATTTTTTTTTACGTTTTTAAGATTAAAGTCAGGAAAAAATCGAGTTTTAGAAAAAATATCCAATTTTTTTAAACAAAAATTGATGTAGTTTTATGATGCATAAATTCAGGTAGGATTGACTCGAATTCAAAAATAGCATTGGATGCGATCACTGAAATTTAGATCACTTAGATTTATTGATTTATAAATTGAGCCGTTTTGATTGTATTTGTTTCAAAAATGGAGAAATTTCGGTTTCGTTTGCCTAAAATTTCAAAAATTGTGGGGTTTAGTAAGTGGAAGGATTTAGATTCGGTTGGGTACAAATTTGAAAATTTGTTCAATTTTGGCAAAAAATGGAGAAATTTAGGTTAGATTAGACTATTGCATAAATTATTAAGAAATTAGGTGTTTGTTGGGCCTAAATTTGACAATTGCAGGGCTTGTGTTCTGTTACTTTTCAAAATAACTAAGTTACCGAATTGGTTACTTTTTCAAAACTTTTGTTACCAAAATTGAGGTTTCAAACATTTTCAAAACTTCAATTTTTCAAATGTTAGCTCTACTTTTTTAATAAAAAAATGTTTAGGAAATATCATGCAATTACAAACACCCCTCCCCCCCCAAAAAAAGTACGTATCAACAAGTGAATTCACGAAAATATTCTCTTTTTTTATTTTTTTCGACTAATTACACTCTCTTGTCAGTGTTATGATAACATAGCCCTGCATTTGGTTGAAATCATCTAAAGTCTCGATTTTTGTCAAAATTTCCAAAAAGTGTTGTTTCTTGCCAAAAGCTGTCGCCTTTATGCAAAAAATTTCGAATGATTCTCTTTTTTTACAAGAATTGCTTAAAATTCTCGTTTTGTAGAAGAAATTTCCAAAAAGCCTTCATTTTTTTGTCAAAATTGTCAATGTCTTTCTTTTGTCAACTTTACTCAAAAAAAACTCACAGTTGTGCCAAAAAGTTGCAAAAAGTTATCACTTTTTCGACAAAAATTGAAGAGCTCTATTCCAAAGTGGGTTAAGTCATTTTAAAAAAGGCACCTTTTGCGGAGATTTTTACTTTAAAAGTGGGTCAAGTCATCGATTTTTCAAAGTAAATTTTTCTACAAGTAATTGTTCTATGTCCAAAGAAAGGAAAGGTGCGCCGACCTTTGGAAACAGAACAAATTTCAGCATCAAAAACTTTAAACGCATTTTTTGGAGGAAAAAATGACTTAACCCACTTTGGAATAGAGCTCTTCAATTGCAAAAAAGAGTTACTTTTTGCCAAAAATTGTCAAATATGCTAGCTTTTTACCAAATTGAAAAAAATCTTGTTTTTTTGCTTTAAAATGCCTAAAATTGCCAAAAAGTCTCACTTTTGTGCAAAAAATTGCCAAACAGTTTCACTTTTTTGGCAAAATGTAAGTATTGAAAATTGTCGTTTTTTCCGAAAAAAAATCCTAAAAAATCTCTATTTTTCTTCAAAATTGGTGAAGTCTTTTTTTTGCCAAAAATCACCAAAAAACACTCTGCATTTTACTAAAATTGTTAAAGTCTCGCTTTTTTCCAAAAATTGCCAAAAGTTCTCTGTTATCTGATAAAAATTTGGAAAAAGCATGTTTTTTTGCCAATTCGCCAAATTTTTTTTGTACATTTTTTAAGGAAATCGTTCTGGCTTTTTTGTGATTTTTTTTCTATGTATAATTATAAAGGTTCTGCTCACATCTTGTAACTTTTTTGGTTATCTTTTGGTTACTTTTTTGAACATTTTTGGTCACTATACTGGTTACTTTGGGGGAGGGGGAATTGGTGAGAGGGTACGAGTAACAAGTCCTGAAATTGATTACTTAGATTTGAAGCATGTGTTTCCAAAACGCACTAAGTCCATTTTCAACGATTCTGAGGTTGCAAAGCCATCTAGCATAAAGTTGCGACCCAAAATGGCTGATTTTTTGATATGTTGTGCCCAGAGGTCTTGGCTACAACATATCAAAAAATCAGCCAATTTGGGCCATTTCTACATTTCCAAATTGTACTATGTACCATGAATTTCTTATCAATATTTTTTTGGACTTAGTGCGTTTTGGAAACACATGCTTCATTTGGTTAACTTAAAGTTCAGATTAGGTTTGGTTGAGTTAAATTTGATAATTGTGTGGGTTTATTGCTAACGAAAAATTTTGGGATTGGATTTAGTTTGAATTTTGAGAGTGGGCTTGGCTTTTAAAATGAGAGGCTTGGTTCGACTAAAAATTGAAAATATTTGTAGACTAGTTTCACTATTTTACCAAATGGAAAAATTTCGAATAGGTTTCGCAAGTATGAGAATTTTGGTTTTGTTTAGCTTAAATTCGAAAATTGATTTGATTTGATTTGATTTGATTGGTTACAAGGGGAAAATGTTGATTAGGTTTGGTTCGAGTTTTGAAATTAAGCTTAGCTTTGCAAACAAACAGATTAGTTTTGCCTTTATAAGTTGTAATTAAAATTAGTTGTGGTCATCAACTGAAAAAAAAATGGAAAATGGGAAAATGTTGGTTTGGCTTGACTTTAATTTGAAAATTGGTTAGATTGGTTTGAATTTTGAAAGTGGTCTTTGTTTTGGGAATCAGGGAGGTTAAATTACGTTCACCTTGAAAATTAAAATTTGTGGTTAGGTTGTACAAGTTTTAAAAAATTTTGAATTACATTTGGTCTGGATTTCGAAAATCGGTTATGTTGAATACCAAATGGAAGACTTACAAACATATTAGGTCTCCTATGTGACTTTTTTTTAAATGAAAATTTTGCATCACTGGATTCGTCTCATAAGGCGCCACCGAAAAAATAAAACGATCACAGTTGACTAAAAAAAAAAATTGGATTAGATTAAGGATGGAATTGAATTTTGCTTAAATTTATGAATTTCTCAAATGCTGCCAATGCTGAAATTCCCGACACAATGTTTGATTCAAATTTATCAAGATTTCATTTTATCTGTCAACTGACGTATGAATTATTCAGACTGAAATCAATTTTTCGCTCGTGCTCTTTCACTTCTTACATTTCGCTTATAAACTGCAAAATGAAAAATTATTTCATCATTCTTCTCTCAAATTGAAAGATGTTCGGCATAAATCACGATATTCTATTTAATTAAACTGTATCATCGACCCTATGCTATTCTCTCAAGTCTCGTAAACCTGTAATTTAGAGCATATCGATGCAAGGTCGTGTGATATTAAACTTCATTTCCGTACATAAGGCGTTTCTTTTCGAGTTCATTGATTTTTTTTTTAAATCTGCATTATCCGTTCAACAAACCTATCCAATTTCAGGAAGGTGTATCTCTCAGTTTGTTCATCTACCACTCTGTTTCGTCGTAAAATATTAGTAGATACCTAAGTAAATATATCTCTGAGCAAAAAAAAAAACAAAAACACTAAAAAAAAAGATACAATAGCTGCTTAAATCGTTTATTAAATCTTGAAAAAATTCTCAAATATGAAGCATAGTGTACATACCTACCTAATAGTCTATATAAAGAAATACGACTTCACTATCATCTATTTGCAAAAGGAAAGGAAAAGCACAACATGTTGTACATTAAAAGCAACAACAACAACAACTTGATGCTCACTATATGAATTTTTAACGTAAAAGTCATGTATAATGGCGTCAGGGCAGGGCACACACAGCGTTACATTATACGCGAGATTTAAAGCATATTATTTACATATTCTCGTTTGAGATTCTATATCTCTCTCTTGAGGAAAAGATGCAGATTGTACTCGGAGTATATAGAAAGGGAAAGAGGAGATGGAAAAGAACATATATGTAGAATAAGTGTTTATTGATAATACACATACGTAGGTAGGTTAGGTTCATAAGGCTGCAAAACTTTTGTTCATCGTGTTGTGTATAGAAGAGAAAGAGAGTAAAACTCTTATCAAGAAATAAGGGAAAACGACGAGGTAAATTTAAGTATAAAATGGTAATAATGATAGAAAAAGAGGCTTCTTGAAAGTGGAGGTGAATTGCGTAAAAACGTAGGCATTTTTGAATACGTAATAAGAAACTTTTATGGCTGGTTTTTATTATATATTCGCGTTCAAATATAAAAAGCTTTTTCGCTTTGTGTGTAATAGAGAAGATCTTTATACAGAATCTCTTACCATCTTTTAAAGTACAATTAAACGATAGTAAAATATAGCTTTTTTTCAATTTCTTTTCTTTCTTTTTCTTTCAGGTTGACTACGAAACGACCGAATCTGTGGTGACGGTAGATTGGGAGAATGGTTTCGTCGAAGCTTCAGCTAAGAATAATCTTAACGTTACTGAAGTATTTAAAGAATTATTAACCCAAGCTAAAATAAAATATAACCTGAGTCCGGCTTTGAGACGAAGAAGAAGAGTCTCGTTGCCTCCTAATTCGCCGGCTGTTACTCCCAACCAATCACATCCGGCTATTCCATCAGCAGCCCAATTACAGCATTTAGAAACGATAAGGGAAAAACACGCGAGTAGCGGCGGAAAAAGAAATTCTTGCACGATTTCCTAATACGAGATCGACGAAAAAAACTATACTCTTATACCTTTTTTCCTCCTTCTGATAAAGAAACCCGGACGCTCGAGGTGAGTAAAACCATAGGGAAAAAAACGAAATGAGAAAGAAAACCAACCCAAATGATGAGGTTCGTCTCGATGTATTTAGGTAGTTCGTAAAGACGAAATTTTGCTCGTTGATAATAATTAAAGATGATACGGTGGTTTATGGGAAGGAAGTTTTTAAACCACCGCATCAAAACTGGGCGATATTTTTAAAAAGTGATTTTCAAGTAAAAACGCTTCATCATTTTCGCCTCGAGTTAATAAATGATTTATGAACGCGTTAAGGTCAACCGCGACTATTTAACGGTAAAATTTTCCAAGTGGTAAAACCATAGCGTGATGTAATATAAATGGCTTGATTTTTAACTCGCTTAATAAACCGGCATTAATAATTGTCATGAAATTTACCTCCCTTCGTGCCTCCTTTCTCGCCATCGTGACCCTTACCTACCGTATTGGCCTATATCTTTGAAATGTCAACTGCAACTTTATCAAGAGTATGTGTCGCTGCAGCGGTGAGGGACTGGGACTGGGTATTCTGAATGAACTTAGTGTTTGAGTTTTTCTCCGTTTAATTATGGCTATGTGGTGGTATTAAGTTACCTCGTTATCGTTATATTTTATCTTTTGTAATTTAATCGGCTGTAAGAGGTAATGAGATCTTGGCAAAAGGGCTCACATTGGATTGCGTTTCAAGATTGTAACGAGAATTACTTGCGGTGTGAATTTTTTTTTCATCCTCTTGTTTTAAAGGCTGAGATTTTTTATCGAGGTGATTGTTGAGTTTTTTTTTTCTGCAGGTTTTGTGTGGGTATTTTTTTCCAGTGAGAATTGGATTCAAAGTGGATAATTTCGAGAAAATACTCTTGTTCAACGAAAAAATATTGAAGTGGACAATCAATGTTGAAATTTTGAAAATGATTTCCGGCCTGCGTTGCTAGTTAGAAGGTGGTAAAAGTTTCGTTTTTTTTTATTCGAAAGGGAACTTTTTGAACTGACTCTGATCGATTTTGAATGAAACCAAGCTAGACCAAAAGAGCAAGTCCTAAAACCTCCGTAACCAAAGTTTTAATTATAGTCGAGGGTGCCGCATAAGGATCTACTGCAACCCCCCCCCCCCGGTTAATCTTTCGCAGATTTTGGGTTCCATTTTTAAACCGAACATAGGTAGGTCGAAAGAGCAGGCGAAAATTTATCACCTGTCAAAATTTCAAGTGCTAAAAGTGACTTTTTTGATGAATTTTTAAAAATCAGGCCAAAAATGAGGGGAAAAATCAAAATTTTACCAAATTGACTTCGAAATCTGAAATTTTGGACATACCCTATTTTTGACCTACCAAATCGATTGGAAGCTGTTTCAAATCATTTTGAGCAGTTCTGGAGCCTCCAGCGGATTTTTGGAACTCGTCAAAATGGAGCTGGAATGCCGAAATTTATCCTGCAAACTAATTTCAATACGCTACGAAGTCGACTGCAGGTGGATTTCAAGTCGTTTGGGAGCCTCTATTAGCGACTTTTTGAAAGGTTTTATGGTGTTTTAGGAAAATTGGAATTTTCAAAAGGTGGCTGGAAGCTTCAAAACCACCTGAAACTACCATACAGTCGACTTCGTATCGTATTGAAATTAGTTTGCAGAGTAAATTTCAGCTTTCCATCTTCATTTGATGAAATTTTGGCGAAATTTCAAGTTTCAAAAATCTACTGGAGGCTCCAGTAATTTTCAAAAAGTCGCTAAAAATTCCTGTTTTTTATCAAAATGATCAGAGTGTCAATTTTTGACGAGTTGACGGAAAATTGTAATGTTTTTTCGTCAAAATTCTCAGGAAACAGTTTTTTGATAAAATGGTTAGGTGGTCGTAATTTTTGCTAAAATTTCTCGGAAATTTGCGTGGTTTTTTTGCCAAAACATTCAAAAAAAATTCCATTTGAAATTTCCATAAGTTCAAAATGGAAAATACTGTAACAATTTTTTAATAAGCTTTAATGTGAGTAACTGAGTATTATATGTACATAAGTACGAGTACGAGTACACAATCATATCAGTTGACAAAATTGTCATTTCATCTTTTTAGAAACTCGTCATTTTAGTCGACAAAATTGGTATTTTTTTCTCATACCGATCAGCAAATTTTCAGTCGCTCTCTCCCATCCCTCCTTCCGAAAAACCTCTAGTTTGCAACAATGAGCAATGAGAGAGATTGTTTTATTAGTCCAGTCAATCTAGACAAATTTTTTATGGTTGACCCAGAAAATCTTTACACGAGGGCTTTTTTTTCAAATGTAGAGAATACCTAATACTTCCCTGAACAACGTACTTATGTACTAAAATTCTCCACCCCTTGGTGGCGAGCGTCACCCTGGAGAGGGTGAGAAGTCCCTCTAAGTCGGGTTTTTACATTTTTCTCTGTAAATGCGGTACCTATACTAGAAAAATTGTTATTACAAAAATTGTCCTACTCTACGAAGTTTACTTCTGATGACATTAGAAAAAAATTTCCCCATCCTCCAATCGAAATCAATTTTTCAAAAATTCACTTTAAAAAATTCATAAAATGAACCTTTTATGAACAAGTTTTAAGCTACATGCAAAAATCGTTGGAAATTGTTTCAAGTTTAAGCGGATTTTTAAGAAATTTTATTAGTGTTTTTTTGTTTTTATTCTCTCGCCGTATATTTTCTTTCTTTATTTCATTTGAAATTAAACTTGGGACTTGGAAGATGAATTGCGTTTTAAATAAAAATGCAATTTTTTTTCTCGGGTGGAACTTTTTCATCTCTAGAAAAAAATAAAAAGATTAGGAAAAATGTGGGCCAATTTGCATATATTCGAAATTATGTAGCCTTTTAATGCAATGTTGTAATTGTTTGTACTTTTATAACCTATTCTACTTTTTCTTTCGGAGAATTTTTTTTTGCCAGTCTGGTTCTGTCAACTCTTTTATTTATATTTTCACTTTTTAATGCATTTTGCGTTTCAATTTGATTCAATTTTCCTTCTCGAAACTTTCAACTTCATCAGCTAAATTATTTTTTATGGATTTTTCCCCTTCATCGTGTAATTTGATAATAGACTGCGAAGATAGTTGTAAAGGAAAGGAATACTTTATGGTATCGAATAAAGGCAAAGACGATGTAAAGGATCTTACAGCGGGATTATGGTAAAACGGTAATTTTCTTATGGAAGCGGTTAAAATCTTAGAATCGAATATACCTACGTTAATGTCGTACATATTTCACAGTAGATAGGTGTAGGAAAGGTACCAAATGCGGGGTACGTTACACCGTATACCTAGTTAGGTGGAACTGCCGAAAATACGGTATAAACTTGACCCTTGACCTTGGGAAAGTTTACATGTTTGGTGTAGCCTGCGTTTTATCCTTGTTCCATCTTTACGTTGTAAAATGTATCAGGGTATATATACGGAGCGCACAGCGGATGAAAATTTATCTTGATGGAGGAGGCATTTTCGCTGAGAAATTACTCGGCGAAAAAAAATACTAAATAATGCATGTTTATGAGGAAGACGTTTACAGGTGAACACTGAACATGGCGCTGGCGTCGTTAATTGAATTTATTTTTCTATTTTTTTCTGTGCTGTTTTTGCGCTGAAAGTGAAAATAGGTATAACTTGAGTGAAAAGTGTAGGTACCTATCTACGTAGGCATATTGTTCGAGTACTTACTTATCAGCATTATGTTTAATTAGGCAGCTTTCAGGTGTTCGTTTAGTACTGTGCCGACATTATCGTACTGGGTACCTATACTTTAGGCCATAGTATAATTTTTCGGGGAAATTCGCGCAATTTGCTTTTTCAAGCTTTTAGTGGTTCGTAAAATGTATCGGTGTGTTTGAAAATTGATGGCATGATTGAAGAAATCGCAATTTGAGGATTTGTATGTTTTTATTTTGATGACTTGATCGACATGATGATAAAATTTTAAAATGAACATGAAAAATCAGCTCTATGAAAATTTATTCTTTGAATTTTTAAAAACTCACCAAAATTTGGAAAATGAAGTTCAATTTCTCAAAATTTGCCCTGGTGGTGTATTTTGTGTGTTCTTTCGAACTGTTTTGTTTGATCTAGAAAAATCACTGTTCGTTGGGATGCTTCTTTTGTTAGTGGGGAGGGAGCAGAGAAGGAAGATGGAAAGAAAGTTCGCCCAAAGTGTAAAATAAATTTCCAGAGAAAAATGTGAAAATAGGGACGTCTCACACTTTTTCAACATTAATGCCAAAAATGGGCACTTCTTGACTATTTTGCCAAAAATTGACGCTTTTTCACACCTCCTCTCCGCCATCTAAAAAATTGACACTTTTTGTCAATTTTCCAAAAATTGCCACTTTTTGACAATTTTCTCAAAAATTGCACTTTTTGACAATTTTTCCAAAAACAGACACTTTTTGACAAGTTTTCCAAAAGTTGACACTTATTGTCAACTTTACCAAAACTTGACACATTTTTGACATTATTTTTTTTTTTAATTTGATGCTTTTCGACAACTTTTTCAAAAATTGACACTTTTTGAAAACTTTTCCAAAAATTGACACTTTTTGACAACTTTTTTAAAAATTGACACTTTTTGCCTTTTTTTTTAAAGATTGCACTTTTTGACAACTTTTCCAAAAATTGATGCTTTTTGACAATTATTCCAAAAGTTGACACTTTTTGACAAGTTTTCCAAAAGTTGACACTTTTTGACAAGTTTTCCAAAAGTTGACACTTATTGTCAACTTTACCAAAACTTGACACCTTTTTGACAATTTTTTTCAAAAATTTGATGCTTTTCGACAACTTTTTCAAAGATTGACACTTTTTAACATTTTTTTAAAAAATTGCTCTTTTTGACAACTTTACCAAAAATTGCTCTTTTTGACAACTTTACCAAAAATTGACACTTTTTGACAACTTTTTTAAAAATTGACACTTTTTGCCTTTTTTTTAAAAATTGCACTTTTTGACAACGTGTTCCAAAAATTTACACTTTTTGACAACTTTTTCACAAATTTACACTTATTGGCAACTTTTCTAAAAGTTGACACTTTTTCACAACCATACCACAAGTTGAGACATTTTTGTCAACTTTCCAAAAATTGACACTTTTCGACCACTGTTCCAAAAATTGACTTTTTTTGACAACTTTTCCACCAGTTGACACTTGTTGACAACCATACCAAAAATTGACACCTTCTTGTCAAATTTCCAAAAACTGACACTTTTTGACAACTTTTTTAAAAATTGACACTTTTTGCCTTTTTTTTTAAAATTGCACTTTTTGACAACATGTTCCAAAAATTTACACTTTTTGACAACTTTTCTAAAAGTTGACACTTTTTGACAACCATACCAAAAATTGAAACCTTCTTGTCAAATTTCCAAAAACTGACACTTTTTGACAACTTTTTTAAAAATTGACACTTTTTGCCCTTTTTTAAAAAATTGCACTTTTTTGACAACATGTTCCAAAAATTTACACTTTTTGACAACTTTTCTAAAAGTTGACACTTTTTGACAACCATACCAAAAATTGACACATTCTTTTCAACTTTCCAAAAACTGACAATTTTTGACAACTTTCCAAAAATTGTACTTTTTGACAATTTTCTCAAAAATTGCACTTTTTGACAACTGTTAAAAAAATTGACACTTTTTGACAACTTTTTCACAAATTGACACTTATTGACAACTTATCCAAAAGTTGAATTTATTGACAATCTGATCTAAAAGTTGACATTTTTGACATCCATACGAAAAATTGACATCTTTTTGACAATGCTTTTCAAAAATCTGATGCTTTTTGACAACTTTTTCAAAAATTGGCACTTTTTTGACAATTTTTCACAAATTGACACTTTTTGACAACTTTTTTACAAGTTTCACTTTTTGACCTGGGAAAACTTTCCAAAAAAAACGGAACCTTCTGAGTAAATTCGATAAAAAAACAGGATTTTTGTTTCAAAAGTTTGGAGGACTTTTTAAACGGTAAAATCAATTTTTCTCGATGTTCAGTGTGGTGAGAGGATAGTCTCCTCCCTTCCAAAAAAGTGACTAAAAAAGGTCTGCTTATCTCACAGAGAAATTTGTAGTGCCAATGCCTTCTTTTATCAATGAAAATATCGTGCTAACACCTTTTTCTATCGTTTTAAAAATGTTGTGCTTAGCACCCAAATTGTATTCAAATGACTATCGTGCAACCCACCTTTTTTACCGTTCAATTACCTATACGTAATATTTTCCGTTTTTTTAAAAATTTGTTCATTTTTTTGGTTTTAAAATTTTAGAATTTGAATGTTGAGTTTTTAAAAATTTCAATTTTGAAAATGAAAAGCGAACCAATATAATGTTTTTTTGTGATGAATCGTATTTTTCTGACTCCACAATCTTGGAATTTGAATACCTAACGAAGAAGTAATTAAAAATTTCAATTTATAAATAAAAGGCAAACAAATACGTAGGCTCGAGCCAAGTGAGGGCAAATTCTTGCAAAACTTTAGATTTTGAAAAAGTGAAAATGGTATTTTCTTGTTAAACATGGTGTCCCGGAGCCAGGGCCCCTTGGTGTCTCAGGGTCTCAGAGCCCCTGGATGGCGATTGCCGGGTCATCATAGGCCAGTCCATCCCTGCCACAGTCTGAGTGATTAGTTTTAAGGTCTCAAAATGTGAAATTATGCAAAGAAAAACACTCATACGTTCAGTTGTGGGGCTTTATTTATGTATTTGTTGCTTTTGTAAGTTCAATTTTCATAATCCACCGAGTTATCTCATCCTACGTGATTGCAGATCTTCGAATACACTTACCTACCTATTCGCACCAGATGGCATTTGAATTGAGCTCGAACCTCCATCTCAAGTGTTTTCGCGTATCTATTCATCTGAGTATAAACCGCCTATCGAAGGTTACCCAGCCAGCAAACACATATGCGAGCCTCTATATCTAGGCATTATTACAGCCATGGCGCAAATAACTCAGGCGTGGCTGGACTGTAGCTCGAAGAATGCGATGCGTACACTTGTACACATGATGCATTTATGTTTACGACGATATATCGTACACATATAGGTACCTAGTAGTGTAAGATAGATGCGAGAGAGAGAGAGACGACCATGTATCATTATACCAAGATATACCCGATAGGCATAGTTTATTGTTAAACAACGATCAAAATTAAAATTGTAACGACCAGGAAAGGTAGATGGAAAAAAAAGTTTATTAGTCGCAGGTGTAATGATTACGTTTATTCGGGGTTTCGCAATCAAGGTCGTCTATTCGAAAATTAAGTCGTTTCACGGTATTATCTATACCTACCTACTCGTATAGTCTACAACAAAAATGCAATAGGTGCCTATTTTTTCGCGTCTTTCGATTTATAAAAATAAACTTCCTAGTATACGTACTCGTAAGTAATTACGACATTACATTTTTCAGGTACCTAAAAAGTTGTTGATTAACGAAAAGATGCTCGATTTGTGTAATTTGATGCGAGTGATTATGGAGATATCCGGGTTTTGCGGCCGCAGCAGCCGCCAAGATGATTATCCCTGTTGCGCTCATCTCGTCTCTCGTTAATAGCGTGATTTATTTTTCTACGTTTGTCGCGTCTTCGATGGCGATGGCGATGGCGTTGTTTTTGCCTCATCCTCGCATCCTCTCTTTATCTTCCTCTGTTTCGCTTCTTTGTGAAGAAAACAAACTCATTGTTGCGGAGCTTTGTGTCTGGGAATTACTTGTCGCGCGATGCGAATGTCTTAAGCGAGAATTATTTATGCATCGCGAACTTGCTCTTTCTCTCTCTGTCTTTCTTGATCTGGGTACTCGGTACTCGTATCTGTGTGGATGTTTTCTTTGAACCGCAAAAACCACGTGCTATATACGGTGTGTTTGTATTTGATTTAAAATAAAAGCCACATACCTACTTACTTACTGGAGAAGAGTATACGACTCGACGTAGGTACTACAACGTACATGAGCTCTCGGTAGCTAGCTGATGCTGGTTCGAATTAATTTTCAATTTACTTTGTCGTCATCGTCGTCGTTGTGTAGATTGCCGAGTTGCATTCCTGTATGTTGTTGAGAGCTTGGCGCCGTTTTTATCATGGTTTTATGCAGGTGACTGACTCGGTTAGTTTTTCATAATGGGGCTTTTGTTTCGGAAGATTGCAGAATTGGTCGAGTTATTTGCAGAAGGTGTTATTGTGTTTGAAAATGTTGAGGTGTTTTTTGATAGGCTTCGTGCAGGTAGGGTATCTCATTTGATTTGCAAACTCGCTGGGAAAAATGCAAATCGTGAGCCAGAATTGGAGGAGCAGAGTCACTTTTTTCCAAAGCTGAACAATCCATGAAGCAGCCTATTAGGATGAAACAAAAAAAAAAATGACTTGGATTTTGACTAAACAAATTTTGAGCTTCCTAGCCATTCAGGGTTGCTGAGACAGGGATCCTCTGTGATAGGATATTTTGGAATAGAATTGTGCATTTGCCACTTTTAGGTAGTGTTTCTTATGCAGAATCTCAGTCACCTCCCCCCTCTCCCCTTCCCCAAGAATACGATTCTAGTTTCTAAACCTTCGTGGCTCTTTTATTTTGAAATTCGATTCTACTTTTGGCCCCTCTCCAGAAACCTTATGAAGGGTGCATTGCGAAAATTACGATTTTGTATCAATTTTATGGTAATTTTCTGCGATTGAAGCTTTAATTTTCGAAAAACCAACGTTTGAATTTGTTCTCAGTGGATTGAAATAGGTACCTCAGTAAACGTTTTTCGCTGTTCTTTTAGTGCCTGAGGCTCTGAAACAAAACAAAAAAAATGAGTGAATTTGAACTAATTGATCGAAATTTTCGTATAAAGTCGTATAATTTTCGTGATTCCCCCTTCCTCTCTTTCCATCAATTACTGGTAGACGGCTATCGGAGATAGGCCTATAAAATTTCAAAGTAAATGATCAAGGAGGCGTAGAAATTCATTTCCCACCTTTTTTTTAAAGATAGAGGTTAGTCAACGATCTTTTCATTTTTCAAAAATTGACTATTCCCATATAAGAGTTCTCCCCCCCCCCCAATAAGTTCTAAGTACTTACACTTAGAGTATACCTAACTTTGGCTCCTGTCTCTATGGTGAGAAAACTCAACATTTTTCTGGGTAGTTTCTCATTCAAAGCAAACTTCTTCCCCTATAAAATTTTTGAACCACATGAAAAAAACTAAGGAGTACCCAAAAATACGTCACCAGAACACATTTCAAATAGTGAATTCTATTTTGTTGGTTTTTAACAAAATTGTAAAAATTCGATGTTTCATTTTCCCAGAAAAAAATCAAAATTTCATCAAATTGAGGAAAATGGCGAAAAATATTATGAAATCCATTTTGACACCTATTTTATGACAAGTTTTCCCAAACTAAAAAAATCAAAAATTCGCTCAAGGCTCCAGAACTTCTTCAATCCATCAACATCATCGATCGATTCGAGAGTTCAAAAATGGGATAGAAACTGTTTCAACTTCTTATATTGGTTCTTGAAAGTTGGAGATTTTTTATTTTTTTGAAGAATTATAGATGAATATCGTTGGAGAAAATTTCGGATTTGAACCAGTAGAAAAGAATTATGAGATCGTCCCCTAACTAATCCGAGTTTGTAGAGGCTGGATTTCATTTTGACCATTTTTACGACAATTTTCCCATTGGAAAATTTAAAAATTCTTTGGAGGCCCCAGAATGGTTTGAAACCACTGCATATCGACTTTTTATCTCAACTTGGTGACACTTTTGATTTTTTCGTGGAAAATTGACTAGATTTGAATTCTTACAAATTTTCTAAAGATGAAAAAAATACTTGTAATTGGGTCTGTTGGTGTATTTTTTATGCTCTTGTTGGTTTAATTCAAAAAATGGTCTACCGATTGGATAAATGATCTGTTTATGTCACACTACGGCAGAAAGTGTACTTTTCTACTCATTTCCTTTCCTAATTGAAAAATTCAGAAAAATTCTTATAAGAGGTTCTGGGTTTTCAAAAAAGAAACCAATTTTGATTTTGAATTTTGAGTTCTTCTACTTTTTCTTACGTAGTTATTTGTGAAAATAGGAAAATTTTGACCCCTCTCAACTCATCGAAACGTTCAAGAAAATTGCATGCATGTAGTCCTGTCTTCTTTTCAAACTTCACAAAAAAGTCCTTCTTTTCTGCAAAAATTGCAAAAAATACTTAACCTACTTTTTGCACAAATTTCAAAAAAGTCTTCTATTTTTTCAATCGAAGTTAAAAATGTTTCATTTATTCTCTTGTTTGTCATATTATTGAGTTTAGTGTTTTTTTCCTTTCCATATCTCTCTGAAAATAAGAAAAATTTCGACGTTGTCCCCTTCCTCTCCAACTTAAACTTTTGAAAAAAATTTCTGCACAAAATCCTTTGATTCCAAAAAGTCCTATTTTTCTGCCAAAGGTTGCAAAAAGTCCAGATTTTTTTGATGTTTTTAATCTCACGTAAGTACAACGCCATATATTTCTTTAAAATTGTCAAAAAAAGTTTTGTTTTTCTGCCAAAGTTGCGAGAATTATGTTGCTTTTGTACCCAGAATTGCAAATACTTATTTTTTTGCCAAAATCTCCAATACCAGTGAATCCTACTTTTTTCCATTTCATTCTGTTCTTTTTCATAATTTTAAATTTTGTTCTTTTTCTTTTCCAGATCTCTGTGAAAATAGACAAGTTCATAAAATCCTATATTTTCTCTGCTCTCGCATCCAACAGATTTTTGTTTCGCCATGACCAAAAAAAAACATTGAATGCTTAAACATTGCCTTTCTCTTGTTCTCCAAGTGAAACATTTCCTAGTTCCTGCTCAAAGTCCTGGTTTTTCTAAAACAAAAAAAACGCCATAAAATCCTATTTTTTTGATTTTTTTGATTTTTAATTTTAAAATTGGGTAAAAAATTTGAACTTGAAAAATAACTCTAACGTTTTGAGTCATGCTGAGAAACTGCTTATATAACTATATAACACGTTACTATTGGTTTAGTTCTTCAAAATTTATGTGTTTGACTAAATTTTGGATACTTGCATAGGAGGTGAGAGGATTTGGATCGAAAAACTGAATTGATAATCGAACTTGAAAATTCCCAAAATGACTATTTTATGTGTAGGTACATCTTAGATTATAATTTTAAAAAAATCCACATTTTTACAATAATTCGTATGCATAAATGAACCCTTTTAAGATATTTTTTGCCAATTCTTGAGTTTATCTTCAAAAATTGAGAGATATGACTCAAAATTTATGCCCCTTATCCTCCTTTCTAGATGCATCGGCGGCTAGAAAGAAAATCAAATTTGTTTTCTTGGTGTCTAAATGACATAAGTAGGTTTGTAAAAAAAAAAAAAGAAAATACATGGTTTCAGAATTTTGAAAAAATATTAACTAAGCGCAGCTTTTAAAATGGAAAATGATCTACGTTGATTTGAAGATTGTAAAAGTTGTAGAAAAGAAGAACTCGTTAAAAATTATAAAAAGCACTTTAAAAATAGGTGACTGCAAGAATGCAGAGTAAAGTTTGCCTTAAAACGTTTCATTATGCAACCAAACTCTCGTCGAGCTTGAAAAAACAATTTGTCAAGTAATTACACGTGTTTATGTCGTACAACATGTGGTAAATTGCAGTTGTATATTTCAAAGGTATTAATGTAAATGAAATTGCGACGTTTAAGAAACAGAAACCTGAAGAAACAAGACTGAATCAACATCCCTCTTACCCATCTTGGAGTTTACTCCTAATTTGCGCAGTTTTCATCGTCCAATGATTTTTGATTACTTTATAGAACTTGGCAAAATTTATGACATCATCCCTTCTATATCTTTCACCATTTCACCTTCACCTACTTTCTATTCGATTCAAAAATTATGTAAAATTACAGTTGAAAATTCAAACTTTTTCTCCATCGCCTGTTTAAATTTGTACCTATATTTTGGCAAAAAAAAAAAAAAAGAAAAATAATAAGTTATGAGAAAAATTATTTCTCGTTCGTTAATTCGATTTAGAGAAAAATGAGTAAATTTCACCTTGGAAGAGGCTTTTGCTTTCACTATGCTGTTCGTCGTCGTAACGATAACGACACCAACAGACCCATACAACATCGTCGACTCTAAAAATACGTAAAATTATAACGTTAAAAAAATAACCGAGCGAAAGTAAAAAGGCAGAGAGACGTACAAATATAGCATAGGACAAACCGGAGCGAAAAAAGCTGCCCCGTTGAACAGTAATTTTAATACATTTACCGAGGCAAATTGGAAAAACATTCGGGCGAAAATGATGAGGGAAATTCCTGGCAATGGCGTATACGTTCCTCTGAAACTATGCTGTATTTTTATTTTTTATCTCGAAGGGAGGAAAAAAAACACCGAATTTTTCTTTTTAATTTGTATTAATAGAGTACCTAAGTAAGTTAACAAACAGTTGAAATGGTTGCTTCCTTGAGGAGAAACAAAGTTGTTGAAGATTTTTACTTAATGGCAATTTAATATTGAACTGTGAAATAAACGAGCATTAAGATAAAATATCGTAAAAAAGTAGAGTAGGGTAGTTATACATTGTATTCTGAGGATATTAAAATCGAGTTTTTATTCTTTTTGGTATTAAATCATCGAGACTTTATAGTTTACTTGATGCTATGACGTCAAGATTTTGTATTAAAAGTTTTTTTTTCTCTTTCGATTTAAATTTATATCTATTTCTATACGCATTGCCTAAAGGCAGTACTGAGAAATCGATCGATTTGTTGGCAATTTTTATGAAATTTTAAAATAGCTATTTTTTTTTGTATGTTGTTACAGTTCCAAGTCAAGTAGAAGCTGTCAATAATCCGTAGAAGTTTCAACCTTTTTAGAAGAAACAGTTCTTTTAATTTTTTTTTCCTATTTTATGTAAATATTTTATTCGTTATTTTTACTTTCTTTAATTTAATTTTTATTCCTTTTAACTTGTATAAATATAAAAAATTTCTGCTCGCGTTTATTTTTCTTTCATAACGCAATATCTGAGAATAAAAATTTTCCGCTTACAGAAGCGAGAAGTACGTATTGTTTATAGAATTTATTTCTAATGTTCTACAAATTATTACAGAATTTTACAAACAACGTTTATATAAAAAGTAACATCGAAATATAGATTTGTTTGAGTCAAGGTGTTATTTATTTGGGTGATGGAAAAATTCAGCGAGCTATACGATTGGCATTTGGAATTGGACTTGAGCCCTGTAATCAAAATGTAAACGAAAATGAGTAATTTTTTATAACGAATTGAAACAGATAAAAGAAACATATACCGTTCAAACATTTTTGTTAGGATTTCCTTGCTGGCTGCGTATCGTTCTTCGTTTTTGAAACTAGCATCACGCCATTTCTTTCTCACAGTGGACCAATTCTGTAAATGAGATTTCAGCAGCTCTTCTCGACTTGGAGCTTGATCCTGGTCCTGTAAATGATACGATTTGAAAATAGCTATCGTAGATTGACGTTGATAGAATTGAACGAATCATACTTACAGCATTTAAAATGAAATTTGGTGTCTTGTGAGGTGAAACTTGAGGTATTTTTAGGGTAGTAACACCCTCTGGTAATGGTTTAGGAGGCGGTAATTGATTCACCTCTTTGGTATCTAGACGTGATCGATATGGTTTTTCATTCAAATCTAAGGAACGACTATCTACGTCTTCGTCGTGTTTTATTTCTAAAAGCCCACAACTCGAGTCTTCCGTTTTTCTAAAAAAAAAAAAAAAAATGTAATCTGTACGTAGATAAAATTTCAGAGCCAATGAAGGCATCAAGTATTTACGTTGTATTTCAATTATTTACTTGGCTAAAATAGGTTCATTTTGTATCCAAGCTCGACAAATCGGATACAGAGGCGTATTTATGTCAAATTGAGCTAAATCTACGCTTCGATCGTTCAACTTCATAAAATAAGATTGATGATCTTCGATATTATTTGCTTTAGGCTTTTTCCACGTCATTGACGAGTGATCTCTGTGAATACAGGTTTGAAAATTAGTTTACAAAAAATAATATAGCGACGTTGAAAGAGAGAATAGTGAGTACTAACATCATAGACCTCTTTGAATTGGAATTCAAACTAGGACTAAGAACGCCTGATAGATCTAAATCATCGCAGTCGTCATTATTATGATTCAGAATGCCTTTCAAAGCTCCGGCCAAACGTCCTCGGGCAAGGGCTACTTCACCTGTGGAGAAAAATAATATGTAGGTTAGCTAATGGATGCAATGCAGATATATACATAGTAAGCCTAGAGTTCAGACTGACCATCTCGTTCTTTGAATTTCTTCTCCAAAGGACTGTCTTTGTTTTTTCTTGCCTTACGACGTTTTACTACTTTACTCTGTAATCAAATTACGAAATAGTTATTTGACATGGCATAGACAGATAAAAAATGTACGCTACGTTGAGATACAACGGTTCTCGAGAGAGGATACAAACGAAGTGTTATGAGATGGATTGAAACGAAAGATTAAAACATTAAGGTATCAAAAATTGGATTTTTATTTAAAATACCTTGAAATATGCTGAGTAAATAAGACAAACATACCATATTAGTTGAGATTCTGGAAGATGGTTTGATAACTGATACGATTCTTTTTCAGGAATATTACTGCAGATGTGTTCCAAAAACTGCTTTGTTCATAAAAGTATTCTTTTTAGGTCATAAATTTGAGGAATTCGTCAAAAATTCATAGAAAATTGATAAATAATTTCAAATTTAAAAATTCAAAAAGCCTCGAAATTTGTAAACATGAAACAGAAACTGGATGAAGAATTTTGCGTTGAAAGTGAATTGAAAAAGGAATTGACCCAGTAATGGAATCCATTTTGAACTTCACAAAGATGCTTGAGTAATTTCAGTTTTTTGATGAATAGTCTGCTCAATTTTAGTATTGTATAACTTAAAAATGAAGAATTTAATATCAAAAATAAAATAAAATACTTAAAAATTCAGTAAAATACAATGTTCATTTAAAAATTTGGAATGAATACCGGGTGGCTGATTCAAATCGTTAGCGCTCCTGTAGTCAATAAACAAAACTAAAAATTTTCATCGAAAAATCAAGAAGCAGATTTTAAAATTTTTTTGAGGGCAACCCTGATTTTGCCAAACAACAAAAAATGAAAATTATTTTTGTCAGATTCTTTCTTTTCTTTTTCGTTTCGTTGCAATTTTTTCTAAATAATGGTGTAATTATGCTAAATTTTTCGTAAATTTCTTCGTTATTGTGTAGTGTTTCGGTTCCTCTTCACGGATTACCGCTTGTCGTTTGAATAATACTCATGGAGAGTTCGAAATCCGAAGATGCCGACACCCAGAGTGTTTCGAATGATCAACAAGTGAAAGGTATAAAGTTATCAATTATGATTACGATGAAACTCATTTATAATATAATTTATTCTCTACTCATGGCTGATATTTGAATCGTATTTTATTCAAAGTAGTATCTGCGTATGTTTTAGAATTGAGTTTGCTTCATAGGTCTTTCTTTGCTGTTGATTGTTGTGTCATTGTGTGTCGATCCATAGCTTGTTGGATTTCTTTTATGCTGTGATAATTACTTGATCATTTTGATATTTTGGAGTAATATCCTTCTCAGTATACCCTCAGTTGAGCATCCTAACCCGATAAAGTACAAACCATCAGTCAGCTATTCCGCAATCCATTCTAATTATCCAGTGTTTCAAATTTCTCAATAATTATGAATCATGTTGGTTTTCTAGACGGATCGTTCCTTCGAATGATGAATCCGGTTTTGAAGTTTGCAATGTAGTGGTCTTTTGAACGTCAATGTAGCGATTAGATTTGAATTTGGAATTCATTATGCTATGTTTATTGCCTAATACATGCAGACTAACCACAGTCTAGAGTTGAATTCTCGCTTCAGAGCTTTTTATTGTTGTTTGATTGACACCTAAAAAACTATAGTTTTTTTTTCTCGAATGCTTAGTCTTAGTCGCATGAGTACGATGCCGAAAAATAGTAGTTTATTAGGTTCTTCCATCTTGTAAATAAAATGAACTGAACCTGAATTTTTTCACCTTTCAGAAAATGTGGTTTGTTTGGAGGAAGCTACTGCTCACGATATACCGACTTCATTAAAACGTTTATTAAGCTCGTTGGCACCCGATAACCTCAATGAAAAGGAAATATTTACAATTATACTATACATCGCTTCAATTGAAAATGGTTTCACTTGGGATCATTGTGTAGAAGACGTGCCTTTACGTCAGCGTATCTATTCTTTCGATATACGTAGAGTACACTCGATACCCAGCGAATCATACACCGCATGGAGTAAAAAAGACGAACAGTTTGAGAAAATTCTATACCTAGGTGGTTTCGAAGACTTCAAATGTCAGTTGATAGCTAGACCTTGGAGAAATACTATGAGAGTGCATATGTCCTATTCGTCGTCTTTGCTATGCTTCTCTTCGATTTTTCTTTTACCCGATTTCGTTCATTTGAATGAACCGAGATACGATAAAATCAAACAATTAGTTATTCGGTTACGAAACGAGATATTTCATCCTTTAAAGTCGTATGTTTTGACCGACGTTTCGATAGCGAATCCTTCATTGTTAGGTTTACCTTTGGAACTTATCACTAAAATCGTAGAATACCTCAGTGTGAAAGATTTTCTTAATCTGTGTGCTTGTTGTAGTCATTTTCGTCTTAATTTCACCAATTTAGATACCGTATGGGTACATTTTTGTAAACAGTTTGGAATTGTTACTGATAAACCCGATGATACCGATTGGAGAACTCATTTTAAAAACGCTTTTAACCTTTGATTTCTCTGTGATACGATAGATGTACATAGTTGGATAAGATTTAATACATTTTTAATAATAGTTGTATTTTGATTTCATTCAATGCTTATTAAATCTAATCTCAATCGACTATCGAGAATTGGAGCTTGAAAGGCAGTCGAAAAATTAGTCAATTATTGTGGTTCAAAATTCAAATTCAAAAAGTTTTACTGTAAAGTGTAAATGGAGACCGAGTATTGATTCACTAGAAAAGAAAAACTATTTGGAAGTTGTTCTTTGTTAATATCATTTTTCAAAGTTCTGATTTCTGATGCATTCAGTGCTGAAGAAAATATCTTTCAATCGAAGTGAAAGCTTGAAATCTTCGATTTTCATTATTGAAAAACAAGAAGCTAGAACTGAAAACCGAATTGTCTGCTTCCTATCCTTCTTGATTATCCAGCAAAGAAAGATTTGATTTGAAGCCATCTTGTTCTTATCATCATAATTTCACAAATATTTAAAATATTTATTCGTTTAGATGGCGAAACAAATAACGAATCAAGAACTGAAGAGGAACTGAACGAAGAAACTAGTCCAGAAGACGAAACAAAATTACAATGTAATGGTACAATTGGTAAGCAAAATGACCTTGTTTTTACTTTAGATTGAGCGAGAAATTACGTCACCGTACGTTAATAACTTTCGAATAGAAAAGTTTATTTATTTATGTCGAAAAATTAAATACCATACGCTAATTAAATCGGTAATTAATGAAAAATAACACGGCTATCGAATTAAAAAGAAAAAAAAATAATGTCTTTCTCTCCTGATTTGTGATTGGTTCAAGTCTCACGTAAATTCCGACTCGAACCAATCTAAACGCAGCATTCACAAGTATAGGTACCACAAGTAGGTAATTTAGTTCGCTCGAAAAATTGTTTCGTAGAGCGCGTTGTATAATTATTCAATTAGGCAACACTGCTGTTTGGCCGAAATGGACAGGGAGCGGGAATTGCATTTCCAGTTTTGTTGAATAGTCGTTGTTTAAACTTATGTACATGAAAATATCAGAATAGTTGTATAAAGTTTTATCTCTAAAGTGTATTTTTTAAAAATAATTTAATTATTTGTTCGAAATATGTGATGTTTTTCATCAATTCGAGCTTCAGGTGTGCTTAATTATTAACGGTGCTAATGTTGAGAATTTTGTTTGCGTATTTATCGTTGTGTGTGTAAGTGGTTCGCTCAGCGTTTGTATTCAACTATATAAATCGGGCTGTGTTTGTTTATGAATAATTTTATATTCAATTTTCATTAAATTTGTGCTTGGTTTGCAAATGTGTTGCGTATTCGGCGATAATTCGCGTTCGATAGTGTGGTACGAGGTGCCGGCGCGATGTCGCTCAGACGACTGTGTTTTTGGCTGAAATACAGATGAGAACGATACGAAGAAGATAATGTCTATACGTTTGAGCGGTGTCTACCTGGTGCAACATCCTCAAAACATGTCTCCGAGTACAGAGAAATCTCCATCGTTGAGTAATGACCCAGTCTCGCTGCCTTTGCAAAGCTCCAAACCACCCACAGCCGTTGCCATTGTTACGCCGCAGAGAAGTAATAGTTTGGATTTTTTGAACTTCGAAGAGAAAAGACAAATCATCGCGTCTTCTCTATCGCTAACCGATTTCCTGCAACATAAACATGCCCAAGGTTCGGCTACCACACCTACCTCACCTACAACAGCGAAGTTTATTTTGGGTGAGTTTCAATTCACACTCGATTCATTCTTCATTCTTCATGTTGATTCGAAAATCAGATTTTTCTTCCTTTCGTGTACAAAGTTCAACGCACTGGCGGCCTTTTACCCTGCACCTTGACGAGTCGTAAGGGTGCCGAGTATTTAGTTTACTATTTGCTACAAGTTTCAGTTTCGTTGCCAGCTCGTTTAGAACCGTCGGTAACGTGATAAAGATTAATTAAAGATTAGCGTTTTACGTGGCGAATTTATTCTCGCTCTTATAATACTGATAAGGTAGAGTTGATTTGTCGCGACTGCGACTCGACGGTGATAAGCTTCTCTCGTTTGTAAGGTTTCACCGGCGACGACGAGATTGTTTTCATTTTTTTTTTTTTTCTACGAGTAATTCTCTCGAAGCGAAAATACGTTCCTCGAGTGTTTTTTACGAGAGACAAGTACCAGTACACGAGTAACACGATGACAAATAAAAGAAAAATTTACACCGTTGGGCGGGAAAAGATGAAATAATATCGTTAAACTTTCCACTCGTCGACAAAGTAAACAATTTTAGCTTACTTTGAACTTCGCTAATAAAGTCGGTCTCGGTTTTTCAGATTTTATTCGAGTTTTGTCCACCAATTTAGCGTAAATACTGGACAAAAGATTTTTCCATTTTATCGCCAGGGGTACCAAAATCCTTACGCGAGAGGTTATTTTTCGAGGCAGACAAATTTAACCATTTTAGAGCTTTTATTCGACTTGGCTGCGTTTGGATTAAGTTTTTCGTAGGGTTTCGTCGTCGGCAAAGCTTGTTAACTCGATGTCTCTTTGATGTGCAATAGGAATTTATAACTTTTGTGTGATCTTTGAAGTGTGAGTAAAAAGTAGAGTGAAAATTTTCTACGTGTTTTTTTTACTCGTGTTGCGAGAGGTTTTTCATTTTCATGTGTAGAGTAGACCTTTGCGTGATGTTGACGAGTAGTGGTACGACTACAAAACTGTATTATTGCTAGGTGTGTTTTTTTTAATGAGAATGATTGCTCGAGTTGACAGTCTGAATGCTCTTTAATCGGCCCTTTGAATGCGAAAATGTCGCTATAGTTGGGTCGTTGTTTGTGTTTCTTTTTTTCAGCCTTTTAAATAATCATTCAGATTAGAGATTCGGTGTGGAAGGTGGTAGATTTGAATGTAATTTGCATGTTCTGGAGTGTTTGTTGTTGTTGCTCTTTTTTCGGAATAGGTGTTTGCATTTTTAACGAGGACTTTGCCAGGTTTTTTTCGAAGGGGTTGATTTAAACTGTAGATGAATGAAAACTCGTTGGGTTGGAGTATTCAAACGTTGAGTGAATTTCAGGTGATTCGAGGTATTTTCGAGTGATACATTTTGAGGTGGCACCTGCGTCCAAAACGTAGGAAACAAATCATGAAAATGGTGTCAATTTTTTTTTCAAAAATTAGTCAGGTGTGTCAAGAAAAATTCCCTGTTCAAATCTCTCGTTTTGAATTGAAAGGAGGGAGACTGTTCAATTGTTCATCTTTTATCGAACAATTTTTCTCATTGTCAATTGGCATAGAGTTGGAAATTTTCTTGAGGAACGATGTACCTAATTTAAAAAATTGAAGTGTTTCAGATTTTTGAAAAAAAAGAAGAAAATTCCTAAACTGTTCATGGGATATTTTGATTTTTCTTATGATTTCTTGAGATCTTGGGGCAGCATTGAGGATGCATGAAAAATTATGCAATTCCAAAATAAATCTTGAGGGTTGGCCACACTGATTGATTGGAAACAAGTTTCTCATTGTTTTGAGCAGTTTTGGACTCTCCAGCAGATTTTTGAAAGTTGAAATAGATACTCACAATATTGGAAAGCTAAAATTTACCCTATACTTTGATTTCGATCGGAGGTGGTGAAGTTTATTTCTACAAATTTTATGACATTTTTTGAGAAATGGGAGTTTTTGAACTATTATTGAAATTAGGGTTTGAAGTGAATTTTTGCTTTCCTACCAGATTGGATAAATTTTGAGGAAATTTTAACGGCCAGAAATCCGCATCAGGAGGCCACAAAACTGCTCAAAACAGTGTAAAACCGTTTACAATATTGATCTGTGATAAGGTGTAAGGAGGGGAGTCGAAAACAGATTAATCATCAGATTTCAGCTTTCAAGGCCACTTTGACAAAATTGTGGTTTCTTCATATTTTTGTCCCAAATTTGATTTTCAAAAATTCACCTAAAATCTAAAAATGAACTTCAGTTCCTGAAATTTTGGCTGGTGATATTTTTTTGTATGCTGCTTCATCCGTTTCAAAAACTGAATATTCACCGAATTCTTTGAAATTTCGTAAAAGTTGCTCCTAAGTGTGCAAAAAATTCCTTACAAGGGAACCCTCTCACATGATAACCCCCCCCCCCCCCCGATTTGAATGAAAATCAGACTGGTGGAAAGAGGACCTAAAAAAAAAAACCATCTCCCAATTTTCAGCTGCCGAAGTTGATTTTTCGGTTTGAAGTTTTGTGTATTTTTTATTAATTTTTCTCATGTTATGTGAAAAAATTCAATTTCTGATGATACACTGAGAGAACTGTTTAGTAGAAGTTACTGTAAAATTTAGTGAAGCGGCCCTCTGGTAACCCTTTTTGTAGAATTTACTACATTTTGTAGTACATAATACTAAGAAATGTAGTAGAAAAAGTACATTTTACTACGTTTCTTAGTAGTTTGTACTAAGAAATGTAGTAAATACTACAAAAAAATGACCAGAGGTCCTCTTTACTAAACTTTTCAGTAATTTTTACTAAAGTGATTTTTCTCAGTGTAGTTACAGATTTGGCCGACGCCGCCGACGGTAGTACTTATCGATTAGGTATCAAGCATAGACTCTTTGGCCAAAATTTCAGTTGCTGAAGTTCATGTGGTGGGGAGAAATTGCCATTTTTCAAATTCACACATAACATGAGAAAAAACAGTAAAAAATCCTGTTTTCCGAACGAACGAACGAACGGACGGCCGGATCCGTCCATTGATGGTATGCTTCGATTTGGTATTCGGCACAGACTGTTTGACCAAAATTTGAGCCCCTGAAGTTCATTAGATGAGCTTAATTTACTGGTTTTTCAAATTTTTAAATGGCATATTTTATAAATCACCAGATGGACAAAAAATTTGATTTCTGATGATAATCCCAGATCCGGCCGACGGTAGTATTAATCGATTAGGTATCAAACATAGACCCTTCGGTCAAAATTTCAGCTGCTAAAGTGCATGTGGTGTGGAAAACGACCATTTTTCGAATTTACAGAACAACTTTACCTGTGTACACAGAACTTCAAACGCTCGTCAAAAATCGAAAAATCAACTTTAGCAGCTGAAAGTTGGGGGATGGGAGTTTTTTGAGGTCCTCTTTCCACCAATGCAAGTTTCATTCAAATCGGAGATTATCAGGTGGGAGGGTCCCTTGTTAGTTATGTAGGTTGTCATTAGTGAAAATCGGATGAATTTCCAGTGAAATGCTTTCTCAAGAATCGCTCGAGATTCCCCCCCCTCCTCCTCCTCCTCCTCCCTCCCAATGTTGAATTTGATGGAAATTTCAAATGTTCGATAAATATCATAAAAGTGTGATAAAATTTGCCATCCTGATCGAATTTTGCGAAAAAATATGAGCTAAAAGTTGGTAACATTTTATTTTACTTGAAAAAAACGTCAAAAATTGATGGAAATCATCAAAATTTTGTAAAATTTATCAAATATGTTTGAGAACACTTGGAAATTGCTTCAGATATGCTCGTAAAGTTGATTAAATTGAAATTGATGTTGTTTATAAAAATTGAAATTGTGTAAAACTTGGTAAAACTTCATCAAAATAATGTAAAATTCCTGTAAAAAATTTGCAGTTTTGAAAAAATATTTCCCAGGACTTCATTTTGTTTCATTTTTTTTTTCGTCAGGCGACTATTGCATCGAAAAAACAAAGCTACAAATACTTATGTTTAAATGAAGGAATTGCAGTACTTTCACTATATCAAGGCTGCAAGTAAATGTACAACTTCTCAGCTGGATTAATTTTTCACCGGTGATGTCTGAGGACATAAGACTTAGCGGTTTTCTATGTCTAAAAAAAGCACAACGGTATTATTTCGTACCAAAATTAGTGTAGATATTTTTTTCTTTTGACGTTTTATCTGAAGGAAAAATTTCACTTACGAAGATGTCGACTCAACATGACAAAAAATTACAAGATGCGAAATAACTGTACCAGTGTTTGTCGTTGCTCTAGTTGACGTTAATGTAATGCTGGTAGGAGGAGAGAAGAGGTCCGGGACAGAGCTAATAATTGTGAAAAATGATCTTCGTATGTGGCATGGTGGTTCAGGGAGACGACTGCAGTAACAACTACGAATTAATTAATGGTATAGAGTAATTACTCGGCGGCGTACAGTACACGATATTACGATGATGTGGAAAGCCAGAGAGAGAAATAGAACTGTGACTATAGAGTATAGGGCGAGGAAAAAGAGATGTCGAGGGGATAGAGAATAGAACCATGTACGACTCTGTATGTACGGTTTTTTGACGTATTCGCGTCGTAGGATCGAGTGAAAGCTCACCAAGGAGGAACGCAATTCGCGTTGCGTTTTACACGCGAACTGTGCGAGCCCAGGGTGTTTGGTTGGGAAGAGGTGGAAAGAGCAGGGTATCTGCGACGGTTATCCTATTAATTGCGAATTCGTGTCGTGACGAAATTCAAATTAGAGGTCGCCCGTGCGCTTTTATACGCGACTACTCGACGAAGAGAAAGCTCAAGTTGATGAAAAGCTGTGTGTACTAGGATGGTTTTCTGGTAGGTAGGTATTTCGAAACAGATTGAGAGTATTCGGGCGTGAGGAAATGCTTTTAGGGTTTCGAATTTTTGATTTTGGGAAGCATTGATGAGGTTCGGATTGGGGCGTTGCTGTCGCGACGATGACGGCGGTGTATCGTCGACTCGACTCGACTCACGTTAAACTCGCGGTGTGTAAGTTGTACACTACGCCGGAGTAGATACATAACTAATTACCAGTGGAATGCTATTCGGGGTCAAAGAGTGGACTCGCCCCGAGACGAAAGAGGGAGGTCAAGGTTGTCTTATAAGAAGTATACATCGATATAGGAGGCTGGATGATTGTTGTGTTGTGAAGTTTATATACCAACGTGTATCTTACGCGTATGAATGTATGAGTATTACATCGGTTAAGGTATGGATAAGATTATGTTTCTTTGCATTTATCGTATCTATGGTTTATCAGTGTGGAGTTTAATGTACCAGTATATCTACGATGAATGTGGAATGAAAAAAGAACGCTGATACGATATTACGAGGTATTTCAGTTGTTCAGGGTAGCTCTAGAGAGGTTTTTGAGGCCGAAGGCATGTATACTCAAAGGCTTGGGCTTGTCGAAAAATGCTGATGTCTGTTGTGATTTGTGTCACATAATAATTATAAGACATGAATCACGTTCCCGGATCATTATTCTGTTCCTCGTTCTTTTCATTAAACGACATTACTTTAGATTTGCAACGTCGCGTTGTACTCAAATTTTGAGACACTATCAATATTGAACCTCGTTTCAAGCGATTGTCGTCAAGTTTACATTAATTTTTTACAATTTCCAGTCATTGTTATGCCCATTGTGCAGTTTTTGTGATGCTTCATGTAATTTTTGTCCAATTTCATTCCACTTTGATGGCATTTCTAACTACGCAATTTTCATGATATTCTCAAATTTATTTTGGCAATTTTTTGTTGTTTTCAATTTTTTCATGTGATTTTAACAAGTTTAGGCGTTGTTTTATGCAATTTTTGCTGAATTTTATTACTTTTTGATGATTTTTTTTGGGCGTTTTCTTATGTATTTTCATGATGTTATATGTAAGTAAATGTAAATTTTGTTGAAATTTTATCACTGTTTTGGTAATTCAGAATGATTTCAATATTTTCATGCCATTTTTAACAGTGCATGTATTTTCTCGATATTTTAAGCAAATTTTGCGAAGTTATTTCAAAAGGTTTCCTAATTTTTTATGCAATTTTTGTGAAGTTTTGACAAATTTTGTTTAAATTTTATCAATTATTATTACGAGGTGTGTTTTGTTAATTTTAGTGCTACCATTTACATGTTTTTGTCATTTTGAAAACATTTTCAAAAACTAAGATGTCTACAAGTGATCTTCAAAAAGTGATCCTTTTGGCCAAAAATTAATGAAACATTTTCAAAATTAAATGATAATTTGTCAAGAATTGAATGTGGAGAGTATTATGAAAATTATCGTTGAATTGACGACTTCCTAGTTGCTGAAAATTTTTGTAAATTGGTGAAAACATTAGAATACCTTAATGGAACGAAATTTTGCAAAAAATTGCTTGAAAATTTGTTTTAGCCGAAATGTCGTAAAAATTGTTAGAATTGCCCAAAAATTGATGAAAGATTGTGAAAATTGAGCAAAAATTTGAAAAAATGCTTGGTTATGTTATTAAAATGAAATGGAGGGAAATTAGGCTGCGAAAAATTCATTTAATTTCGAAATGAAATTGTGAAAAAAATCTCCTAAAGCGTAATAAAAACCGTATAAAATTACTAACTTATTGAAATTTCTTGAAAAGTCAAAAGTTACCAAAAATTGTGAAAAATCCTGACGTGATGGAATTTTTTCATTATTTCTTTCGTGATCAGTGCGAAAAATTCTATAAAAATCATCCATCAGTTGATCAACCGTATCTAATTTTTATAAAAAAGGTTGTCCAAAAGTGAAAGTGTGATCATTCTTCCTTTTTCATTTTTTCAATTTAGTAGACAGAGACACGTAGTATTCTGTTTTTTTTTTATCAAGTATTTTATCACATTTCAAGTGTGTGAGTTTTGCTTTTTAATTAATTTTTGGTAACTTTGGATATTAATTTACTTATGCAATTTTCGTTGAATTTCACCAAATTTTTCAAAATTTAGCTTGTGTACTTTTACTGATTTTTTTATGCTTTTCAAGTATTTTCATGTCTTTTAACGTGTTTTGATGACGTTTAATGCAATTATTTGCTCAATTTTTTCGAAATTTTTTTAATGTTTAGTACTTTTTATGATTTTTATATGTTCTTTTTAACGTGTTTTGATGACGTTTAATGTAATTTTTTGCTCAATTTTTTTAATTTATTTGAAATTTTTGAAATTTTAAGTATGTACATTTTATGATTTTAATATAGGTGAGAAGAGGGGAGGGGGAGGTAAGAGAAAGCGAGGCGGATCACATCTATGAAAAATGAAAATAAAAAAGGTCGAAAAATCCAATTTTGAAAATTTGGTGATGGGCACCAATTTTTCTGGGAATTATCCAAGCATGTGGAACTTATCAGTTTTCTGTTCGATCATTGATTTAATTGTTTCACTTGCTGCTGCAATATTTCAATTTTTGATTTTTTTAAACAAAATTTTCAGTCAAGTTCTGAAAAAGAGGATTGATTTTTATGAACGGGATTGCATCGTACACTTTATGTAGGTATTTGTATTTTTTTTGGGTATTTTAATGCAGATTCGATCAGACGCAGAAATTGCTTTATTGCCTGATATAATGACTCTTCGTTAATGGGACTGTAAAAGAGAGCTCATCCAATTTATGGTGATATAAAAATAAAATTAGTTCGACGACGAAATTGTCCTCTTGTTCGTGTATGCAAATAAAAAATGCGTAATTGCTATATCGGTGGCAGTATCATCATAAAAAGCCTGCAAGAGCGGTATCGACAATAGACTATAAGCAGCAGTATCTGTATCTATGTATCTGCAATCCAGGAGGAATTAGAATATAATTGATTGTGTGTGTACGGTCCATAACGCCGACAACACCCGCGTCTTGTAGCCTACCATCTTAAGCGCCTTACTCGTACAAATGCAGAGTATAGAGAGAATAACCTAGTATAACTAAGTATATAGCCAAAGTTTATAACGGGTAAAAAGATACTCGTATAAAACTCCAGTCTTGGTGGAAGAGCTTACGAAGACTGGAAACTATAGCAAGAAGCAAGGATAAGGAGGGAAGGTGTATTATAGTAGAGGATAGACTTAGTTGTTCGTATGTACTGGTATCTTTCTTTCTCTCTTTACATCTCCGCGGGTCTTTCTCTTTAATTAACATAATACATCGAGTATCGTTACACTTCATTCATCACGACTTGAGGCCTTCTTATGTAGCATACATATACGAGAATAATAAGTTATGCGACGCGACGCTACGTACGAGGTATAGGAGTTGGAAGTACGTATACGTACATTCGGCTAGAACGTGTTCGGAATCGGAAGAGGCGGTTTTTCTTTCCTATATTTTGATTATGGTTTTTTTCTCCTCTCGATTGTACGAGCAATTGGATAGCATATAGGAAAGGGGAAAAAAATAGAAGCTTTGGTCGGCTCGAATCGTTCGGCGGCGAGGAATGGGCTAGTCGCGCTCCATTTAGTTGACTAAATTAGATACCTGGTAGCATTAGATTTTTATTTATACATAACCAAGTCGGGGGATGACCGACTGATGTACCGGTTTTACGCACCAGCGGGGGATAATCGGATTTACTGCGTCTTTGCGTGACTCTGCGTGTCTGGACTCTAGATTCTGGACACAAGATAACTACGTAATGATTAGATTGACGATGCGAGAGATACGTACTACTGGAGATGAGACTGATGGCTCCGAGATTTCAAGCTATTGTGATCGCGACGAGGTTGATGGAAAAGGCTTGTACGAATAGCTTGGTGGGATTTGATGGAAATTGTCGATTGTTTGATATTGGGGCAAGTTGTTTTGTTGGAGTGATTTGAAAGTCTGATTATGACAGTTTTCCAAGTCGAGAAATATTCAATTTCAATATTGTCATTCGTGATCCAAAGTGTTTGAAATCGAGGAGTATTCTGGTTCGAAAAGGTCTCATATTGGATAATTTTTTGAAAGTGTCCTAATTTGGTGACTTGGTGTCTCAATTTTTGAAATTTTTATTCGTTTAAAGTGAATTAATGGAGAGACGTTGCTAAAATCGATTCTGCTGGAACCTTCATGTAAGTACGTATCAATCATGAAAACCAAGATGGTTTTGTTTGATGCTGAAGAGTATCGTAATTCGTAGTTTAATGCCAAACTCAATCCTAAACCTCGCTTGGTAATGAATACGTACTCGATATACGAGTAACTAAGATGTATGTATGTATGTACATTACATAGAAATAGATGTATTACACAACTCGACATATAGGATGTCATTAATCCAAATGCTCGTAACGAAACAGGTGTGCAAGGGTGGATCCTCCATTGTATTGTGTATGCTCGTACCATTTACAGCATATAAACGCATACCTAACATACAATTATAATTATCAGAGATGAAATAAAAAAAGGGCAGGAAGGAAAAGAGGTGGTATTTGACATGAGTTTGGTTGTTTTGTAAACATGTCAATGTACTAAGTACGTAAAATGTACTCGTGTACTCGAAACAGGTGGTTTGCTGCGACTATAACCGACCCCTTGGTTTTTCTTTATCCCTCTTTAAACTACCGACTACGTGTAAATAAGACTAGAAAATAAGGTACCCGTTTGCGATATCAACCCCAATCCAGGGTTTTATTTTGGCAAAAGGAACGTATTGTCGTGGAACCAGTTGGTGGTATTCTTTTGTATGAAGTTGAAGAAAAGGAACGAGGGAACAGGTTAGAGAATTCTATCAATGCTCAGGAGTGCAGATTTTGCAGGGAGAGTTCGATAGTTTGAAAATTGGATAGGTTTTTATTAGAATTTGGGAGAGTTTGGAATTTTTTGGACCACTGTGATTTCGAAAATTTTCTAGTCATTCTCTTTGAAATTATTATTAGAATTTCTGCAAGAACTTCAGAAGAATTGTTTGCCCTTCGAGCACTGCAAGGTGCGGAGTGCAGATCAAATTCGCTTTGTATGGATGATAGATTGGAACTGTATTCCACATGTAAAGTCAACCTCTTGTGTTTGCATCAACATTTTCTTTCATGAAAAGCAATTTTGCAAATCGTGACTGACGTAGCATTGTAAGTGCATAAAATCGAAATTCTCAACAAGAAGAGTATTTTCAAAATTTAATTATAATTTTGGTGTACAAAGTCGTGTGAAGCTTAAGAAGTTTTTGGCGTATCAAAACTACGTACTAGCGATGGAATTTTCCTACAACATAATGCGTTATTTATACGTCTTCGTGTCGTATTAATTCGTATGTAGTCTGTGGTACTTATGAGATTATTATTGTAATATTTTGTATGTACTACTGGTAGTATTTTCAACGATGACTACTACTCGAGTATACATCGAATAAATGAACACAAATATGCATAAGTACATATTATTTTAAAAGAAGAACTAGAATTGATCTAATGATCTAATTATAATGCCACACTTGACGAAGTAATTATTTTGGCGATATGGCAATAGCAAAGTTTATCTATTATTCTAGGTTCAATGACTATAGAATAGCACAGATACTTCGATAATTCAATGTTAGTTATCTATATCGGAAGCTTTCTCAATCTTATGTATTGAAAATATGTATTACTCATTTGTGGATCAGTGCAGTTGTGTAGATTAGATGAAATCTTTCTATGAATTAAATATAAATTTCTTCTAGTATTATAATTATATAGGTAATATGTACATGTGTGTAATAAATAGGTTCAAAGTAACGGTAATACAATTGGCATATAAATTAAACGTATGAACGTGTATTTTTAAAGATCAGTGCTTTCTACGCTATTATCGTTCGATGATTTTTGATTAAGTGTTTATTATTCTTCGGTCAAGTATTGTGGTAGTTTTCCACGACTAATATTAGGTATATTTATTTGCATATCTTGTCTCATTCTATTGAATCGTGCGTGGTTTTTCCTTTGGTTGAAAATTTGAAGAAAAAAAAAGAATGTGAAAAGAAAAATGTTTTTCAATCGATTGCACCTTCTCGTCTTACTCGTGCTTATAGGCTACTCTCTAAATTTGAAACAGTCAATTTCACTGCTTAGCAGTCACGACATTTTGCCTTTTTAAAGCAGTAGTTTTTTTTTACTGCAAAACAGTGAAAAATTACTGAATTGGTCAGTAAAAAATCATTTTGACTGACCAATTCAGTAATTTTTCACTGTTTTGCAGTAAAAAAAAACTACTGCTTTAAAAAGGCAAAATGTCGTGACTGCTAAGCAGTGAAATTGACTGTTTCAAATTTAGAGAGTACGTATTTATCACACATCAGTTCTCGCGAACAAAAATATACTTACGGCGCAGCATTCAAATTTAGACTGCTATTACATGTAAGGTGGAGAAGGGAGACCGAAAATGAATTTATTATTCTTCCAAAATCATTAAATTTTATTGCCTTACGCGCAGCTTCGGTGTTGTCAAACATTCGGTATCTTAAAAGTCATCGTAAAACTTAATTCAGGTAGAGATGGGTATACAATGGTCGTAAAATTCGTCGTGAAATATCACTTATCGCAATAAATTGAAATTTTGTTTATTATATTTTTTTATCGCGTCATTTATAATTCGGTGTATTCAATTAAGCTGCTAATTTTTTCGGAAGAGGAAGGGGACTGTGGTGTAATTTAATCTCATTGAATGAAAATCAATTATTTCAATACGAAGTACTTGCTTAACAATAACAATGTTTAAAATCCGCATAAAATCTGGTGTTTTGTCCCCCCCCCCTCCCTAAATGTACTTACTGACTGATTTTCAGCCTTTCAAAGATATGTACATGCTTTTGTCTCTTGAATTGAATAGAGCTGATAATTGATGAATGAAATTGTGAAATGAACAATCCCCTACAATCAACTAATTTTTTATTTTTTGTTTTGTTTCAGGTGAGTACGAAATTCTTACCGTAAGAATAATGAATAGATATTTACACATGAAAATAAGTAAGTCATTTTCTGATTTTAAAAGTACGAAAAGAGCATCACCGGGTAAAGTAGGTACTAAGGTAGGTGAAATGGCCCTATGCTCGAATTTTGGGACTAGATAACCAGTGAAATTTGTTTCATATGGTTCCAAACCCTAGTGATGAAATTTTTAGATCGCTACTTCGCCTCTCACCCATTCAAAAGGGTAAAATTGTGATTTCAATTAAAAATTTCCATCTTTGGCAGTTTCCAAACGATTTTTTCCAACTTGCAGAATGAGGAAAATGCGATAAAAAGTTGTTAGAGGGCCTCAAAAGACTGTAGGGAAAATTTTGGACCGTTGATTTGAATGATTATTTATTGCCCTTCTACTGGGGTGAAGTTTTTGGTGATGACTGATCGTGTAATAGATGTCCACTTTTAGAAGTAAAAACATCGTTTTTGAAATTTTTTCAGTTTTTTTTAATGTGTCCAAAATTGTATTATTTTTGCAAGTCATGCAAATTCCTTGGAAAAGTGAAAAAAAATGAAAAACGGTTTTCTTACGTCTTCTGAGTGAATATAATGATCAATTGTCACTAAATTTTTTTTCAATTTTCAGTTGAAATTTTGATATTATTTACTCGTAAAAACCCTGGTAGAAAAGTTATGATTCAAGCCAGAGATCAACAATTTGTCCTACAGTCTTTTGAGATTCCCCTACAACTTTCTGTCGAATCCCCCTCCAATTTTGCAATTAAAAAAAAGTGAAAAATAACCCATCGCATTAGACACAGCCAAGCGTTATTTAAATACGAAAATTTTTAATTTTTGGAAATTTTCATTTTTAATGTTTCAACGGTACTTTTAGTAAGTTTTTTCAAAAGTAAAATCATGAAAAAAATGTACCATGTACCTCATAAATTTTTTTCTGGCCACATATACCTGCCAAATCAAAAAAGACGCTCAACTAAATTATCAAACTGAATTTAAACGAAATTCTCGATTTTTTCATGTTTTATAACGCTACTTTTGGATGACCCACCGAACCAAAATTTATATCTAGACCAATATAATCTCAAAATACGTACCTATAGTCCTATCATATGGTGTGATTTCAGAAAAATTCTAATTTTCTTTCTTTTCAACTCATTTCTGTCGATTATGCGGGGTAAAAATCGAAGTTTTTTAATTTCGCCGAAATTATGTACAATGAAATTGAAAAATATTAACTAGTTCCTTTGGTGAAAATTTGTTTAAAAAATCGAGGATTTCCATTTCTCTTACTCTGTATGGAATTGATCTTGATCGAAAAAGTTCGTGTTATGATAACCCTACTCGATTCGAACTTACTTACGTATCTAATCTAATTCACCAGTAAAATCTCATTTCACCGTTCGATGATTTGAAAATTGGGATGAAAATGGTAATTTTTTGCCTCGTGGAGGTGTAAATTAACAAAAACTTTCTCTCTTGGTTCGATTGGATCGAATTTCAAGTTGCAGTTCGGAATATTGATAGGTAGTGAGAATATCTTGTCTACCAGCGCACAGTGGGCCGAAATGAAAGAAAGTGCGCACGTATTTGTTTTTTAGTTTGACTATCAAGTCTCGGGATTTGTCTTTGTGTGTACCAAACTCTGATGTGGAAAAGAGGGTTGTCAGGGTGAAAAATTATCAATTTTGAGTACGCTTTGGCGTCCACACGCAGTACCTTAGTAATCCTTAAAAAAGTGATGTCAAGTTATTCGGTGTCCAAATGTTAGTTTTTTGAAATTTTTCGTCTCAAGGAGCCCAAAGGAGCTGCCGACAGATTGAAATTTAAACGGAAATGTAAAGAAAAGTTCAAGTTGATGTCAAAATCTTGAAATGTTTCAGCGTGAAAATGTGATCTCAACGTCTATGTTGAGCCGTGGGAAGTAAGGAAGAGGGTCGACTATCAAACTGAGAATTGAAAAAAGTGTCAAGGAATCGATTTTTTGGATCAAAATTTACCTGTTTGGTTTGATAATGTAACTTGATTGTTTCCTTTAAAAAATCACGAATTTTTGTTTTTGGGATCTGTGGGCAATGAGCCATGTAAACC
The DNA here is from genome assembly GCF_950023065.1 of Planococcus citri. Lineage (NCBI taxonomy): Eukaryota > Metazoa > Arthropoda > Insecta > Hemiptera > Pseudococcidae > Planococcus > Planococcus citri. The sequence goes on from NC_088680.1 coordinate 33,089,819, forward strand.
TTTCATCACTCATTTGCAAATTATGATAGATTTGGAATTTTTAATCTGCTCTGCTGCCGTGTGTGAATATTTCAAATTTTCAAACCCGAAACGCAAATCTGGGTAAATGTTGAATCTATACTCGTATTTCAATAAGCATAACCGTTTATCAGATTCATCCTACTCACCCTTCATCTTCAAACATACCTACGCTATATTTTTGATATCACGCTCGCAATTCCATTCCTACTCCTCCATATCGTCTCGTATTGCGTAAAATATGGCGATTTTAATTCAAAGATAAGACCTAGATATACGTAAACGTACGTGTGGTATGCAATATGTAAATAACTGTAGCGTAGACAAGTGGTAAATTAGGTAATTAAAGAAACTTATCGTACTTTTACACGCGCTTAGTGGCGTGCTTTTGTGACTTTGTGTGACTTTACAATGTGTATACTCAAAAGTCAACTTATAGCAGCGTTGCAAAAATGCTTGCGGCAGTAATTTCATACGACATTCCTTTCCCTTCTTCTTCGAGTCATCGTCGTATTTTCACAATCTGTTTTCCACTTGTACATACATACCTTTTGTTACGGCGTATTGTACCTTTCAGTCAAGTGACGATTAGCTCGTCGAAAAAGGGTTGTTTTTTTTACCTAGTGGTATACTGTACATCTTGTCCCTTATTGTTTGATGGAAGGAAAAAGATATAGACACCTCTTTATTTCGTAATAAATTCAAGCTGGTCGAGTGGCACTGGTTACACAATGGATGGAAAAGATGGAAATAAAGAGGCGAAGACTGATGTGTGTGAGATGAAAGATGAAGGTATAACCTTGAGCGATTTTACCTGGCGGTTTGATACGATGACGAATGAGGTAAGGTGAATACGAAAATCCTTTGAATCTTTTGCATACATTTGTATGTAGATGTGGCTACCTTACCTTAGCAATTCAGATATTGTATACAACCTGCTTTACCTGTTATCGTCAAAGGAACACGACGAGTAGATATAGGTTTATTTGGCTGCAATTGCGAGCATATTTTACATACTGCTGCGTATGGAAGGACAGGAGATCCCCTCAAAGTATGGTTTGATTTTTTGGGTATATGCTGGGCACACTTTCGTAACAATAGAACAGTGTTGGCTGCATTTACATAATGGCAGCCCTCGCACTTCGCCTCCACGTAATATACCGCACTACGAACGAATGTATATTAAATGTTTCATTTTGTATCGGTGGTATCTCGGGTATTGTCTGCGTATTATTGGCGGAGAACGATGATGAAGACACGGTCGGAGGAAGTGTGGTTGGAGGTCGTAGCTCGATAGAGCCTTTTAGAGGGCACGAAATATGCGTGGTGGTATTTTTATACGTATACGTAGAATGCGTCGACAGAGCTGAGGCAGAGCTGAATACAACCTATTCTTATATATTTGAGTTGGAATGATCCACAGTGAGATGTGTGAAAGAGTTGAAAGAAGCCAAAGAATCAATCCCTAGGTAATGAGGGAGCATCGAGGTAGAAAAAAAAGGACGGAAACGGTTGACATTTTTATTACATGTGTGGCGGTGAGATGTGGTATTCGTTGGGATTCTTTTTCTCGTCTCAGATCACCTGTGCTGTGAGATGTTGGCCCTTGGCCGACGCCACTGTCGCATTTTTGATCAACTTGGCCAATAGTTTTGAGTTTACGAGTCGTCGTCTAGACGCTTGATTGCATCGAATGTAGGAATACGAGATAAAAGTAGGGTATTAATAGATGCGTCTGTGTCTCGAGTGTCTGTGCATAGTCGTATTATGCCGTATCCCTGCGATCTCTGAAGTAAGTTGAGGATGGAGTTGGAATATTTTTGGAACTATTTTGTCTTTAGGAGTTTTGCTGTGGTGTTGTGATTACGATTAGCGATGACGATGACCATATGTGCAGCCCTCTGAATACCCGTAAGTCTTCTTCTAGCTACCAGGTTAAAGAAAAATGTATTAAGTGAAGTTGACGTTCATCTTGAAAATGTCGTGATAATGGGTTGAAATATTCGAGGTTTTGGTAAATGTTATGACGATCGCTGATACTTGACTCGTAAAAAATGATCGAAAAAATATTAAAATTCGATGAGTATCGTTGAATGTGTTGGAACAGTGTCAAAATTTCACATTTTTTAACATTGTTGTAACGTCTTGATAGTCTCATCGAAAGGATTAAAGTAGATGTGGGAGTCGCTGTACATTATCTTGAGTTATGTTGTGCCGAAATTGTTGCCAATTGCATACTTTGAATCGATGAAGAAATATTCGCAATCTCTGGATTTGGAATCCGCGATCTGTGAAATCGACTTGTAGGTCAAAAAAATCGGAGAATTTCTGTGATAATCTCTATTTTCAAGAAAGTGAGCTACCAGAGTAATAATATTGTCAAATCCAAGAAATGAATGGATATTTGAATTTTGAACTCAGCTACTTCAAATTAGTAGGAACTAACGTCACACCGTATTTTCGTAATCATTTTTCGAATTTTTTGCCAAAATTTTGGGGATAAAGATAAAAGGATGCTAAAATATTTGAACTCAGCCTAAGAAACGACGCGCCACTTGTCATTTTCAATATTTTGGAGTTTTGTTTGCGCTCAAAGACGTTTATGAAAAGGTACAGAGGGGTCAGAACAAATATAAGTCAATATTAGGACTCTGTGCCATTTCGCTAGACCATCGAAGGGAAAAATCTGCACGCAAATCCATCATTTTCCATCTAATATTGTGCGATTTTTGCTGGTTCAATAGTTCAATACTCGTCATTATTTTAATGACCCGAACGTATGTACCTACATTTCGTCGAAATAATCCAAAAGTCTTTACACGTATCCATAGAAGCGTGAAAAGCTCCGATGCATCCGACTATCTATCTTTCGGTCGACTCGTCGTTCGTATTTTCTAATAAATTTACATCAACTTTATTCACAGCTTTGGGAAAACTCCCGCAAAAGTAGCTTAGTGCACACGTACTCTTCGTACCTCGTATGTGCGATGGAGCAAATCGAATTCAACTTCATTCGTATATCACCGCTGTTTCCTTATGGGTTAGGTATATACTCGCAGTACTGTCTGTAGCTACCTTTCCGAATTGAAAAACCACCATCATCTAATATTCCTCGACTCACGCTCCACTTCGTTTTCCTTCCTTCATTTCACGTACTGTACACTTTTGCAGCTCGATCGAAAACCCACCCCTGACCTCTCTCTCTCGTGTTGTCGGTATTTTTTCACGACGAAATAAATTGCTCGGTTTTTAATTGATTAGGGACGATTCCCAGAAGATTTTTCTCCGTTATACGAGTACGTACGTACCTTGCTGCCATATTCTGCGAGAATTGTCGAAGTGCTATAATGCATACTAGAGGTACACGAGCCAGGATTCCATGTAAGCAACACGTGCTCTTTGACCTATTTGTTAGCCCCGACAGCGACGTTGTCGTCATCGACGACGACCCAAGACGGATTCGCGTATTCGTTCAAATTTTGCCAATAACATTATCCTCTATAGATTTTACCGTAGTTTTACTACCATGTACGTAAATTTTTACTCGATTCGTTCGTTTTGTGGTTGTTTTATTTCGCGTGCGATTTTCTATATAATGTATCGTTATAATAGCACCTAAAAAAAAGTTGTATATTTTTATATTACGTAGTAACAACAGTGAAAAGACGCAGTTGCTGACACCATTGCGTGCCATAGAAATATAAATATATAAATTTAACGCTTTTTAGAATATATCAACTCGTTAGTATCCTCTCGTCATCTTTCTCTTCGTGATCGCCATCAGTACCATAGACACAGTCACAGTCGTTTCCCAAAAGTAAACCTGTCGTGGTTCTTTCGTATGCATGTGAAAATGAACGAACGAAAACAATTACCAAATTGGAAAAATTACCCTCGTGTCAAGGTGAAAAGCTCATGCGATTATGATTTTATATTTTTTGAGGAAGGTTTTAGTCGATTTTTATGACCTTTGTTGTAAAATTTCACCTGTGAGGATGTTGGAAGGTATAGAAAATATGAAGTTGTGAAACGATTTTTTTTTTGTTGAGAGATTCTACTTGAGTCGTAGGTTTTTTTATGTAATAGAGCGTCCAAAAATTGATAGAAAAGTTCCAAAAATACAATTTTCAATTTTACATCAAATTTCAATGTTTTTGAAACCAGTTCAGCGGTCTACAAATGAAACCAGGGCTGGAAAATTGAAAAATTAAAAAACCATTTTTCAAAAGCTGAAAAGAAAAATTTATGAAAATTTCAGTTTCAGTTTTCACCTTTTGTTTCAGTTTTCTAGCCCTGTTGTAATTTTCAACTAAGAATTTTTAGCCCAACCCAATTTTAGTTTCCCTTTCCTAAGCTCCCATTTTTCAAAAGATGTAGCAAATAAAATCGTTTTAATTATGGGAATTCCTTAAACTGTTGTTGCTCAACAATGTGATTAGCAGATCAAATTCTCGGTGGAGGAGGGGGAGAGATAAGGCATTCGACAATTCTGCCATCAAATCAGAATTTTCGCCTCTTTTTTGACAATTTTTGAAAATTGTGAAAAAAATTTACCAAAGTCGAATTTTTTTAGTAATTTTTTTCAAATTTTGAATTTTGCTCGATTTTTAGAATTTATCAGGAAAAGGAGTAGATATTTTCTGTTCGGGTTGCTCTGAAAAAAAAACTCGAATGAATTATTTTTGTTGGTACCCAAACAATCCACGTTCACAGTCTTCTTTCTTAATGCTTTTTTCCTACGAAAACGTTTTCCGAGGAAATAATTAAGTTTCTAAACTGACTCTAGAAATGTACCAGGTACAGCTCATTAAAAATCATTTGAAATACAGTAGCCATTTACTGTTAATGAAATAATGACTTACCCGATTGGAATCTTTTCGAGAAATGGAAACCACTTAAGTATGAGACTATTTTGATACTTATAACATAACTTATGTGAAATTTTAATCGAAGTGATATTTTTTCAAGAAAAACTGGTTGCATAATTCATTTTACTTTGTGAGAAAAGATGCGAGGAAAATTTTTTGTGTTGAAATGTGAATCATTTTTTCGGAATTTTGGCAGAAATCAACGAATCGGGTGAAGAAGGTGGAGGGAACAGTACGTTTAATTTATTCCAAGAAAGGGAAGGGTAAGCTGTATTTCACATCATAACAGTTTTTTGAAACTTGCCTTCGTTGGAAATTGAATGGAAAGCGCTTCCAAAAATGAAAATTTTTGTTATGATTGCGAAGTAATTTTTGGTATTTTTTTGACAAAATTGTCTTCTTTAAAAATTGAAGGAACCGTGTGTTCGAAAATTTCGAGGACGAACTGTGATTTTCAACGATAATTACTGCTTCTAGTCCTAGTTTCTTCAGTTATTTTTGAAATAAACAGTTTCCATGAAAGAACACATTAATTTGTTGTATGAGGTGTTCAGAAAACTGGAATTTGAAATGAATTTGAGGTGATTCACGATTCCTAGCATTTTGGAAAACGCAACAGAATTCATTTCAGGAGGGATTTCGACCAAATTCGGTGGAAACGTGCACTTTGAGTGAAAGTCGTCTAAAAAAATTTTTAGCTCCAGAAGTGCATCTGAAGGAAGAATGTAAACTCTCAAAGAAGAAGAATTTTCGAGAGAAAAAAATCGTGGATTTTTCTCAAAATGGTGGGCCCACTTTTTATGGATTTTTTCCTGAAAGTTGATGAATGTTGTGGAATGCAATGGTGTCAATTTTTGGTCATTATTGACAAATTCAAACACTTCGGAAAAATATTCAGAAATAATTTCAAATTTCTTACAGCTTTTTAAATTGGCAGTACTGACCAAAAACGGGCACCACTTTATTCCAAAATATTCCCCCCACTTGGATATGCCCTATCTTCCTCTTTCCATCTTTGAAAAAATATGTGCATTTTTTTGCGTTCTGAGGGTTTGTTTCTTCTCTAGAATTGGATCTCATCGTCTTACACCGAAAAACCTATGCTTATTTGCTGGTTCACTTCATTTCAAAATTTTTTTGTTTCGAATTCCAATCATTGCGCCTTCAATTTGCAGAACTGAATTGGGCATGAAAAAACTGAATAAAAACTGTAGGTTAGGTACAATAAATTACTCTTTGAGGTGATTCATTTGCGAAGGCACAGTATTGTTTGTATCGGCGATGAACTTTTCTGACCGTTGTTGCCTCGTAAAAACGAAGTGGTCAAGTTCACGTCATGCAGCTCGCGTGCGAAAAAAATCGCCTTAAAAAACCATATGGAACAGCGAACATGAACGAAACATTCCGCCTACGATATCGAAATCCACTCGCCTTCTGCATTGGAGTTATTGCAAAAAATTCTCTTCCGATTAAGCAATCGCCTCCGCTGGCGCTGCGGCCCATGTTGCTGCTCCTGCGGCACGAACGGCCGGCCTGTGACCGCATCCACTACACGCGGTCCAACATGATACGTAAGTCAGCATATACGAGAGTGTACTACGTGCACAGTTAGAATACCACCGAAAGGTAGATCGGAGCGGTATGAGGCAAAGTGAGGTGAACGTATTTCTACATTATATACCTGAATTCTGGTATTCGGATGCAGGTAGAGTAAGCAAGAGAGCGACAGAGACGGAAAGATGGAAGGCAGTGCGTAATTCGCGTACTGGCGTTACGCTGGTTCACCTTCATCGTAGAGTCGTCCTCGACTACCCTCTTTGCCTATTCTGTGATAAAGATTTGTTTACGCATTTGTATACTAACTCGCGTTGTTGCTGCGCGCCGCCGTTCTTGCCTCGGGCGTTTGGCGGCGTAGGGCCCCAAGAGACTTGATGTGTGCTTGTGTGAGTTGCATGGAATTCGACATATCCGCATACCAATCGAATCGCTAACGAATTTGTAGCAATGGATTCCGCCAGCGCCACGCCACCATCCCCAGTCTCAGCAACGTCGGATTCTTCTCTCGTATACGAGTAACTTGATGGATTTCGTTTAACGTTTATATAGTTACGTGTGGTTGTGTGGATTCTCTTCAGCCTGTGGTTGCGATTATATTTCTGCCAGCATCTTTCTTATATGTATGCTTGGAATACCTGTACCTCTTGTCCATCTTTTAGGAATTTTGCACGACCTCGCTGCTGTGTTGTTGATGAATTAAAAGCAAATGACTCGTCTGCGAGAATATGCGCGTTCTGAGGAAAATACTCAACGATGACGAAATTTTCAACGTACAGGACCGGAACATACGTGGCTGTGGAAGTGTGGACTATTCCGGTAAACATCGGTATTGTTCCCGGATTCCTCTTTGGCAATTTTGGCCATTCTTTTCCTACATTATACTTGGGTAATGGATTAGCCCAACGTGACACGACACAACGCCAGTTGTAATTCGATAATTGCCATTAATTACCGTTTAACTGGACTGTGCGTTGGTTTAAGTGACTGGCGTGTACTTGTAAGGTATTACTTTACCTTGCGCTGATCTGTTTGTGCAGTGTATCGAGCAGTGAATCATATTACGACGTATTAAATCGCCTTGTTTAACTAGTTTTTTGTTCAAAAATACAATAATTTTTCGTGTAGTGTACGTTGTTAATGTTGCTATAAGGTGAAGTGTGAGTGATGAGTATAGGAGTAGAAGAAAATGGCCCGGAAAAATGGTAAGTTTGAATGTAATTGTTTGTCTGGATGGTTTTTCGTTATTGTGTGTGTAGGTTATAGATTGTTCGTTCGTACGTCAGTGCGGCTGCTCAGGTCTTTGTTTCTGGTTTTCATTAGATAGAGCTATTATTTTCTAAAAATGATTTTGCAGGTATTGACTATATTTTCAAAGATTCTGTGAGGGGACTCTGGAAATTTTAGATTTGTATCAACTCTGTCTGTGTAAATCACGAGAAAAAAATGTTACGATTTTGGTAACGAATTCTGCAAACATCACAAATGAGATTTTGATTGGAAAATTACGACAGAATGTCGTAATTTGGAATTTAAAATTTGTTGAAAACTTGTTTAGGTTCTCAAAAGACGATCTAATATGGGTTTAAAACTTATAAAGTGAAAGTTTTATTTAAGTCGTCAAAAATCGAAGATTTTCATGGGTACTTGAAAAGTTGATTTTGGTTCGATGTCAAAAAGTGTCATTTTTTTAAAGCATGAAAAAGCGTCAACTTTTCCGGGTATCTAACAGGTAGTGAAAGTAGTGAAGAAGTAGTAAATTTAGTCAAAAAGTAGTGAAAAAATGAAAAAATTCAAATGCGTTCTTTTTTTTCGAAGTTCATTCGATTGTGTTATTAATTTTGATTGAAATTTAAAAAATATTCTGTGTACAAATTATCTTCCAATTTCAATTTTTTAATTTTTTTGAAAATTTTCCTGAGAAAAATTTGACTTTGTTAATTTTTTTGTGTCGGTTGGGAGGGGGGGAGGGGTTGAGTGGAGAGCTTTCTAAAACTTGAGTTGAAAAAAGGTGGTGAAAAAGTAGTATTGAAAATACAAATGAACGAACTCGAAAAATAAAACATTTCAAAAACACAATGACAATTTGGCAAAAAAAAAAGGAAGATCTTTTCAACGATTTTCGTCAGTTTTGGCAGACAGGCTTTTTAGAGGATAGAAGGGAGGTGGGGTAGTCGTCGATTTTTTGAGCATTTTTTTATTCGGGAAAATGCATTTGGGGAAATTTTCAGGAACCCGAGTCTACTAGAAATGGTTTTAAGCCGTTTTGAAGCCTCCAGAATTTTATTTGGGAATTCCAGTTTTCCACAAAATTTTATTCAGAACTGTTCAAATGAACTTTGGCACTTGATTTTTCAAATTATCAATCAACTGGAGTTTCCATCTTTTTCATTTTTCACTACTTTTCAAGCAAAATTGCTAAAAATCACTACTTTTTCATTACTTTTACTACCGATCTTTAAAATCACGTTCAGAGTGTCTACCAGGTAGTGAAAAATGAAAAAATTTCCGCACAAGAAAAATTTTGTAGAAAATGGCTCATTTGTTGACTTTTTTAGAACTTGAATTACATATTTTTGAAAGCTTTTGCCCTCGCTTCGCTCGGGCTATTTGTTCTTCTTTTTCGTTATAAAACATTTATTGTTCAAATTCAAGAAATGTTCGAGGTTTCAATCAGGAAAATACTCCATTACCTCCTTCAAAAAACTTTTTTTTTTACTTCTTGAAACATGAATTTTTGAAAGCTTTCTTGGCCTCGCTTCACTCGGGCTCTTTTGCTTTTTTTTAAGTTTGAATTTTTTTTTAAATCATTTAAATTTTAAAATTTTGAAGCAAAAATAATAAACTTCCTCATTTATTATCCAAGAAAACAACGTTTTTATTACCCTCGAAATACTAATTTTCGATAGCTTTTTCGAAAAATTGGTATATTTTTTCCAAATGTTGTTCAAATTTTCCATTAATTTTTTTAATATTTTTTATTTTGTAAAAAAGTTTTTTATTCGTCCAATTTCATTAAAGTAACAAGAACCTTAAAGGTGAAAATAAAATGAAAAATTGAAATGACAAAATTATATTCTTGACATCCGTTTGCTTGAAAAAAATCTTGGAATGTTTGAAGACATTGGAAAAACGAAAAATTTTAATGTACATAAAATTTAGTCTCGTCCACCCCTTCCCCCGCTTGAAAAATCCCAGGTGTTTAAAAATGCCCTACCGAAGTCCTGCTTTTTCATTTTGAAATTTTGTTGAGCTATAGGCACCCTGAAAAATCACTGCTAAAAATTTTAAAAAAATATTTCATATTTGAAAGAATTTTACTCACGAAATAGTTCATTTGTAAATTTTTCGAATTCGCTCATTTTATATTTTTAACATGTACTCATGAGAAGTTGTAACAACTTGAATAAATGCAGCAGTAATTATAAAATTATCAAATTAATGAAAACGTGTACTTACTTAAATGTAGAAAAATTACAAAGTTCAAACCAAAAAAAATGAAAAATCGGATTTGTGGGAGGGGGGGGGGTAAAAATATTTTGAAAGGCAGTGATTTTTTTGAAAGGTAAGTGATTTTCGGCCAAAAAATTCGGGTAGACATCCTGTCATTATGTTCACTACCTGTAGACACCCTGCGTTAAGACTGTGTAAATTTTTCAATATCGACGATGATTGAATGATTTACGGGATGAAAAGGTTTAGACAAAGGTTTAGACTGAAAATAGTCATTTTTAGGCACCTACATATTTTCCAACGCTTACGAGTACGTAGGAAATTTCCTCAATTTTGTCACTTACATTATCAGCGTATCCAAAAAACAAATTCCCACGTAAATCTCCATCTTTCTTTTTCGCCTATTTTGTTATGTCTCTTGAAATGTAAATTATATTTTTGCAAATCTGCATTGACTCCGAGAACAGATTGATAAAAATAATCACCCTAGCTCGATAGCTCGTTGTAGGAGTAGGTATCTCGAGCACATAAAATTAATAATTCGTCTCAATTTCGTTGGCTTCTTTCACTCCACCAGTCTACCTACTTGAAAATCGGTTTTACTGGGTTTACGTAGAAAAGGCATAGCTCAAACTATACCTGGGTAGTAGAAGTTGTAGGTAAGGTACCCAGTTGAATAGTGTATGACAAACGTAGGTAGGTATACTATACACTGCTACAGTGTATAGGATGTTCCATTGAAGCGCGCCATAGTCTGATTAGATACCATATTGTAAAAGTAATAGAGTATTGTTACACCAACAACGATGCGGCGGAATCTCCGCTTCTCGTTCTTATTAATAATGAATGAACTTCAAATGAAGTACCGCGCGGTTTACCCTTTCTTCACGCTGATAGAGAGACACTCTCTCTCTATCTCGCTACAACGACGTGCGACGCGGTATTTCTATAGTAAATTTTTCAAGCCACAGAGAAGGAGGAAGAAGGAGTAAACTGCGATGTACATCTCGCTATACAAGCGAATATTGTCGCCCTATTAAAAAATCCTTCTCTTTGGCTGGCGCTTTTATATTGTTGGCGTACCGCGTATTTTACCGCGGCTGAGTACTTTTTTTTCAGTTTGAAAATCCGTTAATGAGTTTTCTCCTTAAAGCGCATTTTTTTCTTGTTTTTTCAATTTTTTTTTTCATTTCGCTGCAGGTTTCTGTGTATGTGTATTAGTCGACATATCGACGTGTACCAGTACCCTATATCTCTTATCACAGGGTATTCATCGTGTATGCATGTAGATGTACAACACATGCGCGTATACGAACTTGAACGGTCACACTTTGCAGATTTTGCGTCTTGTGGCCTTACGTGCATATAATAGAAAAACTTATATACGGTGTGTTCGGAGCTGACTCTAACTGATGGTTGAAATTCGATGCCAATGTGCATACAGCTGAGTGCCCTTATACGCGTTTTTGATCTACTATTTCAGCATCAGCGATCTCGATCCGCGAAAACCCACCAGGCTGCTTAGGCATTCGCAGGTTCGCACACATCGCATCGTATGTACATTGCTAGCTCACTATAGCCAGAGTTACACCTTAAACTAGGTCTTTGCCTTCGGGGTCGTTCCACTGTGTTAAGCACATGATACACCGCCACCTTCGTCGTCTCTTCGCCCGCTTCATATCAGTGTTCAGCAGTACCATTTTCATAATATCATTACCACATCACCGTCATTGGTCGCGGACTGCGGACATCAGCCTATACCGTATAGAATACGAGAGGAAAAAAAGTGCTATGAACGAGAGCAAACGAGAGAGAGGTAAAAATACGCGAGAACACGCCGAAAAAATTATTACATCGCACGTATGCATAGAAAAAAAAAGCCTCTCGGGCCATCTAACGTGTTCCTGTACTTAGCTTTTTATATTCGTAGATACACTTTTAGTATAATACCTATTCGAATTATATACGCATCATTCGTAACGGTCTTCGCTGTTCGGTGTCGTTGATGTCGTCGCATTCTTGTCATCGTTCATCGACGTATCTTTTTGGTAGGTTGCTCTGATATGTACGTATATTAAGCTGATGTAGTATAGATGGCTGAGGGAAAAATGAAAATATAATGTACATGTCCTGTACTCGGGGGGATCATTGTGTACGTATCAAAGTACGTGGCTCCTATGGCTCGGTCATGCACATGTCAGTATATTTCTCTATGCGTAGAATATCTCTATATTCTCTTTCTCGTGTTTCATCTATGCGTATGGGTACTGGAAGATGTACCTAACATGAGATGTTATTGAATACACGTGTAAGTAATGTCACCGCTGCTAGCACACTGCTTCTGTGTAATATTGAAATTTTGATAATGATGTATTCTTGAGGTGTATGTAAAATGCAGGAGCTCTAAATGATCACCTTGAGAACAAAAATGGGGAAAAAACTCGAACTTTGGGAAATTCCGTCGGATTTTTTTGCAGGGATTGTACTCGGTTACTTTTTAAGTGACCAAGTTACTTTTGTTTACTTTTTAAAAATGTTGGTCACTAAAAGTTACTATTTTCATTTCCTTTTTTTCAAAATTTTATCCAAAATTCTTCGAAAAAAAACATTGCTTTTATTGAAATGGGATCATTGCTTTTTCAGCGTTACGAATTTTATTTTTTCAGTTCTGATGATTTTTCTTTTGAAATGTACTCGAGTGTTTTCTAATTTCGACAGGTACATACAAGTTGATATTTTTGAATTCCTCGATGGTTTTTAGTGGATTTTCTCCTGTTTTGATTGATTTTTACATCTTGAATTTTGATGGTAATTGTTTTCTAGAATGATTTTTTCGCCTGAAATTTTGCCAAATTTTATCACCTTGAATTCTCTTGATTTTTTCATGAAAATTTTCCCTTGATCTTGTGTGATTTTATTGCTCAAATAGTCGTGATTTCTTCTTATTTCGGTTCGATGTTTTTTTTTTGAATTTTGTGAATTTTTTTCTTCGCCGATTGGAGAGTTTTCTTTTGAATTTTTGTAGATTTTCCCCTATTCTGACAGGTATGATTTTTTTGAATTTTTGCAAGTTCTCTTTTTCAAGTTTTTCGATGATTTTCTCGAAATTTTTATTATTTCCATAATTTTGTTTTGAATTTTATTGACTCGTTTTTCTGCATGAATTTTTGTTAAGTATTAATTTCAACGAAACTTTTTTTCTTGAATTTTTGAGATTTTTTATAAAATTTTCTCCTAATTTAGCCCCAAATTTTAGTAATTTTTTCTGCCTAAAGTCTTGCGAAATTCCCCTGTTCACAGATTTTTTCAAGTTTTTGAGAGTTTTTCGGGGAGGGGGGGAGGGATTTTGAGACTGATGGTTTTATTTGGAATTTTTTTGAGGATTTCTTGATTTTTTTTCAAGTTTTATTCTTTTGAATTCTCATAGATTTTATTTTACAATTTTTCGACGTCGATTTCCCTCAAATTTTCGTGTTTTCTGTAGTGTCTAAATTTTTGTGAAGCTTTTCGCAATTTAATCGTTGAATTTCGTGAGTTTTTTTTCAATTCTTGCGATGTTTTTTCTTTAATTTTAGTGCTTTTTACTAATACCTTGTTTTTTTTGGTGAAGTTTTTCTACTACTAGTCGAATTTTTATTCTGGAATTATTGTGATTTTTTTCAACTTTTTAAATTTTGACAAAACTCTGTTTTTTGGTTCATTTTGAATTTTGCTCTTGAGTTTTATTCTTAGGGATTTATGATTTTGATTTATTAAAAGAAGATCACGAAAAGGGTTTTCAACATTGTTTTTTGGCTATTTTTTTTCTCTCCAGATCTTGATCTTTGCTCTGCTGTCTGTTTTGGTCATCAATTTCAATTTCATCGTCTGTTTTCCATTTTTAAAATTTTTTTTGAGTCACCGTGTCAATTTTTGACAGTTTTGTTGGATGATTTTTTTTCTTTTTGAAGCAAGATACATTTTTTTGTATTCGAATTTTTAAAATTATTTTCACAAATTTTAATTCGGACTGCAATTTCCCTCCTTCCCCGCCGCCCTTTCCTGTTGATTTTAATAAGTTTCCCGTTTTAAAATAATTCTTCTTATTTTTATGGAATTTTCTTACAAATTATTGTTTATTGTTTCTCAACACTCGAATAATTTTTTTTTCATCAAATCCTCCCTTATGTCAACTTTTCTGCCATTTTACAATTGGTATTTTTGTGTTTAATTTTTTGAAATGATTTTGAAATAAGATTGAATTTTATTCCTCCTTGTTTCGAAAGACTTCTCCCTCTTCTTTTTCGATTATGTTTCCGGAATCCAATATTTTTTTCGTGCTTTCTTTTTGCATTTTGATCTACGAGTAGTTTCCTTTCGAAATGTTAATAATTATCTTTTTTGAGCTTTTACTGTTTTTTTTTCAAAAATGGGTTTTATTCGAATGTTGATGTTTTTTTCTGTGTTTATTGAAAAAACTGCTATGAAAATTTTCGTTACGTTTCGTTTTTTTTTTTTTTTTTTTTGTAATCCAAAATAAAATGTAATGTTTTGTATGCATTAAAGTTTTTTGGTTGCAACTTTTTTTTTACATCAACATTTGTTTTTTGGTCACTTTTTCCGGCTTTTTTAGTTACTTTTTTGAGAAAAATTTGAGTACGATCCCTGATTTTGCATCATTTGAAGTATTTCAAACAATTTTCTCGCAGTAATATTTTTGATAGATTTTCATCTTTTACTCGATTTATTTAGCCAAGTACCTACTTTTGTAAAGTTCTGCACACGTTTCAAGAGTTTTCATATTTAAATTTTTTTGAACGAATTTTTGCATACTCGAATGTGGAAAATGAAAATGACCCCTCCCCCTGCTCTTTTCTCTTTACTCTTCTAATCGATACAGGGTAAGGTAATTGTCATCAGATGAATTTAATCGCGTGAATACGATATCTAACCTAACGCGATGAATTGTGTTTTGGAATGTTATGAGGCTTGACGATGGCCGTTGATATACATCATGCACGACATTCACGGTTCATTCGAACTGTACTTCGCGATGCTGCGGTGATGATGGCGATGTACCTACAGTGTATACACAAATGGAGAGGAAATATTAAGAGAGAGAGAGAGAGACAAAGACAACGAAGACAAGAGGTGGGAAGAAGAGGAGAGTGAAATATAGTATGTAGGTACAATGTGCGTGGAGTAATTGTCCTGTGTAATAAAAAATTATTATATCGCGGGTTCAGTTCATACACAGAAAGAGGGTTTTATTGAAGCTGTCATTGACCGAGAGCTATAGAACAGTCCATAGAGAGTACAGACCGGATACTCAAATGAGTTGGAGTTTAGTGGCGCGGAATATTCATGCAATGCCATCATCCTGTAAAGCACTGGCGAAAGTTCCAAATTTGGCCATTTTAGAAAGGGAGATGTGAATTCACCCTTGGAATGGTTCATCTGTTTATGAATGAAGTATTTTTTCGATGCCATTTCTCAAATTCACTTTCACTTTAATTCGCCACGATTTTATTTATTAGCCAAGTTTTCGAGTTATCTTGCCAAAAATCATACCTACTCGTACTTTACACGCGTACTATTTTCACTTTTCAGTTTGTAAAACGATTACGTTTAACGTATCGATTAGCGAAGGAAAAAAACTTTAATGTTTCGAATTAGCTCGAGGCTTTTGAGTTTGAAAATTGCTGCGAAGGAACGTTGGAAAAATTTTGTAAAGTTTCCGCAACTTTTACAAACTATTTTACCCATTATACATAGCAGCATCGCGGTGTATACTGAAAAAAAGTATACGCATTTTCTCTCTATCTTCGCCACGATGTCATTTCCAACTTCCAGCTCTTTTACAAACTTCATAGACTACGCAGAAATTAAATTTTGTTTTAATTAATTCCAACGAATTTACCCATTCTTCGCATTGCTGCGAAGCATCCCATCTCTAGCTTTTTAACTACGTCGACGTGCAACGAATACGATTTTGAATCCGGATCGGAGTCGAAATTCAGCTTCTTACGTGTACGTACAATGGAACAACATCCTATAGTTTTCGAGGTATTGTTGGTAGTCCTATACATCGCCATCGTATACTTTCGTTCGGTAAATACTTGTAGGATACTTGTATTGGCCATTTAAATGAAAAGTTTTCTCATTTTAAATCCTTCGGGGCTTATTTCAACGTAAAGCCGGAAAAAACAAAATTTATTGCTGAAAAATGAGGTTTGCGTGTGTGCAGGTTGTGGAATAAACACGGGCGTCTTGAAAATTGGTATTTTTGTTTAATTTGCGTGGGTTTTTATTGTTTGTGCGATTCAGAAAATTGAACCGTTATTTTTATTTGCTGAAATTTTCTAAAGATCGAAGATGCTTGTGTTCTGAAAAAATTGTTGTGTGTAGAAATTTTCGAGAAATTACTCAGCTCCTAGTTCAGATTTTTTTTTAACGATTACTCACGTTCATGAGAAATCATACGAGGTCTCTTTCTGTGCGAATTGAAAAGAATCTCGTCCGAGTTTTTAGTTTTGGAAAATTTCATTTTATAATTCGAGGTTGTATTAGATTAGAATGTATTACGTTATGAATGGTATTGCGACGTTAAGCAATCAGCTAATCAATATTTATTCCATTTTTTGTTTCAGGTGAGTATTGAATCTCCATCATTAAGAGTTTCACGAAAGTAAAATAAAATTGGTATCTGAGTAAGTCAATTTTTTATAATTTTAGATTCTCATTTTTAGTCCTTCAGTTTTCTGAGTAATGGAAATTTTTGTGATAGGAATTTTACTCTTTTTTTTGAATTCTTCTCTGTCAGATGGGAAAAGAGTTCGTGTCGATCACCATCATCAACGTTTTTTTTTTTTGAAAACCAGTCAGTTCATTCGAAACTATCTAATCCTTTTTAATTAGAAATTTTTTTTCTTCGAATCTTTTTCTCCTGGAAAAAGCATTATTGACGTGAAGGAAGTTCTTACAAGGCTTATTTATTTGAAAATTATTCAACTGTTCTTCTCTGTATTACATATTATCGATGTTATGAAATGAGAAATAGTCCCAGATTTCTGCTCAAGTTTGCGTTGATTCTATGTATTTTGTACCTACATAGAAATTTGAAAAATTGTAACAAAAAGGAAGTTGAAATTTAACCCTTTTGTTTCCTTTGATGGTTTGAGCTTTCAGTAGATTTTTAGACTTTCCTGGTTTAGGAAAATTGACTGAAAAAATATCAAAATGAAATTCAGTATCATATCTCAGAAATCTGCTCAAAGTTATAAAAAAGCTTGAAACCAATAGGTATTAGGGACATCAATCATTCTTCAATTATTGATTTTTGCATTAAAATCGGACCAAATTTGAATTTTCAAAAAATTCACTACAAATTCAAAGATGAAATTCAGCCTTTGAAACTTGGAATAAAAGTATGATCAATTTTTGAAAAGGTTCCGATTCTAAAAAAATTGAAACCGCCTGTCGTGTATTTTTTTTCGTAATTCCTACGACTTTTTGAACGTCCTGTTGAGAAAATTCATCACAGCACGAGCCCCTACACCGGATTTTAATTTCGCACAAGATCGAATTAGAATAGCGGCATAGATAAAAAATTTCTACGTGAGAGAATCGACGATTATCGTATTTCTGTTGTTATTTGAAAGAGCGGAAATTAATGCTAGATAAGCGGAAACGATTTGGTTTTGTTTTTAGTTCGATAAGAAGCGTCGAGTTGATCATACGCAGTTGATTATTTTCGTAGGATTATTGCCAAGTTTCCAAGTTTAGAGTTTAAAGTACTCGGTACTTGAAATGAGAATAGTGGCAGAAAACTTGTGTTGAAAATGGGTAGAAAAAAGGGATAGAATTTAACGCCGGAATTAGACAACCGGAAGAAACGACAAAAAAAAAGTAAACAGTAGAACGTTATTTGATCTACTCTAATCAATGTGTACAAATAAAAATGCCTACAAAATGACGTACTAAATTTAGACCGTAAACAGGATTCGTTGTTTTGAATGAAATATAGAAACGATTCATATTTGGTTCAATGTTCATAGATCATTTTTACTTATGTACATATTTACTTGGCGCTTCTGCCTACGATGTACCTATTGTTTAATTATTATTGTAGGGAATTTCCAACTTCTTAATACGTGCATTTATAGAGAGTTATTTGTTGACCTCATTTTTTTTCACGTTATCTATTTGTAAGTGCACAAGATTGAGAATTTTCTCATAATTTTTATTCGATGAGAAGAAACATTTATCCAGAGGTCAATGTCCTGCAGAAAAAAAATTATTCAGAAATGTTTCTTTGCATCCCTTTCGTAAGGACAAAATGATAGTCGATGCAAACGCGAAAGTGTAATTTTGTTCAATCCGTGAGATGAAGGAAGGGGGTATCGGAGGGAGCAACATTTTACATTCAGTTTATTCCTTTTCGTTATCTTGAATTTTGAAGTGGTTACGGTTGAACGAGCTCCTGATGTAAATGTGGGAATCGAAGTATCGTTGATTCATGCGGCTGGCTTCGCGTATGCGTTTGTTTAATTGGTTGAATGAATCATATCCTGTGTGTACTTTGTGTTTGTGTGCACTTGCAGCACTTGGCTCTATTTTATAATGTATGTAGATGTACCTCCTGTGTACTGTGGGATTTGTGGTGTGATAAAGGTAATTCGTATTACGTAAGTTTATCGTAGTTTTCAACGTCAGCTGAGTGTTTGTAGTTTTTGTAATTTTCAGAAATTGGCAAGAGTGAAGAGTTGGTAGATTTCGTATTTGACTTTGGTGAAGACAAATCAATTAATTGAAGTGAATGTTTCATTATGAAAAAATAAAAATTAATTGATTTCGGGTGGTTTTGTAAGATTTCATGGGAAAAAATTCTGTAATTTCCATATTGACAATTTTTGCTTTGAAAAGCTGCCCACCCTCCCCCCGCCCAAAAAACAGTCATCCCTGATTTTCATCCCATGAATCGAGTTTTTATAGATCGTTATGAGGAGCTTCGGAGGTTTTTTTGAAAAATTCGAGGATTGGACTATAAGCAACCTATGAGCTATGTAGTTCATGTTGCAGTGCATAATAGGTGCACTGGTGCACTGTCGACCGCATCAAGTATGCGTTCCGGGCTCATGGCAATTTTATAGTTGGTTTATGCAAACAAGGCCTTTCATTATTGGCAAGTTAAAAGGTGGAAATAACTCACCATCGTGTTTATTACGATTACGTAAGAAATCAAATACAACATCGATGCTTTCACCGTGTACACTGAAGAGTATCGAAGCTGGGGGGCAATTCGCGCGAGCAATTTTCCGTTTGAATTGGTGGCCGGAAATACGCGCTGGGTAGAAAATGAAGATGTGGGTGTTACGCGGCTCGACGACGCTGCTAGCTCCTTTGATAGTTGAAAAAATAACCGTTGGGCTGTTTTTTTTCTTTCTTGTCTTCCTAGGTTAGAGAAAGCAGATGAGATTTGATAGACAAGAGCGACAATTACCTCGGCTCATTGTCCTTACCTAGCCATAATATATCTTTATTGTTAGTACAGTTTATTTAAAGTTAATCCGGAAGGTACCTGATCCGAAAGTAGCAGAGTGTTTGTGGATGATTTGAGAATTTTTTGAAACGAAGTTTTGAAAATTGTATTTGTAAAGTTGATAAAAATAATATTTTTTATTACTTAACGATGAACTAGTTCGAGTAGATCGATAGCAAGCTACGAAAAAAATTGACGGATATAAAAATTGAACGTGAAACTATCACATTCTTAGAGCTCCTAGTAAAAGCTAAACACGCAATACATTCGACGCATCTTTTGAATTGCCATCAAATGCTGCATTATTTTTCTCGTTCACGTGTAATTAGTTGATATTTATCTCACTGTGTAAGTAATTAAAGCTATCTATCGATCATTCGAATTTAATTTTTCGGCGAATTGTTATCAAAAATCTCTTCTTTTTTTCTAGAAATCGTTCTCGTTTCGTTTAATATTTAAAAAATTGTAGAAGAAAGAAAAGGTTTGAAAAAAAGTTAATAAAAAAATGCAGATTTCGAGCGAAGTATTTTTCTAGTCAAGTTGTGTAGAGAGGGGAATATTTTACCCACAGAAAATTAATTCAACGAAACCCTTCCAAGATAATGTATTTCAACTCCTTTTCTTCTCTTCCAGTCTGACGAGTGCATGGAAAGAAAAATAAATATGGTTTTGCGTGCACCTTTCTCTCACAATAGCCCATCGACATGCAAAAAATCGAAAAATCGATGACCTAATGCACCATTTTCTGGACGCTTTGGTATGTAGTGACCCCATTTTTTTGCATTTTTTATTCGCGTTGAATGACTTCACATGTTACGTGTGTTTCAATATTTATTTCTTTTATGCAATTTACATACTTTTTTTTCTGTGTCACGTCGTTGTAAAAAATTTGCGAAGCAGGGAATCGATAAATTTTTGAAATTTTTGTTAAAATTTGATGCCATTATGCTTAATTACGTAAGTAATTCAATATAGTGAGGAATTTACATGTAATAGTAGAAGTGTATTTCTGCCAACTAGGTACAATATAGAGTGGAATTTATACCTAAAATTTTTCAATTCGTGAAAGCGATCACAAATTTCAACCGAAGTGGCCGCAATGTGGCAGCAGGGTCAGTGATGGCGGCGCATCGACCGAGAAAAAAAGTAACCAAGGACAATAGTATACGTAAAATTTATGTACTTTCTCTGCGTTGTTGTTGTTGCTGTTGCTCCCGCAGCATTATATTATTATTATGATTATTAAAAGGCGGCGGCGGCAGCTGGCGCAGCGACGCGACGACGACGGCATCAGCATATAAAAATAATAGTGTACAAGGAGGCGGCTCAGCTCTCCGATGTATATATAATTATAACTTAATATACGCGAAAGTGTATTGTTTTTCTGGTTAAAGGTGTTGAGAGTTGGTGTCGCGTCTCGACCTCTTCTCCTATAATAATTCAAGTGTTTGGGGCTAAGTATATAAGACTGTAAGGAGTGGGTTTGAAAAATGACGTATAAATGGTCGTTTTATAAGGATCCTCGGTTTTTGTGTGTATTGGTAATTTAGTACGCGAGATGCCAGCTCTGGCGATGGATGATTTATTTTAGGATTAAATAAAGAGAGAAGAAAACTTCGAGTGGAGGAGAAGCAAGACGAAAGATTGTACGTAGAGAGAAATGCGTATGACGAGTTTAAGTATAGTACGCGATGTACTTACGAGTACGTACGCTGAAGATAAGATAGAAATTGAAAAATTACAGTGTTCGGTTTTTCCAGCTTGTGTAGTCGTTTCGAATTAATGTTGTTGTTGTTGTACGTAGTTCAACGACGAAGACGGACATAGTCCGGTAAAAAAGTTGGGATAAAAAAGATCTCCTTTTTTACGAAACGAGACCGGACGTTGATGAATTGACCAACGAGTATCTACCTGATGTTGATTTACTCAAAGTTTTCTCGAGATGACTAGGTTGATTAAATTTCCGCTGTAAAGAATGCAAAAAAGAGTTGTTGCGACGCGTGGAAAGTTGAAATTAATGAGGAGAATGCGTAAAAAATGTGTTTCTCGTTGTAAAGTGATCGTATTTTTTTTCATTTTGGAAATTGAATTACATATTGTGACAAGCTGAACGAATCGATGAGGTGTGTTTTTGTTCTCGTGAGTTGTTAGTGGTAAGATGGTTGTTGAATATGTGAAAATTCCTGCTTCCATTCTCCTACTCTTTTGAAAAAAATATTATTCAATTTTCGAACCCCTTCCCTTTCCCCAGATAATTGGTGTCGATTTAGGACGATTCTAAGATTTTTATGCTGTAAGCTTCAAGAATGGCTCGAAATTTTCGCACATAATTTTTTTCAGTTATTAGTTATTAATTTCTGAATATAGAAATTGAATTGCTTAATATGAAACGAGTTCGAAAAATTGTGTGTAGATGGAAAAATTTATGAATATTATGGTGAGATGAAATTCGAGGTGCTAAATTTGATTAGGAAATCTTACTGCATAAGTTGACCTCTGGAAAATGAAAAAAATCGGTCAAACGTAGAAGGTCAAAATTTAAAATTTAAAAAAAGATACAACAGTTTCTAAAATTTGGCATGGATATGACTACTTTTTTGGATTTTCTTTTAATTTTTTTGGCTTTGTCCCATAAAGAGGATACTTTTCTACCATAAAAAGGTCTCTCAACCAACTTTTGAAAATTTTTTGAATAAGACAGAAACAGTTGAAAGAGTATCCAAAATTAATGCCAGCAATCAACATTTTTAGTGCTGAATTTACATTTTTGATTTTTGAAAAATTTTCTAACGTACAAATTCGGTTCAATTATAGTCATATTGGGCCTGTTTTGGACCCTTTTGGAATTGATTGAAGGCAGTTTTGAGCTGTTGTGGAAATGAGGACCCTGCAGAGAAATTTTTAGATTTTCGTGTTCTTGAAAAATTCATTCAAAAAATGGTTGGTGAAAAACAAGTTTTCAAAAATTTGTTCTAAAATCGATCGAAATAATCGTAAAAATCAATTCTCGATCCAAGTTCGTTTGTTTCGATGTAATTTGGATCTTTTCAACGAAATATCCACGAGCATTTTGAAAAATCCAATTTAAATTTTATTATATTCCAGCACAACCACAAAATGTTTGCAAACGAGTTCCCCATTTTCAAGTGTATCCTCAGGGGACAATCGAACGGAGCATTTCGATATTTGATCAGAGTGTAAAAAACGCTTTAATAATTACGTTCAATCAAAAATGGCCGTAACTCGAACGTGGTTTGTAGGCTGGTTGTTTTTCAAATGACGTATTTACCCATTTCCACGCTATATTTAATATTTATCCATTTACTGACCACCCTATTAGCACCGTTTGTCGAATCAGTCGACCGAATAATTACGAAAAACGTAGTAACATACATAGGTAACGTAAACCTGCAGTGCTGAAAAAACTAACTGGTGTTCTAAATCCATCATTCAGTGGATGTGTGTAGATACGTATAAAAGCTGAAAAACAAAACCCTCTTTCGTTCACTCTTTCGCGTTAATCTATTAAAATGAAAAAAAGTTGGTACCGTACCACATTTGCGAGCCACCATCATTATGAATTCACGGCGTTTTTTTATTCGCACAAGAGTATACGCGAGTATCAGCATGCAGAGGCACACACACACCAGTAACTTACTTATATTAGGGCACGTAAAGTACATTGACACGAGTAACCCTTTTCCTCATAAACATACCTTCGCTACTTCGCCAAAGTCATACATTCAACGCTACCAGCTTCCTTCCGCCATCCTGATGAAAGTTACAGTCTAACTACAACTTTACATTAGTCTTAAGCCATCATTCGCGTATACGGAGCACGGAGCAGGGACTTGGGACTGGGACCCACCACCTTCATAACTCAGCAGGCATCGTCTGTGCTTTTCGTTTCATGGTATTACATGCTTACTTATACTCGAATGTGCACGTATATTTTGCATGCATCAAAAAAAAGTTACGCCCTTACGCCATTCGGGAATTTTTTTCTGCCTTTTCTGCAGCTTTTCATACTCGACAATATTCTGAAATTCTACGCTTTTGTAATTACGCAAATGAAAGTAGGCTACCTTTCTTCACCTGCTTTGCAGTAAGAGTTGAAAGTAGGAAGGAAGAAAGGAGTGCGTGCTGATTCTACCGGCTGTCTGATTAATTGCGGGCTCCTTCTAGTTTTAATTTTTTTTTTTTCGTGAAAAAGTCGAAAATTCGAAATAAGTATATTTTATTACATATGACTTGCTTCATCCGCGTAAAAACGAAGCTGAAAGCGATGAAAAACGAGTGGGAGTTCGCAATTAATCAGACACTCGGTACGTAGTTGTGTATTTCAACCCTGTGGTGAAGTTCCTTTCCTGCTTTGTTTAATTTTTTTCTTGTTTTTCTTACAAATTTGCTCTTTTGTGACCCGATGTATGCATATGAAGAGTGATATTCCAAAACTCGCTTTGTCCATTTTTATCAAAGTTGGGTTTTCAGTGGTACCTGGTAGATGAAGTATTGACTCACATTCCTACATCATCAACCTACCAAAATGAGGTGTTAAACTCACCTAAATAGCCAATTCACTAAAAATTAAAAAAAAAATAATGTTCCAAAACGCGCTTTGTCCATTTTTATTGAACTTTTTTTCAGGAGTATTTAGTGGATGAAATGTATACCTACACTCCTACAACATAAATCCACCCAAATAAAGTAGTACAGTCATTTTAAGTTTTTTATTCGGACTAATTCCTACAAAAGGTTTTTTTGCGGGATACTGTAGTGGAAGGGGTCCTATTCAACATACTAAAAGTCCCACCCCGTACCCCGCGTGCGTCGCGTGCTAGAGCGTGAAAAGTGTCCCGCCGCGGCGTTTTTTTGCGATTTTCTCGCGAGGAGTTGATTTTACGTCGAAAATAGTTTTATTTTTGTGTTCTACGTCAAATTTCCGATCTAGTGATATATCAACTGTCCTTCTACCCCCAAGGGGGGTGGAGCTAGAACTATTCAAAAAAGGGGGGTTTCCTGAAAAATACATAAAGGTTATAGGCGCCTAAGAGGGGTGAAATGGTCCCCGAAAGCGTTCGAGTTGATATTAGCATGGAAGATGGGTACCATTGAGAAACTTCCGCGTGAAAAATTTCAGATCCACATCCCCTCCCCTTTTTGAGGAACCCCCCTTTTCTGAAATTTCAATACCACTTTTCTCAGCCCCATTTTAACCGATTTTGAAAAATTTTCAGTATGTTATGTATATCCCTAGTAGGTATCCCTACAAAAATTTTCAACCCCCTCCCCTCATATTTACCCCTCAAAATAGCGTTTTTCAACTTATTCTATGCTTTTCAACAATAGTAAAACTTGAGAGGGCCAAGTGCTCTGGAGAGGTCTAGATGAGTGTAGCAAAAAATCTGATGTCATATTCGTGCTCAGCGGTATCGAATCATAAGAAAACGACACCCTGTTCATTAATATTTAGTTATTTTCCCCAAATTCCCATTTTACCCCAACCCTCCCTCAGACACATTTTTACACCATTTTGAGGGGTAAATATGAGGGGAGGGGGTTGAAAATTTTTGTGGGGATACCTACTAGGGATATACATAACATACTGAAAATTTTTCAAAATCGGTTAAAATGGGGCTGAGAAAAGTGGTATTGAAATTTCAGAAAAGGGGGGTTCCTCAAAAAGGGGAGGGGATGTGGATCTGAAATTTTTCACGCGGAAGTTTCTCAATGGTACCCATCTTCCATGCTAATATCAACTCGAACGCTTTCGGGGACCATTTCACCCCTCTTAGGCGCCTATAATCTTTATGTATTTTTCAGGAAACCCCCCTTTTTTGAATAGTTCTAGCTCCACCCCCCTTGGGGGTAGAAGGACAGTTGATATATCACTAGATCGGAAATTTGACGTAGAACACAAAAATAAAACTATTTTCGACGTAAAATCAACTCCTCGCGAGAAAATCGCAAAAAACGCCGCGGCGGGACACTTTTCACGCTCTAGCACGCGACGCACGCGGGGTACGGGGTGGGACTTTTAGTATGTTGAATAGGACCCCTTCCACTACAGTATCCCGCAAAAAAACCTTTTGTAGGAATTAGTCCGAATAAATCCTCTCATTTCATCTAAAATGACTGTACTAAAGTGCTAAACTCGCCTAAAAAGCCAATTTACCCGTTTAAAGGGAAACTGTTTTTCCTCTCTCCTGAAAAGTTGTGAAAATGGACAAAGCGAGTTTTGGAATATCACTCTTCATATCCTGGTCTATCTGTCCAAATACGAGTACGTGAAAAGAATTATTATTTACGTACCTACTTTGTATTCGAGAAGTTCTATGGATGACGAAGTAATGCTGCATATCAACTCTTTGGTCAATGAGAGAAAACTGCTACGTGCAATTCAATTAATTTTATCAAGTACTCGGTCTTGGTTGAAATAAACTCAATCCCCCTGTGAAAATCTTGAAAAAATTTCAAGTCATTTTAAAATGATGATTCTCCAAAACAAAATTTTGAGCTGCCAAAATTGATATTTTGGATTTTTGGTGAATTTTTGAAAATCCTGGAAATCTCATGTTGATGAATTACGTTTCAAAATAACAATAAATGTTGAGATTGAAATCTGGAAATCAGTTCTGTGTAGAAGTTGGTTTTTCCGAATCAATGTTGACTGATTTCTAGTAGCAAAAGTTCTTTTTTCTGTAGATCATTGAAATCGCTTCAGAAGGTGACCGATCAATTTTGGCAGCTGAAAATTTAATCCTGTCTTAAATTCGTCATTTTGGGCAAGTAATTAAAAAATCCTTGGTGAAGAGTTGAAAGAGTTTTTTGATGCATTTTTGAAATTTATCAGAAATTGAAAAGTCAACCTCAGCAGCTCAAAATTAGAAATTTTAGTTCAGTCGAAGTTGGTAAATTGCAAAAATTCTCTCGTTAAATTTTTTTCGATCTCATTTTAAAATCACCAACTGATGAGTGATGAGCAATGACTTTCTAATTTTTTCTTGGTATAGGTACTTTTGCATGAAATTAATATCAATTTGAAGTACAATTCTCCAAAAATGCTTCTCATTTGCGCTCTCCAACGTGAGAAAAAAACTTGCACTTCTTTTCCGAAAATTGCATCGTTCTCATAATTTTGGCAATCTATCAAAATCTTCGACGATTTTGCCCATCTCGACGCGCCTGTGTTATTATTTCAAAAATGCATCTATGTAATATTTCACAGATTAAAAATAACTTTGTGAAAATTTTCTATCCCGACGTAGCGAATTTTTGATCGTATTGTACCTAGTACGCGTGTATCGCAACAGTTTCTATACAAGCAGTATCTATTTCTATACCAATGAACTGTATCATCCTTTCTGTGGCTGCGAGTCACATTTGGTTTGATTTTTCAATAAGCATTTTTCGTTATGTGAGTAATCATCATGGAGGAATCCTTCACAATGAACCGTTTATATTGGCGTAGTATTTTCGATACGTACGTTCGTATGAGCAACGTGCATATTTCTACCACACCATAGGTTTGTTATTGATTGATATCGTGGACTATACGAACGTATGGTATTCGTTTCATTGATGCGTTGAAATCATGACAACTTGACATGAAATATGGTAGCATTGGTCGTCGGTATCACATCTTCAGAATCTTCTGCCACATTCAATAAGAGAGGCTTCGCAAATCGCACATACTTCCGTAATTCTTCTTCAAATATCCCGTTACGTTTCGTATAAGTTTAGTAGGCTGAGTGTTAGGGGGCAGTGTTGAGAATGTATCTAGTATGTGGAATCTGCGGCGGTGTCGCTTCGAGATACCATGCGTAATAAATCAACAGCTATCGACCAAATGAACGCCGGAAATCGTTCGTTGATCTGATCGAGTAAGTGTATACGAACGTATTAATCTTGGAGTCTCTATGCTGGCAATGTCGAAGCACTTGGAGTTGGAAATTATTTTCGAAATGCAATTGGATTCCAGTGGTGTTATTTGACATTATCTGTAAGTTCTGGATCATCTTTAGTCCTATTGTCTTTGGGGGTTTTCATGATCGGGAAGCAGGTTCTTGAACTTGTTACTTTTGACTTGAGGGTAAACTGGAAGAGTTGCTCAAACTGAAAAGAATATTTTGAAATTATGACTTTCTCACAAGCTTTGCTGAACCATTGAAGAAATATTTTCACTTCTCCTTAAAAAAAATAGAAAAAATTGAGGAATTTATATTTATGTTTTTCAGTCTGTATTTGCAATGCCACCTACCTTGAAGGTATTATCGCTTGATTATAAAAAATTGAACTACATGTAGCTCGAGGGCTACTTAAACAATGTCATTCAATCTTCCTGGACTTGAATCGAAATTCTTCACATATAATCCACCTCTTGGGTCACTCTGCTTTTTAACTCTTATATTTTCTATAACCTAGTCGACTGTCTCTGTGTGTAGAATAATTAACACGTACACCATGCCAGGGTGGGCTTTCGCTCATGCAAACACGATGCCTGACACGTGACCAATATTTATGTACTTTGTTGATTATTATACACAGTCAACAACAATCTGCTATACTCGTATGTATAGTACTATACTTGGTACATGCCATGCCATACCATACCACCAAAGTTCCACAAACACGTTCTCGTCGAGCTAATCAAATCTTATGCAACACTACAGAATCCGTACTTTATTATGATCATCTATACTTACACATGCTAAATACTTATTCGTCGTACAGAGAAATTTCGCCGTCTTATATTTCTGTCCCCTGCACCCTTTTTGTGCTACCACGCTTCGGGCGCAAAATGCGAAATTCCACGCTAATTATTACGCGCACGCTTACTTATAGAAATTACCTGTACATGAAATAAGCACTTGTATCCATCAGTCATCGATATTCAACTAGTGGCTGGATCGAGTACGTGAGCGAGAGAGAGAGAAAGTGTACGAGACGAGCGATGAATTAATCGACTGACAGTGCATTCCCTTTTTTTTGGCTTATTCGGAGCAAATTCGATTGTACGTTGAATGGATCTATTGTTTTATATTTCAACGTGCGTGGCAATGGTTATTTTATTTGAAATTGTGTTCGGTGCTGTTAATCGTCAAGTTACGTAAAATTCGAGAATATTTGCAACGAGAGAAAGTAATCATAATAATTGAAAAAAAAAATAGAAGTTTGGATTAGCGCAGA
This sequence comes from Planococcus citri, assembly GCF_950023065.1. Lineage (NCBI taxonomy): Eukaryota > Metazoa > Arthropoda > Insecta > Hemiptera > Pseudococcidae > Planococcus > Planococcus citri. The sequence goes on from NC_088680.1 coordinate 33,118,421, forward strand.
GAAAATTGCATGCATCAGAATAAAGTTTAAAATTGTGATTTGGTTGGTGAATATGAAGTAAACAGATCTGTGATCCGAAGACTGATCTGTTCTGTTGAATTCTCACTATTGTAATGTTTTTTAGTCCTCAGATCAATTTGAAGGAAACACTTCTCAGATCCGTAGTTTTTTTTTTCAAAGTCTTCATGCAAGATTTGTAAAAGGTAGTGAGGAAAAGTAGTGAAAAAAATAAAAAAAATTGAAAACTTGAAATATTGTTCAGTGATTAACTAATTTTACTCTTCAGTTACTTGAATGTGTTTTTCCTCATTGCTTAATGGAAATTACTATTTTCACCAAAAAAGGTTAGCCTACTTATCAAAGTAATTTTTCGGTTACTTTTTGAAAGTTTTGCGGAAAAATTCGAAGATACTAAGGTGCTTCAATAAGTAACGTCCGTTTCGGGGCTAGCGCCAAAACTACCAAACCAATCAACTTGTGCTTCTAGTATGTTGTAGGCCAACTATTTCTCTTTCGTTTGCCGGGTCGCTGGTTATTCTAGCTTATTTGGTTGCTTCATAACATCAGTTCAAAGTAAATGCTTTTTATGAAGCTTGTGCCCAAGAAATGATTTTCGGAATTATTTGTTTTTTTAATACCAATACAAAAAGCACCACCACAATAGGAAAGTTCAACCAATCAAGTTGTGCTTTTGGTGGAATGTAGAGTAACCCTTCCTCTTTCATTTGCCGGGTCGTTCATTTTTATAGCTTCACTGGTTGCTTCATAACATCAGTTCAAAGTGAGTGCTTCTTCTGAGATTCGAATCCGGGAAATTTTTCCCTGCATTGCTCGTTTTTTTATGGCAAAAAACTCAACTGAGAAAGAAATCCATGATGAAATTGTCCTCGAGGTATTGTCTGAATGCAATGGATATCAGAAATGTGCATCCTATGGTTGAATTCTCGATGGAATTCGCGCAGGACAGCGTTATGGAAAGTGGCGCTTGTTGCATGGTGTCCGGCGCAATCATCATCAAAGAGGCTTGGTTGGCCTTCACTGAGCATATTAACCAAGTAACACTAATTTCTGGTATCCATTGCATCCAGGCCATACCCGAGGACAATTCTATTAACAATTTTTTTCTCAGTTGTGTTTTTTGCATTAAAAAAGTGAAAAATTCTGCACATCATTTCTTGGGCACAAGCTTCATAAAAAGCATTTACTTTGAACTGATGTTATGAAGCAACCAAATAAGCTAGAATAACCAGCGACCCGGCAAACGAAAGAGAAATAGTTGGCCTACAACATACTAGCAGCACAAGTTGATTGGTTCGGTAGTTTTGGCGCTAGCCCCGAAACGGACGTTACTTATTGAAGCACCTTAGTAACTTGCAAAAAAATGAGAAAAGTCTTCAGATTTTTTTTTTAAATTTACATTTATCGCAGTTCGGTGGCAGGCTCTGTTTGAAATGAAATTACACATTTGACGTTCAAAAAAATTGCGAGAAAAATGCGAAAGAGGAATTTGTTTTTTTTGTGTGTTCTACAGACATGTAGACAAACTAAAACAAAGCGAAAAAACCTTCACAAAATTTATTTTGAGATTTTTTGACCATTTTTTGATCACGTTTCGATTATCTGTTGGTCTTTTTTTTTTGACCAAAATAAAGCAATTGGACTCTCTTATTTTTGAAAAAAATACAAATTTGTATCACCTATGTAAGCGTTTGGTGATTCAGCATTTTTTGAATGTCTGAAATGATATCAGGACCACTAAAGAATTTGTTTCTAGTTTTCAAAATTCAGCGTCTATAAAAGTCAACTGATTTTCTTCCAAGTTTCCAGAAGTGTAGCATAATGTCAGAAAGTGGACCGATTTTTTTTTTTTTTTCAAAAGTTAGCGTCAAGTAAATTTTGGAAATACCCCCCCCCCCAAAGTTGAACGAGCCTTACTAGAATTGAAAGAGAACCCCAAAAACCATCTCCATAGTGCAAATTTCAGCTGCTGTGATTTTTGGAAAATTTTTAAAACTTCAAATTCGGCTCATTTTCAGTAGTCAGAATTTAATCAAAAATAAACTTGAAATGCTGAAAAATGGTTTATTTGCCATTTTGACTTCTGAAGCCAATTGGTAAGTTTTGAGTGGTCGTAGGGTTTCCAACGGATTTTTTGATTTTTCAGTTTTCGAAAAAATGTCATAAACAAGGCCAAGTAAAATTTAGCATCCATCTATAAACTAGAATTTACCGTTTTTGTGACTCTTTCGACCAATTTTGGCACATACTTTCAAAATCCGTTTGTGTCGATTAAAATCAGAAATTTGTCCAGCGATTATTTTTGAGAGGAAAAAATGAAAAATTCGCCTTTCGCGAACAAGCAAATGAGGAACGCTGAAATTTGTTTCTTCGGGTTATATGTGTATGTAAAGTGCTAGATTTCCTTTTGACATACCTAACGTGAATTTTTGATAAGGCAATTTGCTGAAGAAAATTTTGGATTTGAACCAGCTTGATAGGATTTTGAAAATATGTGCTGAGATCAATCTAAAGGATCACAAAAACAGTAAATCCGAGTTTTTAGGGGATGAATTTAATTTTGACCTTATTTATTTATGGTACATATTTTTTGAAAACTGGAGAAACCAAAATTTCACTGTATATAGGCTCCAGAATGATTCAAAATCTTAACTAATCAATAGTGGGGGTCAAAAATAGACAACCAAATTCAAGTTGTAAAAATTCGCCAACAATCTGTAAATGAATTTTTATCGCTGAAACTTGCACTGATGATGGATTTTGAGGTGCTTTTTTGATTCGCTTTTAATGTCAGTTAGAATACCTTCGTTGTTGGTAATACTTTCTACACGCTGACGACTCTGCTCGCGAATTTTAAAAAAAGTTGCTGAAAATGTTCATTATTTCTCGTGTCTGGTTCAGTTCAGATCCAAATTCATAAAGCTCACTGTATGTCAATGTGTGTCGTATCATTGTTACAGTATTGTACAATGGAAAACTTTGACTTTTTACGAGACGTCTTGGAAAAGTTTCAGTAAGAAAGAACGAGAGAAAGATTCGCGTGGAAAGTTTTCGAAGGCTTTTAAAAATCACAGCGCAACAACCGTTTACATAATAAATTTCAAGAGGAAAAAGGAAAATTTAATATTCAGTCGTAAATATCCGAAACGACGATAGCAAAAGTACAGTAAAAGTATCCGACGAAAACATAACAGTCGGAAAAATCGTTTCTTTAAACAAACTACACGAAACAGAATTACAAGAAAACAAGTATTAAAAAAATGTACTCTTTTACTTTCGTTCGCGTTGGTAGCTGGAAAAAGAGATACATTATTGCATGGTTTTCGTACCTGTGTAAAATATGTATCACAGGTAGCATATTTAGGTAGGGTGCCACGCATACGACTAGAATGATATAAAATTCTACGCAGTAGGTATTGAAATAACATTCGATTCGTTCTACAACTATGTATGTACTTGCTGGTTGTTTCGAATGAACAAAATAAATATTATTTTCCTTATAAAAATTCGTAGTATCTCAGATGATTATCTATAATACAAGATGTACACAGAAGTACCAAATACAGCAGCAAATAACTAACGTGATTAGTGATTACCTAATTATCGGACCTGTCGAGTTAAATCGCTGATAAAATTATACTTAATGTATCGACGTGATGTTCTAATAATAAGGTAAAATGGTAGTTGTAGTTATCACGAATTCTTCGAATTTAATCGCGTGTATTCGCCTCGCCCCCCTCCCATTTTAGTATCCCATCTTGTTGCTTTCTTTTGAGCTGTCTACATCAACGATTACGTAAAATGTAAATCGACATCGACCATTATTTGTATCGATTTCGATACACGATAATGACCAAATATCGTATTAGGTTATCTGCTTCCCTTCCATGTTGAAAGGTTTCTGGTGAGTTTTTTAAAAAGCATAACTTGGCTAAGTGTCATATTTCAAGTAGTCCTCTTGTTTGTCATTTCGATTGATGGACGATGTAACGTGTCCTAGTCTCGCGAGTGGATATCTTTTTTGTGCATGGTGGAAAATAACGAGACATTTCGGTCTCTCGAGACAAGCACATTCTTCTAAAAAAGAGGCGCTCGAGGACTAATTAGTTATACAAATTAGTGATAAACGCGGGCGTGAAATGATTTCTTTTTTTTCACGTCGTCGATGTTATGGAAGAAGCAGAGAGTATCGTCATCGTCGCGAGTCGACGACGACGACGAAAGGCGATAAAGTAGACACGTTTATTAAGATGAGGAAACGATTATTCATCTCATTGGCGACTTTCGCTGATTAATTAAACGATTCAGCCGAAAAGAAGAAGCCCGCAGACGGGTACTTGTGCGAAAATGCAGATTGATAGGTGTAAAAAAATTTATCGGTTCGCGATTTTGATAAAATGCGTGAACAGATTTCGCTTTCGAATTTGAAAAAAATATACAAATATCGACAATCTGATCGCTATCTTGTTTACGTAATTATTATCGCGCTGTGATTATGGGTGTAAACAGGTAGGTGGGTAAAAGCTACGAATACAATAAATAAGGTAGATATACGTATATTATCTAGATGCATATCATGACGAATTGACAATATCGTTAGTGGTGATAAATCCACCGCGTTTCGCTGCTGGATTAATTGGGTAATATTTCATCGCACTAATTACCCAGTTTTTTTTCTGTTGTTGTTTTGTTTTGCGTTGTTTTGTTCGAAATGCCAGAATGTAACCATCCAACTCGTGCTCGAGCGCGGAAATAGGAGAAATTTTTTTTCATTCGTGTACCTTCGTTATTGTTCCTACCACCCCCTTGCACTTCCCCACTTACCTGTGGTATGTGTGTTAGTTTTTTTTTTTCAATTTTAAAACAGCAATTTCGCTCTGCGCGGTGTTTCCTTTTGTGTGCGATTATTTTTAATAGAGTGCCAAGCGTTGGCTCGAGTTAATTTTTTCACGTTTCGATGTAGTGTTTTTCAAACGCTGGTTCGATGACAATGTCAACGATATGGGGAAAATTTTTTAATTTCACTTTAGCTCGTACGGGTTTATATTGTTTTTAGGTACGGAATGTGTGTGCTGTGTACTTGTGTACACGTGTCGTGCCATAGATGGCTTTGACAATTCGACAACTCGACTGTACAATAAGAATATCAAAAAGGTGTATCTGCAGAGCGAGATTATGTGTACTTTTAAATGCGAATCGTTATCGTTAGATTCTCTAGTCAGTTTTTCGCTGAGTGAATCTCGTCGAAAAAATTCAATTTTTTTATTTCGATTGATTTTTATGGCGAATTTCTAGGTATTAAAAGTTCTTACATATTTTGAAGTTGAAAAAAAAAGAAAAATTGAAATTTTCATGCTGGGGGGGGGGTGGAATTTTTTTAGATTTTCGACTCGTTTTTTGATAAATTTTCACATCAGCGTTTGGTAGACTCGGTATAGTTTTGAAAAAATTGTGGATAAATATTTTAATGATAAGACATCCTGTGTATACGTATAGCTTGGGAAATTTTCGGAATAAACACCCCAGTATTCAATTTATTCTTTTTGAAGTCTGTACTTTGGAAAACGTCTTAAAAAAAATCTTATTCACAAGAAAGGTAGGCGAGGTATCCTAATTGGCAGAAAATTTTTGAATCAGACAACTCCTAATCGAAAGAGCATGCAAAATTACATCACCAGCCAACATTTCAGATTTTAAAAATTCATTTGCCGATTTTTAGTGGATTCTTGAAAATCAATTTGGCAATAAACAGACAAAATCAAAATTTTACCAAATTGACCTAGAAAGCTAAAATTTGATATGTACTTACGTTATTTTTGCTTTTCCGAATCGATTGGAAACAGTTTCGAATCGTTTTGAGCAGCTTTGTAGCCTCCGGCAGATTTTAGAAAGTTGAAATTTACACAAAATTTTACTCAATAAAGTTGAACAGCTAAAATTTACGTTAGACCCGGAATTCAACTCGCTGAACTGATAGAGGCGGTTTCAAGTTATTCTGGAGTCTCCAGCGATAGTTCGGAAATTTCAGATTCTCAAGAAAGGGCCATTGAAACTATTATTGATGCTTGTTAGTGACTGACTTGGCTGATTAGTGATTACACATCGTTTTCCCAATATCGATTAGGGTCAAATTCGAAAAGATTCAAAAAATAAACGAATTTTAATTTTTTTGCTATGAGTGTAATTTTTATCAACTTTTTCATAAAATACGTCAGAAAGATGTCAAAATAAGGCAACTGAATAAATTCAAACTTTTTTTGATGTTTGAGATTGAAAATTGAATTTTTCTGAATTTTGATTTTTTTTTGATGAGTTTATTTCATTGAGTGAAAGGATTTTTTCAAATTTTTCAACAGATACGTAAAAATAGGGGTCAAATGGGTCGACTTCACCAATCAAAACTTTTTTTCATGTTTTAAATCAAAAAATAACATTTTTTTGTAAACTTTTAATTTTTTTAAATCGGCTTTACGAAATATCGCCATTCCAATTTTTTAATATGTTGTTTAGCATTAAAAGTTGTCTATAATATATTTTTTTCAGAATTTTTGAGAGTCGGAACGATATAAAAACTACGTTTTGAAACTTTTCGAGCTAATTTTTTGTACGAAAAAAAGTGGCAACACTGATTTTTATGATATTATCGAAAAGCCTTTCGAAACCCCTAACTATTGGGAAAAGTTCCATTTTGGTAGGTATCGCGGTTATCGAGTAATCCACTGCTAAAATGGATGATATTTCAAATTCACTGAAAACTTTGACAACCCATAGCAGCCTTCATAAAAGAGCCAGAGGGCTGCGATTTGCGCCATTGGTCATTTTCTTCGGAAGATGTTTTCACAGGAAAAATTTCAAAAAAATCGCCTACTCCCTTCTGACCATTTCTTGGTCGCATTGACGTGGAATAACCCATTACATGCTGGTTCAAAACCGTATATTTCTCCTATGATTTCATAATATGTATAATAATTTATCATTTGAAAAATTCACATTACACGTTCTGTTTGACATAAAAATCCAAAATTTTGTTTGTGCTCCATTTTTGACATGACGAGTCGACTGGAAATGGTTATAAACCGTTTCGAAATCTCCAGCTATTTAAATTGGACAGATTTTATGGTGTTTTTTTTCGGAAACTGAAATTTTCACGAAGTTGCTAAGTTTGCCACAAAAATCTCAGGCGTTCAAAATCATGGAAGAGGAATAGGCGATGGGGGGGGGGGTGTTCATAGATATTTGAAGACCCTTGTAAAATTATTTTTGTACTAAATTCTAATGCTAATTTGAAAACATATCGAAAATCGGATATTTTGGATTCTCGTTTTAATATCCTTTACTTTTAAACCACAACTAAATAAATTTGACCAATGAGAACCCTCCCTCCTTCGCCTCTTTTAAAATATAGAACAAATTCACGAATTCACCTACATTGGGACGTGATATCGCCCATCGCCGTCGTTAAATTTTGGACGATTTATTTAAAAAAATGACCCACCCATCTAGTTACATTTTTTTGGTGAAAATAATTGAATTTCATGAATTTCAAATTTAGTGAATTTTGTGTAAATACCATTTTTTTTCTCTTAAAAAATTGAAAATAATAATTTTGTGAGCGTATTTCTTTTACCATGTTTTATGTATTTTGTCGTTGTAACGTCCAATTAGCGTTTCAAAAATAGCGTAAAATTGGAAGGAAAATACCTCTACTTCTGGGGGTGAACTTTCCAAGGTTGGCAGTTGTGTTCAAAATATAAATAGTACGACGTACGGTACGATTACGTATCGTATGTAGCGTATCTATTTACTCGTTCGTACGTATATGATGTGCATAATGCATACACAATAACAGTAGCAGCGTGTCGAGGTTATGTTTTGTAAAATGACAGGTGAGTGGGTGGTCAGGGGGGACGGCGACCGGACGAAGAATGAGAGAGATGAAAAATCGGACGTAATTAATCTACGATGGCGGAGAAGGAGGCACAACACACTGTACTGTGCGCTGGTCTCGTTGCAGGAAGTTGAGCAAAAAAAATAGTGTTATGGGTCGAATTAGCAGTAAAAAAAAAAGGATTGTAATTTCGCGGGATGTTTTACAAGAGCGGTGTGGCGTGGCGACGACTTTGGTGATGGGTAAGCCAAACGATCTATTTTTATCGGACATGGTCAATACGTGTGATTTTCTTTTCTTACGCGGATTCGTCGACCGAGCGAGTAATTCACGATCGTTTGGATAGAAGCACGTTGCGTTGTCGTTGTGTCGAAATGATGAAGTGAGGAATGGAGGATCTTAAAGAGGAGATTTTGCACGTGTTACGTAAGGTAATAGAGATAAATCGACGTAATTAAAAAGGGTTTATTTTTTTATTTCCGTTTACGTGTGCTTGGATTTTCGGCGTTTATGATGCTAAAGTAAACTGCTGGATAGAAGTAGGTATACCTCGAACGTGTAAAATTTGCCTTCGTTTCGGTCTGATTGAAGTAGCAGCTAAGGTATCTATTTTCGTAGCGGGAGTCCGCCCCGCTACTCGCCTCCGCTGCTCTGGGTTTATGTATAAGTGTGTAATTGATGGGATTAAGTGTGAACAATGAATGAGAAAGGTGCGAGAGGAGGGTATTAATGGGTTAGATATGGTTTTTATCGCGTAAATAACATCGTACTTAGTATTATACGCGTGTATAGAGTGTACGTCGTCATCGACCAACTTGAATCGAAGTTAATTTGCTTTTTTTTTTGTTTCTTTCTTTTGCAGGCAAAAAGCAAAATGGCACTGCCATACGGACCAATAGTCTGGGATCGGCGACGACCAGAACGTCGTCGTTGCATTTGGAAAGAAAGCCAGCGACGACAGCAGCCACCGTTAGTAAATTTTCCGCCCTAGGTAGATTATTCAAACCGTGGAAATGGAAACGGAAAAAGAAATCGGAGAAGTTTGAAGCTACATCTAGATGTGAGTATATCGTTTGCTTTTGTTTTAGAAATTGGTGAAGGTTGGGGAGGGGATGACGATAAGGAAAATACGAAATATTTTCAACAGTCCCTTCTTGCCTAGTTACCTCTCCATGTTAGCCCCTTGGGATGTTTGATTTTATGTTGAGTGAATTCAAGATTTTCCTATTTTTAGATTTTTGGTGAATTTTAAAAAATCAAATTTTCGCCAAAAATGAGAAAAAACCAAAATTTTACAAACTTGACCTAGAAAACTGAAATTTAGTATGTATGTCTATGTATTGTAGCGTCACATATTATTGGCTATTTAGCATTGACGTTCTTTCTGTTGTAACTTCGCGAATCGCGTTTCGTAAATAAACATTCATTACGATCTTGATAATCAATCTGTTCATTACTAATGTTTTATATTTGGTTCTTATTATTACTATATTTGGTGACCCCGACTTAAAATAAAATGCCTGGTGACGGAGAAGTATTCGAAGACGCAAATGATCAACAACAATTGCATGTTGCCAGAGTCGCCATTAAATGTCCTCCGTTTTGGAAGATCAATCCCAGATTATGGTTTGCGCAAATAGAGTCTCAATTTTCGAATGCAAATATTGTTTCTGATCTTACGAAATACAATACCGTTGTAGGACATATTGAAAGCGAAATTCTAGAAGCAGTAAGTGATATTGTTCTCAATCCGCCTAATCAAGGTAAATATGAAACTTTGAAAACAAGATTAATCGAGTCATTTGCTGACAGTGAAGACGAGCTTGCTCGTAAGTTACTTCAAACCAATTCCAATGATGATTCAAAACCATCACAAATATTGAAAAATATGAAAGAACTGGCTGGATCGAATATTTCGAATTCTCTATTAAAAACATTATGGTTACAGAAATTAGACCCTCACATTCAAGCAGTTCTAATTTCTAAAAATGAAAATTTGACTGAACTGGGCAAGTTAGCTGATCAAATCGGAAGTATTCCAGGTTTAAAGAAAAATAGTATTCTTGCAGTTTCTAAACAAGAATCTGAACTTGAAAGCAGAATGAGTTCGCTGGAATCAAAATTGGATAAATTACTTCAGATCAACAATTCAAAAAGCTCGTCACGTTCACGTTCAAATTCTCGATCACGTTCTTATGTGAATTTACGTCACAGAAGTCCAACTCCAGGTAATAACAGTAACAAAGATCTTTGTTGGTATCATGCAAAATTTAGATCCAAAGCGAATCGATGTGTACCGCCTTGTAATTTTGTACAGAAGAAAAAAGGTACTTCAATTTCTTTTTCGGAAAACTAGATAAACAGCGTGTAGATGCGACGGCTTGCGTTGTTTCTAAAAAACGTCGCCTATTTATTGTAGATCCTATTACAAAAATTAATTTTTTGATTGATCCTGGAGCGGATGTTTCGATTTTGCCATCAAATTTTTTTGATAAAAATAAATTAACTTTAAGTTCGCTTAAATTGTATGGTGCAAATGATTCGGAAATTAAGACATATGGTACTAAATCAATTCGTGTTAGTCTTAACCTTCAAAAAATTTTCCAATGGGAATTTCAAATTGCTGATATTAATACTCCCATTATTGGTGCAGATTTTATTTATAATTTCGGTCTCTTACTTGATCTTCGAGGTAATCAAATTATTGATTTAACTACTAAATGTTCATCTAAAGGGAAAATATTCGAATCTAACATTTCTCATATTTCTACAGTGGCAATAGGCATTCGCCTCACCCTGTAAGGGTACCACAAAAATGCGATTTCCAATGTCCTGTAAAGGACAAGGAACCACGACGACGACGAACCTTTCTCAGAAATCACCTTATTCAGAACTGTTGAAAAAGTACCACTCAATTACTCAAGAACGTTTTTTGGATTCTTCTAAAGTAAAACATTCAACAGTTCATTTCATTGAAACTAGAGGTCCTCCTGTTTTTTGCACCCCCAGACGATTAAATTCAGCCAAGTTCAAAGTGGCAAAGGAAACTTTTGACTCTTTGATTAAATTAGGTATCTGTCGTCCTTCGAAAGGTTCTTGGGCAAGTCCTTTACACATGGTTGCAAAGAAGAATAATTCTTGGAGACCTTGCGGTGATTATCGGAATCTCAACAAAAAAACTAAACCAGATAGATATCCTTTGCCTCATGCTCAAGATTGTTCCAGCCTTCTGTATGGCAAATCAATTTTTTCTACGATTGATCTGGTAAGAGCTTATCAACAAATACCTGTTAACGAAGCAGATATTGAGAAAACTGCCATCACTACCCCATTTGGGTTGTTTGAATTCCCTTTCATGCCTTTTGGCTTACGTAATGCTGCTCAAACATTTCAAAGATTCATGCATGAGCTTACTCGAGATTTAGACTTCGTTTTTGTTTACATTGATGATATCATTGTGGCATCTACCTGTGAAAGCGAACATTTACGACATTTAGAAATACTATTCAAACGTTTACAGGATTATGGTGTTACTATAAATGTAGCAAAATGTTGTTTTGGTGCTTCTATTGTCAAGTTTTTAGGTCATGAAATTTCACCTGATGGGATGAAACCTTTGAAAGATAAAATTGAAATCATCTCAAATTATCCTATTCCGACTAGAGTTGATCAACTACGTAGTTTTTTAGGTATAGTGAATTACTATAATCGATTTATACCTCATATGGCAGAATTACAAATTCTTTTGCAGAAATTAATTGCTGGTCGTAGGAAAAATGATAGATCTCTCATTCAGTGGAATGATATTTTAGATGATGCATTTCAGAAATTGAAACTTGGTTTAGCTTCCAAAGTGTTATTGGTCCATCAATCTCCTGATGCTCAGTTATCAATTATGGTGGATGCCTCAGAGTTTGGTATTGGAGGAGTAATTCAACAGCTTGTTGATAATGATTGGCAACCTTTAGCATTTTTCTCTAGAAAACTATCCCCTTCTCAACTCAACTATAGTGTTTATGACAAGGAATTGTTGGCTATTTTTGAAACAATTAAACACTTTCGATACTTATTAGAAGGTAGGAATTTCTATATATTCACTGATCACAAGCCTTTAACATATGCATTTCATCAAAAACTAAACAAAGCTTCTCCTCGTCAGTTGAGACAGTTGGACTTTATATCACAATTTTCCACAGATATTCGTCATATATCTGGTCAAAATAATGTTGTCGCTGATGCTCTTTCAAGAATTGAAACAATTACAACACCTGATGTAATTAATTATACAGAATTAGCAATTGCTCAAACTAATGATGTTGAATTTCGAAGCTTGTTGGAAAATAATTCAAAATCTTCTCTAACTCTTGTCCCATGTACTTTACATGATTCAGAAAAAACACTATATTGCGATATTTCTACAGGTCGTTATAGGCCTTTTGTTCCGCTTCTGTTTCGCCGTAAAATTTTTGACACTTTTCATAATTTAAACCATCCTGGTGTTAGAGCTTCCCGTAAAATTATATCTCAACGTTATGTTTGGCCCAGTATCAATAAAGATATTAATCATTGGGTAAGACAATGTATTTCATGTCAAAGGTCAAAAATTCATAAGCATACTCAAACAGAATTATCCAATTTTCCTGTATTGTCAGAACGTTTTCATCATATCCATATCGACTTGGTTGGACCCTTACCTTCATGTGATGGATTTAGATATTGTTTAACAGCAATTGATCGTTTTTCTCGTTGGCCTGAAGTTTTTCCAATTAAAGATCAAACCGCTGAGACAGTTGCAAAAACGTTATTTCAAGGTTGGTTCTGTAGATTTGGCATTCCTTTGAAAATCACTACTGATCAAGGTCGTCAGTTTGAATCTAACCTTTTTCGATCTTTAGCATGTTTAATGGGTACCAAAGTTATCCACACTACAGCTTTTCATCCATCCTCCAATGGTCTTATAGAACGGTTTCATAGAACTTTGAAACAAGCCATAAAATGCAGATATACTAATAATTGGGTAGAACTTCTTCCGTCAATATTATTAGGGCTTCGCTGTTCTATCAAAGAAGACTTGAACACTTGTCCAGCTGAAATGATTTATGGCACTACTCTACGTCTTCCTGGTGAATTTATTGCTCCTTCTAATCATATCCATGATACAGAAGGATTTCTTTCTAATTTACGTGAAAAGATGAATTCTTTGAGTCCTGCTCCAACTTTTCACCATTTATCAAAAAACAAAATTTTTTATGTTCCAAAAGACTTACACTCTGCTGATTATGTTTTCCTTAGAGATGATAAAGTAAAAACTTCATTTCAACAACCATATTTAGGACCTTTCAAAGTTGTTAAAAAAAATGATAAAAATTTTGAAATTTTGATTAAAGGTAAACATGTTAATGTTTCTGTAGATCGTTTAAAACCAGCTTATTTATGTAATTCAGATCGTTCCTAAACTTAAGATTTTTTAAGAAATCAGTTGTATTATGATATCTAATAATTTATTCATTATTTATTTTAAAGGAGGGATGTATATGTAGCGTCACATATTATTGGCTATTTAGCATTGACGTTCTTTCTGTTGTAACTTCGCGAATCGCGTTTCGTAAATAAACATTCAAGAACTGGAATTGTAACGCGTGTTTTTTGAGTTTTAATAAAAATACTGAGGCAATACATTACACGCAATTTTATTGATAACACATAGACGTATGACCGAACGTTTCAGCAAAACTTGTTGCCTTCTTCAGCGGTAGAAGGCAACAAGTTTTGCTGAAACGTTCGGTCATACGTCTATGTGTTATCAATAAAATTGCGTGTAATGTATTGCCTCAGTATTTTTAATAAACATTCATTACGATCTTGATAATCAATCTGTTCATTACTAATGTTTTATATTTGGTTCTTATTATTACTATATTATCCTACTTTCGATCTCTTGAATCCATTTAAAACGCTTTCAAACCGTTTTGAGTTATTTTAGAGTTTCCAGCGGATTTTTGTAAGTTGAAATTTTCACAAAATTTTACCCAACAATTTTAGGTATAAGTACCTGAGACCTATCCTAATTTCATCCTTACCTACTGAGTCGATTGGTGATTATATGGAGCAATCAATTTTATATTTTTTCTTCGTTTGAAATTATTTTCTAGTAATGAGTAAAATACACTTTTTTCATACGTATAAACTTGTTGAATTTTCAAATCCAGCACTGCAATTTTTCAAAAAATATGCCAACCGTGGCTCTACGGTTACCGCTCGCTGTAAAATAGTGGTCATTTGAGAATATGTCATCCATTTATTGGTCCCTTGTCGACTTCAAATTCTACCCCATGCGCAATAGAATCGTTTATTCGGCGTATTTTTCATCATAAAAATGACGAATAATTCACGAGAAATTCTCCATAACACTGTCGAGTAAATTTTTCACATAACCTTGTAAGCTATATAAAATTACATAATTCTTTTCGATTACTATGAAATTGTCCTCCTACATCGCGACCTCTCTCGAGGATTTTATTTTGCCGTATTATTATTATTTTTATACCATACCGTATAACGACATAGGGATGGCGTCGTCGCCGAGGAAAATTTTTTCAGACGATCGTTTAGCTCGAAGTATTCCAAAAATGAAATAAAATAACCGCGTCGAGGGAAGGAAAAAAATTGAGGCAAAAAAATTAACGTTAAATCTACCACCTGAGAATATAAACAAGACGAGTCGAGGGAAAAAAAGATGGAAAAACATGAGGAAAAATGGTAAAAGAAACGCGCGTTCCAGCCGAATACGAATTTTATTACACAAAAGAAGTTGAACGACGACACGGACGCTGAAATTCGACAAAGAAAAATATACGACGACTGCGAAAAAAAGCTTTCAAGTTGTAGAATTTTTTTTTCTTTCAACTTTCGTGTCAGCGAATCGAATAATTTGTGTGGCAATTCAAAACAAGACGAGCAGGAGGCGGAGGAAAAAAATGGAAATCCGAAGAAGGAATTCCTTTCGTCGTATACGTCGCGTCGTCCTTGTCGCGAATAGGATACGTTACAATGATGATAAAAAAAAAAACGTAGCTACAAAGGACTTGGAACGACAGACAGGCAGCCAGACGAAAAGGGAGTGAAAGAATGACGCAGTGCGAGAATAAAGTTGGGTATTTTAATGGCACTTGACAACCTTTGGTTTTCAAAAATTTACTCCAGTCTTGTATAAAAATGTAATGGACGAAATGAATCAGTCGAATGGGTAGACTGCGTGGGACGATGATGAAAATTGGTCTCGTATACGAAGAAAATTACGTACTTGTAGGATCGATTTTCCTACAATTTGCCAACCGGCTCAATTAATAAATAACGAAGTTTTTTCTATTACTCGAGTTGCCGATGTTGGCTTTAAAAATGAATGGCAGTGGAAGTAGTTTCATGAAAATTTTCTCTCAATTGATTGATCGAGAAGGAAAGACTCCTGAGGGTGACCGAGTGCGCAGATGTTTGTATCTACTAATTAGTAATTTACTAATTGTATCACCTTGAGGGAGGGGGATAAAGTTGGTGTGGAAAAATTTCTATGTTGATGGTATTTTAGAACCGATTTTGACTTCTGTTCAAAAATTAAACATGTTTTTCCAATTTCTGCTCCTATCACTTTTCATACTATGTAGAACTTTTTTTTGGTGGGGAGGGGGTTCATAGTCATCTTGGAAAATTTTGAAATTATGAAGCAGTACTCCCCTTCATTTTCATTTCCTCCCTCTTCAAATTGTACTTGGTCCAAATCTCGATTAAAAGTGAATCTGCCCTTCAGCCCTTGGCTTTACACTTCGCTATCAATTTTGTGCTTTAGAAGAGACACTATTGCCGATAATTATCTCCTTTCCTAAGAATATATCAAAAAATAATTTAACGAGAGGTTGGAGGAGGAATGAAGGCTCTAGATTCCTTAATGGTAGTCGTTTTCAGCTATTTATTAATCGAGAAGCACGGTCGTCGTCGCTACTGCTGCTGCCTCGCTTACATGTTGCATTAATGAGCTTTTGATTAATGAACGGTGGCAGCGGTGGCGTAGTATAATGGAGGAAAATAATAAAGAAAATTTCCTTCGACTCGGGTCCAGAGGGGTACGAGGCAGGATGCTAAAAACTGCTGCGGCGGCGTCTTGTCTTGAACGAGAAATTTTAAGGAGTGTTTCTGAGTTTTGCAAATGACGATAACACAGTGACAAGGTTGTGTGATTCGTATCAGTTCAAGGATGCTTGGATGTGTGCTTGCGTTTGACAAGCTGTATAGAGAGATAGCCTGTAAATGTGTGGGTGAGAAAGTACCTACCGTGTCGTGTTGAGTAATATAGCCTGGCATGAAAATATATCGTGTGTTATATTGATTCGAGCAACGTGATGGAGTGGAAATTACCATAGGTTTTGGTATGCTTTGAAGCTATTAGGATGTTGTGATTTTGAAGGCTTATTATTCACGGTGTTGTTCGGCTTGAAAAATTTCAAAGGAAGTGTTTCTGGGTGGGGGTGTGCAGGCTGAAGGGTGGAAGAATTGAATTTTTGTGCGAATCGTTCGCGAACGTTTTCATTATTTTGGAATAAGGTGTTTCCGTGAGAAGTGTGATGATGAGAGCTTGAGAGTGTAATGATTCATTTGTTTGGGATTTGGAATAGGTGGCTCAATTTTTTGGTGAGTCGTTCTTAAACTATTCAATGTTAACAATCCAGTCATATTTTAGTGAATCGTTCGTGATTGATTCAGTTTTGGCCAATCAAATCGATACAGTGGGTCATTCCCGAACGAATTCGTGTTTTTAAATATTAATAACGCGGATCGAAATAAATCATCATAGGATTCAGTGGTTCGGATTCAGTTCATTTGTGACTGATTGAATCAGAATTTAGTGAGTCATTCCCGAAGAAAATGATTCCTTGGAGGGTACGTTATTATTGTGAATGTATTGAAGTGATTCAAAAAGAGTTTTGAAATTCATTTGTCCACAGTTCGAGTCTCATTTCAGTGAATCCTTCGTGATTCATTCATTTGTGGCTAATTGAATCAGTTCAGTGAGTCGTTCACGAACGAATTCGTGTTTTCAGAAATTGTGTTTTTACATTACGTTTGTCGAGATGAATCGTCCATGATTTAGTCGTTCGTGATTGATTCGTTTGAGAATGATTGAATTTGAATGGTGTGGGTCGTTACTCGTTCTCGAACGAAATGATTTCTCTGACAATGAGACTACGATAGTGTGATTGTGTAGAAAAAGAGCTTTGAAGTTCAGTTGTGTTACATTTCAGTGAATCATTCGCGAACGAATTGATTTTTGATTTTAGTGAAAAGCGCCGACAAGGGCTTAGATGTTCATTTGCCATCAATTGAGATGAATTTTTAGAGAATCGTTCGCGAACGACTTTCATTTTGAAAAGACATCAACTTCAGTTTGACAGTCTGCAAACCCAGTATGAATCACTTGTGATTGATTTGATAGTTATTGATTCATTTATGAACAATTCGTTCCTAATTCTGGAAGTGAATCTTTTGTGAATGACTGAATTTAAATTCACGAACAGATCAGAACGAAGTCGTTCGAGAGCGATTCATTCTTGAACGATTGAATTACATGTGAAAAAAAAACTGTGTTGGATTCAATTTATTTTTCTGGAAACGATTCATTGGTGAGCTATTGACTCACATGGATGAATCCTTCGCGAACGATTCGAAAAGTACCGCAAAATTTTTCAATTCTTCTCAGTCTCTCACAAATAAAAGATTTTGTTCTTGAGATTCAACTCTTCGCAAAATGGATAGCACGATTTTTGATTAGCAACAATGAACGAGAACAAAATATTTCTAAGAATTCATTAACTGAAAGTTTCATTAATAATTTAATGTTTGTTTGCGTTTTGTTCACAGCGCTGGAACGAAAAATCTCAGTACGTGCTCCACGGGACGAGCTTATTCAAAAAGGAATCTTATTTTTGGATAGTCCTACTACACCAGTAACCCATCCAGGTATGTACATTTCGTATTAATGCACACGCAATGTCACAATTTTCAAAGAAATTTCATGCATGCCTTATCGGTATCCTATGCACTGTACTATAATATTCGTACTAGAAGCTTACATCGTGTTCATATTATGTACGACTCGTAAAATACATATTAAACTTATACGAGAGCCATTAAACTCGAAAAAAAATGTCCCTACTCGGGCACCAATTAACCGCATCACGTCGTCGTCGTCGATACCATAATATCGAGGTACACCGCGAACACATTTTGGTGCTTTTACGTTACTCGTACCACAACACATGCACGAATTCACGATCCATTCTCCGAAGAAACGATTATTCGTTATCGTTTAACCCTCACCTTCTCCGTTTTTCCTGCTCTAGTCGCAATCCTTCTAAATACGAAAACCGTGAAAAGAGCACTCAAAGGCGTGTGTGTTGTAATACGAGGCAAAGCAGGCCGGAGGCGTGAAGAAGGATATCAAACGTGGTAGAATTTTATTACTCGTACTCGAACCCTCTACTCTACCCTTCGGCTTCGTAGTATTTCGCGACTCATACCCTATGTGACTTTGTACAAATTCACGAGTGAAAGCTATACCATGTACAGCCATTATCGTTTATGGCTGTTTCGCACGCCTTTTAAATATCGCGCCATCGTGTATTACGGTGAGAGTTGAAAGCGCCTATACTCGGATATGGGTTTTGTCGCAGTTGAAGAAAAAAAACAAAACAAAATATGAAATTGTTGATGAAGAATTAGACAATTGCTTTCATTTTGAGTGTGGTCGGTCTAGAGGCGTGAAAAGTCCTTTCGAAGTTTGAAACTAGCCATTTTTTTTTCGAAACTAATTGTTTGTTGTAGTAGTTCCTTCGGTTCGGGGTTTTTTGTTTTCTGAGGAGTTTTAGGTTCCTTATCTATTCAGATTGTATGAAAGGCGATGTAAAAGCTGTACAATTTTTAAAAGATTATATTCATGATAAGGAACTAGTTTGTTCAACACAGAATGTTCAAATTTTTTTAAAAAACATCCAATTATGCTCACGTATATAATGTATTTAATTAGATAAATTGAACTAAAGATTAGCAACTACTCTGAAAATAGATTGATTATCTAAGAACAAAGTCTAAGTGAGGTCATATCGCAGCAGATGGGCCAAATTATCAGCAATTGATAGGTAAAGAGACGTTTAAGATATGAAATTTAATGTTTTTTCTCGCCTATCCGTCGATGTTGAGTTAATTCGTCTTCAGCCACCGTCGTGTGATATTTTCCGTTTCGTACTCGGCTTTGAATTTTTACTGATTTTTTGATCCTGTGTTCTCATCTTTTCGGATGTGTTTTTGCGGATGTTGTTCTTTTCGCCGGTTCGAGATGTGCTTGCTGTGTGCAATTTGTGAGTGTGGTAAGGAGGGGAAGGGGTGAGGTTGAAGCGTAGGTATTTTCTGTTTTATGTAACTCGAGAGAGCTGGAAGAAAGGGTAAGTGATGGAATTTTTTTTAAA
This sequence comes from Planococcus citri, assembly GCF_950023065.1. Taxonomy (NCBI): domain Eukaryota; kingdom Metazoa; phylum Arthropoda; class Insecta; order Hemiptera; family Pseudococcidae; genus Planococcus; species Planococcus citri. The sequence continues at coordinate 33,137,840 of NC_088680.1, forward strand.
CAGAGTTTTCCGACGTTTCAAGAAGTTACTTTGAATTTTATTTGTGATTCTATATCTATACATTGGTGAAAAATTTGTATGCTTTTGAAAACTCTTTTTGAGTCAATTTTCTTGAAAAATCATCACAACGTTTATGTTCTGGTGTATTTTTAATGTTTGAATTTGAACTTTCGATGTACTGATTTAATATGTACGAGTACGTACCTACTTATTTGATTTATTGTTAATGTTTCTGAAGCAGTGTCGAGAATTCACTCAAATCAATTGAAAAATTCTAATTTACTCTACGTATAAAAGTACTTAATTTTCTTTATAGAATTTTAATCCCGTATCTCGAGTACTAAATTTTAGACGAGGTCTTTTTCTCCAAAGTAGGCCCACGATCATTTCGATTACATATCCCATTTCTTAAAGTGATTGAAATTTGTTTTTCCCAGCAATTTGCTGCTTTATCAGTGCGATCTTATTCTAATGTCTGAAAAAAATTACCATATTACATACTTCATTTTTTAAAAAAAAGCTTACCTACTTATTTTTAAATTCAATAAATGTGTATTCATTATGGCTATGTGAATTTTCTATGTATGGTACTTATCTAATAATTATGTATGTAATATTTTATTTATTGCTTCTGAAGCAGTGTCGAGAATTCACCCAAATCAATATAAAAATTCTAATTTACTCCTCGTAAAAAGTGCTTGATTTTCTTTATGGAATTTTAACCGTATCTCGAGTACTAAATTCTAGACGAGGGCATTTTCTCCAAAGCAAGTCCACGATTATTTCGATTATCCTATTTCTTGAAGTGATTGAAATTTGTTTTTCCCAGCAATTTGCTACTTTATCAATGAGATCGTATCGCAATGTCTGAAAAAAATTACCATATTACATACTTCATTTCTAAAAGAAAAGCTTACCTATTTTTAGATTCAATAAATTAATTCATTTCTGCTGTTTCCGCGCAAGGATGGCGGCGGTTGCACTGTTCATTGCGACTTATTCGTCCTCACAAATTGAGCCAAACACAATTGCTGAATATCGTCGACACTCCAGACGTCAATCTTTTTGTATCCATGCAATGTCCCAAATCTTGAAAACGCCCTTATATCTTTTGCTTGGTCTGCAAGAATAGTATTAACGTTTTCAATTCACGTACCTATTATAAAACCAAGTTTAGGCATATGTTTTGTTAGACTGTAAAACTCAAAGTAAAATCATATGCAGAACGGTCACAGCAAGAGAATAACTCTGAAAGTGATCGTATAAATCGATTGATGAATTTTATTAATGATAGATGATATAAGTAATACGGTCGCGTTTAGTCAAGTGCTTAATTAGGAAAAATGAGTACCTAGGTAGTAGGTACGCCTAGTGTTAGGATTCTGATTTGTTGAAAGGAAATGATCGATAAATTGTTATACTCGTGTGTTCAACATTCATACGTATGATAGACAATTGAACAAAATGCTCATAATTACGAATAGATGTACTTACACCGAGGAAAGAAATGAAAACATGCAAATCATTATGGTGTCAACAGGTTGTCCTATAATTTTTGAAACAAATATAATGTATTCCTACCGATGTAATTTATTCGTTAAACAAAACTCAAAATCTTATACGAAAATATTCCCTCACTTTCAGAAAGGATATTTTTCGATGTTTTTGCGTATTGAACACGTAATTATTTTCAAAAAAAAAAATATTTTCGAAACACGATAAGTACATACTATATTACTCAAATGTAAGCACATTTCAAATTTTCAACTTCTCCTGGAATAATCCTAAAAAATTGGTCTTGGATTCAAACTCCAATGGTGGTGGTTCAGCTGAACACCATATTTCAAGTCCTAAATTTATTTCAGACAAAGGCATTTTCTCGAAAGCAGGTTCTCAATAATTTCGAATATCCCAGCTCTTTGCAGTGATTGAAATTTGTTTTTCGCGGTAATTTGCTGCTTTATCAGTACGATCGTGTTGCAACGTCTGAAAAAAAAATTACTTCATTTCTAAAGAAGAGAAGATTATTTCTAGATTACGTTTTAGATTCATGTATTATAAAACTGATGTTAGGCATATGCTTTGTTAGGCTGTAAAACTAAAAGTAGAATCATATGCAGAACAGTCACAGCAAGAGTTAAACTTTGGAAATATCTTATCGTATAAATCAATTGATGAATTTTATTGGTAATGAGTAATTTACGGTCGGGTTCATTTATGTGCTTAATTAGGAAAAATGAGTATCGACGTACGTCTAGTGTTAGGATTCTGATATTTTGTTGAAATGGAATAATCGATAAATTTTTATACTCGTAGATACGTATGTTCAACATTCATATGATGCATAGACATTAGACAATCGAACAAAATGCTCATACATATGAATAGATATATGTACTTACACTGATCAGAATTGATCTTCAGTCCATTGATATTGGTTCTTTAATGTATCAATGTAGTATTTTATAAAATAAATAGTGACATTGAAATGGCTATAATTAATTTAAATTTTTACTCCAGAATTTTTGAGATTTGAATTTCCTCTCCCCCCCCCCCCCCATCGCACTGGAAAAATTAGCACAACCTATTAGAAAGGTCCAGCTACGCCCATGTCCATTAAATACTAAAATTTTTGGGGAGGATCACGTATAATTCCCATAAAACAGTTTTTTTCCGAGCCATTTCATCAATCACTCTGAAATTTATTTATTTCCATTACCTATTAATTTAACTAAATCTTAAACAAATTGAAATAATAAAAATCGTAGTATCAACGTCGTCGTTGAAAGATGATAGAACTGAGAGAGAAAGTTGAAGACGATTACGAATAAAAAATGATTCGAAATTGATGCCGCTTACAAAGGGCAACACGACAGATCTCGAAGCTCGTTTCAAATCAATTAACAGGAATTTCATCAATTAGAATTCATTTTGAAAATCGTCCCGTCTGATGAAGGCTGATGAAGTAGGCAGTGCAGGGTGCAATGCAGCGTACGAGACGTGAATTTACTGAAATAAATACGTGACTAATACGTATGTTAGGATGCGGTGCTTCGTACGTCTGCTTACGAGTAAGTCTACGTATCCATTTGATTCTCATTCTCTTTCCTATAAGAATCGTTTTTATATTTAATAGGTATTTTAATTAAACTTTCGTAATTTTATTGAAGAAATTATTGCTAGAAACGAAGTTTTTTCAGTTTGAGCCACCACGATGTTTTTTCTCAAGAAACCGAGTTTTGGCAATCTTTTGCGGACAAAGGTGTAAAAAATTTGATGGGAAAGGTCTTGCTGCATTTTTCTGTTTTCAAGTTAGATTAGGGATAATTCAATCAAATATGACAGAGAAAAGTTTGTAACCTTCGGTGCACTTCGGATGGTGACTCCAATGTCAAAGTTCTCAATTTCCAATCCACGCTCTATTCGTATCATGGCTAATGATAGGTGCATGAAAGTTGCAAATTATTCGATGTACGTCCGCGAGAGTTCGTACGAGTTATACAGTATATTGTTCGATAATCACGTGCTTGCTTTTCACCTACTGCATGTCGTCGTTTCATGGAGTCGATGTGTACACAACCTACATACATACATATTCTATGAGGTGAGGATATATTATACGTGAAGACAAAAGATATACCTTTATAGGATCTGGGTACAGTACAGTACAATTGAGAGTAGGAGTAGAGAATACCCTGATCCCCGATGTAATTAACATCTACCTTAACGAATTATCCCGCTTGAAGGATTTTCGGCCTAATTAATTTCGATTAAACAATACACTATATTTATAGAGTCAGTCTTGTATTAGGTATACTGATACAAAATGCAATTGTGTATTTGTTTTGTAAATATATTATAACTTGGTTGATTATTATCAACGACGAAGACGACGACGACGACGACGACGACGACGACGAGGTTTCCGCTCTATTGGCACTTTTATTGCTTTGCTGCCGATGTCGATGTCGTACCTCCTACGTTGCTTCTACGTACAAGGTGATTTTGCGTAAAATCGACTCGAATTCGTAGCTGGCGTACGTCTCTAAGCCAACTCTAAATGGAGTTCATTTGGAATTCCACGTCATCCTCTAGGCAAATTATATGTAGCTATTGCTCCCACTAACGTCTGTATGTACGTTGATTAGTAATTGACATCGACCTCTAAGTACTCGTTTACTCGAGAATTTCGCTGTCGCGTTGTTCATATTTCAATTAATAAGCGAAATGAAGACGTATAGTATCCTACAGATGAGGTGATAATGTTTGTACACTATGGTGATGAAATCGAGGCAAAAAATACGCTTTATATGGGAACTAGAAGTATGTGTGATGGTCTGTGCTCGTCGAATAATGCGTAGAATGATTCGCAGAAATGTAGTAAAGTGTCACTTGAGTATTTCGAGGCGAAGCTTGAGTCGTAAAATGAGTATGTAGATGTACGATGTACGAGTATCGAAGTGGTTTCTGTATTAGGTCGAATGTGAGTTGAGAATTTATCTTGGAGGATGTGGAAACCGTGCTAAATCGATGTGTATGATGGTATTTATTATCGATCTCTGCATCCCATCACCTTATTGAGGGGCAAGTGGAAGTACCTACCTATTACTACGGGATCGCTCTTGGAAACTACTTTTAGGATATATTTTCTTTCTGGCTAGGGTTGCGGAGTTCGCTATGTAATTTTCTGATATGTTTCCAGATTACTTAAAACTGCTTCAGTTGATGTTCAAGTATTAAATAATTAATGTCAGCGAGCAAAATAAATGAACTTTGCTTCTTAATTGATTCCCTTCGCGACATGAAATTGGACTAGCGGAGTATTTTTTGTTCAAGAGAAATTAGAGTGTTCTGATTCAAGTCGAACCCATGTATCAAAGATTGCGTATTTTAGCTGAATGTACTTACACTGTTCAAAATGTTCAGCTGTGAACTTTATTTCTACTGAGCTCAGTCTGATTGTGAGGGCAAGTTAGAAACTAGTGTTGGAGTTGCTGATTATCGGCCACTATCGGTTCGTTGCGAATCTTCAACATCAATAACGTCACCAGTATTATCATTCTGGAGATTCGATACATCTTCTTGTCAGAAGTTTTGATTATTTATGAATTATGTATTGTTCATTGACGCATTTTCTGATTCGTCTAATGCGTTTGATGGTACATATTACATGATCTCTTCTTAGCAGTATTTGGTATCATCATGTAAGTACCTATCTATAATTCTATTCTGAAGAATAAAAATGAAAATGCACAATTGATTTTCTTGGAAAATACAACATTGCTTACTGTAATCGAACGGTTTTATTAAAAGAAAGTAAAATGTTTGGATTCAAAGAGTTGGTGGAAAGTCTGTACAGTAATACTTCAAAAATTAAAATTCAGATTCATTTTTATCTTGAATGAGTAAGGTAAAAACCAAGACTTTGGAATAAAATAATTGTAAATCATCCATTTTCGTATCTGCTAAACTTAAATTCGACTGTTCTTCGTCTTCGATTTATCGACGAACAATAAAACCCATTGGTATTAGTAGATTTAAAGTCAGTACAGAGCATTCGCGATGCTTTAATATCACGTATTTATAACATCCCCTGCTGCAAAGTTCTCGTCATTTTGTACGAATACATCGCGGCAGATTGCGTACTCGATGCAGCATCCCTAAGGGTAAACTCGAAACGGTTATGATAAAAGTTTCGTTAATCGTGTTATTGTGTTATCAGCGCGTCGAAATTCGAGTAATTTGTCATCATCGTCGTGCTTTGTTTTTGTTTTCGTCGAATCGTTGTTCCAAAATAATACTCACGCTAGGATGAAACGACATGGTGCTGGGGGAGCGAAGAGCAGGGAAAAGTACTATTAAGAAGATAAATACATACGTGTAGTTAGCACGACGACGACGTAAACGTACGCAGATAAATCGAATTAGACATATACGCTCATTTCAAGTTCAAGGGCTTCTGTTTTTCACGACTTTGTCGTCGTGTGGCATGGCACATGGAATTATGTCGAAGAAGACTTCAGAATGAGAATAGTTGTGCTACAAACTGAAAGGTGAACGATAGTGCGAGGATGAAACCTTTTGAACAAGGCGCTAAAATAAACGCGAGTATTAAAACAACGACACTATGACGCGATATAATTACGAAAACAGCGAATAAGAGAGAAAGGCAGAGATAGAACGATTGCCAAAATTTAACGCTTTTTTAGTCTTGGATATACTTACCTATGAACAATTTCATCGAGTACGTGTTGGTGAATTTTGACCCATGGTGTGGTGTATGGATAAGTGCGAAATGTACGCACTCGAAGGCTTTCAATTCTCGTTTCTCATCTAGTTTTCTCTGTGTGCTGTATTGTCCGTCCTTGTATAGAGGAATACGCTGTATAATAATTTAAAATAAAGTACATGTGTTTTCATATGTGTGAAAGATTTATTAGCTGGGTGATGAGAAAGTATCTATGCTGTAGAAATGAGTGAAAAATCCTTCCAATACGAGATATTGATTTGAAGATGTTTATGTTGGCCAAGTTACAAGAAAGACTTCGCGATTCCTAATTTGTAAGTGTCATCGCTTATAATTAGTTAGGTCCAAGGCTACGAATAAGTCGATAGCGGAGAGATTGACTGGAACTACGTAAAACTAAAAGCAAAAAAGAACAAAGCATTTACTTACTTTTTTCAAATATTTCGACGATACCTAGATATTACTCCTTTGGTATGTGTTATTAATACGAAAAATAACGGTGATAGATAAACTTTTCAACCTAATATCTTTTTATCCATCAAGATTTAGTAGAGCTGTAGAAGTTGCCTGACTCCCGAACGAGATGAGTATATATTGTGTATACGTGCAATTTAGGGGCCAATTTTGTAACCTTTGAAATAGAAAAATTGTTCAATTTAAAAAACTTAATATTTATTCAAAAAAGCTTCATTTTTGAGTTTTCATTTTCATTTTTGAAAACGCTGACGCAATTAGGCCCTAAGTGTAAGTGTGGTGTTTAGCGTCTGCAATAATTTACACCATTTATAAAAAACAGTTAGGTAACATTATTCTGATTCTTGAATAAATAAATAATATTAAATAATACACGAGTAAACAAATTTTTAGTAACAACGAAAAACAAGTAATTGATGTACGATATTACGTATTTTGAAAGAAAAGCGTATTGCGTTTATCCAAAAGTTCATGCTGAAAGGAGGAGGAAAAAATAATTTTTTTACCAAGCACGTACCTACCTAGGTAAAAATAAAATTAATCAAAAATGAACTTGAATTTGTGTAACGATCTAAATCATTTTCATTTAAAATCCTCGATGTGAACGTTTATTCATATCTACTCGGTATCCAATTTAAATTTCAGCTCCCAGAATGTCTATATTGGCATGAAAAAGACGGGAATTTGCGATAATAGTTTAGAAATTTCTTCAGAAAGCGTAAAAATTTCTAAAAAATTTGCATCGTTATCAAAATTATCGTTGCTTCCAATTTTTATTCAGTTTTCTCTGTTCTATACTTCTTGAAAAAAATTTCAAAAGCTTTGCCCATTGCTCTGCTCGGGGTACTTCTTTTTTCCCGAATTAGGTAAATTTTCTAAAAAAAACTACATCTTTTAAATCTGAAAAATTCAATTCCAAAAAACCTATACTCATGTCAAAAATGATGTTTTTCAGAATTATTTTTCTACCATTGTATCGTATCATATAAGTTGAAACTTGTAACGCCAAAAACTTTGGAGAATGATTCTTGAAACCTTTTTGATTTTGTGTTGAGGAAAATTTATGCCATTGAGTAAAAATGTATACTTTACATGTACCTTTGTAACTTCAAAACTTGGAAATTTGCTGAGAATGGAATCAAAATCAGTTTGTTTCGATGCCTTTTTAAAAATTGAATTTTCTTCTACTGTTACGATACAAAATGTGAGACGATTATGAGAAAATTCGCGGTTTTAAATGAATTGTGCATCTTTTTCACTATTTTAAAAATTTGTTTGCGAATTCGGCAGTCGGTTGCCAAAGTTGTAAAAAATATGCACAATTCATCCGAAATTGCGAATCTTCCTCCTGGTTTTCTCAAATTTTTTGCCGTACTTGATGATTCAAGAAAATACAGAAAAAACTTTTTCACCCACAAGTTTTCTTTTGCCCTCACTTCGCTTGAGCCACTTGGCTTTTTTCAAATTTTCTGAAAAATGATTGTTCAAAAACAATGAGATAGTTTTTTTTTTACAAAATTTTGCAGGTCATTGTATCGATTTTTTTTTTTTTTTGAATTCAAAGAAGTAATCCGAAAATCACACTAATGTCTCAACTCTGGATTTCAATGAACTGTACGAAGGCTATGAACCTTGTTACAGACTGCGTGAATTTTTTTGACAATTTTCCCGTTTTTTTGAATGAAACGATGAAATGGGCAAAGAGAGGCGGGGAGAAGAGGATGAATCTTGAAATCTTATGTACCTTCATTTTAAAAATCTGGGGATACTGAAGATTTGAGTTTTGGAAGGAGGGGAGTTAACTATTGGTAGATTTGACGACATTAACGCGGTACGAAATTTCATTTTTAGGATGCAAAAAAGCATGAACAAAACACGAATTTACCTATCTGGATTTTAAAAGTAGGCACTAGGCACCGTGGATCTCAAAACTGGTTGCACTTGAAAAAAATAGATCGAGGATTAAAATTCAGTCATAAGACTCTGAAAAGTTCAAAACTGAACTTTCAAAAGGGAAGTTTAACCTACCAAGCACCAAAATGGGAAGCTACCGTTTAAAAATTTGAAAAATTATGGTAATTTTGTCGCTAGGAAAAACGGTGAAACAGTTTCCACCAGAATCACTTATTTAAAATTACTTACTTACTCGTGTTTGCGGATTCACGAAATGTTATTTTATTTAATTCAGATGAGGTTCAAAAATATTGAAAAATAAGTGGTTGACTGAAATCTTAAGAGTGATAACTGTTGACCCTTCGTAGAACAGACGAGTATTCATTTTAAATAATGAATTAAAAAAAAATTAAAACAATAAAAAATACGAAAATTTGAACCAAAAAAAGGAAAAGAAAATTTAAACGAAAAATATACTGAGAGAATTAAGTAAGGTAATTGCTAATGTGTAACATTTGAAGTAGAAAAATTCTTCAATTTCAAAAACTTGATATACCTATATTTTAAAAGTTTACTCACATTATTCAAATAAATAAAATAGATAAATAAGCCTAAATACATGTATCTAGATAGATCGATAAGTAAGTAAGTACCTAAGATTAAATAATACACGAGTGAACATGTTTCGTATCTTGAAAGGGAAGTGTATTGCGTTTATCTGAAAGTTCATGCCCAAAGAAGGAGGGAAAATTCAATTTAAAAAAAATTACTTACTTGTATGATAATGTATGATGATCTGAATCATTGAATTTTTTTAAGGTGTGGGTTTATCAATTTAAGTATCTAGCCCAATTTAAATTTCAGCTCATGAGAACAAATTCAAAATGCTCGTTCGCAAGCACCTATTATTTCGAAAATAGTACCGCGAGTAAGGAGAGACGAGAAAGTATACGTACATTACATAGTACATACGTGTAGCATGGTACCACTTGTTCAGGCGAGAAAATATGTAATTTTCTTAGGAATACTAAAAGGATATTTCTAGTCTTCTTTCCATATGAATCTCCTAATCTCCTGCTGGCTGCGTGAGAGGTTACGTAGACTAGAGCAGTAAACACAAACGCTAAAAAGAGCGTAATTAATTTTCATTAAAATTTTCTGTGTAATAATGCGAAACATTGTTCTTAATGTGCTGTCTTTCCCTCTTGTTTGTTTCGTATATGGGCGAGGAGAGTAAAAAAATGATGAAATTATGAAATTTAGAATCACGAGGTACATATGAGGTGTTGGTGGCTGGCGCTTTCGGTTTTAATTGATATACATTTTTTTTTTTGGTAAATGGATTTTTTATACTGCAATTTTTTTTTGTTTTTTTCAATACTCACGAAAATTACTTTAATTTAATTCGTAGGCACGACAGAAAGTAGTACAGACGGTGGTAGCGTAATGTATTGCGCCACCTCGACGACCATCCCATCGATTACAACGGCAACCGGTACCATGCCAGTTATATCGCATCAACATCAATCCTCTTTTACTACATCGTCGTCGATGACGTTGGTCTCAAGTAGTGGTATCAACGATGTTACGTCCATAATATCAGGTTTGATGATTTATACTTTTGATGTGGTTGTTGGTTGCGGCTTCTTAAGATGAATAATACCTACCTATATACCTGCCATAGTTAGTATAGGGTGTTAGGATATAAGGTATACGAGATGATTGAATTGATTGAAAAGTGAGGGATGATAATTGATTTGCGTTCGAAGTGGTTTTAGAATCTTTGAAGTGGGATATGCTAAAATTGAACTAGACTCGTGACAATTTTCGGGGCATATCCTCGTAATATGATTTTCAAAGAATATCTCGAGTTTGTAATATTACTCCCTATGTACAAATTTGTACCCAACTTTTACATAAGATAAGAAAATTTCAAATGAAAGTAACACTGTAAGGTATCTGATCACAGTAAAATCTAGTTGAAAAGTTCACATCTCTATAGCCTCGGAGAAAATGGGCAAAACGTGGAAATTTAAATTCGTCTATAGTTTTCACAGGTGTTGGTAGAGTATAAGATGCTTTTTAATGCCTTGTAAAAATGGCTTCTTCGTATCCATTGTTGTTTGTAACATACTCGCACGTGTAAAATATCTCGAGTTTTCGGCGTTGAAAAAATATTTAAAAAGTACGAGAAAACCGATGCGTCTTTATGTATAACGCCGTCTGACACCGAAGTATGCAAATCGTCGAGCTCTTACGTCGAGCGAATTGTTAGCTCGGACGTGCACAAGTGCTGGCAATCACGACGAATGTGTTTAAGCCGATGGTTAATATTCGAGTCAAATGCAAATCACGAAGAAGAGAAATGAAGCGAGGAGTACGAGTGTGTAGAAATACGAGCTCGAAGTGACGGTTTCGGAATTTTCAAAGGTTGGAATTCTGTCTTTTTTGGTAGAGTAGTTGTTCAGATTTTTTTTTTAATGAGAATTTTCTCAGAATGGAAAGTGACTTTGAAAAACGTCAGTTGTTTCTCATCTGATTTTTTTTTACTCTTGAGATTGTTCTTTTGAAAAATGTATATGTACATTGTACGTTTATTGTACTGTTTGAGTCGCCTTGAATATTGGAACAGTGTTTTTTATTCGATAGTTCTTGCTTTTTCTAATTTTTTCAATTTTTTTACGACTCAGTAAGCAGTTCTAATGATCTGGCAGTTTAGAGAATCATCATTCCTGAAGTGAAAACTTTTTCAAATTTTTTATTGTGATTTTGATTGAAAAAATCGTGTGTTGGCGGTTCTAAAATGTGTGCTGATTGTTTGGAAAAAATTTTCAAATTTGCTTCGAGAAATTTGTGCTTGAAATTTCGAACAATTTTTTAGACTAGGATAAAATTTGGATTACTTACTGAATAATACATACGTACCTACTGATTAGTTGATCATCAATCATCGTGAATAAATGGAAATGAAACTTGAGAAAGATTTCAAAACGCAACGAAAACTTGTATTTTAAAAAAATTTTGCGGTAATATTTCTTCGATAACAACAATTACAAAAATTATGAGATCGTCTATCCCAAGGGAGAAAAAAAGACGTCTTTCGTGAACAATTTGAAACAAAGATAAGTGAGTTAAAACGAGGAAAACAATACGATTTAATTTTTTAAGCTTTAGCGGCTACTGGAACTGGTCCCAAAGGGAGTGGGTATCCTTTAACGACGTATCCATTTTCATCGGCCTTGTAACCGAACGATACTGGGGTTCCATCTGGACTGGTGTATTCGTAAGTTCCTTCTTTGACTGGAACATATCCTTCTTTGGACGGTTTCAAGTAGCTTCGTTCGCTGACACGGATTCCATCGGCAGTGACGTAACTGCAAAAGACTAAAATATAATAACCAATCAAGGAAAACTTTAATTAAGGGAGCATTTATGCTTACCTGAGAGCGTATTGGCCAGAATCGTCACGGATTTCAGATTTGCTCAGGCTAGGCGTAGAGAAAGTTTCGCTTTTGTAAGGTCCAGCAGCTGGAGTCAAAGCTGGAGCTGCAGCCAAAGGAGCTAAAGGAGCCAGAGGAGCCGGAGCTGATGGGTAGTAACTATTAATGGGCACCAGACGGTATCCGTAAGGGATGTTGAATCCTTGGGATAAAACGACCGAGACGGTGATGGCGAAAACAAACGAGACGGCGATCTGTAAATTTAACGCGGCGATGTTAAAGTTAACTTTCGAGACGTTTTTGGCTCGTGCTAGAGTAAATTTGGCATTACGAGGGAAGAATAGTAATGGCGAAATTATATTACGCAAAGAGAAAGAGAAAGGTTATCGGGGTGAAGCGAACGTACCCCGTTGAAGAGAAAAAAAATACGCAGAAAGAGTCGACTAATTGGATAAAATTAAAATTTTACCAATGCTTGTTGAAAATCGCTCAACGCGAGATCGAAATCAGCCCGAGAAATTTATACTGTCTCGAAACGAGACGAGCGAGTGTTTCTTCCGTCTTCGATTCTCTCTAATTAAAATTTCCTTCGAGCTGAAGCGGTATTTTAGTTGTATTAAATTTGCCTTATTTTTGGATACCGGTGCCAGCAGGGTACGCCGATAGGGCACCTGTTTTATTCACAATGTCGCCGTTGCATATAATTTAATCAGGTTTAAGCTGTAGTCGAAAGGGGGAATTTTTCGAAACAATTTGTATCCTGCGAAAAGGCTTTTTTTTCGAATCGATTGTGTTACAAAGTGAAAGTGATAGAGTGCTGAAATGTTTTGGAAAGAAGGAATTTTTTAGCCTGTTTTCCTCTGGTATTTTTAGCACAGAAAAAATTGTTTAATGAAGCTCTAATGAATCAATTCATGTTTGAAAGGATTTCAGCATTTCTCGAAGAATGACTGTCTTTATTGTTTTAAGCTCAAATTTTTCTGTTTTGAAAACTTCAAAAATTTGATAAAATTTCTGCTTTGAACCAAAGTATATTTTTTGTAAAATTATGGAAAATTTCCTATTCCTTGTAACTTTTGATAGGAGTGAATCGATTTTAAATTTTTCCCAAAATTTTGATGAAGTTGATTAAAAAACTACAGTTGAGAAATGATCACCAAAAAAAGTATAAAAAGAGCTCCTCAAGTTGAAACTTGCTTCGCCTTTCATTCAAAAGCTCAATTTTTCAAAATTTCGAATTTTTTGCTCAAAAAGGGAGCTAAATATTGAATGAGTGAGCATGAATTTTTATCACACCTTTTTGAAATTATTTTCGAGAGCTGCTGCTCTATGCTGTCAAAAAGAGTGGAAAAATTATTTATACATATTATTGATGGAGGGGGGAGCTCAGATTCTTAGAACTGAATTTTTCATAATTTTGCTTTAGTTGGGACTTTTTCAATGCCTTACAATTATTTTTAGAAACCAATTTAAATATAATCTAATTCAATTTTGAATCCATCCAACACCCGATATCCAATTTTGATTAAAAATACTCGAATTTTCTCGATAATCGAGTGAAAAAGGACGAAGAAAAGAAAAAATTAAGACGTGCCCGGCCCACACCTGGCACTACCTACATAATGGAATTTAGGCGAAATTAATTTGGACATCTTTACTTATCTATATCGATCGAATTGAGACGAAGAAATGTAAAATAAGAGGAACGACTCTGGCAAGGACGTAATTGTACAAACCTCGTCGACTCGTAAACTCAATTTATTCGACGGTTCGAAGGACATTTCGCAGCTTATATACAGAGAAAAAGCGACCAAACCGAGTATTTAAATTTGTAATTCGTGTAAAATTTTCTCGCAATTTCGAATTACAAATTTTTATTCCATTTCGTTGGTGGCATATTGTTTAAGGTTGTGCGGTTTTATGTCTGAAAAAATCGCTCAAACGAGTGAAACCTTGGACTAAGCAATTTGATAAATTTTCAATTTCACGTTGGTCGACATCTGTCTTTAAATTCGGTTTGATTTTTAATCAGTTAATGGAATCGAAAGAGGTAATGGTAATACGTTTTACGTCAGATGTGTACCAGAAAATGAACTGAGAATCAGTTTGTTTGAATAGAAAAAGAGATAGCTTAAAAACAGAATGGTTAGAATAGAACTATAATCTAAGAGTATCTACGAGTTTGTTATTAAGAAAATGATGTACTTACGAATTTCATTTTGATGTTGATTTTTATTTTCTGACGAAATTTGGTCGATTTGACACAAAAACACTACTAAACACGGTTAAGTATAAGGTGAGATTAGAGGAAATCCGAAGAGTACCAAGATAAACTCGCTTATGATTTACGTTAACACTTGTTGAAGTATTTATAGGGGTAGAATTACTACGACGATATCTATGCGTAAAATTATCACAATAGTGGTATAGGAAGAGGGGTCTGGGTAAAAGAAGGGATGACGATGGTGGTTAATGTAATTAGAATCTACCTGCGTAAAGTTACGTAAGTATAATTATTGTTGAGCAGCCTGTAGCGGTAGAAGGAAGGAGAAAGCTCCTGAAGGGAGGCATTTATCGCGTATAAACGATCATCGGTGGTGTAATTTACCTGCTGTACGAAGTTGTATATACGAAGATATATTACAGGTGTACGTCGACTTTAAATGACTAATTATGTAATTTACTATTAAAAGACGATTTAAAACACGTGTCCTGCGGCTTTTAACCATTTAGAAAAAAGGTCGTCTTATTAGATAGTGTGTGAGGTGTTTGTTCGCGTGGTGCATTTTACGCATTTTTTCCCAGAATTGTATCAGGTGTGGATTGTAATACGAATTATACAAATTGGTAGTTTTGGACGAATTTTATTTTTTTTGTGGTTATTTTTGCGCGTGGAAATTCAAAGTATGGGCTTGTGTGAATGTGGATTTGTTGTAGATGTTGAGAAATGGGCTCAAAGTGTTCGTAATTTGTCACTCGAGATGGAAATAAAAGTAAGTGTGAATGATAATTCACCCTCTTGCTTGAAGAAATTGTCAATCAAAATATCTGAAAATGATTTTGATTACAGACAAAAGTTGTAAATTACGGAATTTTGAAAATTTAGTCAATTCTTGAAATGATTCAGAATCGTCTAAATTTTTAAAGGAAAATTGAAAGTCGAAATTCGATGGTAACAAATTTGTTGCTATGAATGAATTTTAAAAAATTATCTTACCTATTTTCACTTTTCTTAGATAATTTGCAGTTCAGAGATTTTAGAACTTTGCAACATCAATGGACTGATATTTTTAAAGAGAGAATAGTTTCCATAAGGTTCCTCTACCCCTTCTTTCAGTAAAGTGCGAGTACCAAAAATTATTTTGAGAAATTGAAAAGTTTTCCATCCCACTCTTCTTTTTTTACTGAATTTTTTTTCAATACGAGTGAGAGATACGTTTAGAATAATTATTTCAGCTCTTCTTCCTGAAATGAATCGTCACATTTTCAAAATCAGCTGTTCCGCAGATTCTTTTAATTTTTTTAGCTGGTGTGTATATTTCTCAGAATAATTTACTCGGATATAAGAAGTTCATCTTACCGAAATATTCACGAGAGTATGTGCGTATACCTATCAAACGTTACGTCGTTACGTGTTTGTTTTGTTTTGTTTTTTTTTTCTATAAATTATGACAGTGAGAATATGCAAATTGAAATGATCTTCAGAAAGAAAATGAAAAATTACCAAACTTGTGGTGCTTTATTTTCGTTTTAAACTGATGGCGAGTTACCTAAACATGACAAAATTTGAGAGATTCAAAAAATTGCTCGTATAAAAATGAATAAATATTAGGTAATCGGTTCGTTAGAATACCCAAAGAAGATTACAAAGGATCTATTTAGATTCTTCCAGTTGAAAAAAAAAACTTGCCTTTTTGATGGTTTTTTCGACAAATATAACAAATGATCCATTTTGTCTCCATTCTACTTGCTTTGTTATATGGTTTAACATACGATACGATGCAAAGAGCCGTGGCAGGGAGAGGGGTAGCACCTGAAATGGTCGCGTGTACACGAACTTTAATACGACTACGACTGCGACTCCCTCAAGGTGTATTCTGCAGCGTATTATAGTATAAAGAGTACGAATATACGAACGATACGTGCTCGTAGTTTCGAAAAGAAAAACGTCCCCAGAATGGACGATTTATACGCAGCCAAAGGGTCTGCTGACGGGTTGACACGAAAGAGAAAGCTTCTACGTGACTGGAATTGAATCCCTGTTGTACAAAGGGTGCTGCTGAACTTACCTCGTGTGCGAGACTGCTGCAGAAATCAGCTGATGCGGTACGAGTCGAAGCAGTGTTGTTTTTTTTCTCGTTTGGGGGCGAACAAATCATTGTATTTGTATAGTTACGGATAATTTTGCATTTTTTAATAGTACATAATTTGGAAAACTTTGTGAGTAGTTTGAGTAATTTTGAACCATTTCTTTGTTTTCGTCAGATTTTCTGCTCTTCTGAATGTTTTCATGAATGATCGATTTGATTATCATAAATGTGATAAATGTTTGTTTGTGTACAAATAATTACCTATAATTTTATGCTTCTTTTCTTCATTGGATATTTTTAAATAACATACATTACTTACTTTGTTAATGTACGTATCTAAGTTGCTTCTTCTCTTCGACCGATATTTTTAAATAACAACTTTGTTGATGTATCTACATACTAGTGAATCGGTAATATCATTTTGCGGCGAGGATTTTCGATATCTGTTCAGCTGTTTTTCTCTTCTTGCTTTTTCTAGCACAAACGCTGATTCATCCTGCTAAAAAAATCTCATCAAAGAGGAATACTTTTTCCAAATTGGAAAAAAGTAGTCTGCCTATGAGGATATTTTAGCTCTATTTTCCTTCTTCTTGTAGGTTTTTTGCTACAAAAGAAATACATATTATCTGAAATATTTTTAGGGCTATACTAATTCACATAAATATTTTGAAAACAAAAGCAATAATTCTTCATCTCGAAATAAGGTATTTTTGGGGGCCTTAACTGAGCGAATATTTTTTCAGATTTTTGAGAAGGTTCGAGTACCGTACATTTTTGGCACATTTTTTCTGGAAATATTCCTAAATAATTACTTACCTTCCCTACCTTGCTTGGTTTCTTTTTAGTTTCTGTAAACATTGCTTGCGGAATGCTTGAAAACATATTACGAGTATGTTTTGATATCTTACTCATTGCATTAAAAAAAATAGAATTTTGACATTATCGCTCGCCCTACCTTTCATGGAGAAACCCCGTTCTACATTTTTCATGAAAGGATTAATTACCGAATACCTACTTAAATTATTATAGTTCAGTGATCCAAACGTACAAGACGTGTTTTTTTGAGTTGTGCACAATTTTGTTGGGATACCAACAATTTTGATTATTTTGGGATACTCTTAATATTTTTTAATTTCGAGTCACCATCTAATAGATGAGTTTAAAGTACATATAAGCCCGCAAAAGTCACATCAACTGAACCATCCACTAATGTATATTACAAATTTCAGCCCACCAGGATAATTTGGAGAGGTAGGGACGTGACACAAAGATTTTTCAATGTCAAAAACACGATAAAACCGCTTTTTTTCTTCTAAATAATTGTTCTGGCCCACTGATTTTTACGTACAGGTGCGTAATTTGTAAGTGACATCTACAATTTTTGTATTTTTATTTCTCTATCAATTGACTGTTTCTTTTTCTATCAACATACGTCAATTTAGAGTCAAGGTCGCTCCTTAGAGCTCTAAAATTCAACTCAAAACCAAAACTAAGTACCTAATTGGAGCGAATTTCATAGCATTGTCTCCGTCTGAAACGTTATTTTAGTTCAATAAACCAATAAAAATTAAACAAAAAACGAACAAAAAGACAAAAATTTGAAAATGTATTAATACTTACTTCATTTTTGAATTTATAAAGTCTTGTCCCATATTTTTTCAATCTTGTAGTGATATAAAAAATTTCACCAATGAATTGTCTTTCTTCGTTTTACGTAGAAATCTATAGATGAGACGACTCAAATACTTTTTTTTTTCAAACACCCCAATCGAATTGAGTTTAACTTTTCGTACGAAAATTGCTGAAATTAATTCTTCGAACTTTTGCTAGAATGCTTTAGATGTAACAAAAAAAGAAATTACTTACTGTACGAGATATTAAGTATGTAGGTATTATTAAGGTAGTTATGGTTTTAATTGGTATTTGGTATGTGCGATAAGTAGCCTAACTATTAATAATCAAATTAAAGTATAATCCTTATTCAACACACTCAAGTTGCAACCCAATAATGAACACGACATGATTAATTGGCACTAAATTCTTCCTTGACGAAAATTTTTAACGAATGTAAAATATCGTTTCGGCTACGAAGAATAATAGATAATTAATTGATAAACAAAATAGGATTCTAAACCGTATAATTAAAGCACAACTTGAAAAAATCTATGGTAGCCAAAAAACTGAACTCGAGTGAATGCTGATCATTGTAGAGAACAAAGTGGGAGAACAAGCTATAAGTTGAGAAAAAATTTGGGTGGATGGTGGAAATGAAGAGAAGATAAGGAAGAGGTTGCGGCTGGGGAAAAAGGTACGAGTAGGTACAATATGAATAGGATTTACAAAGAATGCTCCAGATGTTCAAAAAATAAATTATAAAAAAAAGAAATTACTTGCTGCGAGATACATAAACTGTATGAATTTTCTGAATCGTCGTTCTTTTGGAAAATGTGGTAGTAAAACAACTTGACTCGTGTGAATGCTGAGCGAGGTGCGATCATTGCAGAGAAAAAAGTGGGAGAACAAGCTGTAAGTTGAGAAAAAATTTCGGTAGATGGTGGAAATGAAAAGAAGATAAGTGGATGAGGCTGGGAAAAAAGGTACGAGTAGGTACAACGTGAATAGGATTTTTTAAAAAATGCTCCAGATGTACCTACAAAAAAAGAAATTACTTACTGTACGAGATGCATATTTTAAGTAGGTATCAATATAGTTGGATTATCCAGCTTGTTTTTTTCAGTCCCTATCCTTTGTTGGTTGTTTACTTTCGTTGTGAATTGACTATAACATTGTTTCTGAAATCGATCCAATCAACTCGAATTATGAGGAGATTTTAGCTCTATTTTCCTTCTTAGAAGGTTTTGTACTACAAAAGAAATATCTGAAATATTTTCAGGGCTATACAAATTCGCATAAATATTTTGAAAACAAAAGCAATTCTTTATCTCGAAATTAGGTATTTTTGGGGGCCTTAACTGAGCGTATATTTTTTCAGGTTTTTGAAAAGGTTTGAGTACCATACATTTTTGGTAGATATATTTTTTCTCGAAAGTCGAAATATACATAAATAATTCCCTACCTTAACAAAAAACGAAAAATATTTGTAAGTAAACGTCTTTGCCCATTCCAATCTTGTGGTGATGTGAAACATTTCACCAATGAGTTGTCAAAGTTAACAAATAACGGGAACGAAATGCTGTATTTTGGGGTATTAAATTTGTATTTTATGAGCTTAAAATTGAAGGAGATAGATTTGAGAAAATTTTTAGGTTAAGTATAAAATTTCTTTTCAAAATATCTACTCGGTCTTTTGTTTACGTTTGCATTTTGTAATTTTGTTTTACGTAGAAATCTACAGATAATCAATCATTTTGATAAAATCCTCGACCATTCGAGAATGAGACGACTCAAAATAAGTTTTTTTTTTCAAACACCACAATCGAATTGAGTTCAACTTTTCGTACGAAAATTGCTGAAATTAATTCTTCGAAATTCTGCAAGAATGCTCCAGATGTACAAAAAAAGAAATCACTTATTGTACGAGATACATTTATTAAGTAGGTGTTTAAGAAATCTTACTTGGTATGTGCGATAAATAGCTTAACTATTAATAATCAAATTAAAGTATAATCCTTATTCAACATACTCGCCTTCAAAACACTGAAGTTGCGACGCAATAATGAACACGACACGATTAATTGGCATGAAATTCTGCTTTGACGAAAATTTTCAACGAATGTAAAATATCGTTTCGGCTTCGAAAAATAATAAGTAGATAATTAATTGATGAACAAAATAAGCTTCTAAACCGTATAAATTTAAGCACAACTTAGAGAAAATCTATGGTAGCCAAACAACTGAACTCGTGTGAATGCTGAGCGAGATGCGATCATTTGAGAGAACAAAGTGGGAGAACAAGCTGTAAGTTGAGAAAAAATTTCGGTGGATGGTGGAAATGAAGAGAAGATAAGGTAGTGGTTGCGGCTGATGAAAAAGGTACGAGTAGGTACAATGTGAATAGGATTTACAAAGAATGCTCCAGATGTACAAAAAAAGAAATTACTTACTGTACGAGATACAAAAAACACGTAAAATTTCACCAACGTTTGACTGAAAAACATATTTTTTTACGATGCAAACGTCAAGTATATTAAGTAGGTATCAGTAGTTGGAATATCCAGCATGTTTTTTTTTAGTCCCTATCCTTTGTTAATTGTTTACTTTCGTTGTGAATTGACTATAAAGTTGTTTCTGAAATCGACCCAATCAACTCGCGATGTCACCAATAGAAATCGAAAATCAACGAACGAAAACGAACTGGTTGTAAAATGGTGAAAAGTTTTGATAAGCAGAAGCACACGATGATTAATTTTCATGAAGAGAAGCTGCTCAAGATTTATTGCCTGAAAACGCATTCTATATTTTACTTTTCTCAGTCACCATAGGTATGTAATCCGCAAATCCGGTATATAAATTGGAGATATCCGCTGGAGAAAGAGAAAAAATACCAGGGACGATGAATTATGATACAATGATCTTGGAGAACCCTCGCCAAATCCGCAAAGGATGAAAATAAATGCTGTAGGGAGAGAATTATAAAAAAAAACTGCGAGCTAATTAACTCCCCTAATCCTACATCTTGGGCTTTCGTGGCCATAAATTCAAACAGAATGAATTATGGAAGGAAATAAGGGGAGGTTTATTATTACCACTCAATTGAGTTTACCTACTAGAAAAAAAAGAAATGAATTTTTATAATAAAGTAAAATGATGTAAGTATTAATACCTTCCTTGAAAAATATGATACTTGTACTGGAGAAAAAACTGGTTCGTTGTAGAATGAATTTTCATTCAGTGCGATGATGCTTTGCACGAATAATGAGAGAATTGAGTAAAAATATTTCATATAAGTAACAAGTTCATCTTGCCAAAAATTGCGGTTTCTTCTTTCTTTGCTGAGAAAGACAAAATTGCGGAGTAGCTTGAATAAAATTGAATCTAAAATGTCAAGGCGCCACTTTATCAAAATATTATACGTCTTATTTTTGAAATCATGTTTTGAGAATCTTACAAATATAATAAAATACCTCTTATTGTTTAGGTATGCATTTGTTTCTACGTAACCCGCAAGTTCTCGTGTATAGAAAATAAATCCGCGATAATCTATCACAAAGGAGGGAGTTGGGATGAAAGGGCACCCGTATTTTCTAAAGCTCGGCTATCCCGAGAGAAAATCTTACCCACCACGATGTCCTTTACAAGGCCATCGTTACCTTCCTCTCCGCTCCCGTGGTATCTTTATGGTTTGCATCACACTTCTCTTTTCATCCTGCGCTTGTTTCTATCTATATGTATCCACACTCAGATGAAAGTACCATTCCTGTACGTTGACTTTTCCTTTGTATTAGTACGTCTACGTATATTTATGAGATAGAAGGTAATGGTGCACGAAGCGGGAGAAGAGCAGTACCTGCTGACGCGTTAATAATTTCGGAAAAGGTGGCGATGGCAATGAATTAACGGTAGCGCTAGGATTTCGTTGCTGGTCGTGAAATTGTCGAACAGCGAAGAACCCTAGGTGGGTGAATTTTCCGTGTAAGTGTGCGAAATGGTGGAGGAAAAGGAGTGAGAATACAATAAACGTGTAATAAAGTTTCGTTTTTGATATACCGATGGAGGGTGAAGGTGAGTAATAAAGTGTTGTTTTCTTCTCGCCAATGTCATCCGTGTGCGCGTACGAGTTACTATAGGGCATTTAAAAGTGACGTCACACCCGTCTGATAATCGAAGTGGTGTGCAAACGATGCGAAATGTACTAGGTATTGTGCTCGCTGTTTAAACTAAAATTACTCAAAATTTTCAACGAACACATTGATATTTTAATACAGCAAAATGTTTGTAGTTTTATCCTCTTTAAATTAATTTTTTCCCGAAAGCTCTACCTTTTACCGTTCAAAAGTTTTAGTAGTTTAAAGTTGCGAAAACAATGCTAAAACCAGCTGCGGGCGGCAAGTATTGAACTTTGAACTAAAATTACTCACAATTTTCATCGAACACATTGATATTTTAATACTGCAAAATGTTCGTAGTTTTATCCTCTTTACATTGATTCTTTCCCGAAAGCTCTACCCTCAACCGTTCAAAAGTTCTTGCAGGTCAAAGTTGCCAAAAGAGTTCATTACTTGCCGCCCGCAGCTGATTTTTGCCTTGTTTTCGCAACTTTTAACTTCAAGAACTTTTGAACGGTAAAAGGTAGAGCTTTCGGGAAAATATCAATGTAAAGAGGATAAAACTACGAACATTTTGCAGTATTAAAATATCAATGTGTTCGTTGAACATTTTGAGTAATTTTAGTAAACAGCGAGCACAATACGATTCTCCATTCAGTACTGTATATTATTCGACTTGGTTTACACACCAGTTCGTTATCACGTGACTCGGATGACGTAGTTTGAAATGCCCTATAGAGGTGAAGGAAGAGGGTACAGTGCGGGAGTTGAAACAATGAACGTGTAATGTTGCGTTATTCTCACAGTAATTGGATGATTTTTTTTTTGGTAAAATATTGATACTCGTTGCTTCGAAGGATTCAGATTAGCGATTAGTGTCATTTTTTTGCTAATGCTGAATGTTTGAATTTGGTTAATTTCTAATCTTAAAAAAATCACAATTGGATTAAATTGACATAATGGGCTGAAATTTGGATTGTACCATGTGAGACACTTTTAAAAAATACTTGGTGCCGATTTGAATACAAAATGTTTCAAATTTTCAATCTTTTCCCAAAAAATTACGCTGGAAAAAATTTTTAGATATGGAACGGTGCAAAAAGATTTTGAAAATGCGTCCCCAAGAGGGTCACAAAGATTTTAAATCGGTGTTTATATGCACTGATTTTCTTTCGTTCCACTTTTACAGGGGTACATTTCCCCGTACCCCACCCACCATTTTGGGAGAGTATCTGAAAACCACCCAGTAGGATAGTACTGTATCATGCACGCATCTCCAACGTTATAGTGCATACCGCCTTCACCCTTTTCTTTTAAAAAAAAACTTGCAGGGGGTTCGTGGAAACGTGGTCCCCCTCCCGATTCAAAGATTCAAAGAAGGGGGTTTGATTTCGTATCGATTTCATGTACTCGTAAGTTGAATTTTCAATTTTATCTATTGAAAATCGTCATTAAAAAGTTTGCGATTTTTTACCAACTGTATCGAAAACGAGCTTTCAAAAATACCGATCGAAAAGCTGTGTCAAAAAACTTACGTTTTCTTTCGATTTGATACAAGTTGAACTTACAACAACATCGAATTATAAAAATACTTATACATTTATACGTTTTTAGCTATTTTTTTCGATTTTTCAAATTGGCAAAAATAATTTTAAAAAATGGTACCACTGCATTCCAAAATATAACCTCCGTTCCAGGAATAGTATTTTTCAATAAATCAACAATCAGCATGGCGTAGTGAAAATAAACGATTACTTTCTCTGCTGTTAACTAATTGACTTGAACAATAAAGTAAAATTGTCGTTGTACTTCTGTATGTAAGAATCATTGACTTGCGCTTTCGTTGTCTTCTGTTCCAAATTCAATTTGATTGAACTTTTTCGTTACAAATACAAAGTAGTAAATGATGGGTAATCTTAAATTAAATAGATATTGAGTAGGTACTTTTTAACAACAAACTGAACAAAAATCAATTAGTTCACAATAAATTTAAATTTAAATAAGATTTTTGAAAAACTTATCTCAAGTTATCAGAATACCTCAAGAGCATTTTTAAACTAACACGCGAGTAACGTTTTACTTCGAAAACCACTTACTTATGCCGTGCTTTCGCTGTATTTGTTTTTTATGCAATTTTCAAGTCGTTATTCTGAGTGAAATAGAACAAATGTGCGGTTTTCATAAACATTAGATGGGCAGTGCTCAGCTCAATGAACAAAATACCACCGAGAAAAAAAAAATAAAGAATTTCTGTTATAATTTTTTTTCGCCCTAAACTTTTAATTTTTCACCCCTTACAATTTGAAAAAAACTAGATAAAATAATTTACTTACGTACCTATTCGCCTCGAATCTTAGAATTACCAAATTGCCAAAAATAATATTCTATCAAGACGGTTTAATAAACGTGTTATCACTAATAATATTTTTTTTAAAAAACACTTGAAGATATGTAAACATTACAATTACCTAACCATTTGGAGGTTCTCTAGGTTCCCATGTTGGGGAAACAAATTGCTTTGAAGAGTGTAATAGGGTACCCTGCCCAAGTGCCCAACTGACCAAATCATATAGAGAAGTTGAGCCTTACAAAAAACATCATTTTGGAAAATGAAAGTTTTGAAAAAGCTCAAATCCTTAATTTCCAACAAAACAAATGAATATAAACTCGGAATTTTTCAAAAATAATTCAACAACATGAGTAAAAAACATTAGTCAGAAGCACTTTTTGAAAATATTTTTAAAAAATTGATAAGAAAAAAATCGTAATAATGATGGTAAAAATGGTTATTAGGCAGTTCCCAAGTTGATCAAAAATAAAAACGGTAAAAGAAATGCTTTTGACCAAAAAATGAAAAAAAAACAATGTTTTTTAAAGTCTTCCCAAAAAAGGAAAAAATCAGTGTCTGTAACAGTCCTTCCGATCTAGACGGTCAGGAAAAGTTTGTCTTTTTACCTATGGGTCGTTCTTTTCAAAAAAAAAAGTCAGAAAAAAGTCCTTCTTTTTTCCGAATTTTTAAATAATTCTGTCATTTACTTAATCAAAATCGAGCGAAAAATGAAAACTCAATTTTTCAGAATTCTTCATTTTTTTAAATATCAAAATAATTAAATATACTTAATAGCAAAAAATTTAATATCTTGTTAATGAACACCAATTATACATTTCCATTGTTTGATGTATTTTCTTGATTATTTTTTTGTTTCTTTTAAAAATAAATGATACATTTTTGAAGCTTTTTTTTTGGCAATTTTGCACCCTGTAGAAGGATAGTTCACGCACCCCCAACGTTAGTGCACAACATCTTCTCCCCCTTTTTTTTTTTCGAAAAACTTGTAGGGGCATATAGAAACGTGGTCTTCCCCTCCCCCTCCATTCAAAGAGGAGTGTTCGATTTCGTTTCGATTTCATATAAATTGAATTTTCAATTTTATCTACTCGTACATACATACATGTTGAAAGTCGTCATCAAGAAGTTCGCAGTTTTTTACCAACCGCATTATCGAAAACAAACTTTCATAAATAGGCTATCGATGGAAAATCTGTGACAAAAAAACTTACGTTTTCTTTCGATTTGATATAGATAGTAAGTTGACCTTACGGCAACATCGACATATTAAATTACATAATATACGTATACAGGGTGTCTACCAGGTCGCTATAGCGTTAAAAGTCGCGAAAAGTCGCGATTTTGAAAATAGGGCGCTAAAGTCGCGATTTTGAAAATAGGGCGCTAAAGTCGCGAAAAGGTCGCGATTTTCGCCAAAAATACCAAAAAGTCGCTATAAATTGTCCAAACTTCAAATTTTAAAAACTTTTCTTATTTTTAGTTGATGGCGATTTGGAAATATTTTTTTTTGGGGGGGGAGGTACTTTTAACTGAAAAAAAGTCGCGAAAAGTCGCTATTTTTGAAAATTAAATTTTGGTAGACACCCTGTATAAGTTTTTAGCTATTTTTTTTCGATTTTTTGAAATTGGAAAAAATAATTAAAAAGTTAGCACCTGCGTTCCAAAATATTGCTTCAGTTTCAAGAATGATATTTTTCAATAAATCAATAATCAGCACGGCGTAATGAAAATAAATGATTACTTTCTCAGCTGTTGACAAATTGACGTGAATATTTTGGTAGAACGCCTTTTATGCATAGGGTATTGTTGATACTTAGTGCGTCCGTTACCTGGGTTCCAAAATCAATTTGATTGAACTTTTCGTTACAAATACAAAGTAAATAAAGGGTAATCTTAAATTCGTACTTAAGTGGGTATTGAGCACTTTTTGACAACAAATTAAAGAAAAAAAAATTTAAATAAGATTTTAAAAACTAATCTTGATAATAGGCCTACATAAAAACAAATCACTTATGCAATTTGAAAACATTACAAAAAAACTAAAATTATTTGCGGTGAAGTTGTACTTTTGGTACTGTTTATGACATTCCCATTGAATTGCATATTGTGCTTCATCCTTTTATACGAGTATATGTACTAGTATTCAAGTTAACGACATGGGTATGCACAATACCCCTTACCTTACCCATAGTACTCGAGTGGACGAACAAAAATGTTATCATGACTAATTGCACATTTTTTGAAAAATGTAACCCCCCTTCTCCCGCCAAGAAAAAGGGAAAAATTAGTGAGCTGTTGCTCTTCGTATTTGTGAATACCCACTCTGACTTCTGAGATTTTTTTCACTGAATATTTGCTTGTAAAAGATGTTGAGAACTCGTATAAGATGTCGAAAAAAAAAATTTTGGTAGGTAATGTAGAATTCAGTTGTAGCGTATAGCAGACGATGAAGAAAGAAAATCAGTATAAAGATAAGAACGAACGGCAATAGAGGGTAGAGAAAAAGGGACTGCGACGTATCCGCAGCGGCTGCAGCTGGATTTGCCGGACCAGTCGAGGTGGCCGGGACTGGGACGAACGTCTAGCGCGAAAATTTCGTCTTGATGAAGGTACACTGGTAGGGTGCACCACTACCACCGCCGCTTATAATCTTCCTCATGCTCGTTTTGGTGGTAGCACGGTGGTGCTTTTCCGCGATGTGCATCAATACGTTCGCGTTGGCGCATTCCGTCGCCTCGTTTTACGTTTTTCCTCCTCTGGAAAGTGGAAAGCAACGTTGGTTGGGTCGGTTCGACTTTTAGCCTGGCTCTGTTGTTCAGTTACGCGTTCGGAATTCCAACGAGAAGAGTCGATTGTAAAGGTGTTTTGGTGTTTTTCGCATTGCGACCGTTTTCGTTGTTGGTGGCTTTTTTTTCCTTTGTTCGCTCGAAGAATTTTCTTCTTTCTTGCCAGAGTTGCGAATTAAAACGTCGAGGAAATGTGCATTCGGCGTATGTGAAAGTGATCGGATAGTTTTCTCAGATGTAGTGAGCTATGTGTTTCGTTTTGTGTGAATTACTAATATGACGGAAGCTTAGTGTGAATATCTTAGTTAGTGTACCTACATACTTATACGGTGTGTGCGACGTTTAGTAGCATGGCCAAAGCTGCGTCGCGTACATGTTTTAACGTCCTTTGAACGTGTACGAATGTCAGTCGGGTTAACCTTGACTTTTGCGTACGGTTGCGGTGGCGCAGACAATTCAAGACGCGAACAGGGTACGAGAAATTTTGCGACGAAATGCCTCCTAGTGATACTCCTGTTGTAACATCTCAAGTAAGGGAGCCTGCGATCCAAGGTGGCGCGGGTGGCCCGAGCACGAGTAGATTGTCTCGTATGTCCAAGGTACACGTTTGGGTAATGAGTTCGGTGATATTGACGGTATTTCGAATGTACGTTTTGATCGATTTACTCAGTCGAGACTCGCATTACGTATTTTTAACCGATTGGCTGATCGTGATCTCGTTGACCGGTGCGGTTTTCGCGATGATCGCCGATAAACGCGTGGCCTGCGATATGTCCCACGCTGTGCTCATGTTCACTATCGTCGGCGTTAACATATGGATGCTGTTTTTCGACTATATCGGCGACATGTTCCCTAAATGTAAAGTATAGTGTAGTATTAGCCCAGAATATCCGAACGGTGCTCGTTTAGAGCTACTATAAACTATCGTATTTTTCATCCCCATTTCCTCTCGAGTGACTTGATTATCATGAGCGAAGGCTGTGGTGACGGATTGATCGCAGCCGCGGTCAAAAGTCTGAAACCGAGACGACGACGTCAGTCAGATGACTCGTCCAGGTTACCACCACCCGACGTTGTACCAGCGTCGCAAAACTACTGTTGTTATCCAGTCTCCAGGAGCTCGTCGTCGTGCAAATCGAAAAAGAAAAATGCCAAAAATGCCGGCAGCAGTAGCAGTAGCGGTGGTAAGTTCATGATTGCGTTGAAGTTGTATGTATGTGGGTACTTTGTCGATACTTTTTATGGCGGTTGCAATATCACCTTTGGGGAATCCCTCGAGGCGAGAGAGCTGCTGGATGATTGGAGTAGCGGAGTGGCTCGTATTTGTACGAAATGGTGTGTGCCATTGTGTGTGTATGTGGCGCTGGAAAAAAGTAAATATAAACTATGGATGAGTTTGTACGTATACAGGCTATTCCAGTAATCGTCTGTCGCAATTCAAGAGAAGGGTTGAAAAATTCTTCAAAAATATTAAGAAAATGTTTGGATCATTCAATTAATGATAGATACCTGTAACCTGAACAAACAAGAAATTTTTATTATGACGAATTTTTCATCTTAAG
This sequence comes from Planococcus citri, assembly GCF_950023065.1. Classification (NCBI taxonomy): domain Eukaryota; kingdom Metazoa; phylum Arthropoda; class Insecta; order Hemiptera; family Pseudococcidae; genus Planococcus; species Planococcus citri. The sequence goes on from NC_088680.1 coordinate 33,166,628, forward strand.
AATAAATTTCCTAATTTATGTAGTATGTCCTGAACTTCGAAAATTTTGAATTTTCAAATTGTGCTGGCTCCTTCAATTTTGAAGATGGGCAATTTGTCACGATGACACTTTTTGTTCGTCCACTCGAGTACTGTGGGTTAGGGGCATCTATTTGATGTTCCGAATATTTTCATATTTTCGACGATTTTTTTTTCCAAATCGGTATAACATTTTCAATTTGCAGATAGTAAGAACATGCAATGGTTATGCAGTCGACTATGGAATCAATATACAAACTTTAAAACAACAGTTCACTAAATTTTAATATTGTCGTACAGAGAATGATTGAGGACGACTTCACAAAGTACATACATATTTTTCTACTGTCTCTCTTACAATATTGACTTCGGAATGTTACAGGGACAATAATTTGTTAATAAATGAGTAGATAATTAACCTTACTTGCGTATTCATACAAAGTGAGATGTATGTAATTAGAAATCGCACATGGGATTGGTACGCTTTTCCCTGAATTTTCGTCCGTATACGGCAGGAGTTTCCAAAATATGTAGCATTAAAATGTCAAAACATTTGATTATATTATTGCATTATTCAAAAATTAACTTACCGATCTGTATGGAATTTTCAGGGTATACTTATTTTGGAGTATTTTGCTGTCTGGGGTAATTGCAAAATTTAAGGGTCACTTTCTAAGAAAATTGCCTTTGCATTTTTTGAACAATATTCGTATTTCTTAGAGCTTTAACAACATGAGAAAATCCGATTAAAAACAGAAATAGGTAACAAAATTCAATTGGTATTATAGTAGTCCTGTTGAGATAGTAACTAACCCATTTTTAGAATTCGACCCGAGACGAGTTTGTTTCTTTTTATTAATTTTTTCCTAATCGTTTGTAGCCGTTTCTTAAATTTGCTGATTAAAAGTATAGGTATCGTAATTTAATTTGAGTCTCAAGGGAAGAGAAATGTAGGTTACGGTGGATTGTTCCAAAAAAAAAGTGAGCAGATTTTGACCAAATTCAGCAAAAACCTTCACTTTGAGTTGAAAGTCGCTCAGAAAACATTTTAGCTCCGGAGGTGCCCTTGGAAGGGAGAAATTGGCTCTCAAAAGAGGACCATTTTCGAAAAAAAGAAACGTGTTATTTTCTTGCCTATCGCTACCCAGCCAGCCCAGCCTATTTATTGCTTTTTTTGAAAATTTTTCTTCTAGAGTATTTCACATTGATCCTGCCAAAATATCGGAAGGTATAATTTCTGAAACTAGAGAAATATTTTGGAACGGGGTGGTACCAATTTTTTCATTATTATTGCCAATTTCAAAAATTCGAGAAAAACGGCCGAAAACTTATGTCATTTTTTCGTTTTTTTTTTGAAATTTTCATTAATTAATAATTACTAAAAAATTGACACCATTGTGTTCCAAAATATTTCCGCAGTTTTAGGAATGATTATATTTCGATGTTTTGGCTTAATCAATGCAATATATTGGAGAAAAAAAATAATTTCAAAACACTAATTTATCCAAAAATAAGCGATTTGCAAATTTTCAACTGCTTAGTAGAATCCTAAAACTAAAGTCCCAAAACAGGTTGGGTAGCGACAGGAGTAAAAAAAAAACATGATTTTTTTCAAAAATTCCAGTCATCTTTGAGGCGCATTCCGAAGCTGAAATGTTTTCTGAGTAACTTTCAACTCAAAATGAAGGTCTCTGCTGAATTTGGTCAAAATCTTGTAACTTTTTTATGGGCGATCCGCCCTAATGTGTAGGTATTTACGAGATGGTGTTGAAGGTCAGTAAAGAAATGCCTCCGCATGGATTAGTTGTTCAAGGAAACAAAAAACCAAAAAAATCTCATCTCTATCATAATCTCGATAAATTATCAGTACTTAGTTTGCTGAAGATCGTTGCCCTTACATAATTTCTGCTTGGGCAGTTCAGGTGTAATTTTCTCAGGGTTCGTGGGCCCGAATTTGGATATTTGTTTGGGTCAGGCACTATGCCTTTTACATATCCAGAGTTCCCGAACGCTTTTCGCTTTATGTTTAGACATGCTTACCGACTTACGAGGAATGAAAAACCGGCCGTTGAAATTCAATGACCTTTGTTTTCTTGCCAAGTTAAGAAAAGATTGGTCGAAGCCAAACAAATGAACAATAAAAGGAATCACATCTTAAGACACCGATCCGTCAATTCAGATGTTTTTGATTCAAAAATTTCACTTGAAAGTACCTTTCAAGATATGTATTTAAAAAATGGAAGTTATTGTAAGTATTAAAAAAAGAAAGGAATTCTACACTGAGCGAAGTGAGGATCGACATTTTCGCTCGATCATGTTTATGAAAGCAAAAAAAATGCCTTACAAAAAGATTTTTTGAAGTACCTACATAAATTGTTTATTGATTATTATTACGGACATTACGGTGGCTGTTCTTCGCATTTATTTTCTGAAGAATCTCCTCACAATTTTCTTTATGAAGATGAGTCATAGGAGTTCAAAAGACATAAATGTATAGTACAACTATGGAATGGATAGAAACTCATGACAAAAACGAATAAAAGTCATGACGTATGTCGATTGCATAGTTCTCATAAACGCTCATTACAAATCTGACGTCAGTTTGGACACTCGAACAAAACATTACGTCATAGTGAAGGAAGTAAAAAGATAAAAACTGAACGTTGTTGGTGGTTTTTTGGTATAATGAAATCCGAATAAACGACGCTGCTTAGCTTTTATCAAAAAATTTGCGATTCTATGTCGCACCCACGTATACTAAATGCTAACATAAGCGCAGCTGTAAGTAATCTGAAATTACATTGAAAAAAAATAAAACGACAAATTTAAATTTTACTTTGTGATGAGGCAAAACACGTGTACCTACTTAAAGTTCACGTTGGCGCTAACGAAGTGTTCTCGTTTACATGATATTTTCTAACGAATAGACGTTGCTGAAAAGCATTATTCAAGAATTATCTTGCTCTACTTCGATATTACACAGTATAGACATGAAAATAACGAATTTTTAAAGCTCTCGGTTATTATTGAGGCTCCTATTACTTAAGTGCCGATAGACAACCTGCAAAAAAGTTACTTCCTATGTATGTGTAGTTTGGGTCATATATGCGTTGACACGAAATTTGCTTTTGCTGGACACGCTGAAAAAAATAATTACCTATCCTAATCGAGCTTTCTAGCTAATCATAATTTCTATCAGTGAGTAATATTCGGTGATATATAAATATGAAAATACAAATCATGGTTTCTTGATTGTATGCACATATAGTACATGCAAAAGTGGTGGAAAACCAGTGTGATAAAATTAATAACGTGCAATGATTGCGAGCGACGCAAAGCGACGATGAAAACGACAAATTCTGTAGTCGAGCGTATTACTGTAGCTCGCGAAATTTACGAGCTCACGTCGGAAAAACGTACAATCGCATAAATAATACGTATAAAGAAAATAATTCGACGATGACAGCGAAAAAAAAAATAATACCAAAGAAGGGAGCCGGGAGACAATAAGAAAAACTTGGAAAAATTCGTCTCGTCGAGTCGTGTACTTTTTCTATCTGTTTGCAAACTATACGCTCGTATTTCGAGGTGGAAAAAAATAAAATAAAAATCCCCCTAGAAATTAGGAAAATCGTCGTTAACGAGCGAAAAGCAAAAGCCAACAGATAAGATGGAAGAAGAGTGCTGGGGCAGGGAAGAATCGTTCGAAGGGATGAATGAAGTAAGCTGGGAGTATACGTTCTTTGGTATAATTTTTCATTTCGTGCGACGCTGCTGCGAAGCTTTTCGAAAATAAGAAAAGATATACGCGAGTACGTATAGCTCGAGCTACACGTGTGTTGATTCGACGATTCGACTTTGCGGTTACGTTGATCTGTGCATGAGACAGAAGGATGTGTGTATGGGGAGCAGGGGTGAAAATTTTCTGTTAAGAAATCACATTCTCGTATAAATGTACGTACTGCTGATAATGGTCTTTCTGTTAAATAACGCGTGGAATTTTTCGCTGGCGTGCTGTGAAAAAAAATCCGGAGTGGGAGATGAAGTACGTACAAATGTATAAGAAAAAATTCCTCTTCGTCTCGACAGATGCTCGCGTATAAATGAAAAAAAGAAATAAGAATTTCGTAGGTGTAAGTACGACAAGGTACGTGTACGTTTAACGATGACGAAATTGTAGAAATACCTCAGCAGCAACGTGAACCGAAGCGTTACCTTTTGAAAAAATGAAAAAGAAAGAAAAAGCGTCAAACGAAAGGGATTGAACGACTAAACGGCGGGTTAGTGGAGCAAAGGAGGGCATTGGCAGCGTAATTGGCATCGGTAATTAGTCGACTGTATATGCGGCTAAGCTTCGCGTGCGACCGAGTTGATTTAGCGTACAGAAAAACTACGCAGATCTCGCCAAACACTGTGTGAGTGTTAATTTTTCGAAACGACCAAAGTACCTTACATAGTATCGATGAAGGGGGTGGTAACGACGACGAGTGGATGGAGCAGAGGTTGTGGATTTGTTTATAATTACGCCTACGCAACGGTGTGTTTTATGTGTATTTACGTGGTTTAGCTAATGAAAGTTTTGTCACCTCGTTTCGTATGTTATTATTTTGGCGACTGGTAGCTAGCTACAGAGTACAGTTGCACGAAGGGGGAAGGAATTAAAATTTTGGCAATCGACTAGCTCGAAAACGTGTCTCGAACGATTTCGAGCGGCTAATTTCACTGTCAAAGTCAACGCTGAAATTGTATTTGTCGTGTACTATAAATTTTACGTACCTTCTCTGTACGTCGTAAATAATAAGTTTTCTCTTTTTTAATTTTATTCGAACGGTTCGATTGACATGTGACATAATACCTACTACGTTGAAGTTATCTGATGTGTTTTTTTTTTACTTTTTTGCTGAAAGCTGCAATAAGTTTACGAGATGGCAAATTTTGTCATCGTTGGTGGCATTCGAGGATTTAAAACGACAGGTATATCGTTGATTTTTTTTCATTATTGGGTCATTTGGCGAGCCAAATGCGTGGAAATTTTAGCGAGATTTTTGTGTTTGAAGGTACACCTAAGTTAAGTGTACGGTACGAGAATTAGGTGCGCATGATGAGTTGTAAATACTCGTAGAGTTGTAGAAATGCCACATGTTGTCGAAATTGTGGGCATTGTGAAGCGAATGAAATTTATGTACTGTGAGGTGGAGACAGGAAATAGATTTCGTGTGGGTGGAAAATTTAAGGAATTTTTCAGATGTGATATTTATAGAATGTGTGATTCATGGTCATCGTGAATACGAGGGTTTAAATTGTTGGCGATTTTAGATTAATTATGTAGGTACATGATTTTTTAGTGGAAGAAGAATTGACAATTATTTATTATAATTAATTAATTGATTGATGTTACTGGTATCATTCATCCAATAGGATAGGTGATATTATTTTGATCGGATTTTGTATCGATGATCGATCGGTTTTTGTATTAGTTTAGGTATCAATTATTCGATTTTGAGAAAGGTATACTTACGTAATTTTGTACAGACTTAGATTGAATAGTATACTTGTACAGGAATTTTAAGTGAAATGAGAGGATTTATTCGGACTAATTCCTACAAAAGGTTTTTTGCGGGATACTGTATGGGAAGGGGTCCTATTTAACATACTAAAAGTCTCACCCCGTACCCCGCGTGCGTCGCGTGCTAGAGCGTGAAAAGTTTCACGCCGCGGCGTTTTTTGCGATTTTCTCGCGAGGGGTTGATTTTACGTCGAAAATAGGTTAATTTTTGTGTTCTACGTCAAATTTCCGATCTAGTGATATGTCAACTGTCCTTCTAGCCCCAAGGGGGGTGGAGCTAGAACCATTCAAAAAAGGGGGGTTTCCTGAAAAATACATAAAGACTATAGGGGCCTAAGAGGGGTGAAATGGTCCCCAAAAGCGTTCGAGTTGATATTAGCATGGAAGATGGGTACCATTGAGAAACTTCCGCGTGAAAAATTTCAGATCCACGCCACCTCCCCTTTTTTGGGAACCCCCCTTTTCTAAAATTTCAATAACACTTTTCTCAGCCCCATTTCACCCGATTTTGAAAATTTTTCAGTATGTAATGTATATCCTTAGTAGGCATCCCCACAAAAATTTTCAACCCCCTCCCCTCATATTTACCCCTCAAAATGATGTAAAAATGTGTTTTAGGGAGGGTTGGGGTAAAATGGGAATTTTGGGGAAAATAACCAATTATTAATGAGTAGGGTGTCGTTTTCTTATGATTCGATACCGCTGAACACGAATATGATGTCAGATTTTTTGCTAGATTCATCTAGCCCTCTCCAGAGCACTTAACCCCCTCAATTTTACTATTGTTAGAAAGCATAAAATAAGTTGAAAAACGCCATTTTGAGGGGTAAATATGAGGGGAGGGGGTTGAAAATTTTTGTGGGGATGCCTACTAAGGATATACATTACATACTGAAAAATTTTCAAAATCGGGTGAAATGGGGCTGAGAAAAGTGTTATTGAAATTTTAGAAAAGGAGGGTTCCCAAAAAAGGGGAGGTGACGTGGATCTGAAATTTTTCACGCGGAAGTTTCTCAATGGTACCCATCTTCCATGCTAATATCAACTCGAACGCTTTTGGGGACCATTTCACCCCTCTTAGGCCCCTATAGTCTTTATGTATTTTTCAGGAAACCCCCCTTTTTTGAATGGTTCTAGCTCCACCCCCCTTGGGGCTAGAAGGACAGTTGACATATCACTAGATCGGAAATTTGACGTAGAACACAAAAATTAACCTATTTTCGACGTAAAATCAACCACTCGCGAGAAAATCGCAAAAAACGCCGCGGCGTGACACTTTTCACGCTCTAGCACGCGACGCACGCGGGGTACGGGGTGAGACTTTTAGTATGTTAAATAGGACCCCTTCCCCTACAGTATCCCGCAAAAAAACCTTTTGTAGGAATTAGTCCGAATAAAAATCTTAAATTCCTGTACTATACTGCTGTGACTGTTTGAAAAGTTTCAAAAACGACCAGTAAACTCAAAATCAACAATTTATTAAAGAATCTCGAATTTGAATAAAAGTCCAATTGTTCATCAGTAGTATAAAAGTTGAAAGGTACCATTTAAAAGTTCAAAAATTACGACGAAGATGAATTTTTATCCTCGTTAAAACCAACTAATTTTAAGAATGGGGTCTCAGTATCCGTTAAGGGACATAAGTTTTCCATCGTTTGTTACTAATTCGTAGATCTGAGCTCAAAATATTGACTTTCTTTGTTAATACCACTCTACTGAAGCTCCCCTACACCGCAGTGCTATTAAACATGGAAAAAATACGACGAAGTATGAAACAATGAGTTAGACAGACATCGTTTTCTAGAATTTCTAGGGTACTGAGTTCTAATACTCATTTGTATGTTTTGGATATGACCTCTCAGTGCACTATTTTTCGAATTCTTTTCTTTAAAAATAAAGGTTGTATGTAGAATGGAGGGATAGGTATTCAGATTCAGCGCATTCAATTAATTAACCCACATTTCAAGATGAATTTCAAAAATTCTCATACGAAAAAGTTGAACTAAAAAATTACTTTTTTGTTGAAAATTGAATTTGAGTCCTCATTCATTTTGGAATTTTGAGGATTTCTTCAATTTTCTCAAAACGAGTGTGTTGATTTCCATATTAGTCAAATTTAAAAATACGGACGGAAGATTGAAGTAAAAGGGCCAGTTCGTGGACATTTTCTATAAAATTTTATCACCTGAATTTTTCGCAGTTACCTCCTCCTCAATTTTTCAGGACTTTTAAAGAAAAACTTTGAACATAGCGTTTCAATCCGCCTTTCTTTGGCAATTTCGAAAGCTCAAGAATTTTTACATGACAAATTTGGAATGAAATACGGCCAGATATGTTGGTAGGAGGGGGTCTCAGTTTTGAAAAGTATTCGTTGTTTTTATTTTTCTATCGTTTTTTATATGTAATTCATTTTTGAAATTAAATTTTAAAAAAAAAATTTCAAAGTTTTCTTTGTAATTCAAAAAAAAAAAATCAGAAAATTTACAAACTTTTTACGATTGCTTTCTAGACAAAATGTTTTATGCAAAATGATCAATTTAAATTTTTCCGGAATCTCAGAAATTATTTTTTTTGTTGAAATCTATGTATCTGTCGAAGTATTGTGGAACGTTGAATCCCCTTTTATTGGATACGACACTTTAATTACCTGCAGTTCTCTACTTTTGAGCCCCTCCATCTCCAAAAAAAATTGAAAAATGATGAAATAAGATGTGAGATCGATTGTCACTAATTAGAGATTACTTCGTTGTGTAGTTAATGAAATATTACTTCCAATATTGGGAGAATAATACGTACATACCTAGAAAAATAAATGTTTTAGGTATTGAATATTTTAAAAACATTTTTTTATTTTTTTAAATTTCGTAACGTTTCATCATTTTTAGTGAATTTTTATCGCAAAATTGAATTTTCCCAGATAATTTTTTCCAAGTCTTCTCAATCCTAAACTCGATTAAAAATATGATTGCTTACTTAATAAATAGGTAAATCAAAAACAGGTTGTGTTGTAGAAGGTTCTTGAGAATTTTGACATTAATTATCTCAAAAGTTCTACTTTTCCCGTAAAAATTCGTTTTTGTTTTCAATTCCACGTCTGAAGCGAGAACAGAAGTAAATAAAGTCCAGATCCACAATTTTAGTTTTGTGTATTTGAGTTTTTGTACATGAAAACCAGCCAGGCACTGGTGAAGAATTCGTTTTTTTACCGAAATTTTTTATTTAACCAAAAAGACTTAATTCTTTTTCAATTAAAGTAGAAAAATTAATGGAAAACAAATTAGGTACAAGATATTGGATAAATTAAGTAGAGCTTTGATAAATGAAATGATGAAAATTGGAAAAGAAAAGTGAAAGGGGAAAAAAGAAGGTGTTTGTGATCGATGAATATTCGAAATATTTTCCAAATTATTTGGGTCCCCATAGTGGCAGTTTTTTCAGAAATATTTTTAAAAATGTTGACAAAAATAATATTTGCAATTTTTTTCAAAAAGACGTTCTCGATCTCATTCCACTTATTCTGCTTGGTAAAGAATTATTTCAGTTATTAGTGGAGCAATTTTTCACTGATTTGCTGATTCATTCTTTTTTTCTCTCGGCTCTTTACTGATCAGAAGAAAAATCAAGATCGAAAATTATTTACTAAGAAAAAAAAGTGCAGGAAAACATTTTATTCCTTGATGAAGATAAGTCTTTTTTTTTGCTCCTAAAAAAAGGCAAAAAAGTTATTTTTAATTTCAAGTACAGCAGAAGCATCTATGTTCTATGCTTATAATTTCTTGTAGCTTCTGCATTCGCAAATGAAAATAACGAAGAGTGTCTAAATATTGTACAAATAATTAGTAAGCATTTAAAAAATGGTTGGAACGTTAATTTTACTGTCGCATAGTTTTTGACTGCTTGAAGCATGCACCTAACCTAGTTAATATGCATTCATTTATTTGATGCAGTTCTCGAGCTTACTCTCGTATTAGTAGATTTTTTGAAGTTTTTTAACCACTTACAATAGGTAACAGAATGATTCGTTAACTAACTTTCCGTTTGAATTAAATTGTGTGTCCATTATTAATTTTTCGATTGAGTTTTCGAATAAATTCATTGGAGATTACTTATTTCGTTGTGTTATAAAAAATTGTTAACAGTATAAATAATAATAATATGTGATGATAATAATAATAATAGTATTGGAAGTATGGAAAAAAGATGGATGCATTTTTTATTGAATATTTGAAAAAAAACTTCAGAACGTCTCATAATTTTTGGTGAATTTTTAGAGTTCCTTTACTAAAATCGCCTCAAGTTCTCTCAATCCTAAACTCGATTAAAAATCTGATTATTTGCTCAAGAAATAAATCAAAAACAAGTGGTAAAACAAGTTTTACAATGTTGTAAATATTATTTTAACTACATAAACGCTTGAAAAATTTGACATCTATCTCAAAATTTCTACTTTTTCCCATAAAAAATCGTTTTTGTTTTCAATTCCACGTCTGAAGTGAGAACAGAAGTATGTAAATGAAGTCCAGATGCACAATTTTAGCTCTGTAAGTTTGAGTGTTTGTACATTAAAAAAAAACTGAATGCATTTTCTTGCAGTAATTACGCAATTTTTCTTCACAACAGTCTATACACTTTTAATTGAAAATTAATCACTTACTCGTACTCGTCTGATTGAATTGAGTTATCAAGTAAAGAAAATTTCGATATTACTCTATGTTAGATGGTTTTCACCTTCATAGTGTCTCATCGGTACGCTGCTGTGAACGTTCTCAAGGATGAGGAGATGCTTCATTCGATGTTTTTTAAACTTAATTTGCAAAAAAAAAAGCTTTTAATTTCAAGTACAGCAGACGCATCTAAGTATGTTCTATATGCTTATAATTTCTTGTTGTTTCTGCATCTCAGCATCTGCAAATGTAAATAATGAATAGTGCCTAAATATGTATTGTACAAATACAAGTAATTGATAAGCACTTTAGAAAAATGGTTAAAACGTGAATTTTACTGTCGCAGTTTTCAACTACTTGAAGCTCTCGCACCTAACCTAAGTTACGAGTACCATACGTTCTTTTATTTGATGCAGTTCTCGAGCTTACTCTCGTATGTATTAGTAGATTTTTTGAAGTTTTTTAACCATCTTACAATAACAAAATGATGCGTTAACTATGTATTTTGAATTTAATTGTACTCGTATGCATCTGGAAAGGCTGAAAAAACATAAAATTTTGTATCTTTAATTAATTTTTATTTAAAATTTGATCGAGTTTTCGAATGAATTTATTCTACGTCTTTTCATCTCGTTTCGGTCTTACAATGCAATTGTTTTTTCGCCAATTTCCTTTAGCCCCAAAACTTATAATTTATTAGATAAACGCCAACGCGAATAAAATTGCTCATCTTATGAGAAGGAATGTAGGAAGTGCGACCAATTTTTTTCTCAACATATGATAACAAGTGACTAATGACTACAATAGACGAGAGGGGAACAAGTTGGATGTGGAGGAAGGTAACTTGGCATTTACGCGACGAATTTATTTTATAGCATTTTTCGCCTCTTTTCTCGATATTTAAAATTTATGCGCTCTTGTTTCTATCTTTTTTTTTTAATAAGATGGTCACTTCGCAGTTCGCCTCGCCTCTGCCTGTGTTTTTCGCGTATCAAGGAGACGAGAGAATTTTTACGATATCGTGTGAATGATGTGCTGGTATTTTGTTCGCGATGTAAATGCGTGATTACTCGGCTACATTATTATACTCGTAGAAGATGATGCGGCGTAAGTGCCAAAAAAGCACGGATCATGGGGCGCCATCGTATCGCCTCTCTGTCGGGAGAAATATTTCGCATCGTTATAGTCTCACTCACGCTTTAGAGAATGTGATGTGTCGGCGGAGCGATGTGCAATGTGGTTACATAGCAATAAAAAACGAAGAAAAAAACTAAAAAGAGAAAAAAGCACAACACCGTACAGGATATTGTAGGTGTTTGAAGTCGTGAAAATAATGCGCGATGTTTTACGCTATTTTGTTCTTTAGTTGTACCCGCCGAAGACACGCGATTAGTCGACTTTTTGATCGAGTTGCGATGAGACCGCGATGATGGTGGTGATTTTTTGTGTGTTTTTTTCGCCTCGATCTCGATGATGAAATTTATTCTTAGATTTGGGGCGACAAACTTGACCTAAATTCGGATAATTATTTCGAGCGATCATCTGTGTCGGTGTCGCGTCATCGCACTAAATGCAATTTACCCAGTTTTGATATTTTCGACCAGAGAGTCTAGACTTGGATTTTTTTTTTCGTGTACGAAGTACTCGTTTGCGAATTTGCATAGGACTGGTGTTAGTGTTTGAAAAAAATTTCTGAAGAAGTTGTATTTGCAAATAGATAAAGAAAATGGATTGTAACGTGTTGATTGTTTGCGAATTACATGTTTTAGGTAAGAATTTCGTTACTTACCTATAATAATAATATATGACGCGTTAGATATTATTTTTCTCTGGTTCTCGAATACATTCCGTATATGTAGTATTGGCTTGATGCCATTTTTCGCTGCCATTGTTATACATTGCGGACGTACGTATTATTGTGGTTTTGTGGCGCGCGTAAATGGTATGTGATTTTTCACTACTGTTGTTCGCGTGTATAGGTATCTATCGTCGGTATCGATATAATACATAAGAACAGCAGCAGCGTATTTCATATTGAACTTGAAACGACGACGTACGAGTATAAAAACCAGCGATATAAATAACGATTGAGATGGTAAATTGCATCTACGCGTAAGCTATTTGGAAGCTACCTTTGCGTATAAGGAAAGATATGTGTTCAAGGTTACCCAACGAGAAGTAAAAGCTAAAAGGGTTTATGGAGGCGTAATGAGGAAAACACGAGATCAGAATTTAATAAATTTTTATTGCTTCGATAGAGATTTACAGAGACGTAAATTGATCAAGTCTTGGTATTTCGTGTTGGTAATTGAATGGAAAAGGCTTTTTTGTGGTAGATTTTTCATTTGACACGTCGTGCGAGGTACATATAAATGTCTGAGTAAAGTGGTGGAATAAATGTTGGCGTGAGTAGGGTATAAGAAAAATTGAGAGGACACATATTTTTCAATTTTTAAAACTTCACTATTTTTTGTTATCATTAAAATAATATCCTCCTGCAGTTTTCATTCATAATTATTTGGTTTATTCCAAGCGTTATTTTTTAAAAAGAAAAATCAAGAAATTAATGGCACAAAATGTCCAAGCTATTCTGAGATATGACAGGAATTTTTGCGAACTGAATTACAAGATTAATCTATATTTTGAACTACAATAATGATCGCCGTTAGATTTATCATTTGATTCATCAAAAAAAAATTGGAGAGGAGAGGAAGGTGGATGTAAAATTTTAATTCGCTGATAATCTTTTGTGCGTATGAAAATTCTGCGTTGAAAAAAATTAAAAATCACTTACTTACGGTAGATTGCTCATGAAATAAACTAACTTTCGTTATTGAGACTTGCGTAACCTAGGAATAAAGCAAATAAAACGTTTTCCAAAACAAAAACACAAAGAACAATTTTGAAAGAGTACATCTCGATACTTATTTTGGCACCCTGTCATCGCAAAATCGGTAAATCATTTCACTTCATTGGGAAAATACAAATTCGGCACGTCAGTTTTGTGGTTTGGGGAACTTTTAAACACAAGTAAACACAAACAGAGAATTTTGAGAGGGCGAAAGTCTAAATGCAAAGCATCTGCGAAAATATATATTTTTGAAAGAAATCATTACTAGAAAATGAAAGAAACAAATCTGTAGAAATTAAGATCATAATTGATCGTTTTGAGAGAATAATTAACCTAGAAAGTTCACATGAACTATTTCAAATAAATTCATCGAATAAATCGATAATTCAAAACTCTTATGAGTAAGTACGTAGTTCGGTTTTGGTTTTTTTCTCGCTGTTTTTAATGTAAGTAATACATTGTGATTTTCAAGATTTTTTTCCTTTTTTCAAAAATTATTGAAATTAAAAAAAATGGAAATAAATATAAGTATTAAAAATGTAAAAAAATTATAACTCATTTCAACACTCAGATCAGAGTTCAATCATTTAAATTTTTGAAATGAAAAAATGAAGGGAAAAAAAGAAAATGGATGAAAAATTGCTTCAAAAAAATCAACCAATAATTGAATTGAATTATTATCGGTTTTTTGTTAATCCGAAAAATAACATTTTTCAAGCGTTATGGATCATTTATGGTTTTTATTAGAAAAATCATGTTTGGTTACTTTTTGTAAAATACTTGGTTATTTATTGGTTATTGATAGAGAGAGAAAAAATATTTCATATTTGACCTAGAGATTTCCTAATGGTTATCTATACTTAAACAACTATACTTCAATCAAAATTTAAAAACTTATGCTTTACTTTTGTATGTAGGTGAGCAGCATGAATCCGAAATTATTCGAATTGAGAGATTAGAAATATATGTTTATATTTCTATAAAAATTAATTTAATTCGCGAAAAATACATCACTGTCCTAAAACGAGAAAGACTGAATTTTTTAAAAGGAACTAAACTAACTAACTAGGTATGAACGAAAATGTAAGCGATGAAAAGAGAATGACAAAAACTTAAGGGGATGGTTGGAGGTTGTAGGATCATACTTGGAAGGATCTATTTTGTTTGACAGGAGCGTTAGAAGAACTGGCAGTTATAGAGAGAGAAAATATGTAAGTGATCATAGATGAAACAATCTTCATAAATTTTGCTGAACATAGAATTGGTTACCTACATGTATTATGCTCCTCCCTCTCCCCTTCAATCAAGTTCGTTATCGACGTTCTCATTTTCCTAGATGTTGAGCATATATGCGGAAATATCTAATTTCGAAAGAAATCACGAAATTCACGAAATCATTACTATAAAATAAAAGAAATAAATCTGAAGAAATTAAGATCATAATTGATCATCTTGAGAGCATAATTAAATTAGAAAGTTTAAATGAAATATTTCAAATAAATTTATAGTTAGGGAATTAATGGAGAAAAAAAAGAAACGATGGAAGTCTACTTACGTTTATTCTCATATTTGAGGGTATATTTTCTGGCAGAGTACAATCTGAATAAATTTAGATACTCATAACATTGCATAGGACTATCAAGTCAGCATTATAAAGCAGGAAATTAAGCCACCATCATCTTGAGGATTCTCGGACTGATAATGGGTATCAAATATTTAAAAACACAAAATAAAGTCATTAATTCGGGAAATCATTCAAATCATTTTAATTCGAATTCTCGACATTAAAACAGTATCTCAATTACATAAAATTGACAAAAAATCACGAAATTTTAAAAGGCGAATGTCCATTATAACAAAATACGTCTTTTCACTTCAGCAGAACTCATAAGAGTTGAATGAAGATGATACAGTTGCCTAGCTATCGAAACATCTCGATAACGTTATCTCGAAATCTGTTTTTTTTTTTTTTTTTTTTTCAACAAAAGTGGAAAAACCATACATACCAAAGTATCAGAGATTACTTCTAGATAGAATAATTTCATCTTCTTATGCTCCTGTTGACAAATATTTTGTATAATTAAAATAATATCCTGCTGCAGATTTTTCAGTTTATTCTAAAAGCATTATTTTTTAAAATAAAATAATCATAAAATTAATGACACAAAGTGTGCAAGTTATTCTGAGATATTGCAGGAACTTTTGTGAACTGGATTACGATATTATTTCTGGTATAGTGAAAGGTTTTTTCAAAGTGTTTCAAAAAAATTAAAAATCACCTACTTGCCGTGATTGTTCCAAATATTCTCTTATTTTTTCAGTTGTCGTTGAATTTATCATTTGTTTAACGAAAATTATTTTGGAGAGGGGAGGAAGGCGGGCGTAAAATTTAATTTACATATAATCTGTAGAAGTAGAAATACAATGCCATGAAAAATGTTAGTAAAATTTTGAGGATATGGAAATTGTAATAGTGAGAGGTTTTTTCAAAGTGTTTCGAAAAAATTAAAAATCACCTACTTACCGCTATTGTTCCAAAACGTCACTTTTTCGCAAAAGTAGTCGTCTCCTGAAATAAAAAATGTAACCATGTTGATACACAACAAATTAAATGAGCATTGCAATTATTATGGTACATATAAACCCGAGGGTAGGAGGGGCGAATTTTCTAAGCTCAAGAGTGACAGTTTTGCATTAGGATTTCTAAATGAGGAAATAGAAGGAATCTAAAGAAAATAGGATAAGTGGGTAGTTTATAGGAAAGGACAAGGTATGAGGAAACCTATAGTTTATACACAATTACACATACATAATAACACAGCTACTGTGGACAGTAATTTCAAATGAAAAATCCTTCATCCAAACAATCTAAAAGGAAACTAAAAACAATCATTTAAACAAGTGATGAACACAAACAGAGAATTTTAAAAATGCAAAAGCCTATAGATGCAAAGCATCTGCAAAAATATCTAATTGTAAAAGAAAGCATGAATTCACGAAATCATAATCATTACAATAAAATAAAAATGAATCTGCAAAATTTTTAGATTAAAATTGATCATTTCAAGAGCATTAAACTAAAAAGTTCACATGAACTATTTCAAATAAATCCGTCAAATTAATTGATAATTCAAAACTTACGAGTACATAAGTTATTTACAGTTGAGGAGTTGACTCAATAATTAAATTGAGTAGGTATATCGTATAAAATAACAGTTCGATACCTATTTCATGACATTGGGTAGGACCTCCTGGTCGCTTAAAAAGTCGATATCCTGGAGCAGGATATTTAAGCCATTACCTTGTTCATCTTGAAGATTCTCGAATTGAATAATATCAAATTGTAATTAAAAATTCAAAATAAAGTGAATAATAATTTGCAAAATCGTTCAAATCATTTTAATTCGAATTCTCGACATCAAAATAATACATATTATTTCAATTACGTTAAAAATAAAAATCATAGAATCTTAATAGGCATAATATGCCTGTACATACATCCAAACACGACGATGGTGAGTTGTTTTTATTGAACCTTACAAGTAAATTTTCGATTGAAGTTACACTTAAATCAAAATTTAAAAATTGATGCTTTACTTGGTGAGGATGTCATGTCGTCATGCTGTGATACTGACTCAGTAGTTTATATAGTTGTGATGGCAAAAATCAAGTTGAAATTGAAACTGGTGAAATTTTCGATAATTTTTGTCATTTTTCACAAATTGCACTGAATAGTTCATCTTTTTGTTCCTTCGACATCTATTGTCGACAAATCGATTTTTTTACTTTGGTGTAGGTTAGGTTGCCTCATTACCGCTTGGATATTAGACACCTGTGATGGAACACCCAGCAAATGATTACTGTAATTTGAGTCATTTTATCTGTGAGAACTTACAGGGAATTTGATGGTAGCTTGGGGTGTTGTGCATTGATTGATTTGATAGTTTCACCATCGCCCAACACGACGATGGTGAGTTGTTTTTGTTGAATCTTACAAGTAAATTTTTGATTGAAAGTTACACTTGAATCGAAATTAAAAAATTGATGCCTTACCTCTATGCTGAACATACTCGTATTTTATTTTTGCATTTACGGTCACATCGATAAGAAATTAGTTAATTTTCCATTATTTCTCGTATCGTCGTCGTCATTTTTTGTCGCTGTTGCAGTCGTTATTTATGATCGGTATACGAAGCTTGGCATTCGTTAATTTAAATATGGAAATGGCACGATAACGCTGGAGGAAAAATTTTATCGGCGTTTTGGCCCATTTTAATTTCCGTTTTTAACGAGTGCCTGGCTAGTGCTTCCTATCTACCTGCCTACCTATCTGGCACCTATTTACCTATACTGATGATGTTAACGTCAATATGCGCAATCACAAAGTTAATTTACTTACTGCTCGAGATCAAGTTTTTTACTTCTCTATCGTTTCATGTACAGGCTACGTGATATGCTTACAGTGAGAGGATTGGGCATAAATAATCTCCAGACGAGTACAGTACACATATGTATCCATCAACTTCCCCTCACTTATTGGGGGTAGGAAAATAAATAATTAACACTACGTTACAACTTATAGTACATGTATGGATTAGGCACGTTTTTATACGTCTTTCGTACAGTATATGAATTCGGCGAATATTAAATAAAGGAAATAACCTCCAAGGACGGGGTAGGTTAGAGATACACGAAGCTATATGGAAGAAGGAGAAGGTCGTAAAGGTGTAAATTGGAAAACCTTGGACCAGCCAAAGAGGAGACTAGAAGAGGAAACGACTCACGCGACTGGGTTGGCAGGGAGACCGAGAAAAGGCTGCTACCGCTGAAAAAGGCCAATTTTACGATATCACGTCGCAGTATTCGACGCAGCAAAGGGTTGGTAGCGGTATTGTGATGTATATGCATGTGTGGGAGTATAAGTTGACAGGGGGGAGGCCCGGATTTAGGGCGAAAAGGCAAGGCTGGCTGTAATGATTTCGTCGTTTTTGTCGTGATATACGTCGCTCCCTCTACTCCCATCTTTTCGCCACTCTGTGTTGTTTTTTTTCAGCTTTTCTTTTCCTTATTTTTTATGCAGTATGAGCTGGGAAAAAACACCACCTTAGGGCAGTTTCAGATTAGGCTGATGTCGGTTCTTAGGATGAATTTAGATGTGTTTTTTTATACTCATATAGGCGTTTATAAAATTTTCGTGTTGTTTTCTCGGGTCATTTTTAAAGTACCATATAAACAAGCAGATTAATGGCTGTAATTTAGTAAAAGTTGATTTAGTAATTATTATTGTGCCATGTCGCCGCGATGTCGTATGCGTGCGTATGTTTTTACTTGTATTTGTATCTGGCAGGCTGGCGGCTTTGATGTCGTAGCATGTGTTTTTGTTGTTATGTGTAAGATGTATGTGTGGCAGTGTGGCGTTGTTTATTGCCGGGTGGAGGAGAGAGGAGGGTGCAGAGAAGCCGAAGGCGAAGTGTGAAAATATGGTATTACAATGAAAAAAATTACTTACTAGTTTTCTGTATACCAAGTGTCCCATAATGTGGCTTAGCAATAAGATGACTCTTTCTATCCGGGGAATATCTTCGAAAAATAAAAAATTTCTTACTGTACGAGGCTACTACATACAACGATTATTTCTAAAAAAAACCGTTTCTGGCGAAAAAAGTACCATGGGCCTTTCTCAAAAAAAGTGCTCGATGTTCCTTCTGAAATTAGTACACGAGTTTTTCAAGTTGGCCACTTGAAAAATTTTCTCAAAAATAGGAGCTGAGGAGGAACCACGAATCATACACTTGAGAATTAAGTCATAAAATAATTCAACATTTTTTATAAATTTAATGTGTACGTGTAGAAAAGTTTTTCAACATAAATTCGATTGTGGCAAATTTCTTACGGGACACCCTGTAGAATATGTTACATTTCGTCATTATTTTCGTACACATATAGGTACATTTGTAGAACATTATTCCAAGTTCGTGTGAATATATTGTACCGAGTTGTGGTGCTCATTTATACTAGAATAAAGGTGTAGGAGTCTGGGCGAAGGAAGAAAAAAAAAGTCAGCACGAAATGTACGCGAGATGCAAGACAAAAGAGTTGATTTAAAGTGGATTACGTAGCGACGCGACGATTCCATTTCGTGTTTGGAATAATTTAGGATATTTTAGACGCGACTTCGTAGATATTTTTTCCTCTTTTGCCATTTTTCGCGAGTCAAATTTTTTCTCGTCGTTAACTCGATATTATAGAAAGAAAATATAGCCGAGGTGATTTGTCAGGAAACTGCACTCGGTATATGATATGTATACAATCTGTTTTTATGATCCTATAAATCCGTTTATGCTAATTTTAGACTCGAATGTTTGAAAAGGATCTATCTTCTACATGCTTTGGTATTCGGTTAATTTTACTTACGAGACAGAATTGCTTATCTTTGAAATTCAAGGAGATATTTGGTGTCATTGTCCAATGTAGTAAGGGTAATGGACCTTTGAACTGTCCTAAATTGGGGATAATTTCTCCAAAATTAGCCCTTTTTGATTAGGTGAATTGAATATTAATTCAGAGACATTCACCTGGCATATCAAAGGCAAACGCTTACTTTCATATACTTACTCACTGTACATTGTACAATTTCGGTTCATTAAAATGATTTGTTTTGTTTCGATTTTAAATCGTAGAACGTTTGTATTCGTTCAGCTTTAAAATTTCGAATAAAAATATATAAAATGTCGAATAAGTTTTTCGCTACAATAAATTTCAAATTATGCTCGACTTCTTCGAAATAAAGAAAGCGTCGTGTTTTTGGAAAATTTCCATCAATAGCTGGATTTTCCGTCGTCGTTTGAAATTTCGTCTGAAAGTTTGGAACTTTTTTTTTTTACTTTCGAGAAGTTTGTTAGCTTATTTGTAACACGTTCGAATTCGTGGGCGGACAATTTCGTCGATGAGATTTAGTCGTGTGTGTTGTACTGCTTATTATTTAGAAGGTAGACGAGAAACTATACGTCTCTACGAGTAGGTTTTGATTACTTATATTTTTTATTGAAATTTTTGTCTTGTGTTCCAAAATACGTGTTTGCGTGTTTTATTTTTTTCGTTCAAGGTTTACCCCCTTCTTTTTCTTATTTTTTAGTCAGCTTTGTGGTTGTACTGAAAGTTTTTACTTTTTATAGCTAAGTACATCTTTGCCTTTTATTGTGCTTCCTTTTCTGATGAATCAGTTGAAGTCAAAACAGGTCTATTCTGTAGATTTTTCCCATAATTTGCTGTTGTCGCTGAAATGTTAAAGAATTGAGGAGATTCAGTTTGAAGAGATGGTAAAAATTGATTAAAAATTACTTACTTTTAAATATTTGTAGAGAAAATATGATGTATTTCTCCCAGGGACGAAACTAGGCATTTTCTTTGGGGGGGTATTGGACCAAAAATTTGCCGACTGATATGACAAAAAAATACCTATTTTGCCGACTAAAACAGTGAGTTTTTTAATGTGAAATAAAATCTGATGAGAAGAAAAGTTTGCCAATTGATATACTGAACACATATGTGGGTATTAGGTTATATTCATAGCCTATTATGACATACATAAAAATTTGCATGTTCATTTTTCAATTTTAAGAAGCCTTAAGCTGAATTTTTTCAATTTATAAAAATGAAAATAAATAAACAAATTGGCCCGAGCGTAGCGAGGGCAAAAGCTTTTGAAAATTTTTATTTTTATTTGTAAAAAAACAATGATTTTTCATGAGAGGAGGTTGATTTTTTCGGTTTGAAATTTCCAGAATTTGATTGATTTTTTTTTAGAAATTTCAGCTCCAAAAAAGAAAAGCAAAAGGTCCAAACGAAGCGAGGGCAAAGCTCTCGAAATCTCGTATTTCGAGAAGTAAAAAAACATTTTTTTTCTCTACGTGAGGAGTTTATTTTTGGATTTAAACATTTTTTAAAAGTTTGAATATGTAGTTGATTTTTAGATAGTTTGATTTTGAATAAAAAAAAAAACAACCCGCCTGAGCGAAGCGAGGGCTGAAGTATTTGAAAATTCATAATTTAAGTACTTAGTAAGTATACGTAAATTTTTACTCTCTCACAAAAAGTTAATTTTTTAATCACCTACATTCCACATTCTCAATATTTAGAAGAGTACCTCTACCTAGAACCAATTTTTCCCAGGTACAAAAATTTAGAAACAGAATAGTATTCAGCCCGAGCGAAGCGAGGGCAAAATTTTCAAAGAATGTGCTATTCCAAGTTCCATAAAAGTCGGCAAATAAGCTTCTTTATAAGGACAAACAATTTTTAAAACTGATCGACTTTGTCAAGTCTCAGCAAAGTCGGCAAATTTTGGCAAAGTCGGCGATTGCCGACTAAACCCATTTTTGCCGAATTTGCCGACTATCCATAATGACTGGGGGGGGGGTGTTACACCCCCCACACCCCCCCTTAGTTTCGTCCCTGATTTCTCCGTCCAGGGCCCATAGTATTTGGAGTATGTATTGTATGCCCTCACTTTAACTGAATAAACAGCGTTGATTCCGCAGAGATAGTCCAAGTTGTAAGACTGTCCATTCACTGCATTAAAGTCGTCGATGATAAACTTCTTTCCTTGTAAAAGTAATGCATTAAACTTCTCGGTAATTTAAGTAATGTTAAGCAATGCATTTTGCCTGAAAAGTAATGTATTTTTTCTCAAACTCATTTGAAATTCTTTAAAAACCTCAAAATGAATCGATTGGCGAAATTTTTAAAAAAATTGTTCATTTTGTACCTCAAAAGAAGGCAACACTTGCTTAAATAAGCGAAACTTCTCTTCGTGTTTCTGAATTTCGAAAAAACTCTTCGAGTTTTTTTTGTGAGGGGAAGGGTTAAGCTAAATAAAATTGTTGATATGGTAATGCAAAAAGGTAATGTAGAAGTATCTAATGCATTTCATCGAGGAATGTTTGTTAGACTCTTTGAATAATAAATTGAGAATCGCTTAATTACTTTTAAATAATTTTTGTACAAAAAAAAATTATAAGTAAGTTGAAAGGTTATCAATATGGTAAAAAAATTTAAAATTTACTTATTAATGAAGAAAATATTCAATTTTTAGAATAGAAAGAATTTATACTTTGATGTCTCTTTGATAGCTGTACTTGAGACAACAATGGAATAATACCGTGTTACTCCATCAGTTTTATACATATGTACATACATCACTAAGAAAAAAAGTATGAAACAATTATTCAGCAAGATAAGTAACATAATATACCTAATTGATGTTCTGTTGAAATACCAAAAAATTTAAACACTTTCTTCGCCTTTAAAATCTCAAGAAATTACAAAAAATGCTGAAATAGTAATAATATTTTTAAAAATTAAAAAAGTAAGAAAATTGCAAAACTATTCAACGAAATACTATAATGATTGTGATGTTCATCTAAAGAAAATAATTTTTAGAACTGGAAATAATTGGAGTTGGAAATAGCATTTTATTCCCTCAGCTAGATAAAGGAACAAATAATACGTACCTATAATAATTTTAAAAAAATGAAAATTAATCATTTAGCGAACTCTCTTCGCGCCGAAAATTCCAAGAAATGACTAAGAATACAAAAACTTCGAAAAAAAATTTTGAAACCTGTTTGAAATACTTATACAAAAAACTGGAATGTTTCAATTTTAGTAATTGGTTAGTGCTTGAATGAGAAGAAATGGAAAAATTGTTCAAGTAAAGGAATTTTTTCAATGTTTACGATAAAATGACGAGGAAATAAACTGGAAAATTTTGAAAATTGAAAAGAAAAAATGTTTAAAAAATGAAAGAGTTGAAAAAAATTGCTTACTAAAGGAAATAATTTTAGAACTAATTTTGAATATTGGTTGTTGATTGTGAAACACTTTTTTCGCACTTAAAAATGCACAAAATGACAAAAAATGTCAAAATGTCAAAAAAACTTTTAAAACCAAAACCTGAAACAAAGAGAAAATTACACTTACCATTTTAATGTACCTAAATGTTGAAATGTCCATTGAAATCAAAACAGGTCTATTCTATATTATTCTTTTTCAAAATATAATTTTGTTGCTGAAATGTCGAAGAGTTGAATAGATTCAATTTGAAGAAATGGCAAAAATTGATTCAAAAGTACTTTAAAAAAAAAAAACAGAAAAATTGTTTTAGAACAAAAAAATTGTCTGAAGCACTTCCAATCTTCGGGAAAAAAGTAGCAAAAAATGTTTAAAAAATTAGAAAAGTATGTTCCATTAAAATTTACTTGCCCTTGAAAAATCAAATAATAAAAAAAATGTCAACAGGTTGAAATTGAGAAAAAAAATTGAAGAAATTGAAAAAAAAAATGGAAAATTTGTGCAAGTTTTTTTTTGGTAATACTTAAAAATAATAAAAATTGACTATTCCAATAAACAAATTTATAAAATTTGCTTACTAATGAGTAATGGAGAAAATATCCAATAAAGAAAAGATATTTCAGATCATCAAGTGAAAACACATTTTAATAAAAAAAAAAATTATTCTGCAAGATAAGTATGTAATTAAGACGTACCTACTTGATATTGATGTTCTGTTGAAATATCAAAAAATTGAAACACTTTCTTCGCCCTTAAAATCGCAAGAAATGACTAAAAATGCTAAAACTGTACCTAAAATTATTTTTAAAAATTGAAAAAATAAGCAAATTGCAAAATTATGGTATTCAATAAAATATGGATGTACTTACTTATGATTGTGATTTTCAACTGAAGAAAATTTCTAAAACGGTTAGTGAAATGTTGTAGTTGGAAATAGCATTTAATTCCCTCAGCTAGGTAAGGAATAATGATAATTTAAAAAATGAAAATTTACTCATTTAGCGAACTCTCTTCGCGCTTAAAACCACAAGAAATGACTAAAAAATAATGTAAAACCTCCAAAAATATTTTTTAAAACCTGTTTGAAATGTGTACCTACTTATCCAAAAAACTGAAGTGTTTGTTTCATTTTAATAATTGGTTAGTACTTGAGGGAAATGACAAAAACAAAATTATGAAAAATGAGAAAAAAATTATCAAAAACTTGAACACGTAAGGTACTTTCTTCGCACTTGAAAATGCACAAAATGACAAAATGTCAAAAACACTTTTAAAATCTGAAACAAAGAGAAGATTTCACTTACCATTGTAATGTAATTATTGAAATGTCCATAAATTGAAGTATTTTTCCATTAAGAAATAACAAAAAATAAAAAATGATCAAACATGAGAAAAAATAATGAAATTGTTTAAGAAAGGAAATTCTCTCAATTTTAAAAATTTAATGCGAGTTACAGAGAAAATAATTTTAAAAATTTGCAAAAAAAAATGGAAAACTCTGTGGTTTTAAGGTTGGTGAGAAATTGTGTGTGGAAAAGAGGTATGCAGCACTCTCGTGATTTTTTCGCTCGAATCGTTTTTACGTGTACAATTGCCTCGACTTGAGAAAGTAATGGCTATGGCTGGTACCCTTTTTTGGATATGCACGAAGTACATACTTAATCTATCGGATCATCTAGCATGCCTGTAGCTGTGTTGCAAACCTATTTATACTAACGATTTCGACGTATTTGTTTATTTGTTGCAGATTTTAATAATAAAAATAGCAATAAGACTGATTCGCCGAGAGCAACGGACAAAAATGAACATTGCTCACCCCGTCGCCAGCTTAAGCAAAGCGGCGAGCCGCCTCCGCCTACGATAACGGCCTCGGAAATCCAACAACAACACCAATTAATCAGTAGCGGTACGCTGAGGCCGGAACGACCGAATTCGTTGGGTTGTACGCCGGCCCGTATAAATCGCCGTATTTTGTGTTACCATAATAATAATCTTCCGTGCAACAATTCGCCTACTGGCAATTCGTCGCCTAGTAGCATATTACCTCCAGGTAAAGGACTGTTTTTTGTTTTTGCGATATTCGAATGCCATAAAAGGGATCAAAGAAGATGTTAATGGTGGATTTTTGTATTTGTTTGTTTAGCTTGTGATAATAGCATTATAAGCGGATCGCCTAGGCTTAATCATCCGCCACCGCCACCGTCTTTATCGTCGACATCGTCGTCGTCGTATCAAAACGCTTCTCAAGTACTCACGCTGCTGGAATTACCAGAGCCCCCTATTCCGGTATCGGAAATCGGACCAATACCTCCGCCTCCTATGTTCAGTTCTCCTAGCCCGACGCCTAGAAGATTCAATCACGTTATGCATCATCAGAATTCCACGGATATGTCGTACGATGGTGAGTATTCGGTTCAGATTTACGTCAATCAGACTGTAGTCTTATTTGGGTGACTTCTTTGAGTCCAGACGTCAGATGGAGGGAAGTGTTGTCTAGAGGTTTCTTCTAAAGGCTGCTTTTTTAATCGAAATGATCTTAGGAGCTCTGGAGACAAAAGTTCAGTATACTTATTTGAATGTTTGAGAATCTGACGAATGCCCGAAAGTGGCAGACACATTGAAATGACTATTATCGTTGACTGTCAGCAGAATTCAACTGAATTTGGGCAAAAACTCTTGATTAATAATTTTTTTTCAGTATTGTAATAGTTGGACCTAAATACTAATTTTCTCATTCAATAAATGTTAATATACCTATCTAATATTTCTAATTTTTTCCGTGCTATTTCAGACGATAACGTACAGTACGGTAACTCGTACGACGAAGACTGCAACGACAACGATAATATAAATGGTGACTGTGATAATGAAAAATGTGTCGACGACGACGACGAAGAAGACAACCGCGACCGCAATCGCCACCGCCATCATCACCAGCACGATCGCAGACATATGAACGATGATGACGATGACGACGACGACGACGACATCGACGATGAATACGACGACGATGACGATGATGACGAGAATGGTTTCGCCAGCATGAAAATCTTTCACGGACCGGATCCGGTTATAGATACTTCGCGAGTTGAAAAGATCCCGGCCAAGGAGCCGAAATTCTTCGCCGTACCATTAAAATCTGCATTGAAGAAACCGTCGACTCCGACGCAAGATCAAGGCGCCAATACGCCGCCGGCTATAACGTAAGTCATCTTGTAAAAAAAAAATATGTAGTTTTAGTGGATGTATTGGAAGTTGGAAGGGTCGAAGAGTAGGAAAAGGATTACATTTTGAGCCATTCTACTTATCTATTTTGAGAACTTGTTGTAATTAGTGGACCTCTTCAAGATGATGAAAATCCAAATTTTTGAAGGGTGGAATTAAGTTGGAAGGAAATTGCAAGTTTACCTCTACCCCTCTTCCTTCTCCTGCCAATAGTACACAAAAATATGAATTTTATTTCTTATATTGTAGTCTATTTAGTCTGTTTTGCCAAGTTCTATTTCTAAAGATGATTCAAAAAGTGAAAACCGACTTGAAGAATTGAATTTTTAAAAGTGAAAATTGTTCTAAAAATGTTGAACTTTTCGAAAACTTATTTTCTATGATTTCAATTTTCCATTCAAAATTTCAAATTTTCAAATTCATTAAAAAATATGTTACAAGTGACTAAAAAACTAAAATAGAGCTAGTAAATTATTGAAAAATATATTTTCTGGAATAAAATCTGAGCCGGACGAGGCAAGAAAGCATATTTGAGCATCTGCCACTGAGGTTCTCTATAAATGGTACAAAGATTGGAATCCACAGAGAAATTGTGATAGAAATGTCAAAGATAGAACAGGTGTTGCTGCATATATTGCAAAATGGAAAAAGATGTATATACATATTATGTAGTTTAGAGGAGGGGGACTGGAGGGGTTCGAATGAGTATTTCACAGTACTGCAAGTCCTGCTTTTGTCCTGACATTTGCTTGTGCATTCTGATGTCCTGCTTTTTTTCGATATAACTTTAAATTTTTCTGTTCATATCCTTCCTTTGTAGAATTTTGGAAAAATTCATTTTGAAATTCCCAATTTATAATTTCGTAACTCAAAAATCAAAATTTGCCATTTTTTTAAAATAATTGAATTTTTGTCTTCGTTTGGCTCGGGATGAAACATATTATTATTCTCTTTTCTTTCTTATTAATAATTTTAAAAAAAACAAAAACAAAATTACATTTTGAAAAAAAATGATAAATTTGTTGAAAACGTTGTTTTGATGTAGTAAATCCAAACTTTTTCAAAAATGTTATCCCCTCCTCTTCCAAAAGTGATTTTCAAAGAATCTGTTTGAATTTCTTTAGAACAAGTACTTTGAAAAAGTTGATAACAATTTCATTGAAAACAAAAACGCTCCAGAGGAGTTGAAAATTTTGAAAGTCGAAGTGCCTTCCAAAACGGTAAAGCTTTTATCACTTCCTCCTTGACTCCCCCCTCCCCCCCCAAAAAAGAACAGGAATATCCGAAAACATTATACATAGAAGAGCGAAAAATTTGCTTGTCAAGTTTTGATCCCCCTTCCCCCGCCATCTCCCTTTCCTCCAGAAAGAAGGAAATAAATTTTGAGATGTTTACAAAATGTCTCATCAACAAAAAATTGAAAATGTAAAGATATTCTCGACTCTCACTCACTTCAAACAAATTTTGGAGTATTAGAAAAGTGAAAAATTTGGGTATGAAATTTTGCTCGCTCCCTTCTCCTCCCAAAAAAAGGCGTCAGAAGTGTTTGAAAAATTACCACTCTAAAGGCCTTTTTCATTTTCACATTTTGTTAGATACCTTATTTTAGCGTTTTCATGCACGTTGGAAGAAGGGGGGAATTGTGATATGTGATATTGGAAGTTTTAGTATCGAATTTTTTTACTCAATTTTTTGGAGCTGTGTGAATATGAAACAATTTTATTTTGATTTCAACTATAAAATCATAGTATGATTTTTCTGGAAAAAATGTTTTTCATTAGTTTCCAGAACCTGAAAAAATTCTATAAAATTACATTTTTTCAATTCATGTAAATATCTTTCTGCCTCTTGCCAAAAGCAAAAATGGAATGAATCCAAAATATTTTTGTGAAAAAATGTTTCAATGTTGAATTCATTTCCAACTTTTTTTTTCAATGTTTTCAATTTTTTTCAAAAGTTCATTTTACAATATTTTTTGCGGAGTATCATAAAATTTACAAAAAGTTGAAAACTGGGCAAGGAACTCAGGAGCAAACTTTATTTTGTCTCTCAATACAAATGAAAAATTTGTGATGAAATTTATATATGTAAATTAAATATCTAGAGCTTTTCATGTAAAAAAAAAAAAGTCAAGAAATCTAGTCACTGGAAAAATACCCCAAGTTTTCAATGTTGCATTTCCTCAACAAAAAAAATGAATCAGTGTTATTTTTTCATTTTTTGAAGAAGGGTGGGATAAAATTCCTCAAGTAATTTATATTTGTTTTGTGTGATTTTTTTCGCGGCACGACGCAGCCGGAGGTTACCGTTGGTGCCGAAGATTCACATGTGGTTTGTACTTTGTACCTCACTCATATGTACATTATTTACCAATTACCTTATGTATCATACACTTACCCATCTCTATCTAGTCTATATGGCATAAATATACATAAATTTTGCATCTTCGAAGGTAAAATTAATTATGTATTTTTGTTTTTTGTTTTTCTATCACAGCGGCTCATCGAAACCGGTCAGATTTGGTGTCGCGTTACCGTTTTCAAACGATAATAAAGAGAATGAATACTGCCACGATAGTTCAAGTTATTCAAACGGCGATGGACCTGTATTATATAGAGATGATAACGATGGTGATAGTATGTATCCTTCTCACTTACAGGGATAACCCTTGTGTGAACTTTGCCCCTTTCTGTACTCTACTAACCGAGTGATTTTTTCTTTCGACCAATTGCAGATAGATTAGCGGCCAAATTAGCTCGTAAAGATAGTTTAGCGATTAAATTAGCCTTAAGACCAGATAGACAAGAGTTGATTAATCGTAACATTCTGCAAGTACAAAGTGAAAAAGAAAGACAAGAGAGCAAGGAAGCTGTCGGCGCACGATTGATAAGGTAACCTAGAGTCGATTGATCTAATTCTCATACATAAAATGACGAATTTTATTTTTTTAAATATCTGAAGCTAATTAAATTTTTATTTTTCAAACAGACGATTAAGTATGCGACCCACTCAAGAAGAGCTAGAAGAAAGAAACATTCTCAAAAGTGAGTATATTCGAGAACAAATACTGTAGATATTCGAGTACACCTGACAACTTCATTGATCAAAATAACTAATTCGATTTAAATTCGCTTCGCAGAACAAACGGCTGCTGAAGAAAGAAAAATGAAAGAAGAAAAGAAACGCATGTTATTACGAAAGCTGAGCTTTAGGCCAACCGTTGACGAGCTTAAAGAAAAGAAGGTTCGTATCACAGAGGTTTATTTTCATACCTGCGGATGACACCTGTAATGGAATATTTTAACTAATATGGTTTATTTTCTTCGTGTTTTCGAACAGATTATACGATTTAACGATTATATCGAAGTTACACAAGCTCACGATTACGATCGAAGAGCCGATAAACCGTGGACCAGGTTGACGCCAAAGGATAAGGCGGCCATACGTAAAGAATTAAACGAATTTAAAAGCTCCGAAATGGCGGTGCACGAAGAAAGTAGACATCTTACGAGGTATGTGATTTTTTTTTATCCTTACGTTTGTGAAATTGTATAGAATTTGGAATGATTTGTCGAGAAGTATTATTATTGGATGATATCATAAATGCAAAAGCTGTGCTGTTGATGTTGATTGCGCTAATTCTCATATTAATACCCCCCTCCCTTTTCGCCCAAACATCATTAATTTAACGATACATTAATCTGCGACTAATTTTAGGATATTTTACGTACATTTGCTGATTATTTGCTTATTTATGCACTGGCTGTCATTTAACCCACCCACTCATCCCTCTCTCTTCGACCATAACTCTGCAAAATGCGCTTAAAAGCCTTGATTTTTGCATATACATATTATGTTGATGCCTGTGATGGAATTCTGTTTGTTCCTTGAATAAAAACTTCGCTTGGACGAATGACTCTGTATACTAGTAGAATGTTTTTTGTTGTACATACATATCATAAAGATTTTGTAATGTGCTTTGTGTGATGTGCTACATAGTTTGCAATCATAACTTTTTTTTAGTGTTTAATGCATTTAGCTTTACTTAAGACTTGGTGGAGTAATTATTAACTCTAACATTATTTGGTGGTAGAAGCAGGTAAGTGTATGTTATGCACTTGTAATAATTTTCTGCACATGTAATCTTTTGGCTTTTTAATTTTTTTTTATTTTGTTTGTGGAATTATTAATCAGTATCGTTAATTGCATTTTCGTGGTATTTGATTTAGTATCTAATTTGAATAATTTGGAAACATTTAATCATTTGCTTGCTTCGTGTCAGTTACGTATTTTTTTCTTCAGTTTTGCCAATACTGTTTTTATTTCAAGTTTTGAAGATTTTTCGTTGAATTTCTTACTTTTTTTTTCGTTCTAACTCAAGTTTGGTG
Source organism: Planococcus citri (assembly GCF_950023065.1). Lineage (NCBI taxonomy): Eukaryota > Metazoa > Arthropoda > Insecta > Hemiptera > Pseudococcidae > Planococcus > Planococcus citri. The sequence continues at coordinate 33,197,191 of NC_088680.1, forward strand.
TCAACAAATTTCCATCTAAATTTTAAAAATAATATTCTAAAATTGGAATCGTTATGAACACCCACTTGAATTTTTTAACTTCTTGGTTTTACTCATTTTTGAAAAACTGCATTTTACGATTAATTGGTTTAAATCCATTCGAAATCTTCTGCATTTCCCCTTCCCCTCTCTATAATCCACCGACATATTGTTTTCAATTATTTTTTTTCAAAACTTTCGTTTTTGAACTCATTTTGAAAAATTTTAATTTAGAATACCTCTTGATATTTTTTTCTTCAACCACGAATCAATCATTTTCAAAATGTTTTCTATTTTGAGATCAGTTTGAAGTGAAATTAGCTTTGATTCGGAACCAATTTCAAAAATTGAAAAAAATTGAAAAATTTTTAGTAAGCTGTGTTGGCGAATCATTTATATTTTGAAGAAAAATAATTTTACTTTTTTACGCTTTTCTATATGGCGTTCTTTAAATTCAGATTTAGATAAAAATTTTCCTGTGAAAAGATTGCGATTCATTATTAAATTAAAATATAATTAAGTATTATTTATGATTATTAGATGCCATGTACCTATATTTAATTTTATTTTTTTCTAATCAACGTTGAAAAATTTTCTGTTTTCAGGTTCCATCGACCCTGACATTTGCTGCTTTTGCTCGCTAGCGATCGTCATATTTCTCATACCCCTCCGTTTTATTTTTTATTTTCTAATGTATACTTCTATTTTTCTTTTTTTTAATTATAGCGAATTTTTTTCCAATTTTCAATACTCTTATTGTTTTTTTTTTTCAATTCATTGTTTTTTTGCTATTTATTTTCTTTATTTTAGATTATTTCCCCCATTTTTATCTTTTGTTTTCCCTTCTTGATTTCTTTCTTTTTTCCCCTGTCCTTTTTTTTTTCGTAGCTACGTATTTAAAAAAACAAAAAACCTTGGATATTTTTTTTTCCTACTTAAATTAGCATTGTGATCTTTGAAAGTATTTTAATTTATAATAATGGCTCGTGTGTCATTACACACGTTCACTTTGTTACGTGTGGTTTTCACGCTGGAATGTAGGTATCTGGGATACGTGATTTTTTTTCTCTCTTTGTGAACGGCGATATATGTTTTATTTTTTTAAACAATTTTCCCCGGCCCCTCAATTTTACTCGAATTATTATTATTGACTAAATTTATATAGTCGTCAAGTCGCTTATACCTTGTATGTATAATATTCTAATACACTTCATGTACTACAAACTACTTTTCAGGTAAAATCAAAATTTGAGAATACTCGAGTTCTTCCAAGTTATATTGAATTTTTTTTCTCTCGTTTTTATATAATTTTAAACGGTAACTTTTGAAATTTTTACGTGTGTTAGTACAACGTTGTTGTGGTTTTATTCTCTTTCTCTCTCTCTATTTATTTATTTTTTTTTTTGTACAATACATATCGCTCTATAAAGGTGTTGTGTATTATTTTCGATTTTTATGACACGTTGTTGTCGTTCGTCGTCGTGGTGTGTTTCGCGAGTTATATGTACACGAAGCACACCACACCGTGTATCATCAAAATTTCAAAATGTGATCGAATTTTTCTGTTATTTCTTTTTGTTTTTGTATACTTTTTTTGTAACGTTTTGTACGATTATGTTGATGATGCCGATGTTGAAAGTATATTTGTGTGTGTATGTGTGCTGATGTGTGATAGATGATTGTGTGTGTGACGCTTGCGTGGGAGTATAAATGTGTTGAAAACAATCAAACAAACGAAAGGAAAACCTAGTGTTTTTATATACTCGTGTTTTTTGGTCATTGACTTTTTCATGTGCAATATTTTCAGTAAGAGAAGGGTGATTTTTACGGGCGCTTTACCATAGTACCTATAATATTATGTTAACTGCCAAATTATTGTTTTTTTTCTTATAGTTTTAGGAGGTAATGAAAAAAAAACCACGCGATGAAATAGTTAATGGGCTTTTTTGAAAAAGTTTTTATTATGTGCCGATTATAAATCAACAATCGTGTATATAAATGTGCAATGATGTTGTAAATATACTTTTATTCGGAGTATTGATGTGTTTTTTGTTGTATATTGCGATGCGAAGATATGGGTTTCGAGATGAAGATTTTTTTCGTCAGACATTTGTTTTTTTCCAAAAATGAAAACGTGATGAAAAAGTTGAAATGGACTTACGTTGAAAAAAGTCGCTATTTTTGGACGAAACATTGGCCTGCGTTACTTTTTGCCAAAAATTGGCAAAAATTCATTTTTTCCCAAACATCACTCAAAAGTCAGAGATTGAAAGCTAGCCAAAAGCTTTCATGATTTTATAATTTTCTTTGAGATTTTTTTGCGTACTTACCTGTTTTGGTTTCAGTTTCAGTTATTTTTCAATTTTAGTTTTTTTTTTTTGGCAAAAATTATCAAAAATTACCAAACAATCTCGTTTTTTAACCAAAAAATAGCAGGAAAAAAATCTTGATTTTTTTGACAAAAATAGCAGACAAATGTCACTTTTTGCAAATATTTGCCAACAAATCCTAAAATTGTGAGAGACTTGTTTTTCTACAAAAATTCTCGTTTTTTAGCAAAATTGCCAAAGGTTTTTACTTTTTTTTTCCAAAAATTCCTCCAAACGCTTTTTTTAAATTCAAAAATTATCGAAAAGTAGATGAGTATCTCTTTTTTATAAAAGTTCAGTTTTTTGCTACAATTGTCAGAGATGTCAAAGTCTTGCTTGTTACCAAAAATTACCATTCTCGTTTTTTCGAAAATTGATAAAATTTCTTGTTTTTTAGCTAAGCTGCCTAAAAACTAAATTTTTTGACCAAAAATAGCAAAAAGTCTGGCTTTTTGTGTAAATGTCCAAAAAGTTTCATTTTTTGTCAATAATTGCCAAAAATTGTCGTTTTTCGTTTTTTTTTTCAAAAAGTTCCTGGTAGTCTCATTTTTTCCCACAAATTGCCTCAAGCCTCGTCTTTTTTCAGAAATGACCAACAGACTTTTTTTTTGACGTGGACATGTTTTTTTAATTTTCCCTCTGCTGAACATTGAGCTCATTCGATGCATATTCATAAAATCGTATCTACGAAAATTACACCTGTGGATGCATCGTATAATTATGCCATTTATAAAGTCCCCTGCGACGAATGAAATAATAAAAAAACTGAATCATACAACTTATATTATTAAAGTAACTGGAACGTTAAGCAAACATAGTACACAAAATACAAAAAGTACTTATTAAATAAGATTGGAAACAATACGTATCTATAGATAAATATGTCGTGAAAATGCACTGCTTACAATCCCTGTAAACCAGAACAGAATTGCAACTCTTTCCTTTACAAAGTATACCTACATAGAATGTTATTTAACGAAACACGACGACGCGTGTGAGCAATATGGCTCGAATTCAATACCTAAACCTATTTTATGTCCACCTTGATTGAAATTTTTGCCATTGATCAAAGCCGATAACGTGATAGTAATACCTGAAATAAACAATATACACATAAATCATTAATATTAATAAACGTGTCCGAAAAAAAGGGTGAACATTTTCAATAGATTCGATACAAACCATCCCTAAGTTTATGGGCGAAACTGAGACCAATTTGACTAGAATTATTCACTTTAGCTCGAACAGCAGTGTCACGATCCCAAGTGTATTTACAACAGATTCCAAATTTAGGATCGTTGTTTTCCTTCGAGCATGAAAATTCAACACCAGTTTCGAGGAAAGGATTCACTTGATGATAAATGTGACAGTTGTATAATTCTTGATCGCTCCTAAAACCGGACACGATGATATTACGGTGAGAGAACTACAGTAAATCATTCATCGAAGATTATACGTAGGTAGATAGGTACCAATTCGTTGGAACACTTACATTTTGCCATGAATAGCGAATTCTTTAGAATTGTATCCCACACCCATGTTGAGGCTCTTCAGTTTGGAATCCTTCGTATCGAACTTTGACTGAAGACCAAGGAAGTAACCTATATGAGGAGTAATTAAAGAAAGAAAACATTAATTAAACACGCAGCTACGTATACGAGAGGGAACGATGAAGGAACGTACCGCCATACTGCAAAATTCCAGAACTCGAAATAAGAGGCGTATAGCCCGTAGAGGTTTTAAAATCAGCATCAGTGCGGAGGGCTAGATAATTGTTTCCGTATTGTGCTCTTAATTTCCAAGTTTTATCGCTAAAAAACCAAGAGTAAAAACAATCTTTAAATAGGTATCCGAACAAAAGGGAGCATTTTTACGTGAATTGGCTCGTGTTCGAAACTTAATTTATCAAAAAATTATAAGAATTTGCTACTCTTACTAAGAAGTCTGAATAAGGGAGTAAGTATTTTCGATGGAGAATTTAGCACCTTTGAGTAAATCGCACGATGTTTCATTTCTCATCATATTATTTGTCTCCCATCTTGAGGTATTATTGATACCTGTGAAAGGTGAAATACGTAAATCAGGTGAAAATCTGAATCATTTAGTAGGTATTAGGTATAATAGCTGATCAGCGTCATGTAGACCTACCGTATTTTGGTGTCCTATGTGTAGCCTGAAAAGTTCCAAGAACTTTGCCGGAATCGATGTAAGAAGTTCCGCCGAATTCAAATTTGGCGCCGGTGGGAACTTTGGTTGTCACGTTCAATTTCACTGTATCATAATTGTATCCTTTGCTGAACAAATCTTTTGCGCTTTTACCCAAATCGTCGTAGAATGGCGGCGGCAATATTACGTTAGATGACATGTTGATTCTAGAACAAAGTAACGCTCAATGTTGGTCACCTGATGAAAAATGCAATCGATGAGTTGGGAGTTTAGGATAATTAGGAATGGTTCGGATTATCACACGGTTATTCAAACGTAGACGCGATATGTACGAGTATGAGGAGATTTTATTTTATGAAGGAAAGTTTCAAATACATGGGTTAGGTACATAGACATACCATGGTGATTTCTAATACAGATCAGGAATCGACGATACTTAAACAATATTAGATAGGTAACTGGCTTACTTACGATTCGAAAACGTAATTAAAAATGAGTAAAAAGCACAAGACTGCAGACAGAATATGTTACACCATTTTTTCCATCAAAACTTGGTCGGAATGAAGTGATAAAAATTATATCTAACGCTCGATTATTCTACAAATCGAAGTTGAGCTTTGACCAACGCGCAGGAGCAGGACTCCCGAGATTCTCCCTCTCCAGATTTTTGTTTCTCGCAGGAATACGTTCCATTGTTCGATTACTCTACAGGGTTGAGGGTGAACAAAAAACATTATTATAATAAGTTGCCTATTTTGTAAAACGAGGGAGGGAGATATTATGTGCTCAGCAAAACTTGAAATCTATCAATTTTTAAAAATTCATCAAAAATAAGAAAATATTTGAATCATTCAATTAAATGATGCGCTCAACGTTAACCCTTAGTACTCGGAAGGAGGAACAAAAAATGTTCTCATGACCAATTGCCTGTCTTCAAAATTGAAGCGGCAAACCTGATTCTAAATTTGGAATGATAAGTTCCCAAAAATCTATGTACATATACTTTGGAAACTTGCGGAAACTTTCCGTTGAGTTTCTGGAAATTTACATTTCTTCAAAAGTTCAAAACATGAGGTAGGTAGGCCATACCAACTTATTTTGAAAAAATGTCACTTTGAAAATGTCATTTAACCTTATCAACTATTTGTACAACACAATTGATCAATTTTCCATTATTACAAATTTTTTGAAAATTTTCTTCTATGTATTTTAAACAATTTTATGCATAATTATTTTGCAGAAATTAAACCACTTTTTTTTTACAATTTTCTCGCCATTTGCAATAAGTTTTCTTGTTATAAAATCCCCATGGAAATTTATGGATTTGAAATTTCCCCCTTTTTCCAGAATAGTCGAGGGGCCCGCATGAGGATCTATTGCATCCCCCGCCGATCCTCCGTGACAACTTTTTTCTTAGGGGGAATTCTAAGGAACATTTTTAGCCCTTGTCTTAAAAAAAAAAAAAAACATGGCCTCACTCACAAATTTGCAGCCATTTTAATTGGTAGGTCAGCCGAAATCGCAGATTTTGCGATACAACATAAGACTTGCATGAAATTTTTTAAACCGTACAAAGGTAGATCGAAACAGCAGGCAAAAATGTATCACCTGACAAAATTTCAAGTGCTAAACTGCCGTTTTCGATTTTTGGTGAATTTTTAAAAATCAAATTCTGGTCAAAAATGAGGGGAAAAAATCAAAATCTTACCAAATTGACCTAGAAAGCTGAAATCTGGGATATAGCCTATTTTTGACCTGCCAAATCGATTGGAAACTGTTTCATAGCGTTTAGTGTAGTTCTGGAGCCTCCAGCAGATTTTTAAAATTGGAGATTCCCACAAAATTTTATCAAATGGAGTGGGAAAGCCGAAATTCATTCTGCAAACTAATTTCAGTACGCTACGACGTTGACTGTAGGTGGGTCTCAAGTCGTTTTGGAGTCTCCAGCGACTTTTTGAGAATTACTGGAGCCTCCCATAGATTTCTGAAACTTGATATTTTCACAAAATTTCATCAAATGGAGATGAAAAGCCGAAATTTACTCTGCACTCCAATTTTAGCACACTTCAAACATTTTATTTTGGATTGATTTTTCAAAATAGGTAAAATTTCCTATTTTGTAGAGCACTTAGCTCCTTAATTTTACAAGATAGGCAACTTATCAATGTTCAATTATCATTCATAGTAATTTTTTTATTAATCTTCTCTATCTCCTCGTTCCTTGAGTCGAGTCGAGCTGCATTTCACTGAAAGTATTGCCCAGGTCTCATTCAACACCCTGTAATGTAAGAGAATTTGTGAATTTAAATAAATTCAATAAATAAAAATGAGGAGCTTGGTTACAAAGTTAGACAAACTCCACTTCAGCAAAAATTGAGTTAGGTATTGATTCTTACAAGATTTTAAACACTTTTCATTGCCGAGGTCCGTTCCTTACAAGTTACAAAATAGTTCAACAAAGAATAAAAACGCGTTCGAAGTTTTTGAGGCAAAACTTTGAACGCGGTTTTTACCCTTTTATGAACTATTTTGAAAGTAATGGACCTCGGTTATGAGTAGAGCGTTAAAAATCCTGTAATAGTCAATAATATTTGCCAAAAAAATCCTGCTTTCTGCTAAAATTGTGAGAGACTTGTTTTTATACAAAAATTCTTGTTTTTTAGCAAAGTTGCCAAAAGTTTTATTTTTTTTCAAAAATTCCTCCAAGTTAATCGTTTTTTTTTTTTTTGCCAAAAATGACCGAAAAGTAGCAATGAGAATCTCTTTTTTGCCAATAATTCTCAAAAAAGTTCAACTTTTCACAGTTGTCAAAGTCTTGCTTGTTGCCAAAAATTATCATTCTCGTTTTTTTCGAAAATTAATGAAATTTCCTCATCTTGCTTTTTGGGAAGTTGTCTGAAAAAATTAATTTTTTGGCCCCGAAAATAGCGAAAAGTCTAGTTTTTTTCGATATTTACGCAATTGCCAAAAATTGTCGTTTTCTGTTTTTTTTTTTTTTTCAAAAAGTTCCTGAAAGTCTCACTTTTTTCCAAAAATTGTCTCTGGTATCGTTTTTTTCAGAATAAAATGGATGTGTTTTTTAATCTTCATTCTGCTGAACATTGAACTCATTTGATGCTTAAACTCGTAAAATCGTACGAAAATTTAAAGTCCTCCGCGACGAATAAATAAATAATAAAACTAAAATACACAACTTATATATTTTGTTTAATAAATCGTTTACTTTTTAAAATAACTTGAACGTAAGCAAACATTGTGTACAAAAAGTAGATATAAAATAATATTGGAAACTTTACGTAAATATAATATGCAGGCCTAGTAAAAAATATGCACTGCTGTACAATCCTGTAAACTGGAATAGCAACGTTTTCCTTTACAAAGTAGAATGTTATTTAACTGGTACTCAACGACGCGTGTGAGCAATATGGCTCGAATTCAATACCCAAACCGATTTTATGTCCACCTTGATTGAAATTTTTGCCATTGATCAAAGCCGATAACGTGATGGTAATACCTGTAAATAAACATAGCGTACGTATGCATTATGTGAATAAACGTATCCGAAAAAAATGGTGAGAATTTTCAATATAAATTCGATACAAACCATCCTTAATTTTGTGGGTGAAACTGAGACCAATTTGACTAGAATTATCCACTTTAGCTCGAACAGCAGTATCACGATCCCAATCGTACTTACAACAGATTCCAAATTTAGGATCAATGTTTTCCTTCGGGCTTGAAATTTCAACACCAGTTTCCAGCGAAGGATTCACTTGATGGTACAGGTGACAGTTGAAGAACTCTTCATCGCTTCTAAAAACCGGACACGATGGTATTACGATTTACGATGAAAAAACTGAATCATTCATCGAAGATAATGGGTATTTGTACCATTCGTTGGAACACTTACATAATGCCGTGAACAGCGAATTCTTTAGAATGGTATCCGAGAGCTAATTTGGTACTCTTCAGTGTATTGGAACCTTTCGTATCGAATTTTGACAGTAAACCGACGAACCAACCTATATGAGGAATGATTAAAGAAAGGAAACAATTATAAAACACGCAGCTACGTGTACCTAGTTCGAGGGAACGTACCGTCTTGTATTCGAAAAACTCCAGAAGCCGAAATAGTTGCGGTTTTACAATCAACATCAGTGCGGAGTGCTAGACGATTGTTTCTATATTCTGTTTTTAGATTCCAAAATCTATTGCTGAAAAAACAAGAGTAAAAACAAACATCAGCGTATATAATGTCATACTGATACCTATGTAGGTACTTATTTCAAATAGGTATCCGAATAAAAGGAAGCATTTCTATGTGAATTGGCTCCTGTTCAAAACTTAATTTATCAGAAAATGATAAGAATTTCGCTGCTCTTACATAGGATTCCGAACGGGGTAAGTACTTTCGAGGGAGATTTTAGCATTTTTCAAATAATCCCACGATAATTCAGTTCCCATTATATTACTTGTATTCCATCTCATGGTATTATTGATACCTGTGAAAGGTAAAACAAATCTGGTGAGAATCTGAATCATTTATGTAGTAATAACAACTGATCAACGTCACATACCGTATTTTTCGAACCTAGTCGTAGCCTGTGCAGTTCCAAGAAATTTGCCGGAATCGATATGAGAAGTTACGCTGTGGTTATATTTGGTACCGGTGGGAGCTGTGGTTTTCACGTCTAATTTCACTGTATCAAAATTGTATCCTTTGCTGAACAGATCTTCAACGCTTTTGCCCAAATCGTCGTAGAATGGCGGCGGCGAAACGTTTGATGTCATGTTGATTCTAGAACAAGGTAACGCGCAATTATGGTCAACGGATGAAGATCGCAATCGACGACGACGAGTTGGGAGTTTAGGACTTTGGGTATCACAATTCGCAAATAACTCACACAGCACACGACTATCACGATAATGAGAAAGTCAGAATGCGGAAACCAGTTGCATCATTAGGTACATAGCAACCTCCCTGTCCCCTCGGAGATGGGCATAGAACGTTGATAGCACGTGATTGGGTAACCAGCATCCCTACCTATAAGACGAGGGGTAGAGAAAAGCCCCATGTCTGAAGGACGTTGCCTTCTCTCTCACTCCAACTCGTATGTGACTTGTGAGTGAGAAAGAAAGAAAGAAAGAAAGAAAGAAAGACAAAACACAAACAAGTCCTAACATAATGCAAAATGATGAAAAAGGCACCTTTAATTTACCGTTAGGTATTTACATTCATATCATCACATGGTTATTCAAACATAGTCACGATACGTACATACGAGCATGAGGAGCTTTAATTTAATTGTATGAAGAAATCAACTACAAGTTTGGCTGCAGGATGTTGAATGAAACGATGAGAAGACCAACAAAAAACATTTATATGATAAGTTGCCTATCTTGTAATATGAAGGAGGTACAGTACTCTGCAAAAAATTCATCAAAAATAAGAAAAAGTTTGAATCATTTAAATGATGCCCCTAACCCATAGTACTCGAATAGACGAACAAAAAATGTTATGTGTATGACCAATTGCCTGTCTCCGAAATTGAAGTGGCAAACCGGATTCAAAATTAGGGATGATAAATTTCCAGAAATTCATATTTTGGAAACTTGCGGAACTTTCTGGAGAGTTTGTGGAATTTTTATTTCTTAAAAATATGAAATAAGCCATACTTATTTTGCAAAAATGTCATTTATCAAATAATGTATCAACTACAATACAAGTATACCTACAGCTAATAAATTTCCAAATGTTTACAAATTTTTGAAATTTTCCCTTATTTTAAACAATTGTGTATACGTATTATTTTGCAGAAATTAAACCCCCCTTTTTTTTACAATTTTCTCGCCATTTACAACAAGGATGTCTTCATATGAATTCCCATGGATATTTATTAGGGTGGTCCTTAACTACATGGCAAAAAAAATGTCCGATTTTTTCCGCTCCCACCACCTAAAGTGGTGATCTCGGGTGAGAAAATAATTCCCTATTTTTATTTTTTCCATTTTCGAAAAATTCGGGCTGCGGTGGGCCCCTCAATTTTCAAAAATTTGCAAAAAACCTAATTCAAAGAAAAAATTTTGAAATTTCAAAATTTCGAGTTCCATCATCTCTAGAAAGTCCTTTTTGAGTAAAAAAGCCTCTCATGGCGATTTTAGCCCCCTCCCATGAAAACCAAGCTGACCCCACCAGAATAGCTGAAATTTGTATTTTAGCTTTTCTGGTGGGGTCAGCTTGGTTTTCATGGGAGGGGGCTAAAATCGTCATGAGAGTCTATTTTACTCAAAAGGGACATTTTAGAGACGATGGAACTCAAAATTTTGTTTTTTTTTCAAATTTTTGAAAATTGAGGGGCCCACCGCAACCAGAATTTTTTGAAAATGGAAAAAATAAAAAATAGGGAATTATTTTCTCACCAAAGGACACCACTTTGTGGGGTTGGAAGGAGGAAAGATCAAAAACAACCAATTTTAGGACATCTCACATAATATACGAATTTCAGCTATTCTGGGGGGGTCGGCTTGGTTTTCATGGGAGGGGGCTAAAATCGCCATGAGAGGCTTTTTTTACTCAAAAAGGACCTTCTAGAGATGATGGAACTCGAAATTTTGAAATTTCAAAAATTTTTTTTTGAATTAGGTTTTTTGCAAATTTTTGAAAATTGAGGGGCCCACCGCAGCCCGAATTTTTCGAAAATGGAAAAAATAAAAAATAGGGAATTATTTTCTCACCCGAGGTCACCACTTTAGGGGGTGGGAGCGGAAAAAATCCCAACTTCAAAAATAAGGATTTATGGATTTGAAAGTTTCCACTTGTCAGAAAATTTTCCCCATAAATTTCCAGAAAGTTTTTGTTAAAAATTTCCTATCCTCATTTATCTCTATCAAAATTTCCAAATTTTGAGTTCCTAGTCGGGGAGCCCGCATAAGGATCTATTGCACCCCCCCCCCCCGTCGATGCTCCTGGTTAACTTTTTTCTTAAAGGGGAAGCCCTAAGGAACATTTCTAGCCCTTGTCCTTGAAAAAAAAAGTGGCCCTCAAAATTTCAAGTGCTAAAGTGCTTTTTTCGATTTTTCAAAAATCAAAGTTTGGCCAAAATGTGGGAAAAAATCAAAATTTTACCAAATTGACCTAGAAAGCTGAAATTTGGTATATACCATATTTTCGATCTGCCAAATCGATTGAAAACTGTTTCTAACCGTTGTGAGCAGTTCTGGAGCCTCCAGTAGATTTTTGAAACTCGAAATTCCCCCAAAATATCATCAAATGGAGTTGGAAAGGTGAAATTCATTCTGAAAACTAATTTCAATAGGTACGCTACGAAGTTGACTGCAGGTGGGTTTCAAGTCGTTTTGGAGCCTCCAATGACTTTTTGAAAATTACTGGAGTCCACCAGATTTTTGAAACTTTAAATTCCCACAACATTTTATCAAATGGAGTTAGCTATAGCTGAAATTTACTTCGCACACTAATTTAATAAATAAGATAGGTATGAAGTCGACTGCATGGAGGTTTCAAATAGTTTTAAAGCTTCCAGCTACTTTTTGGAAATTTTGATTTTCCAAAAAATGCCATACAACTATTCAAAAAGTTGCTGCAGGCTCCAAAACGACTTGAACTCACCTGAAGTCGTCTTCAGAGGGTGTTAAAATTGGAGTGTAGAGTAAATTTCAGCTTTCCATCTCCATTTTAATGAAATTTTTATTCAAGTTTCAAAAATCTGCAGGAGACTCCAGAAATTTTCAAAAAATCGCTGGAAACTCCAAAATGACTTAAAAACCACCTGCATTCGACTTCGTAGCGTATTGATTCTGAGGTTGCAAAGCCAACTAGCATGAAGTTGTGGCCCAAAATGGCTGATTTTTTGATATGTTGTGCCCAAGGGTCTTGGCTACAACATATAAAAAAATCAGCCAATTTGGGCCATTTCTACGTTTTCAAATTGTATGTACTAAGTACCATGAATTTCTTATCAATATTTTTTTGGACTTAGTGCGTTTTGGGAACGTATGCTTCAATTAGTTTGCAGAATGAATTTCGGGTTTTCAACTCCATTTGATGAAATGTTGTGGGAATCTCAAATTTTAAAAATCTGCTGGAGGCTCCAGAACTACACTAAACGCTATGAAACAGTTTCGAATCGATTTGGCAGGTCGAAAATAGGATATATCCCAAATTTCAGCTTTCTAGGTCAATTTGGTAAAATTTTGATTTTTCCCTTCCATTTTTGGCCTAAATTTGATTTTCAAAAATTCACCAAAAATCGAAAAAGGCTTTTCAGCACTTGAAATTTTGACAGGTGATGAATGTTTGCCTGATCTTTCGATCTGCCTTTGTACAGTTTAAAAAATTTCGTGCAAGTTTTATGTTGAAACGCAAAATCTGCGATTTCGGCTGACCTGTCAATCAAAATGGCCGCCATTTTGTAAGTAGGGCCACTCATTTTTTTAAGGACAAGGGCTAGAAATGTTCCTTAGGACTCCCCCTTTAAGAAAAAAGTTGTCCCGGATGATCGACCGGTTTGGGGGGGGTTGCAATAGATCCTTAAGCGGGCTCCCCGACTAAAAAATTAGCAAAAAGTAGACGAGCATCTCTTTTTTGTCACTAATTCTCAAAAAGTTTAGCTTTTTGCTACAATTGTCGAAGTTTTTAAAGTTCCTGAAAGTCTCACTTTTTTCCAAAAATGTCTCGCCTCGTTTTTTTTTCAGAAATCGCCAAAAGGTCTTTCTTTTAACATGGATAAATGTTTTTTTTAAATCCTCCTTCTGCTGAACATTGAACTTGTTTGATGATTCAACTCGTAAAATTGTATGAAAATTATTTAATCTGAATATTATGCTAAAGGTCCCCCGCGACGAATAAAATAATAAAAACTAAATCAAGCAACTTATATTTTGTTTACCTAATATCGGCTACTTAAAATAAAATTAGAAACACTACGTAAACGTAAGTCCCTCCTTACATAACTTAAGTATGAAAAATGCATTGCTTACAATCCCTCTGAACCGGAATAACACTCTTTCCTTTACAAAGTAGAATGTTATTCAACAGTACCTACCCAACGACGCGTGTGAGCAATATGGCTCGAATTCAATACCCAAACCGATTTTATGTCCACCTTGATTGAAATTTTTACCACTGATCAATGCCGATAACGTGATGGTAATACCTGTAAATAAACATAGCGTACGTATGCATTATGTGAATAAACGTAGGTATCTATCCGAAAAAAAAACGATGAGAATTTTCTAGATAGATTTGATACAAACCATCCTTAAGTTTATGGGCGAAACTGAGACCAATTTGACTAGAATTATTCACTTTAGCTCGAACAGTAGTGTCACGATCCCAAGTATATTTACAACAGATTCCAAATTTAGTATCATCATTTTCCTTTGGGCATGAAAATTCAACACCAGTTTCGAGGAAAGGATTCATTCGATGATAAATGTTACAGTTGTATAACTCTTGATCGCTCCTGAAACCGGACACGATGATAGTACAATGAGAGAACTACATAAATCAATCATCGAAGATTATACGTAGGTACCAATTCGTTGAAACACTTACATTTTGCTGTGAATAGCGTATTCTTTAAAATTGCATCCGAACGCTAAGTTGGCACTCTTCAGTTTGGAACCTTTCGTATCGAACTTTGACAGTAAACCGATGAACCAACCTTTGAGGAATAATTGAAGAAGTTAAACATTAATAAAACCCCGCAGCTAGTACGTGTGCGAGGGAACGATGAGAGAACGTACCATCATACTGAAAAACTCCAGAAGCCGAAATAAGATGAAGCGCAGGACCGGTTTTATAATCAACATCAGTGCGGAGGGCTAGATGATTGTTTCTGTATTCAGCTCTTACTTTCGAAATTCTATCGCTGAAAAAACAAGAGTAAAAACAATCATCAAGCGTATCAACGTATTCCAAATATTCGAACATTAGGGAGCATTTCTATAATGTGAATTAGCTCGTGTAAAAACTCAATTTATCAGAAAATGATAAGAATCTCGCTGCTCTTACTCGAGAGTCTGAAGGGAGTACCAAGTACTTTCGAGGGAGAGTTTAGCACCTTTGAAAAAATCACACGATGTTTCAGTGCTCAATGTATTACATGTATTCCATCTTGCGGTATTATTGATACCTGTGAAAGGTGAAACAAATCTGGTGAGAATCTGAATCATTTACGAGTAGGTATAGTAGTAGGTAAATATAACAGCTGATCAACGTCACTTACCATATTTTTCGTTCCTATTCGTACCCTGAATAGTTCCAAGAAATTTGCCGGAATCGATATGAGAAGTTCCACCGAAGTTGAATTCGGAACCGGTTGGAGCTTTGGTTTTCACGTTTAATTTCACTGTATCAAAATTGTATCCTTTGCTGAACAAATCTTTAGCGCTTTTACCCAAATCGTCGTAGAATGGCGGCGGCGATACGTTTGATGACATGTTGATTCTAGAACAAAGTACCGCTAAATATTGGTCAAAGGATGATGAAAGATGAATGCAATCGATGAGTTGAGAGTTTAGGTACCACAATCCGCAAATCACACACAGCAAACGACTTTCACGATAATGAGAAAGCCAGATGCGGAAACCAGTTACACCTACACTATAGACACCTACACCCTTAGGTAGCTACCTCCCTGTCAGTTCGGATATGGACCGAAAACGTAGCTAGCACGTGATTGGGTAGCCAGCATCCCTACACACAAGACGAGGGGTAGAGCGGGCTCATGGCTCAAGGACGTTGCCTTCTCTCTCACTCCAACTCGTATGTGAGCAAGAAAGATCGTTCGGTATTTGGTATTTTATTAGTACCTACTTATTTTTATATTCGGATTATCACAATTCACACGATTATTCTAGCATAGTCACGATATGTACGAGTATAAGGAGATTCTAAGTACAATGTACATACCTACTCGTGGGTTAGGATGGTGATTTGTGATACAGATCAGGGATCGAGGATCGAGGATCGAGGATACTAATTTACTAAACAATACCAGGTAACCGGCTTACTTACTTGAAAATCTAATCGAGATGAGTAAAAAGCACAAGACTCGCCATTTTCTCGATCAAAACTTGGTCCGAGTTGGTTGGTAAAGTGACGCAAATTAAAATTAAATTGTCGTTGAGCTTTGAGCAACGTGCAGGAGCAAGGATGCCGGATGCATGCATTCCATTTCCATTACTTATTTGCTCGATTACTCTACAGTTTGTAACAAAAAACTTCATGATAAGTTGCCTATCTTGTAAAATGAAGGAGATATGTGCTCCGCAAAACCGGAAACTTATCAATTTTGAAAAATTCATCAAAAATAAGAAAATGTTTGAATCATTCAAATGATGCCCCTAACCCATAGTAATCGAGTAGACGAACAAAAAGTGTTTATTATGGCCAATTGCCTGTCTTCGAACGAAATTGAAGTGGTGAACCTGATTCAAGATTAGGGATGATGAATTTCCAGAGATTTATATTTTGTAAACTTGCGGAACTTTCCGGAGGGTTTCTGGAATTTTTATTTCTTCAAAATATGAGATAGGCCATACAAGTTTTGAAAACAATGTCATTTAACTATCAAATATCAATTACAATACAACTAGGTACCTAATAAATTTCCAATTATTAACAAATTTTTAAAATTTTCCTTTCCATTATTATTCATTTTGAACAATTTTATGTGTATACACAATTTACATAAATTAAAAGCTTTTTTTTACAATTTTATCGCCATCTTACAACAAGTTTTCTCATTCATAAATTCCCATGGAAATTTATGGATTTGAAAATTTTCAGAAATTTCTACCATAAATCTCCAGAAAGTTTCTGTTGAAAATTTCCCATCATCTCAATTCAAAATTTAAATTTCCAAATTTTGATTTTCGAGTTGCCCTTCCTCAAATTTAAATTTTCAAACTATGTTTGTGCCTTCAATTTTCAATTAACTAAATGGTACAATATTTTCTTACTGTCTCGAATTGAAGAAATTACACCATTTTTTTGAACTGAAGTTCACCAATTTCGAACAATTGAATCCGATTCAAAATCAGCGATTCAATTTTTAAATGAATCCGATTCTGAATATTAGCGATTTGACGTAAATAAAATCACAAAATCTTTTGGACATATTTTGTGAGATTTTTTGAAAAGCGGAAGTTTCTGAACAGCCTCTTGAAGTTTCAAATAAAACAGATTGAAACTGCCTGCAATCCATCTCGGAATAACCTAATGTCAAAAATCGGTGTAAACTGAATTTGATGGGGAAAAAATATGTTTCAGACTGGAATACACAATACACCGATTAAAAAAAAATAATTTAGCGACCATGTTGGTCCAAAAGGTAGCTAGAACTGCTAGAAGCTTCAAAACAACTTGAAACCACCTGCAGTCGATTTCAAAGATTATTGGAAATGGAATTAGTTTGTGATAACCCATTAAAAATGAAGTGCAGAGTGAATTTTGGATTTCCAATTCTGTTTGGTAAAATTTTTTGGTAATTTCGATCCCTGAAAAATCTACTGGAGGCTTGAGCTGGACGCCCGAAGCCTAAATCTATCTACCTGCACCTGCAGTCGACTTCATAGCTAAAAATTTGTGTTTTAAAATTTCAAGATGAACAGTGCTCAGTGCTTAAAAACATTGATAAACATATTGTACTTGTACATATCACAAATTAAAAACGCTCCTTGAAGAGAAAACATTGAAAAAATCGGCGATTCGAATCTCGTGGCAATCGCCCCATCTCTGCAGTCTGCCCATATCCTATCCCCCAACCCATTGGATGCGCAAACACAGTTTGAAAATTTAAATTTGGGGCACTCGAAATTTGGAAATCTTGAATCTGGTTCAGGACAATCAAGTTTGTTTGCCCCTTCAGCTAGTGCAGTTCGTCAGGTTCGTCTCGTCTTCGTCCACTCGAGTACTATGGATTAGGGTCTAGGGGCAAAATTTGGATAATTTATATGTATGTATAGGTACCTACCTATTTTATTTTTGAACACTTGTGAATTTGATTTTATTTTAATGATTTTTATATAAGGAATAATGAAATGAATAGGGTCACGGGTGGTTAGTTGTCAAAAAAAAAAGTTTTTTGAAGTTTCTGAAGCCATTTATGAATATTTCTTTGCGGTTTTGGGCTCATTTGAAAGCTTGATTCTTTGCGCAAGTTTTCTTTTTTTAAAATTGAATTTTGGTTCATGTGATGAATAGTTAATGGTGGATTTAGTGAGGTACTTTTTTGTGACAACTAACAACCACCTCTGTTGTAAGTTGTCAAACACGCATTCACTATTGATGAAAAAAAACTTACAATTCAATTTTCGAAAATTTTCACAAAGAAAACACGTGAGAAGGACTAAACTTTTAGGTAAACCCAAAAACTTTAAAAAATATCCATAAACGGCTTAAAAATTGACTGGTCATTCTTTGAATTTTTTTTTGCATAGGTAAATCGATCAATTAAATTTTTATTCGTTTTATAGAATGAAATGCAGAAAAAAAATAATTCAATAATGCAATAGATAATTTTCTGAAAATATTTCTCCACTTTGATGCATATTTTGGTAAACTGTCTCATTGACAACTAACAATTTTCCCTTTTTTGACAACTAACAACTTCTCGTTTTTCATCTTTGTACCGAAAAATTTTATTCATTTCAAAACTTTTTGTAAATGAACATGTGATTACTGAATCCGTGATAAAATTTCCTTTAAATTGATGTATAATTTATTTACTTTTGACAAATTTTTGATGCTTAAAAACGAAAAGTTCCAATTTAACATGTGTAACTTCGCACATGTAAAATCACTTTTTTCAAAACTGTATTCCCAAATAAAAAGCTATGTTGCCAATTTTGCATGTTGGAACATCAGTAGGTATAGCATGAAGTTATTATGAAGGTTTCGTGTGGATAGCGTTCATGTATCCTTTTAAAAACGCAATTTGACAACTAACAATTATTGACAACTAACCACCCGTGACCCTACATATAGAATTATAGATATAGAATAATAGAATAATAAAATAAAATCAATCAACTTCAAAGTTCAAACTTCACTAAAACTTCACCGTTAAAGTCTCGCAATACGCATCCAGCTCAACTCAGTTACCAAGTGTGAATTTTGTGTCAAGTTTCATCTCTTCGCTGTAACAAGTGTTTGTTTACGTTTGGCCTACTTCGGATCGGTGAACTATGTGCGTATTTTCTTCATCGTACGTGAAAGTGGTTTACTGTTTGGTTCTCAATCTCAAATTGTACTTTTAGTTATTTTATCATGTAAATGAATCGAAATACGTTTAAATGGCTACAAGTCATGCGGTTGTTGTTTGGGAATGGGAGAATAAGCGCGGTCGATGGCGTCCTTACAATCCAGAAGTTTCACAATTACTCGAAAGAGCCCAGTTGAAAGGGTTAAATAGAGTTCTACTCAGCGACGCTGATCCCAACTTGAGCCATTACTACGTCAACTTGAGAACTCTGGAACAGTATACCGAAGATAATGGTGAGTTGGTTTGTTCCTTACCATCTTGTTTACATTGATTGCACTCTAATCCGAATAGTTATCTGTGTGCTAATCCGAGTTTTTGTACACTTTTTCTGTAGAAACATCATTCAACGTTAGACGTTCGTACTTCTCACCCAATTCTCCTGCAGGCAAAGGAGCCAAATGGGAATGGGCTGGAGACAGTGGCGATTGGTACACGTACGATATGGAGGTACAATGTTTCATCGAAGGAGCTTGGGCCAAAGTAAGCATCTGATTACATTACATTATTACATTCGTATAATATGTTTAGTAACATGAACTATATGTAAATATTGACATTTTATAATCATTATTTCTGTTCATAGGGCAATCAAACCATTGATATGAGTAAAACGTATTTGAGCTTCCCTTATATTATCAATTTCTGTAATCTGACTCAAGTTCGAAATACAACCGGATTTGTGCGTAATATCAGAAGAGTCCAGCAAGCACCTTATCCTTTAGTTAAAATACAACCAGATGAAGTTAATTTAATAGCTGGTGAGATCCAGTAAAAGTAGACTTTGAACGTCGATAATAATTTGATTGATTATTGTTTAAAAATTGAATTATGTTTATGTCATTGAACAGGTCGATGGACCGAGAATGGAATGTTACCAGTAGCCGGTAGGACATACGGAAACGATACCAGTAAAAAGCCTCCATCTGGTGGTAAAAAATCCCAAAGTAAAAAGAAACAATCGCACGATGGCAATCATGGAAATATTGCCAGAACTATATTTCATATATTTGGTAAGCACTTATGGTACCTTTTTGGTATTTGGAAAATCGAAAATGAATAGGAACGTTTTGTATTACTCGATTTTTCATCTGAATTTACTCGCAGGTCACAAGCATACTTCTCAAATGCCTCAGCCTCCGTCCTTCTCTCACGTCCAGTATCCGGCTCATGCGCCTCAGTCCTGCTCGCAAACCTTGAAGAAAAAGGAAGAACCTGCCCATAAAAATGTAATACTGATTAAAAATTCCGTCCCTAAACGAAGCGACTCCAGCTCTATTTTGGATAGCGAAGTTGGGAGTACAAAAAGTGGAGGCAGGAGGCCTAGCGTCGATACAGTTTCAACTTATTTAAGCCATGAAAGCGAAATGAGAGCTAGTGCATCACATGTAAGTTAATTACGCTGTGATGAACATTACGTGGATTTTGTTTTCTATTTTTGATTATTTTTTCAGTCTGATTTGCTGGATTGCTCCGGTAGCAGCGAAGAAGTATTCGTAAGCTCCAGCAAGAAACAGACCATTAAAAATGGACTAATTGTTGGTAAGTTTGATAAGACGTGAACTTAATTTTCGTTATTTTTTCGAGCTGAGATCATCCCAAGAGCATTTAAACTCTTCTGATTTCTGAAAACTGCAATCGAAATTGACCACTAATAACGTTTTTTCATCCAGGAATCGACGCTATCAGCGAACAAATTTCAAAATACGTCCGAGTAGTCGACAATATGAACGGTATCGGCAACAAATGTCCAGTTTGCCTAAGCGAATGTGTTCCCGGAGGTAAAAACAGCGCTCGAATGGTGGTAGCTTTATCTCGTTGCAATCACCAGCTGCATTTAGACTGTTTAAACTCGATGCTGAAAAGTCAACCGAATGCCCACCAATGGCTGTACATTCAGTGTCCCATCTGCATGATGATTTATGGAGAAAAACGAGGTAATCAACCACCGGGCACGATGGATTGGGAAGTAATCGATATCTCTTTGCCAGGATTCCCGAACACTCGTTCAATTCAAATCACTTACCAGTAAGCAATCCGCCGTAATCTTTAATCATAACGTTACTCGGTTTTAGAACTGAATCCTAAAATGAACGTCTGAATTACAGAATCGCTTCCGGGATTCAGGGCATGGAACACCCGAATCCAGGCCGTCCATATTACGCCGTTGGGTTCCCCAGAGTATGCTACCTGCCAGACACAATGAAAGGCAGAATGGTGCTAAGGCTTTTGAAAGTCGCCTTCAAACGTAAACTAATATTTACCATTGGCCGATCGGTTACAACCGGTCGGGAAGATGTGGTCACCTGGAACGATATACATCATAAAATTAATCCGCGTGGCAGACCGGATCCGGGATTTTTAGACCGATGTCTAGAAGAACTATCGGCTCATGGTGTTAAAGCCGAAGAAGAATTATATCAAGAGATTAATTGATAAACGACCATGTCTTCATGTATTTAATAAAGTAATCACCTCACAAAGGTGATACTTATATATACGATTCTCGTCTTTGAATAATACTCGTTATTTTATAAGCTACTGTACTACAAATTTGATTTAGAAGAAAACAAATTAATATTGGGGCAATATTTTATATATTAAGGTTTTATCTAAGAATACTCGAAAGCAATATTACCGTCTTTCATACTTTTATCTTGCCTGTTTTTTCTACTCGCACTCGTTTTTTTTTTTTTACATTTTTCTTGCCATATGCACGAGTTCCATTCTCAAATTATTCCTCTTAGGCGTATGTTTCTTCCTTTTTTTTTGATCTCCAATTGGAAAACAATGTTTCCTGTTTTATCGTTGTTTTTGTTTTTATCGTGTCCATTTTTTTTTTTACGATTATATTGATACGATTAACATTCCATCCGATGAAAGTGTACGATGGTTGTAATGTTTGTGGTTCGCTGCAGCGAGTCGAGAAGAAAGTTAATTTATAAAATTAATTATTTATCGTGCCAATAAACATATGTTTATCTAACATACTAAGTTAGCCCATTTTTTTTTTCTAGTAATTTAGATCATTTTTTTTTTCATTCATTTTTAGTAATTATGTGTATATAGTTACATAACCTTGTGCCTTAACCTTTCTTTTTTATTCTTTCTAATTCGACTTCTTTCATATGTATATTTTTTATCGTAAAATTATTTTACATTAACGAGCTTTGTATTTTTATACCAGTTTTTTTTGCCTTCCTTATTTTTTACATGTTGCGAGTTATATAATTTGTTAATTTTGAAAATTAAATTTGTATCTGTGTAGATTGCTGGTTTTTTTTTTCGGTGGAGAGAGGAAAACTGTCGTCCTCTCCTGCGAAATACTCTGTTATTTTGAGAAAATCGCAGTGTTGTCAGTTTAAAACAGCACCATATGTTTAAAACGTTTAAAACAGTGTTTTAAACGTCGAGAAAAAAACAGACAGTGTTTAAAACAAAATTCTGTTTAAAATGGTTTTTTTTTGTTTTAAACAAGTTTTTTTTTAACTCCGATTTCCTAAAAAAAACACGTTTTTTTTCAATTTCTCGTAGAAAAAGTTGTGAAATTGAAGGAACTGAATTTTTAGATTTTCATTCTTCTTCCTATACTTTTTTTTAAAGGCAAATTTTGTGTTTTGATTTCAATTTTTCAATATTTCTTGAGCCTTATAGCTATTTTATGACGTCACATCTTAAAAGTTGATGACTAGATAACGTGTATTTGAAAAACTGAATCCAAAACAAATGAATTTGTGTTAAAAACGTGTTTAAAACACATTTTAAACATGTTTAAAACACGTTTAAAACAAATGAGAATCCAGCAGTTTAAAACTCTGTTTTAAACAAAAAAAACGTTTTAAACAAAAAAAACCGTTTGTTTTGTCTTTTTTAAAAAAAACCGTTTTTTTTCCAACACTGGAAAATCGTGCATATTTATTTTTCTTACCCCCCCCCCCCCCCTCCCTCATTCACCTAGCTTAGTTGCCCAATAAAGCAATGATCTCTGATCAGTGAAATCGAAAGTTTATTACCTGCATTCTCACTCGGAAATAATTTTTAAATCTCTTGAAAAATAATCATTATTGAATTCAAAGTCAAAGTTCACAATCTCAACTCTTCGATTTTTTTTTTTGAGAGTGTTGATTTCATTTTTGAATACGAATTATGTAAAACAGATCAACTCTTAGTAATGAATTAGACATGATACTTATTTATTAAGTAACTGAAATTATTACAAATGGGACTAATTAAAAAATATAGCTATATCGAGTAACTATTAAACCTACAATGGTACAATCACTTGAAAAATCATCGTACAAAAAATTCTTCAATCAGCTGGTTGTTTTATTGCCTATTCTGAGCACCTAGACTAAACCTGATTCACGCTTCCTTGATTTTACTGGTATCTCAGTTCAAATAACTTCAATACGGAAGGAATTTTTGGGGTGTTTTGGTTGTCTGGTCATGTCCAATACGTTCGTCAATAGCAGGATGTTCATCATCACCTGTTGCTCCTTCGGGTTCTTGTACAGACGCGAAAACGGTTGAAGGTTCTGTGGCGATCTCCGTTGAAGTGGGTGGTGTTGTGGATTTGGCCTGATGGTGGTTACAGTTGTGGGGGCGGGCTGAAGCCAATGACACCGCGATACAAACCAATGCTAAGATGACCTTTGAACAAGAATTGAGAATTTCATTAAAATTTGAAATGGTTTAGGTCTACGGTTGTGTTTGGATGTTGGATGGTATTTTTATTCATAATTTGGTATGGAAATTAAATAATGAAAAGTGAAATTAATGATTTGAAGAAAATTATGTAATAAAATTTTGAGGATCAAAATTTCAACAAGTTTCAAAGCTTTAGTTTTTTTTCTTAAATCACTTTTCAACTATACAATTATTGTTTAAAAATGAGGATTTTTTTGAACTTTTTATCGATTTTAATTTTTGCTGGCATATTTTGCAAATGTTTTTTTTTTCGAAATTGGGGTTTTGTACAAAAAAATTAACCTAAAATTAATTTGAATTCAAATTATAAAAAATTTAAAAATTGAATCATAATGTATCTTCGAAAGTGCAAAATTTTTTGTTCTGTTGTAAGGTTGAAAAATTAACACTTGACCGATAAAATTTTAAATTAAAATAACTCAAATAATACGTACTAGTTTCATTGTAAGATGAAAGAACTTCACAAGTAGGTAGATAGGTAGGTACGGTTGAAACAATAAAAATTTCCACGTTATACAACTGACAACTTCACTCTATTCGAATTGGACAACGATTAATCTGTGTGTGCAATTTTTCGTTAATATTTTCATATTTATAATTAGAAAAAATTACGCCTTAAAATCAATCGAAGATTAACAAGTAAATCCCAAAACGTATACATGTAGTAATTGGATAATCAACTTGCAAATTGATGATAAATCCATCTTGTTTGTCCTTTTTCTTTTCCGCGAATGAATGCAAATTCAATTTATCAAATGGTGTTATTTCTGGTTGGGGTTTTTTTTGGTAGGTAAAGGTAGCCTAAATAGAGAATATGTATTATCATTTAACTGATAATTATTTGAACTGTTAATCGACGGAAGGATAATCAGCTATTTGTTGAATTTTCAGAGACTATGAAGCGTAATATTGATGATTTTTTTTATTTCGTTTAATGAAGCCCGCCTGTTTTATACATTTCATTACTCGTTATGGATGTACTTCGAACTTACCTAATTTACGTGTTGGATTTTTTTTTATTTTTACCAATTACGTAGGTAACTGTTTTTTTTTTTGGTTTTGAAAATGAGCTACGAAAAAGCGAATGGTATTTTTCATCTCAAATATCACCTAGAAAGCTTTTTTGCTGTTTGGACATTTTTTATAACAGTGGGAAAGAGATTAAACACAAAATCATCCTAAAATTTTTATCTCAATTTACATAAATTTGAAAAGCTGCGTTTGCGGTTTTTTTGAGATTGCCAAACGTTGATGCTTTTGAGCTCAGCATTTCAATTATATCAGGTGTATTACTTAGTTCAAAAAAGAACGTAGGTATTGCTAAATACATAGATAGGTATGTGGATTGGATACCTTACTTATGTATTTACTGGAAATTGCCAGTATAGATATTAGGTATCAAGATGTACTACGTACTTGAGTAGCTGAGAAGGTCTCTCGACTCGATTTGGAATTAATCTGTTCATAAATTTTTATTGTTAAAATTTTCGTTTGTAAAAATTGAGAAAATTAAGTATGCTGTAGAAATATGCAAAGATTACCAAGTGGTTCCTAAACTCTGTGCGTATTTTAATTAGACAATTAGCTTTTAAATTGATAAGTTTATCTTGCTTGCTGTATTGCTGCATTACCAAGAAGTAATGTGAATTCGGCGCATCAATGTATCATGATTCATGATGTATCTAAGATAATCGCAGTCATGGCGTTATTTTTTCTAAAAATAATCATTTTTTTAGAACAGTCGAACTACTAATTAATGGACGAGTAATTGGCTATTGGTGAAATCCTCAAAGACAGTGAAGCATTTTGATTTTTTCCTCTTATAGTCCAGGAAAAATAGCATTCCATTGGGAAAAATGGGGGAGAAAGCTGAATTTTGGTATACTGGTCCATTTTTTTGTGCTGAACACGAATCCGATGAGTCCCCGGTCGTCCCTGGTGTGCGTTCTCCCCTATTGTGGATCTAAGCCCCCCAAAACCAGTTTTTTGCAATTTTCTCCCCCGCATTGCATTTTAGCGAGAAATAGGTGGTCGGATAAGAATCTACGTCAAATTTCCGATCTAGTGATATATCAACTTTCTTTCTACCCCCAAGGGGGGTGGAACCACAACCATTCAAAAAAGGGGGTTCCCCAAAAAATACATAAGGGCTGTAGGCGCCTAAGAGGGGTGAAATGGTCCCCAAAAGCGTTTAACATGAAAGGTGGGTACCATAGAGAAACCTCTGCGCAAAAAATTTCAGATCCACACCCCCTACCCTTTTTGCGGAGCCCCCCTTTTTGAAATTTCAGTAGCACTTTTCTCAGCCCCATTTCAACCGATTTTGAAAATTTTTCTGGAAGTTATGTATATCCTTGATAGGTATTCACACAAAAATTTTCAACCCCCTCCCCTCAAATTTACCCCTCAAAATGGCGTTTTTTTCATTTTTTTATGCCTATTAACAATCAAGATTGCGAGGTACAATTTTGTAAACACGTTTTTTGGATGTATTTTTGGCCCCCAAACATCATATACTATATTAGAAATTTTTGCTGTGGTGTGCCGTGGTGAAAACTTGGAATAATGTATCGTAGGGGGGTGGGGGGTGAAATGGGAATTTTGAAAAAAATAACTATCAATGAGTAGGGTATCGTTTTCATATGATTCGATACCGCTGAGCACGAGTATGACCTCAGATTTTCTGCTACACTCACCTACCCCTCTCCAGAGCCCCTCAGCCCCCTCAATTTTCACGATTTTCGAAATATAGTTATTTTGATGATGTTGGTGTCGTTTTCATACAGCGCAGCGCATAGGTTGTGTGTGTTTGAAGTTTCAAAGTCTGAAAGTAAATCAGATTTTCTGGTAAATTAATCACAAATCAGCAAAACACGCGAATAAAAAGTAGGTATAAGTGATCATTAATTGCCTACCTGATTAGTTGTGGTTTGTGGTTTTGGTATAATTTTCATTTGTCAGTGAAAATTCAACAAAAAGTAGTGTGACGTGGGTAGGTACCTACTTAGATAGGTATGTAAATTTATTAGTCACTGCTTCAGGACGCACGTGTTGCAACGATATCAAATGAGCCACTGATGTGATTTATACGAAATAAGTGAAACTTTGGTCATGATATTTGATGTAGGTATTTTTATTGTTTTGTGAAATATTTTCCTAATCTGCTTCTAATGCAGATAAATTCTCATGTTATAAACTTTTTAAAACATTTTTCTACTCATTTCCGCTATAGCAATGATAAAGGATACTACAAAATAAAAATTTGTTCAATATAATCGTTTTTATCACTGACTGATTTGATAGAATTTCCCGAATTTTACCAAACACAAATGACAAATCATTAAAAAATGAAAAAATTTTTGGTTTGTTTGTTTTTTTTTATAATTGATGTAAATTCTCATATCGAAAACTCTTTCCCCTGATTTTCGTTTGGTCTTAACACTTTTCATTCGATTAGGATGTTCAATACCTACTTTCTTCCAGGTTGAGAAAAATATCAATTTTAAATTGATAAATTATTTGCATAGGTCAGGTACCTAAATCTACATCGATTTTTTGCTGGGCAGTTCTTTGACCAGTTCTTGCTTTAAAATTGGCAAAAAGTCTTCTTTAATACTCTTCACGATTCGATTTCATCAAATTAATGGATTGTTAATAAATCAATAAGTGATATCTATTTTGTTAAACAAACAAAATGAATTTATTTGTCGAAATGACTCAAATGTGAATTAAATAATATCATACAACTGATGTGATGTTTAAATAAGGCAAGCAATACATAATGATCGTATTCTGCTATAAACATTTTTATAGCCTACATATTAACTATCTTATTGTTTAGTTGACTTTGAAAAAATATTTTCGACATTTTTCGTTAGCTGGTTATTCCGATGGTGCCGGTTCTGGTTCCGGTTCCGGTTCCGGTTCTGGTTGTGGGTCTGGGTCAGGCATGTTGCATAATAACGATTTTTCGTATAACTGCGCATAAAATAAAGAAAATAAATTTATGCAATGGTCTTCAAGTTATGAAATTGTACTACCTATTTTTCATCTTAAACTTATGAAGATTTTTTTTTCAAAATTTCTCAATATTTCTGGAATTTTTGAAAAAGTTTTTTTGTAAAATACTAAAATTGTACCTACTACCCACATATTGTACGAGTTCAAAAAGGAAGCTCATTTAAAAAGAGCATTCGATGATGAATCAAACTAAACAGGTACCTATACCTACTCTACCTGCTACTTAATCATGAAATCGATGCACTTTTTTTTCATTTGTGCAAAATTTTCAGTTTTCAAAGACACTGTGTATCAATTGCATAAAACAAAAATTAAAGAAATTGGAAAATTCTCGGAATTTTATCAAACTAAAAGAAAGCTAAGTAATTAAATGCAACTTTTCGAAGTAGAAAATTGAAAATTTCGATAATTTTCCCTCGTCGTAGTCGTCGTGGCTTTTATCTGAAGATAAACTTGAAAAAAAAATTTGAAATTATAGATGTAAAAAATGAACTTTTTTCCTATTCAAAAACCTCTTTTTCGATTTCTTAATTTTTTTTTGTTACTTACATTTTGCTCCCAAAATTCATAAAAATTATTTGGTATTAGTATAGGTACCTGAATATTCAATTCTAATCGCAGATTAGGAACAAATGAGTACCTAGGTACTTATCTAAATATTTTCTTACATTTTTGTGCATCGTCGATTCGTCGAAAACTTTTTTTTTCGTCAACTTTCAATTTTTTCCAAAAGTTCATGTTTATATTTCGTCATTTTGAAACAAAGAGGGTGTTTTGAAAAGCCCATTTTCCAAAAGTAAGTTGGATAGAATTTTCAAAAAATTGAAAATATTGAATCTCTCCCTTCTTTTGGATACTACCGACAACATTTAAAATTCAAGAAGCAATATTGCTTCTTAGATCGATAATTATGCATACCTATTTTGTAATGTTTAACTCTAACGTGCTATGCTAATTCTAATTGCAAAAATAAACAGTAACTTACGAATTCCATTTCGAGATTCTGTATAGTTCTGGACAACGCAACAGTTGAACGAAATAAACGTAGATATTTTATATGGTAAATCGCGACAATGATTGACTCGAATCAAACGATGGTTAATTCTTTCTAAATTTCACCGGCCAAGATACCACTATTTATAGGGTGTAAACGTTGGCGATAAAATGTTTTCAATGGCGAAAATTCGATGAGTAATTGTGTTGGAAATTACATTTTAGCAGAAATACGATAATAAGTTTATTTACTTAGATAAATAATCTTTTTCTCTGAAAAATCTCAACTTCTGTTCTTTGTACGTTCGTTTTTTGATAATAGTACCTACCTACCTACCTACATACAAAGTTAACTATCTTCAAATGTAGGTAATCGGAAGAGGTAAACCGTGATATGTGATTGATTTCTGCTGATATAATTTTTGCATGCAGATGATACAGTTTTGATTATGTTATCTAAATATTATTCGTTTATTCTGAAAATTTAATGCATTTTCCATGAAAAGAAAACACTTGTTAGTATTGTTTATCTAAACTTATTCATGTATTCATCAACAATTTCTGGTGAATAAAAGTTATTTAGTCGTAAGAAGGGAAGGGGGATTTTTATTTCGAGTTCAACGAATTTATGAGGTGAATCGCAGTTTTTCTTTGAATTTTTTGGTCAATTCGTATAAAAAATTATCTCATTTGCAATGGTGGGGGTAATGCAAAAATTTGGAAAAAAAATATCAATGAAAAATAAGACCAGTATTTTGTCCAATTTTTCAACAGTTCCTAGGTCATCCCCACTCCTTTTAAGATGAAAAAAAAACGAAAATAGGGGCATATATAAGGGGATTTTCACTTTAATTCCGCTTTAAATGGGGTGGGGATGACTTAGGAAGCTGAAATTTGGATATGTTGATCACAGATAGGGTACTGTCGATGGTATGATTTTGGACCCTTTTCATCCATTTGGGGCTCAGCCCCTGAAGTCAGTCATACCCCTCACTTCACGAATTGATCGCAACCACTTTATAATCGAGTTGACTTATCTCCAGAAATTTCAAATCTCACTGCAAAGCGTTCGTCTTACATGAAAAGTGATGATAACTTTTTTTGTTGTATATTTCATGTGAAGCAATTTTTTTTCCACGACCATTTTCCTGGTGCAGTGGAAGCCACATTTTTGGAGAAAAATCGCGGAAACCTTAAACATGAAGAGGTCTCAAGCCTCCCTCGCCTTGCTAGATGACGTTCACCATCTGGGAGTGGCAACTTCTAGTTTGTTTTTCAGGGTGATACATGTTTTATTAAGTCTCCGCTTTTAGTTCTTGCATTATGGAAGTTCTCTTCAGCAAAATAGCACAAGGATTGTGTGTTTTAAAAATATATTTAATTCAATAAAAGGTATACGATTAAAAATTTACAATAAAATATTAGCACTAGGTGTTGTATAGTATAGTAGGTAGTAGGTACGTATGTACATATGTACATCCTAACCACAAACGTTTAGCATAGGAGTATAGGTAATTGCTGTAGCTACGCCCCGATGAGAATAGGCGCATCCATAGATAGTTCCTCCACTATCTGTACACGCTACTAGTCGTTTTTTACGTTTCCCATCAGTAAACTCTACATACATATCTTGACATCCTGCGTCCGGGTCTTCAAGAGCATCAAATACACTTGAAGAACAGGCTAGGTTCAGGTCACCAAAACTGCAGATAGTACTTCTGTAAAACAACACGTGTATCAAATACGGTTACAATCCAAAATTTATTACATTTCAACAAATACTGTAATTTTTAAAAATTTGCATTCCCGTGAAGAAAGTTGATCTGCAGATGTTGGATTTGTACTCAGCGAACTGAATAGCCCCAAAATCCACTTTTTTTGTCATTGTTTTGCTTAATTTTTCAAAATTCGATTTTTTGATTAAGTAAATGTGGATTAACTCGTCAAACAGGTCGAGGGTAATATTATACAACTCGATTTTTAGCTGCCTAACTTCATATTTACGCTTTCTGGAGCAAATTCAAAATTCTGGAGAAATTGAAAATCGCGCTGGAGGCTCCAGAATGACTGGAAATTGTGAAATTTTGATTTGGGGGGGTTAGTTACGGACAAAATACAGCGATTCGCGCAAATTTCAAAAATTTCCACACAAACGGGAAACTTTTGATTTTTTTGATTTTTTAATTTTGAAAAAACCTGTTCAAAAAACCACTTTTGAGGTGTCACTCCCAAAATCGGCTCAAATGTGGATAAACTCGTTAAACAGGTCGAGTGTAACATACAACTCGATTTTTAGCTGCCCAACTTCATATTCACGCCTTCTGGAGCAAATTCAAAATTCATGGAGAAATTGAAAAATCGCGCTGGAGGCTCCAGAATGGCTGAAAATGACGAAATTTGGATTTGGGTAATTGGTATTAGTTTTGGGACTTATTTTGACCATTTTTATTGATCAAATAAGTACTTTTTTAAAAAAAGCATAAATCGCCAAAAACAGACAAATTTAAATTTTCAAAAATTCGCCAAAAATCGAAAAATGAACTTGGGCAGCTGAAAATTTGGTTTTAGGGGTTTTAGACTATGCTCTTTCCAAAAATCCCGGTCCCGTTCAAATCGGAGTGTGACACCTCAAGAGGTTCCCTTGTGAGCATTTTTGAAGAAAATACTTCGTAATAAAAAAACTGATGACCAATCATTTTCTTCGGTTTCTTCTTTAACTAAATTTTTAAGATACATATGTACCTATGTAGGTACCTATATTGAAAAAATATAGGTAGATTACTGCACAAAACTTTTTTTATGTGACACATTTCGGTGAGTCTTATGCCACTTATAAATATTCAAAAAATTGATTCAGTTGTGAGCTCAAAATTTTTGAATTGTGCTCAAAAAAGATTTAATAGCAATTTTTGATTTTCTGCTAAAATTTAGAAGCATTTTGGTAGGTCGTGTATCGCATCTTTTTGCGAATTCCCGAAATGAGACGAGTACATATTATCCAATTTTGAGTTGAGAATTCTTCAAAAATGCTCAGAAACATGTTCGTGAAAAAATTTAATTTTCTTGCGAAATTTTAACCTACTTTGATAGTTTACATATAAAAATCATGACCCAATTTTAGGTTTATACAAAATTCTTCGGGTAAATGTCAGAAAAGCTCGAAGCTAGAAATGTGAAATCCTATTTTTTCATGTTTCACCCTTTCAGAGAGTGGTAGGGGATGAGAGATGATTTTGGAAGTGGTGCAGTAAAAGAGCTGCAACATTTACATCAAGAGTTTGAAAATTGCCCGACAACTTTCTCATTTGTTTCCCCCCATTCCGGCAAGACTTACCCGCCAATTTGATCAAAGTACTTCGAAGAAATACCTAGACCGGATCTTACACGCGAAGTTATTGACAACAAGACTACAATTATTAATACACCGCGGATGTACATGATTTTTGAATGGTTTTGCACTCGAGTAGAACGCAGAACGTTAACACTTGTTTGAAATTTTAAAAAGGAGTAGACTGTGATGAAAACCGTCACAATTCTCGTTATTTTATAGTGAAAAAATGTCGCGATCAACGTCATCAGTGAATTCTTAATCACCAAGTTTTATTATCATTTTCAATATTTATAAGTATCTACAAATATAGTTTGAACAGTGATTCATAGCATATGGATGCGCAGATACCTACCTATACCTATAGCCTACCGTAGGGGTTTCGATTTGTCGATTTCGTATGTTTAAGAAAATATAATTTCAAAAATCGCTTAAAAATAGAACTGAACTGCAACATTTACAATCGATTACAATTATTTTTGAACGTGATGATATTTTTGGCGCATCTGTGTGTTAAAATAACAGTTGGCAAAATTTAATTTTAAAAATCGTTTAGAAATAGAATTGAAATGTTGAAATTATAATGTAGTTATATGTACGTAGGTATAGGTAAAGTTATGTTGGATTCCCGGATTGCCAGACGTACCATTTAGAGAACAATTTGATTACTTATACTGCTATTTTTAAACGTGATAATGTTATGTATTTTTGACGCACCTGTGTATTAAATAACAGTTGGGAAATTCATTTTTCAAAATCGCTTTAAAATGAAATAATTAGAGTATTGGTCTCAATTCGAATAATTTTTTCGTAACTTTCATGCGAGCCCAATATAATTTTGTATATTTTGCATATTTCAGACCAAATTGTATATTTTGGGAAAACCTACGTATTTTTGTATATTTGAGCATTCTATTAGTATTTTTCTTCATAGGAATGAAAATTCTACAAAAATAGTAATTTTTGAGACTTTTTCTGTTCAAAAAATGGCAACACTGCTAAAATGTTATCAAGAAAATTTTTACCCGGATTGGAAATTTTTTGAATGAAGAATACAAGAAAAAGCCATGGGATGAATGAAAATATTTATAAAAAATCAGTAATAGAAATGAAAATTTTATTTGGTCACAATAGTACATATATGGGTAAACAATGGTAAACGAATATGAATACTTTGGTAAAACGTAAAACAAAACTTATGCAAAACATAAACAAAATAGTAAAAAACCTCAAACTCGGCAATGCATCTTATTTTACTCATACATTACATTACATGCATCAAAGTGTCTGACTAGTATCCTGTATGGAAAATGGACATGTATATTTTTTTTAAAATTTTGGAATGAACAAATTTCAGGAATCAGTTCGATTAAAGAAACAAATAACTTTCTAAAAATTCGGTGAGTTTTTACCATGAGAACGTTAAGTGTGTAAAATTCGAGACGATCAATTAAAAAATAAATGCGATGATTTTTCACCCAGCAGTAAAATTAAAAAGACCATATAAATAACATTAAAAGTAAATTGACTTCTGTGCTGAATAAAAAATCATCACATAGAAATTTATCCGCCTTTAAAGTGTTACCAATTCTCATGATTAAAAGAATAAAACTTTTTCTCTCGGTAGTAATTTTGTCTCTTTTTACTTCAACATTTACTTTTTCAAATCAGTCGATGATGATGAAATACCCAAATTTCAAGTTGACTAGAGATAATGGACACATCCGACTTAGAAATTGGTATCCTTGAAATTTGGCAACAATTACTCGTCAATACAAAAGAAAATAAACCTAGGATTCGAAATTTCAGAAACAAATTTTAGATCCTCGATAAAAAAGTGAATCTGAAATCTGGATATGATTTTCAAAGGGGAGAACTACGTCAGGAATACCTAGGTATGTTCACTTTTGACTGAGAGTGAGTATACAGATCTTTGTACTAGGATACAAAATTCTGGCTAATCACTTCTCGAAGTGTATGCCACGATTTCGATCATCATTGCTGTAAATCTACTACCTACACATATTCGTTTTACTCTGATGTTCGAGTAAAAATTTCCGGGAACAATTCTTCCATCAAGATGTCGAATAGATTGTAATACAGCTGAAAACAATTACACGAATGAGTAATATATTACCTAACTTATAAATAATGCAAATGTTCATTTTTGAGAAAAGAATTATTCAGGGCTATGAATTTTTAATCGAAGAAAAAATTCGATAAAGTACATGTATTTTATTCAACCAACCTGCTTATTTTTCTTAGCATCTTGCAACGTTTGAAATATCAGCTGGTACACCGAGTAAAGCCAATGATCATTTAAACCGACTAGTAACTTCATCACTCGATCTCTGATTTGTTGCTCGTCGCACTTTATTTTATTGTCGAAGACAGCCCCTGAGCATATGAATTAAACGATGATAAAATTATGAAATTGGAGTGATCGTTTGCAATACAAGTAGACGTTGGGCAGAGGATGTAATTTTTACATCGACATTTTCCTATACTTACATTCGATGGTATTAATAAAATAAGCGATGTTTCGTTCTTTGGTAATATTTTTCAAATGCCAGTTGGTAATTTTGAATATAAATCGATCGACCAAGTTTCCAAACGCTGACTTCAAACATATGAGTATTCGTACGAATTCCATTCTCAGATTATAAATTTTGTACGCTGTAATAAGAAAAAATTACATTTAGAGTGATCATTTCTAGGCCTTTATAGGCTCTCAAGATGACCTATAGAAGTTATAAAACTTACCAAAATGAATCACCAAAGAGAACGGAGTTAGACACGGTTGATTAGTAAAATTCGCGGTTTTATTCGCAAGAACGGTTTCTCTTGTTCTGTTCGCATCCACATCGAAATTATTCCCGTACAAATGACTCGATTTCAAATCAAAATACACCTTCTTATTCGAAGATTTTATTTCACCTACGACGCCGTTATCTTTCCATTCGTTTTTCGATCTACTGCAATGAACATTTATAAATGCAGATAATTGAGTATATATGCATTCCTGTAGTAGGTATATTTCCGTCCACGATTTGTTTTTTCATTTATGCTTACTTCGTTACACATGAACCAATTAACGAATTGACAAAAGTTTCTAAATTCTGACCACGTTCTCTTCTCAACGTAGGTACGACTGATTTACGAAACATTTTACCAAAGCTGCTCTCTTCACTTTCGTAATCATAATCGTAGCCATCTTCTACGTCAACGACTCCATCGTCGTCGACATCATCATCGTCATCGTTGACTGGATCAACAGATGTTAGAAAATCGTACAATAAATCCGAATCGTTTAATTTGACACAAGCGGTTAGTTTTTTCAAATATTCTTCGTACGCCTGCAAAAATATAAACAAGAAATGTAAATTAAACTTGTACGTAATTAAATTCACATCGTGATTTTCATCGAACTGACTTGTACGTTTTCCATGGTCGTCGTCGTTTGCGAAGATGATACCTTTAAGGTAGGCAATTGGAAATCTGCGGTCGGTTCGCCATGGAATGAAATAAGTTTGGAATTCAGAGAATGTATATCAACAGGTCGACGTTCCACGAACCACTCAACATCGTCTGTAATCAAATTCAATACAATTCTAAATGCTTTCGTTTGAGGAATTTTAAGCTTAAAAAATTAATCTAATTCAAATTCTACGATACTGCTGTATCATCAGTTGGAAAAAATACTTACTTTCATTGGTAATTCGTACGACTAAGATCGTGTGCATTGTGTTGGTGACCGGATCCGTTCTCGATGTGAGAGTAGGAATGGAAATTTTCCATTTATTGATATTTTTACTTTCGGTAACCGCAGAGAGCTGAACATCTACACCCTAGAAACAAGAATATTGAAACATCATTAAAAATTTACAAGAGATAAAAGCAATCTATTGAAGTTGGAATGATTTCATTTATCACAAGAATTAATTTTTTCGCTTCTCTATCCAGTTATCAAAATACATTAAGCAGGTATCATTATTATTTTTTACTTACCACTTCAGTGCAACGATATTCTTGAGGATCACTCGTCCCACTACCGAATTCCCCATTGTTGCCACCGTAAATACGTCCTTCGAGTACTGATTCAGATTTCAACACTTCTTTAAATTTGCTAAATTTTTGGCCTATTTCAGCCATCGTTTTACGACCGAAGCTGTAACGTTGAAATGAGAATTGTTATCTCAGTTACTGCGTATAATTGCATAGAACAAATTAATCAAAGGGTAAATACCAACCTTTCTTTCGGAATTCCGGAGCGCAATCCTGAGGATGATTGAGTGGAAGATACACTGTTCAAAATGGTAGAAAAACAAATAAAAATGATCACCAAGATGTTAGAAACAAAATTTAAAAATTCTACAGTGGTCCAGCCCAAGATTAAATCATTTTTGAGATTTTTGAAAAAGTGTCATGCGAACAACAAAAATGGATTCAAATTTCGCTAGAAAATCGTAAGTTTTAATGATTTTTTTAATCACTTTTGGTGAATTTTGAACTCAAAATTGAGAGAAGCTAACCCCTCACATGGATTAAAATATTTATGAAAAAGTGTCATGCGACACATCAAAGTAGATAAAAATTTTGCTAGAGATTCAAATATTTGGTCGAAAATGTATTTCGAGCATTTTTGAAAAATTCTGAGCCCAAAATTGCGTTATAATTTTTTAGATGCTTGAAAAAGTGTCAAACGAGCTATTGCAAAGGGTTAAAATTTTGCGATAGATTCAAATATTTCGACGAAAATGTCATTTGAATACTTTTGAAGGATTTTGAGCTCAAGAGTCAAGACTGTCACGATTTTTGGGATTTTTGTAAAAGTGTCGTGCGACATATCAAAATGGGTTAAAATTTAGGTAGAATATCAAAAATTTACATGAAAAGTTTTTTTGAGCACTTTTGATGAATGTTGAGGTCAAAATCAAATATTTCGACGAAAATGTTTTTGACCATTTTTGAAGAATTTTGGGCTTAAGATTAGGTCACAATTTAAAGGATTTTTGAAAATGTTTGTGGTTCACCAAAATGGATTAACATTTTGCAAGAAAATCAAGTAGGTATACCTACCAACGAAATTTTTTTCGAACATTTTTAAAGAATTTAAAATTTGGAATTGAGTCATGATTTTCGAAAAATAAGTCATAATCTCGACTGTAGATCAAAAATCTATAACCTTTTTATGGGCTTTTTGAAAAAAATTTTCGCCCAAAATTGAGTCAATTTTTCGAGTAGTCATGGAAAAATTTCATGCCATCCATCAAAATGCGTCACATGAAGAGAAAGTCTACTGTTGTAATATAAATAATCTCATTTGAATATTTTCAACCGTCTTTTAAAAATAAGTAATACTTATGAACGAAAGTATTAAACTCACTTTTCTAAGCAAGTTAAATCGGGAGAATCACATCGTCCGTAGAGCCAACGGTAAAACTACAAAAAAACCCTATGATTAGTAAACAGGAGACACGAATAATAAAAATTTAAAAATGAGTAAAACTATGAATGAGAAGTACCTCAGCGCTATTATGAAAATCTTGACAATGATTTTCCAAAACTGAAAATGCATATTCGTAAGCTTCAAACAACGTAGCTGTTGTACGTAACTTTAAAATATCTTTAGACAGAGCTGAAACATACAGCAACAATACGATATTAATATGAAAAACAATCAAAAAAGAAACATGCCTAATTCTAATCACAAGGCACTTCCACGAACTAAAAAATTAAAACTCTAATAATGGGTTACCTTTTCTCAACGGCGATGCTAAATCTTTATCAAAATTGATACAATTTGGCGAATCTGTCTTAAAATAAACTGAGAACAGATCCCACGCATCTCGATATAAATTATCTAATTCTTCGCCTTCTAAATCCGGTTTCAATATTTTCTCATTAAAGTTCGCTGTAAAAATCAAATTTGTCGATTACAATTTTCAACGTTATTTACACATCATTGTGCTTGAGTTACGTACCTATATCCAAGCAAAATTGCAAAACATGTTCCGCATTCTGGCTTCTCAAATAACGCATGAAAGTGCTTTGTAATTCTTTGTCTTTCAAAATACTATTCACGTCTGGACGCAG
The DNA here is from genome assembly GCF_950023065.1 of Planococcus citri. Classification (NCBI taxonomy): domain Eukaryota; kingdom Metazoa; phylum Arthropoda; class Insecta; order Hemiptera; family Pseudococcidae; genus Planococcus; species Planococcus citri. The sequence continues at coordinate 33,235,173 of NC_088680.1, forward strand.
AAACTGAAACAAAAATCAAAATAAGTCACGTTACTCGAGTTGAAATTTGAAACTCACAGAGAAGCCATTGGTTGAAAAGGGCTTGATATTCGAGTAGGATTAAAGCTTAACTTTATCCATAAATTTTACTAACTCCATTATTCGGTAACGTATTATAGAAGCTCGTAAAATTATTCAGTAACTGGATCGGTTCATCATTGCAGTTGTCGTCAAAGCTACTATTATCAACATCTGTTTCGCTATCGATATCGCCAGTATCACTATCTTCATCACTGCTGGGTAAACTTTTCCCATGAAACTCCAAATGACGTAAAATTAACTGATTCAGAATGCACGGGTTACATATAGCGTCTGATAAAGACAGAATTATGCTTTTCGATACTATTTCACGCAGTAATATGCCATACGATCTGAAAAAAGTAACCAAGAACGTTCAAACACTAACATAAGAGCTGAGCTCAGAATGGATTAAAATACCAAACCCAGAGTTTTTCGTTCCTCGGATTAGCTGAAGATTCTTACTTGCAATTAAAGTCGCTCGCGGGAAGTAAAAATTTCAGCATAGATTTGGATATATTTTGAGCATAAAGAACCTCCGATTTGCGACTGTGCACGGCTACGTGTAGACGTGAAATTTCAACGTTTTGTTGGGTAGTAACTGCGTGTGCATGTGCCAGACACACTGGAACTACTTTATCCAGGACAAAATGTTCCAAGTTGATCTGCGTAATCGTAATAAAAGAATAAATTCTGATGCGAGAGCCCTTCTTCAAGTCGTAATTTAGCACTTACTCGAGCTATTCGATGGTAAAGGACTCCGACAATACGACGGATGGCCGATCGTATTTCGTACTGAAACCAGTTATCGTTGGAAATGTTCGTATACCAGGTTGAAATATACTGATCGGCGATGCGGCAAAATATCTGAAATTATCGAAAGCGATACATTTTAATTATTAAAACTTGGGATACGCTGAAAATTCGATGATTGTAAAGTTTTGATTTAGGGTTTCAAAACTAACCTGATCTAAAGCACGATCAATCGAACTAGAAGCATAAACCTGACCGGGTACTTTTTCTTTTTTATAGTCAGTTGGAAGATCATACTCGGTTTCGGTATCGATGGCGGTGTGAAAACGTTTCGCAATAGACGTTAACCATTTCCTGCGAGAATCAACGAAAGAAATAAATGATCAAATGTACACGTATCGAAACACGTTGGAAATTAATACTAGTAGGCTACTTTAGGTTGTATTGTAGCTGATGTGAGTTCTGAATCATTTTCGAAAAATTAATACTTACTTTGTAATTAAACTGCAGCAATATATGCCCATAAAGTAACAGCTCAAGATGATCACACCACACCAAAAGCTGCGCAATAAAAATGAACAAGATTAGTGATCATATTCAAGTAACTTAAGTGCTTCGTTATCCTGAATTATCCTATTGTGTTAATCTCTAGAGATGTAAAACTATCCCTACACTTACCCAAAACATGCAGCATTATGTAAAAAAAGAGTAACAGGTATTCCGATCAAAAGCAATATATTTCTGTCACCGAGCATTTCATACCATTGTTTCAGCACTGGCAGCTCCATATTTGAACTAAAAACAACAAATTGGTTGGTTCAAGTATATCGTATAACTTTTCACAACTGAGTATCAGCTGAATACAAAGTACTTCAGTAATAATACATAAGTATGAAGTAGATTGAATGCGTAATCAGTTCTCACTTCTGAAGTCTTCTGAAACCTGTAGCTCATAGATTTCACTACGAATGATGGTCTGGTGTGCAGTCTTGTAATTTGTACTCCATGAGGAAATTTCAGGTACTTGTTCTGATAATTAGGCTTTATAATCACAGTTCAGTGTTCAGTTAGTTTCAAACCAAAATTTAGAAATAATTTCAAACTGAAGAAAATGAAAGAGAGAAGAAATCGCTTTTGTTTTCGCTGATAAAAAAATTTGTTTTTCTGTCTGATAAATAATTTTCAGACACGCCCACGTTGCACTTTTTCGACCAATCAAAATTCAGTAAACTCGAGCAGCGCTATCTACCAATCTTTTTGGAACTATCTTACCGAGTTTCAGCCAGGCCGCTAGGCCTTGATTTCCGTTGTTGTTTACGTTGAAACAGAAAGTTGATTCATCATCAAAAGTTTGAAGTTGAAGAACTTTTAGTTTTATTGTATTTTGAAGTTGAACTTTCGAGTAATTTATTGTGTAAAATCTTTATTTATTACCACTTGAATGTTACTCGCTTGAGTAATCATTGAATCGCGCAGTTGTGATAATTAATTTATTAATTGAAGTTGGGTGACAAACCTAACCCAATTCAACCCAGGAATGCGCGCTGGGCAGGAGCGTCAGTTTTCCTAACATTCATAAAGTCATAAACAGCTACTGCTGTAGTCAATTTTCTCCCTTGTTTTCCTCAGAGTGGAATTATTCTGATACGGGTTACCATGTTCAGTAAATACGCGTGCACGTATTGTCAAGAAGAGATCAGTGGACTGAGAGTTAAATGTTCAGATTGTGAAAACTTCATCCTTTGTTTACAGGTGATCTACTTTCGTATAAATTGATAAATAACCCAACAGTTTGCAAAATGCGAACTTTAATTCAATTCAGAGCCAACCTAGGCTTAATTTTTGATGTTGACTGATTTGTATTTTTTGTTTCTTTTGTAGTGCTTTTCAAATGGCGCCGAAATAGGTCCTCATAAAAACAATCACCCTTATCAATTTGTGGTGAGTTGATTGAATTGATTCTTTCAGTATTTAGTACGCTATTAGAATACTACAGCGTTTCTGATGCTTTTCTTTTTTCAGAACGCGGGCACATTAGCAATTGTTAGTAAATCAGGATGGACTGCCAGCGAAGAACTCAGTTTACTGGATGCCATAGAAAATTATGGCTATGGAAACTGGGAAGATATTTCTAGTCATATAGATTCAAGAACTCCCGAAGGTTATTACCTTAATTCATATCTTTCGATTGTTTTAAATGTATACCTCACACTTGTATTTTTTTTCTTTTAGAAGCCAAAGAAGAATATATAAATAGATTTCTAGAAAGTAGCATAGGTCGTGTCATTTGGGAACCAGCGTACGATTTACGACCCCATCTTACCGATTTGACCATCCCAGATGATGGGCCGTTGGGTCCAGCTTCGATGGCGAAATTACCACCGTTGGATATAACCACCGAAGAAGCTACCCTATTAGGATACATGCCTCAGAGAGATGATTTTGAAAAGGTGACGATTATTTTTGACGTTGATTAATTGGCTGGTCTGTCATATGACGAATGAAACAGCGTCTTTGTGTATTTTTTGTACGTTTGAACCATTTTAATGCTTAAAGTGAATGTTTGTTTTCAGGAGTACGATAATACAGCCGAACTCTTGGTGTCGTCCCTTTCCATCAATCCGGCTGAAGATGATGAATTAGATATAGGTACGTGTACTTACGTTCCTCCATCGAATTTGCTTGTTGCACTCGTCAACTGTGATGCCAAGTTATCAATTTTGGGAACCTTCTCTAACGGATTTCGTCTTCTTTTCTTGTTTCTAGCTTTAAAATTGGCCCAGGTGGACATGTACATGAACAGTTTACGCGAACGAACGCGAAGAAAACGAGTTGTCAAAGATTATCAATTAGTTTCACAATTTTTCGCCTCTCGTCGAGAAAGACCGCCAAAAAAGAAATTAACCAGGGATCAAAAGTAAGTATCTGCAGCTCTGGTCTTCGCATTCTCTTCATTAAATTTTTAAAAAGTTATACCACGAGTAACCTCACTAATGTGATTTTTAACCAGGGAATTCGAGGATAAGTTTCGTCCATTATGCCAATTTATGACTGCCACGGAACACGATCAGTTGCTGAGCAGCTTACACAGAGAACATGACTTACGTAGAAGAATCAAAGAACTGCTACGATATAGAAATAATGGTTTGACTACTCTCGACGAATGTGTACAATTCAGTCACTTGATGGTTGCTAGACAAAATTATAAAGCTGCTGTAAGTGATATTTCAATTCGAGTATCTTTATCTGTAGAACGTTCGTTTAATTCGTAACGAACTGTTCGATAATTTCGACACCGAAGATGAGTTCGTACTCATTGGTGTACGATAGGTGTGTTTATATTTATTCCATTATATCAGTACGTATTTTTCCTAGGACAGCGGCAACTCTGCGCAGACTTTCCATCCTTGTCAGCTGATAAAAAGAAGGTGAGTGATCTATACTTGGGAAATAATTATGTTAATTTTATGAAAATTCTCTACTCTAATATTCTTTTAACGTTGAATTGATTTTCGCTGGGAACCTTTTTTTCTTTTTTTAAATATATTATGTAGAGCAAATATGCAGATGTTAACCTGTTTTTTTGATACTATTTTACAGAGAAAGAAAAAGAAATTCCTCTTCCATCATAAAAAAAATCACTTACTCCACCGAACACCTGCCAACATCGCAGCATTCAACAGACGTTTTGCGCTGTCTGAACCCTAATTATAATGCCGCCTCTCCTGCTTCAAATATGTTATCATCTTCTGAAATAGAGGTCAGCTGAACCGTCTTCTGTACAGTTTTTTACGCGATATTTTAAACTGAACTTGAAAATTGATCGTGTATTTATTCGTTTTTGTTGCAGCTTTGTTCAATTCACGAATTATATCCAATGCAGTATATATCATTAAAAACCCTTCTACTCACAGTAAGTGTCTTTTTACATCGTATTTATTATTTTGTTGCGTTGTAGTGTTTGAGTTGAAAGCTTTGATTTTTTTTTTGGTTTCAAATTTAGAATTTTGACTTTTTAGTTGCTCTCGTAGATTGTCTCTAGTATTTCGGAAACGCACAGGAAATTCCTATTCTCAATCAAGTTTTCATTTTAATGTGGACATTATTTTTTAAACAATACCCTGAACTATGTTTTCGTTTCTGTTCCTGGAAAGATCAAAATCTGGTAGTTTTCATTTCCATAATGTTTCCCTTAGAGTGTAATTTCATTTCCTTTCCATTTTCAATTTTAATTTTCGCGTTTCCGAACTTTTTGAAAAATTGTTTCACTTTACTTTCGACAGCACTATTTTCTATTTCATGTTATTTTTGATATTTTTTATTCTGGCTGCGATACGTGGAATTATATTGTTACCTGAGCCTATTTCATTAGTAAGTTATTTGTGATGTACATACCTTTATTTTAGGTTATTTCAATTTGTGTCTCGATAAATGTGATTTTGAGTTGAATTCTCCCTTTAAATAATTTATTTTTAAACACACATTGTCGTGTGTAATTGTTTTTTTCGTTGACGAATCCTCCCTTCTAAATAGACTCCTTCGTGTGTGTTGTTTTTACTAATTTTATGTTTTCTTTTTGCAGAAAGGTGTCAACGAAATCGAACGAGCCCAAGATATCATTCAGTCTGTGTCTTCATATTTGGTGTCCAATGGTTGGATAACTTCTGTGTAAATTTTTGTTTGTTTATATTTATTTTATAAATTAATTAAATACCTATACGTTGAATACTTGAGTTTTTTTTTCATTTAAAACATTCACAAATGATTCAGCTGGAAAATCATCTACTTAATATGTGACGTTTTCTCCAGCAGATTAGCAGAGGAGAATGTAGTGGAAATTTTGTTTTTAATAGATAAGATTTTCTGAAGTGACTCGAGTCTCTTTTCCTGTGTCCCCAAAGCAGTTCAGATCGCATTTTCGTCGACCTAAAAATTCGAAAAATCGAAAGTCTAACGTTTTATTCAAAGTAGAATACATTTTTCAATTTCAACGGAGCTTCACACTCATTCTTAATGAAATTTTTAATTTTTTAAAAGAATTTTTAAAATTCTTAAAAATTAATTTTTAGTTTTAGATAATTTATCGTTACGTTGAATCATCTTTTCCCCTCTTTTTTCTATAAAAAAGTTGAAAATTTACTGGAATTCCAAAGAGGCTAATTTTCCATTCAACTAGAGGAAATTTGTAATATTTTTTTGTAACGTTGAAACATGAAAAATGAATAGGTCAGTAATTACAAAGCCGATATCCGGGGGTAAAAAAAGATCTTATTTATTCACTTATTACTTCTGTTCTGTTCGTTTTGTTTCCTTCACTTCCCACGATAATAATGTCAATAATACAATAATAATACCGGTAATACATTTTAATAATATAATAATTATAATAATAATACTTAATAAAAATAAAATTTCTTTTTCTTCGATAGAACACATTTAGTTTAACAAACAACAAATCTATATAAAAACTGATTACTATTAGATATATTCACAACCTTAAAGTTAAAATTATAACTCCGATCAGACTCTACATTCAAATACAGACGCGACTTACGCCTTCTGCAACTGCAAGTATAACTACGCGAATGCCTTTGAATGTGTGATTAAACGTTAAAAAGAAAAAAGAAAGAGGAAAATGCATTAAATTTTTGTAAGAATGTATGAAAAATACATACGAAACCTACTACGTTTTTTTTTAAATGTACGTTGAGTACCTATATAGTTCAAAAAATTCACCTACCTATCCACACCAACCAACTTTCTTCGATACTTATGTAATAACAATAACGATGGGGTAACCAAGTGATCCATCGATATCGTAATGATTTTTAATCGAGTATTTTTGCTAGAAGAGTATACGTGGGTGGATAGGTAACACAGCAGTAGTATGGAAACTGCATTTTTATACCAACCTTAAACATTACGAGTCAACTCACGTCAGAGTTCGACTCGAAATTGACTCTTTTTTAAAAAGAGTACTTAAGTGAAGAGTAAAGAATCGCTACTCTTTCATATTTTTTTTTCGCTTGGTGTGTCGATATTTAAAGTAAAAGATTGCGCTGGGTGCCTTATCACTTATTATCAGTAATCATTACTCGTTAATAAAATTACCTAAATTGACACGCTTTTTTTAAAATTTCTTTCGTGAGAATTGCGATTTTTCTAATAAATACAACGAGGCTGTAATTTTTAAATAATGCAATAGAAAAAAACTAGCGGTGATAATGACGATTTTTTTTTATAATCATGTTTTATCTACAGCATGATTCGAAAAATAAAAAATGTTCGCTAGGTACGAAAATAAAAATCATTGAAAAATGAGTTTTGAAAAAAAAATAACTATTTTTTGTTCGAATTGGGTTGGTGAGTTCACTTTTTTCAAGTTTTCAAAAAAGAGTTAGCCCAACTGCGGGAAGAAGGCACGTTCTACAGAGAAATACTTATAAAATGTGGTATACTATGCATACTTGGACCTACTAAAAGGTACCTACTACCTAGGTATTGGTAGTGTAGTGCTACCTACGTGTAGTACCTACAACGATAACGATGACAAATAGTAGGTAAGGTGTAAGCTATGACTAGAAGTACCTATCTATGAGGATAGGCTTGAAGCGATATTCTACTCGGAAAGTGAATATCCAAAATAGTGAAATATTGATCCATATGAGGCTTGCACAGCAGGGTGGAGTCGAATTTCTAAGTAAAAATGAACTGCTGTAGAGTTAATGAAAAGTGCCTTTGCGACCTATCAAAATGAGTCAAAATTTCACGAGGAATTTAAAAATTCTGACGAAAAAGTGTTTCGAGCATTTTTGAAGAATTTTGAAACCAGAATGAGGGAGGGAGTCACGATTTTTGGGATATTTTGAAGAAGGTAGGCAACCTTTCAAAATTGGTTAAAATTTGGACTGAATATTAAAAATGTTTTCAAAACTTTTTTTGAGTAGTTTTGAAGTGATAAATTTTGAGCCCAAGGTCATGCAATCCATCAAAATGGGTCAATATTTTGCAGTAAACTTCAATTTATATCGAAGAAAATGTATTTTGAAAAAAATTTTGAACCCAAGATTCAGTTTTGATTTTTGTAATTTTAAAAAAGTGTCAAGCGACCTATCAAAATGCGTCGAAATTTGAGCAGAAATTCAAATAGTTCTGAGTATTTTTGAAGAATCTTGAGCCCAAACATTGAGCCAATTTTCTGGGTTTGATATTTTCTCTTGAAAATTTAACCCTTTTTGGTAGGATTACATAGCACTTTTCCAAAATACTTCATAATTATGGCAATTTTTCATTTCAAAATTTTCCAAAATTACTCAAAAAAAGTTCCGATGGAAATTTTTGATTCTTTGCCGAAATTTTAACCAAATTTGATAGGTCGCAAGACGCTGATTTAAACAAATTGAAAATCACAAATCAAATTTGGAGTTCAAAATCCTTCAAAATTTTCAGAAAACATTTTCGTCCAAATATTTGGATTTCTTGCAAAATTTTAAACCATTTTGATGCATGGCATGGAATTTTCAAAAATCCTAAATCATGACCCAAATTTGAACACGAAATTCTTCGAAAATGTTCAAAAGCCATTTCCGGCGAAATATTCGAATTAATCGTACAATTTTAACTCATTTTGATCGGTCGTATGAAACCTTTTTCAAAAATCACCAAAATTGTGACCCAATTTTGGGCTCAAAATTCTTCAAAAATGCTCAAGAACAATTTTATCGAAATATTTTGATTTCTCGAGAAATTTTAATTCATTTTGATAGGTCGCATGACACCTTTTCAAAAATCCCAAAAATCTGCATTCATAGTCGTCGAAATTTTAATTTTTCGTAAAATTTCCACACATTTTGGTCGATTACATGACGTTTTTTCAAAAATCTCGAAATTTTGACCCAATTTTGAGCAAAACATTCTTCAACTTGTTCAGAAAAAAATTCAATAAAAATTTTGATTTTCTGACCAAAATTTAACCCATTTTAACAGGTCACATGGCACAGTTTTCAAAAATTCCAAAAATCATGACCTAATTTTGGGCTCAAAATTCTTCAAAAATATTCAGAACCAGCTTAGTTGAAATATTTCAATTTTTCGTGAAATTATAACCCATCTTGATTGGTTACATGACGTTCTTCCAATAAACCCCAAAATCTTGATCCAATTTTGAGCTGAACATTCTTCAAAATTGTTCAGAAAAAAATGTTAATAAGAATGTTTGATTTCCTATCAACGTTTTAAGCCATTTTGATAGGTCGGATTACACTTTTTTTAAAAACTAAAAAACCTGCATTACCCAATTTTATGCTCAAAATTCCTCAGAAAGGTTCCTAAGCATAATTTCTCGTGAAATTTCAACTCATTTTGGTAGATTGCATGACGCTTTTTCAGTGTATTCCAAAATCTTGACCCAATTTTAAGCTAAAAATTCTTCAATATTGTTCGGAAAAAATTTTAATAAAAAATTTTGATTTTCTGTCAAAATTTCAACCCGTTTTTATTGGTCGCATGACATCGTTATCGAAAATCCCAAAAATCACGTCCCAATTTCTGGCTCAAAACTCTTCAAAAATGCTCAAAAAACATTCTTGTCAGAATATTTTCATTTACATATTCCAAAACTTTAACCTATTCTGATTTTGATAGGTTGCGTGACACATTTTAAAAAATTTCAAAAATCTTGATCCAATTTTGAGCTTAAAATTTTTGTAAAAATCCTCGAAAAACATTTTTGTCGGAATATTTGAATTTTTCGAGAAATTTTTTTGATAGGTCGCATGCCACCTTTTCAAATAACTCGAAAATTATGGCCAAATTTTGGGCTCAAAATTACTTAAAAATGCTCGAAAAACATTTTCGTCGAAATAATTGAATTTTTCGTGAAATTTTAAACTATTTTGATACGTCACATGCCACTTTTTCAATAAACTCAAATATCATGGCCAGATTTTGGGTTTAAAATTTTTTGAAATTGCCCGGAAAATACATTTATAATTCGTCGAAATTTTTGAAATTTTTTGAACCTCTTTTTTAATAGGAAAAAGCTCACAACAAACTTGTAAAAAAATTTCGAAACCAAAGGATTTGGAAAATTCGAGGCTTTTTGTGCTCCACTCCCCCCCCCCAACGTGCAATGAAGGTAGAATATCACTTCAAGTACCTAAAAAGCTGATACGAGTGAACCTAAACACTCTTGCTACTATTACATTCGAATGAACTTATACGAAGAGAATATCTGCAGCCTGCATAGTTAAATATCTAAATGTATCAAATTGTATAAACGCTTACTTGTGGGCGGCACTCATCCCTGATACAGGCCACAATGAAGAAATGCGTAAATGGAGGGGAAGTGGTTTTTGTGCAATTACTCGAGTAGTACATACTTAGTACCTATTTCAGTAGACGGGTGCGAATGCTGCAAAATGCAAAATGCAATGTAGAAGTGGTCGCGAAAGCGCTAGCGGCGCCTGATACTATAAGTATTCGACGATATCGCATTTGATGGCAATATTTGGGCATGAGGCGATCGCTGCCCCTCTACGTTCGGTTAGTAATTTTTGGAAAATTGGTAAAATGGCGAGGTCGACGAGTTTCTCATCGGATAGCGCGGTGCCTAAGACGTTCGGAGTACTTTGCACGTGAGCCGGTGTGGGTTTTTTCAACGTATGACATTCGGACACCGAGGCTGAATGTTGTTGATGGTGGTGGTGGTGATGGTGATGATGATGGTGATGGAATGGTTGCTGTTGCTGTTGTTGTTGCTGCTGCTGCTGTTGCTGTTGTTGCAGCGTTCCTTGGTGATGATGGTGATAACGATGGTGATGGTGGCGGTAATGCGAATGCGCGTATTTATCGCGACTTTTTTCTGATACTGATCTTTGCATGATGGTGGATTTCTCCGCTTCGTCTGCACATAAAATCATTAAATTAAAAATGCTGTACCTTTACATTTTGAACATATGTATAAATTACTAACCATCGGACGGAGAAGTACCATCAGAATTGAGCAAACATTTCGATTTACACTGCCTTTGCGTCAGCCACAGCTCGTCTTGATGCACAAAGGCCGGAGAATTACGCTTGGTCGGAACCGAAGTCCTACGCATGCTACCGCTGCCATCGCCGCTAGCGTTACAGCCATTTATATGATGAGATGGTGTTGAAGGTTGAGCTTGTTCTTGAACCGTAGATGCTGCAGAAGATGGCTGAGCTGCTAAACTCGATCTTCGTCTAGTGGTACCGACGCTCTGCGGTTTCGAAGGAGGCGAATTTTTACAATAAGACGACAGAGGAGAAGACGTGTTCAACGACGGGAAGTCACCGCCGCCGTTGTTCTTCTTGTCGTCCGGAGCGACCGAGACGGCCGTCGTTTCTTCAGTCGAATACGAAGGGTATTTACACGCTGCGAAAGTAGTCTTTTTTCTGAAACGAAAAATAAGAGGAAAAATCAGTCACAAAGAAAGCCATACTGTAACGTAGATGGACATTTCATTATTTTGACAAATTTGGAGAGTAGGGAAAGGTTGGGGTGGAAACAAGTCTTGAGGGTCATTGTACGTCAATTCAACCAAGAGGGGGGGGGGTCGGCGATTTTTTTTTCAATTTTTCCTACGGAAAGGCCTTTCGAAGGGATGACCGTTGACCAATGGCGCAAATCGCATGAACTTGAAATATCATTTATTTCAGCAGTGGATTACTCGATAACTGCGATACCTACGAAAATGGGACTTTTTCCAGTGGCGTAGCCAAGGGGGGGCGAAGGGGGCCATGCCCCCCCTTGAGAGCGAAAATTTGAAAGAAAACATGCAAAAATGGACGTTTTTTCGTTGTTTGGACCCATTTTTTCCAAAAATTTTCGCTCTCGCTTCGCTCGAGCAGTAATTTTGCCTTCATTTTCGTGAAATCATCACACATTACGATAGATTTCCAGAAAATTACCCCTCATTTCGATTTTTTATGCTTTAAAATCTGGTTTTGCCCCCTCCTTGAGAAAATCCTGGCTACGCCACTGACTTTTTCCAATAGTTAGGGGGTTTGAATGGCCTTTTGGTGATATCATAAAAATCAGTGTTGCCACTTTTTTTCGTACAAAAAATTAGTCTCGAAAAATTTCAAACGTAGTTTTAATATCGTTCCGACTCTCAAAAATTCAGAAAAAAATATATTATGAACAACTCTTCAAGCTGAACAACATATTTTTTAAAAAATTGGAATGGCATTATTTCGTAAAGTCAATTTAAAAAAATTGAAAGTTAGCAAAAAATGCGATTTTTTGAATTGAAACATAAAAAAAAGTTTCAATTGGTGAAGTTGACCCATTTGACCCCTATTTTTACGTATCCGTTGAAAAAGTTGAAAAACCCCTTTCACTCAATAAAATGAACTCATCACACAAAATTTAAATTCGAAAAAATTCAATTTTCAATTCCAATCATCAAAAAAAGGTTAAATTTATTCAGTTTTGTCTTGTTTTGACATTTTTCTGACGTACCTATTTCCTGAAAAAGTTGATAAAAATTACACTCATAGCACAAAAATTAAAATTCGTTTATTTTTTCAATTCACTCAGAATTTTTTTGAACTTTGATTTTTTCTAAAAAGCTTTTAAAAATTCTAAATTTCAATCTTATTTTTTTTAATGATTATACTTTTGTTTGTTTTTTATTCGATTTTGTGGAAAATGGACAAAAGTCCAAAAAATTCCATAAGTCCTGAAAAAATACTTATTTTTCTGAAGGAACTACATATCAAAAATATGTAAGTGATTTAGAATTTGTGAATTGATTCCAAAATCATGAGTGAGGGAGGGGGAAGGAGGCGGAGAGTGGAATGGCAAACGAATGTTTATTGTTTTTTCTTCAAGTCAGGGTCAGTATTTTCTATTTTACATCTTTTTACACGTCTGCTCGGTCTGCTTCCTAAAACAGTACCGATTTTTCTTGTTGTTACCAATATTGGTCCCAAAACGTGATTTTTCAAAAAATTGAGAACCCTGCAGAACCCTTAACTTTTTATTTGAGGTTTTGAACAGCTGAAAATTTTTATGGGCTCGGGACGTCGTGAATCTCTCCTTATGATACAGGAAGGTCACATTCGCTCCAAACAAAATGAGTGAAATCGATAATTAGAAAATGTTGAAATGAAATATCTTTAAAGTGACGTTCATTATTACTTATTAGGGTATTTTTGTCTTCATGATTTTTAAAAATTTTTAAAAAACATTTTACAGATGAAAAATGAAAAAAAATTAAGAAGAAAAATTGTAATATGAAAAAAATTTATATGATTAAACAATGGGTATTTTGATGGAAAATAATGAGAAATTTATAGCATGAAAAAATTTGAAATACACAAAAATTATCGAAAAAAACTATAATGAATATAAATTAAAAAAAAAAAATCAAAATAAAATCAAGACGTCTCCAATTTCAAAAAAAAAAAAAAAAAAAAAAAAATGCTTACAAGAGAACAGGTGTCTAACAAAACTCTCAAACAAAACATTTTCATGAAAATACCCCCCCCTTACCTCAATGAATAGCTTAAAACTGCGAGGAAGTTTTTTTTGTATGTAGAAAGTGTGTACCTATTTCAGTTCTTTCATTTTATGGGCTCGTAAAAAAAATTTTCAAGTGTGCTTCGAGCAAAATTCATGACTTTTCATGACTTTCATGACCGTCAGACACCTTGGGGATCATTATGACTCACAGTTTTAGCCTCGGACTTGAACAAAGCCGCGATTTCTGCAAAGAGCACGGTCTGAAACCTCCCCCCCCCCATCAAAATTTCAGCTGCCTAAATTGATCTTTCGATTTTTGGTGAATTTTTAAAAATCCAAAAATGACATAATTTTTGACGATTTTTGCTTTTTTTTAAATCATTATTTTTAATAAGTAGGGTACATTTCTATTTTTATTTGTTCAACTTCTCAAATCGAATTTGACTATTTACAGCCATTCTGGAGCCTCTAGTATGATTTTCGATTTCTCTAGAATTTTTTTATCGGTCCAAAAGTCGCGGAAATTGATTTGGACAGTTAAAAATCGAGTTGTGGCTTATTTTCGACCTGTTTAACAAGTCTATATCTACATTTCGGCTGATGAATTTTGTTGAATAGTTCAAGAATGGCGTAAACTCGATTTATAGGTTCCGAAATTAATTTTCGAATCTTCTGGAGAAATTGCAAAATTTTGGTGAAATTTTAAATTGGTCTGGAGGTTTTATTTCGGGACTAATTTTCATCAGTTTCACTGAATAAAGAAAAAACAACAACAACAATTCGGCGTTAACATCTCGTGGCGGCGCCACCATCGACTTGCTGAAAGGGGGACTTTTTGCAGAGAATCGCATTCATTCGCATCTCGACAAGTCATGTGTGCGCGTGTGTAAGTGTGCGTGAGTATGGAAATGTCCCCCTTTCAGCATGATAACATGTGTTTCATGCATTTCACCGCCAGAGTGCAACACATGTTCGTTGACTCCGAATAATGTAGGTGAATTGCTGAAATATCAATTTTGGAAACTAACATTTTGGTAACTATAAAAAAACAACCAAAATTTAAAAAAAAAATAAATTTTAGGAAGCAACTAATTCAATTTTTTTCAGCGTAAGATAGTAAAATTTTGAAAATTATGTCAGAAGATTCACCTAAAAAAAGGCTTTCAAGTAAAAAATTTCAAAAAATTAGAATGGATCCTACGACTAAAAAAACTAAAAAGACATCCAAAACAATTATGCAGGTAGTAGGTTCCTCTAAAAATTGAAATTTTTCTATATGTATAGGCCTTCAGGACTTCAGGAATGTTCATCTAATGTTTATACGTACAAAAGATCACATTTTCTATTGAATTTGCAATCAACTTACTTGTGCGATTGTCCGTTGACCATCGGTATAGTTTCAATATCAGCTGCCGACGAATTGGGAGAGCAGCCAGAACTCAATTCAGTCGTTTCGGTAGCCGATGGCACTGCAATTGCACCAATCGAATCAAATCAAACAAAAACAAACAGAACAATTAGTTATACAGAGAAAACAAAATTAGCAATTAAAATTTTTCGAGCGATTAAAATTATCAAATTTGATGGTAAATTAAATTAATAAGAGGTACGTACATCTAGTCTACAGGGTGTTCAAGAAAATCTATGTTTTCTAAAAGATTAAGTAGGCATTTTTATGCTCAAATCATCTTTTACGTAGGTACCTACTCATCATCCCGAGTCAATAAAGCAATAAAGCTTTTCTATTCAAAAAATCGAAAAAAGCTCATATCTTTCTGACTCAAGTAGGTACCTACTACCTACTCGTATTCTATCATGCACACCCTATAAGCTATATGTAAGGTCTAGGTATTTATGTAATTATAGTACGTTATGCATTATGTTTCTATACCAGCAGCGAGATTCGTACTTTCTTTACGGATATGTGACGACACGTCATCCTGAGTGCTGTGAAGTTTCGACGGTAATTGTTTCTGTTCGTCGACGTCGAATTTCCTGAGTAAATTTTGCAGTTCGTTGTCTTTTTCTTGCAACAATTTGCGGTATTTTTGATTGGTTGTTTTAGCATGTTTGAAGTGTTCTTCAAGTTCGGAAGATTCTCGCCTAGTTTTAGACATAGGCCTCAGAGTAGCTCTGATTCGTTTATCTATCGAACCTTGAGGATTTCTTCTCAGCTCGACAACCTTTGAAAAAAACATATATGTAGGTAGGTACATTTTTATCGATCTCTTTTAATCTAAATACCTACGTAGTAAGTAGGCATTTTTTCTACTAACCTTGGGAACAAATACCAAACAGACGGTAATCGTTGAACAGAATAGTATAAAAACCGATATTATTCCGAAAGAATAATTTTGCTGGTCGGTAAGCACGAACGATATCGCAGCACCCATTACACACATTAGCACCACGTTGTAAACACTCATACCGACGTATTTAGAGTCATTCAACGCTGGTATACTAACGTGTCTCGTTTCCCAAGCTAAAAATGCTCCAAATATCTAAACGTAGAATAATAAAGTACACAAACAAAACACGAATTAAAAAATACGTACAAAAAAGATTGTATGGTAGAAAGTATAAAATGATTCACATACCATGAGAAGCCCTTTATAAGCGTAGATGAATCCGACGAACCAAGTCATTCGATTACTTTGGCAGTATTCATTCACTGGTATAATTTGGATATCTTCACTGTTGGAATCGATCTAAAAATAAAATTTTAGGTTCAGAATAAGCATGCAAAATCAGAAATGAGTCGAATTAAAATTTTTTTTTAAATTTTCAAAAAAACGAAATGAAATTCAGTGATTAATATTTTTACTGGAGATGGTTTTTTGAATCTCTTTCGAATTTTTCTAGCATGAATTGAACATTTTACTGTCGTTTAGGACTTGTCCCTTTTTAGATAATAGAAGCTCAAAATCTAAAATATTGGGGTGATTTTCTCATGTCGATTGTAAATAGGTAGGTACCTACCTATTGAAAATAAACAACTTTACTTACATAAGATTCCATATTTTTGGTAGCTCTGTAAAAAGGATCTGTTATTTGCCACGTTGTCATTATTCCAACATCGAAAGCTAACAACACTCCAACCACGATGAAAAGTTGATAGTCTTTAATCACCTACACAAAAAACATTATCCAAAGTTGAATAGATGAACATTTATTTACATAATATTCCGATCATAGTACCAATATTTACCAACCTTTTTATTGAGCTTCACATCGGTAAAAATGGAATGCACTCGCCAAGTTTTTGAGAACATGGCGCCGAAAGCCAATGAAAATCCAGCCATCAATAACCACGCTCTGGCCGCACATATGTAAGGGAAAGTTTGCACGTTGGTTAAACTCGAATCCAGACCCAAAAATATCACGCTCATGTAGGTTAGAATGCATCCGATGATGATCAGATTATTCAGATAAGGACTGGACATTTTTATGTATCTTCATGTGCGAAAACAAAACAGAAAAACAGAGACATAATTAATAAAAATCCAATAACTTACACTCGATTAAATTCTGCGTAAATAATCAATGCATTCAATTCATGTGTAGGTAATTGAGCATAATTTACGAGTAATTGGTAATTAATCAATGAAACAAACTACTTAATATTGACGTAGGTAGTAAGCCTAGACTAAGCATAGCAGAAATAGGTAGGTAGTAGGTACCTACCTACCTAGATCATATCGAATTAAAATTATTGACTCGAAAAATAACTAACCTTTGATTCCTATATTTAATATTGATGATTAAAAATACGGTGGCTGTTATGATTCCAATAATCGAAAACACCACCAAAGTAAAATAAAGACCGAAATTCACGTGCGAATTTTCAAACACTAATAACGTCCTGTCTTTCGGAGGACCTCGTCCGTCTTTCCATCTGATAGCATTCCCTGTGCTCAAATCTAACATTTCTGTGAGGCCATTGTACTCGCCTATTTTGACTTCTTCGTTACCTACGTTCGAAACAAAACCACAAAATGAAGTTAGTAAAATCATAACCATCAAATCAGTGTAGGTAAAAGCAGTCGAGCAACGAGATACTGACTTTGGAATTGTTTCAGTAAAATGCTGGCTTTTCTTTCGTTATCGTAAAAACGTACTGGTCCCTAAATTAAAACAGATGAAATAAATTGGAAAATATTCATCGTTTATATTCGTGTCAGTTTTATAGATTTTCTACTCATAATAGAGAGAGATGATCACTTACGGTGACTCCTTCAAAACTTGTATTTTTCAAAGCTTCTACGAACAATTTCTCCCAAATTTTATCCCTGTATCTGAAATCGACTATTGTTTCGTTGGTTTTAATAGATCTGATGCGATGTGCGGCGTGTTGAATTGCCAATGCAGCTGTCCAAATCCCATCGTATGTGTAGCCATGAAATCTAGAATACTCGGCCCCTCTTCTCGAATCATACTCTTGCTGATACTCGGTGGGTGTCTGAAATATTAAAATAAATTTTAATACATATAAGTCATTTTGTCATTTTGGAGAAAATTAGTTGCGAATAAAAATAAATCATCTTGAAAAAGAAAAGGGACAGGCTAAGAGTATTTTTGGTGCAAAAATTATCTATTTTTTTTTTCATTTATCGATTCCTTGAATTTACCTGAAAATTCAAACCAATCTCACTTTCAAAATTTTTCCAACAGGTTGAAACGATGACAGAAAAGCGAGGGATGGAAAAATACTCCCTACTACCTCCCTCTCCCTCCTCACCAGATAGGCGTAATTTCCTAATTTAATTTTTAGTTTCTCTGTATGTGCATTTGGGTGGATCATACCAGGAAAAAAAGTCAGTGGTTTTGACCAAATTCGGCGGAGGCTTTTATTTTGAATTGAAAACTATCCAAAAAAATTTTAGTCACTAGGGTACCCCTGGAGGAGACATTATGAGGTCTCAAAGAGAAGGACTTTTTGTAAAAAATCTTGGTTTTTTTTGCTTCAGTTGCTACCCAACCTGTTTTGGAAAAAATGGCGTCCTTTTTGGGGTTCTACTGAGAGGTTGAAAATTTGTAAATCGCTAATTTTGGGGAAATTCGTGTTTTGAAAATTTTCTGAACCTGGGGAAATATTTTGAAACGCAGTGCAGCCAATTTTTAACTCATTATTGCCAAATTTAAAAAAATCGAAAAAATTTCATAAGTTTTTGGCTATTTTCTCGATTTTTTGAAATTGGCAATAAGGACCAAAAAATTGGCACCACTGCATTCCAAAATATTTCTCCAGTTTCATAAATTATATTTTTCAATATTAAAATTCGTTTTATTTTTTCAATTCATTCAGATGAAAAAATAAACGAATTTTAATTTTTTTTTCTATGAGTGTAATTTTTATCAACTTTTTCATGAAATACGTCAGAAAGGGGTCAAAATAAGACGACTGAATAAATTTAAACTTTTTTTAATGTTTGGAATTGAAAATTGATTTTTTTTCCAAATTTGTTTTTTTGTGATGAGTTTATTTCATCGAGTGAAAGGGTTTTCTCAACTTTCTCAGTTGATACGTAAAAATACGCGTCAAATGGGTCAACTTCACCAATCAAAACTTTTTTTCGTGTTTTAAATCAAAAAATCGCATTTTTTCGCAAACTTTCAATTTTTTAAAATCGACTTTACGAAATAACACCATCACAATTTTTTAATATGTTGTTCAGCATGAAAAGTTGTCCATAATATATTTTTTTCAGAATTTTTGAGAGTCAGAACGATATGAAAACTACGTTTTGAAACTTTTTGAGCTGATTTTTCGTACGAAAAAAAGTAGCAACACTGATTTTTATAATATCACCAAAAAGCCTTTCAAAACCCCTAACTATTGGAAAAAGTTCCATTTTGGTAGGTATATCGCGGTTATCGAGTAATCCACTGCTGAAATGGGTGATATTTCAAGTTCACTGAAAAATTTGACACCCCCTAGCAACCTTTAAAAAAGTGCTAGAGGGCTGCGATTTGCACCATTGGTCATCCCTTCGGAAGGTCTTTCCACAGGAAAAATTTCAAAAAAATCGCCCACTCCATCCCCCTCTCCAGGTTGAATTGACGTGGAATGACCCTAATGCAAAATATGTACATACCTAGGTATTGAAAAAAAATTCAAAAACACGAATTCGTCCAAAAATTACTTATTTGAAAAGTTTTGACCCCCCAGGAGAACCTTAAAAGTGGTCTTGGATTTTTACGGCAATAGCACAGATCGACGCCGAATCTCAAATACTTTCATTTGAGACTGAATCATTTTTCCCAAAACAGATTGTGCTGTGATAGGGCGAAAAACCACGATTTTCTTGAAAATCAATCTTTTTGAGGCCTCATATCGTTCCTCCTTGTGCACTTCCGGTGCTAAAATTTTGTACCGGGTAACATTCAACTCAAAATGAAGATCTCTGCTGAATTTGTTCGAAATCTATCGACCCCCCCCCCCTCATCAATTCAAATGTAGGTAGGTACATTTTTAGGCAGCTGTTTAAAAAAATAGAAGAATTGACGTAACACAATACTCACTATTCCTGATATAGTTATCACTCTATTCGAAGCCAAAGGCAGATAATCGGTTAAAATGCAACCATCCAGCGCAGCTGCCAATTCCACAGGCGGACAAGGGGCATCTCTTTCGTTTTCCCACCATCTTTCTCCATACGTTCCCATTATCAACCACTGATATTTTCGGCCAACCATTCCAACTCTGTAAATCGATAAAAAAAAAATACTCATGAAAAAATCAGTAAAAGTATAAGCAATTGAAACGTTTGAAAACCTTGAAAAACGGAAGCCTAAAGGGGGTAAAATTACGTGGAAACAATAAACCATATAGGTAGGTACCTGTAAGCTTCACAGAATATACGTTTGGCCCAGGATTCGTTGAAATTCCCCAGAATAATTCTGACATCTTTTTCTTTCAATCGTTCCACCGCGATCGAAACGTTTGTAGTTAAACTTTGAGTTTCCAAAACCGTGTAATTCATCGCATCTAGCTCGGATACTAATTTGTTGTGTGACTGCAAAATTAAAACGATCGTGACATATGAGTATTAGCCTACATATTCCATAGGTAGTCGATAAATAATTCACGTTTACGAGGTAAGTAGGTAGATTAGTGAATGGGATATGTGAGTTTATTGTCAAGTTCAGGAAAAAAAAAGCAAACAAATAAAACAAATACGTAGGTATCGAATGAACGGCAATGACCGTCGTTTTGCCACTTGAGCTGCTTCGCTGCTTACAACGCTAAAATTACTACGTTGTATTCGCACATGGTACTACTAACATCCACCTACTGACTGCCTACACTCGAATAATTGCTCACTTCCTCACTTATACTTTTGTGCACTTGTCTTGAAGTGTCCACCTTCCGAATTTTAAAGAATAAAATGAAATTCCTCGCAGAAATATTTCAAAATTTTGAATATTTTTCGAGTCTTCTGACTAGATAGGTTTTTTTACCATGAAAAAATTATTTGAAAAAATTTGCTGCTTGATTTGAAGTAACTACAAAAAGAGAGCTATTCTCACAATAACTTCATAATTTAGACCAGCCTTCCACGGATTCATAAAAAATAATAATTCTAATAATAAATCATCAAATGGAAACGATATGTCTCATTTCTAAAATTAATTAAGAGTCAAAATTATGAAATAGGCATTTTTAATTTTGAAATGTTGATTTTATAAAAATGAACTTTACACGAGTAAAATTAATAAAACTCGTTAAATGTTGCTAATTAAAAAAAAATATATCGCCACCCACTTGTATGAACAGTAGAAAGAAGCTGTAAAATTGATTTTTTTTTGGTGCTTTTTAGAATTTAATATTTCCATTTTTAATAAACTCGCTTTAAATCAAGGAAAACTGGCCTCATTTGGAATACTACAGCAGGAATTGAGAAATGGCCTCCTATCGAGTCTAATTTCTTACCAAAGAGAAACGAGGTTCGTTCTGGTAAATAGTCCCAACTTGAGTCCAATTAAAATACTGCAGCAGTCGTATTCGCGGAGTGTTGAAAGCATTCTGACTGGGAACCATACGAAATAAATTTGGAAAACTGGAACTCGTAAACATCGGATCTGTATCGGCGTATGACAGCTGCAGAAACGTCAAACAAATGTTCAAATATTAAAACCATTTATTAAGACATCGTAAAGAATAAAAGCTAACATAAGTACCTATTTAATAGATATTTTGATAAAAGTCAAGAAAATGTTCTCTATAATTATATTCGCAACGAAAAAGTGGTTAAACTGTAGATAATATTTTTCTTTCATCGATTAATAAACAAATAAGGTAGCTTTAGCTTTTGGGTATTACCACATGCTAAGAAGAGAATCGATTTGCTACCTTTTCCCCTACCTATCTATAATGGACCTGCAGTAAAACCAAATCAAATATAACGTTCTGAAAGTGGCATCTTTTTACTACAACTCTACAGGGCGACGATAAAAAAGGGATTGTCATTTGATAGTTGATGGTTTTAAATTTAAACTACAACCTACTCAAGCAGGTCAAGTTATTTTTCCGGGTATCTGTTATCCGGTTTTGTAACCTAAAAAGGTTAGATCAAAGATGGGTCCAATAGATGGGGCAGTAAACTTGTAAGAAATAGAACAATTCAGTAAAAAATATCGCAGAGAATAGCCATCATAAATGAACATACCTGTGTTATATGCCAATGTTTGGAAGCCTTTGCAATCGGATCTGTAACTTGAGTGCATGCTGTACCGAATAACATCAATTTGTGGGGCTCTTCGTACATCATATCGAAGAAAGCTTTCACGCCTACAGATGCATTACACTGTAAGCAAAAAAAAATATTTATTCGGATTAGTACGCATTAGGTTTAGGTAAATGTTGATCGTTCTTCATTGAAAAAAAAAAAAAAAAAAAACATGGGCTTGAAAATGTTCTATAAAATATTTTGAAGTCTTTGATCGAAGAAGTGAGAGGGGAGAAGCGGAGTTGAGTGTTTTCAAAATAAGATCATTTCCAAAAATAGGGCAGTTTTTGAAAATTTCACTCCATATAACTTTATTTAGAAAATGGCCTCTCATTCCTCCTTCTAAACAGTTAAGTCTTGAGATCCAAATTAGAGACCATAGATCGAAAAGTTGCCAAAAAAATGAGAAATAAAATTTTTAAACTCAAAAATCTGATCATTCAGGCTTCCAGATTTGTATTCAGGGGATCAAAAATACTCCCATCTAGACTCATCAGACGATCATTTCGCCTAAATTTCCAGATTTGGTTTTTTTTTTACTATTCATTTAATTTCTAATCAATAAATTGAAAGTTTTCAAAAAAAAAAAATAATAATATCTGGTATAAATTACTTGTATGTACTATGCGGAGTCGAAACAATTAAAACTGAAAAATCACGAATTATTCAACAAATTTTATGCACTGTCCCCTAACCCCCCCCCAAATGAGTTACTTTTCTGCACTGCCCGGATTGGAGCATATCAGTATATAGTGTGAAGGGAATGTGAAATTAGGAATACCCTAGTCTGGGAAAATCGAAGATGAACCTCCTTGTTGTACACCCTACAACCACTTAAACTTAATGAGAAGTTGAATGATTAATGGATTAAACAGGGTGTCCGAGAAATTCGATCTCAGGTAAAAGTTTTGCCAATCTTTAAAATTAAAGGGGAAACGTTCTTCAAATAGAAAAAGATTGGAATCAATTTTTGACTAACGAGAGAGGTATCCTAATCGACAGAAAAAATTTCATTTCGTTCAATGCTGAATCAAAAGAACATGCTAAAATACATCGCAAGTCAAAATCTCAGGAGCTAAAACACATTTTTAGATTTTTGATGAATTTTCAAAAATCAAAATTTTACCAAATTTACCTAGAAAGCTGAAGTGTTATATGTGCCTTATTTTGGACTGTCTGAATCAATTGGAAAAAGTTTCAAACAATTTTTGAGTTGGTTTGGAGCCTCCTGCAGATTTTTGAAACTTGAAATGTTTACAGAATTTTATTTCATGAAATTGGGAAGCTAAAATTTTCTTGCACCCCTATTTTAGCATTCTGAGTCCATTGAAGGAGGTTCCAGGCCTTGATTTGTCCCAGACTTCTGTCAATAATCCATTTATACGTGCTCAAGTTGAATTGGGCAGATTAGAGTTTTTTCCCTCAAAAATTGAGATCTTTAAAAATTAAAAAATTGATAGAGACCCCAAAACAGTATGAAATCATCTCCGGTATAGACACTTTTTAAAAATCGGGAATTTCCACAATATGGCTGGAGGCTCCGGAACAGCTTAAAATCACCTTCAATCGATTCAGCGTGTTGAAATTAAGGCATGGGGTAAATTTCGGCTTTCCAACCCCATTTCATGAAATTTTGTAGAAATTTTAAGTTTCAAAAATCTGCCGGAGGCTCCAGTACTTTCTGAAAAGTCACTGGAAGCTCCAAAACGACTTGAAATCAATCTGCAGTCGACTTCATAGCGTATTGAAATCTGTTTGCAGAATAAAGTTCTGCCTTCCAACGGCATTTGATAAAATTTTGTGGAAATTCAAGTTTTAAAAATTTGCTGGAGACTCCAGGAAGTTTCAAAAAGTCGCTGGAGGCTCCAAAATGACTTCAGGGGGTGTTAAAATTGGAGTGTAGAGTAATGTTCAGCTTTCTATCTCCATTTTGATGAAAATTTCAAGTTTCAAAAATCTGCTGGAGGCTCCAGGAATTTTCAAAAAGTTGCTGGAGGCTCCAAAATGACTTGAACCCACCTGAAGTCGTCTTCAGAGGGTGTTAAAAATGGAGCGTAGAGTCATTTTCAGCTTTCCATCTCGTCCATTTTGATGAAATTTTAAGTTTCAAAAATCTGCTGGAGGCTCCAGGAATTTTCAAAAATTCGCTGGAGGTTCCAAAACGACTTCAAAACCACCTGCACTCGACTTCGTAGCGTATTGAAATTAGTTTGCAGAATAAATTTCGGCTTTCCAACTCAATTTGATGAAATTTTGTGAGAATTTCAAGTTTCAAAAACCTGCTCGAGACTCCAGAACTACTCAAAACGGTTTGAAGCCGTTTCCAATCGATTTTACAGGCCGAAAATAGGATATATCCCAAATTTCAGCTTTCTAGGTCAATTTGGTGAGATTTTGATTATTTTCTCATTTTTGGCCAAAACTTGATTTTCAAAAATTCACCAAAACTCGAAAAAGGCACTTCAGCACTTGAAATTTTGACAAGTGATAAATTTTTGCCTGCTCTTTCGATCTACCTTTGTATGGTTTAAAAAATTTCGTGCAAGTCCTATGTTGGAACACAAAATATATGATTTAATTGGCTGACCCGTCAATCAAAATGACCGCCATTTTGTAATTATGGCCACTTTTTTTTGAGAACAACGGTTAGAAAATATGTTCCTTAGGACTACCCCTTTAAGAAAAAAATATGAGGGCGCCTCAACTATTAGGGAAACTCAATTAAATGAGTTTTTGCCCATCTTGCAAGGTTTTGACTTTTTTCTCAAAATTTATTCGCAGTCCCCAAAAAACTCATCTGATGAGATTTCGTATAAATTTTTGAACGAGTTGCTCAAAGTACAAAAATTAATTTATGATAAAATCTTACAATAATCGAGATCCATACCTGCGTATCATTCCACCACATATGCAATCTGTAATTCCTCAACACAGCCGAATTTTCATTAATATGTTCTATGGCCAGCTTGACGGCCGGCATCACTCCGCGACCAGTCGCTGTTTCAGGCAGCAGTTCCGGAGAAAATGGAAAGAATCCGGCTATATAGACATCATGTCGTTTGGAAACTGAAGACGGTTTTTGACAGACGACCAGAACACCGCATATGGTCACTGCCAACAGCAAATGGTGACCACATAATGGCATCGCTTTTCACAACTTCTTTACTATTCTTTTCTTCTCTCTTTGGTGTTTTCTCGTCGTCGAAGTTGAGGTGGTCGTGGTTGCGGAGATTGCTGCAGGGATCGTGGTCACAGGCTTTCCCTGACTTTTTTTTTTCCGAGTTGCTTTATCTTGTTACCTACTACGTTGAGCAGGTAATCGTTATCGTAGTATTTCGTAAAATTCCTGTAAACCAGAATAAATGACGAATACATTAGGTGATGTAAAAATAGATTAGTTCATCCAGTAAATGAAAAATCAATAACACGATCTTATTATAGAGGTATTCTAATAATAACCAAATAAACAAAATTTGAAAATCACCCCCCTCCCCCTCCTACAGATAAAATTTTAAAATCTAAACATAATTTTCCCATTCTTGGAAAATATTTAAAAATCAAGAAAGCAAAGCAATAATTTCAAACGAGTTTCTGATCGAAGGAATGGGATACTTCCTTGTCCTAATTTCATTACGATCCTCTACCAATCAGAAATTACTACGAAAAAATATACCTACATTTTTTGAAATGAAAGGTTAATCATCTTAGAGGATTTTTATTCAAAAAAATGTTTTGTCCATGTTTTATTTCTATATCTATTGATTTCTAATAACTCGAAGGAAGGTCAAGGGGGCAAAATATTATGGAAAAATCCACGAAATACGTCGTTTGGTGCCAATAATATGTAAACATGGCCCATAGCCATAGGTATCAATCGATCCATTCCTGTCTTTTATTACAGCTGTTTAAACAAAGACAACGTTTTTCTGAGGTAAAAACAACATTTTAAAAGAAAGTTTGTGCATATTACATTACTCAGCAAAGACGACATAATTTTGTGATTTGAACACAACAAGATAGATGTAGGTAAGGGAAAAAAGGCGAAATTCAATAATTCGTTCGCGCTTGAGGGACAGGAGCGAGGAGGAAAACTGTCTTATGTTTGAACATTTTGTAGTAAGTAATTTTGATATTACTTCGTATATATCCAGGCATCTACCTATACAGCTATAAAATATGAGATGTTGCCGCAAATGTTACCGAATACCTAATCTATCTAAATATGCAATATACTTAATCTGAACTGAACTACACCCATGTGGATTAGTTTGTCGACCCTGCGAATCGAAAGGCCATAAAAAAGAATTCGTATTAAAAATACATTTTACGTAATTGAAATAATATCAAAATATTATAGTTTCGGTTTCGCAGAAAACTTCAAGCATTGCGTATTATTTCGAATTTTAAATATGTAGGTACATACCTACTTAATATGATGTATTATCATTATTCTCAGTGTCTCGTCTGTTTTTAGTTTTGCTTTGAAAAAGTAAGAGCTTGAGAGGCGAATTTTTGAATGAAAAAAAAAATATTCGAATTCAACGACCGTAAATTGTGTAAAGCTCGGTACGTTTTATATTCTCTTTGGCATTTTGTTCATGTTTAACTTAAAGATTGTAATGAGGAACTTTGGTGAGGGGAGGGGAGAGGGATTGAATTGAAAAAAATAAGGGGATATAACTCAGCATCTCACAATTAATAACAATCAATCGGTATTCTAAAATATTTCCGCGGTTTCAGAAATGATATCTTTATATGCTTTGCCATAATTGATACGAAATATTTGAGGAGAAAAAATGTTAAAAACACAAAATTACCCAAAAATAAGCGATCTGCAAATTGTTAACCGCTCAATAGAACCCTAAAAATGGTCTTGGATTTTGATGGCAATGGCCTAGGCTGATGCAGAATATCAAATACTATCTTTTAGGGCTGGATCATTTCCTCATGGAACAGGTTGTGTAGGGGCTAGAGCAAAAAAAACACGATTGTTCGAAAATAATTCTCTTTGAGGACCCATATTATCTTCCCTCCAAAAGTACTTCCAGAGTTGGAATTTTTTCTGAGTTGATTTTTTTTCATTTTGGGAGAGCTTGGTGCCCAAGAGGAATGTTGAAATCTCGTTCTAAAAATTATTTTGTGACCAAAAAAATGAAAAAAGCGTATTCATCGTAATTTTTCAAATTATAGCTCAAATGGTACAGTTTTCAATGTTTGTTCTCATTCTTGAAAAGTTGAACTCTTACTCTATCTGAAAAAATTCAGATTCAAGTGTTTGAAAATTCGATTAGGTACTCATTTTCAATCTTCCACCTACTTTTTTTTGTAGAACCCCGCAAACAGATTTTCTTCAAGTCCAACCAGTCTTGTGATATGAGTTTTCAAAGTTTGACGGTTGTATGAAAATTATTAGACTCGCACCTCACCCCCCCCCCCTTTAGGGCGGGCAAGAGAGAAATTCTGAGCTGAACCGGAGAACCAGACTTCATAATGCTTTGGTTCCAACTTCCAATTAACACGGAAAGGGAGTGCGTTGATTTGAAGACAACCTTTGATGGTGTTAATAAAATTGCATACTTAGTTCGCCGTAAATACGAGTTTACAAGACTCGTATTTACGGCAAACTGAGTATGCAATTCTTTCGACATTGATGCGATTTCTTGCAGAACGGCCAAATGAAGGCACATATCTTCAGACTTCCTCGAATTTGCCGCAAATCTGTTTGTGGGGTTTATTCGAATTCAGATACGACTCTGAAATGTTCAAAATTGAACGTTCGACTGAAAAGCCGAACTTTTATCATGAGTACAAAAATTGAATATTGTCAATAAAAAATTACCAATGGTGACGATTTTCTACACAAATATTATATTTTTTCAACGGATTATTTTTCAAAATGGAATTTCAATTCAATGGGGGGGGGGACGGAACATGGGTTCATAATTTTGATATATATATATTTTTGAAAGGAAGCGGTATATCGAGATCGACTTCTATCAGTTCGGAGACACTGAGTTCAAATATTGACTCATTTTTTCAACTGTACCATTCTACCCCCTCCACCATTTCAGTACCCTTAAACATGGTCAAAATATCAGAAAAATTGCAAATTTCGTGTGGTGCGTTATTTGCGAGATTTTTGAGGATGCTGAATTTAAAAATCAGGGTTGTTGCGGATCACGAATCATTGAGAAATTTGTGATCCAAATCACGGATCAAAGATCTCCCGGAAAATTGTGATCCGGATCTTTCACGGATCATTTCAAGGAAATTGTACTATAATGTACTAAATTGGTTTTTTGAATTAAACATTTGACAACTTTAGCGTTAGCTCAGCCTTAGTTTAATCTCAGCCTAGCCTTACAACAGGTTTAGCATGGAATTGGCAGAACCCATTTTGTCTCAGTTGAGCTTTTGCTAAATCTAAGTTTGGTTTTATACCTTAGTTTTAGTTCATGTCCAGTTTACAAGGGAGGTGCCCCCGGTGACATACACCGATTTCAATGATTCTTGCACCATTGGATAGAGGACATCAAACATAGTCTCCCACAAAATTTTCAGCTGCTGAAGTTGAAATTTTGATTTTTCAGAGCAATTTTTCGATTTTCACATCGCAATTTTGAAAAACTGAGCAAAAATAGTCGGCGGAGGTCGCATACTGAAACCTTCCATATTATTTGGACATTTCAATACATAATATGATAACTTGATAAGACTAGCCCATGGTGAAATTTTCAGCTGCTGAAGTTGATATTTCAGGCTTCCAGGGTAATTTTTTCACATAGAAATTTTGAAAAATTAAGGCAAAAATGGTCGGCGGAGATCGCATTCCGAAACCTTCCATATTATTTGGGCATTTCAATACATATGATAAGACTACCACACGGTGAAATTTTCAGCTGCTGAAGTTGATATTTGAGCCCTTTAGGGCGATTTTTCTATTTTCACAATCATGAAAATTTTGAAAAATTGACCAAAAATAGTCGGTGCAGGTCGCGTACTGAAACTTACCATATTATTTGGGCATTTCAATACGTATGATAAGACAAGCCCACGGTGAAATTTTCAGCAGCTGAAGTTGATATTTCAGCCTTCCAAGGCAATTTTTCGATTTTTTAAAAGTTTCAATGTGAAAATCGAAATATTGCCCTGGATGGCTGAAATATCAACTTCAGCAGCTGAAAATTTGGGGTTAGTCTATGTTCGATGTCCTCTATCCAATGATGCGAGAATCGTTGAAATCGGTGGATGTTACCTGGGGCACCTCCCTGGTTAGTATTAGTTCAGCATTGACTTAATTTTGGTTTAGCTTCAATTTTTTTGGCCTCAATTTCAGAAAATTGGTTTTAATTAGCCAACGCTGGCGCTAAACTAAGACTTAGGCCAAAGCCAAGCCAAGCCAAAGCTAAGGGATTCGAATTAGCACTTTGAAAATGGAGGAAAATCGCACTTTGCAGACTCTCTCTAATCTCCTCAAGATTTTTTTTTGAGATGGGAGCACTTTGGCTTACTCGTGGAGCCGAAAGTACTATGAGATATTTTACGGAATAAACGTTTAGGGCCCTTTCTCATATTTTGGATTAATTCAGGACAAATTCAATCTCGATCAGTGATTTTGAAATTATTTACTTATTGTAAAATAAAAGCTAGTAAAAATTATGAAGAATTTTTTTAATGGATTTAAATGTCTCCCAGGATCATTTTAAACGAAAATTCCACGAGGTGGAGAGTGAAAGTACTTTGTAAGCTTCTCTAGAGCTAGCCTTGGAGAATTTTTGATAAAAAAAATTGAGGAGTCAAAATATGAGGAACTTGGCCTCGTACCGGCGGATCTGCGGTCAAGCTACGCTAAGATTACGTCAAAATCAAACCTGACGTGAATCTGGCTATATACTTGAAGGTCCAAAGTGAAGACCACACGGAAAGAACCAGACAAGTCGAAAATTTTCAAAAAGGAGTTTAGGATCGAATTAAATTAACTCTGAGGAGTGGAAAAATGTAGTCCAATTGGATTTTTAAAAAATTCGATTTTTTGGGGCTAAAAATGGCTTTTAAAGAATATAGGAGGGGAGAGAAATGAGCCGAGACCAAATCTCAGACAAAAGGAAGAAAATTTCAAAATCATTAACTATGTATTTAGAATGCGAAAATTTTTCATTATGTCGTCAATGTCATCATAATAATCGATTTTGATCGAATTCAAGCTGTTGCAAAACACTCGGTTTTCTGCTAGATTTTTTCACGAAAAGAGTGACTTTTTAACTCGTAACTGGCATATCTCTTTATTTTTTTTCTACAATGTCTCGAGTTCTGTTTGTGGGATGTTGTGTGATGTATTTCCAGTCATTACTATGATGAAATTCAAATTCACTACAAAATTGGAGCATTCTGATACTTTGAAACGCATGTAACACAAACGTTTAAAAAAGTGACTATTGTCTGGTTCTTTCTGTGTACTCTTCAAGTTATATAAGCTTGACTTGGGCCAAAGTTGAATAGCTTGAAAAACTGTTTCATTTAAATTGAAAAATTTGTCAAAAAATCAAAATAAAATTCAAAAAAATTCAAAATTTTTTGAAATTTTATACTAGGTACTCAGTAACTTTTTTAAAAGGGCAATAATTAATTTATACAAAGTAACAAATTTGAAAAAATGTAATTTTTTTGAAAAATTTGATTATTTGACAAAGTTTGATAAGGTAATTATACTGAGGTGTCATCAAATTTCTGAAAATTTTAGTAATTTTTTCTCATAGGCACTTTTAGGCGTTTGAAATAATATCTCGAGAACCGTTTCAACGTAGCACCCCCCCCCCCCCCTCCTTCCCAAAAAAGAACTATACCAGCTCATTTTCTTATTTATATGCTCAAGGGACATATCTAGCAACATGCTAGCAACGCCTTAAATTTCGAGCCTAATGATTCGCGCTACTCGTATTGTTTCTTTTATTGATAAGGATTATTTAATTCTACTTCCAAGAACCTAATTTAAGTACTCATCTATAAAGAGTAGCACAGCTCTGAAAAAAAAGTCACATGTGACACTCAATCGCCAATTCGTGGCAGATACAGTTCACATGGCTACGAAATGAGTTTCATGCGTGTTATGCGGGTTGGTACACTATTATAGGCAAATCATTAGGAACCATTACGGGAACACCCAGTATAAACACGTCTGAATTTCATGTTACCAAAGTACCTAACTATGTACGGTACTACTACGGTTCTCAGCCACGCAATTGTTTAGGACATTGACTCAAAAACCACGCTACGTACCTTTTGATTTTGGAACCAAAATAACGGCATGATTGATTCTCGACGCCCGACGGCGACCAAGTGACACGTGAGATTACCTCTTGTAGTACGTACGTACACCAGGTACTTATATTTTATCCAGATATAGGAGTAATCGACACTTCATATATTCGTGGTCGTCGTGGTGGTGGTGGTCGAATAAGCAATATACAAAAATACGGAAACGACCGGAGGAAGGCAAAACGAAAACGGAAATAGCTTAAGCGAACGCAAACACGCGCGTAAAAACATATTTAATTAGCCGCGCGATTCATCGATAACGCTGCAGCGACGACGTGACTAAATTTTAACGCCGTCGACGCCGCGCCGCCGTCTTGATACGAAAATCACACGTGAAACGACTCGAGTCGCGACAATCGACGAAAAAAAATTTCATCGCGCGAATCGTCGTAAGATAAATTAGCTCGCTTCTCGGCTATTATAGATAAAAACAGTCACCACCTCGAACAGCGGTGGAAATAAACGCTATCGTAGTCGCATCGCGTCAACGAGCACATACACACATCGAGGTAGTACCTCACTATACACATACGAGGAGTATCCAGTATATCGAATCGAACAGATCACAGTTTGGCGGAGGTGAAATTAATCTGCACAGGTGTACGCCTAAGATACGAGCGCGAATGTCGAATTCGAATTAATAATAACGATATCAGAGCCAGCAGCACCGCGAAAAGGTTGGTCGACGACGCGAACTACGACATATACCTTAATACTAGGTAGTAGGTATACACGTTATGTAGAGTAAGCACAGTCACAGACCACACAGTCGCAGCACAACACAACGGTCAAGCACAAACCAAAATACGTCGTCTAATAATATGTACTATATACTAATGGAGAGAATTATAGAGAAAAATATCCATTCGATAGAGATAAGTGTACCTAACCGCGAATACTTTGGCACACACGCACACACACAAACAAACACACGCAACTGAGTGAAAATTTTTAAGAAAAGAAAAAACAAAAAAAACGTCGTGTTTGCTAGAGAGGATAGAAAGAGAAAGAGATCGAGTATGTGTGTATATAGGCAAAGCCGACAATACACCAGGGGTACACGTTCTCTCGGTTACACCGCAACTCCAACTACACGGAGAGAACTGAACGGTGAACGCGGACGCACGCACGCGACAAAGGCACAGGCACAGCTCTTGCACACCTCTAATGCGGCGAAAACATAACGAGAAGCAAGCCTTTTTCAACTTTTACCGCAAAAAAGTAGCCTTAGCTTAAATATTGCAATCGATAAAAGAAGGACGAACAGGACACGTCTAACTGCATATGTAGTGTGCGGCGCCGTACGCCGCCGTACGGCGCAAGACAAGTAGACGCTACGGCTACGGCTACAACACACCTAGCCTAGCCAGCGAGCGTCTATCAGCACAAAAAAGGGCAACCTTATCGTATAATAACCGTTCCGAATCCGATCGTCCCTAAGTATAAGTTGTCGCTGAACGAGTAATTTATGTGATTTCGATAATAATAGCCCGTTTCTTCGTTGATGGCTTTTCTATGAAGTTGCTATATAGCTGAATTCAATAAGCAGCTTACATTCTGCCTTTTGGTAATCGTTTCGACGTTAAATTATTCGTAACCGGATAATCTGGCTGGTATTATGTTACATATTATTATACGTTCAACTTGCAACCATTTGTCGGATGAAAGGTACAGCTAGCACAGGTATCTCAAGGTATGGTGTATTGCCATTCGCCGGATCGCTGGATCACGCCTCCCTGTTGAAACAACGTGAAAAAATTAAATTAGTTTGTGATATTTTTCATTTTTTTCCTCTCATCGTAATGTTGTAGGTACCTGTCAAATTCGTGGTGATAGCTTGAGGTCAATTTATTTCGTCGATTCTGTAAGATTAAAAGAATAATAAACAATTTAAGTAATATTTTGAAGAGGCGATTCCAAACCTCCCTCTCCGCCCAGTTCAAGATACTCTGGATACTGTGATGTGAATGGGCTCTTTTTCAAATACATTTTATAGAAATGAAATGACATTGAATTTGGGAGAAGGTTGAGCAAAAAGGTTGATGAGGATTAAAAGATGTTCAAATTTTTCTACATATTTTTTTTTTTTTCAAAAGAGGTACCTTTCCTGTACGTTTCTCATAACTTCGCACAAAAAAATGGCTACGTTTGTGCCATAGTTGTTCAGATCTTAGTTGGATAATTTTATTTCAAAAAATGATGATTTTTTCACGTACTCGTAGCATAAATAATTTTTTTTCAACATTATTTTTTTTTTAACATTTTGGAAAAATAACATATTTAATCTTCAGAAACAAAAAAACAAAAAAAACGTACAATAGGAAACAAAAATTGTGACCAAAAAAATTAAACTCAGATAACTTCTATAAAATATTACTCAGAAAAATAAATCTACATAAAACCAAGTGGATTGTTTTTGTTTTGTTTTGTTAAAAATACTGTTTCTGAACAAATTCATCTAAACATTAGAAATATGAAAATAAAAACGAAGAAAAAAAAAACAAAAAAGAAAAACATCGGAAACCCAACAGCAAAATTGTTTTAAACAAAATTTGGAAAAATTCTTTGAAATACGTTTATTAATATTGTAAGTTAAAAATTATGTTTTTTGAAGTATTTTTTTGTTATTAATTTGATTTTTAATATTTGGGTAGGCATAAGAAATTTTATAATTATTTTTTGAAAAATGGTTTTTCAATTGATCAAATGTTCATTGAAAAAAAAACAACTTTTGACCAACCTTCACCCCCCTCCCCGGTTGATGCCTAAATTAACAAGTATTTTAATCGTTCTATTCTTCAATTTACGTTATGCAAAATAGAAACAATTTTTTTTCTTTTTTTTTTAAAGAAAATTTTTTTAAAAGATGAATACAAAAACAGTCCTTAAAATGTACTCGTACCAAAACAAACCCTCAATTTAAAAAAAACACCAGCAAAGAACATGAAACAAAAACGATGAAAAGGAGCTGGAAAATAGAAAACCGGTTTTTGATGATTTTTCTGGATGAGTAAAACAAGGTGAGGTGGATGTTGAAAAAACATCTCATCTGGGTTTAAAATAACCTTAATCACAAAGTATAAAACTTGAACCAGAAAAGAAGTTACATTTGTATTTGAATCACCCAAATCAAGTTGCTTTTTTTTACTCTTTCTTGCAAATAGACGCTTGTACGACGTCAACATCAAGCCACCCATCGCAGAAAAGGTTTAAACGCCTGCGCTTGTAGATTGAAAGGGAGAAGGGTTACATCCATAGGTGAAAATACCTACGAATGGGAACTCTCAACCATGTTTTATTACATAATTTGAAGGTACCAGGTTGGTAGGCAAATAAGTAGGTAAAAACTCGCCGTTTTTCATTTTTTTTTCATCATATTTTCTCATAAAATCCACATTAAATCAAACTAATTTCCATTAATTTGAGTTTGAGAATTTTTTTAAAAATTCATGTGAGACCGAAGATTGCTCATGAAGAAACTCTTCGAGATTACCCAGCCTCGGGTTTGAACAAAACCGCAATTTTTGGAAAGAGCGTCGTCTATCGAGCCATTCTAGAGCTTCCAGCGCCATTTTTGATTTCCAAAAATTTTTAAATTTTTGCAGAAAATATGGAAAAAGTATTTGAACAGCTAAAATTTGAGTTGTGGCTTATTCTTGACCTATTTAACAAACTTATTCAGTTTTGACTCGATTTCCAGGATGACACCTCTACCTAGTGTTTTTTTTTTTTTTTTTTTTTTTTTTAATAAAAATTCTCCAGTGATCATTTGAAAAATTCCGATAAAAAAAACACAAATTCGAGTCATTTGCCTAGAAATTAGATAAAATGTGGATAAACTCGTTGAATAGATCGAGAATAAGTCACAACTCGATTTTTAGCCATCCAAATTAATTTTCATCCCTTTTGAAGAAATTTTTGAAATTCCAGATAAATTGAAAATCACGCTGGAGGCGCCAGAATGATTCAAAATGGCGAGATTTAGATTCCGTGGAGGGGGGGGGGTGGTGTCAAACAAGACAGCCATACGTTTAAATTTTTAAAATTTCTATACGAAATCACAAATAGAAAATTGCCCATTTTTTTTCTTTTTTAAAGCTTAAGTCAAAAAAATTAACTAGAAGTATTCGCATAAAAATTGGGCTAATTAAATTGTTTTTGGAGAAATCAAACATCAAGCATGAGGGTTTAGAATGACTTGGTCTTAGACAAGATACAGCCATTCGTGAAAATTTTTAAAATTTTTTCACGAGCAAAAAATTTTTGATTTTTTAAATTTTGTATTTTTAAAAAATTTTTTATCAAAAAATGCATTAGAGGTATCCGTCTGGAAATTGAATTAAATGTAAATGAAGTCGTTGAATAGGTTTATTATAAACCACAAATTGATTTTTAGCTATCCAAATTTATTCTCACGCCTGCTGGAGAAATTTAAAAATTCTGGAGAAATAGAAAATCGTACTGGAGGCTCCAGAATGATCAAAAATGGTAACGTTTGGTGCAGGAAGGGGGTGATATTAGTTTCAGGACTAATTTTCGTCATTTTTACTAAATAAATGACACGTTCTTAAAAAAGCAGAAATAATTTTAAATCTCAAAAAATTCGCCAAAACTGGAAAATTTCATTTTGTGCGGCTAAAATTTCGACTACGGGGGTTTCAAGCCATGTTATCTCCAAAAAAAACGCGACCCCGTTTAAATCGGAGGCAGATACATCGATGATCTGTTGACAGAATATCAGAGTAAATTCAACGCACGCAAAACTAACCAGAGCGAATGAACGGCTACAATGTCTGGAAAGAAGTTCCAAAAAAGAAACCTTCATGAAGGTCATTGACCGATAAAACATTTCACATTCAACTCCTCAACCTTCAAAACATATTGAAAAATCTACAAGTTCGTAAAACAATAAGTTGCATGCAGTAATTTTAAAAACCCACTATACTTTCAGCTCTGATAATTTTCGGTCTTCTTCAAAAAGGATTTCGAGATCAAACCAACAACCTTGAATTCCTTTAATCAACGTAGGTACCTCAGCGCGACGATAAATACGAATACACACCTATGCAAAAAAAAAGAAAGAAAAAAAAACGAGAACAGTAAAATTTAATTACGTCTCTTCATCTCGTTCAACATCGAAATGAAAAAAATTAAATAAGAAAGTCAGTAAACGAGTAGAAAAAAACGAATTATTGGTAATTAAGCGTGTGCGCTTTAAAAGGAAGAGCAACGCCCATCAAGTCACGTGGTCAGATGATGGGGTTTCATATCCTGCAGCCGGAGCTCCTTTCCTTCCAGCGGTAGCAATTGATACAGGAATATCATCGGTAATTTGTGTTTGTAATCCGGTCCAAGTTCGATTAGCTAAATCGTACTGCGATTCGTTTATCGCCAAAACCGTATTGCAGGACTGGATTACAGCGTTGGAAGACCCCTGATCATTGACACTGGTGAACCCGATTAAACGGTTATTGAGTAACGAAACATCGGCTTGTGCTTCTTCCGAGTTGGAGGTATTTTCATTCATAGGTTTATATTCACTTCCATCTGGCGAATGTATGGGTACATGCAAAATATAGTTTTGCGTTAAAACTAAGTACGAGTATATACTTTCCATTATCTCTCAAGAGATTATATTTGGGGTGGAGGGGGGAGGGTTTAGCGACCATTCCCTTTAATTTCTGGCTAAAGAGTTTTCGTGTTCGTGAAGTCGATTTTCAAAAAATAAACTAATCAAGGTACGAATTTTTCCAATAAGTATGTTCAAAATCATTAAAGATGAAAAATTCTTCGAATTTATTTTAAAACGCACCTTTGAACTGCGTTTTGTAGAAATATGCAAAAACAGCTGTTTTTTATTTATTTCAAATCCAAATCAGATTTTTTCACACAATATTTTTTGTAAGTCCAAAAATCATTTTTACCTGGCAAAAATTCGCTGAAATCCGCTACAAATTTCCCGCTCCATTGGTGATTATCGTTCAACGCTAGTTCAAGTTCCATCATGGAGACGATAGTTTGAAAATAATCTTTTCTATTGGTAATTTCGACTTCGGGGCATGAAATCATAACGAACACATCGATCTGGTGAAGTAAAAATGAACGTCAATACGAGTAATATCCAAACAAGACTTAAGAGGGTGGAGTATTCACCTCTGGAAAGTTAGCAAGCTTTGCTACGTTCATCTTTCCGACAGATATAATGTAGGCTTTTTTCTTTTTCAGCGCACATAATTTCTTTATTCTTTGCACAGCATCGAGAAACAAATGTGCTTC
Organism: Planococcus citri; assembly: GCF_950023065.1. NCBI lineage: Eukaryota > Metazoa > Arthropoda > Insecta > Hemiptera > Pseudococcidae > Planococcus > Planococcus citri. The sequence continues at coordinate 33,272,796 of NC_088680.1, forward strand.
TAAGGTAGCCACCAAAATTCCTATTCGTCTGGCTTGTTTCACCTTTTCCACTTGGAACAATGTTTTCTTAATGGTTTTCGGTATGAACTGCTCCGATAAACTATTTGTGCTGCTATCGTAAGCGTAAAATGAATTTTCTGAAAATTGGAGAGTGAAAATACATTAATAGGTATTTATAAAATCTGTAAAGGAGTAGGAAATTAATACGTGAATCGAATAGTTACCAGGTAACGAAAAAAGAAAATTATCGAAATTTTTCTGGCTACTGGGCGAGATAACATAAATATAGACCAACTCCCGATCACCATCGGGAAATTCAATGTGATATTGACGACCTAATTTCTTGACTACATTCGATTGATTTTCTACTTCAGAGCTGGTCGTATCACAGTTTACATCTTCGGTGACAAGTAATCGTGATAAGCTAATATTTGAGCGTAGCTCCGATAACCGGTCGTCAATTTTATCTAAACAACATAAAACGATATTGATTCGCTTACGTGTATCGTTCAATAAGTAATAAAATGATGGTACTTATTTTTGGGGAAACGATTCTTACCAGCGTAATGAGCGAAAGCAATATCGTATAATAATACGACATTACAACGTTTTTGTTCAACAAACGAAGTGACGCATTCGCATAAGGCGTCTACATTTAAATATTCTTTCGGTAAAATGAACAGTGACGCAATTGAATTTGACTGAAAACGACTCGAACAAGTTCGGCCAAAATGAATCAAAGCGTCGGCGTTTACGTGATTCGCTGTTTTGAAATCCAAACAGCAACTGCAACAGAATTATAAAAATCATATTAAATTTAAATATCGTGGATATTTTGAAATTACCAACCTATGTAAATTTAGTAGCTAAAAGTACAATATTGTGTTCCTTCTAAAAAAGAGTTTCTAGACATGAATTCTTCGATCATTTTCATAGTTCTGATACTCGATAAATACACGAACTGCAGTAAATTTAATTTCACTGTTATCTCACCTACGAAACGTAGCATCAGCTGATACGTAAAATTCGGCATCTGTATATATCTGAAGCTGACTTATAACATCAACAGCGGCATGAAGTAATTCGTCAGGGAATTGTAAGCAAACCTGAAAAATAGAAGCAAACACCACACTGATACTTCATTTCAATTCCAGTTATACATAAACTTTTACTACACAAGGCCAGTAATGAGATGTAAAAAGAGTAGCTGGCCACCAAGTTGCTCTAGAACAGCTTTACTGGGCCTCAGAACAATAGCTACATGCTCATGTTGGGATTATAATGTCATAAGTTTACCTTTCGATAACGGTTGATACTAATCCAATCAGCGCATCGCTTGATCTCGTATTTTTCATTGAATTCGGTGACACCTGTGTCATCTTTTTGACGCTGATCTTCAACTACGCTCATCGCCGCAACAAGTTCTAAAAAACACGCTGAAAATTCAAAAATGTTTCAAGTGTTCGGTGACGAAGATGTAGGATAATTGCCACAGCACGCAGCAGATTACCAGTTAAACTAGTTCAATATGAAGCATACCTTATGAAATTGCATTAAAGCTGAATCTTGTGGTATAAAATTCACCAAAGCTCTCCTTAAAAGTTAAAAATTCGAGAAAATTTTGCTATCAATTCGAAATTTCGAATGAACTTGAGTTGATAAAAAAATCGTATGTGGGGGGCATGGAGAGGAAAGTGAAAAGCCAAGTAAACATTCTAAACCTGATCAAAGCACCGGATTTTTTGGCATTTCTGCTCCAGAAAGCCAAAAAAGTTCATGCTCTGCTCTGCTCAGCTTTGCAGGGTGGTTATGAACCGACTGGCGGTTCCAGAAGAAAAGGAAAAGATAAAAATTTTTACAATTTTATTTCGCAATTTCATTTCAACTGTAAAATAATTTTATAATCAAGTCCTCAACACTCAGTGATTGTTAACAACGGTTCAATATTCATTGATGGCTCAAGCTGAATGTAGTTTCGCTGGGTAAGTTCTGTCTAACTTTGAAATTTTCCGCCGGATTTTTGCCCAATCCCGGCATTATCAGACAAAATAAGTGATCTCTTTATTCGTTTCAGTGCTACAGCGAGGAACTGAGAACTCATTCATATAATTCCGATCATTATTAGTGTCTAGATATTCTCCTTTGAATCTCGTTTGCTTCAGCAACCTGTAGCTCCGGTGGCGTTGGAGTCTCCTGTGTTATCATTTTCATGACTTCCACAAAGTACTACCATGTACTTCATTCGAAGAATTAAAAAAACTACGTGAGTATAAAATATAATCGAAAGTAGAATCTCTTGACTGATGAATAAATGAGAACTACATATTACTCTGTAGATTGCTGTCCATCTTTGAAGTTACGTATTCGCGATGTTTCGCCGAAAAATTCGGATATCAGATAGGACGCGAGTGGCGCAGAGTGTATCCAGTTCAATCAGCTGCGTCCTTTCACACTTCGTGTTGTCCTTTTTCTAAGAAGAAGCGGGAAGAAAGGGTAAATATCCAGTTGATTTGGTTTGAATTTGAATATATTCGCTTACTGCATCGTTCTTTTCATTTTACCATCTGATCAATTATGCATTATTTATACATATTAAATTTAATTCACTGACTCGTGTGTGTATTTTGATCTTGTGTAGTTGAAAGCTCAAGAATTAGATTACACGTCGCCGAAAAAACGGAAAAAAGTCATCGAAGTCTGGCCAAATATGACAGTAGAAGAGTTGAGTCGATCGATGGGCAAACCCATAGGTATAGATTATCACATAATTATATTGACAGTAAGAAAATGAATAGCATTTTGAGTACCCGTGAACATATCATTATCCAAGTCGAACGCTGCTTGAAATTTTTGCTCGAACATACGCACGTTTAGGATAATTTTAAGCTGATCTACTCGACATTATCGTTAAATTATATCGAACTGTTGTTTGCAGACGATGTATTCGAATTGATGACTTTCGTCGACAACACATTTGGCCTCGATAGACCCACCGATGTGATCGAAAACTTCGATACTCTTTGCGATATTATCAAGAAAGCCAACTTACGTTGGAAGATGAGAGAGAACACACAAGAGAATACTGCAATTGAAGACAAAGACGCGTACAGACAGTAAGTAAATTCTATATTGACGTGCTGGGCTGCGATTGCCTTTTTAAAAAAATTTGTCGAATTTCGCAGACCGCCTGCGCCGCCGGAACAACTTCAAAAACGACCACCTGTCGTTACAATTATGGGTCACGTAGATCACGGAAAAACCACCCTATTGGATTATTTACGAAAATCATCAATAGTCAGCGGTGAATTTGGAGGGATTACGCAACACATAGGTGCATTTTCGGGTAAGTTGAGCCGCGTAGATTTTGATTGTTTTGTATCGTGTAAGCTCATTGCTGATTTTGATGCTATTAATGATGTTGTTGTTGTTGTTGTTGTTTTTTTTTTTGTAGTAAAAGTGGGAAAAGAATCGATTACATTTCTGGATACTCCGGGACACGCAGCTTTTACCGCAATGCGTTCTCGTGGAGCTCACTGTACCGATATAGTGGTTTTGGTTGTTGCTGCCGACGATGGCGTCATGGAGCAAACTATAGAATCTATACGAATGGCCAAAGAGGCGAATGGTATGTACTAGTACTACATGCGTAATGCTCGTTTGGTTTCTCATGTTGTGTTCTTGTATGATTCTTGAAACTTACGTGTCATTTTATTTCATTTTTTCCAGTTCCAATTGTGGTCGCTATCAACAAGATGGATAAACCTACCGCTGACCTAGTAGGTAACTAGAGAGCGTTAGAAACGTTCCTGCACTTCCTCTCTTTGTTTTTTAATTTTTTCATAATTTCTGAATCTAAATTCCGAGTTTGAAATTGTAGATTTTTAGAACTGTGCGTATTGATACTTGTTCCGAGAAATATTCAAAGTTTACAAATTTTCATTATTTGTAGGAAAGAACCAAAAAAATGCTGATGATGCGCGGGTTAACGTTGGAAGAATTCGGGGGCGATGTTCAAGCGATTCCAATATCTGCTTTGCGTGGCACCAATGTATCACAACTCACCGAAGCAATTTTAGTCTTGGCTGATTTGACCGATTTGAAAGCTACTTATTCGGGTTCAGTCGAAGGAGTTATTTTAGAATCAAAAATGGATCGTTATAAAGGGTTTGTTTGAATTGGAGAATTTTTTCTCAAAAGCAGTAATTCAACGTTTAATCAATTCTGTGTTGACGCTTTCAGGAAGCTTTCTACTGCTCTCATTCAACGGGGAACGTTACGAAAAGGATGCATTTTAACCGCTGGTTTAGCATGGTGCAAGGTCAAGAAATTATTGAACGACAAATCGCTAGAAATTCTTGAAGCTCCTCCGTCTACTCCCGTTGAAATCGTCGGTTGGAATGACCTACCAGCGCCTGGCGATGTAATGTTGCAAGTCGAATCCGAGGTAAATATAAATTTTTCCGCATGTGTAACTGTCCTAGTTCAATTATTACGCATTTAATTTATACTGTCGTATTTTAAAATTTTTGTAGCATAGAGCCAACGAAGTTCTGCGCTACAGGCAAAAAATTCAGATGACTGAAAAAGCGAAAAAAGATTTACCTAGCATTGAAAGTGCCAGAGCTGAAAGCAAAAATGTAAGTTTCGAGAAAAATAACTCTGCAGAGGATAAACAATTCTTAAAGAATCAACTCTTCGCTTTAAAAATTTGTTTTAAAAGTCGACGAAACAGAACGGAGCTTATTCCTGTTTATAGCTACAGTAGTATTTTTAATTCTACTCGCCGCTCTCGAAAGATTTTTCAATTCATATGTGTTTCTAGTACTACAAAGAACGACTGATCGAAAAAAGGAGACGCCGACACGCAAAGATAAATTGGGACGAATTCAGGCAAAAACAAAAAGAAATGCATAATAAAAATAAACCTGAGTTGAATATCATCGTCAAAGGTATGTGTAATGTGCAGTAATTTATCATTCATTGGCTGGTCAGATCAATGATTGGGTTACGAAAAGTACTCAGTGTTTTTTTTTTTACGTTGAGAAGCATTCTTTTCCAGTATAGAGTATTTTTGACTCGCTGAATAATTTCGTTTAATTTTTTTAAAAGCTGACGTTGAAGGATCATTGGAAGCTATTAGTGACCTATTGGTCTCGTATAACAGTTCAATATGCGATTTAAATATCGTTCATAGTGGAATCGGTAGTATTTCGTTGACTGATGTGGAAATGGCTGAACCTTTCAACGGTAAGTTGTACTCTTCATAATTAACGAAGAGCTTCATTTATTTTACGTGTTCGTCCATCGCCAAAATTTTCACATATTATGCTATTTTTTAATATTCTATATCGAATATTACGTCAATGAAGTATTTTTTTTCCTACAGCAATCGTTTATAGTTTCAACGTTGGAGTGTTACCTGATGCTCAAGAGTTGGCCAATCGCAGTGGTATTGCTATCAAACATCAAAACGTCATATACCATTTTCTCGAAGATGTCAAGACAGAAATTAATTCGAGATTACCTCCCAAAGAGATGGAAGAAGTTACAGGTAGCTATCAATTATTTCACTAATTTGATTATTATCGGAAATCACAGTGTACATATTTTGCTATAATTCGAATGTCAGTTCTTCGTTTAATTCATTTTTACCACTCATGTCGTAGGTGAAGCAGTCGTTCAAGAATTATTTTTAATTAACGAAGGAAAGAAAAAGAAAATTCCTGTCGCTGGTTGTCGATGCATCAAAGGTGAACTGAAGAAGTCTTCTCTTTACAAAGTGATGAGAAACGATCAAGAAATATTCAGAGGTTAATAATTATTAATATCTTACCGAATACTTCGTACCAATTTAGATACCACATATCATTAGCATTATTTTTTCGACTACGAGTTTGAGTTCGTTAAATTGAATTAGGCTCTTTTTTGAAGAGAAAAGTATTTTACGTATATTTCATATCGTTTTAGGTTCGTTATCTTCGATGAGAAATTTAAAAACTGAAGTTACTTCCATTAAAAAGGATCAGCATTGTGGCTTAAAATTCGAGGACACGTCTGTAGTTTTTCAACCCGGTGATGTCATTCAAGCTTTTAGAACTTACACTGTCCCTCAAGAAATAGAATGGAATCCTTTTTGATGAAGATAGCACCTACTAGATAACTGGTTAGCCTCTTACGGAAAATTACATAATACATGAAGTTCAAATCTATGTAGCTCTCTCGTGTGATTCAAGATTTGAATGGAAACGTATAGGATTATTTTACACTAATGAACACCATTTTTAAAAGAAGAAAAAACATTAAGAAGTATGATAATGAGCTATTCGTCCATTTTGTTGAATGATGCGTGTTTTAATTATTTCAATTGTTTGAAAGAATGTAATGTACCTACCAGCGCGTTCATAATAAAAGTGTTATTCAGTTATTTTTGCTGGTTCAAGTCAATTATTTTATTTTTCAGGTGCTTTAATTCTTGTTGGAAGGTTCACGAGAGATTTTCGTTCTCGTTCTGAATTCTGAGTCCGTTTTATTGGTTCATTTCAAAAATTGAGACAGCAAAATGCCGAATGGAAGTCGAAAGAAGAAGCCGAAGGGAAAAAGTCTACTTGGAAATTGAAACCGTAACCGAAGCCCGGAACCAATGCGTTGTTACTTGTTACGTTACCACGAGTAGCTCCTACGTAAGCTAAAAGCCTCCAAATCCGAGCAACGTAACCTTGATTAGTTCGAGATCCGAGTCATCGACGGAAATTACGAAACGAACGCCAACACGCCAACAGTCAACAGTCAAAAGTGAATTGCTAACCTAACTTTGTTTTCCATTGTGCAGTGTAAAGTGATATTGAAGTGAAGTGCGTATCGTTGTTGAAAAAATCGTGTCATTGATTACACTTTATAGTTCTATTATTATTTTTCAACTTTCAATTTCAATTTCGTGGTTGGTATTTCCCCTTTCATCACCATCGCTCGCTTCGTAAATTATCGTATTCGCATTAATCTGCAATATTATTCGTTTTCAGGTTGAAAATTGTCAGCATCGAAGTTGAAGAGTGTTCGCCAGCTGCGTTTATTTTAATCTTTCTGTTACGCTAATTCCAGCCAAACAATAATTCAAAATGGTTTACCACATTAAAGATTCCGTAAGTAGTGTACCTCTATTTCACGTGTTTCTAGAGTACTTTCTAATACTAGGTTCATGCGGTGTTTTCGTTCGACGCTGATAATGTTTATAACGAGAGAGAATTTCGCCGATACTGATACTACCTAGTTTCAACGATACGAACCTTCGAATTAACTGCGTTCGTTTAATCGCTGTTCGGATGTAGTTAAATTTTTCATTACATGGCATTAGAGTGCTCTATGTGGTCGAGCAAAATTAGAAAGATTAGCTGTTACGAACAATTCTACCGTTACTTTCGATGCTCACACTGTACACAGGTGTAGTTTCAAAGGCTAACGCTTATCACGAGTTCGTCTTCGTTTTATTATTATTTATATACTCGATGAAGATATGGGGGTTTTTCGAATTTTTAACTTATTTTTATCGTCTAAAAATGAATAACTTTCTTCGACATGGCATGTGGTTGCTTCGTTCGAAGCCTTATCGAATTCACGTATTATTATCGGTTTTTAATTGGAAGTTGTAGCATTACGTGGAATACAATCGTACGTTGTAATTATTACAAGTATCATGCTCGTTCATCGAGTTGGTATTTTATCGTCTACAATGTACTTGGGTACTTTACGAATACTGATCTTACCGAAAGAAGAATCAGCGAATGCGATTTCATTTTTTGACGCTGAAATGCATCTCATCTTAGTAATGGTCTGGTTCGAATGATCTAGGTATACTGGAGACAGATGAGACGAGTTGTGGCGGCTACGAGACTGCGACCTACTGTGGTCCTTGGTCCATAGAACTGTACGAGTTATGTCTATATGAAGATTGCTGCCTCTGGCTAGCATGGTCTCTGTTTTGTTAGCTTTCTTAGTAACATTTGGTATTCTTTTCGAGCGTTTCTACTCCCAGAAGACATTACCTATTAATGTTAACGGCGTGAATTTTGCATCGAGTGGGACAAAAAACAGTTATTTTTACATCTTTCTCTTGAATAATTTTCTGAAAGTGAAATAAAAAATTACCACGATCGTTTGTAAAAAAAATTCAATTTTTTGATTTTTTTCCACGATAGGTTTTGTTTTTTTGTTGAAATGAGCATTAATTTTTTTCCCAATGGTTCAGCTGAAATGAGATGTACTTGTAGCTATTCTGAGAACTGAACGCCGTAAACTTTTATCTGAAATCGTTGAAAAAATTCTATGTTTAGTGATGGTTAGGTATTTATTTTACTTGATTAATAATTCGTATTCAATTACGCTTATCAGTTCCTCGGAATCACCGATAGAGTGCGAAAAAATTACATTGAGGTGATGAGGCGAGGCAAGATGTGAGAAGTACAGATCCATCAAGGTAACCAGTTGAGTCGACATGGTACGGGGGTTGGTGGGGTTAGGAAGCTAAAAACTGGTTGTCGAATTATTTCAAATCGTAATACCTTGAAGCTTGTAAGCTGTAGAAATAACGTTTTTTTAGAGCCAACTGCTAATGTTCATATTCTCTATCAGATGTTCTGAGAAGAGGCACCTTTTGTGTAATCTGTTTACTAGAAATTTTCTTGGGTTAGGTTGTGATTCATCGAATTTTCAGAAATCTGAAAACGAGTACTTTGGAAACTGATTCATTCTTTTTGATCTGATGTAATTCACACGAAGAACCTCGAGAAATGTTGTATTTTTATTTTAAAGGTTGGCCATTATTTTAGAGTTTGTAGGCCAAGAACTTTGAATTGAAAAATTGAGATTTGAAAGATACTTTTGAATTTTTTTTAGCTATTTTGAAAGATTGGAAATAGAGTGATTGGAAGATTGAGGAAAGAATATAAAGTGGAAGAGTAGCTCGAAAAAATAATGCATGGGTCATTCCACGTCAATTGGACCAAGAAGTGGTAGGGGGGGGGTTCGGCGATTTTTTTGAAATTTTTCCTGTGGAAAGACCTTCCGAAGGGATGACCAATGGCGCAAATCGCAGCCCTCTAGCCCTTTTTTAAAGGCAGCCCGCAAATCGCAGCCCTCTAGCCCTTTTTTAAAGGCAGCCAGGGGGTGTCAAAGTTTTCAGTGAACCTAAAATATCATCCATTTCAGCAGTGGATTACTCGATAACCGCGGGACCTACCAAAATGGAACATTTTCCCATAGTTAGGGGTTTTGAAAGGCTTTTTGGTGATATCATAAAAATCAGTATTGCCACTTTTATTTGTACAAAAAATTAGCTCAAAAAGTTTCAAAACGTAGTTTTCATATCGTTCCGACTCTCAAAAATTCTGAAAAAAATATATTATGCACAACTTTTCATGCTGAACAACATATTAAAAAATAGGGATGGTACCATGTCAAAAAAGTTGGCTTAAAAATATTTTGAGTTTGCAAAAAAATGCGGTTTCTTGATTTAAAACATGAAAAAAAGTTTTGATAGGTGAAGTTGACCCATTTATGACTCCTATTTTTACGTATCTGTTGAAAAAGTTCTTTCACTCGATGAAATGAACTTCTCACAAAAAAATCATAATTCGAAAAGATTCAAAAAATGAACGAATTTTTTTTTTTTTTTTTTTTGAGTGTAATTTTTATCAACTTTTACATGAAATACGTCAGAAAGAGGTCAAAATTAGACAACTGAATAAATTTCAACTTTTTGTGATGTTTGGAGTTGAAAATTGAATTTTTTCGAATTTTGATTTTTTTGTGAGGAGTTCATTACATTGAGTGAAAGGGGGTTTTCAACTTTTTCAACAGATACATAAAAATAGGGGTCAAATGGGTCAACTTCACCTATCAAAACTTTTTTTCATGTTTTACATTAAAAAAATCGCATTTTTTCACAAACTTTAATTTTTTTAAAATCAACTTTGCAACATGTTACCATCCCAATTTTTTAATAAGTATGTTGTTTAGCATGAAAAGTTGTCCATAATATATTTTTTTCAGAATTTTTGAGAGTCGGAACGATATGAAAACTACGTTTTGAAACTTTTTGAGCTAATTTTTTGTACGAAAAAAAGTGGCAACACTGATTTTTTATGATATCACCAAAAAGCCTATCAAACCCCCTAACTATGGGAAAATGTTCCATTTTGGTAGGTACCGCGGTTATCGAGTAATCCACTGCTGAAATGTATGATATTTTAGGTTCACTGAAAACTTTGACACCCCCTGACTGCCTTTAAAAAAGGGCTAGAGGGCTGCGATTTGCGCCATTGATCATCCCTTCGAAAGGTCTTTCCACAGGAAAAATTTAAAAAAAATCGCCGAACCCCCCTACCACTTCTTTGTCCAATTAACGTGGAATGACCCTGACTGGTATTGGAAAGCTTGAAGAACATTGGTGGGCCTAGCAAGCCTAGAGATGATTTTAATCAAACGTCTCACCTATTATAGAGCTACCCTCGCAAAATTACTCAAAATCGAGGGGAAAGCTCTCCCTTTTCCCCTGTATCCGAAGTGAATCTTTTAAAAAGGGCTTGCTGGTATGAATTTCTGTTCCAATCCCCAAACCACCTCAATTGTGGGCTATTAAGCCCCGAAAATCTTATTCAAAGGGGGAAAAAATTGAATTTTGCAGAGAATTCAGAGTCGTTCTATTGCTGAAAAGTGTTGTGACTGGGAGAGAGGGCTGGATTGGAATATGCACTCTTCGTCCATGTACGTAAATGTTCGTAGGGTTGGATTGAAGGCAGAAATGTACTTTAGAAGGATGGAAGAGAGTTAACTGATGATTTGACAAAAAAAATAATGCAATGTGCCTGCCAGCCTGTGAACACAGAAATTTCAATTATAGGCTTGCGATAAGAAAGGTCTATGTGCACTGTGCAGGTTTTTCATTTGAATTCATTCATTTCTGTAGCTATATTTTTCAAGTTCAATGCATGAAGTATTATTGTTATCGCATAGAACAACCCAGGTTTTTATCGCTATATGGCGAACTTTGATGTTTAAATAGAAGGAAGGGAAAGAGAGAGCATTATTTTTGATAATTTTTAACCACACCATCGCTCGAAATATCGTGTCTATTTAGATATTAGCCGTTAGGTACTCGAAATGAATAAATTTGGTAGTTTTTAATTAACCTGGGGCCCCTGGTTCTTGTAGCACCTCATTTATTGCAGTATCGGTAACACTTTTACGATCGAATAATACGATGACTGATGACCAATGACGAATACATACTTAGTCAACGATGAACGAGGTGTGGTGAAAAAAGTCGAACCCGCAGTAGTTGCACGTACAGAATGTATTAGGACGGAATCGGCGAAGGGAGGAGAAGGGTGAAGTATGCATAATTATTTTGAATGTATGATTTCATTTCTAATTATCTCATCGTTATCGCATTGAAAGAGTTAAAGCGCTATTGCTTAGCGGTATGCGATTGTCACTTGTATGGAATTTACGAGTAGATAAAAAGAAAAAAACTTAAAGAAGTCTAGGCTAGGCTACCGAGTACCTACAGGGTGCTCAAGAAATATCGAATACCCATTACTAAGAAAATATTGAACATTTTCGAGCGTATTCGGTATTTTTGCACGCCCTGTAGTGCTTCTATTCGTTACCTAACATCTGTCTTGACTTATGCACAGGGTGTCCAGAATATCTGCAACCATTTCAAAATAACGTGGTTCTCTCTAAACGTAATTTTTTCTTTTCTACGTACTATAAACAATTCTGAATTTTCACAATTTTCACAATTTTGAAATCAAATATCAAGTAAATGGCACTGTATGAAAACATCGAATTTCTGTAATGTTCAAGGGTACCTACTCGATATTTTTAAACATCTTGTATACATACATAATACCTAATAGAAATGTAGCCATGATCGCGTTACGCAACATTGGCGCAATGTATGCAATAATAATGAAGTTTCGGTGTATTTTACATTTTACGTACACGAAGAAGGGAAATTCCGTTCGAATAAACTACTCGTAAGTCATAGATAGTCATAGGCGTAGAAGTACCATAGAGAACGAATAAGAAAAAGGTGGTGGTGGACCACGAATCACTCTCTAATGTTGGGATATGATGCGGCATTGTAGCGGTTTTTTTTCATGATTTAAGAATCAAGATTCATAAAATACATAGTATTAATCAGTAGTGTTCAATTTGTCGTCGAGTTGTGTTGACTGATGAATGTGTGTGCTGTGCAGATGTGAATTCATAACTGGGAATGAGCGATGAATGAATGCCTTAGCATTTGTTATGAAATGACGTTTTTTCCCACGTACGAGATAATCTTGCTCATATCGTGACAATTTGTTTTGATCCTTGAACTTCATTTGGTATTTTATATGCGAAATGACTCTCGCTTTTTCCCTTTATTTTGAATGATTTTCGTGATTCATTAAGTTAAAAATCTACGCATATTTCGTCATTCAATTTTAATTTACTGTATTTTAACTTTTGAGGAAATTATCTCAAAATCATTATAAATTTTTATAGAATAAACTAATATTTTTTTTTGAGAACTGATCTCCTGTACCTGAGGAAAGTGAGCTTTGAAGTTTGACCTTATTATTTAATGTTATTTAATGGTCCAAATGTGATGATAAGCGAGTGTTGAAAACCGTCAAAATATCACCTAAGTAAATTAATCTATAAAATATTTTTAAAAATTGAATATTAAAAAAAAAAAAATCAAAATTGATCTTTTGTGGTGGATAGGGAGGGAAGAGTAAACAGTATCCTAAACATGGGAATTTTTTCCATGTCTTATGGAGGTCATTTGGTCATAATTTTTACAGGGCTTCATGAAATAAGAAACTCTTCGAGATTCGATAAAATCTGCGAATAAAATTAGAGGTCGAAAAGTAATAGAAAAAATTGAGAGAAGTTGTCTAAAAAATATTTTAACTGAATTGAATGAAAACTTTATTTTGAGGAGGGTCATTCCACCTCAATTCGACCAACATTTTTGAGTCATGTCTTTCGATTTCGCTCAATTTTTTTTTACAATGTCTACCCATCCAATAAGTGAGAAACCCGCAATCAGTTTGGTCCCAACCCTATCAGGGGGCGGGTGGGGGGCTTCAATTATTTACACATTGTCTCGAGGTACTCAACTTCAGCAGCGCATACCTCCAAAACTATGATACTTTGATCAAAACTGATTTCACAGTTCGAAAGGGCATTGCATTTTGAACTCTTCAAGTATTTTGAAATTTTCAAAAGTTGAAAGTTGAACTTCCAAATTAAAGTTCAAATTTCAAAATGGCGCTGAAAGTGGGAGCTACCATTTAAAATTTTGAAAAAATTTCCATAGATGCACCGTTTTATGCTTTTTTGAAATACTCAATTTTCGAGATGGGATCTTTTGATGGAGGGGGAGCACCCCCTCCCCCAAATTTGAGCAAAACTTTCAAAAAAAAATGTGGGGCATTTGATATATCGAACTGTATGTTTTTAATATCGCTGAACACGAATATTACGTCAGATTTTTGATCGGACCCCATCCACGGCCCCCAGCACCTCCCAAAAGGGGGTAAAAGTTCAAAAAAAAGGTTTCATTCGTGTGACATATGAAATAGTATGTTTTCGATGTCGCCGAACACGAATATAGGCTTAGTTTTTCAAATTGACATCACCCATAGCCCCCAGAACCCCCCCCCCCCCACCGAGTAAAAGTCCTGTTGACAAAAAAAGGGCCCGTGCTGGAAGAAAAACGTTTTTTTTTTACTTTTCAAAAGTCAAATTTTCAAAAGCTTTTGCCCTCGCTTCGCTCGGGCTTGTTTTCTTTTTTCGTTAGAAAGAGGGGAGGGGGGTACTGAAAAAAAGTCGCGAAAAAAGGTCGCGAAAAGTCGCTATTTTTGAAAATTAAATTTTGGTAGACACCCTGTGTTTTCATATTTTTCCAGTATCAGACGTTGATTAATTTTTCAATATTTTGGATGATTAATACGACTAACACACAGAAATTTAACTTCATTAATTTTTCTTTTAATTATAATTCGTATTAAACGAAATATTCTTTTTAATACTTTTTTTTCAGTTGTATCCTGCAGTTTGTTGTAGGATTTTTAAAAAGTTTCATTTTGAAATCACAAATTTTTCAACTTTTCAAAACTTCTCGGCATTATTAGAGAATAAAAGCATGACAATTTTAAAGAAAATTTCGCTCTCAATTCCTTCAGGCAGAAGCACATTCTCCTCCGTTTGCAGTTGTAATTTTCAAAGCATTAAATTTGCATTTTTTAAAAAAGAAATCCGATGGAAGAATTCAATGAAAAGGTTGAAGAATTGAAAAAAAAAATGGAAATGATGTAGGTATTTTTGGCATCCTAGCCCCTGTTGAAAAAAAACCTGAAACCGATCACTTCAAAAAAACGTAAAATTCTGATGTAAAATTTTGAAATCCCCCCTCGCCCCTCACTCCCTCACTCTCTCCAAATAACAAAATCCTAATGTGCTTGAACAATGCCCTGCTAAAATCTTGGATTTTTATTTTGAAATTTAATCTTTCAAATGTGATGAAAAATTTAAGAAGTAATGTGTTCTGAAAAATCATCGAAAGTTGAGAATTCTCTCAAGACTGATGTGGGAATTGGGTACATATTTTTCACTCAGAAAAAAATATGATCAATTTTTGTTTTTTAAGGAAATTTGCAAGAAAAATAGATGGATATATTTCAGGTCGAAAAATCTGCTTAAAAAATCATAGAAAATCGAGAAATTTGAAAAATAATACCTACCTATTACTTTTATTTGGATTATTTTGTAGTTGTTTACAGAAAAAAATCGACTGATACGAGTATTTCTTTGAGGTGTGGGGAGGGGAAAGGTGTGAGAGAGCTGTCAAACTGAAACAGAAACATGAACGAATGATCGAAAAGAAGTTCGAGAAATTCATTTTCGCAAATTTAATCCTTTTTATAAAAATAAAATTTTGAAAAAATACCACATATAAATATGGAATCGAGATTTTTTGAGTCCACCCAACGTGGTAATTTAAAAAAAAAAAAAAATTGAGAAAGTTGTAAAAAATTGTGTGATTTACTGAAATGATGTGTTTTCTGTTTTCGAAGATTCCAAATAAAATTATGAATTTATTCTGATGCGATTTCATCGACGAATTCTTAATTTAGCCTTAATTTTCCAATCAGACCCTTCTTACGATCTTTTGTACCTCCCTTTTCGGTTAACTTGAGAAAAAATTCATATAAATTTATTATATTCTTTTACTCATGAGTCATGAATCATGTTGATAGAAAATTTTTCAATTAAAGTGTACATATCCTGTCTGTTAAACCATTCAATGTTTGCAGTTTCCGTAAACGCTACATTGATAAGTAGTGTGGATTACAGAATGAGATATTTTATCATACTTCCCCATATTGATAAACAATCATTTGCGAATGTGTACAAGAGTATGTTCTGGCTGTTATTGAATAATTGTGACATTAAAATTACGACACTAGTTGTTTCAAAAAAAAAAAAAAAAAAAAAAAGGAAACATTTAAAAAGTGTTGTATGAACAAAACACCGTGTGATGCAATTTGATTCATTGGTTTTCAAATAAGTCATCGAGTATTCAATTAAACATCATCGTGTAAAAAAAAAAAGATAGAAAATTGATCATTTTTCTGCCTTTTTCTGGGATTTCTTGGTACGAATGATCTTTTTCTTGGGAACTTGGACGAATTGTTCTTTTCCCACAGGAAAAAAAAACATATTCATGATTGCATTCAATTTTCAATTACTGAAGCTGCAAACGAAAATAATAACATAGCTTTAACGTTTTCATTTAAATTAGGTGTATTTTTGTATACCTTTAGGACTTAGGTATATATTACGTATCATGTGTAATGTAGGTATTTTTGACTAAAATTGTCACGTTTATTATTTTTACAGGCTGATCTAGAACAACAGTTGAGCGAAGCCGGCAGCAAGCTTGTAGTTATCGATTTCTTTGCTGCATGGTGCGGTCCGTGTAAATTCATCAGCCCAAAATTAGAGGTAATGGACATTTTTTTCTTCGTCAATGGGAGATATCTCCAACTCGTATGCGTATTTTTTATTATGTTATATAGGCTATGCTTGTACTTCTCATTGGTGCATAATTCATTACTATAATATAGGTATACATAAGTAGTCTGAATGCGTATATTACTACTTGTACTTCTAGTAGATACGTTTATTTATCCGCATTTATAAATAATGTTCTAATTGGTCTTCGGTTTGTTGTCTGAACAGGAATTATCTACCGTAGAAACGGACGTTGTATTTTTGAAAATTGACGTTGACGAATGTGAAGATCTCGCCGAAGCTTACGAAATCAGTTCGATGCCTACGTTTATATTCATTAAAAATAAGAAAAAGGTAAGTACTCGTGTAAGCGTATGTACGAGTAAATGCGAAACCGTTATTTGTGAAGTTAGCGGTTAGAAATATTATGTATTAGAACCTTTCGTTAATAAGCTTGCTAGCTACGCTTAAGTTGACAAAATAATGTGCTACGAGTATTAGGAGGTAAGGATGGATGCGAGGGACCTATTTTTGGCAATGATAAAATTACTCTTTCGTTACAAATACTTAGTATGTATGTGCCTATATTAAAATTTTAAATGGGACATAGTTTGTCTTCAGAAAATTGGGTATATGATTTCTCATTTACGTATAAGATCTGTAGGTAACAATGCATTCTTTGAACTGAAAACGTCTAGAATGAAATCGTTTTCGGTTTATTTGGTTTTCTGTCTTAGATAATTTTTATTACCTCTCGTATCAGTAAAATTTGTACTTCTACTCGAGCGATATTTATGTAAGATGAGCTCTTATTAATTTTTTTCGAGAATAATTATGCAATTACTGATGTTATTTTTTCCATTATTGGATCTAGAATGGTCTCAAAAATTATTTTCTACAAAAAGGGGAATTTTTATGATTTTTATAGTTGAAGTAATGATAGGATGGGAATAATTTTTGGTTCACAAGAAAAAAAAATCGAATTTAGGTTTTTTACCGTGTACAAATATCCATTGACCGATGGCCTTGAACCGGGATTATTGGAAATAGGCATTAGCCACACTTGTGTAATGAAAAACTGATTCTTGAAGAAAATCAAAGGTCGTAAAAAATTGAAAGAACCGAAATTTTAAAACGTAAAGTTTTCCATCACTTGGATGGTAAGATTAGTGTTTCTCTAGGATGTATTATTTGGGAACATTTTGAGTAAAAGTTCAAATGGTAAACTCGATCATAAAAAGCCAATTTTTAGGAAAAGTCGACGACGACGTTACAAAAAAATACAGCGATACAAAATTCATCATCATGTAAGTCTAGTTTTGCCAAATTTTTCAAAATTGGTAAATTTTTGCCCAAAAAATAGGGTAATTTCTTCAATTTACAGATGGTGAGAAAATGTTTGCATCATTATTATTGACTTCAATTTGAAAATTTGAAATCGTCAGAATTTGAATCATCCCAAATTTGGAAATTTTGGCTTTGAATAAAGTTTGCCCCTTCGATTTTGAAGATAGACAATTTGTCATAATGATATTTTTTCTTCGTCCACTCGAGTACTATAAGTTATGAGCACCATTTAAGTGATTCAAACATTTTTGTATTTTTGATGATTTTTTCAAAATTGGTCAATTTTGAGTTGAATGAATAAATTTTTATTTAATGAGTTTTGCGAAGCACAATTTACAAGATAGGCAACCAGTCGTAATAATGTTTTTTGTTCGTCTCTTCGAGTACTATCAACAGTTGAATTTTGGCAGATGATTTCCGGAACACCCTGTAGAATCGATTTTTTTTTTTTAGTTACGTTTAGTCTTTTAATACGTTTTTTAGACTTTTTTTGTACGATTTATATGAAATATTACAGAAATTCCATCATCATTTGCCGCAATTATCACCAATTTCAAATCCTCCCATTTTTTGCTAAAGAAGGAGGGTCATTTTGGCCATTTTCGTGCCCCTCGCTACTTCGAGACTTGGATGGCCTTTTCTTATAGGGGATGGTCCCTATTATTAATATCAGGTGATATTTTCCCAGAGGAACCCATAGGGGGGCTGTGGGGTGGCCCCAAAGTCAAAAATTTCAAAAATTTTTAGAACCACTGCTCGAAAATGTAAAAAATTAAAAGTAGCGAATATATGTTGCTTTAAGGGTAAGCAATGCAGCACGTAACGCTTTTTTCATTTTTGACCTTTTTGGGGGTTGTGGTGGGGGTATTTCTATTTTTGAAAATTTTGGAACCCCCTTTTTTGACCCTTCCCGTCGAGCCACCCTAATGCCCTTTTCATGGTTTATTGCTACTAGTAGTAAGTTCAATTGATATCATTTGCAACCCCCTCATCAACTTGGCTCATATCGAAAAATTCAATTTTTGACTTTTTTTTGAGGTCCATATTTTGGGAAACCATGAAAAGCTATCGAGGTCCGGTTTGCGGCAAATATGTTGTATTTTACTTCTTAATCGACTGGCATGCTTGAATTTTTATTTCAAGTCAATTTTTGACCTCATTGTTGCAGATTACTTTTGGAGGTGGCAAACTTTGAGAACCCCTGAAAAAAGTTCTAAAGTGAATTTTTTCAAACTTTCAGCTGAAATGGTCTTAAATACATGTGTTTAACCAATATAATATGCGAATGCGATATTTTAATACAATTTAGTCATTTTGGCTAATTTTATCAAAAAAAGTAGTGTTTTAACAACAGGCATAGCATTTCCGGCAAAAGTTCTGAAACTTTAATAACACTTTTCTCAGCCCCATTCCAACCGATTTTGAAAATTTTTCAGTATGTTATCTATATCCTTATTAGGTATCCCCACAAAAATTTTCAACCCCCTCCCCTTATATTTACCCTTCAAAATGGCGTATTTCAACTTATGTTATGCTTTTTAACAATAATAAAAATTGAGGCAGCCAAGTGCTCTGTAGATGAGTGTAGCAAAAAATCTGACGTCATATTCGTGCTCAGCGGTATCGAATCATAAGAAAACTATACCCTACTCATTAATTCTTAGTTATTTTCCCTAAAATTCCCATTTTACCCCCAACCCTCCCTACGACACATTTTTACACCATTTTGAAGGGTAAATATGAGTGGAGGGGGTTGAAAATTTTTGTGGTGATACCTAATAAGGATATACATAACATACTGAAAAATTTTCAAAATTGGTTGGAATGCGGCTGAGAAAAGTGTTATTGAAGTTTCAGAAAAGGGGGGCTCTCCAAAAAGGGGAGGGGGTGTGGATTTGAAACTTTCCACGCGGAAGTTTCTCAATGGTACCTACCTTCCATGCTAATATCAACTCGAACGATTTCGGTGACCATTTCACCCCTCTTAGGCGCCTATAGCCTTTATGTATTTTTCAGAGAACCCCCCCCCCCCTAATTTGAATGGTTGCAGTTCCGCCCCCCTTGAACATACAAGGGAAGTTGATACATCATTATATCGGAAATTCGACGTAGATTCTTTTATCTAGCCACATATTTTTCGCTAAAATGCAATGCGGGGGAGAAAATGGCGAAAAACTGATTTCGGGGGAGGTTCCACCCCCTCTTTGAGGGGGCTCCGGACCCCGTAGGGGCCAGAACTTTTAGTAGGTTGTTGAGGGGACCTCTGTGAACAATATCTGCGAAAGATCGGTTCGATATTAATTTTTCCTGAAAACTGTCTTTAACTTAACTTTTGCCGGAAATGCTATGCCTGTTGTTAAAACACTACTTTTTTTGATAAAATTAGCCAAAATGACTAAATTGTATTAAAATATCGCATTCGCATATTATATTGGTTAAACACATGTATTTAAGACCATTTCAGCTGAAAGTTTGAAAAAATTCACTTTAGAACTTTTTTCAGGGGTTCTCAAAGTTTGCCACCTCCAAAAGTAATCTGCAACAATGAGGTCAAAAATTGACTTGAAATAAAAATTCAAGCATGCCAGTCGATTAAGAAGTAAAATACAACATATTTGCCGCAAACCGGACCTCGATAGCTTTTCATGGTTTCCCAAAATATGGACCTCAAAAAAAAGTCAAAAATTGAATTTTTCGATATGAGCCAAGTTGATGAGGGGGTTGCAAATGATATCAATTGAACTTACTACTAGTAGCAATAAACCATGAAAAGGGCATTAGGGTGGCTCGACGGGAAGGGTCAAAAAAGGGGGTTCCAAAATTTTCAAAAATAGAAATACCCCCACCACAACCCCCAAAAAGGTCAAAAATGAAAAAAGCGTTACGTGCTGCATTGCTTACCCTTAAAGCAACATATATTCGCTACTTTTAATTTTTTACATTTTCGAGCAGTGGTTCTAAAAATTTTTGAAATTTTTGACTTTGGGGCCACCCCACAGCCCCCCTATGGGTTCCCCTGGGAAAATATCACCTGATATTAATAATAGGGACCATCCCCTATAAGAAAAGGCCATCCAAGTCTCGAAGTAGCGAGGGGCACGAAAATGGCCAAAATGACCCTCCTTCTTTTTCTGAAATTTTTGTAGAACGATTTTCAGTAATTTTTTCTTGCACAGGGTGGGTTATTTTCACCTTTTTTTTTCAAAAATGTTTTTTAAAAAAATAAACGAGAAAACTGCGTTTGAAAATTGTTTCCAAAACATTACTCAATATCTAGGCATTATTGGAACCATTGAATGCAATTTTTCAAGTAGGTAAATGAAGATTTGAAAAATTGAGAAAAATTGAAAATATCGGGAAGCTGCGGAGGGGATCTCAGATCTCTTAAAGTTGAAGATTTGAAATTTTTGGCTTGTTTATTATTCGAGCCCATTTGGCCAAATTCAATCTAGGATTTTTTCAGTTGAAAAAAAAAAGGTGGAAAGTACGATCTTTTCTGTATAGTCCAAGTTTAAATTTCAGAAGGAAATACTTTAAGGATAAAATTTGGTATTTTTTAGAATGACCTGTTCATAATTTCACGACCCTCAGAAGCAAGGAAACTTTTCATGAAAAATTTGTCTGTGTAATTCTGCATCCATTCTGTGTGTCTCGATTTCTGTAGCCATCAAAATTTGTGCCAAATCATCACAAAGGGGCAGAAAAAAAATTTGAACCTGATTCCGATCCAATCCTTTATGATCATGCATCTTGTGAAAAAAAAATGTAGAGCACAGAATTTCGACCCAGAGAGTGTAATTTGTCCCTCTTGGAAGGTTTCATTTTTGAGATGTTTTTACCGAAAGTTTAAACGTTCAAATTTATCAAAGCGTTCTTTATTGGAATATTAATTGTGAGTCACCTTGTACGTAAAACCATGTCATTCAATAGGTTTCATTGTTTTTTCTAGGTTAAGAGTAAATACAAAACCCGCGATAATCGTTTGATAAAATTTCCACATTTCAAGTGCTTTATTAATTTTTTTCCTTCTCCCAGACATGTTCATTTTCAGTAAAAAAAAAATATTATGTAAATGTCTCGATTGTATTATACAATCTACTCTTTCCTTAACCACTTTGAAGTTTTTTGTAAAATTTAGAATAGATACTCGTTCCAAATGAATGTTCTGATCGTTTTCTTGTTAAAGTATAGAAAGAAACGCGGATTAATGTTCTGACTTTGTAAATTGTGGATCTATTGGAGCCAGTTCTGAAACAATCATAGTCAGGGGTCCTCAAAATAGCCTCAAATTCAGTCATCTTTGATCGAATTCAATTCAAAATTCGAATTATTTAAAAAATTATCTGGTCACATCATGGCATAAAATCCTGTACTAAAATATTCCGTTAGGTCAGCGAATTTTCGAAGCTGATGATGATGAAACACTAATCATGCAATCGAGCCATCGACTATCAAACCTAACCTAACGTTTACCTAGTACATAGGTACTTTACGTCTGCTTGCATTTAAATTAACGAATCGAGTTGATGAAATTTAAATATTAATTCTGTGACCTTTGTTTATTTCGTGTAGGTGGACAGTTTTTCTGGAGCTAATGCGGACAAACTTAAAGAAATAGTGGAGAAATTGAAAAATGCGTAACCTTTGCATTCCGTAATGTAGTCGTCGTCGTTATCGGCGTCGATGTCTGTTCGAGCTATTATTATTACACTTGACGTTGAATTCATCGGGTTACTATTTAATTACTTATTATAATGTACTGTTCTTTGGTAATGTTCTAAAATGTATTTTCGCAATTACTTACCGCTGTTGTAGCGATTTACTTACATGCATGCATACTACAATATACATATAATTTTATCTCGTGTTTTACAACAAATTCGATAATATATACCTTTACATACTACGTTCATTTAAAAACCCTCCCCCACTTTTAAAGTGAAACACGTACAGCTATGCTATATTTACTTTAATCTATCTCTACCTTATTGGTAAAATATAAAATAATATGTTCGATTGTTGTTTACCTCAGAACTACGCGTAAATATATTTACAAATAATTTATGTTATATATTTCTTGTTTCCATTACTCTCTCTTCTCTATTCATAATGAATTTGTTGTTACGTAATACGCACCGGTATTTTCGTGCATTTACGTTTCGTGTCAACTCATTGCGATCGCATTCATAATTCAGAGTGTACAGGTACTTATTATAGGTACAGTAATAATAATAAGTATGACGTACCTAGTTTAGGCTTAGTAGGGTCTTCGATAATATCGAATGTATGGGACTCAATGAGTGCTTCAATCGAATGCATATACTCGTACTCGTACCTTTGCGGGGAATTTCGTCGTTCCGTTCGAAGAATATCCAAAATAGGTTGGTTGGTTACATTACACATTGAATAAATCATACCCATAGGTGTCCCTATTCCCCGAGTTGACGACAATTGAACAACACATGTTGCCAAATCTTCGTATGAATCAATGCGATGTGATGATTTACGACTGACTAGTATTTTTATGGTTTTTTTGGCCTCGAGTTTGCGAAAATATGATATTCTACGAGAAACACTGGGGTTTTTCAAAGTTAACGTTTCAATCTTGAATTTTATCGATTGAAATGAATAATAACTGCATGAAGGGTAAGGAAATTCTGATCAAAATGATTGAGGGAGCTAAGAATCCGAAGTCAAATTTGTGTTTAAAAAATAGCTGTTGAGCTAAAAAAAAAATAGGTAGTTGATTAAGTTCTCAATATTTTCCAAGCATAATTTTATAAAAAATCAGAAATTTTGAATAGGTACTTTTTTAAAATTTTAATTAGTTTAATTAAGTAGGTTTCGTCTCTTGTAAAATACATAGGTATTTTTTTTGTTCGTCTCAAGTTGTTAAAAAAATACAACTTTTGGGTACAGAATTACCATTGCAGAGTATAAAAAACTGGAACGAAACTTACAAAAACAAAGGTAAAATTTGCTAAAGCAGAAAAATTGAGAGTGGAAAAGAAAATTGGGTTCCTATTTAGATAATTTTTGAACCTAGGAACCTGTAACTGAATTGCTTAAAAATTGTCTAAAATTGTTTATTGCTCATTACCTGATTTTTTTTTTGCTGAAATTTCGTTTGCATTAGAGAATAATACTGCTGGATCGTATTCATTTGTTAGTTAATCGTAAGACCGTCTGACTCAGTTTTCTAGATGGATAAGAAATATTCAAAAAGCGATGGCTATGCATTTTTTACTCCTCGAGTAGGGGAAAAGGGAAGGGAAGCAGTAAAGAAGAGTTGCCTTCGGGGTCATTTCACGTCAATTGGACCAAGAAGTGGTAGGGGGGGGTTCGGCGATTTTTTTTTGAAATTTTTCCTGTGGAAAGACTCCGAAGGGATGACCAATGGCGCAAATCGCAGCCCTCTAGCCCATTTTTAAAGGCAGCCAGGGAATATCAAAGTTTTCAGTGAACCTAAAATATCATCCATTTCAGCAGTGGATAACTCGATAACCGCGATACCTACCAAAATGGAACTTTTCCCCATAATTATAGGGGTTTTGAAAGGCTTTTTGGTGATATAAAAATCAGCGTTGCCACTTTGTTTCGTACAAAAAATTAGCTCAAAAAGTTTCGAAACGTAGTTTTTATATCGTTCCGACTCTCAAAAATTTTGAAAAAAATATATTGTGGACAACTTTTCATGCTGAACAACATATTAAAAAATTGGGATGGTACCATGTTGCAAAGTTGGCTTTAAAAAATTTTAAGTTTGCAAAAAAATGCGATTTCTTGATTTAAAACATGGAAAAAAGTTTTGATAGGTGAAGTTGACCCATTTGACCCCTATTTTTACGTATCTGTTAAAAAAGTTGAAAACTCCCTTTCACTCGATGAAATGAACTCCTCACAAAAAAATCAAAATTCAAAAAAAATCAATTTTCAATTTCAAACATCAAAAAAAGTTTAAATTTATTCAGTCGTCTTATTTTGACCTCTTTCTGACGTATTTCATGAAAAAGTCGGAAAAAGTTGATAAAAATTACACTCACAACAAAAAAATAAAAAATCGTTCTGTTTTTGAATCTTCTCGAAATTTCATGGAATATTTTCATGTATTAAATAAAATTATACTTTTTTTGTTTTCAATTCTTTCAAAAATGTGAAATAACAAACTAACGAACTATGGTTGGGAAATGCATTTTTTTCAAGAACGCATTAGAAAATAGGTAGGTACTTTTTTGATCAACACTGTTTCGAAGAAGCTTTTTGGGTTAAATTTTTAAATATTTATTAAGTAAAATAATTTGTACCTGCAAAATTTTTCTCCTTATAATTTGACCCACTCTTACAATTCGTTCAGAAAAAACGTTTGTAATTGTATAAGTACAAAGTTGAAAGTATAAACATGTCAACGAGAAAGAATAGGTACTTACCTAGTATACCTACCTACATGTTTTATTCCCGAAAAGATTACATATGTAGCCTATCTTGGAAATATGTAGGTAGGTACCCATAATGAATGAACGATACATTCTAGTTTGATATTCAAAAAGTGATGATTCACTGATGAGCAAATTCGAACCTTACGATATACTTATTCATGGTTCTACGCTCAACACTTCAACAGAAATAAATTTTCATAAAATAATGAGTCAGTAGCCCCTCGATTTTGATTCAAGACTAAAATCATCACAACCTCATGATAAAATAAAATGTTTTCAGTTTTTAAAATTCTAACTAATCAACCACATGACTAATTTCATTCACGATGAAAGATTTCTCTTAATGAACAAAAATAAGTTGGTTTTGAACTTTTGATTCCTTTTTTCAAATAATTCGTCGCGCTTCACCCCAATCTATGTCGTATGTCTAGGTTATTATGATCCTTTTTGGGACAAACTGATTAAATTTTAATTTTAAAATGCTGATGATCTTGAAGGTTGAACCTTGGTTAAGCTAATAAAACTGGATAAATTTGTACCAAAATGCAGATTAGATATCTACCTGCTAATAAAATCTAAAGTGCTACACTAAAATCATATCGCTGACGAAAGTTCGAAGAAGTTTTATTTTTAACAACACACTTCCTTCATATGTAAAACATTTTTTTAAAATAATTCAGAAGTAAATCATAACATCACATTAACAAAATTTGAATCACAACACAAATCATTAACAATTAAGCGATGGAAACAATAAAAAAAAAATACCAACTTATACCTACCTTACTAATAAAAATACTTCTTGAATAAGTTCAATCATAATTTCGAATTTCAACATTACCAATGTGACGTCCATTCATCACGAAAAGCTTCATAGATGGATGTTGGCACTCCTTTCATCTCATCATTTGTTTCACTAACCGGAGGTAGCAATTTGTGGAATTGTTCAACAAGAATTTTGTCTCCGTTAAAACACCACGCCATTAAATCTACCATCTTTGCTTCTTTGATTTTATCACTTCGACGACATATTTTAAAAATTTCGAATTTTACTTTGGCAAGGTGTTCTTCAGATGTCAAGTGCTTCTCAATGATTGATACAACGTCAACACTTGTATACAGCATGCACAACTTAGAGCACAACCTTTCAACATTTTTAGGATGCGAAATGATTTTATATATGAATTCTTCGTACTCGGTCGGAGTAAACACACCTTCCATAAACGAGTTAAATTCATTCGTGTGACTCGGCACAAATGGAAAGAGAACATCTAATTGGCGTCGCTTCGGCATCTTTGTTATAATTTGTTTCTTCATGTTACGAATCACCTGCAGATCTGAGGTACAAAATTCCAGATATTCCTGTAATATATCGAAACGCCTATATCTTACGTGATGCTGGCAGTAATCTGATATCGAATCATAATCGAGCATTGTGGTACATTTAAAAGCGGCGATTGTTTCGTCGTTCACGAGGCAAAGCTTCATGATCTGATCGATAGAAGTTCTGTTTCCAAAAAAAATTTGACCTGGGACTAAGTAAGGCCAATGTAGCGACCAGTATTGAAGTCGGCGTTCGGCACTGAAACGTGAAAGTAAATCTATGATGAGAGGGAAATTTTGTTCGTAGTAGAAATCACATTCCATGTTGAGTGATGTTTGGATAAAATCGCAGATATGTTTATCAACAATAACCATCTTTTGGCGTTCTGAGATGCAAAGCCACATTTCCCATAGCAAAGGATCCACACAGCCTCGGCTAATATCCTGAAATTCATGCACGAAGCACATAATATCAGCGAGTGCTTGGTCGTCGATTAAATTCACCATACGTTTCCAAATCAAAATGATGTACTCGAAGTATTTCAGCTCTTTCACCAATGTTCGTATTATTTGAGGACTTCTTCGTTCAATTACGACGTCTAATTCCAAGCTCGATAGTTCAACCAATAGATGCCACGTAAGAACAGGTCTATCTGCGTCGATTATGGCAACAGCTTTAGGTAAGCGCTCCACATAGTCTAATTGATCCCAAAAATATTTCACAGCCGGCCAGTTATCGTGATAATTTTTAGAAGAAATTGATCGAACGAGTAGATTTATATGCCAAGTACCTACGTATAAATTATCGATCAAATCGTACAATTTGCTATGCCAATAATCCAGGAATGGAACTCCGTACCTACGATGGCCGCTGGTTGCATTTTTCAACTCTTTTTTCGTCAACGTCTGCTGTAAACGTATCACATCATCCATGAAACAATATGTACATGCGACCACGAATTTCTCAACGTTCGTCAATTCATCGCTGTTTAACATCTTTCTAGCAGTTTGTTCAAAACTGATTGAAGCGTCGGGTAGCCAAACCAGTAGAGGAAGTAAACCGATCATACTATCGGGAGATTCACGATGCGAGAAAACACATTCGTAATGATAAGTCCACCAATTTACTCTAGACCTATGCATGTTATAGTTGAGATTTTCCATACCAGAATGGAAGGATAGTGGCAATTCTGGTTGAATCTGACGATGTTCACATTGATATGCATATACATTTGAATTTGATCCACCTTCTTTGTTCTGACACCTTTGACGTATGAGTGTGAGGGTATGCTGCATTAACTCAGCTAACAATGACATTTTAGCCAACTTCGAAAGTTTTCCAACATGGTGATAGAATACTAGGGGTTCATTTGTTGTCATGTGCTCGTCGTTCATTGTGATCGGAATCGTTCCTGAAAAGTGAAAAACACGCGGGAAGAAAATGAATGGAATTTGTTCATCTTCAATAGTTTTCAAAGCAGATCTACTCGTACTTACTTTGTGATGAATGGAATTGTTTATTTGGAGCTTGGAACAGAACAGCTCAATCGGAATGTAAAAATTACACGAATTCAATCCACAAATCCATAACCATATTTTGATTTTTGATGTTGAACCACTTATATCAAAGTTGAACGTTTTGGGTTGAGCTGAGCTGAACTGAAAATGATGAAAATTAAAAAGTGATAAGGTACATAGTTTTCCCGCCAAAACTAAGCTGTTTCACAGGGTTGTCACGGTTTTTCAAAAATTGATCCGGATCACGGATCACGGATCATAGCTGTAGAAAATGATCCGGATCACGGATCACGGATAACCAAGTAAAAAATGATCCGGATCACGGATCACGAATCATGCTTGAAAAAGTGATCCGGATCACGGATCACGAATCAAATTTCTGCGGATCGTTTTTAAAATGTTTGTTTTCTAGAAAAATGGTCAAAATTTGTCATTTAGCAGTAAAAAATCCCAAAATATACTACTTTTTTCCAAAATTGACCAAAAGTTTTGCTATTTTGAGAAAAAATGACAAAAAAGCACATTCTTTTTAGAAAAATTGCTAAAGAAGCACACTTTTTCTCCAAAAATCATCCAAAAAAATGATCCGTGATAGGTGATCCGTAAATGGCAAATTCAACGGATCACGAATCACGGATCATGGTATAAAAAATGATCCGGATCACGGATCACGGATCACAAAAAGATGATCCGGATCAATGATCCGGATCATTGTTGATCCGGATCGTGGCAACCCTGCAGTGTTTCAGTATTCATTTATGTCGTGACTCATCTTGCTTCGTCGTTTATGATGTCATTGATGTGATCGGAAAAAATCTACTTACTGTGACCTAAGTACTTCTTCACTTCTTGCTTTGAGATTTTTCTTTGATCAATTCAATTCAAAACACGAATTCTGAAAAGAATGTACTTACACTGTGTTGAACTAAAAATTGATCGTTTAATTAGGTAGTCTCTCTATTCCATAGCGAATGGAATATAATCGAATAATCATTAATTAATCGCATTAATTAAACGAAATAATTACGCGAACGTCATTATTATTATTTATTTCATCATACTGTCGATAATCTTACTGCTAGCGCGGCGATCCACTCAACGTGGAGATACCGTAGTGGCTCGAATGCCTCGTATCTACGACACTCGGGAGCGAAAAACAAAGAAAAAATAGAAAAAAAGAAAGTAGAAATCTACAATAAGATTCTAAAAATTAATTATATAAAAGTTATAAAAATATAGCGAGAGTAATACCGCAAAACATCTTAATTTTAACGATATAGATAGATAGCGAATTCGGAGAGAGATTATTCGCTGGTGTCATCTTCGATTTCAGTGACCGTGATCTCCGGATCTAACCATTCGTCACGTTCATCTTGAGTCACTGTTGGCTCAGGTTGAGTTGGGTTTTCGTCGTCTGCTGTGTCGTCGAAGTCTTCCGGCGTCTCGGCTTCATTCAGGTTTCGAATATTGGTTTCCATTGGACACAGCTCGCATAACGGCCGTTTAGTATAACCATTCTTCGTTTTGATTCGAGCTCCGCGTACCTTTCCGTCTGAGCTTTTTATCAGAGTATCGATGTACGCTATCGGCCAATGGTTTCGTTTTTTTATTTTGTCGACGACTAACACGATGTCGCCTGGTTTCGGTTCAGTCGGTGCTGATCGTCGTTTGTCGGTGGCTTGATACTGACTACGAAGCCATTGTAAATACGTTGTTCTCCAGATTTGCCAGAATTTGGAGACAATTTCTTGCGCGTTTTTCCAGTAACGGTCGATGCGCGCTGCTTCGTCGTCTTCTTCGATGAAGTAGGTGCGCAGAAAATGATTCGGCGTAATAACGATTTCTTCTTGATCGGCGCCAACATAGGTGAGGGGTCGATCATTCAGAATTCCGGCGATTTCGGCGAGTACAGTACGGAGTGTTGGCTCATCTAGCGAATGATGGTGAAAAGTTCGGAAAAGCGCTGATTTTGCCAGACCGACTATTCTTTCGTACACTCCGCCCATCCATGGCGAGTGTTCCAGGATAAATTTCCACTGGAAATCATGCGTATAGGTCGTTTTGAATGATTGGCTAACTGCTACGAATTGCGGCGCATTATCGCTAACAATTAGCGTTGGAACAGATCTTCGGGCGATGACTCGACGTAATGCGAGGTAAATTACATCAGCAGTCATGTTTTCCAGTAACTCCAGCTCGACAGCTCGAATTACAAGGTCGGTAATCAGTAGACAAAATCGTTTTTGGCCATTTACGTATAACGGACCAAACGTATCGATTGCTAGGTGTTGAAACGGCGTCGATTTATCATCCAAACGGAACTCTGGAAGCGATGAGTCGTCTGGCTGGCGATATGGTCGAGCTGAGTATCGTTTACAGTTGTGACAGTTTTGGATTGCGATAAAGACTGCTCTGCGGCCCGTTGGAATCCAAAATCTGCGGCGGATGAGTGAGAGCGTGTAACCGACACCAGAGTGCATCGACGTTTCGTGATAGTATTGAATAAGCATACGGACGAACGGAGATTCACTTGCTGGCGGTAATAATATCGGCTGTTTTTCATTTTTTGTGAGCGGCGCGTTGCAAAATCGTCCAGCGCATCGAATAATGCCGCGAGGGTCGACAAATAAATTCAGTTTCTTGATAAGCGGATGTTTTCTGCCGGATTCGAGCGCTGAGTATACTTCTGCGTAGAAAGAACGCTGTTCAAACTTTATCCACATTGTTTGAGCGGAATAAAGCGATACTGGTTTATCGTAGTGCTCGTTCCGACGTAATACTGGAAGCCAACGTAACAGTACACGTAACGGCTTACACGTCTTGCGTAATAAAGCGAGATACGCATTTTTCTTGGTTTCGAACTGTGCTGGATCGATATCGAATGGGTATTTCGGAACATATGTGTGTTCAGTATCTTCGTTGCTGATGAAGTAGACATCGGCGTGCGGTGAAGATTCTGGTGGCGGATTTGTGGGTATTTTCGCTATCCATTCAACTGGACCTGCGAACCATTGTGAGGTGAGTAGCTGGTCGAGTGACACGCCACGAGATGGCATATCGGCCGGATTTTCGGTGCCGGCGATGAAGTTTACTTGCAAACGTTCAACTTCTCGAATTTCTTGAACTCTTCGTTGCATGAAGGTCGGTAAGATTTTTGTCGTGTTATGTATCCATGCGATGACACAGGAACTGTCGGACCATAAGACGAGTTGTTTACAGGTAATAGGAAGCGCATCTTCGACGAAAATCAACGCTTTCATGGCGAGATATACCGCAACAAGTTCGAGTTTCGGTACATCGTTCAATTTGGCGATTTTGGTGCGTGAGAACAATAAGTGAGCTGTCACTTCCTTGTTCGTTCGGCGTACTAGATATATTACACAAGCGCATGCTTTCAGGGACGCATCGGCGAAAGCGTGTAACTCCAGAGTAGCGGAGTTGTCGTCTATATCGCATTGAAATCGAGGTAGACAATGTTCAGTTGTTTTGCGCAGCTCGTTCTCGATGATCTGCCAACGTTCACGGTGATCTGAGGACAGCTGGTCATCCCAATCGTAGTTTGGATGAATTTCTCGTAGAAAAATTTTCGCGTTGACCGAGATGGGCGAAAAATAACCGCATGGGTCAAAAAATTGCGCTGCCACGCTGACCACTGTTCGTAGCGTCGGTATGGCGTCGTTGGTTGCGTCGATAGGATGAATTTTCAAAGTATCGGTGTATTGGTCCCATACAAGTCCAAGTATGGAAATGGCGGCGGATCTGTCGGGCTGCTCGAATCGAAGACGGAGCTCGTTATCGTTGCTCGCCCATTTGCGTAGATTCATTTGACATCGTTGGAATACTTCAACTGACGAGTTGTAGAACGATTCTCCAATTTCTCGATTTTTGACTCCAGTAACAATATTGTCAGCGTAGGTATCTCGTTCGATTTGAGTTGCGAATTCGATCGGATTCTTTCGAAGGTGATACCTTATTGTGGCTTGCAAGGTGAATGGAGATGCGATTATTCCAAACACGTAGCTCAGGAAACGGAGAAATCGTAGGTTTCGGCCGCTGGCGGGTTTCGATCTGTCATGAATGAACAGAAACAT
Source organism: Planococcus citri (assembly GCF_950023065.1). Taxonomy (NCBI): domain Eukaryota; kingdom Metazoa; phylum Arthropoda; class Insecta; order Hemiptera; family Pseudococcidae; genus Planococcus; species Planococcus citri. The sequence goes on from NC_088680.1 coordinate 33,304,579, forward strand.
CAAGTAGTCGCGGTCTTTCGGATCGGATAAGAGCTGGTGAAACGCTTTTTCCAAATCGCTAACAAGCGCAATTGGGTGAAGACGAAAGCGAATTTGGAGCGTGCAGCCTTTTGCAAGCAGATTTACTCCTTTGTAAATCATATCGTTGATTGAAGGCTCAGTTTTTGTTTTTGCGCTGCCGTCGAATACAATACGCAGCGGTGTCGACTTTTCAGGCGTAAACACGGCGTGGTGGGGAAGGTAGTGACGATTACCTCCTGGTTCTGGCGGGTCAACTTCCTCGACGATTCCTGAAGCGATCTGCTCGTCGATTATTGCGCGATATTGGTCGAATGATTTTTCGGTGAACTTACGAAGAAGCGATTTTAATCGTCCAATCGCCATTCCAAAGTTGTCGCGCAGCGGTGGCGGAAATTCGCGCCAAGGTAGTCGAATTTGGTATTGGCCGTCGACAACTGTAATGCTTTCGTAAAACAGCGCAAGAGCGGTTTCTTCTTCGTCGATGGCGGATACTGGCATGTCTTTGATTCCCATCGCCTCCATTGAACACAATTCGGCGACTGCTCGTGCTGGCGTCATTCGATATAGAATTGACTGTACGGTACGTTGGTCAGCTTTTCTGCCAACTAAGATGGCACCAAACGGAGTACGCATGATGTACAGACCTTCGGCAACAACTTCACGGCGTTCTGGTTTAATGAAGTCATAGAAGTAATCGGACCCAATGAGAAGCTCAATTGGGTATATGGTACCCTGATCGACGAACTCGGTGGCGCTGTGATCGGGTTGAGTTGTTAGAAACTCGTCGTAATCGAATAACTGCACTGCTTGAGGAAGTTTCGGAGCGGTGTCTGCGACAATATTGATTTTGAATTCATCATTGTTCGTAACGATGAACGTTGTCGTTGCTGAGTCGATAGTTACTGGTTTTTCACCCTGAAAAACGTTCACTGGTAAGGCGACGAACGGTGACAAGTGCAATCCGATGCGCTTGGCGGCTGACTCAGCTATATAAGTTTCGTTGGAACCGTTATCGAATAGCGTACGCACAAGATATTTACGTTGAGTTCTCGGGTTGATAAGCGTAACCATCGCTGTAGTATGAGCTCCGGAATGCTTTTGTGCAAAGTTAACTGAGCGATTGGTCTCAGGTGTTCCTTCTGGCGTACGTGGCGGCGGTTCTCCGTTAGTTGTGGCGGTAAACTGCTTCGGACAAATGCAGGAATGATGATCGCGTTCTACTCGACAATAAAAACAACGCATTTGTTTTTCACATTGGGCTTTCTTGTGCTCTCGGTTTAGGCACAATGAACAGCGATCCTTGAGGCGCGCTTTACGCACTTCAAGCGTAGCGTAGGTCGGACATTGAGCGCTATAATGTAGCGCATCGCAGAAAACACACGTCGGCGTACGTTTGTTTTTTGTCGGATCCGTCGATGTCGGCACTTCGTTGGGCTTTTTCGTCGGATGTTTTTTCGATTGTTTCGGCGTTTGAGATGGTCCATTCGGCGAACCAGTCATTAGAGCTGAAGTCGTAGCTGGCTTCGGCGATGTCGATGGCGCGTAAGCGGCTTGAGTGGCTTGGATGTTTGCTCGCATTTTGATCAATTTTCCAACCGCTGCTTGAAATTCTAAAATTCCAAGTTTCGTTACGCCGCATACCTGATGTACAATAAATGTTGGGTATTTACTGTAAACTTTGTCGCGCAGAGGTGGAAAATCGCTTAACGTTTGTCCATGACTGCGCAGCGCGGTGATAATACTTTCGAGTTGCATAAACGTATCTTTCAACGATGCTGTGTTGCTGGTTGCTGGCGTAAGTTTTTCTAATCGGGCGTACAATTCGCTGATTGTGTCTTCGGCGTCGAGGTACGCATCGTCGAGTTTTTTGAATGCAGCTGGATAGTTTATGTCCAATAATTCGAGCTGCTCGATAAGTTGGTGAGGTTCACCGGTTGTGTTCTGCTTGAGATGTTGCAGGCGTTCACGGTCTGGAATCGTTAAATTGTCGAATTTCAGCTTAAACATCTCGACAAATGAACGATATTTCGTTATATCACCGTCGAATTTTACAATATCCAGTTCGGGGACACGACGAGTAAAACCGTTATTCGATGGCGTAGGCGTAGGCGTTGGTTTTGGTTCGCTATCGATGCTGCGTATAACACGATTTGCGCGACGTATCAAATTTCTTGCTTTGAAATTGACAGGAATAGCGATGGCGTAATTGTAATCTTCGGCCGGACGGTTTCGGAACTGTTCGACTTGGGTTACATCTTCTTCTACATCCTCTACCATAATGGTGAGCGATGCAATATCGACAACTTCGTTTAATAACTCCGTCTCTAGTTTCGAAATGTTGAGATTCAGACTCTCAAACCAGATCTCAAACTCCTGCTTTTCGATTGAGTCAGGCATCGTTTTATCGTTGGATTTCGATTCGGCGTTTTTGAAAAATAACACTGACGTACCTTGGTTTATTTTTCTCGGACTCTCGTTGATTTGCGTTTTCGGAGAGCTTGGCGTTGAGTTTAGATTTTGCAAAGTAGAGTTCGGCGATCCGCGTTGGATTGTTGAATCTACGGCGATTTGCAGCGAATTGGGGTGGAAATCAGTTGATCGGCGTTCGACAGCTGAATTTCCGGCGATTGTTGTTGAATTAGTATTCAACTCGAGGATTTCGTCATCTGAATTCAGCGAATTCAGATTTTCGTCGTTGGATTCGAATCCCTTGAATCCGCGTTGGATTGGAGATTCGTTGGCGATTTTTAGTTGACAAATTTGCGGAGATTTTTGCTCATTTTTCGAGCACAGGCGATCATATGAGCGTAAACGCGACGCGTACGCGTTGTACGAAACGTTTTCACTCACGGCAGGTTGACTTTTTGAGCGGATACGCGATTCACGAGACATTCAAAATGGTACTTACGTTTTTCATTTCGGACACTCGCGAATAGCTTCGTTGGATCGTATATCGTCTCTGCTACCATCTATTCCATAGCGAATGGAATATAATCGAATAATCATTAATTAATCGCATTAATTAAACGAAATAATTACGCGAACGTCATTATTATTATTTATTTCATCATACTGTCGATAATCTTACTGCTAGCGCGGCGATCCACTCAACGTGGAGATACCGTAGTGGCTCGAATGCCTCGTATCTATGGAATTTGTTCATCTTCAATAGTTTTCAAAGCAGATCTACTCGTACTTACTTTGTGATGAATGGAATTGTTTATTTGGAGCTTGGAACAGAACAGCTCAATCGGAATGTAAAAATTACACGAATTCAATCCACAAATCCATAACCATATTTTGATTTTTGATGTTGAACCACTTATATCAAAGTTGAACGTTTTGGGTTGAGCTGAGCTGAACTGAAAATGATGAAAATTAAAAAGTGATAAGGTACATAGTTTTCCCGCCAAAACTAAGCTGTTTCACAGGGTTGTCACGGTTTTTCAAAAATTGATCCGGATCACGGATCACGGATCATAGCTGTAGAAAATGATCCGGATCACGGATCACGGATAACCAAGTAAAAAATGATCCGGATCACGGATCACGAATCATGCTTGAAAAAGTGATCCGGATCACGGATCACGAATCAAATTTCTGCGGATCGTTTTTAAAATGTTTGTTTTCTAGAAAAATGGTCAAAATTTGTCATTTAGCAGTAAAAAATCCCAAAATATACTACTTTTTTCCAAAATTGACCAAAAGTTTTGCTATTTTGAGAAAAAATGACAAAAAAGCACATTCTTTTTAGAAAAATTGCTAAAGAAGCACACTTTTTCTCCAAAAATCATCCAAAAAAATGATCCGTGATAGGTGATCCGTAAATGGCAAATTCAACGGATCACGAATCACGGATCATGGTATAAAAAATGATCCGGATCACGGATCACGGATCACAAAAAGATGATCCGGATCAATGATCCGGATCATTGTTGATCCGGATCGTGGCAACCCTGCAGTGTTTCAGTATTCATTTATGTCGTGACTCATCTTGCTTCGTCGTTTATGATGTCATTGATGTGATCGGAAAAAATCTACTTACTGTGACCTAAGTACTTCTTCACTTCTTGCTTTGAGATTTTTCTTTGATCAATTCAATTCAAAACACGAATTCTGAAAAGAATGTACTTACACTGTGTTGAACTAAAAATTGATCGTTTAATTAGGTAGTCTCTTAGTAAAGACTAAAGAGCAAGTCTTTCGTCGACTGTGTTCTCAACTTTGACTATATATACATGGACTGCTATCTCCTATTGTTGTTGAATGGGAATCGTGAAGCCAAAGCAATAGAGGTACTAGATCGGGACATGGGCTCTGAGCATGCGCGAGATTTCGTTGCAACGAGCGTAGCGGTTGTTGGAACGTAGGAGGGTGTTCGTCCAATACCACCTATAGTAAAAGGCCTGAGCGCTGTTTTGTGACGTCATCACTATTGGGGAGTACATACTCCGATAACACTATAGAAATGAATGCAATATTAATGCACTAGAACGAAATAAATCCCAAGAACATTTTATTTTGCGTTTTAAATCACATTCTGATATTTAATAATTAATTTAAGATCACTAAGGAATGATTTAAATGAACAAAATGAAAAAATGAGGTGATAAACAACACTGTTTTTCAACATTAAAGATGAAAGTTATGCATACACATGACAAAATTATACCTTTTGGAAGATATTACAAAACTCACTGGTGAAATATAATGAATAATTGTCGAATTTGTCCAAATCCCACTAAATTAAAATGATATCAACTCTAATTCCAATGTGTGTATTCCATTTCCATTTTCAACTACAGGTAAAAAACCACAGGACAGATAACTGTTTAGTTTCTTCAGCAGTGATATGATCGATAAAAACAATTTCTCTGATTTTGCTGACCAACTTGAGTGATAAAATTGATGATTCGAACACTTTCAGCAAATTGGTTTGAGATTTTGATGGTTTCTTGATCAGATATCCATTGTAGTTGGATGGTTGTATTCTTGTATTCACTATGCAGGTTTAAAACTCATTGTAGATTTTATGGTGCACTATTCATTTCACTGCAACGTTATTCAAGTAAAACACAGGCACTAGTACACATCAGTTTTCATTTTTATTCACTTCACAAGATATCTACATATCCAAATCACACAACAGTCACAACACAAACAGATCGCGAAAAATTCACTTTTGTACAAAAATAAATGATAATCCAACACCACCAGTAGATGAAAACAACAATATTTCATCACTGTACCACATTTTAGAACGAATTTAATTAATTAGTCATCATTTTAATAACTTTTTCAACGAAAGTTTTACTCAATTTCACGAATTCGCCATTTAATCATACGTTAAAATTCAAATGGTAAACACAATCGAGTCCCCTTAAGGTGTGACGTCAGAAGGTGATAACGATTCAGCGCTCAGGCCTTTTACTATAGGTGGTATTGGTTCGTCGCTCCGTGGTTCACCGTGATTGGAAGGTGCGAGGGTGGGTGGGATTCCTGCGCGCGCATGAAAATTCCCGATGCTCCCGATCTAGTACCTCTATTACTTCGGCTTCATCGGCAACAATGAAGATAGTAGTCCATGTATATATAGTCAAAGGTTCTCAATTTAATTCAGCCAGGTCTTAAAACCACGTCAAAACCAAAACCATTGTTTTTCAATTCATCAATTGGTTTTAACCACTACCACAACCATTTCAACATTTTCAACTTCTTCTTGTACATTTCAAAAACAATAACCAAAAACCAATATAAGTAGGTACCTACCTATGTTGGAAAAAAAATATTGGACTAAAAAAAGCAAACCAAAACCAAAAAGTTGTGTAAATCAATAACAGCCAATTCATGAGCTGGTTATTTTTGGTAATTTTGGTTTCTGCAATTTTTTACAATTTTTCCAGACCAGTGATAGAAATTTTCTGTCTCAAATCAGACATTACTCGTACCTTAATTTGTTTTTCGGTAAATTTATTTGAAAATTCAAAATTTTTTGATATCAAAACCACCATAACCACCAAAATCAGTTGAAAATTTGATATCAAAATCAAAAACCACTGCTACCACAAAAAAAAAAGTATTATTACAAAACCAAAACCACGTCCACAATTTAAAAAAAAAAAAATTGAAACCATTTCAAAACCAGAACCAGAACCAGAAAAACTGTGATTGAAAAACCAATTCAGAAACCATAAGCAAAAACCATTATTTTTGAGTCCTTTAAAAACCACCGACCATGTTACCACAACAACCAATAAAATCCAAATTTAATGGTTTTAAGTTTTAAGCCCTGATTCAGCTAAGTTTGGGAAGGACAAAGTACAAAGTCTAAGTCATGATCATTGATCACAGCATATTTTGTCTAAAAACTTTTGATTAGTGGTATTACAGGTATTACTTAGCATTTGATGTGATTTCATGAGAAATTTGATCCTAAAAAATTCAGAGACAAAATTGAAGTTTTTTTTTTTAGCCAGAATGAAGACTAAACATTTGCTAACTGTCTAAATGGCGAGTATTTACAGTAAAATAATTGAGATAGAAATAAAAATAATTTTTTAGTGCGCTATTTTGGAAAAGAGAGACGAATTTATCTGAGTAAAGCGAGGACAAAAATGGCAAAATATTTTTTAAATTCGCACTTCAAGAAATAAAAAAACAACATTTGTTTTCCAAAGAATTTATTTGACTTCAAATTTTTAAAATTCTTTCAAATTTGAGTTATATAAGCAAACAGGCAGGCTCGAGCAGAGCGATGGAGGCAGAAGCTTTCAAAAATTTGTAAAATTCGAGATCAAGAATACAATTTTCCCGATAATTTTTCCAGCTTTCTACAATAAAACTAACGCAATCAGATTTGCTTCAATGAAATTTTCATTTTAACAAACCGAATCAGGCAGTTTTGAAACTAACAAATTCAGGTTTTTAAATTTATGAATTTGTGAACTTCAACATTTTGACGAATAAAATTTTCCGGATTTTGCAGCAAAATTTTCGAATTTTTTTGAAAAATTTCCCTAAAGACTTTTAAATAATAAAATTTTATCGTTTTTAATATGTAGGTACCTACGCAGTCATTTTTTCAAATTTTTTGAAAAATTTCACTCAAGTCAAGTCGTCTAAAGTATATATATAGACATACAGGGTGTTCCAGAATAACCTTTCACTTTTGTTTTATTAGTAGCTCTGAGAGAAAAATGGTTACGGAAATTTTTTTATAACCAAAATGAAGTAGAAATGTGCCGTTTTTAGACCATATATTTGAGTTTTCATTATAAATTAAGTTTTAAAAATTATTCCACCAAGATGTTTTCCATCATTTTTGACACAATCGACCAAACGTTTTTTAAAATTATTGAACACTTTGTTGAGCATTTCTCTTCTAATCAGTCTTGATTCACGAATAATATTATCTAGGAGCTGTTTCAGAGTCCTAGGATCATCTTGATATACTTTTGACTTGAGGTAACCCCATAAAAAAAATCACATACTGAAAAATCAGGGGATCGAGGTGGCCATGAAATTTCTGTGTTCAGCGTCGACCGTATATAATGGACGAATAATTCAAATCGCAGGAAATGACGGCCACATTTTGGATGCAGAATCCTGGAAACGTTCTGCACATGCGCCAAACATGATGCTTACGGCGCTGGTGGAGAGAGAGACACGGTTCCCTGGTTCAGCCCATGTTCAACCAGTAAACCGTCTCTCTCTCCACCAGCACTGTAAGCGTCTTGTTTAGCGCATGAGCAGAAGGTTTCCAGGATTCTGCATCCAAAATCTAGCCGTCACATTTTGTAATTTTTTCACCGTTGAATTATTCGTCCATTATATACGGTCGACGGTGTTCAGCGAAATTATTCGATGACCAAAATGCTCACGCAATAAAGAAATCGTGTCCGTTGCGGAATGACAGGTAGCGCCATCCTGTTGGAACCAAGTAACTCTATACTTGTGTCTGCGTTTCAATTCAGGAATGAGAAACTCGTTTAACATTTTGCGATACCTCTCACCGTTCACCGTTTCATCAAACACATACGGTCCCACTATACCGAATTTAGCCACGCCCATCCAAACAGTCAACTTAGCGGAGTGTAGAGGTTTCTCGTGTATTATCATCGGATTCTCTGTCGACCAGTAGCGCATATTTTGTTTATTCACATCACCGTTTAGATAAAAATGAGCTTCATCAGTAAAGAGTAACGAGTTCAATGGAATCTCACCAGTATCAATTCTTGTAAGCATATCCTCGGCAAATGATTTTCTTCTCACAAAATCAGTTTTTTGTAACTTTTGAATGATTAAAATCTTATATGGATGGAAACTGAGGTCTTCAGATAAAATTCGTTGCAGAGAAGTTGGTTTGATTTTTAAATTTAACGCTCGTTTACGTATTGAAGTGGTAGGGGTAGTCTGTACTGAATGCCTTACTTGGTCCGTTGTTTCTGGCGTTCTTACTGATCTTTTCCGACCTGTAGGCTTATTTTTACAAGCATGAGCGGTTTTCTCGAAGTTTTTTACCCATAATTTCACTGTTGGCCTCGATGGCACTTCACTTTTACCGGTAAGTTTAAAATGTTTGCGGAAGGCACGAATTGCACTAATGTAAGAGTCATTATTTTTGAAAAAGGCCTTTACAATAAAAGCGCGCTGCACAGCCGTCCACTTCTCCATGGTAAAAAATTAATACTGAAACATAATTCGGCATGTGTTGGCTACCTGGAACCGCTTTTACCATTCCCCTAACACCATTTGAACGCAGATCAGTGCTCACCAAAATGTGAAAGGTTATTCTGGAACACCCTGTATTTGTAGCAAACCGAGATCAGTCATATACAACGTGCAATCCGAGATCACTTCCGTGAAGCCCAATAATGTATGTGTTCAATCCGTGTATGTTGAAATCTTCCAAGTTTTTGTGTCATTTGGAGAAGTATAGAGGGCACTTCTATCCATTTTTTGAACATTTGTGCATTTTTTTGAAACTATATAGCACACGCTGAAACCGAGATCAGATGATCCGCGTTGAAACTGAGATCCATTTATATATATACTTTTCTCGAATATAAATTCAGCATAGATCGAGATCAGTGCGCTGTTGCCGTTCTAGATGATGATAAATTGATGATTTGATTTTTGTTAGTCGCGGTTTTATAAAGAATTTGAAATTATTTTAGTTGCACAATGATCCATTCTTAATTAAATTTCATGCACGGTCATTTTACTACTAAAAATCATATTTTTTGAAATTATTTCAAGTGTTCCAAGATTTTTGTGCTGTTTCTAATACCTGCGCTCAAAACGAATTTTTCTATTCTCAAAATTATCAAAAAGTCATCCAAAAAATGCTAAAAAATTTAATTCAATCACTTGAACTCTGGAGAAGATTTTTTATAGTCATAGTTGAATTTACTAGCATATTAATGCGATTTTGAGCCTCACATCTTTGAAAAAAATTGTCGAAATTTATTCAAGAAATTTAGTTGTGTTACTTCGATTCCACAAACTGCTTTTATCAGACATAAGACTTACAAATTTTTAAAATTTTGTGTGCGATTTTGAATACGCGCACTCAAAATTATATTTTCTGGGCTCAAAATTTTCATAAAAATTTCCAAAAATTACCGAAAAATGTGATCAGATATTTTTAAAGTAGTCGTACCTGGTCTGATTTCCTTGGCATATTGAGAGCAATTTCCGACACGCAGAAGCACTCAACAACTGAAAATTTTCACCAGGAGCTCTGCACTTGGATGTCCTGCTTTCTTTGTGTAAGTAGATAATTTTTGGAGCGTTTTGGTTAAATTTTCTGTACGTTTGCCGTTTGCCCATAGGCATAATATTTTTTCAACACAACAAATTTTCAGACCTGATCTTACAATGGAACCTTTTGGAAAGAGCATGGTCTAAAACCCCTAAAACCAAATTTTCAGCGGCCCAACTTCATTTTTCGATTTTTGGTGAATGTTTGAAAATTCAAAATTGACTGTTTTTGGTGACTGATGATTTTTTTCAAAAAAAAAAGTACGAACTTGATCGAGAAAATTGATCAAAATAAGTCCTAAAACTGATAATAATTCTCGAAATCCAAGTTTCACCATTTCCAGCAATTCTGGAACCTCCAGCGCGATTTTTGATTTCTCCAGAATTTTGAATTTGTTCTAGAAGGCGTGAATATGAAGTTGGACAGCTAAAAATTGAGTTGTGTGCTTTACTCGGCCTATTTCATGTCTTTTGGAGCAAATTCAAAATTCTGGAAAAATTGAAAATGGCGCTGGAGGCTCCAGAATGGCTGGAAATGATGAAATTTAGATTTGGGGAATTAATATCGGTTTTAGGACTTTAATAACTTTTGCTGATGAAGTATGTACTTGCATCAACCACCCAAAACAGTCAATTTTCAATTTTTAAACGTTCGCAAAAAATTGAAAAATGAAGTTGGGCAGCCGAAAATTTGGGACGTCAAACAAAATGGCATTTACAGACCCAACACTTTTAAAAAAACGCATTTAAAAAGACTGAAAAATTTGGTTGAGGAGCTTTTAAATTTAGAAATCGTCGTTTATTTGGCGAATGATAATTTCTCAAATGTTTTGGTCCAATTTTCTATACGTGCACTCATAGTGCAGAGAGTTTTTGAGGCCAACATTTTCAAAAAAATATCCAAAAATGGTATGAAAATTTGATTAGGTACATAACCTAACTCATTCTTGTAGCTTTTTGCGAACAATTTCCAACACTTGCACTCGGAAATTTTATTTTTATGGCCTAACATTTTCCAAAAAATTATCAAAAAGCAAATAAAAAATTTTATTTGGAGCTCTGACCTTTTGATCATCCCTTTTTTGTCATACAATGATTTTTCGAGCATTGTGATGCGATTTTTTACGCGTTTACCTACAGGTAATTATATTTTTGGGGGCGTAAAATACCTATTCCAAAAATTACCCAAAAAAATATTTAAAAATTTGGTTGTCTAAATCAACCTATAGTAAATTTTCCCCATTTCAGGCACTCGAAAAAATTACTATAGAGGATTTGAAAAATCGATTAGATAACTTCAACTTTTGGAAATTCTTTCCGACAGTTTGGACAGTCATGATGGAACGAAATGTCTTTTCAGAGCATGTAATTTTTAAAAAAAATCGCCTGTATGATTTCCAAAAAAAAATTGAAGGAGCTGCTTTAAATTTGTAAATTGTTTTTCTTCTGGTACATAATATAAAATGTTAGTAGTTGCATGCAGCTAGAAAGGAGAATTTCCGATGTTTATCATCTCGCGATTAAATTTTTGGTTGTTATTGCATAATGCTTGAAAATTTTAACCTAACATAAGAAGCACCATTTAAACACAATTGTATTGGAAATTATATCAATCAATGTTAAGAAAATTGTATTAGGCAGGTGTACTACGAGAAAAAGCGATTTTTGAAGCTGAAATTTACTAATCAAATTATTTTGCAGTTGCAGTTTGTTTGGATGATTTTTTCATAATTTTAATCGAGCCCAAATTATTTCATTTTTTGGGCGTGCGTTTTGGAAATTGTACCCAATTGAAAGGATTCAAAACAAAATTATTAAACAGCATCCTTTTAAAAGCCATTTCCAAAATTTGTGCTTAAAACGGTAAAAACTTATTCAAATAATTTGGAAAGCTTCAAGCTTGAAAATCATCCTTTCTTTGCTTTATAATAATTTATGGTGATTTTCCTAGCTTTGTGCGATTGTAAACTGTTTCAAACCATTTTAAATAATTCTGGAGCCTCCACTAGATTTTTGAAACTTGAACTTCCACAAAATTTCATAAAATGGAGTCAGAAAGCCAAACTTCATTTAGCAAACTATTTTCAATACGCTACAAAGTCGACTGCAGGTGGATTTCAAGTTTTTTGGAGCCTTCTGCGACTTTTTAGCAATTACTGGAGCCGCCAGTGAATCTCTAAAACTTGAAATTTTCATCAAATGGAGATAGAAAGTCGAAATTCACTCAGCTCAACAATTTTACTCCCTGAAGACGACTTCAGAAAGGTTCAAGTCATTTTGGAGCCTCCAGCAACTTTTTATAAATTCCGTAAGTCTCCAGCAGATTTTTGAAACTTGCAATTTTCATATTATATTATCAAATGGAGTTAGAAAGCCGAAATTTACTCTGCAAATTAATTTCAATACGATATGAAGTGGACTGCAGGTGGTTTCAAGTGGTTTTGAAGCTTCCAGCTACTTTTTAGAAATTTCAGTCTTCCAAAAACCACCGTAAAACCTGTTCAAATAATCTTAAGCTTGCGTGCTCGCAACTGGCGCTTGTTATTAATGACCTTCATGATCGATTAATCCGTTATTTTTTATTAAAATCAGTTCATTCTAGTTTGAAAATTATTTTTGTGCATCGATTCATTCGAGTTTGTGCCTAGGTATTTGAAAATTTTGAAAATTCACCATCCCGTCATTCCCGTCTCCGTTTGAGGTAAAAAGATGAAATACAGTTGACACCCAATTTTCGGCATTATAAACGGAGTTTTCATTCTCAAAATTCTGAAAAAAATATCCAAAAAGTGCTTAAATAACTTACACTTTATTTTCTTCGTCAGGTTATAATATTATTCTACCATTTTGATGTGATTTGGGTACCCGAATTTCCGAAATAATGACTGAAAAATTTGGCTGAGGAGTTCTAAAATTCAGAAATCGTTGTTTCTTTGCCGTACATTAGTTTTCCAAACGTTTTGGTCCGATTTTCTGTACGTAAGCCCATAGTGGTAGTTTTTGAGGCCAAAATTTTCAAAAAAATATCCAAAAACTGTACAATAGAATTTGATTACATAACCTATAACACCTGGTAATCATTTTACTAGTTAATTTGTGTAGTCTTTTGCGAGCAACTTCCAACACTCACTCTCGAAAATTTTATTTTAATAGCCTAAAGTTTTCCAAAATATTATCCAAAAGCGAATTAAAAATTTTATTGTGGAGCTCTGACTTTGGGAATCGTCCTTCTTTTGTCATATGTATCATGAGTTCTCAGCATTGCTATGCGATTCCATAATGACAGCTTTTGGGTCGAAAAAAAAACACCAAAAAATTCAGTGACGTAACTCGATCTATGAAATTTTCTTAGAGTTTTAGGTAGGTATTTGAATGAATCACTCCAAAATATTTGAAAAATTCGATTATGCAGCTTATTCAGGCAGTTTTTGGAAATTCTTTCCGACAGTTTGGACAGTCATAATGGAACGAAATGCCTTTTCAGAGCACGTAATTTTGAAAAAAATTCGCCTGTATGATTTTGAAAAATTTGATAGAGCAGCTTCAAATTTGTAAATTGCCCTTTCTCCTCGTAATATAATTTTCTGTGATTTTTGACTGCAATTTTTGAGTTTTAGATCCAAAAACTTAGAAAAAAAAAAATCCAAAATTGACGAAAAATCTGATTGGGAAGTTGTAACTTTGAGAATTGTGTCCTTTCTTTGACACACGACAATTTTCCGAGAATTTCACGAACCATAATGATACGTTTTGGGCTAAAATTTTCAAAAAAATCACTGGTAAATGTTGAAAGAAAAGGATTAGGCAGCTTCAAATTCGAAAAGAGGAATTTTTTACTTTGGAAATCGCCTCAAATAATCTGAAGTTTTCTCATCAAATTTTCGCTAGTTTTGGATTTGAGATAATTTTTTGAATGGACTTAAGAAATGTTTCAAAAAATTAGATTAGGCAGCTCTGAAGGTTTCCAATTGAATTTTTTGGTAGATTTTTAATGTTTTTTTGAAATTTTTGACTCCAAAAAAATACAATTTAAGCGCCCGTGTTGGAAAATTCCGTTCAAAAGGGCCAGGAAATAATACAATGACTAGGGAAAACAATTTTTAAAGTTGAACCTCCCCAATGAAATTTTTGAAATTTCTTCGGAAATTTTTTTTTCATATTGGCTCAACAAATATTATTATGAATGCACGTGCAGGAGAAAATTATTTTAAGGCAAAGAAAGAGCGATTTTCAAATTTAAAGCTTTCCAAACTATTTGAATAAGTTTTTGAACACTGCCATTTTAAGCAAGCATTTTGAAAATTGCTCCCAAGAGACTAAAAAATCACATTTTATGTTGGAAATAGCAATTTACAAAGTTGAAGCTGCCCAATAAATTTTCTTGAATCCTTTCCATTGCGTACAATTTTCCAAAACTCACGGCCAAAAAATGAAATAATTTGAGCTCAAAATTTAAGAAAAAAATCATTCAAACCCAACCGCAAAATTTGATTTAGAAGTATCAACTCTAGAAATCGTATTTTCTTTCGATATACCTGCCTAGTACAATTTTCTTGTACAATTTTCGATATATGCGTTTGAAATTGTGCTTTTTAGGTTATAATTTTCAAAAAAATTATTTTATAACAGTTGAAAAATATAATTTTGAGAAAGTAAACATCGGAAATTATTTTTTCAAGATCAAGTTGCATTTAAGTACCTACTAAAATTTTTCTCACGTTTTAGTGGAGTTTTCTGAACGCGTGCTTACATTTGGCTCAAAATTTTCAACAAAAAAAATCGCCGGGAATAAATCAAAACATTTGACTGAGCAGCTTCAAATTTGAAAATTATTCTAATTGAACATGGGTTCCTTACCAGATAGATATTCTGACTGATATAAAATTTCTACACAAGATAAACCTAGTTCGAAAAATCGTGAAATATTATACTGCCAGCAGTGCCAGCCAAAATTTTAGGTGCCTAAGCGCATTTTCCAGTTTTTGGTGAATTTGTAAAAACCCAGTATGGGCCAAAAATAAAATCAAATCATCTCCGAATTCACCGAGAAAGTTGAAGTTTAGAATGATTTGATATAGTCGGGGAGCCCGCTTAAGGATCTATTGCGCCCCCTCCCGTCGATCTTCCAGGACAACTTTTTTCTTGAAGAGAGAGTCCTAAGGAACATTTCTAGCCCTTGTTCTCAAAAAAAAGGTGGATCTACTTACAAAATGGCGGCCATTTTGATTGACAAATCAGTTGAAATCGCAGATTTTGCTTCCAACATAGGACTTGCACAAAATTTTTCGAACCGTACAAAGATAGATCGAAAGATCAGGCAAAAATTTATCACCTGTCAAAATTTCAAGTGCCAAAGAGCGTTTTTCGATTTTTGGCCAATTCTTGAGAATCAAATTAAGGCCAAAAATGAGGGAAAAATCAAAATCTTACCAAATAGACCAAGAAAGCTGAAATTTGAGATATACCCATTTTTGACATGGCGAATCGATTGGAAACTGTTTCAAACCGTTTTGAGCAGTTCTGGAGCCTCCAGCAGATTTTTGAAACTCGAAATTCCCACAAAATTTCATCAAAATGGAATTGGAAACCTGAAATTACTCTGCAAACTGATTTCAATACGCTGCGGAACCGACTTTTGATGGATTTCAAGTCATTTTGGAGCCTCGGGCGACTTTTTGAAAATTCCTGGAGCCCCCAGCTGATTTTTGAAACTTAATGGAGATGGAAAGCTGAAATTTACTCTACAACCCAATTTTAACACCCTCTGAAGACGACTTCATGTAGGTTCAAGTCATTTTGGAGGCTCCAGAGATTTTTGAAACTTGAAATTTCCAAGTAATCTTTACCGCCTTTTTCGCACGTATTAAATATTGAGAAAAACACTTTTTACTTGCACTTTTACTTGCACGAAACGTTTCGTGGAAGTAAAAGGAGTTTTTCTCAATACAAAACTTGAAACTCCCGCAACATTTTACCAAACCAAATGGAGTTCGCAAGCAGAAATTTAGTTCGCAAATTGATTTCAATACGATATGAAGTCGACTACATGATGGTTTTAAATGGTTTTGAAGCTTCCAGCTACTTTTTAGAAATTTTAATTTTTCAAAAAACGCCATGCGACCTTTCAAAAAGTCGCTGGAGGCTCCAAAATGACTTGAAATCCACCAGCAGTCGACTTCGTAGCGTAGGTATCGAAATTAGTTTGCAGAATCGACTTTCCAACTCCATTTGATGAAATTTTCTGGGAATTTCGAGTTTCAAAAATGTGCTGGAGGCTCCAGTAATTTTCAAAAAGTCGCTGGAGGCCAAAACGACTTGAAATCGACCTGCAGTCGACTTCGTAGCGTATTGAAATTAGTTTGCAAAGTGAATTTCAGCTTTCCAACTCCATTTTGATGAAACTTTGTGGGAATTTCGAGTTTCGAAAATCTGCTGGAGGCTCCAGAACTGCTCAAAACGGTTTGAAACAGTTTCCAATTTATTTGGCATTTCGAAAATAGGGCCAACTTGTTCTGAAGCCTGCGGCCGTGTTATAATATTTCAGTGTCCCAAAAAACACCGTAAACTCTACCCAAATAGACGTTAACATGTATGCTCGCGATTCGTGTTTGCAAATATACCCACTTGGCGGATTATACACAATTTTTCAAAATTCTGGGTGTGTTTTTGTAAAGCGATTTTCTATTTTAAAACCTGTATGTGATTTCTAGTCATTCTGGAGCCGCCAGCGGAATTTTTAATTCTTTACTTTTTTTCAATGAAGTATGAAGTCGCTGGTCAAGGTTTGATTCCAAACCAGCAGAAACCGATTTTGGGGAAAAGGGTATGTAATCTGTCCAGTGAGTCATCTTGAGTTTACAAGGAAAACATAGTTTAAACATAATTTTATGAAGTTTTTGAAATACTGAAGTTTTCAAAATGACGCTCAAAGTTCCAGAACGGTTTTGATCTCTTGCAGTCGATTCTGCTCGTTGAAATTGGAATACCTACATAATAAAGTTCAGGTTTCCAACATCTTTTGGAAAACTTTTGAGAAAATCTCAGCTTTCAACAATCTGCTAGAGATACCAGAGCTGCTCAAAATAATTTGAAACTGTTTTTAATCAATTCAGATGTTCGAAAGTAGAATATAAATACACAAAAGTTCAGCTTTCTAGTATTTAAAGTCAGTAAAATTTTAATTTTTCGAGCCAAATTTGTTTTTTGAAAATTTTTCAAAAATCGAAAAAAAGGACTTTGGTATGCCTGAAACTTTGGCCAGATGGTATCTTCGCATACGTTGAAAAAACTAGGGAAATTATGCTTATTCCAAAGAAGTTGAAGCTGTACATTTGAATTTTTTAAACTTTTTCCGACGATTTAAAAAAAATTGGGGTCAAAGAATACCATTTCAAGCACATACGTGTCTGTAGAAAACCCAACTAAAACGCTACGAAAATTATAATATGGTTAGAAAAAAAATTTCCAAAGTTTATGAGGGCTAATCAAATTTTTCTGATGTTTTTTTGAAAATTTTAGACCTAAGAAAGGTCATTTCGAAAGCACGCCTAAGAAATTGTACCAAAATGCTGAGAAAAATGACTTTCAAAGTTACAGTTTTCCAATAAAATGTTCCTTCTATTTTGTGGATACTTGAATGTTATTTCAATTTTGGACCTACAAAATACCATTTCAACTTCGCTTTTTGGAAATCACACCCAATGGATAAGATGGTTAGTACTAGAAAAAAAATAATTTCCGAGATGGAAACTTCCTAAAAGAATTTTTCGTGTTGAAAAATCTGCCTGAAAGTGACAAATAACACCTCGAAAGCTTCAATTTTGGTATTCAAATTCATTCTACCCGCCAAATGTGGTCTCAAGGTATTGGTGAAATTTTAATTTCGATGAACTTTTTTCTGTTTCAAATTTTTACCATATCAAAAATAGGCTAATTTTCGAGTCAAATATGATTTTTAAAAATTCAGAAAAATCAGAACATGAACTTTCACATTAAAAATTTTCACTGAAATAAGAAAATAACATTCAACTAAAGCACCTAAAATTCTTGTCAACATGATAAATTGCTAAAATAAAACAGAACCCTAATAAAACATTTTAAATATGTAGCTAAAATATCACGTACCTCTACCTATGAAAATCATAACCGCATTGGTACGCATGCGACGTTGTCAAATAATGTGATCTCGGTATTAGCGCGCGGCGTATCCCGCGAAATATACGACGACACGACCGCGGCGCTGCGAGTGAACATCCGACTCAACTACAATTGTATATCCGTAGACGTTTCACGCTAAAAACGAGATCATAGCTGAAACTTTGCACAGAGGTAGTAGGTGATCTCGTTATTAACGTGCGCCATCTAAAAAAAACCGAGATCACCAAAAATGAGTCGGTGATCTCGTATTGCACTATGTATATGTATTTATGATCTCGTTTTGCACTATATTTACATATATACATATGTAGTATACCTACCGACTTTTTCGTAAATAATTCTTCACCTTTATCGAAATGTTCCGCTCAAGTCGAAAAATTTGCCGAATTCAAACAAAATAATTTGAGACCAATGATATGAATGATTATGATGAACATAACATTTTCTTTTATTTCACATTCACGTTCTAACTTCGAATTTTATTCTTCAGTTGAATCAGCGATGGCAAAACTTTTACATTTCAGTTCAAGTTTTCAGTTTTTAGTTTCAGTTTTATTTATTTATTTTTTTCGATTCAAGTTTTCAGTTTCTGCCTTGCCTTCCGACTTCCAAGTTGCTAGTCGCGAGGCTTGTGAGAGTTTTGAAATTGAAAATTCAACCCTTGAATTATCAACTTCTGTCTGAGATGTCTCATAAAAATTGACCATTGACCATTGACCAACTTAGATACTTCAATCAATTCATTAACTCTTTTCTAAAATACATAATTAATTAATTATGTAATGTAAAATGTAGGTTAGAGTTTTTTTTCAACAAAATATTCAATGTTCCGTTCTCCCGTTTAGTTTCAGATTCAGTTTCGTCGTCTTTGCGTAGCTCTTCTCTATCTAGTTTTTTGAATTCGTTTTTTCACAGAAATACGAATTAATTAGAATATAATTCATGATTATTTCATTGTTTATTAAAACAATTTCGAAAAAAACTATAGTACATTCTACGTAATCACATTTACTGCGAAAAAACGGAATTAAATTTAATGGACACCCTGTACCAAGCAACATCAGAAAAATTGCTCCACAAAAATGATGAAGAATCATTGATGTTTGCGGTCTATGCGGTCTCAACAATTTTTTTTCCTGAGTTGTTGGTTGACTAAGCAATTGTTATCATCAATTATCAAAAAGTAATCGTTGTTTAAATTCTTTTTTAATCCTAAAAAACTCGAGCAGTTGAATACTGAAATTTGAAAGTCTTGGTTCCATTCCGTCAAGTGGATTTGGTGTTGTAGTTCCTATAATACGATAGCTCGAGTCGACGCTTACTCTGGGGACTCTTCGTTAGTAAATTGACATCAATACAAGAAACCCAGAAAGTGCGTTCACTAAATTGAATTTTTGACAAACCAATCTGTACTCGGAGTAGAATCTTCTAATTTTAATTCGTTGAGTATAGATTGTGCCATCGATTACGAGAGAAAGATTCATTCTATCGCATCGAATTGGGTATCATCTTCGTAGTGTTTCAACAACGTATCCAAGTAGTAAGTACCTATTCTAAATTTCTATAAATAATAAATGAGTATTTTCTCATCTCATCGACTGAAATAATTCCTTTCTTCTTATGCTTTTAGGTTGTCATGACAGAAGCATGATCGGTACATCGGTTGCGATCCAATTTTGAAGTTTCTCTACCGTATACTAACCCGATAAATCGAACCTCGAACGAATTTTCTTGATGGCTGAACAAGAAGATAGTACGCTGAAAGATGTTGCCCTGAATTTGAATAAGAAACCGTCGAAAGGCATATTGAAAAATTCTTCCAGTTTTGAAACTTCGGAGTCTACCAAATGGTATTTATTTGTACTATATTCGCGTTGTGCTATTTGTTTAGTATAGATTGTCGTAATGTATCGGCTTACGCGATTTTCTTCTATTTTGTGAGAATTTTTCTCATTTTTATTTTACACGTTTTCAGTGTCAAATCGGCGAAAGATAAGGCCACGAAATGGGACGAGATGAATATAATAGCGACGCTTCATCCTGCCGACAAGGATTACGGTCATATGAAAGTAGACGAACCAAAAACACCGTTCGAACGCGAATTACCAGAAGATCTTCTGGATGGTGGCGTTGATCCTAATTTATTAGCTGAAACGTGAGCGCTGAGTGTCTTTATTTTCAATTTTAACTGGCTTTTGAAGTTACTGAACGTTATTCCTGTTGTTTTATGTAGAATAAATAAGAAAAAAGAAGAAGAACTCGCTGTTCATATGCCCGTCGATGATTCAGACAGTGAACCTGATGAGGAAGAAACCCCAGAACAGAGAGGTGATTATTATTTATTTCAGTTCTACAATCAATATGTTCTTGGGGTGTCCTGTCAATGGTTCTGAAGAATTCACCTGATGGTGCCGAATTGGGTTGCCATATCTAAAAATTGAAGGAGTAATTGTGCCGGCTTCAAAAAATTGAAGATGATTCCTTCGATTTGTATTCTGAATCAAATCTTCATGATCCATTCTACAAAGCGTCGAAATTTCTTGTAAAATAGGCCCACATTTAAAATTAATAGAGCTAGAGAAATTTGAAGCCTTAAAAATGCTTTCCCTTTCAGCTGTGATGAAAACTGCGCACAAATTTTGCAAACAAATATTCAGAATCGAAGTTCGAGATTTTTCTCGAATATTAATTATTATCCTCGACCTATTTGTAACTTTACCCCTCCGACGATTCTCAGAACTGGCGAACTATTTTCGGTCAATTTTGAATCTTGACTCATTCTAGCTTGCTTTGTTCCAATAATTGGGCAACTTTCGCTGTTAACAACATCGAACGGTTGTTATTTCTGTAGAATGACGCTTTATTTATAGAGCTCGTTACTATATCGACCAATTGCCTAATATTTTTCGTTTTTGTTTCTCATTTAATATTCCACAGCTGCTAGAAAGGCGTTTGAAAGTAAAAGAAAGGCCCACTACAATGAGTTTTTCGCTGCAAAAATGGCTCGTAAATTACTAGAAGAAGACGAAGACGAAGATGAAGATGAAGATAAAGAGAAGAAAACAGACGAAGAAGAAAACGGTCAAAATGAAAATAAGGATGACGATGATGGAGGTAATTTGATAGAATTAAGTAACAATACCATCTTAGATTCCATAATTCTACGATGAATTTTTTTTATTGTAAAGATGAGCAATCCGAAGGCACGTCGTCGGCCGCATTCACTCACGCTAGTTAAGCGTAAACGATGTCACACTGCTGTACCAAGGTCTCGTAATATTTAATAAAATTAAGTTATAGGTATATTAATGTTGTACATATTATTATTTATGTTGTATTCGTGTGTTGTAACTACTTATTTATGTTTATGTAGTCGTTTATTTATTTTTTTGCAATTATTATTTATCATCATCACCATCATTATTATGCTCGAATGCGAATGTATTCGACGGAAGTCCACCTACTACTAAAATGCTGTTTCATTTTTAGTCATGATCCAATTGAGCAGTATTCGGCGTTTCTGTTTAACAACCTTATTGTTATTATTTAATATGTATCATTATTGCATCCATCTATTTATCTATGACAGAGATACATAAAAGTTGTCTCGCTAGCGTTTTGATTTATACTGTAGGTAATTTATTTTGCTCTTTTTGTGGATTACAACATGGTACGGAATAGTGCTTTTGAATAAGATTGTTTCTCAGAGTGGTTTAGAAAATTTTATTTGTGTAGTTTCGTTGGAATTTTTTGGCTGTTTGAGAATATGAATAGCAGAGTGGTATAGCATGTTGGTATCGAAAAGTGAAAATGTGCTCAGAAGAATCTGGTCATTGGCATTGACCATTCCGCTCACAAATTAATATGTAAATTGGACAAGTTGAGACTGAGAGGAACGTGTTCTGAAGAAAATGTAACTGAAAATAATTATGTATAATATGTACGTATGATTTTGAGAAAATTTATTCTATCCATCGATATAATATCGATGACTGCAGCTTCACAATTTGTGAAATTAGATAGGTTGCTTTGAGAAATATCATTTTCGGTTGTTTCATTACACAGGAATGGATTCGATGAATCAAAGTTCAACTTTCAAAGCTCGTTTGTTTGAAGTTTCAAAGTTTGTGTTGTGAATGCGTCCCGTTCCCCTTTTGGCCTTCCCTGCAGATGCAGATGATCAAATAAATTTACGATTGGGTAAAACAAAAATGCAAGCGAAGCAAGCAAGCGAATGAGAACGGAACGGGAACGTAAAGTTATCGGTTGGCTAGTTGGCTACCCTGCTATGAAATTGAAAGTCGTCGAAAACAACGAATTACGAATACAGCAACGAGTCAACACTGAATCCAAACCAAATACGAATAAAATACGATATGTAATTTGTACATTGTACACTTGATCTTGTTGGTGTAAAAAGTATATTAATTTCTGTAAAATAATACGAAATTGAAGTTCGGTTTCACTTTATCATTGTGATTGCGAAAAAGGGCGAAGTTTTCGATGTTATTCAGTCATTTTTGCTCTTTGTCATAGCATAGTCGTAGCTTTCAATCCGTCCTCCGTCGAAGTTGAAGTACGTTGCGATGCCGTTATGCAACAACAACTCGTAGTGAAAATTCCGATCTTCTAAATGAGGATAGCGATCGTCGAGAGGTAATCAGGATTCCGAATTATTGACCAGTCTGTCCGTCGAGATTGTATTCGTAAGTATTTTGCTCTATAATCACTACTCGTTGATCATTTTGGTGACGAGGTGGTAGCAATTCTATGCTTCATGTGCAAAATTGGTAAATACTTGAATTGCAGAGGGTTCGAGACATTGCGAGTGACTTAAGAAAATTTCAGTTAGCTCTCGTGGAATCAAATGTTTTGGATTCGTCGTCGTCGTTACGATTTAAATCTATTCTCAGTCGGTGAAATTTTGCTTATGCCGAACATTTGGAGCTGCGTTTCGGGCCAGTCTTTCAAGCGATATTCAAAGAATGTCCAACAAGTTTCGTAAGCTTAAGGTAAAGTTGTGTCGGAGTTTTTCGGCGACGATGAGCGTTATTTTATGCAGATTTATCATTCGTGTGTACGTATTGTTTGTGATCAACGTTTATATGACTTGGTGTGACATGCCACCGTAGGTCTACGTCTATCAGTTACAGAAAGCTTACAGTCGATAGTGTGAATTGTGAATGTCAATCATCTAATTAACTAGCGAAGTAAACCAGTCTTATACGATTTTGAATCCATGAGGAGAAAAAAATTATAGATAATTGTCCTAATTTCCTTGTGTTTGCTTCGGCGATCGGTTGAAGTGTTGAAGATTCAGCTGCAGCTGTCGTACGAAGATGTACGAGAGTATACATAATTTCATTAATAAAATGGCGTACTGAGATGATTGGTTTTGCCTGTGATGTACAATGTACATGCTTAATGAAGTGAATTGCTATGTGTATTTCATTCATTCGAATACGAATTACAATACGTGCCTGTTTGATAGATTTATCGTTACGGTGTCGTTTCGATCGATTACCGAGGTATTTTAGAATGAGAGATAATGATACGTTCAACGTAAAAATATTGTATAATATAAGCATATACCTACTCTTCGCTTCATTTATATTTATAATCGATGTTTTCTTTTTGATTTATTGTTGATACAGGGTGTCATCAGTGGAAACTCGAATTCTAAGAATAATTCAAACTCCTCAACAGCCGATGATTCAACGGCCGTAGCCGCAGGAGCTACGAATAAAGGAATGGTCCATGATATAGTGTCGTGGGACGCGATGTCTGCCGATGGCACTTCTAACTCATCTTCGTATCCGCATCCAACAGTAGCTACTCCTCCGCCTCCGACGCAGATTAATAAATTACAACTAAGTGCCTCTACCATTCGTAAAGATAAGAGGAGAAGCTCGTCGAGGTTCAATATTAGCAGTAATCGAGAGCTGTTCAAATTGCCATCGATTAGAGGTAATTTTTGGACGATATTTTAATAATTTTAATTGCCAACTTTTTTGAATTTTTTTGAACTAAACTTCGAGCGCGAGTTTTGAGTGTAGAGTTTTGACATATTGAAAATGAATCTTCTTCTTCGTATGAGTTTAGAAACTGAAACAGTTCTCTGTTGACGTTTCATTATTTTAATGAACGTAAATTCGAATTTTCTCAGAAATCTGAATCTTGACTTTTTTTCACTTGAAACTTGAGTGCTTATTTAAATGAATAGTATAAACAATAGTTTTCTTGAACCTGTTGCATTTATAGTTTTAGTTAATTTCATATTTGCACTTACTTTACGAATTTGCATAATAATTGAGTAACTTTCAACAGTTTCAACATTGAACTTGAGAATTCAAAATTTGAAACTCACAAGGCTCGTGTAAGGTTATTATTCGAGTAATCAAGTTACTAAAGTTTCAATATTGTTTTCGTTGCTAAAACTACTTTTTTTTGGTCAAAATTTCAAAATTTTAAATGTACTCTTTTCTGTTCTTTTCCAACTGGCTACACTACCTTTTCAGCATTACGTTATAATGAAGTCCTTCCTTCTAAAATTGTTAGTTTCGCTTTCTGCTTTTTCTGAAAATATTCCAAAAAGTTTCAATTTTTTTCCAAAAAAATGCATGAAGGCCAAAAGCTACATTTCTTTCTCAAAAATTGAAAAAGTCTCACTTTTTGACAAAAATTGTTAAGAGGAATATGAAAAATTACCACATTTTCTCCAAAAATTGTAAAAAATTCTCGTGTTTGGGAAAAGTTCCAAAGTCTTCATTTTCATTTAAGAAACACATAAAAATCTCACTTTTTTATCAAAAAAATACCATAATTCTCACTTTTTGGTCAACAAATTGATAAAAAGTCTCGCTTTTTCTACAAAAATTGCGAAAAAGTAAATATAATTTGTTTGCCCATAATTGCAACTTCTTTGACAAAGTCTTGCTTTTTGCTAAAAAGAGAAAAATTCTCGCTATCTAGCATAATAGAAAAAGTTGCTAAAAAATTCAAAAAGTCTCGTTTTTCACCCTGAAATTGTAAAAAAAAACGCTTGCTTTTTTGAAGAAAATTGCGAAAACATGATATTTTGCTAGTGATTCCCAAAAATTGTTATGTACTTCATTCCGAAGTTCAAATCGTCAAATTCTTGTTATCAGGCAAAAATTCTCGCTTCTTCGCAAGCATGCTAAAGATTTTCACTTTTTTTTTTCAAAAATCACTTAATAGTATTGCTTTTTTGCCTAAAATTGCCAAAAAGTCTTGCTTTTTGCTGAAAATGTTCAAAAATTTACAAAAATACCTATTCGCTTTTTAGCAAAATTTCTAAAAGTTTTCGTTTTTGCAAAAAAAAGTCTTACTTTTTTCAAAAATTGTCTATCTTCCTTGCTTGCTAGATATTGCCAAAAAACACTTTCTATGGCTAAATTGTCAAAGTTTCGCTTTTTGCCAAAAATTGGCTTGATTTTTTTTTAATGATTTTTTCAATTTTTTTTTGTTTTTCTCTCGTTTTGTCACTTTTTTGGTTACTTTGATTATTTTTTTTTGGAAAAAATTGTGTACGAGCTCTGAACTAAATAATATGTGAATTTTGAAATGTTTTAATTCGCCTGGTAATACAGCAACTCAAACTTTACTGGCAAGAGTTGATTTGTTGATCCTAAAAATTAAAGGAATCAAGTTATGAGGTATTTGATGTCGAATAAGATGAATAAGGTTTCATCACGTGGCAGATCCTTGAAATGAAAACAAAAAAGGTCATTAAATTCAATTTTAATTCAATTTCATGAAAGAACAATGACTGATTGAAATTTTTCAAACAATATTAGTGCTCTCAATTTGGACATGAGCAAAAATTATAAAGCATTTTGAAAATTTCAATAGATCATAGTTCTCTCAATTTCGTAGTTGAGCTAACATTGCAGAGACCCTTTTTTGTTCTTTCAAATTTTTTCAGCTCAACGCAATCACATTCAACCCACGTACAATACTTCATTATTTAACCCCTTCGTTTCTAGGTTCGGCAACCCAATTCGCTCTCACGGAGTTTGGGTTGCTGTATTAACAGGCGAATTACTCGACACCTGTTACGGAACACCCGGTATATGTAAACTTTCACTTTTTTCTAATGTGGTGAGAATTGAAAAAAGTTATTTTTTTCACATCCGAAGGAACAACACTGTTTTAAACAAATAGTGCACAAGCTTGAGCTTGGCTTGGCTTTCGAAAAAAAACTTTTTTTGGCTACAAAAATTTAATTTTTTAATGACAAAACATGATTTGCATGATTGAAACAATTACTCGGAGTAAAAAAAAGGCTTCTGAATTATTTTAAACGTGTTTTTGTTAAAAAGTAACCTGACCGTCTGAGAGCACAAAGTTCACAAATTTTGGCTACTTTGAGTATTTAAAACTCCAATATGATGAAAAAAAGTGCTTGAAAGCTAAAATTGTGCCCCTTCTATTTTTTAAACAAATAACTGAAACAAACTTGGGAATTGACAATTTTCTCAGATCGAAGTTTTCAATATTGTACCCTATCCTTCTAAGAGATATTTCCAGGTGAATGGCAGAGTGGAAAGAAGAGGGGTAGTTTATTTTAAACCTCTCCTGTTCGAAACCGAAACACACACCGATCGTGATTTTGCGTAAATTGATGACGTCATAATCAAAAGCACAAAGTTTCCACCGCTGAATTTCAACGTTAAAGGGTGTAACAGGCCGGGCTGTGAGCTCGAAGCTGACGTAGTAAAGCGGCAGCGTGTCTTTTGGTAACACTGTACGCCTTAAATTTAACGAATTGCGTGCTGATAGTTCAGTTTATCGATTGAAGGCGAAACGAACGCGAATACGAATTACAAATTGATAGCTTATTACATTCGTATGTACCTATACCTTGCTCACACACCTATATCTATGGACGTATCTATCGTATAATAGTGTACGATTATCGTATATGTATATAATTTTACGGTTATTTACGAACAGTCGAACGTTGTATCGGTATTCATCTGTTGGTGAGCGCGAGTTTTTTGCGTAAAAAGACGTTGTTAATTCGCTCATACATATAAGTATACGAAGTTGACAGGCGACAACGGATTTGAAAAAAATACGGAATCAGTTCGACGATTATTGCCCAGCGAAGTGAAATCAAGTGAAGTGCGACGAAGTGAAACAAAATGAGCTAATGAAGCGCAGTCCGATCTCGTCGAACGAAAATTATCCTTACGAAAACAACAACATCATCATCAACAACAACAACGACGATAATAATAAATAAAGTAAAATATAAACAAAAGTAAAATTTTTATTTGCCATCGAGGAAAGGTTTACTTATTCGAGAGCGACAGAACGTCAGAAACGATCAGTTCCCAAGTGTTCGGGTTTTAGTAGTAGATTATTCCATATGGTTGAATGTAATCCTACGATCGTTGTCGTAACCGTCCAGTTATCGCTGTTTTTCATTGGTTTATTCAACTGAAGTACATGTTAAGCTCGTCGATAGATTGGTAAGCTTACCTTATTGCATGTTTGTTTAAATCCAAGTCGCAGCTTTCGTGTCTGTCTCGTGAATTATCTATATATTTATCGAGTGTATTTCGTCCATTTACGATAAAAAATGGCCGAGGATCGAGATGAGTACTCTTCGTATCGATTGGAATACATTTATCGCTTGTTGTAGAATATCGATGAAGACGAAACGAGTCAAAAGAACATCGAAGAACGTAGCTAATACCATTTTACCATCGTAGACAGAATACACGATCGCTGAAAAATAATACTCTGGAGCATTTCATCGAAATGACATCGAATGATGAATAATTTCAACGTAATACGCGGCAGAAGCAACATTAAAGCCATGTTGCTCATCCAGAGTAACCAAAAATCAACGGTTGTGATTTCGAAGAACAATTTCGACAGATTTTAGCCGGCTTCTGCCTTGGAATTTTTAGAACGATCGCTAATCTCGAGATAGTTACCATTTACAAGAGTGACGAGAATTTTACTTCTTCGTAATAGAATCGACTTTTGCAGCGTTAGATCACGAGCAACTTACCTATACCTACGATTACTTGTGATATTCGCCATGTTACCATTTTGTTGGTTATAAAGAGTTATTTGTATATAGCTTAGCTGTGACTAAGATACGAGTATATTTATATGTACATTGGATCTGTATCCAAATCTACCGCCAATTTCGAGTGGTTTATTATCGGCTTCGTTTTGTGATTACACCGATTAGCGAGCATCCGAATGGCTGTTTTTTTAATCTAAATGCTACTCGTCTCGAGTAGATCGACTCGCTCGACGAACGAGTCACCTTTTTTGTGAATGATTATCATTGTTACCCGCCTGCGTACCTACCTATTTACCTAGTTACCTTTCTCTATACCTGTACCGATTACCTTATTCAAAATACTGCAATTCGTTGTAAATACCAAGAATAAGCTTGAAAAGCTTCAAAGAACAGTGATCATGCATCCGACGAATGGAACGTACAATATTGGTGGCGGTGGAAGTAACCCCACAGGTTTAAATAAACCACTTTTGGCAGATTCTCCGACCGATTCGACGGCTAAAAGTGTACTCTGCAAGACATCCAGCTTGGATAACGGTTTAGATCTTTTGATCGGAACTGATAACGTTTCGATGACTGGAAGCTTAGAAGGATCAGATACGACGACGACTCCTTCGTCACCACCTTCGGTTGTTTATTATATGAATAATAACAGCAATTACGCCGGTTCTAATAGCAACAATAGTACCGGTAGTAATCCGCAGATCGGAAATAATGCCAGCAGTTTCACGTATAATTCTTACTATGTGTGTAAGAACGGCACGTACGGAGCGGCCGGTCTCAAGAACGATTCGAACGCGTTTCGTATATTACCGTCGTTAGTGGGTAAGATATGTATAAGTGCACTTGGAATTATTGATTGGTATAGGAATTAGTGGTGTGAAGTGGTCAGTAATTTTTTGACAGCGACGAATATGATTTCATTATGTAACGAACTTTCTTATAAATTGGGATAGGTAGTTACGTTAGCATTTGAGTTACGATAAAACATTAGAAAAATTTCATGTTTTTGAAAAAAAATGTTTGAGACAAATTTTTTTCCATTTTTTGAGATTAAATAAAAATAATCCAGTTTAAAAAAGAAGCTGGGTCCTTCTTCTTTCAAGAATGTTTTTTTCTATCCACTCCTGATGTAAAATCCATAGCAATAGAATTTTGCAATATTTCAGTTAGTTGACTTTTCATTTTCGAGGTAATAGAAACATAATGATGTACAAATATACTTTGAGAAAAATCACACAAACATTGAGAAGGAATTGGGATATTGTGAAACTTTTTCGTTAAATATACGAGAAGCTTTGACGTTTCTTGATAAAATAACGAAACAAAAAAAATAAACCGAATAGTCTTCATTTGCTTGTAATAACGAACTAAGTACATATGTAGGTGGATGATCAAATTTTCAAAATAGAGCCAAAAAATATTGTTATATCATATTCCCGGGTACAATAGGTGAAATACCCCTGTCCTCGGATTTTTCAAATTTTGATTGAACATTGTTGGACACCTCCAAAAAAATTGTAGATCAGAAAATTTTTCCCCCATCCCCCTCCCATTGTCTAAAATTACGTTAACTTTTTTTTTGAAAAAAAATCCAACTTCAACGAGTTTTAAATAAAAAAATTTGATTTTTTTTATCCAAAATATGTACAGGAAGCATGAGTCTATCCACCGGGGGGGGGGGGGGAGATATTGACAAAAGAGAATTTGAAATCGCCGCATCTTCGAACCTAATTCAAGCACACAAAATTTTTTCCTTCTAAAAATATGTTCAGATGTGTAATATTTTTAGATTTTTTTTTCTCCAGGTAGTTCATCTTTAAAATCTCACTTTGGGCCCATGGGCAGTTGGGCACCTCCCCACACAATTTTGGGTTTGAAAAAAGTTGACAATGTGGGTGTAGTTTCCATAAAATGAAGTTGGATTTACACAGGTGGACTCTTCTATAAAGGCTTCATTTGTAGGGAGGGGGGGTAACTTGCCCTAAAATTGAGTTTCTTTTTTTGCAAAAAATGACTATTCTACCCGGCAATACCCTGTGATAATTTATTGTTTCAGGCTCTTTATTTTTTCGAACCGTCCAAAAAATCAGGATGTGGAGTGAATCACCCCTCCTGTAGTCGTTCCTTGTCTGTAGCCCTTAATTTAGTGCTGGAAGTGTCTGTTTACAATGCTGAAATGATGGTAAACATGTAAATTCGCAGCCTTTTTTCAAAGTGTTGAAAAAGAATTCCTGTTTTTAAATTTTACAAGAATAAGAGTGGACAAACTTTGGACCGGACGAAAAAATATTGAAAAAGCTTTCAAAAATGAGTGAAAATATCTGATGCTGAATTTAATTTTTCAGTTTTAAAATTTAAACTTGAACTAGCTATTTCTTTTTCAAAACATGTATATAATCTAATTTAAGGTAGAAAGCTCAAGTTTGATTTAAGCCGAAATTAAACACCGTTTTATTCTTTTTATTGCTAAATTTTCACTTGTTTAAAAAAAATTTACTCGAAAGTCTCGTTTTTTTCACCAAAAGAAAAAGTGGGATCGCTTCTTAGTAAAATATTGCTGTAAAGTCTCATTTTCCTTCAAGAATAACCCAAAATTCTCGCTTTTTTGCCAGAAATCGCCAAAAATTGACTATTTTTTGTCAATAATTCTCAAAAACTCCTGCTTTTTGCTAAAATTGTTAGTGTTGTTTTTTCCCAAAAATTTTTCTTCTTCTAAAAATTGTCAACAATTTTCGGTTTTCTTTGAAAAATGGATAAAAATTGTAGTTTTTGGCTAAAAATTAAAAAAAAGTCACTTTTTTCTAAAAGTTGTCTAGAAGTCTCGTTTTTTCCAAAAATTTTAAAAAATACTCTTTTTGTTGCTAAAAATTATCAAAAAGTTGAAAAATATGTAGTCCAACTTTTTAAAATTAAAAAACAGAACATTTCAAAAAATTCTTCTTTTTTTCAAAAATTGTCAACAATTTTTGCTTTTTAAAAAAATGCTTAAAAATTGTAGTTTTCTACCAAAAATTTCAAAGTCTCACTTTTTCCTCCAAATTTTTTCAAAAGTCTCGTTTTTTCGCCAACTTGAAAAAAATTGCAAAATAGTCCCACTTTTCAAGGTGAAACTTAAGTGTTCTGGTTTTTTTGCAATTTTTTTCAATGCTCCTACATTAAAACATTTTGCTCGCGTCTTGTTTTTTTGTTTGATTACTTTTTGGGTTTTTGGTTACTAGTGTTGCTTTTTTTGGGGGGGGGGGGGATTGATTACGAGTCCTGTCCAGTTTTGAAAATAATCCCATCGATAGGCACTCGGATTAGCTGTTCTCTTAATCACGTTGATAGCTGATTTAGACACAATTTTTCGACGTTTCCTTCTGCTGGTTCAAATTTATATTTATTTCTTCAGTGATGAAAAATTTTCAAAAATTTAATAAATGAATAAATAAATAATGAAAAATGTATCTTTGAGCACAATTACGTATGTATTGGCTATTGGAAAATGCTAACATTTTCTGGGACCTCAGAAAAGCTCAAAACCACCTTCAAACGATTTGGATAATCAAAAATAGCCTCCAAGGCATTCTTAAACTCAAGAAAATCAACTTCTTCGATTAATTTCGGAAGTCAACAAAATCCTCCAAGAAATCCTCGGATTTTTCCAATTACTTTCAAAAAAAATTCCATGAAAAAAGAACAAATAAAATAGACATATTTCAACATTGATTTCAAAATCTATTCGCAATTTTTTAGGACTTTGAAAATTCAAAAATCTACTAAAGGTTCCAAAAAGCTCTAAAACCATCACTAATTTTTTGAGAGGTCTATAATTAAATCTTACAGTTTACGTAGTTTCCATCTTTCTTTTTTTTTCTTCGTGTAAAGCAGACCATTTTTTTTTTCAAAATTCACCAAATGATTCAGTTCATAAAATTTGGCTTCAAAGTGTATTTTTCGACGCTTCTTCAATTTTTTCTTACTTGTCTCAAAAAATTTTGTTCGAGTTAGTCACCTCCTGTAAAAAGGTACTCTATATCATTTCTTCAAATCCTCGATTCCCCCGCCCCCCCCAATGTAACTTTAAATAGGTGTCTGAACAGTTCAAAATATCGTTTTCTAATCGTATCGATGTTGATTTTTCTTTGCAGATGCGGCACCTTCGGAGCAAGAAGAGTTATTTGTTCAAAAATTACGACAATGTTGCGTTTTGTTTGATTTTGTCTCGGATCCATTATCCGATATTAAATGGAAAGAGGTGAAACGAGATGCTTTGCAAGAAATGGTCGAGTACGTGACGTCGGAGAAAAACGTTATTACCGAAGCTGTGTACCCGGAAGCAGTCCACATGGTATATTTTTCATTTATTTATTTTGCTGTTTAGTATATGTATTTAAATCGATAGAAGCTTTAAAAATGAACTAGGTAAATTGAAAATTGAATGTTGTATAAATTTTACATTTAAAAAAAAAAAAAGGAGTATTCAGTTACGTTGAAAATTAATAATAGTTTTTCTAAACTAAAAGTGCTCAAAATGTTCTAAAATTTATTATAAATTTGTGGTTTTTTTTTCACGCGATACGTAAAGCTAATTATTCAATTACCAAATGACGTTCTTTTAAAATCCCTTGTATTTTGTATGTTCGTGTATAGTTCGCTGTAAACGTGTTTCGTACCTTACCACCCTGCAGCAATCCCAACGGAGCAGAGTTCGATCCTGAAGAAGACGAACCAACGCTTGAGGCAGCTTGGCCGCATTTACAATTAGTGTACGAATTTTTTCTAAGGTAAGAAATCACTTGACTGGCCAATACTATCTTAAATGACTGGCTTGTGCGTATGGATTACGATTGCAAAATTAACGTTTTCGTTGCAATATTTTCCATAGATATTCAAAATTTATTCGAGTCCGTCATTCTATTAGTGATATAAATTTTGTGTCAGATTACTGAAGTACTTAAAAAATGCTAATTTATGAGAAAATATTCTCATTCGTTTAAAGATTTCGTAGCACAAACCAGTCAGAATTATCGACTTCGTGTTCTAATTTTACATTGAAAAATTTTATGTTGTAGATTTATCGAATCACCAGATTTTCAACCGAGCATCGCGAAGAAGTACGTTGATCAGAGGTTTGTTCTGCAGGTGAGTTAATATTGGACCAGTTTTGAAAAGGCAATATGGAAGTCAATTAAGGAGTTGTATTCATTTGATTTTTATTTTTTCAGCTATTGGAATTATTTGATTCAGAGGATCCGAGGGAACGAGATTTTTTGAAGACAACTCTTCATCGAATATATGGAAAGTTTTTAGGCCTACGAGCTTACATACGAAAACAAATTAATAATATTTTCTACAGGTAGGTAGAACTTTTATTTTTAATTTGGCTGTTTTCTTCGTTTTTATCGTTACCAAATTTACAATCCTTTTTGATTTTTTTGTTCAGATTTATTTACGAAACGGAACATCACAACGGTATCGCCGAATTATTGGAAATATTAGGAAGGTACGTGTGGATTAAGTTATCTAAAATTGTTGAACGATGTACGATGTTTTTTTCGTGCTATTATCGTGTTTTTAATCATGAATTTTCTCATTATCCAGCATAATAAACGGATTCGCGTTGCCGTTGAAAGAAGAACATAAAGTATTTCTACTCAAGGTATTGCTGCCGTTACATAAAGTGAAATCCTTATCAGCCTACCATCCGCAGCTAGCTTATTGCGTGGTGCAATTTTTAGAAAAAGATGCCTCGCTCAGCGAACCGGTTGTTCGTTCGTTGCTAAAATATTGGCCTAAAACTCATTCCCCAAAAGAGGTAAGCATACCATGAAATCGTCTATGGCCTTGCCATTAGTGTAGATGTGCCTTACGTATTATGAATTTTCATTCAATTTGTTTGTCACTCATCAGGTCATGTTTCTCAACGAAATGGAAGAAATTTTAGACGTGATTGAACCGGCTGAATTTCAAAAAATCATGGTGCCATTATTTCATCAGCTTGCAAAATGCATCTCTAGTCCTCATTTTCAAGTTCGTTTGTGTGTTTATTTACTAAATTTTGTTGTTTTTGATTGTGAATGTACCGATGTGTGGGACAAGCGTTGCTGTTAGGAGCCAAACTGAATATTTAGCAAATGTTATCCTCCCCCCCCCCTCCACTACAAAAAAT
This sequence comes from Planococcus citri, assembly GCF_950023065.1. Lineage (NCBI taxonomy): Eukaryota > Metazoa > Arthropoda > Insecta > Hemiptera > Pseudococcidae > Planococcus > Planococcus citri. The sequence goes on from NC_088680.1 coordinate 33,338,739, forward strand.
CAACGCCTAAAAAATGATTTTTGATCGATTATCGTTTTTTTTTTTTAAATGAGAATGTAATTTTTTTATGATTTTTTTATAATTCAACATCTGCACAATTCCTACCTCGATTAGGTTATTAATTTCTCAGAGGGAAATTGGCCTTTTCTCCTCCATCGTACATTCACAGTTTTCCAATATTCTGTTGAATGATTCGTATTTCATAAATTTATTTATGTGATTTTATCCAATTTAGGTGGCTGAAAGAGCGTTGTATTATTGGAATAATGAATACATAATGTCTTTGATCAGTGATAACGTTAGCGTTATTCTTCCAATTATGTTCGCGCCATTATATCGTAATTCCAAAACTCATTGGAATAAGTAAGATTCATTATTTTATAACTTATTGTATTTTCAACGAATATACTGGTGTGCCAAAGAGCTACAGTGGATCGTAAAATACCAAAAGAATGGTCAATTGTTTCCCAAAGTTTTCAAAATTCGGGTTCAACGGCCAACTTATCCAGTTGTTTTGAAATCTGGTTACCGTTTTGGAAACTGTCGTCCTTTATGCTTTGATTTTTGAAATCAAAAAAAAAAAAAACGATCCTCTGTAGTGCTTGGTTTTGTCAACTTGACCCAGATGTATTTCGAATTCTAAGTATGTGTTTTTTTTTTGGTTTTTTAATTCGTTGATATCATCTGTTGTAGAACTATTCACGGCTTGATATATAACGCTTTGAAATTGTTTACCGAAATGAACCAGAAATTATTCGACGAATGTACTCAAAAATATAAAAACGAAAGGCTCAGGTGAGAAAAAATCGTACATCTTATATTATCTTAGTTCCTTGAAACTAGAGGCTCTAAAAAAATACATTATTTTTTTTGCAGAGAAAAAGAAAAATTGAAAGACAGAGAAGATATGTGGAATAAAATCGAATTATTAGCTAAACAAAGCCCGAGTTACCATTGTAACGGAGAAAATTCTTTATCCAACTCCAGCGTATGTTCTCCTTCGGGAAACGATGCTGATATCGAAGACTTCGACTTGTATGAAAGAATCGAATTGGGTTCTAAAAACGTAAGTATCGAACTTATCAGATTAGAATAAATCTAATCAAACTGAGCCAACTTTTATTCGAAAAAATTTCGATTTTTTTGGTATTTTAATATTTAGGGGAGAAGTGATTAGATCCGATCAGATCAGGACATTCTATGAATCCAGTTTGATTGGATTGAATCTGTTCAGACCTGATCAGATCTGATAGGAAAGGCTTAATTGGATCTCACCGGATCTGATTCTGATCCGACAGATCTGATTAGATCTTTGAAATACTATAATTAATTTTTGATTCTCCTTCCCCCTCCACCTTACATTTTATTACGAAATTACGATTTATGAAAACAATTAATCCAACTTTTCTGTTTTATTTTTCCAGATCGAACGAGTGAAAAAAGATAAACCTTTATTAAGGCGAAAATCAGAGTTACCTCACGATACGTACACTGTGAAAGCATTGACCGATCACAAAAGAGCCGATGAATATCTCCCCACACCACCAAATGTTAACCAATGTTGATGAATATTATGTGCTATATCGAATTTGGCCTCAATTATGATGATGATGATAATGAGAAAAAATTATCCCAACCCAAGAGTACTTATTCGATTTACAAAGCGTACCTATTATACTCGTAATTTGTATACCGTTCGCTCCGCGTAACCTTTTGATTGTGTTGTGTCTTCGCTACTTTTTTTTCACGCGCTCTTATCGTATCTATTTATACCTTTTTCTTTACATTGTCATCGTTATACGAGATGTACCTTTTTTGTTTGTTTCTGTCTACTCGTTATTTTTTTTCTCGAAAATTTACTCCTTCGATGGGCACGGCGATGTAATTAAATGTTTTCGCCCGTTGCGAGTAACAACGAATATCGCGTCGTTATTATTTTATTGTTTTTCATTGGCTATAATATGTGACCCCCTGGAGGGAATATGTTGATGAATAAAAAGTTAAGTACCTACTTGTAAATTTTTACTTGTAAAAGGGTTATAAATTTTCGCGCAAGATGAATGGTTTTCAAGCGCAATACGTATGTATGTACTTACTACCTACTACCCCTACCGTATGTGTATGTTCTGTACTACCTATGTAAAATGAATAATAAATTTATGTACTTATCAATTACTGTAATGATACCTACCTATTTAGTACTACCTAATAATAAAAGAGAAATTATTCGCATTTATATTGAATTATAATTACCTAATTATCGTTTGTGGTATCTCATCAGTTTGTAATTTTTATGGCTGAAGATATCGATTTATTTTTCTACGAGTGTGTTTTATTGCCAAAGGTGAAGAATGATTTTCAACTACTGACTGACGATGTGAGATTGACTATAAGTTAAACGTAGAAAATGAGCATCTAACGGGTTGAAATCAGAAAAAAATAAATCCAGAAAATGTAATTCTAAAATTAAACGCTAAATTTTCACTCTCTGATTTCGGTTAAATTTTGAGTAAAGTTTTTTCATGGAAGTTTGACCGTTCCAGTAGATCTTTTAAAATCTAGGTAATCGTTCGTGCTAATTATTTACCTAATACTTCGCTAAAATGAAGAATGAATTTAAACAATGCTAAGAAAACTGAAAAAAATCACTATATTTAAATGACTTTCTAGTCTACAAAGATATTTACAAGCATATACACAATAGATTCATTTACTTATGCACGATAGAACGAATATCTGGCCATAGCCAGGAGTGAACTGCCAGCCATCTGCGAGATGCGATATTTAAACATATGAATACGTTTCTGATGACTTTTTCGTACGAAAGTTCAAATTATTAGAGATGAAATGCGAAGTTCAACATCCAAGTATCAACTGTAGGGGTGCTGATTAATATTTTAACGTATCGAAAGAGTACATGTTTCTAAATTTCAGGATAAGCTGTCTTTTCATCAGCAACTGGTTACGTAAGAATTGCAGCTGTTGTTTTTGCTCTTTTTTGCTGTATTCGATTCCGGGTAATCCTCGAATCTGCAAAAATAACAAACACATTGAATACTATTAATGGAGATAAAATTATACTTCTATGTTCAACATGAAAAAATGAAAAATATGAGATGAAGAACGAAAGAATCGACGTGTCAATTTCGAGACAAGTCTAGGGATTTTCAATCCAACTACATCAAAAGGTTACAAGGCAATAAATTTGTTTCCTTTGACCATAACAGTCGTGTTCTTTTTTCAAGTAAAACGTCTATCATTGATAATTCATAAAACATCGAAATAATAAACGATGGACAATTCATAGTTGACCAAGTTGTTCTACGAATTAACTAATACCTACTTCACAATTCACTACTTCAGTCTTAATAATAAATGACCAGCTAGAGATGTTAATTTATGAAATATGGTAACAGGACACTCACATATTCGCGAACCTCCTCCAGTTTTCGTAAAATTTCCATTACTTTTTGACTAACATCTTGAGACTGAGCGTTTTTCTGAACAGGGTCATGTGGATCACGTTCCAAGCTGCAAATGAGCAAAATATCAATAAGAAATACTGCATACTGCATTACGAAGTTTTTGAACAAGATGTTATGTAGCTAGCAAATAATATAGTTATCTAGATTGAGGAAATGCTGTTAAACAGCGGAAAATAGCACATACCCTCGAATTATCTCGTAAATTAGAGGTAAAAATGTAACATCCACTTCTTTACTGCAAGCTGCATGAGAAAGCTGTTCGTTACATTGATCTTCACTACTCATATTGAAATATTTTCAAGATCTACAATTAATTATAACGCAATTTTCTTTCCAAATAGTGAGAAATTGCAGGGAACACTTCATCAAATTTCAAAACTCTGCATAAAAAAAATGATAACAAAACTTCAAAAATCAAAAATCTGTCAACAAACTCCAAGGAAATAACACGTGAGAGGTTGGTTCTAAGAATGAATATTGTTCGTCAATGATTGGCGGATGGAATGTGACGTCATCAGTAGTCTTTTATTCTTGATAATTATTTTTAATTTTAATTTAATTATTTTTAAATTAATTTAGTTACTTATGTCTGACAATTATCTTTTTTTTTTTTTACGTATTTTTGATTTGAATTTTAATTTTTAGCTACTTCTAAAAATGAAAAAAATGATAATATCAACTTGAAATATACGTCGATCAATCAATTTGAAATACCTATCTTAGCTATCTATTCTATCGTAATTTGGAGGTCATGCAAAATCCAAAGACCAAAAATTGATTTTGAAATTACGTAATTTGGAAATTAAAGACCATCGCCATGCAAACTCCGAAAATCGATTTGTTTTTTCGTAAAGTAGAGGCAGAGGCCATGCGAATTGCGATAATGTGAATTCCGAAAATTGATTCGACTTCTCATAGTTTTTAGGCCACGCATGCTTCAAAAGACGTCAATTTTAAATTCCGCAACTTAGAGTCCATGCAAACTCCAAAGTCCAAAAATCAATGTCATCTCTGCCCAGGGATGCGGAGCGGAACTGAACCGGAACGAACCGGAACGCTAAACCCCTAACTTTTGGGAGAATTTTGGCGGAGCGGAACGGAACCTGGAGCAACTTTCAAAAAATATGCAGGAGTGAAACCGGAACCGAACCGGAATAAAAATTTGGGTTTTTAAAGCTCCGACCTAACAAAATTTTTTGACCTTTAATGAACGATTTTCAAGATTATAGTGTGAACAAAAGGTGTTTTTGCTGAAATTTTACCTCAATAAACTAGAAAATTGTAAAAAGACATGGTAAATGACATGAAAAAGACCATTTATACAATGTACTTTTGGAACAAAGCTGCAATTTTCAGCGATCAAAATTCAAATTTCTCATGTGAGCAGTGAGGTGGACTTTAAATTTCATTAAAACGCGCCTAATTCAACCATTTTTTTAAAATTTCGGGTATTTCAACATTTTCAACTTCAATTTTTGCTCAGAACATGAAAATTCTGATGTACTTTGAATGCAACCTTCTCTAAAACAAAAAAGAAAAATCGGAGCGGAACAGAACGCTAAACCGGAACGGAACGATATTTTTAATCGGAGCGGAACGATACAGGAAACCGGAACAGAATTATTTTTTATGTCGGAGCTGAACCCTGAACCCGGAACGAAATTCATTCCGCTCCGCATCCCTGTCTCTGCCTGTCTAGCTTCTTAAGGTCATTGACTCGTTTGTTTATCTTCTCAAGGTCGCCTGTCTTTCTGTCTGACCTCTTAAGGTTATTGACCTACCTGCAAAGCCTCTCTAGGGTCGCGGTGTTCGAATGTCTGTCTGTCTGTCTGCCCAAGGACATCTGTCTGTTTAGCCTGTTGAAAGTCATTGATCCACCTGTCTGGCCTCTTAAGGTCATTGACCTACCTGTCTAGTCTCTCAAGGTTCTCTGAGTAGATAACTGTCTGGTTTTTCAAGGATGTCTGTTCAGAGTGTTCACCGTTCTAACCTCTTAAGATCATTGACCCCTCTGTCTGTCTTCTCAAGATCGTCTATCGGCTTGTCTGGCTTCCCCAACTTCAAAATTCAAATTCAAATTCAAATTAGACAATTTAGAGGTCATAATATGCACTTATGCAGGCTACAAAAATCGCTTTTAAAATTTGTAATTGAAAAGCTTTGCAAACTCCAAAAATATATTTGATTTTTCGTCGTTTGGAGGCATGCAAGCTCCAAAAACTTATTTGCTTTTTCGTAGTTTGGAGATCATCTGAATTCAGGGGTGATAACCTACAGTCAAAAGCTGAAAGTTAAAAGTCGAAAGTCGACGATTTTTGGAGTTTTTTGAAAGTCAAAAGCTTTATTTTTTCAGTTTTATTTGAGTTTTTTTGTAAATTTATTTGGTTCAATTTCAGTTTAAATAATTTTTCAATTTTTACTTTTTACTTTTCCCCTTTTCTTCAGTTTCTCTGTTTTTCCCCCGTTGTGGTTATGAGTTTCCACTTTCCTCTCAATAAATTCATCTTATTGAAAAAAATTTTAAAAACTGAAAGCTGAAAGCTAAAATACAAAAGCCGAGCATTTTTGGAAGCTAGAAACTAGCTGTTAAATAGTTTTACAAATTTGAAAAGCCTAAAGATGAAGTTTATTTATACATTTTTTAGAAGCTAAATACTAAAGGCACAAGTTTTAACTTTCAGATTTTATCCCACGTGTGATTTTCGATTAATAATCACCAATTCAATAATTGAAGGGCTTCATAGAAAAGGGGCCTTAGTCAATTTATTTTTTTGTCCTGATTTCTACAAGTTCAAATGGACTTAAGAAATTTTCTACAAGCAAACATTTTCCGAATTCGTTTTCTTCAAGGAAGAACTCTTCATTAGGTATATATCACCGAATATGGTGGAATTTAAAAAAATAATTTTAAATAAGTACATTCAGAATTGTAAAAATCAAAAAAACAAAAAAAATTGACCAAGTCCCCTTTTCCATGGAACCCCTTAATTATTTGGAGGCCATGCAAGCTCCAAAAATCAATTTGAAATGTTCTAGTGGGGGTCATGCAAGTTCCAGAGATCAATTTAAAATTTTGTAATTTGGAGGCCATGCAAATTTCCAAAATTGATTCGATTCTTCATCTACAAAAATTGAATAAATTTTTCGTAGTTTGGAGGCCATACGAACTGAGAATTTTTTCATTTGTAGCCCAAATCTGATTTTCAAAAATTTACCAAAAATCGAAAAATGCACTTTAGCATCTGAGATTTTCACTAGTGATATATTTTTGCTTGCTCTTTCAATCTTGCTTTGTTCAGTTCAAATCCGCACTTCTTTGAATTTTTAATTCGGATTGACGAGATTAAAAAAAAACTTTTTTTGTGCACCTTTCCGTCCAGCGGATTGATCATACGAGTATTCATTCTACAACACGTGGCATTTCGTCAGAATTTATTCTACTTGGAAACTGAATCAACAATAAATACCTAATTAAGTACATATTCAATAATTTTTCCCCTTTTTATTTTTAAGGTCTGTAAATTAATTTACTTCCGGGTAATTTGGGTTGCTGTATTACTAGATGAAGGCGAATTATTTGACATAGGTATCATACATGACATCCTGTATACATACCTACCTATGATATCTCTTTTGTGAGAACATAATGAAAGGAAAATTTCGTTTAGAATGACGAGGGTAGTTTTGATTATTCTCTCGCGAGTATTGAATTTATTACCTGATGCTGCTTCATGTTATTGGGTTGTGATATACTACTATGCCGTACGTGGTATGTATAGGGCTCGCCCACATGGTAACACTGCGTTGCACTAAGGCAACACTGCGTTGTATTCTCGTCAGCTAGCCATACGAGCCAAGCGACGAGAGTACAGAACGCCAGTAATGTATCCGAGTGCACGCGGGTATGTTATTCACGGTTAATGGGTTAATGCAGTCATTTAATTATAAGTTTTTACTCTCGAGTGTTAAGTGTTATGTTTAGTGCTTTAGTTTTAGTTAGTTATTAGTGAAACCATTTAATAGACGAGAAGGAGTGATGATCTACCCGTCGCCACTCTGGGTAAGTACTTGCACATATCAGTGTGAATAAGTTAGATCTCCTTGCCAGAGGAGATCACTTATCCAAACCTACACCACAGTGTGTAACACCGACGTGTGTATATTTAGTTTAAGAAAGTGTCATGTTAACTAGTACATTTGCATATGTGCTATTCATGTAACGTGTTGTTAATATTGCACACATTAAATATTATTCTCGTGTATAACTTGTTATTATTTATGGTGTGTATGATCATATGTTAAGAGTGTAAAAGCAACCATTTCCTACTCACGCCCTAGCCGAGCATGTGAGGTATTCCGGTGAGTATTTAGTAGAAATACTCTAAGGGATATTTCTTGGAAACAACACAATAGCAACCATCGTAAGTCACATTACCAATCACTGCTTTAAGACATTTTACCCTCTTACATTGGCGCCCTTCCGAGTGTCCAAAAAGCACAGATTCGTCGTAATCTGAGCTTGGAGGAAGTAAATCGTTATGAGTACAAAGTTTAGATCGCGACCAAACTTTGGAAAATAATACTTGCAGTATGATTTCATTGTACTTACGATTCACTTCTTGACTATTCTCAGACCAAAGTGTCCGAAAATAGGAAAGGAAAGAATACTTGTGAATATTTCAAAGTAAATAATCACGATAGTATTAAGTTGCTTTCACTCATACACACACACACCTAGTCAAATTTGCCAGAATTTGACGAAAACGTGTTTATTTTTACATGTGTATGTGTGGTGGTAGATGATGAAATCCATCGATGGATAAAATATCCGTTGAGAATTTCTCAGAACTCAATCCGTTCGTTGAAACGTGAAAAGCGAGTTCCAGCTTGTCCGCCGCATTGTTGCGTGACCCCTACCACCACCCAAGGACAGACACACACGTCGCACTAGCCGCCATCTTTTGATGTCGCTGCTGCAGCTGCGTAGCCACCAACCGACGAGTTGATAGCTACCGCGGCTCGCATTATATATTTTTCTTTTCAAGTGTGACGACGGTTCTAGCAACGCTCCTCTAGAGAAGCAGCTTGACTGTCAATTGGCGCCCTTCCGAGTGTCCAAAAAGCACAGATTCGTCGTAATCTGAGCTTGGAGGAAGTAAATCGTTATGAGTACAAAGTTTAGATCGCGACCAAACTTTGGAAAATAATACTTGCAGTATGATTTCATTGTACTTACGATTCACTTCTTGACTATTCTCAGACCAAAGTGTCCGAAAATAGGAAAGGAAAGAATACTTGTGAATATTTCAAAGTAAATAATCACGATAGTATTAAGTTGCTTTCACTCATACACACACACACCTAGTCAAATTTGCCAGAATTTGACGAAAACGTGTTTATTTTTACATGTGTATGTGTGGTGGTAGATGATGAAATCCATCGATGGATAAAATATCCGTTGAGAATTTCTCAGAACTCAATCCGTTCGTTGAAACGTGAAAAGCGAGTTCCAGCTTGTCCGCCGCATTGTTGCGTGACCCCTACCACCACCCAAGGACAGACACACACGTCGCACTAGCCGCCATCTTTTGATGTCGCTGCTGCAGCTGCGTAGCCACCAACCGACGAGTTGATAGCTACCGCGGCTCGCATTATATATTTTTCTTTTCAAGTGTGACGACGGTTCTAGCAACGCTCCTCTAGAGAAGCAGCTTGACTGTCATTGCGTTATTTTTTCGCGCGCATTTTTTGCGTCCTCCGTGTGTGTCTTGTCCGGTATCTTTTCACGTTTTATTTTTTAAAGTGAATTTTGATACTAAGCAATTTATTTGCATAATTTCTCCGCGTTTGTTTTTCAACCACGCGATCAGCAGCAGTAGAACTTCTGTTCGAAGCTATATTTTGCAGCAGTATTGGTAAGTAATATCGTAAAATATTACAGTACATTTCGCGAGTGGCTTTTCAATCAAAGCAAACACATCGCAAGTATTTTTCGCGTATTTTTCAAACCAGCACTCAAAGCTGAGTGATAATTCAGTGTCCTTGTATTTTTTCAGAAATACCCAAGGTGGTATTTTGGCACCTGAATTTTTTCTCCAGCAATTCGTGTTCGTGTTCGCGATTCATTCGAAGCTAATTTTTTAGCTGAGATCTAGTGCTCTTTATCTTGTCCGAGTCACCTCTGAAGTGACTTTGCACTCGAATCCCGCTAAGAAACACGTTTCGAGCACGTGTGAAACAGTTCGTCCTGACTCAGCGCTTTTTATCTTGTCCGGATTACTCGCCGTAGTAATCTAGCGACTTGAGTCAACCGACTGTATAGCTCAGTGCTAGTGAAGCGCAATTTACGTGATAGAATATTTTTGTGTACCAGAACCAACTCGCGAATTAAAACCAGCATTGCACGTGAATTTGTGTTTGAAATTTAATAGAAATTTCACACAAAAAAGGGAAAATATTTGTCGTAATATTACCCCAGCTGTAGTTGAATTCGAACGAAATGGCATTTACTGGACCAGCTGCAGGCACCCGAAGTAAAGCGGTAGCCCTTACGCAACACCAAGTACATTGCTTATGTATTGGTGAAACGCACGAAGAATCGTGCGTTACGTTGAAAAATTCGGATAACAAATCCAAACGGAAAAATCGAAAAAATCCACCTACGCAGGATTTAAACGTAGAACAACCTGAACAACAATCGAGTCCGCAGAACCTTGTGGAATCATTGTTCAGCAGTCATCCGCCATCAAACAATTCTGACGAAGAATATGACGAGGATGATGATGAGGATGACGAAGATTACGTACCTACCGAAGAAAATAACATGGTACATGGATCAGATCTCCCTGACCCGCCCCCAGCGAGGACACGTCACCTGCAAAATTACAGGGACTCAAAAAGGGAAGAATGCAGATCCAAAACTGAACCGAAACGACCTGAAATCGCCACCGATGCTGAAATAAATGATCCGTTGAGATCGTTGTTTCAGCAAACCTGGGATTTCACTGAAGGTGCCATAGAGAACCTACAGATTGGTCAAGCAGTTCAAGAACACAGCCTTATCCGAATAGAAGACTGTCTAATTAATCTTGTGGACCATGCAGGTAGTACGAACCGCAACATTGACGGATACAGAAACGACGTAAAAGACGTTCGTGAACACTGTACCCAATGGGCCACTGGCATGAAAGAATATGTAGGTCAAACTACCGGTGCAGCTTTACAAAAAGCTGACAGCGCGATGCAAAAGGCAACGCAATGTGAAACCAAATTTGACCAAGCGACTAATTTATTCAAAGTCGAAATGACAAAACATAAGGCAGAATGCAGCCAGTTAGCTCATGCAGTTGCGGATATGAGAAAGGAAGGTGGATGTAGACCCAACAGTGGTCTTAATTCCAACCCAACCTTGAAAATAAATGCCAACTTAGTCAGAAGTGCTGGCATTTATTATGACGAATCGAAACGTTACTTCCCTCATGAATTTGTACGTCAGTTCGAAGACTACGTAAACAAAAGCAATGCCGCCGAAACTCAGAAAATTTACGCATTCCAAGGAGTAATTGAGACTCAAGATGCGACAGAGTGGAAAGGCGACATGGTGGGAATAACGGACTACGAAGACCTAAAACAGAGATTCCTTCAACATTATTGGAACAGTCAGTGTCAAAACGATGCATGGGAATATTTCCAGAAATATTTTTGCGAAACCAAAACGGAGAAACGTCTGTTCTTGGAGATAAAGAGATGGGTCCTATCTCTAATCAAACGCAAACATCCAAATATTTCCAAAGTATTGGAAGTGGCAGCTGAAAAAGTGCCTTACCCATACGATAAGAAATTAGCGAAACAAACTACAGTGGAAGGTTTTATAAGAAAACTTGACGAATTCGCCAACTATGACTCTGACCCGAAGAATAATGTACGCATTGCAGTTCGCAACAGCGCGATGACGCCCGTTCAATGGCAACAAACTCCATCATTCGAATGGAATAGAATGCCTAACAACAACTGGAATAATGGAAATGGTTTACCACAATCTACGTACTGGATACTCAATGCGAATGGACAGTGGACTCAAATTCCCGGAAACCCGAACAACAACTGGAATTCGAATCAATGGAGTAATCAGACTCAGATGAACTCGAACCAGAATTTCGGTCCACAGATAAGTTGGAATCAAAACCCTAACTCGAATTGGAATATGGGTAACAACCAAAACTTCCAGAATACCAACCCTAACGGGGGTTGGAATTCTCAGAAGAATGCGAAGAATTCTAATTCTGACAGGAATAGGAATTCTACGCAAGGTCCTACTCCAACAGGGAACTGGACGAACCAACCCATGATCACGAATTCACCGCATAATGCGCCGGAACATCCGAAGAAATCGTATCCAGCTGTTACGAACAAAAATGTAAACGAAGGACAACTACAAATGGCATACCAAAAGCTACAAAAGGCTTTAGGTAACAATTTCAAAGGGAATCAGAAAATTAATTTCTATCCCAACTCGAACAAAACTAGTAATAGTAATGGCGTTAAACAGAACACTCATACTAATACTAATTCGAACAATTCTGGTGGTAATAACAACAGCAACGATAATGCAAAACCCCAGAACAGCGACAATCGTGGTGAAAAACCGCATGAAGCCAGAAAACCCTCGACTTTCCAACCGAAAGTGTCTAGTCAGATACCTCTACCGGTACACTTCTTCGTAATAAACGAAGATGGTACGGTAGGAGAAGGTACTCCGGATAACGCCGATTTCTGCGCAGAAATCGAAGAAATCGACCTAGATCACGATTCCAACGAGAGTCAAGACCAAGGAAACGATGACAATTCGGAAAACTAAAAGGACTAGACACTACAGGGGCACGGTCTAGTAACATCAAAGTCCCCGGTAAATCGATTTTTACGGAATTCATTTGGGTAGGCGACGGTATAGCGCACTTCCTAAAAAGAGGAGACACGCCATTACCGGTAGCGGTGCCACCATATTTACGTGATCAATTACCAATTGAAGAATTATACAGACGTATAGAGAAAACGGAATTCCCCGAAGGAGAGAAATTCGTTCTATCAGCTCTGCAATTCGAATTGAATCACTCACCTCAACCTTATGACAAAATAAAGAAAAGTCTAAACAAACTCTTAGATCTACTAGTCAAAGATAAAGGGGCGGAATTGATTATATTATTCTTCCCAATAGTAAAACCCTGCATTCCAGGTGACCCCAAAAGCATTGGCGTTAAACTAGATCGATATATCGAATACCGTAAAATATTTCAAAACGCGGCGGACGACCAAATTGTAATATTCTGGAAAGAACCGCCCATGTATTATTTGCAGACGCAAAAATTGATAACGGCCTCCGGTGTCAAAGCGATTGGCGTCATGGCAGATAAAAACCAACGAGTAATTCCTTGTGAACGAAAGTTCAAATTCGAAAAGGATAGGAACAAGTACTACCCTGCTATACCTACGTACCGTGTAATTTACGACATGGCTTGTACAGGTATATACAGATTATTCGAAGAATGGAAACGAGTACGTTTAAGCAGAAACGCGCTCAAATCTCCATACGACGAAATGCAAAAGATACTCCAACAACGTCCGCAACCTCCGTACACGTACATGGCTCCGCCTGAACAGCAACCTAAGCAGGAGGAAGAAATAAAGGACGAACCATTAAAAGATAGTCAGGTCATCGAACCTAGAAAGAAAACCTTATTTATGGAATATCGAACCTCGTGCAATAATCCTAATTGCCAACGAGATCCAACGTGTTGCATGTTACCAGAGGAGTACTATGAAACATTCACGGACAAGTACACCCGTCCTGCTCAGTTAACAGAACTTGACGACGACGGTTTAGTACAAGGAAATCAAACTAAGAAATCCATAAGAGAGATGGATGTCAAATGTTTGATAATGGAGGACCCAGAACTCGTATTAGACGAGTTTCCGGAACTTGATTATTCTCCAACTCCTTTTGAAGTCTTGAACATTCACCATAGAGCGAAGGATCGAAGACCAATCGGAGATTTTGGAGTTAAAAATGCAATAATCAAGAAACCTCCCAAAGACAGATTGCTCAGATTGTTGACAAGGGATGGCATTAAGACATTTCCGTGTAATAGTGATACAACTACAACACGCGTGAAATTCATAAGAGGCCTACCTGCCGACAAGAAATGGAGACATCATGCACTTCGAAAACGAATAATTAAAGAAGCTCGAGCACTCGAAGCGATTGACAACGCACACCTTGATGAAACTCAGCTGAAAGAAAAAGCTAAACCATTAGTGGTAAACGAAGGTACCGATGACCCAACTTGCGTCGTTCCAATCACAGTAGGTGATAAGATCGTCGCCATTCAGTTGGACTCGGGAGCACTTCCCAACGTTATCTCAAGGAATGTGCTGAAACAACTCAAATTGAAAGTGCCACATGCAGTACGCGAAATCGCTATGGATCGCATCGTGCAGCTACGTATGGCCAATAACGCAATTGAACGAGCGTCACAAATTCTGGCCGAAATTACATTCAATTTTGGTCCAAAGGAATTTGTTGTACCATTCTACATAATGGACACCATTGGCAACACTTTCATACTGGGAAGAGTAGCCATGGAGCATTTGGATCTACACTTACATTTCCGCCAGAGATGCGTAAGTCACGAACCTAAGGATGACGATCATTTTACAATTGCATTTATAAACCCAGATGTTTACAAAGACGCGCTCTCTTTATTTAAGATCGAGCAGATCCCTGAACACACAACAATAACTATTGATTTAATGGCCACAAGCATGTCTACAAGAGACAAGCTAAAAGAGCCTGAAGAAGACCGAATTAAAGCAGTACGTATTATGCAGAAAAATCTCATCGAAGATTTAGCTGAAATACGAGAGCTTGGCATTGCACCTCAAAAGGAGGTAGACGATGCCATGCACAAGATCAATGCTTATCAAGACATATTTAGTCTGAATCCGGGATGTTACAAAGGTGAAAAAGTACATTTCAACTTTATCCCCGGTGAGGGGCACCTAGCAGTGCCACGAGGTGAAAAATATAGACCTCCAGCTCGGTTAAAACAAGCCCTCGATATGACGACTCAAAAGATGTTAGATTTGCGAATAATTCGGCCATCTCGTTCAGTTTTTATAAATACACTCGCACCCGTCATTAAAAAGAATGGCGATATACGACTGTGTTTGGCAGCTGACGAGTTGAACAACTTTTTACAATGCGTACTAACTGAACCCGCTACAATAGATAGCGTAATATTCAGTGGTTCACCTGATGGTCTATTTTGTACGCTGGACTTTACGTCCGGATTCTGGCAATTAGAGCTAGATGAAGAATCGAAAAAGTATACAGCGTTCATAATAAACGGCCAAGTATACGAATTTAACAGACTACCGTACGGATTGAAGATCTCGAGCGGTGAGTTTGTTCATATGATAAACCAAGTGCTAAAGGACGAAGAAGGCATCTCCAAGTTTGTGGATGACGTCAAAGTCTCTGGCACCACGTTTAAAGAAACACTTGATAGACTACTCAGTGTATTCGAAAAAATAAGACGGGCTGGATTAAAACTGAATCCGACCAAAACCCACTTTTTCAAGAGGCGTACAGACCACTTGGGGTTCGTCTTATCCAAAGAAAACATTGATAAACAGGACCTTAAAAAGGAAAAATTCCTGAAATTTGAGAAAGACCATATGAAACATGGCAAATTCGTACTTAAAAACAACAAAGAAGTGTTAGCTCTTGTTGGGAACACCGTGCTGTACAAGCCGTTTATTCCCCGATACATGCAAATCCTGAGCCCAATATACGAACTGACAAAGGGCGACGACCCTATAGTCTGGACGGATGCTCAACAGAAGGCCTTCGACATACTCAAATCGGAGTACTTGAAGGAATTCACGTTGAAACAACCTCCACGTGAGGGCGACTTATTCTTGGATACGCATTATACAGACGATGCAATGAACGCAGTTCTCTTCTACAAGGAAGATGAACAAAAGCAAATCATTATGTTCATTTCTGTTGGCTTCAAGGAGCACCAGAAAAACTTTACGCTGTATGACAAAGAAATGCTAACACTCTACTCAGTCATCAAAAAGATTTGGATGTGGATTTTTAGTAGGAGAGTCCACGTGCGCGCCAATTTACTCCCAATTTACAAAGAATTTGAGAGTCTGGCGAAAACGCACCGAAAAGCTGCAAAATGGGTTACAACCATATGCAATTTCGATCTAATCTATGACATGAAGTTGTCTAATAAAGCGCTATACGACATCAAAGCACCAGAATTGGTAGTCGGAAATATCGTCATAGAAGAGCTAACAGAGCTCGATCTATTGATGATTAACCAAGTGGTACCCAGGTTCACGAAAGGTTTTCACAAGGAAGACAATCATGAACTCACAGGTGCCAGTAAAAAGACCGCCCTACCACCTCTGGATTGCAAATTTATGGACGAAAACGTACCTAGATTATTCGACCTATTATCCAATATAGAAGACGAACAAGCTAGAGATAAACATTGCAAAAAGATAATGGATGTCTTAGAAGAAGACGTACCAGCAAATAATAAGAAGCAACAGGGTACGTCACTTCGTAAAAAACAAATTTATGACATAATGTACACACGCGATGGTAAAAAACGTCTGATGAAAATTTTGCCAGATAAATCGCAAGTACCATATTTACCTGATCGTTTGCTTTACGACACTGTCGACTACCTACACTGTGCCTATGGGCATACTGGGGCAAATCGATTAGACATGATTTTTAGACAACTATACTACCATCCTAGTTCACTCGCGTATATACGCGATATTACAAACACCTGCATTATATGCAAAGTGAACAAGAACTACGCGAAGCACAAAGTCCTGGAATACGCTCAAATAGAGGCGTACGCCATTGGCGACGTGCTATCGGTAGACATATATGGACCAGTTCCAGCATTAAAGAACGATCCGAAATACTTGCTAGTTGCAAAAGAAATCTTTACCAGTCGTGTCTGGCTTCGAGACATGCACAGGATTCAAAAGAAAGTAGTTTGCAACGCAATGGAATCAATTTTATTTGAAATTGAAATCCACGATGTCAAGATCAAGAAAGTGATCACTGACAACGGTACGCAATTTATTTCCGATTCCTGGTACAATTTGCTGGAAAAATGCGAGATCAAAGTTGCACACACGACAGCTTACAACCCTCAGAGTTCTTCAGTGGAACGAACAATGAGAGTCATAGGCGATAAGTTACGTGTCAAACTCAATGAAGTTTATGATCCATATCGCACTCATCTTGGTTGGAGTAAATTCGTTGGAGAAATCCAGAACGAAATAAATAACACACCAACGTCGTTTGGTTTCAAGCCCAACGAGGCTTGGTTCATACCAGACACGACAATTCCAGGTTTTCCTACTGAAATTAGAACTTTCAACTTCCGAGATGCGTTAGCAAGATTACATGATCAGAACGAAAACAACCAAATTCCATCAATAACCATTGAGGAATGTCGAAGCCGTGAACTCAAGATATTTGACGTCCCGTCGAACGAACAGGAAGTCTTTATCGACAACAATGGCTATGCCAGAGTCACAGCCGACGGCGCCTGTTCCAAAAATGGCTCACCCGAAGCTATCGCTGGAATAGGAATCTGTTTCAAACCGGGTTCAACTGCTAACATATCTGACAGGATTGTAAGCACAGAATTCCAGGTTACGAACAATTACGCCGAACTAATGGCAATAATTATTGCGCTCGAAATATTACGAGATAACGGCGTTAAGAAGATGAAATTGTTATCAGATTCGAATTACGTAATCAAAGCGCTAACGAACACATGCTCGATTTGGAAAACCAATAATTGGAAGAATTCCCGAAACAAGCCAGTTCATCATGCTGAACTATTTCAACGTATTCTTGCTATCAGGCAAGAGCTCGAAGATGTAGAATTTCAGCACGTATACGCACGCAAAGTAGAATACACTAACATCATAGCAGATATGTTAGCTAAAAAAGCTGTGTATACGAGTGAATGGCAAGAAGACAGAAGCGGGAATTTGACTGATCGCCAAGCCGTTGAAGCATTTATTAGAGAAAAAAGACGTCAAAAGCGTATTGAAGAAGAATATTGCTTCAACAAAATGCACGTTGATCCTACATATTTGCAACCTGGCGATATGGTTTTAATTACTAACCACAAACAGTCAAGTTTCGAAAAAAGAACAGCTGCGAAACTTTATCAAAAGAAACATGGACCTTTTATAGTAATAAAATGGTCAGGTTTCAACAGTTACCTTCTGAAACCTACAGATGGAACAACTGTAGATAGAATTTCGAACATAAGACAGTTAACGCTATTCCTAACTAGTAAAAACATCGAAGACATGGAAAAAAGCGACTGTCTCAAATCTCTACTAGACCAGCGTTCTATTGAAGAAAAAATCAAAGAATTTTTGTTCAAAGCTCGCGAAGCAATGTCTGACAGCGAGGAAGACGTTGACGACCCGCCAACTCGTGCACCGCAAGGTGTCGGTATTAATGAGCGTGACATTGCAGAAGCATCACCTGCTATTTTACGACAGCTTGAAAATACAGCACGCGACCTTCGAGCACAACAAAGAGCTGAAAAACGCGATCAAGCCAGTACTTCAACAGCTACCGAACTACAAGTAGAAGTTGAAGTGCACAACCCACCGATTACTGAAACTGCAGTAAATGGTGAAGTGCCAACTGAACAACAGTCTACGGAATCAACATCCACTGATTTACGAGAGGAAGTTGATCCAAAGGACTCAGCTCAAAATACCAATGCCACTGAGGAGACTCAGACGAGCACAGAGGATCAACTAGAATCCTCAACTTCGACTGGGGCATCCGCAGCCACACCCAAACAAAGTGCACAACTCGCTCCTTCTGTTAGGAAGCCGCGAGGTCGACCTCCAAAGACACCTAAAATTGTGACAAACGCCGCGGAGCCGCAACCTTCAACGTCGCAATCTCAAACAGGAGATTTGACGACAGGAGGTAGCGCACAACCGGCAAAAGATCCGAATAAATTGACTAAATCTCAGAGAAAATCTGAGAGAATCAAGGCACGCCTAATGCGTATGGGTCAAGACCCACTTAGAACCTACGATTTCCATCAGATTGTCCCATATCATTACTCTGAGAAAAGTCTCTACAAAAGTTACTTTATTGAGGACTCGGAGTTTCCCGTCACAGAAGACTTACAAGAAGTCTACACTGTGGAACCGAGAAAATTAGAGGTCAATAAAGTCACAGTTGAGATTAATCCTGAGGAAAATGAAATTAACATTTTCATATCCCTCCCACCAGAATATAAACTGGAAGGAGAAGTCATAAAGGTTGAAATTCCACCTCAGTGTGAAATACCTAGAAATGAAAATGCAGTTGCTCAATTCTTAAAGAGTACTATAACTAATGCCATGAGTGGCTGGTTACTAAATAAAATTTGAGATTAGTCATTTTATTTCATAAACTCGTAATTGCAAATTTGGAATACTATACTCAGATAGTAACCAAAATACGCCACAGACAAGGATTCGCTGAAATCCAAGTCACAAGTATTTTATGATTGGCAAAATTTCAAACAGGAAATTAAAACAGTCAGAATGAATCACAAATACGAGAAAAAGTTTTAAATTTCAAATAATTTGATTAGAAGACACAACCAAACACATGTAAACGCGGACTGGGGCATTTAAAATGATCAATTTCGAAAATAATTAGATTTTTGAATAATCATAAATCACGTATGCTCAATCACAATTTTCAACAGGTTAAAATTCGGTAAAAGACTGAAATTTAACTACTAACATTGACTTAGTTTGGAAATTTTCGGAGTTGGAATTCGGTAAAAAACTGAAATCCATCTCTGAGAATCGTCCAATACGTAAAAATTCCACAAGGGAATGATCACGTAACAGCCAAGAATCATTTTGTGTAATTTTAACGCGAAAATTTGAGTAAAATCTCAAAATTTTGAAAAATAACGCTATTCAAAGCGTTACGCGTTACGTTACGGGCAAAAACGTGAGCCACCGCATCCGCATGTACTCAGACGGAATAACACCGGCGAAAATGTGCTCTTATCACCATTTCATCACTTCGAAGGAAAGTTTGATTAATTTAGAAGTTGTTCTCAGCAAAGTTGTACTTTTGAGTAATTAAAGGCTACGTTGAAATTAACTAACGCGTTAATACACTCTTTAGCGATTTCTACAGTGCCAGCTATATTGAAACGAGTAAGTAAACCTTCAATTACGTAGCATTTAGTCCAAACTAATATCAAACAATATACCAATCTGACTTCGATTTTTAATAGAAAAATGGAAGCGGAAATGAACAACGGTGACCATAACAACCACGAGCACACCATCGCCAACCAACGAATCCGTCAAACCTGCAAAATTACAAAAAGACATGGCGAAATATATCGGAAATGCTACGTGCAAAATGGTAACGGTCCAGAAACGATGAAATGGATCAAGTTAGAGTTCCTGCAATGGTGGGACGAGCTGACTGAAAATACGGATCATTACGAAGTATGTTCTGCCATTAAGGCGTTATTAATTGCACAAAGGAACATAGATACTAATCTATCACGCTATTTGTTTGTTAAATCAAGGAGTAACTAGTTAATACGATAACGACGGCGTAGAAACTCCAGCGAATCGACGTATTTGCGGGTGAATCAGCGCATCAGATTGCGACGAATGAAACACATACAAGATGTGATCATTGTCGTGATAATTTTAGTCATATCAGATTAATTTGCATTTTCGTACTTGTCTTTCATACCTTAAATATAGATGTATTATATACTGCTTGCTTTAATTAATCATTCACACTCTCATTGCACAGCTTAACATTGCATACTTCGCCGAAAGTAAACAATGTACGCTCTCACACAGCTTAATTACACGCAAATGAACAAACGGATACTTCGTAGGAAGTAACCTAACGTTCAACATATGCCTCACATAATTAACAACTCAACTGCTTGAGAGCATTTTAATCAAACTCGATACTAATATCGTTCTCAATCGATTATTTAGCGCTCAAGAAAAATGGAAGCTGCAATTAAGCAATGATGAAGGCTGAAATGAAAAATACATCGAATAACTACAAATACAAATTCAGGTAACAACTCGAAGTTTATTTGTATACTAAATTATTCGATGATAAAAGCAAGCAACGTGAATATTACACATCAATGGTAAAGTGAATCTCTACAATGAATTCATCGCATTCGGTTTTCGTTTCAAAATAGTTAGCAACAAGCTATGTGAGTTGAAAATTACTCTAATAAGAGTTGGTTTCGAACTTATGATTAGATTTTGAAAGTTAGCATTACATCTACGATCAATTCACCGGCGAGTGAAATGATTCTAACGTGGAAGAGCTACGAAGATGAAACCGAACGTTGATGCAAAATTTTCTTTATGGTAAAATAAAATATCACGTAAGTACCAATTACATACTTCAATGTAAGTAAGTAATGAGTACCAGACGATCTCTCAGAGTACAGATTGTTCAGATAGTGTTTATTTCCAAATTATAAAATGAGCTACGTAGACGAAACCGAACGTTACAGTAATTATCTTTCAGAACAATGATCGCTGAGTAAAAACTGCGTACTTCAACGTAAGTAAAACAGTAGGTACTTGGTGATTTGGCTTCAAACGCTAATTCTCCGATTTAGTATTTTGAAAAATATTCCAAAGTGAGTAAAATTCAAAATTACAAATTAGCAGCGAACCAAATCAAATCATTGATAACTAGCGAATAATTTAGTCAATTCAGATACGCAAATGAAAGATAATTTTAACGAACGTTCATTAGCAGAATACCTACGGTCAATTTACCGGTGAGTAAAGTGATTGTAGCTAGGAAGAGCTACGTAAACGTAACCGGTCTCAATTAATAATGACTTTGCGAAATAAATTAGCTAGGAGAAACCACGTAGAAAATACCGATGGTCTCTTAGTTTAAAATTTCAAAAACAGCTAAAAGAGCTACGAAACTGAAACCGATCATACTAAGACCAAATAATAGTACTAAATCAACCTAGATTTATGAATAATGAGCAGTAATAATTTATTTAGAAATTATGATCGCTAATAACGTTCACGTATTTTCATACAGATTCCAGATCGTATACGAAGGGCGAGCAAATTTTATCGTAGTATAAAATACCGCCAGCGGTACAAATGGAATATAGCAACGTTGCCAGACGTAGCATTTAGAAGTAGAAAATACAGGTACAGTGACTAATTATGTAGTCGTTTGAAATTGCCAGTATCAGTGTTAAGTAATACAATGTTTGTTTTTTCTCGGTGAAACAACTACGAGTATGATGAAAATAATCAGATTTTCGCAACAGAAAGTAGCAGTTAAAAAGTAATCAGAAAAAATAGAATTCGAATTGGAATAAATCAACAACTTGGCAACTTTACTCAAAAAGTTACCTTTGGAACTATTCGTACAGGTAAAACTTAGTTAGTATACTGAGATTCATGTACAAATCCATATGCCTTTTCTTAACACTACAACTCAAAATTCGAAAAAACAAAATTACGAAAACGCAATTTTCTAACGCAGACAAGTTCAAAATTTTTTTCGAAATAATAGATTTTGAAATTCATTTTTCACATACATATGCCCTCATGTTTACGAGAAAATTAGATTCGTGCATTGCAAAGCGTTTTCGAGGCAATGAGAAATTTTTGAAATTAATTAAGAGCCCAAAATAAATAAAATTTTGTTGACTCGAAATTATTTCAAATCTCAAAATGTAATTTTGAAAATCACAAAACGTGAATAAAATGACCGAAATAATAGATTTTGGATATTTTTTCACGAAATTTTTGCAATACAGTAAAAGACTGTGACGCAAATTTCTTCGAACAAATACCTGAAAAAGACATAAATAAAAACCACAGGAGTAGTAATATTTAATTGATGACAAATAAAAATTTGAATAATTAGAATTTCGAGGTGATAATAACAAAAATCACCAGCACGCAAATTTCAACCATCGAATCCGAGAAAAGATTGGAATCGATGAAGAAATCTGACGCAATAATTTCGAGACAAAGAAAAAACGTGCATTTAGCAAAAGGCAGATGTTTTCTTTCGATGAAGAGAAAGCGACGTGACTCGTAGCGATAGCAAAATGGCTGACAGGCCGTTAAAAAATTCGATTTAATTGCGACGTAGTTTATCATAACAATAAAGACCGCCGAACTGCGCATTTAGGCGCACATTTTGACAAACCCGTTCCAGGAAACCGGCGCCGTCCGATATTTTCTGCTTAGAACATTCTAGAAGGTTATAGTCAAAACCTGCCGTTCGAGCGCATCGCTACCAACACAACACCGAGTTCGACCAATCCCGTTCGCCGCCGCCGAGTAGTGAAGTGGGGGAAAGACTCGGCAGTTGGAAGCAACGACGAACCTGATCCAACTATCGAAATCATTATTTCGTTTCACGTGCTACCGAGTACATGCCTTTGCTCTTGCTATATGTTTTGCTAATGCGTTTTTGAATCTTCGTATTCTGTCTTCGCGTCTTATTTTTGCGTTGCTATCGTAAGTAATTATTACTTATTTCGAGTATAGTATTTTCGTTTCTCGTTTCAATTTTAAATATTTGTCGTCAGCTCCTGTGGTAAGTACAAACTCGTAAGATTAATATGCTTTTAATATACTAAGCAGTGTTAACGTAAAAGACAATAGGCCCACCATGCCGATTTGTTTTCGAATAATTATTCAACATTTATTTTTTCGCTAAATCGGTATTGCCTTACAACTTCGTTTAACACCTCGTCGCATTTCTGTTCACAGTGATGGCAGAATCTACGCATCTCGCATGCGACAAATGCGGTTTGGTGATTACGTCACCAGGCAAGCAGTATGGAGGCGACAAAAAGGTTCCCGAATCAATCTACATAACCAAGTGTCAGCATCTTTATCATAAGAGCTGCATCATGAAAGCGATAAAAAACTCCGAACTTCGAAATCCTGCCGGCGTGCAGTTGACTAAGTGTACACATATTGGATGCGAACGAGATGTGAGCGAGGACATCTGCTACAAGGTAGAGGTAACTCGTATTCAAATCTCGACGCCTGAACCTACGGAAGCCGCAACCGGCGAGTTGCAAGCTTTACGTAGGGAAATCGCTCAGTTGCATACCGACAGAGAACTACAACAAGATTTGTCCGAAGACATGTACAAGAAAATGTCAGATTTCGAAGTACAATTAACTGATGCTAATAATATGATCGCGAGTTTAAAAGCTCAATTGGAAACTACTACGGCGAAATACGAGGCACTTCGTAAAGCCAAAATGTCATCGCTATTCCCGAGCTCCACAGCGATAGCCAGTCACTTGAACCAGCAATCTGCAACCAGCTCGAATGCGACGACGCCAGCTTCGCTGCCGGCGGTTACGGCCACCTTACCGACAAATACGACGCCGATTTCGACGACCACTGCACCTACCGCGGCGACAAACGAGCTCTGCCAGGGGTTTGTACTGTCACCGTTCCCGCCTCCACCTCCGGTCAACAACGGTACACCAAAGGTCACGCCGAAAGTTCCGAAGCCGTCAAAAAACGCGGAAAGAGGTATCCCCACGCCCACGCCGGTGGGCGCAGGGATACCTCAAACAAACGCCGCTACCGCGAGCAACCTTACGCAAGGCCTCCACCGCCCGCCGCCCGGTTTCCCGATCATAACAGGCGCCGCAGCGAACGCCGCGACGAACGCTACGACGAACGCAGCGACGGACGCTACGACGAACGCTACGATAATCGACGGTACGACGAATACGAGCACCATCACGACGAACGCCGCTACGACAACCGCCCCACGGACACTCGCTCACGTCGAGGACGCGGCCGATGGGGCGCTTATTAGTTTCAAAATCCCGTTCGTGCAACCGGGTACAGCGCCGACTGTACCGGATGCAAGTTCCCACTCGCCGATTTCACCTTACTGGGATTTCCCGCAAAAGAAGGAAACAGACTACTGGGGAAGACCACTCGCTCAAAGTGGCGAGCAGTCGAACTCCAGCGCGCCCGATACCACCAACACGCAGAATTCCGTTGATCCGAACGCGAATTTGAACGTACCGAATCAAGCCGAAAGCGCTCAACCAACGGCGAACCAGTCTCCGGCGGTCGTACCAAAAAAGAAAAAGCGGGCAAAACCGGGAAAACAGTCCAATACGAAAGCAAATCGAGACACTTTCGATTCACGATACCCGGAGGTAACGCACGAAGTGTTAGCGCCATTCTACCCAACGAATGCCTACCCGCAACACTTTTCGGTCTGCGGTTTGAAAATCGGCGAAGCAAAACCCGTTATGGCTCTGTTCGCGTACAAATATTGGATTGTAGGCGACATCCATGCTCATGGCATCATGCATGCGATTACGGAAGGCAAACCATACCATGACAACATGGATAAGCGCATGTATAAGCGCGACATGAAGATTTCGGAATTAATTGAGTTAATCGTCGAATTAAAACAAATTCCGAAAAATCTCATGATATCCATTGGAACATATGACATCTTCGCATTTACGCCACCGAATACCTTCGACCTAAATTTCCGGAAACTCATCGAAGTTTTAGGAGATAAAAAAGTCGAACAGGTAATCATGCTGCCAACGAATGCGAGCGGCCGATTGCACAATAACACGTTCCGGCAAATTACCCAAACCTTTACGTACAACTGGGGAAACGGAAAATTCCAATATATGGTAGCGGGCCATTTGCTCAATGATTTGAACCTCGAATTGGCATCTGTGGACGAGCTTGGACCGAAGTATACGAAAGCTACATACCAAAAAGTAGCAAACTGTATTGCAGCCGTATTTATTCCGGAACCAGTTATCGAAAAAAGCGATTCAACCGTCGAGTTGAATAACGCTAATAGCGCCGCATCATCACCTGCAACGCCTCCAACATCAAAAGCGAAGCTTGATACGAACGTCGATTCGCAACAAACTTCCGCACCAGTGATGCCGCAGTTCAATCTGCCAAAATCGTCGTTCCAGCAAAGCCCGAATGACATCGTAACCGACACCCTGTCACCATCCTACGTAAACCCGCAGTTGCAGCAGGCAACAGCGAATTACCTGGGAAATAAAGCAGTGGGTACGCCGCCATACCCCAAAGTGGGTACAGCGACACCTGGATGTCATCCGCTAGATCCGCGCAACCAAAAGGCGAAATCAACAACTTCAACGAAAGTTGAGATTTCACCATACAGTGGCTTGCACCTAACAAATGTAGGTTTTTCTGACGACGAACAGAAACCGCTTACCGATAAGGAGGTGATCGAACGCGCCAAAGTCCTCACTAAAATTCAAGCCGATGTAAAAGCTAGTAAAGCGAAAGAGCAGGAGCGACTAGCCGCCGATGCCAAATCGCGCGAATCGTTAAAGGAAAAGATGGAGTGGAAGAAGGAAGCTGATAATGCGAAAGCTGGCATCTCTTCGTCGAAGGAGAAACCAGCCCGCAATGTTTCTGAAAAATCCGGGATTTCGTCGGATGATTCAAATAACAAACTCAGCACGTCTAAAACTCCATCCCGCGCAGCCTCCAAAGCAAGAGAACGCTCTCGCTCAGAGCACAGATCGTCGAATAGATCAAAAGATCGCAAGGTAAAGTCGGGAGATGAGTCAAACGTACTCAACACCGACTCATTACCCAACCCGACCAATAAAGAGGACAAATACATCGGTTATATGGTGAAAACGCCACCATCGGGCAAACCTCCCACCGAAGCGGAGCGACGAATGTACGAGATATTCGGCAATACCGATGGTGTACCTGAGCCTACCGACTCAACGACCTCTGCCTCTGCTTCGGAAAGCGACACGACAAAAGTCGTCAAATCAAAACCGCGCAAATCACGCAGCTCGGTGAAAGTTAAACTCTCGCCGCCGCAAACGTTACTTACCTATATTCCGAGACAGCAGCGCGCAAAGCAGCAGCGCGTAAACGCAGCGCTTAAGCGCAACTTAGTCCTCAAAAAGGTATTCGGTAAACAGTCACAACCGAAAATACAAACTGATGCTGAACATCCTACGACGGAAGGAACAGTCGGCACTCAGCCAAAGGTACTCGTGCCGAAGCTTGATTTAACAGAATCAACGCCGCATGAGAAACCAGTGAAAACGGTCGACTTAACCGAGTCAGCGGAATCCGATAAACCTCTCAAAACTATCGATCTCACCAATACGGTAGATCCTTCCGCCGAGGAGGAACTACCTCGAGGAGCGCAGTCAATCGAACAGCGCATTCTAACAAAGGTTGATACAGCGGTACAGGATACGACTCTAACTCTACATTCCGTCGAGAATGATGAGTTTACTACCATCCGACAAGTAGTAACCACCGTAGTTACTACTGAAGCGATTGAAACTACCGAGCCGGCTCATCTCGTTGGTACTTATGATCTGACTAATGAGAGTCCTCCCAACGACGAAGAATCTCAACAGCCAGTATCACCACGCACCGAAGCAGCGCTCCTCGACGAAGGAGTACAGCAAACGGGCGTACCGGCAATCGAACCTTCAAATGACGATGAAGGTGAAGACGACGAGGAGGATGAAGACGACGAAGATCTTTAAACCAACTCGCGTTTTCTTTGTAAATAGTTAATAATTTTTTATCATTATCATTTCTCGTTCTCTAATATTTGCCAAAACACACTGTCGTAGTAGTAATAAGCTATACTGTATGACTTTTTGATATCAGAATACAAGATTTTGAATCAATGTCTTTTATTTACTTTGTCGAAATTATTTTGATTACAGCAATGAATATTCAAGAACGCTGGTGTGCCTTCAACGATATTTATTATATATTGCGCTTTGTCGACAGATTGGTGCATGCATTCACAGTAACGTATGCCTTATCTGAAAAAACTGCGCACATAAGCATTAGATGTCATAATCAAGATGACTGCTTCTATGTATCGACAATAACTCGTTCAATTGAACTCGACAAAGAATATTTCATTTTATGGTTCGCACTGCTGTTACTCTACGCAGACTTAATTTGGCAAATTTACAACATTGAAAGCTCACAATCGTCGAATTGTTGAAACTTTCAATACATCAACTTTCGAACTTCTCTAACAGGAGTTGATCGAAAAATAGAATTATATCCCAATCGTCGAATTGGTGGTCTTTTCTCTATGTTACAAACTCGTCGTAGTTTGTTGAGTTTTTTACTGCCAATTCTAATACTTTATATTTTTTCAACAGTATCGAAAAAATGGTTTGCGTATCGAAAACGCCAGTAGGGCATTCGTTCCGAAAGCCGTCGTTGGACGTGTTACACGAGCCAGTCCGAGGCAACGAAGTTCCAGTCCGACCATGGCCAATTATTCCACCGTGGCACCCAGAGTTGAGACGTTTACTCGCACCGAACGATGACACCGTCGAGCGTCGTCAAAGGTTCCAGCCGAATATTCTCACTCGCCGGCCGCCAACTCCGGAAGTAACCGACATTATCACGGTAATGCCAAGCGGCGAAGAGCGGCGATATTATGAGATCACCCGCAATGCCAACGACGAGCCGCAACTTCAACCAATCCAGGGACCGGCAAATTCTACCGATCAACGACAAATCACCTGGACTCAGGTTCATCGGCGATCAACGGCACGTCCCCTCAACTGATATGATTCCATCGTCGATGAGATACTCCAGTCGCGGTATGAGCCCGAGCCCAACACGGAATTCAATCGTCTACCACTCAACGAAGCGCCGACGGCACATCCGTTCACGATCCTATTGGAACGAGTCACCGCGCCGCTTACTTACGTCGATGACATTCGAATTGCACCGCAATGACCAGTTTTTTCGATACTACCATTGTAAATTTTTCTGTGTAAATAATTTTTTTTTGTTTTTTGCATTTTGTATTTTCTTTGTTAAGTCTGCCTGCGTGCAGATATTTCAAAGTTTTTATTGTTTTTATTCTCATCATGGCTGTTATGTAAATATCATGTTAAAATTACTTTTTCTTTTGTTTTCAAATTACATACCTACGTGTATGAATTTTCTGTTACTTGTATTTTCGTTTTGAACTAATTTTTAGAAGACTTAATTATTTGTGATTGATGTATCACGGTGATGACGTTTTTGTTCCTTTGATTAGTATTAATTCTCTTTTGTAACATTTCGTATTATTTCTTGTTTGAATTTTCACCCAGTGATGTGTTTGTCACCTTAATTTGTTAGTTGTTTTGTATTTTTTACCTTTTTATGTTCTAGTATTAATTTTCGTTAATTTGTACATAGTTCCTACAAGCCGTTACTACCTCGTCGAAGGTAGAAACGACTTTAGTATTAGTAACATCTTTGTTTGCATTTTCGAAGAGTTTTTTGCTTTATATTTTCTCTCTTGTGTTTTGCAAACCCTTAATGCGATATCGCCGTATATTGCAACTAGTTAAGCGTGATGAATACTCGGCGAAGTAATCTCACGTGAACACCAATCGTTGAATTGGTATTCCATACCCCGTGCAAACTCGAGAATTGATTTGCCAGAATCGATTTTCACGCAGTCTGAATAGATATTTTTTCCACCTCAGGACAAGATGGCGCATGAATCGACAAACAGGTTGATACTGTAAGCCGCAAAGTCTCTTCAGACAATATAAGCCACACAGTAGGTGTAGCCAGTTTGAAGAGCACTCTTTTTTGTCCTGGTTGACACAAGATGCGTCGTCGAACGCAACTATTCATTTATTTATTGGACCGCAGCCCTCAACAAGCAACAACAAGTCAGTTGAATGCGCATTATCCGACATTCAGGTTGGAAATGTAAGTCGCTCGCTCTCACAAGAACATTAAAATAAGAGGTACTCTGCCAAGGCACGAATCGGATACGCGATACCTATCGAGCCTCTCTCTTTCTAGAGTCTTAGATTGAGGCGAGCTCACGCTATCCGAACGTGACCTAAAATGAAGAATTATCACGCTTCCCGTCCAACCGAGACGGCGCGAGTTCCACTGGACAGAGTTCCGATGGCTCCGTGAATAATTCCAATTTCGTACGTAACGCAAGAACGTTACAAATGTTCAGAGAGCTAAATGAATTACCGCGATGGTATTCGGGATTACCGCGGTGTAGTCCCTTTAAAAGCTAAACTGACTTTCCTCTCAAATAAAACGATCAGTTGCAAAGCGCCTTCTCCGACATTCAGGTTGGAAATGTAAGCCGCAAGTCTCCTAGAAGAACATTAATTTAATAGGTACTCTGCCCTGGTATCGCAGGATATAAAGAAGCGACGGATTCGCGTTGTTTTCCTCGTATTTTGTCGATACCTAAAACGACAACAGGTGCTCTGCCTGGGTAATACCGAAGTGGCTGTTAAAATTCTGCACGATTTTTTCGGAAACTTTGGGCCATTACCAAAAAGACAACAGGTACTCTGCCTAGGTAAACACCCACTATTTTTTCAACGCTGGGTGTTATTACCAAAAAATGACAGATAGTATCTCCACGAGGTGATACAATGTTCAGGGAGCACAATTACCGCGATGGTAATTAGAACTACCGCGGTGTAGTTCTCACACGATAAACTGATCGAGTCTTTCGAGCCATAGGAAAACGATCGTCGAATCGTATCTGAAAGCTCATTTCGGCCTTGTCACCTTGCTTGTAATGACAACCAGTTGAAGCATGCGCTTTAATCGACTATCAGGTCGGATTTTGTAAGCCGCTCGTAACACCTCCACTAGGAACATATTAATAATTGGTTCTCTGCCACGGTACATCTATGCGCCAAGATGTTGAGAAATTGAGACATGTCACCATCAAATCGCGAGATCTTGAGGAGACTTGTGCTCAAAGACTTCTTCACCTTTGGGCTGTGTAGATGATATTACCGAAAATAGACCGTAACACACTAGGTGTTATATTGGTATGCTCGGAGAGTTTATTTTTACCGTGTTGGTATATGCAACTACCGTCGAGTAGATGCAAGGTATTATTCAAACTGGTTCACAATTACAGCAAGTTCAAAATTGGTAAATTAGTGGTCAAGGTTTACGAACCCTTTACACCCTGAAAAAAGGACATGCTATTAATTGGTACTCTGCCATGGAGGCATACCATGCCGACAACCTTGCGCAATG
This sequence comes from Planococcus citri, assembly GCF_950023065.1. NCBI lineage: Eukaryota > Metazoa > Arthropoda > Insecta > Hemiptera > Pseudococcidae > Planococcus > Planococcus citri. The sequence goes on from NC_088680.1 coordinate 33,369,452, forward strand.
CAGCTTGTTCGAGAGCACGGTATTGCCATCTCCATTGCCAATGGAAAGAACCGCCTGCTAGGGCGATTGTTACCTTGATCATTGGCGATGTGATCCAAAAAATGAACTGTAACACACAAGGTGTTATATACGCATGTTCAAATCAGGAAGACCGCTGATCAGCACTCTTGGTCGTCGAACCAATTGAAACCCATCCAAAGGACATGCACTATTTCGGTTCTCTGCCTCGGTACTCACCTACCTAGTCAGCAAGCGGATACTTGTAACGTTACTCGAAGAAACAGACTCGGACAGTAACAGTTTACGGTTTCGCAGAAGACGAAGTAGTGAAGTTACCGAAAATGACCACGCGCCCATTCGCTGGAAAATAAATCGTTGTATTTGTCCCAGCGACTTGGCGATTGGAATCGAAAAGTAACATAGAAGATGTTGCAAGTATGTCCGAATGGGAGGCTGACACCTAGGGAATTGAGAGGAACTTGGTAGCATGGTTTACGAACCATTTTTAAGAGCCGCATAAGAACATATTAATAATTGGTACTCTGCCACGGTACGCACCCCGTATCTGGAAGAAATCAGGCATGGTCCTGAAGGATTCCGCAGGTGATGACGTTACCGAAAAGGACAGGTACGCTGCCTGATAATGCCATGACTTGCACGGAACCGGTTACGGGTTCCAACAGGAGATGTAGCGATGACTACCTTTCTGCAAGTCATGACACACACGAAACCGATGACACAGCTTCAATTAAAGAAGCCAGTTTCTTTTCGTAGTTGGTGTTGTTCGAGCTTTCGTGTTATCAAAAATGCCAATTTTAACACAATTAAAGTGTTATAATATGTTCAGACGGACAACGCTGCAAGAAGGATATACTATAATAACAGGTTTCCCAGCCTGCGAATCCTCTGCGAGAATTGCAGAAATCGCTATGTCATTATTTTGCATATCGATAATCGCGATCCGGCAGGCACGTGCCATTTTTCGCATTATCAACCTCAAAAAATGACAGATTTCTTGCAGACGTCGCAGTGAGCGATTTCGAAAAATGGACGTAACATATAAGATGTTGCAATATGTATGTCCAATGCAGCGAGGCTACCAAGCACAAAATTTGAAATTTGAATACCATTCTTTGATCATTACGCGGTACTACCCCTACATGAACCTGTTGCTGGGCCTTGATGGTCGATTAATTTATTTTCTCTTGTCTAAGTTATTCTTTACCGTATGCCTCTGCCATTCTCATCGTAGAAACGCAGGGGGGCAGGGGGACAGCTCCGCTGCCACGTACATGCATAGTATATCATGTTTTTTATCCGTGCTTTTCTCCGCTGGTTACGCCATCGAGCAAACCTCAGAGGGGCATATGTGATATACTACTATGCCGTACGTGGTATGTATAGGGCTCGCCCACATGGTAACACTGCGTTGCACTAAGGCAACACTGCGTTGTATTCTCGTCAGCTAGCCATACGAGCCAAGCGACGAGAGTACAGAACGCCAGTAATGTATCCGAGTGCACGCGGGTATGTTATTCACGGTTAATGGGTTAATGCAGTCATTTAATTATAAGTTTTTACTCTCGAGTGTTAAGTGTTATGTTTAGTGCTTTAGTTTTAGTTAGTTATTAGTGAAACCATTTAATAGACGAGAAGGAGTGATGATCTACCCGTCGCCACTCTGGGTAAGTACTTGCACATATCAGTGTGAATAAGTTAGATCTCCTTGCCAGAGGAGATCACTTATCCAAACCTACACCACAGTGTGTAACACCGACGTGTGTATATTTAGTTTAAGAAAGTGTCATGTTAACTAGTACATTTGCATATGTGCTATTCATGTAACGTGTTGTTAATATTGCACACATTAAATATTATTCTCGTGTATAACTTGTTATTATTTATGGTGTGTATGATCATATGTTAAGAGTGTAAAAGCAACCATTTCCTACTCACGCCCTAGCCGAGCATGTGAGGTATTCCGGTGAGTATTTAGTAGAAATACTCTAAGGGATATTTCTTGGAAACAACACAATAGCAACCATCGTAAGTCACATTACCAATCACTGCTTTAAGACATTTTACCCTCTTACAGGGTCATCTATGGTGAAATTTATTGGGTAGGTAGGTATCTGAGTTAGCTATCATTCAAAAACGATAATTTTTGATAATATCACGCTACGCTAATTCAAATACCTACCTATTTAAAGGTCGAATATTCGAATATGACTCCAAATGTGCAAGAAAGAAATGATCCAAGCACAATTTCACATCTTCCTCGAATTTCTCAACTTGACAATATTTTCTGATAGTTTTACCTATTGATAATATGAAATTCAGCAAAATGTAAAAAGATGTGTCCAAAAACGTTGTTTAATTTGCCATCCACGATATACCAACCGTCACAAAAGCTTTATTCGAATGCGATATATATTCACAAAGGGGTACAGGGTTAAATTGAAAGGGCTGCTGTCAATCGTGTCACACTACGTACGATACATGAATAAGTACATATATTCCATCGTTATCATATTTTTTCACTATATGTACCTACTTTATAACATCGATGCCTGACAATGGAATCCAACACTTGAGAGACGTTTAAAAAAAGATATTTGACGCAGGAAAAAAACCAGCACTTCTTCCCGATGACATTTTTTACATTTTAATTGACTCGATGCCGTATATAAGGGTTAGATTTTCATATTCAACGTTAACTGTATTAGGTACCTACGAGGAAAGCTAACTCATACTGAATCTCGTATTTCTCGAAATCCTTCGCATCAAGGGCAATATAATCATTTTCATTACTGCACGTATCGTACCATTCCGAAAAACCTCAACTATCGTAAATTGAGTAGCCTATACATCTCTCGCTCTCCTATACTAATGCAAATTGGGTTTCTGTCTGTATACTCTATATTAACGTATAAACTTGCGTAGGCTTATTCTTTAGTCTTTAGGCGTACAACATCGATTAAAAGAGTTGATTTTTATAGACCTGTAAAAGTACCTAAATTTACAAGCTGTAGGTACGTCGGTTTACATTGTCGATGAAATTCGGCGGCGGACCTATCTGGCCGCTCGCGATGGAAGTGTACATTGTCGAATTTAGAAATGCATACGTACTTATACTATAATACTTACATACGCGAACGGTTGTTTTTATTTTCAGTTCTTGGCACACTACGAATATATCCAGGCCAAGAATAGAGTAACAGCCTTACCGACTATTCCACCGTTCAATTGCGAGCTACGACTTCGAATTCGACGTTTCTCTCTCTCTCTCGCACTCGCTCATTTTCCTCGCTCATTTTTTTTATATTCCTCTTGCTCGGATTATTATACTTAAATTATCGTCTCGTGCTGTTTCGGGGGCTTTAATGTACGTTTCCGGCGAATATCGCGGTATCGAATCTACTTGTACCCGCCGTATGAATATTCGTTCAAATTATAATCAGCGTTAGTCGATTAAATTGTTAAATTAGCGGTATATACATATACAACAACGTTAGAGTGGCCGAGTCGAGAGTTATAGACACGTGTTTGTGTATTGTACGTACTTACACTCTTGTGTTGTGGTGTTTTTTTTTTCGCTTCGCGATATTCTCGCCGATGTGTCGACGTGGATGAGTCGCTGGGGTTTTCTGGTATCCGAATTGCATTCTGCTGTATCGAGGGATCCTGCTGCAGCTGTTTTTATGTATCGCCAGCGCATTCATTTTAGGTAATCGTGCGGTGTATTACTTTAACCTTAATTATCCCGGACGATGCTGCTATAACGAGTTAATTTTGATGAGCTGATTCATAGCTTTGATATGCGTTTTCGTGTCTTTGTCGTCGATTTGCACGCGAAGCTGATGAATCAATTTGTTCCGTTTTTCATTTAAAATGAACCGAAAATGATGTAGGTGCAATCGAGTGGGTTCTTGATTTGTTAGTCAGAGCAGAATCTGTGTTGTTATACGAGTAGATGCTATGTATATTATTTGCTGTGTAGGTACCTACACATTTTATTCGCCTGTTTAATGGAAGATAACTAAATGGAAAAGGTGTGATAGGAAAGGATACCTCTAACTCGTTTGTGTATCAGTATAGCTGCAGCATCGAGACTGGCTAGGTACATAGTTTACTTTTACCTACACAAAAATAATTCGCAAAAACTATAGATAGGTACCTACATAATGTAGGTCAACTCATGTGTAGAATGGTATCATTTTTCAGCTCATTAAGCTCAAAAGCATGTGTAAATACGTGCTGAGCAGAAAATCCTTTTTTCGCTTTTGACTCGTCTCTATATAGTTCTTCGCGTTGGTTGCAGCTTTTCACCCTTCAATGAACTTGTTCGGCAGCATATCTAATTGAAGCCTCCAGGAAATTTAAAGGTAGATATTTGTAGGTACGTGTATTAAACATATCTATCTATCCGAGCCAGAAAGTTGGAAAAATACACCCCTACTGCACTCTCCTTCCAACTGAGGTGAATAAGGAAAACATTCCATATGTGTGTTGGTTGGTTGGATTGCCAGTGGGTTCTTTCCACAGATAATTATTTATTGTTTACAAATGTGTCATCTCGGGCAAGTAAGTTTTTGAGTTGGGTCGAGAGTGTTCGATGGAGGAAAAAAATTGTAGAAGTTAAGCAGGAGGGCTGCTGAATTCGAAAATTATTGAGGAAATGGAAATTTTACTGGAAGACTACAAAAAACACCATATCATACGTAGGTAAATAACATTTTAGCAGCTGCATTTAATTTTTTTGAATTTTTGTGAATTTTGAAGAATTTAAATATTGGCAATGAAAAGTATTATTTAACCTAATAGAAGCAAAAAGTTGAAATTTCAAATATACCCACCTAATTTTTGACCAATAAAGTTGATTGGTCAAAAATTCGAACCATTTAACATTCTGCAGTGTAGTCTATAATCAAATTTAAAGTACCTACTCAAACTTGAAAAAAAACGAGAATTTGAAAATGCAACTTGAATTCAAATTCCAAAATTTTGAAAAAGAAATAATTTGGCTCATTTTTCCTCAAAATATCAAAATTTGGTCAAATTAGGTAGTTTAAAAAATTGAAAATTCTGTTCGGAGTTATCATAATTTATATTTCCAAAGTTGAGTAGATTCTGGAGCCTCCAGCAGATTTTTAGATTTCTAAATAGGTAAGCGAAGAATTCCTTTATAATACCTACCTAAATGAAATTCAGCCTCCATATAAACTCGGATTGGTCATGTTCGTGATTTTTTTCAACCGAGTCACACACAATATCTGTTTTTGATTGTTTAAAAAAATGTAGGTAGTTTCCTGTAGGTTGGCACCTATAGGTTAAATTCTTAAATACCTATTGAAAACTCGAAAAATCAGCTGAATGACTTTAAGGAAAATTCAAAACTGCCATAATTGGTTCGAGAGGTCAAGAAAAGGCATGTAAACAAACTTTCACTCAACTTGAATAAATTTTCATGTTTTTAAAATCGATTTGCAAAAATTTTTTTTTTTGGATATTTTTCGAAATTCAGAAAATGAATTTCACCCGCCCCCACGAAATGTTTTCTAGCATCGTATTTTTGGACACTCGTTAATTGTTTATTCGCAGGTACTAAAAAATTTTCTGTATGTTGAAAATGGGAATCCTTCTTTTATTAGACGTAGAATAGACGTAGAACATACTGCTTCATAAAACTTTCTACGATTTTTAAATTCTTATAATTTTTTCAGGAATTAGAAAAATCAGAGTCCCTTGTTAAAAATTCTAATTCGGTCGACAGATTTTTTGAATTTCAGAAATGTACTTATAGTGTTGATAATTACCGTGTAATTTACCGCTATTCTTGATAATTACGGAGGATTTGCATATCACCCTTGCTAATTACTGATGATTTACGGTAATTTTTGGATACATATTTTCGGGAAATTTACCGTTATTTTGAGTAGTTACTCAGTAACTTACCTCCAACTATCACAGCAATTCTCAATAATTATGTGGTAATTTACCAAGATTTTCAGCAATAACCTGGTAATTTACCGTAAGTTATGGTAATTACCTGGTAGTTTACCGTAATTCCTAGTAATTACCGTAATTCTAGGTGATAACCGTAATTCCAGGTAATAACCGTAATTCCAAGTAATTATCGTAATTTCAGGTAATTAAATGGTAATTTTAGGTAATTAAATGGTAATTTACCGCAATTCTAGGTAATTACCTGGTAATTTACCGTATTTCCAGGTTATTACCTGGTAATTTATTGTATCTCTAGGTTATTACCTGGTAATTTATCGTATTTTCAGGTTATTACCTGGTAATTTACCGTATTTCTAGGTTATTACCTGGTAATTTACCGTAATTCCAAGTAATTACCTGATAATTTACCAAATTTCTGGTGGTAATCATCTGGTAATTTACTGCAATTTTTTGTAATTATTCAGAAATTTACAAGAATTTTTTGGTAATTAGATATCTAATAGATACTGATTACCTGCAAATTTACCGCCATTTTTAGTAATTATTTAGAGGAAGAGATGGGAGCTTTTCGACGCCAAGTTCGATTATCCATCATTTTTGAGGTATACCCTGACCCTGACCCCTTGAATTTCCATAAAAATTCAAAAAAACGAGAGCAATAAGGAACCTTTTCTTTCTAATTTAAACAAAAGATATGTATCTACTAGCAATCCTTCATTTAGGTACTCAGCTAATCAGCTTCATGTTCCATGCAGACGTTCACGGTTCATTCTATATACGAGTAGGTACACCACATATGAAACACATTTGGATTTACATCCTTTGTACGCAATTCATCACGACGAATTCAATATCCTGCGGAAGATACAATTTATCATAAAATAGCTGAATGGAAATTGATTTAATATATTTTTTTCTTTTTGCGTACCTACTTGTCATCACTTCAGCATCGCTACTTACATTACGTATTACGTAGCAGTTTCCAATCTCCATGCTACAAGTACCTACCCATGTTATATGAAGAGTGTGGAGGGATGTGGGAGAACAGAATGAACGTAAAACGCGCATATAATGGTACAGTCAGATGAAAATAATAAGTGTGTACTTGTTACTGTCACATCTTGATATAGTCGCGTCATACAAAAGGAAGGAAACGATCAAGTTGAATTATAATTTTTTGAGGTAGGTACCTACTCAGCACAATATCTCACATCCGAACTCTGAAGTAACGAAATCATGACTCAAAAAAATGGGATCTCTTCATTTCACTACACGTTTTTGGCCTTCAAGTATGATAGAAGATATCGAGAAATATTAAAAATTACATATTTTCCGAGTTATTACTTGTACTCTATCTGTGACGCTAAAGAAAAATAAAATAAAAGTTCGTAGATTTTGCTTTAAAATTATGCAGAAATAAAGTCGAAAATTACGTCAGAGGCTTCAGAATGGCTCGAAATTATGGAAATTCTTATTTGAGGGGTTAGTTTTAGACAAAGCAGCCAGTCATGCAAATTTCAAAAATTTTGCTGCGAACAGACGATATTTGATTTTTCGATTTTTTTCCTTCTCATAGGTATACCTAAATAATGCAGGTCCAAAATGCACTCGAAGTGTCTGTTTAGTGTTTGGAAATTTGTCTTATGCCTTGATGCGAATAAACTTGTTAAATAGGTAGGTCATGAATGAATTAGTCAAGAATGAACCACTACTTTTTTTTAGCCCCTAACATTAATTTTCAGCATTCTGGAGAGATTTTAACATTCTGAAGAATTCGAAAAATCATGCTGGAAGCTCCAGAATGGCTAGAAATGGTAAAATCGGGTTGGGGGGGGGGGTGTCATACTGTTACCATTTTTTCTGAAAAAATGAAATTTAAAAAAAAACACAAGTTCCTGAATCATTTTGAATTTTCAAAAATTCGCCAAGATCAAAAATCAATCCTATAGTAGCTGAAATTTTGGTTATGGAAGCTTCAGATCACATTATTGGGTATAGGGAAAGAACGATGATGCAGAAAAGTCACTTTTCAAAACTTTTGTGTTATGACGTTTTCAAGTAGGTGCATACATACCTATCAGAATGCTTCAACTTTATAGTGAATTTAAATTTCTTGAAAGTAATGATCTAAATAATTGGGTATTGATGTTGAAATTTTCTTCTTTTTGCCTCAGGTTTGGTCTCGGCTCATTTCTCTCCCCTCCTCTTATTTTTCAAATTCCATTTTTACTACAAAATATCAATTTTTTTCGAAACCTATGTGATTCATTGACTACGAGAGGGCATTAATTCGACAATGTGAAGTGGAAGATCCTCTCGCAAAACCTCAAAAAACTTGGAGTACCAGAGCACCTTGTCAGTCTCATGGAGAGTCTGTATGAGGACAATGTGGCACAGGTGAGAGTTGAAGGAGAGCTCACCAATCATTTCCATACAGCAAAAGGAGTGAGACAGGGATGCATACTCAGCCCAATTCTCTTCAATACATATGGAGAATGGGTAATGAGAACTGTCCTAGAGGATTGGGAAAAGGGAGTCAGAATTGGAGGAAAGATATTGTCAAACTTACAATATGCGGATGACACAACCCTGCAGCTCACAGAGACACCAGGTGAGATGAAGGAAATGCTCAGGAAAATCAAAGAAGCCCGCAATGAGGCAGGTCTAAGGGTCAACAAAGGAAAAACGAAAATAATGATAATCGACAGGGAGCAAAAAAACAGACCTGAAATATTGGAGATTGATGGTATAGAGAGGTTGTACAGGACTTCATGTACCTTGGTTCATTAATAACGAATCAGGGAAGCTCAGCCGGAGAAATGAGGAGAAGGTCGCGTCGGCCATAGCAAAGACAGCAATGGGAAATCTCAACCAGATATGGAAAAGTCACAACATTACAAAGGGCAGGGCACAAAGCTGAGAATCGTAAAAACGCTAGTCTTCTCCATCTTTCTGTATGTGTCAGAATGCTGGACAGTATACAAGGCAGATCAAGATAAGATTGACTCATTCGAAATGTACTGCTACAGACGCATGCTAAGGATATCATGGGTCCAGAAAAGAACAAATGCGTCAATACTTCAACAACTGGGTGTAAAGGAAAGGCTAAGCACAGTCATCAGGAAACGAATAGACCTATTACACTACTTCGGACACGTCGTGAGACAGGACAACCTGGAAAAATTGACAGTCCAAGGCCAAGTAGAAGGCAAGAGGGGAAGGGGAAGATCACCCACTTGTTACACAGAGTCACGGACTTGATTAAGAAAACTGCCAAAATGTCACTGGGAGAATTCACGAGAAAGGCCGAGGACAGAGATAGCTGGAGGGAACTGGTTGCAGGGATTTTGTAGTTGCAATGTCCGTATATGGGCAAGCAAGGAAGAAGAAGACATGGATCACATTTTTCTACTCTTCAGTGTGAATTTAATTTGACCCTAAACTGTTGACCATATAAGGAATATAATGGACAAATAGTTCAGATCAGAGATATGACGGCCACATTTTGGATGCAGAATCCAGGAAATGTTCTGCACATGCTTTGATATGAAAAACCATTTCAAATTTTCAAATGGTTTTGGTGGTTATGAAAAATCTTGAATTCTCAAATAAATTTACCAAAAAACAAATTAAGGTATGAGTAATGTCTGATTTGAGACCAGAAAACAGAAAACTTCTATCACTGGTCTGGAAAAATTGAAAAAAAATCACAGAAACCAAAAAAAAAAAAAAAAAAACATTTTTCATGAATTGGTTGTTATTGGTTATGGTTACATTTGAAAATTGAAATGGTTCTTGTGGTTAATGTGGTTGTGGTTTTCTCCAAAGAAAACAACTTTTTGGTGGTTTTGGTTTTTTCAATCCAATTTTTTTTCCAACATATTGGTTTTTTGTTGTTGTTTTTTGAAATGTACAAAAAGAAGTTGAAATGGTTGTGGTAGTGGTTAAAACCAATTGAAAAACAATGGTTATGGTGGTTTTAAGGCCTGATCTCGTCCTTTCCCTGTGGCCTGTCGTTCAAATCGGAGGCCAGCCAGCCCTTCTAGAGGTTCCCTGTAAGTAGCCTTTGTTCAGCTGACAAGTTTTGTATGAGTGCCTCAAGTCCCACAACAGCCCTGAAAATTGAAAAAAAATTGAAAAAAATTTTCATATGTTAGATCTTAGATACCTAAGTATCTTTGTCACAAGATTTTCCGCCCATATTTTCAAGAGGGGAAGGGGAGGGATTGGATCGAAAAATTAATTAGAAAAGACGTACCTTTGTACATCCAACAAAGTGCAATTTCCTATTCAGATCTACATATTTTAATATGAAACGATGTGAACATTGGATTTTTCAAATTTTTCATTGGTGCCCCCTCTCTTTATCATACATTTAAAAACTGAGTTTTCTACATTCTAAATTTTTAATGTCCCATTTCGGATCTTTTTTAAACGCTCTTCAAAAGTGTTCAAACAAACCCCTCCTTCATAGCAATATCACTCTTCCTAAAAAGAAGGTAAAAGGGGGCTACCACTTTAACCATGCAGCAAAAACTGCAGCAATCAGTCCAACGTTCACAAAGGCATAAGCTAATTTGAAAATCCAAGCCGGAGGCCTATCCACAAAGCTATATCTTTTACACTGATGCCCTTTTAAGTTAATGACAAATTATACGTCGCGTTGGTTAGATGATTAGTTTAAGTACCTACTCAACTCTTCTTTAGCCTGTATATGTCGTCGTCATCGCGGTAAAATACGAATATAAAGGCACGACACACATATACCTACTCGTACAACACGCATTACAGAAAAAGCCAACCTCAAACACTTACACGATAAAAATTATACGAGTACAGCTCGAGGCATTTTTATAGGTTGTAAAATTAATATCGTTTGTACTTCTTGCTCTTTTTTTCTTCTTCTTCTTCGCCTATATGCTCATCTCTCGAGTAAATGGCAGTGTGATATGTGCGCTTATTACTCGTAGAAAGCAGAAGGGCTGCAACAGAGAGAGAGAGAAACGTACCCATCGGATCTGGGTGAGATACAGATACCAAGGGCGGGGACAGGGGTGGGTGTGTCTGTGTCGATGTAATAAATTTGATTACACGGAGAAATTTTCGCTTGTTTTTAGTTTCGTACTTATACTGGTAACACGCTTTTTGTGTGCTTGGGAAAGTACACGTATAGTATGCTCGTATTTATGGTTTGCTGCGGTAGTTGGCGCTGCGCTGCGCTGTTTTAGTCGACGCGCTGCTTGTTAAATTTTAAATAGGTAGGTCTACGTACTCTGGCAATGGCACTTTAAAAGCTTTAAAGCTTGCGAGAGAAGACGAACGAGTTGTGTACCTTTGAACGTGTAGGTATTTCGGCTTTCGAAGATGGTAAATTGTCGCGTTATACTAGCTCGATGTGTACTCGATGGAGAACAGAAAAAAAAAATAGTGAAAAATTGTCGAATTAATTCGTCTATTTGCGGTTGATTGATTAATGTCGGCGAGAGGCGATGATTGGCCGATTCTGTTGTGTATTCGATTCGCAGATGCGCAAAATCCATCCGAGAGTATATTGATATTCGTATTCGCGTTCTTGTACGTTCGCAGTTTCTCGTTGTCTATGTTTTCTTTCCGCCCGCTATTTAAGTTCACCGGCACTCTGGCACCGTTTCACACTTTCAAGCTGCTTTCCACTTTTAATGATATTTGGCCGTATTCTAGTGGACTAGGTTTACACGATAAGGGATAAACGCCGCCGCCGCTTTTCTCGCTTTTGGTCATCGGTTTTTTTTTTCACTCTACTACCCATCAATTTTTTTTTCTTTTACTATAATCCATTTTCTCGTGTTATGTATTCGCATATGGTTCACCTGACGATAGTTTTAGTTCATACGGGATCGGCTCATCCTTATCGGTCTTCGTGTTAATTTGCATCCGAAAGACAATCATCTGTGTAAGTGTTCCACCTATATGTATACTTTTTTTTTAAATCATCGTTATGGATTTTTCGGTTATTTTTTTTTCTTTGGACCTTTCGTGTTTTTTTGTGTATTTTTATAGACGTTATTATTTTATTGTACTACGAGTAGGTAAAATTACTACCCGAGGGTAAATTAGCTTATAGCTTTTGGGTGTACCTGCATGGTAGGCTTCTCTCTCTCTCTCTCTCGATGGTAAACAGAAGAGAAAAACTTATCAATAAAACGAAATCCCCTTAGGGGCACTGGCACTTGCAAATCGATAAACACAGACGCACATAAACACATTTTGTAGGTAATTTAAGTAATGGAGCGACGTTCTCTACGTATAATTTTACTTTTATAGTGCTATTTCGTGTTCTACGTTTGATATCGATTATTTTACTCATTTTTTTCGTATACCTACCTACCTACCTACCTACCCAATGCACATTGATGTACCTAGTCGTCGTGTTGTCGGCTATCGTCACACGATGAGGGGGTTCCCGCCAAAAAAATCACCTTATTAGTGTAGGTAGTCTTATGCTTTCGATTCGTGCTCATTGTATACCGAGTGTTTCATATAACAGGTGTCTAATAATTCGCCCTAGCGATAGGGGAACCCAAACTACACGAGTGTTAATTGGTTTGCCGAGCCTTGGTAGTGAAGGAGTGGAATTGGGTTGCATAACCCTTCAAATATTGGAGATAGGTTAACGTGTGACGTGTCATGTGGCAGAATTCGAATAGAAGAACGAAAAAGGCGATTTTCAATATTTTACTCGTAATCCAAAATTGAATGGACTAGGATCGATCTATCTTATCGTTGTGTTTTATAGCGCATTGAATTTTGAAAGTTAGGTTCAAATTTTGCTCAAATTCAAAATTGAAAGTGCTAGAGTACATTGAAAAGTTCAATTGATCATAGCTCCTTCAATTTAGGATCTAAGGAAAATATAAAAATACTTAATTTAAAGAACATGAAATGCTCCACAAAAAAATGTATATTCATAATTTCCTCAAATTCAAAACTGAAGCCACTATAGAGCACATTGAATAGTAAGTAAATCAAAAATGAAATTCTAAATCACTAGTAAAAAGTTAATTAACTGCCCCCGAAAGATTGATTTAAAATCATTATAGAAAAATTTATTGCAATCAATAGGCTACAAAAAAATTACATAATTTGAAATTTTGAAAAAATTCCCAACTGAACAAAAAAAAATCGATAATTCTAGGCAAATCATCATTGAAAAAAATGACTAGGTAGGTATGCAAAAAAATCATTTGAAATGACGAAAAAATTACAAATTAAATCACCACAGAAAAATTTAGGTACTCCAACACATTATTTAAAAAATGTACTTGAAAGCACAAAATAATTCACTCATAATCCCCCCCCCCCCTCCAAAATCATCACACGACAAACTCATTTGAAATCCGAAATCATCGCGGAAAAATCCATTTGAAATTTTCCCAAAAAAATTAATTTGCAATCACAACAAAAAAATCCAGTCGCTAAGTACAAAAAAAATTTCTTGAAATGAAGAAACAATAATTACAAATTTCGCTCCCCCCCCCACCCAAAAAATCGAACTACAGTAAACTCAATTGGAATCCGAAATTGGAATTTTCACAAAAAAGTTGGTTTCAAATTACCTACTTTAAAAAATCATATGAAATTCTGGAAAAAATTCAGAATAAAATTTAATTTAAAAAATGAAATTCTGAATCTTTACCAAAAAAACACGTATTCTAAAATTGAGGAGCTCTATTCCAAAGTGGGTTAAGTCATTTAAAAAAAAGGCACGTTTTTCGGAGATTTTTACTTCAAAAGTGGGTTAAGTCATCGATTTTTCAAAGTAAATTTTTCTACAAGTGTTCTATGTCCAAAGAAAGGAAAGGTGCACCGACCTTTGGAAACAGAACAAATTTCAGCATCGAAAACTCTAAACGCATTTTTTGGAGGAAAAAATGACTTAACCCACTTTGGAATAGAGCTCTTCAATAATTGATCGAAAATATTTTTCTCCAAAATTACAATAAAAAGCTGTACCTATTTATTTGAAATCACGAAAGAATTTGTTTGTAACCAGATCTGAAATCATCAGAGAAAAACACAGATGGAATTCTCACAAAAAAGTTCATTTTAAATAACTGCGAAAAAATTCTTTTTAAATCACAAAAAGTTCTATACTTACTTAAATCCAAACTTATTCAATTTGAAATCACTACCTAGTAGAAAATTTGTTTCAAAAATCCGCAAAAAATTCAAAATCACTCCTTCCTCTCCCTCCTTCATAAAATCTAGGTATGTTGAAAATTCTTGATTGAATCAAAAATCAAAATTCTCAATCACTGCTAAAAACATTTCAACCTCAAAAAAGTAATCGAAAACATATTATTCGATATATCACACGACTTTTCACAATTTTTCAAAATTTTGACCTTTTTTCGGAAGGGCATATTCGCACTCAGCGACTTCGAATACCATTCAATATGTCATTCAACTTTTCACAATTTTTCAAAATTTTGGCTTTTTTGGGGCAGTTAGGATCTTTGCGGGGTTGTTGGGCCCAAAAAAGAAGGCCATATTCGTTCTCAGCGACTTCGAAACCATACCATTCGATATATCACTCGACTTTTCACGATTTTTCAAAATTTTGACCACCTTTTTGGGGCATAGGGGGGCTTCGAGAGGCTGGACCCAAAAAATAAGTTCATATTTGTACTCAGCGACCTTAAAAACATGCCATTCGATATATGTATCACTCGACTTCTCACGATTTTTCAAAATTTTGACCCCCTTTTTGGGGTACAGAGGGGCTTTGAGGGGTTGTATGCAGAAAATAAGTTCATATTCGTATTCAGCGACCTCGAAAACATACTATTCGACATATCACACGTCCAGGTTTGTTTTTCAAATACCTATAAGATTCAGTAGTGTGTTACTTGAAAAATCAAGCAACCCTCACGAACCCCCGGGAAGGGTTGAAGACCAACCGATGGTAGTTTAAATAGTAATTGGGTGAGTAGACTTTGTAAAAAAAAAATTGAGCGAAAACGAATGATTCTAAGTGGTAATTTTGATTAATTTATTGGACTGACCTTTTTTGAAACACCTACTCTTTCCACCCCTTTTTTTTACACACTCCCCTTGAGAGATGGGTATCGAGCGTAGTATCAAATTATCGAGAATTTAAAGGGGAACATTTTTAGTCATGGTAGTTTTTCTCAAAAACCTAATATTTACGGAGTAAAACGCAAAAAACGTGAATCGGAACCGGTTTTAGCCCCCTAAAAACTTTTCCTCCAGGACGGGGTGGGAGGGTCGGCTTTTTTATGGTAGTTCAGAAGGCCCGTCCGAGCACATTCCCTAAGAAAAATTTGATGTGCCAATTTTTTCCTTTTTAAAACCGCTATTTGCCCGCTCTACAAAAGAAAAATAGGTACCTACTTTTTAAATCATGAAGAAATTTGAAACTAAACTGCCGCTGAAAAATCAAACCTTCGATAATTCATTTCTAATCACCCCCCTCTCCAAAAGAATCGATTAAAATCAACTTTAAAATAACTAATTTAATTTGAAGTCGTCGCAGGACAACTTACAAAAAACATAATAAATTGAAAAAATCATAAAACAATTCTAATAAAAAAACTCAACCTTACCAATTTGATATAGAATCTTACACGATGGGTGTAATAATCATGTAATTACTAACACCCCCCCCCCCCCATAAATTGAATACATAAAATGAAAATGATACATAATATTTCTAAATCTAAAATCACCTTTGGAAAATTCATTCCAAAAATAATCAAAATTTTTTTAATCAAAAATCACTACCAAAGAATCATTTAGAATCGCGAAAAATCTATTTATGATTCCCCCCTCGCCCTTCAAGAAATTTGAAACACTAAAAATTCATTTTAAATTCTAAATCTTTGCGTTAAAATCCAGTTGCAATTTTTACAAAAAAAAAAAAAAAAAAAAATGATAATAATTTGCAATCAGCACAAGCGCAAAAAATGTATTCAAAATTTTTAAAAAATCGTTTGAAATCCTCACTGAAAAATTCATTGCTGAATAGAAAAATATAGATGATGAAAAAATTCATTCAGAATTAGGTACTTACTACAAATTCATTTGAAATCACGAAAAAATTCATCAGAAATACTGTATCTCCCTTTCAAGGAAACTTGCAATACTAAAAAATCATTTGTAATCCAAGTTGTTGCGGGAACATGCATTTGGACTTTTTCCAAAAAAAAATGTGATTCACAATCACCATAAAAATGCATTCAGATTTACAAAAAATCATTTGAAATTACCCCAGGAAAATTTTTCACTGAATTAAAAATAGAATTCCAAATCATCACCAAAAAACTGCAGTCAAAATGACTAATAAGAAAAAAAAAGAAAAATGGTTTCGAAGTCACTACGAAAAAATTATTTGAAACCACAAAAAAATTCTACACTAAAAAAAAATTGAAAATCTGAATCATACACCACAAGAAAATTAATTCAAAATTATTAATAGTAGGTAGGTACCTACCTACCATGAATAGTTAATACCTATAAGTACATACTTTTATCAGAGAAAAAATAAAATGTGATGTAATGAGCTTCAAAATTTGATTTTCTCTTGAAATACCCATAGGGAAAAATTATTTGATCTGATGAAGCCTGATTGGGTCTAGATATTCCATAGATCCAAATTCAACCTGACCAGATCAAAGTTTGAGTGGGATTTATTAAATTCAGACCTGATTAGATCCATCAGAGGAGACCTGATTGAAACTGACAAGACCTGAATAGATCTGATCAGATCTGAGTAGATCTGATCTTGATCACACTATAAGTCAGATCTGAACAGATCCGGACTTCTCCTTGGCAGGAGGAAAAAAATAAATTCGAATAACTACGCTACAATGAACACCTTGTAGACAACAACTTGAACCTAATCATTAATCATACATTCCTATATTTCTTGATTACAGAACATTTAGCCGCGCCAAATGTTGGAATTACACCGCGACGACTTGTTGAACAAGCGGAAATTCTACGCCAAATGGTATTTCTCAGATAACATCAACTCAGCACATATACTAACCCAAAGGAGCTGAAATGACCGCCCCGGGTATGGCCCTCGCCAGCAGAGAGGACAGCAGCTATTACGATAACGAATCTTCGTACGTTACGTTGAGCCCGACCGCGGCCGGACCTGAATCCAGATTAAGTCTGGTTAGCGCTGGAGGAGGTGCCCCAAACCCAGGTTCTAATAACGTTAACTCGAACAACGACGGGGCCAATAATGCAGCCGCCGCTGGTAGCAGTAGTCTTAGAAACATGGCGTTGGCGCAACAGGCTCAAACAAAAGCGCCCATCAAAAGGCCCGTCCGCAGGGGTATCAAGCAGCCGCCGGATAGACCTCAAAGAGCTCTTTTTTTATTCACGCTGAAAAATCCTATACGTAAAATTTGTATCAGTATTGTCGAATGGAAGTATCCTTTTTTCAAATTTACTATTTTAAGTGTACATACGATAATACGTTCTTCTTCTTTTTTTTATTCGATTTGCGAAGTAGTCGATAGTTTCCTTAATTGAATTTTCTCCAACAGACCTTTTGAATATTTAATATTGTTAACTATTTTTGCGAATTGCGTTGCGCTGGCTGTCTACACGCCGTATCCTCAATTAGATTCGGATGACACTAATAGTATTCTAGTAAGTTTTCTTGAATATTTTATTTTCAAATATGTAGTTTTACCTAGTTGTTATTTGTACGTAATGTGCTCTGTCAATGGTTCCGAAAAATTCGCCCATGTGATGCAGAAACCCAAACTTCACCCATAGGAATTCGTTTGCTAAACTTTAAAATTGAAGGAACGAAGTTGGAGACTGACAAAAACGAAATTAATATTATGGAAATGGTTTATTTAATACCGTATGAAATGAAAGCAAGGGAAATGATCTGAACTCCAGAAAAATGTGAGTTGAAACAACAGGAAAAAAATTCCAAAACACTTCATTATAGGCAGTTAGGTACCATATTTTAGACATCAAATTACATTTTTCAAATGTTAACAAATTTTAGGAAATGTTTACCTAAAGCGACCTAAAAACTCTGCAAATGGGGGGGGGGGTCAAAAAGGTACGAACTAATTTCATCTTTCTTGTTTCAAGTATCGAATTTATATTTTTTGCATTTTTAATAACTTCACAAGTTATTTTTAAAGTTCGAGTGTTTAAAAAATTCGCCAAACATGCCGTCTTTTCATTTTTTTGCCCCCTCTAAGAAATAGTTCCAGTCCAAGGATAGTGGGACAAATTGCTACGGTTCCTCTCTTCCCTATAGTCCTGAACAAGAAACATTTCTAACCCTTGTCCTCGAAAAAAAAACACGTGGCCCTACTTACAAGATGGCGGCCATTTTGATTGACAGGTCAGCCGAAATCGCAGATTTTTCGTTCCAATATAGGACCTGCACGAATTTTTTAAAACCGTACAAAATTAGATGGAAAGAGCAGACAAAAATTTGTCACCTGTCAAAATTTCAAGTGCTAAAGTGCCTATTTCGATTTTTGGTGAATTTTTGAAAGTCAAATATAGGCCAAAAATGAGGTAAAAAATCAAAATTTTACCAGATTGACTTGGAAAGCTGAAATTTGGGATATTCCCCTATTTTCGACCTGCCAAACCGATTGAAAACTGTTTCAAACCGTTTTGAAAATTCCTGGAGTCTCCAGCAGATTTTTGAAACTTGAAATTCCCACAAAATTTCATCAAATGGAGTTGGAAAGCCAAAATTCGCTCTGCAACTTGAAATTATGTGAAAATTTCAAGTTTCAAAAATCTGCTGGAGACTCCAAGAATTTTCAAAAAGTGACTGGAGGCTCCAAAAGGACTTGAACCCACCTGAAGTCGTCTTCAGAGAGTGTCGAAATTGGAATGCAGAGTAAATTTGGCTTTCCATTGGGAATTTCAAGTTTCAAAAATCTGCTGGAGGCTCCAGGAATTTTCAAACAGTGACTGGAGGCTCCAAAAGGACTTGAACACACCTGAAGTCGTCTTCAGAGAGTGTCGAAATTGGAGTGCAGAGTAAATTTGGCTTTCCAATGAGAATTTCAAGTTTCAAAAATCTGCTGGAGGCTCCAAAAGTACTCAAAATGGTTTTGAAACAGTTTCCAATCGATTTGGCAGGTCGAAAATAGGGTATAACCCAAATTTCAGCTTTCTAGGTCAATTAGGTAAAATTTTGATTTTTTTCCTCATTCTTGGCCTAAATTTGATTTTCAAAAATTTACCAAAAATCGAAAAAAGCACTTTGGCACTTGAAATTTTGACAGGTGACAATTTTTTCTCTGCCTTTTGATCTACCTTTATACGGTTTAAAAAATGTCGTGCAAGTCCTATGTTGGAACGCAAAATCTGCGATTTCAGCCGACCTGTCAATCAAAATTGTCACAATTTTGTAAGTAGGGATACTTTTTTTTTGAGAACAAGGGCTAGAAATGTTCCTTCGGACTCCCCCCTAAAGAAAAAAGTTGCCCCGGAGGATCAATGGGGGGAGGTACAATAGATTCTTATGCGGGCTCCCCGACTAACTTGTTTAAAGCTGACTGGAAAACACACGTTGGACATTGCGCATCTAAATTCGCGCAGATGGTGATCTGCGCATGGCTGCGTAAGATCAAACAACTTTACTTTTCTACAGTTGTTTGTTGAGCTATGCGCATCAAAACTCACGCAGATGCCAATCTGCGCAAGACTGTGTGGGATTGAATGACTTTTGTTATAGAGCTGTGCAGAACTGCAGATGCGCAGGCGCAGTATGGAGTGCCCATTTCCGAAATATTGATACCTACCTAACTTATCAGTACATATTTCAGTTTTTCACCTCAATTTGGTCAAATTGTGAGTTGTTTCCTAGGAGAATTAATCATTTGAATTTTTAAAAATTCGCCAAAAATTTTAAAATGAAATTCAGAATTATAAGGCTGGCTTATTAAAGGTGTATTTTTGGATACTCCTCTACTTTTTTGTGAGAAACGTATTTATGGTACCTGAGTTGCGTTCAACGTTCTGTAGGTAATTCTATCCCTTCAATTATTAGGGTTGACAAACCAATTTACAGGTGTGTTGTTCGTGTTGTTGCATTACCATGCCATAGGCTAATTATTTTTAACCATCAACAGAGCTGGCAGTAAATATACTTAGGTACCTATGTCTCTTGTGATTGCGTGACACGCCAAGTAGGTATACAGCTGCATAATTCAAGTAATGTTCTTTTTTTTGTACAGGATTCGATAGAGTCGGTATTTTTAGTCATATTTACATTTGAATGCGTTATGAAAATATTAGCCTACGGTTTCGTCGCTCATCCTGGCGCATATCTGAGAAACGGATGGAATTTGCTGGATTTTACCATCGTCGTTATTGGGTAAATCTTGCCACATGTTCCATTAAGTATTTAATTCTTTGAAAATTTGAGAAATTTACGATCAGTGAATTTTTTATAAAGCTGAATATGTTTAATCACGTAGCTATTAATTTGAATTCTTGCAGTTTGGTTACCGCCATCTTAGCTGCGCTCAATTTAGAAGGAATAGATGTCAAAGCATTACGAGCTTTTCGTGTCCTGAGACCTTTGAGATTAGTCTCCGGAGTACCAAGTATAATATTTTACCTATTTAATCGCGAGTTTATATCGAGGACTTGATAACTATAAACGGGTGCATTTCGATTGTTACCTACAGGTTTACAGGTCGTATTAAATTCGATTCTTCGAGCTATGGTTCCTTTGTTGCATATTGCTCTGCTGGTTCTGTTTGTCATCATTATATACGCCATTATTGGGCTAGAATTGTTTTCTGGAAAATTACACAAGACCTGTTTCGATAACAATACAGGTAGGTAACCTAACTACCTACTTGCTCGTTTACTCATGTTAAGAATTAGGTAGGTAAGTAATCGACGAATCAAAATGTATTTTAGGTGAGATGATGGAAGAGCCTCATCCTTGTGCGCCTAAAGAGCCAGGTTTCATGTGTTCGTCGCTTAACCTCGAGAACGAAAAAGCCAATTACATATGTTGTGATTACTGGGAAGGACCTAATTTCGGCATCACGAATTTTGATAACTTTGGATTAGCCATGTTGACCGTATTTCAGTGTATAACGTTGGAAGGATGGACTGATGTTTTATACAATGTAAGAAATTACCAAATCGTCGTTTATCGTAGGTAATCGTCTTTTGGCATTGAACATTTTCTACTTGATATTCATGTGTAGATCCAAGACGCTTCGGGGAGCACGTGGCAGTGGAGTTACTTCATTTCTTTAGTAATACTCGGAGCCTTTTTCGTCATGAACTTGATTCTTGGTGTTTTGAGCGGGTAATTAAGCCTCAAATACGAATAATAAGCTCGGTTATGCGTTTCAGTCAGCTTTATTTTTGACTCTTTTTTTGTAGAGAATTTTCCAAAGAAAGAGAAAAGGCCAAAGCTAGAGGAGACTTTCAAAAATTACGAGAGAAACAGCAAATTGAGGAAGACCTGAGGGGATATCTTGACTGGATAACTCAAGCAGAAGATATAGATCCCGAAGGAGATGAAAATGGGCATGGTCAAGATGGTACTAATGAATTTCCATTACAATCCATACAGATTATGATGAATATCTTTCTAAATGATTTTTTTCGTTTGATAGATTTATCAAAAAATGAAGCAGATCTTTTGGAAATAGAAGGAGAAGATAACGAATTAGTGGATCCGTGGTGGAAAAAGAAAAAGAAGGAAATTGGAAGGTAATGTACCTATACCTAGCCTAAAAACTTACTACCTATTCTTATTCCTAAAAATTTTGAAGACTGATTGAAAAGAGAAAATGGTAATTTTTTCACTCCCTTTATTTCTCGTGTCTCTGTATTTTCTAGAACAAACCGAAGAATGAGAAGAGCATGTCGAAAGGCTGTCAAATCTCAGGCGTTTTATTGGCTCATTATTTTGTTGGTTTTCTTGAATACTGGTGTCTTGGCTACTGAACATTATTTGCAGCCTGAATGGTTGGGAGATTTCCAAGGTAGGTATCGATGGTCAATTTATGAATTTATTGTAATTTTCTACGCTCTATTTTACCTACTTAATATTTTTATTCATCCTACCTATTTTTTTTTTCTTTTCAGAAATTAGCAATCACGTTTTTGTATCAATTTTTACGTTCGAAATGTTACTAAAAATGTACAGTTTAGGAATACAGGTAAATTTGTGGAAATTTTCCATCGGTTTAGCGATCGATTTCACACGTTTGTTTTTTTAATTGCTCTAATTTGTTCTCTGTGTTCGTCATTTAGGGCTACTTCGTATCATTATTCAATCGATTCGATTGCTTCGTTGTAATCGGCAGCATTACCGAGAGCGTGCTCACTTCAACCAAAGTCATGCCAGACTTGGGTATCTCGGTGTTACGTTGTGTTCGTCTCCTTAGAGTTTTTAAAGTTACCAAGTAAGCTATACTTCATCATTACAAACCTTCTCTCTCTCTTTTTTTTTTCTTTTTTTGTTTCAACCGATGGCCTAAAACGCTTAATGACATACCACGAGTATGGTAGTTTGAGGAGGGGGAGAAAGATTGACTATATCGATTTCCTTTTGTCGTTATGGACGCCAGACGCCGCCAGAAATGTGTTTTTCTTTTCGCTGTTAGAATTTTTGGAGCGGCTTTTTTAAATCGGTATTCATATTGCGCATGTCGTAGTACTATGTATTCTGACTAGAATAGTAATATGCTTTGAACGAATGATTCGTTAACGATATTTACGGCGGATGCGCATGCAATTTTATTAACGCGAATGAATATGTATCTTGAGTAAAACAAGGAGTCGTTCTCGACGTGTATTATTTTCAAAATGAATTTTGAGATCGATATGGTTAAAATATATGACATTTTTGAGAATAAATTTACTTAATAGGTATGAATTTGTCAAATTCTGAGACAATAATTTGAACTCGAATTGCCAAGTCGTAAATTGTTAATTAAGAATAATCTTTCATTCCTACCTACAAGTATAATTTTTAATAGGCTATTTTTACTCAAGTTATCAGGGATACAAGATCGAGTTTCAATTTCAAAGGAAAATATAAAACAAAAAAGCTCCCCTCTGGTGGTTTATTAATTAGATACTGGTTAGAAAATCATCAAAGCGAACTTCTTTAATGGTTGTTGACACATCTTAATTAGGTAACGTGGGAAAAGGTGTCCCAAAGGGAAATCTGCTGCGTAACTCTACCTATCTAACTGCCATTGAAAGCTCAATTTCGTGGTTTATTGCATTTCTAATTTGGATATCTTTTGAATCATGGAATAGTGGTCTATTTATAATTTATAAAGTAGATAAGTTTGAGAGGAAAAATTTTCACGAACATTTTGTTTGTATTCTTTATTAGGCTTTTTACTACCCTACCTACCAACCTGTATCGTTTTACAGGGGAAAACAAAGCGAATTCAATGGTAACCTTGATAGTTTGATAAAGTGAAAATTCCAGGAGGTATTTGCAAGAAAAGGATATAGAATTCAAAGTTTTATGAGAAAAAAATAAAAATTTGTGTTCAAAAAATTTCGTTTTCCAAAAATTTTGTTTTCAAAAAATTACAAAAAAAGCAAATTTTGAAGATTTTTAAAAATATTCCCTAAAATAGGGGAAAACTGTGAAAATTGACTAAATATGCTGAAATATGCGCTGAAACAGGTGAAAATATGCTAAAACGTGCATTTTTAGTCGAAATATGCCAAAATATGCAAAATAATATTGGCTCAGTCGACTTGAATTCTCTTGATTCGCAAAGATGTGTTTGATATTCCCTGCCTAATAGCACAGAAAAAAATATGCTAAAGAATATGTTCTTCTGCCCTACTGATAACTACTTCAATAGTGTTTTAATTTTTTGGTATTGGACATTTTTTTTAGTTTGCCCTAAAAAGTCACTTGTGTACATATTCTGAATTTTTTTGTAGGTCCAATTAATATCTAGGTAGGTACAGGGTGCCCAGAAATATCGAGTACCCCAAAGAAAGTTTTTCATTAAAAATATACTTAGGTTGGCAACGTGAAATAGATGCATAGGATTGGTGGAATGTTATCTCTCCCATCCAACAACCAATCATATGCTATCATTATTATCATTCACTGTGACCAACCAAAGTATTTTAGTAGAAAACTTTTTTAGGGGTACTCGATATTTCTGGGCACCCTGTACCTACTACCTACTTATAACTTATGTACAGGGTGCGCAGAAATATCGTGAACCCCTAAAAAAGTTTTCTGCTAAATATTTCAGTTGATCACAGTGAATGATAATAACAACATTCCACCAATCATATGCATCTATTTCACTTTGCCAACCTATATTTTTAATGAAAAACTTTCAATATTCTTGCACACGCTGTAGGTTGTACTTGTAAGGGAGATTTATCCTAATTGGCTCGACATTTTTGTGACAAAGGACTGTAAACCAGATTACACCAACAGCATAAATTTAAACTACTGAAATTCATTCCTCGATTTTAGGCAAATTTTGGAAATTTCAAATTTGAAGTTGGAACCATAAATTTTCATCGAGGTGGTATTGCATACAAATCGACATGTACCCAATTGGGTATTTGGGTTAACATCCTTTATGCTGGTGTTGCCACTGTTGCCTCTATTGTGTTGATTACCTGTCTCATGGAAATTTATTTTCAAGCTTTCCCAACTAGTTTTCTACTTGCTTACTAGTGACATCTACACAAGCACCTTGGAGCTAGCTGGGTTGTTTAGAGACCCTGAGCCATCGGCCATTTATTCTCCTCATCTGGACCGCTATTCCAATGGTACATTTTGATGCAAACCTCCCAAATCAGGGATGCCGCCGATGCTATCGATTGCTAATCAATTAAAGGCTTGTTTATATTGGCCGCGGAATGAGACCGTAAACTTTCCGTGGAAAATCAAAGCTGCAGTTGTAACATAGTTGTTTATGATGGCTATGGACAACGTTCGGTAGTTTCTTACGGATTTTCAATTATTTTTGGAAATCCGGTAATTTTACAGAACAGATCCAGAGTTGTTCAGTGGCCAATAATGCCAATATAAATGAGCCTTAATTAATTTTCCCCTAATATTATCGTAATTATCATGATATCACGATACCAACAACTTGCGACCTTTTCTGAAAGGAAAGGATCAGTGTGCAGCAAGAAATTCCAGAGTTCGACGAGTACCCAGATCTGCGATTCTTATCCGGATCTGAAAATTATCCGGTTCCAACCTGGGTAGTAAAATTTTCAGAAAATGACGTCATTTTGAGCAGTTCATCTTTATATTGCTAGGATCGCTATATAAACATGAACTTTTTTTGTCAGTTTTATTTGGCAACGTCACATTTTTCATTGTTTTCCACTACCCAGTTCTGTACCCGGGTATCCGATTCCTTTCCTGGTTGAACCCAGAGAATCGGCAATCCGGGTACCCGTTGAACTCTGAGAAATTCACACTAAAAACTGGAGGGAGGTGTTAACTTTTGTAAATAAACTCCACCCACAGTTCTGATATACGCAGTGCCCAATTTTTCACATTCACTTTAGTGATTCTAGCAGAAAAGATTGCAAGTTGTTAGTATTGTGATATCATGATAATCGTGATAGCTCATTTATTTAATCAATCAATTCGATTATTGTGATATTTAATATCGGCAGCATCCCTGTCCCAAATCGAGTGTGTAAAGAATTCCTCTGCGCATTGCGCAATCCAGTCTCTTACTTTACCCCACTTACATCCCGTATGATCATAATTGTGTGTGGAAGGTAATAACTTTCACATCTGGTCATACCTATGTGTGGTAAGTGAGGTAATTGGTAAGGTAAGAGACAAGTTCAGTAGTTCACACAATGTGCAGAAGCATTCTTTACAAGCTCAATTTGGAAGGTTTGCATCAAATATTCGCTTGATTTCCTAATGGAACAGTGGTCCAGATAAGGAATAAAAGGTCGATGCCCTGAGCTCCTCAGTGTTGAATTCTACAGACACTTGAACTGGCTTAAGCCTTTTGATTCTGCTAACAGATGGCGTATGCGATCTGTTAGCTCGGCTAATAACTGGTGCCCCTCCCCCTGGTCCCTAACAAAATTTTCGACTAAAATACTTCGGTTGGTCACAGTGAATGATAATAATGATAGCACATGATTGGTTGTTGGACTGGAGAGATAACATTCCACCAATCCTATGCATCTATTTCACGTTGCCAACCTACATTTTTAATGAAAAACTTTCTTAGGGGTAGGTACTTGATATTTCTGGGCACCCAGTATGGATAATAAACCCAAAAGCAGTGTTACCTACTCAGTTTTTTTTTTTCAAGTGTGGCACCATTTTCCCCATTACTTTGTGAGGCTTACCTATACTAGCATTAGTTTGGAACATATAGGTAGTATGTACTACATTTTGCCATCTTTTTAGTTTTTTTATGTTAATTTACTTATCATCTACCTTTACCTTCCTGTCAGAGTAAAATGAATCATTATGAGGCATGTTTCTTTACAAGTTGTGTAAATTTAAAAATTAAATTTGCTTTCGTACGTTATTGTTTTAGATATTGGAGATCATTATCAAATTTAGTTGCTTCTTTACTAAATTCAATTCAATCGATTGCATCTCTTTTGCTGCTGCTGTTTCTGTTTATTGTTATATTTTCGTTGCTTGGGATGCAAGTTTTCGGCGGAAAGTTTAACTACAGTGGAACTGCGATGAAACCGCGTCAAAATTTTGATACATTTTGGCAAAGTTTGCTCACTGTTTTTCAGGTAATTATGAACAATTCTCCATAGGTAGCCTATGATTTTAACGTGCATTTATTGGTTAGGTATGGTACCTTTTTGTCGATTATTGATAGGTACCTAGTTTTATTAAGACTAGATGATTCTTGTTTTAGATTCTTACCGGTGAAGATTGGAATGCGGTTATGTATACGGGTATTTTATCTTTTGGCGGGGTCTCTGGTTTGGGAGCGTTCGCCTGCGTTTATTTTATCATACTTTTCATCTGTGGTAATTGTATCCTTTTAGTAGACTTACTTACCTATTAATTCTTTATTCGCCTAAATTGACGCTCTCTGCACCGAGCATCGAAATATTATGCATTTTTTTCGACCAGTCTTAAATATGGATATTTTCTTGACTAATTTTTTTCAAAGACATTTTATTAAACGTTTTCTTGGCTATTGCTGTGGATAACTTGGCAGATGCTGAATCATTATCAGCAGTTGAGAAAGAAAATGAAGAAGAAGAAGAGGTTAATTGACATACTTTGATCGTATAGGTATTTCCTACTTACTGGAGAAACTGGTTAAAAATTTTTTCGCATGATTCCAGAATGGAAACGAACAAAAGGACAAAAGTCGCGAAGGATCAGATATGGGAGATGATGAATACTCAGATAGAGCTTTGAAACTTGGCAGTGGTGAAAATTCCGAAGAAAACAGCCTCGGGTGAGTACAATTAGATACCTACTTGCTGTGTTTTAGAAATTGTCTCCATTCTTTCTAAAATTTCACGTTTTTATTCTCAGATCGAGCAAAGACGAGGATGAGTTTCACTCTCAATCAGATTATAAAATTCAAGTCGATGATCAGGATTATAACAGCACAATTGAGGAAGAAAACGAAGGTGAGATAGTAACTTTTTTTTACAGTAACCTTAGGTAGGTACCTACCTACATTCGAGGCTGATTCTTTAGATGAAGGGCAGGGGAGTTTCATCCATTGTGAATGAACTGTTACTACTCTAAATTAAAAGACGTTAAAATCGCTTAAAATTTTCAGAAATTCTTGATATCGATGGACAAGTCACAGCTAGACCCAGACGTCTTTCAGAGTTCAAGATCGCCATGAAGGAAATTCCAATCCCTCAAGCATCGTCGTTTTTCGTTTTTTCATCAACTAATTGGTACAGGCACAACTGCATATAGGTCTACTTGGTCAAATTTTAATGCAGATATTAATTTTCAACTTTTTTTTGAAAAAAAAACAGGTTCCGAATCTTATGCCATAAAATTATCAATCATAGTTATTTCACTAATACCATATTGGTATGTATTTTGGTTTCATCCGCTCTATTAGCTGCCGAAGATCCTACTGGAAAAGATAAATCAAGAACTGAGGTAAAAAAAATGCTTTAGAGTGCTTGGAAATCAATTAAGTACATATTTTCATCTAATCCGTTCGTTTTTTCCCCAATACAGATATTGGCCTGGTTTGATAACTTTTTCACTTTAGTTTTTACCATTGAAATTTTCCTCAAAATGATTACATACGGACTTGTTCTTCACGATGGTGCTTTTTGTAGATCAGCCTTCAATTTACTCGATCTTCTTGTCGTTTGCGCTTCGATAATTTCCATTGTACAGAAATATTTCTTAACGTGAGTATGCAATACAAAAGGTGTCAAGCTTCTCCTTTTATAGATACCTAATCTAATGTACGAGTAATTTTTTCTGTTGGTAGTAACATCAAAGGTGGTTTTTCATACGTGAAAATTCTTCGTGTGCTTCGTGTACTGAGACCTTTGCGTGCCATCAATCGAGCCAAAGGATTAAAAGTGAGTGAAATTGTCAAAAAATTGACGCGTTTTGAAATCCAAGTCTTATAATTTTTTAATGGCATGCCTATATCTTCATAAAAGAAAAATGCCTATACATTACAAATTCGATAAAACAGTTTTCAATTCAATTATTTATGTAGGTAGCTTCTAAGTCTAAATATTAAGTAAGTAGGTATTACATTCACAGATACGTTCATTCGAATGAATAGAAATGAAAACTCATGAAATACATTCATTTCTGTTCTATGTATATAAGCAGAGCCTATTTTAAATATTTTTTGCAGCTGCTAAAATTCAAAAAAAAAATTCTCATTTTTTCAAAAACATTTCCCCATCCTTTACTTTTACCAAAAAAAAACAATTCCTTCTTTGTTCATTTTTAAAAATTTAATTTAATATTTTTTTGTCCTAATTTTTCACAGCTGCTCATCATGTTTCCAGGACTGTCCTAAAAAAAAAATGGACGGTACTGGCGGTTGAAATAGGCTCTGTAAAGAAAGAATATCAAAATATGTAATATTTATATGATTTATTCATTTTAGCATGTAGTTCAGTGTGTCATTGTAGCCGTGAAAACTATTGGAAATATAGTGTTGGTGACATGCCTACTGCAGTTTATGTTTGCAGTAATAGGAGTGCAGTTATTCAAGGTAGGACTGCAACTGGCAGCTTCGATCCTATCCATTTTCCGTAAATATCCGTCTTTTCTTCATCGCTAATCTTACACTTTCTGCACAAGCGTGGCGTTTTTTTTCTCTTACAATAAATTTACTTACGTTTTATTTTTAATAGGTATTTTAAATATACTATATTTTACTTATAAATTATATTCGGTAATTCATAAACATAATATAAGTATAGTGAGGCTTAATTCGCCGGTTCTAAGCCAAGAGCATCCTGTGGGGGAAATGATCGGATTTGATTAGATCAGGAAGTAAACTGAATCACAGCGCGAGTGTGATTTGGTATACCTACCTATGCTGATCGGAATCAATAGAATCAGATCAACCTATGAGAAAGTGATCGGATCTGATTGTATCTGATCAGACTTGTTGGGTCAGATCTGATTATACTCGTATCACATCAGATACGATCGATTCAGATTTGATCAGATCTCGTGATTTTTTCCTGAGATAAGAGTAGCAGGAGCTGTCTCCTGAGCACACAGCTAACCTAACTAATGGAATATAAATCAAATCCGATTTTAAAGGAGCCTATAACAAGAAGAGTGTAATCCTAAGCTAACAGAATCGTGACCGCCTTGATGCATAGTTGAACTCATTCTGGGAAGGCAACACTCCCCTTTTTTCGAGTTTTATGTTTACCTAATGCATACTTTATGCTCATGTGAGTGAATAATTTTTGTGATAATTTGGATGAAAATAATGTAAAATTAGATGTAGCCTGCAATGGAAAAAAAAATGGTTAGATTCGAATTATGTAAGTAGGCACTTTAATTTACCTACTTAAGCGAAGCATGATGGAAATATTCCTCACAAGAAAGAAATCCCAGTAATCAGAAATTTTTTTGGATAAAATGGAAAAAAATTGTGAGAGCCTCAGAAAATATACCAGAAGACCAAATTTCAGGCATTGAATTTTATTTTTCAATTTTCGGAAAATTTTTGAAAATTAAAATGCATATTATTTTTCATGAAATACTTGCTTAGAATCAGATCAAATTGAGGTACCTGGAGAACTGACATTTTGTGTATTTCATCTTTTAGACCTCCTAAATGGATTGATTTTATTTTCGAGCCATTCTATAGAGCTTCCAAAGGAATTTTTGAAAGTTTCAGGTTTTAAAATACATAGGTAGGTAGGTAGGTAGATAGGTAGGTTTTAGTTTTCATAAAACCAGGTGAAAATAAATTTTGAGCCCATGAATTTGAACAAACCACCTTAACTTCTCCTTCCATAAATTTGGGCACCGAATTTCCAAAATTTAGATATGTAGATTCAAATTCAACATTTTTTCCAGCAATAGGTACTTAATTGAAAAAAAAGTAAGGGAATTGTTCATTTATAATGATTATTTTGATGTTATTCGATTCTCATTCTACTTTGTATGTTGGTAATTCTCAATCGGTTAGTGATAATTTCACGCCATTCTGGTGCCTTCAGTGGATTTTTGAATTTTCAGTTCTCGAAAAAATAATTTGAATTTAGCATCTGAACGAGTAAAAACGATTTTTGAAAATTTATGTCTGAATTATGGGAAAAATCACAAAAATTATGTATTTTGATGCTGGTTTGGAATTTTATTTCTTCCTTTTTTATGGCAGTAGATGAGAATTTTCAAAACAAAAAAAAATCTAGAAATCCGCTGGAAGCTCCAAAACGACTCTATTGATTTTGGAAGTTGAAAATAAGCTGCTTATATTTGTAATTCAAATTTTAGCTTTAAACCACAATGTAATCGAATTTTGACATTTTGGTCATTTTTATGGTATTTTTCCCTTACTGAAGAGTCTGAAAATCTGCTGGAGGTTCCAGAATGGCTCAAAACTATTACTCTATTGATTTTGGAAGTTGAAAGTAGAAAAATCCTATAATTCAAATTTTAGCTTTAAACCACAATTTGATCAAATTTTGATATTTATTGGCCACTTTTATGACATTTTTCACAAACTGAAGAGTCCAAAAATCTGCTGGAGGCTTCAGAACGCCTGGAAACTGTTTCAATTGATTTCAATTTTGGTAGTTACAAATAGAATGCCTTAATATCAATTTTAACTTTTAATCACAATTTAATCAAATTTTTGCATTTCGGCCAATTTTTATGGTATTTTTTTCCAAACTGAAAAGTCTAAAAATCCACTGGAGGCTCCAGAACTGCTTAGATAATTACCACCACTCGATTTCGGCGCTGCGGCCCATAATTGGAAAATTCAAAAATTTGCTGAAGGCTTCCGAATGGTTCGAATCTATCACTAACTGACCACTTAATTGGATCAATGAATTTTTTTTAAAAAATAGGTACCCATAGATAGATAAGTCTTTGAATTTTCCAAAAATTTAAAAATGAAATTCAGCCTTTGGAATTTTGTTTGGTGGTGTATTTTTGGATTCTGTTTGGATTTTTCTCCGTTGAATCCAAAAAATTGCTGTGAATTGATATGGTTTTGATTGTAGGTAGGATGAAAAATGTTGACCGATTGGTCACGTGCCCAAAGAAATAAATTTGAACTGAACTGAACCTCATATTCGCAAATTAGATTAGGTTAGCTACATGGGTATGCTGTTCCTAATGACCATGTCCTGGAACCAGCAAAAAACATTCATATGTGCATTAATACCAGTAAGAATGCGTAAGAGAATTTCAAGATAGGAGATGATATAAAAATTGAATCAAGTGATGCATGTGACATAATAAGCACCCTACCTGCTTGTTATCCATTCTTTTAAAAATTTCTGACTCAATGTGATAAGACAATCAGTAACGCATGCGCACAAAACAGAAAACGTTATTAACCTAATTATAATTTAAAACGTGAAAATTGTTCAGGAACTCCGATTATTGATAGCTTATAATTATTTATGTATTGTAATATTATTCAATATTCGTTCATTGCTCAGATCAAGTCGGGTGTAAATATACCTATTACATTATACATAAATCTATAATGAAAGAAACGCTTCATAACATATCTGCATTTTAGCATGTCTTGCTTTATTCAGATCGTTTCGTTATAATTAATTTACAGATATAAGGCTAAATTAATAAAACACTGATAAAACTGCAGAGTTTATCGCACTATGAATACTTAATTTACGCTATACACTACTTCAAAACTACTTTATTAACAAATGAATACTTGAGCTTGGCGCAAATTATTCTCAGAAGCATACACGACGATGGAATATTGAAGAAAATTGTTACGCTCGTAGCGAATTAAAATATTAAGTATAAATCTTTGACGTCAAAGGTATAAATATTATAAATATAATTTTTGTTTTTCTCAAATTCTCAATGTGCTTCGCCAAACAACTCGTATGTAAAAAAAAAAAATTAGGATTTGGTAGACTTTTATTCATTATAGGTAGGTAGTCCATGGATTAATGAATTGCATAGTCGACATTTAACCAATCGTATGATAGCCTAATGAGGCACGGTGTAATATGGCCCACGTTTTCCACACATTTTTATGTGCACGTGTATTCTCCATTTGTATCTATCCCTGTAAGACTGCCAGGATCAGTGCTACTTTAATATAACTTGTTCCTACATGCACGTGAAAATAAAAAAACAAAAAACAAAACAAAAATCGAATGAATGTCTTCGCTTATGTTCAAATTGTGTTGTTGCTTTGATTCTTTTTCCTCTACATCACTTTTCCTGTTTTCCAGTACGTAGTAAAATGCGTGATTGTAGCCATTAAGACAATTGGCAATATTATGTTGGTTACATACATCCTTCAATTCATGTTCGCTGTCATAGGAGTTCAGCTTTTTAAGGTAAACTTTCTTTTTTAAGTTACTCTTCGTTTATGTAGAGATGTACCTATTTTAGAAAATGGCGTTGCACTTATATTTTCTTTCTTTCTTTATTCTTTTTCTTATTTTTTTTTTCTCGAATAGTAATTACCACAGCTGGTAGAACTGTTGTAATCGTGTAGTTGAAATTTTTGGCGCTGTACACTTAATGCTTTTCCATGTATCTCGAGTTGTTAGATGTTTGTAGGTGAATTTGGATGTCTATAATGAATCTCATCTTTCTGTATACCTATGTAGGAGTATAATCGTATGTATTGGTACCTATTTTAATGAATACAATTCAACCAGATTTATTTTTTTTCACTCCTATATTTCGTTCAATTCCATCCTTCAATGTTCACTTTGTATTTTCACATTGCTTGCTGACTGCATAAATAGAATATAGTGATGCGATTAATTAAGTAGTAATTTATGCCTATAACGCTTTCAATATAAATGTTACCTACTTTAAACGTACTTACGTTTATAACTGTTTTATATGTATTTAGTTTATCTGCAAATCGAGTAGTCTGTAGGCGTCCTTCAGTTATTATTTTTTAAAGAGACATAAATAGGTATGATTACCCATACGTGGTCCTTATTGTGATATTGTTCCTGATCGAATGTCTCTTTTGATCAAGTATTTATTATCGAATCCCGTATGAAAATATTATTTTTTATTTGCTTGCCGTAAAATTTGCATTACGTAGGTCGATAAATGTACTTATATAGAAAACAAAAAACACTGGTATCACATTTTTTTTAAAAACCATTGCTAATCGACACAATTTTATTTCGTTTTAACATCAACTTCTCCATTGCATGCGTTACCATCGATTGTAGAAAATGTAGTTTTTGATAAAGGATGTTTTTTTTCCGACATGTACTTATCTACTTATACATTTATGTTTAGCCACTAATAGCCTATATAGATTTTTTTCATATGTACGTACTTATTTCGAAACGTATTTAATGTATGAATTATTATTATTGATGTTGGCTTAGCTGCACTTCTTCATATTGTCATTTTTTTCTAGTTGATTTTGTATTCCCTGTTATGTGAGCTTATTACTTTTTTTTTATCGGAACCTTTTACGAGATGAAAGCCATAAAGAAGCGGTTTAGTGCATTTTTTTCAATGAGAATAACTGATAAGAGAACTTTTTGGTTACACAGTTGTCTTTTTAAAATTTTTTTTCGACTAGAGCATTGCAAAAGAAAAGTCATAGAGTTAGCTAACAAAAAATTCCAGCTGCTTGAACAAAAAATTTCAGACTGGCCAAAATTTCATTAAAAAACAAATTTGGACAAAAACTAAAAAAAAAAAAAAAAAAAAAAAAAAAAGGAAAATTTCACCAACTTGACGTAGAAAGCTGAAATTTAAGAAACACCTTATTTTTGACTCGCCAAATCGATTTGAAAACGGTTACGAATCGTTTTGAGCAATTCTAAAGCCTCCAAAAAATTTCTAAAAGTTGAAATTTCACCAAATGAAATTGAAATGCTAAAATTCACTCCGCATCTTAACTTTGCACTGAGTTGATGCAAATGCTTTAAACTACACTTACTGATTTATATGGCTTTACATTTCTAAAAGGTTTTCCAATTCAATAACGTTCAAAAAGGTATGTGTTTTAAAAGAGGAAAAATAATTAATGATATATTTTGTTATAGGGAAAATTTTATCGTTGTTCGGACTTATCTAAAAGTAAAAAAGACGAATGCGAGTACGTACATCAATTATTTTCACTCAGCTTTTAATTTTTAGGTACGTAATTATTTTATTAATTAAATTACTCCGTTTCTTGTACAGGGGCTTGTACATGAGTTATAAATCCGGAGATATCGAAGAGCCAAAAATCGAACAACGAGAATGGGAGAAGCCACCTTTTCATTTTGATGATGTACTAAACGCTATGCTCACCTTGTTTACCGTTTCAACTTTCGAAGGATGGCCAAAGTATGCACGAGTAGTTTTACAATTATGATTTTAAAAAATATAAAAAAAATTAATCGTTAAAAAATGGTCAAGTTTGAATTTTCAAAAATTCGTCAAAAATTTAAATATCAATTTAGGGAGATGAAATTTTGTTTCTGGTGGTTTCATACAACAATTTTTTCAAAAGTCATGCTTCTGTTCAACTCGGAGGCAGGCACAAAAAGTGGAAATTACGTTGAACTGAATCCCAACCAGCTCAAAAAATTTTGAACTACATAAAAGGGAATCAATAGAGGACTTCAAAATACATCTCTAGCCAAAATTTCAAGAACTGAAAATCATTTTTACATTTTTGGCGAATTTTTTTTTGGAGTTATGTCTTTCGATTTCGCTCAAATTCTTTTTACAATATATACCCATCCAGTAAGTAAGAACTCCGCAATTAGTTTGGTCTCAGCCCCCTCAGGGGATGGGGGGGCTTCCATTATTTTCACATTGTCTCGAGATACTCAACTTCAGCAGCCCATTCCTCCAAAACTATGATACTTTGATCAAAACTGATTTCACAATTCGAAAGGGCATTGCATTTAAAACTTTTTAGGCATTTTGAAATTTTCTAAAGTTGAAAGTTGAACTTTCAATTTGAAAGTTCAAATTTCAAAATGGCGCTGTAAGTGGAAGCTACCATTTAAAATTTTGAAAAAATTTCCATAGATGTACCTGTTGATGTTTTTTCGAAATATTCAAGTTTCGAGATGGCATCTCTCAATGGAGGGGGAGTACCCCACCCCCAATTTTGGGCGAAACTTTCAAAAAAAAATCTGGGGCATGTGATATATCGAATTCTAGGTTTTTGGTGACGCTGAAGACGAATATGACGTCAGATTGTTGATAGGGTCCCATCCATGGCCCCCAGCACCTCCCCAAAGAGGGTAAACCCCCCAAAAATGGTTACATTCGTGTGACACATGAAATAGTATGTTTTCGATATCGCTGAACACGAATATAGCCATAGTTTTTCAAATCGACTTCACCCATGGCCCTCAGAACCTCCCCCGATAGGTAAAAGTCCAAAAAAATTGTTGGGGGCCGTGGATGGAGTCCAATCAAAAATCTGACGTCATATTCGTCTTCAGCGTCACCAAAAACCTAGAATTCGATATATTACATGCCCCAGATTTTTTCTTTCGAAAGTGTCGCCCAAAATTGGGGGTGGGGGTGCCCCCCTCCATTAAGAGATCCCATCTCGAAACTTGAATATTTCGAAAAAACATCAACAGGTACATCTATGGACATTTTTTCAAAATTTTAAATGGTAGCTCCCACTTACAGCGCCATTTTGAAATTTGAACTTTCAACTTTTGAAAATTTCAAAATGCCTAAAAAGCTCTAAATGCAATGCCCTTTCGAACTGTGAAATCAGTTTTGATCAAAGTATCATAGTTTTGGAGGAAAGGGCTGCTGAAGTTGAGTACCTCGAGACAATGTGAAAATAATGGAAGCCCCCCCCCACCACCCTGAGGGGGCTGGGACCAAACTAATTGCGGGGTTCCTACTTACTGGGTGGGTATATATTGTAAAAAAAAATTTATTGAAATCGAAAGACATGACTTTCAAAATCGCGTTTTTTTGGTTGAGTTGACATGGAATGACCCTAAATTCAAATTTGAGCCAAGAATGAGAAATGATCAGAATTTCACCAAATTGACCTAGAAAGCTGAAATTTGATTTGTGACCTATTTTCAACCTGCCGAGTTGATTGGTGATGGTTTTGAACCGTTTTGGAGCTTCCAGCGAATTTCTGTATTCTCCAATGTGGGATGAAAATGAAATTCTAAAAAAATAAAAATCTACTGAAGGCTTTAGGACGGTTTGAAATCATCATCAATCGATTCGAGAGGCCAAAAATAGGGTTTAAAATTAAATTTCAGCTTTGTAGGCCAATTTGGTAAAATTTTGAATTTTTCACCATTTTTGGCCGAAATTTTATTTTTAAAAATTGGTCAAAAATCGAAAAATGCATTTCAGCGCCTGAAATTTTGGCTGATGGTGTATTTTAAAGTCTCCTATCGATTCCCTTTTGTCTAGCTTAAAAATATTTATATCAGCTCGGAAATTTCCCTTGTCGGGGCCCTCAAACCCCTCAAAAATAATGCACCATGTACATTTCTAAATTTATCAATTTTTTGACTAGTTTATGGAAGCATTAGTAGAGGAAAGGAGGGATGGGGGAGAAGGGTTTAGGGACGTTGGGTCAAAAAGCCAATATTTGAACTCAGCACGAACAATAAATTTGCCTCATCATTTTTTACCTTGAATTTCGATCGTAATTGGAGGGGGGGGGGTATTAAAATTCCGTTTTGAAAATTATTGTGTTGAATTTAGCTAAAAAATGGTCTTGATCGCCGTAATTTTTCAAATTTTTGAATGATAGTTCTCAATTTTTGTACCTATCTTATCGTGAAAAGTTGATTTTTCACCTTGAAAGCTCAAATTTGAGCCTTTCTTCAAATCTTTTATCCGTTAAAAAAAAAAAAAAATATCTCCAAAATTAAAATTTGCAGTTCTGCAAGAAATCGCATTAGTGTCGAAAGAATTGCATACTCGGTTCACCGTAAAAAAACACCCGAACTCGTATTTACGGCAAACTGAGTATGCAATTTTATTAACACCACCGCATTGTCTTCAAATCAAACTTATTCCGATTGAAAAAAATAAAATAAAATCTAGTTCTTCGATTTTGGTTTGATTTTCTTTTGACAAGTTCTCTTCGATGGGTTGCCAGAAGTTCCTATTTTGAATTTACTTTTATCGTTTGTTTCAGTTTACTATACGCCGCCATTGACTCAAATGAAGAAAACGTGGGACCAATGCACAACTATCGACCAATCGTGGCTGTTTATTTTATAATCTATATTATTATTATTGCATTTTTCATGGTCAATATTTTCGTGGGTTTTGTCATCGTTACATTTCAAAACGAAGGAGAACAAGAATACAAAAATTGCGAACTGGATAAAAATCAGGTACGAGGCGAAAAAAATCCCAATATTTTTTTATGTGAGACTATACAATTAAATTGACTAAACTTTTTTTTTTTTTTTAGCGTAACTGCGTTGAATTTGCTCTAAAGGCAAAACCAGTACGACGCTACATTCCAAAGCATAAATTTCAATATAAAATATGGTGGTTTGTCACGTCGCAGCCGTTCGAGTACACGATTTTCATGCTAATTGTAATGAACACCATAACGCTGGCGATGAAATATGATAAAATGTCCGACGATTATGTCGGTTTTCTTGATAAAATGAATTTGTTTTTCACCGGGGCGTTTGCTTTGGAGTTTTTATTCAAATTAGCTGCGTTTAGATTTAAAGTAAGTTTCTATATAGATTGGGAAAAATAAATGATAAAGGATAAGAATGATATCAATATTTAATCGGTACCTATTAATGGTTTATGTTTCATTTACAGAATTATTTCGGTGATCCTTGGAATATATTTGATTTTGTGATTGTGTTAGGCAGTTTTATAGAGATTATGTTTGCTGATTTGGGAGTCAACGTCAAAGATACAGCTATACCAAATGTAATTATCATTTAGTAAAATTCTTATTTTTTTGATCAATTTTTGAATTCAACGTTCTCATCCAGATTCTAATTTTTTATTTTTTGTAACAATATAACAATTGTAGGCTTCTAATCAAACTTTTTTGATGATTTTCTATTTTATAGGAAGGATACAGTAGCAGTTTCTTGAGGCTTTTTCGAGTTATGCGTTTGATTAAATTACTAAGCAGAGGAGAAGGAATACGTACACTTCTGTGGACGTTTTTAAAATCGTTCCAAGCGTTGCCTTATGTAGCATTATTAATCGTAATGTTATTTTTCATATATGCTGTGATCGGTATGCAAGTAAGTGAAATTGCAATTTTCATCAATTTCAAAGCGTAAATATTATTCGTCATCAAATCTCTACATTTCTTCTACTCGATTATTTCAGATGTTCGGTAAAATTAAAAAAGGTGAGAGCGGGGCTATCTTTCGAAATAATAACTTCCAATCATTTCCCGAAGCGTTATTAGTATTATTTCGGTCATCTACAGGTTAATATTTTTCTTATAAATTCTGTATTAATTAATTACTCGCTGATTGTTCGATAATTATTTCTCTCTAGATCTATTTTTATGATTAGAAGGATGGCTAAAATTATTAAACTCGAATCAGTTAGTTTGCCTAAATTGAAAATTGAAGGAGTAAAATTGATAGTACCTATCTGGCCTTTTATCGAACACTCAAACGTCTAATTATTATCTCAAAATGTTCGAATATAAAATACAAAATTTTTACGCTTGTTAATTACCTGCAGGTGAATCTTGGCAAAGTATAATGTTAGATTGTGCCGAGCATACTGATGACAAAGGCGACATGTGCGACTACGAAACAGAAGCGAATAGTACCACCATTCAAGATAATTCTTGTGGCTCAAACTCCGCATACGCTTATTTTATTTCGTTTTATGTTCTATGTTCATTCCTGGTAGGTACCTACTTACACATGGAACATTTCATCGAAAAAAATGAATTTTTCTGCTATAGATTTTGGCACGTTAAGTAACATATTCGTGAATATCTTGGTTACAGATTATTAATCTTTTTGTTGCTGTCATTATGGATAATTTCGATTATTTAACCAGAGATTGGTCCATCTTAGGTCCGCATCATTTAGACGAATTTGTGAGATTATGGAGCGAATACGATCCGGATGCTAAAGGACGTATAAAGCATTTAGATGTTGTCACCTTGTTACGTAAAATATCACCTCCTTTAGGGTTTGGCAAATTGTGCCCTCATAGAGTAGCGTGTAAAGTAAGTAATTGTGAACTCGATATAAATGAAAAATAATGTTTTAGGAAAGCAGCGATTAATTCTGGTTAATTTTTCAGAGACTGGTGTCCATGAATATGCCTCTAAATAGCGATGGAACGGTTCTATTCAATGCTACTCTGTTTGCTGTGGTTAGAACTTCGTTGAAGATCAAAACGGATGGTAACATAGACGAAGCAAACGCCGAATTACGAGCTGTAATTAAGAAAATTTGGAAACGAACCAGTCCTAAATTATTAGATCAAGTTGTTCCGCCTCCTGGAAGTGAGTTTATATTTGAAAATACTCCAGAGTTTGATCCATAGTTATCTTTTTACCTATAAGGAGAAATGGATGGGTGAAAAGCTGAAAAATATTTTTTTAAAGTGTAATATAGTTAGCTAACAGTACATACCTACGTACTTTCATCTTCTTATTAATTAATTAAATAATTTTATTCGCAGATGATGACGAAGTCACAGTTGGTAAATTTTATGCTACATTCCTTATTCAGGATTATTTTCGACGGTTCAAGAAAAGAAAAGAACAAGAATTACGAGAAGGAGACAAAGAATCTCACGATACAGTTACCTTACAAGTAAATTTATTGTTGGTCTTTTATTTTTTCGTTAGTATTTTTTGAATAAAAATTATCTCTTTTAATTTGCAACTTTAATTTTTATAAAGAGTTTTACCATTTAGAAAAAAAAAAAAAAATACAGAAACGTAGATACTTAAACCTAATACCTTGAATCAGTTCTTTTCTCATTTTTTCAAAATTTTCACCAGTCTCTTTTTCCAATTTTTCGAAATTTTAAAAGAACAATATTTTTTCTGTACATTAATAGCTTAGAAGGTGTGTTTCAAATTTTAAAAGTGATTTTAAAACACTCAAGCATGAGCATTATCTAATAATCAACAAAATTTATGCAATTTCATTCGTACTTACTCCATTTTTTTTTTTTTTTAAATATTTGGATTCATTTTTTTGAATATTTAAACATTGATGGAGTTTTTTTGTATTTTTTTTATGTGTAGGCTGGCCTTCGTACATTGCATGATGTAGGACCTGAATTAAAACGAGCTATTTCTGGTAATCTCGACGAACTTATTGATGATAACCCGGAACCATCTCATCGAGTATGTTGATCTTATTTTCAAATATTTACCCAATTTGCTTTCATTTGCTTTGATCGTATTTTACGTTTTATTTCTCAGAGGAATCATTCTTTATTTGGTAACGTGTGGTCATCTGTGAAACGAGGAACTGAACATTTTCATAACCGTCCACTGTTCAAAGTATGATGACAATTTTCTTGTTTACCTATTTTATTTTCTGTCCACTTTTACAATATCTCTTTTATTATTATTTTTTTTGAAGGCTCCGTCCAAACCATTTTCAGAATACTCATCCTCGATGCCATTAACTAATTCCGATGGAATAAATTACATTTCGAGGGAAAATTTCATTTCAAATTTCAACAGGTAGGTACTTATTTAAATTACACATTATCCAAATGCTTAATCAATTTCTTTGGTTTAAACAAAATATGAATTCAATTCCACAGACCGAATTTAAGTTTTAGTAATTCGCAAGCATTCGAAGAAATTCCATTATCGTTTAGAAACAACATGTTGTCGAGATTACAACAGAATAATATGGTTGTTGTGGAAGTGTAAGTAAAACAAATACCTACTCAGATCATTAATTATTTAGCCAAATATTTACTTATCAAGTCAAATCACAATCACTTCTGAATAAATAAAATAAAAAAAAATAAAAAAAATTGACGAAAGGATCGAAGTTTACATCTTTAATTCAAATACAAATCCTTTCTAACACTTTAATATTTTTTCAGCGATAAAAAAAATCCAGCAAATAGACAAAGGGGTAAGATGACCAAAACGTTTGGATTTTTTGAACAATTTGATACATTTTTTCTCACCAATTCCTCGCTATATTTACTCGTAAATTTGATAAACCGTTTTATATTCTCACACGCTAAATTAAAATGTACCTACCTAATTTGCAGATTTTTCTTAACAATTTTTTAATATAATTATTTAGGTATTGCATTAATAACCTTTCATAATTCCGCCGCACTTGTAAATAGTTGGCATAATTTTTGAGTATATTTTTTACACTAACAGCGAATACCATTCTCCACCTCAATGCTTAACTGATAAATCACTTCCTCCGTCACCCGTTGCCAATGGGTTAGCGGTAGCACAGCAAATGGCATCTGCTGTAGCTGGAATTGAGTTTCGAAAAAAAGAAACACCTATTAAACACCGCGCTTCGTTTCATGGAAGAGGTATCTATCTATGCAATTGGTTTGGCTTGTTTAAAATTTATAACTTCGTAGGCTCGATTATGATTTTTTGCTTTTTATTTATTTAAAAAAAAAAATGTATTTTATAATCTTATCATTTCATCGACGTAATGGTAATTTTAATTCAACTAGGAAACCAAAAAGAAATTTTAAACGGCGATATTCCTTCCGAACGCCACTCATTATCACTGCCAGGCAGTCCGATAGAACATAAATCATTTTCAGGAGTTGTAGGATCTGCTGAAAGTTTAGTTGGAAGGGTGAGTAAATTTCAACTCGAAGTTTTAAGCGAAATTTTCAATTTTCGTCGAATTAACAAATGGGTGATTTGATCCGTACCTATAGGTACTCGCTGAGCAAGGTTTGGCGAAATATTGCGACGAAGATTTTGTTCGATATACTTCACGAGAGCTTCAAGAGGCCTTGAATATGACCAAAGAAGAAATTGATCGAGCTGCTCATCGTATTTTACTTCAAGAACAGATGAAAGCTGCTCGGAGGCATGAATCTGATCATATGAATATTTAAACGTTTTCCGCCTATTACTTTGTTATAGGTACCTAAGTACTTTCGTCTGGTATATTATTTTATTATTTTACTAAATACAAGTTGATGTTTTATTTTCGTAAATTTTTCGAGTTATCACATTGTTTTCAACCTCACCCCCTCTCCAATGTCAGTTTTCTTCAATTGAAGGACAAATATACAGCCCATTTATTTTGAAAAAAGAATCTTCTCTTCAGGCAAGTACAATCATCTTCCGCAGAACCAATTCAATATTCTTTCCCTACCCTAAAAAAAAAATTACTACAAAAATAAAAACGAATGAAATAAAAATTGCAATTTTTTTTTAATGCCCATTGCTTATAGAAGATAACGATATAATTCCAATGATTTATTATATTTTTTAAAAAGATGATTATAACAATACACAAAGAAAACTGCAACAAACATGTCTAAAACGTTCAACATGTTCTCAAATAATACAATTACAATAAAAAACTAAAAACTTTACGTGTGAGTTAAAATTCAATTGAAACATCGAAATAAAATGTAAATTTCAAATTCAAAAATGCAAAAAAAAATAGAAGAAACAAAGAAGGAGAAGAGAAAAATAATAAGAAGGGAAGATAAAAACTGAAATAAAAACAAGAAAAGAACATGTACGTGAATTGCGTACATTAAAAAAATTTAAATAATCGGTTACTACATACAATAATGACACATAAAAAGGAATAATAATTAACGAAAAATATTTCGAGTCACAAATACACGTAAAAAATTATTACTTTCTAGTATTATTAGAAAAAATTTTCAACAAACAAGACATATAACCATTTTCCAGCTTTTTACATTTTAACAAGTGGCTACGTAAGATTTGTGGTTTAACTGAGACGACAGGTTTCTGTATAAAATCAAAAGATGTGTGCGCTATTTCAGCTAAACTAATAACGAAATCCATCCAGGCGTTCTGTTCTTCTGGTTTGGATAACAGGAATATCTGTTCGGCTTGCTCGATCATATTTGCTATTACCGAAACGCAAAACTGCAAAAGGCAAACATACACAAATGAAAATCATGGTGTCTGATTTTTTTAAATGAGTAATTTAAATAAAAATGTACGTACTTTATCTCGTAAATATAAATTTAAATTTTTCTGAAAATGATTAGCGATTAGAATTAGTGTGGTTAATTGCGTCGTAGTCAACCAGGCTCTGAAATATGGAAGGTACGATAATAGCAACCCGTGCTCTTGATCACTTCTCACGACACGATCGAGTATCTTGAATATTTCGAACCAAACCTCGCCTGGATTATCGCAAAAACTTAAAAATCGGAGCACCAATCGCTGTGGAAATTCAAAGACAGTAATGAGTCGCTATTCGTTAAATATTCGACGAAATTGTAATCATTTTCTTAAAATTCAAGCAGATTTTAACCTCGAATTCTACACAGAATGAAACTATTTTTAGTGAAAATAATTCTTATCAACGATGGTTTCACTATTTTTAGGAAAGTAAAATATTGAGCCGAATCAGAAAACTCGAGGTCAAAATCTGATCGAGTAAAAGTAAAATGATTGCAGATGAAACAAGATCCATTACTTTTCCTTTTTTGATAGACATGATAATTTTGAAATCATCTTTCATGTTTAAAATTTCTTCTCGTAAAACAGCAGCTATCGACATGGATTCCAATTTAATTTCATCCGGATCAGGTTTATTTTTACCGTTATTCATATGCAATCCTTCCAACGCTATGATCTTCGAATACATCTGAAAACAAAAAAAAATATAACCTTGAAACGTGACCGAAATTGTATCAGTTTTGAAAATGAAAATCGACAAAAGTCGTAGAATAAAA
The DNA here is from genome assembly GCF_950023065.1 of Planococcus citri. Classification (NCBI taxonomy): domain Eukaryota; kingdom Metazoa; phylum Arthropoda; class Insecta; order Hemiptera; family Pseudococcidae; genus Planococcus; species Planococcus citri. Next base: position 33,413,964 of record NC_088680.1, read on the forward strand.
TTTCATCTTCTCGTAGATGGAAATCATTCTTACATTTTCGATTTGAAGCATCAGAGCTTTACGTTTTCTATTCGATGTGTTGGCAAGAGTGTCCTCTTGAATAATATCTTCCATATTGGCATTTGTCTTCGGAGAGCTTTCGATTAAATACGTATCGATTACCTGACGGGGCGCCACTACACTACCAATCTACCCAAAAAAAAAAAAAAAAACAAATACATGAAGCACATTCATCTTATTAATTAAAATAAGAAGGGAAATGATTATAAATCGTACTTGAACTCTGCCTAATGAATTTTCAAACTGAAGAGGAGAGTAATCCTTAGTATGGTTATTTTTCCAAGCAGGGTTATTCGTATTTTGATTCTTATTACGGTTACCTTTTCGACGAGCTTGGAAATTCTACAAAAAAAAAATCAATCATTTTGAATGTAAATAATAGGAACAAGAATCAATCGGAGGAGATTCATCGGCGAATAACTCACAGTGAAATAATAATCATCTTTATACGGATCCATACTATTAATTTGCAAAAGTTGAACACCAGCCAACCAATATTTCTCCCTTTCTGTCATCATACCGGCATATTCGTCGATATTGGATAAATTAGCCACATCGCTTTCGTTTTGCATTTTCTACAAAATGACGAATGCATTTTACAATCAAGTTTATAACAGACATTTAAAGATGAAGAAAAAAAATCAAATACCATAAGTTGTTTTTGTTGCTCAATGGTCGTAATACGATTCAGGACCTGAGGCGGTGGTAGGGTTAAATACGAGCTAGGTTGTGCGGGTGCCGGTGCCGGTCGTAAAGCCACAGCTGCAACAGATGGTACAGCAGGCACATGGCACATTTTACTCGGATCGATGGTCAGACCAGGCGGCGGTGGAGGGAACATTCCCAAATGAATGCGATCTAATCCAGGAATCGGATTTGTTCGAGCGTTCTCCAAAAGTATGGTAGTACTTTCGGTAATATGAGTAGGAGCTTCGTTAGGAATCAACATCGGCGGCTCTTTCGCCAAATCCACCAATGGGAATCCTTTGGCAGCGTCAACTGGCAGGATCATCGTGTTCGTATACGAATTTAATATATTCGCGTTGAGATCTGCGAAGGAAAAAATCGAGCAATGAATTAAACCGGTATGGAATACGAGTCGGTAGAGATCGATGATCAACTTACTGGCATAATTTATAGTATTACGATAAAAAAGCGTAGCCATTTCAGGGGTTTGAGGATCATAGACGTTGAATTTTTTGGGTATATTTTTATCATTTTCCTCGACTCTGAACTGCATTAAAGGTGCTTTTATCTGATCCGGTGCTTTTTGTTGATTGATAAAATTAGGAAATCCGTCGTTAACCAAGCGCATATGTTCAGGCTGCGATGATTTTTGGACCGAAGGCTGAGATGTATCGTTAGATGTGTGATTACCGTTCAGAAATAAGGCGCTGTTGTATGCGCGAAAACAGTCAGCGTTTATAATCGATTTCGAAGACGAGGCAGATTCGTTTATCTAAAATATAAAATAAACACATGATAATTTCCCTTCGGCAAGTAATTTCTTCATCGGTAGATAAATTACGCTTACCCATTGTTTTTCTAAATCAGCAACGCTAGGAATTTTCGAAGTGGAAGGCTGAAGTTTCATCGAATCGAATTTGCTTTCCAGAGCATCGACTGGTTTCGAAATCTGAAACGAATTCTTTGATTAAAACTCATCTCGTGATCGAAGTAAGCTCTCTAGACAATTTTATCTTACAGCTGAAGAAGTCGAAACGGAAGGTATATGAATGCCAGCATTTTGCAATAGATTAGTACCAGATGAAAACAACGAATACCCTTGCGAGAAATCACAAGAATTACGGTTCGGACCTCCCGATGAATGATCGAAATTCGAATTATACCACTTGTCATGTTTCTGATCTCGATTGAAATCATTCGTGAGAGTTTCGTTGCTACCAAATTCATCGCGCTCTTCGATATGTTCGAATGCTTCATTATAACTATAATCTAGATGACTTTCGTATTCGTTACTCGAACTTTCGGCATCGTTTATGACAACGGGAGGAAATTTAAACGGTTCTTCATCTTTTTGATTTCTAATCGAATTCAACTTATGAGAATCAGTCTCATTATAAACGTTCTTTTTTGGCGTTACGTTCGATTTATGATAGCCATTCTTCTTAATGATATCTGGACTGAGAATGAAACTTTTCTCATCGGTTATCTGCGTTCAAATCAACAAACATTAATACGACTGCATTACGATGGTCAAAAAAATAAATCCAATCACACAACGTACCCCATGAGATTGTTCGATATCATCTTTACTGGACTCCGGCGTATGTCCTATGATGTTAACTAATTTTTCATGTTCTGCTTCCCAATCATACTCTACAAAAAAAAAATATATAAATAAATCAAAATCGATATTTAATTTTCCTCTGGAGTCGATGACGAAAACCTTGACTGATGAAATACACACCTTCGATTTCCCCTCCAAACGTTTCATCGTTATGGAGGTCATAATTATCATCCCAGGCAATGGATTCATCTTCTTCAGCAGGAACTGCAGCTGAAATAAGCATAAATTTGAGTTACTCGGTCCATAATTAGATTTGATTTGAACGGTAGGTAGGTAGGTAGGTACAATAACGAATGAAATTCATACCGGGTTTCGATCCACCGAAAGTTTCATTGTTTAGGATATCATATTCTTCTTCGTCTTCTAAAATGATGTCAGATTCTGTGTTAAAAAAGTCATAATTTTCACTAGAAACATCTTGACGATTACCAGGTTCCATATAAGTCGGTCTCGTCGAACCAACCACCTTCTGTAAACAAAACATGGGTTAGATAACGGAAGCTGAGCATAAGTTAATACGCAATATTTTGACGTATTTCAACGTTCGAGCACAGAGCTGATAGCTCGAAGGTTTTTTCGAGAAGTAGATAAATGGTAAAGTAAGGCTTATGTGAACTATTTCAGCTGAATAATGCAGGATATTTACCTTGGTCAGGGAATGAGGTAACATGCTTCAAATCATTGTACCTCGAAACACTGCTTTGCGGAAAAACACGACGGTATTTGCTTCGTAGCAGGAACTTTATCGCATTGTTCTGAATGTTGTTTGTCACTTAGTTACACTTTCCAGGTTAAAAATGTCATTTTTATACGGTAAAAATTGGTTTAAAAACACTTTCTCTAGCTTTTTTTTAAATGAATGAATGATGATAACAAAAATGCATCACAAAAAGCCATGTACCAAAGCCAAGGTGGAGTGGCGGATTCGGTTCGCAGGTCGTGCTCTTCCGGCGAATAACACGGTAATTACTTGGTAATTACGTTAAGTACCGAAAGTGATCGTTTTGCCCACCACATATTTTTATTTTTTTTTGTCCGACTCCGAAGTCGAACGGAACGGAACGTCGAATCAGCTCCGAGGCAAGGACCAAGGAGCAAGGACATTTTATTTTGATTCTGATTTCAGATGTTGATTCTGAATCTCTTTCGTATTAGAATTTCATTTTTCATAGAAGATGAAGAACTGGAAATTTTACACCGAGTCAGGTCTAAAAAATTAAAAATTACTAGGTAGGTATAGTAGATAGACTATTTTTCAACTCTTGAATCGTTTAGATACACTTTGTTGAGCCTTGAGCCATTTTCAACAGTTCTGGTTTTTGGTCTGGTTTGGAAGGAACCTATAGGAAATCAAATTTCAAACTTTCAAAGTGAAAATTTTCAATAAAAAAAAAAAAATTATTTAATGAAGTGGATACGCGAATATTTACCTCAATCCTAATTTCAACATAAGTTGAATTTATTTGAATCGATTCGAACTTGGAGGTGATTTTGAGTTGTTCTGTAGCCTCCAGCCGCTCTGAAGAAGTTCAAGATAAATCCAAAAAAGATCATAAAAACTGTACCAAACGAGATTGGAGCTTGTTAGCTTGTTAGTGACCTACTTGATCGATTACATATAATTTTTCTAAAATTGGTTTCGGTCGGTTCTGAACTTCTGAACCAGATAATTTCGCCAGCAATTCGAAAATTGAAAATAATATCGGAGCTGGAGGTTCCACAACAGCTTGAAACTACCTCCAATCGACTAATAGTGAAATTAGGGTACAACGTTAGTTTTAGCATTTCCACTTCGTTAGGTAAAATTTTGTGGGAATTTCAACTTTCAAAAATTTGCTGGAGGTTCTAGAACTACTCAAAAGAGTTTGAAACCGGTTCCAATTGATTTGGGTGGTCTGAAATAGGGTTCGTATCAAATTGTAGCGTTTTAGGTCTATTTGATGAAATTTAAATTTTTTGGAATTTTTGACCCTAGTTTGATTTATAAATTTTACCAAAATCGAAATGATGAACCCTTACAATCCTTACCTGGACCCATAAGAACCTTGTAAAGTTCAGAAAAATTTAATCATTAAAAATTTGCTACACTAATTTCTTGAGTAGGTATTATTTGCACCATCCCAAATACGAGTAGACCTAGGAAACTGACCTTTCAATTTTTCTGGACAAATAGTGAAGTGGGGAGGGGGAGCAAGGTATCGCCAATGCACAGGTACATTTTACCTATATTTACTCCTACTCGTACTGAGTGATACCTAATTGTAATTTTATGTATTCGCTCCGCTCGGATATCAATCAGTAGTGAAGAAGGCTATAAAACAATAAGAACGAAGAAACTCTCTTCACCACCTTTTCGTACTACTCGCGTTGTCCTTTCTTCGTCGAGGTTCGAGTATAGGAGGTAGTTCTTCGACCAATGATTTTCATTATGTGAGCAACCTTATCAAATTACATTCGGTAGTCCTTTTTTGCCGCCGTGCCGCCGTTTTTACCAATTTACGATTTTGTTAATTGACAAATTTCGATCGTGGAGAGAGTGTTCTTTCTATCAACTCGAATATTTTCATGTTTTATTCGTAGTTATTATTTTTCGCGGGTAAGTTGGTTCATTTATTTAATTGTAAGTGATATTTTCGTCCAACGGTTCTCGTTTCTCACATTTTTGAATTTTCGAATAAAACGTGCTATTTTTCAAATAGGTAGTTATCGTTGTGCTAATGTTGAATTTTTTTGGAATTTTTTAAAGGTTGTTTTTAATTGAAATTTTGTACTTACGAGTATTTTTTTCATTTTTATGATAGTATTTAATTAGTTGAGAGAATTTTGATTTTAAATTATGCTAGTGACGCGGAAATTTTCCAAATCGTTGAAGATTACCTTACTTACAGGATACTTGTAGGTACCTACCTACCTATCGTTTGAAAGAAATCATTTTATATCTAGGAATATACTTCTCAAAACCAGGTTGGAAGTCACGTATTTTAATTTTAAAAGTCACGTATTTGCACTTTTTTTTTTTTGCAAAAATAAAAGTTCAAAATACATGAAAAATTGTTTTAAAATCGTTACAGAATTCATAATTCTTGAAAATCAATTAGAATTATCATGTCGTGATTTATCTAAACTGTTTACGCTGATGGGTTCAATACCTCTTTAAGCATCTTACCGTTTTATTTTACTTTGCTCGTTCGGTTTTAAAGTTTTTTTCTTCAAGTTAAACATTTTCTCGTGTAATTTTTCTTATTTTTATTTTGATTAAATTTCAAAATTTTAAACTTTGGGTTTATTTTTCGAGTTTCCATTCAATTTAACTACCATTAATTGCGGTCGAACGAGACGTTGCCAAACATCGAAAAACCATACATAATTAATCAACTTACAGGTTTGTATTGAAAAATAGAAAACCACTCAGATAATTATTTTTTTAATAGGTGCCCTACGTTACGAGTATATAGGTGACCTTTTTCAAAAGTAGTCTCCTTTAAAATTATAGGGGTTTATAAACAAAGCGAGCCTTTTTGACCTCAATTAACTATTATCCGTGGCACTACTGGTGAGAAAGAAAGAACGTTATCACTTATCAGAGTCATACCTCAACCTCAAGTGTGAGTATAGTGTGTTTATCTTGACATTGGCTTCCGAACAGGGACACGAACCCTGGACCCAATCTTCTGAAGATATACGTACTTAAAAGTGTACTTGATTTTTAAAAACATATTTTTTTTTCGAAAAATTTAGGTATTTTATTTCATTGTGAAAGCAAGGCTAATTCTGAGAATTCGTGATCAATTTCATCGATTTAAAGCGGTTTTTAGCCATTTTGAATGGTTCTGGAGGCTTCAGCAAATTTTTAGAAATTTCGATACCCAAAAAAATCCTTTTTAAATTAAGTTAGAATGCTGAAATTTGATTAATATGTACCTCGCTTTCAACCTCCACAAATCAGGTGACATCGTCTTGGAATATTTAGCTCATCTTATTAGGGAAAATTTTGAATTTTTTCTCCTTTGGTCTTTTGATGTGTCATACGTATTTTGAACAGCTCCTGTAAAAATCCATACGAGGAAGAAATGCTCAATTAAAGTTTTTCTTCAAATAACTGATAAAAAGTATATTTGTAATTATGGAGAATAATCTTTGCTCCTATATTAATCAAGGGTTAGGTAAACCATCATACGTCGTTGCACGTTTTCCTACTCCTAAGTCCTCCTACTCGTAGTTTTTCTTGTGTTAGAACTTGTGTTGAGTTTTGAAACACCCTGTACTGCTTATAAAAGTGGGCGGATAAACCGCAACTCCAAATCCAAGTCAATTTTACCCAAAAACTATCAAAAACCAATATTTCATAACGACTTTATTACACATGCAGGTACCTAATCTAATAGGTAGGTAAAATAAACGTCCATACAAGTGCCTATTTTTAGATTGGTCGAAAAAAAAAGGAGAAGAGAAAAGAAAAACGCACCCATTTTAAAAAGCCCGGTACTAATGTACTGAATTATTCAAAGGTCTAAACGCTTAAAAATGCCTTCAAAATCGTTGAGCTGATATTTACGCGTCGTGCTCGTGTTACCACGCTATTGAAACTTGTTGCCTTTAAGCCATATTTCTTCGAGCACGAAAATAAAACTCAATACTCTTTGTGCATGCAACACTATCACCGATACGGGCGTTTAGCTTATAAATATTTCAAAAGTGTCATCGCATTGTTTTCAGCCAATCAAATGTTTGTCAGTACGGCAGCAATAACGTTTTAACCATTTGGAAGGACAAGAAAGATATAATTGTACGAGAATATTTGTCCTAGAAGTATCGATTCGACTACTATTTAAAATGCTCGCATCTGATACCACAATAAGAATAAATAGCTCATTGGTTTTTTCTAATCACCTGATTGACAGTTTTTAAAAACGTAGATTGAATTAAAGGTCTGTCGAAGTCGAAATAAATTCATTGACGATATAAGGTCAAATTATTTGTTCGCATGCGAGGAGGTTGGTACTAGGTGTAGTTATTTTAGTGAAGGAATTGGAAAATATTTGTGTTCATTAAAAATACAAAGGTGATTTTGACCTATGGAATTTTTCAATTAGTTCTCTCTTATTACCTACTCAATTACCCATCTAACGAAATATCTGGAGAATTCTTTTTCAAAAATACCATATGTCTGCGAGAGAAAATTATTATTATTAAAGGCGATACTCGTGATCTAAAAAATGTGATCAATTCGATATTTCAATTTTGAAAAAAGAGCCTTAATCATTCATAGAACCTTTTTAGTTCGTCTCAAAAAATGTTATTACCTTATATTGATGTTCTGTCTCATCCAAAAAGAAAATTGAAAGAGACAAGCACATTAATTATAAAATTTTTAAGTGATCATATTTAATGGATTTCATTTGATGGATTACATCAGTACTCGAAACTTCCAACGAAATATCCTGCCTGTTAATAAGCTAAGGAGGCAACAAAAAATAAAATTTCACTTCATACCCAAATTATTGCTAAAAATGGACAGTAAAAAAAAACCTGTACAATCAAATAAACTGCAGCTATCCATTCCCAAAAAAAATTTTTGATTTAAAAACATTATTCCAGTTCCAGTATTTATCCTCATCTCAAAAAAAAAATCATCTTGACAAAGAACTTTTTTCATAAAATATTCGTGCAAAAAAATTGAAAAAAAAACAAAAAATATGAAAATCTATGTAGCAGGTTTGATTTCTTCAATCAAGCCCAGATGATTTCACACTTTAAATTCTTTATTTGCGAGTCCGAGTCGTTAAAATAGGTGCCTACCTATACCTATTCAGATATTTTTATCATATTTTTATTTGTTTTTTAAATTCCAGAGGTTCAAAGTTCATACTGAGAATTTTATTCCTCAAAAAGTCAAAATATGGCTTCATTTCAAAATTCAGTCAAAAGTAATGGATATTATATAAATTTTTTTTTCATAATATGAAAAAAATATACTTAGATATTAGAATTAATTTAGAAAGATACAATCAAAATACTAAATTAATTCTTTTTTTTTTTTTTTTTTTAACAAAAAAAAGGTACATTTTTTTAAAGATTTTGAGGAACATTCGTTGGTAGGTAATAATTTCGAGTCAGTCAAAAAGGGGATGAGGAAAACAAGGGAACGTTAAAATGACCCAAAACATTGACTTTTCAACTCATAATTTTGAATTTTACCATGAAGACTCGTAAAGAGATCAAGACTTAGAATCTTTACTAATTGAAGACTCGACAGAGTCGTAATTTTGAAAGACTCGCGTTTAAAGACTTCGAGTCTGAATTCTCAGGAACTCCTTTCACTTCTGGTCGTTGGAATACAGTATTCTAACCAGGGTGTAAATAAAGTAGCCTACTCGATCAAACGTAGGCATTCTGTAGCATATTTTAACTACGATTTCGATGCATTTTTACAGGATAAACACCGAAAATGGTTGATTTCGAGTAATTTCCAGTCCAAACTTGATTCGTAATGGAAATTCGAACAAAACTGAAAAATAAATTAAAATGAACGACAATAATCGTAGATACAGAGACATTAATTGGAACACGTCATGGAATTATTGCAACAACAACAACAACAACAACAACAACAATAATAATAATAATAATAATAATAATTTATCGGCCATAAACAACAATATTTTACTCTCAGTCAACGAGCAAAGTGAAATAATTCGATTCTACGATGAAGAAAAAGTTCTCATCACTGGAGGTACTGGATTCATCGGTAAAGCTTTGACTGAAAAATTGCTCAGAACTTGCGTCACCGTATCCACCATATATTTATTAATAAGGCCGAAGAAAGGTCAAAGCTGCGAAGAAAGATGTAATGATTTGCTACAAAATCCTGTCAGTAGTATTTCTAATCTTCAATTCTAACATAAATGATTAAATATTAGGCCTATATTTATCTCATAATGTTATCTTTGTTCAGGTCTTTGATCGTATTCGAGCCGAAGAATGTTACAAAAAAATACTTTCAAAGGTCGTTTGCATCGCTGGAGATGTAACAGAACCAGATTTAGGAATATCCGAAGAAAATAAAAATAAGCTTTTGCAAGAAGTGACGATAGTTTTTCATTCCGCAGCTACCGTCAAGTTCAATGAAAGTTTGGATACTGCCGTAACGCTCAATACATTAGGCACTCAAAGGGTGTTACTGTTTTGTAAACAAATGAAAAATTTAAAAGTAAGTTACCTACTCAAATGAAAGTCTCATTCATAACTAATCATCTAACACGTCTAGGTAGTAGGTATTGAAATATTCTTGATTTATTTTCATTTTTTCTGTAGGCTTTAATTCATGTTTCTACCGCTTACTCGAATGCTGACAAAGAAGAAATTTTAGAAACAGTTTATCCAATTCCAGCGAATATTTTTGGTGAAATTAAACCTAACGAAATGTTATCAGAAGAATTACTAAAAAAAATTGGCCGTAAATTACAAAGAAAACATCCCAATACTTACACAGTTACCAAAGCTATGGCTGAATGGGTCGTTGCAGAATATTCAGATGATATCGCCGTTGCCATTGTTAGGCCAAGTATAGGTACATGACCGATGATTCTGAAATCTCCGTTCAATTAGGTATCAATTTTCATTTAAATTATCCCTCAACAGTGACAGCTGCTTGGCGAGAACCGTTCGAAGGATGGGTCGACAACGTCAGCGGTATTACTGGTATATTGATGGAAATTGGCCGAGGAACTATACGCAGTATTCTAGGTGATCAACGATTAGTTGTGGACATAATACCAGTAGACTTTGTAATAAATACTTTAGTCTCTGCTGCCTGGCATACTGCTACTTTCAGGTTACCAGTTTTAACCAGATTTTGTAGATATTTCCTAAAGACAAAATAATTTCAATTTTTAATATAAATATTACAGGACAAATGCGATAAAAGTTTACAACTGTACGTCAGGTACATTGAATCCTCTAAGTTGGGAAGAACTAGGTGCTTTGACTCAACGCCATTCGTTAACGGCGCCATCAAAATATATCCAGTGGTATCCAGGATTCACATATCATACAAATCGTTTCATACATTTACTCAGTGAAATGATGTTTCAATTTTTTCCTGCTTTCTTATTGGATGCAGTTTTACGCTTAAGTGGGTCTAAACCGATGTAAGTTATCTGTTCATCATCAAACACACATAAATAATACCCACATGATAATAATAATTCTAAAATAACACGAATTTGATTTTTATTTATTCTTCAAGGATGTTGAAAATTTACCATAGATCTAAATTAGCTGCCAAAATGGGCGAATTTTTTTCTCTCCATCAATGGAATTTCGCCAATGAAAATGTGAAAATTCTTCAAAATGAAATGCTCAGCGTTATAGATCAAGATATTTTCAACGTCGATATCTCAACTTTAAACTGGGATGTGTATATTAAAAACTATGTCCTTGGTGTTCGTAAATACGTGCTCAAAGATCCTGTAGAAACAATACCAAGTGCCAAGAAAAAATTACAAAGGTAGATATAATTATTATAAGTAGGTACCTAACTCAGTTATTACCAACAAGCTTTGACATTTTTCTCATCATCGATTTTAAAATAATTTTTCAGATTGTACTGGGCGCATAAAATTTTGCAAATCATGACAGGAATTGTTCTTCTGAAACTTCTAAGAAATTAATTTTTTAATTTCACTATGATTTTCAATACATACTGTTACAGAGGTATTTGTAATTATTTTTATTTATTTTACGTATCTAACCAATACGAAAAATGAAAATTAATTTAGAATCAAAATTCATTTAAATGCTCACTTATACGTGTAAGTATTGTAATAATTCACCTGTTGCATTTACAAATAAATAATTGTTTTTTTTTCTGAATTTCAAACCAATTATTGCATACTGAAGTAAGTATTTCAAATGCATTCGATTAAAGGTCTACGACAGATTTTGATGGTAATAGTTTAACAAAAAAAATAATAAACAGGTAAGGTATAAATGTAGTAAACTCGATAAACCAAATTTATTTTAAATTTTGTTTAAAACGTTTGATTTTTGAAATTTTCCTAGCAAATTTGATGCTAAAAACTTTGGAAAATTTATAATCCAGGAAGGAAATGAAAAAATCATTTTTGATGCGTGAAATTGATTTTTTGAGTTTAATGTTTTTCAGATTTAAATAAATTTAGATTTTCAAACAGAATAGCAAATTGGACCGAACGAAGAGAGGGAAAACTTTCAAAAATTCATAGTGATAATCATTCAAGAAGTAAAGAGTTTATTTCGAATAAAAATACGTATAGGTAGACAAAATTTAAAACACTAGATAACTCGTATACCTTAAATAATCTAATATAAAATTTTGTCGAAAATATAATAAATTAATCGGAGATTTACGTGACAAAATAACGAGTGAATAGAAAAAAAATCGCGTTTACTATTCGACTACCATAGCTTCTGAAAGCCTTACGTATAATAAAACAGATCGTAAATCTAACGTTACATTTTCATGTAAAAATAACACATTCAAGTATGTATGCATAGTATTAAGTATCGTCGAGGAAGTTTGGTAAATGAAACAAGAAGCACTTTAAAAATCGTCATTAATAAATAACTGGTGCACCTCAATTATATAATCTTCCGTTTCCTCCGCTTCTTTGAGTTTCAAATGCTTCTGGACATGCTGCTGCAAAGTAAATTTATTAACGAACGTATCATCACACTCGTCGCAAGTATATTTAGCAATTTTTATTTCGTGATTAAGTTGATGTTTCTTTGCATACTCTTTGCGATTGAATCGGGCATTGCAAAAACGACATTTGAAAGGTTTTTCATCCCTATGAGCACGTTCGTGTTCCTCCTTCCTATGTTTGTATGAAAATTGTTTGTCGCAGTATTGGCAAGAAAAGTAAGGATTTTTCGAATGTTTCAATCTTTCATGATCACGTAAATAATCCTGACGAACGAATCTCTCGTCACATTGCTTGCATTTGTACTCTGCTCGATTTTCATGCATTCGTTCATGGCGTCGCAGGACATGACGATAGGAGAACCTTTTCTTACAAATGTCACATTTAAACGCTTTATCGACACGCGAGCTGAAATCGACATCATGTTGATGTTGACGTCGGTGCTTCCCATATTCATCTTTACGAGTGAATGTTTTTTCGCAATATTCACACTTTCGAATTTTTTTGGCAGAATGTGTTTCATCGTGATCTTTCAAAGATTCCATCGACGTAAAACACTGCTGACAAACGTGGCAAATATATTTCGTTTTGGTGGGTTTATCGACGGATTTTCTACTTTTTTTAGATTTTTCTGCAGTCGTTGTTTTTTTCCTTTTTATCGGCGATTTGACTCGATCTGATTCGGAATCACTCGAACTCAACCCTACGAGGTCTCGTATGTATTCCGTTTTGGTGGTTTTATCGACGGATTTTCTACTTTTTTTAGGTTTTTCTGCAGTCGTTGTTTTTTTCCTTTTTATCAGTGATTTCGATTTAATCGGTGATCTAACTCGATCTAATCGGCGATTTGATTCTGAATCACTGGAACTCGACCCTTCAAGAGCTTGTAACAAGGTTTCGATATCGTCGTGACTTTCTATGGTTTTAGCGTTAGACTCTTCCAAAGTTTCTACGAAATTATTTTTTGATTGCGCTTTACGGAGAAGTTCAGGAGTCACATCTGCACGATTCAACTTAACTAGCAATTTTTGACCGAGGATAGTACTTTTAATCGGGGTGGTTTTGATTTGATCATCGTTCCGATTTTTTTCACTGGATTTGCTTTGAGCTAATCTACTCCGTGTGAGCATTAAATTCTTCGTGCTAGATGTTTCTGTAAAGATATTTCTTCGAGCGGTTGATTTTGCAGACGGTTTGGAAGATTGGTCGAACGATTCGTATCTTACCGGAGTACGAATATTTCTACGAGGTAATTGATGTTCAGTAACGACTTGTTTGGAATTCTGAATTTTATCAGTTTCGGAATCGCTTTCCGATTCGTTCTGATTATGATCATCAAAATGGCGCAAATTCAACTGACGCATGAACTGTTTTTCTTTCTCGATTTCTTTGCGAATTTCTCCATTAGAACATACACTCCGATCGCTGAAAGATAATTCAGATAATTCTGACTCTTCTGACATACGTAGTGTCCTCAGTACTGCTGGCGAACTACGAGATTTTCGAAAAGGAAGTTTGCGTTTTTCCATCGATGTATTCGCAACACGATCATCTCCGCTGGAAGTAGAATCGCTGAGACTCGATTCAGACTCATTTTCAAGCACTTCGGCCAGCCTACGTGGGTTCTCCCGCAGTGCCAGCGAACGACGAGATTCTCTAAAAGGTAATTCACGTCTAGGAGGAGGCAGTTGCATGTCTTCGAGCGAAATCGAAAATCGTTTTTCTGATAAACTGACCGGAATTCGTGCACTTTCCATCAGTACTTGCGTTTCACTGCTCGTACTGTACTCCCCATCGCTCATGTACGATTGTTCATCTTTATCGCCGCTCATAATGGGACAAAATTTGACCATTTGTTCGATGAAAGCTTCATTCAGTTGAATCGGATTCTGAAGCTCATCGGGATGGAAATCATTGCTCCCTAGTTCGGATGCAGAATCCAACGACGACGATGACGATGAGGATGACAAGCCACGGAGTTGTCTATTCATTTCACGAGAGCGTGGACTTAATTCCTTCATAATGTCCCAATAACTTTGGTCCTTTTGTGAACGAGAATAAGGTTCTAGTAGACTGCGTGTGTGTACCATGATTTACTTGATGCGAAGCTATCTGAAGAAACGAATTCGGCTTGACCATCGATTGATAATTTCTGGAAACAAGATGGAAATATAGCGAGATTATTGGGCATTTTGAACATAATACCGTACTGTAAGAGTTATTCTTCGTGTTATTATTAATTGACATATTGTATTACGTACCTGCTCTGATAGTGATAACATTGATTAATCGTGGTTTCGTGGTGGTAGGTACGTAGAAAAGTTACTTGAGGTGGAAAATCATGAGTATTCTTGGTGGTCAATGATTTTGTCTTTGTAGAACGCAGCTGACATATTCAACTATCAAATTTCAATTTTCAGCTCAAATAAAAGTAATCAAAAATTAATCTAATCAATTCAAAATTTCAAAAATAACAACAACATCGAACGCAACGATCACAGCTGTCGCCACGCCGCTGACTGCTGTTTGCGCATGCGCATGTTGAAAAACCGTGATTTTAATGCCGGCACGTTACGTCACCAAAATGTACGCAGAATTTATTTAGCGCTCCTAACGAGCGTTATGTGAAACTTAGATAAAAAATGGTAAAAACGGGGCATTGAAACAAATTACGGTAGCGTTTCGTGTTTTCGTGTCGCATGGAGTAGGGCAGGGAGAGGAGAACGGGGAGAAGGATAGGCACAAGCATCTTTACCTTGATTACACAATTATCATTTCGATTTAATAATTCTTTCATTTACGTTTTAAAAGTTTTCCAAGTTATTTCGCGATTGATTTTGTTTTATTTCGAGTAAAAAGTAGTGTGAATTGTGCGCGTATCGTTTTAAAAGTCGACTTCGTATTGATTCGGTGTATTTGAAGTGAAAATGTATTGATGTGTTAACTTTGAACTGATGTACGTGATTGCACTATGTTATCGTTTTATTACGATCACGATGTCCCAGTTATAAATGATTCAATTTACAGCAGTTTATCCTCGCAAATCGATTCGAAATGGCATTGCGATAAATCGTTTGGTATTTGGAAATTAATAAATTCATCGCAGCAAAGATGCCTTTCAGCGACTAATTGCGGTTATAATGAAACCCGCAACACCGTTAAAATGGTGACGTCTAATGTTTCTGTACATAAAGATTTCAATTTAGAAACTAGTAAAATTTGTACAAATTATAATACTTGTCTGGAAAGACGGAAGAATAGTACACCTTTCTCATCGCTTTGGCGACCTGTACCGAGATCCAGTACCGTTTCGAAGTCTGCCTGTTCAGCTACCTGTATATAAGTAAATAATCTAAGTCAGCTACACCAAAAAATGAGGCGAAGAAACCGCAAACACCGTAAATCCATCCATCAAGAAAGCCACCCCAGGACAATAGCCACCAAGGGGAGTAACGCGGATGACACGTCGTGTAACAGAAATCTGCGTCACTTCACCGCCAAATCAGAACCTATAACCAGTTGCCAGTTCAATTTAATCGTCAAAAATAAAAAAACTCCGAAGAAAGACTCCAAAAATAAAGAAAAACGTAACGCCAAAACTAAAAAAGAACCCATAACAGATTGGCTGGATAATAACATGTTGGAGAATAACATAACCATGTCGTTTCCGTCGTCCAAAGGATCAACAGAGTGGTATTTCATCCCGTTAAACTGTTATTGCGATATCAACGAGAACGACGATTTTAATAATTTTATGGAGAATAATATATTCATGTATTATGGAAGTAACAGTTCCTCGATGATCTCGCGCTATAATAATAATAGACGTAAAAATATTACGCACGACAAGAGCATGGTATTAGAGTTCCCTCAGCTACGTAAATCCAGATCTTCGAGCGAATCCTCAATTAATAGCGACGATAGCTTCATATGTTTCGAAATTACAGACGATTACGATGATCACGATGAAGTGAGTGTCTTATTTTTTTTTGCGGTCATTACCATCCTTAGTCTTTCAATATGCAAAATCTCTAATCAACGTATGTTTGTTTCATCTTTTTTTTTCAGATTCGTTACGTTGATGATATTGCCGATAAAAATTACCCCGCCGATACTTCAAACATTCCTCTAGATACTCCTGATACATCATCGAAAAAAAGAAAACGAGTATGTTCTCTTAGTCACGTAGGCAGATTTTCGCGCCTTCTAGTTCCACTAACACGT
Source organism: Planococcus citri (assembly GCF_950023065.1). Lineage (NCBI taxonomy): Eukaryota > Metazoa > Arthropoda > Insecta > Hemiptera > Pseudococcidae > Planococcus > Planococcus citri. The sequence goes on from NC_088680.1 coordinate 33,430,242, forward strand.
TTTGTTGTTTTCCAGGTCCGTTTCGCTGATAACTCACAACTGGCCACCGTACACCTTATCATCGCATGGGATTTCGCTTACAGAGCAGCTCGTATTAGTCCATGGGAGATGGTTGCTCGGGACGCGAACCGATTCCAATCGAAAATTCGTTCAATAGAGCCTATAATTGCCCCTGTTCTCGACCCAGTCCATAGATCTAAAATTTGGCACGAAAGGATGGAAAAATTTTATAAATAATGTAAAAATAAGAGCATTTCTGTTTAAGGTTATATTAATTTTGTTTAAATAAAATTCTCATGTAAATATTTCTTAAAAATAGTGGTTTTTGTTCGTCATGTAGGTAAAGAAAGATCATGGCGTTGACCGTGTTGGTGTTTGTCATGTATATGACGTCATGGGGTTTCCTCGAATCGAATTCTTTTCTTACGACTTTACGCGTAGGTGCAGCCTGCAGCGTATTACGAAATTGTTATTTTTCTTTCGCAAATCACTCACGGTGGTGTAATTTCCGCTCCAAGGAAACGATGATTAACTTCCTTAAATTGTGAAGATTCATTTCGTTTGTCTTTGTAGTGAACATTTTCATGATCACGTTCACAGGGTTGTTGTACTCGTAACTTGAGATAGTTAGTACTCGTTCGAATTGATTATACAGCACGTCTACTGTGAGTGATACTTATCGTGAATTGAAATTTATTCGCAGTCGATACGACTGCGATATTTTATGATGAAATTCATTGTATGCGGGAGTAATGCATGCGCTTCTAAATGAGTGAAAGTTGAGTGCAGATTATGTTAAAAACAAATACAGAGTGGAGGGGAGGGTCGAAGAGAAACAAGACGTATTTACTGAAGAAAATGACAATGAGTTCTTTAAGATAAATGACTTTTTTAGAAATGAGTACAATACACGTATGAAGTATAAATAACGAGTATTTTGAGAAGTTTACTTCATGGGATGCTTTTTTTCGCCTGTGTACTTTCTTTAAAAATTAAAGTACGAGTATCTTTCATGTGGTAGTTTTATCAAAAAGGCCAAATTCTTTCGTCTCATACGACAACAGTGTATGTTATTAACGCCTCTCGCTACATGGTTTTTCTCTTTACTATCTTATCTGTTACCTTTTTTACCATCTTTCATTATACCCGGAAGTTGGACCAGTCGCTGTGGAGACGTTAACCTTGAGTCTTTGAAATAAGATACATGGTAGGTATAGAACATCTGATTCAAAAGAGGAGGAGAATACTCGAGGAAAGTTTAAATTAGGTATTTGGAAAAATATGCAATTTTTTAGAATTAAACATTTTAATAACTGAATCATTTACTTATCTGAATTTCAACAGAATTTTATTCATTTTTGAAAATTTTGAATTTGAGGAAAAATTGGCGCCAAGTATTTTATACACTTATACATTAGTTATTTAGAAAAATTCCTTGTTGAAAAAATGTTTCATAAGTTGAAGCAAAATGCGAATAAATCATTGGTAGAGTGTTCGAGCAGTGCCGGTTTTAAGGGGGGGGGGGGGATTTGGGTGATAATCCCCCCCCCCAAGAGGCCAGTTTTTTTGGAAAAAATTTTGATGCTATAAAGTGGGAATTTTCCTAGCATTTTTGCGCTCTTGTTTCACTGAGATGGATGCCGATTACAAACCGATGTTCATTTTTTCCCATATTTTTTGAGAAGAAGAGGCCTTTTTTTTCTTCTCAAGCCCACATTATAGGTATACATTCGTACACGATTTACTTTGAATAATACTTTGCAGGCAAATTTCAGTCACTGAGGTCCCTCCTTTTTAAAAATTAAATAAATAAACGACATATTTATTCAGTGGCGTGGCCAGGAAGTGAAGGGGGCTATTGTCCTCCCTTGCGAACGAAAATTTGAAAGAAAACATGCAAAAATGAACGCTTTTTGTTGTTGTTTGGACCCATTTTTTCTGATAATTTTCGCTCTCGCTTCGCTCGAGCAGTAATTTTACCTTCATTTTCATTATAATCATCCACACATCACGATAGGTTTCCAGAAAATGACTCCTATTTCGATTTTCCATGCCTAAAAATCTGGTTTTGCCTCCTCCTTGAGGAAATTCTGACTATGCCACTGTATTTATTTGATTTCTGCTCTCCAAAAAGCCTAATTTTACCCCCCCCCCACCCAAAAAAATGAGACGGCAAAATTGTTTGGTTCTGACCCAATTATCCCCCTCCAAGGAAAAATCCTGCCACCGGTACTGTAGTTCGAGTGCTAAAATATGAGATAATTATAAAATTTTTGATTTTGTAGTAAGTATTAATTTTCTTGTTTTTTTTTTTTAATTCTGCGATTAATTACCTTTGCTTGTTCGTTTTATTTCTCTAACAAAACACAGAGTAATTGAATCAGTCATTTCGAAAACCCCATAAATCACCATTTTAGGGGTTTTTATGTTTTTCACTGATTCTGATGGTGCTTTGCGAGCTCTATCGGATAAAGTTGGAAGGTAGCTCAAAAGTGCATATTTCAGCGTTTGTCATTTCGAAAACCCCATAACTCCTGCATTTACAGGGTTTTTGAAATTATTTTTTATAAGACAAATGAAGAACATTAATTTCATGAACATCAACGTAATTCAATTTTTTAATTTATGCCGTGAAATGGATAACATTTTTGTTGCTTCTTTATTACATTAAATTAATTGAATCGTAGATTGCAGGTATAACTTCAATAAATGAATGAAAATCCATACTCAAATCATTTTGGGTATTGTAGTTACTGGATTTTCTAGGATTACGTGTCATTTTTCAAGTTTTAAAAACAAGTCATTTCGAAAACCCCATAACTCCACATATTTCACAATGGAATTGCTCGCAGCCTACAAAACTTCAAGTTCTGGTAAAGGTACAGAAATATTAGTAATCATAAGACCTATCGATTACTGCATAAGTTTGCTGTTATACCATGAAAATAAAGCGCACAAACAGTTTTTTTCATTTCCTGAAAAATTTTAAAAAGGGTCAGAATGGGGTTTTCGAAATGACTGATTCAATTGCATTTCAAGAATTTTCTTTTTATGCTCCTTTTTTGTTTTTCATTGTGGGTGACCCTTAATTTGAAGTTTTGTTTCATGTTCTTTATGTTCCCATCCACTGGACGTATTAGAAAATAATTCCCTATTTTTTTTTTTTTAATTTTCTACTCAATTTTTAAGTTTTTAAATTTTTTTTGCAAGGATCTCCCGCCTCCAAAGGAAAAAAAATTAAAATTCCATTAAAAACTTTTTTTTATTAAAAAATTCCAAATTTTAGCATCAAAATTTTAAGCAATGAATTTTTTAAAAATCGTTCTTAAATTTACAAAAAATGAAAAAAATGTGAATAAAAGTGAGTGAACATTTTTCAAAAATGTTCTGTGAGAATGATAAAATAATTTTTTTGCCTTCTTTCAAGAATTGAACAAATAAATTTCCAATAGTTCAACTGAAGAGAGAGATTACAAGGGTTACGACATTGATCAGATTGATGGGGAAAGGGGTTTTTTGAAAATGAGGGATAGGTATTTCGAAGAATTTAGCGCAGAAATTGAAAGTTACTGTAACAATTTTTCTTATTTCTATGGTTTTTTTGTTTTTTTTTTGAAATTGAAGGAGGACCGAAATTGTTTAGGGGTCCATGGAGTTTTTTTTCTCGAAGATGGGTTTATTTAAATCAATTCTACCGCAGCAATTGAAATCTTTTTTTTCTTTCTTTGAAAATTTGGACTTGGTTTTTATCTCAGGGTCCAAAATGACTAAAAAGAGTGTTTAAAAAAATCGTCACCGACTTTCGTTTTTTCAATGATTGTGGATTAGGTGGGGGGGGGGGGGGAAACAACATTGCTTGATGAAGGACCATGAAAAGTGTTTTTTCGAAAAAGGGATTAAAAATGGAAGAATTCTCATTACATGAATTGAGATTCCTCTCTTTAAAATTTGTCTCAGATTTTTAATAATTTTTTTCAACTTTAGAAGACTTGATTTTAATTTGAAGACTGAAATTTGCTGATTTTTTTAAATCAAAGGAATCGCAAAACAAATTTACAAGTACATACATTTCAGAATCACTCTACATTCCTGGTTATAGTGTTTGCAATTTTATATAAACGAATTAAGCTCGCCAAAAAATACCTACATTAGAATTTTCCATCAGATTAGACTGATAGGTAGGTAGAATAAGTGTTTTTTAATTGATCTTCAGCATAAGCTGTTTTATAAAAGCGACGATACATTTCTTTTTGTAAATTACTCGATAGTCACGTGCAATTAATAGCTTATCTAATCAGGAGGAAATTTTTCTAGATTGATTTTTTCATATCGTGCAGTTTCGCTGCCACGTTTTGTCCTCGTTTAGTAAATAAATATCTAAAAAATTGTAGATAAAACACGAGAAAAAACTTCCACATGTAAATTATACCTTTTATTGGTCATCTTATGCACGTAGGTACCTATTTGTAAGCTATGCATTTCTAGGAAGATTTCAATATGTGATAAATTTGCTCGATTGAAATATAGGTAATATTGAAAACAATTTTATGGCGCCATGATTGTCATATCTCCTTCAATTTGAGTTTTTTTTTTGTTTTTTTTTTTAGACGTTGGTCAAAATTGGGAGGCTTTGCGCTTCTCTGAGCTGACTGCTGACTTCAATTTGAAAAAGGATCTTTACCTACTGAAATTTTTTCAAATTTTCAAATGATAACTTCGAACTTTTCCGAGTTGAGCTCTTCGAATTTTCATTACTGCTGTTGAATCTTCTGTCCCTATTCTTTTTTTAAATCAGACGAAAATATTTGCTCTAAATTTATTTAATCTTGAAACGTGATCGACCTTCAGAAATTTGTTGTTTCTCAGGGAGTGCATAACTGCATATGCATGAAAATGACGAGTTTCTCTCTCATTTCGTGAAGGATTAGGAAGGGAATTATGGTTATTTTGTCAAAGAAAACTCGTCGGTAATAAAAATTGTAGAAAAATCAACTTGATTCCTTTTTTGGCTTCAGTTGACAAGGGACATGCCATGAACACTTCAAGGAGGGAGGGGAAATAGTGATGTGGATTCATTGAGACAAAAAAAAAAAAAAAAAAAAAAAATAGATCGAGATGGAGAAAAAATTACTTTCAAATATTTTCTGAGGTTACAAATAATTTACTTTGGAAATTGCTCGTTGAAAATATATTGTAACTTTTGAACTGAGATCCTTCGATTAGAGCGAAACCAAGCCAGATCGAAAAAAAATCTCTGCTACCGGAATTTGATGTAATTAAACTTTATTTTTGAATTTTTTGCTAATTTCAAAAAAACTGTTTTAAGGGCGATTTTAAAATTTTTTCATGAAATATACATTTTTTTGAGCAAAGTGATCAGATGCTAACTGGGCACTCTCTCGACCATTTATACGTTCATTTTTGACTTCTCCAGTCAGAGTTCGGAGCGATTTGAAATTTCTGGAGAAAATAAAAAAATCGCTGGAGGCTCCAGAATAGCTCAAAACTCGTATATTGGTTCATCTTATTCATAAAAAATGTTTGTATTTCATGAAAATATTCAAAAGTTGCTCTTGAAACTCCGTTTTGAATTTTTTAAATTTTCACAAATCCAAAAATAAACTTTAGGACTTTAAATTTGGGGGAAACTCTTTTGATTTAGCTTGGTTCGTTCGTTCAAATTGGAAACTACCAGTTTGAAAGGTTTCATTGTTGGAAAAAATTTCTGTTTCGATGTTTTTGATCATTTTTTCAAAATTAGGAAAGAAAAACTCATTTCTAATTGAATTTTTATAATCACTAAAATTGTTGCAAAAAACATCAAGGAGTAACTTTTATTCGAAACTTTTTTCTGCACAGTTGGTACCTATTTGAGATGTGAGCCAGTTGAGAATTTCATTGATGAAGGAAAAATCAGTCGATATTCGATATGGTTGATGGAATACAGTTTTGAATGTCTTCTGTTTCGTACTTGAAATTGAGACTCAGTTCTCCATAAAAAAAAAACTAGTGGCACCGTTCGTTTCATTCATCATCTCTCGACTGTTTTGAAACGAAATGTGTCAAAGGTAGAGGGACTGAAACGTAAACAATTCGAGGTGTACGTATTATTGTCGAGGTCTGGGATGCGATACAATAACACCATTGTGTAGTGAGGTAAAGTGCATGATGCAACATTGGTGGTAGTATTGCATTTACCTTATTACTACCTACCATACAATACTTTGTAACTACGTGACGAAAGTCACAACCAAATGTATACGATATTGCAGCTCACACTCCATTTTTGACACAAGCCGTTATGTTAATTTCGTGATGTAATATTATTGATGAAAATATACCAAGGAAGCCTGTATGCATTATAGAGTTGAGGAAAAAATAACATCGAAGGCGTAAATTAACTTTAGAAAACCTTCTCAGTAATTTTAAGGGAATTGGAAGGTATACCTATACGAGAAATGAAAAGTACAGGTATGACTACGTCGACGTTAAAAAATTAAACGCGATTTAATTTCACGTTTGTCGACAGGTGTGTTAGTACCTACATAGATGAGGGGGGAGGGGGAAGAGTACGGTACCGGAGCTAGAGACAGGAGGAAGGAGGAACTGGGACTGTTTGGAAAATTCATTGCTTTAGGCTCGGACGTATATATATCTGCGCGGCGCACATACGTATAGGTAGGTAGTAGGTACCTATATAAGGAGTAAAAGGGGTGCTTTTGAAGCACGTGAGAGCGAGAGAGCTTTATTAGATAAAGAGAAAAAAAATCTGCTACAGAAGGGACGAGTGGTAGAGGGCGATATGAATGCGAGTTGTAATTGAGTACCAAATTTGCTCTCGTTGTGTACCGGATCGAGGGTACGTTGTGGGGTAAAAGGGGAGAGAGCTCACTCTTAGCGTATAAAGCAGCGCTCTCTCGGAGCGTGCATATGACGTCTTATGACAAATGAGGTACGTTTCATGTTGAAAAGCGGTATAATGTTAATATGGGTGCCACTTTAGTTCGCTGCGTACCGTCTCCTTGTCCTTAGTCCCTGCTTATAGTCCTTAACTACATAACTTGACTATTTTTTTTCTCCACGCTCGTACTCTTTTTTCATTCTTTTGTCACTACTATTATCGTATTTGCGATATTTTACGAGTTACGAGTCGGTCTCTCTGTTTCTCTCTCGTAGATGATGGAGTCGGCTCTATTTTTTTTTTGCGACTTGCGTTGCGCTGCGCGAGTTGCTACATAGTCTCTCTTTTTGTTGTTTTAGAATTTATTCGGTGTTTATCTAAAGTACACGAGCCTATATATGCTATAATATACGTAATACGTATATACCGTTATTTGTGTGTAGGTCTAGCTAGCTTAGATACGATATATTGTGCTTTGCTTATGTGGTGTGGTATGGCTTAAGGGATATGAGCAAGCGCAGTTTATCCATGTCTCGACGTACATGTACATTATTCATGTATCTATTTTAAAGCCGAAATTATCTTATTGTTTTGTTTCGTGTTTTATGTATTGACGTATAGTATAAAATGTAGTTTCTGAATCGTAACCAATTTTAGGTGGAATGCTGCGAGTAAATGTTTAACACGAGCAGGAAACGAGCAATTCGTTTAATGACTCCGAATTGTATCAACTCTTTGAAGTAGATAAATGTAGTGGCGGAAATTTTTTTTCAAATTTTCCCAGAAATTAATTCATGACGAAATGACAACAGGGTGGTGGGAATTATGGTTTTATGTACAGGGTATCCCGCCACAGAGTAACTACTCCTTTTCACTAGTAGCATAGGCAACCCATCGTGAGTTTATTAACAAATGTTTGTCGTGTACTGAAGTTGAAGGGGCCCAGTTACACCATCAAAACAAAATTTTTATTGCTAGCAAAGTGCACTGTTTGACTTTGGTGAATTTTTAGAAATCAAAGTTAGGGGCCTAAATGGGGAAAAATCGAAATTTCATTAAGTCTACCTAAAACGCTGAAATTTGGTATGTGCCCTATTTTCGACAACTGAATCGATCAGAATCGATTTCAAAACGTTTTGAGCTGTTCTGAAGCTTTCAGAAGATTTTAGTAGGTGACAATTTCCGCAAAATTGTACCCAAGGAAGTAAAAAAGTTGAAATTTACTTTGTTTCACAATTTCAAAACACTGAGTCAATTGGCGATGATTTCAAACAGTTCTGGAGACTCCAGTAATTGTGTAAATTTCCGTTTTCGAAAAAAAAACACAGGTAACCCCTGTCCAAGTTGAGTTTAGCTCCTACATATAAACACGATTGGTGCATACAATTTTTAAATGAATTTTACCGTTTGCAGGAACACCAAAATACAAGATATTTTTCATATGAATTTTGGAGTTTGCAGAAGCTCCAAACAACAAAATTATTTCGGAATCCGCGGGAGCTCCAAATTGTAAAATATTGAAAGATGTATGAATTTTGGAGTTCACACGGGGGCTTCAAACAACAAAATTGAAAAATAATTTCAAAACTCGCAGGCACTTAAATTTACAAAATTGAAAAATAATTTCGAAATTCGCAGGCGTTCCTTTGAGTTTGTAAAACCTTGAAACTACAAAATTTACATGTGAACCTTGGAATTTGCAGGAGCTCCGAACTGCAAAATTCTCAAATAAATGTTGAAGTTGGCAGGAGCTTCAAACTACGAATTTTTTGAAACGAATTTTGGAGTTTTGAGGAGCTCTAAACAGGAAAATTTTCAGATAAATTTTGGAGTTCGCAGGACATCTAAACCATAAAATTTACAAGTGAAACTTGGACCCTGTGTTGAAAAATTATTTTTCGAGTAAAGTAGAAAATTTATAAATGAATTTTGAAAATAGCAAGATCTCCAAAATGCAAAATTCTCAAATAAATTCCAAAGTTTGCAGGAGCTCCAAATTACAAAACAGAAAAATAATTTTGGAGTTTGCAGAAACAGCAAAGTACAAAATTTTCCAATGAATTTTGGAATTGACAGGAGCTCCAAACAGCGAAATTCTCAAATGAATTGGAGGCCCTTTCAACTTACAAAGACTCCAGCTGAATTTTGATGTTTACAAGAGCTCCAAATTGCAAGATTTTCAGATGAAATTTGGTGATTGCAGGATCTTTAAATTAAGTACGAAATTTACAAATGAAATGTGGAATTTTCAGAAGCTCCAAAAATCGAAATTCTCAAATGAATTTTGGAGTTTGCAGGAGCTCCACATTACAAAAATGAAAAATAGCTTTGGAGTTCGCAAAACTTCCAAACTACAAAATTCACAAATGAATTGTGGAGTTCGTAGGGAGCTCCAAACTACGAATTTTTCGAATAGAGGCACACAGGAGTTCACAAGGTTTTTATTAAATTCTAACACTTTGGAATTTATAAAACATTTGAAAAAATTAGACAAGAATACTTTTTGGTAAACATGAAAACGTCTGTAGAAAATTACATAAAATCACATTAGATATGTCAAAAAGAAAAAGAAATCATAGGTACGTATAAAGAAAAAAAACAAGGTCTTCGATCCAAGCCTTTTTTCATACTTCCTTCCTGGGGAGGGGGGGGAGGGAGCTGGCGCTAAATTGAAGTTGCAAGTCCCTAATTTTCATACCCCCCACTGTGTTTTGAGAAAAAAAATCGAAGTAAGTACCTGAATTATTTTTTTATTGTTCAAAAAAGTTTTGAATTTTTTTGAAATAAAAAATGTTGATAATTTTTTTTTGCTCTTCATTTATTTATGTATGTAGTAATGTTCCATAATTCAAAAATTTCAATGTGACAACCTTTATAGATTTTGTAGGTATTTCAATAATTTTGACCTAAACAAAAAATTCAATTTTTTTAAAAAAGTTACCAAAATTTATTTATTTTTTATTTTTCTCAAATTCTTCCATTTTTTTTTTTAGTTTTTATGACAATTTATCAATATTTTCGAACCTTCTTTTGGGGGAGGGGCAGTTCTCCCGCGCGCCCCACAAACAAAGCCCTGCTCCTGCTTAGACCAATCAAAATTGAAGACTCATTGGTCATCACCACCCGGTAAACACATAGTACGCGATACGCCAGCGAATAGAAGGCGATCATCGTATTGGCAGCCATCGTATTGGCAGCCGGCGTATCGCCGGCGGGAATCGCGTTCGAATCGCCGGCGAAAATGTCCGCTTTTTCCGCAGCGGAATCCGAAGGCGATACGCCGGCGGGAATCGCAGCGATATCGCTGTTGAAATAGAACGCGATTCGAAGGCGATTCGTCGGCGGAAATCGCAGCGATATCAGAACGCGATTCGAAGGCGATTCGAAGGCGATAATCGCAATGATGTTTTGCTTTGGTTTTTTCCTAGTTTCTTCTCCCACATTAGAATCAGAACGTATTCTTCAATTAATTTTACGAGTAATTTACTTGTTTACATAATTAAAAATCAAGAAAACAAAATAAATAACGAGTAAATTAAGTGAAGAATGCTTTCTGATTCTGATGTAGGAAGACAAACTAGGAAATAACAAAAGAAAAAACGATGAAGTACCTATACTTGGGTAAATCACTTCACACAAGAATGCAACAACATTAATTGTAATTTATTAAAATAACCAAAAACACAAAAATTGAATTATGGAGATTTAGAATAATTATTCTAAGTCACCATACAAAATCCATTTGAAATCATCAAAAATTTATCAGAATTCATCACTAAAAAACAGTTCAAAATCACCATGAAAAATTCCAAGCTGAATAAAAAAATTAAATTTGAATCAATACAGTGAAAAATTTATTTTAAAAATCACAAAAAAGTGTCAAAAATTGCTAAAAAAAAATTCATTAGAAATAATCACAAAAAAATTCCAATCTGACTCATCGCCGAAAAATTTATTCTATGTACACACCACGAAAAAAAATTGTTCGTTATCACTCCAAAAAAATTAATCAAAATTCAACACCAGAAAACCAATTTGAAATAAACACGAACGAAAAGATAAAAAAAAAAACACAACATTCTGCTCGTTATTGCATGCTTGCGTAAGAACATCTGAATGCTCACTCGATTGAACGCGAAACAAATGCGAAAATCGCATGAAAAATATTGTAAAAGAACTCTACTAAATTCGCCTTCTATTCGCCGACGAATAGACCGCGGAAATCGCGCTGAAAAAAATGAAAAAGATCGTTGCGAAATTCGTAGGCGTATCGCCGGCGGATTCAGCAGTGTTTTTTTTAAATTTTTTCAGCGCGATTGTCGCGTTCGATTCGCCGGCGGATAGAACGCGAGTATCGCGTTGAAAATATCACTGCTGAATCCGCCGGCGATACGCCTACGATTTTCGCAATGAGTTTTTTCATTTTTTTCACTGCGATTTCCGCCGTCTATTCGCCCGCGATACGCCTACGATTTTTGCAACGAGATTTTTCATTTTTTTCACTGCGATTTCTGCCTTCTATTCGCCGGCGAATCGAACGCGATTTTCGCGACCGCGATTTCCGCCGGCGATTCGCGTTCGGTGTGTTTACCGGGCACTATCCTAAATTAGATTTAGGAGATGAAAAAATTAGAGAAAAATATTGAAGTGGGTAGAAAGACGTAGAAAACGTATTATTCTGATGAATTTTGGATTTTGTAGTACCCTCAAAACTGCAAAATGAAACGAGACTGGTGCCTGGTGGCCCTTGCTCCATTGTGACAAAACAGTACTGAAATGGTTTTTTTGTTATTTGAATGCTTATTTTACTATAAATAGTAAGTACGAATGCCCTTATAATTAGAACCACCAAAAGAGTCGACTGGACTGGAAACATATCCGACTTCAGTGAAGCCAAGTTGAATAATTATTGAAGGGGCAAGAGGGGAAATTTGCTCAAGGCTCACGTTTTTTGAAAAAGGTGTGTGAGCTTAATTTTAGATTCTTGGGGGTCCAAATGTGATTTTTTTAAAAATTTTTAAAACAAGAAACAAATTAACCTGACCGAAGCAAGAGCAAATGTTTTTGAAAATTTGATCCCGAGAGACCTAGAAACAATGTTTTTTTTTTAGGAATGGACAGGCCTAAGCGAAACGAGAGCGAAAACTTTTGAAAATTTGTATTTTGAGAGAACTAAAATCAATGTTTTTTATGCAAAAAGTTGATTTTTTTGTTTTAAAAATTTAATTTGATAGATTTTTTAAGGATGTTACCTAATTCTGAAAAATAAACGACAACAGGCCCAAGTGAAGGTGAAACCTCTTGAAAATTTGTATTTCGACTTTTGAGAGGCATAAAAAAGATATGTACTTTTCATGCAAGAAGTTTATTTTTTCACTTTAAAACAGTTCAAAAGTTGAATGATATTTTTTTTCCAGCAATTTTGGAAAAGAAAAGAAAACAAGCTCGAGCGAAGCAGGGCAAAAGCTTTCGAGAATTTGTGTTTTAAGAAGTAAAAAAACAGGGGTTTCTTTTCTTTCATCACAGGACCTTTTTCACCAAGACCCCCAGAAAGCATGGGCCCGAGGCAAACTGTCCCATTTGCCCCCCCCTCTTGACGGCCCTGACTCTAAAACTAGATATTCTAAGAAATTATAGTGAATCTCGTACAATAGTACAAAACTATTGAGGAGGGAAGAGGAGGGATGTTTTGGATCACAACAATGTTCATAACTACGAAAATTTTATCAAATTTCAAAAAATTTTTCGATTTGTAAATTGAAATAAACATATGTACCTACTTTCATTTGTTAGTCAAGAAAGGGCTAGGGAGGCAACAAATTGAATGAAAGTATCGCATTCGCATATTATATTGGTTAAACACATGTATTTAAGACCATTTCAGCTCAAAGTTTGAAAAAATTGAATTTAGAACTTTTTTCAGGGGTTCTCAAAGTTCGCCACCCCCGAAAGTGATCTGCAAAGATGAAGACAAAAATTGACTTGAAATAAAAGTTCAAGCAAGCCAGTCAATTAAGAAGTAAAATGCAACATATTTGCCGCAAACCAGGCCTCGATAGCTTTTCATGGTTTCCCAAAATGTGGACCTCAAAAAAAAGTCAAAAATTGAATTTTTCGATATGAGCCAAGTTGTTGAGGGGGTTGCAAATGATATCAATTGAACTTACTACTAGTAGCAATAAACCATGAAAAGGGCATTAGCGGGGCTCGACGGGAAGGGTAAAAAAAGGGGGTTCCAAAATTTTCAAGAATAGAAATACCCCCACCACAACCCTCAAAAAGGTCAAAAATGAAAAAAGCGTTACGTGCTGCATTGCTTACCCTTAAAGCAACATATATTCGCTATTTTTAATTTTTTACATTTTCGAGCAGTGGTTCTAAAATTTTTTGAAATTTTCGACTTTGGAGCCACCCCACAGCCCCCCTATGGGTTCCCCTGGGAAAATATCACCCGATATTAATAATAGGGACCATGCCCTATAAGAAAAGGCCATTCAAGTCTCCAAGTAGCGAGGGGCACGAAAATGGCCATAATGACCCTCCTTCTTTTAAAGTTTGCACTTTGCAGGAGCTTCAAATTAAAAAATGGAAAAAAGATTTTGGAGTTTGCAGGACCAGCAATGCACGCAAAATTTCCAAATATCTGTTTTTTGAGATGATTTTTAGAAGTTTATTTCCTTCTTTCATCTCCTCCCTACCTCGAATTGTGTCTCTTTGAACTCACATAGGGGCACAAATATTTGTTAATATTTCGTTTCTAATTTCCGTCTCTATTTACACGGTTACCTAGTAAGTCGACTATGTACGTTTACTTCGAGCTGGTTATAGTACGTGTATAATATTTCACTTCATTATACGTCTAGCTGCGCCTTATTTACCGCCAAAAAATGAAAATAAATAATTCCATCGCATAAACGAGCGCGCTTTTTTGCTCAAAGCGTGAAAAAAAGGCTGCAGCGGTGGCGCGTATTATATGCGACGCGACTTCGTCGACGCTTTCGCCGCTAAAATACGAGTAGTAGGTACAATGTATATAAGCATGAGCTTATTTATGCTCGATAATTATACATTTGGCGTGCTTTTGACGTGAACAGTGTAAAGAAAACCCAAAATGTCGATGTTTTATGTTTGGAAAAACGATGTTAAATCTTGCAGAAAATTTCGTTTTTTTTCTCCACTTCCTTGGGTTGCGCGTTTTTTTCCCTCGGTTGCGTTGCGTTCGCGTTGCTGTGTGGAACGCAGAGAAGGAGAACGCATCTATCAAAAACAGTTACCTTATTGTGTTATAATGGCGGTATGAAAACAGCTTTTGATGCGTTTATTCGATAAGTAAAGTTTAGATAAAAATAACATGGTGGAAAAATTTTCAATTCTAATCGCATCAGTTAAAAAAATGTAACCTTTAACTGAGTGAGGAAGAGGATATTAATAGAATAGCTTATTCGCAATGGCAAGGGTAAGGGTAAGGGTTCTTCTCGATTGTTTGTCCGAGATATATACTTCGTATTACGTAGTTGTAATAGTTAGAGAGACTGGAGAGATACCCTAGAAATTATTCGTTTGAACGATAAAACGAGCACGCCGAAGAGTCTTGTTGTTTGCATATTATAGCACAAGAAGATGAATTACGCTGATAATTCTGTTTCGCTCTTTCTCTCTCTATCTCTATTTGGTACGTGTACTGCGCTCGATGCTGAGACGAGAGACGACAACCGTATCCTATGATTTTATATTATAAATGAGCTATAGCAGCGTATCGTATACATTACATACACAGCGAGAAGGTATATAGCCTATGTACAAGGCACCGTGTTTTCTCTGTGTAGAGAAGCTACACGAGAGACGTGAGGAGTCGCAGATGCCAGCATCATTGCGGCGCTGTGACGTCATGAAAATATGTTACACTTGTAATCAAATATCATAAAATGTCGACTGTAGTGAAATTTATTGAACATTGTGAATTAATACGTTTGTATTGTCGCATTTGCGGCCAACGTATCTACTACATGCAATAATATAATCAACGCATTATATGTACCTTCTATCTTTGTACTACGATCTGGTGTAGGTAATTAACGATGTGTCATAAAGGGTATATAGATATACCTGCCTCTCAGATCTTTGCGGACGGTGTGGACCCGGAGTTCCAGTCTTCGGTGTATCTTTGTGTGGCATACAACTTCGCTTCGGCGATGTCGAATGTTTCGAGGGAATGAATCGAATGCCATCTAGTCGAAAACATAATATTCTTATCAAGAATTCTGATCTGAAATTACCACAAGCTTAAAATTTTCAACACAGAAACTTAAAAAAGATACTTTTCTGATTTTTGTAAAATGTTATCAACTTTGCCAAAACATTAACTTTTTGCATAAAAAACATCGTTTTTAGTTCTCTCAAAATACAAATTTTCAAAAGCTTTTGATCTTGCTTCGCTTAGGCTGTTCCTCTTTTTTTTTTCAAAATCAACTTCCTAAAAAAACATTGTTTTTAGGCCTCTCAGAATCAAATTTTCAAAAACATTTGCTCTTGCTTCGCTCGGGTTAATTTGTTTCTTGTTTAAAAGTTTTAAAAAAAGCACATTTGGACCCCCGAAAACCCAAAACAGAAAATGAAAATTTTTATAAGTCATATGAATAATTATGAAAAAAAAAAAATATATTATGATTATGATATCAATTGGCAAAATTGGTATTTTCTCCCTATATGTATCAGTCGACAAATTTTCAGTCGAACCCCCTCCCCCTCCCCTCCTAAAAAACCTTCAAGTAGTTTGGTCCCTAGAAATGGAGCCAAATTGTATTTGCCATGAGTCTGCATTGGTTCTCGACGACCCTGTTTAGAGTAGAAAAATTCATCGTGGTAATAACATAATTGAAAATGAGGCTTTATATACGATGTATGTTCTACATTTCTTTTAAAAAAATTAACCTAATTCTGACCCTTTTTTAGTTGAAAAACTCAAAGGAGACTGGTTTACTTCGCAATCTCTTCTTAAAGAAGGAGAAAAATAGAATTTCAAAAGCTGAAAAGTGTTGGAAGAAATGGGGGAAATATTCCAAATTTGGATTAAGCTGAATGAAATGGTATCGTATACCAAACGTGTTTGAAAACAGTGAAAATTTGTCTGATTAAAGAATTATTTTTCGCCATAAAATTGAAGACAATTTTTCAATCATATTTGGAAGATTCAGTCTTGTTACAAGCAGGAAAAAAGGCCAGTCTAGGTGCCCCAAAAAATTCCGAAAAAAGTTTCTCGTTCCTTCAGGGGCTCATTTGTACACATTACATAGAAATTATTCCTCGCTGTTCATCTCAAAGACTCAAACAAAGTTTCAAGTTTTAGGGTCTCAAAATAAGTCAAAAATCAAAGAGCCCAAAATTTTAGCCTGGATACATTTCTTTTATTTTGAGGCTCTAGCTTCTCAATTAATGTTTCCAACTCCAAAAAAACAACCATTTTGGAATTTAATATTGTTGCTGAAAATCGCTTAAGTAGGTATCAGATAAATAATTATTAGGTAGGTATTCTGTAGTACTAAAAAATGGCATAACAATCGAAATAAAATGAGTTAAAGGGAAAATTACCATGATAACTTCCCCGAACCAGAGCCTTCAACTTCTCGAAAAAATTGGAGAATATTCAGTTGTGGGAAGTTTTTAGTAAATTTTTTTTTGCCAATTAAAACGCCTTCAGGGTTGATTTCATTCTGGTGGGGCTGGAGGAGGGGGGAGTGAAAAATAAAAATAAGCAAATAAATAATAAATAAACAGAAGTATAGGTAGATAATTATCTATGTACCTAAGAGTAAGGAGAAAAACAAAAATTATTATACTTTTCATTGATTATTGTGAAAATTAGAAAACAATGAAACAATTTATTGAAAATTAATCATTTTTTCATACTTCGATCCCATTAGATCGGCGATTTTTTTTTTTTTACTGTTTTCGTTTGTTTTTATGAACCCTTGAAAAACCATTTTTGAAAATTCTATAACTTTGAGATCTCATTGAGAGTTTAATTTCGAATACGTACTTCGAAGATGTTAATTTATTTGGCAATATTTTTTTCAACCTTTCGTATGAATTTTAATTTTTGAAAAAAAATTTAAAAGTGTACAAACTTCCATTTTTTGCTAGTTTTTAATGTATTTAAATTTTTCGTTCTCAGAGTTTTTTGATCATTTACCTGCATTTCATGTGATATGCAATTCGTTTTGTAATATCGGATGTTTAATTTAGGTAGGTAGCGGTTTTGGTACATTTAAATGGAATTCTGTCGATAAGCATAATTAAGACTTGTTTCGATAACTTCGTGTGGGGAGGTTATCGTCATCAGTAATAATTACTTATGTATAATTTATTTAGGAAAATAATCTACTTAGAACATTTTTTCACGTGATTGATTACATACTTGCATATTTTGATCGTCGAATGAAAACTCATTTTTAAACATTGATCAAATGATCATATTTTTTTTGATAGGAATTAGGATGTCCATATCTGTCTTGTTGTGGCATTTTTTTCTTCTCTCGAATGTCTCAACAAAAATCGACCTATTGACAAGAATTTGAAGAACTCGAACAGATCTGCAACAGGGGAAAGAGGTGTGATATTTAGGTTTACAATGAATGAATGTCCTTCGTGCAACAATATTGTACCCTAAAATACTGTAATGTAAGTTGGGTTGCCTACTCTGAGGTTTGAATGAACCAAAGATGATGTACTATTTGAGCAATAACGTAGGTATTGTTTAGAAAGTTAGCAATTAAATGTTCATCTGCGGATTTGGTCAATTCTTATTATGTAGGTATTTTAATCTCTTATTAGGATATTCGGTTCATTGATTGGAACTGAAGGGGATACTAATTCAAAATACTGAAAAATGAAAATATCAAGTAGGTATGTACATAAAACCTGATATAACTTTTAAAGAGGAGCAAAAAAGATTCTCTACTAAAATAGTTCATTTCCAAACAAAATAATTATATTATGCTAAAAACAATTTTAAAATTGTTTAAAAATTCAAAAAATTTAAATTTTTTAGTTAGGTAGATACTTACAAAAAAAGTTTTTCAAAAATTTGGGCACCCAAGACTAAGGAGGGATGGATTTATGAGGTCTCAAAGTAGGATCATTTTCGAAAAAAGTGTGCTTTTTGACCTGAACACTCCCCAAGCGTAGGGAGACATTTTGGAAACAGCACTAAAAATATGCGATTTGACTTTTTACATCCTCTTGAGCCATTGCCAACTTCGATTCAAGGGCACTTTTAGTCCTCAACTGGGCGTTGAAACTTGAAAAGTTGACAAGTTGAAAAATTTGAGATTTCTCATTTTATAAAAAGCATTAATTGGCTCGTGCTGCTGCCCAAGATATATTTCGAAAATTTTTTATCGCAGTGCTGCCAACATTTTTGAAAATTTCTATGAAAAATTGGCTTTAGAATTGAAGTATTGCAAGAATATCTGTAAATGTTGATTTTTTTTTTGTTAATAAGTAAATCAACGTTGAGGGAAATTCATCTTCAAGATTTTGTACAGCAGTGTAGCCAATCTTAGAAGAATGAATCATGATGAATCTATTCAAAATTAGTACTTTCTTTAAAATGAATACATTAAAAATAATTTCGAAAAAAAGTAGAAATCAGAGGATTTCTCTTCCAGTAAAACCTCTCTTTTTTTGAGTGTTTTTCTTCAAACACCTCACTTTAACCGAATCTCACAACTTGAAAAAAAGATTCGTTTTATCAATAAGCCATTATTTTCATCACTTTTCGGTTTTCTCTATCCCACCCATAGATACCCAAAGTCGTCAAGCTTTTAATAGTGGAGCCAATAAGGTACTTATTTCGATATCTCGTGACTGTTCTGAGCATCGACGACGGTATTCGGGTCATTGCTCCTTCCAAGTTTCGAGTAGGCAACCTATCTAAACACAGCGTTGAATAAATTATCTACGAAATTATTGCGTAGGAAAATAATCATTTGTCATATTGTATTTGACAATCGCCTTTACTGCTGAAAAAACTGCAAGTGGGTAGTAGTGGATTGGTACAGATATCGAGAGAAATTATTTTTCCCTACGTGATTATTCTATTTTCATTCCATTATTTGAAAAAAAAAATTCGTATAATACGCCGAGTTTGTAAAAAAAAGCTTTATTTTTTCCCCTCGAGCTCGAGCGAACTATTAAAAATATACTCGATAAAAATTCGTTCCAAGTATATAACGCTTTCGAATATTATTTATGTAATCCGAATGAAAAGGTTTTTAATATTTCGTTCGCAAACACAAATCGTATACACAATTTCGTTGATCGAAGAAGGAGAAAAAAAATACAGCGAAGAAGAAACTATAGTAGGTATACGCAGAAAAAAGGGAAAAAACCAACTCGTATTTTTATTTGTTTGTTTATATATTGTTTGATATAGTAACAATAATAAAAACGTTTAAACGAGGAACTATAGAGCTCCGTGGGCGGCCTTTTATAATTCTTTCAAAAGTATTTTCTGGGCGTTTCACCGAAAGCGTTCGAGTGAAAAGTGAATTAAAAATGGAATTTAGAAAGGCTTGGGTAAAAAATACCTACCTTTACAATGCGCAATTTCATAAATCCGTTTCGAAAGATTTAACCAGATCCTTTATTAATTTTTTTCGTGTATTTTTTTTCGCTTTTCGTTTTGGTCGTATTCCAATTGAATTGTAGGTACGTTCGAGGGAGTTAATAATTACGGTCGAGTTGAGCGCGGTGTGCGGCGCTTTATAGGTATTTTTTGTTGAAAAAAAGTACATGATAACGGGTTTAACTATAAACTTTGAAAATACCATTAAAGCGGTAGAAATTACCTCTATCGGGTTGATGGGTGTGTAGAAAACGCGCTGTTTGAACTTTATTGTTTATTAAATGAACCAACCCCGAATTAAGTGAAAATTTAACGGGTCGTAGGACCTGTTCCTTGCTTCGGTTAGTGGTTGTTGATTTTTATACGTGTTAAATACCGGCTCGATAAAGGTGCTAAGAAGGATTAATCTAAGTATATTAATTCTACGATGTAGGTGGGTGTATTTAGAGCGGCGTTTGCGTGCTAAAAATACCAGAGTATCGTGAGATCGGTGTACAGGATAAAGTTTTGTGGCCTTTGAAGCGTAGCTCGAGATCGACAGACGTGATGTTTGAGATTGTGTTAAGGAATTTTGGATGAAAATTTCTAGTTGTTATTATGCGAAGGTTAAAATCCAATTTGAAATTATGAGATCAGTGAGGATTGACACGAGAGAAAGATGCTCACATTACTTGAACGGAATTCTGATTTTAACATTATTTTCATGTATCCTGGTCAAATGGTCATCTTCGAATTGAAACTTTCTCTTTACCTTACAATTATTTTTTAAGCTTTCATAACAATTTACGAAAAAGTTCTCGAGTAAGTAAATGTTTTAATCAGTATATTTCAAAGTCTTGATACAGACACGTGATTTAAGTTACAGAAGAGGTATCCCAACTGGCGAATTTTTTTTCTCGATTGGATGAAAAAAATTGAAAGAACCTCGAAAAATGCTTAGTTACACCACAAGCTCAAAAATTTAGTATGTAGATAAATTTCATTTTTCGACCTTGTCGAATTTTTTTAAATCACAAAATAATGTGGACTCATTTTTTTAAGTATTTAAAAAAAAATAAGAATTTAATCGATACATTAAATTTAAATTATATTATTTTTATACTTCATTTTCGATCTTATGATTGGGTCAATGACCTTAAGAGGCCAGACGAGCAGACAGACAACCTTGAGAGGTGAAACGACCAGACAGACGACCTTGAGAAACTAGACAGATGAGTCAATGACCTTAAGAGGCAAAACGAGTAGACATACGACCTTGAGAAACCAGACAGATGGTTCAATGACCCCAAGACGCCAGACAGACAACCTTGGGAACCCGGATAGATGGACCAATGGTCTCAAAAGGCCAGACGGGAAGCGAGACAGACAGGTCAATGACCTTAAGAGAGTTGATGGGCAGGCAGATGACCTTGGGAAGCCAGCCAGACAGGTCAAAGACCTCAAGAGACTAGACGGTCAGGCAGACAGACAGATGAATCAATTACCTTAAGGGGTTAGATGGCCGGGCAGACAACTTTAAGAGGCAAGACAGGCAAGTCAATGACCTCAAGTCAAGAGGCCATACAGCCAGACAGAGACCACCTTTGTGAGGTCAGACAGACGGGTTAATGACTTTAAGAGAATGGATGGGCAAGCAGATGACCTTGGGAAGACAGCCAGACAGGTCAAAGACCTCAAGAGACTAGTCGGTTGGGCAGACAGACAGATGGGTCAATTACCTTAAGGAGTTAAATGGCCAGCCAGACAACTTTGAGAGGCAAGACAGGCAAGTCAATGACCTCAAGAGGCCATACAGCTGGACAGACCCCCTTTGAGAAGCCAGACAGACGGGTTAATGACCTTAAGAGGCCAGAATGCAGACGACTGATGAACTTGAGAAGCCAGACAGATGAGTCAATGACCTTAAGAGGCGATTTGTGCAAACTGATGTCCCTGAGAAGCCAGACAGCTGAATCAATGACCTTAAGAAGTAAGTCACGGCTGGACAGACGACCTTGAGAGGTCAGACAGACGGGTCAGTAACCTTCAGAGGCTAGACGGACAGACATAATACTCTGAGAGGACAGACATAAATGACCTTAGGAAGCCGGAGAGACGGGTCAATGACCGTAAGAGGGCAGACGAGCATACAGACGACCTTGAGAGGCTATACAGGTCTGTTGGTGACCTTAAGAGCCCAGACAGGTAGCGACGAATTAGAATCATGCAAATTTTGGAATGACCCCTAGCCCAAAAAACATATCCTTGTCAAAAAAATAAATAGGTAACAGTGAGTGATGTGGCATTAGTGTTTCAAAATTTCCTTCAATATGTTGATGGTAAATTGGATATTGAAATAAAATTGCATAAATATTGATATTTTCAAGAATTGAAAATTGTGAAAATTCTACTCAAAATTCTACACATTGAAATTAATTACTTTCAAAACATCAATTAAAAATTTTCCAATGCCTATTTATTATCTAGTGAGTGGATGGACATTACCTAATTAAAAATGATCTGCAATAAAAAAAAAATGACTCTGTATTTTTTCAACTTTTGAATAATTCCTGAATAAATTTTCAGCAGTGTGTTTTGGGAAGGGAGTGTAGAAAAATAAGAAGATAAGGGCGATTGAGGGAGTTTTAAAAATATTAAATTTTGACGCATAAATTGATAATTTTTGAAAATTGCTTCGATTTGATGATTTTTTTGAATGGGGTGAGAGAATTTTTTAAACTGTAAGTAGCTTTGTATATAAGAAGACCAGCATTGTTTAAAAAACCAGTGGAGGTACCTATCTTCTTGAGAAGGGGAACAAAATAGGTAAGTACGTAATTCTGACCTTAAAATTGTACATAAAAAATCTATTAGTAAACTTTTAATTTTTTTTTCAACTTTGTAGGGTTGTATGTGGACTGTGGAGGGAATAACGTAACTTGGAGAAGTAGGAAGAAGGGATATTTTCAGTAGAAAAAGGAGCTATTTAAAATTATCATGACCCATAAATTGAAATCTTTTTAGAATAGGTAGGTTAGGTACGTATTAATGACAATTAACAGGTTTTTTTTTCAATTTTTTCAACGGTGACGGGGAAGACGATTTTCTTAAAAAGAAATTATAGGTGGTTATCATCTATTTAGAGGAATTTTGATGCTGAAATTTTTTGAAAAAAATTTTAAATTACATTTTTAGTATTTCTTTCAACTTTAGGTCGTATCAGGCATAAGTTAAAGTTCATTTGGGGGCTAAAATTTTTAAGAATTTTTTCTCATAATGTAAAAACCAACCATTTGAGGGAGGGGGTGGAGTGAAAAATGTGGGAATCAAAATTTAACATCGAATGGTTAAAACGTGACCAGTGTATATGGTAGATTAGATTACACCTATGTGTCTATTAATGCAATTTTTGGAGTAATCAAACCGCTGTGCTTTGTAGCATTAGGACCGTCCAATTCTCTATTGCCCAGTTAACCTTAATTTGTTAAATTGAATTTTGAATCCTTTAATTTTTCATTATTTTCCTTTTAATAAGCATGAGAAATTTTATCAAAACCGATCATTTGAATTTAAACAACATGTACCTATTGTAGTATTAAAAAAAAAATTAAATTAGGTAAGTATCAAGGCTAGGGAGGTCTGACTCGGTGACTCGTGTCTCATTTTTTAAAACGCGAAAGAGCACTCGAAACACATTTCTAAAAAAAAAAACCTCCAAAACTTACGCGATTTTTCTAAAAGTTTAGTCGCTCATTCTATAAGCGGTACAAGTTAAAGTAACCCTATGCATAAAATAACGCAGAAGGGTGTTTTTTAAATGAATAAAATTTCACCAAAAACTCGAATAATTAAAAACTTTACGCCACGAGTAATAGTACGTTCGAGCAAAAGGCTCGCATTATACTTATACACATTAAAAGCACCGAATCATAATTATCGTAGTTTTATATAATAAGAGAGGACGAAAAACAACCACGAAGAACTTTTTTTTTCTCCCCCGAA
The DNA here is from genome assembly GCF_950023065.1 of Planococcus citri. Lineage (NCBI taxonomy): Eukaryota > Metazoa > Arthropoda > Insecta > Hemiptera > Pseudococcidae > Planococcus > Planococcus citri. The sequence goes on from NC_088680.1 coordinate 33,453,749, forward strand.
AAACTCGCCAATGAAAAATTTCGTTCTATAGACGACCTTAAAACACTACACAGAGAGTACGAAAGCTACGCAGGGCAGGAAAAAAATGGTCCAAAATAAAGACTATAAGAGTATTTTATACATACCTACACTACAGTGAGAGAGTAAAGGAATGAGAGAGAGAAAAAAACCTCGTTTACGCTGAATGGAATGATTAAAATAATCTCTTTATCATTTCATTCGCGAATTAAAAAGAGAAAGGGGGTTGGTTCGCAGACCTGTAATAAATTTCGCAGTACGTACGACGAGGACGAGAAAGCGAACTGTTTTTGGCAAAGATTGCTTCTATTAAAAAAACTTTTTAAAATGTAATTTCGACCTGCCCGGTTTTAGAGGCGCTCTGTCATCGGAGCCTGGGACCGGAGGAGGCGTAGAGGCGGGTTATACACACAGCCGTGTAGATCGCACAACATCGCGAAAAGAATGCAAATCAGACCTGACAAAAACAGCAGCGGCGGTGGCGGCGTGGCAGTCTTTTAATACACGCCTTCGGCTAAAAAATCTCCCCCTAGTTTTTTTTTACGTTCTGCCTGCGTTAAACGCTATTAATAAAATAAAAAAAATATTATAAAAAGAGAACGCGCTATATTATACCGAACTGGAACCCAATTTAAGTGCATCCTATTGTGTTGGCGAATCGTTTAAAAAGACAACAATCAATTGTTATGTGAATACGGAACCGAAGTGAAGTCGCGTTTACAGCGACGATTGCGGTTCGGGGAGGCTTGTTTGCTGAAAATAAAAAAAATAAAAAAAACAACCCGCCTAATGTAGAGGTAGAGGTAGTGTATTTGATAAAAGCGCGATTTACACCGAACATGAGATTTAATTCCCTCGCTAACCCCTTCGTCTTGACTGAACGCTGCCCCAAGTCCTATATATATAGCTAAACATCCAAGCCAGCGTAATCCGCGTTTTCAAATCAAACCACATGTTTCCTTATACTATGGGGTGTTTGCTTCTCTATGAATTTACCACTCATTAAAGTGTTACTTAAATATTTACTCGAGTGTTTATACTGTTGTACTTCCTTATATATACTTACCTACCAAAGACAGCACACACCAACCATCGACCACCAAAGGTATTGGTATTTTTTTTCCCTAGCCACTTATGTAATTATCCCTATACGTAAGCTTATAGCGCCTTGCCATGCCTTTCGTCAGCTATAAGAAGTGGTTTACTTTAAGACTTATCGCAATCGCCTCCCTTATATAGACTCATCGCTGGTTCGCTTTTTGGTTTATTTAAACACCAAATTCTCTCGCCAACGCTATACTTGGAATTGTCAACAGATTAACACAAAGTAACGTAATTATGGCCATTAATGCGAAACGGTCTTATACACTATAACGAGCTGAAATCCCCACTGTAGTATTTTATAGTATGGTATAGAAGCTGTTTGTGACAACTATAAATACACTGGATGAATTTTCTTCCAACATTAACTATATAGATTTTCTTTCGCGATATTCTCCGTTAAACGATGCGACGACGAGTCTATTTAATTTCCTCTAAAAGGGACCTGCTGAGTGGGCGTATCAAAAGTGCTCGACTTCTATCGAGCAATTTTTTACGCTGGAATTGATGAAATATAGTTATTCGATGTGGAATGAGAAGAGGGCAGGGAGGGAGAAGATCCTACGGTGACGTTAATTTCAGATTGGCTGCGTGAAATGTCATGAAAATATTGTAGATGCTGGTTCGATGAAATTAAGTGAAAAGAAAAAATTCAGCAAGTTTTTCTTATGAAAAGAAAAGTTTTCAGATCATAATACATAGATATGGTTTTGAGGGATTTGAAGGAGAAGAATGAAACAAATTTTGCTTGAAGAAAACAGCTTCAATGTTATTAAACGTGTTTTGGGGATTAATTTTTTTAAAAAATAATTACTACAATTTGCATGCTCGAATTCAAGTGTTCGGTTTTAATAAAATTTCTCATGTTCATTAAAAGAACAATAATGAAAAATTGAAGGATTCAAAATTGAATTTAACAAATTAAGGTGAGCTGGCCAATAGAGAATTTGAGGGACAAATTGAAATGTGGGAGCTGAGGAACGCGGTGAAGAGAGCCAGAAACCACAAAGCAGTGGGGGAAGATCTCATACCAGTAGACTTGATTAAACATCTAACACCGGAGTATAAAAAGAAGCTGTTGAAGATAATAAATGAAATATAAGATGAAGGTAGCTGCCTAAGGACATGAAAGAGGTAAATTCCCGACCAATACCAAAAAAAAAAAACTCACAAAAATGCTCTGAATATAGAACCACCGTATTAATGAGCCACACACTAAAGCTACTACCAGTGGCGTAGCTAGGATTTTCTCAAGGAGGGGCCAAAACAAGATTTTTAAGCATAAAAAATCGAAATGAGGAGTAATTTTCTGGAAATCTATTGTGATGTGTGATGATATCATGAAAATGAAGGCAAAATTACTGCTCAAGCAAAGCAAGAGTGAAAATTTTTTGAAAAAATGGGTCCAAACAACAAAAAAACGTCAATTTTTGCATGTTTTCTTTCAAATTTTCACTCGCAAGGGGGGCATGGCCCCCTTCACCCCCCCCCTTGGCTACTACCACCATCATAAATGCCAGAATTAAAAAGAAGATAGGTGAAAATCTAAGCGAAACACAATATGGCTTTTGTAGCAAAAAAAGGGACGAGAGATGCAATTGCCCTGCTGAAAGTGATCATTTAAAGAGTACTGAATGCTAATAGGGAAATCATTGCTTGCTAGTTGCTTTGTCGATTATGAGAAAGCATTTTGATTGTGTCCACCATGAGAGAATGTTGGAGATCCTGAAGAAATACAATATCGATGACAAAGACCTGCAAATAATCAAGAACCTGTACTGGGAGCAGAGTGCAAACATCAAGATTGGAACTGAGTACTCGGGGACTGAATGTATAAACTATAAAGCATCGACCTTTTAGTTAACCTAGATGGCTACTTTACTCATAGCTAAATTATCCCACATGTCGCCAACTCGTAGATTTCAAATTAGAAACAAACGCATCTGCGCATGTCTCAGGAAGCACGTGTGTGTATTTTGTTGTCAGTGGATTAGTGATGGAAGTGGGGGTTCTGGTGGTGTTTCCCCTTACTGTTCACAAGCATCAATTCCTGACTTCCTGAGACATGCGCAGATGCGTTTGTTTCCAATCTGAAATCAACAGAGTTGGCGACATAACCAGTGGGATAATTTTGCGTATGAGTAGCCGTCTAGTCAACTAAAAGGTAGATGGTATAAAGAGAGGTGTGTGGCAAGGATGCCCCCTCGCACCCAGGTTGTTCAACATGTAAGGTATGTAGAAGAAATAATGAGAGAAGCGCGAATCGAACAAATGGGATTCAAGATCAACGGCAAGAGAATAAATGAAATAAGTTACGCAGATGACAAAGTGATCCTTGCTGGGACAGAAGCGCAGATGCAGAAAATGATCAACTGAATTAACAGTGCTGGATTAAAATATGGGATGAAAATAAACGCAGGTAAGACTGAGGTTATGCGATTTACAAAAGGAGGCAATAAAGAGATCAAAATCAAGATCAGAACTCAAGAAATTGAAAATGTAAATCAATTCAGATACATTGGCACGCTGATTAACAAGGATGGTAGAGATCATAAAGAAATTAAATCATGGATTGGAATGGCAAAAAGTGCTTTCCATAACCTAGCCAATGTGCTGGGAAATTGAACAATTGAGTCTAGGTCTGAGAAAGAGAATTATGAGATGCTACGTATAGACTGTTCTGAAGTATTCCTTTGAAACATGGACCATGAGTGCAGAATGCAAGAAGAACGTATCTGCTTTTGAGATGTGGTACTATTATTGAAGGCTAGTACGGATCTCATGGAAGGACTTCATTACCAACAAGGAAGTATTAGCAAGAGTGGGAGAGGTGTTGAAAGTCATAGTAGAAGATATCAAGAACAGAGAGCTGAAGTGGAAGTATACGCTATCTCCTGTAAAGGAGTGCGACCACGACGTCGAATGCTACAAAGTACAATGGTTTGAATGCTCCAAAAATTGCATTAATACACACATTGCAGGGGTTGTACTCAAATTTTTCTCAAAAAAGTACCTTTAGTTAAGGTGCACCGGGGGAAGTTGGAATTCGGGGTAAGTTAGAAAACTTGCTCTAGCGCCTAGAGGTTTATATCTGGCGAAGTGCCACTAAAGGTGACTTGAGGGTACTACCCCTACTTCATCACGGCATAAAAATTTTCGCGATTCAGTTTCATTTTAGATATCTTTGGTTCAATTGTATTTTGTTGTTGTTTTGAACTTATTTTGAATTTGGTCTAAAATACAGACTTTCTATTTCTTAGTTTTTCGCATATAGCGGACGAACCGTGCGTCCTAGTGGAAATCTGATGAGAGTGATCTCAAAGAGAATTAAATTCTCTACAATTTTGTGCTTAGGCAATTTTTCTAGGACGCTCGGTTTGTGATCTACACCTCTGCAAAGTTTTGCCTGTTCTGACTTCCCCCAATTGGGGTAAGTCAGGACAGTTTATATTTTATTCCACTGAGCGAAAGCTACTGTGTCAATCGCACTCAAATTTTTACCATAGGTTAAGAACCCTTATGGGAACCTACATAATAAATTTGATCCATATTGGTTCATTAGAAGGGGAGTAACAGCTGGTCAAAGTTGAAATTGCAAAAAATCATTCTGACTTGCCCCGGTGCACCTTACTTAAAAAGCTGGAAAAAGTAACCAAACAATAACCAAAAAATGTTAAATATAAAAAAAATGGTAACCAAGAAACTTTAATCCACACAAAACATTACATTTTATTTTCGATTTTAAAAAAGCATAATACATATGTATGCACATACAATATTGGATTTGGGAAACATAATCGAAAAATGTGTCGAAGTACTGAGAAAAATTGCAAAATTGAAAGAAGAGGGGGAGGGGGAGTTCACCGAAATAAGGAGGAACGAAATTTGATCTTTTATCCAAAATCATTTCAAAAAATTAAAACACAAAAATACCAATTGTAAAGTTGCAGAAATTTTGACATGAGCTAGCAGTTGATAAAAAAAAATTGTTTCAAAAAAATGAAACCTTTTTTGTGATGAATATTTCAGAATCAATGATTCTAAAACCTCTGTGTCTACCTCTGAAACATAATCTAAGCATGTTCGAAATCACGAATTTAAAAGTTGCTCTTTTTAATAGGTTATCTCGATCACCAAGTCTCTAGTCTCTACTTAGCAACCTAGCGACAACCTCACGCGACGTTACGATGACGTAAAATAAAAATAAAAAATAATAAACGCAATTCATCGTCAACACATTATACAGATTGATAAATAATAAGTAGGCTCGAAAGAGAAATGACAACACTTAATAAATGATTTTTATTGTAAAAATCGATCCCTTTTTTCACGGTGCAAATCGCGTATACTTTTTATCGACGGATAAATCGATCTGGCATCCTACTTGTTCAAGAATATCGCGACATGCTGAGTTACACATTGTTCCAGATGAGTACGAAATTCGCACTTAGAGCATTCTCCAACGACAAGCCGTCAGCACCCTTGTATAGTTAATTTTATTTTAATTTTGATCGATCGGATCATCGGTTTTCATTTGATATGTTATAATTTCAAAACCTCGTACACCAAAGGTAACGGATAACATTATAACCGAGGTTAGGGTCTCTTTTTTTTCATCCACCAGTCGCGATTTTTTTCTTTTATTTTTAATTTCACAGTATTGGCGCGATTTTTACTCAACTGACCCCAGTTCCAGTGTCGAAAGGTATAGTTGTTTTGAAAACTGAAATTAACGATTATAGATTACCTACCTCTTGTCGAAGAGATCGTACGAAGAATTGAAATAGGCCTACAGTGCTGAATGAATCAATTTTTTTTCACACTGAATGCGTTAATACGACGGTAATTTTTTGTTGCGTTGTGGTTATTCTCTGGAAGATTGCGTTTTAAATTTTGCTCGATGGATTGAAATTGCGAAACCGCGACCATTAGTAAGTACGATTATGTGTTCGACATCTTCTTTCGAAGAGATTGGGGTGGTAAAGTGTCGATTTAATTGAAAATCGTGATGTATTATTTATCGAGAATTTTTAACCCGATGATTTCGTTTCATTTGACTGAGCCCGAGCCCCTTAAAATAGACCATCAGGCAATTTTCATATCTACTTTTTAAACAGTAAAGAGCCCTATTTTCGTACTGTGAATCTCATACGATTAAAATTCAAATTGATATTTTAAAAAACTCACTCTCATACATTTCTTATTCCATTCTCATCTGAAATAGTTTATTTTCACCTCTGGAATACCGCCCACGTGAACTCTGGGCATGTTTATTGAATAGTTTGGCGATTCTTCCAAGGGCACCTAAACCTATTCTACTTACATCCCCCTGTTTTGAAAAGGTATTAAAGGCGTTTAACGTACAAATACATAACAAAATAATTGGCCAACACGTTTGTTTATACTAACCAGAATAACAAGACAAAAAAACCATGCATGTGCGCGGCAGCATAATAATAAAACACTATACAGCTTATACTACACATACTACATACAAGGTGCCTCTGTAGTTACTTTAATCCGCCTTTTAGCCTCCCAAGAAGCGTATTCAATTCGGATATATTCCCGCGTTGATTTGAATTATTGGGTCTCCGCCTTTATTATTCTGATATAATATAAAATTTATCTGTATCCCTTTTGTAAACAACGATTTTCTTTTTTTTTTTACTCGCGAACGTACGCGATGTTTATTTATCATACGCTCGTCGTTATTGTTATTAGCCAGTATTAGGTATTTTTTATTAGTAACATAACGTTTTTTTAATGTACTCTCGATGACGAATACGATATACAGGGTGAACGTGAATCGTGGCGTGGATTGGTAGATTTTTTTTTCATTCGCTATATACTAAATTGAAACCAAATCTCACCCAAACGATGTACTATACGAGTAAAACGGTTATTTGTATGGAAACGTGGAATATACCTACTTGTGCTAGATACACGAGAGAGAGAGAGAGAGAGTCTCGCCAAGTGTATTTACTTTGCTAATATACGTCGTGTTGACGTCGATGTTAATGTAACAACCAACATTACAACGGGAAGTATTTGGTAAATAACTTGAACACTGCGTAAACTTTCGCGAAAACTAAATGCATTTTGGAAAATACATCTGCTATATTACATATAGATCAATTTACAAACGCGTTGATATTAACAACGTACGTAACCGTTTCCCAAAAAGTCACCCTAATTGGTCAATATTGCCGAAACGACGACGACACGTCGCGTCGGTTGGTGTTTGGGAGAGTGGCAGCCCAAATCCGAATTCATAGACATCAGTTTTCTGGAAATTTAACTAGTGGGTATATGTGATGAATTTTTTCGGGAGCTGTTGAATAGAATTGGATACTTACCTATACCTACTTCGAGGCTGTTTTGAAATATCAAATTGAATTTCCAACATTTCACATTTCATATTTCTGGCCAAAATCTTAACGTTTTGTAACAAATGTAGGTAATTTCTGAAAATTTTCTAAAGGCTCAAGAGCTACTCAAAACGATTTGAAACTGCTTCGAATCGAGAGCATGCATATCAAATTTCAGATTTAAGCTCAATTGTATTGTATAGTTTTTTTTTTTCATTTTCAGTCCAAATTTCATTTCTGAAAATGTCCCAAAATTCAAGAAATAAACTCAAAAACCTGAAATTCTGCTTGATGGGTATTTTTACATGTTCTTCTGATTTAGGTTTGCTTGGACTGAAGATTTTTACAGATTTGTATACCTGTCTTGTGTGCCAAGTGCCTACAGTGTTTGTCAAAAAATTGAAATTTTGCAAAAAAAAGCTTATTTTTTGCCTTGTAGAATTTTCAAGTTGTCAATCAAAGTCAATAAATTAGGTGGATATCAATATAAAGGAAATTTATGTGGTCAGTTTCTTATTCTAATTAAACTTTCAAGGTGTTTATAACTACCAGAAGGAATTTCCTCGAATATTCAAAAATGGTGAGGGCCTGAGGGGGTGAGGAAACTCAACATTTCTTCAGACCTTTTTCATTACTCAAAAAAAAACATTTAAGCCTAAAGGACTAAAACTTTTTCTTAATTTAAAAATTTATAATTTTCAAATTTTCAAGTTTTTAACCAATTTTTTAGGTACCAAGAGCTTTTTGGTATAAGATAGTGAAATCCGCGCTTTCTCCAATTCGGACGAAACTCACCAAAAATGTTAATTTTGATGTAAAACCATCCCCAAAATTTTTTTGAGTCGACCCCCCCCCCTCCATCTCCAGAAATGTGCCCATGCATGCCCAAAATTCAGAAAAACAAAACAAAATTTTCAAGCACGAGAGACATTTGCTAAACACCACAGTGGAGGGGTCCTGTCGGGGGAGGGAGGAGTCAAAGGAGAGTCAGTCCCTCCCCCTTTCAAAATTTTGTTATCTGACCGTTTTTGGGATCACTCATTTCAATACCTACATATTTTTTAAAAAGGGCTACATTCAAAATTATTTTTTCAAACATTTCAAGTTTCAAGGAAAGGGAAGAAGTTTAGCATTTTCCAGTTTTTTTTCAACTTTACATGACATCATTCAAGAAATATTTTTTTGAATACTTATCAAAATTCTAAAAGAAGAAGAAAAAAAAAGTATAAAATTTTAATGGATAAAAACTGGAAAAAAGTACAGGATAACATGAAAAAGTAAGAAAAAAGCAGAAGAACTTTCAAAAAGACACTTCTTCAAATATTTCAATTTTTGATGAATGAAATAGGAGATTGCATTTTTCAGGATGAAATGGTTCAATTTTTACGAAAGGGTACCTAGAATAAATAATGGTAAAAAGTGAGATATTTTGGAATTTTTTGCAAAAAAAAAAAAAAAATGCAGAGCAAAAAAGATTACCACGACATGTGTACAAAAAACCGGATAAGGTAGGATTGTTGGACACTATGTGATCCTTTTTCTACTTTGTTTTTCTAAAGCATTCTCAAGTTTTTCAATTTCAACATTTTTTTGTTGACTCATCATCAGAATAAAAACCCATCGTTTTATAAAATGAAAAAATGTACCAAATTGTACCATTTTCCTGGTTCCATTTTTTTTTTTTTTTTGATTTTTGACTGACTGTAAGTTTAAGAATAAAGATCCCAAAATCATTGATTTTGAGCATTTTTTTTTTTACCAAATCATGGGGATCGACGTGATAGCTTCCAAAAAATTTCATCTGCCCGTGTTGAATTTTCCGAAATTATGATAAACTGATGGAAAAATGGAATGTCCAAAGCTATTCAAGAATAAGAAACCCTTATTTTCGATCAGTTTTTAAATTACAATCACTCATTAGAAGCGCAATTTTAATTTTGACAATTTTTAAGGCCCAAATTTTTCAAAAAAAATACCTATTGTAAAAAATGTGAAAAAACACCTTCAAAACAACATAGTAGCGAGAATATAGCCTAATGGTGGAAGATTTCCAGCAAAGCACCCAATTGCACATTTCGAGATCTTGAGGTATTTTTTTGAAAAGAAGTTGACCACGAAAACCCACTTTTTCTCACCTATGTCAACAATGGACATTGGACACCACAAAAAGTTTGGTTAGTGAGGATACGACTTGAAAAAAAGATTTTCTAAATTTTAGCTCTAGAGCTACTCAATCACTGATTTTTGAATTTTAGAGTATTTTTTGAAAAAAAAACTCTGGCTCAAAACTGCGCCTTTTTTTTTATGTACTTACACACTTACCTATATGTCAAAATGGACCCCTAAAGACATTGGTTGATTAAAATAAGACCTGAAAAAATTTTCCAAGCTGTTGATGCTGTCTAATCGCTTATTTCAGAATTTTTTGAGTATTTCTTTTTTTTTAAAAATGTAGAGGTAGTAGACTCGAAAATACTTTTTTTTTCACACATGTCAAAACTGGTTCTAAGAAATGCATTCTCAGTCTAATACAACCTAGACAGAAGATTCCTAAAGTTGTAGCTGTCCAATCGTACATTTCGACATTTTGAGGAATTTTTTTTTGTTGAGGAAATTGTATTCTTAAAAAATGCCATCATCCTCACTAACTTATACCTACTTACACCAAAATGAAGCCTATAAAAAATGGCAGGTAATCACTAATCAGTCATTTTGATTTATTTTCATTGGTTCATTCAATTTTTGGGCTGATTTGGAGGATCCCCAATTTTTCATTTAGGCAGCTGATGGAATTTTTTTAGAAGCTACCTATATCTATGGATTCCCGTGCTCTGGTAAAAATGTATGAAAAAAAATCAATGACTATGTGATGGAAAAGATTTCCTCTTGAATTCTCTGTTGGACTGCAGATAACTTGAATTTGCATTGTAAAAATCTTTTACCTTCGCAGCTGTTTTTCAAAAATTTTAATATTTTTCACAATTTTTACCATTTTTGATGATTTTAATGCACACAGATAAGTATGTCGTTTTAATTGAATTTGAAAGATTTTTTTCATCATTTCGCTTTCCTCTTGATTATTGGTCAGTTCCACCTAAGGCCATCAGAAAGGTTAGCTTATTTGTAAATAAAAATTCACAATAAATAATTCTTAGAATTTTCACTCCATGTTGTTGCATTTTTTTTGTGGTTTTTGCTGTTTCAGGATTCATTCATCGCCATCGAGAATTGTTTTTAGAGTTTTTAACTTCGAATCCACATCATGGAAAATTGGGCGATTAACTACATCACTTCGAATCACAGTTTCAGGAATAAATATCATCATGAAATAAATTCCAATCAAAGAAGAAAGACAAGAATATCAGCGAGAAGGATCTCGAAAAAATGTATGTATAAGTATCCCTCTTGAAACCTCACTTTAATGGATATAATTTCACTTTCACCCATAACATTTATATTTACCACGAGTTAATGACGAATTACCCCTCCCCCTCCCCCTCCCTCTTCAACCACCCACCAATGTAATTTAATCCTTCGCCAACCCTCCGCCAATTTTCTCAATTAGGCTCCATTTTCGGAACTTAAATCATCTTAAATGATTTCTTTAGCCCGAGTCACCCTAAAAATAAGAAAAACAGATCCCCCTATTTTTAAAAAGTACGTGATTGCGTTAAGAGATCTTCATTTTTACCACATGTACGAGTCAAGACTGACGATGAGAGGGTAGGTAGGTAAGGAACACGGCATTTCGTCGGATTCGTCAACGCGATGAGAGAAGAAATAACTGGAAAATGGTGCGCTTTCGCCTCTTTCTTTCGGGCCAAGGGGAGCCGAGTAAAATGATTATAACGCGTCGCTGAATTACGTATAATCGGCAAATATAAATTTACTTCGAAAACATAAGCCCCGAATAACGCCATTCAACGGCAAGAGGCTAAAGGAGGATAGGAACGGGGGGGTTTTCATTTTGAAATATTAATATTAAGAGTTATTAGCGTTTAGAGCGCGCTCCGGCTCCCTTTCGAATCAAAAGTTGAAGCAGGGCGTTGGGGTAAGACGGGCTGAAATTTAAGGCAGAAGCAGCGCCACCACTTGCAGAATTAAACGACAAAAACCACCACGTTCTTGCCGGCCCTCTCGCCTGCGCCTCGCGTTCGCCTCGGGCTCCTTATGGAAACGACCGAGGATCGACGACGACGACGGCGGCGGCAATCGCACACATCAATGAGCTAATTCCTCGTTTCCGTTACCGTATACAGCACGCTCTGCGCTCTGCAATCTTCTCAATCTCGACGTCTTCATCGTCCTCATCGTCGTCGTCGTCGTCGTATCTTTTTCTCGTTCTTTAACGTTATTTTCCATTTATATCGATATGTCCCTGTAACATTGACACTGCTGCAGATGGCGAATCTGCGACCCCTCCGCCCTCGCACTTCCCTCCCCCCTACGAACCCAAACACCCGCGAATCCAATTAAATTATACATAACGAAATTAATTTCATCCTATTCGACCCGGTTCACGGTGTTTCGAAGCTTTCCCTTCTTTATTACGCGTATATTACGCTAAACGCTATACCTTATACTGTATAACTCACCACCACACGCTCTGCTACCATGATTGGAGCTGATTTTCAAAGAATCAATTTGCCCGTGGTGTGGCCACACAACTAGTGCAGCAAAAAAGCTTCTCTGCTTTAGAGTTTAGAGACGACCACGACGACGATAAATATTAACACGTAAGAATATATTTATCGATTTTCCTCTCGAATACATCTTTTATTCATTTTGGTCTCTATTTCACCTTGTTTTTTTACCGCCTTTAACGTATACCTAAGTTGAGCTTAATACTCGGAACGTTATAGAAAGCTCAACCCAGATACTTATGGCCGGGCGTCAAACGTTATTATTTCGATATAAGTACGAGTATAGCTACGTATAGTTATCTACGTTAGGAAAATGTGACATTTTTTTTTTACTATGGTCGTCGTCACTTCGGACTAGTTTTTCTTTTTTTCTTTTTTTTCTCTGTGTATAGTCACAGTATCCTCGAGTCAACGAAACGATTAGGGTGAAATTTGAGGCTTAGCGTATCCACCATAAGGCGTCAATTGGTACAAGAATGAAGCGTATGTATCGGAAGTAGTAGCACTTTAAGGGGACTTGAAATTGTGCGTAACAGATGCGTTTGACGCCTCGTGTATTAAAGGGTCACAGGCATATTTTTCAATTTTTTTCTTTTTTTTTACTCTTCTCGGTTCGTTATTCTTCTTCTTTTTTTCTTTTTCGATTTTTTTATTTTTTCGTACCTGGTTTATAATGTTTGAATGGTGAAGTTTGTAGTAACGAAGTGATAAACGATATAAAAATTTTGAGATTGGACGATTTATTCGTTTGTTTTGGTGTTTTCGATAATTTTGGATTGATGTATTGAAAATTTTTAATGATTGCTGGGTGCATTCGATTATTCATTTGGCTTTCAAATTTTATACATGTTGAACTGGATGATCCATACGTTCAATTTTTTGCTTTAAAAATTATTTGAAAAAATATGTACCTACCTAAGGGATCGAGAATAATCAGTTGAAATGTCTAATTTCAGTTTCAACGAAAATTGTATTTCTTAAAACAACTTGTTTTGATGGTTTATACCCCTTTTCTCCCTCAAATCAGCATTTCAGCTGATGTAATAATTTTTTCAGTTGTTGAAGAATTTTTGAAAATCGAGAATTTATTATTTTTCGTGAAAAATGGTCAATTTTTTCGGAAAAGTACCTGATATTTTATTACCTAATGTAGGTATGTTTTTTCTGTAAAATTGAACAATAGTTTCTCTCCAATTTTTGAAACATGTACTAAATTCAAAATTTCATAGTTCCAGCAACATTTAGCTCATCACATGAATTATAATTTTTTGATTTTCAAAATTAAAAAAAAAAATGAAAACCAAAGTTGATTTTCTTTTACTTTTGAACTTACCTACGTTTGAAAAAGTCTGAGCTTTCGGAGAAGCCAGCTCTAAAATTGACCATTTTAATCGATTGGAGGTTTGTCAAATGTCCAGCCAGTTTGACCATTATTTTGGCTTTTAAAAAAATTTGAATACGGTAAAAAAAATCACTTCAGAGATGTTCCTCTAAAATTCGCTGCAACTGTGAATTTTTGGATTTCAAATATTTCAGATGCTTTTATCTTTTAAACTCACTCACGTCAGGAAAAAAATTTCGAAAATTACGCAGAAAATTAAAAATTCTTAGAGGCTCCAAACTGTTTGAAAAATATGATTTATTTGTTCAAAAATGCCTCAAATGCCCAGCCTGCAGTTTGACTGTTTTTGGCTTTTAAAAAATTTGAATCCGGTAAAAAATTCACGTCTGAGAAAGTCCTCCAAAATTCGTTGCAACTGTGAATTTTTGGATTTAAGCAATTTTTCAAATGCTTTGATCGTTTGAACTCATTCAGGAAAAAAAAATCGAAAATTATGGGAAAATTAAAAATTGTTAGAGGCTCGAAACCGTCGGAAAAAACGATTCTCCTTTTTTTTTTTTACGAGGGCTCATATCTCTCCTTCAGGGGAACATCCTGGGCTAAAAAATTTCTGGGTGATTTAATTCAGATTGCATGAAAGTCTGCATGAAATTTAGGTCACTTTAATTATTATTCGGTACTCACAAGGAAACCACTCAAATTGGGGTTCACTTCAATTTTAATGAAATCAAATTTCAAGTGTCCATGTTTATTTCGGCACTTCTAGCGAATTTTTGAAAATTTAAAAAAGCTTATTCACTTGAATTAGGGCAAATTATCACACTTTTCCATTTTTTTTTTGCTTTTTTGAACGAATAAATATATAGTCTCTTCATTTTAAATTTCACTCATTTCCCCTCATCCAATTGCTCAAAAACAATCACTTTTTTGGGCCATTCGGAGAATTTCACAGTAAAAATTGTCTAAAATAGATCGAAAGGGTCCCAAATAGGCTCCTAATCAAAATTATCAGTGTCAAAGAGTGGATTTTTTTGTCTTCTAGAGAAATAAAAATTCTTGGCGAAAATTGGAAACTCTGTGGCGACTTTAGAATGGTCAGAAATTGTATTTAATTTTTTTTTTTTAGTAGTGCCTACGTGGTTTTGGAAAAACCGATTTCGACGTTATTTTTCGAATTCATTGGTCAAAAATTCATGTTTGAACTGGAACATCTGCAATTTCATAGAATCGGTCCAAATCAGTCTAGATGGTCAGCAATAAGCACTTTACCAAAATTGCAGGAGCTAAGATTCATTCGTGGTCTTTCTTAAGTCATTAAGAAATTTCTCGAAAAACTAAAAATCAGCTCGAGGGTTCAGAATAATGTCAATAATATGGTTGTAGGTTCTGATTTTGAGCATGTATCAAAAGGGAGTTGAAATGAAATAATTATTCGGGCTTGTTCGTTTCAATCCTCAAAAAAGTAACTAAGTTGGAAATTCGCCTGAAATAGCAGTTTTAAAAATTTTTTATCATTCAAAAATTCACCAGAAAATACAAAAATGAATTGGAGCTCCAAAAATTTTGGTAAGTACGTGTGCAAGGATGGGGAGGAAGAGGATAGGACAGGACACGCTCAGGCTCTCAAATTTTGCTCAGTTGAAATGCTTCACTGCTTGAAAATGCCAATTCGGATTGGGATTGTTTTTTTTTGCTGCAGCTGCTTTTGGTATTAAAATTTTATGTTTTTCAGTTGAGACATGCCTTAAAATTGTAAGAAAAAAATTAACGAAGAAAAGTTGATAATTTGTAACTTTTCAAATCATTTCGATCAAGTTTATTTTCGTTTTACAATATTTTGAATAACTTTCACATAATCTTTCACAAATCTTACCACTATTTTCTTGAAAGATTTTCGTTATTTAAAAAATTGGGAATTTAAAATGATCTTTTTTTTTTCATATTTAGGTCAGTGTTTATGCCAGACTTGAGTATTTTTTTTGTTTTTTTGCAATTTTTAGATGAGTTTACTCTCGAATTTTCAATTTTTTTTGTCAATTTGGAACTGTGTTTAACCTTGAAAAAGGGCCCTCTTTTCGAATAGATGAGTAATATTTTACTAGAGAAGCATTTTTAAGTAAAACTTTTTTTTTCATTAAAAATAATTGAAGAGCTCTATTCCAAAGTGGGTTAAGTCATTTTTTTCACCAAAAAATGCGTTTAAAATTTTTGTTGCTAAAATTTGTTCTGTTTCCAAAGGTCGGTGCACCTTTCCTTTCTTTGGACATAGGAATAGAGCTCTTCAATTGAAGAGCTCTATTCCAAAGTGGGTTAAGTCATTTAAAAAAAAAACACGTTTTACGGAGATTTTTACTTCAAAAGTGAGTTAAGTCATCGATTTTTCAAAGTGATTTTTTCTACAAGCAATTGTTCCATGTCCAAAGAAAGGAAAGGTGCACCGACCTTTCGAAACAGAACAAATTTTAGCAACAAAAATTTTAAACGCATTTTTTGGTGAAAAAAATGACTTAACCCACTTTGGAATAGAGCTCTTCAATTAATGTTAACTTTATAAAAAAATTTAAATTGGAATGCTTCGAACTTAAAATCTAAAGGACCACGTTGATTCGTTTTTAAGGGATTTTTATCAAAACTTGGTCCGAGTGAAGATTATAATTTCCTAGGTTAGATAAGTTTTTGTATCTGAAATTGAATGTTGTTTTAATTATGCAAAAATGAGAAGTAATCGACGCAAAATGTAATTGAAAAAATTATCAAAGATCACAGCTTTTGCTTTTTGAAGAAGATTTACTTGGTCATGCCTAGTTTTTTGAAAACAGACCTAGTTTTCTTGATGAATTTATATGGATTCCCAAAATCACGAGGGAAACTCTCTTGAGTGATTTAAAAAAAAAAGATCCGAAAAAATATTATATTTGGAATTTTTAGACAGACATTTACATACGAGTACTTGGCTTTTAAATACAACGTGCTCCAGAGTTCCAAAATATATGCTATATACTTTTTTACAGCTTTTAAAAATTACAAAAACCTCATGTCATCTTCAGATTCTACCCTAAAAAATTAATTTATAGATGTAAAAGCTGGGAATGGAATTTTATGAAGAGGGTTTTAATTATCCACCGTCTCGTGTACCTATTTAAGCTAATTGATCTTATTTTTAAGACGTCCCTTTGAACCTAATCTCGTGGAAAAATGATTGGGTCAACTATGTACATATAATCAGAAATATGAGGTGCAGTGTCAAAAACAGAAGTATACTTTACCTTGACTCAAAATTTCATTTCCATTCATTTTTTGAATATGTAGGCATGGCCTAGAAGGTACATTTTTCTATTAGTAGGTATACTAATAAATTCAAAGTCAACAATAAAATCCTCAATTATTAATGTTCTTCTCATACCAGGCTCAAAAAATATCCAGATCCGGCGAGCTCTTCAAATGGGCCAGAAGACTGCTATTCTCTTATATAACTCAAAGCATCATTCATCTCATCCTATCACGCCCCATCAATAAATCAACATTCAAGTTACCCATATATTATTTGAAAATTGAAAGCAAAGTCTTACTGCCCATAACAAAACTCTTCGCTGCGCACTTCGTTCTCAAATAAATCAAAAATCACCCTTTGGTTCCTCTGCACTTATTGGCGAAATTTTCAACTCAAGAAAATGAATAACTTAAAAAAGACATGGGGAATATTTGAGAATACATCAACCAGCCATGAGGAAGGTTAAACGTACCCTCGATATAAATACAACCCTGTTAACGTAGTGGGATAACTCGCGAAGAGGTATACCTACGAAAGAGATTGTACATAAATATAAGAATCGAGATACACAATAAGTATATAGATGAAATAGAAAAGAGTAAGAGAGAGTATGTGAGAGAGAAAACAAGATCGAATAAAGTCTACATGTACTATAGCCATATACATAATACATAATACATACTATATAGCCTATACTTCTACTACCTATATATCGCACTTTACAGTCTGATGATTTCGCTGAAAAGGGAGAGAGTTGTGTAAAACGTGATTGGCTTGTACTGCGAGCTTCGCTCGTTTAGGCTCCACCTCGCCCTGCTCAGTACGACCAAAGAACAGAATGAATACAACCACTCTCCTTTTATACCACTCGTCTTTTCCTTATATATTTTTCGTTTTTCCCAACGCCGCCGCCGACGACGCTGCAGCTGCGCTCTCTCATAATGTTAAATCAAAAATGGAAAGCCGTAAAGTTTTCGCTATTTTTTTTTCGCTTTCTTCAGCTTCGCAAATCGACAAGTATTGCGCTTTTTCATTTCTTTATAAACGGCGCAGCGCAGAATATCGCGAATACGAAAGCTGAATGCTCTTTTTGCGTAGGTATTACATATATTATTATTCGTACCATATAATATACGAATCGAGAATCGACTGAGAAGCTGGTAATTTTCTCTATGTGTTCAGTGTTCAGATTCGTCCCCCCGAAAGTTTATTCTCTGTAGGCAACATCAATTCGCCCTTCCTTCGCGTACCCCTCAGCCCTCATCGTCTTCATCATCGCGTTAAACTACAATATTTCAAGAAATTCGCACTCTCATAGCGTAAGACGTACCTAATATACCATTTCCCCTCCGATGCATCAGCAGCATTCTCTCGCGCGTTTGCTAAAAACCAACAGCCGCATTAAGCAGTTTAAACTCCAAAACCGGGGTAATGATCCGTGTAAATGTGACTAATTAATTTCATCAACAATCCAAAACAGATAGCCGAGCTTTTGGTACGCGAAATGCGCTTCATTTTGCCGTTTAAATTAACCGTGAAACGTGTGCAAAGATCGTTTCCCTAATAACCTCCCCTCGCCCCGCGTCGTCCTTCGTAATACCTCATAAGCAGCTCCGGTTTCTCGTTGCTCGGTATACTATACCTACAGCTATCGCGTAGAATTTTAAGAAAAATGAAAATTGAAGATTAACGCTCGTGATGAAGTATTTGCTCGTGCACGTGTATGTTGTAGCGTGGCTTATTTGCTCCTATACATGTATACTCCTCTGTCCCTAAGTAGAGTGTAAATGATGTACAAGATGACGTGAGCGTGATCTATGAAACTAATTGAGGACACGAGCAGAAGATGACTGAGGAATAAAATGGTGGTGTGGTGAAAAAATTTGCATAGCTAGGTAATAATTACCTATTTAATTTATGTATAGTGTTTACCAGCGAACGATAAAAGGTACGTAGTTCCAATTTTCAAATTACGAATTCGTATATTATCCAGGTTACTTTATCCAGATTAATTCCTTTTGATATAAAATCATTAGGTACCTACTTGAAAGTTCTGACCAATGAACTCTATTTAGGCGCATATTTGGATTTCAGTGATT
This sequence comes from Planococcus citri, assembly GCF_950023065.1. Lineage (NCBI taxonomy): Eukaryota > Metazoa > Arthropoda > Insecta > Hemiptera > Pseudococcidae > Planococcus > Planococcus citri. The sequence continues at coordinate 33,472,591 of NC_088680.1, forward strand.
TTTTTTTCAAATTGAAAATTCACTTCAATTTCAAAAAAAAAATCAAACAAAAAGATGACTTATTTTCTTGAAGAAGTTTGAAAAATTGCAAGAAAATCTGGTCAATAGCTGCTGCATATTTCAAATTGTCTTCTTCAACATCATTTTGAATTTTAGCAATTTCCCTCGTCGATTGTGTCGAACCTAATTTTCATCAACTTTCTGAAAAGTGGGTCCAAAATATTAGTGCTATTAAAATTGAAGTAGACCTATAACTGGCAAAAAAATTTAGAAAAATTGTGATCACCCAACAAACTTTGTATCGTATTTTCTTTTGCAATTTTTCCAAAATAATTGTGCCCCAAAATATTTTTTTTCTAATTGTATTTTTCTCATGTCCAAAGTAAGCTTCAAAATACCGGACTAGGAAAATCAAAATACTGATGAAAAATGACGACGAGTTTCCAGGTTGCAGCTACACCGAATTTTTCACACTTTTTTCCAAAAAAAAAGGATTGAAGAGCACTATTCCAAAGTGGGTTAAGTCATTTTTAAAAAAAACACGTTTTACGGAGATTTTTACTTCAAAAGTGAGTTAAGTCATCGATTTTTCAAAGTGATTTTTTCTACAAGCAATTGTTCAATGTCCAAAGAAAGGAAGGGTGCACCGCCCTTTTGCAACAGAACAAATTTTACATTTTAGCAACAAAAATTTTAAACGCATTTTTTGGTGAAAAAAATGACTTAACCCACTTTGGAATAGAGCTCTTCAATTGTATCCCTAGTTTTTTTTTTTGTAGAAAATTGGTTTGAAAACGACAAGAAAATTGAATACCTTTGAATCAAACATGGAATTCTCCCAATTTTTAAGAATGCGGTTTCGACGGTTTCGAGTTAGTGGGTACTGGGTATAGGATAGGTAGATACCTATAGACTGCCAATCTCAAGTTTCACCAATCTAACACCATTCTACTGTTATAGAGGCGTCCAAAGTGTAGGGTTGGTATTAAATTCCTCTAGGTTTAACTCCAAGATGCTAAAATTTTATCCTGATGCACTCGATGGAGCTGCCGGAGCTGCCGAAAGTACTGACGATGATGAAAATGAAGATGATCCTATAAAGAACGTTGTGAACCAAAGCTAGATAGCAAAAAATTATGAGAAAATTAATGACCTCAAAATGTCGAATTCTTCGGTCAACGCCTAAGCCTCCTCCCTTCCGTGGCTTCCGTGCGAGCTCAAATTTTGAATTTTTAAAAACATCTTGTTGAAGTCATTTTGCCACAACTTTTGGCTAAACTCTATCAAATTTTCAAAAAAAATTGAAAACGTCCCTCTTTATAAGTCACCTGCTCCTCCCCTTTTCGCCAAAAATCTTTGAAAGATTAGTATTTACCTATTTAGATTTAGAAATGCAAAAGGGATGGAAAAATTGATAAATTGAAATTTTGGATTGAAAAATTGAGATTTTCCAAGTTCTGGTTTTTTTTCTTTCCTGATCCCCGCTCCCCCACATCGCTTTGAACCAAAAATCATTAATTATTTTGAGAAAATAAGTTTACAAAAAATTTATTGCAAAAATAGAAAATCAATAATTTTTCTGGTGGTCTTTTCCAAAAGTTTTTTTTGCATGTTTTCGATAAAGATTCCAAAAGTTCAAAAGGAAGAGGTGTCCATTTTTGTCAAATAAGTATATACCTACTCGTAAGGGTATAATTTTTAGAATTTGGAATAACACCTAAAAACGTTATCTTTTTTTCCTATTGCTCCTACAAAAAAAAAAATTCTAATAAAAAACATTCCCGTTTTCCCTCAAATTCGAACACTTTCTCTCAAAAAATCCTTAAAGTTCTGATCTTGGTTCTTACGAAAATTTTTAGAAATAGAGCAACATTTTTATTACAACAAAATGTGTTTAAAATCAAATTCCTTTGCGAAAGAGTAGTATGCTGATGCTCGTAATTTTTCTCACTCCTCCTCCATTCATGTAAACGTAGCCTCCCCCTCCCCCACACAAAAAATTAAAAATATTGTTCGAACCAAAAAAAAAGTTTAAATAAGATTTATTTCTCGGAACCTAATCTACATTTTCAGTTACCTACAATAAAATTTAATTTTAAAAGCAACTGCTGCTCCTCAAATAAGAAAGATTTTTGAAAATCATTAACATAATCGTTGAAGATTATACGCTCACGGTATATATTATTTGTGAAAAATGTATTGTTTTTGTTTGAAATACTAAATGGACTCAAAATTGATCCCATTTGGGCCCCAATCTCGAAAATAAGCAGGTTTAGCGCTGGGGAAATTGCATTTTTAGCGAGAGCTCGCCTAAGCCTATTTTCCAAGCAAAACATTTCACTTCCCCGATTTAATTCACAAAATCGTTTTTTTCAAGTCAAAATTTTTGTTATTTTGAAAAGAATTTAGTAAAATGAAAAAAAAAAAAAAAAACACAAACAAATAGACAATTTTTATAAGTACTTTCGACTAAAAATTAATAAATAAAAAAAAACAAAATAAGGAAAAAAATGAAGTTTGGAAAAAAAAGTAGGTAGCACAAAACTAGAGAATTTTATCGAAAAAGCAGGATTTCAGCAGAAAATTGACAAAAAATATTTCAATGAGGAGGGGGAGAGGGGCGTGAATTTATTCAAGTCAACATTTTTGTATTTTACGAAAAGAGAACTTTAAAAAATGAAAAAAAAAACATAAATGGAAAATTTATAGGTTTGATAGAAAAATTGGGAAAAATTAAGACACTTGAAGAGTCCAGGGAAAGAACCAGGTAAGTCACTTTTTCAAACTTTTGAGTTACGGCGTTTTGAAGTATCAGAATGCTCCAATTCTGTAGGGAATTTGAATTTCATCAAGGTAATGACTGGAAATACATCACACAACATCCTACAAACACAACTTGAGGCATTGTTGAAAAAAAATGAAGAGATGGGCCAGTCACGACTTGAAAAGTCACTCTTTTCGTGAAAAAATCAAGCAAAAAATCGAAAAATCAGTGTTTTGCAACTACTCGAATTCGATAAAAATCGATTATTATGATGACATAATGAAAAATTTTTGTATTCTAAATAGTTAACGATGTTGAAATTTTCTTCCTATCGCCTCACATTTGGTCTCGGCTCATTTTTCTCCTCTCCTCTTTTTTTTAAAGGCCATTTTAACCATGAAAAATAGATTTTTTTCAAAATCTAAATGGACTACATTTTTCTACTCCTCAGTGTGAATTTAATTCAACCCTAAACTCATTTTTGAAAAAAAGTGACTTACCTGGTTCTTTCCCTGGACTCTTCACTTAGCGGGAAATTTTTCAAAAATATTTTGATGTAGGGGAGGACAGAAATTTATTCAAGTCAAAATGTTTGCATTTTAAAGAGAATTTAAAAAAATAGAAAATACCAAAACTTTTAGCAGGAAATTTTCAAAAAAATATCATTTTGATTAGGGGGAGGGGGAGAGAAGGACGTCTAATTCTTCATGAATTTAGTTTTCGTCAAATTATTGCTCAGTGTCAACAACATTCAAATGTGATGCTTACAAAATTTGGAAAAGCTCACTTCGATGAACTGGGTACGACTCGAGGAAGACTATTTATAGGTATTGACTTTTTTATAGCAAGAATCATTTTGAAAAATAGTTGAGAGGAGGGAGGGAATCTACAAACCCTGGAATCTCGGAGTCTTCATCGAAAAATGCACCAAAATCTGTGGTGTTATGTGCTGAAGATATTTGTACAAATTTTGAAGAAAACCTGCATTTTTACATATTTGGCGATTTTTATTAACTAGGTAAGTGTATAGGTAGGTATTCTGAGTTTTTGAGTCGTTTTAAAAAACGATACGGAAGTAGGGTTCGTACCATTCAAAAATGATTTTGAAATATTTTTGTGCATAAATCAATCTATGTAAAATATCACAAGCGAGTGGTTAGTTCGAGTTAGCACTTAGCAGGTACAGACGAGTTCCATTAAGGCCCTTTTTATGAGATGATTTTCTTGAAAATCTACAGAAAATCTGAAAATCCAATAATGGAGAGACCTTAGAAGAACTACTCGAAAATGTGGCGAATTGATTTGGGGCATTGGAAATTTATATTCACATAAATCAAATTTCTACTTTTTGTCGTAATTTTAATTTTTTTTCTGAATAAAAATTGAGCCCAATTTAAATACGTAGGTACATAATAAATTCAGCACCTGAAATTTAGATATTTAGATCTTCTTTCGATTTTTCTTCGTAAGGTCTTGAAAATTTCCCTAACAGTTAGAACGTTTGCTTCACTTGTTAGTTATTAGGACGTCATTGGCATTATACAAGCTTCTAGCCCGAAATTTTGAAGGATCCTTTTAATTGAACCTGAGATGTTCGTTAATTGAAGCAAGTAGTCTATTAAATAATTTCATGGATTTGAAAATTCTATCAGAAGGCCTAATCCTCCAATATAGAGTTGCCAAATAATGAATCAGTAACTTCGAAAAAAAAAAAAAACGAAAGAGAACGCATTTCTGGGCCTACTTTTAAAAAATGAAGGAAAAAAGCACTCGACTTTTACGCGTAGAAAATGAGGCTTTCTCCGTGAACTATCAACTATAAGAATACAGGATGATTCGATTTCAGGGTTTAGACTCCAGATACATACGTGTAGGCACGTTGTACACGCACATACTATTATCACCATCACAAAATAAAATCTTCCAAAGGATGGTAAGAAGACTCGTACATTCGAATTTCAAAAGGACAGCGCAGTTTATAAGAAAATTTCACGTGATAATGTACCCGACGACGACGACGACGACAACTACAACTACGACTATACGACTTGGGTGTGTGGAGCAGAGACAAGAATCCACAGAGAAAGAGAGAGAGAGGACAAGAACGACGTCGGCAGGCAAAAAGCCATTTAGCAGTCGAGTATCTTTAGTGTAGAATTGCAAAAAGGAGCATTGAGGATAGGATACAGAAGGGAACGAGAGCCAGAGAACGAACGAGGGATGAAGTGAAGAAATAATAAAAATTCTATAAATTCAAAGTACATACTGTTTAACAGTTTGAAGAATAAGTTAGTAATATAATTCGATTATTATGATGGGGGACACGCGGCGCGGCCAAGGTACCTATACATAACCGGATAGGGTGAGGTTCGAGGGAGCTATATAAGAGTGAGTACGCGTCGTGCGCCCGCTTAAAGAAAAGCAAAAAGGTGGAGCCGCGTTGTAATAAAAAATTATATCCGTTTAAACGTTGGTCGGATGAGTGAAAAACAGGCCTGCCCCTTATACCACTTATATACAACTATTCTGTATAGTGTACGGATAAACCTCGCGAAAACACTTCGGTACTCTTCGGCTATAATCATCGTGGTGCGTGGATGCTGTGCCTGTGCAAAGGAACGTACTTACGAGTATATCAGTTTATACAATTATCATATCGCGGGTATGATTTATACCGCGATTTCGTACCAATATTTGTACATATTCGCGGTCATTTTTATTCGTCGATTGTCGCTTGTGTCTCGGTTAGATTTTACGCGATTTTTGAACTAGCTGTGTGGTGCGGTGGAGTTCGCGGAGTGTGATTTTCTATTCGAGGTTTTTCGTAATTTCGTATACCTATTTACTTGGTTTAATCGGTGTTTTGATATGGTTTCGGGTGAGGCGGGTGTCGTAATTTGGGTTTTTTGGTGAGTTTTTTTAAAATTATTGTTGTTGTTTTTTTGTTACGTTCTGTAATTTTTATTAAAATTTATAGATTGAAGGTACATCGTTGATGAAATGTTTCAGCGAAATTTCGTTTTCTATTCTATATTATGCCTATTTAAATTATGAAAATTTCAATAATCTATTTTCGGGCCAATAATAATCATCATTATTACAACTACGTGTTTGAACATTTAATAGTTGATACCTATGAGGAAATAAAAGCTATAAAAATTGAAAAGCGAATACCTATAGTTAAAGTTTCTGTAGTGTTATCACAAGAACAAATTATAGGTATCAGTTGACCTTTTATGAGTAGATAGATTACTTTATGAAGCTAAAAAAAAAACACTCTAAATCCTTCAAATTGGATTTTGACATTTTAATTCTTTCGTGTCCATTTCTCAGAACAAATAGGGTTGACTCAAAATCATCTGTTTTGAATTTCCAATGAAAAGTTTTATCGAAATAAAAACTCCTCGAAACAGCAAAAAATTCTGTTTGCTCTCTTCATCAATGTCTTTTGTAATTTCAAATTTCAATACTAAAGGTACCGGATTACAATTTTGTGTTTGTTAGATATTTCGGAGCTCATTTTGTTCTCAAATTGAAAATTTTGATATTTTTAAAAGCAAGAAGAATGTACCTACCTCGTATAAAAAGGATGGAATTGAAAGGTTCGTTCTGATTTGAAAATTTGTACAGAAAATTGCTTATCAAAGTTCTAAAAAGTTTCATCACAAACCTTTGGTAAATGATCCCTAAGACATCTTAGCACCTATTTAAAGAAATGTGTGAAATTATTTCAAAAATTCAGTTCGAAAGTTGATTTAATGGCTGCAGTTGAAAGAAAAAGTTACGCCCAATTTATTCATCAACTAGAAGAGAATGTGCTAGCAAATTCTGTAAAGCATTAGCTCTTTAGTGAGCTCTACTGAAAAAAATTTCACAACATCTCAGGCGTAGACTGAGACTGTCCTATGATGTTAGCGTAATGATCGCTGAGGTTCCTCGAATGCTGAGAGGTCTCAGAGAGACTCTTACAAATCGAAATGGCTCCAGTTAAAGCTATCATTGACTGTTATTAAATTCATTTTATCGATTCCTTTCTCATATTATATAGGTTTGCTGCAAAATGGTCTTGAATAAATTTCAAAATGTAAATAATTATTCGAAATGGAGGTACGTATCTCAAATCAAAAAAATACATTCCTCTTCTTTGAATGAAAAACTTAATGCTTCACATCTTTGTTTCTGATCATTTTTTGTAGGACCTTCAGTTCTTGAAAATCGATTTTTTTAACTCGCAGATTTGAAGAAAAAAGACGATTTTTATAAGACAATTTATCGACTTTTGGAAAAAACAAAAAATACTTCAAAAATTGAAGAGGAACAAAATTATGGAGCAAGAAATTTTTCATTCGTAGAAAATGATTGATTTTTTTAGGAGCTTTTTGTTCAAAATTTTGAGCTCTTCATTGATAGATCTTTTTTTACTGATCTTTGTTCTTTTAAATGGGCCTTTTTGCAAATTATTCAAGTTGAGAATATTTGTTCTATGTCTTTTCCATCTCTCTCCTCCTCCTCCTCCTCCTCCTCCTCCTTCTTTTCCTTATGAATTCAATGTCATTTTGACGGAGGGCCAATTTTTACAACCGCCATTGCCTGATGAAGTTTCTGACACATTCTCATTCCTTTTTCAGTTTCATCACTAAATGAAATTATTTTTCAACATTTTTTTATCAACTGCACTTGAGTTGGCCTTGAGGATATAATCACTTACTGCATACATTTTTGATTAAAACATAAACTTCTTCGTATTTTCATCCCTCTCCCCTCCCTAGAATGTACATTTTTTCAACTTTATTGCCTTGAAAAAATACAAAATGAGAATTACAATCTAATTTTTCAGAATCTTTCAGAACTTTTGGCAGAAGAATCAGCTAGAAAAATAAGAAAATTGGGGACACCATAAAATTTAATTCTCATCGCGAAACATTCAGATAATTTTTTCTGAGTCGCAATCATGAAATTAAGAATGGTAGGGATGGTTTGAAAAAATTGCATAATTTCCACCTTCCGAGTTTGGTTTCTTGAAAAATTGTCTCCCATTTGGGATTTTTAATCGAAATTTTTAAAAATAGGCCTACAAGGTATGTAACTAAAAAGGTTGCATAAAAAATGAAGTGAAGATTTAGGTAGTATACATAATAACCAAAAGCATTACAAATATGACCAGTTCTTCGGAATTTTTGGTTATTTTGAAATTTTCAGCACTCCCCCCCCCCCGCCTTTAATTCTAGTTAATCGCTTAAAAATGTAGAGAAAGAATTCCGATGTTTTCCTCACTATATTTTCACGAATAGAAATTAACATCTTTCATAATTCACTCGGTGTTTGATTATTTTGGAATTTTCAACGCCCTCTCCCTCCTTTCATCTTTTTTTCAGTAGTGGATTTTCCTAAAAAACCAGAAGAAGATAATTTTTTTCTAGTTTTCTCAAAAAATGATAATATTACTCTAGAGAAAAAATTGTTGAGAATTTGAAAAATTGCAAGAAGCAGCTCGAGGAAAACAATTGAATTTTATATACCTATGAATTTGAATTCATAAAATTATTCAAAATGAACGAAAATGCCTCTGGATTAAAATTACATTTTCAGAATGGCTCCAGAAGAATCCAATAATGGTGTTGTTTTTTTTTTTTTGGTAATAAATCAAATTACGCAAACGCATTTGTGGACTTGGAATATTGTGGTTTTTTTGAATCCCTCTCTTCTTTAATCGACTTGCAGTTTTTCTTGAGTTGCCAGAATTTTGAAGTTCTCAACTTAGATTTGATGAGTATCTTCTGCGAGTTGAGGGGCTCTGAAGTCTGAGGATACATCTTAGAAAAAATTAGAATTGAAAGGGAAAATTTTGATAATGATTCAGCTGTTCATTTTATTCGCGAAGTTGATGCTTTTACCTGTGCGAGCTCGTCTTATGGGAATGTTGGAATACTCAAAAACTCTTATTTTTTTTTCAAAAACCTAGTATCATGTTGGAAAATTTGAAAGAGATCAACCATCATCAAATTTTGTGAAAAGAGCTCTTTCTCTTGTGATTCATAATTTTGATCGTGAAAAATTCAACTCTACATCAGTTCATTTTTCAATGCATATTTTTTCAAGAATATTATCTTTGCCATGCCCCCTTCCTCCTAAAAAAAATCAATTTTATCCATCCGTTTTCTCATGAAAAAATTACCTCGAACCACTTTTCAACGCGTGCCTCTCCTCCTCCTCCTCAAACGACAAAGTTTAGTGTCTTAAAATAATTAGCTGTTTTTACCAGATGTGAATACTCTTTTCCATTTTTCCTATTAATTTTTATATCGAACTAAAAAAAGCTACAGCCTTTTCAAAGTCGACTAATCAGAACTTTTGAAAGAATTGTGACCAACTTGAAATTACTGCAGACCCCCCCCCCCCCCTCATTAAAATCGGCTTATAAGAGTTTAAGTGTCTGTTTTAGAATATTCCAAAAAGTTCAATTTTATTTTAGAAAACTTTGAATCCTAGGTACTTTTTCTGAAAAAAGTATTTTGATCACTATAATCTCTGATTGAGGCCCTGGAATTTCTTCTCATTATTTATTCTAAAATAATGGTAGGTAAGATCCTACCAGAGAAATACATAATTCAGGGTCATGGGTATTTCAGTACAGGATGTCCTCACACAAAAAAGCTTTGAACTCCCCTCCCCTCCTCCTACACCCAAACATAGTCAAATTTTTGGAAATTCTTCCTCCCCATATTTAGAGCCCATTTGGTCTTTGAAGGTTTGAAGTTAAATAATTTTCAAAAAGTAATTCTGCGTCCTTAAAACCGCAACCCCAGGTAAATTTTAAAAAAATTAATAAAAATGATCCCACCAAAGATCCGCAACCCATAGAGGAAAAATAACAATTTTTGAATTACCCTTCATTACACCTTTGACCTGATAGTCATTTAAAGCCCTTCATCTCTCCTACAAGAATATTAAATGCTTTGAATTTAAGCATTTATTCTGCCGATGACTGCGATACATACACGTAGATATATCAGATCATGTCTGCTAATGACATAATGGTCTCTCGTGATAGAATATACCCCTTTTATTGCTCTGCTTGAACTTGAAATTGAAAGTAGATATACAAGGACCAGCGACAATATAAGGGTTTAACCGCTGTCTAAATCTCAATGGATCAACGTCGCTAACACAGTGTACACTGAACGATGCATAAGCTTTCGGATGATATGGGGTTTGCATACCGTACGTCGTCGCTCATCGCATCATTTGACCCCTCTTTAGACGCGTATAAAACTAATTTTCAATTTATCGCAATATAGAATAGTTTAACATAACAACATGATGATAAGCTGAAAGAGTAATGTAGCTCGAAACTATAGCTGTTTCAATAAAATTATTCGTATAGGTAGCTCTGGGCTATAATTTTTTAATTATTGATAAAATCGATTTGGATTTTTGAAATGAAAACGTGAATTGGTGATGAATGAAGAGGGAATTTTAGGTTCGAGTTTATCAAATCAATATACAAAACAAATAGATAGCAAGTGTCTGTATCAAAATGTTTTCCTTTTTTACTTCGTGGCCAACTCCGCCATTTGTTTTCAGCCAATATATCCCTCTCTAAAATATCAAAAATGCTTCAAATTAAAGTTTGAAGGAATGTCGCGGAGAAAGAAAAGAGTATGTTCATTGCTCAATTCATGAAACATTTGAAACTTGTAGGTAGGCAGGTACTGTGATTGTGAAATTTTATTTTAAGCTAGACACCGACTCGAAAGTTTTCCTACAGAAGGAATTTATCAATGCAAAAAAAAAATAAAGAAGGAAAAGTAGAAGCATTCATCAAGTATAATAGGTATACGAAAGAAAGTGACCAAAAACATGATTTCCACTGTAAAATAGGTAACCCAAAACATGTGCGTGCGTGTGGTTTTTTATAGTGGACTGAGTGTAGTAGGAGGGGGGGGGGGAGTTCTAATGAAGTATAAACCAAAAAAATTTCCCTCGATAGAACTTAATTTGTACATAGGTCTTTTTTTCTCATAAAATTCGCATTTACAAACATTTCTCAGAATAAAAGAACTGTTCAGAATTGAATGAGGTTTTCTGAATTTCTGACGGAAAATTATCATAAGACAGAAAACTTCAATAGGTAGCGTAAATCTTAAACTACAGCTCTACAGTTCAAAATCCAATTTCTCCAATCTTGTTTCAACACCATATACATTTTTTTCAATGTATACTCGACTCGATAGTAAATTCCAGTTTTGAAGTTTAAAAAAAACGGACTGGCAAATATTCCTCATTTAAAATATTAATTTTATCCATTGCTATAAAAATTTTCATTTTGGATGAATTGATGTTATTTTTAGGCCAAAAACAATATCCATGCTGAATAAATTTTGTTTCGTGATGGGAGAATTTATTTACGCTCTTATTTCAATTGATACGTTGTTTTAATTGTTTTTCACTCGATGGTCTCGAAATTTTGAACAAGATTTTGATTTCAATATAGGGACTGGGGCGATTAGGTAATATTATCAAATTCATAAACTTCAAGTTCCCATATTTCAGCTTTTTTTTTTTTGAAAAATTGTATTTAAAAATGCCCGAATACAGAGCGGATAATTTTTGCAATAATATAACTTGTATGTATGTCAAAATTTCTTAGCAATAATCACCCGTAGGCCTATATTTAATTTTTATAACAACGTTTCCAGAAATTGGATGCGATTCTTTTACGCATGTCGAGTATCTACATGACCTTTTTAGCAAGCCTCAATCAGCTTTGGTTCTATCAACTGCAAATACAGAAATTCAAATGCACCTGCTGAATCATTGTGGAAGGACTCAAAAAATTTTCAAGGTCAGAATGTTGTGAAAATTTTTCAATTTCTCCTTTCACAAGAAATGCCAATTTTTTGACATACTTAACATAATTTTTAGGTTTCTGTTTCGGTTTTTTCTTCCCAAGATTTTCACGGGTAACTAAAAATACATAATAAGCCATTACAGAAAATAATCATAATCGATTTTATATTTACTAGAAAATATTTTCATCGCTTCCTATCTTACTTCTCTCACAACTTGCTACATCATATCGTACAAATCATAATTATAATATGCCTAGGTATGATAAAAGAAACCCTAACCACGTTTTGGTCAACTAATAAACCAAACAAAATAAAACCAAAATCAGGTAGGTATTTTCAATTAAATCACACATCACGTTACACATATTTGTACACAAGCTATCTCTACCAAAAGTGGTGTTAAATTCGCGATATGCAATACCGTACACACGCGTTGAAAAACAAGGGCAGCGAAAATTAAAGGGGTAGAAATGTGCGACGTTTGTTGTTATTTATTGACACGCCTTTGAAAGACCTCCCTCACGCGTCGAACTTATTTTTGTAAGCTAATTTTACACGTTGTACCGCATTCATTCGCCGTATTGATACAGCCATTTGTACACATAGAAAACCAATAAATTAATTATCATAATTTTCGTTTGTAAAACACAGCTTCGAGCTTTCTATACTCGTATTTTCTATATTATACGTGGTGCGCCTTGCAAACACATTTATCCGATGAAATTAACATAAAACGGATATGTTTCCGGAAATCAGGCCACATAACGTGGAGAGAATCGAGCACAGTCGTAAGAGTCTTACTAATTCGTTAATTTGTCGTAATATCTACGGTGGTTATTATTATTTGTATGCACTCGTGTTTCAACTGCAGCTATTGCAATTTTACGTATTTATTTTGCAATTTTACTTGATTTTCAGGTCCAACCCCATCAATCAACCTGCTCGATCATGATTCCACGTCAGCACAATAATTGATCCTTCATCGTCGCAAATAAACACCAAAAAAACAAAAAATAAAGTGTGATGTTTCCAAACGTTTTAAACTCGCAATCTCTGCAATATTACAATAAATATATCACAGAGTACAGACACCACTACGAAGAGATCCTAAAACACTACTCGTCGTCCAAATCGAAAACCATCTACCAAAACCAAGACGCCATAATAGTACCAACACCTCCATACTTCGTAGAAAACCTGTTGAATGATAAAGCCGATAAAGAAGAAAGCTCCGTAGAGTCGCCTCTATCCTCCGAATACAACGACGACGTATCGCCTCAAAAAACGCCTCCCATGACGACCAATCATTTGACAAACGATGCTCGTGGTAATGCAGAATCGCCTCCAATGTCGCCCGTGTCGCAAGATGGTCATTACGTCGATGGTGCTTATCAGAAAACTGCCAAAAAATCAAATTCTTCGGATTTACCCAAAGATTACAGCGTGTATAGGACGCAGCAACAGTACAGGCATGTGTCTAGTTACGCCATCGATAGAATCTGCCCGAGTCCGAAAACGGTTGCTTCGTCGAATGGTACGAGTAGTCCGGTCGATTCGGAGAATCTGACACCTCCGGCTGTCGGTGAATATAATTCGTATTCCGAGGATGCTTACACGGCTACTCCTTGCTCCGAGAAATTATATGGTAAGTGGAGGAGTTTCTCAAAAAGAAGACTGTATTCAAGAATATGTTGGAGGAGAAAAAATATTCATACAATTGTGATTTGTTTTTGCAGATTCCAATTTTAGGCCAAGTATAGAAAACGACGACTCTTGGGAGAGTAATCGTAACAACATGATCAATTATTATAAATCTAAACCTCGAAGAAATTCCGAAAGTCAATCCGACGACGGTGACACGAAATGTAAAACGTCGTATGCCGATTCTACCGATATACCGCATTCCGAACCCGAAGAAGAATGTGGCCAGAGATCAGACAATAATAATCAGTGCAATAGTTACCTCGCCAAATCCAAGCACGAATGCGCTTTATCGTATATGAAAAACGAAGATGGACAGACTGTCGTCGTTAATCGGCCAGAGATACCAAATAAGCCGATACTTAAGTTTAGTGTGAATGCTATTTTAGGATCCGATCATGGAAAATCTGCCAGTAAGCCGGGTAAGTGTTGAAAATGTTTTTTCGCATTTAATGATATAGGTATGTAGAAAATTTATTCTTAAAAAGGGATCAGTCTGATGGAAAAGTTTTTTCACTTGTCAACATTGATATTTTCTGATGATGGAATTCGGTTTGAAATTTGTGTTTCACTGCAATATCAGCTGTCACTGAATCAAAAAGTTGAAAATAATACAGCTTCTTGTTTGTCCAAGAGCTTAATTTACTGTATCACAATCATGTCTCCTTTCTAACAATATTCAATCTCAGCTTGATTTTTGTCTTCTTTTTTTTTAAAACTGGTCTCAAAGGTTCATTTTCACCGATTCTGAGCACATTAAATTCCTCCTGTTCCTCTTTCTAAGAAATTAAATCGAACTCGTAGTAATCAGTAGGTATTGGGTAGATACATATTTGGTCAGTGTTGTCAACCCTTCGAATTTACTCTTGAAATTGAAAGATATTTCATGCCTTCTCAAGAACAACCAAGGATCTTTAGAAATCTCAAAAAATCTCAAGAATCCTCGAAAAATGATAATAAAGTTCTAGAAAATTCCATAGACTAATTTCTATAAACTTTACGGAAAAATGCATCAAAATTTGACTCAAAATTAAGTACATATCAAAAATTGAAAAATTTTTAACGTTGACCAATTTTTATGCTTTTGAGATCTCATTTTTATAATTTTTATATTCATTTGTACCTTCTAAAGCAATTAGAAGTGGACATTTTTTCACTCCTGGCGCAGAACCCGCCTACCACCGAAGTCAAAATTCCTCTTCACAGCCTTTTAGTAATTTGTAAGATGTGAAAATTTACTGGAATGGAGGGTGATTATAGTCAGACTGCACAAGTGTCAAAAAATTGATTAGGGGGGGGGGGGCGAAAAAAATTTCCAACCACAGATTACCACTTCAAAAACATGATGTGAGAAAGAAGTATACAAACTATTTTCTGCCCATTCGGTCCTTATCAAAGCAATTGAACAATTAATAAAGTCAAATTTTTGCATTCCTGGCGCAGAACCCGCTTACCCTCCAAGTTAATATTTCTCATCAGAACAGCTCTTTTATCCATCTTACGCATTCCTTTGGCCCAAAAGAATTTTTGAAAAGAATGGACATTGGGACATTACTTCTAAACTTTAAAAATTGTGCTTTTCATGGTCTGAAATGTTCAGCCGTATTGACAATAGAAAAACAAGCACGAGTACATATATGAAAAGGTGAGCCCTAAAGATAGGTAGGTACGAGCAATCTGCACAAAGTGAAGAGGTATTCTTGAGCAGAGCTTCAAAAGAATTCTAAGTGCTGAATGTTTTTCGATTTTTGATAAATTAAAATAAATTTTGACTTGTCTCATTTTTCGTAAAAAAATCAAAATTTGATTGAGCTGAAATTTTTGTTTCTACCTACTCTATTAAGTAGGCTATTTGAAATGACTCCCTCAATCGATCGGTAATGATTTCCAACTATTCTGGAGCCTCTCACTAATTTTTGGATTTTCCAATTCTGAAAAAACTGCGCCTTAAAATAAATCAAAAAGGAATTCATTGTCTTTAAATTCGAATTGATCACTTTTAAGATTCTTTTGATTGATATAAGTACAAATTTTAGAACTTTAATTCCATAGATTCATTTCAAACATAGACTTTTCTCCAGGGTTTGTTTTAACAAGAAAAGTAAGTACATGTGAACGAACAAAAAAAACAAAAAAAAAACAGTTAATCAAAGATTTATGGATGTCGAATTGCATTTTAGATTTCTTTGAAACATTTTTCCAAAATGGGAAAATCTGAAAAATCCCCTGGATGCTCCTGAATGGTTCGAAATCATCACTAATGTAGGTATCTACTTATTTGGTAGATCGAAAATGGGATATCATACTAACCAAATTTAAGCTCTCTGCCTCCGCCATGTTTGATTTTTTTTCAAGGGTAAATTTGCAAAAATAATCAATTTTTAAAATTTTGCCTTGTAACATTAATGTTACCTGTGGGTTGGTCACTGTGCCATGTACAGCTACAAGGCTACAGGCACGGGTTATTTTATACTGTTACATTAATGAAAGGTATGTAGTTGGATTTTTGGAGAAAGGAGAGTAAGACTGAAGGGTTTTGAGCTATTTCAGGTAGAGTTTTAGAAAGGTTTAGTGACGTTCTTAAATTGGTATGATCTTGACAGGTGAGTAAGATGTGGGAGATAGTGAGTTATACTTGACATGAAGAGCATATTGGAGGGGATTCTTGTTAGAAGAGGTAAGAGTGCATGGGCGAGGAAGGTATGGCCTGTATATATGTAAAAGGCATAGGGTAATGGCCTGCTTCCTAGGGAAATCTTGAATGTTGGTGGTGTGACTTTGGCTGGGATTAACTGCAAACATATGGATTCCATCACATCAGACACGGGGACGGTGTTTCTGGTACAGGTGAAATTTCAAGTGACTGCTTTGCTACTAAGTCGGCTGTTTCATTTCCCAAAATTCCTGAGTGAGCTGGAATCCAGGCTATGGTAACATGCATGTAACATTGGAGAGATGAGATTTCTGAGACAATTGGATGTTGCTTAGATTTAGATCTTAGTTGAGAGATGGAATTTAGTGAATCTGTGAAGATCACAACTTTGTCGAGTCTGCTCTCAATTGCCATGGTTGAAGACATAAGTACATACTACCAAACAAACATGGAAGAGGAAATAGCAAAACCTTGCTATCATGAATGGCCAAACAACCACAATGATCCACGGGTTTTGACCCATCGGTGTAAAACAAAATGAAATTGATATCATTATACTGAGCAATAAAGTTATTGATGACTTGGGTGCTGAGTTGAGAGTGTTCAAGTACCTAATAATGTATCAAATGAGAGAATATTTTTCTTAATTTTTGTAGGATTTTCTGGATGGAATGGGGGAAGAGGATATAGCTGAATGGAGTTTAGAGTGGAAGAGGCTTTAAGGAGTCATAAGCATATTGTGACCATCCTCAACAAAACCCATGTTGGTCGCAAAAATCAAAATTTTTTCCGAGTATATTTGTCCCCCAAATGGTTAAGGGGGCAAAAATATGAGAATTTTTTTTTGATTTTTGCAACCAATGGTTGGTTATAACACGGATGGTCACATATGGGAGATTGGGACCAATTTTTGAGTCTATGGTGAGGGGGAGACAGTCAACAGTTCTAAGGCGAATAAAAAATTAGGAAAGGATGAGTTTTGATCGTATAGAGGGGAGGATTTCAGATGCTTCCTGATATAATAAGTGTATTATAGGAGTACCTCTGAGGGCTTCAGTAGCCAGTTGAAGAGCAGTGTTGTGAATAGTGTTCAGTGCTTTATGTGTGTTGACTGTTTAGCTGATGAGTAAGTTGGCAACCCATAATCAGAGCTCTATAAATCGATGGCGTGGTTTAAATTGCACGTAAGTCCAAAATCGTAAATTTTTCAGGAGAGCAAAAAAATGTTCAAAACATTCAGATGTTGTTATTTGCAGTTTTAGATTGCATTATTATATTTTAGGGGTCACTTTAGATGAAAATTGCAGTTTTTGGGATTAGCCTACCTTCATTTTTGAAGGATCCATGCAATTTTGAAGTTTTGAAACAGATCAATTTCTGAGAAATTCCAATCATTTGACCGAATAAATGTGCATAAAATAAGACAAGAGTTGTATCAAAACATATCCTCATTTTTTGAAATCAGCATGGTTGAAAACCTAAGAGAATCGACATTACTAAGTCGTGTAAGGTAATATTTTTTCGTTATATTCGCTCATAGATCAGTTAGGGAGTTGAATTTCTATGTCTGCCTTCTCTCGAAAATTAGGAAGTTGATGGTTTTTTCGCCACACGAAGTTATTTTATAATAAAAGAAAGTAAATGAAAGCTGCCTTCCATTAAAATATTTTAATTTATTAAAGAAATCAGATTACACGAAGAAAATATTAAAATACCTATACGATCAATGAATATTTCAAGTAAATAGAAATTAAAAACGATGGAAAAAATATTTGAATTTAAAAATGATCACTTGAAACGATGGTAAATAAAAAAATAAAATAAGATTCAATACGAGTAAGTAAAAAATTAACGTTTTGAAATTCCTACAAATGATTCAAAATTGTGGGGAAAACATCCCTTTTCAACTGTTTACATAAGAGGCAACAAAGACAAACAAAATTCGAGAAAACACCAGCCAACACAATTTTTTGATTCGCGCTGTTGCTCGTTGTTTTCTAGGTAGACACCAACTAATAGATTTTAAAAAAAATTTTAAATGTAAAAAATTCAAACGTTTCCTTTAATTACTAGAATTAACGAGTCAATTTCATCCTACACTAGAGAGTCATTTCCACTTATGTTCGGATCCCTTCGATCAACAATAGGACAGGCCGTTTCATCACTCTCTCTTAAAATACGATCGATTTTATTTCTGGTGTCGATTGGAATTTTCACCCACTTTTTACTATTGGTTTGTCGATGTTTCAAGAGCTTTTTTTCGATTAGTATCTTCATTATAATTTGACCTTGCACGAGTAATCGTCGTTGCTTTCGTAACGTTTCCAATTCTACCAATGCACAGTTCTGAAACAAAATTCAGTCTTTGTTAGTAAAGGTACTAATAGTGGAGGCAAATAAGAAATAAAAAAAAAAAAACATTTTTGGCTACCCAAGCTTTTATGATTAAAAATTGTCAAGGGTGGTCCCCTGAATAATTCCTGAGAAGTGAGAACTACCACCCCACAGACCCCTTGCTAATTTTTTTATGAGAGGGGTGAACCCCCCTCAACCCTGAAAATGAGAAAATATTCAAGTTCTAGGTTTAAATTGCTCTCGAGTATGCACGAATTGCATGAGTCAGTCATGCACAAATTCAGGTTCCTTAGACGATTTCAATGATGCTGACGACCTGGAGCTTAAAGAGATAGCAGATCAGGAGAGTGACAACTCAGTTTCAGATTACGAATAAAAGTGTTCAATTTGATTACTGTGATTCATTTTTTATTAATATTGAAAAGATGATACCTTTGGGAGAGGTGCAGGAAGGGGGAATGAGGAACGATGTTTTCTACTCTGCAATTGCGCAAGGTAAATTGTCACCAAATCTGCAATCTTGATTGTTAATAGGCGTAAAAAAATGAAAAAAAAACGCTATTTTGAGGGGTAGGAGAGGGGGTTGAAAATTTTAGTGGGAATGGGAATACCTACTAAAGATATACATAACATGCTGAAAAATTCTCAAAATCGGTTAAAATGGGACTGAGAAAAGTGTTATTGAAATTGCAGAAGGGGGGGTCCCAAAAAGGGGAGGTGGTGTGGATCTGAAATTTTTCACGCGGATATTTCTCGATGGTACCCACCTCCCATTCTAGTATCAATCCGAACGCTCTCGAAGGCCATTTCACCCCTCCTATACACCGATATTTTTTTGTGTTTTTTAGAAAACTCCGCTCATTTGAATGATTCCAGCCCCACCCCCTTGGGGGTAGAAGGACAGTTGATATATCACTAGATAGGAAATTTTACGTAGAGCAATAAAATAAAGCTATTTTCGACGTAAAACCTGCAACATCTGTGGATAAAACCGCAAAAAAAACATTTTTGGAGGATTCACTCCCTCATAAAAAAATTAGCAAGGGGTCTGTGGGGGTGGTACTTCTCAGGAATTATTCAGGGGACCACTCTTGACAATTTTTCATCATGAAAAGCTTGGGTAGCCAAAAATGTTTTTGTTTCTCGAAAAATGATGCTAATTTGCCTCGACTATAAAGAAAATTTAGATCCTATAGATCAAATCTACTTACCAATTTTTCTGTACGTTGCGCTAACGTTGCTTCACACGATTTATTTAGTATTTTAATCTCTGCAAATTCTCTTATAATGATTTTTACTAAAGTTTTTACGGGTAGATCTTGAAAAGGTTTTCCGTCATAATTTTCAACGAGCGCTTCGTATTCTTTTTGGATCTTCTGACAACAAAAACAAAACAAAAAAAATTAATTCTATTCTGAGTAGTAATGAAAAACTTTAGATTCATACTTTCTCCGAGGAATCTACGTCTGTACAAATACGATTTTCAAGTGCAAGGCATTTCCAACCCTGTTTGAGACTCAAAACTACAAAACATGAGGAAGAATAATTAATGATGCAATAAGGTTGATTAATAGTAGGGTAATTCTCAAAAAAAGAGGTCAATTTTGATATGCAAAATTTTGAAAAACAAAAATCATTTTTTTGGAAAATTTCAAGTGGGAATCATTTGTATAGGTGTCCCAGATCCCTTTTCCAGTGTTGGCCTCAATTCAATCCCCCCACTGTGGGCCCTGACCCCCCTTAAAACGGCGATAATTAGAATTCGACCCTCATAGATGTGTAATGTTTCGATTAATATGTTTTCGAGGTCGTAGAATTCGAATATGGATTTATTTTTTTGGTAGGGGGGTGGTGAGGTGTGGGGAGGAGGAAAATGTCTAATTTTGCTTGTATTATCGTGTAATATCTGAACTAGCGCGATAAAAGTACAGCTGTCTGAAATTTGGACAAGTCGAAGGACAAATGAGCGATGGACAAGCCGAAGGGCAATCTCAACCTTTTTTCGTTTCTAGCTTTACATACTGGACATAATTTGATTTTTAACACGTAATAAATGTGTACTTATCATGTAGAATAACTTCCCTTTCTCAATTATCGTTTTTGGCGGGTTCATCAGGGTAAATAAAAAAGCTAGCCGAAGGACACATTTTTTCCGCACATCAAAATTTTACAGATTAATACGATCAGAACGAGCTGTTACGTAGGTTTTTAAAAAAACGGTGCGGGGTAACATTATCAGCAGCCACTTCAATAACGACGAGAAATAAATAGTCGACGAGTAATTTCAATTAGAAAAACAATTATATTCAAATAAAACAAATTAACTCGGAATAATCATCAATTAGCAAAAATACAGTACAGAACACATAAGTCACGTACGAGGAACAAACAGCAAGTGCGGTGAGTTGAATAAGCTCAGGACGCACATCGTAGGCTTAAGGCCTGGTTACACAGAGCAAGTATCACAAACAGTTAAGCGGTAGGGAGCGCAGCCTAGCGGCCACCAACACTCCCTCCCTGCGCTCGATAGCGCTTAAACAACGTATTTACAGCTTAAATTATAAAATCAGGTAACAGATATCAAAAACGTACAAATAAATCACACAAAAATAATTCATCTTCGGGTAATCAAAATTAATCCTAAACAAAACAAAATCAGGAAAAATCGGGCAAAAATCAGTCTCTCGGATACGCTTGTTCTAAAAGCGGATGGTTTCCCAAAGGTCGATCCGGAGGATTATCCTTATCGGAATCGGATTCGGCGCTTGAGATATAGTCTTCGCAAACGCCTTCGTCGAATTCGGCGGCAGCTTTCTTATGCGCCTTGTTGCGCTTCTTCGCAGCTTTCGCCTTATGACGTTTTTGGTCAGCAATATTCATCCGTTCCACACGTAAAATATCATATGTCCTCTGCGGGATTTCTTTCAGCGTCAGGTTGTGATCTCGGGATAGCCGTAACATGAATTCTAACGCACTCAAAACCATATCCAAATCTCCGGGATCTGTGAACAAAGTTTAGAAAAACACGAAAACATATTTCTTCATTAGTACAGGAAATCGGGCGAATAATTTAATCAGGTATTTCAGGCGGACAATATCGGGAAAAACTCATACTACACTCAACAATCTGTCTCTCAGCTTCTGAAACGCTTCTCTCGGTAACGCTTTAGTCAGGATATCGGCGTCTTGTTCGGCAGATTCTACCCATTCAAGTTTCACTTTATTCTTAATCACGTAATCGAGAATTGTGTGAACTTTAATTTCAGTCAGGTGTTTCAGTTTCGGGGATCCGGGTTTGTTGGTACATTTCAGGGATGCTGTATTGTCTCCGTAGATTAAAATCGGGTCAAGACGTTTTCCAGTAGCTCTTCTTACGGTTTCGTTAACTCCCACGCTTTCGAGGAGACACGAATTTATAGCTACGTACTCAGCTTCGCATGTCGAATTCACTACAGTACCTTGTCTCTTGCTGGACCAAGTCACTAAATCTCCATTCAGACGTACTAAAACTCCGGCTGTTGACTTCTTCGTGTCGTCACAGTCACCAAAACTGGCGTCAGAGTGTCCAACAATTCCTTTCTGGGTTCCAGTATATTTCAGGCCAAGTCGGGTAGTGCCTTTCAGGTATCGGAAAATCTGTTTTACAGCTTGCCAATCAGCTTGAGTCGGGTTACACTGTTTTCGGCTTAACCAATTTATCGCGAACATAATGTCAGGTCGGGTGGCATTTCCTAAGTATAGCAAACTTCCAATTGCTTCTCGGTACGGAAACGGGGCTCCATCAAATTTGGTTTGATTTAGACGATTCATTCGTCTGCGTTCTCTCTTGTTATACTTCTTTCTCTTCTTTTTCTCGGGTACTTTTTCAGGTTTCTTTGATTTTGGGCACATCGGGATTTGCGTTGAATTACAATCTTGCATGTTGAAACGCTTCAAAATTTCTTGACAATAATCAGATTGATCAAGCGTTAAAATTCGGTTCTTTCTATCTCTCTTTACATTCAGGCCTAAGAACTTCGTCGGTTCTCCCATATCTTTCATCTTAAAAATCCGTTTCAATTTCTTGATATATCGGTTCAGTTTTCAGGTCATTTCCGGCAAAAATCATATCATCGACGTAGATAATCAGGAATCCTTGGAATTTTCCATTACGAATCCAAAACAAACAAGGGTCGTTCACATCAGCTTCAAAGTCGAGCTTTTTCAATTCTTCTGCGAACTTTTTATTCCAACATCTAGGGCTCTGTTTCAGGCCATACAATGACTTCTTTAGTCTCAAAACGTATTCTTTCTTTTCTTCAGCTGTTGGTTTCATGCATTCGGGTATTTCCATGTACGTTTCTTCCTCTAAGTCTCCATTCAGGAAAGCTGTAGTTACGTCCAATTGTCGAGCTTCTAAATTCAGTTTGTTGATGATTGAGAATCCTGTTCTCACTGTCGTTATTCGGGAAACTAGTGCGTAGATTTTTGAGATCGCCATATTCCGGGTGTCTTTAAATCCTCGGGCAACAAGTCGGGCTTTGTACTTGACATTTCCTTTCGTATCAATCTTTCGTTTGAAAACCATAGTCGAGTCTACGACTGTGTGTACTTTATGTTTCGTATTAGTCGGGCGGCGGACTTTTTCCCAAACACTGTTGTTTTTCATCGACTTTAGTTCTTCATCGATGGCTCCTTGCCATTGAACTTGTTCACTGGAATTCATCGCTTGTTTATACGTCATCGGGTCAGCAATCATCGACGTCATTAACGCAAAAGTATTCAGGTCTTTGTTTGAGTCGGTCATGTCATAATACTCTTTTAATCGGGCAAACTCAGCATCAAAATGTTCCTTTATTGACATATCTTTTTCCACTTCTTGAGCATTCAGGGCAGTTAATTCAATTTCCTGTTCAATCCATTCGGTTTCTGTCTCGGAATCAGAGTCGGAATCAGAATCAGAATTCGGTTATCTATCAGGTTTACACAGGATGGATATCTTAATATCGGTTTGGGTTCCAAACTCTCGGGTTTCAGGTTTATCGGATGGCTCGTACGGATCAGTTTGCGTATCTCTGCTAGCTGTAGTTAACAGTTTATCAACAATCGTTGGCAACGGAGTTGTTCGTGGTTTATCTTCGGGTTTTCGGTAGATTTCTTCAAAATCTTTCAGCCACTCAGCTTCCGGTACTACTGGACCATATTCCTCCGAAAGACCTTGAATGTCTCTGTAGTTTTTGAACTCAACGCATTTTACGTGCGTAGATCGTATTATCTTATTGGACTGCGGTAGTAGGACTTTGTAACCAGTTGCGGTGTATCCAACAAGAACTCCAATTACAGCTTGTTGATCACATTTCTTTAAATTCGGGTCGTTGCGATGAACATACGCAATACATCCATATCTTCTCAGGTACTGGGCTCGGAGTTGAATGTCGGGAAAAATCATACGAATCGGGAGTTGATTTTTAATTCGGGAATGAGGTGTTCGGTTGTATATTTTTATAGCTGTTGCGAGGGCTGTATCCCAGTGATGCTGTGGTACTCCGGAATCAAGCAGCATGACTCGTACTTTGTTCATAATCGTTTGATTGAATCTTTCAGCTGTTCCATTGTGTTGAGGTGTATTCGGTTCCGTGTATTCAATACGGATTCCTCTATTTTCACAGATCTCTTTGAACACGTTGCTGGTGTATTCACCTCCATTATCGCATCGTAACGTTGCAACTCGGGATTTTCCTCTGGTGTACGTATTTACCAAATTCAGGAATTGTAGAAAACAATCGGGGACGTCTGATTTAAACTGCATCGTATACGCGATTGCAAAACGACTGGCATCATCTATGAACGTAACAATCCAGCAACGATTCTGGTACAATGTAGGTGGGTTCAATGGTCCCATGACGTCAGAATGAACTCGGTCAAAGATTGTGTGCGCTTTTATACGAACTGTCTTGAATGATGACAGCTTCATGTTTGCTAAAACACAAACTTCACACGCACGAATCTGTTGACGATTGAATTTCACATTCGTCAGAACTGGATGTGTTTTCTTCAGCTTCACTAATCGGGAATAACTCATGTGTCCAAGTCGGTAATGCCATCTCATGCCTGGACTATTCTTGAAGTCGACATAATTCATTGGCTGCTTCACGGTGGTGAGATTTTCAGGTTCCGGTGGTTTTTCATTGTTCAAATCGGGTATTTCTTTGCCAAGTGTTATGTCGTCAATAGCCTCAGGTATAAAGGTAAACGGTAGACGATTCTCACCTTCGTCCGGGGTGGGCTCCCTCCTACTGGGAGAACCCTCCCTCCGTTTCGAACTACCTTTATCGCTGGTTTTCTCTTTCTTCTTCGGAATTTTACTCGGTTTCATTTTCTTCTTTTTCTTCACCTTTTGCGGTTCGGGTGTCTTAGGTAAATTCGGTGAAGATGATTCGGGGTTGTCAATCTTCCTTTTCTTGACTGTTTCCGCGGCATTCGCACTGCTACAGGTAGGTGCCGTCGGTGAGCGGTGTCGTTTACGTGATTTCTTCTCGACAGTAGTACTCAGTGCTTTTTCACATTCAGCCGTGGTCATACAAAATTCCCAATACGGCTTATGATACGTTCCAGTCAGAACAGTTCGGTTCAAAATCGGGTCAGTAATCCTTGCGCCTTTGTTGTTTAGAAAAATATCATATCCTAGGTCCGCAAACTTCCTCAAAGAGAGTAAATTCTCAGACAGGCCAGGAACGGACATTACGTCACTCAGATATAACTCAGAACTACAAGAATCACTCGTACCCAAAATCATACCTCTCTTATCAGACTTTAACAAAGCACTCGGGTCTCCATTCGCTCCTTTAATCGGTATTACACTCTCATACGCTTGGGTCAAGTAATCGGGGTTGTTGACAAAATGGGAAGTGGCTCTGGTGTCACCTATAAAAGTGATTTTCTTACCTCCTTCGACTTGTCTGCAAACAGCAATTGCTTGCTCCAATTCTTCGGTTTGCGAGAAAATAAACGCCGTTTCTTCCAACGACAATACAGAGATTCCGTCGTCGGCGCCTTCTGATCCGGGTTGAATAATTTTGGCGTCCAGAATTTCACACTGCGCAGTCAGGACGGGGATGTTGTCTGTCATCGTCTTTTGCACGTGTGTAAATAACACGCTGCGATAATTCGCTCGGGAACGACGAATTGGTTGAGCATCTGCGTTGTACGCTTCCTGCGCCCAGTCTTCTTCACTCGGGATTACTACACTTTGTCTCAGGTTCGCGTGTAATTGCGGCGGTGTAGTCGGGCGTGGCGGATCAATAGGGTTTCCCAACGCGTTAACGTGAGGCGTTGTTGATGAGACAACGTTCTGCGTTGTGGAACTCGGGGTGGACGTCGTAGTAGACGGTTTTGACGTCGTGATGTCGAGTTCTTCGATTCGTACAGACGGCGTCGGCGGCCGTATAAAAGTGCCAGACGTCCGCGGCATCAGCTTAAAACCATTCGGATGAATCGGGAAACTCCGGTTCGGAAAGGGCGGTTGAATTCGGCGCGGTCGTGTACTTTTCCGAAATTCAGGTCCAGTTTTCGGTTGCGAGTCAGTTTTAGCTGGTGTTTTTGCCTCAGCCTTCGGGTTGAACGTATTATCCGCGAATTTCTTCAACGGTGTTTTACCGGCATCAGGTTTAGGCTCGGGAAATTTCTTCGTCGATGTCTGTACAAAGGGTTCGTCTTCTTTCAATTCGGCTTTAGTCGGTTGCCGTTTTTCCGGTGTCGTTTTCGTGCTTGAGCCGCTGGTGTGACTAGTCGGGGGCGGTACGGGAGGGTGGTTCAAAATAACCGGCCCTAAAGCGTCCATCAGCGGAATCGGGATCGGGTTATTGGATGGAAATAACGGAATAACTTCGCGTGCCGCTTCCTCTTCAACGTTTAACATCTGGACACGTAAATCCAGACTCTTTTTCAGACACAAGAGCCAATGTTCGAGCTGGTGAATTTTATTGTGAACTTCAGCTATTGCTGTTGGGCTCATCTCGTTCACTTCAGGAGAAAATCCATATATGGATCGCTTGCACTGGTCTCCATCGGTTCTGGTTTATTCAGGTTCAGAGCTTGTAACGCTTGTTCAGGTGGTGTCACTTCCGTAGTAGGTGCTCGCTGATGAGTGACTTTTACGTTATCAGGGTTGCGGTTCGGTGATCGGCGGTCTTCGCGGCGGTGATCGCGTCTGTCGGGTGAAAATCGGGAATGTCGATTATCAGAATCGTAGTCGCGGTTTCGATGCCTGGAATGATCGTCGTGATGTCGGGAATTTTCGTCGTAATACTGATCACGATGATGTGACGATTGATTATTATTCGGGTAGTCGGGCATAGCGTCGCGCTTTTTCTTCAAGCCAACCATCCGTTCAGCTGAGATCATACCTGCGCGATATAACCCCAACAAATCATCGGGCATCTCGAACTCTGTGAACAAATACACATTACTTTTTACTTTCAGTTACGGTTTTCGGCTCTTTCTTCGGGATTGGTTTCTTCGGGTCTTTATTTCCTTGATAGCCTTTTCCCTTTTTCCTCCAATTTGACTTTGGTGGCTTTCGTCTGTCCGTCTGCCAGTTTTTCTTGGAATTATAGCCCCTATCATTACGATAGTTTCTATTGTTCCTCGAATACTGGTTCGGGCGACGATCTCGGTAGTTATTTCTCGGGCGGAATTTTGGATTTCGGGGACGGAAGGGTCTACGGTTACTTCGGTGTTGTTTACCTGATCGATAATCCCTGTATTCGTTAGGGCAGTCCTTGCTACGGTGTCCCAACTCTCCGCATTTAAAGCATCTCGGGCCTTTGTCCCACTCTGGGCACTCCCAAACATAATGGTGCGGACTGCTGCAATTGTAACAATTATGCGGCGGCGGTCGGGATACGTGAGCAGCGTTCGGTGGTGGAGGCGGTCGGGGATTCGGGTTTCGGTAATACGCCAAGTTCGCCTCTTCCGGCTTCCGGTACTTCTCGGATTCTTCCTGTAACAATAGAATTTTCAGGTCAGGTATGGAAGGTTGATTTGAGCCTCGGGCTTTTAGAATTGTCTTAACGTTCGGGTAAATATTTTCAGTTGCCTCAACTAAACGATCGTAGACATCGGATTCGGGTATTTCGGATTTGGTTTGCATTTTATAATCGAGTAATAACTCGTCCAATCGGTTGAAGAAATCGTCCAACTTTTCACCTCTTACGAGAGTGAGTTTGTTGAACTCAGACTTTACCGATGAACGACTCACGTTGCGTTCGGTTCGCCTTATCTCAAACAATTTTTCAATTACTTTCTCAACTGGAGAGATACAAGTTACTCGGGGTAGGTAGTGGGGGTCCAGCCTGTGCAATACGAGGTTCATCAGCTGTTCTTCTTCGATCTTAGCAGCTTTCTTTTCAGTTTTCCGTTTGTGTATATCGATCTGATAGATCTTCGCATCCATTTCCAGCATCTTATACCAAGTATCAATTCGGGTAGTTTTGGTAAGAATCGTTCGTGACTCATGCTGGCTTCGAAACATATTCGGGTTAAACGATTGATTTTTCTTCTTCTTCTTGGATTTAGTTTTCTTCTTCTTTTCCTTCGATTTCTCCTTCGTCGTTTCTTTCTGTTTCGGCGGTTCAGGAGGTGAGTCAGAAGGGGAGGAGTGGTTGCTAGTTCCACCCGCTCCGCTCCCTCCCTTGTCATTATCGCTTTCGTCGTCAGAGCTCGAATCAGAATCTGAATCAGAATCAGAGTCTGAATCCGAACTGTCGTCTTTATCTTCGCCGTCTTCATCTTCTGAGCTATCCGAACTCTCTTCTGAGTTTGATTTTTCATTCTTCTCGTTTCCGCTGACTTCATTATCACTAGCGTCGCTAACGGATGGTTTCGGAGTCGGAGCTCTTTTCTTCAAAATTCGGGGTTCAGGAATAGATTCGGGTTCAGCTTTTTGTTTCAGGTTATTCAGCATCGTTGCAGCTTGTTGTCCTAAAACACTCAGGCTAGTCAAACGTCCAAGTAGGTCTTCCTTTTCCAGATTCGTAGCATTGTCGGGAACGTTAATTATCGAACGTAATTCGGGAGTAACTTCAACGTATTCAGGTTGATGAGTCGGTGCAGGTTGACTAGTCGGTTCAGGTTGCTGCGCTGAGACGCTCGGTTCAGTCAGGTTGCTAATCGTTTCTATATTTAACGAGCGGTTCGACGGTTGTTGGGATGCTGTATTTGCTTCGGAAGTTTTATCAGATGATTTCTTCTTCTTCTTTTTCTTTTTCTTCGCTGGTTCGTTTTGCACAGGCGGATTAATCGGGGGTGGAGGGGCGGTGTTCGTACTTGTACTTGAATCAGGTTTAGACTTAGGCGCTTTACTTTTCTTTTTGGATTGAGATTTCGAATCGGGCTCGGTAACGCTTTTCTTTTTAGACTTAGACTCAGGTTTAGATTTGGGTTTAGAACTTACTTTACGCTGTTTACGACTCTCAGCTTCCTTTCGACGTTTGCTTTCTTCTTCTCGTTCCTGAATACCCAATAAAACATATACGTAAGTTCAAAGTTTTTGATTTTCAACAAAACCAAAACAAAATGAATCAGGGTTGATGTTCATGCTTCGTAACTCACTCGGTCTTTACGTTGTTGACGTTCAATCCTCGCGTTAGATTCAGCTATCCGGCGACGTTCGGCTTCGATATCATAATCACCGGAGCTGGACCGGCGTTTCCTCCGAGAATCATCTCGGGAATCCGAACGAGATCTCTTCGAACTGCGAGAACTAGAGTGATATTCACGATCATCTCTTCTTCTGTCTTCATCACGACGGCGGTCATCTCGACGATGGTCATCTCGGTAGCGGTCACCCTGCATGAACAATCACAAGTTTTTGGGCTTAGAATCAGGTAGACGAGATCGGGTGTTTTGTGCTTCGGAAATAGCGTAAACAAGAAGCTTAGTAACAAAACAACTTGCAACTTTCAACCGGAAACACTCCTTATCGAAAGTTGAGTCTAATGAGCTGCGATTCAGTTAACCAGATCACACTTCACAGTTAACTTTCACGTAGCAAATTAGCCCGAAAAGTTAGGTAAACGCTCAGTTTTGGAAAAACTTAGTTTCTTACCGCTGAGAATGCTCATCGTACTTTACAAGTGCTTAGGTCGAAGAAAAATCGGGCATGTGCTTAGTGTGATTTGTATCCAGATCGACAAAATAAGAAAGCTAACACTTTTAAAGCAATAAAAACAATCGGGTAAATATACTAAAGCTTAAAATCGGGAAGTGAAACGCACTAGTAACTAAAATTCAGGCACACGTAGCTCTCGAACGTACGATGGAACTTTCGTCTACATAACTTTGACACGCGTGTGTAAAATACAAGTTCACATTTTGAAATCGGGTAGCGAGCTTTTATCCAAAAATAGATGTATGAACACCATAAGCTAACCATAACCAGACATAGCTTAGACGAACTATTACAAACTGCGTTTTCCACTACGTAAAATAACCATCAAATCAGGCTGTTGGCTGGAACTCTTTTAGTAATTCGGGAGCGGCTTAAGGAAATCGGGACCGCGTTACGTGGGCTTTTCACGAACTCTTTTTAATAAATCATACTTTAAAATGGTCGTTTCTTGGACAGGAACTCTTTTAGATTACGCCATGAGTCATCCAAAACTAAACTTAGCGTCCTTTCCACCACGTGTTGCGTCATCTTTCGCATTCGGCAGCCATTACGTAAGTTTGGAAATCAAATCGGGAAAAACATATAATTCGTGTACTCAGGCAGTCGTAAAGTCCGTCAAAAGCATAAAATCGGGTTACTTACAAGCACTTAATAGCTAATTAATGAAATGCGAGGTATTTCAGAGTACCGGCAACATGTGCCGGCCGCTCACGAAACCCATCGCTCTGCTTACCATATCAGCAGCCACTTCAATAACGACGAGAAATAAATAGTCGACGAGTAATTTCAATTAGAAAAACAATTATATTCAAATAAAACAAATTAACTCGGAATAATCATCAATTAGCAAAAATACAGTACAGAACACATAAGTCACGTACGAGGAACAAACAGCAAGTGCGGTGAGTTGAATAAGCTCAGGACGCACATCGTAGGCTTAAGGCCTGGTTACACAGAGCAAGTATCACAAACAGTTAAGCGGTAGGGAGCGCAGCCTAGCGGCCACCAACAAACATTTCTATGAGGACAGTGAACCAGTGCAGCGACTCGCCAGAAAAAAATATTGGGAAGTCAGCAAAAATAATTAAAAATTGCTTTAAAATTGGCGCAAAAACTGGGAGACAGTTTTCAAATGTGAAATGTAAGCTTCCTATGGACTTATTGAGATTGCAATTTGCACAATAATGGACCTTCATGTTTTATGATAATGAGAATGTGTCAATTTTTCCCCCCAAAAAATGAAGTTCATAGCACTTTTAACATGGTGTGAGACAGACAAGTCGAAGGACATTTGGGGTATAAAATCGAATGTACACCAATGAAAGGGGGGCTGAACAGCTCAATATCAAGTGTAAAATGTGAGGGAGGTGATGCTTGTATGGACCAAAAAAAATTTTTTTTTTGAATCATGCTAAAACCATTAAGAAATTTGCTGTGGACACAAAATTTACCATTTTTTGAGAATTACCCAGTTGGTAAATGAAATAATGTGAAATGAAATAGTCAATAAAATACTTACAGCATGTTTTCGATAATACATTAGTTTTACTTCGCATGATGGACAACATTTTACGTTAATATTGCGCTGACACGGCAACGAGCGTTACAAATTTACTTATAAGTGATTGGAGCGTATGAGACCCCGCTAAATTCAAACCAAAAATGAACCACGCAGTGGGTAAGTTTGCCAATATTACTGAAAATGAAAAACAGATTAATGTAAACAAACTTGGATGGACTTATACCTACTTATAGGGCAAAGCGCGCATTTCAGGTTGCATACATGCACCTTGTGAATGGTAGGCTAAACCTTACAAGTCTAGCTGTAAACAATGCTGTTCACTTCTACTTTTCAGCTCGTCAAGTCAATTTTCTCAAGGAAGACCTTTGAGGATTTCAAAAAATGTAGTACCGTTGGAAAGGGGATAAAATTCTCTACAATTTCAAACCATAAAATAATGGGGTCCTTCAGATGGTTTAAAAGTTCTGCCACCTCAAAGTGCAAAGCTGACAGAACAATGAGTTGAATTTTGCCGCATTTTTCTGCTCCTCGAGTCAATTTCCTCAAGGAAGACCTTTGAGGATTTCAAAAAATTTATTACAGTTGGAAAGGGCACAAAATTCTCTACAATTTAGAGCCATAAAATAATGAGATCCTCGAGATGGTTTAAAAGTTCTGCCACCTCAAAGTGCAAAGCTGACAGAACAATGAGTTGAATTTTTCCGCATGTTCAGCTCCTTAAGTGAATTTCCTCAAGGACAACCTTTGAGGATTTCAAAAAATTTATTACCGTTGGAAAGGGCACAAAATTCTCTACAATTTAGAGCCATAAAATAATGAGGTCCTCGAGATGGTTTAAAAGTTCTGCCGCCTCAAAGTTCAAAGTGGACTAAACAATATGTGACGCCGCATACAGAAAGGGGATACGCGCCCAAAAACGCGCTGAAAGTTTTTGAAGTTGTTTTTGAATTTTCCTGTTGTAATTTTAGAAATATTAGGATGGTCACTGCTGGGTATGTTTAAGACACACTCGGGTAGTCTCTTTGAGAACTTTTCGGGATAATTTTACATTATACAGGGTGGCTCAGTTATATTGTGCTCATTTTTAAAAAATTTGTTTACTTTTTATTTATTTTTTATTATTTTAATTTTGAGATCAATTTGGAGGCAAAATGGAGCGTTCCATGAGAAAAATATATCAACCAAACTTGTAGAGAATTCAATTTCCAACAACCTATAAGAGATTCATTTTTCTCCAGAATGCATAGTTTTTCCATTTTTCTTGAAAAACAAAAATCTTACAATGATATTGTAAATTTTCTTATTTTGAGCAAAAACGGAAAAAATATGCATTCTGGAGAAAAATGAATCTCTTATAGGTTGTTGGAAATTCAATTCTCTACAATTTTGGTTGATGTATTTTTCTTGTGGAACACTCCATTTCGCCTCCAAAGTGATCCAAACATGAAAAAATCGATTTTTTGGTCATTTATTAACATTTTTTTTTAGGTATCTCACCCTAGAGCCATTTTTTACCCGTTTAGAGTAAAAATCCGGTCTCAATGATGGTTTCATTGAATTCTACAATGAATTTTACATGTAAATCAATCATTTAAAAAAAATCCATTTTTGGGTCGCGTGTCCCCTTTCTGTATGCGGCGTCACATATGTTAAATTGGCTACCTTTTTCAACTCGTCAAGTCAATTTTCTCAAGGAAGACTTTCACGGATTTCAAAAAATGTAGTATCGTTGGAAAGGGGATAAAATTCTCTACAATTTCAAACCATAAAATAATGGGGTCCTCGAGATGGTTTAAAAGTTCTGCCACCTCAAAGTGCAAAGCTGACAGAACAATGAGTTGAATTTTGCCGCATTTTTCTGCTCCTCAAGTCAATTTCCTCAAGGAAGACCTTTGAGGATTTCAAAAAATTTATTACCGTTGGAAAGGGCACAAAATTCTCTACAATTTAGAGCCATAAAATAATGGGGTCCTCGAGATGGTTTAAAAATTCTGTTGCCTCAAAGTGCAAAGTGAACAGAACAATATGTTGAATTGTCTACCTTTTTCAGCTCCTTAAGTGAATTTTCTCAAGGACGACCTTTGAGGATTTCGAAAAATTTATTACTGTTGGAAAGGGCACACAATTCTCTACAATTTAGAGCCATAAAATAATGGGATCCTCGAGATGATTTGAAAGTTTTGGCATATCAAAATGCAAAGTGGACAGAACAATCACTAGCTTGAAGCCTACAGAATGTAAGGGGAATCAAGATCCGCAACCACTTATACACTGTGTGACGTCAGAGCGTTTTGCCCTGTACCAGGGACTGAAAGCTTCAAAATGAAACTTGACTTTTGGCTTCCAACTTCCAAAAGAAAAAACTGAAACTTTTGGCTTTAGCTTTTGGCTTTCGCAATTAATTCGGCTAGCTTTTGGCTAGCTTTCGGCTTTTCTAAAAGCTGAAATTTTGAATGAAAAATATTTAATTTTTGAATGAAAGGGCCGTATTTGTAGATGTTACATGTTACTTACAGATCACTTAGCTAAGTGGTGAATTTTGATTCAATTTTTCTCGTAAACGAATAAAAATTTCATATTTTTAGAATGACAAATCAATACTTCGGAACATCGGAGCCCAATTTCTCAATTTATTAATTAAAAAAATTTCAAAAAATTCAGTTAGTGGAAATAAAACAGTCACCAAAACCATAAAAAAAAGCTTGGTAAAAAGCCGTATGAAAAATGAAACTTCTAGCTGGCTTTCAACTTTTTCAAAATGAAACTTGGCTAGCTTTTAACTTCCAAAATTTTGTGAAAAATATGAAACTTTCGGCTTTTTTCGGCTTTTGGCTTTCAGCTTTCGGCTAGCTTTCAGTCCCTGCCCTATACCCAGTTTCGTTCTTGGTACCTACTTCAACTTCGACTTTCATTTCATTTGAAGAGAGGAACAATGAATTCTAATACCCCATACCCAAACAAAATAACATGATTATTGTCCTAATGATAACACATACCTAGTAATGTGCAATGCGAGAAACGCTTCCCAGATAAAATAATATACAATATTGCCGAAGATTGCGTCATCTAATCAAGCATCGCGTTACTGTAAGATTTGACAATAACCAATAAACCACACAAGTAATACAGGTATGACACTACGCATAAGAAATCACAAGACACTAAGACAGGGTAATAATACCGACTTACGGTGATTATAATTCGTTGAAAGTCCAAGGATATAAAACTTTCCGCCATTCGATAAGGGCTGAAAACGGCGACGTACATTAGCTTTAGCTTCGGAGATCGAATCGCAAACAAAACAACTGCACATTTAAAAATAAGCCAAGATGAGTGAAGTGATGCAAATTAATGAAATAATGATTAGCACTACGAGATTATAATAGAAAAATGTTGAATGGCAAATACTCACCGATGGCGAAAAGTTAATCCATATTACACATTAGCATTGATTTTTTACAAAATCAATGAACAGCCGTAACACGTGTTGAATACAAATACAAAATATTTCATAAGAATCTTACTGGACGCACTCGTAAAGAAAAGAAGAAACAAACAACGAAACAACTGACTGAATCCGTCAGATTTTAAAATCTAAATACATGTATTTTCTTCAGAAATATTTTCAAAACACGAATTCGAACCATTTTTTATAAAAACAGGTTGTATAAGATTGGAGCGAAAAAACTCCTTACGATTTTTTCGAAAATACTCTTGAGGCTAGAATTTCTTCTGGATGGCTTTCAAGTTTAAATTCACTATTGTAAGAGGTGCCACTCAATTAGGTCAAAATTCTCTCATTTTTTCTGTTGATCTGGGTACCCACGGTATATTATTTGAAAATTATTTTATTAAAAACTAAACATTTTTTCTGAAAAATATCACAGGATGGCCTTTCAAAATCATACGTATATTTTTTTTGTAAAACATTTTTAAAATTCCTACCGTTTTTTTATGTTTAAAAATACATATTAAATGGAAATTTCAAAATGCCATAATCTTTTTTAAATTCTCCATAAAATTGTGGTAAAAATTTGAAAATAAGATAAGCTCGTCATATTTGCTCAATTCAACTCTCCTTCTTTTCTCATCCTGTATAAATTCAACAATAGCCAACCTATAAGTTGTAAATCTCATTATTGAGCAAATTCATAGCTATATTACTAAAAGAACTCGACATTTTCTCTTTTCTGACGTTTTGATTGAGAAATCTTTCATAAATTTCTTCTCCTGCGAGTTATTAATAACGCTCCAAAGCAAGCAATAAATGCTTAGATTCGAATCGCCATTAATTACTGTGCAAAGCATCGAAATACAAACCACAGCGTTTTCATTCGATCAATGACTCGTCGCCTTTCATTCAATCGCTTAGGTATTATTCTTTCAAACGTCAAAGATGAAATTTTCCCTCCGAGTATTTTATTTCCATTTATTCGTACCCTACCTACTCGTACTTGGCTATAATGCAACGTCGTCGAGGTAATGAAATCTCAGCACATTGTGATTGTGAAAGGTTACGATACACTTAGACGATATTCTCTTTGAAAATGGAGGAAAAAGAATCAAAGCCATAGAAGAGATAAAACAAGAATAATTACATTTAACGGGTGCGTTGACGATGCGCTGTATAAAATGGGTAGGTATAGGTAGGTACCACCTACAGCGAACTATGAGCTCTTCGTGCTGGTGTAGGAGTTGCGCATTTCGCGACTACAATATACGAGTAGGACTCTTGTATGTAGTATAATATATTTGTAGCATGATAACTCGGCTTGTGTGTAAAAGAGCGAGAAAGATAGATAGATCGAAAAAGAGCGAGAGGCTAACTTGACGTATCAATTTGAGAAAAGGCGAAAGAAGAAAAACGTCATAGTGAAATACGCAGGGGGTTAAAGTATAGAAGAAAGGGTACGCGCGCGCGAAAACCCGACAAAAATACCAATAGGGAGAAAAGCAGAGAAACGCACTGTCGACGAAAATTTGCCGATATTGCTTTTGTATAGATGTGAAAATACGATCTTAAACGAGCCGTTACGTGTAGATGGCAAATATAGTAAGAATGGGTTCGGAGGTTTGTTACATTATGGTGCGCTTCGGAGAGAGAGAGAGAGGCTGCAAAAGTTGACTTTATACTTTTATATGTGGCCTATACACGCGTACAAATCGGGTATATGGAAAGCTAACGTAAGATGGGTGAAATTTAGGACTACGTTATATTATTGTTACTAAGTGGTTTGCCAGCTGACGCCGCCACTTTCTGTTTTTCTTTTTTCTTTTTCTTCTTTTTTTTTTTATATGTATGGTCTTTCGGGTTTGGGTGTACTATGGCTACTACTATTATAGCCATAGCGCCTGCGATGAAGGGAGAAAAATCTCCTGTTCGTTGCACCGCCAGCCAGCACCATCGTCGGGTCAAACAATATGTTCTATCGATGGAAATTTGATTCTTTCCCATGTAGTGCTAAAGACAAATGATATCGCTGGCTGAAGAATCATTTGGTAAATATTTTCACGCGAGGTGACAGCTGATACTTTAATTTACCATCGATCGACGTGTATAACGCTGGATATTATCCTATGTAGACTTTTTAACCCAGATACTCGTATACAGGGTGTCCGGAGATTGAATAGCTGAATTGAAAGTTTGGGTATGGGTATGACTGAAGGTCACAAAAAAAGAGCTTCGAATGAACATGTTGCCTTGCCTATTGCGGAAGTTGAAGGGGCTTGTTTTGGCACCTTTTGCAGAAAAATGGGTGTAAAGTCTCATCTCTAAGGAAAGTTTTAAATTCAATTTCATTCATTTCCAAGTCAGCCTGATTCAATTTGAATAGAAATTCCACAGATTGATGATTTTTTTCAGTTTTTAAAAATCTGACATACCCAATGTCAAGAATTCCTCACAATTTTTTTCAAGTTCTACCAAATTTTTGTGTTATTCTGATTGGAGTTATCACACTTTTAATTTTCAAAACAACTTTAGAAATTTGTATGATAAAGATATTCCTCTGATTTTTTTTCATGTGATGCTCGATTTTATCTAAATTTTTAATTTATGGTCACTCATTCCGTGAACTCTCTGTGTGTTTGAATAAGGAAATATGCAGTACCTATGCAGTATCTCATTTGACGAAATTTCGATAAATTTTAACCCATTTTTCTCTCGATTCTCTAGTACCTACTTAATTCTGTGTATTTGTATGTGTAATATGTATTATATGTATTTTGTTTATAAGAATTTTTTGTTCATCCTACAGGAAATAATACGCAATTTTTAAACTATGGAGCTTGTGGTACCAGTGCAAGAGGTATTGCTAAACCTATTCCAAGACCTGCCTCGTATAGTTTACATCATACGTTACTGGCGTGTGGCCAACCTTATTTAACAGGTGATTATTGTCTGATTTTGTTACTCTACAAAAATATACATATTATTGTTTGTATACCTACTAAATAAGTCAAGGTTTAAAATTTCAAAATTGAAAAAAAAATCTGATAAAAATTAAAATATCAGAAATTCATTTTTGAAAGTTTGATAGGTACCTACATGTATAATTTCATTAATTTATCAAACTGGAAATATCATTTTTTGGAATCGATAAAAAAAATCAAAATACCGTCTAAAAACACACCACCGAACATCATTTCAAGTGTTGGTATTTCATTTTTTCATTGTTGATGAATTTTTTAAACTTCCGACTACTGATGTCATACTATTATTTTATTTAAGTAAAAAAAAATCAAAATTTGATTAAATTGAGGTAAAATGCTAAAATTTGGGTTTAAATTTTGTTTCTGATCTCTCAAATCGATTAATCGTGGTTTCAAGTCATTTTCTTGGCCAAGAATTTTTTAATCATTAATGAAAGGAAAGCTCTAAAAAAATGTTCGTTACCTAATTGACTATTAAAATACATATCAGAGAACTTGATTATATATTTCGACTGCAAAGATGCAGGACCAGGACACCGTAACCTACAATTTTTAAAAAAATGCAATTGTTGCAGTTTCTGATCATTTGGGACCTAGTCTGCCACAATCTGCAAAAATTTTCTGTAGTATGATTTGCTTCATTAGCCTGCTCTCGCTTTCTTCCAAAAAAGAATCCCTTTTAAAAGGAAAGTTATCGAATTAATTCCCAATTGTTGAAAAATAGGTACATACATAATTGAATTGATTCTTACCTAAACTTTTTTATTATCTGTTTTTTTTGTTTACAAAATTTTAAAAAATTTCGCTATTTTCCATTTTTTTGATCAAACTTGAAAATGTTCAGTTATTCTAACTTACTTCAAATTTTGACTTGATTGAATTTTGGCCTTCTTCTCTCACCTTGAAATACAGAGTGGGCCAAAAGTCAGTATCCCGATTTTCACGTTTTAGTTTTTCTTTAAAAAATCAAAAACTAACGACACTATGTCGATTGGAAATTTAATTCGCTACATCTTTGTTATCAGAAAATTTTTTCTTGACGCTTCCTTTCGCCTCCAGATCGATTTTTGTGACCGGATGATTTTTATGAAAAATGTTTCAATAGTTCATTTCCAAGAGTTTTAGTTTTTTGTAAAAAAAATCAAAAACTAAGCATCCTAGAAAAAAACTAACGACCTTATGTCGATTGAAAATTTAATCCTCTACAATTTTCTTCACTGTAATTTTTTTGTAGGACGCTTCTTTTTGTCTCCAGATCGATTTTAATGAAACTCAGTTTACAAATTTTTGAAAATTTTTGCAAACTGAGTTTCATTAAAATTGATCTGGAGACGAAAAGAAGCGTCCTTCGAAAAAATCATGTGAAAGAAAATTGTAGAGAATTAAATTTCCAATCGACATAATGTCCTTAGTTTTTTTCTAGAATGCTTAGTTTTTGATTTATTTTACACAAAACTAAAATTTTTTGAAAAATTTGCCAACTGAGCTTCATGAAAATTGATCTGGAGACGAAAAGAAGCGCATTGCAAAAAAATTGTATGGAAGAAAATTGTAGAGAATTAAATTTCCAATCGACATAATGTCGTTAGTTTTTTTCTAGGACGCTTAGTTTTTGATTTTTTTTACAAAAAACTAAACTAAAACATAAAACTCTTAGAAATGAACTTTTGAAACAAATCAATTCGATTACAGCCTTTTAAAAATAAACTAAGCGGCGATTTTTCATCTTCATTGGAAGTCGTACTAGGTACTTATTCTTATGTTTGCCAAAAGATAAGAACGTGAATATTTCCATAAGTACTCTCAGTGTCACGATTTTCCAAAATCTATTTCTGCCTATTTAAATCCAGACACCTTTTTTCCTTTCAAAAATTAACTAGGTAACTTACATATTGGGGGAAGATATGAGTTTCGGGAAATAGTCTATTCTAAAGAAATTTTTTCAGAATTGTGAATTTAGAAATCCGCTGGAGACTCCAGGAAGGTTCAAATCCACCCTTCAATTGGTGTTGGAATCAACTTTTCCCCCTCGAATTGATCAGTTTTTACTTGACTTGTCATTTCTAAGCCAAATTGGATTTTTTAAAATTGTACCTATTCTTTAAAAAATTGTCGAAAATTATTTTTAGATGTTCAGAATTTTTCTCCACGACATTTTACAAGGTTTCACATCCGTTAGGTATAAAATTCAAAAATGAGAAAGAAATGGTTGATAATTTTCTTGAGTTAAAGTACTCGTAAAAGAGAATGAACACATTGAAAAACGAACAATTTTTTTTTGAAAATTCGTTGGCATATTTTCCATAAAAAACTCAAAATCTGATCAATATAATATGAGATACCCAGGTATCTTTTAAACTTACTTACCTGAATATAAATCTGAAAAAGTTGGTAACTGTTCTACTATTTTACACTTCTTGAATTGATTGATGATGATTTCGAACCGTATTGGAGTCTCCATCGGATTTTTGTATATTTCTCCAGCTCTGAAAAAAATTGTCATAAAAAATTGAATGTAATTCAGCACCTATCAACTCGGATATAGGCCTACTACTGTTTTTGTGACCCTTCTGGTCAATTTTAGGCTCACAATTTCAAGGTAGCTTCTCTGATTCAAGTCTCAAATTTTATCTAGCGAAAGTTCTTAAAGAATAAAAGTGCTCCATCCCCCCTCCTCCAAAAATAGTTCACTTGTTTTTTTATCAAATCTGAATACACTTAAAATTTCCTTTACATTTTTGAAGGAGGTTTTCAAAAATCAAAGGAGAGGATGTAATACAATAATTCCAGATTATCAAAATCGTCAAAATATTACGCAGATTGTTCACCATTGATTTCTCATTTTTGAATTCTGATAGATTTGAATTTGAAATGTTTGAAAAAAGTGGCACACCGCCTAAAATTCTGAAAAGAGAAATTAATTTTGAAAATTTTCTTTTGATAGATTTCCATCAGAATTTTTTTATGCTTTTCGTGAAGAAAAATACCTATGTTTAAAATGAGATAATTTTGAAATAATCTTGAACTTGCTCTTAAAATGTTTAATATTGCTCAAAAATGTGGGGTTGTTATGAAACGCCATCTCAAAGTTGAATTTCAGTTTGTAGGTGCTGAATTTTAATTTTTAAATTTTGATTAATTTTGAAAATTTCAACTTGGCTTAATGAAGTCAAAAATCTGATCAAATCGAGTACTTAGTTATATGTACTTGAAGCAGATGTTTGAATTTGCATCCAATTTTTGAACTTATAGGTACTTATAAACCGAATGGGGGCGACTTTGAACTACTCTGGAGCCTTCAGCAAATTTCTGAACTCATAGTTTTGCAAAAATTCTCCTGAAGATGACTCAATAAAATTTTAGCCAGCCTTACATTTTACTCCTAAAATGAGTTTTTGGGGAAAGAAATCGTTGCCTCGATTTGAGAAAAACGAAAATAAATTTTGAAAAATTGTCCCTCAATCGCCATCATTTTTTTGTAAATACCTTCGTAAATACTTGACGTAAATTTTTCCTCAATTTGATCTTGAAAATTGCGACCCCTGAAATCCATTTTGCAGAAACGATTTCTGAAAATTTGTTTAACAGTATGTCCGAGTTGAAAGTGCTGAATTTAATGTTGGCCTTTTTTACTACCATTTTTCGAAATTAAAAAATTCAAAAATCTGATGGAGGCTACAGAATGGCTCTAAACCATTAGAAATTGATTCAGGAGCTCAAAAATAGGGCAGAAACCAAATTTTAGTTCGCTTTCTCCATCCGGTCATATTTTTTTTGGTGGAAAATGGATCAGATTTGAATTTTAAAAATTTGCCTAAAATAAATAGCACCTGTATCAAAATTCAGCACTTGAAATTTAGTCTAATGGTGTGCTTTTGGGTGCTGTTTCAATTTTTCTTTACCTAATCTAAAAAAAATTTCTGTTCATTGAAATTCTTCCCTTATTCGACACGTTTTTCAAAAAATGATTTAACGCTTCTTTCTTTTTGTAGATTGAGATACCTACTTGAATTTTTTTCCTCCTCTTTGGCTATCTTACTCATGATGAAATATCTTGCGAATTAGGAGGAGGTGTTGGCAATCTTTTAATTAGAAAATACGTGTATGTATAGTGGTGATTTTTGACTTCTATTCCCTTTTTGATTATACCTAGAAGGGGGTTGACATTTTCACTGCTTGCTCCAAAAAATTCTTCCTGTTCTACTCCCTTTCCCTAAATAGTTCAAATGAATGTGATGAAGTATAGAAATTGATATTTTTACTGCATATTTAAATGAAAAATCTAATGTCTGTAATTTTTTTCTTTTTTGCTCTGTTCAGTTAGTACACCTAATCTGAATAACCTTTCTTCTGGATCTAGTGCTGTGTTCCCATTACCAGGAAATTTTCCATGGACTCATAGCACCAGAGGTAAACCCAGAAGAGGTATGATGCGCAGGGCTGTGTTCTCCGATCTCCAAAGGAAAGGCTTAGAGAAAAGATTTCAAATACAGAAATACATTTCGAAGCCAGATAGGAAGAAATTGGCTGAAAAACTAGGCCTAAAAGACTCTCAGGTAAGCTATTTCAGAGACTATACTGACATGTACATTATATAATCGCTATTTACTTAAATTGCTGCTTGAAAGTCCGCATAAATTCATATCGTAGGATATACATACAGGGTGTCCCACGATATACGTCTGTAATGCCTACTCCTACTCCAGTTTCAAGGACCAAAGCTCATTAACGTCAAATAAGGTGAATTTTGCACCTGTTCAAAGGTTAAACTGACTCATGAGAAAGGCTCGATGAGACACCCTGTATACGTAGGTATATTAAACATACACCAGGGAAAGTTTGATTTGAAAAATTTTAATGCATTAATAAATTACAAATTTCGGGGCCACGAAAACAAAAAAAAACAAGGCCATCGCACATGGAAGAACCCGAGAGTAAAAAAGCAGGCGAAAAAATACCCCTAGATTACGCAGCGAGTATGGGGAGAGATGTAGGTAACGAGTTTTTAAATAAATTAAGCTGCACGTCTGACTAGTAACGCGTCACCGGGGTACCTATTCGCAGTTTAAAATTTCGATTCGTTTAACGCCTTTAAAGTAAGTATAGAGAGAGAATTTTGAATAGAAAATACGGTAAACGGCGCTGCGGTGTTTTGAGGATGAAGTACGTATATACGAGAGAGAGAGAGGCACAAGCCAGGGAGCGGGTGAGCGAAGGTGGATCGAGAAGAGGTGGCGGCTCCGACGACGGTTTTCCCATTATTATTCTTTTTATGCTTAAAGCCTGTCTCTGACATGAGATACCCGCTTTGACTAATCTTTCCTCCGTTTAAAACTGTGCTTCCTGTTTTCAATTGCTTTTTGGGGTACGCCTTTCGCCCTTAAAGCTGCCTTCACAGTCAGCGTGCGTGGAGTGCGCCTCCTCCCTTGTATTCTCGCTGAGCTGCTTTCACCGCTCCGTTTCACCCGACCTATTACTGTATTATAACTTTCTATTCTATCGCGTTCATAATCGTTTGCCAACTGTTACGTAATTTATGCGACTGTAATAAAATCAAATAAGTAAACCGGCCGGAAAACAGGAAAACTCTTCGTTTTCTGCGCTACTCTCTCTTCACTCCTGTACCCCCCTCCCGCCTCACGACCGCGTCTCGCTATCTCTCTTTATTCAAAGATTTTTCATAATTCTCGAGCTCGCCTCGTCGTCTATCTCACTAGCTATACCGATTTTCATCCGTGATTTGTAAAGTAGTTATATTAAAAATACTCTAGTTTTTGTTTCCCCTCGTCGCGTCGTCGCATCGTCTTTCGTTTTATAAAACACACTTACGGCTTGAAAAAGATTTATTATATTCCCTTCGAGCCTCGACGAGTCATCAGTTGGATGGTTTTTCAACGCCGAAAGTTTCTTTGTGTAAATATAATGCCTCGTGTAAGTGTGTAGGTTAATTCGAGTTAACGCGAGTAATCGTTTTGTAATTTGGTTAATGAATATTGATATCGAATTTACCTTTTTTTTTTAGTTACGAGTAATTACTAATTATGAATCTATAGTTATACCTACCAACATATGTACAATTGAAAAATAATTTTTATTCATTTTTTTAAAAACCAAAATTGACTTCGAAGCAAAATTACACGGAAAAAAAGTATGGATAATTTTTACTATTTCATACAGTAACCGGATCCCATTCAAAAATATTGTGATTTTTACTATGAGAATAGTAAATTTTACTATGAGATTAGTAAATTTTACTATGAGAGTAATAAATTGGTACCTAATTCTAGATAAAATGTATTTTTTGGCTGAGTAAAAATCACTATTATTTTTGAATGGGATCCGGTTACTATACTGAAATAGTAATTTTTATTAATTTTTTTTTCCGTGTACTGAAAATTAAAATAATTTTCTAGTTAAAATAAGTCGAGGTTTTAAGCAAAAAAAAAAAAACCAAGAAATTCCGCAGCTCAAACTATCAAAATAATATGTAGTAAAAGAGCTAAGTTATACCTACTGTGATTGCCCCGAAATAACTGAAAGCTGGGCCTGGTCTCAAAAGTTAGTATTCATACCCCTATTTTAAAAGCACTCGGTCTGCCAAATCGCAGCTGCTTCTTTAAAGCTCAGCGAAAGCTCAAAAATTCACAATTTTTCTAAACTTTTGGCTGAGAAAACTGATGGCTCAAATTGGTGGCAAATTATAGCATTTTTTGCGCTGAATCCGAATATGTAGGTCTGCCGACCCGAAAGTGCTGCCAAAGCCCCGCCAGACTGGTTCAAAGATAGAG
This sequence comes from Planococcus citri, assembly GCF_950023065.1. NCBI lineage: Eukaryota > Metazoa > Arthropoda > Insecta > Hemiptera > Pseudococcidae > Planococcus > Planococcus citri. The sequence continues at coordinate 33,516,807 of NC_088680.1, forward strand.
TAAATTAGGCAAATTTGCCTAAAAATCATCTTAACCCTAGAGCATTCCATTGAACTGCTTTAGAATAATTTTTAACCCAATTTTATAAATTTTCATAAGGATTTAGCACAAAAACACAAAAACATGAAATTTGCCAAATTTACTCCCACTTTGAACCAGTCTGGCGGGGCTTTGGCAGCACTTTATAGGGTCGGCAGACCTACATATTCGGATTCAGCGCGAAAAATGCTATAATTTGCCACCAATTTGAGCCATCAGTTTTCTCAGCCAAAAGTTCAAAAAATTGTGAACTTTTGAGCTTTCGATGAGCTTTAAAGCAGCAGCTGCGGATTGGCAGACCGAGTGCTTTTAAAATAGGGGTATGTATACTAACTTTTGAGATCAGTTCCAGCTTTCAGTTATTTCGGGGCAATCACAGTAGGTATAGCTCTTGGACTATAAGCCCTGAAACTGATATCAATTTCCCAAATCCAAATTTCACTATTTTCAGGCATTCTGGAGCCTCCAGCGCGATTTTTTAATTTCTCCAGAATTTTTAATATACTTCAGAAAGGTCGAATATAACACACAACTCGATTTTTAGCTGTCCAACTTCATATTCACGCCTTCTGGAGCAAATTCAAAAGTCAAAATTCTGGAGAAACTGAAAATCGCGCTGGAGGCTCCAGAATGGCTGGAAATGGTGAAATTCGTCTGGGGGGGGGGGTTAGTTCTGGACAAAATATAGCGATTCACGCAAATCTCGAAAATTTTCTCGCAAACGGGAAACTTGGTTTTTTGGATATTTTATATTATGAAAAAAGCTGGTCAAAACACCACTGTTGAGGATTCACTCCCAAAATCGGTTCAAATGTGGATAAACTCGTTAAACTGGTCGAATACATGTAACACACAACTCGATTTTTAGCTATCTGACTTCATATTCGTGCCTTCTGAAGCATATTCAAAATTCTGGAGAAATTGAAAAATTGAGCTAGAGGCTCCAAAATGGCTGGAAATGGTGAAATTTGGGTTTGGGGAATTAATATCAGTTTAAGGACTTGTTTTGTTCATTTTTACTGATTAAGTAAGTATAAGTACGTACTTTTTTCTAAGAAAGCATAAATCACCAAAAACGTGGTCGATTTTGAATTTTCAAAAGTTCGCAAAAAATTGAAAAATGAAGTTGCACAGCTAAAAATTTGTTTTTGGGGGGTTTTAGACCACGCTTTTCCCGAAAATCGCGGTCCCGTTAAATCGGAGGGTAACACCTCAAGTGGTTCCCTTGTTAGATTCCTATTTTCAGAAAGCTAAACTGTCATAAAGTAGGCCTATTATTTGTTCAATTTTTCAAAATTTGATTTTTCTGGATTAGAGCATTATTTCAGGGTGAAAAATTCAGCTAAATGAAATCATTGAAAAAAAGGTTAAAAATTGAGGCAATGTAACACGCTGACTCCAAAAATACTGCAATAAATTGGCATAAAAATTAGGGAATTTAGGTAATTTGGGTGATAATTATCGAGAAATATTTTCCAAAAATAAAAATTACGTCAACTTTCCGAAATTTTAAAATCGATTATAGGTGAAGCTGAAAAAAGCAAGAGAAAAATTTGAAAAAAAAACTATTGGTACTTATTTGTGCTGAGAGAAACATTCTCACTTACATGTCTTTCAGAATTTTCGACCAAAAAATGGTCAACATCGAGTTAAATTTTGAAAATTCTGTGTTTAAGAAAAAAACAACGTTTATATAGAAACATTTCCAACTACGATCACATTTTGGCAGGGGTTGATAGGCGATGTTTCTGGGGGCGAGAAAATAATTCAGCAGGAGCCTATTGATTGTGCAGTGAATTTATCGAAGTGGCAGTTTCAACCATAGGGGTGTAGGAAGAGGTCATTTACGTAAATTCCGAGTAAATAAGCTTCATTTTTCAAATATATTCCCTCCCTTTCTCCATTTTCCAAGAAATCGTGAAAAATGAAATTTGTGCTTGAGTAAAAAATGTTGTTTGTTTTTCAAAAACAAAAAAAAAAAACAGAAAAAATTACGTTTATTTTAAAATAAAATCCATGATAATCATCCTCTCAAACTTTTTCGAAAAAGATGCTCGAGCAAAATTTTGAAATAATGGCATTTTTAATTGGACATCCAATGACAGGAATTTTTCAAATTTTTAAGTCAATATGAAACAATAAAAATTCAATATTTTAAGTTCAAGCTCTGAAAAAATTTCCTCTGCGGCGATAGCAATTTTCAAGAAAAAAAATTAAAATGAATGGAATCAGTTCCTGGAAACTCTAATTTGGGTATTTTTTTATGCCCACTTTGATCAATTTGAACACATAAAACCAAAGAATAGTTTTTTTCAAGGAGCTGAAACGTTCAAAAATCTGCTGGAGTATCCAGAGTAACTCAAAATGAAAAATCCCACAGGTGGATTAATCGAAACAGGACCTTCGAGAGGGGGCAAAGGGGACAGTTTGCCCCACGAGCCCGTACTTTCGAGAGATCCCGGAAAAAAAAGGCCATGTGATGAAAGAACAACTTGTTTTTTTACTTCTCAAAAGGCTATAATTTTCGAAAGCTTTTTCCATCCATCGATTCACTCAGGCTTGTTTTCTTTTCTTTTTATACCTACTTATCGTTTTTATGCTTCTCAAAATACAAATTTTCAATTACTACTTCACCCTCACTTTTGGTCCTGTTCTCTTTTCTTTTTCCAAATTAACATCCTAAAAAATCTTTCAAATTCCAAAATCTTTCAAATTCCAAAATTTTTAAAGCCAAAAAAAAATAAACTCCTCGCATAAAAATACATCGTTTTTTAGTTCCCTTGAGGTACAAATTTTCAAAAGTTTTCACCCTCGATTCGCTTGGACCTGTCCTAATTCTTTTTCAAAATCAACTTCTTAAAAAAACATTGTTCTTAGGCGTCTCGAAATCAATTTTTTTTTAAATTTTGTACCAATTTGTTTCTTGTTTTAAAATTAAAAAACTCGCATTTGGGCCCCTAAAAATTCAAAACAGAAAATGAAAATTGTTATAACTCGTATGAATATGATATCAATTGGCAAAATTGGTATTTTTTTCAGTCAAACCCCCTCCCCCCTCTTGAAAAACCTCCATACAATTTTCACCCAAGAAATGGGACCGAATTATGTTTGCTTCAGGCCTGCATTGGCTCTCGACAGCCCTGGTCGAAAGGATCGCAAAGACAATCTGAGTTCATGGGAATGAATTCCATTTTGGACCATTCTAAGACAATTTTTCTATAAGAACCTATAAGTACATACAATAATATCCAAGACTCCGGAAAAAGTCGAAAATAAGACATTGGTAACTAATTAAGGATTGAATTTCAATATTTTTTTTTGATGAAAAAGGGATAAATTTAGATTTTTGGAACTTAAGACTCAACAAACGATACCCATTACCCATTCACTTAAACGATGGGTTACTTACTTAGTTTTCGAAAATGAGGATTTTAAATGATTTTTTCTCGAATCCAGTTACGACTATGTATCTGTTGTTCACAAATTCAAGTTTTTCAACTGACATCCTTTGAATTTTTCAGAAATGACTTGAAAACAATCAAGAAGGTAATCCAAAGTTTCTGAGGGTCACTTTTAGCCTTCCTGAGTAATTTGAAATTCATCAAGAAAATTGAAAGTTAATACTTCGTCTCAAAAGACGTGGTTGTTTTCGATTTAGAAAGTTGAAATGGTAGAAGTATTCTCATTGGTTCATTTTGGTTGATTTTTTTAAATGTGAAAATTCACTGTTCTTTAAGAAATAAAAAAAATTCTAGAAGGAAGATCAAAACAATTCGACTCGAACATGCTTGCAACAAAATGGTGACCTACAAGGCGATTGTCTCGAAAGTGGTTTTCAAGGCCATTTCAGCAGTAAAAAAAATTAAATTCACAATATATTTAGGTACTCAATACTCATGCACCCCCCCCCTCCCCGTTGCTCTCCATTCATACAATACAAAATTTGAAAAAGAATCAATTTGAAACTCATAAAGATGGAAAAGGAATGCCATGAGAAGAAATGTATTTTCCGATCTCCCCTTCAACTTTTCCCTTCAATGTCTAAAACGAAAGAACACACCTGTCCTCCAAATGATATACGTATATGTTTTAATTTACCCTTCCCCTCCTCCCTTCAATGTCTGGAATGAAAAATCACATCTCAAGGGTACTGAAAAAAATTGAGAATTAATCAAATAAAATTTTGCAACGAAATATTATTTAGGTAAATTGAAAAAAAAAGGTAATCATTCTTAAAATTGAAGCTGTTTAATATCACTTGAAACACATCCGCGTTAAAATCCATTAAATAAAAAAATCGACTCATAAAACTTTAAACAGGGGTCCCGGGTCTTATCATGAAAAGTACGAGATCCAGGGCAAAAAAAAGAGAGGAAAAAATCAAACCAATTACAACAACGACGCCGCTAAACGATACTTGGCATCGATGCGTAAAATTAATTCGATTAATTCATACACGTACGGCAGACATCATAAACACGCTAGAAAAGCCAACTGAAGGGAGAAGGATCAGTAGAAATAAGAGAGAAAGATGCTGGAAAACGATGATGACGAGTGATGAGAGTAAAGGAGGCGGAAAGATACGTTATTAATTCTCTCGTTCGTTCTCTTTTTAATAATTAAAACTTTTCGTACGTCATGGTTTCTTGGGAAAAATGCTCGTTTATAAATGAGATTTGTCGAAAACATGTGTTCCACGTCTCATTGTGCAAAGCAAACGAGATATTTAGGGATCCGAACTGCGAACTGCGCGAAGGCGAAAGCGAACCACCCTTCTTATGAAAACCGTTAAAAGCTGGCAGTTGTCGTTGATTTTTCCTCTCTTTTAATCGGCCTACTTCTCTAATCTTAGCTAAATGATAAACCTAGCGTATTACAATCGCTGCGTTCGTCGTCATTTGTTTTTTTATTAGCGGTTTCCACCCCTTTTTATACTCTAGCAATTTATGTAGTTATATCGTAACAGCCACAGCCACACAGCGTATCGGATTGAGATCTTTTATTAATTCGAGTTATCAACGCGATTTAACGACCGGAAAAAGCTTTCGATATGCTTTTGACAGATTTCTTCTATCATTTAGCGCTATATACCTACCCACGAGTATGGTACCTTATGCGTTGACGATGTAAAAATAATAATTGTTTTTTTGTTTTTTGCCATTAGGTCAAAATATGGTTCCAAAATCGTCGTATGAAATGGAGAAATTCTAAAGAACGCGAGTTATTGGCCAGCGGTGGCTCGAGAGAGCAAACTTTACCAAATAAAAATAACCCGAATCCTGATCTAAGTGATGCGGATGCTGACAGGACGAAAATGGATTTATCAGATGTTGCGTTGGATGACGAAGATGAAGATGTAGTCAGTATGAATCAGTCGAAGCGTAATTCCAACGAAAGGAATCAGTTTCAGAAACACGAGGAATTTGGCCAGCAACAGTGGCCTCCTGATGACGAAGAAGATGTAGAAATTAATGTTACCTAATTCTTTCGTATTAAGTAGTTGAATTTTATCGTGTAATTTATCGTCGTAGGTACCTATATATTTTTATATACAGGGTGTTTCATTTTGAAAGTGCATGAAAAAAATCATGAAAGAAAAATCAAGAAGTCCGAAAATATTCTTTTAGGAAAAATTTCAGTTGCTGAATTTTACTGTGGATTTTTGGTAGAATTAAAAAAAAAATTAATGCCAGAAATACATATTCCATATAAGAAACTCCAATTTGGTAAAGTTGAAGAAGAAAGCTGAAATTTTTATTTACACTCAATTTTTGATACCTATCTCAAATCGGTTATTGAAGTTTTTGAGCTATTCAGAGAGTCTTCGGAAGATTTTTTGAAATTTTTGATTCGAAAAAAATTAATTCAAACATTTGATGAAGAAATGAGCCTAAATTGATCGAAGAAATCGTGAGAAAGGTTGAACTGATTTTTATATGTAGTTTGACTTACGTGTGGGCATTTTTCTGAATGTTTTTTTTTTTCAAGTTAGATGATCCGAAAATCTTCTGGAGGGTTTAGAACAGTTTCAAATTATCACCAATTGCCTCAGGAGTTCGAAAATTGGGTACAAACAAAATTCTAACTTTCTATCTTAATTCTATCAGTTTGTGGTTTTTTTTTTTTTTTTTTTTTTTTTTTTAATAAAGAAAATGATCCAAAAATTGAAAGACGAAATTTTTTCCCAATTTTGAGAGATAGAACACGATTTTTTTTCTTTTAAAATGCGGGACTTGCACCCATTCAATTTTTTTCAAAAAAAAAGCAACTTTGGTGAACAAAAAAGCTCGAAAAATTCATTGAAAAGGAACCAAAAAAAGAGACAAAACGCAAACAAACCATTTTAATGGGGGAAAAAATCACAAAAAAAAAACAGAACATACAAATTAAAATCTTTGTTTTTAATTTTGAAAAATTGAGCTACAAGTATTTTGAAACTTCCTCGATGAAAAAGCGAGGCTTTTTGACAATTTATGGCAACAAAGTAAGAATTTTTGCAATTTCCGTCAAAGTAGCAAATTTTTAGAAGAATAGAGTGAGACTCAAACAATTCCACCTAGAGGAAGACTTTTTTTTGGAAATTTTTGCCAAATAAACTTGACTTTTGGGGATATTTTTGAAAGAAAAAAAAACGAAACCTTTTGGAACTTTTCGTAAAAATTGATAATTTTTTGCAATTTTGTTGGAAAGCAAGAATTTTTAACAATTTTTGGCAAAAAGCAGGACCTTGAAAATTTTAGCCAAAAGAAGTTTTTTTTTTTTTGGAATTGATTGCAGAAAATGCGATACTTTATTTTGGCAATTTTTGAAAAAAAAACGAAAATTTTGCATAATTTTTGAAAAAAGAAAAAAATATTTTCAAATTATTTTTCAAAAAGCTGAAAATTGACAAGTTGATCAAAAATAAGCAACTTTTGGGAATATTGAACAAAAAAATTACATTTTTTCGCAAACATTTTTCGATAAGTGAGGCTTTTTGCATTTGTTTTTTTGAAATGAAAAAACCATCATTTTTTCCAATTTTTTGCAAGAAAGTGGACAATTTTTGGAGATTTTTTTAAATGCAAAAACCAGAATTTTAGACAATTTTTGGCGAAAAGCCGCACTTTTGAATGAAAATGATTTTCTGTAGAAAAGTTTCATCTTTGAAAATACATACAGTACTTAATACTACATGATTTTAATGTAAATTTTTTAGTGCTCTTTCAAATGTTGGATTGTAAATTCTTGCCCAAAATTACATGGAAATAATCCGGTATGGATCATTTGTTCAATCCATAAGAATCTATTCAAAATTTTGCCCCCATTCACATTTGAAAATTGTCACTTTTTTTCTTATTATTATTTCTTTAAAAAAAAAAAAAAAAAAAAAAAAAAAGATTCAGTAATGTTGAAATAATAATAATATTGACAAAAAAAATATATTCGCCAGATTTAAAACTAGATTTTAAACATCTCAGCAAATCTAATTTTGGAATTTTTTTTCGATTTTTTCAACATTTGGGGGGGGGGGAGGTCTTTATTTTATATAGCAAGGTGCATAAAAACAAAATCATACCCATCAAATTAAGTGGACCTGAATCTAAATTATGACAGATATTTTTATGAGACACTCAGTATTTTTTTTGTAAAATTTGTGTAATTATGTAAATACGCGGTATACTTATTTCAAAGTCTTTATATTTGATTACCATATCGTTTAAATTATACGAATACCTAAATACGATTCAGAAAAAAATTCAAAACTGATATGTTGTTGCTCTTGACTTGAGAAGTTCATTCACATTGAAAGTGCCCAGTAGTCAGCATTTTTCGATCTGATTTATATGTATAATTCATCATTTTATATTCGATTATATTGAATAATATTGTAATTATGTAAACTTGAATAAACGATTCGATTATTTTTTGAACGGAATATCAACTTCGACAATTTTTATTTTTAATTTTCATGTGCGTTTATTAGAACTAAGTATGACGGATAAAAAAATTTTCCCCGGAAAAAATTCACTCAAAAATACTGGATATGCGTCCTAGAACGTTCATAATTGCTCGTCGAAATAACGCGATGAAATAAAGCATGCAAAAATAATGGCAAACATTTTATGAAAATATAATACAGTCGATGTAAAACAGAACAAACCTCTATAAATACTTTAATATCATTATTATTACGGTTCAACATTGCAAATTTTTCTAAACAAGAAATCAAAAAAAATTCCAATCAAATAAATCAATAAAAAAAAAACTTCCGAAAATCACTACAATAGAAAACCCAGCATTAAAACAAATTAACATACTATTCCCAAGTCATAAAATCCTTCAAAAAAGATGTACAAAAAAACCTGCGTTCGAAAATAAAACAATACGTCTTCGATGAGCTTCTTCATTTATACTTAAATTGCTCTACAAGAAAAATACAATCGGAAAACAAGAGGAACGTGTCGGTTGAATGAAATTCAGAATCAGAATACATCACGCGAAATTGTACAACATTAACGAAGCTTTCGATATTTTCTAATATCAAATTAACAACTATAACACCTTTGTGAAAAGATACGTACAATCTTAACATACCGTACAATAAAAAATTCAAAAAAAGTCCTAATTAGAATACACACACGTAAATGTATTGCTTTTTTAAAAAAAAAACATGGCAAAACTTGAACGAAATGTTTTTTTTTAATATAAAAAAAAGGTAACTGAACGTACCATAGTTTAGTTTTAGTCTCTTCGGGGTCTGTCTTTATCACGGTGTCTTCCATTCAATTCTGAAAATAACGAAAAAATTAAGTCCACGACGCATAAAAGAAAGAGTGAGGGGGAGGGGGGGTCGTCAATGCTCATAAACATTTTCTAAGGCTTCAGATGAGTATGTAAAATACTTACTACGATCATCGTCATTTCGATGTTTATCTTTATATTTATCTCGATCATCTCTGACACGAGTTTCACTACTACGTCCGTGGCTGCTGTTGTCTTTTCTAATATGCTCTTTCGATTTATCACGATCCTTCGACCTGTCGCGGTCCTTCGATCTATCACGATCCTTCTTTTCTTTAGATTTACTTCTGGTGTCATCTCGTTGACTACGATTCTTTTTATCTCTGTCTCGTTCGCGATCTCTGTCTGGTCTTCGATCATGATCGCGTTCTCGGGTTCGGTCTCTTTCTCGACTTCTAAATAAACACAAATCTTATTAGTTTTTTTCGAAATCATAAACATCAACACTGAGTCGATACTTACTTCGACTTATTATGCAACTCATACGCATAGATATTTTAATGCTTTTTGGCGCATAGAAATTAATATTTAAAGAGTTTGATAAAAAATTGTAGCGTCTCGCACTCACTCAAACCAATGGAAAAGAACATAAATGAAACGCTGGGTTACGTTGCTGTAGGTAAACTGTACCATTATATAAGAAAAACCTCGCTCGTACAAATATAAAAAACTTAAATTTCTACAACAATGTACAATTATTGGTACCTCGTAATCGTAAACGAAAGAAACCGGTAGCATAATTCCTGTTCCTGTACCTAATTTTTCGTTACAATGCGTTACAGTAGTATTTGGATCTCTAATATAAAATGTTGACAGGTTCCTGTTTTTAAAACATCACAAAACTATAACACACAGTTTTCCAATTCCACATGTGATTCTTAATCACAAACTATAATACGCTGTATTAATTAGCAATTAAAAAATACACATCCAACCGGTGAACATCACAAAAGGCGAAGATGGCGTCTCAAGAAGCAATTCGTCAAAGTCAACAATCCAAGAGCCAAAACGAATTCAGTTCATTTGCAGAAAATTTTCAATTTTGCAGCAAAATCACTTCGTAAGGTACATTTTGGAGCGTGGAATTGCGAGCTAAATATAAATATCCCTTGGCAAAAGTAGGTCTCGTATTTGTAAGACTTGTTTCTTTTCGGGTTTAAAGCAGCAGCGAGTATTTTAATATGAAGAGAGGTATCAATTATACCGTACCTAGATCTATTTATTCGTCGACTTCGATCATTGTCTCGTCTTTTATCGTCTCTATCACCGAATCTTTTGTTTCGTTCTTCTTCACGTTTTCGCAGTCGATCTTGTTTAATATTTTCATGTTTTTTCTGAAATTAAAAATAAAATTACAGATTGAATGTACGAACAGCTACACGTTGGGATACCCTAATCTTCAAGTGTACAAGTACTTGAGAAGTCGAATCAATAAAGAAAAATAATAAAATCTGTCCTCTCCCCCTTGATGTTTAAAATTCCCATCGCCAGTGGCAAATTTTGCTGTACATTTATCCAACTACGTTGAAAAACAGTAGTAAAACCTTAGCTAAGGATTAAAATGTACGAATACAAGGTAATGAAACGTGTCTTATCGCTCACTCGAGTTTTTTCTAATTACTATCGCACTTAGCAGCGATAAATAACCAATTAAACGTACAGCCAGGTTTCAAAACGATAAAAAAGTTCACACCTCGTCGAAAATGTTGACAACTAACCGTTATTTCGTCGACAGCGTTTTTCAAACGTCCATATCCAGTATGCTGTTTACCCATTAAATGGTCATCGATACGAGACTGTGCATCGCCGACGATTAAAAACGCTCCGCATACTTTACAAACTTCCATTTGTTTTTCTTGAGCGACAGCCAACTCGACGGTAGCCGACCAATGGCTGTTTTCATTCTGACGTACCAAAGTCTCTCGTTCTTCTTTCAGTTTATCGCATAACTTCATCAACCCTTGGGCTTGTTCGACGTTTCCTTGGATACCCATTTGTTCAGCTTCGCTGACTAAATTGTTGATTTTTTCGCTCAATAGGGTGATCTGTTCTTCATTTTTTTGCGTTTGCGCGCTCGATAGTTGCGGCGGCTAGAAAAAAATAACCAGAAATTAAAAATCGTCGTAGGAAGGAGGCATGTTAAAAGAAGCTCGACGATTCCGATTTTTATATTTAAAATTGGGTACCTTCAATGTACGAGTATCCAGATCAATTCAAAATTCGATATAAAATTTTGTTTGTCGGAAGTTATAAGCAAAATTGCAAGGGAAACTTACAGGCTCCGATTTGCCCATGAGAGCAAGCCGTTGTTCACCTTTAATGATTTTTCGTTCAACTTCGTTGAGCATACCTTGCGCAAAACGTACAAAATCTTCTTCGTATTGTAATTTCATGAAGGTATCTTCGGCTTCGCTGAATTGACCTTTAGCTTCTTCGCAGTGCAGTTTCGTACATGGTCCTAGATCCGCTTTAGTATTTACGAATAAATCGTGAGGGCAGAATTTGACCATGTAGTATTGACAATACTGTAAACATAGGTACGTTAGATTGATTCTAAAGTATACGAAAATACAGGTACTAGACAGATGATTAGTTTTGAATTTTACAACCTCTGGGTCTTCCCATTTCACTTTTTTCTTCTTCACAGCACTACCATCGTTTCGACTTCGGCCCATAAGCTCATCAAGTAAAGCGGCCGCTGCAGCTACCGCCATTTTAAGCAAGAAGTGTTTATCGGATACGAAACATGAATAAAATTGATTATTTAAAAATACACAAACGTATAAAACACCGGTAGAAGAACAATTGACAAACTAGAAATTCGCTCGATTAATTTTACACGCGAACAATTGACTGATTAACAACCACTTCAAGCTTAAAGTTTGATATTTTCGTTACCAAGGAATGGAATTTCAATTTGAGCTTTTGAGAATTTGGCTCGCAATGCGCATGCGCGCGTATTGAGATCCTTCATGGAGCACCTGTATCTTGGTTCTGACCTTGTATTTTTTCGATTTTTCTGCATTTTTTTTGCAATAATTTTTTTAATTTTTTTTTCATTTTTCAACTATAATATATCAAAAATTAAGAAATTATTCAAGTTTCAAGAAAGGTCATTCGGTTTTAATTATGCAATAATTATTTTTTCTGTCTTTGTGTTTACTGTTTGCACATTAATAATATTATTGATCAACTTCATCGACTCGAGTATAATTATTTTTTTCATTGATGAGTATTGAGTAATCTTCTCAAAAATTTAACATTCATTCATACCTCTGTAGTAAATTAAATTCTTTGATAATTTTGTAATCGTAATCTCAAAGCTGTGTTTTTCTTTCTTCTATCTTTCATGTTTAAAAATACTTTGAAAAATTGAAATCAAAATAGTTAGAAAAAGAATTTCAACTCCAAAAACCAAACCAAATAACTACAGAACAGTACAGCAAATGAATAGGAAGAAAATACTATCATTTTATCAATAATGTATAATATATCCATAAAACAATACACCGTGAATGATGCAAGTCTTGATTTTTAAAAAATAATTACAAGAAAAAACACTCATAATGAGATATCACAACGATGCAAATACAATACGTTTCACAATACAATGGAGGAGCTCATTGCAAAAGTAGCCCTTGTCACATCGCCACTTAGACCCTATGCACTCCATTGCACCTACTGCCAACTGCGGAGATCATGTTGTGATGATGAAATGGCCGTCAAGTTGGTCTACCCTGAGTAGCCCGGAGAGGAATTGCGTTAGAGAGCTTACATTCATGATACTGGGTACGCTCAAGGAAGAGTTTGGAAGTTGCACAGGTTCTAAGAGGTCATGTGACAAGGGCTACTTTTGCAATGAGCTCCTCAATGGTAAACAATATTACAATATTCTTCTGAAACTACTAGACAAAATAATCACGAAGAATGATTAAACCGGACACGAAAAAAATAGATTCTAATCAGCTATTTGGAACTTCGGGATTCAAAACCTTCAAACACCTATCCTTATCTCTGCAAAGAAAACAAATCAAATGAAACACATCGTACAATAGAATTCAAATCTCAAATCAAGATTTAGCCAACTTACTCGAGACAGTCGTGAATTGAACGATTATCGTGATGAATCTTATCAATGATTTCTTTCTTCAGTGTCTTAGGGATTTCTAAATGTTTTACATTATCGCAATTTCGCATATAGTTAGACAGATAATTGATAACGATGGTTTTCAACTCAGGAATAGGTTTACTAATAGCGACACAATATCTGGACGGTTTTGAAGAATTTTTACGCATACCCATACGGTAATCTTTGAGCTTTTGCTCGTCGGCACAAAAGTACTCCTGGTTATTCAACAATAACGTCTTATCCGTGTTTTTTTCTCTGATAATCCAATAATGACCAGAAAACGTATTCACGTCGACGAATTGTTTCGGTTTCAAGCTCAAGTACGGTTTGAAATTTCCTTCGTAATCTATCCATAGTAAATCTGCACTGACTACGGATAAATTGAAGAATCGTATCGATATCGGTTCGCTGGTCTGAGATCGCAATTTCATTGCTTGTATCGATGATACTGACTTGAAAATAGACATGGTAACGTAAAACGATTGAGGTAACCTTTAACTAAGAATGAGTATCATACCCTAAACAGATATTCGAGTCATTGTACGGAGCGATGTTATACTAATAATGAAAACGGTTCAGTTTTCTATGTGGAACCGGATTTTAAATTAAATAAAGTAGAAAAATAGTGCACAAGTGGAATAAACTTTCAAATAAAAGGATCAAACTCAAACTTTTATCAAACTTTTTTCAACAACAACATTGATAAAAAAAGTAATGATGTTTGCATGTAAACTTACTGGATGGTGCAAATTATACAAAACATGTGATTGGTGGGTTGGGGTGGGAAAGGGAAAATTGAAAATTCGCTCCGAGCTCCGACCAATGAAAACTACGAATTCTTTTATTGAATTTTATTTTTTAATAAATTTAAATAAATTTTGATTTTTGAATTTTTGATATTTTGATTTTTGAAATGAATTAGTTTACTTTACATTACTTTACATTACACTATTACATTACACGACTTACACTCCTCGACAGTTTACTCGTTTTGCTCATTCTGAAAATCTGAATTCTGAAAATCTGAATACCTACATAGGTAATTAACTATTAAGTGTAATTGTAATATTATTGAAGTTCGAAAAATACGTCTGTCTCTGTGTCTGCAGAGTGTAGAACTAGAAGAGAACAAAATGTCATGTCAACTGAAAACTTGAAAACTGGAAAGTGAAAAAATATAAAAATCTAGCTGATAAATATAAATTGATTGATATTAAGGATAAGCTTGTGCTTGATGCTCCGAGCATCCGATGTTCGAAAAACAGTTTTTAAAAAACACTAAATTAGATGAGAAGTTATGGGTGCTTGACTGCTTGAGCTTGAATCTTGATCTTGAATGTTGGAAATGTGAAAATTGAAATATGTGTTATGAAAATTGGAATTCCCTGGAAAAATTCAACCCAAAACAGCATCCAAGTAACTTTTCAATAGTCGTCCACTCTAGACAAAATTTGTTATTCAGTGGCGCAAAGTGCAAGTCTCTACCTATCATGGTTCTCAACTTACACCAGGTTGAAATATCCAACCAACATTCAAATTTTTTTTCAAGTGAGCATACGAGTAAGTTTGCTCCTTCAACCCAAAAGATGAGCAAACATACACATCTGTGCTCAGCATGGCTTACCTACTCACCCGATGGAAGGATGTAGGTAACCTATGAAGCACCCTGTGTAGCATATTATTAATGATTCATTACTTTTATCAGTTTTGATTTCAGCGAAATATGACATTTTCATTATATCGAAACGATACGTAAAGAGTTATCATCGTTTCATCAGAAAAATTTCCATTCCACGAAGGATTACCCACGTTGGCATTCGATAATGTACCCTAGGACAATCGACATGAAAGTAATTAAAATAATATTCCACATTCCCGGCACGAAAATTCACAACAGGTACAGTAAAAATCCATCAAGTCAATCGTTGCAACCCTCCTTCCCTTTTACCTGTGAAGTAATCTGGACGGACCGAAGTGATTTAGAATATTTATGCGTAGATAATGAATACCTACCCACAGGTTGATAGGTGGAAAACTAAAAGCCCGTATAAAGTATTTGAAAATATCGAGGCTAATTAACGTTTCGTGTGGAGAATAAAGAAATTAATGAGATTGAAAACAACGATAACAATGCGATTGTTTTTTAATCGTACATTTCTGTCTGTCGTGTCCATGTACATATATTTTCCAGGTGGCGTTCGGGGACCACCTCACTTTGATAGAATGGACAGCTATAGTAGAAAAACAGGGAAAACAAGCCATCGCTATTCCCCAATAGCAATTAATTCATGTTACTTATTCTCATTTCTATCACAATCATTGCAAAATGATTTCCCTTAAAATTTCGCTTTCAAGTAATAAGTTGTAAATGTTTAGTCTCGTGTTAAAAATTTCTTGTACTGCTCGCAAAGCTTTCCTTTTGGCTCTTCCTCTGGGTACAAGCTTTGGATTTTCACTATGCCGACGAGAAGAAAAGTGTTGCATGAGTATGTTTCTAAGTCTATCTAGTTGTTCAGGTGGAAGTAACTTGTGGAGATGCCCAGGATTACAGAGGAGTCCATCATTGACGGAGGTGTTCAACTTTTCAAAGTTGACTTCAATAAAGTGGGGGTCTTGTAAATGTAGTCCACCTACGAAATAATTTCGCATGTCTATGAACCAATTTCCCAGCACCTGATTACGATCCACATCCTTCACGTTAGTTAAGATAAGTTTTGGCATTTTGTGAGTAGAATGCTTATTAGGACCCTTCGATTTTTCACTTCTTACACCGTAGCCAATTTCGAAAATACTATTTATAAATCGATCATTCCAAGTTGAACACTGAAACAAACAAAGGGAGAAAAATTTATCCATGTACCTTGTACCCTATGTTCCTAAGTGAATGTACCTATTACTAAATTCAGTAAACAACACCACAGCATAACCATGAGGGCAAATTGGACATGTAGCAAGGATTAAAAGAGTGAAGTGGGAAGGTAAATGCCAAATGCCAACCACCTAGGTCAATTTGGAGGAATGGGAGGGCGTGACACAAGATTTTTTAATGTCAAAAAACCACGAAAACTTTAAGAGGCTGAAGGAAATATAGACTCTCGGGGAATAAAAACGGATTTCATGAAGCTTTATTTTTCCTTCGATCTTGTAAGAAAAATTAGGATAAAAATTTTCACCAAAAGAACACGTAAAACTTGAAAATTTCAAATTTAGATTGCATTTTTTCATCAACTAGAAGGCACTTTTCTACGATTGAAAATTCTTTTTATGAAAACCCAACTTTGATTCGTGTGCAGTAAGTCAAAATACCCCACCCAATCACTTAGGTAGGTACCATACTTTTCACAATGATTTTGAGAAAAATCTCCAAATTTACATTTTTGCTTGAATTGTTTTTTGCATCCACTAAAATGAGTGGAAAATATGAATTTCTAAAATTTGATCGAAACGATCGCGAAAAGTGTAGTAACCGTGGTATTTTGACCCGCTAAACAAGATTCAGCGTAAGTTTTTCATAAAAAGAATTTTTCATGATGACAAAGTGCTGTAAAAATGATGGGAAATTGTAATATTGTCGCGAGCCGTAAATCTTCAAGCGCTTGGTAAAGGGCCACAACTGACAAGTGGTATTGAATTTTGAATTCAATGGGTAAGAGAAGTTCAGAAACTCTACTAAACAAAACTGGTAAAAAGCTACGATTTTTTTTTCTCGAAAATGACCCCACT
Source organism: Planococcus citri (assembly GCF_950023065.1). Classification (NCBI taxonomy): domain Eukaryota; kingdom Metazoa; phylum Arthropoda; class Insecta; order Hemiptera; family Pseudococcidae; genus Planococcus; species Planococcus citri. The sequence goes on from NC_088680.1 coordinate 33,533,482, forward strand.
CTGAGGTTGCTCTGAGACCTGCACTCGAAGTAAACCTTCCCATTTATTTTCGTCAAAATTCAAGGTAGGTATGGTTTTTTTCGATCCATCTCCAATACTTAGGTACCTTACATAATCAGTAATATGCCTATAGTTACATTACCCATTAAAAATTCAACTTATTTACCTTTTGGCGTTGTAGGTATTCCTTCATTTCCTTTATACTTTCATCCAATTTCTTCATTTTTTCGTATTTCTTTATACCTTCATCCAATTTCTTTATTTTTTCGTCCATGTGTTCATTTAATTTATTTATTTTTTCGTCCATGTATTCATCCAATTTCTTTATTTTTTCGTCCATGTTTTCATTCCATATGTTTTTACTCACGTTCTTCTTAATTTCTTCTATTTCTTTTTTTACCAGGTCATGGTCACTAATATTGAAAATATGATTCGTGAATATTCCGCAGTGAGGGATTAAAATCTAAAATCCAACAGAATATCTATTATTTAGCATTTGTTTCGTCATTCTAGTCTTTCTCCCTCCCTCAAATACCTAATGGATAGGTATGTCGAATTGTCGAAATTGATTTCTAAATTTAGTAAAAATTTTCCGACAGGAGTGTAAACTCGGACAAAAAACACAATTTCACGTTGAAGTCAGGAACCAAATTCAAATAATACTTTGAAATTTTTTTTATGCGCAGGTGTAACTCTTCACACTTATCCTGGAAATATGGTTTAAAAACAGAAAACTTTTTCAGTAAGTCCTCATTTTTTTTTTAGTCCTCCTCCTCCCATAGCCCATGAAAATTCTTACGCAAGTCCTCTTTTTTATCAATTTGCAAATACCACATTTCACATCTGAAGAAGTGAAATTTCGTACCTAATCATTTTAAATAAAAGAAAGTAGGTATAGGTATTTCCGAATTCACGTTCCTTTATGTAAGTTATACTTAGATTTAAAGCCCCTCCCGGTAGAAATTTAAGTGTGCCCCCATATTCTCAATATACTCGCTCCATCCCCTCGTTTGGGAAGTGGAGTCCCCGGAAGAAAGAAAAAAATATCGCTGTTGGTAGTGTTGCTGTTGTCTGAAAAGGAGATACCGTTGCATTGACCAATCAGGGTCGCGTTCACTTTGGAAATCGAAATCGTTAATTGAGAAAATATGCTTACCAGCGAAATGATGAACGAGTTTACATGCATTTTAAAGTTAGGCCATGGTTTACACGTTTCAAAGACTCGATTCTGATCTTGTCTGAATAACACAGTCTACTCTTTTAAACTTGAATCAATTCATTGAACGAACTTCAAATAAATTTAAATTTTTTATCTGCACTTGCATCATTAAAGAGAATACTGATTAGTGAAATTGATATCAACAACCCAATCATTTATCTATTAGAAGTTTTGGAAAATAATTAAGTATGAGCGATAATTTAATATTTACTTGGAGACGGCAGGGAAAAAATATACCCGTCTAAATTTGAGTATTTTAGCAACAAAAAAAATAATAATAATAATCTTGAGTTGAATGAACTCGAAAAACAAAAAATATGGGTTTCTCGAGAAGTCGAGATCAGTTCTATAGAACATTTTGGTGTTCGTTTCCCAGTCCATATGTTAGAATTTCAACTTTAAGACAACAGATGACGTTAGTTCTTTGCTAGTACATATAAGATATTTCCAAACTGCGAAGCAAAAGCAAAATCACCAGTTTCCAGATCAAATAACTTACGAAAGAAAGAATTAATTTTCCCGAGTGGGTGTTTTTTTCCGCTGCCAAAAATGAAAAATAAATAAAACGATGTAAACAGAGTTATCAAATGTACATCGCGAGTAATTTATGATTCGGTGATTTTTTTTTACCTATACGGTTGCGTGTGAAGGTGCTTTAAAATGCGAATTAACGATTTACGATCCACCGTTCCCCTTTTTCGATGTTATAATGGAGTGTAATTACTCGCTACCGTGTAATTAATATGTCTATTTTGTTTATAGTATTTTGCAGACGGTCGAAAAAAGGTGAGAGGTGAGGAATGCAAAGGAATCAGTGCACGTTTTATTGATGATACGAGATGGAATATTTTTTGTTGAGGAATCGAGGACGAGAACTTGATCTTCTTCATAAGCCCAATTTGAATTTTCAAAAATTTTCCAACAAGCTAAAAATGAAATACCTAGGCGTCATCGGAAAATTTTGTAAATGCGAGGAAATGGTTTTTAGATGCTCTTTGGCTTTTTAAATCTCGAACAAAAATTTTTCTACCGGTCGATAACAAGGTACTATTCTTCCTGATGATGTATTGCCCATTTTTTCTGAAAAATAGATGCCTACCTACTCATACAGTTTTGAATTTTTTTCAAAAACATTGAATGAAAAAATTCGAAAATTTTCTAAAAATTCTGCTCCTTCACTGCCTCAGGCGGAAATCACTCGAAAATCAAATCAGCTAGAAGATAAAACGAAATCCTCTTTCATTAATCAATAAAAAACGTGAATCGTGAATGATTCATTCACCGACGATTTGCTCAGATATTATGAATCGGTCATTCGAGAACGTCTGAATCACTCGAAAATTAAATCAGCTAGAACATAAGATGAAACGAAACCTTTTTTCATGAAAAATGTGAATCATTCGTTCGCGAACGATTTGCTCAGAAATTATGAATCATTCGAGAACGTCTGAATCAGTGAATCACTCCACAATCAAATCAAATCAGCTAGAACAGAAGATGAAACGAAACCTTTTTTCATGATTCAATAAAAATGTGAATCATTCGTTCACGAACGATTTGCTCAGAAATTATGAATCATTCGAGAACGACTGAATCACTCGAAAATCAAATCAAATCAAATCAGCTAGAACAGAAGACGAAATGAAACCTTCTTTCATTAATAAATAAAAAATGTGAGTTGATCGTTCGCGAACGATTCTGCTCTTCTGAGCAAATCGTTCGCGAACGAATGAATCACTGAAGCATCAAATCTACACGTATAGATGACATTATCAAAGACTGATCTCAGTTCGTTCGCGAACGATTTGTTCAGAATCGACAAATCATTCATGAACGACTGATGCGAATTTAATTTTTTAATTGAATTCACTCATTTTCGCGCCAATTTTAGAAAAGTTTATCGATAAGCAAAAACATACTCTGAAGCTGAACAGCTTTGTCATTATATTGAAGTTCGTTCGCGAACGATTTAATCAGAAGTCAAAAATAGATCGCGAATTAATGAATTGTCAACATTTCAAACCAGATGAAAGATTACACTTTAAACCTGGCATTACACAAAAACAAAAATTGTGAATGATTCGTTCGCGAACGATTTGCTCAGAAGAGAAAAATCGTTCGTGAACAAATGAATCATTGAGAAATAAAAACTGCAGCAGTGATGGCAAAACTTTTTCATTTCAGTTCAAGTTTTTAGTTTTTAGTTTCAGTTTTATTTTTTTCAGTTCAAGTTTTCAGTTTTTAGTTTCAGTTTTATTTTTTTCAGTTCAAGTTTTCAGTTTTAAGTTTCAGTTGTACTTTTTTCAGTTCAAGTTTTTAGTTTCAGTTTTCAGTTTTGCTTTTTTCAGATCAAGTTTTCATTTCAGTTTTCTATTTCAGTTTCAGTTTTCAAAATTTTTCTTAAAGTTCAAAAAAGGAAATGAAAAAAAAATTTATTTTCTTTCATGAATTTTTTCATACCTACATTAATCTAATTTGCTACTTGGCAACAAAAACTTCAAATTTCAAATACAAACATTTCAAATTCAAAAATTATGAATAAATATGCAGGGCTGTGCAGAGAAAATCCGGGCCTGAGGGGACCGAAGAAAAGACAAGTTATGCTATACTTGGGAGGAAGATAGCATCGTCCTTTTGCCGACAAAAAATTGTTATTTTGCCACAATAATCAACATTTTAATTAACATGCTGAGCAGTGAGCACTATATAGAATCAAAAAACTTTGAAAATCCAGTAGTTCTGTTCTGTTCAGAAAAAGTGAAAAATTTGCATTTTTTGTACACCTACTTACAAGTGGGTCATTCCATGTCAACTCAACCAAAAAAAGGCGATTTTGAAAGTCATGTCTTTCGATTTCACCCTATTTTTTTTTACAATATCTACCCACCCAGTAAGTAAGAAAGCCGCAATCAGTTTGGCCCCAGCCCCCTCAGGGGGTGGGTGGGGGAGGGCTTCCATTATTTCCACATTGTCTCGAGGTACTCAACTTCAGCAGCCCATTCCTCCAAAACTATGATACTTTGATCAAAACTGATTTTACAGTTCAAAAGGGCATTGAATTTTGAACTTTTTAAGTATTCTGAAATTTTCAAAAGTTGAAAGTTGAACTTTGAATTTGAAAGTTCAAATTTCAAAATGGTGCTGTAAGTGGGAGCTACCATTTAAAATTTTTTAAAAATTTCCATAGATGTACATTTTGATACTTTTTCGAAATATTCAAGTTTCGAGATGGCACTCGTTGACGGTGGGGGAGCATCCCCACCCCCAATTTTGGGTGAAACGTTCGAAAGAAAATCTGGGGCATGTGATATATCGAATTGTATGTTTTTGGTGACGCTGAACACGAATATGACGTTAGATTTTTGATAGGACCCCATCCACGGCCCCCAGCACCTCCCCAAAGGGGGTAAAAGTTCAAAAAAGTGTTTTGTTCATGCCACACATGGAATAATATGTTTTTGGTGACGCTGAACACGAATATGACGTCAGATTTTTGATTGGGCCTCATCCACGGCCCCCAACAATTTTTTTGGACTTTTACCTATTGGGGGAGGTTCTGGGGGCCATAGGTGAGGTCGATTTAAAAAACTATGGCTATATTCGTGTTCAGCGATATCGAAAACATACTATTTCATGGGTCACACGAATGTTACCATTTTTTTTGGGGTTACCCGCTTTGGGGAGGTGCAGGGGGCCGTGGACGGGTCAAATCACTGACTTTTGTCGACAAAATCATCAATCTATTCTCAAAATTCTTATTTTTTTCAAAAATTTTTGCCCTCGCTTCGCTCGGGCCAATTTGAATCTTTTCTTTCCAAAAAAAAAACATTGATGAAAATGAAATTTAGAAAAAGTTGAAATCAGAAAAACAGAATAGCGAATTCTCTCATTAAATTTGATATTGTTCTACTTTTTGAACTACAAATTATCCAATCTTTTGCCCTCGCTTTGCATGGGTCAATTTGATACTCTTCTCAGAAGTCAGAGTTACAATTTCAAGAAACCTATTAAATTTGAAAATCGATTGATGTCGTTCTACTTTTTAAATCACAAAAAAATTTTCCAAAGCTGAAAACTTTTGCCCTCGCTTCGCTGGGGCTATTCAAGATGCTACTTGGGTCATTCCATGTCAACTCAACCAACGTTTTTGGGTCATGTCCTTCGATTTCGCTCAAATTTTTTTTACAATATCTACCCACCTAGTAAGTAAGAAAGCCGCAATCAGTTTGGTCCCAGCTCCCTCAGGGGGCGGATGGAGGGGCTTCTATTATTTTCAATACTTTGATCAAAACTGATTTCACAGTTCGAAAAAGCATTTAATTTAGAACTTTTTAAGTGTTCAAATTTCAAAATGGCGCTGTAAGTGGGAGCTACCATTTAAAATTTTGAAAAAATTTCCATAGATGTACATTTTGATACTTTTTTGAAATATTTAGGTTTCGAGATGGCACTCGTTGACGAAGGGGGAGCATCCCCACCCCCAATTTTGGGTGAAACGTTCAAAAGAAAATCTGGGGCATGTGATATATCGAATTGTATGTTTTCGGCGACGCTGAACACGAATATGACGTAAGATTTTTGATAGAACCCCATCCACGGCCCTCAGCATCTCCTCAAAGGGGGTGAAAGTTCAAAAATGCGTTTTGTTCGTGTGACACGTGGAATAATATGTTTTTGGTGACGCTGAACACGAATATGACATCAGATTTTTGATTTGACCCGTCCACGGCCCCCTGCACCTCCCCAAAGCGGGTAACCCCAAAAAAAATGGTAACATTCGTGTGACCCATGAAATAGTATGTTTTCGATATCGCTGAACACGAATATAGCCATAGTTTTTTAAATCGACCTCACCTATGGCCCCCAGAACCTCCCCCAATAGGTAAAAGTCCAAAAAAATTGTTGGGGGCCGTGGATGAGGCCCAATCAAAAATCTGACGTCATATTCGTGTTCAGCGTCACCAAAAACATATTATTCCATGTGTGGCATGAACAAAACACTTTTTTGAACTTTTACCCCCTTTGGGGAGGTGCTGGGGGCCGTGGATGGGGTCCTATCAAAAATCTAACGTCATATTCGTGTTCAGCGTCACCAAAAACATACAATTCGATATATCACATGCCCCAGATTTTCTTTCGAACGTTTCACCCAAAATTGGGGGTGGGGATGCTCCCCCTTCGTCAACGAGTGCCATCTCGAAACCTAAATATTTCAAAAAAGTATCAAAATGTACATCTATGGAAATTTTTTCAAAATTTTAAATGGTAGCTCCCACTTACAGCGCCATTTTGAAATTTGAACACTTAAAAAGTTCTAAATTAAATGCTTTTTCGAACTGTGAAATCAGTTTTGATCAAAGTATTGAAAATAATAGAAGCCCCTCCATCCGCCCCCTGAGGGAGCTGGGACCAAACTGATTGCGGCTTTCTTACTTACTAGGTGGGTAGATATTGTAAAAAAAATTTGAGCGAAATCGAAGGACATGACCCAAAAACGTTGGTTGAGTTGACATGGAATGACCCAAGTAGCATCTTGAATAGCCCCAGCGAAGCGAGGGCAAAAGTTTTCAGCTTTGGAAAATTTTTTTGTGATTTAAAAAGTAGAACGACATCAATCGATTTTCAAATTTAATAGGTTTCTTGAAATTGTAACTCTGACTTCTGAGAAGAGTATCAAATTGACCCATGCAAAGCGAGGGCAAAAGATTGGATAATTTGTAGTTCAAAAAGTAGAACAATATCAAATTTAATGAGAGAATTCGCTATTCTGTTTTTCTGATTTCAACTTTTTCTAAATTTCATTTTCATCAATGTTTTTTTTTTGGAAAGAAAAGATTCAAATTGGCCCGAGCGAAGCGAGGGCAAAAATTTTTGAAAAAAATAAGAATTTTGAGAATAGATTGATGATTTTGTCGACAAAAGTCAGTGAATGGCAAAACTTTTACATTTCAGTTCAAGTTTTTAGTTTTTAGTTTCAGTTTCATTTTTTTCAGTTCAAGTTTTCAGTTTTTAGTTTCAGTTTTATTTTTTTCAGTTCAAGTTTTCAGTTTTCAGTTTAAGTTTTTCTCATTTCAGTTCTAGTTTCAGTTTTAGTTTCAGTTTCTCGATTTCAGTTCAAGTTTTTAACCAGTTTCAGTTTTAGTTTCAGTTTCAGTTTTCCATCACTGAACTGCAGGCAAGAATGAGAAGACAAAATTGACCGTTTTAATCCAATAATCAAAAACTGGACTCGGTTCGTTCGCAAACGATTTCCTCAAAATCGACAAATAATTTGTGAACGATTGTACCGTTGTAGATCAAATCAAATCCAGTAGAAGAGGATCTGAACGTGGCAAAATTCAACTTTTTCGAACCGATCATGGAAAATTGAAGATATTGACGATGTAAAGCTGCGACGGCTTGTCTTCAGTGCTACGCCAGGACAATATGTAAGTACGAATATTTCGTGTTCAAGAAACCTTAGATGCTTTCAATAATGAATTTTTGTAGCTATTTCATAAAATCTCATATTGTTTTGTCGGATCTTATCTATAACACACGCAAAACACGGAAGAACAGGCAGAAATATCCAAAGGCCTATACCCATTCCCAGTGTGAGAAACCACAATATGCCCTATGATGAGTTATTATAGATAGAACTACTCGTATAAAAGTCCGTTTATGCGTTATTTTTTGTTTCCCGAAAAATTCATGCTCACGCTAGGCTATACCTATACACTTTCCATATTACGACGACCGACGGCCGGGTCAATGTAGTATATTATTTTAACGATGCACGTCAATATACAAAACTGACCATGCGGTACGATCGCATGAAAAAGCTCAGCTACGGGTCGGAGCTTAATGGAAAGAAAACATGCTAGAATTTTGCGTAGTAGACACGTATTTCATATCATATCCAACACGATTAATATTTATTAAGGAACTTCAACGGGGAGGTGCGCTAAAGACAGCTTGTTTCATTAGATTCATCAAAATGAACTCATGCAAGGTCAAAAATGCTGAAGGAGTAATTGCAAAGGGTCTCGATCTATACATGCTCCAAGCATCTCTATTTGAAGAATTTTTCGGACACTCGGGCTTCTATTCTATAGATTGTTAGAAAAATATATCTGTACTGAAACCCGAATTACACAAGTGTGAATTGATTTGCCAAACATGGAAACTGCAGGGGCAAAAGGTTACACAACTGGTCCTTTCACATTGCAGATAGATTGAATGTGAATGCATCAAGTTGTAGGAATTCAAAATGTGTACAAAAGAAGTCCTCCTCACTTCGAGACCAACTTCAAAACTATTTCCAAGATTCTAAAAGTAACAAAAAACGCTAGATCTAACCTCCAAGCACCCACTAAAAACAACCCATCATTTCAACCTGAATATTATAAAACCCTTTCACTTTCAGAACCAACATCCAAATCGAATCTGAAATAGGCATTGATACCTAGATATGTGAGCATTTTACGAGAAGGCGGCGCAACTCCAAAAGAAAAAAAAATAGGCAGGCGATTTAGCTATGTCACAGGTTCCCGAATAAAACGCTATAGTTGTCTTAAAAGCGGCCGTAAAAAAATACACAAAAAAAGTTACCGGAATGAGTTGTGTCCATTTCACGTTCGGCTCGGTGGGAATTTGACCACATGACTACGTTAAGTGTAAACTAAAGAAAAGCTTATAAAGCCTGCAAAATTACACCTTTTGCGAAGAAACAGCTCGAAGCGAACCCGCTCCCGTGTTCTTGGTCCATCTGTGCTACGAAACACAAGAAAAATATTTCATCGGACATTATCCATCGGTGGAAAATAAACGGCGTTTTTATCTCGTACTTTGGCGTATTTTTGTTGATATTTTTCAAAAAAAAAAAGTTATACGTCGTCACACCGTCGCTCGTCATGAAATGTACAGCGAAAGGCTTGAAAATGATATTGAGGAAGGGGTGGGAGAGACTTTGAAACGGATCATAGAGTCGAAATGCGTATTATTGGTACGCTTTGGCATATATTAAAGAGAAGAAAATGAATTGCTATTTATAGCGAGTGAGTCGTTCTGTCAATAGTTTGTTTTTTATTTTTCTATAATTCGACAACGACAACCTTCACCAGCCTTGGCTTGAGTGAAATTGTCAAGAGTTTACGAACTAATGTTTGTTATTTAGGTACCTATCTGTTTCTAGTATATCTTTACCTTTCATTCATCATCACATGTGTTTTTTGAAGAACATTCATGTAGGCCTTGGCCTACTATGACTGTTGTCATTTTGGAGGTCTCAATTTGAAGAATTATAGAAGAGAAGGGAGAAGGCCGAGAAGCGTTTTTTAAAAATGGTATCTCCAAAAAATAATTCGCGTGGTCTATTGCTCAAAATTTGAAATTAACCAGAAAAAATCGTTTCTACAGGGTTTAAAAACTCACTGATTTTTTTTTTTGGTTCACTGGCTTTTTTCTATTCACTTTCATTTTTGTCTATTTTCAATTGAATTTTTTCGAATATGCACTTTTTGAGCTCTTTATACCTTATACTCCTCACCCTTCACAAAGGGATCGCTCCAACTTGCTCCAACCTTCCACCTAAAGGTTGAGAAATTCTTAGATATCAAAAAGAGCAAGTAAAAAAAATCCAATATAAATTCATATTATCTAAATTTTTAACAATTTTTTTAAAAGCTAAATGATTCAAAACTTGTCAAAAAAAAAACAAATGAAACCAGCATACCTACCTGAGTCCTGCACAGTGTAGTTAAAATAGCCAGATAACCGCCAGAGCTATCAGCTAATCTAACTACAGGGTACTAACTGCAGTTATTTTTGTCAGCGCGCGCAACCAGTGGTAAGTTAGGTTAATAAACATAATTATGTTAACCACCTTCGGTTCTCTGGTGTCTCATCAATACATTTTGGTGACTCATCAAACAGATAAGACAGAATTGACATTACATTTCTGATAAGAACACAGTATAATCACAGCCCACAGGTAGTGTAGTTATTTTAACTACAAGTTAGGTTAAAATAATTCTTTGGCTTATAACCGCTTTTGGATGAGTTATATTTGGTAGCTTACCACACTCCACACACAACTAACACAGATAACTTTTAACTACACCATGCAGGACTCTGATACTTACTAATTCTGGACAAGCCAAACAAAGTTCCAGAGAGCCGAAAGTTGTTCCAGAGTTGCAGACTGAACCTCCAAAGAAGACTATACTGAAGAGGAAGGTCAGATTCCAAGGAACCTACTCAAAATAGTATCCTTTTTCTTTTTTAATCTCTCGTTTCTTTTTCTAACATATTATGTAAGCATTATAATAATTTAATCATTTCAATTTTTTTTATTTTTATGTATTTTGTCATGTAATTCTAGTCATTTTTATACTAATTTTTCTCATTATTGTACTCGTTTGTTTTTTACTTTTTTTCAAATTTTTGTAATGTTTTTGGCATAAGTATGTATTTTATATGTATATTTTTACTGTGCATTTCTTGTATATTCGTAAATGTTATGTTGTTTCGTATTCATATCACGGCTTCCCTCTGGAGGGGAGTACTGTGGCGTTGCGTGAATCAGGCGACATATTCGAGTCATCCTGATGAGGTGACTTATCAGAGGCTTCAGGTATGTGACTATGCAAGGTGTTGGTTGCTCAAATGCAACAGCATGACTGCTATGCGCATTGGTACGAGCTACGAGCAGCTAGTATAGTTCAAGTATGATGCACATACTGTACCTCTTGCCATATCCAATATTCATTCATTATCTATTTGTTGTATGTACTATACATTTGTAATTATTCGCTAATGAAACCATTATTCACATTTGCTCGTGTCTACTATTTTATCCAAGCAAAAGCTTGCAAAGTTGAGATGCAAAATCTCACAGTAATACTATAAATAGAAGTAAGAAGCTAGTCTTAGCTAATAGTTGTGTTCATACCAGGGCTGTTAAATTACCGTAATTTATTCGCTGGGAAATACGGCAGTAAAATACGGTAAAATATGGTATTTTACTAATTTGGATATGAAGAGTTTTTTTTGTAGTTTGACTTCGAAGTTCTGAACTTCTAACCTGCCTCTGAAGTAAATTTTCATCTCTTTTAGGTGTTATTAAAGATTATAGAAAATTTTCCATGGACATTTTTTGGAAATTTATGGGGAAAATTTTTTGTAACTTTCAAATCATACATTTCCATGGAAATTTGGAAATTTATGAAGGAAAGATGGAAAACAAGCCATCAGCTAATCGCTGATTACAAAAGAGTTTTTGCGTTTAAGGTATAATGAATTCACTTGAATCATTAAAAAAAAAGGTATTTAAAAAAAGAAAGTTCAGGATAAGTTTGAATTTAAATTGATGTAGGCGATCTTTTTAAAATCCAAAAGTCACTCTTCAACCGAAGCAGTTTTACAATAATTCTCATCCTTGGTTGAAGCAGCTATTTTTACCAAATTTTTGAAATATTTTTAGGGTAGGAATTTGATGTTGAAAAAGTTTTATTGTATACATTTTCAACTATCTCCCAAATTTTTTCAGAAAAAACGTAAAAAATGGCATTTTAAGACAGTTTTTAAAAAAATGAACTCGTTGCAGATAATTCTTTTATTCGAATCGTAAGTTGGTTGAAAGTACTTTCCAAAATACACAATAAATTATTCGCTCATGCTAAGTACCTATTGAGAAATTCAGCATTTAAACATTTTTGATTTATTATTAGGTCAATAGCGATTTTATGAAACTCCTTTGGAAAGTTTTAAATGAGAAATCCATCTGACATAGAACCATGTTCTGCAAAATAAAAGAGAATTGATTTCAATCAGTATTTTTTTTATAATCATTAAATTGATCAATTTTTTCAATTTTTATGAAACTGGTTTACGACTTTATAAGTTAAGGATTCGATCTGGATGCGCAAAACCTTTCATATTATAACAGATCGCAAAATCTTCGCTCTTCATTATCATCAATATTATCAACAGTAATATTTTGAATTTTATTCGGAATTTAGAAAAAAAAAACGTAGCCAATTATTTTTAATGCATATTGCTTAGCATTTTACAAATCTACAAAAAGATTTATGACGACGATGACTACGATGACTACGATGACTACCATGAAAAAGTGATTACAATAGAGTTTTTTCGCGCTTCGCGCAAAAACTCTAAACAAAAAACAAAAAGTGTTAATTAGGCTTTTTGGTAAATTATGGTAAAATATGGTAATAAACTTTTGGTAAAATACCGTAAAATATGGTCATAAACTTTTGGTAAAATACCGTAAAATACGGTAATAAACTTTTGGTAAAATACCGTAAAATACGGTAATAAACTTTTGGTAAAATACGGTAAAATACCGCCGACATTTACCAACATAAATTACTTTACAGCCCTGGTTCATACCAAGCTAAAAGCTTGAATGAAGTGCCTAAAGTATCTAGCACGTTTATGTTTCTCTACAAATTTTTCAAAATAAAACTCATAAATCGTGGAGACTTTGAAAAAGGTGACTTACAGAGTCCCCTTGAATCATAGTAACTTGGTAGATGATTAATTTCAGCCTTGTTGGACCGGACCAAAAAACTAGACCAATGACCACAACCAGGCCCAAAAATGCTCACAAGACAGATTGGACTGAACCAGACGCCAGACGTGAGACATGAGACCTCTAAAACAAATTTATGTACACAGTCTAGCCATAAGTTCTGACCCTACTTTAAACGCTTCTGATACAAAAACGAAATTTTAAAAACGTAAAAGTGATTATATATTCGAAAAGTAGATGAAAAAATCTTTAATTTGACTGTACTTAGCTGCAACATGCTGCTCAAGGAGCTTAACAAAACGGGAATGACAGATGAAACAACAGAAGCCCCACGTACGCAAAAAACCAAAAAAAAAAATTGACCAAAAAATTTTTTTTTGAAATTTTTTTATGCGCATCAATTTTTTTTTACTAAAATAGTAATTTGGTGATCCTGGAGCACAAAATTATTGTTTTAGTGAAAAAAATTTGATGCGTATAAAAAAATTTCAAAAAAAAAATTTTCGATCAATTTTTTTTTTGGTTTTTTGCGTACGTGGGGCTTCTGTCGTTTCATCTGTCATTCCCGTTTTGTTAAGCTCCTTGAGCAGCATGTTGCAGCTAAATACAGTCAAATTCAAGATTTTTTCATCTACTTTCCGAATATATAATCACTTTTACGTTTTTAAAATTTCGTTTTTGTATTGGAAGCGTTTAAAGTAGGGTCAGAACTTATGGCAAGACTGTGTAAATATTAACTGAACAGATGACCCGCTTCAAAAAAAATACCAGGAACAGACTGAGACCAAAGACCTTTCTAAAAAATCCGAACAATGACTGTGATTTGGACCTCATTACATTCAACTTTTCAAACTGAAAAATGAAGACTGTTTTTTGGACCTGGGCTGGCCCATGACCAGTATAAAAATTTCTAAAAAATGTAGAACATGAATGACCGGACCGTTTGAAAGCTCCAAACAAAGACCTTGATTTTAGAGCAACTGCAAAACCTCAGTAGTCCTCCTACAAGCCCAATTATTGAAAAATGAACCTGTATTGCTGAATTTTTCGATAAGGAGGTATTTTTGAGTGATTTTTTGTTGAAGACAGCTATGGTTTTTCGATTTTACATAAAACTTGAAGAGAACTCACTTCTAACATATAGAAGTTGGTTTTCGATCAAAACTGGTTCAAAAGTGACTTCAAGTGTTCAGAAACCAGGCTGCAATTTTCAAATTCGAATAGTAAGTAAATTCTAATCAGATTCACCTATTTTCAGTCCAGTCTCGTCATCCATCATGTACCTACGCACCTACAGCATTACATAAATACGATTACAAAGCAACTTCAACCTCTGCACCAATTCGCTTTGAAAACACCATCCATTAATCTACGGGTTCGGTGCTGCCTTCTTTCCACAACACGCAACACACCGGGAAGGGGAAAAAATGCACGTTGCTTTAATTCAACGTGAACTAAACAGCAGCGATGAGCAATCATCAATTTAATTCTTCAGTACATATTTTTTTTCGGGGGATGCGCTGAAAATATATTCTATCGTTAAAACCAGAGTCCATTCAACGCGAACATTTTTCTCATCGCTTTGTTAAATTCTTTATTTATTTCACTCACACGATATACTTACACATAGTACGCAGATACACGAACCCATCACGGAATATGCCGTCAAGATTTCCGCGTAGAATGAAATATTCCTTCGAAGGGCAATTTGGATTTTTCTACAAGGCTGTTCCGGTAAAAAGAACCCATTTACGTCTTCACTGACTTTTGTCGACAAAATCATCAATCTATTCTCAAAATTCTTATTTTTTTCAAAAATTTTTGCCCTCGCTTCGCTCGGGCCAATTTGAATCTTTTCTTTCCAAAAAAAAAACATTGATGAAAATGAAATTTAGAAAAAGTTGAAATCAGAAAAACAGAATAGCGAATTCTCTCATTAAATTTGATATTGTTCTACTTTTTGAACTACAAATTATCCAATCTTTTGCCCTCGCTTTGCATGGGTCAATTTGATACTCTTCTCAGAAGTCAGAGTTACAATTTCAAGAAACCTATTAAATTTGAAAATCGATTGATGTCGTTCTACTTTTTAAATCACAAAAAAATTTTCCAAAGCTGAAAACTTTTGCCCTCGCTTCGCTGGGGCTATTCAAGATGCTACTTGGGTCATTCCATGTCAACTCAACCAACGTTTTTGGGTCATGTCCTTCGATTTCGCTCAAATTTTTTTTACAATATCTACCCACCTAGTAAGTAAGAAAGCCGCAATCAGTTTGGTCCCAGCTCCCTCAGGGGGCGGATGGAGGGGCTTCTATTATTTTCAATACTTTGATCAAAACTGATTTCACAGTTCGAAAAAGCATTTAATTTAGAACTTTTTAAGTGTTCAAATTTCAAAATGGCGCTGTAAGTGGGAGCTACCATTTAAAATTTTGAAAAAATTTCCATAGATGTACATTTTGATACTTTTTTGAAATATTTAGGTTTCGAGATGGCACTCGTTGACGAAGGGGGAGCATCCCCACCCCCAATTTTGGGTGAAACGTTCAAAAGAAAATCTGGGGCATGTGATATATCGAATTGTATGTTTTCGGCGACGCTGAACACGAATATGACGTAAGATTTTTGATAGAACCCCATCCACGGCCCTCAGCATCTCCTCAAAGGGGGTGAAAGTTCAAAAATGCGTTTTGTTCGTGTGACACGTGGAATAATATGTTTTTGGTGACGCTGAACACGAATATGACATCAGATTTTTGATTTGACCCGTCCACGGCCCCCTGCACCTCCCCAAAGCGGGTAACCCCAAAAAAAATGGTAACATTCGTGTGACCCATGAAATAGTATGTTTTCGATATCGCTGAACACGAATATAGCCATAGTTTTTTAAATCGACCTCACCTATGGCCCCCAGAACCTCCCCCAATAGGTAAAAGTCCAAAAAAATTGTTGGGGGCCGTGGATGAGGCCCAATCAAAAATCTGACGTCATATTCGTGTTCAGCGTCACCAAAAACATATTATTCCATGTGTGGCATGAACAAAACACTTTTTTGAACTTTTACCCCCTTTGGGGAGGTGCTGGGGGCCGTGGATGGGGTCCTATCAAAAATCTAACGTCATATTCGTGTTCAGCGTCACCAAAAACATACAATTCGATATATCACATGCCCCAGATTTTCTTTCGAACGTTTCACCCAAAATTGGGGGTGGGGATGCTCCCCCTTCGTCAACGAGTGCCATCTCGAAACCTAAATATTTCAAAAAAGTATCAAAATGTACATCTATGGAAATTTTTTCAAAATTTTAAATGGTAGCTCCCACTTACAGCGCCATTTTGAAATTTGAACACTTAAAAAGTTCTAAATTAAATGCTTTTTCGAACTGTGAAATCAGTTTTGATCAAAGTATTGAAAATAATAGAAGCCCCTCCATCCGCCCCCTGAGGGAGCTGGGACCAAACTGATTGCGGCTTTCTTACTTACTAGGTGGGTAGATATTGTAAAAAAAATTTGAGCGAAATCGAAGGACATGACCCAAAAACGTTGGTTGAGTTGACATGGAATGACCCAAGTAGCATCTTGAATAGCCCCAGCGAAGCGAGGGCAAAAGTTTTCAGCTTTGGAAAATTTTTTTGTGATTTAAAAAGTAGAACGACATCAATCGATTTTCAAATTTAATAGGTTTCTTGAAATTGTAACTCTGACTTCTGAGAAGAGTATCAAATTGACCCATGCAAAGCGAGGGCAAAAGATTGGATAATTTGTAGTTCAAAAAGTAGAACAATATCAAATTTAATGAGAGAATTCGCTATTCTGTTTTTCTGATTTCAACTTTTTCTAAATTTCATTTTCATCAATGTTTTTTTTTTGGAAAGAAAAGATTCAAATTGGCCCGAGCGAAGCGAGGG
Organism: Planococcus citri; assembly: GCF_950023065.1. Classification (NCBI taxonomy): domain Eukaryota; kingdom Metazoa; phylum Arthropoda; class Insecta; order Hemiptera; family Pseudococcidae; genus Planococcus; species Planococcus citri. Next base: position 33,550,143 of record NC_088680.1, read on the forward strand.
CAAAAATTTTTGAAAAAAATAAGAATTTTGAGAATAGATTGATGATTTTGTCGACAAAAGTCAGTGAATGGCAAAACTTTTACATTTCAGTTCAAGTTTTTAGTTTTTAGTTTCAGTTTCATTTTTTTCAGTTCAAGTTTTCAGTTTTTAGTTTCAGTTTTATTTTTTTCAGTTCAAGTTTTCAGTTTTCAGTTTAAGTTTTTCTCATTTCAGTTCTAGTTTCAGTTTTAGTTTCAGTTTCTCGATTTCAGTTCAAGTTTTTAACCAGTTTCAGTTTTAGTTTCAGTTTCAGTTTTCCATCACTGAACTGCAGGCAAGAATGAGAAGACAAAATTGACCGTTTTAATCCAATAATCAAAAACTGGACTCGGTTCGTTCGCAAACGATTTCCTCAAAATCGACAAATAATTTGTGAACGATTGTACCGTTGTAGATCAAATCAAATCCAGTAGAAGAGGATCTGAACGTGGCAAAATTCAACTTTTTCGAACCGATCATGGAAAATTGAAGATATTGACGATGTAAAGCTGCGACGGCTTGTCTTCAGTGCTACGCCAGGACAATATGTAAGTACGAATATTTCGTGTTCAAGAAACCTTAGATGCTTTCAATAATGAATTTTTGTAGCTATTTCATAAAATCTCATATTGTTTTGTCGGATCTTATCTATAACACACGCAAAACACGGAAGAACAGGCAGAAATATCCAAAGGCCTATACCCATTCCCAGTGTGAGAAACCACAATATGCCCTATGATGAGTTATTATAGATAGAACTACTCGTATAAAAGTCCGTTTATGCGTTATTTTTTGTTTCCCGAAAAATTCATGCTCACGCTAGGCTATACCTATACACTTTCCATATTACGACGACCGACGGCCGGGTCAATGTAGTATATTATTTTAACGATGCACGTCAATATACAAAACTGACCATGCGGTACGATCGCATGAAAAAGCTCAGCTACGGGTCGGAGCTTAATGGAAAGAAAACATGCTAGAATTTTGCGTAGTAGACACGTATTTCATATCATATCCAACACGATTAATATTTATTAAGGAACTTCAACGGGGAGGTGCGCTAAAGACAGCTTGTTTCATTAGATTCATCAAAATGAACTCATGCAAGGTCAAAAATGCTGAAGGAGTAATTGCAAAGGGTCTCGATCTATACATGCTCCAAGCATCTCTATTTGAAGAATTTTTCGGACACTCGGGCTTCTATTCTATAGATTGTTAGAAAAATATATCTGTACTGAAACCCGAATTACACAAGTGTGAATTGATTTGCCAAACATGGAAACTGCAGGGGCAAAAGGTTACACAACTGGTCCTTTCACATTGCAGATAGATTGAATGTGAATGCATCAAGTTGTAGGAATTCAAAATGTGTACAAAAGAAGTCCTCCTCACTTCGAGACCAACTTCAAAACTATTTCCAAGATTCTAAAAGTAACAAAAAACGCTAGATCTAACCTCCAAGCACCCACTAAAAACAACCCATCATTTCAACCTGAATATTATAAAACCCTTTCACTTTCAGAACCAACATCCAAATCGAATCTGAAATAGGCATTGATACCTAGATATGTGAGCATTTTACGAGAAGGCGGCGCAACTCCAAAAGAAAAAAAAATAGGCAGGCGATTTAGCTATGTCACAGGTTCCCGAATAAAACGCTATAGTTGTCTTAAAAGCGGCCGTAAAAAAATACACAAAAAAAGTTACCGGAATGAGTTGTGTCCATTTCACGTTCGGCTCGGTGGGAATTTGACCACATGACTACGTTAAGTGTAAACTAAAGAAAAGCTTATAAAGCCTGCAAAATTACACCTTTTGCGAAGAAACAGCTCGAAGCGAACCCGCTCCCGTGTTCTTGGTCCATCTGTGCTACGAAACACAAGAAAAATATTTCATCGGACATTATCCATCGGTGGAAAATAAACGGCGTTTTTATCTCGTACTTTGGCGTATTTTTGTTGATATTTTTCAAAAAAAAAAAGTTATACGTCGTCACACCGTCGCTCGTCATGAAATGTACAGCGAAAGGCTTGAAAATGATATTGAGGAAGGGGTGGGAGAGACTTTGAAACGGATCATAGAGTCGAAATGCGTATTATTGGTACGCTTTGGCATATATTAAAGAGAAGAAAATGAATTGCTATTTATAGCGAGTGAGTCGTTCTGTCAATAGTTTGTTTTTTATTTTTCTATAATTCGACAACGACAACCTTCACCAGCCTTGGCTTGAGTGAAATTGTCAAGAGTTTACGAACTAATGTTTGTTATTTAGGTACCTATCTGTTTCTAGTATATCTTTACCTTTCATTCATCATCACATGTGTTTTTTGAAGAACATTCATGTAGGCCTTGGCCTACTATGACTGTTGTCATTTTGGAGGTCTCAATTTGAAGAATTATAGAAGAGAAGGGAGAAGGCCGAGAAGCGTTTTTTAAAAATGGTATCTCCAAAAAATAATTCGCGTGGTCTATTGCTCAAAATTTGAAATTAACCAGAAAAAATCGTTTCTACAGGGTTTAAAAACTCACTGATTTTTTTTTTTGGTTCACTGGCTTTTTTCTATTCACTTTCATTTTTGTCTATTTTCAATTGAATTTTTTCGAATATGCACTTTTTGAGCTCTTTATACCTTATACTCCTCACCCTTCACAAAGGGATCGCTCCAACTTGCTCCAACCTTCCACCTAAAGGTTGAGAAATTCTTAGATATCAAAAAGAGCAAGTAAAAAAAATCCAATATAAATTCATATTATCTAAATTTTTAACAATTTTTTTAAAAGCTAAATGATTCAAAACTTGTCAAAAAAAAAACAAATGAAACCAGCATACCTACCTGAGTCCTGCACAGTGTAGTTAAAATAGCCAGATAACCGCCAGAGCTATCAGCTAATCTAACTACAGGGTACTAACTGCAGTTATTTTTGTCAGCGCGCGCAACCAGTGGTAAGTTAGGTTAATAAACATAATTATGTTAACCACCTTCGGTTCTCTGGTGTCTCATCAATACATTTTGGTGACTCATCAAACAGATAAGACAGAATTGACATTACATTTCTGATAAGAACACAGTATAATCACAGCCCACAGGTAGTGTAGTTATTTTAACTACAAGTTAGGTTAAAATAATTCTTTGGCTTATAACCGCTTTTGGATGAGTTATATTTGGTAGCTTACCACACTCCACACACAACTAACACAGATAACTTTTAACTACACCATGCAGGACTCTGATACTTACTAATTCTGGACAAGCCAAACAAAGTTCCAGAGAGCCGAAAGTTGTTCCAGAGTTGCAGACTGAACCTCCAAAGAAGACTATACTGAAGAGGAAGGTCAGATTCCAAGGAACCTACTCAAAATAGTATCCTTTTTCTTTTTTAATCTCTCGTTTCTTTTTCTAACATATTATGTAAGCATTATAATAATTTAATCATTTCAATTTTTTTTATTTTTATGTATTTTGTCATGTAATTCTAGTCATTTTTATACTAATTTTTCTCATTATTGTACTCGTTTGTTTTTTACTTTTTTTCAAATTTTTGTAATGTTTTTGGCATAAGTATGTATTTTATATGTATATTTTTACTGTGCATTTCTTGTATATTCGTAAATGTTATGTTGTTTCGTATTCATATCACGGCTTCCCTCTGGAGGGGAGTACTGTGGCGTTGCGTGAATCAGGCGACATATTCGAGTCATCCTGATGAGGTGACTTATCAGAGGCTTCAGGTATGTGACTATGCAAGGTGTTGGTTGCTCAAATGCAACAGCATGACTGCTATGCGCATTGGTACGAGCTACGAGCAGCTAGTATAGTTCAAGTATGATGCACATACTGTACCTCTTGCCATATCCAATATTCATTCATTATCTATTTGTTGTATGTACTATACATTTGTAATTATTCGCTAATGAAACCATTATTCACATTTGCTCGTGTCTACTATTTTATCCAAGCAAAAGCTTGCAAAGTTGAGATGCAAAATCTCACAGTAATACTATAAATAGAAGTAAGAAGCTAGTCTTAGCTAATAGTTGTGTTCATACCAGGGCTGTTAAATTACCGTAATTTATTCGCTGGGAAATACGGCAGTAAAATACGGTAAAATATGGTATTTTACTAATTTGGATATGAAGAGTTTTTTTTGTAGTTTGACTTCGAAGTTCTGAACTTCTAACCTGCCTCTGAAGTAAATTTTCATCTCTTTTAGGTGTTATTAAAGATTATAGAAAATTTTCCATGGACATTTTTTGGAAATTTATGGGGAAAATTTTTTGTAACTTTCAAATCATACATTTCCATGGAAATTTGGAAATTTATGAAGGAAAGATGGAAAACAAGCCATCAGCTAATCGCTGATTACAAAAGAGTTTTTGCGTTTAAGGTATAATGAATTCACTTGAATCATTAAAAAAAAAGGTATTTAAAAAAAGAAAGTTCAGGATAAGTTTGAATTTAAATTGATGTAGGCGATCTTTTTAAAATCCAAAAGTCACTCTTCAACCGAAGCAGTTTTACAATAATTCTCATCCTTGGTTGAAGCAGCTATTTTTACCAAATTTTTGAAATATTTTTAGGGTAGGAATTTGATGTTGAAAAAGTTTTATTGTATACATTTTCAACTATCTCCCAAATTTTTTCAGAAAAAACGTAAAAAATGGCATTTTAAGACAGTTTTTAAAAAAATGAACTCGTTGCAGATAATTCTTTTATTCGAATCGTAAGTTGGTTGAAAGTACTTTCCAAAATACACAATAAATTATTCGCTCATGCTAAGTACCTATTGAGAAATTCAGCATTTAAACATTTTTGATTTATTATTAGGTCAATAGCGATTTTATGAAACTCCTTTGGAAAGTTTTAAATGAGAAATCCATCTGACATAGAACCATGTTCTGCAAAATAAAAGAGAATTGATTTCAATCAGTATTTTTTTTATAATCATTAAATTGATCAATTTTTTCAATTTTTATGAAACTGGTTTACGACTTTATAAGTTAAGGATTCGATCTGGATGCGCAAAACCTTTCATATTATAACAGATCGCAAAATCTTCGCTCTTCATTATCATCAATATTATCAACAGTAATATTTTGAATTTTATTCGGAATTTAGAAAAAAAAAACGTAGCCAATTATTTTTAATGCATATTGCTTAGCATTTTACAAATCTACAAAAAGATTTATGACGACGATGACTACGATGACTACGATGACTACCATGAAAAAGTGATTACAATAGAGTTTTTTCGCGCTTCGCGCAAAAACTCTAAACAAAAAACAAAAAGTGTTAATTAGGCTTTTTGGTAAATTATGGTAAAATATGGTAATAAACTTTTGGTAAAATACCGTAAAATATGGTCATAAACTTTTGGTAAAATACCGTAAAATACGGTAATAAACTTTTGGTAAAATACCGTAAAATACGGTAATAAACTTTTGGTAAAATACGGTAAAATACCGCCGACATTTACCAACATAAATTACTTTACAGCCCTGGTTCATACCAAGCTAAAAGCTTGAATGAAGTGCCTAAAGTATCTAGCACGTTTATGTTTCTCTACAAATTTTTCAAAATAAAACTCATAAATCGTGGAGACTTTGAAAAAGGTGACTTACAGAGTCCCCTTGAATCATAGTAACTTGGTAGATGATTAATTTCAGCCTTGTTGGACCGGACCAAAAAACTAGACCAATGACCACAACCAGGCCCAAAAATGCTCACAAGACAGATTGGACTGAACCAGACGCCAGACGTGAGACATGAGACCTCTAAAACAAATTTATGTACACAGTCTAGCCATAAGTTCTGACCCTACTTTAAACGCTTCTGATACAAAAACGAAATTTTAAAAACGTAAAAGTGATTATATATTCGAAAAGTAGATGAAAAAATCTTTAATTTGACTGTACTTAGCTGCAACATGCTGCTCAAGGAGCTTAACAAAACGGGAATGACAGATGAAACAACAGAAGCCCCACGTACGCAAAAAACCAAAAAAAAAATTGACCAAAAAATTTTTTTTTGAAATTTTTTTATGCGCATCAATTTTTTTTTACTAAAATAGTAATTTGGTGATCCTGGAGCACAAAATTATTGTTTTAGTGAAAAAAATTTGATGCGTATAAAAAAATTTCAAAAAAAAAATTTTCGATCAATTTTTTTTTTGGTTTTTTGCGTACGTGGGGCTTCTGTCGTTTCATCTGTCATTCCCGTTTTGTTAAGCTCCTTGAGCAGCATGTTGCAGCTAAATACAGTCAAATTCAAGATTTTTTCATCTACTTTCCGAATATATAATCACTTTTACGTTTTTAAAATTTCGTTTTTGTATTGGAAGCGTTTAAAGTAGGGTCAGAACTTATGGCAAGACTGTGTAAATATTAACTGAACAGATGACCCGCTTCAAAAAAAATACCAGGAACAGACTGAGACCAAAGACCTTTCTAAAAAATCCGAACAATGACTGTGATTTGGACCTCATTACATTCAACTTTTCAAACTGAAAAATGAAGACTGTTTTTTGGACCTGGGCTGGCCCATGACCAGTATAAAAATTTCTAAAAAATGTAGAACATGAATGACCGGACCGTTTGAAAGCTCCAAACAAAGACCTTGATTTTAGAGCAACTGCAAAACCTCAGTAGTCCTCCTACAAGCCCAATTATTGAAAAATGAACCTGTATTGCTGAATTTTTCGATAAGGAGGTATTTTTGAGTGATTTTTTGTTGAAGACAGCTATGGTTTTTCGATTTTACATAAAACTTGAAGAGAACTCACTTCTAACATATAGAAGTTGGTTTTCGATCAAAACTGGTTCAAAAGTGACTTCAAGTGTTCAGAAACCAGGCTGCAATTTTCAAATTCGAATAGTAAGTAAATTCTAATCAGATTCACCTATTTTCAGTCCAGTCTCGTCATCCATCATGTACCTACGCACCTACAGCATTACATAAATACGATTACAAAGCAACTTCAACCTCTGCACCAATTCGCTTTGAAAACACCATCCATTAATCTACGGGTTCGGTGCTGCCTTCTTTCCACAACACGCAACACACCGGGAAGGGGAAAAAATGCACGTTGCTTTAATTCAACGTGAACTAAACAGCAGCGATGAGCAATCATCAATTTAATTCTTCAGTACATATTTTTTTTCGGGGGATGCGCTGAAAATATATTCTATCGTTAAAACCAGAGTCCATTCAACGCGAACATTTTTCTCATCGCTTTGTTAAATTCTTTATTTATTTCACTCACACGATATACTTACACATAGTACGCAGATACACGAACCCATCACGGAATATGCCGTCAAGATTTCCGCGTAGAATGAAATATTCCTTCGAAGGGCAATTTGGATTTTTCTACAAGGCTGTTCCGGTAAAAAGAACCCATTTACGTCTTCTTACATATGTATTACCATACGACGTTCTAATCGTACGAGTACATCAGTGTGAGTTTGCAAAGTAGGAGCAGGACTATTGAGGTATTTCACTTATTTTATTTCGTATTTTCATAACGTTATCTGTTCTTACACGATCATAAACTTCATTGAATTTTTTTTTTGAAATGATGGATACCATTCACAGGAGCATTGTTGATGAATAAGGTGGAAAAGCACTACCATTGCAACACAAAAATATACTTGAATTAGAAAAAAATTCCAGCTGCATAATATATCGTCGTATCCCTTCGCGTCACATGTTTGCTGTCACATTAAATGACCACCTGATGCTCAGACGAAAAATACAACTCGATTTCATATACGTAATATCTCCTCCAGAGGATGCTATAACCAGGAACTTAATCTTTAAAGGTTTACTATATTCCAGCCCAGATCTCCACTCCACACTGTTGACATCCATGTAACCGCAGCAATACACCACAACGATACACTTTATAAACCAAACTCTCAAAGAGAACGGCAAAATATTTACACTGACTTTAAAAAAAAAACACAGCGAGAAAAAAGAGCAGGTACAAACTCAGAATAAAATTTATATTCCCTCTCACACCTCTTTCTCCACAGACACATTACTCATCATGGTACTCTTACCTTTATGTCCTATACAAGTTTTTTTGAGTTTTGAAAAAAAAAAGCGAAGAAGGGAAAAAAGTAGCATCACGTAGAGTACTCCCAATGCTACAATTTTTCGCCATCGTCGTACTATTTATGTATATTTGCATTTTGACGTGGCACAAGTACATCTGTCTGCCCCGCCAGCGACGAAATGGAAATAGTCGACCGCGTTTATAATATCAATTTTGAAATATTAACCGTTTTCTCCGCTGTGGAGCTGCGCCGAGCCCCTCGAACGTATTCGTCATTGCCAGATGAAAAGCTCCGAATGTGGGTACAAAAAAAAGGTTCGAGTAAATAGTTTCTCTAGGTTTTCGCATGTATGTTGTCTGCCATCTGTATGTATACATGGAGAAAGTAACCGTGTAAATAATACTGCGAATAAAACTCCTGTCAACGTAAAAATAATACTCGGTGTGGCATTTGCCCAAAAAAATAAATAATAAAACAAATGTAATAGGAAAATTGCGTCGAATGATAGTTTATTTTAGATAGGTGAAGTACGAGTATATCTATAACAAAACCCCATACAAAATATGTAGTGTAGATAGAATGATATACACGAGGATGATGGAAATTTTGATGGGAATAATATTGTGGGTATTATCTATAACTAGACTGAATACCTAAGCCATACATCCTTTTACATATAATGAATAATTATGCAATATTTATGGTTAGGAGGACGGTGAAGGAGGATCTTTTTTTTTAAAAAAAAATTGCGAAATACCGCAGAAAAAAGACCTGCGCATGCTGTTGAAATGTCAAAGAATTGTCCAAATCTGCTTTTAAAAAAGTCGTGACACATTTTTTACAAACAGAAAAAATACTCATAATAATAACAGAATCAATAAAGAAACAATAAAATTGATGATGATTAAAAATTATTCGACAAAAGGATAATAGGTACGATATTGATGTCATTTTTATCAATTTTTTTGGTGTACTTTTTCAGTTGAAAATCATCTACCCAATGGGGAGGACAGAGTTTGAGTCATTTTCATCGATTTTGTAAACCTGGTGACTTCAGGTGAATCAGTCCCCAAGATTCACCAGAAGTCACCAGGTTTACAAAATAGTCATATTTCATTCCCTGGTGACTTTTTGGTGAAAGAAGTGGCCTTATCTGAGCGATTTTGTAAACCTGGTGACATCTGGTGAATCTTGGTGACTGAATCACCAGAAGTCACCAGGATTCACCAGAACATTGAAAAGTCAAATTTCATACCCTGGTGTCTGTTTGGTGACAGATCCGCCAAGTAGTGCTCATATTTGAGCGATCTTGTAAACCAGGTGACTTCTGGTGAATCTTGGTGACTGATTCACTAGAAGTCACCAGAATATTGAAAAGTATTTGATGACAGATTCACCAAGAAGTGGCCATATTTGGGTGATTTTGTAAACCTGGTGATTTCTGGTGAATCTTGGTGACTGATTCACCAGTAGTCACCAGAATTCACCAGAACATTGAAAAGTAATATTTCATACACTGGTGACTTTTTGGTGAAAGAAGTGGCCTTATTTGAGCGATTTTGTAAACCTGGTGGCTTCTGGTGAATCCTGGTGACTGATTCACCAGAACATTGAAAAGTCATATTTCATACCCTGGTGACTTTTAGATGACAGATCCACCAAGAAATGGCCATATTAGAGCGATTTTGTAAACCTAGTGATTTCTGGTGAATCTTGGTGACTGATTCACCAGTAGTCACTAGAATTCACCAGAACATTGAAAAGTAATATTTCATACCCTGGTGACTTTTAGGTGAAAGAAGTGGCCTTATTTGAGCGATTTTGTAAACCTGGTGACTTCTGGTGAATCTTGGTGACTAATTCACCAGAAGTCACCAGGATTCACCAGAACATTGAAAAGTCATATTTCATACTCTGGTGACTTGGCCTTATTTGAGCGATTTTGTAAACCTGGTGGCTTCTGGTGAATCCTGGTGACTTCTGGTGAATTAGTCCCCAGGATTCACCAGAACATTGAAAAGTCATATTTCATACCCTGGTGACTTTTTGATGACAGATCCACCAAACTGTGCTCATATTTGACGGGTTTTTTAAACCAGGTGACTTCTGGTGAATCTTGGTGACTGATTCACCAGAAGTCACCAGAACATTGAAAAGTACATATTTGATAACAGATCCATCAAGAAGTGTCCATATTTGAGCGATTTTGTAAACCTGGTGACCTCTGGCGAATCTTGATGACTGATTCACCAGTAGTCACCAGAATTCACCAGAACATTGAAAAGTAATATTTCATACCCTGGTAACTTTTTGGTGAAAGAAGTGGCCTTATTTCAGCGATTTTGTAAACCTGGTGACTTCTAGTGAATCTTGGTGACTGATTTACAGAAGTCACCAGGATTCACCGGAACATTGAAAAGTCATATTTCATACCCTGGTGACTTTTTGATGAAAGAAGTGGCCTTATTTGAGGGATTTTGTAAACCTGGTGGCTTCTGGTGAATCCTGGTGACTAATTCACCAGAAGTCACCAGGATTCACCAGAACATTGAAAAGTCATATTTCATACCCTGGTGACTTTTTGATGACAGATCCACCAAACTGTGCTCATATTTGACGGGTTTTTTAAACCAGGTGACTTCTGGTGAATCTTGGTGACTGATTCACCAGAAGTCACCAGAACATTGAAAATTACATATTTGATAACAGATCCATCAAGAAGTGTCCATATTTGAGCGATTTTGTAAACCTGGTGACCTCTGGTGAATCTTGATGACTGATTCACCAGTAGTCACCAGAATTCACCAGAACATTGAAAAGTAATATTTCATACCCTGGTAACTTTTTGGTGAAAGAAGTGGCCTTATTTCAGCGATTTTGTAAACCTAGTGACTTGAAAATCACCTACTCAAGGGAGAGGACAGAGTTTGAGTCATTTTCATCGAGTTTGTGATATACTTTTTCAGTTGAAAATCACCTACCTAAGGAGGGAGGACAGAGTTTGAGTCAACTCACCATTGTATCATGTAATTTGAACGTGAAATCAGAGTCATGTAAATCCAAGATGCTTTCTCTCTCTATTTCCCCTTGGATTATTGAATACTCGGTAGAGAGGATAATGCCACGTCTACGTTGAGGTGATTCGAGACAAAATAAGGGGAAATAACTAACCTACCGCAGGAATGCAATACCGATCAATTGTAAGCTTCTTAATGCAGATTTCGAACGCATTTACAACGTGTAAAACCATCGATAATAACCTCGACTTTGTAATCGTATTACAAAAAAGCAGATTACAAGAGCGTGACTGTTGAGTGTTGGATTTAACTATTTCTTTCTCCGATTTTTTTTTTTTTTACAAATAATTTGTTCGGAGAAGGTGTAACCACGATGTAAAGTTGATGTAAGATTATTCAAGTTGTTGTTTTTTCAATAGTTGTTCTTTCTTACGTATTTCAGTTTTACACGTGTTTGTTGTGTTCTAATACCTTTTTAATATTCAAGAAGCTCAAAATGTGAAGTGGATATCAATGTACCATTTTTACGATTCTTTGCAAATAAATAATTCATATTTTCATTGTACAAAAACATATCTATTAAATAAAAAAAATTCAGCGATATCACATTTAAAAAGTTTAGGTAAAATTCTCACAAATTGACCTCCACCAACACCGTTAACCAATCCAACTACACCAGATTCAAAACCTTTAAATTGATAAACATAATCATAATTTCAACTCGATCTCCATAAATTTTCATTTAATTCCAGCGTTACCAATTCTTCGGCGTCAAAATCCCTGCAATACTCTTCGATAATGTAAAACACCATGAACCCAAGACAAACGCACATCAATGGTAGAAAAACATCTTCCAAAGACGATTCTATGCTCCGGGGAATAATAATTGCATCTTTTTCGGACACCAATTTCCACCCAAATGCCATATTGTTCAACATCCAAATTCCAAAACCAGTGTGTCTGTAAAATATGTACGACGAAAGGAATTATAATCGAGAGTAAATTTATTCCACTTTGTTAACATTAGGTATACAAATAAGCATATTTTCTCAAAAAATTATCCAGTCAACGAGGAAATTTTTTCGCGATTTCGTTCACGATATAACGAGGTGTTCGCCACTACTATCGTAAATTGTCTCCATCGTATACTTATCCGCCTCGCTTCGCCAAAACGAAAAAAAAAACCTGTACAGTAAACACGTTATTTTTTCAAGCAGGTAAACAAAGTAACGAAATTTATCGCGAATTAGAAATGACGACTTGGAAACGAGATTACATTCGGGAGCAGCTTTCTGCAGTAATTTTTCACCTCTGCCCTTCACCCTTGTACAGAGTTCTTTACTCGATTCTTTTCTCTTCTTTTTTTTTCTTATATAAATTGAGTAAAGTATGACGTCCGTTCGGGTTTATTCGAGGGTAATCCTCAACAGTGAGAAAATTGCGCCTGCCGCTCTGCAACTTATTTCCCATGATGGAAACAAACAATGTATATACGTTGTGAAAAGAACAACCGTTGCCGAAGAGGAAGGGTGAAAAAAACTAAAGCAATTTACTACTTTTTCGTAAACGAGTAGAAAAATAAACGTATAGCAAAAAACCGGACAATCTTGGCCTCGAATTCGAATAAATAGTCCGCAGAGAAACCCATCTCCTCGTTTCGCATCTATCTAATCTACACATACACACGAACCTCCTTTTAACAAAACGTTTTCTCCGATCCCTCCTACTGACCGCAGCTTCCTACGTTTCTCATCGCGTTCGTCTTAAATTACCCTTCTACACGTTTTTCGCTCTGGTTTTACCACCTTAACGTGTAGTAAGACGCAGGATTAATACATATTCCTCGAAGATCCATCCATTAAATCAATCCGCCTCGTCTTGCCTCACCTTCGGCTGTCGACTACCTTCCAAATCAACCGTTTTGATTACACCTTTGCTGGTCATCTTTGCTCGAGATGTAGCAATCTCTTGATAAAAACGCTTCGACCGTTTGCCTTGTGTTGAGTTTTTCTACACGGCGAGATGAAAGAAAATAAATAAAATGTTCTCGACGTCTCACTTACTCACTCGCGTACAGGTAAATTTATATTATGAGGTCCCCGTAGAGATGGATAGGGATTTTTGCCTTCATTCTGACTGTTTCGTTGCTCGATTTTCTAGCAACATGATTTCAACGCGAATCGACGCCATAAATAGGTCCTATTGCTTCAAAAAAAAGAGTAGGGAAATCCTCGATTTTTTTGAAAACTTTCAAATTATGGGTATTTTTTGAATACTGGATTCCAGAAGTTGGTATTTTAATAAAATTTCATCCCCTCTTCCACTCAAAAAATTTCAATAAGCTCAACTTGGAGATCTAAAAAGTGGAATGAAGACGTTGATGAGATTTTAAAAATTAGAAAAAATTTTCGACGCTTTGCTGAGTTAAAATTTTACTATGTATTTAAAAAATTTTCTTTATTTCCAAAAAATTGAAAAAATAAACATAAATTACCTATGTTGGAAGGTTGGAACCTCTTTTTGAATTTTCAATTGCAAAGGACTTACTTACTCGTACAACTGAGCAAAATTAAAATTTTCTAAAGAAGGAGCGAAGCCCTTCCTACTTAGCCATGAAGGAGGGGAGAGTTGTAACTTTTTCCATTTCACATAGGTACCATTGGAAGTAATGTGCAAAAGAACTGCTCTCAAAAGTCGGTTGGTTGTTGAAGTGACGTTTTTTTATCAGGCGTCGTATCATCCCTTTATGAGCCCCCTATGGAAAAATGTATACGTTAATGACAGAAAATTTTTCTTTTTTGATGTTCTACGACTTTTGTTCTATCTGGGTAATTTGAAAAGTTATAGCTGAAAAATGAAAATATAGACCCTCTTGACCCCTTCAAAAGGGTCAAGATATCTACTTCTACAGATTTTAGGGAAGTTCTGAAACTTCTTCCTGAGATTTTTTTTTACAAATAGACCTAAGAAGCATGTACTATACATACAAAGTGCTGAATTGAAAAATGGAGAAATTACCCTCTAATATTAAAGAAAAAATCTAAAGTTACTTGGAGCTATGTATTTTTTCTAATATTTAGATGGAATTTTGAAAACAGAAAGGAAATAATTTTAAAAGAAATCTGCTAAAAAAAACTAAACAAGCTTCCAAAAATTACATAAAAGGCTCCAACTTTTTTTCTCCTTAAATTGGAAAATTCTTCTTCCAACTTATGGTTTTTTGAGTTTCCATAGGTGCTGATTTCGAATTTTAAATTATTTTTTTAAATGAACTTGAGTCACTCAGAACTCATAATAAGCCTCAAAATTTCAAATGACTGAAGAAATTGAATGATTCATGTTTTGTGGTGTTTTTAAATACGCTGATTTCAAATTTTGAAATCATTTTTTGATTCCGCCCATTCCCATCCATAATCTGGACTCGCCTCAAAAAGATTCAAAAAATAAAATTAGCTCCTATAAAAATCTATGTAATAAAGCATAGATCAAAAAGATAGCTTTTCTAATTTTATAAAATTTTGAGACTTATTGAATGGTCCAAGAGCCTCTCGTATCAGAAAACCGAGTTGAAATTTGTAACCAACACCTAAAACCATGCAAACCACAAGTCAAATTCATTTTACATTTTTTTAAAAGAAAGAGGGGCATGGTAAGTTTTACAGAAATGTTACCAAAAACCGTAAGTCTCGTGGATTTTTCAATTTTTAAAAAATTCGGTGGCTTATTGTGCGGTCTTGAAGGCTGATATCAAAAAAGTAATTGCAATTCGAAATCATCATATCGAAACAAAAACATATAAAACAATAGTTCACACAATTTTACATTTTTAAAAATTTGAATTTAAATAAAAATGGGAGAGGAGTTTCTTAGTTCTCGGATGGGAGGATGATGATGGAGCTCCGATTTCGGGTGCATAAAAACCCAAAATAAGTTGTATGAAAAGGTACCAAATGCTTAAAAATCACAACTTCACCTCCCCTCATCCTACTCCAAAAAAAAAAAGTTGGAAGCCTTTCAAAGCTGACTGTTGGAATTTTTTTGAAAGTGAGAAATCATGGCGATTTTTTTACTTCTGAGAAAGCTGGAGAAGTCAACTTTAAACGACTCTAATTTTTTTTGTAGCAAGATAGAGGAGCAGGGTCCTGATTTCTGAAATTTTGGGACTTTGTACATGAAAATTCGCTAAAAAGGTCAAAACCACTTTTCAGGCAACATCGCCCAAATCTTATTCCAAGACACATAAAATTATAAAATTGAGCATTCACAAAAAAGTTTTACTCAAAACTTTCAACAATTCAAAAAAATGATTTTTAAGCTCATTTTAATGCTTTTTAAATCAATGAAAGCAATGTTTACTCAAATTTTTTGCTGATTTCAAAATATAGAGCTTCAAATTTGGGCACTGAAAAGGAAAATTAGAACAGTACAAAAACATTTAGGCTCCTTTTCTGATCCATGAGAGCTTGGGAGTGAAATTCGCTTGAAAAATTCAAGAACAATATTGAAAGTAACCTCCCCCCCAACCTTAAAAAATTATAAAAGCTTTTTCAGCTCAAAAATTACATTAATGATAAAAATAATTCCAACGTACCTAACGTAAGTTCAATAGATGATTGCAATCATACTATTTGCATTGGAAAAACTAGTAAAGAAAAAGCCAAAAATTGAAGATAGGTAAATACTTTGGATAAAAAAAAAGTAAAAACAAAAAAATAGAAAAACTTAAGAATAGGTGGATATATGTACCTAGCCTAGGTTGGTCTTGATGGGTGCTAACTTCGTAAAACAAAGCAATTGGTTTCAAAATTTGGTGTGTTGCTAACCAAACAAATAAAAAAAATAAAAAGAGGTCAAAAACCAATAAAATGAAACGAAAAACTGAAAAAAATTTAAATCAGGTTAGGCAATAGAAATGAAAAATCGTGGTTTGAGAAAAAACTAAATAAAAATGATTATGAACTAATTTTTAAATCAGAATCAATAATGAAAATACCTAAGTGTTTGACGAAAAAACGAAAAGAAATACTTAAAAAAAAAAAAATTAATTGGCCAGTTTTTACATCGAAATTCAAAATTTCTATTTGCAATAACTTCTCAAAAAATTGGTTTGTAAAAACTCGTTTCTCTTGTTTTTAATTTTTCAAAATCATCTGCCGTATAAAAAATAGATACCCGCATTAATGTAATAAAATGAAAACATTTCTACATGATTAAAATAAAACTTGGAAGGTGTAATAGGTACCTATTCGTTTACCTGATGTTATCACTGTTATCTTTCACGCGTGTTTTCTTCAATTTTTAATAAAACAGACACATTTTAATTTTTAAACTCGTTTCAGGATTCAAACATCGAAAATGACGCAGCATTATTATACCTACTCGAGAAAAACAAAAACTCGAAGCACATTACTTAATAGAAACAAACTGTGTCCACTCAACAAAATTCGATCATTTTGGCAAAAAATTAATTCACGTTGTTCTAACCTACGTAAATCCATATCTGAAAATGTTTTCTTTTAAACTATGTACACAACTTGTTATTGAAATACGATTAAGTATGTAATTCAAATATAAGTATTGGGGCATATCTAAAGTAAACTTGATAAACATTTCGTTCGTTCGATAACATAAAATCAATAATCAACGAAAACGAAGTAGGTACCCAGCAGCTATCAATTTACAATGTAAGTTTCCGGTTCAACCTTTACTCAATTCAAAAAACATGTTTTTATTTTATAGCATCTAATCCAAAAAGGTGTCGAAATTCACACATAATTAAAAAGATGCTTCCTCTAACAGTAAGTAAATTTCAAAACAAACAATTGCGATTTCCTCGTAATAAAATAGATTTTAGATTCTGATAACTTAATTAACTTCTTTCAGTGTGCTTCTTTTCTACTGAATTCGTCCAGTTGATTTTTACATCTTCACAAATTATGATTTATCCCCCCTTGTCATCACTTTTGATCATTTTGTTATCATCCACTTCACTCGTTCAATCGACCAATCCACCTACAGAAGTTCAATTCGACGAAAACTTCATCGTGAAGCATTATTTCGTGGACAAAACGCTCCTACTACGAGAATTATTCAAAGACGACGGTCCCGATTACAATTACATTAGTTACCCTTCAAAATGGGGCAAAACGACAACCCTGCAAATGATAAAACGCTTCGCTCAAATCGAAATAGGCAAGAATCGCGTCCCTCTGAACTGGAACCAGACAAAAGCTTATCAACTTTTCAAGAATTTGAAAATCGCTCGACATCCAGAAGTACTCGAAAAACACATGGCTCGTTACGCCGTCATTCATTTAGATTTAAAAATCGATATCGAAGAGGAAGAACCGATCAACGACGATAATGTGGTCAGAGCTTTAAACGAAGTGATTCGCAAATCCTACTTTGAATACCGTTGGCTCGTCAAGTTGGCAAAAAACTTGGTTAAAGGTGTCCCAAAATCCGAATCTATCACGGATAGAGCTCTGCAAGGTACACTCGATCAAGTAGAGCAACGAGAAAGTATTCTCTTTTTGGCTCAACTACTGAAAGACTTTTTCAGAGCGAATGTGCTTCTGTTAATCGACGATTACGATTATTTTTCAAATAAAGCTTTCGTGAGCGGACGAAAGTACATAGATCGGTATAAGAAAATTGTCAGAATGATCGTCAAGAAATGTTTCACGTATGGAAACCTTTACATAAGTCACGCGGTCATATTTGGCAGCAGCAGTCTTAATTATAATTTCAGTTCGTACAATTACCCCAAAGTAGGACATTACGAGCTCGGAAACCGGATGTTTTTATCTGATGATCGTTTTGGAGCTTTTTTAGGATTCACTGAAAACGACGTGAATACTCTTTGTCACAAATACCAATGCACTGATGAGGAAACTCAACAATTGAGGCTATGGTACAATGGCTACTTGACTCGAAAGTTACATTTACACGACGAAGAAACTAATAAATTAAAATGGATGGATGTCCAAACATTCGGAAGCGAGCAGAGATCAATCTATAATCCTTATTCCATCACTCAGTATTTTTCTCATCGATCATCATCCAAAAAAATGACCCCAGTTTTTAAGAATTTCTGGCCTCAAAGTCAAGATCTCCAATTCATGTATAATTTCCTACGAGTACCCGAATTTCGGGACAAATTCGTGGGGCTTTTCAAATACGACGGTATCGAAATGCCATTCGATCGAAACGAAATACCGCAGGCTTTTCATCAGTTCACCTCGATGGAAATTTTCAACGATCAAATGATCGAGCTACAAGATGCTGAAAATCTACTCGTAGGTTTTTTTTTCGACTCTGGATACCTGTGTTATTCTAATGATCTTTATCACGTTGCTCGAATACCTAATTACGAAATTAAACATACCCTGATCGAAATTCTCTTGGATTTTTATCAAAAAAGAAACATGCCTATGGATGAAATTCGCGACTGTTTTGATCGTATAATCACAGCTACCTCTTGGAATGATTCTGTAATCGTGGCTTCAGAAGCTCAAGAAGTGTTATCAAGGACATTTAGAATTATTAGTAAACCGTATTACTACAAGAGAATGCCCACAAATCAGGACAGCGAATTGGAACCAATTCGTCAAGTTCTTCTACCTAAAGGACCAGAGTTGCATAATATCATTTTCACAGCAGCTCTGCATACCTCGCTGGGAAAAAATAATACGGTGGTTAATGTGACTGAGACTGGAGATTATCGTGAACGAGATGATATCTTGGTGCACGATCGCGCAAACAATAATGCTTTGATTATTCGGTTTAGAAATCAAACTAATATGGAGAAAGCAATACCGGTGGGATTTAGAAGAGCACTAAAACCTAAGAAAAATATCACTAAGATTAAATTTCTCGTTGTCAAGGTTGATCAAAGACAACAAGTTGAGACTTTGGTGCAAATATTTAACTGAAAAGTGAGCAAATACCTTGATTTAATGGCAAAAAATTGCGACATTAGGAAAGTCAACAGGTATTAAATGAAACAATTGGCATATTTTGACATTTTAAATTCACAAAGAAAATATTTGAGAAGTTTTTTTTTTTTTGAAGTATCATGTACTTATTTTTTTTTAAACAGCAAAAAATCAAGACCATTTTCAAAATTTTCGGATTTTGAACTCTGGCGGAGAAAGTCGAACGATTGGTTTGAAAATTTGAAACTTTTCCTACGTCTTATTAAGATCATTTGGCCTATTAATTTATCACACTCCAAGAGGAAAAGTTTGAAAAAATCAGCCTAACCATATTTAATATTTTTGACAGGGTTTCGAGGACATTATCAGCTGAAAGTAATGGAATTCAGTTTTGGAAATTTTTCATCAATTTTATTTAAAAAGTAGGTAGGTAAGCTTATTGCAATTTTGGTACAAGAGTTTTGAAACCCGCTCTTCATAAAAAGTCAACTTTCGTTGAAATCGAGCCAAAATGTTTAACTTATTCAAAATTTGAAAATTCTGAAATTCAGCATTCTACCACTAACTTACTAAAAATTATTTCAATTCAATTGAACTATGGACACAAGGTATATACATATTCCTTTTTCAACACAGTTCTCATATTTTCAAGCAATGAATAAATCATAATTCAGTAAACAATATTGACTTACTCATTATTATCACGTTCTTTGATATTTACATATGTCAAAAATTTGTACTCACCTGAAACAGAAAAACAACAAAAACTTTCGATTAGTATTTCCAGGAAAAATAATTTAAGAAGAAAATCGATTGGAGTTTTCTTAAAGTTGTTTTTTTTACTTTTCATCTTTTTTTATTTCTTAGATAATAATTTGAAAATATTTTTTATTCTTCTTCTGAATTTTTGAAACATTTAATTTTACATCAAAATTTCAGTCAAATAATATTTATTATCAATTCATATTCTGAAAAAGTTTCAGAAAAACAAACAAAAAAAAAACAACAAACAATCAAAGTGATTAAATAGGTAGGTACCCAGTTAGGTATAGATAGGTACACAAAATTTCAAAACTATAAAAAAATAAAACCATCCAATATTTTGATATTTATTCAAAAATCACGCAAACAAAAATCAAAGAAATTTGTGAGGGCGAATGGGAAAAGGGACCTCCCGACCAAAAAATCAATTTCTGTTTTCTTCGCTAAATTTTCTTGGGGACTCTTTAAAAATCGAGTGGAACCCTCAACAGGCCTCAATTTTCATCATTTCATCGAATTTTTCTACTTTTAAGCGAGGCATGTATAAATTTATTACTTACAAAAGTAGAAAAATGACGCAAAAAATTCGAAAAAAAATGTAAAAATGCGTAAAAAATTAAAATTTTACAAAAACTCATTACTTTTAAAAGAAATACGTGAAAAAAAATATAAAAAATTTTTGCCGACTGCGGGACTCGAACCCACGACCTCTGGCGTGACGAGCCGCCTCTGTACACACGTAGCCACCGGGAGTGTTGTGAGAATCGGCTTTCTAATGATATACAACTAATTTTATTGTGAAATTAACATGAATAACACGAAAGAACAGAAAAACATCGCCAAAATCAGCCGCAAATCAGATTTTTATTAAAAATGAAATACTAAAAACCTTGAATATACTCAATCTATCAACTTTGAAGTGCATAATTTGGCCAGTAGAGCTTGTTGGAGGACGTGCGTGAATGTTTGGTAGTATGTAGAACCTTCGAAGTTCAAATAGCCATACATAATCTTACAAAATAACAGAGGAAATAACGCAAAACTTTAAACCTCCCCCCCTGTAAAATTTTACTTTTGGTCGGGAGGTCCCTTTTCCCATTCGCCCTCACAGATATTGGGTTATGCATCGTTTGGTAATTTTGGTCAACCCCCTCTCCCCCCCATATGAATTTGAAAAAATCGACCGTTATGGATCAAAATCTAGAATTAAAAAATCGATTTTCAAACGATTGCAACTTTTTATCGATAATGAAACGAAAAAATGAATGGGTACTTAATTTTTAACATGATTGATGGAATGAATCGATTTTTAATATTCAATCAATCGATCCTTGATTCTGACCGATTTTTGACCGGAAAGTATAAGTATGTACTATTTTCGCGCCAAAAATTATTTTTCATTTAAAATCTATTCGATTATATGAGATCGAAAATTAGAAATTAATCGATTTTTGGGATTCGAATTAGGTTATCGATTTTTCATCATAATTGTTTTTTGATCCAGAAGCCTGTTTTTGAAACTGAAATTACTTACTTCTTCATTTCAAATACAATAAATTGCAGGTCACATGCGATCAAAAACCGTGAATGAATCGATTTTCTGGATTCGTTCATCAATTTTCGATCACGATTAATTTTTGATCCACAAACTCATTTTTGAAATCTGAAAATTATTTTCTTCATTCTACTTAAATAGGTATGTACGATCGCTCATATGCGATCAGAAATTGGAAATGAGTCGATTTCTGGGATTCGATTAATCGATTTTTGATCACAATTAGTTTCTGATCCACAAAGTTACATATTTTTGGAAGTTGAAAATGAGGTTCTCCATTCCAAATGCTTATGTACGATCGCCCATACGCCATCACCCCATCAGAAATCGCAGAGGAATCGATTTTTAATTTCGATTAATCGATTTTTGACCACGATTAATTTTTGGTCCGGAAACCTATTTTTGAAAGTTGAAAATTCTATGTTACATTTCAAACACGATTGACCATATGCGATCGATAATCGCAAATAAATCGATTTTTGGTTTCGATTAGTCGATTTTTGATCACGATCAACTTGATCCAGAAGCCTACTTTTGAAGCTGAAATTTAATTTTTAATTTCAAGCACAACTTATGATAAATTAGATCAAAAATCGTAAATAAATCGATTTCTGAGATTTGATGAGTCGATTTTTTATCTGGAGGATTTCCTACGTTTTTGGAGGCAATGAGAACAGTAGTATAGGGGTCACTATAGAGCACTCCCGGGCACACCCGGAAGTGCTCTATACTGACCCCTACACTACAAGTTTGTTGTTATTGATGCAGTTGCAGTTGCAGTTTGTTGTTGTTGTTGTTGTTGTTGTTGATGCAATTGCAGCTGCAGTTTGTTGTTGTTGTTGGAGGTCATCCACCTAGTGTACTATATCCTATAAATTTATAGTGCACTGTTGTTGTTGTTATTGTTGGAGGTCATTCACCTAGTGTACAATAAATTTATAGTACACTGTTTTTGTTGTTGTTGTTGTTGTTGTTTGTTGTTGTTATTGTTGGAGGTCATTCA
The DNA here is from genome assembly GCF_950023065.1 of Planococcus citri. Lineage (NCBI taxonomy): Eukaryota > Metazoa > Arthropoda > Insecta > Hemiptera > Pseudococcidae > Planococcus > Planococcus citri. The sequence goes on from NC_088680.1 coordinate 33,572,494, forward strand.
CCCAGTGTACTATAAAATTACTTGAGATAGAACACTAGATCGATGACCTATAGTTACTTAATCTAAAATATATCTAATACTTAATCTAAAATAATATTAACCACTTCCCTGTATTATACTTAGTATAAGTAACACAACACAAACAACTGACTCCTAATGAACAGTGCACTCCTATTTATATATTTTTTCATTACCCCCACTCCTAATCAAATAGTAGGGAAAAAAAGGAGTGGGGGGGATGCGCGCACAACTTCTACAAAACACGTCTGTCATGTATGAGATCCCAATGAGTTGTGACTTCTAATGAACAGCGCACTCCTATTTATAGGTTTTTTCATTACCCCCACTCCTAATCAAATAGTAGGAAAAAAAGGAGTGGGGGGGGATGCACACGGAACTTCTACAAAACACGTCTGTCGTGTATGAGATCCCAATGAGTTGTGACTTCTAATGAACAGCGCACTCCTATTTATAGGTTTTTCATTACCCCCACTCCTAATCAAATAGTAGGAAAAAAAGGAGTGGGGGGTTGCACACGGAACTTCTACAAAACACGTCTGTCATGTATGAGATCCCAATGAGTTGTGACTTCTAATGAACAGCGCACTCCTATTTATAGGTTTTTCATTACCCCCACTCCTAATCAAATAGTAGGAAAAAAAAGGAGTGGGGGGTTGCACACGGAACTTCTACAAAACACATCTGTCATGTATGAGATCCCAATGAGTTGTGACTTCTAATGAACAACTCACTCCTATTTATAGATTTTTCATTACCCCCACTCCAATTTATATTTTTTTTTTCATTACCCCCACTCCTAATCAAATGTAAGTTAAAAAAAAGGAGTGGGGGATGCGCGCGCATCTTCCACAAAACACACGGAAATAAAAGAAAAAAAAGGTGTGGGGATGCGCAAACAACTTCTACAAAACACGTCTGTCATGTATGAGATCCCAATGAGTTGTGGCCTCTAATGAACAGAGCACTCCTATTTCTAGGTTTTTCATTAACCCCACTCCTAATGAAATAGAAATAAAAAAAAAGGAGTGGGGGGATGCGCATGCAACTTCTACAAAACACGTCTGTCCTGTATGAGATCCCAATGAGTAGTGACTTCTAATGAACAGCGCACTCCTATTTATAGATTTTTTCATTACCCCCACTCCTATTTATATATATTTTTTAATTACTCCCACTCCAACTTCTAACTACAGACATGTTGTGCAATAATTCTCAGAAGTGTTTATCTTATCAACAGGAAATGAGTCATCAGTTTTAACTTGTGGTAAACAAGAAGGCAGCATTCTCTTTAATCTTGATTTTTGTTTTATCCAGTCAGAATTCTCAGAAATTCTCATCTTATCAACAGGAAATGAGTCATCATTTTCAACTTGTAGTAAATGAGGCGGCATTTTCTTTGATCTTGATTTTTGTTTTGCCTAACCAGAATTCTCAGAAACTCTTATCTTATCAACAGGAAATGAGTTACCAGTTTTAACTTGTGGGAAACAAGGTGGCATTCTCTTTGATCTTAATTTTTTGTTTTATCTAGACAGAATTCTCAGAAATGTTTATCTCATCAACAGGATATGACAACATATTCTCTAATGCTGAGAATAATTCTGCTTTGTGAAGTTTATAATAATATTTAATGTGTGCAGCACGAGCCTTTTGTTTCAGCTGCTTGACAGTTAATTTACATAAACTAGAACCATCATTCTTAGAACTGTTAGAAGCTAGTGTTTGGTTTTTCACCATTATAAATATCAGGGCAAATGCCCAATTTTTCCAATGTAGCCACCAAAACTTGTTTTTTCATTTTTGAAGCATATCTTACATTATTTACACGTGCTATATAACACAAATCCTTCATGGAGTAGCCCTGAAAATGGCTGTTTTGGATACATGTAGTATCATTAAATGAAGAAGTAGTATCATCAAATAAAGAAGTACTTGAGCATGCCATAGTTGAAACACAATTGAGATTCTCTAGTCAAGTACCTGTATATATATACTTTTTTTGTAGTTACCCCCACCACTTGAAATCAGGGCAGTCAGCAGTTGAAACAAAAAAAATAAGGGAACCAAGTAGGTACCTACCTAAAAAGTACATATGAATACATACATTGTAATTTTTCAAAAATAACCATGTTACTACACCTGCAGTAGTGTACTAGAATTTGGTCCTTTGCAATTCTTGCTTATAAAATTTTCCCACAATGATATCACCATTCAGGTCCTTCAAAGCAAAAGTTACAGGTATGGTCAAGGGGACTCTATGAACAACAAAGATTTCTGTTGTCCATTTTCTAGAGTATTTGTTTGCAAAAGTATATATGTAGCTTGTGATGCAAACATGGTAACCCACTTTCAATGTTGATGTTGGAAGTTTGAAAAAAAAAAAAATTTTTGTTGTGATATTTGAATTTTACTCATCATAAAATTTCATTCAGTGGTAAATTTGAATTTATCTTGAAATTTCAACTATTACTGATATGTTGAAGGACATAGAACTTTTTCCAAAGAAAAAATTACTTTTTATTCACATATTTTCTCACATAATCTTATTTTTGCATGCATCTTCACACATTAGGTATTGCATTTTCTTCAATATGTGCCAGTGAAATATTATATCAAGTTGGCATTCATATACTACTGTTTATAGTTTTTTGAAAGAATTCTTTGTATATGTCACACAATTGTTTGCGATTTTTGATACCAGTCATGGTGACCTTCCCTGATCTAAAAAGTGTTACCTTGGTTTTGCCACTAGTGTAGTACATACCTGGAAATGCTTCAGGGTTGAAAAATACACAATCAATGTTATCATAATAAAAACGATCAAACATTGGTTTAAATCCCAAATCAGTACTACCAACAATGTTAACTATGTGAAAATTAGTTAGCTTTACCGGAAAACCAAGTTTTTGAATAATTCTAGCAAATTTACGTGTTGCTAGATGTGCACTCACTTCATCAGAGGTACCTAAACAGACCATTTTACCAGATGTGAAAAGATTGGCACTTGCTCTAGGGTTTCTCAAACGCATGGTAACAGCACTAAACTTGGTTGGATTATAGATGACATTGAAACTGTGTGAAGCAATATGTTGTAAATTGAGAACACACTGTAAATCAGCTGTAGCTATGATATTGTGGATTGTTGGAAGTTCAAGTTGAAATGTTTGAAAATTAGACATTTGGACTGGATATCCTATGTCACCTATACTGAGAGCAACCATTTTTAATGCCACATAAGCCCATGTTTCATCTTCAGCATCCATACACAAGAGTTTTCCAGTATTGGTGGTAGCAGTAGTAGTATAAATGTTCACTACACAGTGTGGTACTTCATATTTGATCACAACAACATTGTTAGAATGGTCTACAACACCTGCACAATTATCTGCAATGTAGTCTAAATGTAGAATACAATTCAGATCAGCAACAGCATAGCAAGACATGTGTTTAAGGTGACACATCAAGGAATGATGAGGAAATCATTTAGTAGCCTGAGTATTTATACAGGAATCAAATTTTTCTTATATTTACATTTTTTCACATTGCACAACATGTCTGTAGATAGAAGTTGGAGTGGGGGTAATGAAAAAAAAAAATATATATATAAATAGCTCTCACATTAAAAGACAGGAAATGAGTCATGATCTATTTTTATCTTATCAGAATGGCAATTGGCAACACATCAATGCACAGGAAATGAGTTAGCATAACATAAATTATCAGCCATTTTTATCTTATCTCAAATCAATCTATAAGAAATAAGTCATCATTGCTATTTATTTTCATCTTATTAGGATGGTGGCACATCACAGCACTGGAAATGAGTGAGCATTCCATAAATTATCAACAATTTTAATCTTATCTTGAATTTTTATCTTATTAGAAAGGCGACAATCCCTTTGATCTTGATTTTTGTTTTGTCTAGCAAGAATTCTCAGAAACTGTTATCTTACCAATAGACATGTTGTGCAACTCTTATCTTATCAACAGGAAATGAGTCAGCATTCCATAAATTATCAACAATTTTAATCTTATCTTGAATTTTTATCTCATTAGGAAGGCGGCATTCTCTTTGATCTTAATTTTTGTTTTGTCTAGCCAGAATTCTCAGAAACTCTTATCTTATCAACAGACATGTTGTGCAATAATTCTTAGAAACTCTTATCTTATCAACAGGAAATGAGTCAGCATTCCATAAATTATCAACAATTTTAATCTTATCTTGAATTTTTATCTCATTAGGAAGGCGGCATTCTCTTTGATCTTAATTTTTGTTTTGTCTAGCCAGAATTCTCAGAAACTCTTATCTTATCAACAGACATGTTGTGCAATAATTCTTAGAAACTCTTATCTTATCAACAGGAAATGAGTCAGCATTCCATAAATTATCAACAATTTTAATCTTATCTTGAATTTTTATCTCATTAGGAAGGCGGCATTCTCTTTGATCTTAATTTTTGTTTTGTCTAGCCAGAATTCTCAGAAACTCTTATCTTATCAACAGACATGTTGTGCAATAATTCTTAGAAACTCTTATCTTATCAACAGGAAATGGGTCAGCATTCCATAAATTATCAACAATTTTAATCTTATCTTGAATTTTTATCTCATTTGGAAGGCGGCATTCTCTTTGATCTTAATTTTTGTTTTGTCTAGCCAGAATTCTCAGAAACTCTTATCTTATCAACAGACATGTTGTGCAATAATTCTTAGAAATTCTTATCTTATCAACAGGAAATGAGTCATCATTTTAACATGTATTTATAGATTTTCCAGTACCCCCACTCCTTTTCACCATACCCCCACTCTTTTTTATTCACACTATCTGTGGTTGAGAAAAGTATAAATAGAGGTACTAAGCTGAAATTTCTCATTATGTTTTTAAAATGTCGTGCAACTCGGTTGTTAATTGTGATTGTACCATTGTTAATACTAATAGTTTGGTTAAAAATAGTGATAATAGTTCGTGTATCGATCGTGAGTGCTTAAGTATAAATCGAAATAATTCGTTTATTGATCGTGAGAGTTCGGGTATACTAACTTCGATTGTAAATCATGATAGTTCGGTAGTGAATCGTGATAGTGCGCGCAGTTTGAAACGAAAAATAGTTTCTGTCAATGATACTAGTGTTGTAACTAGTTCTTTCGTGAAACTTCCAATCAAAAAACGTATTCTACAACAACATCGAGCTTCCCAAGAAGAACCATTGGACTTGTCTGTAAAACAACATGAAGATAAACCGTTGGATTTGTCCATGATGCCACCAAGATCGCCAACACAAAATGTATACATTGGCTATGGTACTGTTGTTACTCCTACTGCTCCTGTTGCTGCAGATGACATAGATTCCAAGGTTGGTAGTGATGATGATGATAATAATGACCATGATGACTATGCATCATTGCAATATATAAAAGTGAAAGAAATCAGCTCCCAGATCACCAAGAGAATGGGTGTACAGTTCCGGGATTATGAAATGCGACTGAAAAAAGATGTTGAAAAACTGCCACCAGTTGACCTCATAACCAAATCACTTGAAGAGATGCTGAATTTTGCCAAACAACAATCACAGTTCCGGAAAGGTGATAAAATTGATCTCGGAGTAAGTAACCCTCAATTCGGCCATCGCTATATTTCCACGGGTTATAGAAAAGAAGATGATCATATTCATGCATTAAAGGAGAAATTAATGCAAATCCTTACTTCAGATCAGAATGTCGATCTCTTCCAGTGTACATTCAACGTACACACAATAACCATGCCACGTGGTGGAGCAAGAACACGCATAGTTAATCTAGCTGAAGATTTGCACACTAAGAGAAGCGTTGTCAAAATAAGAAATGATGATAACTTGTGTGGACCAAGAGCCATCATAGTAGGACTCACTTATTATCCAAATAATATTCTTGGTCATGAGTTAAACGCCTCTGACATTAAAAACACCAGGATTGGTAGACTTATTCAAAAAGAACTTGCTGAAGAATTGTGTAGACGCATTGGATACAATTTGGAAGATACTCATGATGGATTCACCATTGAGGATTTCAAAAGAGTAGAAGAAGAACTCGACATTCAAATAACAGTACTCAATGCAGATTTCAACAACAGTGTATGCTACAGAGGTGATGAAAAAGATGTCAAGATCTATCTCTACAAGCAAGGTGACCACTTTGACACAATCACAAACATGAAAGGTTTCTTTGGATCCAAGAACTATTGTGAAAAATGCCTGACATCTTACTCGAAGAAGGATAAGCACACAACCTGTGTGAAAGGTCCCAAATGTTATCTATGCAGAGATGTGAAACACGATCCTGAAAGTGTTAGGCGTGTTTTTTGTGAAGATTGCAATAGATACTGCATGAATGAACAGTGTCTGAACCAGCATAAATCATTTGTATGCAAAACATGGTACAAATGTAAGACTTGTAATGAGCTGGAAAGACGCGATAATGCAGAAAACCATAAGTGTGGTTATGCCAAATGCCGGAACTGCAAGCAAATTGTGGAGAAAGCAACTCATAAATGCTACATGACAATGACAAGCGCCAAGGGTGGAAAATGTGAAGGAGGCTGCCAGAACTGTGATCCAACATCAAAGACCAAAAATAAAAAGTGTACCTACACTGAAAAGTACATTTTCTTCGATTATGAAGCTCAGCAAGAGACGGGTCAACATATACCAAACCTGATTATTGCTCACGATTTTTCTGGAAATGTCTACAGCTTCAATACTAACGATGACTTCTGTGCATGGCTCATTAGTAGAAAGCATAAAAACTACACCGCTATAGCTCATTATGCACGAGGATATGATGCCCATTTCATTCTTCAATATTGCCTGAAACAAACAATTTTACCTAAGACAATTTATAATGGCAGCAAGTTAATGGAACTGAAGATCAAGACCCTCAAATTACGTATCATCGATAGTCATTGTTTTGTTCCATCTGCACTTTCAGACTTTCCAAAGACTTTTGCACTAACTGAATTGTGTAAGGGATACTTTCCTCATTTATTCAACACTGTTGAAAATAAGAATTACATCGGAAAAATACCAGATAAGAGATTCTACTGCGCAAATCGTATGAAACCTGATGCTCGAAAAAAATTTATTGATTGGCATAATGCAAGAGTTGCTGAAGGCTATCAATTTGATATGCAAAAAGAGCTCTTTGCCTACTGCAATTCAGATGTGGATATTTTACGGCGTGGATGCTTACAACTTCGAAACGACTTCCTGGGTATTGCTAACATCGACCCCTTTTGTTATATCACCATTGCTAGTGTATGCATGGCTACTTATCGTAGCATGTACCTGAAACCCAACACCATAGCTGTCCTCAACAAGGAGTTGAGTGATCAGTTCTCAGAAATTTCACTTATGTGGTTGAAATCTCTCAGCAATAGCGAAAATATTACTCATGCTGGTAATGGTGGTGAAGTATCCTTATGTGGTGTTAAAGTTGATGGTTTTGATAGTGATACCAACACTGTGTACCAATTCCATGGGTGTTTCTGGCATGGTTGTCCAGATTGTTACAACGAAGAAACTGTCAATAAGGTAAACAATTACAGCATGGGTGATTTATACCAGAAGACAATGGATCGTACCGAACAACTGAGACTAGCTGGATTTACTGTCATAGAAATGTGGCAATGTAAATGGTTAAAATCATCCGAATATCGTAATTACAAGGCCAGCAACATTACCCAACAAATCACCAACCCCCTCAACCCAAGAGATGCCTTCTTTGGAGGTAGAACCGAAGTTTTTAAGTTGAAGAAAGTAGTTGATGGTGTGAAAGAAAAAATCAACTACATCGATGTATGTTCATTGTATCCCACAGTAATGTATTACGACGATTATCCAGTTGGACATCCTACGAAGATTTATTCACCTGCTAATCATGATCCGAGTTGGTTTGGTTTCATAAAGTGCAGAATCTTGGCACCGTATGATCTGATCATTCCTCTGTTACCTATCAAAGTGATGATGAATAAAACTGAGAAACTATTATTCCCATTATGCTTAAAATGTGCCATTGAAAGTCAACGGAAATGTGAACACTCCGCTACCGAGCGTCAATTTGTTGGTACATGGTCGACAGTTGAGGTTAACAAGGCCATCGAAGTTGGATACAAGGTTCAAGAAATCTACGAAGTCTGGCATTTTGAAAAATCCAATGAAATGTGGCAGGAGTACATCAGTGCAATGATGAAAATCAAGCTAGAAACTAGTCCACATGGCTACTCTACTAACACGGAATATGCTGAAGCAGTGGAAGAACACTACAACATCAAGTTGGACATCGACCAGATAATACCTAATCCAGGCAGAAGAGCCGTTGCGAAATTGTGTTTGAACTCCCTTTGGGGAAAATTTGGTCAACGGTTGAACATGAGCCAAACAGAATATCTCACCGATCCTAATCAGCTTTATAAACTACTACTTGATGACCGTTTGGAAAACTTACGTCTTGAATATGTGTCCGAAGAAATGGTTCAAGTGAACTACAGGCATAAGGATACATTCATCGAAGACAACTGCAAAACCAATATTTTTGTTGCTGCATACACCACAGCTAATGCAAGACTTCGATTGTATGATTTACTTCATGAACTTGGTGATGCTGCCCTCTACTGCGACACTGACTCAATTATCTATGTAGATAATGGTCTAAATACAGTAAAAACTGGTGATTTACTTGGCCAATGGACTAATGAACTCGGAGATGGTGTGTACATAACCAAATTTCTATGTACAGGTCCAAAATCGTATTATTACATCACCAATACTGAGAAAGAGTGTACAAAGGTGAAAGGATTCACCCTCAACTTTGCAAATGCCAGGCATATTAATGGTAAGGCCATGGAACGAATGCTTGAACATGAACTTCATTGTGTCTGTGTTACCAATGTAAATATCACACGTAATAAGAATACCAAACAACTTACTACTGTGTATCAACCCAAAAAATTCACCTTTGAATTTAATAAACGCTTAATTTGTAATAACTATTCAACTATACCTTACGGATATAAGCAATAGGTTAATGCTCCAACTACACCCTTCAAAAAAATGTTGTTTGAATTTTTTAAATAATGTATGAATTTTTTAGAAATAATGTATACATTTTTTTAAAAATAATGTACAATTTTATTAAAAATATGTAACGAAAATTATTGTAAAAAAAATTTTTAAAATGAAAAAAAAAAAAAACAAAGAAAAAGTGAGAAAAAAATAAGAGAATATGAAAAAAAAAACAAAAGAAAAAAAAATGAAAAAAGAAAATGTGAAAAAAAATAAAAAGGTTTTTTCCTAGTCTTTGGGGTCACTTGTTTGGAGCGTGCTCCAACTACACCCTATTAAAAAAAAAAAAAAAAAAAAAAAAAAAAAAATGAAAATGATATAAACCTGATGACTCAATACTTGTTATCAAAGACGTGATAACTCATTTCTTTGTTGTATGTATCACAATGCTGGCAATCAATACTTCTATTTATAGATTGAGGTTTACACATTTGTTCTCAAATTAAAAGACAGGGTATGAGTCATGAGCTATTTTTAACTTATTAGAATGGCAGCACATCAAAGCACAGGAAGTGAGTCAACATTCCATAAATTATCAACTATTTTTATCTTATCTCAAATCAAACTATAAAGAATGAGTCATCATTGCTATTTTTATCTTATCTCAAATTTTATCTTACCAGGATAGCAACACATCAAAGCATAGGAAATGAGTCAGCATTCCATAAATTATCAACTATTTTAATCTTATCTTGAATTTTTATCATATTAGACAGGTAGTATTCTCTTTGATCTTAATTTTTGTTTTTGTAGGGAATGAGTCATCAACTTCTTATCTTATCTTGCCTCAAAATAAACTGCAGGAAATGAGTCATCAACTCATCATCAGAAATTTTTGTCTTATCAACATATCCCACTGCTGATCCAGTCAACTGTCAAGAGTGGGGGGTTTGAAAAAAAAACAACCGTATCCCACTACTGATCTAGGTAAGAGTGGGAGTTGAAAAACTGTTATAAAACCAAATGTTTGTATCATAAGAGCTCATAATATTTGAGATGTCGACAATGTCAAGTTCTTCCAATTGTTTGTGCTGTGCTTGTGCTGAAGTCATGAAGAAAATGAAGAATGATGAACACTGCTACAAGATGGATATTCCCAGTGCATTTGACTTGAAATTTGAAGATTCTGAAATTGTAATTGAAGAGTTTATAAAGTGGGATTCAAAACATGTTCACATATACACTAAGGGGTTTGGTTTGCGTACCTTACCACCAGTTGAGAAAACAATCACAAAAAGAAGAATTGATTTTTGGAATAATATGGATCTAAAAACTCTACACATAGAATATATAGACTTTGGAGAGTATGAGTATACTCTATATGGTGAATACATGTCAAAAAGAAAATATAGAATTGGATGGTTATGTCACCAATATAACACATTTTATTACACTGAAAAATTAGATAGAATATACTGAACAGCAATAAAAAAGAAAACGTGAAAAAAAATAAAAAGGTTTTTCATAGTCTTTAGGGTCACTTGTTTGGAGTGTGCTCCAACTACACCCTATTGAAAAAAAAAAAAAAAATGAGAATGAAAATGATTGTTTTCAAATTAAAATGGCCCTTTTCAGGGCCACCAAAATGGCCCTTTTTAGGGCCGCCAAACTTCACTTCTTCACACATAATGTGTATGTACACTACATTGTTACCTTTGAGAACAGCAGTGTAATCCCCCCCCCCCCACTTTTTTCTGTTTGGCTAAAAGTGGGAGTAGAAAAAAACAACTATAAATACAAGTGTGATTGCCATTGATTCTCATAGCTATCAAGACAGCCATCATGTCAAGAACTCATTATAAGAGCTTACCTAAATGTTGGTTTGGAGACAATAATTACAAGATTCTCATTTTTCAAATGGATCGAAAAAGAGGGAAAATTGTAATACACACCAAGGAGTTTATGTTTGAACTACCATTTCTACATGTATGTGGAGTAGGTGAATTGTATAAAATGAGTTTGAAAGATATTTGTCATTATATTGACTATTGGAATTCCTTACCAAACCGATACCTGAGAGGATACTATGACTATGAAGATTTCACGTGGGAAGTGTGGGCTAGAGATGTGATGCGAGGTTTATTCATTGACTGGTGTCCTCGCCAACCTTGTACACTACAAGTATTAGCTAGCAACTCCATTGTTGACCAAAATATTGATTTTAGACAATTACCACTGTGTCTCCAAAACCATTTGAAGAATTGGAAGATCCTCAACCGTATGTATTGCAATATGGGTCAAAGATAGAAATGATTGTTTTCAAATTAAAATGGCCCTTTTCAGGGCCACCAAAACTAATTTCTTCATACATAATGCGTGTACACTTACTCATTTACCCGTAGAGCGTTAGTGTTGCTTCCCCCACTACTATTTGACCAGAAGTGGGAAGTAAGTTGCACATGCGCACCTCCCACTCTTTTTTAAACTGATCCATATGGTATAAATACAAGTGTTGTGCTGTATTTTTGACATTATTGTACGAGATGGCTTACATTGTGGACTTTCAAGGCTTCAAGACTATTGCCAATAGATTCATCATTAAGGAGCTTGCTGTTGTTCGTGTTGATGGTAAGGTAGATGAAGTACTGAACTTATTGATAAAATCACCTCGGCCATACAATACTCTTAGACCACTAATGAAGAAGCGTGTTGATTTCCTGACAAAATATATTCATGGTATCAAATGGGATTGTGGTAATATCAAGTACAATGATGCTATCGCACGTGTTGTCAAATTACTACATTACAAAGCCCATACAGTTTATGTCAAGGGTAGTGAACGCACTCGTATAGTTCAACAGCTACTCTATGATGATAACATCGTGGTAAAAGATTTGGATAGTCTTATAAATAGGTATAACCTACCTCAACCTATACCAACAATTGTAACTTGTTGGTTTCATAGAGGTACCATAAATCATGGAAGATGTGCCAAAAATAAAGCAATCACATACAGAAGATGGTTAATAACACATGGTTTTCACAAGGATGCAGATGAAGATTCTGGATACTTTACAGTATAAACAGTTTCAGTACATGACAACAATTAAAACGGCCCTTTTCAGGGCCACCAAAATGGCCCTTTTTAGGGCCGCCAAACTCATTTCTTCAAAATAATGTGCTTATATACTTGCTTGTTTGCTTCCCCACCACTTTGAAAAATTCATATGACAGATGTGCCATGTGATGAGTTGTGTATGCGAACCCCCACTCTTTTTATTCTCTCTTTGGATAGAAGGGAGGGGGTACTGAAAAATTGTATAAATATAAGTGTATAAACCTCAAGTCTTGTGAGATGATGTGAGAAAAGGTGAGAAATTGTGAGAAAAATGTGAGATAATGTGAGATAATGTGAGAAAATGTGAGATATTGTGAGAACATGTGAGAAAATGTGAGATAATGTGAGATATTGTGAGATATTGTGAGATAATGTGAGATATTGTGAGATAATGTGAGATATTGTGAGATATTGTGAGATAATGTGAGATATTGTGAGATATTGTGAGATAATGTGAGATATTGTGAGATAATGTGAGATATTGTGAGATAATGTGAGATATTGTGAGAACATGTGAGAAAATGTGAGATAATGTGAGATATTGTGAGATATTGTGAGATAATGTGAGATATTGTGAGATAATGTGAGATAATGTGAGAAAATGTGAGATATTGTGAGAACATGTGAGAAAATGTGAGATAATGTGAGATATTGTGAGATATTGTGAGATAATGTGAGATATTGTGAGATAATGTGAGATATTGTGAGATAATGTGAGATATTGTGAGATAATGTGAGATATTGTGAGATATTGTGAGATAATTTTCCTCTGAATATGCATTTGTGGTTTTCTACCAGGTGGTAGATAATTATATAGGAGTGAAAAAAAAAAAAAAAAAAAAAAAATGGAATGGCAACGAGCTTTTGGAGTGTTTTCGAAAAAATTCATCAAGTATCTCTGGATAGGTAAGGTACAATAGTTTAAAAAAAAAAAAAATGAATTGAGACTGATGACTCATTTCCTGTTGATAAGATATGAATTTCTGAGAATTCTGGCTAGAAAAAACAAAAATCAGGATCAAAGAGAACAAGTTAAAACTGATGACTAGTTTCCTGGATAAAAATAGTTGATAATTTTATGGAATGCTGACTCATTTCCTATGCTTTGATGTGCCGCAATTCTGATAAGATAAAAATTCAAGATAAGATAAAAATAGTTGATAATTTTATGGAATGCTGACTCATTTCCTGTGCTTTGATGTGCTGCAATTCTGATAAGATAAAAATTTAAGATAAGATAAAAATAGTTGATAATTTTATGGAATGCTGACTCATTTCCTGTGCTTTGATGTGCCGCAATTCTGATAAGATAAAAATAGTGTTGACTCACTTCCCATACCATCTCCCCATTCAATCTCCCACTCTATTTCCCACTTATTATTTTTTTTCATAAATTAAGAGTGGGAGTTTGATCAAGGTGTATAAATACAAGCTCTCAGTCAACAAATGATCATTAGTACATGTTGATCTCATCAAGATGACGTCTTTCATACACCATAACGATTTACCTGAGCCTTTGAGAAACGAAGAGATTGAGTATGAAGTTACTCAGATAGAATTTAAACCTACATCCGGTCGAATCATCGTGCATACAAAGGAGTTTTCAACTTTCCTACCTGCCAAATGGACCAACCACTATACTTGCTTGAAATCAAAGGCATTGTACTGGAATCGGCTACCTCAACTATGCCTGAGAGGTTATTGGAGATCATCGGAAGAAATTGTATGGGAATTGCGGTCAAAAGTCACCCAACTTGGCTATTGGACTGTTGGTGGTGCACCTCACATTTGAATTATCAACTGGAATTTTGAACTAAAACGGTCCTTTTTAGGGCCACCATACTTATTTCTTCATACATAATGTGATGTTCACCTACAGAGTGTTGAAGTTGTTTACCCAGCACTTTGAAAACATTAGTCAGACAGACATGTTGTGTGATGAGTTGCGCATGTGTGATGAGTTGCGCATGTGCAACACCCTCCCCTCTTTTAAGTTGTACCCACTCACCCCCACTCTTTTTTCTCTGTTTGGTCAGGAGTGGGGGTAATGAAAAAATCTATAAATAGGAGTGCACTGTTCATTAGAAGTCACAACTCATTGGGATCTCATAGACGACGGACGTGTTTTGTAGAAGTTGCGTGCGCATCCCCCACTCCTTTTTTTATTTCTATTTCATTAGGAGTGGGGGGTAATGAAAAATCTATAAATAGGAGTACGCTGTTCATTAGAAGTCACAACTCATTGGGATCTCATAGATGACGGACGTGTTTTGTAGAAGATGCGCGCGCATCCCCCCACTCCTTTTTTTATTTCTATTTCATTAGGAGTGGGGGTAATGAAAAACCTATAAATAGGAGTGAGCTGTTCATTAGAAGTCACAACTCATTGGGATCTCATACAGGACAGACGTGTTTCGTAGAAGTTGCGTGCGCATCTCCCCACTCCTTTTTTTTAATTTCTATTTCATTAGGAGTGGGGGTAATGAAAAATATATAAATAGGAGTGCACTGCTTGTTAGAAGTCAGAACTTGTTTTGATCTCACACATGTCAGTTGTTTGTGTTGTGTTACTTATACTAAGTATAATATAGGTAATTGGTTAATGTTATTTTAGATTAAGTAACTATAGGTCATCGATCTAGTGTTCTATCTCTAGTAATTTTATAGTACACTGGGTGAATGACCTCCAACAATAACAACAACAAACAACAAACAACAACAACAAAAACAGTGTACTATAAATTTATAGTACACTAGGTGAATGACCTCCAACAATAACAACAACAAACAACAACAACAGTGCACTATAAATTTATAGGATATAGTACACTAGGTGGATGACCTCCAACAACAACAACAACAAACTGCAGCTGCAATTGCATCAACAACAACAACAACAACAACAACAACAACAACAAACTGCAACTGCAACTGCAACTGCATCAACAACAACAAACTGTAGTGTAGGGGTCAGTATAGAGCACTTCCGGGTGTGCCCGGGAGTGCTCTATAGTGACCCCTATACTACTGAGAACTTACTCAATTAGTATTAATTCCTCAATTTCATAGTCTTAGACTACCTTAAAGCCTCAAATTTACGTGAAAATTTCCAAAAAAAATAACGAAATGTAAGTTCCAGACTACCTACCTATTTCAAAATTTTTAAAACACGTGAAGTAAAAATCAATGAAACCACATTTACTTAGATTTAACTGAATTTTAAAGCTTCATTCAAAACGAAAAAGTTTAGATGCTCATCGTTGTGGAGAAGTTGAGTGGATTTGAGAAATCGATGTAACTATTATTAAAACTTTTTCCAATAATGATAAGTCAAAATTATCTATTTGGAAAACAAAATTGTCAAAAAACTCAGTACAAAAACTTAAATAAAAACTTAGGTTACCACAAAATAATTGAAAAAAAGAATCTCCAGTGACCAACTTAATACATAGAAAATTAAATAGGTAGTTTATAATTATAAATAATAATTCTGATTTTCCTACTCATGACACAATAGAAACAACTCAGACTGGAAGCAACGTTTCCATCGCAATTTTTCGAGTAGAACTCGAATCAGAAAGAGGGTAAGATCGATTATCTTTATAATCTCTCAACCAAACATCCAGCACTATTTCATCGGTTATTATCACGTCGAGAATTTTCACTCGAATTCTACTCATTTCTGGAAGCAGGGCATCTCTCAAATAGGATGGTAGCGCAGGTTCCAGAGCGAAATCATCTCTGATCCTAACAATCAACGTTTCATTTCGATCATTCAACAAAATATGATCACGACTCGGGTATTCACGCGAAATACGAGCCACCAGCATGTCTATACCTTTCAGATGCATTTCTGTAGCAACAGCCATTATTACATTATGGATTTCTACCCTTATAACTTCTGGTTTGAAGATCCATACACGAGGAGAACCGTTATTATTGTCATCATCTTCAGTGACATTGGTAGAAGTCGAATTGATTTCGACACCGTACTTCGTATTCATCAATTTCAACGTCGAATTGACGTATTGTCTGATACTCAGCAGTATATCGTTCGAGTCGAGGACATTTTCGAGGACGAGTAATTCTTCGAAGCATTTACGCAATTCGTCGATCGTGTAATTGTTTTCTTTAAAGAACTGCACCAAAACTGACGACAAAAATTGTTTGATATCGCCGTTTGGTATCCTCACTCGATTAAAATCTCTCGCATCGTAAGTTAAGAATCCAGAATCGAAGAAATATCCGAGAAAAGAACTATTATAAGGTTCGTACCAAGTTCTCAAATGATCAAAAGTACAATACGAAGTAGGTAATGCATCTCGAGGACCGATAAAAATCGATTCGTATTTCAACAATTCGACGAACTGTTTACGAAAATGCAACCCACGTAAAAACTGGTAAATAAAATTTGTATCTAGACTTCGTATCCAGTAATTTCGAAAAGGCATTTCGGCTTGTCTATTGGCAATGAACTCGGTCACGGAAAAAGGATTGTACAAGCTTTTCAAATCAGACTGGAACAAATCAGGGCTGGTATATCCATCGTATAATTGCTTAAGCAGCCATATTTCATCATCGGTGCATTTATACTGTTCACATAAGCTCACCATTTGAGGCTGATTGAAACCAAAATAAGCAGCAAAACGATCATCCAATAGGAAAGGGTGCGTTTTAACGGAGATCGATCTAGATGAGGTCGCATTTTCGTAATCTTTCAAATTGTAATTCCACATACTGATTCCTGAGATTAGAGCATGACTCACGTAGTGTTCTTGAGGCTGCAGACAAGTTTTCAATATGATCATAGTGAGTGGTTTCAACACCAGTCGTTCATTTCGTTGATAGACGAACATCGTGTTGAGCACGAGATCGTAATTATCCACCAATAAAACGACCCCAATTTTGAAATAATCATTTAACAGATGAGCCAAGTTCAATAAACTCTCCTTCAACTCTTGTTTACTCAAAGTACCCTCGAGAGCTTTTTCCATCATTTCGTTGTAATAATAAGTGTTGGGATTTTGACGAGCCAACTCGACTAACCAACGATATTCCGAGTAAGATTTCTTGATTTGTTCGTTTAAACGAACGATTACTTGGTCATGTAATCGGCCTGGGCCTCCTTCGAAGGTGAAATTCAAATCGAGCCAGATAACTGGGTGTCGAGCCAAATGCGCCGAGAGAACGTCTCGATTACGAAAAATTGTTAAATTCCGGAAGAGCTGGTAGGATGTAGTTTGAGTCCAATTAATGGGACGTTTTTCCGAATCGAGTTCTACTTGACAAAAACGTTTTATCATTTGTAAATTATGTGTTTTTCCAAATTTCGAAGGGTAACTTACATAGTTGTAATCAGGACCGTATTTGGTTTTGAAAAATTCACCCAGTAATTCGCTTTTATCCACGTAATATGGCTGCTTGATGAAATCTTCGTTAAATTCGGTGGTAAAAGAGGAGTTTTCGGATATGACAACATCGAATAAAATGGTAAAAAATGCAACGAGGAAGATGGTTATAGAAATCATCGTGAAGATTGGAGGAGTGAATGAGATTCAGTCGAATATTATGCCAAAAATAAACTTACGAAAAAAATTGTCCTAAATCACAATCATCACAAACATTTGACACATGATGGGGGAGGGGGAGGGGCAAGTAACCTACTCAATCCGTAAACGAAGTGCAAAATACTTCCAAGATCCTAAGTTTGATCCAACCACAACTCAGAAGCAAACTACATTACTTACTCGAAACAATTTAATTCAGATCAATCAACATTCAAAAGAGATAAAAAGCTGCCTACGACCTCTTCAGACAAAATTCCCGAGATAAACAAGCTATGCACGTTTTCATTATTCCTTATCAGAAACACTAGTATATTTTGAAAATGTTTCAATCATCGACGCATCACTATTTAAAATTCATATAAGCAGAGTGTCGTGATTCTAAAATTAATATCGTGAATTTAAAAAAAATAATTTTATCAAAATGTTCAAACTGTGGCCATCGTTACCTATCGATGACCTTCGATTCATAATTCATCCTCTGTTTGAACCAGTCATTTGGTAAATGTGCAAAACTAGTTCGCGAATATGTTCTTAAAAATACCCATACAGCTGATAATTCTCATCACGTCCCTATTTATCAACCTGGCAGCTCAACAGCCCCAGAAAGGCTCCTCATTCACCGAGTTCCTAATTAATTCGAGACATTTCGTCGATAAAACCGACATGATAATCGACTTCTACAATAATAAACCATCCCACAGTTGGACTCTGATCGGTGCACCTCCTCAATTTGGCAAGACAACAAATCTACACATGCTGGAACGATTCTTCGGGTACGAGATGGACGGCTCAGGTGTTCCTAAACATTGGAATGAGACATCGGCGTATAAAATATTTAAAAATTTAAAAATCGCCAAAAACGAGTCGTTTTTCTCTAAGCATTTGGCTCAACATCCGGTCATCTATCTCGATTTGAAGTTCACCATCGAAGGGATCGCTACAGAAGATCGAATTCTCACCGAATTGCGTAGAAAAATCCGCCAGTGTTACTTGGAATACGAATGGATTCTCGGAAAAATACAGAGAGACGATCATATCCTGGCTTGTTACTCGGATCACATGGAAAATGTCCTAAATGGCCAGCTCGATCCTCACGGGGTGGCTGAAAGCATCTTTATGTTGAGCAGCATTGTCTACAGGTACTTTAATCGATCCAGAGTGGTGGTCTTGATCGATAATTACGATTACGCTCTTAATGTGGCCTTTCTTCAGCAACAAATTGGAGGAGATAATATCCACAAGTTGATCAATACAGCTGTGGCCTTTGGCAAAGGTCACGTGTTCGACAGCGTCGGTTTAATCTTAGGTAGCAGCCTACTCAGTTACGATCTAAGCCACAACACGATGTCTGACATTCGAGGATACAACTTCCTCCAGCAAAATGAATTCACCTCGTATTTTGGTTTCACCCAGCTCGAGATGGATCAACTGTACGCCAAATTTAATTGCACTCGAACAGAACGAACAAAAATCAAGAACTGGTACAACGGGTACTTGACTAGCAAAGACCATCTTCCTATCTACAATCCGTATTCCGTTTCTAGGTACTTTATATATCGAAACATGGCTAATCAAACCGAACCTCGAGCGTACTGGAGTCTTCTGCAAGATCCTGCATTGGTGTTGGATTTTCTCTACAATGCTGACTTTCGCTACAAATTGATCGATATGTTGCAAGAAGGATCCTTGGTATTGCATTGTAAACGAATGCTGACTTACGAAACCCATCCTCGAGTTCCGGAGCTGAAAATTCAAGATTTCGAGATACCAGAACCTTGCGTAACCGACGAAGCGTTACGTTACGTTTTTGAAATGGGTTACTTTACTTACGCTTCGAGCAACGACGAAGAATTCGTCAATCACGAATTCCGAGTACCGAATTGGGAAATAGAAGAACATCTTTGCGATATCCTATCGCGATACTACCTTTCTCAAAAAATACCTATAAGAGAAATTCGAGACTGGCTGATTAAAATTATAGAATCACCCGACGCTCATGAAAACTTCACTCTGGCAGAACAACTGCAGCTAACATTGGATTACGTATTCAATACGGTGATCAAGCCAAGATTCTCATTTTATACGGATTACTTGAATGCGAAAATACTAGAGTATCATTCGATCATCTATGTGGCGGCATTGCAAACGAAATTCGTCCTTAGCGGAGTCGACGTCGTAGTCAACGAGCTATTTTATTACGCCGAACGCGAAGATATTTTCATTAAAAAAAACGACACGGTCGTGATTATTCGTATAAATACCGATATCGAAGACGAAAAGTATTCGCCCAGCGAGAAAGTATTTTCCAAAATGGATCGTAACTCGACCTCGTTTAAACTGATATGCATAAATGTGAACGAGACGCACCTGTTTAATGTAGCCCTAATGGGCGGATATAGATTGCCGTACGGAAGTGCCTTTTGAAGAAAAAAAACGCTTAATTTGATCTTTCGGCTGTTTTTTTCTTTCTTTCGTTTTTTTTTTCTAAAAAAAACTTACAAGTATTTCTCGCGAAGCAGTATTTTTGTTAGATGTTCATTCGATGTACGTAATTCAAGAGTATGTAGTGATCATAGACAGTGGACTTATAAGTCATCGTCGAGAATAGCACGTTATATTAATTAAAAAGACATGTAATTTTTTCAATTGTACCTTGATCTGTAAATAAAAACATACTTCATCAGGTTCCTTGGAAGTGAAAATTGTAAGTATGTAGGGTCAGGGGTGGTTAGTTGTCAATAATTGTTAGTTGTCAAATTGCATTTTTAAAAGGATACATGAACGCTATCTCCACGAAACCTTCATAATAACTTCATGCTATACCTACTAATGTTCCAACATGCAAAATTGGCAACATAGCTTTTTATTTGGGGATACAGTTTTGAAAAAAGTGATTTTACAGGTGCAAAGTTACATATGTTAAATTGGAACTTTTCGTTTTTAAACATCAAAAATTTGTCAAAAGTAAATAAATTATACATCAATTTAAAGGAAATTTGATCACGGATTCAGTAATCACATGTTCAATTACAAAAAATTTTGAAATGAATAAAATTTTTTGGTACAAAGATGAAAAACGAGAAGTTGTTAGTTGTCAAAAAAGGGAATATTGTTAGTTGTCAATGAGATAGTTTACCAAAATATGCATCAAAGTGGAAAAATATTTTTAGAAAATTATCTATTGCATTATTGAATCTTTTTTTTTTCTGCCTTTCATTCTATAAAACGAATAAAAAGTTGAATTGATCGATTTACCTACGCAAAAAAAAATCAAAGAATGACCAGTCAATTTTCAAGTCGTTTATGGATATTTTTTCAAGTTTTTGGGTTTATCTAAAAGTTTGGTCCTTCTCACGTGTTATCTTTTTGAAAATTTTCGAAAATTGAATTGTAAGTTTTTTTTTATCAATGGTGAATGCGTGTTTGACAACTTACAACAGGGGTGGTTGTTAGTTGTCACAAAAAAGTGTCTCACTAAATCCACCATTAACTATTCATCACATGAACCAAAATTCAATTTTAAAAAAAGAAAACACGCGCAAAGAATCAAGCTTTCAAATGAGCCTAAAACGGCAAAAAAATATTCATAAATGGCTTCAGAAACTTCGAAAAACATTTTTTTTTGACAACTAACCACCCGTGACCCTACCTACCTAAACTTTAGCTTTCGTTTTTCAATCCATTCAAATACGTGGCAAAAGATAAACAAAAACAATTGGAGAGATTCATTTTCATAATTTTATTCTTCAAAAAAACTGATTATTTGAAAAATTCCCCCCCCCCTTCTTACAAGAAATCAAAGTAGTAATGGATTGATCGAGAATATTGGGGGAAATCACATTGGATTTCAAAAAAATTTTTCTTTTAGACATTGGGTATTTCTTTTTGGATCATCTACGAGTACCTAATTCTCTTCCTTCAAAAATTTGTGAGAGTAAAAATGAATGAAAAAAAATTAGGGTCATACCCACATCAAAAATCATTCTTATAGCGAGTATTTTTTCAAAAATTGAAAAAATTTTCACGAACGTCTTCACAAATATTCCTATTGAGGCCATTTTTACTCATTTTTTTGCGGAAATATTTCTTAGAAACTGTTGCAAAAATCTTGACAAGTACCCATTTTAAGTGTAATTCTCAAAAAAAATTACACACAAAAAATTAAAAAAAAAAAATATCAACGTTCCACTGTAATGAGAAGCACAAATTTTTATCACGTTTTTTGACATGGATATTGGATACATCAACATGGATATGTTTTTTGCTCCAGGGGTCATTCTAAAATTTGTGTTACGTTGATCTGTGTCAGCTGATTTTTGAAAAATCGAAAAAAAAATCCATTCAACTTTCTGGCATTATGTAAGGCTTCTAAAAATGAAAGAAAATCGATCGTTTTTTTTTTAAATTTATGAAGAAAATTCATTAAAGTTCCGTTAAATTAAAAAAAAAAATCACGATAATTTTTAAAATTATGTAAGACTTTTTGAAACTTGGAAAAAATTCTTACCGGGCAAGAATTTTTGATACTCGTATTATAGTCAGGGCAAATTTTATTTGAAGCTTTCAAAGTTTTATAAAAAATTATGATTTCACGGTGAATTCTTAAAATTTAAAAACTTGAAAAAATTGATTTTTCAATTCTAATTAGTTCTTAACAATCTGATAGCGTCAGACTTTTGAAAACTTCGAAAAAAAATCAACAATTTCTGACATTTTTATAAGTATAGGTATTATTGGACAGCTGATAACTTTTTAAAAAATGAAAAAATCAATCTTCATTTGGAAAAATTATAAATAATTCTCAACATCAAGTAAGACCTTTAAAAACTTTTAAAAATTTGATCAGTTTCCAATATTTAAATAAGCCAATTTTAGAATATTTGGTCAGACTTTTGAAAACTTAAAACAACTTCCAATGAATTCACTTTACGTGGGACTTTTAAAAACTGAAAAAAAATACAAATTTTTGAAATTGACTTTTAATTTAGGTACAGTATATCAAGTTTGACTTTCGAGCACTTAAAAAACCCAGTGAATAACTACAACAAACTATCAAACATGACGTTCTAACATTTTATCAGATTTTCCTTTTTATTCAAAATTCCAAACTTTCAAGTGAATTTAGCAAAATACATATCCATGATTTGAAACTTTACTTGGAGAGGAGACAATTACACTCATTTTTGGGGGGAGGGGAGCGGATCTTTACGAAATTTGTGTGACGCCAATCTGCGTCACGCTGACTTTTGAAAACAAAACAAAAATCAGTTGACTTTCAAACATTTTGCCACATTTTTAAAATCTTGGAAAAAATCGATCCACTTTTAGAGATGCTGACTTTTGAAAGCTTGGGAAAACATGTCGTGTACTTTCTGACATTATGTCAGACTTGAAGGGAAAAATCAATGCAATTAGCAATTACTTTATGTAGGTAGAGGTACCCAATACACATCAAACATTCGAAAATAAATTCAATTTATACCCCTCATTTTCAGTCTCCCAAACCGATTGGTGGCGGCTTCAAAATGCTCTTAAGCCTTCAGCAGATTCTCAATCCCTTCATTTAAAAATTAATTTGTACCCAAAATTGATTGAAAGGGCCAAGCGGTGGTTAATCTATCAAGAGAATCGCTCAACACCGAACTCTCCTATTGGAATGAAATTTAAATTTGAATAGATCGAAAAAAAATACATAAATTTTTCGAATTCAGTCGAATTTTTTGAAAATCAAAAATTTACCATTTTCATAAAGTTTGTCGAAGCGATTTTTTTTTTACATTTTCCGGCCATTTTGAAGCATCTCGCTCAATTTTCAATTTCTCCAGAATTTTTGAATTTCTTTAAAAGGTGTCAAAATTAATTTGGGCATCTATAACTCAACTTGTGGCTTATTCTTGACCCTGAATAATGAGTTTACCTCCTTTGAGCTGATTCCAAGGGAGACCATCAATCGAAAATCCCGCTGGAGACTCCAGATAGACATTCATGTAAATTTAAAACATTTCTCAACGAACAGAAAATTTTTGATTTTTTTGAAATTTATTTATTAAACAAATCAATACCTAATAAGCTACAACTCAATTTGTAAAAGTCTGGATTATTTTCACGCCTTCTGGAGAAACTCGAATTCCACAGGATAGGTTCCAGAGTTGATATCATTTTCAGGATTAATTTTTATCATTTTTACAGAATAAATTGTAATAAAATTTTTTATTTTTCAAGCACAAATCTCCAGAAATGGCTAATTTGGATTTTCAAAAATTAAAATTTTGTTTTTTATTGAGGAAAATCACTTTTAGCAGTTGAAATCTTGATAATGGAGATCCCAAAAATCTAAGTTCGGTTCAAATCTGATGCAGACATCTTGAGAGGGTTCTTTTCATTCTAAGTCAGTAATTTTTTCTCAATATCTTTGATTGAAAAAAAAATTGAAATAAAAATGGAGACTCCTCGAGATTTTGTTCTTTGCATTATTTCCTACTCAACAGTTCAACACTCCACAATCTGCTCAAAGAGGAACAAAAAATCGTAATGAAAAATTCTTTAGTTTTCTCCAACTACGTAGGTACTACCTACACCTAGACCTATACTGGCAAAAAAATATGCTGACAATTTTTTCAGCCAACTTTTCACCTCCAATTCGACATCCAAGCAGCATAACATCCAACTTTATCTCATATCATGGCATTCATTCATCAAACACCTCACACAAAGCCTTACAAGCCCACAACTTTTTACAATTCCTAACAGGCTATTTCCTAGCATACATACACCAAACATAAAAACACACACACACAAAACCAAGCATTCAAAGAATATTTTTAATCACGCTGAAAAAAAAAAGCACAAACACACAACGTACTAAAAAGTGAAAAAACCACGGCGAGTTGGTTTAGGCTACACACACACACGCACACACGTATCGTATTGAAAATATGAACGACAAAATAACAAAAATACCACGTCAATGGTTTACCGAGAACAGACATCTCTATTGCCTACATTTTTCCGTGAATTTTTTCAGGCAGAAAATAAACATACGAATAGTCATCGTCGAACTCTAAGTTGTCCTCACATCGTATAAATAAAAAAATACATGTAGTACGTACCATACTATAAGGACACATTCGACCATACGAACTCGAAAATTATTGACTTGAGTAAATTAAAATTAGTTGGACGGTTTTTTTTTTACTATACCCTTTTTTCAAATATGTTTTCGTTTTATTTACATGTTGGTCGGATTTATACATCGCAAGCTATATTATATACGAGTACTATTCGTCTCGCGTATTTATTTTCGAGTTTTTTTTCCTCTTCTTTTTCTTTACATCATTTTTTTCTTCTTTACGAGCGCATTCGTCCGTTCGGTTTATTTATGCTGAACGAAAATAGTCCCATTTTTTGGAACGTAGGTGGAGGCTGTGTTATTTCGCCAACATCGTATTTGTTTTATATTTGGATAAATTACCCTTATAAATAAATATATTTCAGCGCGTATAAATGACTCTGTGTACCACCGTCGACCGTCGTCGTCGCCGTCGCCATACCAGTCTTTTATTCGCAAAAAATGGTATGTAAATTACAAATAAGTACGCGAATTTTACCCCATATTATTACGTACATACACATTTATTAGGATATTTAGCATGCATATGTGTAGGTGTATAGTGGGCTGGGAGCAGATCTCTTTCCTATATCTTGAAATGGGGTTATCCTCGAGCCTAATATGCGGAGAAATCTTCAAAAAGGTAGGTATACCTTTACAATATTTTTCGAACGCCTTCGAGAAAGAAATTCATTCGGGTGTGTACGTTTTCTGTATATTTGTCGATTGAGAGCATCGACCTTTTAGTTAACCTAGACGGCTACTCATACGCAAAATTATCCCACTGGTTATGTCGCCAACTCTGTGGATTTCAAATTAGAAACAAACGCATCTGCGCATGTCTCAGGAAACGTGTGTGTGTATTTTGTTGTCAGTGGATTAGTGGTTGAAGTGGGGGTGCTGGTGGTGTTTCCGTTTACTGTTCACAAGCATCAATTCCTGAGACATGCGCAGATGCGTTTGTTTCTAATTTGAAATCCACGGAGTTGGCGACATAACCAGTGGCCTCAGTTAACGTTAGAGTAGCCGTCTAGGTTAATTAAAAGGTCGATGATTGAGAGGTGTAGGTAATTACCACCATCGTGCCGTGCGGCTGCTGTCATTATTAGGTATTAACGTTTCCGGCCATTCTTCCGGGCCTTTGTCAGGGTTAACGTCACGCTCTTCGAGGAAGAGGGAGAAGGAGAAGGAATGCGAACGTAGGTACGCGGATAATATTCTCTTTTAGCGAATACCTACCTACGTGCACACAAAAGTACGTAAAATTTATTAGTTTCGCGACGCACTAACTACATACCTAGGTTAACTAACAGTAATACAAGAGAGCGAGAGAAAACGTATGGTTGGAGGGGAAAAGGGAACAATTACGCTTCGCTTGCATCAAAACTGAACTGATTGTACTCGTATTTCGGCGGTAAATTGCGTGTAATCGATGTGCTGTTTGTAAAATACGACCTACACGACGAACATAAATCATAGAATTTACAACGAAACGACGATGGCGTCGGTCGGGAGGCATCAGCAACCATATTTCTGGAGAAAGAGGCAACATTTTGAGGAAATGGAATGCAATCGAGGTGATTTTGGGCATTCATACGTTTTGCTTTTTTGAATGGAAAGAGACAGAGTAGTCTAGATCCAGGAAAGTGAGCAAAAAATCATTGAAAAAAATTTAAAGGGGTTGAAAAGTTTAAAAAAAATAGGAAGTTCTCTACATTTATTATTTTCTAAATGTTTTTCTGTCAAAGGGCAGAAAATCAAGAATTCCTATTACTGAAGACTTTTTGTCCAAAATTGAGTCAGGGCTGACTAACACAATGTTATCTACTTACCAAACAAGAGCATTTTTAAATAAAATTCCATCTTCATCTTCGAGCACAATAACCTACGCACACGAGGAGTAACAATTTGATTCAGTTACCGTAAATGTGTAGTTAGATTCATTTACCCAAAACTATCCATACCAATAGGGTATAGTATGGAAAGAGGAGAAGAGGTAAATAAAAGTAATGCACACATGCCGTGTATCACGACGAGATCGAACACTCGTCATTCAGCCTTCGAGCTGGCATACGAAGTAAAAAGCGCGTTTCGCTGGATTCCTCTTGGGGAATTAAAAACGTGAAATTGCAATGAAAATACTCAATCGGGAGTTTGAATTTAAATTCGATTGTAAACAGGAAGCAGGCTGTCTTCTAAAACGAACGATAAAAGAACTGTGTGCGCGGCGTTTTTAAAATGCCCTCAGCGACCTTTTACTATTGTAAAACTACGATCAAATTAACGCTTCAGTTTTAATTATTAATCCGCGTATATACGCGATCGTTTTTCGAAGATTTTACCCTCGACGTCTCCTCCGCAGCAATCTCTTTTACTCTCTCAATAGCTCTATACCCCATCTGCATACTGTTTTTTGTGCAAAATAAAAAAAAAAACTACGTCAGTCGCGGCGAGTTACTCTTGCCTGCCACTGTTCTCGTTCGCGGTCATCGATTACGAATTAATATGTATTTTAATCGACCAACATTGAAATTCGTCGTCGGAATTTAATCTCGTAAATGAGGTTTTTCGTCTTTTTCATCCCCTTTTGTTGGCGTCCTCCGGTCTGTCTACTACGTCTTCTTCTAAAGCACTCGGTATCAATGTGCTTTTGAAGATGTCGATTAAAAAAACTACAGCGGATTAGGCGGCCATTTTCCATATTTATATGTACTACATCGAATGAATGTAGTACATGATTCGAATATCAAAAGTAGGTGTGTAAAATGTAGGATTAACTAAGTATATAAATTAGTGACAGGGAGATATTTGTCGGTAGTGTAATAATTTGGGTCAATTTTTGAGAAATTAATTAAACTATCAACTACGATAAGCAAACAGAGGTTTAAAATTATATAAGTTGAGTTTTTTGAAAACAAACAAAAATAATGAAAAAATTGATTATCACTTAAAATTCTGTTATCATAACACCTAAAGAATATTTTATGAAAATTGTCCAAATGTCCGGATATACATGCTTGAAAGTCATTGATTTCGAATAAATTGTATACTTAATTCAATAATTCTAATGATTTTTTTCTGAGTGGAGAGAGGAGGGAATTTCATAGTTGTTATTTAGAAAAGACTATGTGAGGTAGCATCCATGCCAGTATGTGATACTATGATCGTGACTGTATTATTCTCCTCCTTGGTCTATGTGTTAACTCCCATTTAAGCCAAACCCCAAAGTGACTGGAACAGTTCGAAGCATCATGCACCAAACTGGAACTTTCTCTCGTCACTGCATAAGTACAAGTTAGTATAATAGCTGCGGCGAAGAAATACAAAGGAGAATTCAGTCTGTTATGTTTATGTACGTATGTCCTCGCACTGTAGGTGACCAAAGATGGTAATCTCAGGTACCTGATCAATACTTGAGCCCTTTGTGCGTGTCATGTTGTGATATGTGATTCTATTAAATTGTTGCGATATACGAGGGGTGTTTCATAAGTCATAGCCACGCATCTGTAGCTCAGCTTCTATGAGAGCTACAGAAACGAACGACCGCTCGTTGGATTCAGCAGGATTTTTTGAGTTGGAATACAAAATTTTGTGTCGCTAGGTACATTTTTGTGTGTTTGACACTCATTTGAAGTGAAAAGTCCTCTGTCGTGTCCGTCCAAATTTGGTAAAAGACGTGCAGTAGTCAATTTTCACGTTGAGGAAAAAATTTTGAGGAAAAAAAATCACCGATCAATTGAAAAATGTTGATGGAGAGCGTGCCATGCCATTTCGAACAGTTGGAGCTCATGTAGGATGATTTAAAGCGGGTAGAGAGCGAATACTCGACAAAAACCGAGCTGAAAGGCCGAGCCCACTGTCAACTGCGTTTTTTGGCCTTTCAGCTCGGTTTTTGTCGAGTATTCGCTCTCTACCCGCTTTAAATCATCCTACATGAGCTCCAACTGTTCGAAATGGCATGGCACGCTCTCCATCAACATTTTTCAATTGATCGGTGATTTTTTTTCCTCAAAATTTTTTCCTCAACGTGAAAATTGACTACTGCACGTCTTTTACCAAATTTGGACGGACACGACAGAGGACTTTTCACTTCAAATGAGTGTCAAACACACAAAAATGTACCTAGCGACACAAAATTTTGTATTCCAACTCAAAAAATCCTGCTGAATCCAACGAGCGGTCGTTCGTTTCTGTAGCTCTCATAGAAGCTAAGCTACAGATGCGTGGCTATGACTTATGAAACACCCCTCGTATGTACATATGTTTTTTACATCAAGCCCTTAAATTGTTGTGATATATGTTACTATTTTGAAAGGTCTACCGCGAACACGGATTCCTTCTCATCATAAGGGACGATATGTCTATTCTTTGTGAATATATTCTGACCTTAACCACCCCTCTGACTAAATGTCATAAATACCCCCAATAGCATTCTCTTCTCATTAATCTATTACAACTACATTTTTTTGGTAGCGATTCAGTTTAGATTTTTTTGTATTTTCGAGAACTTACTTATTCTACTTTTATTGCACGCAAAGTACGAGTAAATGCCCGCAATTCCAAATGAATTTTTTGAAGTGATTCTAAATGAATTTCACTTTTCCATAATGATTTCAGAATTTCATGTTTAAAGACGTGTAGTTAGGTATATGTAGAATCTTAATTTTTGTGGCGATATTGAATCGTGTTTATTCTGATATCAAATGGACTTCTTATAGTGTTGATTTTTATTGAATTATTTTTGAAAATGGCTGAAATAGCCCATTTACTGGCAAGGTTTTCCTAAAAATGGTAAATCACGAGATAAAAAGCTAAAATTTGGGTTCGGATACTAGAGTCGACCCCTAAATTGATTGCGACCATTTTCGAGACGATTTGAAGACTTTTTCTCCAGCATTTTGGAATCGCTCCAGAGGGTGCTGTAATCAACTTTGGCAGGTGAAATTTTAATCCTACTACAAGGTCGATATTCTCGATCGGTTAGAGTGGTTAAATCGCGAATTCTAGGTAAAGACATCACAAGTGCATTTTTTTACACGTTGAAAATTCCATACCTATTTTTAAAAAAATTTCAGTAACGCATATTTCTAGAAAAAATTGCTCAAAACTTCATCTTCTCAATTTCGACCATTTTCGAGACAATCTGGAGTCTCCAGCTGAAATTGTTTTTTTTCAGCACACTGGAATTGCTTCAGAAAGCAATATAATCAACTTCAGGAGCTGAAATTTGGTTCTGTGGTGTTGATGACATGAACTTTCAATGTACCAAATTTCAGCCAAATTGGAGGTGATGAGTGAGCAAGGTTCCCTTGTTAGTCGTTTAGTTTGCCACATTTACAAAAAGTGGTAACTTTTTGACTATATTTCTCAATTTATGCAAATGACAATAATGATACGAGTACTTGAAAATTATTACACCCCTGCATTCCAAAATGCTCTCTTTTTTCAAAAAAAAAAAAAAAAAAAAATCAAAAATGAAAAAAGTACATTTTGCAATATCTTCTAAAATATTTTTACAATTTCTTAATTTTTTTTTTCATAGTTGATCTATGCATGATTTCGAAGGATTTCTATACAAAGTATTTAAATCACTAAATAACGAATACCAATAAATATTTTTCATTTCATGACCCAAGCATACATATTATTTTCCCTTCTACACCTATTTTATATGTACCTATATTAAAAGCACCATAATATTTTATTTTTTCCCACGAGGAATATTCAAAACCATCGAGGTTGTGCGTATAGATATATTCATAGGTTCGATGGTCGACACCGTACGCTTCCGGTCATGATAACCGCAGTCTTCGCAAACCTGGACCTGACGAATGAGTAATGTCGATGTGGCACGCTATTTCATTTTTTTGTGTCCCCCTTGATACAACTCCATCGTTGTTTCTTTTTCACATATTACAAGGCTGCCTTGTTTATCCGAAGTAACGTCTTTCGATTTGCTATTTTCTTCATCGCGAATACATACGCCCTTTTTATTAATTTTTCATTCTGTAAATTACATGACTACGTAGATAGAGGTACGGTATACCTGAGACAAATTACGTGATGTGACATGCGCTAGAGGTATTCGAAGCCAAGACCTGTGCAAGTATTGGTTGGACTTTATGACGTAGAAAGTAACGTAGTGTTGAGTGAATTATTGTGTGGAGATTTCAATCATGTAGGTATACATTAGTCATTTTCATAATTTTTTAGCAGACTATTTTAGAAAAGAAGAGAACGTGAAATCTGAAAGAAATCACGTGAGAAGTTGAAAGAATGAGCAGGAAGAGATTTTAAAAAAATTATGAATTCGCTCAAGTCGTCGTAATTGAAACACTGTGTTAAAAATTCTCTGAAAAATATTGGAAAAAAATTATGTTGAATCAAAACAATCATCATCGTATTTACCTACATACAACTGGTAATGTATCTAACGCATGGCGGATTTACGGCGAACTAGTTAGGCAATTTTATTAACGTGTTTTGAAATAAATGATAAGAAGGCATGGCGCGGGGTGGTTCTGGATGAATGTAGATTTTTGGCATCACGTTCCAGCTGTTCCAAGCCTTCCAACTTCACACACCCGAACTAGTTCACAAAAATGTTTCGTTTTCCGAATTTAGAAGTGCCTATCTAAAGAAAGTCCAAATTAAATTCCCATACTTTTTGGAAATTTTAGTCTACTCGAAGCTTCTTTCAATTCATTTAGAGGAGATTGAATTTTTTTGAGTAATTTTCTGATCAAAATAATTTTTAATACTTAGTGCTTAAAAGGAGAAAATTTCCAAGCTTGCAGTTCATTAGAAGATTGTTTCCATTTCTTTATTGAGCGAATGCTGAAGTTATATTTTCTAGACTACGTATATTTTTCCTGACAAGAAAACGTACCTAAAAATAAAAACATGCAATTTTGAAGATTTTTCTATTTCAAACGATTTTTTTTTTGGTATCACATCAACACTTGCATAAAAATAAATCAATTTCTCGAGCTTTCTTCTTCTATTAGATATACTTGAAGGGTAAAACGATGAGTAAAAATGCAATGATGCTTTATACAGTATGCTTATGTTCATCTTTTATACCTACTTAAACTTTACTATCTGGTGCTTTGTGAAAAATACATTGTTCAAATGGTAGAATATTTTGGAAAAAAATCACCTATGTATATTCAACACCGGAATTTTAATTTTTGTTCGACGTCACGTATAGCTAGATCATTGAAGGCGAATTTTTGAAATTTTCGAAAATACAATAAAATACTAAAATAAACATTAAGCGGTATGGTAACGCAGAAACCGAGGCTGTCTTTCGAAAAAGTATAGAAGAACGTAGACTAGGAAAAAAAGTGTAGATGTAGAATATGTTAGGTACTG
Source organism: Planococcus citri (assembly GCF_950023065.1). Taxonomy (NCBI): domain Eukaryota; kingdom Metazoa; phylum Arthropoda; class Insecta; order Hemiptera; family Pseudococcidae; genus Planococcus; species Planococcus citri. The sequence goes on from NC_088680.1 coordinate 33,604,717, forward strand.
TAAGTTATACTATAACGTAATGGTATTTTGCATTCCGCAAAATTCCAACATTACTACTGTATAGCTCGCGATGCGACGGATTGTATAGAAATATACGCGAATAATATAAACGAAAGAGTATACGTAGCAGGGTGTAACATATTTCGTACGATATATATAAGGTAGCTACTCTTACTCGTACAGTACATGATGACTCACACACCAGCACACGAGTGCTCTCCGCGTCTTGGATCTGGAAGAACGGAATTGTTCACCTTTCTCAAAGGCGTACTTTTATTTCAACGATGGCGAAAGCAACCCTGCGAATGGAGTAGAAGCGTAGAAAGCAAAACTTGGCTAGTTATCCGAGTCATTTACGTTTTGTTTTAGATTTTTCTAGACGGATTGGTTTTGGCCGCGATTAATTTACACCATTTACGATTACGTTGGTCGAGCAGATGGGACGATGAGGGAGACGCGAACAAAAGTATTATGAACATGTTTTAAAAACTATCGAGTAAATTCACCAAGTTTTTCTCGAACGGCTGCGAGCTTTTTGATTAATGTCACACACATGCTAACCGTCATTATAAACGTTTCATTATTGTTTGGCGAAATTTCACCCACGATGAGGTTAAAAACTGTGAACGATACGAGCAGGTTTTTAGCGAGTCTTTTCATGTTGCAGAAATTTATCTTTGCCGTAGCCGAGGTAATGCTGAAGTACATACGTGGATATTAACGTTTTGGAGTCAATTTTTTTTACAAAATGTAGAACAAGAGCAAGTATTGTTTGTTATTATTTTCTTTTTATTTTATTTTTGGAATATGGATGTAGGTACGTATTTGTATTTTGGCTCTAGTGTGAAAAAAATTTGATCTTATTTTGTTTTTCGTACTTTTTATTATGGTATCACCATTAAAAATCATTAAAAATCATGGGGAAGAAATCTAAAATACATACAAAATTGATTAAAAATTATGACAAAAAAATTCACTTGAAATTAATAATTTATTCAAAATCACCTCGAACAAGACGTGCTTTCTTATAACAAAAGATTAGATGGTTCAAGAGAAGATTCGGGAATAAAAAGCCATCGAACTTTTCAAATTTTCAAAAACAGGCCAAAAATTTTAAAATGAACTTTTTAGCACCTAAAATTTGGGTCACCAGGGGAGGAGGGATTTCAAAACATGCTCTTTAGATCTAGCTGGGTTTCGTTCAAATCCGAGTGCACGAATTCAAAAAGGTTCCCTTGTAAAAACAAACTCGCTGCTCCCTTCTAAAAAAAAGTAGGTAACTTTCAAACCTATCTAAATGATTCACAAAAACCACTCGTCTGGAAAAAATGAAAAAAAAGTGAACTTGAAATGAGATAATGTAAACCAGTATATTATTATCCTTGCACCGAGAGATAGAAAATATTATAATTTCGTGGATAAGCTACCAAAAAAAAAAACGACTACGAGATGCTACGCTATACACGTCTCCATCCTACATACGAAAAATACACAATATAGGGATGAAATGCAAAAGGAGGGGAGAAGAGATAGAGGGCTTTTTTTGAAAACTCGCGACATATGAAAAATTAACACGCACGTAAAGATGTACATACTATAGGTTGGTTAGCAGATGAGGATAAATTTTACATACGCGTTGTAAAAGAAAAATATGCAACACAAGGGGCGATAAGTGCGGTGGCAAAAATTGAATAAATATTTAAAAGCGAACGTGAAATGAAATCGGACGTAAAATTATTCAAATCGCGAGGTAAATTTCGCGCCAGCGTCGCGCCCTGGCGCCGTGTATGTCTTAACCCAACTATGTACATGCAGTAGTGCAAAAAGGGTGGTAAAGTAATGGGCGAGGGGGCGTAGGATACCACATACACGTAAGAGAGTTTATATACGTGTATGATAGTGTTTTATGTATGTATATTGTGTATATTCCAGCCATATACCTACGTACGTATATAGAAGAAAAAGAATACGAGGAAAGGGTAGGAATACGATATCGTTTTATCTTTATATGCGAGTAAGTATGCGATGCGAAGTGTATCTGGTATGTGGCGTACTCCTGCTCCTTCCGCTTATCCTAGTGTACGTCTACATACCGTATTGTACTCGTAGGAGTATACGTTTTCATATTCAATAATTAACTCATCATCTTTTGACCTTGAATATCACTACTATGTTTTCCTACGCATACAATACGTGGCATATGAAAGTATAGCGCGAGTAATGGCACACCATACGTGCGTGTAGTTTACTCTTACTTTAGAAAACGAACACGATTGGTGACGAGGGTGTAATAGCGAACAAGTCTTACGTATACATTCTACGAGTTGGGCTTGTAAAAAATTTATTTTTAATGAAATCGTGGTTCCAAGCAGGAAAAAAATAAAAGAAATGATTTACTGGTAGATTTGAAATTTCTGGAGAAATTTGAAAACTTTCTGGAGGCTCTAAAAAGATCAAATTGAGATAGTTTTCGAGTCTGGTGATTATGTAGACATACCAGACGATATCTTGTCGAAAAAACTGCTTGTTATGTACCTTCTTTAAAAATTTGATTTTTTTTTTTTTTTTTTTTTTGAATTTACTGGGTCAAAAATTTAGTTTTGAACTAACCCTCCTGGAATTTTGTGGCAACGACCAAAAAATGGTGGAGATGTTCAATAAGCATCGACCAAAGTATGTAATACGAGGATCTGAAGTTCATTTTAAGCCCTTCCATTGTGATTCGAAATTTCTGGAGAAATTGAAAATCGCGCTGGAGGCTCCAGAATGGCTGGAAATGGCGAAATTCGCCCTCGGGGGGTTAATTCTGGACAAAATACAGCTATTTTCGCAAATTTCAAAAATTTCCTCGCACATGGGTAATTTTTGATTTTTGACCATTTTCTTTCTGCAAAAAATTGATCAAAAAACCACTCCTGAGATGTCACTTCCGAAATCGGTTCAAATGTACAAATACTCCTTAAACAGGTTGAGTATAACACACAACTTGAATTTTAGCTGCCCAACCTCATATTTACGCCTTCAGGAGCAAAAAATTAAAAATTCTGGAGAAACCGAAAATCACGCTGGAGGCTCCAGAATGGCTGGAAATGGTGAAATTTGGATTTGGGGAATTATTATCAGTTTAGGACTTATTTTGATCATTTTTACTGATCAAGTACATAGGTACTTTTTTTATAAAGCATAAAATCACCAAAAACATGGTCAATTTTAAATTACCAAACTTTTGCCAAGAATCGCGGTCCCGTTCAAATCGGAAGGTGACACCTCAAGAGCTCCCTTTGTGAGATTTATCCACGTCTGCTCAAAAATTCAGTTTTGAACTTGCACACCTGAAATTTCGCAGTAATTACCAAAAGCGCCCAAGAGGGTATTAAATAAGCATCAACCAAAGTTATGGGAGCTAAAGTTCATGTTTGATCCTTTCAGAGTGATTTAAAATTTCTGGAGAAAATTAAAAAATCGCCGGAAACTCCAGGAAAGGCCCAAAAATAGTAGATCTTGATGTGGGGAAGTTGAATTCGAGGAACTTTGGTTCACTTTGCTAAAAAAATTCATGTCCCATAAAAAAGGTTGAGAATCGCCTTTCAAACAATTTTTCAGCTTTAAAAATTTTTAAAAATTCGCCAAAAATCCAATAAGAATGAACTTGAGCTCCTAAAATTTCAATTATAACAATCCGCACATTTTTTCTCCAAAAAAAAAAAAAAAAAAAATTCAAAATTCCTCCAAAAAATTCCCATTTTACATCTCACACTATTTCACCTGTCTCCCTCTTCTCGCCCCATTCGTTCTTAGATCATTAACTAGAATATATCTCGAACCTACTACGCAGCTCTAATACAGTAGAACGAATAACAAAAGCATAGTAAAAATATACGAGAGAATTAATCTCAATAATCGCTAATTCGTATATATATACCTTTTAATGAACATCGAAAACGATTTGTAAAACGAGCATGCGTAACCCTATGATTTAAAATAATAACATCGCGTACACCGAAAGGAAAATATTAACTCTTCAGTTTGCCGGCAATTGCCAGAACGATACAACGTGGCTGTATCCGTTATCGCGTCGACTACTTGAACTTACGTAAAATTTGATGATTTTCAAACAATCATTACGTAAAATTATAAATTATCAATGTACTTAGCACGACGCGATCGGTGTTGATATTTTTTAAACTAGAATTTAAACGAGCAAAAATTTTAAATTCCAATAAAATTATCACAGTTGTATAAGCGAAATGTGAATTTTTGCAGAATAATTCGAAATACCTATGTACGTAATTATAACCCCCAAGAACAGGTAATTATTAAAAATAAAAATGAGAAAAAAAACATTGGTAAAATTTAAATTATTTATTATACGTATTAAAAATAATTTATCGATGAATTTATAGCATGGAAAATAATTTTTTTGTCATTTTGAGAAGAAAATAATCGAAAACGTGGTTCTAGAGAGATTTTATGGTGATTCTGAATTATGAATATTTTCTACAAGAGAAATAAAATTCGATTCCATATTTTACTCGTGTTCGGAAGAACAGTAAACTTTGTACAGTGTTTTTCGAATTTTGAATTCTGGATATTTTTTTTTCTTTGAAATGACTTTGCGATGAATTAACTTCATTGTTATAAACTTTAGGATATTTTTTCGATATTAAATATTAAATCATTTTAAGCACAAGAATTTCTACTGTTTGACGGACGCGTTACCGAATAATTTATTAGATGCATAAAAGCGCGCTCAGCTCATTAAAATTGTCATTCGATTCGTAATATTTTACTATTATTTTTCAAAAACGAAAAGAATCTCTCGTTGTTCAGTTCATTGCACTTTATTCGACAGATTTCGTCAAAGAGTTGAATAGATAATACGTTCAGGTAAAAAATTCAAATAATATTGCTTATTTCGGTGCTCTTTCATTTCCTACTTTTTATTTGTGGATTTTGAATCGACTGAAAAAATACTTCGCTAAAATGCTTGAATTTGAGAATTTTAAGTTTTTTTTTGTTTTTTATATTGTTTCACAAACATGAATAATTTTTCAAAAATTATTTTTGACTGGAAAATATATTTTTTTAATTTTTCTAATTTACCAAATTTATGAATTCATTTACCTACTCCCGGAAAAAGACAACAAATACAGTTCAGGTAGCCTAATAATTTTCAATTTCCTCCATTGTTAATACATACATGTAAAATTTCATTTTTATTTTAAAATGTACCTACATTCATTTTCATTTCCATCACATCATTATTTTGATGCAATATTTCATAAGAAATTTTTCAGGGTAATAATTCTACGTTTTCGTTTATTTTTGCACACACCTACTTATATTTTTTTTCAATTTTCAAAATAATTTTACTGTTTCTTCAATTTAGTTGAAAAAAAACTTCAAAATTGAATTTTTAGCAAATTATTTTTTCAATACAAATAATTTTACTTCACAAGATAAAAAATGTCAGGAGTAGGTACAAGAGCAGGGTGTCTACTAAATCCAAAAAACAAAATTTCGTACCTTTTTAGTACTTTTATCGTATTTTTGTCGTACACTATATTTTTAATAGTTATACTTTGTAGGTACATTGGAGGGAGGAGGTGTATCATGTTATTTCGGCTAAAAAAATCAAAATTTTAACGTTCTGAGCAGTCTGGTCTGGGTAGTCGGGAGCCGATACGAGCACGGAACGAATACATATAATTAGCCCATAGAGGTTTTTTGAGAGCGGGGGAGAGGGTTTGACTGAAAATTTGTCAACAGAACTAGGGAAAAACTGTCCATTTTGTTGATTGATATCATATTTAATAAGACTTACAAAAATGTTCATTTTCTGTTTTGAATAGTTGGGGGCCCAAAAGTGATTTTTCTTCAACTTTAAAAAAAGAAAAAAATTGGCCCGAGCGAAGCAAGGGCGAAAGTTTTTGAAAATTTGATTTCAAAAGACTTGAAAACTTATAGACTTTGAAAAAAAAAGAGAAAAGGCCTGAGCGAGACGAGGGCAAAAGCTTTTGAAAAAAATAAAAATTTTGAGGATACATTATGGTAATTTTGTCGGCTAAATAACATTTAAATCCTTTCAAAATTTCGTAGTACGTTTTTGACGTTTTTTCGTACTTTTTTGGGTAATTTTCCAATTTTGTACCTTTTTCGTAAATTCGTACTTTTTTCGGTCTGTAGACACCCTGAAGAGGGTACAAGTAATGCCTCTGATCAATTGAAAGCATCTATTTTCAGAGAATTTAAAACTTGGCTGAACCATGAAAAATTGTCAAAAATCTCCTCAATATTTTTTTACAGCTGAAAAAAATGAATTGATTTTCCAATCCAAAAACCGCATCATTGAACTTTTTTGAAATTCACAAGATAATGCATCTCAACTCAATGAGCCCAACCGATAAAAAATTAGAGAGTCGAAGTAGAAAAAAATCGTAACAGGATCCTACCACTTTCGTTCAATCAAAATTATAAAACTAATTTTTATTTCATAATTTTTGAAAATTCAATAAAAGCAAAAAGTTCTGGAGCCTCCACCATCAACCATCAAGTAAATTATTCTCAAAGTTTGAAAAATAAAACAACAAAAATTTTAATAGAATTTTTAGGCAAGCACAGCGCGATTTTTCTCGTTTCGATCGTAGCATTTTTTTATTAGTGGGAAACGTTCAAAGATAAATCAGTAAGATCTAAAATCCAAAAATCGAATTTCCAAGTTATTGAATGCACGAAATTTTATTTCTATGAAAATTTGGATTTTGAAAATTTTCCTCCTCTTCTCCTTAAGTACCTAATAGAAAAATATTCAATTAGTCATTGCAGTTTTATAAGAAGAAGAACGATCACTTTTGGAGATTTTCAAATTGGCAATATTTTTATTTTCTAGTAGGTATCAGACAGTAAATTTCTGTTCTAAATCTCAAAAAATTAATCAAATCATGCCTCTTCAAGCTCCTGTGAAATTATTTTCCAGTTTATGATGCTTGGGGAAAGAGCATTGGCGAAATCTATGAAAGGTTTACAGTTTTTGAGGCTCAACTCCTCATTCTTCCCTCAAAATTACTTCGTCGAACGCCTGAGCTTAGATTGGAATCTTCAACTTTGAAATTATAAAACCCTTGTGAGATTCTACAATAAAAATTTGCTATGTAAATTATAGAATTTTTGCCTACTCAGGAACTTGAAAATTCTACAAATAGATTTTGGAAAAAATCGTAGTTTAACAAATGATCGAGAAAATTAAAATTCAAAAAGTCATCAATGCTTAAACTTGGAAAACCTACAATATTTTTTTACATTTTTTCAACAAACTTTTTCTACAAATTGGACAAAAATTGATCAAACAAAATGTATCCTAACCTGCAAAAAAATTTTCAAACTGGGCAAAGCAAAATTGAGATAGAATCTTGAAAAACCAAAATTTTATGCACTGAAGTGTATTTTTCGATTTTTTGTGAATTTTTGAGAATCAAGTTTGGGCCAAAAATGCGAAAGAAAGAAAGTCAAAATGTCACGAAATTGATATAGAAAATAAAATTTGGCATGTGTACCCTGTTTTAAAATCTCCCAATTGATTGCTAACAGTTTCGAAGCGTTTTGAGCAGTTCTGAAGCCTCCAGCATACGTATTTTTTAAATTGAAATTACCACCAAATTTTACCCAATGAAGGGGAGAGGAAGAGTTTAATCAGGACCAACATTTTAAAAAATGATAACGAAATTGTGAGGAACCCTCTTCCGTAGACTAAATTGTTTCATTTTGTCTATTTTAATAAAACTCACAGCACTTTCTTTCCCTGACAAGTTCTCCATCAACCCCTATTGCACAAATACCTATACATTTTATCAGACTTTTAACGTGATTTTTTCCTCCATGTTTCCTGAAAACACGGCTATTCTCACAACGACAAAAAAAATCCAACCGTCGAATTACATATTTGCGTGTGCTAAAACAAAGCAATCCGGCTAATAAATTTTAATTACAATTCACGCTCAATGGACGACGAGCCGCTGTCTCAATCCCTTATCGAGAGCGTAAGCCGGATAATTTCATTCGGCAGCCAAGTTTTTCGGTTCGTTGTTAACTTTTTAATTTATTGATTTATTATAGTTTATGCGTATTTTTGCTCTCTCCTCACTCGAGATTATGTTGCAAACTTTCTTGCGTTTGTAGAACGTTCAACTGAACCTATATATAGGCGCGAATTAAGATATATTTTGTAAATTTCGCTACATCTTACTCGTAATTTTACCAATTAGCTCGAGCCTAACCGAGTACCCGCCAACTTCTCGTCGCGATCGCGATGTTTTGTCAAAAAATTTCATAATTTGTAGGACTTGGTTGCACGATAAATTTCATATGAACATCCTTCGGCTTGTTTTTGCTCGTAGGTATTCGTATGAGCGTATAAATTCACCTTATTGGGCCTGATCCGGCTTGACGAGTCGACAGGGAGGAGAAAAAGGGGTAAACCATCCGTTAATTTGAATTTTATTTCGAGATAATAATTTTCAACGCGAGTAATATTTGTCGGTTTTAATTTTCGTGACATTTCCTCTTCCATTTCATTAACGAGTAAACTTCCCCTTAGTTGAATGAAAAACACCACCCACACCTGCAATGCAAGTGCGGAAAACCGAGTCGAAATGATTTATCGGATTCATTATACTATAGGCGATAGTTACCTCGTGCCAATATATCTCGCAGCTGTCAAAACAAATATCACTTGTGGATTGATTTAAATCACGCGGACATAATATGGCTAGAATCTATCGTCGTATAGGTACTTTTCAAAGGTTGTATATAACCAGATTCCAAACATGGTATTTCCATTTCGTAGACGACTGCGACAAGACGAAGCAGGGTAACGAAATCTCATACCGAACCAACGAACTTGACACTATTTCGATAGGTACATTAGGCGATCGCTGAGACCACTCGAGTCGTGTTTTCCGTACACACAACACAACGACGAACGCTTCGCCGAAAATTTTCTCACACGATTTTTCAGCGTTTGCAAAGGAAAACGAATAAGAAAAAAATCCATTCTATTCGCCGATAGTCGGTTCGAACATTCCTATCCTCGCTTCTTTCTCTTTACGCGAATAAAATATCTATTCGTCGACGACGGGTGTTTTTCGTCGGCGAGTCCAAAAACGAATCGAGTATTTTCCAAAACGTGTGTATTTTCCCGCAGAATATGAGAAAAAAAATAGAAAAGAAAACGGAAACGCTGGCATTACTTCTTTTTCTTCGGCAAAGGCTGCTTTATGTAGAGGTATTAAATCGAACTACTATCTACAACGAAAACGTCATTTGTGCAGCCGTCCTCATAGCACACACTTGTTGAATGATTATTCGTCGTTTGCTGAGACAAACCAAAAAAAAAAAGGAAACGGTACCTTCGGCAATTTTTCTTCTCTTCTTATATGTATAGTTCTAGTGATATTACTGGACGAATATTTCATTGGGAAATTATGTCCCAATTTTTTAGAGGAGGATGGGGAGGGGGTTCGATCAAATCCTTTTTTCTCAACGTACGACATACCATGAGAGAAGTAAAAATATTTTTTTAAAAAAAGGATTGTTCAGACTGTTTTGGTAGGGGAAACGTCTTCACTTTTGAGCTGATACTAAATGGATTTGAACGAAACCAAACGAGATCGAAAGAACGCATCCAAAACTAAACAAAAATTTTGGACGCCACAGATTATATTTTTTGAAAAAATTTGTAAAATTTGGAAAGCTGTTCCTAATGGTGATTCTGAAATTTTGTCACATCTTTTTCTTCAAAAAAATTAATCGAGCATAATGCATGAATAAGTACTTCATTTAAACCCTTCCCTCCTCTCCCCTCCACCACTTCGAAAACAACCAGTTTCGGTCCATTCTGGAGCCCTCAGTGAGTATTAAATTTTTTCGAGAAACAAACTGCTCTGGAAGAGTAAAAACTGAAATCCCAATGGGTCAACACCTATATAACTTTGATTGAGGCTTATTAGACACTTTCTCGGTCGTTTCAAGGGGTTACTGGAAAATTCCAGGAGTGTCAATTCAAAAGTGAATTTTTGATCAACTTGTAAATTAAAATTTTAAACTCTGATGTGCCTATTGAAGTCTCCGTACAATTTGAAATTCCCGGAGAAAATCAAAATTATGCTAGAGGCTCCAAAATGACCGAAAAGCGAATGTTTTTGAGTTGAGTGGTCGTGTAGATGTAGACATACTTCACAATTTTATCTTAACAAGAAAAACGCTCGTTTTCAAAAATTTTCTCTGAAATTCGTAAAATAAGTCGAAACTTACTCTTGAACTGACACTCCTGGAATTTCGGGGTAACCACCAAAAATGGCCAAAAAGGTGTCCAATAAACACCATCCAAAGTTTTGAGGGCTCATATTCGGTTTTGCACTTTCCAGAATAATTTGAAATTTTTGGAGAAATTAAAAATTTTCTAGAAGTTTCAGCATAACCTAACATCAATAATCATCGAGGTGGGAGATGAAGGATGGTATAAATTAATCATTCATAGTGCTTTATTTTGTTTGAAAAAGCAAATATTATTATTTCATGGAAAAGTTTAAAAATCTAAATAAAAACAGCTTTTTTGAATTTAAAAAAAAAACAAAAAAATCCAAAAATGAATCTTAGCACCAAAATTTGCTATCAAAGATAGTGTAGAATAATTTTTTAAGGTAACGTACGAGAAAGAGGACAGGAGGAGGAGGAGGACGTAAAAATTCAAGTTTTTTTTTAAAGGTGAAAGGTGTCTATTTTGAAACTGTTTTACAAGTAGTGCGATGGTAAAAATTGTTTGAAATAATTTTTTCCATTCCACTGGAAGATGTCTGATTGTCTGATATTGAGCTTAATCTAAAAAGCAACCGATTTGGCCATTTATTGTTCAATATTTAGGTTATTTCTCTCAAATTTTGTCAAATATATTTCAAAATTTTACAATTCTGTTCTTTCCTCCTATAATTTCCATGATCAACTCAACATCTGAGCTTAACAGATGAACTCGGACTATCTTACCAAGCTACAGATGAATTCAAAACAATTTTCAAATAGCTAGTCCATTCTTACAAAAGCAGGTAGATGGTAGATATATATTTTCTTCTTTTTAAAAGTCACATTTTGAAAATTTTCCTGATAACTTGAATATCTTAATTGAGATTTGCGATTATTTCTGGAAGACTTGGCATTGGCAACTTTTGAGATTTAGGTTGAAATAATATGAAAACTGAGTCAACAAAACACCCAAATACTTATCATTTCCAACTTCAAATCAAGCTAATTTTTTTAAAATTAAATTTACAAATTAGTTTCCCATTTTTCTTCATAGATGAAAAAATATTGCATTAGTAAGAAAAGGATCCGACTCCAAAAAATGATCTAATGACAGCGATACAATTACCTAACCTAAAAACTATACATAGAAAATGTTCCTAAGAAATTCTTAAAAGTATGTATTGGGCTAATAACGTTTAAAAATGAAACTCAAGATGAGACAATCGTCCCCTTGATACAAGAATTAATCTGGATTTCTAAAAAGAGCTTATTTTGAATTTTTGTTACGTAACCAGAATTTCATCATAAATGTGCCGAATTCATTTTTCAATTTCGAGTGAATTTGGGAAAATTGATTTTTTTTATGTAGTAAGTTTAGAATGATTTTTTCCACCAAAAAATTGAAATAAAGTATTTCTTCAGAAAAATCGATAAAAATATGTATTATGTTTACTATTCCTAGGTAATAAGTATACCAACTTTCAAAACTAATTTCAAGATTTCCCAAATCCCAACTAGTTTGGAGAGATTTTGATTTATCAACACAGACAGCTCAAAGTTTGGGTTTTTCTGATATTCTGGATTGAAATTCAATTGAACCCAAACATTCATTATTCCAGCGATTTCATTCATTTAAAAAGTAATTCTTTGGCTAAGTTTGAAATTATTGAAAAAAAATCGGTCAAAAAGCACATTTTAAAGTAATTAGTTTGAGCTTCCTCGATTACCGGGAACAACAGCTTTTCCACTCGGGTCCCTCAAAAATAAGTGGAAATAAAATTTTTAGCAATTCGTATAAATTTTCAAGATTTGAGGAGGATTTTGGAAACGAATGGGGAAAGTCAAAATAAAGTCACCAATCTTGAAAAAGTGCTAATTTTCAACAAAAAAAAAAAAATACGAAAATTGAAATTAGGTAGCCTGAAATTTTAATCGAGATGGTTTTGAAAAATGCCCTTTCCAAAAATTCAAGTTTCATTTAAATCAAATTCGAATTCGTTAAAATATATTCCCAGTAAGCTTGAAGAATTTAAGGCCTCCAGTCCCTCCATCTTACCAAAATTACAATTCTACGACACTATTGAAAAAATCTGATTCAACAGCACATCGCTTTAAATGACCAATAACCATCATTACTTTTAAATTAGGCACCCAAACTACGACACACATTCCTAATTCACTACCCCTTCGGCCAATAGATCATATTTCTATAAACCAATAAAGTTCACATAATCAGAAACCTGCAGTCATTTTCTAAATCATTTACTGTAAAATGTCAATCGGTAACATTATCATACATCACGGTAATACATTTTCATAGGCAATAGTTTTTCCAATATAAACACCGCAAAATATGAGCATATTACTCGCATTAGTCGAGAAAAGGCCAATAGGCAATAATGAACTAAAATAATGCACTCTTTTTTTCCCTACCCATAATAAACATATCCGTTACAGTTTAAAAATACATTCAGGAAAGAAGTAAAATTGGTAAAACACCGCATGCCTCATCAATCACCCTATAAATCTTACACACGACGTGACAAACCATGCAGACCAACTCTTTATTTCCTTCACCAGCTTTTACTCGTTCTTTACGCCTATCTTGTATGTACAAGATAATCTGCATACACTAGGCTATACGTTCAAAGTGGGAAAAAATCCTTCGTATAAGAATTCAAAAGCTCGTCGTGTCGACACACATTCGATTAAAACAGCTTTTAAAATCGATTATAAAGCCGAAAAGGTCCATTTCCACTTTTATATAGTACGTAGTATACGTACTTTGACGACGAGGAGGAAATCGCAATCACCCTCGCGTGCGTAACAGCGTCCTCATTACATTAAGCTAATTGATGTCGTCGTCATGTCCATGTCCTATACAAACGCACCGAAAGCAAAAGCCAACTATCAGCTCGTACTTCATATGCTACCCAATTATCCATTTATACGTATTTTTCTTCGTATCGCAGTTCGTACTCGTATAGATTCTTTCACATTCGATTTACCTTGAAAATATATACGTAATCAGTGTAATCACCTCAGATTTGCATCAGCATCCCGGCCTCGAATTTGAAAAATAATACCGCAAGTCTCGCAGTCGTATACATGATGACAATACATCACACCATTCAGTTCAGATAGAGCTTCAGGGCAAGGTATATACGAGTAGAACAGAAACAGGGACAATTAATTATCGCGAAAACGCGTTACATCGTTTGGAAACGTATTGTTCGTCGTTTGCACGTTTTCGAAGAGATGCCCCCTTCGTGATGGGGGTTCTTTCATCGATACGTGTAAATTTACGTGGTCATGTAATGCAAATACATATACGAGAGTACGTATAATTCATCGTAGTACGTATATCAGCAATGGTCTCTGAAAGTTCAATTGTTCCAAAAATGGGTACCTACTACTTACGCTACCTATGACAATCTTTCGTAGTTTAACCTATTTTTAATGATTCGGTGACTCGAGTTCATTTTTTGTATTTTTCTGATTTTCAGATTGATGTGTTGATTCGCATCCAAACGTTCGCGCGACTTGAAATTACGACCGAATGAAAACCATCAACGGAGTGTACACCTTTGCTGTCATACTATTACCAGTTGGTAAGTAATTTGTGCCTATGATTATTCAACTTTGAAACGATCAAAAGCAAATTGAAAGAGCATCCAAAAATACACCTTTAAGGTAAAACTTGAAAACTGAATTTCGAGCTTAAATTTGGGGAAGACTTTAAGAATCCAAATTTGAGTTATTTCTCATCACAAAAAATCAAAATTTGATTAAATTGAGGCCAAAAGCTGAAATGTCGTTCGTGTCTTATTTTGAATCCCTCAAATCGATTGATAGCGAAATTCCAAACTGTTCTTCTCGGAATTTCACCTTCCTTTCAGAGCTAATTCTCGAATTTTTCAATGGGGGGGGGGGGGAGAATCATTAAAATATAGATTTGAAACAGCAAAAAGTACATATCTTGAAAATTCATGCATGAATAAATTAAACGAAGGAACCACGAAGATAATTTGTATTTGTACAAATTGTTGTTCAAACTTATTTGGACCATGAAGTTTTTTCAAAACTGGATACCCACAAATTCGCTGATGGCTCCAGAACGATTAAAAATCAATATCAATTGATTCGAGAAATTCAAAATAAACCATAAACAAAAGTTCAGGTTTATGACGCGTTCGTAAAATGTCTGTTCAATTTTTATAGACGAAAAATTTTTGATTTGAAGCTAAAAAAAAAATGGCTTTTGAAAATTTGGGCCTAAAATGGTCAAAATGGTCATAAAGGTGGACAAGGTGGTTAATCCTAGTCTTTAGGTGCCAAATTTTGTTCAAGCTTTTTTATGTCAATTTCCTTCAATTTTTCCAAAACTGGAAAACTGAAAAATCCAATAGATTTTACAAGCTCTAGAACGATAAGAAGTCACAATAGATCGATTTGAGATGTTAAAACAAGGATATTTCCCTTTCAACTTTTTATTATATCGTATACCTACATATATATGTAATTTGATCGAATTTTTATTTTTTTACAATGAGAAACACAGTAAAATTTATAAAAACTTGCCAAAAATCGAAAAACGAAATTTCACACTTCAAAATAATTGATCCAAAGATTTTTTTTGAATGCTCTTTGATTTTTTCTTCACTTTTATCTGGTTCTAAATTAAAATTGCTGATTGATGAAACCTTTTAACACCGATTTTATGGATAATGAGATAAGGAGGTTTCCGATTCCAATTTTAAGCATCTTTTTATCTCTTCTTCACCTCCCATACAACATTTTTTGTAAATTTCAATTTCTGTATGATTTTTCAAAAAACCTATTTTGAATTCAAAAATAAAAATGAATCATTTTGTTATCGTTTTTTCTTTTTCAAAGCTTCGTGTTCTGCATGTGTAGCTCAATATTAACGATTTATGGTAGAAGATGAAATTTTAAAAATTCGCTTGAAAAGTACCGAATTGGTCATCACCAATCAATTTCACTATTGGGATCAGTAGGAGTAGGAGAGGGGAGGGGGTAAAACGCAAAGTTATGATTTCTATCAAGTTTCTAAGCCTTAATTTTATCGATTAAATTAAATACCTTTAACAAAAGATTAGGTATTTTTCTGAGAGTCAAATATTAAAGAAAAATTACTCACTTAATTTTTTAATTCAAATGGCAAAAATTTGTACTCACCTGAAACAAAGAACAAAATCAAACACTAATTAGAAAAGAGCTCCACATAATCATCACAGCATTTATTTTCATCGTAATAACCAATAAATTTTCATTTTTTGGCAGTCGCCCGAGAATTTTCAGCAAATGCTTCAATTTTTCAGTTTTTAAAAAATTTCTTTAAAATCCAAAAGAAATTTATGCCTCCTGGAGCATTAAATGAAGTGTTCTGGGCGTGCCTTTATCAGTTTCAAACTCAAATTCTCAAGATCCAACTCTGCCAACTCAAATTCATATTTTTTCCAGTGATAGGTAATGTTTGAGAAAAAATGACGAATTCATCTTTCACGAACGTCAACACGAAAAAGCTAGAACTTAATGCAACTGTATTCCTGATCATCCAAATAATTTTATGGCAGTTTCTAGCCGTTCTGAGGCCTCCAACAAATTTTTGAATACTTCATTTTTTTTTAATTTGAAAAAAAGTCCAAATAAAATTTGGAATGCTTGAGTTGACCACTCCTGTAACTGATCAATTTGAGCAGGTACATATAATTTTTTCAAAATCTGTTTTGCAGGTTAAAATCCATACTCCTAGAAATTTTCTGAAGGCTCTAGAACAGTTCAAAACTACCATCATTAGGTTATATAGTGGTCGAGAATAGGATCAAAATTGAATATTTCAGCTTCTTATTTCAATTCGATTAAATTTTGATTTTTTTCAAAGAAAATAAACCCCACTTCGATTTGCAAAAATCTGTCAAAAATTTGAAAACTCAGCATTTAATTTTACCTGATGATGTATACCTTTGGTTGCTTTTTCTTTTTACCCATACCAGAAAATATATTTTGTCAGCAAAGTTGTAGCTTCTAATCGTGATGATGAGGGGGGGGGGGGGATTTCTAAAAAATCAGTTTTGTTTGATTTCACGTCTCCCCTTAGTTGCCATAAAAATTATTTCGGTTCATTTTGAAGGAGTTGAGAGTGAACGATTTTTATTCAAATTTTTCATGGAATACTTCCCATAGGAAGTAAAATTTCTCATTGAACTTGATCAAAATCCAAACCGTTTTCTTCATTTCATCTATCCTATTTGACATCCAATCCACTAACCAGACACTCCTATACCTCAAAGAATCACTGGAATTCACTGATCAAGGTACTACATACATACGCTGTCCAACACGTTAGCTTTCAATTTAATCAAGGAGTAGAGCTTGTTTTGGAATTCTAGCTACGTTTAATTAATTAACAAAGCGCGTGCTGCTGTCGTCGAGTGATAAAAAAAGCCGCTGCTCACGCAATCCCCTTAATACCTGTGTTTTATCGCATTACTGGGTATGCTCGAATATCCTACCTTTTGTATTGTATTGGAATGGAATGGGGCAAGTAGAACGAGGATATTTGATGGGTACTTGCTCGAGTTATTTTTTTGCACGCAGTCTCTCTGTGTAGTTGTCGAAGTGACCGCCGCCGTATCGTTAATACACAATAAAAGTTGACAGGGGGCGCCTCAAAAAGAAGTTTTTGCCCACAGAACAGAATAGGGAAGTGGTTGAAGGTTGTAATAAAAGTATATATAGCTGTAGTGTACACTACTATACGACTATAGGCTACATAAGTCGTGCGAGTCAATTTATAAGTTGGATTTGGCGTGTATTTGTAAGGTTTTCGTCGAGGCGAAACCGGAGACTTGGTGCAAGAAGAGCAGGCAAAACGAGACAACAGAGGGGTACTAGAGTAGAAGACAAGTAGTAGTCGTAGTTCTAGTATAGGCTATACGATGTAAAGATTAAAGATTGAATCGAACTTCGGAAACATATTTTTCCTCTTTTCTACGCGGCCCGCAACCAGAGTATTTTTCTCGACGCTTTTATTCTTGGTCGCCTCGCGACACCAACAATGCTGAAAAGCGAACGTGTAAGTAAATTTGAAAAAGTATTCTATTTCCAAAGTTAAATAATCGAACGACGAAGGTTTTTCTTTCTAGCGTAGTTTGCAGTCTCTCTTCTACTCGTACTACTATTCGGTTCACTTTTTTCTTTTCTTTTTTTTTCTTCTTCTACTTCTTACAAAATTCTTAAGTTATTCGTCGACTGCGTGGCAATTCGGTCGATAGTTTTGCCGGCCTCTGTACACCTATAATACGCGAGACGATGTTGCCAACCCCCCGCCTCACCAATCCATTGCCTTCCGTAAGAAATGGTAATGATGCACTTTACATTCGGGACCCGTAAATTTCGCCAACTTATACACGTTTTTCTTTTCATTTCGAAGAAAATGCAGCCTCGATGCCCTCGCCCAGACTCAAACATTCCGGTTATTAAAAAAAATTAAAATAATGATCTTAAATCCGAAAGAAATCCAAAGTGAATTATTTAACGGGTGTATAAACCCTTTTGACCAGCCGACCCTTCCAACCCCGAAAGAAACGAAGACTATCGTAAATAATGTCCACGTGATTTTTAACGCTTTATTTGCTCGTCGCCGAGCAGCGCGATACAATTATTAGCTCCGTTTTATAAAAGGGTTCCCTTTTTCGAAACGTTTATACGTTGAGGTGAGAGGATGTAAGGGTGGCGAAGAAGGGGTTAACGACGGTCGGTATTAAGAAAAGAGTACATACGAATTTTGTAGTATATTAACGCGATTAATGACGCTATTAAGAGAACGTTTAACGCGTACATACTAATACGAATGCAGGTGTTTGTTTTTCACATTGATCACGACCGCACATTTTGGAGCTTTAAGCTGCGAGCTTTGAAACTTTGTCAAGATTTAACTTGAACATGTAGGTACACGGCGCGGAGTGATTCTTATAATTCCTCTATGCTTCGTGTGGTTACAAGCTGTAACACTAACACTCATACTGCAGAAAGAACAATTAAAATTTGGTGTTTTTCCACCTACTAGAGCTCAAAAGAATGTCGAAGAAATGAAATCTGAGAATTTTGTCAACGATTTATATTATTAATGATGACTTGATGAGGTAAATTTCTTTCCTTGGCAAAATAATGATTAGGTAAATAGTCGTTCATGAAAATTTTTGGACATTTTTTCAAACAAATCTTTTCTTCAGATCTTTGTTTTTTAATCGGAGGAAAGGTCTTCAAAAATGCATCAAACTGATTTTCTCACCACTTCCTCTTGAAAAAGGAAATTTGGTTCGAAATTTTTTTTCGCAGCGTATCGTGAAAGACTCATCATACTCCATCAATATAAATTTCGGTTAAAATATATTTTTCGATTTTTGGTGAATTTTTTAAAATCAAATTTGGGCCAAAAATAAGAAAAAAAATCAAAATTTTGCCGAATTAACCTAGAAAGCTGAAATTTGGGATATAGGCTACGCTATTTTCGACTTGCCAAATCGATTGGAAACGATTTCAAACCATTTTGAGCAATTCTGGAGCCTCCAGCACATTTTTGAAACTTGAAAATTCCACAAAATTCCATCAAATGAAGTTAGGAAGCGGAAATTGACACTGCAATTTAATTCATACACGCTATTAAGTCGACTGCTGGTGGGTTTGAGTCATTTTGTGGCCACCAACGACTTTTTGAAAATTCTTGGTGCCTCCAGTAGATTTTTGAAACTTGAAAATGGAGTTGAAAAGCTGAAAGTCATTCTGTAAACTAATTTTAATACGCTATGAAGTCGACTGCAAGTAGATTTCAAGTTGTTTTGTAGACATCAGCGAGTTTTTGGAAGTTACTAGAGCCTCCAGTAAATTTTTGAAACTTGCAATTTCTACAAAATTTTATAAAATGGAGCTGGAAAGCCGAAAGTTGATTCGGATAGATTTTGTGACATTTTTTAAAAACAGAAGTTTCTAAAAATCTGCTGGAGGCTCCAAAACAGATTGAAACTACCTGCGATCCACCTCAGAATAATGTCAAAAATAGGGTGTCTCTATTTGGTAAAATTTTATGGAAATTTCGAGCATCGAAATATCTGCTGGAAGCTCCAGTAATTTCTACAAAGTCACTGGAGGCTCCAAGACGACTTGAAATCTACTTGCAGTCAACTCCCTAGCGTGTTGAAATTAGTTTACGGAATGAATTTCAGCTTTTCAACTGCTTTTGATGAAATATTGTGGAAATTTCAAGTTTCAAAAATCTGCTGGAGGCTCCAGAACTGCTAAAAATAGTTTGAAACAGTTTCTTATCGATTTGGCAGGTTGAAAATAGGATACATCCCAAATTTCATCCTTGTAGGTCAAATTTTAGTTCAATCACCTATCTCCGACCTTAATTTCGGCGATATAGCCGAAAAACGTAGATTGACAAAGGTTAACAACCTCTTGCGGGGGTGGCAGACAAGTTGCAGTGTGCAAATTGGGTCAAAATATTTTCGGGTTTACCGTGAATCGAGTTCACGTTTTAAATTGTCGATTTTCATTTTTAAAAACAATTTTGATAAAATTGACAACTTCACCCCCCCCCCCCCCTTAGTAAGGGTGAAATCGCCATTCTGGGAAAAGCTGAACTGGTCATGCTGGGGATAAATTTAGCGTAGAACAATTTTTGTTTGAACATTTTTCCTCTCGGACCCTTCATGTCGGCGATACAGCCGAAAAACCAGTATTGACAAAGGTTAATGACCTCTTGCAGGGGTAGCCGACAAGTTGCAGGGTGCAACTTTTGGTGAGTTGTTTTAGAGACCAATCTGAACAAATAATGTGAAATTCAGCTTTCCCCTAATTTTTCCGAGGTTCGACTAAAAATTTTGCTAAAATCACTGTACTAAAATTTTTACTTACTGAAAAAGTTGATTTTGCAACTTTAAATAGCAATTTGGAGCAACCAAGTGAGAATTTCGCAATTTCTGGCAAAAAGCAAAACTTTAGGCAATTTTAGCAAAAGAAAGGGCTTCTGAGACTTCTTAGAAATTCATGCTAAAGCCGAGACTTTTTGCTACTTTTTCCAGAAAACAAGACTTCGACAGTAATTTTGGCCAAAGGCATGAGCTTTTTAACGATTTATACAATTTTGCTAAAAAGTAAGCATTTTTGGCAGACTATTTTTTGCAAAAAGCAGGATTTTTTTCATTTTTTATTTTCTGGTAGGTATTTTGAAATTCAAGGGCAATGGTGCTGCGAAGGAGAGGGCCAATCGGAGTTAAATTTAAAAAATGGGTCAATATTCAAACTCAACGTCTTCAAAGTAGCAACAGTCAATAAGTCCTTTTATTTTCGAACTTTGACAAAAATTTGAGATCATTGTACCTACCTCTCAAGGGTGCTGAGATGGCATGGTCAATGGTCATTTTTTTCACTCTGGATAACCATTTTTTTCATCACCTCAGAAAACCCCTATCAGCAGACAATTTTTTGATAAAATATTTTAAAAAGTCGAAAGATCATACAAAAATTTGTAAACAAGCCAAATTTTAAAAGCAGAATTTCATTCATAAATTTCTAGCTTTTAAAAAATTCTGAAGTAAAATTTTTATGCAAAAAATTAAAACTTAAATGCAGTCAACGCTGAGAATCTCTCATCTAGGTTATTCGTGTTTTGGGGACCAGTTTTAATATGAATAAAACAAGTGTTTACCTATTTTTGCATGCTTTTTAGATTTTGCTTTGTCAAGTTCAAAAATTTTTCTACTGCTTGAAATACCTCTCATGTTTAAAAAAATTGTTACGCTTGAATGAAATTTTATATAAATTTTAAAAAAATAAATAAACATCAACTTTTCACGTGGGTTGCATCGAAAAATTTCATGATTTTTTTTTTACCTCGTATGAAATTGGTAAAACTAACCAGCCAAGTAGGTACGTTCTGTACAACTACACTTATCCAGACTATACTCGCCACAATCTCGTCGTCATCTGTTCAACAAAGAGAGCTAGAAAAAAAAAACAAGCTGACGTTTTCAGGAAAACCCCCAGCAGCCTATTTAGATTGATTATGATAAAGTTTTCATTTCATCGAGTTTCGGGTCCTTTCGACTTTTATTTGAATGTAAACGAAACCCACACAGACTGCATTTTGCTATTCATTATACACACACGAGTCTACATCATTCGCTAAATCGAGCTTTCGTCGGAGCAGAGACTGGAGTTTTCTTTTTTACTCTTACTCGTATTTTTTTTTTTGATATGTGTATATTTTCGTATGAACGGAAAAGACGTTTAGGGTGTAAAGGTTAATATGGCTAAAGTCGTTCGTTTTATGGTTTACTACATCCGGGTACGAGCCTCTTTATACGAGGGAATCTCGTCCAAACACACTTATCGATGAACATGAATGGGTTAATTTTGGGTCAAAAACGTGCTCGATTGAGTATCGATAGGCGTGCTAAACTTTTTTTTTTTGATGTCGTTGTTGGCTCTTTATCCATCAACAATTTTACCACAAAGAAGCAAAAATAGTGAAATGAAGACTCGAGTAAGTGCTGATATGTATAGTTATGGGTACTTTTCTGAAGGGCTTTTTCTTTCTCTCTTGCTCTCTCGGTTCTTCTCTTTTTTGCTGATTTATTGCCTATGCTTTTTGACCAACCCAGACTAAGGTTACGAGTGCAGGTGTTAATTGCTATCTAGGATTTATGGGTCCATATGTTGAAAGGAAAATGGCCAGCATGATTTTTCAATGCTAGAAAGCACCTGCTGAGAAAGTTTTTCATTAATGTATACCGATAACCCTGCCTGCCAAGCTACTGCCCCGCCCATTTAAGATCAGTTAGTTACGTAGTCGTTTCTTTTGACTTGAATTATGGTTTGGGGTTTGGATTCGAGTCTTTAGAAATTTTCAAAACGTGAAAAATGCATTTTCAAAGAATTAAAAAACAAACTATTTGGTTTTATTCGTATTAGGTACTCTACCGGAATTTTTTTTCAACTCGAAGTAAAAACAATGAAAATGATAAGTATTTTCAATTTGAAATGAAAACAAATTTTTGACATTTCTGAAGACACCTTATCAGTTATCACGTTTCTTGGAGTCAGGCGAATACTCATTACGATTTTTCACTTCCTTATCACACTCGGACAATCAGCGCAGGAGCGGCAAGTCCACGGACACACGTTGCTTTTTTCCTCCTTCTCGACATATTCCATCATGTCGCATACCGGTAATTTCAAAACAAACATTTCGAATGCCAGCACCAGTCACTCGAACGCTGTATAAACAATTCAGCAACGAGTACCTACTACCAACCTACTCTTATACAATCGTCCATCAAATCCGTTTCACACCTCTTTACCTCTCTCTCTCGCTCTCATTGAACATGGAAACAACTCGATACAGCCTCAGACAAAATACGAGCATGTGAATGCAATTTACGAAATCCTAAAATTTCCTACCCACTCGAGGGGTGTATAAAAAGAAAGAGAAGCTTCGAGATATAAACGATAAAAAGATGAGCAACTTTAACGTTCGCAAGCGGTAGCCGGGAGTGTTTTTTTGGTAGGAAATATGTCACCGGGTAAAAATCAAAAAATGTTTACACGTTTGTCATCATAAATCGTTTGCGTTTAAATGTTTGTTCCACCCGAGTAGATACAGTTCAGTAAACAATAACGACGTTTACGTACACACTACACACAGAGAGATAGAAATCAAACATCATAATTTCGAAAACACGCGTAGGCTAGGCGTATAGGGGGTGTGGAAAAACGACGAATTTGACAGGTTCATAAATGTCGAAATGTGTAAAATAAATGCATCGTTTTTGTCTCGCAAAATGAGGCCTTTTTTTAATAGAAGGGGGGAAGGGTCTTCAATTTTGCTCAAATTTTTTTACAAGTTCCTTTTGATGACGTTTAATAAAATGATCCTTCTATGAAGAGCAGGGAGGGATAGCTCGTAACTTTTAAACATTTGCAATGTTTTGCAAAATAGCCAAAATTTTAAGACCCATATCTTGAGTCTGGTTGCACTAGGAAGAAACCAGTTTACCAGGTTTCATGGAGAATGGAAAATAAACATTCATAACCAATTTAGAATTCAAAAAAAGTTACAATATTGATCTTTTTCGACCTTTTTTTAAACCTTTTTTTTCCTATTATTTTTTTATTTATTCAAAGGAATTTTCCGAGGGCTGCAACTTTAAAGGACCGCAAAATTTTTAAACCCAATGAAAGAAAAAAATTGAAAGAACACCTAAAAAAAAATACTTACTTATTTAGACCAAAATCAAATTTCAGGGGTTAAATTTCATTATTTGATTTTCGCGAATTTTTGAAAATTCAAATGATCTACTTTCCACGAAAAAAGGTCAAAATTTCATGAACTTACTTTTGGTACCCTTAATCGATAAATAGTGGTTTTGTACTTTTTTGAGGCCTCCTACACGGGACTCCGAAATGTTGCGAAATCACCACCAATCAATTTGAGAGGTCAAAAATTACATCTGTATATGGGTAATTCTCAGAAAAAGGTAAAAATCGTGTACATGGCAAATTTCTCAAAGGTTTTTGCATGAAATTTTTTATTTTTTTTTTTGGTCCATTCAAGGATCATCCCCCACACATTTCACATATGGTATTGAGATTTTTAGCCCCTCCTTTCATTGGTGTACATTCGATTTTATACCCCAAATGTCTTCGACTTGGCTGTCACACACCATGTTTTTGAAAATGAATGTTATAAAGTGTCATGAACTTCATTTTTTTGGGGGAAAATTGACACATTCTCATTATCATAGAACACGAAGGTCCATTATTGTGCAAATTGCAATTGGAATAAGTCCATAGGAAGCTCACATTTCACATTTGAAAACTGTCACACACTTTTTGCGCAAATTTTAGACCAATTTTCAATTATTTTTGGTAGCTTCCCAATCCAACATTTTTTTCTGGCGAGTGGCTGCACTGGTTCACTGTCCTCATAAAAATGTTACCCCGCAATGTTTTTTTCAATATCTACGCAATGGCTCGTTTTGATCGTACTTGTCTCTGAAAATATGATATTTCGCAAAATCGGTGTCCTTCGGCTTGCCTTTTTATTTACCCTGATGAACCAGCCAAAAACGATAATTGAGAAAGGGAAGTTATTCTACATGATAAGTACACATTTATTACGTGTTAAAAATCGAATAATATCCAGTAGGTAAGGCTAGAAACGAAAAAACGTTGAGATTGTCCTTCGGCTTGTCCAGCGCCCATTTGTCCTTCGACTTAGCCAAATTTCAGACAGCTGTACTTTTATCGCGCTAGTCGACATATTACACAATAATACAAGCAAAATTTGACATTTTCTCCCTCCCCACACCTCAACTCTACCCCTACCAAAAAAATAAGTCCAGATTCGAACTTTGCGGCCTGAAAAACATAAATCGGCATATTACATGATAATATAAGCAAAATTTGACATTTTTCCCGTCCCCACGCCTCACCCTCCACCTCTACATAAAAAATAACTTCAGATTCGAATTCTACGACCTCGAAAACATATCAATCGGCATATTACACATCGATGAGGAATTATCCCTGTTTTAGGGGGGCCGGGGTCCACAGTGGGGGGGATTGAATTGAGGCCAACACTAGAACGGGGATCTGGGACACCTATACAAATGATTCCCACTTGAAATTTTCCAAAAAAATGATTTTTATTTTTCAAAATTATGCACATCAAAATTGACCTTTTTTGTGAGAATTACCCATAAGCCAAACATCACTCTATTTACATTTCTACCTACCTCAATTTTATCAACAACTCAATTTTTAGCTGTGCAACGTCATATTCACGCCTTCTGGAGCAAATTCAAAGTTCTGGACAAATTGAAAAATCGCGCTGGAGGCTCCAGAATGGCTGGAAATGGTGAAATTTGGATTTCGAGAATTGATATTAGTTTTAAGACTTATTTTGATCATTTATACAAATCAAGAACGCACTTTTTTAAAAAAAAAAAAAACATAAAACACCAAAAACAGCCAATTTTGAATTTACAAACGTTTGCCAAAAATCGAAAAATGAAGTTGGGCAGCTGAAAATTTGGTTTGGGGATTTTAGACCATCCTTTTTCCAAAAATCATGGTTTCGTTCAAATCGGAGGGTGAACCCTCAAGAAGTTCTATCCGCAAACTTGCGATTTGAAATCCAAAATCTCATTCTTCATCTCATATAAGCGTCTTTTTTCCAAAAGAACGACTTACGTTTGAATTTCACCACTTTTAATCGAGCTTGTGGTCGAAACTCCAGCTATGTTCTTATTTTTACACTCATAATAAAGTTGGACATAGCATGTAGGGAGATCCAACACAGATAACACAATATGCGGGTGGTTCTTCGAGCACACGAGCGTAATTTACTCGCCACTATGCGAACGAGTAATGCTTCGGAAAGCATTTCATCGAGTCGAATGTCAACACTCGGGCGTCGAATTACTATATGGTTTGTTTAATTTCACACTCGTAACCTCAACAAAGAAACCCCCTTCTGCTATTTGTAGGTCTATATAGGTAGCCACAGCACATTTCGCAAAAGATACCAACACTGGAAAAAAGACCACAGGCGAGTTGAAAAAAGAAAAAGTGAATTCGCTCACCTTCTCCTTCCACCCACACTTTTTACGCTTCATAATATATATCGAGACTTTAAAAGTTTATGGATATTTGGTAAGGTTGGTAGCCAGCTTCTATGGCTAATTCGCGTACATGCTCATTCATCAAGTGAAACTTTGAACTTGGCCGCGTGTGAGATGGCCATCCATTACAATTTTTTATTCTTGGCACCTGTTTCGTGTACCTAGCACGTATACGTAGTATGGTCGAAGCTTCCCAACGCTATTAGAGGGCCATACGACGACCACTATATAGTTTTTCTTTTGTAGTATTAATCAATTAGCAGTTAGCACACGGTTCGCAGCCTTGTAATTCGTTTTCATTATGTCACCAACACGATTCACCTCTCTCATACATAACGTTTTTATTAGCGTCTTCTGCTCTGCACAGCGTCCTCCCGTTATTGCTACCTCTCGCCGAAATGCACCTCTACAGAGCTCTCTTCCTCGCCCCCTCTTATGTGTCAAATTAATCAGCCGCTTCTCTTTTACCGATAATTTCAACACGATGAAAATATTCCCTCGCACATACGACTCCCCATTTTCGCTGAGTTATTTCTGTTATTTGAAAAAAGCCCCCTCTCCTTCTTCCTCTACCATTTACATACCTTAATAAAAACGTGTCCCAAACGGTAACAAAAAATTTTCGCATATAGTGGAGAAATGCCATAAACAAGATACATTTTTGTATGTGGCTTTGTTGCCGCGTATTACTTTTTTATGACGTAAGTTTTCTTTTAAACATTAATTTTCCCACGTCTCGTCTTCCCAACATACCACACCGCAAGTTATATCTTCTTTATGTTGTAAGACACGAAGGTATTTTTTTTTAAGATGCGAGAGGAAACCTCCTTCTTCGCCGTTGTTACAACATTCTAAATTTTTTTCAAATTCTTCCCATTGTCTCGGTTATTCTTTCGCTGGATGCGATAGCGAGATGAAAAAATTAACCTATTACGACTATTAGGCCTTTTCAAAACTACCGGTTGTTAAGTTTGAATAGGTAGAAGAAATTTTATTCGTCGTTTATGGTTCTTAATATTGACCCTTTGCTCCCTTCTCTTCGCGTTACCGTCAAAAATGTTAACCAGGGTCGGAACTCATGCGAAGGCGATTCGCCTTCTATGAAAACATCCTTTCGAGCAGCATCGCCGATAAAAAGTAAATACGCAGTTGTATGGAAGAAAAACAAACCTTTTTTCACGAGGATAAGTTTGTTGATTTTTCCACAGTATTCTGACATTTTTGGTGAGAGTTTTCCTATACATAAGCGTGAGTGCACTACTGGACTCGTCGTTGCGTTGTACATTTTGAGAGTTTTGTTTGAAATATATACGAAGTGATTTGGAGATTTATACATAGCCTTTTGCAGGTCTAATAGGCAACCTGATTTACATCGCGTTACAGAACTTGTGGATGAAATTGAATGAAAGTTTGAAAATGAAATATCAATTTGTTTCAAAAATTAGTCACGCGGATGTTCAGTTAATTTTCGAAATTCAGTAAACAGACTAAACATCACTTTTTCTAGTTGTGTTTGAGGAACAAGTTAATTAGGTTAGGTTAAGAAAAAGTGATCTTTATTCTGTTTGCAGACCTCGTATTTGGTTAAAAAATTACTCGGCCCCACTTTGTGAAGAAAACAAGAAAAAATGTCTCCCTCTGTGCCAAACACACTGAAATGGTAACAAATCTCGCATTTTTCAAAATTTCAAAATAGCCCCGTTTTTTGCTAAAAAATTTTGAAAAATTGTGACCCAAGAAGTTTAATTTATTTCCAAAAAAAATCCTAAAAGTTTCGCTTTTTTAACATATGTTGTATTGTTGAAAATTGACAAAAAAAAAGAATAAACAGGGGTCCACTCATTTCTGGAAATGATTTTCCCTGACTTTTCCTAGTTTTCCAGACCAATTTCTCCAATTTTCCAGATTCTTGAAAAATGAATTACTCATGCGATCAGGTGGGGGAGTTCGTTAATAGATCTACAGTTGTGCCCTTTTTTTTCAAGCATGACTGTGAGCTCAATAAGGTGGCCCTTATTTAAACTTGGTGAGAAATTTTTTTGGGTTTCTTAGTGCGATAATAATGAAGATTAGTATGCAGAGCTCAATCGATGGTATCAACATTTTTAAAAAGTGAGGCGTTCTGTTAAAAGAACAAAAATTGTATTAATAATTCGCATTCAAGCATAGAAACAATGGAAGAACATCACTTTCCAAAAACTTATTAAAATTTTTATTTGAACCCTCAAACATCTTTCATATTGGTATTTTTTCACATGAGTGTCTTCCTCTTCCATCTCTCTGTCTCTCCGTCTTTTGGTCTTTTGGTCTTTTGGTCTTTTTCGTCTTTTGGTCTTTTTCCTCTTTTCGTCTTTTTCCTCTTTTCGTCTTTTCGTCTTTTCGTCTTTTCGTCTTTTCGTCTTTTCGTCTTTTTCGTCTTTTGGTTTTTTCGTCTTTTGGTTTTTTCGTCTTTTCGTCTTTTCGTCTTTTCGTCTTTTCATCTTTTCGTCTTTTCGTCTTTTCGTCTTTTCGTCTTTTCGTCTTTTCGTCTTTTCGTCTTTTCGTCTTTTCGTCTTGATAAAATGCAAGACTTCAACAATTTTTGCAAAAAACGAGACTTTCTAGGAATTTGGAAATTTATGACAAAACTGACCAGTGAAAAAATTGCCTGAGCAAAGCGAAGGTGAATTTTTTCATTATGAGAAATGAAAAAATCTGTTTGAAGTAACCTTTCACAAAATTCCCTGACTTTTCCAGGTTTTCCAGGTTTTCCAGGCTTGTGGACACCCTGATAAAATATTGTCTTTTTGACAAAAATTTCAAAAAAAGGAATGACTTCATTTTGTCAATAAATGCGCAAAAGTCTTGCTTTTTGCAAAAAATTGACAAAACATTTCGCTTTCTAGCAAATTTACTGAAAAATTACACTTTTCTCTCAACAACTAAGCACTCCAAAGTTGAGCTTTTTTTTGTCAAAAATTACCCACCAAAACGTAGGTAGCTATCGCTGTTTACTATGTAGATAATTGCAAAATAGCTCTTTTTTTATATACTTAGATTGCAAAAAAAGATCACTTTTAGAATTTTTACTGGTTCCAATAGAAGAATTTAAGCTGATTTTCTCGAGCCATGAATCCACCAAAAATATCATTTTTTTATCCTTTTCCTCCGTCCGCATCACCTTGAATGAGATGAAGTAGAAATTAATTTTGAAATTATGTTTATAAGTAAACATCCATGATACTCTATGTCAAACTTGATTCTCAAAACTAGAGTAAGGATCGATGAATTTTCAAGTGAAATTTACTACACTTCTATTAGCATTACCAAAAATAACCCATAAAAAAACAAATTGCTCCGTTTCTTTGGCAAAAAATTCTCTCAGCATTGTTCAAGTACGACCTTCATTTTTTCCTTAAACGAGCCTGACCACGACAAAAAAAACTTTCGATTTCAGTAGAAGAAGATCACGCCGAAATGACGTCATAACGACCAAACGTCACGTCGATCTCATGTCATGTCAGGTATTTAAAAAGGCCACCATCAAATGTGGCAATAAAGAAATACCTGCATGTCGACTCGAGTGGATGAGAGGGGGGAGAGAGAAGGGGGAACCTAGTTGAAGACACGAACCACGCCTAAAGAAGTAAATGTTTACCAATTGTAGAATAGGATAAGCGGAATAAATGAGTTTCCTTCTTTTCGGGCTAATGGACTACGGTCTCTTCATTAACAAACGTCTGTGGAATTAATGGCAACATTTGTTACGGCTAGGTACCTCTATACGCGGACTTGAATACGCCGTTTACGCGAAATATACGACTTTCTGGCCAATTTTTCTACCCAGGCCGGAGGTACACTAAAACGCCGCCGCCGCCAGTACATAAGTAACCGCAATTTGGAAAATTTATCCGTTAATCTACAACACACCTTTTAACGAGCTTTTTCCACAGCCCGCCGCACGTTTAAAATACATGTTCTCGCAGTCGTCGCGCATTTTTCTCCCCATCTCGATTCTAGGTTTATTTATATACACCTACGTATACCTATACCTATATGTATAGTACCTACCTAACCTATGTACATTTCACATACACAATACACAAACACACGTTAGCGTCAATCTATCGATAAGTGGTTAACCATTTCGTATACATTTACTTTTTACGATCTACCCCGAGTCTGACCCTGTCTGCATTTGTACCTTTAGAAACATGTGAAGCAGCTTCAAGATTCGCTTAGGACTGGAACCGACGTATTTTATTGAGAATTTGATCGGAGATGTTTCTCCATTACACAGAGGGGGGTTTTAATTCCGTTTCGACGTAGGTATTCGACTTGCACGCGAGAGAAATTTGTTTACATTGAAGTATCGCGGCTACACGATGCTCGTTATACGAGATTACCCTCGTTAGATTCCTCTATCTCTGTGAATCTTCCCATGGTTAATTCAAACGTTCGTGTGTAGATGAGAAGGATGATTGTGGTTTCTTGAGACTTACAGGCAGCTTAATCAGTTCACCTTCTTATAAGTACCTAATTCTCACACCTTCGTTACACGTTATGGCTTTAAGCATTATCTATGTAACAGTGATGGCAACACTGATACACAATAAGTCATGATGTGATTTCTTTCTGTTACAGTACTTGCCTCCGTTAGCTGGGACGATTGGTGGACATACGACGGAATTTCAGGTAAGATGTCACTTAAGCTACTGATTATTTTACACTTATTTTCAGGATTAGATAATAATCGAACTTATTTTAATCACTTCCCCTCCGACTCACCCACCTATCGAATCGAACAAAACAATGATCTAGATTTGAGACAAAAGTTGAAACCGTCATCATTTTCGAATTCAGGGCATTAAATTACTTTTGAATTCATTTCGAAGAGTTTCAGTCGCAATAATATATCTATTAATACATATTAGAATTTAGGCTACTAAAATTTGAAAAAAAATAGAGCTGAAAATTTTAGTTTCGGGGCAATTAGTTGGAATCATTGTCATTTTTCGAACAGAATCCAGAAATTACTATTTTAAAATCAAAGAAAAAATTATTATCGTTTTCAAGTTCAACATGAAAATTTAAATCCATTTCAACAGGTTGCAACTCTTTGTAATTATCGTAAAAATTTATCAAAAAATTCTAATCTTCGAAGCTAACATTTTCAGTTTTGGGGTCAAAGTAATAATCATTGCTGTTTTGAATTCAACGTGAAATTTTATCCCATTTCCATGAGTCCAAAAGATATGTTTTATTGAGATGATAAAAAAATTCACAAAAAAATGTCAATTTTCGAACCAAAATAAAAATTATTTCCATTTCTAAATTCAACGCATTTTAAGTCATTTCAATTGGTTACAAGAATAGTTTTTGCAAACACCTTACCTGCATATCAGAAATTCACAAGAAATCCCCATTTTCAGAACTAAAAATTGTAAGTAATTATGGGCCCAAAGTAAAAATCATTACTATTTTAGAGTTTATCATATGTAAAAAGTTATTTCAATTCTATTGTACCCATAGTTTATTTCAAATTATCGGGGAAGTCGTGGTTTTGTCCAGTGCCACAGAGAGCCAATGTGGGTTTGGGGCAAAAAAAATTTACTCCTCCCTCCTCTGAAGCAAGTAGGTAATTTTTTTTCAAAAATTGAGTTTGAAAATAGAATTTTTTCACAAGTTTTTCTCCATAAAGATTTCCTCCCTCCCAAATAATCATTTCGTTTCCAAAAAAAATTTCATTACAGAGAATTTTTTTCAGATAGTTTTTCGCTAGAAACTTTTTTTTTACCAGCAAAGCTTAGCCTAATAGCTTTTGTCCCATGAAGTTTTCATTTTCCTTAAAAGAATAAAGTTTTCAGTTTTTCTTCAAAATTAAGGTTGTATTTTCCTTTCAAAAATAACGTTTGCATATTTTCTAAATGAGTAAGTTTTCATTTTCTGTTCAAAAATGACGTTTCAATTCTCTGTTCAAAATTGAAGTTTTCAGTTCAAAACTGACGATCACATATTGTTATCATTCTCATCTGCTAAAAATGAAATTCACAAACTTTTTTTAAAAAACGTGACCCTCTAGAAAACGCGGGCTCGGGGCAAATTGTCCCACCTGTCCCCCTTGTCAATGGCACTGGTTTTACCAATGAAGGACTCTTTGTATTGATAGCCTCCCGTACGTATTCAGGCGAAAAAATACCCAAAAGTTGCTTAAACAGTGGACCTGAAGAGCAATAAACACAGATTTGCAAAGAGCCGGATAATTTAAGAACTTTCAATTCATATTATTTAAAACTAGATGGATCACCAGTCGTTTTTGACTTTTTCTAGAAAATTGAAAGATGAATTCAAGAAAAAAATGCAGGGATCTTTAAAAACTGCAAAAAAATGTTTGCGTCTATGAATACAACCATTTCACGGAGTTTCAAAAAAAATTTTAATTTAATTGAGATTCAAATTTTTTCCTTCGCAACTTTGGAGTCCTATCTGTAAAAATCTAATATAAATTTTCTGCCATGAAAAAGTTCACAGAATTCACTTTCTGGAGCATTGTTTTGGTTCTACATCAGATTTTTTTCACAAAATAAGCTATTTCAAAATCCAGACCTGATCTGCCTTGTTTGAGTAAGTTTGAAAATTATTTGGGCAGTTCTTCAAAAATCAGCATTAGATTTGCTAAAATTGAAATCACATCAGATCCACGATTGTGACTTTTTAATAACTTCTTACAAAATCAAAAATTTTTTCTGTCTAAATCACGATTATCTTCATTTTTGCTACGTTGAAAAAGTACGATGAAAATTATAGTATCGATCATTTAAATAAAATTGATGTTGTAAATAAAATATTTTTCAAAAATTTTGCATCCTCACTTTTGAAGAATGGAAAATTCGTATTTTTTAAAATTTATTTATTTATTTGTTTTGAATAAGTAAACGTGTTGAAAATTAATTAAATAGCCTACCAAGTGCTTTTTAGTGCAAAATTTTTTCAAAAATTGAATTTTTGTAATTTTTGTACCTACTAAATAAATTAATCGTTTTCGAGTTGGAAAAGCAATAAAAATTTTAAAAAATTTCAAAATCATTTTAAACTGAAGATTTGAAAAATCACCGAATTTAGACATTCTTTTATTAAAAAAATAATAATAATAATAGGTAATAATTAAATAAAAATTAAAAATCTGGAATGGGGAGAGATGTGAAGCAGAATTTAGGATGAAAAGAGAGGCATATTAAAAGATTATCTGGCATCTATTGAATTCTCGTGCACCTTGCTTCACTCCTCTTCCTCCCCTTGACTCAAGTCCACTACAAATATTTCTATCCAGAGATAGCACTAGTTTCAGATGTTGTGGCGAGTAAAGACCAAAGGGAGAAGGGGTTCCCAAAATTCCACTTATCAAGGCAATTCGTTGCAAATAGGTACCTAATTGAATATGTAACGAGTACACGACGAGTTGATAAATAATATCAAAAAGTATTGAAAGAAAACAAAAAGCTCGAATAGATTTAGTTTAAATTCGTGTAATTAGGATATTCTCGGTTTTATACCAACAATGTGCTATGAAACGACTGTTTAATCAAATGAACGTCGCCGAAGCTTTGTTTAAAATAACTGTATTGATGTTCATACCTAATGGAACAACACGGTCTGTTAAACCAAATCGACATAGAATACGCGATTTGTCGAAATTTCAATCGGTACGTATTTTTGAACTTCACCTTTCCTCTTCCATCATCTACCAAAAAACATTTATAAATTCATGGAAAATGAAACGCTATCCTGTGCATACTTTAAAGACGTCCCGCTGCCTCGTCAAGTCATCATCAGGTCAGCTGAAATACTCGTATTTACGGCAAACCGTATAGGCAATTTTATTAACACGTGTGCATCGCATATGTAATTATTAGGCATTTGAAGGAAACATACCCAAACTAATGAGAAATGTCACAGCACAGCAGCAGCGATGACACATGAAAATAGTCATGTCAACGTCATCAAGTCTCTTTTTTTTTCTTCCCTAACTGTAAGGATTTCTTTTCCAAGAATTACAACAATACGAATGATGGTGTATCAATAAAAACAACTTTTTATTGAACTAAATATTTTGCTAGTTTGTACGATGAGTAGTATATTGGGTGGTGGTTTGCATACGAAGGCGATACTCTACATATTGGTATGCCGAATGCGAGATATTGGCTCGAAAGCATAAGAGAGAGAAAAAAAACTCAAAGTAAAAGAATATCAAGAATAAGAAGAAAACACACAGAGAAAAAGTTTTATCAGTCATGTGGGAACAGATAATACATTCAATTCACTTTTGTATAAGTTACATATTTCCCAGTTTATAAATTTTGCAAAGCGTATAAGCCCACCTACGTGTGAGACAACAGGCCGAGAAACAGAGAAAGAAAAGACGGCGAAGAAAAAACTAAGTTATTTTTATATTCTTACTACTATACGGTGATTTCCTTATTCGGTATTCGAGTTATGATGACGGGTTCTTTTTCTTGTATAGTTTGAAGGTTTTTTTCTTCTTTCCCTTTTTTTTCTGTCACATTTATTGGAGTCCTAACGTGACTAGAGCGACGAGAGAAGTTTAATTTTGTTCGACTCTCGTGGTACATACATATACGAATGTATGGAAAAATGAATCTGGCTGGAATATTAAAGGATTTTTCAAACGGAGGTAGAGTGACCTGAACGTGATGACCGGTGTTGAAAATGAAAATTTATTGTTGGAATGAATTCATTGATTATATAGGTATGTGTTATAAAAACACCGGGCCAATGGTCTATTCTACTCAGAGAAGGAGGAGGAGGAGAAGGGTTCAAGAGATCGAATTAATAAAAATAAGCTACTTCAAAAATTCATTGTTAGCCAAATTTTTGTAAAAAATAATGGATATGCGGTAGGCCCGACTTTGGAAAAAAAAAGTGGGGTCGAAAATTTTGATATTTCATTTTATGTACGATTGAGATTTTTACATTTTATGACTTGGAACCTGTTCTAATCGATCAAATAAACTCAAACTTGGAGATTGGAGTTCTTTTGGGAGCTAGAGTTGACCCCTGGAGTGAGGAGGGTCAAAGTTGAAAATTACAGAAAGGTCATTTCTTTGGAGGGGCATAATATGGTCCCAAATAAATGAAAAAGGTCCAAAATCATACCATTGGTCAGTACCCCCATTGTGATCAATATATCCAAATTTCAGCTTCCTAGGTCATTCACACCCCATTTAAGGAGGAAAAGCCCTAATTTTACCCCTATTTTGGACCCCATCATCCCCCCTAAAATTGCCTTAGGGAGTCCAAATTTTCAGCATACAATGGGAGGTGACACTTGAGTGATTTTTGTAGGTTTCGACCTTCCAACCCTATTTGGGCCTTTTCCAGGGTCATAAAAATGGATTTTTGGGCTATTTTACATGTTTTTCGAATTTTAGAAAAGCCTACAACCACTCTAAATTGACCTAGAAAGTCTAAATTTTCACAGTACAGTGGAAGAATGTACTTAAAGTGTCTTTTGCAGGTTTCGACCTTCCAGCCTTAGTGCCTTACTTTACTCCGTGCCAGTGTCAAAGAAGTGGATTTTTGGTCTATTTTACCTTGTTTTTTTGACATTCTGGAAAGCCTGCTTCCTCTCCAAATTGACCTACAGGGCCCAAATTTCTACAGTACAACAACAGGATGTGCCTTGAGTGCATTTTGCAGGTTCTAGCCTTCTAACTCTATTTGACCCCTCTCTAGGGTCAAAAAAGTGTATTTTCGGACTGCTTTATTAATTTTATGTGTTATTTGACCTTTAGGACAGCCTGTACCTCCTCCAAATTGACCTAAGCAGTCCAAATTTTCACAGTACAATGGAAGGCACTATAATCACTGATTTTAGTTGAGGACAATTTGGCCATAATTTTTGCTAGGCTCCATCAAATTTCGAGAAAAATAAAAAAACAGCCCACCCTAATATTAGCTAACCAAAAAATACATTTTTGAATACAGACTTCATTTTTTTTTTTTTTTTTTAAAAACGTTTTCAAATACATGGAATTTTAAAAACCATACCCTTAAATCTCTAAATTTATTTCATATGAATATTTTCCCATCAATCTCCAATTTGAAAAAATTGTCTCACTCTTCTGTTTACCATAAAATGTACAAATCGCTACGCCGATAAATTATAACGAAAACTCTACACAATAAGAACTTCTGATAACCTCAAACACCTCGCGAGATTGTTTTTACCATAAACAAAACAGAAAAAGAAAAAAAAAACAATGTAAAAATAAAATTCCGTATTCGATATGAATTTAAAATACATCTCATCTGCACGCGCGGATACAAGCGAGTTATAAACATCTGCCATATTCAATTAGGTATCGAAATCGGAAGCATGGCAGAGTGTGATACATATCCGTTTACATAAATAAAAAAAATTTGGTTTACATTTTATATTCACTTGTTATTTATGTTATTCGTGTGTTGGAAAGATTTTTTTCTTATATACCAGAGATTTTGATCCGATTTGCAAAGAGAAGAAAACTTTCCTTTTCTCGAGCTAATGTTTTTTTTTCTTTCGTTGAGAGACAAAAAGACTTCTCTTTTCAAAAGTTCCTTACGTATATACGAGCTTGTAAGGTACCTACACATACACTACATAAGTATGTTTTAGAAATCGATTCTTTTTGACAGTTTGAACGGGTCTAGCGAGTGAAACTTTTTCATTACGAACCAGTTGAGTTTGCCAGTTAAGATTCTTATCGATAGATTAGATAGAGCTTGAATCAAAAAGTGTCGTGTATTTTTTTACTTTTTCTCACTACGTGCATTCAACAATCTAACCGAGACTCTCGACTCTCTCGATATAATTCCCCTTATTATCGAATCTCTAAACCGAGAACGAACACAAATCGAGAGAAAAAATTCGCTGTTTTTCCATATTGTTATTCATGGTACTCGTTTTGTCGTGCAGTAGTAAATCCACCTGGGGCAATTTTATCTCCGTCAAAAAACGCCACTACCAATAAAAACGAACAGCGAATGACAGACACTTTTAGAAAGGGCGATTGGGATTAAACCACCAAATCGTCGGCACTCTGGGGTCTGCCCTGCCGTTCTTTTTTACCCAATTCCCAAAATGTCGACCTATCCGCCACGTAGTAGGTTTATTTTTTACAAACCAATTCAGTTACTCGAGCTGTGTCTAAGTAATCGTGTATAATTCGCTAGTATACCGTATACTATACTAACTTGTACATGCAAACCCCAGTCTAGAGCTCGTTTTTTCTCCTTTACCGAGCTCGATCGTTCTGCTTTTTCGGGTTTACAATTTAATTTCCATATATTTTTCTTTCGTCTGTAGTTTTTTTTGCGTTTTCTTAAAATTGAACGGTTCGAGTGGAATTTTAATTTCGGTATTTTATTCGAGATACATTGTGTAGTGTGTATTGCTTACAGGTCCCGCATTTTGGGGGTTAATTAATCCGGAGTGGAGTCTTTGCAGTAAAGGCAGACGACAATCGCCAGTCAATTTGGAACCAGATAAATTACTATACGATCCGAATTTGAGACCGTTTCACGTCGATAAAAGTCGGGTAAGATACACCTGAATGTATTTTGACTAATTATACAATATTAAGATTTTGGGCAGCCCCCTCCCCCAATGTGACCCTTGGGAGGGTCCAACTGCAAATCTAACTTCATATTCGCGTTCAGCAAGTTCGATTCATAAGATAACGATACCCATATTGTCGATCTTCTTTCGCCCCAAAATTGGGGGAGGGGGTGCCAATGGCCCCGAAATTGGGGTTTCAAGAAGTTGGTTGATTTTCTATTGTTTTTAGAGGTCCGCATGCAAAATTTCAGAATTATTTCACTGGCAGTATCGCTTTTTTTGGAAGTGTCATGACACAAAAAACACATTTTTGAGTGATTTTTAAGTTTTTGAAGATGACCTACCTGGAGAAAAAAATTGAAAAAAAAATGCAATTATAGTACTCATGCAGATATATTTTTGAAAGAAGAAAAGATATGTGCAGAAGAATTAAGTTTGGAGATACGGCGGTTTCAAATTTTCTTTTGCCAACATCTCCCCCCTAGAGGAGCCGAAAAATTTTGAAAAAATTCACGTTGATAGACTCACTATGACTCCATATATTTTTGAAGAATTCAAAATTTTTTAATCAAAAATCCTTGAAGTATGATTTCCCCCCTAAAAAAAGTTTTTTGGGCCATTGTGGGCGGGGGGTGAGGTGGGGGAATTTTTTTTTTACTCCAACATTTTATTAAAAGCCACCCAACACCCAACAAGGGTTTCATTAAAATTTCAAAAATCCGAGGACAGGGGTATTTTACCTATTACGTACTTAATCAGCAAAAATGATGAAAATTAGTCTTGATGGAAACTCGTTCAACCCTTCAAAATCGAAATTTCACTGTTTCAAGCCATTCTGGAGCCTCCTGCGTGATTTTTAATTTCTCTAGAATTTTGAATTTGCTCCAAAAGGCGTGGATAAATTTCCTAGAGGCTCCAGAATGGCTCAAAATGCTGAAATTCGGACTTGAGGGTTGGTTTTTGACTAGGATACAGATAGATTCGTGCGAATTTTATAATTTTCTTTGCGAACAGGAAACAATTGATTTTTTTATTTATGCAACTGATTGCAATAAGTACTTAAGAATTTTCACATATAGAACCAATTTTTTCAAAATTCTAATTCATGACCCATTGTTTTTTGATGCCAAGAATGTGACATTTTATAATAAACACTGGCACAACTGCCACAAGAAGGAGAGGGTTCGAAGCACTTACAATTTTTTGGACCATTCATGATATCTAAAGGAATTTTTTTGTTGAAAAAATCACTACTTTTTCACTACTTTTTTATTTTTCAACCAAATTTTGAGAGAGCTCTGTACTTGAACCCCCCCTCCCCCCAAAAAATAACAAAGTCAATTGCACATTCAAAGTTTTCCATTTTGTCACTACCTTTTTGACTAAATTTACTACTTCTTCACTACTTTCACTACCTGTTAGATACCTTGCCATTTGCTAACTATGAAAATGAGAGGACACTTATTTATTCCGAAAATCGTCGAAATTGACTTGCACAACTCGTTGCAATTGAAAGCGAGTAATAAAGTTGCTCAGTCATCTGTTTCTCCTCATTTATAACTTCACATTTTTTTTTTTTTTTTTTTCAAAACAAATCATGTGACCCATCAAAATAGGTTGAAATTTCACATTGAACCAAAAATGCACACAATTTTCATGTCACACACTCTCCTAAAAATTTACCCCCTCTTTTGACCCAATTTCGTCGTTTTTAAAATTAAATTGAGCCATAAATACAGAGTTTGAATACTCGTATTTTGAGACCAAAAATGACAAAAGTTCTCATTTCGTGGCTCTTTTTGAAAAATCAATTTTGAAAATATTTGTTATTATGGGGGGGGGACACAGATAGGTTACGTTTTTGCTTAATTTTTATAACCCTCTCTTCGCCCTCCCCAAAAAAAACCACCAGATATAGTAAAATTTCCAAAACTGACTTCTTCCAACATCTTCAAGAAACACACGCACGACTACGAGCCACTTCAGGTTCAGACCCAATTCATGCGCCTCATTGCTCTCTCAATCGTATCCTTCGTATCATTTTCAGATCAATGGCGAAATAATAAACACCGGTCACAGCGTAAAATTCATTCCGGAAAGTATAAACCGTTATTCGATTAACATAACCGGAGGACCTTTATCGTACAGATACCAGTTTCAAGAATTACATTTACATTTCGGAATGCAAGATAAAGTTGGCTCCGAGCATACCATCAACGGATACGCTTTTCCTGCCGAGGTAATTAAGCATTTTAATTGTACAAGAACTTTACATTTAAAGTTGGCAGTTTTTTTTCTACTCTTATTTCGTCCTTCTCGCGCAGCTTTTTTTCTTATTATTAACGCGAAATAACTGTTAAAAAGTTGAATAAAATTTTATATTCGTTTATATACGCTGCAATATTTCTCTGGTGGCTAGCGAGAGACTTAAAAATATACTCGTACTAGTATAACAGAATACGAGAAAAACTGTACAGTACAGAGCGTAGTGTTTGCCTTTATGTAATGAAAAAAAGCAACCACTACGTGATAGAAATAACTTGGCGCAGGGTTGTGATTTAGTGACCAAAGGAAAAGAAATGTAAGCGTAGGACGCACACGCGGTCGTTTAATTCCCATCACATATACCTGTCTTCTTTCGCACTGTAAAGACAAAAAGGTATAAAGTGACAATTAGTCTCTAAAGTATTTAAATCTCTTCTTATTTTATATAAGGCTCTACTCAACCCTCCTCCTTCCTGCCTCCGTGAACCGGTTCAATTACTCGTATTACTCTTCAAAAGATGTATTCTACCTGCTTCGTAATGAAAAAGAGCCACTCTGCAACATAAAGCTCGCACAGATCCTATACACTTCCCCCTCTCTCCTCATCTTCACCATATTAAAAAATAAAAGGTAACATCTTAACGTGTACGACGCGTAGTTTGGTGTAACTTTTCGCGACGAAACAATTGAAACTTTCGTTCATATTTCCAAGATGATTTGAATTTTTTTGCTGCGCCGTTTCGCCTTCGCGCGAACTCAAATTTGCGGAATTTCGAACGTCGCTCATTGAAAATGAAAAATTATTGTTAACTGTGTGCTCAGTTTAGTGAAAATTACTGGCTGTGTGCCATTTCTATATAATTTGCTCGTTTAGAGTCTTTTCTTTTATTTTCATAAAATAAAGCATATTTCTGCTTTTAATTGTTTCTCTCGACAATGACTCCGAAGTTAGTGTAAAATTACGCCTCGTCTTTACCGTAGGTACCCTCCTCGCTCTTCGTTCTTTTTCGCGGCTTCACGCGGCAAATTTAGCTTTATTAACCGATAATTCTTGCGTTGGCTTGATGCGAAAAAATTCGCCCTTAGTTTGTGGTAATTCTGCGCGCCTATAAAAGCTTAATTAGTTTTAATGCAATATGGAGTAGCGAATTCTGTCATCGATAATCGTCCTACTTCCGACTGTAAAATCATTTAATTACGCTAATTTCTTATTGTCGATGTTGTTTTGTCCACAGCTGCAATTATACGGTTATAATTCTCAGCTTTATCGTAATTTTACCGATGCGATAACACGGTCTCAAGGTGTGGTGGCTATTTCACTGCTTATACAGGTAAAACAACCTTTTTTTTTTCGATTATACTATTTTTACATGAACCATAATTTTATTGTCTATATAATAGGTAGGTATCTATAGCTCTCCTTAATCCGAATGTCGATGTCCTTAGACGTTATAACTTCCATCTCCCGTCATCCTCACCCTCACATTCGCCAACTTTTTCTCCAAACAATCATCGCTTTTTTCGGCTGATGCCAATATCGAAAGGGTATAATTTGTACATTTGTATTCGAAGTTCGTCAAAGCATATAAGGTGTATGTAGTAAGGTGAAACCGTAAATCTTATTTAGAATACACATTAAACTGTATGCAAAGGTTTTCCTTTCCATTTCACCGACTTTTACAACTACCCCTTTCTTCTTTTTTTCGATCCGTGTACCTATACGTAAAGCTACAGGACGCGGATTCGTGTTAGAACATTCAACACTCGTATGGGAAAAAATCATCTGAAAACCACCGAAATGATGAATCGGTGGCGTGAAAATGTGCGATACATATACCGATACGTTTATAAAGGTTTTAAACAAAACGTGATATGGAACGAAACTACGTAAATATGAACTGTCCACCAAGTTTCAACTTTCTCCACGTGCTACAAGATGACTCAAAAATTCCAAAAATAAATAAGAACGCGAGTTGGATAGTATCTCAAAATTCTCCTCCATCACTAGAAAATTCAAAAATCTGCAGCTGACTCTAGAATGGCTCAAAATTGCAAGGAATTAATTTGGGAAGCAAAAGTAAGTTACATAGAATCCAAATTTTTGAAAAAATGAAATTCTGTACTTGAAATTCCATCAGGCTACTTTTTTAGATACTCTTTCAATTTCCAACTTTTTTTTCAGCAACAAGACGAATAAAAACTTTTTAATTTTTAGGTCAGAACCCACCTCCTCTTCTCCGGCAACAGCTCAAAGTTGTAAAATCTTTAAAATTTCTAATTTTTCTAATTTTTTTTTTAGTTTAGGTGATTTTTTTGATATTTACTATCACGTATGAATGTGAAATTAGTCGTTCATTAGGAGATAATTGCAAAATTATCTTTTATTTTTAGAAAAAGTCTACTATTTTGAGAACTCTTTTTTTCCCCTGACCCATTGATCTTTTAACTGCAAATCACTTTTGCTGGAATCGAAAAATTGCAGATTGTGGAATTGAAAAGATTCAGAACAAGTATTGTCTGATCATGATGTTTAAATTTTCAAAAATCTGCTAGGGTACTCCAGAACTGCCACTCAAAATGGTTCGAAACCGTTTCCAATCGATTTGGAGAGTCGAAAACAGGGCACACACCAAATTTCAGCTTTCTTGGTCTATGGTAAAATTTTGATTTTTTTTTCCATTTTTGATCCAAGTTTCATTTTTCAAAAATTCATTAAAAATCAAACTCGTTTGTGAACTTAAAAATTCAATCTAATGTTTTCAAAATCGTATTCGGAAAATCAGATCACCTCAATTCAAACTCGATGGACAACTCTATTTCAGCTGATTTTCAAATTTTGTGATTTTAGAATTTTTTTTTGATTCACCATTGAAAATAAAAGGCCACAGGTGTAGAAGTGACTTCTAATTCTCATACGCGAGTTCAATATTCTATCATTTTTGGATGGAAATTTGTACTCACCTGAAACAAAGAAAATTTAAGGTAGATTAGTTAGTTATAAAATTATTGATCAATCAACAGATATGAATATAATGTAAGTATATGAAATAATAATGGTCGTAGGCCAAAGTAAAAACTTTGACGACCTCGACGTTTAATACAGAGCCAGAAATGAATACTCACAAAGAAAGTATCATAAAAATTGTAAAATTGATTGTGAAAATCACTCAAAAATATCAAAAATTGATGGACCATCAGAAATCGAACAACATTTGAGAAAATGTCTCATTTGGGTAAAATTTTGCACAGACTGCTTAAGTGCTTATATTATTGAAAAATATCAAGAATGAAAAAGAAATTCTCAAAATTGAATGATGATTTGTCAAAACTGCAGAAAGTATCATCAAATTTGTCAAATTGACACGCCCCCTCCAATAATTGAAAATTACCAAGAGGTATCTAGTAACGGAACTTTTTTTGAAAAAAATCAAATCACTACATTTTTTCAACTAAATTTTAAGAAACTCTCCACTCGACCCACTTCCCCCCACACATAAAAAAATCAACAACGTCAGATTTTTCACAGGGAA
Source organism: Planococcus citri (assembly GCF_950023065.1). Lineage (NCBI taxonomy): Eukaryota > Metazoa > Arthropoda > Insecta > Hemiptera > Pseudococcidae > Planococcus > Planococcus citri. The sequence goes on from NC_088680.1 coordinate 33,648,114, forward strand.
ATTTGCAAAAAAATTGAAATTGGGAGAAATTTTGTACATACAGGTAAACTATTTTTTAATTTCAATCAAAATTATTTTTAAAAAAAAACAATGCAAATAAGCGCAATAGTGAATTTTTTAATTTTTTCACTACTTGTTAGATTCCCTGATTTAGAGAAAAATGAAATATTTTCTGATTATGAGCAAAAATTTATAAAACGAACTTATTTTTTGCAATTATTTGAATGAATTTTTTTTCAAAACTCAGCAATGCAATTTCAAAATTTTGAGGTCGAATAATCTTTTGTGAGGAATAAATTTGCTAACTGTTTGCTTCCAGATGTTTTTTGATTGAATTAATTGAAATAGTGTCTGTCTCAACCACTGTTTTTTTTTCAATTCTGATAGTCTGATATTGGCCAGAAAGTCCACGAAGCAGGTTTCTTGAAATTTTGGAATAACCAGTGATCAAAAACCGTGTTTGGCTTAACCACAGGTCTTCACTTGGATTTGAACACATCTATTGATTGAAATGGTGTCTGCCTCAACCACAGGTCCTTAATTAGGTCTAAAAACACCCACTGATCAGAAAATGTGTTTGTCTCAACCTCAGGTCCTTACTTGGGTCCGAACACACCCACTGATTGAAATGGTGTCTATGTCTGTCTCAACCACAGGTCTTTAATTGGGTCTGAAAACAATCACTGATCAAAAACTGTGTTTGTCTCAACCGCAGGTCCTTACTTGGGTCTGTCTCAAGTGAACACACCCACTAATTTAAAACTTCAAATAATTTCATTTCTATGAATTGTAATGTTTTTTTGGTTTTTTAAAGTTCTAAACCCAAAACACAACAGCGATTTGATTTTTTTTTTCAAGAAAAAGATAATTTTTATTTTTTTTTAATTCGAACGAATTCAGAATCAAGAGACCTTAAACTTATCCATCGATCTTACTGTTCTTCATAATTCAGATAAAATTATACAGAAATGTAGTAAAAATAGCACAAAAAGAAATCACAGGAAAAAATTCCATCAATGTAAAATCAGTGACTATATAAAAAAAATCAGTAAAAAAACATTGTAAAATTAGTGACCATTATCATATTGATCAATTTTCTGATGTTCTAATAGATTTTACTGGTTTTCAGTTCATTTAGTTATTTCATCGTCTTTTCCATAATGCAAATTATCGAATTTCTTCTCTGGCTGTTATTGATTCAAAATTGAGCCTACTGATTTCGTTATGTTGAATTTTATAAAAACTTCTGTCAGATGAGAAGAGCACGCCAAAGAACTGAATTTTCAACGTTTGAAAAAAAAAATACTGAAAAAACAATTCAAAACGTGTACGTAAGTAGCTAAGTATACGTACGTACCGCATTTTTTATCCTTTACAAGTTGACATTCTGCAAAACTGGTTTCACACTGAAATTGAAAATGAGTTAATCCTCCTCCCCCCTTTCTCATCTCATCACCATTCTTTCTCAGATTATCTAATCGTTTTTTTGGCGATTTTTTTTACAAACTTTTCAGAAAACTTTCAACTCAATCTCCCCAATTTTTGAAGTATCCTGATTTCTTTTTATTGGATCATTTTGACTTCAAATTCAAAATAGGCCATGTTGGAGAGAGTATAAGTAAAAATTTTTAATTTTTTTTGTTCAATTGTTATCCAAAATGTGATTCCGGGTCAATTTGTTCAAAAAGTTTTTAATCGATGCTTCTTCAAAAAGATTGACAAGGTCATTTTACCACAGAAGAAATTTTAAATTTCGCCACATATTCCGACAGTGCTGCCAATTCGTGAAAAATTGTCAGTATTTTTTCAAAAATGACTAATTTATGTAATTTTTTCAAAAATAGGTACTCGTATATTGTATCTTCGAGTTTTTTCATTTTTTTCGCAATCTCTAATTATTGAAATTTTGTCTAAATTTGTACGTACTTTTTCACAACTTACGCTACTTCAACTACCTGTTACAAATCCTGATTTAAGAATTTAAAAAAAAATTAGCTCAATCGACTTCTGCAGCATAGCACTCCCGAATCCCTCTTCACACCTCATAAATACAACTGAAAATCACAACAGTGAATTCAATTCATTCAAATTTTTCCAAAGCGAACCTATTTCACAGCATTCTTCGCAACGGTAAAATACACTTCGTGCAGTAGCCCATTTGGCCATTATTTTTTCCACGCGGTACACAGATCAGCATTCAAATTACCATAAAAATATCGAGGCATAATTTCCGAACACCCGGTACGACTGTAATGTGTATTTTTTTGGCAAACCGCAACGCACCACTCACCGCTGCATGTGGTGCGCTGCGAAAACGACCATAATACGGTGGCTGCGTATCGTTAAACGGTTCCTTGTTACGGTGTACGTTACTGAATAACAATTCGAGGTATATTTGTTGGTTTTTTTCTGCTTTCTTTTCGGGCATACGTGATACGGTGTGATTTTTTGACCGCGGGCGAGTATATATGTGTATATTTTTTATTACGATAATATCGCTTCCAAATGCTATACGTCAATTTCGCTGCCACACGCCGGGTGTGTCATAAAGTACGTGATAGTTTTTCTTTTATTGCCCAATCCCCAAAACGACGCGATGGTTGAGCGAATCTCCTTATATGTACTCGTATATGTACTACGCAGAGAGGCGCACCAACCAGCAGATACATACGTGTCACTTGTCTTACTCTGTATACAAATGTATACATAAATATTGTTGGCGAAAAAGATTTATTAAAGTAGCAAAAAATATATACGTCTATACGGGTAGGTGTACCTTTGCAAGAGAGCATTTCGTATGCTTACTTTTACTCCGTCTTCTGCTCCTTTGGCAGCCTTGTATTCTTCTTCTTTTTGGTATGGTATGTGTGTATCTACACAAATCGTATTAGAATTGCGGAATCTTGTCAAATATTACGTTGACGTCTAAATCTGACGGTATTCGCCTGTCGGCTATTTTGCGTGTGTCGCGTATTCTAGCTCATTAATCGTATATACGCTCGACTTCTGCGAACAGTAAACGTATACAGTATGCCTTTTTGGTAAATACGAGTGTACCTACAACTCGAAAGACGTGTCTATGTAGATGGGTACCACACGACCGAAGAGCGACATCATCTCAAGTACCATAATAGCGAGGACTAACCCTTCGTTGGTATGGTTTTATTACATAGTTCGAAAGAGAGAGAGAACACGAGAGCATGTTTTGCTCATAGTATGATTAGGGTTTGATACTCGTCGACACCATGTGAGAAGTAAAACCTTGCGATATTAATAAGAGACTTCGTCTTCTTCTTCCACACTTGGGCATATTTCTCAAATGTATGTATCTTTTGTAACGTAAAGGAATCATATTGAACGTTATGATTACACGTATGCACATTGTACGTACATCTGTACGAGGGACGTCTGTTTGTCGAGTTCGTCGACCTTATTCCTTATTCGTTGGATTCATTTTGACGAAAAAATTCTCGTTTAGTTGACATTGTGTCTCGACGATTCGGCAATTCGCGCGGTTTTGCGGTTTAGTTGGCTCTTTTCGCCGTCAAATTTATTGCGGTTTTGGGGCTTACGGCGACGCAGACTGCCTTCTACGCTCCCGTGGCGAATTAACGTAGGTTTAATAGTTTGTTTACTTTGGTATACCATTGTCAGAAAATGGAAATTTGTCGTATGAAGTATCAAATTTTCTTCCTTCGTTACTCTTCACACGAACTAGTATCCTGTAAAAGCTCGAGGATGCGTAATAATCGTGGAGGAGTTCACTGCGTTCATGCTCTAACAATAAATTTTCTAAATCAATCAAAACTCCGAAAAAACAAATACTTGAAAATTCATTGAATTCAAGGCTCGAAATTATGCAAAAATTCCTAAAAAAAAAGCTTTGATAAAAATTTCTGATTTTATCTTGAAATTGAAACTAATTTGGACAAAACGCGTTACAATTTTTCAGAAGTTTCCCAACTTTTGGCTCAAGATTTTTCAAAAATGCTCAAAAAACTTCGTCGTTAGAATATTTGAAGTCCTAGCGAAATTTTAACCCATTTTGATAAGTCACTTGACACTTATTTCACTTATTCAAGTATTTCAAAAACCATAGTTCAAATTTTGGCACACGATTTTTCCATTTTAAGTATGCTCAAAAAATGCTTTTGACATTTTTGAAATTACAGCAAAATTTTAACCCATTCCGATACGTAACATCACACTTTTTCTAAAATTTCAAAAATCATGACCCATCCAATTTTGATCTCAAAATTCTTCAGAAATGTGTCAAAAAAATAACTTTCTAGTGACATTTTATCCCAATTTTTGGCACAAGATTTTTTAAAAGTGCTCAAAAAGCATTTTCGTTAAATGTCGATAGGTCACATGGCACTTTTTCGAAAATTTTGAAAATCGTGATCTGATTTTCAATTTGAAATTCTTCGAAAAACTGTGTGTAAAGTCTTTTCTCCAAGAAAAGTTTTAATCAAGGATTTCCTTTTTGGTCAAGTTGACTAAATGCTCGATCAGTTCTTTTGAGCTCATTAGCACGTCGCTCTGGCTTTTCAAGGTCGTCTGTCTACCTGCCTGGATTATTCTTATGCTCCTCTGCCTCCCTTTCTGGCCGCTCTAGGTGTCGGTCTAGCTTCCAAAGGTCATCTTTTACTGCCTGTTCGTCCTCCTAAGATCATTGACCCGTCTGTCTGGTTTTTCAATGTCGTCTGTCTACCTGTCTGGCCTTATAAGACCATTGACTTGTCTGCCTGGCCTCCTGAGGTCACTGACCTAATATCTGTCTGGCCCATCATGATGATCTGTCTACCATGCCTGGTCTATCAAGATTGTCTGCGTGTCTGTCTGGCTTCTCAAGGTCGTCTGTCTGCGCATCTGCACTCCCAAGGTCATTGACCTATCTGTCTGGCTTTTTAAGACTGTCTGTATATCTGTCTGGTCTTCTGAGGTCATTGATCTATATTTCTGATCTCTAGATGTTGTCTGAGTGCCTGTCTGTCCTCCCAAGGTCATTGACCCGTCTGCGTGGCATAGATGTTGTCTGAGTGCCTGTCTGGCCTCCAAAAGTCATCTATCTGCCTGCCTGTCCGCCCAAGGTCATTGACCCGTCTGCGTGGCATCTCAAATTCGTCTGTCTGGCGTTTTAAGGTCATTGACCTATCTGTCTGGCTTTTTAAGACTGTCTGTATATCTGTCTGGTCTTCTGAGGTCATTGATCTATATTTCTGGTCTCTAGATGTGGTCTGAGTGTCTGTCTGGCCCCCAAAAGTCATCTATCTTCCTGTCGGTCCTCCTCAGGTCATTGACCCGTCTGCGTGGGATCTCAAATTCGTCTATCTGGCGTTTTAAGGTCATTGACCCGTGACCCCGCAATCTGGCCTTCTGAAGAGGTCACTTACCTACCTGTCTAGCCTCCCATGATCGTCTGTCAGCCTGTCTGGTCTATTATAAAGTCATTGTCTCCTGTGTTTGGCTTCTCAAAGCTGTCTACCCTGTCAAGTTCATTGACACGTAGTTGATAAACGATAGTTCTAAACTATTGGACCCTTCCAACGGTTTTTTTGGGATTTTACAATCTTCAAAAAGATTTTCCCTGATAAAAACTAAACCAAAGGATTATACCAAGTCGATAAACGATGGTTCAGAGCTGTTATAACCTCCAGCAGATTTATTGGAATTTATAATTCTTCAAAAAGAACAAAAAGAAAATTCCTGATGTGTTGTTGGTTTTTTTTCGCAGTTACACTTATTTTTTTAAAATTCACCAAAAATTTGGATTAATCGATCGTTTCCGTAATTTTTTCAATTGATTTGGAAACAAACTTTCAAAATACATTTTTGAATTTTTCAAGTCCATTCTTTATGATACTTCAAAAAATGTTTACAGGCCATAGAACAGCTCAAAATTGCCATGAACCCATTCAGAAGATTAAAAATGGTGTAAAAAGCGCATTTCTGTTTTAGTTGATATTACATGAAAGATATTTTACGCGTATTTTTCCAAAAGTTAGGTATCTGAAAAAAACATGGAAAAAATTGAGTTTCTGGGCTCGATTCAAAATTCGAATTCAAAGAAGCTGAATCTTTTTTTTTTATGTTTTATTCTCTAAACACTGAATAATCCAAAAAATTTGCTGAAGGCTTATTTTAAAAACGCTCAATAGTCTTTTTAAATTCATATTATTAATTATATAAATTTGCTGTATTGCTTTCAGCTCGGCGACTTATCAAATCCGGAATTGAGAATACTCACGGATCAAGTAGAGAAATTAAAATACCGAGGTAAGATACTTGGGTACATATAATAGTAAGCACCGCAGCGAAGCTGTGGTCAAAAGCACATTTTGGTATACATTACCAAAGCAGCTAATCAACTTATACCAACTCTAACCGCTCATTTTACAACGTAGGTAACAAGCTGGAAGTACGTCGTTTATCAATCGCCGAATTAATTCCAGATACCGAGAGTTACATAACGTACGATGGCTCCACGACGATGCCAGCATGTCACGAGACAGTCACTTGGCTCATATTAAATAAACCAATTTACATCACCAAACAACAGGTACGTTGTATAAGTATATCACCTTCAAGTACTCATCTTCACTTTATTTTCCCTCGTGCCAGCGTTACCCTACTTCATATCGTGTATCTGAACCCCATTTGTCACGATTGAGGACCCGTTATAATTGTATATGCGCTGCAAAAAGCACCGAAACCGAGAAGGGGGCGCCCACAAAAACGGTTCCAGTGCCCCATCGACCTAATTCCGCTCGACAACCGGGAGCGGTAACCTTGTGACGATAATACGTGGCACGCTTTTCTAAGAATATTAAAATGAGCCCTTCGCCGAGGCTTTCTATGTGCTTTCGGCGCGGCGCGCCGCGCCGCCATGCGCTATTCTTAATCGCGGAATATTTTCCGGGCTGTGTCGCGTTAGCGAACACAAAAGTTGGAATTTTAAAGAAGGATGCAATAAATCGTGCTAGTTAGTAAGTTGACTTGCCACCGTTGGATATTATTATTGTTACAAGTCGTCGCCACCACCACCTTACCCCTTCATTTCTGTCGTCACGCCGCTTGTATATCATTGTATCGCGCTCGTATACTTATAAGAATGTACTGTACTACGTATCTCTTTCTCTGGGTTTCTTTTCGTTGAAACGTGCATGTTGGGTGTTAGGCACGCTAACTTTTAAAACGTTTAACTGTCTCGTGTCTCTTATTCGGCGCGCCTGCTTCTTCCTTCCTCGCAAACAGCCGCAATTTACGAGCTGTATCTTCTTTTAAAAACCTAACAATGTATTGCACTGCCATTTCTTCAGAACCGGATCCGTCACTCGGTAGCGTATTGTTTATAGAAATTAATACTAGAAAATTCAAAAGGAATTTCTCCTCTGAACAAGCTCTTCGTCGTGATGAAACTCGATATCAATACTAGTCTGGTAAAATTAGCGTGTTTTTGTCTCTTTCCTTCCTTCATCTGTGACTCAAAGTACTCGAAAATCAAGTTTTTGTGATAATAGCAAAAAAGTTCAGTTTAGTACATGACTTAACAGTTGAATAAATAATAATGAAGCAGTATTGGAAATTGTTGGGAAAATTCCTGAGCATTTACTTTGGAAAGTTAGAAAGAAGAAAAATATTTTATAAAAAACATGAATGTTCAAAAAAAATTTAAGGGAAAGAAGTTCAAAGTATTCAGATTAGTGTCTTATTTTTATCTGAAGATCATTTACAAAATTTCAGATCTCTATAGCTCAATTTCAAATGAGCCATGGTAGGTAGGTAGGTATCTAATGGTTTTTTTTTTTTTGAAAAAATGTCTATTTTTCACTACTTTTTTCATTACCTTTTTTCAACCAAATTTTCAGAAAGCTCTCCACTCGACCTCCACTCCCTCCCACAAACACAAATTAATAAAGTCAGGTTTTTTACAAGAATTTAGAAAAAAAATTGAAATTAAAAGAAAATTTGTACACAAAGTATTTTTTAATTTCATAAAAAATGAACTTTTTTTCTCAATGATTTGAAGATTTTTGGAACGCGTTTGAATTTCTTCATTTTTTACTACCTTTTTGACTAAATTCACTACTTTTACTGCTAATTTTTAAAATCACTACTTTCATTTCTTGTTAGATACCCTGAGAGCTCAAACTCAAAATTTGAATCCTCAAAAAGAGAGCAAGTAATTTGATGTTGAAGTTGAAAATACGCGTGTCAAAAAAATGAAAGTTGCATTGAATATCAAGACAGTGAGCAAAAACTGAGCCAGAGTTGTTTCCAATGATACAAATGTCCAGAATTGACAAATTGATCAAAATTGATAAACGATAAGACAAAATTAAAAATAATCAACCAAAGTTAAAGAATAGTGCAAACCCAGTCTTTCTATTCATCTCATTCCTTGACAAGACGCCGAACAGTAAACATCTATTTTTCTAACTACCTAGTAATCGTCAATGAGCTATGTCAAAGTTCTTCTTGGAAGCACGATTCAAGAAACCTGATGAAAAGTTTGTTTACCAATCCCTTCGAAATTTATAATTTTTTCCATAGAAATGCTCCAGATACCATAGTCAAACATTTGAAAAATGGTTATCTTCTTCTTCAAACCACAAATCCAAAAGAAAAAGAACTTTTACTGACAATAAACAAGTTTAATAACAATGACATCGACATTAAACTTCATAATTATTTAAATTCATCGAAAGCTACTTTCTTCTCTTAAGATCTGGAATACCTGAATGTTGAGGAAATCCAAAACAAACTTGCTGAGCAAGGTGTTACAAATGTTTACAAGCGGATTTCAATGTTCATTCTTACATTCTCCCTTTCAAAAATTCTAGAAAAAATCTGTATTGGATATGAATTATGTTAAATTGAAACCATAATGTAAATCCTCTACGTTGCAACAACTGCTATTTGTTTGGTCATAGCTAAATTTTGTAAAGCAGCTGGACAATGCTATCAATGTGGAGAAAATAAACATGATGGAAAATGCCTAAAAACAATGAAATGCATGAACTGCCATTCCGTAGATGACCATCCTTCGTCGTCAAGAAAAAGCCCTCGATACCAAGAGGAAATGAAAATTCTACAAATTAAAGCAGAAAACCAAATAACTTATAAAGAGGCTAAAGTCCTATATCAATCAAAAACCAAATACATTAATGCTGTTAAAAATAATTCAAATCAATTGATAATCATACAAAAGCCTTAAACTGATAATTCTGATCTCAACAAATTCCACGAGCTTCTACAAAATATTTCTGATAGACTTGAAATATTGGAATCTCTTTACCAAAAAAGAAATACTCCTCTTAATACGAATGTTGAATCATCAAATCCGCTGCTAAACCTTAGTATGTCTATACCTACAATGGATTATCAAATCTCAAAAAAGTCTCTCCCAGATGCCTCCAATCGTTGTCAATCTGTTATGCTGAATGAAAGACATTTATCGACTATCTCAACAACCTCTACATCCACGGATAAGTCTGATAAATACAAGATTTTAGAATCAGACTGCAAAACTGTTGAAGCCAACTTCAAGACCAATGAACTTGTGTTGGTAAAAGTTACACACAATGTTATTGAAACTGCCCACCATAAATCAGCCAAAATTCACAAAAATTTACCAAAAAGGCAAAAATTGGTTAAACTTGACAAAAGTTGTTCAAAATTGACAAAAGTTGGTTAGTGAAAGATGGCCAAATAAGCAAACATCAACAAAAGTTGAAGAAAGGTAACAACAGAAGTTGACAAAAGTAGGTCAAAATTTATGAAACTTGATCAAAATAGACAAAGAAACGACCAAAATTTACAAAAATTGGTCAACGTTGATCAATGTTGAAAAAAATGGTCAAATAAGCAATTTTTCTAAAGCCGAAGAAAGTTATAGTCCAGTCATTAAAGACCAATTATGTCCCATCTACGGGAAAAATTATTATCAAACAGATCTTTCGCAAATATTGTTCACAGAGGTCCCCTCAACAACATACTAAAAGTCCTGGCCCGTACGGGGTCCGGAACCCCCTCAAAGGGGGGTGGAACCTCCCCCAAAATCAGTTTTTCGCCATTTTCTCCCCCGCATTGTATTTTAGCGAAAAATATGTAATAAATAAAAGAATCTACGTCAAATTTCCGATCTAATGATGTATCAACTTTCCTTGTATGTTCAAGGGGGGCGGAACTGCAACCATTTAAATGAGGGGGGTTTTCTGAAAAATAGATAAAGGCTATAGGCGCCTAAGAGGGGTGAAATGGTCCCCGAAAACGTTCGAGTTGATATTAGTATGGAAGATAGGTACCATTGAGAAACTTCCGCGTAGAAAGTTTCAGATCCACACCCCCTCCTCTTTTTGGGGAACCCCCCTTTTCTGAAACTTCAATGATATTTTTCTCAGCCCCATTTCAACCGATTTTGAAAATTTTTCAGTATGTTGTGTATATCCGTAGTAGGTATTCCCACAAAAATTTTCAACCCCCTCCCCTCATATTTACCCCTCAAAATAGCGTTTCTCAACTTATTTTATGCTTTTTAACAATAAAAAAAATTGAGGGGGCCAAGTGCTCTGGAGAGGGCTAGATGAGTCTAGCAAAAAATCTGACGTCATATTCGTGCTCAGCGGTATCGAATCATAAGAAAACGACACCCTATTCTTTAATTATTAGTTATTTTCCCCAAAATTCCCATTTCACCCCCAACCCTCTCTAAGACTCATTTTTACATCATTTTGAGGGGTAAATGTGAGGGGAGGGGGTTGAAAATTTTTGTGGGAATACCTACTAAGGATATACACAACATACTGAAAAATTTTCAAAATCGGTTGAAATGGGGCTGAGAAAAATGTTATTGAAGTTTCAGAAAAGTGGGGTTCCCCAAAAAGAGGAGGGGGTGTGGATCTGAAACTTTCTACGCAGAAGTTTCTCAATGGTACCTATCTTCCATACTAATATCAACTCGAACGTTTTCGGGGACCATTTCACCCCTCTTAGGCGCCTATAGCCTTTATCTATTTTTCAGAAAACCCCCCTCATTTAAATGGTTGCAGTTCCGCCCCCCTTGAACATACAAGGAAAGTTGATACATCATTAGATCGGAAATTTGACGTAGATTCTTTTATTTATTACATGTTTTTCGCTAAAATGCAATGCGGGGGAGAAAATGGCGAAAAACTGATTTTGGGGGAGGTTCCACCCCCATTTGAGGGGGTTCCGGACCCCGTACGGGCCAGGACTTTTAGTATGTTGTTGAGGGGACATCTGTGAACAATATTTGCGAAAGATCTGTTTGATAATAATTTTTCCTGTAAAAATGTCTTTAATGACTGGACTATTAATTGAAGTAGGTTCGCTGAAGCAGGATGTCCAACAAAAATCTAAGACAAAAAATCATGACCTTTTTCTTGACCTATTTTTCAAATTTTTATCCAGTAAATAGGTATAACAGCCTATCTAGTTATCGAACAAGGTTGCCATTTTTCACAGAATCAAAAATCAGGTATTTCAGTTTTTTAATTTTTCTGATTTTTTAAACAAATTTTTTATTTTTTTTTCATTTTATGGCCTTTAAAAAAAATTTCAAGTGTGTTTCAAGCCAAATTCATGACTTTTTCATGACTTTTATGACCGTTAAGCACCCTGCAAAGTGAAAGAAAGTTGAAACATAAATGGTCATTTTTCGTCAAAGTCGATAAAGTGAACATTTATTAAAGATGATATTGAAGTCACACCAAAATTGATGAAAGTTGTGGCCAAATGAACAATCATTAACTAAAGTTGAAGAAAATTAACTATTATTAGCAAAAGTTAAAGAAAGTTAGCCAAAGTGAGAGAAAATTGAGTTAAAAATGGTCAATGTTTCGTCAAAAATTATGACGTAACATAATACTGGAATTAGATCAAAGTGGATGAAAATTGAGCAAAATTAATAATAATGTTAACCAAAATGAGATATGCAACTAGAGAATGCCAACAAAAGCCAACAAAAATTCAAAGGAGATCAAAATTAGCCACTGGGTCAGAATCGATCAAACTGGAAACGGACAACAGCATGAGAGAGTTGAGTAAAAGTTGACGAAAGTTTCACACAAGTTATCAAATGTTGACTGAAATTGATGAAAGTTTATTAAGATTGGTAAAAGTTGGCAAAAATTATGCAAAGATGACTAAAATGAGAGAAAGTTGTATTAAATTTGGCAAAATTGATGAAGCTACTTAGAGTTATCGAAATCAAACCAACATTTGTAAAAGTTTAGTAAATAAGTCATCAAAAAGAAATAAAAGTTTAAAAGTCTCAATTGATCAAAGAAAAAATAAATTCGTTCATAATATGGCTAAAGTGAGCAAAATTGGCAAGATTGGTCAAAGTTATAGAAATTTGATCAAAATTGGAAAAATAGTAGATCAAATTGAGCAAAGCTGTTGAATTAAGTTGGTTGAGACTTCGCCAGTTCAAAATTTTTTTTGTACCTAAACCAAGAATGGACTTGAATGTGCACGTGAGAGATTTCGACTTCCCAACTCCTTCCCCTCTCCCTCCCAAAAAACTATGGTCTCAAGTCTTAAGAAGTAGTACAACACCAATTCAGAATTCAGATACCAGAGATACTTCAGTCAACTTTGCACAAAATTCCATCCAATTCAACTTCAACATAAAATACAAGCTCCATATCAACAAAAAAAAAAAAAAAACTTGTATAATCGAAAAAATCTCATCCACCAAACTAAAAGCTATAATTTTCTCTCGCGAGCAAAATCACAACAACGTGAAAAATTTTTCAAACTATCGTATCTTCGCAAAACATCGCCGGATAACTTCTCTGTGTAAATTTCCAGTCTCTATAAAAACCCATCACCGCAACGTCACGTCAACTAGCAGCTCGAAAAAACACATTCTCTATGCAATAACATTTATAAATCGATTGATACGTATCATCGCCACTTTACGGTGTATCGAAACACTAGGAAGTACTTGATGTCTTTTATTCGATTATTCGAACGTCGCGAGAAGCCGCCGAGTCGGCGGATTTATGTGAGAAACGCCGAGCCGCGAGAATCTTATCGGTAAAATCTATAGCATCGCGAAAAGCGGTGTGAATAATCGTCTTAATCGTCTTACGTAGGCAAAACGTTTCAGATGTTTAAAAGTTACCTTATGTATAGTATAGGTAATCGCTTTTCATCTTATTAAACGGGTTAACGTTAACGAATATATTAATCGAACATGCAAAGGGCAAGGTAGACAACTCTGTGTCGACACACGAGTATATTTTCACCGCGTTGCTATTGTCGTCTCTCTTGTAACACAGCAGCAAAATCTGTCCCCTCGTTCGTTTCCTCGTCTATACGAGTATAGCCGAGCTTGGAAGATGAACCGCAAAACAACCTCATACAGAGCACGTTCTTTGTCGATACAAAAATACTATACGTACTACGAACGTATGTACTACGTATATGTGCATATAACGAAATGAGGAAAGTAAAATAAAATTCTGACAATGTTAAACAGATAGCACCGTCGAGACCCATTATATGTGCTTTACCTCCCTCTCGTTGCCTGCTCCTGCGTACGGTACGCGTGCTTTGCGCGTTTTCCTCACATACTATACAGCTAGTATTTCAACTTTCTTTTCACGTAGCGAATGATTATTAGCCGATACATAATACAAGCAGCGAAATAAACTATTATCAACTTGACACCCTCCTGGTCGTCGCTTCCATCTGGATCGCGATCGCGACCGCAACCAACAGCAGTAGCATTGAAAAATAGCAGCTAGGAATCCAGACGCGATAAATTTCATTGCTTCGTTTAGAGAGCGAGAAAAAACACATCGCAGACGAGGCGGCGAAGGCGAAAAGGATTTTGCTCGTACACCGTAAAATTCCTCGGTACACGGTTACCAGCATTTGAAAATGTTTACAATTCGAAATCTTTAACCTTTTTCGTATTAGCTACGACTATACGAAATCGCGTATTCAATTGCATAGGGAAACTGGGAATACTACAACACACACTGTGTGGCAAGAAAATGAATTTTATCCCGACCAAATCTCCACCATCGCTGCTGTCGCGTCTCCTTCGTGTACCAAATATGTCCACCATGCGTTACCTTATGTACGGCAAACGAGCGTTTATATAAATTGAATGAAGGAGAGAAGAAGAAAAAAAAGCGCAAGGAAACACCCAACGTTGTTGGTAACGTTTCTTTTTCCATTTTTAATTCGATGCCAACAAAGAAGACCAAGACGAAGACGACGACGTTACCGAATCGTCGGGCTTTCAATGTAATTTCCACTTCGTATAAGTGCGAGTCTTCTTACTTTCTCCCTTTCTACGTATATTCCTCATCTACGGTAAGGTTTCACTTAATGTACCAATACGAGTACATTTTAGAATCGTTATACGATGATAAGATGATGACTTGTGGCAAATCGAATATATGTTATTATTTTTCATATTTATTTGAAGAATATGCAAAATGTCTGCTTCTACACTGCTAACGTTAAGGAACTACCAATGAATGAAAGTCCATTCGATTCTCATTACTTTCACATAATAAGAATCAACTCAACGAACAAGGATCGAAGGATTATGACAATCAGTTTTTTGGGGCTCGAAGATAGCCTCAGGGTCAGGGGTTAAATTTCAGTACACAGCTTCATCATGCAACACTGGCACAATACATATTTCACATCTCAAACTCGTAGCTAAACTTTGAAAAAATTGGAGAAAAATCAAAGCATTTTCCCAACATTGAAAAAAGTTTAAAAAATCACACAAATACTTCGCAACTTGAAAAAAGTTCGAAACAAACAAATTTTCAAACATGTCCTACAACGTGAAAAAAAAATGAAAAAATTACAAACTTGAAGTAACTATCATTTGAAAGGATATTTCGAACTTGAAATGCACCCCCCCCCCCAAATTCACCATCAATACCACTTACCACTGACCACTGAACAAAAAAATATCAACCACATGCTACCTACAGTCATCTAGAACACCTACGATATCACGTGTCACCTACGATATCACGTGTTAATAAAATAGCATAACTAGTTTGCCGTAAATACGACTTCGACGGATTGAGATTTACGGCAAACTAAGTAGGCAACTTCATCAACATCTGCGTACGAGAAAGCGAAACCCTTCTGGCTTTAAGATTTCTTTTTAGGTTCATGTCTCTGAGTCGGTTAGCGGCAGTCGTATGGATGCTTAGGGAGGGGTAATTTCAATGTTATAATATATGTAGCTCTAATTTTTCATTTCAACTCCGAACTTTTGAGCTCAATAAAACAGTAAATCTGTTGAAAAACGTCGAAAGGAAATTCAAAAATATTTTTTGAGAATTTTGAAAGTTCAAAGTTGATTTTTTTCACTTTGGCAACTACTGGCAAGAAAAATGATACCTTTTCCAAACTTTGGTCCAAAAAGTGAGACTATTTCTCAACTTTTTGGTATTAAACCAAGACTTTTGGGCAATTTTGGACGTAACAATAAAAGTGGAAACTTAGAAATTTCTGGCAAAAAAGCAAAGTTTTGACAATTTTAGCGAAACGCTGTTTTTTTGTCAAAAGCAATTTTTAAAATAGAAATGAAACTTCCAGCAACTTTAAAAAATGTGACACTTTTTGGAAATTTAAAAAGTGACACTTTTTGAAAATTTAAAAAGTCGCACCTTTTGGAAATTTAAAAAGTGGCACCTTTTAGAAATTTAAGAGGTGGCACTTTTTGGAAATTTGAAAAGTGACACTTTTTGGAAATTTAAAAAGTGACACTTTTTGATAATTTAAAAACAAGTGACACTTTTTGGAAATTTAAAAAGTGGCACTTTTTGGAAATTTAAAAAAGTGACACTTTTTGAGAATTTAAAACCAAGTGACATTTTTTGAAAATTTAAAAACAGCGACACTTTTCGGAAATTTTTGGCAAAAAGCAAATGTTTTTGGAAATTACTGTCAAAGAAGCAGTTACTTGTAAGTATGCAAATTTATGTCGAAAAAATGAAACTTTTTTGCAACTTTTTGAAGAAAAAGTGATTGTTTTTAAAAATATAGACAAGAAGCGGGACTTGAAAAATGTTGTCCAAAAATCAAAGTTTTTTTTGGCAATTTTCAGCCACAAAACGAGACATTTGGGTAATTTTTTGAAAAAAGTGAGACGTTTGGATTTTTCACAAGCAAACCACAATTTTCAGCAATTCTTGGCAAGAAAGAAAACTGATATTCGGCAATATTGGCAAAGACCTAGATTTTTTGATATTTTTGGCAAAAAGCGAGACTTTGACAATTTTAGCCAAATGTGGAACTTTGTAACCCCAACGCTGAAAAGACCGTTTAAACAGTTGGGGGAAAAAATAAAAAATTGAATATTTTCGTGAATTATTTTTTTTTTATTATTGACATTTTTAGAAGTATGGCCAAGATTTGGAAAAATTGAAGTTTTGAAAATTAAAAAAAAAAAAAAAAAAAATGAATGAATAAACTTCAGTGGCCACAGTTTTGAAAAAGTAACCAAAAATTACTTTTAAAATCAACATGGGTAGGTATCAAATTATAGGTTTTGAGGACACTGATTTCAAATTTATCATGCCATTCATCTCACAAATCGAGAATAACCCAAAGTCAAAATGGTCTTCAAAAATGAGAATTCTGCGCCTTCAACACCCACATTTTGATACCTACCAATAAATATTGTAGTTTTTCAAAAGTTCCAACTTTGTAGGTACTCCTCTTTGGGGCTCATTTTGGATTTTGGAATCGAATGGTCATCAAAAATAAAATCGACGCCCTTGATAACCCTCCAAGTATACCAAATTTTCGACTTTTTACATACAAAAGTCTGGCGTTGTCCAGCTGAATTTCTTATCTGGATCATTGTGCGCCCCTCCCATTTCAGTCAAATTTAGAAAAAAACTTCGCAATCATTTTTACAGATGCTGATTTCGAATTTTCACTCAATTTTCCACTCCTAACTTTTTGAACCCACAATTAACCGGGAAATCTGAAAAAACGGGGAAAAGACATGTCATCTATGCTGTGTTAGGTTTTCAGAGGTGCTGATTTCAGATTTCGAATTGATTCTTCGATTCGACTTTTGCTCTTTGGTTATTCGGTTTTTAGAATTTTTTCGGGGTGAGCGAGGAAAAGGTTGAATGGAAAAATGAGTTCGAAATCGATTTATTCGTTTTGTTTTCTAGCCACATTGCGTAAAATGCATTTTACATAGAATATTTAGACGACAATTCAACTATTTTCCTCGCTATCTTTTCTTTTTTCACCAACGGATTCGTACATCGAAAAATCATCATAATCTGTTAATTTTTTAACTTATTTTCATTTTTTACCAAATCTCAAAAAAAAATTATTGAAAAGCAGTTTAAATTAAATATTAATTGGTTTGGTTGTTTAAAATATGCAAAGCAAGCTCAAATTCTCATTATAAATTGGTACAGTCCAGCAATCTTTTTTGTACATGCATGAAAGTAAAACCACAAAGAATCGGAATTGCAATTTTGCGTATTTCAAATGCTTCCAAAACTGCTGCTACGACTTACGAAATAGCAACGTACGAGTAAATAACCATTACAAGATGAACCGCGTAAAGATGCTGTCCACCGTCCTCATTTCGTTTACCCTATTTTCACATGACAGTTTTACTCTCACCTCCTCGAAACGTGATCGTCCGCAAAAAATTAATTTTTTTTCGTAATCTGCTGTCACTTTAAATACTTGTTAAAATACAGTATATTCATTAATGACTTTGAAATATTACATCCATTTCTAAATAAGTTTTTCAAGTAGCGAATCTAATAAGATTTTGATGAAATAATTTTCAACATTTTCAGCGAGAAAAAAAATAGTAAATTTTGCGAACATTACTTAATCCCCGAAAAAACGTTGTAAAATTTCAAGGGAAATTGTAAGGCTTGATCTCCCAAATATCCCTCAAGAATTACCACCCCTCAGACTCCCTGCTGATCTTATAACAAAAAATAAAAATTTTCTTCGTTTTCTCCATCTCCTTTCGGTTTGAATACTTCTCACCAAAATAACACAACATGTCACTTTGGAGCACCGAAACAGTCTTCATTAGACACAGCAAAACACCTTGGAAATTTCCACGAGTCTAAATCAATCCTTCAATTATCGCGAAACACATTAGTCTCAGAAATCTCTCACGTTTCACATACGTCTACTAACGTAAGACCGTGCCATGCTCCTTATACCCGCCTAGCCATCCATTAACAAAACCCTAAAAGCTTGGAAAACGTTTTTCCGCCGCTGTAACAGCAGAATAATGTACAGCGTATCCAAACACGAATAATTGTCGCTCATTTAAGGTATGTATTTTTCCATGATAATTCCTCCTTAAACAGCGCCTTTAAAAGGAATTTCCCTTTTAAATTAACAACCGAGATTTAGTCTCTTCTGACACCCTGTCTTTTCTTCTTCACCGTACCCAAAAAAAAAAACCAACTCGTCCTCCTCTTGCTCATAATGCATACTCTGTTGCTCTCTCTTATGGGATGGTGGTGAGTTGGTTACACAACGTGAGATTTATTTAATCTAATTATTTTCGACGCTGTTGACACTGGCACTCCTCTAAATCCTTTTTGAAACGCGGTATATATGTCACTTGTGTAATTATCTCTTATTTTCCTTTGTTTTTTTCTTTCGTTTTCGTTTTCATTTTGTTTTTTGTTTTTTCTCCGCAGCTACACGCGTTACGGAAATTACTTCAGAATGATACGAAAAATCCTACGGCTCCTTTGGGCGATAACTATAGATCAGCTCAACCATTGTATAACCGGTTACTGCGTACTAATATAGACTTCAATCACGACAAAGTAAGTAAATTGGGGAATCCGAGGGAGGCCATATGTACCCACTGTACCCAGTATACCTAGCGACGACGTATAAAACAAAAACAATACCATAAAAGGCCGAGTCCCTCGCGAATATTTCAACGAAAAAATTCTCCATGAGTGCTTTCACATATCAAAGGCGCCGCCCGCGCTACCGCCGCTGCACCGCGCCCTGATGCGGCGTCGTCGTCGTTATTAGGATTTTTTGCGCCGGCAATCATATACGTCGACGGCCGCCAAACACAAACGTAAAAATTTTTCACAAAGCGAGTTTAAAAAACCCCAAGATGAAACGAGTTAACATACATAGTTCTTTTCGCCCTTCCCTCCGTTCCTTTTTTTTTTAAAAAAAAAGTTCTGCAACCTTACTTATAGGTAACAAGCATTCCTAATCTTGTCACCCTTTCATTTTTTTTAGCGAGTTTGCCATAAAGCGACTGCAGCTATTGCCCAAAATATGCTTTGTCAAATTTTAAAAAGCAACGATGGTGTAATAACTTTGAGAATTTTTTTTTGGAAAAATAAATTTATTTATCGATTGAGATATTTTATTTTTTTAACGAAGGAAATTTTATCCATCGATAATACATTAACACGTCGCCTGATAAAAGTTCAATTTTTCAAAAAAAAATGTCAGCAATTTATCAAATTTGACCTTAGTTGGTAGTTGATTGCTCCGTTTGAAAATTCAACAATTTTTCACAGGATCAATCTTCGAGAACTTTGAATCGACGAAGAAAATCATTTTTTCGATCACTCTCTCGGTCAGACTAGTTTACCAAATCACACAAAATAGACAGCAAATCGCCTAATTTGAATTCGGAGAATATTTTACCCACAACGATCTTATAAAAAAGGAAACTCGCCTCTATTGGCTGCCTCGAAACTGTACTTTTTGTCTTTCGAATATAAAGACCTTTTTTTCTCATTTACGGTTTCATGTCTCACAGAACTCATTTCACTTTCAGGATGGTGAAGATCACTGCCCTACGATGAAAAAAGAAGTTTATTATAAAGGTAAAGATCAATAGATTCTGTTTTTTAATTACAAGCTTGGGGTAAAAAAAAATCACGAAATTTGTAATTTAAAAAAATTATTCTCACAGCGAATACATGGGAGCGTCATTGAAAGTGGCTGTGGTATAAGATGGCGTCGACTTCATCTCTTATCTTCCCAATTGTCCTGTACTCTTTTAATCAGTTTTGAAGATACCTCGTGTTGCTGGTTGCTGCTCGTTCCATAATACGAATATTTTAATCGAATTTTCCAAACGATTTGCCAATCATCATAAATAGTCACAGTGTTGCTTACGTTACATGCATCGATTTTATGATCATTTTTGATCATTTTGAAACGCCTTTCAAAAACAATACCGTTGATAAAAGTTAACTTTTGTCCTCTGTTGTCAGAGAATTGCTCCAGATACACACATTTTTACTTCCTGTTATAACTAAGTCTCGTCACTCCATAATTACTCGAACTATCCTTATTCAATTCTACCCTCTGTTTATTGAGCATTTTCATACATTTCTGAAATCAGAACATGATTCAGCTCAATCAGCATTTGGCACGGGGTAATGCTCAGAAGGATTGTCCAAATTTACAAAAAAAAAAGTTTTGGTACCTGAAAGTATATTTTTGACATTCCAGCTCACCAATCCTTCCTTTCAGAGTTGACATTGTCAGTGAAAAAAATTCACCTACTCGTAGGAAACTTCATGGCATTCCCCAACAAGAGAAAAATGAAAATACACAATCGAAGATGGTCACCAAAAATTGAAACTTTTCCATCATGGGCAATCCTAATATACCTTGGCCTAGCTCCTTCATCGCTCTATTCTCCCCCTTTTCTCTCCCTCCTTTTAAAAAATGATTGTTTAGTGTATTATAAATACGCTATTACCTTATATTTGTTAAGTTTTTTAAAATTTATTTACGTATTTATTTATTTGTATATTTATGATAAATTATCATGTTATTTAGCTGCGTTATTGTGTTCCCTTATCAAACAATTTACTATACAACATACTAGCCCATAAATATCTTGGAGTAGATTTTTTTAAATAGATGTATTGATTATACGCGATTTGAACAAAAAAAAATGAAGAAAAATTAATTGAAAATCAATTCGAAAAAAAAACATAAACCGAATTATATAAACTGTATAAAATATTTTTACTATAATAAAGCGTTTTATTTTCAATACTGAATTTTTAATTGGATTCTCGGCGTCGATAATTAGCGTCTATTGTTTCATCATCGAAGCCGGACGTGGCCTTTTCTCGCTCATACCACTACCTCAGAAATACACTACTCTGCCACGAATCCGCTTTCATATCCAATCATGCTCACGAAACCCTCCTTTTTTGCCAATCTCTTAGGTGTATATACACTATACAGCGACTTGAGCTTTCAAATACGAGAATTTATATAAGAGAATTCGATTAACGACGGGTAATTGAATCGAGAGAGTTTGTAATTACCGCCGCTGCGCCACTCCGCCAGTTGGCTTCTCTCGTGTTTTTTTTCTCCCTTATTTTTTCGTTCGGCATGGTCCGTGTTATCTCAGGTGGATATGTGACGTTGTATCGCGTGTACGATGTGTGATTTATTCGTATCCGAACTATACGATATAGTATCGTATACATGCGAGAATTTTTCATGAATGGTGAGAAAAAAAGCACACAACTTTGATATGGATTGGATGGTCGAAGTTGGTAAAATTAAGAATGGATACGAGAAACGGACAGAAAATGGTAAAGATATTATTCGAAATCGAATTTAAATGAATGATTACAGTGTACGATTGTAGTACACTTAAAGGTTGTAGTCCATGTAGGTACATTGATTGGATTATTCGAAGTAGGAGTAAGTATCGCACTTCAAACCATGCACTGGAATTAGGATAGTCGAATCAAAAGATCGTTGTTGTGTTTCATTTTTTTTTAACTTTGAGGGAGAGGTTCGAAAATTCTAAAAAATTGGTTTTTGAGGCATATGTCTCACTCTCGGTGGGGCAAAATCGGTTAAAATTTTGAATTTAAGGTTAAAATACGATTTGAAAACAAAAAAAAATTCCAAATGTATTCCATGTGGATTCAAGTTCCTTCTCTAAAGAGATCTTTAAAATCAAAGTGGAACCTTGATTATATTTTGAAAAGTTGATCCCAGAGAATATGATATGATTTTGCGAATCATTTTCACTCCCCAGACAGACTAAAGTTGACCCCCCCCCCCTCCTCCAAAATATGTCTACTTGTATTTTCTCTGATCAAGAATCATAAAGTTCAATCTGAAAACAATCTTCGAGACAATTTTCAGCAAATGTAGTACCTAGTTCGAAAATTGTGAGCTGTGATAAAGCACCATAATAATGTCAAATTTTAAAAATTTTATGCTGTACTTGTATTTTTTCAATTTTATAAAAAGTTGAACTATTTTGAAAATTTCTGATAAAAAAGCGAGACTTTTGGGCAATTTTTGGGAATAAAGAGAAAATTTTTGTATTTCTGACAAAATACAAGACTTCGATAGTTTTAACAAGCGGAAAAGTTTTCGAAAAAAAGAGTCTTTAGAATTTTTCTGTCAAAAAAAACAACAACTTTTAGGAATTTCATCAAAGCGAGAATTTTTTACTATTTAATTTTTGACAAAAAAAGCAAAATTTTGGCAATTTATTATGCAAAAAACTAAAAAAGCAGGGTTTTTGAAAATGGTAAGATTTTTAGAATTTTTCGTCAAAAGAACAATAACTTTTAACAATGTTGTCAAAGCGAGAATTTTTACAATTTTTGACAAAAAGCAAGACTTCGACAATTTTGCAAACAACTGAAAAAGCAAGATTTTGTGGCAATTTCCCGCACTGCAAAATTTCTTTAAAAAGCAAAAATTTAACAATTTTAGCAAAAAGCAGAAATTTTTGGAAATTATTTGCAAAGAAATTTTTTTGAAGAATAAGACTTTTTTACATCTTTTTTTAGATAAAAAAAAACACTCACGCATTTAGCGTGAGAATAAGACCGACTTTTCTTCAAATAAACATCTTTTACGAACGAATTGATTCACTTTTTTTGAAACATATTTTGTACAGCAATTGATCGGTTTACAATCGAATCGAATCGAATCATTTACGAACGATTGGCGA
Organism: Planococcus citri; assembly: GCF_950023065.1. NCBI lineage: Eukaryota > Metazoa > Arthropoda > Insecta > Hemiptera > Pseudococcidae > Planococcus > Planococcus citri. The sequence continues at coordinate 33,671,131 of NC_088680.1, forward strand.
TTAAATAAAAATTGATTGATTTCTTGGTGAATCATTCACAAACGGATTAATTAATTTACGATTGATTCGGTTTTTTTGAAACTAGGTATTGTATAGAAATTGATCTCTTTTCAAGCGAAGTGAATCAAATCGAATCGAATCATTCAGAACCGATTGGCGCGCTTGAACAAACTGATTGATTTCTAGGTGAATCATTCGCGAACGAGTTGATTAATAATCTAAATCATTCGCGAACGAATCGATTCATTTACTCACTTTTTGATGAATCATTCGCGAACGAATTGATTCATATAAGTGACTCGTTCGTCAACGAATCGATTCATTTACTCAATTTTTGATGAATCATTCGCAAACGAATCGATTTATTTACTCAATTTTTTAAATTTTTAATGAATCATTCGCGAACGAGTTGATCAATAATTACTGAATCATTCGCAAACGAATTGATTCGTATAAGTGACTCATTCGCGAACAAATCGATTCATTAACTCAATTTTTGATGAATCATTCGCGAACCAGTTGATCAATAATTTACTGAATGATTCGCAAACGAATCGATTCATTTACTCAATTTTTGGTGAATCATTCACGAACGAATTGAACAATTTTTAGTGAATCATTTGCGAACAAATTGGTTCGTATAAGTGACTCGTTCGCGAATGAATCGATTCATTCATTCAATTTTTGGTGGATCATTCACGAACAAATTGAATCATTATTTGTGAATCATTCGCGAACGAATTGATTCATAAATTAAAGAATTGATCAATTCGTTCATGAATGATTCGCCAAAAATTGAGGGTCTAGTGCTTTGTAGGAATCGTGCAGGCCTAGTGAGATTTCGAATTTCATCGAAATCGGTTCAGCCACTTTCTAGGTAATGAGTTTTAAAAAATGATGAAAAAAAATGTTGTCGCTCGATAAACTTGGAAGAAGCTACTCGTATGTCACATGATTTTTCAATTTTCAGGTTTGGAAAAACAATTTATAGGCGACGTTGGAGGAATTGAATCAAAAAAATTAATTGATATTCGTATTCAGCGCTTTTGAAAATGTTAAAAACGATAATATTCGACATTTTTTTCACATTTCCACCAGTCAGAATTTCGGTGGTTTTGCGAATATCATAACGAAAAGCACATACCTAGTTGTATGTACATCGTAAATTTTTCCTGGATTTTTTTTCTAATTTTTCATGGGTAGCTTGAAAATTTTGCGGGCTTTTGAAAATTTAGCTCTCAAAAAGTCTGAACTTCAAACTCTTAAATTTACTCTCAAGTATCTTCCAAACGCCGCAAACAGAATTTCTTCAAGTTGTCTCAGATGTAAGAAATTCAACTCCAGAATTGGTATTACGACGAGAAATTTCAATAACAAAAACAACTCTACTCCACTTGTTTCAAAGGAAGGTTAATGAGAGTATAATCTGAAAAAAAAATTATGAGCAAAATTGGAGGACCCCAACTAAAAACCAGGTTGATTTGATTTAGAATGACCCAAATATGAGAACGATTTATAGTGTAAGTATACATAAGATACAGCAGACAGGATTCAAACACTGGTTACATCAAATACTCCTATGGTTTGATACATTGGTAACAATGAAAAGGAATTCTACTAGGTTGGTTACAGCAGAGAGGGATTAGACGAATCGTTTACAATTTATGATTTTGTGTCCTGGTTACCACAGATTGAATTTAGATTCATTGGTTACGACAAATGGACTTCAAGATCCGAAAAAAAAGAAGAAGAAATCCAAAAGAACGGAAGAAGAAAAACGGCTACGAAAAAAGGTAGGTAATTGTATTAAAATAATAACAAACATTTCAATATAAATTTCGGATTGCAATCCAGTTGGAAAAACGTTGATTTGCTCTACTTACGTTCAAAAAAGCGCGAAATTAGCGTCGTTTCTACTCGTATTTTCTCGCCAGCAAAAGTACTGTAAGGAAGGATACGAGGCGACGACGACGACGACGACGACAGGGAAACCCTCATCTAACATTATTCGTCTAGAGAGTCGAGAGTTAGTTTACGTGATAAAAATTAAAGCCAAAATGTCGAATTGTTGGACCTATTGAATGCGGTCGTGTCCTTTATAAGTAAGTTTATTGAAAACGCGTTATCGGCGAGTAACACAGTTTTTGCAACAAAACTGAATATACGAAGGCTGATTTTATAGTTAGAAATACAACGGCAGGTAGTAGGTACGCGCGAGAAGGGACGATTTTCTCTTTTTTCTCGCCGCGTACACGTATCTCTCTGTCTCGCTCTGAGCATTGACAGCTGTAAAAATAACATTAATTTCGTCGACGATAATAATAAATAAAAGTTAAAATTGAATTTGAAAATATCCTTTTATAATTCTATAAAAATATCGAAAATTGAACTGTCATTCAAAATATCGACGTGCAGTACGCGCCGCCGATAAAAAAGAGACCGAAGAGGCGAAGAATAAGAGAAGAGCGCGGCGGATGATCGCGGCGTCGGATAAACGATGCGGTGCCGCGGCGGATATATTCGAATGATAAAGCTACAGATTGCGTGTATTTTTCACTTGTGAATTCCGCCGTAGCCAAATGAGCGTGTTGAAGATATTGCGAAAAACGTTATTTAGCTCGTGTGTACGTAAAAAAAAACCTAAGGGTACGTGTAGTTTTTTTTCACCCTAAAACTATCACGGCGTGCTGTATGCATCCTTCCTCTCTCTGCACTCTTTCTGTCTTTGTGGTAACGTTTTTCAACGCCAGCGTATCTGTTCGAATGCCCCGCCACTCCGCCACTGTACCGTCTTTGTGCTGCGCTATGGAATTCAATTATCCCCAGCCCAAGAAAATCAGATAAGGTGAAATGTGTTTCGTGTGTACGTCGAGGTGTAATTTTTATTCAATTTTGCGGTATTGACTTCCGTCGATACGTGAGAACTTGTAATTCGCCAATTAAATGCTAATCTTACCGCCAACCTCGTAATAATCAACTCGAACGCGGAATGCGAATGGACTTCTTTTATCCCCTCTCCTTTTCCTGACCGCTGTATCCTTTCTAAGTCGTTTTTTTTCTACGTATTTGTACGTATGTGTGTACTTTGCGGACGCAAATGAAACTTTTTTTGCGGTTGAAATGTCCTGTAGGTAAAAAAAAAAAAAAAACACCAAAAGCGGTGGAAATTTTATACGAGTAAGTAGGTACGCAGATTTGAGAAAGCAGCGTCGACGCTAATTTAAATAAACTTTTTTTTCCTTCCATAGACCACAAAAATGCCGATTCGTTGACGAAACTTTTCAACACGTGTTTTTTACTTTATTTCCCGCAATATTGTATTTATTTGAAAGAGGAAACCTTTGATATGTATTAGCTGAAAAAATCAAACTGGCAACACATGAAGCTATCAACTTGGTTTTTCTTACACCAGCTGAGTTAGTCCAGGCGAATTAGCTCAAATAAGGGGGAGGGGGGTTATGTGAAAAAGTGTGCTAAATTGAGAATTTAGATTCACGGGTCAGTGGCCATAGGAGGCCAGACAGACGACCTTCAGGTACCTGTCAGATAAGTCAAACTGAGTCAGCAGTCAAGATGCGGAACATTTCAGCATGAAGCTCAGGGCTTCTCAAGATGAAGCTGATGACATGTTCCGGATACCTAATCATGTCTAATCGAGCATTCAGTTGACTTCATCTACAAACATAATATCGTAAAAAAATCATTGAGAGGATGTAATCTTTTTTTGTCCACCGATCAATTTTTGTGAACATTTTTAAATTCCAATTCAGGAGTTTTGGGCTTGGGCAAAAACGGTGATTTCCACTTGCGCTTTTCCTTCAATTTATTTTGACCAGTTGCGCTTTTCCAAGCTTGCTTCTTTAAATACCACTTGCGCTTCTTAAAAACCAATTTCAGGGGTTCTCAAAGTTTGGAAATTTTGATAGTACGAGTATGTTTGTGCAAAGTCGTTCTTTTATGGCGTTGATATTGGATTACTGTGCGGAAGAGAAACATTCTCGTGATGTTACGAATGCCAAAACAACGAATCGAGGCTTTTTTTTGAAAAATAATGAAAAAAATCTGTAGGTAATGTGTTGCATGAATTCGTGTTTTATTCCTTTTTTTTTTTGTTTTCTTGAGCAAGGAGCAAGAATATGCCATAAAATACAAAGTATAAGATTCTATAGCTGCAGTTACCAATGCCTTTCAAAAGCAAACTTGAAGTTGTTAGATACTGTTCCAAATGCTATGGGGTGACCATCATAGAATCTAACTACCTCATTTTTTGCTATAAACAAAGCTTAATACATATGTGTGTGTAGGGATGGTGCAGATGCAAGGCGACGGTCCCGGCACACCCGCAGCCCCCCCGCGACCGGCGCCCCCCGAAATTCCCCCTCGCTTCGCTCGGGGGAATTTCGTGGGGCGCCGGTCGCGGGGAGGCTGCGGGCGCGCGCCGCGCAAGCGCGGCGCATGTCTTCTACCCGTTCAGTCACATTGTCTCAAATTCCTGAATTTTTTTTGGTCATGAATACTTGAACAGAGTTCATATGGGTCTGTCTAGATGTAAGGAGATAGCACCGGTCCACCGGTGCGCCCCCAGCCTTCCCGTATCCGGCGCCCCCCGTAATTCCCCCGAGCGAAGCGAGGGGGGAATACGGGGGGCGCCGGGCACGGGAAGGCTGGGGGCGCACCTCTTTAAGGTCGCTTTTCTTAAATTTTAGCCTCATTATTCAAAATTTCGGATATTTTTGGTTATGAACAGAGTTCATTCATATGTGTCAGTCCTCTCCGTGTGGATGTAAGGAGATGGTCTCAGCACCTCCGCAGCCTCCCCGTGACCGATACCCCTCGAAATTCTCACGAGCAAACGTGAACTTGACATCAATTCATAGTTTTACTCAGTATTTCTTCAAAAAAAAATGAATAAAAGTATAATTAATCACGTAATGCTGAAATACAGCGTAATTAGATTCATTTTTCCAGTACATATGAAGAGTGATATTCCAAAACTCGCTTTGTCCATTTTTATCAAAGTTGGGTTTTCAGTGGTACCTGGTAGATGAAGTATTAACTCACATTCCTACATCATCAACCTACCAAAATGAGGTGTTAAACTCACCTAAATAGCCAATTCACTAAAAATTAAAAAAAAATAATGTTCCAAAACGCGCTTTGTCCATTTTTATTGACATTTTTTTCAGCAGTATTTAGTGGATGAAATGTATACCTACACTCCTACATCATAAATCCACCCAAATAAAGTGCTAAACTCGCCTAAAAAGCCAATTTACCCGTTTGAAGGGAAACTGTTTTTCCTCTCTCCTGAAAAGTTGTAAAAATGGACAAAGCGAGTTTTGGAATATCACTCTTCATATATTGAATATTCACGTATGAATCAAGGTAGTTAGATATTATGATAGATACCCATGGTGCATAGAACAGTATGTAACTACCTCAATTTTTTCTTTGATTGATCACAGGTAACAGCTATTCACATTATATTCGTCTCTGTTCCTCATTTTCTACTAGTTTACATCAAAAAACACGTAAGAAATGCAATAAATTGCTTCAAATCTGGTGTTCACACTCTGCTCGAATGTTCCCCAAAATTATAATAGGTAGGTATGTAAAAAGCCTCGACTCGTTGTTTTGGCATTCGTAACATCACGAGAATGTTCCTCGTCATTAAGGAGAATCACCGTACACATCCTCCCGCGATTTAAAGCAAAAAAAGTAAGGTAGTTAGATATTGTGACGCGTACCAATGGTTAGCATCACAGTATCTAACTACCTGAGTATTTTCCTCAAAATTGAGGGAACCGCAAAAATTCTGTTCCCTCACCACATTTCTGGCAATTTTACATTTTCAAAAAAAAAATTGCAAAAATTGCGGGTAGTTAGATTCTGTTATATTACCCCATTACCGTGTATGTAGGTAGACAGTACCTACGAGAGTATAATAAAAAAAATGCTCCCCTTGGTGAGATCAGACGGATTAGGTATGTTAGGTATGTAATAAAAATAATTCGTTCGTTCGTTCATCAGTTTGTATCTTTCAATTCTTTCAATTTTGGGAACACATTCGGAATTTTAAACAACCGAAAAGCGCAAGTGGGTAAAAATTATTGTTTCTACTGAAAAGCGCAACTGACCAAAAAAAAATCGAAAAAATAGGGGGAAAAGCGCAACTGGTATAGAGCCGGCAAAAATCATGTTTTGAAGTTTAAAATCCCTGTTTCATGTAGCTAAGGACGAACGAAATATTCGGAGGGCCCGCATAAAGATCACTATCACCCCCTGCCGATCCTCCGGGACAACTTTTTTCTTAAAGGGGGAATCCTAAGGAACATTTTTTAGCCCTTGTCCTCAAAAAAAAAAGTGGCCCTACTTACAAAATAGCGGCCATTTTGATTGACAGGTCAGCCGAAATCGCAAATTTTGCGTTCCAGCATAGGACTAGCATAAAATTTTTTAAACCGTTCAAAGGTAGATCGAAAGAGCAGGCAAAAATTCATCACCTGTCAAAATTTTAAGTGCTAAAGTGCCTTTTTCGATTTTTGGTGAATTTTCAAAAATCAATTTTTGGCCAAAATGTGAGAAAAAATTGAAATTCTACCAAATTGACATAAAAAGCTGAAATTTGGGATATACCCTATTTTCGACCTTCCAAATCGATTGGAAACTATTTCAAACCGTTTTAAGCAGTTCTTGAGCCCCCAGAAGATTTTTGAAACTCGAAATTCTCACAAAATTTCATCAAATGGAGTTGGAAAGCCGAAATTAATTTTAACACCCTCTGTAGACGACTTCAGGTGGGTTCGAGTAATTTTGGAACCTCCAGTGACTTTTTGAAAGATTTCATGGCGTTTTTAGGAAAATTGAAATTTCCAAGAAGTAGCTGGAAGCTTCAAAACCACTTGAAACCACCATGCAGTGGACTTCATATCATTGAATTGAAATTATTAGTTTGCAGAGTAAATTTCGGCTTGCTAACCCCATTTGATGAAATTTTGGGGAAATTTCAAATTTCAAAAATCTACTGGAGACTCCAGTAATTTTCAAAAAATCGCTGGAGGCTCCAAAACGACTTGAAATTCACCTGCAGCTGTAGTCGACTTCATAGCGTATTGAAATTAGTTTACAGCATGAATTTCCGCTTTCCAACTACATTTGATGACATTTTGTGAGAATTTCGAGTTTCAAAAATCTACTGGAGGCTCTAGTAATTTTCAAAAAATAGCTAGAGGCTCCAAAACGCATTGAAATTTACCTGCAGTCGACTTCACAGCGTATTGAAATTAGTTTGCAGTATTAATTTTGGCTTTCGCCAACTCAATTTGACGAAATTTTGTGAGAATTTCGAGTTTCAAAAATCTGCTGGGGGCTCCAGAACTGCTTAAAACGGTTTGAAACAGTTTCCAATCGACTTGGCAGGTCGAAAATAGGGTATATACCAAATTTCAGCTTTCTATGTCAATTTGGTAAAATTTCAATTTTTTCTCATATTTTGGCCAAAATTTGATTTTTGAAAATTCACCAAAAATCGAAAAAGGCACTTTGGCACTTAAAATTTTGACAGGTGATGAATTTTTGCCTGCGCTTTCCATCTACCTTTGAACGGTTTAAAAAATATTATGCTAGTCCTATGCTGGAACGCAAAATCTGCGATTTCGGCTGACCTGTCAATCAAAATGGCCGCCATTTTGTAAGTAGGGTCACTTTTTTTCTGAGGACAAGGGCTAAAAATGTTCCTTAGGACTCCCCCTTTAAGAAAAAAGTTGTCCCGGAGGATCGGCAGGGGAATGCTAGTGATCCTTATACGGGCCCCCCGACTAAAATTGAGAAAATCATGATTTTGTGTGAAGGGTCACAAAAAAGTTGTGATTTTTACGAATTAAGGGGAAGAGAAAAACAACAATATCGATGTTTTGTGATATAATTTTTTTTTCAAGCGAATGTAAGCAAAATTTGAATGCTCAAAAATCCGCTAAAAATTCAAAAATGAAATTCAGTGTTTAAAATGTATCTATTCGTATAATTTTGAATTTTTCTTTCAAGTTCAAAAGTTTTCCCCGTTTGTTGAGATCGTATACACGTTTGTTTGATTTTTCGGCCAGTCTTTTGAAATTTGAAAATTTTACTCTTTTTTCTCACCATCTCTGTTGTTTCATTTTCCACACTCAATCAGTTTTTAAGGAAGAAACCACGCGTATATTTTAATAAATTTTCATCTCACAGTTTCAACATTCTTGTACACTTAGCGCGTATTGTTTGGCAGTTTCTTTTTATCGCTATCTCGACGAAAACTCGATGCGGGCTGCGGTGTGAAAAAGAGAATTTCGCGAACAAAAGAACGCGCGTGAAAATTGAAATTGATAAGTTTTCCAAGTCGTGCGTACACCGCGACCAGAAATTTAACGCGAAAAACGCTCGACAATGGCGCCAACGATACAATCGTCGTAAAGCGAAACGTACCGTATACGTACTGCGTACGTTTTTTACAAACGAATATCGGCGAATTTCGCTCGCTGGTTTCGGCGAGATCATCAAACGACTTGTCAAGAATCGTTCAATTTTCAATTCACATGTAAAGTGGCTATATACTCGTACAGTAGACGGCGAGTGATTTTGATAGAAATACTATTTGAAAAACATATTACCAACTTCCTTCCTCAAATATAATGGCAAAACTTTCTCTCGTTACAAAATTAACGTATCAGTCATGTGGCGTTGATGTATATGGTTTTTTTTTCATCAATTTTTGCCTTCGTCTCTTTACCATTTATATCGAACGCGAACCATCGTTTTCGATTCATTTTCGAACAATTAAATCGGAGGAAAAAAATTAATAAAAGAATTATATAGCTGTCAGCGGCAGAGTATCTCGCCGAAACTATATATACTCGTAAAATCCGCCACGTTCGTTTCTATTTGTACTTGTATTGTAGTACGATGAGAAGCCGAACTTTAACGAACTAATATGTATTTTGATACATTGGTATGGATACTGGATTCATACGAACTGTTATGAACACCCCATCTTCCTCTGCGCGTATGTTTTAAAAAATTTTGTGGTTATACATTTTTAAAAATTTGGTCAACTACAAACCAATAAAAAAATACACTTTTGACTTCTAACTTTCTCAGCTATCACTTGTTTCCAGAAATCAGTGATTTGGCGGTAATTTTTCCCTATTATTACATTATTCTAATGGTTTTTCGTCCATTAATGGTTAAAGCAGTCATTTACTTCCAAACTAATCTCGGTTTTGATTTTGATTTTCGTTTGTTTGCAAATCAATAGAAAAATTTTCCTCTTTAATAGGTGCACGCGAATGTCGAATGATTGTACTGCATGATGGTAGAGCTACCGGAATTGTCGACGAGGTGTCGAGGTCGAATTTGATTTAATTTTCAGGTATTGGACGAGATGGCGAAGTACGAATAAATTTTTTTTTAAAACGTCGAAATTTTTCGTTGTTCGATGAAATTACGAACTGTTTGTTCGGCGTATATGGTTAGTTGGTTACCTATAATTTTTTGGTTTTGCAATTTGCGTGATAAGTATCTCCGATTACCTCTTTTTTTTTCAATATTTGCTAAAGCTGCAGCCATACTTTCATAGATTTATATAGGTGTGGTTGTTTTTCAACAGGGAAACCTCTACAAGCTTTCAAATTTTATTAACCTGAAAGGCTATATGTGGATAAGGTATGGTGAATTTGCCACCGAGAGCTTCAGGGTTGATATTTGCATGGAAGATGGGTACCCATGAGCACCTTCCGTCACGAAAGTTTCACTCCCCCAGACCCACCGTTTATGAGAAACCCCCTCTTTTCTGAAATTACAATAGACATTTTTTTCTCAGCCCCGTGTGAACCGATTTTTTTCAATTTTTTGATATGTTATGAACATCCATAAGAGGTATCGCCACAAAAATTTTTACCCTTCCCCCCTCTCCCCATATTTTCCCCTTAAAATGGTGTTTTTAAGCTTTGTTTGCCTGTTTTAGCGATGACCATGATTCGGCACAAAAATGCGAATAGCATTTTTAAGTGTGTTTTTGACCCCTACAAAACATATATTTTTTTCAAAAAAAAAATGTTCGGTGGGTCGTGGTCAAAAATTGAAAAAACTGACAGAAGAGGGGGTAAAATGGATTCTGGTGTAAATTATTGTTTTTGGTAAACGAGGTGTCGTTTCCATATGAATCGAACCCCCCGAACACGAATATGAAGTCCAATTTTATGTTACCCGCAACCACACCCCTCCAGTGCCTCTGCCCCCACCTCAATTTTTACTATTATATTAAAAGTTGAGCTATATAATAGTATTGGTGTCGTTCTCATATGAATCAAGCACCCCGAACACGAATATGAAGTCAAATTTTATGCTACCCTCATCCACACCCCTCCGATGCCTCTGCCCTCACCTCAATTTTTACTGTATTAAAAGTTGAGCTATTTTCATAATATTGGTGTAGTTTTCATATGAATCAAACACCCCGAACACGATATGACGTCCAATTTAGCTCTACTCTCATCCACATCCCTCCAATGCCTCTGCCCCCACTTCAATTCATACTATTTTGAAAGTTTTGATATTTTCATAATTTTGGTGTAGTTTTCATGTGAATCGAACCCTCCGAACACGAATGTGACATCCAATTTTAAGCTACCCTCATTCACACCCCTACAGTGCCTCTGCCTCCCACTAAACAATAAATTTTCTAGCTAACCCCGATCAATCTTCGACCAATAATTACTTCAAATCAAATCAATTACTATTAAAAGTATGTTTCGTGAATGTTGAAAACTAAACGACGTACAAAAATTACTAAAGAGAAGTAAAAAAAATGATCATCGCAAGGTTCAAACTTTAACATTCAAGTTTCGAGTTCGAGGTTTCCATTCGTACCAAAACGACACCAACATTATGAATATAGTTTTACGCGTTTTAAATAGTAAAAATTGAGGAGCTGGCTGTAGCCTGGAAGGGGATACATGCGGGTAGACCTACATTGGACTTCATATTCGTGTTAGGGGTGTTTGATTCATATGAAAAAAAAACAATATTATGAAAATAGCTCAACTTTTAATACAGTAAAAATTGAGGTGGGGGCAGAGGCATCGGAGGGGTGTGGATGAGGGTAGTATAAAATTTGACTTCATATTCGTGTTCGGGGTGTTTGATTTACTCGTATATGAGAACGACACCAATATTATTATATAGCTCAACTTTTAATATAATAGTAAAAATTGAATCTATGTTTACCTCCTACCTGTATCATCAGAAGCGAAAAATCGAGACGATGTATGACGTTGAGTACCTACCTAAATAGGTACCTATTTGCTGAATCATCAAACAACAGATTACTGTAAAGGTCACGAGATATCTACGTATCTACGTAATCTAAACGAACAAAGGTTAGAAAAACCATTTAAAAAATACATTTGCGAGAGAAAATTCAATAAATTTCTCCCTTTATTTACTCAGAAACATCAGCAGGGCACCGCGGTGTTGCAATTAATTCTTTTCCCAATAAAATGTGAACCGAAAATTTCTGCCGCAAGTGTAGTAAAAACCATTTTTAGTCAAATTTTGTAATTTATGCAGCACATTTTTGCAGCTATTTAAGTATTTGAAATTGCCAATGAAATTCAATAGGTTGATAATATTATAAAACTCGGTATAGCCAGGCAATTGAAATCATTTCGAAAAAATACAGCGATCGAATCCACCTACCTACATAAAACATAATAAAAAATGTATTTCAGTTTTTTCGTGATTTGCACATTTTCTTTTTTCGTGAAAGCTGATCACGAAGATATTCCTCCAGTTGAAGTGATACGGGCTCCATGGGGTGCTGACGTTTTCTGCCTGTTTGCAGCCAGCAGATGGGCCAAGAGTTCGAATATAAACGCAACTTTCCCAAGTGCTAGGAGAGTTGGTATAGCTCGATTACCGGTAAGTGGTGGATGGGGGAGGGGCCGAAGGTATGTAGATTGCAATTTTTATTTTTAACCTATACGATGATTTGTGATTTAGTATCACAGACTGGATTTCAATTACTATTCTGAAGAAAAGAAAAGTAGTATAGCAACCATAGTTCCGGATTGTGGGTACGAAGTTTGGGGAGCCATTTACTACATACCAGTTCAAGATTACGATCTAGTTATCACGTGAGTTCCTAAACCTGAATATCTCGTATGCCTAATAATTTGAAAAAAGTATATTATATGTACCTATCTATCTAGTAATCCCATCCACTAAATTTGATATCACAGGAAAGGTGGCAGGCTGGATAACAAAAAAATATCTCACTTTGTTCAAAATCCTGTAGAAGCATACATGTGTGAAAAAACCGATACCTATGTAAACTTGAAATGTAACTCGTTCCAACAATTAGTCTTACCAGAGAAGATGATTTATGGTCTTCCTTTGCCTGAAAATCGAAGACCTTCGAAGCGGGTACTTGATGAAATGGTGGATGCATTTACTGATGCTGGATTACCACAAAAATATATCGAAGCGGTATCGCAGTTGCCTGTCAGAAGTTGAAATGATTTTATGTCTGCCAGTAAATCGAATCGGAATTGAATTTGATTGGTCTGACAGAATTACTTATATAGAAAATTCCCATGATTAATAAATTATTGTACGTAACTGTTGCCCCTATTTTTTTCATCTACATATCACGCATCAAATTTTGTTTACAATACACTCGTATACCTACCCAATATCAGTTTGGTCCCAGCTCCCTCAGGGGGCGGGGGGGGCTTCAATTATTTTCACATTGTCTCGAGGTACTCAACTTCAGAAGCGCATACTTCCAAACCTACATATGTTACTTGATCAAAACTGATTTCACAGTTCGAAAGGGCATTGCATATTGAACTTTTCAAGTATTTTGAAAGTTTCAAAAGTTGAAAGCTGAACTTTCAAATTAAAAGTTTAAATTTTAAAATAACGCTGTAAGTGGGAGCTACCATTTAAAATTCTGAAAAAATTCTCATAGATGTAACTTTGAGGCTTTTTCGAAATATTCTATTTTCGAGATGGGATCTTTTAATGGTGTGGGAGCACCCCCCCCCCCACAAATTTGGACTAAACTTTTTAAAAAAAAACTCTGGAGCATGTGATATATCAAATTACCTATATGCTTTTGGGGGTGTTATCTGCTAACTTCACAATACACAATATTATAATAATGTACGATTATACATATTTTGTTGAGATATTCGAATTCAGTTCTCACGAGATTTAGCAAGATGTAATTTTAAAAAGAAATTTAAAGTCTGTCGCTCTATACATTATACATACACATCATGCCTATTTTGAACCCCTTGAAAATTTTCCAAAAATAAAAACCAAGAAAATGAATAATTTTTCTCTTTACTCTTTAGATTCCACTGTCACTTTTCCAGCTCCCTCGACCATCTCAGCTTTTGATAAAATTACCTTGAAAATTTTCACAAACTCCGAACTCGGCGAATTCACTCGTAGCAAGAGCAACGCTCGGTGAAAAATTCCTTTCGCGGTGTTTTATTTTTACTTAAGACGAGAAAAAGAATACATTGAATCGAGAGAATCGGTGGAACGTATTTTGTTTTACGACTGAAAAGCACCTACAAGAGTTCAAGAATACCGAAATTGCGAAATTGGACTAAGGGAAATATCCCTCGGGCCCAATAATTTGAGTTGCGGTGCTTATTGCCTATTACTTGCACTCTTCTGGAGGTTTCCTCGTAGCAATTTTAAGCATCGCGTCGTCTTGGTATACGCGACGAGAGCGAGAATTTCGTTTCCGCTCGCGACACCGAGTACATATATAGCGAGGTATATTTACTATAGTCTGACTTTTTTTATACCATTTTTGCTCGCTTTTTTCGTCCTCGTCGCGGTACATTTTTCATTTTACGATTTGAATATACTCGTACTTCGTGGTCTCTCTGCAGCTCTACTCATTCTCGTTGGTACGACGAGGACGAGGCATCTTCTTTACACGGTTATGGAAAGACGCGCGTTGAAACTCCCAACACTCCAACAACATGGGGCTGATGAACGGTTCTGCTTATTACACATCGTGCATCGATGGCTTTGGCGATTCTAATTTTAGATACGACCATTTCGTATTTATTTGAAAAATTTGCGCTAAAAACGTTGCAAATCAAAACTATACGATAGGGTAAATTAAAGTAGGTACCGGTAGAAGCAATATCTGCGTTAAAGTTGAGATATCTTAAGAACACGATGTTTATTTATTTCAACATTTTTCATCCAATTTTTTTATCGAGTAAAATTTTTCCTTTGTTGTTTCGTTAACCGTAATGATTTTCAATTTTTTCCTTATTTTGTTTCCAGTACGGCAAAGCGACTCTTCTTTTCTTGCTCGACAGTTCATTCGTCTATTTACGTAATGCTTTTATTGTACCGTGTGAGCGTTTTCGAGCCACCCGCGCCCCCTCCTCGCATCCTTTTACGTTTCCATTCACGTTTCCAATTCTCTCGTACATTATTTGAGTGTTTGTTTCTCTCTTTCTTTTCACCTTTTTTTATTTCATCATTTTATTCAGTATCGGGCTTTCTGCTGTTGTATCTCATCCTACGCGTGCCATATTTGTCGCGCGAATCGCGGCGACGATTTTTTAAAATTATCCCGCGTACGTATTGTTTGGTTTGAATTCGTAAACAAGTAGCATGTTCTCTGGTCAAGTAGGGCGAATATTGGTACTGTTTGCTTAGGCAATTTCACATCGCTGGCCAATTCAAGTATACGAACGAGGGAGGAAAAAAAAATTCAGCTAAATGTTGGCGTTTCGTACGGTTCAATTCGGCTCGGACTCTGAAGGCGTATTTGTTTTACAACCCGCAGCAGAAAATATTTGATCGTTGGAAATGAAATTAAAATTGATTTCGTCTTCGGAGACATGTGGATTGCGGAACGTATAGCAGCTTACAATCTATATGTATATCTAGATAAAGTCCTGTTTGTTTGCTTTCGCAGCGTCTCCTTTCTTGGGTCCTGTGCCTCGACGCGGTTCTGTAACATTTATTTTATTTAACGCGAGAGCAAGTTTTTCGGCCAACGAAATCATATTTTCGCCAAAACGATGAGTAGGTATGTTTTTGATATGAACAAATGACGCGATGAGACCGGTATAATTTAGTCAGAATTTCTCATTCTCTTTATACGAATGTTTTTAGCCCAAAAAACCGACGGGCCTTGAAGCATATTGAGCCTTCTACACGCAGGGAGTCTATTCTTTCGATGTTTTCCGATTTTCCAGACCAATTTTTCCAATCCAGACCATTTGAATAACACTCAACTCAACTCAAAAAGTAGGAGGAAGATGAGTTTGGTGGAAAAGAAGCTTTAAATTTATTCAAACCAAAATTTTTTCAAGGTCAAAATGTTTCAATTTACCAAAAAAAAAAATCGAAAAAATGACGAAAACCAAATTAAATTGAAAATTACAAAAAGGTTGATTTAAGTAATGAAAAAAAAAGTAAAGCTGGTAATTTTAGCAAAGGAACAGGACTTTCTTTCTAGATAGCAAGACTTTTTATAGCAGTTTAGGTTTTAAAAAACGCTTTTTGATACGAAGTTTGGCAAAAAAAAGGCTTTCATTTGACAATTTTGAAAAAAAACATCTTTTTCACAAAAATGATAATTTTTTAGCAATTTTAGCAAAAATGGAACTTTTTGGCAATTTTGGCAAAAAAACCGAACAAACGGGACTTTTTGACAATTTCCAATTTCGTCACAAAACGGAAAATTTTAGCAATGGAAAGAACCAGGACTTCTTTTGACACATTCGACAAAAACAGGGCTTCTATCAGATAATTTTGGAAATAAACAGAACTTCTTAGACAAAAATTAGAACTTTTAACAATTTTGACAAAAATTTGGACTTTTTTTTATACAATTATGAATTATAAAAAGAAACTGTTGGATAACTTTGACAAATTAAATCGAGATTTTTTTGACTTTTAACAAAAAACAAGATTTTTTTGCCAATTTCGGCAAATTTAAAAAAAACACAAAAAACTGTTTTTTGGCATTTTTTTTAAAAAACGGGGGGTTTCAAAATTATTGGGGTCAAAATGTTTCATTTAGAAAAAAGAACTCGAAAAAATGAAAAAAATTGAAAATTACAAAAAGATTTATTTTAGAATGTTTCACAAAAGTCAAGATTTCTTTCGCAATTTCAGCAGCAAAAAATGAAACTTTTTAGCAATTTTGGCACATTTGTCAAAAACAGCTGGCTTTCATCACATAATTTCGGAAATAAACAGAACTTCTTAGACAAAAATTAGAACTTTTGACAATTTTGACAAAAATTTGGACTCTTTTTAAATACAATTTTGAAATATAAAAAGAAACTGCTTGATGATTTCGACAAAAAAATCGAAATTTTTTGGATTTATAATAAAAAACAAAAAATGTTTGCCAATTTTGGCAAAACCATTAGGTATATTTTTTTTAAAAAACACAAAAAAACTGATTTTTTGACTTTTTTTTCAAAAAACAGGGTTTTTAAAATTTTTTGAGGTCAAAAATGTTTTAATTAGGAGAAAAAGCTCAAAAAAATGAAAAAAAATTGAAATTTACAAAGTTATTTTTTTGAATTTTCGGCAAAAAATGTAACTTTTTGACAGTTTTGACAAAAATGTGGACTTTTTTTTTGCAATTTTGAAATAAAAGAAACTTTTTGATGCTTTTGACAAAAGAACAAAATTTTTGGATTTTTAGCGACAAACAAAATTTTTTTGTCAAATTTTGGCAAAACCATGAAACTGTTTTAAAAAACACAAAAAACAGGGCTTTTTAGACATGTAAAGCAAAAATTGATCAGTACTTTTTGGTATGTATTCAAAAATTTTGAAAAAAACTTGTGTCTTTGGCTTTTAGCGAAAAACATACATTTTTTGTCACTTTTGACAGAACATTGGACTTTTTTGGGAGTGCGGGGGGGGGATTTAGATAAATAAAGAACTTTCACTTGGTAATTTTGGCGAGAAAAATCTGGATTTTTCAAGTAATCTAAAGCATAAATCGATATTTTTGGATGTTTAGGCTTCAGGCGATAAAGCAGTAAGTTTTCAGCAATTTTGACGTAATTGGGACTTTTTGACACTTTTAACAAAGAATTGGACTTTTTTGACCACCAAGGCGAAAATAAGGGGATTTTTGTGGCCAAAAACCGGGACACACCGACAAAAAAAGGCAACATAAAAGTAAGAGAAACGGCTATTTTATAAAATTCTCTGACTTCGGAGTGAAAATTTTAAATTTTCCTGATATTTCCATGACTTTTCCACA
Source organism: Planococcus citri (assembly GCF_950023065.1). Classification (NCBI taxonomy): domain Eukaryota; kingdom Metazoa; phylum Arthropoda; class Insecta; order Hemiptera; family Pseudococcidae; genus Planococcus; species Planococcus citri. The sequence continues at coordinate 33,688,442 of NC_088680.1, forward strand.
AGGGTAAAATTCCACGACTTTCCCAAAGGATGAACCCCTATTTATTCTTTGGAAAACCGGAACTTTCACTTTTACAAATGGTTTGAAAAAAAAAAGGTCACTTGTTGCAGATCTTTATCAAAACTCATCAATCAAGACAGATTCATAAAGGAAGCACAACAGTAATAAGACGAAGATTTCGACTCGAGGAAAAAAAACAAAGAAAACAAATCTCTAATTGAAAAAGGACATAGCGTAATGGTTATAAAAACCTGGCTTACCCGAGGCCCGTGTACACGTAACGTGGTATCATTTATGTAATAAAGATATAGGAGGTACATTTGGAGTCGGCGGTGGCTGTTGTTGTCGCCCAGAGATGTGCACATCCACATACACATACCTCGGTTGGAAAGATCGAGCAACAGTAAGAGAAGAGAGGGCGAGGAGAGTAGCCGAAAAAGCCAATATAAGGTTATAAGTTCTGCTTACTATACGTCAGTTATATAGAGATTAAGTTCAGTGTAATGTCTTTACCGCTACATAGAAGCAGCCACTCAGTAAATCTCAGTGGGAATTTAACACTATCATTCCTGGTTAGAGAAAAGCCCGTTACTTCTTTGGTTTACAAGCGTATATCATCTTTAGCTTTAGTATGTGTTTGTAGGGGTGATGGCAGTGTGAGTTTTATGTGATACGTACTACCTACCTAGGTCGTCTTATCCTTTTTCGTTTTTTCGACTTTTTTTTTTCGAAAGTTGCACTCCCTCGTATGTGGTATAGAAGACTATGTTTTTCTTTTAGTCTCCATATGTGGTCTGGATATACTCACACGTTCGCGTATGTCATCGGATAGTTGATATTTTTCACTTCTAACTTAATTATAGGAGAAAAGGTGGGAGAGCAGGTTCAAATTGTCGAAGACGAACGTCACAGTGATACGATATTTGATGGAGATGCTGTAGGATGGTGTTATACCTACGTTAACTAACCTAATGACATTTTCGACCAAAAAGTATTCCTTTGTTGTCTCGTAGATGCGAAGTTTTTTTTAACGCGAAAAAAATAAAACGAGTTAAAGTTTAACAAACTCGAAACGAAGAACGAATTTCAAGCACCGTCGATCTTGAAACTTTAATATTTTTAACCTTGCACTTGAGTTAGGTTGAGGGTAAAAATCGTTTCAATCTTTTTTCTTTTTTTTTAATGTAATTAGCACGGTTTGTAAGATTTTAAGAAAATATTTTCTTAAAATTATTAATAATTTGAGACTTGGGAATGGTTGTACATATTCTTGACTCCTTACTGTGTAGGTCTACTTCACAAATTCATCCCACAGTAAAAAAATTGAAATTTTCTCAAAATCCCAACCCCGAATTGGGGCCCTAAAAAAGATTACCTGTTCAAAATCCCGTAATAAAAAGAACTTGTTTTTGAAGCAGTAAAACTTCTCAAAAATAATATTCAATGACTGGCCAAATTGCATAAAACTTATCTGAGTATCCAGTTCAAGAGCTCAAAACAACCTAATGAAAATTCAATAGCCAAAAATCCAAACTCTCGACTCCTTTTCCTCACTTAGATTTTAAAATCTGACAATTTTCAAAAAATGTTAAAATCTCAAGATCAGGTTTTCCTATTATTTCATTCATCTTTTTGAGTGTTTTTCCACTTTTATGAAATATTTGAAGAAAAAGTAAGTCAGGTATTTGGAGAAAATTTTTATTGAAGAGGTCGTAAAATATTTTGTTAGTACCAAAAAAGTAGGTAATTTTCAGTTTATTTCCATCTCAAGATGGTAAAATTGCATATGCAGAATTGAACAACTGGTTTTCATTTAATACACATTCATGGTGTAAGGTAAGTACATCAAAAGATCACCCGAGCCAGAAAAAATTTTTTAAACAATTTTTGATACAGTCATATGAAAATTTTTCCAAAAGTTTCCTACAAAAATAATTAAAATTTCATCCTTCAGATCATCCGAAAGTTTCAACGTGTTAATTAAGAGTAATTATTAAAACCTATAAAAATTATCCAATTAGCAGACGCGAACAGTTGGTCGGTTTATTTCATCATTATTGATCGACGTAATTCCAATCAAGTTCGTAAACAATTTCAAAAAACCGCTTTTCAATCATTAAAATACCTATACCTAGTTGTAGTCGTCATCGACGAAAACAATGCTTAATATACCAAAAAATACTTCAATTCCTCCACCAAAAATCACGCAATTGGCATGCACTTTGAAAACCACGAAAATCAACTTACCTCGACTGTTTTCGACGACAATTTTTAAAATTACACAATCGCGTAACTTCGTATTTTCCAGGTTGTATAAACGAAGACTCAAACCGACGATCAATCTCAAGTTCAACCAAACGACGACTCGACTCAACACGTATAATCGATCATGCAACACCGACGATCATTTGAATTTCAATATCACGCGAGAAAATTCTTCAGTCGACGACAACGCTTCGAAAATCACGACGACGAAACGAAATCAATTCCTTCGATCCGGCCAACAATTCGCGAATATCGATAAATCGTATTACTTCGAATAACTCAACCGACGACGACGACGACGAGATCTGGAGACAAATTAGAACAACGATATGGTTAACATATTTACTTTTTTAAACAGTAAAATACACAATTGAAAAATATCACTATTCAGTACAGACTAAATCTCGAATAACTAAACAATAAAATTTTTTACAACATGTGTAACTTTATAAGGCAATTAGATGTAATACAGGTAGATAGGTGAACTACACTGTAAAGAGGTATTTGCACCGAGTTTTAAAAACACTTGGTAGGTTTACGTAAAAAAAAAAAGAGAAAAAAATTGCAGAACATTAAATGAACTGCAATCGACGAAAAAAAAATATACGAAAAGACATGGTTCGCTTTAACCTTTTGAGTCTCTAGCATCACGAAAACATAACATTACCATGCAACACGAAAAAAGTTCGATTTTTTCCTTCCTTTCTTTTTTTGAACACATAAAAAACACACACTTCCAAGAGGTAACTGTGATTCATTATATTTTCACAGACTTGAGAATTTAATGTTTTTGAAATTAAAACGAGCGAATGAAAATAAAAATGCCGAAAGTATATCCTATATCACGCTATAATGTCCCTTTAATTATTGTAAAAACTTAATAATGAAAAAAAATCGCAATAAAAACATTACAGAATAACGATAACTTATCAAATACAAATTTGATATACTAGTAAAAGATATCGTTGATAAAAACATTTATAACAACTTTTTTTTATTCTTTTCGATGATAAATAAATAATTTAAATGAAATGATAAAACATGTACAAGTAAAATAACAAAACGAAAAAAAAATGTAAATAAAAAAATATTATAGGAGGTGAGTTTTTTGATTGAAAAATCGCAAGGGAGCGTTCACATTCACACAGACAGATACGCGTACACCCACATACATATACACAATACGAAGAGTATTTTTATAGTATAAGTATAAAGCGAAACGATACCTCCAGGAAATAATCACAGCCAATTCAACATATTTAAATCCGAGTTTTTTTTGTTTTTTAATATTTTCAAACATTAGAAAATTGTCAAGTAACTTTTCATTTCTTCTTCCTGTGTGACGTATTCAACCAACAGCCGTCAGAATACCAGGTGGCTTCTTTTCTTTACCAATCATCTCAGACGCTCTGAGGTGGACAGAAAAAAAATTAAAAATTAAAAATTAGAAAAATCTACTAATTACCGAAGCATTAGGGGTAAAAATATTGAAACACATTCAACCAATAAAGCTAGTCAGGAGCTGAAAATCAACCAAATAACAGAATACCACGTTACTACCGATGCTAAAATACTGGTATGTTTATTTCATGTATGTAATATGTATGTACAATCGTAGGTATACATAAATGTACGATGTTTTGTTAACTTTGAAAGGGAAATGAGTGGAATGAAATATATAGGGGGGGAGGGGTATAGGTTATCATGAATATGCATCGATTACGTAATCTATGCGGAATGAAAATGCGACCTTCATCATCAAGTACATCAGTGGGTTAATTAGTAGATTTAGAAAATCGAAAAATGAAAACAAAGAAAGGTAACTTACAAATCATTCCATTTTTTTCAATTCTCAACACCGAAAAATTAATTCCTTCAAAATTTCTGAGATGAAAATTTTAAAAAAATACGATTTTTTTTGTAACTGAGTATTTTTGCAAAACTTTGGTCAACTTCCACTTTGATTTATCAATTTTCAACCAATTTCATTTCAAAAAATTTTCCAAAAAGTTTTTGCTTCAAAATATTTTTTTATCACATCAAAGTGTTGATGAAACTGCGTAGATTCATTTTTTTTTCTAATTTTTCCTTTTTTTATAATATTCTGTTTTGTTTTGCCAGGAAATTACTCAGATATTTTCACATTTGATATCTACTACACATTCTAAATTGGCCTCATTCGCAAAAACAGACGGGAGAAAAGGTCCTAAAAACAGAAAAATTTCAACGAAGGACAGCAGACGTTGAAAATTCACTATTGCCATCTAATAATATAGCCGGCATACGCGGGTAGGCAATTACAATTCGAAAAAGTTAACAAAACATGAAAATGATCAACCCATCACCGAGACCGATGTATCAAGTATCAACCATCTACCTTTTAGCTACAAGAATCATTACGAGTAATTCTATTAAATACCAAACCATTCTTTAAAATACCAATCATTTTAAAATTACCAAACTTGATTAAGTATGCATAATAGTAGTAATAGAATAATAGTAGGTACATTCAAATCACATGCAAATAAACTTTCAAACCAAACAAAAAACCAAACCACACTCAAATAATCATCTGACACCTTTCAAAAATCTAATCAGTAGAAATTCTATCAAGAACGTAATAAGCTTGGTAAAATAGATGTACTTTCTGAGAGCTAAACCGGTGCAAACAATGAAGGCTGTGGCCAACTCATCTTATTCTACGTTTGCAACTCTACCGGTATCTTTTGATATTGATACGAAAATAATTTTGTTCGCATTATCTCAAAGAAACAAAAAACAAGCCAAGCATTGTTTATCTTTGATCATTTGAACACTGAAGAATGAATAAGTTAGATAGAATGTCAATGTACATAGAATTAGAAAGCGATACTAATAGGTAAGTATATTCATGTACCAAGAAAAGCCACACTTCGGTTAGGTATTGTCTCGAAAAAGCCAACCCGCGATCAACACACGCAAAATTAGCTACAACTACGTTTTAAATAGAAAAAAAAGAACGCTATGTAGATAATTTCTCAACCGAATACATACCATCTAATTGGGTAACCAAGTCTGCTTTTGTTTTTCCGAATAAACGTCTATAAGCTCTATGTGATATAAAAAATTTTCATTCAGTTCGACACGGTCGTATAAAGAAAAACGTTATAAAACTATTCTTAAAAGTATTAAAACTTAAAAACGTGATACATTCTTTCAACGAGGGACTTCATTTCCTTCCCATTCAATCAAGACTTTATTCTCAAGGAGGAATACTGTCCTTAACATGAAAATTGATCACTTGAAGACGTAAAAAATTAATCCAAATTTAATCATACCTGTATATCGAAGATGCCGAAGTCGATCTGGACCACGACACTAGGAAATTCTCTTTACGCCGAGTAGCTCTACGATTATCAATCACAGCTTTTGTCACATCATCGGGCATTAAAGAATTTTTCAAACTATAAAATATGAATCTGAAAAACAAACGAGTGATGAAATATTGTACATTCTAAGCATTTCAACTAATAATGTAAAAATCGTAACTTACCGAGGTAATAATGCGAATAACGTCGATATGAGGATCAGTAACCAATAAGAAAATGTGCCCAAGGTATTTTTCAATACCCACGTGTTCGACGGGAGGTCGATACATTGAAAACAAACAGCGTTATAAAAAAAAGTAAATGCGTAAAACGAGCCCAAGGAAACTATCAAGGAAATCCAATGAATAATGTTCTGTAAACAACCATGATATTGGTGAAATTTCAAATATAAAACATGTGTAGGAGATGTGGTAGGTAATCAAATTTTGGAAATAAGTCTCGGAGTCTCAGTTCGCAGAAAAAACTGGACATTTTTGCGCTGGTTGATTTTCACCAAAATTCCACCCAGAGACTTCCATAAGTTGATTGCCACAACTCGTAATTCATTTTTTAAAAATTCCTACTCACCCAAGATCTCATTTCTAGGCAGCCTTGTAGTAACATAGTGAACATACAAGAAGTCACCACCGACATACCGAACTCCCATATACCAATATCGGAACCATCGTAACACTGTAACAATTTTATCAATGTAAATCTTGTCCGAGTACCGTGTTTGTATTTCAAAATACAATCCAATTACCCAAAATGCGAAATAAAATATCACTAAGCTCTGATAAATAGCATCTAGTATGGTTAACCAGAATGAATACGATCGATAAACCGATCCTAGGCGTCCTTTATTGTACAAGTTCGGCTGCGCTAATAGTAACTCTTCAGGTGCATCTTGATCGTATACTCCTGCAAAACAAATTCGAGTTATTGAAAAAATTCAAGCTTCTCGTTTTCGGCAAATTCAAGAAATCTTATTTACCTATCACAAGCGGTGGAAACGAGGTAAAAAATAAATTATATAACATTAAATACATTTGATCAATCATCACAGTTCCGGAAAATCCGCAGAATAACTGGTACCAAAATATTAAAAATACGAAAATCTGCGAAAAACAATTCAAAACGAATTTTAAATTAGAATACTGCAATCGTCGACAATTTTCACCAGTACCTTTTTTGGTATACTTACAGCATTTTTATAAAAAAAATACAGCACCATGTTGGCCAATCGGTCGTAACTCCAATGGCCGTGAACCAATAAAAATCGCTCCAAATATTTAAACCTAGATAAGGCGAAATCTGAGGCCATCACAGCTTGCATACCCTCTTGACCGGAAATACCAATACCGACATCAGCGGCTTGGATCATTGATACATCGTTAGCTCCATCACCTGAAATATACCGAACAATAGAATAAGTAATTCTTCGATCGTGAAATGGTCTAATTTCATAGTTCATTCGTTGCCTTACCTATAGCTAAGGTGCGCATTTGCAACTTTTCTTTCACAACTCTCACTATATATGCTTTTTGCAACGGTGTCGATCGACAGCATAACACAGACGTGCAATATTTGGTCAATCTTAAGAAAGGAACTTGTAAATTGGAACGTCGATCTAAAATAAATCTGTAACATTTGTTTGAAAAAGAGAAATAACACGAATTACTTCAACATCCGGTTATTCGACAAAAGTAAAGAATACCTTGGCCGAAACTAAAATCGTAAAAAAAGGAACAGGTTCAATTTTCAATATTCTACTTACGTTAAAGTTTTACCATCAACTACCAAAGCTCGTTGCTTGTCAGTAATCCGACTGGACGAGGAATGATCCAAAAATGGTAACGTTTTCGATTTCGTTTTTTTTAATAAGGGTACAAACGACAACAATCCAGAATCACTTTTACTACTAATTGCACTATCAGCACTAAAATCAAGAAAATGTTTACACTAATTATGGTGGCCTAAAGTCGAGGTACCTCGGCTCAGAAGAGAAAAAAATTAAGAAAAAAAAACGAGGTACTAATCTTACATTCTAATATAAGCGTTTCATCGAAACCTATGCTTATGAGCTATGTACATGCCTGTAATATAGCTATAATTAAGAACTACTCTTCGATGAAGCTAGTTACCTTTCGTCTTGCATTCGCATCACAACCGAGTTTTCGATCTCTTTCAAATAAAAAGTTATTAAATTCTCGGCGGCGTCTTTCGATCGAGCGGTCAACTTGATGATCTCCATTTGAGCGCTGAACAGTTTCGAAGAGTAAGCTACGTTAATAGCTGTCTCCGGTTTATCACCGGTCAGAACCCAGATGACGATACCAGCCGACCTCATGGCATGAATGGTTTCAGGAACACCTTCTTGCAGACGATCTTCGATACCAGTTGCGCCTAAATTGAAAATTTTCCAAATATATGTAAGTGAAACAGCCTCGATGTGCTTTTTATATGTGATTTCTAAAAATTATAATTTACCAAGGAGAGTGAAATTCTTCTCGACCTCCGAATACGACTTCATTAATTTCTTTTCGCGATCATTCATCGAAAGTTCAGCTTCTTGGTTACGTTTAGCCCAATCGTTGTATTCTTTTTCGGACATGACTCGTTTGGCCATCACCAAAACACGTAAACCTTGTTTGGCATATGTGTTTAGATGCTGCTGGGTTCGATGGATTATCTTCTGCGTTTCTGGATTGCCTAAACAAGAGCACGATAGAAATGAACAAAAGAATTCTCACGAAACCAGTTGTGGAAAAACATTATTGAAACTTACTGGTCGGTGGTAGCAAAGGTAAAATGGTGGAATCGGCGCCCTTGCAGAAAACAGTGATTTCTTTGGTAACTGGGTGCCGTAGAATAATTGACATACATTTACGAGACGAATCAAACGGCAGAATGTTTAATACATCGAATTCTGCAATATTGTTTCCTGTAACAATCGTCATAAAACCGATTAAAATCTTGTACAATTCATACATTTTTTCAATTTAATTCTTTTTGATAAAACAACAACTCACCTGGCATAATGACTGTGGCCATCATAGGAGATCTTTTAATCAACCTGACATTATACCTATACGCTGTTTCGACCAAAGCTAACTCATCTGGACTTTCAGCCTCGAAAATAGGTTTAACTACGTTGGGCGATTTAATCTTGGTTTTCGATATACCTGCACACAAAATAAAAATAATTACAACCATTTACAATTTCCGTAACAAATAATTATTTCTTCAAATTCAAATCTCTTCCACTAACCATTTTTACTACTACCCCATCTACGATTAGCGCTCGATATCAGCATAGATGGCATGTTGAGAAATTTCGGTTTCAGAAGGGTATTTCTGCCGAAATTTTCCAAAGTTGAGATACGCTGCCTTAACGAACTTGAGGAAGGAGACGATTCTGACGACGACGTGGCAGGTGGTGCCGTATGCGAGAATTTCTGATTGGCACGCGATGATCCGAGATCTTCACTCATGCATATTTCTTGTATAGCCGCGTTATCGGTTAAATCTTGACTTTTGCTGGACAGCATTAGGTTTCGAAAAGGATTCTTCCGAACCCTTTTTCCTTGGTTCTTGTATCGTAAATTTTCGGCTATTTCAACCGATTGCGAATTTGGAAATGTTGAAAATGGAGCCGAACTCGAAGTAAAAGATACGTTAGATGATTGCTCTTCGCTTATCACCATGTCTTGATTGCTGGTTTCTAGTTTTTCTTCTTCGACGCTGAGCTGTACGAAGAGAAAATATCTTGTTGAAAAATGTTCATTTCATTATTTTACTCGTCACATTTTTTCTATACGAACCTCGTTTTTATGGGAATGAGAAGATATCACAACAGTATTGCACAGCGCTAAGACTAACATAAATTCTTGCACTCTTTTCGAATGGATCACGTTTGGTTTTGGCGGGTAATTTTGATTCATCGGAAAGAAAGCCATTTCACCTTCGTTGGGCGAGTATTCTTCGGTGGTATCGACATTATTCAAGTCTTCGAGCAATTTTTGGTTTAAATTTAAAGGAGTACATTCCGTTTTCGCCAACATATTCTGGAAAGAAAGAAAAACACGAGAAAACAATAGATTAGAGTTATTTTTACCAGGATCAAATTATGGCGTAATTTAATTTCCGACTGAAAGGGCAATTAGATACGAAGAAATTGTGTTATTATTGGGCTATTTGCCAAAACCAACGAACAAAATCGATAAAAAAAATACATTACTACCGGTTACTCAATTCCCATATGTAAACGCCTGGCTACTTGACAGTTTTTAATAAAACATTATTTTTATAGCCTTTACGAAACATTCGGAGAATTTTTCCAAAAATCGATACAGGATGTCTAAGATAATCTCCAAATTGAAATGATGAATTTTTAAAGATTTTTTTTAGCATCGAATCGAAATTTTTGAATGAATTTTTAGTCGATTGTAAGTGAAAAATGCAAGGCTTCTGAGTCAAATAGAGGAATTTTTCAGTATTTTTTCGATTTTCAAGAGTCGTATCCAAAAAATCAGAAGATATAAAAACTTGGATGATCGTGTTGAAAGGCACCAGGGAGAGGTTCAGTGGGATTGGATCGAAAAAATTATTGAACTCAATGCCTTCAAATCAGTACCAGTCAATAGATCACATCGCTTTTCAAGTTTTTTTGAATTTTGACTAAAACTACTGTTGGCCCTCATACCTTCCAGCAGGGCAACAATTTCTCAAAAATTTCCACTGCCACCTTCTAGAACTTACCAGAACAGGTGCTGGATGATTATAATCCACTCCAGCGATGGTACACCGCCGAAACAGCATTTTATTTTCCGTTAACGTTCCGGTTTTATCCGAAAATACATATTGAACCTAGAATCAAGATATTTCGATAAAAAAATTCGTCTCGCTTTATAAAATAATAATATTCCGGATAAAATTTCCAACCTGTCCTAACTCTTCGGTAATATTCAAAGCTCGACATTCGATTCTTTTATTAGTTTCCGTGTCGTACAATTTACTATTATTATGTATATGATACACTTGTAACAATTTCGTCATTTCAATGGTAACATACAGCGACAAAGGAATCATAACCTGTAACACGAACGTAAGCGTTAAACTCCTCGTTTTGAAAAATTCTTCTCGATATACATAAATACACAGGGTGTTCCGAAAACACCTCAAACGAGACCGGTAAAAAAATAAATCAAATAACAATATCGTAGGGCGTCTGTTTAATTTCACGGTACATAGACGATTTCCGACAGATCCGTCATCGTATAACAGCTGATTTCCTGTCCCTCGTAATGATTTTCGGAACACCGTGCGGTTCAAGTGACACGATACAATACAAATGTAAGAAAAGAGGGAAAACCAATAGCGAGTGAAGGGGTATCAGCGGCGGCACCGCGCACGATGCGAAACAAAGTACAACAATGTAATAAAAAACCGCAAGGTCAAACGCGTATGGAGAGACAGCGATAGCACAACGTCAATTATCATCCGTTCTCGAGGAAGAAAGAAAGAATGAGAAAAAAAAGACCGAATTAATCGCCATGAAGGACTGTGTCTTTCGTTGCATCGTGCTCAATGTTAGCACACGTATCTTGGTCGTAAGCAAACCGCATATACATGCACGACTTACTTGTAAGATAATAATAAATGTACAAAAAGTCAGCAATCCTTCGAATCGTGGAACATCAGCTTCTTCCTCGAACGGGATAAATGGTATATTTTTGATGGACAATGTGAAAGACTTGAACCATATGGTGTTTCCGATCGATCCGAAGAGGCATAACACCACCAATATCACAACGCACCACATTATATCACCGTTCATTTGTTTCTCCAGCGTCGACCGCTTGTATCGTGGACCGTTATTGTTCAACATCGCTTTCGTCTCGTGACCTGATAAAAATGAAAAAAAAAATTGAAATAAAATTGATCAACGTGAATAAAATTAAGCCATTTTCATTCAAACGAAATTGTACATATCCTTTTAACATTAAATTCACTCTCCATAATTTCGCAAATCATAGGATCATAAATTTAATGGATACTTCCAGCTATTATCTTTCAAAATTGGTCATTTCCATAGGGTATTATCGAATCATACATATTTCATTCCCTCTATAATCTTACCAATATTCGAATAAATTGCCATAATAATCCACCTAATCATTTCTTCCTGAGAATCTACACAGCACTTCAATGAAAAGTCATTATCGAAGCGCGAAGCCATGTACCTAATATAATTAACTTTACCTTAATTTTTTCAAAATTTAAATAAACAATTTTTTATTCATAATAAATACCATTAAATAAGTTTTCTTTTTCTCCCATACTTTCAAATTAACGAACAGACCCCACCAAAAAATAAAAAAACTCAACCAAAACACCCACATTAATATACTCAAATTGGAATCCCAGACGTACCCCACGTTTGCTATCAAACCCACTCAACTCTACCCAAATTTGATCGCGACAACGTGCCATAAAATAATTCTGGTCTCCATTATCATCGTAATCATTGTCGTCGAACGATGCACACGCACACGACGATGCTCGTTTACTTTGTAATTAGATTTAAATGCGTGATATGTCGCGATTCTCTTTCTCTCTCTCTCTTCATTCCTTAATTATGTAGGCGCTTAATAAACCAGCTCGTACGAGAGAATTATGTAGACGTACGAGTATTGGGCGTTTTTGCTCATTTGCAGCTACACTATACCGTCACCAGTGTCGAGGCCCTTCTACCTTCCCACTCCTCCCAACGTTTTTCTTATTATTTTAATTCCCTCCAGCATAGAGGTACGCAGTGAAGGTGTTACAAACGTTCAGTTTTCAACTGTCGTTTTGATAGCACGAATTAGGTACCTTACCTACTCTGTTGAACTAAATTTCACCATGGGGTGGAGTTTTTTTAATCATTTTAATTTAGAGATTAATTAATCCGCGACGTGGTTTCAAGAGCAGTAGGGTAACCAAGAGGCGGGGGAAAGAGGCATCCAGAATATACTGGTTGGTGCCAAATCGAGGAATTATTCGTTCGACGTTGCATTATTATTTTTAACGTAATACTTCGGCGGATCGTGTCGTAAATGTAAATAGCTTTCAGTGCATTTTTTTTCGAGGAACAATTTTTATGAAATTGGACAAATGAATTGTACGAAAAGACTATGTAACTCTAGATTTTAACATTCAATCCAGAAATATGTATATGAGGAAAAAAATAATTTTTGAAAATAAATTTGTTTTTTTTTTCAAATTAAAGGGGTTGCTGTAAGTATCAAAAAAAATATCCACGTTTCTTGAAAAAAGTTATGACAATGGAGTTCAAAACAGAGCAAAAAATTTCAACACCGAATTTGAACCCTGCATCAACCAAATGGGAATGCCAACCAAAAAAAATGTTGAATTTCATGTTAGAAATGATGCTGTTATTCAAGTTGAAGCCATCAATAATTATTATTGAAGATAATTTACTCTTCCTTCTCTTTTCAGGGGTACCTGAAAAATTATTTTTTCTGAATTCCTCCAAAAAAATTCGTAGAAAACTGGAATTTTTTTTAATGCCTTACTGTATTAATTGAATGGTAACGGGGGGTTTCCATCTGCAGAATTTTTTCCAAAGTTCTTCAGAACTGACCGGCCATTTGATTCCTCATCAAGTCGAACAAGAAAATCAATATTCTCAAAATCGAGCGTTTCGATTTCCTTCAAAAGAATTTTGATGATTTTTTGGTTGAAAGGGGGGGGGGTTCTATTCATTTTCGCCATATCCTGTACGCTAGAAACCATGAGAGGCTAAACAAGTAGGTCAGTGGCCTCAAGAGCCCAGAAACGCAGACAGACGACCTTGGAAAGCCATATTGGCGAGGCAATGACCTTAATAGACCAAAGAAACAGGCAGACAGATAACCTAGGAAAGCCAGACAGGCATGTAGACAACCTCAAGAGGCCATGACAGTCAGAGAACCATGATAGGCTGGACAGGTAGGTCACTGACCTTACAGGCGCGTATAAACGTGTCAATAACCTTAATATGCCGGGGTCAGACGACCTTGGGAAATTATATTGACGGGTCAATGACCTTGATAAGGCAGCCAGGCGACCTCGAGAAGCTAGTTAGATAAGTCAATGACCTCAAGAGGTCATACCGACAGGCCAATGACCTTAAGAGGACAGACAGACAGACAAACAGACACACAGTCGATTCTGAGAAGCCAGACATACGGGTCAATGACCTTGAAAGGCTAGACAGGCAAACAGACAGCTGACCTAGGGTGTCAAACAAAAGAATAAATCTAGTGACATGTGGATTGTGGAACTTTCAAAAATCAATTTCTGTCATTTGTCAGACTTTGAGAACTTGGAGGGGGGGGGGAATAAATAATTTCTAAATTAAGTCAAATTTTTAAAATTCACTTTTTGATATTTTGTCAAACATTTTTGTGGAATTCTAAGCAGTGAGCTGATATAAACAAAAACCATATCCATGATTTAAAACTTTTCTGGGAGAGGAGACTTCAATTTCATTTCACTCAAATCTTGACATTTTTTCAATTTAGAAAATTCATAACTTATAGATTGAATGAAAAAAGTTATCACCACCTTTTCAACACTACCATAATTTGTAGGCCTTATTAGGTACCCTGTTTTCCAAATTCTAAGAAAACGTCAAGTAGGCAGAAAAATTATAATAGCATCTTCCTAGAATTTTATAACTCTACCCATATTCATGATTGTTTTTACCCCACTATTTAACAAATCAAAGTTCACAATCCCTTCAACTTCGAGAGTAGGCAAAAACGTACGATGGTAAAATTTCATTCAATTTTCAAAATACCATCAGCTCGCATGGTCAAAATTGGTTTCGACATTTTTCTCAGCCGTCATCTGACCCCTTGGTTAAGCACACGCCAAAGGTAGATCGCCTGTCTGCAAATATCGAAGGCATTTTGTAGCCTCTTTGTGTACAAGAAAACGCCCATAATTTAATTCATTCTTAGAATCATATTTCTCTTAACTATAAACCAATCACATCTCGTTTTGAAATCCAATTCCCTGAAAGACTGAAACGTTATTCAAACGCACATAAACTTCTCCACCGACACCTACGTCCTTAAACTACATAAACTATACACATCATTTCACCCGACAATCGATATTGCGTCATAAACTTCAACCAGAAAGATAGGTGGAAAAAAACCGCCGTTATCTTTCACACCTTGACAGAATGAGAAATATTCATCACACATGGGACTCGGTCGGTCTGTTTCGGTAGTAGGGTTAGTCTGTGTCAGTGCAGTTTGGGAAAAACAATGCGAAAAGCTTTAATTACCCGCATACACGACGATTCCCTCGACGAAGTCGGTATTTTTTAGGATACAATCTCTTAGCAGGAGATTCTCGGTAGACACGGGTACTTTTTCACCACTCGGATGAATAATGGCGCCGTGAAATCGGTAAATTTTAGTAGTAGGTGATTCGACTTCGATACTGCTGCGAAACAGGGAAGGTGAAAATGTCCTATGCTGAAATTCAGATAAGGAAAAAAAATCGATTAGGTACAATATGAACAGAACAAAAATAATTATGTAACTCGGTGACGTGAACTTTTCAACAAGAGCACGTGATTCGATAAACCAACTGTGGCGTAATTAACGCCGCTAAGCTACGTTTTTTTTCTCTTTCGTAAATTACTATTCATATCTAATCAATTTGGTTGCACATATAAAAAATCAATTTACTAGCAAAGTTTATACGTTAAATGAATCGTAAAAACAAAAGCAATGTTTGGCTCGAAAGCTTATACAGCGAGCAGGGTTCAATTTACCTTGTTCACGAAACAAGATGCGACTTGTCTTTGTTTCAAATTAGATTCGCCGTCTAAATTACAAGTATCGATGTAACATAGACCATGAGGGTCGCTGCATTTCAGCACCAATATGTCGGCTGGAATCACTTCGTTGTTTTGTAATTGAACGATATCACCTGGCCTGACGTCTTGCCATAGAACTTTCCTGAAACATTCTTCCTCGCTGTGGGAAATAAAATAAGGGTATAAATTCGACGAAATTGCAGATTTATATTCAAATTCGTGTATAGGGTAGTATTTATGGATACAGAATATGAACCAGCAATATGAACGAAATATCGAAACGTATCGTAACCTATTGAAATCGATAGGTCTATTTTTGGAAGATATATGATTCATCGGAATAATTTTACAAGATTATCGAACATTCGTCTTGGGGATTTTATCGTGTTTTCTTTTAATTAGATTAGGTATGATAACTGCTTAACTGATATCATAGCTCAGTCTAATTATTTGAAAAAATGAAATGGTATTTCTACAAAATTATTTCAAATCATCGAATTCATTCCTTTAATAAAAATCAACTCATTTTCTTTTTATACAAATTAAACAGGTAGTTGAAAAATACGAATTGATGAATTTTTCGGCACAAATTGAGAAAATTCAGATGATTAATTATTTTTATCAATAGTTGAAGCTCATTAAGTATGTACAAAATGACTAATACTGCGATGCAGCGTGATTCAAATAGCATGTATGTCCAAAAAATAAACTCTAATTAAACGAATTTCGAGAAAAATTATTTTTTCACCATTTGGAGTGATAGAATAAGTTTTCAATGATATGTTTGATCCTAAAAAATACTGATAATTACTTCCAGAACCACTTAAAAATTATAGATAAGTAAAAGTCAACACATCTGTTCAAAATTTCAAGGGTCGACATTTATTTTTACAACGCAATTTTTTCCCTATCTCGCAGAGAAACCGGCAAAAGTACTCAAAATCTTTCTCGTGTAAATATAGAATTATCAACTTCCATTCAATCCTCTCGTCAATTCATCATATCTAACTTTGTTTGCAAAAAAAATTGAAATGTGTAATCAACTCCTGAACCGATTAAAAAATTTCATGTTTCCGTTAGTAACAGAAAATGAAGGCAATATGTCACAAGCCAAAGTTTTTTTTCCGTTTTTTATTTCTTTGCTGATTTTCACATTTTTAAAACTGAAATCGAGCAATTTCAAAAAAGTGCCAATGATAAGTACCTACTTTTTATTCTCTTTCAACGTGAGCCATAAGCTGAATGTTGAACTAAAAGTCAATAAAAAACCCCTGTTTTCAAAAGTGATATTCCTAATTATTATTTTCAAGCCTATAGGTACATTTTTTTTCAGTTTGTACGACCTTGACAGGAAAGGGGGAGTAGAGACGAAAAACCTCGCATCATTTTCTAAAAAATTATATTCTTGGCATTTCTAAATCAGTTTTGGCATTTTCAAAATCATCTTGAACTTTGGAACAAAAATTCTTCCATTCTTGAATTTTTCAGGTTTAAGAAAACTAATTACTCAATTGAGCTTCAAAAATTGCATTTCATTTGAAAATCCTAAAGCCGAAGTTCTTCTTTTTTTTCAAACTGAAATTCTTGGTTTTTTTGTCACAAAAAATTCAGTTTTACCAAATCTGCAAAAAATCCCAATCATTAAAGAAGACCCAAGCTTAATCAAAATTGTCAAAAAGTCCTGTTTTTTGCCAAAATTTCTAGAAAAACCTCGACAAAAATTGCCAAAAAATCTAGCACTTTTTTGCAAAAATTGCGCGTGCATTTTTTTTTTGAAAAATCTCAAAAACATAGTTTTTTGGTGATAATCTGCCCATGGTTTGTCAAAATTGCAAAAAAAATCCCCTCTCTTCTATTACGATTTTCCCTGACTTTTCCAGGTTTTCCAGACCAATTTTCCCATTTTTCCAGGGCATTTCTTTTTCTATGCTTACCCCAACCTTTAATTGAAGAGGATTTGTCGGGGAAGGGGGGGGGTGATTTTATTTCATCAGCTTCTCTTCGACCTGGATACATCTTTGGATATAAAAAACAGCTAAACTTCAATTATTAACTTTTTAAATCAAAAATAAATAAATAATAATAATAAATAAAACATGCATCAATTTTGGCCAATTGATACAATATTCATACGACTTATGAAAATTTTTCTTCTGTTTTTTGGATTTTTGGAGGCCTGAAAATGTGAAATTTGTGTTTTTCAAAATGAGGAACAAATTGGCCCGAGCGAAGCGGGGGCTAAAACTTTTGAAAATTTTCATTACGAGATGCCTAAAAACGAGGTTTTTTAATGCGAAGAGTTTATTTTTTGGTTTCTAAAATTTTAATATTGGAATGATGTTTTTTGGAAGAAGTTACTTTTGAAAAATAGGCGCAGCTTCTGAAAATTTGCATTTCGAGAGGCATAAAAACGATCGAGGTTTTTTCATGTGAGGACAAGTAGTTTTTTTTGGATTTTAAAATTTTAGAATTTGAATGATATTTTTTTCGAAGGAAGTTGATTTTGACAAAGAAAACAGAACACGCCCAAGCGAGGACGAAAGCTCTTGTAAATTTATATTTCGAGATGCATAAAAACGATGGTTTTTTAAGGGTTCATTTTTTGGTTTCAAAACTTGATTTTTATTATCTAGAATAATGTTCATCTTGCTGTGAAAAAGAAAAGAAAACAAGCCCGAACGAAGCGAGGGCAAAAGCTTTTGAAAATTTGTCTTTCGAGAAGTAAAAAATAATGTTTTTCTTTCATCACCGGTCCTGATCCAAAATTTGCAATTAATCGTTTTTTCAAAATTCCAGGGATTTTGCGTGAAATTTACGAAATTCTTTGACTTTTCCAGGTTTTCCAGGCTTGTGGACACCCTGTACTAAAATTGCAAGAACAAGGTGTCTATTAAATCGAAAAAGTAAGAGGATGACCTTTATTAGAATGACTAAATTTCCCCTTTTTAAACGACCTATTTTTAAAATTACGTAGGTTTGAAATTCCACATTGATGGATGATTTTTATAGAATTTTTTCGAGCAGATTACGGGAAAAATAACGAAGAAATTCCACCACGTCAGGACTTTTCAAAATTTCAGAGTTGATGACGCTACTCAATATCGCTGAAATTCCACCAACTTTTATGATAATTTTACAATGAATATTATGCTTTGCGCGTTTGATTTTTTTTACAATTTCATTTCGTTTTGATATTTGATCATTTTTTCGTAATTTTCACAATTTTTTTTTTACATAGGTACCTAACTGAGCACTTTTGCGAAATTCTGCTCCATTTTTACTTTGATTCATCAATTTTTGGCCAATTTTATTTCAACAAATTTTCAAACAATTTTTGAAAAAAAAATTTGTTCCATAGGTACTCGTATTCTAATTATTTATCAATTTATGATTGCAATACTTCCCGGATTTTTGACAAATTGTCATTCAATTTTGAGAATATTCGTTTAATTTTTAGTAATTCCGTTTAATTTATCACCAAAAGGATGACTTTTTGATGACTTTGATGACCTAGAAATAATTCTTACACTTGGAGATTAATCTTTCGGAGAAAATTCATGAGAATTCAGAGGTCAGGAAACATTCATCTAGAGAAATGGTCGCTTGGAGTGATATGATATGACAGTTCAAGATAATGAATTTTGGGGATAGATTGTCTCAGACTCAGAATCAAACATAGTGGCTCATTAAAGAGTAAATGAGAGCTCTCTTAATTTAGCTCAAAATATTTCGAAAATCAAACGTCTCGGAGAATAGAATCATTGATATCTTTGAAATAATGAGAGCCCTGCCAGGACTTTTGATACAACGTTTTGTGATCCTTCAAGACCCTTCCAGCATTTGGGAGCTCCAAATAATACCATAGGCCAATTGACGCCTAGTGGGCAATTCTTACAAAACAATTCAAAAATACTCTCTTAGCGCAGATTTTGAAAAAAAAATAGCTCTGAGCGTCAAGGTCCTGTCTCAGGAGAATAAATGAGATCAGAACTTTGAAATTAGTTCGATTCTTCGAATTGGAATAATATTCTAAGAAAACAATATTTCGTAAATCTGCATTCGAACGGACCAAAAACGGACAAACAAACAACTTCTCACGTACTGTATTCGTCACTGTCATATTATGTTATCGCCGCTCGATAAATTCGCCAATGATGCGTACAATGCATTCAAATTTTTCGCATCACCGATAGGAAAAATTATCGGAATGTGTGGTAATTATCGCAAATGAATCTGAGAAGAACAACTTACCCGATATAAACGTGACACGTGGAATTATTAATTCTCTTATCGCTGGCATGCCTTCGTCGATCTTCGAACAAATCTTTGACTGCAGTAACGCCTAATACGAACAACACCGGGATCATGGCGACTTCTTTGCCGAACGCATTAATCGACGGGTACCAGTTAAGTAACACGATGAATATAAAATACAGGTTGGCCACTCTGTGAAACTGCTCCAGCAGATTTTTGGGTAAAAATGATAAAAAAGTGTACTTCGTGGTACATATTTTGTTATTCTGGCACGGGCCGGATTTTTGATTATTGTTACGTTTAGTCTTAGTGAGATGATTCGGTACTATGGTTCTACTTCTAGAGTCGTCGACGAAGGCCTGTTTTTGGCGCGAGAAAAAACACAGGTATTGTTTCCACGTTGACGGCGGAGTGGTATGTCTGAGCGTGTATACAGATTCGGACCGGGACGCTTGTCTGGAGTGTCCTTTATGCCGGTCGAATAGATTATAATCGGAATCAGCATCTCGATGGCCTACCGGTAAGATGAAATCTGTCTTGGATGGTGCACGAGTATGATAATTACTTAGAAGTAATTCATTCGAGTCGATTATTTGGCCTTGCGAAAAGGCTCTTTGGTGGCCCTTTTTTAGAGCCGAAGGCCTGCCAGTGAATGACGGCGAGATGGTACTTTCAACGCCACTGTGACTGGCGCTACGTGAATGGCCTTTACTTAATTCGATTTTCCGAACTGGCAATTCTTTGTTTGCCATCGGAAAAAGATAAACAGAACACTTTTCTGATCCAGCAGAAGATTTCAATGACTGTAATAAATCTCCACTCGCGGGTAATTTGTTCGCCATATCCCAACATCTGTAAATCGAAATCAAAAGTCTATGTTACAATACAGCTAATACATAGGTTTATAGTTGTATACTCGTAGGTAGGTGTGTATGTAAAAGCTAAATGTTTTAAATCGATTTGTAATCGAAGGTTGTACTCATCTTTGGAGGCATATCACTCTTCGTTTAGATTTTATTAGTGAGTTTTATTTCCAATATACCAACGTACCAAATGATCGTCGACACAAATGCTGCGCGAAGGCGAAACATCGTGTCGAGTTTTAATACCGCGAACTAATAAATTTCAAAATAATTACCCAATAAAAACGCATAACTCCCATGCTCGTATTTATCGAATCAAACACTACTGTTCTTTAATTTGGCGTATGCGACACTTTGCTAACTAATAAAACGCTCTTCATGCTCATAGTTCTAAAAATCCAGATTGAATGATCGTCTTTCGTTCTTTCTCGTATTTAGACCCTCTGCCTCTCAACTACACTACAATGTTTTCGTATTTCGAACGTATAAAAACTACACCCGCGGTTAAATAATTAATGAAAGAGTATACCATAGGTATTTCTAGTTCACCACCTACAATATTTTTTGGTAGTTTGGAGCACCACAGATAAGAATACGTCGTGTATTTAGAGCTACTCTGGTTCTTAACCTATGAAATTCCACGATCACGACGCGATAACCGAAATGAGATTATTTTCCAATACTTCATCGATTAATATGGGAAATACAGCTAATGAATCATTGATTCCGTAACGACGTCCGTGTCGCGCGATAAATTACACGTTTTAAAACCAAATGTAAACCATTCTTACCATAATTCAATATCAAATTTTAGGACATCATGAAATACACATCGTTGATTGAATTTCTAAATGTAATCACCCGAATTTCATTTAATTTATCGATCTAAAGGCAACCAACACATAAGACCTTGAATTCTCCAATTTAACTCATAAAAAATCACAATTCTTTACTCGGAATATCAAACAAAATGTAAATAAACCACTTTGACTAACACGGCGGTTAACGGACCCATTTCAACTGGATAAAATTTTTTATACATTGTCGCACTTCGTACACACGTACACGTCATTACGCGAAATCGCACCACAAAAAAATGGTTTACTTTTACCGCGAAAATTACCGAGTATTACGAAAAAGGGGCGTGGCTGATGACGATTTTCGCGCTGCGGGGTGAGGAAAAAGCGTATCCTATCTTTGAATTTCACTTACCTACTTATTTCTTTGATGTAGTTTGCAGCACGGATTCTGGATATTTTGAACAATTTGATGGTTTTTATTTGATGAGGAGGGTGCATTTTGAATTTTCCTAAAAATTTTTTTCGAAATTTGAATTCTCTTCAAATAAACAGAGCGAGATATCACATTTCTGAATTGATTTTCAGTCCAAGGGCGAACCACAAACCCGTCGACTATGGATTTGGAATTTATTTAATTTAGGTTTAGAATTATTTAGATACCTAATGCTAATTATAATGTGGGTGCAATGATCGGTCAATTTATTCAGTCAATGTGTTCATTATATTATTTGAGCCTGCCCCAGCATAAATTTCCAAGAATGAAGTTCTCAATTTACTCCTACAGGCTACACTACACGAAAGACAGCTGTTCAAACAAGGTTCAAACATTCCTTTCCTTTGTTTACCTTCGTTGTGAAATTCTTCTACCTTCTACCTCCTTCGTAGGTATTAATTTTTTCAAAACAAGGAATTTTTCAAGTCAGACACTTTGGCAATTATGTCGGTTTAACTGAATAATAATTTGATGGTGAAACTTGCGCCCTTCACACATTTCTATTTTTTCTTTAACGTCAAACATGGCTTAGTTTAAAAATCGTAATCAACACGATAGGCCAACGTGCACATATAAAGCCAAGATCATTTATCGACAGCATAATCGAGCATATTGAACTGAAATAGCTCCATTCATCGATCACTTATAAAATCAGATTTTAATGTACTGCCAAACAAGGTGCATTCACCTTATCACATTGTATTCGTTGATTAGTATCGCGCACCTACTTCGTACCTACTAGGACCTGCTTTGAATTAAAATTAACTATCATCATCGTAGGCAATAAATGACCAATATTAATTTCACGTTTCGACTTGTATTCGATATCGTTCAATAACAATAACAATTTTACAAATGCAAGTATAAAAATTATCAAAAAAAAAAAAAAAACAGTAAATGAAGTTATTTGAATGAACGAAACGATACAGTAAAAATGGCAACCGGTAACAACGTACAAATGCTAGATTGCTGATGAATAAATACGTATTCACTGTCATAAGTTTTCAAAAAAATTTACGTAATAGGTAATTAGGTATAAATAAATAACTTAAAATCTGTTTATTGTATTTGGTAGGTATTAAATAAAATAATGATAAAAAAAAAAGAATTAAAAAACAAATGCAATTATTTTCACTGGTGTTTGTACTTTCTCCATAAATAAAATAGAGTATAAATCTCAATTTATAAAACTGCAAACTGAATTCGACAAAAAAAAAATGGTAACATATTGACGAGTTGATTAATTACGTTGCACTCGTGTACCAGTCGATAAAAAAAAAACTAGTCTCGAGGCTTTGGTAATATCTCGCCTTCTTTATCCATCAAGTTACTTCACACAATAAAGTAATGTAATACAAAACACCACTGCATATTCAACTTAACAATACCATATATGAATGATGTTACATGCGGACATGGATTTGAATACATAAAAAAAAACAATGGGAATTGTTTTGATAACATCACAATTATTAACATAATAAATACACATACTGATAAAATTTTGTACATGTTAGTAATATACAAAGTAACACACAACTATTTTGAAAGACGGATTAAATCAATGAAGAAGAGGGGAACAAATGATAATACTTTCAAATTGGCAGAATTATCATGGAGAACTTTTCTTCCTTACAGGTTTTCATCTTAAGATACTTTGAGCAACGAATTGAATTAAATTGAAAATCTCATGGATTTCCAAGTCCATAACACCTTATTAATAAGAATTCGATGAAACGCGGATAATAAACTAGAAAACGTTGTTTGATTGTATCATTCGATGATATGATGTAAGAAATATTACCACAGTACAAGTCAAATTGACCGCCTACGACGTTGTCGTTCGTATAACAGCCGTTAAAAATACATAAATCTCTAATTAACCTCCACGAGTGCAAATACTACGAATTCGCGTGAGCTTCACTAAAATAATATTATAGAAAATATATATTATCAAATCGATCGAATAGTATTTCACACATACGGTATTTTATGTACAACTTGGATAGGCTACTTATACTTACGCAGTTAACTCTCTTGAAGATGCTAGCTTATTTATAGAATATCGCGTTCTTCCTGTAAATACATAAGGTAGTTCTGATTAATATTTCCAGTTCACTTCCATCATAATCATTCACAACAAACGTGCACTAACCTCCTTGGGGGCCATTGACTGGTGGAGGTCTCCTATTTCTTGGTTTACGATTAAAAGCTGAACCAGTTTGAAGGGCTAGGAAAAGACTATCCATAACTCCATCCTGAGTTTGATCAGTGAAATCGATCATCGCCGCCTGTCTACGACTGGCACGTTCGGCTTTCTCCCTTTCGGCTTTTTCTCGAGCTTCTTTCATTCGCCTATTCTTCTCTTCGGTTTCGCGTATCTTGACGTTTTCTTTATACGCATCCTGAGCAAAATCGCAAAAATTCACAATTATAAAATAATCGTTTCGTTTCCATGAATCTTGAAACGAGTGAGTATTGTATATACATGGAAGTTGAAATTCATGCTGTTTCATGCATAAACTACGACATTTCTTTAAACACTGAAACACAAATTATCGTAAACTGAGGGGAAACAGTCCAGTTGATTTGATTTGCAAAGCATGAGCTCAAAACTTAGATGTTTGAGAACACTAATATTTGAATATCTTGAACAAGAAGATACCAAAAACGTTCACAAAAGATCGAAGCAAGACTTTGAAATGCATCATCGACTAAACAAAACGAAACATGCATCTCATTTCTCAAGTTTTTCGAAATATTTTAAATCATTGAAAATTACTGGAGAAATCAACTATTAACTCAGAAAAATGGTACAAACCAAATTTCAGCCTTTCACGACAATTTGGTAAAATTTTGACTTTGAAAAATCCATTAAAAAATGAATTTGGAATCTAAGTTTTAGTGCACGAGAATTTCACGACTCGGCGAGAAGTTGAAAATAGAGAGTAAAAACCAAATTTCAGCATTTTAGTTAGTAAGTATTAGGTACCTCAATTTGATCTTTTCATTTTTTTTTCTTGAGAAGTGAACATAGCGATATTTGAATCTTTAAAAATTCCCCAAAAATCAACAAATGAATTTCAGCACCTGAAAATTTTGCTGGTGCATTGGTGTATTTTAGAGTCATCTTTAAATTTCCTTTTATTTGGTTCAATATTTGTGGTATAAAGGGGTGTAAATCGAATTCATTCATTATAAAACCATATTTCGGACTTTGCACAACACAATTGTACCAAGTCGAACACTTTGTCCGGACCCTCCGGGCATGGTACAAACCAAGTCCGATGAAAAAGTAATATTCACGCTTGGTCCGGACACTTCGGAGATGGTACAAAATTGACTGCAATTTCGGACTTGGTACACAACACATACAAGTCAAAAAATTAAACTTAGTTTTTACTTGACAGAAAAAACGCCGAATCAACCGGACTACGACTACGAGGACTACAAGGAAAGAAAAAGCGTTGCATTAAACTAATTCGTGACACGATCGAGATGAGTACCACTTAAAATATCTACAAGCGGTGCTCACATTCAGACAGATTCGTAGTACTACCTGTTACAATAAGCTTTTCCCTTTGCCTTTCCCTCATTTAAATCGCGGTCCTAATTTATTAAACATTATATTATTTATCGACGCTATTTTTACAAATATTTGTCACATAACATTAGATCTGGATCGATACTTACTCTAAATGAAACAATGAACGTTTTCAAATCACCGAAGAATTCTTCAAAGGTATATTTAGTCTTATCGAAAGCGTAATATTCGGCTAATATTTGATAATTACTTTCCATAATCTTGAACATACTCTGCAAAACGGAACATTGTTGTTGAGCGTATTCGGAAAAATTCTGTAATGGCTTAATTAAGGAAAAATCATCAAAAGTGTAAAAAAAAATAAAAAACATATCGTTAGAATGTCAGTCGAATCAAAGGATACGCTCATAACTTCTTCGAATTTATCATCATCGCACTGCGGACTTCGGCTGTTATTTAAATCGGTGATTAAATTCTTCACATTCACTTCAATTTGGTACAACGTTTTTTGAGTGGTATCGATGGACACTTTTGCAGCATCTTCGACGTGAGTTAGTTCATTGGGGAAATCCAATATTTCGGAGAAATTTTTCTCGATGATATCGACCAAATAATGCAGCATAGTAGATTTATTCTCAACATCTTTTGTAGATGAGAGCTATACGAACAAAATGAGATACGAGTTATTCAGCCGTGTTCTGAATTACGAACTTATTAATTAGACTTGCAAATGAAACAAACTATTATACCTTTGGTAAGAAACTAATTTCAAATGCAAACGCTTGTTCGTTTTTGGATCCGCTATTCATAAAGTTTCCCATCAATAAAATCAACTCTAAAACTTTATTGAACTTTTTGCTTTGTTTAACTTCTTTGCAGGCTTCCGTTCCATTAACGATATTCTAAACGTGATAACAAGCATAATTAGTGTTCGAACGTGCCATTATCGAGAATGGAATTTCCACGAATCAACTGGCAATTAGAAAGAATTCACGCCATATCGGTAACACGAACCGTATCATTTACTCGTGTAGATTAAGAAAGTGTGAATATACTCGAGCAAACCCTAAGAAGGTAGGATAAATCGGCATCAAATTTTCACAAAAAATCTTATAAAGGGAAATTTTAGGAAAACAATTTTAAGAAATTCCCCTACCTTCGTGATCATCAACAATTAGCCCATCATAACGATATTTGAGTAATTCACACTTTCCCGATATGAGAGTAAAGTTGGGTGAATGATATTCATGAATTGACATATCGTTGCCAAATCTGACACCATAATGGAAAAACATTCCAGAGTGAAATTGATTGACAAATACGTACTGGTTTAATATCGTTTATCATTTCGGAAAACCGCTGCTTAAAACTAATTGACTTTAATCGAGGTAACAGCCTCTTTACTTCCGATATCTGAAAATAATTATAATGATGAATCCTTAAAAACTTCCGGTTCGTACATAAATTTTGAGAGGAAAACTACAATAAAAAAATTCACAAACCGTAACAGCGAACTGTTCCGCTTCAGTTAAATCATCGTATTCAGATTTGAATTGCTCTAGGCGTTTCAGTTGATCCGGTGGAGGTAAATAGAGAATTAATTGCTCTAAAATATTGGCCGATAGTACGCTCGTATCGCATCTAAATATGCTTTTCTTAACGTCTTCATATTTTAAATGTTTTAACGGTCCACCGAGAAGAATGGATAAATTCTGGGCAACTTTGGAATCGATCACACGTAATTGTTTCACTTTTTTCAACGTTCCAGCTCTGTTCAACCCACAAATAAGAATGGCAGATATGAATAAATGATGAAAAAGTGGAACTGATGGGAATTACGATAATACTTACTTATCGATGACATCATTGGCTCTTTTATGAGCCGGCTTCGAAGAAAATCTTTGAGCTAATCCGTTTAATATTTCAGGTGATGCTAACTTTTCTTCGTCAACTTTCACCCAGAATGATTTTTCAGATAATTTATGAGGAACAATCTACATGCGAGCAAGAAAAAACACGTTTTATTTGCAATCTATGTTACGAGGCTATTGCTTCATTGCGAATTCATTACCGTTTTCCAGTTAAGTCTTTTGATTCCTTCGACTTCCCATTTTTTCTTCGGTTTTAATCCGTGAGGCAGCGTATCCGGTGGTTTAGGAGGAGCAAAACCACCAAACGGAGGTGGCGGAGGAGGACCACCGCCTCTTCCTCCAGGCATAGGTGGTGGCGGAGGTGGAGGTGGGCCTCCTCTTCCTCCCATCATAGGTGGAGGAGGAGGTGGAGGTGGCGGTGGTCCACCACCAGGTTTACCAATCGGTGGGCCCATGCCTGGCATCGGAGGAGGCATAGGAGGGGGTGGTGGTGCGCCGGGGCCTCCGGGTATGATGCTTTGCCGACCGGGACCAAGTCCCTAGATGAAGAAAAAAATTAGGAGATTGTTTCGAGGTAATGAAGAATTAATTGAGGAGTACGTACTCCTGACGGAGAATTTTGAAGTTCTTGAATAGTTTTCTTTGCAAGGTTCAGTTCAGCTTCGATTTCTTGACGAGCTGCAATGGCTTGTTCTAATTTGGCCGAAAGTTCTTCTGCTTTTTTTTCTTCTTCTAGTCGCGATTGTTCTGTGAAAAAGAAATACTCATCGTTGTTATCAGAAATACTCGAGCAACAGGTTGAATAGTAAGCTCAAATCACGAGTTTTATCGAGAAATTCATCCATGCAATTTTTTCACGGAATTGCAAAGATAAAGTAATCATTCTGATTAAACCGGAAAATGCACTTCCGTATTTTTTAAAAATCTCTAATTAAACGTCAACACGTACCGACTAAAGTATCGATTAGCGGTTGGACATCGATGTTGAATCGTCTGGAAACCCGAAAATCAGGATCGCAACCATTCCGATGAAGAACAATTTGAGAAACACATTCTTCAATTAATTTATAAAACGATGGCCTGCAAATAAACGATATATTACATACTTAACAGTAAAATATTATCTAAAACCGTCCAATAATTATGAATCACGTACCTAACCAGAGCATCGTCTCTAATAAATAGTAAATGCTGTAAAATAGACAGTAAGTAAGGTTCGGCCGCCGTGTCAGCAACTAAATTTTTCACAACTTCAAAGCAGTCTGATAAATCATCGAATTCTAAACGAATATGGTCAAATTTTTGCATAAATTCGAAATAATCTTCATCTTTATGCTCTAGGAACACTCTTAGCTGGACCATTAAATCTTCATTCGCATCTTTTTCCAAAGTCTACAAAAAATATCAAATGTTTAGTCGACGAATTCATCGAAAATCAAAGCATTAAATTAATAGAAGACAATACTAACATCTAAGATATCATACAACCCCGTTCTCATGATCTCATTCCTCAAATGCAATCTGAATTCCAGGTCATCAGGAGTTTCCACGATTGCATTGATGAATTGGAGACAAGCAGTTCGCAGGGCTTCGTTAGTTGTATTCTGAAGGGCTTGTAAAATGGGTCTAAATCGTTCGCTATTATTACAATCTGCGCTCAAGGTTATGGCTTCTAAAGTTTTTTCATGACCATTCGGTGGGATTAAACAAACAGCAGCAAGAACTTTTACGGTTTCTAACATGACTCCTGGTTTTGAAGGATCTAGCGATCTTGCTATGATAGGTAAAGCTTCCCCTTGGCCAAATATTTCTTTCAGGCCGACGGTATTATTCATAATCGCTTTTAAACATTTAATACATTCATATTGTATACGTTCGTATTTTGGATCTCGACTGAAACAATAACAAAGTACATACGTATATTTACGATTGTGAAATCGATTTCAAAACATTTAAATCATGACTCTTACTTTATGTAACAATCGTTAAGTATTGATAGCAGTTGTTTGACTCCGTTGGTACCAAATTCATGAACCCAACTTAGCGGATTATTAGTTAAAGCTATTCGTAACGATTCCACACAGCCATATATTTTATTTGGACTTAAATCCGGTTGGCTTAAATACTGAACATATTCGCTGGGTTTTTCAAATTTACTTCGACTTTCCTATAATATTACAAACGCTTTAGTTTTCAATTTAATTTTCTTTTTTTTTTTCAATATTGTTAATTCAATTTACCAGCATAAGTCCTCTGTGATGCATTATCAATAATTCTCTTCTGTATTCCATCGTCTTATCACGCAGTGGTTGTTTACGCTCTTCGGTTAAATTCATGTCATTCTACAAAAAACATCTACTTGAGTATGCAACTCAAAATTATGTGATAGGTAGATACTTTGTATTCATCTACATACAAGCATTTCTTCAAATTTTATATCAACCGCATCCTCATCCATGTTTTGAAAGTAATTAGCAACTCCTTCAGCCTCCGTTGAATCAGATTCAGATTTTGGATGAGGAAGAGTGTTACTGGAACACCTAGGAGCAGAGCCATTTTTCTTCGGCCTGCTAAATAAGTTGTCGAGCTGGGAATAAAAGAAAGAAAATTAATCAATATTCTACAGTTCAAACACAAATATACTGAGTATTCTTACAACTTTCGAAGGTTTCATGGTTACAATTCTTTCTTGAAGAAATTAATATCTACAACTGAAAGATAAGAAAATTTATGGATTAGTGGTTTATATACGAAGAAGCACTTGGAATATAAGAGGATAGTTGTATTTATTCCGTGGCTAATCTACGTTAAAGTACCGATAGTCGAAAAGCGTAGGAATGTAAGCGATGTGAGAAACGAAATCAGCAGTGCAAATTTTACCATTGATCCAGAGTCGAAGTTAGATCCGACGTTCACAATGTATTTGACAAAAACACGAAACAATATTTGAAATATGAAATGTAAGTAACATTGAGGAGTAAATATAAATCATTTTGAAAGAATTACGTATAAAATTCAATTTAAAAATTGAAGAAAATCATCGTGAACATTGTGAAATTCAGTTATAAAACGTAAGAAAAAAATTCTCTTGTTTACTTTTTAGTTTTTGGTGATTTACCAACTTCATTATGCATCCAGGTAGGATTTTTCATAACACGACCGCTGATTGGTTGGCTGACTTTGACGTCATTGTTTACATGTAGGCAGGACCACCAAATGCATTATTTATTTTGATTACGACGATTTGTATTTTTTGTAATGTGATTTTCTTTTTATGATGTATTCATTTATGTAATAAGTTCGCGATGTTTAGTGAATTGACGCGTTGAAATTCTGCATACTGATAAATGTGTGATGTTTTGACTAGAAATATGCCAGCTTTGATATGATTCAAAATGATATCGAACGATAATTCGGAAGTGCCATCTGGGCCCAGAGTCGTTGTCATTCATAAAACAGAATCTGGTTTCGGATTCAATGTACGCGGACAGATCAGCGAAGGCGGTCAATTGAAAAGTATTAATGGAGAATTATATGCTCCTCTACAACATGTCAGTGCTGTACTGGAAGGAGGCGCTGCTCATAAAGCTGGTATACGAAAGGGAGATCGCATCCTCGAAGTGTAAGATTGATTACAGTACTCCCTCGGAGCTTTACCTAGTGATTGTACATAATTTTCTTATCTTTTAGAAATGGGCAAAATGTTGAAGGATCTACGCATAAGCAAGTCGTGGATTTGATTAAATCTGGCGGCGATGTTCTTAAACTAGTGGTATTATCAGTTACAACCCAAGTACGTATGCTATACTGTATTGGAATAGATAATAATTAACAATTGGTCACTTATCAATTTCCATTGATTCAACAGGAAGCTGAAAAATTAGAACCAGATATTCATACTACATATCCATACATAGATTACTCAGAGAAGAGATCTTTACCAGTTTCGATACCGGATTATCATTACATAGAACGGAACGGCGAACGTTTTGTTGTAAGTGTTTAAAGTGTTATCTTGGACGCCTTTTTTCGAGTACAATGACATTATCTTATTACGTTTGTGCAGGTGTACAATATCTATATGGCTGGTAGACACCTTTGTTCTAGACGATATAGAGAATTTGCCGATTTAAATGCCAACCTTAGAAGAGAATTTTTCGACTTTAATTTTCCAAAATTTCCTGGAAAATGGCCATTTATGTGAGCACTCGTTAGATAATAAGTTCGACTAATTTTTCTAGTTATTTATATATCTTTATGTGTAGGTTAAACGAACAGCAATTAGATTCTCGACGAAGAGTATTAGAACAGTATTTAGAAGTGGTTTGTGCAGTACGTGTTATAGCTGAAAGCGACGTAATGCAAGAATTTTTCGCTGATACGGACGAACAGCAGGTATATACATCGGAACGAATCTTAGTCTTGGAAGTTTATTTATTGATTGCATTTTTTCTAGAAGAATGCTACTCCAGTTGAAGTGAAAATTTTGCTACCAGATAAACAAATTGTTGCCTTATCTATCCGTAAAAGTTCCACAGCCGATGAAGTTTATAATAAGTTGATAGAAAAAATTAAATTACCCAAGTCCTCCGCAGAGTATTTTTATTTGTTTGAAATTTCAGAATATAATTTCGGTAAGTATCTACTTTTCTGTGATTTTTTTCCAAATCGTGTTCGTCTTTTATTAAATTATTCGTTTCGATTTGATTACTTACAGAACGTAAACTCCATCCACAAGAATTTCCTCATCCTTTATACATACAGAACTACACCACAGCAACTGCGACCTGTCTTAGTTTACAAAGATGGTTATTCTCTTCGAGTATAGAAAAAGAGCTAATAAAAAATGACGAACTGGCCAAATCCTATATATTTTGGAACGCTATAGAAGCCGTTGAACGGAATCACATTCGTGCCAATGATAAATTATACCAATTGAAAGCCTTACAAGAATCAGGCAAAAAGCTCGAAGTACGTATTTCCGGTGTACGTTTTCAAAGTAGAAATACGTTCTAATTTGTGCATATTTCAGTACCTAGCCATGGCCAGAACATTACCGGGTTACGGAGAAGTAGTATTTCCTCATTGTGCTTGTGATTCGAGGAAATACGGACGTGTCATAATATCTATAGGCGAAGCTGGCTTAAAACTGCAAGCTTGTACCGAAGATGGTGCATCACAGGTACACATATTTTTATCTGCTGTGTCAATTTTCAATGTCACCATTATTGTTTGAACATTCAAACACTTGTAAAAACATCATATAATTAGTATACTTAACGCGTATGGTTTTTTTTATGCTGCAGAATCAAACTGTCGAGTTCACCTGGCTTGTTATCAAAAGCTGGGAAGTTGATGACGAAGGGGGTACATTTAGTTTCCAATATAAAAGGAACGATAATCTCTTATCGATAAAATTCTATACGCCTTATGTGAGTATATTTGCATTACAAAGATGCATTATCGTGCATCGTCGTAAGCCTGCATTAATCGTTTTGTTTATTTTACGCTACAATGTCTATCTTATCTGTTGGTACAGTTCGCATTTTTAAGCGATTGCTTTCAAAGAATTCAAGATGAAAGACAATGGGCTACTACTTGCAAGTAACCTCGCAACTTTTTCGCATAAGTACATACCATCAGGACATGCGTAATGTATTTATTTCTCCTTATTGTTTAATTTTTATATTTTAATATAGCATTAATTCCATTTATATCTTTTTAGTAAAAAAAAAATATTTTACTATTCCTTTCATTAGGCAAGTTATTTTTGTTTTTTTTCCTCGTTGTACCTACCCCAAAAATTACCATTACTTAATCATGTTACTTTTTTCCATTTTACTATACATGTCGACAATATAGAGTTTTAAATGATTGTTAGTTTAATTACTCGTTTAATTAGTTGACAATCTAGTTTTAATGATAAATTTTAATTGACATATCTGCAGTTGTTATAATGGACATAGTAGTAGATAGTTTTACATATTTATATCGTCATTTGTTTTATTGTACCTTGATATTTATTATTTTGTCTTTCATTTTACGTATAGAATAGTTGAAAAAAAATCGCTTTAAAAATTTATTTACAGGTATTTTTTTACCTGCTAAGAACCAATGCGTATTATTAATATAAAAGTTTCTATATTATGTAGTAAGTATATTACTCGTAAAAAATTGTACTTTTAGAAAATTTTATAACTTCCAGTGTTTCCTGAACGATGCTGTTTTTTGGTCTTTTTTTTCGTTATTGTTTATACAATTATGTTACTCATTCGTGAAGTATTACCTCACATATACATACGTTTACGTATATTACAGAATATATCTTTACGCGTTCAGATTTATTCACGATGAGCCCACCGTGACTAATTATTAAGGTCATTATAAATTCCGATGGTGAACGATATGATTAATCCATTCGTCTTCGTACAACCGTTGGTCACTGATTCGAAGAGCTGTCCTTTTGTAAATGTAGTAGTAAATGACACTAACTGTAATAATATCGGTGTTATTTATGTACCTACTCGAACAATGTGTAGATGATCAAAACTTACTTAGTCTGTGTAGTGTAAAACATATGTAGAAACCGAGCGGCCACGAATTCACAATTGATTCGCCATTCCAACGAATTATCAACGTCCAAGCGTGTAATACGATTGTAAGAATCACATAGAGAAGAGATGCTGTTAAAACTGTCCAGAATTTTTCGCATAGTATTGTCATAAAACCAGCCTAGAATTCGAATTTAATTTTAATATGGTGTAACGAAAGGTGCAGTGTTGGTAGGTAATGTCGATGATACGCTTACTTGGAACACATTAGTTTGGAAAAAAGTTATTAACATTACAACGAAAGTAAATAATTGAATAAAATCTTGTAACCTAAAAAAAAAAATCATGAAGGAAGCATTTGAAAAATAAAAAATAAAATTGAAAAATGCATTAATGCAACTTACAAAAATATCAACAGGAGTAATCCATTGTTGTAGGAAAAATGATAAGAAAATGTGTTGAATAACAAATCGCAGAATATTAATCCAATTTGAATGGTTAATGTTAATGTGTATCTAGTCTTTGAAAGCTCCATTTTATTTCGAATTTCATTTTGTTTTTCTATTGTCAATTAATTATCGAGAATATTATTTTCGTAGTATTCATATTCATAGTATATAATTGTTTTCTGAAATGGTTGCTTGGTAACCGCAGTGATAAGAAGAATTAAACATTAAACCTAGGTTAGTAGGTAAAGGTGTCAAAGGGTAGTCGGCCGGATGCGATGCCACCCTACTCACCCTTCCATTTCCATTTCTAAAATTTTGAGCCCTTTCTAAAAAAAAATTTGGAAACAGCAAATATTTGTACAGAACAATAAAAGCATCAAAAAAATGAAGAGATTTCAACAAGTAAAGTATACTACGCATTTTTACCTACAAAGTACAATTTTCATGACATATTTTTATACTACACAACACAACTAATAGCTAAGCATAACAGTACCTACTTATATATAAATACCTATTTAAAAACTTTAATGGTATCGCGATGAACTACGTTTATTTTTTTGAGGGTTACGACTATCTGCTCGAGACTCGTCCTCATTATGTGAGGAATATTCACTCCTAGCTTCGTATTTCGACGACTTCTTCTCAATCTGTTTGTCCCTGGAATCATATTCGTTCCTCACTTTTTCACGTTCTGAACGTGGCGAATCTCGACGTTTACCTTTAACTTTTTTCATTTCAGCGAATGAATAATCAGAATCCACATGAGCATGATATTTCTTTCTGGACGAATATTCTTTGTGGTGGTCTTTTTTACCTCGATCGCTAGATTGAGAATCACTTTCAGAGCGATATTCTTTCCTACGACTGCTTCTTTTTCCAGCACGTTCGACTTCTTTGGTAATTCTGGCATTTGATGAACTTTCTGATTCGGAACTAGAACTACTTTCGTGACGTTTGCTGGATTTTTTGGATTTTTTTCCTCGAACTGATTTTATCTTCTTTAGCGATTTCAGGATCATTTTAACCAACTTTTCATCTTCGGAATTAATCGATTCGCTGCTTTGAGCTCTCGAACTCTCTTTTAAACGTTTATCCGGTTCGGGTGATTTTTCTTTTTTAGAATTCTTTTCGATTTTTTCTGTAGGAAGGCTTTTTTCAACCAATGATTCGCACGAGGGTGTGGCACGAGCTGAAAGAACATCTGGTTGAATCGATGGTTTATCATATCTGGAACTTTTAACAGGTGAATTTCTATTCGATTCTCTGATAGGCTCATTTCGTGACCATGTTTCACATATGGAACTTTTTACGGGCGAATTTTTATTCGATTCCCTAATGGGTTCATTTCGTGACCATGTATCACATTTGGAACTGTTTACAGGTGAATTTCTATTCGATTCTCTGATAGGTTCATTTGATGACCATCGAGATCTCTGGTTCGAGCCGTTTTCATTGGAAAAATGATTTCCATAATTATCCTCCGAGTTCCTTTTCTTTTGTTCCTGATACGAAAATCTATTACCGTTTTGAGATTTATTATTTTCAAATGCTCGAGGAAATTCACTCATAGATTCCGCTCGGCGCAAACGATTGCCATTACTGTAACGATAGTTTAATTGGTCGCCATTAGTATCGTATCTCTTGGGTTCGCCTCTTGAATTCGTATTCCGATCATAATTATTATTTTCGTTTTTAAAATTGCTATTGCTGGAGATCGATTTGCCCTGTAGGATTTTCCAGCGAAGGTTTAGCGGAAAACCATTCTTCATGGGCACATTTTGATAGCACATGAAAATCTCAAAGTCTTCGCAAATTTGACGAATGCTGTCTGGACTCCGTGGAGTACGTTTTTTGTACTTTATTTCGTCCATTAAAACGTCAATTAGACAAAATGGTGTAGGATAGTCCAAGAAAATGCTGCGATGAATCTGAAAACAGTTGGAAAAGTGTTCGATATAGGTACCTATTTCAATCATCGCCATTTCCTACTCGGTCTTAAAGCAGGCTTACTTTCATACAAGTGCTAGCAGAATTCAGTTGATAAAATTTCTCCGTGTAATGGCATGCTTTTATCAAATCATACTTGATAAAAAGATAAAACGAAACCATTTGAC
The DNA here is from genome assembly GCF_950023065.1 of Planococcus citri. Classification (NCBI taxonomy): domain Eukaryota; kingdom Metazoa; phylum Arthropoda; class Insecta; order Hemiptera; family Pseudococcidae; genus Planococcus; species Planococcus citri. Next base: position 33,724,879 of record NC_088680.1, read on the forward strand.
TGTATATAACAGCGAGTTTCAGCTTTTCAGTGTATTTTTCAGCCAGAGCTTGAAGAGCTTTGAATCCAGAAGATGCCAAATCTTCGGTTTTATGCAAAATTCTTATCATGACAAGATCTGCATCGAACGAATCCAACTTCTGACAGATTTCCAAATGCCATTTTGCTTTTTCAATGTTCTGTGAAAAAATGACAAAATGACAAAATGAAAAATTAATAAATTACATAAGTAGGTGTAGGTATATCATTTTAAAACAACAATTAGGTAAATTTTTTTTAAAATTAATACCTATCAACATTTTTTAAAGTTTAGTTTGTTTCTGTAATACTTAGGTAGGTACCTACTTCATCATATTGTTCGAGGATCAGTGCCATGGTCAGATGCCCTTTAATACTTTTTGGATTCTTTTTTAATCCTTCATGCAATAAAGTTCGAGCTAATTTGATATTTTGGTGTTGAGAAGGAAGTCTAATAAAACCTCTGGCACAACAAAATAAAACATAACTTTCTTCAGGATACTTCTTCGCAGCGCCTCTGTTGAAAGATAGGTACGTAGAAAATGTAAACATATTATTACGATATTTTTCGAAGGCATGAAACCTAGCTAACACTTACTCATAATATTCTACTGCTTTGCCAATTTTCGAATCAGCTTCAAATCGAGTATGATCATTGAGAGAGATATTATTTGGAAAAACGTAATCGTATTGATCGGACGACTGTTTCAAAATATGCTCAGATAATTCAACGTACATGTCGGCGACTTGTAATTTATAGACAATATTCGTTGGTTCTTTTTTGTAGGCTGATTCGAATAGTTCTTTCTCCATCATCGATGGAGGTTCGATGGGATTAATGCTTTCACGATGTTTCCGTAAATATAACGCTTTCAAAGAGATCCATTGTGCATTTTCTGCGTCCAAATTTAAAGCTTTGTCTATGTAAACTATGGATTTTTCAATTCCTTCATTGCTGCATAAAATGAGAACCAATGACCGCGTGGCATAAATAGCTGCCTTATTGAATTTATCCATATCGTCTATAGGTGTTATCTTGCCGATAATCTGTCGAAGAAAAATTCGTATCGATAAATTAAAATGAAAACGTAAGATTGATTAGGTAATTAATTTCTGCATACTTTAGACACTTGTTGCGGATTTTTCTTCAACAGATACATTTTGCTGGCGAAAATCAAATGAATATACGCTTCTTTGATTTTCGCGAATAAATCTTCTTTTTTATTTTTGCTCCAGTTCAGTGCTTCCGTTTCCAGATCAGATATTATATCTAAAGCTGAATTCAGATCGTCCTCGTGTATATGATAACATTTCACTTGACGAATTGCAAAACTAAAAGTAGATAGGTGTAGGTGATAAAAATCACGAACGAGACAAAGATAACCATATCATTAATTTACATGCGTATGTTTAAAATTATCCATGTACTTAGCTGTATGAACAAACGAATACGAATAAGGCAAAATACTTTCATAGAGATTATGATGCTTACTTGAAGAAGTTGAAATCGTTGTCCTTTTGGGGTTCGAATTCGAATTCGTGTAGGTTTTCCCTCTTCAGAGTCGGTTTCCAATGAAAGATACTTTCGATTGAAAAATATTTGTAATCGTCGGACATGTTTGCGGATTCTGAAAAGAAGACAACGATCAATTAACAAATTCAAACTTATGATGAATTCGATAACTTCAAGAACCGGTTGAATGAGAACACATATTTGTTTCAAGAAAACGCAACTGACAATATATTTTAGCACAATAACGGCAGCAGATTAATTTAAAGGAGAAAACAAAGCGAATAGGTTCCCTCAACCTTTGAACTTCGAGATATTTTTCATAATAACAGGGATGAAAATGAAATTCGCGATGACTAATGTGAGAGGCATAAGTATACCATATTTACACATACCCCTGCAAATATTTGTGAATGTGAGTCACGATATTCCTTATCAATTAACCGGTTATGATCTATTCACAGTAAACATATGTTTGCAAAAAAAATAATAAACGATAGGTATATCGGTTGAAATAATGCTTACTCTGCTACGTTTGCAAAAGTTGATAACACGTTTCTTGTTCTCGTGATAGGTTCGATCCTTACTTACATCTCATGCACGATCGCGTTTCAAATGAACGAATTTGTTCAATGAGGAAGGCATAAACTTTTCATTTATTAACTTGTATAGGTAGGTAGTTCCGAGAAATTGATATTCTTGCTATCGTGAAAGTGATAAGGTATCATCAATTCATCCAATCGTTTGAAAAAACCTCCAGATGATGAAAATATTTACCAAAATCAATTACCTATCTCAAATTCGACACAAAAATTTATTTTCAACGTACTCGAACATCGCATAACTTAAATTAAATCTACAATTTACTTTAATTTAGATTTTTATAGATAATTTTACCATATTGCACAATCAGCACAATCAGAAGGTTGATTTTAAAAAAAGAAGGAGAGTCAAATGTGATGTTTTTTTAAAAGTAAAACTAGCCAATAGTTTGGCAAATTGGAGAGTGAAAAATCAGAAAAAAAAATTGTACCAATCTTTTTCTAAAATTGATCATGATTATGATGGCTGTGTAATTTCATTTTTTTCGATCTAGTGGTCCGCTTACCACATCGCTCTTATGAACCTTTAAACTTTAAAGTCGTCTTTCTTCAATTAAAACATAGAGAAAATTGACAAATTCGGTTCAAATTCGGGTTCATGGTATTGAAAATTGCGCGTTATTTGACACCGTTTTTTTTTTAGTGTAGAAGTAGAACCATCAGTTTTCTGGACCAAAAGTTCTTCAAAATTTTGAAGTTTCGAGCTTTCGCTGTGTGTTATAATAAAGCAGTAGCCAGTAGCTAGCTGCGGATCGGCAGCTCGTCAATCATAATTTTCAAAATACGGGTACAAATTACAAACGACCAAGATCTTCGAGTTTTGAGATTGAGATTGAGATCGGTCGATCGGTCCTGACTTTCAGTTTGTTCGATGCGCATATTTTCGACTTTCGTCAGGGTGGCTCTTTTCATTTACAGCTTTTTCCTAGTTTCTTCAAGAAAATAATCATCTATTCAACTTCAATCATGACCCATTGACCCATATGTTATATGACAGCGTATGACAGATAATAATTTTAAAATATGTGACGCGGTGAGCGATACCATACCATATGTCGGAAAACTTTTTTTTGAGATAATCGCGTTTTCATGGAAAAAGTCAGAAAATATCAAAAAAAATTTTTTTGTCGATTCATATACTATGAAGCCTATACTTTGGAATGGGTGTACCCACCGATCTCAAACACGTCGTTTTAGTGGTGAAAAACCGGTTTTACAAAAGTGCTTTTCATAAAAAAATGTCAAAAAAAAAAAAAAAAATATTATGATGTAAAACCATTAAGTAAAAGATGAAGAAAATCAAAAAAAAAAAAAAAAAAATTTAAAAATGTTACAAAAATAACCCAAACTTTCAAACACGTTTTTCTCAGAATTTTGGTTTTTGAATTTCAAAAAATACGCAACTTTAAAATTTTGAAAATTTGTCAGATTTTAATATTTTGAAAATCTGTTTGCACCATTGAAAAGAGGAAGAAAAACACTACCAGAAACCACAATAAAACGAAAAAAATTTTTGCCGACATATGGTATGGTATCGCTCACCGCGTCACATATGTTCAACAAATAATCGCAATAATTAATAATTACTCAATTTTATTAATTATAATCATTAATTATTAATAATCCAACCATGTAATTGCTTATTTAATTTTGTTTGACTTTAATCAAAATCAAATCAAAAACCAAAAATGCAAAAATGCAATATATAAATAATATAATTTTTATTAAAAAAAAAAAAAAAAAAAATTAAAAAACAACTGTGCTGTTATTACGTCATATGCAGCTATTTCTATACAGCGCATGCGCACATCCGACCTGAGCTTTTCGTGAAGTTGTGTTTATAAAAATTGATTATCAGCAAGCGGGCAGAGAAATTGAAATTTTTCTTCAGTTCAATTCGGTTCGGATCAAGATTCGGTGAAATTTTTCTCGTTTGTTGTTCTCTCAGATCGTATTTTTACCTAATCGACGTGCTACTTCATATCCATTCTATGTGTGTGATATACATATTTTAAGATACCTAATCGTGTTCTTGTAAAAATGATGCTGTAGTTCTAGTGATCGTGTAATCCGCATAATATCTCTTCTGTTATAAATTTGCCGCTTATTTTATCCAAAATGAGGTTTACTTGTGCATTAAGGACAATTTCAACATTATCGAAAATGATCGACTTCTATTCGCAATTCAGTCCTTCGTCACTTTCCATCAAGCAGTTCATCGATTTCGGTAATATTCTCTTTTCTATGTTTAGCAAGCCACTATAAATTAAATTGTCTATCAAGAAGTAATCTAGTAATATTCCTCTGTGTTAATTAATTTTTAATTTGACAGGTTTGAGTGCCTGTGAAAGAAAATCATTCCTGTTTCTAAGGAAAGAGTTACCAGTTCGATTGGCAAACATTATGAAGGAGATTCTCTTATTGCCGGAAAATTTATTGAAAACTCCGTCGGTAGTTCGATTGAACGATTGGTACGCTCAGTCTTTCACCGAAATATTAGAATTTGAGAAAGCAGATGCTGATGATACTGAAACACTCGACAGGTAGATACGTTATACATTTCTACCAAAAGATTACACTCTTTGCAAAAATGTTTTGCTAATATGTAATTATACACGAAGAACCGTGTACTATACTTAATTAGGTCGGTTTTTAATTTCAACCCATACGCGAAAAAAATAGTACATTACATTACTAGATTAATAATGTGGGTGATTATGAACGAGTGCAAAGTTACTGCGCGAGTCGAAGACGAGCGCTGTAACTTTGCACGAGTTCATAATCACACACTTTATTAATCGCGTAATGTAAGGTGCTTTACATAATAAACACTCGTAACCTCACCATTTTACACTTCTGTTGTTTAGATGCAAAAAATGTGCGTCTATGAGTGACCAAACTTCACCAGTTCACCGGTTAAATTTTGTCCAAACGTAACGCGTATGTAATGAGGAGTTTCGCGGTGTTGCCACATAACACCACGTACATAATACGGCTATTATGTACGTGTTTGACCCGGCATTAGGTCGCTCATAATGACGTACATTTTGCATCTAGCGACAGAGGTGTAATGATGAGATTACGAGTGTGTATTACGTAAAATTATCTACGCTAAACTTTGAACTTTTATCTCAAGCTTGAGACTGAATTTTTACTCGTTTTGAAACACAACAAGTACATAGATACGTGTTGAAAGAGAAAGGATTTTCTTCTCAAAGTACTGTTTGGAAAATAAACTCGCGATTTCAGCTGATAACGCGAGATTCCCCTGCTATGCCTACAGAAACATGTCCGATGACGCAGGTAATTACACGTATATGCAACGCTGTTTTCGTGTAATTTTTGTCGTAATAATTTCTTATGATCACGTTCGTTCACCTTAATCGCGGTAGACGACTAATTATTCGTTTTCTTTGAAATTTTTTTTCTCAGTTTTTTCCCAGTCGAAAACACTGCCAATAATACATCGTACAAGTATAAATAAACGAACCTACGTCACATACCGGACATGACGATAATTACTCGCATCCTAGCAGACCTTTATAACCCTTTACAATGTATTTTGTTGATCTAGATTTTGTAAGTCTTTGGTGAAAATACGTAACAGACATGCCGACGTCGTCCAAACCATGGCTCACGGTGTACTCGAGTTGAAAGATTCCAACGAAATTGATTATCAAACCGAACACAGTATACAGTATTTTCTCGATCGATTTTACATGTCTCGTATCAGCATTCGTATGCTGATCAATCAGCACAGTACGTTGAAATATTTTTTTTTTTATTATGTCAATTCGAAGAATTCAATTCGTGCTCGAACTTGTAGGCCTACGTACTTTCGTAGAAAAATTGCCATCTGTGGTGAAATGAAGTACAATTCTCGAAAAAAAAAATACTCGTTAATTTTCGAACGTATCACGAGATCATAGTTGGCCGGTGTATTCGAGTCGAGGGCAAATGTGTATTCGTTTTTTTTTTTAATTATACGGCGTAAGTAGAAGTACCCGTTCGAACTTGTATGTAATTACCTAGTATCGACAACCTTGGCTCGAATCATCTGTGTTGTTTGTTTTTGTTATGAATCGTTGTTGTATACGTATGCAATGCGAAATTCCTGCGAAAGTTGTCATTTTTTTAATAGCTAAATAATACTGTCTCGTCAGAGCCTTGTAAGACGATCAACTTGATAAAATAATAGGTTTTTTGTTCTCTAAACCGAATGAGTGGGAGTGGCTGTACCTGCCTATAGATTCCTATGGGGGAAAAACTGAAAGTGGAAATACCTACATCATACTATTTTAGGCTTCTCTCTCTGACTTGAGTCTGAATAAAATTAAGCTGACTCTGATTGAACCAAAATGGAATTAGATTTCGACTAATAAAATACTTATATACAAATAGTGTTTCTTTGACTGGATACTTTTTGAAATGTCCTTCGCAAAATATTGAAGAATGGTCTTGAAAGTTATGTTTTGCAAAAAAAAAAAAAGGAGGGCCTGAGGGTCGAATAAAATGATCTTAGAAACCATTTACTATACAAAAAGTTGCCTTGAAATATTCTCTACTTCGCGAAATCGCTCTAATAAGCCATTTTTTTACACATTTGGTCCATTTATTATACAATTGATGTATTAAAATATCGAATCCGGCCCGAAGGACCAAATATAGGGATTGTTTTTCAGCCAATCCTGACCAAAGAGATCCAGCCTATAGGTACTTGAAATAGGTAGGGCTAGGGGTTTTAAGTGGGAGGCTCAAGATTCACTCCAAAGTACCTACTCGTATATTATTTCAATACTCTCACTACTCTGCTTACTTGATTGTAAAGTTTAAAAAATTATTATCACTTGAAATAAGCTGCTTGCATAGAATTTCCTCGCCTATTTATCGTTGATGGCTAATCCTTGTATCTTGAAAGATAAATGCGTGAAAAAATAAAATGCTCGCCAACATCAACACAAAAAGGAAATAGAAAATTTAATGACCTAATTAGCGTCGATTGTTGCTTCATAAAGAAAATAAAAGATAAAAAATACGTGAACGTGAATTTTATGTGCTCGCCGGGACCACACCTCCGTTAGAAGTTGAGCTATATCAACTATGACGTAATAAAGATCAAAGAAAAAATAAACCTGATTCGAAAAATTATGGTTTTGGTGCATACATAAGTAATGAAATTCGATCGAGGCTTGAAGTATATTCAATTAAAATACATAATGGTTGTAGCCTAAATAGTAGTTGGTGACTATATAGATGTACAGGATGGGGCAAAAAAAAGTTTCACGTTTTGTTTAACTTTCATAGATTAAAAACTGTCTCAAAATAAGAAATATTCTGCTGATTTTGTTTCAAAATTTCCACATTCATTTATAATTAGAACATTAGGAACTTATGATGTTAAAAAGCAAAGAATCTAGAGTCTTTTTAAACCATTTTTTTTTTTTTTTTTTTTTTTTTTTTTTTTTTACAAAAATGAGAAATAAATTTTACGACGCATAGGTAATTTTTTTTAGGGAATTTGAGAAATTATAAAACTTTAAATTCTCCACTACCTTCAAACGATTCAATTTTTTTCAAATGGGAAAGAGTTACGTATCAAAACTTCTTATGTATTAAAAATCAAACAGTAGGTACTCGAGTTCACTTCTTGAAAAAGTTAAACTTTCTTTCAAGTGTCAAAAATTGGTCATTTTTTTTTGAAAATAATTGGTAACTCGATACGAGTTACCAAAAGTGGAAATTTTATTTCTCAGCTTTCTCAGCAAATTATAGTAATAAATTACGTAGGTATTGACGAACTTTTTTTTGCCCCACCCTGTACTTGATATCTACGTCGAATGTTTTCGTAAGGGGAAATGAACTCGGTTACATTGTTGTACGTGTAACGTTTTCATTATTTTTTTTTATGAAACTTCATTTTTATCTTGACTTATTCTTATCAGTTGAAACAATAAGAGAGATGTTTTCTTGATTACTTTCGATAGTCGAGAATTTGTACTGTATTTCTCTGTCTCTAGTCTAAACACACTCGAATTCGTTGATTGCGATGACTGACGTGCGGGAAATACGTATTCTCAATTCTGACGAACCACAGAATTCTTAGGAAATGAATGCATGTAAATAATAACACATTATGATTCATGTTGCTACTGAAAACTTGTTGTTCAAGGGCGTACCGCGTTATAAGTGCACTGTTAAGAAATTATTATCATGTTTTGACTTTTCAGATTTGAGACTTCAGTGTAGCTTACGTGGGTACGTGTTAACATTATTTTCCCATTCTTGTGGAGTGTTGAGGACTTGAGAGTTGTGAATTTTTTCATTTTATTGAAGAAATTGTCTTTCTACAGAAGAATGAGAAAAATAAGAAATTCTCGACAAATTCTGTCCACAAAATAGGAAAATATTCTGAAAATTTTTGATACTTGCTGTCTGAAATGAAAAAAATGTAGGAATAACCTTATTAAAAATCGGATTTACCCATCGAATATTTTTTTTGAATGCTGAAATTCTGTGTGAATAATTTTTGAAAATTCCAGAATTGCAATGATCTGTAGGTAGCTAGGTAACTACCCAACTTTTGTAGGGTTGAAAAATGCAAAAACTAATGAAAATTATTTCAGTACGAATATTTTAAATCGAAGAGTTCGGTTGTATGTATTTAGAAGCTCTTGAAAAATTAGCTAGGCACATTTTTTCATACTTTTTCCAATTTTTGAACAAAACTCCCAAATACCCACTTGAGTATTGAAAAAATTTATTTTTCTTTTGCAATAGACCTAAATTTTTTCAAACTTCTAAATCAGCGTACAAATGAACAGAATTTTTGAGTTCTTGTTTCGATTTTATTTCGATTTTTGAATAATCCATTTCAATTTTTTGTTTCCGTTATGTACCTACTCAATATTGGCCTAGTTTTCTTAATCTTACGTATTGATTCCAAAGTGCTGTTGAAAAAAAAAAAAAAAAAAAAAAAACAGAAATAAAAATAATCTGCAAAATATTTATTAGGATTTATTAGAATTGAAAATATAGCTTTAAAAAACTAGAAAACAAGCAAAAAATTGAAAAAGAGTATTGATAAAAATCATAAAAATTGAAAAAAAAGAAATGGAAAAATAATGGAAAGAGGTGAAAAAAGTAAAATTGGACCGACAAAATATATCTTAGACCTTTTTAAAAGTAGGAAAATTTAAAAAAGAATGCTGAAGAAAATCATGAAATTTTTTTGAAAAACCAAAAATGATGAAGACAGTGAAAAAATGATTAATTATTGTACCTAACCAAAAAGCAGAAATGACTGAAAAAAAAACGAAAAAATAACATTAAAACTTTTAAAAAGTAGGATAATGATAAAAAAAAGAGAAAAAGTGAAAAAAGACAGAGGAAAGAATTTTTAAATATTACCAAAGATCAGGACAAATTCAGAAAAGTTCAAATAAGCACCGAAAAAATACCATAAAAAACCTAAAAAGAATAACGATAAAAATCAATAAAATTTCTTGACACATTCCCTCCCCCCCCCCTCAAAAAAATAACCGAAACCAAAAAAGCAGAAAAAACTAAAAACTAAAAAAAAACAAAAAAGGAAAAATTGAGAAAGAACCTGAAGAATTGAAAAATACTTATCATATAAACCTCTTAAAAGTAGAAAAATGGTCCAAAAAATTTTTTTTAATGAAAAAATATCAATAAAAATTTCAGCAAAAGTGGAGAAGATAGTAAACCCTTCTTTTCTTTTTATTCAGTGTTGCTATCTGGGCATAAATATGGTCAGATCTAGCATAATTTGAAATACATTTCACATGAGAAATTTTACCTCTGGCATCAAAACAATTTAGCATTATTTTGACTGCTCTACGAAAACGTTTACAGACAGATGAATTTAGTTGAAAAATTGGACGAAAATTCTTTGATTTCGAGCTTTTCATTAATGGTTTTCAAGTTACAATAATTTTTTGTGTAGTTTTCAGTTATTTTTTCGATGAGATTTTGAAATTGAAAAGCTTTTCGAAATTTTTTTTAGGTGAACTCGATTAAAAATCCTGATACACAATGCAAATAAAAATGGCATACATTTCTAGAACAATTCAGTTGTGATTTTGGCATAATTTAACGTGAAATGAGCGAGAGAAAAAATTCAGAAATTCTCTTTGACATTCAAAAATTTTCAAAATCAACTCATACCAGCAAAAAAAGTTCCAGAAATCTAGCATAGTTATGTGAAAAAATTAGGCATAATTATTTTTTCTCCTGTTATTCCTCGCATGATTAGCGTATTCTTTCCTATTGTCTTTCCTCCATCAGTCCATTTGGCATAAAAATTGTAAAAAAATTGTCCATATTGATTCCTTATTCGATCCAAGTACTGACATCCTCTAGTCTTAGATTTGAAATCTACGATTCTCAGCATCTCTTTTGAAAAATTGAGTTTTATTTACGAATATCGTAGGAAATTTTATTACCTACCTACTTGCTTTTATTTTATAAGAAGATTAGGAAATTTCCACGTTTCTACATTCTATATGTAGTTCTCAAAATTGCACTCGCAATGCAGAAAGCAATTTATTATGACAATTAAATTCTTGTAATTGCTTGGAAAAAATGTACGTACGATCTCATGACTACAAGTTTAAGCACGTTTTTTTTTTCTAAATTTTTACTACAAATATGTGTGAGTACGGTACATACAAGTTACCGTAATAAAAGTAAATTATGCTACGGCACAACTTGTGCGATTTCGCCAACATTGTTTTTTTTCTATTTTTCAGCACTTCTTTTTGGCAATGAAATACTCAGTGATTCTCAAACTAGACATATTGGTTGCATTGATCCGCAATGTGATATTGTAGCCGTTGTTAAAGATGCTTACGATAATGCTCGACTATTATGTGATCAGTATTATTTGAGATCGCCCGAATTGACTGTAAAAGAAGTTAATGGTGAGTAATCAATAATTGAGCCACTAATTAGTATGATTTTAATTAAGCTATAGGTACCTATAATATACCGAATATCTGTGTTTTTTATGTGCAGCTCTACAACCAAATGTTCCTGTAAAAATCGTCTACGTTCCGTCTCATTTGTATCATATGATTTTTGAATTATTTAAAAACTCAATGAGAGCCGTAGTCGAACATCATGAAGAAGCCGATGATCTTCCAGAGATCAATGTGTACGTTGTATGCGGCAAAGAAGACATTTGCATCAAGGTAAGGAATTGTCTCGATGTAAATACCATATCGAGTAATGACTGCATGTACTAGTAGTACTCGATTACAATTATTACCGGTTTACAGTAAATAGGTCTTTTTTTTTTTTTTAATTGAATAACAGCCTATCATGTTACGCTATCGTGTAATTTAATAGATTGATGATGTGACTGTCACATTTAATAGAATTACTCTTACTGTATAGAGTAACGACTAACAACCTCGTTTATATATTCGATGTCGTCCTTATTTTGTCATTTACATTGTAATATTTACAGATCTCAGATCGTGGTGGAGGTATTCCGAGAAGTCTTACCGATCGTTTGTTTACGTACATGTACTCAACCGCACCGAAACCGGCTGCTTCGGATATAAACACCGTACCACTGGCAGGTACGGTGATGCACAGTATTAAAAACTTTGATCAACTTTTAATTGCTTGAGGCTGCTTATGGCTGCGTGAATTTCATTCAAGCATTGAAAGTTTTATGGTTTAAGGGTTATGCTAATAATATGATCGAAGCCCATTACCTCCCCTCCATTTCTACAGAATGGAGCCGTCGGAAGCCACAATAGGACCAAAGAAAATTTCATTTTTGTTCCCTCCCCCCTCTCCACCCTGAAAAACTGAGTCCTAGTCCTCGAAAAATTACAAAATTGAAAACTTGAGATTATGAACATTGAAATTTTTCGATGAATTTGAATATTTTATGAACTTTCGAACACGTCGTCGGGCCCTCCTACAAAGTTGAGACTTGGGATAAATTGCTCTCTGCTCTTCAGTCTCCAACGGACTTATTGCAAAATCTGATAAACTCAGCCTTTGGGCAATCTGTGAAACAGTTAGAAATGAATTTTGTTGCAATTCCAACAAATTTTATGACATTAAAGCTTAAAATCAGAATAATCTTTCTCAAACATTTTTTTAAAAATTATTTAGTGTATGAAATTGGATTTAAACTTTTTGAAAAATTTATGTGCAATCAAATTTTATTCGGTAAAAAATAGAGGGAAAGGAGAGTGTCCTCTAAATATAATTTTTGGTAGATTTTACAAGTCTTTGAGATTACAATTTTTTTTTTGTTGAGAAATTGATGTTGATTTTTTTTTATTTAATACGTCATGAAATAGGTCTTCAGTAATTCAGAATCGGAAAAATTGAGCGAATCATTTCTCAGAAAAACTGCGTACTCTGCACCAAATCGATCAAATTCAACGTTTTTTGAAATATGACTCTCCCTCCCCCTCCCCCCATTTTGATGAAGTTTTGGGAGGAAAGTTTAAAATCATGTGGCACATCGTTCATTAGATTTTTGATGGTGCTGGTTTTTAATTTCAACTCACTTATTTAATCTAATCCTCCCCCCCCCCCATGCGTTCTATGGTGATTCAGATTTCGAAAAAATCGTAAAGATCGTGCGACATGAGGTTTGTTCGGAGTTTTGTGGTGCTAATTTCGAATTTCAGATCAATTTTCCTTTTCTTCTCTCTCTTTTTTTTTGGTTATTCTCACTGTCTCTGTTTTCCTTCCTCCCTGCTACACTTAAATAAAAACTAATAGGTACATACTTATATTTGAAAAAAAATGAACATGTTGATCTTTTTTTGATGAATATTCAAAATTGGGGTGTTGAGTCATCAAATTTAATTTCTGAAAAAAATGATCAAACTGCGAAAGAAACGTGTATACTTACTCGTACAGATAATTTTTTGATTTTTTCCCTCTTTTTTCATGATCTCAAAAATTACATAATTTGTTTTATTTTTATAAATTTTAAAAAATTAGGTTAGGTACTTGAAATTTTTTTGAATCATCTTTTTGAAGAACTATGATTTTTACTAAATTTATTTCAACCAAATTTATCCTGTTGAGTATTTTTTCATCAAACAGAAAAATTTCAAAACATTTCGAGCAATATATTTCCTCGAAAAAAAAGGGGTACAAACTGTGGAATTTTAGGAAAAATTCAACATTTTGACTTATAACTTGGTTTAATTAATTTTTTATGATTTATTAAAAAAAAAAGCTTTGAATGTTCTAATTTTTTCCACTTATTAGAAAAGTCAAAAACTTCCTTTTGCAATTGAAAAAAAAAACTTGGCTCACAAATTTTTTTGGAATTGATTGACAATGAAACAGAATTGAATTTGAGGAGCTAAATCATGTTCCATACTTGAGCTTTTTTCATGTTATCTTTACATTTCTCCAATTTCCCTTTTCATTTTATTTTTTTTTCGAAAAATGGACGGTAAACTAATTTAAAGGGAAAAAATGTTTTCGAAATTTTTCAATTTTTTGAACAATAAATTAAAATTTTATCGATTAATTCTACATTTCGAGTTTTTTAGCTCATAAACCACTTATTTGTTTGTTTGATTGAAAAAAAAAGATGATTTTCGTTTCCTTGATTTAATCTACTGAAGTTGATCGTCTCAACAAATGAAAATAGGCCAGCTTTAATTAGGTTTAATGATTCAAGATGAAAATTTATTTTACGCCAAAGATAAGCTGAAAGTTGTAATCTTAATTTCTTGTTTGCCCCAAAAAAATTGAATTATTCGTGCATCTGGGTAAACATCCGACTCCGAAGATAATCGAATGTGACCGAGCTAAAATTATACAATGTTCAACAATTTCGATTCTGATTACATGTAATTTTTGTTCCACTTCTTTTACCTGAAGTACTAATTAGGTACTTATTCAGTACTCGGTGGTTAGAGGTTAAATAAAAGAAAAATGCACTATTTTTCTTTTGGGTAACGTATCTTCACTTTCAACCGATAATCCGATCTGGGCATTATTGCTCAAAATTTGCATCACTGATTTAAAAAAAAAAAAATTAAACTCATAATCACCCTCATCAGCTTAATGGATTATAGGAAATTTTTCAACGCAGGGCCGAGAAAATGAAATTTTCCTTTTATGTATTCTTGACCAAGTTGTAATAAATTGATTGTCGAATTTTTACAGGTTACGGTTACGGATTACCTATTTCACGTTTATATGCACGTTATTTCCACGGTGATTTATCTTTATTGTCGTGCGATGGACTTGGTACAGACGCAATCATATATTTAAAAGTAAATTTTTATTGCAATTTTATTATATTTTCTAGTCACGATCAATATGTATTTACGATACCTACATACATAAGTTAAATTTTGCAAAGCTCGCCAAATCAACGACCTTGCCAATAGATACGTGAAAGTGGTTTGTAGGTAGACGACAGAAGTTGTATTGCATTTTACTGCGAGATAAAATGCGATAATTTAATACGTATAATTGCTTTTGAATTGTAAATTTGCATTCACGCGTTGGTAAAGGTCGTCGAAATGATTAAAATTCAAGTTTCAAGTCGATAATAGGATGAGTGTTTTTTTTTCTCTCGAATTGGTAACACTGTCGAATATCCTAATTAAAAAATAATACATTACGAACGAATTTCAATTAAACATTATTACGCGTAACTAATTATTTTGTTTTTATAGGCGTTATCGAACGAAGCAAATGAACTTCTACCCATATTCAATAAGAATTCGACGCGATACTACCGTACAATTATACCGACCGGTGATTGGAGCGGGAACCGGAGTTTTCATTCTAAAATACATTCGTAATTCCTACCTGTACCTACCCCGATTGAAAATTAAGCCAAATTTTATTATTTTATTTAAGCTGTAGTCGTATAATTATCATTTTATCCTTGTTTTAAAAAAAAATTCAATTTTCAACCACCCTAGTCGATAGTCTGAATGAATATTGTTTTTACTATGAACTGAATTTTAATTTATACTTTTTTTAATTGATTTTTTTTGGAAAAAAAAGTTGTACATTTAGAAACGGATTTACCTTACCGATTATTAGTTTATTGTGGGGTAAAATTCTCCTCGTTGACGTTATTCAGTTAATACCTACTTGAGGAATGACGTGATATGAGCATAACACTGTCGTACAACATGTCGTACGATACTCTACCAACCTGTAGGAAATGACTCGTGTGTTCTTGGAGCTGGCCTCCTGTTTGGAAACTTTCGTTTTAATCGTTAGTTGGTACTATTTTCTTTTGTATTTATTTTATTTACTTATTTATTGGAGTATACGATTGCTTATCAATACGAGCTCTTGTTGTAACTTAAATTATACAGGGTATTTGGTAAATGCGTTTCTGTGTGTATGTGATAGCAGTTACCAGTCGAAATGGCGATGTGGAGTACCTATAGATCGTGTTTGTGAACCTTTTTTAAAAAATTAATTCGAGAATCATTTTGCTTTCATGAAATGTTTATGTGGTGTGTTCTGTGTAGATATTTTTTTGATAAACTATTGTATGGAATTTAATTGAAGTTCGCATCACTGGTTGTATAGTTTGTGTTACTTAATTATTTATGTTTCCGATTTGTGATGTGATTTTTGCAAAACTTTCCGAAATATATGAATATGTGTGTTGATTTGTCATATTTTTCTAACCTAGTATTATTATTATTTTTTTTGGAACTCAGGAAGTAGTATCATGGTTGACTGTGATGATAATAATTGGACTCGTTGTCTCGTTACAGGTTTCAAATAGTAGGTTCCATAAATTTTTTGCCCCGAAATTGAACACAACTCACAAGGACTGAAAGAATTAAATTCATAGCCTGGTTAGAAAGTTGGATTTGCCCAATCTGTTGTTTTTTTCAATCTTCTTTCAGCAAAATAATATGACGTAAGAAAATATCAGAGCCATCGTCATGATACTAACCACCTTTCTTCTGGACCATTCCAAGTAGCCTAAGAAAATTAGTCGAAAAAAGGGGGCCACAGGGAAACGCTAGAGGGCAAGCTGAATATTTGGTATACTGGCCTATTTTTATACCCTAAACACGAATCCTTGGTATCCCCACCTATCCCAAGTGATTTTTCCCCCTAATGTGGATTACTGGATTTTAGCCCCAATGAGATTTTTCAGAGGTTTTTCACCCATACCTCCCGAAATTGTGGCCCTAGCCCAAAAATGGGGGGAATAAAAATTGTTCTAAATCAAATTTCCTATCAGATGAGCTATGAACCAACTTCGTCCCCCTGAGGGGGGGGGTGGACCCTCAGTCAATTTCAAAAAAATTAGCGAATAAGAAAATGGGGTGGGGGTCTGAATTTTGGTATACTGGCCTATTTTTGTACCCTGAACACGAATCCGTGGAGTCCCCACCTGTCCCTAGTGATCCCCCTAAGTGGATTTTAGCCCCCCCCCCCCAAATTTGGTTTTGTACCCCTATCTCTCGGGATTGTGGTCCTAGCCCAAAAATGGGGGTATATAAAAGTTGTTCTAAATCAAATTTTCTATCAGATGAGCTATGAACCAACTTCGTCCCCTTAAGGGGGGTGGAGCTGGACTCAATCAAATATAGGAGGTTTTTGAATCTTAGTCATGATTTTGGGGAAAAAATCACTTAGGACAGGTGGGGACTCCACGGATTCATGTTCAGGGTACAAAAATAGGCCAGTATACCAAAATTCAGATTCCCCCCCCCCCGCATTTTCCTATTCAACGCAAATTTTCTTGAAATGGACTGAAGGTCCACCCCCCTTAGGGGGACGAAGTTGATTGATAGCTCATCTGATAGGAAATTTAATTTAGAACAACTTTTACAGACCCCTATTTTTGGGCTAGCGCCACAATTTCGGGAAGTAAGGCGAAAAAAACCTCATTTGGGGGGCTAAAATCCACAATTGAGGGAAAGCTCACTAGGGACAGGTGGGGACACCAAGGATTCGTGTTTAGGGTATAAAAATGGGTCAGTATACCAAAATTCAGCTTGCCCTCTAGCGTTTCCATATTCAATGCTAATTTTCTTAGGCTATAATTCGACCATAAAAATGCGATTTTTAAAGTCATGTCTTTCGGTTTTGCTCAAATTTTTTTTACAATGTCTACGCACCCAGTATAACTAGTATAAGTGAGAAACTGTTTTTGAAATGTTTAATTTTCGAGATGGGATCTTTTAATGGAGGGAGAGCACCCTCCGCCAAATTTGGGCAAAACTTTCTAAAAAGATCTGGGGCATGTGATATATCGATTTGTATGTTTTTGGCACTGGTGAACACGAATATGACGTCAGATTTTTGTTTGGACCCCATCCATGGCCCTCAGCACCTCCCCAAATGGGATAAAAATTGAAAAAAGTGTTTTGTTTGTGCGACACATGAAATAATATGTTTTTGGTGACGCTGAACGCGAATATGACGTCAGATTTTTGATTAGACCCCATATATGGAAATCATTACCCATTTGTTGGACATTTACAAAGGGGAGGATCTGGAGGCCATGGGTGAGGTCAGTTTAAAAAACTAAGGCTATATTCGTGTTCAGCGATATCGAAAACATTGTATTTCATGTGTCATACGAATGAAACCATTTTTTTTACTTTTAACCCCTTTGGGGAGATGCTGGGGGCCGCAGATGGGGTCCAATCAAAAATTTGACGTCATATTCGTGTTCAGCGTCACCAAAAACATACAACTCGATATGTCACATGCCCCAGATTTATTTTTGAAAGTTTTTCCCAAATTTGGAGAAGGGGGTGCTCCTCTTCCATTGAAAGATTCCATCTTGAAAATTAAATATTTTGAAAAAGAATCAAAAGATACATCTATGGAAATTTTTTCAAAAATTTAAATGGTAGCTCCCACTTACAGCACTATTTTGAAATTTGAAATTTCAATTTGAAAGTTCAACTTTCAACTTTTGAAAATTTCAAAATGCTTAAAAAGTTTGAAATGCAATGCCCTTTTGAACTGTGAAATCATTTTTGATCAAAGTATCATAGCTTTGGAGGCATGCGCTGTTGAAGTTGAGTATCTCGAGACAATGTAAAAATAATTGAAGAGCCCCCCCCCACCCACCCCTCAGGGGGCTGAGACCAAACTGGTTGCGGATTTCTTTTACTTATTGGGTGCGTAGACATTGTAAAAAAAATAGCGAAATTGAAGGACATGACTCAAAAACGTTGGCTCCTAAGAAATAAAAAGCTTCCTGAAATGGAATGGGTAGCACATCGAAAACTGAACAAGATTTGATGCATTTTTAGCCTTATCTGAAAATTAAAAGAGCTGCCTATTTTCGGGGGAAAAAATGGTCTTTTGATATTTTTTGGGACTTATGAAAATTTTTAAATTTCAGCATTGAACTCTCGCCTGGGGAGGGGGGTGGAGGGTAGCTAATGACCTGAAAATATGAAGTTTTGTATTTTTTAGATATTTTCGAAACAATTATTTACTTTGTATCAGAGCACTAATGTATTTATCTTACGATTAGTACTTATGCATTCGCAGTAATACATGGAATTATCTGATAACAGGCAATCAGGCATGACTTCGTAAATTTTTTCAAAATGTGCTCTAAAGCGTACATACCCAACCCACCTGTAGATTGTAAATCTATCTGAAGAATGGAGATTTGCGATGTCAAGTATCAATGACAATTTTCACGCATCATGAGCATTTTGCGCAATTTAAAAATTTCTATCTTCAACTGGTTGAATTTTCATCATTTTCAGTCCATTAACGCAACAAAAGAAAATTTTTTTTTTCAAATGTGTATTCAAATTTTTAAATAAGAATAAACGAGGGAGATTTAAAACGTAAAATACAAAACGATCAATGAATTGAAATAAAAATAATATGTAAGTACGTACAACGAAAAACGCTAAACAATATTCACAATTGATAAAAGTTGAAGCTAATAGAGTTACAAAATACACAGAAAATCAGAATGAAATGAAACATAGGTAATATGGGTATAGTACCAGTACGACTATATGTGAACATTAAAATATTATATCTAAGACATGACTGAACTTTTTGGCGGTGGCTTGAAGTCTAATGGATTTTCCGACGTGCTTTGACTTTTTCTTTTATGGTGATGAATGGCTGCTGTATACGAAAACACGCACAGGACCGAGTAACATATTTGACCAGCCTGAGGAAAAAAATTAAAATTAATTACTCGAACATTTTCTCGCAATAAACACGATAATGTTTAAGGTAAACAGACCAAAGAAGATTCGTATTTTCGCTGCACAATCATCCTTGTTTTTGGGTCTGGAAACGAAAAAAAAAATTAATTAGAAATTTCATTGATATCGTTATTACCGTATTTTAACGATTCAGAGGCTTTATAAGGCACCACTTACTGTATTCTTCTAAAACGAAGTATCGTCCTTTCACCGTGAAACACTTCCTGATGCTTTTTAATTTCACGAAGAACTAAAAACAAAACATAAAAAAAGAGCATTAACAAAATGACATTACATTTAAGACCCCAAAATGACCTAATTTTTATAGACAAAGTCTTCAACTCGCGGTAATATTTTTTTTTATTTATGGTATTTTAGATATTATAGCTATTAAAACCAAGTCGTTAACCATTTTATCCGAAATATTAAACCGGAAAATTCACTCAAAGCAGGGTATAAGCCATGCAAAGTCAAAAATTCTTTTTTTTTTCATTAAATAAAATCCATCACCTTGGAAAAATTTTGTTTAAAAAATTCTCTCAAGTTTTTTAAAAGTTACTTTATAAGAAAAATTTCAGCATTTAGAATGAAAACAAAAAAAATCGGAAAAAATTCCATAACTCGATTAGATAGATAAATAGGTAGGAAGGAAGTCAAATAAAACTATGCAAAAACGACCCAAAAAAAATCATTCCGCCAAAAAACGCTAGTAAAAAATCCAAAAAGCAACTCCAACTCGATACCTACTGCTTTTTCAGCCAGAAACAATCGCACTAGACAAACATTCAAATTTTTCTCAAAAAAAAAAAAAAATAGAAAAAAACAATGGGGGTTAATACAATACCATTTTTGGGCTTCGGTAGGTATTGAATTTTAAAAAACCTATCCTACACATTGCAAAAACCATTCATTATATTTCTGCAACTCATCTTTCATCTCTGAAATAACATTTCACTAAAAAAAATGTACGACCACGCAGAAAAAACTTCCACAACAATAATTTTACGGTATTCTAAATCTGTCTAGTGCGTTCAACTACCTACAATATTACGTAAATAAGGCAGAATCAGTGAAAATTTAAGCATTCGAGCCAAGCCATGCCACTACTATAGTATGCTAAATGCTTCAGCATATATAATACAAACTTATCATACATAGGTATTCGAGTACATTAAATACAAAAATATAATCTAATAAGAGAACCTTTTAATTAAGACGTGAAAATTTAACATGTACTTTTTTTTCGGGACTCTTTTTTTTTGGTTCATTTCAAAGAAATTAAAGCGCAACATACTGAAGCTTAAGATACTAATGAGATGGCCAGGCAAGGGTAAACTAAACACTAAACATTATTAATTACAATTAAGAAGTCAGGTAATGAATAGTGATAAAGCAAACACGAGCGTAAATACAGTACATTATTCTCATACGAATATAAACATTTAACAAAAAAAAAAATCGGTCTTCGGAAAAAAAATTGAGAAAAAAAATGACAAACGAGTATGCGATTTAATAGAACCAGCTATTCAATGCTTTTAAAAAATTTGAAAAAAAAACTATACTGCTAAAGTTAACACTGGACATGTACACAGGTCACTACACAATGGTGCAAATAATAACAAATCAACACAAAATAATGCTTTACAGTCAACGAGTGTAAAGCGAACAAAAAAGTTATAATGCTCTGTTTTATTATTAGGAAAAAAATGTGATACCTCAAAATCCTGGATTGCAGCAATGTGAACACATTCCACCGCCAAATAAGAAATCGTTAAAGAACAACATAACGAAATGATTAAAAACATATTCGATGATGTATTTTTACGTATAATATTATTACAAATAAAATAGTATTTTTTTTTTTCATATGTACCAAGGACCATCTCAAAAGTTTCTTAAACTTTTGTTTAGATATTAATTTTTTTTTTCGCAACTACGTACACTGAATAGTAAGAAATAAATCTCGCAAAGGAGCGTAAAGATAAAAATAAAGATAGAATATTGAAAAAAAAAATTGAAAAAAAAATTATAAAACAGAGTAAAAGAAAGAGATTGCAATCGATAATGTTTTGTAATTTGTCATCGAACTTCTGAATATAATGAAATAGGTACCTACTTATTTATTCTGAGGTAAGAAAGTTATTTAGCATTATTTAAAAAATGTATGTACAATGATCATTATACCTATGTATACGAATAGTACAAAATGGTAGCACATATTTTTCAATCCAAATACCAAGAGTATGCTGATGTTACGTAGGTAGGTATTTATTACCTACACCTATCATCATAAATATTGTATATTGTAGTAATGAATTAACTCATCATTCTCATCTGCCTGCAACACTCGCGAAAATGATGCAAAAATCTTCAGTGGCAACGAACACGTGTTTTCCCAAGTTTTCTGAGATTATCAAGCGATAATAAAACGCTCACGTAGCTTTTAAAATCATCAATCGTCGTACTGAGTATTCTGCCACAACTTTGGGTTCGAATTCCCTTGATGATGCTGTAACCCTTACTACACATGAGCGAAAATGCGATTGCCAGACTAAAGAATTAAAGGAGGAAAATTAAAATGAATCAAATACAATTTTTTTCAGCATGATGGAACTGTTTAAATAGCTATGTACCGCGAGTGTGCCATTACAAGTTTAGAATAATTATTTCATTTGAGAATGCGCCAACTCAAGCTTTCCAAGTGTTAAATAGGAAGTTTGCAGACCCCAGAAATTGAAGAGTGTTGGATCATTCAAGTTGCACATATTTTATACCTAGTTGATGATATCCTATTGTAGAACTTTGAGGCACAAAAAAGATTCTTTCAATTTTAACCTGATTTCAAAATTGAAGAAGCTTGAGCGAATTATTCAACAGGACATTCCGCATGACCCAAAAAGTGTATCATGGGCAACCCCTCCCAATCTACTCCCTGCATCAGTCTACAAACCAAACTTCAGTCTTCGAGATCAATTTACTCCAGTGATAACTTAAAGTGAAAAGTAGGGCGTATAATAACGACCTTGAAAAAGTGTTGTTCATAATTTGAGGATTTTAAAGGTAAATGAAATTTTTTTTGGTGTTTATAATTACTAGATTATTACGTTTCGGAAGTTCTCCACTTTATTCCCTTTCATAAATTATTTTTAAAAAATGATAAGAAATTTCTTAAAAATTCAACATCAAAAGGAACATCGAATTTCTTGCAAAGCTGATTTGCGTTTTCTTTCCAAAATCGAAAATTTATTGAAAAACGCTGCTTAATATCTATTTAAGAAATGCCAGGTTTACGCAATTGTTTATAAAAATGTTTAAAAACTGTTACATCAGGATAGGTAGGTACCACCTACTGCTATCTAAACTTTCGAAAATTGCCAAAGATGAAAAAAATCAACTTTAAAGACGTCAGTCAAGTTCAAGAAGTACCTGTAGGTACCTATAACTGAATTATTTTGTGATAAAAAAAGTGCGAAGTACCTAAAATCAATTTGTAATCACCAAGATAGTAATTCAATTGGGGAACTAATTCAAGAAGTGGTCTTAAGAAAAAGAATTAGGTACTTCAGAAATTACCTACTGTAATAACCTGGTAATTACCCTGATCACTTGGTAAATAATTGTAGCTAATTACTTGGTAAATTACCATAAATTACTTGATAAATTACTGTAGTAACTTCGGAAATTACCGTAGTAACTTTGAAAATTACCACCATCACTTGGTAAATTACTGTAATTACTTGGTAAATTACCGTATTTACTTGGTAAATTACCGTATTTACTTGGTAAATTACCATATTTACTTGGTAAATTACCGTAATTACCTTGGAAATTACTGTAATTACTTGGTAAATTACTGTAATTACTTGGTAAATTACTGTAATTACTTGGTAAATTACTGTAATTACTTAGTAAATTACCGTAATTACTTGGTAATTTACCGTAATTACTTGGAAAATTACTGTAATCGCTTGGTAAATTACTGTAATTACTTGGTAAATTACCGTATTTATTTGGTAAATTACTGTAATTACCTGGGAAATTACCGTAATAACTTTGTAAAATTGTAAATTATTGAAATAACTTTATAAATTACCGCTGTCACTTCTTTAAAATACCGCAATTAGTTGGTAAATTAACGTAAAAACTTTGAAAATTACTGCACTGTTATCATTTGATAAATTACCGTAATTACTTGGTAAATCACCGTAATTATTTGGTAAATTACCGTAATTAGTTGGTAAATTACCGTAATTACTTGGTAAATTACCGTAATTACTTGGTAAATTACCGTAATTACTTGGTAATTTACCGTAATTACTTGGTAATTTACCGTAATAATTACTTGGGAAATTACGGTAATAACTTGGTGAATGATCGTAATTACCGGGTGAATGATCGTAATTACCGGGTAAATGACCGTAATTACTTGGTAAATGACCTGTTACTTTGTAAATTACAGTAAATTTACTTCGCTAATTCAATCACCAAAAAGCCTATTTTGAAAATTTTCATATTATTGACTAGAAATTTTGATTCGCTTTCTCCTCTTTTTTCACGGCGCTTTTATGCCACCCATCTTTGGTCATTTTACTTATTTTTGAAAGTTGAGCAGCATCATCGATTCTAGTAATTGGCAAATAACCTGAGCAAAGGCAAACCGAGGGTAACAGATTTTGACTATTAAACATTATGAAACATTGTACTTGATGTGAGAGCCTGAGAGGTTGATTTGATTTTGCCAAACTAAGCATTTTTCAAATTTGAATAGTAGGCAATCACTCAAAAATTTCAATGTTGAAAGAAACGCAGATTGACCTGAGCAAAGCGAAGGAAAAAGGGCAAAAGCTTTTGAAAATTCATAATCAAGAAGTAAAACATCATTTTTAATGTAAGCATATTTTTCTATCCTTGATTCTTAAAAAAAAATTGTCAAGTACCTACCTACACGAAACAATTCTGAAAAAAAAACAATTTACGCTGATGAAGGAAGGGAAAAGTTGAAATTTTTGATCCAAGAAATAAGTAGGTATTGGTAGGTACGGGAAAACAAATCTTTCCTAAGTGAAAAATTTCCCAAAGAAGCCCGAAAATATGCACCTATTTTATTTGTTTGTGTGTATTTTCTTAAAATTTTCAGCGTAAGGCTGAAGGAAGCAAACTGCCATCTCGGCCCCCCTTCACTGTTACCTCTCAACGTAGGTATTAAGGCAAAATACCTATGAAGAGTGATATTCCAAAACTCGCTTTGTCCATTTTTATCAAAGTTGGGTTTTCAGCGGTACCTGGTAGATGAAGTATTAACTCACATTCCTACATCATCAACCTACCAAAATAAGGTATTAAACTCATCTCAATAGCCAATTCACTAAAAATTAAAAAAAAAAATATTATTTCAAAATGCGCTTTGTCCATTTGTATTGAAATTTTTTTCAGCAGTATTTAGTGGATGAAGTGTATACCAACACTCCTACATCATAAAATCACCCAAATAAAGTGCAAAACTCGCCTAAAAAGCCAATTTACCCGTTTAAAGGGAAACTGTTTTTCCTCTTTCCTGAAAAGTTGTGAAAATGGACAAAGCGAGTTTTGGAATATCACTCTTCCTATGCATATTGAATTGAGATGTCAAAATTATGTTGAGAAGAGAGGGGTTTTTTAATTTTCGAAGCCTTACTTGAATACCTAATATGCCTACCACATTTCCATCGCAATATACGCTACAGTATAATATTATAAAATCTCTCTATGGCTATTGGCTACACGTAAATACGTACAATTTTCAAATCGATATAGGTAACTTTTTTTATAACATGCTAAATAACTTTCATAGTATCCTAATGTATAAAATAAATAAGACGAATTATTATCACATCGTTTCTGGACGAAAGACGAAATTACAAAACATCCGGATCGCATAAGAAAGGAAAAAATAAAAGGTAAAAAACAGGCAAAAAAAAGACTTTACGGGTTGAAAAAAAATCGCTCAATAAATAGTGAATTTATATAAGTCAAAATACTAAAACAAAAAAACCCACAAAAAAACAAAAGTATACAAAGTGAGTTCATTACACTAACAACATAAAAAAAGACGTAATAATGAAAAATGGAAAATGAAAAAAAAAGGAAAAAATTTAGAAACAGCATGCGTAATAAAGAGAAAAAAATTCGCGCAAAAATTGCTGTATATAAATCGAAATAAACTTCGAATTGAGTAAAATTAAAGCGCAGTGCATAGTTTTCTAACAAATAGGTATAGGGGGAAAAACATCGGTAGGTAATTTAAAATTATAAATTATTTTAATTACTTTATATTTTTACATTAGAGTGATGATTATTTTAATAAAATAGGTATTTATTTATTCGATAAACATCACAGCTACTACAAACGGTCGACAAGTTTTAAAAAAGCCTAAATCGAAAGTTTTGAGAGGTCCTTGAATCGGCGAAAATTATATTACCAGTACATAAAATAGGACTACTATAAAATAGTACGTGAAATTTTCGCAAATTGTGTATCTTATTGAGATTCAGAGCCTAAATTATTGTCTACGGCTTTTTCTTTTTCAAATAATATAATTAATTTTTCTCTCTCCCTATTTCCCTGATAGGCTCGAATATGAGAACTTTTACACCTTTGTATACGTTTAAGTTATTTGTTTCACATGATGTATTTATTATTTTTTTTTCAAAAAACAAAAGCTAGATAATGCAGCCAAAGCGAAATATTAAAAAGTAAAAAAAAAAAGTCGATTTAATCTATGATATGAATGTATCCATTAATTCGTCATATTAGATATGGCTACCTTTTTTTAAGAAATAGATAATATATACCATTATACCACATGCATTTAGATTTTAAAAGCTTTTATTGATGCCAATAACTTTTGAATAAATGAAGATACTTATTTTGAAGTGAATGGTAATGCATCATTTCAAAGAGGCAAAAAATCTGATGGGACTGTCTGCATTTTCGTTTTCAAACGATTTTGTAGCATTTTTAGGCTCATTTTCAATAAGAGCAATGAATTTTATTGAAAAAAGCCCAAAAAAATCATGCAGCTAAAAAAAAATTGTTTTTCTAATTGTTAGATTTTTTTTTAGATAATTTAGCAATATCGTTTTGCAAAGTCTCATCAAATTAAAAATTCTTCTGATTTTTTTAAAAAAAAGAGCCAAGTGGTGGAGAAAGGGGCACAAAATGTTGTGTTCAGGCTTCTAACATCAAAAATGTAGGAATTTCAATAAAATAATTTTTCTTTGAAAATTAAAAAAATTATCTAACCATCCAAAACAGTTGAGAACCACTGAATCGACAAAATCGTCAATTTTCTGAATATTCTGTAGATATAACTTT
This sequence comes from Planococcus citri, assembly GCF_950023065.1. NCBI lineage: Eukaryota > Metazoa > Arthropoda > Insecta > Hemiptera > Pseudococcidae > Planococcus > Planococcus citri. Next base: position 33,751,569 of record NC_088680.1, read on the forward strand.
AACATCGCTGGAATTACTTCAACTGATTCACTCAAAATGTTACTGGCATAAATAAAAACCTATTTACTCAAAAAACAGTCTACTATTTTTCACCTTTTCAGATAGGTACCTAACGTTCAATCAACTAACAAGAATAATTTCTGTTTGAAAAAATTTTGGAATTTAATTTAAACATTTTTTATAAATTTCCATACTTCGACACCTATAAATTTTCTAGCCGTATAACGATTCACGAAAACAAATTATGCTCTGCGATATTATTGTAATCACCTACACTCAGAGTCATGTGAAACTCGACGACGAAAAAAAATGAAATCAAAAAATCAAGAAAAAAAGAAGAGAAAGAAAATACAAAATAAAATGAAAGGAAAATAAAAGAAACGCAAACGTAGATACGCACCTTACTACCAGAAAATAATAAACCAACTCCTTCCATGCAAACTTGAAGTAAGCCTCCTTCGCCAGTATTAATATCTTTGACTGGAAATTCGCCACCTAATTCGACAGTCTGTCCTAGATGCTGGCCTTGGGCTACGGCTCGTTCCATTGCCGATTTGATGCAATAATATAATTGTTTGCTCTATATGTGAAGAAATTAACCGGTAAGTGAATCGTGAATCGGTCCTCAAAATACGAAATGAGAACCACTGGATCGCGAGAACCGAGTGTAAAAGAGCTGCATATACCTACGATTTTATTTGAGAAAAAAAAAGCTACCAAGCTAAGTAAGCAATACTCTCTATGATCGATTTGTGATTTTGTTGCGTCAAATCGCCAAGCTCTACAAATATTTACTCGTGTGAACGAGTCGTATATATACGAGCACAATTTCATTTCAATTTTTTTTACAAGTTAAAATAATTTTTCGACGAAAGCTTTAGACATGTGAGCAAAAGCTAGCTTACCTTTTTGGTAAAGTACTTATGTAAACTAGTCTGGCCACCGACTTTTTTCCATAAACAGAGAACTTTATTCTTCGGACTGTACGTCATGTTGATGACACGTTCGTACCACCATCTTTCCGATATTACACCGTTTATCGATCTCATGACCAGACCGTCATCTCGAACTTCGACAAAAAGCAACAGGCCAGATGCATCGGTACCAACATGAACGGCGAAACTTTGCCCGTGACCCAGACGTGAAGCTACACATTTCAAGTCTACATCGTTTCCGTGCTAAAATGAAAATTCAAAAAGTAGGTAAAATAAGTCAAGTTCGAAATTAAGTGAATATCAGCTTTTAAAAAAATGGACACCGACTAGATTATTCAGACGATACAACAGCGAAGTTATTTCTTCGGCGTAGCAAATGGCGATTCGGCATTTACCCAGCATACTTCGCACTTTGGAATTGATCAAGTTCTTTTTCACGTTCATCATTAACATGAATGCAGTCAAATTGTACAGCATTGTTGATAGCAGACGGTCTTCGTCATGAGCCAGTCTTCTTTGTTCGTTTTCGCTTAAATGTTTATACCTATCGAGTGAAAAAAATCAAATATGGAGATGAATTGAAGGGCTCGTGGTTGAAAATATACATAGGTCTAAATGAATATAGACGATTGACCCCCACCTGTCCATCATTTCCCCGGGTCCTTGATCCATTCCAACGATATCTCTTTCGTGACTAACAGCGTCTATAAAAGCATCTTCCCAGAATTGCATTTTATCCCACAATGATGATCTTTCTTTACCCAGGAAACCTGCAGAGAAAAAAAATTTCTCAAAATCGTGATAATTCAAGAACACGTGCAGGTTCAACAAAAAAATATTAACCTTCGAATAAATAAGTTCGATTACTTTCCGGACTATTGAAACCTAAAGTGTTATGAATGGCTCCGGCATGATACCGAAATCCGGCACTTAGGGAAGATTTGCTCGACCACGCACTCGGTATACGATTTCTCGAGTACCTCGAAAGCTGCAGTATTAAAAATACGTCAAGTATTAAAGAACAAGAAATATCCGTACATCGTGAAAGTACATCAATTAAAATTTTTAATTACCGAATTTTGTTCAATTTCGCTATCGGAAACTGTACTCCTGAACGAGGCGTTATTTTTATGCATCCTTTGTAACGTATAAGTAGGATTGGTTACCATGCTTCCAGTCTCAGAAACGTTTCCTGATTCTGGTGACATGCGTAATAAGCCTTCAGCTAAACCCTGAAAATTTAAATCACAAATATGAAATATTCTATCGTCGAGGTCAAATTGTAAAGGAAAGAGAAAATACGAACTTCTGCATCGATGGATGATAGTTTTGATATGAATGCTTGTTTCTTTTGGTTGAATAAATCTTTCAGAACGTCACTAGCGGAAGTGCTGACGTCACTGATTGGCGTTGTGCTCTCTTCATCGCCAGTAACCGAACTCGTGGTTAGTTTGATGGTGGAAGAACATTCACCTGTGAAGAAATATCACGTTAGAAAAAAGAAACGATCAAAACTTTTCTTATTCTTTCATAGGGTGTCCAATAAAATCTTCTATAGTCATAATGCAGGACTCTTGTAGGGCTTTGTACGACCTTCTCAAAATTTCTAAAAGACCTTCAGTTCAAAGCACATCAGATTTTACCACCTCATCTCCATCAATAAATGCACTCTGAAGATTTGGGAGCATTTTTCAATTTTCCCTCCTTCCATTCGAAAAAAAAATTCTCAACAGCTACCCGACACCTTTGCCCAACTTTGTTCAGATTTCATTCCCCCTTCCCTCCAAGAAGTAATTTTTCAAGATTTGAGAGTATTTTTCAAATTCTGAAATTTTCCCCCTTCCCCTTAAAAAAATGCAATCTCAACTTCCCCACAAAATGCACCATTAACAAGATTTGAGATTATTTTTCATTTTTTCCCTCCACTTTAAAAATACTCTCTCAACACCCCCCCCCCCACTTCTTTCCAAAAATACACTAACAATTTTAGTGTATTTTAGAAATGTCCCCTCTCACCCCTCGAAAATACACTTTCAAAATTCGGGAGTGTTTTTTGGATCCCTCCACCATTTTTGAGCAGTTACTTGAAGGCATTCTTCAAATTTTCCCCCTTTCCATCCAAAGATTTACTTTCAACACCCTCTTGAATTTCAGCACACCGATTTGAACGGGACCGCGATTTTTGGAAAGAGCATAGTCTGAAACCTCCAAAACCAAATTTTCAGCTGCCCAAGTTCATTTTTCGATTTTTGGCGAATTTTTGAAAATTCTAAAGTGACTGTTTTTGGCGATTTATGCTTTTTTTAAAAAAAGTACGTACTTGATCAATAAAAATGGTCAAAATAAGTTCCAAAACTAATTAATTACCCAAATCCAAATTTTACAATTTCCAGCTATTCTGGAGCCTCCAGCGCGATTTTTCAATTTCTCCAGAATTTTGAATTTGCTCCAGAAGGCGTGAATATGCAGTTGGGCAGCTAAAAATCGAGTTGTGTATTACACTCGACCTGTTTAACGAGTTTATCTACATTTGAGACGATTTTGGGAGTGACACCTCAAGAGTACTTTTTTTTGGGATTTTTTTATTTTGAAAAAAAGCTGGTCAAAAAACTACTCTTGAGGTGTCCTCTCCAGAATCGGCTCAAATGTGGATCAATTCGTTAAACAGGTCGAGTATGACACACAACTCGATTTTCAGCTGCCCAACTGCATATTCACGTCTTCTGGAGCAAATTAAAAATTCTGGAGAAATTGAAAAATCGCGCTGGAGGCTCCAGAATGGCTGGAAATGGCGAAATTTGGATTTGGGTAATCAATATTAGTACTTATTCTGACCATTTTTATTGATCAAGTACGTACTTTTTAAAAAAAAAGCATAAATCGCCAAAAAACAGTCAATTTTGAATTTTCAAAAATTCGCCAAAAATTGAAAAATGAACTTGGGCAGCTGAAAATTTGGTTTCGGGGGTTTTAGACTGTGCTCTTTCCAAAAATCGCGGTTCCGTTCAAATCGGAGTGTGACACTTCAAGAGGTTCCCTTGTAAGATGAGATTTTATATTCCTCCAATTCCTCCTTTCAAAAAATCTACTGTAAAGGGTTGGAAGTGTTCTTCGAATTTTTCAAATTTTCCCCTGAAAAATGCACTTTTTACATCCCTTTCACTCAAAAACGTCCTATTCAAGATTTAGGAGTACCTATTTCAAAAAATTTTTTCCTCTTAAAAATGCACTCTGACCTTCCAAATTTCAAAACTATTTTTAAAATTTTTTCCTTTCTTCTGAAAAATGCTACTTATATCTCAAGATTTGGGACCTCACAATACGAATATTACTTTTCCTCAAATTGTAACGGGCTGAGTTTTTTTTTTGTCCTTCTTTTGAATAATGAATTATTGGAAAGTGAGGAAAATGTATTTTCAACGATTTTTTAACGAAAAATTCTAGACTTTCGAGCCTAATTCGGCTTCATGTTGTCGAAAGTAGGAAATTTTCATTTTTTTAAAAAACGATTTTCAGGACTGATTAGACACCCTGTAGGCGATAGTGTTCATAATTCACCAAATGTACTGGCTTCCGAAGACTTCCTCGAGTCTGGAAACTGAGAAGTATCACTGGGAGAAGTAGGCGTTCTCAGATTTTCATGGCTTCCAAAAGGACTCGACATCTGTAAATATATTCATCAAAGCCATTCATCATCCAGGCAAATCATTCAAGAAAAGTGGGACGAGAGGCTACACAAACCTGCGAATCGAATCCTGACGTAGATGAATCGCATCCTTCCTTACTCCAATAATGCGTATGAGCGATTTCAAGCAGGTAAAACACAGAAGCCAATCCTCCAGAGTTGGAATTTGTAAAGCTCACTTCTAATCCATGAATACAGGCTTGTAAAAGCTTCAGCATTGATTTCCACGTCGTACGACTCACATACTGCAAGAATTTACAACATTGTAGTGCAGTCTAAAAATTATTTCAGGATCGTAAAATGAAACCTACAATGTGATTAAAACACCTACCACATCTTCTACGTGATCTGAAGGATTTATTTTGCAGTCCAGAGTTCGATTGAGTTTATTCAGCAGTAAACATCTGTTACCCTCATCTTCCAAAAGCTTTTTACAACGGTTAATTTTCAACCAGCCAACACTTTCACCTTCCAATATTTGATGAGCCAGCTAAGTAATAAAATCAGAATTAATCACAATGTCGAAATTCAAATCATTTTACTCAAATTTAAGAAAAATACTCACATCTCTTAAGAAGCCCTGATTCTCAGCACTATTCAAAGCCTTATCTGATCCTTGTTGTTTGGGCACATCGTCGGGTCTTTTTGGACTAGAGTGTCTAATTAAAGGAGACTTCTCAGCTAGAACTTTTTGGCCTTTAATCGGACTTTTGGAAATTGATCCTCTGGATTTACTTCTTGTAGGAGAAGTGTTTTCATTGCTTTTGGAATTTTTACTTCCTGCGATTGAATAACACATTTGATAGCTTGGTTTAGTTTGAAAATATTTTGAAGCAGTGGTTTATCTTGAAAAAATCATCAATTCTGTCTTACCGAAGAAGTCGGTGAACATATTGGAAGTTTGGGCTGCGATGCCGTTGATATCTTGACTAATATTGGACAAGAATTCTTTACCGGATAAACGATTGATATCGGATTGAATAACGGAAGACGAAGTTACGTTTTGTGAACTTTGAGGCGTCTGTTTGTTTCCCGATGATAATTCGGACAACAGACTTGCCTAGAGAGGAAAAACACGATGCAATGAGATCAACGCAATATCATAATGTAAACAATGTACTTTGTCATTTACAAGAGCAAAATGATTCAAAACAAAGATCTAATTCCTTTCATGATGTGTTTAGGCAACTTATATTACATATTCGCATAATTGGCGTACATTATTAAAAAATTTAGGGACATTATTCAAAGTGCTTTTCGTTTAGAATGCCACCGAAAATATTTAATTTACATCTTCAAAAATAAAAACCAAGTACTAGGTACCAAAAAATTTACTTGATTGCCTTTTTTCTAGAAGGAACTAGATACCTACCTTTCGAATCACCCTATATGAGTAAGTAAAGTACATAACATGTGTCGACACGAAAATAAAACTCCCACAAAACGCACACAAAGACATCAAAATCACACACATGAAAATTTTCAGTTCCCAACACCAATATTTTCAAGAGATCTCACCGAATAAGAGGTAAATTTGCGGAACCAGTTTGTTGAAACTTTATCCTGTTTAGCAGGAGATTCCTATCACCGAAGAATATAGGTAAATTATTGTCTATAATTGTAAGTTCATCGCGCACTTTTGAAGAAAAGTAGGTATACGTACATCAGGACGATACCGTCGAACACGAAAATACCTTCCAGTACAACAACTCACCTTCAAAAAACCAGTCTTGGACGCGACCTGCTTAGCACTTTTAGTCAAATCTCCCAAAGTATTCTTTCCAACATAGGTTAAATCTTCGAATGTACTTTTACTAACTCCAGCTGCGGTTTTACTAGCTTCTAAAGCGCTCCTACTAACTTCCTGTACCGATTTCGAAGCCTCACCAGCGGCTCGTTTAGCATGAATGGTAATCTACGCAAATTCAATAATCGACAGGTTATGATAATTACCTCTAAAGCAATAATGTGGATGTTTAGGAAACTACACGGATCGGTCTTACTTTATCCATTTGCGCTAAAAATCCATCTTGGCTATTTTTCCTACACGGAGACAAAGCGGATTCCCTTTCTTGGGAATTTTGGTAGCTTAATTCTCTACTTAAGCCGACTACCATATCTTGTCCACTTCCTCGACTAGACTGACGACTTAACGAGGCGGTCGAACAAATACTATCGTTCCTACTGCTATCAAAACTGGTACGTTTTTTCGGGCAGGCGGGTAAGGGAGGAGCGACCGATAGCGGGCACTGAAAGTAATTTTTAAATATAGTACAAAAAAAGGGGGACAGAGGTTTTCAAAGTGGTTTTGGAAATTTTTCGAGAGGGATTGTGGACAGTATATGGGGGTCTTGAAAATATTTATACCTACTAGAAGCATCCGATCAACAAAGATGGGTGCAAAGGGTTCGCAAGTCGGTGCTTTTCACAAACGTCAACGGTGGTGGGGTGCTCTATACAATATCTAGAGGTCGTAAATTCAAGTGGTCAAATATACTTACTATGGAGGAAGGCTGGAATTCCGGCGAATTTAGATCACTTTCCGTCGATGGTGAAGATGCTGGTGATGGCAGTGGACTATCTGATAATTCCATCGCCGATGGAATTTTAAGCTCTAACGGAGGATCATAAACTGATTCTGAAGCCTCTTCAGTTCCTATGGTACAAATAGTCAAAATTATAAAAATTGGATGAATCAGCAGGTTTGAAGAAAAAATGGATCAAGTGTACAAACCTAAATATTCAGCATCCGGCTCAGGAGAGCTCGCAGATCTTTTATCATTTACTGACGAAGCAGGTGATACGTTGTCATCTTCGATATCAGAATCTGCTCCACTTTCATCTAAATTTCGAAACATCATCGATTAATTCCACCCTAATTTTCTATATAGCCTATTTTTAAATTTGAAATCAGCATCTAAACTCACCAGTAACCTCTTCGTGTTCATTATTGACATGTTTCAAGATATTCTCCAAAGAGCCAGATTTACTCCAAACAGAAAACGTCACAGGTTCTAGATTTTGCGCGAACCACTTGGGTTTATCTCCGATTAAAGCTGGATCGTGAACGCCAGTTTGAATACGTTGAAATACAACATTAGTCGGCGTCAGAGACCATTCGGCAAAATATTCGACAGCCTGAAGAAGAATCAGATCAAAATTAAATGAAGGATCCAAGACCAATAGTGGACATTTTTTTCCAGTCAATTGAGGTTTATTTACCTGAGTTTTGCAGAATTCTTCAATGAAAGGAGTCGTTTTCATACGAGATTGCAAGAATGATTTAATTTGTAAAGCCACTACAGGCCGAGGAAATAAGCGTATGGTTCTAGTATGCTCCACTAAATTTGCCAACATGTTGTTGCTGTTGAAAAATCTGACCATTGCTACTCGAACAGCGATATCAACGGAATCTACATCGTTCCCATAAACGAACAGGTTTGGTATATTGGACTGATTCGATTGCGATTCTCGTCTTTGAAGCTCTTGCATTTCATTGCTGATGAAAAAAAAAATCACAAACAAATGAATTGAAATATGTATAAATATTTTTTTTAAATTTTGCTCGTGAGTAAAATACGAGTAGGTATAGGTACCTTAATCCAGCTTGCTGCTGTTCGGCTATCCATTTAGTTATGGATTCACAGCTTTCTCGACTAGCTCGTTCTAAAATTTCATTCATACTAGAAGCAGGTCCTCCACTTCCGCTGCTTTCAGTTAATGCATCTGATTCACGATGTGCAGAACTTGATGATTGTGAGAAAATAGGCATCGACGATGACAGACTACTGATTGCCTGAAATTATTTTTAAAAAATGGAATAGAACACGTTGGGAATTTTAAGAGCATATCGTCGAAAAAACAGAGCTGATGATATACCTGTCTAAGATGATTTTTCAAAATTGTTCCATCTGGCTGTGGTAATGGAGGAATGGTTCGTGCTTTGTCAGGAGATATGATTTTATTCGAGTCTAAATCTATTAACCATATGTCATCCGGTAACCTGTAATTAAGTGTAATTATTTTCAATCGTTTGCTATTAGGTACCTACCTTTGATTGTGCTAGCCAAAAATCAATACTCACGTGAAATGTTTCTTCAATAGAAAGAAATTTACAGGAACACCAACCACATAAGGAGTAGGATTGTCTAACAGCTAAAACAGAAATTGAATCAGAATTAGGGAGACATAAGTTATGATACAGTAATTTTAATACCTCCCTCTCCCTCCCTATTAATAACTTGAACATTCTGGAAGAAGCATTCATAAAATCTGAGGAAAAATCGTCGAAATATGAAAATTATTAATTTATAAAACAAGGAAAATCATAGGTAGGTAGGCAAAGATAGGTAGTATTTTGAAGTTTTGAATTTTTACTTTCCCAAGTTGCTCATAAAGTTGTTGGATTTTATTTAAAAAATGATTCTCATCTCCATGTTTTGATTTTCACCCAAGTTTTTAAACCTGTTGCCAAGAGCCTCCCAAATTACAAAAATAAAGTAATAAAAATTGTTTAGTTTTAAAACTAAAACCTTTTGTTTTTAATTAAAATCTAAAAATGGAACTCGATAAAAACTTCAACAATTTTAGCAAAAAACAGTACCCACTTCTTGACAAGTGCAAAAAAAAGATTTTGAAACTTTTTGATTAAAAAAAAATCAAAATTTTTTTGGCAATTTGGGACAATGATGTGAGAATAAGTATCGCAATTTTGGACAAAAAGCGAAACTTTTGACAATTTCATCAAAATAAATCGCCTTTTCAGCAAAATCTGGTGAAAAAGTGACACATTAGGACAAATTTTTTGAAAAAAGTGAGATTTTTAGCAATTTTTGGCAATTTAGCCAAAGACAACTTTTTACCACTTTTGGCAGATAACAAGATTTCAACTTGACAATTTTTCACAATTTTTCTAAAAAGCGGGAATTTTTGACAGTAAATTTGCAAAATGCAAGACTTTGACAATTTTTGTAAAAAACAGAACTTTTTGGGAATTATTGATGAAAAGTGTTATCTTTTGGAAATTTTTGACGAAAAACGAGACTGTTGGGTAATTTATGAGAATAAAGCGAGATTATAACAAAAAAGTGAGAATTTTTGGTAAAAAGAAAGACGTTGACAATCTTAGCAAGAAACAAGACTTCTTGACAATTCTTGGCCAGATGATATTTTTTCGCAATTTCTGTCAAAAAAGCAAGGCTACTTTGCAACATTTTGGTAAAAAGGGAGACGTTTTGGAAAATTATGGAGAAAAAAGTCAACTCTGGGGTCGCTCAATTTAAGCGAGATGTTTTGTCAATTTTTTGCAAAAAGCAATAACTTTTTGACATTAGAAAAATGATATTTTTTTGTAATTTCTCTCCAAAAAACAATACTTTTATCTATTGACAATTTCTGCCAAAAAAGCGAGAATTTTGGGATTTTTTAATGGTGGGGGGGGAGGGGAGGTAAATGGGATTTTTTGAGATTTTTTTTACAAAAAACCACAATTTTTAGACGTTTTTACCAAAAAGTGAGATTTTTTTCGCGAGTTAGGGCCAAGATTTGAAAAAAATGGATTTTGGAAATTTAAAAAGAAAATACCCAACTTTGATAGCCAAAATTTTGAAAAAAGTAAACAGAACTATCTTAGGTAGCAACTTGGTTATTTATAAATAAAAGAACTAAGTAAAGTCTTGAAATCTTGGAAAATCATACCAAAGTTTCTAGAGCTGGTGTCAAGAGCCAGCCGAGTTGAGAAAAAAACAAAAACAAAAAAATGAAAAGAAAAAAATTTTTTATTGAAGGTTTTTAATTTTTGTGTCAGAATTCTTCTAAATAGTCTTCATTTTATGAAAATGTCCCCCTCTTTCCTCAGCATAAATTTATCAAAAGTTGGATAGAAAAAAAGAAAATTAAATAACAATAAAAGAAAACTTCAAAAAATACACTGAAAAATTTTAATTACATTTTAAAATAAATTTTAAGCTTGAGGAGGAGGCTCCTGACACGATTCAATTTCCTGTTGAGAGACTAAAATTTTCAGGATTTTTTTTTCAAAAAAAAATAAACCGCCCAAGGGGAAATGGGGGGGGGGCGAACAAAAAAAAGTTCATAAGTGTAAATAAGGACCACATTCATCTACCTATTGCTTTTTTCAGGAATTTCTACTCGATTTCCAAAAATATAATGAAAATTACTATCAACCAACGTATTTTATTTTCGAGAATGCTTCTCCCTCTCCCTGTTTCTCAAGTCCCCCCTCCCCCTTCTACCCAAATATTACACAGATACTTACACATTCTGAAAGATCCATACTAATTGGTAACAAGGGTATGACTGGGAACATATAATCTAAAGGATATATTAACGCAATGAAAGCCATCACAGACATTGATAACGCATTATAATCGCGAGACTGGAACACCACCTACACGCAACAGAAGGGGAAAAAATCAACTTCATTAACTTTTCTCGTCCTACGAGTATTATTTCAAATTCAATACGTTTATGCGTCATTTACCATACCTTATATTCTAATAATATCAAACACAACACTTGTATACAGCTCTCTACACCCAACAACTCCAAAGGTAAATGAATTGGAAAATCTAATAAAGTAAAACGCGTATGATCTGGTAAAGCGAACAATAAAGGCGGTCTGTTCTCCTCGGGAGCAAATAACTCCACCTGTATAGAAAACACGTGCGAACATTAATCGAAATTTTTCTGCGACAGTTTCAATTTATGTAGGTATTTCATAACTGCGTCTATATTTTACCTCAACTCTGGTTTTTCCAGGTACAGGAACGGGGGCACTTAACAGGCGTAGGATCCATTTTTCTATTTCTTTAATGTAATGCCGAATTAGAGGAGTTTCTGAGTTGGATTTCTGTATTATTACATCCCAAATGCTCGCCCTTTTATAAATTGAAAATAAAAATGAAATTAATCGAGGCGTATAAAAACGATATAAAATATCGCATTAAGTACAATCTAAGTATATAGGTACCTTCTCCTATGACGTCCCGGACCTTTGGTGACAGACTCGTTACAAACATCTATTAAACTTTTCAAATAAAATAAACATTCTCTAAAAGCCATAAAAAAAGGATGATGCGATATCAGGCACAGCGACGTTAAAGTGTTATATCGTGTTTTCTGTAAAATAAAAATCAATAAAAGCAATTAAATCATTACCGAGAATAGATTAAAAGACGAGAACGCGGGGTATAACCGCAAGTACACATTATGTCGTAATCAGGGGTTTTAGAAAACGTCGTTACGTGTCCCCGAGACCACCTCCTTTCCACACAATGTCGTTCCATTATTCATTTTTAAAGTAACTTAAACGTGTTTTCAAAGTTCTCCGGTACTATATTATATTAAAGCTTTAAACGAATTATTTAATGGCGGTGGAAATGGGCGATCGAAGAGGGATATCCATTAACAAGAAAAAACTTTTTTCTACTTACGTTTCGAGACCTGCTGCTGATCGGAGGAGGCGTTTGACCAGTCCACGAACCTCGGGGTGTTTGCTGCCCTTGTTTATCTTGAGGGTAATGTTCGTGGAATTCGCTGGTGCCGTATTCGCTATAAGTAAATAGAGTGAAACAAATTCACGATTTAGTTAAAATCGATTTTTTTTTCAACGTGTTGAATGTAAGTATTATGGCGGAAGGAAAGAGGAAGAGGGTGAATTGGTGTTGGTGAAATATTCATTAATTATGAGTAAATATTTATTCAAAGGTACAGTGTGCTTCAGAAATGCTGAACGAGTAGTGTTTTTCATAAGGTTATTCGGAAAATCAAAACAAAAAAACTTATTGAATTTTTGTCACCCGATCTCTAAAATTTTCTGTTTCAATAAAAATAATATCATCGCCTACTTATTTTCAAAAAAAAACTAGTGGAAGTAAAAATTATATTTTTTATAATTTCAATTTTCAGAAAATCAATTTCTTTATTTCAATTCATAAAGTTTCAGCGTAAGTTTTTCTCAGAACTTCAAATGAAATTTTTTCAATTGCCATGGCTCGTACTCAATTTTTTCCATAATAAATAACTTCAGTAACCAAAACCAAAAAAAATGAAAAAAATGAAAAAGGTCGCCAAAAAAGTGACAAAAAGTGAGCAAAGCATTTTAATGTGAAAAAAAATCACTTAAAAACAGAGTTTAACGTTACGTAAAAAATGAGCTGTTTTTTTTTTGGAAAATAAGCGAGTCTGTGGGACAATTTTTTGTAAAAAACTTGATACGTTTTAGAACCTTTTTGCAAAAAAGAAACTACAAATCTTTGACAATTTTTAAAAAAATTTTTTGTTAAAAAGCAAGGCTAACATTTTTTGGCAATTTATTCACAATTTTTATCGAAAAAACGTGACTTTTTTTTTTGCAAATTTTTGGTTAAAAGAAAGCCTCTTTGGTAATTTTTGGCAAAAATCGAGGCTTTTGAGTAATTTTAAGACAAAAATTGTTTCAATTTTAAAGCTGCACTTTTTGCACATAATGCCATTTTAGCAACTTTTGTTGAAAAAGCGAGACTTTTGGCATTTTTTGACAAAAATATGAGACTTTTGAAAGTTCTGGGCAATTTGTGAAAAATCTGACTTTTTTGAATTTTTTTACGAAATAGCTACAATTTTTAGCAAGAAACGAGACTATTTGACAATTTTGTAAAATACGAGACTTTTTGCGATTCTTAAAAAGGCGGGACTTAGACATGGCAAGGAGGAGAAAACTGAATTTTAGTATTTTTCCAGGCTGATTGGGAAAGAACAAAATTTTTCAAAAAAAACCTCATTTTCAAACCCTCCTTCTCACGACTTGAAAAAAAAAATTGAAGAAAATCCACCTGAAACGGCGTTTTTTGTTCATTAAAATTTTAATATTTCAGGAAAATTAAGTTTTTCAACTAATGCACTTTTTTTTAATTTTTCAAAAAAATTCTCGATTCTTAATTCACTTTTAAAATCTTGATTTATTCACATCATCAAAAACTATGTTTGAAAAACTATGCCACTTCCTCTCTGCGGAGGGATGTTTAATAATTGCTCACTATCAGTATTTAATTTTTGAAAAAATTCATATTATGCATTCTTCATCGTTCACCTAAAAAAATGTCCAACTTGAAAAAAAAAATGGAACATTGTTTAAACAACATTGCAAGCGGTAAGTGCTAACAGCTCGATGAAGTAAACACTCGCATTCACCCTCCCACCCTGCTCCGTTCTAGAGCGAGAACGAGCAGAAGACAAGTTCAAGTAGATGAAGGACAAGACGTTTGATGTTAATAAAGTGGCATAACCGAGCGCCGTAAATACAGCCACTCATCTTGAATATGTACTGCTTACAAGATCTCATCGTTGAAACAAAATAACAACCAACGTTTTTATTTTCTGAAAAGCAAAAATACGTACTAGGTGCCTTGTGGTTTAGATTCTTTATCTGATGATGATTCTGAACTAGACGAATAATCAACGCTTTCCATGTTTCTAGATCTGAAATGTCTCAACTTTTGCTTAACGGGTCTATAAAAATTGACGCAGACGCCATATCTTGTTCTCACTGCGTAAAAAAAAAGTTGCATCATCGTATGAAATGTATGAATAATGTATTCGAATTGGTATAATTATAGTAGGTCGATCGATACTTTGGTAATCGAGGTGTAGGGGAGTCCTTCGCGTAAGATGGCGCACTTAGTTTTTTAAACGTTCGTTGGTTTGACCCGAATGCACCAAATTGCGTGGAATTTTAATGGAAGGTGGCCTCAACTATCTCTTACACATACTCAAAATTATGAGCAGTTTGGAGCTTTTATTTTTTGTCAACGGTTAAAATTTTAAAAAGAGTCAAATGCGCCATCTTACGAAGGATCCCCCTAATTGGGTCAAATTAGTGGGGAATTCAAATAGAATATTCGATTAGATAAATTACCTGTATCCTTATCGCTAATAGTGAACACAAACGATGATACTTTATTGTACTCAGAAAGTCGACCAGAAGTCGTGATACATCCTTCTGGTTGACAAAAGCAAACCACATCTTTGGGCAGAGCAAAGTCCTTATGGTCTTCTTCAGGAAACCTTCGAAGTAAATCTGGACTCTGGAGAGAAATTTTTCATCATTTTACAGCTCAGATAGGTGAGATTTTCGTCGGAATACAATCTTAACTTACTTGTATGTGCGAAATACTGCTATTGGATGCTCCAAACGAAGAACATGTTAAAGCTCTTCCAACAGAATACAGCGATGTTTTACGGCTACTTCGGCTGGATCGGTTCTGTCTTGGTTTCGAAGTAGCCACCGATGAGCTCCGATTAAGCGGGGCGCTTTCTTCTTTCGGCGCATTGTGTTTATTTCGCGACTCCGATGTCGGTGGAGCCGACGAATGTTTCGATAAAGGCGAATAACTACCGACTACGACTATGTAGTCAATCAAACGAGGGCAGAAGAACTTCTCTTGCAGTTCATTTACCATTATTCGACGTCTTCATCAACGGAGATGGGAACAAGAAAGACACGTTCGTTGAGGACGAATACGAGCGAAGGTAATTCGAAAACAACATCTAGATATTTCAAAAAAGGTATTACACGACGACGAGATTTGAAAAATGGCAGGATAGCATTGCTTCGGTGTGGAAAATTTCACGCAACGAATTTTACTGAAACAAGGAAAAAAAATCATAAATCCGACGTTGAAATATCGTCGTAAATTGTTAATGCGATTATATGGTACGCGAAAGCGACGAGTTTAAAATCAAATTTGATACTAAAATAAACAGACGCTATAGGAGGTTATTTCACTGTAGACAAAAGTTTATTCGCAACGAAAAAATAATAACCATTTTAACGCGCCAATTCATCCAAAGAGTCGAAATATACGAGCATTTCGCTCTCATAAACGAAAATTACCCTATGCTCGATTTAACTCGCTCTGCAGCCTCTCATCATCTAAAAGACGACTTTAAAAGAGAAAATATACAGCGTACTTACGACAGATGAGCAAACACACGCACACACGGGCACAAATCTCGAATATAAAATATATAATTTTCCGAGCTATATAAGAACGAACGTAGGGCGTATCGTCTGTACTGGCCGAGACCTTGATAATGTTTGAGGAAAAACTCCACATAGCGTCCTATAACGCTTACGTATTGATTTTACGCTCGAGTTTTCCATCGCAAAAAATGATGTTTACCGGAATTAGGTCACGCCTTACGTCCGACTGAAATGGCAAAGGGTGAAATCGAGGACGAGCATCAGGAGCGCTTTTCTTGGCTTGCGAAATTTTCAACGCGTCAAGTATAGGATGCTTTTGTCTCGAGTTGTTTTCTTATATAATGCCATGAAGTAGGTATTATAAGGAATAATCTGACCAGAGAGTCGTATGTGATGAATTGCGTACATATACCTATTCAAGCTCATATGCACGAGTGAGTTTCAAGTTGGTTATTCTCAAAACAATGGATGGGTTTTTTCACGTGTGTGACGTTAACATAATATACTTAATATGATTTACATTTAGACAACTTCTGGGGATGTTGAAGTGTTTACTAATGAACAGCAGATATTTGTCAACGCGTGTATTATTCAGGAGATACACAGGCGCATTGTGCGCGTCGACTCACCTCACGCAGAGTTGAATTAACTTTAAAATTTGTTCAGATATCGTAAACTGTGACGTTTAAAATACTAATAAAAATAGTGTAGGTGTTTGAACAGCACTAATAAAGCTTCGAGTTGATGAAAAATCAAACGCATGTTTGAAAATATCGTAAAAATGCTGAATAAGATGTACCTACATCCTTTCACTAAATATACCTAGGTAACTTAAAAAAATCAATTACAGTTAAAGATCTCGTTTTTACAGAATTTTTAAAAGTTCATGCAAACCAAACGAAAGAAACTCACCGAGAATGTAAATTCAATGAACGCTGATGCTATGCGTTTAAAATGTGAAAAAACTATTCACGATTACATTATACACGTAAGTTATCCATCATTGGTAATGACAAGTAGCTGCTTCGAAAGCACAACACTATTCTGTAACGGTAAATGTGAACTGAACCACCAAGCTCTACTGTTCAATCTGTAGGAAACAAAATATCGATTAAATGTGACGTTGATAATATGCACCACTCGTCGTCTCTATTCATAATAGAGTTCTTATCACGTGGCATTTAACACAAGCGACCAATTTAATTAGAATATAATTAGGATAATTCTCATGTAGATAATAGGTTCATTGTATTTTTTAAAGCGTTTAAAAAAGAAATTATTCCAAGTTGTCTCATCAGCTTGTAAATATATAGGTACCTTTCTCTGCAGCGCCTCCAGTGGATGAAACGGATAAAGCTGAAAGTTCGAACTGATACCAGGTTCATAACGTAGAGCTTTCGTTCGTTGTTTAAAATTTCGAAAGCTCATCAAGTCGAGGGAAATGAAGCAATTATTCTGGATCTGATGAGATTACTACAAATTGCTTTGCGGTTTGTCAAAGTGTATTTGAATTGCAAATTTTATTTCGAGTAAACGTGATCCGAAAAATGTTAAATTGACTTCGTTTTCTTTTTACTTCTCGTTAAGATCGTTATATGTAGGTACCTACCTTCATCTTGACGAAAAATAAGATCTTATCGTTCACATCGAAGCTTTCATTTATTTGATTTGATGCTGAAATACCGGCTTTCTTTTCAGCCCTCTTGGATACAGCGGTGATTTTTGTACCTAACAAAAGAAAGAGATGTCATTTCTTCAAAAACAGATCATCATTTTTGGATTTTGAATTCTCGAAAGACATTACAGATACGACGAAGGATTAATATTAACCAAATAAATGAACGAGGAAAGATAGATTCTTACAAAAACGTCTCTCGAATATCCTTGTTATTGCTGGTGGCGTAATACCTCGGAGATCGTAGAATGATAAAATTGTTTAGAAACTGGAAATTTGAAAAATGATACGAAATTATTACCTGAAAACAAATAATTTATGGTAACTTGAGAATAGGACGTGAATAGAAAGAGAAAAATTTTTACAAGATTTTTCGTGCGATTTTTACATTTTATTCATCTGCGAATCGAAGGTGATTTTTTCCTCCGCGATTTTCGCGGGCGAATAGCACTCGGTGTGTCTGATAGAAGAAAAAAAATATAAAACCTCCGAATTTTGCAGAAAAATGAAAAAAAACAGACCCTTTTTTTAGCCATCCAGACAAATGAAATTCACTTGAAACATTGATTAAAAAAAAAAAAAAAAACAATAAAATCAACGAAAACATGAAAAAGTTGACTGAAATGCAACAAGTAAAAAAAGGCACCTTGTCAAAAATAGATTGTAATGGCAGTAAAACCCAATAAAAGTGAATAAAATTAAAAGGAAATACGATAAACATCGAAAAACTTATAAAAAATAATTAAAAACATTATTAAAATTAAAAAAATTGACCAGACCGTCAAACAAAAAAGTAGGTATAAAATAAGATTGGCAGCACCACGTAATAAATCTCAATAGGAACTCCTTCCTTAACAAAATAGATGTTATTTAACGCTACACAACGACGCTGTGTGAACATTATACCTCTAATTCAATACCCGCGCCAAATTTATATCCACCTTGATTGAAATTTTGGCAATTGATCAGAGCCGATGACGTAATGGTAACACCTGAGAATAAACATACGTAGGTATGTGAATAAACGTATCCGAAAAAAATAATGAGAATTTTCAATAGATTCGATACAAACCATCTATAAGTTTACCGGTCAAACTGAGACCAATTTGATTAGAACTATTCACTTTAGCTCGAACAGTTGTGTCACGATTCGTCCAAGCGTATTTACAACCGAATCCAAATTTAGTATCTGTGTTTATCGACGACCATTCCAATTCAACACCAGTTTCGAGGAATGGATTCACTTTTCGATAAATGTGACTGCTGTATGAATTTTCATCGCTCCTAAAACCGCGGACAAGATGATATTACGATGAGAGAACTATAATCATTCATCGAAGATTATATTTTATCAGTTCGTTGAAACACACTTACATGTTCAAGTTAAAAACGTATTCTTTAGTATTGTATCCTACAGCGAAGTTGGTATTCTTCAGTTTGAAATCGTTCATATCGAACTTCGACTTTAAACCGATGATGCCACCTATGAGGATTAATTGAAGAAAGGAAACATTAATCAAACACGCAGCTACCTACATGTGCGAGGGAACGATGAGGAAACATACCGTCACAAAACTGAAAAACTCCGGAACCCGAAATAAGCTGAGGTCTAGCTGATTTTAAAAAATCCAAATCAGTGTTCAAGGCTAGACGATTGTTTTTGTATGCCATTTTTACTTTCAGATCGTCATCGCTGAAAAAACAAGAGTAAAATCAATCATCATACGTATCGAACTATTTCAAATTTTCGAACAAGCTTTTTTTAAGAAATCGGAATTAACAAAGGAAGCATTATTTCTACGTGAATTGGCTCGTGTTCAAAACTTAATTTATCAGAAAATGGTAAGAATTTCGCTCCTCTTACCCAATCTGAGGGCGATATTACCTACGTAGTATGATCCACAGTTAATGCAGCACCTTTGAATACACCTACACCATCGCACTTTACTTCAGCAGAATGCGTATTAGTGGCCTTCCATGTTTTCGTAATACTGAGACCTGTGAAAAGTGAAACAAATCAGGTGAAAATTTGAATCATTTAGCATAACAGCTGATCATCAACGTCAACTTACCGACTTTTGGGAATCCCATCGCAGTCTGAGACGTTCCAATTCCAACACCTTTTTTGCTGTCGAGCTTGAAACTAGAAAATCCGAAGCACGAGTTGCCAATCGTGGCAGCTTTGAATTTCATATCTAATGCCAATGTATTATCATAATATCCTTTGCTGAACAATTCCTTCGCGCTTCTACCCAAATCGTCGTAGAATGGCGGCGGCGACACGTTAGATGACATGATTCTAGAACAAAGTAACGCCCAATGTATGCCAACTAATGAAGAATGCAACAGATGAGTTAAGAGTTTGGGAATGGTTCGGATTATCACAAAGCACAGGCACGATAGGTACATGAGGATATACGTATGAAGGAAAGTGTCAAATGTGTTACATGCTGATTTATAATACAGATTAGGGATCGAGGATACTAAAACAATACGAAATAACCGGCTTACTTACGATTCGAAAACCTAATCGAGATGTGTAAAAGGACACGACTGACGAACGATGGTCGGAATGAATAAATTGATGCAAATTGTAAATTGTAATCCTCGATTAAGTACTCCACTAATTGACACGGACTTTTGAAGTTTTGACTACGTTTACGTTACAGGACTCCGAAATTTTCAATTTCCAGCACTTTGTTTTCGACGATCAATTCACAGTTGATCGAATCACAAGTCACAATAATGAATGTTTCATCATTTTTTCCGGCGAAAAAAAATCAACAAACTTGTCCTCACAGGAATGATGAAACAATCGCGTAATGTTTCGTGTTCGTTGTGAAATCCAGTCCACATGACGTCATGACTCATGTGTTGTCTCCTTTCTCTGAGCTCAAAGCTAAAAAACAATTTCGCCGAACCTGGCTCAACACAGATTTTGAAAACATCACATTGAATCAGTTGGAACTAAAATCGTATGATTTTGTGGTATCGATGTTGTAAAGTCCGGAGTGTGGTGATGTTAGTTTTAATTATATTAAAATGATATTTCGCTAAGTTATTAAGTTTTCATAATATTTTTCCTGTAAAAATCTCATCTTACGCCATGTCTATCATCAAGAAAAAAATCCTGAATCACCGCCAGTTGAAGATGCTGGGTGATCATAAGTATTATGCCGTTGATAGCAGTCTCATGGATCCGTATCTTCAGCCGTACTGGAATTTCGTTGTAAAATTGATACCGATGTGGATAGCTCCTAATTTAATTACATTAGCCGGTTTAATCGTTAATATTGTGACTACGCTGTTTGTAATGTGGTACAGTCCAGATTGCTTATCAGAGGTAAACACCATGCTTCATTTTTTCTACTATAATTTCATCTATCTTGTGATGGTAACGTGTTTGAAGTACTTTAGTATCGAAATATGATTTTTTCCCAATGTATTGTCCACCTTTATGAGTCCAACAGTACAAAATCGAAACAGTTTTGGTCAGTTTATTTTGTACTGAGTGTTACTTGAATTCATTATCGTGTTTGAGTGTTGCTCGTTCTACCTTAATCAAATGTTCCTTCCACTCGTTGTATTCTCTTCAATTTGATCTTTGAACTCGATATTTTCACCGTAGATTGTCTAATCATTAATTTACGAACCATCTCTTAGTTCATATAATTGAGTAATTTGAATTTTGAAATGTTTTCAGGTGCCGTCTTGGTCACATATATTCTGCGCTCTAGGTCTATTTATTTATCAAACACTTGACGCTATTGACGGTAAACAAGCACGCAGAACTGGAACATCGTCTCCACTCGGAGAATTATTTGATCATGGCTGTGATTCATTATCTTCAAGTGAGTCACATTCGATATCTCTCAAATTTCAACGAAGAACACACGAAAATCCCTCCAATGTTAATTTGTACACTCGCTATTGAAGATTTTCAATTACTCGACGTAAAGTATCATCATTATGCTAATAACGATCATTATATTCTGTTACAGTTTTCGTCGTAATGTCAGTTTGCATAACGTTGAAGTTGGGAGATTATCCTAGATTTCTGTTCTTTTTTTATTTTTGTGGAATAACCGCGTTTTACTGTTCACACTGGCAAACATATGTATCGGGTGAGTTACTTCATCTGTTGTCAACTTTAAGTAACTGTATTAAGTAAAACGATTCTCAATTCAAGGTCGCTGCTTTCTGCTTTTGAGTATATTTTCATAATTTTGTCGTCTCGTTGCATCGCATAAGTCACTACCATAATTAGTCGAATACTAACCTTGAATCTGTTTCTACTTTCATCGTTATCCCATTAATCGCCGAGTTCGAATTCGGGTTAAATATAAGTCAGCGTTGACATTGGCTGTGACTTTGTTGGGAAAATGTTTCACCTAAATTTTACCCATTTTATAACGTTCGTATTTTGGCAAATAATCCTAGAAAATAGAGTAATAATTTGGCAACCTGTGGTCGTCGTTCCGGTATACTTGTTTAAGGTCAATGATCTTTACAATTCTTATCTTCTATACGTCGTCGTATGGTCCAGTGATACGATTTCTTTTCAAATAAATGTATTAATTTAGAAAAAATAATTAATTGATGCGTCGTTCGAGAACGTATTCTATTCTAGTATCAAGGAGAACTTCACAATCAGAAGAATTTCTCAACAGGAAATTCGTACGCTTATGAATGAAATAATGCAGTAGATAATGATCTTTGATGTATTCGTAAATAAGTACAAATATTTTCACAGTGTTACCAACGCGCTATAACGTGTGTTTTGTTTCATTTTTCTAGGTACATTTAGATTTGGTAAAGTTGACGTAACGGAAGCACAAGTCACCATAATTTTTGCTCACATTTTGACTTCAATTTGCGGCGAACAATTGTGGAGTAGAAGGGTAATTTCTATTGCACTTTTTGAACTTGTTTTGACATTTTTTGTAGAGTTCATTGTTATTAATTTTAGAACTTTTTTTTTTCGCAGATATTCGATTTAATCGAATTACGTTTCATCGTTTGTCTCGGAGCTATGCTAGGATGCTTCGTTATGATGTACAATGTATTCGGCATTATACTTTCAGGCGGCAGTGGCAAAAATGGATCCACTGTGGCGGTAAATACCCTCTACATGTGCTCCCATTTTACTCTGGGTTATAATATACGACTTTAATCGCGTGTTTTATCTGCAGGGTACTAGCGTCCTGTCACCAGGAATACCTTTAGTCAGCGTTATTATCGCAGGATACGTAATTTCGCAAAAAAGTGTTACGATGATGTATGAAAATCATCCAGTACTTTTCATCGTCACATTCGGTGTAATTGCCGCAAAAGTTACTAATAAATTAGTGGTACGTATTCGCTCTCTCTTTTTACACACTAACGAACATGCGCACTCGTTTGATTGACGAAGCCTGCCGCAAATTGTTATTTATGACGGGTTTTTACGATCGACGTTGTGTGTGTGTGTAATTAGGAAAATCGGCTGCTTCGAGTCGAGTTTGTAGAATTATATGTAGACGATGCGATGAAGATTAAAAAAAGAAAAAATGAAAATGGCGTGTATTAATCGTATCAAGTGTATTATTTTATAATCCATGTTGAAAATGATGCAATGTAAAAAGAGAGGATGTTCTGAAGCCTATGTAACCATAATTCCTAAATTGTAAAGTTTATATTTTGTGGTTTTTGGTGAATTCTTGATGTATAAAAAATTGAAGAACACGTTTTAATGGCGATTTTTGAACTTCATCATGAAGTAGGTATAAATGCAAACGATCTCTTCAATCAAAAACTACTGGTTTTGAGCCATTCTGGAGTCTAGTGATTTTTCAACTTTCTTCAGAAATTTCAAATCGCTCTGAAGAAGCCAGAAATGACCTTTGGAACCTGTAACTTTGGTCGGTGCTTATTGAGGACCCTCTTGACCGTTCTAGATGGTTACTGCGAAATTTCTGGTGGGCCAGTTCCAAAGTGAATTTTTGATCAATTTTTAGATTTCTGAAAATGTGAAAAAAATTGAATCTTCAAAGAATATACCTATGTAACGAGTAGATTTTATTATTGAGATATTGCCTGATAAGAGGGTGCTCAATGAATTTCTACCGAAATTATAGGTATTTAAGTTCATTTTTGACCCTTCCAGAACGTTTTCTGGAGAAATCAGAAAACTCGTTGGAGGCTACAAAAAGGTCATATTACGATTGTTTCTGAGTCAATAGGTCATATAGGTACTTATCTTGAATGATATTTCAAAAAATTTGAATGTGATTTTTTCAATTTTCTGGAATTAACGAACTCAAAAATTCATTCTTGAACTGGTTTTCCTGAAATTTCGCGTTAATCACCTAAAACGTGCAAGAGGGTGTTCCATAAGAACAGACCAAAGTTATTATAGGTTCTAAAGTTCATTTTTAGCCCCTTCAAAGCGATTGGAAATTTCTAGAGAAAACTAAAAAATCGCTGGAATCTCCAGAACGGTCTAAAACTAATAGTTGTCGATGTGTAGGAGTTGAATTGAAGCAGTTATTCACATTAATTTACTTTGCTAACAAATTTATATTTCTTGATGAAGTAAAAAAATCGCTCTTGGTGGAACAGCATTTCTAAACTTTTTTTTTTACAAATTGTTTCATCTATGGAAGAAAAAGTTGATGGTATCTATAAGTGAATAATTTTCGAAAGTGTACACGTTTTTTTTCTTTTCTAATTGGCTATGTACCTTTTCAGCGTTACGGTTTCAAAATCCCGTTTTTTAGTAAAGTTGTCAAAGTTGTCCAAAAATCTAGTTTTTTCCAGAAAATTCCTCAAGTGTCAAAAATAAAAAATTGACCAAAACATCGTGTTTTTGCCTACATAATTTCCAAAAAAATCCTGCTTTTTTGTTTAAATTGTTACAGGCTTGCATTTCGAAAAAAAAAATTAAAAACTTTCCCTTTCCAGTGTAATTGCTAAAAAATTCCAAAAAGTTTTACTTTTTTCCAAAAATTGTTCAAATGTCCTGATTTTGTGCCAGAAATTTCCAAAAAGCTCAAAGCCCAGATTTTGTGCCAGAAATTGTCATAAAGCCCTTCCCTTTTGCTAAAATTGTCGGTCTTGCTCTATGTTTAAAATTATCTTATGTTCTCGCTTTTTCAAAAATGGAAAAAAATTCTTGATTTTCATCAAAATTGCTGGAAAATGTTTTTTTTTGCTGTAGAAAATTCCAAAAAGGTTTTTTTTACCAATTTTTATTTCGTTTATTCTTGTTTCTTGACCGAAAAAAAATACACGTTCTGGCAAAATTGCTAGAAAGTCATATTTTTTTCAAGAACTACCCAAAAGTTTCGCTTTTTTGCCAGAAATCGTCAAAAAGTATCACTTCTTTGCACATAATTCTTAAGAAGTCCTGTTTTCTGCTTTTGTCAATCATTTTTCTTTTTGCCAAAAATAGTTGAGAATTCTCGCTTATTAAAAAATTGATAAGAAGTTTTGATTTTTAGCAAAATGGCCAAAAATTGTTTTTTTTTGCAAAATATTTCAGAAAATCTCACTTTTTTTCAAAAATAGTCCTGAACTTGGATTTTGACAGCTCCACATAGATAATTTCCAAAATCGCTTTTTAGCCAGAAATGGCCAAAAATCTCTTCGTTTTGCTAAAATTGTCAGAGTCTCGTTTTTCCCTATTTTTTTTTCACCATAAATTACAAAAATTTTATTTTGTTGCCTAAAATTTCCTGTAAGTCTCGCTTTGTTTGGCAAAACGTTGCAAAATAGTTTCAACTTTTCAAAACTTGATTGAAACTTATTATTTTTGTTCATTTTACCCTGCATTAAAATGTTGTATTCAAGTGTACTCACGAATTGTCATTTTTATGGCTGCTTCTTGGTTATTGTTTCAAACTTTTTTGATTACTACCTAATTGAAGCAATTTTTTTTTTTGAAAAAAAGTAATCTGTAACGTTAACTGGTTTCTTGAATATTACTTAACGTCAGATTTGAAAATTTTCTAAAAGTGGGTTATTTACGTGCTCCTCTCCTCATCCATCGATTGTCTGCTTAATCTTAGATTAAAAATCTAGTAGATTTAATTTTTGTTGGGATTAAGTTATAGCATAAGTTCTTTGTAACACGTTAAAAAATTAATCTCTATATTCTTTTCATTTTTGCCAACACAGGTAGCACATATGACGCGAAGTGAGATGGAATTATTCGATTCTAGTATGCTGGGAGCGATAGCGTTATTTTTAAATCAGTATTTTAATTGTGTAGTATCCGAGTACATCGTACTGTGGTTTGCCTTAGTAAGTATACTCTTTACAAACATAATTAATACTTAATACCGTAAAAAATGAAAAAAAAATAAAAATAAAAAAACGTTACTCACGTCTATAAGTATTACGTTATCTTGGTGGCATATTTTTCTCTCTTCAGTTCATCTTTATTTTTTTTTCGTGTCGCGTGTTAATTTGTAACGGAAGTAGAATACCCGCATTATATCATATCATTCTAACATATGTAATGTATGTACTTGATAGTACACGTTACATTATTACGATGGTATTATACATGTATTCAATTATTCATATTTCAAACGGTATTAAAAGAAAGATAAATTATACCCGAAAGAATACAAAATAAATAATATTCGCAATGCTGTAGATCGAGTCTTTTGACACATCTACTTACTTATAACGCTAGCGCACATGTTTTGTCTACTGATTTGTATTTTAATCGAATTTTGTCCTCTACAGGTTTGGGCGCTGTACGATTTGTTATGTTACTGTTGTCGAGTATGCGTTGAAATATGCCAGTTTCTGCATATAAGACTATTCAGTATTTCGAACTCAATCAAAGTGCAGAGCCAATCATCGTCGGCCAATTTGATGCAATATTCAAATTCAAATAATATTAGTCAGAATGATTCTAAAGTACAATCGAACGGTCAAAAATTCCGCAGAAAAAAATTATGATTCATATAAACGAGGTTTTTTGTTTAATTCGTTCAATTTGTTTTAACTTATTATTTTTTTTCTTTGATTTCGTTTCCATCAAAAATGTATATAATGGAGAAAAACGTATCCGAATTGACTAGTTATTTCTCTAGTTCCTGTGTGCGTGTGTTTAGTTGCAAATGATTCTTGTACTATGTGTCGATTAATTTTTTTATTTTTTGTTTTTGTTTGTTTTTTTTTTTTTGAAATTACGTCCTATTATTCAAAGCGTAAAGCCGCAACAATACTCGCAATGTTTTTTACTATTTCTTTGAATTTTTGGACGAAAATTGATAAATTTTATTATGTTAGCATGCGCAGTTTTAAGCGACTTAGACGCCGAAATGCGAGGTTTTAATATTAAGGTGATTTGAGGTTTACGTTATTGATTGTGTTTTTTTTCAATTTTTTTTGTTTCTAAATTATTCGTGAAGGTGTTTGTTTTCTTTTTCTAATTATTACAGCGGATTTTAATTGTTTTTCGGTGAAAGTGTACGTGTGATGAGTGTGACTTTTTTTTTGAGAAACTTGATGGCTTTTGTAACGATTTTATGGGATCGTTGAACGTTGTGATGAATTCATTCGAATAGTCGTTTATTTTATAAGCGTTTTTGTTTTAATTATTTTATCTTATGGTATCCATCTTGCCGTATATTTTAGTCGTTTATTGTTTATTCAGTATTATTAGCCCATTCGTAATCACATACTATGTCCGTCGTATTTTTTAATATGTGTTAAGAATTTAATATCACGGAATTCTTACAAATTGATTTGTTTTCGCGTTATTGAATAACGGTTTAGATAGTCGAACGTATTACCATTTATAGAACTGCATGTATACGTACTGAAATTACTCATTTGCATACGCGTTATCGGTACAAATGATTATTTATCATATGGACCATTTGCCGTCAAGTTTCGACATTATTTTTAATCGAATCGTATATCACAATTTTAAGTCGTGTGGGTAATGAAATTTGTATTTTGAACAGAATTCCGACATTTGCATCAGGAGTAAGAGAACGGAGGCTGTTATCAGTTTTTCAGACCGATTACAACTCGCGTGTAATTGTGAAGATAAAGCGTCTGTTCTTTTATCAATGACGAACGATTTGTAATGAAATGGAGAATTCGGCGATGATTAATGACCCCGAATGACCCTTCTATTCTGTAATCTTTTGGACTTCGTTTGTATAGGATGATCGACAATTGTTACGTAAAACTGTAGGCCCTCGTTGAACATTGAAAAATACTACTACTTATACATTACGTGTTGATGATGGAAAACGATGCAGCGCTTTAGAAAGTTATTTGAACACGTGGTTTATGAATTTCGTTTTATTTAAAATAAGAAGGCCAAACTTCAGTTCGGTATTGAAACATACACATTTGTTTACTTTATGCACCTAAAAACCTACACACGAACAAAAAAAAAACTGTATAAAATGTAATATTTTCAGCTAAATAATTTATTCCATTGTAAATAAAATTATAATCTAAGCCAGTCTGCGACTCTGCGTTCGATTGAAGTAGAAAAGAAAAAAAAACTAGGAAACATGGTGTTATGTATTTTTTTTTTTTACTGATAAAACTACAGATGTTTGGTAATTCTGTATTGTAAAGTGTACAAATTGATTTAAAATTGTCATTGTTACTTATTTTATTGACCATTTTAATATTAGAATGAGTTAGTCATCAGTAAAAATATAATATTTTGTTATGTAATACATAGCTCGGCTTTTACCGATAAGCTTGATTATAGCTTTTATGTTACGTTGTTAATGTGTATTTTTTTCCGTTGTTTAGATCATTTGAGAGATAAACGAAAATAAAAATCGGTTAATAATTATTAAAAGTGTTTGATTAATGCAATTATTATTTTACATTTCAGTTTCTTGAACGAAGAATTTCTCTAATGTAATTGGAAAACTAATAAGGATTGGGAGGCACCATAGCGTAAGAGTTAATGAGATCCTTAATTAATTTATCACTTCCCCTCTATTTTCAGAATACAATCGGGGAAAAATTGTTCTGAACTTCCAGAAGAAATGTTCTAAATCGAACAGAATTCTTATTTATTTATTTAATGAGCCATATACAGCAACTTATAGGCTGCCGCACAAATGAAGATCGAAAGAGCAGGTAAAAATTTATCACCTGTCAAGATTTCAAGTGCTAAAGTGCGTTTTTCGATTTTTGGTGAATTTTTGAAAATAAAATTTAGGCCAATTATGTGGGAAAATTTGAAATCTTACCAAATTGACGTAGAAAGCTGAAATTTGAGATGCACACTATTTTCGACCTGCCAAATCGATTGGAAACAGTTTCAAACAATTTAGAGTAGTTCTGGAGCCTCCAGCAGATTTTTGAAACTTGAAATTCTCATAAAATTTCATCAAATGGAGTTGGAAAGCCGAAATTCATTCTGCAAACTAATTTCAATACGCTACGAAGTCGACTGCAGGTGGATTTCAAGTCGTTTTGAAGTCTCCAGCGACTTTTCGAAAATTACTGGAGCCTCCAGTAGATTTCTGAAACTTGAAATTTTCACAAAATTTCATCAAAATGGAGCTGGAATGCCGAAATTTACTCTGCACTCCAATAATTGTAACACTCTCTGAAGACGACTTCAGGATGGGTTCAAGTCATTTTGGAGCCTCCATCGACTTTTTGAAAATTCTTGGAGTCTTTTTAGCATGTTTAGTGAGCTTTGATCATTTTTTGGGGTAATCTCTCAAGGTCACTGGTCTACCTGTCTAGCTTCCCAAATTCGTCTGTCTGTCAATCTGGTCTCCTGAGGTCATCGACCCACCGGTATGGCTTCCCAAGGTCGTCTGGACTCTCAAAGTCTGTATTTTGATCTGCAGAAAAACTGTTTTGAAACGGTTCCATTTTTTCGAGTATTTTTTATAAGTATAATTTCATTATGTTTTCAACTCTTTTTCAGGCACATAGATCATTTATTTCAACTTTTTGTGCTTGGACCACAGTGTGATTTTTTTCTCAGGAGAAATTGTACACTGGAGAAGTCAACATCCGCTCAGAAATTCAACCGTTGGTCCGTTGAATTGAAAAATGTGTTTGAGGAAAGGAAACGCTTGAAAACGACCAATGCCTGCGATTAGTACGTTATACTGAAGCTTCGTGAATAAGTTGTACTAGTTGCATATTTATTACAAGTAGGAGTACGTGATTCAGATTGTTTATAACGTGGAATGCAGTTCGTTTAGGATAAAGTTTTCTCCAAGACACCCAGTTGCTTATGGATTAGAAAGAGAAGGGTGAAAATAATTTTGATTATTTAATCAATCTGTTCCCCTTCTTTGGCATTGAATCAACATTCTCAAATTGACGAGTTTTTCATTATTTTTAAATATTATTCAGGTATCGTTGCATTATTTCATTTCTGATAAAATTCCAAGATCTTATTTTGTGCAAAATAACGTTACTTAACTGACGACTAAGCAGCGAGGAGTGAAAAATAAATGAAAATTATGCACTATGAAATGCAGGCTTCATTTTTCGGGTCAGTCGTGCATTTATGAACGGCGGTTGAATTTTTTGCTCTAATTTACATGGTCGATATTTTGGAAAAATTCGTCAACTTAACCATACCAACGGAAAGTTGTTAACGACGGCGACAGCGATAAATTGCATTAGGTTATGAGTTGTGTCATCGTGTCTGTCGCAGTCCTCTTGCTCTTCTTCTAACACTCGTATTATTTTGTTCGCTAATTGTGATCGTTGTAGCATATAGTACACGAGTATCCGAATTTACCCAGTGATCTTAATCAAATAAGATCACGAATGTACGACCAACGGTTTCTGAAAAGTACACAAATGAGTATTTGAGTAGAGTGTATAAAATGCCCGATTATGACCCATATTTTTGTGTTTAGATTTTCTATAGTAATAAGTAAATGAATAGTTATTTTATGGGTAGCCCGGTCAGAAAAATTATCCTACAGTACTTACATTACCCCACCTAATATTTTGAGCTCTGTTACCATCAAATCAAACCATGTTCATCAATCATCACATTCAATGATTTTCACCCTTAAATAATTCGCAATTAAAAGTGGTTTTGCTTGCTTGGATTAAATGTTGCATTTTTGGCTTTATTCACTTACACGTTTTTTTTTTAAATTTTAAATTTTTATTCTTCATAAAAAGGATTGATTGTTGACTGTTTTAGTTAATCCTTTAAGAAAATTGATATCTAAGTTCAAACCATTGAAACAATTCATTTAATAGCTGAAAATTCGAAAAAAATGTGGGTCAGAATCATGTATTTTACGTAGGTAGCACTACGTACGAGTATAACTCGATCATATGTCAACATCAGCCTAAATAGCTAGGTACGTCTACGTATGGAAATACGTATAAAAATTACGCATAACGGTCAATATTGCCGCAGAAGCGTATGTTTCTTGCATCTTGTTAGAATTGACATGGCTTATAGACTCGAGTTGATTTTTTTTACCACATTACATAGTAACTTACATGCCTACCTGTGTGCGTTTCGTGTGTGATATGGTAACCTAATTTAATGCGTTTTTTTTTTTTTTTTCGCTATTATTCTCAGCTGGTCAAGTGTGGCGTACTCGTAGATGTAATGCAAATGTAAGAATTCGAATGAAGAAAACAATCAGAAAGAGCATACGAGTACCTTAGCTGGGTAAGAAAAAAGAATAGGTATAGTGATGATTTGGCATTGGTTGGGAGCAGAGATTCTGAAACTGACTAGTGCAAATAGGTATTCAACCTATACTGCTTATGATGAAACTTCTTAAATCGTGACCTTTTCCTTGACCTTTTCAAAGAGAGGCAAAATTACAATTTTTATTTTTGGTAGGTATTTTTATTCTAGACGCTTTCGGAGCGATGTTTATTGGGAATTTTTGAAGAAATTTTTTAAAAGTATTTTCGTAGAAAAATGTTAATTTGTCATTTTTCAATGGTACCTACTTTTGAAAAGTTCTACAATAATAAAAAAAAGAGTGTATGTGGTGTGCTTATCTACAGAACCGACACAGTCGGTACCTCTAGATACAAAAAATTTCAGCTGACCAAACGAAAAATTATATAAGTTCTATGAGGGTTTTCAAAATTTTCAAAAATGCCCAAAAACCGCACAAACTCGAAGGGTGAGTTACAATCTCGGAAAACCTGATTTCTAATCACATTTGAGCATTTTGGATATAGACAGTGTAGAGGAAGACGAAAATCTAGCACTTTCAGAAACGTCAGTAACGACGTCGCCGCCTTATAGAGAGCGCTCGCGGCGAAATGCGCGTTACTCTCTCGCAACATTATAGGGAGTTTTATATGAAACACACATTGTACACGATCAATTTTTTCATTTTTTTATTCTAAAAAATTTTTTAGGACAATTTTTTTTTGAAATAAATGATTTTTAATGTTTTTTAAATTCCTTTTACATAAATATGAGCCATGAAATCGGAAAATTGAAACATCAGAGGTAATTATTTTTACAATATAGTAATATAGAAATATATGCTCGTAAGAATAAATAATAATAAGTGTAAAATGATCGATCAAATTATTATTTTATATTTTTTTGATTTTTTTCATCGTAATAGAGAAATAAATAAATTCAGTTTCTCATTTCTTACCTTTTTTTCCTAGTGATATTTCAGTACATGATTAAATAATATGTACCTACCTATACCTAATACTTGAAATAAAAATAACAATTTCTCATAGTTTTTGCATTTTTTATTTTCATTTAAATTTTTAATTCATTTCCCGATGTGCAAGCGTGTCCGTAAAAATCGGACACAACAGTATACAAATCCAGTAAAACGGACATTTTGTGTCTGTTTTCAGAACAATACCCATTATGTTGTGAAAAACAGACACAATGTGGCTGCGGAACGTTCACAATGTGACCGCCTGCTGATGGAATGGTTGCCTATACGAGTACCATGCTACGTGGTACGAGTATAGTAATGTTAAATGTATAAGTTGCAGTTTGTTTTCGTGTTACTATTAGTGAAGTGAAATAGCCGGGGGGGAGAAGATTCAAAGAGGGGAGTATAGGCCTAAATTAGTCGGCAAAATAGTAAATTTTCCAACAAAATCATCAATGTACCCTAAAATTTTTTAGGTAGGTATGTTTTGTAGGCCTCGAGCTTTAGCCCTCGCGTTGCTTGAGCTAAATTGTTGTTTTCAATTTTTCAAATGGTGCTTGAGAGTTGAAAAGTATTTTACTTCATACTTTTTAAATTGTCCATGGTGAAACAATGGCTTGTCACATAAAAATAACAAATTTTCAAAAGCTTTTGCCCTCGCTTTGCTCGGATCAATTTCATTTTCTTCTTCACGCTTAAAATTTCAAGAAACCAGAGTTGGCGCGATTCGAATCGCGTGAAAGAATCGAGAAAGAATCCGATTCTCACGATTCGAATCGGATTCGAATCGCGGTTCCCCAAGTCAAAAGAATCGGAAAATGCAGGAATCCGATTCCCTTTTATAGAGAATCGCACCTCCTCGATTCCCTGCGATTCCTTGCAGATGTTTTTCACGTGTTAAAACAGTAAAATGTACTATTTTTAATACCTTTTAAGTCATGCATTTACATTTTGTAATTCGGGACTGATGACATTTTTTTAAAGGTCGGCTGTTGTGTGAAAATATCACGAATCAGTGATTCTATAGAGTGAAGGAATCGCGCAACGTAAGAATCGGATCCTCTTTAATGGAGAATCGCGCCTTCTCGATTCCCTGCGATTCCCTGCTCACAACAACAAACTAAAGAATAGAACATGCAAAATGAGCATATACCAAGTTGGGGAAATTACTCATTTCATTTCAGATTCATTTGTGAAGTCCTGAAGTTGAAAAAAAATAGTATTTGGGAATCGGAATCGGAGGGAATCGAGAACCGCTAAAGAATCGGATTCAGAACCGGATTCGCTTTGTGAAAGAATCGAGACTGGAGAATCGCGATTCTCCCAAGTATGAGAATCGTAATTCAGGAATCCGATTCTGACGAACCGAGGAATCGCGCCAACTCTGCAAGAAACCAAAATTTTAAAAATGTCAAGATCAGAAAAACTGAATTCTTACATTAAAATTGATGTTGTTCCAGTTACAAATTGAAGAAACATACGAGTATAATTATTGAATTTGAAAAACGTGGAGATCAGAAAAATAGATGTTCTAAATTTAAATTGATGTTCACTTCCGTAATCACAAGAGAAATTACCAAAAATTTCGATTTTTTTGTGTCTAAAAACCTGGTCCCTTACACGCCACTGCTGTTCAGCACACTATAATTTTAATTTTTGTCAGATCACCCATAATTTTATTTTTTTTATTTTTCCAAAAAATAGTTCATCCTCATAAACTCATCACACACTGCTCAAACATGCATCAATAAATTTGAAAAATTATTCGCTACACATTCATATTTTGGGGGGAATAAATAAGTCAAAATTGATGAAAAAAAATTATCTCCTTTAATGAGGCTCGATTGGCATATATGCACAATTTGATACCTATTTCTAAACCTTCACTAGTGGTGTACTCCTGTAAATGAAGTTATGAAACATCCCTTACGCGCGGGGTAGAGGAGACTAGCATCAACCAAACTATTTAAATAAGTATACATCCAAGAGAAAGTAGAGATGCAGAGCAGAGAAAACCGGTTCTGTCACTATACATTTCTGTGCAACTACCCTAAACAGTTTATAGTACAGGCCAGGTTTTGGGATGGAATTCACCTTATTGTTATTGTAGTCCCACACAAAAGAATATTTTCTTTTGTTAGGCTACATAATGAAAACTACTGTGGTGAAATATTTTGCCTACACGTATATGCATTAGGAGAAACACAAAAAACGGACACAATGTGTCTGAAAAACCAGACACAAGCAGTCACAAATCCGCGGACACAGCAGACACATTGTGTCGACGTTTTTGCGCATCGGGACTTTACAACAGAAATGAAAATTTGAAAAATAATAATTTGATCAAACAAATTACCTATATTTTTATTTTATTTATTGTTATATTTCTATAATATTGTAAAAAAAACATCGGAGCTAGCATTCGGACATAAGTTTTTTTATATAATGAAAATACTTACCTCCGAATGCTAGCTCCGATGTTTCAATTTTCCGATTTCAATTTCATCATTCATGGCATCATGGCTCATAATATTTATGTAAAATAAATAAAATTTCAAGAAAAAATTCTCCTAAAAAACTTTTAAAATAAAAAAATTAAAAAGTTCATCAACTCAATAAAAAAATGTTGAAAAAAAAATCTCGAATTGAAATTGTCCTAGAATCATCAATCATTTTTTCCAACGGAAAAAATTACAATTCGATAGTAAATGACAAGATGTAAATTTTTTGGAGCTTTGCTGACTTTTCTTTTTTTTTTTGAGTAAAAAAAATTTTTCAAGTTCCAAATCCAAGAGGGTAGGTATGAATATGAAATATGAATACAGCCATAGAATTGTATGATAAATTTCGTATAATTTGTTCATAAAAAATAATATAATGTTAAAATTAAAAATCACAATTTTTGTACAAAATTGACTATTGAGAAAAAATATGTATGTCAATAATCAATATTACCAATCAGGCAATCAACAGGAAATTTAATTTTCTTTAGTTCATGTCCAAACAAATGAGGGAAAAATGGGAAAGTGCATTTATATACAATTGTCAACTCTGAATTAGAATTAGAATTACCTATGTGAAATTTTCACTTTAATTTTCATTTTTCAGAAAACACATAGGTATTTTAATAAGCCAAACTCAAAACGTGCAGAATTTTATCCTCTTCAAAATTTGTTGAATTTTTACCGCGCGCAACAATTTTTTACGACTTTGAGCTTCAATAAGTTTCGAACTGTTAGTGCTAGCGTTTTGAATGAAAACTCATTTTGAAGAGGATAAAATTCTGCAAATTTTGGTTTATTAAAATACGATGTAGTTGATGAAAATTTCGCGTAATTTTAATTCAAAATTGACATGCATAAAAATTTGTCCATAAAAATGAATATTAAAAATCACCATTTTCGTGTGAAATTGAAAAAAATGTATACCAATCGATAGGAAATTTCATCTTCTTTAGTTCAAGTCCAAAAAAAATTTTTCCAAACCACTTCATTTTCATGAAAAATGGGAGAAAACGCATTTATCCTATGCGTCTACGGCTGTTTTACTCGCATGTTTACGTTTTCTTAGCACGCATTTCGATCTGACGCGCTCTGTCGGATTAGTTCAAGCGAGCTACACATTGGAGGACGGTATTTGAATTTTCTCCCGTTGAAGATTTTCGTCTTCCTCTACACTGTCTATAATTTTGGATTAGACTTTTGGAGGATATTTGCATAATGATTTCTCAAGAGAGCAAGAACTTTTTTTTTAGTAACCACTGCCTCACACTGTTTCATTGAAAGACAAATTTTTCACATGCTTTTTCTTAAGGATTAAATTGGTTTTACATATTTATTTATTTCATTTTCATAATACCTACCTAGATCATATAATACAATACATGAAGGGTTCAGGGAAAGAACCAGATAAGTCGTAAATTTTCAAAAATGAGTTCAGGGTCGAATTAAATCCACACCGAGGAGCGGAAAAATGTATAATCCATTGAGATTTTGAAAAAATTCGATTTTCTGTAGTAAAAATGGTCTCTAAGAAATAGAGGAGGGAAGAGAAATGAACCGAGACCAAATCTGAGGCAAAAGGGAGAAACATTCAACACTAATAATCATTCAGAACGTGAAAATTTTTCATTGTATTATCATCTTGATAATCAATTTTCATCAAATTCAAGTTATTGTAAAACACTAATGTTTCAATTTTTTTTGCTTGTTCTTCACGAAAAGAGGGACTGATGTTTTTTCTATTATGCCTGGAGTTGTGTTTGTGGGATGTTTTGTGATATATTTCCAGTCATTACTTTTATAAAATTCAAATTCACTACCTACAAAGTCGGAGCATTCGTAACACAAAAGATTAAAAAAGACAATAAACCCACTTGGTGACCTCTGGCGAATCTCTCATCAAGAAGTCACCAGAATTCACCAAGGAGTCACCGGACATTCAAAACAATTTTCAAAGGCCTTGAGGACATTCTAGTGATTTTTTCAACATTTCACCAAAAAAAAAAAAATTCAAAAACTCATTTGTTGACTTCTGGCGAATGTGTCATCAGAAGTCACCAGAATTCACCAAGAAGTCAACAAACATTCAAAAAATTTTCCAAAGGCCCTAAGGACATTCTGGTGACTTTTTCATCATGAACTCACCTAAAAAAAAGTCAAAACTCATTTGGTGACTTCTGGTGAATCGTCACCATGACGTCACCAAGAGTCACCAGACATTCAAAAAAAATTTCTATGGTCATGAGGACATTCCGGTGGGTTCTTCACCGACAAATTAGTCTTAACAAAGACAATGAACCCACTTGGTAACTTCTGGCGAATCATTCACCAGAAGTCATTAGAATTCACCAAGGAATCACCAGGCATTCAAAAAAATTTCAGAACCTTCTGAGGACATTATGGTGATTTTTTCAACATGAATTCACCAAAAAAGAGTCGAAATCTCACTTAGTGACTTCTGGTGAATCGATCACCAAGAAGTCACCAGGATTCACCAATGAGTTACTAGACATTCAAAAAAAAAAATCTCTAGAGGCCTTGAGTACATTCTCATGATTTTTTTCAACATACGAGTAAATTCACCCAAACAATTAACGTCGAAAACTCACTCGGTGACCTCCTCCGGTGAATCTGTCACCTGAATTCACCAAGCAGTCACCAGGCATTCGAGAAAATTGTCAGAGGCTCTGAGGACATTCTGGTGAATTTTTCAACGTGAATTCACTAAAAAAAAGTCGAAATCTCACGTGGTGACTTCTGGCGAATCTGTCACCAGAAAGTCACCAGGATTCACCAGACATTCAAAAAAAATGTCCTGGAGCATGAGGACAATCTGGTGACTTTTTCACCATAAATTTACCTAAAAAAAAGTCAAAAACTCCTTTGGTCACCAGAAGTCACCAGAATTCACCAAGGAGTCACCTGCAGACATTCAATAAAAATTTCTAGGGCCATGAGTACAATCTGGTGACTTTTTCACCATAAATTTACCTAAAAAAATTCAAAAACTACCAGGCACTCTAAAAAATCTTTAAAGGTCTTGAAGACATTCTCGTGACTTCTTTCAACATTTCACAAAAAAAAGTCGAAAACTTACTCGGTGACCTCCTCCGGTGAATCTTTCACCAGAAGTCACCAGAATTCACCAAGAAGTCACCAGGCATTCGAGAAAATTTTCAGAGGCTCTGAGAACATTCTGGTGAATTTTTCAACATGAATTCACTAAGAAAAAGTCGAAATTTCACTTGGTGACTTCTGGCGAATCTGTCACCAAGAAGTCACTAGAATTCACCAGACATTCAAAAAAGATTTCTAGAGTCAAGAGGACGTTCCAGCTCGTAAACAAATAAAAATTTCATCACCTCTTGACCACGTGATCCCTAAGCAACGTTTATGAATACGGCCCTTGGTGTCAAGTGATGTCCATTGATATTTCTTCAATTTGTATTATCCAGCATTAAATGCATACTTCTATGAAAAATTTAACCTCAAGTTCCGGAAGCCATCCTTTATAAGCATCTTACTCCGAGAGCTCTCGATTTTATTCATATCATTCGCTATCGCAACCAAATCATTCAGACGACAAAGTACTCGTACAATGTACATTCGCCCTATGTACATCAGTACGTGTACTTTTCGTTGGTATCATCGGATCAATGGAGATTTGTCATCACACTATTCTAATCTAATACGACACAATCGGCAATAAGGAAGAGGAAACGGATGAAAAACAAAAACTATACACTCGTCGTACTGGAGCCTGCTGGAGGAAAAGTCAATGTCGCGGTAGGTATTAATTTAAACGTGTACGTTTTCACGGACGATTATCGGTAAAAAGAGAGACGATTTCGTTTTTTAAAAAATGTTAATTTTTCGCGGTGTAATGGCCTTTTGAAACTTTAACTGTTTAGTACGCGTCTTCGGCGTTGGTCGCGTAGTATCTTAGGTCGTCGCGTCGCGTCGTTTGTTCTTTAAATAGTTATGTATAAACGCGAGCAAGATGCAAGATGTTTTGGACTGGGACGGGTGAGGGTACCTATACCTATCCTGTATAATTCTGTATATACAAAGGTGCACAGATCGAATCGCTTCTGGATGCTTATAATTCGCCGAGTCATCGTAGAAGAATAATTTCTCTCCTACGTGTATATGCGTTTGTGTCATTGACGTATCCCGGCCGGAGGGGGATTTGCATATTGTGATTTGTTTCACCTTTTTCTCATTTCTTTCGTGGTGTGGTCGCGCGCTTCCAAAACGGCCAGAGAAACGCAAACGGTCGAATTACCAAAAAAAAGTAAAGGAAACAACCAGAAAAACTGTAACTATTCATGCGATTCAGTTATAATGCATAAGAAATTTTTCAATCTGTGTATTGTCGATGACCATATAATCGTGTACACGAATAGCGGATTCTTTCTGTCGGCCGGTTGAAGACATTTGTAGTACTGGTGCGAGAATGATGAGGACGAAAATGCATCGAATAGATTAAAAAATATATCACGAGATTTCTTCTTCTTCTTGTTCGTTCGGTCAACGGCGTGAGGGTGAAGACAATATAAACCAGTTGAAGATTTTTATACTTATATTATGAAAACACATTACCATACCTACCTATGCGTTCGAAGAATAGAACCCAAAACAAGCAGTATTTTCTATACTTAATTATTTTCAAAAAATAAAAAATGAGAAAAAAAGTGATCGGAAATTAATTAATGAGACGTGTGCAATGAACTTACGTATTCAAGGAATGGACCAGAATCGATAAAGATGTGAGAAGATGCGATAAAACAAGCGTTTGAACTATTGTGCGAAGAAGAATTCGTCGAAATAATTGCATAACTATAATTTCACGGCGTGAAATAACCATCATCATCATCGTGATCATCATCCGGACACATACGAGTATTAATTTTTTCGCCATCGCCAGGCCAGATGACAATGACCGTTGTGAATTGTGGAATGTGCGGTTCGTAGAAGTGTTGGCGAGGTGAATTCGTTTTTATGGGAATTTGATACTTGATACATAGAATATCGAACGTAAATATTATCGGTATTTTAGGGATGTTTTTAAATAACTTGGGTTTATTTCTTGTGTTTTTAGTACCTTATAATATCTATGAGATTATCCATACGAACATAGTAGTTTTTTTGCCTATTTTCCAAGTCTTTTTTTCTTCAATTTTTTCACATTTTTTAAAGCTCAACTATACATGTAGGAAAAATTTCAAACGTTCAAGTTCATGTTTAAATCTTACCTCCACTACCTACCTTCATTATGTAAAAATTTTAAAAATTTTCCAATGTTGAGACAACAAAAAATTAGATTAAGTGATTTCTCGATGTCTTCAGTATTCGCATATCATCACTTTCAGGCCATTAGTAAAGCTCAAAATTAGTTTTTGTCAAGTTCAGGAGTTCTCAAAATGATACCCAATTTTTCCTTCAAAATACGATAATTTTTGTAATTATTTCATCAAGGTGGTAAAATAAGAATTGAGCAACTATTTTTTATCCCTCTCTCACTTGACTGAAAAATCAAATTGAGAGTTGATAATGGTTATTTGCTCGAATTTTCATCAAAAAAATGTAATAGACGCATTTTTTTGGGCTTCAAGATTTCTAAAGCATCAGATGAATACACATTAATTTTCACGAGATATGTACTATTTTTTTGAATTTTTTTTCTGACGAAATTAGTCATTTGATGTGAAAGTTCTCGCTCCGATTTTATGTTTTCAATACATTTTTGAGTTTTGATAAAAAATTTTAAAAATTTTCTTTTTTATAATAACAACCAATTTTTTCAGCCTTAAAAAAGGACTTATACAAAAATGCAAACTTGGTGATGCAAAAGTCATACTTTTTGTTGAAGTGGTTCTGGTAGACACCCTGAATACAGTTTTCAAATCGATTTATGGCTTTGGGGACTTATTTTTCACAAAATTATTGGCGAGTGGGAGAGGGGAAGGGGTAAGAAAACTGGGCCATTACCCCCACTATAAGTAAAATCAAAATGACCTAGCTTCGTAAACAATATAAAATTGCTGGTGAAAATTTAAAAATCTTGCTGTGGGCTTCAGAATTTCTCAAAAGTTGTTTTCAAGTTTGGAGGGTTGAAATGAGGAAGTCATTTGCACTGATTTGGTTTGGATTCGATTGAAAAAAAATTATGAAAAAGTTAAAAGCTTGCTATAGTTTTGAAATTCAAGCCTCATTCGTCAAAAATCTAACAATGAACTTGAACTTCTAAAATTTAGCTACAGCGGTTTTGAGCCATGCACTAATGATCTAGCTTGGTTCTGTTGAAATCGGAGAGTTTCAATTCAGTGGTTTCCATGTAAGAAATTCGAGTATATCCAGTAGAGAGTGGATTGCGAAAAAAATCAGCGAATTTCGACTAAATTCAGTTGAGTTGAAAGTTATCCAGAAGATTTTTTAGCTTCGGAAGTGCTCCTTGAGGGGAGATTTGGGCTCTCAAAGTGGGGTATTTTCGAAAAAATCTTGGTTTTCGTGCTTGTCACTACACAACCGATTTTGGAAAATATGACTCAGTCTCAAATAAAAGTATTTGAGATTCTGCGTCGATGTATGCAATTGCTGTCAAAATTCAAGACCACTTTTATGGATCTTCTAAGAAGCAATGTTCATATTACATGAGCATTTGAAAATTTGCAAATCGTTTATTTTTGGATGCATAAAGTTATGTTTTGAAAATTTTTTCTTTGTAAATATTTCGCATTAATTAAGTATACCAAAATATTGAAAGATATCATTCCTGAAACTGGAAAAATAGTTCAGAACGCAGTGATGCCAATTGCCATTTTTTCGATCATTTTTGATATTTTCAAAAAATCGAAAAAAATAATATCCAAAAACTGACAAAACTTTTTCTACGCTGAATCTCAAATCCTTTCATTTGAGGCTGAACCATTTCCCCCAAAACATGTTGTGTAGCGATAGGAGCGAAAAAAACAAGATTTTTAAAAAAATGTCCCCTTTTTGAGGGCCTGAATCTCTCCTGCTGGGGCATCTCCAGAGCTAAAAATTTTTGTGGGTAACTTTCATCTCAAAATGAAGGTCTCTGCTGAATTCGGTCGAAACCCTTCACCGCACTTTGTAATATTGTACGACAATTGATTCAAATCAATAAATTAGGTAGGTACCTGAGCGAGTTTCGTTGATTTTTCAATTTTTTTGAAACATGAGGACTGTTCAGAATATATGATGAGTGCACAGACGCATAAATGTAGATAAAATTATTCAGGTGTACTTGAGCCAGCACCACTTGAAAACATGGACGTAGGTGCACCTACCTATTTATGTATGAACTTTGGTAGATAAACATGTTGCCTATTCACAAATCGAAGGGGAAAATTCACATTAGAAAAGAAATTAGTGTGTACTTCAAAGACTTGGCGTAGAGTGATTTAATTATTATTTTGTTCAACCCAAAATTTAGAGAGCCTGTTATTGTAAATGCATAAAAAAAACTATTACGAGAAAGTATTCAAAGGCCTGGTAGAAAAATTTTGTGTCGAGAATAGATACAGGTAGGAATGAAAAAGGTATCCAAAAACATGTCATCGTTGTAAAATGATACGAGCCCTGAATTTCATTTTATAAAGTACCTACATACTTAGTTTACTTTATTTTTGAAAATTCAATTTTGCTTGCAAAAAGCATGTACATGTGAACAAAATGAAAGTTAAAAGTTGAAATTGATTTCCATTTTCTTTTCGAGTTTCAAGTTGATGGTGATTTTGAACTATTTTGAAGCCCTGTGCGGAGTTTCAGATTTACCAGATTTTGAAAAATTGCATAAAAATAACTAGGTAGGTATAATTTAGGCTATTAAAAAAATTAACCATCATGACATTTGAGAAAGTTGAATTTATCGTTCTGGCAACCTTTTCGATCAATTTTGGCACAATTCTACATTTGATTTTTCACAATTTTTTGGTAGACTTTAGAATTCCAGTGAGATTGCCTATCACTAAAATACTTCTTCGGCAGTTGATTTTCCTCTCAATTAGGCACAAATCGATCGATTTTGGAGTGCTGCGGATCACGGGAGGGTCAGAAAATATGTTTCAAAAAATCTCCTAGAAGCTGTTTTGATTTTTTTGATGCAAAAAAAAACCAATGGCAATTCTTTGATTCAACTATAGTTAACGAAGCTCGAATTTTACTTTTTTTCCACGTTTTGAATGTTTCGAATCTTCTGAATGACATAATCCTTTTGAGTCACATGCTAATTTTTTAAAACTTTTAAAAAATATATAAAATCCAATAATCTGAAGAAGGGACCAGGGTGGCTCAAGATCGGTTTCAAATCGCGACTGATCGATTTAAAAGGTTGAAAATAGAGGTGCATAAGAGTCAAATTTCACCTTTCTTGCGCAAGGGTGTAAGATTTTGAAAATTTACTATGTAAATTTCGTGAGGATAATTTTTTTGTCTTATACAAAAATAGAAGGAATCGCAATAAGCACAATATATTCGTTTAAGAAGAATACATTTTTAGAAATGGGTGTTCGGAGTCAAAAATTGGATCATAATTAATTTTCGAAATTTGAAACAAGGAATTCAGCTTTTGAAATTAATTTAGACAGCGTATATTATATTTTTTCTATGTGCTCTTTCAATTTTTCAAAATCTTGACTCGATATTTTTCTGCCTGCTTAGGATACCCTCCTTATTTATGAAAAAATCATTACGATCGTCGTGATTATCCCCCCTCCCCTCCCAGAGCTCGTATCTAGTTGACATTTTATGTGAATGAATTTTGAATATCTAATTCATGTTTCCTTGAAGTAATGTGGTCTTTTATACTTTGCTTTAGGCAAATCATCACCATGGCAGGATTATTTAGATTTTATAGAATCCTTTCTCAGAAAGCAAAAATTCTCTCATGAAGTTGATAAACACATTTTTTCCTCAACAATGACGTTATCAATGTAATCGGCTTCAAAATCTTGAAGGTAAAAAGTAGGTAATCGAAATTTACTCAACTTGTATTAACCACTATGCAATGCCCATTTTTCGATGAGTAAGAATTTTTTTGAGTTTTTTTTTCAGCAGTCATGCCCAGTGATGGCAAAACTTTTGCATTCAAGTTTCAGTTTTACTTTTTTCGGTTTCAATAGTCAGTTTTAATCATTTCAGTTTCATTTTTGTTCCACTTTTTTCCCCATCAAATTCGTAATATTTTGAAAATTTAAGGGAAAAAATGAACTACCAAAAATCAGTTTTGGTTTTTTCAGTTTCAGTTTTAGTTTCAATTTCTACATTCAAGTTTCATTCTAGTTCAACTGTTTTTCCCATCAAATTCGTAATATTTTGGAAATTTCTAGGAAAAAAATGATCAACCAAAAATAAGTTTTGCTCATTTCAGACACTCTGCAA
Organism: Planococcus citri; assembly: GCF_950023065.1. Lineage (NCBI taxonomy): Eukaryota > Metazoa > Arthropoda > Insecta > Hemiptera > Pseudococcidae > Planococcus > Planococcus citri. The sequence continues at coordinate 33,795,381 of NC_088680.1, forward strand.
AGGAAGGAAAAGCGTCGTAAGAAAATGGTTGGCAAGTTCTTAAAACACAGAAGAAAGTCACGATGACATCACACAGATTCTTAGGTGATGAAAAAGGTGTCATCAAACGGAATCTACTGCGAAAAATATTTTCAAGTCCGGTTTAATTAAAAAAGAAAAACTTGACAAAACGTATTCTTATCTTGTCCTTTGAAAAAGTCTTCCCTCCTCTCTCCTCTAGGCTCTACTCTTATGAACAAATCTTCACCGATACCGTTTTCCGAACACATAGCGGTACGACATTCGATAATAACCCATACCTATAAGTCGCAAAATTACATCAACAATGTATCACTGCGAAATGAAAATTATTCGCGTGTAGTGTGTAAAATTACCAATATATGACAAAGAAAATGAAAAGAAATGGCGAAAGAAAGAAAATAAAATAAGAAAAATATTAATAATACCTCATCGAAGAAGAAGAAGAAGAAGAAAAAAATAGAAGAAAAAGAAGGCGCTTTACGAGAAAAATGTTAGCTACGTGCATTTACTGCAGTATAAGCGACAAATGATGGTTAGATTGGTCAGGTAAACGCGATAGTATGCTCGGAAGTTATTTATTTTCCCATTTAAGTAATAAGTAAATTTCACGTACTCGCGTATGACAAACACATACATACGACGAGCAAACTCATCACCAGTGCAGCAGAGGAGAAAGACCTTTAGGTAGGTATAGGTAGGAAAAAAGAAAGGGGGAAAAGAAGGAATTTAGCCGAAGTGGCGATAAAGGAGATGAAGAGAAGAAATGAAGAGATATTCTGTGTGAGTATAGGAAGAGAGTGAGAGAGAGAGATGCTGCGAGTTGCATAGTCGTTCAGAATCAGGATCTATTTATGCCGGTGTATTTTTGGTGGGATGTCGATGACAATTCGCAGTTGTGTCGTTCAGGTACCTCTACCTATCTGTTGTGCAGTAATCTTGTACCACGATGAATGATTACGTAGAGTAGCAACGTGCTAGTAAAGAGAGAAAGAGAGAAAGAGGTGATAGAGTGAAAGATGTTGTGCCTGTACACTAGTAGCATCATCGATGATATGAAGAAGGAGGTGGCGGAGGCGGAGGCGGCGGCCAAGACGCGGAGAGATGCTCTCCTTGGCCATCGATGCGGAGAAAGATGTTGCCGCGCCACGTCGTAGAGTGAGAGAAAGATTTGCAGGAGCGCGGGAAACCTTTTTCCCGACTATCTGATTGGCTTTCGATTACCAGCCGAATTATACGATTGGCGAAGAGTAACGCGTAGTCGTAGTCGGTTTATTCGCGCGCGCTAAACAAAAGAACGACCAGCGTCGAGTAGCTATTCTATTGTTGACGTAATCGTCATGGTCATGGTTTTAGCATCTTCTTGTCGTCGTCGTCTTTTCCTACTTTTTCGCTCATCTACCAGCAGCCAAGCTTCTTGTATGTGTGAGTCGGCAGCTACCTAGAAGCAGACGGTCGTAGTGGTGAGGTTTTTTTCTTCTCACTTCTTCTCACTTTGGCAAAGTATACGCGAGTAGTAGGAGAAGTAGAGGTGTGCGGGTGGTAAGGCCGGCTCTTCAATTTACCTTACTTATTTACGGCTTTATGGTACGAAAATGTTGGCAGATTTGGCCTAACGTGTAGCTACCGTCTATCTCCTCTACCCAGCTACCTGTATCTGCCTGTGTGTGCGTGCAAACCCAGCATTTTACCAGCAGCCTGCACACTGCAGTCTTCGTATACTTCTCGCAGCCATCGTGCACATTTCTTTTACGATTTTTCACCATCTCTCCATTCTGCTGCTGCGGCCCAACAAACGGTTTTATATCGCTAAGGAAAAACGTGCAGTTATCGCTTTGTGTACCTAGTCTGTCGGGAAAATCGGTGTTGCGGCGTTATACCTACAAAGTGTACCTATCGATTTGGATTTTGTTTAATTTTTCGCTGTTTCGAGTTGCGCTTTTTCGGTCGTTACGTTGTTTTTTTTAATTTTCATTTTTCCAGTGGTGATGCACGATTTATCGTATACGAAGAGTACTCGTATAAGGTGAATATTTTGGTCATCTTTTTGCTGATCGCTTATACCATAGGTACCGGTGATCTATTCCAAGTTTGGATCGATCTAGGTCATCCGAAGCGATATAGTCTCTTGTACGGGTATTTTTTTCGTAAACGATCGATAGTGATTATATTTTTCGTTTTTTTTTTGTTTTCCTTTTTAGATTTTAGTGAACTCGTCTCTCGGGTGTTTTTTCGTCATCTTTGAGAAGTAAAATCGTATACCTAGTTTCGAATACGAATGAATCGTATGATCGCCTCGGTCGCTGAACTTTGATTAAGACTTGAGTTCGAGTGTAATTGTGTTCGATTTTTTTTGTTGTTTTTTTTTGGTTCTTGTCACCGGATTTTTACGTTTAAATAAGATCAAAATGCATCTAACAATTAGTAAATTAAGGTGAGTTGATATAGAATATTTTTATATATTTTAATTAATTTTTTGATGCAAGTTCGTCGAAAATATCTTTCTTATTTTGTTCAATAAGAGTTGATTTTTAACGAAAAATATGTATTTTACAATAAGGCATAACATGACCCAATTTTCGATCCCAGTGATGTAATAGAGCCATTTTATAAGAGTTGTACATACGAACAAGAAAAACTATTTTTTTCGAAATCAAAATATTAATCGTTTGAAAAATGAATCAAACCTACTGAATGAAAAATCACATCAATGAAATTGTAACCGTTTGGAAAATCTTTACGAAACGCTTCGTCGAGGTTTTGCAAACGCGACGAAAAACCAGTTAGAATTTCTTCAGCGTTCTCGTTGCTCTCTGTTTATTAGCGGTACAAATATCGTATTTGCGGCGAATGAGTATGCAATTTTATTACCATCTCGTGTATCGTTATGTTTTCATAGGGATATGGTTCGTAGTATACCTAACATGTGCTTGCACGACGTGTGTGAGAATGAAATTTACACGTTTTGTAGGGTAGATAGATATGCTTTTTACCACTAGAATTAGGAAAATGCAATAATATTGTAGGATTAAATGATTGAATGAAATTTAGTGGTTTATAAATTTTGGTATTTTTGGGTTAGGTTGTGTTTAAAGTGTAAACGTACTTGGATATGCGTTTGAAACGCGTTCTAGTTAAACTAGACACTGAATTAATTGAAGTGAATAATTTTAATCACCTCGAATGCATCGTGATTATGGTACTCTATTTAAAATTTGCGTGCAGTGATTCATTTACTTTCCGGAGTGTGGGAATGTGAATTTAAAGCTTTTAATAAATTTTTATAACTAATTAAAATCTAAAATTGGACCAGGTATTGAATTATTTTGTGAGAAAAATTTACAAAATGAAATGAAACGAGGAGAGAATGATGGTTTAGATTGCATGATTAAGTTCATTTGAAAAGAAGAAGTCAAAATAAATAAAGTAAGTATTAAAAGAAAACTAAAAAATTTTATTCAACTTGAATTAAGTACCTACATAAGTGGAATGAAGTAAAAAATAAATAAATAAATTTTAAAAAAGGCGCGTGCTTTAAAAATCATTATGTTTGGTATTCAGCTGTATCTACCTATAAATTTATTTGTCTATCAAAATAATTTTTAAAGCAGAAAGAAATTAGAAACAAAAAAAAAAATCATGAAAATTCTGAGTGTCCAACTGTCCAACATTCCTGTAATCCTGCTATTCCCATCCTACTTTTTTCGAGTTCTGATGTCGTTTTTTTGTAAAGTTTTTTTTTAAAATTAAAAACTCCTGTTTTTTTTCAATTTTTCCAATTGAACTTTAAATATTTCAATTCGTTATCCTCCCGTTGTATGTAGAATTTTGAAAAAAATGATGGTAAAATCTCAGATTTGCCTTACAACTCAACTTAAAAATTTTTCAACTTTTCAAAATAGGAAATTATGTTTCATTTCTTGGAAATTCACATTCCTTTCTCCTAATAACTTACAAAAAACAAAATTGCCCCCCCTCGAATAAACACGTTGTTTTGATATTCTGAACTGAAACAACTTTTTCAAAAATGCTATCTCTTCCCTTTTTCAAAAATGAGTAATCTTCAAAGAATCGATTCGATTTTTTAAAAGAACAAACGCATTGAAAACTAATAATTTAGAAAAAGGTCAATAAAAACGCTTGAAAGAAGTTGAAAAATTTTTAAAACGAAAAACTGTAATGGTAAAAGTATTGTCAATTCCTAAAAAAAGGAATATTCGAAAACATTGAAAAAGCGATAAATTGATGCGTAAAATGTTGACTCCTTCCCCTCTTCTCTCAAAGAAAGAAATTCTGAAGTGATTGAAAAATTTCTGCTAAAAATTCAACTAAAATAAAATCCTGCTTTTTCATTTTGAAATTCTGTTACACACCTTCAAATCGATCAATTTTAAGCCCAAAAATGTTAGACTTGAATTCGTAATCGATATGTTAGTGACTACCTACCTATTTCTTGATGAGTAATTTTTTCTAAAAGGGACAATTTTTCAAAAACTCTATGAAATGAGAGTGAAATTGAAGTACACACACGTAATTTTCACATGGGCAGTAAGGTTTAGTAACATAAAGCTATTGAAATTTGACCATTTTAAAATTCATATATATACATTTTTATGCAAAAAATCAACCGTGTAAATTCCCATTGTGGCCATCTACATACAAGTACAACAATACAACAAATTACAAATTTCAAACTCTTCAAAATTTTGGTTATTTTTGTAAAATGTTGAAAAAAATATATTTCACTCTTCAGAAACAGTTTAAAATGCAATCCAATTTTTGGGTCATTTTCTCAGAAAAAGGCGAGAAAGATTTACCTTCTGGAGTCATGGTCTCTCTTATTTTACTGATGAAATTGTTTCAGTTTTTTTATTTATTTTTTAAAATTTATTACTATTATTTTTTATTATGTAATTTATTTTCAAAGATTTCACATACTCACTTCATCAATTCATACTTTACCTATTTTGAAAATATTCATTTAGGTATTTTCTTTTTTCAAAAAAGTCAAGTGTGATGAAATATAATGGATAATTATTTTGCAAATTCCTGTTGTATGTACCTAATTCTATTGCAAACCAGACGTTAAGATTGGACATTATTACCTATAATACCATTCACAATGAATCTTGCCATTAGTTTGAAATCGCGAATCTCTCAAATTTTCCCCCCCAAAACAGAATTCAGATTGTATTTCATTTTTTAAAAACATTTTTTTTTAAACATTAGTTTTTGAGGAGGAACATTTTATCTGTAATTGGATTTTTTAAGCTGTCGAATTAATTTTGTCAATTTTAAATGAAAGAAGGGGAGAATTAAGTCTGTGCTTTCTTCCTTCAATTTCCTATTGTTTCAGGATTTCTACTGATTGACAAAGTCAAAAAAAAGAGAAATTGAATTGGAGGTCATAAAATGGAAAAAACGTGTAGAATATTCTCAAAAATCATGAAAATCCGAGAAATGGCTCGAAATTGAAAATTGAATAGAAAGCAAAATTATATTTTTGGGTAGATGACTACTTAGTACTTAATATTAATTTTATGTACGTACTCATAGTAATTTTTGCAAAACCTGAAAAAATGTGGTCGATTTTTTGAGGAAGAAAGGAGAAATAAGAGAATGGTCAGAAATTGAAAATTGAGGAAGAAAATCAGAAAATTGCGGAGAAAAAGTTGAGAAACTCGGCTTGTAGGTAATTTGGTAACACCCTGAATGCATTTCAATTTTGTTTTCATCAGTCATTTTATTTTTTTCATTTTTTGAAATACTTCCGTCATATAAAAAAATAATGGACTTCACTGATCACTGATCAGTACTAGCAGGGTTGAGCACTTGAACTCAGTTTGACTCCTTTTCAGTGCCGGTGTCAGGTTTTTTCCTTGGGGGGGGGGGGGATAATTGGGTGCAAATCAATTAATTTTATCATCTCATTTTTTGGGTGAGGAGATGTGATGGATAAAGTAAAGGTTTCTGTTGGGGGGGGGGGCAGAAACCACATAGCTGTCTCACTTACCTATTTATTTCACTTTTAAAAAGGAGGAACTTCAAAGACTGAAGTTTGTCTGGAAGGTAGTATTTCGAGTAAATAGCTAGTATACACGAATATAGGTATACCCATAATGTAGGTTTAAGATGAAGAAAAATCCGGCCCTTCGTCTCAAAAAAATAAAAAAACGAAGTGATATATGTGCCCAAGTGAATGAAGGACGCGAATAAATTAATTTAAATAATTTCATTTTTTTTACAATTTTAGAACAAGCTATACATATTGTGTGTAATCGATCTGTCCCAGTGAAACAAGAGTGTGAAATTGGTTAAAAAATTACCACTTTTTATCATTGACAATTTTTTTCAAAAAATTACTGGACTCGGGGGGAGGAGGAGATTCTTACTCCAATTCCTTCCTAAAACCAGCACTACTTTTTTTTCAAAAATTAGTTGAAAATATCATCTAATCCGGTGTTTTTTAAGAACAATTTTCATATAAGAATTCTTGTTTGTTAAGTTCTAAAAATCATGTTTTTGATCCAAACAATTTTTCAGAATGATTTGACCATTCGATTACGAATAATTTTTACAAAAATAATAAATTTCACAATTTGAAATTTTCATCTACAAGAGTTGAGTTCTAGACTCGAGAATTCCTCAGTTAGATGTTTATACATATCACACATTTTAGTTTCGTATTTTTTTTTCACACTTTGAAATCTCGATAGCGGTACATAAGTCTAGGTAGGAAGGTAGGTACCGCAAAACTCGACTCGAATGAAAACTATAGGTAGGTACGCAATAAGATGAAGATGAACCGTACTCTCGAGTATTTCGAAGCTGCTAAGAGGTGGGTGTCGAGAGAATAAGTTGAAAAAAATCGAGCATTCACACACGACAATGTTATTCTTGAAAACCGCATAATATTGTGGACAAGAAGAAGAACTCGCGATGACGATGAATTTAGGTGAATGTTTCGTTCTAGTTAAGTGCATAGAACCGCGTGTTTTCAACCTAGAGACTTGACTTAATGATGGTTACGATACGTGCTATAAAAAATATTTTTTCAGCGCCGTTTCTCACGCAAAATTCTTATCACGTGCGTGCAAAGTATTCGGTATTTACCAGGTATGATGAATTTTTTCTTTATTAGAACTTTTGTATAGCAATTGAAATTTTGCAGTCTATACTGGAATCTATAAGATAAAAAATTGTTCTGTTTTTATTGAAATCTTAAGCTGGAGAATTCAGTGCAGAAGTGATATCTTGTAGAAATGTTTACATTTGGCACTTAATACTTTCTTTTTGAAATTAGTGAAATTCATTTTCATGTGTATGAAATTTTTAGTGCTCTGAAAAACATATTTATTTCTTATACGTACAATTTTCAACTCAAACCCCCCTCCTTCCCTCCCTTCCTTCCTTCCTTCCTTCCAAAAAAATCAAGCAGAATGAGGAGACTCTGAGTAGTTAATTATGAAATTTTTAAAAATTGTATCTGATATCAGAAAGCGAGCTTTCGATCTTTGAAGTCCGTTTTTGAAGTCACTCAACCTTCCCTTCCTGCTCCACCTTGCTCTCCAAAAAATTCGACAAGCAACTCCCGAAGCTACCAGGCTACCTTATTCTCTGAAAAATTTCTTCATTTCGTTATTCTATGGTATTTCATAATTTTTATCTTACCAGGGTCATTATATTACTTACCTACCTACACCTATTGTACTTGCGAACAAAACCATTTCAACTGTTTTTTTAAAAACGGATGGATAAAAATTTAAAAATTATTAACCAATAGAATTGATTTCATCTTCGACCGCTTAATACGGAATATCTATAGGTATTTTCGATTATTACGAAACTATTTTACGGTCCGGTGCTTATATCCGAACCTCGATACCGCGTGTAGTGTATCTACCTAGCTTCTTAATATCATCGAGTATTATAAAAGTATGAAACCGTTTAATTTCGTAGCACTTTTAACGGGTATTTGATGTCGCATCTTCGGGGAAAATATCGTACAAGGTTTTCTTCGTCTCTTATTCCCTTCTCCTCTATCGATGTTTGGTCATTTCTTTGATAACATAGTTGTCCTACAGTGTGTGAATTATTGTGATTCGATATGTTATATGGGTTCTTGAACTCATCGCGACTGACTACCTATGTTGTGTAATACGCCGTCACATTGGCTATACGCAGGTAGATTTGTTCCTGGTTTATTGTAACTGCGGTGAGGTGTATTGAACTTGAAATGCGATAGATTTTGAAGGACAAGATTGATTGTTTGAATGATGTCGAGTTGATGAGAGGTTGTTCGCGAGTATAGCGACATCCGCTGATCAGCAAATGAGCATACAATAGGTAGGTATCTTAAATTCATCTATTTACCATTTTTGATTTTCGCCAAAAGAGAGAAGATTTTCGACTGGATAAAGGAAGGAGATTGAGAACAGTCAAAGAATTGGGTATTTTTTCTGTACAAGTTTTTAAATTGTGTATTTTTTATCCGAGGATTAACTTATTCTTGAAAATATGACACGTAAAGTTGAAAAGAGAAGGGAGATAGAAGATACTTAGCTTGTTTTCTTGAGGTTGAAAAAATTTGCTCGGTTTGCAAAATTGAGATTTTATCATAAAATTCTCAAAACGGACGAGTAAGTTGAGAGAAATTACAAATCGAGTTGAAAACATTGAGAAGTTGCGAGTGAGAAGGGGCAGAGGGAACTTCCTTCCAAAGTTGACTTAATCAATTTTTCAAGATGGAAACTCAATTTTTAGGAATATGAGATACGATATTTTAAATTAATGTTGGACAACAATAATTTCAAGATCATTCATTTTTTTTTTGTTGCTGGGAAAATTATGTTTGTAATCAATAAAATTAAACTGAAGCTTTTTCAAAAAAATTGGAAATTTTTTTCATTTTTTCTTCTTGAGTTTCCAGATTTTTGAGGTGAAATTATTATTGATTTTAATTGATCTTATGAGGAAAATTATTAATCGGAATTGATTCAAAAAGTTATCAAGTTTTTCCACCTCTAGAGTTAACTTTTTAAAAATGAAACCATCATCATCATCATCATCAACAGTTTATTACTTTTCCTAGCAATTGCTATATAAAGTAATTTTTAAATTTATATTATTAGGTCATGTGCTTTACATTCACTACCTATCTTGCTTCAATGTTTGGGTAGTCCAGTAATTGCTGGTGGTATCCTACCTTAATTGCAAATTTACAGGGTGCCCAGAAATATTGAGTACCCCTAAAAAAGTTTTCTACTAAAATACTTTGGTTGGTCACAGTGAATGATAATAATGATAGCACATGATTGGTTGTTGGACTGGAGAGATTACATTCCATCAATCATATGCATCTATTTCACGTTGCCATCCTACATTTTTAATGAAAAACTTTCTTAGGGGTACTCGATATTTCTGGGCATCCTGTACAAATTTCTTCTATTATGCTAGGTGTCTAGAGGTCTCAATGGATTTGATCGTTGCAAACATACCAGGGTGCACAGGTGACTTCATGCAGCCATTTATTCTAGCATTGTATTTTTTTTCAATGTTAATTTTTTCCCTAGAAGGGTGCTCCATAGGTCCAAATTGGTTTAATGATTGTTGTATAAATCAACAGCTTATTCTGAATCGATGTTTTCTTACTCAATAGCCATGACATATTACGCAGTTTTAGGTTGACTTCATCTCATTTCTTTTCAATTCGAGTTCTCCATGTAAATTTTCTGTCTTAGAGGTGCATACCAAGGTACTTCACACTTGGTTTTTCTGGTATCATTTGCCCATTTTGGAATACAGGCATGTAACTGACGTTATGAGTGAATGTCATCAATGGCACTTTGCAGTCCTTCTGTAGCAATAGTCAGATCAGAAAGTGCGGGAACTAAAGCAGTGTCATCTGTGAATGTGGCAGTTAGTACATCTTCGTTTGTTGGCAAGTCAGAAGTGTATCAAAAAATGTTTTTTTCTCAAAAATCTGATCCTTCAACCCTTAAAACTCATTTTAAACGTCATTATTTTGGACACTTTTTTTCGTCAAAATGGTCGATTTTGTCAGAGCGGGTCACATATAGGAAAGGAGCCAAAACGCTTCCTTGAGGAACTCCAGCTTGTACTCGCCCATATTGAGAATACTTAGGGGTAAGGGCACCAATTATGGACCAGTCCGCAATATGGACCAGCGCCCGTTCTCATTGGTAATTAGCGCAATCTGTCAGGAAAAAATGTATTCTGATGTATTTTTCATCAAAAAAACGAATGAGACAAAAATTACAACTGTAAAGTCAAAACTCGCTGAGAAATTTACAAAAAATTGTTTTGAGACACTGAAAATTTTTTTAGTATGTTTTTCAACTTTTATGTATTAAAATATATATGTGGTGTAATTTTCTAAATGTCATTGATGTTTATAATATCAAAAAAGGATGTAGTTTCTGCTGGAGTGATAAGTTTTTGCTAAAAATGAGGGTATGTACAGAAATTTTTGGTGCAAAGTTTTTTTTTATGGGGTGTGCTAATATGGACCACCTGTGATATTGAATTTTTTACTCATTTTTTTACAGCCGCTGAAAAGGGGAATGCTTGAAATACTTTTTTTTTACTCATTTCTACTAATAAATATGATGTTTTGAAACGTAAAAATATGTTTATTTTGAAATTATTCTTTAGGTGGTCCATATTAGGCGTCCAAAATTTTGAACTGTCATTTTGACACTCGTCATTCAACAATTTGAAAAAAATATTCAAAATTAACCTGAACTGCTTAGAATAAGTTTTTTTTGTTCATTTCTACAAATAAATGTGAAAGTATGTTTATTTTGAAATTTTATAGGTGGTCCATATTAGAAAAAACATACTTAAAGTTAACCTTCACCCCTGAAGTTTTGTACAGTGTTAGTGGAAGGATGCAACTTCATTTTAAGCCTTTGAGGACGTTTTCTACCTCCTATAGTTTTCAAGTGGCAATCCTCCAATAAAAAGTGGTCCATATTTGGTGCCTCTACCCTTACTTACCTTCTACTTGTACCTACCCTACAGTAGCAGTACTGCAAGCGTGACTTCAGCATGTGGTACGTAGAATTCTGGAAGGTGTAGATTTTGACAATTTTGTTGAAAAAGCGAAACTTTTAAGCAATTTCTGGAAGAAAAGTGAGTCTTTTTGGAATTTCTTGTAAAAAGTCGACACTTTTAAATAAGCTAATTTTTGGAAAAAAAATGAAACTTTTCAGCGTAGTTATTTTAATTGAAAAATTGAGACTTTTTGGCAGTTTTTGACATTTTTTTCTTAGTTAAAATGCAAGATTCAGCAATTTAGTATGAAAACACTCCAAATGTCAGGTTAATTTCTTCAAAAATGAAAAATCCAAACTGCAAAAGTCAAAGTTAAAAAGAAAGAAATTCCGAAAAAAATTGAAAATACCAAAACACCAATTTCAAAATAATTTTTAGTATTGGTTTTCACTTTTCAGTATTTGTACCAAATTTGAAAATTTAATTGGTGTTGTCATGTAAAAAAATTTAAAATTTTTATGTGAAATTTAATTTTTTCAGTTTCATTGTTTTTTGTTATCATTTTTGGTTTGGGCAAACGCAATCACAATCACATTAAGCGAATTCTACTGTATACTGTAGTGGGACTCATTTCAGCTTATCAACCTTTAAGGTTGTGTGACATCCTATCACTCCTGTAAATGAGTCTTGTACTGGCGCCCTGAGTGCTTGGACTTGGGCAGCCATTTCCAAAGTTGATGAACTTTGGATAAATCTTCTAATGAATCCTAACTTGTAAATAATTAGGTACTTGGTGCTTCACTTCATAATTCAAAATGTCTTTTAATTTGAATAAATCATCCAAAATTCAAATTTAGGTACCCATGAAAAATCAATACCTTTCTTGAATCAAATCGAATAGGCTCAGTCCCACGTAAATATATGTACCTACATACCATGAAAACAATGTTTTACTTCAACAGTCAAAACATACCCACATACCATGTTGTACATATTGTGTATGCTCCAAAACGTTTTTTCAAAAAAACCTCAAAACTGTGTCATCTCATTCAACTTTTATCCATTCTAAAAAAATTAGAACCATAAAATAAATCAGAAAGATATTTGCCAACCGTCATTAGCGTATCTCGGAAGAATAGGTTCACTACCGAATTATCCAAGGACGACGACGACGACGCGATGGTTTCAATGATCAAACGGCTTATTCGATTCGGCGACACCGAATAGGTATCTCTCTCTTCTCCATTCCAATATACCTAGGATATAGCGAACTGTCAGCGCGGAAGTGTACAAAGAAAATTGAAACGTAACCGAGAATGATGCGCGTGCCATCCAGGCTCAAAGTACAGTTATGTGCGGTCGAGAATAGATTTGGTTTTAATTTAAAAATGTACAAATGTGGTTCAATTCGCGACTCTTCTATACACACTATGTAGGTAAATATTGTATGAAAAAGAACCATCACAGCGAATTAATAGTATATTCCTCTTCTACAGACCTACACACAGTATAGCTTACGTATTTACTCGCGTTATACATTTTACACGTTGAAAGGTATATCGCCAATACCCATCTAGGTAATCATTTTCGTCGAAAAAGGCCGGAAGAATTTACCAAGTGTATTTTTTTTTTCAATTTACGCCTTTAATGACTTGGCGCGAAATACAGAAGCGAGAATAGGTATTTTGTACATGTATAAAGATAGGTTTTAATTCGGCGCGAGCAAATTTCTTATTGTATTTATGCACGCACGTTAACAACCTATTTTTAAGGTTTAAATACGTATCATAAAAGCCTATTGTATGGTCAGTGTTTTAATACGAGCGGTGTAAAGTAGTGAGAAAGATGGAGAGATAGGGAGCTGTACATAAGTGTAGTGTATGTGGAGCTGTCGCACGGATCATCTCGCCAGTTCTTTTATTATTATTCAATCACGTTCGCTGGAAAATTTGTTTAAGAGAAAATATGCGGCGTTGCTAAATTCGATGGTTTATATACTTAGCTACTGTACGTGTAGCATCCTAATATGTGTATGGTTTCTCACATGTATGTATGTAGATTATAAAGATAGAATTCCAGGAACAAATCAGTCTTCTGGAAATTGCAGATCAATGCCTTGTGGCTGGATAATTGACTTACCAATGCTTAACTGAAACCTTTTTTGAAATGAAAAACAATGCCAAAGTGTTCTAAAGATTTTGCCTTGCTTAACAAGCTCATTAATTTGGAAGGTTAGGAAAGAGTTTTGAAAAATGTTTAAAAGAAAAAAAAACAGTAACATCTCGTACTACATAATTATGTACTTGATTTTGCTGTCGTTTTTCAAGTGTTGTTTTAGATTGATTTTTTAAGGAAAATGCAAAGTTTTTGTATCAAATTTTTTTCAATTTTTTTCATTTTTAGGCAGCTTGTACAGTTTTGTCAAATAGGTATTAGATTTTTCAGCACTTTCATCACATTCTCTATTAAGGAACCATTTTTCAATATTTGGGTGATGTCCTTTAATGATCCCATTTAATGTCTGCAGATATATTTTGGGTGTAAGAGTAAGGGGAGGGGTGTGACAGCCCTTTGTGACTCCTGCCAAGTGTCAAGTAATTGATTCTGAGCGCAGCTTGATCATTTTTCTTTTATTTATCTTGCAGAATTTGATTACCTACCTACCTCGCTTTCTTGAGCAATTGAAGTTGTTGGAGAAAAGTAAACTTTTGCTGGAATTTCAGATTGGCCCGAAAATGATGGCAATCGATTTAGGAATAAGTTTTGAGGAATTTGTTGCCAAAATTAACGATTCTGAAATTTTTAAAAAAAATTGAGATTTTTAGCATGTGAGAAATATATTTTTTCACCCCATAAGCTCAGATTTTTAATTCACCTATCCCGATTGACGAACTTTTGACAGAATTAAATTTTCACTTGCCTATGTAAAGTTGATTACAACGCTTAATTTTTCTGAAAAAAGTCGAACTTTTACTGGAGGCTCCAGATTGGCTCAAAAATAGTGGCAATCGATTTGGAGATTCGACTTCAAAAGGTAGAAGAAGTTTTGAGTAATTTGTTCCAAAATTTGAGAATTTTGGGAATTTTTTTAAAATTTGAGATGTTCAACTTGTGAAAAAAAAATAGGTATTTGTACATGCTTTTCAACCAGCAATTTAAGATTTGTGACTCACTTGCCCTACAATCGGTTTGAAATGTCGAATTTCTGACAGAATTAAATTTTCATCAGCCTAAGTCATGATTTTAGGTGGAATTCGAGGGCAAATTTCAAGGCTCTTTCCACATTTTTATTGTAAAAGTTGTATCAATAAGTATCACTGTAAGCACAAAAAAAATGAAAATTCCAAATCTAGTACGATCAAATTTGCCTGGTGGAAGACCTTGATGGCCATGCTGTACTCGCAAATGCCCTATTTTATTTCACATTAGGCAGTCTTCATATCATTTAATACACATGACGAGGTTTTTCATCTAGGTACCAAATTTTCCCCACTTTTGGGCGGCCGAGAGAGCAATGCATAGATATTTCAAGTACCTACGCTGTGTATACTATAGGAAACAGACAGATGAACTATGTACATTATAGATTCGAGGATGCTGGCAAAGTCAAGGACTACGTAGGTACCGATAGGTATGCCGAGATTTATGGCGAGTTTGGCGATGACATGAAACCCGATGGCGCGATTATCTGTCGAGTTGTTTACTTTAATGATTGTCGCGTTACGAAATACTACACAGAGAGGAAGAAAGAACCATAGTGTTGGTATTATTAAGAGAGAAAAAAAATATTCTGTTCGATCAGTAATGCCGCGCAAGATCGTTCTTAATTCATTCAAGTGTGAATTTGCTCAGTGAAAAAAAAACTACAACAACCGTCGAGATTAACGTTTTTCTTCGTCGAGGAGCCGCGAAAATACACCAGTGTTTGTATAATCGCGACAACTATAACAGTTTTTATTGATAAGCGCCCCCGCCCACCCCTTTGTCACCACAACATTATGATGACTGCTGCTGTGCTGTCGTCTTCATCGTCGTTCCTCGTTCGTGTACTTCAATGGGTAACAATACCGTGCTACTGGTTTTCTTTTTTAATTCACTTATAAAGGGTACGAAAATATGGTCATGTTGTGGATGAGTGACCTATACTATACCTACATATGTTGCTAAGTTCATAAGTTGCCACATTTGGAATAAAATACCCGTGTAGCCCAATTACCAGCACGTCCTCGACTCTCGATTGCTGAGTCATCTCCGTGGTGTAAACCGATCTATCCATCGATCATTTAAATAACAGGTGAAACAGAGACCTTACTACACATGTCTAGCTTTAAATACTCTCATCTCTCATGTATGTACGTCGAGTTAGCTTAAGTAGGTATCTCGATATTCTAAACTAATAAGTACACATTTTAACATATTTAGCCCAAAATAACCATCACACCTCGCACACGTTGGAATGATTATTTAATACAATGAAAAGAACCAAGATTGTATGTTGATGGCAATACCTACGAGTCGTTTTTCGATGCAGAAACCGGCAGCAATGTCGTCCTATGTAGAGTTCTTCGAGCGTGATTTCGCATTTTCTATTCAACGTGTAAATAGAAATATTTCGGAAAATGTAAAAAGGTACGCCTGCGTACACGTCGCACCTGATGGAACATCAGCCTGGCATGGCCCAGCTCGGCCCGGCCCCCGAGATTCGTACGACACGTATTCGTTACACAAATCTGCGACAAATATAAATGATTTCATGGATAATAAAGGACAAAGCGACATTTTCCCATGATTAAGTAATTAAAAAACAACGCATATTGTGATTTTTTACGCTCGGTGCTACTTTTTTTTGGTAAAGAGCGCGCATCGCGATTCTGTATCTGTAAAATAATACGAAGTATTGGCCCTGAAATGAGGGCGTTTTATTTTGATGCGTCTATTTTAGCGTGGAATTTGGTATAATGTTCTAATGTGGTGTTTATTTGCATATGTTACAGGTGGAACCTGTCATGTTCAGTCGGGTTATTTCTCATACAGGTAAGCTCGAAAGTTGTGATTTTACGCTAAATATATTCTACGTATTCGTGTGTTTATGAGTGTAGATATAACTAAGTAGGTAAACATTGATAGGATATTGCTAAAAAAATTTCCAAATGCGAAAAATGTGAAACTAAAACGTGTTCAACAAATCTTACCAAAATTTAAAAACTGAAAAAAATCCCAAAATCTAAAATTCGTTCTAGATCAAGATTACATATTGTCCCAAAATCAAGAGGTAATTTACGCGATTATAGAAAAATCAGGTCAACATCTCATGAAAGTGAATGAAAAAAAGTGATTCCAAAAATAGCCGAATGATAAATTATACAATTCATATTTTTCAATGGAAATGAAGAAATTGACCAAATTAATCCAAATTTGGCTCGACAGCGAGAAGAAAAAATTTATCGACCAAAAATTGTATGAAAAATCAATTTTTTAGCATTTTTGAAGGTCTTTTCATCTACATAATCATGCTAAATATTCTGAAAAGATTTATGTTGTGTATCTTATCTATAGATGTGATAAATATAGGTAGACCTATCATTTTATTTACAAGAATAATTGCACATTTTTCCGGGTCAGAATTTTTCTATTTTTAAAGAGAACTAGAAAAAACGAATAGAAAAGGAAATCGAGGGGAAAAATATAAAATTATGAAGATTGATTTTAAAAATGGAAAAAGCAGCACTTTTTAGACCAATTCTGACAAAATGTCAGGACTTTTTGACAATTTTTGCAAAAGCTGTACTTTCAGACTATTTCGGCTAACAACAAGATTTTACTGACCATTTCGATGTAAAACAGAATTTTTTGGATAACTTGTCACAAAAAGGTCTTTGCCTACAATATTTCATCAAAAAAGTAACACTTGCTAACAATTCAGACAAAAAGCAGGGGTTAAGGTTATGAACATTTTGGCCAAAAACGGAAGTTTCTTTTACAATAATTTATTTATTGATTTCGACAGAGAAAACAGGATTTTTTCTGATAACTACGAGAAAAATAAATTTTGAGAATGATTTGGCAAAAAACAGGACTTTTTAGGATAATTTTGGCAAAAGCAAGATTTTTTGCCAACAACATTTTTTGAACATTTTGGCAAAGAGCAAGGAGTTTTTTTTAGCAATTTTTATAAAAGTTAGTTTTTTATATTTTGACTTCTTAGGACAATTTCGGCAAAAGCAGGAATTTTTAAAATTTTGGCTATATACTAACAAAGTTTTTTGGTTATTTGTGGAAAAAATATTGGGACTTTTTTAATATGGTCCCGCTTAGCACTGATGAGATTGTCAGTGGCCTCAACAAAAGTATCAACATGATTTTACATGATTGTTAATTGAAAAAAGTCGGAACATTATCCACAAAGGGGTTAATCTAACTCGTCATCCTTGTAGTCGCGCTCCTTTACAGGAGATAGCGTATATGTCCATCTTTCAGGGTCTTGCAGGGAGAGTTGGCTGGTGAGTTTGTTGTTAAGAGCTCCGATCGTTTCCTCCCTCTTGTAGTTCTTCCTTGGATTTTCCCCTGTACCGCTAGCATGAAAATACCGTTTTCTTGTATTTTATGAGCTATATACCTACTTTAGCTTTCTAGTTTTGATATCTTCAACTACGACTTTCCACTCCTCTCCTATTCTTGCTAATACTTCCGTGTTTGCAATAATTGATTAAAAATTGACACTATTTTCAAAAACTATGATGGAAATGCTGATTGATGATCGTCATTACTGTCTACATACATTTGTATCTACAGTCATGTGCAAGATTTCAATATATTGTAGATACCTTTGTAGACCTTATGATCTATATTGAAATTCAGGTTGTCTTGTTGATCCGACAAAGTTGATGTCAACTATAAGATTGACAAAAGCATCTACAAAATTTTGATCTTGTTTAGTTACTTTTGTCAACCTAATAATTGCCATCAACTTTGGCATTGGCAAGACGACCTGAATTTGTATATCGATTGGAGGGTCTACAAAAGTATCTACAAAATGTCGTCATCAAGTAGATACTTCTGCAGATCTTGTAATTGACATCAACCATCTGGTTAATATTGATGAGGAAGTTGATGTCGATTAAAAGATCTATAAAATATTTTTAGAAATTTTGAAGTGTTGCCGACTCATTTGTTGATGTCTGAGTCAACAACACAATAAGAAAAATTTTCCAAGTCCATAATAAAATGGACTGAATATTCGTTGAAGGCCTCTTCACTCAACAAGGGCAATGGTCTAGTGGTTAGAGAATGCAACAAAAGCGAAGAGGACAACGGCGACCTGGGATTGATCCCTACCCAGGTCAAATTTTTTTCTTTCAAAATTTTTTTTTAGGGTGAAATGTTTTTGAGAATAATTTTACTTGAATCAAAAAAAGAGTTTTGGGTACATTTCGCACATTTTCAATCACATTTGCCTCTTTTACACTTGAAAAAATGACACCAATGTCGAGACCTTGTCAAGACAAAAAATGAAGAGGGACAACAGTCGATTTTGATATCAACTTTTCACTTGTCATGTATCGACATTGGTGTCAACAAATGTTGTGTCGACAAGTGATGGATTAGAGATCTAGTCTTTCCAATTGACTTTGGCATTGCTTGTGCTACATGGGTTTTGGTACAAATACAAGTGCTTTTTTGGCAATTTTTACAAAAAGTTAAGATTTTTTGATAAGTTTGGAATAAATAGGAATTTTTGAAATTTTGGCCAACAACCGGATTTTTTGTTCATTTTATAACAAATCTAAATCCCTGCACGAGTTAGGAACATGCACAACTTTACATACATTTCTTCTTCATCTTCATGTACTTATATGTAAGTACCTACCTATTTAAAATTTACCCCAAATGTTTTGTTTATGATTTTCTCATTTATACTTTACATGATTCTACAATGTGTTGGATTGTCACATTCACATTAAATGTGTCACATTTTCTGACGGATTTTCAGTGAAAAGTGATCTGTGTGTCAATGCAGTATGTCTGATTCGGATTCTGGGTAGAATCGCCTCTTCTCTTCTATTAGATCATGTAGGAAGTACCTAGTTATTTTTAGTTGGTAAAATAAATTGATACTGCTTATAATAGCTTTCAATCTGAGGTATGTTAAGTGGATTAAGTCTGAATGAAACTATAAGTTCTTTTATTCTACATCCAGATGGTTTGTATGTGGCATATTTGTGTTGAAGATGAGAGTGGAAAAATCAAAAATTTGTCATGGACAGCTGAAATATCAACTTCAGCAGCAAAAAATTTCACCATGGGCTAGTCTCATCATACGTATTCAAATGCTTAAATATCATGAGAGGTTTGGGTATGCGACCTGTGTCAATTATTTTTGCTCAATTTTTAAAAATGCCACGTGAAAATCGAAAAATCAAAATATCAACTTCAGGAGTTGAAAATTTTGGAATTTAGCTATATTCGAGCCCTCTAACCATTGGCCCAAGAATCATTGAAAGCTACGAATGTCACTTAGGGCACCTCTTCTGTAAGTTGAAATCATCGATCTGAATGAACTCAAAGATACGAAAATAGTTACATCTTGAAATCGCCATTAATCCGCATCATCTGCAGAAATATGACTGACCAAAAAACTGCTACCAGACATCCAGGGGGCTTTGCACTTAACGCGACATCTGGACAATCGGAAATATGTATACGGTTAGTGCGCCGCACAGCGAGGTTAATAACTGAAACAACTGTGGCATGCAGCGGGAGGCATGGCCATAGCAATAGCAATGATATATAAATTGTCGATGACGGCGGCGGCGGTGGCGGTATCGACATAGCGCAACGACATCGCATATTTAAATCGATTTTACAGAAGATGGCTTTCTCAACAGTTTATAATTCGCAAGAAGGCGAAAACGTACGTGATATACGAAAGAGTTTCGAGTTTTCCGCGTTTTATTGCGACGACTGCGACGACGACGGCCATCCAGCATCCAGCACAGCATATACACAGGTGTATAGCAGGCAGATACGAGTAGATACCTATAGGAGGATACGAATCAAAGTACATCTTAGTTTGTTGATCGCGGCAACCATCGATCATTGACCGTTACCACTCAATTGTATTGAATGTTTATAATGGAGAATCCGCGATGACAATTTCTCAATGTACGTGTTCCATGTCCGATTGACGTTTATATTGGCCTGGCTGCCGTTTTCACTACAATGTCAAAGGTGCTAGCACGTTTTTATTTTGACGAATTTATTTATGTAACAATAATATGTACTTACAGTGTATTCTGAGACGTGTAAGACATATAGAATTTAATTCTAATACGCAATATGTACAGTACGTAATATCGCGCACATGCACATGTGTCTGTGTACAATGTGCTACATGCGAGAATGAACGCGAACCGCTCTAATGGATGCAGCCTTTGCCGATATTCTATCAAATTAACCGCCCAAGTACGGCGAACGACGTTATCAGACGATCAAAGTGCAATAACCTGTGTGTAAATGGATCGACGATGATGTATTTATTAATGGAGCATATTTACCGAGAAAAATGTGTCCACCGTCTATTGAGAGAAATGTATCGGACCATTTCCGTGAAAAGAAAGCATTTTGAAATTTTCAATTTTTTGATCAGGTTTTGATTCTATGCAGATTGGGACTTCTTATGAGGGAATCGTTTGCATAAAAAACTATAAAATAAATTGTATTTTGTTTTATCACAATTATGTAATTCTGTCATTATTGGAAAGCTCATTCAATCTACCTTGTGCTTTTGCGTGCCACGCGATCCTCTCAAATTTGAGTTTTCTGAAAAAGTTTCGTCGTCAATTTTCAAATTTCTTTCAATTTTTACACTTTGTGATTAGATTTGCTTGTCAATGGAAGATTAGAGGATCAAAGTTCGTCCCATACCATCCTGCCATCCATAATCATATCATCCATGAAATGGTATAAGTCAAATATATTTTGATATACCTAATAGCCGCTATATTTTCAAATTTTTTCAGTACAAAATAAATTCAAATTCAATTCCTAAAATATCCGTTCATGAATTCATGATATCTTCTCAAAGTTCACAGGTTTTGGTATGAATCGCAACTTATTAATGATAATAGAAAAGAAAAATTACACACTTTAATTAACTCTCCCCCCTCCCTCCATGTCTAATCATCAAAACTTTGCACATGAAAATACTCGCTTCTATTTTCTCAAATTAAAAAAAAAAAAAAACTAAAAAAATAAGAGAAATTATTTAAAAAGTTGAAAAAGAAATGGAAAATAACAATTGAACAAGTAAAGACTTTAAATAAAAATGAGTCGGCAGGGAGTGAAAGTTGTCAAGAAGTATTTGAATTAAGTAGCCAAAATTTCCAACAAAAAAAAGTTGGTAGAAAAAAAGTTGTAAAAAAAGTAAAATATGTACTTATTTTTGAAAAAATTACAAAACTTTTCAATTAAAAAAAAGACTGGGAATATATTTTGAATTGGCAGCACTGTAGGGTGTACTTATTTTTTCATAAGCACAACCGTTCATTTACATATTATAATTTTAAATTTTAATTTAAAACGCATCTGAAATAAATTTGACCTTTGATTTTCTAGAAGATGTGGGGAGCGAGGGGGGTATAAAGTAAATTGAAAGGATTTTGAAAATACTGTAAAAAGGTAGTGAAAAAGTAGTCATTTAAAATTTCCCACAAAAATCTGTAAGACCCTGAAAAATTTTCCAACATTATAAAATAGGTATAAAATAAAAAACATGACATGTATGATTCTGTTGATGAAATATTTTATCAATTTTTCCATCCTCCCCTCTTTTTCCGTTTCCCTTGCAAGCTGCATCCACGTATTTTACATACAAAAACTAGATACAATAGGTAATCAAAGTTGTTCCAATTTGGAAGCTCCTACTCTGTAAAAATTTCACAATTACAGTCAAACTTTGAGTTCAACTCAGAGTCTTAGGATACTCTTTTTCAAAAATAAATTGAAAGAGTCAGAGAGTTCGAACTTTTCAAAAAAGAGTTCTGAAGAGTTCAAAAACTCCTCTAACAAGTGAAAACTTTTTTTTGACGTCAATTACTTATCCTTCAAGCGAAGTATCTGATTGGACTTATCAAAACTTCAAAATATTGGAAAATTTCTCTCAAGTTCTGATACGAGTATCTTGATTTTGGTAAACATGATTTGACCTTAGAAGTTTTTTTACACTCAAAATAGATTTGAAAAAAGTAAAAATGGAAAGGAGTCGAAAAGAGTTTCAAACTTTTTGAGATAAGTTGACTCGTAAAATAGTTTGAACTATTTTGATGGAAAAAGAGCTGCAAAAGAGTTTTGACTCATTTTTGAAAGAAAAGTTGAACTCAGAGTTTCACTGTTTTCTGATGAAAGCTCCAAATCTTTCTGAAACTGTTAAGTTTATAAAAAAGTCAACTTTTTTTTTTTACTGAAGAGTCTGTAAGAAGCAGGGGAAAGAGGGGGTCTTTTTGCCATGCACACAAATTTTGGAGCTCAATTTCCAAATTCATATAAGAATTCAAACTAAAAATTTTTCAATAAAATTCAAGTTTTTTTTCCATTCGAAATAACCTATTTTTAAAAAAATGGCCTCTAAGAAAACAAATTATATAAATATCGCAACACAGGAATTGGTGATTTTATGCTTGATAATTTTGTTTCTGTACCTACATTTTTTTTGAGGAACCAAACTGCCAAGTAGTTAAACGATTTTTTTTTTACAATTTTAAGGAACTATAAAATGTATGAATAGCCATATGCTTCTTTTCAATGTAAATATAATGATATTAAGTACCACTAGATGATACTTGCATAAGCTGAATACTCTGAGAATATTACTTACCCCGGCCAAAGGCTATACCAATTATATCACACAATGAGTAAAATGTAGTCACGTGTAAGACACTTTGTATTAAATGTAAAATAACAAACACAATTAAATACCTTTAGAAGGTTTATATGTATCAACACGATACTTACACTTAAACTAATTAAACAATAATTAAAACTAATATTATACGCTTTCTTGCCAATTATGGCTATAATACACCACCGAGATTATACCGCGTCGACACGTCCGATCACTACGTACCTCAACAATATAACAATCGGCCGCAGCGCCGCTCCGTGGGCTTGTAGCCCTGTGTCGCGACGCGTGATCAGTGTTACCAACACATATACTTAATCCTATATAACCCTTACAGGTCCGGCATATCTCCCCTCTATCATATGCCCCTTCGTGGCTTTACTCAATGAGTATAACCAGTCGTGGAAAGCACGGATCAGAGAGAGAAAGATATGTCGAAGCTGTAAGGCTGGTCCCTGTGGGAGCAGTCTCTGCCCCTCGTGGTGTTCCACTGCGGGAAATTCGAGGCAGAGTAAATCCAATTTTAGCCCACTGTGCACGTAGCAATACCCCCGAAGCTCCCCTTCGCGATCCTGCACCACCCGCTGTCGCATCCGAAGATACGAGCAACGAATAAGGACAGAATACACGAAGTTGAAAACATCGGGTAAGTATGTACTATCTAGCGACAGAATACAAAAATAAAGACTTTTTCCCTATTCTACTAATTTTTTCAAACTCCCGAATCAAAATGGATAGACGAGACAAAAATTAGACTAGCGAACCGAATGTCTGGTTACTGTGAACCAACGTAGAAGGTACGTGTCGTCTACCTGTGGTAGTAAGTCGCGTCGTACGTCGAGTATGAAGAAATTACAAAACATTTTACAAAAGAAAATAGGACTGTATCGATGCGTCGAGAATACAAATCTTAAAAATAAAACAATTGTCCAAAAATACGCATCGTAAAAACAATTTGTCAAATCTTACAAAATAAAACTAAATCTAATCAGTCCTTTCGAATTATAGATAAACAAAAATTAATCAGTCTGTGACCGAATAAAGTTACATGTAATCAAATTATAACAATCAGCACAAATATATCAATCGAAAAATGCAACGTAGCGGATTAATAATCGAATTATCGAACCAAAATGCAGATGATTATCGTCGGATGTTAAAGTTGACTTCTTCGAATACAGATAATGACGTTGAAATAAAACGTTGGCGGAATGTTACCTCGCCTTGGTTGCGATGATGCCAAGTCAGTGGCGACTACGATGATATTTCGACGATTGCTGTTGAGAGAGTTGATTAATAAGGTACCCTGTGGGTAATTTTTATGAAATGTCAATTTGACATCGTTGCGCGATTATGTTAAAAAATAATCTCGACTCATTTTTTGCAATTTTTACGTTAGTCCACTCGATTTTGGCAAATTAGACAAAGTTCAAAACTACGAAAAATGAATAAGACTTCGAGTGGAAGATTTTTTAATGAAAATTCTGGTGAAATTGGACCCTAGGTTCAAACCTTTTTTGAATTTATCAGTACCTACTTTTATTCGGATAGGTACCTACAATTTGGATGTTGAAATTATAATACAAAAATGGCCAAAATTTTTATCTTTTCTGAGTCGTACGTAGTTGTTATTTTTCACCAGATTTTATGTATTAGACTGTGTCTAAGTCGTGTTTACGATTGTATCGTATTAGCTCTCTGGCATGTCAGCATCTTCGTGGTTGATTGTAGCGTTTGCGCTATCTTTGTTGCTATTCGCTTCGCCTTGTTGGCGTTGAGGTTTCGGCGTACTAGTAAGGAAGTTTGCTGCATTTTGCGACTTATTCGGCGACGGTCCTGTGGATCCTTGCGTCGTGTTTATCGGCGCCTGTGGCGTACCAGGGTTTGATGTTGACGGGTATTCTGAAAATGGAACCGTTCCTGGTTGAACAGTCGTTTCCACTCCTTCCTCCATTTTCTCAGGTGTTTTTGGACTGTGTCCAGTGTACTCAGTTTTTCCATCTCTTACAATGGTGAAAGCTGGTTTATCGATCGTTGGGGGTAGCCCTTGGTGTTTTGCAACTTGATTATTTCCAAATGGTTGCATTTGTTTTGTTTCAGGAGCATGTTGCTGAATAGTTTGATTCAATTCGTCGCAAGCTTGATTGAATCTGGTAGTCGAAATGTTCATCATTTGTTGTCCTCCAGGTATATCAACCATCTTTTGTACCGTTTCCGGTGTGGTTTCGATACCTTCCATTGCAACATGTTGTTGCGTTTGTTGCGCTTGTTGAGCGTTAAATTGCTCCAAGTTAGCTTGACTAAGTCCCGCGTTTACGAGTGTATTGTCGTTAATTCCAGCTTGTTGCTGACCAATCGGTATGTAATCCGTTCCTGGACTTTCGAATTGTAATTCGGCTTGTTTTTCGGGAAATTCATCGTCCTGTTGAACGAAATGTTGAGATGATTGCGAGTATTCCGAAGAAGTCTCATCGTCGTAATATTGGAAGGCGTCTTCTTCCCCTTCGTTCTCTTCACGTTCCCGCTCTTTCGGATCTTTTGGCGGCATGATGAGGTCGTCGCGGATTGCGAATACGTAATCGTGATAGACCTCTGGTTCAAACCAGGGTCCAAAGTCGTCCATGTTTGGTCGCATGTTGCCGAAAAAGTTTTCAGGTCCCATTATCTCTACGATACCGTTGTAGGTTCTCGACCAGGAATCCGTGAAAACTTTCGTATAAGCTGCTACCAGCTGTTCATTCTGGTCGGGGAAATACATTAGTGGCATAAGGTAGATTTCTCTAACCTTATATTTTCGCATTAGTCTTAATAGTTCCGCATAATGTTCGCGGAAAGTCGTCGGTGACATGCCATTGAACATGTCCCAGTTTCCAATTGAGTACATGACTCGAGGTGGTAAGTTTTTTAACTTAGTTAGGCAGTCGATCAGGTCGACAATGCTCAAATCACGTCGGTAGAGTCCTGGGTGTAATGCTTGTAGCATATTTTGTCTAAGTCGAAGCATATATTGGATCATTCCCCAAATATATCCATCTCCCATCATTAGGACGTCTTGAGCTGCAACTGCAGTGTATACGCCGTTCGCGGCTTGGTTGTGGAACGTCGCGAGGAGTGTGTATCGACACGGGTAAAATTGCAGTGGAAAGAATGGATATAACGTCGTTGCTTTTATCGCATATCGTCGAAAAAATCGATCGTGTTCTCGTTTCGTCTGTGCGAAAGGTCCTTTACGTTCACGTTCTAATTTGCTTCGACTTTTTGTCTGTTGTGTGCGGTAAATGCTACGTTTCTCAGTTGTAGGTACGTGTAACGCAGGTGGTATCAATTTGCCTTGATCGTCGTATTGTGGTACCTGGTCCATCACCGAAACGTGAGGAGGTACCTGGTCAGGTCTGGCTGCTGCCAGATTTACGTTGGCATTTGGTGCCATTTGCTGCTGTGCTGCTGCGGCACAATGTTGGTTTGCTTTCGACATTCGAATGTTGCCGGGGGATATTCCTCTCGGTAGCCGTGGCGGCGGCATTTGATGTTGTAACATCTGTTGTTGTGGATTGTAAGTTGGAGTCGGAGCTCGGCCTCTTATCGTTGGGTTTGGTGCGAAGCTCTTCTGTATATTGCCTGTTGGCAATTTTTGACCTTGTGTACTTTTTAGCGGTGGTCTGTATTCATGTATCGGACGTTGAATATTTTCGAAGTCCGGTTGGATTGCGGCTGCAGCTGCGTAGGACGCTGGTGTCGATGTTGATGTACCAGGTTGGTTTGTGTTGTCAGATTGAACTGATAATACGTTCGCAGCTGTGCTGAGAATAACGGATGCGTCGTCAGCGTTTCTCGCTGGTGTAGTCGATCTTGATCGTGATCGCCTCTCATTAGCTTTAGATAAAGCTAATTGGTAAAGACTTTTAGTCTTAGCGAGTTGAGTTTTCGTACTCGTAAGTTCTGCCTGTAGCTTCGCTACTAGAGCTTGGGTTTGCGCGATTTGTTGCTCACTAGTGGCGTGGCTATCCTGCCAGAATTGAGCTTCAATTTCCACTGTCGAGTTTGCCAGCGCACGTAAGTCTAGCGCTTGTAGCGTAGTCTGCATTAGGTGAAATTGTGAGGCGTAAAGTGTCATGTTACACTGATCACGAGGGCAGATGACCATTTGTTGTCCGTTGGCGCTTGCCTCGGTACACATGTCTCTTACGCATGCTGCGTGGAATACGTGTTTGCAATCACTTGTTGCGAGTACGGTGGCGGCTTCCTTTAGGTCTGCCGTGATCGCCGGTTTGAAGATTACGAGGTGGCATTTTTCGCACGTTAATGCTGGAAGCGCCGACATCTGTGAAGCAAAATGAAACGAAAAAAATACGCGGTAAATTCGGCACTTGTTCACGGATGTTTCGATTTTACGTAAATAAGGTCATGCATTAAAAAGCAAAAATAAATGTGTGGTATTATTTACACTCACCGTCTTCGTCGTTATTTGTACTTTTCGTACTTGAAGTTGGCTCGTTTGGTCCAGTTTTGGCCTCTTTCACGATTTTTCTCGCTACTCTGATCCAATCACCAGGTTTGGTGGCAAGTCCGAATCGTTGTGTGTGATATGCACAAAAGTCGCGATTTTGCGTCGCTAGCACTTCGGATTCGTCAACGTTCGGATTCGTCGACACTTTCCACTGTGGGTCTATGTCCGCGAGCCGTTTTTCGATCGGTGGAAATTCGTATACTTTCTCACCTTCCGACATTCGCACTCGCGATTAGAAATTAAGCTTTCGAGCTTAAGAGTATGAAATAAATCGCACTTTACACAAAAGTATAATCGTGACTTGAATCGCACGTCTCACTACCGAGCGCACTTTGGATTCCGAAATCCTTTCGCACAAAGTCGCGAAAAATGTTTGGATTTTTCGATAAATCACAGTAAAAAGCAGTTCGCGAAGTAATTCGCACAATTACACGTCAAATGAGACACGTTTTATGAAAAACTTTCAGTTTAAAAAGGCAGAAATTCGCAAAAGTACACGAGTAAGCACATACCCGAACGGAGAACAGAACAATAATATTCGTAAAGTACGGCGTGTCGCTCGATGCAGCCGGTTGTATCGGCTTATCTGAGTCCCCCACCTACCTACTTCTTCTACGTTCGTAGCGTTCGGTTGGCGAAAACGGCGCCGGTCGGGCGGCTGGTTGCGAACCGATCGTGTAAGTGATGTGTTTGTAGTGGTGACTACGATAAGTTCTAGGAATTTCTGCTGTCCGATTGCAAACGTGTCGAGCTATGCTCGATTTCGATTAATTTTACGTCATATTTCAGTTGCTAATTAATATTTCAAAATTCTGTTTCGATAGAAATGTTCCTAATGAGTCTGTGCATCTTTTAGTATAAGAATATTTTTCCTTTGTTATGTAATTTTAATAAAAACTTGTTGTTTTATGTGAAAAAATCTAGTCATGTAATCGGCTGATACAATCAGCTCGATCGAATCGGTTTGTGTTGGCTATGTTGCCAAATGTCACTTTCATCGTGTTCGATGAATTTTCCAAAGTAAACTCGTCTACTTCTGTTTATTCGTCGGTTTTGGAAAAATTTTGACTTCAAGTCAACAAGTGGTGCTTGTCGCAATATTAAAAATTCAATTTTGGTTCGAAATGTGTTTCAAAATTTTGGAAAAGTCAGTTTTAGGTATTCGCTACGCGAAAATAGTTTTGAGTATTTGAATTTTAATTATTCATTTACGTAGGTATTACTTACCTATTTTGTACCTAATACTTACGTTTCGAACTTGTAGTCTTGATGCGAATTTCTCAAATTCGGTTTTCTTCTTGTTGAAATAAATTTATTTACCTGTTTTTGGTTTGTTATTTATTTTTAAGTTTTACCTAAATAAAAGTCTAGTCATTTTAACGTCGTGGAGAATTTTTATTCAAATATTTTACAATCTTAATTCTAGTCTTATTATTCTAGTCAATCTTAATTGAATTAAGCCTTTTGGCTGAAGATCTTCGAAAGTAGCGACTGTGTCGCAATATGTTAAGTCTTCGACTCGATATTGAAGATTTTTTCTTCGTAGGTAAATTTTAAGTCTTATTTAAGGTCGTCGTATTCCAAAAGCTCCTGAGATTTCTCTGAACGTGGCTATCGGTATCGCTGGTCGTTTACGTATTTGTCCATTTATTTTCACCGTCGTTCTTATTTTGTCTCCACGTCTTGCGACTCGAGTTACTGTGATGACATATCCGTCGTTGCTGGCGATTTCCGGTTCGTTGAAGATTCGAAGTCTTTGCATCCAGTTTAAAAAAGTTGCAATTCGTATAAGTCTGTTCGCGTCTCCAAAATCACTGATGTAATCGATGTTGATCGTCGCCTCCTGTCGTCTTTGACGGACTTCTAGGGTAAAGCTGTGGATTGCCATTTCGATTTTCGTTGTACGAATTTGTGTAAAACTGTCACGAAATTTTATCACGAAAGATAGGTTGAATACTCGCGTTACGTCGCAAATTCGCGTGAGATCAATCGGTGTACAATTTTCGATACTTTGTATCACACGTAGTTTAATTTCTTTGAAAAATACGTCGATTTCGATTATTCACGAAAAACGTTCGAAATACTCTCGTTTGTCTTAATTTCACTTGAAGTTATTTTTCCCTTTTTCCCTCGAAGGGAATTTACCTTATTTTGAGGGAAAAATTAACTTCGCGAATTTTCATTCGATTTGAAAAATTCCAACGGCGTTGGATGTGTGCTATATTCAGGAGTAAATGAAAATTGTCTAGAAAATTTTTTATGCATATTTTTGTTAGGTAGGTATGTTACCTATTTAGTCGAAATTTCGCGATTTTTCCGAAACTTTTTACGTAGCGTCATTTTTTCGTAGGTCATTAAGCTTTTTCTTAGCTTTTTCCAATGTAATTCGTTTTTCTCGTCTTTCCGCCATGTCTTGGCGTAATTTTTCGTGATTTTCTTTTTTCTTTAGTTTTTCAAGTTGTACTTGATCTCTTAGGTATTTTTTTACTGAAGCGTCACCTACGATCTTACTTACGCATATGTTTAATTTTGGTCTCATCTTTTTTGATAAGTTTGAGTAATTTTCAATGAATTTTTGTTTAATTTTGTGTTTTTCAGCTTCATTAGCTTTATCGTAGACCTCTGTGGGTTCAAAGTCGAGATCTCTTTTGATCATGTTTTCTATTTCCTGTTGTGAAGGGCGTTTTAGGATTGAAATTTTCTTCAGCTCCGCATTTTTGCTGTGTTTTTTGGTCTCGTCTTTTGAGTCTAATTCAGAGCTACTGTCTGACGATGCGTCGTATACTTTTTCTTGTTCAGTTTTTAACTGATCTACGTCATCGTCGTCTGTTAGCGACATTATGATCGATTGACCGTCGTCGCTGCTGTTGTCAAGCTCAGATTCGTCAGAGGAGATTTCAGTTTCATCCTTGATTAGCTCACAAGGATCTGGTGCAAAATAGTTGATGTATTCTCCATCAGTGTAGTCAATTACGTCGATAGCATCTACGTCTATGACGTTTAGTGTTTTCTTAAGTTTTTTAGGCTTTGTAGGGCCCATTCTTTGCCTGTAAGCGGCCATGCGTTCTGATCGACGTAATTTGATTCCACTTGTGGATGGTTGGGGGTTTTGTGTCCCTGGATTTTGAGTAGTTGTGGGTAATTTTATTTCCTTTTTGGTAGGGTTTTTTACTTCTTTGTTTTTTAATTCGTCGTCAGTCTTAGGTGGCTGCTTCGTAAAATTCGCTGCAAGTTTTACTCGCTTTTTCTTTTTAATTTCAGCTTTTTTAGCTTCATTGTCTGATTTTTCTTGTTTACGCTTTTTGTATAATTTTTTGCGTAGCTTTCGAGCTTTTTGTGCCCCAGTTGATTCGTCTGTCGAATTTTTGTCCTGAGTACTTTCTTTTTCCTCATTTTGTGTTTGTTTTGGCTGAAGCTGCGCTTCTAATTTCTTTTTATTACGTAATTGAAGTCTTTGCTCTCTAGCAACGTCAATAAGTTTTTTTATGACCATTTTTGATCCTTCGTGGAAAATTTTCTTTTCCGCATCAGTTGCTAATGGTATACCTTGAATTCTTTCAAGCATGTCCTCTTCCGAGTCCGTTGTTGATGATTTTTGATCATCATGTTTATGTTTGTTTAGGAAGTCTTTGATTTTGTCAATCATTTTTCGTTGATCAATGTATGAATGTAACTTGTCATCCTTTTCCATTCTGTCGATTTCCTTTTGAGTTAGGAAAAGAGTGAGTTGCCTTATGTTGGCTACACGATTGATGTTTGAGTCGTCTGTGGGCTCTAGTAAATAGGAATTTATTCCTGTACGTTTTATTACTAGGTAGGGACCCACTTTTTTAGGGTAAAATTTTTCTCCAGTACACTTGTCCTTACTGGATTGTTTGTGGTTCGTGAGTAGAACCATGTCTCCTTTTTTCAAGATAGTAGGATCAGGATGCTCCTTATTGTATTTGTATTCTTCTTCAATACGTTGTAGTCTACGCCTTTCGCGTATGTAATTCTCAATTATTTGAGAAGGAGTCATTGAATCCACTTTGGATTTCATGTGTTCAGTCGTGTAGACTGCTTTTTTCGCCAATTGATCTGCGATTACGTTTGTGTACTCGATTTTACGAGCATAGACGTGTATAAACTGTACACTTGTGAATTTTTTCACTAATTCCAGAATTCGTTCAAATAAAATTTTGTGGTGTACTGGCTTCTTACGAGAATTAAGCCAGTTGTTTTGTTGCCATCTTGTGACAGTATAGTTTAATGCTTTGATCGCATAATTGGAGTCCGAAAAGCATTTTACTTTCTTAAAGTTGTTCTTTAACATTGTCTCTAGTGCGACTATAATTGCCTTTAGTTCGGCATAGTTATTAGATAGACTAAATTCACCGTCAAATTCCAATTTCTGTGAAATATTTTTTGTACTGTCAGTTGAAAAACAAATTCCAATGCCTGCTACGGCGTCTTCGTCTCCATTTTTGGAGCAGGCTCCATCAGCTGTCACTCTCGCATAGCCGTCCGGATCCGAGTATACATCCTTTTCAGGGATTAATGTTGTTTTGTGATTTTGTTCGATTGTCATCGAAGGTAATTTAATCTTTGCTAATTTATGTAACAACTTTATCAGTTTATGTTTAAAATCGTACTTGGCCCCTTTGTGTGGCATTTTGTCAGTAATACAGTCTTGTATGCCCCAGGCCTCATTAGGTTTAAATCCAAAAGGACCTGGTGTGTTATTAATTTCGTCTTCAATTTCTTGAACGTAAGTATGCCACCATATGTGCGTTGTAAAGGGATCGTGTAATTTATTAATTTTAGTCCGGAGTTTGTCTCCAATAATCCGCATCGTGCGTTCAACCGACGACGATTGTGGATTGTAGGCATTCGTGTGTGCCACTTTTATATTCCTGTCTTCCAGCAGGTTGTACCAGTCGTCATTGATAAATTGTTTCCCATTGTCTGAGATTACTTTCTTAGGTTTAATACCCTTTTTGTCTATCCATTCTAGGATTGTTTTCATCTCTCGACAAACGTTTTCTTTTTTGATTTCTGGCATCGATCTTAGCCAATTTCTGCCCGTGAAAATGTCTTTGGCTACTAGTAGATATCTAGGTGCCCCTTGTATGGCTGGGACTGGTCCATAAATGTCTACAGAGAGTACCTCTCCCATTGAGTAGGCTTCTATTTTTCCGAATTCAAGCACTTTTGGCTGAGCGTAATTTTTATTGAGTTTGCATATTATACATGCATTAGTGATTTCTCGAATGTAATCGAGTGATTTTGGATGGTAATAAATGCGACGAAATGCTGCGTCTAATTTATTTGCACTAGTGTGGCCATAGGCAGTATGTAAAAAATCGACTGTGTCATAAAAGAGTTCTGTTGGCAAGTAGGGAACGTATGTATCGTCATCAAGTCTTTTCATAAGAATTTCCTTTTTCTTTACAGTGTCTTGAATCTCTTCGTCTGTGTCGGATTCAGTACGTTCTCCGATATTCGTATTGTATTGATTTACAATTTTGTATCGGTTTAGTAACCGTTTCTTTTTGTCTAATTCTTTTTTGTTTTTCACAGGTATATATTCCTTCATTATTTTCATCATTGCGATGCAGTTTTCATCAGTTTGTTGATATTTGGATATATTTGACATTTTGTCGAAAAGTCTTGGGACATTTTCGTCCAAAAATTTTAAGTCAAAAGTAGAAATCATCGTTTCGAAGTTTTTTATTTCAAGTTCAGGTGCTTTCATCATATAGAGCATCCTATTTGATTTGGTCATTGAAAATTGTAGGTCAAAGCAGTTGAGCATTGTAATCCAATATGCTGCTTTGCGATGCGTTTGCATCATGTCTCTATATTTATTTATTGTGGCTAATAGGTTTTTCTTTACGTGAATTACACGTCCGAATACCCACATTTGTAGGCGTTTAAGTACTTGGACTAACGCCATCATATCCTTATCAAAAGGTGTGAAATTCTTTTGGTGAGCTTCGAATGCGATCGATACAAATAAGCATATATGCTTTTGTTCGTCATCTTTATCTTTATTTGTGATGTAAAATAGAACTGCGTTCATAGCATCTTCACTTACGTACGTATCGAGATATAACTCGACGTCAGGAGGTGGTGGCTTCAGTGTAAAATCTGCACAGAATTCTGTCTTCAGCTTTTCAAAAGCTTCTTCTTGGGCTGGGCCCCACAGTATTTTGCCATCTTTAGCACTTTTACCTATAGTCAAGTTATAAATTGGTCGCAATAATTGCATGTAATTAGGAATAAAATTCCTATATAAACCTGTTAGTCCAATTAGTTGTAGTAATTGTTTTACTGTCGTGATATTAAATTTACCTTTTTTGTTTGTATGTTTATCCACAAATTCCATAAATTTGGTAACTTTATCCTTTTGTTTGGAGATTTCGTCTTTGGATATTACAAATCCTAAGTGCTCCGCGTATTCGCGAAAAAATTGTGTTTTTGTAGGGTTTAATTTTAATCCATTTTCACGAATGCGTTCGAATACGTGTAGTAGTCTTTTTAGTGTTTCTTGGAATGTAGCTCCAGATACCTTCACGTCATCGACGAATTTTGTGATTCCTTTCTGGTCAGGAATAACTTGGTTCATCATGTGGACGAATTCTCCACTTGAGATTTTCAAACCGTAAGGGAGTCTGCAAAACTCATAAACTTGTCCACATACTTGGAACGCTGTGAATTTTCGTGAAGCTTCATGTAGAACAAGTTGCCAAAATCCTGACGTAAAGTCAAGAGTACAAAAATATTTGTCACTTGTGTTTTCGTAAATTATCCATTCTATCGGACTTGGTTCAGTAAGTACTTTCTGTAAAACTGCGTTTAATTCGTCTGCATCTAGGCATAAACGTATGTCTCCGGATTTTTTAATTACTGGAGCTGTGGTGTTTATGTAGTTTGACCTTGAAGGTCTAATTATGCCTAATTTCAGCATTTTTGATATTGCTCGTCGTAAAGATTCAATTATCTTTTGTGAGGGTCGGAATTTTTCTCCTCTCCATTTTTTCAAGTCAGGTTCTTTACCGTCATTTATAAATTTGAATCGGACTTGTTCGCCCTTGTATTTACCAGCATTAAAGCTGAAAATGTCACAATATTCTTCTAGTTCTTTCCAAGCATTATTCGCTTCTTCAAGAGTAATCCATCCCTTAACTACGAGATTGTTTAAGTCTATTTTCATGTTTTTCTTGTAAAGCTCTCTGGCTTTTTCTTGTTCGTGAGCCCAATCTTCATCTAGGTATTGTGTATGATTTTTTATCATTCGTACTGTACTATGTACATTTTGTGGACATACCATCATGTTTTTCAATGGTAAGCTACCATAACCAAATCTAGGTGTTAGTTCAAAACGTTCATCTTCTGTGAGGAAAGGTATTGTGAACGGTATACCATTCTTAGGGTTGCAGATAGCTCGTTCTTGACCATTTTCATAGTCAATTTTTATACCTAAGTATCTTAGTGATAGTCTACCAATTATGACGCTGTATCCGTCAGTGTCTAGTACAAAAAATGGCATTGTTAGCATATGGTTGCCTATGCGTACACATACCTCTACAATATGTGTCATTGCTCGTATGATTTTATTATCAGCTAATTTTAAGTTTACTGGGTGGTCCAGTTTTATGTATTTGATCCATTGAGGATGCTCTCTTGATAGGTAATCTACTACCGGTTTTGTCATTGCATTAGGCAATGCCCCCGTGTCCAGCTGCGCTGGTATAGGTACATTGTCTATAAATATGGGGATTGCGCAGTAGTAATCTTCTGTGTTTATTGTTGGTCGTTGTAAATTTGTTTCGTGACGAGCTTCACTCTCATTTGTTTTCATAAATTCTAAAATGTCTAAAGCTTTTTGCTCTAATGTCAATTCAATCTTTTTGATTTGATTTGGATGTTCTTCATCCTCGTCTGGCTCATATTTGGATATTTTGATCCATGGATCGTCTTTTAAATTGTCTACAAATGATAGTTGTACATCATTTAAGTCCATTATGTCAGGCATCATTAAAATTGCCTCGTTTAGACGATCATTTGGTCTCATTTGTGATGCTTTGTCTTCGTAAATTTCTCGATTTCCGAGGTTGTCTATTTTAATTTTTTTCATTCCAAGTATCGAATCGTATTCGTAATAGTCATAGTGTACAATTTTGTCCGGTGGTCTAGTATCATTCATGTTCAAGGATTTTACCTCAAATGTTTTTATTTCATTTTCAATGTCGGTTTTATCGTCATTTTCGATCTGTTTTTGTTCTTCTAAGATATGTTTCTTTGATTTCGGCTTCATTGCCGTTTCTGTATTATAAGGTTTTGAAAGCTGTGCACTTTTTGTAGGTGGATCGTAAATTATTCTTACGAATTCGGCTTTTCCGTTTTCTTGTGATCGAAATTCTCTTCGCATGTATTCTCCCGTAGCTGGATCTATGTCTACTTTTTGGGCTAAAATAGCTACCAAAGTTTTCATCATGTTGCGATTAAGTTGTATTTTGTCTTGAGTTTTTTGTGTACAGCATTCGCTGAATTTATTTTCTCGTACGTAGCTTATTGGTTCTTTCAATAGACTACCTGTTTTGGGCATTTCTTCGCCTGAATCGTCTACATCTAGCAATATTTTGCATAATAAGTCCATTACTATGGGGTACATCGCCATGTCAGGATAATACCTGTCGTATGCTTGACAATAGTGAAAAGTAGTCTCAATCGGCATAACCTCTCCGTTGGGTGATTCTTCGGGTTGAATGAACCATCCTTTTTTGTTACTTTCGACTGTTTCAGTGCGTAAAAATTCGTAAGCTATTTGCTTATGAAATGTCACTCTAGGGTGATCGTCTGCTATTTCTTGGAACATCTTGCGATACTCTTTGTATCGATGTAGGCTCGTGCCTTGTTCACCTTTTTTCGGTGGTTTTGCTATTGGCATTAATAGTATTATTCGTTCCGCTCCTTTTTCTAGCAGTGCGTTTACGATTAAACGTAATTTGTCTTTTACCATTTCAGTAGGCGCATTAAAGTGATTAAATTCAATTTGTCCTGCGGACAATATGTATTTGGCATTTTTTGGAAAGTTGGTTTTGCAAACTAGTTTTAGTAATGTTCTAATGTCGATCTGGTCCCTTATATATTCTGGTAGTTGTTTGGCTCTGCGTACCGTTCCTCGTCTTATAAAGTGTACGATGCCGTCGCCTATCCATATATAGTCTTCTGTGAATGCATTTTTTTGCATAATCGGTGGAGGACGCATTTTGCTAGACGAAGCCTCCACGTCGCCTAGCTCTACTTGTTTCCCGTAAGTTTGTCAGCTTTTTCTTTTTCTAAACGTTTCTTCTTCTCCTCTTCAGTTTCCTTCTTCGGAGGAGGTAAAATCGTAATTTGCGCTTGTGTTTGCGCATTTGTTTGGTTTAGCGCGTTTACCGGCGCTGTGAGTGTACCTTGAGTTACATTCGATGGTTGCTGCTGCGCAGCTTGTTGTTCATTTAGCGCTTGTAGTGCTGCTTGTTGAGCTGCGAGCGCATTTGGATCTACCTGTGGCATGAAAGTTGGCATTTGCATTTGCATTAACGGGTAGGGGTAGTAAGCAGGTGTTTGAAATATCGGTGGATATTGATATGTCATAGGTGCTTGTGTTTGAATCATCGATGTATCGCAATAATTCTGCGATGAATTAGAGGCTGTGTCTGGGTAGCTATCATCCAAATTATTATCATAATTTGTGTTGTTGAAATCGACATAATTGCCGTAGTTATCATACCCGTAATCGGGGGTGTATTCTTGACCGTAGTCTGGCATTACGCCATCCATTTCCATTTGTTTCACTGGTAATGTTTGTTGTTGATTTCCTCCTTGTGGGGGTTTGTAAATAGCTACTGTTGTATCTGTATTAGGTTGTTGTTGCCTACCTTGTATTGGTAGGGGTGGTCTCTGTGTACCTTGTTGGAATCTATTGTGTTGTTGGCGTTGGCCGCCATTTGATTGGTTATTATTTTGTTGTCTTTGAAATCTTTGACCATTTTGATTCCAATTATTTTGATTTTGAGGTCTGTTGAATCTTTGATTCATTTGTTGATTGTAGAATTGAGCATATTGCTCTGGTGTAAATCTAGATTGGAACTGTTGTAGCATTTGCTGTTGCTGCATCAATAGATTATTTTGCGCTGTGCGTAAATCAGGTATGTTAGTATTTTGTGTCGTAAATTTTTCGGGTGTATATTTTAGTTCCTTGTGTTTGGGATTATGTTCTTTTTTCGAGATTTGTCTTAAGATTTCAATAAATTCGTCGATCGTTAGGTCCGGTTTTTGGACATATAATGCGTACATTTTTGGTGTCTTATCTCTCATCATGTCAACGATGAATTTTTCATCTCTAATAGTGGAATTTTTGAAATTTTCCAACCATCGTATCATAAATCCAATGATTTCTGGTAACGAACGGCAGTATTTTGCGTCATCGCAAAAGTTTTCAGCATCTTGCTGTGCTTTTGCATTCCAGTAGAAATTTAAAAATTTCGTGCGTAAATCGTTATATACATGAACTTGTAAGTTAATACTTTTGAAAGCCCATTGGTCTTTCGTGTCTATGTTCGCACGGAAGGCTGCGGCCTTCATAAATTCAGTCACATTAAATCCAAGAATGTATTCTTCAAACGCATTAATGTACTCGTATGGGAAATAACGTCGCTGTTCGTTAAAGAACACGCCAGCGTTACGCATAGCTGTGTAGTCGATCTTCGTTGGTCGCGTGTCTGCGCCTGTGATCGCACGTTGGTGTGGATTTGCTTGTAGCGAATCGTGAATTTTTAATACTGTATTTGTAAGTGCCATTTGGTTGATAGTGCAATTGTTCACTAATTGTACTTGTTCAGCTACATTTTGTTCGATGCTTTGCATTCTGTTGTCGTTTTCTATAAATTTCTTTTTAGCGCTTTTGTCTAATGTCGTATATTTGTTTGAATAATTAATTGCCCAATCGTTCAGTTCATCTAATTTTTGGCGTACGTATTGTACGTTTGTAGCTGCGTCTTGCGCTTGATTGCAAGCTTCGAGTGCGTGTGATGCCGATGTCGACGCACTTTCAGCTGCGGTTTGAGCGATGTTTCTCGCTTCAGTTGCTACCGATTTTGTTGTTTCGATATGCGATGCTAATTCGCGTTGATTATCAAAAATTGTTTGCATTTGTGTATTGTCATATTTCCATGACTCTTGTAATAAATTACGTAGGTGTTTTATATCATCGTCCTCACCGGGAGGGTGGGCGGGAATATTCGTGCTACGAGGAGTGAAGGTGTATTTGTCGTTCATGTTTTCGTTTGATACGATATCGGATTTTTCCAAAGTTTTCTGATTTTGC
The DNA here is from genome assembly GCF_950023065.1 of Planococcus citri. Lineage (NCBI taxonomy): Eukaryota > Metazoa > Arthropoda > Insecta > Hemiptera > Pseudococcidae > Planococcus > Planococcus citri. The sequence continues at coordinate 33,834,174 of NC_088680.1, forward strand.
TTTTCAGAAATTGGTTTCGGAACACTTTGTGTTCGACTGCGCCTATGAGTTCCCCCTTGTAGAGTTACCTCGTTGTAATCTACACGGCTTATACTTCTCTCACTACTTCTCAAGTTTGACATACGCGCCAAAATAAATTCACTACTGTGTAGTTATAAATTTTATTACAAGTAATACAAGTCACAAATAATAATATGTATAATTAAATGCGTATATATACGCAACGTGGTAGATCACGCTGTTTAAAAACGCGCGAAAACACCTCGTGTTGTAAAATACGTTAGGTGCAGCGGCAGCTGCGACAGTATAATCGTCCGAGGTTGCGGCAGCGACAACGGCTCCGTTTTCCGATTCGGCGGCTGGACGGGGCGGCGGTGGCAGCACGTACCACGTTGATTCGAGTGCTTTTGCTTCGCCTCTTCTTGGCTAATTTTCTCAAATTAACCTACGCGAAAATGCAAATAAAAGCTCCTACTTATGTCTAGATTATTAATAAAGCCACTTTTTAATCTTTTATTTGCGGATTTACCACCAAAAAGAAAAATAGCAAGCGTGTACGAGCTCTAGCGGCTCTCTATTTGTCTGTAGACAATAAGCAAAAAATGAAAAAGTACTTGACGTTGGGCGCCAATGTAAATATAATGATATTAAGTACCACTAGATGATACTTGCATAAGCTGAATACTCTGAGAATATTACTTACCCCGGCCAAAGGCTATACCAATTATATCACACAATGAGTAAAATGTAGTCACGTGTAAGACACTTTGTATTAAATGTAAAATAACAAACACAATTAAATACCTTTAGAAGGTTTATATGTATGAACACGATACTTACACTTAAACTAATTAAACAATAATTAAAACTAATATTATACGCTTTCTTGCCAATTATGGCTATAATACACCACCGAGATTATACCGCGTCGACACGTCCGATCACTACGTACCTCAACAATATAACAATCGGCCGCAGCGCCGCTCCGTGGGCTTGTAGCCCTGTGTCGCGACGCGTGATCAGTGTTACCAACACATATACTTAATCCTATATAACCCTTACAGGTCCGGCATATCTCCCCTCTATCATCAAGCAAGGAATTTTCTTTCAATGTAATCAATCTGCGAATCACCAAAAGTCGATCTGGATTTTTTACTTTTTCGAAATTCTATAGAGCCAACACAAAATCTTGGGTCAAATGACTTCAACAAAAAGTGCGAAAAATTTCAAATTTTCAGATCCATTTTAGCCCCTTCTACCTTGAAGAAACAATCACAAAATTGTCATATTTTAAAGGGAAAAATTAATATTTTGAGGACTCTTGCACTTGACAATAATGAACGTAAAGCTGAGTACCTACTAAGAACATCAAAATACCATCTGAAATTTTTTTTTCTAAATTAAGATTTGGACAAATGTTAAAATTTTTAGCTGAAGCCAGGTGAGGAGGGGTTAAAAATGCACCTAAAAATTTAAAATTTTTCTCACATCTTGTTAAGATCATTAGACTAAGATTTTTGGCAAGGCTTCGTCAAATTCCTAAAAAAAAAAAAAATAGAAATTGACCCACCCCAACCTTTATTTTTCTACACCTGTCAATGAAAATATCGTTTCGAATGTCTGCAGAAGTGTTGATAAATGTCTAGGATAATTCGATCCACCCATCAATTTTCTTATACTTAAGTACAAAAAAATTCAATTGCTGTGCAAAACTCGCAGCTGGATGAAGAGTCCGATATTTTTTTTTTAATTTTTAGAAGCCTACGAGCACGAACCTCGAGCTAACTACATAGTAAGTATAGTTTGCTGTTTGCATGTACCTATACAGTCGAATTCTAGGCATACTTATGTTGGAAAATCTGTAAGTTGATTCATTTTGGGATCGACATGGTCTGTGTTGAAATCTACTTCCGCACTGGTAATGGCATCTTCAACTGCAGGGGCTGTTCGCCATAAAAGCATGGTTCAGCAGAATTGATGTAAATTCTCACCAAGAATCGAGAGATTTTTTTGCTACCAGGAATTAAAATATGAACTCGTGCATGATGTACTCTATATATCGATAACAAGGATGCAAAAAACAGTGCAAATCTGGAGTTTGATCACATCGTGTGAAATTTATTCCCATCTGTGAGAAAATTGATACCTTTAGCCCCATTAAAATTCCGCGAACAAATAATCCAATGTGCTTTTTAGTAGATTGAACTTGTTTGTAACAATAGATCCACCAAATGAGTAAGGCAGCCAGCTACGCGTAGGTAATCGAAGCCATAATTAATTCCTAATTAAAGCGAATAATCGATTATCGAATAATGAAACCAAACCAGCATGATGGTGTCATTAGCTCTTCTTATTCAATATGCAGTCTCAAATTGCAATCTATACAGGTACCTGCCATAACCTGAGATTTGTACGATATTTTTTGGCTAAAAAAAACTGCGAATACGGAATAAAATCCTCGACCATTGAAAATACATCGCGGCGGAAGTTACAAACGCATTTCTGACTATAATAGTCTTCTCATTAGCGAATGGCCACTTTGCTCCTCTCTATGGCCACTAAGTATGTGTTCGCATCAACGCGTACGTAAACGTTTTTGCTGGTTAAATGATTTAGAAACGAAGCCCAGCTATATGAACCGGTGTTCTTTATTATATACTGTACACCTATAATGTTTATAAATGATGATAGAGCAGGCAGCAAAGATGGTGATATGGAGACTATATAGATAGGCAGTAGGCATAGTGTTTCTGAGATGCGAGAAGGAGAATGATGATGAGGTGAAGTGAGGCATACTTGGTCGGTGTAAATTGAACGCTTCATTGTTACCAGATGGTGGACCAAGCGGATGAATAATTGTGATAAATAATGACCGCGTTAAACGCATCTCCGCCAGGAATAAGATCACCATGCGATTAAATCCGTTTACAAAAAGTATTAACGGGTCGTCGTCATCATCGTCGTTGTTGTTGTACTAGGTATACCACGAAGTAAAGGGAGTCTTCTCGTCGAGTCGACAGATCTGTCTTTTTTTTTCGCTTTGGTCTGCTCTTGCTCAAATGGCCAATGCTCTGTGTACCTATAGCTAAAAATACTATGTACATACACAGGTAAGGTACACGATGCATGGCGCGTTAATCCGTAAATGTACGAAGGTTGAATACGGCTGGACTGGCCTTCGAGCTGTTACACGGACCGCGAGATCTGCAGGCAAATGGTCTAATTTAAAATGTAAATAATACCACGCTTTTACAGTTTTAGTAATGACACAGTTACCTATAATTAACCATGGTGAAAAATTTTTTCGTCGGCGGGCTTTTCACGGTGTTTTGATCGGTCCAAGTCGAACTCGACCAGACATGCTGAAATAATTACCAATACCTATACGAGAGTGAGTGAGTGACGTGCTTGTACCTGTATATACCTAACACACGCATCACACGTGTTCGCACAACAACGTGCTCGAGGAGCAAAGAAACAAAACAAAATGGCCGCAGATGCGTGCGAAAATACGCGAGTACGAAAATCAAAAGTCCCAAAGGCCTAGTGATCTGGATTCCAGTGTGCGGCCGAATCGATGGCGCATAAACACGATAGAGATAAACGTACCAGGCGATGAAGAAAAAAAAATAACACAGAGTTAATAATAAACACGATGATATAAAATATTAAATAGGCTGTGAAGTATGCGGTTTTTTTTTCACTCTTCTGATACTATTTTAACTTATGTAAAAAATATTTATATTAGGGAAAAAAAACTCTCTACCGCGTGAAATGAGTACCACCACAGCGTGTGGTTTCCTGGTCTGATACATTATATCACCTAAATTATCGCCGGCCATGTTTTACTTTATAATGTTGACGAGGCGCGACAATGAGAGTAGTCGACGAACTTGACATTTGGCCGGAGCCCATAAACATATACCAAACACCATCGTGGTGTGTCATCTCTCAGATGTCAGTTACTTTGATAGACGTGTAGTTTTCCAACAATGCACCAGGTCTCCTCTGTCCACTATAGTATGCAATTCGAATTCGCCGAACGGCGATCTTCACCTTAGACTACAATTATTATTACGCAATGAATTCGTTGATAAAAATATAAAATGTCAAGATTCCGTAGATATTGTCGTCGTTTCGTGACTTTGAAATGTGCAGCATTGTTCGAACCAACGTCTGTCTACACCTACCTCTAAGCTGTAATTTTACTAACTGTAGTTTGTGTCCAGAAGTATCCGAAGAAAAATATGTAGTATTCTTGTTTTCAATCGACAAATCGCGTCTCTGGCTAGGTGCGGAAATATTTGATTAATTATGTAAATGGTGGTCGCCGCATTGAATAGCTTGTTCGCGCATCCAAATGTTGACTGGTCGTGTGATTGATGGGTGAGAGAAATGCTTAAATCATGACCGGTGTATTGATTTAAATTGTCTGCGGGTATGAGGTAGCAGTTTTCATATCGATCTTCGTATCATGCATAAACGAGGAATGTATCGAAGTTTTTTTTTCAGTTGGTATGCTTATATTATATCGAAGATGTTTTGGTGATGTCCTATTTAGGCGTAAAATATTTTTAAAATATCTAGTTCATTTGATTCTTGCAAATCGTGTTTGTTCCCAACTATGTACTTGTGTATTTTCATGCCTCATGCTGCATCTGTGATGGTTTTAAACTCATGTGGAAAAATACCAACTGCTAGATACTTAGGTACATAGTTCTGCAAAGTTATCTGTTGTTTTTTTTCTCCTATCGAGATTAGGCAGGTTCGCAGTTACTTCTGGTTTCAGTGGTTTTTTGGGGGGGGGGGGGGTATGGAAGAAACTGAAACACAAAGTATAAAATATTAACAATTACCTATTAATGAGTAGGTAGTTTTTCTTTTCCACTTATGCTGCATCAGTACCTACCTATATAGTTTTCACTTGCTATGATTTATTCCTAATTTAGTTCAGAGTACTTATGGTGTTTTTTTTGTACTTCTTTAGCAATTGATTTTTTTTATGGGATATCTTATTTTGATTCTGACAGGAAACCTCAAATTTTCTGCAGCAATGTCTAATCTTGTCTGTATCCTTCGGTTGATTGTGACTTGAAATCGAAGAATTGAATTTTTAATTGTCTGTCCCCTCTCCCTCTCAGTTTGTCTGGGTCGTTTTATGGCACTTGATTATAATTTTAAAAAATTCTAAAAATTATTAATAGGTGCAAATTTCTCCTTTCTGCCATTTTTGACTTCATACGGGTTGGTGCCCTTTCTCCCTCCCCGATACGTCTTCATCTAGACCGTTTTTATCACTCTAAATTACCTTCTCCTAAACATGAAATCAGATCATGTTTTCAGAATTTAGTTTAGAAAAAATAAAACTAGAAAAAATTAATGACTCTACGTGAATTGGAAATTAAATTTTTGCAACGTAACTCCTCATCGTTGTTGTGGTCAACCCCTTAAAACTTAAAGGAAAGCATTAAAATCAGTTTTAAAAAATATGCAAAAATTGATGAAATTTTGACATAATTTAGCACAATGAAGGGGAAATTATGAAAAATATCATCAGAAAAACTGGTAAAAATAAAATCATTGAAAATTAATAAAAAATGATACAAATTTTTGTAAAAATAGCAAAATGTAGCAGAAATTGCAAAAAAAAATATATACGAGTATACAATAGGTAAGTACCTATAAGTCATTGAGAATCATCATGACATCTCAGTAAAATTTGATAGAAATTCTTTTTTAATTGCACCTTTAAAAAGTGTTGAAAATATTCAGAGGCTACAGGGTTAATCAGAAAGTCTAAAAATCAAATTTTAGGCGGAAAATGCCCTCTTAGTGAATAATAGAAAGGTGCATATCTAAAATGTTTTAAAAACGTTTTTCAAAATGCCATAAGTGCGAATTTTTTTTAGAAAATTTTGCATCTCATCCGTTTCATTTGGGCAAAAACTTGTTTTCTTCACCGTTTCAAAAAGTAAAAGTTGGATTAAGTTAAGTATGAAAAAATTGAGAAGTTTAATTTGACTGATCTAGTAGTCCTTTTGAATCATATGTAGTCAGATTTCAGTCACTAAATTTGATTTTTCAATTTCATAGTGAATTTAGCTAATTTTCAAAAATGTACTGTCTAAATTGCAATAGAAAAATCAAAATTTGATAAAATCGAGATAGAAAACTAAAAGACACATATCTCATTTTTCACCTTAATACAAATCGATTGGTGGTGCTTTTAAGCCATTTTGGATCAACCCCAAGCTGATTTTTATGTTTTCTGGATATTCTAAAAGGGCTTGAAAATATCATAATCGATTTAAGAGATCAAAAATAAGACGTAAGCCGGATTTGGACTCCATTTTATCACATTTTTATCTTTTTCGGGAACAATAACTCATTTTAATTCTCAAAACTTCATCAAAAATTGGAAAATGAAATTCAACACCTGAAAATTTGGTCTGGTGGTATTTTTAGGACGTTCTTTCAATGAGAAAAAAACCTATGACATCCACAAATTGTCTTCATCAAGAAAAGATACTTGCATGCAGAACAAAAATTGAAGAAACATGTTATTATTTAAGGCAAATTTCTTTTTCTCATACTTTTAAACTTAAACATAAATTAATGAGAAAAGAAACAATGAACATTCATTCGGTACTTTTTAGAGTAAAATCTACGAGTAGTAAGTATGCCTAATTTTCATTTTTTTTTCATTTTTTAACCCAAAAAATCCCTAAAAAATGGAATCACTTTTATCATTTTTTTCTCCAATTTTTTCCGACCTTCGATTTTTCCAGTCTCGTCCACGTCCATCGAAAAACTCAGCTCTGAAAACATGTCGAAAAAAAATGGAAAATTTTGATCACCTACAGCGTATAGATTGTCTTTATTGTTAAACTTGGCTGTGGCCTCATACTTTGTCAATTTCAACTCAATGTCTCTTTTTCATGATTTTTCTACGATTTTACAGTGTCTTTGCTTTCTGATTTCACTCTGATAAAGTTTTTTTTCCTAATTCGTTAAAATCTTACTGAATTTTGGTGGTTTTCACTGAACCAAGATGAAAAATTTGGCATTAAATCAAAGAAAAATCAATTTTGGGGATTTGTTTCAAAATAATTTTTTTTTCTCTTGAAAATGACTTATTTTTTCACTTTTAGTTTGCTCAAGGCAACCAGTGTCATTATTTTACCAATGAAGAAGAACATATTCATGAAAATTTTTGAACTAGCTTATTCTTCCACCCTTCTTTTCTTCATTCAGTATTTCTGAAAAATTTAAAGAATTTGGGAAAATTGATTTTGTAAATTCGTTAAAAATCAGTACTTACCTATGACAAAAATTGATCGGATGCCTTTCTTTATTCAGTTTGTTTAGAGAAATTTTAAATTTTCCTTTTAGTTTCCTTTTATTCCTTTTTCTTTCCTTCCATTCAAAGTGAGCAAAGCTGAACCAAAACTTAGCTATGATTCTCTGAAGGTTCGGTGACCTCTGTTTTGCTCCTTGTGATCAAATATTCATACCCACAGTGTGATTGAATTCGTCCACAGTTTCGAATTTTTTGTTTGTTTCCTGTTGAAACTCCTATTTTCTGCCAAAACAATATTTTCATGAATATTTTGGGAAAGTCTAGAATGAAGAAAATTTTACTTTTAATGATTTTTTAAATTTTTTGACGAGAACAGAGCTTTGATTGCATGGTTTAAGTTACGGGCGTAGACTTTGGATTGTCTCACTGCTTTGCAGAAAAGTTCCAAAAAAAAGTTGAGAGGCAAAGGACTTTTCCTCTCATTTAGCTCTTAATTTGGCTGCGAAAAAATCAATTAGATAGGTACCTTTGAATTTGGAAAAATCAAAATATTACCTAGATACGAATAAAATGCAAAATAACTGACATTTTAATACGTAAATTCATGTCATTGAAATTGAAGAATTCGTGAATTTGCACCCTTTTGACATTGACCGTGGCTCTTGTGTTTGCCTTATCAAGTACATAGTACGAAAACTCTTATATTACACAATTTATATCAAAATTATTACATCATAAATTGGTCTCTACACTCATCTGAAAATGTTCGTAATGATCCAAGATTTTCTTCACGGTCTCTTATTCTATTCCGAGTACCCAATTAGTCCCTGTATAGTATGTCTGTGTACATTGAACATTTTGCGAACATATTACAGGACATCCACTTAATAATGAACTTACCAACTCGATACAAATACCTAACGTTTGATTCACTCCGCAAAGTCTCTCGCGAAGGTGGCTCGAGCGAAGGCGTAGGTCTAGGTATAACGCGGTAGTGCGATGATTAAATACAATAAAAGATGAGGGGGAAAAACACTTACTACATCTTGCCACTTGTGTAGGTCTAGGTAAGGTATCTAAAATATCGAGAACGACGACGTCATGAGCGAAAAATGATTATCTTGACGGTATCGCGGCTTAATGAAGGAGTACCTAGTACCTACTTAAATTACGCTATATTTCGGTAGGTCGTCGGTATCCGGAAGGAAGGGAGGGAGGAGGTGGGTATACTTATACTCTTGTATTACGTTGTGGTCACCGCAATCTGGCGCGGTACTCTTTTAAGTCGGCTAAACGGGGTCGACGTTTGCTCTAATATCATTACGCAATTACCTCGCCGGCCACAGATGACGACTGCGTACATCACTATTTTCATCTCTCTAATTTTTTTCCTTTTTTTCTTCTTTTTGTTTCAGTTAATTAAATTAATGGCTCAAGATATAACTACAGATTTAGCCGAAAGTGTTGCTAGTCAAACTGAATTTTACACAGTGGCCGTAAACCAAGACGAAGAAAGCCCTCACGACGTGTTAAATACCAGCGAAACCAAAGAATCATATGTACCAGAAGATAGGGAACACAGTCCGGTAAGTCCGAGTTCATCATATGTGTATTTTTGTTGTTGATTTTTGCAAAAAAAAAAAAGTGGAAAATAAGTATATGGGCTACCTATGTGTACCTAAAGATAGCAAAAGTAAACTGGATGACCTATAATCGAACGCACTAGATCATAAAATTATTATGCGAAACGTGCATGATTTTAGCGGTATAGGCATCCAAGCGTTTATTACTTTATTAGTAGTTTTCCTGTATACTGTAAAGGATAGGATACGAGTATATGAAGAGGCGAACTTTTTTTTACGCGATTTTATTACGTCCATGATGTTAAAAAAAAAAAGGTTGTGTTGGTAGTGGGATGAGCTTATAGGAGTTGCAAGGCAATTGCGAATTGATTACGTCAAATTGAAGGATAGGTAATGATGTTCACGTAAGTAGGTACTGATAAGAATTTAAATCGTCAATATTTTATGTGTGAATGATGAGCACCTTATGTATGTGAAATTTCGCAAATTTTTCCGAGCCCTCAGAAATCAGAAATTTTTACAGAATAGTCCAAGATAACGTTCTTCTTGAGATTGAAGAAGGATTCCCACTCCTATACAAAAATGAACTCGTCATCCATATTTACGAATAATTAACTGGAAGAGACTCTTATTACACGTATGAGTTATGCAGATGAGCTGCTTCGTACATTATACACATCATGTAAATTTGTATATAGGGTAAAAGAAAAAAATAGAATAGGTACGCTGACCAGATTCGTGTCCAATCAATCATTTGCTCTCATTTCACGGTAGGTAACGCGAAGAAGCAACGACGACGAAGTACACCGCGCTCACGAAAAACGAACGGTCTTTTTATCATCCGTCATCGATTGCATCGTGTTCGCAATAGAAATGTTTGTAGGCAGATGTGGCAGTTGTTCAACTTTATAGGTTTATACGGACTGATTTGCCATTGCTTATGAGCAAGAGTAGCCAGGTCGGAGCTTTCCAAGTGACCTTGGCCTTAGGCTATGCTAAAAGTCTTGAATGAAAACAACTCTGCTGTGTCTGAAACCTCGTGTAATGAAAGAAAGTAGTGTAGCAGTTGGTGTATGCTTTGAGATGAACTTCTTTATAGGTATGTCGTGAAAATAGTCTACGCATTTGCCTGTATTGAGAAGGCAACCTGAATTTTATGCACAGTGCAATAATTGATCAATGCTATTTGATGTGGGGGGGGGGGGGGGTGAGGGGGTGTCAAAGTTGGTGAAATATAATTTTGAGACGCGTTTGTAGGGTGGATATTTTCGTCATGCCAAAAATGAAAAAAGTCTGCTATTTTGCAACTTAAAATTTGGTTCTGAGTTGTGGGTAACACATGCCCTTTTAGTGAACCCAATTTCAGACAGATCGACGTTGAAGGGTAGTAATGTTCTTCCTGTGCAAAGATGAAAAGTGGAGGTTGGGTAGTCTGTCCAGAGCCAAAAATGAAGAGAGTAAATATTTATTCCAAGAATTTTTTAGAGCTGCCCAACCAAAAACCAAACACTTCTTCGTCAGCATCAGAACTGTCCACGAGAATATTTTCCTGATGATAAAATTTTCAGAAAATTAGCATACAGTACGACACAAAAGTAGTGCCCGGTGGCTTTTATTTCTGAGGGGAAAGAGCTAGAGAGATGAATGAAGCGACGTTGAGTACCTATAGAAAAATCAAGACTTTCAAAAGCGACCTTGAAAATTTCCGACCCATGCACAGGGTGTCGAAAAATTGAAAAAACCGGTTTGGTCAAAAAATTCAAACCAGTTTTTCCTGGCGCAATGTATTTTACAAACAAAGACGACAAAAACGTGATATGAATTTTTTGAAACCGGTTCATTAATTTGCAACCAGTTAACAAAAAATACCCAAAAATTGTAGATAGAGAAAAAAGCTTGGAACAAAAGTTGTAGAGCGTGAAAAAATACACAATTCTGTCTAATCACATTTTAAAACCGGTTCATAGGTTCGCATTTCGCAACCAGTTTTCGACAATCACCTAAAAATTGAAGATACAGAAAAAAGCTTAGAATAAAAGTTGTAGAGCGTGAAAAATTGAACCATTTTTGTTGATCAGATTTTGAAAATGGCTAATCAATTTGCAACCAGGTAACTTTTGATAGCTTGCTGTGATTTAATGAACCGGTTTCAAAATATGGTCAAAAACTGGTTGCTAAAAATGTAAACCAATCAACTGGTTTCAAAATGTGACTGAACAGAATATTGTGTGATTTTTCATGCCTTACCACTTTTGGTTCAAACTTTTTTCACCAACTACAATTATTTTTGGGTAATTTTTGATAACTGGCTGCAAATTGATAAACCGGTTTCAAAATCCAAACAGCGAAAAACGTTAAATTTTTCACCTTCTACAACTTTTGTTTTAAGCTTTTTTCTCTATCTCCAACTTTTCGGTGATTGTCAAAAACTGGTTGCTAAATGCGAACCAATGAACCGGTTTTAAAATGTGATTAGACAGAATAGTGTAATTTTTCACGCCCTACAACTTTTGTTCCAAGCTTTTTTCTCTATCTACAATTTTTGGGTATTTTTTGTTGACTGGTTGCAAATTAATGAACCGGTTTCAAAAAATTCATATAACGTTTTTGTCGTCTAGTGTGTAGAATACATTGCGCCAGTAAAAACTGGTTTGAATTTTTTGACCAAACCGGTTTTTCAGTTTCTGGACACCCTGTGCATGGGTCGGAAATTTTCAAGGTCGCTTTTGAAAGCCTTGATTTTTCTATGCTCAACGTCGCTTCATTCATCTCTCTAGCTCTTTCCCCTTAGAAATAAAAGCCACCGGGCACTACTTTTGTGCCATACTGTATAGAGTCATTCCACGTCAATTGAACCAAGAAGTGGTAGGAGGGTTCGGTGATTTTTTGAAATTTTTCTTGTGGAAAGACCTTCTGAAGGGATGACCGATGGCGCAAATCGCAGCCATTTTTAAAGGCAGCCGGGGGGTGTCAAAGTTTTCAGTGAACCTAAAATATCATCCATGAAATGAACTCCTCATAAAAAAATCAAAATTCGGAAAGATTCAAAAAATGAACGAATTTTTATTTTTTTGTTGTGAGTTTAATTTTTATCAACTTTTTTATGAAATACGTCAGAAAGAGGCCAAAATAAGACAATTGAACAAATTTAAACTTTTTTTGATTTTTTCAACAGATACGTACAAATAGGGGTCAAATGGGTCAACTTCACCTATCAAAACTTTTTTTCATGTTTTAAATCAAAAAATCGCATTTTTTTCGCAAACTTTGAATTTTTTAGAATCAACTTTGCAACATGGTATCATTCCAATTTTTTAATATGTTGTTCAGCATAAAAAGTTGTCCATAATATATTTTTTTCAGAATTTTTGAGAGTCGGAACGATATGAAAACTACGTTTCGAAATTTTTGAGCTAATTTTGTGTACGAAAAAAAGTGGCAACACTGATTTTTATGATATCACCAAAAAGCCTTTCAAAACCCCTAACTATGGGAAAATGTTCCATTTTGGGAGGTATCGCGGTTATCGAGTAATCCACTGCTGATATATGGATGCAGATATTTCAAGTTCACTGAAAACTTTGACACCCCCTAACTGCCTTTAAAAGTGGGCTAGAGGGCTGCGATTTGCGCCATTGGTCATCCCTTTGGAAGGTCTTTCCACAGGAAAAATTTCAAAAAAATCGCCGAACTCCCCTACCACTTCTTGGTCCAATTGACGTGGAATGACCCCATAGGTACTTAATTAGGATTTTTTTCTATCAATAGGTATTTATTTCATAAATATAGAATTGATTCAAAAATTCGTAAAAATCGAGAGTGAACTTTTTTGAAAAAATTCTTGGATCGTGTCAAAAAACCACATCACTCATCCAGCATCAAAAACACGACATTTCAAACCATCTTTCTATATAAAAGCTTAACACTGATTCACTTTACCAACACCAAATACCAACTCGAATCATTGGCATTATTTTCAGTAATAAACTCCCAATAGATATCCAATTAAAATTAAACATCACGCGGTAGCACGTTGGAAAATTCTTTGTTAATTTCAAAACGATCAATTTAACGGTACTCGAGTGAAATAGTACCTCGTAGCGTATCTATTCTCCCATTAACAAACACCTATTCGTCACCTTTAGCAATAATACCTACAACAAATGAATACTAGCTCTTCAGTTCATATAACGCGATACCAGTTGAATTTTTCACTTCGCAGAAAACTGTATTACAAAAATAATAGATAGCTACGCGTGCAAATATACGACAGAATTTAAGTAGCCACTTGATAGATACCTAGGAGTAGGTACAGCTTAATTTAGACGAATATATAGCATCACCTCTTCAGCGTACTCGTAACATCTTCCTTTTAAATAAAGTACCTACCCGCAGGAGTTTAATACACATATCTCTATGTTCCATAACGCATGACGTAATGAAAAATTTACTTTTCTATCCGCTTTGCCATCTTCTTTCGTAATAATAAAAATGACACAGCTTCCATCCATCGATACATAATCGAATGTAACCGATCGGAAAAAGAAAGCATTCGTTGCGCGATGCACGTCGCAAATATCTCTCAGCTATGTATACCGTTCAATGGCCAATGCCAATGGTATGCTTTGGCTTTAGATGTGCGCGTTTGAGAGTATTTACAGGTGGACACTGGACGGACGATGCGATCATAACACCATAGGAAGGCGGAGAGGTAGAGAACCGTTCGACAACGTCTTCTAATATTAGCATTAAGCGGAAATTTTTCCCACCGCGATGACAATACCTCGGTACACTGTTTCAATTACGTGCGTCTTCGTACGAGTAGGTATATCATCTCATCGGCATCGAATATGTATTTCAATGAATATATCGCGTTGTCGTTCATCTATCTTTACCATTTTAAATATACAGGTACGTGAACTTCGCACATAGGTAGGTGTAAGTACACTTTGTCAACCGTGGAGATGGTTTGAAGAGTTTTAGCAAACACTTTATTTATAAGACGAGAGGATGATATAATCAAAGATGCACGAGTTGATGTTAATGTCACAATAAAATTTTCTTTTCACTGTCAGTTTTTCGGATTTTAAATATAAGCTTCCTTGAAAATTTGTTCATCCTTCATCATACCTATGTCTGTCGTAATGATTTCCATGGTGTTGATCATTGATGAAAAAACCGCAAGAAATTTGTGTTCATCTTCATATGTATGTATTATGTAGAATGCAATCCTTATACAATTAACTGCATTCCTTTTTTTTCGTCTCCAAGTTTCCTCTGTACTGTTGTATCTTTTCAGAAAATTTAATGAGTGGCGGGGAAGGGAAGGTGCAAGGAAAGTGAGAAATCAACACCACCATTCTAATTCTTCTTCTTGGTGCCGTTTCACCCCTAAGGGCCCAGTTGGGTGAAAATCTGCCCTTACGCAACATAAAAACGCGAGCAGGAATTCCGGCACAATTTTCCAATTTTGGAAGAATTCATAAGTGGGAGGGGAGGTCGACAGTAAATTCAGCATCTATAAGCTCAGCCATACCGACTTTGAATCCTTTTGATCGATTGAAATATAATCAAGCTAAGTTCAAATTTTTGAAAAAATGTTTATTTACGTATTCACGATTTCAACGAAGTAAAATCTCGTAATTTGTCCCAAAATAGCTCAATTTTGAAAGTAGCAGGAAAAATCAAATGAAGAATTATAAAAATCTGCCATTGCTGTTAGTTAATGAAATTTTTTTGGCTCAGCCGGGGATCGAACTCAGGTCTCCGGATCAGAGAGCGAGAACTCTCATATCCTCACCATCAGGGCAGATGATATCAAGAGAATAAATATTTATAAGTACCTATACTAAGCTAAAACACACGCATAAAATGCCACATTCACTCGCGTTTTTCAGTGAGTACGCAAATAAATACGTTACGAAACATTCTCGTAGCATATTTTGTAGCCGGTTTCTTTCGACGTGCAGAAATACGCCACTTAATTTAAAAGCGTAGTGGCCTTACGCGACAAAAATACGCTACAAAATATTCTTGTAGCGACTAGCATGTTTTTCAGCAGAAATTTTTTTCTGTGGTGCAGAAAATGTAACAACCTGAATAGTTGTTTCAAATTACACCCGTGAATTAGCGTTTAAGTATAAAACACCAATTAAACTGCTCTTTAAGGCGTTTTTATTGGCAGAAGGGCAGATTTTCATCCAACTGGGAGGGTATCGTGACTAGAATGTCGCAGCCACCTCTTCTGTGACCCAATACACCAGCTCCCTCCACATAGTCCGCATGTGTCTCTGTTTTGGGCACTCCTGACGCATGCTGGGAAGCTCTGTCCAATGGCCTTCCGGATGGAGTCTGTCCCACTAGTGGGAGAACATCTGCACCCTCTTGCTCCCTCCTCCTTGCCTTGAATGAATAGGGACTCATTACATCTGCCCTTGTGACATGTCTGAAGTATTTGAGAATTTGGCTGAGTACCACAGCCTACAACCTCTTCTGGACACCAATTTCTCCCAGGATGGGCACATTAGTCCTCTTCACCATCCACCCATGAGATCAGATGCATTCTACTCCAGCACCACATCTTGAGGCATCAATTTTTCTCCTGTCTCCTTGTTGCACTGTCCAGGTTTATGACACATAGAGAAAAACTGAGAAAACCAGAGCGTTTACAAGCCTTGTCTTCAGAGTCTTGCTCACTGCTGTATCTGTCCAAGTGACCATATCTTCTTTAGGTGAGACATGGCGCTTTGTGTGATTTGCACTGTGCATTTTATCTCAGCTTCACTGCCTCCTTTGTTATCAACAATGGATCCTAGGCAGGTACACCAATTGATTCACCATTTCGAGTCCATTAATTTCCAGGATTTCAGGTGAGTTGTTCTTAGGCCGATCCACCATCATGATCTTTGTCTTCACTTTATTTATCAGGAAGCCATATTTTGCGCAAACATCTTCCACACATTTCGGAAAACCAATCATATTTTCGACTCTTGAGGTGATGAGGGTTGTGTTGTCAGCGTATTGAAGCTTTGACATTTGTACACCTCTGATTGATACTCCTCCCTGCTATACATCTGAGCCATCCATTGTTGTTGGCATTTTCTGCTACAATTAGCTGCAGTGTTTCAAGAATTATAAATTCTCTATATGCAGAACAGAAGTGGGGATAGAATGCAGACTATTGTCCTACTTCTCTCTCTGGGTGAAATTTCTCCAATGTTGTTTCTCTGTTGATTCTGACATTTACCATGCTCCCCTCATACAATTGTTTCATCAGCCACATCAGATGTATTGGTGCACCCATCTTGAGTAGAATGTTCCAATACAGGTAGCCAATTTATATGCGTTTGAAATCAGTTAGCAGTTTCAACAAAATCTATTTTCAGAAATTTCATTTTTTTTTTGCCTTTTGATAATGTCAAATGATTTCAATGCTTTTTCATTTTTTTCAATTCTTTCTGTAATAAAATTCAAGTACTTATGTACTTATACTCGTATCTGTTAAACACATTGTTTGCATGGTGGATATTGTAAGGGTAGAGGCACCAAATATGGACCACTTTTTTTGGAGGATTGCCGTTTGAAAAAGGCAGAAACCTCCACAAAGGCCTAAAATGAAGTTCTATCCTTCCTCTAACAACATACAAAATGTCAGGGATGTTGGTCAATTTCGAGCATTGTTTTTTTATGGTTGAATGACGAGTGTCAAAATTACAGTTCAAAATTTTGGACGCCTAATATGGACCACCTACAAAATTTCAAAATAGATGTATTTTCATATTTCGAACCGCATCAAACTGACTAGTGTGAGTTGAACATTTCTAAATTTGGTGCAGAATCCCAAAATTCTCCCCTACCCTTAAATGTATTTGTTAATGCCTTAATGGTAAAAAATCTAGATACACTTAGCTGCATTAAGTACCTACTTAAAATTAAATATTCTTGTTTGGTGGCTTTCATTTTGTGGCAACTTTGAATTTTTTTTCTGCAAAAACGTGGCTATAATTTTTTAAGAAAGGAGTAAGGACTCCGGAAAATATCCCGTGGAAATTTTTACGAATAGTACCGTCCTTTTTAGGTAGATGCCTTACCTACGATTATTTCTTTTTTTGAAGGGGGGGGGGGGTTATTTAAAGCATTCTTCATGACATTTATTACTCTATAGAGACATTCTCATATTCTTGGTCAGCTCTTTTTGTGATTTTTAAAATTTTTACAATGAAAATTTTTGTTGAAAAATGTGAATTTGTACATTGCTTATGCTGACAGTGGCAAATTGAGAACTGTAGAATGCAAATTTGCTGTTGAGTAATTTTTTTCGAAAGAACAATTGAGAACCTTATTTGAAAAATCACCAATGTCAGAATTTACAATTTCCTTAAATTACAGTTTTCGAAAGAAAATTCGACGAGAAAAATTCCTAATGTTAAAATTGTTCTAAAAATTCATGTTTTTGTAATCAAGTTTCAAAAATACGTACGTACTTGTATTCACTTATTTTTACTGGATTTTCAAAAAATTAAACCAGCATCCTTCACATTATCTTTTCTTGGTTTCACTTTTTTTGAACGCGAACATTCGAGACGATATGAGAAATTTTCCACACTTCAATTCGATATCCATCATCCATCTCTTTTAATTTCATCAATCATCACACAGGTTCATTTCACTCTCCTCATCCCTAGCACCTAAATTCCATTCACCTATGTCATAAATGAATCAAAAAATTTAGGAAAAAAATTATCAAATAATTAGGAATTCCGGTCATTTGGTTTGATCGCATTCTTTTCATTATTATTTCAAAAAAAAAAAGTAACAAAAAAATCAGGAAAACTACCTAGGTATACCGCATAGAAGAAAATGATTGACGTTGCCACGACGATTTGGAGGACAACAGACTGCATAGCATCTCAATGCATCGAAGAGACGAAGAGACGCACAGGTACAGGCACAGCGTCGAGAGATGTGATGCAGAACGAACGTATTGAATGCGAAGTAGCAGCTGGCGAGGAAAAGAATGAACGCGACGAGAATGAAAAGGAAAGAAATACTAAAAAGAGAGAAAAACTACCCGGAAACGTCATTTATAAAATGAAATGTTCGACGACTCGACGTTGAAAGAAAAAATCCTCGCAGATTCTACTCGTACCTATCTTGTTCTTCTGGTGTAATTTGAACAGGGTCATGTGCCCTGGTCAAATTGTAAGATCTGGATGAGCTTAAGGTTGGACTTTGGAGCTGAGGTAGCTGAGATTATTGCTTTGACTTTATTCCAAGTCCAGGAGAAAATCCGATCTTGTTTGTTGGATTTTATGTGTGGAAGGTGACGATTGGGGTTGCGGTCGTCACATTGTCAACTTGACGCTGGATATTCAATCTAGATTCTCTCGTGAAAAATCGAGATTCGAGAAAATAAGAGTGATTGGTTTTAAGTACTCAATTGACAAACAGACATGTCATTGAACCCTGAGTACATACATCTATTTCACGAGCCAAAACTATTCGTATTGATTTTGCAGTTTAAAAACAGCCAAGATGGTGCCAATGCCAGTTTTTATTGATCTTGGGATACCATTTAGTAAAAGATTAAACTCACGTGAGTAATTTTATGAGAAAGTGACAAGATACTTGCCAAACAATTCTATTGGATGATGATGTCATTGAACTGTATACGTATCGAACTGCCTAATCAATTACTTATCCTCTCTGTGAGTAAGATTAGTTCAGTGAAAACTATCCTCACATTGCTTGGGTATAGTTGCAGTCGAAGAGAATTCATCAAGTGTTCGTTCTCATCAAACTCGAGTGATTAACGATTTTTGCTGATTTCATTTTCATTTGTCACTTATGATGATTTGATCACGAGGACTGAGAATTTGGAAATAGATTACCTTCCAAAGGTATAATAATAGAATTGCACAATACATTATCGTCAGGCTATTTAAATGGTTGAAAGATAAACTAGGTAGTCATTGGAAGTAAATATCAATGCCTATCTATTTGTGTATAAACTGAAGCCTGAGGACATCAGGACATGATTAAACGGAAAATTACCATCATTGTGTCATTATACTCTAGAACTTGGTCTGTTGGTCTTGGTGCATATATGAATCGATGCAATGGATTGTAAAACCAACATGCCATCGAGTATAAAAATACTTCCAAAACGTGTGTCTGCGAATTTGCCAAATAATTACACAATATTTGCGCCGCGGATGCGCTAAAATGAGACGAGCGAGTCGATTGCGATAATTATATTGGTATTTTTTCTTCTTTTTTCCAAGAGTAGGTACGACAACGTGTGGATGAAAAGAGAGCAAAATGCCTGGGAAACGTGTACGTGTGTATGTAATTGAAGACGTCCTACTCTTTAAAAAGCATTTAATAAATTTTGCCATAATGTGGTGTACGACGTACGGACGCGACAACGTATAGGTTTTTCTTATTATGTTACCTCCATGGACACGACACGTTGTGTAAACGGTCAACTATGAAAATGAGCGTATGTGCCTTTTTTAAATAGCGCTTCTGCGAAGAGCAGCTTGATATAGGTATAGGTACATGTACATATTAGTAGTTGTGTATACGAGCAAATGAATTTATATGGGAATCGCGAATGACCGTGTCGAACGATAGACAAATTTTT
The DNA here is from genome assembly GCF_950023065.1 of Planococcus citri. Classification (NCBI taxonomy): domain Eukaryota; kingdom Metazoa; phylum Arthropoda; class Insecta; order Hemiptera; family Pseudococcidae; genus Planococcus; species Planococcus citri. The sequence goes on from NC_088680.1 coordinate 33,853,702, forward strand.
CAAGTGTAATGCACCGACGTGCTCGTATTGTTTGTACACCTGCCGCATATTTTTAGCGAGTAATCGTTCTACGTAGACTGTGTTGTTATCGAACGAAGAAAACGATTAAAAGGCTTTGTGAAAAGATCGTTATGTGACGAGTCATTTCGCCAGTGCAACGACGCTCGACGGCTGGAACTGATTTCGTATAATTGAGGTGATTTTCATTTGCGCGGTTATGATGATAGCTTCCTCCCCTCTTACCCCTTTGTCTGTCATACTGTTGTATGAGATGTGTAAGTTTTGAGACGTTTTTCGAGATGGGAAAAGACTCCGGTGATGAGGAAATGCATCTTTGCTACATGATGAACGAATAGGTAGTGATGTAACTTATTTTAGGTACCTACTATATTCGAAAATTTAGATTTTTATATTGAAATTTTCCATTTTTATAACGTGTCAGTGCAAACATTCAGCCTGAAGTTGAAACACGTGCCTTCAAAATCTAACCACACATTTTTTCAGTACCTATGTTTTGCATCTTTGAAGCTTCGGAGTAAATTTTCTTCAACAACTTAGATTCATTCAGCCATTTTTTGACCTCTTAAGCAGACTAGTTAGCTACATTGCAGTCATGAAAGAACATGAACTGTTTTTTTTTTTTTTTTTTTTTTATTATTTTCTCCCTTTCCTTCTAATATAGGTATGACATCTCAAAAATTTTCATGTTCAAGTTTTCTTGAATTAAAAGAAATCTGTTCGTTTTTGCAGGGAGGGGGGGTGAATGAGTTAGATTGAATTTGAAAAATTATTCAAAAAGCTCGGTGCTCCAAAAAGTAGGTAGGCGAAGGGCTCGTGAAACGTGAGTTACTTTCATGTTTTTCTGGTGTTTTTGATCTTTGAATAAGCTTTGGAGAGGGGAGAGGGCTAAAGGAGAGGGGGAGACTCGAAAAGGTTCTTGATATTCCAACCTGATTTTCAAAAATATTACGATGTGTTGCATCCTGTATGGTTGATTTTTTTTTTTTTTTGAAATTCTGACCCAATTTGTAAATTTGGTTTAAAAACATTCCCACTTCTCCTGAAAAATTCTCAAAATAGATTAAAATCGACTACCTATCGAGTGTTATAAATTTTCTCACCGAAATGAACTTATCATAGCCCATTTCTATCAATTTTTCAACGGTAAGAATTTTTTTCCTTACTCTTGGAGATTGAAATTTTTGTGGAAAAATTCATTTTTAAACTTTGAAAAATTTTACGAAGAGTATCAAGAGTAGGTAAGAATAGAAACAGTATTTCACCTTATTTTCTCACCGGAACTGGGCCTTTTCAACCGAAAATTTTCCTATTCACAACTTTGATCGTGGAGAAGAACATTGATTTTGATTTGAACTTTTTTTTACCGAAGAGTTCCAGCAGTAAGAAACATTTCTTTTGATTCAACTCACTGGGCATAAATTCCTCGAAAAAACAAATTTTAGATTGGTAAAAAAATTATGAAAAGTCAAGTCAAGAAATTTTATTAAAAATCACCGAGGTAATTGCGTTTTTTAAATAATTTTGAAGAAAATATCAAGTATAGAATCGCTTGTTGTTTTGATGTGAAATCCCAAAAATTTTCCAAAAATTTAGCCAAACTAACTACAACTTGGTTTCACTGAAAAAAATTTCACTCATTGTCAGAATTTTCGAAATTCATCATAATTTTCATGCATCATTTCTTGCTGTCGACTTGGTCCCTCTTTCTTTAAAAACTTGATCTGAGAGACCATCCCTGTAACTTGTTTACGTGTCTAGAACTAGAAGTACTTTTTTTTATGTATGTAATTGTACTTGCATTTATTTTTGTTTCGAACCTAACAAAGATTAAGTACCTACCTATTTGAATTTTCATTTTTCAATAATTCACATCCCCTTATTCCACCTATCATGAAGTTTTTTTAAATTTTATTGCGAAATTTTTCATCTGCCAACTCCCAACTCACAACTGTAAATTTGAAATTTCACAACTTTTAAAATAATTTTCAAAAAATTCTCATTCCTTTCCTCTGTTGAAAATCATTTTCGAAGAATGAGTTCGTTTTTTGAAATAAGTAAACCCTTTGAAAGAAAACTATGAAAACGGATCAAAAACATGGTTCGCTTCCCTATTTCAAAATAATTTTTTTAAAAAGTTGATTTTTACATTTTATTCTAGAACAAATCATGTGAAAAAGCTCAAAAGAAGTTGAAAATTTGAAAAATTATAACACCCCCTTCCCCTCATAAAAATCTAAAAAATGTCCGAAATCATTGAAAAAAACGAGAAATTTGATTTGCAAAATTTTTATCCCTCTCTACCCTGCCAAAAAGAAGTCGTGGTCACGAAAAATTCTTGGCACTCCCTCCACTGAAAAAATATTGGAGTGTCCGAAGATGCTGAGAGAGCGAAAAATTGACGTGTAATTTGGAACCCCTCCCCCTCCCTCTTCATAGAAATATTCTCCAAGATATTTGAAAAAGAAAGGTTTTCCGATAGTCCTGCTAAAGTCTTGCTTCTTCGTTTTGAAATTTTTTTAAACACCTCGTGTTACACTAATTTTGTTTTAGTTGACTTTTTTGTTTGAAAAAATGAATCAAGCACCTCCCTGCCTTAAGAACCGAAACTGTTTGTTGATATTTTCAATTTTCTTAGGCCATATTTTTTTTTAAAAATTGGCAAATAATTGAAAGATTCGAGGGGAAAATTTAGAAGAATTAATACGAAATGACCCCCCCCTTGCCCTCGTCTTATTGAGTCTCGTTCGATGGCTTTAATTTTTTTTCTTGACAGAGGTAACAAAGCCGTTAAAATTTTTTTGATTTTCTATGAGTACTTCTTCCAACTTAGAAGTCGGATACTTCAGATTTAATCATCCATAAGCTGACCCAAAAATCACGAAATTTTTTTCAAGAAATTTAAATTGGTTGAAAATGGCTAGAAATGAATGGAAAAAATTAGGAATAAAAATGTAAGAGTCACAAAATTGAACCATGTTTTGTTGCTCAACTTTTTTGTTTTTTATAGTGAAAAGGAAAGCTCGCATTCAACTCAAGCTAACGCTCTTCTTTTTCTCCAAGCTGAAGAAAATGAGCGATGTTTAAATGTCTCATAACTGTTTTCATACTTTTCATGTATTTTTGATCACCTTTTTCGCACATTTTAATTATTGAGAAAAACACCTACATACCTAAGGTATAAGCATCCCTTTTTGAGAAATCTAAACCTCTAAACATTAACCTAATTTCCATCACCTTTTTTTCTTCATTCTGCAAAATGTATAAAATCTGAAGACAAGAGTCAGATTGGCAATGTGATCTTCACAAAAAAAAAAAAATGTATCCCAAATGCGAAAAAATTCGCTCTACTTTTCCATTTATTCGCTTGATATGGATGAACACTTGCAATAAAGGTGAAGGTCAGGGTAGTCCTCGAACAAACCTACAAACACGACGAAAATCAAGTTAAAGAGAAAAATTGCGATCCCGTTATGAAAATATTTTTTCCGTCGACGACGTCGGTTTGCTTAGTCATTTCACATCACGATTTTGAAATTGGTTACACAAAAATGACGTCTGGCGGAGTCTGTAGGGCAAGGCTATGCAAATGTACGCGAGCTAGTATACGAGTGTATTTCGCTGGCTGCCTTAATTATTACGACTCGTAAGCGAATTTTCACCGTTGAACTACATTTCATTACGTCTGACATCGATCATGGTCTGCTCTTGGCTTCGTTGTACATTGTACATATACAAACAAGACAATGGAGTCGAATCTTTGAAACCTCTGACGCGAATTTGACATGTTCTTTAGCTGGTGCGTGCGGTCCAACGTGACTGTGGGGAATTTCTATGAACTGTACTCGTATAAATTTGTTATAGGTACAATGTGGGTGCATTTGTTTAGTACTGTGTTCACATTTGCATCGACCTAAGTACTTATAAATATTTTTCTCCGGTTCTTTTTTTTTCATTATGAGACCCCCCCTCCTCCCACCTCGACAGTACCAATGATCATTGTACACCTAGCACTGGCTAATTTAACGTAGGTAGGTAATAGGTATTGTGTATATTATCTAGTTTTTTTTTTAATTTACTCAATTCTGTACGAACGATCGACGATTTAGTGGGAAAAGACACAAAATATAGGAAGAGGCGAGCGATTCAATCAAATTGATAAATTAAATTGACTACTAGGCATTTTGGCGTTAATCACGAGTACACGAAGAATAACGAGAGTCGATTTTGTATACAGTAGTAGGACGATGCGGTGGCGGTGGTGGCGGCCGCATAGTGGCGAGAAAAATGTAGGACGTTGTAGTACGTAGACCGAGTGTATTTGTGATTTAATAATGTAATTTCACGCCGAATCTGGTGAACTTTTTTTTTTATTTAACTGTAAACTCGATAATGGAATATTGACGATATGGTATACAATATATATACGAACGTTTGTCTTTCACTATGTACTCGTATTCGTATATTAGAAAAGGAAAATGTTATATGAGTACGAAATTTTTTTCGTGCGGTTTTTTTTTCTTATTTTTTGGTTGTTCATTAACCTTGGATACTTCGCAATGACCACTAAAAAAAAAAAAGATGAACGCGAACAATTAAGATGGCATTGCTAATTGAGTATTTATAGGTCAAGGAGGTAGCGATATGGAAAATTTGAATATGGGGTTTGTAAGTTGTAACAGTGTTGTAATTTCCCCTTAATTTTTTGCTTAGGTGGCTTTCGTAGGCGATACGTATGTTCCTGTGACGACGCAGCTCAGGTCGAGGCCCATATCGACGGCAGATCAGCCAGCCATCGATTGGAGATTGCAGACTTTTGAAGGTTGGGGTGACGCTAGAAGGCAAGGATACAATAATACCAGAGTTCAACGTAAGTATCAGTTGGTGATATGAAATACCTACTTAGATAGATATAGGTACATACATACAATTTTTTACGAACCTGCTTGAATTTATGGTAGGTATATGTAAATAATGTAATAGGAATATCAAATCATAAGGTATACTCTAGACTCTAGTGCTCCATAAATTGTACGTACGTAGGCGTCTAAATTTGATAAAGTGATCCAAGTGTTGAACGCATACCTACAGAGAGAGATGAATGAATAAAAGCGACTCTATGGTTATGAAATATGAATGATATTACCTTGAAGAAGGTTGTAGATTGGAAGTGTACGTATCTTGATATCTGATATCATAGCACATCCTTCCTCAGTTCCCCGATTCCAGGATTTCCTGTCGTAGATTCGATCTCTTCCAGTCTTTATTGAATATGGATTAGATTTAGGTGGCCTCAAATTCAAAAGAATTGTTCGGCACGCGAACTGCTTCCTTGTACTAGTGACGTTTTGAAGTTTGATAGAAGGCTACATTCGATTTCAATTTTAAAAATTTTGAATTTTTGGGGGATCTTTCGCCCGTTTATATTTTTTCCCCATCGTTTAATGGGGTTATTTTGAAATCATTGGAACCTTTTTTTTTTTTGGTGATTTTTCGTGAGATTCCAACATGAAAATTTGGACTTTCTTGTTGTGGAATTCATACTTTTCTCATGGACGAAAATAGGTCTATTTTCAACCAGACTACGACTTATTTGATTTCAATATTATAGTGAGAAAAGTTTTCATGATTTTTGCATTAGAAGCAGTTTTTTGAAATGAGAAATTTTTTCTTGATTTTTCTACAAATTTTCGAATTTTTTGTAACATAATTTTGAATTTTATATGTTCACATTTGAATTGAGCTAGCCTTTAAAATTTTCAATTCTAACTCCGAATTTTCTTAATTAAAGATGAACATTTTTTTTAGGAGAGGGGAAACTTAGATTTCAAACCCATCAGTCTCTGTCATTATCATCACCATCTAATGAAAAATGTTCTTAGTTATTTGTAAAATTCTAATTAAGTATATTTTCAAACACTTTTGAGTAGTTGAATAGTTGGCAGTATGATGAAAAACACGATTTTCATGATAGAAAATTGAAAGAAAATGCCATAAAAAATGGGTTTTTTTTCTCCAAAGAAAGTTCTTATCAGAGAAATACGCAAAAAAAATGAGAAAAATATCGATTAAAATTGAAATTTATACTTGTCTAAAATGATAGGATTATGACTTTTTGGTCAACAGGAATTCAAAAATAATTGTTCATTCAATTTTAGGAATACTGGTAGGTACACATAATAGTCAAATAGGATCCATCCCATAATAAATCTCATTTTTGCCTGCTTTACCAAATCATAATTTTTTAATCAATTTTCTTTCGAAAAATATAAATGAAAAATTTTTGGAAATTCAATGCTTGTACCCAAGGCTGAATTTCTGATCAATGTCAAGTCTTAGATATTTCTTAAGATGTACAGGAAGTTGAGACCCAAAGAATATTCTCCCTTGTGGTCGTCTTTTTGAAGGTTGTCTATTTTTTAACTTGAAATTTGGATTGCAAATGGAAATTGGATTCTTAGAAATCACACGAATCCTTTCTTTCTATACCCCCTCCTCCTCCTCCTCCTCCTCCTCCTCCTCAATAATCAACAGTTTTACTATTTAAACTAATTTTTCAATTTTCGAAGTACTGAAGTACACATTTCTGAGCCTCTGAGGATTTAAAAAAAGTATTTTTGAACATTCAAAACCCATTTCTAATTTAAAATGTTGATTTTTTTTCAACAAAAATGTGAGTACCTTCTTGTGTAGACTTGGTGACCATTTCTATCTACGTGACTCTTCAGCTTATCTTGTGCCTTCCATTAGAATTTTGGATTTCACTTCGAATCGTTGAAATTTCGTGGAAGACGCTGAAATTGATTTGGGTCACTGAAGAAGAAATTGAGTTCCCGGTTCCACCTAAATTTCAAGTGTCTCGTCTTTGAATCCACTGATCTTACAGATTTCAGCCAGACTTCTTGAGTGAGATTTTCTAACTCGATGAATATTTTAAGAAGGAGATTGAAAATTTAGTGTTTGGCAGGATTTCGAACCGGATGAAGCTTCAGAATTATTGGAAAGGATTAAATTTGATGTTGAAAAATTCTTATTTGCTAAAAATAGATTGTCTCCAATTTTCTAAGAAAAAAATTGAAGTAGATATACTTTTTCAAAATTAAATATTCACTGAAATTGGAATTAGACAGTACACGTGTCAGATTTTTTCCACCCATTCTGACCATAGAAGTTCAAAATCAGTAATTGAAGAAGTTACTTGAAATGGATGGAGAGGTGGGCGAGGGGAGAGAAAGAAACATTTTATGTCCATTAATTTCCGAAATGTGTCATAGAATAAGGTTTATTGGGTATTAAGTGGAGAATGACCAAAAATCAATGTTTACTTAGAGGTTTGAAAACCGTTCTTCCATTTCCCTATCTTAACTCATCTGGTACCTACTCGGTTTTTTGTCTTAAATTGAAAAAAATGCAGCATTTTAAAGCTGATAAACCATAATTTTGTCATGTTTTTAATTTTTGAAAAAATGGTGACCAAACTGACCAATTTTAGATGACTGTAATTTGTTCTTGGTTCAAAGGAGTTGAAATTTTCGGACTTTTGAAACTTTTTAAAATACCCACCTAATACTTACCGATACTTAACCCTCATTGAAATGATGTCCAGCTATAAAGTAAGTAATTAAAAATTAAAATTTTTTCTGGAAAAATTGATTTTGGTCACCAACTCTTGAACCTTGAGTATTCCACAACACAGATGCTTATTCAAAGAATCGAAATAAAAATACTTACCAACAAATGAACAAAAACGTTTAAATCGCTCATTGACTTTGAGGGATCCTCATCCTTTTCACTTCTTTTACAATCTACGAAAGAAAAGTTTATGATCTTATTTTGTTTGATTAGTTTTTTGAAATTTAGTTCATTACTCTTCAAAATATTGGTTAGGTAGGTACTAGGTATCTACTTCGCAAATAGTACGAAATTTTTCTGCACTAGCTCACTTCTTACCTGTCCCAATCATGTCCAATATCTAGGTATTTCAACTTAATAGGTAAGTTGAGGGATCGAAAAGTAGACGTCAAAATCACAAAAATTTACTTTTGTGCAATGAAATGATGGATATAGTCTTTCTCATGCGTCAAAATCGGAGAAATAGAAATGATAGCAATGTCGTAAAAATTTGCACGCAACTTGTGAAGTTTTCCGTGACTGGGTCATTTCGTCTCCAAAAAGACTTGAACCAAAAAAGGAAGAACAAGGTCAAAAACGATTGATCTACGATCTACTTGCCACCATTGGTATACAAAAAGTTAGTGAACTGAACAGAGCTGTAACGGAATAGGCAAACTTACTGCTCGACTGCGGTATAAGAGATGGCAGATTTTGATTAAATTAATGTACCTAGGTAACTAGGTATTTTGGGTTGAGAGATTTTCCGTCACAACGAGTTACTCGACGTGTACAGTGTATGTATAGTTACACGTGATAGAGAATGTCAATGTCACTCCGTGATCTACGCAAGTTACACGATGAGGTAGACATAGACGTAAGTATGTAAGAAAGGTACCTACCTAGGTATACGAAATCCATCGAATGAATGGCGAGATAAGCAGCTAGAATGATGAAATTAGCATTGCTCTGTTTATCAATGTATCCAGTCGAGAGTCTTCTTCATCATGGAGCAAGTGTCAGGGTACAGCATAACACTATGATAAAAATCGCGTGGCTATTGTCGTCGCGGTTACATGAGCGATGCAAGGCACACGCATCGTTACGACATTTCGATCGTGCACAGTGATAAGCCAGAAGAGCAATTTGCCAGGACGTAACTTCCATATTTTTTTCCATCTTACATATTTTTACTCTTTGTGCGTTTGCAGATATTGAAGCCGAATGTCAAGATGACTATATGAAGATACGTATCGGATTCAACGGATCGTTTGGAGGATTGCTGTATTCCTCCGGTTACTCCTATGATCCAGATTGTGTTTATATCAACGGCACCGGAAGTGGAAGAGATTATTATGAATTTTTCATACAACTTAATCGATGCGGTACGTTGGGGAAAAACTCCAGGCAAGAAGATGCTCGAAAGAATCCAGCGGTAAGTGATTATAATTTACTTAGTATCGGTAGAAAGAACTGGTGGACAGATGGAGTTAAAGATATGAATAATATACGAAATTAAATTTATGATGTTTCCGAGATGAGTTCAATTACACTGTAGTAGCAAATTCGTCGTCAAAAGGTATCTAGAAATTCGGGTTTAAAAAATTGCTTACTTACTCTAGAAATGCCTTCTGATTATAGACTGTTCTGCTATGACGATGTTTTTATCTTACTCGACATTTGTAGGTGTACCTAAGTACCTACTTCCTCACAGAAAAATCTTTTGATTGACATTCTCTGATTTGAACGAAATCAAGCTAGATCGAAAGAGCATGCTCTGAAACCCCTGTAATTAGAAATTTCAGGTCCTAAAGCTCATTTTTGGATTTTTGGCAAATTTTGGAAAATGCAAAAAAACTGTTTAAGGACGATTTTCCAACTTTTTTTTTTCAATCAATATTTATTTATTTCTAAAAATATTTCGAAATTACAAAATACCTATCCCCCCCCCCCAATGCGCAATATGTAAATTTTTTCGAGCACAGTGAACAAATGTGAATAATTCATCATTGAATTCAACTCCCACACATCAAAATCTACTAGTTTTGGGGTATTCTGGAGCCTCCAGCGATTTTTCAATCTTCTGCAGAAACTTCAAATTACTCTGGAAAGACCAAAAATGAACTTTAGTTCCTATAACATGGGTCGGTGCTTATTGGGCGCCCTCTCAACTGTTTCAGATGATCATCACGAAATTCCAAGCGTGTCAACTCAAAAGTAAATTTTCCACGAAATGAAAGGGTAAAAGTACCAATTATCGACCTCCTCCTTAATCCGACCCCCCTCCCTCTAATTCGTCTGATAAGTGATAATGCCACATCATTTTTGGAAAGACATTTCTTTTATTCCTTTTTCACAGAAAAAGCAAATGAGACCAAAATCACCGCTGTAAAGCCAAATGGTGAGAAATGACAAGCAAAAAACGAAAATCAGAAAGTCAACATTAAATTTTAAATTTTGTTCAAAATGAGCTTGTGAAAATAGTTTTTGGCGGATACGGCGAGTTTTCAAATTTCTGGTCAAAGTTACTTTTATGAAGTGCCCTAAATTCGACCTCCCATTGTTTTGGTAATTTCAAGACTTCGTTTTTTGCTGCAGACATGCCAAAAGATAAACCAAAATCGTAAGAAATGGGCCGAAGTTTTCGGTAAAATGTTCTGAGGTACTTTTATGTTGATATGTCGAGTAATAAATATCTGTTTTAACATCTTCAGACTTTGATTTTGGTGTTTTTTGCTCATTTTAAAATTTTAACATGGTTTTTGAGGGGGTCGATATTAGGGTCAATTTTTTGTTTTGGTAAGTGGCCAATTTTCATAATTTGTGAAAGGCATTAAGCAATAAATATTTGTTTTAACGCCTTCAGACTTTGATTTCGGTGTTTTTTTACTCATTTTTAACACGTTTTTTTAGGAGGTCGATATTTAGGTCACTTTTAATTTTTGAACTTTTTCGGAAAATGTAAAAAAAAAAGATAGTAAATGAAAATATTGGGTCTTGGGGCTTTGGGATGTTGAAGTAGACATGTCAAGCTATCGTTTAAGCCATCACCGACATTTCCTGCTCAATTTGGCTCCGAGAAATTCAAAAAATAAACTAGGGGGTCGATAATTGGTACCTTTCTCCTTATGATGTTTTTTCGTTAAAATATCATCTGGTGATCTACACAATCACTCGACTCGAAAAAAATCTAAATTTGGCTTTTTTGGAATCTTAAACGAATTTTCGAATTTTCCCAGAAATCCTGAATCACTGTAGAGGGGTCAAATAACGAACTTGAGGACCTACCTATAACTTTGGTAGACGCCTATTGGGCATCTTCTCGATCGTTTTAGGTGGTTGCCGTCAAATTTCAGGGATGCCAATTCAAAAGTGAATTTATTAGTAGATATGACCAATTTGTAAACTTCAGAAAAAAGATTTTAAAAAATAAATTTTCAAAAACGTCACATTACGAACAATTATTTTTTGCCAAAATATCAAAAGTTATTAGTACCGAAGTTCATTTTTGGCCTTTCCAGAGTGATTTGAAGTTTCTGCATGTAGAAAATTTAAAAATCCCCGGGGACTCCAAAATGACCCAGAACTGGCAGATGTCGATCTATGGGTGTTGAATTGAAAAAAATGATTCACATTAGTTGACGTTGCTCAAAAAAATATATTTTTCGTATAAAAGTTCAAAAATTGTCCCTGAATCAGCTTTTTTGATCTCTTTTTTAACTGTCAAAAATTTCCCAAAAATCCAAAAAAGAACTTTAATAATTGAAATTTTGGTTGCGGGGGTTTAAGACATACTCTTTCAATTCAGCTTGGTTTCGTTCAAATCGGAGAGTGCCAGTTCAAACTTCCAAAGGTTCCCTTGTACCCAACTAGACTAGGGAACCTCTTGGGGTGACCGTCTCTGATTTGAACAGAACCACGATTTTTTGGAAAGAGCATGGTTTAAAAACCTATATAATCCTAATGTTAGCTGTCCTAAAAAAAAAAAATCGATTTTTGACAAATTTTTAAAAACTTATAATTAAATATTTTTAGGCAAATTTATGCTTTTAAAAGTAGGTATTTTATTCGGTAAAAATTACAAAAATCTGTCCTGAAACTAATATAAACTTCAATCCGAATTTAAACATTTCCACTCTTCAGTCTCCAGCATGAATTTTAATTTCTCCAGAGGGCATGGAAATTAACTTGGGCGATTAAAAACAAGTTACAGCTTATTCTCGACTTATTTAGTGAGTTTATTTGTATTTGGTTCAATTTCCAGGCCTTCAATTAAGTGCGTTTTTTGACCATAATACTCACGAGTATTTTTATGAGAAAAAATTTTAAAAATCAAAAGTTTTCTGTCCCGAGGGAAATTTTTGAAATTTGCAGGAATGGTTTTATCTCGTTCCAAATGAATACCCGAATTCAAATGTCACAATTTTGAGTCATTCTGAAGCCTTCAGCATGGTTTTCGATTTCTCTGGAAATTTAAAATTACTCCGGAAGACATGGAAGACAACTTGGGCAGCTAAAAATGGAGTTGCATGCATGCTTATTTTTGACTTATTTAACGAGTTTATCTGAATTTCACTCAATTTTCAAGCCGACACCTCCTCAAATGCTTTAAGTATATGACGTCAATTTTGGAAAGAAAAAATTCAAAAAATCAACAATCTATGCGTTCGAAGGAAAATTTATGAAATTTGCACGAATGGCTTTGTTATCTTCTGAAAGCAATCCCCAAATCTGAATTCCGCCATTTTGAGTCATTCTGGAGCCTCCAGCACGATTTTTTATTCCTCTATGAAAATAAAGAAATAACTTAATTTGGGTTGCTAAAAATGGAGTTGTGACTCATTTTGGACTTGTTGAAATGGGTTCTGAGGGAATCAGTATGACAGGGTGTCTAGTCTACCAGGTCGCTAAAGTCCAAAAAAGTCGCGATTTCTTCCAAAAATTACCAAAAAGTTGCAAAAAAACGTCCAGACTTTGGATTTAATAATATTTTCGTATGATTATTCAATGTCTCAATGGTGGTTCTACTGTCAAATGCCAAATTAGGCCAAATTAGCATTTTAAATAATCATAAAAATTCAAAATTTCAAAAGCTTTTGCCCTCGTTTCATTTTCTTTTCTTTTTTTTTGGCCAAAAGTTGAGTCTTGAAGGTAGAAAAATTGACTTCTCACGTAAAAAATGATGTTTTTCACTTCTAATGAATTGTGAATTTTTGTCTTTTGAGTGCGTTTGCTCTCAATTCGTTCGGGCCATTTATGGGTATTTTCAAAAATACCTATTATAATTTTCTGGAAGTTATCATTTGATTGCTGGAGGAGCAGGATTGTTGAGAGGGGGGGAAAGAGGGCAGTTTACTGCGGATTTGCTCAAATTTTTTGCCATGTCCTTAGATACTTTCATGTCACATGGAAAAAGTCCCCCCCAGTGTGAGCTTTATTGAAAACCTAGTTTTTTTCGTTAAGAAATGGGGGGGGGTACTGAAAAAAGGTCGCGAAAAGTCACGATTTTTGAATATCAAATTTTGGTAGACACCCTGTATTATTTAGTCTCAGGACGAATTTTCATTATTTTTATTGAATAATTAATTATTTATTCTTTTTGAGAGCATAAATCGCCGAAATGGTCAATCTTGAATTTTCAAAAATTCGCCAGAATTCAAAAACTATACAAGATAATATGTTCCAGACTTTGGTTTAGGACAAGAGGGAGGTAGAAGGGAGCACAAAGTTCGGAGAACCATACACTGTACAGTTGTGTGAAGCGATTACGCGAAACGGGAGGAATTTTACACGTCATTCGATATACTCGTAGGTACATAGTTGGTACTTATACTCGTATGTAACTATGCGAAGGTATTGTGTATGATGAACGTTATTACGACAATGGAGCATCTCTAATAAAATATATATTTGGCGAATTCTTACGTCGTTTCGGTATGTAATACACACATACACATAATATGTAACGACAATAATGAAACAAATAATAGACTCGCGAAGATGCGAAGGAGAGTGAGTGAGCCGAGAAGAGTGGCAAGAAGCGAGAGGTTGCATGGTGTTGGTACAAGAGCGAAAAAGAGAGACACGAGAATGAGATGGTTCATTTCTGTACAGTAGGTCTTTTCGCAATAGGACAAATGGAATATCGAATAACGGGAATCTCTTTACCAGCTACACAATTAAGAAAACTGTTTTAACATTGACGCTTCTCTTATTCTTGATAATGGCAACGGAGTCACGCTGTACGTCAGCTTGTGCTCTCTGTCTTGCTCTCGATCTTCACGCCTACTATCTTGTCGCATTTGTATTTTGCACGTACTATATTCGGTTGTTTGTAAAGATGAGACAACGCACAAATACTACGAATCGAGTTGTGTTTGTGTACCCGACAGTATGACTTTATAGTTTTCCGAGACCGAGAGTCGAGAGCTATAATTTCTGCAAACTGGGAAAAATTTTAGGTAGCATTGAATTGGGTTTTTGAGCGAATTTTCCTTATTGTTGTGGTGAAGGAAACTGATGAAAGAAATTGCATAAATTGTATGTACCTCTACCTACGTAGGCAGCTCTTTGACCTTGTGGAAGGTGGCAAATTCTTACCTGCTGGAAGTGATTTTTCGATTTTTTGGACAATACTCTTTGAAAATGCTTACTACATATCTACCTCATACCGGATACTCTCTGTCAATTTTCATCACTTTCTCACCCTTTTTGGACTCCGGAGTCTCCAGTGTTACTTTGCTAAAAAAATTTTAATTCCTCCAGAGAAGTCAGAAATTGGCTTAGGCAATCAGCAAATTCCCTCTGGGAATTGAAATCGGTTTTTCACCACTCTTGAAATAGATATAAAAAATTGTAGAATTTCGAAAATCATCTCACCAAACCTCCAATTGCCGAACTACCAAATACCATAAAAATATTGCCTACATCTTTCTCGAATGTTAAGCAAACGGAAATTCTATTCTCTCTGTAGCCTTGACGATTTCCATACATATGGTACCTACGTTTTCACTCGTATTTTCGAATCACTCGAACCATGTGTAATATTATCACTGGTACATGCACTATAAGCTTATGGAGATTATTGACGAAATCTACATACATTATGTGCACCATATTACTCCTATGATGTCATATTTTTTATGATCTCGGCCGCTGATAAAGAAGCCGGGGTGGTTACCTAGTTATTAAAAAGAAGCAATGCCGCCGCCGGTCTCTGATGATGCGCCGCGAACCGCGATTCATTTAAACACATGTACTCGGTAATTGTACGTAGATATGTAGACTGGTCACATGTACCTCTACTCCTTGCCTCTACCTTGTACCAGACTATACGTATTACGAGTACGTATACCTGTACAATTGAAATAGGAAAAGGAATATAGAAGGAGGGGTTTTTACGGTAATGGTGTCCGGCGAATTTAACGCCACACGCCGTAGACGCGAAGGAATTAATTCATCAACGAGAACCAATTAATAAGCGAGTTGTGAAATGTTTTTAGTGATGTCGGTTACGCGCTTTAATCATTAAGTAGGTATGTGTGTTAGAATTGGATATTCGCATGGTTGAATTTGCTTACACTCGTAAAAAAAATATATATACGAGTATTCTCTTGGCTAATTTAATTTTATGTAGTGGTGCCGGTGCCGAGGGATTATGGTATGTTGGATTGGAAGGTATAGGTTAGGAACTCGTTGGATGTACTCGTACGAGGCCGGCAGAGGAATGGGCTTTTAATTAATCGAAATGTTCTTACGAAATGGGTTAAGGTGAGGGTAGGACTAATTGTGATGATTTTATGATTGCAGAGTATAAAGATTTTTGAAGAGAAAAATGCAAAAAATTGGGAATATTTTGTAGGTTTATCAAACATTGAAAGTAAAAAATGATCACAAAAATGAGTAAAATTTATAATTCGAAAAAAATATTAAGTGAAAATGGAAGAAAAAACAGAACCTTCGAGGAAATAGAAATTAAGGATTGTAGGGATAGGAGAGTGAAAAATGTCTCAAAACTTCAAAATTCAAGTTTTTTCATCAAGTGGACATTTTTGAGTTTGGGAGAGGGAGGAGGAGGGCTATTGAGAAAATTGGCAATCTTTTCGATTGAAATTTTTTCTAAAAATCCACTACATCGATTTTCAACAAATTTTTAAAAATTCGTTTTCATTCCTACAAAAAAAATTGAAATTTAGTCAAATTGAAGAAGAAACTGTATTTTATTTCTGTTTCATTCTCACGTTTTTGGGAGGAGGAGAGAGTTCTGTTTTCTACCTCATTGTGATCAATTTTTCATTTTTTAAAATTTGACAAAAATTGAAAAATGACATCTTCTGGGTCGCCAAATTTTATCTGTTGCAGGGGTGAGACCGGCGAGACGAAGCAATGAGTTGAAGGGGACTCCTGTTCAAATTTTCTCAATTTATTTTCCATTCAATTTTTCTCAACTTTTCAAGTATTTTGAAGTTGAAGTAAAATTGAAATTTTTTCATAAATTTACACAAAAACGAAGGCAATGAAGGTATGCTACGATTATAATTTCAAAATGGCTAAAACTGAGATAATCTAACCAGAAGCTGAAATTGTTTTCTAGATACCTACAATATTTTGAAAATTCAAAATTCCTCAGCTCTACGTCAGAATTTTTCTAGATAATTTCCTTCTCAAAAAAAACTTCTTGCGATCTTCCAAGCTATGTTTGCCTCCATCCCCATTGAAAAAATTAAGTGAAATGAAATACCTAAATTAAAATCGGTTGATGAACATTTTTTGAATATTTTCAATTTTTGTGGCAAAATTCTTCCAAGTAACCATCTTTAAAAAAATAATATATTACATATATATTGAGACCTCCGAATGATGGTTCTCCAGTATGGGGCCCAACCAAAGTTGAGAAAATTTTTTGAAAAAAATTAAAAATTGAAGTCTATTCAAATGTGTTATGAATTTTTCATTTTTGGGCAGAATCCTTCCAAATAACCTATGTTATAGGATGGTTCTTGGAAATTGATTAATTTTTTTCGAAGTGGTGGAAATTTGACTACGAAGTCACAATTTGTTGACCACCTTCCGAAATCAATGTCCAAGTATAAAACACATCTGGCTAATTTTTAAATAATTTAATAATTTGATTCAATTTAATTCGAAATTTATTTAGAACTGCGTACCTATTTGAAGAAAAAAATTGTCGGAAATTATAACTCAAAAATACGAGTAATAAGTATTCAAGTCATTGGAGCACGAAGATATCAAGTGCCCACAGTACAAACACTCGTACATCATCTTGGGTTGGTCCAGGTATACCTGATTCATTTGTAAACACAATGATACAGACAACATGTTCAGCTATGTACAACTCGCGAGAAAATTTCCAAGACGTGTCCTAACGGTCCATCGATCGTTGATTTTGATTCACGATCGCGCAAACATATTAGCGACAAAAGAAACGATCTAGGTGAAAATTGGAATTTTTAATCAGACTTGACACGAATAATGACACAGATTCTCATTAGTACAGTACCTACCAAGATGTTTCAGAATGTACTCTTTTTCAAAAATTATATCGTCGAGGGTCGGGAGGGGGTGGAATCTCCTCATCTACCTATGTCGAAAATGTTGATTTCTTTATTGAATTTTTTCTGGTAGGTACACTATTTTTTTTTCTTTGAAATATTTGTATTGGAGTTCAATAGAACTGAAAGTAGTCTGTGACTTTTCAATCAAATAATTTTTTAAAGAAATGGGTTGGAAACATTAAAGCTCCAGTTGAAATTTTGAAGATGGTCAATTTTCCTGGAGAGACCAAACTCATTCTGCACCACAATTTTAACATGCTGAGCCCACTGGAAATGGTTTCAAATCACTTTCTAAGTAGGTGTGTTCAAGTGATTTTGGAAAAATGAGGGTTTAATAATCAAGTTGGTCACTAAACAATCACTAATTGTAAGAATAGGTGCTAAAAGTTAATTTAGAAACTTTTTGTAGCGTTTTTTTTTTTTTTTTTTTTTTTTGAAAACTGGAGTTTCTAAATCGTCGCTGGAGGCTCAAAAACGACTTGAAACCACCAACCCCCCCCCCCACAGGCTCCCAGCCAATTCAACTTGACACGTTTAAATTATGTTGCTGAGTGAATGTTGGCTTCCCACTTAATTTGGTGAAAATTTGAGGTAATTTTATGTTTCAAAAACCTGCTAAAGACTCCAGAATTGCTCAAAAGAATTCAAAAATATTCCCAATCAATTTTTTGAGTCGAAAATAGGGTACATCCTAAATTTCAGATTTCTAGGCCAATTTTGTAAAATTTCTTATTTTTGGTGCAAATTTGATTTTCAAAAATTCCCTAAAAATCGAAAAATGCACTTTAGCACCTGAAATGTTGGCTGGTGATATTTGCATGATCTCTCAATCTAGCTTCATCCCGTTCAAATTTGTTTTGTGCGAGATGGGATGCCTCCCTTATCGAATAAAGTATCGTACTTTTTTCTACATGAAGATTTCATTGTTCATTTCGAAATTAGTACAGACATTCTATCAGTACCTTTCACAAGTTGGCTCTGTATATTTTCCCTTGTACTCTACCTACCTTGCTACAGATCTATAATAGACACTCGACTATCAGATAGATGTCTGGTGGTCTACCTATATATGTATAAGCTCAGCCACAAATTGATGAGTCCGAATTGTCACTCTATTGTTTCGGAAGTAGGTGCATGTAGCTTGATTATTACAAATCCCGCCGACGATTTGGTCAAGATGAGATCTCAAGTCTGAGAGACGACCATTCAAGATATCTAATTAGACGAAGACGTCGAGCGGGGGGAGGGGAAATTACTCTACGTATTAGACGATTTATTAAATTATCGTGTAAAAATTTATCGTCTACTCTCTATGCTTTTCATATTGAATTTTCGAGGTAACGCGGTCGTGGTCGCATCTTTTGGTGGCAAAATGAAACAATATATTTTTTTATTAGGCACCTCTGTCTGTAGATATTATTTTTAATACACGGAGGTAAAAAAAAATTGAACGCATCATGGGAAACGGGTCATAGTATACCGTTCAAACCTCCCTCAGCAGAAAGTCGCATCGAAATGCTCCTCGTACGATGAGCATCTCTTCTCTATATTCGATAGAATACATTTCTAGGTATAGAGGCGTTTTTCAATAAACCAAATCGGGCAACGTACACCGATGAACTTTCCCACAGAATTAATCAATTCGATCAACCCATATAGTCGTATAAATGTATGTATACGATACGATGTGTGTGCGCTATATGGACACTTATTCCTTACACGTATATAACAAAATATCAATAATAAATAAATATCGTCATGTAGGTATATACTGTAGATGTATTTGAGTGTAAATGAAAACTCATCCATAACAATCACTTAACCCATCTCTCGCAGTTTTTCAATCATATATTTTCTTCTCATCGAGCAATGCAATATATACCTACTGTACCTATCGATTCCACTCTTGCATCTTTGAAATGGCATTCAATGGAATGGGCATCGCTCTTTATCTATTGTGTCAAAAAATGTTCATCTTGGAAAAGATTATCTAACGATAGGATCGTATATTATGCTTATCTGTGTGGATTTTAATTGGATCTCGGACTGGATGTTTCAAGTTCAATTATCAAAACCAAAACTGTGTATCGTCGGCGGGTAGTTTTGTAATGTTTTCTCTTTCAAAACCGGACCATAAAATTGGTAAATGTTAAGCATTATTTTTACACATTCGCGAGCATAAGGTCTCGGACAACTTTCCCTCGATTGGCCATCCATATAGGTTAGCCAACCTTTCGAGGTGTATTTACATTTCAACCATGTTGAATGGGAAGACACCTAGGACTAGGTGCTCGAGTACGTGTTGCACAAAATATTCGTAGGTACTTATGTGGTACATATTATAACGAGACAGCAACGTCGTAATTAAGGTTTTACCTCCTATAAGAATAGCTCACAGCTCGCACACAAGACGTGACAACCGACGAGGAAAAAAAATTCAAATTATATTCGCAATTTATACCATAGCTAATGTAATGAAGAACTATGCTATGTTCTCAGCAATATATTATAACAGTTGTAGGTCTACAGGTACACATACTACTATACATATACGATGCATCTGATACACATGCACACGTCGTCGTCGCGATAATTTACGTAGCGAATTTTAATTTCTTTATCGACACTATACTGTTGTTGTTGTTGTTGTTGTTTTTCATTTATTCAATCAGATCGAGACGAATAAAAAGGAAAAAAATCTTACCCAAATTGAGTACATAGATACAACACATGAGTTGAGTAGTCAAGGTAGGCTGGGTTGAGTTGGGTGCGTATTGTGGATGCGATTTTCATCCAAGACGTGCGTAATAGGCGCTGGTAAACATGACAAAAGAATGCATTTGATGAGTTTGATCTACATTTGGGATGGGACGTCGTCATCATCGATGGACTCGGGCGAGCTTAACCTAACCACGTTAAATCATTAACGTGCTAAATTGATCATAGAGATTTGAAAGAGGTTTTTTTAGGTATAGGTACCAGTGTCCTGTGAGTATTTTGAGTACGCGAGTAAAAGTCAAATTGTCGACGAAAAAAAAGATTACCTAGAAGGTGAAAATTACAAGGAAAATGCAGTTTTGTTGCACTAATAACTGACAGGTGCTATAAGAACAACGAATGTGTGTCGGTAGAATTGGAAGGTGTAAGGAAATGATAGGTATAACGATCGGATAGGTCGCGGAATTTCTAAATTAATTTGAAGATAATTGCAGGGATTAATGAAAAATGTTGATGAAGTGTGGTATTTCTTTGCAATGGTGAAAATTTCGTGATAGGAGGTTAAAATCGGTTGGAGGAAAGGTTCAATTCAACACCTACACAAAAGTGTTTTTTGGGTACAGAATCGATATTTGCTTATTTCGCAGTCTTTTCATAGGTGCAGTAAAAAAATTAAAATCCGTGAAAAGCTTAAGAATTTTAAAGAGTAATTTCAATTGATTCTGATAGTCAATATTAGGAACTGATGAAAGTGTACTTATTTCATTTTTGCCCTTTTTTAAAGTCTTTTGAAGTTTTTGCAGAAAAATACTCACTGGAATTTTTAGATTGCCTTGGTACTGGTTCTGGTCGATTCTAGAGGTCAATATTCTGTAGTTTTTCAACCTTGGAATTTTTCTATGAATATGTTTTCAATTCATCTCTGAAAAAAGGTTGGAAAAGGTCGTCCTATTAGATTGACAGTCATGGATTTCTCGAAAAGAAGACTGAAGACTGAACTACATAGTTGAAAGAATGTTTTAAAAATCCTGGTGATGGGTGGAGGCCTGGAGGGGTGGGAGGTTCTTGCTGAAGTTGATTTTTGCCTATTTTTAAGTCATCCAAATTGTTGGAAAAATCCTTTGGAAACACTAGATCATCATGAAATTGATTCCCAGCCCATTCAGAAGATGAAAATGAGTTTACAAACTGATTTTTAAGCTGGAATATGTTTTTTTTAAAAAAAAAAAAAACAGAGAAAAATGTACCAGTAACTGGGGACTGGTTTAGTGGCTCCAAATTAGTCGTGAATTTTGTAAGAAATTCGTTGTTTGCTAAAATGAAAAGGGAAGGGATTGAAGGTATAAGTTCTCCTCAATTTAATTCAAGGATTTGGGACCCCTAAACCTGGTTTTCTAATATTCATTTCTATAAATTATTGCAAGATTGGGAACCCCCAGACTAGTTTCATAGTTCCTCTTCTCCTCTAGCTTTTGAAAACCGACGCGACCTCTCCCTCGATCGTGATTAGAAACCCCTGAACCAAGTCTTCAGCTATTCGGTTCCACATATGATTGTAAATTTTTCAATTGGTCATGATTAGGAACCCCTAAACAGGTTCTTCAGCAAATTCTATTCCATGTTGATCGCCAATTTTTCATTGGCCGTGATTAAGAATCTCTGAACCAGTTCTTCAGCTATTTGCTTCCGCATGATTGTAAAATTTTTCAACTACTCATGATTGGGAACCCCTGAACTGGTTTTCTAGTTTTTAGTTCCCTCAATAATAATTGCATATTTCCTAATGGACTATGATTAGGAACCCCTAAATCGAATTTTCTTTGATTTACTGCAGATTTTATCTGAATGAAAGAGAGGAAAAAGAATTAGTTGCTCACAATCTAGAGTGATAATTTGGGAACCCTTGAACCGGTTTTTTAGATTTTATTCTAGTTAAGAATCCCTGAACCAATTCTTCAGCTATTGGCGTTCCACATAATTGTAAAATTTTTCAACTAGTCATGATTGGAAACCCCTGAACTGGTTTTCTAGTTTTTAGTTTCCTCAATAACAATTGCATATTTCCCAAACTGGACTATATGATTAAGAACCCCTGAACTGAATTTTCTTTGATTTACTGCAGATTTTATCTGTATGAAAGAGAAGAAAAAGGAAAAGGAATTGGTTGCTCACAATCTAGAGTGATAATTTGGGAACCCTTGAACCGGTTTTTCAGGTTTTACTCTGTTTAAGAATCCCTGAACCAATTGAGGCTGCAACCCCTGGTGCAGCGCTAGTGTGTTTGCATTGTTTTAGAATTGAAATAGGGGTATAGTTCCAAAAGTTGCCACCTCAATTAAATGCAAATTCAGGTGCCGCGCTAGTGTCGTTTAGTTGAAATAGGGGTATTAGTTCCAAATGTTGCAACCTCAATTCTTCAGCTATTTGGTTCCACATCCACATTATTGCAATATTTTTCAACTAGTCACGATTGGGAACCCCTGAACTGGTTTTCTAGTTTTTAGTTCCCTCAATAATAGGTAATTTCATGTTTCCCAATGGACTATGATTAGGAACCCCTGAAACGAATTTTCTTTGATTTACTGCAGATGTTATCTGAATGAAAGAGAAGAAAAAGAAAAAAGAATCAGTTGGTCTCAATTTAGAGTGATAATTTGGGAACCCTTGAACCGGTTTTTCAGGTTTTACTTTGGTTACATGATTTTAAATTTCTAAACTGGCTTTTCAGTTTACCTATCATTTCCGCAAAAATTGGTCGTGATTAAGAATCCCTTAACCGGTTTGTAAATTTTTCTGAACCGGTTTTTTAGAGTTTATTTCCATAAATTATGACAAATTTTTCAACTGGTTATAATTTGGTACTCCTAGACTAGAGTGATTTCTTAGTTTATTATGGGAAATATTTAATCGAACGACAAAAAAGGTGGTTTGAACGACAGGCAAGTCTTACGACAATAAGAGGGGTATTAACGACAAATTAGGTGCTAAAAACAGAAGCTTTTAAACGACTAAACAGGTAGTCATCACGACTATTTTTGTTTATGAATCACGACTACTTCTCCCGACAGATATGAGCGTTAGAACGACAAAGTATGATTCTCAGCGACAACTACATCTGTACTTGGGTATAGTGTTTGAACTGCACATAATTGGTTCAATGGAATATGATAAAGTTACAATTCAAAACTGTCTACATTTTGCCACTTCTCCAGATGTGTCTTTAAAGGAGTGGATCTCTGGGTATCAATGGGCTGCTCAAAACAAAAAAGTGATTCAAATTCCAGGCGATTCCAGCGCTGCTTCCTTTTTTCTCACCATCTCCAGCACAGCCAAACACTCAATTACTCCCAAATTGATCAAAACCTTCAAATCTGCAGACAAACATCGGAAAACTTTTGACGAATTCCTCAAACTCACACATAGAATTTGGAAAATCAGCATTGTATCGAACAATTTGAAATTATCAACTTGCTCATGCCCTTATTTCATGAAAAGAACAACATGTAAACATGTACTCGGAATGCAAAGTTGTCAGAAATGGGTTCGGCGACCCCCCCCCCCCCGAGGCGAAATCCATTTCCTTCGACCAAAAACGTAAACGTGGGAGGCCAGCTAAATCCAAAAGGGCACTATTGGTGCAATGAAACTTTTTTTTTCTATCAATTTGCAAATGTGTAGTCTGTATAGTCTCTTTTTAATTGTATAAATTGCCGTTATTTAATCATAAAATTAGTCGTTCCTAGATACTATTGTGTCGTGAATTTCGCTTATCCGGTTGTCGTGTAAAATAATTATTTGTCGTTGAATGCATTTTTTTACCGTGCAATATAAAATTCCTGTCTTTGAAGTAATTTTTTTGTCGTGTTTTTTGTGAGCCGTGGTATTTATTTTTTCTGTCGCTTAAACCCCTTATTTTTGTCGTGCATCCCCCCTTTTTTGTCGTAACGATAAATCATACCCGTTTATTATTTCCTCAAATAGTTGCGAATTTTCCCTTTGTTGGCCACGGTTGGGGACCCCTAAACTGGTTTTCTGGTTTTTCATTTCGGTAGATGATTTCATGTTTCCAAACTGATTATGATTGGGAACCTTTAAACCAAATTTTCTTTGTTTTACGCTTTCCGCTTTCATTTTTACACAAAAAGACACATGATAGCAAATTTATCAACTTGCCAATGTTGAGAACCCCTGAACCGAATTCACTTCCACTATTACTTCAATTTTCATCTAAGTTACATGAAAACATGAACGATTGCAATTGGGAATCCCTGAACCCGTTCTCTGGCTGTTATTTTTTTTTTACAAATGATGGCAAATTTTTCATATGAGCATGATTGAGAACCCCTGAACCTGCTCTATAGTTCATCGATCCTACACATTTGCATCTATTTTTACATGACTTTGATTAGGACTTTTTGAAGCTATTTTTTACTATAGGTACAATTCATTTTGAGACATTTTTCTGGATTAGTTGGAGGATGATAGTAAGGTCATCAAACTACATTATTATTTTGAATATTGCAGTTCTTACATCGAACCGGTTTCCTTGACACTTGAATTTCACCAAATTTTGCCAAAATTCTATCATATTTGTTTCATGGAATTTTCGCTCAATTTCTCCAAATTTTTTAGAAATTTTATATGTACCTATACTCAAGTTTTTTGATTTTTTTTTTTCAATGATCATAATTATCACATTTTGGTGAAAACGGGAGGGCAAGTTGACTAAAATTTCTTGAAAAAGAAAAAAAAACGTAAAATTTTAATAGGTATAGGACAACTCTTGATTACAATCTTAATTTTAAGACACATGCACGCCAGCTCATTTCTGTGCAAATTTTATGCAAATTCCATAGTATTTCCATCAAAGACAAGCTCGATTGTTATCTTATCAGCAACTCGCTGTCACTTTGAAGGAATACGTTTACCTACATAGTTCGTCATCGTGTTGATAAAATATTCGTTGGAATAGTTCTCGCTAATAGAAAGAGAATAAAAATCATTAACCGCAGCAATACCGGGCCTTGGCTGTGTATCGTTTACGCATTGCGTTCTTTCGTGTATAAATATAGTACAGTTAACAAGTTAGCCTAATTTTTACAATCAGCACTAACACCACCGCGAACTACTGTGCTGTGGAGACGAGCACGACGAGAGACTCGTCGCACACGCGAGCAACGAAGACAGAATGAATCAATTACGTTAAATTTAACGCAATTACGCGTCGACATTTCCTCGCGACGACGAAGATGACGACGTTTGCGAATTCTCTCGCGTGATGATAATTTATCGACGAGTAGAGACGACGAATATTGGTCAGGAAGAGCGCGAGGTACCTACTTATAAAATTCAAGAAACACGAAACCAGTTGAACTTTGAGACTCTGATAATAAGGTGTTAAGGAACCCGATAGATAGCGATGATAAGAAAAGCACCGGAAGAAGAGTCGTATAGAAAAAGGATTAAAATCGAGAAAAACTTATACACATCGACGACCTTTCAAAATCATCTGGATGTGTGTCAGGGAGACTCGCTGACCTAATAGTGGCCTGTGGCAATGATTTGACCGCATGGAAGAGGAAAAAATAAAGGAAGATACCGAAGATATTATAAGGAAAAAAACACGAGAATAAAAAATTACCTGTGTAACGCGCGCATATAAGCGAATGGTGAATAAAGAGCGGCGTTAGTTAAGATACCTATAGTAGCTAAATAGGTGATAGTATAAATGAGAATTACTGAATTGGACCAGCTTATTGATTGACCCGTTTCATAATTAAATAATTACGAAGCGCGAAACAAAATCGCTGTAACGAATGCGAAAATAAATACTATAGATAAATCGCCGGATTCGTTTACCTATCATCCTATGTAAACCGAAGTACGAGTACCACGATCCACGAATACAAAGATCAGTCTGGTTTAGAATTTTGGTGGGACGAAGACGCGCGATGGCGATGGTGTGGCAAAGTGTCCTTATTTTTTTTATCACAAGATAGGTACGCGAGCTATTGAAATTTATTCTTGTCGAGCCAGATACCTAAATGGTATTTTTCACACGACAGAAAAAAAAATTTGCAGGTTTTTACTCTCGTATCCTATATTGCGAATGTATATGTAGGTCCGTGTATCGTAATCACGATCGTATATGATACAACTCAGCAGTTTTTTTCTGCAGTGGTGGCGTTCGTGTGCGGAAAATTCGCGTATTAGATGAATATGCATAATGTATTTTTATGTATCTCCCGCATATACGAGTAATAATATGTGCTATCACAGGGGTCCTCGATACCATGGGAAGTGGGTTTACCGAATGGGATCTCTTGTAGTGGAATCGAGTATAGTAATCGATATAGTTCGATGAACGATGAATTATTTAAATTTTGAATAAGTAGGTGAGAGAGCTTTCTGAATGATTATCTTCTAGGTTGATCAGCTGTTCTGTCACTCTAAACATCCCTAGGATTTCACAAAAATATGCCTAATGCTTCCAAATTAATCGATTGAAATTGACTATCAGAGCTAAGATATAACAAAAAAAAAAAAAAAAAAAAAAATGCAGAAAAAAATATAATCAAGTTTTCAAGTGCTCAAAAATTTTGATTTTTTTGTTTTTTTTACGAATTTTTAAAAATTAACTCCTTCCTTCTTTTGGGGTGAAAAAAAAACGTTCTAGGAAAAAAATTTACGTGTAATTTCAGCGATAATTTCGATTTTTGTCAGAATCAAAGATAGGTATAATATGTGAGGGCGCATACGGAAAGGGACCTACCGACCAAAAAAAAAAAAAAAAAAAAAGTTCTCTGAAATTGTTGTAGGAACCCTTTACAGAGTTCCTACAACAATTTCAGAGAACTTTTAGGGTTCCTACAACAATTTCAGAGAACTTTTTTGTTTTTTTTTTTTTTGGTCGGTAGGTCCCTTTCCGTATGCGCCCTCACATATACCTGGTATACGATTTGGAGTTTTTGGACAATTTCAATTGCTCTTCACTTTCCCTGCAACTTTGAAAGAACGAGGAGTATGCAAAAGTTAATTTTTGTACCAAAAAAAACCTTGAACTAATTTTATTCCTCTTTTCTGAAAACTATTGACTATTAGTGTTTTAATCTAAGTTTTTTTTTTTGTTTGTTTTGTCAAACTTGAATCTTAAATAAAAATTTTCCTACATAAATTCCAGAACACTTGAAAACTTGATTTAGCAGCTGATTTAGAGAGTAAAAATTGACTTCCACCTAGACTAGTTTTTTTTTTTTTTTTTTTGTTTTTTTAGCTCGTCTTCATCATTTTAATCTACAAGTATGTTATTAAAATATCGAAATTTTCGACTTATTTGAACATTTTTTCCCTTAAATAATAAGACTAAAATTTGCAAATGATCATTAAATCATAAAATGTATTTCTGCTCCTGAAAATTCAGTTTGAGAGGTTTCCTCTTTTCCTTCTATCGAAATTTTAATTAATTTTTTCAACTGCAGTATTGAATTAAATCTCATTCATTGTTCAAAAAAATGATCCTATCACTCTCAATGTACCTATTCTAATCAAAGTCAAGATGTCTGGATCCTAATTTATTCAAAGTTCAATATTTTTTTGGACTTGTCTCTTAATCTGACAAAGGTATACATAACATACAACATTTTTTGCATCCCTGTAGTAAGAGAAAAGCAGATTTTTTGAGCTTCTTCGATTTCTAAAACAAACGAATAATTTGAAATATTTGGTAAAGTTTAAAATTTTTTACTACATTCAAATTCAAACATCTGGAATCTAACTTGGTTTTTCATAAAATGCTCCCAAAATGTTTTGCTTGGATCAAAGGAGAAAAAATTCAATCAATCAATCAAAAATTTGAATTTTTTTGTACTTTTTTTCACTATACAAGTACATACATAAAAAAGTAAAGTTTTTTGGTATCATTTTAATTCAATACTTGATAAATAAATATTTTTTTGCTAAATTCCAACCTCACCAAGACCCTTTTAGCCTTTTATGAATTATTTTCAAGAGCTCAAATTTCTTATGGAACGTCTTAATTTTGAAGAGAAGATAAATTCAGAAGGTTTTGAAGCGAAGAATGTTGGAACTAAATTTATACAAATATTTTAATTTTTTTCGAAATTTTGAGTTTTGATTTTCAGATATGCAGTAAACATCAATGAAAAGTTGTCTTTAGCTTTTTCCAAACTTTATGGAATTTTTTCTTGAAAAATGTTTAAAATCTACCTCTTTTCACCTTTCCTATCCCATTCTGTAATGTTAAAAAGATTTACAGATTTTTTTTCAATTTTCTGGCATTTTTGAAAAAATATGAAAGAAAAATTATTTACTCAGGAAAAAGTTCAACTTATACCATTGGATGAGATTTTTTACTCTAGGTCATTCAGGATTACCACCAGATATAAAAGTATCAAAAAAGTATATTTTTCACCAAAAAAAAATCTTGTCTATTTTTATTCTTTAAATGTGTGTTTTTGAAAGTCGAAAGACTGATTTTTTGACAAAATTTAATACTTTGGTGATTCCATGAAATGCATTTTTGATTTTTAAAATTTTCTAATAATTTTTATTCTTTTCTTTTGAATGTAACTTTCAAAGTTCGAGTTTGCATACTTATTCGATTTTTTTCTGTCAAAAAAATTATTTTGATGATGTAGTTTTACAACCGGAAATGTTCCAGAAATTTTACGTCCTCGCTTCTCTCAGCCTGAAATTTTTTTTCTTCCCATGTTAAATCCATTTTTTTTCTAAAGAGAAGTTCAAATTCTTTTGAACCCTATTTGGCTTTATCATTCTTTTCTGATGAAGGTTAAATTTTGGAAGATCACATTTTTAACGTAAATTCGGAAATTTTTAGAATGTTTAGAAAATAAGCTTTTCTTATTGGAATTTTTTCATGAGTTTGTTTCTCGTATTTCTTGAAAAGATAGAGCTATACCATCTATGAATCCATATTATTAAGAAAAAAATATTTAAAAATTCAAAAAGTGTTATTTTGTCAAAATTTTGAAAAAAATGCTAACAAATTTTCAAGGATAAATTTTACACTATAATAGGTATGCGGTACCTTATTGCGAGTGAACTGAACTCAGAGTTCT
This sequence comes from Planococcus citri, assembly GCF_950023065.1. Lineage (NCBI taxonomy): Eukaryota > Metazoa > Arthropoda > Insecta > Hemiptera > Pseudococcidae > Planococcus > Planococcus citri. The sequence continues at coordinate 33,882,722 of NC_088680.1, forward strand.
CCATTTCATTCCATTTGATACAAAAATCTATCACTTTCGACCTTGAAGTTCATACCATGATTCACACCTAGCACACACGTGTAATGACACACCGCAGTAGATGGTGCAGTCAGTAGAGGTGTTTTTCATCTTCACACATATTGTATGCATTGTATGTATGCACGAAATACGACACCTACGACTGCCTTCTACTCTCAATCTAGGCAATTTTATCAACGCCAAATAACTGTACGCAGATGCGTAGCAAGAATGTTCACTACTGTCGGTTCATTGGCAATGAACGTCGAACTAGCAGTGCTGTTGAAGAGGACCGGAGACGTGGTAGAAGAGAAGGCAAAAAAACGACTATGAAAAATTACCAATGATAAACGGCGCTTATTGTGTTGGTGTTCGGTATACAATCGAATCGAATGATTTATCGAAAATTTACTCGGCGATATATTTTCTCCATCTTTCTTTCTTTTTTGTTTTTTTAGAGTGGATTTAAATCGAATACGATTTTTTTCTTCCTCCCGCTCTGACGCAGTTTCTTTTTCCGGGGTGTTGAAGTATAAGATTGAAAAAGAGAAAAAAAATGGTCCGAGAATTCATACCATAACGTAAGATGGTTGTGATTGTGTCAAGGTTTTCAACAGTGGGAATCTGGAATCTAGTGGACTGTGTAGATGAACCAGTCAACGGATGGGATTGCGTTTGGGAGAGTTTATCGGAGGATGCAGATCGATGCGTATTTTAATAAAAAATATAGATACTTCCGCCATGGTCCCGTTAGTGTAATAGACCCGAGCACGAGTGTGTTTAATCGAATTACTTACCAATGTATAGAGAATCGATTAAAATGAATTATCAGGGGAAAGGTGGTGGAGGTGGACATTGGACATTATTTTACTTTGATACGTTCGCTAGATGAAGATGGTGCGAGGAATATTTTGGGAAGCTGGGTGATCTCATATAGAACTAGGTTCTCTTCACTACCTACCTCTAGTGCCAGTATACCCATCAAATACCGATCTTACAGAATGAAAATATAAATTCAAAGAAAATAATCGAACTGGAAAAACAGGAGAAGATTTGAGAGGAAAAAGGTGAAGACGAATAGAAGCGTGTTATACTGTTGTAGTCATAAAATCGTTGTAAACAAAGATAATAAAAGGTATGTTACATAAACTTATCCTACATTCGCATAAGTATGCACTATCTCGCAGCGTCCGGTGTTCAGTTCCGCTATATCAGCTTATCTTGGCGTCTGATCTGATGCGAGATATTCGTGTTAAGGTCGCTGTGTATCTGTTCGTGTTTTACACCCAAGTTCGCCATTGATGGAAATTTAATCATACTTTACTGACGATGACGACGGCGACGCTAAGAGACAGTTTTTTGTTCGTGATTTTTTTCGAGCACTGTTTTTGAAAAAATTCTTGTTTCAAAGCTGAATTTGTTTCAATTTTGAAAATTTAAATTTGATCGATCATGTGATGAAAAATGTCAAAATTTGACTAAATGGGGTAGATAGAAAGCTGAAGTCTGATTAACATCCGAAAATTACCTTCAGAAATCTATGTACGTACTAATAATATTTTTTGTGAATCCAAGATGTCATACAGAACCCAAAAAATTTTTTAAAAAATTAAAAAACGATTTGGATGTCTTGAACAATGCGATGTTTAAAACAGCGTTTAAAACAACAAAACAAAATCGATTGAGTTCCAAAAAAAAAGACATAATGTATAAAACATGTTTTTTTCCAATTTCTCGGTCAGTTTTTGTATTTTTAATTTAAAAAAAGGGATAAAAATGAAACATTTTTAATGTTTAAATTTCAAAAAAATTAACGTTTCAAACAAAAAAATCTTTTGTTTTTTTTCTAAACCAAAAAAAAAGAAAGTTTTTTTTCCGAACTCTGAAAGTTTCAGATGTTTTCCCTAATTTATATAATGTATAATATACATATTACCTACCAATTTATTCAAGAAAAGAAATTGATAATTCAAATTTCTGGAAAAACGAAAGAATATGTATTTAGGAACATGAAAAATATCAACGTTTTGATTCATAATATGGAGAAATGAAGCATTTTTAAAAATATTCCAAAGAGCGAAGGAGTCGAAATTTGGCGACTTTTTTTCAATTAGAGAAAAACTCAAAATTCCAAAAGAAGAAGAAAATACTTAAACGAAAAATTTCAATGTTGTATTGAAAACTGGGATTTTTTGGGTGTTTTCAACTACTAGATGCAATTTTTAGATATTTTTGCCTGTACATTTTATTTCCATCACTCAAAGAAAAAAAACTTACGAAAATCAAAATTCTAAAAAAAAAGGAATAAATACATAAATTTTTGATGATTAAAAGAGTGAAACAAAAGAGTTCAAATTGTCAAACAAGCAAAACAACATGAAAAAGTGGGAGGGAAAGCAGAACTTTCAAAATAGCCCTTGCTCTTTTTTAAATACATATTTTGATTTTTTAAGAGTTGAGGAGAGGTTTCAAAATAAAAATTTCTTGGAATGCAGCTGATACAAGTTTTTTGAAAAATAATTCAAGTATGAATCTTCTGAATATTTCAACGATACACATACTCATATCTAAAGTATCCATATATTCTATGATTGAAGGTGTGTGAGTTGTGCCTAAATTGAATTTTCATATTAATCGAAACTGCACAGGCAGGTATTGAAAAAAACTTTCTGCTTGAATATTTTTGGGTGGGGAGGTGTAAAAATCCATGATTCACAACTCCACTGAGAACAAATTATGTTCTGAACACTTTTTGTGACTTGTGAGAATACATTTTGCTCTGGTGGTGAAATGTTTTGTTGAAAATGAAGAAAACTCAACTTTAATGATTTTTGAAGGATATATTTTCCCTATTTCAGGAATAAGGGTTGTCTCAAGGCAGAAGGTTCAAAATAAAATTTTTATGCGAAGTAAAATTGTAGAAAAAGTGTTCAGGAATAACTGGTGTTTGTCTGTTTGAGATTTTTTCGTACGCCTCACTGAGAAGATGGAAGTGTAACACATGTTTCTACATTGTGATGGACACCCCTCCCCCTCCTCCCCCCACAAATTGTGAAAAAATATGGACCGTAGATAGCTGAATTTTTTCGTAATAGTGTTCAGAATGAAAATCAAAATTTCGCAAAATAGCTTCAAAGTATCATATTGATGCGAGCTTGTAACACTCAAAATTTCCTTTTTCATCTCTCACTAAAAAGACAAAGACGAAAAGTTCGCAGAAGGATCTAAAATGGTTTCAAATTTTCAACTAGGTGGGTGGGGTTAAAAAAAATCAGAATTCAATTTTTTTTTCAAAAAGTGTAAATTTCATGAAATGAAATTTGAATCTTAAAATTTTGCCACATAGGGCAATGAAAAATATGCTATAATGTCAACTTTTCCCTAAAAAAAAGACTAAAACTTCAATTCGAAAAACAGTACATAAATACCTACTTACAAAAAATATCCATGTTCGTTCCAACTCCTCGAAAGCGATTTCTGAAAATGGTCACATCTTGAGGGCTCGTGGACCTCTCCCTTGAAAGTAGAAAGCTAGAATTTTCATGGGATATTTTCAATTTTAACTCTCCAATTCAGTTCAAGGAGAGCCAACTCTTTTTCTATCTCAAGATAACCGAAGAGAAAGGAAATCGGATCAAAGGAGGATGATGCATCTCCATAATTAGTAAATGTGCATAAAAGAGAACTATAGTTCCCATAAATAAATATTTCATCTTAACAATTACCAGCGTACCAGCAATTGAAAAGTAAAAATATCCAATAAGTACAAAAAAGGTGGATTTGGTGGAAGTCGTTATTGGCGGATTAGTGAGAATTGTAAGATTGATGATGTTATAGCGGGGTTAGTGTCCTTTGTAGTACATTTAACAACGATGGAAAATACTTCCCTGCTATGTGACTCTGGTAATTCTTACAGCTTTGTAGAAAGACTATAAGGGGAAAAAAACGTAGGTACGTATAAGAGCCAGAAGGCCGCATACAGACGCAAGAAGAAACAAGAAAATTACTCCAAGTTCGCCGTCGTCGTCCTCGGTCGTGAAAATAACCAGATGAAGGGAAGGAGTAGAAAATAGGTAGTGGAAAATATGTGGAAAATTGATCGCGACGAAGAAGATGGTCGAGTTACTCTAAGTTATATAGGAAAAGATTAGATGGTTTGGAACGAGAATACGATGATGATGAGGAGGACGATGAAGACGCAATGGTGAAGAAAAACCTGGCACCGGATATGCGGAAAACTCAACAGATGGTGCAAGAGGTAGAGGTAGAGGTGAGGGATGGCGAACAAGAAGCTAATGACGGGTATAATATGTGGCGCCTGACGACGTCGCGGTTTTAGTCGCCGCAGCATCACACCTGGTGTGTTGCTGGCAGAGTGGCTCGGTTTGATGCGGAAGATACAGAGAATTTCGGTGCGTTCACACCACGATCTCGGATCTCGACGTCGTCGACGTAACATTGGTTCGCGTTGGAGGGACTTTATAGCGTCGCCGTCGTCGTTTTCTCGTTCGGTTGACGAATTCATTCACCTCGTCTTTTCGGCGAAGCTGCGACCTGCGTTTGTCGTCGTCGTCGCGCAGTTATATGGCAGATTTTCCAGCTCGATTCCACCTCCACCTGAACCGCGTACCCCTCCCGCGCTAGCGAACAGCTGCGGTCATCCGAACGATTTTCCGATTCCGAGTTCCTCCAGTGTCACGTCTCTGCCGCCTCCATTACGTGAATCTGTTGCACACAGATCGTCTCTTTGACACCTGGAAATCGTCCTCCACTATTTCCACTTCTCCTTCCTCAGTTAGTCATCTCTGTTGTAATTTTTTTGCCATTTTATAACGCGTCGCTTCCATCCAGTGTTTTCGTCTGTCTCCTCTTTGGGTCTGTGTTGTTCGAGTTGTGCAGTAAATACCAACGGATCGAAGGATCTAACTCTAAGAGTAGTGCGACGCACTCGCCTACTACTTCTTCTATTGTATATCACTGCACACCTCTCCTCGCCGCATCGATCAAAGAAGTTGAGAATTACCTATAACAATAGTCATCGGTACCTGATGCGTCTTCTCTCTTCCGCGTGGTATTTTTCTTCTCGTCTTCTTCCCTAGGTACTTACACTGATGCTGTTGCTGTAGTTGTGGTTTTTTTTGCTTTGCTTTTTTCTTTCTCCTTTTTTTTTTCAACAATTCACACTTTACACATAACGTATTCGATCAACGGTACCATGCGATCTATGAATTTATGTATTGTAAACGTCTCTACGTACGTTAAATAACGTCTCTCTTGTATGTGTACGATACATACAATGTACTGTACGTAATATATCTAACATGGTCTGCGTACATAATGTATTACAAAGGTACTACCATCATCATCGTCGTCATTGACATTACCTACCTATTTTTACTTAGCGCCAATTTCCATCGTGTACTCGACGTGAATTTTCAACGACCGGAGTTACTGTATGAATACCTAGCATTACCTTAACTAGTTGGTACAATGAATTTTTCTTCGAACTTCGATAGCTTCGTTCTAGATCATGCAATGAACAGAATCGCGGCCCTAGAATACACAACCAAAATTTTTTTCATACAGAAAATCTGAAATTTTGAACGAGGAAAGAAAATTATGAAACATTACTCTAAGTGAACTCATGACATTAAAAAATGTACCAACGTTGGTATAATTGCATCAAAATGTGCAACAGTGCATCAAAGTTGTAGGGTGAAGTTCTCTGAATTTGAATATAGAAAATTTCAAATTTGCAGAAAATCATGATATTTGTAAACCAGGCATTTCAACAACCATGAAAGGTCTTGCTTCATTCAGACCAAATATGGCTCAAAGTCTTTCTGGTTGGAATATTTATCAAGGAGCAAAAAGTATGATCAATAGTTCGGGGTACTTTACAATTATTAAACCTCTTTCTGAATTGATGGGTTGTTTTGAAGATTATCGTAAATGTCTTGTTCGTACACGATGAAAGAAATTATTCTAAAAATGTTTTCGTGATTTCAATCAATAAGCAAATCTTTTAAAAAAATGTCCTTTTGGCTGTTCTCGTTGGAAAGACTTTCAACGATGTACATACAATATGCAAAAATGAGTTGGACCATAGATACTTACGCTTTTTTACCCATCTAAAATTTCAGTTGAGCTCATCGTTTTTCATACTTATCAACATAAATTTCCCTCCTCCTCCCCCCTAATCACCTGACTAAAAATTTTTGGATGAAATTCCCAAACTTTTAACATTGAATGTTAATGAGTATTTTTGATTTTTGCACCCCCCCCCCCATTGAAATTTACTTCTTTTGGCATCTGGTCTGGCTAGACCTTCGTAAGTCCAACTTTTCGTGTTGAGTAGTGCAGAAAGGCACGAGGCTTAGGGATCAGTGGTCGGAGAAAAACTGGAAGCTGAAGAATGCTCCTCCTAGGGGCAGGTGTCTGGAACAAGGGTCATACCACAGGGAGGAAGATGTCAACTCGAGACTTCTAGTGGTGAGGTCATTCTTCAATCATACAAAAAAGCCGACTCTTTAGGACAATCCGATCAGCCCTCAGTCCATTCTGGGGAAGTACTTCGTCGATATCAAATACCAAAATGTAGCGTGCACCGCGTAGGATAGTTGATAGGGCCATGGACCAGCTAGTTGTATCCGACAATCTGCGACACTCCTACACTCTACAGCCTGATCTTCACAAACCTCAGACACACCAACTCAATGAAATATCTTGTGCTCAGAGCCATAAAGCCTGGTACATAACGAAGCCTGGTACATAACGATGGCTTGGTATACGTAGTCCAAAATCCTACTTTTTTCAGGAGAACAAAAAAACGTTTAAAACATTCATATTTTGTTATTTGCAGTTTTAGATTGCATTATTATGTTTTAGAGGTCTTAATGGTAAGTATGACCTGATGATATTTTACAGGTTGATAAAATAGAATTAGTTGATTAAAGCGCTTTGGAAGGACATACGAGGTTTCTAGAGACAACATACGAGATTTTCATCATACTTACGTACGACTTAAGTGGTTTTTAACAGGGACTTACGAGGTTTTCAAATTTTTTCAATTGATGAAATTCATGTACTTACCTTGTAAGTCAAACTTACGTGTTTTTTAATGTTGGATTTTCGCCGATTAGAGCGCTAGGATGCGTTTTAGACTTACAAGGTTTTTAAATTTGGATTCCTCGTTGTTTTTTTACTAAAGAAACCACAAAAAAAAGCATTTTCAAAAAAATCTGGACTTATGAAGTTTTTATACCAAGCCATCGAACGATAAGTTCCAATATATTTGACCAATCGAGTTTGTCAAATATATTGGAACGTGTGTAGCGTGTACCAGGCTTAAAGGAGATATTCTACCACCCAGTGGGGCCAGCTTCTGTGTCCTCCCTGCTTCCATACAGGGAGTACCTAAGCATCAGTGAACTGCACACCGGCGAACTGACCCTCACCCAGGTGAAGAGTATACTTGAACATATCGAAAAAACTGTGACGCACAGATCCAGAGGAACAACTGGGGACGTATATCAGTCAGATCAAATGGAGTATTTACAATAGAAGAACTAGAAGACAACCTAATGCTGCATATCCCGAAGTACGCCTTGGCGCATTGTGTTAGTGGGGACTTTGAGATGAGTAAAGGCATCGCACTCTTATTCAGGAGAGCTTTTGGCAATGTTGACACTCTAAAGTCAAAGGGTGCCAAAGTGGGAGATGTGGTGGAGACAGGCAGGCCCGGTCCCACCCACCAAGTTGCCGAGAAAATCTCGGTGGGCTGCGACGTATTTGGGCCGATTACGTAAAAACTGGGTTGCTTAAAAAATTTCTGAATGAATTTTTATGCTCAGTGTCCTGCACTTTAAAAAATAGGAGAAAAAAATTTGGCTGATTAATTGAGAAGTCCAAAATCAGGGCAGCTAAAATGGGACATCTCAGTGGGCCACGAGCTCTTGGGTCCGGCCCTGGGTGGAGATATACAGCAAAGGGAACAAATGATGAAGATACAATAAGTACTTACCTAATTAAGTATTTTTGAAATTTCACGATTAAAAATTGTAAGAATATGGAGAACTTCAGAATATTTTATCGAACACATGTCCTTGAAAACCAAGTAAAATGCTGTAAAAATTGCTTTAACTGGCAAAAATTGTTAAAAAGTAAATAAATTACATATTGGAAACGTAAAATTTCAAAAAAGTACGTATACTTTTGGAATTCAGTTCAACTTGCTTTGGTGCTTATGTATTGGTATCATTTTATTGAAGTTCGAGGCGATTGAGTGGAATTTGAATTTTAGTGATTAGAGAATGGTTTTTGGATTCAAATCTAAATTGACTTTTTTGTAATGTACCTACCTAATTGATAGTTTTAATGCCTGTTGCATAAATCTGTCCACCTTTGCCTTGAAAAAAAAAACAAGTTGATGCTTATGAATTCCTCTCCTCTCCTTCCATCCACAAAAAATTGAAGAAAAAAAATATTAAAAAAATAACAATTCCATCTCGGTTAGTTCTCATGCTGCGATTCATCTCTACAGCAGTCATCATATCGATTACATCATTCTATATAATAAATACCCGTAAACCATAATAAAAAGTGTAACGGATTTTCACAAAATATTTTTCCAACATGACTATGACGACGTGAACATAGATGCGTAGGTAGATAGGTAGGTATAGGTCTACCAATGATATTCGTAGTATACCCGCGAACTCGCTAACGGATTTTCGTAACAGCTCTAGGAAAAGAGGAAAGGAAGAGGGAAATACTCACTAAATGCTGGAAATCCATAGAGAGACGAGAGCTGCGTGTAGTAGGTACACTCTGGTGTATCTTTGGTATCTGCAGAACCTACCTAGTGTACGTAGATAACTAGATACCTATAAGTATTTACGTTTGTACGATTTCGCCCATGACCAGGAGGACAATGACAGTGGCAAAATGGGCGAAAGGAATTGAGTAATCTACAGCTAATCATCGTATTAGACCGAGACGCGATCAGTTAAAAGATGGCATGTGTGTACTATATGGTTACTGTATGCTAGGTATATAAGGTAATACTTGCTATATTACCTGTAAAAAAAAAAGTATATTGCGCCGTTATTCGCACGCCATACTGAGTCGTGCCGCATCATCGTCGTAATAGTTGACAGATGGTCGAGTAAGATAAGCGATAAAATTGGTCTTCGATACTGTGTAGTGAGTAGGGTAGGGAAAAAATACAAAATTACATAAGGAGTCGCTGGACTGTATCTATAAGCAATTTGATCGAAAACGATACATTAACGATATCTATAGATAACTTAATTAAGATTTAAAGCATATGTAGTTACTCGTATTTTGGTTGTATATTTTTAGTAAATTTTTACGTGTATGGATTTTGATTACAGAAAAACTTGATGTGGAATACGGTAACCGTTCAGTACAATCCATTAATTGAAGAAGAATGGGATGAGCATTTCAAAGTAACCTGCGAATACGGTTATGATTTTTGGAAGACGGTGACATTTCCTTTTCTCGACGTAGAGTAAGTGATCGCGAACCTGCTTTTTAGCAAATTGCAAGTAATTTTTGCCAAGTACTTGGGTTCAGCTAAATTAACTTGATTCCGATTATTTGCAGAATTGCCACGGGCAATCCAGTAGTGTTCACTTTATCGCCACCAGAATGTTATATGGAAATAAGACACGGATATGTTCCAACTGGAAACAGAGTCGTCGGTCCTGTAAGAGTTGGAGATCCATTGACGTTGATTATTTACATGAGAAGCAAATATGGTAAGCTCATTGGCTGGATTTTGTTAGATAATGGTTCTAATAGGTATACATTGAAAACGTAAAAATTTGAACAGAAAAAATATTTCCATTCATAGCATTGGTGTTATTATAATTTTTAACGTACCATAGGTATAATGTTTTTCTTCCTATCATTTTTAAGATTTTTTTTCGGCAAAGATGATCCCCCGTTGCCTACAAAACCGTTATTTGATTTATAAAAATAGTCTAGATGTCTACTTTGATGCGTATACTAATTGTTGAACATGTTTCTGTTTTGCTTTTCTTCCAGATGGATTTGATATTGTAGTAAATGACTGTTACGCGCATAATGGAGCCAACAAAAGAATTCAACTTATCGATCAATACGGGTAATTAAACAATTTGTCGAGTTTTTTTTTCTTTTTCTTATTTTTCATTCCTTCCAGAGTTTAATTATCACGAGATATGGTCTCGTGAATGTTTAATGTGGTAAGGAAGTTGTCAAGGAAAATGCGATATAGTATTTAGTAGGTAATTGGGTGTAGTTTTGTGAAATATGGTGGCATTCAGATTCAGGTTGAAATTATAAGTTGTCATTAGTGTCCTTTTTATGGGTCGCAAATGAAGTTAGTCGGTCCTTTTGAATTAGATTCCAATAAAGTTTTGGAATGATCTTCAGGGTACAAGAAAATGAGATTTGCATCTCTACCTACTTGACATAGGCGACTCATGTTGAGTACATTTATGCATTCAAGTGTGAATACTTGCCTATCTTTTGTTTTTCAGGAGCAAAATCAACTTCAAAAATAACTTTAGAGAAAAATGAGATTGCACCAAAAAGTTGAAAAATATAGGTACTAAATTAAAATTTGAACATTTGAAGGAAATTTATAATGATGATCAAATTATATTATTGATGAGGGGGGGGGGGGGGTCCGATTCTAAACCGCAGAAAAATGTTAGGAACGGGCATGGAAAACAAAATCTAAAATATTTATATCACAAAGTTGAATTTAAGATGCTGAATTTTGTTTTTTAATTTATTCTTTAAAAATTCAAATTCGGTTCATTTTTTATGAAAAAAATAAAAATGTGATCAAATTGAAGTAGCATGCTGAAACTTGATTTACCTCTGAATCAATTGGTGATGGCTTCGAATCATTTTGAAGTCTTCAGTGTTTTTTTTTATTTTTCACTTTCGGAAGAAATGTCAAAATTAAATTCAGCACCTCTAAACTCGAATTTTCAACGTCTTCGTGGCTCTTTCGATCAATTCATGTTGGCAAAAATCTTCAAAATCTTATCTCTGCTAATTCAAATCCAAAATTTCTCATAACTTACTTTTTTTTAACTAAAAAAAAATTTTAAAAATTAAAAAAATCTATCTTATTTTTTTATTTGAAATTTTGAATATGTATCAACATAAAAAACCAAAATTGGTTCATTTGTTCATACCTCATTTTTGACTTTCAAAATCAATTGATGCTTTTTCCAAGTTATTGTGAAGCATCCAGCGAATTTTTTTTTCATTTTTTAAAGAAGTCACTCAATTAAAATATAAATTTGGAACAAAAAAAATGATTTTTAAAAATTTGTGCTGCAAAATTGATCAAAACGATCTCAAAGACGATAAAAAGTTCATAAAAGTGCTGAATTTCATTTTGATTCTTCCTATGAAAATTTTTCGAAAATCACAGAATGCAAAAATTTTAGCTAGAAACCGTCACTCATCAATTTGGGAGGTTAAAAGTAGGCTAAAAACACAATTTAAGCTTTCCACTACCATTTGATTGAATTTCAAGATTTAAATTTTAAAAAAAGATCAAATTCAAGTTTTTGAAAATTTTTCAAAAATCAAAAAAGTGTTTGAATTTTAATTACTGGCAAATTTCTAAAAATTCAAATTCGGTTTATTATTCATGAGAAAAAAATCAAAATTTGATAAAATTAAGGTAGAAGGTTAAAATTTGAATTATAATTTTTTTTTTTCGACTTTCCGAATCATTTGGTGATGGTTTCGAGCCATTCTGAAGTTTTCAACCGATTTTAAGTTTACACTTTGGGAGGAAAATGTAAAAAAAATAAAAAAAAACTCGAAATGAAATTCATCACCTGTAAACTCAAATTAAACGTCTTTGTGATTCTTACGATCGAGATAGCACAATTTTTCAAATCTTTTTTTTTTGAACTGGAAAAAAATGAAAAATTTGTCATTCATATTAAAATGTGATTATATATAAAAAGTTGAAAATTGGATCATGGAAGTTTTTGACCTTCAAAATGAGTTGGTGGTTCTTCCAGATCATTGCGGAGTCTCCTGCGAGTTTTTTTATTTATAAGTTTTCAATAAAGACAATCCAATTAAAATATAAATATAAATCGACAAGCGTGATTTTTGAAAATTTGCGTTTAAATTGATCGAAATGGGTCACGAAGGCGATAAACCGAGTTCATAAAAAAAGTGCTGAATTTTCATTTTGGTTAGCTTTATCGTAATTTTTCAATATCAAATCAGGGAATCCAAAAATTTGTTAGAAGTTTCAGAACGACTTGAAACTGCCACTCAGACCTATGAATTCCTCTATCATCATTTTTTGATTACCTATACGTAGATATTTTTGCAAAAATGCTAAAATTTTGATCAAAATCTCTTTTTTAGGTATTTTTTAATTTAAAAAAAAACACAAATTACTAAAAATAAGTAAAAAATAGGAAACTTGAAAATACAAGAATTTTAATAATTAGGAGATTGAAATTTCTGAATGTACCCGAAATGTGCTACTAAATTTCGCCTACTTCTACTCAATAAAGAATTAAATCGTCATAATAATCCTATTGATCTTAATTCTCCGACTTAGTTTCTGATGCCATAAATTTTTTACATTTTTAGCTGTCCAGTCGACGATAAATTGATCAGCAGATTCAGAGGATCATGGAGTGAGGCCGGAGTATTCGAGACCCAAGTATACGCTTACATGAAAACATTCAGATTTACCGGTTCGCCGGCTCTATACATAGAATGCGATGTACGAATGTGTCACGGGCGATGTCCGGTACGTACTCTTACGATTACATTAACTGGACACTTTCTCGGAATTTTTCTGCCAAAGCTTTTTAGCAATCGGCCATCGACGAAAATGGCACAAAAATTACAAAAGAATATACGAATCAGTTCGTTAGCCCATGGGTCGGGCGCATACACCCGCACGTTTTATGGTGGTCGTTTATGGTAAAATAATTTCTCGAAATCATTGGCCCGCGACGAATTGTCGGCTCGATTAATTACATTTTAAAAAGAGCAAAAAAATAAAAAAAAACGTCGAAAATACGGAAAAAATATTTTTTAATTCGTTTATGTGGCTGACTAAATGTTACCTAGCGAGTCTTCAAATATGCGGCGATAATTAGCGAGCTAAATGTTCGCGGAGACAGAGGAAGAAGGGAATAGAAGGGAAAAACAGACGGAAGAAGATAAATTAAAGAAAAACGTGATCGAAGCCTGTATAAAATGAAATAATTCAAGCATAATCTATATTAAATTATCTGACCTTGCGGTGTGAACTCGGTGACTTTTCTGTAGCGCGTATATAAAGGCACCGGAGAAGGTTATGGATACTCGAGTAATGAAATTATAAGCGCACAGTACCTACCCAGTACCTACGCGTACAATTTTGGTAAACGATGACGATTACATGGGTCATTTAAGCCGGTGCTGTTTCGGTCCGCCATCTGTGTCGGTCGCGCAGTGGCCGGACGAGAGATCATAGTGTTGTACGGTCGACGTGTTTAGACCACAAAATCGCATAGGCGAAAAGATCATCGAATTTTTACAGAGAACTACCTATACCTATACCTACTTAGTTCATAAAAGGTCAAAATACATATTACCGAATTAATACATATTCTTTTTATTTTTTATACTACAGAGTCAACCGTGCCACTGGAGGAATGCTAAGAATCTACCATTAACTTCCGGTATAAAGAAAAGAGAAGCCATTGAAGATGAAGCTGTATCGCAAACACCTGCTATATCTCAAAACATCAATTTACATCAATCATTGAAAGTATTACAACCCGGCGAACCAGGCTACGACAATGGTGAGTCTAGAGTATTCGCCAAATCTATGAGTATAGGAATATTTGATGAGTGTTTCAGGGCAGAAGTACCTATAAGGATTTTTACTCATTGTCGTTACTGTGCAGTATGCAACTCATGCTGAGTCTATGTAGACATGTTTGTCTAGCTTTCAAGCCACAGGGGTGACAGTGGGCTCATTTTAAAAAAAATTCAAATCTGTATAATTCTCAACTTGGCACAGTTCGAATGCTATGATAGGCGATAAATTGGAATCTGCGTCAAGAAGTGCATTTCTTAAAGATTTTTTTGGTGTGGTTGTTTACCCTCGTGTGTGATCAAGGAAACCCACAATAAAAAAAAATGATGAAAAACTTTTTTCGTTTTTTTTTCTTTTTTTTACTGAAACATTTCCAATAAGAAGTCGGGAGAATATCCCAACAGGCTGCAATAATTCTCTTGAAATGCACAAAAAATTGGAAAAGCATTCGAAAATTTGCCATCAGGTCAACTTTCAGATGCTGGATTCCATTTTCCAATTTTTAGCGAATTTTTGAAAATTAAAAGTTGGAATCTAATCAAATTAAAGTGAACAACAGAAACTAAGTTTCTTATACTTATGTATTATTTTTGACCTTTCGAATCAATTGACGGTAGTTTCGAGCAATTCTGGAGCCTCCAGTAGATTTTTGGATTTTCTAGTTTTGGAAAAGGTGTTCAAAAAAATCCCAAATTATAACTTTCTTTATCACCTTTCCAGTCGATTTAACAAAAAAAAATCAATTTCTTCTATTTTCTTATTACTTATACATATTTTTTAGGAACTAAAAATCCAAAAGTTCTGCAATTTTCTAAATTTAACCTATTTTTGATTTTTTTTTTTTTGTGGAAAATGTTTCAAATTTGATTATCTTTCAAACATTTTGTCAAAAATCAAGAAGTAAGTAAAATGTAGCACCCGAAATTTCACATTTGACCTGCTGGTGTGATTTTGCTTGCTCTTTATATGTTTCTTCCGTTCTTCGTTCAGTTTCCAGTGCAAAAATTTTTTCTGCTAGTTAGAATTGGTACCTACTCGTAAAAACGTGTGGTAAATTTTATTTGAAAAAAAAAATTTACAGAAATCGTATAATTCAACCCTTCAACACCTGGAAGAAGTTCAATTGATAAATTTCGAGAATTTTCATGAGAGAAGTTAAACTGAACAGTCAGTTTGTGATATTTGAAAAAAAAATTGAATTGGAGTGATCATTAATTTCAAAAATTGAGAATTTCCTTCAATTTTCTTTAAAAGATTGGGCTATGTTGATTTACAAATGCCAAATTTACAGATGCAAATGAAAACAAAAAGCTAAGTTGAAGGGAATTTTCTGCAAAATTTAATAATCTGAAATTTTTGTGGCTGTTGAGCTCAATTTTTTCATAAAGCCTGCAAAGAAAAAATTTAATGCTTCAAAGCGCTCTTTTTTCAACAACTTTGGCAGCTCAAAAGAAATTCATGTAAACAAATTTAGATTAAAATTAAGTAAAATAATACCGAGCTTATTGATTTTGATCAAATTTCATTTTGGAATTTTATGTAACTCGATTGAAGCATAAAAACTGATGCTGTTTCTATACAGTGTCAGAATTTTTCAAAAAAAAGAAAAAAAAACATTTTACAAGATTTTTGAACTTGTATGGAAAATATACAAGTATGTATCTTTTCGAATTTTCGATCTTATTTACTTACCTATAGGTAATTTTTTTTGAATTTGATTTTTTTTCAAGTTTAGTAATTTCTCAATTCGTACATTGAAATGAGAAACTTACACCTTAATTTTTCCTTAAAATTCCAAAATGAAATTTCAACAGATTTTCAAAATTTTTACACTTTTTTCTTGCTCAAAAATTTGCCTCATTCGGAGCAGAAATTTTTTCAAACACAAAAACGTAAAACTGTAATGGGTAAATTATTCTAACAAAATTTCAAAAAATTTTAATTTTTGCCAACTTTTTTTGAAATTGAAATATTATAAAATTTATTTCTGAAATCAATTCAAATTTTCTTTCTGTAAAATCAAAAGGAATACTTCTACGATTTTTAACAAAGGCTCTCCGCCCCCCCCCCCCCCAACGCTACTTCTTCCTTTCATGGGAGCTGAGTAAATGATCTGTGACATTCAAACCAGATAAACCCAGAGTTTTGCATACAAAAGTTGAAACTTCAGTCACGAAGGTTCTTAAGGGCGGCGATTTAATTTCTGATGTGATGACAATTTGATCCCAAAACCCAAATTGGCCCCAAAAGGGTGGTGCAAAATTGAAAACTTTCATGAAACACAAGATGACTGATGAGTATCTAAAGTCAAAATTGAAAATTTTCAAAAAAATATAATATGAATATCAAAATCTCGATTTTTACATATTTTTAACAACCAAAATTCATTTTTGAAAACCATTTGACTCCAAATTGAAAGCATGTCCCAAAAACCGGTCACTCAATAACGTCACTACCTACTCGTATTGCATTTTTCAAAATTTTTAAATTTTGTACTTTCCCCTTCCTATCGAGTTGGGTTATTTTTGCTCAAAAGAGCAAAATGGTTGATGAAATCGAAATCAATGTCCTCAGTAAACTTGTAATTAAATACTTGAGATTTTTAAAATTCATGCAAAGGATCGATTCTCCTATAACGACTGGAGATATCTTGATTTGGCCTATTTCGGCCGTAAATTTGTAAAAAATTCACCGATTCAGTTCAAGTGTATAAAGATGCATAGTAAAGTGCTCCAGAGTCTTTTATTCTGAAATCTCACGTTGCACTCAGATCCATCATTAAATTACTCTCTTCTCATTTTCAAAACAATTTTCCTCTAAAAATATGAATTGAAATACACAATACTATTTGTTACTGTCTACTTATATTGAAATACAATGATAATCAAGTCAACAACTTTATTTCAGAAACCATTCCTCATGCGAGCGCTTACACGAATACAAATTCTGTATGCATCAGACAAGGTCTGCTGGCCGCCGTCTCGTCTCTAGGCTGTATAATATTGTGTTCGCTGACGTTAGCATTAACGGTGATGTGTTACAGAGCCAGATACAGCCATTCGGTTCAGCATCGCTTTTTCTCAAACGGTGAAAAGCAATTTAAATAATAAAACTGTGGCCCCTTCTCCCCCCTCATCCCCCTCGTATTGTATCTCCGTGCATTAGCGTGTACGTCGCTCTTTTATTAAATACAAAATGGAGGGATCAGAGATAAAAAGTAAAGAAAAACGCCCGCAGAAAGATACCTATATCCGGAGATCCGGCATCACCTCTGTGTGTTGGGTTTTTCCGAGACGCTTTATCTTTCTACCGGCGTTTTGGATATTTTTATTGTAAATTTCTCTCTAGTCTCTCCACTGGTAAAAAAAAATCTCACTTTAGAATTATCGAATAATTTTATTTATTTTTCGAACGAATGAGTGTACGCGAGCGTGAGTGAGTGAATGTGTGAATGTGTGTGTGAGATTGAATTGTCGTTTATACATAAGAGTATTTAATACGTGTCTCGTCTTATCATCTTATTTTATAGGTATAATTTCGTGCATTTTTTTCCAATTATTTATTTTTTCTTTTTTGTATTTTGCTATGTATACTGCGAATTTTAACTATGTACCAGAGAATCGTGTATTGCGGGGCGAGGCCGTGTAAATTCGACGCGTAAAATCAAAACCAACCCAGGTTGGTACCTCGATACACCTTTTTCAGCGAGTCGAGATTTCACGTGGTCGCGACTTACGATATATTTATCTGCGTTTCAAGTGAGAGAAAGGGGGAACCGCGGAGTCCACTGTTGATAGAGGCACCTTTACCATGAAAATTTTAGCGTACTCGACTCCGAGAGTCCTGCTCAAATATGCATTTTTTTTTATCGCGACGTCGCGAATTCTCGGCTCGATTGTCTTTATTTTCTAAGTATTTCCTTTTTTTGGAGCCCTTTAATAAGGATAAAAAGTCAACCAAAGATCGAGAGATGATTTTTTTTATTCTTTACCCGAGTCGAGGCGATGTCGTAAATAGGTTAGTGCCAAGAAAATTTCACGTCGTTTCTTCGCGGACTCATTTGACCTTTTTCTCTTTTTATCAGTCTCGATGATCCTGGTTTTCTGTTTATATGAGGGTTCGAGAGAGAGTTATGTGTGTTTAGGTTATATCTATTATTATACTTTTCCTCCTCATTGTTTATGAATTTATTTTCTTACGTGTTGTGTCGATTTATTTAATCTCCTTCATATTTTTTTTTAAAAAAAAAGCCCAACATTCGCGACGATTTTTTTTTATATTTACCTATGTTACCGTTAGGCGTTAATGCTGATTTTCAGTTAAAGTCGACTTAATCAACTGACACTCTTTAGTCAAAATAGATTTTGTTTTTCGAAAAACTACCTAGAATTCAAAAGTTCAAATAGCCCTACCGATTTAGCAATGGCCTCATTGAAGTCTCATCTTGAGCATAATTTCATACATTATCATCCAAAATTCTTATTTTCTTTTTCAAAAATCTGCCCAAGAAGTCCATTTTCTTAAATAATGACACAATCATGTGCTTAATTTTTTTTTTTAAATATTAATGTGTTCTTTTTTTGGCCTACTCCACATTAACTGATTTTATACATATAAGTACTTTAGAGTCGAGTTTGACTGAAAAATCATCGTGAACGGTAACATGTATTAATAATGATGTTTTGATGGTACAAAAGTAGGTTTTCTATCGCCTTCATTTTGTATAGTGCCAAAATGTATCCAATCCGCAATACATAATAGAATCGAGATTTCTGTATATTTTACCAAAGAATATCGACACACGTTTTCAATGTATTTATATTTTGTGGCATATGTAATTTTTACTTTTTTCCTCCTTTTTATATTTCATTTCGTTTTATTTTTTTCTCTTTTTTTTGCCCTTTTTTTTTTATTAGTATCATTTTATTAAACTATAACTGAGCATTTTTATTATATTGATAAGTTGGAAGTTTTATTTTAACAATGGAAATACTATTATATTGTGTTGTGCGCAGTGATGTATAAGAATGTACAACCTTTTATTAAAATGATTTATCGCATTAGATTTGGGTATTTTTTTCTATTTTGTTAATTTTTGCTGAATGAAATTCATCTCTGATACCATATCGAGAGCCTTTTTTGCCTTTTTCCCCCCTAAAATTATGTAGGGGAGAGGGAGGATGTTTTGGACACTTCTCTTCGATTTGAAATTGCAAGCGATAGGAAACACCTAGAAAGGTGGGGTTGGTCTCATTTGAAAGACGATCTCAATGCGCACATTTTGACTTACCTACTAGAAAAATTTTCAAGTTGCAAACTGAACAAACCATTGGACTTTGAAAAAAAAAAAACATTTTGGGTGGATGTGTTGGACAGTAGTGGGATGTTTTGGACACGATAGGTGGATGTTTTGGACATGCTGTGTCATTCCACGTCAATTAGACCAAGGAGTGGTATGAGGGTTCGGCGATTTTTTTGAAATTTTTCCTGTGGAAAGACCTTCCGAAGAGATGACCAATGGCGCAAATCGCAGCTCTCTAGCCCATTTTTAAAGGCAGCCAGGGGGTGTCAAAGTTTTCACTGAACCTAAAATATCATCCATTTCAGCAGTGGATTACTCGATAACCGCGATACCTACCAAAATGGAACATTTTCCCATAGTTAGGGGTTTTTATTTTAAAGGCAATTGGTACAACACAAAAAAATCCAAATTCGAAAAAATTCGATTTTCAATTTCAAACATCAAAAAAAGTTTAAATTTATTCAGTTGATTTGTTAAGGAGGTTATCACTTTTAGTGTTTTGCATAATGATGAAATAAAGATCACAACGGCCGTCGCAGTTCTCGTAATAAATATAGTGTTTTTATAGTAAAAGTGATCTTTATTTCATCATTTATTCAGTTGTCTTATTTTGACCTCTTTCTGACGTATTTCATGAAAAAGTTGATAAAAATTAAACTCACAACAAAAAAATAAAAATTCGTTCATTTTTTGAATCTTTTCGAACTTTGATGTTTTTGTGGGAAGTTAATTTCATCGAGTGAAAAGGTTTTTTAAGCTTTTTCAACAGATACGTAAAAATAGGGGTCAAATGGGTTAACTTTACCTATCAAAACTTTTTTTCATGTTTTAAATCAAAAAATCGCATTTTTTCGCAAACTTAAAATTTTTTAAAATCAACTTTGCAACATGTTATCATCCCAATTTTTTAATATGTTGTTCAGCATAAAAAGTTGTCTATGATATATTTTTTTCAGAATTTTTGAGAGTCGGAACGATATGAAAACATACGTTTTGAAACTTTTGAGCTAATTTTTTGTACGAAAAAAAGTGGCAACACTGATTTTTATGATATCACCAAAAAGCCTTTCAAAACCCCTAACTATGGGAAAATGTTCCATTTTGGTAGGTATCGCGGTTATCGAGTAATCCACTGCTGAAATGGATGATATTTTAGGTTCAGTGAAAACTTTGACACCCCCTGGCTGCCTTTAAAAATGGGTTAGAGAGCTGCGATTTGCGCCATTGGTCATCTCTTCGGAAGGTCTTTCCACAGGAAAAATTTCAAAAAAATCGCCGAACCCCCCTACCACTTCTTGGTCCAATTGACGTGGAATGACCCTGCTGAGAAAAGATGTTTTTTTGAATGTTTATTTTTGAAAATCCCAAATTTCAATCCATTAGAAATCAATTGTCAGTATCTGTCCATAATTTCACACAATTTCAGTTGACTCGGATTGTTTTTAATATTAGTGAGGCGATGTTGAAGAGTTGACTTTTTTATGCCATATTTTTCAGCCAGTGCTCGCCTGCTCGAATCTACAAATTTTCAGGAGGCAACTTCAAATCGTTCTTGATTAGCATTTATCATTCCAGACTCATTAAAAGTCTTTCCTGGATTTGTCGGATAAAACTGAGGCATTCTTACACCCAAACATTGAAAATTAACACGAATTTATCGCAGTGTCCAAAACATCCCCACTATGCCATTTCTACTTAAACTGGCTGTGGGAAAAAATACCTTATCAGCTTTTCACGAAAAGGTAATTAGTGATTATAGACGAGAAGGAATCAGAGATTTCATTTTACTTGGGCTCTTGACGAAATTCCTCACGGTTATTTTTCAGGAGCTTAAAATGTGAGACAAAATTTTTTTCCAAAAACAGCACTTCAAAACAAAAGCTGAAATATTTTCATCACACGAGTTGGTATCCGGTAAATGTTGTCAAATATCAGTTGTGATACGCCATTGCCACATAATAGTGAAAAGTGAAAACCCTGTCAAACCAGCAACTGTCCAAAACATCCTCCCTCTCCCCTAGGTATATATCAAATTAGAGCTCGAAAGGTTTTAAAACATACCCACATTATTTTATTTTTTATTTTACAGAATTTAGATCCTCTCAACCGCGTTAGCCAATCACAGAGAAGGCCGTCACTTAACATTAAACGCCTCCTTTGATTTTTCTCGAGGAAATTTCAATTCTTTCTCCAAAGTTTTTTTCAGGTAAACGTTTTTATATTCGTATTTTTTTCAGAAGAATTTACTTGTTGAGGATTTTTCTGAGGAAGATTCATTTTATTTCAATCTTAAATTTTTGAATAAAAGTCCGACACAGAGAAATAGGTAAGCATGAGTAGGTATGTTTTCTTCCCGTGAAAAAATCAAAAACTAATGGTTAGATCTTTTATTATCTCTTTGATTCCCAAATTCTCACGTTTTATGTAAAGTGGTTGCATGTTTTGGAAACCAAATGCGTCGGTTTTTGATAGTTTTCGATGTGTGGTATATTCTCCTCAAAATGATATAACGTAATCAAATCATTATGTCTTTGGCTCATTTTCAAGTTGCATTATGGAAAAACATACATACCCGTAGGTATAACCGAGTGCTAACCTTTTTGGAATTCATCGTGCCTATCTTGATATTCTACGAAGGTTTGAGTTTCCGCGAACTACTTCAACCAATCAGTAATGAAAATGAAACATCAACTCGAAAATTCGCATTGAATAAAACATCTCATCAGAATTTCAACATTACAATTGTGTACACGCCTAAAAATTCGTCTACTTTAAAGATAATCGAAGACGTCGCCAAAAGATTAGGTAAGGTTGTTAGGCTGGTATTATAAACTTTTGTGTTATGTGAAAAATTGCCTCGTAAAAAAAATTAAATTTTTATTATTTTTCAGGCGTTGATCATTATGAGAGCACTACAGATGTATCGGCATTGAAAAGTCACCTAACTGATTCGTTGAACCGTACTACATCGAAATTGCAAAAAATGTTTGGCGTGTATTTCAGATCGGACCTTAATAATGATAAAAAATTTAAATATACGATTGTGACATTGTATCCTTATTTGCTGAAAGATTCACGAAGAATATTTGCTGATACATTCGAAGTTGCCAAAGACAAGAAAGAAGGTATGTAAAGAATTATGCGATCCATACTAGCTGAGTAAGAGTTGAATATTATAAAAATAAGCAGGTAATTAGGTATCCTATACCTAATTGATATAATCTTGATTATTATGTTTGCTATTTTTCAAATTTCGGATCCTACTTATTTTGCCACGATATGACATTCTTGTATTGAAGACGGGTATCTAACTAGTGGATTCTTAGGGCTGCAATTTTCATTGGATAGAGCTTTCATTGATTTAATAAGACAGAAGGAGAAGGGGGAAGCTAAATGGACAGAATACTACGATGTAAGTTGATAAAATGCTACATATTAGGTAAATAGGTACCTATTTTATGTGTCGGTCAGAAGTACCCAACTAGGTATTTCATAATTTTTTTTTGCACTAGATCACAATTGAAAAACTACCTTATCCGATTTCTTTGGCTCAGCGGAATCCTGAAAATTTAATATATCATTTGACTCTGATTGGATTTGTTTTTTTAGCCCTCACAATACCATACTACATTGCCACAGAAAAACATTCGGGCATGAAAGTAATTTGATAAAAAAAAAAAAAAAAAAAAAATCTCGATAAAATTTGTGACAAAGATAATTCTCATGTTTTGAATAATTATTTATTCTCATAGGAAATGATGAAAATGACGGGAATTAGCGAACTGACCATTTGGTTTGGATGGATTACGTACTCCCTGATGATTTATCCATTCGTTACAATAATTATCGTCATAATTCTAAAGACTGGTGTCACATCTGATCCATTTTACAACTATGTTGATCCTACTTTGGTGTGGATGATTTTAATTTTGTATTCTATAGCGAATATGGTGTTTCTGTTTGCTATTAGTAGTGTGATAACAAAACGTGAGTAGCCTATGTAATTATAACTTCTGTATGCAATTGCTCAAGTCCAGTTTCAATCAAATTATTTTTCATGGCGAACTATAAATTTTCATTTAATTTATGATTTAAGTATAATTCATTAAAATTTTATAGATTGGGTTGCTATTGTATTCAGTATGGTGATTAGTTTCCTTTCGTCGGCACCAGTTGGGCTAACATCTTTTACAAACGCGTACGATGATCAAGGATGGAACTATGTACGTCACGCGTTACTCTGTTTCTGTCCGAATCTCGTGCTGTATAATTCGTTGAAAGCTTTGCAATATTTCGAATTAAAGGGTAAGCAAGCACTTGGGTTCTATTCAGTAGAATTCTCAAATACAGTACTGGTAGACTTATTAAATTTTAATAAATTAATTTCTTCGATGATTTTAATTGTTGCGTTGCCTACTTTACCTACTTAATACAAGATGTTTATTCATTCTTAGAGAAGAATACCAGTTGGTCATCGGTTGTTACTGATATCAATGATCCGCAGATATACTCGTTGAGATCAATTTTAACCTATTTCGTATTGAATATAATTCTGAATAGTATCGTAGTAATTTACGTTAGTACCGTTCGTCCTGGAAGATTTGGTTATGGAAAGCATCCTTTATTCTTCATCACTGTAAATTTCACTTAATTTGTTTTACGTTCACTCGTAATTACTAAGTATCACGAGGATTGGTACCTACCTGTACTTACCTACTAATTATGTTTGTTTATTCAATTACAGGCTATTTTCAAATTTTTTCGTAAAAGGAAAAAATCAATCTACATGCAAGATAGTGATTCACTGGCCAATCAATTTATCGAACCATTGGATGAAAATGAAATTGGTATTCAAATTCAGGACTTACATAAGCATTTCGGGTATTTCATCAAGCATTCTGCTTTGAAGAACGTCAATTTAAATATCCCCAGAGGTGAAATAACCGTTATTTTAGGTCATAACGGTGCTGGAAAATCGACTTTATTGAATGCTATTTGTGGTGAGTCGAAATGATAAAGAGAGGATCAACTAAAAATCAAATCTAGATCGTAGATCCAATGATCCATGCATGTAATTTGAAAATTTCAAACCTTGTTACTCATAAAATTTTGAATCTAGATTTTGATAAATTCACGTAAGTAGGTACCTATTTTTGGAATCCGAATCCGAAGTCATAAGGATCAGGGAATAAAATTCTATTCCTACTACCTATGCCTAATTAATCAAAATCTCATCTCAGCCTCTAAAAGCCCTTAAAAGTGGGTGTATCTGTGTAGGTACCTATGCGTACATAGGTACTATATCTTTTTACGCATACTTTCAGGCATGTCTTCAAAAACTGGAGGAGAACTATATCAAAACATCGATGGTGAGCTGAGAAACACTCACAAACTCATTGGAAAATTGGGATTCTGTCCGCAACACATCATCTATTTTAATTATTTAACGTTGGAGGAGCATATCTTATTTTTTGGAATGGTAAATACTAATTTTTTACGCGAATTCCTCAATTTTTTTTGGTGTCGAGACACCCTGCAGATTGTAATTTGTTCTTTTTAAATCATAAAATATGTACCTACTCATATGTACAATTTGTTCACCTAATTAAGTAATTGATAATTTTAGGCGAGAGGTTTGACCCAAACTAAAGCAACTAGAGAAGCAAAGTATCTATTGAATGTTTTTGAAATGCAAGAAAAAAACAGTAATTTTGTGTATGAACTTTCTGGTGGAATGAGAAGAAAATTGGGATTACTGATTGCATTAATTGGTCGCCCTCAGGTTGGTACAAAATTATTATTATAATTTTTTCCCTGTTAAATTTTAAACCTACTTACTCAGGTCACAATGATTGGATATGATCATTGATCAGATCTAATTAGATTTGGTCAGATCTGGTCACATTCTATAAAGTCTCCCCTATTGGATTTTATTAAATCTGAATAGATTATGTCCCAATAAATTAATCAATACTCGTAAGTACCTAAGTATTTTTTTATTGAAAAAAAAACAAAAAAAAACGGAACAGATTGCATTTAAGGAATATCCGGATCTGATCAAAGGCGAACTGAACATCCCAGGGGAAAAGGATTGAATTGGATCTTAAGGTCTAATGGAATCCGGCATTCTCCAGATTAAATTATATCTGACCATACCTTATGAAATTAGATCTGCTCAGACACATTTGATAACATCCAATATGGGAAACCTAAACAGATCTAGATATGGCTGAGCAGTGAATGGCCAGAGGACTGGTTACAGTCGACTAATGTCACTCTGTACAAAAAAGGATCTCCTGAGAATTGTGAGAACTACAGAACAATCTCTTTGATAAGTCACACCAGCAAAGTACTATTGAAGATTGTGTACAACTGGTTATACTCACTCATGCACAGTCAAATCCCTCCAGAACAAGCAGGATTTGTGAGAGGAAGAGAAACTAGGGAGCAGATCCTCAACATCAGGCTGCTGATCAAGAAAGCACGAGAATACAATGTGAGTACTGTGATGTGTTTTGTAGATTACAAGAAAGATTTTAACTGCATGCAATGGCAAAAACTGTGGAGAATTCTTCTTGAGATGGGTGCCCTAATACATCTGGTGTGGCTGATCAAACAATTATACAACGGGAGCATGGCAAATGTCAGAATCAACAGAGAGACAATGTCGGAGAAATTCCACCCATAGAGAGGAGTATGACAGGGCTGCATTCTATCCCCACTCCTGTTTAATCTGTATGGAGAATATATATAATTCGGGAAACATTGCAGCTAATCCTATCAGAAAGCACCAATGATGACAGCTCAGGTGAGTGGCAAGGAGGAGTATTAATTGGAGGTGTACAAATGTCAAACCTTCGCTACACTGACAACACCCCCCTCATTGCCTCAAGTGTCGAATATATGAGTGCAAAATATGGCTTGCTAATAAATAAAGCAAAGACAAAGATCATGATTGTGAACCAGCCTGAGAACAACTCGCCTGAAGTACAGGAAATTGAGGGAATTGAAGTTGTGAGCCAGTTTGTGTACCTGGAATCCATCGTGGATAACAAAGGAGGTAGTAAAGCCGAGATAAGATGCAGAGTGCAGATCATAAGAAGTGCCATGTCTTGTCTAAAGAAGATATGGTCAGACACAGCAGTGAGCAAGACTCTGAAGATAAGGCTGGTAAACGCTCTGGTTTTCTCAGTGTTTCTCTATGCTTTAGAAACTTGGACAGTAGGTATGTGAGGGAGACAGAAGAAAAATTGATGCGCTCGAGATGTGGTGCTGGAGGAGAATGCTTCAGATCCCATGGGTGGAGAAGAGGACCAACGTGTCTGTCCTGGGGGAAATCAGTGTCTGGAAAAGATTGTCGGCAGTGGTGCTCAGCAGAATCCTCAAATACATTGGGCACGTCACAAGGGCTAATGCCATGGAGTCCCTTTTCATGCTAGACAACGTTGAGGGAACAAGAGGGCGCGGATGCTCCCCCACAAGATGGACGGACTCCATTTGGAAAGCCATTGGACACGGCTTTCCAGCTTGCGTCAGGAGCGCCCTAAATGGAGACAGTTGGAGGGAGCTGGTGTATCCTGCCACAGAAACGGCTGCCGTTGCATCATAATCACAATATCCCCAGAGGGGTAAAACGGCACCAAGAGAGAAACAGATCTGACCAGATCCGATTCTGGCCATGATCAGATCACGCTAAATCTAATCAGATTCGGGCATTTCCTAGATCCAGTCACATTTGATCAGATACTTATAAGAAGTCATATCTAGATCCGTGGAATGCCCCAATCTGCAGTGGTCATGATCACGATCAGATCTGTCCAGATTTGATCAGCGATTTACTCAGATCTGGAACCAAGTCTCTACTGTTAGATCTGATCAATGTGAGTATGCCATCTGAACAGATCCAATTTGATCAAAACTTTCTGATCAGGTCAAATTGAATCCAGAATTTCTTGATCCAATCATTTGCCCCTGGGTATGGAGACAAATTGAATGCACAGGGACCTACCTATTTTATTTGTGAAAGCACGTTCCTAATTCCGCAACGTACCAATAATTAAATATTTTAATTAGATTCTGATACTAGATGAACCTACCAGTGGCATGGATGTGAATAGTCGTCGCATGACGTGGGATGTGTTAAAAGTAGGTCTACTTCCTGTACGTTCAAAATAGAAAGCATGAGACGGTACTTACCTACCTATGTAAATTTATTATGTACCTATCAAGATGAGTGCTTTTTTTCTAGATTTTTTTTTGAATTGTAAAATATCAGTTTCTTTTGTTCTAACATTTAAATTTTCTGACGGTGAAGCATTGCTGGTAGGAAATTCAACAGCTGTTTTAATTACCTAGATATTCAAATGTTTGTAGAAAATAAAAAGAAATCGTATCATTATCATGGCAACGCAGGATATGGAAGAAGCAGATGTGGTTGGAAATCGCATAGCCATAATGCACGATGGGCAGATCTTTTGTTATGGGCGTTCTAATTTTTTAAAAGAGCTGTTCGGTTTGTAGCAAGCTTCAATTTTTAATTCATTTTGGTTTTCGCATTCGTCTTATGAATTTGTTTTTCACAGGCACTGGCTACAACTTGACACTGTCAAAAGGGTATGATTTTGATGAAGAAAATACCACGAACCTCATCCAAAGTGTAATCTCATCTGCTAGTGTAACTTCCAATACGGAATCGACGATCGACTATAATTTACCATTGTTGGGTAACAACTCATTTTCTACGTTATTCAGGTTTATAGAAGAGAACATGGCTGCTTTATCCATAACTCATATTCAGATGTCTTGTACTACAATGGATCAAGTTTTTTTGAAGTAATTTAATTTTTTAATTCAGACCAATACGTAGGTAGGCATTGAAAATATTTTCAAATGCATATAAATGTAGATTCTTCATTTTTTTTTCGTAGTGTAACTTTCCTCGCGGATAAAAATACGGAAAAATCCTCGAATGTTACCCAACTACCTACTAAAGGTAAAAATCCATGATTTCCTCAAAAACATAAATCTATAGGTTGATCAGACAGTGGAATTCAGCACTACGAAATGTACATATTATTTTTGATGGACGGATCAAATATTTCACATACATAATACAGGGTGTCGAAAAAATCAAAAGAAAAAAAAATTGATTTTCGATTCGAACCGTGCATAATGAACTGATTTTGACTGATCGATTATGGTTTTTAAATCAGTATCGTGAATTAGATTTTTTTTTGAAGATGCTGTAGAAATCAAATGATCAAATTTTTAGTGACATTCTTTGCAAAAATCCGAACTCACTTTGTTAATAATTATTTTTGCTTGCAGATTTACCGATTGAATTACGGAGTGGTATATCACTCGTCGTCCTTCAGATGGTAGCATTGTTTATGAAAAAATTTAAGCTTGCATACAGGAGGCATAATCGTTTCTTAATATATGTGAGTTGACCTAGTTGACCTATATATGCTCTCACTGTGACGTACTAGTAGTGAAATCTTCTTCTCTGTGTTCCCTTCAACTTACAGATTTTGCTAGCAGTGCTTTTAGGATGCGCAAACATCTACATTCTCACGTGGAATTACTCAATTTTTGGCAGTACTCAGTATCCTTGGATAAATTTTGAGTTGAAAACATATCCGCATTCGCAATCCATCATATTTCATTTGGGAGATGATCAATCCGAATTCAAGAAATTATACAAAGAGGTGGTCGAATCTGGAGGTTCGCATGTGCGCATTGAAAATAATGTAGATGTTGCTGAAAGTAAGCTCTGAGCCATGTGTTATTCGATTGGGTATTTTTTACTCGTTATCCCTGAAATAAGATTCAAATTATTACAAACTGAATATTTTCCAGAAATTTCAGCATATGGCAATCATAATTTGTACGAATATCGTGATAATTTGGTCGCTGGAGTGGTACTAACCAAAACTGAGAAAAAAGTCTTGTATAATGAATTGATACCACATAGTCCACCGATATCACTGAACATTTATAGCAATGCATTGTTACGCTATTTATTGAAAAATACCAGCTATAATGAGTCATCAATTCAGGCGGCTTACGAGCCGGTATCAGCGACTCAGGTAGGTATCTTAATGATATGTACAATTCTTGCATAATAATTATTGATACCGGGTGGAAAATAATTGGATCTAAAGAATGTCCAAATCTGATCTGGTCTGATCCGGTTAGATCCATTCAAGTCTTCCGGATCAAATCCAATCATTTTTTCCTGGGTAGGTTTCTCTTTTTACTTGAATTTTTGAGCTTTTTTTGTTTTGCATTATTCAGCGTAGCACTAACTGTGCAGAGTCAGATATATCATCCTTGACACTTCCTTTATTCTGGTGGATTTTCATTTTTCATTCAGCGTTGCTGGCTTTATTCGTCTTTTTCATTTCTTTCGTGATTTCTGAACGAGTTCACGGCATCAAACACATTCAAACGATGTCTGATCTCAGCGAATGGACCTACTGGTTGGGAAATTTCATTTTTGATTTTCTCTTCTACGTTTTCATAGTTGTAATCATCGTATCGTTTATGAAAATCATGGATAATTACTCTTTTCTTCCCATAGAAGATTTAAGTATGAAAATGTGTTATATCTATACCTACTTGAACTTTAGCCTACCGAAGTTCCATTGCATCAGATACATTTCTATTTGTTTTTTTTTTTTTCGAATTACAGAGTTTTTAATCAAGGCATTACTATTGTATGGTGTCAGTGGACTTCTGTATTGCTACGTTTTTTCTTCTTTGTTCGATTCAATTTCGATATTTATGCTGATCAATGTGGTTTTAAGTGAGTACCTACCTACCCGTAATACCTGAAATAATTCATCATAATTATAAGCCTTACCTAATGTCATTTATGCGAAATCTGAACATTCGATAGTTCTGTGAGTGAAGAAAATTGTGATTGGAAAAATGGAATGAGGACATGTGGATAAAGAAAAATAACTATGATGAGAATTTTCAAAGATAGAACTGAATATAGTTTTTACTGAAAAATGAGGTATCCTAACCAAAAATTACATCTTTGGTTCATACTTAAAAGTTTTTGAGAAAACTGAAAATTTTTGCAAAAATTTAAATACCTAGGTTGATATATGTAGTTCAGATAAGAAGGACTGAAGTAAGGTGGGAAGGACAAGAATGACTTTGTGGGTGGTTAATTTGAGAATTATTCCCTATAGGGTGAATAATTGCCTAAATCCTAGATAGCTCAGAAGGGGTAGTCTTCCTAAAATAACTATACACATTCAAAGGTTGTTACATATGTAATAAATAAAACACCTATTTACTTATTATGTATGTATACGTACACTATTTAAAAATCATCATTAACATACTTCGTAACACATATGTATTTTTCAATATAGTATGTAAATGAATGAAACTTACAATATGTAAATGATCTATCTACCTATTTGTGTGATAGGTAGATCTTGTGGGAAGGGATTTTTAAAGAGAATTAAGTAAGGACATTCTGACTCTCGAAATGAGCATAATTTAATGGTAATTTCTAAGTAATTTACCTGTTGGTTAAAATTAATTTACTCCTGCCTGGTAAATAATATATCTTCTAGATAAATAATAAAATTAATCGTTCTTCTAAATAATAATTAACTTCTGCATAAATTGAGGTAATTGACTGGATCAATTACCACGACGCCGATGTCCGGAACCTAAAGGGGAGGTAGGCAGAAAAAGAACACAGGGCCCAATTAGTTTCGTTGAAACTAAGTGAGTGTAATTTAGACCAAAAAAGTCAGAGGAATTTAGTGGAAGCGTTTTTGGGGTCCTAAAGCAATTTCTAAAAATGGTCAGAAGGGGGAATCTTAACCCAGGGAGCAGGAAAAGACCTCTAGTAAATTTGAGTGCACCATATGCACAACTGACGAATCTAACATTTTCACTAAAAATACAAATTAACTCACTGTAGGTTTTGTAGGTTCATGCTGCTCCATTGCAGAGTCTCCTGCTCCTTTTGTCTCCGGCATATTGGAAATTTTGAATAATATTTAATTTGAGAAAAGGTCAAAAATAAATTTACAAAGAACACACTGTTGGCAGTTTAAAATTCAAAGGGCAAATGGCAGAGTTTTAGCTATGAGGAATAGAAGTTTATTGTGGGGGCCTGAGTCATTCCCAAAGAGGATTTTTGGTGGCCATTTTAAGAGTTGACCAACTCATAGGGTGAGTCACCCTTCCAAAGAGGTCACTATCCTTCTGAAATCGAGGGGGAGAAGTTACGGGTAATTACCACGTAATTTACCAACTCTGAATTTGGTAATTTTCAAGTGGATCGTCAGTGCAGCCACTTGAAGTGGATTTTTCGACAGATCTGGAAAATGATGACAATAAGCTAGTACCTATTGAAACTTCAACCTAACTACCTTACAGATAGGTAAGCTGGGTAAATTCGGTACAAATAATCTATACATGTTGAAATTACATGTAATTCTAATATTATTGATCATAGATTACAACACCTTGGTACGTGAATCTATGAGAAAAAACTTTCAATTAATTAAGTATTTCACCACTTACTTGAAAGCTATATGCGTTTACCATTTCTTTCCATTAGAATTTTGAAAAAAAAATCATTTAAAAAACCAAGTTTCAGTATTTTATAGAGGAGTACTTAAGTATTTAAAAAAAAAAAAAAAAAAAAATTACATCTATCAAATCATCATCAAAAATTGGACTATTCTACAGAACCTCTTTAAACATAATTTCAACTTATTCAATGATCTCATAAAATTTATTCTATTTAATGGCTACTTTGTATTTAATGAATTTAGGGCTAGGATTTTTATGATAATGCTTTTTTTTTGTAGCAGAACCCTATACGTCATAAATATATTTTCTTTGCGTTTCATTCGATTCTGAGGCGAATGGTGAAAGTTGATAGTGCTTTTTTTTGCTTTTTTTGGGTGATAATGCTTTAAAATGCTTATTTTGGGCCAAAAAGGCGGAAATTTTGCTATTTTGGGGCTTTTCTTCGTCGTCAGCGCTTTTTTTGATAAAAAAAAATTGGTAAAGTTGAAGAAATTATAGTTCTAAAAATACAAAAATTCATCAACTTTTTGCACATTTTTGAAAAAAAATAATTTGAAAAAAGATTACTTCAAAAAAACAAGAGAGGAAAACCTGAAAAACAACAGATTCAGTTTTCATTTTTCAATTTTTATTTTACTAATTTTTTTTTCAATTTTTAGTTTCAGTTTTTTCCTTTTTTTTCATTTTCTTCTTTTCGTTCATTTTGGTTCAAGTTGTACACATATTTAAGGGAGATATCTTGCTGGGTTTTAAAAAACCTTCATTTTGATATGTAACATGGTAGGATTTCATAGCGCTTTTTTTGCTTTTTTCTTACATTTTTATTGTTTTTTTATAGCGCTTAAAACGTGTTTGATAGCGCTTAAAAATCCTAGCCCTAAGAATAAGCTTCCAAAATTGAAAAAATTTTCCCCAAAAAAATGGTGCGCTATTGAAAAGTAGAACTAGTAACTAGAACTGGAACTATCACTGGAACTTAAAAAAAAAATGGAACTACCTAAAACTGAAAATAGGACTGAAACTAAAAATTAAATTGAACTGGAACTAGATTTAAAGTCGTTTCAGTTTTACGTCACGACGAGCAACTTGGACGTTAATAAAATTGCATAACCAGTTTGCCGTAATTATACGATGTGCATTTTTTTTTCAAAAAAAAACCTTTGAGTATAAGAAGGCGAATCGCATATGGAAATTCAGTTTTTCTGTGTGGAGAATTCATTTCCGGTTCTAGATTTTTTGCAGAGCGCTTTTTTCTACTGGAAATTGTCAATTTTAGGGTTAAAAATTGAGCAAAAAAATCTTTTTCAAAAATTGCATTGTTTTTGTCACGTTTTCCGACTAATTCGAGGTCGCCAAGCGCAAAAATTACATCTAATTCGAATCTTTACTTCGTAGTTTTCGAGAAAACTTGAATTTTCCAAAAGCATGCAAAAATAGGATTCCATCATTCAAAATTTCAGGTGCTGTGCATTTTTCGATTTTAGATGAATTTTTAAAAAACATTTATGTTGGCTCGAAATGTTTAAAAAATTGAAATTTTACCAAATTAAAAATCGATTGGAAACAATTTCGAGCCATTTTGAACAGTTCTGAAGCCTCCAGCAGATTTTTGAAACTCGAAATTTCCACTAAATTTTACCAAATGAAGATGGACAGCTGAACGTTCTGAGTCGACTGGCGGTGGTTTCGAGCTGTTTTGAAGGCTCTATAGCGACTTTTTGGAAGTTCTGGTTTTCCAAAAACCGCCGTAGACGAAGGAACCCAAATTTATTCTGGATTCCTTATTCCTTTTCAAATTTCATAATTATTTATGTAGGAAAATCTACCTAACTAAAAGTTTTATTTTTTTATTTCATGTTCCAGATATATGCTGCTTAGTTTCTTTCTACGCGATGGAAATGAGAAATTCACGTTTCGTTCCCATGTTCAAAATCTTGACCGCGATTCTGCCTCCGTTTTCGTTTTTGAATTTTCTCGCGCGATTTCTATACATCGAGATCAATAACAACCATTGTGTTTATTGCCAAGATTTCGAAAAGAGCGACTGTCGAGGTTAGCAGAGGTACCAGATTCAAATTTACTATCGTCTATGTATTTTATTTACTCATAATTATGATATTTTTACAGAATCTGTGACTAAAATAGGAATGGACGACGACATTCAGATGACCAAAGATAAACATATAGATTCCGCGATCATTTTCATGAAGTTTTTATACGTCGATATTCTTCTTTACGGAATTTTATTATATTTGCTGAATTCGATGTGGGTGGCAAAATTGTGTAATTCTTTGACTAGTTTTATTTTTGGTAAAAAAGTCTTCATTGATCCGAATGATGAAAGAGATGAAGATAAGTTTGTGTTAGCTGAAAAACAATACGTTAAAGATATATTCGATCGAAACAAACGTAAGTAAACGTTTGCCTATTTCATTTCATTTTTAAAATTATTATGTATGTATTATTAATAATTTTCAATCATTTTCCCATTTTAAAAAACTCAACAACTGTAGGTACTCCTATAATCGTGTTATGCTTGATATTTCCACTTTTCCCTATGTTTATTGTAGGCACTTACCTATTTAATATTTCTGATGATTTCAGCGAGTAATCATGCACTGATGGTACACAATTTGAAAAAAAATATAATAGTTCCCGGATTTCACAAATTCACCGCAGTCGCTGATGTGAATTTTTACGTTGATAAAAGTAGTTGTTTCGGTATAGTTGGTATAAATGGAGCTGGAAAGTCAACCACCTTTAAGATTTTAACCGCTTTTATGCTTCCGACTGATGGCGATGCCAAAGTTCATAATATAAGTTTGCAAAAACAATTGAAGAAGGTAGCATGATTAATCCATATGGCTTTTAATGCAACCACATGATAAGAATGAGCGACTGATTTGAAATTGTTTTTAATGATTTACAGTATACATCGATGATCGGATCATGTCCTCAGAGTAATACGACTTTTGAAGAACTGACTGCAAGAGAAATGCTGCATTTGCATGCAACCTTGAGAGGTTTAAAAGACGCTGACAAACATGTGAAAAACTGGATATCAGTTTTAAGTATGTGATGTTTGTTTATTAAAAATCAAGACGAGATAGACCATTTTTTTTGATACGAGTAGTTACCTACGATTTTGTGTTTTAATTTGATGTTTTTTACTTTTTTTTCTCTTTTTTTAACGTTTTAAATCTAATTGAGCAGCAAATTAAACTATTAATCGTTCAATATGTTTTCACCTAGACATGGAGCACTTTCAAGATAGCTTGATCGAAACATACAGCAGCGGAGGTAAAAGAAAATTATGCGTTGCTTTGTCCTTGATCGGTGATCCAAAAGTCGTGTTCTTGGATGAACCAACCTCTGGTGTGGATCCAGTTGCTAGACAATCCATGTATCAAATCATAAAAAGCAAAAAACTGGCTGGTCAGTCTGTTGTCATCGCATCTCATAAGTACGTCTTTACTTACTAACATGTCTAGCCAAAATTACGTTTCATGCCCTTGTAATTGCAGATGATCACAGCACTCTACTGCGACTAATATTTTGAAAAGTTTTTGTAAAATTATACTGGTATATTTTATTTCAGCATGAGGGAATGTGAAATATTATGTGACCGTGTGACTGTCCTACATAACGGAGTTTTGAAACGAATAGGTAGTATCTCCGCGTTAAAGAAACAATACGCGAATGGTTTCACTTTAGTGGTAAAATTACATCTCGTGATGGATTACACTGACAGAGTCGTCTCCTTAATTGAAACAATTTTAAAGAAATTCGAAAAATTTCGTTGCTCGATTAGAGATCAACGACTGGTTAGTTTGTATAAAATCCATCTTCAATTTTCAAATTATTGTTTACCAAAAAATGATTTCATGGATATTTTAAATTTATTTATAGGGTATATTAAAATTCCGGATTTTAAGTGAAAGAATTTTGTGGTCTGAGATGTTCGGAAAAATGGAGGACGTTAAAAGACTATATAATATGATGATAGAAGACTATATAATTACGAATGCTACAATCGCAGAGGAAATTTTCTTATTGTCCTTGAGCAATCCTGAAAGTTGAGAAATGTTCAAATATCATGCTCTACAATGAAGAAAAAGAGTTTCATCGTCAATCCGGTAGATGTTTTTAAACCGTAAAATAGGTACCTACTTTCAACAAGAGTGTATTATAATAATTATTTGATGTATGTTTGTTTTTATTTATTACCGAGGTAAAATGTTTTTGTAAAGTTGTTTGTTTCATCATTTTTGGAAGTTGAGAAAAATCAATTGTCACATTTTCAAAAAGGAATGTTTGAAAAATATCATAATTGATCATCCTTATCGTGATCAATTTCCTTGAACGTGTGTGAAATGTCTCGGGAAGCGGATGGCCCAATCTTCTCAAGACGTTCGCCCATTCGCCAAATATGTTGATTTTATTGTCCCCGTAGGTGTCTGCTAACTGAAGGCATTTCCGTCAAGCGTCAACCGCGTTAAGTCATCGAAGCTTAAATATCCATCCTTATCTTGATCAATCTCCTTGAACGTTTGTTCAAATGACTCGGGAAGCGGAAGGCCCAATCTTCCCAAGATGTTTGCCCATTCGTAAATACTTATTTTATTATCTCTGTTTGTGTCTGCTAGCTGAAATAATTTTCGTAAGTCGCTGTTGGGCGGTTTTTCTTGCGGTAAAGGTATTGAAATCACGAACGAAGTTTGCAAAATCAGAAAGATTCCAATGAAAAAAGTTGTATAAAAATACATACCTAATTCACTGTTTGAATTATGCGCGTGTATACAAATACAACACAGAAAAATTGACGGAAATGTAACCGATGTATAACTTTGCATTAAGTAGGTAAATTTAGCAATGTAGGTATCTTTAATTACTTAAATTATTATTTAATCAACTTGCATTTTATGTACGAAATAACTTATTACATTTCATGGAATACAATAATGTTTCTATTTGTAGGAGTGATAAAGTCTAACTATTTTAATTAGTGGGTAATGGATTTGGCTTATGACCAATTTAACGCTAAAATATAAATCTGGTACTACACATGAGAAAAAAGAACAAAATTTTTAGTACCTATAGCTACTTATAATACCTAGTCCTCAATTCGAGGGCGATTTTGCCTCATTAATTAAACTACCTATGTACTCACAAATAGGTGACTATTCAATCATTACCAACAACTAACAAGTGTAGGCTCTATTGGCATACCTGCTGAATGCCAGTTTATTATACGTACATACATAGTTATTAGAACGACCCATAGTAAAGAACATTTCCCAAAATTCAACTCGCCTGGCATTTAGTTTCGTTTAGATTCGTTTCATACTCATCCAGATGTTCGATGTTCCTCAGCATATCTTTATAGGGGCAAATCAAGTTTTTCAAAACCAAAGATTTTATAGTAATTTTATGAAAACAAAAAAAAACAAAAATAAGATTGAATTTTATTAACAATAATAATTTTGTCTGAGCTTCAGCAAGTATTAAGTATGTTTATTAAAAATCAACCTTAGTGAGTAAAAATACTAACTATTATACCATTGATATTCAAAATTTATTTATTTTTTTAATTTTAAAAAACGAAGAAAATAGTGATACACTTTATTTAATTTTGAACAATTAAGTCTCTCCTTGCTTCATTTAAGTATAATGGTCGTAAAAAGCTTCGGAAAAAACACAGGGAAAACAATAAACAAACTAAGAAACCATTCTTTGTTTTTACATTTATTAAAAATAAATAAATGAATAAAAACTCCTGAATTAGGTAGGTGAATCAAAAGTCAAAATAAAACAGTAAACACTCCACATGCAAACATTTTCTCATTTTTGGCAAATTTTCCAAAATTGGTAAATTTTTGCACAAAAATGATGAAAACCGCCTTAGTCATTTTTTTGTTCACACAACATTAAACATTTTTTTTTCATATTTCATTTACCTATTTTAAAGGAAAAATGAGTATTGTAATGCATTCTGGGATAGTTGAAGATGTTTTTTTTAAATACTTGACCATAAAGTTTTTACATTAGGCCTGCCATTGAAGTAGGACCATAGGACAA
Source organism: Planococcus citri (assembly GCF_950023065.1). NCBI lineage: Eukaryota > Metazoa > Arthropoda > Insecta > Hemiptera > Pseudococcidae > Planococcus > Planococcus citri. The sequence continues at coordinate 33,920,566 of NC_088680.1, forward strand.
CAACGTTTTCATTGATTTGTACAAGAATCACTTTCGACTAAGGCGACTTTCAGACTTTCACCATTAGCCCTTCAAACGGTGTAACTTTTTATATTCACAGATAGTAAGAAAATGTTTGCATCTTTAAAATGTCGTCAATAACCCACAGTGCTCAAATTGACGAATAAAAAGCAAACACAATTTGAAAGTATGAAATCGTCAAAATTTGAATCATCCCAAATTGGTTTTTGAATCAAGTGTTCCCCTTCAATTTTGAAGGTATGCAATTTATCATAGCAACATTTTTTTGTTCGTCAACTGATGATCTAAGTAATCCAAAACTTTTCCTTCTTTTTTAGGATTTTTTTTTCCAAAATTGGTAAATTTCGAGTATGCGAAGCACGTGGCTCCTTCAATTCACAAGATAAGCAACCAGGCAACCAGTCAACCAGTCAACCAGTCATACATGTTTTTTGTTCGTCATCGTCTTCGACGTCTTCGTCTTTCTACGTCGGCTACGTCTCCAGTCTCCGTCTCCACAATTAGTATTCTCTACGTTCGTTTCGTTGGAAAGACGATTCCTGGAACACCCTGTCCTTCATCCTTGTGTAAGTGTGTACTTATCATTAGAATAGAATTATTAATGTCTTTTATCAGCTTTGGACTTGAAAACAACAGGTACAGAAGATTTTCCATCAACTTCCACGTCCGATTGACTTAGAATCACATTTGACGGTACGTACTTGACATTTAACTAGATTCGGTCCCTTAATTCTCACCGATAGGAGTCTCACTGTTGAAATATTTCTTCCCTGAATGCATCCGCACACGTACGGATCCGGAGGAACATGAACAATACGGCTCGAATCTGAATCCATATTGATCATCATAGCCTTACCATTACTTATAAATACGATGTCTTCTTGTGCTGTGCTCGTTAACCACTTGATAATTATTTCAGTTCCAGGGACGGTCAATTTGATATGCAACGATGCCAAGTGAATAATGTTGAAATACTCGAACTCCGTCGATGAATTGAATCTAGCCCTTTGTATTGGTATTATCATCGAAAGTACATTCCATTCAGAACTGGCTGTCGAGCTCTCGGTTTCCTCTAGTACAGATAGTAGATAAAAGCTCACATTCGTCACCGGAATATCGCGACTTTGATAGAACTGTATCGCCAAGGATACTAGTAAGTTTTCTATTTCCAAATTTGGTATCTTGTAACTCTCTTCCTTGATGTAATTTCTGTGACAGAGGTAGCCTTGTTCAAACAATAGACCTACTAGATCTTTAATTTTATCATCTCTTATGTATACGTCTGTGTTATCTTTGGTCATATTGGGTAAGAATTTCTTATCATTGAGTAAACGACGCTTCCTGAACCTGCTGCAGATGGTCCCGTATCGCAGAAGTTCATTGAACGCTGTTCGGAAAAAGGTTACACGAAGGAATTGCGTTATGAATGCGGTATTCTGAACAAAAGCAGAAGCCCAGTACGGTCGTAAAGCGTTCGATTCGTTTCGATGGCGATAATATTCCACTATTGAGTAAGTATTGTAAATTGGTCTGTATATGAGATTAGTTTCGTACCCAGCGTACCATTTCTTAACGTTAATTTTTTCTTGCTCTGAACATCGGTATCGTTCAAATAGCAGATCCAGTTCCGTCGGGAGTATTCCAAAAAAAGGAGCGTAATAATCTTCTTCCAGGAAAGGGAATTGACGAATGTTTCCATACAGTGGAGCGCTTACTTTTCGATCACTTACGCTTAAAATCAAGGAACGTTTAACGCAATACGGACTTTTGGTGACGTTCAGTATTATCGAATGGATCATGAAATATAACGGATCTGTTACGTAAGGTTTGACGAAATCATATTTACTAGTGTAATCGAAATTGTCGACCAAAAGAACCACTTTAGATTCGTTGAAATATTTGTATAATATCTCGCTTAATACGACTAAACTATCTAGTAATTCTTTTTCAGATAGGTTAGCTTGTAAAGCTTTCTGAAATAAGTCGCCGTGATGAAGAACAGTACTTTGAAGCTTATCAGTCAACCAATCGTACTCTTTAAATGTTTGCTGCACTTTGCTAGCCAAACCAGTGACTAGTTTTTCATGTGTAACTTCTCCATCAACGTCGTACTTTAAATCGAACAGGATAACCGGATGTTGAGCCAAATGAGCCGAATATGCTTCTTCGTGCTGGGAAAGTTTTAAATAATGTACCAAGTGATAAGCGCTAGTTCTTCTCATTGGTTTAGGTCGATAGTCAAAATCTAATTCAAACTGTATTAGTTTTTTCAACATTTGCAGGTTTGTGGTTTTACCAAATTTCGGAGGAATTGTAATGAAGGCGATTTTGCCACAACGCGATCGAAATATTTCCAAAAATAGTTCGCTTTTATCGACGAAGTAAGGAGTTTTGATGAAGTCGACATTGTAGTCTAAGATGGCCAGCGTTTCGGTCTTAATAGAGGAGATCAAGAATAGGAGAAATATCGAGATCGAGATCGCCATCTGCAGGAGTCTGTCGTGGAGCTGAAAATAAAAGTAAAGTTTTTAAGAGTACTACTTTCTCTATTTGTACCTAATTTGTTTCTAGATTAAGTAAGCAGACGATTCCTTTCCTTATTTAGTAGGTATTATCTTTTCGCCCAGATCATTTCATTTTTTCCCTTTCAGAACCGTTAACATAATGACCTTAACCTCTGTGAGATAGAGATTTATGAAGTAGGCTGCTTGAGGACCTCTGGCCCATCATTTGACCCATGCATTACTTGCTTTTAATTGAGATGAACCTCTTATCGATTTCCATTCACAAAAAATATTCAAAAAAATAAATAATACTTACGAAAATGATTTCTCACGTTGAAGTATATTCAGTCTGAACCAAACGAACGAAACATTGAGCGAATAAGTAAAGAATATAACTGAAACAGCCATATCTATTAATTATTTAATTTGGGTAGGTGCCTATAATATTGGATGGATATTAGTATTACACTTATCAGAACGGATAGCGTTATTAACTGACTTATTTTCATTAAAACAGCTGCCTAAATTTTTTTGCCTTAATTTAGGTGAAATGAAAAGCCTGTCAGATTATCTATAACGATCGGATCCAGCTCATTGAGAAGGTATCTATGATAAGAGCAGAAGGTCGTGTGGAATAATTTTCGTTTGATGGGTCAGCTGAAATGTCAGAACGTCGAATCCAATGTGACGAAAGTGAGATTTTCCATTTATAAACTCTGGGGTAATTTTAATTGTTCTAAAATTATTCCAATAGGTATCACTTAATTTGACAGCCTGAATGAACATGATAGGTGGTATACTAGAATCGTGAAACTCGGTGTGAGAATAACGAATAACTATAGCTTACCTTCACTTTCGAAGAAAGAAATGAATGAAAGTACTTTCTTGAATTGCCTTGCCGTTAGGTTTTTGCTTCTGCTTCTTCAAAACAAGGAATAAATAACTTGGTTACTTTTTCAAAATTCTAGGTAATTACCTACCTACTTACTAAATTAATTATTTCTTCTTGTTTTTGTTGAAATTTTTCAAAATATTCCCACACGAATTTTTTTATTTTATCAATTTTCTAATGATGATGTGGATGCAAAAAAAAAGTTATTGAATAAATTAAACTGCAATCATGTAATGTTTAAAATATGACACATTTTTATTATTTTAAAAATTCGAAATTGGCCTTTTTCAAAATTGCAGTACACACTTTTGAGTCCTTTTTCGTTAATTTCTTCATAACTTTTCAGCTGCGATTCCAACGATTCCAAGTGTTTATTTATTAATGGATATTTCTGCTGATCGATTGGCACGATTATCTAGTAGAATAAAATTTTAAAAAATCTGAATCAGGCAACGGTAATTTTAGTTTTATCAACAATAACTTTATAAGTTTCAGCACAATGGAAATTTTTTTCATTTTTACATTTTATTACTTGAAACCTGTTCTAATTGATCAAATAAAGTCAAACTTAGGAAATGGGGTTCTTTTGGGGACTAGAGTTGACCCCTGCAGCGGGGAGGGTCAAGGTTGAAAATTACAGATAGGTCATTTTTTTGGAGGTGCATAAAAAGGTCCCAAATAAGTGAAAAGAGTCCAAAATCATACCATTGGTCAGTATCTCCTTTGTGACCAACATATCCAAATTTCAGCTTCCTAGGTCATCCCCACCCCATTTAAGGTGGGGAATGACCCCCTTACCTCTAAAATTGATCTAGGTGGTTCAAATGTTCAGCATACAGTGGGAGGGTGCCCCACAAGTGATAATTGCAGGTTTCAATCTTCCAACCCTATTTGACCTCTCTCCAGGGTCAAAAAAGTGGATTTTTGGTCTATTTTACGTGTTTTTAAATTTTTCAGACAGCCTACACCCCCTCCAAATTGACCTAGAGGGTCCAAATTTTCACAGTACAATGGAAGGATGTACCCAAAGTGCCTTTGGCATGTTTCAACCTTCCACCCCCATTTTTACAGAAAGGTCATTTTTTTGAAGGGGCATAATATGACCCCAAATAAATGAAAAAGGTCCAAAATCATACCACTGGTCAGTACCTTCATTGTGATGAACATATCTAAATTTCAACTTCCTAGGTCAGGTCATCCCCACCCCACTTGAGGTGGGAAAAACCACATTTGACCACAATTTTTGACCCCCTCACCCCTAAAATTGAACTAGGGGGTCCAAACTTTCAGCATACAATGGGAGGGTGCCCCATTAGTGATAATTGTAGGTTTCAATCTTCCAAACCTATTTGACCTCTCTCCAGGGTCAAAAAAGTGGATTTTTACATGTTTTTTCAATATTTCAGACAGCCTGTAGCCCCTCCAAATGTCCCAAAGTCTCGCTTTTTTTTGCCAAAAATTGACAAATATCCCAGCTCTGTGCTAAAATAATCAAAGTCCGGCTTTCTGTCAGAAATTGCTAAAATTTCTCACTTTTTTCCAAAAAATTGCTAGAAAGCTCCTGAAGTCTTACTTTTTTCCAAAAGTGGTTCAAGTATCATTTTTTTTTTTTTTTGTCAGGGATTGCCAAAAATGTGTACATTTCTGCTATAAGTTGCCAAAAAGTCTCTCTACGTATGTATTTTACCAAAAAATTGCAAAAAGCCAACTTTTTTGACAAAAATTTCCTTACCTCGAAGTATCAGTTTTTTGCGAATAAATTTTCAAGAGATCCTAATACTTTTAAGTTTTAACTGAATTTGTCAATGTCTCAATCAGTTTTTTTTCGGTGATTTTTTTTGTATTAAAATATTTTGTAACTTTTTTCCTATGGGTACCTATAAAAAAATAAATCGAATGCAGTGACCATTTTTTCTCAATTACCTACTGGTAAAAATAGGTACTCGGTACCTACATAATTAATCTAAATTTGAACCCATCGTTCATCAGATTACAGAAACGAGTGTAATGAAATGAAAACTAATTCATTGTAAAAAAGAAAACAAGATTTAATAATTATGTACAAGTACATGCTACATACCATATTTATGCATATTAATAATTTATTATCACGTAGGTATTATTTGATTTAAAAGGAAGAAAACATTTACATTTGATTCATAAAGACTTATATCTACGTATTTTTTTATTAAAAAGTAAAATTCATATTTACATTGTCAACATGACTAAAAGAAACCACGCTTGTAATTAAGTCTAAAATTACGAGTTGGTGAGATGAAAAAAAATCCATTGAGCATCATAATGTATCCTTGAGATTTCAGGGATAGGCAACCTACGTGGATACGTTGTAGAAATGAGATGCCTACGCACTGGTTTGAAGGGAATGCTTCACCTACCAACGATAACGAAATAACGATTTGTGATCGAATTCCAAAGGACAGATAGGTATTTCGTTTCAAGTTCGTAGGATTTAGCAGATCTAAGTTCTCATTCAATTTCAGGAAGTGAATACAACGAATTTGATTCTTTAGACGAGACCTGATTATTTTCGAAATCCTCGAAAGAAGCTTCTTGATTTTGTTGATATCCCTGTTCCTCTTTCTGTTTCAGCTCATACTGATCACTTTGTTGCAGTTCTGCTGTATTACCCGAATGCGAATGTTCGTGTTCTGTATTCTCATCCCATTGATTACGATAAACTTGTTTGTCTTCTTCGCCGGCCGAATCCGATCCGTAATCCCTTAACGAAGCCCTGACATCGCCGTAGTCTGTAATCATCACGTTTATAAATATCACTCGACTGATACCTTTCACAGGCAGAGAGTAATTCAACGTCGATGGCAGTTCCTTTTCTTCTTCTAGTTTCTTAACGCGATGCAAACTAACAATTAACACTTTATTATTTTCAATTATCAGCACATCGCCTCTGAATCCTACGGTGGCTTTGAAATTGACGTTAATCTGAGGTAAAATAGATCTGATCTCCAGAGCAGAAATATGCAGTATGCAATAGTATTCGAATTTGGCAGCGGAGCGAAACTTGGGTAAACGAGCCAAACTGTACGCTTGTTCGAATTGTATCCTGAATTCCTCTTCGATTACTGTCGGATCGCGATCAGTCGATTGGAAAGTTCTAATAAATAAATCTCTGAGGGCGTCGATCGGAATACCTTTGGTTCTATAAACGTGAGCTAATACTTTACCGAAATACTGTCTTAATTCCATATTTGGTATTTTGAATTCTGTCTGTTTGGCGGTTTGACCCAAATATCCGTTTTCGAAAAAGAACGAATACATTTCGTGCAATTCGGTAGTCTCTACGACCTGATCGAATTTCACCGAAAGCGAATCGAACCGTGGCAAGTGTCTGGATTCGAAGCGTGATTTACGTATGAAAATGGAAGCTCTTCGAAAAGTAACCAGTTGGATTATTTTTTCGCGGAATTCGGGCACTTTGAGGAATGGAAGTAAGTTATGCGATGGTATAGTCTTGGGCCAATAGCATCGTAAAGCGTTGGACGTATTTCGATTACGGAAGTATTGCGTAACCGAGTAAGGCTGATAGAATGTTTTAGGTTTTACCCAGGTGCTGTACCCGTTATACCATTTCTTGATCGATGTTCGTTCTTCTTTAGAACAATTGTATTTGGTATACAGACCTTCCATATCTTCCGCAGTGAAACCGAAATGATCGCTGTATATGTGATCGTCCAAGAAAACGTAGTTACGTAAACGACCTTCGACATTCGGTCCGGTAGGTAACTTCTGCGAGCTGGTTATTGTTCCAAAACCGTACCAGAAGTAGTGATAGGGTTGATTGAAAGGGTACATGAGCATTTCGTTTATCAAAGAATACGCATAATCGACGACAGATTGTGATAAATGATCAGCATGTAACTGAAAATGATCGTAATGATCGATCAATATTATAGCTTTAGAATACTTGTTATATCTATACAAGAGTTTCGGCAGCACCATTAAAGCTTCGAAAATCTGAGTGGTGTTGAGATCGCCGTGCAGCACTTGTTCGAAATACTGAAGTTCGTATTCGCTAACCGATGTTTTCCAATTAGCGTAATCGTTTCGAATTTTTTTCAACAGCCAGTGGTATTCTTGATATGATTCTTGTACACGAGAGATCAACCAAGGTAACACCACATCCTCCGTTGGAGTTCCTGTAATGGTGTATTTCAAATCTAGTAGTACTACCGGATGTCGGCCAAAATGCTGTCTCATAAATGGTCTGTTTTTATAGATTTCTAGTTGTTGGATTATCTTAAAAGCCGATGATCCTATCGGATCTATCGTTGTGCCCGTCGAGTCCACTTCGATGTTGAAGAACGTCTTCAGCATTTGCATGTTTATCGTTTTGCCGAAAAATCGAGGACAACAGATGAAATTATAATGGCCCGAACGTTCTTCGAAAAATGCTTCTAGTAAGGCTGATTTGTCGACGAACGAAGGCGATTTTACAAAATCCATGTCGAACTTCGGATCGCCCAATGTTGCGGGTAGGAGATGTAGAATACATGATATCGCCGAAATTATAGTCAGCATTTTGAAATCTGTTACTAGCTGGTTACCTACCTAATTTAAAGCGCTACCAACCTTTGAAATTCGCACTTGCTTTCTTCTCCTTCGTTGCTTTCATCACTCAATAATTTTTATAAGTAGGTTATGAGTACCTACCCATTATTATGAGATTTTAAAATCATACGAGTAGATATATCTTTACGCTTCTGTATTTCTTGTTACGTAGGTATTCGATGAAATCTCACAGGATGCTGGATAAGGTCCTGCCGAATCTTGTTATTTCGCCTTCAAAGGTAGATCAGCTTGGATCAATTTACATTAGAGAGAAAATGACTATGGTCGCATCCGAAATGTATCCTCATTCTGAGCATATTCAATAAGAATATTATACCTACCTACGAATGGTATGTGATTAGAGAGTTTTATTGAATAGATTCGGAAAACAGTAAATATTTCGCTAATCTTACCCGAACGTTGTGCAAGGCCTCGGGAATGTCAATCGGATCGGATTACATAGAGAGAAAATTACTGGTATTTTTGCTCACAAATTCAGGTCAGACCGTCTTGAGAATGTGGAACTGACCGAAAATCACTTTGTAGGTTAGATTAGCTGAATTATTTAATCAAACTAACGCATGGTTCATTGAGATGAAAGGAAATTGATATCTGAGCATGTGATTAGTTAATCTTGTGAATCATCAATCATCGTACCTATACAGTTTTGCCGGATTCCTGTATAATATTTTTCAGGTGTTGTAAAACGTTTGTGAACGAAAAATTATTATTTTTTAATACGAGTACCTACCTATCTTATTTCGTGGTCTTTTTTTGCGAGCTTTTGCTCTCGCTTTGCTCGGGCCTATTTGCATTGTCTTTTGTTTGAAAATTGAAATTTTTAATTACCGATTAGCTTTGCTCTAGCTTGGCTTGGCCCTCTTGTGTTTTTTTTACAAATTGAACTTTGAAAAAAATCCATCTTTCAAATTTAAAAAAATGCTCAAACCAAACAAAATACACTTTTTATTACTTCTCAAAGCAAGCTTTTGCCCTCGCGTTGCTCAGGTCTGTTCGCTTTCCATTTTCAAAATTGAAATTTTTGAAAACTCAACATTCAACTGCTAAAATTTGGGAGCCAAAAAAATGAACAAATTTTTTAAAAACACAACATTTTTCAACTCTTGAAATAGGTACGAATTTTTAACGCTTTTGCACTCGTTTCACTCGGGGCAGTTTCTATGTATTTTTTAAACTAAAAAAATTCCATATTTGAAACTTACATAAATTCAAAAAAAAAAAAACCATTAATTTGGGTATTACATCAATTGGTAAAATTTTAAATTTTCATTTCATCAGCTCCCAAGTCCTATTTCATTTTAGAAACTCGTAATTTTACTTGACAAGATTCAATGAGCAAAACTGAAATTAAAAACTAAGAGCTGAAGCCTGAAACTGAAATGCAAAAGATTTGCTATCACTGTGTGAAGGTGTTGCCTAGCTTTAAATTTGAAGGGGCCAATCATGTTGGAGTTTCAATGTAATTACAAACTGGATTTTGAAACATCAGATCAAATTTTGGATTTTTAAGAATTCTTCAAAAATTGAGGAATGAATTTTAGCAGCTGAAATTTTGGTTACGAGGATTTCAGACCTTGCTTTTTCCAAAAATCGTGGTCCTCAGAATTTCCTTTGTGAGAAACCACATTACCTATTGCGTTCAAAATATGAAAAAATGAACCAGCAAGATTGTAATTTTTATATTCAGTGGTTCCATTCAGATTCAGTTGGTACAATACTATAATAAGTATCCAGCTTCATACCTATGCGCAATATGTACTCCTACTCATCTTCAAGAATAAGTTATGTATTAAAAAGCCAAATTGTAAAAACCGCATTTAATAAACATTAAAATATTATAATCCATTATCAGCAACACAGATACATACTTACTTAAGATCCTTTTTTTTACGTACATGAATAACACATTTAAAATGATAAATAATTTTGGATGATACAATTCTCTTTTGAGATATAAAATAACACAGTAAATTAATGTATCAACACACAAGATAGTAATTCCATTAAAATCGCGATGAGTAAAAATTACAAATCAAATACCTATACCGACTAGCAATTAAAATATCGGTTAAAAAAAAAGAAAGTTCGCTTGGAAGATCATTAAAAAGAAGACTAGAGACTTACAACTATATCTCTCACCAGCATTATCGCAATTATTATGACTGATAATTAAATCGTATTGCAAATTTAAAAAAAAAAGAAAAAGAAAAAAGAATTAGTTGTAAAACAAATATGGGCCAATTTTGTTAGCATTAATCAAGCGTGAACATCGGAGAAAAAACATTTTTAGTGATTCAAAAGGAATTTCAAACCATTAGTAACACAAAATAAATAAAAAGGTTTAATTTGAATATCCAAGGACGAGTTACGTGCTATCTTAGACTTGGCTTGGAATCAGGCGAAGTATTGCTATCCGATTCGATTGCTTGGGACTCATTTTCTGATTCTAGTGGGGATTTGTCTGCCTCATCAACTGCTGCTTTCAAAGTGGTCATGTCGAAAGAACCAATAAGATCTGGTACACTTTCGACGGTTTCTTTTTCGGCGTCGGTGGGACTGTTTTCAGGTTTTTCCGAATTATCTAACAACTGATCTTGATTTATTGTGCCTTCATCAGATTGCGGAACTGATTTCTCATCATCTGCAAAATTATGATAACGTGATAATGATGAGCTTGTAAGTTGACAAAATGAACAATGTGTAAGATATCAATGATTATAAAGCTTACGATCAGATTTTAGTACAGAGCTCACGCCGCTGGTATCCACTAGGTCTGAAAAAAATAAAAATAAACCAACGTGTTAAGTGCACAAAATATAGATTTGAAACCATTTTTTTTTTTTCATCAATGGTAATTTTCTATTTAAAAACATCATTCGGGCAATTTAACGTTTTCTAAACCTTAAAGATGAATTGAAACTGAATTTTAAAATCCTATTAAAATTTAAATGAGAGATTCTAATTGTAAGTTCAAACGAACCATTTTAATTACTCACCTATTTCAGAATTATTAGCATCGGATTCATCTTGGGAGCCTGTATCCGAACGTAAATTAGGAGCGTGAGGTCTTTGCTTTCTAGCCGGATTCCACTGCAGGCAATACGCACATCGAAATGCTAAAAGACATCATGTTTTATGTTTATTCTTCATAGATGAAATTAACATGCACACAGAACGTGTACGTTTAAGGACAAAATTACCATAAGACGTGTTGTAAACTACCTACCTAGGTATTCAAATTCGTGTTTTAGAGCCATACCGTTATGTGAACTGCACATGCGACAAATTAAAGCATACCTATTCCCAGGCCCATCTCCGATCACCATATCAATTAATTTATCGAATGCTCCTCTGTTACGTGGTAATACAGGTCTCGGTAGAGATAATCCTGAAAATTAATTTTCGAAATTTAAATTACATGTCTCGGTTTTAAACCAAATATGGTAATTCATTTATGTACTTGGTTGTAACTGATTGGAATTCGGAACTGCTTGAAAAGCGACGTCTGGAAGAGGCGTCGTGCCATTGAACCGGTTCACTGGTGTTGGAACTATTCTTTGACGCGCAACCATATCGCTTCTTGAATTTATCGGTACAATACTTTTCTCATTTTTAATTATAGGTTTCTGCAATGATGAAAAAAAATCAAAATCTACAGTAAACATCAATTCGTTTGAATGGAAATTGTCATTTTAAAAATAAAACATTGATTAGATAATCGAACAATTATTTTCTGACAACATAAATAATATTTGCTGAACATTGAAACGACTCAAACAGGAAAAAATGGCAAACCAAATAAAAAAAAAGTAATAACAAGGTATTTAATTAAAGATGATTAATTAAAAAGAAAGTAGGTAATTTATATCGTCTCAACAAGGTTAAACATTCTGTGAAACCAGCATCAAAAGCATCAGAGCGTGTAATTTGAAACTCATTATCACATCCTCGGTGAGTATTCCCGAGTTTGATTTTTATTGTGATAAATGTTCCCAAATCGAAATTACATTCTCGAGCCATATTTATATTACTTACCACCGAGTCTTTATTCAACTGCTCGGGAGCGAATTTCTCAAGTATTTCTTTGGCTACTTTGTAAACTTCTTTATCCATTACTTCATCGAGCATTTTCTTTTTTGTCACCTTCAGTGATTTCAATGAAGTCTCATTCTTGGCTAATTTTCTTTTATAATACCAAGATAAAATTCTTCTCGTTAAATATATCCTGTCAATAGATACATAAACATGTTGATATTAATTTTATCGCCAAGAAGAACTATTGAGAATGAATTATTTTGAATATACTTACGCTACTGGGAATATTAAAAGTGGCATAAATTTAAAGATGTTCTCTTTGAACGTATCCGGTGAGAAATAATAATAATATACGGCTAATGCGGCTATGTACACTAATATAGACGATAAAACTAATTTTCCAATAACTCTACGAAATTGTTGCTCAGTCTCTTTTTGAAATTTTTCAATACTTTTGATTTTCTGCGAAAACAAACGAATAATAATTATACATGTCAAGTGACTAACAGTTCTGAGAACAAAAGATAAAGATAGATCCATCGACGTAACACTCGAAACTTGGTACTTTAACATACCTGTTCGATATCATCCAACTGCTCGATTGTAGTTTTCTTTTTCTGAAATAATACGATACTTTGTTATAATATTATGTAAGAGATATTTCGAATGAAAAATTGACCATAAGTACAACTAAAACTTACTCGAAATCTTGATATTATAGCACCCATGATGATAAGCTCGAAAGATGTATCTAATAGACAAACACGGTTCGATTAATGCATCAACAAAAACATACCAGCAGCAGGCGGAAGACTGCAAGAATTTTATCGCGATTACAAGTTTACAGAGTGAAGTATCTTAATGAAAAAAACATTCAATTTTTCTTGAATCTTCATTGTATGTAAAATCAAATCGAAATCAACTTGTAGAAATTTTACAATTCACTTCGTCTCGTAACGAATTCATAAATTTTTTGACTTGTTTATGTTTTTGTTATCAACGAAAATTTTTCATTGTTGCCACTAAAGGAAAAAAATTAAGTAATAAATAATCGAATTCTCAGGCACGAAAATATTAATATGGAGCCGCAGAAGCAGAATTTGAATTTGATTCTGATTTTAATTGCAAAAGAAAGAAATTATTGATCAAGTTGTTCGAATTTAAATTTTAAAAACCAAAAATAAATGCAAATCCGGTAAAGAGAAACTTCGCGCTGTAAAGACATGCACACTGAGTCCGGGACAAAAATTTCAAGGACATCCATAAATTTTATCAAATTTGCTGTGTTTTCAGTTCAGCTCGTCGACTGATAAGGTGATGAATTACTAAAATTAGAACTAAAATTCGTCCTTTGGTTACTGCAATTGCACGTACAACTTGATTTTAAGCAATACAACTTTCAACACGTACTATACAGTCGTTCCTGTTATTCAAATAAACTTCAATCATGTTCGGGTACAGCAAATTGAAGCTCCTCGGTAATTTAGGCAGGAAGGAGGTGATATTTCAGTGTATTCGGCAGGTATAACAATTCTACGATAATTTTCCTGTAGTTAAGATGTCAGATAATCAAATTAATCGTTCCTTATCCCGAATATCTGGTTTTAAAATCCGGATTTGTTCACTTGCACGATTTAGCTACACTTCTATAATAACATTCCTTTCTGGGTGTTCATTGCGTCGATTAACTTTATGCAGAGAATTACTATTGAATATAAGGCAAATGAGTATTCGAGCATGTTTCTGTTGTGTTTCAGGAAACAACACTTTCTCATGAAGTGGTCTCCCATGAGCTAATTAAGCATCCTCAACATAAGAAACAGGTGAGTACTATTGGTGGAAGGTGAAGCTAGGAAGAATGATGTGTAATCGGTCAAATGGGTTACTAACGTGCGTTGAACACGTTCATAGGTGTTTAACTTCATTCCGATAGATTTGAAGCACTGAAATTTGCAACAAAAAAAAAGTTGTTGGCAGCTCCAAACTCCAAAGTGGCCTAAAACCATTTCAGTAGATTGAGCATGTTTTAATTACGATATAAAGTGAATTTTAGCTTTGCAACTTTGTTGAAATTTCAAGTACAGGGTGCTTAGAAATATCGTGAACCCCTAACAAAGATTTCTGCTGAATATTTCGGTTGGTCACAGTGAATGATAATAATGATAGCACATGATTGGTTGTTAGACTGAGATGATAACATTCCACCAATCATATGCATCTATTTCACGTTGACAACCTACATTTTTAATAAAAAACTTTCTTTGGGGTTCACGATATTTCTGGGCACCCTGTACCTATCAAAAATCTGCTGGAAGCTCCAGACCTGCTCACAACAACGGTTCGAATCGAAACTGTTCTCATTCAATTCGGAGGTTCGAAAATAGGGTGCATACCAAATTTTAGCTTTCTAGGTATACTTGGTTAAATTTTGATTTTTGATTTTGAGGTCAACTTGGTCAAATTTTGATTTTTCATTTTTAGGTCAACTTGGTCAAATTTTTATTTTTTTATTTTACATTTTAGTCCAAATTTGACTTTTAAAAATTGAAAAAATTCCACAAAATATCCAACTTAGTTAATGTCTTGCAATACGAAAATACTAATACCTACCTGTTTTTATTTTAAAGGCTGTATTACCCAAAGCCCGTTATGGTGGTCGACATGCGGTTACAATGTTACCAGGAGGTGGCATTGGCCCCGAACTCATGAGCTATGTGAAAGAAGTTTTCAAGTAAGACCATTCTAATTTCATTTAAAAACTACTCCGAATTTCCATTACTACTTCGACTGATTCTTTTCAAAGATACGGCGGTGTACCTGTTGATTTTGAAATCGTCCAAATTGACCCTACTAGCGATAGCAACGAAGATTTAGAATACGCCATTACATCTATTAGAAGAAACGGTGTAGCGATCAAAGGTTTTATATTATATTTTATTACGATTTTCTTTCATTTCTACTGCTAGATTCTTACAATAATTCCACCTTGTGATAGGCAACATTGAAACGAAAAGTTTGGATACCGGAGTAATCTCTCGTAACGTTGCCATTCGAAACGAACTCGACTTATACGTCAACGTGGTTCACTGCAAATCGTATTCTGGAATAGATGGCCGTCAAAAAGGCATAGATATCGTAATAGTGCGACAGAATACCGAAGGCGAATACGCCATGTTGGAACACGAAGTATACCTACACCTCTATTTGCGCAACCTAAAGCGAATTCGTAACCTAATTAACGATATTTTATAGAGCGCTCAAGGTATCGTAGAATCGATGAAAGTTATCACTGCCCAAAATTCGGAACGAGTTGCTCGATATGCTTTTGAATTCGCTAGACAGAATGGTCGCAAGAAGGTTACAACTGTTCACAAAGCCAACATCATGTAAGTTTCCATCTCCTGACTCAGTTGAACTTTAAAAATTTCAATTTCCATATCTACTTAATTTTTCATTTTTATAATTATTTATTTTTCAAGGAAACTATCGGATGGCTTATTCTTAGAGGTATCCCGCGAAGTAGCCAAAGATTATCCAGAAATTCAACACAACGATATGATTATCGATAACACTTGCATGCAGCTTGTATCAAACCCTCGCCAATTCGACGTCATGGTTATGCCTAATTTATACGGTTCTATTGTTTCCAATGTGATTTGTGGTTTAATCGGAGGTGCTGGATTATTATCTGGTCGTAATTACGGAGATTACGTAAGTACCAACATAGAAAATTTCTATTACCGGAGGAAATATTTTTAAAATAAATCTTCATCCGCAGTACGCAGTTTTCGAACCTGGTACCAGAAATACAGGAACTGCCATTGCTGGTAAAAATATAGCTAATCCTGTCGCAATGCTGAGTGCTTCGGTCGATATGTTATACCATTTAGGATTGAGAAGTTACGCTGAGACAATTCAAATGGCCATTGAAAAAACCATGAACGAGGATTTACTTCATACTTCAGGTAATACTAATTTCATTTTATTTGTACATCGATACCTGTACAGTGTACCTTTATAATGGAGTGGATTTCTTTCCAACAGACCTGAAAGGAAGCGCTACCAGTCTCGATGTTGTCCAGAACATCATCAAACATGTTCAAACCTTATCTGCCAATTGGTAAGTTAAAACATGTCACGAAATCATTGAATGATAGTACGTTCGGATGGGGTTTTTGATATGGAAAAATTTTCTTATTTCAATCTACAACTTGAGTGTCTCTTTAAAGTAAAAAAATATTCATTATTGGTACTTTGATTACAGTGTTCATCTTTAGGATCTGTAAGTACTAAGTTGTCTTTAATCCTTCGAGTAGGCAAATAGGTCTTAGTTGCTTAGCTTAGGTCTTCCTTCCCCCCGTAGAGTTGATTTTTATTTTGGAATTTGGACTTGATACGAATAGAATACGAGTTCCAAAATACACGTTGCTTTTATAATTTTACAGAACTGTCGCGATTTTACGATGCTGATTGCGAATTACGGTTCAGTATCGAGTAAGTACTTATGTATACCCCGAGTGCTGTGTACTAATCTCAGTGATGTGCTGCTTTGAAGCATTTGCTAGCATTATTTATCCGTATCTGTTTAACAATTCACTGATCATGCTTGGCAGTAGTAGATGCGGTGATAGATTACCTAATGTAGCCTAATTGTGAGCGTGCAATTATAATAGAGATTTCAAGTTCAATTTTTCGATTCAACTTTTCCCTCTTCTCTTTATTTACATATGTAGAAGTCAAAATTCCATTTCCGAAAACTAGAATCTTTCTTTATTTTGCATGTTCACGAATGATGGTGTGTAGTTTTGTGTTCGAGTAAAAAGTAGTTCGTGAACTAACCTATACCAATTAATATAATTTTATCACTTCTTATTACTGCACCTCACGTTAGTCGAGAATGTTTCACTTTCAAAGCTAAAGTTCTTTAATTATTGTAAGGTGAAGTACCCAAATATGACCATCTATCCTAAAATCGTATTTGTTGAGTAAAAAAAAAAATTTTCTAAACGAAATTTCGACAGAAAATTTTGATTTATTTTTCAAAAGTAAGGTGTTCAAAAAATGCAAGATTCTCTTTACTTTCGATTAATATGATTTTTGAAGCCAGTAAGTATGATAAAAAAATCCTAATGTGTTCACATTTGGGCACTTTACCTTATACAGGATTAAAAACTCACATTTGATAAGTATCGAGTGAAACAATTTCGATTTCGATATTTCACAAGTTTCGTAAGACACTCGGGGAGAATAAATGCACTCGTCAATCATGCATTGTCTATGTGATTATTTCGAATCGATTGGAGTACGTGTTTCAGTCTTATTCCATCACTAATCGAACTATTTTGATGTTTCAGCCCGAAAAAGAACGCATCCATGGGTTACACGACCAACGTTGTTCATCATCCTTACGTCAAGTTCCCATATCGTGTTACTCTGTAGTTATTTCATCGTTTCGCTTACAATTCAATTTTCTATTTACGTTTACCCTAGTTTTAACAGTATTTAAAATATATTTCAAAAATAAAAAAAAAAGTAATAAAAATACGATACTAGTCACGAAGAATTATGCGCGAGTACCAGAAAAACTCATCTTACATGCGTCGTTTGTATAAAATTCTCATTTTAACGGATATTTTGTTGAAGTTTTCGTTTTAAACAATAATTATTATTAGGTATCGTGTAAAAAATTGTATTCAAATTAAATACACATTACATCTATATTGATTGTTTATAAAATTATCATACGATAACTAAGCTCTTAGTTTATTCGTTGTCTTCTGATTTCAGTAAAATTTGATCACATCAGCTCGATTTTTGATAGAAAAATTATACAAATTATGGAAAGACATTCAATATTATAAGTACACGCCGAAATTCGATCATTTCTCTTGTACGAAGAATAATACAATGCTATTCTTATTATATTTTCTAAACGATACAAAAGTACAAAAAAAAAATCAAAAATCACTCGAGTCCAAAGTCTTCCATCTCTTGTCATAAACTATATAGTTATCGGATGGTGTTCTATTGTTGATTTTAAACAAAAACAAAAAACAAATAATAAAGCTGTATACAATTCACATACGTACAAGATTGTTTATCTGTACAATTATTTACATAAAAATGATACTAATGTCTTTTTTAAATAGGTACTCGAAGAAATGAATAGCTAATAGGAGGGTACAATTATTTGGTAAATTGTAACTTTGGTCGCGAATTAAATTACTAAAAGGCTAAAGTATGTTGATACGACGTTACTAATCCTTTTTTCGGAGTTGAATTAGAAAAAAAAATGTAAGAATTCACTCCCGGAATGTTCCAGTGACATAATAATTAATTTAAAAAGTAAATTTTGTATTACAACCATGACATGGAATTTTTTGAAAATTCATGTTTTAATTTTCATGCTTTTTCGTCAGTTAGGTCAACTTTAGAGCTCTTTCTGCTACGAAAATTGAAAAACATGATAATTTTATAAATTATCGTGCTTCTAAGCTCCATTATTGGATTCTACCCAGAAAGGCACCATAACCCCTAGAATTAAGAAATTAAATTTCGATGTTATTGAAACTGATATTTTTAAAAAATCAAATAATTTTTCAATAACAAAACATAAAAGTAAGTAACCAACAACCAATGTTTAAAAAGATGAATTTTCACGTTTATATTCCTCGATGAAATTATAATGTCATGAAATAACTACCTACAGCAATATTCGATTCCACGACTAATTTTCATTTTTCTAATTCTTCTGACGATGTGAATTATTCACAAACATCAGTAAAACACAGACGCGTTAGAAAAAAGGAAAAGCAAACAACCTGAGATTAACCAGGGTTGCTAACAAAATTTCTCGGAAGAAATGCAGTACTTTTGCAGTACTTTTTGCAGTACTTTTTGCAGTACCTTGTTTTTTTAATCCAGCTTACACCGACCCCCCCCCCCCCCAAAAAAAATCTTTTTGAAACAGTTGGAATTAAGCAGTAATTTTTTAGTTTACATGGAAAAACTTGTTAATTTCAGTTTGTTTTCAGTTTTCAGTATTCAGTTTCAGCTTTCATATCTTGAGGTTCCAAAATTTTTTTTAAAAAGAATTCCATTTTTTCAGGAGTTTTCAAACACTAATTTGCTACTTGGCAGCAAAAACTTGAAATTTCAAACGCTAAAATTATGAAGAAATCCGAATAAGTTGAATTTTATAATTTGTAATAAGGGTATATATTCATAGCCTATCATGACTGAAAAAAAATCGTTTTCATTTTTCAATTTTTAGAGGCCTTAAACATAAAAACTTTATCATTTTGAAAAAAAATAAAATAATAACCATAAAAGTAAACAAGTTGAAAATTCCTGTTTTGATAAATGAAAGAACACGGTTTTTTATAGGAAGAGATTGATTTTTTTTGGCTTAAAAATTTCAGAATTTGAACAATTTTTTTTAATAAATTTCAGTTCCAAAAAAGAAAAGCAAAAAAAGCCCGAACGAAGTAAGGGCATAAGCTCTCAAAATTTTCGTATTTCGAGCAATAAAAAAAAATTTTTTTCATGTGAGGAGTTTATTTTTGTTTCAAACATCTTTTTGAGTTTGAATGATGGATTTTTAGAAAGTTTGATTTTGTAAAAAAAAAAAACCAATAGACCTAGAAATTCAGAAAAAGAGAAACCGCATTCGTCAGCCCGAGCGAAGCGAGGGCGAAAAATTCTTAAAATGTACTATTCAAGTCTCACAAAAGTTGGTAATTAAACCTCTTTATTAAGACTAAAAATTTTCAAAATTTATTGACATTGACGAGTCCCAACACGATCAGCACATTTGGGCAAATTTGCTGACTTTTTATAATTTGACAACTTTGGGTAGGTGGTCCGTTGGAAAAATTAAAAGGTATACATAGATGAAAACTGACCAAACATAATGTGATTTTTATGAGTTTTTTTAAAATTGAGAAATATGAAAAGAAAACCAAAATATTGCCCGAGCAAAGTGAGGGCGAAAAAAAATTTTGTGGAATTTTGTTTGAAAAATAGTGGTTTTTAACCATTTTAAGCACAATTTTCACCAAAAACTGAAATGAGTTTGAGAAAAAATGCAGTACTTTTCAGGCAAAATGCAGTACTTTACAGTACTTGCAGTACCGAGGATTTCAATGCAGTACTTTTACAGTACTTGCAGTACCTGCAGTACCTGTTAGACACCCTGGATTAACCATACGACGAAATTATTCGACTTGAAGATATTTTCAAACGCGAATTTGGTACCAGTCCAATTAAATACGTCACGTAGAAAAAAATTACGATCATAACCGAATTACTTACATTTAAAATAAAATCTACTACGTAATTAAACAAATATAAATATTGAAATTCATCCACCTTTTTGTCTTCATCGTCAAGATGAGTATTTACGTTTACGAACGAGAAAAAACGCACCTGAAAATTTGTTCATTGAGAAAAAAAAATCTTGAAAAAATAATCTCCAGATTACCAGACTTAATCGGATTTATAAATGTACCGATCACAGCCCCTTCCAGCAAAGACTGCTGAAAATTCGCCATTAACCGAATCAGCTGATTTATACAACCTCGATTGCAACTTACTACGCGAGGAGAAAATTAATAAATAAATATGGTTTTGTCTCATTATATACAATCTTATATACTCACTCATGTAATAAAGATTTATGTTATCATTGTGATTGTTAAACCAGTTTTTCGAGTCGATAATTACATACTGATGGGGAAGGGGGGAAAGAGTAGTAATTATCTACATATTTATATAGGCATAAACCAGTTAACAACGATAGGAAAAAGTGAATTTTTTTGTAAGCTGGATAGAGCGACATACGTCGACGATTTTCAAATTTCTTCTTCTCCTTCATTGGAATCGGAATTCAAAAATTCAACGTGCGTGAATGGAAAATGACCTACTTTACCGTTGAGTTCGCCTTCCCATTGACCGTTGATATTTGTTTTAGTTACTTTTATTATGTCACCTACATCCAGTTTTAAAGCGGTCTTATCGTATGCGTTTGGTACGCGCGGTTGTTTCACTCGAGCAAACGCTGGTAATTTTTTCTGTTAAATAAAACAAAAACGTTGATATGAAAATAATGACTAATATTGGGATAAATTTATACAATGGAATCGAATTATCAAATTTACCTGAAGAGTGGTTTTTTTGGTAGTATTTTCTGATACAGGAATAACTGGTGCTGTTTGGATGGTAGTTTCTCTTAGTTCGGCTACTTGCATTGGACCTTCGTACTGGAAATAAAAATAACACGATATCATACCATATGAACATATCGCGTGTCAGTGTATCGAGACAGAATATGATGAATGAAACTCGATATTTACTCTTTGTACGTAAGGAACTGGAATAGATCCTGTTTTTCCTTGACTATTTTTAGCTGTCCACCATTGTTCTTCGTCTTTGGACACAATGGTCAGTACGTCACCTTTCCTGAAGGGTAAATCATCCGGATCCTTTTAAAAAATGAACACCGAAACAGTTAATGAGGAAATTATACGAAAAATTGTGTAAATTTCATATGCAAATAGTGACTTACATTGCCATTAAAATCATACTTAGCGATTACTGTTTGCGATGTTCTTAGAGCTGGTCTAATTAACGGAGTTGTATTTAAATAATGTAATTTATAAAATTTGATCAACGAAGGAAGATCGTCGAAGAACTGATCTCCGATGCGGTACCTGATCTGGTTATCTTTAGGTACTCTATTTATGATGTAATGACTAACTTTACAATCTTCTCTGTAAAATAATCGTCGATAAGTGAAATATAGATTCGACCGATGGTCTATTTTGCGAGTGGGAATGCTTACTTGACACATAGAACGTAATCACCGCGAATGCTAGAACTATCTCTGACTAGGAACACTCCGCCTTCTCTTTCATTATTTAATATATCCGTTGCTTCGTCTCTGGACATTGCGCCAACGTACCAACTGTAAAAGACACAGTTTGAGAGGCTGATATTATACTAAAAACGAAGGGAGTAGCTCCATTTTGTTACCTTGATCTATCCTCCGGATTAAACGTTTCGTTCATTTTGACGAGCTTTATCACAAGCACGAGTATATAGACAGTTTCAGGAACACGCACAGACTCATGAATTCGTTGTATTTACGTCAGATTTGACGCAAACACGGACTGATTTAACCATTGTATATAAGATGACTTGAGTAAGCCATTTCTTCGAGCTTCAATCCTGCAACCAATTTCGAGTTGTTTACTGGAATAAATTCGTGGACATAACTTTGCAGAAAAAGATAATAAATTAAAGAATTACTCACAATTTAATCGATAGCTATGAATAATGCGGCGATAGCGTTCGTTCGTGTGTATCTAATGATAATATCACTAATAGAGGATTTTTGACCTGTCAATTTTGATAAAAAATTTATACTCAGAAACTTGCGTAGATTATACTTCACAGAGATCACTTTTTTGTAAGATGAGTAATAAGAGAATCGATACAATTGAATAACTACGCTAGAAAAAAATTAAGAAAACAGGAAAACACCCAAAATAAGTGGAAATTGCTTCAAATTCTTGTTGACTTTCGCAAATGAAAAAAATTTGGCGTATGCGATGCGATGGCAATCAATTGAATCAGATCACCGCGTGGGAAGCAACACTGCAAGAATTTTCTCTTAGAGGATGAAAATCGGAAAAATGATTATTAGCTACTGAAGGTTTTCACCAGATGAAACTCCTTTATAAAAATTTGAAAGTTAGAAACTTGCATTTTTACGCAAAAATATGCCCAAAATAAAATTAGAAAACTTCTAAATTTTGAAAATGAAAAATTGTACTGTACGAACTTGGTAAAATAAAAGAGAAAAGAATCCTGTTTTGGCAACATTTTTCTGAAATTCCGCAGCGCCACCTATCAGGAAAAAATAAAGCTGCGTTGTGTTATCAAAATTGTGAATTTTCTTATCTACAACTTCGTCTTCTTTCACTACTTTCACTCCAAATTCACAAATTCCCAGCTCAAGAAAAATTGTATTTAGGAACAAAAAAATGATGTAAAGTTCCATTTACCTCGAACTTCAGAGCTTAGTTATTCCCACCAGTTTTTTCCACTTTCAAAGTTCTGTTTGTGAATTATGCTCAAAAGAAACAGGTGTTTCTTGGATATCATTTTAATGTAAACCAGTGTTCAAGCTTCCTGAATATTCTACCTAAATGGGTTCGAGTGGCTCAAAACTAGTGAAAAAAATTTTCGGACCCTCCAGTAACACCAAAGAATCTCGCAGAAGGCCGAGTTTCTCGTCAGCACTGAGCGAAGAAGATTTCGATGGCATGGAGAATGTCGTTGCCAGGATACCTCCTTCGTTGGGATCTTCGCTAGTTATGTACAGACAAGGGTACATAGTTTTTAAAATCTTTACAATACTACCTACGTAAACTCTCCTTCAGTATCTTTTAGCTTCAATTTACCCATACGCAAATAATTTCCATATAGATGAATATTAAAATTATCTACTTGTCTGCTGTATTACGTCACACAATAAAATTAAACGCAAATTCCGAAATTGATGATAATTTTATTCCAGGTCAATGTTTTTCGACGAAGATGGCGATTTAGCTCACGAATTTTATGTTGAAGTCAAAGAGGGTAGAAAATCAAAAATGAAAAGAGTATATGAGAATTTAAGACCACAGGTACGTCGCGTCGTGCTTTTAATATTCTTTAGTTTAGAAATTCACGATGACGAGTTTGTTATCTATGTAATTGTTTTGTTAACAGGGCAAAGTTCGTCTGCCCTTTCCAAGGCTCAGTAATGACTGTCCAGTGATTCTTTACGCTTTGTAAAACGCTCGTATTCTGGAAGAAAATGTTCACTTACATGGTTTATTCTTTCCTTCCCGAAGTATAAGAATGTAGGCATTGTAGAACTTTTGTAGGTCGATATCTTATGTAAAGTTAACGTTATAAAATTGTTCCTATTGCTATACTTAGAAGATATTTCGAACAGTATTACGTTTCAAAAATGTATTAATTTCGAAGAATGATTGATCGCTTGCTTACCTATGTACGTACAATTGTACAAGTATAGGTACTTATTGAATTTGTTTTCACATCGAAGACGCATCTTTTTTCTTTTCGAAATATGTTCCTCATATATAAGTGTTAGTGATTTTGATACAGAAAATTAATCAAAACCACATCAGTGATTTTATACAATACGAAAATTACCTCAAAATCACACCACAAGCGCAATTTTGTTTTGTATTTTTTTTTTTTTTTTTTAACTAAGCACTTGTATGAATTGTTAATTTTTTAATTTATTTTAAGTATTTTTCAACGTAGCATTGAGGATGTATCATCGAACAAAACATGATCATCTACTTCATTTTATAACGTGTACTAACAAACCTGAAGCGACAAAATATGTCAGTGAAATATTGACCATAATTGAACATTTGCTTCCTACGATTTTCATTTGTCCCAAGTTCTGTTTGACCAAATAGTCTTTATGATGTTTGTGCAATGTATTTAGTTCGTTGAGTAGTATAAAATGTCAGCATTTATGTATTTTTAAGTTTGTTCTAATAAATTGTTTTTTTATTATTATTATCAAATATTTTTTTTTTGATGGAACTCGAAGTGTAAAAAAAGTATCAGCTAAGTACCTACTCTTTCTGAAGAGCGGTAGTCAGGTGTGGTAAGAATTTTACCTAGTTATTGTGAAATAATTGTAATAATTTCCTCATTATTATCACGCTTTTTTTTTTCATCAAAAGATAACTTGAGCAGCGAAATACTCGTCCTAAAAAACATTAAATTTCTGAAATAAACCAACTCATACTATATGAAAATATATTGTTCAATAATGTAAAGGTACAACTTACAGATTTAAAATTAGAAAAAAAAATAATAATAACAAAAACATGTTTCAAATGGCCCGGGATTTACATTTTGGAGCTGCCAAACGGGTATTACACTTTTTTAAAAGCAAATAAAATACTATTCACAATTCATTAAACGTAATACTGTAAAAAAAAAAATTCACTACAACATCTATCAACTAAGAACTTGACTAAAAACAACAACAATAACAAAACACGTGTTGAGGGGACAACCATCAAGATGATTTTCACTCTTCACAATGGCGCAAGAAATAGAAATTATACTCCAAGTATGAAACCCCCAACTTCTCTGATGAAGCTTCGCAGATATCCTGAAAATAAATTTTCTCTGTTATTTCATCTTCTTCGACAAAAAATAACTGCGATGAGTTGGAGTTCTCGAATTATGAAATAATTCATAAATACAAAATGGGAATTTTTTTGAGTAACTAAACATATTTCAAGAATTATTTCAAAATTTGAGGACTCTGGAAATTTTACCTATCTCATCGAGAACACTTCCTCAAAATCACATTTATGGACTACTCACCAAATTCGAAGAATTATCGGTGTATACACGATACTTTTCCAACAGCACCAGTGAATTGGATATATCTACGTGGAAGTAAGCGTCGGTGCGGGAGAAATTTTTCATTGTTTCGTTAGGCACTTTAGGACCATCTTGTTCGCTTTTCATCCAATATACGTCCAGATTTTTAGCCGGACATTCTACATTGGCTGTTTTCGGTACATTCAAACAACGTGTCACTTTTTGATACTTGGATACTTTTGAAAATCTGTAAACATTCAAAAAAAGGTTCGCATCAAATCATTTTTTTTTAAATTTGTAAGTTGTGGTGGATAAACTTACTGAAAAATAAGATAAATGTGATTGTCTGATAAATATTTGCTAAGAGGTATAATGTAACTGATGTTGGCTGCTGATCCATGTTTGCATTGAATAAAATGAGGTTTGTCAATATTGCAGTACGAAGAGTTGATCGTTTGGTTGAAATTGGAACCATGAACGCTGACAGTGATTCCATCGTTGATACCTTCTGTAAAATTCAATTTGAAAATTGAATTACGAATTCGTTCGAATAAATTATTATTTTTCAAATGCAAATCCTTGATTACTTTGATATTGATCTGTATTTGAATATCCGTTACTTGACCATGGTTCGGCTGCGTATCGTCGTCGTCTTTGAACGCCTAATAATTCTATGGAATTCTTATTACCTGGTAAAGGTTTTATTTTAGATTCCTGGAAAGAAAAATGGAAAAAAGGATTGAATTATAACACAATATTCATCGAGAAAATTTAAAAATAAAAACGACGATTTACTTTTCTAATAAAATGTTGTTCTTGTCCCAATCCGGAAATGGAATCTTTTGAAGTATAACCTAGAGCTGATATAATTTGCGTATCTTCGAGGGTGTTAGCAGCAGGAGTCATTTGCCCAATATTTGCTATAGGTAAATAAACCCAATTAGCATTTGATGAGAATCGAAAAAAAAATAAAATAAAATGATGCCATTTCACCCACCGATGAAATCGGTTGAAGCTTGTCCTTGATCCTGTACTTTGGCTTTTAACGAATCTTGTGAAGCTTGATCATTTTCATCTCCGGAATTATGAAAAACTCCAGGAAAGCAACAAAACGACTGTCGAAAAAACGTTTACAAATTATATACCTATTCAAGACTTGATTCTAACTGTTTCATCGAATGTCAAAACAAGTAGGTATACCTGACAAGGAGAAGGCGTATCCCAATAATGAAGTAACGAATTATGCGATGAAAATATGGTATTACAATGCGACGGTCTACCAAGAGCTGTAGGTAAAAGGTCATTCACCGCGTAACTGTCTCCGACTTTATCTTCTGGGTTTAAATTATGTGGTAAATTGTTAACTTGCAAAGATGGTTTCAATTTACTAAAAAATGCCATCGAAATTAATCTCGAGAAGAAATATCGTTCAAGAAATACATGAAATTTTAATGAGACATACTGTTTGGTGATTTTTTGATTGAAATTAGTCATTACAGAATCTGAATCTAAAGGATAATCACTGACGCTGGGTTGATAACTGAATGACGAAGTTTGACGATCCTTGCTGCGTAATTTATTCGGCATATGATGGATCAATTTCAAGTCTGTAATATTGTGTCTTCCGAATTCATTCGATTGCATTATCGAACTCCATTGAGGTGGTGTACTCGCTGACCACTCGCTTCTCAGACGATTTATTTTTTCACTGAAAATTTCATCCAGTATTCAAATAACGCAATGAGGCGAGATGATATTTCAATAAATTGGAGGACCAACTCTCAACTCACTTGTTCCAATAAGACGATAAATTTGCAGTATACGCATTTCGGAACTCCAAGAAATACAAGGTTGCTATGGAAGCTAGGCTATAAAATTACAAAAAAGAATGGGGATAAATTCAGCTGCGAAAATGGTGTAAATAAAATTTACAAGAAAAAATACCAACCATCCAGCAATGACAAAGACAAGGCCGATAATTATTACTTGCAAGTAGTGATTTGAGCACAAATTGATATCAGCACAAGATGATATCTTGTGTTTTCCGGAAATATTGGAATTACTTCTACTTTTACCACTCAACACTGCAAAAAATTGATAGGAATTAGATTTTGTATCATAAAACAGATTTTGTACAAGATAATATTCAAAGCTTCTAACAGAATGATAAAAGTAAACGGTCTCTAGATCTTTTAAAGAATATTATGTAGATATAGGTAAGTAGGTTGTAGCATCACTTGAACAGAATTCACAAAAAACGGGCGCTAACTCATTAAAGGCAACCTATCAATTAAGTTCTACGTTGGATTTTCCAACTCGTTTAACAGTTTAATATAATGCAGATAAAAAAATTACCAGTGGAATAAGACGATGTCGACTTTGTGCTGTCATGTCTTCTTAGTCTAACTAATTTTCTATTCATACGTTCCAGTTCGTCAATTCTAGTCTCGAGATTATCAGTTACTTTACACAATTCTTTAACTGCACCAACATTCTCCATATAAATTCGTTCCTACACAAAATAAAATTCTCAGTTTTGTACTTGAATACCTAAATCTGTTTAAATGCCATTTTGTAAAGCACATAGGCAGGTATCTATGTATCAAACATACACATTTTTCCTTGCTCTAATGAACTTACTTTATCAACCAACAAGAAATTCTCGAATTTGGTTCCATCAGGCAACACGATGCTTCCAGCACTAGTTACTGCCTCTGGTAAAACCTTTTGTACTTCTTGAGCAATGACACCAGTATCTTGAGTATTTACAAGTCCAAAATGGGTCGAGAATTCAGGAGAGTAAGTGAATCTGACCACGTTAAGTTGCTGAATATTGCGAAGTTGTTCTTTGTGGTCACACTGCAGCAGAACAGAATAAACAATTTATTACACCATGCAAGAAAATATCATTGAAAAGTTACGGAATCATATTATTGCCATTTACTTTCTGTATATTGGTTTTGATTCGAGTGTCACTGGGTTTCATGATGTGACCAGTGACTTTAACGTTGCCATGAACGACGAGAGCTTCATCGGGGCGATCTGTATTAATACCGACTCTGCCAGCATGAAACACTGATTCAGGGGAACTGCCTCGTTGCCAACATAATTCAACATCATTTTCAAACTGGCCAGGATTTGATGCCTAAACCATTTAATCATTAATTAGTCATGTTCACTGTGAGGATTCAGTTTCAAAATAGGCACAACTTTTGAATTAGCTTACCCTGACGATAATTTTTTCCGAAGAATGCGAAACAATTGGATAATCACTACTGTCGTTGCAATGAGCGTGTAGGCCAACGACTAAGTAGAAATACCGCTGGTCCGGATTAGGTTTTCCTTTTTTCCTCATATTATTCGAGGTAGTTTCACTGAAATGCAGCCGTCCTACGGTTACCTTAGTTACTTGATCGGATCTCAAATCAATCCTGCAATCGCTCAAAAAAGAATTAGAAGATTATTGCTACGAAAATATGAGTTGAAACTTGATTAAGAAAAAAACGCCACTAACAGCACAGGATGAAACGCTTTTTTACTGCGGTCACTTTGCGATTGTTCTACTTTAATCGTCTGCGAAGGTGATTCCACTTTGACGCCATAAAAATGCAAATGAAAACTTGAAATCTTACGAATACCTTTACTAGTTTTTACAAATTGCGCTTCGCCTTCTAACTGAGCGTGGCAAGTAATCTGAAAAAAAAATCCCCAACATGTTAGCCAAAACTCCACGTCAGCAAATCAGAAATATCAGGACAGAAGATGACGTTACAATGTGTACCTGAAAATGGTTCTTTTTCTGGCACACAAACGCATCGTCGGCGTTGGAAAAATTGAATCCTTTATCAGCATCTACACGATAATGAGGAACTGGCCTGTTAAAAGAATGAAAATCCAGTTAAATCATCTTCACTTCACATCTAACTACAATAATTTCTGTAAATCAAATCTTCTTATCAAAATGCTTACAATTCTTTCAGATTTTGGTCACATAATGCATGCCACGAGCTTTGTTGGAATGGTTGAAATCGTATGCACTGAAAACTGGAATCAAGGTAAACTCCAGAATCATTATTAACCGACCCAGGGCCGTTACTATTGCTATCTTGGTATCCATAATCGTCATCCTTAGAGGTGGCTATCGCTGAGGCAGCTGCTAACGCAGAAGCATGACTAGATGCAGCATCTGATGGTAATTCTTTGCAATTCAAATACCGTACTTTGGTTATACAATATTGTAAATTTGTAATGAATAATTCTTTAATCAATATTATTCAAGTACCTGGTTCCTGTTTAACATGCACGTTTGAAGAATCTTGTGACAGTTTCCTCTTTTTGGCACGATTATGAGGGTTCAAGTAGGGTGACGTGTCGCCGTTAGATAAATTACTAAGCTGAGTAGGAGTAGTGCCTTCCCTATTCGATAAACCTGAAAATGGACGTGATTTTTGAGCATTTAATAAATTCGTATAGTTAACGAAAGCGAATAGTCTACGTTTTATTTGCCATATCCAGAGGGGAAAAAATGATCAGATCTAATCAGGTCTGACAAATCTAATCGCATCATGGTCAGATCTGATCTGATTGAGATCAGCTCTATTCAAGTCTGTTCATTCATATCCAACTATTCAGATCTGGCAAGATCCAATCAGGTCTCTTCTATTGGATCTAACATGTGTGAAGAGATCTTATTTAATCCAATAAATGCCCGGATTTGATCAGATCTAATCATTTTTAATTAGGTAGGTAATTAGGTATGTACTATTTTGTAATGATTCTTACCTGGAGATATCGGTGAAGCCAATACATTCTGATGCTGTTGTTGTTGCTGTTGCTGTTGTTGGGTAAGTAATGGAGTAAGAATGGTAGAATGTTGAAGTAGAATGGTTTCTCCACAGGAATTTTGCATTTGGATGGCATGTTGTAGAGGAGATTTGACATATGGTAAGCTGACTAAACCATTCGGAGTCGTCGAACCATTAGTTTGTAAGAGAATTTCTTGAATGTTGGCATTATTTGTCGTTTTTTGTACTGAAAGTAAAAAGACAGTTTATCAATTTTTTAGTTTTAAGGATCCGGTTTTCAGTAGACCAATTCTAAAATCCAAAATGCATCAATCAATTTCATCAGAATGTGATTCCTTTTGAAAAAAAATTATTCGATGAAGTTAGAATTGAAGCTTATACCTACTATTCCTAGAGATACCAATAATAAAAATTGAAACATTTCATAATTACCATCAGGAGGCGAGTATGGAGGTTCTGATCCCGAATCAGGAGGACTTTCTGGTAAACTGTGACTGTAATGCATTAAAAAAACATAAACACATTGATAAGTATGTTTTAGGCAATGCCAAAAATAAGCCAATCATATCAATCACTATAGGCAAAGATGTCATCATGACAAGACTTTGAATCAGCCAAACAGTTTATAATTTTTTTTTTTTTTTTTTTCAAAAATGTTATCCATTAGAACAAATTTCACTCATTATTATTCTCAAACAAAAAATCTGATTTAGGCTTTTGACTTACTGTGAATGCGCGTAGGTATACGTTGAATCCAGTGATATATTGGGTACTGTGGTATTATACGCAACAGCTGATATGTTGGCAGAAACCACTTGATTTTTATTCAATAAATGAGACTGATGGGACGACTGAGCCAAATGATGCGGATGCAAAGTACGATTAGCAGGATTCTGATCAACATTCCCAGGAATTCCATTCACATTTGTTGGCAAATGAGAGGAAGCTGTATTATCATGGGATAATGTGTCTCCAAAATACCTTTAAAAAATTCAGAAACAATGGCTTTAAAGCTAACTGTATTTTATTACACCCCCTTATCTATACCTTAATTCAATAGCAATTAGAATAATATATTTGCTACACTTACGACGGATCCGAATCAGTTTCATTATTGATGAAATCTTCCAACTGGCTAAAATCCAAAGATTCGTTATCGATTCCTCCAACATAATCATTTCGTTCCTCTGCGAACAAAAAATACCCATAAGTTAGTTACTATAGGTAATAGGTACCATATTATATTCACCTACTTAACAAATTTTTTCTCATGTCTTTGGCGGATTATTTAAATATTTCCCTTATCTATGTACACATTCGTGGTGATCGAATTAGTTTACAAATCGAGCTTTAAATGAGCTACATGTTTACAAAGGTTAACCGTGCATTAACGAAAGGTGTACACAGTAGGTAGGTATTATAATACAGGTGCTTTTAAAGGGAGGGTGTGTATGTACACGACGCGTGGTTGAAACAACTACATAGATAGCATAAAAATACTATTACAAAATAAGGTGAAGATAAGGGGAAACTAGGGTACGAAATTTATCGTATTTCAAGCTTGAAAAAAACGTTTACGTGATAAACAGACCGAAACGCACGCAAAGGGTAATTTGCCCATGTAATGACAATTTGAATTAACTGCTGGATCACGCTTTTGCACATATACATATACCGAGATGGTAATAGCCCTAAAACACCCTTACAGCAATAGCCGATGGTACCGTTGTCTGGTTCCATTTGGATTGATTCGCTCTAGACAATTTATTCTAGGGATATTTATTTTCGTTATAAGTACGAGTATATTCTGTGAGTGATAATGGTTTGATCTAGAATGTATTAAAAAAATTTAAAAATTTAAATAAAACACACTATAGTCAGTCACAAACACAGATAGAAGAAATATCTATTCACAACGAATAAATATTTATTTTATACGTACCCACTCATTTCAAATTAAATTAATAGCCTCCCTACAATTTTTGGTTATAAACAATTTGGAAAACAAGAAAATCCAGCATAATTAATAACTGTCCTATAATTTACCTATTCTATTTCGTACCTACTACCTACCTAAATAATTTTCGCATATTTCACCAAAAATCCGGAATAAACCCCGAAGGAAGGCCTAATACTAGCATTTTCAGCAACTGACAGGAAAATAATTCATTGCAGGCAGTACTCAAAAAAAAAAGAAAAAATATATTCAGATTATTTACCTACAGTGCTTTTTATATCACATCAATTTCCAAAAATTAAAAAAAAAATCTACCTATAAATACCTTCCTACTTTATTTTTAAACTTCAAAACTCATTGATGCGTTAGCGACATTTCATTTTTGAATACCTACGAGTACATTTTTCGAATGTAAATCTAGTACTTGTAAGACTGGAGTTCTGCGCCAGGTGTTTACTTTTCCCCGATTATTCTAGTCGCTGATATGGAAACATCCGTTAAAATTATAGATAGTTGGCCACACATTCAATCGCAAAGGTTATATATTGCGACCACTTCCGACTTGCAGTGACCATTGAAAATTATTTTTGGGGTTAGAATTTTTTTTTCAAAAAAGATTTGAGTTTTCGTAAATTTTAAAAGAATTTTCAGGAAGAAAAATGGTTTTTTAAAAATATTTTTTGGAGTAATTTTTCAGAATTTAAATCTTTGGCTATACGAATTTATTGATGATGGGATAGTTTTGAACCGTTCTGAAGGCTCAAGTCGAGTTTTAGATTCTTGTTTTGGAAAAAATGCCATAAATAATTTACATATTTAGGTACCAGTTACCTACCTATAGCGGAAAATTGGATCTGATCAGATTTTATTAAATCTGGACGGCCGCTGGATCCAATTAGATCAAGTCACATTTAATCAGACCAGAGTTTTGATCGGATTGCATCGGTTCAAAACAGTTCAGATCATCAGATTCAATCTTTCCCCTTGGAGGGTTAAAATTAAAAATTCAGTAATCTTCAAAATCATGATTTACTGTCTTTCTATGCGTTTCGATTGACTTTAGTCCATACTTTCAGAATACTATTTGTGCCCGTCCAAATTCCTACAGCGTTAAAATTTTTATGGATAAAATGATCTATTCACGTTTTCTCCCTTCAGGGTGTGTAGGTACAGGAAATTGTTGACCGAAAATCACTACTTTTTCACTACCTTTCAAAAAAATCACTACCTTTCAAATTTTTAAAAATTTTTTCAACCCCCCCCCCCCCGGCCCCGAATAATTTTTTCATTTTTGTTTCGTGTTGGACTTTGTAATTTTTTATACTGAAGTAAACATTTTCATAAATTCAATAAAAACAGCATTTTTAAGTAGTTTTGGTAAAAAAAACAGCATTTTTTTTTGATCTACAAAACATACATTTTTTGTAAATTTTGACAAAAAAGTAGACAGTTTTGGCAATTTTCTCCAAAAAAAACATGACTTTCTCGTCCATTGTCGTTTTTTAATTCGTGAAATTCATCATTCGGAAAAATGGAAATTTGAGATTTTTTCATCCGGGAAAGTGCACGCGGAGAAATTTTTAGGAACCCGATTCAACTAGAAATGGGTTTAAGCTGTTTTTAAACCTCCAGACATTTTTTTTTGGAAATATCAGATTTCCACAAGATTTTATTAAGAACAGTTCAATGAAATGAACTTTGGCACTTACTTTTTCAAATTATCAATCAACTGGATTTTCCATCTTTTTTTTTTTATTTTTCACTACCTTTTAAGCAAAATTGCTGAAAATCACTACTTTCACTACCGACTTTCAAAATCACCGCCTTTTTACACTTTCACTACTTTCAGTACCTGTAGACAGACACCCTGTTCTTTTTATTTTTTTGGAAATTTGATAGAGGCTCTAGAATACCTTGAAACACTCGCCAGTCGATTCGGAAGATTGTAATTACCTTTATCGATCAAATTTTGATTTTTCCGGAAATATAAGCCTTTGCAAAATTTTAAAAATTTGCCAAAAATCGAGCAATGAATTTAGGCAGTTGAAATTTAGGCTGATGGGATACATTGAGATTATTTTTTGATTCTCTTTGTCCGGTATAAATTTTTTTGAGACGGTTAGGATCGCTCCCTAGGCAATGAATTTCAAAAAAATGTCTTTTATTTTTTGTGCTTTTGATGTTAGTTCATCTACAAGTAAATGATCTAATGCAATGGTGTGGTCAATGGAAATGACGAAGAAAATTTTCCTGTAGCGTAGGACCTGAAAATGTGTTAAAACATGCAAAAATAAGCATTTTTTTGCACCCGTTTCGAAGGGCAAACTTTGTATTTCATCAGATCTAGCGTGCTCAGTACTCGAGTGGCAAAATTCTATTAATGAAGCCAATCACCCTGAAAATTTGGTTTTACTGTACCTACACATATTTAAATCTGCCTAGTTAATCGTTTTTCAAATAAGAATCATTATTTTTTGGTCTCATAAAATTTATTATACTTAATTAAATCGCAAACTATAAATGATTATTTTTGTGAAATATTCGATCACTTCACTTTCAATTTAAATCAGGTGGTACGAGTCATTCGCATTCCAAGTACATATAGTTAAATATTGAAATGTGTTCTTATGCTAAATTTTTCGTTTACATTGTGTTCCCAAATGCACATAAATGATGCAAAAATTGCAATGGAAAGTACAAAGGCTTGCATCAACTTTCAAATGATGTTGCAATTTAAGCGAGTAGGTACCTATTTGGCCAACAACCCTTTTATACACGATTTTAAAAAACGTATAAAAATAGAAACACAATCGATATCTGACTGTAATTAAGTAGGCATAATTCAATTATATGTATGAGGCAACGTTTGCATATGTACGTATGATTTTTGCATTTTTCATCACGAAATTATGCTTCAATTGAACAATGATTTTTCCATAATTATTTTAATTAAATGATTACTGAATGTATCCAAATAATTCATAAGAAAGTATTCACAGGCTATTATGCAAGTGAAGAAAATTGGAAGTATACTCTTAGTCTCTTACATGTGGTTAGGTTTGCTGTATAAGACTGAATTGATAGGCATCAGCTCATAAGTTTATGGCAAATAGATGCTGAGTATTGAGTTTCTAATTTAAATAATTATGGATTAACATTTTTGGTTCAAGTATATTTTGAATTAATTCTGCAGCATGATTTCAGTAAGTATTTCTATTTTACTTTTAAGTAAATTTTAAATACGTATGTAGGTAGGTACTTTCATCAAATTCAATTCAAAAAGGTTCTCTGCTATTTTTTAAAGATACTAATCCTTTTTTTCACTTCAAAATTTCAAATTAATCCGTCATCCTTTTCCCTCAATAATTCTTCATTTTTATTGTTTTGAAATATGGAGGTAATTCTAAAATCAAAAAGCCTTTTTCAACAGAGAATTTGGTAATATTGAGACGTTGCCTAGTTAAGATTTTAAATCGCACAATTTTTTTCTAAAAATCAAACTTTTTCCGCAGAACTGGACTCCTCTTCCCAACATCCATCATTGAAAGAAACAACGAACCATTCTGATTTCTTTTTCGTTGTAAAATGTACCTATCTCAAAAATTACTGATCACCATCATAATACCAGTAATTTCGAGCTTAAATCAGCCTCAAAATGATCAAGGAATAAAAGTCGAAGTCCCACCAGAATCAGCGGACTTCTGCGAACCTCCTGCACCACGCAATGAATTAAGATCCGATACGAGAAACCTGGATGAAATATTTGAACGCGAATCAAACAAGTATTGGTCGGTTCAAGAGGCAAGAAAAGCTATAATAGACCAAGACGGCGATTATGATTTCGAATTACAACAAATTGTTAAAAATAGATCGTACGAGTTCAAAGATGGCACTTACTACACGACAGGAACTACACCGAAAAAATATAATTGGAAAGAGAATGTTCAAGATTTCGGCACTTGCTGTCACTTAGCAGCCGAAGATCTGCGTAGGAGGATAGAAGAGCAAACAAAAACACCAACTGCGGACACAACATTTATGCTTTTGAAACAAGTTGAGAGCTTTATCCTACTCGTGTTAAATTTTATCAAACAAACTATACCATTTGACACCAAGACCCGAGAATATGCCCGGATGAACAAATGGAGAAATAAATGGAAGAATTGGTATCAATTGTCGATCGTGTTTCCTAATGTACTGGCTTATTATATGATGGTTCCTTCTGGATCACGCTCGTTATCATCTACCGATGTAATCATTCCACTTATATTGAAAATAATCAAAACACCGTATCAAAGTTTATCCTACAATCGTGATGGGGCAAATGCCGTCGCCATGTTTGGACCATGGCTCATAGCGACAGTCTATTCTTCGGATTGCGACGAAGAAGTTTACAAGAGGACGATACTCGATGGCAGCCAAGAGTATAAGAACGTTGTTAAAGAGTTGACTTTACCCTATAGCGTAAAACGTTTCGGCAAAGGACTTCATCGCGATGGAACATACATATCGCATGAGACAGTTCTAGGGTTCGGGTATTTGAAAATGATGTGTTCGAAGTACACCATGTACGTGTACTCGTTTGACAAAACTTTGAAAGATACACCGGCACCGCAATGTAATCGAGTCCTAGCTCTGATACTTCATCAGAGCGTTGCTCGTGGTCCTCCGGGAATACTTAATCGAGGTAATAACTTCAGAACTGATACAAATCCGAAAGCAACTCAGGGTAGTAAAATTATGCCACTAGCTCGAGTTTTACGAGTCAATACGGCCAACTGCAGATTTTTCGTGCGCGGTGTTACCGCTGGTATCGGATTCTACGAGGCAGATCACTCCAGCGACTTGTACTCCCAGTACTGGGTTCAATCTCGTATACCATTCAGAGGAGATTCCATAACTGATATTCCCGAATTCAAACACGCCTATGGTTTGATATTTTCCACAGATCACGATAATTATACTCAACTAAAATCCCGCACTGAAACCACCGATATTTATTACCCCACCGATGATTCGTGGAGTATTGTTGGAAGTTTAGGTACCAACGAAGAAACCCAACAAGAATTTCTGAGACAAAATTACGCGATACTTCATTACGGCAAATATCGTGTCTACGAGTACATTCGTTATGCGCATCGTGATGCAAACCGAGTAGTCGTAGATTTAGAAATCGATAATCGCCAAGGAGATAAAGAATTGGGTATCCGGTATAGTTCAGTCGAAGTAGATCCTAATAAAATGGATGATAATTATAAGAATAACTTGCGAGTGATGAAAATTGAAAAAGGGAAAATCGCGAGATTACAGCATGACGTGAACTTGGCGAAATGCACAATCAAGACAATTCTCGAGGAGAAGAATTTGCCCGAAGCTATGTGGCCAAATATCGATACCAAACAGACGACTTTAATTTTGCATAAATACCAGGACCGTAACGATGTGTGGACTTTGAATACAGTCGACAATGTAATATCGTCCTCTGTTTCTGGTATTCATTCGTGCGCTGCTCCTTTGCCTAATGAAATGGAAAACGAGTCGATTCGCGATGATAAATTTGTTTTTGACAAAAATCAAAACATTTACACGTATAAAAAATCCAGCGCTAAGTGCCATTTACTTAGATGGTTATCATGGCTCTACAAGCCAAAAGGGTGCATTTGATGTCTTTTGCATTAAACTGAACGAAGTCCCATCCCAATTTTTGAGTTTTACTATCATGTACATTGGAATGTCAAGCTCAAAAAAAAGTTCTTTTTACAGCTTCTAACAACTCATGAGCTCTCAAGCCTTCAACAAATTATTTTCTCATATATTTGCGTATTAATCATGTTCAAGAAAATCTTTACTGTTTCATTCTTTATAATATGTTCATTGTTCAATTTTAGACAAGAAATATCAAACATGTGAAACTTCTCAACTTTTTCATCGATGGGTTCCTACCTTAGGTATCTAACTCATTTTCAAACTTTAAAATTTGAATGTGCTGAAAATATTAATTTATTACGTCTCGTTTTAAAATAAATTCTTCCAAGTATTTTAGAAAAAGAGGGACTCGCCCCCTATGCCTGATATGTTTCTCTCTTCAACTTTTCCTGATGCTAGGACATCCAAAAAATTCAAAAACAGATCGCTTCAACATCAACTAGGCAGCAGATCCACAGAATTGTCATGAAATGGGGTAAAATTGAATCAAGAAAAAACATTGAATGCCTTGATTTATGTTCTGATAAATAAAAACTGCTTAGAAAAACATAGCTGGGGAATTTCTAAAATTTATTGTCAGCTCCGATCAAGTTGAAATTTAGCTCACTGAAACAGTATGTCACCCACATCTCAGAACGAAATTTCTCAGCTGCAAAAGTTGATTTTTCATTTTTAGACGAATTCTTGAAAATGGAGGAAATAGCCTATACTTATAGGTATCCTAGGTACGTGTAGGTATATTAATTTTCTACAAAAAGATTAAATACGGTATAGAGATGAAAATCAGAAACTCAGTTTATACACAAAATTCTACCCCTCCCCCCTTCCCTGAAACAATTATCATCATTTTCAAGCCGATTTGGACTTTCCGGCATAAGCTAACTTTTCGATAGCAGATTTCAGATCGCTCCATGAAGGAGTTGTTCTCAACCTAGGCAGCTGAAAACCCAATCAAATTGTATAAGTTAGACCTTCTGAATCGATTAAGGCAGCTGAATCGCAAATCTGAAGAGATGAATTGAAAAGTGTATTTTTTTTCCAAGTTGACAAATTTCAAATTTGAAAAATTCCAAAATCGTAATTTTCTGCAACAAGTTACTCAAAACATCGTCTGCCCACTAAAATTGACACCCCGAATCGATTGCAACCATTTGCAGACCGATCTTGAGCTTCTAGCTAAAGTTGATTTCTTTTCAGCAATTTTAAATGGCTCCAGAAGGCGTTGGAAAAAGTTGATCTTGTCATAAGTTCGACCTTGTAAAAAACCAGTGTTAGTGACAGACGCCATTTAAGTCAGTGGTAGTGTTCAAACCCAAGTAAAAAACCACTGGTAGCGACAGACACGATTTAAATCAGTGGGCGCGTGTTCAAACCCAAGTAGAAAACCAGTGGTTGTCACACACACCATTTAAATCAGTGGTAGTTTTCATTTTCAAACCCATGTAAAAAAAAACCAGTAGTAGTGACTGACACCATTTAAATCAGTGGTAGTTTTCATTTTCAAACCCATGTAAAAAACCAGTGGTAGTGACAGACACCATTTAAATCAGAGATAGTGTTACATTACAACCCATGTAAAAACCAGTGGTAGTTACAGACACCATTTAAATCAGTGGACAGATGTAAAAATCCAGTGGTAGTGACAGACACCATCTGAACCAGTGGGTGTGTGTTCAAACCCAAGTAAAAAACCAGTGGTAGTGACAGACACCATTTAAATAAGTGGACACATGTAAAAATCCAGTGGTAGTGACAGACACCATTTGAATCAGTGGGTTTGTGTTCAAACCTGAGTAATACAGATACCATTTAAATCAGTGAGTGTGTGTTCAAACCCAAGTAAAAAACCAGTGGTATTGACAGACACCATTTAAATCAGTGGACACATGTAAAAACCCAGTGGTAGTGACAGACACCATTTGAATCAGTGGGTTTGTGTTCAAACCCAAGGAAAAAACCAGTTGTAGTGACAGACACCATTTAAATCAGTGGTATTGTTCAAACCCAAGTAGGAAGAAAACCAGTGGGAGTGACAGACACCATTTAAAGTAGTGGTAGTGTTCAAACCCAAGTAAAAACGGTGGTAGTGACAGACACAATTTAAATCAGTGGTAGTGTTCAAACCCATGTAAAAAACCAGTGGTATTGACAGACACCATTTAAATTAGTGGACACATGTAAAAACCCAGTGGTAGTGACAGACACCATTTGAATCAGTGGGTTTGTGTTCAAACCCAAGGAAAAAACCAGTGGTAGTGACAGACACCATTTAAATCAGTGGTAGTGTTCAAACCCAAGTAGGAAGAAAACCAGTGGGAGTGACAGACGCCATTTAAAGTAGTGGTAGTGTTCAAACCCAAGTAAAAACAGTGGTAGTGACAGACGCCATTTAAATCAGTGGTAGTGTTCAAACCCATGTAAAAAACCAGTGGTATTGACAGACACCATTTAAATCAGTGGACACATGTAAAAACCCAGTGGTAGTGACAGACACCATTTGAATCAGTGGGTTTGTGTTCAAACCCAAGTAAAAAACCAGTGGTAGTGACAGAAACTATTTAAATCAGTGGTAGTGTTCAAACCCAAGTAGGAAGAAAGCCAGTGGGAGTGACAGACACCATTTAAATCAGTGGTAGTGTTCAAACCCATGTAAAAAACCAGTGGTAGAAACAGACACCATTTTGAATCAGTGGGTGTGTATCAAAACTTCTTCTACCCTTGAAAGTCGACCACCTTCAATCATGGCACAACTCAAGAACATTTTTTTACTGAATCAAAAAATGAACGTCGAGGGGATGGAATTACCCTCAGTAGTTTTTGGCGCAGCATTGTGAGCGATTTGAAACTGCTGGAGCAGCCAGTTTCCAGGAGTTTTTGCGGGGGGGGGGGGGTTATAAATGAGTCATAAGTTAGGTACAGTCAGGTAGCGGAGAACTTTTTTCCAAGGGACAAAAAGATAACACTCCCAATTGTCTCCTCTAAAAATTCCAAAGTATCAAAAAAAATGCAAACTTAGTTACAGGGTGGCCAGAAATATCGGGTACCCCTAAGAAAGTTTTTCATTAAAAATATAGGTTGGCAACGCGAAATAGATGCATATGATTGGTGGAATGTTATCTCTCCAGTCAAACAACCAATCATGTGCTATCATTATTATCATTCACTGTGACCAACCGAAGTATTTTAGCAGAAAACTTTTGTAGGGGTACCCGATATTTCTGGCCACCCTGTACCTAGTACCTACCTATAGATTGTAGGTATACTGTAGATACTCGCAGTAGGCGATTTTTTTTAGAAATTTCCATGTCAAATTTTTTCAATCAACCACTGACATCTTCTACCAGCTTAAAAACGTATTGATTTAAGTGAGGTTTTTGGAATTTCTCCAGAAAATAGGTTATATTTTTCATGAAATTTAAACAGGAACGAGCGGAGTGAGGGCAAAAATTTTCGAAATTTTTCATTCCAGAGGGTTAAAAGAATATCATTTTTGATTGTGAAATTGATTTTCCTGGATTTATCACTCCTCGGATTTGAATAAGAACTTTTCAGAAATTTCAATTTCAAAAAATTTGGCCGAGCGAAGCGTGGTCAAAAGCATTAGAAATTCATAATTATTCAAGAAACAAAAAAACAACGTTATTTTTTTCATGTGATTCGATATTTCCACTCTTAAAATTTGAAAAAACTGCTGTAAAACACAATTTGGCCAACGAAACAAGTAAGAAGTAGGTTTAGGTACCTTTTGAAAATTTGTAATGCAAGAAATAGAGAGAAATTTTTCTAATCTGCGGATTTCTTTGACCCTGTGGAGTGATTATAGCCCGATTCACCCCCCCTCCCCCTAAAATAGAGCTATGTGCTAGAGAAAGTAAATTCATGCTGGAGGCTTTTGATCGACCAAAAAATCGTTGCAATTGATTCGGAGGAATCGATTTCAGGGGATAGAAACAGTTTTGAGTAATTTGTCAGCCGTTTAAAAATTTACAATATCGGAATTTTTTTTCAATTTGAAATTTTTCAACCAGTAAAAAAATACACTTTTCAACTCGCCATCCCAGATTTGCGATTTATCCACCTCAATTTATCTATTTGCAGTAAAGAACTCATGACATGGATTAAAGTTTCAGGTACAGACATTATTGACGACGTCTTCTGGAACGATGTAATATTGCTGGAGAAAAGTATGACTATATAGCTGACAGTGAGCGTTTATAAATCAGTATAATTTTCATCTTTATTTTCGATACATCAATTTCGGCAGCTGAAAATTTGGTTCTGAGGTCAGGGTGATTTCCGTTAACTCGTGAGTAAGGCAGTTCTGAAAACTTGCGGAATAAAATTTTTCCAATCGCCCGTTTTGGGGGACAAAGTTGGTATTCAGCATATCTACTGTCTAGTGAGCTGCAGTACTGGAGTGGTGAAATTCTATTAATGAAGTCAAACACCCTGACAAATTTGGCTTTACTGTATGTACTCAAAGTTAATCACTTTTCAAATAGGCACTACATATTTGGTCTCATAAAATTTATTATAATTACATCGCAAACCATAAACGAGTATTTTTGTGAAATATTCGATCACTTCCCTTTCAATTTAAGATTAGGCATTCGCATTCGAAGTAGTTAAACAATAAAATGTGTTCTTATGCAAATTTGTTTGTTCCATTGTGTTTCCAAATGCTAATAAATAATGCAAAAATTGCAATGGAAAGTCCAAAGGCTTGCATAAATTTTCAAATAATGTTGCAATGTAAGCGAGTACGGCCAACAACCCTTTCGAACTCATTTTTGAAAAATTTGTGAAAGTAAAAGCACAATCGAGTAATCGTAATTAAACTACATGCTTACGTATAAGGCAACGTTTGCATATATGCTTCAATTAAATAATAATTTTTCCTTAATTATTTTAATTTAATAATCATTGAATGTATTCAATTGAAATTTCTCATGTACTGAAATTTATAAGAAAGTATTAGTACATATTCACAAGCTATTATGCAAGTGAAAAAAAATGGGTAGCATATGCAAAAGTCTGATATATACCTACCCATAATTTTATGACAAGCTCGAGTAGTAACTAGACTTTTTAAAAGTAGGTGCATAAAATTCCTAGTTCGAATAATTACCTCGCTACCTATATAAATTATTGATCAATAATTTGAATTTTATCTGCAGCATGATTTCAGTAAGTATTTTTATTCCTTTTTTCAATTTCAGATAAGTGCATCAAAAAGTCTATTT
This sequence comes from Planococcus citri, assembly GCF_950023065.1. Classification (NCBI taxonomy): domain Eukaryota; kingdom Metazoa; phylum Arthropoda; class Insecta; order Hemiptera; family Pseudococcidae; genus Planococcus; species Planococcus citri. The sequence continues at coordinate 33,963,765 of NC_088680.1, forward strand.
TATTATTTATTTTTTTCACAAAAAAATTGTGACTGTTTGAATTTTGAAATACCAATTTTTACTCAATGAGATGCCTGTTTTGTTTACAAATTATGACCGGGTATTCCCGGTAAAATTGGTGAAATGCCCCTGTCCTCGGATTTACATTTTTGATAAGACATTGTTGGGTAGGTAGTAGGTACCTTTAAAAAAATGTTGCAGCCAACAAATCCCCTACTTCACCCCTTTGCCTACTATGGCGAAAAATCGCTTTGTTTCGAAAAAAAATACTTCAATCGAGTTTGGAATAAAAAATTTTGAATTCGCTCAGAATAGTACATAATACTATAGAAGAGACATGAGCCTAATCACATGATTTTTTTCAAGATTTTCTGTCCCCTCAGGGGGAAGATATTGATAAAAGAAAATTTGAAACCACCATATCTCAAAACCTAATTCAAGCACACGAATGTTTTTTTCCTTTCAAAAATATATCTGATTTTCCTTCAGGTGGGTCATCTTTGAAAACTCAAAAATGAGTTTTTTGTGTCATGGCACCATCAAGAAAAGCGAGACTGCCAGTGATATAATTCTAAAATTCTGCATGCGAGCCTCCAAAACCAATAGAAAACCAAACAACTTCTTGAAAACTCAATTTTGGGCCCATAAAAGCAGTTAGGCACCCCCTCCCCCATTTCGGGACGAAAGAAGATTGACAATATCGTTATCATATGAATCAAACCCGCTGAATATGAAGTTGGATTTGCAGTTGGACCCTCTTAAGGGTCACATTGGGCCTGGGGGGGGGTACTGAATGGTCTAATGACACTCTTAAAGGGGAGTTCAAAAAAAATCATTTGAGAAAAGATGTCTGCAACTTTTATAGATTACCTAGATGAAATTTAAAACCACACACGCTTTTTCTAAATAAACAAACTTTCTTCCACAGAATCGGACTACTCTTCCAAACATCAATCATAGTAAGAAATATACCTACCTACGAGTACGTTAACTTCAAACGAATCATTGATTCAGTATTTATGCAAACTCAGCTCACACTAATTCCTTACAAATTATTCTTGTATACTTCTTTTTCATCAAGAAATGTATCTATACCAAAAATTACTGCTCACCATAATAATACCAGTACTCGTAGTTTCGAGCTTCGATCACTTTCAAGATGGTCAAGGACAAAAAGTTGAAGTTCCGCCAGAAGCAGAGGACTTCAATGAAACAACTACATCAGGTAAGGCATATCTCGAGACGTTTATTGAAGCAGCACTGAACGAAAGATTTGAAAATGAATCGAATAAATATTGGTCGGTACAAGAAGCACGAAAAGTTATAATGAAATATGACGGCGATTATGATCCTAGATTTGCAAAAATTATTGATCAACAATCTTACACATTTAGTAATGGTACTTACAATACGATCACTCCTGATACACAACAAATCGTACGAGTATACAAATGGCGAACAAATGTTGAGGATTTCTCCTTCTGCTGCCATTTTGCAGCCGAAGATATACGACGAACGATATCCATCTTGGATAAAAACCCAACTATTGAAACACCTGCAGCATTAACTAATTTACGTAATGCTGAAGAATTCATCTGGCTGGTGTTTGAATTTTTGAACGATACCATACCATACGACACAGCTTCTAATGAATATATCCAAATGTCTAAATGGAACCACAGCTGGAATAACTGGTATGGATTATCAATCAATTTTCCTAATGTGCTGGCTTATTATATGATGGTTCCTTTTAAAGTACGCCAAATAAAATCTAGTGAAATCCTCACCAATATACACAAAATAATTAAGACACCGTACAGAAGTTTATCGGCTAATCGTGATGGCGCAAATGCCATAAGTATGTTCGGACCATGGCTCATTGGGCAAATCTATACTTTCAATTGTGATGAAAAAGAATTCAAGACAAATATACTCGAAAGATCAGCGGTGTATGATAACATTACATCGGATATTAGTTTGCGTTACCGTCAAAAACACTTGGAGAAAGGACTTCATCGCGATGGAACATATATATCGCACGCAACTGTTCTTGGCTTTGGTTATTTGAAATTATTATCGTCGAGGATTACCTTGTACGCGTACGCATTTGACAAAACGTTGAAATACGAGTATACACCTCCACGGCATTGGAATCGAGCTGCGGCGCTGCTACTTCATCAACACGTTGCTCGTGGCCCTCCTGGTATACTCAATCGAGGTAGTAGTTTCATTTCTGAAACTAATTCAGCAGCATTGCTGGGTTGTAAAATAATGCCACTAGCTCGAATTTTACGTGTCAATGCGCACCAGTGCAGATTCTTTGCGCGGGGTGTAACTGCTGGTCTTGGTTTCTTCGAGGCAGATAAAAGTAGCGACTTGTATTCTCAATACTGGGTTCAATCGCGCATTCCATACCATGTGAATTCCAGCAGCCGAATTCCGGAATTTAAATACGCGTACGGTTTAATATTTTCCACAGATCACGAAGATTACATCCAACTGAAATCTCGAGCAACAACTACAGACATTTACTATCCCACCAATGATTCGTGGTGTTTGGTTGGGAGCTTTGGTTGGAACGCTGCGGATAGGCAAGAGTTTCTGCGACAAAATTATTCGATAAATGAGTACGGCAAATATCGTGTCTACGAGTATATTCGTTATGCGCATCATGTTGCAAAACAAGTAGTCATAAATTTAGAAATTGATAATCGTCAAGGGGATAAAGAATTGCGTATTCGATATAGTTTAGTCGAAGTAGATCCTCATGTGATTGACGATACTTATAAGAATAACTTGCGAGTGTTGAAAATTCCAATAGGGACTGTTGCACGTCTGCGGCATATTGTGAACTTGGAGAGTTGTAAGATCAGTACGACGGTTCTTGACGAAAGTAATATGCCCAAACCAATGTGGTCAGATATTGACACTAAACGGAAGATTTTATTTTCATATGAATACCTGGACCGTAACGATACGTGGATTTTGAATACAAAGGACAATGTAGTATCGTCGTCTGTTTCAGGCGTGTATTCGTGTGCCGCTCCTTTGCCCGATGAATTGGAAGAAAAATATATTCGTAATAATAAATTTGTCTTTGAGGACCTCGATCGAAACACATATATAAGAGCTCCTGAAACTAGCCTCTCTTACAGATCTCAAGATTAAAAGAAAAGATCATTTTTTCTGAAAGCTTTATAGCTCGAGCTCTCAGCTCAGAGGCGGCAGAAGGTGTATGCCAGTTTTTTTGCGATACGTCAAACTTCTTGCCATGGGGCAGTTTTTTTCAAAATAAAAAACTGTGTAAGTACATGAGATGGTATCACAGAGCTCGTACTAAGTGACTGATTAAACTTTTGGGTACCAACTTACTTTTCCAAAATTTTAGAATTAAAGTTGTCTACTTATATGTACCAGAGCTGTGAGTCCCTAATGATTTTGGGATTGGGTTTTGGTTTTGGGATCAAAATTTATTCATTTTAGGATTGGATTTGTTTAGTTTGTTCTTCTAAATTTTTATTTTGGTTTCAGGATTGGTTTCAGAATTGAAAAAATTGTTTTGGTTCCAGGATGAATTGGTTCCAGTTTTGGGATTTTCATTTCAACCAATTTTAAGCCAAAATTGACTAATGAACCCTGCAAAGGGTCTAAAAATGAGAGGTTTTGACATGAGGAATCTGATGGTGTAATTAGTTCAATGTTTTAAATGCATATTTTGCTCAATTTGTCTAGGAATTTCTATTACAATCTGAATGAATGATGATAAAATCATCAACCTTTTAGCTATATAGACGGCTACTCTAACGTGAAATTTTCCCACTGCTTTTGTCGCCAACTCTGTTGATTTCTAATTGGAAACAAATGCATCTGCGCAGTGCGCATGTGTCAGAAAATAATGGAACGGATTAGTGGTGGTAGTGGTATGTTTACTGTTTACATAAGATGCACCTGGGTAAGTCCAAATTTGGGGTAAGTCCAAATTCCTGCTCTAGTGCCTAGAGGTTTGCAAATTCCGAAGCACTACCCAGCAGTGACTTAAGGGTACTACCCCTTCTTCACCATGACATGAAATTTTTTGGAATTCAGTTCCATTTCACATGTTTTTGGTTTAATTGTATTTTGTTGTTGTTTTGAATTTGTTTTCAAATACAGATTTTCTATCTTTTAGTTTTTTGCATATGTGACCCCGCCAGACAAAATCGACCATTTTGACAAAAAAAGTGTCCAAAATAATTACGTTTAAAATGAATCTTAAGGGTTGAAAGATCAGATTTTTGAAAAAAAAAAACATTTTTTGAAATTTTGTCGAAACTGTTGATTTTGCAGGCTTGTTAACCAGTTTTTAACCATTAACCGTAATCGCAAATTAACCGGTAAATTGACCAAAAAAAAAAATTAACCGTAACCAAAAAACCTTTTTTTTTGAAATATCACTAACCATAACCGTTTTCTGAGATCAAAATAAACCGTAACCATAACCTTAACCGAAAAATGTTTAGAAAAAAACCTGTTACAAAATTTTAAAATTCATTTGAAGGGCTAATTGTGAAAGTCACCTTAGTCATTTTTTTGTTTACACAACTTTAAATATTTTTTTTTCATATTTCATCAATTTTAAAGGGAAAAATGAGTATTGTAATGCATTCTGGGATAGTTGAACATGTTTTTTTAATACTTGACCATGAAGTTTTTACATTATCACTGAAGCAGGACAACAATGTATTCATTGATTATGTACAAAAATCACTGCTGACTAAGGCAACTTTCACAATTAGCCCTTCATTTCTTTTTATCTGAGTTTTTTTTCAATGTGATTTGTAGTGATTTGAAATTTTAATTTAAAAAATGATCAAAAGATGAAATATTACCAGTTTTTCAATTTTTTAAACTTCAAAATTTCAAACTCCGAAAGATTTTTTGGAAATTTTCAAATTTTCAACTGTAATTTTAACCATTAACCGAACCACCAAAAACTGTAACCTTAACCTTAACCATTAACTGAAAAAAATGGTCATCAATAACCGTAACCTGGACCTTAACCGTAACTTTAAAAAATGAATAACCTTAACGTAACCTTTAACCGAAATTTTGAATTTCTTGTTTAATTTTTAACCGTAACCTTGACCGGAAATTTTTTTTGGTGAACAAGCCTGCGATTTTGTCAGGCGGGGTCACATATATGGGAAGAACCGTACGTTCTAGTGAAAATCTGATGAGAGTGATCTCAAAGAGAATTAAATTCCTGTCTTTGAACCACATGTCCGCAAAGTTGAGCCTGTTCTGACTCACCAAACACTTTATATGTATTTTATTCCACTGAGCAAAAGCTACTGTGTCGATCGCGCTCAAATTTTTACCATAAGTAAAAAACCCTTATGGAAACCTACATAATAAATTTGAGCTATATTGGTTCATTTGTAGGAGAGTAACAGCTGATCAAAGTTGAAATTGTCAAAAACTCATTCGGACTTACCAGGGTGCACCTTACATCAATTCCTGAGGCATGCATGCATGCACAGATGCATTTGTTTCCAATTTGAAATCAACAGAGTTTGCGACAAAAGCAGGAGAATTTTGCGTTGGAGCAGCCATCTATATAACTAAATGTTTGATAGCTAAAATGATGTAAAATTACAATTTATCAAAATAAAATTGGAGGAAAAATCAAAAATTGAAATCCCAAAACCTAAGTAAATGATTTTGTTTCAGTTCTGGGATTGTTTTGGATTCAAAATTATATCAGTTCCAGGACTTTATTGCTTTCAGGATCAAGAAGAATAATTGATTTCAGTTTTGGGATTGGATTTGAATTTGGATTTAATTGTTCCAGTTTCAGGATCGTTTCAGACCCACAGCTCTGACATAAGGGAAAAAAATTCTCAAAAATTTAAATTGTCCCACCCTCGCTTTTTACCACAAATTTCAAAAATTGCCAAAAATAGTAGTGAAACTACCACAATTTTGGGAAAACCAACATAGTGATGTAATTAAAAGAGCTTATCAAGAATTGATACCTGCATAATTATACCAAAATTGTGTTAAAATATTCACAGATGGATCAAAATATGGCTCATTTGTTACATGTCCATTGGACAGTGCTTAGTGACAAGTTTGGTATCATTCAATATTCTTTAGTATGTATCATTCCACTCAATTCTCTCAGCTGAATTATTTGCAATCAAATTAGTAGTTCAACAAACTTCAAGCAAGCAAAATAAATCTCTCATTCTTACTGACTCAGCTAGTGCACTTCTTTGCCTATTGAATCAGCATCATCATTCTCAACATCCACTGGCTAAAGAACACTTCCTTTCAGTTAGGTCACAATGACATGGATTCCAGGACATAAAGGCATTGAATGAAACAAATCAGTTGACAAAATGGCAAAAGAAGCAGCCTCACTTCAACTAGTACCAAACATACCAGTCTATATAGTGCTGACTTCAAAATTGAATCGAAATTGCATCATTAAACTTTCAGTTAAATTCTGGCCCACCTCCTACCAAATCAACCTCCAAGAGGAAACAGCTCTGCGTAAAATGCATATTGGACACTTGAAAGTCACACATGCCTATCTCCGAGAAAAAAAACCTCCATTTTTAATTGACTGTCCGAAATATTGCGAATTAAAAATAAGTTCAAGTTACCAAATACAAATATATTATCAGAGAGACTATTGCCAACCTGTTTAAATTTCTACACTCCAGCGGACTTCTAAAAAGACCAGCTTTTTATGAAAAATTAGACAACTTCTCGCTTATTTTTACCAAAATTGCTAAAAGTCTCTGTTTTTCATTTGACGTTGTGAAAAATGTGCATTTTCTTTCATAAATTAAAAAAGTCTTGCTATTTTGCCAAACATTTCTAAAAAGTCCAGCTTTTTGTTTACATTGTCAATGTTGCTTTTTTGCAAGAAGTTCCAAAAAAATTAATTTTATTTACCCCAAATATTTTTTTAAAAGTCTCATTTTTTTGCCAAAACATTGCGAAATAATAAAGATTCTCACTTTTTTGCCAATTAGGTAATTTTTAAAAAGTTGTGGTTTTTTGCTAAAATTGCCAAAAATCGAATCGAATTTTCTTTTCTTTTTTTCATGAAAATTTTTTTAATGAAGTCGGTTATTTTCTTGATAAAATTTTTAAAAGATTCTAGTTTTAGGTATCAAAAAATGTGGGTGAAAAGATTGTAGGCGGGAGTTGGGAAGAACTTATCTGATATCGCACATGCGACTCATTAAATTATTATTGGGAGATCTAGGCAAATGATTGATTAGGTAGGTACCGAAATTATTGACGCATGAATAAAATCAGTACTATATAGGTACTCGTATTATTCCCAATTCCCATTTACTGAATTTGTTAATTCCTTATTTACATTTCTATGCAGACACAGATGAATTACCTATACGATGAAATATAGGACGAAATTATTCAGAGCTAGATAGAAAACAAACAAATCTACAAAACAAATTGCTACGTCCAATCGTTTCAAATCAAATTTGAAGGGTTATCAGCGTGTCCACGCGTTTCTCAAATATGTACATTCGATCGTGAAGATCCAACTTAAAATGGTTTGATTTCAATTATTTTAAAATACATAAATATCCAATTCTGAGCATTTTTTTCCCAGCCAGAATGCTTGGATCTGCACTTCTTAACAAATAATATTAAGTACAATTTATGAAATTGACCAACTTACTAGTAAAGTAGTCATACGTGTCTCCTTTCATCTCAAGGTCTAATTATCAGAATACAAAAAACTCAACGGCATAAAAAATGCAGTCATCCAGCTGTGAGGATCACAAAATTCCAAAAACATACTATCTACTTTTAAATTTCATGTCAGTAACGAATATTTTGCATTAATAGCGTAGCATATAGGTATTACTTTTCCTGATGGACCAGGAACGCCCAAAAATACTTGATAACACGCGTCGAAAAGACATTTGGTGATTTGTGATTGGCTAAAAACGGGACAAATCAGTGTTGTTTAATAATGCAAATCTACGTTCAATGCAGACTTCTACCTAAAATTAAGGTATATAATTCAACTAAAGCACTTATGCCATTTGGATAAGAATGATAATATGCCAGGTCGTGTTTTGTGCACACTCAAACAAAGATACCACAACAGAAATGGTATACTACCGGGTGACTTAAAAGTCCTGCAACCGAAAAATTGGTTCCTTGAAAAAATATCAACAGCCAAAAAGAAATGAAATGGCAGTCGTTGCATAGCAGAGACTCCAAGTGATTCACAGCTAATAAACTTGTTCCCTTGTAATGATTCTTCCACAACATTTTTAGTATAAAGTAAAAATTTTTGATTTTTCACGAAAAAATTTTTAAAGTTTTTTTTCCTGAAAAATTAAATAACGATCGGCGAATGGCGGGGGGTGCATCATCTGGTGAAGACCATCGTGTAGCGTTGCATAAGCCACCTTAAAATAATCCGACGTAGGCAACCTTTCGTACACCTATGATAATTGTCTGCTTGGTAATATAATTCAAGTATGCCTGGTCTGCCCCTGCAAAATGTGCGCTATGCAATTCGAATGGGGGGTGAAACTTTAATTACTTGGGGGAGTACCCTCCTACTATTAATAACAACGCAATTGAAAAAGCCTGCTCATAAACGTATTTTTTATTTTAAAAAAAAATTGTGGGTTGCGTAACTTTTGGGTCACCCGGTAAAAGCCTAAAAATTGCGCTTAACAGGAAAATTGAGGTGAAAAATCATCAAGTTGACGATACATGTACCTAACCTATCAATTTTAGATCAAAAGCATGATTGATGGATCACGTAGTCCGAACCAAGGGGGAAAAAAGGGTGAAACAGTATTTTCGTTCGAATTCACGATCTACATACTAGTATTATTATTTAGGCTGAGCACAAAAATCAAACAGCCTACAACAAAATCTCAAATACTTCACTATGATGCAAGCAAAGTAGGTACCATACATCCTATAAAGAATGTAGTCAATACAGATAGGTTTAAAATTCCAACAAAAAACTGTCAACATTTTTTTCCCAAAATGTTCAATGAAAAATAAAGTTTCACAACAAACCTTTTCTTCAAAATATTGAAATTAAAAAAATTGCTTTGGGAGAAATAAAAAGTTGCAAAAAAAAAACAAAACAGGCGATTGGTCGAAATCTCTTTACAACATCCTACTTCCTGTGTCACAGAAGACTTCCTCAAAAAATGAGAGAAATTAAATTTCTAAAACATCCACAATTTGTATCACAACTTTTGAAAAAATTCTCATTCTTGTAAATTCAAGACAAAAAAAAAAAAAAAAAAAACTCTTACGTGGGTACTTAAGAACTAGGAACAAGATCATAAATACATGCGAAAATATTTTCATTTTGTTTTTTACAAATTTCTCTCGAAATGATTGATATCAATTTTTCATTGAAAAAAAAAGAAAAATCTTTGGTAGGTATGTAGATGTACCTAAATAGGGAAATATTTTCGCAAAATATTAGAAATTTTTGGCGAAAATTCGTCACCAGAACTAAACATTTTCTCTTGTAATTAGGTAATTGTTTTTACATAATTTTTACGACACCTTTATCTTTTTACCAGATTATTTCATCAGACCAGAACAGAAGCAGTAGATGCCGAAAAACTATCAAAATTTATTTTCGAAATCAAAAAAATCGTTGTATTCACTTCTCTACTGCAAGTTCATTATTTAGGCTTGATAAAATTCCAAAAATTCCTCATTTTTTACAACTTTTGTTTTGAATATCTTTGCTTGAAGATTTTCTTCAAATTTTGAATTCCCTTCCTAATCAATTTTCATACTTGATAATTGATATGGCCTTCAGAACAGAATTCTGAAATTGAAGTTAAATTCAACAGGGTGACAGGGATCCTGATAGGGAAGTACATCACGTAGGCCTGATCCAAAATTTTCATAGGCTAATTATAAGCTTCCTTTGAACCTACCTGATGCATAAAGCGCACGTATCTTTTATCAAAGTACATAGCCGTATCTTGACCACATAAAATATAAAATAATCTCATCGCAAATTAGGTACGTACAATTATACATCACGATCTTATCACAAACACCAACCACATCACATCAACATATTACCATAGGCAAGACACTAGCTACTAAGATGATGAAATAATAATTACCGTTAAAATGAGCAAAAACACTCGAGGTGCAGATAGGTAAAAATTTTCATGATTTTCGTACAAATCGGTACCATTTTGTACCAGGACAAAGAGGGGAGAGAGAGGAAAACGTAGAAGAACTTCTCTGTTATGTGATACGACGAGGATGCAAACAATTATCAAACCGTTTCGAATAAGTCTAAGTACAAAGTAAACCCAGTTTGCTTATCAAGTTGATAATAAATGTAAAAAATTACAAGCACACGTACTAGAAATGAATACTAATACCTATACTCGAAGTGAAGTGTTTTAGAAAAAAAAACATACCTACAAACTAGGTGCCCATCATGTAGGTATAAGGCTAAGAAGGCCTATAAAAACTACAAACCTTGACCATGTAATCTTCTGTCAATCACAATACGATTGATACTCCTGGACGAAGCCTCTTGACAAACATCCATCGACATAAGATTACACTCGGAAGCTGGATTTTGCACAGAATGCATTAGGTTACCGTGTAGCATGTTATTTGAATTATGCAAAACGTGTTCGCCATCTTGCTCGACAAGGGTCCAAGCGTTCAACTCCATTTTTTTTCTTCAAACGGGCGTTAATTTATTCGACACTTGATCAAACGCCATCGAAAAATCGTCACAAAACACATGACGTATTAACGAAGAAAAAAAAACACCTAGGCCCCAAGAATAAGTCCGTCGAACTAGTTACACGATAAAATTTCCACTACATGTTACGTAATTTACAACACCTCCGTCGACTCATTTTACGTTAAACAAATTGTATAATTATCTCGAAAATAATATCGTCACACTTTCGACCAAATTAAGTAATCGGGCGAGAAAAAAACACGAATTTTTTTTTCAAGTGCACTTCGCGGCTAAAATTGTAATTAAAACGCGAACCGCCAATACGATGGTAAAAATCACACAGAAGGGTAGACTAGAAAAATGTACGAGGAAAGTGAATATAACTGGGGAGAGTAAGCGGAGCGAATATTTTAGCCAACGGCGAACTCTCGACAAACCATCCCCCATGCTTTTCAGCTTTTCACTTCAGCCAATAAAATAACCCACACGAAACCTAGTAAATCCTACTTTTACCGACGACGCGACGCGAATGTATAACTTTGGGTATATAGAAACCCTGCTATGTCATGGTCTGAGGATATTAATAAAATGTATTTTCACGTATTTCCAACTTTCCTAAACGATGTATTTGGACGATCGCGTGTACGTGTTTTATGAATCCTTCGCCTCATCCCTCATCGTTCGCCCGTCCTGATTCGGTTGCCACCCTTTAATGGCCAGCCTTATTTTATACCTTATTTTCACCTTACGTATACTGCAACGATTCTTCATGTGTACTGTGTAGGTATAGAAAAATGAAAGCTGTCCCGGCGCACAAGCAGCTCAATACTTCGGATGTCCATATTAAGTGTGCTTTCGATTCGCGGTCGCAAAACGACATCAACAACCGAACACCCACCCATCCAAATCCACTACCCTCTACTTTCTCTTCTCCCTTGTCCTATTTCCTTTTGAATAAACGCTGGTAATAAATGATCGGATGGTATATACGACGACGTGTGCATGTCCCCCTTTATTTACTGCTCGTCTAAAGGCACACGCGGCCTCTAGATTTTTCGTTGAAAAATATCCAAGGGTAACGCACTTTTTCATCATTTTTTTTAACGCTTCGAGTCTAATCGATTAAAGGTATACTTTTACCTAACCCTGTATTAAACGACACCGAATTTCTAGAGTTGACGCTAAGAAATTGTTTTTTGCCATTTACCAGAATTTTCTTACCACAACGTTACAGAAATGTTCACTCATCATTGATGAAAAAGTATAAGCATCATTACAACATTCAAACAAAACTCAAAATAAGTTCAACAAAAGCTGTTCTCGAATGAACAAAATACTGATGCAGTCTTCACCGTCCTCAGCCTTAGATACATATTAGAATGTATAAACATAGGTAACAGATGTGAACAAAAAGCTTGCACAGAACTACCCAAACTATCAACGTCTGGTGTTCTTTTTAAGAAAGGAAGTATGTTCAAAAATTGATGAAACCACTCTAAATTTCGTATAATCTGTAAATTTTTAAACATTTGAAAATTAATTTTTTTTGTTGGCATATCAGGTTGGCAAAAAAATATTTTGTAATCTCTTCTCAGTTCTCATGCCAATATTTCAGGAATTCGATGACCTTTCGTCAATGATTCTGTTTAACCAATCATCAAGATCAAATTTTCCAAGAGATTCACACTCTTAAGAGGTGGTGAGGCACTTGTCATTATTTGAGACTTGTCTTATTCAGGAAACATTCATGCAGGTTGTATTTGCATTTTGTCAATCCTGTGTCTATTAAGTGTTTTTCACTGTCCATAATGGAGGCCACTCCATGCCACATTGAAATAACTTCTGCATGATTCTTCCACTATAGCCAGGGATGTGAAGTATTTTTTCACATCACTGACTACACCACAGGTTCCAAGCCTCATATTTTCCCACCACATTAAAGCTCTTCAAATTCCTGAACTGATATTATGAAGCTGTGCCTGTATTCGAGTCTTAATTGCGACAGTTTGCTGTGTCCCAATATCCATACATCCAGTACAGAGGGTCGTTTGCCGTTTTTGTTTTTTTTTCAGCCTTGGATATGAATATGATATGATCTTGCACAGAAATTGCTGTGAAAGAATTCCACTCACTTCTTATAAAATTTGTCAAGAGGCGTTGTTTAAAGACACGTACACCATTATCAGTAAGGACTGAGTATTCTCAAACAGGACAGGCGTACTTTCCAAGTCTCCAACAACTTCATTTGAGTAACACAGGGCCAGCCCACTCAGCCCAGTGCTAATGTGTGCAGGACTTGGTTACTTACTTGCTTCCTGTGCAGAGCATTAAAACCGAAACCGAAACCGAAACCGAACCCCCCAAAAACCGATTAAAATTGCTCAAAACCGAAATCAGGAGCGTTATTTTCCCACAATCAAGACCAAAACCAAAACTGGAAGCGTTATTTCTCAAATTCAAAACCGAAACCGAAACCGAAACCAATTGAAAACTGAATTGGTTTGGGTTTAGAATTTCTCAGGTAATTTTCCTAATTATTGGGTAACGAATGCATTAATTCTGTATATTTGGTAAAAATAAAGTAAAAACAATGCATTCTATAGGTTAAAAATAATCGTACCATTGGATTCCCTGTGTCAAAAAAAAAAAACAATTTTCACCCCTGGTATGGTCATGATTATGCTTAAAAACTAATTAATCAAGCATTTTATTTAAAAAAAAGCTGAAGAATCAAAACCTAAAACCTAAAACAAAACCGAAACCAACTTCTTAGAAATCAAAACCTTGAACCAAAACCGAAACCAAAACCTTTATTTTTTCAAAAAACATAAAACCAAAACCGAGAGTGATATTCATTTGGCTTTTATGCCCTGTTCTTGTAAGCCTGCAAATTACATTAAATCACAAAACTAAAGGTCGCTAAAAATCGTCCCGACTTCAAATTTTAAAAACTTCTCTTATTACTATTCAATGGTAACACTTTTATATGTCACATGGGAACTATTGAAAGTTGGCCAAAAACTCCCTAAAAAAAAGTGTGAACTTTATTGGAAACCCAGTTTTTTTCGATAAAAAAGGGAGGGATGGTATTGAAGAAAAAGTCGCAAAAAAAGATCGCGAAAAGAAGGTCGCGAAAAGTCACGATTTTTGAATATCAAATTTTGGTAGAATACCCTGTAAAACAATTTGTGATATTGATACTTGATAATACATATTAATGCTCTAGTATTGATACTTTTTTGATACCTACAGAATTTTCAGCGAACTGATAAGTAGGTATATGTAAGTATAGAAAGAAGAACCAGCCGTAGGTATCTCTATCTTCATACAGTTATTACAAATAAAAAAAAATTTTAAAAGTTTTTCAAACCCAAATTTTTCAAAATGTTATAAAAAATTGAACAATTTTGACGTAATTTTGGGTTATTGAGAAGATTTTGCTCAATGCAACGCAAATGTCTTATAGGTCATAATAATTTGATTAAATATATATTTCCTCCATTTCTTTTTGAATACTCATTTGGACTTGGAAATTTGCGATGTAATATTTTATGATACAGCATACCCATTTTTTTTATCCGCATGGAATTTTTTAATCATCTCCACAATTTATAAAATTTCCAGTAAAATGAGCCTAATTTATTAGAGTATTTTTTTTTTTGCATATTCTATGTACCTATAGAAGCATAAAAAAGCATATTACTTGGGCATTTTTGAGAGAATTTTTCACGTTATTAGAGAATATTTCATCCAATTTCAAATTTTTGTACCTAATTTAGATAAGTGTAAATTGCATTTTTTTGAAAAATGCTTTATTTTTACATTTTTTTGGTTTGGTTACAAACCTTTTTGAACAATACACTTCTTGTGACTATTTTCTATTTTGAAAATTTTCAAAACAATCAAAATTGTTTGCAATTTTTCTTGTATAAAAATCACTAAAGAGAAAAAGAAAAAAAATATTTTTTGAGATATAACATTTTAAACTCCAAACACAATGTTGCTTGAAATTTTGAGTTGTAACGTTTGCGTTTCTCTAAGACCTTAAAATCGAAAACTGATGAAACCAAATCATTTTTATAAAAACGAAAACCCCAATCAAGCAAACCGAATATCTAACTCACGGTTGAAACCTCTAAAATGAGAAAATCAAAACCAAAATTCAAACTAAAATCAAAACGTTTGAAAATCCGGCACCGAAACCAATTTTCGTTCTGTTTTCGATGCTCGCTTGGACCTAAAAAATCGAGAGAATGCACAGTACGTAAAACTCGCATGTATCCATCAAGGTCCAATTCTCCCAAAATACTAAGCAAATCAGTGGATGGGCTTCTAACTCAAGTCACTATTGAGTGTCTGCCCAGTGCCCAGTCATCAATGATTGAAGAGTATCGAGATCAGCCATGAACAATGAACATGCAAACTCGTGATTTATTATTTGAGAAATCTGTTCCATCTGATATATTGATCCCTATATCCAGAATATAAATCACGTTGTGCTGAAATTTGTCAATATTTACGCTGTAAAAAAAAATCACATTTCTTCGAATGATTTCATTTACATACACATAATGTTATAAA
The DNA here is from genome assembly GCF_950023065.1 of Planococcus citri. NCBI lineage: Eukaryota > Metazoa > Arthropoda > Insecta > Hemiptera > Pseudococcidae > Planococcus > Planococcus citri. The sequence goes on from NC_088680.1 coordinate 33,979,081, forward strand.
AATGTGTTTTCATTTTTGTACATTTTCGTGCATCGTTATGAAAGGATAAATTTTACGATTAAATTCAAATTTATTAGCTCTACGATGCGAATTTGCTTCTATGTCAATCCCCTTTAAACACTAAACGCCTTCGGTATAGGTATCACGAAATACTGAAATATTAAGAGGTGTTTCAACTTTTCTTTTATAGGTACCTACATTCATTTCGTGCAAATTACCACGGTCGTATTGTTTTTCAGTAATTCTAATAAAAAGCTTTAGGTATCTGTGTATACGTGGATCAGTGAGTATCAAAGTTGACATGTTTATTAGTAAATCTCAAGAGCTTTACGTGTACAAGTTGACGATTTACTCGAGAGGTTAAATATTAACAAAAGGGGAACCACATCGTGTTTAAATATTTTGAGTAAGTATCCCCTACTCTCGTGATATACATACACGATTGACGATAGTGTAGGTAAGTTGTAGGTAATTTTCCAATTTCTCGAGTTTCTATATTGTTGCGCAGTAGCGAAAAATTTTTATGCATCGAACGAGGAAATATTGCGATTTAACGTGTTCGCGTAAATAATACTCAATCCCTCTATCATTCGTTGTGAATGTCTTTTTTTTCTCTCATTTTTCCCAAATTACTTTGCTTAACAACCAAATTGATCAAACATTTCGTTACCTAACCTTCCTTTTTGTATACTAATGGTTCTCTTTACGAGGCATGTTGTCGAAAAAGCTTTTATGCTGCGCTGTTCCACGTGAGTTTTGCGTCGTTGGCGAAACTTTAATTTTGTTATTTTATACTTGCTGGGAAATCTTTTTTGTCTGTGGGAGGATTCAGAATTAATTCAATGAAGAGTATTTCGTAGAGTTGCAATCTTGTTGGAAAATCATCATGGAGCTCAAGAATCAATTATTTAAAAAAATTATTATTTGATTGAAAATTAAATTGCCTAATTTGAAAATATTGAAGAACTGCTGTTCACAAATCGTCGTTTCATTTTTTTGGTTCCTGCAATTGCAATTTTTCGAATACCTAATGCAATGCTTTCACTCAAATTCTAAGAACCACCACTTCTATACCTACTTCATTTAGAGAAAAATGGCTGAATTTTTTTCCTGTTTTAAAAAGCTAGAATGTGTCATACACTTATCACTGTGATAAGTTGTCATATGTATAGCCTACGCTTGGTCAGACCGATCAAGCCTCTAAGCATTTAAGAGCTCTTCAAAGAATTCATCGTAATTATTTATCTTATCGCCAAACAATAACTCTTCGTGAGTTTAACTTCTTCACCAATTGTTGAAACTTCAAGTAAGTTTTATACATGTATATTATGCGTAACTGACGTAAGAATTCAAACAAAGCGAAATATCCACTCAATTAAAAATTTGCAACTAAACAAAAGGAATGAAGAATTTGTAATTTTTCACTGTGGATCTCTTCAATAGAACAAAGATTTCAGAAAATGATCAAGTTCAAAGAAGAAAGCAATATTTTTGAAAAAATTCCAAAAATTATTTAATTCTGTCAGTATTTTTTTCAAGTTGCCTCTGCATGGATCAGAGATGAGACAATGCGCAGAATATCAAGATTCAAGATTACAATACCGAGATTTTGGAAGAATTGAGAGATTGTGATTTTAGATGCTTCGTGAAAAGCTGTGAAAGTAGTTTGAGCAAGCCAAAAATAAAAAGTTAATTGAAAATCAATAAGTTTCATCAGTTTTTGGGTTTTTTACTCTATCAAGTTACTGTAAAAAAAAAACAAAAGTACAAAATGGCCTTTGATGAGTTTAAAAGAATTGGACAGCGTTGATAAGCCACCAGGCCACCACCCCTTCAAATTACACGATAGACATTCCATTCTTCCATAGCAATTTTTTCGTTCTATTGAATAGATACGTGGATTTGGATATAGGGTCACTACACGTCAATTGGACAAAGAAGTGGTAGGGGGGTTCGGCGATTTTTTTGAAATTTTTCCTGTGGAAAGACTTTTCGAAGGGATGACCAATGGCGCAAATCGCAGCCCTCTAGCCCATTTTTAAAGGCAGCCAGGGGGTGTCAAAGTTTTCAGTGAACCTAAAATATCATCCATTTCAGCAGTGGATTACTCGATAACCGCGATACCTTTCGTACAAAAAATTGGCTCAAAAAGTTTCAAAACGTAATTTTCATATCGTTCAGACTCTCAAAAATTCTGAAAAAAATATATTATGGACAACTTTTCATGCTGAACAACACATTGAAAAATAGCGATGGTACCATGTCGCAAAGTTGATTTTAAAAAATTTAAAGTTTGAGAAAAAATGCAATTTTTAAAATTAAAACATGAAAAAAAGTTTTGATAGGTGAAGTTGACTCATTTGACCCCTATTTTACCGTATCTGTTGAAAAAGTTGAAAAAACCCTTTCACTCGTTGAAATAAACTCCTCACAAAAAAGTCAAAATTTGAAAAAATTCAATTTTCAATTTCAAACATCAAAAAAAGTTTAAATTTATTCAGTTGTCTTATTTTGACCTCTTTCTGACGTATTTCGTGCAAAAGTTGATAAAAATTACAATCACAACAAAAAAATAAAATTTCGTTCATTTTTTGAATCTTTTCGAATTTTGATTTTTTTGTGAGGAGTTCATTTCATCGAGTGAAAGGGTTTTTTCAACTTTTTCAACAGATACGTAAAAATAGGGGTCAAATGGGTCAACTTCACCTATCAAAACTTTTTTTCATGTTTTAAATTTAAAAATCGCATTTTTTTCGCAAATTTTAAATTTTTTTGAATCAACTTTGCAACATGGTACCATCCCAATTTTTTGATATGTTGTTCAGCATGAAAAGTTGTGTGTAATATATTTTTTTCAGAATTTTTGAGAGTCGGAACGATATAAAAACTACATTTTGAAACTTTTTGAGCCAATTTTTTGTACGAAAAAAAGTGGCAACACTGATTTTTAAGATATTACCAAAAAGCCTTTCAAAACCCCTAACTATGAGAAAATGTTCCATTTTGGTAGGTATCGCGGTTATCGAGTAATCCACTGCTGAAATGGATGATATTTTAGGTTCACTGAAAACTTTGACACCCCCTGGCTGCCTTTAAAAATGGGCTAGAGGACTACGATTTGTGCCATTGGTCATCCCTTCAAAAGGTCTTTCCACAGGAAAAATTTCAAAAAAATCGCCGAACCCCCCCACTACTTCTTGGTCCAATTAACGTGGAATGGCCCCTCTGCATGGATCAGAGATGAAACAATAATGCGCAGAGTATCGAGATTTGAGATTACAATACCGAGATTTTGAAAGAATTGGGAGATTGTGATTTTTGATGATTTGTGAAAAGCTGTAAAATATAGTTTGAGCAAGCCAAAAGTAAAAAGTCAATTCTTAATGATTTAAAAATAAAGACATTGCATCGCACCTTCGGAGTAATAACATTAATCTCAAAAAAATCAATTTTGAGATTTTTGCACTTTAGAGGGTAATTTGACACCCTGCATCCAAAAATGTCACTTGTAGTGGTTTTTACTTTCAAGGTTGGTGCAAAATTTGCATTTGAATATCACTTAATAAAGTTTTCTATGAAAATCAATAAGTTTTATCAGTTTTTGGTTTTTCAACTCCGTCAAGTCACTGTAAAATAAAACCAAAAATATAAAATGGCCTTTGATGCGCTTAAAAGCATTAAGACAGCGTTGATAAGCCACCGCGCCTTCAAATTACACGATAGGCATCTCTTCCATAGCAATTTTTTCCTTCTATGGAATAAATACTTGGATTTGGATGCAGGCTGAATGCCAATCACAGAGCATTTCAATGCACCTACCCCCTATACCTATCAAAATGCAAACCTAATAAATAGCAATAAAATTGCAAAACAAATGAGTACATTTTCCGTTCGAGTACTAAAAAACTTTATTCAGTACAGGTCCATCATAGGATCAAAATCCAAAATATTTTCCAATATATTTCAAATTCCACCCAAAGAAATACCTACTAGGTAGGTAACTACGTACATGTTCAATTTTACATTTCATTCGTTGTTTCTAGGGCACATGAAACTATTTCCACGTGGAATAAGTATCTATCTATTTGTAAAGTAAACATAATCCCATCCTTTTCGAAGCAACCTGTTTACGTGCATTGGCATTTCATTTATGTACATCGTAGCTATGTAAACCTAATAGCCTACAAATTATAATGTATTTTCTTCGGAAAATTTTCCAATACGACCGGGTAAAAAAATCGAGGAAAATAATAGGATACACAATTAAGATATTATCATTTTAATAACCATTATTAATTTGAAATGCGTGTCGTCAGCAAAAAAGCAATTTATTCACTTCATGGTTTGTTTACCAGTTACCATAGGAACGTAGGAATTTACTATTTCAACCCCCTAAGCATATCTGCGAATGGGAAAACGTGGGAAAAATTCTATTGGTCGTCTTTAAAACACCCTTGAACATCGATGGCATTTCCACTCGGGGCTAGGAATATAAAAAACATAGTCTCGCGTGTTTCCAATAGACGATGGAGAGCGGTTGAAAATTAATTTAATACTTGAGGGAAAAAAATTCGATGCGTACAATTTGACACGATGAAATTTACTGCTTCTATGTAGCGTTTCATTTTACCTACTATTACAGTATTTCTATTAGTCTAGTACTGTACTAGAAAATTGGGGTTGCATGGTAGAGTATAGGTAAACTTTAATGACGTTGATTTTCTCTATTAAAATCACTCACCATCGACACTCTGCAAGCTCATCAACGCATTGACCACTTGTTCTTCATCTAGGGCATCCATCATCTGATTCCACCGAACATATTACCGAATACAATTAACATTCATATTCGTGAAAAAAACACCAATTAATTCACCATCGCAGACAGTTTGGGTGATGATTAAAATCGCGGATTATGTCATCTTTACGATAATTAATCACATCAGATGTAAAAAAGATACACGCGAGTAATTAAAACTTGAATGAGAACGTAAGTAAAAAGTAAAACTTTTGATAAAATTGCGCACGAATTAATTGATAATGAAGAATCATCAAGTTGTTTTCGACCGAAATACCGTCAAAAATCGAAAGATCGAACCTGATCGAACCAGTTTATCGATGTTTATCTTCAATAGGGGTTCAAGAAATGGTCGCTAGGAGCGCGTTCATCGGTGATGGCCAAAAATAATTATGATAAAAATTAAAATAAAATAAAAAATGATGAATCAATGATCATTGATCATCACATCATTCATCATAATTCATGATATTGAATATTGATAATATTAACAGAACTGATATGATTCATGATTGAATAAAATATGAACCGAAAATCACAAGAAGAATATTCACGAATTCACGATTAGCATAATTATGCTGAGTTGACCGTAAAGGTACAGTTTTTTGGCACAGAACTTTTCCTCACTTTTCGGCCGTTTTCCGTAACTTCTTGAAAATCTTAATCTTGATCATAGAAGCTCTTTGATAAATAATCAATAAACGCCCATTTTTCAAAACTGTCAACTTCACCTGATTCCAAAATCAGAAAATTAATTTTCCATAATTTTTCATTACGGTTTTGTGAAATCTAAACATGGGCTTAACTTGATATTTGAGATCTGCAGTCCAGAATAAAATATTACAATTTTAATTTCATCATAATATGAATTCTTACTCGGTAGGTATTTAGTTTTCAATTCTGATTTCGTCATGTTGCAGAAAAAATTTGTATAGGTGTGAAAAAATGCTACTGTAGGTACTTGGCAAGTTGGCAATGAAAATTAGTTTTCATATGTGATGTGTTCAGGCGAAGGTGGGTAATTGAGTACTCTTAATGACCAGGGTTACATTCATTGAGCATCAAGTATTCATATTGTTTCAGAAATTTTCGTTTTTTTCATTCAATTTGTATGTTTTATCCGCATAGGTATTCCAAGTTCAAGTTAAGTAGAAATAAATTCAAAATTAGAACCATCAGTAAGCCATGTACCGTACCTATTCACCCTAATTAATTTAGAGCAGCTTCCAATTTCAATGTAATACCGTCTAGACATCAACTTGAGCGGTTTCCATTCGTTATTAAAAGTTCTCGAAAAAAAAAAACTAATACGAAACACAAAAATAAATAAAAACATTCGTAACACATTTACTTGGTTCTTTGTTGTTGCCGCGTTGATTCGACATTCGACACGCGTATCAAAAATTTATTGAAAATTCAATATTTCAATGCAAGTAACAAAAAATAGTCGAAATTCAGGTATGCAAGACATATGAAAGTTATAAAAGAATATATACATGGTAAAATAGAAAACAAAAACTCGAAAGAGATGTAGGTAAATTGCCAATAGCCGCCAGATATGCAGAAATTTTCACTCATTTTTCCTGCGGTATTCTACCGGTTCAATATTTTTGAGTTTTTCTTTTTTTTAAAAAATAATAATCTCATTAAATGAAATTTTTAATGAAATTTCAATTATTTTTATTAATAATATTATTATATAAATATTTTTAAAATAAAATTAATTTGAAATAAAAGAGTACGTATGGTTGAAAGTTTCTACCAAATAGCTAAACATAAAATTTTCACCTATTCGTGTTTTTTTGAACTTTTTCTGACAAAAGTGGCGGCTATTGGGCAGTTTACCTCAAATCACAAAAAAAATGGTTGCGTACAAACAAAAAACAAAAAAAAATCAACCAAATTATTGGTAAAATAACTTAAAAATTTTACAAAAAAAACAACATGGCTTCATAGATCATCAATTTCGCAATATTTTTCATCGTAATTGCTAATCAGTAATTTAATATGAGATAACATTGCATATAAGAATTCACAACGTCGTTTCGATGCTTGATATGCTTCATCTTCTTTATATGCTCGATACCTGGTGATGATTTCATTTTCGATTCTCTGCAATGAATGAAGAATAAAAAATTAATAAACGGAGACAAGTTTAATTAATCTTAAGCAGGTAATATTGTTAATGTAAGGTATTGATGAATACTGACCTTAAATTCAACACTTCCTCTTTCACAGCGTTTGAGTGATTCTCCTAATTCAGCAAACATCATAGCTACTGCAGTTACTTTTTCGTTTAGAACGTCGTATTCTTCTAATATTGTTGTATAATCAGCCTTATATTTTCTACGTTGTTCAATATTCGTAATGGTAGTGTACTCTCTGTAATAAAAATTAGTTTGGAGTTAATTGACTAGATAGATAAACGATTATATCTCCGTATTTGAATAAAATAATAAAAATTACTAAACTTTTTATATGTAGCAAATAGACTACAGAAAAACAAATGAGTGGCTCATTCATGAAAATTTATACCTATATCAAGTCGCAAAATTATAATAAGATGAAGGCCAATTTTGTATGAATCAACCCAGTAGTGTTAAAAATTAGAATTCATCAAAAATCGCAAGAACCTATTTCACTTTAAATATAGGCATCTCTTCTATCAAGAAATCATCTCTCCAAATACCAAAAACCATCATAAAATCGTGATGAGAACTACATAACGCACGCATTTCTCTAAAACCATTTCTTACACCGGTTAAAAATTATTTATTCCTTCAAACATCGCAAAATCCATAAGAAAAAGTGAAAACTACACAGAAAACAAAACAGAACCAATAGTGAAAAAAATAACGAAACAAAATTTGAGAAAATTAGGAACAACAATGTAAATCCCGAAACAATAATACTTAAATCTTGAATCAATAAAACTCAAAACATTTCAAAACCTAACAAAAAAGTGATTGAAAACTGAAAATATTAAAACAATGTTTTGCAAAATTTGTGAAAAAAGTCAGTAAATTCTTCGTAAATAACAAGTCATTCCGTCGATACAATATTTTTAAAAAGGAAAAAAAACAAAAACTGATAAAATGTTATGGAAAATATTAAAAAATCAAAATCATGAATTTGCCATCTTCCGCAAAATTAGAAAAACTCATTAAAATAATAAAATTCGAAAAATTTAAACACCAGAATCATGAACTTTTAGAAAAGAAATTATAAAATAAAATGTACTCGTACGAAAAAGGAAAAAACAAAACTGTAGCGCAAATAAAATGTATGAAATTTTCTCAAGAAAAAGAAGGGATTTTTCGAAACAAACTCAATTAATTTTCAACATTTTTTGTGGTCCATCTTTGTAGTCTGTACCTAACCTAAGTATGAGAAAAATGAAGCAGACTTATATGAATGTGATTTCTACTTTTTATTTTTCAATTCCAAAAACCAAAATTTGAATTGAAAAATGTTTTCTTTTTTTTTGTTTTTTTTTTTGTCAATAGAAAGAATTTTATTCGAAATCTGTAGGTGTATTGAAATCGAAATTCAGACATTTTGAAAAAATTACAAATGAGTTTCTCTTTTTATCCTTTCAAGCCTTGGAGTAATTCAACGAAGGAACTTTGAAAAAATTCATAAGAGAAGGTCAAACTCAAATGGGACATGAGATTGTAAATTTTTCAGAAAAAATGGTATTTTCTTAATTACTTCAGAAATGCAATTACTTTGAATAAAGTTTAAAATAAATTAAGTTCTTGCATTTTTAATTTTCTGTATTTTTTTTTCGAACAATTGTGGTATTTGTGGTTTTTATTTTCGAAAAATATTTCCAGATAACGAAATGTTGGTATTAATGTGCAACAAGATGATCCATGATTTTTGATAACTCGTAATATAAACTTTATTATGAGAAATGAAAAACACACTTCGAGAAAAATTTCCATTTTTAGAATAAGGATTGAAACTACCATGTTCTATTGAACGACTAGACAACTTGTGACAGAATTTTTCAAAGTTTACCCCCTGAATTTCTCCTGGACGTTGATAAGATCGCCAAAAAGATTGTTGATTAAAAAGCAGAGAAAAAATTTGAAAAGTTAATAAACAATTAGTTGTTATCGATATTTTTTCATATAATAATTTTGAAAATTTAAATAATACGGTTCAATTGGCCTCATTTTCTAGTAAATTTTAGGTAACTCATTCGAGTGTTGAACGCTTTCCTTTCATTTATAGTCAATTTTTGACATTCGTAAGGTGAATTAATTTCCGAAGCTTGAAGCTTTTCTCAATTTTAACAAGCAAAAATTTAAACCACGATAACAACTACATCTGTACATATTTCCTAAATCATCGCCACACCACAAAGCGAAAATACTCACTTTTCGTATTCAATCTCACTAATATCGTCAGGCAGCATCATCTGCGACATTTTCAATGGTAACGGCGATACGGAACTAGGAGTTGGATTATTTAACGAAGTACTTCTCGAAGACGCGTTCGTATTACTAAATTCATTACTAGAAGATTTGCTAAGCTGAGATTGTCTATCATACGGTTCGGTTTTGATCCTTCCGACATTTCTATACGGCGCAGACGAATCGATTGCTTGCGATTTGGACGCGCTGCTGTACACATCCGAATGAGGTACAATATTTAGATCTTTGGTATCATCTTTATTATTAGCGTTGCATATGGTACTTCTGCTGGCGCTATTCGTGGCACTACGATCAGGAACACTTTTAGTAATAGTATTAAGCTCTTTCGAAGGTTTTGAAGGATCTACGTCCATTGGCTGCGATCGGCCATATCTGTAGTTAGGCCTCAACGGAGGATTTTTCACAGCTGTGTTAAACAGTCCAGATTTCTCGATGACTTCGTCGAAACAGTTCGTTATTCTGCTCGGACTTATCTGTACGTTTTCCTCGCCGGCGTGAGGTTTATTAGGCCTACTATAATGAGATATCCGATGTCGTTTCGTTTGCAGTCCATCGACACCGTGAAAATATCCGGGTCTTTTGTATTGGCACGACGGAGATTTATCTCCCGAAGAAAACGAGCTACTACTATTAGGAGACTGATTCGAACCGACTGATATACCGCTATCGCTGCTGGGCGGAGTTAGATTTTGAGGTTTATTTCTGCAATTAGAGTAACATACATACAAATTGATTAATAATTTTTTTAAATTGCATCGTACACCTGCGGGTACGAGTGGCGGTATTGTTTTCGTCGAAAAAATATATTTTTTAATAGTCTACATGACGACATTATCGTCGTCTGTGTCGTAGCTAGAGCTACTACATACGATACTCGTGCAGTACCAACCTATACACTCGAATCGTATGTTATGTACGAATGCTAAAATACCCCCGACCCCGATCCCGAGCCCTCGTGTGTTACGCAAATACACGAAATTTATTCCAAACGACAAGTGTGTGTTAAATAATCGTCGACCGACGGATTTCTACGTCACCTAACACTCGTACACACGCCATAAAGAATATCGATGCTTGTGAAAAGCTCTTATGAAAACCACGTGACACCGACACAATTTAATCGCTCTCAATTTACCGCGAATTCAAGCTCGGTAATCGTATCGTTAGTAAAATGTTACGTAGATATCGTATAATATACTTATGCTGTATATCGTAGCAAAGCAAATATCATTTTTCTTTTCTGTTTTCTCATTGCGCATTGCCATTTCGTAATTGCCTTTCGTCACAGTTGATCGAAAAGATAACCGAGTTGTTGACTGAAATCGTTTTTGTTTTCTTTTTTCTTTCGGATCCAAAAATTTAAAACTACCACGAAGAATATTGCAATCCTTAATAATTTGTAAAATAATTCGATTTCTTCGGATTAAAAATCAAAAATTAAAATAAAACTTAATTTTAATTGATTTATTTGGTTCTATCATTTTTGTAAATAGCACGAATATCGCGATCCTTCGACGATCCTTCTTGATACCGATACAGCATCTAAACTGATCGTCACATCATTAAATTAACATCAGGAAATACCACAATGAGCAAAAAGATAAACATCAGAAATAAAATAGACAAAGGGGCATGATTTTATGACGTTTTTCCAAGTACCTTAGTCGACTAAATTTATTCTGAATTTATACCATCACGATAATATTTTTTCATAATAGAAAAGGAAACTGAATAAGGGGAAAAATTCCGAGATTGATCATGAGTCACTAAATTACCACGGAATGGTATAGAAACTCAACAGTGACAACACGAAATGAGATACGAATAAATTTAAATCATACTTAAATGCTAATGACCAAATTCCATGCAGAAAAAAGGACGCTTGAGTACATATTTTCAGAGATACGAGTAGTAGGTACCTACACCTTACTTACACACAGAGAGTTCGACGTTCTTCGTAACGACATTCAATTTTTTTCATCTTTTACACCGTGAAAAAAATCGTTATAATTTTCAGAATCGAGAAAATGTTAATTTAACGATGCATTTTCAAGGTTACCCACTTTTTTGTTCCAAAGATATTCAACCTGGGAGCGATTTTTACTTCGAAAATAAGGTTTTACGATTAGGAATTTTTGTAAATATGGTCGCGAACACAAAAACACCAGTCGAATTTTAAAATATTTTGAAAAAAAATAACGAAAATATATGGATAATATCAAAAATATGAAAAACAAGTAAACAAATGGATTAAATATTAGATATAAAATGTTTTTAAAATCTAAACAGAAAAACGCAGAATTTGGAAGGTTTTTAAAATTTTTGTAGAAACCCATCTTTATTAGGTAAATAATAATTGAACAGTTGTCAGTTTTACTGAAAATGAAACTCCAAATAGGAATACCGTAGAACTGAACTACCTAGTCGGAAATATATTTAATAGCCTACTGGTTGCATATCAGCTGGAGTAGGTTTGCAATGAAAAAATTCTGTTGATGAAAATGAGAACCATATTCGAAAATTTGACAATCATTTTTAAACATGATTCTGAATATTTTGACATTTTTTAGGCATAAAAAGACAGATATTTCGCACGTTTGAATAATGTAATGGAGACGTTGTCAAGCTATAAAGCCCATGAAATCACGAAATATGTTTCAAAAAATGAATGAATGAGTAAAAAAAGAGCATAAAAAATATAATAAATAAGGTGAAATATAAAAACTTTAAATCGTAGATTTTAGGAAAAATCACGATAGGCAAGGAGATGTCAATTAGGAAAAGGGGATTTTAATCCAATCTTAAGGACGAATATTTTAGTAATACTATCTATCATTTTGCATTAATTTCGAACTAATCTAACGTTTCTTGGTCAAATCAAGGTTTTTCAAGAAACTGACTTTAGAAAATTTGAAAAAAAATTATCACGTCAAATTTTTAAAAAATTTAAATAATGTTCAATCTTTTTGAAATTTCTACATAAAATACATAACTGCAGTGAAAATACAACCGCAAGTTTTATCAAAATTGAAATCCGATTTCTGAAACGTAAGATGCTATATTTTCATTTTTATCAAATACCTCCTCCCCAATGGGGGTCAATAGGTTCAAATTTTCACCAGTTACTGAGGATACTGTACATATAATAGTGTATGATGTGGTTGTATTTCAATTTTTTCTTAACTTTTTGGATCGTAGGGTCCAAAAATTCCAAAAAAATCAGTTTTTGAGGGATATTTTGGTCCCTATGCAACTAAATTGATTCAAATTTTAGATTTGTGGTCAATAGGTTTTCAAAATCAAACTAGGCCATGGCATTTCTCGTCAATTCGTTGACAAAATGGGGGCGAGGAGAATTTTTTTCACATGTTCGTCAACACATTGCTAAAATATCTCAAAAAAGCAAACATTTTCATTTTTTAGGTTTCTGATGGTACTTTTGCAATAAGTGTAAAACTTTTAATTTTTTTCTCGAAAATGAAAAAAAATGCCAGTTCAATTCTTTGATATGTTATTCTACATAAAAATCACTAAAACTGAGAATTTTTTCAGAATTTTTACTCGCCAAGATCATGGTTATATTTAAATCATAAGTTTTTAAATCGATTTTTTTAGGTTTTTGAAAGTGGCAACACTGATTTTGACATCATTCGTCGATTACCCTCTCAAAGTACTACAATTTGAAAAAAAGTTCAAAATTCTATACCACATACAACCGGAGATATTTGCAATTGAAATTTTTCATTTTCGGCCATTTTGGAGAACTTTGAAGCCCCACAGCACAGCTCCGCCAAAAAAAATCGAAAAAATGTCCGGTTTGCGTCATTCATCATCGTTTGATGACCTCTACACATGATCTGATTTTGAAAAAAAAATGAAGACCCCTCGAGCAAAAATCCGCCGATTTGGGATGCATAATGACCCATACATATTAAAAAAAAAATCGTTTTCGACGAATTTTCTTTTCATCCCTCATTCTTGGGGTACATAAAAACAATTCTCCCCTCCCCTCCTCTCCAAAGAAGTAGTAGTGAAAATGAACCCAGAAAATGCTCCAGACAAAATATTCGCACTAAAATTTTTATATGGTTTCAATCGTTTTAAAATAAGGGAAGTATCAAATTAAAAATTAGTAACTTACTGTTCAAAATGCAAAATTAATACGTAATTTTTTTTACATAAAAAATCAATGATTCAAAATCACATACAACTGACTTTTCATTCCACGTACAAATCTTTCGATCAAAAAAAAAACCATTGACTATACCTTCTTAGTTCTCGTATTGCGATACAAATTTATCAAGGCAATAAAAAAGAAGCCAAGTGGCAAGTCTATCTACCATTTGAATACATCAAATCGGTCATTTACCTCGCAGCCCGGATCACCCTTTTTTGTAGCAAACTAGTTAGCAGTTGTATTCAACAGTATACATATGTACTACATAGGTATAAAAATCAGAGGCGCCTACTCGAGGCAGCCTTTATTTTCATAACAATACCAGGCAAAAAGACATACGAACGAAACCAACCTCTTCATCTGCTGCCTTTCTGTTTCCGTGTAGAAAGGCCAGTCTTCTTGTATATCATTCCACACATGCCTCAATAGCTGATAGGTATTATCACGTAGAGTGGATACTGATACTAATGTGTGCATTAAATGTGATTTATCACTTTCGCGAAGGCCATCTGTATAAAAATAAATTTCAATTAGTTATCAATTCTTGGATACAAATATTACGTGAGTACAAAAAGGAGACGAACACATCCATCTCCTTACAAAGTCCAAGCTGGCAACACTGACCTCTTCGAAGCGCCGCGAATAATTCTAGTTTCTTATGCGGTCTAATGGCTAACATATGAATAATACGTTCTCTGCAAATATAAGAAAAAAAAGAAGGGGAAAATTAGTTATATAGGTACCAGAGTACTGCACGGTTAAGTTAAAATAGCCGGATAACCGCCGGAGCTATCGGCTAATTTAACTAAAGGTTACAAACTGCAGTTACTTTTGTCGGCGCGCGCAACCAGCGGTAAGTTAGGTTAATAACCATACGTTAACCGCATTCGGTTCTCTGGTGTCTCAACAATACATTTTGGTGACTCATCAAACAGATAAGACAGAATCGAACATTACATTTCCGATAAGAGCGCGGTATAATCGCAGGTAGTTTAGTCATTTTAACTACAAAATTATCCGCATAGGCTAACGCTAATATAACTGCTTTTGGATGAGTTATATTTGGTAGCTTACCGCACACGACACGTGACTAACGCAGATAACTTTTAACTATACCGTGCAGGACTCTGATAGGTACCTACTGGAGAAATTGTTCATTCGGTCAGGAATTCAAAAAATCTTGACACATTCGTTTGGCATACGTTCAATATAATAGTGAAAAAAATTCCAAAATAAATATAAGTACATGTCTGTGCGTATCTTGTTGATGATACGATACTTACTTGAGAGGTCTTTTCATAATGGCCGGATTATTGGTACTGGTAGCTTTGGGGGCAGCGTTTGTTTGCTTGGTTCTGGTATTCTTAGCTTTGGTAGTAGGATTGGCTGTCGTCTTGGTTAACGACGGTGATGGCGATGGCGACGAAGACGACGTTGTGCTTTTATTAAGTCTGTTATCTAAATTATCCAACGAAGGTGCTAATTTCAAGTTACTAGTACGTTTAAGTATTGGCACAGTATTGGTAATTTTGGCTGCTGCGGTAACCGAAGCTGCAGGCGGCGTTTCAGCTGCGGATGGAACCTGAGCTTGTTTAGTATTTCGGTCTATTCTCACTTTGCGATTAATTCCGGACGTGACATTCCAGTCGATTTCACGCGTACTAGTTGCAAAAAAAACATAGAAAAATACGAGGTAAAAAATAAATCACGAATTAAATCAATGAGTAAACACAAGATAAGGTACAGTATGGAGTACATTAAGCATATCTTATCTCTTTCGTTGACGAGTACCCATACCCTCCAATACCATACGTGCATGGGACGTAGCTAGATTTAAACCGAGCCGAGAATTCACGTGAATGTGTAGATTGTGTACCTGCATATACACCTTCGATCCGACTGCACCGCACATATACATAGTATTATAGGGTCAATGTACGTATAGCAAGCAACAGAAGGGAGAATCGAGTACACACTCGCAGCATCCACCATACCTCATGCACAGGCATCACATCACATACCACCGCAGCAGTACACCCGAATGAAAAAAAAAGGGCAGATGATACTACGAAAACCTGATTGAAAAGGCGACAGATGTGAAATGAAAACCACCATCATCATATGTGCACCTTGGTCTAGGTCTCTTTTCGTCCTCCCTTCTTACCGTACCTGTCTCTTACACACTACGATTCTGCACATAAACCTCGGTTAATCTCCTCAGCAGCTATAAAGGTTATGATTATGTTAACAATGTACACATTTATACCTATATAGGATATGTTTGTATCTGCTCTCCTTCATGTCACTAAGGAACTGCTAACAGCAGAAACGATTTCGATGCCGCACATGAGACACCAGGACACCACCGTGCATTCGTCCACACCACCACCACCATTTTTATAGGGTTTCCTGCACCTCTACCTATGTACTATCGGGATTCAAAGAGATGTCGCATGTCGACGGTGTTAAAGGTGGTGTGGCTCGTGGGTCAGACTGCCGCCAGCCGGTCTACTTTTATTTTACTCTCGTGTCAAATAAATGCTTAATTCTTGCTTTTTGGGTTGTATTTCTTAGGTATCGTATGCTCAACGTGTACATGTGTAAGCTTAGGGATTCTTCGCCAAAGAATAATGAAAAATCACAGCAAGAGAGGACTTCTAATGCAATTGTTATGTAGGATAGTATACGAGTCAAGGGCTTTTCTAGCACCACTTTCTTTTGCTGAAAAAAAATTAAACGAAAATGATAGTCTAATGGATATACGACTTTTTTAAACCAATGAAGTTTCCCATCTCTCTAAACGTGAACTGATTCATTTTTTGATTCATTTCTAATGAACTTGTCGTTAATATGATTCATTTCTCAATAAAAAAGGAAGGAAATAGACGAGTGGGTGGTACATATTTATCACTGATACGTTGGGCCTGTGTATATCTAGGAAGCAACTACATCATCCAATTACCGAAAAATTATTGAAAAAAATGAGAGAATATACAGAGAAAAAATTATTGCATTGAATACTTCAGTACCTTACGTAATATTTCCAGATTGAAACGATGCTGGTCTTTACTTAAAACTAAAAGGGATAGGAACTAGAGACGAAGAATCATACCTACATACACGTAATAAAAGTACTGATGGAGTGAATTCGCTCTTCGGCACAACTTTTCGTTGAATTTGATGACGAAAAATGGGGTGAGGGGGGGAGATAACTATCAGGAATTCAGAACAGGTGAAATTTGTATGTACATTGAGTTTAAAATTGTTAAAAACCACTTATTTTTCAAACAAAATTCCTCAAAAAAATTTCGCTCTCACTCCGCTCAAGTAATATTTTAAGCTTCTCTTACAATTAGTATTTCTGAATTTCGAAAAACTCTTCAAGATCGCGACTTTTTTGATACTTTTGCGACCTGGTAATATAAAAGTAGTAACTTTCAAGATCCCCCCCCCAGTAAAATTGGTTTGTTCGCCCCTGATTCAGCAGTTTATTTGATTTTTTCTCAATCCTCGCATTGAATTGAGAAACTTGCATCTCAACTTCTCTTCCAAATTCCAAAATGGAATATTAATCCAATTTTCACAATCTTTTTGCGCTTTTTCTCCTGGCACAAAATTTTAAATTATTAAAAGTATGCATTCTTTATAAAAATGTTGCTAATCCTCAACCATTTTCAATTTTCAGAATTCCAAAATGAAATTTTATCAAAATTGAAAGCTCTGACGTTATTTTGCCGGATTTTATTCCAATTTTGTTATGTTGTAAAATTTTTTCCTCGTGAGCTGTCAAAGTTGTTGAAAAAAAGGGGGATTGAATTTTTTTTTTAATATATATGTTTTAATGTCACAAGATATATGTAGGTAAATACATAAGTGACTTAATATTGGAGCATTAAATTTTTTCTTAGCAGGTATTATAAAAAAATTGAACAAAATTTCAGCTGATGAAGGGCACATTTTCAACAAATTGGCTTTTTTTCGTATGTATCTGTTTTGGCTTTGGAAATCAACGTAATCTTTTTAAGAAAGTTTAGGAAAATCCTCCATTTCCAAGATGGGTGATCAGGTGATCACTAAAATTCATAATAATTCAATTTTTTCAGATATCACAATGTGATGGTTCAATTCAAATTCTCTCACAAAAATGCTTGAAATTTATCGGTTGAACTTCTCTCAGGAACGTCAAGACATAAAAAGTAAACAACCTTGCACAAAAGTAGAAATTTTTAATAAAAATTTTCAAAAAATGTTCATTTTGCTTTTCTTTTTGTTCCTTCAAATAAATAAATTAATTAATAAAATAAATTTTTTACCAATTTATTTGAAATTCAAATTCTAAAATGAAATTTAATCAAAATTGAAAGCTCTGACGTTACTTTACCTCATTTTATTCCAATTTTGTTGTTACATAAAAAATTTCCTTCTAAGCTGTCGAAATTATTGAAAAAAGGAATTGAAATTTTGCGCTTTGGAGACATTGGTGATCAACATAATCTTTTGAAAAAAATGCAGGAAAATCCTCAATTTCCAAAATGAGTGATCACTCAAATTCAATAATTCAATTTTTTCCCCAAATATCACAATGTGCTGGTTCAGTTCAACTTCTCTCATAAAAATTCTTGAAATTTATCGGTTGAACTTCTATCAGGAAGGTTAAGACTAATAAAAACGATTAATTAACTTTACTACTTTTTGTAAAAATGAATCAGGTAAGCAAAAAAACATGTAGCTTTCAAACTTTGTACCCTCTTCCCATTTTAATCGAAATTTGAAACACTTTCTCACGTACTTATCGGTTTTTAAACATACACCCTTTCTCGACATTTTTGGCCTTTTCGCACCTGGCTGACATCCAGCGCCCATACCAATCCCCGAATATACATACATATAAAGGTGTTTTTGCAACCTTCATTCCACCATGGACAGTAAACTTGCAATCACACACGACTGACCAATTGATATACCTACAATTGATTCGTTCAATTTGAACCTCTAACAGCGTGCGAAGGGGACAAGAATAAATAATTCATATACGAGCGATAACTGATAAGAGTCGAAATTTCATTAACCTCTTTTAGCGCTTTCGTTTCGCGACTAATTTACACATTAATTACAACAACGGTCCGTTTCTATCCAATAAATCATTGTTTACACCCAACCAGCGTTCTTACAACTACCGGGACATCATTCTATGTACAACCAAAGACTAAATATAAGGCAAGGTACAGACAGAAATACAAATCCTAGCAATGTTGCGATCGCTACAATGTACAATCTTCACACCAAAGCACTATTGCATATAGAAAAGAGATACCTATCTATGTAAAAAACATTCTGGACTGGCTGCATAAACAATCACACTAAACACGGGTACTTCGAATTTGACGTGTAACAGATTTCCTCGAATTTATCCTTCTTTCAGAATTTCAGATCCATTAGTAAAGATACTTCTAGGAAAAAGTTTCCTTCTAGTGTTGTACAGTTACCGAGTAGTGGGTATTGTTTCGAGGTTTTTTGTTCATTTTTCAAAACAGCGGAGAAAAATGTGACAGAAGTACATGCCAATCGACTTGAATACTGTTAAATGCCTAGACTCTTTTCATATGCGACTATTTTACTGTTTTCTGATCTGCCAGGGAGTTCAACTGTTCAACGCACTATTCACGGAGAGATGACTAAGACAGGTACCGCACTAGATACATAAAAGTGGTGGCTATGAGGTGAAAATACTCGTCATCCGAAGAAACAATCGAAATGCATGTAAATTGAATGGAAAAGAGCATATTTACCAATTCCTTCTCTGTTCTAATTCTATGGCGGCCATTCTATTTTTAGTCTTTTCGAATACATCTTCGTTAGCGTGAATCCACAGTCTATGCTTCAATTGCCCAAATTTGATTAAATGCTTGCTGAAACATAAAAGAGTAAACAAAAATTTAAGATTGGTTCAGCCAAATTTGCGATTCAAGCGTGATAATTATAATTAAGATTGATACACTAGAGTTAGATAGGTAAATCGCAGGTGGTACAAAATTATGCTCCATGTCTTACATATGAATCTACATCAGTAATATTTCATTTTTCTTTCCAAACTTAGAGAGGTGAGCACTCTAAACGTATCATTTATAGGCTCTACAGAGTAATACCAGATAAATCTGGATACGAACATTATAAGCACAACTTACAGCATAATAAAATCAGATCGAGCATTGAAGAGAGAAAAAAAAAGGGGGAAAACTTGCAAAAAAATATATATTTGTATCTCTAATGGCGGTAAACAACTTGTTAATTACAAATCATCTACTGCGAAGGTTATTAAGAAAACATCGTCGAATAAATTCGATCCAGTGGGTAGTAAACTTGGTTCATTCGGCAGCGATAAACCGGTAATATCGTACATTTCGCTTTCGCGATGACATCATTACCTAACAAAAGGTAATTTCTATCAGTTAAGTGGAACGACGGCACGAAGCGGCGTTTAGATACTTGAAAGTGGTTTCTTCTGAGTATCGCGTACACTACATACGCAGACGAAGTATGTACCTACCTATATAAATACATGGCCGAAGCGTAACCGCATATATAGGGTGATGCGGCCAGTCGGTATCATGTGTGATACTTATGCCATATCGACGCCTGCCTAAGATTAGAGAGACTAAATTGAGATGTTCGCCGGAGCTTCGCAGAATGTGACCATTATTGGAGAATTCCATCTTCTCTGCGTAAAGGACTCGAAAACGCAGCTTACATACTAGAAGGATGATAGCGAGTAAAGGGCTCAGGATTTACGACAAATTTCAAGACAGCTGATGCCAAACATTCCATCAGGAAGGAGATACTGTGGGCGATCATTTGCAACAGTTTGATCATCTTAATGACCAGGATGTCCGTCGTAATTTTGACAAAATTACCTTGGAAAATCTAGAGAAAAATTGTCCAAGAATACTTTGCAAGTAGGTTGGTCAAAGTATGGAAAACATTTTCGTCAAAGCATCGGTTGATAACATCATCAACTTTTTTTCCATCTCCCTCACCCTCTCCCATCCAAAATTGACTACCAATTTTTTTAAATATTTCATTCATTATTACCATTACAAAAAATGCTAGGTGGAAATTTTCATAAAAATTGAGAAAAAATTGACGAACATTACCTACCTACCAATTTTACTCTATTTGTACATAATGCATATTCAAACGCAACTGTTCAATTTTTTCAAAAACGCAATTCGAAAAACTAGGTACTCGATGAGTTTTTCAAACCTCGTGTAATTCGCACAAAAATGTAATCATTTTGGTAATTCTATCAATCATTTGAAAATGGCTATCACACAAATATTATACCAATTGTTCGCACACATTATATAGGCACGTACGATCTGTAAACAAGTTAAAACGAATGACGTACGTTACTTTTTTTTTGGTAAATTTTGAACGCGCATCATTATTACCTGCGTACATTATTGTCATTAATCTATTTTTTTCTTCTCATACTTGACGTTATTTTGTAACAAGGGCAGAATAATTCGATTAGCGATGTTTACTGAATTGCAACTTGTTCGCGTATACATTTTGTAAATTTCAAGTAAAACTCAACTAATATAACTACTGCATTTAGTGGTTCCTAAATTCAGATGGTAGCGCTACGATGTTAGTTGGTTTCGCAATCAACTCGATACAGACGTAGAAGATGGAACAAATTAGAAGAATGATCCAGCCTAGTTCAATGCGATGATAATGACTTTCTAATTAAAAACCGCGTGAATCCCTCTGAATGGAAGTCGCGTTATTCCCTCTTCGTTCTCCAACCACTAAAAACCAAATCACAATCCATTATAATGAGGTGAATCGCGAAAAAAATGCAGATATATTTCGATCAAATTCAGTGGAGAGCTTCATTTTGAGTTCAAAGTCATCCAGAAAAAATCGTCAGCTCTAGAGGTGCACCTGGAGAAAAGATATGGGTCCTCGAAGAGGAAGCATTTTTGAAAAAATCTTGGGCTTTTCGCTCTTTCTCCCCCCTTCCTCTCACCCTACATATTCTGGGGGAAATGCCCAATGTTCCAAAAGATAGAGTACTTATTACAGATTCTGCATCGACTTCTGTCTTCAAAATCCAAGACCTACATACTTAGAATGTTCCTGTTCCTATACCATTAGTGCATCAAATGCAGAAACCAAATTTGAGATGAAAGTCCTAATGCAATGCTGACGACCTTCCAAAAAATCAACGATATATGCCAAGTCTGCAGTACAAGTGAACTTTTTGATATTCAATCGTTTATGACATCAATTCCAACACTAATTTATGAACTGGACATTGACAAAAAAAAAATAGACTTCCATCTTTAATCTATGTGTACAGATGACCAGCATGGGTGCAAGTATCCAAACCGACGAGTAAAATCCGTGCGATTTAGTTAGGCAGGTGTGCGTGCGCAACTTCGCAAGTGGAAACCAACGAGGGTCCCGAGTTAGCAGATGGAAGTGCCAATACAGCTCCTCATTGGTTCCCGGGTGGATCAACCTTTCAGTATCATCGATTCAGCTACCTTGTTCTCAAAATTTACATTTCAGTTAACAGGGTGTCTAAAGAAATTCCCAGAAAAAAATCATGACTTTTTCATGAGCAATTTTTCACAATTTTACCGTATAAAAATACCCCCCCTCACTCCAAAAAATTGAATAACTTGAAACTGCGAGGAAATTTTTTTTTTGGCTATAGGTGGATATAAGTAGGGTGACTTTGCCCCCGAGAGCTTCAGGGTTGGTATTTGCATGAAAAGTGGGCAGCTGGGTACCCTTGAGCACTTTCCGTCAGGAAAGTTTCAGACCCCCCCTTTTCTGAAATTACAATAAAAATTATTTTCTCAGCCCCATGTGAACAGATTTTTTTAATTTTTTGGTATGTTGTAAGCATCCATAAGAGGTATCCTCACAAAAATGTTCACCCCCTCCCCTCCCTCCATATTTTTCCGTGGTCAAAAATTGAAAAAATTTACAGAGGGGGTAAAAAGGGATTCTGGTATAAATTATTGTTTTTGGTAAATGAGGTGTCGTTTCCACATCAATGAATCGAACCCCCCAAACACGAATATGACGTCCAATTTTATGTTACCCTCATCCACACCCCTCCAGTGCCTCTGCCCCCATCTCAATTTTTACTATGTATATCAAAAGTTGAGTATTTTCATAATATTGGTGTCGTTTCCATATGAGTCGAACACCCCGAACACGAATATGAAGTCCAATAGACAAGTGAGAAGGTACTTCAAGTTTTTTAATTTTTCTGATTTTTTGAACAATTTTTGATTTTTTGATTTTTTTCCATTTTATGGGCTTTTTGAAAAATTGTTGAATGTGTTTCGAGCAAAATTCATGACTTTCACGACCACCAACCAAAATTCAATGACTTTCATGACCGTTAGACAGTTAAGACACCCTGCTTAAGCAATTCAGTACTTTAGACCGGGGTGGGCCAAAAATACCTACCTTCTGGAATTTTTGACCAGTATGCACCAACAGGAGAGTTACTAATATCAAAACATACCTATTTTTTGATCAATCGATTAACAATTTCAAAAAATCAAAAAATTGAGAAGTTTTTGGCTATTTTTTATAATATTTTGAAATTGACAAAAATGACCAAAAAAATATTTTGCCTATTCCAGAAGTAAGAGAATATATTTTTTTCATCTTGAAAAGGTGGACCAGAAACCATCGTTTGGGGGCGGTTTCCAATCCTTCTTTTGCAAGAAATATGACCACTGATAGCATCCACTTGAGTTTTCTGAATATTTTCCAAGCATTTTTTCAATTCACTTACGCACCCTAGAAGTGTTTCTGCAGAAGAAGTTGGTAAAAATGTTACGTCCAATCATCAATTAGAATTCGACTGAACACTGTGAGGCGAACAATTGAAATTTAAAAATTGATTCAAATGGAGTGATAAACCATCCACTCTGAATCTCGTCCAATGGAAACAATTCTCCTCAAATTTTACAGTCGATCTGAGTGAAAAAATGAACGATGAAAAATTTCCTCACGACGAGACTCCAATCACGTATTTGCTATTTGAACTTGCATATATTGGGCGTGCTCGGTACCACTGGTTCCAGAACACGTTTGCTTTTACCTGTCGGCCAGTCATAGCGAGTCGCTGCTGCATCGTTGGCTATTGCATAAAAATCGCCACAGCGGCGCGACGCGACGCGGCGCGGCGTTGCTACCACGTACGCGGTTCTCGTGATCGCTTGATCATCGATTGGTGGTCGACGATGGCGGGAATAGGATGGTTATATATAGATATTTTTTTAAAGAATATTTACGAAATCGAAAGCGCTCATTTTATTATGAATGGTGTACTCGAGTATGGTATTATTATAGGTATAGTGAAATAAAAATACTAACAACGTTTAATAAATTTCATATTACCTTCCGCGTTTATGTTGAATACATTCGAAACGCCCTTGTTGACCTTGCATCGCAACATTGCTATCGACGTTAAATTTAAATTGGGCCATACATTTATCTGATTCTATGGAACCTTTGGAGCTCGTTGGAATAAATATTCTCTGCAACACGTGAAAAGAAAAAAAAAACTAATAAATATATCGTAAAATTAATCGTCACGACTTATAGTACAGTAGACCTACTGAATAGCAATATGGGATGGGATAGCGCACATCTAATGTCTACGGTATATAGTATAACAAAAAGCATCATCATCTAATATAAAAATAAACAACTGCTCGCGAATAATCATCTCATCTCGTTTGCTGGTCACATTTTAATACGGTGTAAAAATGTAGTCGTTTGTTAACCACGTATATGTGTGAGTGTGTACGCGTTATTTATAGTTCAAATTATATTAGTCATGATTCCATGATATTGTGTATCTTGTATTATTATTGTAGATGAAGAGTTTCATTTCGGCAGGCAGGATGAAGCTGTGCATGGTGCGAGTACAGTACACTACACACGATTACGTAATGACCACGAACGCGTGCCGATGCCGGGCCCTCAACCACCTCTATCGTACCATACCAATCTTGGTGGCATTTTCAAGTATTGAGACATCACATCGCATATCATCGCAGAAGGCAGTCTTAACATATTCGGACTGAGCTATACGAGTATATCGCCAGCTCTCTATGTCTGATCTGTCTACGCACGTCTGTCTATCTATATGAATTTTTCTAATGTTACATATTTGAATACATGAGACAATTCGTGACGTATCTACTACATATACACAGATTCGTATGCCAAACCACCCGTATGCCTCTGTGAATAGCGAAGGAGCAGATAAAAGCGCGAATATCGTACATAGGCACTCGTTGACTCATATGCACCTCGACTGTGAAAAAATCGTTACTGAATGATCAAGGCTTCGATGGCCTACCCAACACACTCTGATATAAATCATGCAAAGGTCAACGCTATCGAGATTACTGAGCACTCTGCCCAAGTACATACAAATACGTACAACAAAAAAACCCAACTGACTCTCTGAATTAAATTAACGTTCGACTTATCACACTCCGGGAGGGTTTCTGCAGGCTGCAGCGCCCAACACTATGAACAGTGAGCACTAAGCATGCCGAAATGAATGGTGACGAACAACTGAACACACATGTGTACTATAACACGTACTAGTCGAGTCGAGGAGGTAAGTACTTTTAATAAAAATACAATGAAGCTGGAGAAATTTCTCAATCATCCGAAAGAATGCCTCGAAATCGTTATTCGCACTCTCGACTCGCCGCGTGAAACACCATAAAAACCATCTCTTCAATGGATAAATAAACATTTCTATTGTTTTCCAATTCGTCTGAACCATTATATTAAGAATACATACACCATCTACGTTCAAACTATTAAGAAGTACCTTTAACTACGTTTGATAGTCGAGTACAGACCGTTTCAGTGGTCTAATATTTCTTTTTTGAAGGGATAAAAAAGATTGCGATGAAAACCTAGGCTATAAGATTGAAAAGCCTTTGAAAATCAGCAACGACAGCTCTCTGGATCAGAAAAGAGCAATTTAAAGTTCAGAAATGTTAAATCCATAGCAGAGATGCGAATAGTTTCACAGATTATAGACATTTCATATCACTTTCGATTCATTCACATATAGCCAATGATAATGAATAAATTTCAAAAATTCTCATGCGAGAAGTTGGACTACAAAATTGGGACGTGATACTCGTACTTGAAAAAAATTGAAAGTCATCGCTCACTTTGAAAGTAAGTGTTCAGTATCAGATAAATTTCAAGATGCAAACGAAAATGAAAGGTCCAGTTGATAAAAATTAGCTATGAAACTGTATCAACTAAAAATTTTGCCAATCCCCTCCTCCTCATTTTTTTAGAACCCACGAAGGAGAAATTTACATACAGAATTTCAATCCTATTTTTTAACATTTCGGCATCTCACAAGAAAAATGTTCTCAATATTTTCAATTAAAAATTTTTTTATCCTGAATAAAATGGAGGAAGTTTGTGCAGACAGCGAAAGCGCAAAAATTGATAAAATCAAATTTCAAAAGTTGATCTTGATGGCAATAAAAAATTCAAAATGCAAATAATTATATCATGTTTTCCATTCAAGATCAATCAATAATATTCAAAAATGAATTTTTTTCCATGAAAATAAAAAGAACTATCTCAACTGGTGTTTTCTGAGAAAATTATTTTTCATAATTATAATACGAGTATATACTTACTTACGTATTTGTGTATAGCAGACCATTTTGACGAACGTTTTCCCCAAAACGTAGTAAGATTTTTCGTTATCTCTTAAGTGAGTTCAACAACCTTGATTTTTCCCACGTTATTTAATAAAAGTTGTAGGGCAAGACAGATCGATTATCAAGCAAGTATGTATTGATCAAAGTTGAATACAATGTAATTCGAGAGTTCACATTTACGCCGGGTAAGTTCAAGTACACAACTTGAAAAGCATCTTTCACACGTGAAATCACATGGATTTCCTTAAATGATACATAAGTCAGTACATACCTTCTCCTAACCAATGATGATAATGTACATTATAAGAGAGTGAGTCATCGAAGTTTTGAATAGTACAAGGAAACTGCATTTTTATTAATCGCTGTGATAGAATTTAACATAGAATTCGAACTGATACACAAGAACAATAAAATTTTACTGGCAAAATGCATCATCATCATCATCATTGTGACAAATCACCCCTCACGGAGGTACAGGGTCGTCGAGGAGAGGGGGCAACCCCGCGCCTTTTCAAGGGTCCCGCAAAATAAGGGCTTATGATGAAAGAAACACAGTATTTTTTACTTCTCGAAACACAAATTTTCAAAAGCTTTTACCCTCGCTTCGCTCGGGCTTGTTTTCTTTTCCTTTTCAAGATCTAGATGGAAATTTTTTTTAAAAAAACATGTTTTAAAACCAAAAAATAATCTCTTCACAAAAAAAATCGTTCTTATGCCTCTCGAAATATAAATTTCTAAGAGCTTTCGCCCTCGCTTGGGCTGTTCTGTCTTCTTTTTAAAAATCAACTTCCTTCCAAAAAAACATAATTTATTTTAAAAGCCAAAAAAACCTCCTCGCATTAAAAGAAATTGGTTTTTAGGCATTTTGAAACAAAAATTTTCAAAAACCCTCCTTCTGGAATAAACAAATTTCACATTTGAGACTTTCAAAAATTAAAAAAATAAATAAATAAACATTTTCATAAGACATAAATATTATATCAATTGGCAAAAAAATACATACAGGGTGTTCCAGAATAACCTTTCACATTTTGGTAACCACTGATCTGTGTTCAAGTGGAGCTAGGGGAATGGTAAAGGCGGTTCTAGGTAGCCAAAGCATGCCGAATTATGTTTCAAAAGTTATTTTTTGCCCTGGAGAAGTAGATGGCTGTACAGTATACTTTTACTGTGAAGGTCTTTTTTAAAAATAAAGACTCCTGGACCCCTTTACTCTTTACTCATCAGTAACAAAGCTCATTTTTATCTAAACAGTGAAGTGAATATACAGAATGTGCGCTTCAAGTGTACAGAGAATCAGTTGTTACTACTCGAGAAACCTCTACACTCCGTCAAGTTGACTGTTTGGTTGGGCGTGGCTAAAGTTGGTGTAGTGGGACCATGTGTGTTTAATGAAACAGTAACGGTGAGGGGTAAGGCAAAATGTTGAACAAGTTTGTTGTTCCTGAACTGAAAGGCAGACGATAATATAGAGTTACTTACTTGGTTTCAACATGTTGGAGCTACCTATCATTCAGAGACCATCACAATATGTTTAGCGCGTGAGCACTTTGGTCATTGAATAATTTTGTTGAACACAGAAATTTAAAGGCCACCTCGATCCCCTGATTTTTCCGCCTATGATTTTTTTTATGGAGTTACCTCAAGTCAAAAGTGTATCAGGATGAATCTAGGACTCTAAAACATCTTCTAGGTAATATTAATCGTGAGTCGAGACTGATTGGAAGAGAAGTGTTCAATAATTCGAAAAAATGTTTGGTTGAATGTGTCAAAAATGATGGAAAATATCTCGATGGAAAAATTTCTAAAACTTAATTTTTAATGGAAACTCAAATATACGGTCTAAAAACGGCATGTTTCTACTTCATTTTGGTTGTAAAAGAATTTTTGTAAACATTTTTCTCTCAGAGTAATAAGAAAAACAAATGTGAAAGGTTATTCTGGAACACCCTGTAGAAAATTTTCACCCACACCAGTGGACAAATTTTCAGTCTACACCTCCCCCCCTTCAAAAACTTCAATATAGCTTCTGCTTTAGAAATGAGGCTCAACATGATACTTGCCCCGGGCCCGCATTGGCTCTTGTGGGCCCTGCGGGGGTATCGTATCAAAACCCAAATTACAATCTTGTTATTTATAGTAAGGTAAATTGCTAAAAAAATGTGGGTAAATTTAGACCAAATTCAGTCTAAACCTTCATTTTTAGTTGAAAGTCACCCAAAAAAAATTTAGCTCAAGAGGTTCCCTCGCAAAAAAGATGTGAATCTTCAAAGAGGGGACATTTTCAAAAAAATCATGGTTTTTTTCGTTCTAGCCCCTACCTACCTGTTCTGGGGAAAACTTCCAATTCCAAAAGATAGTACATATTTGAGATTCCACGTCGACCTGGTCCACTTTCATCGAAATCCAAGACTTCTTTTATGGTTCCAATGAGCGATTGAAAATTTGCAAATCGCTTATTTTAGGGTAAATTCGTTTTTTTTTTTTAAATATTTTCTTCTTAAATATTTTGCATTAATTACGCCAACACGTAGAAAGATACCATTTTTGAAACAGGAGAAATTTTTTTTTGCAACACAGTGGTTCTAATTTTTTGGTTATTTTATTGCAAATTTCACAAAAGCGAAAAGAATTGAGAAATTTTCGACTGTTTCTCTAGATTTTTTTAAATTGAAAATAATGACCAACAAAATATTTCCTTTGTTTTATACAGAAATGATATCTTTCTATGTTTCAGGATGATAAATGCAAAATAAACAATAATTTGTAAACTTTCAACCTCTAAGTACATAGAACCCCAGAATGCAGAATCTCAAATACTATTTTTTCCGAACAGGTTGGGTAAGGTCTACAGCGAGAAAAACCACGATTTTTAAAAAAATTTCCCCTGTTGGTGAATCCATTTCTCCCTTCCAAGAACACCTCCTGGTCTAAAATTCTCTTCTGAGTGACTTTCAACTCAAAATGAAGGTCTTCGTTAAATTTGACCAAAATCATCCGATCCACCTTCCTACGGTATAGTATAAGTACAAGTGTGATAAATGATTAAGTAAAAGACAAAGCGCAATTAATTAGAGCAATACGCATTTAGATTGTTTTTTGTCCATGTCCATTTCTTCTTTTCTCATTTCTTTCTTTCAAAACGCCGAAACAACACGGACGAAAAAAGTTATCGCGCCATAATAATTTTGACTTACGACTTACGAGTATTCCTAGCAGTTTTCTTTTCAAGGTTAATGTTACCTTACACTCAGGAAGCGATAAGTGCACGAAAAAGTGTAAAACATGGTTATGTCGGTGATAACCAGTCACATAGAATAACAACGTGTAAAAGTAAAACGATAGACATAAAATAGGAAGCGTATTACAAGTTCGGGTATTTACCCAGATAGAGACTACCTAATATTGCTCGTCGTTGAATTGAAAATAAGAAAAACGACCAATAGGTACAAAAATAAAAATACCCAAGTTCAGAAAACAATCGGCTGACTGGTACCTGTTTTGCGAAACCTTTGGAATCATCTCGCCAGTTCATATCGTAAGTTGATTGCACTGCTACATAAATAATTACCAAAGAAGGCAAAAAAGATAAGAAAAAACCATCAAATTCTATAATCGTCTATCGATAGAGGATAACAGTTTGCGGTGTTGAACGGATAAATTGTACACATTGTTACGGTTGATTCGCATCGTCACAGCGACGCGTGCGGTTATCATGTGCGCTTCTTATCGAATACCCGTCCCGTAGTCGAGTCGTACTGTATAGTTTATTTTTGGAAGGAAATAGAATTTTTCAGCTGCGAAGATAATACCTACGCTTGCAACGAACAAATCCAAACTTGACGTAAAATTTTTAGGCTAGGACATAATTTTTCCCACAGAATGAAAACAATTTTTGTAGTCAAATGAAATAGGGAATGATGCTATTTTCAAGGTCTGTATTGGATACTCGACGCACAACTAGCTAATTACAGGGCGAAATTGTGCTATTTAACGAGGTCAAGGTAGTACTTTCTAATTCAGTGTCTCGTTGCTTCGCCCTCTTCCATCTCTTTCTCCTACTCTTGCGTATATTCTGCATCCCTCTCAGTATGTGCCATGCTGCTCTACATCTCGCACACGACTACCTTTTTGTTCTTTCCTGCCAGTGCCTTCCACCCACCTTATCACCAAGAACCACATTGTTTGGCGCTGATTTGTTTTAGATGACACTTTTTTTTTCCATTTGAAAGAAATCGAGAACGTCCGTAATAGATAATTTTTAAATACGAAAGAAACAACAATTAGGAAACTAAACCAAAACAGCTGAATTACTCGAAACTCACAAATTGTGTCTTCTTTCAGCTTAAAATCATGTATGAAAACAGATGGTCTGGAATTAAAATTAATTATAGATGTATATCAGATTACAATGTAAAACTGCCAAAAACTCACACCACACCACTCTCTTTTTTCTTTCTGCCACCTACGAACGTGCATGGATACCTCTCTCTCTCTAAAAATAAGCAAACCTGCAGAAAAAGTAGGTACTACTGTAGGGAAAATTATCGGGGAAAAAATGTATACGAGTATTTAGATATGATGACAAAATCAAGTACTGTAATTTCAAACGAACGTTTTGTTGATTCATTAATAAAAAATTTCTCTATCGTTTTTCCTTTCGTGTTTTCCTGCTGAAACTGATAATAATTTTGCGGAATATCGACCTTTCAAAAACACATTTTTCTAACTAAGGAGCAACGAGTTATTGTTCATCTTGTCACCCTTTTCGCTCAGGCCACAAACCTCACTCTTGTCAAGAATCACATCTCGTTGTGAAATATACCAAGTACTTCAAAATGGTCAACTTTGTATCGAATGTAAAAAAAATGTTCGATAACGATATCTTGAAATTGCTGATACTGCTGTTTATTTTCTTCCCTGTCCTGCTCTTTCCAGATGTGTACTCGAAGAAGTAGGTACTTTCAACAATCAATTTAACGAAACAATGGTCACTTAAAAATATTAAAAAATCACATTTGCCGGCAATACTGCGAATGTGATATTGTTTTATCAGAAAAAAAATTAAACATTTCTTCCTCGACTAATTTCATCAAATCATACAGATTTGTAACTCATCGATGGCTTCTTATGTCTTCATTGTCTTATTTGTTTGTGACGTTTTAATACACTTTTGCTGACTCTTCTACATATAATCAGAAAAATTCCATTTACATTTTTTTTTTTATCACAAATGGTTTACAGTTACCTACCAATGCTTCAATTTTACAGTTTTCATCATACTTATCATAATTTTTTATCATAAAATGCTATTGACCAACGGTACATGTTATTATAAAATCCTTTTATTCATTTTTTACAAAAAAAAAAAAAAATTGGATAACGTTTTGTAAAAATTAACGATCATCATTTTTACGGATGCTGTTCAAAGGAAATTGTGGAGAAGGGGACAGTTGAATAGTCACATTATCATAGATTAGAAGCATGAAAACCAACAAAAAAATGTAGTAGCACGTAGCTTTAGCATACAATTTTAATTTTTCAGACTCGAGTACATTTTGATGAAAAAAATTCAACAGGTTGCTTATCAAAGTTTTCACAACGAAATGCAAGATTTTTTCAGCCTGCTCTTCCTCTTCGAAAATACACCTTCAGTACAAAAAAGGAAATGCACAAATTCTATACCGAGCTAGGATTATTTTACCCAGAAAAAAATTAGTTGCTGAATAAGTTTACAATTTTTTCTGACAAATTATAAAAAACTTTCATCTTGAGAATTTTCAAACTAAACAAAGAGATGTTTTTGTAGAGCTCGAGTAGATTCGAATTTCAATTTTTTTTGTTTGAATTATGCTTTTTGAATAAAGTTCATGACCTTTATGAACAATACAAACTCTGGAAATGCTAATATTTGCAAATTTGAATGATTAAAATCACAAAAAATAATTTCTGATTTTATTATTATTTAAATGAAATAAATTTTCGAATCGAAGACATACTTCTGAGTTCATAAAATTTTCAAACATCAAAATGTAAATTTTTAAAGTGCAATACAAAAATGACTATACATTTCTCGCGAGAAAAACGATTTCTTGAATTTGGATGTTTTTTTAATAAACTGATAGCTTACTTTTGATTTTGAAAAAATTTCATTTTGTCAGCAAAAGATTACAGATGAATTTTGTTAATTATCGATTTTCAATTTCTGAAGTAATTTATTCATAGAAAAACTGCATTTTCCTTTTCCTTTTTATTACTATAGAAACGAGTCATTGATAATTCATCTTTTCCATTACTCAGTTGGTTATTAAACTCAAGTAAATTACATACCTACATATTAAAACTAAACATCAAATTGCTCAGCAATTTCATGAAATTGGATTGACCTCTGGCCTAGAAACACTTCCACATTTCAACGATAGGTAATTCAATGTTATTTCGAACTTGTAATTGGCAGTAAATTTTTATAAAAGCCAATTGTTTGGAAAATTTTTCATAAGTGCCCTTCCCCTGTCCCCTTTTCTTTCAAAAACTTGCCTATAAATGATGGAGTCTCTTTGTGGTATGTTTTGAAATTTTGGAGTTTTGGATCATTTTTTTCATGAACATATCAAGGCTTACATACTTTTATTTTGAACATTTTTTCACGCTACTTTCATAGAAGGTTTTATTGATGAACATTGTGTAAGGTGGTGTAGTAAGCAATATTTCTACAGGAGGCTCCATCCTTTGGGTTCCAACCCCCCCCCCCCCCCATATTCTAAAATATGTTTTTGTTGTATTTCAAGTTGTTTCAAAATTCTGAGGGAGGGGTTCAAAAATTCCGAAATTTGGTTTCAAGGGCAAATTTCAGCCCCATGAGCCTACAGGGCCAAACCGGTTTAAAGTTTGGATTTAAAATTAAAAAACAGTTTTTAAAAAAGTTTTTCCACAAAATTTTCAAGTTAATTTTAGGTTTCGTTTTTTCCAAAATTTGAGGCCCTTTTTTCAATTTTAAAGACGATAGAGCCACGATCCCTCGACCTTTGAAGCAACCGTGTTTTAGAAATTTATTAAGACACCCTCTCATCGAACAATGGTCAATTGATCACCCAAGAGTTGACAAAATGAGACCCGAATAAAAAAATACGAAGACTACTGCCACGAAATACCACACACATCTGAATAAAAATGAGGCCATTCGTCGAACCGAACGAATAATCGCCATAAAACTCAATCAGCGATTCATCGTAACAACAATTCATACTTGTGGCGGATTCAAACACTTCACAATCCGAATCCGTAGACCGGAGAGTGTATCGACAAAATAAACACGATCTTATAATTTTAAACGCAGACCTGCGATTGTCTTATCATTATAAGGGACTTCTCGGCGTCGCGTCGATGACAATTCTCTTAAGCACTTCTACTTGAAATTCTTGCGTTCGCGAAAAGAATTTACACTTGTACCGAGTGAGGCTCCAGGAAGTAGTATTACATCATCGCTACCGTGCATTACGGTCACTGCGGTAATTTATCACTCCTCCAAAGCATTCTTTCACTGTACTAACGAGGAAAAAATATCTAAAAAATTCTCTCCTTTCTATTAACGTTCGTTGGCTCTGGCTCGGGCTCGGGTCGCGCGCTTATTAGAAAATCCACATATTAGTTTATCTATATACTCCATTCTATAATGTTATTAAACCTCCAGAGATACGGCAGAATCACCATCATCGCTGTACCAGTGTACCGGCTTGATGTACTCAGACGTCTTCTTCGTGTCTATATATGCTATGGTCTTCCGATAAAATACAGGTTTTTTTTCAACGTTTACACGAAAGAGAGGCTATTATGATTCCATGACGATGGTGTACGGAAGTACATCATAATGTATCGGGTAATAAATTCGATTTAAAATCATTCGGGTAATCAATGATCGAGTAATGAAGTAAAAGCACACTCACCCCGTCATCTTTATTGAATTCGATTATTGGTACTCTGCATTTATCCTGAAACAGACAAAAAAATTATACGTTAAATCACCAGTAGCAAACAAAAAAAAAAGGTCGTGAGATAAGAGATCAAAGGTAAGGTATCCAAAAAATGGTGTTGAAAGTCACAAAATTAACAAACTAAAATTATGAGGAGTTGAAAATTATAGCCTTTTTGGGGGGGCGGTTTGCAATCCTCACTTGAGGGTGTGGCAATTTTATTGTTTAATATTGGGATACAATTAGGTGTACTCACTCCCATCACTTCAAAGTGCCACAAGGCTCATATGAGGGGGAAAATTATAGCATAAGGAGCCCTCCGCGACACCCTATTTTTTTCACAACACCGAGGGGTCAAAAATATGTTAATTTTCGAATTCTGCGACCTCGATTCAGTAGGAATCGATATGTCACATCATATTTTTATCATTTTTCAAAAATTGTGATCGGAGGGGCATTGAGAGGTCAGTGTCATATCCAAAAATTAAATGAACATTGATTCAAAAAACAGAGCGTCCCTCGTCATATTCTATTCTTTGGTGTTTTAAATTGACCATTTTTAGAGCACTGGTTCAGCAGATTCCAGCACTCTCAACTTAGGTAAGGATGTATGTAGTAGAGACAAAGTCAATCCTATAACTTACTGCTTGAAAGTTGGAATTCTTTTCCTATGTTGCTCCACTCGCAAATAACGTGATATGGAGCAGAATGAAATTGCCCAGGGATCCTGTCACCCTCAGAGGACAATTTTTGCTATTGTGACACTCCATCATCATCAACATCATCATCATAGTAAAAAGTATAATACTCGAGATTGGCATTGCAGTTATAATAATATAATCTGTACTTTGCAATCGTTCTTACTTCACTGTTCCAGACACCAAAGTAGCAGAGAGTGCCAAAGAGAGCGAAAGAGAAAGAAAGACAATCAGTGGTGCGGTGGTTAGTACAATTACAAAACACGATCGTAAAGCAGTGAAAATGTTAAGGACGATGGCGAGAATTCAACCAGTATTGCATCTGAATAGGACACGATGTAGGCTACACCAAGAAGAAAAAAAGAGAGACTGGGAGACATCTGAAGCGCGACTGAAGGCCAAGTTCGATAGGTTATGGCTACACAGCAGAGTATCGCATCGTCGTGTTCACAAACAAACACAAACAAGCAAACAGACAAACACATAAGACGAGTAGAGTAGAGAGATAACCATAGACATACTCTACACAGCAGCAGCCGTAGCCGCAGTCCGAAAACCATCATCCGTAATAAGGCCATCGTGTTTACTTAATCGTCGCGGATGGCGCGCGCCACCGACCACCGCCGCGCTCGCGCTGCTGATGAAAAATTACACCGTGCTACGGATGTATTTTCCACGAATCTCCCGCTCCGTCTGTAACGTCCTCTCGCTGTCTCTGTCTCAATCTTAACACAATGTCTATCCATTTCGCAAACACACAAACAACACTAGTATGTACCTAAACGAAGGTATATTTTTTGACTTCATGATCGACTCACTATGGATAATGATGACAAGTACCATCGTCATGTCTTCTCTCTATCTCTCTCTTTCTAATGCATGGTACTTCTGAAAAGGACACACATCGTCGATGCAAGAAGCTCACAATCAGTCTCAGGGGGTAACCGGATATCGTGTTCGGTCGCTTTATCAAGGATATTGGTAATTCCTGGTTTATTTCTCGTTCTCTCAGGTTCGTCGTATAGTATAAGTAGAAGTACAACGAGATACTACATATTGGGCTTACAATTATTATAAAATGAAGCACATTTCTTCAGATATTCTTAAACCTAGTTTGGCTACAGCTTTGTATACCTGTAACCTAACACATTACGTAAAAAAGTACATTAATGAAGTCGTCGCAAAAACACATCAGAATACCTTGATCTTCGAAATACACGCTGTAATACGAGTATTGATCGATATCGACATACCTAACCTACAGGCCCTGATCTATCTTACAGCATTTCTCTATCTCTCCTTTCCCAAATGTTCCACTTTTTATGCACGTAGTTCAGAAATCTGCTCGGCAAATCGTATTCCAAAAAATTTCAAGAAACCCAAGATTTGTATCAATTTGAACGTGAAAAAGTGAAAAAAGACGGGCCATCGATTTAATTTTCATAATATATTTAAAAGATTTTAACTTCGACTTCTTGATGACCTTGGAACACGTCTTGTCCATTTCATTTTTCGATTAATGTATTAATATATTATTTTTGTGTACTTTTGAACTGATATGTGTATGAAGTATGAATACAGCATCCACCACGCTCTCCTCTTTCGTATCCAATCGTATCTTCGTCGAAGCGATCACATCGTCGATAGTACACTTCATATACAGCAACCATGTGTAGCTTATTATGTAGGATTTTTTCATTTTTTCGAATAACATATTTTGTACTTACAGACACACACACATGTAAACTGATAACTTATTGATCTAGCTCTTTCGAAACAAACACTTCTGTTTGAGCAGATGAGAAATTAATTCGATATTTTCGAAATGCATTATTTGCTATTGATTTTCATCTATTTTTCTAATCTTGTTTGACTTTTCGATTACCATTTTCTTCAAAAAATGTCAACTCATGAACCGTAACATCACACCCAAGCGATTTTTTTTGGATTACTGGTTTCAGATTTTGGGCTTGGATTTTGTTGAATCAAGTTTGGGGTTTCTGCTGTGGGCTTTATGCAGTTGGGTTCAAGGCATGAAAAAAAATGAAGGCATCAAAGGACTTTATAAGGTTCATTTTTTTGAGCATCTTTCCATTCATATGCACATTAGGAACCGGTTGGATCGCAAAAAAAAAACGTTGGAAATTTTGAGAAAATTCATTGGAAATTCTCATTTTGAGCTGAAAGTCACTCAAAAATTTTTTCATCTCCATATGTGCCTCTGGAGGAGAGATGTGGGTCCTCAGTAGTTAAGACGTGAACTGGCACCCAGGTACGGGTGCGAAGGTACCAAAAAACCTGGGTGCCAGTTCACGCCTTAACTACTGTCCTCAAAGAAAGGGCATTTTCGAAATTTTTGAAAAAATTCGTACATATTTTCGCTCTAGCCCCGACCCAACCTGTTTTGCAAAAATGGTCCAGTTCCAAAAAATAATATTTGAAATTCTGCGTCGATCTAGGCCATTACCATCAAAATCCATTTTAGAGATCTACAAAGTGATAGAAAATACTTACTTTTGGCTAAATTTATGTTTTGAAAATTTTTTCATCTCAAATGTTTCGCATCAAGATAGGGATATTAAAATATACTCGTAGAAAGATATTATTTTTGAAACACGAAATATTTTGGAACGCCTCGGGGACATTTTTTGTGGTTATTGCCACTTTCAAAAACTCGAGAGAAATATCCAAAAATTCTCGAAATACAACTTTGAAAATTGTACTCGTATTAATAAATTGAGATGGCTGAATTTCTCATTTTCACTATACAGATTCACCAAGTTTAAAAATGTGGCCCCTCTCTTCTCTCCAGATTATTATTCCCAGTAAGAAAAATAAATAAATTCACAGATTGTGCGAACTGACCCAGCAAACTTCAAAAGATCAGCAAAATGGCGAAAAGGTAAAGTAGAATTTACTTCGATTTTTGAAAAATTCATGATACACTACAGATCGCCTCTCACTTTTAGAAATATCATTCTTCCAAATTCTAAAAATAAACCCGAAAGTTTGGCAAAATTTATAAAGAAAAAAACCTGAAAACATTACCAACGTGATGATTAAAGAGTAATAGGTATAGAGATAAGGTAAGCCACTTGATCTAAATATGCAATAAAAACGTAGAAGGCGGGATGGATGCTGAAAGAAAAATCAAGTATTTTATATAATTAAAATCCACACGTGTATGTTTCCCTCCTATATAACATCTCGTTTCAACCATAGTATAGCGATTAAAACGGTCATTTTATTCAAATTATACAGAAAACGGATTAGGTACCTATTTAATGCAATCGTATAATCCAGTTTATTTGTCGAACTTTAAATAAATTAGCAGATGGAAGGAAAAGTCGAAAACATGTAATTTCAAAGTAAGAAATTCAGAAATCATCGCAATCGGTGTATGAGACATGGATTTCTTAATAAGAAAATCCAAGTGTTCAATATTTTGAATTTTTTATGAAAAAAATCCAAAAATAACGCTTCTCTCTTTTTTGAAAAATGAATTCGATCAAGTTTTTATAGGAGTAAGTATTAAATAAATATATTCTATGTATTGCATAATATTTGGTGCACAAAGCGAAAAAGTATGAAACTCAGGAAAGAAATAAGAATTCAAAAAATAACTTGGTTCAAAAAAGAGAAACGATCGAGTAAAGTAATAATGTAAAACTAGTAAAACTGAATAGTAGATGATTGAAATGAAACCCAACTCTTCTACTTCTCTCTTTTAACAATATTAGTGGATCAATCGCAGCGAAGAGAGAGAAGAGAAAGGGAAGAAGGAAAGCCAGCTTGAACAACATCCTACCGCATCAGAATCGTTACCTATCTAATTAAAACACAAAAAAAAACGAAGAAGAAATAGTACACATTGCATTAGGCCATTCATAGATGTACTCGGAATGGTGAATCCAGCGAGGGGGGAGGGGAGGAGAACAAGATAACATAGTCCATTTCCGATTGACGACCCATGCAATGCTGTACGAGCGAGTATCACATTATTACTCGTATTTTTATACTTATAATGTGGAATTTCTTCAACTAGACGACTGGAATCCGGTATTAATTTTTAAAGCTGAAATTAACATAGGTCAAATTAAATCGACGTTCATTTTCGACCTCACTTTCCCGCGCAAATGAAAGGTCAACGAGAATTTCAAAGTTTGACAGATACAATTTCCTGGATCTTTCATCAATAAATCGAATACTACTCTGGGCGAGAAAAAATCGCGAATAGATCAATTATCAATAAAATCTTGAAATTTTTTGAGTTATTCTTAGAACATGGTTCTGGTCATCGACTCAACTGAACGACCTTTTTTTTTCAAAACTTTATTCTTAGTTCATCAGCTGGACACCAAATTAATAATCTTCCAAGCTATTTTGTTCAGAGAGAAAAAAAACATCAATTTCTATACAAGACAGGCCCTGTACAATTTGAATAGAAAAATTGTCACGCTGCATTTGCAAAATTACCAGAAAAGAGAAAAAAATGCCAAGATAGCTGCGTTGTTGATGAATCATGGGATGAGCCCACCTTCAGCACTGGCTCGATTCG
The DNA here is from genome assembly GCF_950023065.1 of Planococcus citri. Taxonomy (NCBI): domain Eukaryota; kingdom Metazoa; phylum Arthropoda; class Insecta; order Hemiptera; family Pseudococcidae; genus Planococcus; species Planococcus citri. The sequence continues at coordinate 34,018,473 of NC_088680.1, forward strand.
TCGTGTTCGGTTTCACGACACTTACAAGTTAATTAGCCGAATTAGTGCTTTACCAATTCGTTGGCACCTACGATGGTAAAACAGATGTTTGCAAAGTTAAGTCAAAGCTACACGGTCAAGGTCATTCGATGATGCGTTCAAATAGCGCAGACGAAATTCACACTGATGACGACAAAATTCGCAGGGCTGCGGTTTTGAAAATTTTCCAAATCTATCAGCTGTGTACGGAGTATACACATCCTTGACCGTATAAGACTCGGACGGTACAGTACGGATGCTTCGATTATAACGAGGTGAGTTAATATTTCCTTTCTTTAGGCGATATCGTGAAACAGAATAGATTTTTTACTTCTGGTACAAGATACTCGTAATTAATAATTTTGAGGCGAAAACGAACAGGGATGGATGTAGAATAGAAGCAAACGAATACACTCAACAGCAATGTAAAAATCGCAGAATGCATCAATTACCATCGAAAAGCACATAGATGAAAAAGTATACTCATAATGTAATGGTTATCAAGTCATTAACTATTTCATCATTGATATGCGTTACATTAACACTTTACGCTTCGTATGTGCAACCGCCTTTCGCGCCCTCGTCTCTATTCTCCCTACCACTCGTCCCGGCTCTTTAAATCCATTCACTTCATTATGCAGACCGCTCAACAGGATCCATAATACCTACCAAATATTGCCACGAAATTGGTAAAGAAAATTACATCGAATATTTCCGACCTCCCCTCCATTTCTTTTTTTCTTCTTCTCATATACCATACCATAATACCTGCAGCAGGGACAAGGACATCTAAGATCTGACACTTGGACCGAATCTACTCGCATGATCACGTCAATTAGCCTATATAATGTCACGATTTAGGTATACATTATATGTACCTATGAAATCCTACCATATCGTCACTATTTTTCTTTTCCTTTGTCTTGAGAAAAAAAAAATTCGTACTTTTGAGCCACTCGATTATATAATTAATGCATTCGTGGCCACGACGACGGCGGACGCGGACGGCGAGAAACAAACCCTCGAATTTTTTTTCACCGTCTCGATTACATCATTGCCGACGAAATTGTTCGTTTCGATCGGCCAACAAAGAGATAGGAAAAGTTACACTTGACGTAACTTTCACTCAATAGCGCAGTGCAAATTGCAATGCATTAAATTTATATTATACACACACACATACATCATTCTCTCCCTCTTTCTCTCTTATACTCCTGTCCTCTCTCGTCTATCTTATGATCTCATGGTGCCATGCAACCTTCTAATTTGCAATACAGACAAAAGCCGGATTGCAACCGCATATTCTGCTCCATACACATTTGGAAATAACTCGACTACCTTGGCACTTGTGAATTTGCGGTAAAAATTATACCATTAAATTACTTCCGTGGTTTTGACAATAAAAAAAATACACTCATATTCGCGTATAGAGGAATTTAGTATGTCAATACCTTTGGCGGCGGAATGGATTTCATTTTTTTTTTTGTATTTTTCTGCTTCTCTGCCTCTGTCTGTCTCACTATACTGCAAGCAGCTCTCTTGTTACAGTGCGCTCAGATTCGATCTTCGAAATATATTGTCGTTGTTGGTTGATGGTTGGGTAATTTACTACTACAAGGTATGAATGCGAGTAGGTATATTCGTTCGAGAGATGACTGTAAGATTTCATGGCACAGATGAACAGAAGGTTGCACTTTGTAGATGTGGTCGGAGACGGGAGAAGAGGCGAATTTTCTTTCTTTATAAATCGTAGAATTCGAACTTCAATGAAACACACCGTTTACGAATATATATATTTTGTCCATACTAAATTAAAAGGATAGAATATTCCAGAACTAAATTCGTGTACCTAATACCTATATCTAAAACTAATTACACTCCACGTACGAAAAATTGCATCATTTTTATTCAGTGCCACCGTCAATTGGGAGGGAAGTGGAAAAATTGGACCTGGGCGCACGTTTTTAAAAAACATTGTGAACTTTATTTTTAGAAGAGGAAATGCAATCGTCATTTTTGAACAGAAAATGAAAACTTCATTTTGTTTTCGAAGAGAGTAGTCAAGTCATGCAAACTAAATTTTTGGAGAAAAAATACAAACTTCATTTTTGAAATAAAATGCAACTTTTATTTTTGAAGGAGAGAAATTGAAAATTTACTTCATTTTTGAAGGGAAAATGAAAATTTCAATAAAGAACAAACGCTATCAAACTTTTCTAATAAAAAAAGTCTCCAGTAAAGAAAAAAAATTTCTACTAAAAGAAATTGTTTTTCGCGAAAAATTTTTTTCTAGACCTGAACTTTCGAAAATGAAAACTTCAACATCAAAAAATGAAGTTTTCACTTCTATAATAAAATTTTTTAAAAACGAAATTATCGTAACACTTTTTAGGAGGAGGGGCTTTTTCAAAGGGAGAAAACATGCGGAAAAATGTGTTTTGTGAACAATTCACTTTTAATTTCAATTTTTGAAAGAAAAACATGCTTTCTTTGGAGGAGGGAGGGGAGAAAAGTTTTCACTCGAGGCTCTTATTTTTTGATTTTTTGCCCTGGGCCAACATTGGTACTCGACGGAACTGCTTTCATCAGTAAGATTCTTATTTTTCCTCAAAAATCGTTCCTTTCGACGATGAGGCAATCTGACGGATGAAATTCAACATCCAATTTTCAAAACCACTGAAAATTTGCCAAATCAATGAAAATTTATTTCGAAAGTATTGGTACTTATACTTGACAGGAAATTAATTATTTCTGAATTTCCGAAATAGGAAATTATCAAGAATGAAAAAACATTTGCTCAGAATGTCTAATCTAATAGAAATCGAATACCTAATAAATTAATAATAAAAAGCAAAACTGCAAACAGTGGGAAAATTAGGGGAAACACAGCGTTACAAGTGAAAAAAATAAGTATCGAATTCAACATAGCATACTACCCAGAAAAGTTTTGAGCCCCCTAACTGCACAGAAAGATGAGCCAAAGATCTTCAAAGTGCAGTTACTTTTGAAAAAAAAAAGAAAACAAATGTTTTTTGTCATTTCTGAGCCCTATAGATAATTACAATTACCTGTGCAGACTGCAGAGCCTCGGTCAACCCCCTCCCCTCCCCACCCAAACGTACAAGATTGAGGTTCTGCATCCGCCGTCCCATTATGTACCATAGAAATTCAATACCACTTTTAGTCCTCTACAAACGACTTGAAAATTGATGATAGATCACAAAAATTTTCATTTCGTATCATTTTCACGAAACTGCCTAAATAAAAAGAGAAATACATATGAGCTAAATTAAATTTTATAATTTCTCTCACGTGAAGACGCGGAAAAGGACATTTTCGAAACCGACTTCTCGCATCAAGAATGACTTGTTTTATTTCTTGAATTATCAATTTTTCAAAGCTTGCCCTCTCACTTCACTCGAACTGATTAGAATTCTGCGGTAGGAACAAACTTTCAAAAATTTCCAAGAAGGGAATACTTTATTTTAGAAATTTTCAAAAGACATTTCATAAATTAATTGAAAAAATTTATTTTTTGTATAAAACCATCGTTTTAAAAATTTAATGACTCGTAATTTTCGTGTTCGACAATTTTTGAATTTTTATATCCGACGACGTCCCCCCTCCCCCCTCCAAAAAAATTCAAGTTTCTTTTGATGGATCTATTTCAAAAATAAGGGATACCAAAACTGAAATGAATAATTGAATCAGTGGGAACACTGGGAACAGAAAGGGACCAAGTCACATTTTTGGAAATTTTTCTTTTCACGGATATAGGGGTTTCAAAGTACGGCAGATCGACTGGTGATGTCAGATTTCCGCAAAACTGCCGGGAAAGTGGTATTTGGGCGCAGAAAAAGGGCAAATCCGCATTTATGACTTTTTTGTAAAATGTTTTAAATTCCTTGAAAAATAACTAACATTTTTGAGAAGACCATTTTTTGAAATTCAAGTTAATCTCTGAACTAAAAAATGATGAAAAAATTAACAACTTCGGCAAAAAGTCTTATACCTCAAGAGGTTTTTGGTCAATTTAAACGAGATAGCAGTCTAAATGATGTACTTAGATGTAGAATCATGCCCCATTCGTGCCCGAGCAATTTCAAAAGAAATTTTGTCGATTGGGTGCAGAAAGGGTCTAAGTCCCATTTGTTTAGGCAGCAACAGCGCCGGCGCACGTGAATATTTTTTTTTTCTAAACAATGCTAAAAATTGTGTCTTGGGGTCCTCTTTCAATGACCTTAAGCATGTTTACCAAAACTTTTTAATTTTCAAATAAATCAGTTTTTTGTTATTCCTGAAAAGTCTGAAAATGGACTTAGCCCCTTTCTGTTACCACCGATTCAATTTATAAATACGCCAATCATATTTGAATCAAGTATTACAAAACGTAATCAGAAAACGAGAAAATTTTATGCTGATTGCAAAATTATCTAACGGTAAATTGTATAAGTACGTATAAAAAACCTTCAGCGCATTCTGCAACACAAAACAGCAGTTAAAATGGATCTAGCTGAAAGAATTGCCACAATATTCAGAAATTGTTTAATACATCCAATTTTCCATTTTTCCAAATTTCCTTTCTTTAAATCAACCGTTTCTAATTTTCTAGGCAGGTATCAGTATTCTCTGACTTTTATCTTTTGCTAGGAAATGATAACTGTGATCCGAATATCTTTCCTGATCCTTTTAAACGATCTGAGCAAGGATGAATTGATAAAATGGCATCGGAAACGTTTTGGTTGTGATTCTCTTTTATTTGTGCAAAGAAACGTCTCTTACATCGACATCTTTCAAATTCCAACAAAAATACGTTGATGTATGCTCGTTATAATTCCTTTTAGAAAGCAATTTTACCTTTCAAACGTCGAAAAAAATCACAATTCTTTTTCAGAATCATAAAATAATCGTACTTTACTTTCATATTTTCAACCATATTTAACATCAATTGATCAATAAATTCATTTGGCATAGGTCACAGAATAATGCATCATTTCCTAAAGTCTACTTAAAATGCAACAACATAATGGTCAATTTTTGTTCAAACACATCTAAAGCATCACTTATAACACTTCAAATCCGTAATACACCTAGAACTCTATAACATCTGAAGTACGATTTTTACAAACCACTCCATTCAACAGTCAACTTCTTGACCTATCTATCACCTAAATGTGTGCATATGTTGAACTAGAAAAACTGCAAAACATCCTTGTACAATAAGTAGGTACAGTACAGGTAGGTACACCACCTAAAACCATTACACACGAATACCAACTCAAGTTACATCCCTCGACTCGTTTAAACATTTACCTGTTGATAAACAATTCGTCGATTCAATTTATTGTTCGCGTGCTCTAAAGAATATTCAGTTCACCTCAACGCATATTTCATACCTACTGTGAAAATGTCACTTACAGACTAGAAGAAATTTACTAGGCGGTAAAAAAATTCGTACTTTGGTAGTAAACTCGTTGTTTAGGCGGGTAATAAATTTTGCCACGTTTTTTCTACATTTTGCCAAGTCTCTGGCTTGTAAACCGATAGATACTGGGTATAGTATTTACTTAATGGAATTTTTTTATTCACATAGCTGTTTCAATTTAACAGTACATGACAATGTGACTGCTGCGTAATGAATTTTACGAAAAATTCCTTCGATACCGTGCACCAGGGCTTTTTAAAAAAAATTACGATTGTAATTATTTTATCATTCGAGACGAGAAAAAATTTTCAATAAGAGTATGTGGTGACGAAATTGGCAAAATTTTCTCGATCAGTTGCGTGGTATTCGCTATTTTTAATTTTTTTCAAAACAATTTTTCCCATATGTGAATTTTCAAAATCGACTCGAATTGTCAAAATGTGACTATTTTTACGAATTCGAGGATTAGCAATACAATGATGATTGATGATACATTTTCCTGCTGAACAAATATGTAATTGGGATCCCATGTACGAGAATTTTATATTTTTAAAATCGTTTCTCTCCCCTTCTTGGTACGAATACTGAAAAAAACTGAGGGAAATTCACCTTTTACCCTCACATTGCGTCACGTGTTTACGATTTTCCGAGTAGCGTTAACCAGGCGATAAATAATTTTCCTGCATCTATTGATAAAAAACTCTACAATAGTCGATATTTATGGTACACGGTGAATCAACACCGCAATAATAGCTATAGGTAACCTTCTACGTATTGAAATTAGCTCGCTGATTATTTTCGGCCAATCAATTAAAATTTTTCACATTTAACAATAGTAATGATTAGGCGAACGCGTAAGTACCTCCATAAATCCGCATTCGGTTACGTTCGTACTATGCTCGTATTTTATTTCGATATAAATATGATTTTTCTCATTGAACGTATTAATGAAAGATAATTATTCAAGGTTACTTTAAAGCGGTGTACCTCTGAACAATACGAAAAAGAATAATAAATAGTCATTAAGAAGATACAGTAGGTACCTACCTACCTATACACATATACGTTTAGAAAAACCCAAAAAATAAGGTCACTCGAAAGTGAGAGCAGGGGGAAAAAAATACCTATACTTTTAGCCCTGTGAATTGTACAAAAAAAAATAATCTACCGAACGCAAGGTTTGTACTAGTACTAATCGATGGACTAGTATGAAAAAAAAATAGTATAGTGACAAGCAGAACAGCACAATTTCTAGATTTAACCTGAATTATTCGAATGGCATTCCATCACTTGGCATACCAACGACAACCTACATAAATTTTTCACTCTAACGTTAATTTACGAGTAAGTCGACGTTAAACAATATGCACACACAAAAAATCCCTATCCCTCCGACTCGGTGTACAATTAAACTGCACTCTTGATCGTTAAGCTTGGAGTTATCTCTTCACACTAGTTTATGATTACGTGTATCATTTCCTTGTATTATTTATGTTAGTGGGTCAAGTCTCGCCGCTCAACAGACGTCCAATACGTTACGAAAATCACGAAAGATCATTTTTTTTCCCCTTCGATTCATCATGTTTTGTTCAGCGAATGATGCAAAATTACAAATTTAATACTCGTACCATCCGTTTGCGAGACGTGGTGTAAAAAATGAAACCGAAAAGAAAGTAATAGTATAGAAAACGAAGGTTTTCAGACATTCGATTTACATTGCCAACTCCAGCGACGGAGGTACATACTTTTCCATCCTTATCCGATATGAATACGATACGATTGTGTGCTCTCGCTTTTTCTCGCGTTGTTTTTTTTTAAACATCTCCATCACGTAACCATTTTTTCTCCTTCTTTATCGACAATCTGGTTGATATTGATATTACAAAATATCATGTTTCAGCAAGTTTTCAATTTTCATCATCTGATCGAACTAAAACCATGCAAATAACAAGCATTTGCCTTACAATCTCTCTTCCCTGTCGGTTACAAATACAAAAACATTCGAGTACACTACGCCATCAAAACTCAAAACAGTAAATATGCGCAATATTCTCGAGAAATCGAGTCAAAACAATGCACACAGTTTATGATACACAATATACCTAACAACGTAAAAGATTCGCCAAGTTCATTCCTATAAATTGAGATTTTTAATTCGAAATTATTTACAACGATGAAAAAATATTCATGACAGATTTACTACGAAAAGCAAAAGTGAAGGACAGACTGTAACGACTGGTATTTGTCACAACCAAAACATTTTAACAATAATGCAATCGAAACTTTCACGTTGATGAATTTATTCGTCAAAACTAGATACTTGCAGCGATTTCTCAAGAAGCTTGCAACGATTCGAATCTGAACATCGATTTGTAGGTACGACGAAGTTGGTTGACACATAACATATTTTTTTACCAACTTTTGCAAAAATTGTAAGATACATTATGAGATGCATAGAAAACCAAAAATCAAAATTAACGTGCTTACTTGGTTTTTGAAAAAATCATTCAATGCTCGCTGAGCTGAATCAGTAAGTTTGACAAATATCATGGATTTTTTATCACGTACACAATTCTTTTCGATTAAATCATATTCTCCGGAAGATAATAAAGCCATCTTCGAGATACTTAAAATTAACTAAACGAACGAGCAAATTATTGATAAAAACCATTAAACATTACATGCAGAATAATTTAAAAATTATCTTTTAAAATACAAAAAATTTTCACAACGCAAATTCCAGTCCCCGCAAACACAACTGATACCGCCACAGTTGACCTCAGATACTAACAAAACAGCGTATTGTTATTCAATGAAATTTTTCGCCAGTCAGTGTTGCTCATCGTAGAAGCGTGAAATTTCATCCGCATCGAAATCGTCAAGTAGGTAGGCCGGATTACGTCGCATAAAAATCGTTTTTTGCTTAATTTGCGTTTTTATTAGAGGGATTTTATCAATAGAATAGAATTAATAGAATATTTTTACAGTTATTAAAACAAATTTCAACCGAATTTGATAATTTTAAAAATTAAACTCTTACCTACTTACAATTCTGTAGCTACGTTTCTTTCCCCGATCAACAGATGTTTTATGTTGAAGGTAACATTGATTTCATATCGGATCGGACACAGACATAATCATGCAAGTTGAAAAATTCAAAAGCAACTCGAAGTCGAATCTTCAATTACAATTTTCAATTGCAATATTAAAAGTTTTATAATAATTCGTAGGTATTACACGAACAATACTGTACTTAAAAAGCAGTCATTTTCTTTTCCAAAGTTTCTAGTCATTAAGAACAGGAAGGTAATTACGTATTGGTAGCATCAACAACTGTCATGTCCTGGCTAGGTAGGTACGTAGGTACAGCTGATTTGCTGATGATGATTGTATACTGGATCGTTCAAAGTCGAAATAAAAATGCATAATGAATTATTAATAATCAACGCTCAATAATTTATATATCATTCCGATACATTAAGGATTTGAAATCATTTTTAATCTAGTTTACGTTACCATAGTTACTTAATTCAGTGAAAAGATTTTTGAATGCATGTTTTTTTTTCTCACCTTGGAACAATTATTATGCAATAATAAACGTTTTAGTTCTTTAGCAACTGACGAATTTACTTCATTTAATTGTCGAGTAAATCAATGATTGTTATTTGATTTTGCAAATACATATTTAACTCTCTATTACAGTAGGTACGCATATTTATATCGAGTTTGTCAGTTATCGAGTTCGATTCATTTATTAAATGAAACTACACACTCGAGAAAGATATTTCTATTATAGCGAAATAAAATTACCTCTCGCCTATCTTATAGCCTAATAGATTTAATCATACGCGAAGAAAGTTGCAATTGGATTTAAATTTTTACACATGTCCTCATCGTCCACGATGAATACTAATTCACCTATTACCTATACCTACCATTTGAAAAATCACCGTCGTCGTCGTCATTTCAATTAATCGGCGAGAAAATTTCGATGATTTTTATTCCTAATCTTACGCAATAAGATATCTCGGCACTTCTCCTATCGTTGAAAAAATAATATACAAAAACTCGGTGTCTCAATCGCATAACCATAGAAGATAATTTTTTTTTCATTTTAAGGTGACCAATTTGAGCAATATTGGCGAACACAATAAAACTCATCAATTTGGTACTGTACTAGCGCAACTTCGCTTGAAAATTCATAATCAAACATTTTCCATAGAAACCAGTTTCATATTTCAAATACCATAAAGATTTTTTTTTTTTTATAACTGAATAAGCAAACAGGTAATTAATTAAACTGACGATTAGGATGCATACATGCGGTTCAATGCATATAACACGAAGAAAACCAGTTAGAGAGTAAAAGTATCAAAGGTGTTAATAATACGAATAAAAAATGTTCGGCAGATGAGCATAACACTGTACGAGTACATGCTTACACTTGCGATAAGTGAAAATTATGTTTACCGCGCATCTTTCGATTCAATAAGGTATGGATAAAAATGAAAAGTATGTTTGAAATTTTTATATATTATTAGCGCTAATATGTAGATCACGAGTTGACCTCGATTTGTCGCCGTCATCGCGTTTAACTTTTAAGGGAAGAAAAAAAAAGAATCGTTTAACTCTCCTCTTCCATTACACTCCATCTCCATATTGTATCCATTGATCACGCCAGTGTAACGACCATTGTATCGCACACTCAGCAACTCAGTTACACAGACATACTCGTGCGGACCTACTTTTCGGAAATTAATTAACACTAATGAGCGAATACCAGCGTACTTCCTTCAGTCCATTTAAGATTAAATGGCGTAATTTGACTCGCGTATACTTTGTTGTCATCCACTTAGGCATATCTTCATTTTATATTTAATATGTACCTGTATAGACCTCTACTGATTACAGGTGCCATTTTGCACGTATAGGTAACCAATAACGAAGATACAACGACCGGAATTTACAGACATTGTTCAAATTTAATAACAACAGCCCCAGTCCAGACTCGCAATGACTTCCATGTTGCATTAACACTCACAGTCACAATATTCGTTCCAGATACTCCGAGTACCGTAGGTAATTAAAAGTAACTTCTCTTTTCACTTTTGTTCCAATATATGTGCTTATACACGAAGCAAAAGTGTAAGTACCTAACTTGATTTTAACACTTAGCAGACCTATAGGTACTTGTTTATTGTTTGGTGTTTCTACCTACTCTTATTTGTTTGTAAATTATTTCTTTTTTGCCAACCTATTTGGCCGAATATTAACTGTTTACAGTTTAGAATTTTCCAACACTACTAATAAGACATGTGAAGAAAGTAGGGAATTATGGGATTTAAGTACGTACGTACATGTGTATTTTTTTTGTTTGCCAATTTTCGAACTTTTTAATTTGCATCATAATAGCAAATTAACGATTAAGTATCTTCTTTGTTCGAAAATTCATGAACATACTTGACAACTTGATTACAAAAATAGCCCTCGTCAGTTTTTTAAAAAATCGTGAAAGTGCTATTCTTCACTAGGTAGGTACATGATATGGACGCATCATTATGCAGCTTTCCAAAAAAAATTTCTGAAAATAATAGGAACTATTACTTAAGTTGATAGAAAAATCACTTTGAACGCGGTCTATCAATTCATCAGATCCATTTGTAGTGGTTTTTTGCCTCGCATGCTTTTTATTTTTATTATTGACAAAGACTACTTTTGTAATCGAATCGTCCCTCCCATCTACCTGTTATCCAAACATTTTTGCAAAACATTTTACGTATCCGGTTTCAGACTCCTTATTTGTTCATTGTAGGCAACCACATGCACATCAAAGTTCAAAAAAATGCATCTTTTCAAAAATTGGCCAAATTAAAAAAATAAATACGTTGAGCAAGAAATTGTTCGAAAAAAGTGCATTGTACATTTTTTGACTGGCTTTATTTTCGATGGGCTGCAATATTGATCAGATATGCAGTGTGATACAAATTGATACTAGCCTTTCACTCGCAATTCTATACTACCTATGGTTTGTTTAAAACCTTTGTTAATTAAATTCCTAGGTACTTATTATAAATCGGCGGTTTTATACGATTTACTTCTTCTGGCCAGTAATACAAATCCTGACATGAAGAAGAACATTGGGTCGGATTTTCATAATTCAACTCTAAGTAAATGTACGTCTACTTCCTACAGAATAGAAATTTTAAAAAAGGAGTCAAGTTCAATTTTATTCGTTGTAAAAGAAGATGTATCATAATGATTCTAAAATGAATTTTTTTAAAAAAGTTGAAAAAAAGGGAAACAAATGAGAACAATCATTTTTTTAAAAATGGAAATTGATTACAAAAAAATATAGTAGCTAAAAAAGATTATGAAAAAAAACTTTAGCAGTGTAAATCTTGATACTGCGAACGTTTAGGAATTAAATTCAATTATCCCTCACGGAAAAATATTGGTCGGTAGGTAGGTAGGTAGGTAGTTTTTTTCATAGAATGGTAAAAGTATTTTGCTAATTGCTGAAGGTTATAATAAAGGTATACAAACATCACACATACATTATTACAAAATCTTAATTTTAAATACTTCTCCATTTCATCGGTTCACCTCAAAATTCGTTGTACAAGATGCTATAATTATTTCTCTGTGCAACATTAAATTTGAGAAAAATAAAATTCTGTTTGAAAGTAAAAATAAAAACACAATATCATTTTCTATTAGCTACTTACCTTAAAAGCAACAGAAAACAAATTTATGTGGAAAGTATCTCTTACATTACATGTCTATACCTACTAAAACAATCTAAAAGACTAATAATTTAAAGCTGTAAGGTATCATCGATTAGATTGGAAATGAAAAAATTGGAACTAAACATTTCAGTACAAAAACTAAAAACACACATTTATGATGTGAAAATGATGTTATTTAGCACGAATTGAAGCAGTCACATCATCTATAGTTAAATGAGTAATAAATTTCGTAAATTATTCATAATCGGTTGAAGACTTTTTTGATGATTATTACTTCAAACAGAAGGTTTTTCTATTTGTGTAAAAGTGAGTACAATTCGTTTCAAAAACAATTTGACATTTCAAAATTTGTAAACCCATATTAGAAAAAAAAAAAAAAAAAAAAAAAGAAGAAGAAAGAAACTGCACAAAACATAAAACAACGTTAGCACATTTTATTTAGATGTGAGCAAAAAATTCATTTTTTAAAATGATTTTTTGAATTCTTTTATTAGAATATTTTAAAGCTGATTCAAATTGCTTTTAACTTCTTACATATATAAGTACTTCGAATTGAAATCCGAAACTTGATCAAATTCAGTGTAATTTTATAACATTCCATCCGTATCCGTATCCATAATGCAAACTGAAGGTTAATCATGTGGGCATTGTTTAAACATGACATAATGGGTACGAGTAGGTACGATTATTTTGCAATTTTAACCGTAGATAAAATTATATGATCATGATAGAGCCTAGGTGTGTTTTATTGAAAAAAAAAAGAATTCACAATGCATTTACTAACATTATTCGTTTATTCGCTTTTCATTTATGTTTCATTGAAGTGAATCCAAAGTTCTTGATTTAATCAACGCATGATATTAATTTTTTTAATTCTTTTTTTCAAAACAATACCATAGCAGAATAAAGTAGCTGCTTGAGTAAAATAGGGAATATTATTACACCACATCTGCATTACGATAACTGCAATACCTAAGTGACGGATTTCGAAAGAGGAAGATATCACGAAACATTTGCCCGTTGGTGTTCTATGAAGTGAAGTGAAATTTGATGTAAATAAACCACTGAACTACAAATGAAAACAATTTTCAATTTTCATGCTGCACTTTGTATCACAAGTCCTTTTAACTTTGCTCTGTTGTAATCCATAGTACAATCATTTTTATGGAATAGGTAGGTACTAGCCACCTACAGGAATGTTTTTGGAGAATTTTGAAAAAATAACAATTTTCGTCTTCTACAACAGTATTAAAGCTTAACTTTCGTTTTATTCTAATGATCTTTTGCTACATTTTTGCTCCTGGTATACCTATCATGTGAATGATATAAACTGAAACTGACGTTAATGATCTCTAATCAGAGTTCTTTTTCAGTTTCTTCGAATTTTAGTCTTAGAAGGATAAATTTCCATGGTACTCAGTTAGCCCTAACAACCAATCCGCACATGGATTATTTGAAAGCAAAACCGCCGAACCGACATTTAAAATTTCTTGAACATGTATGTACAATTTGCTGGCGCTCATCACCTTAGCAGTAGCGGTACATTCAGGTAGAGAAACGTCATAAAGAGGTGTAGAACTGAACCTATGTTAAGGCTCTATATGATATGGGTGTACGCATCCACCATTTTGTTCCCTGAAGTGATAACGAACTAGTAGTATGCATACAATTTCTCATGTAAAAATGCAATTTTTTAAATTGTTTGCGAGTTTGGGTGAAGTGTTATGCAGTCTTAAATTAAAGACAATGAAATTCCCTATCGATTAATGTTAAATTTTGATCATTTCGCGTAAAAATAACGATTTTATGAATACTTCTATTTTACTGATTTTTGCAGTCTACGTACGTCATCTTTAAACTAGAAATACTCGAAATTTTCAGAGGACACATAAGTAGGTATTTTAATGCAGTAAAATGTTCGGAATTTCGTATTCTTTAAAATGAGTTATTACCGAAAGCTCTACATGCAACCGTTCAAAAGTTTTCGAAGTTGAAAGTTGCGAAAATCAGCTGCGGGCAGTAAGTATTCAACTTTGAACTTATTTTACTCAAAATTTTCAATGAACACATAGGTATTTTAACAGCAAAATGTTCGTAATTTTATCGTCTTTAAAATGAGCTTATAACGAAAGTTCTACCTCTCATCGTTCAAAAGATCTTGAAGATCAAAGTTGCGGAAAGTAAAATAAATACTGATCGAAACTACAATAAGGGAACCTCTTGAGGTGTCCGCCTCCGATTTGAACGGGACCGCGATTTTTGGAAAGAGCATGTTCTAAAACCCCCAAATCCAAATATTCAGCTGCCCAAGTTCATTTTTCGATTTTTGGCGAATTTTTGAAAAACCAAAATTGACTATTTCATTGGTGATTTAGGCTTTTTTTTAAAAAATACGTACTTGATCATTAAAAATGTTCAAAATAAGTCCTAAAACTGATATTAACCCCCAAATCCAAATTTCGCCATTTCCAGCCATTCTGGAGCCTCCAGCGCTATTTTTCAATTTCTCCAGAATTTTAAATTTGCTCCAGAAGGCGTGAATATGAAGTTGGTAAGCTAAAAATCGAGTTGTGTGTTATAATCGATCTGTTTAACGAGTTTATCCACATTTGAGCCGATTCTGGAGCGGACACCTCAAGAGTGGTTTTTTGACCAGCTTTTTTATAATAAAAATATCCAAAAATTAAAGGGAGGCCCAAGAAAGGCTGGAAATGGCGAAATTCGCTCTCGTGTGGTTAATTAATGACGAAATACATCGATCGCGCAAATTTCAAAAATTTCCTCACAAACGAGGAATTTTTGGTTTTTGGATATTTTTATTTCGAAAAAAAAACTGGTCAAAAAACCACTCTTGAGGTGTCCGCTCCAGAATCGGCTCAAATGTGGATAAATTCGTCAAACAAGTCGAGTATAACACACAACTCGATTTTTAGCTGCCCAACTTCATATTCACGCCTTCTGGAGAAAATTGAAAATTCTGGAGAAATTTAAAAATCGCACTGAAGGCTCCAGAATGGCTGCAAATGGAGGAACTCGACCTCAGGGGGTTTGTTGTGTTCGAAATACAGCGATTCGCACAAATTTCAAAAATTTCCTCGCAAACGGTAAAATTTTGATTTTTTTGGATTTCTTATTATGAAAAAAGCTGGTCAAAAAACCACTCTTGAGGTGTCCGCTCCAGAATCGGCTCAAATGTGGATAAATTCGTTAAACAGGTCGAGTATAACACACAACTCGACTTTTACCTGCCCAACTTCATATTCACGCCTTCTGGAGCAAATAGAAAATTCTGGAGAAATTTAAAAATCGTACTGGAGGCTCCAGAATGGTTGGAAATGGCTAAATTCGCTCTCGTGTGGTTAATTAATGACAAAATACTGCGATTCACGCAAATTTCAAAAATTTCCTCGCAAACGGTAAAATTTTGATTTTTTGGATTTCTTATTATGAAAAAAGCTGGTCAAAAAACCACTCTTTAGGTGTCCCTCCCAAAATCGACTCAAATGTGTATAAACTCGTTAAACAGATCGATTATAACACACAACTCGATTTTTAGCTTACCAACTTCATATTCACGCCTTCTGGAGCAAATTCAAAATTCTGGAGAAATTGAAAACTAGCGCTGGAGGCTCCAGAATGGCTGGAAATGGCGAAATTTGGATTTGAGGGGTTAATATCAGTTTTAGGACTTATTTTGAACATTTTTACTGATCAAGTACGTATTTTTTTAAAAAAAGCCTGAATCACCAAAATAGTCAATTTTGGATTTTCAAAAATTCGCCAAAAATCGAAAAATGAACTTGGGCAGCTGAATATTTGGATTTGGGGGTTTTAGAACATGCTCTTTCCAAAAATCGCGGTCCCATTCAAATCGGAGGCGGACACCTCAAGAGGTTCGCTTGTTAGTTTTGATCAGTATTATTATTTTATTTTCCGCAACTTTGATCTTCAAGATCTTTTAAACGATGAGAGGTAGAACTTTCGTTATAAGCTCATTTTAAAGACGATAAAATTACGAACATTTTGCTGTATTAAAATACCTACATATGTGTTCATTGAAAATTTTGAGTAAAATAAGTTCAAAGTTGAATACTTACTGCCCGCAGCTGATTTTCACAACTTTCTACTTGGAAAACTTTTGAACGGTTGCATGTAGAGCTTTCGGTAATAACTCATTTTAAAGAATACGAAATTCCGAACATTTTACTGTATTAAAATACCTATGTGTCCCCTGAAAATTTCGAGTATTTCTAGTTTAAAGATGACGTACGTAGACTGCAAAAATCAGTAAAATAGAAGTAGGTATTCATAAAATCGTTATTTTTACGCGAAATGATCAAAATTTAACATTAATCGATAGGGAATTTCATTGTCTTTAATTTAAGACTGCATAACGCTTCACCCAAACTCACGAACAATTTAAAGAATTGCATTTTTTTACATGAGAAATTGTATGCATACTACTAGTCTACTAGTTCGTTATCACTTCAGGGCTGCGATTATGAACTTTCGTTACAGTTAACGAATTCGTTAACTATTCGTTAACTTAACGAGAGATATTTTCTCACGTAAACTTAACATGGCTTAACGAAAAGTTAACGAAAGGTCACAGAAAAAATATGCGAGTTAACGAATTCGTTAACTTTAACGAATTTTCATAATCGCAGCCCAGGGAACAAAATGGTGGATGCGCATACCTGGTTTATATAGAGCCCTACCTATGTTGGAAATTTCATTTCAATTCAGTTATGTACTGAATACCTGAAATAACTATGTAGTGTGGTGGTGGTGGCGCGACCGCGACAGGACAGTTGTGATGTGAATGGCAGCAGTCATGATACACAGTACACAGACAATAGTGTTACCGAACAGGTGGGAGAACCAGTCGTTGACGTTGCTAGAAACTACTTGTCCTTCCAACGAAATAACGCAAACGTTCCACCATCTCCTCCTCGTTTCATGATTCGTTTCGAAGTCGAACCGCAATTGTGAGCTTGTGCGTTTGCGGCAATCGTAGTGAACTCGCTGCACTTCGATCGTGATCAGGTATCGTGTTTCTGTGTTTTTTTATTCTTTTTTTTTTCACTTGTACGTGCACCTCTTTCTAGTATCTTTCGTTTTGTACCTGGTGAACGCGAGATAGTCGATTACTTGGTTCTGACGTGTGTTTTTGCGTACCTACCTTCCTATACTTACTTATGTGTTTGTGAATCGTAATATGCGCGATGAAATATTCGTTCGTTGATGTGTAACTATGCGCGAATTATGGCAATCGCCTTCCATTCAGAATAACGTATCCGGTGGCTCTGTTTCTGTATCAACTCGAGTTGCAGTCGTCGAACAAACTTCAGCTACGCAAATATATCGCATCAACGGACCCGCTATAGGTAAACATTTACTAGGCCAGCTTGTCTCCGAAGATTCGATCAAATTATCGTCCATTCTCAGTTCTCAGCCTGAGTCATATTCTCGCCAAACTATTCTTTCTTCGCTAGTCATCGCTAACCAAGATGGCGAAAACGAAACTCCTCTTGAGGCGGACAACAATCCACCGCCGGACAATAACACCAACGATGACCATAGCACCAGCAACCAGCAAGGTAATGACGATCGTAGTAACAACGCCGCTGACGATAGCGATATAAACAATAACAACGATAATGCCGACGATAACAACAGTAGCAATAATAACGATAACGGTAGTAATAATCAAAACAACGATCCAGATGACAATGACCAACAAAATAGTAACGATACCGGTGACTTGAACGAGGACGACAGGACGCAAGAGGGTGACGAAAATAGCGACAGCGGTAATCCGGACGAAAACGATAAATTATTCGGCGATCAGTCTGATAAATTCGTCAGTATTAATACACCTTACGACAGTATCGAAGCTCAATTTAAACCTACCGCTAATTCGAGCTTCAAAAAAGATTCGCCAACGTCTCCGGAGGGTGGTAAATCGGACGAATTTTCCGGCACCGAATCAATGGAATACATTCACATTCCGGAGCAACAGTCTCCACCTGGAAAAGAAAACTGGTATACGAGTTTAATAACCATAGAAGATTCCAAACCTTGTGATAATTCGTTCGACGACTCAAACAAACCCGGCGAGGTACATGTGATCACTGGTAACGATACATTATCGGCTGTGATCTGTTTAGAGGAAGGTTTAGCCGACGATGACTCGTGGGTCGAAGAACTAGATCGCGATGAATTCGCCGAATCCTCCGAAGAAGAAGAAGAAGAAGAAGAAGATGAGGAGGAAGAGGAATACGAGGAGGACATTCCGTATGCGACCAAAGAAGAACCTCGTTATACCAGAACCGAGATCGACTTCACGTTACACACTATTATAGAAGAAAGTTGCGAGGAAAGCGACGACACAGAGACTGAAAAAACCGCAACGGAGCTGGAAAAATATTTTTTCGAGTTCGCCGGCGAAAACGCGAGCCAATCGAAAGACTTGGATAGCGTATCTGAGACGAGTTCCATATTCAGCGAGGCTCCAGACAAACAAGATACGCAAGACGAAAAAGATCCGGCCGAATTAGCCTCGTCTAGGCTAGAAAAATATTTTCTATCTGGTTTCATGGGATTTAATAAACGCGATTCGGACGGCAGTGTTGGTAGCGATAGCGAAGGTAAACACAGCCCCGAGCAAAGGCGTAAAAAATTAGTTCGAGCTAGAGGCTCTAGGCAACACGCTTCGTCCGATAATTTAAACAATGAAACCGAATTACAAGAGTCCAAATCGCAATCTGAAGATTCGGACGATGACGTCGACGAAAATAATTCATTTGATAAAAATGACGGCCAATTCGACACTGTAAAACGTACCAAAAAGAAGAAAAGGTCGATGTTGATGTCGTCCGTAGAACATCTAGAAACTTGCGAGCAACACGTAGAATTGACGGTGGAAACCTCTGAAGCGAAAATCGACTCGAAGTCGAAACCAGACCACGTGACGCCATTTACTGATCTCAATATTGCCAAAGAAAACGTTACTGAAAAAGTATCACTTAAGAATAGCCTTCAAAACGAAATAAAAAATTTCTTAAACGCTCCCAATCCGCCCACCGAAGGGTTATCTCGAAAAGACTCCTTTAATAATTGGAGTTCCGACGAAGAAACAAATCTCATGATGTCGAAAATGAGAACATTTTTCAAAAACATGATCGCTAATCAACGCAAAACTGCCAGCCCAGTGGTTAAAAATCGTAATAAACCTCCACAATTAATTTATTTCGAATCCGAATTAACACGCTTGATGAAAACTGTACCGGGCTTACGAGATGATCAGGTCAAAGAAATTGTCGAATATTTGAGCAGCGAGGATACTTGGAGTGATTCTTACGATTCCTCCGATTACACGAGTTCCGATTTGGAGGTAGGAACTAAAAAAAATCCATTCCAAGGAAACCTGAATGTTGCAAATATTAACAACGTGAATAATTCTACTGGTTTCCAAAAAGATTCGGATCTTATGTACCATTGTTTAATGTCGTCATTTCAAAGAATCGAGCCGTCTCAAGATTCGTCTTCAACTCAATCGAGAAATTCGCCTCCTCTGATTAATAAAGTAATGCAACATATAGGCACCAGGTTAGTAGCCTTGATGCACGAAGTATCCGAAGGCGCTACCACACCTAAAGGTCGATACCATCGCAGAATGCAACCAAAACTGCCAACTATTTCGACGACAACGGAGGAAGAAGATTCGGTCGAAGAGTGTAGCCCATTACCACGTTCAAAATCTTACGATCCTCTGTTGGAGGAATCTCGTCAAGAAACCAGTGATAATGAACGATTCAGTTGGCGTGGCAGTTTCGAATCGGCGTTAATGACCGGCTCCGATTCTAGAACCAGACTGCCATCGACTGGCGAAAACTCATCATCCGCTTTGGTCGTAGCCGCAGCTAAACGTCGATCTGCCGGCGATTTGTTGTTCAAATCGGGCAATAATAGCAGAGAACATTTAGATAGGGTGAGATCTTGCGGAAGCATCGGAGGCAGCGCCGAAGATAAAATATGGAGTATGAGACATCCTCGTAAACGTCGAAGTAGCGTACCAGATGCTGCCTCAAATTCCGGCGAATCTGCCGACGGCGAGAATGATAGCGATGACGAAGACGAGAGCGAGCGTGATAAGGCCCTAGAACTCGGCAAATCTACCACTCTCCCACGAACTTTGCAAACATGCACGTCGATGGCCTCAACCACCAATTCTTTGCCAAGACTGTCGTCAACATCGCCCGTCAGTCCGAGCATTTATAAAGTCAACAGTGTTCATCAATTTAACGTGAAATCGGCGAGATATCGACCGCCCGGGTATAACTCTCGTAATTCCGGATCAATGACCATTTGTGCTCCTCCTCGACGAGAATATGGTAGAAGAAGACCATCTCCTCATCAACTTTCGCCTTCTATATTGGCTTCTATGGGTGAGTTAATTCAATTGAGTATTTACTTAACATAAAATTCCATTTTTCAACATCGTCTTACGTCAGGTAAAAATATTCAACTCGATAGACAGTTATAGGAATATGTACTGCCATTAAAATGGAGATATTAATATTCTGCTCAACCACGTCGTATGTTTAAAAGCATGCAGCACGTTTTGCCCGCAGCATTAAATTTCTAAATCCGGTACCGAACACTGTATGTGCTTTGTACTAACTTACATTTGCACCATAAAATTGTCCTCTTATTGCCGCATACAATATTGACGAAAAATTTTAAACACTTCGATTAAAATACAATAGGTACCTAATCTTATTACCTAGGTAAATAAAGCTCTTGCGTGCTGCTGCTGTACCTATGTACTTACTCGATTTGATAACGTAAATAATGAAAACATTTAAATGTGTGAAAGTAGCCCATGTAAGAATTCTTTCTAAGATGTTCAGGTTCTATAATTCACAGCAACACGAACAGTTCATTATTTAGTACCTGTAGGTACCTACTCGTCTGTACCACAATCGACTTCGAGCTTCTATATAGGTAGGTAGTTGGTGATTACTTACTTATTTTCAATTTGAAATTGAGATAGGTGAGCAAATTGTTGTTGATCGTAGTTTTTTTTAAATCAAATTCTCGTGGTATTTATGTAAAGGTTTGACAACATTTTTTTTAATGGGTAAAAGCTTCTCCATTCTTCCTGCTTATTTGCTTGATGAATTTAGGTCAGTTTACAATATTCATTACTTTAAAATTGAAAATTGGGTTAGTAATCCTTAAAAGGTCCATTGAAAGTATACCTATACTTACTAATAATAACAACTGCAACTTACCACACAAAAAGCGTTGGCGGCAACAATTACGTCTTTTAATCGACGATTATAACAAGATTATGTTGTGTTTTTTTTTTAAATAAACCGTTCGGCTGTTCTTGGGAACCTAAATTACATAATGATTGTTTTTTGGAGGTCGGCGACATAACGCGTATTGTGTGATATTTTTGAATAGGCGAAAGAGGTCGAGAACCTCGGATGAATTCGCGCCTAATACGGTTCCAGAATCTTATACGAAGAAAATTGTTTGTCAGTAAGCTATTCACTATTCAATTTTAGTACCTTACCTACCTATATCAATTCACGTTGTAGAAGGTACACTTTTATTCACCAGTAGGATGCTCTGTGTTGGCTATTGTACTATTTATAACGTCTAAGTATCCATCTACATTTTTAGAAAAAATCATCTGATCAATATTGAAGAAATATTTTTCTGAATTTGGTTTTAAAAAATTACAGTAACACGAAATTATAGCAAATGAATACAAATACACCAATAAGTTGAAAATAAAAGAATTATCTATTAAAAATGAAAAAAAATTGAGATTACAAAAATCTTGAAGTCAGTTTCTCAATATTATTTTGAATACTTCTGTTTTATGATGTGACTAAGATCAAGATAAGTAAGCTTAGCCCAAAAATATCAATTCGCAGAGATAAAAAATTTTTAAAATTTATAATTTCCAAAAGTTTTGATTTGGAGACAGACTTTTAAATTGAGAAATTATTTTTGCATGAGAAGACTTGAGCAGAATTTGGATATTTTGAGATTTGAAATTATTATTTGAACAGGCTAGGGACTCAACTTTGTGAAAATTCAATTCGCAGAAAGAAATAAAAATAAAAGGGGAACCCCATTTTCGAAACTGGTCCTGAAGGCTGGAATTCATGAACTAAACTATTTGCTATTATTCCTCAGCAATCATTTTGATTATTTCTTTACTTTTTTTTTTTTTTTTTTTTGGTGGCACATGAAGACTTGTAGGAAGTTACTCTCACACAAATTAAAAAACGACGTTTCTGATCACATTTTAATTGCAGTTAAATTTCAAGGTCTAATTTAGATACCAATGGGAACCGGAATATTTTTGAAATGAGGGGGATGATCAACCGACTCAGTAGGTAGAGGAACCATGTTGAAAAGTCTGAATCAGCAGCTACGACCTGCTGCTTGAATTTCGAGTCTCTTGAGTTTCACTATTATAGCATTTTGAAGCCCAGTTGCTTTCCTATTTGCATTTCTCCAATGTTTATGAAAATTATGGTATTTGAAAAGTTAGAGCTCTAAATTATACCTACACTTTTTGTCACCAATTTCCAATAATGTGGGCCAGTACCCAGCGAATTAAGAAAAAAAAATACAAGAGAAATCAAAGTAACGAGTTTTTATTCAAATTCAACATTTTTCTTAACAAAAACATTATTTTTGGCAAATTATCTACCAATCACAATCATTTCCTCGACGGTCGCGATTTTTTCTTTGGTACTCGCGACATTTTTGTTTCAAGCATTGGTTAAGACAGCTTCCGAGTTTCCTGTATACTTCGGTACAATCCTAGGGGAAAAAGTAACATTCGAATTAGCACCAAAAAAATGAGATCTCGAAGTAATAAATATTTGAATCACGCCTAAACAAACACTTACTCCTCCACCTCCGTTATTGTCGCAGCCGCCGTCGTCTATGAGTCTCTCTTTAACGATGCAATTGCACTTACTGCATTGTTCTTTGGTACACCATTCCTGTGAGAATTTAAAAAAAAAATTGAGATGAAAAACATAAGTACAAAACAATGTAGCTCCAAGTGTTCGAAGGATTAGATGGAGAGGAATTATCGAATACTCATTTTGAGAATTCTTAGTTAAATATTCCTTCTATGCCAAGTGCAACATTGCGTGTAACCGTGAATTTATATTCTACAAGTACCTAAGTAGGTACATTATTTGCTTCTACATTTTGAAAAAAACTACGATTTAGACTTAGATTTTTTTTCTTTTCAAAAAAATGTAGGTCACTTAATCGATAAATTGCAATACATTGATCGAAGATCTCGGATTTAAAGTATTGAATCAAACCCGCGATTTCAGAATAAGCTAAGGTGCGTTAGAAAATTCTGTGCATAGTGAAAGAAATTATGCTTACTGACGACATGATGAGATGATTTATAAGTTTGAAAAATTAGTTTGAAGGAATGAACACTTGAAGCTGATGAGAGCGAACAAACTTTGATGCTTATTCGAACATAGCATCTGGTATTTATACGATTCTGGATACCTCAACTGCTCATGTATAATGTTTTATTTATTATTACACCACCTTTGCTTGTTTTCTCTTCTGGTAAACGAATCGATTGTTTTGGATAACCATACGTAAGTGCCTGTCAAAATATTTACCGAACAATGTAAGCTTTTCCGTTTACTTCTTGGAAGTTTACCTAAATTGAAAAATTTTGTTGACTTAGAAATGCTTCCTGCCACATTTAAAATTTGCCCAATAGATTTGGCAAGATTTGTAAGCATAAGTATTGCCATTTTACGTCAAGTTCATTCAAGTTAACTGAATTTTGGAGGAGCGATTGTTGAATTTTTCCGATTTTTTCCCCATAAAATCGTAATTTTAAGTTTTTAAATAGGTACCTACATGCGTCGACTAAATTTTAAAAACACCTACTGGAATTGACTGGAACGCTAATTTTAAAATTATAGTGATTCCAAAACTTAATATTGTTTTGTCTGAATCAGAATTCATAAACTCAAAATCGAAAAAGTGAGATATTAAGTAGGTAAGGGCGAAATAAAATTTTTCCTACTTTTCTGAGAAGAAAATTCGTTTTCTAGGTTCATTGTATCAGAATGGATCAGTAGAAATCGTAGTTGATAAGATACGTCGTGAATGATGTAACAGATACCTACCTATTAAATTAATGAAAAAAAGATTTTAATTTTTTTTTAAAAATAAATTTTATAAAATTGAAATTTTTTTGCATGATGTTGAATTATCTCAAAGATTTGAATTTTTACTGCCCATATTCATCTGACATTATTTCACAACTTCTTTTTTAGTTTTCGATTCTCTTTTCGATTTTCTATCTCATTTTTAGCGGTTTTGTTTTCAGTTTTCGATTTTATTTTCAAGGTTTCTCTGTTTTACTTTCATTTTTCGAATCATACTTTCAGTTTTCTGTTTTCAGTATGATTTTCAGTACTTATTTTTTAAATTTCATTTTCGGCTTTAGATTTTTTTTTTAGTTTTTTACTCTTTTCAAATTTTAATCTCATTTTCATAGTTTTCGATTTTGTTTTCAGTTTTTGATATTTTTTGAGCTTCAAACTAGTTCATTTTCAGTGGTTATTTTATTCTTATAGTTTTTGATTTTTTCCTCAATTTTTTTTAAATTTCAATTTCCAATCTTGTTTTTGTTTTTGTTTTTGTTTTTTTGATTTTATTTGTTGATTTCGACGTAATGTTTAGAATTTTCGGTGTTCAATTTTTCGTATGTATCATCAATTTTCAGTTTTGTTTCCAGTTTTCAGATTTTTACGTTGGGTTTCTCTACCTACCTATCAGTTTTCGATTTCATTTTCAGTGTTCAGTTTATGATTTCTTATCAATTTTATAGCACTATTCCACCATTAAATGTTTTTTTACAAAAAACTTATGCTGGATTCGCGCTTAGTAGGTTAAAATATCTCAATAATCACTTTTTTTGCGGTCATTTTTAACAAAATTTCAAAATTTATATGTATGTATCATTTTTCCCCTTATTTTGGCTAGTGCAAAAAATAATTCAAGCTGAAAAAGTAAACTTGGATTGGATGCTTTGATCGAAATGATTGTAAAGAAGTAGGTATGTATTTTGATCTCCTGAACACACTATATTTTCAATGTTTTTCAATGTTTCCGATAAACTGCTAAATTGATTAGTTGGATGAGTACGAAAAAAATGCAAGAGCTATTGTCCCTACGCAATAGGTAATTGTTTAAAACTGTCAAAAGGTGCAAGTAGTAGCAAGAAATATTATGTATAGTGTAATTATGCAAGGGCTGACAGAGTTTTTAGCTCAGCCTGATTAGAAGCCTTAAAATTGAAACAGAAAGTACGAGGGTTAATTTCTTGGTATTTTTAGCTTATAACTACTTACAGTCTATTCCTATATCCTTCTAGAATTTCTTTTTCATGGCACGAATGAGCTAAAAGTTTACCTACCTACTACTTATTTTCAATTGAAATGTAGGTATTCATTTTTTACGACGAGGTTTAAGCGAGGATACGAGTAGAACAAAATAATTTAAAAAAAACTTGAACTCAAATTTTTTAAATCTATAAAATATCGCTTTTTTTGATACTGAACATTAAAAAAAAATCAGTTGGTAAGCTATACACATTATTCAAGATAACGAGCGATTTGTATCATGAACAATGTTTCAGTTCGTTTTACTTTACTCATTTGGTTGAATTCCTTTCGGAACAACCTGTGTAATGAACGCAGCAATTATACATATGTGTTTCCAACTATACCTACGTTCATCTTCAGTAAACTCTCAATTAAATTAAAACTAAAAGATTTTCTTAAACCCGTGGTTACTTTAATTACATTATTGTAGCGAGTAAGTATGTAGTTACACTCGTTTTATACCGAACTACCACGATATTTACCCACTGCATAAATTATTTCATGCAAATAGAAGTAGAGCAGTAAAAGTTGTTTATTTTTCTGCTATTAATCGTCGTAATGACATTTATTTTCTGCAAAATGCAAAGCTAAGCGCAATTGAATTCCAGTAAGTTTCCGTTCGTTCGTAAAAATATAATCATGATTTGAGAACACATTTGTTTCAGTAGGTTGTTGTAGGCAAATAAACCTACTATACCTACTCTCTTTATTTACCTACCTGAAGTCTGACGGGTTGAAAAATGGGATTTTCCGGGTCAGTGAGGTTTTTTCGTTGTCGACGATTATGCGATTGCTATCTGATTCGTGTCGGTGCAGGTACTTTTGTTGTTTTATTTTTTTTAATTTGTTAATTAACAAAATCTCACCTGAAAATGAAATAACGACTAAGTTACATTCATTCGGTTTATCTTTGATGAAACTGAAAGACCGAAGAGTTATCAAAGTTTTTGTTTACATGATTTGAATTGAACTTTTCAACTCGTGTGATGTTATTGTTTATAATATTTAGGTATTTTTTGAACTTTTCAACGAACTGTTCTCCATAGGTACCTACTACCTAGTACCTACCTACGTAATGAAATGCATTGCCTCACTTGCTTTATGACGCTTTAGCTTTTTAGCCTACGTATTGTTTACTTTCAGTTTAGTGTACCTATAATGAAAAAAGACCAGCTGACATACATTTATCAAGTCGATAAGAACATTGATATTATTATTAGTTTGGGTTTTACGTTTTATCTTATTTATATTTTCTTTAAGTAAAATGTTTTTACGTTTCACGTACCTACATATCTGGGTAGATACGTCCATATTTACATTTCATTTCTAAGCGAGTAAGTTTAATAGTACAGTCGGTTGTAAAAGAAATTAGTTTTTTCGAATTTTGTCCCTTGTTTCGCACGAACGTTTAGAACAATTAATATGGAATTTTTCGAATGTTCGGATAGTGTGTACCTTTTGCTAATACGGTACCCTATGGTTACAGGTACCGGAGACGATTGCAGCGTTTCTTCGGATATCTCAGAGAGGACCGGTATACTAGATGACGAATGTGAAAAATCTCCTCTTCATCATCATCATCATCGGGTTTCTACCATAAGCGTAGTAAGTAAAGTGCTCAACTACATACATAACATACCATAAGGTACTCGACGTAGGTATCTGCGGCGCAGCTTGTAATAACGAGTGTTATAATTAAGCCTCTCGACGAGTTAATCAGTATTTTAATGATTTTAACACCTAGTGAAATGATTGGAAATCCGGTAATCTTTACGTTGACAGTTGCAACGTTCCGACGTAAAACACCAGCGATTCTTACTTTCGATTTTTCGAGCCTGCCACGTGGTTCTCGTACGTTGTTGCCAAATGGCGAAGAAGAAGAAAGTCGGCATTTCGATACGCTTTACCTCCACAGTCTGGCGTCTCGTGTACCTTACCTATACCTAACTTGGTACCTGAGATGATATTTCCAAGAATTTGTTTATTGTTTTAGTCACCCTCGCCTCTCGGTTTGTTTTCTAGGTCGTTCATCTTGTTCGTGTCTTCTTGTTCTTTTGTAGTATAATGAGATCCATCTCATTCTAGGTTTGTCTTATGGTATGGTCAATTTTATACCATCTTTTTGTACGAATTAATACAAAAGAGTTTTGTTTTTTTGGCTGAATAGTGAATAGTGAGTAGGTATGGCATTCTTTTCTAAAGCTTGTCGTAGTTGTCGTATGAAAGAATTACCTCCTACGTGGGTATTTAACGAATTGTTTGAGTGGAGGACTAGGAACCTATAGCTGCATGATTTGTATTTCCATTTCAAGCTCTCAGAAGCCCATTTTGTAATTAATGTTCGATAATAAGATCTTTATGGGGTTTCTTTTAAATTTTGAGAATCTTTTTTAGTCGATGAGTATATTTTCATGTACTTTCTTACTAAATGAATACGAATTCCGGAAGTAAAATCAGTTTATTTTCATCTTATTTTTTCAAAATTGTGATTTCTGAAATTCTGTTAAAAAGTCGAAAATACTGCTGACATTTTGCAAAAAAGCAGTGAAATTTCTAAGAAATTTTGTTTAAAATGACGAAATAGAAAAAATGGCAGAATTTATCATCTATTTATTGCAAATACGAAACAAAATTTAAATAACATTTTTGTCAGAACGCGAAAAAATCGTCCACATTTAGCAGAAATTCTACGAAATTATTGAAAAGTTCAACCGATAAATTTCAAAATTTTTCATGAGGGAAGTTGCACTGAAAAATCAGATTGTAACATTTGATTAAAAAAAATGAATCGAAAGATCGCTTATTTCCCAAGACCAGATGCCAATTACAGATGCAGATGGAAACAAAAAGCCGAGTTGATAGAAATTAGCTTTAAAATGTCACCAGCTGAGAATTTTTTCGATTGTTTTCCTGAATTTTTTTTATAAAACCCGCAAAGAGAAAATTTAATGCTCCAAAACACAACATTTCAATCCCTTTTTTTTTTTTTTTTTTTTAACAATTTCGACAGCTGACAACAAAAATTACGAAAAATGTTTACATCACAACAAAATTGGAATAAAATAGGGTAAAATAACACCGGGGTTTTCAAATGTGGTCAAATTTTAAGCCTATTTTAGAATTTTATTTTGAATTTGAAAAATTTCTACTTTAAATAAAACAAAATTTTGTGCAAGGAGAAAAAGTGCCAAGATTTTGAAAATCAGTTGGAATTCAGGGTATCGAACAGGTAGTGAAAGTAGTGTAAGTAGTGAAACAGTACTAAAGTAGTAAATCTATCAAGAAGGCAGTGAAAAAAAAATGAAAAAATTTAAACGTGCAACAAAAATCATCAAAACATTGAAAAAAAAAGTTCATTTTTGATGAAGTTGGCAACTGTTTTTTATAAGTAATTTTGATTGAAATTAAAAAATACTTTGTATGCAAAATTTTCTTCCAATTTAAATTTAAAAAAAAAAGTTTCCTGTGAAAAATGTAATTTTGTTATTTGTGTGTGTATGTATGTTGAGAGGGGGTGAGTGGGGAGGGGTGAAGTGAAGAGCTTTTCTGAAAATTTAGTGATTTTTTTCAACAAAAAAAATCGTTAGGTACCATGCAATTTCATTTTGGAATTTGGAGGAGAAATTTAGATGAAAATTTCTCATTTGAATGCAAGAATTTAAAAATGACTAAGTTTGAAAAAAAATCAAATTACAAAAAGAAATTACAAAATATACTTACCTATGATTGAAAATTCAAATTGATATTTTTTCCATACAAGTCCGAGTCGTCTGAAATGAAATTTTTTTTTTGCTGAAAAATTCTGATGCTGCATAGAAAAAGCATCAGTTTCTATGTTCCAACCAAGTTTTCATTCGATTAAAATCGAAAACTCCGGAATTATCTTATTCTATTTCATTTGAATTTTGTGGAGGTGTAAACATTTTTCCTTGTGAGGTGTCGAAGTTTCTGAAAAGGGGTTTGAAATGTTGTATTTTGGAGCTTTCACAGCAAATTTCTAATTGTTTGATTTTTTGTTTTCTTCTCCATCTGCATCCTCAATTTCCAGAATGAGAGATCCCCTCAAAATTCATTTTTTTTCTTCAAATATTTAAATCAGATTTCCTCATGAAAATTCTTTAAATTTGTTGGTTGAACTTCTCTCAGAGTCAGGAGTTAAAAAGTCAAGATGTTTTTGAGAATTGTGTAAAATTGATAGAAACTTTCACAAATTTTGTGAAAACTTTAAAAAATTGCATAAAATATTGACAAAAAATATTCTTTTTATCAGAAAATGCAAATTACTGAAACGTACTTGGCAAAAATACAAAATTAAATGAATATCGAAAATCTTGTGAAAAAACTAGTGCAAAAATTACTCAACTAATATGGCAGAACTTTTATTTACTATTTAGTGTAATTTGAATAGTTTTTTTCGTTCTTCTGAAAAACCAAATTTTTAAATATTTTCATTGATTTGGTTAAGTTTGAATTTGATAAATCGAGAGAAAAAATGGAGGTAAGGACTCCTCTGCGAAGTAAGATTTAAATAATTGGACATCTCGATTTTAATTTTTTGAATTAATTTAAAATTTCAAAAAATTCTAATAAAATATTGAAAATTGTGGAATTGATTAATAGTTGTCTATTCCTTGTGGAAAATTGTTTTTCACCAAAAAAAATGGTCAACATTGAACTCGAATTATTTCTCCGTTACCTACAGTAGTTGAAATTTTTCCTTCCCAAAAAAATGAAGAGAGAGGTTTTCTCAAGTTTTCAAAAGAAACTTGAAAAATTAAATTCCTTTTGATTACCTTTTTTGTTTCAACAAAAAGTTAGATGCTATAAATTTTTGCAATTTTGGTCCCAGCTGCCTGAGCTCTTGCATTGAAAAAACCCTTGACATGTGTAACGAATATGTAATCTTGTTAATGAAAACCATTCTGTTTGCGAACTTGAAAATAAATCACGTGTATGATAACCACGTTTTATATGTCTAACGTTGAGCTGAAGTTGATAATGAACGATATCTTTCGGTTTTTAATTGCGAATGATAAAAATTCGCAGGTACTATACCTGCTGTATCCGGCTCAGGCTCGAATGAAGGAAATCCATAGGTAGTTCTAGCGAAGCGACGACGAAGGTAAACCCGTTAATTTATTTTAAGTTCATTTTTATACGTTTGAAAGAACGGATCTGACTCTGAGTCGAGTAGGTATAGGTACCTACCTACTTAATTTGAAACTTCGTGAAAGTTTTCCTCGTTGGATTTTCTCTCCGATCGGCTTCTCGTAATTATCAAACAGATTCGAAAATGTGATAAGATCATCGGCGTATGCAAATTATTCCTATATTGGAAACGCAGAAATAGAAACATATAGCAAAAGAGAATTTCATACGAAACGAGTTTATTTTTTAAAGCTCTTCGCTAATTCACTTTCACCTTGGTACTTGGTTTTAACCTGTAAATACGGTTTAGTTAGTTGTGATTTCATCATAAATTAACGAATCGGTTGTCATCGTGGTGATCGTGTACTGTACACGCAGGCAGATTGAATAGCATCGTCGTCGGGTTACACTTTATCCGGTCATTTGACCGTTCCTAATTTAATTTCGCCTCTTATGGTCTCTGTTTCTACTAAGGTAGGTATACCTCTACCTATAGCTAATAGTTATTCTAAGGTTTCATCGTCGTCGTCGTCACTCGTCGTAGCCGTCGCCATCGTTGGAAAAAAATATGCGCGAAATAAAATAGCTGTGTTGTAATGAGACTGAAGTATAAGCAGTTTTCGCTATACGATAAACAAATTGTAGACATTCTAGACGCGTAGAAATTTTATAGGAAATTTTTTAAAATCCTACTTCATTACTCATACTTGCCAATACTGCTATATGTATAAGTTGTTTGTGGATGTCGAATGATGAGGGAAAATCTTGTTACGTTTATTAGCTAAATGATTGAACACGTAAGATATAATTTTTGCAATGATCTTGATCAGCGGTTGACATTCACCCCACTACTTTAAACGATGCGACTGGCCTTGATCGAGAATTGTAATGAGAAAAATGGGAAAAGATTAATTGAAATCCGTTTTATTGTCTGGTATAAACGTTGAGAAACGGTCTGTTCATACTGTTTGTGTTTGGAAAAATCATCGAAGGATTTTCCTCCACTGTTTTTCTCTCAACAATGGACCCTCTTCTTGCAAAATTCAAAAGCAATTTCTCTTTTGTGTTTGAATAAGTAGGTATTAAAAAAAAAAAACTGATGTGTATGGTTATGCTTCATTTCATTGGTTTATGTAAAAGTTGCCAGTGGTGTTTTTAAGTTTTGAACCAGCCATGTCCCCGATCCGCGACATTGAGTTTCAAGTAAATATCGTGTAAATTCGTAGATTTGAGGAAAATTCGACTACAGCTCCACCTCCGTGATTAAACCGAGAAAATTATGCTGCGTTATGTAACGTGTCTAATGGAGTTAGTTTCGAGTTACTTCCTGAAAACGATTTTTCGATTTTGAAAGGTGTCGAGATTATTTCGATTTTCAACGCAAAATAATCGAGTCAACTTAGGGATTTTCACGAGTGTGTTGATAAATTTTAACGTTTGTTGACTTTTTATAATAATCTGTGTAAAATTTGTCGATTCTTCGAGTCTGGTCAAGTTACACTGGTGCTGCTTTTTTTCTCTTCTTCTTCTTCAAGAGGATGTCTTTTTTATGTTTGGCGATTCGCGTGGTAAATATTGTTCATTTTCAAGATGTGTATTACCTTGTGTATTTTCAGCTTCTGAAGTTGATTTCAACGCTTTTCAGAGTGATTTTAATTTGTTGGCACAAAGTGAATTTTTGTAGGAGGCTCCGGATTAGCTCGAATGAAACGATTTTTCAGACTTTCATTCCAAAATTCACTCTTTTCATAATGATTTTCACACCAATAGGCCATTTCTGGATAGGGTGATCATTAACTACATGGCAAAAAATGTGCGATTTTTTCCGCTCCCACCTCCTAAAGTAGTGACCGCTGATGAGAAAATAATTCCCTATTTTTTATTTTTTCCATTTTCGAAAAATTCAGGCTGCGGTGGGCCTCTCAATTTTCAAAATTTAAAAAAATATATTCAATGGAAAATTTTAAAATTTTAAGTTCCATCATCTCTAAAAGGTCTCTTTTGAGTAAAATAGACTCTCATGACGATTTTAGCCCCCTCCCATGAAAACCAACCTACCCCCCCCCCCCCACAGAATAGCTGAAATTCGTATATTATGTGGGATGTTCTAAAATTAGTTGTTTTTGGTCTTTCCTCCTCCCAACCCACAAAGTAGTGTCCTTTGGTGAGAAAATAATTCCCTATTTTTTATTTTTTATTTTTTACATTTTCGAAAAATTCTGGCTGCGGTGGGCCCCTCAATTTTCAAAAATTAAAAAAAAATATTCAAAGGAAAATTTTAAAATTTCAAGTTCTATTATCTCTAAAAGATCTCTTTTGAGTAATATAGACGCTCATGACGTTTTTAGCGCCCTCCCTTGAAAACCAAGCTGACCCCCAGAATAGCTGAAATTCGTATTTTATGTGGGATGTCCTGAAACTAGTTGTTTTTGGTCTTTCCTCCTCCCAACCCAAGAAGTGGGGCTCTTTGGTGAGAAAATAATTTCCTATTTTATATTTTTTACATTTTCAAAAAATTCAAGCTGCAGTGGGCCCCTCAATTTTCAAAATTTAAAAAAAATCTAATTTAAAGAAAAAGTTTGAAAATTTAAAAATTTTGAGTTCCATCATCTCTAAAAGGTCCCTTTTGAGTAAAATAGACTTCTCATGACGATTTTAGCTACCTCCCATGAAAACCAAGCTGACACCCCCCCCCCGGAATAGCTGAAGTTTGTATTTTTGGTACAATGGTACCTATGTGGGAAATCCTAAAATATGTTGTTTTTGGTCATTACTGATATGTTGATGCGAATTGTTCACTTGCATACTAGCAATAACAAAAAATTCGTTATCAAAAGGACCATTGATATTGAATCATTAAGGGGAAGTGGGGACTTTAGTGTTGTTTCGAATTCATTGCTAGTATGTAACTGAACAATTCGCATCAACATATCAGTAATTACCAAAAACAACATGTTTTAGGATTTGCCACATGGTACCTAAAATACAAATTTCAGCTATTCTGGGGGGGGGTTAGCTTGGTTTTTATGGGAGGGGGCTAAAATCGTCATGAGAGTCTATTTTACTCAATAGGGACCTTTCAGAGATGATGGAACTCAAAATTTAAAAATTTTAAAAATTTTCCTTTGAATTAGCTTTTTTCAAATTTTTGAAAATTGAGGGGCCCACCCCAGCGGGAATTATTTTCTCACCAGAAGTCACCACTTTAGGGGGTGGGAGCGGAAAAAATCCCAACTTCAAAGGCATTTTCAAAATTCATCATTGAACTTTCCCCTTCAATGAAAACTGGGACATAATTTTTTTTTCATTTGTTGGCTCCTAAATTTATTTGTTGACAGTTCGTTCACTATAATAACAAAATTATGCGACCTCATTATGACAAGTGTAGGCAGACAGGCAGGTCGGTAGGTAGGTACTCAGTAGTCTGGAGTACCAATACTGTTTGCGTCTATTTACGCATTCGTAAAGGTGAGTGTAACGATTAATTGAAAAAAAATAGGACTCATCGAATTATACAAAAATCAACAATATATTTACATGGAACATTTACAACGAAAATCGAGTTATTATAGGCGAAAAAGATCGCGTTAAAAAGCAAGTCATTTTGCTATCAGTCGAGTACGTAGATAAACATTCGAACGTCTAGCGCTCGAAAAACCAGTTGAAGCTTTCAAAGCTTCGATGCGTCGAGAAAAACGACACAGATAAACAGGTAGGTATAAAATCAATCTACCTACCCAATCGAACGTAACATAAACTCCCGCCGCTGACAGAAGCGATTGAAGTCAGAAAAACAAAACGATAAAATAAAAGAAAAAAAAATACTTCGAATTACAAAGAATAAACAATAAAAAGACGTTCAAATAACAAACATCTTGACGACCAATCACTTAGCGATCGGTAAAGGCACAATTTGCTGGATCGGCACGACTTTCGACAAACGATCTGACGTTCGAACTTCGACTGTTCGAACTAAACCAGCTTCGTCGGGAAAAGTCTTGATAATTATCGCTCGAATCCATTGGCACGGTTCAGTATTAGGTTTTCGGAGTAAAATCAAATCTCCGACGTGATAATTAGGCTGTTCGTCTTGCCACTTGGTGCGAGAACGGAGCTGATTGAGATAATCCTGGGACCAAATTCTCCAGAATGCTCGAATACGATTCTGATTTGCAATGTATCGATCAGACAGCTTAATATTTGCTGGAGGCGGAGACGGTTCGGGTAGGTTGACGTTTAAATTTCGACCAACTAAGAAATGGCCTGGAGTGAGTATCTCCTCATCCGGTTCACCAGTATTCGAATAAGCTAACGGTCTGGTGTTCAGAATACCTTCGATTTGAGTGAGCAACGTTCTCAACTCATTTTCGGTGAATTTCTGATTTTCGGATATTTTCGGTATGTAACGCTTCGCACTTTTCACTGCAGATTCCCAGATACCACCGCGATGAGGCGTGTAAGGTGGGTTGAATTTCCAAGAAATCGTATTGGATAAAGCGTAGCGCTGGATTTCGGTGTCGTTGAAATTCAAATACCGTTCGCAACCCTTAAAGTTGGTACCGTTATCTGAGTATATAGTAGCTGGAAGGCCTCTTCGAGATACAAAGCACTTCAGCGCGTTGAGAAAATCTTCGGTCGATAAGGAAGGAACGAGTTCGATATGAACCGCCCTTGTCGAGAAACACACAAAGATGCAAGCATAAGCCTTCATATACTTTGTGGTTCGATGATACGAACATTTTAACAGGAAAGCACCGGTAAAATCGATTCCTACTACCTGGAAAGGCGGTAGAGGAGTAACGCGTTCGTAAGGCAGATTCGCCATCTGCTGGGGTTTTGATTCGACAAAACGTTCGATACATTGCTTGCAAGATTGAATCACTGATTTGATGGCTCGATTCAAACCACCAACAAACACGTAATTCGTCGATAACGTTGTCATTAGCCACGGACGGCCAGCATGGAAGAATTTCAAATGAACGTATCGAATGAAAATCTTCGTGAAATGATGATGAGCGGGTAACACAATCGGTATTTTAGCGTTAACAGGTTTGCGCGCATTTTGCAGGCGCGTCTTCGATTTCATTATTCCATTATCGTCGAGAAATGGAGTATGTCGTTTCAACAGGCTTCGCTTCGATAGTTTGCCTGGTTTGGTCTTCAATCGTTCGATATCTTTGGAAAATGCATCATACTGCACGATTCGTATGATACATTCGTTCGCTCGGATCATGTCGCTAGCTTCTACTTTCAATGGAACACGTTCTCGATTCAAAATTCGAGATTTCCAATGACGAATAACGGCGATTGCAGCAGCATACATAAACCGGAGTTTTTCGTACGATTCACACGATGAGATTAACTTCGAGTGCTTCTTGAGATCGGTTTCAAGGTCAGCAGCGATGAAAGAGGCGATTTTCGGTTTTCTGCGATATGGTTCACAGATAGTTTCATCAATTTCGGTATTATTTGACGAATTATCGAGATTTATAACAAATTCAGGACCAGACAGCCACATACTTGATTGCAATAGCGATTCAGTCGAAATACCACGTGTAGCGAGATCCGCAGGATTTTCACCTGAACGGACGTGACTCCAATGTTGAATAGGAAACACTTCGGTAATTTTCACCACACGGTTTCGAACAAACGTTTTCCATTCACTAGCAGGTTTCGATAGCCATGCTAGGACAATAGTCGAATCGGTGAACAGTTTACTGCGGTGAATATCGACGTTGAGTGTTTTGGAAACACGTTGGATTAGTTGCACAAGCAGAACAGCTGCTTGGAGTTCGAGCTGTGGAATATTGAGCTCTTTCTCGGGAGCAACTCTCGTTTTTGAGCAGAGCAACTGGAGACGTTTTGCATTGAACGCGTATACAGCAGCACAGTAAGCCTGCTCAGAGGCATCGCAGAAACCAACGATCGTTTCAGTATTGGCGTCAAAATCTTGAACGTATCTAGGTATTACGAACTTCGATAAACGATTCAAATCGGATAAATAAGCGTTAAACAGCGAATCGATTTCAGGAGTCACGGGATCATCCCACGAGATTCCTAGTTTCCACAATCGTTTGAACAGCAACTTGCCTCGAATCGTTACTGGACAAGCTAAGCCAAGTGGATCAAATACTTTCGAAATTGTAGATAGCATTTGACGCTTCGTTACGGTTGTTGTAGGAGCAGGAACATCGGTTTTCAGTGCAAAGCTATCGGTAGAAGGACACCAGGCTAAGCCAAGTATTGAAAGCGCTTCGTTATCTCCAAATTGAACAGTCAAATTATGTTCAATCAGAGCAGGATCAATTTTAGCCAGTACTTCGTTCAAATTCGATTGATATTTTCGTAGTTTGAAACCAGCTGATAACAACGTTTCATGCACTGATTGCTGCAATTCGATTAATTCTTCATCAGTGTCAGCTCCATAAAGCCAATCATCCATATAGAAGCCTTTACGTATAGCTATAGAAGTGCGAGGACGAGTTACTTTCACTTCTTCAGCGAGAATATCGAGACATTGAGTTGCTTCATATGCCGCAGGAGCAGTACCGTACGTTATCGTATTCAATTCGTGTCGTTTACCTCGCCAAATTATCGATTGAAATCGGCGATGGGCTTTTAGTATCTCGATACAGCGATACATGTGTTGAATATCAGCGGATATCACTTTGCAGAATATACGGAAACACAGCAAAGTATCGTTGAGCTCAGGTTGAATAGTTGGACCAACCATAAGCACATCGTTGAGCGATTTACCGGAATATGATTTAGATGAGGCATGAAATACAACTCGTAACTTCGTAGTTGTACTCGATGGACGTAACACAGCGTGATGTGGGATATAATATCTGGACACATCGTCAGAAACAACAGACATATGTTTTAACGCTTCATATTCTTCCATAAAATCGGTGTACATTCGTTTAGTCCTTTCGTCCAACTTCGATTCGATTCGTTTCAAATATTTCACGGCAATACCAAAGTTACCAGTGATGACAGATGGATCCTCCTTGAATGGTAGTTGAACGATAAATCTACCATCCGGAGCTCGTTGGTAAGTGCGCATGAAGTGTTTCTGGCATTCTTCATGCTCGGTTGATTTTGGAGCACTATCTGGATAACTGTCAATTTTCCAGAATCGTTCGAGTCGTTGGTCGATGTTGTCGATAGTTAAACCACAATACGGTTGAGAATGTCGAGTATTGCGAGCTGATTCGATCGATGATGAAATTGTCCAACCGAAAACGGTATCACGTAGACAAGCAGATTCGATAAAGATGGTTTTGTTACGCATGCACAAGTTATACGCTTCAACCCCAAGAATAGCATCGATTGAGTTGATATTTACGTTGCGATCGTAGAAAGCAGTATCAGCGAGATTGAGCCGACGTTCGTTCACTTTTTCTGCAAAATCGCCGATGATATAATTCGTTACAGAATACGGTATTCGATTGTTGATTACAGTAAATCGAGCACAAAATTTGAAATCTTCTACTCGTGATTCGATTGAAAATTCGATGATTTGATTACATTCGGTTTCGCTATCACCAATACCCGCCACTTTACTCGGATAGGGTGCTTTAGTCGTTGATAAATCGTTACGTTTGATGAATTCGTTCATTATCAAATTCAATTGAGAACAGGAATCGAGCAAAACACGCATAGTACCACACTTGTTTCCGCTAACAAACTTTACAAGCGCAGACGGCAATAACGCAATCGGTTTTTGAACGGATACGAGCGATGACATCCCGCAAGTCGTTCTTGGAGTGCCATCTTCGTTTAATTCGGGCTTCGGTGGATCCTTCGGGTCGTTCGTTTTATCAAAATGCAGTAGCGTATGATGACGATTGCTACATTTTTTGCAATTAGGCTGTTTACGACATTCGTTGGTACGATGATTCGAATGGAAACAATTTCCACACAGAGATTTCGATTTGATGATTTCGTATCTCTGCTTCGGTGTTTTGTCGTGAAAAACGTTACAATCGATAAGCAAGTGCAACTTGTCACAGCAGGAACAAGCTGGCTTCGGTGGCGATGATTGAGGAGTACCAGAAGGACCACTTCGCGTTTCGTTATTCGATACAGCAGTCAAAGTCGATCGTTTACCAGATGAACTGGGTGGAGTATCGTTTCGTTTCGTTTGTTTGGTCAAATCACTGCTACGTTTAGTGACCGACGCGCGATTCTCGAGAAAGGTTTTCAGAACACTCCAACGAGGAAATTTAGTGTTCGTTGTGAGAGATTTTTCAAAATCTTCGTACGTTACGTTGTCCAATTTTTCGGAGACGATATAACTCAATATCGGACCCCAATTTTCGGTGTCTTCTCCGCAAGCGCGTAACCCCTTCAAAGCGCGATTCACATTGCTAAGAAGCATAGGGATTTCACTCGTTGATTTGATTCGATTTATCGAGAATAATTGATCGATGTGCCTTCGGGTTATGGATTTGATATCTTTGTAGGTTGAAACTACAAGACACCACGCTTCGTCATAACCTTTATCGGTAACAGGAGTATCTTTCACCAAATCGTGAGCTTCTCCGATCAACGCTAGTTTAAGGTAATATAACTTTTTAACCTTCGATAAAGTTGGTTCCTCATGAACCACGTTCTGGAATATGGCGTAAAATTCCAAGAAATTCTCGATAGCAACACCATCAAATTTTGGTATATCAATTCGAGGTAATTTTACGTTCGGTTCAGGAAAACCACCAGTCATGTTCATTGATGAGTTATTTAACGATTCGCGTGTCTGTTGAGCTTCGAACTCGGAAATATAACTCTTCGATTTAGCGATTACAGGTAAAACAGCTTTGTTGACTTTTTCAAGCTCAGCTAAAATTTTGTCTTCGAGAGCGGAGACTTCTCAATACCACCTATAGTAAAAGGCCTGAGCGCTGTTTTGTGACGTCATCACTATTGGGGAGTACATACTCCGATAACACTATAGAAATGAATGCAATATTAATGCACTAGAACGAAATAAATCCCAAGAACATTTTATTTTGCGTTTTAAATCACATTCTGATATTTAATAATTAATTTAAGATCATGTGGGAATGATTTAAATGAAAAAATAAGTGAAAATTAGCTCATAACCAACACTGTTTTTATCATGTAAGATGAGAACATTGAGAACTACAATCGTTTATGATCCGATTTCTAAAAGAATACTGAGAAAAACTCTGGAGAATGACAATTGAGATTAAAAAATGACTTCAACAAATACAAATTATTGTGAATATTCAATATACGCGAACGCGAACATAATCTCCAGCTCATAAATAAGATACACCAGGAACATGATCACTGAACATTGCATATGTGACGGAGATTTCTCTTGAAGTTCTTTGCAAACATTGTACCACTTGACTATGCCTGTTGACATCTATCCGAAGGAATTTTGGAATTTAAAGCTGTTTCAATTGGTTTGAGATGTTGATGATTTCTTCTTTATATCCATCATATCATAGCTTTAGCTGGATGGTCCAAGAAGTAGATTTCAAATGTATTGTAGATTTTTCTTCAACTTGATGCAATCGCATAGTTCACTATTTATTTCATTACGACATCATTCCGGTAAAACACAAGCACTAGTTCACATTAATTTTCATTTTAATCTACATTATATCACTATCCATTCAAATCACACAACACTAACAACTTGCAAAAAATTCATTCTTATACACAAATCAAATAAACGGAGACCACCTACAGTTGAAAACATCAGTGCCACATGACTAGAACACATTTTAGGACAAATATTAATTAAATTTCTTAATTTAAATAACTTTTTTAACGAAAGTTTTACTCAATTTCACGAATTCGCCATTTAATCATACGTTAAAATTCAAATGGTAAACACAATCGAGTCCCCTTAAGGTGTGACGTCAGAAGGTGATAACGATTCAGCGCTCAGGCCTTTTACTATAGGTGGTATTGGACTTCTTCATCGGTTTTCGGTTTGGCGGCATCCTTGGATACAGATGCAAGATTAAATCCGCGACTGGATATTCGTTTATACAATTCGAATTCTTTGGTGAGTTCTTCAAGATTAACTCTCACCTCGCTAACGTTATCGATCGAGTAATTGTTTGCAATAAGCTTTTTGAGCGTTTCAATCAGCTTAACTATGCATCTGCCGGAGTAACGAGAACTATGCACGTAGCTAAAAGTACCGTCTTGGTCTTCCATGATAACGAAGATAAGGAACGATAAAACGATTCGAACGATGAAAAAGCGTTTCAATATGGTAGAACGTTTCGGTACGATGATGATAAGCGTTTCAATACGATAAACGCTTCGTTGCAGGAATAAAACCCTGGGTTTCGGGTATGGAAGCCCTTCGATACGATGAATTGCGGGTATGGAGGCCCTTCGATGCGTTGATTGAGCTATAAAAGCTCACCGGAACGATGATAAACTGGATTACAATTTGCCGAGCTGTATAACGAGCTCAAACACGACATAACGATAGTATATACGCGAAAATTCGCTAGATAGTTTTAAATTACATACGTACAACGTACTCGATAATTATTCGCACACGCGATTCGATAACGATAATTAGTATTTACACTCGCGTACGATGAGTCCCTGTTCGGGCGCCATCAATGTTTGCGTCTATTTACGCATTCGTAAAGGTGAGTGTAACGATTAATTGAAAAAAAATAGGACTCATCGAATTATACAAAAATCAACAATATATTTACATGGAACATTTACAACGAAAATCGAGTTATTATAGGCGAAAAAGATCGCGTTAAAAAGCAAGTCATTTTGCTATCAGTCGAGTACGTAGATAAACATTCGAACGTCTAGCGCTCGAAAAACCAGTTGAAGCTTTCAAAGCTTCGATGCGTCGAGAAAAACGACACAGATAAACAGGTAGGTATAAAATCAATCTACCTACCCAATCGAACGTAACAAATACCTATCTTTATTATAATACATTGTTACCTTTACTAATGCTGCAATGCGGGTACTCGACCCGTTAAAAATTCGTTATTCAAAAAAAAAAAAAAAATAATACGAAGTTCTGTAGCATTCATTTAGTCAATTCTTCGCATTGGAGAATTTTGCAGCGTTATGCGTCGACCGTATATAATGGACGAATAATTCAACGGTGAAAAAATGACAAAATGTGAAGCCTAGATTTTGGATGCAGAATCCTGGAAATCTTCTGCTCATGCGCCAAACATGACGCTTACGGTGCTGGTGGAGAGAGAGACGGTTTACTGGTTGAACGTGGGTTGAACCAGGGAACCGTCTCTCTCTCCGCCAGCACCGTAAGCATCATGTTTGGCGCATGTGCAGAACGTTTCCAGGATTCTGCATCCAAAATGTGGGCGTCATTTCCTGCCATTTGAATTATTCGTCCATTATATACGGTCGACGGCGCTATGTATGTTTAAGGTAGGTAAGGTACCGAGACAAAGAGATAGGTGAAATAACGAATTGGAAATTGCCAGCGTGGGTTTAAAAATCTGGCAAAACGTATACGTCTACCGATGGCATTCAACGCGCAGTACGAGTCGAGGAAAAATTAAAACAATGTCTTTTATGGGCCAATCCCGTTGTAATTTATGCATTTATCGTGTACACCTAAAAACAATCCATGCTGTTTTTATTTACCAAAGTACTATACACGTTGAAATCAAACGATGGCCGCCGTCGTTGCGACGTCGTCGTCATATTATTTTGTGTACCCGGTATCGGTATAGGCCGGGTACCTACAGCATATTGCACTCTGTGTTTAAGCTGCGCACGCCAAGTACCTACTTATAACGAAATTGTCGTTAATTGGTTTGAAAATTAATGAAATTTAATTATACGCGTTTTCTTCCATACAGACTAGAAGCGACTCGATGGCGAGCGTGTACTCTGGAGCCGGCGAGGGTCGTTATGGAGTTGTTCCAGTCCGTGGAGAAGTAGAGTTCAGTTTGCAATACAATTATAAAGCAGGCGATGTCGAAATTCATGTCAAACGGTGTTCAGATTTAGCTGCAGTTGATGTTAAACGGAATAGATCCGATCCGTAAGTTATAATTTGTTTAATTCATCGTTTTTCTTTGTCCGCGTGCTGCTCGCTAGTTCGAGTTAGTGCATTTTTAGTCCTCA
The DNA here is from genome assembly GCF_950023065.1 of Planococcus citri. Classification (NCBI taxonomy): domain Eukaryota; kingdom Metazoa; phylum Arthropoda; class Insecta; order Hemiptera; family Pseudococcidae; genus Planococcus; species Planococcus citri. The sequence continues at coordinate 34,061,408 of NC_088680.1, forward strand.
TACTGTATTCCAATATTTATATGTATGTGTAGGTAATTATCGAAATGACTTTTTACTCGTTGATGGAGATATTTACCTACCTACTGTTGTTTAACTTCGACAGCGAATGCCGCTAGGTGATCTAATTATCACCTTTTCATCGCTTTACTTCCTCAAAGGGAATATTTTTAATTACCCGTTACGAGTAGTGAGTTGTAGAAGTATGGACCAAAGATCGAGAGCCCATAAGAGGTTCGTTACAGTTCGTGAATGGCGAGTTGAGACTGAGAGGGTGGAAAAACCAGCTTGAGGAGGCGATGTATGATAGTGTAGGAAATTGGACGGGTTATTGGCCTTGATAGTTGATATTCAATCATAGATCAGCGTGGAGTCGATTTTTTGGTCGACGAAGAGATAGGGGAGAGTTTTGGTAATTTTTTTTTCATTCTTAACGTAGGATTTGTAGCTTGATGTTTTTGAAATTGAGCCGTGATTTAAGTAAAATTTACATTCAGAACCTACATATATTTTGATATTAATTATTTTCACCAACTTATTATTTTGAAGGTTAGGCATTCATCATGATAGACTTAAACTGTGTAATAATACTAAATAAGTATTAAAAAAAAAAAAAAAATTTAAAATTAGTCAAGTACCTACTTATTTGATCAATTGATCATAAAATTCTGTACCTAAAAACGATTTACAGTTCATGTAATGGTGTCAAAGTTTCATTATGTCTATCTACATTTTAAAAATTATCAATCTCTGAATAATTATGGTATTATATCCACGCTGATCTATGTTTAATTAAATTCGTTTCATAATTACACTGAAATTTTCTAATGCACCTAGACATTTAACTGCCCGAGACATGTGTACAGAGCCGTATCGAGCGTAAAAAAATGATTACGAAAATGTCCAACTATTGATCAATGCAGAAAAATGGCGTCGTTTGAATGATGGAGAGAGAGGGGATGGATGTTCTTCAAAAACCTTGCACTCAAGTGTGTCGAAATTACAATTTTTTCAATTGAAAATCTGTCATTGTAACTTGAAATTCGTTTTGTTGCCTTTTTGTCATTCGATTTCATTATTATCAATATCATGAATCTATCAAACCGATAGAGAGGGAGGGTAAAGCTGTTGAGAGCCAAAAGGGGCCCATGACTAAAGTCATTTTGCCCTCTTCTCTCTTCATTGAAAAACTAACCACTTGGTAACAAAATTATCTAACTACAATTTTTTTTTTTTTTTAAATACTAAAATTAAATCATTATAACCAGACTGAGAATTGGCCACACAAAAATCACACACAATCACCTCTATGAAAAGGCCCCAAAACCCACATGTCAGTTCTGCCTGTCAGAACTTATATCTGTACAACACTTACTATTTCACTGTCCCTCCTTACATCAGCACAGATTGTCCCTACAAATAGATGAAAGATTCCTAGTCATACCAGACGACCCTTCCGCAATTAAAAAATTCCTAGACCTAATTAAAAAACTTGACCTCACCAACTCGATTTAAATCTCATACAACGGGTGTAATAATCAAGTAATTACAAACACCCAAAAAAAAAAAAAAAAAAAGTTTTTGAATAAACTTTTAAATTTATTAATAATCTTTTTGTGAAGTTCTTCATTTTTCAGACCCCTCGAAATATTGAGGCAACTCCCCCTCCCTTCCCCTACGACTATGTCAGAAATATAGACAAGTCTCTTATTGTTCATCAGTAATCAGAAAATTATGACGTGAGAACGAAGAGGCTTCAGTTGTAAATGAAAACCTTGGTACAATCTATAAAATTGTTTGAAATCTTCTTATTTCTTTTTATTGTTGAAATTATTTCAATATATTGTTCAAAAAGCGAAATGTGAACAATTTGGAATCACTGTGAAATGCTAAACCCATTGGAAATATGGAAAAAATTGTACCTATAAAATGTATTGAAATTCATTTTAAATAATTCCAAAATTAGTTAAAATTCGTTAAATTTAACGAAAAGATTGTGGAAAAAGATCAGTTTATTTCAATAATTTAGTTTTTAGTAATTTTTGTACAAATAGATTTTTTTTGAAATTTTATTACCCTATTGCTATTTGTTGCCTATTGGTAATTTCAAGTAGCTATGTACATAGTTTTTAAAAAATATTTTGACTTTAATAAATATTTCATCAATTTTAACTTTTTTTTTTTCAATTAACAATGAACATATTAGAATTTAGAAATCAAATCGATTCTTTTCTTCATTTTTGAGTAGAGTAGTAATACACTTTTTTTTAAATTTATAAAACTGGATTTCTTTCTAAAATAATTTCTCAGTTCATGATGGATATTAGATAATGCGATTATGTATTATAAAGTTATTACTTACGTATTAATCCAATATTTATAATAATTTTTGTAGTCGAGCTGAAATGTTGATAAATTATTTATTTTTTTCAGATATGTCAAAGTGTACTTACTGCCTGATAAATCGAAAAGTGGAAAAAGGAAGACTCGCGTCAAAAAACACACATTAAATCCGGTCTTCGACGAAACTTTAAAAGTAACTTGAAACGCATTTTTCAAATACATATTAAATTTATTCTAAAATTATTTCCATGTATTTCACTTACTTATCAAGGTATGCAAATTTTTAAAAATCTAAACTACCAACTTACGTCATGAAATTCTATTTAAAAAAACATAATGTACAACTCACGATACATATCATGAAAAGTGTTGAAAAATTTAGAGATTTTTATTATTTCATGTTTCTGTTTTAGTGAACAAATTTGTAGGACTGGATAATTATTTCGATGATTGATTTTTCAAAAATTATATTGTTTATATTTTGTATTATTGCATTTATTATAAAAAAAAAAAAACAAAAAGTTTTCCATGCACCTGTAACTTTTTAATTTTATCATCTTTTTTTTTTTTTTTTTTGAGAGTCACGTTTACAAATTGTGTGTGCTCTACATTGTTTGTAATATGGAGAAAACAAAGAAATTACAATTCTATTATTTTTTTACAGTATCACTTACCTATAGAAGAATTGGAAACGAGAACGTTATGGTTGAGTGTTTGGCATTCAGATATATTTGGAAGAAATGACTTCTTAGGAGAAGTTATTATACCATTGGAAAATAAAGTCTTTGACGATCCATTACCAAAACTTTACGCTTTACAAGAAAGGGTAAATAATTAACATAATTAAATCTGTAATTTTCTTCGAATTTTAATATTAATAAAATAATTTCATTTTACAGTCTGAAGTTATAGACAATTTATCCAATTTAAAAGGAGAGTTGATAGTAGCATTGAAATTCGTATCAAATATCGAAGGTACTCTTAAAAAGAGACCAACCAAGGAAGCTGGTTCTTTGCACGTTTTAATTAAAGAAGCCAAAGGCCTCAGTGTGGCAAAATCCAGCGGTGCTTCGGATCCTTTTTGTAAAAGGTAATATTATTTCAAATTTTATTTAAAAATAAAAGTTTTCAAATTTTTATCTTAATTCTTTTTTATTTTACAGCTATTTGTTACCAAGCAAAGGTCGTAGCTGTAAGCAAAAGACGCCAGTTTTAAAACGAACTTGTCATCCAATTTGGAACCATACTTTTGTGTATAATAATGTTACCCTGGATGAATTATCGCAGCGTTGTTTGGAGTTGACTATATGGGATCACGATAGACTTGCTAGTAATGAATTCCTGGGTGGTGTTAGACTTTCATTAGGAACTGGTAGGTGGTCAATGTTATAATAATTGCACGGTCAAATACCAAAAATTCAACTTTTGTTTTTATTTTAAAGGTTTATACAACGACAAATCAGTCGATTGGATGGATTCGAATAATAGAGAAATAGCACTATGGCAAAGAATGATAGACCATTCTAATTTTTGGGTAGAAAGTTCTCTAGTATTGAGACCATCGTTGGATGTTCGTAACAAGACGTGAACTTTAATTAAATTTTTTTTAGCTACAGCTACAACAATTTATATGTGATATGTTTATTTTTAATCGCTTAATATTTTGTATGTCGTAATTTTTTATATTTTATTTGTACCAAATAAATGAATTTGTATATTATGTACGTTATATGCAACAAAAAAAAAAAATCAGTTTTATTATAAAATGTGTGTTACTACACTATGTATAAAACATCCCGCCAGTTACCCCATAATGTGTGTCGATTGAAACGAGAAAACGCGGCCGCAAAAAAAGTAGACGTGTGTACCTAAAATATTGTCGTCGTTGTAACGTTCAAATATTGCGAATCTGTGCAGTTGAAAAACATTTGAGAATACGGCTTTTGAAGACAGAAAGGCGTCACCATCCCTTTCAACCGTACCCTCCCTTAAAGACACCGCCCTTTGGCGCCTTAACGCGGCTGCAGTAACTTCACACGTTAAGAGTGCGGCATATTTAACATTTATAAATTCGTTAGATCTGAAATCGAAAGTGTTATGTGCGTGTTTTTTTATTTACGTTGTGTTATTTTAAATGGTAAGGCGCTAATTATTCTTTTACCAATTCGTTACGTATAAAATTTGTTAAATTGAGTGATGTTAAAAGAATTTCAAAAAGTTAGTTTATTGTTTCAAAGGTCAGGTCACGTTATTACGAGCAGTACGAGCACAATTGCTTAGAATGTTCGCTCGTTAAAGCTTTAATCAGACATCAAATGCCAGCGAAATGGCATTTTTGTCATTTTATATCGATAGCAATATTCTAAAAGAGTTAGATTATTTTTGAAAATTATCGCGTATTTTTTGGAGTAATTTGTAATCCGCAGATAACTAAATGGCTGGAATTTGATGTTATTCGACCAATGAGTGCAAAATAATTTATAGAAACTCGCTTATATACTTATACATTATTTGGAATTTGTTATAAATTTCAATTTCCGCATGCATTGATTTATTGTAATGTTCATTATTTGAAATTGAAACGCACATACCTAATAAGTAATAAACTTCTAAGTTGGTATTCGAACGAATGAACGTGACACATTATCGATTTCTGTTCAAGCTTCGAAATTGCCTTTCTAACCTAGAACTTTCATAATTCTGTACATAAACTTACGCATTGCTTCTAAGTAAATTTCTCTTGTAATGAAAAATTAAATACGTGTAGGAATGGTTGACTGACAATTTTCGTAAGGAAAACGTAAACCACAACGCGCACCAATTCGTTGGCTAAAATCGTTGCATTATTAAAGTGATGCTTGTTATTTCCCTACCGTAGTACGAGTTTGTAGGTATAAATTATGATTGTTGGCAAATTAAAAAATGAACCTATGAGGCGACGAATGTGTCTTCAGTTAGTCAAAATGACAAATTACATTAAATTTTGATTTTTTTTTTTTAAATATAAATGTTTTCTAGGTGTAAAAGTAAATAATCATCGGTATACTTTTGACAAGATATCCCAAAAACAAATAAGTGTTTACCTACATATTGTATGTAGGTTGTCTCATAAAATATTGCATTTTATAAGGATCAAGTAGAATAGGTATATGCCATCTACTCAATTTCGTGAAATGAAAAAAAATTACTAATTCGCTGCTCTACTTGTGTATTTAACTGAAACTATGTTTAGATAAAAGAAAAACAAACAAAGAATAGTGTTGTTTCTTGAAGTAGTAAAATTTTTTCTTTCTAAAAATTTAAAATTAACTTCAAGGTTGACAGTTACTTCATTAATTTTTTAGATAACTATGCTGAATTTCTTTCCGTTCCCGAAACAAAGTAATGTTTAACGAATTCTCATTATTTTGAAACAATAGTTGTGTTTTTTTTCTCTTTTTGAGAAAAGCAGAATGTAGTTTTAATGAATAAAGTTCAGCAAGCTCCCATAAGTCATATGAGTACCAAACCAATGTGAAAAAGCTTGGAGCTGCCGAACCGCCGGTATTTTCATGCAGGTAGCTTTCTATAGTTTTGACGGCGAGAATTTTTACCCAGTTTCTAGTTCAAAATTATCGTTATGTTAGAATTTTTGCCAATTGTTCGTGTTTTATGTGCCATAATTATTATCAAAACTTGAAACTTTGGATCCATCCATCCATTCAATACAAACTACGCCGTAGTGTTTGCGATAGGAAAGTGACGGTATTGGGCTTCTCCCTCTTTATGGTATGAAAGGGCAGCTTCGTTCATTTCATTGTGAAGCGAAGTTACGAATCTTTGTGAAATTCCAGATTGAACGAATCGAATCGAATACGTAATTTGGAGCACATGATACGGATTATTTTTGTTGTTAGGTGTTATCTTGTCGATGCGGCGTCTGGTTAATGGCGGTTCGCGAAGTGTTTTAGAATATTATTATTATTGATAATTATTCAGTTTATTGAATCGAAGGTGTACTAGATTATCATTTTTCTTAACTCTCGTCTCTCGAATTGTGTACAAATTATGCGATCACCGTTGATAACTTACTCGAGTGCGAGGTGATGACTGTGATGAGTGATGTGTTCGGTATTCGTGTCTGTGTCTGAAGCGTCTGGCTCTGGCGCGTAGGCCTTTTTCATGAATGTTTTTAATATTCGTGAATAGATACGTGTAAATGCAAAAATTATCCGTGTGTGTGATGTTTCGGTCAGAATTTTGTACCAGTATGGTGTAGTTTGACCTCATTCGGATGACAGAATTTAGGTAAAATTAATAGTCGAGTCATTTACTCTATAGTTTTTCATTAAATTAATGAAGTGTTTCCGCCCCTTTGAAAACAAAACAAAACAAAGTTGGCTGCAAAATAGACAATTAAAATGCTCGCTGTATTCCTTTTTACTTGTATTGCTAGCTACATCTTCTACAACTTCGACAGGCCTGTGCAGAGGAGGGGATTCTTTCGAGTCTGAGTATTTTTTGAGGTCCTTCCAAGGGCCCTCTAACGCTAAAATAATCTGTTTTCATCTAAAGGAAGTACACTGAAAAGTTACCTCAACTACGTTCAAAGATACAGGGTGCCCAGAAATATCGTGAGCCCCTAAAAAAGTTTTCTGCTAAATATTTCGGTTGGTCACAGTGAATGATACTAATGATAGCACATGATTGGTTGTTGGACTGGAGAGATAACATTCCACCAATCATATGCATCTATTTCACGTAGCCAACCTATATTTTTAATGAAAAACTTTCTTTGGAGTTCACGAGGATATTTCTGGGCACCCTGTACAATCTGCTGGGAGCTTTGTTTACTCTTAAGATTTTTTTCCAGGGTCCGGATTTCTCTGCACAGCCCTGAACTTCGATATGAACTCTTCGAAAAAAAATACCTAGTGCTGAAAAAAGTTGATTATTATCTTACATTTTTGTGTTTTGTGCAGGGCTGCAGGCGGCCGTGACTATTTATGATTATTCGGATGCTTAAAGAGCGGTGATTGGGACGTGATACATTATGGCAGACCAAGTGCAGGAGCCGATTCAAAATCACAAGGCTCCAGCGGACCATTTACTCAAAAATGTTGACTTAGGACCTCCTCAACAACCGCAAAAAAAGGTAAGCTTCTTTCTGTACGATTTACACTTCACAACGAAATACAAAATAGACGCTTGTAAATACGTGTCAACGTATCCAAGCCGGTATATGTATGTGGGTTTAACAGGCTGCACGTTTACGAATGTGTCTAATACGTGCATGTTGTTGCCTTTCAAGCGGAGTGGATGTTATCTGAATGGTCACGGTTATGTAATTTTTGCTTTCATAGACATTTTCTGTCATTGGAGTACCATTACCATATTTGAATTCATTACAATGGGTATAGCAAAATTCAGCTCTACGGACAGTTTTTTTCTTATAATGCAACGGTTCGGTTCTCGGTCAGATGTATGACAACATTTTGCAATTAATTGAATGTACGAGTTTAACTTCGCGGTAATTGTTTTTTAAAATGAACAAATTCGTGCCATACGAATTACCTACGATAGTTTTAATTCTTTACCTATTGTCAATTTACTGTCCTTTTACGAAGAATTTTTGCTTAGTCTTTCGAGCAGAATAGGAGTTTTTTTAAATAGGTACATTACATACCTTACTCGACTATACTTGACTATACGTACCAAAAATAAACCAAGTTGTTAATTTGAAAAAATCTGCTCGAATACTAAGATCCTAGAGGCAAGAGAAGGGGACATCCTAAGGAACATTTTAAAGCAAACTTGCCAAAAAAAAAGTTGGCCCTACTAACAAAGTGGCAGCCCTTTTGATTTACAGGTCAGCAAAAATCGCAGATTTTGAGTTAGATCGAAAGAGCATGCGAAAATTCATAACCAACCAAAACTTCGAGTGCTGAAGTGCGTTTTTAGATTTTTGGGGAATTCTTGAAAATAAAATTTAAGCCAAAAATGAGGGGAAAAAATCAAAATTTTACCAAATTGACCTAAAAAGCTGAAATTGGAGATAAAACTCTTATTTTCGACCTGCCAAATCGATTGGAAATGGTTTCAAACCGTTTGGAGCAGTTCTGGAGACTCCAGCAGATTTTTGAAACTTGAAATTTCCACAAAATTTCATCAAAATGTAGGTGGAAAGCCAAAATTCATTCTGTAAACTAATTTCAATACGCTATGAAGTAGATTGGAGGTATATTTCTAGTCGTTTTGGAGCCTCCAGGGACTTTTTGGAAATTACTGTAGCCTCCAGCAGATTTTTCAATGCTCGAAAATTCCACAAAATTTTACCAAATAAATCTGGAAATCCAAAATTCATTCTGCACTCCAATTCCAACACGCTATCAAGTCGACTTCAGGCAAATTTCAAGTCGTTTTGGAGCCTCCAGCGACTTTAAGGTACTGGAGCTTCCAGCAGATTTTTGAAAAATCCTGGCTATCCAAGTGGCCACTTTCGGATAAAGTTGAAAAATGTATACGTAGATTTCTAGTCGTTTCAGAGCCTTCAGCGACTTTTGGAAATTACTGGAGCCTCCAGCAGATTTTTCAATGCTCGAAAATTCCATAAAATTTTACCAAACAAAGCTGGAAATCCAAAATTTATTCTGCACTCCAATTCCAACACGCTATCAAGTCGACTTCAGGCAAATTTCAAGTCGTTTTGGAGTCTCCAGCGACTTTTTGGAAATGACTGGAGCTTCCAGCAGATTTTTGAAAAATCCTGGCTACCCAACTGGGTGGTCACTTTCGGATAAAGTAGAAAAATGTATACGTAGATTTCTAGTCGTTTCGGAGCCTTCAGCGTCTTTTGGAAATTACTGGAGCCTCCAGCAGATTTTTCAATGCTCGAAAATTCCGTAAACTTTTACCAAACAAATCTGGAAATCCAAAATTCATTCTGCATTCCAATTCCAACAAGCTATCAAGTCGACTTCAGGTAAATTTCAAGTCGTTTTGGAGTCTCCAGCGACTTTAAATTACTGGAGCTTCCAGTAGATTTTTGAAAAATCCTGGCTACCCAAGTGGGTGGTCACTTTCGGATAAAGTAGAAAAATGTATACGTAGATTTCTAGTCGTTTCGGAGCCTTCAGCGTCTTTTGGAAATTACTGGAGCCTCCAGCAGATTTTTCAAAGCTTGAAAATTCCACTAAATTTTACCAAACAAATCTGGAAATCCAAAATTCATTCTGCATTCCAATTCCAACACGCTATCAAGTCGACTTCAGGTAAATTTCAAGTCGTTTTGGAGTCTCCAGCGACTTTAAATTACTGGAGCTTCCAGCAGATTTTTAAAAAATCCTGGTTACCGAAGTGGGTGGTCACTTTCGGATAAAGTAGAAAAATGTATACGTAGATTTCTAGTCGTTTCGGAGCCTTCAGCGTCTTTTGGAAATTACTGGAGCCTCCAGCAGATTTTTCAATGCTCGAAAATTCCGTAAACTTTTACCAAACAAAGCTGGAAATCTAAAATTCATTCTGCACTCCAATTCCAACACGCTATTAAGTCGACTTCAGGCAAATTTCAAGTCGTTTTGGAGCCTCCAGCGGATTTTTGGAAATTACTGGAGCCTTCAGTAAATTTTTGAAAAATTCTGGCTACCTCACTGGGTGGTCACTTTCGCATAAAGTAGAAAAATGTGCCCAAAACCCGGTCAATAATTAGTCACTGAAACCATTTGATCTATTATAATCATAATTTTCGTAATGTAAATACCTATCATCTAAAAATACATAGAATGAAAAACCAATTTTCTTCAATTTACCATGCATTGATTACTATATTTTTTAAAGACGAGTAATTCCAATTTGAATATTTCATCTCTTTTTAACAATGGTCGATGCCATGTCTTCGAGTACCATTTTGAAAAATCGTGGTGAAGACCAAGCAATCAACGTTTATGAGATTACAATCAGTCATTTCAAATGACTAAGGGTCATTTCTCAGTGAACCAGTCAGCTTTATATATTCTCTGTAATGTGTGCATGTACTTATGTCTTCCGTTTTATGCGATTTTATGACATTCAATGGTTCAGAATAAGGCAAAGGGTACAGGGGCACCAGTAAAAACGTTTCCAAGCGTGTGTAACTGATAAGAGAACATTACAAATAGAGTCATATGGAACAGTAGCCGGTTGAAAAACATCGAGTAGGTAATAGGTTGATGCATTTATTTTTGCCTGTTTTGTCCATTTATAAGTTTTACCTATCAAAGCATTTCCTGCTTTCGCGATAAATTTGGTGTTCGGTGTGTCAGTAGCTCAATGGGTTTGCAGAGTATATGGAGGCAAAGGGCGCAATATAAGTACATATACCTACATTGTCAAGTATCATTATGGTTTCGATACGGTGTGTATGGATGTGTGGAATCTACGTTTATTCCTCTTCTCTCCCTCGAGTACTTTAAAACTGGAAACAAAGGATTTAAAATATGTCAGTATGTATACATATTATAATAAGGTAGGTAACTGTTGAAAATCAGGGAGAAAAAAGTACTCCAGCAGAAAAGAACATGATAGGGCTGCGAACCGCTCAACAAAGTAGCAAAGTATGTTGCTCACACCGTATTTTTCGAATATTGTCGTGTTTTATGGGCACTATAACATCGCGCGAATGTTCGGAAAAAATTCTGCTTCTGTATTACGTTCACGTAGTAAACGACGATGGAATGGAGTAATAGCGTTTTGTTGTTTTAAGGAAATATAAGTATGAAAAATGTAGACGTTTTGTGCCATTCCATTGCCATACCGTAAGTTCGGTCACTGGCTGCGTCTCTACCTGTACCTGTGCGACGCCTACAATCAGACACAAAGTACAGATTAATTCTACGTAATAATTGAAGAATGTGCAAAGTAAGTGCTCGTCGACTCGAGTGGCACATACTATTGGTACCATGGTGATGGCATCAACAAGTTGAAACAACCGACAGACAGCTCATTTTGGGTAGTTTTATGTGGGAAGAAACGACTTTTTGTTTTTTTTCTTCTCACGAATCGCGCCAGTTATTGTTCTATTTTGACGAGCATCGCGATCGTACGTATACGATGAAGACGCGAACCTGAAGACTCTGAAAATGCGAGAGCTTCGAGCTCGAGACTCTGTGAGCTGAGCTGTGCGCGAGCTGATCTGTATGTTCCACTCGAATTGCTCGTCGAGTGATGCTTTGATGCTCCAGTGCTCGTCGCTCGACCACTTTACCGAGCCGGTACCGCAGGCAACGGCAAGAGCTTAGATAACGGGAATCAAGGAGTGGGTAAAATTACGATTACGAATAAAACTGATTCTCGTGAATCTGTTGTCATTTACTTTTATTATCATTTCGTTCGCTGAACTTGCAGGTAACACCAGCGAGTTGTGTGTTGTGTGTACACGTTCGCAATTTGATAAATTTTCGTCGTGTCGTTCGCTGCTTCATGTCTTCTGTGTCTTTTTCTGGTTCCTTTTATCGATTTTAATTGTTCGCTTAATTGTGATTTATGACCACGTTGGCGGCACGCGGCGTTCTTTTTCGATCAATTAATTCGGATTAATTCTTCTAAATGGTACGTAGGTGTTTGAACTTGTTATATTTTAGGTATGATTTTTTAAAGATTTTTCTATCCGCGATATTACGTTTGTTTCGTCCTCGGTGGCGCCTCTACTTTTGTTAGAATTGTCATGTGCTTGAAAATTAGCTGTATATCTATGCTAATCAACAAATTCCTGCGAGTGTGACGTTCTACGAGTACGTCGTGTTCGTGTTTCGCGTTTTTTTTTCTTGTTAAATGCGAAAAATGCTGTATCAGATTCAAAGAATTTATATCATTAATCACGAGCTGGCCTGATGTACATGGAAATTGTTTCCAATTGTTGATATTTGTAGGATTTTTCTCTATGGATTTGTGACCGTGATAATACCAGGTGTGGTAGGAAAAAATTTGGGTGTTGGGAGTAGATATTTTTTTCATTTTGTTTTGCTCCTTCTTGAATACCTATACATCGGTGTTTACTACGTTGTAAGATTTAATATAATACGGGACTGTTATGTACAAAGAGGATCATAAAATTGGAAAGAATAGAATAATATCTATTGTATAACGTCAAGTTGAACTTACCTATTCGGGTTTTTAGCAGATATACCCACCATGTCGCCTTGAAAATCTACTTTGGAAGTTTGGTTTCGCTTTTATTGCCAAATTTTTATGAGAGAACGGTAAGAAGTGTGCCGATGCCCTGAAGGCCCTATGCCTATACAGTGTCTTCGCAGAGGCAATATTAATTACTTCTCTACCTTACATTTTTAGTCGCTTCCATGCAGCTTATTCGTGATGAAAAATGTTATATTTCACAAAACAACCCCCTCAATCAATTCGCGTATTTCTTAAAAAAAAGAAAAAGAGGTGAAGATATTGAAATTGATTTAAAAGTAGGCAGGGTAGGTCTAGGTACCTACTATTTACTAGTGAGAAATGATGTTTAAATATCTATGTAAAATGCAGTTTCGTGACTCGTAGCTTGATTGTTTTTAAACTGCTGATCGATTGCAAGACAGTTTTGCACATTTACGAAAAGAAAAACCATTTTACTCACAAATTTTGTAAATATCCCAGTCTTTCAGTTGCGGCGCGGTGTACAGAAACTAGGCAATGTGACTTACCTTTAATATTATAATGTGCTATTTTTTGCAATTCGATTGAAATTTAAACCTCACTTTCTCACATTTTATTTAATAACCCCAGTCACAAGGTTATTTCCAAAGTAAATTTTGTTCATTTTTGAATGTGTTAGCGCCCAATTTTCCCCTAAATTTTATGCTGAATAGAAATAATGTTAATTGGATGCTAATTCAAATTACTATAAATTTGATCAGTGGCGTAGCCAAGGGGGGGCGAAGGGGGCCATGCCCCCCCCCCCTTGAGAGCGAAAATTTGAAAGAAAACATGCAAAAATGGACGTTTTTTCGTTGTTTGGACCCATTTTTTCCGAAAATTTTCGCTCTCGCTTCGCTCGAGCAGTAATTTTGCCTTCATTTTCATGAAATCACCACACATTACAATAGATTTCCAGAAAATTACCCCTCACTTCGATTTTTCATGCCTAAAAATCTGGTTTTGCCCCTTCCTTGAGAAAATCCTGGCTACGCCACTGAATTTGATCACTTTGCAATGGGAAACATTATTCGATTCCATAAAATTTTTTATTTTGTAATGCAGGCTAATTGGATAATAATTATTCAACTTATATTTTAACCCTTTGGAGGTTCTCTAGGTTCCCATGTTGGGGAAACAAATTCAAGTTGTCTCAACAGGTCCTACTAATCCTACTAGTCCTATAAGAACACTGAAGTCCCACTTTTAGCCTATGAGTCCTTTTAGTCCTACTAAAATCTTACTGTTCAACAATTTTATCTAAAAGTCCTACTTTTTTTTCAAAAAGACTTTTTCAAATTTTTAATTTTGTCCTTTTTTCCGGAATTTTGAACAACTTTTGTAGAAAAGGGCTCATTTGTCGACTTTTTTAGATTTTAAATTATGTACACGTTTTTGAGAGCTTTTGCCCTCACATTGTTCAAATTCAAGAAATGTTCAAAGTTTGAATCAGAAAAATAAACTCCTCTCTTCTCCATAAAGAAACTTTTTGTTTCTACTTTTATTCAAAACATGATTGAATTTTTGAAAGCTTTTGGACTTGCTTCACTTGGGATTGTTTGCTTTTCTTTTTCAAGTTTGATTTTTTTTTTTTTTTTAATAATCATCATTCGAATTTTAAAATTTTGAAACAAAAATAATATAAACTTCTCCATATCACACTAGAAAACATCGTTTTTATACCCTCAAAATATTCATTTTTGAGAGCTTTTGCCCTCGCTTCGCTCGGGTCCGTTTGTGCTTTTCTTTTTTCAAATTTTTAATTTTCCAAAAAAAATCATTATGTACTTTTTCGAATTTCAAATTTTTGAAACAAAATAATAAACTTTTTATAAGTAGGTAACTTATCACCATCGCTTTTTATACCCTCAAAATATTAATTTTTGAGCGCTTTTGCCGTCGCTTCGTTCGTATACGTTTGCTTAATTTTCTTTTTTAATTTTGAATTTTTCAACAAAAAAAAAAAAAATACTTATTCGAATTCTATCGTTTTTATGCCTCCTGAGTAGGTACTAATTTTCGAGAGCTTTTGCCCTCGCTTTTCTCGAGTCGGTTTGCTTTTTTTTAAATTTTTAATTTCCAATAAAAATCATTACTTATTCGAATTTATAATTTTTGAAACAAAATGATAAACTTTTTGTAAGTTACTCATCACTCAAAAAACATCGCTTTTTATACCTCTCGAAATACTGATTTTCGAGAGCTTTTGTCTTCGCTTTGCTCGAGTCCGTTTGCTTTTCTTCTTTTTTAATTTTGAATTTTTCAAAAAAAAAAAATAGATACCTATTTGAATTTTATCGTTTTTATGCCTCCTGAGTAGTGAGTAGGTACTAATTTTCAAAAGCTTCTGCTCTCGCTTTGCTCGAGTCGGTTTGCTTTTTTTTTTTAATTTTGGATTTTTCAAAAAAATATTACTAGGTATTCGAATTTTAACATTTTGAAGCAAATAATAATATGAAATATTTACAATCGAAATCGAAGAATTCGACTCAAATTTGATTTTAAGAGAACATGATGTGATAATTCGTCAATTTTTGAAATTGATAAGGAGGAAATAAACTGAAAAATTGAAGTGAAACGTTATATTTTTGGCATCTAGATACTTGTTTAAATAAAGTCATAAGGTGTTTGAATACATCAGAAAAGCAAACATTTTTTACAAAAATTTGGCTAAAAACTTGAATGCAAATTTTGACACCCCCCCACCGCCTTAAAAAATTCCATAAGTGCTCGAAAAATGATCTGCTGAAAGTCTTGCTTGAATTCCTACATACTTAAGTCCTACTTTTTCATTTTGAAATTTTGTTAAGACACCCTGAAATTGCTTTAAAGGATGTAATAGAATACTCTGCCCAATTAACTAAATCACAAAAAAATTGAGATTTCTACTCGAGAAAAATCATTTTGGTGTAATACGAGAGATAGTCGGAAAGTAAGTTTCACATGGCTGGAAAAGTATGAACGCGTGGACATTTTTTGACCAAAATTGGAGGAAATATAGTTTTAACATTCAACCAGATCTGACAAAATTTATTCTGCATTTGGGTGCATTGTTCGTATTTTACAGTGTGATTAGTAGAGTGCTGATAAAAAACATCCGTCCAAAAATTATATTTTAGAAAAAATTAATTTTCCAAGCTAAAAAAAGAAAAAAATCATTGGAAAATTGATTGAGAACCACTCAAGACATAACATAGTAACATTATTTTGGTTCAATCAAAATCCAAATGAAGTAGATTGTTCAGTGATAATCTGATAATCTGCTGAATGTCGGCATTGTCGAAAGTCACTCAGCACCAGAAATTTTGCAACCATCACATGAACAATTTACAGCGCCAAATAACGTCCCAACTTGAAAAAACATCAGTATGATACCTTTTGAGTAATTCTTGATGAATTTTACTCATAATTATTACAACTGAAAAAACATTTTTTTTGCTAAATACTACATTTGGACGGATGTTTTTTATCAGCACTCTACTAATCACGCTGTAAAATACGAACAATGCACCCAAATGCAGAATAAATTTTTTCAGATCTGGTTGAATGTTTGAACTATATTTCCTCCAATTTTGGTCAAAAAATGTTCACGCGTTCATACTTTTCCAGCCATGTGAAACTTACTTTCCGACTATCCCTCGTAGCTCAAATCTTTCATTTCCAACGAAACAAATTAATAGAAAATTTAAAAAAAAACGAGTAAAAAACATTGTCCAAAAGCACTTTTTGAAAATGTTTTGAAACAAAAACAAAAATCTATGACACTAAGACAGGATTTTTATCAAGTCTTAAAATCTTGTCGGAAATCGAACCCAAATATGACACAAATTTCGGCAAAATTGCGAGCTTCGTAGTGGGGATAACTAATGAGTAATGAAACAATTTTTGCTTTGAAGCACGATATACAGCATGAAATTTTCATTCATTTTGGGAAATAATGAGTACCTTTTTTCACCACTTAACCAGATGTTAGAAATTCTTTCATGTGTCGATTGTGTTGAAATTTGAAAAATAATCAATTTTAATGAAACGAAACACCTACCTTGAGAAGGATTTCTAGCTTTTCGAATTCCATAATGACTGATTCAAAATATTCGTCAGTCGCATGACGTAGGTTTCTTTAAACTTATTCTACATAATCAGCAATTTTGGAGTATTGCATACCTACCACATAAACTGACCAAAAAATCTCTTTATCAACGGGTTAAAATCTTGAGTTTAATTCCATTTGGTAAACTTGACGTGTATGCATTTGGTTGTTGTCAAAAGAGAAAACGTAAATCGAGTCGGTGTTTTAACGAAGTGCGAATATTTTTACGATTCGTGTATGATCGTGTACGTGTAGGATGCATTTTCTTCTTTTTTATACGAACTGAGATCGTGAAAGCGGATGCGATTGAGGTGCGTTTCATTTTTAGACGCAGGGCGTTGACTTTTACACATTCGTGTGTATTTTTTGTGCCAAAAATATTGGACTTTCGAGGGCATCATCGTGTTTCTACACGATGCAATTTTTTTGCAGAATTTTTACGCCAACAAATGAAGAAATACTCG
Source organism: Planococcus citri (assembly GCF_950023065.1). NCBI lineage: Eukaryota > Metazoa > Arthropoda > Insecta > Hemiptera > Pseudococcidae > Planococcus > Planococcus citri. Next base: position 34,078,451 of record NC_088680.1, read on the forward strand.
TACTTGTGTCTTGTATTGCGATTCGGAAATGGAAGAGGAAGACGAGCGATGTGTGAGGGCAAGTTGTAAGACGTATATCTTATCATGTAGATACGTGTATGATTTCGTTGGAAAAATATGCCCTGCTTATTTGCATCTGAATGGTTTCATAGCAGAATGGTGGATTTCGTTGTGATGGATTCTTTTGTGTACGTATATGTAGAATAGGAGACTCCAGCTTTTCTATGTTTAGGAATGGAATAGGTTAAGAAGTCACGGTTACGTAAGAATATGGTAATTTGAGCGTCGCATTGGGGGTCGTCGAGGTTTCGTCTTTATTTGGGCATACAATTCTAAGTGTATATGTATATGCATGCGGTCGAGGTTATGCATTTTTCGAAAGTTTGTTGATCTCGAGATTAGCAGGATCAGTAAAGGGTGATTTGGCACTTTGTCTTTGGTAATTTTTTCAAATGTTTGGAAAGCAAGAATAGGAACTGGATTCGAATTCAGAATCTGAAATCTGGAAAAATCAGATTTTTGCAGCTCTCAAGAACTGAGACTGATACTCGAACACTGATAGTCAAGTCCTAGAACCAAAATTTGATTTTGGAACCCATATCTTTCAAAGCTCCAAAACTTGGATCTCAAATGTGTGATCTGGACTGATCTTTCAAAATCGTTTTCTGAAAGGCCATAATCCTAAACCTTGCCAAAATACACACCTGGAAGCTCGATTCAGACAATCCCAGAGTGTGAGATCCTCCATTCACTATCCCTGCTGAAAATATAACTGTGGATCGCAGATACACGTAGCACAAATCTATGTGCTTATTCAACGCGTGATTTTAGCTGGCCGGAAACTCATCCAAAGGTACAGGTACTTGGGCGTGAAAATCAATTAGCCGAGACCAAATTAGCGATAAATTTCGGTATTAAATGCATCGACGCGACGATGCGAATACGTCGTATCTCCGGTGGCGGCCGCATGCCCAGCACCCAGCCGCCCATTACACGTATGCTGCGTTATGTTTGGACCGAAATGTTTATTTTTAACTCGACCAAGACTCGGAAGAATCGCGGAACGGTACACGACGAATATGCCCGATATACGATTTTTTTATCATCTCCGTAAACCGTGTCTGGCGACTACGACTGGCGAAACGATCATCTCATCTCTGATCTCAGTTCAGTACAGTGGCAGTGGCTGAGAGAATACCCATTACCTCTACGGGCTCCGGCGCAACCGGTACGCGGCTAATCGTGGGTTTGGTTTTGGTTCTCGCGCACGATTTTCTCATTTATTGTCCGACCGATGCGATGTGATGCGATGGAGCCGGCTTTTGGAAATTTAATAGTATAAGAGATTTTTTCGTCGTGTTTCTGGTGCCGGCGTTGTTATTTTCGTGTGTGTATGTAGTATCTATGGTCGAGATTCGATGTGTGTATTTTTTTAATGGTGAATTACGCTAAAGATGAATAAAAAAGCACCTTCTTTGATCAGTCTTGCTGTAAGTATATAAGTACAAATATTTACCCGTACTCTGGTTTGTGTTTTTTTTTCTGTTTGGTCATCGTGCATTATTCTTTGTACGTAGTACGTACCTCTACCTATATCTGTGATGTAATGAGGTACACATTGTAGGCGTTCGGAGTTCGGACTACGGAATGCATCAACTCCTTAGATGGTAACTTGTCCTAACCTGGGTTCGTGTACAATGTGGCCATACACATTTTACCAACTTGATTATACTGTGTGGTTAATTCAATCTCAATGTTGTACTCGGATGTCAGATGCAGCGAATTTTCAAGTAGGATCGCCTCCTCACCCGCGTATGCAGAATAAATTATAAAAATTATATTTTTTTGACTCCTCGTGTTTCCGCGGAAATCGGACGAATCAGGGGTCGATTTCGGTAGCTTGATTTGGCCGAGTGAAAATGAGTACTACAGATTTCTGCCTATCATTTTTCGGTGTCTGTGGTGGTGATGGGAAGTGTGAAAGTTTGACCGAGAGTTTTTTTTGCGTTGGACTCGTACGAATTTGGTGCAAAAAAGTGTTTGAGTCATTTTGGGAATCACTGACCCCCTCCTTTCGGGTAATCCGCCGGGGTCAAATTCATGTTTGAAAATCTTTGATTTTTGGAAAACTATGATGTATCCATTTCGCCAAATTGAAAAAACTTTACCTACACTTATTTTGATGAAAATGAGCCCAAAAAATCAATGATTTTCAATTTCTATGAAATTACAATCTATGATGTATTTCGAGTTGATATCCAGGGTATCCACTCTTCTGGAAAACCTGGAAAAGTCAGAGAATTTGGTCGGTCTAAAAAAATCAGAGGATTTCTTAATTTTCACGCAAAATCCCTGGAATTCTGAAAAAACGATCAATTACAAATTTTGGAAAGGACCTGTAATGAAAGGAAAATATTATTTTTTACTTCTCGAAACACAAATTTTGAAAAGCTTTTGCCTGAGCGATGATTCTTTTTTTTTCGAAGACAAGATGAAAATTTCTAAATAATAAATATCAAGTTTTAAAGCCAAAGCCAAAAAATGAACTTCTTACATAAAAATTTACTTATACTAGAGCTTTCGCCCCCGCTTCGCCCGAGCTTGTTCTCTTTTCTTTTTCTAAAGTAACTTCCTTCAAAAAAACATCATTCTGATTCTAAAATTTAAAAGACTAAAAAATAAACTCCTCGCATTAAAAAACCCTCGTCTTTTAGGCATCTTGAAATGAAAATTTTCAAAAGCTCTGCCCTTGCTTCCCTTGGGCCACTCGTTTTAAAATCAACAAATTTCACATTTGATACCTCCAAAAATACAAAAAAGAAGAGAAAAATTTTCATAAATCACATGAATATGGTATCAATTGGCAAAATTGATGTTTTTCTACATACTTCATCAGTCCACAAATTTTCATTCGAAACCACCTCCTCTCAAAAACCTAAAAATAGCTTCTATTTTAGAAATGTGGCCCAACATGATATTTGTCCGGGCCCGCATCAGCTCTGGGTCATTCCACGTCAGTTTTACCAAGAGTGGTAGGGGGGTTCGGCGTTTTTTTTGAAAATTTTCCTGTGTAAAGACCTTCCGAAGGGATGACCAATGGCGCAAATCGCAACCCTCTAGCCAATTTTTAAAGGCAGCCAGGGGGTGTCAAAGTTTTCAGTGACCCTAAAATATCATCCATTTCAGCAGTGGATTACTCAAGAACTGCGATACCTACCAAAATGGAACTTTTCTCATAGTTATGGGGTTTGAAAGAGTTTTTGGTGATATCATAAAAATCAGTGTTGCCACTTTTTTTCGTACAAAAAATTAGCTCAAAAAGTTTCAAAACGTAGTTTTCATATCGTTTCAACTCTCAAAAATTCTGAAAAAAATATATTATGGACAACTTTTCAAGGTGAACAACATATTAAAAAATTGGTATGGTAACAAGTTGCAAAGTAGATTTTAAAAAATTTTAAGTTTGCGAAAAAATGCTATTTTTTTATTTAAAACTTGAAAAAAAGTTTTGATAGGTGAAGTTGACCCATTTGAGCCCTATTTTTACGTATCTGTCGAAAAAGTTGAATAAAACCCTTTCACTCGATGAAATGACTTCCTCACAAAAAAATCAAAATTCGAAAAAATTCAAAAAATGAACAAATTTTTATTTTTTTGTTATGAGTGTAATTTTTATCAACTTCTTCATGAAATACGCCAGAAAGAGGTCAAAATAAGACAACTGAATTTTAAACTTTTTTTGATGATTAAAATTGAAAATTGAATTTTTTTGAATTTTGATTTTTTTGTGAGAAAGTCATTTCATTGAGTGAAAGGGGTTTTTCAACTTTTTCGACAGATACGTAAAAATAAGGGTCAAAGGGGTCAACTTCACCTATTAAAACTTTTTTTCAAGTTTTAAATCAAAAAATAGCATTTTCTTTTCGTATGCGCCCTCACATATTAAAAAAGTTGATAATCAAAGTTCACTTGTGTTTTATATCCGAAAAAGTATCCAATTCAAAGAGAAACTTATAAAAAGAAATTACCCCACCCCTCCCTCCCTCCCTCCCGAAAAAATTCTTCTTTTAATTAAAGTATGGGGTAAGTATAGAAAATTGGAAAAAATGGTCTAGAAAACCTGGAAAAGTCAGGGAATATGACTTGCCAAAAATAGTGGACCCTGGATATCGGTCTAGACATGAGTTTGGACTATGTGGATCATCAGAAAGGATGGGAGCAGTGATTCCCAAAAATGCGCAATTCAATTTTTGAATAATCATTATAAAATGTGAAAAAACTGACAGTATGTAATGCGTGGAAATTTTTTTCGGCCAAAATGGTCAATTGGGGGGGGCCTAAAAAAATCAGGATTTTGCATTTTTTGACATCTTTCACCTGTATAAAAAATTCTAAAAAAATTTTTGTATAGAAGATAATGTTTGAAAAAATTTCAAAAAATGTCCTTAAATAACGTTGGGAGTACATACCTATTCAGCATCTCTGCCAGTTTGAAAAAAATCCTGTGGGAAAGTGTCAAAGATGAAAATTTTCAACTGTATTTGCAATTTTACCCCTTTGTGAGGGGTTAGGTGGGAGATAGTGATCTAAAAAATCCATTATGGTGGTTTCAGGCTATAAGACACAATTTCCACTGATTAGTTTCAAAATCTGAGTACAACACCATTTCACACATTTTACACAATTATGCTCTTTGCGGGGAATTACTAAAAAAAAACCAACAACCTTGAGCTTGAATATCGGTCATATTGATGATTTTAAAATGACTCATCAGTCAACACAATGGACTAAGCATGTAAAAAAAATTCTCTAACAAATTCTTCATTTAGCTTAATTATTCGAACAATGTTTTCGCAACAGACATGTTCATCTGTGTCCACAAAAAATGGAAACAATAATCTCATCTCGTATACGAATGTAGTAACTCGGTTGAACAAACGGTACAAGACTATATCCGCGTATCATCTCCATCGACTCGCAATAACATCGATATAAATCATCGTTCGTCGGTGTAGGTAATTCGACTCGAAGAAAGGATATGGAACTCGATTCGAAGGTCTCGTTTCACGTTGAGGTTGACCTCCTGCACTTGAAATTCAAATCAGCATCATCGTCGATGGAACTGCCATCGAAGATTAAATCTCTCCTTTCTTCGTCTACTATGAAAATTTCGTGCCATTTGAATAATTTAGCTGACGCTGATTTACTCGTATCAAACGATCTGATTGGTGCGATCTATGTTGTTTTTTTTCCACGTGTTTCGTTCAATTAAACAATTTATTCCACCTACGTTTTTTGAAGAAAAAAAAAAGGTATCAAATTGTAGCTGACAAGCTGTGTGTGTTCTATGTTGACGAGAAAGTACACATAGGTACACACTTATATTTGACCTAGAAGTGTTATACAATATAGTACGGTCGCCTGATCCCACACAATGTAAATGTACCGGCGTAACATCGATTGAACTAGTCGTACTTTTTCCGACCTTTCTCAAAGCTTTACAACTTCTTAATTAAATTTCACACGGAAAACACTTCGATGCGCCAAAATCGTATCGCGCATGTACCGGTATTTCGCAGGTATTCGTATTTCGTACCTATTTCTTTAGCCCTGGCCTGTACTGGCTTTTACGGCTAGATTTTGTTCGATTACCGGCAACGACGCGTACACAGAGATTCGGATTTTCTTCACCAGAAATACTCCTAGTTTATCGATGATACGGTTCGATGACGAAGAAGAAGCGTCTGTCGGAAGTCGCTGGAGCGCCAACAAACTAGAACTTATCATACGAACTGATTGAGCGTATCGCTGGTGGTATGATTGTGAAGGTGCTATACTCATCGCGGAAAGTAAACAAAGGTTTATACATAAAGGTAGTCGAAGCTTTGTGTCTCTCAAACGATCTGTTTGCGACTGTGAAAAGCAGCTTCGTTTTTAAACGAGACTTGTAAAGATGAACGGAGATGAGCTGCCCCCACCGCCGCCCCGTCGTCCTTTATGAGCCACAGCATCTCTTTTCTTTATAAGTTTTCTCAAATAGGTTCATGTGTAGGTATCCTTTGAACTTCGTAGTAATCTTTCATGAACGAAGTACAATGTTGGCAGTGCCCTTTGAAAAAGTTATGAATTTGACGTTTAAAAATGGGGGGGGGGGTGTTTCTTTTTTTCTCCTTCTCGTGTACGAGAATTGATAGGTGACATGCTGTGAGAGGTGCGGAAGAAATGGAAAACTCTGCTTTTCAAGATTTCTCAAATTGGTAATTTGTTTAAAAAACGTTGGCTCTTAAAAATACCATATCTTCAGAGTTGTTATTTTTGTACCGAAATCAAAAACTCGTTCATTCATTTTTAAATGATTCGTTGTGTTCATTAAACGATGAGTCATTTGTGAGAGGTCTGTCATTGAAGATAGCATTCTTAATTCCCGAATGCATTTGAAAACTATGCGGATTTTTCGCGACTGATTTGCCTTGCAGTAACACTAGAATCGTTCGGAAACGATTGTGTGCGAAAAATTGAAAAGAATAAAAATTCTAAAATTAAAACTTTTGAAAGAAAGAAAAAAATTGATAAAGTTCTAATCGCATCGCGTGTACGCTATTTTTTTTTTTTTTTTAAGAAAAGGTCATCAGTGACCTTGAATTTAAACGAATAATTATCTCTTTGAAATTGTATTTACTCAACACTCGTTGCTACGATCGTAAATCTTTGTTCTTCTTAATTTGATTATAGAAGATGGAAAATTTATGTAGCCTACCTAATGTATTCTCTTCATGAGTTCTCTCTACCCTTCCTCAGGGAATTGATCGATTCGTTATGAAATCTAATCGCGTCGAAAGCTAAAACCAAGCTATAGAGGAATCTCCATTTAATTTTGTGTAATTTGGGATTTGACTGTACTACGTATACATACTTACATATTCTACCTACTTACATAGTTAGCGTCACGTCGTCTCTCTCTACCCCCCTCTTCATCGCATTCACATTTTTTCTAAATCAATTCATTACGAATTGAACGATCTACATACAGAGTCTGCAACTAGTAGAATTCGATTTCGTTCGAATTCGATATAAATACACAATACCTATATCTGCGGATTGTTGTGTATTTGTTAACAATTTCAAGGTCATTTTATGATACACTTTTGACGACGACGACGACGACGACGGCGGTGTACATAGATAGACATAGAGGACTCGAGTGTGCGTGTGTCGTCGTTCGAATGTTTTTCTCGCGTGTATAATCGTTTATGGTGCACGTACAATGTATACTTTACATTACATTCGCCGCCGGCCGGCTCAGCTCAGCATTAAAAACGCGAAGGGGAGAATTTATTGAATGTATTTAGAGAACCCTTATTGAAAATGGCTGGTAATATTTGGCGGCGTCGTATGGAGGTTACGTCACTGCTCTTAATAACCTGCTTATATTCTGACGAGGGTTTATATGTACCTATTTTCGAATAGCAAAACAAAAGTTTCGAAATGACATTATTATGATGCAGTTGATGCACCTTCGTTTAGTGAATTTCGGGAAATTTCTGTAACAAAATTTGTAACAAAATAGCACAATTTCAAAATTGAAAGAGCTGAGGTGAGACTCAAAAGCTATGATTTATGCTGTTTTGATAAAATCGGTATTTTTATTGTCTTATTATGTATTTCTGCTTATTCTACTTAATGAAGGGGAGGGGGCTCCTAGTAAAAGTCCCTACCCCTAGCCCACAAATCAGTTCCCCATTATTCGGTCAGATCCGAAATTCAAAATTATTTGAATCATGAGTAACTGAAAGTCAGTTTTTGCTAGAATTTTGAGTAGATCTAGATCGAAATCCTTTGATTCAGATATAAATTTTTTTAGATTTGAAAATTTTGAAATCGTAAAAAAAATCGTATATGTAATTGTGTATTTCTAGTCGTTCAAATATTTATGAGAAATGAAAGGTCTGCTCGAGACAGCAATGTTGTTTTGTAGCATTTCAATCAATAATTCGCTAATTTGAATAAATGACAGAATTTCAGTAGGTATCTATCTACCTACTATCGTGTGTCCATTTTCACTCTTATCGAATGAGTTATTTTTTTTCGCTCGTAGCGTGAATTTGTATTCCAATTAAAGATGAACGAGTGAAGTTTACGTATATTTGCTGCCACAACGATGAGTATTTGAGCGATAATGAAGCTTCAAATTGGTCAACCACGGTGGTTTTTTTTTCCTCGTGCACTAACGAGAATGTAATGCAAATTTTTGTTTACAAAAACTTGATGAAACCGGAGATGGGTACGCACGAGAGCACGAGAGCATTAGTAATTCTTAAGAAAAAAAAGTGACCGTAGGAATGTACCTATTCAATTCGAGACACCCTCATATACTTTCGCTTACCTTCTCTGTATGCGTACGTTTGTATGAAGAACCTTTGGGACGAATGAATGGAAATCTAAGGACCCCCATTTTAACGACCTCTATGTAAGGATATACGATACAAGCGATGAGTACACACTACACATTTATGAATTATAAAAAACTCGGATCCAGTCTCATCTCCCTTATGTGTTTATAGCATATGCGAGATACGAGTATACAGGACGTCCGTAATAGTAAATTTTTTTGCTGTTTCGAGCACTCACTATGTCTATGCGACCCCTCCCCCCCTTTGCTACGACCTTGATTGCCCGCAGCTCTTGTTGCCTTTGATGCCTTTTAAGGACAAGGCGTAGGTATGCACATAGTATTGATGTTTTACCTGTCGTACTGCATGAGTGAGTGTCGCGTTACATTGGTATTTTCGTCCGAGTTTTGAGTCAAGTTTTCAGGTCATAGCCTCAACTTTTCAAATATGAATGAGAAATTCGATAAGTCCCTTTTTAGTAGGTAGCCTGAAAGTTGTCAATTTTCATTGCAGATTTTTGAAAAATGGATTGTTTAGTATGATTTTTTCAAATTCTATTGGAGTAATGGATGCTATCTTTTGAGGCAAGAGGCAACTGTAACGACTACAACTTACTATCAATCTTGACTCGGGATAAGGAATCGCTGTTTGATTGAAATTTGTCTTTAAAATTTTGAGTGACCATGAAAATAATTGAAGAGCTCTATTCCAAAATGGGTTAAGTCATTTAAAAAAAAGCACGTTTTACGGAGATTTCTACTTCAAAAGTGAGTTAAGTCATCGATTTTTCAAAGAGATTTTTTCTACAAGCAATTGTTCAATGTCCAAAGAAAGGAAAGGTGCACCAACCTTTCGGAACAGAACAAATTTTAGCAACAAAAATTTTAAACGCATTTTTTGGTGAAAAAAATGACTTGACCCACTTTGTAATAGAGCTCTTCAATTTTTGTGTAAATTTTCCTTGAAGAAAGCACCCATCGTGTATTTTTTTTCAGGGTGGATTGAAAAAAAAAACTTATCCTGAGTTTTTACGAAAATTGATGGTAGGATAAATTCACTTTGAGTGGGAGACTATCCGGAAAATTTCTGAGCTCCCCCAACTGTTCAGAGGCTGAGTTAGGGGTCCTCAAAGTGGAATTATTTTGGAAAAAAATCGAGTTTTTACCACTTCTGGGTATATGTAGTGTAATCTATGCAAATTCTCAGTCACCCCCCCTCGAAAGTTGCGATTTGAATTTTTGAACCTTCCTGACCCAGTGAATTCAAAATTCAAGACCACTTTTAGCCCTCTATCAAGAGTTTGAAGATTGATGAACCGCGAAAATTGCAATTTCGTATTAACTGTACTTAAAGCACTTTTCAACCATTAAAAATTCCATTTATGAAAAACCAACGGTTGATTCGTGTCCAGCTGATCAAAATATCCAGCTTTCTAAATTTTTCGTGATCATCTCGATCATATTTTCAAAATTTGTATTTTTTTTTTACCTATTAATCGTTTTAGTGGATGTATAAAAATTCAAGCCAAAAAATGTGTTTGGAGAGTTTGATCGAGATCATCGTGAAAAATGTACTAATCGGAGCATTTTAACCTTCTTGGCACTCAATTCAACCCCACTAATTTTCATCAAAATCCAAAAAAAATTTTTTCAACCCACCCTTTATTCTTTGGAGATTTTCTAGGTTTCCATTTTGGGGAAACAAATGGCTTTGAAGAGTGTATTAGAGTACCCTGCCCATTTGGCCAAATCACCAAAAAGTTGAACTTTCAAAGAAAAATCATTTTGAAAAATGACAGTTTGAAAAATCTCAAATCCTTCATTTGCAAACAAATACAAATGAATATAAATTGGAGTTTTTTTTTCAAAAATAATTCAACAACACGAGTAAAAAATATGTATCAGTCAAATGTGTAAAATCTTACTTTTTGGGTCAAACAACCAATTTTCCTTTGAAATTATGTACCTCTACCTACATATGATCCATACCATGCACAAATCATAGTAAAAACTTGGATGACATTGTACTTATTAAATTGAACTTAATTTTGATCAAATTTAAGTAGTTGGATGAATTTTTTGATCATTAAAAATCTTCACTTTGTTTTTTCTCCGCAAACATGCTTTTAAAGTTGCATTTAGAATGATGTTCTCACTTTCGTTGAAACATCTCGCTCCAAATTTACATGAAAGGAATTTCGTGCTAATGCTACCTATTATTTAATCATGCGTGACGTCATGTGCGAATTTCCTTCGTAAATCGCTCGTTAATTGTCGAATTAACCGGACAATCAGTCCACTGCATTGTTGACCTTATTTTCGAAGTGATTAATGATCAAAAAAGTAAATTGCACGATTGAGTATATCCGCCTTGAAAATTTTACTAAACTGAATTAATCAAATGAGTACAATTGAATTGGCGAACATATTCGTCATTGCAAATAAAACGTCTTTCGTATTAAACGAAATAATTTTCAATTTTTGGGACGTCGAAAAAATTCGAAGAATGATTCCATTTTTTTTTGAGTGAGAGAGAAAAACCTTCTACCTTTAAAGCTCGCATATTTTTTCTTAAATGCTAAAAAAAATCGATTCTATAAATTGGTACTTGAGATGTAAAATTGATAACGCGTGAATTTTTCTCTTTGTAATTTTTTTTATTTCTTTTTTCATTTTTATAAATTTACGCTAATTCGAAATGTCACGAAGGATTGTACAGCGCGCGTCGCGTCGTTATATATTCGCTTTGAATAATAATTAGCTCCGAAAATACCGCCACAAACAAGTCGACCTGTATCGTGGTTTCTCAAATTACCTACTCGTGTTTTGCCCTTCTGTATAAGTACATGCATAATTCGAGAATTATTTCGGCCGCTTCGAAAGGCTGTTGTGGATTTTCTAATGCCTGTGAAACAAAAATGGAACTAGAGAGTGGAAAGAAAAGGAACTGAATACAAATCAAAATTTATATAGGAAAACTTGGTTATAAGTTTTTTTATGGGGTTATAATATTATCGAGACTTTGTATTCAACTTCATTATAGCTCCAACAGAATCAGAAATATTTTTGAACCTGATAAATCTAAATTGAAAAAGCGAGGAAAAATTCATCGCCAGCCAAAATTTTAGACGCTTAAGTGCATTTTTCGATTTTTAGACCAGTTTTTGAATAATCGAATTTGGGTTTGTTGAAAGTTGATAAGTAAAAGAAAGTAAGACGAAATGAGCTTCGTGAAAAACATCGAAGTGCCATGTTGAGCTCATTTTGAGGTGATTCGTCGCTGAAAAATACATAATGACGTTATCACATCGAAGGAAAATCCGTTGAAAGCTTTCGACTTTGGCTACTTTTTCCCTAAAGCGACATTTTCTATCAATTTTAAATTATTTTCAGTCGAAGTTAATAGCTCATTTCACCAATTTCGACGGTACTTTTACGCGCCCTAAGTCATTCGACGAGAAGATAACGAGCGTGATTTAAAGTCGAGCTTAAAAGTTTCACTCGAAAATAGGTACCTATATTCGGTATCAGCGAAGGGTAAAAATAAACGAAATGGAAAACGAGGTTTTTGAAAAGTTTCCTAAGCTTTTGCATTTAACCGAAGTGCACTCCAAGTCTCAAATTTCATTCTATTGTTTCGCTATATCCATCTCGAAATTAGCTGACTCTTTTTCAATGATGAGTGCACCGTCAAAGTTGGTCATAATTTTTTAATAGCTCGTTATTGTTATTGTTTTTTTGCTCGAACTTGTAAAATATTACAGATGAATTTAGTCTTCCGCTTACGCGTCTGTAATATTATAATTTTTTGTCAAGGTTGGTCGTCGAGATCACCCATTTATTGCCTCATACTCCTCTCGCGATACATTATGTTTCTCCAAATGAGAAATGCATAAATGAAATGGGATACTCGATTACTGAAATACCGCCTCGAGAAGGTTAATTTTGAAAAATTGTTAGGAAAACGACGCGAATGCGAACTTTTCCTAGCGATAAATGAGAAAAATGATGGTCGAGAAGTGGTTCAGAGGGAGGGGAACGCTTTTCAGCAGATGAAATGCGCTCGAATAGAAAACTGACAGCGAAAAGCTTTTCTTTTCGAATGAAATACGACGAAAGAAATCGGTCTATAATAAGCTCCGATCTTTGATATGAATACCTCGTTCCTTGCTTTCTTGAAATTCGATGGTGGTTTCTGTGGGAACCATGATAGACTGATGAGCATGAGCTGGTGAGCTCAAAAGAAGACAGGAGGTGAAGGCGAAAGACGAACGAAGAAATGTGCAATTTCCATAGACAACGAGATCATCGATTGGGTGCGTTTGCTTGGTTGGAATGGAACGAGAATATTATACTGTTGCATTTTTCGCCGTATTGTCGCCTCGGTCTCGTCTCGTGTGCTGAGTTCAATTCCATAGGGACTTGAAAGTTTTGCAATTTGAACTCGGCGAGCGAAACTTGAAATACAGGCGTGGTTTTTTCACCTGAAGAACTCTCAGGAGCTAATAAATTCCGCGTGTTGAATTTAATTTACAGCTCGTATACTTAATTTTATTCGTATACGTTCGGTATACGCGTACGTAAATCGTATTAGCTTGTTTGCGATGTACCTACCTAACTGAAAATCAACTTAGATAGGAGGGTTAGGGGTAGGTAGAGGTACTTACGGGACACCATAAAATTACATTAATACAATTCCGATATTAATTACGTAACGTGTATGTACTCGAACGATAAGTTTATAAATAGCTCGGTCAAGTTATATTGTGTATTGTATGTACACTTTGCTAACGATACTGGCATCCAAATGTTTGAGAAGGTGGATATCGTCGCCTTCATCGCCGTCGTCGGTGTGGTCGGCAGAACGTCGTCATTGTGTCGTCATGGTGGCAAAATGGCTTAAAAATTACCCCTTTCGTTTTGGCCGACGTCAACGTCGAACAGACGGATCAAAACAAAAATTGCTTGTCTCCCTTAACTATAGCATATTTACGATAGTCTTTGGAATATACGAAGGTGGCTCTTTTGGCTTTGTGAATGAAGTCGTTCGCATACGCGATGATACATATATATTTTCCACAAGACGCGAAAGAGAAACCGAGAGAGAGTAGACACGTCGTGTAGAAAATGACTCGCTGCTCGTATATGTAGTCGATCGATAAAGGAATGAGCTTGGGGTGGAAATGTTTTAGAGGGTGATACTCGCCGACTGTAGAAAGCTGACGCCCCGTTAGTAAAGTTTTTACCATTGTTTCGTGAATTTTACTCGGACGAGGAGCGCGTGTCTGTGTGCGCTTTTTTGTACGATTTTTCCTTTGCAAGTTTCTGTATACTTACTGCCGTGTTTGAGAAAAAAAAAATTTCTCCTTTATGACAATCCGTATAACGGCGCTGGCGTAATTACCGCATCCCAATATGGTGACCGAAAAGGCTCTGAATCAGGTAGGAGATATGTACCTATCTTCGTTGTATACTATACGCTTTTTACACACCGGAAATATGGCCTTTTGAACCGGGTAAACGATGCGATTCGATATACGATAACACGATTACACGTTTATGAAAATTGATCGAATTTATATTATGCATTTTTCCTACGTTATGATAGGTGACATGACAGCCTTTGTATCAGGTATCCGCACTTGCCTTTGCTGTGCAAAATGAAGCGAACATTAGCCGGGCGGCCATTTTACTCGTCGTGTACGACGACTGATGGCTACAGGCGGCGGTGTCGGATTTTCCTCATCCGAGACGATTTTTCTGCTACAAATCGGCGACGTTTTGTACATTTTCTGTAAATTTTACACGTTATCGTTGGTATTGAGGTCGTTTACGCGTTGCCGAGTTCATTAACGTTAATTAAGTCAAGGTTTGGCGATTTATCATCTGCTGCGGTACCGCAATTCGATATTTATAACTATACATTTCATTGTACGTATTTGTAGTACGTATGTGATGTACAATGTTATATGCATCGAGATCGTCCGCTATGATAATTTTCATTTCCGAATTGATACTCCCATTTTCATTTTCACAAGTACGAGGCTGGTATTTAGAATGGATATGGAATTCGAATAGAGTATAGAGGACTAGAGGTGTTTGTAATTTACAGATTCGTGTAGTCAGAAGTCAAAACCAACTATATGTCATACTTTCACCTATACGTGTGTGCTTTATGGTCTACTCATTTGTATTGTGTGGCTTTAATGTGCGGTTAATTTTGATTTTTTTTTTTTTTGATTTGTTTCAGACGGATGGAAATACCGCTTTTTTACGTGCTGCTCGTTCAGGAAATCTTGAAAAAGTGCTCGAGTTCATTAACGCCAATGTTGACATCAATACGTCCAACTCGGTGAGTATTATTTCGTCTTCGAGTGAATTTTAACGAAAGTCTACGACTCCACGTACATACCAAAGTCGATGAAGATGTTTGAAACTAGCCCTAATGAAGCACTTGTTGACCGGATAGTGATGGAAAGTTGAAAAATTAGGACTGAATATCTGAATTTTTAGAAAGAAATGAAAATTCTCGAAAGTACCTGTCTGAATTCCTGTGATATCCATCATTTTCTGTTTAGGAAGACATCGGATATTAATCTACAAATCAAATTTGTCTTTTCTCTGTTATCTTGATTTGTTTTTGAAATTTTGCAATAATATCTTGAAACTTTTTCCCCTACCTTCAATAGAGCTTTTATACATGCATAAGTATATGAGCTGACAAAGGAACCCTCCCACATGATAATATCCGATTTGAATGAAACTCGGACTGAGGAAAGAGGACTTCAAAAAACCCCCATCCCCCAATTTTCAGCTTCTGAAGTTGATTTTTCGATTTTTGACAATTGTTTGGAGTTTTGTGTACCCAGGTAAAGTTGTTCTGTAAATTCAAAAAATGGCCGTTTCTCCCCACCACATGAACTTCAGCAGCTGAAATTTTGGCTGAAGGGTCTATGCTTGATACCTAATCGACTAATACTACCACTCGCCGGATCAGGAATTATCATCAGAAATCGAATTTTTTGTACATCATCTTGTGGTACATAAATTCCATTGAAAATTTTTGAAAAACCAGTAAATTAAGCTCATCTAATGAATTTCAGGGGCTCAAATTTTGGTCAAACAGTCTGTGCCGAATACCAAATCGACTCATACCATCATTGGCCGGATCCGGCCGTCTGTTCAGAAAACTGGATTTTTTTACTGTTTTTTCTCGTGTTATGGGTGAATTTGAAAAATGGCCGTTTCTCACCGCCACATGAACTTCAGCAGCTGAAATTTTGGCCAAAGGGTCTATGCTGGATACCTAATCGATAAGTACTACCGTCGGCCAAATCTGGAATTATCATCAGAAATCGAATTTTTTCACGTAACATGAGAAGAAGTAATAAAAAATACACAAAACTTCAAACGCTCGCCAAAAATTGAAAAATCAAATTCAGCAGCTGAAAATTGAAGGATGGGGTTTTTTTGGGGTCCTCTTTCCACCAGTCCAAGTTTCATTCAAATCGGAGATTATCATGCGAGAGGGTTCCCTTGTGAGTAGAATTGCTCCACCAAGATGACAATTATGACCAAAAAATTGAAACATGTGAAACCACTGCATTGCTAAACATCTCCGGAGTTTCAGAACTTGTATCTTTAGATGTTTTGGCACTGTTATTGCGATATATTCGAATAGAAAAACTTTTAAAAATACGATTTTGGCCAAAAATAAGCGATTTGTTAATTTTTAACCACTCAGTGAAAACCTTAGAAGTGGTCTCTTGGATTTTGATGGCAACTATGTACTTAGGACTTAGGTCGACACAGAATCTCAATTACTCTCTTTCGGGACCAGGCCATTTTGTGCATAACAGATTGGATATGGGGTACTGCGAAAATACCACGATTTTTTCGAAAATACCCTCTGTTTGAGGACTCATATCTCTTCTCCAGATGCACCCCCTGAAATTTTTTCTGAATAACTTTCAGCCTAAAGGTCATGAAATTCATGAAAAAATCATGAATTTTGGTAGGTGGTTATGAAAGTCATGAAAAGTCATGAATTTTTTTTAAAACACAGTTGAACATTTTTAAAAAAGCTCATACATTGAAAAAAAAATAAAAAAATAGTTCAAAAAATTGGAAAAATAAAAAAATTGAATAATTTTTGATCTTGTAAAAAATGGGATGTTCGACAAGTAAATAGATTATTATACTTATCAGGTCCTTCCCATCCAGAAAATCAGGAAAAGTTAGTCTTTTTGCCTATGAGTCGTTCTTTTCAAAAAAGTCAAGAAAAAGTCCTTCTTTTTGTCCGAAGATTTTTTTTTCTCGAATTTTAAAATAATCCTGTGATTTACTTACTTGATCAAAATCAACCGAAAAATGAAAACTCAATTTTTTAGAATTTTTCATTTTTTTAAACATTAAAGTAATGAAATTCAATAACAAAAAATTGAATGTTTTGTTAATGAAAACCAATTGATTATTTCATTATTGATTATTGTTTTGTTTATTTTGAAAATTATAAATTTTTGAAGCTTTTTTTTTTGGAAATTTTGTAAAAATGGTTTTTGTAGCGGGAGGGGGTATCAGTCCTGTCAAAAGGTCCTGAAATGTTCTGATATTTCAAGTTATTCATTTGGGGGGGGGGGAGGAAGGGTATTTTCATGCGGATAAATGTGAAAAATAGGCCATGGAAAAATCATGATTTTTTGCCTGGTAGTTTTGTTGGACACCCTGTGAAGATCTCCACTAAATTTTTCCAAAATCTTTCGCCATTTTTTTCCCTCCGATCCACCCAAATGCATTGAATGCATTGGGTAATATTGTGCTTTCCACCCCCCAAAAATGTCTTGAGCAGTTTGTTTACTGAAACCATCAGCAGTCGTCTCTTAGTTTCTATTTCCTGTCTGATGCCTTTTCTGACCTTTCCAGAGTGAATGGATCCCAAACTCTGCCTAATTTTAAAAAAAGTAAAATCATCAATAAAAATGAAACTATTTAATAATTTACAGCTCTGAAATTCTCATCGTTTTTCAAACCAAAGTTGGAGTTTTGTCTACAAAATTTTTGGCAATTACTTATTCCTTTTCTGATGGTGATTTTTTTCGTTTTGAATGCTGATGTAAACGATACGAAGTACAGACGTAAATTTTGACCTTCGCATGTGTCATTCTTTGATCCCCCTTTACGTCCCTGTCACACCATATTTTAGGAATTGTTCATGACAGCTTGAATTTTTTTGCGGAAAACTCGACATTGATGCAATTCCCCACACGGTGCCGTTTCGGTGAATGATTCAATGTATGGAACTCGGCTCAAAAAAATCTATGTACCTACGTACGTACGTACGTACGTAATAAATGAGGGGTACTCTGTGGAACGGTTGTACATCGAATACGGCGCGAAAAACCGGCGAGTTGTACTGATAAGATCTAGTAACTTGGTGAATAATGTGATCGTCTGAACCATACTTCCATTTAAAGGGTTAATTAAACCATGACTAGTATCATTTTTTCATTCATTTTCTACGTGTAAAAATTGTATAAAAATAAGTAATAAAAAACCCCTAAAAAAATAAAGAAACTACGCGCACTGAAAATTGTGCTGTACGGTTTCTGCGAGGAATAATTTCAATCGAATTGAGTACCTACATTTCTGCTTGTTGGGTATAGCGTGTAGGTAAACAGTCCAAGCTATTCGAAGACGTAAAATTTAAACTTTTTATTGTCTCGAAATTGATTTTCCATTGTAGAAGTCGTAAAGTACACGTGGTTTTTTCACCTTAAAAGCGCCACCGTTTTGTACTGTGTTTTATTCTTTGTCTTTGCTCCTTCGTATGTACAAAAGTTGTGACGACGGTCGCCTGTGACGTATATGAAGTGCGATGGGCAAATTAAAAAGTAGTAGTCTCCCGGCAACCCTATCCTTATGAATTATGCAGGTCCGAATACACAGTAGGTACCTACAATGGGGAAAGAGGAAGCTAGAAATGGAATGGAATTGCCAACTTGACTTATACGTACATGCTCATAAAATCGTAAAATGGTTGCTCTCATTTTATGACCGGGGGATTCCAGCTTTTACCAAAATACGGTAAATTATTTTTTCCACAATGAAAGGGTCAAAGGGATGGTGAACGGTTTTCATCCCTTCGTTGGAAAAAAATTACATCAACAAGAGTATTCGTCTACTTTTTGGGGAAGTGGAATGTCGCTAGAACGGTGGCAGAAATACAAAGGACTTTGCTCATTTCATATGGAAATATTTTTTCGGAATGTCAATAATGTGTATGTGGAGTAGAAAAGATGTAGACTATATTTCGTTCGTCACTCATCGGTCAGTCATGAAACTGAAGCCCAAAGCCTCCAAAAGGAAGAAGAGAACATCTAGAGCAGAAGCTACATTGAGGGTGGGGGAGGGGGTGTCTTTGATGTGGGAGAAAAATATCAATTTTGCCAATTAATATACGAGTAATATTCCATTGACTGAAGTGTATGAAAATTTTTATTAATTTTATTTTTATTTTTGGAGGTTTCAAATGTGAAATTTGTTCACCTATTCTAAAACGAGAAACAAATTGACCCAAACGAAGCGAGGGCGAAAGCTTCTAAAAATTTTAATTTCAAGATGTCTAAAAACGATGCTTTTTCTCAATGCGAGGAGTTTATTTTTCGGTTTTTAAAATTTTAGAATTTAAGTGATATGTACTTTTTTTTAGGAAGTTGATTTTGAAAAAAAAGAACATGCTCCAGCGAAGTGAGGGCGAAAGCTGTTGAAAATTTGTATTTCAAGGGGCATAAAAACAATTTTCTTATATGAGGACGAAGAGTTCATTTTTTGACTTTTAAAATTTTAGAATTTGAATGATGTTTTTTTGAAGACAATTTGATTCTGAAAAATAAAACGAACAGGTCCAAGCGAGAATGGAAAAGCTTATGAAAATTTGTATATCGAGAGGCATAAAAACGATTTTTTTTGTAAGGAGTTTTTTTTTGGCTTTGAAACTTTTTTTTAGAAATTTCCATCTTGATCTTGAAAAAGAAAAGAAAACAAGCCCGAGCGAAGCGAAGGCAAAAGGTTTTGAAAATTTGTGTCTCGAGAAGTACAAATATTATTGAATTCATCAGATTGAGTGAATTACCTGTACCTGTCTGTCACGTGGTAATCAACACATTAATAATTTGTCGAAAAAACCTTTATTATGAACTTTACCTACTCAATTTAAGACTATGGGATTCGCAGTGTTGGAACGGAAAATAACAAGTAACGATGTTGTCGATGTCATGTTTTTTGTTGCAATTATAATTGCTTTTTTCTGTACTATTATTCTTATCAAAAATGTATGTTGATTATGGACATAGCGACTAGTGACATACGCATTCGTAGCCTATTTTTAAGTTTTAAAAATTAGAAGTACCTACAGGTCGGAAACGTATAACGTTAAAAAATGCATTTTTCATGTACAATACGATTCGTATCGTACGAAACACCGGAGTTTTTTTTTTTATTTCGATATAAGTATATTTATAGTCCATTGATCGCACAACATACCTAATCTCGCCAGTGTAAAAATTGTCATTGCCAATTTCCGAATACGAATTTTTTGGCTACGATTCCAACTCCAAGCGTCTCTATAACGACATGTGGTTATGGTGGCGTTTTCCACATCCAGTTCGACGTAAGAGGTAAACTATGTCCAGCTACCAGCCACCAGCCACCAACAGGAACCTGAAGCGAGAAGCAAAGCGGATTTAAATTACTTTGTATTGTCTTAAATGCCGGCGATGATCGTGTTCGCGAGATTGTGAACTATGCTGCATTCAGCCATGTTGCCAAATTCACTTAAATGGCTGTTACGGTACTTGAAAACGCGTTTCAGTATACTCAGTAGTAGTACGAGTACTTGAAGAGCTTTATGGTTAATTTTTAATAAGATTTATATGACCGATGTTTGCTGAAAATGGTCGAATATACGAGTAAAAGAAGTCTCGATAAAAACGAGCGAGCGGGAGCAATTACACATTATATTTCATTGATTTGAACGTTTGTAACTAGTGGTTTATTTTATTGATTGTGATAATGCGAGCTAACAGAGCTAATAATTTGACGTATTTAGGTTAAGGGTAATTTTTCGTAGTGTTTGTTTTTGGTCGATGAAAAATAATCCTTTTTAGAAAAGGCGGGTTCGCGAAATTCAGCGAAGTGATCAAGTATATGATTTTTGTAATTTGTAGATATTGCGCTAGTGACAGCTAGGTAGGTGTTTCCAAGCGTTGTGAGTGATGCCTATTATTCCATATTTTTGGGCTATGATGATCGTACGAGTATATTGTGTTTGAATTTAATCTGAAAAAAATGAATAAATGATTATTTGTAATCAATTGGAAGATACTTTCGGATGGGTTCAGAAATGCTGGTAGAATGTACATATAGATAGGTACCTAGCCTACTTCTCATCTGTATCTATAAAATATATGCATATTGTATAGTTTTTAATTTGTCATAATTGTCTCCGAATGTTGATTACCACTGGATGTATGACAGTAGTCTGCACAGACGCAAGTACTTCACAGAAATTTCAACTATAGTGAATCATCGTCAGACTTTGGTAGCAGGAAGGGAAATGTTATGTTGATGTTGTTCATATTATATGGTTTAAAACTATTACTAACCGTTTAAAAATTCACTGAAAATATTATAAGTCCATTTCGTTGTAGGTATTATTTATTCTTACTTTCTTGAATTCCATTTGAAGATCATTTCGCCTGCTTAAAACTTTACATTTACACATACATACTCCACACATGTAGCATTTATGTAATGACAGCTAGCTGAAAAAAAAAACGTTTAAATTACAGTAGCGAGTTTATTCGTTTGTTCGTTATGTTAGGTATTATCTCAATTTCGAAAGATATAAGTATTTACATATAATTACCACTTTGTTTGATGATTATCCCTAAGGCTAAATAATCTGTATCTAGAAATACATGCGAATATAGCAAACGTCCCTTGCAGCTATTTGTTACATTTTATTAGCGGATAAAAATAGAAATCACGTAGAATAGGTACAAAATCTACCGTAAATATTGTGTTTTTTTCCTTGCAAGTTCAAGATTATCTAATATTATGTATTCAATTATTCGAACCTAGCGAACAGTGTGGCTGAATTCTAGCGACGAAATCGATAGATTTTTTGTAAAAGTTCAATTAGGGGGAAAAACATCGAGGTCCAAGCGAAGCGGGGGCAAAAGATTTCGAAAATGCGTATTTCGAGAGGTAAAAAACAATGTTTTTTGTGATGAGTAGTTTTTTTTGATTCCGCAATTTTAGAATTTCAATGATGGGAACCTAATTTAAAATTTCAATGTTCAAAATAAAAGACGAGCAAACAGTGCCAAAATTCATGTTTAGAAAAGGGGAAAATTATAAATATCTGGTTTAAACCATGGCCTCTGGAAATTTCCAGGTGGCATTATAGGCCAATTCACCCTTGAATTTTATTTTGGAATTTGAAGAAAAAATTGAAAATTTCAACGTAATAATTAAATTGAAAAAAAAATGAAATTTCAAAAATAAATAAATAAATAAATAAATAAAAATCAAGAATTTAAATTGATGTGTTTTCCATACAAGTCCAGGAATCTTCTGATTTTGAAATTTTTTCTGTTGAAAAGTTCTAATTTTGCATAGAAACTGCATCAGTTTTCATACACCTAATTTCTTAAAATTCCAAAATGAAATTCGATCATAATCTAAAACACTATTTTATTACAATTTTGTTGAGACGTGAAAATTTTTCCTTGTGAGCTGTCGAAGTACATAATTCAAAAAAGGGAATGAAATTTTGCCATTTTGTTCCTTTGCGGGTCTTATAATAAAAAAACTGAGATAAGCATTCAAAAAAATTTTCAACAAATTTTTATAAACTTGACTTTTTGATTCCGTCTGCATCTGTAATATGGGGAAATCCTCCATCTCCAAAATAAGTAAGTGATTTCTGAAATTCATTTTTTCTACTTCCCTTATGAAAGTTCTTGGAACTAATTGTTTGAACTTCTACCAGGCGTTAAAGGATGAGGGATTGCTTGGCTAAGTAATGAATTTTGAAGCAATTTACCTATACTATGCGAAATTAAATTTTTGAACGTGAATTCGTTATTCAGTTGAGAGATTGTAGCCTCAAGTATTGATTGAACACATATTTTTAAAAATGAGAACTTTTGATTTGTAAGTATACAGTAGAACCTCGATTAACCGATCTAATCGGGGCGGAGAGACATTGCGATACGCAAAAAAGTCGGATAATCGATTTTTTGATTTTTTTTCAATTAAATGAACACTTTTCGGCGTATTTTTGTTAATTACTTTACATTTAGATTTTACTTTCGGATTCATCTCGATAAAATAAACAAATGTAACAAAAAAACAAAAAATTAATATGTAACTTTTGACAACTGACTAGACTAAAAAAAAAACAGTTAGTGATTTGAACCCACCTCAAGTCGTCTTCAGAGGGTGTTAAAATTGGAGTGTAGAGTAAATTTCAGCTTTCCATCTCCATTTGATGAAATTTTGTAAAAATTCAAAGGTTCAAAAATCTGATGGAGGCTCCAGTAATTCTCAAAAAGTCGCTGGAGACTCCAAAACGACTTGTAATCCCCCTGCAGTTGACTTCGTAGCGTATTGAAATTAGTTTGCAGAATAAATTTCAGACTTCCAACTCCATTTTGGTGAAATTTTGTAGGAATTTCGAGTTTCAAAAATCTGCTGGAGGCTCCAGAACTGCTCAAAACGGTTTGAAACAGTTTCCAATCAATTTGGCATGTCGAAAATAGGATGTATCCCAAATTTCAGCTTTCTTCGTCAATTTGGTAAAATTTTGATTTTTCCCCCTCATTTTTGGCCTAAATTTGATTTTCAAAAATTCACCAAAAATCGAAAAACCCACTTTAGCACTTGAAATTTTGACAGGTGATGAATTTTTGCTTGATCTTTCGATCTACTTTTGTACAGTTTGAAAAATTTTGTGCAAGTCCTACATTGGAACGCAAAATCTGCGATTTCGTATGACCTGTCAATCAAAATGGCCGCCATTTTGTTTGTAGGGCCACCTTTTTTTTTGAGCACAAGGGCTAGAAATGTTTCTTAGGACTCCCCCTTCAAGAAAAAAGTTGTCTTGGTAGATCGACCGGGGGGGGGGGTGCAATTTATCCTTAAGTGGGCTCCTCGACTGAATACAAAAGGCAAAATCAGTATGATTTGACATCGATTTGATAAAAAATTTGGCTTAAATCGGATAATAAAAAATTATCCGACTTTTTTGATCGGTTAATCGGAAGAAGTCGGATGTCGGATGCATATTTTTAGTCGGATAATCAGACACACAATTTTCAATAGGTAATTGTGAAGGATTCCTTCACAATGATTTCACCGCCGTTTTGAATTGAAATTAATTTTTTTTTACACAAGTAGGTAAAAAGTGACGATGACCTGGTGGCTGTTTTTTCTTTTCTGATTCTGAGACATTTTACCTGCTTTGCACTTGGGATGACCTTTTTTTCTTACATGCGGGGAATCCCTCAGTACGGTACCAGGATTACGTTACCCAAGAGTAACGTTAATAAAATGTCCCTAATGATCATCACACGTGTTGTGTGCTGGTGCTGGTACTGCTGGTTGTAGTGTAGGTAAGGTAATTCATGTGACGATGACGAGATTGGATGACGTCATTACGCGCACCTATTCCCTTCCCTTTGCCCCTGGTTTGGTTTTGTTTATTTCATTATTTTGGGCGCTTGTGTGTGTGTGTGTCTCTCTGTATGAACTGCGATCTGCGAACGATACGAACATCGAACTGATTCAATGAACGCGGAACGTGATTTGATTGAGTTCGAGTACAATGTGTTTCAATTTTTCAAATTTAAAAACTGTTCGAAATACCTAATTAAATTAATAGGTACTATGTAGGATTAAGATGTCAAATTGGTTAATAAAAATAGCGTTACACTTTATGATTGTTCTGAGAAATCATAATTGTGTTGTGTACAATTTGTGCACTGTAGGTTGACTTTGGTATGTTGTGGATTATTACCGGCGAATTGCCGTACTAAGTATGATAATTGTTATAAGCATAGTCTTGTTACACAGTTAGTTTATAATCGCTTTATTTTGTTACAGAATGGTCTGAATGCTTTGCATTTAGCATCCAAAGATGGCCATGTCGAGGTAGCCGCCGAATTACTGAAACGAGGAGCGAACGTCGATGCTGCTACGAAAAAAGGAAACACAGCTTTGCATATTGCATCTCTTGGTATGTCAAAAATTTTGTAAACAGATTAACGATGATCAAGTTTTTTGCATCGTGGTTAATATTTCAACGTTATTTTGTCGTATAGCTGGTCAAGAAGAAGTTGTGAAATTATTAATCGAACATGGTGCATCGGTTAATTTACAAAGTCAAAGCGGATTCACTCCTTTGTATATGGCAGCCCAAGAAAATCATGAAAGGGTTGTCAGATATTTACTTAATAATGGAGCTAATCAGAGTTTAGCAACAGAGGTACGTTGTTCAGTGGAAGAATCGTAGATAATAATTCAAAGCTATGTAAATAAATATTTACCCGAGTTTTCTTGACATGCAGGACGGATTTACGCCACTTGCAGTGGCCATGCAACAAGGACACGATAAAGTAGTTACCGAATTACTGGAGAACGATACAAGAGGCAAGATTAAATTACCAGCGTTACACATAGCAGCTAAGAAAGATGACTGTAAGGCCGCAGCTTTACTTCTCCAAGTGAGTCTTACGTGAATGAAATGTCATTGGTTTTTGTTTCGAACGAGAATTTTATTGTGATATATATATTTTTTTTAGAGCGAACATAATCCTGATATTACGTCCAAGAGTGGATTCACACCTTTACACATTGCTTCTCATTATGGTAATGATGCCATTGCTAGTCTTCTACTCGCCAAAGGTGCCGATGTGAATTATGCCGCCAAGGTATGTCTTTTTTCAGTTGTTTGATTGTCTCTGGCTCTGTATATCCTTCGTGATGATTTTAAAACGCCTGTATTTTTTCAGCATAATATCACACCTCTTCATGTGGCTGCTAAATGGGGGAGAAATAATATGGTGATTTTATTATTGGATAAAGGAGCCAGTATTATTGCTAAAACTCGAGATGGCTTGACGCCTTTACATTGTGCTGCTCGATCCGGACACGAACAAGTTGTCGATACTTTGCTACAGAGACACGCGCCTATTACAGCGAAAACGAAAGTAATTCAGAACAATTGTTGACTTATCTTATCGCGTATGTTTATTTTCTCGAAATCAGTTTGTTGAAAGAGGAATTTAGCAACAGTTTTCCTCGTAAAGTACCTAGCTATGTACACCGATTTGTGCTAATGACATTATCGCTTTGATACATCAGCAAATTATTATCTCTTGTAGTCGTTGCTCGAAGAATCTTAGCGAGGAATATTGATCTATAAAAATATAAACATGTTTATTTTTATTCAAAATTTATTCCGGCGTTATCTGCTGTATGGTAACCAGATTGATGTCGATGGCGATAACTTATCGATATTAGCTATCATAGAAAAGATCATACGGATTAATCCTTCGATTTATTTTATATCGTTTTGTTATTCGTACTTAATTCCTGAAATTAATTTTTTGATTTATTGTCGCAGAATGGTTTGGCTCCTCTTCACATGGCATCTCAAGGCGATCACGTCGAAGCAGCTCGAGTCTTGCTGTCGCATCGTGCTCCCGTCGACGATGTAACAGTCGATTATCTGACCGCTCTTCATGTAGCATCTCACTGCGGACACGTTTCCGTCGCTAAATTACTTTTAGACAGAAAAGCAGATCCGAATGCTAGAGCATTGAATGGATTCACGCCTTTGCACATTGCTTGTAAAAAGAACCGAGTCAAGATCGTCGAATTATTGCTCAAACATGGCGGCTCGATCGAAGCTACGACCGAGGTTTGTCGAACTGTTGTACCATATGATGGAAATGTTTTCGAAAAAAATAATTTACGATGTTTTTTTAGTCGGGATTGTCGCCGTTGCATGTGGCCAGTTTCATGGGATGCATGAATATCGTCATTTACTTACTGCAGTGCGGAGCTAATCCAGATGTTTCGACTATACGCGGAGAAACACCGTTGCATTTAGCTTCCCGGGCTAATCAAACTGATATTATTCGAATATTATTGAGAAATGGAGCTCAAGTCGATGCTAAAGCGAGGGTTGGTATTTTAGTGAAGTTATTTGATTATTCAGATGTCATTGGTGTCTTTACCATTTTGTTCCCAATGAGTCACTCGTAGCTTTTTCTTTCGAGGTTTTTTTTTTTTTTTTAAATAGATACTAATCTAATTGAGTAATCTAAAATCACAGAAAAAATACCGGCTTGTTTTCGAGATTTTTTTTGAGAATCAGAAATTCCGCAGTTAACGAACTCGAAAGGTTCGCAATATTATCAATATTCCACTGTTGTGGACTTTTCAGTGTAGCTAATAGAGTTAGTAATAGACAGATTTTCCCATCTCGTAGGTACAGACTGCAAATTTTCGTTGATTAATATTTTAATTAATTTAAACAAAATAAGTAGCGCTTTTTTTGTTTTTTTTTTTGAAGTCTTGAGAATAATTTAATTTTATACAAAATCGAGTTTGCAGGGGTTCCTAAATTTAATCCATATCGAATATCTTTACTTTAAATTTAATTTCACACTTCTTTTCTCAGGAACAGCAAACTCCTCTTCATATCGCAGCTCGACTTGGAAATACCGACATCGTCATGCTACTGTTGCAACACGGCGCAAATGTAGATTCAGTAACCAAAGATTTATACACATCGTTGCACATCGCCGCCAAAGAGGACCAAGAAGAGGTAGCTCAAGCTCTGCTCGAAAATAACGCTTCAATGACAGCCACCACTAAGAAAGGATTCACTCCTTTGCATTTAGCTGCCAAATATGGACGATCTAGTATCGCCACATTATTATTACAACGCGGAGCTCCAGTCGACGCACAGGGAAAGGTCAGTACCAGCGGTAAAAATTGAAAAATCTGTCGATAAACCGAAAACTGACCCAAGTTTTTTCCCATTTCAGAATGGCGTCACTCCATTACACGTCGCTAGTCATTACGACCATCAAGGTATAGCTTTATTGTTGCTGGATAAAGGAGCATCGCCTCACGCTACCGCTAAAAATGGTCATACGCCTTTACATATCGCTGCTAAGAAGAATCAAGTAAGGATTGCATTAAAAATCGTATCGCTTATCTAAGGTCAATATACTGATAAGATACGCTAATATTCGTGAATTGATTTCTAGATGGATATAGCAGCCATGTTATTGGAATACGGAGCTAATGCCGGAGCTGAGTCGAAAGCCGGATTTACACCTTTGCATTTATCTGCTCAAGAAGGGCACGTCGACATGACTAATTTACTGTTGGAACATAAAGCCGATGTTAATCATAGTTCTAAGGTTAGTTACAATGGTTTAAATATTAAATCTCGTATCATCGATTATTAATACGTTGATTTTTCTTTTCTATCGTAGAATGGATTGACTCCATTACATTTATGCGCTCAAGAAGATTGCGTCGACGTTGCTACAATTTTGGTAAAGAATGGCGCCGATGTGAATAATGTGACCAAGGTGAGTTTTTGAGAAATTCCTAGTATTTAAGTGCTTTTCAGATATTATAAATGTATGATTTTTTCGTCTAGGCCGGGTATACTCCGTTGCATATTGCCAGTCATTTTGGGCAGTTGAATATGGTTCGGTTCTTATTATCAAACAAGGCAAAAGTTGATACTGCTACGTCGACCGGTTACACACCTTTGCACCAGGCTGCTCAGCAAGGAAATTCGGCCATCGTAGCCGTCTTATTGGATAATGGAGCTTCACCTGACACCAAAAATAACGTTAGTAAAACGAATGTGATGGTAATCATTATTCAACGTATTTGTATTTGTACAAACCCGTACTAAATTATGACGTTGTTTTACAGCAAGGACAAACTGCCTTGTGTATCGCTCAAAAATTGGGCTACATCAGTGTGGTCGAAGTATTGAAAAATGTCACCGATAACACCAAAGCTCCTCCCGTCGCAGCTGCCCCTACCGGCGACGAGAAATACAAAGTTGTTGCGCCGGAGACGATGCAAGAAAACTTCATGTCCGATTCGGAAGACGAAGGAGGTAAGCGACTTCGTGTTTAGCATACAAACGGTTCTTAATTGATGAATATCGATTTTTTATCGCTTGTCAAAGGTTAATTGTATTGAAGATGTGCGAAAGTATCAATGAGTAATGATTTGTATTTCTATTTCGTCTTGACTTAACGTTGTTTTTTTTGTCAGTGTTTCGATAGTCACCCTTGTGCGCAGTGGTTATTTATTTCTGAAAATGTTTCATGAGTTGTGATTGTTATGACGGTTTTAATATCCAGTTGTATCGAGGTTTTCGGGTAAATGGAGTATTTTATTCGTTATCAACGTTCGCGTCGGTACGATTGTTTACTTTTAGTGATTTTTTTCTCTTTCTACCTTTCGTTCTTATCGTTTGGTATTACCGCATCTAGGATTTAGGCCAATGATATCAAAAGTAAATATTGAATTTTACTGGAATGTGTATCAGAAGTGTGTCAAGTATGGCGGTATTTTATTTTTGGTTTTTTGAAGTGAACCATAACCAGAGTTGTTGAATGTATCGCGAAAATCGGTATTATTAGTGACGTCAGAAGTTTTTGAATGTCGTCGAAATCTTTGTGCGAAATGTTAAGCTAAAAAATTAGATCGTGATGTGAAAAAAAATGAAATTTAGCAATTCTGACTTTGGAAGACGAAGATTCCCTGAAAACGATTGTGTGGATTTTCTAAGCCGAACCCGCCGAAGAAGAATGTAAATATGTCAAAGCTCAAAATTTCCTTTTTTTTTTTTTTTTTATTATGAAAGCTCTCAACAGAAAAATTTTACAATAAGGTATGCAAGATGATAACAAACATGTTTTTTTTTTTTCAAAAATAAAAATAAGAAGTACGAGCATAAAAATTTGCATTACTTCGCCCCATGCAAATGAGGGAAATGCTAACATGAACATTTCTTCATCAGATAATGCTTGAGAAGACTGCTAGTCTTTTCAATCTGGAGCAATTGATACAGAACTTAATACTCTTGACATTGGGTAGTTTTCTGTTAAATTAACAGAGCTTGCCGAAATCGTTTTGATAGAATTTTTTGATCTTGATCTAATGTTATTACTTACACGTAGCTCTTCTGTTAGTCATACTAACGTATTCTGGCAGTAAAATGCCAGTGGAAGCTTTTGATGACTGAATTTGGGTCTCGACAAGACCGTTTTCAAATCGAATATTACGTATCCTTTACCTTCGTAAGTCGCTCGATTATCGATTTTCTCGAAAAAAAATACAGTAAATTTATATTGAGGAATTGGTTGATCCTTTTGTATTGAAATTTGTATCACCTGTCACCCTCATTTATTAGTTTATTTGATATATGTAGGTCTAGGTATAGGCACCTACCACAAACTAAATTGTATCTACGCGTATGTATCGTATTCTATGTATGTATGTATTTATTTGACTCAGCTGTAAAAAGTTGATTTAGCATATTATGTGTGGTTTGTGTTATTTATGTATTATCAGGAGACGAAGTGTATATGGCGGCAAATGGCACGATGAGTCGTATGTGCGATAGCACGTTGTATTTGCAATATTACGAGAAAAACACGTTATTTATGCGTAAGTTCATGCTGACCAAGTTGCACGCTTCACACACCACGTTGCCTGCTTACCTTTTTTTTTTCTTAATTCGTTGCTCTTCTCTGGTAGATCTTTTTTTTAAATCGTACATGCGAATTAATTTTGATTCGCGAGTGAAAATCCTGCAGTGTGGGACGATGTATGTAGTTAAATTTTGTAGGTAAAGGTATCTTTAAAGCTTTTCTGGTGTTCTCGTCCACATCTGTCGTGCAATCTGGAAAAAGTAATTGTTATAAAAACGTACTATGATGGTTGATGGTGCTACATACTTTTTGGTAGAAGTTTTTATTCCAACGCCTGCCAAGGTTTGACCTAAATTACTAGCGTAGATCTGCGGTTTATTTGTACCTAATTGATGGAGTGTAACAGATGTTTGTCGACATTGTACGTACACTGTGTATATCGACGATTTGATATCTGTTTTCGAAAAGTTCGAGCGACTAAATCGTTCGATCTCGTCCATGGGCTGTTCTCTTTTTTTTGTCGTAAATTTACTATTATCATTAACATCGATGGAAGAAGGGAGAGAACAGGGTGTAGTGTTTAGAAAACATAATTTGCCGTATAATTAATATCAGTTGCGTTGAGTCTCTTGATGAAGTGCCAATATGTATATGGGTGCGTGTGCGTTCGTCGGTGTCTGTGTGAGCTCTGATGAATGGTGCGCGTGTGCGAGAGACCAACTTTTTTTCTGGCTATCTTCATTTATGCTCGAGTCGGTTTACAAGAAAGATTTTTCGTCGTAATCCCCGTATAAATTAATTAGATATCGGTGTATCGGAAAGCGTGCGTTTTTTTTCCTATGTCGTAGTTGACTGGTGCCTTTTTTTTTGAGTTTCGTAGTGTCGGTGTGTGTGTGAATTTCCGTGCGGCTATCCCTTTCAATGAAAATGTGTTCGTGTTTGGGATGTTGTGCTTGTACGCGTAAAGCTGATAAGAAAAAAGATAAGAAAGTTGATAAAAAAAGTGACAAGAAAAGTTTAAAAGGTATAGATATTTTTTTCAAAGCTTCCTATGATTTTTGCCCTCAATGGTTTTCAAATTAGAGGAACAGTTTCCTCGAGAGATCTCCGGAGCAGCGTAGCAAAATTTCACGATAGGTTGATCTGCCTACGTTTACATGTTCAACTGCACCGACGACGACGAAATGCAATTTTAAGAAAACATATATTATAAATTTTTAAATTAATTCCTCGTGCATACAAAATTTACATTGCGCTAATAGCTTGTATGATTCATGAAAATAATTATATAAAAAGCGAGTCGCCCGCGCCGCCACACGTTGTGCTATTTCTTTGCATATTTTGCGCCATTGCCAAGTGTTTAATATGTTCAAAATTATTGGCCGAGTTTTTCTCTCTCTTATGTCTTTCTGTATCACTGTGTTTTCTTCCCGAAACGCGCTATTTTGTTGCGAACTTGACGGTATTTCGTAAACGTAGGTTTTACTACTTATGAGGTGCGGCAAAGGAGAGCGTGGAAGAATGAGAGGATTTGGGTTTCGATTTGATCTGCGAGATTAATAACGAATTAGGATTACAATTTTTATTCGAGTGAAAAGAATAGGTAAGAGTGATGAGTGAGTTTTTTCCAAGTTCTTAGTGTCTGAAGGACGTGAGAGTAGCCTTAATGAAGTTGTTTGTGTTAGGTTAGGTTAGGTTGACGGAAAGGAATTTTATGTAATGGAGTCGAAATTAGGGAAAGTCATTGGATTAGAATACGAACGAAAAACTTTCGTTTTAGACATCTTCAAAATCCGCTGGGTAGGTATGTTTCGTTCATTGATTGATCTCAAGTAAACATTTTCGAAAATCCCAAAATTTCAAAGCAAAAAGGTTCAAATGTGTAGAAATATTGAGAAAAAACTTTTAAAAAATGAAAAAATTGATTGAAAAATTTATTAATTTCCAAACATTTTTGCATTTTTGAGAAAAAAATCTTTTTATAATAGTTTAGGTGCTCAATCAGTTGGAATGAGCCAAAATTTCAATGTGTAATATAGGTAGCCTCTCAATCCAGAAACATATCAACGTTGAGAATGAATATTCATTAATTAAGGTGTGGCTAAAATTAAGTACAAAATACCTGAAGTTCATTTTTTTTTTGCAGTAATCAAGCTTTAAAAGTTTGATTACGTCATTTGTTTATGAGTTGATGTTTTTAATAGGTAAGTTATGCTCAATATTTTGTTGAAATATCATTTTTTTAGGAGGGATTTTTTAGATTTAAAAAAGGTAATTTTTCATTGTGATGAAACAGTTTTTGATTTCTGAAATCCAAATTTCGATATTGTTCATTATATACCCACTTTTGGTGAAACCGTAACTAGAAATGAGGTTTTGAAGCTTGAATCTTGGTCCCCATCGCTCCAAAAGTGATCCCAGTTTCTCGATTGCGAAAGAGCGAATGTGGCAAGCTGAGCAAGCTCTTCTTTGCTCTTTCTTATGACCACCGATCTGAATAAATTTTCTCAAGAATACTTTGATTTCATTTCACTTTCTACGTGTTTTATTGTTTCCAACGAACAAAAAATGACCACAGTTTATGTTCTAAAAATATTTGATTGATTATTTATGTGGACGTTTTCGCATTATTCCTCAATCAATGCTGATTTGGGGGGGGGGGGCTGAAGAAAAGTTTTCCCAAATTTTCATATTTTTTTTCAAGAATTTTAGAAAATGATTTTAGCTCTTAATTGTAACAATTACCTACTAATTCATTCGTGTTTGTTTTGAATTGAAAGTGGCAAATATTAGGTGATAAATTCGACATTGAAAACAATGTCAAGTTTACTATTGTTCGAACAGCCTCTCATGGCCGGCTCGCACTTGGTAAAGTGAAAATGTACCTAACCTACAGCACTCGACTCCGTCGTGCCAATAATTCGGACGATTTTTCGCGCCGATAACCGCGTACGTATTCGCTAGAATACGAATACGAGTATTATTTGTTTTGTCTCAAAATTCCGTGAAAAGTACAATACGCACATTTTGCAGCTACGGTTAACCGAATTATCAATCGTATCCCATCGCGGAACGTATTTATTAGCGTTTCATCCTTATCACTAATTTTCATTCGACGATGGGTCATAAATTACAAATTTATTGCTTCGTTGAAAAGAAAAAAAAAATTGTTGTTTTCCAAGATACCTTCCAAGTTCTAAGTAGTATATGTATTGGTATTGCATACCTATATACTTGTGTGTGGCTCTCGAACAGTAGAGCCATCGTTGTGAGTAGTGTAGGTATTGCATTTGTAATTTGTTGAGTGCCTTCATTGGCACATGTATATGTATAGAATAGATATATAGCCTATCTACAGTTTACGTAGATTATGCTTTTTTTCACCTCGTAGCTCGTAATGTACACTCTCTCACAAACACGCACTCCTCGGTAGCCACGTTACGTACATAAAATTTTACGATCATTTTGTTAATAAGTGTTGAAATTTTTTTACAGTATACATATACTCGTATCGTACTCGTAATATTCAATATTGTACGTAAACGTATATCTCGTGTGAATGGTATTGGCTTCGGATTGATTTGCAGTGGGTAGTAAGAGTTGGCTTGCGTGTTAAATTTAGGTATACTGTAGGGTGTAGTACTTTGGAAATAATAAAATACTGAATGAGGATTGACAGATCCGGTCAACTATGCGTAATCATTTCCTGATTGCGTTGCACGGTGTCCGCGTGCTCGAGCTACCCCCACGAGCATTTAGAGCTATGGGCATCGGATTTGACGAGTCGCGAAGCTCCCTGGTCTAAAAAATCGAATCGATTTCACGCGTTATTTCAACTTGGTTAATTCATTTAGTTGATACTTTCATTACGTTACGGTAGTCGCAGGATGACCTTTGGCAGAGCTTTATCATGTCGGTCGTTTGAAACTGAAAGAACTGTGCGTGGGAAATTGAATTGATCGAGTTTAATGATACGAATTTTTTCCATTTTTCTGTTGTAGGCGAAGATGCTACCAATGAACAGTCGTACAGATATTTGACCATCGATGAGATGAAGAGTCTTGGTGATGATTCCTTACCGATTGATACGTCCAAAGAAGATAGATACGATACGACAGCAGGTGAGATTTGAAAAAAATCTGTTGATTAGGTTTGTTTGGGAGAAAAGAGAATCTCCGATTCAACGAACATTAACCGGTAATTTGAAATTCGCTCCAGCGGGGTAAAATTCTGAAATGTGGCTACTAGAGTGGTCCTTATTTTCAAAGTTGGGATTTTCCTACCTTCCAACCCCCGAAGTGGTGACCTCTGGTGAGAAAATAATTCTCTATTTTTTATTTTTGAAAAATTCAGGCCACGGTGGGCTCATCAATTTTCAAAAATTTGATTAAATACAAATTCACTGTAAATTTTCAAAATTTCAACTCTCATGACGATTTTAGCCACCTCCATTGAAAACCAAGATGACCCCCTAAAATAGCTGAAATTTAATGTACCTAAAATACGAATTTCAGCTATTCTGGGGGACCGACTTGGTTTTCTAGGGATGGGGTTAAAATTCTTATGAGAGTTCATTTTACTCAAAAGAGATTTTTTGTAAGTGTTAGAACTTGAAATTTTTGAATTTTGAAAATTTCGCTTTGAAGTTGGATTTTTTCAAATTTTTGAGAATTGAGATACTCATTCTGAGTTTTTTAAAAATGGAAAAAATAAAAAATAGGGAATTATTTTCTCACCAGAGGTCACCACTTTGAGGGATTTTTTTTGTCATATATTCAAGGACCACCCTAGACTAAGGAACTACCTAGACTGGTTACCTACCCGAAAAAGGCCAATTTGGTGTTTTCCTGAAATCGTCTTATAAAGGAGGTATCCTAAATCAAAAGAGCATGCAAAAACACATCATCAGCTAAAATTTTAATCACTGAAGTGCATTTTCTGATTTTTGATGAATTTTAAAAAATCAAATCTGGTCCAAAAATGATTTTGAAAAAATCAAAATTTCATCAAGTTGACCTAGAAAGCTGAAATTTGGGGTGTACCCTTACCTTACTTTCAACGTCAACTCTTCGAATGAAATGGAAATGGTTCTGAGTCGTTTTGAGCACTTCTGGAGCCTCCAGCGAATTTTTCAATGTTGAAGGAACACAATACGTTTTCAAAATCTAAGAACCAAAATCCAATTTTGATCATGGGGGGTCGGTATAGTACTTTGAAAAATTAACAAAATTACCTATTATGACTTTTTGCCCAACTTGCAAATTGAAGAGGCTACTAATGATTTTTAATTTCAAAAAATCGCGATGAAAAAAATGAAATGAATACTAGGTCAAAAAATAAACAAATTTTAGTATGTTCATGTTTTTTCTTACTCTAAAATTTAAAAAGTTTTTGGGGCTCGAAAATTGTAAATTTAATGAAATTTTCAGCAAATTGAAAATTCTTGAGCTTCTAAAACTATTTAAATTTTAGAGTAAGAAAAAAAATGATCATAACAAAATTTGTTTATTTTTTGACGTAGTAGTAAGGTATTCATTACATACCGCATTTATTTTTTTCATCGCAATTTTTTGAAATTTAAGATCATTTGAAGCCCCTTTAATTTTCAAGTTGGGCAAAAATTCATAATAGGGTATTTTGTTCATTTTTCAAAGTACATACGTACTATTGACCTTCATGGTCAAAATTGGATTTTGGCTCCTAGATTTTGAAAACGTATTTTGCCCCTTCAATTTTCAAAATAGGCAACTTGTTTATCTTAGATCTTTTTTATTCGTACCCTGTTACTCGTATATCCAAATGTGAAGTTTGTACTGCCACTCGCCGGACACCCTGTATACTTTGAAATTAGGGTATGAATTAGTAAATTTTAGCTTTGCGTAAAAGTTTGTCGAAATTTCAACATACAAACATTTTCTGGAGACTCCAGAACTGCTAGAAACATTTCGAAGCCATTTGTAATCGATTCGGCGTGGAATGTCAAAAATGGGATATACCTACATATACAAACTTTCAGCTTTCTATGTCAATGTGGAGAAATTTTGTTCCTTATTTTTTAAATTTTAAAAGAACCATTTTTGTGCCATACAAAATTGCTATTTTCAAAGATAAATTTCGTCCTCAAATTTGATTTATTTTTGGAAAATGAGGTGGTCAAAAATGTGAAATTCTGTCCACTTTCGATTGAAATGATAGTGAAGCCATTAAGTGAGATACATATATATATGGATTTTAATGAGCGTTTTGGCGAATTTCTGCGAATTCACAAAATATTGCATAACGAATTTGTTGAGCGAAATTCTATCAACTCGATTAATTATCAACTAATACGATCAAAATTAAATATCGAGTTTCAATATTGCATATTAATTTTTTTTTTCAATTTATTTACAGGACACGATGAATCTATCAGCCCTCAACACACCTACAATCAGCTGAGCGCTGCTCCGGTGATTGATAACGTCGACGTGACCAGAGCCCCAGTCATACAAACAGGGTAAGTATTCCAGTACAAGTTTAATTTCCTCAAATCTTCCCTTCGTAACGTTTAAAGAAAATGTGTACTTTCAAAAACACACGAGCGTTTCCTTTGAAGTGTACGCCGAAAAGTGGCTTGTTCAGTTTCGCGACATTTCAATCGTAAACAAAAGTGAATTAAATAAAATTGAAAATACATACGTGCCTGAGTTCGGATAATATGGTACGTGGCTCGATGCCAGACCCGTTCGAAAGAGACCACTACGTTTATCTGCTCATAAATCACCATCGTAAATTCGTCGATCGGGTATAAAAATTTTGATTAATTATATTTGGCTCGAGGTCGAGTCGGTTTGCCCTCTTAATTTTTCTCCGCCCGTAGCAACTTTTTAAAATAAAATGTACGTAAATTATACATAGTATGATTCGAACATGTGCTTTGCGAGGGAAAGGGCATCTAGGCGCCTGAAATATTTTAAAAATGTTACTTAGTCATTTTTATGCGTAAATAACTCGACTTCGGTTGAGATTTTTATCGATCAAATATACATGCATATAACGAATGTCTATTTTACACGCTGCATTTTTATGTAAAGGAAACTGAAATGGAAGAGGTAAGTTGGTATATTATTTGAAAGGAAATTTATCTATCGATAATTTGTTGATTGTAGCATTTAGTTACTTACGGTAGTTCTTTACCCATGAATTAATACGAAATTATCTTCCCGACGAATGGCCTGTTTTAGTACGAGGTACCTATTTATTTTGAGATTAGTTTTGATTTTATTTTTTCATTTTTTTTTTATGTACTTGCACGATTTCTCGTGTGATTGAGTAGAATTTAGTATTGGAATGAAAAATACACACACACCCACTTGATTGTTCTTTTTTATGAAAAACCAATGGTAGATTAAAACGTTTAATGCAAATAATTTGGTTACAGCTTCTTGGTGAGTTTTCTGGTCGATGCCAAAGGTGGTGCAATGCGTGGGTGTCGTCATAGCGGAGTTCGCGTCATAGTTCCACCTCAATGCGTTACGATGCCAACTCGAGTAACGTGTAGATACATTCGAAGAGATAAACCAAATCATCCTCCGCCTCCGCCGCTGATGGAGGGCGAAGCTTTAGCGAGTAGAATACTAGAATTGGGACCGGTTGGAGTTAAATTCTTAGGGTGAGTTGGTATTCTCATTGAAATGTGTTTCCATCAATCAATGATACCGCGGTGAATACTAATTGTTTCATTCGAATTTCAGCCCTGTTGTTATAGAAGTACCTAATTTTGCCGCCCTTAGAGCTAACGAACGAGAAATTGTGATATTACGTTCGGATAATGGCGAAACGTGGAGAGAACATACCGTAGATTCGAGTAGTGAAGCTGTGCATGATATTTTATCGAGGAGTTTCGATAAAGATGGAAGTACGTTGAAGTATACTCGAATGAACATGGTTTGTAGGGATGGCGATTGTAGGGTAACGCAATAAAAATATTTTTAATGATTTGCAATTAGCTAAAAAAAAGTTACTCGTTGTGAAACACAAATTTTTACCACTCTTTTTGGAATTATTCGACCTCTTCAGCGCTACAAACTCCCATCATATTTATTTAAAAAAAAAAAAAAATGAAAATTTCTCTTTTTATTTGCTCTTCCAACAGGAACAATTTTCCAAATGTTCACTAAGAAAATGTCGATCAAATTTATCGCCTCAATCTCGAAACCATTTTGATCCACATTGCCTTATTTATTACCTAAGTACTAATTATTAATCGATTGCTCATTTCGTTCCCGCAGATCAAATCCAGT
This sequence comes from Planococcus citri, assembly GCF_950023065.1. Taxonomy (NCBI): domain Eukaryota; kingdom Metazoa; phylum Arthropoda; class Insecta; order Hemiptera; family Pseudococcidae; genus Planococcus; species Planococcus citri. The sequence continues at coordinate 34,116,889 of NC_088680.1, forward strand.
CCGACGAGCCGAATCGTATCACCTCCATAGTAACGCACGATTTCCCGCACTATTTCGCCATCGTGTCTCGTATTCGTCAAGAAGTACACGCGATTGGTCCAGAAGGCGGTATGGTTTCGTCTTCGGTGGTACCTCAAGTTCAAGCAGTATTCCCGCAAGGAGCTTTAACCAAAAAAATCAAAGTCGGACTTCAGGTAAATTTATTTAAACCGAGAAAAAATGCGCCTTCTTCGGCTCTCAAAAAAATTACCGTCAATCACGTAACAAAGAAAAAGAAATTCACCTTAATTTGGTAGAAATACTTACTCATTTTTTCAACAAAAAAAAAATCCTTCGACAAAAATTGAGAATTTTAATGTATACTTTATTTTTTTAAGCGTTGAAAACGCTCCACGAGTTTTTATTTCCAAAGAATTTTCTCTCAAAGTGGAGAAAAAAAATTTCACAAAAGCTGTGCGTTTTTAAAATGTAAATATATTTATGTACTCTTGATCGTAAAGTCAAGTTTTACGTATCAGTATTATACGCTAAAGTTTAAAATTCTGTGAAGTGATCGTCTCAAGAAAACATTTCTAGTCGTCAGCTGGTTTGTGTTTTGTGGTAATTCTGGGAACATTTTTTTCAGCAGCCGAGAGCTGCTTTTTTGCTTTTTATAAAGATTTTTTTTTGTTTTGATTTATCGAACGAATTAGTATTCAAAGATGGATGGGTGTGTTCGAGTGTTTCTATTATTATGCACTTTTTAAAACGTTCCATGGCCATAAAATTAGCTATATAATATGCGTAGTTTGTGACTACGCTGGTATCTAAACATGTTTTATGTGTTGTTATGGTAATTATGGAAATTTACAACGAATGGGTTTTCAGTGCGGAAAATATTTTCCTGTTTTAAAATTTTTTGAAATCAATTTTGCTGGTTTTCTGAAGTAGTTCAGTTTCAGTATTTTCTAGACTTTGAATTCTATGCACTTTTTGGTAAAAAATATCCCTTCGAGGGTATTTATTTGTGTCAATTATACGCCAAAGATTTTCCTCGCAGATGTAGTCTTCTCTTTTTTTCAGTTATACTAGAGCATTTTATGATCTCTCTCTGTCTCCCTTCTGTTTCTATTTTTTTTTTTTTTTTAGTGTAGGATTTCAAATTTTATCTACCTTATTGTGTAACTTGGAGTCTGTTTTAAGCTTCTTTCTTTTTCGTTTTACCCTTTTTTCCCTTCTTGATGGAGTTAAGCTTTTTAATTCTGTCTTTCATGTGGTGTATTTTCTGAAACTGGGATTTTCGGATTTTTACTAACGATTAATTTATCTCATTACTTTAGTGATTAATTTTAGCATGTGGCCGTCAATTGTTGTAAATCGTGTGGCAAAGATGAGGAGCATTTTCATGTCTAGGTTGAAGGGTTGATATGGAATGATGGAGTCATCTAAATTTGTTTGATTGTTAAAAATAAGTCTATGAAGATATTACACTAAAAATAGGACGGCTCGTCTGCATTATTAAAATTTCAAATTTTTCGATGTCTCGGAGTGACGTTTATTGTATGGAAAATTTTCTATTTTAGCTTGAAAATTAGTTCAGAATTTCTTTTACTATCCATATAATATGGGTAAAAATCGGATTTGGAGCTTACAAAGCTACAAAAAAGCTCAATTTGACGAATCTGCTACGATATTTATTTGTAGTTTGAAATTTCTGCTCTTGATGAACCCAAATTTCGAAAGTACAGGAAAGAAGGAATCTGAAAAACATCTAATGTTATCAGTGCATTTTTGATGGGGGGGGGGGGGGAGTACGAGTGGAAAACGTCGTGCTCAAAGTGCTGCAGGAATTTGGAAAAGTTCCTACGAAAGTTTCACCCTGAAAGATGAAATGACTCGAAAATGCTCTTCATTCATACCTTACATACGCCTATACTTACCTCTACGATCAACTAATTGAATGTTATTTTTGTGTTGTCTCTCCTCCCCTTTTTAAGTGGTTAATTTTAAGAAATGTTATTGGGTTTATAGATACGAATGTGTTTAACACTACTAACATTTTACACTACTGATAAAAATATTGATCTGTAGTAACAACTAACAACCTTTTGTAAATCTAACCTGTTTTTCAAACAATTTTTCGTTAATGTTCTTCTTGTTGTTGATATTGTAAAATCAATGGAGAATTCGCTTGCCTTACTAACACATATGCTTAGCTAAACTACAATTTTTCCTTATAATATTTAACTAACTACTATAACAACTGTAATAACACGCGTGTATATGGAATACATATACCTTTTTTTTAGCTACATGTATTGTGTATATAAACCTAAGTATATGGTTCCTGTGGCACGTTAATATGTATGTCTGTCCGTGTGTTCTCTTCTTCGCCCTGCGTCTTTTCTTCTCCTCTTTCCGTTTCTGTCTATCTCTCTGATCTGATCATTGTGTAAATGTGAACAAAAATGCCCAATAAATTTAGTTTTTATAAAAATTGACGCATTTATTTTTTGTAAATGTAATCGGAAAACTCCGGAAATGGTATTATTAAGCGCCTTTTCGTGTAATTGCTATTTTTTTTTTCGTTCTAGAAATTAACACACGAGGATGTGGTGGCGTTTAAGAATACACGAGTCGTTCGACCAAAAAATTCTTTATAGCTCCGGAATAAATATTATTTTTATGGTTTTCGGCGAAATAAAAAAAAAATGAGTGAAAAACTAATTTATTGGGCTGATTTTGTATAAAACACTTGCTTTTTAACGATTATTCTGTGTACAGATATGCATTTTAAGGCGCTTTTTGCAACAGCGAAGGCTTTTTTTGTGACCATATTGTAATATTTATTTCGCGAGCTATGCTTTGAATTTTTTGTTATTTTTTAATATTCGTCACTGCCTGCTTTGTGTGTTAATTTTTTTTTTCGTGCTTGGCGCTTATGGAAGAATGTAAATTGGGTGTTTGATGCGGTGGTGATGGAAGACTTGATTGGGGTTTTTCAATTGTGAATTGACCGAACTGATTGATAATCGGAATAGCGAATTATTTTGAAAAAATAATTATTTTTGATTTTATTTCTCGTTTATTGAAGATTCGAACGTTTGAGCGGTTGAATTGAGTTGTTCATTTGAACAGATTATTTACAAACGGTTCAAACGTTTTGGCGGGTGGGGAAAGTACAGGTATCAAACCGGTTCTGTTGCATTAGAAAAAATTTTAAAAATTGAGCTGTTACTTGAATTAAAAGTTATAGGAGAAAATTGATACATCTCGTTAATTTTTTATAATCAGTGATTTTTTTCCCCCAAGATTGTGGGGAAGTAACAAAAATTGGAATTATTTCATAGAACGAGAGGGAACACCAGAAATACATCCTACCAACATTTTTTGAAAATTTAATGAAGGTTATGTTCAAAATTCGATCATCGATTCATCTTAGTTCACGAACAAGAACAGCTAAATAATTTTTCTATTCGAGTATGAAGTATTTTGAATAATTTCTGAGCTTCGAAATTACGAGATAGATTAATTACATTTTTTTCAATTGAAAAAAAAAAAAAAAGGGCACCGAAATGGTATTTATTTTATTTGGTCGTTTTAGCGAGTACTTTATGGCTGAAATTATACGCAAGAATAATCGATTATGATAATGAGTAAGTATACGCCGACGATGTTCGTATTTCCGAATTCACAACTTGGAATTTGTTTTCGTATTTTCTGCGATGAAAATGTTTCTAAAAATTAAATTCATTGACGAAAATTGACGGAAATTTTATACTGCATTAGGAAAACCTAGAGATATCACAATTTTCCGTCCATGTTCGTTCTCGTCAATAGGATTTTTATGTTGTTACAGGCTCAACCTATACCGTCCGAATTGACGGCAGCCGTTTTGGGTAATTGTGTCGCAGTTTCTCCTATAGTAACGATAGAGCCAAGACGTCGTAAATTCCATAAGCCGATCACATTGACGTTACCAGTTCCGCAGGCGGCCAATAAAGGAATGATTAATCAGTATTCAGGCGATGCTCCTACCCTAAGATTACTTTGTAGTATTACAGGTTGGTCAAAAATCAGATTAATTTGAAGATAAACTTCAACCTTTTGATTAATAAAATGTTTTTGGTTTGAATAGGAGGTACGTCACGTGCTCAGTGGGAAGATGTTACCGGGTCTACGCCGTTGACGTTTGTCAAAGAGTGTGTCTCGTTTACTACGACCGTTTCGGCTCGGTTTTGGTTAATGGATATTCGGGATATTGCGGTCGCCACGAAAAAAGCTACTGAGCTGTATCGCGAAGCTATTCATATTCCTTTTATGGCCAAGTAAGCGATGAATGATTTGCATTAGAAAACAGTGGTAATTCTGAGAGCTATACTTCAGTTTGGTGTATTTTTCTCGTATCCTTTCAGATTCGTTGTATTTGCTAAAAGAATCGACAATAACGAAGCTAGATTAAGGGTATTTTGTATGACAGACGATAAAGAAGATAAAACGTTAGAAAATCAGGAACATTTCACCGAAGTGGCCAAGAGCCGCGATGTTGAGGTTGGTAGATCATTCTTGGAAATCTTGGATATCCAAGGGGTTTAAATTACCTCACTCGATGAGTGAAATGTGAACGCGATCAATGATGTGAATTATTTTGACTGCAGGTTCTTGAAGGAAAGAAGCAACTAATCGAATTAAGCGGTAATTTGATCTCGGTGACGAAATCGGGTGATCAGCTCAAGCTTGGATTTAACGCTTTCCAAGAAAATCGACTACCGTTCACTATTCGTATCAAAGACAGCCTCGCAGATCCAATCGGTCGTATGTTATTTTTCAAAGAACAGAAGGTAAATAGAACCAGTGGATTTTGATTCTCTGTTGATTACGAGGTGGATATTTATCGAATATTTGATTTCAGCCGGTTAAAACTAGTACCCCGCATCCGCCTATTTGCGTATTAAATATCGTTCTTCCTGATACCATAATTCCAGATTCCGAATTCGGAGATTCGCCTATTCGTAAATATAATTTGTTAAATGATTCACGTGAGTATGTTCGTGGTAAAAATTAACTGACTTTTGAGTATTGTTTTCTTCGTTGTATTTACATCCTTCATAATTTTTCTCTGTCTACAGAAGGTTACCATCGTTCCGAATTGAAGTTTTCGGATATTAGTAATTTAATCGGCGAAGACTGGGAAGCCCTGGCGGAGAAATTAGGTATACGTTCTTCCGAATGTAAAGTGATCAAAATCGAAAATCCAGAAGGTACTGCTAGACAATCGTCCGTCATGTTGAAACAATGGAATCAACGCGCCGGTACTAAAGCTACTGGTATGTGCTCTCATGTGGCTCATTAAAGGAGTAAAAAAGCCTCGTGGAATGACAATGAGTTTGTTTTCTTTTTTCATAGCTAACATATTAGAATCAGCTTTGCTCAGTATTGGAAGAGAAGATATTGTTCAAGAATGCTTTTTAAATACCAACCAAAAAAATAAATTACCCAATGAAAACGGACTGATTACGCATAAGGCAGAAGTAAGAAATCTTGCGCTTTCATTTCATTTTTATCTCCTACATGAATTTTAAATAATTTTTTTCTCTTCACAGGATATTCGAGGAAGTAAAAAGGATCCATATTCGAGTAAGTTTACGAACGATTCCCATTTTAGTTTTTTATATGCTAACGAAAATCATTTTAGGGTTGAATTTTTTTTAGACATAGCGTAGTCTTCAGTTGAACCCTTTTGACGCCTAAGTCCAAGCTTCCTTTGCCTAATTCTGTGATTGAATTTCGATTTAATATTATTATTACAGCGGATGACGACGAAAAAAAATACACAGCCGAAGAAAAAATAATCGACGAAACCGAATTGAAAAGCGTTTCGGAACGTAAGCAAGAAATCGAAAAACGTTTACAGGATGAGCAAAACAATAAAAAAGAGAATCTCAAAGAACGAAGTGAAAGCGAAGAGAGAAGACCATTGTCGAGCAAGCAGTCGAGCGAAGACAGAGAAATAATTAAAAATGTCGTTCACGAAGACAAAGAAACATTCGAACCGGCCAAAATGACTTTCCAACAGAAACGTTTGTCTTTCGAAAAAGGATACTCGGTGGATAAAATCTTATCCGAGGGTATCGCAGCTGGCGATACTGCTCAGTCTGTCGTCGAAGAGCAAGACAAAACCGTGAAACGAGAAAAGTCTGTTGACAAAGTTCAGTCTGTCCAAAAAGAGCCAACGCCGGAAAAATCACCCGAAGACGTTAGCCAGAAACCACTCAAGAAAGAGAAATCGGTCGAAAGTAAAATTCCAGTTCAGAAGAATAAGTCTGATGATAAAATAGCTCAGAAAACCGACCAGAGAGAGAAAACACCGGAGGATAAGAAACCTGCTCAGAAAGGTAAATCTGTCGAAAAATCAGCATCCAAAGATAAAGTTGATAAAGTTTTGGAGAAATCGCCATCCAAGGATAAAGTTGATAAACCTTTGGAAAAATCTGCGTCGAAAGACAAGGTTGATAAGACTTTGGAAAAATCCGCATCTAAAGATAAAGTCGATAAAACTTTGGAAAAATCTGCCTCGAAAGATAAAGTTGACAAATCCCTAGAAAAATCTGCCTCAAAAGATAAAGTCGATAAACCTCTCGAAAAATCAGCATCAAAAGACAAAGTAAATAAACCTCTCGAGAAATCAGCATCCAAAGACAAAGTCGATAAATCCCTTGAAAAATCCGCCTCAAAAGATAAAGTAGCTCAACCTCTTGAGAAATCAGCATCCAAAGATAAGGTGAATAAACCTCTCGAGAAATCAGCATCCAAAGACAAAGTCGATAAATCCCTCGAAAAATCCTCTTCGAAAGATAAAGTAGCTCAACCCCTCGAAAAATCCTCTTCGAAGGATAAAGTAGCTCAACCCCTCGAAAAATCCTCATCGAAAGATAAAGTAGAAGAGAAAGTATCTACCGTCGTAGAAAAACCAGTAGTCGAAGAAAAAGTTAAACCTACTGAAAAAGCCAAATCATCCGATAAACAACCATCCGAAGATGGCGAAAAATCATCAACTTTCCAAGAAAAACGCTTATCATTCGAACAAAGTGACGGATCTCCTTCAACGACTACAATTTCTCAAACTACCGTGGTCACAACTAAAATACCAAGTGATGAGGCGAAAGCGCCCGAAACGATATCTAAAGTAACGACAACGACGACGACGACGACAACAGTTGAAAAACGATCAGATACAGATGCTAGACGAGATTCGGAGCTATTCGAAGGAGTTTCTTTAGGATTAGGCAAACTTGAAGCTAAACCGATCCCTGCTGAACAAAGTAAGCAAAACGTAATTTCTTTCTCAACGCTTCGAGCTTTGCTCATCAACTCACTTTAGCTTGGACGATTCGGGTTTCACATTTGTTGTATATATTTAAATGGAAATTGTACATGATGATTTTCATCGAACTTCCGCCGCCTGTTTCTTATTTATGTACACGAATTATCCGGATCTTTGTATTTTATATTGTGTGTTACATTCTCTTTTACCTAATATTGAAATTTGATCGTCGTATGATGCATTTTATTTTGCATTTTTGTTTAAAAATCACCTTTATATTAGATGCTTTTAATTTTTGTTTATATTTTTAAATCATCTATTTTTTTTCGTGTAGCTTTGCTGAAAAAGTTTGTTGTAGAAATGATTGAACTAAACGCGATGTGTAAATCTTGTTTCAGATTTCCTTTCACCAAAACCACTCATGACACCACCACCTAGTCCGGCTGAATTCAGCAAAGAAGGTTCCGAAGAATGGCATAAAACTGATTCTCTCGATAGCAACAGGAGTAATAAATCGGTTACTGGTGAGTTTCCATTTCCTTTCATTTTCTGAAATTGCATTATTTCGTATTTTGATACAAAATTTTGTTCGCAGACATAGAAACACCAAGTGAAACACAGACTGTTACGCCGACTGAATATACAGGTAAATATTCTAAAATTCTTACATGTATTTACGTAGCATGATATTCGTTCGTAAGATTCATGTTGTTTGCTATTATTTTTTCCATCGATTTTAAGTGAAATTTATTATTTGATCTTATGAGTATAATTAATGGTTAAATTGATGAATTTTTTTTTTGTTGATTATTAGAAGATAGACATATACTATGTTTATTGTCGCGCGTATGTTTATTATGCTTTTCAACGTTTCAAGCGATACTTGCGGGAATGAGAATGCATTTTTTTTTTCAGTTAATAATATCGTACTTCGTTGCGGTTATGTATTGTATTTTGTGATAAAAAATTTCATGTTGCATGTGACACACAGCGAATGGTTAACACACGTTTTGAATTATTAAAAATGTAATTATTTTCTATAGTCGAGAGAGGAGAAGCGAGCAAAAGAGAGAAGACGGTGTCGCGTGCAAACGGTATTCTTTTGTTTTTGTGTTGGCTTTAAAATGAGAATATGCGAAATTTTTGTTTAGATGACATCTATGTAAGACTAGAAAACATTAAACAGTGGAAACGTCGCAATAAACCGAACCACGGGTTCGAGATAAATTCGAAATTTTGCCTATCCGATAACCATCTGGACGCCTCCGTTAACCGCGTTTTATCTCCAAAGAAGCTCGCTGCTAGTTCAAGACATTTATCGCAGCAATGTTGTTTTATCGATTCGGGTGTAAGATTAAACGAGCAGGAAATAAGTAGCGCAAGTTTCAAACGTAATTTCGCAGCTTCCTGTTTGCCATCTTGCGTTTGGAATAGATCTTTGCCAAATTTACGTCTTTGTTTGGGGTTCGAATTTAGTCCTGTAGGTCAAGATATATCCGGCACATATTCCACTAGCGTCGAGTATTTCACTCCGGAGCCTAATTTTGTACCTAAGTACGGAGCGTATTGTATGTGGTCTTCGAACGATGATGACGATTACCCCGAAGGTAATTTATCATTCGTATGCGGTGCCTGTAAAAAACCAGTTCGATAACGCGTCTGCGGTGCGGTGGAGTTTACTAATGTGTTAACAATCGATAATCCTTTTTTTTTTTCACTTTTCTGCGCACGTTAACTGTCCCTGATTAGCCCGACCTGTGATAGAATAGAGAACTTGTTTGGTTGAATGATTCGTTCGTATCGAAAAATCTTGATTTTTTTCCTGTTGTCGTAAGGATTGTCGTTTTTTTTTTCAAAAAAAAATCCTCCTTGTTTGTTTTGTATGATTCTGAATGTACGTGAATCAATCTTTTGAAGTCTTAATTTTGTATGTGTAACGTGATACGATTTCAGAACATATTGCGTCTCATATTGTTTCAAACGACCACCGAGAGAATTTGCTAAATAATCTTAGCGAAGATTCTATCGAACAGTTACCAGTACCTGATTACAATTTCGAAAGCATAGCCGCCGAATCAGTTAGCGAACTAGAAGCTCCTATTAGTAGTCGCGTGCAAATCGTCAGCGAAACGAGCCCCCCAGAAGTATTCGTGTCCACGAGCCAGCAACCGCCACATCATCAACAGCAATCGCCACCTCAGAAATATACGGACGAAATGATCGACAAATTGATTGAACGAGAAAGAGCCAAACTGATCGCATCCGGTATCAAGTTTGATTCGGATACCGACGAAGAAGAGATTGAAAACGAATCCGCGAAACGAAACGGTCGATCTGACAGAATTGATTTGTCATCTGATGAAGATAATAACCGAGACGTAAATTCCGACTCGGACGCCGAAGTCATCAATTACCTTAAAGCGACCGATAACGACGATCACGTCGCATCCGATCACAGTGAACGATCTCCTCAGCGTAAAGTCGCGTTTAGATTGAATTCAGACGAGAACGAGCTCGTCTATCCGGGTCAAACAGATAGCGAAGAGAATACCAGTATTAGCGATAATAGCGACGATTCGGTAGCCAATGACGATAACTTAGTCGTCGCCGAACCCGCCGCCCCCGCTGCTACCGTCGTCGCCCAAGAGACGAAAATCTTGAAAACGCCACCCAACGAGGTGGAAAGAAAATTCGAAAGAATGGCGTCCGAAACGGAAGACGATGTTGGCAAGGTAGAAGGTGAATTTCATCGTATCGTTTCACAGCTCTCATTCGAAGAGGTAACCGATTGTTTGAATGCTTGGAATGAGACGGAATCAGCAGCTAAACGCGATTCGGGCGATAAACCCAACTCCGTGCCTGACGCCGGTCGTCCGGAAGGTACTATAGTCATTTTACCTCATTAAAAATCAAAAAACGCATTTAACACGAGTGCATTTTTGGCTACTTAATTATATGTACTTATCACAATGTGGTTGTGGATTTTCCGCTCAGCCCCGCGTGCCCGCCAACTGTACGCTTCGTTAACGCAAAGATTTTTTATGCAACAGAGATACGTAATATTTATTTATGAAGACTGCGTAATATTCCAGTACTTATGGTATATGTGTCTTATTTCATTTGAAATCGGTTTTATAATAACTTGCATGTCATTCAAAAGGTTATCTGCGTTTCTTTTAATTCTTCTTTTTACTTCGTCTATCAAGTAATCCTATAGCTGAAATGACATACCTACTTTTAGGAAGAACTTATTCGGCATGCTCAGAAGTATCGAGCACCTCCAAAACAATTTTTGTGTTTGAAATATAGGTTGGTCACCGTGAATAATAGTAATGGCGACTCATCACACCAATCACATTCTATTCCATCATGTTGCCGACCTACATTTTGAACCAAAAACTTGCTACGAGGAGCTCAATACTTCTAAGCACGCTGTACCTATCTATACTTATCTTTTTGATGGATGTCTCCGAGAAAATTATCGCTAAATAATTATGATGTCGTCGTTGAATATGAGTATGTGCACCAATGAGAAAAGAAAACTTTACTAAGCGCTGAAATAATCCCTACATATTTATTTTTTTACGTCTATCTGTAGATAGTTTCTATTATTGGCGAAAACCTCGGTATAAATCGGTCCGATACGCTTCTATGATCTACTTATTTTATAGGTGTTGGGTCGTCGCATTATGGAGCTTTACTGTATAATTATAAATATTATTGTTTTCTACCATATTCGCTTTCCTCTGAGCGTATGAGCTGGTTATTAGGCCTTATTCTATTTCATTCAACCTCATCATATACATTCATAGCCTATATGTGATTCTATAATCTCATTTCATTTGTAGTTGCTAATGTAACCTGAATTTTTTATATGAGTTATTTATTTTATTTACCTACTTACAAATCCTGGGGCTTGCTAATGCAAGTATTTGAATGGATCAAGTCGATACTATGAAGTTCAAAATTAGTGAAAAGCTCCCCACCCCGTTAAAGAGAAGTGCTTCTCCTCGTGATTAAAATACTAGTGAATTCATAATTGATCCCTCCTGATATGCGCTTTAGAATTTGGTCATTGTTTTTCACCTGGCAGAGTAATTATCATCTGTTGATTTGTCTCCTCAAAAGTACATATTTTTCATGTACCTACCTATCCCTAAAAAGATGAGAACAGTCGAGAAACTTTAATTATTTCAATTTATGAAATTTTTCATTGTTTATGAATGACCTTTTTACTTTTTTAAGAAGACAATTACTATGTTATCAATTTTTGCTGAATAGTCCATGATTTTAAAAAACAAAACAAAACATTTCCTCGCGATCTAAGTAAAATTTTTCCACTTGAGTACCTACCTATTTAAAGAAGCTGGGTAAATTATTCGACATCATTCTCAGTCTCACCTCACCTGTAAAAAAAAGTACCAAGTCAGAATAATGAATTAAGGCTCGTCATTGAATGAATTGGAGAGCATGAGTGGTTTTGATCAAGTTGTGTGAGTTTTCATATAGAGTGATTTCTAAAATTTCCAGCAAATTGTTGCAAATTCATTTTTTCATACCTACTTATAGATTCAGCGGATATATGCATATACTCAAATTTTTGAATCGATATGAGAAAACATTCATAATTTTACTGTGTACATTTACCATGTGAAAAGCAGGTATAATTTGAGAACGAATGAACAGAGTCTTTTCCTTTTTTCATCACCATATTTTTGCATGTTGATTATAATAATGAATCGCTTCCTAATGCTTTTATGTATTGAATATCTTCCATTTCAGGTGGAAAAGTTTGATGAATTTGACTATGTACAAATTCTTTCTGTTCTTCTTTCCTTTTAGTCGAATTTTCGCATTAATCATTGTGTTTTTACTAAATATCATAACTGCTTTGTTTGTTTGTTGTGTTTTTTAAAACCATACTAACCATACTAACACATTTTTTTTGTGTATTTGTTGTGTTATGTTAAAAGGCAATAAGCAACTCAGTACTGAAAGCGATACAACGCGTTCATTTTCACGAGATTTAGAAACCGATACTGTTGATAAAGAGGAAAGTATGGATTATGTATCGAGAAAGAAATTCTGGCAATCATTTGAATCAGCAAGTGTCGATAAAGTTTCTGGCACTGCTACTAGCTCGGCACCTGTACCTAAACCTAGGGCCAGTATTTGTACTACAGGCGTGACCATTGAGGAGGCACCAGTTGCCGCCAAACGTTCGACTGAGAATATTCGATCCGGGTTTGTTGTATCGAAAAGTGAATCAATGCAAGAACGAGTTTCTTCAGACACTGAACGTTTTAGTAGGCCGTCAATGAAAAAAGTCCATTCGTTGATGTCATATAGCACAGACTCTGAGGCTGAATACATTGCCACTTGTGGTATTGAGAAGTTAGCTTATGAGAATGTTGCATTTAGCGAAGAAGACGAGTCAATTTCTGAGGCAAAACCTGAGCCAGAAGTTGAAAGTGGTGTTAAAGCAAGAAAAATGTTCTTTGAAAAGATGCAAAGTAATTCGAGCCAAGAAAGTATTACTAGTCCACCTTCAAAGAAAGATGAGATTGCTGGAATCGTAAAAACCAGCATAGTCTCAACTGAAAAACAAATAAAGAAGGATTCTAGTCCAGATAGTGTTCCCAGTCAGATTTGTGAAACAGATAAACATGTTAGTCTTGTGAAGAGTGCAACTGCTTCAATTGAAAAACGAATTGAACAACCAGTAAAGAGGGATTCTAGCCAAGAAAGTATTACTAGTCCTCTGTCAAAAAAAGATGAAATAATTTCTGGAGTTACAAATGAAAAACCTCTGAAGAAAGACTCTAGTCTAGACAGTGTGTCAAGCACATCATCCAAAAAAGTTGAAAATGTTGGGCTTGTAAAAAGTGCAACTGCTTCAATTGAAAAACGAATTGAACAACCAATGAAGAGAGATTCTAGTCAAGAAAGTGTTACTAGTCCTCTATCAAAAAAAGATGAAATCATTTCTGGAGTTACAGATGAAAAACCTCTGAAGAAAGACTCTAGTCTAGACAGTGTGTCAAGCACATCATCCAAAAAAGTTGAAAATGTTGGACTTGTAAAAAGTGCAACTGCTTCAATTGAAAAACGAATTGAACAACCAGTGAAGAGAGATTCTAGTCAAGAAAGTGTTACTAGTCCTGTATCGAAAAAAGATGAGATTTCTGGAGTTACCGCTGGAGCACCTCTAAAGACCAACTCTAGTTTAGATGGTGCCTCAAGCACATTGTCCAAAAAAGATGGTCTTGTGAAGAGTGCAACTGCTTCAATTGAAAAAAGAATTGAACAACCAGTAAAAAGAGATTCCAGTCAAGAAAAAGTTACTAGTCCACTAACTAAAAAAGATGAAATTATAGGAGTTGCATCTGAGAAACAAATAAGAAAAGACTCTAGTCAAGATAGCATTAGTAGCACCCCATCCAAAAAAGATGACCATGTTAGTTTAGTGAAAAGTGCAGCTGCTTCAATTGAAAAACAAATTGAGAAAGAACAATCTACTACAGGGCTTGTGGAGAACACCACCAAGGTGATCAAAACAGGTTCAATTGAGAAGATTGAAACTCCTGTTAAGAAAGAACCTAGTCAAGAAAGTATTTCAAATGTATCCTTGAAAAAAGATTCCCCTGTTATACATATGGAGAGTGTTACTAGCAGTATTGAACAAATTATTAAGCAAGAATCCAGCAAAGAAAATATTACCAGTTTACCTTCTAAAAAAGATGAAATTGTGCACACAACTCCAACCACAATTTTGTCAAATCAAGAGAATCTTGAACAACCTTTGAAGAAAGACAGTTTTGTAACTAGTGACAAAAAGGAAGAAGTAGTTAAGACAACTATTGCAAAAGAACCTACAAAAACTATTACTAAAAAAGAGGATGTAGAAATTACAACTTCTGAAAAAGTGGAACCTTCTGTCACAACTAAAGTAAAAGAAACTGTTGTCACAACTTCCTCAGCATCCAAAATAGATGCACCAGTTGTTACAACTAAAGTTGAAGAAACAGTTGTCACTACTTCCCCTGAAGGAAAGCTTGTTACAACAATCATTAAAGAAGAAACATCAACAGAATCAATTGAAAAACACCTTTCATCAAAAATAGATGAGAAAATTGTATCCATCCATAAAGTCACTGAGCAACCTGTCAAAGGAGATGTCAGTTTGAAGAAAGTCCCATCAAAAGATGAGTCTCTTAGCCAAGTTGAAACTACTGCAGTTATAACTACTACAAAAACCTTTGAAGAACCTGTTATAAAAGATTCTTCCAAAGAAGTTGTCACCTGTGAGCAACTTGTTTGTTCTATTCCAACAACTACATTAAGTTCAACTACTGTCACTACTACTAGAACCCAATCTAAGCCGTCAATTGACAAAGACTCTAGTATAGAGAGTGTAACTAGTGTATCTTCGAAGCAAGGTGACCTTTCTAATTTAATCAAGAGTACTGTCACAACTTCAATAAGTATTACTGAAAAGTCAATTAGTAAAGATCCTAGCCTGGATAGTGTGACAAGTTTATCTTTTAAAGCAGATGAACCTGCTGGAGTGATTTCTGAGAATTCTCAGTGTAAAGATTCTATTTGTGATAGCTCAAGTCTGTCTTCCAAGAAAGATAGACCCATTGAAGCTACAGATATTGTGAAATTAGATACTCAGTCACCATCCACTATAGAATCCAAGCCAAATGGTAGTTTAGATGAGAGCATAGACAGTACTCAATCTGAATCTGATATAACTCCTGAAGATCTGAGAGACAAACAGTTTATCATGCAGGATTGGGAAAGTACCAGTGAACTGTTGGAAAACTTGGTTCAAGATAGAACTATACCAATGGCTCAATCATCTGGCATTGTTGTACAAGAGATTTCTCAAAGTCAAATCAGATTCAGTGATTCAGAACAGTATAAACATTTCAACAGTACTCCAGCATTCAGTGAAGATGATTCAGAATGTGAGGCTTTGAAAGAGGAGGCAAAAGCAGCTGCTGAAAATCTGATTAATGAAATTGAAGAAGAACTTGGTAAACGACCAGATATTGTAGAGTGTCTGCTGAAAAATAAAATTGATGAGCTTGTAGAAGAGATTGCCTCATCAAGTAATGATATCACAGATGAAGATCTCAAAAGTACAGGTACTGAAATAGATCTGCCAATGCCATATGGCTTTGAAGACCCCACATTAATGAAAATGAAAATCAGCCAAGCTTCGCCAACTGAATACGAAATAAAATTTGAACAAGTAGAGGAATTCAATGTCCTTGAATCAGTTGATTTTGAAGAGCCAATCATACCAGATGATATGGAAATTGGTGTACAAAGTGGTAGTGAATCTTTAATGAGCCTTAGTAAAAAAGAAGTAATTAAACCATCTAGAATACCTATCAGGAATGGCGCCAAATCATCAGCAGAATCTAAAAGTCCAGTTGTTCAAAGAAAAACTAGTGAAGAGGATAAATCCAGAACTAGTACATCTCCAGAATATGTACAAGATTTCATAGAAATCCGTCAGGCAAAACATCATCGGAAATCTGGAGCTGATTTTGAGCCATGTTCTAGTTCCAGTGAAAGTCATTACCATTCTTTTGAACATTCTGGAACTACAAGTAGACCTTTGTCATCTGATGTTGAAGGTCTACTGAGTGGAGGTGGTGTCCCAGGTACAACAGGCTCATCTGAATATGAAACTGCTGCTTCCCACGATACATCTCATGATTTCCATACTGCTATGAGCTCAGCATCTCTTCATGAATCAATTAAATCTATTGATTCGGAAAGTTCTGGTAATTTAGGAAGTGCAGAAGTGTCCAGCGAGGTTTCAGAAACTCTTGTGGCCTCATCTGCAGAACTAGATCATGATATTGATCTACCGCCTTCTCATTATTATGATGATAATACCAGAAGAAGTGCGTATAGAAGTTCTCCCATTGAGCCTTATGATCATGATATCCCAATGGAGGTGATTAAAGGTGTTAGCCAGAGTTTTGATATGAGCCATCTTGAACCATTTGCCAACTCGCAGAAAAAATCAGTCGAGCCAGCACTTCAAGTTCGTTCTCAAAGTGCTAAATTCAGAGAAGACTTGCATGAAATTGATGATAAACTGCTATCTAGCTCTGAAGATGTTAGTATGTTCAGCTTGACTGATGGTGGCACTAATTTGCAAACTGTCATTGAAGTCAATAGTGCCGCTGAATCTGATAAAATGGACAATTCCATCATTTCAGAACAGAGTTTGACCATCTCAGCCACCTCAAACCAGTTTAGTACCTCATCATCAGCTGAACTGAAAGATGAAATTGAAGGAGATAAGAAACCAGGAGACTTGAATTCTGTCCAATCTACCCAAGATCTAGTTACTAAATCTAGTAGCAACGCTAGTGCTACCTGTGCCCAAATATCATCGAGTAAAATTGATAAAAGCGATAGCAAAGATACAATTTGCAGAGATATCTCCATCGATGATATACCAAATATCACCATTCAGCATTCGACACCCCCTCAGCATCCTCCTGTGGCAGATATTGTTCAAGAATCGCCTTCCAAAGACCCTTCTATATCTCCTGATAGTGAATCTTTTGAATTAATCGAACAGCCTGATATGATGGATGATTTTGTGATCATTGAAGAGGTTGCTAAAGAGGCATGTGAACAAGACCCTGAGGGGAAAAGCATCAAGATCACTGGAAAACGTCAAATTGCCATGAGTTACGATGATGAAATTGTTATTCCTCCTAAAACCTCTTCAACCCTCACTAGAATCGAATATTATGGCGGAGCAGATGGTTGCGGATTCCCTATTGAAGGGGTTCCTGAAGTTGCCAGTAAACCTGCTGGTGATGAAAATGATGTTTACGAACATGAAGTTGAAGAAGGTAAAAAATGGATAGAGATGCAGTTCCAAGCAGATTCTGAAGATGCTTCGGGGTACGAATATGGTTATGAACGTGGTCCTCTTGAAGATATCAAAGAGGAAGATACGGATGATATGCAGAGTAGTAAAATGGGCAGTGTTGGAAGCCAAATTAGCCAATCAATTGGTAGTTTGGGTAGTATGAAACAATCCTTGAGTTCAACACCCGACTATGACATTCTGGCAGGTAAACGTTATTTTGCCAACAAATCTTCTGATAAAGATGACGTATCGCAAGGTTCTTTGCAAGAATTTGAAAGACTGGAACAACTGATGACTTTGGAATCAGTCAAGAACAAGTTATCTGGATCACAAGATTCATTGGGTAGTAACAACTCAACGAATGGTGGTGGTAGCAAGAAACGAAGTGCTACTGGAGACGACGTCAGTGTATCTTCACTGAACGAGTTTGAAGGCTTAGAGCATGCTTGTTTGGAAGCTGAAAAAGTCAAAGAACGTGCTAGAATCGAAGAACATCTTCTATCGCAAATTGAAGAAGGACATGAAAGTCAAGCATCCGAGTCCGAAAGCTGTGAAACATTAGAGAAGAGTTGCTACGAGTCTGATAATGATGAAGATTATGATCAGAAGATGTTCGAGATTGATGAGATAATCAGACAAGCTCAATCCAACGTTGAAAAGTTTGTCGATGTCGATCAGCTTGAACGAACTGAATCTCTCGGACGAGGAGATTCGTTCGAAGAAACTGCACGTATACCAGATTTTGAACTAGATCAGCCCCTCACTGAGAACACACATTCTTCATCAGATATCTACAGTGGTAAAAAATACATCGAACATTTCGATCTGTCTCACTCACTTACCACCAGCACTGATTCCCTAGAACCCAAAGGTAAACCCGGAGATATCCTTGTTACCAGTACCGATTCACTGGAAGGTGGCCCCACTACAGCCACAACCAGTAAGAGCAAGAGCACTGTTATCAGTGATTCGCTCGATGCCACAGATAATCGCGTCGAATCACCTCGCAGTGCCTACGATGCCGATGAAGAACTGCAAATCGGCGCCGGAGACGACTTTGACACTCGTCGGTTGTCTCCTCACCACTTGATGCTCAGCAGCCCCGATTCCCTGGACGCGACCAGCTCCGCTGGGACTCACGCTACATATCACAACGAAACAGATTCGGCTATGTCGAGTAGCTTCACCAGTGCTGGTTCCAATACCATGATTTCCAGCACAGAAAACCTAGAAAACATCGTTACCAATTATTCGAATTGGCTCGACAGTAATCCTTACATGACCGAGGTTGCTTACAACGTTTCCGATAAAAGCTACGTTACTACTGAACGAGTCGCTGAATCAAGCAATCAGCAACGAACCACCTCGTCGCAGGGTCAAGATGCCAAGAAACTGTACGAAAAAGACATGGCAGCCTTTCAACCCGGCGAATACTACAGTGAAACTCGAGAAGTAGATAGCGATGGCAATGTACATATTAAAAAAGTCGTCGAAAGTCGAGCCGTGGTCACGTCTGAGAAAGTACAAAGCAGTGAAAAAATAATCCTCGATCCAGAACAGTATCGTGGTCACGTAACCAATACCGATTTCACCACAGTATCCTCTTCCTCCTCGCATTTCGTTACTACTACCACTAGTACTACTACAGAATCCTCTTCCGGATTTAAGACAGGTATTCGTCTCCTTTTTACTCTAACAAAAATTACATAAATAAAGATCAAACCGTTGTAAAATGCGCTGCGCCGCTTTTGAAACAGTGTTGCAGAATATTGAGCAGCGTTGTTGTGTAGTCTTTTGTGTCGTAATAGCGATATGGTCGCCCGATTCTGGGGCTGCAGCGTTGTTTTTGTTTTTTAAGGTTCAGCACTTCGCTCAGCAGCGTTGACTATAGTTATCTACCTATGTTTAGTCGAAGTGCTTATTTTTTGAGTTGCTTTACCTGAATTTTTACCATAAATACAACGAATATGATATCGTATAATATTATGAAGAGTTGGTTTTGGTTGTGTTTTCCCTTTCATTTCTGTGGAAAATGTTGAATTTTACTACCTATACATAATATAATTTTAGAAATAGCTATTAGAAGTGCTGAATCAGCATGCCAATGCTGTAAGTACGCTTTAAGCTTTTCTTCTTTTGATGTGTGTGCCCCTGTGTTCTAGCATGAGCCTGGCCTGATCTCCCTTTTCAACAGCTTTTTATGCCGTCAGCTTTTGGATTTTATTATTATTGGTTTTGTGGCAAAGTAAAGTTTTCTTTAGGCGTGCACGAATAGGTACCTAATTTACCGAGCAGTAGGTAATACCGGATTACCGCGGATCTGGTCAATAATGGTCGTTGCGGAGGTGGTATTCACGATGCATGATGCGGTTGTGTGTATTATTATTTCGTTGATCAACTGTTGTCGATGAAGGTGACAGATTGAATTATTTCCGGTCGATGTTACTATCAACCATTGAGGAAATGTGTGAGATGGTTCTGTCAATCGTTCGATTCAAGATATGAAAGTACATGAAATTTCTTCTTTACGCTGTTAATTTTTATCATTTATCAAATTTTGGATCATAAAAACTGAATTATCCGTTATTTCGAGATTATTCGATTAATTATCTACGTGTTTATACAAATAAAAAAAAACCTACATCGAGACATACCTACGCACGTGAAATGGATTTGGAATTTGGATCCTACAACGAATAAATTTGCATGTGTTGACCAGCTTATTATCTCGAAGAGCACCACTAGCTTTTTGATTTTTTTTTTGTTTTTTTTGGTGTATTGAAAATCTCAACGAATCAATCATCCCGCTGTTGCGCTTGTTTATTAATTCAATTTTGTATTCTACGATTTTCGTAACTGAATAAAATTTTTCTTTTCGTATTTTAATTTTTTATTAACGTTTTTATTTTATATTTATGTATTTCAGCAACGTAAAAATGAAAGCTTTAGCTGTGGTAGATTGTGCCAGATAACACATTCGCTAACGTTTACCAAAAAAAAGCTTATTGAGCACTGATTAATTTTTTTCTTTTTACAGTCTTTATTTTCTATTTGCACTAAACTGATGAAATTACTTATTTTATTTTTTAATGATTTGAAATATTTTTAATTTCGATCGAAATAACGTTCTAATTGTAATTTTTCATCCGTGATGATATTTTTAATCGTGTATTTTGTTGTGTTTGCAGAATCAAATGTTCGAGTAGAAAAGAAAGAAGTTTCCGGAGAAGGATCTTCTGGTAAGTTGATATTTTAGATGTAGATTTATTTTTAAGCAAGAGAAATATTTCGTTTTTAATTTAGGAAACTGTCAATAAAATTATACTTTTGAGCTTTTTCAAAAATTTTTGTTGAAATATCAAGAAATACTTACTTCCTTTCTTCAATTTCAACATTTCAATTTTTCGATTTTATTTACATACATTTTTTTTTTTTTTTTTGATCCCAGAGAAAAATTGTAATTTTTTTCTTCAATTACTGCTCAAAATGTGTACTTATTTTTACATTTTTGTGAGATCAGTATAATATTAATTTTTTTGTTTTTTTTCCCTTGCAGATAAACCGAAATCATAGTTTCAGCGGACGACACTTTCGATACCCACGAAGTCTACTTGTACCTTTTTATTTATGTAGAAATGTGCTTTTTCTTTTCTATTTAAAAACTTTTGTTTTATTAAATGTGATACATATATGATTGCTTATACTTTTTCCTTTCTTTCTCATATGTATTTATTGAATAATTCGAAAGGAAAAAAAAATCCTCTAAAGAGAAATTACTATACATACCTATAATATGTACCTATTTACCTATTATTGTGTAAACACAGACACGAAAAATGAAGTTCATGTAACTTACCTATTATAATGTGTAAGATTTTGAATATAATAATAATGATAAAAATAAACTTAAGTTGAAAAAAGCCTGTCGTATAACAGAGAAGGCGGCATTTTACGCGCATTTGTGTATCATACGAAACGAATTTTACGATTTTTTTTTTTTTTTGTTTATAATAAGCGTTGGTATTTAATACGATCTGATTTTAACTTTCAACATTTCATGTGTACGCTGTGTTTGTTATTTATTGATTTAATTCTCTATATATTTCAAGATTTTAGATTTAATTTTTTTTTCAACTCGCTATTTCGGCTTTTATACAATTTTTTTTACAATTAATCACTACTTCTTCGTTTTTTTTTCTCTTCGCATTCATGTTGAATATTCACACCAAAATGATAATTATAAAACGATTTACTTCGATGTCAAGAAAGGGGGGAGGGAAGGATAATAATTTTTAATCACGGAAATTTTTTCTTTAGGGGCCAATGTCAAGACTTTATTAAAAAAATGTCTCTTTTGTTTCGTAATGTGATAAAATTCTAGTTGGCGAAAACTAGACCGAGTATCAAGTGGTGAATTGTATGTTATAGGTACGATGATTTAAAGAATTTTGAGAAGTGTATTTTATTCTGTTGATATATTATAATGTAGATATCACCGATATTTTATTTATTTAGTCAAAGATTGTTGTTCATTGTCAGAAACCTTGTATGCATAAATAAATTTAATATAATGCTTTGTTTTTTTTTGTCGTTTTATTTTCTTTTATAAAAATTCAGTTCAGAGTGACGAAGCAAATGGGTATAAAGTCTCCTATTGAAGGATAGTTTTTAATCATCAACTCGATATGCAGAATTCCAAATAAAAAGAGAAGTCTAAAGAAACAACAGAAAGTCTTTACTAGGACGTAATTTCAACACTTCAATGCAGTTTTCCAAATTTTTGAATTCGATTTGACATTTAAAAATCTACTTCGATGTACAGAAGTAGAAGTTTCAAAAACTGGTCATTTGTCAAGAATTCATCAGAATTTTTTTACAAGTTTTCATTTTTCAAAAGTCAGACCAAACATTGAAAATTGATTTTTTTACAAACTTTATATGAAAGTCTGATATTGGTATCGAGATCCAATTATGAATGATTTTTTTTTCAATTTTTGAGGAATATGCACTGTTTAAAAGCATTGAATTCATTTCAAATTGCCAAAAACTTACGAAATTTCGTTTCAATACAGCAAACGTTAACAAAAATTGCTTTAAGCATAAAACTTCAAGATCAGAAATATGTAGTTCGTTTTGATTTTTTGAAAATGGTGTAAATTTACGGCAAACCGGTTATGCAATTTATTTTACACGTATATTGCGTGTTAATTAAATTGCATAACCAGTTTGCCGTAAATACTAAATTTGGCATCTTGGAAGTGGAACAGTAACGGGTAATTAATGACATTTATCTATAATTTTTTTTTGAAAGATTTTTAAAAAACCTGAAAAATGATTGAATTTTAAGGGTCGTATTCATAGACGTTGTTTAGGGAGGGATCACTTGGCTCAGTGATGGCAAAACTTTTACATTTCAGACTTCAGTTCAAGTTTTCAGTTTTTAGTTAGTTTCAGTTTTATTTTTTTCAGTTCAAGTTTTCAGTTTTCAGTTTCACGTTTTATTTTTTTCAGTTCAAGCTTTTAGTTTTCAGTTTCAGTTTTTCCAATTTCAGTTCAAGTTTTTAGTTTCAGTTTTCAGTTTTGCTTTTTTCAGTTCAAGTTTTCAGTTTTCCATTTCAGTTTCAGTTTTCATCATTTCTTGAGTTTGAAAAAGAAATGGAAAAAACTGAATTTTTCTTTTCTTTCATGGATTTTTAGACATTAATTTGCTACTGCCTACTTAGCAACAAAAACTTCAAATTTCAAATTCAAACTCAGAAATTATGAAGAAATATGGCCATGGGCAATTGGGCATGTTAATTGCAGTAAATCAAGTAAACTGCAAAACTTTTACATTTCAGTTCAAGTTTTCAGTTTTTAGTTTCAGTTTTATTTTTTTCAGTTCAAGTATGATTTCAGTTTCAGTTTTAAGTTTCTGTTTCAGTTTTCCATCACACTTGGCTAAGTGGTGAATTTTGATTCAATTTTTCTCGTAAACGAATACGAATACAAATTTCATATTTTTAAAATGGTAAACCGATACTCTCAACTTATTAATAATTTTTTTTTTTCAAAAATTCAGTCACGCTGGGAAAAATTGCTTCAAAAATCATCACTTAGCCAAGTGATTCATAGGTAACGTCTCGTCCATGAATAATTATGGCCCAAAGACATTACAGTACATACACTCGAAAAATTAAATTAAATTTTTTTTCGAATTCTCAAAAGTCAAAATTGGTTATTGAAACCATTTTGAAAATAGAAAAGTATTAGTGTTTTATTTATTTTCATAATTTTGAATTTTTGGATTTTCAAAATAAAAAACGAAAAAAATAATATACAAGCATAGGGAATTTTATTAAGTATGTTTTTTTTACACGGATTCTCGAAAATCTGGTTTTTGGACGTTTTTTGAATCTCTTTTTTAAACACTTTTTAGATCCCCACCACAATTTTTCAAAACATCAGAAGTCTTCTCTCTTTAAGTAAAATCCATAATCCATTTTCAAAAGCTACTATCCTAACAGATTCTGGTGGATTTTAAATCTGCCAAAATCCAGATTCTCGAAAATCTGCCAAAATCCGTGTAAAAAAAACAAACTTACATTGAAATGGTTTTCTCGAATTAAAAAAAAAATCAATGGAACAAAAATAAAAAATAATAAAAGCAAAAATTTGAAATGATTAGAAATTTTCCAAATTCCAAGATTAATCAGTCTGCATGCTTTTCATTTTTCATTTCAAAATTATTCAAATTAATTATCTAAATTTCTAAAAATAATTATAAAATAAAATAATAAAAATAATTTAGTATTTTACGGAAAAAGCGAAATGAATAAAATGATAATAAAAACTTAAAAAGGAAGAGAAGATTTTAAAAATTAATAAAACCATGCAAAAATCATTAAATTTAAATTAAATTTTCATTTTAAAAAAAATTTTTAATTTAAATTTTTAATAAAAATAAATTAGAAGCTTTGGGTTTATGACTGAAGAGAGCGTTGCTAAATATCAACTTGTCATCCATCCAGTATTTTGAGTGTAATCAGTTTGAACCTGCTTCAAGTTATAAGTCCTAGATATCAGCTGGTGTTTGTGTGAAAATAATTTTTCGAATTCGAAAAATGTTGATATTATGTCGATTACTGGCGTAAAACAAACGTAGGAACCTTTTTTAATTAATCGTTAGTGAAATTAATCATCCTGGACAAGTTACCAGAATATTTACGAGATACAGTAGATTGGTTTATTGGGTAAGTAGATCGACCCACAGTATCACTGGGGGTACATTTTTACTCATTTCTCAGCACCTAAACAAAGAATCTAAGCAATAATCACGCCTAATCATGTCATCGGAACAAGTGATCTTCACACAATAGTCTATCTAATCATTCCTCAGTTCAAGTTGCACTTTCGTAGATAACTTTCGGCAGGCTGAATTATTACCCTACGACTAATGAGCTTTTCCGTTCTGCGAATGTTACAGAAAGGCTAGACGCCGTGACAAAGAACTTTGCGCTGACGAACCGAAACTTTACTTGGAAGAATCTGTATTGGAAAATAAACTACCGGAGATAACATTCCGATCGTTGATCGAGTTACCTTCGGGATTAGACTATAACGAATGGCTAGCATCACATAGTAAGCATATCTTTTCTTGTTCTCCAACCTGGAACCTAATCAGTTGGATGAGTAATTAATTCGTTCTTTATTTTAGCTATTGCGATATTCGATAATGTAAACCTGATGTATGGAACTATTTCGGAATTCTGCACGGCTACAGGGTGTCCTGATATGGTTGGTCCCGGATTTAGGTAAGAGTGTCTATATATTCCTCACATGTACTGATATTACGATTTCAGCGATAGTATTTTTTGAATGTTGTTTTTCACATTTTAGGACATATTTATGGTTTGATGATAAAGGGAAGAAGACTAGAGTATCGGCTCCTCAGTACGTCGATTACGTGATGACTTTTACTCAGAAAACTATTAACGATGAAGGCGTATTTCCTACTAAATACCGTAAGTACCTACCACAGCTTATTGAAGGCTAGTCGAGTATTGAATTAATGATACGAGTTTGTTTCACGTTTCAGCGCACGAATTTCCTTCGTCTTTTGAGACAATAGTTCGTAAAATATTACGTTTATTGTTTCACGTGTTAGCCCACCTGTACCATAGTCACTTTCGTGAAATGGTTATGCTGAATTTACATTCGCATTTGAACAGTGTATTCACGCATTTAATACTATTAAACGATTGTTACCATCTGATCGATGATCGCGAGCTAGAAATATTATACGATTTAGTACAAGCGTTGAAAATTCTCGAGAATGACGCCGTCGTCGCTACCAAATCATCGGAAACGAGTCGAAGTTCCGTAACTAACGGTTGCTTATCGTCTGACAATTCGGCGGATAAACAGGTCAGTAGATATTTCCACCAATACGTGATCCATTTTCAGTGCATATTTATTCTAATCGTCGTATGTGTATTTGACAGGTCGAAGCTTCTACTGATACAAGCGCCTCGGTAAAGTCATCGGAACAACTCGCTTCCTTTTCTGATCCTAATTCTATGTTACCTGCAACTGGAAACGTTGCTACTGATGCTACGAGCGCTACTGAAGTTGTCAACTTCTCCTGTTAGTTTATAAGATGTTGTGATTGGTAGGTGTTAATGTAATTATTTTATTTGTTAAATATATGTAGTCACTATTTAACATTGGTTAAAGCGTTGTTGTATCTACTGTAACGTTTCTTTATCTTTTTATTAATTTCGATCATTAGAATTTTACATTGTGTACTCTCCTCCTCCTCCTTCTTCTTTCTTATATACAGAGTCTTCAAATCGTTATTTTATTCGTTTTCGATTAATCGTTTTATTTTTCTTTAAAATTCATTTTTTTTTCTCTTCTTGTTTCATTATTGTATTGTTATGGCTTTAATTAGGGTTATTATCGTAGCATTTTTTTGTCGGTATACTGTCGTCACACAATGTTGTAATATTAATTTTATCGGTGAATCGTACACTACTTACGCGAAAAATAGTATTTTAAAAACTGAAGAATTATCGTATTTTCAAAATATCTTTTAATAATGTTCAATTTTTTCTTTATTATTTTTCTTTCTTTTTTCAATGTATCATACATGTTGGAACTTGTGAATTTGTTTCCTCAATAAAATTTTATACGAAGTATACTCGAGAAGTACTTGTGTGTTAATCAATAAATTGTCTGAATTCGTTGGAAGCGAATTACCTACTGCGTAATGTGTTTCGTCGGAAGTGTGAAATTTCCTTGGTAAAATGTTGCGAACTCGCTTTATTAATTATTCACATCGCGGTTTCCGTTGCTCGACTCGAACACGTAATGATGAAACCTACGTTGTCGACTTTATTTAATTCGTTATTTTTTTTTTTACATTTTTTGCAGATGGATGTACTAATTGTAATTGTGAGCGAGTACATTGTATACATTGTTTTTCAAAAAAATCATGTAAGTTTGAGTTCAAGTACGTCAAGCCGTACGCTACGTAACCTCGAAATAGTCAATGAAACCTCATGTTGCATGCGGTGATTAATGATTACCTATCGAATTTATCTGGAAAACGTTTGAGAGAAAAATTCTTTTTTGTATGGTATGAAATTTTGAAAAATTGAGCGTTCATTTTCAGGAATTTCAAAATACGAGAATAACCTTTAAAACCTCATTATATGTATTTCCGTCTAAGTAAATGATTTTTACAAAAACTGTTGATATCTTTGCATCGAAGACTAATGAGTAATGAGTAATTAAAATATCATTATTTTAAATGAAAGACGAGAAGTATCTACGAAATTATTATCGTGAAAAGTAACCTATCTAACACGCCATCGTTGGATTTTATCATTTGGGCGAAAGGGGAGGGGGGGGGGTTGAAAATATATTGCCATTAGTAACTAATAAAAGATAAGATAAGAATATCAACAGCAAAGCCTACGCATTAAGAATAAATTGAATGAATTTTGAAATGCATTTTTGAACTTGTTGGACTATTCTATTTTGAGGACTGACTGCAAAACGTGTTACGTTTTTTAGCCTACAAACCGTGAGAAATTCAGCTCTGAATAGGTATTTATTTTAAATGGGAATGATGAATAAAATCTATATCTTATATTGAGTTTTAAATAGAAGAAATTATATGGCTAATAAAGATAAGAAAAATATTTAATCATATTTTGTACAGATTGGACAAAAATCACGTGAATGTTGATTGCAAAATGATTCATTTTTTATTTTTAAAGAAATGTCAAAACCAAGTAAGTACTTACATTAACTTACAAGGGAACCTCTTGAGATGTCACGCTCCGATTTGAACGGGACCGCGATTTTTGGAAAGATCACAGTCTGAAACCCCCAAAACCAAATTTTCAGTTGCCCAAGTTCATTTTTCGATTTTTGGCGAATTTTTGAAAGTTCAAAATTGACTGTTTTTGGCGATTTATGCTTTTTTTAAAAAGTACTTACTTGATCAATAAAAACGGTCAAAATAAGTCCTAAAACTAATATTAATTACCCAAATCCAAATTTCACCACTTCCAGCCATTCTGGAGCCTCCAGCACGATTTTTCAATTTCTCCAGAATTTTGAATTTGCTCCAGAAGGCGTGAATATGAAGTTGGGCAGCTAAAAATCGAGTTGTATATTACATTCGACCTGTTTAACGAGTTTATCCACATTTGAGCCAATTTTGGGAGTGACACCTCAAGAGTGGTTTTTTGACCACCTTTTTTCAAAATTGAAAAATCCAAAAAATCAAAAGATAACCGTTTGTGAGGAAATTTTTGAAATTTGCGGGAATCGCTGTATTTTGTCCGTAACTAACCCCCCAAATCAAGATTTCACAATTTCCAGCCATTCTGGAGCCTCCAGCGCGATTTTTCAATTTCTCCAGAATTTTGAATTTGCTCCAGAAGGCGTGAATATGAAATTAGGCAGCTAAAAATCGAGTTGTATATTACACTTGACCTGTTTAACGAGTTTATCCACATTTGAACCGATTTTGAGATTGACACCTCAAGAGTGGTTTTTTGAGGTGTCACTCTCGTTCCAAAACGGCTGGAAAAGGTAGAATTTGCGCTCCGGGGGTTAGTTCTTGAAGAAATACAGCGATTCGCGCAAATTTCAAAAATTTCCTCCAAGACGGTCATCTTTTGATTTTTTAATTTTGAAAAAAGCTGGTCAAAAAACCACTTTTGAGGTGTCACTTCCAAAATCGGCTCAAATGTATAAAAACTCATTAAACAGGTCGAGTATAATACACAACTCGATTTTCAGCTGCCCAACTTCATATTCACGCCTTCTTGAGCAAATTCAAAATTTTGGAGAAATTGAAAAATTGCACTGGAGGTTCCAGAATGGCTGGAAATGGTGAAATGTGGATTTGGGTAATTAATATTAGTTTTGTGACTCATTTTGACCATTTTTATTGATCAAGTACGTACTTTTTAAAAAAAAGCATAAATCGCCAAAAACAGTCAATTTTGAATTTTCAAAAATTCGCCAAAAATCGAAAAATGAACTTGAGCAGCTGAAAATTTGGTTTTGGGGGTTTTAGACTATGCTCTTTCCAAAAATCGCGGTCCCGTTCAAATCGGAGTGTGACACCTCCAGAGGTTCCCTTGTTAAAATGTTGAAAGTAAAATTTTGATTTCCATCAAAAATATAAAACGTGTCAAAATTTTTTTCAAACCAGGAACTAAAGACAAAGGCAATCGAGTAGAAAAAGAAACTATTATCAAAACGTTCATATGCTTGAATTTGTACGGTTTTAGTTTTCACACACATGACGCATGATTGGCATTTTTTATTTCAGCTCCAACTTCATTTTCACTGTAAAACAATGGGCTTCAGCAGTTCAACATGACAAGGGTTAACCTACGAGTACTTTGACTTCAGCCCTTTATGAAGTGGTTAACTCGAAATTATCAATCATTTTACGATATTAAAAATTGGATGCGAAACTCCTTTTCGATCTGGGCATCGAGGAACTCCGACGAGATGTCAGTCTTCTAGTAAATTCCAATAACACAATTTGAAGTTCTCAAGTTAAAAAACATTTCAAACAAAATAAACGCAATTAAAACACAAACATTGAGACAGAGATTATTTATTAATTACATTTCAATGACCAGCAAATAACCACAATACATTTCAACGAAAACATCGACACATTTGCACAGTGATGTCCAGTATTTAAAATGAATTGCGGTATTGAAACATGAATTATAATTTTTGTTCGTTCGTTATTGCGCATATGCTACATTTTCTGGTAGAGGGCGGGAGCGGAATCAAACAACGGATGAACAAATTGCACACATTTGTAAATACACAGATATTCGTAAAAAAAAAGAAGAACAAAGAACAAGATAATACTTCGACGAAGAGGAGGATACATAGGATTCAGGTATAAATTGACACAGAAACAATACGTATGAGGAAAGGGGACCTGACGTCCCTGATACAGACGTAGGAAGAAAAACAGATCCAGTCACGATGTAAACAAACAAAAAAAATACACACAATAAACGAACTAATGAATTTTAAAAGTAGCGAAAATCAGAAAAACGAAAGAAAAAAAACGGCTTTTATGGCAGAATGAAAATTACAACGGAAAAGAAAATATCAGTTCTGGATAAATAAACGGCAGCGGTAAAGAATTTCTACGTTAAATTTTCCGATTAAATTTTATAAGACACGGTAAAGAAAGAAACAGAAAAAAAAATTTATAAAAATTTCTAATTAAATATCTATCATTTTTTCATCTTCCTCTTCCTCGTCTTCTTCCTCATCTGAATCCGGTTCAGCTAACCACTGCAGCCAGTTATTTACCTATAAATCCACACCGATACAAATTATTAAAAATATAAAATAATTACACAATGGGGAGGGGGAGGGGAGGCAAGGCACCAATACGTACTTGAAACAGAGCTTTTCCTTTTCCAGGATACGCATCGTTGACATCTTCCCTCCATTTCAAAAAGGCCTCATCTTCGATAATTTCAAATTCGTAAAGGCAAACGAACCAGCGCAGCAACATTCCTTTAGAAAAAAAAAATTATTCAATTTGACGAACTTTGCAACGACGCCATCATTTGACACAAGTTGGCTCACCTTTGGGGAAATTCAGCGAATACCAATACACCTGAATTGCGTAGACGGCCACGATTTGCAAGTAAACTTGATTATGCAAGAACGTCTGTAACAATTGGGAGAATTTTTTCAACATTTGCTTCTCTTTTTCCACCACCACCTTATCTGGAATGCTTGCCGGATCTGTGTTCTCGGGGAATGTCGTCTCCTGTGATAAAAAAAAAACAATCAAGTGTTGTAACTACATTTTTTTTTGTTCAGTTAAAAATTGGAGTTCACCAATGGAAAAACTCGAGGGATCCCTTCGAATTAGCGACTCAAGACACAAAAAAAAGAGATCCGGGATTCCGGGCTGTCACATACCTGCGTGATATATTTGACGACAACGGTTGCCAATGCGGAAATGAAACCGGGATCGCTGAAATGACCCGGATCGAGATTTTCTTTTATCCATTTATACAGATTATTGGGATCACCGTCCGCTTTGAGCTGTTTCCAAAGGTCGGCCTGGATGCGAAGTAACGGAAATAGGAAAGTGAGATTGCGATCTTCGAGTATCTCTGCTAAACGTTCTTTAGTACGATCTGCTTCCGGTAAGGTGTGCAATAAGTTGATCTAAAAAAATAAAGGAGTGCGTATTTGTAAATCATTTTCTCGAAACTCAATTACGAATAAAATTCACGGTCGAAACTACTCACTTTACTTTTACCAAACAAATCAATCAGGGCGTTCTTTCCTGCATTCTTGTTGATATTTTGCAACGTTATCAACATCAACGGATAATGTTTACCGTTTTCCGTCGCATCGGCTACTTCCGAAAGCGGTAGAATGTTCTCGCAAATTACATGCGCCGCGAAAGCTGCCAAAACAATGAGAAAATTTTAGCATTTTTTGAATTTCAAACCGGTCAGTAACCTTCGAAGAAACCTTACCCGCAATATGAGAAAATATCAACGGGATGCTGGACATATTCTGCGACATTTTTGTGATCAAATTCCTGAAGCAGTCGACGACGTGGGTGTTATTAATAGAAGACTCGTTTTTCAGCATTACGATGAATTGGAATATCAATTCGTGTTCTTTTTCTAGATCAAAAAACGTAAATAGAAAGATTAAATTCTCTGAAGGAGACTCGAAATCAGAAGGAGTTCTTCTGCTTGGAACGAAAATGAGTATTAAACGTACTAGCATTTTTCTGGCTGAAGACATGCGTTAACGTATGAACCAGCACATCGGTGACCAGCCGATCGGGTATTTTGATTTCGCGCCATTCGGTCATAGCTGCATCTAAATTGGCGCTGTTTAACAAATTATCAACCACTGTGAGGGTTTTCTTGATGATTTCGTCTTTAGAAAATCCCTGCATTACAAAAAAAATAGAAAAAGGTTAGTTAGTAAAATAAAAATGGATCGTGGATCACAGAACCGGATTCGTAATCAGGATTCTTGATCCGAGACCCTTTCTCCTGTAACACATTATAACTCATAATCCTGCATGTTTCGTACCAAATAATTTTTTCGTGACTCATTTTTCCATCAAAAAGTCCATGCAATTTCAAAAAATCATTAGTAAGGTTTAGCGAACCATTCAATTGGTTTTACAAATATTAATTTCGAATGCATTACTTTCAAGAGACTTTGTTACACGGGTTTTTGGATATCCCGTATATAAGCCAAGATTTTTTGGCTTCAATTTTGAAAACATTTATAACACAGTTGCATGAAAAATGACGTCAATGAAAACATTTCACTATCTCAATCGAGCCAAAAATTTCACTACTGGATGGGATTTCTGCGTAATATTACACATCTAGGCTAATTTTTTTTCTCTTCTTACTCAGCATAAAATCTCAACGATCACCAGTTCGGTGGAAATTTTTCTGATACGAAACACGCAGTAGGCACGTAGGCAAATCGTACCTTATCTTTTTTATTATTCTTTGACTTTTCGTTGGCAGCCGACTTAATAATAATGGAAGGCGTTTCTTTCGCTGGAGCTGCCGGTTTTGTTGGCAATGCGATACGTATGCAACCGGTGGTGTTTTTCGCCTTGTTGCGAACTGAAATAACAAGAATGACGAATTATTATTACAACCACGTAATGCTTTACTCAAATATCTCACACTTACTACTATTTTGGCTGCCGGATTGTTTCAAATTCGGTGGCTTACAAACCATAGAATTGGCAGATGGTCGTAAAGATACGTCGTCTAGATTAGTTCCTTGTTGAAGCATCCGTTTATAACGTGGAACGATGTCCTTTCCTGTACGAAAAACGTCATCATTAAGTAAACGTACCGGTAAACACAAATCTTCGAATCGAATTCAATGAACGGACATGAAAAACTTACCACCCATATTCATAGAAACTTCTCCACTATTGATGTTATTTTGTAACGACACGTGTTCACCGCTACCACCGTTACCAGAATTGGACGACGAATTATTCTCGTTGGAATTGCCGTACGTACCGCCGCTATTGTCGGCATTGAATTGATTATTGCCATTTTGTACGACGCTATTGTAACTTATATGATTCTGATAATGAGTCATACGGGGCGCGTGATTCGACGGATTATTCGATGGAAGCTGAACCGGCCC
Organism: Planococcus citri; assembly: GCF_950023065.1. Taxonomy (NCBI): domain Eukaryota; kingdom Metazoa; phylum Arthropoda; class Insecta; order Hemiptera; family Pseudococcidae; genus Planococcus; species Planococcus citri. The sequence goes on from NC_088680.1 coordinate 34,149,819, forward strand.
GTGCAAGGGATTCAACCGGTTACCGTTTCTGCTATACGAGCCGCTACCGAATCCGTTCGTAAAACTGAAATCGTACCGAACACGTGAGGCAATTTTCTACCCACATCGAGTAACTTCGACGATCAAAAAAAATATTATACTCACTTTGGAAAAGGAGGCCCAATGATATCATCTCTCACTTTCAAAGATCTTCTGAACATGTCGTTAGTTGAATGAAGGAAGCCATTACCAACGTTCCGATTGTGACCGTTGTTTTGTCCGGAACTGTTGCCAGGCCGTACCAGATCTTCTTCCATTAACTTTAATTGACAATATTTTTTAACAGACATGTCATTAATCATACTACAGATTTTGCTTGTTCCGGAGGATTTTTTTTCGAAAAATTAAAAAAAAATGAACAAAGCTAAATTCTGACCACTGTCCTCCAATTTTGTTCAACGTATATTACGTGAAATTTTACCCAAAACAATTACGTGTCGAGAGGATGATACCTTTCAAAGAACTGAATTATCCTATCAATCGGGCAGATAAGTAATAATTTTCTAAATTGATCGATTTAATGGCCGAATATTTGTTTACATATTCGTAACACTGGAATAATTTTCGAGAAGAAACACCTAAGAGGAAAACACCGAAAGAATGGTTGGAAAAATGGGACATTTTCTTCAAATGTCATCTTCCAGATTATCACCAAAAACAAAAAAAGCTTCAGTTCTCTTCAGTTCAAATTAATTTCAGATTATAAGAATTAAAGAATTTCAACTTCGGTTCAAATTTTTTCAATTTTTTCAATTCAATCTTACGATGTTTCAAACTATTGAAACCGGTTTCATTTCAACTTGTTCGTGAAATATACCACTAATAAACGAAGTTCCAGCCATCCCTTCAACTACGAAGTTGAAAAACCAGAATACGATATAGCCTGATTTCATCCCAAACACCGATAAAAATTGCGTCACTTGACGAAAATGTTGACCAGAATGATGACGTAACAATAAGTACCAAAGTTGATAACGATGACTAACATCTTTTCAAATTGACGATATAATACAACGATATTGGCAATATGCAGACAAAATGTTGGCTCATCATCAACACAACGAGCATGAGATTTTTCACCTCACACACTAATAACTTTTCGCCATTCATTCTTCAGCAATTTAAAGTGACATGTTAAATCAAATTTGAACCGAAAATTACAACAAAAAATCCTCCGAAACTAGAATTCAACTCTAGGCTTGAAGAAGTGGCAACGCAGTTAGGCTCAGAATCTGGACCTTTTAGGTCCAGTATCATCTAAGTGGTTGCCATTCCAACTGAAAAGTAGTTCTAGGCGTATAATCACCTCATGAATGGGAAGTGGGCCTTCAGAAACAATGGCTTTGCGTGGAACCCAATTATCCTGCCTCAAATCGATAACATCTTGAATCATAAATCGAATTCTCTGCGGCAGAGCGATTTCATTGACAAACATCGACATTCGGTCGAAATATTGTTGCATCAACCCCTGTGAGAAAAAATTCCATATTAATCATAGCGATAGTTGTTTTAATAAAGATCTTTAAACACCAATAATAACTAACGTGGCCTTTGTCATGATCCAATATTCGTCCACATGTACGCATTATCTGACAGAGGCATTCAATATCCTCTGCCATATCCGTAATGTTGCTCTTTCTAGGCAGTAATTGCTGGATACACTGATGTAAGATATTCTCCGCCAAGATTTCCAGCTTTCCAAGCTCTCCAATAAACTGCATTTAATAACGAAGAGAAACACAAATATTAGTACACGAGTATTGCATAAATCACTTGGTCGAAAAAATGAAAGTAGATTAACCTTGATGTTTCCGAGCATTTTACGTTTGGCCAACAGTTTTCGTTCTTCATCGTCGGAAGATAGAGTTCCCTTGACGTTATCAAATGCTTCGGTAGCTTTGGAACGATTTTCAAATTCTGCGCGACACTTATTTAAAAGTAAGATACGGAAAGTACACGGATGAGGCGGGGTTTCGAAATTTGGAGCTTCTTCACTTAATCTCTTACATAGCTGTGCGTACATAGAACTATACTTCGGTTCATCGAGAGCTTTTTCAAATATCTAAAACAATACATATCAATTTTACTTAGTATCATACGTCTTTTGCTACCTTCTGCACAAAAGCTGAAGTAACTGACTCACCAAAAAGATGACACCTCTGAGAATAACACTAGAGTTGAGTTTACAATTCAAAAGGTCATCGCTCAGTTTCGTAAAGTTTTCTGGAGTGAGTTTATTAAGAATTCCTCGAACCTATTCATCGAGATGAGAAAATATAAAATTACCATTCAAACCGGAAGTAAGATTAAGATGATTTTTAGAGAATATTACCTTTCGGAAAACGACATCTTGTGTATTCTCCTGGGAAAGTGCAGCATCGCGTCTAATAGCTGAAGGAGGTATCCAACGTCGCTTAATGGACAAGGGATTACTATCGTCCCTGCGGAAAAAATTGTAAAAAATTAGTGGCCTAAATCAAATATCATTTCCGATTAGCCTAGAAATCAACCCAATGGCAAGGTGAACAAGATCGCAATGCCATTCGATGCAGCAGAAGATTCGCGATTCAGATGAATTAGTAAAGTAGCCTTGGTTTACCAAGTTCGCACTCACCTTCCTCCTGAGACACGAGAAGCACCCCCTGATTCTCTAGAATTGTCCGTTGTGTTTAGAAAAATATCACTGGACGCAAAACAAGTCTTAAAATATACTTAATCTGAAAGAAAAAACGAGAGTATTCGTTAACAAAGGTAGTACCATAACAAAGAAAATATAACGTGTACGTCGACAAAAAATACGAAAACACTTCTAAGGACACTACTTTAGAAATAAATGTGAAGCATTGAATTACCTCAAGATAATAATTTTGATCAATTCATTTGCGTTATGATGAAACGACCAGAGAAAAAAGGCTTGTTTCAAATAAAACAAAGAAGTTAGCAAAGTAGGCGACTTCTACTTAGGAATACTTGAAAAACGGTTTCAATCTAAAATTATGCTGCGTTGATTAAAATCACAATAATATTTCACAATTACACAATAAAAACGTGAATAATGAACAAAATATTTAAATCATAATAAACAAAACGGTTTTCTTGTTTGTAAAAACATACAATTTACAACAAACAATCTCGTTATACACTATACACTATGAATCTTTCAAGTAGTAGGATGAAGGAAATATTTGGAACTTTTTACAAATCGAATTCGAAGAGATTTCAATTTCAATAAATTTACATAAGAATACGGGATAATTTTTTTAAAAAACGAAATGAAAATGACTAATAGTTGAAGAAAAAGCGAAGCATGGAAACTGGGTTTTGGTGATACGTAACACAAGCAGTGTGAGGTTGCTCATATCAAAAGAACTTGAATTAAGGCATTTGGCTACTTACTTAGAAAAAAAAGGGTAAAAGTTGGAATTCCTTTAATTCGTGAACTATTTTTTAGAACGATTAAATAAATTATTACAATTATTTAATAAAATAAACTTGAACAAAGCTCGATAAAATCCACCACTTGCCTAATCGTGTTTCGTGTCGACTGCGCAGTGTTTATGGATGAGCTATTTATTGTTATGAGGCGTTGATCGATTTCTCCAATTTTCTCGACAATTTTACTTTGTTAAATAAGACGAAAAACCGGGCGATAATTATTTAAATTAATGTATATCATTGTTAAAAGATAGAAAATACTCGTAGAAGTCTTTTTATCGTTTGATTCATTACAAAAAGTGTTTTAAAAACGTTTTAAATTTATTGTTGACATTTTTGAAAACAACATCTGGCACAACTGCTGACTTGCAAACCGCAACGCGAGTGATGTCGCCACTGTCGCCTGTTTCGTGCTTTTTGATTGGCTGACTGGTTTTACAATTTTTGATAGATTTTTGATTTTTTTAAAAACAAAACTACAAAAGTCAAAACAAACTCATTTCAACTTCAAAGCTTTACTTTTTTTACGTTTACGTCATTACTTCAATCTTAAAGTAGAACTTGTTGTTCTTATTGTTGGTTGAATAAAACAGAAAAGAGATCAAAGAAAATTCAGAAAATTGATATGATTTATGATACTTACCGAATAAAATGAAACAAAACTTTGAAAGTTTGAAATCACAAAACTTACAAATTTTTCCTCAACTGAAGTAAGAAAGTGAAATGAGACAGTCCTTATGCATGTAATTCTGTAATGTGTACGTGCATCGAAAAAAAGACTCTACTTTTGGTTTTGAGGCATTGAGTTGAGATCAGATTTTCAAATTTATGCCCATTCGATTGAATGAAAATGAAATCTTGCGAAGCTCTTTGTCATATTCGCTTTTCTTCGTCGTATTACGATTACGAACTTTCAAAGTTCAAATTTCGAAAAAATGAATATGCAAGAAAAAATAAGTTTGCAGTTTTGCAATGAAAGGTAGAAAACGAAAACTTCCGAAACGTTCTTTGCATATCATTTTTTGCAATTACGACGTGAAGTAAGCTTCTTGAGTAGCTATGAGTTTGATTCATTGCAACATACCTATTACTCAAGTACATTGAGTACCTATGCATCTATCTTTGTAGTTTTCTATTTGTAAGCGACTCCTAGGAATCTGGGAAGATTGTATTCCTGTTGCACATAAAATGTGCTATTGTAACGCAAATTGCAAATCTTGATGGAGAAATTAGAGTATGTAAGTAAATGTGACGAAAGCACAGTTACCTATAGTAGTAGCCTACATAAATACGGGTTAGATCAGATAGCTTTATTGTATATCGCGAACTTGCATTCAAAGTTGTGTTTGTGTAGGTGTTATTTTTAAAGAGTGATTTCGGTAAGTAGGAACCTAAATATTTAATTTTCATTCGATGAATTTATATGTAATAATTCACCCTATCGTGTCATCCATGTTTTAAAAATCAATTGTGTTTTTTTTCAAACTTACCTATCTATATATCTAGATCTAGAAGTGTTAGATTGTCGTGAAAGTTGAGAATCATCCGACTGTTACTTCGTATAAACAAAATTTGACATTTTTAAAAAATTGTTTTATAAAATCGAAAATTTTCAACAGAAATTGATATTTTTGTTTTTCCCAAATCGAAGTAGGTAAAATTTTTCCTGCCCAAATTCCGGATCTCTTCTCCTAAGCTGGGCGGAGATTTCGATTCGACGATGTTCAATAACTTTACAAAATTTAACCTGTATAGACGCCATTTTTTCTGTATATCATAGGTTAAAAAAAACTACCTTTTTGAATTTTTTTTGGATACGGCGGAGAGACTGAAGGGGTAAAAAGAACTGACGATTCATAAATCATTCATTCACACTTTGCATACGTACCTAAAGGTATAGGTACAGCAGATGAATAACAAAAGTTAGTTTACTTATTAGCAAAAATTTTGATTTCAGATCGCAACATTACGAACTTATCTTTACTAGATTTCAAAACAAGATAACAAATCTTGATCAAGATGATGAATATTCTTCCTGTAATCATCTTATTGCTAGTTGCTGGATTGTTGTCAAGTAGTTGGAGTACTATTGTAATGGCAGCCGAGGAAACTGGAAGCTCTGTAACTGTTCCAAGTACGATGCAATGTTTAAATGAGAATTTTCAGAAGATGCTCAAATGCTTTACATGAGAACGCATCACATGTACTATGATTTTGCAAAAATGACAGAATAAATATGTAAATGTACTCTTGGATTTTTAATATTGTTCGAGTGAGTCACGAGTCATTATTATTGATAAAAATTAGAATATACAAATGTTGCATAACAGAAAGTACTTTTGCGGAAAATCAAATCAAATAGGTAATGTTTTCATTCTCCAGATTCTAACAAAAACTAACTAAACTATCACAGTGTTTTGTGAAACTTGAAAAAAAAAAGAAAGAAAACAAGTATTCGATTGATAACACAAATTTTATTCGAATTAAACGGGGAAAATGTATTCCTGGCTGTATACTTGCAGCTCAAGACTTTCAAAATATACCTACCAACCGAGTTATAAATTTTTATTTTACAAAACAGCACAAGGTAACAAAAGGTAACAGAATATAGATAAATAATACGAACATCACAAACACTTACTTGAACATCGTAAAACGAAGCATTTGCAGATTTTCTTTTATGCTTATAAAAAATGTAACATAAAATCATTTGAAATAAATAAGCTTATATACCAAGAAGAAAAAAATCAGAAAATCCTAGACTTGAACGAATACCAAAAAATAAATAATACATCATTGATATATATGTACATCGTAATATTACACAATTGTACAACAGTTAAACCATTTCCAAGTAGGTATTAATAAATTATCACAAGATTGAAGACATTGGTCCTTTCAGTCGTAAAAAGGTAAGGAAAAGGATCGAATTAATGACGTTGACGTAAACCATTAGAACAAGCTATCCCTTTACTACATTTTGAAATCCTGCAAAATTACATAAAATTTTCAAAAACGTTAACATTTTAACGCGCGGAAGTAAGTATGCAATATTCTCTAAGACCGTAAGTATTCGTACCAAATATTATAAATTTGGAGCAATCCAATTCAAAATCATGAATCCAAATTCGAGGCCTATGAAACACGCAGCATTGGCAGGAAAAGCTCTCACCATGACAGGAGTAATGCCTTTGAATAAAGCCGGAACACCTTCTTCGGCCATTAATTTTCTAAATACGTCTCTTAATCCATTCGGGTATGTGCCTTCAGGAGCTGAGGATAAAAATTTTAAAAATCAGTATGGCTTTAGAACTGAGAGTGATCTATTTTGAATTATACAGAAAAATTATTTACCAGTTTGTAAACGACTTTTCAATACATCGGCTGGCATTGCCACAACCCAATTTAAAATACCAGCCATGCCACCAGCTGGAATAGCGATTAGAAGTTTCTGTCCTAAAGTATCTTGTTTTTCAGCAGGCGTTAGAGCTTCTTTAATAACTTCATATGTCATAAAATACATTCCACTGGCCGGTATGTCTACAAAATACAAAAAAAATGTATATTTTACTAAGCTAGATAATTCGCTCAATGGGTCAACACGCTGATTATAAAAAAATATTGCCTTAAATAATACAGCAATATAAGGAAGGTATTATCACTAATATTCCAAGCATCAACCTACATTATCAGAAACTAGGAAGGAAACCGGATGACATTAACTGATAAAATGTCATCTTCTCATTAGAATAAGCGTAAAATATTTTACAATAATAAATAAATAATAGCAGTCAATTTACTGGAATGTGATCTTGCATATGTAAATTAATTTTTTAACCATGTTGCTCAGTTTGTTCATTTTATTGATCTCAGCCTATGAAGTAAAGCCTTTTGAAGTAAGTATAACTACTCTCTCTAATAGCTTTAATCATTACGAACAAAAATAATGACTCAAATTAAACATTATTTCATACTGTAAAATAATACTCAAGCCGAGGCAATCGATTACGGGATGTCCAAAACAATGCGCTTGCAATGCAGAATACATGGCGGATCTGCCATTAATGAAATGGTTAACAATACCGATGAACAAATACTGGCAACAGAATGATTCAATTTTTGAAAACCAGGTAGGTACTTCGTACATCAAGGTTTGAATACAGTATACATATTTTAACTAATTGTAAGCTTACATGAACTATCAAGTGCTTTGTCAAGTATAATGAAAACCTACAACATTGACGAATGTTAGAGGTCATGTACCTCAATAATATTAGTAGACATGCATAAACATGGTTCATTATATTCAAAACTTCACCCATTGGATTTCATATTCTGGAACCTTGGAAAAAATAGCAACATTACCACTAATCAGAATATTTTATAGGTGTGGGATAACAATGAAGAAGTTCAATTACAACATAATCCACTGGTACATGCAGCATATTGTGTGTATCAACAAGACGCCAAATATATCGATCGAAATGAATTCACACCGCACATAGAAGTAGGTTTTATCGCTGTACTTACCATAATCTAGCTATCAACATTAATTTATTGTAGGCGTACAAAGGATCAATTATCAATTTTCTTCAAAATTTCTGTCAGATATGCCTGATCTATATTTTATACTCTCAGGAATACCACTCATGAGAATAGCCTCATAATTTTAAAAAAATCACTTCAACGAATCAATAAAAGACCACAGTCTAATCAAATTTTCTTATCAAACTCAATAGGTACCTACATATTTTGTTTTGATTACAGGCCTTAACCATCTTACACGGACCAGATTACCTAAACCGAACAATAGAACACGAACTGTCCAGTTTCCACGAGCTTCTCGCATTAGATATTCAAGGATATCAACAACCTTCGACTACTTACTCGGAAATCTTCCTCAACTACAACGCTTTACTCGAATTACAAAACTTACAATACCTCAACATCCAACACGTACGTCTTGTTCCAAATCCCAATTCAACAAGTAAGGATATCCCTCAAGCTGCTTACGACTACCTTCAAACCATCCTCATGAAACAAACGTCGAGTAAATCACAAAATTTAACGTTCATAATTCCGGATGAACCGGAAATAGTACCTTATGAAGAATTCAAAATGAAAAACGACATAATATCGACATTTTCGCACCTGACAAATCTATTATTCTTACGATTGTATCATTGCGAATTAGAATCCATCAAATGGGAGATGTTCGACGGTCTTCAAAACTTACAAACTCTCTCGTTAGAAAGTAACAATATATCGAGAATACCGGAGTTCGCATTCTATGGGATGCCTAACCTTAAAATATTGATATTATCGCACAACAAATTGACTAGCATCAGCACAGAAAGTTTAGCGGGACTGTTCACTTTGGAGCATTTAGATTTGACTTATAATCAGCTTAGGCATCTGTCAGATTATACTTTCGCACCTCTTCCTGCATTGTTCAGTTTGGATATTCGACACAATCCTATCGTTTCTATTCACAGTAGCACTTTCGAAGTGATGAATATGACAAAGGTGTTGATTATTGGAAACGATAATGCGGCTTTATCAATTCACCGTTCAGCTTTCAACGGTTTATTTGAGCTAGAAACGCTGGTAATAACCGGAGTGAATATTTCAGCGTTAGAAAAATCCGCATTACGGGGAATGCCTTCGTTGAAGTATCTGAAATTCGAAGGTAGAGTGGAATACATTTATTTTGACGCATTCGCCGATTCGATACAGCTTGAAACAGTGGTATTGAAGAATTGCTCGTTGAAATACCTCTCGATGGACGCTTTCTACGGTTTGGTCAATTTGAAAACACTCGATTTATCTGATAACAATTTGGGAAATTTACCAATGGGCTTATTCGATGGATTGAATTCTTTAGCCGAGTTGATTTTGACGTATAATAAATTAACAACTTTGCCACCGAACATATTCGATAGTTTGGTCAATATTCAAATGATCAGATTGGATAATAATCCGTGGCATTGTACGTGCCAATTATCGACAATACCTTCGCATGCAGTGAACAGAGTAAAACAGACTAAAATGGTGGAAAAGTGCAATTATCATTACGATAAATCTCCTTGTACATCCCAACTCGAGGAGTATTATGCTTACAGTCCTAAAGTAGTGCCAAAATGTGCTACGCCTGAAAGGTACTCCGAATGGAATTTACTTCACGTTGTGAATAAAAAATTGAACTGTCGAAAGCGAGTTAAACATTCGAAAAAAGAGAATAATTCGACTTCGCAATCCGATCAAACGGATCATAACAAGGATGCGATACGAAGAGAAGAAGAATCGCAGCCCATGAAGAATGCAATAAATTCTAAAAAACAGAAGCAAATCGTGCACGATGATGGAATGGATAATGGATTAATGTTAAATGCGAATAATGCGGAAAAGAAGCTCAATGAAGTTCAAGATTTCTGATGGAATTCGATAGGTATCTACTTATTTGAGTAGGAAATATAAAAATATGCTTCATACTAAGTAGGCACGTGTTGATTACAATTTTATGATTATTCATCTCTGCATTCTGCCCATGTACTAATTATTAATACCCTTGTTTCTTTATTATTTCTAAAAAAATTAAATTATTTTTCCACTTTCTAAATTGAATTATGTCAATATCTAGTGGGGTTTTCTCCAATTATTATTTTATGTAGAAAGAAAACTGAATTGATTCCAATTTCCTAATATCCTACTTTTTTAAATTGGAGTAATCCGGGCTGGTTTCATTTTCCCCCAAAAATAAGTTTTTTGCAATACAAGCTAAAAGATGTAAAGATAATGTTTCATGCATGAAAAATTATCTACGTAATAAGTTTCATTTTAAGGAACATAATACATTAATTAGAATACGTTTTTACTGGAGTGGGTCGATTTTCAACTTTCTTTCAAATTTTGATGGACCCTAGCAAAAAATCATGGCCAAATGATCTTCAATAAGACGCAAGAAAAGTTTCAAATTTTTTGGTTAACGTTTAACCCCCTCGGTTCGAGCTCAAAGTTTTCAGTTGTTTCAACTTTTTTTGAAAATGTTTTTTTGACTTCAGGTAAGTAGTCTTTTGACATCTTTAGTACCTACTTGCATATGATCGCTTTTAGGCCATTAGAAAAGTTCAAAGTTCATTTTTTTCTAATGCAGGAGTTCTAAAAATAATTCGAAAAAGGTGAAAAACAACCCATCCTATTTTTTACCCAACATAAAAGTTGAACTTCACCTCTCAACAATGTAGCACAGGTTCCTTTGTAAATTGATCGTATTCCGCCTTCAGAATATAATTTCTTTATCACGTCGACCGGGCCATTATATTGGACTTTTTTTGCACTATCTTGGACCTAAAAGGATAAGATCACATACACGATACATGTTTCAATTAATAATTAGCTAAGTAGTAAAGATACAGATAAGTAAAAGTGTGCCAATTTCGAAAATATAGGTAATTTGATTTGATAATGAAACGAAAATTTTCATGTTTGAATTTCGAATATCGATGAGAAATTTATTTCATAATTCGAGAACATTCTAAATACATAGAGCGAATCAAACGATTTTTACTCATTAATGAAACATTATTTTTAAATTCGCATAAGCGTTTCGTAATCGACAAACGGCTGCTCTACTGCTCTGCGTACTGCCAAGGTCGAGCACATACCTACTTTTGTCGCAAAATAAAACATATTTTTTTCATCGCCGTTCGCTGCGTCTGAATACTAACATCGTTTCTCTCTTTAAAAAATGTATTACGAAGAGACAGAAAAATTCAATTAGTCTGGAAAATCATTCCATAACGTTTTACTTCTTCGTGCTGTGAAAATAGCCAACTTTCCTGCGAGACGTTTCATTTCAAGTCAATGCACTTCTTCAAAAGATAAGATAATCTTCTACCGACTGGTGTAATACATGTAGAGCGCTATCGGTTGTTTTTTTAAAAAATTGATTCGTCGATAATGAATATCAACGTTGAAATATTTACATATAATATTTCCATATGAACTTGATTTCGAGTAAAGCATCCAAATGCTTTACGGATCGTTTTAACTAATTCAACTTTGTTACATGCTAGATTCGTTTTTGAACGTAATTTATAGCAATTTGATAAGAATGAAATAGAATAATAACTTTACAGACGTATTCTATGATAAGTCCTATACGGTTGAGATTTATAAGCATACTTTATCGTAAACTTTTGACTTTTACCAGGTGTTCAAAGTTGACTATAGTCTGCCTTACAATTGCTTATAAATTACTAATAATAACATAACCCTAAAATTATAAACACAAGTAAAAAAAAAACATTGTTTACCTGTAAAAGACATTTTATTCTCTCTCCCGGTGCCATTATACTGGTTGTAAAAATTCCAGAAAACGCTCCAGCGTAAAGAATTTGTAATTTAGTTAATTCGGCTTCACTATTCCCTGCGAAAATTTTCTTACCCAAGCCATATCCCAAAAAACTAATGGCAAAAATTGGAGCTACACCGGTCAGAGGAGCTGACATGCCTGTCAAAAACACATTTTATATGAGTTCAGATTTAGGTAACAATAATTCAAAACAGGAAACATGAATCACGAATATACCTTTGTATAACCCTTTGAATCCTTCTTTCTGTACAGTTTTGACAGCACAATCCCATGTTCCACGATATAGAGGTGATTCTCCTGCTTTGACCAAAGGCATAGTTTGCAATCGAACCTTGAAATATACGAGCCATTATTCTGGATAATTTAGTAATGCAAGAGATGGATTTTAAGAGGAATAACGGGTTGACTTTTATTAAAAGGAACTGCAATACAATATGATTATACGATGGAAGTGATTTCAGGTGAAAGATAATCGAATTTATAGAAAAGATTACACGGAAACGTTACTCATAAATAATCAATTCACTAAAATATGCATGTTAAGGAATAAATTAAAACTCACTTTAATGGTATCGAGAGGATGACCCACTAGGACAGTACAAACACCACCTAGACCTCCGGCAAGGAAATACTTCACTGGACTTTGATTTTCACTCATTTTGTGCAAATTTTTTGATTAAACTCCAGCTGAAGAGTAAAACTAAACGAAATATGGAAGTATAATGTATTACAAATGAAATTAAAAAGTTAAAAACCTCGCGAGTTATCAGTCTTGTAATTTGCATTCGCAGATTGATGATAAAGAAGTTACTCTCCTTGAAAAGTTATTTTGCACATTTAGTTGTATCGAATTGATGATGTGGACATAAGATATCATCTTGGTAGGTAGAGGTACGACGTACGACTGTCAAAGATTCTGTGAAATTTTGCCACGTCAGAAGTGAGTTGATCATTCAGATCAAGATCAATCATGATTTCATTTCAACTTGGGAAGAATAATACGTTTTTCGACCAAGTACCTATGTAGTACTAGATGAACAAACTTTCATCTTTTCACCGCACCATGAAAAGATTTCAGACGGTTGGAACTAGAAAGTGGAAATTTTCCTATTTTCGATCTCACTCAAAACTCAAACCGATGAATCATGAAAATTTTCAGTTCATTTTCATTTCCTGTTATTTCTGATTTCACTGCTACGAAACACATTACAATTTGATTTGATTACGAAAGTTCTCTCTTTTCGAAAATGACGTAACGAAGTACGAAACCTGAAGTTACCAAGCATTAGAAGTAGGCACTTCACTCTTCGCTTCACTTATTCCTACGTAAACCCAATTCGAAAAATCGCCAATGATTCAATTTCCAGATATAAGTTTTAGCTTTCAAGTACACATTCAAGTAAAACACGAGGTTAGCGAGCTTAAATAATGTTGTATTTCTAAGTGGCACACATGATTCTGTTTAAATTAACGCGACACCTCTGTTCATTCAAATTACAATAAATAAGTTTTTTCCACTATTTTAAATTAAATAAAAAGACATGATTAAAACATAAAAAGATGAGGATTAAAACTATACATAAAAATCTTTTTTTTTTTAAAGATAAAAAAACGACACCAGGTTTTTTCAAACAATTCGAATGCTTATTGATTTTGGAAATATTCTTGAGCTCCTTTCGGGTCTGGTTTCATAGATTTACTACCCGGTTTCCAATTAGCGGGACAAACTGCGCAAGAAAATTCAAACATTATTAAGAGAACATTGATTCGTTATCGTAAATCACATTACGTGGTCATTCGAGCATTATGTCCAAATTGCCAAAACGTTTAAAACCGGTTCTTATCGTTTCATCATCGATGTAATTTCTGATACGCATCTTTCCGACAAGATGGCAACCAATACACATACGTGTATCGTTATCTTTCAACTTGTTGCATGTTGAAAAACGAACTTTTTTTGTCCAACGATAATACCCCTAGTAATTTATCCAAAAACATACTATAAATTATCGAATGACATAACAAAGTTTTTCTTATCGGAATTTTACACGTTTACTCGAGCTACAAATGACCACGCGCTTTTGTTAAAATATGTTTAAATTTGACAACTATATACACGTACCTTCTCCGTGCTTATCGGTAAATTGGAATGCTTGTACTAAACGGAGTGTTTCGTCTACAGATCTTCCCACTGGGAGGTCGTTGATCGTAACTTGTCTTAAGGTACCTTTGTCATCGATGATGAATAAACCACGGAAAGGTATACCAGTTTCTTCGTTGTAGACGCCGTATGATTTGGCGATGGTCGCCGATTTATCAGCTAACAAAGCGATATTCATTTGACCGAGACCACCTTGGTTTCTTGGAGTATTCACCCAGGCCAAATGACAGAAATGACTGTCGCATGATGCAGCTACGACTTCGCAACCGATTTTTTTGAATTCTTCAACTCTATCAGAGAAAGCGATTATTTCTGTGGGACAAACGAACGTACTGCAAAAAAAAGATCACATTAGCGCATAAATCTTAGCTACGATTGTATTGAAATTATTCAACTTACAAATCTAACGGGTAGAAGAACAAAACCAAGTATTTTCCTTTGAAGTCGTCTAATTTGATATTTTTAAATTGACCATTGATAACGGCGGTTCCAGAAAAGTTGGGAGCAGGTTTAGCTAATTGTGGTGCCATATTCGGATCTGTAAAGATAAATTGCACAACTTAACAAATACGCACACAAATAACGAAAAACTGAACAATGAAAAAGCATGCTAAAATTCAGCCTATTATACGTAAGTATCGCATTCGCGATTTAATTGTTAATTCAACGCGTAATAATCCACTTCGATGTTACTGAGATCATGAAAAATAAATCTCACAGGGACTTGAAAATTTTGAATATTTAATACATTACAAATACGTATTATAAGTGGCCGTATCTTTGCAGACATATTCGTGCAAACATTAATAATTCATTACCAAACAACCGCCCATCAAAAGGTAAGTTACAGGTGTTCTTTACTCAGTGAAAGGTGTACTTCGTAATTTAGAGCAATAAGCCGAACAATTATCGAATGAAAATTTCAACCTTTCGGGAAATTTCATGTAAGAAGAGATAATCACAAATTCACAGCGGCGTGAGTAGGTATTACATGACATTAGGAAAACAAAATTTAGACATGGCTAATATTATAGTGTTTGATGAGTACGAAAAAATACACGTTTACAATTATCCAAGCAATAGAAAGCTTTAATTACCTGAAAGCTGAACTTTCTGAGAAAATATTTAAATAATTGAGGAATTTAATAAAACACGACTCACACAACACCACAATTCAATGAAAAAAGTTGCAATGATAAGGAAAAATTCAACTACGTTAGACTACGTTCGAGCTCGCGAATCGCGTGAGATCGAGCCGGCATTCCGGCATTTTCCAAGGTCGTTTCGTTCATGACTTGAACGAATTGAACGAAGTGATCAAATTAAAGATTCGAAATTGTCATACGAAAACCAAGATTCCAAGTCTTCAAGAACAAAACAAGGAACCAATTTTGAATTTTGATTGATGACGTGTATTGACTGTTGACGAGACGAGCTTTCATTGAACTTGAACTCATGTCTCTAACTCTAATCTAATCTCGAAATTGAACAAGAACAAAGTATTGAAAAATGAAAATGAATTTTCATTGAAGTTTTATGTATTTTTGGTTTCCGTGTCTATGTGTCTCCCTCTCCGGAGAATGGAAGCCTTCCCAGATCGGATTTTATTTTTGAAACCAAATCTCAGTTGAATACAGAATAGAATAGAATACCATAGGATAAGGAAACTGAAAAATGAAAAGGAGTTCAATCAAAACTCAGTCCATTTCAGCTTTCGCTTTCAGGATTATACACTGTGCAGTGCCTTTCCAAAATATTAAAGATCATAATTTTCAAATTTTCCTATGATGATTGATTAAAGCTCCAATTTTCGTCTGAAAAATACACGGAAAACACATCCTAACTGGTATTTTTTTCTTTACAAATTTTACAGGAGAACGTTCTGTGTATTTTCTCTTTAATTGAAAAGTTCGAGCAGTGAATGAAAATTAATACGAAATATTTGAAATATATTGGAAAAACAAACCTGAGGAATGATTACGTCTCAATTGGCATTGAGGCGGAACCGTTCCGAATATATTTGGAAAACAAGTCAGAGTTATTACTACGCAGAATAAAATATACATTCTTTTTAAAGTCACCAATGATTCAACGAACTTCGGGTAGAAATATCTGAATAAATTATAAATGATAACTGAAGTTTAACTTTTGATTTGCAACCTAAGATGTTGGTTTAATTTATCTATCAAATGTTGAAAAAAAAATCAGATAGAACGTACTCATATCTATACTTACTAATGATCTTTCAATTTAGAAGCTTATGGGAGTAATATAAATCTAGGAATTTTAATTTAATCAATTCAGTCCTCAATTTCAAATCAAAACATTTTCTATTTCTGCACCTTCAAATTTTATAATATCACTCTGTCTGTAAAATAATTGCTGATTATTTCTGCGAATAATATAATTAATATCACCTATTTAAAAACCCACGTTTTCATAATGTTATAACCGACTAAAATATCAATAAAAATTGAAAAAAAGACGGACGGTTAATAAACGTTACAATTTATTACTTACAAAAACTGAAATAAAACAAGCGCGAGCAGTTCAGAGAGCAATAAGTAGGTATGCATTATCAAAATTGTTTGACAAAAAGAAAAAAAAACATACAAAATACTTTTAAAAAACACAAGTAAAAAGCGTACGTAAAAAAATATCACCGAAGCGTTCACAATGAATAATACAAAAAAAAAACAAAAAAACACAAGAGATCATCAAATATCGTTGACTTTGCAAATTTTCACATTAACGGGCGTGTACTGATGGCAGTAATCGTTTTCGTCAGGTGGTTGATTCAGCGCTTCTTCTTCTTTAGCTGAAAAAATACTTCGACATTAATTAAAAGTCGAGTACTTACGAAAAATGAAACACAAAAATATACTCACAATAAGCGATGATTCCTCGTTGAGCGTAATTTACCCGACAAGAATAAAATAATGGGCAGCGTGACCAGAAGCAACATATTATAATTAAAAATGATATTGCGAGGCAGGATGAAATTACAGTAATACTGACTAGCATCACTAATCTGTGCGGAAAAAGATGAAATTAATAAATCACATAAATGTAATACAATATTCAGGTGATATTTAACTGGAGTTGAATAGAACAGATACATTAATTGTAACTGAGGCAGCTCAGTTACTATAAATGCGTTCCATAGGAACAAGATATTGGAAAATTTATGACGCTCCGTAACACAATTCCATTCAACAACTGACGAATGAAATTCCAGAATTATTTGCGATTAACATTTTAAAACATAATACGAACCGATCGTAATGCTCGTGGTGATGGTTTCGGTTCAAACAACAAAATGTTTCAGTCGAGTTCTCATGCATACAGCAATGCGTATAATTGAGTTGATCTTTTGGCCCCGGACAGTTTATACGATCATTGTTTACCATACACATGTCAGCTGCAACAAAAAAACACATTTCTTAACAGTCTTACAAAATACCTAATTCTCAAGGCGTTACCAGCCAAAATCGAACCTGAAAGTTTCAGAAACAACAGTACTGCTAGATTTAAACTTACCGAGGCTTTGAACGAATAATGAACCAAGTAGTATGAAAAAAACGTTGAATGCGTAATTGGAACTCATGATGAAAATATATCTACTCAACCTTAAAAACGCTGAGAAGAAAATGAAATGAAAATTCTGAAGGTTCCACTAGAAAGTATATGCTAAAGATACGAATCACATGAAAGATAGAACATTCATGTTTCAAAGGAAAGATCCTTTTGAACGTTGAAACACATGGTAGATCACTCGAATCGGATGAATGAATAACGAGCTGTAAACATTCAAACACTGAGCACTATGCAATAAGTCATTTGTTACATTTTGACTCAAAAACGAAAAAGTAGAAAGCTTTTAAGAAATAATTAAGAGTTAAAAGTTACAACTAATTTTTGTTGTATGTTGAATGTTTCACTTCCAAATAAGTACATGAGTATTTTGGACGATTTGGCTCAGATTTATCATTATTTTTATTTTTATTGATAAAATTTTGATAAATCATCAAAAATTTTGATTGGTGGAAAACGTACGAATGAGAAAAGCGTAAATAAAACACTCAATTATGATTAGTTGGTTTTGAAACGACGTCATGAATTTCATAACAAACCACAACATTCCCAACATTCACATTTTTCTTTTTGATTTTTATTTTTTGGAAAAAATTTTTTTTTTCCAAAAAATAAAAATCAAATCAACTATCAAGAAAACAAAATAATATACTACATTAAAAAAATAAAAGAGAAAAATAGAAAGTATTCCTAGTAACAATACGGTAAAAGAAAAAGATCAAGAGATCAAGACTCAAGAGTGGGTTTCATTTCAATATACTGAAGTAGCTTTTAAAGAAGCATAGTTAGCCTGAAGTGAATAGGTACTGAACGAATACTTAAATTTATTCTACTGCAAGTTTAAATTTGAATAAAAATGATTCAAACAAGAGATGCTAAATTTTTTCATCACGTTTTCAATGTTTCCTTACATTTATGATGTCGGCTTCGGAGTTCGGACCAACATCTATAATAAAAAATGTTCACAGTTCACATCACATCACATTTGAATCCATCAACGTCAGTCGTCAACCACAAACCCAGACAAAGATTTGGAATTTCTTTTGAAAAATAAATCAATCAATGAGAGAAATCGAATTCAGTAGAAAAAATCTGGAAAATCTGTTTACTTTGATAAATTTTAAACAGCTATCTTCTTAACTGAATTGATATTGAACTGGCAATTTTAAATAATTTTTCAAGTAGGTACCTACCTAATTTGCGAATTTTTCCACATTTGAAAAAAAATTCAAGCGAAAAGTGCAAAGTTCTCCATCGAAATTCAAAATCATATCTACTCAAAATTTATTGAAAAAAAAAACAAAAAACAAAACAGCGGGATCGAATGCTGATAAGAAATTATGTTGCCCAATAAATGACTGCACCACAAGTACCGCGATACCGATAACTTTGAGGCCAGTAGACCAACCAGCCTTGGCAGCCTTGGCTCAGCACTTTTTGTTGAGTTGAGAACTGTTGAGAATAAGATATACTTTTTTTGTTTCACTCAACTCACTTAAGTTACAAGTAACTTATTTTGAGGATTGGGGATGAAAAGATTGATCGCTCTTAAATTCGTCGATTGTCGAGCTGCCTTTGGGAGAGGAGAAACATAGTATTTGTCTTGCCTAAACGAAGCGAGGGAGCACAATTTTTGAAAAATTCGACTCATAAGTCATAGGATTAGAATAACATTCTTTCATTTATATCGCATTTTTTCAACAGGTTGATTTCATTTCAAATAATAATCAATAATGCGAACATCTTTTAAAAATATTGTAAAAGTTCAGGCTACCTATGCGTAATCATCTGGCTAAGTGAAAGTGAAGCAAGGTCCCAAAATTTTTGATTGATATTGCTCTTCAGTCTTCAGATTTCTGCTATTTAGACAGATATATCTATGATATCCAATGTATTGATATGTGGATTGATGGAAAATAAAAACCTATTCTTGGAGCTGAATTTGGCGTAAAAATTATACACGCTCAGAGAAAATTAAAATAAATTAAAAATTGAGTATATAGGTATATGCGTAGATTGTGTACACTACACTACACTTACCTAAGTATAGAGAAATGAATGGATACAAATAAAATTACTTTATTTTCTCGTACCAATATAACAACTGTTTGTTTCATTTTTTAATAGGTACCTACTTATATTCCTCTGAAAATTTTAAATACATAGCCCACCTAATTTTTTCCATGCTTTTATTGTATGTACTCGTATATATGCACTTCCGTAATGCCTTAGCTTACGATTTTTATAATGCTATATCTATACTAATGTAGCACATTTTGTCATTACAATGAATTTATTTTGCATAGGGTAGTAGGACATTTCTGAAAAAATATATTCTAAAACTTATTATTGTGTTCCTATAACTTTTCATCCTCCAAGGGAAGAGAGTAGAGTACTTACTCCTTTTGCTGCGCAATTTCTCACTACATTTATCTAAAATTTTGCAATTTAAACAAACAAAAAAAATCAAACACGAATTCAAAAATATTTTTTGAATAGAAAACCTTAAACACAAAACTATATGAAATTCAATTGTGTACGTATGCTTCCCTATCCCTACTTTTCGAACGTCGAAAGGGTATAAGGGTCCCCACACAATACGCCGCCCTTGAGTACTTACTTATAGGTATGTTCAAAGAAAATCCATCATTTTTTAATAAAATAAACTGTAGATAAGATATCTATCTACCTACAAATTATTTGTTTGAAAGTTGAATAAGTATTATATTTGAAATTTCAATTTACAATCACGAGTGGTTTTTTAGTTTTAACGGCAAAACAAATAGGTATAAGTAGTAAAATTTACAATCAAAGAAAATTATATAAACTGGGTAGATAAATTTTTAATTTTGTGAGTAGCAAAAAAAAATTGTTTAAAAACGTAAATTTTTAATCGATCTTGTTATGCAATATATATTATGTAATTAAATCGAAACATTTTATTGCTTTAATTTTTACATAAACGAAAACATATCAAAATTATAATAATAATTAATAAGCATAATCAGAGTTTTCAGAATTCGTTAAAACCGGTAACCGATCACGATATTTCTGCAGTAAATAATCCTGTAAAGTTTTTACGTACACCGAATCTCTGCTTTGAGTTCTTTTTCCAAACCTACGAACACATCATCTGCATTAAAATCAATTATGAATTTTTCTAAGTAATTAATCCACCATCAGTCGACCCAACTTCAGACACCATTCCCTAAAATAATTCGTTTTTTTTTTTTTTTTTTTTTTTTAAATAAAAAATCGTGTCTAAAATTATGGCATGACGTTTGAAGTCAGTACGTTTGAGTTGGACAGTGGTTAAATTTTCGTTTAGCATTCAAGTGTATACTGTACCTAGGTCTTCCTACGACTGCATAAAAATGGCTCAAATTGTTTAAATGAGATCGTAACTCATTTGGTGATTCGAATGGTCTATCTTTATCTTCTGAGGAAAAAATATCTGTGAGTAACATTTCTGGTTCTGCGCAATTTGCTGATACCATTAGCATAAAGTATAAAGTTACAATCGTGGCGACTATTATTTTCATGTTATTATCTGCAAAAAAAAAAAAAAAAAAAATGAAGCACAAAATATAATAAGTTTATGGAAACATATTGTACCTACACTTTTACGAAAGAATATATGTAGGTGAATTAAGTAAATGGTGCTATTTCATATGAACGGATGTACCTAATTAATACACGCCCATACGAAACCACGTCAAATGCAAGCTCATCATTAGAGATTATTTTTTTAAA
Organism: Planococcus citri; assembly: GCF_950023065.1. NCBI lineage: Eukaryota > Metazoa > Arthropoda > Insecta > Hemiptera > Pseudococcidae > Planococcus > Planococcus citri. The sequence goes on from NC_088680.1 coordinate 34,171,175, forward strand.
AAGATTTGCTCTCGAAATCAAGTCACTCAAAAGCGAATTTGTGGCTTTCAACCTAATTTGTAGACGGCTACATAGGCTCATTTAATTTTTCTGTTTGATAGGTGATAATAATACATTAGATACCCATATTTAATTACAATCATATCATCTACCTACACATTCTTTTTGGGAAACAAACTCACAAAGTTCACTACTACGTATTTTTCGATCTCATCTATCGCAAACAGGATAAAAAGAAGGAGCATTTATTTACTGCGCTTTGTTTTGCATTACCCAACTTTTTCTTTTAGTTGAAAATACGATATGTCTTGTTATGTAAGTACGTTCAGACTTGGTTAAAGTAAAAAACCAATTTTTTATGCCCTTTATCCTTATAAAAGGACTATATCCCTTTGAGAATATTCGATAAATTTTGTTATTCTGTTCATCGATTCGTAACGAAATTAGGTAGATACGAATTTCTTTTCTAAAACTGAAACAGCTAGAAAATGATGCGTCGGAAGTAGAGACGGGAATGCAATTAAATTATGGGTATTTAATACTATTAAAGCGGTACTGTATAAAGGATACTTTGATAAATGAACCCTAGGCTATAGTGTGGAACTATGAAGTCTTTCGATGTCACCTATATGTTGAATATAATGGTGAGTAGTTTCGATGAGTGAAAGAATAAGACAAGAAAAAGCAGGAGTGAGGATTTCTTTTTTTTTGAAGAAATGTCATGACAGATACTTGAATGTATAGCAGTTTGAAGACGGTAGCAATAAAGTACGTAGCTAGGAATAGGAACTTCCATTCTTCAAGTCAAAAGATTTCATAATGTGCATAAACGGCATTGCATAGGCAACCCAAATAACACGAGCGCACAACTGAAGAAGAACAGCCAAAGTGGCGCTGTTCCAGTGGTTACGGTGATTAAAGAATAATTACTGACTGCACTGATTGAGTCAGAACGTGAGAAAAAAAATGAAATTAATTATTAAAAATTAAAATTTCACGAAATCCTCATGTCCATGATTATTGTGCTTTGAAGTTCTTATGAAGTTGTCATTAATTGAACAGTTCGTTCTTTGTTACCTATTGACTATAATTATGCCGGAGGATGTACTAAAAGATAATGATCGCGATTGTGTTTTGATGCTTGTGCCTCATCGTACGCGTGGTGTACCGCGTGCTACTGTATAATTTTCGGACCCGGCGACATTTCAATCAACAGCATATTCTGCTTTATTTCATTCATCATCTCAATAAATGACGATAACTAATTACAAATTAATTACACGACGATTCCGATTAAAATAAAAACGAAAAAAACTGAATGAAATGGCATTCTTTTCAAACAGCGAAAACATCAACAGATGAAATAAAGGGCGAACTGGTGAGTAATTTTAGGATATTCGATCGAACTTATCACCTTTCAAACGTATAAACAACGGGAGCTTCTAATGAAGTGGAAATAAGCGAAAAAATCTTAGCTTTTTTTCTTTTGTTACTTTTGTTTCAAACGTAGTTTGTATCGTACCTATTGAAACATTTCCTACGTAAAATTCGGCGAAAAAAATCATTTCTAGAGGGCGATAATTAATAAATGGTTCTATAGAAAATGTTGGCGTTTCGAATTTGGCAAAAATTTGCATTGGTGAAATTCTCATCAAATCAACTCTGTGCATACAATTTTTGTTCCCACATCTTTTCCAATTTTATTAACACTTGTTCTCACTCACTTACTTAAACTCGCGAATTTGAGAAAAACAATAGAGAAAGAAACATAAGTATAAATTTTTACATTTCAAAAAAAATACGACGTTAGTTGAAACGACGTTTGGAATTTTGTAGAATTCCTGGTCAAATTCATATTACCCTACATGAGCTTTACGCTTATAATTTTCTACGACGTGTTCGCACTACAAAAATAAAATTTCCTCTTTGTAATTTTCTCCCACGAGTTTATTAATTTCCTACGTAGGTACTTACATAACATCAGTAAACTTTCATCACCCTCGCATATTCATAACGTAACCTACCTACCTAAATTTCTTTTATTGTCGACGGTCCACGACTATTCTTTTTTTTTTTGTGTTTTGTACAGAATTAGCAAACTCGCCAACTTGCTATTGTTTTTTGTTTTACGCCGCGAGAATTTTTTCCCCCTTAAATTTACGAACAAAATGAAGTGACGATTTTTTCAACATGAAATTATTGTTGTTTTATCATTACGGATTAAGCTCATAACCTTGATAGACAATTTTCAAACATTATTGTCTCGTTTTTCAATTTAATGAATACCGGATATTGAACTGTTGCTGTCGAGTTGGGCGAGTTTTCCAATTAAAAATTCAAGTAAGTGATCAGTTTTTGGAGAAAGATATTGTACAGTTTTTGAGATTTATACAGAGGTGTGGTTTTTTCGAGCTGTTATTGTGCTTTACGTTGTGCTTATAGTCCTTGATAGTGTGGAGGTGGAAATTTCGTAGGCTATGGAAGGCAATAAGCTCTTAAAACGTTGGTTCGAGTCATCACAATTTTTTTTCTATTCGAATTTAAAGAGGAAAAAAATTGTCTTCGTCAAAAAATTTGTATTCATTCGAATTTTTCTGCTTATTTGGGTTAAGTAAGTATTAAGTATTTTGCATAGAATTTTTTTGTACTTTCTACTTTCGTCATTTTCTTTGCTAATATCTAACGGTTTCAAAATTAGGTAGGTACCTTAACCTCGATTGAAATTTCGACCTTTTTTTTTATGGGGGGTCTCTAAGCGCAGAATATTATAGTCTCAATTATTTTTACAGTTTTTTTTATCAACGAATTGATGAGTGGGGAGTGGGTAACTTTGAATTGAAACGAAAAGTGAACGAAAAACCGAAAGATTTCACGATTGAAAGATTGAAATGAAATTTCTTACAACATTTCTTAAGATGAAAAAAAAAATCATAATTTATAAACTCTTGTTATCGTTAAAGCGAGAGGGACTACGTACGGGAGAAAAGTGGTGTAGAATGATCTCCTTAATAATTTTGTTAATAAATACCCCTAGGGGGGGGGGGAGATTTATCAGATACCTAGCTAGCTCTGATAGGCATTAGTCTCGAGTAATCCAACTGACTCTAATTACTACTGTATAGTGTATGTACAAGGTTTATTTTATTAAAGTTTCAACAACATTCATCGTATACATCTGTGGCTTAGCCAGGATTTTCTCAAGGAGGGGGCAAAACCTGATTTTTAGGCATGAAAATTTAAAATTAGGGGTAATTTTCTGGAAACCTATCGTGGTGATGTGTGGTGACTATGAAAATGAAGGCAAAATTACTGCTCTTGCAAAGCGAGAGTGAAATTTTTTAGAAAAAATGGGTTCAAATAACAAAAAAACGTCAATTTCTGCATGTTTTTCTTTCAAATTTTTGCTTGCAAGGGAGGGCATGACCCCCTTTGCCCCCTTCACTATGCCACTGGTTTACATAATATATGTATTAGATATATGTGATGTGCTCTACGAGAATCGACCTTAGGGAAAAAAATGTGTTTTGAGAAACATGCATTTAAAGTTTTGAAGTGTGTTTTCGCCTTATTTTTGGGTAGGTATGCAACAGAAACGTCTCCAGTAGTTTCGTCTAGGTCCTCTTTAGCTCTGTGACCGTTCGTGTAAACCAGTCATTACCGCGTATTCCTATGCCGCCACAGGTATGTCAGACGGCCATTTTGTTCCTGGTTTGACGAACTTAGCATTGCAGTTATAGACACTGGACCTGCGGAGTAAGACAACCAACTGGCAGCCATCTTGCCAAAAAAACCTGTGTAGAGCCAATTTCTCCCGCTGAGTGCTCTTGGCTGCGCTGCTGTCGATTTCTTGAACAAACTACATGCAAAATACAGCGCAGCCAAGAGCACTCAGCGGGAGAAATTGGCTCTACACAAAACTCACTACTGTCCCTTTCCCCCATTGCCTGCGGATTGAAGTACAGCGCAGCCAAGAGCACTCAGCGGGATAAATTATCCCTACACAAACTTTCTTTACCGGTTCCATTCCCCTCGGCCTGCAATTGGTTGTCTTACTCCGCAGGTCCAGTGTCTATAATTGCAGTATTATGGGAATTCGGCAAACTTTAACCGCGTATATCTTCAAAACCGTGCACTTTTACAACTTTTTCATAATAACACCTTTGAAAGAGATTTGAACGAGCTTTCCAATGGTACCTATGCTACATGTATCAATTGAAATACATTTAATTGTTTTGAATTTCAGTCATTTTTCAGCACTTCATTTTTGGGTTAAAAATAGTTTGAAATTGTGTGAAATTCACAGCATGTGCTCTAATTTAATGATTACTTTCATTCTACGCCAGAAATTCCGTCATAAAAACCTTGAATCGAAAAACAACAATTTTTTTTTGGTAAGGAACAAAATGGGAGTCTGACATACCCGGGTTACAGTAGCCTACCTTACTGCCACGCGGCCTGGCGCAGCTGATGGATTATCACGCAGGAGGTACTGAGTTCAAATCCTACCTAAGCCAACAATTTTTTAAAATTTTTTTTCAGTTGTTTTTTTCATTTTTAGTACATTACGTGACAGGAGCGGAAAGTATGCGATTAATGAGTGCGAAGTTTAAGGAGCGAGGCGAAGCCGAGCGACTTAAATCGCTCAAGTTAATCGCGTTACTGTCCAATCCTGTCGCGTATACTATTTTAATTTCATATGAGAGGAAAATAAATGCTGAAATTTTTAAAAATTGTTAATTTACAATTTGTAAACATGTGTGGAAAACAGTTACTTTCCTCCCTAGGGAGGGAAGTAACTGCTTTCCGCACATGTTTAGATGGCTGCGTTAAAGACGTATTTTCCAACCGCAAAACTGGCTAGGAAACTACTCATTTTCCGATCATATGAAATTAAAATATTTTTTCAAGCAGATTTTTCACTGAAAATGAAATTTATTCTACTTTTTCTTCTTTTAAAACATTAAAGAATTAACAAGTTTTTATGAAGTGAAATACACGAAACACGAATGGGGCTTGATAAGTGTTTGTATGCAAATTAGGTTATATTTCCTGCCAAAATCATAAAAAATAAAAAGAAATGAATTTTGAGTTGATTTTGGCCCTACTCCTCAACTTTGGGGTCGATTTCCGAGGAAAGTAAAAGAGAAAGGAAGTTGCAGTTTGCACCATTGGAAAGAGAGTATTTTTTCTATAAGAATCGCTCATTAACTTGGAAATCCCTTTTTTTGACCTAAGGTTGATTCTTGTAGAGCACGTCATATGTAGTATGTAACAAATGTGATTCATATTGATTATAATCAATGCTACATCGATTATTTTTCTCAAAATAGTGCATAATCGCCAAATAATTGGCCGATTAAATCAGCCAAAAAACATGACGTCATACGGGGCGTTTGGTACCATTGACCAATCAAAAAGCCTGAAATAAAAGATCCAATTAATCTACGATGTCCGGTCATTTAATCGGACCCGAATCAATCGACCATAATCGATTATAATCGGTAATCGTTCCATCTCTGGTAGGTACCAAAGAAGGTACAAATCTCTGCAGATCATGGCAATTGATTGATCATGGCAATTAACAGACATCAAATATTGATATCTTATTCAACTATATTTTCACTATAATCAAATATGCAAAAGAGATTAAAACATTTGTAAGTATCAGATCATTGTCTTCAACTTACCATAAAATGACTTCATCAATTAACTTATAGGTTAGGCATAGGCTACAATTAATTTAGTGGAGACACCACAATGTAAGTCTCTACTTACCAAACCACTGATTGTCTCACCTCTCACCATCTCTCTATCCTTAGCCTACCCCAATAACAGTGGCTGTCGATGGATGCTCTACTTTAAAAGAGGACTGATAAACACACACTCCAATTCATAGATGTCCGGGCTCATCCCAAATTAGCCAAAAATGGTAACCAAACGTTAGATTATCCCTTCCCTATTGACAAAATTATGCATAAAAACAGGTGTGTAGATGCATACTTATGTGGGAAATTGGACTTCTTCAAAAAAAAAACATGCGGTTAAGCCTGCGAACAGCATGCATAAAAGTAATGTTAAAGCATGTAAAATAAAAGAAAAATTTAAAAAAGGGTTTGCCCTGGGCGGGGATCGAACCCAAGACCCGCAGTTGCTGTTATTCCATGTTACCTAACCCACTCAGCCACTTCTCTGCTTGCGAATAATGGACTTATTTCTGCATAAATGTTTGTGCATTGTGAACTTATTAAATTTTTTATTTTTCTCCCAAGTCCAAAAAGTGCAAACATTTATGGGGAAATAACTCTATTCTTTGCAAGCAGCGGAGTGGCCGAGTGGGTTAGGTAACGCAGGAAAACAGTATGTAATTGCAAGTTGAGAGTTCAATCCCCCCCAGGGCAAATTTTTCTTTCATTTTACATGCTTGAACATTACTTTTACGCATGCTATTCGCAGGCTGAATCACATGCTTGTTTTGAAAAAAGTCCAAATTCACGCATTGCTTGTGCTATGCATAAAAGCATGCGTTTTAGCATGCTATCACATAATTTTTGTCAATAGGGTTTGGGTTAATCTAACTTAAATAGATTTAGAAAACACATTAACACCAATAATCTACATTGGGTAAAATCATAGTGCAATCCGACTTGAGATAAATCTCCGTTACATATCAATAAATAGAATTACACTTAACTTCCATCCTTGACAAACTTGACAAGACTCCTGCCACCGCAAATAGCTGGAATCAAGTGATTGTACATACTCTTGGTGTTTGGCATGTAGCACGGTAACCTTCAAGTACATCCTCCAGCACACCCTATATAATTTCCCACGTTACCATGCATCTTTATGTCATGGCAGTGGCACTCATGGCATATAAACAGCATGATGTAAGAATGCATTATTAGAATAACCAACCTAAGTGGTGAAGGCATATTGCAGCATATCACTCTCACTACTCACTTTCAATACTGTTCAAACTGAAAACTCATTTTTTTAAAAAACAATTACTCACTATTTTTTAAATTTTGTATGTAGGTAAGTACATAGGTATGTTTAACTTTTTACAAAGAAAATTCGATTAAAAATAATGTAGACATTCTGCTATAGTAATTGCTAGTAAAACAGTTGACAGAAAATTCACAGGACTAATTCGAGTTGTACAAAATACAAATCTTCATGAAATTACCAGAAAGCAGGTGTTTCCGGTACATAAGTCGGACTCGGAGTCAACGTCCGGCGGAAATTCCTTCGCAACAGGTGAATTAGATAGGTACCATGAAAGACTGAAAATAAGGGCGAAGGTAAACCAATAAAAACGTTATTTTTCAATAAACTAATAGGTAATACTTACCCCCCTTTTTTTTTACTTAGGTACTGCTCTCTTATGCCGAGTTACGAAATAGAATTACGAGCATGTAAAAAATGAAACGTGAAGCTCATCTATAAAGCAACATTTGGATTTATTATTTGTTGTGCACAGCTGCACAACATCGCCAAAATTGATACACTTGATAAGTTTTTGAGCGAGGAAGACCGATGTCAAAGTACGAATACCTAATTATTGTTGGCATTCTCGGGTTTCGATGGTTTAATTGTGTAATTTTATACTTCCTTCTTCCATCACTATTTCACTAACCCAATTGAAATTTTTTATGTTTGATGAAACATTGATTTTTTCGTACCAATTGATTTTTTTTCCCACTGCTCAGTTTTTTTTTTTTTTTTTTTTTTAAATAACTATTTAATTGAAGTTTGTCGTTTAACCTTTCGTTCTATGTATTAGGGTACCTAACTTTGATGAGAACAGGGCACTTTTAATTGCTTTCAGAGATATCGATTTCAAATACTGATAAAGTTTACCTAAATTTCATTAATTTCTTCATCTCAATGAATTTAATCGTATGTACTTTTAAAAATCCATTGAAATAGCTCTCTAATTGAAGATGCATTTGATTGCACAAAATAGTCTTTTTCTTTTCTTTTTGCTGTAGAGAAAATTGCAAGTTTTTTTCAGCAAAAATACACAATGCGAATTTTACGATAATTCGCAGGTGTAAAACACGACGATAGTATTTTGGTTTGATTTACGTTGTAAAATTATTCTAACGTAAAACCGAGCCCGTTTTTATAGCTCATCATAGAGGGCAGGGCCATAAAGATGCAAAGTCTTGACATAACTAATTAATGAAACTTTCGGCTATGTCGCCTAAAAGGGTATAACTTTTTCCAACTTCATCGAATACACAATTAACAATTCAAAATAAAAAATTATCCCGTATTAAGTACCTACCTACCGAAGATAAATCAATAAAGAAAAAAAATTATAACGCGTCTGACGAGAATTTCAAAAAAAAAAGTACACAACTGAATAAAAGTGAAAATCAATTTACAAAGAGCCCTCTCTTTGACGTAAAACTAAACAAAAATAGTTAATCCTTTGACTTTTGTTGAAATATAACTGCGTCACGATGAACATTACATATTTGGTTATTCGTCGTTATATAAGAACTCAAGAAACGCTTCTTGATTTGAAGGATAGGTATTATAGGTACATTTAAAAAACTTAAACCTGTGTCGAAAGACACGAGAAAACAAATTAATTAAAGTTACGCCAATCAAAATATAAGTATATAAAAAAAGCATTGTATTTATTTTTAAATTTACTCAGCATTTTTTTAATTTAAAATTTTCCCTAATAATTTTTATAGAGTACATTTTTCGCCAAGAAGGAATTAATTTTTTTAAGGTATCTTTTAGGTACCTACATTAACTCAAGTCGAATGATAACGAGATGCCGACTTCAGTTTGTCTCAAGATTTAATGAAAATTCGCAGCGTTAGATATACGTTACTTACACTTACAAAAGTCAAACGAAGAATGGCGTAGGGTTGATTTGCTTCGGGGAATACAGGAGATGATATGTACGAGTGTACAAGAATTTATTTATTTCACCTTTGAGAATTTTTTGTGGGATTTTGCAAGTTTTAAATAAAACTGCTTATTCATTGATTGTGCTGGAAAATTTTAATCTCTTTGAAAAACGAACTGGGTGGATTAGGATGTGGTATCCTTTCAACATTGACAACGTTTCTAAGATGATTTGCTTAGAAGCAAGTATTTTAATGATGAAATGTTGAAAATTATCCTTTAGTATGTATTAAAAACAAAAATCACAAAATTGATTAATTTTTCTAATTTTTGAGACGCGATTTTTTGAAATTAAAAATTATTTTTAGCCCCTTCAATTTGCAAGTTAGACAAAAAGTCATAATATGTAATTTTGTTCATTTTTCAAAGTACTACCAAGCGGACCAACCCCCAGGGTCAAAATTAGAGATTTTGACTCTCAGATTTGGAAGATGTATTTTGCCCCTTGAATTTTCAAAATAGGCAACTTGTTTATCTTACTTTTTTTTACTCGTACTTACCTGCCCGGTTATAATTTATGCAACTCTGAAGTTTGTACCACCACCACTGCCTGGACACCCTGTAGACCCAAAGAAAGTAAAAGTTTGGAGTATTTATACGTAGGTACGTTTCATCTACACACACCCTTTATTTATTAAGCGATAATTTCGGTAAATCGTCGTTAAATAATTATAAAATAATCCAGTTCTTTCAAAAACGGGGGAAAAAGTAGACAATCTATCTCATCTAACTGTTGTAACATTTTAATGGAATTGTTGTTTATTGGTGTACGAACAGACAGATACATACAATACGTATATACCTACTTCACTTACTGACCTATCTGCTAATAAGAACAAAATGCTTTAAAATGATATCAAATTCAACTTCCTAAGCCTTACACGAGATGCCGGAAACTCTGCAGTCTGCATTACAGCATCCTAGTTCTTATACGAGTCAAACTGACCACATCTTAAGAGCTTATGGTCAATTAACCTTAACCTCGTGTTCCAGCTAGAGCTACTTCAGTAAGGTATTAACACCTCGAAACAACGCAAACTCTTCGGTATATAAATTGAAAAAATTTCATATCGTTGATGAAACGTTTTTTTTATCGAGCTTTATATCAAAGAAATTATAATCTTCAGAGTTAAGTATGATATTACTATTTCTCGAAAGTTTCATCGTCGTCGTCGTTTAAAAAAGGCATACGAAAGTAACGAGCTTAATAAGTACGATATTTTAACAGCAGCCATTGTCGAAGTATAGTATAATGATAATGAAAAATTATGTAAAATACCCTTTAGTCAATACCTCCGAGGTGTGAAGTTGATTAAAACGTTTTTTATGCCGTCTGCTGGAAAGGTAAACGGTATAGAATAGAGCAAAAGAGGTCGATATAGCGTGTAACATCTTTCATTTTAAGATGATTTATCATTGATGTAGAAATGATTTATTCTGTCGACCTGTTACTAGGAGGTTAGCTTCGATAAGCTCGCAAAATTTAACATGTCTAAGTATAGGGGTAGCATATAGACTCGTTGTGTTTTTGATAGTGAAACTTCTAACGTAGAGGTAGGTACTTCTACTTACCTATCGTTGGATATACTATGTACATGTACCTATTGATTTCCCGTCTCATATGTAAAATGCGTTATAAATGAGAAATTTTTCATTTTTTCTCTTTTTCATCATTCAACTCTACGAAAAAATTTGTTCATGTTCACGAGTCTGCGTTTAGTCGAATTTTTGTATGAGTTTGAAGTTATTGCGTCAGACTCCAACATTGAAAATTGAAAGCAGAAAATTATTTCCAAAGAGACTCAGGTACACAAATGAAAGGTTAAATGGAAAAGGGGCATTTTTCAATTTTTTTGCTGATTTTTACAATTCTGAGTTGACTAAAAAATTTTTTCCATAAGCAAACATTTTTCAATTCGATTTTTTTCTTCATGGAAGAACACTTTTTATGATCACTGAATACTTACGGTGGAATTACTTAATAAAAAGGAAAATTTTAATTCTATTCAGAGTTGTAAAAATCAGAAAAAAATTGACAAAGACTTGTTCCCCCATTAATCCCTCAAATAATTTATTTAATTTACTCTGCCGAACAAAGTGGCTGACTTCAATGTTGTTAAAATATGAAGATGGGCCAACTGGCCAATGTTGAAAAGTTCGACCAGGATCCTTCTTTAGATATCTCTAATAAGAAATCAAACTAATGAAATCACCCTAAAATTGAAAACATCATTGTATAATATTTTCAAATTTCAGCTACTTATCAAGCTTATCTCTGCTTGTTAAAGGATCCACAATAAAGTGAATTTTCTCCTCATAGTTGGCGAGGAATGTTCACTTTGAGTGGGAGATTATCCAGGAAAATTTTGAGCCCTTTAGGTATTTGGAGCCATAGCCAAGGTTCTTCAAAATGAGGTATTTTGTGAAAACACGTCCCCCCCATTTTAGAGAAGTAATGAAGGAACGAAAGGATTCCCTCGGTCACCCTCTTTAAAAAATGGGACTCGAGTGTTTCTGAACGTACCTGGCCATTGAATTCAAAACTCAAGACCACTTTTAGCCATCTACAGAAACACTTGAAAATCGGTGGATCTTGAGAATCACGACTTATTATCAACTTTAAAGTTGTGTCATTCTACGTCAATTCGACCAAGAAGTGGTAAGAGAGGTCGATGATTTTTTTGTAATTTTTCCTCTGTGATGAGACCTTCCGAAGAGGCGACCAATGGCGCAAATCGCAGCCCTCTAGCCCTTTTTTAAAGGCTGCTAGGGGGTGTCAAAGTTTTCAGTGACTTGAAATATCATCCATTTCAACAGTGGATTACCTACTCAATAACCGCGATGCCTACTAAAATGGAACTTTTCCTAATTGTTAGAGGTTTTGCAAGGCTTTTTGGTGATATCTTAAAAATCAGTGTTGCCACTTTTTTTCCGCACGAAATATAGCTCTCGAAAAGTTTCAAAACGTAGTTTTCATATCGTTCCGACTCTCAAAAATTCTGAAAAAAATATATTACGGACAACTTTTCATGCTGAACACTATATTAAAAAATTGGAATGGCATTATTTCGTAAAGTCGATTTTAAAAAAATTGAAAATTTGCGAAAAAATTCGATTTTTTGATTTAAAACACGAAAAAACGTTTTGACTGGTGAAGCTGACCCATTTGACCCCTATTTTTACATATCTGTTGAAAAAGTTGAAAAAACCCTCTCACTCGATGAAACGAACTCATCCCAAAAAAATCAAAGTAAAAAAAAATTCAAAAAGTAAACGAATTTTAATTTTTTTGCTATGAGTGTGATTTTTATCAACTTTTTCATGAAATACGTCAGAAAGAGGTCAAAATAAGGCAACTGAATAAATTTAAACTTTTTTTGATATTTGGAATTGAAAATTGATTTTTTTCATGATTTTTTTCGTGATGAGTTCATTTCATCGAGTGAAATTTTCAACTTTCTCAACGGATACGTAAAAATAGGGGTCAAATGGGCCACCTTCACCAGTCAAAACTTTTTTTCATGGGTATAAGTCAAAAAATCGCATTTTTTTACTGTTGGAATCCTCTTTTTTTCGCTTAAATTTTTTCTATCACTTACTAAAATTAAAAAAAAAAATCAGAATTTTTCAAAATGATCTTGAAAAATATGGTAATCGAGGAATATTGACCTGCTGAACATGAATTCAGTAATCGTTTTCTTGTAAAAGAAATTTTCGATGGTGGGAAAGTGCAAAGTTGATCTTTATATTCCTGGTAGAGGGCTAAAAGAGGTCTTGAATTTTAAATCCAATGGATCAATGATATACAGAAACTTGAATCGCAACTGGGAGAGGGGCTGGTGAACTGAGAGGCTGCACAGGTTTAACTACCCAGAAGTTGAAAAAACACGTTTTTTTTCATCAAAAATTACCCCACTTTGGGGACCTTTGGCTCAAATCCCTGAACGGTTAGGGAACTCCTTCTCTGAGTGGTCATCTCACTCGAAGTAAACTTCCTCACCAATTTTCGTCCAGATCTAGGATTTTGTTTACTCCACCTTATAGTACTTAGTTCATAATATTGTGTGTAGTCTGCGGATAATAAAATATGCTTCGTCTGGCCTCCCCCTTATTCCCTTTATTTGAACCTTTGTTTCCGGCATTCATTCTTTGAAATACACCGCGGAACTAAATTTGTTTAGATATTGTTTTTCACCGCGAATGTGACGTTGCAGCCTACAGTGACGAATATAATTTCACATTTCGTGTCTTCCTGCAGGCTTAGTGTGAATTGTCACATATGAAAACTTACCTACTCTCTATCCTACATCAAAAGTCACCACTTTGAACGTAATTTTGTGCGAGTAAAATTCAATCGAGCTATGTAAACTTTACGCATATTTCAACTTGAAATTAAAAGTTTCTTCTGCGTTGAGTTATTTTCGTAAATTTTTCTTGAAAAATTTTCCCACATCTTTGTTGGCAGGTATTTTAAATTAACGATTAACGTTCAAAAGAAAGTATCGAGTTGCCATACACAGCTTTACTTTGAAATGAGTTCCTAGACAACTATTTTCAGTGAATTGAAACATTTTACTTCTATTCGTGAATTGAATAATTTTTCACATTTTCTATACTCACGTCAAAGTTTTTAGAATTGAAAATGAAAATCAACTTCGTAAGTTTGTACTTTGATTTTTCATTTTCTACAAAATATTTTCACTGGATTCATTTTTCTGCTTCATCTTCAAGTGGACATTGAAAATTTTATGCCATTTGAGAAACAAGCAAGTCGTTACATATCGTAAGTCACCAATCTCATTTCTCATTTATCTCCTCACTCCTGTTGATGATGAGAAGAAATAAGTCAAACCAAGGTATTTCCAGCAGATCCGAACATTTCTGGACAAATGTATACATCTTCATTCCTCCCATAATTAGCTGATCTGCGCTGAATAGTTGTGCTGATGTGAAATAATGAATGGATGTAAGCTCGTACCATCTTTGATAGATTTTTTACATTTTAAAATCCAAAAACAAAAGTATTATTTGTTTTCATTTCGTTTTTTTTTTTTTTTTTTTTTTTTAAATGTAAAGTAGAAAGTACCTTCCTACAGGACAAAAAATATGAAGAGAATAGAGAAAGGTTGCAATAAAGCAATAAATTTTTGATGTATTCTGTAAAACCTACACGAATAATTCATCGTATCTGCCCTCGAAATATTAATCAAGTTAAATCTCCCCCCCCCATCCCTTTTATTCGAAGAAAATATTCCTCGAAAAATCTAGTTTTCCATTTTTCATCTCACTCTGATGCGTAAGCTAAGTATCATTTCATTGTAGGAGATTATTTAGTTCCTGACCTGCTTTACATGATATAGATAGGTACTGTACATGTACCTACCTATACATTTATAGAATACCCTGAACGTGTCAAACGCCTTAAATGTAACATGTAGGCAACTAGTTGGATAATCACACTTTATTAGTTGCATACTTGATATAGTTCGAAGGGGACTCTCTGTACAGAACGATCCAAATTGGATGTAGTTGCGACTAAATGGGTGGTGAATTACGCGAATTATATCTCACTGCAGGTACTTTAATGACTGCAAAATTGACTCTTGAAACGGCTACGAGCGAGCATGATAACTTGAAACAGATTTAGTTCGGTTAAAATATGACAACCACTGCGGCTCGTATCGTGTCGAAACAGTTGTTAAGTTTAATTGTGGAGAAATTCCCTCTTTACTCTACCCTCCTTGCCTTTATTGCAACAAATTGGATTTTTTGAGAGTCGAATTTATCGAATGCTAAGATTTTATGATTGCTTCTCTCTACATTCTTTGCATGTGAAAATTCATTCATCTTTTTACATTGGAATCGTATCACTCAAGCTTCCTACTCGAGTATTTTTTTCCTATGGTTTCCTGTCTAGAAAAGAGTAGGTAGGAAGGCACCTTGTCGTTGGTAATTCTCGTTAATTTATAAAATTATATCACTCTACAGTATTGTTTTTCAATTCGATGGAATATAAATTTATTTCTTTTTAATCTTTTATTGCGAAGCACGACGTGGAAGACGTTTTTCAACTATGAAGTTTTCAAAAAACAATAATAAAAAACAAAGATGAAACACAATCGCTGCCGTCAGCGTCATCGAAAGGAATTAATTAACTTCTATTTTTCTAGTATTTCATTCAGTTTTGTTGTACGCTTCCCCCTGGCCCTGTACCCTATCAAAAAATTGTTAGAATTGTTAATTACTAAGAGTCTTCTTTTTGAACTCGGTCGATCTGATTCAGCCTGGAAATTCTTGCTATTTTTAATTTTCAAGGTTAATCTATTTTGCTTTAAAGGTGAAGGAGTATCTATCTATAGAAGAAATTATGCATCGCCTCCACGTTCAGAAGCTTTGTGTGTATTAACCTACAATTTATTAGGTCGAAAAATTGTTCCAATTGTTTTATTAATACACAAATTATTGTTTTGAAAAATTCAATTCTCTTCCCCGCTCGTGCTCCCTGACTGGAAAAATTTCCAAAATTTTATTCTCGAGGAAAAATTAGATAATAATTTTCAAATGACAAAAACGCTTACCTTTACTCGCTCATGGCCTAACTGTCAAAGTTCGCTTAGTTCTTGTGGTCGTTAAAAAAAATCTGCCACAAGTTAACGTCTGATTTTATGAACATTTCTCGTCGAAATGATATTTAAAGCGACGATCAACCGCCTACAGAGTGGAGTTGAAAGGATGGCATTTTCTTATACACAGTATAATGACCCAACAACAGCGCTTAAACTCATTAATTATCTTACAGCACCTGGGCAAAATTTCCTCTTGTTGGTATATGGAATATTTACGATTTGATGTCCTTTCGACGATTATCATATAAAAGTGAATAGGTACCTATCGTGAATTTATTTCAGGTACTTTGTTGGTAAGTATAGGTTCATTTTTTTAATATTTTTTATTTTTTATCGTCAATAATATCCGTATAGGTATTCTAAAATACCTAACTTCGATTTTACCACCTACGAGTTTCAGTATAGTTGACGCAATGTCATTCTTTTGTCTTTTGACCATCCAGTAAACGAGAAAACAATCGCCTCCGGTAAAATCCCTTTTCTTTAATTAGACAAAGAGTTAAGTTGTAGCGAGAGTAGTTAATGCGATTTAGGTATCGTATAATTTATAACTAAATTAGGCATGTTTCGAATATGAATGTTGAATTGTCATCTTCCGTGAACATGACTGCAGGATATCTAGTGTAGCAATCAAAATTCAACAACAGGGGAATGATTCAGGGATAAGTGGTGGTATAAGGGACAACTTTGGCCACAAGGCTCCTAAGCCTTAGCTATAAATAGTCTATGGCTTCAGTAGCACTCCTCAAATTACATACCTCCTTACAGCGAATTCGCTCTGTATTATCTCATTATTCTTTTTCCTTACGAAGAGTACCTAATCCTTTCGCGGATGTCATCATATCAAGCTTTAAATTCTATCTGCTTTCCACTTTAAGAATTACGAGCAATTGATGAAATTAATGACTTTTTTTTTTTGAAGGATGTGAAATTTGGCTGCTAAAATGAGTATTTACGATCGCCCACTGCATATCATCAACTTCATTTTATGCCTATCTGCCTGCCTCAACAACAGGCAAAAAATTGTCAACTTTGTAATAACCTATTCGTCCTATCCTTGTTTGCTTTATTGCTATAGGTACCTATTGCGAAATTCAATCAGCACCACGCACTTTGAAAATTACCTGTAACTATTTTAATTACTTTTTTATACACGTTTAACGCTTCCATGGATACTGAGTTGATCGAAACCCCCAGCATCCAAGTCTGGAGAAGTCGAGAATTACAACATAACGACAAAAAAAATTTAATTAAACAATTACCAACGCTAATCCGAGGCGTTTATTTTATTCGTATATTTAGTCGAAAACACAAAGTAATAATTAAAAAGATACGAATATTTTTCTTAATTTCTTTTAATTACCGTCCTCTTTTTCGCATCGACAATATACTGTAATTGTCAAAAAGCTACCTACCTGTTCGCGACGTTATATTATAAGGATGAAAATATCAAAAAATTAATTGTTTATTTTTCAAGTTTTCTTCTTCATTAATTAAACGAAGAATGAGCCCAAAAATGGAGCAACAGTTGGTCCTGAATCTTGGATTGAATTG
Source organism: Planococcus citri (assembly GCF_950023065.1). Lineage (NCBI taxonomy): Eukaryota > Metazoa > Arthropoda > Insecta > Hemiptera > Pseudococcidae > Planococcus > Planococcus citri. Next base: position 34,188,283 of record NC_088680.1, read on the forward strand.
GTGAAACGTACCTCTACCTACCTACTACTTTTCCCCTACATTATTCCCTTGTAAAAAAAAGAGTAGGGGATGAAGAAATGCGGCTTGTCGCGTTTTTTCTCCTGTAGGTAGTTTGAAATTCTCTTTCAGTGTCTCGTCTTTTTTTTTCTCATAGAAGGTATTTCTCGATGTATTCAATAGGTAATTGAATTTGTTTTTTTTGGTGATTTTTCCTTGTTCATAACGCTCACATCTCACTCTCTAAAAAAATACGCAGTCAACTGATGAGGAAATCAAATAATTTTCTATCAATTTAGGTTACGTCATAAATACGGTTCAATGTTGTTAGAAAAAATTCAAATTCACGTACCTACCTAACAATGGTTTATAAATGATTCTCGAAATTTTAAGGAACCTGCGTAAGTAATTAGCTTTCGATGTTTGGGAATGATTCATCTATGAAGCTTTTTCATAGTTTTATAAACCCTTCCTACCTGAGTTGCGTTTCAATTTTGGATTTTTTAAAGTACTTAGGTAAGTATACCATGTACGTACATACATACAAATACAAAACACAAAAATGAGGTAAAATTTGATTTGATTACTATCATTGATGATACCGCTCCGAATTGAAGAAGGTAAGTTACATTAGGTATACAGGATGTCTATACCTTAAAATTAAAGGGGCTGCATGATAACACAAACTGATTGAAAAAAGTGAATTTTTTGGAAGAATTTTTTATAGTGTTTATTTGGATAGTTTACGAATACATTCTACCTCTAAAAAGTGCATTAACAGTCACTGAACTATAGTGGTGCAACGTTATCGATAGGTAAGTATAATTATATTGAATGTAATATATTGATGTAAGAAGATTTCGATGTGCATCGATGTAACATTTCGATCATTGATGTATATCAAAACTGCAAAAATTTGTTAAAAAACTGGGTTTTTGAACTGCAATTTGGACTTAATTTTATAAAAACCAGAATGCCTTGTTGAAAAATTGTACTTGACTCGTGAAAACAGCAAGAAAAATGCAGTTTTGCTGGAACTTGACGAATTAATGAATTATGTTGTTTCATCACTGTAAAACATGCCCAATTTTCCCAGATTTTCCCTCTAAAAAAACATCAGTTTTGAATTTCGATGTACATCAATTTAATCGATGTAAGCTCACATTAATAACTTTGCACCACTACTTGAACTAAAATTTTGCAAAAATTGTCAAAAAACAGTGCTGAAAATAGGTTTAGACTTCAAAAAAATACAAAAAAAGTAAGTATTAAAAAAATGATGTCAATCAGAATACACTTCTGAAATTTCAGAAAAACTAGGCAAAAACAAAGTGAAAAAAAAGGTGTTAGAAACATCTTAAAATTACCTAAGTACATGAAAACACAAAATAAAAATCCATTAAAATCAGTTAAAAACGTGGACGAATACTTCAAATCAGGGCATAATATGAAACCGACTTTCTGGATGCAGAATCCAGGAAACGTTCTGCGCATGTGCCACTTTACACTTTGTGTACTTACTAGGGTTGGTTGCATGGTAGGTTCAGTTGGTTGTAGTAGGCATCGGCCTTTTAATTATCTAGACGGCTACTCAGTACTCATACACAAAATTATCCCACTGGTTATGTCACCAACTCTGTTGATTTCAGATTGGAAACAAACGCATCTGCGCATGTCTCAGGAATTGATGCTTGTAAACAGGAAATGGAAACACCACCAGCACCCCCACTTCCACCACTACTCCACTGACAACAAAAATACACACTTATTTCCTGAGACATGCGCAGATGCGTTTGTTTCCAATTTGAAATTGACAGAGTTGGCGACATAACCAGCGGGATAATTTTGTGTATGAGTAGCTGTCTAGGTACCTAACTAAAAGGTCAATGGTGGTAGGAGTGATGTCAACTGTGTAGCAACTAGCAACTGCAATGCTGAATCAGTGAACCATCTCTCTTTCCACCAGCCCTGTAAGCATCATATTTAGCGCATGAGCAGAAGGTTTCCTGGATCCTGCATCCAAAAAGTCAGCTTCAACTTGGCGTTTTTTTTAATGTTGAAATATAGCTCCAAGCACCAGAAATGCACGCAATCTGTTGCTGGTATCAAAAAGCTGTAACTGGTTAAGCAACTATAGGTAGCGGGGATTACGGAACTCAGGGTTGTAAAAACCTGGCTAGTGATGAATGAGCTACTTTGTAGATAGCGTAGAAAGCAATGGGAAACTACTACGTGAAAGCTCAAAACAACGTCGATTCCCCAGAATAATCGCAGTGGCAATAGGCATTTGCCTCACCCTGTTAGGGTACCACAAAAATGTGATTTCCAATGTCCTGTAAAGGACAATGATAACATTATCCGATGCTCCAATCACAATAACCGCTGGAATTTCTATGCAATTAGATATAAAAAATTGGGACTGAACAATTTTAATAACAAAGCGATTGATAACAATATTAACCATGATGAATGATAATAATAAGTGGCTTTCAGTGCAAATAAAAATTGCAATGAAATTAAATGAAAGTGGAAATGAATACTACGTCAAAAAATAAACAAATGCTGTGATCATTTTTTTTCTTACTCTAAAATTCAAAAAGTTTTTGAAGCTCAAAAATTTATTGTAAATGAAATTTTTAGCAAATAGGAAATTGTTGAGCTTCATAAACTTTTCTGTCTTTGAACCTATACCTGGGCAGTACCTGTACCAATACCTGATTAGTGATTACCCAGAACAAAAAGTCAAATGACCCATCAATTTCTATACCTTTATCTGTACCAGAAAAAATGAGACAAAGAATAGTTGTACCCATACCCAAAAATTTTTGGAATATCCACACCTGAATCCATGCAGGATTCTCTGAGAAAAAAAACTATACCCATACCTGATACCTGTACCTGAAAATGGTCGGGTTTGAAGCCGTGTTTTCCATAACAGGAAACTGAAATTTTATTCAGTTTAATGCACCTACTGCCTACCTAGATGGAATGATGAAAATCGCATTTTCTCTTAGCAAATGTAATATGATATGAGTTGACTTTTGCTCATGCAGCTTAATTTTCCATTCATCTGCCTATTTTGTGATTCCATTAAAGACTTTTTGTAGATTTTCTGTTGCTTGGGCTCAGGATGAATGAGCTGACAGAATTACTGTGTTATCAACAAACATTGCAGTTTTAGTTGCTTTTAATATTGGTATATCAGCTATGTACAATATGTACATTAAATACAGAATTGGTCTCAGAACACTACCCTGTGACACGTTTGGTATCAGGTAACTCTAATTTTTTAGTCATTGCCAATTTCAAACAATAGTTTACAAAAATGGCCATCAATTTTTGAATTTTTCCCATTTTTTGAAATTGATAAGATCATGACCAAAAAGTTGGAAACAGTGAAACACTGCATTACAAAAAAAGTTTCCAGATTCAGAAAAGATATCTTTTGATGTTTTGAACTTTTGACATTTCTGGGGTATACTTCAAGAGCTACAATTTTTTTCAAATAACTTTCAACAAGGTAGGTAGTTGAATTGTGGTAAAAAAAGACAGTCTGGTTTTGATAAAAGAAAGAGTACTTAACTTATGCAAATTAATGATTTATAATTTAAGGAGACTTTTTCCATTTTGATTGTCAAAGAAATATTTGATGCACTTGGCCCAAGATGCAAAAAATACACATTTTTTAAAAATCTTTTTCTGTTCAAAATTGAATGATTTGAAAAGTATGCCTACGTATACGTACGAAGTGTCTTTTTTATGATTAGGTAGTTGAAAATCAGTGTAGTCATAATAGGAAACAGAAAAGCAACGTTTCAGAAACTTTCAAAGGGTTGTAATTTAGAAACTTATTCGCCGATTCGCCTGCAGGCCTCCGACGACAGTCCGACATAATATAACACACGTTGACGTCCACGACGATACACGTGGTGGTTAAGGTTAGGTTACCTACCCATAATATTGTATGTGTAGGTCTAGGTAGGTAGAGGTACATAATATTTTGAAAAATGATTCTTTTTCAAGGCGACTATCGTAGGTGTGACAAAAATGAAGGAAATTTTATTACCGTTTTACTACGAGTACAAGCACGCGTCATATTAGGGCGAAATTTATTTCATCTATTTTGCTAATCAAATTACACGCGGTCTTCCACTGTTAGTTTGTCGCGTCCTCAATGCGCGTATAGCCTAGATAGTATCGCAGATAATTTTAAAAACTTAATTACATTTATCTTCAACGTCAAAATTGCACTCCTTTTTATCAGTATTTTACATTTACACGTTTTGAGTCTGAGTCTGACACGACGACGCCGCGCCGCCAACGTATAGATATAATTTATGAAAAATTGAGCCGAGTTTTTTTACAAAAATCATGAGAACGTCGTTCGTAAATTTTAAGCATAGGTAGGTATCATTTTCGTGATGAGTTCAGTAGGGAAATTAGCCTGTATCGTTTAATATTTTCATTACCTGGAAATACGTACGACGACCGACGCGCCGTGGCGCGGAACAGGTAGGTAGAGGTACACCTATATTGCTATCAAGTCGAGAGAATAGATTCGAGTTCATTTATAATAAGGACAAGGAGTCATCTAATGGTTCATTAATTCGAATATTTTAACTAAGTTATAAAGGTAGTTTGAAGTTATGGGTTAATTATTAGCGCAAGAAGCGTAGGTAATACCAATGGTGATTTTTCGGCTGCATTGCAAATTTTCGAAAATGTAATGCAAAGTCCTTCGCCTCGAATAGTTCTATTAAGTCGTATGATATTCGGTTTACTCCAAATATGTACTTGTCTGCTATAAACTTTCATTACATTCGCCAAACACCCGTTAATATTTTCGCTGTAGTAGTATGCATAGTAATTGGTTCTTCATAGTTTTGGAATGGGCTCGACCAGCACCGTAATGCGTTCACGTTAAATTAACCCCGTGACGACCTCATGAACGTTATGCACTGTAGTATCCTTTACTATAGGGTATGATATGAGCCAAATTGCACATTTAGAACAAAACATTGTGTTTCTTTTCTTTCCTTTTTTTTCCTACTCGTATCTCTCGTCTCATGTACCACTACCTATGTAATGTAGGTACTTATGTTTTTCACATTCTGGGTAGGTACGTAGTAAATGTATGTGAGTTCATAGTTCTCGCTACAGAACTCTGTTTCGGGGGACGGGAATGGAGAGGGGAGGCAATTTGTACCCATCGATTTAGCGAACTCGTGTATAGAAATATGTCATTTTGTCAAAGCATTGCGGTTTTTTAGCCTTTGTAATCGAACGTGTCATTTGAAAAAAGTGCTATGCCATTGCCACAGGTGCCTCATCATCGAAGTGCAACACCAGCGAACAACGACCCACCTATACATATTTTGTGGGTTCATTTTGCGCGATTATTTGGGACACAAATTTCATATGTACGTACCTATACTGTAAATAAAAGGTGGCTTGTCAACATGTATGTACTTCTCAGTACAATGGGTAACCTGATGAATTTTTCCACACAAAGGTTAAAATAGAGCTAGGTACATGACTGGCAGGATAATTACCTATTTCAGTTAACTATAAATACCTACTCTCTCAGAAAAGTGTAAAGTTGCGAACTTGCTGGTGGGTTGGAATATTATTATGCGTTTATTAGAGGTAATTTTCGTATTTAATTGAGAAGAGCGAAATAAGCTTTGAACTCACTCGCAACGGATTCCATAAAATTACCTAAGGTCAAATAGCTCTTTAGGAGCAAATAACTCGATAAGAAAGACTTTGGTTTTGGAAATAGGGATGCTGTGTTTGTGTGTATCGGTCGCGATTCATTTCCTCTCCGTCATTAGATGACATTAGATATAAGTAGCAGAGCAATTCGTATCATGTCTTATAGGTAAATACAATTCGCAAATAACAAGTTGAATACTCGTAATTGAGAAATTCAAAGAAGCAAAATAGTGTACTTGAAATATTAATTAAATGATAGGTATAAGGCTTATTATAGTTATTAATTATTTTTTACTTCCACCAAAACTCGAAAATTTTCCAAGTGCAATGAAGTCCTGAATTTTGGCTGAGGGTATTTAGAAAAGTAGTTCGAAGCTGGGAAGAGATTTTACTCTCATTTTTTTCTCACCTGTCTTTTAAATAGCCAAATCACAAAAAAATTGAGCTTTCAAAGAAAAATGATGTCGAAATGTCGGAAAATTAAAATAAGCCTTTCTTTAAAACATTTTTTAAAAAACGAACTGAAAAAAAGTAATACGTGATTTTAAAAAAATGCCATTAGACAGTGTTCTTAAGTTGAGCAAAAATGAAAACCTCCTGAAAAAAAAAGATGTTGTCTAAAAAATGAAGAAAACAAAGATCTAGTTTGCAAAGAGAGTGTTTTCTTTTTTATTAACGCTTAAAATCATGTCAAAAATGGGACCGAAATATTGATGAAATTATGTGCCTATCCTGAAAAAGCTTTGTAATGGGGGGGGGGCACTATTGATTCAAAAATATGTTTGCTTTGATGGGGGTGATTTTGCATTGAATTATCCTTCATTTTGAAAAAAAAATAATTTTACCATTGAATCGTGATGTCAGAATATGGGGTCAGACTTTTGAGAACTTCAAAAAATTGCAGTAAATTCTCAACATTGTGAGACTTTTAAGAATTTGAAAAAAAAATTATTCAATAGCTAAAATTATGTCGACCTTTCAAAAAATGGCTTTCGGGCATTTTTCTAAGTTTTTTGAAAACTTGGAAAAATCCCATAATGTTCCTATCGATGAAAATTTTACGCTGAAGTTTCAAAAACATATCGATGATTTAAAACTTTCCTTGAAGATTGAAGAGAAGACTACCTACCTTCATTTCTCTCTATTTTTTTTTAAATCAAAAAATCAAAAACACTTCTGCTATAAAGTGACGTTTTTTTTCTCGATTTGGTGCCCAGGTTAGATCTGTTCCAAGCCTCATCGTTTCCTGGGTCATTGACCTGACAAAATTGAATTAATTTAAAATTAGTGTACAATCTGATCCTAGTTTATGGATTCCCCAATTTTTGAAAATCAGATAGGTAGGTATTTTAAAATTTGAAAAATTCGAATGTGTAAAATATTGTTGTGAAATTAGGCGAGTATCTCAAAGAAAGGAATAAAAAAATCAAACGTTTCATGTCAAAATTTTACGCTCTCTCTCCCTCAGAGGCGTCAAGTTTAAAAATTTCAATTTTATTACACAATTTCAGAACAAAGGTATTTTGAAAGAATCTTACATAAGTAATTATAAAAACGGATTCAATACTTTATGCTTATGCATATTTTATTTTGTTGAAAACATACTTGACATTTTCTGAGAGGTAATCGAAGTTTACACTTTACATTCTATGATTGCGATTTACTCGCAATAATGTTTCTTATGTTGCATGACTAAATCTCCACTCACCACTTACAATTTTATTTTAAAGGAAGGTACCTCACTAAATTTAATTTAATAGATAACACATAGAAGAAAGAAAATAAGATATCTATACAAGTGAATATTCCTATTTACTTATAAAGAGAAGAATCGAATCGAAATTTGAAAAAAATGATTACCTTTTTACACACATATGAATAGTAAAAGGTGTATAGGGAGGTATTTAAAAAAGAAAGATTGGCACTTTTCTCTCGTTATAAAGGTGGAAATTTGAAGCATATATTATCAATAAAAGTGTATCTAAAATGTCTATATCGCTACGTGATCGCGATTGATGCGATAGAACGTGACAGAAAGCAACGAAATGATATGCAAATAGGCAAACAATTTAAAATTTGCAATCGAACGCGTAGGTATAAAAAGGCTTACTGAACACGAATATTATACTCTCGAGGTGACTGAACGATTAGCCTTTTCCTATAGGTATTTAGTTAATCATTTTATTTAACCCCATTCCCTCCCCCTCCCATCCAATAATGACATTTAATGCAACAGAGATTTATACGAGTACCTATTTAAGTATAACTTTTTTTCGAATTTTGTAATTTTGACATTGGACAGAATTCAAACTTGACTTACCCATTTTGTGGATTATTATTGAGCTCTGGGTATCTGTAACATTAAAGTGTCTAATTGTATTATGTGATTGAGTGGGTCCTTTCTCTCGTAGGTAGGTGTAAATTCCAAAATATTTTGACTTTCCTTGTTTTGTGTAATTCTGGTCGCCAACGAATGTTACAAAACAGAAGGCAGTGAACTGCGAGCTATAATCTGATTCCAGTGAAGAACAATCATGCAAGATAGTTATAGAGAAGAGATAGTAGATTTTACAGTAAAAGAAGTAGGTACGTTCTTTGACGAAATTTAACGTTTTCAAAACTGAAAATCTGTAATGAAATTATGGTTTTAAAATGAAGAAGTTTTTGAAGGATCGATTCAAAATAACATAAAAAACGATGCTTTTCAAGTCAGTCAGAAAGTGTTTATTTTTGAATTTTTGAAAACGATTGAACCACATTTTAAAATGGGGTCTACATTGCAATTCTCTAGTTTCAGAATAACCCTGTCTCTTCCATAACATGACCAATCCATTTAAAGGTCTCATGTGCATGTTTGCCCAGTTCCTAGATTTACTTAAGTGGTTGATTGGATTACTCCAACTATTTTTCTTGGGAAATATATAATTGAACGATATAAAAGGTGGTTTGCACGACAGTCATTAGAACTATAGGTATAACAAGTGGTTTAAGAACGACAATTTAGGTAGTAAGCACAACATTTTTAAACGACAGAAAAAGATGTTGGCACGATGTTTTTCATTGATAAAAGAAGACGTTGGCATTATGAATTTCTCTGGTAGATAAGCAGGGCTTTTTTGGTCACTTCTTTTTTTGGGGGCACGCCAATTCTCGAAAGTTGTACGTCCACAACTTTTTGTACCCCCTTCCCACCACAAAAATTCAAAAAAAAATATTTTCACGTTTAAAAAGTCCTATTTTTGTTTAAAAATTGTCAGACAAAATTTTTTTTTTAAATTTGCTTTCAAGGTTTTGTTTTTTTAAATTAAATTTGCCCCCAAGTCAAAAAGTGTCAATTTTTTGGGGAAGAGTGTCAAAAAGCGTCAATTCTTGGCAAAATAGTCAAAAAGTGCCCATTTTTGGCACAATTATTAAAAAGTGTCCATTTCTGGTAAGATTAGGTATTAAAATGGGCCAATTTTTTCAAAAATCGTCAAACAGTCCTGTTCTTGCCAATATTGCTCAAGAAAATGCTGTTTTTGCTGAAATTGTCAAAAAATTCCCATTTTTTATCAAAACTGTCAGAGGTATCAATTTTTGGCGAATTGACGAAAAATTGTGATGTTTTTTCGTCAAAATTCTCGGGAAGTAGTTTTTTGATAAAATAGTCAGATAGTCGTAATTTTTTTCAAAACTGTTGAGAAATTTATGAATTTTTTTGCCAAAACGTCTAAAAAACACTGATTTTTTCCATGTACCTATGCCTAGAAATTCCTCTTTATGTTCAAGTTTTCCAAACAATTTCATTTAGAGTCATATGGTCATGTTATTGTCATTGCATTACAATAATTTCTACTTTTCTTTCATAAGCAAAAATCTGAGAGGTACATATAAGTAGATAAATAATCTTATTTTGCATAGGTAGGTAGGTACATTGATAGCCCAAAAATTACGTAAAAATTTAATCTGGTCATTTGTAAATTCTGAATTCATCTGAACATCTTGATATTTAAACTAAAACAAACTGAAAATGAAAATAAAAAAAGCCAACAACGTGAGTTTTCACTTTTTTAGAAAATGCATAAAATTGTATTTTTATTTGCAGTTTTTCAGAACTTCGCATTTTCCCGAAATTTTTTCGAAAATTTTCAAGTAGGCAGGCACATTTTTATCTACGTCTAACGTGTTCGTAGACTCATGCAAGATGTAATGTTCATATGAATGGCACAAAAGCTGGAATAAGCAAAGGTATGAAGGTATACGTGTAAAATCTACCCTATAGAATGTTTAGTACAATAAGGTATGTTAGTGACGTAATATTTTTCTGTAGGTAGTCTAGGTACATTGCAAACAATATCAAAAATAGTTGACTGACTTGAATTTTCGCAACAGTTACATTATGCTTTTAACCTATTACAAAGAATTACCAGACTTGGCGACACGACGATATATACAGCCTCACCCTTTCATTTGATTTATGAGCGAGAAATTAATTTGAAAGTTTAAAATTCGTTTTCGTAAAATCTAAAGTGACATTGTTCTTCTAAGTTGTGTACATTTTAGAATGACAATGTTGAACTTGGGTGCGAGAAAAGTTTAATTTTAAAGAAGTAAGGTTAATTTTTACATAAGCCGAAGTTTTTTTCACCCTTCGTAAAAGAGTAGGTAGGCAAGACTTTTTAGTCTTTAATACCGTCCTCCTTTCAACATCACCTATTCATTTATTCATTATTTTTTCGCATATTAAACTCTCTTTCTATAACCGTCATATGGTTAAGAATTAATTTTTTCTTTATCGCGGATGAGAAATCATTTATAATAATTTTTAGTACCCGATCACCTGTGGGTTTACGAGCTCGTTATACGTTATACTTTTAGTTTTACTAGGTAAGTACGAGTATAGGTACCTGTACCTTCACAACTTATTACGTCTTCCGTTCAATAAATTTTTATAAAACTGGCTCCGGTTTAAAATTAAACTATAAAATAAGACCGACGCGAAAATCAAATCTTACAAATGAAATAAACTGAAATTAAGCGATATAGCGTGGCACGTGGCAAATTGTTGCGCATGTATTTACACCATTATAGGTATTTGGAAAAATAAAATAAAATGAAATATATACCTATATTCTAAACTACACTCTTATTTTTAAAACCAAAAAAAAAACAAAAAACGAAAATGAATAATTATTAAAAATAATTACCTATCGATGTAAATTTTTGCGAAAATTTTTATCCTTCGTTTCGTATTAAAAAAAAAATTAAACTAAAAAATAAAATAAACTTTTTTAAAACTGACCAACGAAAATGAAAAATTTCGCACTCGTGTTTGTATGTAGTACCTATTTCGAAAAGTCAACCTGAAGCTTGAACAGTACTGGTCGCTAATATAAAGAGGAAACTGTAGCAGTGTTCATAATAGCTAGTTACATCCCCCTTTTCATCACTTTTGGGTGGGGGTAGTTCTGGTAGAGGTACCGTTGCGCCTTTACCACACAGTATTAGGTTATATTCTTTGTTGATAAAGTTACTAATCTAGCTCGAGAAGTGTTTCGTTTGAGAGAGAGGAAAAAAAAGTGAAAATCAAACGTAATTATATTTTTATTTTGTACCAAATTTATCGACGAAAAAATAAATGAAAAATTATAGAATAAATTGAAAAAGATTTAACAAAAATTAAAAGTCGTATTATGGTGTTTTACACAGAAGTGAAGTGATTCCTGCGAGGATGGTAAAAGGAGGGATTTGGAATCGACGAATCGTGGAATTAATTTGAATTAAATTTCCAGGTTTTATGCAATTCCGAGTACCTACCTTACCTATGCACACTTACTTTGCTTTACATAATTTTTTATTTTATTTTACATTTTTTTCTTTGGTCAAAGTGAACGTTTTGTCTTAAGATTTTTTAAAAAAAGAATTCGTAACAGGAATAGGATGGCTAAGATCATACACGAGGGTGCGCATAAATAGGATTAACTGTTTTCCATATGTTTACTCTTTTGACGTATTTTCATTGTGGATTGCGCCGTATCGGTCTCGTGTTTTTCACTATACTAAGCTATTTATCCGTTGTTCATCAGCAAAAGTTGAAAGTCGAGTTTAGAAGTTATTAAACATATTCGCTAATTTTTGCTTACGGGATGATAAATATGCTGCGCTGCGTTCGCGTAATATGCATAGATAGGTACTTATACTTTAAAAGGTGTTTGATATTAATAAGGTTATTCTATGTACTGTATGGTCCCCTAAGTTAAGCATTTCATCCACACTATCATGCATAAAATGATTATGCGAGTTTTGTAATAATTTGTCTATACGATACGTTACGATGGACTTTTATTTTGTTTTAATTTGTTGTTTTTCATGATTTATTGATTTTGAGCTGGAAAATGCATTTTTTAAATCTGTTATAGGAAGGAAAAAGTGCCTGAAGGTTAAAATATAGATCCAATATTTTTGACAGAAAAATTGATTTCAGATTTGCTCTGATTGCAGAGTGGCTGATTTCAAATCGATCGGAGCATGATTTTAAAATTTGGTAGTTCAATCAATTTAAACCCTCACGATTGGATTTTTAAGCGTTTTTTTCTGTCAGTCTTGATTGTTTCAGAACTTGCTGCGGATTCAAATTTTAAAATTAAGAAAATCTGTTAAAAATGAACAATTTTTTTGTGGTGTCGTAGCAGTTTTGAAGGAGTTCTTGATTGTTTGAAATTTGTTCTCACGCGTTATTTGCAGAATATTTTCCAAATTAATTTTCTAGGGTGTGAGATAGAATAAAATTCCCAGAAAAACGAAAAATATGCATTTATCAAGTTTTATTTTCTCCTTGAAACATTTCTCTTGGTCGATTATTTTTCCCTTTTAATTCAGATTGTTGAAATACTTGGTTGTGAAATCAGTGGCGTAGCCAGGATTTTCTCAAGGGGTGAGGGGAGGGGGAGGGGGAGGGAAAAATCAGATTTTTCAGAATGAAAAATCGAAATTAGAGGTAGTTTTTTGAAACCCTTTCGTGATGTATGATGATTTTATAAAAATGAAGGCGAAATTACTGCTTAAGTAAAGTGAGCAGAAATTTTTCAACAAAGTGGGCTCAAAAAACGAAAAAACGTTCATTTTTGCATGTTTTATTTTAAATTTTCGCTCGCCAGGGGGGAGGAGGTCAATGGCTCCTTGGCTACAACACTGAATGCTGTCGTAAAAAGAGTCATGCGAGAGTTTGAATTCTTACAAATTCATTAGAAAAAATTCTAAACAATTTTTTTTTACTTACTTACCTACTTTTTACTTTTTTCCATTAACGTGCCTTTACTGCAACAAAGGCCAGAGGCACGGCAAGTAAAAAGGTTACAGTTGAGTTAAAAGTCTACTGGAGTGAAGAAACTTGAATAGGTTGGCTAAATGGCTATGGTCTCTGGGTCCTCAAGTACATAGAACGTCTGGTAAACTGGTAAAGTATAGTTGGTAGTTTGAACTTATTTCTCAATTCGCGATATTTTGGACAGTCCACTAATTTGTGGTGGATTGTGACTTGAAAAAAAAATTTCTGGACTAATTTTTCAGACTTCATAGATATAGCCTTTAATCATCAAGTCATATAACCACTCGAGGTAGTATCGCATACAAATCAACGCACACCCTTATGCTGAATTGGGTATTTGGGCTAACATCCTTTATGTTGGTGTTGCCTCTATCACGTTGATTTTGTATCTCATGGAAATTTATTTTTCAAGCTTCCACTATTAGTTTCCCACTTGCTTACTAGTGATATCTACACAAGCACCTTGGAGCTAGCCCGGGTTGTTTGCAGAGTCCTGCACGGTGTAGTTAAAAGTTATCTGCGTTAGTTGCTGGATGAGTGCGGTAAGCTACCAAATATTACTCATCCATTCATCCAAAAGCAGTTATACGTGTTATGACTGCGTTAGCTGTTGAGATTATACTTACACTGCCAAATGATTATTCTAACCTAACTTGTAGTTAAAATAACTACACTGCCTGAGATTATACCAAGTTCTCATTGGAAAAGTTATGTTTGCTTCATTCTTATCTGTTTGATGAGTCACCAAAATGTATTGATGAGACACCTAGAGAACTGAAGCTAACTTACTGCTGCATCAGCAGGTAGCTGTAGTTAGTTATTTGTCGATTACGCGCGCCAACAAAAGTAACTGCAATTAGTAATGTGTAGTTAGATTAGCCGATAGCTCCTGCGGTTATCCGGCCAGGCTTGTAGGACCTCTCAGGTTTTGCGGTTGCTCCAAAATCAAGGTCCTAGTTTGGAGCTTTCAAACGGTCCAGTCTGGTCATTTAGTTCTGCATTTTTTGTCTTTGTACTTTGTAGGTCAGTCCAGTCTAGTCCTGACCAGAAATTTTCACCATGGTCATGGGTTGGCCCAGGTCTAAAAAACGGTCTTCATTTTTCAGAAAGAAAAAAGCCTCCTAACACATAAGATGAGTTGAAAAATTGGATTTTTACTTTCAAAACAATAAACATTATTGAAACTTCGAAAGAAATTAAATCACAATGGAAATTCATTTGAAATAGGCATGTAAAATGGCATTATAAATTTGAAAAATTGGGCATAACTGGGGTCCAAACTGCAGTCATTGGTCTGATTTTTTAGAAAGGTCTTCAGTCTCGGTCTATCCCTGTTATTTTTTCTGAAAAGGGTCATCTGTTCAGTTAATATTTACATAATTTTTTTTAGAGGTCCAAGGTCCAGTCCGGTCCACTCGGTTTTGTGAGCATTTTTGGGTTGGTTGTGGTCATCGGCCCGGTTTCTTGGTATGGTCGGACAAGCCTGTATCCGGCTATTTTAAGTACACCATGCAAGACTCATCTGCCAGGTTGTTAGGAGACCCTGAGCTCCTCAGTGTTGACCTCTATAGACGCTCAAACCAGTTTCAGCTTTTTGATTCTGCTAACAGATGGCGTGCATGATCTGTTAGCTCGGCTAATAAATAACTGGTGGTCCCTCGGTACCTGGGGTGTGATGTTGATAAGTGTACTACTTCAGACAGATTGAAAAAATTTGCAATGTGAGAATAATTGAACTCCTTCAATCCAAAATATAGGTGAATATACTCACTTGTGCTCAATCAGAGTTGCCCAATTACCAAATGGAATTAACTCCATCAAAAACCTCATAATAGAATTTATAATAAAAAGGTGTTACATGTTTCTTTCAGGTGAATGTTTTACTTATGTTTTTTTCATTTTTTCAAAAATGCAAAAAACTTTATAAAAAAAAGAGTCAATTTTCAGGTTATTTTGAATAATATAATGTTGTGCCAGGGATTTTTATGGTTTGCATATTTTTCTATGGGTTATAAAAAGTGCATATTTGGTAGGATCTCCACGAATTATGAAATTTTCTGACGAATGAGCCCAATATCATTTTGCACATTTTAGCATATTTTAGAGGATTTTTTGGTCATTTTTTTGCATGATTATTTACGGAAATTTTGCAAAAAATATATTTTGATTTTTTTGTTAGAAAAATTGCAACACTGCTAGAATGTCACCAAGAAAAATTTTTCCCAAAATAATAATTTGTGAATTTATAAATAACTTGTTTTGCTTATTTTCATCATATTTCTGCATAGAAATCCCAGCTCTACTTATAAGTTGAAATCACCATGATATGAAAATTTACATTTTTTCAAAGATATTGTTCTGAAATGTTTGCAACTTTTGACCACTACTGGAAACAAATTCTACATACTGAAAATTTTTCAAATTTGGAATACATTTTCAAAAAAAAAAAAAAAAAAATGTATAAAACGTTTAGATTTTAAGGATGAATTTATATTGGGGAGAGGGTGGAGGGGGTTGATTCATCATAATTCATAATTAACCATTTAGTAGATTTTTTTGTTTGTTTCTGGAGAACATTAAATAGGCTGAGAACTTGAAATTTTTCAACCCAAAAACAGTTTCAAAGGTGAAAATGGAACTGTGAGACGGACCTCCGAGGACATATTTTCATTGTTTTCATGAGGACTCAACACATTCAAATAAATAATTTGAAAAAATAGTATGAGTAGGTACCTAATCAACAATTTCAGATATTTGGAAGTGTGTAAGAATGTTAGTAAAATTGACCAATAATAAGCTAAAACAACTTTTCAATCAAGACTTCATTTTCTGAGAGTATACGTAGCTTTTGCATGACTATTTTTAAAAATCCTTAAATAAATAAATCAGTGCTGTGTATACGAATGGACTGAACAGACTTCCCCTTTGAACCTTTTGTGTTAAATATTTATGGCCTATTTCACAGTATGTAGAATGTCTGAGTTCGTTTTTTCATTTCTAACGAGTTGAGTAATCTTCTTGATTGATATTTAGCTATTTTTTGTACTTGAATATTCGTAGAAAATAAAGCAGTAATGAATACCTACCTTACCTTTAATTTCATAGTCGTCTCCAAAACTAGCATAGGATCCAGCCAGTATAAAACCATCATAATTTAGAGTGCAAATATCTTGGTAAAAAAAATCATTCAAACTTATTTTGAAACCTGCAAGATTGTTGCTCACTTTATTACTTCAAACACATTAATTTATCAAGACAACCTCTCTCTTCATGTTACACCCTCCTGTATTAACACGCTATGCACCTATAGGTACCTATCTATCTATAGATGAGTATAAACAAAATGACTGAAATTAAAAAACAACAAATTACAACGGAAATTGAAAAAAAGACGAATTATCTACAAAAAATCAACATTAGGTGCTTATTTTTAGCCAAAAAAACGTTGGCTGGAGCGGAGGAGTATGAAAAAAAAAGGGAGAGACGCCGACGTAACTGTAGAAAATAATTACAAAAAATCTCGTATACCTAATTGTCGTATATACTTACGCATAGATTCGCCCAGTCGTATATTTATTCGTTTTCATTACTTGATTTCGTTTACCGAAATGCGTTGCGAATATTTTGCAACAGGGTACCTATTTCTTTTCTTTAGAAAATTTTCATCTCATTGTTACAAGAACGCTCCGAGGCTTGTCGTATTTTTTAGTATATGTAAACTTGATTAACTCGACGGAACCGGGAATCGGGGCGGAAGGACCAAAAACAATTCGTATATTACTCGTATTTTCTGTCAGCCGGAAAAATTCATAAATACCTGATACAATAAGAAAAAAAAAATCAAAGATTTTTTCGAATATTTTTTATGCATAATGTATAACGTAGGTATATATACGATGCAAAGTGAAACAGAGAAAAAACTTATCGATTATTTGAACTGAGTACCGGAGTGTGTTTTTTTTTGTTAACGCTCCCAAATGAATTTTTTCTCGTCGGAGTTTTTCAAATCGTTAGGGTTTATTAAATTTGCCATCAAAGCGATACCTACACATACGTATAAGAGTATATACTGCATACTATACCTAGATGCTAAATTAAATTTTACAATAATTAATAAATTAAACACGTACCTACGGTACGTTTTTATATACGTATTCGACGTATAAGACGTTAAAACGTATCTCGCTTTGTTACTCAATTACCCGCGCATCAACCACTATAATTAGAAATATGCGTTTTTCATTTCAAGGGTTATACCGTGTATGTGTTCCACATTCTATAATCATATTTTTTTTACGTCCAAATTAATTTGTGAAAAAAAACCGCCAGAAAATAAACATTACGAGTGCGACAGGGCCGTTTGTTTGTTTAATGATGTTTGACGTATTATAAAAGCACTCTCCTTTTCGACTCCTATATGTAGGTATGTTGAAAAATTTATTCGTCGCTGGTTCATAGTATATCGCATATCCGGCCAGCGAATTCGATGTAAGACTATTTAAATACGATGTTGTCTATGAATGGAGGAAAAAATACCCGAATGAGCATTATTGTTGTGGGTGTTTGATGAAAATCTGAACAATATTACGGTAGGTATGCTACAGGTGGTGATAAAAGCTTATAATGTAAGTACGTACATAGGTAAATTGAAGCAAATGTTATGGATATTCAATTCAAAAAATTTTCTTACCTCGGTATAGAAGTTTTATGTAGGTACTCGAACGTCGATCGCAGTATAGGTACCTATGTCAAATTCTAGACTATCTACAGCTTTTCATGTTGCTAAATTTTTTAAGTATCTACGTAAGTACACATTTTGAATCACAATGACGTCATTTTTCGAGCGATGACTTCTTAAGATACCCTTCAATTCTCATCATAAAGACTTTAATTACGTCGATTTTGGAAGAAAAATTTCATAAAACTTGAAACACTTCGAAGTGAATGTTTTTTCGAGTTTTTTTTTTTCAAGTTTATTGCTCCAAGAAATATATCTAAATTTGAAAAGATGACGTGTGCGATTTTTAAGATACTTATACGTAGAGGTAAATAAAAAGCTAATTAAATCATGAATTTAATCTTGAAGTTTGATTGAAAAAAATTATCGAATTTTTCGCGATCATTTTTTCCCTTATCTATATTATTCTAAATCAATATAGGTAAATTTATGAAAGCTTCAACTTTTTCATTTCATTTGTTTTCTAAAATGTTTAGGCAGTTTTTAAAAAAATGTTAATTTTTTTTTAAGGAGAGAAAAGAAGGGTTGGAAATTTTTTTATCCTACATTTTCAAGTTCCAGTTTGATTTATTCTACAGTTTACTCAAAATTCTGCAGTTTAAAAATTGATTTTGTTTTCATAAAAATGAATATTATGGTATTTCGTAATAATTTACGTCATCCCCATTCATAAAATTGAGATAGGGCAGTAGAGAGCTGTGCAACGAGTGTTAAACGAGTCAGCAGGCGTGACTAGTCGTTCGTCCAGACTAGATTAATAATTTATCTATAACAGCTGGTATCGGCACTTTCATATGTAGCTCATGAGTTGGAGTGAAATAATGATGACGTGGTAGAAAAATCACTTAATTGTTCTATGACCACGAGATAGATTGATTGACACAATGTGGCGATGGTCCGAAAATGGGTGATATGTTGGTCATATTTTTAGTGGATCTAAAGTCAGATTTCAAGGTGGATTGCACATGAATGAATGGGTTGAAACGAGTATAAAAAATATCACTTATAAATGAACAGTGGAGATGTTTTCTTTGGCGAATTTAGTTGACGTTTTTAAAAAGTGAAAAATTATATAATTTTTTTAAATCCGTTTTGAAAACTATGCGTGGAATGCAGAGATTCCAGCCGTAAGAGTATACATGCCTACTTTTATGACGATGAACTATGAATTGGTGGGGGGAGGGAGGGAAGAGTTGAAGGGCATCATTTCATTTCAGTTCTTTTGTAAAATGTGTACTAACGATTCTAACGTAAAGCAGCTTTTAAAAAATTAACGCATACCCCTTCAAATATAATTTCTAAGTATTAAGTATTAAGTAGCATTGTTAAACACATGCTAATATATTTGCATAACCAGTTTGCCGTAAATACATAAGTTAGATACAGGTCATTCCAGCTCAATTCGACCAACGTTTTTGAGTCATGTATGTCCTTCGATTTCGCTGAATTTTTTTTTACAATATCCACCCACCCAATACGTAAGATACCCGCAATCGGTTTGGTCCCAGCACCCTCAGGGGGGTGAGTGGGAGAGGCTTCAATTATTTTCAAATTGTCTCGAGACACTCAACTTCAGCAGCGAATGCCTCCAAAGCTATGATACTTTGATAAAAACTGATTTCACATCTCGAAAGAGCATTGCATTTTGAACTATTCAAGTATTTTGAAAGTTTCAAAAGTTGAAAGTTGAACTTTCAAATTGAAAGTTCAAATTTTAAAATGACGCTGTGAGTGGGATCTACCATTTAAAATTCTGAAAAAATGTCCATAGATGTACTTTTTGATGCTTTTTTGAAATATGTATTTAATTTTCGAGATGGGATCTTTTAATGGCAAAGGAGCACCCCCTCCCCCAAATTTGGGCAAAACTATCAAAAAAATCTGGGCCATGTGATATGTCGAATTGTATGTTTTTGGTGACGCTGAATACGAATATGACGTCAGATTTTTGATTGAGACCCAATCCACGGCCCTCTCCCCCTCCCCAAATAGGGTAAAATTTCAAAAAAGTGTTTTGTTCGTCTGACACATGAAATTGTATGTTTTTGGTGATGCTGAACACGAATATATCATTGGTTTTTCAAATTAACCTCACCCACAGCCCCCAAAACCTCTCCCAATGAGTTAAAGTCCAAAAAATTTGTTGGAGGCCGTGGATGAGGTCCAATCAAAAATCTGATGTCATATTCGTATTCAGCGTCACCAAAAAGATACAATTCGATATATCACATGCCCCAGATTTTTTTTTTGAAAGTTTTGCCCAAATTTGGGGGAGGGGATCTCGAAAATTGAATATTTCAAAAAAGCATTAAAAGGTATATCTATGGACATTTTTTCAGAATTATAAATGGTACTTAGCTCGCACTTACCACGCCATTTTGAAACTCAACTTTCAACGTTTAAAAATTTCAAAATACTTGAAAAAATTGTCTTTCTTAATTTTTTTTTTTGATGAACTAATTTTCAGAATGTGGATAACCCTTTTCGACCTTCTGAACCACATTGCGGTCATCAGTGATGCTAAAATTAAAAAAAAATCACAAATCAAGTGACATGTTGATTAAAGTTTAGGTATTTAAAAACATTCAAATTAAATACCTACTAATTTCCTGGATACGACCCTTTCCGTAGTCACTTGGAGTTAGTCCTCCAGTCTATCTATTTTGAAGAAAGGCTGAAGAACGTTTTGAAAATGTAGTGTGAAGAATTTATTAACTTATTTTTAATCCGAGGTTGTTGAGTTTGAATTTGAAAAAAAAAATGATGGGTACTCGAATTTATCGTCGAACACAAATTGGTACTAAAAGAAACTGAAAACAACAAATTTTATAGGGATAAAATTTTGAATCCAAATTAAAAATAATGTTGAATTATTTGTGGAGGTGTAGTGGTGGGGGGAGGGAGAAATTAGGATGACTCTTTAAACGCTTGAGGTTCGCGGTATTATGCTGGGATAGAAATTTTTCGTGGGCTTCTCTGCGTAATCTACACAGAAAAATTTCAGTGAAAAAGTAAGCTCTCGTCATAGCATGGCGCATTCTTACACCCTCTATTTGAAGATGAACGAATCATGGATTATTGTTTCGTTTCCGTTTCGTTTGCCACTCTCAACTGTTTCGTTTCGTAAAAGTTATTTCAATTCGTGTACATTTTCAAGTAAGAGCAACAACCTATTTATTTCGTTGAACAATTAGTGGGCCATCTTTTTTTTTTCAAGATGCAAATTGCAAACCGTTTCTACCTACAATGATAATGAAATATTAAGAGAACTTTAAATAGGTAATACCGATATCTACGTTTTACTGGGTATTTGGAAAAGTTAAAAGTTTTGAATGGAAAGCAGTAGGAGGCAAATGAAAAAAAAAGTGGGTAGTTGTAAGACGGCCTTTTTAACACTTGAGTAATTCAGTTCGCGGATCTCGAACTGATTCTTTTCTATATCTATAATAATTAATAAATGAGTGTGCAAAAGTTTTTTTTTTTGCAGTTCTACGTAACTTTTGTACTTTCGAAGTTCGCCCAACTTTTCGTGGAAGAGGGTGTATAATTTTAATCACTGCCATGCGTTCATACATAAATATAAAAAGGAACACTAGAGGTCATCATTATTAATTTACTTTAGGTATATAAATATCATCATTCACATTCATATATTTTTACAAAATAAAAAAAATCATTCATTTGTCTATAATTTGAGTAATAACAAACCTGTTATCTGAACGTAATAAGGTATGTTCTAATTTAATATTTGGCAAACGTCACCTGTTATACCATTCTTGAGTCTGTATTGGATTAGGTTAACATTGTTTTTTTTTTTGTTTTTTTTTGCATGATGTATGTATTTAATAATCCAGAAAATAAAAATAGGTAATAAATATGCTTGTACTTAGCTCATAATTCAAAACATTCTATAAAAATAATCAACAATAGGTACAATAAGTATGTTAATCGAATTTCTACGTACCCGCTGTATGAAAATTTCCAAAGTGAGCACTTGGAGATTTTTTTTTTACTGAACATGAGAAATTAGACCTCTTCTGGACTAAATTTTTGAGCAACTTTTTCTATTTCTTTACTCTTTGTTCTGTCATTTTTTTTCAATTTTTATTGTGAAAAAACCTAAAAAAATGTTAAAAGTATGTATTTTTCTTTTTTTAAATAATGATAATTTTTTTTGGAAACTTTTCAAATAAATTATAATATTGTCTGAGTGTCCATCAAACTCATACAAAATTTGATCGAAAGTGAAATTTGTATTTTTGGTGGCCATATAAGCAGTCGTTTGGTTAGTAGACTCCATGGTATTAGTTGATTCTGTATTAAATGTCATGATGCTTAATTATTTAGGTACTATTCTAGGAACATAGAATGACTAGAAAATATATATACATCATACACTCTTCCCACTGTGAATTGAGCTATAGGTAGATATCGTTGTTTTTTTAAAAGTACCCAAGTATTTGTAATCGCGATTGCTCCAATTAAAACATAATTTTTGGTATAAAATTCAGCTAACAGTAAAAAAAAAAAAAACAAACAAAAAATGAATAAATTGTAACATAAGTAGGTAAGTACCTTATCTTTGAAAATGAAATTAAAAATGAAACAAAAATACCTAGATCAACAAAAAATAAAAACTAAATAGTAAATACATAAATAGGTAATATAAAAAATACTTTCGTTTTTTCAAAGAAAAAAAAAAGACAAAAAAAGAAATGCGCGAGGAAAAATGACTTTTGTACAATTCGTCGGTCGTATTAAAACAGAAGAAAAAATACACAAGTATCAAAATTTTACCCTCAATGATGCGTAAAATACGCTTTATACGGCGGAATTACATCATTTTTACTAAATTCGTCGTTTTTCGCCATTTCGCCGGTTGTAGACGGTTCTAAATGGCTAATGGTGAAATTAGAAGGGTATAAAAATGAACTAGTATTTTTGGGTTTCTCGACAACAGCTGGCACAGTGGACGAGGACCCAGAAGATGACGATTTGTTCGTCGAAACGCAATTAATAATACCGCAACGGCAACTGGTATCGGCGGCGCTTTCACAGCTGACGGGCGACGAAGTTGTAGGAAAATCGCTCATTTGCAAAGCTGTAGGATGACATAGGAAAGGCTGATTGGTACAATTAGATGGTCTCAAGCAAGACCTAGAAGGTTGATCGTATTCCGGCGAATCTAGTTTCAAGTTTAAATGCCTTTGAAATAAATACGGAAAGTATTTTTGTTGCGAAGGTACTACCATAGGTGAATATCTACAGGATACAGAAGCGATGGCCGATATTTCTGGAAAATTACTCACAGCGCCGACAGCTGCAGCTTGAATAATACTGGCGGCGAAATTCGAATCGTAAATGCTGTATGGCCAGCCCATTGACATTCTTTGCCGTTTCTCTTTCATACGCCTGTTTTGAAACCATACCTGGAATGAAAATTTGTTTTGTTACTACTGATTACAACAGAATGTAGGTACAATGAAAATGAATCCTTGTTTGAAGGGATGATATTCGATAGCGCACTCTATCGAAGGGTTGGTGCAAGATATATAAATATGGGTACGTTTATTTTTCCGAAGAGTTCGCTGGTGCAGTGAGTTTCAAATTGTGATACACTGAAGGGATGCTAGAGAGCGTTACGATGATACTCATTGGCGATGTTATTGATAAACTTTACCCTAAGTTTTATCCTACGCTGAAATGTTTTCTGCGATCGAGTTCCAACTGCTACATATAATAATAATATCCTACGCTTTCTGCGCAGAAGTTCGCATTGGTTTACTGTAAGTAGGTATATGCGTCTTACGAATGAATATTCAGCGAAGCTTTTGTTTCAGTATAGGTACCTAGCACCTACCTAGCTGAAAATGATGTTGGCTTTTGTATAAAGATACTCTCATGCAACTTACTTTGATAGTTGATTCAGGTAGGCTAAGTTCTGAGGCTAATTCGCATCTTCGAGGGCGTGATACGTAATTTTCCTTGTAGAATTCACGTTCTAATCGCATTAATTGCTCGCGAGAAAATGCAGTTCGGTATCTTCGTATACTTGGATCAGAGTAATAATCTGTAATAACATTTTATGTTGACTTACATGAGCGTATATAGAATTAAACTGACAGTATGAACGGACGATTTTCTTGTCTATAATTTCGAAATTTTCAATTTTACACCATCCTAATTGAAAGTAGGTACTTACCTATAGGTATTTCGGGATGGCAGTTTCGGGAAAAATGCATCATAGCGCAATGAAAGAAAATTGCAATGAGGAAAGATGCCAATTATTGATTTATGAAGAAAAGAAAAGAGAGAGTGATGCTCTTGACGATTTTGAGACTTACTAGGAAACCTCATGAAGTGTCCCTCAGGAATTTGGATAGAAAGTGGTCTTATTGGTAGCTCTTGCACGAAGTACCACACCATTAAAATTTCATCTGCCAATTTTGAATTTAGCTCTCAACGTAAAATTTAAAAAAAAACGTTACCCCGACGGTTGGGTTTTTCCCATGGCGTTGTCGTGGGAAAATTTTGACCCACGCGCTTGACCAAGGGGCATTTTTTATTTTCCCTCTCAATTAAATTTTTTATATTGTATTTTTCAAAGATTAAGTACCTATTCAAATTTTATATTTTTGATGAAAATTTAAATGATTCTTGAAAGATTAATATGAAAAATTTAGCTTACAATATTAGATAATGGGGAAATGAAAGAAGTCCCTTATGCAAGCGCGTGGATCAGTATTTTCCCACGACATCACCGTGGGAAAAACCTGAGCGTCGGAGTAGCGATTTTTGAAAATTTTAAAACTCAAAATTTTATTGTGAGGGCTAAACTTAAAACTGGCAGCAAAAATTTCAGTGGTGTGGTTCTTGGGCCAAGGGCTACCACCGAGACCACTTTCCATCCAGATCCCCGGAGGACACTTTATGGAGGTTCCTAGTTAGGCATATTAAGTGAAATTTTTTTGCGGGATCAGCGAATTTGCTTTACTCCTCATAACTTTAATTTTTTGTCTGATTAAAAATCCAAAGTAAGTACTTGATCCAAAAACTTGGAAACTTTTCCAAATTATGAGTAGGTTAAGAACCTAATTTGTGGATTAATGCATAAAAATTGTTTCCATTGTTTCTTAATGTGCTTTTCAGAAGTTTTCCGGTTGTTGAGAATATCAAAAATTTTCCAAAAAAGGGTGTGGAGCTATGGCTTGATTTTTGCCTCATAATTTTATTGGACCTTTTAAAATAAAAAATATTTTTTCGGAATCAAAAAAGGGTGCGTCACGCTTCATTGAAAAATTGAAATTGATGAAAAGAATAACGCGCATAGTCACTTTTATCCTTTTCTCCGCCAGAACTGTGGTAGAAAAATTTCGATCAGAGTTTCAAATTTTCTATGATTTTTTTACCTCTTGAATATTACAGACCGAAGAAAGAGAGTTGGGTTGCAATTTTTGAACTTTTTGGACTTTTTTACATGCTGACATCAACGCGTGAATTTATTTGAATCTCTTTTCCCCTCGTTCCTCTCATTTCAAAAAAAAAAAGGTCAGTATGTATTCACATCAAAAAATTGACCGTATCCGGAGACGTTTGATCAGATAGATCTAATTAAATTTGAGCGGATTCAATTAAATCTGGTTAGATCACAGTTTTGTTCGGACTAGATCTGACCAGATCACATCTCATCCAATTACCTATTTTCCACTGGAATATTACTGAAAAAGAGCGTCTTTAAAATTTTTAATTTTGTGAATTCGGGGAATTGGATTTGGGTAAGTATTCGGGAGAACGGGATTCGGGGATTATGGTATTTGGTGAAATGTCCGTTCGAAATATTGAATTCGGGCGAATGTCCGGGAACCCATGTACCTAGGTGAGGTGTAGGCAATTTTTAATTTCTACCTACTTACGCGTATGTAATTTTAAGCTCTTGTCATGGACAACATGCATTGCAGAGTTGAGGAGCTTGGAATCAAAACTCACTTTTGCCATCGGACAAAGTTTCGAGAAAATCGACAATAACTGATTTCGCCTAGTGCGTTGATGAAAAAAACGTCGCAAAGTGTGTCGAGCTCTTGAGTAAGACTACTAAATAGGATTCCATGAGAAACATTTTTTTTTCAAGTTGCCATATCGTTGCAGTATGGCTTTCAAGTTTGGCAAAAGTGAGTTTTGATTCCAAGGTGGGGTAATTTTACTTTCTTTTGCAAATATATCGAAAAATAAGCCTCCTAGAAGAAAACTAACGACATTGTGTCGATTGGAAATTTAATTCTCTACAATTTTCCTCGATTTAATTTTTCTGTAGAATGCTTCGTTCCGTCT
Organism: Planococcus citri; assembly: GCF_950023065.1. Taxonomy (NCBI): domain Eukaryota; kingdom Metazoa; phylum Arthropoda; class Insecta; order Hemiptera; family Pseudococcidae; genus Planococcus; species Planococcus citri. Next base: position 34,214,367 of record NC_088680.1, read on the forward strand.
CCAGACAGCTTTAAAAGTTTTGAGCGCTGAATTTTTCCAATGATTATACTTTCTTTTGCAAATATATAGGAAACTAAGCACCCTAGAAAAAAACTAACGACATTATGTCGATTGGAAATTTAATTCTCTACAATTTTCTTCGACTTCATTTTTCTGTAGAGTATTTTGTTCCGCCTCCAGAGAGCTTTAAAAGTTTTGAGCGCTCAATACATCCAATTTTTTACCTCCTCAGTTGCATAACTTCCAAATTCAAAACTACCATTTTCGCTATTTTCACTATCAGAAAATGCATCCGAAGTTGCAATTGAATCATTTTGGCTTTGTAGACTGCCATGCGACCTTGAAAATACAGTTTTTTTTATAGCTTGGAGTCAAAACTCACTTTTGCCACTGGCAAAAGTGAGTTTTGACTCCAAGGGCACTTTTTAACACGAAATTGTGAAGAACTAGGGCCGAATTCGGAAAAACGGATTCTGTAGGGGGATAGAGACATTGAAGAAGTATCCGAATCTGCAAAAAAACGCATATCGATTTTTGGTGTCAAAAGTGAGTTTTGATTCCAAGCTCCTCAGTTCTCTCTTTGTTTATGATAGGTGGAAAAATTTTATATGATGGGTTGAAAAAAATTGATTGAAAAAAAACATCAAAGCTAAATCTCACAAAAGTTTTGCACCATTCAACTTTTACTAAGTAGATGACTTCAAAATTCCTGCTCATGGCCAATTACTTTTTAACGGGGTATGTTCTTTGCGAGCTGACTTCTTGCAAGAAAATAATAATTTTTGAGGTACCTTTACTTGAATTATAAATTTTTCGAAAACTTCAGCTGTTGATTTTTTCTTTTTCAAAATCAAAATTTTTCTAAAAATCGATTAAGTATTCAAATTCAAAAATAAACTCCTCATATGGAAAAAAAATGTTTTTTACTTCTCAAAATACGAGCAAAATTTCGGGTTTTTTCCCCTCACTTTGTTCGGGAATTTTTGCTGTTCTTTTTCAGAACTGAAATTTCTAAAAAAAAAAACATTCAAATTTTAAAATAAGCCAAAAAAATCAACTTCCTCTCATAAAAAAAAACAATGTTCTTTCACTCATCAAAATAGAAATTTTCAAGAGCTTTTACCCTCACTTTATAAAATGAAAAAATTCTATGTTTGAGGCCTCCAAAAATTGAAAAACGGAAACGAAAATGTTTCATACCTAAGTCATAATAGGCTATGAATATATGTACTTCACCTAATTAGTAAATAAATTATTTACCTATAACTACCTACCTACATATTATATCAATTGGCAAAATTGGCTTTCTCGCCTTTTATTTCGCATTATAAAACTCATCTTTTTATTCGGCAAATTTGCATTTCTTTCTCATATCAATCGGCAAAGTTTTTGATTGACACCTTCCCAAAAATAATGCTTTGTTTCGTCTCTCCTTGCTTTATAGTCGAGCTTACATCGCAGTGAGATTCAACCATAGCCCCTACATCAGAGGGTGAGCAGAACTCTACTGAGTGGCAATTTCCATTTTTTCAATAACTCAATACAACTTTTAAAGCAGTCTTGGATTCAAAGTGCAATTTTTTGAGAGCCTGGCCATATTTCTTCTCCAAGCGTACCCCAAGATTAAATTTTTCCGGGCGACTTTCAACTCAAATGAAGGTCTTACGAAATGTAGTCAAAATCCAATTAATTCTTTCTCAGTTCCGCCTTAATAAGTATACATTCTTCCTGAATGGGTTTATTTGAGTTTCATTTTTTTTTTTGAGTTTTTCTCAAGACTGCTCGCGTGAAAAATATTACGGGTATCTACTTAAGTCTTATTTCTAATGATGCGTAACTGGACAGGTATTATAAATTCTAGTTTACTAGTGAGAAACAAAAATCTGAGCATTTTCATCTTATTCTCATACCTTTCGGTGTTGATGAAGTAGCTGTCGCCATTTCTGTTTTATCTTCATCCCATTGTTTTTCCGGACAAGAATAAACGGAAGAATTGCTCATCATTTTTGAATCTCGGTAATTTTCTTTCGAACAAAACGTAGAATTAGGATTCGAGCTCATAGATTTGTGTATTTCTGTGTCCATTTCTGTAAAATTAAAAGATTAACGTGTTTAATCAAGTAGGTACCTAATTGGAATTTTCTGTGAAATAAAATAGGTAAGGTGAAGTGAGAAAGTTGTTGTTATCATTTCACTGGAAGATTTAGGGTTGCATCGTTGCATCATGTTTCCTCTTGAAGCTACCTAGTTTGGAATTTTTCTGAGAGAATTGCAGATTGATTTATCGTAAACCTTATTTTGTATTTAAGTACACAAAGTATACGAGAGGGTATCATCCTATATCCTTAGGTACCTACCTACGTTTTTTTTTTTGAAAATGATACGGGAGTGTATTGCTTGATTGCTGAATTGAAGTGGCAAATAACCATTCAAAAAGAAAAGCAAACAAGAGCTACTTCTGGGTAACTGTCTGAAAAGAAATTGTTTTATAAAAAAAATAACGAATATGAATTTTATGTAGAGGATTGGAAAGTTTGACCAATTTTGTTGTATCAATTCATTAGTTATATACCTCTTATGAATTTGAAGGATGCTTTACGTCGTAGCTTTTGTTTAAAAAAATGGCGTTATTTCTACAGCACTGCAAGAAATTATTACTAATTGAAAAATCATTTCCAAAAAAAAATTAGGTATCTACAGTAGGTAATAAATTTTTAAAAATCTCGACCAAATTTCAGTGTTTGATGAATTTGTTTCAAGTCTGTAACACCATCCAGAACACTCCCTAAAAAATAAGATTCAATCAGTTGGGTGATGTTCTGTTGCAATTTTAATCTGCTTGAATTTTTAAAAAACTCATTTCAGTATCGTACTTTGAAATAAACTAAGCCTAAATCCTACTTTAACGACACTCTTGGGATCAAGTGTCCCGCGTAAAAGAAACATGTAGGTAGTACGAGTATCTACTTCTAATCGTACAGTGTTATCTGTTTATTATTCAATTATAACATCCTATTTTTAACACGCTGAAGTGTTAAAGAGTTAACAATCTACATACAATTGTTTATTATACTTCGTACATCTGCACCCGGCCGTGCGAAGGGGTTGCGCGAATCATTAGCTGGTTATTTGAAAGGGGGAACATACCAGTATTTGTAGGCGAATCTGCACCGACACGGAACCATCGTAAATTGATTGTTTTGATTTTATTGAGTGGATATTGATATGATTTGAATTATTTGATGAATTACTTTTTATAGTCGAGGTCTCGAGGGTTCGTGATGGATCATATGGTGAAGAGGAGGAATCTCTAAACATCAAGTGGCGTGGGTTTTAATGATTGAAAATGTTTAGGTTCGCGATGACAGTGCACTTGCCTCTATTTGTGTTATTTCATGTTTTTTGTGGCCCTACTTTTGCAAATGTACAAACGAATATTTTCATCGAATTACTTGTCTAGTCGGAAAATATTTGAAATGCATGGTTTTGATAAAACTCAACTACATACCTACCAATGAAAAAATTAAGTTAGTTGCCTATTACTTGTAATTTTGATTTTCAGAAAATGTAAAATAAAAAAGACGTGACGCTACCAAAAATTTTTACAGTTTTGGAAATTAGGTTTTAGAACCTTTGCATAACGAATTTCTTGAAAAGTTTTCAACTGCCTATACAGTATGCTTTTTCATCGTCAATTCCAGCAGTTTATTCAATTTAAATGTCAGAAAAATTGTGACGAAGAAAAAACAGTTAGGTACCTACTGAAATTCTAAATCATGCCTTTCAAACTTTTTATTGCGGTTAAAAGGTCTGTATAATATCTACCTACTACCTATAGGTATACCTATCCTAAAATTGTTATACCTAGTGCATTTTTCGTTTTGTTTTTTTTTCAATTTTTCGTTATTTGGATTTGATTTGATTACATTTCGGTTTTTTCTGTACTCAAAATTTTTCTAATAAGTCTCTCACTCAAAGTAAACTTATAACCTGTAATATTTTCGCTGAAATTCAGATCATGTTTTTGTTTTACTACGCCCTGAATTTTGATCATGATTTTTTTTTATACCATCTAGGTACCTATGTAAATAAATACCTATTTATAATACTGATTGATTATTTTATAATTTTTTTCATTTTAGTTTTAATAATTCATTTTTTAAATTCAATTATAAAGGTAGTCAAATTTTTTAAATAAAAATCCATGCGGTTATTCGTTATACTTAGTTCACCTACCTATCTGTATATTTTTATTAAAATGAGAAAAATTAAAATTAGAGCGATATCTACTGGTTATTTTTAAAGTACAAATTTCAAAAGCATACCTCCATAATTTCTAATAGAGATGAAGGGTAATTAGGTAATAGAGAGAAGAGTAAAATTTTAATGGAAATTATTGTTGCCAAGCTGTAACTGACAAAAATGTAAAATTTTTAGAATAAGTAAAAGCCGTGGTCATTTTGTTATTTTTTACCTACCTATTTGTAAATTTATAGGTATTAAAATGAGAAAAATTTAAAATATGTACCCAGGCAATACTAGTTTTTAAAATTCAAATTTCAAAACATTAGGTTAATAACTATCTACATTATATTCAAAATTCGTACGAAACTTCTGTTTATTTTTCGCATAGATAATATCACTCAAAATTCAGATGAATGCGTTCAATGGGTAGAGAATTTCAACTTTTTAATATGTACCTAACAGGTATAGTTAGGTATGTACTTGTACATTTTTTTCAGCTGCTACAAATGCTTGCATCTGTGTGCAGTAAAATTGAACAATCCGTCGGACCCCAGTAGCATACAGAACTGGATTTTTGATTTTTCAAATTCAATAATCAGGTATTAGGTCTACTGATAGTTGATTTTTTTTTTCAGATGACCGGCTGACGAAAATCGAGAGTCGGAAATTAGAAACACAAAAATTTGGAGTACCGGTTATATTGGGTTGGAAAATTGGATTTTGTAATGGAAAATACAGGCCAAAATGTAACACCTACCTATAACAATAGCAACACCATCTTGAAATATTTGTAGGTACCTATGAAAGAAAGATTAACCAACAGAAAAAACTTAAAATGGCATGGTCATTCAACCCTTTGGAGGTTCATCCAAGTTTCCATAAGTTATTGCGGAATTTGAATTGCGTTGAAGCGTGTAACTACAGGGTACCCTGCCCAATTGGCCAAATCACAAAAAAATTAAACTTTTAAAGAAGTAGATATCTGTATACATATTTTGTCGGAAAATTAAAGTTTTGAAAAAGCACAAATCCTTTATTTCCGACAAAGGAAACGAATGACATTTTTTTCATAAATAATTAAGTAAGTAAGCAACATTAAGTAGAAAAACTTTGGTCAAAGCTAAAAAGCACTTTTGTTCCGATTTTCTTTTTTTTTCAAAATAAAGGAAAGTAAGTTTTATTTCAAAATTGAAATTTTTAAATAGGTACCTAATATTCAAATTCTAAAATTGTAGAGTCAAAAAATAGACTCATTATTAAATAATTTTTTTTTTTATCTCTCAAAATAACGAATTCTTGAATGCTTTTTCCCTCGCTTCGCTTGGTCACCTGCGTAATTTTTCTCAAATTGAACTCTTAAAAAAGTACGAGTAGGTATATCTACACATATTCAAACTTTAAGAAATGTTTAAGCCAAAAAACGCGTCTTTCGCCTGAGAAAACACCGTTTTTCATTTATCGAAACAAGCTTTTGCCCTCGCTTCACTCTCGGATCGGTTACTTTTCATTTTCAAAATTTAAATTTATACTAACTCATCATTCAAATTGTAAAATTTTGGATAAAAAAAAATAGCTTTTTACTTTTCGAAACCCGAATTTTTGCAAGCTTTTGCTCTTGTTTCGCTCGGCCCAATTCTTATCACTAATTAATCTAAAAAAAATCCTTGTTTGAAACTTCCATAAATTCAAAATGGAAAATTAATAATTTTTTAATGTGAATAATAATATTAATCAATTGAAGCATGTGTTTCCAAAACGCACCAAGTCCAAAAAAATATTGATAAGAAATTCATGGTACTTGGTACAATTTGGAAACGTATGAAATGGCTCAAATTGGCTGATTTTTTGATATGTTGTAGCCAAGACCTTTAGGCACAACATATCAAAAAATCAGCCATTTTGGGCCGCAACTTCATGCTAGATGGCCTTGCAACCTCAGAATCTTTGAAAATGGACTTGGTGCGTTTTGGAAACACATGCTTCAATTGGCAAAATATCATCTTAAAACTCGTAATTTAATTCGGCAAAATTGGTACCTACTTAGTTTTTTTCTTGTCAAGTTGACTAGGAGGATAAAGATTCTATGGGAATGGGGGTTTACAATTTTGATAGTCCCCCATTCGGTGCATATCCGCCAAGCTTTTTTTGTACGTATGTTTTAGAAGTGATTTCAAAAATACAATTAAAAAATGCTTTGATGCTGTAGACTATACAAATAGAAACTGTTCAGAAATTATGCACCATGGTGGGACGTCTTTGACTTTTTTTTTGTTGAAAAATTGGAGTAGGGATTCGAAAAAAGTTGTGGGAGACTTCAAAAAACAGTGGGAAAAATTTGGATCTCTAACTTTTACCTTTACTTTTCTGCTGGGGTTTCAAATTTCAAAGTTAACATCTGAAGAACACCTTTTTTCTAAATTTTCTTTGTGATACCATTGCTGTTCATACAAGTTACCTATATCTACTTGAAAGTTTGAAAATAGTTTTTGATTTTTCCAGCTTTGCAGGGGTTTTGCATGACTTACAAAAATGATACGATATGTTGGACCTATTTCAAACTTTGTAAAATAACTTGAAATACTTAGTGAAAAAATTCCAAAAACGGGTTTCTTTACTTCCAAGTGGATATAATGATCAATTACTTATTATGACCAAAGATTTTTTTTCAAAAAATTTGTTTTTTTAAATTTTATTTTCAATCTAAATGTTACATTTTTGAAACCCAAGTTGAAAATTTATAGTAAAAGTTGGGTACCAATAATTTTTTCAACGGTCTTTTGAAGTCCCTCGCATCTTTTTTTCGGATCCTCCCTCCAACTTTCCAAAAAGAAGTCAAAGATGGACCATCCTATTACGCACCTGATCGACGTCATTATTTTTTTTTCGGTAGTGATTTTTAAGGAAATGGTTCTCTGCTTTCGCAAGCAGAATAATTTTTTTTTCAATTAAATTGAATAGGTATTTCTGAAAATTTATAGAAGGAAATCCGTCAGTTTGAAAGAAAAAACGAGGTAAGTATTACTTGATAGGTATTGAAAAACTGTTTTTTGAAAAATGTGAAAATGCATAAAAACAAACTCAATTGACAATGTGTCAACTCTGAACCACTCAATCTACATAGATCTACTTAATTAATAATTATGAAGTAAAATGTGTTTTTTCTTATTGAAAAATAAAGCAGTGTTAAGTAAGTGTTTAATACTGGTACATATGTGGTCTGCGGATCGCAAATTACGGATTACGGTCTGATTACAGAAAAAGTACAAAAATAGATAATTATTTAAGTATGAGACAATGAAGTAGGTACATTGTAGTTTATACTGACATGGCTGGCTGTGAAAGTTTATAATTTTTCTGGAAAAGTCACTCCTTTCTTTTCTTTCTGTTTACTTTTCCATAACTTTCTGATTATAAAGTTCTTTGCCCATGAACAATTTTGCAGCCTGGTATATCAGCACTGCTTATAGATTCAGGACAGGCTAATAAGAATCACTCACAGGAAATAAAATATCGCAAAACCTCCCTCTTTAAATGTACTTATTTTCTTTATACTTATGTACCTAGGTACTCGATATCATGAAAATTGAAAAAAATGTTGAAAAATGAATTTAGACTGCTCAGAACAGGTGTACCTAGGTATTCTCATTTTCTCCCTTCCACCCAATTATTTTGTTCTGAAATCCTAGAAGATAATCTTGTAATTTTCATGTTCATATTTTTCATCAACTGATTTTCCATGCACGGCATAAACAGTCTAAAATTTTTAGACCTATAATTATTCATTCTGTTTCAGTGAACATTTTGAGAGATAACGATTTCTGTACAAGATGAAATTTTTGGTCTCGTTATTCCTTGAAAGTTCTCTCTAAGCCTAGGAATGAAAATAAAGTAATATGTACCTGGGTATTTACTGTATAATTTTGTGAACATTTGCTGCAACATAATTTAGCTCGGAAGTATATGCGACGTAGGTATATCTAAGGACATAATTTTTTCTCCAAAAGCCAGTACTTCATTTTATTTATAGAAAGTGATACTCGTAGAAGCGATATTATTCTTCGGAAGCATTGAAATGTGATTTCTTGAAAGAATTTCTCGCAGGTCAAATTCATAAGTCTTTAATTTGTTTTGTTCTTTTCACGTACCTATATAAATTTGAAAAATTACTATTTTGAGTAATTCAGACCTTTGGGATTTTAGAATACTTATAACGAACTCAAAATCGTAATGTAATAAGGTTTAGTTTTTGAATTAGAAATATTAAAAAAGTTTACCTATGTGAAGAATCAAGTTTTTTTTTCTCCCCAAAAGCATATTTTTTTTTGTGAGGTGGTCAAATAGTTAGATTCCTGCGTGAGATTTAAATTCGTGGGTATTGATAGAACTGACTTCGGGCATTAGGTATTTCAATTCACAGATCGTGGGACGCAATAAAGGTTTTCACATTTCCATTTCAGGTCTGGCCCGTTTTCAGTAATTTTGTATTAGCAAAATCGAGATTGTTAGGTAGATAGTAGGCATAGGTATGTAGGTAGGATACGTGGAAGTACATTACCTATTACACTTCTTGCACTCAATTTAGAAAATTACTAGGGAACAATATTGAATCGATTTTCAACACCTGCAGATATTCTCTCTTACCTATAGGTATACTTAAACTGTTTACTTTCAATTTCTTTCACAAACAGTACCAACTTACTTATATACAATTTAAATTACAAAAAGATTATTTGATACTTACGGCTTATTATTTCCTCGTTGTCCCATCGGCTAACGCCACATCAGCATATCTGTGACTAACTTAACTGTAACTGTTCAAAATACGCGCAAAAATTCGAAAAAGTATTCTCGCAAAACACCACCATAAACACACATCACATATGCTCGCAAGTCTTTATCTAATAATCTTTTTACTGTAATGGCAAGCAGATTTTTCTAATAATTTGAAAGTTTAGAGTTTAGTATCTCCCTCCATGATTTTTTCCTTTTTCTCATTTTCTGGTATACGGCGAGATAAACCGCACAATTTGTTAAGCTGCAGGGATTACACGTTCTAGCAGTCATCGGGGATTATTACGTGTTCTGCGATTGGCTAACGTCGCAGATTTACTTAGGTGGCAATTCGACGCTATTGGTCGGATCGTACGGGGCTTTTGAGCGAGGGCATCGATTACATGGGCGTGTCTAGGCGTGGTATAAGTCGACAGAGTGAAAAAAAGGCCGAGGTTTTAAATATTTTATCACGATATATATGTATACGAAAGCTCTTAAAAGTTGTTACCCTACGTTAAAACGCTTTTGATATGTTTTCATTGAGCAATCATGCCTTTCTTTAGTATGCCTATTATTCCGCATTATTTTCACGCAATTTTCACCCTTGTTATTGTAGATTTCGAAGCTAGTAAAAATTTAACATTGGCCCCCTGTAGGTTTTGGTTTCTTCGCTTTTTATCGCCTGACGTAAACGCGCTGAGGTGTGTTGAAATTTTCACCTCAAGTTTTATACTAGATAGGTACCTATATACTTACGTACGTGGTGTGTTGTTGTACATACCATACCATAGCATCTGCCTTTTAAAACTCGAATTAGGCGACTTGATTAAATTATTTATCACGTTGCTATATCTAATAAAATATCATTTTTAAAGGTGGTTGGAACTCGATACAGGTGACTTTGGGCGTTGATACATTGAGATTCAGTCAATGACTAAATTTACAATACCTAACGGAGAAAAAATTCGCAATTCCTACTTTAAAATTATGATTCGTTGTTGTTTCCATTAAAAAAAGTTTGAAAATCGTTTTGAATATTTTTGTATTTTTTCCTCTAGCCTCAAATAAAATTTTCTCTCCTAAAACAAAACAGTATATAGAAAACTCGCTTCAAATTCAACCTGGGAAAAAATTTCACCCGAAGTAGCGTGACTTTTTTCACTTCGAGTGAAGATCTCTTTCAAATGTGAAGAATTTTCGGACCAACGTTAAATTGAACGTCGACGTGATGAATTACCTCGAATGGAAATCGATATCCGAATCCTACGACGAAATTTATGTGTTTTCGGTTTTAAGTTCGGAAAGGTATTGAGACCCATAAATCGTTGTAAGATTGTACTGTAGTTTTTAATGAATTTTTATAAAGGTGCCGAATGTCACTCATTAGTAATATGGTAGTCCACCCACCTATACCTAAATTAATTCCAGTCAACATTGAAAACAGTACGTGAGTATGAATTGAAAATCTTTTATACCTTTTGGACTTGGAGTGAATGCCCAGTTTTTTTTCTTCCTCTAGTTTTTTTTACACCGCCCCCCCCCCAGAATTTGGTGAAAAACCACAAAAGTCATGAATCAATTAATTTAAAACCAAACCACACCTATTAATAATATGTTTTGTGCTTCTTTTGGAACACGATACCTACTCATGAAAAGTTTCATTTTTCATTCTGTGTTCACGATCCAGCAGAATTCCAAAAACGTGATGCAAAGAGAAATTCAGTCGATTTTGTTTTTAAAAATGTTTAAAGAAGTGTTTTTTGAATTCAAGGATTTTAGTCAGGTCTCAATTGCATATCCGCTCGCTATTCATGTTGAAAGCAATTTTGATTGATTCTTGTTCTACACACTAGAGCGAATAAATTTAGCTTGTATGCCTATTTTTCCCCCTCCCCCTTTTCCGAGGGTCCACCCCCCAACATTTGAAATTCGTGTATCTCCTAATCTATGGGTCGTACAAAAAAAATTATTGAACAAAAATTGTTCCTTGACATCAGATCTACAATTTGAGCTCATCAAAATTTGTTTTGGAGCAACCCTTCCCCCTCAAATTTCGTAAATACCCCTCCAGAAAACATCAATTTTACGTTTTTCACATTTTTAATGAAAAGTTTCAAAGTTGAAGAAAAGTCTGTAATATCTAACATAAATTGTTCAGAATTGAATTTATTTTCCAACGAATTATATTACGAGCATTTTCCCATCCCCCCCGCTGCTATGGTGGACCCACCACCCCCCTTGGTTACAAATACCAGACAACAAGGGAAACAATCCAACGCAAGTTGTTTCAGGTTGAAATTTGTATGGTAGGTGGGTACCATCGAAAGACTTACGCGTGGAAAGTTTCAGACCCCCAGACCCTTCCCTTTTTGAGAAACCTCCCCTTTTCTGAAAATGAGAGTTTTGGGGGAAAATAACCATTAATGAGTAGAGTGTCGTTTTCGCATGATTCGATACCGCTGAGTACGAATATGACGTCAGATTTTCCGCTACATTCATCTAACCCCCGCCAGACCCCCCAGACCCCCCACCACAAATTTTACCATTTTTGAAAACAATTACTTTGGTGATATTAGTATTGTTTTCATATGATTCGAATCCCCTGAGCACAAATATTGCGTCAGATTTTGTTTTACACTCATACAGCCCCTCCAGGGCCTCAGCCCTCCTCAATTTTCACTATTCTTGAAATACGGCTACTTGTATAATATTGGCGTCGTGTTCATATGAATCGAACCTCCTGAATAAAATGATATCTAGAGGTCAAAAATACATCCGAAAATTGTGTTTAAAAAATTGTGTATACCAATTTTCATTAATAAAGAGCAAAAAAACGCCATTTTGAGGAGTAATTATGAGGGGAGGGGGTTGGGGGTTGAAAATTTTTATAGGGATACCACTTATGAATGTCTACAACATACTAAAACATTAAAAAAATCGGTTCACATGGGGTTGAGAAAATTATTGTTATTGTAATTTCAGAAAAGGGGAGGTTTCTCAAAAAGGGAGGGGTCTGGGGGGTCTGAAATTTTCCACGCGTAAGTCTTTCGATGGTACCCACCTACCATGCAAATTTCAACCCGAAACAACTTGCGTTGGATTGTTTCCCTAGTTGTCTGGTATTTGTAACCAAGGGGGGAGGTGGGTCCACCATAGTAGCGGGGGGGATGGAAAAATGCTCGTAATATAATTCGTTGGAAAATAAATTCAATTCTGAACAATTCATGTTAGATATTACAGATTTTTCTTCAACTTTGAAACTTTTCATTAAAAATGTGAAAAACGTAAAATTGATGTTTTCTGGAGGGGTATTTACGAAATTTGAGGGGGAAGGGTTGCTCCAAAACAAATTTTGATGAGCTCAAATTGTAGATCTGATGTCAAGGAACAATTTTTGTTCAATAATTTTTTTTGTACGACCCATAGATTAGGAGATACACGAATTTCAAATGTTGGGGGGTGGACCCTCGGAAAAGGGGGAGGGGGAAAAATAGGCATACAAGCTAAATTTGTTCGCTCTAGTGTGTAGAACAAGAATCAATCATAAAATTGCTTTCAACATGAATAGCGAGCGGGAGCTTTTTTTTGTGAAATTGAGACCTGACTATTTGGGCACTCTAATTTCCTTCAAAATGAACTCTTGAGTAGGTACATTGCTGAATTTACACAGCACTCTGGTCTATAAGATGAGCTAGTTATATTTCATCAGAAGGTTGGTAAACATTTCAAGAGGTAGTAAAAAGATGGGAAACTATTCAAATCCAGTTTTCTATTTTTTTAGGTAAGTATATTTGGATGTGTATAGGTACAGTGTACAGTTAACATACAAAATGTGAACAATTCTTCAAAAAAATTGAATAAATGATTGATACCCCACTAATAGGGTTTCTATGGAAGTAATCGAAACAAAAACAAGTAAAAAAAATTGAAGGACTCAAATATTTATTAATGTAACTGTAGCAGCAACTTCAAAACAGAAAATTAGAGCAGGAACTTTTACAGCAAATTTTCATCATCTATGTCCACAAAAAATCATAGGCGCCGCTGAGGTCAAATTTCTGGGAGGGGGGAGCCATACATAGGTATCAGATTACCAGGAGCATATATTTTTTTAACGTATTAACATGATTTTAGTAGGGACCCAATGTGCCCATAACTGTTGGTAATTCGCTCATTTGCGTTTAAAACAGTGTTTCAGAGTTTTAAAAAAATATATGTAGGTAGAGGTACCTATTTATTTTTGGTGCAAATAAAAACTTGAAAAACCAGGGCTTACCCTAAAAAAATTTTGGAGCTGCACAATGATGAGCTTTGTACATACTTCTAAACAATTTATCACTTTGCTTCAAAATTTTGAAATTTAACTGACGATTTTTTTTGAAAAATTCAAAGGCAAACGCGTTCGAAAATTAGTATTTCGAGAAGCATAAAACACTGGAATTTGAATGATGATTTTTTTTAAATCTGAGAAGGAAAACAGAAAAGCAAACGGCCCGAGCGAAGCGAGGGCAAAAGCTCTCAGAAACCAGTATTTTCAAGAGGTATAAAAAACGATGTTTTTTTTAGTGTGAACAAAATTTCATCACTGCTGGTGTTTTCTTTGAAGAAGTCATTTTTAGATGTCACTCAAATATTGAACTGATTAGTATTTTCCTAAAAAAAACAGACCTTTCGACCTTTTAAGATTTTTATTTTTTTTTCAAGCAAGTAAAGATGACGATAAAGTTTTTAAAAAAATTGTTTTTTACATAAATACGGATTTTGCTTAGGGAGGGAGCAATTTTGAGTGGGGGCACGCCCTCCGGCACCCCTGGTAGCGGCGCCTATGCAAAAAATTCATGAAAAACAGTTTCTTTGTGAAAAACAATGTGATGGTCCACAAACTTTGAAGCCCAAAAATACGCCTATTGAATTTTTTCGATGAAAATTTAAGCAAATTGTCTTTAATAGAAACTGTCAATTCAATTTCCTAACATTGGATCAAAAACATCCCAAGAAATGTTCTTAAGGGAGGGGGATTGGGTCGTCATCCCTACTTATATAAATTGTGGGTCTATACACATCAACGTATTCATAAAATTACATACTACATTCTGAATTAAGTAGGTGGATACCTACTTAATTCAGAATTTCAACCGAAAGATGTCTTTTTTAAAAATTTGTTCCAGGAAAGTCACTTTTTTAAACTCTAATTTTGTAGTGAATTTGAATTTCATAAAAGTAATGACTGGAAATATATGAAGAGTGATATTCCAAAACTCGCTTTGTCCATTTTTATCAAAGTTGGGTTTTCAGTGGTACCTGGTAGATGAAGTATTAAGATTAACACATATTCCTACATCATCAACCTACCAAAATGAGGTGTTAAACTCGCTTAAATGACCAATTCACTAAAAATTAAAAAAAAAATAGTGTTCCAAAACGCGTTTTGTCCATTTTTATTGAAATTTTTTTCAGCAGTATTTAGTGGATGAAATGTATACCTACACTCCTACATCATAAATCCACCCAAATAAAGTGCTAAACTCGCCTAAAAAGCCAATTTACCCGTTTAAAGGGAAACTGTTTTTCCTCTCTCCTGAAAAGTTGTGAAAATGGACAAAGCGAGTTTTGGAATATCACTCTTCATATGTATCACAGAACATCCCACAAATAACACAACTCGAGTCTTGATAGAAAAAAAAATGAAGAGATACGCAACTTACGAGTTGAAAAGTCACTCTTTTTGTGAAAAAATGAAGCAAAAAACTGAAAAATTAGTGTTTTGCAACAACTTGAATTCGATGAAAATCGATTATCATGATGACATGATGAAAAATTTTTGAATTCTAAATGCTTATTAATGTTGAAATTTTTTTCTTCTTGCCTCAGATTTGGTCTCGGCTTATTTCTCTCCCCTCCTCTATTTTTTTAAAGACCATTTTTACTACAAAAAATCAAATTTTTTCAAAATCCAAATGGACTATATTTTTTTACTCTTTAGTGTGAATTTAATTCTACCCTAATTTCATTTTTGAACATTTTCGACTTGTCTGGTTCTTTCCGTATGGTCTTCAACTCATTTTAATAGGTAGGTACCTATTGAAAATCAGATCTTATAATGTCTTCAAATGTCAACTCGAATGTGATGGCTATGATGTATAGATGTGCTTTCTCGCTCTCTACTTCTGTACTATAGGTACTTAATATACGTTCCTACCAAATTACCTATTCACTTTGAAAGAAACTACAAAGGCTACGAGTACCTATTTTCTAGTTTTAACCATTTTCTTGATTGAAAATACGACGAAAATTCGCTTTAAATGAAGATAACTCAAAATTAAAGTGATGATGATTTTTTTGTGATGTTCTGCTTAAAAAATAATGAAAGTTTTTATTAGGTACCTGATTATGCAATATTTTCGTGAAAAAATAAACCCGGGTTTTAATCGTTGTATTTCTTATTTCAGCGCATTTTTCATTTACCTAGTGAGTACCTATATCTCAAAGTACCTATTAAGAATAATAATTTCTGCACATAAAATCCTATCGTTAAAAAAATAATCCGCGTTAATTCGCTAAGAATAAAAAAACTAGAACAAAACACACGCAAAATAAGAAGCTTTCATTACACACGTAATGTAATAGAGACCGGGCCGGGAAACAGTTTTCAAAAGTAATTAACGTTGTAATGAGAGGCCGCGCGCGTAAATGGTTAAAACGTTTAAAAGAGGTTCAGCTGCGTTTTGGGAAATTGAAATTAAGTCGGGACCAGATTCGAAGAAAACGTAACGTGCGTATATAGGGCTAGGGGTACGCAGGGTGCAGGGCGTAGCGGGCACGTCGACGGCGATTCATCGAATAAGGAGGAAAAGACTCTAAAATGTAGCCGGGGATTAATCTCCGGAGAATCGAAATAATAGAAGGTGGAATAGGGTGAAAGGTGCGGGGACCGAGTATATTGCCGAGCTGAAAGCAATCACGACCCGAAACAATTTGTCAAGGGGCAGAATAATAGATGGATGGTTGCTCGGTAAATGGCTCTATAACGCTATCCTATTATCAATGTATTAAAATCTAAATTCTGCTAGTTTATCTTCTTTTAATCCTATTATATTTGTAACGATGCGAACTAATCTAGTATCATCGCTGAAGCAACAATATAATATTGATTAACTTATTAACTTTGCCCGTAACTGTTTAGCGGCTGTGTATATGATACTCTTGTTTTCCATTTTTACCGCCTATTTTCAGCTTGATTTCCCTTTGCTTTTGCTATATAAAATTCCACTTAGTTTTCGTTTTTGACTTATTTATCCTACAGACGTGCGTAATACCAATCAGATTTAGGCTTTTTATTTCTTTCACGTACGGTTCGCGAACATTGGTCGTAACTTTGATAATGATCTTAATTTTATTTTTGCTTTTCTCCGCTAATACTTACATATAAATCTGCGTGTTATACAAACCAATGAATTAAACATGTTGGGATGATCTGTAAACATTTTTACAATTTGTAATGCATTGAGGATGAGTAGATTGCAGTTAGTACCTATCTGTATAGGAATTCGCTGTTTATTCTTTCTTGTTTTCGGTTATGGATTTGTGTTTATGTTAATTTGTTAATAATCTGAGTTTATATGCTCTGAATTCAAATGTAGGTTTTTTTATGGAGTCTTTCAAACACTAGAAAGTATAAAAATCGATTAAGGGCTTCGGGATGATTTAAAATTACCATCAGCCAATTTGAGAGGTCCAAAGTAAAGAGATGAACCTTCAATAAGTAGGTAAGAATATTGTATAGGTAGTGGGTGGAACACGAAAAAAATACTAAAAAATAACGAATGATTTTTACCAAATTCATTTGAAACTCTCGTTTCAAGTTGAAAATTATTCATTTTTTTGTTCCGGTGGTCACCTGGAGGGGGAAAAAGTCATCAATCATAGACAAAGCATTTTCGACAAAAATCGTGATTTTTTTCTCTAGCCCTTACTTGACAAATTTTGGAAAAAATGAATCACTACCAAATAATTGCCTTTAAAATTAAGACCACTTTTATTTATAGTTCTATTGAACAATTGAAAAAAAATTATTTTCGAGGTAAATAAATTTTTTCTTCTCAAATAAATATTTTACATTACATAATTTTGCCAAAATATAGAAAGATAATTTGAAGGGGCAAACTACGTTTTCAAAATCCAAGAGCCAAAATCCAATTTTGGCCATGGGAATCGGTAGTATGTACTTACTTTGAAAAATGAACAAAATTACTTTTATGACTTCTTGCCCAACTTGCAAATTGAAGGGGCTGCAAATGATTTTTAATGTCAGAAAATCGCGATGAAAAAAATGAATGCGGAAATGAATAATACATCTAAAAAAAAACAAATTTTGTTATGATCATCTTTTATCTTATTCCAAAATTTAAAAAGTTTTTGAAGCTCAACAATTTTTGATTTGCTAGAAATCTTATTAAATTTACAATTTTCGAGCTTCAAAAACTTCTTAGATTTTCGACCCCATGGTCAAAATTGGATTTTGGCTCTTAGATTTTGAAAACATATTTTTCCCCTTCAATTTTCCAGATAGACAACTTGTTTAAATACTACTTTTTCTCGTAGGTACTAGGTAGGTAGGTACCCAATTATATCCATGTTCCATGTTACGAGTACTTGTATATCAAAATCTCAAGTTTGTAATAGTTACCACTCCTCGGACACCCTGTAGAGTACCTACTTGCCTATATTAGAAAACTATTTTTTTTTTTTTAAATTTTAAAATATCCAACTTCAAAATCTCAGTTAGGTATTTTTTAAAGCCTGATCACTGATCGTGACCTATGAAAAGGTGTGATTTCAGATGTTAAATCTTGCTGCTCAAGTAACCATTTTGCTTATTTTACCAATGATGAATGAATTGCCTGTATCTCTACTTTATATCTATTCTAGACAAACGCCATGAAGTTAGTTTTGTTTTGAGAAGATTGATGTTTTTATAAAGTACATACAAAAATATGCAGCGCTGAATTTTCTACCCTACTGTGTCTGACTGTCTGTAGAGTCACTTAAGTGTCGCTGAACTGTTGAACTAAAGTTGAGTATTGACTCGTAGGATTTTTAATTTTAATGCTTTATGCCATCGCCATTATAGATAAGTTATTTTTTGAAGTTCTCATCAAATTCAAAACTTATGTTAGTTCACTTACTTCTAGTTTCTATATTTAAAATTATTTTAAAACTTAAAAAGTCTCAAGGCCTTATTCATAAACATCACATCACTTATAGAGAGTTAGAGATCACTTTGGCTAAGTGGTAAATTTTGAAATTTGAAGCAATTTTTCGAGGTGTGATTGAATTTTTGGATTTTTTTTTCATTAATAAATTGAGAGATTGAACTCCAATTTGAAAATATGACATTTTTATTCGTTTATGAGAAAAATCTATGAATACGGCTCTAAAATTAAAAACCAAATTTCTATTTTCTTCATTCTTTCGCTAACAAAAAAAAAACAAGCAAGGTCGCAGGCGACCTGGCCCCGGATTTGAATCAACGTTTTGAATTCAAAAATTCAAAAACAAAAAATTTAAAATCATGTTGGACTTCGGACATAAAGTTTTTTGGTTTTCTTTTGTTTTCCACGAATCCACGATGGAAAAGAAAAACTATAGTATGTACCTATTGCTAGACGAAAACGTAGAAAAACTAATGGAAAACAATTATTAGGTGAAAGATAATGAATAAATTTAGTAGATATAGAGAAGGAAACAAAAGTGAAAATATTTGTCAGCAAGCAATAAATGGAATGAGGAGATTTTGTTTCTTGTATGGAAATTGTTTCAAATGTTCTGGTGTGTTTTAAAAATATTGGTGTTCAACTTGATATTTTTGTAGCAATATAAAATATATAAATCCAAAATTGTTGATAAGATTTTCTCTACATTTCGAAAATTTGATTACAAAAATTGAAAAATCGGTATTCAATTTGAACATAAGTTTTTTGGTTTTCTTTTCTTTTTCACGATGAAAAAGAAAAAAAAAAAGAAATAAAATCAAGTTATTATTTAATTTATGATCGTGATAAATAAATTAAATATTCGAATTGTTTTCCAAATTATTTGGGTGTGAATTTTGGCAGACTTCTTTTTTACAAACGTTTATAAAAATGTTGACGAGAAACGAATATTATTGGGGGGTTTTGAGAATTTCGTGAATAATTAGACCGGCCAAATAAATACTAAATAATTAGATATAGGTACGTACTTATAATTTATTGTCGTTGTTGAAAATTCGAATTGTGAAATAATATTGAAGGTAGCAAGGTGCCACATTTCATTCATCTTCTGTTGGTGATGATTGACCAGTATGCATAAGAACATTTTCAAAACAGACGTTCTCAAGTTCTCATTCCCCTTATGATATGAAGTTATAAGATGTAATTGTTGCTTAAAAAAAAAAAAAAAAAAAAAAACATTCGCTTGGTATGTAGTATAGTATTTCTGACTTCACCAATAGAAGCTGATAATTCACAGGAGAAATAATTCTCTTTACGCGGCACCAGACAGCGCTAGTATCGGTTACTGAAAACCAAAACCAAAACGTAACGATAATCCATAGCAATTTTAATAGGGTTCCCTTGCCTTGGTGGGAACCCTAAAAATCAAAATAATTACCCAGTAGGCTAGTAGGGTCACGGGTGGTTAGTTGTCCTTTTAAAAAATTATTATAAAATTTATCTTTTCAGCCCCATGTGAATTTTATAGTATGTTGTGGCCTTTGTGTGGGCATCTACGGGGGACATTTCCATAACAATTTTAACCCCCTCTCCCATATTTTCCCCTCAAAATAGAGGTTATTTAGCTTTGTTTATCTGTTTTAGCAATGACCACGATTCGGCACAAAAATAAGAATAGCAATAGAATGGCATTTTCAAATGTGTTTTTGACCCCTAAAAAACATGTATTTTTTTCAACAAAAAATTTTTCCTATTATATTAACCTTGTGTGCCCGGGGAACAAAAAAAAAAAAAAAAAAGTTGAGCTACATATTTTCCTAATATTGATGTCATTTCCATACGAATCGGCCCCTCCCTCCCTAGAACACGAATACCTATGATGTCGAATTTAGCTCTAAACACATTCTGACATCCATCCCCTTCCAGACCACAGCCTCCACCTCGATTTTTTCTATTTTAGAATCAATCACACCTGACTGAAAAAAAGTACCTAGTTCTCTAGCGTTGATGTTTTTCTCAAAAATAACCCACCACGCAAATAACACGAGAGGAAAATTTTTTCGCTGTTTTGCGACACGTAAGCTTCTTATTCAGCGAGTTATGTGTATTTTTCAAATTATGATCAATGTAATTCTTATAGTCACCGAGTACCAAGTACGTTACGTACGTGTGTGTAGGTCTCGAGGTTAAGTGGTGTCATGTTCGTTTATTTTTCTTTCTTACTCGCGAATTGGCAACTTGCCTCACTGATCATGCTAGAAAAAGAGACAGAAAAGCCTGAAAAGGAAAGAAATTGAAGTATCGAGGAACAGATGATGAGGAATAGCGTACTCGATTTTTATTTTTTATTGCTGTAATACGGATATTATCCACTCGTATACTGTTGAGAAAAAAAACTACCATTGTAAGGTTCCTGCTTAATCCATACTTATCGTAATCGTATTTAATTACTCCAATATCTTTTTTTATGGGTGTTTTCACTTTTCAAATCTCCTCAATTATACAACTTCAAAAAAAAGATAAAATTTTTCGCCAGTTGCTCCACTCTATAAATTTTGAGGCTTATTTTTGTATCAATGTATTGGAGTAGGTATTTAAACGTAGAAGTAGAAATGCGGATACTATTAGGTACTATCTTGTGCGATGGTAATAATAATGGTTTGGTTATTGAATTGTTTGCTTGTTTATATGATCGTGTAATGTTGACATAAACGAACACGACGTCGACCACCCAGAACAACGAAACTGAACGCTTTCTCAGCTGTAAACGCGAAGGAAGGCAAACATTAATAAAATTATAATTTTTATAAATGACTTGTAAATTCTTCGAGTTTTGAACGCAATCGATATCGCGAGCCTGTAAATACGCACAAACATATTGTTTATCTCGGTTTGTTTGCTATGTTGGTTTGGGTTTATAATATGTACTAGTATATTCGCTTGTTATGTCGAGTTATTAAATTGAAATTAAAAAAAAAAAAAAAAAAAAAAATGCCGAAGTTGAAATTTAGAATAATGGCTGTAAGGAGACAATTTTTGAAAAACATTAAATTTGAAAACTTTTCCTGCAGTTTTTTGTTAATAATTACTCATAGGTACATGTTGGATGAAGTGATATGTAAGTGATAGAAATTATTTGAGCTACACCAGTACCTACCGTTGAAAGGAGTGAATGTGAAATGCATCACTGAAAATACATAGGCAACCACTTCGACTCTTGTCCAGTTCAAGTAGTTGGCTCGCACTGGAGCAGGTGAAAGAGTTCTACGTTTCGTTATTTTCAGCTACTGCGCTTGAAAGTAGTAATTTAAAAAAAATTCATTAATTGTATTTTTATCGTAAATTTTTCTAATGCTTAGCTAATTATGGCTGCACGGAAAATGTGATCGAGCCTTAAACAAAAATCAAAAATTATCTTTTGCGAATTATATTAATTGCAGGTACCTGTAGTTCTCTCACCTACCTATAGGATAACTTCAATAAAATATCTGTATCTATTTTTTCTGAGGTTACACGGTGGCAGCCGCATCGCGCATATTATAAATTTCTCTTTTCATTCATTTATTATTTCTATTCGATTATCTATAACGTTTTTATAACACATCGGATTCGTTAGATAATTATTTTATAACACGTTAATCGATTAAGAATTTGTTCGAAGCAAATAAAGAAAATAACTCGTACCCTTGTGTGCCAACCACACATATACTACATATAAAACGACAGCAATTAAAAGATTACCGAAATATTCTGTTCTGTAAACGAAAACAATTTTGAGGAGGGCTCTACATTACCTCTGAGAGAGTCAATAAGTACCTGATTTAGCCAGAATGTGTGTTAGTTGGTCTGTTCGGAAAAGTCTTGAAAAGATGGCAGTTTCGTTCGTGATATTTAGACCTTCGGTGTTCATCTTTTTCGTGGCTTTGATCTCGGTGCAGATCATTGTGAAAGAATGCAGATCATCATTGGGGTCTCAGAATAATGAAGATAGACGAAGTATGGTTGTAATGAACCCTAGTTTTGTTGCTGATGAAGAGAAGCAAATTGTATCGAATATTGCTCCGAAGGTGGTTAAGCAGCCTCCTTGTTTCAGGTGAGGTACTCGTAGTTTCAAATTTGTTTTGGTTTTGATCAAGAAAAATCCTAGAAATGCCAAAGAGTCAATTTAAATAGCTAAGTAGGTAAGGATAGATATACCTACGTTATAATTTGAACCTCATAGATGAAAAATGAACCAGTGATCAGAAGAATAAGCATGAATAGTGAAAATTGAATGCAGGGTAAGAAGACTTGTGTACTTACATTGGTGTTAAGTCCTTCATACGTAATTGTTTGAGGAGAAATTTTGAAGAACAAAATGGTGAGGGATATTCAAACTTGACTTCTCAAGGGGTCAAGTTTGAGCGAGAGTTCCTTTTCTCTTTTGGTACAATCAACCACCGTTTTGTGGTCTGGTGGACTGGTGGTTAATTTTGGTTGAAACCAACCAAGCACTATAACAGATTTCACTAAATGTAACCATAATTCTAGGCAGAGGTACCTTGGCTTTGTTATAAAAATTTCTGAATATTATCCTGTGTGATACACGCAGTGGAGCATTGGCCCCTTGAGCACCTCTTCATAAACGCCTACGTTAATTTAAACTAAATATTCCGAAGGAGGTAGTAGAATAATTTTTATGGTATACCACTTCTTATACTTACTCGTACATAGGTGGTAGTACTTATAGTAGGTACTATAAACGCAGTGCCGCTGTAATAATTTACTCATATTAAAGCGGCGTGTTCCGCAATTTAAGTAGAAAATTTTCTCGAAAAAATTCACCGTGTATATACATACGGTGTGCGGTCGGTGAAAAAAATATCATCCTACACTATACGTCGATTAAACTTGATGGTATTAATTAACTAATTGCTCGAAGGACATGTCGTCAAATATGCAACAAGAAGATCCTCGTCACTGTACACACCAACGTGTGATAAAACTTTACAATGATGATGGCAATCAGGCAATGCGAAGCAATAGGTAGGTACCTACCTAATTCGCAATGAAAATAGTAGGTAATCGAAGGATGAGTAGTTTGAAATTTTAAACCTATTCTCTCCTTGTTTTATTTTCATTGGACGGGTTTAATTACTCGTAGAAAGGATATCAATCATATTTCAAAACTCAGGATACCTACAGGTAAATTAAAATACCAAAGAAATCATCTCCCAGTGGTGAACTTTTTTTTTTGAATAAGTATTAGACATAGTGGCTTAATTTACGAAAGCATTCATGAGCTATTTATAGTTCATCAGATTTTTTTTCCTCCTTCAGGAGGATATCCGTTTGCTGTTTCGTTGATGGTTAAGGGTTTGCATCTATATTGAATGATTTATTGTCCGAATTTATGCCCATGTATGCGTTAGTCTAGTATGTATTTGTGTTTCGACTCTATAGTGAAATTAGGTGTTCTGAGTCATGTACTAAACGTGTTCGAAAACGGTGTTAAAAATTGGATATGGAAGTGAATAAGTTAATCCTAAAAACGATTAAGATACCAGTGCGAGCTTTTCATAATATAGTTAAGAGAAACCGACGACGGTGAGGATGTGGGTTTTCCCATCAATGAATAAAGTTGTTTAATAAGGAAGAAACGAAGCACAAATGAGCTTGTGATTGAATTACACATGAATTTATTCTTGGAAAATTTTGAGAAAAATACTGTTCACCAAGATTCCTTTTTCATCGTTTGTTTACGAAAGTACATTACTTAATGAAATCGTTGATGAATGCATTAGTCAACCGCTTTCCATGTTGTCCACTGCGTGCTTTTGACAAACAATTCGCGATTACGTCATTTCCTTTTTTTTTTTTAATAAAATGAAACAAGAATCAAATTTTTTATGAACTATTTTTTTTTTTTTTTTTTTTTTTAAATAAGTAAATCGGAACTGAGAAATGTGTTTTTTCCTTTTCTTCAAATAAACCAACTTGAATGAATTCAACGTTTTGATTTGAATTTATGTTTTTTTTTTTTTTTTTTTTTTTAATAGTAGGTAGGCGCTTGATTTACTAATTTATTTTATAAACTGAAACTAAAAATATAATATACCCGCAGCTGGTTGCCATTTTATACATAGAATAAGTTATTCTACGTCTACATGTAGAATAGGTACTACCTATAAGTAGAACAAGTAGAATATAATATCCACGTAAAATGTACAGTGTTGTCAGTTTAAAACAGTGTTTTAAACGTCGAGTAAAATGTTTTTTTAAGCAAATGTTTTTTTCAACTCCAATTTCCTAAAAAAACACGTTTTTGTTTTTTAATTTCTCGTTGAAAAAGTGGTGAAATTGAAGGAACTGAATTTTTAGATTTTCATTCTTCTTCCTATGCTTTTTTTAAAGGCAAATTTTGTGTTTCAATTTCAATTTTTTAATATTTCGTGAGCCTTATAGCTCTTTTATGACGTTACATCTTGAACGTTGATAACTTGATAACGAATATTTGAAAAACCGAATCCAAAATAAATGAATTTGTGTTAAAAACGTGTTTAAAACACGTTTAAAAGTTAAAACACATGAGAATCCAGCAGTTTAAAACCCTGTTTTAAACAAAAAAAAAAAAAACCGTTTGTTTTTCAACACTGAAAATACTTATAGAATACGCAGAAAAGGTTTTGATTGATTCCTTATCTTATCTGATAAGAAATGGTAATGTGTACCTACAAGCCACAGCTTATACAATCCAAACGTTGTAAACTTGCTCAAAACCAAGTCAAAGTTTCCGACAAAATTGACCATAAGTTCACTCATTTGTCACAAATTAAATAAAAATTAAAACGCATTTCACTTGTTTAAGTTGAATTATTATAATAGAGAAATAAAATGTGTCCAGTTTTTTTTTTTTTTTAAATTGATGTTTGAAACACGAATGAATGAGAAATGAACAGTGACCTTGCAACCTATCAAAATTCAAAATATGTTAAAATTTCACGAGAAATTCCAATTTTTCAACGAAAGTATTTTTTCAGCATTTCCGGAGAATTTTGAGCTAAAAATTGAGTCATGATTTTGAGATAAATGAAAAAAAGTCACGCGACCTTATGAAATGGATCGAAATTAGGCGAGGAATTTAACTAATTTGAAGGAAATATGTTTTGAACATTTTTGTAGAATTTTGAGATTAAAATAGAGTCCTGATTTTGAGATAATTGAGAAAGTGTCATGTGACCTAATACCTGACAAAATTAGGCAAAAATTACACGAGAAATTCAAATATTTCAACCACAGTACTAAAATGGGTAACATTTTTGGGGGAAATGAAAAATGTATCTTCTTTCTCAACTTTTTCAAGCATTTTTGAAGAATTTCAGCATTATAATGGTTAAAACGCAATTAATTAACCATCCAAAAGCTGAGTATAAAGTTCAATTTTCAAGTCAATCAGAACGTTTTTTACATTTTTTAAAAACTTATTCTAATCATAGAATAAAAATTTATTCTGCGTGTTATTCTACAGTTTTTTTCTATACGCTGACAACCCTGGCGGCTTGGAGGTATAGGTGCAACAGTTTTTTAAATTTTATTATTTTTCTCTTAATTTATGTACCTAAACTAAAATATTAAACATTTTCAATAAATTACTTATCTCCTTAGTTAAAACTAACTAAAACCATTTTTTTTAATTTTAATTTTTGTGTAGAATATAACCCAAAACTGAGGAGATTCTTAATATTTTCACTTCACCTTCACCTGTCATGTGCCCATTCTTAGAAGTTTCATTATAATGGTAACATTCTCTCTATCTGTTGCAAAAATTAGAAATGATTTTTTTTATTATATAGGTATTATTATTGTTTTTTTCTACATAGGTGCCTAATTTTATCATCTCGACCTACCTCCCACTTGGAGTTTTCCTTAAAATGCCTGTTCAAAGACTAGAAAACAGGTTGAATAAGTGTCCACCATTCGAAGAGCTATATTGTCAGTCCATCGAGATCAGGCTGTATGAAATTCATCGCATAATAAATCAATTGCAGTCATACAGATACCTACTTAAGGACTCGTACGATGTTTTGTTTTCATAAAAAGTAAATATTTTTACTGAGTTTACAACAAACGTGTCATCGTTTCATAATCGAATAAAATAATTAACGAGTCGGTACCGAATTCTGGTGTTTGCAAATATCGAATATGACACTTTGAGTACATATGTACATATTTGTAGGTATATTAGGCACTTATAATCACAAATTTTGTTAGTACATACAATTTTTCATTACTTAACACATTAGTTGAGTTATTGGTTACCTTCGTGAAGGTCCCAATCCCCCCTCCCCACTTATGGTTTTCCATCAATAACGTATCTACCGAAACTTTGTCTTAGGTACATTGTACCAATACCTGCACTAGTAATTAATTGTAATTGTGTGTAGGTGGTTGTCAGTCGAACTTGCGAGAATTTTTAAGTTTTGCACATCACCCAGTTGCGAATGTTGAGTGCTTACAATATATTTTGTGCGCTGCCTTCAAATACCCATTAACTATATATGTAATGTAGGGAGGTATAGGACAAAAGGAAAGGTCGAAGTGAGGAACTAGTTGTCAGACGGCGTAGAAAAAGGAAGATGAGCGGGGTTTTCTACATTCAAGAACGAATATTAAAATTTAATATATTTAAGCCACGTTTCAATTATTAAGTAATTCCGTTTGGTGCCGGTAATCACCAACAACGCGAGAACGCGCATCCCAGCTTACAATGGGTTCAGGTATTCGATTGTTTGTTGGCGCAAATGATTCATCCGTTAGATACTGACCATACGATGGATGGATGGACATGGTGAGAGATGAGATGAGTGACGACGAGGTGAAGGGTGAGAGAGTAGCGTGGCGATTTAACATGTATAATATACCTACTCGTATAATTCGCTGCTGCCGTTTGTTCGTGGAAATGGAAACGTTCAATGCCGTTCAAGGTAGTTAGCCAAGTAGCCAAAAGCGATCGCCGATGGTCAAATATGTGTTCGCTGTACGTAGGTATATGTATGTATGTAAGTAGTAAGTACTCTGTGTTGTCAAAATGAGTACCTAGGTACCTGTGGACTTGCACATTACTCCTCTGGCGCTGGCTAAACTCATTAGTCTGTTTTGAATGGATGGACGCGAGTCGCGATGTATTCCTTGATGTCACATGAGATGAGTGAGAGAGAAATGTAGAGGCAGAGGGATCTTTTCATCTGTGTATACCTGGTTCGTAGGTATGTTATCGAAGAGGATAATAACCTCGTTTAGATACGTAATATACGGGGAAAGTACCTCTCTATACACCTGCTAGTGCTAGACGCGAATCAATGCGAATTGAAACAAGTATGTAATATGTATAAGGGTAACCTTTAGGTATGGGAAAATTTTCATCACAGATTTGACCTTCTAAAAATTGTACTTGGCGGTTGGTTTTACGGTCTCGTTGAGTATCTCGATGGAAGCGTCGTCGGTGACGTAGTGTAATTTTTTTTTGTAGCATGGTCTCGTGAATCAGATGCCCTTCATTTTCACTTTTACTTTCACTTTTAGATGTTCGTGGTAATTGAAGGGTCTGTGTGTATTTCCTCTCTGTATACATAGGTTAGGTACGATATACATATAGTATTTGCCATGGTTAGCTATGTGCTAGTATAATATGTCGCGAATAGTGTAGCGGTAATTCAAACTTCCAGGATTACGTTTTACCTTTTTGATCCGTATCATTAATTTTTATCGGTTTGTTGCACGTTTCTCTTCCCTGTTTTATGTGTTGAAAATTTACTCACTTGTCAGTTCCTTTTTTTTTTTTTTTTTTGCGTTGGTACTTAATTTAGAAACTTGATTAGATGAACTTTCATTGTAGAGGTAGACAAAAGAAAGAATTTAAAAAAAAATATCCAAAGTGAAATTGAAGACTCTAATTATTTATGTTACCTACCTACCTACCTACCTACTTACCAATAAAATTGTAAAAAAAATGCAAAGAGTGCGAAATTTTCAATTTCAGCTTTGATTTTGTTAGTTGAAAATACGATGGCAACGCAGGATAAGATTGTTTTTCTCACCAATTATACCTACTCATAGTTACTCGAACCTTGAAATAATGTTAATTGATACG
Organism: Planococcus citri; assembly: GCF_950023065.1. Classification (NCBI taxonomy): domain Eukaryota; kingdom Metazoa; phylum Arthropoda; class Insecta; order Hemiptera; family Pseudococcidae; genus Planococcus; species Planococcus citri. The sequence goes on from NC_088680.1 coordinate 34,242,726, forward strand.
AATTTTTATAATCTTTAAATATGAAAAATTTCAAGAAAAACTAATGTACATATTAGCAACTCTGTTCTAACTGTAGGAGGAGATTTAGCACCTCGAAGAACGGAGATATCCTCAAGGTGAAGATTTGGTTTGTTTACACCTTGTTTAAAGTAGGTATACTCAATTTTGAAGCGTCTCGTGAACAAACACCTTCGGCTGCCTTTTTTTTTAGAGTTCCAAATAAATGATAAATCCTCAGGTGATAAATTGAAATCATGGGCAGAATGTTCAATAGTTTTTAAACCATTTTTCCAACTTTCAAATGATTGAAAAAAACGTTCTCATGGGGCATGACTTAGGTACTGCTCGAAATTTAATAGTTTCAGCACCCATCTGACCCAAACTTTACCATAACCAAGTCGTGTCGTTTATTACAGCCCCAATAATATGTCCAGACATAATTTATTAAAAATATCACAAATGATGTATTTTTCTCATCAATGATCCAAAATGATTTTCTTGATTGCTCTGTCCCTTTTTTCAGAGATGAAAAAAAAGTTGTTTCTGTTACAACATCGCGTACTTTGAATGAATTTTGAATTTAAAAAGTTTTTTTCTGAAAAAAATATGATTTTTCTAATGAAAAAAAAAGGTCAATTTTTTACTGATAAAATACTAGATATGATATTTTTTTGAAAAAACTATGAATTATTTTTCTATAAAAAAAACTATGATTTTTTTCTTTGAAAAAAAAAAACTATGAGTACGATTGTTTTCTAAATAAATAATCATAGTATTTTTTTCCTGAAAAAACTGATTTTTTCTGAAAAAAACTCAAGATTTTTTCTGAAAAAAACAAGATTTTTCCCGAAAAAAAACCAAGATTTTCATCTAAAAAAATTTATTAGGAACAAAAAATTATGATTTAGTTAGTTGAAAAAAAAATACTTTTTAAAAATCTTGCAATCAACCATTGTCTTTTGAACATATCCACCACACAGCTTGAAAACAAAAACTTTTTAATACAAAGTGACTCTCTTATTAGCTCCTTGATCTCCATACAAAACATTTTTTCAGATCACCCTATTGTTCAAAATATTCACAAAATTCTGCTAGATCTCCAAAATTCAAACCACACCATCCACCGTATGTGTACCCCTAGTCATGTAGGCATTGAAGGAAATGAAATTGTTGACACCTATGCAAAATCAGCCATTAACCCCCCACCCTTCACCTTTTTCACCCCTGACGATATAAAATCATTCTTTACACAAAATACTCACTTAAAATGGCAAAATTTCTGGTCATCACAGACATCAAACAAACTCTTTCAACACAAAAAAACAATCTACCCCTAGAAGAACCTTGATCACTTAAACAGAAGAGAAGAAATAATTATAACCCGTCTAAGAATAGGTCACTCTAAAATCACACACAACCACCTCTACCAAAAAATTCCAAAACCCCCCTGTAAATTCTGTGAAAATGAACCTACATCCATTCAACATTTACTATTCACCTGTCCTAAATTACAGCAAACAAGACTATCTCTCCAAATAGACTCAAATTTAATGACTATCCCAGACAACCCTTCTGAAATCCAAAAATTCATAACCTTATTTAAAAAAAAAACAACCTAATAAATCAAATCCAAACTCCTCTCTACACGGGTGTATGGTAATAATCTTGCAATTATAAACACCCAAAAAAATTCAAATTAGGTACTTGAAATTTTTAAATTTTGTTTTTCGTTTCGAATACAAATTTATGCAAACATGTTTAAACAACGCGTTGTTTATAATGTGCCAGGACTGGATTAAAAATTTAAAAATGTCAATTCTTTTATTTTAAACACCTATAGATATGTAGTTGGGAATTTAGTTTGTTTTTTTGGGGGGGGGGGGTATTTTAAATACCTACGTATCAAACCAGCTCTACTTCTTTTTCGATTTTGCTGATTCGATGATAATACTTAGGTATAGGTACATTCTCAACTTTCCTTAATAGACTCAGCCATTTCTGAAGCCAAAGAGTGCCAACCAATTTATTTAACCAAGTTTGAAAAAGACGTTTATTACCAACTATGTTCATGAAGTTGTTGACAAATCCACGAATTTATCACCTTTCTGGCCAAATTATTGGATACCTATCTTCTGTTGCACAATGAAAATCGCGCATGAAGAAAAATGAGAATTCTGATTTAAGGAAAAAACATCATCGATAATTCCGGAAAGAGCTGATCGAGTAGGTAGGTTATAATCAATACTCCCTTTTCTGGATATTGGGATTCCATGATCCAACTTGCAATACAACTTAGCATAATACGAAAATCACAGACAAAATCCATTCTCCATTCTCACCCAGCTGCTCTTTTCTTAGTTAGGTACCTACCTACTCATCATTAATCATCATTCTCAACGAAGTCTTCATTATAAAGAAAAATTTATTCACCACCCCTCCCTCTAGTCCCACTCATTTAACAAGATAAGCAATGAGCATTGAAAAAATATTTTTCAAAATTAAAAGAAAATCTCTGGCAATTTTTACGATGTCGACGTCAGCGTCGTCGCGTCGTTTGCAATGTGATCGGACGAAAAACCTTGAATTGTACGCGAAAAACGATGATGAAAAGACCGCAGCGAAAATAAATACATCGAAAAGGACGAAATTAAGGAAAACATACAATTTCGTCAATTATGGACGGAAATACAATTTACAGATTTTTACGTAATAAAGCGTCGCGTATTTATACTCGTTATTGAAAAGAAAAAGAAAAAGAAAAGCAACGACGCCACTTTGCGAATTACATCACTACTCGCGTGAAATCTTATAAACTAAGTACAGAAGGAGGGCGTAAGAGAAGATTAATTTTTCGATTGGCTGATATTGATGGCAGTGGTGTTTAATTATTTACCTACGTTCGATCAAGTGGTGAAAATAGCTCTATTGATGAATCCTGCAAAATAATCTCGTCTCGTGGGTAAGTCACTATAGAGGTACCTACCTAGTTACCGTGGAATAAAATAAAAAGGCTATCGTGAAATTTAAGGTGTAATTCATGAACAGTTTTGGAGCTGTTCAAATACAGTTCTATGTATACCTATTATTGAGATTGACATTATCTGATCCATTTTTGTCAACACTAGGTATACAGTCTAGGGTGTAGGTAAGGTACTTTATTTTGAAAAGTTCGAATTTTGTAGCTCCCACCCCCCAAAAACATGACTTCAGGTGAGAAAATAATTCCCTATTTTTATTTTCCCCGTATCTGTAAAAAAAGTGGTGTCGGTAGCCCCCTAAGTGGGGAAAAAAATTTTAAAAAAGTTATATTCATGAAAATTCTTTGTTTCTGCGCCAGAATGTTTCTAAATAATCCCCTTTTTATGAAAAAAATTTCCCCGACCCTTCAATTAAACCATATTGGCCCCCTAGTAAGGAGCCTCTCAAAGTTGAAAAACATCACAAAAAATGATAATAAATCAAAGTTAAGAAAAATTTGATGAAAATATCTAATTTCCATGTTAGAATTGTTCTACATAACCCCCTTTTCAAGAAAAAACCATTGTTGGACCCCCAAATAATTTTGGCTCTCTTTCATGGAGTCCCTCCAATTTGGGAAAAATAAAAAAAATATCTACTAAAAATTGATGTCTGTAGAAATTTTTTGAACATTTTTTATTTATGTGCAGAATCTTTCTGAATAAACACTTTTTCAAGAAAACCCTTCCCCTGGTCTCTCAAATCATGTTGGTTACCTATAAAGCCCCTCAAAGTTGAAAAAAATCAATAAAAAAATGAAAAATTCATATCTATACAAATTGTTTGATAATGTTTCATTTCTGAGCAGAGTACTTTTAGATAACCAGTTTTTCAAGAAAAACACCCTTTCGTCCCCCAAATAATGGTGGTCCTCTTTTATGAGACCCCCAAAATTGAAGAATATTGAGAAAGATGAAAATTGATGTCTATAGGTACTCGTAATTAGGTGAACATTTTTCATCTCTGTGCAGAATGCTTCTAGATAATTCTTTTTTCCAGAAACCCCTTTTCTCAGTCCTCTCTGCAATGCTCACCACCTATCTACATATAGATGATAGAGATCCACAAAGTTGATTTTTTTTTTGGAATAGAGGTGAAGTCTCTGCATAGATAGTTTCATGTCATGGATACGAGTATGTTTTTTTGCTTCAAACTTGAAAATGAAATCTCATTGATAGGGATTCTTGACGATTTTTTCCAAGTTTTAAGTACATTACGATACAAAATATCAGAACGTCAATAAGTCTTCTGTGAAAATTTGACATAGGTAATTTTATTACAAAACGTCCGCTTCAATGTTTCTCAAAGTCAAAATTCAGAAATTCGTCCTTTTTCTACAAGTTTTCAAAAGTCCGACATAGGTAGTGCTTTTCTGATAAAGATCTACCAAATCCAAGGATTAAAATATGGGGGAAAAAGTAGTAATATTCATCTTTTTTCATTTTCTGGGGAAGGAGACAAGTTCCACCTTTTTATCATGTAGACAGGTCATAAAATATTTAACAGTATTTCTAATGAAAATGGACCAAATCCAAGGATTATAATGTGAAAAAAAATGTAAAAATTTCAATTTTTCTGATTTCTTTAATATTTTGAGATGGGGGAGGGGGAAGAGGCTAGGTGTGCTCCCTAGCACGACTCATTTTTACTGACGTGATTGGAGAAATTTTTCTCGTGAAACCCGACAACAATTTAGGGTGTCATTAAATATTTTTTCACCAATATGTACTATGTACTTGGGCATAAAAATGAGCTCTCCTCTCTAATCCACTCGTTAGTCTTGGGTGGAGATATGAGGCTAAAATTGGTATATAGGTTGATTTTACGTAAGTAAGGACTTAACTGAGGTGTTAGAACTAGAAAGTTCACAATTTTAAAAATTTGGCCTGGTATAGGTACTCGTATTTCGATTTTTTCATACATGGGAAAATTGGGGGCCCACTGGCACGACTTTTTTCACCTAGAGGGCTGAAATTTTCAGGGTATTATTTTCTCACCTGAGGTCATGTTTTGAGGGGGGGGGGGGGGGTGGGAGCGAAAAAAATCGAAAAAAAATTTTTCACTATACAAATAAGGTACCTACACCCTAATACAGTCAGGATTCCTTCATAATTGCAGAGAAATAATATTTGGTTTGAAAGGATCTACGCATGATGGAAATTTAGATGCACCATCTCATTCCTGGATAAAATATGAATTTATTAAAAATCATCAAGTATGAGAAGGAGGCCAATAACGACCATATATCGAAAAAGGGGGTGGGAGGTAAAACTGAGATGACATGACGCGGAAAGTTTCTAAATGGATCGTTCGAAGTGTAAAGTGTAAGGTCAGGAAGCTTTTTTTGGCTACAGAGTAGCTCGAGCAACTTGGCGGGGCATGGTAAAATGTGTACACAAATAGTAACTCTATGAATGACTATGCGGTGAACGTGAACGGTAGGTGAGCTACAGAGGAGAAGAGGGTGAAGGGGGGGGAGTCAGGTGTTTACGATTTTCCACTCCTCAAAAAATGATCAGCATTTATAAACGGTACGTGAAAGTTCGATCGAATCTGAGAAGAATCCAGCCGCAAATCAGGACTGATCGCGACGCTCGACGCCGTTTTCGAAGTTGGAATCCCTACATCTTGTAGTGTAGTCAGTATGACGTAACCAGAAGTCGCTCGCATCGCGTCTCGCGAATGGCCGAGCTTTAAGCGACGTGTCGAGCTTGGCGCGACGTTTGCGACGCTCTCTCGCGACGGCGGTCAACTTTTCGGCGACAGTTTGGTATGCGAAATCGAAATTACCTCGCGTATTCCGCTGTACGTCGAGTACGTCTCGTCGAGCGAATACCGGCGCTCGGTGACCGTGTCCGTGTCGCTGATGACGAACGTCGTCGTGGTCGTCGCCGCCGTCGTCGTTGTTGTTGTTGGTGTTGTTGTATTGTAATAGCATGCGATGACGAGTAATAGTGGTAGTATAGTAGTAGTATTAGTTTAGTGGTAGTATCGTTAGCGTCATTCAATTCTTCGGCCAGAGCCAGATACAAGTTGAACGCGAGCGTCGTACTGCTATGGAGCTTCGCTCGTTATCGTTACCTTTACGTTTTCGGTGGCCGCCGATACTCGAGTACTTTTCGTCGCCGCCATCGCTACGGCCAGTAGTGTGAGTTCGCTAATCGTCCAAACTGCGCCGCGACTTTTTAGCCGCGAAAAGCTGTGCGAAAGTTGACCTATCCTATCGTGTGTCGCATCAGGCCCTTCGAATCCTTGAAAAATTACACATGGACCTACATCGCGGTGCCTCGAAATATGCATCGAGTCGATTATTGGCAAAACTACGAAAATCAATTTGCCTTCACTTCGAATAAAGCCGTCGTCGCCGCGCTACCCTACTCGAACGAAGTGAAATTTCAAAAAAAAACTCGCTTCTATAAATTATTATTACTTACGTAATTGTCTACACCTTATAGTTACTCGAGCTTGAAATGTGAGTAATATTCGGAGATGTATCTACGTCTTGTCGAATCGCGCGCGAAATTTCGAAATTATACGTATCTTCGTCGTCTTCTTCGGTATCCGTGAAGCGATCCTCTTCATTGGTGAAAAAGCTCAAGTGTTCGCGCGATTGTGTATTTATTATCTATTGAGTGTTTGTGTTTGTGGTGGTTTCGCTCAATTCGGTGTAAATATACTCGTTTTTTCCCCCGACGTTATGATATAAAAATTCGGTTTTTTTTCTCTCTCGTGGAAGCTAATTATGGCTATATCTAAATGCGGCAAAGGATACTTCGGTAGTTGGGTGTTGAAGTTCGTTCCTGGTTGCACGAATTGGATTTTTTACTTTCTCATATGTTTCTATTTAATTACAACGAGCTGGCAAACCAGTGACAGATATGGACCTTGTTGTAACGAGTAAGTTTGCTGTTTTCCATCTTATCATCATCTGAAATGTGTACCTATTTTTAGTACCTACCTATACCGTGGAATGGGGTAATAATTTCGGACACGTGGGGTAATTTCAGCCACTCCTATTTTTCCAAATAAATTTTGCACTAGCGCTCCTAGCATTTTTTGTACGAACTCACCAATGGTCGCAATCGAAGCTTTGAAGCAAGCAGGAGGGTCAGATTTATGAGTTTTAGATCACCATAGGTACCATTTTATGAGAATATGTAAAACGTTTTTTCAAAAAAAAAAAAAAAAAGAAATTTTTGAAACTTGAATTAATTTTGACAGGGAAAATATTTTGAAATTTTTTTTGGAATAAATGAAGAAAATACAGTTGAACGCCCAATGGCCAATATTCTAGTAATTTTTGGTGAAAAAAAATCATCCTGATGAATTAGAAGAGTCGATCTAGTAAATTAGGTAGGTTTTTTTCTTCCCATCTCATTCAATTTTGAAGATATCGAAAATGTGTAAAGGACCGAAATTCAATTTCCTACAAAAAAGATTCTTTGCATATTTTTCGTATCTTCAAAACTGGAGAAGAAATATCAATTTCATGAAAAGATGAAAAAAAAATTGTTTTCAATCTTCGTTTAAAAATTGAAGTCAATAATTCTTCGAATAACATCCATGTGATTGAAGATAGGTAATAAGTGATGATGACCTTTTTTGTTGGAAATTCAAGTTTCCTGTAAGATGGTGGTATCATTTTTTTAAATTATTCGCCATGTCACCACTGACAGGTCGAAAAAACAATAAAGTGGCTGGAATTTGAAAATAATTCTGGCCACTTTTGATCAGGTACCTACCTACTATTTTCATCAGGAGTAAAAATAAAATAACGTAACATGGTAGCCATGTTTGTATAAAAAGTAGAACGAACTATATTAGTTCAAACGTGAACGAAGTACAATAATTCATTGAAGAAAGTGATTTCAATTCAACTGTAGATAATTTTCACCATTAGATCTTTTTGAAAAAGTTTCGAAATAGGTATCTACATAAAAGTCAGTGCATAAAGTCATTTTGTGTTGCTAACTGACGTCAATCTTTGAAAGGCAATATATGAAGATTTGAATTGAGAATTTCGTCCAAGGATGGGAAGATGTTTAAGTTGAGATTTGAAAAAATTAAGACTCCAAGACAGGTAGATCAAAAAAAAAAAAAAAAAATACAGTAATAGGTAAGAAGGTACTTCTCAAACTTGCTATGTAACCAGATGATTTGACTTTTTTTTTTTTTTTTTAATAAGTAAGTAAAGTAAAATCTTTAAAAATCCGAAATTTTAGATAAATGTGTCACATCGAAAAAAATCATTCAATGAAGTGTAAGATGATGAGAATTACTTCAAAATGGAATTTGATCACCTACCTATTCTACGAGTATCAGTCAAAACATGTCTCAAAGCACCTTATGAGGTACTTCAAAATATATTTTGCTGTTGAAATTATTTTTGATATTAGAGTACATAATATTAAATTTAAAAAAAATTATGGTTGTAAAATTAGGTACCTACCTACCTATTTAAAATAAATAAAATCAAAATTCAACTCAAAAATAATAATATTAAAAAAAAAACTGAGCGTACTTAGGTATTATTTTTTATTAGAATTTATTATTATTTAAAAATGCTATTTCTGAAACTCGAAAACTATTTGAAGGAAACACTAACCATAGTCTTTCTAGTCTAAGAATTGAGATGAAGTTATCCCAGAGTTCTGGTAGGCACTTTCATAGTATGGAGGGTCGAGGGTAGATTAATGTTAGATGTTTCAAAATTCAAAACAAAAAACACATGTACCTACTTAACCTATACCTAATGATCAATATAATTTTCCATGACTGATTAATGTACCACATATGGACACATATTACGTATTTTCCGAATGTTTTGAACCTGTTGAACGTGTGTTTTCGTGTCGAATACGAGTGTAGTAAGCACTACGAGTATAAGCAGTAAGCTCTGAGCAGTTGGTAGACAACTCTAGACACGTAATGGGTTCGTTGACTGATTCATGGGATTCTTATCAATCTTAGTACCTACACTTATGAATGAACTGAGGTTTTGTTCGATTTGTAGTAACTCGTACTTCTTATGGAGCCGGTGTATGCAGCTTTTATGGGAGGATTTACCGAACGTTATAAATTTTCTTAGAAGAAAATCGTTGTATTTTTGCATTTTTCCTTGTGGTCGATGATAACTAGGAAAATATTTTATTATTTTATACGGATTTTCTCAAAATTTGATGAGTTTAAATTTCAACTTTAATTTACTATTATTAATTCTCAAGTTTGATTTTGTTGCCAAGGTCTTGATTCAAATAATTAGGCAGGTAGGTACTCATTTTAAGTAGAGGTGGTTATGAATGTTGATAAATTGTGTGAATTTTTCACTTTTTTGTGGCTTGGCAAACATCTCGATTTTATTATCTATGGCATTTTTTTTTCAATGATCGAGAGTTTTTTACAGACCCCTTCTTGATCAAATCAGATTTTTTTTTTTTAAATAATATTTTCTTTGGAAGGTTCCATTGGCATTCTATGAACCTACGTTTTGTGAATTGAGAAAAATTTTCATCTCGATTTTGGCACTAAATGCAACTTTTTCGGAGGATAAAATTAACATTCTAACATACACGTGAATGATATTAGATTCAAACATCGTACGTACTAACGTAGTATCAATTTTATGTCATTTTTTTCTCTGAAATCTGAATGATTTTTTTGTTTAATTGGCATCGAGTATTTACTTAGATGTACATATATTCGGCGATTTGAATTTCAACCATTTGAGGTGGGCACTAATAATTTTGATAAATTGCGAACTTCTATACCTACTACATATATATTTAAAGTATCCAGATTCGAGTTACCCAATTATTCTATCACCCGAATGTCAATCATTCGTATGAAGAAATAAGAAAAATTATAATTAACGCTAAGATCGAGAAACTCGTGATAATTACTCTCTAGTCTCTAATCAATTCGTATTGACACGAATCGATTGAATACTAAGCAATAGGTAGTAGGTAGATAATACCTACAGCTAATACTTATAATGACCGAAACGCGATTTAAATCGATCAGCAGCGCCGATTTCGTTGATATTTATAGCAGCGAATTGTCTGCAGAAAATTAATCGATTAATCGAATCCACTACGGTTGGGCTATTTTATTTTGATCATCGTTAGTATTGCAGCTGGTAGGTAAAGTGCGAGTAAAAATGGTTTGTGCTGCTGGTAAAATTTCATGGAATTTATTTCCGTGTGAAGGAGGAATGATACTCGTAGTGAGGAGAGAGGGTCGTGTTTTCCTAGTAATTTTAGGTAATTTTCGATACCTATTTTATATTCCTCGTTTCGAATTTATCAACTTGTTTGTAATTTTTGTAATTTTATAGGGTATTTTCTTCGGCGAGATTAGCTTAATAAATAACCATGTTCTGCCATATAAGTGCAGGCAACACGGCAGGATGTAATTTTAGCAAAATTGTCTTTGTTTCGCGCAGTTACGATTACGATGGAAGAAAATTTCCGTATTTCATATTTTGAAGGAATGACGATACCACGATAGAATTGATCTATTCAGTGAAAATACGTACAATATTGAGCTTTATTACCTACCTACCTATTGAAAACAACTTCCAACATTTTTTTGGAGTATCCTTTTTTTGTAAACTGCAAAATTTACACCCATTTTTTCAAACAGAAAAAAATATATACATAAAAGGATTTTTAAACAACAGAAAATCAACTCAACAAATTACGTAATAAGTGTTTTAAAAATGATTTTTTTCACCCATTAACTACGTACTATGTACTTTTTTTGGGTAGAATTTTATCAGTTTTGGTTAAATATTGAAGTTTTTTTTCAGTTATATTATGAAAGTTCGCGTTGAAAAAAACACACGTGTTTGGTTACATTGCTTAAAATTGAGTGTAAATTTTCTAGCGTTTTAAACTTTAACAATTTAACATACAATATGAGCAAGTGGGTCGTAACTCACGTGTACGTATTTATTCATTCGCTTGGCTATGGGTAATTTCTCAATTTAATGTACCAACCTAATCTTGTCAGTATTCTTAAAAGAATGATTCAGAGATTATTTCTAGGTAATTTTCTGTATTTAAAATTTTTTTATTAACGATCTTGTTTAACCAGTAGCGAGCTTTTTGCAAGCAAGAGTGTTTTGTACAATAACGAGGTACCTCAACCTAGACCTACGTCAATAATTCACATGTGACGTTTTATGTACTATCGCAGCAGATAACCGACAACAAGCAATTCGTCAGAATGTAAGAATAAGTACTTGCAATTTTTTCATTGATAAAAGAATAATTGTTTACAAAAACATGAGAAATTTCTAAATATGTAGGTAGGTAGTCGTAATAAGGTAGAGTTTACTGAACGAAAATGTAGAAGTGTTTGAATTGTTTTAGAGTACGCAAAACAAATTTAATGAGGAGATAGGTATAGTTGTACAAGGTACCTATATGTCCTACAAGTTGTGACCAATTTCTGATTAATTGAATTTGCAGAATCTATTGTGAGATTCGTAAACGTTAAGTATAGGTACTTACTTAATCCTATTTTGAGAAAAAAATCCATCTAAATTTTTTTATTAAAAAATTATAATCTTCTATTTTGTAACGTCACAGTAAGTTTCAATAATTTAATGTACCTATGTAATTTCGCGATAGATTCCAAATTTAAGATAGGTATATGCGCAAGCATAGAAACAATTGAACTTCTGCGTCCCTTTTTTGGGCCTCTCTCCACAAAGATCTGTCCATCTCTCCCACCAAGAATTTGAGAACTGCGTATTTTTAAAGAATCTCAATATTTCAGTGATGAAAATTACGAACTTTGGTTGGGGATTGTGCGAAAACTATTGGACGGATTTTCGTGGGGTTTGGTTCATTTTACTCAGAAAACATTCAAAAGCGAGAGTATGTCGAGATATTTTTTATTTATGTCATTTTATGGCCGTCATTGGGAATTGAATGGAGGTACTATTGATGCTCAGATCACTGTTGGAAAAGCTAAATTAGAAAATATGGCTACATACCCTCGCTTTCAATGACAAAGTATTAGCATTGGTGAAAAAAATTGAAAGAATTTTGAAAATTCACGGAGAAATCTCTGCCCAAAGTTCTGATGGGAGCGAGTTGAGGGACATGAGAACGACTAAATTTGTTCACTCGATTACACGCAATCTTATGAATGAACAATGAAAATAACGAACAAATCGGCTTCATATTTCAAACGTTTTTGCAGAGGTATAGAATACCCTTAATTAACAGGAGGTATAGTGCAGTACATTTATACCACTTGAAAACCATTGACCTATTCCTTATCTGGACCGCTATACCAATCGGAAATCAAGTGAATATTTGATGCAAACCTCCCAAATTGAGCTTGTAAAGAATGCCTCTGCGCATTGCGCAAACTCTTGTCTCTTACCTTACCCCACTTACCACGCGTATGATCAGATGTGAATGCGTGGTAAGTGGGGTAAGGTAAGAGACAAGAGTTTGCTCAATGCGCAGAGGCATTATTTACAAGCTCGATTTGGGAGGTTTGCATCAAAATGTAGATAGGTACTAGTGGTCTGCGCCGGTCAGGCAAGCCCGCGGGCTTACTCCACCCGGCCCAAGTACTTGGGCAAAAAGCCCGACCCGACCCGAAAGCCCGAAACAAGCCCGACGCAATAATTTTTCAACACTTCCGATAAATTTTGTTGCAACGTTGGCGTGATGCGACGAGATGGTTTTCCCAACAATAGGCATTGTTGTGACGTGAACATGGTGCTACACTTCTTTATTTACAAGTACTCACAGCGCATGCGTTGAATACCAGTTATGTACTGAAACCCGAGCCCGAGAAAGCCCGACAAGCCCGGCCAGACCCGACCCGACTTTTTTCAGGCTTGGCCCGCGGGCTTTCGGACAGGCCCGTGCAGACCACTAGTAGGTACCATTTGGACTGTGCATGACAATAGTCGCCCCTAGCAGAAATAATGAAGAACTACAACAAGTGGTATAGGTGCTGAAATTTTAACATTGTCTCTTATGGAAGGAGCTATTTTTTGATACATTTTTCAATAAAATCTTCAAAAGTGCTCATTCTTGAGAGAAAATGATCTGAATTTTTCTTTTCCTTGTGAAATTACCTTTAAAATTATGTATTGTAACTGTAATTTAATGCGCTCTGAATGTTTCTTTGATCATAAATGTGATGAAAAAATGGTGATAAAATCCTAATAATATCACGAATGACAAGCAATAATTCACAATTTCACATCACATAACAAACAAAGCAAAGAAGTACATACTTATTCTAGTAGTAGATAAATTTCACAAGGAATTCAAAACTTCCACTCAAATTAGCTGAAACAACAATATTCTTCAGCATTTTAATAAAAATCAAACAAAATCTGTAATTTTACATAAGAACCAATGTTAATATTCAAGTGGTATACCACTTGCTTGTTCTTATCAGTGGAAGCACACTAGCGCGCCACACCTATGCACGGCCCGAATTGAAATAGCGGTCCAGATGAGGAGAATAAAAGGTCAATGTTGAAAGCTCATTTTTTTGTGTTGCACTGGTAGCCATGTTGTGAGAATGCCTGATCGCCATGTGGGAGGCATGGGTTTGATCCTTGGTCACGGTGGAAAATTTTTGTCGATTAGTAGATTCTATTTGGTATTTTAATGAATCAGAGCGGCTTAAAAAATCGCTTAAACGACCGCTTCCAGCATGCGCTTTTTCGCCGGCGAATTGCTGCCAAATTTCCGCTGGCTTTTTTAGAAATTTCTGTCGGCTTTTTTACCAGCGAATCCATTGTGAAGCGGGAAAATGATGATGGTCAAAATTCCAACAATTTTTAATTTCAATAAATGCATTAGGAAAACAATATAAAACAGATAGAAAGAAGAAATCAGCCATACCATTCTCATTGTGTCGAATTAGCATGAAAATTACAGGGTAGCCAAACATGAACTATGTACCTGTAGATTTGTTATGTGTGAGGTAATTTCACGTTCAAGTGGTCAAGTGGTCCATATTAGGGACCAAAAATTGACTTTTTAAATTTTGACTCTTTTCAAGAAAAAATTCATCTTGCATGTCTCAATCAAACATATCTCAACGTTGTTTCAGCAATTGAACAAATTTTTACGACATTGCAGCGCTTTTTGTTTTTGAAATTTTGAAGTACCTAGTCTTTTTCAGAAAACAATTTTTTTAACCCATCTAAAATTTCTCAAAAATTTTGAGGCTTTGGAATACAATACTAGATAGATGTAGATACATTTTAAGCTATCAACGAAGTTTTTAGCCCAATCACAGCGACCACAGCATTTAAAAACAGAAATGTGGTCCATATTAGGCTACCTCGTCCTTATGTATTATGAAGTTGAAAAATTACAACTTTCCATTCACAGTTGAGTTATTACCAGATTGGCGAAGGTAAACATTGGAGAACGAAAAGGCCCAAAAGGCGCATGTGGCACATCCTGTGTGGGAAAAAAATTACGCCTCATTTTCATCCCTAAATTTGGAATCAATCATAAAATTTCCAATCCTTAATTCTCTTCGATAAGATAGGTAGTATATATACTGTATGATACTTATGACTCTACAGTCTACAACTACCTACAAATTACTCTTATGTACAATAGCATTAAAATTAGAGGGAGATGAATTAAACGAGCAACAAGTGCGCTATTATATCAAACAAGAATCACGGCGGCGCAAGTGAACTTCGTATTAACCTGCCTTAAGGCTTTTTAAATTGTAATAATTTACTATGGGTAGGTAGAGGTACTGTTGTTGAAGAAAGGCGGAGACACGCGTGTGTCTATGAGCTGAGCAGTGAGCACCTTACACTATGTATGTACTTAGACTTACGTCGGTATCAACGAGATTTACGTTGCGACGATAACTCGTAGATTGTATTTTCACTCACTTCACCTAGGTACTATTTTTTGTACTTGGGTTATACAGACAGCTTAACTGGTCTATTCGCGCGTCCGTCGCGTCTTTTAAGTCGTTGATTAATTTTAATTGATTTTTAAAATTTTTCATTAACGTCGCACCACCTCGTACCATTTATGAGTCATTGTCATATTTATGTAGCTAAATACCTACTCCTACTGTGGGCTGACTTATATACACATACGTATAGTGTAAATGTTCCTATCATGTTGGAGTTGGAAATCTGGTTTTTACTGAATTGATACTCGCTTCATAATACGAGTACTCTACTATTCATTTAGGTATATAATTCGTTCATAATCCTGTAAACAAGTTTACATTTATACCTATTACAATGTAAATTACATCGCGCTACTGTACATTGAAGCTATAATTTTTTCATGCTCAGTTGATAAGTCTGTGCATTTATGTGCGTATGTACCTATATTTACTCTCAAAATGTAAGTATGGTATAGGTACGATACAATGTCATTTATTCGCGTATTACGATACCTAATACTTATGTAGAGTGGAGTAATGACCCGAGAGGGTTGAATGGGTTAACGTTAACGATGTAAGTGCCATAGCATACCAGTTGCTTTGCCATATATGTACCATTACCATACCGATATTTCGTGTTGTAGGAATTTATTAATCGTCTGGTATAGTAAAAATTTTACAAATTCCAACAAGGCGCCTACGACGACTCTAACACCTATAATTCTCTCCTTTCAGTTTTATTGGATCAATGAGTCGAATTACCGAAATTTTTATGCTGTATACGTATAGGTAGTTAACTCGGTCATACTCGTATGCTTATGAATGGTATTTTTGAGGGTGTGTGTGTGTGTGTACTTGATACTTGAAATGTGAAGGAAAGACAGAAAGAGATGGAATGATCAAATTTTTATTGCATTATGTTATAGGGGAGGAATAATGTCGCTGGGTACATCCACCTAATTTTCATAAACAAGGTGTGTTTTTATTTTTAATGTAGATTTTCATTCATTCTCAAAAGTCAAAAAATGCTCATTTTTACATAGGATACTTAATGTCAGGTTTTCGATGAATTTGCAAAATAGGTGATACAGAAAGCTTAGCTCAATTGTAAATTTTCTAGTTCGATGATTATTTCAAAATTTCTGCCATATGTACGTTTCGCATTTAACATGAGCCTCGCTGTATACTGTGGATAGGGAAACTAGTTTGTACTTGATCTTTTTCTTGTACCTACCGATGTGTTTGTATAATAATTCGCGATAACTTGGCACTATAAGTACATAGTAGTTGACTTGTAGTTATGTTCGTTTAAAATTCTCAAACGACAACCATCCGTTTTGTTGGATCAAACGAGGTGAGAAAAAATTCAGTGCACGCGTTTCGACGTTTTCGTTGCTGTAATTACTAAAATCGCATCCGTCCTTCGCTTGGAAGTTTTATCTAATATCTGGCATTCCTTCAAATCTGTAGGTCTATGTGTATAGGTAGAGGTACCCATTCTGCTACATGCATTTGCGAATAACTCCACATAGGTACCTACATTGAACAACGTACTATGTACTTATAGGTACCTATTCCTGTATGATTTCACAACGTTGCTAAAAGATGTATCCTTCTCTTATGTGGTATGAGGTATCGGTGTCCTTCTTCTGTGAGTAAGTAACGATTTTTAAGCAAGGATACGAGGATAGAAAACGTTTAATGCGTACCTACGTTCAGTCAGTGATAATAGATACCTGAATAAAACAACGTAACATTAAGAATGACGATGGTATTTCATTCTCTGTGTGTATTTTTTTGAGGCCCGAAATATGTTCGCGTGAAAGAAGGCCAATTACACCTCCCGCGGAATTGTTTTAGAGAACCTTGTTGGATGCTGAAAGCTGGACTCGTGTAATCAATTAATTTATTACAAATCACGACTCGATCACGCTTGGTGGTGAAATTCTGAGAATCACGTGATGAGTAGGTATAAGGGAGACGAAAGGGGCGAAATGAAAAGATAAATTTCACGAGTTATGTAAAAAAAAAAGCGAAAATTAAAATACGGTTCCACGTGAGTAGGTAGCCTACCTAAAGTAAAGTTGTCATCAACTGCATCATAGAAGAGAGGAATCGATTGAATACCATAAAGCAGTCGAGTTTATCTCTCTGGTTTTTAATTCTTTTGTTGACGAGAATGGAGACGACTTTGATTAAAAAATTTGGCATTTGAAGGTCGTTGTTTTATGAAGAATAATGATTCTTTGTTGAAATATTGTCAAAATGGGCTCACGCTCGAGGTTCTTGGAAAAAATTATTCATAACTAAGTACGGTATTTCGGTCTTTGAAAATTTCATGTGCATAATACGTTACGAAAAGCTTATTGCTTGCCAGATGTCAGTTGATTGATTTGGTTTATTTGACGAAAAAGTTCTGCGTGCGTTGATTGAGAATGTGAAAAAGCAGAAAAACTGTAACTGGTGAGGTACGGTCGCTGGATGTAGACTGCGGATCATTCACCTGCAATTTCAACGTGAAATTAATTTACGAGTAGAGCTGTTTTTATTATGTAGTGTGATGTAGAATGTTGATAGGGCCTTTAAATATGAGGAGAGAGGAAGGGATACACCATTCATCCGTGCCTTCTCGATTTTAATCCAGTTACCATATCTCCTTGGCTCAAAATTTCGTCAGTGACATGAACAAAATTTAAGTATTGACGATCAGTGAAAATTGAATGATTTTTCTCCAAGTGAGGATACAATATTCTGAATCAACGAAGAAAAGGAATCTTTCAAAATGAGCAAAGTATCATTTTTTTTTTCTCTTCAAAAAACCTCATCTCTGGACCGTTAAATAGCTAGTAATGCAGAAAATCCATGTCATGGATATGCAGGCAGCCGGGCACATACGTATGCATTTTAATACGCGTATTTAATCATTAAACGTAATTTTCACACCTGCCTTGCCCCGTCATCTTCTCTCTGTTTCGGTGCTCGGGCGTACTCTACACTTGCGGCCGGCGTGGCGTGTAATCGATATGTCGAGCTGAGAATTGCGGTAGTTTCAAAGTCCTTGGAATTCCGCTCATTTCCTCCGTGACCATTGCTCACCCAGATGAGGTTATACCAACCTGTGTACTATCTCTCGTATTATATGTACATATTAACTATACTATCCAACTAGGTACTGATATCGTGTCAATGTGTCTGTATAATT
Source organism: Planococcus citri (assembly GCF_950023065.1). Classification (NCBI taxonomy): domain Eukaryota; kingdom Metazoa; phylum Arthropoda; class Insecta; order Hemiptera; family Pseudococcidae; genus Planococcus; species Planococcus citri. Next base: position 34,260,859 of record NC_088680.1, read on the forward strand.
CACGTACTAATGTGCCGGTGCAGTGCAGCACCAATGTATTTGCATGCCTATAAGCCAGTATATCTATGGGGTCCCGACTACTGACTTGAGATCGTATCGATGTCTCTGTGATAATTTGTAGTTTGTAGTTTGATAATGTAATCGAAAGAAGGAGGAATTCTTCAAGTGCGAATGAAAAAAACTCTATCTAGAGTCTTATCAATCACGTATAGTTCGTGAGTACAACAATATACCTAGACCCAATACCCACGACCGTTTCAGAGGATTATACATTCAACGTGCTTATATACTGAGAATTCAGTTTTGTTTCTTTCTATCAAATAGGTAGGTATTGATTCTTTCGCGAAAAATCACGAAATCTGAACCTGATTGAGTGAATGCCATTTCTCCGCGCAGAGATCACGTCAGATTGAGAAGATGACAGCAACTGCAAGCAAATCGGCATAGCTTAATTTAATGCGTTAGGAACGAATGCAAAGTGCTTTAAAATTTGGTTTTGAATTTCCCACCTACCACATCCCTTTATCTATGGGTTTTCAAATTTTTCATTATTGGTATCGTGTCTCGATATCCTCCAGCACCTTTGAAACTAGAATACCTAGTTATATTGGTATTCAATAAAGTATATATCGCACAACTTTTCTAGGTATAATGGTAAGTATACCCATATATTTTTTTCAAAATTTCTCCACTTTCCCTTACCTCTCTTACCCAAAATTCTTGAAGCAATCAAGAACAAAACTTCAAAACAGATCCTTCCCTCAAATTTGAAAACCTTTTCTGGAATACTTAAACATTCCATCAATTCATTGAGAATTTGAACATCTTGTTCTGGCTCTCTAGCTTTCAGTGAAGACTTGAAGAGTGGAATTTTCAAAATGTTTGATATACTTACCTATTCATGGTACCTATTACCTACCTACATTAGCTATACCTGTATACATAACATGTTATATTAAATCATTCAATTAGTCATGAGGCTTTCAATGTTTAAGACGCCTAACCAGCACCATTGTACATACTTAACAGTTGAATTGCCTCATGGGTTGATGTGTACATTAAATTTATGAAGTCGTTTTTCATACTTTGATACAAATTCTTTAACAACTTCATCTAACCATTTTATTTCAAAATCCTCCCCATTGGTTGAAGATCTGCCGATGATAAGTGACAAAAAAACGCGTCCAGAATTGCAACACTTTCTGCCAATACTTTTCTGCTCATTAATCAGCGCGCGTCTTTTTTTACGTGATAAATTCTGCCAATGTGCAATATACATGAACACTTTTTTGGCTCTGCCGGGGATCAAACCCAGGCCTCTGAGTCGGAGAGCGACACAGGCTTGTCGGACCAGACCAAAAAACCAGATCAACGACTGCGACCGGACCCAAAAATGCACACAAGACTGAGTGGACCAGACTGGACCTTGGACCTCTAAAAAAATGTATGTAAATATTAACCAAACAGATGACCCTTTTCAGAAAAAATAACGGGGACAGACCGAGACCGAGACCAAGACCCAAGACCTTTCTAAGAAATCGGACCAATGACCGCGGTTTGGACCTCAGTTATGTCCAATTTATCAAATTTATAATGCCATTTTAGATGCCTATTTCAAATAAATTTCCATTGTGATTTAATTTCTTTCGAAGTTTCAATGTTTTGAAAGTAAAAATCCCATTTTTCAACTCATCTCATGTATTAGGAAGCTTTTTTATTTATGAAAAATGAAGACCATTTTTTGGACCTGGGCTGACCCATGACCACGATTAAAATTTCTGGTCAGGACTGGACTGGACCGACCTACAAAGACAAAAAATGCAGAACTAAATGACCGGACCAGACCGTTTGAAAGCTCTAAACAAGGACCTTGATTTTGGAGAAACCACAAAACCTGAGTGGTCCTACACCAGGCCATATGATGGAATGAATGCAAATATTTCTATACTATGTTAAAACATTTGTATAAAATACCACATTTATGTGTGTTATTTAGCAAATAGGCAAAAGAATACGCCAAAAAACAAAAAACTGGTTAGTACTTGATGTATTTTGTAGTTGGTTTCTTCTAGCATGAAGAAACATGCCACGTAATTTGAAAGCGTTGTGGCTTTATGCGAGAAAAATACGCTACAAAATATTCACATAGCGTATTTTTTGGCAGATTTTTTTTTGGTGCACCAATCCACCTTCTGAACAGCGCTTTTTCATGCGTGTATTCAGAATACGTCCATAAACCAGCTGGTTTTGGCGTCTTTCTCAACGTATGGGCAGATTTCCCCCCAATGGGGTATGTACATAGGTAGTGCACATGCAGTTAGGATGATTTTACAATTTGATGCTTTACCTGTACAACTTGCACCTATATGTCCACACAGGTTTAATAATTATTTGATAAATTAGCCTTTTACTCTCTCAATCTTCATTTTTGAATGATGTCCAATCAACAAGTACATTTGGCGGAGTTTCAGGTTGATTTGTTGGTCAATATGGTCCCTCCAGCCCCAGGTAAGACTAGAGTCAGGATGAATACCCAGGTACCCAGGTATTTAGCATGGCCAGCAGTTGGAATATCATTCTGTTTAATGTAGACTGCAACTGTGTATTGAACATCTGCACCTTTTCTCTTAGCAAATGTAACATTGCTCCAGGGCTTCAAACCTGTACCCATACCCAAATACCCGAACAAAAATCCATCAATTTCTGTACCTGTACCCATACCTAAAAAAAATGATGATAAAGAGTACCCATATCCAATATCCATACCCATACCCAATTCTCCAAGAAGACAATCTGCACTATAGACACTGGACCTATGGGGAGACATCAAACTATATAGCAGCCATATTGGCTAAATTGCATGTGTCATGCTAAATTCATCCACTTTTTCAGCAGTATTGTCATCTCTAATTCCAATTTTGAAAAGTATTCTGACGACATAACAATATTATGTGGATGAACTTTTGAGGGGTCCATTAGTGCTAGGTATGCTTCTCTGGAAACCATGCTTCCAAACCAGCAATGGCTGTCTCCAAATGCCCCAAGACCCTAGAATGCTAACATGAGCAAATCCAAAATCAAAACAATGTTCATCTGCTTTTTCAACAGTCTTTGCATGGGTTCATAGATTTGAACTGGGCTGATTGTTAATTAAGCCTCCTACCACAACTGCCACAAGGTACTATCAGGTTGGCAATAGAGGAGTTTTTGATGCAGTTGCATTTTTCAATATGACTGCAAATAGGTACTTACATTTGACTGCCAAAACAAATAGAACTACTGATTTATCTTTCAGGAGAGTCCATTGCTTATAAAGAATCTACTTATTTGAAACATTAATTTAATTTTTTGGTAGTCACAGTGGAAAAATGTGACTGAAGATATGACCAAAGAAATTACGATCACATTTTCAACAGATTTTGTCAATCGAGTTGAAAGACGTCTAAAAGTGTCATCAGATTGTATCTAGACATGCAGACATCGTGAAAACTTGGATTCTTCACCATGACAATCCGCCCTGCCGTAGCCTACCTGCTGGCTTCAGTGTTTCTCAATTTTCGACCTCTAAAGAAATTTCAGTGTTAACACAGCCCCCATTCACTGTGAGTGATTCTATTGCCTTAATTGATATTTGTGTTCTTTCTCTTATATGTACGAAATGAACCAACCATTGTATACACGTTATGTTCCTCATGCCACTGGTCTATTTATAGACCGCATTAGACGTGGTCCATGTGCATGACAATACACTAATACATCACGTGCAATGATGAATAACCCGAGGGAGAAAAAAATAAGCGCCACCCCAGCATCATCACCCATTCGCCATTGCGGAAAATTTTGAGAATTTCTCGGTTCACGGTTTACATAATCGCGATAACTACACGCGGCAGGACAAAAATGAAAAAAAAAAGACATCGTCGATAATTTTCCAACATGTTGGAGAAGGTCAAAAATTTGTACTGCTTATCCGTAATTCGAGATGTGCCGGAGTAATTCTCTCACGTACATGGCGTGAAACAAAATATACCTATGTGTATTTATTATATTGAAAGAAACAAAAAGGTAAAGCTTGTGTTTTGATTGAGCGTGTCCGTGTGGTTCGGTTACTGTGTGGCTTTACTACCGTTGTTACTTGTTGGTGGCGGTGGACGCGAGGTGTGCGACGAATAATAATATCAAGGTCGTATTCCCATTCACAGTTCATAACCTGTTAAAATACACAGCTAGTATGTAATTGCTTTTAAAAATTTGTTTGCTTAAAGTTTATTGCTTTTGTACGCCGATTGTCAGAGAGTTGTCTTGTTAATCACTTGCCAGGATATTCCACATTGTACGAGAGAATACAATTCAGAGAATAGAAACAATCATACAATATAATATATAAATATGGATGTACTTGTACTTACCCGTATCTGCGTTTTGCATCTGCTTCTGCTAAAGTACACCTAATAATTCGCCAAGTGGATGACATCGCGAATTTTTAATATTATTTCTTCCACACACAGAAGATGTACAAAGTACATGTTTGTGCATCCGACCCATTCCACGAATTGGAGTTGCAAAGAATAGCTGAAAAAAGGACTTAAACGTGTGTCAGTATATACGATGGAATTTTTCGTCGAGTGTCCTTTAAATTTACTGCTCGATTATGACCTGGTTTAACCTTGACGATGTAATTGAAGTCGAAAGTGTGCATTTTTACGTAAGATTAACACGGCTATCTACAATTTTTTTTTCTCGCTTCAACAAGCACTATGAGAGGTAGATGGAAATTTTCAACACGTTTGTTGACCGTATTGAAAGCTCGAAGAAGATGATGCTGAGGAAGGAATGAGAATATCAGGCAAAAGTTTTCACTTTCATGATGCATTGACACGAAGATTTGAATTCAATTTTTTTTTTAAATGAGAGCAATTTAAATGTGCCTGAACGACAACGAGATGAGAAGTCACTCAAAATTGCACGAGAAGATTTTAAAAAATTGGGAAAGTCTGACAAAATATTTCAAAATCAGATAGGCATGTATCTATATCTACTCAAAATATTGTTCTTGTCACAATAGGGTTCTTGAGAGTCTGACGTAGGTAATATCAGGTCTTCCAACCCTCAAGATCATCGTAGGCAGCGCTCAAAGATTAGGACCTTAATGTTTTCATTAACATCATCCAATAATCAAACACCAAAAATAGGTCAGCCAAAGAAAATCTCGCGTAATTTTTGCTTATCCGGCGCCGTGATGCGATAAGGCAATGCATTGGGTAGGTAGCCTATAGGTACCTAGACCTACCTTGCTGTTGCTGTTAACTTTTCGCCAACACGTATGGAAGGCTAATCAACACTCTGTTAAATGCTTGCCGAGTGTTAAATTAGCGGTATTTGATATCTTACTTAAAATGATAAAATAATAATTTCAAGCTTAATCGAGGTTATCAAAACCGCATAATAAATTTATACTCTAAATGGTCTCTTCTTAATAAAAGAAGAAGAAAAAAACGCTTAAGAACAATAGACATCCTGATGACCTCAAACGTACCGTAGCCAAAAGAAAACAATACCCACATTCATTTGCAAAATATTTAATTCTTTCGAAGAGTCAGAGAGTTGTCGTTGATTAGACTGTAGTAATGGCATAGTTTGGCTTCGCCAATCATTATCTTATATATGCAGCAAATTGTACCATACGATGAAGAACACATCCCATCCCCGTTCCCGCGCTTAAAGGACTGCAACCACTATGTACGTGGTTGAGGAGACGAGGAGGAGAGTGGAATATTATGCACGCGTTCATTCATCTATGTAGGTACTATGGATGGATGACGAGAAGGTATTCTCGAATGTTGTATACGTAGGTATATTTAACAGTTACCGTACCCGCACTCGCATATTCATATTATACATACTACAATAATAATTATTAATCATACAAACACGATGATGAAATCTATCATTTAATCGTTTAATTGTTCTAACACCGCGGTCTAGCTGTCTTATCATGGCAGAGACGATGTCACTTCGCACTCATAACTACTAACTACCACATCTCCTCACTGTACAATACTCGACTAAGTAATTAAAATCATTACGTAATGTACTTAATTAAACGTACACAAACGTACTCAGATTGATGAGTTGGAGAGAGATAGAAACGTGGAGACACCGTTGGTTGTTGTGAATCAAGTAAATTAGGTTAGGTAGGTACTTGTAAGGTCTTCTTCTTTTCGTTTGCGAATTTTAACATAGATCCGTATCCTGTTAGCGAAGATCCGAGTGTATTTTCCTATTATTGTCACTTCCCATGAGCGTGTACCGTGTACCTACTCGTGTCGTCGTTGCAGCTATTTTTTCTTTTTTTCAATGATCTGAAAGATGATTAATTTTTTACGTGATTTATTTTCAACTGCTTATCACAGAAATTTTCTGTGGAAGTTCTTGCTCTAAGTTTTATACTATTACCTATAATACCTGTATATTTATGTATAACTTGTACAAAGCCAAAAGGCATAAACGTAGATACCGAATAAAAAATTGAAATTGGGTAAATTTTCAAGTCTTGGAAAAATCATTCAGATTTTCGCAAAAAATGCTATAGGATTTTTTCCGAATTTTCAAATTGACTTCAAGTTCTTAGAAGTCGAGACACAAGATCGGAAGGTCTCTTTTAATGTTGCTTAAAAAGTCAAAAATTGATCATTTTTTTTTGAAGCTAAGAGTATGACATATCTAATAATCATTAATATTAACCTCATTGCAATTTTTTCCAAGTTTTTGAAAGCTAAGACAACCGTTTTTCAAATTTCTTAAATGTTAAGTGTAGTTAATGCAAAAGCAGGTACTCCAAATATTGGAAACTGATCGATTTTTGAGTGTCGTTGATTGGAATTTTTTCTCAAGTTTTCACCAGTTTCCAAAACTCATCATAACACGGATTAGCGTCGAAAAAGTTCTGGACAGACTCCCCGCTCAAATAACATAATAAGGTAAAGTGGGGTAATTCTGATGGCAAAATTCAAAATTTTAGAAATTTATCACTTTTTGGGTTTCCTGTACATTTTGGGGCAAAAATGATAAAACAACTTTATTTCTATGTCCTTCAGCTACACTTTGACTACCTATATTGAAGAGTGATTTGTGCGGAGGCTTCATACATATAATTGAAAAAACATTTTGGAAGGTTGAGTTATCGGAATTACCCCAAAATTCTCCTGGGGTAATTCCGAGCCAGTTATGTTGAAATATATCATTTATTGTATACTTAGGTTTTTATTTCATGTAAATTGAATCATTAGAACAAAAATTAAAGTTTTTTTTACAAATATGCATTTTTGAGGTATAATTGTTGAAAAAACTAACTAGAGAAAAAAGCCCCCTTTTGATGTTTTTCTTTGATAATTTTGACCCCCCAAAAAAATACTACATCAAAACAGAGAAAAAAACATTGCAGGGAAATTGTGCTAGGGCTATTGGAATTACCCCATGGCATGAAAAATGATCGACATTGTTTAACAATTCAACACTACCAAAAAAAAATAATTATAAAAGCAAAAACAAAAGAGGTACTGAAACTTCAACATGTATCCATCAAATTTCAGAGTCTAAACAGAATTTTTCAAGAAGTTTTGATCGATAAAAACGAATTTCAAAAATGCACTGTTTTTTGCGGCAAAGGTTTTGGGCATTCAGATTTTTAACACTGCACAGACTTGACAAAACGGAGCAGATGGACCATCTGATCATTAATGGGGGTAGGTTAGCACTAGAGTTTGACGAGTACCCGGATCCGCGATTCTTACCAGGGTCTGAAAATTATCCGGTTCCGACCCGGGTAGTGAAATTTTCGAAAAATGACGTCATTTTGAGTAGTTCAAATAAATTCCGCTAGGATCGCAATATAAAATTGAAATTTTTTCGTCAGCTTGATTTGGCAACGTCGCATTTTTCATTGTTTTCCACTACCTGGTTCCGTACCCGGGTAGCCGATTCCTTTCCGGGTTGAACCCGGAAAATCGGCAATCCGGGTACCCGTTGAACTCTACAGGGTGGCCAGAAATATCGGGTACCCCTAAGAAAGTTTTTCATTAAAAATATAGGTTGGCAACGTGAAATAGATGCATATGATTGGTGGAATGTTATCTCTCCAGTCAAACAACCAATCATGTGCTATCATTATTATCATTCACTGTGACCAACCAAAGTATTTTAGCAGAAAACTTTTGTAGGGGTACCCGATATTTCTGGCCACCCTGTAGTTAGCACTAAAACTACCTACTTTCTTCATCAGTTGTGCCAAAATGTGTTTTGCAACAAAGCTAGGGCTTGCTATTGGAATTACCCCACTTTACCTTATTGCTAAAACCTTTTTTGCTAAAATTGCTAAAGTTTCGCTTTTTGCCAACATTTTCTAAAAAAAAAAAAAAAAAAATAGGTAGGTAAATATTTGTAGGTACCTGGTACGTTGAGAATTTTTTATTTTTTTAAATTTTTGTTTCAAACCTATATTTAAAAGAGTATCGAATCATTTATTCAATTTTTTCAGACGGTTGTTTACGTTGATGTGCCTACCTATACTTATCAACAGTAGCGAGTGTTTTTTGGACACTATTATTTGCGACAGTTCAAGGCCTTCCATCAAATACCTATCCAAAAATAAATATCACACCTTTAAACAGTTGTCAGCGAACTATAATTCTAAAAATGTTTTTTTTTACCCCTCTTTAAAATTGTTACTAAACAGTTTTGATGAAAAATAACTAGCTCATTTTATATATGAAGCATAATTATTATGTTTCCAAAACGCGCTCCATTTTTAAAGATTCTGAGGTTGTAAGGCCATCTAGCATAAAGTTGCAGCCCAAAATGGCAGATTTTTTGATACAGTGGGTTCCGCTTAATGTGGGCGCGTTGGTCCAAGGCATGTTCAACTCTATTAAGCGAAAAACTCTAACTAATAATCGATGCGGAAAAAAACTGCAAAATTCCAAATTTAATTGAAGTTTTATCACTTTTCAATGTTTTTTAAAGGTGATTTCAATACTGTTTGTGTTTTTTAGTTACGGTTAATCTTTTAATACACTTTGAACACCTTTTTTTACGATTTTTATAAATTTTTACAAAAATTTCATCATCTCTTGCTAATTTTCATAAATTTCCACATTTTTTCACCCAATTTATGTTAAATTTTGCTGAAATTCATGCTTTTCTCCAACTTTTAAAGATTAGTCCACTCTATTAACCGAGTGCAATGCTCATTATCACTTTTATAAGCGATAAAACTAGCATGTAAAAAGATGCAAACACGTTCCGTTCCAACCCATTTCAACTCTATTAAGGGAATTCCTCTATTAACCGATAACACATTAAGCGGAACTCACTGTATGTTGTGCCCAAGGGTCTTGGCTACAACATATCAAAAAATCAGCCAATTTGGGCCATTTCTACGTTTCCAAATTGTGCTAAGTACCATGAATTTCTTATCAATATTTTTTTGGACTTGGTGCGTTTTGGAAACATATGCTTCATATGTATAGACCAGAGCGTGTAGAATTCAGTGATGTACTCACAAACTAATTTTGATGGAAATATCTTCCCTTTAAGATACCTTTTTGCTCGAAATGACGGTTTCTGCTAAATTTGGTAAAAATTCACCCTTTTTTTTAAAGCATATTTCTCGAAAAATCTAATTTTTGGCCAACCCCCTTCCCCAAAGTGACCCTTAGGAAAGCCCAACTGCAAATCTAACTTCATATTCGTGTTCAGCAAGTTCGATTCACGTGATAACGATACCCATATTGTCGATGTTCTTTCCCCAAAAAATTGGGGGAGGGGGCGCCTAGCTATGGCCTCAAAATTGGGGTTTAAAGAAGTTGGTTGGTTTTCTAGTGTTTTTAGAGGTCCGGATGCAAAATTTCAGAATTTTATCACTAGCAGAATAGGTTTTTTTCCTGTGGTGTCATGACACACAAAACACATTTTTGAGTGTTTTTTGAGTTTTTGAAGATGAGGCACCTGGAGAAGAAATTTGAAAAAAATACCAATTCATGTAGTACTCATGTAGATATATTTTTGAGAGAAAACAAAATTTGTGCAGAAGAATTAGGTTCGGAGATATGATGATGATGGCGGTTTCAAATTTTCTTTTGACAATATCTCCCCTCTGGAGGACCGAAAAATTTTGAAAAAATTCACGTTGATAGACTCATGTTTCCTCCATACGTTTTGGGTGAATTCAACATTTTTATTCAAAACTCGTTGAAGTATCCCCCCCCCCCGAAAAAAGCGTTTTTAGCCATTGTGGGGAAGGGGGTGGGGTGGGAGAAATTTTGTTTGGCTCTAACAATTTTTCAAAGACACCCAACAATGCTTCATCAAAATTTCAAAAATCTAAGGACATGGGCATTTTACCTATTTTACCCGGCAATACCCTTTTAGGTAGGCAGTAGGAACTATAAGTACCCTAGGTAGTAGGTACCTACTTGTCTGTAACGCATCAACCATAGACAGACAATAACAAGAATATTATACTCGTAGCTCTTGCTATGACATCATCCCTGGAAAACATAAGCAAAGAATGCAATTTGGATAGGATGTGAATCGGTCTTAAAAGATTCTCCAGGTATCCAAAAGAAAGTCAGATTTTTCAAGTTTCACTTTTATACTAATTAGGAAGTACGTAATACCTATTACACGATTTTTCGCAATTTTCAAGGCTGACTTATAAACGAAACAATCGAAAGAATTTATTTGAATCACAACTACTTACATATTATTATAAGAATGTTCAGAGACTGGCAAGAAGAGGCTATGAAGGCGCGTAGCACCGGAAAAATCACATGTTTTCCAATTGTTTGTTGTACAACTTACTCCTATGTATGTACTAATAAGTTGCATGAAAGCATGACGCAAATTATGCTGCTTTCCCTGCACTCCTGCTGTTATCCTCGCGTGTTTTCGCTATTTTTACGAGCACAAATAATTTTAAGATTTTTTGGGAAATTGTCGAAGCAAAATATACAGGTATACCTAACTTAACATATTCCTCGAAAAAATATACTTTCAGTGATTTTTAAATATGAAAAATTAGCGAAGCGTTTTTTTTTGCATGTACGAATTTTATGGGGGGGGGGGTTGTCAGTTCAAAGTCCATTCGCTCCTCAGTAGCGGCACACTTGAATAAGTTCAACCCCTGGTGGGATGAAAGAAATAATCAACATCAAACTGTACCAATTCCCTTCTACAAAATATGCGAATAAGTACATAGGTAGGTAACTTACGAGTTTTTCTCATTGATGTATGACATAAGCAGCCAACTGAGCCAACACAGGATTAAACATAGACGAGCAACAAGTTCCCTGACCATCGACACAACGTACGAGTAGGTTCACAGTCAGGGTCACATTCGCGCTCGTCCCTGTTAGAGAGGAATCCTTTACTCTGTGTAAAATTTAATAAGGTTATTGTTTTAAATAACGAGCAGGCGAACAACGTAGTTCGCGTTAATGATTGCTAACAATCGACATGATTTATCTACGCTATAATAAATTCTAATAAAAAACACGCGTAACTATTTTCCACATAGGACATACGATATACGTACACCATGCTACCAATATTGTCCATCAACGCTCGACTACCGTCGTATCCTATCACAGTCAAATTACGATACAGAGACAGACATTTTGGCAAATATAATATGTACCTATATTCCACAACGAGAATCTTTCTGAAGTACACTATACAGTATACATTTATAGGATAACTTATTATTATGCAATCTCATTCTCACCGTCGTCACCGCATCAGTCCACCATGACCGACTAGTATATTTTTCAATTCGATATAACCGCATCTATACGTAACGTAAGTAGATCACATAGGTCGTGAAAAATTTACAACATCGATCCAATAGCCTACACTTGTACGATTTTTTTCCTCGCAAATTTGCGATTCGCTCCAATAATCAAATTCATCTCGGTTCGTAGATTACGAACTCAGGCGTTCAGTATGAAGAAGATAAAAAAATCCGCATAAATTTTCCATCCAAAAGTAATAAAATTAAAATTTTTCGAGCGATTATGTTTCATTGAAAGCATCGCGTTCGATGCTAAATTAATTTAGCTGGTAAACCTTAAGAGCGAGCCGTAATAATTTACCAATCGCGTATATTTTACAAATAAAATAAACCATTGAATAATTTAATACGCACATATCTGGCGAAATTTTTTCATCTTTATCACCAAAACTACTACCTATCTAGATATACACGTTACTATGAAGTAATGCGCTGTATTCAACATATGAACAGACACTCACACGCACACACATTTAAAAACCATCTTACAGAATTTTTTTCTCGTGTATAATTTTTATTATCGTCGGGTATAACCGCGTTTAATTTTTATGGCGGATAAGATAATTCATTAACGCACCTTTAAGGCGCGTTTATAGCCGTGCCAAAGCCAACACCATCAAACCCGGGCATCAAATGTGCCGAACAAGAGACCATCGATATCAAAAATTAACGCAAATACTACTTATCAGTATAGCCAAACGAAAGTAAAATTCAAAATCCACGCTCAGTTGAGAATTGTGATCAATTGATCATCGTATTAAATCAATTATAACGAGAGCATGAAATATGAGTTGATCAATACTTACATTAAGCTATCCCCCCATTCTGTTGTGGACTCCGATTTAAGTCTCGATGAAGAGCGAAAGGAGGAGTCGACATTTGAAAATTTTTCTTCAATCATCATCAAAACTTCAACATTTGATTGAACTAGGGGAAAAAAATGAAAACTTTTGATCGTCACGAAAAGTTGATTTTTTGAGAAAAATTATGGGAACTTTAATAACATTCCTCTGGAAGAAGATTAAGTTTCCCAAATAAACTACACCTAAGCTATAGATACCTATTAAATTTTCTCCATGAGACTTTTTCTCTCGCAGTTTGTCGCCCAATTTTGAAACTCGTGGAAGCACTTGCTTTTTCTGCAGTTATCTACCAATATTTTTAAAAATGCAATCGAACATCTGAAAAAATACATTTTTGTTCTTGAAAAAAATCACTATCGATTTGCCAAAAATCTGCAATATTGTATGTATAGGTATTTCATTTTTCGAATAGGTACCTAACTACTAAATACGTACGATTTTCATTCGGCAAAATTCTTCGTAAAATCAAGTCAATTTTCAATTTTTCTGTAGCTTAGAAGTCATAATTTATTCGCAACGCAACGTCCAAAAATGTGTTAAATACTTATTTGTGCAAAGTGTTTAGTGGGTACAAATTTTTCTGAACGGAAATTTTTTCTTCACCACGTTCAAATGTTAACCACGAAGCACGTAATGTGTTAAAATAGTGTTATGTTGTTTTCGTCCATGTTACGTAATTTGAATTGCGAGTTGTGACAACGGTGATATGTACTCGTACATCTCAAAGTATGGAATTTATTCCACCTTTACACGATGATGTAGGACGTTGAGCGATGCAAATAACACGAATGAATCGGTGGCTTTAAGCTGTTCAAATTTGCGATGTGTGCGATTCTTAGTTCTTACCTACCCTACCCACATTCGAATGTACTTAAAGTCGTAGACTTATGTCAGGTGATGATATTTTCAAACTAAAAACGTCCACGTTGGTACACAATACACAGTCATACACGCATTGTAAATAGTCGACCGTGTGCCAAAAATTAATATGACGATAACGAAGTAAATTATTCGCCAGAGAAGATTAAAATTCCGTCCGATTCGCGTCTATACTTCGATGGTTTCATGTCCCCTTTGCCCCTCCCCGTTTGCTCAAAATTAACTCGAAGGTGATTAAAACATTTCTGAAATCGTTTTGTTCAGTTAGTTAGTATCAGCTACGTATTCATTTTATTGCGAGAGATGTTGATAAATTTTCATTTTCATGGGAAAAACGTACTTACCTACTTACGTAGAAAACTTTATTTTCAGCTACCTTTACTTTTTTAGTGACTACTTGGATAAAAAGATGTAAATTTAAAATTGTAGAAATCCAAAAGTGGCCACCCAAAAGTACCCAAAAAAGGCCATTTGAAAAATAAAGAACAAGATTTTCCTAAGTTGATCTAGAAAGCTAAAAGTTGGTTTGCACCCAATTTTTGACCCCTGAATTGATTAGAAATCATGGTTCTAACTATTTTGAGCAGTTCTGAAACCTCCGAAAATTTCCGCAAAATTTTACCTAATTGTAAAGAAGTTTAAAAGCTAAAATTTACTTTAAATCTACCTTATTTTCAACATGCTGAGTCGACTGGAGGTGGTTTTAATCAACTGTTTCAAGACATTTTGAAGCCACCAACGATGTTTTGGAAATCCAGATTTTCTTAAAGTTGAAGAAAAACTGAAAACTTCATTTTTGAAAGGGAAATGAATACTTTATAGAACAAACAAAGGGTATATAGGTACCTACGTTGTTTTGAAGAAAAAGTCTTTTGTAAAAAACTTTCTCAAAAAAATATTCTCTAAAAATAATTATTTTTTATGTAACAAAATTTATTTTTGATCACATGAAGTTCATTTTGACAGATTTTATGGCATTTTTGGGGGGAACTAAAATTTTTCCCAGTTCCTCCCAAAAAATGGTTGGAGGCTTCAAAGCAACGTAAAACCATTTCCAGTTGACTTGGCGTGTTGAAGTTAGGGTATACAAAGTAAGTAGAAGTATCTATCTAAATTGTGATCTGTCACGAGAAAACCAGGTTAGTGTCCAAAACGTAAATTTTACAGGACGGACATTTGAAGTTTTGAATCTACTCGTATGTGTTCGGCGATGTATGATTCGTAGGTCCCTGAAACTTGGACTACTTTTGGCCACAAGGGGTGCCAACATAACCTGACATTTTGTTTCAAAATCAGGGTTGCCAAAGGCCAATAATCGAAATTTCCCTAAATCGATTTCGTTTTTTTAAAATTTTGCGCTAAAAATTTCGCGAAAACTACCAAGAATGGATTATTAATATAAAATAAAGTTATTTATTGAGTTTTTCAATTTTTTCAAAAATTTTGTTCAAGGTGAAAAGAGTTGATTTTTCCAGCTTAAGCCTCATTCAAATTTCAATAAAATGGCACTAATCCTCCAAATGTGGGCCGATTGCCCTAAAAATTTGCATATTGACTCCCCAGAACATACTTTTCAAGAAAATCACAAAAAAAAAATTTTTCAAACTTTTTTTGTAGTTGCTCTATTTTTTTAACTTTGAATTTAGGGTCAAAAGAATCGTTCGCGAACGTTTTAACCACCACAGGCGGATTCTGCACACTGAGTACTACCAAAATCCATAAAAAAAAAACCAAATCGATTTTTTGGACACTAACCTATTTTGACTTTGCAAATTTTGCACATTCAAAAATTTGTGGGAGGCTTTAGAATTGCTCAAAATGGCTTGAAACCGTTCCTAATCGATTTGGAGGATCGAAAATGGGATACTTTCCAAATTTTAGCTTTTTGTAAGTCAACTTGGTGAAATTTTTCCTGCATTTTTTGGCCTAGATTTGTAACCTACGCTGGAAAAAGAGCGTTAAGGGCCACTAACGCCCTTTTTCTTAATATGTACCTAGGCTTTCATTTAGTTTTTAAAAATACATAAAAAAAAAACAAAAAATGGGGTTTAGCTCCTGAAATTTCTGTTGCTCTGGAATATAGTGATGTTGACATACCTATCGATATCTTGAACTTTATAAATTGATATAGGTATGAGATCCAATATCGATATATCGTTATGAAAAATCAATATTGACAATAGTGTATCGTCAAAAAAAATTGATAAGAAATGCCTAAAAACAGCCAGAAATATAGAAAAAAATCGAAATTACAAAAAAAAACTGCTTCTCAAAAAATTGTTTAATTTTTGTTTCCGATCAATGTGCTTAACCTTTTGGAGGTTCTCTGGGTTCCCATGTTGGGGAAACCAATTGCTTCGAAGAATGTACTAGAGTACTCTACCAAATTGGCCAAATCACAAGAAAGCTGTTGAGCTTTCGAAGAAAAATCATTTTGGAAAATGAAAATTTTGAAATAGCTCTTTCACCAAGTTTTTGTTCTTGCTCAATTTGTGAACGCCAGATGATCTTTTTTATACTTACTATCTTGATTAGGTACGATTTTTTTCTCATTACTTAGGTACCTAATTGAAGTTTTTTTTTTTTCAAAAAGTGCTTTTGACAAATGTTTTTTAGGTAGGTACTTACTCACGTTGTTGAATTATTTTTGAAAAAAATGTGTATTCATTTGTTTTGTTGGAAATGAAGGATTTGAGCTTTTTCAAAACTGTAGTTTAGCCAATTGAGCAGGGTACCCTATTACACTCTTCCAAGCACTTTGTTTCCCCAACAAGAGAACTTAGAGAACCTCCAAAGAGTTAAGAAAATGACGAAATTTTAACATTTTTTAGCTCAGAATTGGTATATAAAATGAACTTGCTTGAAATTTGTTTAGGGTAGTAGGTAGTAGGTACCTACCTAACTATTCTTGATGAATTTATGTACTTATAATTTATTTTATTTACATGTAGGTATTATTATTATTTTTTTGGTGAATTTTTCATCTTTTGAATTATATGTTATTAAAGGAGGGGAGAGGGGTGAAACATTTCTGATTCAATGATTCAATAAAGCAAATTGAGGGGGGGGTTGACCGCACTTGTGTCGATAAATTTAGCGCAACCCCTCTCGCAATTGTCGAAATACTTAGCTGATAACTTGTTTTCTATTTTACTGCTTTTTGTTTGTTAGCATGATCTGAGAACTAACATATATTTTCCTTTTGTTTTTCTTTCCATTACAGTACGATATTTTGTCACGGCAAACTGCTACACACGATACAGATGGCGGGCATCTACACCGATTCGAAAACATTCGTAGACATGAAAATCAAAACATCGCCGGCAGACGTGCTGCAAAAATTCGAAGTCCTCATGAACGAGACAGAAAGCATGCCGACCAAGCTGGAAATCCAGAACTTCGTCAAGGAGAATTTCGATCGAGAAGGAAGCGAATTCCAAGCGTGGGATCCGCCGGATTGGAAACAGAATCCGGAGTTTTTATCCAAAATTAAAGATAAACGTTTCAAAGACTGGGCCACACATTTAAATTTATTATGGAAATTTTTAGGTAGAAAAATTAAAACCGATATCAGAGAGCATCCCGAACTGTATTCGATAATCTACGTTCCGAACGCGGTTATCGTTCCGGGCGGAAGATTTCGCGAGTTTTATTATTGGGATTCGTATTGGATCCTTAAAGGTTTAATACTTTCCGAAATGACGGATACGGTGCGCGGTATGATCGAAAATTTCCTACATATTGTTAAAACTTACGGCCATATACCGAATGGCGGACGTATTTATTATCTAATGAGATCCCATCCTCCGCTCCTGTTGCCGATGATACAGCTGTACTACGAACATACGAAAAATCTAACTTTTATCGAAGAGCATATCGATACGATGGAGAAAGAGTTTGAATTTTGGATGAGAAATCGTACGGTGAAGATCGAAAAAGATGGCAAACATTATACGCTGGCGAGGTACAAAGAAGGAAGTTATGGACCGAGACCGGAATCGTACAGGTATGTCGAGTACCTACGTTTTTTTTTTGGTATTTTTGTTTTGTTTTATTTTCAATTATCGCTCAGCGTGTGTAAATTTATGTTGGCTACAAATGACTAAGTGACTCAATATTTGGCCAGGATGTCAAAAAAGAGACATCACGTTATCTTTTAGAGGAACGTCATTTTATTACCTACGTTATATATTTTCACGACGCTGCCTCTATAACAAATATGTACACATTACATATTATGCAATTTCTAATTTTTCATTGTCGCGTTTATTTAAGGTTTTCAGGGAGCATCTCTCTAATTTGTCGGAAAAGATTTTACTACTTGTTTGAAAAATTTAAAAATCATCGTAAAAGAATTTCTAAACCTCAATTATGCTGTGTAAATTGCATTACCGCGTGATTTACAGCCACATCTAATTTACTTTCTTAGCGTTATTTACGATTATTTTATTTTTGTTTGTTATTAGTAGGTATAGTGTAGGTACCCACTTATGTATCGAAATCGCTTAGAAACGATGGGTCAGTTCGTTATTTTTGACAAAAATTAAAAATTTATTTTTCTTTGATGCACGACCTGATTAAGTGTAGGAGTAAGTTGGACCTCATAGGGGTGGTACTTTGGATTGGAATTTTGACCTGAGCACCTTCTAAGCATGGGTGAAAATTTCGGAAACACCACTAAAAAGGTGCGATTGAGCTTTTACATCCCCCTGAATCATTGGCGACTCAATTCGAGGGTGCTTTTAAAATCCCCTCCCAATTTAAAATTTTCTGGAAGCAAGTGAGCAAGAGCGGAGTGGGAACGCTCAAAAATGTCGCTCTTCCATCACCGGTCAGGATAAGATTTTGTTTTTTTCTCGATATTATTTTTAATGTATGTATTGCAGACAAAGTATTAATTTTGAATAGATTCATCATTGATCATTTATTTCATTTGTATTAGATTGACTACACTGCTTTACAAAATCTTAAGGGAAATTTCCCTCAAAATTTATTTATATGTAATTAACTATAAGATCAAAAAAAAAAAAAAAAATAGTACCCAACTACAGTGATATTCTTACAATTTCTGAATTGTAAAATTAGCTTTTAATAGAAATTTTCATAATACGACTCTCAATTTTTAGTGAATCATTCATGAACGAATTGATAAATTTTTTGAAAGAACCATTCGCCAACGAATCGATCAATTTTTTAATTTATGAATCAATTCGTTCGGGAATGAGTCACTTACAACTCTTACAAGAATCAATTCGTTCGCGAATGATTCACAAAAAATATTAATTCAATTCGTTGGTGAATGATTCACCAAAAATTGAGTAAATGAATCGATTCGTTCGGGAACGAGCCACTTATACGAACCAATTTGTTCGCGAATGATTCACCTAAAATTTAGTAAATGAATCAATTCTCTCGGGAATGAGTCACTTACACCGCTTACACGAATCAATTCGTTCGCGAATGATTCACAAAAAATAATTCAATTCGTTGGTGAATGATTCACCAAAAATTGAGTAAATGAATCGATTCGTTCACGAATGATTTATCAAAAATTGAGTAACTGAATCGATTCGTTCGCGAACGAGTCACTTATACGAATCAATTCGTTCACGAATGATTTATCAAAAATTGAGTAACTGAATCGATTCGTTCGCGAACGAGCCACTTATACGAACCAATTTGTTCGCGAATGATTCACCTAAAATTTAGTAAATGAATCAATTCTCTCGGGAATGAATCACTTACACCGCTTACACGAATCAATTCGTTCGCGAATGATTCACAAAAAATAATTCAATTCGTTGGTGAATGATTCACCAAAAATTGAGCAAATGAATCGATTCGTTCACGAATGATTTATCAAAAATTGAGTAACTGAATCGATTCGTTCGCGAACGAGTCACTTATACGAATCAATTCGTTCACGAATGATTTATCAAAAATTGAGTAACTGAATCGATTCGTTCGCGAATGATTCATCAGAAATTGAGTAAATGAATCGATTCGTTCGCGAACGAGTCTTTTATACGAATCAATTTTTTCGCGAACGAGTCACTTATACGAACCAATTTGTTCGTGAATGATTCATTAAAATCATTCAATTCGTTCGTGAATGATTCTCCTAAAATTGAGTAAATGAATCGATTCATTCGCGAATGAGTCACTCATATGAATCAATTCGTTCGCGAATGATTCATCAATAATTGAGTAACTGAATCGATTCGTTCGCGAACGAGTCACTTATACGAATCAATTCGTTCGCAAATGATTCATTAAAAATTGAGTAAATGAATCGATTCGTTCGCGAACGAGTCTCTGATACGAATCAATTTGTTCGCGAACGAGTCACTTATACAAATTAATTCGTTCGTGAATGATTCACCTAGAAATCAATCAGTTTGTTCAATCGCCAATCGGTTTTGAATGACTCGATTCGATTCGATTTGATTCAATTCTTGAAAACAGATCAATTCCTGTAGGTAAACAATTTTTTTAATCGACAATCGTTTGTAAGTGATTCGATTCGATTGTAAACTGATCAATTGCTGTACAAATATTTCAAAAAAAGTGAATCAATTCGTTCGTAAAAGATTTTTATTTGAAGAAAAGTCGATCTTCTCACGTAGGTACGCTAAATGCGTGAGAGTTTAAAAAAAAAATAGAATTTAGGTACCTAATACCTACTAAAATTTTCGTCAGTAGATATGTTTAATGAAAAATCTCAAATGTCTCAATTTGCCAAACTTTTGAACGTCCGGCTGGAGACTAAAAGTACGTCGAGTACTTTCGAATCGATTTGGAAATGGTTCAAAAGGTTGTAAAAACTCAAACCGTACCTTTTTATTGCTTTTATCTAAAATTTTCCAGATGCTTACGGAGTAACGAAGTCAAAAAATACCGCTTTTTCAAAAATGAGCCTACTTCGAGACCCCCTGTATCCGCCCTTCTTTGGTCTTGAGGATTCAATCTTTTTCTGGATGCTTTCCAACTCAAAAAGTACCACCCCTGCGAATTATGTCCAATTTATTATCCTTTTTTTGGGGCGGTTCACCCTAATGGGTAGACTTACAGGAATGAAAGTTATATATAGATCAGGAGTGGGCAGAATCGCGTAAAAATTGATTCGAATCACGAATCGCAATTTTTTCAAAAAGTCACTGGTAATGTCCTCTATTAATCAGTTTGAAGTCAAACTACCTACTAGTAGAAAAAAAGAAAAACCAAAATTGAAAAGAATTTGTTTTTGTTCAGGTTTTGATTTGATTTTATCACGCAGAAATAATCCGTGAAATCATTTTTACGATCGTATGATCCTTTATAAAGGAAAGTGAATCCTCTTCAGACTATATGACTATACAGTTCAGGTATTCGTTTTCTCTGAAACTGCGCGGAATAACGATTTCTACAAGTAGGTAATTATACCTACCTATGTTCCTGATGGCGATGGCAGTGCTTCGCTAGCGATTATTTCAAAATTCAAACAATCGTAGTAATCGTATCACGCTCTAGTGACGTCGCTCACGTTCACATAAACCAGCTCTCTACCTGCCCCCTAATCCTTGTAAACATTATACCTACCTACGTTAAGTAACGGAGTCACGAAAATGGGAAATCCACAGTCTACAACTATTCAAATTTTTACAATCAACCCGATGCAGCAAGGTACTTTAGTATGACTCATCGTGCATCAAGCCACGAATCTGCTGTAATTGATTGTTTGCATAATAGGTAGGCTATGCTTTGTGTTCCTACAAAATTTCGATGATCGCTTATGAAACAACTGAGAAGGAAGATGCACCTTTTATATTCTTTCGCTTGTAGGTAATGAGTTGCTTTGATGTGTACAAGTAGACATACAGAATCATCACTGAAAAACAAACTTGCATTTGAAATAGAGGTTTCCGAAGGCTAAATTTTATCATTCAATCCTCTACTCCCTTTATTATCGCTGTAATCGTTGAAATTTTCATAAAAATTGTCAGTCACTCAAGGTGGTGGAGTTCAACAATACGTTGATGAAAGGTTAGTTTGAAAAATATTACCCAGTTCCCTACATCAAAATGTAGATATTAATGAATGACGTTCATATACATATGTTCATAACTCGAATCGCATAAATTGCCCAACCTGTTGTAGTAGTATATTCCTAGAAACGAGAATATAACCCTCATTAATTTGGCCAAATTACCGACTAGTGTGCTGAATACTCTACACAGTAGTCATTCTATGATCGAGTATAGGCAATAAGAATCCGAAAGAGCCTATGGGCAAAATTATTCGAGTAATTATCATACCACGACGATATCGTAAACCCAGATTACGCGCGCGTCGTCATAAATTCGCGCTTTAATTTGCACGCTTTCACTTTTCGGCGGAGGTGATCCGAGAACGCAGGTGAAAAAAAATCTCCCCACAGCTCGATGGAAAAAAAATACATTGCGACAGTGCTTTCTGGTCAAACATTACGATTGATTAATTATAATGCAGTGATAAAGTTACTCTATAATTCAATGACGCGAAGGAGGCAGGCGCGAGAAGTTTTTTCTTTTATTTTTCAATTAAAGAAAATAGTGTATAATAATCGATAATTATAAGTTAATTTTACACGCCTATTAGTGCGACCGCATCGCGGCGAACGCGTTAATTGTTTATTAATTTTTTCGTTTCTCGCTTTGTTTTTAGAGATTTTTTTTTTCGTTCATTCTAATGTAAGTACATTGGTTGGTAATTACTTAGGTAAGCGAGCTAGCCAACGATGGGAGATAATTTTTAATGAGTCGGTTAGCGGCCTTTTCAGGTATAAACTGCGCTTGGATGAGTCTAGTCGAGGTCTTGGAAGCTCTCCGTTCGAACCTAATTTACCTATTTGAAATTAACAAACGAACGGCAGATTTCACGAATTTGTTGAATTAATACGCCCTTGCAAAAGTCCTATGGTTTGTTTGATTTCAAAATCTATACTTGGGCTATTGTTGGGCTGTTTAAAAGACCATATACGTTGTTTTGCTTCAAGTTGACTAATGTGGTGTATAAATGCTTTTCCATTTTTCAATTTTCGAATGCATTTTCCAGAGATGATCTTGAAGCTAAATGAAATTATAGGTAGGGGAAAGTTGTGTACCATATGGAACTGAAAATTGATATTTGGTTCTGGAGCCCAACTCCTTTGAGTTTGAGATACGGAACTAGACCGATAACACTATGGTTCAATTCAAACAAAGGAGCCCTAAAACACCTTCCAACTATTTCCCTTTCTTGCCACTATTTTAAATTTCCAAAACCCCGGAAATCGGTGTAGTATTACCCACTTACTGTGGTTTTTACAAAAATAATTTGAAAAAGTTCATCAAACTTTCAAAAAATCACTAAAATACTGGTCAAGGCTAAGTACACTCATCATAAGTTCAATGTCACACCCCAAGTCAAATACATTTTTTTACGAAGTTACAAAAAATTCCCATCGTAGAGACTTGTTTTCATTTTTCATTTTTTTTTTGTACCGAAAAAAAAATGCAATAAAACAAAAAGTTTGTTTCGGTTTTCATTAAAATACGTAGTTAGTAAAGTTTATAGGTTTGCTGTGGGATCTGCATCTCCATATTAATAAGTGAAATTTAATTTGAATTTTTTTTGTTCTTCTTTTCAATAATTTTTTTTGGTAATTTTTAATTGATGAAGTCTGATACTAGGTATAGTGAGACACATCATAGCGAATCGAAAACTAAATTTTTGTGAGATTTTCTAGACAATTCAGTGAAACCCTTCATTTCGAGGTGAAAGTAACTCAGAGAAATTGTTAGCTCCAGAAGTGCCCCTGGGAGGAGAGAACTCTAGCCTTTCGTCAACTTCTTTTGGGAAAAATGGCCCAGTTCCGAAAGTACCACTAAAATCAAGTGTTGATTGAGAAAATCGAAGACTTCAAATCTCATGAACTGCATCACATTTATTGTATTAAGTATGTATTTGGTGACAGGTGGTTAATCAGTCACCAAGAAGTCACCGAACCATAGAAAATTCATATTCAACTTCCTGGTGAGTATTACGTGACAGATTCACCAAGTAGTGACCAATGTTTGAGCGATTTTTTAAACCTGGTGACTTCTGGTGAATCTTGGTGACTGATTCACCAGAAGTCACCAGGATTCACCAGAACATTGAAAAGACATTTTTTATACCCTGGTGAATTTTTAGTTACAGATTCGCCAAGCAGTGGCTATATTTGAGTGATTTTGTACACCTGGTGACCTCTGGTGAACCTTGGTGACTGATTTACCAGAAGTCACCAGGATTCACCAGAACATTAAAAAGTCATATTTTATACCCTTTTACTTTTTGGTAGACAGATTCGCCAACCTTTGACCATTTTTGAGCGATTTTGTACACCTGGTGACTTCTGGTGAATTAGTCACCAACATTAACCCGAAGTCACCAGGATTCACCAGAACATAGAAAAGTCATATTTTATACCCTGGTGACATTTTGGCAGACAGATTCGCCAAGCTGTGATAATGCATTTTTGAGCGATTTTGTACATCTGGTGACTTCTGGTGAATCTTGGTGACTGATTCACCAGAACATAGAAAAGTCATATTTTATACCCGGGTGACTTTTTGAAGACAGAATCACCAAAGCAGTGGCTATTTTTGAGCGATTTTGTACACCTGGTGACTTCTGGTGAATCTTGGTGACTGATTCACCAGAAGTCACCAGGATTCACCAGAACATAGAAAAGTCATATTTTATACCCCAGTGACTTTTTGAAGGCAGATTCATCTAGCAGTGACCATTTCTATGCTATTTTGTACACCTGGTGACTTCTGGGGAATCTTGGTGACTGATTCACCAGAAGTCACCAGGATTCACCAGAACATATAGAAAAGTCATATTTTATACCCTGCTGACTTTTTGAAGACAGATTCACCTAGCAGTGACCATTTCTATGCTATTTTGTACACCTGTTGACTTCTGGTGAATCTTGGTGACTGATTCAGCAGAAGTCACCAGGATTCACCAGAACATAGAAAAGTCGTATTTTATACCCTGGTGACCTTTTGAAGACAGATTCACCTAGCAGTGACCATTTCTATGCTATTTTGTACACCTGGTGACTTCTGGTGAATCTTGGTGACTAATTCACCAGAAGAAACTAAGATTCACCAGAACATAGAAAAGTCATATTTTATTACTCAGGTGACTTTTTGGAGACAGATTCACCAAGCAGTGTCCATTTGTATGAGATTTTTTACACGTGGTGACTTCTGGTGAATCTTTGAGACTGATTCACCAGAAGTCATCAGGATTCACCAGAATATAGAAAAGTCGTATTTTATACCCAGGTGACTTTTTGGAGACAGAATCACCACGCAGTGGCTATTTTTGAGCGATTTTGTACACCTGGTGACTTCTGGTGAATCTTGGTGACTAATTCACCAGAAGTAACCAAGATTCACCAGAACATAGAAAAGTTATATTTTATACCCGGGTGACTTTTTGGAGACAGATTCACCAAGCAGTGGCCATGTTTGAGTGATTTTGTACACCAAGTGACTTCTTGTAAATATTGGTGACTGATTCACCAGAAGTCACCCGGATTCACCAGAACATAGAAAAGTCATATGTTACACCCAGGTGGCTTTTTGGAGACAGATTTACCAAGCAGTGGCCATGTTTGAGTGATTTTGTACATCAGGTGACTTCTTGTGAATATTGGTGACTGATTCACCAGAAGTCACCAGGATTCACGACTTCACGAGAACGTAGAAAAGTCATATTTTATACCCAGGTGACCTTTTAGAGACAGGTTCACCAAGCAGTGTCCATTTGTATGCGATTTTTCACACCTGGCGAATCATTGAGACGGATTCACCAGAAACCACCAGGATTCACTAGAACTTTGAAAAGTCATTTTTTATACCCTGGTGAATTTTTAGTGACAGATTCTCCAAGCAGTGGCTATATTTGAGTGATTTTGTACACCTGGTGACCTCATCTGGTGAATCCTGGTGACTTCTTGTGAATCTTGGTGACTGATTCACCAGAAGTCACCAGGATTCGCCAGAACATAGAAAAGTCATATTTTATACCCTGGTGACCTTTTGGAGACAGAATCACCAAGCAGTGGCCATATTTGAGTGATTTTGTACACCTGATGACTTCTTGTGAATATTGGTGACTGATTCACCAGAAGCCATCCGGATTCACCAGAACATAAAAAAGTCATATTTTATACCTACCCTTAGAATTTCATTTTTTTAAACAATTTTTTAGTGTTGAATTCTTTTTTTTTTTTTGAGTTATGACAAATTAATTTTTTCATGACCTCAAGTTCATTTTTTATTGTGATTTAGAATAAATTGTTCAGTGACGAATGATGATCTTAGTTTAGAATTTTTTCGTGGTGACATATTTTAAAAATAATGCATTTTTATGTGTTACTCTTCAATGCACTTGTTTGATGACTTTTAGAATAAATTTTCGTCCAGTGATTTAAAATTTTATTATTTTAAATTCAGCTCATTGTCAGAACTTTTCATGATGATTTCAAATGATTTTTTTGTGCTGAATTCTAATGAATTTTTTTTCGAGTGATGATGATGATGACAAATGAACTTTTTTGTGATGATTTAAAGTGAATTGTTTGTGGTAATTTTTGTTCAATGATGATTTAGTTTGGAACTTTTTCATGTATATTTCAAAATGAAATTTTTTTGCAATAATTTTTAATAAATTTTTACTTGGTGATTTAGAATTCCATTTTTTAAACTTTGGCTTAGAACTTTTTGTGGTGTTTTTTTCTGTTTGAATTTTCGGAAGCTTTAATAAGTAGGTACATATTAATCGCTTTTGAAAATTAGTATTTAAAGGATTAGTAAACAATGTTTTTATTCGAGAACAAAAGTTTGTTTTTTGGCTGTAAATTTTAAAATTTGCATAATGTTTTTCCGATTTTTCCCAGAAATTTTTAGGGCAACATTTTTTAATTTTTGAAGATTTGTGAACAAATTTTGTGTTTTTTTTGATAAGAGGAGTTCATTTTTTTCTGGTTTAAAATTATTATATAGATTTTTAGTTCTATGAAGCTTGAGGCTCAAGGAAAAATTATAAAATATTCACAATAATTCCTATGAATTGATGTACCGACTTACTACACTATTATATGGCACCCATGCTCGATGAATATTGGCATGAATCGGGGAATATTCTCTCTATCTGTGATGTGCGAATACTAACAATGCGTGGTCGTTGGTTTTGTCAAGTGCGAACCAACGTTTTGCATCGGTAATTTTGCACAATGCTGGTTCACTTTTGGGAAGGGAACGTCAGTCGTCGCGTCGTGGTCGCTTCACCTTCTGCCTCGTGCAAATACGCGTAAATTTCACGTGACGTAAGCGGTAGGTACCATACGTTATGTACTTACTTACATTGTCCATAGCTCGAAGGTATACTCGTACTCGAATGTAAATACATCACATTACATATAGCTAAGCCAAGTTCAAAAAAATGGGTTTCGGACGCATGCCCCGCAGCGCACCGGTTCCTAGAAACTCACGTTTGGGAAACCCTGAAATTGACGCGCGTATTTTGTCTGCATCCTGCCTTATAGACATAGACTCGGCCTTATTGCGAAATTCTCACATTGCCTCCGCCCTTCACCTCCACAGCACCACAAAGCTGCGTATGCAGAGCCACATTCCGTACAGATGCAATTAATTCTCGTAAATAAGCGCAAATACTTTGCGAATGAATGGTTTTAATCGTTTAAACGACAAACGACCGTAAACCACCGATGGTGGGCATAATATTTGTACGTATACTGGCTCGTGTTTACGTTAAATCTCCCTGTATTCATCGAGTCACTAAAACAAAAGCGCGATACGAAGTTAGATAACAGTTAGAATCATACAGAGTAGAACCTTTTAGAGGAATGGAAATGCTACGTATAAACGGCGGTTCGTATATGCAACTTATTTGACTCTCGATACTCTCTCCATTGACGTGTGGTTTCTTGGAACGTTGCTGTTGTTGTGGCGAATCGATCGGAGCAGGGTAGAGAGGTATAAAGAAATATCTAGTGGATTTGAACGTAGTCGTTGCCGCTGGTTTTTGAGTACATCGACCACGTGCTCATGTAACTATACATTTAGCGTAGAGTACAAGATTGATTTTTTTTAAACAATAAACTAGTGCGTATGCTAACTTTAATGATACGCAGGTAATTGACAGTTGTTAGCTATAATAATGTTTTTGTTTGTGTTCCATATTTTTTCAGAGAAGATTACGAAACTGGAAGCACATTTTCTGACGAAGAAGATAAAGATGATTTCTACAGCGAATTAAAATCAGCTGCTGAAAGCGGTTGGGATTTTAGTACGAGATGGTTCATTGCTAATGGAACTAATAAAGGTGAGCACGTAATTTAATGTGTGTACCTAACTTATACTCGTAAATGATCTGCAAGCTTGTCAAGTCGAATGAACTGCGTGTACTGTATTGTATTGCACCGCTGTGGGAATTCCCTTCTTCATTGTGAAGTACCTAGAAGTGCATAAATGAAAGTGATCCATTGATGTTGTCTGTTTGAAAGGAGATATTTTACCGGAGAATACCCAAGTTACCCAATTCATGTTTGAGGAAATCCCAATGATATTGTACTCAATGAATTGAATACACTGTACATTTATATTTGAACTCGAGAGTGTCATGAAAAATAACAGCATGTATTCTCTTCAAGGGTACCTATAATTTTTCATTTTTTATTTTAATTACGAATGCAGAATTATTCACGTGAAACATGGTTTATTTTTTTCATTTTTTATTGAAAATTTTAAAACGTTTACATTATTATTAAATTCGATCACAATTTGTGAATGAAATTGGCAGCCCTTTTTTTAAAAAAAAAAAACAAAACATTTTTTTAACAGGTATTTTTCTTGTTTAAAACTTCGAGTTTAGTTCATTCATCAACATTAATTGTAGTAGGTTTATATTTTTTATTTTGTTTTAGTTTATTTTATTAATTTCAATATTTTATTTTATTTATCTAAGCCTCAAGAAATGTTGAAAAATTGAAATCAAAACACAAAATAAGAAGAAAAATGAAAGTCTAAAAATACAGTTCATTATATTCCACTTCTTTTTCAATAAAAAAAACTTTTAAAAAACGAGTTTTTTTAGGGAAAACTTTTTTTTTTTGTTAAAAACACTGTTTTGTTTTTTAAATTTGTTTTAAACGTATTTTAAACATGTTAAAAACATTTTTGTTTCAAACATGTACAACCCTGGACGTCATAAAAAAAGTTATAAGGGTCAAGAAATATTGAAAAATTTAAATCAAAACACAAAATTTGTCTAAAAAAAAGTACAGGAAGAAAAATGAAAATCTAAATTCAATTCCACTTCTTTTTCAACGAGAAACTGAAAAAAAAAACGTTTTAAATAGTTTTTTTGTTTGAAACACGGTTTTATTTTTCATTTGTTTAAAACATGTACAACTTTAATAAATAAGTTGATAACTAACTAGTTAGCTCATATTAAAAAAAAAAAGATTGTTTCTTTTTTATTTTAATTTCAACATGAGAAAGGCCCGCAAAATAAAAAATGGTTTTGATTTTTTTTTTAAATTTTGTTCGCTGTCTCAGGTGATCTTGCTCGTCTTTTGTTTTCTTTCGGGCTTTTCCCTCACTTTCTCCAAGGTTATCATTTCAATAGAACTAGGTTAGGTAATTCTACTTTCAAAATTTTTAGCATTTAATTCGATAAAATAAAATTTTGAATTTACCTACTTACTTATATTTTTATAAAAATATTTTTTTTTTAATTTTTGTTTTTTTTTTTAATTTTTGAAAATGGCTGACATTTTTTCTTCCGATTCGATCTATCAATTTTTTCATAGTAAGTACCTATCTCCAATTGAACTAAAATTTTGTTTCGTCATTTTTAGAACAAGGGCCAAAATTTCAACAACGTCACCGCGTTTACAGTGCGAACGAGGAATGAACGAATCGTTTACTCTTCGTTATTTTTAATTTCTATATTTACACGTTGTAACAGACAATTTTTCTTTCGAGTCTTTAATTTGATAAATTATCCACGAATATTCCCGAAACGCTCGGAAATTTCTGGTAATGACAAGTTCCATTATATTGA
The DNA here is from genome assembly GCF_950023065.1 of Planococcus citri. Taxonomy (NCBI): domain Eukaryota; kingdom Metazoa; phylum Arthropoda; class Insecta; order Hemiptera; family Pseudococcidae; genus Planococcus; species Planococcus citri. The sequence goes on from NC_088680.1 coordinate 34,290,595, forward strand.
AATAAGTCGTGTGTAGAGTGTTCGACTCTCGGACTCTATATTAGTCTATTTGGTAGTTTGCTCGCGTACGAGTTCATAAGTAGTAAATAATGAAATTTAAAAAAAAAATCTGCGTGAACACAAATTAGGGCAGACTCTAAAATTGTCGCACTGATAGAATGATAATAACTATTTTTTCCAACATTCGTTTCAAAACAGGTGAGGTGATGGAGGCAGTAGGGTAATCAAAAACTCATTCAATGTCTTGATTATTCATTGTCAAGGAGTTAGAGAAGTGTAGAAATTCAAATTGTTTATTTTATGAATGGCTCCAAGGAGGCTGAATTTTTTAATGGAATATTTCCAATCTCAAATCAACTCCCTTAATGAATGAGTAACCTAAATTCAAGATACTTAATTATATAGGTACCTACTTACATTTTGATTTTTTTTTAAATTTTTTATTATTTTTTTTTATTTTTCGATCCATCTCATATTCATAGGTACGTACAATACAAACGTATTGTGGTTTTAAATTTGAGAAGAGTGCCTTCATTATTTAAATACTATGGAATACCTGTTTCTATGTATGAGTTTGAAATTGTTTAGTTCACATCGATGTTTCGTATATTCATGCCGCATATTACGATTACGATTAATTAAATAGAGTTACGCGCAAGGTCACCGTGCTACCGCACCACCTAATACTATAAGTATTATGCATAAGTATGTGTGTGTGTGTATTGGTACGTGTAAATTGTATACAAATTAAATGCAGTTCTTGATTACCGATGTGATTGCGCAATCGCCATTCGTTCGTAATAAAATGTTATACGACTATACGTTGTTTCGGGAATCTGAATTCTTCATTTGGTTAAATCAAAGCACCTACCTAACCTAGCCAATACCTAGTCTATCAAATCTTGTATAAAGTAACAAGAACCTGCAGTTTATAAACGTCGGTGTCGGTATTGTGCGTTAGTATGTATTTTGGTATAGAAGAATATAAATAAAGAGAAATAAAAATTCGCCGCTATGACGTGTGTGAGACGAAGACTGTACATCGCGGCGACGTGATGGTGGTGCGGTGTATATTTGGAAATTGTCTAAATTACTTGATAATTGAAGTAAGACCTGTAGTAACACTGATGTGGTTATCGTCAAGTGGCCAAGGTTAATAAAGTAAATTGTTATTCATGACTGTCAGCTTTATACGCTTTAACTAACGTCTTGCCTTCAGAAATTACAGGTTTCTTTTCCATACAAGCATACGATTTGCTCCCTGCTTCTGGGCTTACGACTATACTGTAAGAAAGTACCTATTCGAAGATGTGCCAAAAAATGACCATATAATGTCGCAAAGCGTTCTTCGAAGTATGTTCGTAGGTAAATTCAATTTTTGGTGAAAGGAACAGAGGGTGAGGGTAGGGTTCATCGAGTAAAACACTGATCATCGTAGGCGATTTGAAATCCTATCGAGTTTTCTCGAAATTTTCCGAATAAAATGTAAAATAATTTAACACGGTAATTAAACAGTTGGTATGCAATTTTAATTTCATTTCAGAACCGAATTACAAACCTTGAAAGAACATAGCTGCGCCGCCACTATGCCGGTGGTGCCAAATTTACCACACTATAGTACCTACCTATACCTTACCTATATAGTCTAAGTTAACATCGAGAGCTTTTTTTCTTCGGCCATATATGTACTTAGAATTATTGTAATTTAAGTACTAGGTACAACGCTGCGGAAGCAATTACTCACGTTGAATTTTTGTTTTGGTTTGTTTTTGTTACAGGAAATCTTACGAATATTAAAACATCGTACATAATTCCGGTCGATTTGAATTCCATGTTGTATTGGGACGCTCGTATCCTGAGTAATTTTTACTCGCTGCTGCAGAATCCCAATAAAACCATGAAATACGAGCAGATCGCCAAAGAGTGGCTGGAGGCGGTTGAACAAGTACTCTGGCACGAGGAAGTCGGCGCTTGGCTCGATTACGATATAATGGATGAAATAAAACGCGATTATTTTTATCCTACGAATATAGCCCCGTTATGGACCGGATGTTACCATAAAGAAAAACAGGAGTACTACGTGTCCAAGGTGTTGAAATACCTGGAAAGGACTCAGGTTATGAATAACCTGGGAGGTATTCCTACCACTTTGGAGCATTCCGGAGAGCAGTGGGATTTCCCGAATGCTTGGGCACCGCTGCAGCACATGATGATATTCGGGCTGGACAGTACCGGTGATTCGTGGGCTCAAGAGCTCGCCTATGAAATCGGATTACGATGGACTAGGTCTAATTGGCTCGCGTATAATAAGACTAAGACTATGATGGAAAAAGTAAGTAAATGTTTTCATCGATTAGTATTTTAAGTAGCGTTGTATACATGTAGTACTTGGAAAAAGTTGGAGAGGCCCTAAATTGCACTTGTTGAATTTTTTTTTGTTGAAAAAGTGGGCTTTCAAATACCTAGGTACCTACATTTTTCTTATTTTTGTCAAAAGAGCTAGATAACGACGGATCTGAGATTCAGTATAGATATAAATTTGGTGGTTTTGAAGGTTTACACGGTTAATTTATGATTATGGATTTCAACTGTTGAAATTTATCCACAAAACCGAGTAAAGTACCCAACATTTAAAAACTGCCAAATTCCATTCAATTTTAGGTCTGTCGTTATCTCGCTGGCAAGAAAACCCACCTGAAGCTATATCTACCTAAAATATTCTCAGTTTCTTCTAAGATTTTGAAATAGATGGTCCTTGCTGCAGGGCATTTTTTGCCCTCAAAATCACCAATCTACCCTCAAAATTCTTATTTTTTTCATAAACATTTGCCCTCGCTTCGCTCGGGCTATAACTTGTTATTTTCTGTTTCTCAAATTATTCATAACTGTGCTTGGAAAGTATTTTTTTGTTTAAACTTTTAGAAATGTCTGTGGTGGAAAAACTGACTTTTTACTTTAAAATTATTGCTGTTTTACTTCTTGAAGCTACAAATTTTGAAACCCTTTTGTTCTCGCTTCGTTCGGGCCAAAAAACCATTAATGAAATTTCGAAAAAGTTTAAATCAGTTCTTACTTCAAATTACATCTCGAGGAGGGGACAAAACTGGATTTTCAAGCATAATAAATCGAAATTAGTGGTAATTTTCTGAAAACCTTTCGTGATGTGTAGGTAATAATTTTATAAAAACAATGGTAAAATTACTGCTCAAGTAGAGCGAGAGCGAACATTTTTTGAAAGAATGGGTCCTAACAACGAAAAAAAGACCATTTTTGCATGCTAAAATTTTTACTCGTGAGTGGGGGGGCAATGACTCCCTTCGCCCCTCCCCCTGTATATGCCACTGTCTCTTTGCTACCTAGTGAAAATTGCTTTAAAAATGGCCTGCCTTGTTTTCACATCAAGTCAGACTTTCAAAAACTTGGAAAAATTTTTGATCAATTTCCAATAGAAATCTAATTTTGACTTTAAAACACTCGGGGAAATAATCATTGAATTTTTAGGAACTACCTACCAGCCTACCTATTAAAAGATATGTGTAATTTCAAACTCCATGGTCCAATCCTATCATTTTAGGGAAAGGGGGGGCGACTTTACAGTACCTGTAATAAAGGTTTTCAAAATTTTCTTATCAAAGGGGTTTAAAAAACATTATTTTTGATATAGGTATGAAATTGGATTCACTTAATACCTACTACCTACTATGTATTACTTTTTGGATTGGAATAAGAATTTTTCAGAAATGTTAGTTTCAGACAAGAATAGCAAAAGTTTTTGAAAATTCATAATTCAAGGAGTAAAGTAAAATTCCATCATTTTTGATGTGAGTTAAGTGAGTCAATTTCCTACCTTCTGAAATTTAAAAAGCGTGAAAAGTATGGGGAAAAAACAATTTTGCCTGAGCGGAGCGAGAGTGAAAATTTTCGGAAATAATTTCTAATTCAAGGAGTGAAATGAAATATTTTTTTTTTATTGCAAGAAATTCCAATTTAACGCCTCGGAAGTTCGAAAATTTAAGGAAATTGACGACTTGAGTTGAAAAAAATCATAATTGTCGCCTTCAATCTAAAACATATAGACATAATTCAAGTTTGGGGTTCTTTTCCATTTTTTATTAATTTATTATTGCATTTTCCCATCTTTTCGTATATTTCTTAAAATTGCCCAAGTATTGTCAGAAAGGAGGGGGAAGCTTGCTCTCTAGCCCCCACCTTTGACCCTGCATTAGAATATTTTGCTATTACAAATGATTAGAAATGTAGCGTGCAGTTACACTACTGACTGAGTACTCACCACTGTGTGAAGGTTCCTATTTTGAAATTTAAAAAATCATGATCTCCATGCTGCCTTTTATACCTATGCATTGATAAAAAATTTATAAAACTGAGTTTTAGAAAGTGATGCGAATCAATGTTTTTAGGTAGGTAGGTACTTTTTTCTCCACTTAAAGTGAGTAAGGCAGAAGGACACATTTTTTTTAAATCGTAAAATAATCACAACTGATGAAAATGAGTATATTTAGGGGGTCAGGGGTACCCAAAATGGTACGATTCAATTTTTAGAATCAATTTTTAAATATTTTAAGTTATTAGGTGATGTATAAAAATGAGGGAAAATAGTCCAGCAGTCAAAGTACGATTTGACCCGGACATAATAGGGATCAAAGTTTTTTTTTTTGCGAATATTGTCTAGGATGGTATGGTGAACAACATACCAAAGCCCCCGCCCCTACCCCCAGAGCTACCCCCCCCCCGTGGATCAAAGCCCCCAAAATCAGTTTTTTGTCAAAAGCTTTTGAAATGTTGACTTTTGAGTAAAATGAGCACTGATCATTTATTCTCCTCTTAAATATGTACCTATCAAATGAGCTATCAACCAACTCCCTAGCCCCAAGGGTGGTGACGTTACGACCCCTCAAAGTGATGTGATTTTAATAATTTCACATTTTATGTCGAGTTTGGGACTTGAAACCTGTTGTAATCGATCAAATAAAGTCAAACTTGGGGAATGGGATTCTTTTGGGACCTAAAGTTGACCCTTAGAGTGAGGAGGGTCTAATTTGAAAATTACAGAAAGGTCATTTTTTTGGAAGGCCATAATATGGTCCAAAATAGATGAAAATGGTGCAAAATCATATCAATAGTCAGTACTCCCATTATAATCAACATATCCAAATTTCAGCTTCCTAGGTCATCCCCACTCCATTTAAGGCGAATTACGGTGGAAAACCACCTCATTTTACCCCTATTTTCGGTTTTTCACTCCTTAAAAGAAGTGGGGATGACCTAAAAATCTGAAATTTGGATATGTTGATCACAATAGAAGTGCTGACTAAATGATATGATTTTGGATCATTTTCATCCATTTGGGACCATATTATGGCCTTCCAAAAAAATGACCTTTCTGTAATTTTCAAATTTGACCCTCCTCACTATAGGAGTCAACTCTAGGTCCTAAAAGAATCCCAGTTCCCAAGTTTGACTTTATTTGATCGATTACAACAGGTTCCAAGTCCCAAATTCATAAAAAATGTGAAATTATTAAAATCACATCACTTTGAGGGTTCGTAAAGTCACGCCCCTTGGGGCTAGGGAGTTGATTGATAGCTCATTTGATAGGTATTTAAGAGGAGATTAAATGATCAGTGCTCATTTTACTCAAAAGTCAACATTTCAGAAGTTTCTGACAAAAAAACTGATTTTGGGGGGCTTAATGTAGAATCGAGTTCACATTCAGTGACTCAGGTTGATGAGGTAGTTGTACCTATATCTCTTAGAATGAATTCCATTTTTTTTTTTTTTTTTTTTTTTTGCTAAAAAATGTATTATTTTAGTTTTTTAGACAGGAAACATAATCATGCTCGGAATGTAAAAAAAAAAAAACATTATCCGAGGTCCCAACCCCAACCCCTGGAGGATGCTAGGATTATAATCACAGGCTCTAAAATTATCATTTATATCGCTACAAATAAGTGCCGAAGGTCGACAAAAAAATTTGAAAAAAATCGACCCAACCCGATTTGCATAATATCTTACCCTGCTATACCTATTTCTATACCCACCTATGGTACTAAACTATTGTCCCAATTATTGTTGAAAAAATGGTCAGGTGATGCTAAAATCAAGGCGTTTAACGAGCGCTTGTGTAGGTCTAGGTACCTAGTTATACTGTATGATTCATTGTGTGATTTACAAGTGTGAGTTATTATAACCTTGTTGCTACTTATCATGTGTCATCGCTGTGATAACATCGGTTAACTATATCGTCTCTCGGAATTTTCGTATGCGACAAATTATCACAGCGATGTATTATAATTAACGCGTAGACAGCGTTAAAACCGCCGCGCCGCCGCCGCCGTCGATGAAGCTTTTGCAATGTAATTAATTGTCATTTCAACGGGTTTGGTACGAATGTAAAATATAATGATTTTTAATTGCTGCTGCTGAGACCTAGATTGCGAGAAATCAAAATCATATCGAAATTGGTTGGTAGCTATACGATTTATATGTACATTGTACTCTATTCGAGTTCTTGGAATTGTCAAATGTGCATTTAAATTAAAATTAGAATTTGGATAAATTGTTTTTTTAAGTTGGCATTAGCTTCTTTACCAATTTATAATGGTTTAAGTAATAGGAAGGGGACATTTTTCCTAGCTAAAACTACAAAACAAAAGAAAGAAAAAGAATTAAAAAAAAAAAAAAAAAAAAAACTTAGCTCACAGTTGAATACGGAATTAGTTAAGGGTTACATTCATCGTCATCATCAAAATTTAAAAATTCAAAAAATAAAAGCATTTAAGATTTCCTTTGGCTACACTCCACTAATATCTACCTTTACCTATTCGTAGTTCTGTGCTAAATACTGTGCTTACATGTTTACTTAATATTTTGTAGACTTTTTAAGTAATCATTTTTGTTTTTTAATGTTTACAGTATGATGCCAGCGTACCCGGTGGTCACGGAGGTGGCGGTGAATACGAAGTACAAATGGGTTTCGGATGGTCAAACGGTGTGATATTAGAATTACTAGATAAATACGGAGATCGTATGACATTGACTGATCAGTTTGAAACTGATGATAATGTTAAACCGATGAGCGAAGGCACGAAGATTACAAATACGCACTTTCTCACGATAACATCACTATTAGCATTACGTCTTGGACATGTGTTTTAATCGCTATATCATTTAGGTAAGATAATTGAATTTTCAATCTTCAATTATGCCTCACGTACTTTAGGAAATAGGTAAATTCATTTCAGCATTTAGTGGAAAATTTTTGGTTTGGATAAAAAAATCTGAAGAGTATCTAAAAATACTCCATCAGATCAAAATTTCAGATGCCATGAATTTCATTTTCAAATTTGGCTCATTTAGATAGGTACATCAACCTACCTCGAAAAATGAAAATTTGATGAAATCGAGTTACAGTGCTGAAGAATCTTCCTCGAATTTAAAATCTCTGAGATGCTGAACTGATTCAATATCTTGGATCCTGATTGATCCTGGTGATTTTAATTCGCATTAATTAATAGCTATTAAAAAATGTTTCAGGTGATATCAAAAAGTCTGAGAAAACGTGCAAAAGGACAGCTTAATTAATCACCATTTTCTCGTCGAAGTTACGTGTGTATTGGTGAAATACATATAAGGCTGAAACATTTTAAACCGAAGTTTATATTTTTAGTTTGTGTATTACCATTATTAGGTATAAAATTACAATCTTTTTTTTATCGCTAGCGTGCACTTCTGTTTTTTCGACTGTTTTTGTAAAATGCGTTGAAATTCATCGCAAAAATTACCAGTATCCCTAGTATTAATTATTGTATAAGTTTTTAGCAACGTTTGCATTTTATTTCTTGTTTTTTTTTCTTTTCTTTTTTTTTTGTAGCACATCTGCAAGATGTAAGCATATATTTTTTTCCTCAAATGTGATATTAACATTTATATTTTCAAATGCGAACGTTTCCTTCGAGACAACCACCGAAACGCAATGAATGAATTCGAATGAATGGTATTTCTCTTTTAGTGAATAGAAATAAAAAAAAACCGCGAACTGAATTAATTTCTTTCATAACGTAAATAATTATTTATTGAAAATGTTATGTATATTTTATTTATTACCTATCGTGTACAGTTTTCTCTGTTTTTTTTTCCTTTGTCAATTTACTTAATCAGTTATGTGTAAATTGAGTAGATGTCACATCACATTCAATTTTTTTTTAGTTTTTTTCATTTATCATTTCTCTTTCTCTTTTGTTTTGTAAAAATATGTATGTTTGTTTTACGCGTTTAATCGTATTAACTATGTAGTTTGTCGAATGATACTCTTTTTTTTTTTTTTTTTTTTTTTTTTTTTTTTACGAATTATTGAAGCGAAACCGTTACCTACCCAATTCTGAAAAGACTACAAAAAACAATTCGATACTCTTAAGCGAAAAATTGTGCTCATGCCATAATCGCAAAGTGTATACACGCGTTAATTGACGCAAATTCTTTTGAATTTTTGGCAACATTTGTTACCTAGAGTTGAACTTTGACATTGTTACTCGAGTCAATACGTATGATTTCGTTGAACTGCGAGAATACGAGATCTATTTTTATTATTAGCTCGTTGTACCTGCGAGACATGCGACGGTTTCGCTACAAATTTATCACCTATAATTTTCTTCTATTTTATTTTTTTCCCCTCATCTTCTCTTTTTCTCTCTACCACGTAATGTACGTTTATTATTTGCTATACTGTTGAAGCGACAAAAATCATGATTGAAGTTCCTTCTTACTTTCATACCCATGAAGGCTTTTCAAATGGCACCGGATGTAGCTCTCATTTCATCGTGTTGAACGCGCACATCATTTTTTATTTTTAGTCCAGTGGTGCAACGATTATAATCGATGCTACATCGATCATTTCGCCCCAAAATAATGGATTAATCGGGCAGAAATTTTGCTATTCTGTTATTGATTGGAATAAAGTTACGTCATCAATTATTTTTGAACAATTATGTGAACTGTTTTTTATTTTCGTTTTTTTTTTGCTCAAAAAATCATGGCGATGAAAGAATTTAAGGGAGAAATGGAATATAAAGCTTTTCATAAGAAATTAATACCTACTATAAATGAAAAAATAAAATCAACTCTTGAAGTAGGTACCTAATTAGAAAAATTATGCAAAGGTCCAATTAATCGCATTGCGGACGATTATACTAAATAATCGACGAATATATTAATCTGTTATAGTCGATTAAAACAATTGTAATCGTTGCACCTCTGTTTTAGTCACACACATTCGTTCACTACATAAAATAATTACCTGCGTAGATTTTATATAAAGATATTCGTGTTTACGTACAATTTTGCGTGTAACATCGAAATGTATAGATATTATAATATGTATTCGTTTTAGTAATTTTTTTTTGTTGATCGTATTTTTACGTATTCCAATGCTACAGTGTTGAAACATTCTTAAAATTTGTACTACGTACCTTGAAAATATAAAATTTTTCCAACCGAGTATTATTTTGTGAGCGTGTTGTGATCATTGTGATGATAGGTAGGTGTGTGCAATGCAATTGTCAGTCAATTGTCAGTCACTCAATCGAAGAGAATACTGATAACTTGAAAAACATATTATCCATTTCAATTGCGGAATTGAATTTTAAAAGTTTAAAAATTTCAATATTTTCCAAAGTGAGCATACGTCAGTCAATATTAACGATGAATTCAAAATTTGTAAAGAGTATTGCATTTTTGATTTTATTAGTATACGTATATGCGTAGGTAGGTAGGCCCTACATCTCTACCCTCTACCTACAGTATCTCTACCTTGCAAGTTGCAGGGATGTAGACTTTTTTGCGATTTTTCTAGCTCAACCTCAAAGTCGTCAATAATTGGTTTGGGTCGAGAATTTTTTCCCTCAATTTCGGATTTAATAAATTTAAAGAACTTTAAATTCAACATTTCATTTTACATTTGAGATTCCAAACGCCATTGATAATGATCAGTCAGATCAGTGTCTCATGTCTGTCTATTTCGAAATTTTCGAATGTTTTCAATTTTTTAACTTTGAACTTTGAAGTTCTTGGACCCAATTCTGACTTCAATTTTTTTTAAATTCAAAATTGACACCTTATCTCGTAAGGAAAGAAAAACAACTGAACTATGTCTAGGGCTAGGGTACTATAATTTTTTGAATTTTTAAAAATTCTTATAAGTATTACTCATTACTCCCAATTGCAACCCATTCACCTGAATGCCTGCGAGCTGACAAAATTAATAAATAATTAATAAAAATAAAAAATATACTTTGTATGTTTATTTTTATGGACAACTGCAGCGCTAGTATCTGCCAGTATCTCATTTTCATTGTTTGTGTTTGTGTTTGTAGTTGTTATCAGCAAAGGCGAAAAAAACTTAGAAGCTGCGAAAGAGTTTTGATCTTAGTGATTCGCTTGTTTAATTAATAATTTTGCCATTACAGATGTTGTACCGTGTTGAATAATATTGAAAAAAGATGTTTCCTGTAAAATGATGTCTAAGAAAAAAAAGAAGTCGTCGAAAAAAGAAAAACACATTAATTTTGAACCTAGTTCCGCATCCTTAGATTCTCATTACAGCACTAGAGATAGTAGCATCTCATCTGAAATCATGAATCAAAGGTTTTCTGGACAGTTATCAAAATATACGAATGTTGTTAAAGGATGGCAGTATCGATGGTTTTCGCTAGATCCAAATACCGGAATGTTGCATTATTATCTGGTAAGGTAAGATTGATGTGTTAGAATATTCACAAAATGTTGAAACTCCACCTACAGCTCAACTTGGTCCATTCGATGATACGTGTGGTAAAAAAAAGTTGATATTGTTTTTTTGTATTTTTCAGTCCGAAAGTGAAAGTTCTGGTAATCCAAGAGCTGGTGTCCATTTACAAGGAGCTTTAATTTGTCCGAGTGATGAAGATTCACACACATTCACTGTAAATTCTTCCTCTGGCGAGGTATACAAGCTGAGAGCTACAGATGCTCGTGCTAGACAAGAATGGGTGAACAGACTAAGATCCGTCGCCGAACATCACTCATTTAATTTGACCAAAGTGCGTTCAATGAAGATCTTCGGTATTACTTACATAGATGCAGAGATTAATTTTAAATGTACTCTTTCAGTATATTGCTCCTCAAGATTGCGTAGAAATTTCATTACATTCTGGTGTTTTTGTGCACGGTAGTCACATACATTCTCCCGCCACAACGGAGTCATTTTCTTCAGCCAAAGAACATCTTGCTGAAGCCGAACAAAAATATGTCAAAATGTGTAAAGCCATCGAAGTTCTCCCTTCTCAAGGTAAATCAGTGTTGTACATGATTTATTCTATCAAAAATTGACGAATATGCTCATCTGAAAAGTGTATTTTGTTACTAACAGGTTCCCTTACTTGCATCGATCCGCATTTGTTGGTATTAAAATCGTATTCTCAATCATTAATTACTTCGTTGAGAGATTGCGTAGATATCTTGCAACGTACATTTGCTGCAGATTGTGGATTTCGCTCGGTGTCCGGTACATCAGATGTGAAACAAGCCACTGGTGCAACGTTTGTTTCTCACATAAAGAAAAAATAATGGAAAGTACAATTTTCGTCATGCTTCCAGAATTTCTTCATATGCTATATTATTATTTATATGAACGTAACGAAGTATTAACCGTTACAGAATTATTTTTTATGCGCGTGTTATGTTACCCTACGGTCTATCTGTAATCATGTTATTCATATTTGGTTTTTGTGTTAGGTGCAATTATTTGAAAACATTATGTTTCCATCGACGATAGCCCGTTATTATTATTGTTGAAGTATTACATAATAAATTTCTAAACTAATTTTTATCTCTGAAATTATTGCCCACTTCAAGAAGTCATGTCTACTATACCTATACGATAATTGATAAGTATATAGAAATGTACATAAATGTCGAATAGATAACATCAATCCTGCCAGCTTCAACTTCAAGTGCCTTCTGAGGCAATCACTCATAAGCTAATAATGACAATGAAATTACGACTACAGCTCAACAGTGATCAATGATCATGCATTGACAGCGCTCATACGTAGTGTACATTCAATTTTTAACTATGTCTTCCTCTTGTTATTCCACTTAATTTCTCGTAGAAATTATAAATTGAATGAAATTCAACTCAGATTCTGTGTGGGTATCTAAAAACTGCCGAAATGACGAATTTACATTCTTTTATGAACAATTTTTCCACTCTCTTCTGAACAAAACCATCTAACCAACTGAAAAAAATGGTTATAATCAAATGGACGGCCAATTAGACTGGTAGGTTCATCAACGAAATCCTGAACGTCATGTCACTTTATAAAACATTAATACAACGCAATAAAAACACTGAAAATTCGCAAAAATCATTCTACTAGTCAAAAGAAAAAATTTTCTATTCAATAATAATACTTAATAATGTTTGAAATATCACAATTAAAATGGCGATATGGTATTGAAATCGTTGTATAGCACAGTGAGACCAGAATAAATACTTCACTGAGAAGTAGGAAAGGCCATTACCTAATATTTAATTAAATTTACTTTGTTTCATTCATTTTTTGCTATGTTTTTTTCGTTCTGTCCTTTTCAAATAATAATTTAAAAAAAACAAAACAGTTCAGTGGGTAGGTAAAGTACTTAACTTGATAATAAATAAAAATAAAATGCATCCGACATCGTAGCATCGTACACTTCATTGAATTGAACGTTTGAAAAAAATGTGTAGATACCTACTTAATTGAATGGTTTAACTTTAACTCAGATATACCTACAAAATTGCAATTTTACAATATCAGAAATGCTGAGGCCCATGATGTATTTCATTGTTAATATGTAAAAATCAGGTGGTAAGGTACCTATATGCCAAAACATTCATATTATTTACACATGCACAAAACTTTTGCAATAATTGATAAGGATATTATTATAAACACAAAAACATACACTGAATTAATACTTTTTATCACTAAATATTCAAGAGTAACTGTATAGTTGATTGAAAAATGGTATTTCATCCAAGAATGCTGTTTTTAGTTTGGATTTGAAGTTGGAGTTGCAGCATCTGACAACAAGAAAAAAGTAAATATCAATTAAGGATTATCAATTCAGAATGTGGATGTTGTTCTGTTGTAGGTATAGGATCTTCAATAATATCGTAGGGCAGTTAGCGAGAATTTTCGCGAAAAAAAATATGTTGGAACACATCGATCAATGTCTCCAACCCATTTATAATTCTCGCCAGCTATGCCCAATAAGGTACCCATCTACCTACTTACCTAAATTATCCGAATTTCGCCTGACATAATTCACATAAACGTAAGCCCCACCAATACTCAATACGATCAAAACTATCATAACTGATACTGCTGAAACGATGAAAGCTGTACTAGAACCAGAATCAGAAATTTTTGATTCTGCGTTTAAAATTGATTGCCAACTGTAATCTCTATTTTGGCACTGTTTTCTCAATTCCTTGGCTCTGGATAATGTGTAACCGGATTCTCGACACAATGCATCTGCAACAATATGACATGTGAAATTTGTTACCAGCAAAAATTAATTACTTAATTGGAAACTGGTATGTTAAAGTTGTAAAGATTTTGTAAAATCTTGGTATCCATATTTACTCCTACATATGTATTGAATGAACGAATGAAAAAATTGGGATACTGCATCTCAAGTAGGAATAGGTATAGGTACCTAATTGAATCAGATCAACGTTGTACCTATCAATCAATGAATCATGCTCTAAACACACATTAGGCATGTATTTTCACTCACCGTTTACAACTGCATTGTTGCACCTGAATTTGCCAATAAATTCAAAATTTCCGTCGGTTTCAGCTTTTAAAAATGATACCCACTCTTTTAGTCTCAAACATTCGCAATTCCGATGTCGAGATCCCATACCAGAGTAATCGACGTTCAACTTTCGCAAATCGCACAAAGGCGCAATATCCTCTACCGTGAATTCATACAAGGGATTTTTCGATAAATCCAGTTCTTTTAGAGGTGGCGAAGGCCTGCTCAACAGCGGCATTTCGAATAAACGATTATTCGAGAAATCAAGTACTTCGAGTTCAGTGCAGCGTCGAAGATCGTACTTCGTATAGTCTTGATTAACCAATTTGAGATGTTTAAGCGACGCAGGTAATTTCCAAATGTGACGTTGCGTGTTCAAACCAGTGTCGTTGATTTCCAACCGTCTCAGTCCGTTTACATTGAATAAATTATTTCTCATTTTATCCCATTTGATCGGATCGCTTACGACGTCGTATGGAAAACTGAGATTTCTCGTAGCTAGCAATAACGATTCCAGACGAGTAGAGTACTTGAAGGTATCTTCTGCTTTAATTTTCAACGCACCCAGCGAATATTTACCATCCTTGGACGAATATCCCACTTTTATATCAAACAGCTGTAAGTAAAATGCAAACGTTAGAGACACAAATACACTAATTCGGTATCATTACCAATATTTTTATATCGTAAAAGCTGTTCACTTTTGCGTTTTTCAACGTTTTCCACGTTTTATCATCTCCTATTTCAAAAGCTTCCACAGCATCGTGTGGTTGAATTAGGCAATTGTAATAATTGGAACCCCACGACTGACGTTCTGTGCAATTCAAAGGTTTGAAATTTTTCTCAGCCGCTTCTATTGCCACATCGAAGAGAAAAAGACATAACCCTAACCAATTGAGAAAAACATTGGTTGAAAATAAATAAGAGGAAAACATTATCATAAGTAGGTACCTGTATGATTATTCGCAAACTCACCTGCTGAAATGAGAAGGTTCATCTTGAAATGACGGTCGATTATCGATCCTACGAACAATTGTTTGGATAAATTATCAGCAAATAAACTGATAAGTACGTAATGCATAACTCAAACAGGGTAGCTTATTTATTTGTACATTTTTTTATAAGTTGATATCACAACAATACGAGCACAGTGAGCACACGAAGAGTGCAATGGGTTTACTGAAATTATTGGGCAGCCTACAATTTCTTAAAATACCTATTATACGTGAAAAAATAAACTATTCTTCTTTCTCATAAAAAGTTTTTAGAACTCTCAAAAATTGCCAATTTTTTACAATTTTTAGCAAATCAAATATTTTTGAATTCCCAATCTTTTTAAATTTTAGTCAATAGATAACTTTGTTCATTTTTCAAAGTACTAGCGATCCCCATGGTCAAAATTAGATTTTATGGCTCCTAGATTTAGAAAACGTATTTTACCCCTTCAATTTTCAAGATAGGCAACTTGTTTATCTTACAAGTTTTTTTTTACTCGTGAACTCGGTAAAATCCATAGATATCTGAAGTATGTACTACACCATTCCCCGGACACCATGATTTCATATGTTCATTCTTTTGGATTTTCTCAACTCGGCACAATTGCAGGTATACATATAAGTAATTGTGTATTTAGATGCCATGCAAAAAAAAACTAGAAAAAAAGGTACGCTTAATAAAAATGTTGGAAAATTTTATTACAGAGAAAGCAACAAACATACCTTATGATAATTTTGAATGATCAACTTATTCAAGTAAGTACAGTACATGTAAATAAGTATAAGCAAAGGTCAAATGAGATTAAGACATGCAATTCAGTATTATCATACCTTGTTATAAGCTAAGATGAAAATTACCTATTTTCTACAATAATTAATTACCTACAAAAATATAAACAGTTCTTTCTACAATTTTTCACAATATCTTGTATTATTCTTTTATGAAGGCTACTTCACTTTTGGCGAAACCATTGCCATGTCTTCGAGCTTTAAATTGACTTCCCCAATTGTGCTACTTCTTCCTGTCAAACAATGCTCCCTCCGAAGGAAAGCTTCATTCAAGGAATACTTTTCACCTAACACTTCTGAGCACTTCACATCTGAAATGATAAATAATGTTTTAAGGTTATTCCCCGTAATGCTTAGGTCTAGGTAATACCAAGGGTTTAATCCTTAAACGCCCAGGTGCATCCTAAAATGCGAAGTAAAAATGCTTTCAATATCTTGAATTAGATCAACACAAGTTTCACTATGACTCACAGTCTCCCCCCCCCCCGTTAAAATCATTTCGGAAATGATGTGCTTATTTATTTTGATTATCCTCCAAATCCGAAAAGGCAAAAAATCTTATTGGGTCAATTCTGGAACTGTATGATGTGGTTTTATTGGGTTTTATTCGATGTAATGAATGAGTGAAAGCATACTTTGGATACCACCTCACCTCTTTTTGGGGAACATTTTTTGACAGAAGTTGGAATAAAATACGAGGACCAATGCTCCTTTTTTGGATGAACACATTGGTTGTTGAGCTTTCATAAAATGAAATCAGGATTTTTGTTGTTTTTTTTTTACAAATTTGATTTGCTTTTCAATCAAACGATGGAACGTGTTAACTTTTGTCAGTATTTTTTCCTCGCAACCCCCCCCCCCCCCCTCCACCCCTCCAAATTTTGTAGTAAGTATTTGAAACCAATTGGAGAGTTGAGCAGGCTAGAGACCAACGTCGCAGTTACCCAGCAGAAGTACGAGTAGGTACATAGCAAGTTATTCACATTTTCAAGACAACAAAACAGCCTTGATTAGAAACCTGTCGAATTATAGTTACCATTGTTCAGATTCTGACTTCCATACCTACAACACTAGTCACATCATTTATCCAACCCCTCGCAAATAATAAAACACTGTGATAAGCAATCACTTGACTGAAAATAAAATTGAAAACCGATACACTAATGAAATTGAAAATTTTTGAAATAAAATGATTCTGAACATTTTGAATCGAAGACACTAAAATTCTAAAAATAAAACCAATAACAACTGAATAGAAATTTGAAAAATCCAAAAATATAATCAAAAATTGAAAATAAAAGCGAAAAATCTGATCGTTTAACCGACAAGACAAGATAAATTTGAGAACCCTAAAATAGAACCTAAAAAATGTGGGGAAAAAACGAAAATGAAATAAAAAAATCGAAAAATAAAAACATTGAGAATAAAACTGAAATTCTGAGCATAAAATGAAACACAAGTGGAATATTCCAAAAATGAAATCAAAAACTGAAAAAAAAGAATAGAATCAAAAGATGAAAATTAAAAGTTACTATGCTGAAATAGTAATTTTTATTACAATTTTTTTCCGTGACGTATAAGAACTGAAACCTATTATAGATACATACTTATTTCATTTCTGTTTATATCATTGATATTTATCTTCCTCAATCTGACAAGTCTTAATTTACTTTGCACTGCTCGTATATTTTTTGATCGAATCAGCTATAGATATTGATTGAATCATTTATATAATTAAAATTACTTTTCACAGAGTAAGATAAGGTTAGAGAGAGGTTCACAAAGCATATGCTTCAACAGAATTACGTTATAATTTCAAAAGGTTCGCTCGCATTCCTTGTACTTATAGGTAGAAAATGGACTTGCGTCTGCACCTTTTCCGCGTTTCGGTCATATTTGTCTGTGGTAAGTATTTCTGAACTTTTAATCTTTCTGTTTGTCTTATAAACCAAAGTGTTTATTACTGATGTTGTCAATTTTTTTACAGTCAACTCCTCAACTTCAAGATCAATTCAAAGAAAGGGCAATGCCAAAACATTGCAACATCTGCCTGCTGGAATTGATCAGTTTGTGAAGGATATGGGCATCAATAAGCCATTCTCCAAGTTATGCAGGGCGGATATGCTCAGTCTAATTCGTCAAATTTCCCAAAAGCATAAAGATGGATCGGTTAGTTGGACATTATCGAGTACTTACTTACTGATAAAAAACGGGGTAGGGCATTACTACACTACAGGGTGCCCAGAAATATCTCGAACCCCTAGAAAAGTTTTCTGCTAAATGTTTCGGTTGATCACAGTGAATGATAATAATGATAGCGCATGATTGGTTGTTGGACTGAGGTGATAACATTCCACCAATCATATGCATCTTTTTCACGTTGCCAACCTATATTTTTAATAAAAAAAAACTTTCTTCGGGGTTCACGATATTTCTGGGCACCTTGTAGTTATTCAGAATTTAGGTGACCTTTTTTTCGCATAATTAAGAACGTGGACAGTGAAATAATACCTAATGGTTATTTCTTCCTCAACTTCTCGTTTTTTTTTTCATTTTGACTATCTATAGGTTGAACGCATAAAGAAATTTGTACAGGAGACACCACACAGGCCTAGTGACCCGTCTTTGATATAGTCAAGGTCGGAATGTATACAAAGTACAATTCTGACAAAATTGAACCATGATATTTTTTTCCGAATTGATGAAATTAATTTTTTTGCATTATAGGAAAACGGATTGCAAGATAACAAGCTCAAAAAAGAAGTTGCGGATCTACGTGAAATAGTTGAAAGCTGTAAAGCAAGAATGGCCATGACCCCAATTTGGCACAGCCGTTACAGAATTTATTAATAAGGACAAAGCAGTACTTTCGTTTCAATCAAAATCAATTGTTTTTGCATTCTGTTTGGAAGCTACACCGCGTAATCGATCCAAAACGGGTTTTCAAAGATTGAGGGGAGGGGGGAACAAAAAAAAGAGTACGTGCATAAAAAAGCACAAACCAAGCACAAACGATTGACACCACTTTCACCCCTCTAATGCAAAGTGGTCGATTTTCATTTCCACAGGTCGACCAAATGTCTTTTGAAAATTGAGGAGCGGGGGGGGGGAGCACAAAAAAAAGAGTAAGTGCACAAAATAACACAAACGAAGCAAAAACGATTGACACCCATACCTGAAAGTGGTCGTTCTGGGGAAATGGACCTGCTGAAGGTGAACACTAAGGCTGGGAAGACGAGTTGGCGATTTTTGAGTGCACAGCTGCGACAAGAGAAATCTCGCCATAGTTATAAAAAAAAGAAAAAATTATGGAATTAAGGCAGTAGGTATTGGATCGCTTACCTACTTCCTCATTACACGGTTCCATGCTTAATTCAAACGACTTGAAATGTTCTCCTTTCAACCACATCTGCAATCGGTCAGCCCATCGGTGCAACTTTCTACATTCACAGATTCTTTCTGGTTCCGAAGATTGTGTCAAACTAGTTCCCATCAAATTCAGTTTTTCCAGTGTACATAATTTTGCTATATCTTCGGTTGTTACATTATTCAAAGGATTTTCACTCAAGTTTAATTCCGTCAAAGTACGCAAGGGGTATGCTAACTTCGGAATCTCGTTTAGATTATTCTTCGAAAAGTCGACTACTTTTACGTATTTCAAATTACGAATATCATAATCAGTATAATCGTTGTTAGCAAAATTTAAATATTGCAGTTTATCGGGCAAAGTCCAATTATGAGTTTTACTGTTGAGGTGAGCATCGGTAAAAGTCAAACTATCCAAAGCTGGCAAATCAAATAATTGTTTTGTTACTTCGAATCGTTCATTACGAATTGCATTGGCAAAATCAACTGATTCGAAGCTGCCAATTGATAGAAATCTCACAGATGGGAATAGATTGAGCAGTTCGGTTTTGTTTTTTACTTCGAAACGGAATTTGTTTGATGGTGGCGTTATAGTAACTATCTGTGAAAATAGATTTGATATTGAAATAAATTCGCACGTAGCATGTAAAAGTAGGTAATACTTACATATATTTTGATAGGTACCTACTCAACACCATAGTGTGTAAGGCAGGACCTTATCAGTGCACTTAAGATTAAACTGATTTAAATTAATGAAAGAATTCAATGTATTGTAAAAAAATATACCTCTGCACTTCTAAAATTATCAGATGCAGTTAAATTCGGGAGAACTGCCATTAATCCGTCTGTTGGATCAGCGTCCTCGGCCATTTTTATTCTACAGAAGTGTGTTTCAAGTATAACCGGCTCCTCGTACTCGCTACAATTAAAAGTATATTCCGCGAGTATTGTGGAACTCATTAGAATTAAAATGCATCCTAAAACAGTTCATTAACAAATTAATTAATGATTTGATAATTAAAAAACCGCAGAGATTCCTTCATAATTAGCTATGCAAAGTTTGTTTCATTTATAGTATAAAATCTATAATATAATTACAGAATTTTACACGTCATGTCACCAAAAAAAAATTTCAGAACCAACATTCATCTCAGTGAAAATAAAAACAATTTCTTGAAATTGAAAAGAATCTCTTATACCAAAACCAAAATATGTAGATTACGTACATACTACAGCAGATGGACAAATTTTTTTTTTTTTTTTTTCATAATACATATGAATGAGAATAAATAACATGGGCGCATACAAGTGCGTTTTGTCCAGAATTTATTTTCATCGAAGGGATGCTGTTATAGGGGAAACTCCTTTCAATATATCAAGCATCTATACTTACTGGCACACCTAACCATAAACTTCCACTCACATACAGCTACGTTCGCTAAAATAATAATACGCTATGTGAACGATATTACATTACCTGAAATGAAGAATGCCATAATTTTTTATTTGTAAAATACTTATGTTCACCAAGAGTCAACGATCTTATTTGCAAATATATAATACAGTATATTATTATTGCTTCAAATAATGATCAAAGCTCAAAGCAATTCAAAGCACGAGTATGGGTATTTGTGATTTGTTGTGGTTGTTGATATTGTTGATATTCATATTCATAAATTCAAATTCTTACTCCTTATAACCAAATATTATCATACCATAATTAATTTTGCTCAATTTTTTTTTTTTTTTAATTTTACGAAAAAGAAAACGATATTTGCAAAACATTCAACCTGATTGTGAGATTGATTTGTAGTTGTTCTATTCACATCATAATTATGTACTTACTCT
This sequence comes from Planococcus citri, assembly GCF_950023065.1. Classification (NCBI taxonomy): domain Eukaryota; kingdom Metazoa; phylum Arthropoda; class Insecta; order Hemiptera; family Pseudococcidae; genus Planococcus; species Planococcus citri. The sequence continues at coordinate 34,311,450 of NC_088680.1, forward strand.
CAAAACATAGCGTAAAGTATTTATAATCCAAAATATTTTTTATTCAACTAAATTAAAAAAAAAAAAAAATTAGATCCTTTTTTATGAGACAAATCACAAAAAACGTGAGAAAATTTCGAAATAATTTTCATGATGGTTATGTACCTACTTACAAATACTCCAGTTTTAAAATCCACGAATTCAATCAGTGCAATTCGTGAATTTTTCTCTCGTGAAATGATGAAATAACAATAACAGCACCAAGTTCCTATATGAATGAGAATCATAAACTCGTGAATGACTGCATAGTTTACTGTAGATACAATTTACAGACTCACTAATAAAACAAAGAACTTGTCTATTCAACTTCCATATTGCACAAAAATACATACAGTACATTAAGTTATAATAGCTCAATTGCGTATGCATAAAAAGAAAGAAAAAAACAAATTTCGGCAGCAATAAATACACAGACAAAACCAAATGCAATTAAAAACATTTACAAAGAAACAAGTCCAATGAAAATAAGGAAAAGTGAAAAAAAAAGAGAAAAAAAAACAGTCACACTATATTATAATAATAGGTATACACTAGTACATAACACCTTTAAAATTATTTACATGAATTATGTTATACAAAGGTACAGATAGTAAACACAGAATGATGTTTCTATTGAAAATAAAATGCTCTATTTGAACATATCGATCCTTCGTCATCGGTAGTAACAATGATTTCTTCAGATAAGTCGGAAGAAGTGTAATTACTGTCTTGTTCATCGTGTGATGAGTTCTTCATACCATTACTGCCAGATCTATTTAGTAAAGCAGATATTTGGAATCCGCTGCTTTCATGGCTCAGTGCTTTCAAAGCATTCGCATTATCTGAATTAGTACCATTTCCAGAATTTCTCTGACGGTTTTCCGATTCCATATCGATAAGTGCGTTTCGTTTAGCTTTGATTAGGTTCATTCTTTGATGACGTCGCCATTTCGCCCTACGGTTTGAAAACCAAACCTGTAAAATAGTAATGTTCAAAAATGCGTATTTTAGCCTTAAATAATTAGGGTCATTTTACAAAAAAAAAAAAAAAAGTAATAAAATGCGAACGTAAGATCGAAATATTGCGTCCTAAAATCATTTTTATATAGGCTTTGTGTTTTTAAGATCTTAAAAACCTTGAAAACACAATAAGTACACAGCTCAGAAAAAAGAAGTTGAACGTACTTCGATTATATACCCTAAAAATTGAGTTGAAACTAAAGAAAAGAGAAAAGAGGGAGAGAGACATGAGGTGTGACTTCCTTCCTACGTAACTACGGCAAATTGGGTAGGCAACTTATTTTACATGGTTTTTCAATATGTATATACCCATGCATAACAACTCGTATTTACGGCAAACTGGATAGGCAACTTATCTCTCATCAATGCCCATGAAGAATTTTTCACTAGCACGGCAACGGATCAAGTTTTTTCTGAGAAATTTTCTCACAACAATGTACAAGGTGTTAAATGTCGCTAAAAGATCGTTTGGTGATTGATTTTTTTTATTGTTAGTGTTTTTTTTTTTTTGAGTAAATCGTCATTTTGCACTTTAAAAAGTTCCACATTTTATTCAGTTTAAAAAAATGAAAATTTCAAAAATCCACTGTCAAAGTGTCAAGTAACAAGTAGACATGCTAAATTTTAATAGGTACGAAGAAGAATGAAATATGAATTAAAAGAGAAAAGAAAAAAGGTACAAACCTGTACTCTTGCTTCAGACAGACATGTCTTGGCGGCTAATTTCTCTCTAGTACTGACACATGGGTAATGACTTTTATCGAATTCTTTTTCCAATTCGTCCAATTGATCAGGGCTGAAAGTAGTTCTATTGCGACGAAATTTCGGCTGCTCTGAGCTTTCTGCACTGTCTGTACTCTCATCGTCTTTACCTTCGCCATCTGAATAAAAAATATAGAAATAATATGAGTAAATAGTAATACATATTATGATTTTTTAATTTATTAGGCTAGTACACAAGTATAGACCCAGTATAGGTGGTACTTAATACCACGAAACGAGAGCGATATGCATCAAATTTTTTACATTTTTTACTCTTCTAGCATACAATGAGTATTGATTTTTTAAATGGTCATACAATTTGCACATACTTATCCACAGTAATAAAGGTCAAAATTCAAAGAAATTTTTTTTAAATATTACGTGCTTCTACAAAAAAACGACGAAAATAGGTACAGATGCCAGTTTTTTGATTAGCAAAATGAAATATATTCAACGTTTAAAATAAGTAGCAATTTCGGTACTAAGGTGTCGAAACTTGAATGGACAAACAGGCGGTAACTAATTTTTCAAACAGCAGGTGCAAATTCTCTTAATATTATTGAAGTAACAAACGCTTGGGTAAACGGTAGGTAGGTATTACAAGCGAAAACATTAGATTGAACGCCGATAACACTCTAGAAACACGCATTCGTGTTTATCTAAGTCATCTCTCACACTGGCCAAAAGATTGTCATCTTGGAAAATTATTTATGTACCTACAAGTGTAGGCATAGGTATCACCTACCATGAAACAAGATATAATGCGATGTCTATAATGTATCTTTCCCAAAAAAACTTATTCACTAGTATTTTTTCTTTTAAGAAATGACTGTTTTCAATTTTTTTGGCAATACATATTTTGATAAGTTACTAGGCATACTGATAACTGATTCATAGTTAGATTTGATGTAAGTGCATTGGGAAGGATCGTGAAAAAAAATCTAGGAGGATTACGACCAATTTCAGTAAAGTCCTTCGCTTCGAGTAAAAATTTTATTAAAAAAAAAAAAAAAAAAAAAAAAAAAAAAATAGCTCCGGAGGAATTCCGGGAGGGAAGTTATAAGCTCTCAAAGAGGTAACATTCTCAAAGAAAAAAAATGTACTTTTTTCGCTCTATCCCCTACTCAACTTGTTTTAGATAAAATGATTCAATTTCAAACTTTCAAAGTTCCAAAACATAATACTGTACCTATGAAATAAATATTTTGGAATGCAGTATTACCAATTTCAAAAAGTAAAAAAAAAATAGCCAAGAACGTAGGTACCAATTTTTTTTATTTTTGAAATTGACAATGTATGTCTAAAAAATTGGGTTACTGTAGGTATTCTAAAATATTTTCCCAATTTCAGAACTAATTTTATACGAACGTTATACTACCTACCTATCCTTAGGTAATGCGTGAGAGGAAAGGTTTTTTTTGAATATACCTATCCTTATCTACTGGTGTGACTATATTATAGGTCATTCAAATTCTGCAACAGACCGGAAAAATTCAAGTCACCGGTCCTAATTTCGTACAAATGATACCTATAGGTACTTATTAAAACCACCGTGTTCAGGTTTGGCTAAAATTATTTTATGTAACATTGTATTGAACGAACTTGGGAGACATCATTTCTACTCGTTTCTTTTTTCTTCAACTATAACTAAACTTTTTCTATATTTTTCATCACACTTACCAATAAATTTATGCATCATTTTATTCTTCTTCGATAAACTAGGCGGCGGGGGTATAGGTAACGATGGCGAATGTTCGAGTACTGAGTTATGTCCAGTAGGCGAGGCCAGAAGAGCCGGATGAGTTACCGCTGCTGCCCAATGAAACGAACTATATGGATGGGTTGCATGATACAGACTATATCCAGCAGCACGAGCAAATTCTGCAGCCGCTCTTTCAGCTGCACGGTTCCGTAATATCCTATTTATACTACTTACAGAAGGTGCAGTGGCATTCGTACATACATCTGAAACACGAATGTTTTTTAGGTGGTATCGCAATGCACAGTAAAAATGAAAATATTTCATAGTTGATTCGGTAGGTACATGTAGCCCACAGACTCAGAAGATCATACAAGTAAGCATTATTCAGTAATCGCTGCCTCAACTACAATCGTATATAGATAGATACTACCCGAGTATAATAGTAATTACATTAGTTACGCCACAATTGTAATAATGGGTATAAAAAGGTACGACGACGAGCTAGCTAAGTAGAGAATCACAGAGTAGGTTTTCTATATTTCCAAACGAAATAACGATGCATGTTATGGAAGTATTACCCTTACACAATGACATTTTGCAACAACAATAAGAATAGCTATCTACAAAAATCATCATCGTCGTTAACACAGCAGGATATATTGTAAGGTATCTTATTATTATCTGATTCGATTTTCTCAATTGCAATGCCTACCCATTTGAGAAAAGTTAAATCGCACATTTTTCGAGCACTATCTGTCTCTTATAGTTCTGTTCCTTCTCTCTCAATATTCTTGAGGAGAGTTAGAAAGGTAGATGACTTTACCTAGAGTACTTCGCTAACACAAAGTTTCAACTTTTAAGAGGGTGTTCTAGATGTTGCCTCACCAGGAAGCCACAAGGCATAAGTTATCTACTTACTTAGGTACGAGTATGTTGTTTGATTTTTTTTTTTAATTCAACAAAGTTTATTACTATCTCAAGGACACCTCAAATGAGTATGTATGTATATCTGACTTTAAATCATGCTAATCAAGTAGTACATGACATGTGCAGGGTATCTCTCCAGTGAGAGTGCTCCACTCTTATTTATTATTTTTTTGAATACCTAATACTAAGTAGTCGTGAGGTTTTAAATGATGGAATTTTCTTTGCTTTGAGCGGATTTTGCGAGTTTTCAAGTTGAGAAATTTTTTTATCAATTTTTTGAAGCAGTTCCAAAATATCACTTGAGCTTGACTGCTCTTCTAGTTCCACTGATTTATTTGATTCCTAAGTGTTATTTTCAGGCTTGTTAACCGAATAAAAAAAATTTAGTGAAGGTTACGGTTGAAATTTTTACAAGAAATTCAAAATTTAGGTTAAAGGTTAAGGTCAGGTAGGTATTCATTTTCTAAAGTTACGGTTATTGGTACCTAATCATTTTTTTTGGTTAACGGTTAGGATTAAGGTTACAGTTTTTGGTGGCAATTTTTCCAGTTGAGGTAAAAATTTCGATTAATGGTTAAAAATTACAGTTGAAAATTTTTAAAACTTTTCTTAAAGTTTGAAATTTTGACGTTTAAAATTGAAAAACTGGTAACATTTTAATTCAAAATTTTACAATTTTTCCTGAAACAATTCTTTATTGTTTATTAGGTATCTCTTTTCATTAAAATATAATTTAAGATCGAGCCTTAATAGTTTAATGACCAATGAGTATGATGCAACTATAGTTTCAAATTTTTTGTACTTTCTATTCACGTTTTTTAATTTTATCTTTTGATCATTTTTTTGATTACAATTTCAAATCACTACAAATCACATTGAAAAAAAACTACAGATGAAAAGAAATGAAAAAGCAGCACTTTTCATTTTTTTTTTTTTTTTTGATTTCAAACCGGTTTTTTTCTAAAAAATTTTCGGTTATGGTTACAGTTACGGTTGTGGTTAGTGATATTTAAAAAAAAAAAAATTTAGCCAAGGTTAATTTTTTTTTTGGTTAATTTACCGGTTAATTTGAGGTTACAGTTAATGGTTAAAAACCGGTTAACAAAGCCTGACTTCAAGGCAACAATATGATTTTTCAATCACAATTTCTTCAGATTCATCTTTTTTTGCCTCTGTTGCTTTTATTATTACATTGGTGATATTAATGATATCATATCCAATTTTAATCAATTCTGATTTGATATCATCAAGTGAAGTGTAAAGGTGTACTTATAGCCCTTTTATAACCACCTGATAGGGTGCCCAATTCCATAAGTACATTGGAGTGTTGAGCATACTATTTCAACATCTCCATTAGAGAGGGTTTGCAGTACAGGAGTCTCGCTCCCTTCCATACTTCCTAACAATATTGTAGTAAATTTTGGTACCTAATATTTTTAATTTCTTTGTCATACATTGGTAGAATATCATATTTCTTTATGAATTTTTCACTGTAGGTTTCTTTTGACTAGGTGGATTTAATGCTACCTAGATATTATTATGATCTTATTTCTATTATTTTCTTCGGTTTGATTATCAGTCAGCATTGGATTAATAACTGTCTAAACGGTAATTTCTAACTACCTATGTAAATGGCGGTCATATTCCACCAAAATTATGTCAATCAGGTATATGCTGAAGACCTTCAAAAATGCAAAAAACTGTTTTTTCACATTTTTTTGCTCACATTGACCAATTTTGGCTGAAAATTTTTTCTCACTACATAATATTGAAGACACCCAACTACATCATCAACCCAAATTTGGACCGAATTTGTCAATATTTTTTGTGTTTAGATACTTAATAGGTAGGTAATTTTTCCAAAATAAAAGAAAAAAGAATTGCATAATTTTGGGTACCTGGGAACCTCTAAACCTCCTTTTTGGTCGCCCAAGTGACCAAAATTTACATCTAGACAGATTACGAACTCCAAATACATGTCATATTGAAATTTCAGAGAAATTATAAATCTTTGATTTTTTTTAGGTACTCATTTTTGTCAAAGTCAGGTTTTGGTCAATTTAGAAAAATGCAATGATCAGTTACTTGCATCGCAAAGACTACATTCAGATATTGGCAAATACTCCAAATTTCCATTTTGAAATTAGAAATATTAACGAGTAAATTAGTACCTAGGATACCTAGGTATTTACTTATTAAGGTAGGGAGTAGGTACTTACTTTCTGAGATCAGCCTTTCGCGTATTTCCCACGCAAAAATGGTCGGATTTTCGCGCTTGTATTGTTCTATTTTGGATACAACTGCCGGCGTAGCGACTTTCGGTTTGCTACCACCTATCAATCCAGGAGGTCTTAAAGTTCCAGCTGATGACAAAAATACACATGATAGGTTAGGTACTTTGAAAATTTATCAATACCTAATTAAATTAATTACAACTATCCATAAATAAAAGTAACTTGAGTAAATTTTGGGCGTGTGATAGATGGAAAAAATGGGTTGAATCTTTATCCTCGTAGAAAAAAAATCGATCGTTCGTTACGGAACACCTTTTAAAGCTCATTTTTCGATATATATGTTACAAGTAGGTAGGTGCTCATATTGGCAAGCATAATATAAGTACCTAGAGCATTTTTTTTTGTATTTCCAAATTTTTAAGTGACCTATTTCAAATAATAATTTTTTTTCTCAAAAGTTTCGCGAAATGATAATTCAAAATTCTATTCCAGATACCTACCTAATAAGTCAAAGCAACGTTATCCAATAATAACTAGCATGAATGAAGTCGCGTATATTACATTTTGGAATATCTGCTGCTATTACCCAGATGATGCCATTACCCTTAAGTACATATACCTCGAGCCTATAGCCTATTATCATGAATACGAAGGCGAAGACGAACTGATTTTTCATTTTTAAACTATCGTCGTCAACCCCACATTGTCATATGTCTAGGTACCTCTTTGCCTTACGGCAGTTTCACAGATGGATTTGAAAACGACAGATATAATGAAAACCCGCGTAAATTATTCAAAGCGCGTTCTTTCGCGATAATATTTCGAATTTTCTCTCTTGTTTCCAGATTTGTAACATATATGTAATGGTGGGTAAGTACATACATTAAATAAAAGGTAAGTAGGTACATCGTGTATTTTTTTAAAACACTGCTTGAATAAGTAGAAAACAACTGTCACGCTGCATCAATGAGATTATGTTAGATTAATAGCAGTTTACTGCGAAAAAAAATCATCCATGTGCCATCAAACGTTTAAAATATTTATACTTACCTTACCTACACCTACCTACGTAAGAAATGAAAAACTGACATAAAATATGCATGTACGAGGGTTGTCCGCGAAGTTGCGCGCAAAACGCTGTCGCTTGGAAACTACTTCGAGCTACGAAGTTGTTATTTTTTTCATTCGATTCTCTGTTAACTTGGCTACATTTTGGTATGTTTGCGATCGTGATTGAGTTAAGTGCGGCTGTGCCAGCGCGTTTTGAAGTGAGTGAAAAAAGTGTCTCAGGTCGGCTGATGAATTTATAGCAACGTTTGTTTGTAAAAAACGCCATAAATCGAAAAGTTTTTATCGAAACAGTACGAAAATTTACAGGCCTTTTATGTAATCCCCCTCCTTCGCAATGACCTTTACCGGTCGGTCCGGAAGCTTCTGGATTCCGGTCAGGATGCGTTTTTTGTTGAGCTCGCGGATCTGTCGCGTCACAGCTGTAGTCAGCTCACGTTAATTCGAATGACGCCAATGACAGATTTTGGACGAGTGGCTGGAAAACGACCGAGCATCCACCCTACAGTCTGAATATGAGTCCCTGCAACTACGATCTGTTCCCAAAGCTCAAAGAAAATCTTCGTGGGATCCGTTATTCGAATTGACCACCGCTGTGACGCGACAGATCCGCGAGCTCAACAAAAAACGCATCATGACCGGAATCCAGAAGCTTCCGGACCGTCCGGTAAAGGTCATTGCGAAGGAGGGGGATCACATAAAAGGCCTGTAAATTTTCGTACTGTTTCGATAAAAACTTTTCGATTAATGACGTTTTGAATTATTCTTCATTTACAAACAAACGTTGCTATAAATTCGTCAGCCGACCTGAGGCACTTTTTTTACTCACTTCAAAACGCGCTGGCACAGCCGCACTTAACTCAATCACGATCGCAAACATACCAAAATGTAGCCAAGTTAACAGATAGTCGAATGAAAAAAAAACAACTTCGTAGCTCGAAGTAGTTTCCAAGCGACAGCGTTTTGCGCGCAACTTCGCGGACAACCCTCGTATGTTACTTACTTTTGATAAATTATATCAAGTAATATTAAGTCGATTAAGTATCAAGAAAATCGTTCGAAAATTTTGGTGGAAATAAAATGCTTTTCTATGTTAAATTATTGGAAACTCGAAATTAGGCACCCTAAGGTAGCTATTTTTTTAGACATTAGAGTACACATTTATGAATTTCAAAAAACTTGGTTTAAAAAAATATTTTAACGCTAAAAAGGCCAGAATTGGCTATAAAGGTAAAATCTGATTCAAAAAAAGTTGATTAATATGTACTTGAAATTTTTAGATCATTTTCGAACAAATTTAGTAAAAAACAAAAATAAAAAACTTCAGCAAGTAGTAAGTAGGCTACTTGTCATTTTTTACAATCAGTATTTTTCAAATGCCCTTTTAGTATGCTCAAGAATAATTAAAATAGTAGAGAGGAATAGGTAGGTACGCAAAATCGTCATCATTCTTACCTAATAATTTAGTAACAGCAGCTCCTTGCTGCTGTGATAGGAGCTGTTGCGCTGCTGCATATTGCCTATACCTTGTCAGATCGAAAAAATTTTGTTGCTGAGAATGTTGAGATGCTATGGACGCTGCAGCTAATGGTTGTTGACTAGCGGCTGCCAACGCGTACATCTCTTTAATTGTTGATGCATTTCCTGCAAAAAATGAACAAAATAAAATCTTTTGAGTAATTATGCGAGAGTTTAGCTCAATGTAAGTATTAGGTAGGTACATATATTCAATGACATCAACGGATAGGTAATTGTGAAGTGTGTTTAAAAAATAACAACGACACTCCTCCGCGTGCAGATAATTGTGGGTGCTCGCGGCGATCATCAAATTCAATGTCATCTTCAATCACACAATGCCAATTTTACTTGGGAGGCATGAAAAACTACACAATTTAACACGTACGCGATATTTGTAATCAGTAATCACCATCTCTTTCCGTCTCTGTAGGCTGAGAAACATTTTAAATTTGTGCCTATAATAGGTAGGTATGTACGTGCAGAGGTAGATAGGATGAACGATATACTGTGAGGGATTATACGTATTTCGGAGATCCTGGCCTATAGATGTGGTTTTTCTCTTATCATTTAAACATATTGTTTTGTAATAGGTAGGTAGTAGGTACTACCTTAATAATACAAAAATACTCTTGGATTTGAGGCTACTCGTATGAGCTTTCGAGTTTTATGTTCCAAGCGAGACTCAGACCAAAAATGTAATCATTTTTCTCATCATTAGGTACTTTCAAGTTGATGACATAAAAAAATGCTCATGAGGAATTACCTAGGTACCTATAACAAATTAAATTCTTAACACGTTTTCTGTTTACCGAAAACAATTTTCTCGAATTTACGAAAACCTCTAAAAATTCCGAAAGTTAGGTACCTTTTAAATATAGAGCTACAAGTGCAATTTTTTTCAAAAAAATGTAATCAACTTTCATTTATTTTATGTATGCTCGAATTATAAAAAATCGATCCGCACTAATGTTCTCTGAAGTGAATTTCCTCAAATGTTCATAACCAATGAGGCTTATATTTATTTTTAAAACCTTTTATTTTAGAAATTAATGTGTGACTTTTTTTCTGTTATAAGCTGCTTATTTATTTTTTTGTAGGATTCTTCGTTGAAAAACGTACACTTTCTTAAATATTTTTGAATAACCTCAAGAAAGAATTAGAAAAATCTAGTTTTTTAAAAAATACCTAGGTACCTACTTAATTGTCAAAATTGACCCAAAAATAAAAAAATGGCAGTGTCTTCTACCTACACATTATAACACTCAAAAACGAGACCATGTTATAGACTCATTGTCAGGTATAAACACATTTTATTTACTTATTCAAAAATGTTGAGTAAAACTAGCGAGAGAAAGATGAAGAATTTTGCTTACCTATTCATTCACAGAGTTTTGTTGTAGGGTAGAGGAGGGAGGGGGCTGTTGAAATCACTAAAGGGTAGAAAGTTGTCTAGCCCCTCCTCATATGTAATCTAAAATCTTCAATAAATATCTATCAATTTCAATTTTAAAATTCAATTACTGGTAATTTTCTGGTAAAGAACTGGTAATTTTCTGGTATAGAACTGGTAATTTTCTGATAAATTACTGGTAACTTTCTGATAAATTATTGGTAATTTTCTGGTAAATTATTGGTAATTTTCTGGTAAATTATTAGTAATTTTCTGGTAAATTATTAGTAATTTTCTGGTAAATTATTAGTAATTTTCTGGCAAATCACTGGTAATTTTCTGGTAAATTAATGGTAATTTTCTGGTAAATTACTGGTAATTTTCTGGTAAATTACTGGTAATTTTCTGGTAAATTACTGGTAATTTTCTGGTAAATTACTGGTAATTTTCTGGTAAATTACTGGTGATTTTTGGCAAATTACTGGTAATTTTCTGGTAAATTACTGGTGATTTTTGGCAAATTACTGGTAATTTTCTGGTAAATTACTGGTGATTTTTGGCAAATTACTGGTAATTTTCTGGTAGATTACTGGTGATTTTTTGGCAAATTATTACTGGTAATTTCCTGGTAAATGAATAGTGATTTTCTGGTAAATTACTGGTACATTACTGGTAAATTACTGGTACATTACTGGTAAATTACAGGTAATTTTCTGGTAAACTGCATTTAATTTTTTGGTAAATCACATGTAATTCTCTGGTAAATTACTGATATTTTTTTGGTAAATTACTGCATAGTAAATATTTGATAAATCACTGGTAATTTTTTAGCAAATGACTGGAAATTTTTTTGGTAAATTACTGGTAATTTTTTGATTGATCAATAATAATTCACTGGAAAATGACTGGTAATTATTGGTAAATTACTGGTTATTCCTGGTAAATTACTGGTTGCTCCTGGTAAATTACCAGTAATTGTTGGTGGTAAGTTACAAAAAAAAAAAAGTAAATTGCAATCACATGATTGTTTGTTGGATTGGTGCAATCTCAACTACCACCTCACAAATCACAAATCTATTCCAAGTTGCTTTCTTAAATTTTCTACAAAAAAAAAAAAAAAAACTTTCTTTCGGGCGAATTGGAGTACTGCGATATTTCTGAGCGCGCCGTACATCATCATCACAATTCGACTAAATAGGTCATCAGAAAAAATAAAGGTAAAGTCATTAATGCTTGCACTTGTAAGTGAATTCATGTGTAAAATTAAATAGTAAAATACACCGATTTCAGGGCTGAACTTCACGATAATAATCATCGATAAAGTTTCATTTATGATTAATTAAGAAAGTCATTAACTGCTTACGCCTACGTCCGTCGTAATCTCAGCAAGTTATTGTTTTACTGGAACCAATAGTCGGTTATAGAAAATATTTTGCAAGGTCGTTTCTCCCCGTTATTTTAATTGAATTTTTACCTGTCTCCCTTTTTTATTCCACTACACGTACGCGCGAAGCAAGATCACCAATAAGTATATAGCTTTCATGCTACGAGTAACATGCGCGACGTGTTTTCCATTTCCTTAAACTTGAATCATAAACCCGCATAAGCGTATATACTCGTATATGCCCATACACATTGAGAAAATTTAATGGTCATTCACATCGGCTACTGTAGCGGTGAAACTCACGTAGATGTACGCGATAACCATAATGTTACATTAAATGTAGGCACTTTTAGATGTTTAAAAATTTTCAATACAACTTGGCCTCTCAGCTGCTTTTCTAGTGCAAATGTACCTATAGGTACCTACTTTTTATCCAGTATGAAAAAAAATGAAATGAAGGGGTAGCGGAACACAGATAGAAATATTTAGACAGGCGAATATACATTCACGTTTGAAAATCATCTTCCAAGTGTAATTTTATTAGTAATGGTTCGTTATATTCCGATTGCCCCGCTGTTCTGGCCTGAGTCCATTCCCCCCGCCATACCAGGAACAATCGTCGCTCGAATATAAGGAGGCTGAAGTCTATTAGCTTCGGGAAATAGTACCTAACCAAAAAAAAATCCGTAACCAATGATAATTGTAATTCAACTGTCTCTTTTTAAAATATATATATAATTCATAAACGTCGCAGTCTTCGTGTAGATGTACCTACTATGTACATCTATGCATTCTTATACTCGAGTATCTCTCTTTCCTTCTTTCATTAATGTAACGCGGCATAAAATGCTCAGTGACGTTTTCCATATCTGGTCGTCTCTGTCTGACTCTCTCAGCAGTCCACATTTCCAAGCTCTAGTTTGCTTATGTACAGTAGGTAGGTACTATATACCGTCATCATTGAGCCTATTCAAATGGCTTCATAACTGTGTATAAAGAGTCCGTTTTGTAAAAGTTCACAATAATAATCCATTCATCGATTTAACACCTACTGCGTATTAAATGAATAATTTCCCGTTAATTTATATCAACGACTGTTCAGATAACGAGAAAAACCTTCTTTCTTATTCTTATATTTTCTTCGTGGGTACCTACTATCGAGTGGTCACATCACAAATAAGTATATTGCAACCTACTTGAAAGGTATTCGCGAGTAACTGTTCGCTGTGTATGGAAATCTAGTTTAAATTACACTTACTTTACCTAGGCAGTGTCTGAAATAGTCGATCATTTCAATATTTTGGACAGAATAACCATAATGTATTGTCCACGAGTATTCACCAGGTAGATATAAGTACCTAAATCTATAAAGAACTTCAAAGATGATGAAGGTATATATCTACCTAGTTACGAGATAATATACTTAATATTGTGAAGGATCTGTTCTTACGACTTCTTAGTTGAAGTTATCTGTAGGAAGTTGATCATGATTAATGTGGTTTGAAATTTCCCTAGCAAAGTTTTTGGTCTCATTTTCAAACAACTTCCACTTCTTTAAGCCATTGAAAAATAGGGTTAGGATAGAGAGCCAACATTTTTACCAGGGAGTCATTAGACCTTATGGGAATGAGAATAGATCTACCTACTTCCATCAATCGATTTCAAAATGTTTGCCATAATATGCAGTATGCGCCAAGTCACCCCCAAAAATAGCAGTGTCCTGTTCTGGTATCTGACCTTACCTAAAAATCACTGAATCTGAAAATGGATCCGTATACATAAAGAGAAACAGGTATAGGTATTGACAGGACAGAAAAAGTTATTTTGAACGACAAAATAGGGTATCTCAACAACAATTTATTAAGGACAGTTCAGCACGACAATTTAGATTATACAAATCAAATTCAATTTCATACTTGTTAGGTACATAACAACAAAAGAGTAATCTACATCCAAATAAAATTTTGACCGCCAAAAAAATTATTGCCTGGAAAAATAAATGATTCCTCATCAAAAAAAAAAAATTCCAATCGGAATGGGATATTTTTGCGACTTCAAATGTGAATAGTACACCAATGAATTTCACCTGACCTGAGGTAGTTTTCAGCGTCGGGAATTATGTATGAGGTGTTCATCTTCCAGATGGTGTTCATAACTCATTTTCATGTAACGTAAAAATGAAACAGTTTCACATAGCTCAATACCAAATGTGTTATCCTATATTTAGTGGAGTTAGATAATATTCCCGACTTCAAACCCGGATTGGAGGCCAATGATTTCGCCAAAAGTAGTTCTTGTAAGTACAGTAAAAGCTCGTTATAATGCTCTTCAAGGGACCAAAAAAAGAGGGTTGTAAGGGTAAGGGTGCCTAATATGGACAGGTTTTTTGTTTTTGATTGCCATGGCCGCTGTAATTGAGCTGAAAACTTGGTTGATAGCTTAAAATGTACCTACATATTTCTAGTTTCATATTCTAAAGCCTCAACATTTCTGAGAAATTTCAAGTGTGTGAAAAATATCATTTTCTAAAAAGTGTCAAAAATCAAAAATTGAATTTTGGGTCCCTAATACGGACTGTTTTGAAAAATCCAAAAAAAAACCACTGAAATGTCGTAAAAATACGTTTAATTGCTGAAACACTGTTAAAATATGTTTAATTAAGACAATAAGAGTAAATTCTAAGTGGGCCAAATGAATTTGTCCTGAAAGTAGTCAAAATTGTAAAAGTCAATTTTGGGTCCCTACAATTACTAATATGGACTACTTTGCTGTGAAATTAACTAAACCCACAGTGTTGAAAAAAAAACGTTTTTTTTGAAATAAAACAAAAAACAGTTTTTTTTGTATGTTTAAAACAAATTTTTTGTTTTAAACCCAAATTCAAGTGTAAAATTTGACCTGTTTTAAACGTGTTTTAAACGTTTTTAAAACACGTTTAAAACAAAAAATTTCGTTTTTTTCAAGTGTAAATGTGGTTTCAGATTCAGTTTTTTTGTTTTTTTTCAGACTTTTTTGGTACTCGGTAGCTTTGTTTGATTTTATTGTTCTTGTTCAATCAAAAAATGTAAATAAAATTCAAAAAGGATATTGCCTTCAGGTTTAGGTACCTATGGATTTTCCATAATGTATATAGATTATGGAATGTCGAAATTTTTTTTTACAAAAAATAATATAAATAAGTTTTTGAAAATCTGGCTGTTTTTTTTTTACCAGATTGTACCTAAACAGATTAAAAATTTAAAATTGAAAATCCATAATCTACTGGGGTAGTAAATTATAGGAATGGATTTTAGATTTTACTTCATCAGAAATAAACTGACAATCCAGCTGGAGTCCCAGAATTCAGATTATGGATTCTTGTAAAATCAATAATTTAGATAATGGATTCTTGTAAAATCCGTGTAAAAAAAAACATTATAATTTTTTTTGATAATTCTATAGTCAAAAATCTCAAAATAATTGAAAAAAACAAAAAAAACGAGGTCTCAAAAAAAAACAAGTTTTAAACAATAAAAACAGTTTTAAATAGAAATTATGTTTTAAACAACAATGTTTTTTTCTCGGCATTTAAAATAGCTGTTTTAAACAATGTTTTAAACAATCGAGTTTTAAACAACCAACACTGTAAACCCATAACAAATGTACCTACACCAGTCCATATTAGGCTACCCTATAACTTTGAACTTTGAAAAATCATAAGTATACATACCCTGAATAATTTCTAGATTGTCTTGATTGATTTAGAAAATTTCACCAATAGCGTCCTTACCCTTAAGGCTATTCTCTACCCTCCTGTTATCAGTAAAATTTTGATGAAAACTATGAACTTTGGCCGGGGATTGTGAGAAAACTATTGGACGGATTTTCATGGGGTTTGATTTATTTTATTCAGAAAACATTCAAAAGCGAGGGTATGTCGAGATATTTTTGATTTATGTCATTTTGTGGTTGTCATTGGGAATTGAATGGAGGTACTACTGATGCTCAGATCTCCGTTGGAAAAGCTAAATTAGAAAATATGGCTACATACCCTCGCTTTCAATGATAAAGTATTAGCATTGGTGAAAAAAAATTGAAAGAATTTTGAAAATTCACGGAGAAATCCCCGTCTGAAGTTTAGATGGGAGCGGGTTGCGGGACATAAGTACGACTAAATTCGTTCACTCGATTACACGCAATCTTATGAACGAATGATGAAAATAACGAACAAATCGGCTTCATATTTCGAACGTTTTCACTGGGGGTAGAGAATAGCCTTAAGCCGAAAAGTGAATTACAAGTGAAAGTCTCGTTCATACAACGCTGTTGAGTGTAATACAGCAAAGTCTTGTTTTAAAGCAAAAATAGCGTAATAAAAGAAGTGGAAACGTGAACATTATTTTGAATTTGAACAACCTGTTCCAGATGGAAATGAAAAAATCTGAAATTTTACTTTGATTTTGAGGTCTGCCATCATAATATAAAAATGCCAGTTTTACAAAACTGGTTTCTGTGGTAAAAATTTCCAGAAAACCTTGCTTTTTTGTTCCAAATTTTCCAAAAAGTAATCACTAAATCTGTTGAAGCCTTTGTTCACAAACCCAACATAAGAGCTAAGGAGCTAACATAACGCATAAGAATACCCATAACAGTGTGAATCTTAGGTATGTCAAAACATAAGAATCAGAGAATGTTTTCTTATGTCTTATGTTATGTTTTTGTTTGTGAACAAGTTCTGAAAGTTGAAAAAACAGATTTTTTGGCAAAATTTTACCATAAAAGTTTTTAGGAAACCCTATTAATTTTTATTTACTTTTTTTAAACTCAATACTGCGAAAATTGCAAAAAAAAATACTGTTGTTGCTGTCAAAATTTTCAGAAAGTGAGAATTTTTTACATGAAAATGAACTTTTTTGTCACAAAAAGTTGGTTTTCAAAATTATAAAAAAATGTGATTTTTCCTGAATTTTAGAGCGTTAAAACGCGATTTCTAATCACTCATGAGTGTTATATTGCGATTAATTTTACATTGGTTTAAATGGGGTTGTCTAGGTAGGGACCACAGGAAATCAGCCGTTGTAGCAAATTCAGCATTATAACCAAAAACATTATAACGAGCTTTTACTGTAGTTTTTTTCAATTGCTAAAATTGTTGAAAATTTTGTATTTTTGGTCATTTTCAAGAATTACTTATTGTCAAAAAGTTTCTCTTTTTTTCCAAAATTACCAAATAAATTTTGATTTTTACAAAACTGTCAAAAATCTTGCTATTTTTTGAAACAATTTTCCTTTCGTGTTCTTTTTTGTGAAATTCCAAAAAAAGTAGCCCAAATCTCAAAAAATTGGTAGAAAGTTCTACTGTACAGGCTCGACTTTGCAGAGGTATAATAGTTCACAAACAGAGCGTTCTAGAAAAATTGCATGAAAACAAAAAAATTGTTGGGAATTTAATTCTCTTTCAGATCACTGCCATCAGATTTTTACTAGGATGCATGGTTTGTCCGCTATATATGAGAAAAACTAAAAGATAGAAAGTCTGTATTTGAAAACAAATTCTAAACAACAACAATATTCAATTGAACCAGAGCCACCAAAGGCATGTAAAATGAAACAGGATCGCAAAAATTTATACGCCGTGATGAAGTAGAGGAAGTACCCTCAAGTCACCTTTAGGTAGCACTTCGACAGATATAAGCCTCTAGGCGCTAGAGCAGGTTTTCTGACTTGCCCCGAATTCTGACTTACCCTGGTGCACCTTACCTGTTATATAAAAATGTACATTCAATCATTTTCTAGGACAATATCATATTGTCGTTCAAATTCGTTAACTCTGTCATTCAAAAACTTTTTTCGTCGTGAAATGATTCTTTTTCTGTGCAATATCTTTTTTTTTTGTCATGAAAACACCTATTTCTGTCGTGCCAATAAATCATACCCATTCATAAATTATGTACATAATCATAATCTTCAAAAGATTGTAGATTGGGAAGTAAATTGAATAGACAAGTCAAATTACATATGTGATTTATTTGATACGTTAGGTACATGTACCTATATCATGTATGTATGATACCTATATGCATTCCAATTGATATGTGCTGCGTTGATTAGGAAATGCGGGGTACCTACTCTAAACTCTATAAATACATTCATACGTTTCGTTAGTAATGCACCACAACGTTTGAACATTCTGTGGCATATTTAACGGAAATAGGTAGGTACACTTCTTAGCCGCAATTGTCTAGTCGCGAGATCTGCAAAGATGGTTCGTGTAATACTTATGGTATTGCACCAGCATTCAGTGCCTATACTATACCATATGAACTCAGAAAAACAAGAAGAGAGTAAGAAAAAAAAAGTGAAAAAAATCTTTAGATACCTATATAATGCGTACAATATAAATATACGAGAGAAGCTGTAAATTCCATTCATGAAAATGCGTACAGAGTGGCTCTAATAATGCGATTAAATTACCTTAAACTAGATTGAGTTGCTTTGTAACCGATAGCAAAACCTGTCTGGACTCCTGTTTCTCTTGCAAACAACGTACAAATCAGTCCCGCATACAGGTGTTAACAGAAGGCGTATATTCTTAACCATTGTGCATAGCATGTAAATAATACGCGCTGCAGCGATCAGAGCTTTTCCTCGTATATGTATTTCTGCTCGTGAAATATCACCTATCGTTCAACAACTATATGATAGGACGCACCACTCGTACGAGCCATATTGACCCTGATATACCTAGGTATGTGTATAAGAAAACTACCCCTGGTTTCACATTGAATTAACCCATTGGTTGTTAACGGTTACCATAGACATAAAATTAGGAAACAAAATGGGTAAATGCGTATGATTATTTACGAAACAGGGACCACGCCTCTTCCTCTTGCCGTAGTGTACCAGCGACCAGCGTATAGGATATAGGTAAGGTAAGTATAAGGGGAACACGATTATAAGTAATGTACAGCTCACTGAAACTTTCCCCAGTTTATTTAATATGCAAGCTGAACTGCCCAGCAGTTTTGTTGGAAACGGTGCGGTACATCGCCAGGTACCTACACTTTGAAGCAATCGAATGGCTGACACGACATATAAATGACAATCACTGTTAAAAGGGTTATTTAGCACGCGATATAATACAGCGAAAATGGGGTACCTACTAATTATTCAATTTTTTTCGTATATATACCGTCTACTTTCCTTGTTACTTTACTTGGTCAGGTACACGTGGCCTTTTTATGGTGTGTGCATTATGATTGATTTGCGCAGGACGATGAGGTACGTGCCTACCTTGTATTTTATATGGAAACGTTAGCGCAGGTACTTTACTATGGTAGGTCTAAAAATATAGCCTTTGACCAAGAGAAGCTAGGTATATAAAAAATTACATAATTCCAGAAGCTAAACAGAAACATCACTTTCGATAGGTAGTTGAAATTAATACCTACCTACTTATTTCTGATATTATTTGATGTTTTTCAAGCTTGTGGAGTATTTTTTTAATCTGATTTTCCTCAGAACGGGGGAAAGTAATGTGATTATAATAAATTATTTTTGCAAGTTGATGTACAACCAGCAAAATACGTACATGAATCATGATCACACAATTATGCCAAGTTAATGAGAATACAATTTTTGAAAAATATTTTTATTCATTCCTTTTCTCTTTTTGGATGACGTTTTTCAAACGTTTCCCCTCTAAATTCCAAAAATAATGAGGAGAAAATGTCTTGAAGATATTTTCAAATGCATGATTCGACTTGAAAATATTTTCACTCAACGAGGTTTGTGGAAAGAGAAGGGCAACCAACGCAATTTTTCTCGAGTCCAGTTCTGATCTTTCGTAAGAATCGATCAATTGAACTTCTTGATCGATTGAGTGCGAAATTGTTCAAAATTCATTTAAAATTTTCAACTTTGATGCAGGAATAAGTAGGTAGGTACTTTTTTCGAAGAGATGAGGAATAAAATAAAATGAGAACTTGTGATCCTAAGTGTTTCATTTTCAAAATGTATGCAAGCATTTCAATTATTGTGAGAAAAACAATTCATAAGTAACTGCCCCTAATTTTATTACTTTTCCACGAGCTAATTTTTCATGAGGAGAAAAGGTTTTTCAGTGACCAGTGTTGTCAGTTTAAAACAGCACCATTTATGTTTAAAACAGTGTTTTAAACGTCGAGAAAAAAACAGACAGTGTTTAAAACAAAATTCTGTTTAAAATGTTTTTTTTTTGTTTTAAACTAGTTTTTTTTTCAACTCCGAAGATTTTCATTCTTCTTCCTATACTTTTTTTAAAGGCAAATTCTGTGGTTTGATTTCAATTTTTCAATATTTCTTGAGCCTTCTAGCTATTTTATGACGTCACATCTTAAAAGTTGATTACTAGATAACGTATATATGAAAAACTGAATCCAAAACAAATGAATTTGTGTTAAAAACGTGTTTAAAACACATTTTAAACATGTTTAAAACACGTTTAAAACAAATGAGAATCCAGCAGTTTAAAACTCTGTTTTAAACAAAAAAAAACCGTTTGTTTTGTCTTTTTTAAAAAAAACCGTTTTTTTTCCAACACTGTCAGTGACCCAAAGTATTTGTTATGTAATTTCAAAATTCATTCAATGTTGTTTTTTTTTCGTCAACGATTCCTCGAGTTGAATTCTTATTTGGTGGTAGGAGGGGAGAGGGTCACTTTCGCCTCGAGTGGCCTGAGATCGTGAAGGTATTTCAAACTGTCTGTTTCCAGAAATACCAAGTAGGTATTTTTTACGAATTTTTTCGTCCTCTTTTTATTGGCTAACAAGGGAACCTCTTGAGGTGTCACCCTCCGATTTGAACAGGACCGTGATTTTTGAAAAAAGCATGGTCTAAAACCCCCCAAAAACCAAATTTTCAGCCGCCCAACTTCATTTTTCGATTTTTGACGAACGTTTGAAAATTCAAAATTAACTTTTTTTGATGATTTGTGTATTTTTTTCTTTAAAAAAGTACTTACGTAGGTATCTACTTGATCAGTAAAAATGCTCAAAGTAAGTCCAAAAACTGATATTAATAGTTCCCCAAATCCAGATTTCACCATTTTCAGCCATTCTGGAGCCTCCAGCGCGATTCTCTGGATTTGTCGTGTTTTATAATGACTATAATTATCAATTATCATAATTTTCAAAGTCACAAAATTTAATTAAAAACACTACTTCGCATTACGTTTTCTTTTCTTTCTTTTTTTTTCGTGAAAAAATAGGTATAGGTACTCATTTTGTTTATACCGATTAAAATATATTCGCCTTCGGGAGCAGATTCAAAATTTTGGAGGAATTTAAAATCGTGCTGGAGGCTCCATGAATGACTATGGTCAAAAAGCCACTCTTGAGGCGTCACTCCCAAAATCGGTTCAAATGTGGATAAACTCGTTAAAAAGGTCGAGTATAACACACAAACTCAGTTTTTATAGCTACCCGACTTCTTATTCACGCCTTCTGGAGCAACTTCAAAATTCTGGAAAAATTGAAAATCGCGCTGGAGGCTCCAGAATGGCTGGAAATGATGAAATTTGGATTTGGGGGAACTAATATCAGTTTTTGGACTTATTTTGATCATTTTTACTGATCAGATAGATATCCTACGTAAACGTAAGTACTTTTTTTTTTTTTTTTTTTTTAAACATAAATCAACAAAAACAGTCAATTTTGAATTTTCAAACATTCGCCAAAAATTGAAAAATGAAGTTACTCAAATTAATTCATTAAATCTGCTGGTTTTTGAAATAACTTTCAATACTCGAAGAAAACCAAATGTTTACAATTTTACAATATTTTGCCTGACTTTCAAGAACTTGGAAAAAATTTCGATGAATCTATGACATCGTATCAGACTTTTAAAAACGTATCCACGTCTTGAAGTTGAAACTTTCCTCACAAAGGAGACTTTACCTCCAATTTTTTTTTTTTTTTGATTTTTTCAACTTTGGAGGTCTCTAAATACCTATGTAGGTGACCAACATTGTTGGGGGACTAAAGAAAGTTTTTTCTTGAAAAGAATTATCTAAACGTAAGTATTCTGCTCTGCGATGAAAAATTTTCAAATAATTTGTATTAGTACCTAGGTACAGACATCAATGATGAACACTTGGTGTTTTGAAAAGCTTTGCACTAATACATAATACATAAATAGTAAAAACTGAGAAGCAAGAGTTATTTTTTCCTAATTTTCATAACTTATTTTTCAACTTTGAAGGCTTCATACAAAGGGACCAACATTATTTGGAGGACCGAAGGGTGTTTTTCTCGAAAATGTTGTTATCCAAAAGTACTTTGCCTGTATGAAACATTTTCAAAAAATGTGTGCAGATATCAATTTCTCATTTTATTCCCTCGACGCTTCTTTCAGCCCGACCAATGGCCAACTTCAAGAAAATAATTTTTGGAAAAAATTTATAATTTTTGAAACTAAAAAATAATGATAAGAGATGTGCAGTCTGAAAAAAGTGAAAAGTACTTTTCTTTCAATGAAAAGTTGAAAAGAAAAGTTCCTACTATCCATTCACTTTTCAGTTTTCATTTTAAAAAAAACGAGTGACCAATCAATTTACTCATCAGAGAACACTGACTTCATTGATGAAGTCAAGTATCAAGTTTCACTCTCTCTACTCCTCCACCTTCGAAATTCATCACCCAAATGTATGGGCGCTGAATTGCATTTTTATATCTTCCACTACATTTTTCTCAAACAGAAAAAACCAAAAAATGTTAGAGGCTCTAAAAAGACTCAAAACAACCACTTTTCGATCAAGTAGGTGAAAAAATATGATTTTCCGTTTTTTTGTGTGTTTTAGATAAGCAAAAAATACATCAATTTGAAGCTTTTACAGAGATCTTTAAAATGAGACTCACACGATTTACTTTTCACACTTTTCACAACTGAACTTTTCACTTTTCATTTCACCAAAATTACTTTTCTGAAAAGTGCACATCTCTAAATTAACGATTGTGCTGGAGGAAGCTGGACGTGAATTTCGGTGCCAATGTCGATCCATCCACATTCGTCACATTTGGATCCATTTGTAGACAATTTTTAAAACTATCCAGTCAGAATTTTATTCAAATCATGCCATGTTCTTGAGTGGGGATAGGTGGGTATGATTTTTCATCAAATGACTAAAATGTTCAGCTTTCAGCAGCAATTAACCGATAGTCGCGCGACAGTGCAGAGAAGGCAAGGCTTGCGTGTTAACATCTCGCGAATGGATGTTGCCTGGAGATATGAGAAGACACTGTTTCAGTCGAGTCACTGGCCGCGGCGTTGGCTAATTCTTCGCGCTTGTCTGTGGCATGTGATTTAGAAGAAATTCATACTTTGTTACATTTGTGTAGGTGGGGGTTCATATTAAGTATAAACAAGTATGTTTACCTAAGTCGATGTTCAATTACATACAATCGGGATATTGAATAATCAAAAAAATCCATACGAGCGCCATCGACCGAGCCGTCTAAAAAGCACTGCAAGAATTTCGAGGAATCCGTTTTTCAAACTCACAATCCTCAAAAATTTAAACGTACTGTTTACCAATCCTCGAGTGATGAGGCAAACGCACACCGAGTAACATCACTTCATATAATATCGCCTTAACAAACCTCTTCGAAAAAAATACGTACCTACTTCAATTTCAAGTTGAAATAATTTACGCGCAACTCTTGAAATCGCTTCTTCGGCATTTCTTTTCACAGTTACAAGCAACACGCATCGTAGTATAGCAAAAGAAGAATTACCCGAAGTGGTACACCGCAACATGTAGAAGAATCTCAAGTACGCTTTTGTATCGGATTGATGAAAGCAAGTATCGTAAGAAAAATAATTTCATCACAATGATCATGTATCTGTAATTTCGTTCGTTTTATTTGAACGTATCTACCGCTTCATATTTTATATGGTTAAATTGAACGCGCCTAATTGATTACGAGGACTTTTTAACTCATCTCCCAATCTCTCTCTCTCTCCATGTACCGCGCTCCTCTCTGTCATGCTCTTAGTCCCTTATACTCGCTCTCGTTTCATTTTTTTTTACACCTATATTCGAACGACGGAAAATTAATATGTGAACGAGTGCTGTGAAAGAAATAATTTTTATAAATTAGCTCAATTGTCTATTATATTGAACGCGTTTGCTGTATGACTGCGCCACAATTAGGCCTACGTGTTTGGTACCTAATATAAGGTGCGCGTTGTGCGAGTTGATAGGTATAATGGCGAAGTGTAATTTGTACGCTTTAAATGAGATTAAGCCTATTATTATGACTATTTGCTAATGCCTGTGTTTCTACGCGAATTATACACCGTGCCAATGTGAAAAACAGCTGTCCACAATAAGATTTTGAAGGCAGTAAGATATAACTTTGGATTGGCCGCCTTTTAGCTCGGGAAAAGTAGGTACCTACCTATCAATTTTTCTTCCAATATATGTTTTCCATCATTTTTCGAATCAATTTCCGACTCAAATCTACCACAAAACCGGACTAAAAAGATACTACATGTTTCCACGCTCTCTGGAGAAATTCTAAAATTAATCGAAAATTGCACTGGAGGTTTCAAAATGGTCAAAAAATGGTGAAATTGGGTTCAAGAAAGTCAATATTAATTTTGGGACTAATTTCCATAGTTTTTACTGAATTAGTAACCTATTTACCTACCTACCTTTAAAAAAAACATATACCTACTTATTCTGCTTTGAAAAAAATAAGTAGGCAGCCTATTACCTACCTACACCCTTGAGTTCTTCATTCATTTAAAGAAATCCTAAATATATGTTAGATAAACGGGCATCAGTCACAATTTATTTTATGATCTCGTTCACACAAAATTCTAATTAGGCTTAAAACGATCTCGATTCACAATTCACATCATTTTACAATCGTTTTTAATCAATCTTGAATTAGTCTTGTGAAAAAATCTTCAAGTTGTTCAGGTATTAAAAAACATATCTCGTAGCGTTATTATCAAACGGAGGCCTTTTAAATTTCTCAAAATGCTCGATGTAATGACTCGGTACCGGAGGATTATTGCGATTATATTTATATCGCATATCGAAAGTTAAATTCGTATTTATTTCCAGTTTACCCAATTGAGGAGGAACTCGACCGGGTACGGTCATCTTAATCTCTCTGATTTCCGAATCCGCCTTACGATCGGCTTCTTCCTGAAAATGTTTATGTCTCAGCTTCACCGTATAAGTTTCTCTTACTTCGAACGAAGGTTTATCGATTTTGATTTTAGCATTTCGAATTTTCCATTCGGTCAAAACCTGCGTTTTTGCTTCCAGCCACAAAGCTCGAATGATATCGGGATCTTGAAAATCCCATTCTCTCTTTTTCTTCTGTACCAAAATCTCTATATCTGGATACATATTTTTTATATCGTACTCCATAACCGGTTTAACTTTTTTGAATTTCTTTTTCGAAGCAACGTCGTCGTCGTCCGTGGATCCTTCTTCGTCGAAAGCTTCGGATTCGTCGGATTGGTCATTTTCATCCGGTCCTCCAGCACCTGCAGCATCTTCGGAAGATTCGTCATCGGCGTTTTCTACTACGTCGCCAGTGGTGGATTCAGATTCGTCTTCTACGTTTTCGTTCTCGTCATCGTCTTTTGACGTCTCATTGTCGTTATTTTCGTCAGTGGGTTTTCGATCTTTGGCGTGAAAGTGAACCGAAGCTCTTCTTTGTCGGGGGCTGTTGCCTTCTTTTTCTTGTTCTTCTTCTTCGTCGTCGTCTGCATTTCCTTCATTATCAGCACCAGTGTCCTCGACGTTGTCGTCGTTCTCATTAGTTTCCGATTTCGCTTCATCTATTTTCACTTCAGAATCGTTGCTTTTGCCAGATTTTTCTGATTCCTCTGTAGACGATTTGGATGATTTTTTACTTCGACAAGCTTTACCATACTTTGTATACATTATGAATAGTTACCTACTCAGTTACTTTTCTAATGATTTAGGTAGGTAGATGCTTTATTTCGTCTAGTTTGTTCAACGAGCATTTCCGTAAATGTGTAGAATGACCAAAGTATGAACGAAGTAAACAAATTAATTATTGCTAAGTAAATCAAATCATCTGGTAAAGATGGATTAAATTTCGATTTGATCACCGGTGCACACATACCTACTTGAGGATTGCACAAGCTGCAATTGTTTGAGATTCATCTTAAAGGACACCTCTCCTCCTACCCCCCCCCCCCCTAAAAGAGAAAAAAATCAATGCAAATTTTTCATATTAAAAAAAAAACAACAACTTCTGACATAAAAAATGAGGTTGTTTCATTTTGAAAAATTAGGTAGGTACCTATTTTCTGAACCTTTTGTCCTAGCTTCGCTCGGACCTTCATTCCTATTTTTGAAAATATTATAATTTCCTGAAAACTATTGTTAAATTTTTTAAATTTTGAAGCTATGGAAATCAACTTGTTGCATCAGTTATTTTACTTTACAAATTATTAATTTTTTCAAAGATTTTGCCCTCAGTTTGTTCTGGCAAATTTCAATTCTGCTGCGCAATTCTTCAAACATTTTCAAGAATGAAACATCAACTTCAGAAATTTAATAGACATAAGTAAATCAATATAGAGTTTGGTACTAGTGCGAATGCGAAAAAGTGCGAAATAACAAAACAGCGCAAAATTATAGTATCGAGTACAAAATGGCAAAAAAAAGTGCAAAAAATTCATTCAAAAATACCAAAAAGCACGAAATTTTGACGTTGAAACTTTTAGAAGTAGGTATTAAAAATTATTATTTCGTAAGTAGGTACCTCACAAATTGTGAGTCTTCTATGTAAGTCTTTTGCCCTCGCTTCGCTCCGGCAACATAAAAAGTTTTTCAAAAATTATATTCTGTACTCTTTTTAAATGTTATTTTTGCAGACCAAAAGCCTTTAAAAAACGCAAAAAATGTGTACCAGAAAAAAGTGTAGATTTTTGATTGCCCTTTCACCTAATTGTTCACAGCTACACGTTCTATACCTAACAGCATCAAAGATATATTAGGGGAAAAAGAGGACTGCAGATCTCTGGAGAAGAATTTACCCATTTGCTATTTGCTGACGATGTGCATGGTGCTGATTGCAGGGCCGGACCCAAGAACACTCAGACCACCAAGATATCCCATTTTAGCACCACTGATTTTGGGCTCCTCAATTAATCGGCCAAATTTTTTTCTCCCATTTTTTAAAGTGCAGGACACTGAACATAAAAACTCATTCAGAAATTTTTTAAGCAGCCCAGTTTTTACCTCATCAGCCCAAATACGTCGCAGCCCACCGGGATTTTCTCGGTAACTCAGTGGGTGAGTCTGGGCCTGGCTGATAGCATAAGATATGCAGGGCTTGCAAACCAAAACTGAAACCAGGAGCGTCATTTTCCCACAACTAAAACCAAAACTGAAACCAGGAGCGTTATTTTCTCAAATTCAAAACCCGAAACCGAGAGCGTAACCAATTGAAAACTGAATTGGTTTTGGTTTTGGAATTTTTCAGGTAATTAGTCTAATTAATACTGCATTTTTGGTAAAAATAAAGTAAAAACTGATGCTAAAGGTGAAAAGGCCTGCAAACTAAAAAAGTTGACAAATTTGGCACTGCCAAACTGCCAATTTCTAGTCGCATACACAAAATATTTGAAAAAGTGATCACTTTCTTGGCTTTCTTCCCTCTAAAAAATGGAGAAAAAAGGAAAAAACTGAAACCAAAACTGATTCCTTTGAAATCAAACCCTTTAAGCAAAACTGGAACGAGAGAGATAATATTTTAAAAAACCTAAACCAAAACCTTTATTTTTTCAAGAAACATAAAACCGAAACCAAAACTGAGAGTGATATCTATCCGGTTTTCAAGCCCTGAAGATATGGACTAACTTCAGGGAATGCTGGACAAGGTGAGGGATGTATGTCTAGAAGTAGGACTGAAAATTATTAAATGGGAAGAACAAAACTATGCGCAATGGGTTTGCAACTGACAAAAAATGTGCCCTGGATGGAGTGTGATGAAATCGAGATGGTTGGCGGATTTGTGTACCTGGGACAAGATATGACAATGAATAACAATTACACCAGAGAAATATCTAGGAGAATAAAGGCATCATGGGCAGCATACTCGAGGCTGCGAGGAATAATCAGAGAGAAGTCAATACCGATGTGTCTCAGAAGGCGAGTAGCCAATCAATGCATCATCCCAGTGGCCTCATATATGCTCGTGAGACATGGGCATTGATGAAGAAGCTGGAAGATAGAATTATCAATATGCAGAGGGGAATGGAGTGATCAATGCTGGGTATAACACTGAGAGACAAATGGACAGTGGAGAAAATTCAGGAGACCACAGGGATGACGACATTATGGAGATAGCAAAGCGAAGTGAGTGGCAATGGTCTGGTCATGTTGCCAAAGGGATCAGCGAAGGGTGGTGAAGACTACTCAGTGGAGACCAGATAGAAAACAGGCACTGGGGAGACCAAAACGGAGATGTGAAGATGAGATACGGACATATGATGGAGAATGGTGGAGTACAGCCCTAGGCTGGAGATCATGGAAAGAGGTTGGGGAGGCCTTCATCCAGCAGTGGATTGAGAAAAAGGGCTTAAAAGAAAGAAAAACGAAAAAACCTTGCAACAGAACAATTCAAATTTTTATAATTGTAGCTTTAGAAGAATCGTTTTTGAAAATTTTAAATTATTCAACATTTTTGCTTCCAACACCACCTTCTAATATTTGTTCGAACCACATCTGACTAAATAGTTTAAAAATCCGGGAGAGGGAGGATTGGGGGTGAAAAGTTGAGAAAATCTGACGAAACACAAGTTGAGAAAATTTCAGCCCCCCCCCACCTGCACCCCTGTAACTAAAATCGACTTCTATGAACTTTTTCATTGCTTCCAGCCATTCTGAAACTTCCAGAGCGATTTTTATTCTCCCAGAAATAGAATTTCAAAATTTCTCCAACAGAAGGTACGGAAATCAATTTGAATCAACAAAAAATTGTGGCCAGTTCTCGAATTGGAATTCATTAAAGATGATATTGGTGAAAAAAAACGTACTAGAGGATGACTGCTTGAAAATCAGCTCAATGCGGATAAGAACTCGTTTAATAGATCATAAATAAGCCACAATATTTACCTCTTCAAAATTTTTTTAAAATGTTTTTGAAATAAATGGATGTAAAACTTGAATATTTGACCAACTTTCTGCCAAGATATGTATCTTCAAAAATGTCTCAAAAGTTTTTTTCTCCGCAGAAATAGCTCATTAACAGTAGGAAGAGTGCAATATAATTGTCTTTGGATTTATTTTTTCTCATTCGGATTGAAAAAAAAACTGGCCCATAAGAAATTTTATATCACCCATGGCAATCATTAGGCTTATTCTTCTAAAAAAAAGTGGAGCCCTCCTGAAAAAATTTCAGGACCCTCGTAAAAGTTCTGCAAACTGCTACCTATAAATGAATGGATCCTTTCATTACCTATTACAGAAAGCCAACGATTTCAAATTGGTGAAATTGGCTGATCTACAAACTATTTCATGACATCATGACATATGTAGCATTACCTAAAAGTACTCACACCACAACACCTATAAAACCTCATCGACCCACTTTTTCTTTTGTTTCAAATCATAAGAAAATGAACGACCAAATATGATATTTAGGCTAGGGACGTACGTACGAAGGTAACAATGCGCAAAAAACCTATAAATTCAAAACTCTAAATCAATAAGTAGAGTATAGAGAGACTAAAGACCAATGTACAAAGAAACGTTTATTCCAGTTTGAATCGTTCACATAGTACCTATTACTTAATTAGCCATTTATTCAATTAAGAAAAAATCAATTGACCTAAACGGAAAAGGCAAAACCGTAATTAACGATATAGGTAATGAACGTACGAGTAGTCTCGCGGTTTTGATTTTATGTGTGCATAAATGAACTTACGTACGGTGTACCTCTACCTATATATGACAAAAAGTACAAAAAAAACGTAACGAACGATAGAAAAGGAGGCAAGGGGGTGATCCAGTACAATATTTTCTATTTCAGTATAAAAATTTACGCCGCATTTGATATTACTGCAGGTACGCGGCGCGGTACTCGTATACTTACAAGAAGTGTACATCGAATAGGTATATAGTCGTCTTAGGTATATAGACGAGCAAAAGGTAAATAAGATATATAAAGTTAGCATTTAAAATGTGAACGATTAATTTATCTTGTAAAAAGTAGCGGCGCGCATTAACGATTCCGATCACGAGGCTGAAACCAAACAGGGATATAAGAACATTTTTCAATACGTGTTTAACATAGTCATAAATTAGTTCTAGACTTTTAGTATTTCGATACGTTTCAGACAGCGATGCTAAAACAGTTTCAAGGCAGAGGTGTCACCTACAAATTTTATCACACAGAACTGTTCTCAGTGCTATGTTGCTCATATAGTTAAGTATTTAACAATAATGTTACCCGAACCAGTATCGGTATTTCCACTATATACATATACGAGGCTATACGATCGAGCTTACTTACCACATTCCCTCCCTCACCATCTCCGACACTCTTCTGTACATTTTTTTTTCTTTTTATAAACTTTATGAACAAAAAAAATGTATTCAATTCGGATTAACTTCGAACTTGTCGTTTGTATTCGATGTTTCTTTTGTTTTATTTATTCTCATCTTTTTTTTTCAACTCTATTTACTTACTTTTACTCCTTTTGCTTCACTGTGATACGACGAAGAACCGTGCCTAATTTTTTTTTTACTTCGCAACCAAAATACGTAGGCGAAATTGTGTGATAAGATGATAGGTCAACACGTTGGTTTAAAATGCACTATTAGACTAAAGTGCAGTGGGCATTAAAGTGCGGTATCGTCGTATTTTTTTACCTAAAAAAATCTATAATCGGAAGTACCCATAAGATGAGTAAGTTGGGGAAAGGAACCTCGAACCACAGATTTTCTGACGAGAAAAGTATCCCAATCCACAGAAAAATATTGAACAGGATGGAGGGAAAATCGAAACAGCATTCAAAAACACATCACCATTCCCAATCCCAATTTAAAGTTCTGAATTTCAATTTTTAATTTTTTACGAATTTTTAAACATTGGTTTCAATTTGGATTTCTTTCCACGAAAATTTACAATTTGATCAAATTGATGAAGAGAGCTGAATTTAAATCCAAAATTTAATTTGACAATCATTTTTGAAAATAAGAAAAATAATCAGTGTTTGTGAAAATTGCAAAAAATAAGGTTTTTGCTGTGCGCAATTTTTAAATCTTTTTCACAGAATATAAATTTTTTGAGCAAAGTAAACTTTTTTAAATTTCTGGAGAAAATTCAAAAATCGCTGGAGACCCCCGAAAATGCCGAAAACTAGCAGTTGTTGATGTGATGGGAGTTGAATAGGCTGAATTAAGGAATTTTTCATGTCGTTCACTTTTGCTCAAAAAATTTATGCTTCATACAAAAGTAACATTGCTTTTGAATTGATTTTTTTTTTTTAATTCAGATTTTTACAAATTTGCCAAAAATTTAAAAATGAACTTTCTTGCTTGAAATTTTATTTAGGTAGGTACGTGTGTTTTCGTACCATGCTCGTCGATTTAGCTTGGTTTCTTCAAATTGGAGAGTGTGAATTCAAAAGGTTCTTCACATTTGATGAAAATTATTCTACAAAAGATGTAGGCAGACCTTTTTTTGTACTTCCTTCCTTGCGGAGGAGGGGGGGAGACGCTAAATTGAAGTTGCAAGTCTCTAATTTTCATACCCACCCTGCCACAGTGTATTGAGAAAAAAATCAAAGTAGGTAGCTACATAAATTATTTTTTTATTGTTAAAAAAATATTTGTGGAAATACAAACTACAAAGCTTTTTGAATGTACAAAATTTTGATCACTTTTCTTGCTCTTCAAGTAATAATGTTCCATAAATCGAAAATTTCAATGTGGCAACCTTGATAAATTTTGTATTTGGATAATTTTGACCAAAAAAAAATTCAAGATTTTTTTTTTTAAATACCAAAATTTATTTTTGTTTATTTTTTTTTAATTCTTTCAATTTTTTAGCTTATTATGACAATTTTTCGATATTTGTTTTCAAACTTTTCTTGGGGGGAGGGGACTGCGTCCCTTCACGCTCCCCCACAAAAAAAGTCATGGATAGGTATACAATTTGTGAATGAGAGTACAACGAATGAGAGTTTGTGAGAGAGTGGTTAGTGAGGAAGGGCTCACTGGGGAAGTGGAGAGGGGCACAGTAATTTGGATCGAAAATTCTCTCTGACTCCAAAAGACAGTTTTATTAGGTACCTATTGTTATTTTTCAATGTAATTTAAGATTTCAAAGGATACCTAGCCCTTGTCAAAGGGGTTGTATGTAGGCTACCCTCTCGAACCTCGAATATACCTATATCGTTTACACTTCTGAAGTTAGTCATCCCCCATATTTCGAAATCAAATCCCAACTTTGGGCTGTCGTAGAGGGAATCAAATATCTGCCACATTCGTGTGAGAATAATCGATAGGTATAATAAAGTCAATCTTGAAAGTTTGACTCTGCGATATCAGGTATAATAAGTAGCCCATGTAAGAAAAATCTCCAGTAGTGGTTTCAATAAGTTGCGAGTAATTTAAAACACGACAGCGTCATTCATTACACGATCGTTAGACTCGGTAGTGGATATTAGGTATATTATGCTACTGGGCGTTGAAATCAACTCGAATGTATTCCATAAACTAACTCCAATTTATCCACCTTTCTCGAATGTGTACAAATATCCAATAAAATTATCCTTTATAGATAATCGATTATATACAGCAGCAAGTAATACGTACATTACACATTGGTACTTAGAACTAGGTACCTAACTGCATTTACCATGACTGTGTAGCAGTGGCTCGCAGAATTACCGAGTAAGCGGCCTTAATAACTATGCTAGGTACCCGATTTACGCCTACTCCGATGGACACGCACTCCTCCATTTTAGCATACCATGCAATAATTTTCTTTAGCGAGTTACCTACCTATACCTATTTTACGTGAAAATATACCAGAGTTCTTCTCTTATTCCTTCGCGTGGGCCAATCATATAATCGTGCAGTATGCGTAATAATGTCGTCATGGTATGGATTCATTTATACCTATAGGTATATGTGTAGAACTAGACGCAGAGTTACTTGGACTATGATATATCACCTCATCCTAACAGAGACTTGTATAAGGTATGTAGATAGATAGGTACAGGATAGGTACTTCTAAAAAATGAGGAATATTATAAGCTCGAAAGGTACCGCTACCGTATGCGCAATGCGAATCGCCTAGCATATTATTATTACAACTATAATTGGCAGAGAAAAAAAACATCCAAGATGATATCATCGCAGGCATACCCATACCTTCGCAGTTATTGTGTTGGATTTGACGAGATAATTTGATAATTTTTGAATGAAATAATAATGCTTAGATGAAATAACTGTCAAAACCAGCAGCGTTCTTCAGCTACTCGGCACCTAGCAGCTCATTAAAAATTTGCCAAGTTCTAATGAATAAATTGCATAATTACCTAGGTATGTACCGAATGGGTATAGGTATAATGGCGAATAAGAAGCTCGGATAAACAGGCAAGTTTTTTTTTTCTGAAGTAATAAGATGTCGTGAAAATTGAGGAAAAAATTAATGTTTTGAAAATGTGTTTTTCGTCAAAATTGCAAAAAGTTCCACTTTTTTTGAAATCAAAATTGCCGCGAAAAATCCGACTGACCTATATAGTCTCACAGAATTTGCTTATGATACATTGAGAAAAATCCAATTTTGTTGTCGGATATATATAGCCTCACAAGAATTTGCTGATGATAGGTATACCTACCTACTTACAAGTTACAACCGGCTCTCATAAGCAATTAATGAAGGCATTGATAGTGATCACATCCAAATCATTGTATAAATAAGCTAATAACTTGGTTTTCAGCAAACAAAATGGTACTACCTAGGTATGTATTTAAATAAAACAAATTTCATGGCGTTTGGTTGGGAATTACAGTAGACTCAGACTTGAAATGTAATAACCAAGTAGGCCATTTAATCAGAAAACTCTACACATTAAGGTAACTTTGTGAAATTACTCACTCACATACTCTAAAAATGGCATATTTCGGTCTACATACTCGTATTTCATTCAAATATGAGCTATGGAATAGAACTTTGGGGCGGTAATCACAGCCAACTTCAAACTTCAATATGATATAGGTATAGAAATTTGGCAATAGGTGGAAATTTACAAATAAAAAGTACCACATGAAAATGAATGACTGTTTTTTTTTAAAATTTAAATTGCCAAAATTGTAGAAAAAACATTTTTGTTTTGTTTAAAATTCTCCTGAAAGTGTTGTTTTCTGGTTGCAAAGAATACTGCCTTTTTTGTCAACATTAGATACTGAAAAAAACAACACAATATTAAAAGTACCAAAAAATCTTACTTTTTAGCCAAATATCAAAAAACCGGGGTTTTTGCCAAACTATCAAAAACCCCGGTTTTTTGCCAAACTATCAAAAACCCCGGTTTTTTGCCAAAATATTAAAAACCCCAGTTTTTTGCCAAAATTTAAAAAAAACGTGTTTTTTTGCCAACATTTTGAAAAACCCGTTTTTTTGCCAACGTTTTAAAAAACTCAGTTTTTTGCCAAAATTTCAAAACGCCTGGCTTTATTGCCAAAATATCAAAAAACTTGTTTTTTTGCCAAAATATTAAAAAACCAGGTTTTTTCCCAAAATATTAAAAACCCCGGTTTTTTTGCCAAAATATTAAAATACCCTGTTTTTTGCCAAAACATTAAAATACCAGATTTTTTGCCAAAATACCAAAAAACACAGATTTTTTGCCAAAATATCAAAAAACACAGTTTTTTTGCCAAAATATTAAAAAAACACAGTTTTTTTGCCAAAATTTTAAAATACCCAGTTTTTTGCCAAAATATTTAAAAACCAGTTTTTTTCCCAAAATATTAAAAACCCCGGTTTTTTTGCCAAAATATTAAAATACCCTGTTTTTTGCCAAAACATTAAAAAACCAGGTTTTTTGCCAAAATATTAAAAACCCCGGGTTTTTTGCCAAAATATTAAAATACCCTGTTTTTTGCCAAAACATTAAAATACCAGATTTTTTGCCAAAATACCAAAAAACACAGATTTTTTGCCAAAATATCAAAAAACACAGTTTTTTTGCCAAAATTTTAAAAAAACACAGTTTTTTTGCCAAAATTTTAAAATACCCAGTTTTTTGCCAAAATATTTAAAAACCAGGTTTTTTGCCAAAATATTAAAAACCCCGGTTTTTTGCCAAAATATTAAAAACCCCGGTTTTTGCCAAAAGATTAAAAACCCCGGTTTTTTGCCAAAATATTAAAATACCCGGTTTTTTGCCAAAACATTAAAATACCAGATTTTTTGCCAAAATATCAAAAAACACAGTTTTTTTGCTAAAATATTAAAAAACCCAGTTTTTTTGCCAAAATACCTAAAAATTCAGTTTTTTGCCAAAATTTTAAAAACCTTGGTTTTTTGCCAACATTTTAAAAAACTTAAACACCTGGCTTTTTTGGAAAAATTTCAAAAAACAGAACATGTTTTTTTTTCAAAAATGCCGGAGAGTCCATATTCTTTTCCTAAATCGGCAAAATCCGGCTTGCCAAAATTGCAAAGCAATCCTCCTCTAACAAAATTGCATGGAAAAAGAACTTCTTACATTCAAAAATTAGATACGTTTTTGGCCTTTATGGCTCAGGTTTAATGACAATATTTAGAATATTGGATTCGAGGTACTGTCCCCGAATATGTAGCATTTTACAAGCAAAATAAAGTTGCGGATCAAAAATGTAGGTACCTACTTGAGTAGGTGGGTGTATACTGTATATAACATTGTTTCATAAACCTACCTGTTAAGTAGGTATACATGAATTTAAAGCTCCAAAGTCTGACTTTATTTTGGGGAAAATTAGAGGTAGGGTAGGATTCAGAAAAAATATGAGGTAGAATCTCAAAAGACAGAGAAAAATTTTGAATTTCCAACTTTTACTATTAGGAAGTTCAAATTTCAAAATTTACGTAGAAAATTTAAAAAAAAGTGTTAGATAATAATTGTTCATAATAGTAAGTAGGTATACCTACATTAGGTATAATAAATATATTTTTAGGTTATTTTACACAAGTTGACATACCTACTTAGACACAAAAACGTACCATAAAGTAAGTACATAATGCAATCCCCTGGAAAGGCAAAAAAAAAGCTTGAAAACATCTAAGGGGATGTAATATCTACATATCTACTAATAATCAATACCTATTATTCCCAAAATAAATTTTTTCAAAAAAAACCTTTTTTTTGATTTTTACTGTGCCTACCTACCTACTTACCTACCTAAATTTTAAAATTTGAAATCCCAGTAAAAAAGTGATGGTACAAGTTGGAGAACATAAATTTTTTCGCAGTATTTTGAGGTTCTTCCACGACTTTTTTGAACCCCCCCCCCCTTCCAATTGTCCAAACCCACACTAGTCTGAACCTAGATAGGTAAATAGAAATTTAGTTGAAATAAATTTTTCTCCGTAATAGAGTTTCTTTAATTACCTACTTACTTCAGAAAGTTACTGAGAAAATTTAAAATTATTTGAAGTGGAAAATGTTGAATACACGCAAATTCAACACAATAACCAAAAGAAGCATAAAATTTGTAACATGGTAAGTAAGTATTGAAGAAAAATAATTAGTTACCTACATATTCTGCTTTCCATTATTTTTAATTTCTCAAAAGAAGAACAGATTGAAGTTTTCGGTTATTTTTACCTATTCACGATGAATCGATTGAGCGATTAACTAAGCATTTGGATTTTGATATAAAAATATATAATACAAAAATAAGTGTTTTTTGCATCAATTTTTCCAAAAGTTTTTGCCCTTGTTCGACCACTCATTTTTTCCTTATTTTTATACAATAAAATAATACCTATAATTAATTACGTAGGTATCTACATAAGATGACGGTTTTTTAAAAAGAAAATTCCGTCAAATTTCACCTATTTTAACCCTAAAAATTTTGTTTTCCTCTTCCTTTGAGAAAATCTTAGCTACGCCAATGGCTTGACTAATTAACTTAGGCTTATCTAATTGAATTTACCCCTTTCAGTTTCTTCAGGTTGAGCCCCTCTTAAAAACAATTTCTGGATAGGTCTTCATACCCTAATCAATTAAGTATATATAGGTAGGTACTCAATTACCGATTATTTTCACAATAGGTGATTGGATTTGGCACAACACTATGCCAACCTATTTTGCGGAATAAAAGATTGGGGAGCCTGCAATTTTTCGGTCACCCGGTATAAAAAACGAACAGAGATGACTTCAATACCTTACAATCTAACGTCGGTATACAAATGTATAATCGTGTATTTAATTTTTCACCAAGCAGCAGAATCGACGATCAGTACATGTCGTGTCGTAACATTTTGGGAGAACCTGTGTTCGATTCTCAGTTAGGTTGGAAAACAAGTGATACCACTTCTAAATCTACATAAATCTAGTATTTATTTCAAGCTTAATTTGATTCTATTAGCGAGTAGCGACCAGCGATCACTGGCTATTATCTCTTCAACGACGACTTAATTACATCAACTCTTCGAGGCGCGTTTTCCTTCTTTATTCAAATTATTCCAATATGTTCGAGTATACGATTTATTTTATTTCTTTTTACCAACTTCACACTTGGAAAAAAATTATCTTTGATCTTTATAACATAATTCTTTCGGCGTTGAAAGGTTTTCTAAATAGCTCAATTCACACAACGTTTTGTCATCGCCCAGCTAATAAAGTATTTTATTAATGTAAAATAGTATTTGATTTTCAACATCAACATTGTTCACATTTTTAAATTAATGCGCGCACTCGCATAACCCAAATTATTGACTCGATCGCTGTTCCCTTCCCTGATTTAGGCTACCTTCTCATCTTTTTTTCTGATTTTTAATTTTTGTTGTTTTTAGAGATAGATACTAGGTAGGCAGGTAACTCGCGAGAATTTTGTGTAACTTTTTTTCATTATTCATGTCATACGCGTATAAATCTGTAAATAAAAAATAAACTAGTTCTTATAAAGGTATGTGCATATGGTGGAGCGACCGGTCACGTTTTAAAATTGATTTCCAATATCTTCGTAGGTTTTTTATTTTAATGTGCTGTTGCTGCTGCTGCTGCTGCTGTTGCTGCTGCTGCTGCTGCTGCTGACGTTGCAACTGTACCAACTTCACACTTCCAAATGCTAGATAATATTTATGTTTGTAACAAGCCGCATTAACGCACGTCGATTGATCAAAACTAACCAAAATGTGAACCCATAAATTTACTCGATAATTCAATGTAAATACCTATACCTATTACAGGTAATTGAAGGAGAACGGCGAATTTCCCAATTTTTACACTTCCCGAGTAAAACAAGTCAGCGTCAGATTTCACACATAATGTCGCATATAAATTATCGCTAATTACTTCAAGCAAATTCAATGCCTCTAGCAGTAGTAGGAGCAACTATAAGATATTCAGACATATTTTTCACTTCATACGCCCATCACGCTGTTTACGCACACATTTTCTATTTATCTATAACACTACCATTCGTTTGAAAGTAGGTACCGGCATATAACCTATTGTTCAATAAACTCATCCGTTCAGCGTGTAGGGATGTACCTAAAAAACCTATACAGAAGGCCATCAAACGCGAAACCTTCCACATCCACGTAAATAAGGAAAAAATAAATTAAAAAGGTGTTTAAAAGAATCACACTTCGAGTATTATTTGCTCTTCAACGAACGGCGCCTCTAATACATCAAAAAATTAATGAACCGTTTCTATAAGAAATTAATCATCGAGCCTTGTTCCCAGATCGGCGTGCCAGCGCATCGTTTAGGTACCTAACTAACGATATAGCTAACACCTGATCCGTTTAGATATGCGCTTTTACATGGATCTTTTTTTTTTCATGGCTATATTGGCTAGGTAAGTATCAATTGCTCATTTGGTACCCATCTTTACAATTTTTTAATGTTTTCAATGACTTTGAGCTCTGGTAAAGTTTTTAAAGGTATAGGTATCAATCAATAATTTTATGTAAAACCGTTGCGTTGTAATGACATCTAGAACAATAGTTCACTTTTTGACGTAGTAGGTAGGGAAGGGTGTCCTAAAACGTAGCAGTGCCCAAAAAGACGCACTGCAGTAGATTTCTGACAACTGGCAACACCGATGTAAAAACCAACTGGCTTCGTGCCCTTGCCTTTTTTTTTTTTTTTTGAGAATTATTGGCTCATGCGATTACTTCGCTTCAAAACCTTGCTACAACAATATCACTTACAATTTTGAAAAAAATAAAAATATTGTGGGTGAAATTCCTGTCCTTTAAGAAAATTTAAATGTCTTTGAACCAAAAAAATGTTTTTCCAAAAGCCCACAAAGGCACAAAAAAATCACAGAAATGAAGTTATTTGCATTCAATTTGGTTAAATTGATCTTGTTATCGAAGTCTCTGCATAGTCTGTATCGATATTCAGGGAATATCAATCAATACCCAAAAGTATCGATTTTCCAACATACAAACCGGTCTGGATAAACGAAAAAATGAAAGTTTTAGTTTTCAAATTTCAACCCCTTACATTTATCACAGCTGACGACCTCAAATCTATCTTCACCCAAAGCACACTTAAGAAATGGCAAAACTTTTGGTCCCTCCAAACCACAAACAAGCTCTTTCAACATAAAAAATTAGTCCATCCTTGGAAAAACCTCTCCCACTTAAACAGACTTGATGAAATCATTATAACCAGACTGAGAATTGGCCACACAAAAATCACACACAATCACCTCTATGAAAAGACCCCAAAACCCACATGTCAGTTCTGCCTGTCAGAACTTATATCTGTCCAACACTTACTATTTCACTGTCCCTCCTTGCATCAGCACAGACTATCCCTACAAATAGATGAAAGATCCCTATTCATACCAGACGACCCTTCCGAAATTAAAAAATTCTTAGATCTAATTAAAAAACTTGACCTTACCAACTCGATTTAAATCCCATACGACGGGTGTAATAATCAAGTAATTACAAACACCCAAAAAAAAAAAAAAAATTTCAATATTCAGTTTTCAATTTTTTTAGCTTT
Organism: Planococcus citri; assembly: GCF_950023065.1. Taxonomy (NCBI): domain Eukaryota; kingdom Metazoa; phylum Arthropoda; class Insecta; order Hemiptera; family Pseudococcidae; genus Planococcus; species Planococcus citri. The sequence continues at coordinate 34,351,682 of NC_088680.1, forward strand.
CAGTTTCAAATTTTTCCCTTTTTATTCAGTTCCAGTTGCAGTTTTTTTCAGTTTTAGTTTCAATTTTGCTATCGTTTGTTATGTTGAAAAAATGAGTAAAAAAACACAAAAAGACGTAAATTTTCAATATTATTATTCTTTATCTAGAAACACAAAAAATTGTATCGCCCCAACATTGACAATTTGAAATTTATACATTTTGTATTTGAGCCTTGAGAGTTGAAGGGAGGGAAGTTGACATTTGAATTATAAAAATAAACTCGCAAAGAAAAGGAAAAATGGTCAAAAAGGGAAAATGAAAACTGAAAGAAAAATTTTTTAAATTTCAGTCTCTGTATTTCAGTTTTAGTTTGATTAGTTTTCAATTTTAATTTTAGTTACAGTTTCCCAACCCTGCTTCTGATGAATCAAGCAATTAACAGAAAGTTGATCAGAAAACAGTGGCGTAGCCAGAAAGTGACTAATTGTGAGACCATCGCCCCCCCCCAAGCGAGCAAAATTTTAAGTAAAACGTGAAGAAATTAACTTCTTGAAGTACTTATTAATAGGGTCTCATTACAAGATTGAGAACTGAGCCTGACTCCACCAGTGGTATTTGCAATTCTGATTGTTTGATTCTGGCCAAAAAGTGGAGTATCTTGTTGGTTTTTAGCCATATTTGGAAAAGTCGAATTTGAAACTGTTTCTCACATAATCAGAGATAACTGCATGGGAAAACACCCACTGATTGAAAACTGTGTCTGACTCAACCACAAGTAATTACATATGGGATTGAAAGCACCCATTGATCGAAAACTGTGTTTGACTCAACCCTAGGGTCCTTACTTGGGTCTAATTATTTTACTTTCCTTTTCATAAAATCATCATATCGTAGGATTACAGGTTTTCAGAAAACTACCTCCAATTTCGATTGTTCATGCCTAAAAACCTGGTTTTACCCCCTACTTAATAAAATGCTAGCTACGCAACTGTATGAAAATTAATCAATATTGCGTAGCGAATTTCCAATACCTACAAATAGGTATATTATTCAAAAAGAAAGTAAACGAAAAAAAATTCAATAGAATTATAAGCAAAATCTTCTCAAAAGCTCAAAATTGGGTAGGTACATAAAAATCGCTCAATTTTTTGAATTTTTCATAAAATTTTGAAATTTTGGTTTAAAAAACTTTTTTTTTTAGATTTTTAAAAAATAGCTAAGGGTAAGGGTACCGAATATCGACCCCCCTCCAATCCGACCCCCCCCCCTCCAACTCATCTGATAAAGACATTTTTCTTATTCCTCTTTCACAGAAAAAGCGATGTGAGACCAAAATCACCACTGTAAAGCCAAATGGTGAGAAATGACAAGCAAAAAACGAAAATCAGAAAGTCAACATTTAATTTTTAATTTCGTTCGAAGTGAACTTGTGAAAATATTTTTTGGCGGATAAATTTTGTGTTTTAATTTTTATTTAAAGCGGACACTTGAACGAATAATTAGTGCTAATTACTTTTTGGATAATTTCAACGGTGAGTTTTCAAATTTCTGGTCAAAGTTACTTTTCTGAAGTGCCCTAAACTCGACCCCCCCCCCCTTGTTTTGGAAATTTCAAGACTTTGTTTTTTGATACAGACATGCCAAAAGATAAACCAAAATCGAAGTTTCCAGTAAAATATTCTAAGGTACTTTTATGTTGGTAAGTCAAGTACCTATGTAAATATTTGTTTTAACGTCTTCAGACTTCAATTTTGGCGTTTTTTACTCATTTGTAAATTTTAACACGTTTTTTGAGGGGGTCGATATTAGGGTCACTTTTTTTTTGGTAAGTGACAAATTTTCATAATTTTGTAAAAACGTTCTAAATACCTAGGTATACTTTATATTCAGGTATTAAGTAATAAATATTTGTTTTAACGCCTTCAGACTTTGATTTCGGTGTCTTTTTACTCATTTTTAACACGTTTTTTTTAGGGGGTTGATGTTTGGGTCACCTTTTTTTTGTTGAATTTTTGAACTTTTTCGGAAAATGTAAAAAAAAGATAGTAGGTAAATGAAAATGTTGGGTTTTGGGGCTTTGGGATGTTGAAGTTGAAGTAGAGACATGTCAAGCTATCGTTTAAGCCATTGCAAACATTTTTTGTGCAATACAATACGTGGCGATTTATTTAAAAAATAAACTAGGGGGTCGATATTCGGTACCCTTACCCTTAAGTACCTATTTATCTGATACACAGCTAGTTTTTAGGTATCGGTTCATTAATACCTATCGATGAAATATTGCAATTTTTTCTCAACTTAGTATTAAAAAAATGTCGATAAAGAATCGACATCACTATTTTTTGGTTATTGGTTTTTTCAACTGCAGTCACGAACCTCACTTGGTTGTTAAAACCATCCGTTTTTTATTTTTAAAAAAAAATGAACAGAGAAAAAACATTAAAAATTTCATAACTTATTTATTATTTTGCCAATCCCAGTAAACAAAATTTTATGATAATAAGGAAATAACTTTTGGAGGGGAATACATCTGCATACAATAATTTCTCACCCCCTCCCCTCACTCTCCTGAAGCCATAAAAGTTTCTCTCTAGGGTCATCTAAATTACCTCTTCAGAGGATGGTTTTTCGCTTTTCGGCCGTCATCATGGGTAAAGTTTTGGCTAAAAAAGAAACAATACCTACCTAAGTACCCATTGAAATAACTACCACATGATAAAATTTCCTGACACACTTTTATCACAGTCGAGAAAGTGGAGTATCCAGCCTTTTTCTTGAATAGACGCAGAATTGCCCACATCGGTGGTCAAGGGTGGGCTGAATAGCTTGAGACGGGTAATTTTTTATTTTTTGAATGAAAATACCAGTACAGGAAAAGGCTGCGGAAAGCTAGCAGAGTAAGAGTTGGAAATTGGAATACAAAAATGATAGGATCATTTTTTTTTTGTTTTTTGGCAGGTCAACAATTTTTTCAAGAAAGTCTGGCCCATCCAGACATCCCTGAACTTCAAATTTGCCAAATCCGTTGATGATTGGGTGCGTGTGACACCACCTCCCTATTTTAATCCCTTGGTTCAAATGCCACTGTAAAGACTTATGATGAATGACAGCACCCTCCTACGTTGTAACTTGTATACATCTATCCACGAGCAAAATTGGAAATTTGAAGCAAATTGGCATGGATCCCTCATGCGCTGCAATTTTGTATGATTTAACGCGAAATGATGCGCATGCATTAATTGGTTGTTGTTGTTTTTTTGCTTAAAAATACATTTTTCCAATACTAATCATGTTAAAAAAATTTATCATTATTTCAATGTACCTACCTATATAAGAATATACACGAACGACCAAATCATTCTTAACAAATTACCCATAACCCTTTAGAAAGTAATCAATCAACTCACCGACTATACTTTGAGCACCACCAGGTAGCACTGAATTCAAAATTGGTAGAGAATTTGAGATGGACGCGGCTGCTGTAAAATTAGCAGCCGCAGTAGGCAAATCGAGTTTCCAATTGGACGGTAATCCTCCGACAATGACGGCGTCGTCGGAATTCAATTCGTCCGAATTCTTGGAGCTTTTCTTGATATCTTTACATAAACTAGAGACTGAAAAATCACTCCACTTGGTAGTAGTAGAGCTGTTGTTGTGGGCAGACACTGCGATCGTTTCTCCATCGCTGGCTGGCGCGCCGGATTTAGCGCCTGTTATCGTTGTTGGCGTTGAAATTAACATTTTTCACATCGTTCGGTCAAACGCAGGTATCATCGTACAGGTAATTTCATAATTGAACGCGAATCACAGCCTCAATTTGAGCGATTGCCGATGCTCAAACATTTTCAAGAAGAAGAATCACCGACCTATAGAAAAAACAATAAACGAACATAGCATATGTGAGAAAGATTGCATGAACCAATCTATACACGAGTGAGACTCGTAGGATACACTTAGCGACATATAACGTATAGTTATAGATACGATAAAACAAAGCTACGTAATTAGTCGCCAACATCAAAACGAAAGAACCAAACACAATTTCTTCTAACGACTGAATAAGATATAAGAATTTGGACTCTGAAAATAATTTACATTTAAACTACCACCGGTTTTTGTTATGTTTATACCTCTCTTTCTATCCTATCTATGTAGTATATTCGACAACACGACGATCTCGTATTTAATCTACTGCTAAGTGTGAGCTGGGGAGAGATAAACAGGCAGGCGATAGGTATCGTATAAAATCTCTCATTTTTTAATAGGCGTTAACTGCATACTCGTGAATATTACAGGTGTTATAAATATCGTTGGCGATACGCTGCCTAATTTAAATTGATTTAAAGTGTTTTTGCCCGCATTTGCTGGGTTTTATACTGCGCCCACAAAATTTACTGCCGCGATTATTGTATAGACATTTTTTTCTACTTTTACTCAATGAACTCGGTGAAATACTATATACCAATACCTAATACCGGCAGTTTATTTTCTCTCGATAAAATACTACATTAGATTACTTTATGCACACACGAGCATTCATCTGCGATAGAAGGTAAGTATAAGGTACCCAGGGTGCGTCTACGTTTACGCAGACTGAGCAATAAAACAGTAGAAAGAAAAATTTGTATACCTACCTACTTACGTTTTAATAACGTGCACAATATTACACATCTATACTTATCCATATGAAGTACCTAGGTACTCCTACACCGTAAATTATCAACTTAGGTACTCGATACGTTTACACTATTGATGATTTTGACCGTATTATGTAATTTTAATCACTCAACGAGCTCAATTTTATGGGTATTTCGAATCATAAAGTTATACGCATACGTCGATTTTTTTACGTACGATAGGTACGTACGTGTAAGTAATTTCCAACAAAGTTAATGTACCTCTATTGATTAAAATATAGTATAACGTTAATTGATTGTTTTTGTTCTATAATCCATATTGTGCATCCACGTAAGCCTTTAGCGGTGCCCGAGGAAAATTTTGGAGATTTCAAAAAAGTTCGATTAAAAAGGAAGGTTCAGGAGTGTCACGAGCCGATTCGAATGATACGTTTTGCCTATTCATCTACCTAATAGGCTAGATACTTGATCTTCCTGAAACGTGCTTAATCTGGAAATTATTAAAATGGCAAAACCAAATCGATGTTTTTGTTTTTGACCACTCTGGTCCAATTCTTCAAAGCGAAAAAAAATCGTCTTTTACAAAATGGCACACCTACTCGAATCTTTCATTGAAGGTGCTATGGGGGAATACAATTTTCAAAGAACTTCAAAATTTCGATGATTTGTCTAGACAACTTCACAAAATAATATATTTTTTTACTTGTCTCAAGAAATTACTCATAAATTCATCTTTAAACTGATCCCAAAAAAATTGGCTGCTTAACGCACACAAAATATTTGTATGTACCTATTTAAATCAGATTTTTCTGGCATTAATTAAGTACCTACAGTTGTAAATTGCAAATTAAGATCCACTATTACATAGGTATAGCCATAGGACCAGATTTAAATATTTTTCGTTCTAAGCAAGTTTTTTTTGCACCCTGTGATCCCCTCCCCCTTCCGCACCACCAAAAAATATCATAAATGGTATAGAAACTCTTGACTCAAACAAAAAAAATCAGAAAATCGTATACAGTAATAAGTACTCCGCGAAGGAAAATTTCAGTCATTGAATTAGAGGTACAGGGTGACCAAAAAATAGTTAAAGTAAAAATCAGCATTTTCGTTTCTAAGAGTAATAAGAACTGTGAGAAACTCGGAGGGTTGCATAAATGTAGTAGTACGATTAGGAGCTACACAAGCAACGTCTTTGGTTTCTCCGAAGCAAGGCTTGTTTTGGGAACGCAGTGTTGCCAACTTAAAAACTTGATAATTAAGCGAATTTTGCGGAATTTAAAAATAATAAAATATTTTAGAAGTAGTCCATGGATCTGGTAGAGGTTGACAAAAGAAACAAAAACCGCATGTAAACTTTTTGCTTGACTTGAAATTTGAAAGGGGCAATGATTCGGATTTCAATGTTCAAATTAATGAGTAAATTATTGTCTCACTATAAATTTTAAAACAACAGAAATTTTTTAAGATGGTAGGTATTTGAACAGTAATGGACCAAGAGTGACATAGCAATTTGGATTTTTTGGATAACTTAATTAGGGAATTTTTGACAAGCATTTTTCTACTTTAACTACTTGTTGGTCACCCTGTATAATTTTCTAGAATTCAAATCTGCTTAAATTTTCCCTAAAAAATCGAAAATTGATAAAACAGAGGAAGATAGTTGTGATTTCGTTTATCACCCATTTCTAGCCTTTCAATTTCTCGTTGAAAGTGCATCCAAAAATACACCACCAAGCTCGAATTCGCGTGTTGAATTTCTTTTTTCAATTCTTGGCGAATTTTAGAAAATGTTGCTACCAAGCAGAATTCTAGAACGCCCTGTTTTCATTTTCTTGGTATCTATTTTTCAGTCGAAAAATCCTCAAAATATGTACTTGATGCCTATCACTCGTATTAAATTAGACCAACCGTATACTCAGTCGATTAGGAAACAAACACTCGTTCTTTGACTGAAATTTGAAATTTCAGCCACTGAAATTCATATTGAAGAGACTGGTAGATAAGCAAAGCGATTTTTTTTTAAATTTTCCATTCCTCAGGCAGCATTAATATCTGCACACCGAAAACTTCTAAAATTCACCAAAAATCAACTTCAGCAGCTAAAAATTGAGGAACGAGCTTTTTGGAAATGAGTAGGTATATTGCACCATTGTAACACTACACTTTATTCTTCAAGAAACATTGAATAAAATTTTGAAATTGTTGAGAAAAATGGTGAAAATCTTCGATGTTTGAACAGTTTTTGATATTTTATTCTCAATGATCATCCACATGGAAAAATTCTAGAAAAATGAGCTAAGCATTCGGTGGCGCAAATCGTATAACTCCTTCATGCATTCTTCATAGGTAGTTCCCGAAAAACTCGATCACGGTTGAAATTGCCAGGTAAAATCGGAAAACAAAATTTTTCATAGACGTATAACTTATTGCTCCTTTAATCCAAAAGGTAGGCAAACATGTGTACTGCTGCACAGCATGAGTTGCCTATTTATCAGATGGAAGGATGTGGGTCACCTACAGAACACCCTGTAGAGTAAAATAAGTATTGGAAAATATAGATAGGTATAGGTATATAGGCAATAGATAGCGATTAGGCTATTCCACTTCTTTAGGTGGCTGCAACCGACCGGATGAAATTGGAAAAGTGAAATATTTTGGAACCAAAAATGAAATTTAAAAAAAATAAAATGCATACGTTACCAAAAATTATTTTTAGTGGAATCAAATGCAAAGCCTTGAAGGGAAAAGTTCATTGGTAAGTATCTGTTTCAATTTTTGAAATTGTCAAAAATACATAAAAAAAATAGACTTCTTGTAAAAAAAAAAAAAAAAAAAAGAGCTATCTACCTATAAGTACAGGTATTAGCCATTAGGTATAGGTAATTTAATTGCATTAGGATTTTCGAAAACTTCAGTCCTTGCAAGATTGAACTTTCCAAACATTTTTAAGTAAGCATTAGAAAATAAAAAAAGAATAAAATCAGAAAAGTAAACTCCTCAGTTGAAAAAAACATTGATTTTTCACTTCTCAAACCACAAATTTTTGAGAGCCTCATCTGCACTTGCTTCGCTTGGGGTATACTCGTAGTTCGATTTTCTTTTCCCGAATTTAAATTTCTGAAAAACCCATTATATGTACTAATTTTATACAATTTTGCAGGGCCCTTGAGAGCCAATGCGGGCCCGGGGCAATATATTAATTTGGCTCCATTTCTAGGGACGAAACTATAAAGAATTTTTTTAAGAAGAGAGGGGATTTGACTGAAAATTTTGGGAAAATTCCAATTTTTACAAACATTTTCATTTTCTGTTTTGGATTTTCGAGGGCTCAAATGTGATTTTTTTTTATTACCCCGAGCAAATCAAGGGCGAAAGTTTTTAAAAATTTGATTCCGACGGGCCTAAAAACGATGTATTTTTTAGGAAGTTGATTTTGAAAAAAAAGAGAACAGGCCCCAGCGAAGGGAGTGTGAAAAATATTGAAAATTTAAATTGTGAGATAACTAAAAACGATTGCTTTTTTATGCAAGGAGTTTATTTTTTGGTTTTTAAAATTTTGGAATTCGAAAGATATTTTTATGGATGTTAATTTTGAGAAAGAAAAGAGAGCAGACTAAGGTAGGGCGAAAGCTCTTGAAAATTTGTATTTCGAGATACATAAAAACGATACTTTTTATGCGAGAAATTTATTTTCTCACTTTAAAACTTCAAAAGTTGAATGATATTATGTACCTAAATATTTTTTTTTAGAAATTTCAATGTCGAAAAAGAAAATAAAACAACTCCGAATGAAGCGTGGGCAAAAGCTTTCGAAAATTTGTGTTTTGAGAAGTTCAAAAACAGAGTGTTTTTTCATCACAGACTCTTCTTTAGCCGGGCCCACCAGAAAACGCGGGCTCGGGGCGATCTGTCTCCTCTGCCCTCCCTCTCGACGTCCCTGTAATTTTGATTCCGAAGAAATAATTTCTTCAAATGAAAAATACCTATTGTTTTTTTTACCTCCGAGATTAAAATTTATGAAACATAGCATTTCCTGTTCAAATTCTAAAACTTTGATGTCATCATAAAAAACTTTACGTAAACAACATAGTTTTTTACCTCTCAAAATACGAATTTTCGATAGCTTTCGCCCTCGCTTCGCTTGTACCAATTCGTTTCTTTTTCCCAACAGAAAAAAATTCCTTGTTTAAAGCTTCCGAAAAACTCAAAAAGGAAAATGCCCAAGAATTTCCAATTTCTATCAAATAATTATAGTCATAGGTAATAAATAGGTAGGTACCTATTGAATGTTATAGATTAATTGACAAAATTGTCATTTTTATCCCTTATTCCGCGGTATTCCGGTCGCGATTCCTCTAAAGAAAACCTCAAGTTGGTTCCTATATTGTACAAGTATATTCTTCGTTGGTAGCCAAAATAGGTACCTAACTACCTACCTATACATTTCAATTTGCGAGTTGTAATTAATATGCGTGCAATTTTCATTGTGGATTACACAAATTAAGGCAATTAAACACTTGAGAGGCTACACTCATGTCATATAAAATTTCAAACATGGCTAATGAAAGTATTTCGTTAAAAGTAGGTATGAATCAATCCACTTCAATTATTTTCCTTGTATCTACCTGTTGATGAATCATGCTCTCATACTTAAAATTTGAAAAATAAGTACCTAAGTGAAATCGCTTCACACCAAATCGTCGAAAATAAAGCTAAAATTAGACACAAATCAATGATTTATGTTGCCATAATACGCGATAAATGCATAGTAGGTAGGTAGGTAGGTACCTATAGTTTCTAATATATAATACGTACACTCCTTAGAGGTACTAGAAATGGCTTATTGAATTCTTCATTTAAAATTATTAGGTAATATTCAATATAGGTATTAGGTAAAATCAAATTCAATTCAGCAGCAGATAGGTATGTACGTAGATAGGTGTGAGGAAACATTTTTTAAAAACACGAGGAGCAGCGATTCCGGTAGCATCACTAATTGCTTTGCCACCGTTTACGTCAATGAATTATCAATATGAAAAGTTAAAAACCTCCACCAAAGTTAAATTTTTCGAAAAACAAAACAAAATAAATGAACATTTGCGTTCGTTATGCTCACACCACATAGTCATAAGAGCATTGGATCAATGATTCCTTTCACTATAAGTACATTATACACATTACACAACTATACACACGCTCTATATACAAATGTAGATAGGTATAATAACTAGGTATAGGTATAGTTAATTAAGTACGCTGATATATACATAATTGATTATCCTACCTCATAGATTCGTAGAAAAAGTTCCAAATTATTTCAAAAAACCTGCACAGAAACGATTTAAACGATTCGCGCAAGTTAATCAAACCAAAAATTACGATCAAAAACGTAAACACAGCACTCTTGAACGTTAAACAGTCACACTGCACGAACGAGAAAATCGACTTGCACGGTTGCACACTAGTGACGCAGTCGCAAAGTTAGCCTATTCCAGTGGTTGTTGTATTGGGCGGTTCACTGTCATGTATAAAGCATTCCCGACTGCTGATTGCTTGGCTAGTGAAATAGGCGGTCTGAATAGTTTAACTTCTCATCGAATCCAGATAATTGAACGGGGTACCCGTACCCCACTTTATAAAAATGCCGCTCATCTGCTGATCGCGGATGGCCAAGCCAAGCACCCGAAGATAAACCGAGTTACGTCTTAAAACGACATAAATTTTAACTATTAAGTACACAGGCAGAGAAGCAGAAGACAAACTGATGGTGAGCCTGAGCGGCGGTGGAATCTGGCAGACGAACATATACCTATTCGTATTCGTATTCGTAATATCTAGAAACCATACAATGCGGTCACGTAGCAGTACTTTGAAATGAAATTTATATGTTCATATGGTTACGGGAGGCTGCGTAGTGATTTGAAAATAAACGCCAGTTGAATTATTGATTCTGTTGGCAATATCTAAGTAGCTACAGTATCTTTGATTTCTGCCACCAGATAAACGATAATGAGAGAATTTCCAGCGAGAGAAATGAGTAGGTACCTTCATGCATGAAATAGGTACCTATATACCTAATTTGTAAAATTTTGGTACCTATCGTTTGTTCCTGAATTTAAATCGATAATTTATTTCTATATGCTCCCCGTATAATCATTTTCAAACGTCATAGCTACTGACTGTCGAATTTTCTCTCATTCCTATCTGTTTGACAAACGAATGAAAAACAATCGATATCATCATGCTCTGATTTTCTCGATAATTGTGACTCTTCTTGGCAGTAGACGTGAACTATAAAATATGAATACGTCAAAATTAGACTACATTTTAATATTTTCTGCCTATTTAAACAATACCTACCTATGCGTATAATAATTTGTTGGCTATACGAACACTTTCTTCAATGTGTTGGAGTTGATTGCAGGCGCAAGTCTATGGAAGCAAGTTGAGCAGTGAAGTAGGTAGGTAGCTACTGAAGTAATAACTCATTGTGATCAAGAATCCATGTTAGAATTGAGTCATCGTGAAGAACATCAATTCAATCAGTATTACGGAATCGGCAAGTTGATGCATATGTATTTCGTTCAATCTTTCCTCATGCCATCATTGAGTAAATTTTCAAAACAGTTCGTGACTGACGTAGGTAAATAAGTAGGTACCTATAAGTATGTAATTGAATCGGTGGGAACAGAAAGGGACCAAGTCACATTTTTGGAATTTTTTTTTTCAAGGATATAGGGGTTTCAAAGTACGGCGGATCGACTGGTGATGTCAGATTTCCGCAAAACTGCCGGGAAAGTGGTATTTGGGCGCAGAAAAAAAGCGGACCCGCATTCATGACTTTTTTGTAAAATTTTTTAAATTCCTTGAAAAATAACTAACATTTTTGAGAAGACCATTTTTTGAAATTTAAGTTAATCTATGAACTGAAAAATGATGAAAAAATTAACAACTTCGGCAAAAAGTCTGATACCTCAAGGGGTTTTTGGTCAATTTAAACGAGATAGCAGTCTAAATGATGTACTTACTCTCTACTCTCTAAATTTGACTGCTTTAAATTTAGAGAGTAAATTTGAAACAGTGAAATTTCAGTGCTTAGCAGTCACGACATTTTGGCTTCTTAAAAGCAGTAGTTTTTTGCAGTAAAAAACTACTGCTTTTAAGAAGCCAAAATGTCGTGACTGCTAAGCACTGAAATTTCTGCACTGTTTCAAATTTAGAGAGTAGATGTAGAATCAAGCCCCATTCGTGCCCGAGCAATTTCAAAAGAAATTTTGTCGATTGGGAGCAGAAAGGGTCCAAGTCCCATTAGTTTAGGCAGCAACAGCGCCGGCGCACGTGAATATTTTTTTTCTAAACAGTGCTAAAAATTGTGTCTTGGGGTCCTCAGGTCCTCTTTCAATGACCTTATAAGCATGTTTACCAAAAATTTTTAATTTTCAAATAAATCAGTTTTTTGTTATTCCTGAAAAGTGCGAAAATGGACTTAGCCCCTTTCTGTTCCCAACCGATTCAATTTGAAAGCACTTCGCCATCTTTTGCTGCTGAGCTCCATTAAACAAAAACTGAATGGAACTCAGCTGTTAGAATTTCCATGATTCTTTTATTTCCTTTCAAAATGAATTCCAGTCTTCGATATTTGAAAATCAATAGGCTATAGTAATTAGTATGTATAGATAACTATAAATGCCGGCCTTTTTTGTCGCTTCTTTTGACCAACTTTTTAAAGTTAAGTATAGGTAGGTACCCAAGTCCATAATTTTTCGTAGCCTTCCCCATCCAAAAATCCAAAAAGAATTGATTTTAAACTTGCCTATTTAATAAGTCCTGTTAAACTTGCCAAGTCAAAAGAAAGTCAATTTTTGGAAAAAGTTGTCGAAAACAGTCAGTTGGGGGGGGGGGGTGTCAAAAAGCATCAATTTTTGTAAAAATAGTCAAGAAGTGTTCATGTTTGGCGCAATCGTCAAAAAGTTTCCATTTTTGTCAAAAATGTCAAAAAGCTAGGGCGAATTTTTGCCAAAGAAAATCATCAAACAGTCTTGCTATTGCCAAGATTGCCCAAAAAATCGTGCTTTTGTGAAAATTGTCAAAAAATTCCCGTGTGTTTTGCGAAAATTAGCGGAGAAGTGCCAATTTTTTTGGCGAATTGACATTGTAATGTTTTTTCATCAACACACTCTCAGGAAGTAGCTTTTTGATAAAATAGTCAACTGGTCGTAATATTTTGCCAAAATTGCTAAGAACTTTGAGCTTTTTTCGCCAAAATGTACAAAAAGCATTGATTTTTTTTTGCCTAAAAAGTCCTCTTTTTGCAACAGTTTGCCAAACTAAAGTCCTGTTTTTTACAAAATTGCTTGAAAGCTTCTTTTTTGCCAAAATTTTATTCCCCCTCGCCATTCTTTCATTTTTTTTCAGTTTTTATGGCTATTTTTCGATATTTTTGAAATTTTCTTTGCTGAAACTTGTGGAAGGGGGGAATGCGTGCCCTCACGTATCCTCATTAAAAACCATATGAAACGAGAGAATTTTGAAGGAAGGCAAGTTTCTCAAAAAGGAAAAAAGTACAAATTGTTTACTTCATCCCACAAGTTCCATTCGACCCCTTGATTTTTCAAATCGTTTGAATGTAGATGAGAAGAAGTTAGCCTGAGGCGCAGATAGACAATGTTTTTTTGGGGGAGGGGGGTGAAAATAATTCAACAAGGGCATACTATGATTAGTAATTATTGAGAATTTATTGGAAAAACGATTTGAACGATGGGAGTACTTGGGGATGGTCATTTGTGGAGATACCGAATAGGTACTTAGATCAGTTTTCTACTTCAAGTGTTCCCTCCGTTTCGATCCTTGCTCCGCCAAAAATCTTGAAATATGGAGTGTCTAAAAATAAAATATGCACCTGTTGACCTGTTGTTGTTTTTTTTTAAACAGAGAAAATTAGGTCCTAAAAATTTTAAAATTAAATTCATAATATTTTCTCTCTTTTTCAAAAACGAATTATTATCAAATGTCCAAGCAAAGCAAAGACAGAATTTTGAAAAATGGTTCTTGCTTTCGATTTCTAAATTAGGTGGATAGATACACAATAAAGTGAGTCATATTATTGGAGGGGGGTTCCCTTCCGCCTTTCAGAATCTTTCTCCTCATATTTTTTTCTCAGATTCGCGGCTGCTTGAATGCGATTTTTATAATTGATATATTTATTTGTTTTTGTTATTTACATGGCCCAAAATTTTAGAATTTGAATAATGTTTTTAAAAATTTCAATTTTGAAACAGTCTCGAGTGTAACAAGGGCAAAAGCTTGTGTAGAGGTGTAAAAAAAAACATGTTTTAAGGTGAAAAGTACACTTTTTGACATGAAAATTCCTTATAAAATTTTGAATGATAGATTTTAAAAAAAAAAAACATAAGAGCCCAAGCGAAGTGAAGGCAAAAGCGTTCAAAAATCGTATTTTTGAGAGGTAAAAAACAAAGTCTTTTTCTGATAAGACCATTTTTTTTTTGACTCCACAATTTTAGAATTTGAATAGCCTAATAGGTAGGTAATTGAGAGTGCCGAGGAGACAGGCCCCAAGCGAAGCGATGGCGAAAACCTGCGAAAATTCATGTTTAGAGAAAGTGAAAATAGTATATTTTTGATTTAAACATGAGGCCCCGAGGACCCGCCTTGATGTCTCAGGGCCATGGGCGATCGTCCGGTAACATATCATAGGCCAGTCCACTTCTGTATTCAAAAGTAGGGTAGAATGGCTCCAAAAAAAAGTGAAAAATTTCAAAAACAGTATCACCAAGAAATTGATTTCCGAAAAAAACGTTTTTTTAAATTTTTTATGTACCTACCTTTGTAAACATCTAAATTTTAAGATTTTAATCCTCGGTAGAAAAGTTATGGGTCAAGTTAAGGATCCAAAATTTTTCCTGCAAATCTTTTGAGGTCCCCCTATATGTAGGTACAACTTTTTATCAAATCCTTCCTCCAACTTTCAAAAAAAAAGAAAAAAAAGTCAATGATGACCCAATACAATAATTAGAATTTTTTAGATTTTCAATTCAAAAAAAATCAACAATTTAGTTTAGATTTATACAAAATTCTAGTCACTGCAATTTTCAGAAAAACAAAAAAAAAACAAAAAACGTGCCAGGACAGGACAAACTTTTTTTCACCAAGTAAGTAACATTGTTTTGTTCGATATTTGCAAATTTTCAAAGATTCCCAAGAATTTGAGCCTTGCAGACGCCTGGCGTGGGTATCAACAAATTATATTTTCCGTAAACAGAAAAGGTGTTAAAAATATTAAATTGCTGTACGAAAGGATCTAGGTACCTATAATAGTCTTTATCATTGGATGAGAAATACGAACATAGATAAGTACATGCTTAAATGTCTAAAAAAATGATCACAAAAATAATACGTTCAACTCCTTACATGATGCCCTTATAGGCTACCTACAAAAACACAATACTTGATAGTGGAATAATGTTCTTTAATCCGGCCGAATGGAAGTTGCACGTTCCAAAGTTTAAAATGTCCCATAGGCCTGCATGAATTGTTCCGCTTATTAAAGACGTTCAAAAATTCATTTCTCGAAGGCATTACACAGATGGTAGATGTCAGTTTACAATGTTCCGGGCGCCGCACAATCTGTTTTTTTCTTTCTTTCTTTCTCTCGTTTGATCGGGTTTATTATTATTATTGTAAACACAAGTTAAACTCTTTCTTTATTAAATGGATACTTTGACAAAGGGGATGTCGAGTTAGAATGGGTATTCATTACAGAATGCATAATCAGTCATTGAGCCACGAAGACCACACTAATGGTCAAGACTATGTATATATGTAGGTAGCTAGAGGAAAAATAACTTCAAGTGAGTTTTTTGTGCAATTTATTCATACTTAGTAATTTGGATCATAATATTTACCTCTCCATTATTCGAATTAACTCACGTAGGTATGCTAAAGAAGTTCAATTTTTGGTATTCTAAAAATCCAAAAAATTAACAGTAAGGCCAAGATAATGCCCATTTATGGTTTATTAGCACATTTTCCGATTCTAACAACACTGTCAGTGGAACTGATGGAAACACACGCGATGGGTATGAGATAGACCGTATACCTACTCTTTGCATTAATATCACATTAAAAACTCATTGGTGCTGCGTCGAAAAAACGATACCATTCTTTCTATTTGACCATAGTGTTTGATCATCTTGATCAAAGAAATTACATCGTGTTAATTTCTCCACAATACGCGATTCACTGACAAACCAACATTTAAAAATAATTAAGCTTTTTGCTCGACCATTTAGCAAACAGATTTATCCACGTCAATTATTGTAATTTCTTGCTTTAGTATAGGTATTTCAGTAGGTACATTGAAATGCGTAACTGTGCAGGCAATTAGAAAATAATATTGCATTCGTCAGTAAATGTTCTATTTCATAGATAAATCAGTTACTTTATTGAAAGAAGAAACACAAACAATTAGGTAGTAAAACGCACAATAAAGGCACGTGCATGAATAGTAGATACCTACCTAATACTTTCATCACTGGCATCATCTACCTAATGTAAAGCTTATAGTACAATACATTGGCCACCAATAGATCGTTAATTAACCCTTCAAAGACCAAGGGTAATTCAGCGTTTGAATTTCGAAAATTTTTATGTGAAAAGTTGAGTTGGAAAATGTTGCTCACTTTCCTCAAAACAATTATGCTGGTTTCCAAAGTTAAATTTTATGATGCAGATGGAAACAAAATGTGAAATTTAAAGAAATTTGCTATAAAAAATGTATCGTTGGAAAATTTTTACAATCCCCTCCTCCTCAATTTTTTAGGGTCCACAAAGGAAAATCAAAGTGTAAAGATGTCGAGAGGAGAAGAGTTCTGGACTTTTAAAAAAATGCACGAAAAAACAAAAAAATTTCACTTTGAAATTTTGAAATTGAAAAAAAAAGAAATTGTAAAAAAACAGATAGTTCTGGAAATTTTTGTCAATCAGCTAACCTAAAATGTTTTTGGATCCAAAAAAATTTTCATCCTGTGTAAAATAGAAATTTTCGTAAAAAGCAAAATATTGAGTGGAAAATTTGTTGAAATTTCATTTTGAAATGGGAAAGGGAAAATGCTATGTAAGCATCTGATTTCAATGCAAAACTTGAGAAATTACTAACCAAATTTTCAGAAAATAAAAAACAAAAGCGATCAAAAATTTTGTTGTATTTCGAAATGTTATTTTTTTTCTGAGAGAGGAAATTTTGATGCTGCATTGCTAGGTAGATAAATTCTAGTGTCAGCTTTTATACCTACTTCAACCGAAATTATTCCAAAATTATTATTTTTTTTTCAAAAACGAAAACTCTCTTGTCATTTTGTAGGGTGTTTCATTCCAGTTTTGTAGTAATGTGAACGCGTATTATTTCTTCTTCATGAACATTGAGCTGCACTGCTGCAGTCAAATTTGTCAGAAAAAAGGAAACATTTGAAGGCCCTATAAAACATTCAAGAGAAGAAAAGAATCGAAAAAACTTCAAAATGACAAAATTTTATAGTAATTTTTTTTTAATTTGACGTTTTGTTTCCATCTGCAATTCTGCATCTTCTAATTCATGTTTGGAAATTCAGAATTGCTCGTTGTGAGTATTCTTCAATTTTTTCAAGTGAGTGATTACTTTAGGGCTAAACATTTTGGGTGAATAATAATTTCGTCCAATAGCGAGACGTTATTATGTGTGATCAGTCAAACACATGTCCATGCCATCAAAATAAATAGGCAGATAAAATTATTAATCGTTACCCACACAAGTGTATCCAAGATTGGACTTACTATATAGGTATCTTCCAATAAGTAGGCAAATCAATTAAATTATCTAATCGCCTACACAATTTCGTGAAACCTCTCAACTTCTTGTAACGAAACAAAACAAAACAAACTCTAATAAAGCATGTAGGTATACCATACCTATCAAAGAATCATTCTTTTGTAAAATGCACAATATGGTACTCGTATATTTGCCGTACACATTTCGGAATTGTTGAAACCGCTTTCAAGATAATTTTAAAAATTTCCAACAACAAAAAAAACTTAAACAAATTTTGTGAGAAGGAAAACGAAATGTCGAAGCACACTCATTTCAAACTCGCTAATAAGGTTGGCGTAACTAGTAAGCCAACTGCTTAACACAATACTCAAGTACTCAAGAATGAATAAGCGTAGTTTGTTCGAATAATGGTAAATGTCAAATAAAAGATCATCTCGAACGTTATTGTCATCAACGGAAGTTACACAAACGCAGTTTGATTACAAACATTAGTTGACAGGTCCACGTCGAACTACTACAAAACCAGCTACCTACCTTACACTTTGTAGCGTGTAATTTTGAAACACCAACGCTGTCGTTGGTCACATGAATTATGGACTCGTTCCCGTAATTTATCGTTCTTTGTAGGTATATATGATTTTTACCTTTTTTTTTCTTTCCTACACCCGCGATGCCGATACAAACATCAATTAAGAGGACGTCTTCGGTTTTGTTCTTTCGCTAGAAATTATACGAGGTCGAATAAATATTTTCGGTTAAGAGATTTTTTTTCAGAAGATTTACCTACCCGCTAACTGGTCTTCGTTCTGTATTAGTTCGTTAGTTTCTTTTATTTATCGCACCTACAAAACAACTTTGGTAACGTTCATCATCTTCTTTAAACACACAAATCTACAATCAATCAATCAATTTATATGAATAAGTAATTAAAAAACATTTGATAATTTGAGTGGTGTGAGAAAACAAACTTTTCGTAAATAAGTACCTCGCTATAGGTTCTACCTACCAACAACGATCGTGTGGCTAACATTTTTTCAAACAAATAATACGAACAATTACTCAGGTACCAACTTTCTTGTTACTTACTTATAGGGCTGATACGAATATCCTGGTAACTTTGAGAAACATCCGAATTAACAGATAATGGGTAGGTAGGTAGCTAGGTACCTAGTTGTTGGTCTAAGAACGTATGAAAAGTCCACGGATTCGTCATCATTTGAGATTTTTGTCTATCTTTAAGATTTCACCAAGGTATAGTACATAATGCTTTATTTTTTATGCATAAATAAATTTTATTTAGGCAATCAGATTTTGATTTTCGTGATAAAGACTCAGAATAGACCTATTTGTTTTGTTTTTTCCTTTCCTGAAGAAACCAGCTCACAAGAGAGCTTTTAGTGGTGCCCGCCTCCTGAACGAGACTGAAATTTTTGTAAAGAGCATATTATGTAATCTGAAACCCCACCAAAATTTCAGCTGTCCAGGTGTCCACATTTATTTTTCAAATTTTTAGTGAATTTTATTGACCATTTTTAACGATTTTATGATTTTGTTTTTGAATAAATAAGGATTTATTCAGTAAGCATGATGGAAATTAGTCCTGAAAATAATTTCAACTCACCTTGAACCGAATTTCACCATTTCTAGCCATTCTGGAGTCTCCAGCGTGATTTTCGACCTCTGCGGGATTTTTTTCAGAAGACTTGGAAATCAATTTTGGCAGCTAGAAATTGAGTTGTGGCTTATCCTTCACCTTTTCGCGTAGCTCACGTGTTTTTCGGGAGCTGAAGGCTGTGATTGGTTAGTTGTCGGTAGGTGAACACTCTGATTAGTTGAATTTTTCGTGAGGTGAAGAATTGTAGCTCAATGCGTTTCCGATCCTCTTTTTATATTCACATCTTTGGATTCATGCATATTTACTTTCTCTAGAAAAAGTGGACATCAATTTTGAGCAGCTAAAAACAGCTAGAATTGAGGCTTACCTACCTATCCTTAACCTGCTTTAGAGAATTTATGCACATTTGGGCCAATTTCCAGGTGGAAACCTCAAGTCGTTGTTTGACCAAAACACCTAACAAGGGAACCTCTTGAGATGTCACACTCCGATTTGAACAGGACCGCGATTTTTGAAAAGAACATAGTCTAAAACCCCCAAAACCAAATTTTCAGCTACTCAAGTTCATTTTTCGATTTTTGGCGAATTTTTGAAAATTTAAAATTGACTGTTTTTGGCGATTTATGCTTTTTTTTTTAAATACGTACTTGATCAATAAAAATGGTCAAAATAAGTCCCAAAACTAATATTAACTACCCAAATCCAAATTTTACCATTTCCAGCAATTCTGGAGCCTCCATCGCGATTTTTCAATTTCTCCAGAATTTTGAATTTGCTCCAGAAGGCGTGAATATGAATTTGGGCAGCTAAAAATCGAGTTGTATATTACACTCGACCTGTTTAACGAGTTTATCCACATTTGAGCCGATTTTGAGAGTGACACCTCAAGAGTGGTTTTTTGAAGTGTCACTCTCGCTCCAAAACGGCTGGAAATAGTATGAATTTGCGCTTCGGGGGTTAGTTCTTGAAAAAATACAGCGATTCGCCCAAATTTCAAAAATTTCCTCACAAACGGTTATCTTTTGATTTTTTGGATTTTTTAACTTTGAAAAAAACGGATGGTCAAAAAGCCACTCTTGAGGTGTCACTCCCAAAATCTGCTCAAATGTAGATTAACTCGTTAAACAGGTTTAGTATAATACACAACTCGATTTTCAGCTGCCCAACTGCATATTCACGCCTTCTGGAGCAAATTCAAAATTCTGGAGAAATTGAAAAATTGCGCTGGAGGCTCCAGAATGGCTGGAAATTGTGAAATTTGGATTTGGGGGGTTCGTTTTGGACAAAATACAGCGATTCGCGTGTATTTTGATAATTTCCACACAAACGGGGAACTTTTGATATTTTGGATTTTTTAATTTTGGAAAAAGCTGGTCAAAAAGCCACTTTTGAGGTGTCACTCTCAAAATCAGCTCAAATATGGATAAGAGAAATATCTTTTTTGGATTTTTTCAGCTAATTTTTGGTGCTCAAAAAGGTGGCAACACTGATTATCACCTTTCTCCCAAAAAGCTCTGTTATAGGCTCGCAAACTGGGGAAAGTTCCAAAAGTGTAGGTCATTCGTAGTTTTCGCAAGTAGACCCCATTCGAACTTTACAGGGGTATGAGCACCCCTATCTTCTTTGCAAAAGCGTACGTTGAGAAGTGCGGTTTACCTACTCCATTTGTCACCTCCCATCGAGGTTTAAACGCATCCGAAATATTTAAAAAATCACCTATACTTCAAGTGCAAAAATCTCGGAGATTTGACATGAAATGACCTAGATGTTACCGATTATCTTCTACGAAGATGCGAATTCTTCTCGACAAAAATTTGCAACCTTCAATTTTGAGTACCTACTACCTACCTACCTACCTACCTACCTACCTACCTACCTACCTACCTACCTACCAAAAAGTACCTAAGTGATAAAGAAAAAAAGTAACCAAGTACCTACATAGGTATGGTTTGGTACTTGAAAGCATGCTTGGAAGTCTCTAGTCAGTTATTGATGTAAAACAAATTGAGCCTTCGGCAACGCATAACAATTTATTTAACCTATACAAGTAGGTACATTTATAGATATACTTATAGTGTGTAGTTTGTACTGTGTACACATAAGGCAGCGGCTACTGTAAAACGCAATAGGCTACCTATGCGTGATTCAAACAAGTTTAAGCATAAATATATTAGGCCACAATAGACCGCTGATTAAATAGTTCTTTTCCTCACTGGAAACAATCACTTGTCACCATGTGGCCTGCGTATTGGCCCATGGTTATGAAGAAAAATTCGTGAATTTTATATCAAATCTTCGGGGGTTTTGGGGTAATGGCTCGTTGTCCAAATGTGATGCGGAATTACATATTCCTACGAAAGTGAAATTACATATCAACTATACCTATCTAGCCGCAGGACCATAAAATGTAGATAAGTACATTTAAATTGCACAATGACATTTGCTCTACAGGAATCAATTACCTACCTATACCTATGTCAAGCATTAGAATTTCAAGAAATTCTCTCACTCGATTTTATGAGAACGTACCTAATCTCTGGCGGAGTTTCGTCCGACTCTTTTCAACTCGTTTTCCATAGTAGGTATTATATTTTTGTTTAGATTTCAAGAATTTTCAAACGAGTTGTTGGACTGGAAAATTTGGTTGTAATTTGAAGGGGAAAAAACCTTGCCTACAGAATTCAAGCCATCACTAAACCTCAAACGGATTAGGTAACTTTGAGTTGATTTTTGGATTCCAACAGCCAAATTCAAAGGTGCTGTGGAAACCAAAGAGTTTATCATAGGTAGGTAACTATAAAATTTTGCCCCCTGAAAATTTTTCCGAGTTCCTCGTACTAAATTTATTAGAACTTACGAAGGAAAAATTTGAAAGCAATATGTATACGAGTATTTCATTTCCTCGTTTTGACAACTTCGCCAGCTCACGAGGAGATACTCGGAATGAGATGGGTGCATAAATACGGTGATAAATTTTTGAAAATTGGGCAAAACAGTTGAAAAAAAAAATGAACTCCTCGAGAAGAGTCCCCGGTGACTTCTGGTGAATCTTGGTGACTGATTCACCAGAAGTCACCACAATTCACCAGAACATTGGAAAGGCATATTTCATACCCTGGTGACTTTTTGGTAACAGATCCACCGAGAAGTGGCCACATTTGTGCGATTTTGTAAACCTGGTGACTTCTGGTGAATTTTGGTGACTGATTCACCAGAAGTCACCAGGATTCGCCAGAACATTGAAAAGTCATATTTCATACCCTGGTGACTTTTTGGTGAAAGAAGTGGCCTTATTTGAGCAATTTTGTAAACCAGGTGACTTTTGGCGAATCTTGGTGTCTGATTCAACAGAAGTCACCAGGATTCACCGGAACATTGAAAAGTCATATTTCATACCCTAGTGACTTTTTGGTAACAGATCCACCAAGAATTGGCCTTATTTGAGCGATTTTGTAAACCTACCAAAAAGTCACCGTCACCAGGGTATGGAATTTGACTCTTCAATGTTCTGGTGAATTCTGGTGACTTCTGGTGACTTCTGGTGAATCAGTCACCAAGATTCACTAGAAGTCACCAGGTTTACAAAATCGCTCAAATATGGCCAATTCTTGGTGGATCTGTTACCAAAAAGTCACCAGGGTATAAAATAATTATGACTTTTCAATGATCTGGTGAATTTTGGTGACTTCTGGTGAATCAGTCACCAGGTTTACAAAATCGCTCAAATAAGGCCACTTCTTTCACCAAAAAAAGTCATCAGGGTATGAAATATGACTTTTCAACGTGCTAGTGAATTCTGGTGACTTCTGGTGAATCAGTCACCAAGATTCACAAGAAGTCACCAGGTTTACAAAATCGCTCAAATATGGCCAATTCTTGGTGGATCTGTTACCAAAAAGTCACCAGGGTATGAAATATGACTTTTCAACGTGCTAGTGAATCCTGCTGACTTCTGGTGAATCAATCACCAAGATTCACCAGAAGTCACCAGGTTTACAAAATCGCTCAAATAAGGCGAATTCTTGGTGGATCTGTTACCAAAAAGTCACTAGGGTATGAAATATGATATGATTTTTCAATGATCTTGTGAATTTTGGTGACTTCTGGTGAATCAGTCACCAAGAATCCATGATTCACCAGAAGTCACCAGGTTTACAAAATCGCTTAAATAAGGCCACTTCTTTCACCAAAAAGTGACCACGGTATGAAATATGACTTTTCAACGTGCTGGTGGATTCTGGTGACTTCTGGTGAATCAGTCACCAAGATTCACCAGAAATCACCAGGTTTACAAAATCGCTCAAATAAGAACACTTCTTTCACCAAAAAGTCACCGTCACCAGGGTATGGAATTTGACTTTTCAATGTTCTGGTGAATTCTGGTGACTTCTGGTGACTTCTGGTGAATCAGTCACCAAGATTCACCAGAAGTCACCAGGTTTACAAAATTGCTCAAATATGGCCACTTCTCGGTGGATCTGTCACCAAAAAGTCACCACGGTATTAAATGTGACTTTTCAATGTTCTGGTGAATCCCGGTGACTTCTTCTGAATCAGGAAACAGGCATCAAGATTCACCAGATGTCACCAGGTTTACAAAATTGCTCATTTCTGTTTCTCAAGTTAGTAACTTTGATAGGGAAAATGTTTTTCTCTCAGAAATGGTACCTTACTGAAAGGAACAAAACTGTGTCAAAAAAAATTTCTCAATGTGCAACACTACACCGTAAGCTGCAGTTTGTCCCAAGGTACAATAGTCTCCGTAAAACCACGTTTTTCCCCCTCAAAAATTATCACACTTTAAGAACCCCTGACTCAGGTGGCTAAAAAAATATTTCTTGTAGTCCTCCCCCTCCTCCCTTAAAGTAAACTTCCTCGCCAATTTTCGTCAAAATCTAGGATATTTCTTTTTTACTCCAACGTAATGTGCAACCTGCATTGGAAGATCATTACTGCAGTTGAAAAAACAAACGCACAGTCTTCAATCATACCAAGAATGTGATATGTATTATTAATCAGGACAGATATTTCCACCCGTCTTCGTACGTCATATCTCTATTTTCTTATAACGAAAGGTGTAAGCTACCTAACAAACCCACTTGATATTAATATTTAAACCCTCAGGCGAGCAACCCGACTTCCTAAAAACACTTCTTCACATACCTATACCTACCGTATAATGCTGTACATTGCATACGACATGCATCCCTTTCGTGATACAGACCTCTTCAGAACTAATTTTTTTCTACCTGCTCGATAATTCGCCTTTCGCCTATTTATTTACCAAAGCTTTTTTTTTAACGGCAATTAATTTATCGTCCGTACAATATGTCTTCAATAATCGTGTTTTTTCGACAATTATTCAATTAAACTTAATGCAGCTACCTCCTAGGTAGGTACCTATTTCAGTTTCTTTTTATCAAATAAGTACCTATACCTATTCAAAAGGGATAGAAATACATAGTAGGTAGGTAAATAAAATTCTTACGAAACTTCCTTACATCAGATTCGTGACTGAAAGCATTTCATTTTTTCATTTGCTATATAAACGTGAAAAAGCTTTTGAATAAAATATTTCTTTTTAAAAAAGCTATAATTCGTCCAAGCTTAGTATGACTGTAGACAACGTATAGTAGATCAATGAATAATTGCGTTATCGAGTTCTTTTAAGGCGTGGCATTTTGAAAGTTGTGCTGAAATTGTAAAGTTTTCTTTCTGGTTAAGTACCTACCTATTAGCTTGTTAAAATGTAGGTTTCAATACTATCCCCTTTCTATTTCAAAAGCAATCTAATGAACGAAATGCAAATGGACATTTTTTTAAGTTTGCATAGGTATACCCTTACCTGCATACTTACATATTTACTCGAATGTATACCGATGTAGCAGGAGAATTTGGTAAACGTGCCATTAAAAGTAGGTAGCTATCTACAACAGATCGGTCGCTATGTTAATCAGATCTGTACCATGATTATGTAACTTTATTAAATTAATACCGTCGATTCGGTTAATTGATTTTTAATCTGAAAAAAAGTAAAAATCACGTCGATCATTGAAAAGGTGAAAAGAAGTTCAAATTTTCAAATAAGTAGGTATACCAATTCAATTGTCGAGTTAATGCGGAATAAAGTACTCGTATTATAAATCCTAAGCAGAACTTATTAATTAAATAGTAAGTATATACCTGCCTACGATGTTTGTTCTCGGTAATGTACAACCTATAAGTAAGTACATCTGCCATTAGCGTAGTCATCATGATTAAGGAAATACGTGATCCTCACCGTATCAGGATTGGCTTTCGTTTGTTTACGTTAATCAACCGTGTGAAGAGCCTCTCAGTTGCACGGTTCGTAGGTAACCGAAAATTCTACACCTCGATCTGATTAAGGAGATTCGTAAAATAATGTATGTATTTCGGTCAAAAAACCGTTTAACATGGGTGAGAAAAATTAATAATCCCTGAGTATTGTTCGCGTCTCTCTATACATGGAATGGGAATGTGGTAAGTAGCATATTATTTCAAAGTACTATTAACTGTTAGAAATCAAGTGTACGTATTTGAACCGCAGCAGCGTGCAGCGCAGGAAACTGAATAATTTATGGTCACTGGTCACTGGTCACCTTCGACGTTTCTTTGGATAGGTAGGTAATGAATTGTTTGAATTTTTTTTGTTACACTTTAATTTTGTTTTGTTATTGTGAATAGGTATAAATCGTTGGAAATTAAATTTCAAGGATTCGACTGTATTAATTCACCGTGTAAATCGGTGATAATTGAGGAGGTGCATGTAGGTTTATTTATTTCTGAGATACCTACACCTGTGCACATTAGGTGTTTCATTCGATCGATCGAGCATCTGCGGTGAATATTATTAAGGATCTTGAATAATCAATAATCTAAAACAATAAAAACGTAGGTTCGGGTTTTCTAACGCTTTTAAATGTGTTATTTTTTAATAACAATGATTAAGAAATTATCACTAAGTAGCCGTACTCATACGTTGACAAGCTAAAAACAGTGTTGATTAATGTATCTGGATGATAAAATTTTATTGTTATCGTATTTCGACAATCAGTTTTGACCTGCAGCAAAAAAAAGTACTTAGCCATCATATGTAAGTACCTATTGTTCTTTCTAATTTTTAGTTAACATAAAGGTGCATACAGGGTGTTTCGTAGGTGTCTAGTAACATGAGCCCCTACCATCTGGTAAGTAGGCAACTCATTCTGAGCCCAAGTACATAGATAATCTTATTCTTACTTTTTGAATTTGAAGAGGCTAAGTTATGCGCTCTCGAGGATTTTTTTTATTTTGCAGCATTAGAATTTTTCATGAGAATAATTATCGTGCTGGATAGTTGATCATAGGTCATAAAAATACAAAATATCAAAAAAAAACAACAAAAAACTGGGTGTTTGAAAATTTGATAGCTAATAAGTTTTCATTTTTTTGACTATTTTCCTTTTTTTCTTCGCTAGTTTGCTTTTTAAATTCAAACTTGAACTTCCCTTTCTGCAACTCTCAAGCCTCAAGTATACAAAATAGAATAGTCAAACAAAATAATCGTAATGTCAAATTGTCAAATAGGCACCTGCTTCAGACAAGGAAATGAGTTCAATTTTGTAAGTATGTTTCTTTGTGCGTTTTTTACTTTTTTTTACAATACAACACAACAAAGAGTGTGACAAAACTCAAAACTATAATTTAAAAAAAAAATAACTGAAATAAAAAAATAAAATCAGTTTTCATTCTTTTTTTTTTGACCATTTTACGTTTTTTCTTTGCTAGTTTATTGTTCAAATTCAAACTTGAACTTCCCTTTCTGCAACTTTCAAGCCTCAAATACAAAATAGGCAGTCAAATGTCAAATGATCAAATACCGGCTTTGACAAATACGATTTTGTATTATGTGTTTTTTACTTTGTTTTCAACACAACAAGGAGTAACAATACTCAAAAATGCAATAATTGAGTAAAAAAAAAAAAAAAAAAAAAAAAAACAGAAAATAAAACTGAAATATTGAAAGCTGGAAAAATTGAAGTTGAAATTGAAAATTGAAAACTAAAACTATCATTTTTTTAATTTTATTTTTTCCAGTTCTGAATTTTCCCAACTTTTACCTCAGATCCTCCCTCTCTCTTTCTCTCCGACAGGGATGAGGCCCGGCCCAGGACCAGGACCCGAAACCCGAAAAAGCCTCGATTATTTCCTTGAAGCCCGAACGTCCAAGCCCCAAAACCTAAAAACTGTAAGCTACAAAGCCTTGGCCCAACGCCCGAAACCTTTTCCTCTGAAAACCAAGCCCCGAACGTGAGCCCCGAAACCCTAACTGTGATCAGAGATTTTCGGGGCTTTTCTTCATTAAAATTGCAATTGAGGGGCTTCATGGAAAAGGAGCCTTAGTCATTTTTTTTCAGTGATTACTGATTTTTATAAGTTCAAATGAACTTGAACAACTTTTCTACAAGCTAACATTTTCCAATTCGTTTTTTTTTTTCATGCAAGAACAGTTCAATATCACTGAATATGGTGAAATTAATAAAAAAAAAATTTTAATACATTCAAAATTGTAAATGAAAAAAAAAAACAAAATAATGACTAAGGCCCCTTTTCCATGGAACCCCTCAATTTCAAGCCCCGAAAAGCCCCAGAAAGCCCTGAACACCTCATTCAAGCTCTGGACACTGAGCCCTGACACCCAAACCCAAAATTTCCTTGGCCCTAATCCTAGCCCAAGACCTAATAAATTTTTGATTGAAAGCCCAAGCCCCGAAATCCGGACCCGAAAAAATCGTTCGGGGCCTCATCCCTGCTCTCCGACATTTTCAAACTATGTAATTAGCCAAAGATGGTTCGAGCAATTTTTTGTCCAAAAAATTTGGATTTTTCTATTTTGGTAATTTTTTTTTTAAACTTCTCAAGTTAATTTTTCGGCCATTCTCAGAAATTTTTGAACATTTGTGCAGCAGAATTTAAATTAGACTGAGCGAAGCGAGGGCCAAAGTTGTGAAAAATTGATAATTCAAAATGTAAAACGTTGTTATTCTTGATGCAAAAAATTGTTTCATACATATGATTTTAACATTTTAAAATTCGAACAATAGTTCTCCGGAAGATGCGATACTTTTTTGTAAAAATATGAAGACTGGAGTGAAGTTTGGACAAAAGTTTTTGAAAATTCACGTTTTTTCAAAAATAAAACAACATTATTCATTTTTGATATATGAGAACTGAGTAGTCAATTTTTTTACTCTCGAACTTTTAGTCAGAGAAAAGAAAATGATCAAGCCCGAGCAAAGGTAGGGCAAAAGTTTTTGAAAAATAATAATTCACAAAGTAAAGACCAATGGTTTTCGATAATTCTTCGACTTTCTCAAATTGCACAATTTATTCTCAGCTTTCCCAACTCACCTATTTTTCCCCAAAAATTCCGAATTTCTTTCCAAGGGTTTTCTATTGAAGATCCCCCTTCCCTCCTGTTTGGAGTTTGAAAATCAGTTCAAATGAAGTTCAACAAAATTTTTCATTCAAAAATGTACAATATTTGTAAAAATTTTGGAATTAGTACCTATAGGTATTTATTTTTTTATTATGTGGTTCCATAAATTTTGAATAAGTTTTAAATGTTTTATATTTTTTGAAAATTTTAGATTGATTTTTTTGAACTTGAATTAAATTTGAACATGCATAGCTTTTCAACAAATTAAAATGGAGAAAATAGGCTGTTTTCAATTTTACGTTTTGGCGGTTGAAATTTCAAAATTTGAAACTTGAAAGTTTGCTATTGAATGCAGAAACTGAAAATTAAAAACGTCATAATATAATTGTGTGAAACAACGCAAAAGTACCCTTGCTTAAAATGTCAAAAACCAAACCTACCTAAATTAAAATTGGACCATTTTTAAAATAAAATTTATGCAATTTTTGTGCAAAGAAATTTTAGGAAAAATACGAGTATGTATGTCTTTTGATTCCAATTTGTATCTGAATTCGTAAATATACACGTACCATTCCCTTTACTTAAAAGAATTGGACGGAAAATTGCCTGAATGAATAATATAAACTCCTGAAACACAGTTTCAGTAAAGCTTAATATAGGTAGTAGGTGGGTAGGTATTGTTAAACATAGATCCGTATTCTTACTAAACGATTGTAGTACGTATGTAAGTAGTTATAACGTTTCAGATGAATAAAAGTACACTTCGTACTCATATATTTGCCATATAATAAAGAGATGTTTTATTTATTAATTTTTTTCTTCCGATGAGATGATTACGAATTAGCGTACGATCAAAAAATGAAATATACAGCCGGCTAAAAGGAAATAGAAGATAATGTAATATATTTTGTAACGGATAATCATAAGAATAAGAACAAATAAGAAAGAAATTGTTTAATTATCGGGTTGGATGAAGGGTTCACAGCATTGTATAGTTGCATCTAGTTAACCTGAGTTAAACGCGTATCTCCGCTGCAATATATTACAATAATGAATAAATATACTGTTGATGCGCTGATGTTTTAAGAATAGAAAAAATTATAACAATAGCTTGCTTAATAAATACGTAAAAGTTGTTTCTCTTGGAGAAAAAACTAAAGAGGTTGCCTAAATTGATAAAAAAAATACACGATTTTTTTTCCTCTTCTAAATGTTATTATCGATTGAATTCGTATACCTACCTATAGGTATCTAAAGCAGAAGCACATATGTGTACACTTAGACTTACATCAGTTGCAAACCGGACACACCTCTTGTTGATACCTGTGAGACATGTGGTTAGGTTTTATGGAAATGAAAAAAATACGTGGATGAAAAACGAATGTCTCCGAGTAGAATTTTTTATTAGAAGATCGATTATTAATATTTTCCAAACTCGAGTTTGTTTGAGAATCGGTGATCAATTTACTAATTTTCTTATCGTAAGTAAGTAAGTAATGTTGAAAAAAAAAAAAAAAAAAAAAAAAAAATAGTGACTTCAGTAGGTAAGTAACTAAAAAAGTTACAAACTTGAAAAAAAGATATTACAAACTATTTACAAAAAAATGACATTTGGTTGCAATTTTTGTCAAAAAAAGTTGGATTACTCATTTCATAACTTTTTGATGAAAAAAAGTGAGACACTACGACATTTTTTTAAGCAAAAGTCGAAAAATGTTGGCAATTTTCCCCAAAAAGCAAGACTGACAATTTTAGTAAAAATTAGCACGTTTTGCCAATTTCAGGCAAAGTAGTTCTAGCAAAATTCGGGTTACTTTTGGAAAAATGTGAAATTTTTAAATTTTTGGCAGAAAGCGAGACATTGACATTTCCAGTAAAAGACATGTCTTTTAGCAATTTTTGATAAAAAAGTAAGATTTATTTGCAATTTTTAGTAAAAAAAAAAGTACGTTTAAGCTTTGGATAATTTTTGATAGAAAGCAAACAATTTTTGATTAAAAAAAAAGAACATTTCTAGCCCTTTTTTAAAGAGTACCAGATTTTGATGGTTTTATTCAGGCAAAAGCCAGGGCTCTGTGGCAACTTCTGGCAAAAAAAAACAGACTTCTGGCTAATGTTAGAAAAAATGGGAGCTTTAGACAATTTTTAGGCATTGTTAGAATGATTATTAGTCATTTTTGACAGAAATGATTGAAAAATTAGCCAAAAGTGGAAACCGAAAGCTGAACTAATTTTGGCAGCATGCCAAATGCTGAATGTTTTTAAGCTTGAATAAATGCCTCTGCGAAAAGCTTCGTTTTTTACCGCTTTAAAGTGAATACCTATCAATTTAAAAAATATAAAAATTGCAAAAACGAAATTTTAATTTTACTCTTCAAAATTTCATTTCCAAAATCTCTGAAATTTTTTTGATTGAAAAAATGTGTTTTTCAACCTTCAAGTTTTGGTAGATTTTAGCCAAAATCCGAATACCAAAATTTTAATGCTAATATACGTTGCTAATTAAAAATAGGTAGCTACTACCTAGGTAAGCATAGCGAAACGCTAACCAAAAACTATCCGTAAGAATCAACTAAGTAATTGTAAGCTAGATAATTATTTATTAAATAAGTATTTTTATTATAATTAAATGTTAGTAAAAATAAATTTAAAATTATTGAACCAAAGTTGAAAGTTTGATTTTAAAATTTCGAGCAAACATTACCAAAGCTCAAAGCTTTATTTTTAAACTTTTAATTCCTGATTTTTGGTTAAAAGTGTAGAACGATAAAAAGATTTTTGAAAGTTTTTTTTTACAAAAATGCAAAAATTTTAAGTGTTTTTGGCAAAAAAAATACACAAATTTCTTTTTTTGGCTAAAATAAAAACAACATTTTAGTCAATTTCATCAGAAAGGAGAGATTTTTAATCAATTTTCACCAAAAAGAAGGTTAGGATTATGGAAATTTTTGGTAAAAAGTGGAAATTTAAAAAAAACGTTTTTTTTCAGCAATTATTGGCAAAAAGCGAGATGGGAAATTGTATTAAACGGAACTTTGGGCAATTTTTGGTAAAAAAAAAGCGACTTTTCCAAAAGAAAAATGATTTTTTTGAGTTTTTTTGCCAGAAAGCGATTGTTTTCAACAATTTTTGAAATGAAACAAGATAAAGTGGGTATTACGAGTAGGTAGGTACTTACTTTTTTCTAAGTTGAGCCAATGATTTGGAAAAATTTAATTTTTCCAAATTTTAAATATTAGTAGGGTACCTAGGTACAGGTAGGTATTTGTTCACTTAGGTATGATACCTACCAAGGTATAAAATTACTTTAATCTGATAATAGGACGTAGACGCATGAATTCATATTCATATGGTAGTTACCTATCCTTTGTTTTCTAATCTACTCACATTAATACATATTTGGCAGTTGACTGTGGGCACAACGATACCTTACCCATTGCAAAGTAAATAAATCCCGTCAAATGGACGAACTCAAATCAGTCTAATTTGCAGAAGTTGAAGCGATCAAGTTAGCAATCGCCGTAAATTCTGCCTCCCGGATCCAAAAATATATAAGATATGATTAGTTACTCGAACCGGTTAATAATTCATTTTTATATTGGCACATCTCACCAAGGCTTTTAAGTTGAATAAACACTCATTTTCCCAGCTCCCGTTCACTTTTTCATCCGAAAGTGAGTAAGAAAAATCGTACGCAGAGCCTTATTTAGTCAACTCATTATCTGCATACCATGCAATCAATCCAGCTACTTGATTTTTAACTGCCTTTTTCATGAATTAGGTAGGTAGGTATATACACTATACAGTTACAAGAAGGCAGCGAGGTATTGTTATGGATTTGATACTTTCTCCATGATAGCTGTCTAAAAGATCGATATTGTACTATCTATAGTTGACTTTGTGAAGTAATTCCATTTTACGTTAAATATGTAAATTTATCGAACAGACTTATTGAACCAAGTTGGTAAAGTCGCACATTATCCAGCAACGTAGTAGTAGTAGTAGTAGTAGTAACTTCTTGAAACGCGTAGTAAGCTATGATCGTATACGTCAGTGGGAGGTAGAATTGGTTACAACAGTGTTCGCATCTCGCAGACTGTGATAAATTACTTCATTAAGCTGAAGAGATAATTTTTGATCTGGTAAGCGATGTTCGTACGCTGAACGATCATTTATTCGGGGCTGACGAATATCACCATGTAACTGGTAAAAAAACATCTATCATCATATATCACCCTAGACTCTCGCGTATATTACCGTACATCAGAATTTATCGGTACGCCACGGTGCGCGTTCACTTGCACACGTCTAATCACGTATTTATAATTATATTAGTATTTACGACTCAGTGCCTGCTACTGACTTATTGATACGTATGTATTTATTTCGTCGTTTTTAAAGATTGTTTCTCATCCATAGGTACTAGGTAGGTACCACTCTTAATCGAGCTGCGTCTTCACAGTCTCCAAAGTACCTATCTCTACATGCACTGGCATTTATATACCCATGAGATCGTATCGCAAAACCGACTGATTGGTCCAATGATGAAAGGTCAATTTGACAGAAGCCCTATATGTTAACTACAATTTATGGTTTTATTTCTGAAACATGGCTTTAATTAGGTTATCTTATGGGCCTTAGATGTTCTTGCTCAAAAGCATTTTTTTTTACTGCCTCTGCGTAAGCATGTGTAATGTCGTATGATTTATCTTTCTTCGCAGGAGTGCATAAAGTTAAGGGAACTAGTTAATTAACTAAACAATATGTACCTAGGTGTACCTACGAGTTCAGAGATAAGCTAACTGCAAGCAAAGTAATGCTGCGAACGAATTTTAAAAATAAAATTATTGTCACGAGTTGGAAACGGATTCTGGAGAATCAATTTTACACAGCTAAGAAATTTCTGGTTTAATAGGTTTTCCCGGTTGAAAAATTCCAAGATGATTAAAAATTGAAAAGATATTAAACAATTAAAAAAGAGCAGGTCGCATTTAAAAGATCTTTCATTTTGTATTTAAATTCAGTTTTGATGAAAAAATAATCTTGACAAAATTCGCTCGAATGAGTTTAACCGTCGCCAAAAATTAACACTTTTCAATCAGTGTAACGATGAAATCAAAGCTTCAATTAAAAATAAAGGTAAAAATAACGAATTTGTCAACTAATATACTAGGTATATATATATTTAAAATTTATTCATGTTTATCTACATTAATTTGTATAAAAATATATAAAGTTAAATAAAATAACGAATGGTGTATAAAGAATAATATATCCCGAATTTTCATGCATAAGTTAACAATTGAAAAAAAATAAATAAAAACATTACAGAAGCTTTTGCAACACTTCGACTTTGATTAAAAGTCATTTACTTAAAGGTAGAGTGTTCATAAGGACGAAAGAAAACCCCGATGAACACGAAATCTGTATTGAAGACAAGCTGACTAGAGGAAGAAAAACAGAGTAACAAAAATGTTCTCAATATCCAACTTTCACGAACTCCATAAAACAAAATTATTTAAATGCATCCGTATACTTCTACGAAATTTATCATTGAAACAATGAAATGATTGCTTACACAACAAAATATGAACATTTTTAGAAACCTAAAATGCTTTATAAAATGACCGAGTATAAAAGTAAAATAATACCTATGTAAAAATCTTAATATTAAACCTGGCCATGTTCTAATTTATACACCGCATGATAGGCATTACGAATTAGTGCGTAAGGAAAGCAGGATTCCAGAAGATCCATCGTTAAGAATGGTGATTCTTGAACAATCTATTTGTAAAAATAAATAAATCAATTAAGTATCTCAGAAATTAAAAAAAAAAAAAAAAAAACAGAAGATTGATTTAAAAATTAAAATATTATACTAACTTGATCCAACAGAAGGTAAACGGATTCGCGATTTTTTATCATTTCCTTATCAGTTTCCTGACCTAACCTTAATAAACTGGAAGACGCCAACTGAAATTACGAAACGAAATTAATTTTTTAAATAAAATTACATTTTCATTTTACTTGAAAAAAACTATGACACATGTCGATTTTATTCACGCTATATTTTGAAAATTATCAATTAACCGTACGTTTCGGCACTCTCGTTGCCTTCTTCAGCGGTAGAAACAAGACTGAAAGTATAACACAATTACGCAAGTACAGAACATAGATGAAACGCAGTACATAGATAAAAAGATGAATGAGACTAGAAAAGACATTGTGTTATACTTTCAGTCTTGTTTCTACCGCTGAAGAAGGCAACGAGAGTGCCGAAACGTACGGTTAATTGATAATTTTCAAAATATAGCGTGAATAAAATCGACATGTGTCATAGTTTTTTTCAATATTTCGCCTTGTCACGCGTAATAATTCTACTCCTTTTCATTTTACTGAAAAAATAGCACTACTCACGGCTAATAATTCTTTCATCCTATCTTCGATATCCCCTTGATTACATATTGTAAACAGTGCTCCGAAAATATGGTTAATAGCGTAGGAAAGACAATGTATGTTATTTGAGTGACCTTCCAACGAAGCTCTAAAGAATGAATTATCATTACATGCCAACTTGGGCACCGAAACTGCCACAAATACCATCAATAAACACGCTAATAAATGCTCGTCTTCATCCACTTCTGAAAAAAATTACATCGCAAATAAGTCAAAATTCACATTATCATGTTTGAACATGACTTCATCACTCACCACTTTTAACATTACGTAATGCGTTGACCAACGTGGGATCAACTTTACAGGGTAATCCAGCAGCTGAAGCCATCTCGCTGATTACCTGCGCAAAAAAAAAACGCGTATTAAAACTAGAGGTAATTTTTTACAAACACGATATTTTTGATTTATAAAAATAAACGTACCAGTGAATCGACACCGTTCGTATTATGACGAAAATCTAGAATAGAACTTAATAAAAATGGAATTCTTTCCTCTAGAACGACTACTAAAGCATCGTGAAGTATTTGACGAAAACTGAGGATTACTCCGATGATCGTCATTCTTTGCAGCACATTGTCTACATCTGTGAATATTACATTAAAATTATTTTCAAATATACTTAATATAATATTGTACATACGAAAAATTGACTCACTTTGAAGCTTTTTGAATTGTTCTCTCATAATATCTGGCTTATCGAAATTTGTCCTTAAAGTCAACAGGACATCTTTATTTCCGGAGACCAGTTTCTGATTGAAAACAATCACATTTTTTAAATTCATGTCGAGCATAAAAAATGTTTTAAAAAATAAAATAAAA
This sequence comes from Planococcus citri, assembly GCF_950023065.1. Lineage (NCBI taxonomy): Eukaryota > Metazoa > Arthropoda > Insecta > Hemiptera > Pseudococcidae > Planococcus > Planococcus citri. The sequence goes on from NC_088680.1 coordinate 34,387,454, forward strand.
TCACAAATTACTTTCAATTCTTGAACTTGGCTGGAAATATGCCACATTAAAGTTTCGTTTATTAATTTCATTCCATATGGGCCTATTAGATCAGCCAATGCTCGTAATTCATTCATATCCGAAAATTCTTCAGCGTTGAAAGGTATAGCACTTTCAGCAGTCAAACTAATAAAGGATCTTTGATTCATAGAAAAGCAAATATTTCCAGCGCTGATTCTTCTGAGCAGTACTTCCGAGTACCTAAGATACAATAAAATGTTCGATATTAATAAAAATAATGCTCAAATTAAATAATCTAAAATATTCGGAACAAGCGAAAATATAAATTTACCATTGAGTGTATAATGCAGCTATAGTTTTTTCACCATGTGAGTCAGCTTGTTGGGTTTGTTGCAGCAAAACGTTGTTGAAAACTCGAGTAATATCGATATGTACTATAACAATTGATCGAATGTAATAATGTTACAGAAATAAAGGATTTCGGACTTCAGAGGTTAATAAATTTACCATGATTTTCTACAGCTTGTAAAACATTCATGTAGGCTTGAACGCTGGCAAACAACTCCGAAGGTTTGGCGATTTCGCTGGTATCCGGATTATACATCACCATACCAACGAGAGCTCTTGCGAATCTGTTTTCTAAATGTTGATGCAGGTATTCTCGAGGAGCAAATGTATACTCCCAAACGGAAATGGTGGTGCAGTAATTCAACGCGTAACACAATTCCGTTAGAGCCATATGCAGTTTATCCATTCTAAAAAATATACGAATATTTTAACGAATCAACTCAGCAATATGTATCTGAATTTGAAGCACATGTTGCAAACATACGTGGTCAAATTTTCTCGCGTTTTTCTGTACGTTTCGATGCCCGGTTTCTCTATTTCAAAACCATTCTTCTTGTTTTTATCTTTTCGTTTACGCGTTATTACTTGTGATATAAGAAGCGCACAATGCTTCGGTAGCAGCTGCAACAAATTACAATTGTAGCGGATGATTTCAAGATTTTTTCCCAATAATTTTTAAAAACGTTGGAGTTTCCACTACTTACTTTATCACTCATTGTACACTGTTCATCGCAGATTGTCGTAATAATATTTTTAGCTTCTTTGGCCATCTCATCTAAGAACATATTGACCACGGATAGACTTCTTTCTCGAATATGATGTCTCTGAAATAAATCTTTCAACTTTAGATAATCGAACTCGACCTTCAAAATATCATTTCCGAGATCAACTTACTTCTTCGGGGCACAGCTCATGTGTGCATACCTGGAAATGGCTACAAATCAAAGGAAATGCAATTATGTACCGATTCTGCGCCGGAAACTCTAAACACATGTGGAATTGCTCTTCGAATAATTTACTGTAAAAGCTACATCGACAAAAAAAATCATTAGTTTTGAAGTTTATTTAGAATATTGAGGAAAGGAAACTCATATAAAAACAAGTGTACCAGAAAATTGATAAATCGGAAACATCCACCAACATTTCATCGAGATAATCAACCATTTTGATGTGGAAGAAAACGTTATCCAAAAGGTTTGCGATGTCTCGGTTGTCGAATAAAAATAACTGCGATTTACTCAAACTTGTATATGCTTGAAGACGGAACCAATCCAAGCGCAAGGCTCGAAAATCGAATGTTTCTCCATTTTCAACTGATGAACAGAACAAATTCTACATTATTAAACTGTGTGCATATTGAAACAATATTTTGGTCTGAAGGACTACTTACTTTGCTTTACAGACAGGTTAGAAATGTCGTTGGCTAACGAAGACAATATCAACGATTCATCTTCTGGACATACGCCCAAAGAGTGTAATCTTTGATTTAAAGTAATAGCGTCGAAATCGTGCAAGTATTGAATATAATATCGTTGGATGATTTGGCTGTATTTTCTAACCAACACTGCAACATTACACAATAAATTATAAAACCTTTCAAAAGAGAGAGAAATCAATCTCCCAAAATCGAATCAAATATTATTTAAAAATTATAAACCTACTTCTCAACTCTTCCATATGAAACAGTAATTCAGGTAACTGACGATCAACTAAATCTTCAGTGGACTTTCCTTTCGTTTTTTGAAGCGGTGGGTTAGAACTATGACGTAACAACCAATGTACTTCATCCCGAGCGTAACATAGACCAATGAAAATCAACAAAGCCTATGAAATAGCAAAGAAAAAAAAAGGAAAAAGTAATTGGACGTTCATAAATATAATGAAAATATGTACTTTTTAAATGTCGACATACTTTTGGTCCTAAAAGGCCAGGCTGATCGGTAAATATCAATCCCAATTCTTTCAAAGTGGATTTCAAAAACTTTCTACGTTCTCTGTGTTTGTAAGAACTACAGAACAGAAGAACAAGTCAATAAACTGGAAAATGAACATAAATTTTTTACGTACTAATAATGAAATACTAACGCTTTCTGAACAGCTTGATTGTAACAATCTTTAACTTCGGAGACACGTTTGCCATATCCTTTGATGCCATCAAAAAACTGTTGTATATGACCATGCACGTACAATACTTCATCTCTAAACAACGGTATCACCCAGCTGGATTCCAGTGCAGCTAACCATAACTTATTCGCTTGCTCCTGAACCAAAGCTTGATGGCAAAGCATGAACGAAACTATAACAAAATAACTGCGATTAAATCAAACCGACTTTGGTAAGCACTAATTCCATAATAAATTAATCTAATAAAGATTACATATGATCCATTTTTCCATAACGTCGATGCTCAAGTATTCACAGGAAGTATATTCCGTTTGAGTTGGTTTCAGTAGGTGATTAGGATTACTAATGAAGCTCAATTTTTGATCAGACCTGAAATATTTACACGATGAGTCTAGAAAGGTCCACACATAAGGGAAAGAATGAACTTTTCTGAGACGAAAAATTACCTCCATTTATCCACGGATAGTGTCCTATTGATATAAACCGGCCATAAGGACATTGCTGCTGATAATAAGAGTTTCGAATGAGGAACAAACTCATCAGCGAGTTTCTTCAGAGGAGGATCAAAATCGGTTATCATGATACCTAATCTCGGAAAACTGGCATCACTGCGGCAAATAATAATGAGTAATTGTAAAATTTCTACAACCTGGCAGAATCTGATAAATAATTATGTTTCCTAGTAAAGTATATTATTTACCTTTGATGATGAATCAATTCGTAAGCCGCATTAAACAATCCAAGAACTGCTTTTCTATCTTCAACTCTAGATAGAAGGATCATCAAAGTGACGTAGGTGGACACTAAATCCAAATATGCTTTGGTCAACTCAAAATTGACCGTCTGTGGAGAAAAATATTTTCTTAGAATACAATCAAAAGATGAATAATACAATTAAGAAACTTACAATATCAAAGTGTAGTTGACAGGCATCCATGGTTGTAAGTAATTCGCAAACGTTATCTCTAAAATCGAGTAAATCGACAAAAGTGTAGTAATATAACGATAACGACTTGATGATGTCATTTTTTATGGGAACTACCGGTTGCAACTGAAATAAACTCAATTTATTAGACAACTTTTCATTGATGAGTACATATATAAAAGACTATTACAAACTTACTGATTTCAAATCAATAGATGGAAATTTTCGAATTATATATTTGATGCTGGATTCCAAACTTTTATCCGATAGAAAGGCAGGTTTAGATTTCGCGTCTCCACATGCCTGAAAGTTGAATTTCGTAATTATAACTCTAACTTTAGATACTGATAGAAAATCATTCAGAATGAAATCATTTTCAATAAATAAATATGAGTATTGATGACAGCAGATGTGCAAGTTTCAATGAACACATAACACCGATTTGAGGGTATAATATAAGCTAAACTAAGTGAAGAAAAAAAGAACTGGAAACGGTATTGTATGAACAAAAATTATTTACTTTTTTGATGTTATAGATCCTTGTAAGCATACCAGTTCCTCGATCATTGATGATGCTTAATTTTTCGGCCAATTTTTGTTGACTGGAAGTAAGAGGGCGGGCCATTTCTGAGTTTAAATATATTTTAACGCGATTATGTTATTAAAAGAGATTATTCAAACATTGTACTTGACAAAAGAATCATTACACACTTTCTACGAAGATAAATTAATTTACCATCGCCACAAAACACAAGAGGTAATCAATTTATCAGGATTGAGGAGTGTTTTTAAAGCGAATACACACACACACATTCAACCATTCAACTACCACAACCACAACAACAACAACTACTACGTCACCGCTCGTGTTTGCTATTTTGAACATTGGGCAGACCAAACTTCAGGATGTGGTGCGTGTTGTAACTTCCATCATTCATGATGATCGATGATCGGATGATCAAAATCATATTTTTGATCACAGTTCGCAGAGTAGAATGGGTAGACACTTCTTGACAGTCATTAGTCAATACTACTGTTTTATTTAACGTAATTTAACTATAAATGCGGTAGATTGACGGTGAACAAAATTGAATCTCAATAAATTCTATTCTCACCTCAAAGTCAAACTTGAACATGATTCAATAAAATAAACGCTGCTCAGGTCGAGTTCTTTGATCCCATTACATTTTTATTATTGATGAATTTGACAATGAGGTGGGTCGCGAGAAAATTATTTAAGAATACGATGCCAACGTCATGACCTATCTACGACACGTACCTGTACTTTTTGGTTTTTTACAAAATGGTTTTCAATTCAAAACTCAAAATTTGGAAATTTGTATGCTTGATTCGTACTTCTAGTTCATTAATAATTTTTTATGAATGATTTTCCATTCACAAAAACTCTAAAGAATGATCACATCAAGTATATGAGTAAAAGAAGGGGGAAAACAATACAGCGTGTAGTTTAGAGGAATATTTATAATTCGAATAAAATTAACATTTTTAAAACACTTACAAAAACTAATACAATGATTTTTTTTGTTTCTTTGTTCGACGATAACAAAAAGTATAAATTAATTATTAATAATTCAACAGTATCACTATAACATGGACGGATTGAATAACAACCTTGGACAGAATATTCGCTAGAGAGCACCGAGAATAAGTACATACAGAATGTTCAAGATTAGTGACCCCCGTTCTTTCCGGAGAAGTTTCCCTCGAAAAATAAATAAAACTTGGCTTTGGCTACGTACGTTTAATGTTGACAAAACCTTTTTATGACTTCTTCCGGAAAGGGGGTCCACTGATTTCGAACAAGCTGCACACACAGTTCGAGTAGGGAAGGTACATGTACATACAATGGAATGTTCAAATATACTAAGCTATTCATCACATTAACATAATTTTTCTTCATCGTACAAAACAATAAATGCTCCACGGTGAATATACTTAAATAAAATTAATCTACTTCGTTTGATTTAGTATAAACGACAACAATTAATTTGTCATCTTGCACGTATCCCTGAGTGTATAATTCGGTTATTCTTACAGTTTCGTTGAAACCGAATCCTCGAGGATTAATATCAAGAGCCGGTCGTTGAAAAGCCTCCATCGCGTTTGACTTAAAAGTTGACTTCAATCTCAAATTTGGATCCAGAGGATGGATAATGCAAATCGTGAACTCTCCAACAAACGGCCACTTCAAAATGAAATCATAGTTTCCCTTAACTAGATGTAATAATATTGCTAACGCGTCGGAATTCTTAGGTGACAACATCAATCGTACGCGGAATCTAAAATACGAAAAATATAATTCGAACATACGAGTAATATAATATTTCATTTGAAATTCAACCTCAAATACCTGTATCCGAATTCCGAAGTTGAAAACATTGGACTGTAACAAGCGTGGTTACGGTCCAGTTTCATTTGTGTGACCATTTCACGGAATTTGGGCACTTTCCAAACCAGCACACCGCTGTTCATTTCTGGATTGCTAAATTTCGCGTAATTGGTTCCTGACAAACTTCTATCCCATTGCGTTGACATGTTTTTCATACGAATCATATATTCCATCGAACGTTGCTCTAATTCCGTTAATTTTTCATACACATCACTGTAAAATTTTTCAAAAAAATAAATTAGGTACATACTAAGTAAACCATTTTTGGTAAAACAATAAATGTATGTAGACATTACTTCAAATAAAACGGCAACCTTCCAGGTAAATTTCTATCAAACTCTTCACCTTCGGTACAACTGTCATCGTGAGGACAATGATTACGGCAATTTTGAAACCGATTGCTTAAAATTTTATGTTCCTTTAGCAACAGCTATCAACAGAAACCATAATATCATTATAGTAATCGACTGATCGGAAAATGTCACTTTTAAAAAACAATTTTTTACCTGATTGTGCTGCATTACATCATGTTTAAGATGATTGAGAAGTTGTAAAGGTAAAGAGGTAATCTTAAAGTCGCATCCTACACTACGAAAAGGGCAATCAAAACATTTGATCTTTTCACCAAAATCACCCTAAACAAAACGATTAAAAAGAATAACATAATTTCGAAGTAAAAATTGACTCGATAATTCAGTGACAACCTACCGTTCTATGTTTGCAGTTTTCCAAATGATCTTCATAATTTTTAGCGGAGATTGGTACAAGGCAACCTTCGTTAGGGCATATTACCACAGTTTCTTCTATTTCTCGTTTGGTATAATTATCAGGAAATATTTCATTCGGATTTAAGATCCTGTTATCGATTGGGCACCTCTTCTCATTATTTCTACAAAGAAATGTCAAATTTAGATCGATTGAATAGATTCAACTGAAATGACGATATGAGAGTTTTACATTATCTTACTCTAAACAGCTGGATAAGCAAATGTTGCAAAAACGATGACCGCAAACTGTTATCACTGGATCTTGCAGAAAACAAAAACAAATTGGACATTCGTACCGATTTTTTGCTTCTTTTGCAGTGACTGGTGAGTTATGGCATTCTTGTTTAGAACTATCTGATAACAAAGATGAGTCGATCACTTCGATCAGGTCTCCCTAAAATTAAACAAATGCAATTAGATGAAAATTCACGGGGATTTTCAGCTGTGGGTAAAATAAAAATTGATATATGTATTACCGATTTGCCAGGTGAATTGATGTCCTCCATGAGATGACTGCGAACGGTGAATACGTGCAGTGCAAACCTGACTAACCTGAGAATTGAAATTTTATGTAATTTAGCTAAAGGAATGCGGTATCTCTACACACATTCAATCACTAAATCTACAGCCAGAACATTTAGCGAAGATGATTAATTTATTCACATGAATTTAAATAGGAAGTAGTGATTCATTCCTCAGCGATTTATCATTATCAAAATTCTCGCCACAAAAAATCAAAGCGAAATAATAAAACCTACAGCCTTTTGCATTCCTAATATTCCATGATGAACGAGAACGACAGAATCAGTATGCGTTCGTTCATACTCCTCACCATTACCATTTTCGTATGTAAAATAAGTACGAGTAAGTAAATAAGTAGGTATACACATACACACACAAAAATATGTTTTAAAAAATGAAAAATGCAATTTTTTTCGATTGCTCGCGAGTTTGGGTGAACTTTTATGTACTTTAAAATTATTGATTGATGTTGAATTTTCATCACTTCGCCGAAAAATAACGATCTTATGAATACTTTTATTTATGGATTTTAGCATTCTACATCTGAAATTGAAATGTTTGAAATTTCATCCTTTTTAATTTTAGTTTTTTTCCGAAAGCTCTACCTTTCTCTGTTCAAAAGTTCTCGAAGTTCAAAGTAGCGAAAACAAGGCAAAAACCAACTGGGGGTGGTAAGTATTGAACTTTGCACTAAAATTACTCAACAGTCAGCATTTTCAGTGAACACGTAATTTTAATATGCTCTCTTTAAAATGGTTATTTACCGAAAGTTCTACCTTTTATCGTTCAAAAGTTCTTGAAGATCAAAGTTGACTAAAGTGATCACTGATCGACACCAAAAGTGAAAGTGACTGACTGATAAGTGATAACGGTGATAGTAGTAAGACAATTTGATCACTTTCCGCAACTTCGATCTTCAAGATCTTTTGAACGATTAAAAAAAGAGATTTCGGCAAATAACCATTTTAAAGAGGATAAAATTACGAACATTTTTCTGTATTAAAATACATATGTGTTCGGTGAAAATGTTGAGTAATTTTAGTGCGAAGTTCAATACTTACTACGTGCAGCTGGGTTTTGCCTTGTTTTCGCAACTTCGAACATCGCGAACTTTTGTATGGTGAATGGTAGAGCTTTGGGAAGAGAACCACTCTTAAGAGGATACACTTACAAACATTTTTGTAATTTAAAAATTAAAACAACACATGTTCTCCCTGAAAATTTTGAGTATTTTTAGTTTAAAGTTTACACTTTACACTTTACAGATGTGCGAATGCGAAAATCCGTAAATAAAAGTATTCATAAGATGGTCATTTTTTGGCGAAATTATGAAAATTCAACATCAATCGATAGGGAATTTCATTGTCTTTAATTTTAAAGTACATAAAAGTTCACTCAAACTCGCGAGTAATCGAAAAAAATTGCATTTTTTAAATCGTAATTTGTGTGTCTTTGTATGAATGAACGAACGCATACTGATTCTGTCGTTCTCGTTCATCATGGAATATTAGGAATGCAAAAGGCTGTAGGTTTTATTTTTTATTATTTCGCAAAATCAAAAACAAGATATCACAAAATGGACAAACACCTCCACCCCCCACCTTATTTTGCTCACACGATTATTCATCGCATTCTGCAACTTTTATTCTATGAAAATCGAAATCCTGTGTTATGATTGGTTATGCAACATCCAATTGATAACCGTTAAATCTCAAAACGAAGAAAAGAAAACAAACGCTTCAAAATCTAGCTTAGCACATGAGGAATTATTTTGCCTTTCGTATGATTTTTTGACTATTTAGCCCATTATTTTTCATAAATTATTAGTTAATATGGCTGAATTAGATCGACAGTTGAATGACTTGACTAGTCAACTTCATGATTATCATGTTGAAGAACCTGGATTGAGTTTTGTTGAACGCAAATTGAAACTGAATGATGAGAAAGACGGTACGTATTTGTCAACTTTTCCGATTGCTCGGTGTTTTTAAAATGTGTTTTTCAGCTCGTGATTTATCGTAAAGTAATTATATACATGGTGCTAAATACGTGTTTCTGATATTTTACAGCCGAAATTGTAGCCAAAGAGATAGAGAAATGTACCAACTTGACGGTGTTGAACCTGGACGGAAACACCGTTGGTGTAGACGCGGCGAAAAGAATAGCCGAAAGTTTGAGCTCGCACGGAGAATTCAAACGTGCTATATGGAAAAACATGTTCACTGGTAGAACGAAAGAAGAAATTCCAGATGCACTGGTATATCATTTCGTAATACTATTTCATTTTTTGGAAGAAATGTTTGTGCTGACTGTGAAATCGAATTACAGCGTTTTTTAGGTGACGGAGTCATCACTGCTAAGGCTCATTTGGTAGAGCTTGATTTGAGTGACAATGCTTTTGGACCTATTGGTGTCGACGGTCTGAAAAAATTATTCAAAAGTTCCAGTTGTTTCACTTTGGAAATACTGAGGTTGAATAATAATGGATTAGGAATCACCGGTGGTAAAGTAAGACAATTTTTACATTGAAATACCGTTCCATTAATTATGTTCAATAATTACTCTCAAGTCTTATTTCGCAGTATTTATCCGAGTCACTTAATGAATGTTACGAAGCCAGTGGAAAGAAATTCGCTCTGAGAACATTTCAGGCTGGAAGAAATAGATTAGAAAATCCTGGAGCTAAAGCTTTAGCGAAAGTATTCAAGGTCAGTATTATAATAATGTCTGAAACACTTATCTCATATATTGATATTAATCGCTTGTATTTTCATTTAGAAAATTGGAACTCTGGTGGAAGTTTCAATGCCTCAAAATGGTATATATCACAAAGGAGTCAAAGCCCTGAGTGAAGCATTCAAGAATAATCCGCATTTAAAAACAATCAATTTGAACGACAACACTGTTCGTGCCAAAGGCGCAGCTGCGTTAGCAGAAGCTTTACCAATTTTACAAAATCTGGAAACGTTAAATCTCGGAGATTGTTTATTAAAAACTGACGGCGCTTTATTAATTGCCAAAGCATTAACAAATAAGCATATAAATTTAAAAGTACGTTAAACCATCTTCGCGTAATTATATTGGAGAACAAACACTCATGTATTAAAATTTCAGACTTTAATACTGGATCATAATGAAATCAATATTCAAGGTGGAATGGAGTTTAGTCGAGCTATGCAAAATAAAACCTCTCTTTCGACGCTGAATCTAAATGGAAATAATTTCGGTGAAGATGGTATCGAAAAAATTACTCAAAGTTTAACGAAGAGCGGTCGAGGTGATGCCTTGCAATCGTTTAGGTAACTTGAATATTCCCTTTTTTCACATTACTTCTAATACTTTCCTTATTAAAGTCATTTTTATAAAATCTTTAGTGACGACGAAGGTAGCGAGGAAGAAAATGACGAAGAGAGTCCTGGTGACAACGAAAGCTCTAATGATTCGTGCGAGGAAAGCGATGAAGATGAGGTAGCTGAATCATGTACTGCTTCAGGTGATGCTTCATTGCCAAAAGTAAGTCTATGGACCTATATCAAAGTCACTCGGTGATATGTGAAGGAATTTATCTCCTGGAATTTAATGTTTGTTCTAGATCACGATTCCCGAATTCTTAGCTAGCCCTAGCAGTAAAAACTTTTTGGAATTAGGCACCAATAAAACGAAATTATTCACAGAATACATTGAGGTAATTATACGTATTATTTTGTTGTATGTTTTAATTCGATTGTGTAATTTCAAAAGACATAATTGAGGTAATCTGTTTTTTAGAAATCAGAACCTGAAGATTTTATCAAAAATGCCCTCGTTGTTTTACTCACAATTTCAAATTTATGCGAAAATAATCAAGACGCTGTGAAGAGTCAAGCTACTGCAGTAGCTGTCGAGTTATACTCCTATATTTATGATTGGGCATCTAGAAATGATAGGGTATCATTAATCACCAATGCGATTCTCGTTCAGTTACGTCTGCTAAAGGTAAGTTTTTGAAATATACTCATGCCCGAATATACAATACGTTTCATCTACTACATATTATTACATTTCATACTAACTTGATTCAACAGGCTGAAGAAAAAAGTTCCTTAATTGAATGTAATGAAAATTCTTGCCTTTATGCGTTGCAAAAAGCAATAGAACAGAGTAGCAGTATTCCTGTTTCTAGCAAAGACATGTTCAGTATATTTTTGCAGCGAAAGAAAAATCATTCTTAGTTTTAATTCATAGAATAATTTTTTCCACGATCTATTTTCACGTAATGCCAATTTTTTTTTAAAATAGTCGAGTTTACCGCTCGTATTTCAACCTGTGGTTTTTATATTGTATGTACATTTGTAACAGATGAACGAAAAAGAAAATGATTCTTTAGTTTTAATTATTTCTGAGAAATACCTAAACATGTTTAAGAATTTTTAAATAACTGTTGAAGAAAATATTTATGTTGTGTTTAAGAAACCACTGTTAATAAAAAACCTTAAAAATTCATACTTTCTTCGCATAAAATTTATTTTATTCATCATGATCGATGATTGATAACGAGGAACGATTACGTTGGTAGTGAAAGAACTATAGAATAAACAACGAAATAAAATGTACTAGATAACAAATCTGATCGATCATCTTAATACAAAATTATTGGTAAAATTCTCTTTACAATAAGCGCCCCATGTATCGACCTCCATTTTAATCGCCAGGTCGCGAAAATTATTTTTGGATTTTTGCAACGCGAACACTCCGCCAATCTGTTCGCCTTCTTGCATATGCAACGTTCGATCTGTATAGAACACCGTTTGTCTCCAATGAGTCGGAGTGAGCGAGGGAGCCGTTGACAGTACAAATGGGAAGTGACACTGTTTGAATATAGCGTCGAAATAAGTGACGAAAGCGTGAATGTAATCTTGACGATTAACAGTCAAGGTGAATGGCGTCTCAAAAGAGAAATCTGATGAACAGGTCATAAGATCCATTTCTTTTACTTTAGCGTAATCTGTAACCACCTGAAAAACAAGCAGTGTTTAGAGAAGATGAAAATACGTTGATTCAAGAGTAACTACGAGTAAACTAAATCTCACTTCGCTATCATCCACAGTTTCTGTGGAAGCTTCGACATGAGCGATTTTCTTCAGTGCACTCATTTTGAAACCGTATCTACTATCCCAACCTTGAATTCTTCGTTCGGCCGTATCTTTATGAGTTATTGCAGCGAGATACAATACAACGCGATCAGGAAAAATCAATCCATCCGGTTTCAGCCATCGTTCACGAGCGTACACAACTGTACTAAGCATTGACTCGTGGAACAAACAGACACCCATCCATTCGGAAACGATTATATCTATTTTCTCAATTCCATCCGGTAACTGGTCGATTTCTTCGACTTTGCTATTTAGTATATGAATGTTATCGAATTTATTCGCTCGAACGATTTTCACAGCAGTTCTTGCTATTTCCGAGCAGTCCACTCCTATCACAGTTTTTGCGCCAGCCGACGCCGCAAACATGGAAAGTATTCCGGTACCACAACCTACATCCATTACAATTTTGTCCTGCAAAAAAAAAACTACTGAGAAACGCTGTACAATATTTAAAGCATAAGGAAATGATGAACTATGTATGTACTTTGAATAAGTGTTTGTTCATTTCAATGGCGCGTTTATAAGCCATCGTACGAACTCTGTCTCGTAACATTCCTTCGTGAACGTACACTTCGCTATAGGCTTCGAAATAATATCCTCTTTTTTCTTTAAGAACATCGTTCGTATTAGGATCTTCAGATAATTTATCCATGTTGTAATTTCATATAAATCTAGGATCAATGAAGGTAAACTTATCGATGAATGTTCTACGTTTGACAGAGAAACCTGAAACAGCGAAACGTTTGAATTCATGGGAGTCCAGTATAAATTCATCTGATCAAATGACACTTACTACCACCATAAGCAATGAATCAGTTAATCTTGATCATGTTGTTCCATTTTACATTTTTCAATTTTCTGCACAAACCACAAATCGCCTTCAGATATCAATCAACTCAAATCAAAACGGCAAACATTTTGCTTGCTTTGCCGACTCAGCTTTTTTGTTTGTTTTTCTTTCCCACGTCCAATGTTGACAAAGTTCGCGACGTTTGCAGACGCACCGCACGAACGCAAACTTTTTGCGAACGAGTTCGTTTCCCATTTCCAAAACTTAATTTTGTTTTTTCGTTGTTTCAAGCATCCGAACTCTGCAGAAATGTCTGATGTTCGCCAGTTCGCCCTACAAACACAAACTCGTTTCGCAAAAATCGCGAACTAAACGAGTTCGCAATTCGCATTTTTCGCGAACATGTCAACACTGCCAACGTCACGTGCAGTTTCCGTGCATCTTCGATAGTATTCGGGCAACTTCGGAGCAGTCACCAAGTTGTCGTTCTTCAACTCATTTTCTTTCAACTAGCACTCCTCGTGATTTTTCTTTGAACCAATTTCGTTGCGATGCAGAATGCAGGCCATCGGAGTGTTTTTTCAATTTCATTATTTCTGAGAAAAAGCAATAATCATAAAAGTAATACTTTTTTTCACAATTATCTTGATAATAAACAACGTAATAAATACAGCATATTCACTTCACTTGCTTTTCTTGCAAAAAAATGAACAAAAGGCAAGTCTCACGACGACTTCAGGCCCAAAGGCCAAAACACAGCTTCATATTTCCTCTTCTGAACTTGGCTCAGAGACCCACCCATTTACTCCAGGTACCGAAGTGGGGTGCGAATTGTACCATTTCGGAATATTGGAGAATCTCCTCATACAAACGTGATTCGGTGATTCTGCTTTTGTACTTATTGATACTGTTGTGTGATGTATTATTTTAATATTAGTAATTAAAGTTAGTTTTAATTATACTCAAAGTATTAAAATCTGTAAAATTCAACTCCTGATGGAGGTTAAATGATATCGTATATTTAATCGAAGCTCGGGTTAAAAATGCTTTTAATAATCGTCTTGATTTCTATCATCGCAGCTTTTACTTCGTGTTTTTTGTTCAATTGGAGTTACTATGTGATTTTATATGCTTTTTCTGATTTTGTGTTATTTACGTTAGAATGGGTCATAAAACTCATATATACAGCAGTTCTAATCATAGTTTTTTTCGCCATACTTTTCTACATATACCAATGTTTTCAAAGTAAGGTTATTCCAGTAGTCCATTACTCAGACGAGAATTTCTACCAGATCATCGCATCGGCGGCGCCTATCATAAAACAATGGTAAATATCATCATTTTCCCGCAAGTATAGTATTTTGTGCAAACTTCGCACATTTCGCTTTGCTATTAGGCGTTGATTACGTTACATGCTAAATTTGATTTCCGTTCTGCGGTTGAAACCAGATAAAAGTAGACGAAATATGATTCATCGCGATATCGCGTAATTAAGTTTATTTTATATTCGTTTATTCGCAGTATGTTCTTTTGATAAGGTTATTCCGGCGAGCTAAAGAAAAATTTAAATTGTAATTGTTACAGTTATATTCCAACGTTCATGTGGGGGCATTGTGGCCACATTCAAACCATCATATTCGCACTATGGGGACGGTTCAATTGTCCAAATGTGAAGGGAGAACGGATTACCCTGAAGCTTGCCGATGGCGCTACAATGTCGTATGATATTTTCCACAGCAGCAACAGTGAAAACTCTAATGGTTATTATCTTTACTGCAAGCATTTTTTCGAGTGTGGTAGTACTACTAATGATTGATTTTTTACAGCCGTTGTTAATCCAATTATGTGTATGTTTTACCTAGGCTAATTAGTTAAATCTCACAAAGCTCGCGATAAAAGTAGTGTAAGTAAACAATATCCTCAAAAAAATGTCAATAATCATTATGGTTTTGGAAGTCATACGCTTTTCAAAGTAGTTCACAGAATATGGTGTTTGGATGATTTTCGTCGATATTTAAAGCTTCTATTTACATACCTACTAAACGTCGTGAAAATTGTTGTTGGTCGTTGATTTCCATATATAAATCGGTATTTTAGGCAGAGATGTTTTGTTGATTGAGGAACGTGGCATTGCAATAGCTTTGTGTGTCAAATGTAAATATGAAATATTTAGGATTCATCGCGAGTCATTCTCAAAACACACAATCATGTTTCTCATGTGATCTTTGTAGAAACTCGATCGTCTATAACGTTCGTAAATTAATTCTTTTTCTATTGTTTACAGAAGAGGTCATGTTCTTCGTGGCTCCAGGATTCGCTAACAATTCAGAAACTGATTACATACGCACATTTATGCAATACGTCACTAGTTTAGGATATCGTTGTGCTGTTTTGAATCATCTGGGAACTCTTCCTAATTTTCCAGTCACATCTCCTCGAATATTTTCGTTCGGTAATATCTTAGTGAATGAATTTTAAAGGTTGCAAAACTACGTACCTAATCCTAATTGTATTCGTTTTACGTAGGAAATACCAACGATCTACATGCTGCTTTAACAGATTACATTTCCAAATATCCGAAAGCTAAAGTGATACTCTTCGGATACAGTCTAGGCGGTAACATAGTTCCCAAGTATTTGGGCGAGAAGCGTGAAAGATCGCCGAATATTATCGCTGGATTTTCTATATGCTCATTACTTGACGCTAATAGGTAATAAGAAGTTATTTTGGAGAATTGAGAGCTCTTCTCAATTTTCATTTATAATTTAATGCATGATATAGGTATTTGAATTTTTATTCTGAACAAAAGAAACGGCGTTATTATCAAATTTAGATAACCTTCTCAACGCTGTCTTCGTTTGGGATAAATTTGAAGTTAGTTCGATTGTACATCCGACGAAGAATCGTTAATTTTTTTATCTATTTTGCGGCGTGCGTTGAGATGTCTGTGATGAATTTCTATCGCCTTTTTTTTTTTTTTTCGGAAGAAATGAAAATTAACCACATACCGATGACGCTTATCAGCGAATAAAAAAGAATTACTGTTTTTACAAAGAATTTTGTTCTAAATGAAATTATCCAAGTCACGTTTCGCTTCTATATCGTTCATTTTAATTTATTTTTTTGCAAATTCTTCGACCGTCAACTAACCATTTTTCAAAGTAATATAAAAAAATTCAATATTTTTTTATGATGTTTTCAAGTACATATAAGCTCTATTTGAAAAGTAATGAAATCTCGAACCCTTCTGAATTACTTTCGACTTCAGAACAGTAACTGATGAATAATGACGAATTCTTTCATGTTTTCCTCCTTAATCAATATTTCATTATTGAAATTCGATGCGTCAAAACAAATTAATTTTTGTATTATTCTCATCTCCTGTCTATGAAATATCCTTTTACCTCATTTTCTGCTTGCAAAATCAAGTTTCAAATTACATTAAATTTTAATTCCCCAGAGGTTGCAGTTCGCGTTGTAAAATCTCGTGTAAAATTCAACATCTCGTGATTTAAAAAACCATCACTCGCGATGACCTCATTTTTAAAGCGTAAATGTCATTCTTACTGTGGCTGCGTCGATTTTTTGATCTCTTTTATTTTACATAAAATACGTAGATATTGATTACGAGCGTCTGGAGTCTGACATTACACAAAACCTATCCGCCAATCACATTGCAAGGAGCACTTCGTTTATTTTCGTATTTGTTATCACCTTTTCAATTCGAACTGTTTCCCAGTAAGCATTGGAATGTCACAGTGACATCACATAATATCACCGCGGAGATGTGTAATATCACTTTGTGATGTCTCTGAGATTAACTGGTGATATAAAATGTACCCATCAAAATGGTCTCACAGACATCACTCAGAAGGGCCCAGTGACATTTTTTAATGTCACAGAATGTCACAGATATGTCACCAGGAAATGTCTATGCAATATTGATGTAAATATTTCTAAAATATTCCCATTGAATGTCGTTGAAATACCGATTACTGGGGTTCATTTGAATTGTGAAAATAATAAGATGTATTTTCTGCAAAAATATTCTCTTCTCTCAACTCCAGAAGTTTGGAGTTGAGATTTGAGGCTGTTGACTCCGCCACATTCGGCAAAGTCTCCAGCGCCCATCATTAAGGAGGGCAAATTCGTATGAGGCAGTATCTTCCTTATATACTAATTGTCAACATACTTTATCTGCGAGAAGTAAAAATGGTATAGTTTGAGGCAGAAATGTCACTGTAATATCTTTTAGTGATGTCTATGTGATATCATCAAAGTTATATTTTTGAGACATTGCAGCATTTGCAGCCAAATATTTCTTTTTCCATTCCAAAGCAATGTCGCAAAAATGTCACAGAAATATTACTTTGTAATGTCCTATACACATCACAAAATTACATCACTGTGATATTAATGTCACAGCATGCTTACTGGGTTTTGATAATGTATTGATCAATAAAGTAGAAAATTGAAGTAGAAGTCTGTTTAATTCAACATAAAATAAAAATAATGAAATAAATCACTAGAAAAAATGAAAAATAGTAACTTTTGATCATTGAATGATACTAAATTAAATCCTTATCATATAACATTGAAAAAATAGTTTGTTTCTAAAATATATATCAATATCAGTCATGAGTCTATCTCACTTTGAAACATCATTTCAAAAAAATCAAACTAGGTAATATAAGGAAATATAAGTAAAAAAGTAAAAAACTAAAAATATAAATTTGGTAATATTCCAAAAAAACAAAAACGAGTAAAATAGTAAGTAATAAGGTAAAGTAAATATCTAATCGTAACTTTCTTCCTCTTCGGTATCAGTAACTACATTCAGAAACATAACATCCAATTGCAAGTCATTTTTTTCTTCAGATGTGATATGCTCAATTACATTCAACTTTTTTTGTTGCTTTTTCTTGGTAGAATAAAGTCGTTTCTGTTGGACTATCTTCCGAGCATAGTCTCTTGGCGCTTTTGTTACAGGATGTAAAGAAGGGACAGATTCAGCACTAACACGTAATTTCATTTTCATTATATCAGACATGATCATTTTCCGTTGCCTTTTAGATTGCGCCAAGTTCACAACTTCTTCCATCGCTTTCATTAAATCTTCTTTCGATACATCTTGTTCTTTATCAGTTGTGAGTACTTTCTGTATTGCATCTATACACGTAGTTGTAGGAGTAGGAGTGGGTACATCGTGAGTATTTTTAGCACTAACATCAACATCGCTTTCAGGGCTGTTATCTGTTGTCGGAAAATTTGAAGTAGGATCTGATGCATCGACATTGGTCTTACTCTGATTAACAAGCATACATACTCCGTGAATATGCTTGCACATATTCCATTTGATACAGTAATCAATACATGTGCAACTGTACTGATGGATACAAGCGTTGCATAGAGTACAAAAATAAGTTTGCACTCACACAGTGTATTATTTTTTTCAACATAGTAGATCTCCTTCGATGAAATAATCCAACGCTGGTCGTTATCATCAAAGGTAATTAAATTGGTAGGATTACCACTAGCTGTACGATGACGTCGCCGCAGATCTTGTATTTTTTTAGTCAGCTTTCCCTTGTGAAACAGGATGACTTGGTCAAAGAGACGATCGCGAATAAATCTCATCAGTATAGATATTGTTTTATCTAACCGCTTAACTTTCTTTCCTTCAAGGTAAACATACTTCCAAGTTTTATGCAGACTTTCAAGATGCATGTTTGAATTTAATCCGGCATTTTTACGATAACAATAAGCCCATTTAGTGCAATTATCAACGTAATTACTTTCAAAATATTCTGCATAACTTTCTGTGAGTTTATCTTCTTTAAGACGATCAATAGTTGCAGGTAACAAAAGTTCAAACTTATTTTGGTCTAATTCTTCTAACAAACATCGCAGCATTTTTTTAACTTCACTTTTTTTTTCTTCAACTTTCTTTTTTCGATCTTCAGCTTCCTTTTTCTTATTTTCAGCATCAATTTTCTCATCTCCAGCTTCGCTTTTTTTACCTTCGCCGCCACTAATTCTGTTCAAATTTTGATTCCAAGCACGTAGCACATGCCAGCTACAAAATAATATTTTTTCAGGCTCACCCATAACGTTAGTCCACGCATTTGAAAACGACACCTCCATATCCGACATGAATACTTTACAATTGAATGCTCCAGCGTTGTCTTTAATTCTTTGAAAGAAAAATTCAAAAATAAGTTGATCTGAGCGATTCGTGATTAAAAACGCAGTAGGGAAACCCTGGTTCGCAGCATCAATCACAAGCAATGTATACAGAACGAAATCGTAACCCATACCATGGGTACCATCGAAGCAGAGAATGTTTGTACCATATTCTAGCAACATTTCTTTTTGACCATCGTTCATTATGATGGCTACAAAATCGGATGATTTCAAGAAAGGATGATTCTCATCAACGTCATCTTGAGATTTATAATAAACAATCGGATGATTATCCTTCAATTTCAATTCTTTAATCAACGTATCAACGCTCGTAGCATCGTGGGTATGTCTCATTAGTTCATTTGAAATATTAAAGGATGCGGAGATGTTATGCAAATCCTTTGTAGTTAACAAATCTTCTCTGTTTATATCACCGCCTATAGATTCGCGAATATTGTCTAAAATCACTGGAGCTGGAATTTTCAACTGTAACTGCTTAGCAATTTCTTCTCTTTTCGATGGTGAAACATTAAGATGACAGAGTTCATTAGAGTGTCCAAAATGCGTTGAAACAAACTTCACAGTGCATGCTTCATTTTTATCTATTTTCAAATCAATTGCAGCCGGACAAAAACCTCCGATCTTTTTAGAGCCTTGGATTTTCAGTAATCTCAGTTGTTTACCTTTAGATTTAAAACAACCAGAACGATGGCATGTATAATGAACAGCAGTTTTTTGTTTGCTTCGTTTCAAAATATATTTGCAACGAGTTTTCTTTTCCGTCATCTTTTTCCATTCTAAGAAGGTACTGAGTTTGTCAAATTCCAAATCTTGAGTTTCTATAGTCACTTGGTGAAACTCACGAATATGAGCAATTATATCCTTGCATTCGCCAGAGAAAGCACAGGAAGGTGAAGGGCAGTTTACAGTTATTCTCACTGATTCAGTGTTTTCACTCTCATCATTGTGGGATTGAAGATGTTGTTTGTAATGATGAGAATAATTGAAGGACTTCGGGCACTTTGCACAATTGAATTTGAAAACCCCTTCCTTCTTCTTCCTAGGTACGAGGTCTTGAATGGATGATGTTTCTAGAGTATGGATTTTTTTCAAATGCGTTCGAAGAGACGTAAATGTTGCGAAATTTTTGCCACACAAATGGCATACCGGTGAAACTAGATGAAGAAAAAACGAAAACCAAAAGTGTTTTGATATGTATTTTTTTAATCAGCTGTCCAAAATCAACAAACATACCTGGTGAATCTGACATATTCTTTCATTTCTTCTTAAAAACGACATTTGATTTGATGAATGTATAATTTTATTTTTTATTCATCATTTTCATAGTTAAAATTTACGTTTTTCATGTTTTTTAAATTTTTTTTTGAAAGGAAAGAGTTCTTGTTTGCGTCTGATAATAGGAATTCAAAAGTGATAACAAAAAACTCCTCCCTAACAGATTCTGATTGGCGGATAGGTTTTGTGTAATGTCAGACTCCAGACGCTCGTATATTGATTTAGTAGCAACTTTGAAAAAAAAAAAAAATTTAGAACGTGGTTTTTTTATGAATAAGTTATAGGTTTTAAGAATGAGATGAGGGTCAATATGTATAATACGAACTTCGTTTGTATTATTTTGATTCAGGATTTTTCTTTATATATTTGTAATTTAATTTCGGTTTCGACATTCTGGCGAGCTAATCGAAATTTTGCAGTTTCAAATTCAATTTTTGTGCTGAAGCCTATTTGAAATTGTTATCTCATTCTCAACAGCACCATGTCATACCGATAAGAAGAATTATATCAGTGGAATTTCCGGTGTATGAATGAGTAATACCCTGTCGATTTTCGGGTTTACGTAATTTTTTGTATGTCGAAACTGAAACCAAGTACATCATTCATAACTGCGTGTTGGCATCATTCGTAAGGTGATCGATACACTCAGTTTGGAAAAACCTCAAATCTTCCACGATAATACTGCAAAAAAGACATGAAAATCCATTCGTTTTGTGTTGAGAGAGTGTTGAGAAGTTGGAATTTGAATTTTAAAGAATCGCCCTTCCCTTCTTTCTTTTCTTTCTCTGAATAAAGCTCATTTACGCCACGCTCCAAATTTCATATCGAATAGTTGCCTATCAAGGGTTAACATGAGAGGGGGCACTGAGGACGTGATACAGGATTTTTCGGGTTCAAAAAGCACGACAAATTTGATTTCTTCGTTTCCTAGTTCTAATCATCCCAAAACGTTGATTTTTAAATTTATAATACCTAGATAATCCTCCTCCCCCTGGATTATTGATCTACAGTTCTACACACTAGTTATACACCTATGAGGCTATGATTAAATTCAACCTATAATTAAAATACACGTACTGTATACTTTTTCTCACTATGTTTCATTTTCTGTGTTTTTCCCTCCAGAGCAATACATAAAAGGGAACAATCGAGGGTGCTCAAATATTTTTATCAGTATTTTTTAGCGCGTTCCATCAAAACCATCGTGCAGCGTCATCGCGATATATTACTTTCGGACGAGGTTGTCAGACGGCATAATTTGGATGTGAAATCAATATTTAATGCTATGTCTCTAGTCAAATTCGATGAATTGTACACCAGGTCAGCATGTTTCTTTGAAATGATGAAAATTTTAAAGAATTGGTTGTCTAATGCGTCACACTTTACGTTTACAGAAG
Source organism: Planococcus citri (assembly GCF_950023065.1). Taxonomy (NCBI): domain Eukaryota; kingdom Metazoa; phylum Arthropoda; class Insecta; order Hemiptera; family Pseudococcidae; genus Planococcus; species Planococcus citri. The sequence continues at coordinate 34,409,348 of NC_088680.1, forward strand.
ATTACATAATTTCGACTCACTCAAAGATTATTACGATTGGAGTAGCGCCATTCATTACTTGGATGGTATCAAGGTACCGATGATATTCATTAATTGTCTAGACGATCCTCTGGTGTCCGAAAAAATGATGAATCCTGCCAGAGAATTCGCTAGTACGTGTAATTTAATCGATTCACGCATTTGGCGCTAAATTTTTGGAGTCTTTTCATCTATATTCGTGTTATTTTTTCAGAACGACGCAGTAAAGTGATTGCCATCGAGTTGAAATACGGTGGGCATTTAGGATTTTTTGAAAATAATTGCTTCATTTCCGAATCTATAACGTGGTTGGAGAAAGCGCTTATCCAACTTGCCGAGGCTATATATAAAGATTACAAATTGCAACATAGCATAGAACAGCAGCAAGAATAAGAGTAAGGTATGAAATTGTATTTTCCTATTCAATTATGTAGACTAAATGTACTTCTTGAATCGATAACGTCACGCAGAAAATGACGTAGTTCTCTTTTTCTTCTTCGCGAATGAGAAATTCGTGAAGTTAATTTTCGTAATTTCCCTTTTTCGAGCGTATTAAATTTTTCTACGAAAGTACTTAGTCATTTCAAATTGACCGGAACTTAAGCTCGATATGTGACCGACGTAATGTAGAAAAGAATTAATGTACGCTCGTTCGTGATTTATCTTCATACTTACTTTACAAGTTCGCGTTGATGTGTGAATTTACTCGATATCATCGAATGATAAAATTCGAACCTCCCTACCCGCTATTTCTTATCTATCATGACTCATATTCAAAAACCGTCTTCTGTATTTGATTGACTCTAGCGGGAGTTGAGGAGGCACCCCCACTCGAATAATTTGAGGCCAGCATTTATCTTCCTAAGTTCCTACGCTTGTGTATTTAAAAAAACCCTGTATTTGATTGACTCTAGCTCCATCCTCCTTAGGGGTCGAAGTTGGTTCATGGGTCATCTGATGGGAAATTTGACGTAGAACAACTTTTATAGACGCCATTTTTGAGCTAGGACCACAATTTGAGGACATTTTGGGGGAATAGGGGCAAAACCCTCTTTTGGGAGGCTAAAATCCACAATTAAGGGAAAGCTCACTTGGGGCAGGTGGGGACTCCACGAATTCGTGTTCAGGGTACAAAAATAGCCCACTATACCAGAATTAGGCTTGCCCTCGCTCGTTTCCCTATTCAATGCTAATTTTCTGAGGCTATTTGTCAGGAATCATAAGTACACTAAAGTAACTTTTTTTTATGTTCAAAAATTCAATTTTTTCATGCATTTGAAGAGAAATAATGTTGGTGAATGATTTGCGAAAGTATAGGTACACTTTTTTATTTTTTTCCAACACTCCTGTGTTGCTGAAAATTGTCAAAATCTACCTTTCTGCCTAAAATAGCATAACATTTTTTTTTGTCAACATTAACTTCAAATAGTCGTGTTCTTTGTTAGAAATTGTCATTTAAAAAAATTTTAAAAGAGTATTACTCAAAAGTCCCGCTTTTATGCCTAAAAAAAATCCAAATAAGTCTTCCATTTTCAACAAGGATAGATTGCAAAAGAGTACCTACCATTTTTTGCCAAAAATTCGTGCTTTCTGCTACATTTTTTGTCCGTCTTGCTTTTTTTCAAAAATTGTTACCTGAAATTGCCAAAAATTATTAAAAAAAGGTGATTGCAAAATTATTTAATTTCTTTATTGTCTGAAATTGTCAATTTTTGCTTTTTACATTTTTTCTCATAAATTACACATGAACCTCTCCAGAGCTGTTTTTGCAGGGGAGCGCAGAGAAAAGTTAACATAAAAACTTGAAAAATGAAAACATTTGAAAAAAAATAAAAAATGAATACTTTACCTAAATTTTGGTAACTTTTTCAAAAAAAAATTTCTGGTCAAAATTATTTAAATACAAAATTTGTCAAGGTTGTTACATTGAAATTTTTGAATTATGGAACATTCTTACTTGAAGAGCAAACAAAAAGTAATCAAAATTTTTCATTTCGAAAAAGTTGAAAAAAATTTTGAACATAATAAAAAAATAATTTAAGTATGTAAGTACTTTGATTTTTTTTCTCAAAACACATTTGGGGGGAGGGGTATGAAAATTAGGGATTTGCAACTTCAATTTAGCATCTTCCCCCTCCCCTCCCTAGAAGGAAATGCAAAAAAGGTCTGAGCCTCGCTTAGGTAGGTATTTGCCAGGAGTTACCACAGAGTATCATTTTTTTGTCAATAATTCCCAAAATTTATGTATTTTGCAAAAAATTCCAAAGTCTTTTTTTTGGACAGAAATTGACAGAAAACCATTGCTGTTGTTGGATTTGTCAGTCTCGTTTCATTTTGCCAACGTTGGCTTTCTTGCCAAAAATTGTAAAGATCCTTACTTTTTTGCCAAAAATTGTGGAAAAGTTTCGCCTTTTTCATCTAAAAGTTTCAAAATAGATAATTCAACTTTTTAAAACTTGAAACCAGAACATTTTAATTTGTAACATTCTTTTTTTTTTTTTGTTTTTTGGTTACGTTTTCAAGCTTTTTTGGTTACTAAAGTTGCTTTTATCATTTGAAAAAGTTTTTGAAAAAAATTGAATACGAGCCCTGCTTTGTGAGCCTCGAAAGAAATTCAGCTGGAGAAAATTGGAAAAATTTTCAGGGAATGAAATTTCACAGCGAATAGTCTTTTGTTTCCCTCTCCATCTTCTATAATTTGGATATGAAAATCAACTTAATTAATCGTTCTGAGGAAATCGAGAGAATCTCCAACTTTTCAAAGTGAGTGATGCCTCGATTTTTTTTCAGATATCACAACCCAGTTTTTCAGTTCAACTTCTTGCTCTAAAATTTTTGAAATTTATTCGCTGAATTACTCCTGGATGGCGTTAGAATTCATGTAGCCACTTTTGTAATGATCAATCAAACGCTAGAGTATAATTTTGAAAAAATAGTTGAAAGAAGTTAGGTCAAACTCTTTCGAAAAAGATCGCGATTCAACCGTCTCTGGACTTATTTTTGACCTTGAAAACCCTTGTCACCCCCCCCCCCCCCTCCCTATCACACGCCTGACCTAGGTGGCTGAAATTTGGCATTTACATTTCTAAATAAATTTTTTAGAACAGATCATAACACTACGAAGTGTACAGTTATACATTATATTGTGAAGGGGGGGGGGGTAGCGGTACCACAGAGATAATAAGATGGTTCAAATAAAGTTTTTTGGTCATGATCAGGAACCTCCAGGAATAAATTTTCACTTTTATATTTTTATCCTCCTGTCAAATTATAATACATATATATTCAATCGTTACAAGGGAAATGAGACGATGATTTTATGAATTACAGATCGTATTCTCAAATAAATACCAGCAACCATACTCGACGCGAGTTTTCTGGATGGGAGATCGTTTTCTGTACCTACTTCGAACACCAGCAAGAACTTCAAAAACAAGTCGAATTGTAACGATGACAAAATTGCCAGCTTCACGTATTTGCTTTTGATTTGGATTCTCGAGTGTAAAGGTGATTTAGGGGTTTCCCAAAAACTCGCTAGTATTACTCACATCCGCTTTATTGATGCTATACTCGTCCATTAAGTTGTATCGCATTTTGCCTGTATAAATAATCAATGTGTGAAAAACGAGATGAACGTGGACTGCGCTCATGGTTTCAAGTTGGGTTACTTATTTCACGGATTTTTTTCCCCAAAAAAATATCTGACCTATGCGTTAGACCGCGAAAAATTGAAATACGATCGTCAAAAATTTGTTTTAAGATAGCTTATTATGTTTAATGATGACTGTGATAGCATGTGTTAGTGTGTATAATGCTGTGTACGATGCGGCAGAAAAAATCGACTTATGAATTTGTCAATCCCGTGCGCTATCCGTGTGTTTGGGGTGATTTTTAATGGCATATGTAATGACAGCAGTCAGTATATTACACGAAAACTTGACACCAGTATAATGGAGTTGATTTTGTTGAGGGGATTCGTTGATTCTTTCTTTTTGCGGACGTTTTAAATCCATATTTTTAGTTTTTACTGCGATACAATTTTATTAATAGGAAAAATACTGTACGTTTTAAGATTTATACTATTCTATTATTTTAGCCTCGTGTATGAAGGGAATGCCAATGCCTCCCAATTTTTTTGTCTTAAGTAATCCCGCCCTTCTGTTTCTTTGTTTGTTTGTTGTTTTTTTTTCATATTTATAATTTTTATTATTTTTGGAAACTTACCAGTGTGATACGCTTTTTATATTTTAAAATATCGCTTTAATGTGATGTATTTTATGCATTTAGAGAAATTATGAGTATTTTTGTTTTCGTCTTATCCCTCTCGTTCATCTTATGTAATCTTTGAAATGACAATTTTCCATTTTTAATGGGCGTTTATACAAATAAGTATTAATAATGCTCTCGAAATATCGTAATACTAAATGCGAAGTATTAAATTTAAAAAAATTGGTTCATTCCGTGTAGCGGCTGTAGAATTATGGTTTAATTATCGTTGTTTTCTTTTTTTCCTTTTTTATCGAAATTTTTTTTTTCGAAGTCACCCGTTTAATGATGCTTTGGATTTGTTAGTCTGTTATGATTTTTTTCCATTTATTATTTTAATGTATATTATGGTGCACAATTGAACTGCGAAACATTCGACACCAAAAATAATGAAAATCTGGAAACGATAATCTTTTATTTTAACGATAGAAAAGAAAAAAATAGTTGATAATGTATCTCTACCTACCTACTTGTTGAGCTCTAAAAAATATCTTATTGATCTTAATAATGTTTAAGAACGATGAGACCATTCAATTATCAGTAGTTTTGATTACTCAAAAATATTCCAATATCATATTTGAGTTTTTTCATCTCGGAAGTTTTCCTATTCAATTGTGCATCCTACCTATGTAGACCTATCTGTACCTATTACCTACCCTTATAGCTTTTCATTGATTTGTGTGCTAAAAAGCTCGATGATTTTTATTCAAGTCTTCGATGTTTTTTATCATTATTTTTTTTTCTATTACAAGGCGATTCTTTGTATTAGCTACGTACATTTTTCTTCATCCAATACGTGCATAGTTTGTTTTATTCTGCGTATAAGTTTTGTATAAGAGTTACTTGAACATTGATTTTATTCATATATTTAGTACGATGTTTGATTTACGAGATTCATGCGTGATTGTATGTCCGATTTTAGATTTCTTTTCTGTTCTTTCATTTCGATGGTGAATCGTGACGATGATGATGTGGATCATCATATATGTGATATGTCTCTTCTAGAGTAACTCGGTGGAGTGTATTCTGTTTGAAAGATTTGCTTAAATTGTGTTCATTTAATAATCCTGTGTCTTGCACTTGTCTTTTATCTTTATCTTCCACGAAATGATATTTTCCTTTCCAAGTAGAAAGTTTGGGTTTCTTATGGCCGTTTACTACTTATAACTTGACTGGCATGTAATTATGGTTTTGTGTGTCTCGAATGCAATATTGAATGTAGAAAGGAGTACGTTCCTTTTTCATTTTACGTATTATTTGATGAAGATCTGTTGTTGTATTCGAAGTACATGCTAAATTATGGTGATCCAGTGAGAGTTAATGATTCGTGATAAGAAATATGATCATTTGAATTTCGTTGGTTTCATTTTCAGGTCTTCTAATTTGAACTAATTGCGTCTTTGAGAGGTCAGGTGCAGAAATTCAAATCGCCGGCACTTCCTTGAAACAACTTGAAGTCATTTTTTTACCTTCACGGTTCTATTTCTTTTGGAGATAGTTGACTCGATTAATGTTATGAGACATTACAACTCGAAACGCTGAAAATTTCTTCGAGAGTACGATGGAAATCTTGAGATTTTTTTTCGATCCGTCCCATTGCTTCGGTATCTTGCCTAGAGAGATCATGAAATTGCGATAATTTCTCTGTCAGAGTACAACTTCCATCGAGTTGTGGTTCTGAATAATGTATTTTGTGATGACATAGCTTAGTTAGCTTTTTGTCTCCAAGAAGAAGGATAGTCGAATTTTTTAGATCTTTGTTACGAGAAGTATTATTTTCGAAAGAATGTCGTTAAATTTATCGAATGAAACCGATTTTAAACGCGTTTTTAATTCTTCCAAGACAGATGATTTTAGTAGTTTTAATTTTTTTTTTTTTCGTTTTTAGGAGAGTAAATGTGCCATCTAAAATTTAACGAAGGCAGTCACCTATTTTTCCATGTTTTATTTGTATTATAGTTGTTTTTTTTTAATTTATATTTTCATTAATTTTTAAAACCCGGGTGACTAAATACTTTGGTCAAATTGAATGATGAATTTAAAGGTCACATAACAGTATTTTTATCATTTCACAGAAAGACGTATTCCAGTGTTTCCTTGTATTTTTCCCCCATTGTTGAATTTAACATTTAGATTAGTGCTTAATTCTACTCGAGTCGTCACAAATGTTACCATTCAAATATTACGATAACTTCAGTGGCACTTTTAAAGACGTTTTAATATTTAAATTTAATTTATCGAGTATCCGATTTACATTTTTATTTTCTCGTCACAATTGTAATGCTCGAGTTTTTCATTCACTTTTACGAACAAATTTTATATATTTTAGACTGCTAGCTCGTTCGAAAATTTACCAGCATTGTTTAAAAATGAAGAAATAATTCGCATAAATTTGAACATTTTTTTTCATTTGAGATTCCATTTCAAATGTATAATCATACTCCTCCTTTCATTCCCCAAAAAAATGATTTTTTTTACCTTTTTTTTTCGACGAGCGTACTATAATTTTATTTTGAAATTTAAAAGTACGTATTCAAGATATTTTTGTTTTTTCGTTAATTATTATTACTTACTGCGAGTATTGTTTTTCTTCTTTTCCGGACAGTATCCAATTTTTTTAAATACTTACTTATCCATGTAAAAATTACTTATTCTCGAACGATGTTACCCAGTTCATTGTACAAGAATTCAGGTATAAATGTTTAATTATGTGATATATTATTTGAGATTCCAATTTTATATACTATGCATTTAACAAATTCGACAGTATTATCTTCGCTATTGAGTATGTGTACGTGTACACTTGAAATTCACACATACCTACATTTTGGTCGTTGATTATTTATATTTTGTGTTTGTCTGTGTGGTGTATTTCTATTTTTTTTTTTTTTGAGGTTATCTTGTGAGGAAATATTTCTATTTTCGAGGGTGGATTAAGTAGCATGATGAAGAATAACGAATTTAGTTTTATACCTTTTTTATCTCGTCTTTTCGGATCTCTATGTGCGTTTAAAAAAAAGTGATTTAAAACGTCTCGTACATGTAATGGTCTTTTTTTTTGGAATGGACGGATATTCGCGTTATTTTGATATTTATAAGTACTTAATATGTTATATTAACACTTTTTTCCAATTTAAATAATCAGTAAAGATTGTTTACTTCTTGTGTGAATTTTGTTATTTACGATTTTTAGAATTCGTAAGTAGCGGGTCCCATCAGGTGGGGGAAGGGGTATTATCCAACGAGCCCAGGGACCACAATACGCTGAACAAACTTTTTCACTCCCCTCCCCCCCGCACGGATTTTCTGTATGCTGTGCTAGTAGGTAGTATTGGAGAACTTTTATGCAATTTACGACTGATGATCTAGGTACATGAATAAGTTGCAGAGTTAGAACTTGGACGATCAAATTCGTTCTTTCAATTAAATCAAAAATTATGATTGATAACTTTTGAGAGCAATTTAATGAAAGAATGCCAAAAATTCTGGACTTATAGTTGACGTGTTTTCAGCACTGTTTGGTCAACTGTTCACGTATGTACTACGATAAATAATCATATGAAAAAATTGGAACGAAATGCATCGTTTCCAAACGCAAACTCAACTCTCTTATCCCTCATCTATGCCTATCATAGCTGTTAGTCTGTTTGAAATAGAAATGACACTCCAGTTTTCAACGTTTTTTCTTTAAAAACGAATCAGTCGGTGTTCCTGCAGCTCTGAGGTTAGGCAAACATGTTTACTTGGAGTCGGAATCAGTTGCATAGTTGAAGGATGAATTTGGTTCATTCCAACTCGGCCTTTAAAACATTCATAAAACAAACAGAATTTAAAATTTGTATGTAAAAAAATGTTTGATTAAATCGAACTATTTTGATACAATTTTTTACCTACAAAGGATGAAAGGAACGTTCATTTTGTCAAAATTGAGTTGAACACACCTCCTGAAAGTAGGTGAAATTTTATTCAAAACGACATTAAAATCGTCCCATTTTATTCACTTTTCATCATACTGTGAACGTTCAATAATCAATGTTGAATAAATGAACTTTACAGATGAATTGTATATTATGAGGTACCTACATCTAATAACGCCCACCCTAATTACTTGAATGGAAATTTTAGGGAATTTAAACTGCAAAAAAATGTATTCAATAGGCTGGGAGCTAAGAAGGGGTCCTGTAGTTCAGTTCATATAAACTTGCTTGGTTCATCCTCAAAATCCTCACCAACAAATACATTGAACAAATTTTTTAAAAAAAGCTTTGTTCTGGGTGTATGTACACCTAATGTAAAATTCACCCCCCCCCCCCCACATGTAATACAGACAACTTCAGCTTATGACGCTCTAAAAATTAGGTACATAATTGTTTTTTCTTCATTTTCTGTTGGTTTTTCATCTGATTTGAGGAAGATCGTTGCATAATTTAACAGATTGCGCAAAGTATATTATAGTTAAACTAAAAAATTTTCCAATAATGTTTTTTGTTGTTGAAATGAAACTGAAATAGCGTATTATCGTCTATCGATGTTATAGTACTTGCAATTTCGTCCATTTTAAATTTCTGTAAGAAAATTTTGTACCTAATAATGTAAAGTTCTTGGTTTATAGCAAGTTTTGCTCATTTTAATTTGGCTTATAACACATATTTTGCTCGGTTCCTTGAATTGCGTTATAATAGAATTTTGCTGTATGAAATATCCTGTCATCATGAAAGTAAAAATTCATAGTAATTAATAAGTATCTTACGGAATTTTTTTTTTGTTGAAAAATTCGCTACTTATCCACCACTTTTTTCACTACCTTTTTTCAACCAAATTTTCAAAAAGCTTTCCACTAGAACCCCCTCCCCTCTCCTCCCTCCACCCAAAAAATATTAATAAAGTCAAATTTTTCACTGGAAAATTTGAAAAAAAATTAAATTGGTAGAAAATTATTGCATACAAGGTATTTTTTAATTTCATCAAAAATAAACCTTTTTTTTCAATGATTGGAAGGTTTTTCAGGGTGTCCATTATTTTTGGCAAGTCATTTCCCCTCACTGACTTTTCCAGATTTCCATGTGGTCAATTTTCCAGAAAATTTTGTCTAATTTTCGGTACCTACTTACCTCATACTTTAATGTTGAAGGGGGGGGGGGGGGTAATTTTTCTTAAGTTTCTGTTCTAACCGGATACTTCTTCGAATATAAAAAACAGCTAAACTTTGATTATTAACTTTTTTAATTTAAAAAAATAAATGAACAATATGCAAGCATTGGGGTTGTGCTCCAAATTTTCTGATGGAGGGAAGGGGTGAACTGGGTTCAAAAATGCCGAAAAAAAACAAAAATTGAGAATAATTTTGACTGGCAGAACTAAGAATACCTAAGTACATATACAATAAGAGCAATTATACGCTTTTATTTTATTCCGGTATGAAAATGACCAAAAAAAGACAAAAATAGCAAAGCCAATGCGGGCCCGGGGTGGATAATGGGCGCCGTTTCTAATGTAGAAGCTATTTTTAGGTTTTTGAGAGGGGGTGCTGTCGAATGAAAATTTTTGGATCGATGTGGTAGAAAAACATCAATTTTGCCTACCTATTAATACAATATTCCTAATGACTTATGAAAATTTTTCTTTTCCTTTTTCAATTTTTGGAGGAATTAGACATGAAATTTGTTTTTAAAAAAATAGATGTTCTTTTTACGCGGATTTTGGAAGATTTTTGAAAATCTGGATTTCGGACGTTTTTTGAAATCTCTTTTTTTTCAACACTTTTCTGATTCCATTCATCAGCTTTCAAAACCTCAAAAGTCTTTTTTTTTCAATTTAAGTCCAAAATTCATGGATTCTAAATCTGCCAAAATCCAGATTCTCGAAAAAAATTTGCTAAAAACCCGTGTAAAAAGAACACATTTATTGTTTTTCTGCTTCTCAAAAGTAGCTTTTGCTCTCACTCTGCTCGGGCCTGTTCATTTTTCATTTTCAAAATTGAAAAATTCAATTAAAAACACCCCCCCCCCCATTCTAAAATTTTGAACTGAAAAGTGAACAACTTTTTGAAAAACATCATTTTTTTACCTCTCGATGATGCAAATTTTTAAAAACTTTTGCCCTCGCTTTGCTTGGATCAATTTCTATCGCTATATCAATCAAAAAAAAAACATTTTTGAAACTTCCATAAAACTCAAAAAGTAAAATAAACAATTTTTTTATAAGCTCCAATGCAAATTATTTGTGTATCAACTGGCAAAAAAATTAATTCCATATTTTATTTCACCTCATAAACTTGTCATTGTATTCGGAATAGGTATTGGTATTTTCTTCTCATTGGAAATTTTTCGTCTCCCCCCCCCCCCCCAATAAAAGTTCGACTAATTTTTGCGAAATTGAATAAGAAGACAAAAACAAAAATCAATTGCACAACTAGCATTCAAGTATCCGAATCCAGGGATGGTAACTGTAACCAAAATGAATTTTAACCGCTAAAATAAGACAAAATCTGTAAACGAAAACATAACCATAACCGAAATTATTGATCTAACCTTTTTTAACCATAACCATAACCAAAATTATTGATATTAATTTTTTTAACCAAAACCATAACCGATTCATTTTATTTCAGTTATGGTTATTTTTTTAGAAAAATTTTCATTTTGTTCAAGTTTTGCTTTTGAAGCGTTTTCAAATTTCAATTTAAGTTTTAATTTGTTCATTATTCAAGATTGATTTTTCGAGTGTTTTCAATTTTTTTCTGTCGTTTGAATTTTGAATTTCTCTAGTTTTAGTAATTTTACTGTGTAGTTTGTTTGGGTTTCATTTTTGTTTGATTTTAAAATTTTTGCAATTTTTTAAGAATAAAAATGAGAAAACTTTTCTTGGAATTTTGAGTCTCTTTTTGTCTAAAACGCATTTCTGGCTGTGAATTTGTAATTTTTTTGCTTTTTCCAATTTTCCCATACATACTCTTACCCAAGCCCGAGCTGCAGGTGTAATTTTTGAAATGAACTATTAAGTTTAGGTACCTATAGCTAAATAAGTTGTGATTTTTTGATAAATGAAAAAAAAAACTGTAGGTAATCTTTATTTTTAACCATAAACCGTAACCATCATTTTTTTTTTTTTTGGTCATAACCGTAACCTTAATCAATATAATTTTTTAAAAAATAATCGTTAAAAATTAACTGATATTTTTATGCACAAAACTGAAACCTCAAAACCATAACCAATATTTTTTTTTTTCATTTCGGTTTCCATCCCTGTCCGAACCTGAGAAAAAACAGGACGAGAAAGATTCTAAAGGGAGAGTTTTGAGAGCCCTATTCGGTGCATCCGCCAAGGATCCCCAACCTACTGGAGTCATAGTTACTTGTGGGTACAATTTTCCTCGACCTTAGTTAATGAAACGAAATCATTCATCAAAAAAGTTAGGTACGAGTTTCAGCGTACTTATTGTTTCGTATTTACGGCGTAACGGGTATGCAAATTCTTTAACACGCGAATTTAATCGCAATACGATCTGTGTGTAGTTGTGTACATATGCCAACCACTGTACCTACATATTGAAAAGTTAACGGTACGCTTACGATTACAGCTGCTAATGACTAAATCACGTCGATTGCGCGGAAATTCATAAAAGCAATCGAGAAAGTTTGATTTTTAAATTTCGACGAGTGTATAGAATGTAGCTAATCATTGTCAAATATGCTAGAAATTTTTGGAAGGCTGTAATTGTACCTAGGCGGATAAATAACCAGTACCTACTACGTAATTATAACCAGGTACACGACATGGCAGCGAGGTTCAGTTGCTTTTCAACGTAGTCTATAGCTTCTTTCTTCGCGTCTGTATAGGTCTCCAACTTAGTTAGTTAGGTCTGAAATACCTACTTGAAAATAGTCACGACCGAGGTTGTTAACTGCTTTGAAAAATTTCACGCCGCTTCTGACGTGTGAGTGCGTGTTTTATGTAAATTCAGCCATCGAAATGGCATGTAAACCGTATTAGCGGGCGTGATGCGGTAAAAAAATTTGTTAATACGAATTGCGTGCCTTAATAAATGGTTGTAAACAGGTCAAATTACTCAAATGTTGAAATGGTGGGTTATAGTACTATTCGTATATAGTAATTTTGGATACGATATGTTTTTTTGCTCCCTCTATACGTAATAAAGTACCTACCTGGCCTGTATACTAACGTGTGTAGAAATTAATTTCCACTAAAACGGACCTCGGCGTACTCGTAATTGTCGAAGTGTAATTGAAGTTTTTTTACTACCGGACCAGGTTTCGTTTCCTTAGTTTTACGATTAAAAAACGTTATTGTTCGGCAGGATCGCGTCAATGATTGCGAGAAACGAGAGAAAAAGCCATAATACGGTTTAATTTATGAATAAAAAATACTACCTAGGTACCTAAAAAGAAGAAAAAAATCATTTCTCTCAATTCAGTTTTCACTCTTGTTCGTCTTTTATTACGATTAGAAAGATCACCGCGCACGCACCGCAGGCGGTATATCCCTCTATGATTAAGGGGCAGCCATTTTGTTTTTTATTCGAGAATACCGTGGTAGATATGTTATTTTTCCTTCTTTTTTTTTCTTTTTTTTTATTGCCTACAGTCCACGTTCATAATTACATCATTATTTTGGTTAGGCCACCAGGTGTTTCCTATATCCAAAATGATGCGTCCCCTTTGACGTCCCTATATACTTCTTCACCTATCGTATTTCTCCATCTTTTCGAATACAATCGTGCAGGTTCAAACGAAATTAGGCCTATTTTCAAATGGTATAATACCACATGGGCTGTTGTATGCTTTTTTATTTATACTGTAGGAATATTTTTTATTTTTTTTTCTTCGCGATAATTAGTTTATTAGGGTTTTGAAATGCTGCTGTATTTATGTAGGTATACGTGAAGTAAAAATTTCAATGTTTATAGCAATGTTATGAGATTTTGGATTCCTTCTGAGTGGGTAATCTGATCTCAGAAATCTTCGTAGATGTATGCGTGATGTGCTTACTGTAGAAATTGTACGTATACCTTATCTGGTATCCAAGGACGTGCATAATACATAGTACTTTATCGGACATTTGGCCAGATAAATTTAGGGGTGGTGTTAGGTGAATATTTGATGTGTTTGAAAGAGAAATTGCAAAAAATAGAAGAAAAAATTATATTGAAATAAATCGTTAACTTCACTAAACACAGAGTTGATAATTGCTACAGGTACATACTTACCTACATTATCATGGTAGAAATAATACTAAACTATACCATTGAATAATACCTCTTTGTATTATAATTTTTATGAACAAAAAAAAACAAAAAAAAAAGATAAATTGTTAAGTGATCAGAACATTTAAGTGTGGGCAAATGTCGTGTTTCACAAGAATTTTGAAAAATGATCAGCAACTTGAGTCATTAAAATGCATTATCATTAATCAATCAACTCAAAAAAAAACCATGGATTTTCATTTTATATTCAAAATTTTCAAAACACTTCGAATAATTTACTTTAAAGTGCTTTTCTCAAAAACCGATTTTCAAAAAAAATTACCTTATAAAACGACGATTTTTACATATTTTCTCAACACATTATTAAAAAATTCAAAAAATGAAAATTGAAAACTCAACTTTCAAATTCTAAATTGGGCAAGTTCGTGGTTTAAATTTCAAAAAACCTTACAGGTTTGGCGAATGTGGATAGTCTTATGATTTGCTTTCAATAGGAACTTAACAGAGGTGCGCCGCGCTAGTGTCGCCTTGTTTATGATTGGCTGATGAAAGGTCCCAGTATAAACATTGGAATGTAATGTTGTGAAAATTGAAGGAAAATTGTTGAAAATTGCTGATAACAACGGGACCTTTCGTTAGTTCCAGTGTTTTTGACTACCATTTCCTAGAGCGCGACAGTTGTCTTGTCAAATCCCTATTGTCAAAATTTGATAGAATAACATGGGTAAAACGATTTTTACATCTCAACACAGTATTAAAAAATTCAATCTGGGGCTATTTCACTTTTTCATTTTATTCAGGGTAGTAAATTTGAAATCTTTTAATTTGTATTTCTAGGACTAGGAGGTCTCTATAATGTAGGTGGCCAACATTGTTGTGGGACTGAGGAAACGTTTCTCTTGAAAAAAGAATCAGAGTTGAAAATTTTCAAATCATTTTTACCCCTAGACATCAATTTTTCATTTTTTTTGATATTTTTCAACTTAGGGGGATTCATACAAGGAGACTAATGATCATTTGGAGGACCAAAATATGGAAAATTTTCAAAAAATTTCTATAGACATCAAATCATTTAGGGATCCAATGAAGGTTGTTTCTTGAAAAGGGGGTCATGTAGAGCCATGTAGAAGAGATATTTTCAACAAAAAAATCCCTGACTTTGAGTTTGATTTATGCTCATTTTTGTGATTGTTTCAACTTTGAGGGGCTCCTTACGTGAGGGGGCAATTGGTTTGAAGATTGAAAGTTATCTAAAAACATATAACATCTCAACAATTTGTGGAATTTGAAAAACACAAAATTTTTGAGATTGAAAAACTTTTTTAAATTGAAATTTCTTTGAAAATAAAAACTGAAATTTTTTGGAAAACGAAAATTTTAAAAAAGAATTCTAATAGAAATCAATTCAAATTTTAAAATTGTTTGGGTTTGATTAGATTAGGTTGATTTCAAATTCAAAATTGGGCAAGTTCGTGGTTTAAATTTAAAACCTTATGGGTTTGACAAATGTAGATGGTTTTGAAATCATAATTTATTGAAATAAAAGGAAATTGATTTCAAATTTCAATACATGTTACGATTTTAGATTAAGTTTTTCTGTTTTTGAAAATTTTGGTAGGTAATTCAAAATTTAAATTGATTTTGTTGTTCTTATTTATTTATTTTTTTTAAATGTGATTTCGCGACGGGCAAAGCTCAAATTCTAAAATTGTGAATTCAAAAAAAATACGACTCATCGCAAAAAAAAACCATTTTTTTTACTTCTCAAAATATTAAGTAATTTTCTTTTGCCCTAACTTGGCGTATGCCTCAGTGTCTTTTTTTCAAATTGAACTTTGAATAAATTCCTTTACCTATTCAAGTTTTAAAAAATGTTTAAACCAAAAAAAAACAGAAGAGAAGGTACAAATATGGACCATTGTACCCCCTTCAGATTTTTGGCTTTAAAGGGTAGAAAAATGATCACATTTTTTTTCAAATACCTAAACCATTCAAAAGGCTAAAGACTATATTATAGATGTTTTTCAGTGCTTTAGACTTGGCAAAATTGGATGAAAAAATTTAGTGGTCCATATTTATCCATACCAAAAACTGACTTATGAAAAATGGAAAAATCAAAGTAGGTACAATATTCTGAACGTACACATTTTTAGCTACTTACTTGGCTAATATTTTTTTTTTCAAATCTTCATTTAAAGTTGCCCATTTGCTGAATGAAAAAAATCATAAAATTTTCCAACTCGAGGTAAACAACTGTTGATAAGAGACACCCAAGTTAACATGGATCCGAAATTTTATCCAGATCTTCAATACTAGGTACTCTACTGGTATAATTTTTTGTACCCAACTACCCAGCGTGACCGTAGCACCAGCAATTTTTTCTAAATCATGAGAGGTCCATATATTTGTGGTTTCTCCTTCACACTTTTCACCTGAGAAAACATTGTTTTTTTTTACTTCTTGAAACAAGCGTTTGCCTTCGCTTCGCTTAGGTCTGTTTGCTTTCCATTTTCAAAATTAAAATTTTTAAAACTCAACAAATGAATAGACCAATTTCTATCGCTTTCCTGAACTAAAAAAATCCATATTTGAAACTTCCTAAAATTCAAAAGAAATAATAACAATTTTTTAGTCATTTAATAAGCCTTATAATGCGAGTAGGTATTATAAAAAAATATCAATTTGGTAAAATTGTCATACTTAGTAGGTATCTCTTATTTCATTTTAGAACTCGTGATTTTATTCGGCAAAATTGGTATTTTTTTCTCATACGTAGGTATGGGCAAATTTTTAGTTACCCCCCCCCCCCTCTCCCGAAAACCTTTAGTTTTGTTCCTGTCAATTTGAATTATTTTTTACGAAATTGAATAAAAAAGCAAAAATCAATTGCACAACTACGAATAGCATTCAAGTATCTAAACCTGAGGAAAAACAGAAACAGGACGATTCTGTAGGGGGGATAACATTTTGAGGGCCCCTTTCGGTGAATCCACTAGGGGACCTCAAATGACCCGGTCCACGCCTCTTTATCATCGGCAAATTGGCAAAGAGACCAATTTTTCACGTGGAAAATATTTGTTTCAACTTAAGACGCTCAAAGTAGAAAAATTGACTTCTTGTTTTAAAAAAATACCAAATAATTTAGGTACTTTTAGAATTAAATTAATCCTAGAAAACTTCAGCCCTCGCTTCATGCACTCAGGCTCATTCACTTAATTATCCTTTTTAAAATTGAAAAAAGGCATTATTCAAAATAGGTACTATAAAATTCTAAAGACAAAAAAATAAACTTCTCGTCCTCGCATGAAAAATTGTTTTTTCACATCTCAAAATACGAATTTTTGAAAGTTTTTGCTCTCGTTTCGCTCGAGTCCATTTTATTCCTCTTTTCCAGAATAAAATATTCCATATATTTTAAGGCTTTTCTAAATGAATAGGTACATTTTTTTTAAAATGATAATTTTCATCAGTCATGATTCTGAATTGAATGCTACGTCGATCAGCAAAATTGTCAATTTTTGTTCCTTATTTCACTTCAAAAATTCACAATTTTACTCGACAAAATGAGTTTTTTTTTTCAAATTAGTCGGAAAATTTCCGCTCGACCGCCCCCCCCCCCTGAAAACCTCTAGTTTCGTCACTGATTTACTTTTAAAAAATCATTTTGACTTGGAGGTGGTGGTGGTGGTATCGTCATAAATGAAATGCCCGATAATCTTTCAACTCTGTGTACACACCTGTTGGTATCGAGCTATTTACCGATTGTGATTAAATCACGTTTGCAATCCTATCAGCGTGGATCGAATACCTATCTATTGTAGCTATTACTATTGGATCATACGAAATCGAATGATGTAAGATCTCTGTTATTTCTGTCAAATATTTCACACATTAATACTTACATACTCCGTCCATCTACTATTTATGACATGTCATACCTACGATTCAATTAAATAATTCAATTGTATTTGGTCAGGCAATGTACGATCGTGTAAAGCTATAGGTACCTACGTATAGATGTATGAACGCGTACCTAAACGATATCTATAGTAGAAAAAAGTAATCGAATTCTGGCTCTGCAGACTTACGCTTTCATCGAAATCCCGCCATCATATTAGCTGACAAATCAAGTAAATTTAGCTGAAAAGAAGGGAAAAAAGAGAGAAAATGAAAAACAGATTCTCTTTCAAAAAGCAAAGGGGGAAACATTTATATAGGAGAAAGAGGTTGCTTGCGTGCGAACACCGAGGGATGATGTTAGTACAAATAATTCAACGCGGTCCGCATTAGTATATTTTGTGAAGATTATGTCCCTCGCTCCGGGCCATCTAATAAATCACTTGGCGGTTTATTATTTAGGAACCATTTTAACCGTATACACACAGCGTTATAAAGTACAGCCGAAGAATTAACAAAGCTGGAACCAGGCACCTACGGATACACGGTTTTCTACCATTGCTCCATCTAGGTTGCTTGGAAAAGTGATCGTGGCCGCTTGTTGGTTAGAAGGGTATTTCTGGCAGATACATTAATTTGAGTCCAGGTAAAACATTTATTACGCCGATGTCAGAATATGGTTGTAGTTTTGAAAATGTTTCGCTGCTCACTGTTATACTCGACGTACTACGAGTAGGTACACAAGCAACCTACCAAAATGTGAAGGGTTCTTTTATAAAATGCTTCGTAAACGTATCTTTCATCTCCGCGTTCACTCTCGCAAACTGCGCCCAATAATCCTCCAACCTTCTGCTAATGATTTCACCATAATAAGTCGCTTCTTTCGCGTAACACGCGCGTATTTTTATTTTTCATCGATTCCCTGATTCGCTAAAGTGAAGTGAATCCTACCAACTGCCTGCAGGATGAACCAAACTGTTATGAAAAATTACCTATTCGATGATTCGTTGAAACTTCCTCACGTCGACGTCTCCTTTTCATAAGATTACGATTGTTCAATGAATAATTCATCTGGAAAATTTTTCTGAGTGATTTTCCGGGTGGGGGAGATATGATGGATTTTTTGCAGAAGAACACCACAGCGAATGGATTTTCCTTGGAGGATGTATAATGTGCAGGGAAGTGATGGAGAAATGTTGCTAGGTACCTACCTTATTTGCATTTTAGTCTACAATTCAATTGATTAACTTTGAACTCATGTTTTTCAAGCCAATCGCTCAACTCACATCACACGAAGAAATATGTACATGAAGTGTGTGTGTTTATTGCAATCAATAATTACACGAGTAAATTAATTACTCAACCCATTAACGTCAGTCTGATTTACATCATTAAACGATTCCAACGTATTTGAACAAATTGTATCACTGAATCAGTGTAACGTGTATAACGTAAGGCAATACAGGCATGCACATTTTAAGTACATATAGGTAATCGTTATCCTCACGTTTTCACAATTTCGCATAAATCACTCGAAGTAAACCCCCCATATACGAAACACATTTTACCCTCTAAACAAGGCATCAGGCATCATTGTTGATGTTAGCAAGTTTACTATAAATTTTCACAGTTTGTGGCTTGTTTGAAGTTTACCATCACCTGGCGTATCCCTAGCCCAGTGCGATTCATTAAAATAGATTTCTCATTCCATTAAATGCTGGTGGATTTGCTGACCATGGTTTCCACATCGAAGGCGATGCACGCTGTAGTACATAACTCGCTTTAAATTTTACCCGCGTGCTTAGGTACTCATTATTTTATCGATACCTAACGATGGCGTTAATTATATTAATGTATACTTTGTTCAGCATCATGCGATTTCATGGATCTACGTACAACAAAACTGAGCAATTATTAGGTGGGTCATTACACGTCAATTCAACCAAGAAGTGGTAAGGAGGGTATGCGGTTTTTTTGAAATTTTTTCTGTGGAAAGGCCTTTTGAAGGGATGACCAATGGCGCAAATCGCAGCCCTCTAGCCTTTTTTTAAAGGCTGTTAGGGGGTGTCAAAGTTTTCAGTGAACTTGAAATATCATCCATTTCAGCAGTGGATTACTCAATAACCGCGATACCTACCAAAATGGAACTTTTTCCAATAGTTAGGGGTTTTGAAAGGCTTTTTGGTGATATCATAAAAATCAGTGTTGCCACTTTTTTTCGTACAAAAAATTAGCTCAAAAAGATACGAAACGTAGTTTTTATATCGTTCCGACTCTCAAAAATTCTGAAAAAAATATATTATGGACAACTTTTTATGCTGAACAACATATTAAAAAATTGGGATGGTACATGTTGCAAAGTTGATTTTGAAAAATGTAAAGTTTGCAAGAAAATGTGATTTTATGATTTAAAACATGAAAAAAAGTTTTGATAGGTGAAGTTGACCCATTTGACCCCTATTTTTACGTATCTATTGAAAAAGTTGAAACCCCCCTTTCACTCGATGAAATAAACTCTTCACAAAAAAATCAAAATTCGAAAAAATTAAATGTTCAATTCCAAACATCAAAAAAGTTTAAATTTATTCAGTTGTCTTATTTTGACCTCTTTCTGACGTATTTCATGAAAAAGTTGATAAATTCGTTCAAGTATTTTTTAAATTTTTTCGAATTTTGATTTTTTTGTAATGAGTTTATTTTATCGAGTGAAAGGCAGAGTTGGTGAATTTTGAACATTTTTATATTTAAGAAAGAAGCTATTTTGCCGACTTTTTTGGAACCTGAATTACACATTTTTGAAAGCTTTTGCCCTCGCTTCGCTTGGGCTAATGAATTTCTGCACTATGACCAAGGTACTTGGTATCTACTTACTTACTTAACTTTCAAAAATGCTACATGTGAAGAAATTGACTTCTTGTAAAAAAAAAACCTAATAATTTACTTCTAGAATTATAAATTTTTGAAAACTGCGATCCTCGCTTCACTCGAGCCTGTTAATTTTTCTTTTTCCAAAATCAAACTTCCTTGAAATCTTTTATTCACGCTCAAAAAATACATAAAAGCTCCTTACAAAGAAAAAAAAGTTTTTTTACTTCTCGAAATTCAAATTTTCGAAAGCTTTTTCCCTCACTTTGTTCGGGTCTGTTTGCTTTTTTTTCAAAGTTGGAATTTCTAAAAAAAAATCATTGAAATTTTAAAATTTTAAAACCAAAAAAATCAAACTTCTCACCTAAAAAAACATAGCAAAACGAATTTTTAATTTGTTTCTCTTTCACATAACGAAAAATTCCATGTTTGAGACTTCTAAAAATTGAGTATGGGAATACCAAAATTTTTTATTAGTCATGATACTCCCCCCCCCCTCCAAACAAAACCATTAGTTTCGTCTTTGACACGATTGAGATATGGATTGGGGTAGATCGAGAAAAAAACATAAGTACCCTATACCTATTTTAATCAAATTCACGCAGAGTAGTTTATTTTGAGTCAAAAGTGTCCAGAAAAATTTTTAACCTCCCTATATGAAAGGGGGTGGAGCTAGGGGCTCTCAAAGTACCATTTTCGCAAAAAAACGCAGTATATTTTGCAATTTCACCACGTTAATTGAATTTCTGCATCTCCCTAGTGCATGAAGACCAGAATCTAGGTTTAAAAAGTTGCAGATCGAGTAAAAAATTTGTATAAATCTTATCAATTTTCTCAAGGTGAATTTTTCCCATTTTGCAACTTTCTGCAGAAGTGCTTACTTTGATATGAGGATGTCCCATGACAGATTTCAGATTCCTATAGGTGAAAGAGGGATGAAGCCAAGTGTCTTCAAATCAAGATAATTTTTTTAAAAACGCATTTTTTCGTCAATATATGTACTTGTAAATTTAAGTACAAAAATGTCAGAAATTTTTTTCAAACCACTGGGCCAAAGGAGGTAAAGCCAGGGGTTTTCAAAGCATCATGGCAACTTTTTATTTCCTAATATTTTTTGTTGTTTTCAAACACATTTTCTCGCAATTTCTTCTAGGTTTCTGTGACAGATTTCAGGCCCCCTTTTTTTCGAGAAATTTTTTTTTTTTTGATGTTTCTTTGTGATGTCTACTTATTCTCTCCTTTTTTTCAACATAACAATAGAATGACCAAAAGAAAAACTGATACTGAAATTGAAAAAAAAGGTAAGAAAACTGAAACTAATTTTTCAGTTTTTTCAGCTCTGCCTCCCAGTACATAGAAAAAATGACAAAAAAAGGAAACGATGAGAATCTTTCATTTCTGTAGTTGAATTTCCCTGAACGACTCGTTCTCTCAAAAACCAAAAAAAAATCCATTTCCGCAAGACAGACTTCCTTGCACCCTCCCCCCCCCCCAGGTTTCTATTGAAAAGGTTGTTATTTATTAGGGATATGCCCATGGCAATTTTTAAAAATTTTTCAACTGGAGAATGGAACTTTAATACAAGGATATAAAGGTTATGTGGAGTGCCAAAGGTTTTTTCTTGAAAAAGGGCGTTAAGTATTTAGAAAGATTTTGTTCGCAAATGAGCAATTTTCAAAAAAACTTTATGCAGGCTTCAATTCTTTATTTTTTTAAAAATTTTTGGTGATGAGAAGAGGGTGTGGGTAATTCATACAAAGGGATTGACGTTTCCTTGCAAAGGAAATTATTCGAAGAAATTCTGACGAAAAAATAAACAATGTTTGGAGAAACTGGGCTTTTTGAGTTTTTCTCGAGTTGAACGGTTTTCCGGTACAAATTGATTTCAGAGGGGGGTTAAAATTTTCAAGAAATAGCTTAAAAATGAAAATCAGCAACTTGGGAGATTGGGTAACGAAAAAAGTGCCAAAATAATTTCAACACGTGTAAATTAGATTAACGTTCCCAGGTACATATTATAAGTAGCAAAGAAATCTGAGCATGTGCCATCAATGTTCACATAATTTTACAGATCATAAATTTTTGGAAAATATTGCGTAAATGGAACATACCTGCGAGAGAATGCGAAGGAGGTTGATGTAACTACACTCTACAGTCAATTTTTTCTTCGTCGAGATGGTATAATTTGCGACGAATCGGCGTTTCTTGCGTGACTCTAATTTCATTAATCGTATTTTTTAGCGCCACAGCTTGGTCAGATGAAATTAACACATTGGAAGTCATGAAGCTTTATGACCAGTGCATTACATTACACCTTTTTATGACCCACCATTTGCGTTTTATTCGACGTGTCGAGAAAATTTCCAATTTCCATCATTTTCGACGCTCTATAGTCATTAAGGTATAATTTTATATTCGTCAGAATGTTTCTTTGAGAAAGAGAGTACCTACGTAGAAAGACTGGACTATATTTGTGATTAAATTTTCCGCGTAAGCGCGAGTTACGAGAACCTATATTAGCGTAGTCCATCATGCTCGACAATTAATGTCCCGTGTAGTGCCGCAGATTACTCCAAAGTGCTTAACTGCTGGTATTTTGTTTTACTAGGCTTAGGCATTTGAATAGTATATCATATCGTAGGTAGGTGTTGGGAAGTATGAATTGTTCAAGTGCTGAGATAAGTATACTTAGTGCACATTCGAAACACATGTAATTTTCTCGGTATTATGCGTGAAAATCTCGCTTGACTTTTACGTAAGTCTTTCTTCAGAATAGTACCCAGGCCCAGGACATATATATTACATGTTGTATTATGTGTAGGATGGCGGCGACCAGGAGAACAAGATGCGAAAAGGGGGGGTTGGTTTTTGTGTGTTTCGTATTATAAAAGAAGACCGCGTATTTATCCGCAAGCAAGAAAAAATATTTTGACAGGTAATCTCGCCTGCGGTTACCTACACGCTTGGCTCTTTTATCCTTTTGCCATTTGCCTTTTTAAGTCTGTGTATTACAGGGGAAAATATCCGTAAACGAGCAATATATATTTTTGTGCTGATGTTTTTAAACGCACAAACACGGATGGCCCTCTAATCGGCGTATATGTCATTGTATGTGTGTGAAAGTGTGCCGATTTGTTTAGGTTTTTGCCAAAGATTTAAGTATCTTTGACTCCTGCAGTTTTCTCGTCTAAGGTGGTCTCGCTGATGTCAACGATGACCCGTTTGTGAGAGGCCGCTTCACCTGATTTTAAATGCCGATTAGACGAGCCCCCTGTTGCATAAGTATTCATACGCGAACGCTAATAGTTTTGGGGATTCTTTTTTTTTGCCTTTTTAATCGAATCCTTTGAGCTATGTCCGCGAAATGTCACGCACTACGTGTATCGTCTTATATAGGGTACCGCGTGTCTCGTTGTATTGTGCGATTGTATACTATTATTTATATATTTTTATAGTGACAAGGGACAACTGGCACCTTAAGGAAGTTCTAGAGACGTATGTTTTGAATTAGAAAATCAGTTCAAGTTCACGTTTAAGCTATTGCTGTGCTGTTCTGTTTTTTCTGATCAATTTATTCGCTCAAGTTCGCGAGCGAATCTCACATTCAGAGTTCAGCTCACAAACAAGTCAATTCGAAATTCGTCTTTATTTTTATTTTTTTCAATTTATGACTACTCCCATTTGAACGGGACCGCGATTTTTGGAAAGAGCATAGTCTAAAACCCCCAAAACCAAATTTTCAGCTGCCCAAGTTCATTTTTCGATTTTTGGCGAATTTTTGAAAATTCAAAATTGACTGTTTTTGGCGATTTATGCATTTTTTAAAAAGTACGTACTTGATCAATAAAAATGGTCCAAATAAGTCCCAAAACTTATATTAATTACCCAAATCCAAATTTCACCATTTCCAGCCATTCTGGAGCCTCCAGCGCGATTTTTCAATTTCTCCAGCATTTTGGATTTGCTCCAGAAGGCGTGAATATGAAGTTAGGCAGCTAAAAATCGAGTTGTATATTACACTCGACCTGTTTAACGAGTTTATCTACATTTGAGCCGATTTTGAGAGTGACACCTCAAGAGTGGTTTTTTGACCAGCTTTTTTCAAAATTAAAAAATCCAAAAAATCAAAGGATAACTGTTTGCGAGGAAATTTTTGAAATTTGCGCGAATCGCTGTATGTTGTCCGTAACTAACCCCCCAACTCCAAATTTCACCATTTCCAGCTATTCTGGAGCCTCCGTCGCAATTTTTCAATTTCTCCAGAATTTTGAAAATTTGAAAAAAAATCAAAAAGTGAACGAGAATTCATCAATGCCAAAATTGGCAATGAATAAACTCGTTTACAAGTTTACATTTTCCTCATAAATTAAATTTTGAAAATTTGAAAAAGAACCGTAAAAAGACATGGAAAATGCTCATAGATTCTTTTGTGGAAGAATCATAAAATTGCATTAAAAAAGATCTGTTTTTCAAAATCAGAGAATCGCCCCATCTCTGTACTTACATTAGGGTGGATCACGAGAAAAAAAAAATCTCAGAAGATTTTGACAGAGGTGGATCGATGGATCGAAGCTATGTTGGTTGTGAGGGGGAGGGCTGTATCATGTCATTTTGCCCATAAAATTGTCATTCTAGGTACCAACAATTTTGAAAAAATAGGTAGGTATAGTGGTTTTGTTCAAAAAAATCATCATTTTTCAAATGGTTTGGGTATCATCTCGAGAATTTTGCTGGTTTAATTTTTGCTCTCTAAAAATGTTGTAAAGTTCAACTTATAGATAACATTTTGAATTGAATAACCCTAACGAAGTAAGGGCAAAAGCTTTTCATAACTCGAAAAAAAACAAATATCAATTTCAATGTTAGAAATTAGTATTTCTGATTTCAACATTTTTTTTCAATTTTATCAATGGTTTCTTAAAATTTCAACATCGAAGACGAGAACCAAATTAGCCCCGAAAGAGCATGCAGAAATACAAGTATATCACCAGCCAAAATTTCAGGTACTTGACCAAATTTTTCGATTTTTCAGTGAATTTTCGAAAATCAAGGGGCCCAAATGACGAAAAATCAAAATTTTCACCGAATAACTCTAGAAAGCTGAAATTTGAGATTTATCCTATTTTCAACCTGCCCAATTCATTGGAAACAGTTTCAAACCATTTTGAGCAGTTCTGGAGCTCCGAGCAGATTTTTGTAACTTGAAATTTTCGCAAAATTTCACCAAATGAAATTGAAATGACGAAATTTACTCTGCACCTTAGTTAATTTCAACTTGCTGAGTCGACTGGAGGAGGTTCTAAGTGGTTTTGTAGCCATATTTTTTAAATATTTTCCTGTTTGAAACCCATTGATATATTCCATTTCGACAGTGGCGATGCAAAAATTGATGCTTGATAAAGTCAAAAGCAGTTAAAATGGAATTTTGTAAAAATTGACAGCAGGGTGTCTATAACAGTCCCCTTCTTTTTTCCAAATTTTCAAATAATTTTGCCATTTTATCAAAATCAGGAATGGTGTTGTATTTACGTCTCATTTTATCAATTTTCCACAGCTTTCGCCCTCGCTTCGCTCGGGCTAGATCATTTTTCTTTTCATTTCTCGAACCGAAGTTAGAGGGTAGAAAAATTGACTCCACATACCAAAAATAAGTAATGCTGGTTTACCCCTCAGGAATTGTGAATTTTCAAAAATTTTTGCCCGAGCATTTTTAAAAATAATAAGTTGAATACCTACCTTATGTTATTTTCTGATTCTGAAAACTTTTAAAATTTGAAAATTTTGAAACTATGAAAATCAACTTTTTGCATAAAAAATGATGTCTTACGTTTTGAATTGTCATCAATTTTTCACAGCTTTCATCCTCGCATTCCTCGATCAGATTTGAATTCTACTACATCAGTTTTTAAACATTTCCTAGAATGGAATAATCAACTCGAGAAATTCCAAAAACATAATCCAATCAATGAAAAAATTCAAAAAATGTATTCGACATTTTTGTTTCCAACTTTTCCTTTTAAAAAAATAGTTCGAACCACATCTGGCCAATTAGTTGGAAAAATCTTAGTGTGAAGGGGGGAAGTGTAGAGTAAATACCTAATTTGGAAAATTTAGCTCGAAAAGTTGGGAGAATTTCTCAGTCTCACCCCCCCCCCCCCGCCACGCCTCTGAAAATAAAATGTAATGTTTTGTATGGAAAGTTTTTATGCTCACCTTTGTTTTTTACTTTGAAATTTTTTTAAATCACTTTTTTGGTCACTTTTTTTTTGGTTACCTACTAAAGTTACTTTTTTCAGAAAAATTTGAGTACAATCACTGATATTAAAAATTTTTTATTAAAATAGTTTCCTAATAATTACTCAATTTTTATGTCTAAAAAGAACTTGAAAATATGGCGTATGAAAAAAATATGAAAAAGTTACGAAGTTTTGTTTTTTGGATTTGATACACACCAAGACACCCTGGAAAAGAAACTGATCACTTGATCAGGTCTATCTAAATATTATTAATTTTTTCGTTTCTTTTAAAAATTATAAATTTTTAAAGTTTTTTTTGGCAATTTTGTAAAAATAAATCTAAGGTCCTTCGTTTTAGTTTTCAGATTTTGTTAGACACCCTGACAATTTTTTTATATTTTTGAATCATATTTCAAAAGTGCTGAGGCGGTTTTATTTTACAATAATTTTTTTTTAGAAGGATTTTCATGTTTTATTCTTTTTGAAATTATATTAATAACATAAAATTCAATCACTTTTTTTATACATTTTCAATTTTTCACGTTTTAGACAAAACTTCAACAATTACATTGAAAATGGTTAATCAAAAAGTGACCAATTTTGATGTGTCGACATTCACAAATTTTCATCTACATGACTATGTAAAAGGGTAGATCACCCCCCCCCCCCCCAAAATCGGTGTATTCGGTGTATTTTTACCAAATTCTGCAAAAACTTTCATTTTGAGTTGAAAATGACTCGGAAAAAATTTCAGCTCCGGAGGTGCCCATGGATAGGGACGATATGGGTCCTCAGAGTGAGCATTTTCAACAAAAAAAAAATCATCATTATTCAGAAAAATGACCAATAATTTACAAAATTTTTACAAGTTTTTCAAGTTGGCAGCAACGACTATAAGCATGGTTAGCAAATCTCAACCGCTCAATACACCCTTTAACGTGCTGGTCTTGGATTATGGTAGCAGTAGCAGATTAACGCAAAATCGCACGATTTTTTCGAAAATGCCTCCTATTTGAGGGCCTATTTTCTTCTTCCCTCCAAGGGCATCTCTGGACTAAAAACGTTTTTTTCAGTACCTTTCAACTCTAAATGAAGATCTCTGCTGAATTTGATAACTTTTTTTAAATCCAGCCTAATATAGGTAGGGTAAAGTCACCAGTAGTTGACATGATCCAGTAGTTGACACCTACGTCACAAAAATCGCCATTTTGGTGTCCCAGTGTAATTATTGAAAACACTGATTGCACTAAAAATTAATTCATACCTCGCTTATTATTGGCCGTGAGTTCGGTGATGATTATCAGTCATACTTTTTGCGTTTTATCAACTTTTATTTTCACCATGAAAATTTTGCAAAGTGTTTTACAATTATTTTTCTATCAAACAATTTTGAACATTTTGAGATGGTTATTATGCCATTTGAAAGCTAATGAGATACACTTTCTTTCTAACTACTTTTGATTGATTCATAATCACATTTTCATGCTCGATAAGTGGGGTGTCAATTACTGGGTTTTTTTGGACACTTTTTGAAATGATCGTAAAAATCTCAAAAATGCACTTACGAATGTGAAACACAAATCAAAATGTAAGGAAAACTGTGTTCTTTTAGATGTACTTATGAAAGTTTTCAAAAAAATATCAACTTGAGCTGTAGATTGTTTTTTATCAAAAAGTATCAAAAATCTGTTCAACTACTGGTGACTTTACCCTACCTACTTTAGCAATTTTGTTTTCAAGTAAAGTTTTTTTCTTAGGTACTTACTTCATATTTTAATGTTGACTTCCCTACCTAAGCCGAATGAAAAGAAGAAAATTCCAAAAAAGATTTCAGATGATAATTCAATTATCATGTAAATCATTTTTTTTTTCGTTTTGAAAAATCAATCGTGAACATTTGGTGTCCTCCAGGGCAGACATTTTGATATTTCGTGAGCACTATATGAAGTGAAGGAAACAGGTTCTATAAACATTCAGCCGGGGCAGTAAACGTTTTTATTTTGGGTGCTGTCGCATAATAAATTCAACATACGGTTCTAAATCCCTCCTTTGCTTTGAAGTAGGAGGAGTTGAGTGCATTAAATCGTTTAAATTAATGATGCTGCTTTGCGTTGTGATGTTTTGTTGGATGAAAGGGAAGATACAGATAACGCTATCATTTTTATTAGCTCGCTGCTGCTGTTGGCTATTAGTTTATTTTTTTCCCTATGTCTTTTCAGCGTGTAGTAACGCAGCGAACGCAGCAGTGACGCACTCGATAACAATCAATGAGAAAATTTATTTTCAAACTTCGATATAAATTAGGCTGCCAAAAATTTGTTGTTCGACGCGAATATGTGTCTAATGTTATCAATTTTCCATCTTGATAAGGTTTTTGTTATTTAAGAAGGTAATTTGAACACCGGAGGTTACTTTTAAAACAAATATTTCTTTTATAGTTTTCAAGTTGTAATCCAAGCTGGAACTATGTTTTCAATTTTTCCCTACCTATATCTATAGGGTATCTGTTAGGTAGTATACTCATCGTCAGCTTGTAAGTTGTACTAAATGCTGAGAATCCACCGACGAGATCGGTAGCTTGTTGTTAAGTATGGTTATTTACGACTTTTGCAGACGGAAATTACGTTTTCGTGTAGAAATTTTTGAAATTGTTCACCTAGTTTGTTTGTAGATACCTTTAAACATACCGTGAGTGAACATGTTAAAGACTCCTCTCGGCTCTATGATCAGAGATTCCAAAATACCTACCTATTTATGCTTATTTTAAAACCGATGGGATTTAGAATTATTGAAGGGAAAAGAACTGGCTTTGTTTCAAATGCATGCTTGGAAAAAAATTGAAAAAGGTAAACTGAGTTGGAATGGGATCCCATTTTCAATGATACCTACTTCCTATACCAAATGTCAATCACAGTGTATGATGTGGGGTATCTCATTTTTCTATTTCGATTACAATATTACTTTAATATGTCTTCATTTTCAGGTATCAACATATAAAATTTTGAGAAGTACTGTGGCATATAATCAGAGCCTTCCACATTTTTCCTTTGTATCTAATAATGGTTGGTCGAAGCGGGCTAAATGCCGCGTACAATTATTACATCGCCGGACACCACGAAATGCGGTTTGGAACTGAAACGAGATGGAAGAAAACAAGAATACGAAGCATAGAGGGCTCATTAGTCACACCAGAAGGCGAAACACGTACACGATGTACAGCCATAGAATTGTTGAACTTAATTTTGACCCGAAGCCTAAGGCTGTTTGATGGTCGACCTGACAGCGTATACGATTGGAACGATATTCGTTATATTAGAAGACCTTATTATTGAACATAGGTACCTATCGATAGATACGTAGGTCTTACCTACGCTCCTCTGAAAAAAAAGCGAAAATTTTAGGTTTAGGTTTCTTTAAGATTGCACTCTTAATAGGCTATCACTTCGTTATATTACATGTACTGAGAGTGGTTTGTTTCTTCTATACAACTCTTCGCACTCGACTACTTAATGTCTTAATGAGTACCTATTCTTCGCCTTTTTATAGATGTATTGGCGTATCTATCTCTATGATATCGACTGCTAATAGCAAAGCCAGTGTGCGAATTCCACACCGCGTTTCTTTTCTTGATGGTGTTGGCTGTTGGACCGGTACCACTGGCACTTTAGCTGTACGAATACTTAATAGGTAATTACTTTATCAGCAACGCCTTCGTTGTTGCACGTAATTTAACCATACAATTTATTCATTGTTACTAGCGGTTTATCTACACGCTCGATTACGCAGCGTCTTAAATAAAGCGAAAAATTCGCTACCACAAAATTATCATTGGTATATTGTTAGATGATACTTATATCTCAATTAGAACTATCCGTGTTTGCGACGGTGTGAATTTATTCGTTACCAGGACATGTTTTGTTTTGTTTTCTTTGGTTATAATAGTATCACTGCCTAATCCATGCTTATTGTGGATGCCTTTGTAATACGAGTAGGTACGAATAATACCCTTAAAGAAATTTTAAAATATTATAAGTAAGTATTCACTGTATTCACTTTGAATTTAACCCTTCAATGTCTGAGAGAAGTTCAATCGAAATTTCAATAGTTTTTGTGAGAGACGTTAGACTGAATAATCAGATTGTAATATTTGAAAAAAAAATTGAACTTGAGTGATCACTTGTTTTGGAAACCGAGGATTTTCTTCAATTTTCTCCAAAGATTATGTTGATTTTCAAAGCCAAATTTACAGATATTCAGACGAAAACAAAAATCCAAGTTGATAGAAATTTGATGAAAATTTTATTAGTTGGAATAAAACGCTGAAAGAAAAAAATTAGTGCTTCAAAACATCAAATTTCAATACCTTTTTCAACAACGTCGATAGCTTTCATAAAAAAAGTTTTTACGTAAAATAACGCCGGGGTTTTCAATTTTGTGCATTTATTTCGGAATTAAGTACAATTTCAAAAAAAAAAAAAATCATTGAAAATTGACATTGAAAAATGTTTGAGAATAGAATGATAACAAAATTTTCAAATCATTGAATTTTGACAATTTTCTGCTTAGAATAAAATCAAATTTTTTGCAAGGAGAAAAAGCGTGAAGAGTTTGAAAATTTATGGAAATTTCATTTTTTTTATTTGAAGGAGAAATTAAAATGTAAGTTTTTCATTTCAATAAGCATAAGAATTGAGAAGCACTATTTTTAAAAAAATTATATCTAAGTAAGTAAGTTAGTAAGATGTAAATAATATCAGAAATTCATATACATATATTTTCATGCAAGTCCAGGAGTCTCTCTTCTGAAATGTTAACTATGTTGAAAAATTATGATGCTACCTAGAAACAGCATCAGTTGTTAGTTGTTACACTGAAATTGAATTTGAGAATTTCCCAAAATTCCAAATTTTTCGTATGAGTTGTCAAAGAGCTGTTGAAAAAAGGGAAAATGGAATGAAATTCTGCGTTTTGAAGTATTGAATTTTTCCTTTGCTGGTCTTATGAAAAAATTGAGATAAACGATCGAAAAAATTTTGAGCTGATGAAATTTTATAGGTACCTACCTTGCAAAGTCCTATCAACCTGGCTTTTTAATTTTCAAATCGAGAGGAAAATCTGCAATTTCTAAAACGATTAATCACTAAAATTCATTTACTTATTCGCATATTTATGTTTCAAAAATCACTATCTGATTGTTCAGTCCAACTTCTTTCATGAAGATTCTTGAAATTTACGGTAGTATTGAATTTTTCCCAAGGGTTAATTATTAAAGGTTTTTTTTTATAAAAACAATTTTTCAGATTTTTATATTTTTTTATTCTTCAGCATCGACATTAATTTTATGAGGAGAATAGGTATGCATCCTTGGGAGAAGAAAACTAATGCTAAGGACCACAATTGTGGGGTATAAAATTTTCCTCCCGCTGCATGCAATACTGTTTTTTTAAGAATATTTTGTTTAAAAGATGTTTGTGAAAAATCAAAAATGTAGAACATTCTTGGATCTTTTTGTACAACCTTGGAAAATACCTACTTATAAAAATTAAATCAGCAGGTTGGTATTGAAGCCTAGTAGAAGGAATATGCAGATTCTATATATACCACTGCGCTGGCCTACATCAAATGAATTTCGAGCTGATATAGACCAACATACGTGAGCTAGATCAAATTTAGGTGTTTTGAGGCCAATTACAAAAATTCAAAAAGTTGACCAAAAAAATCTGAAAATCAGTAGAGGAGTCCCTGACGGCTTAAATAGAAGGATTCTTCAATATGGACCAGGAGGGTCATTAGTAGGGTATCTGTAGGGGGTCCAAAACAACCTCGATATTTTAATATCAAGTCAATGTCAAGATTAGAACTTGCAGTAAAAATTCATTATAAAGAACATTACCTATTTACTAAAAAAAATTAAAAATTTTACTTCATCAATAACATATTACAGTGTTTAGGTACCTATTTGAATTATTATTAGAATTGATAAAAGTTAAATTCAAACTCATCACTTATTTTTAATACTGGTATTGCTCTGATTTTTTAAATTCACTTTTCGATACAGATCAACCAAGACAGCATTAAATTCTGGAATTTGCATTCATTTCTTGAGAGATAAGCTGAAACATCAAAATATCAATTTAATATGTACCTACTTTGGAAACTATTCACTTCTGAAAGTTTCTAATCTAACTACTTTTAATCGATAAATACACGAAAAGTGGTATTACGCAGCCCATACTATATAAACCTCAGACTTTTTGCAGACCAGTTGTTTTGTTTCTGCCCACTACAAACATTCAAAAACAAGCCTAGGAAGCGTGTGCATAAGACAAAACACCTCTAAAGGTCGATGGCATTATCCGATTTTATGAACTTGATGCAACATACACAAGCTATTCGAGTGCTCACCTCTCCAGAAGTCTATGAAAAGATTTTTTTGGTGGTGGAAAAAGTCTGGGGAATATCTAAAAAACATAGACGTACCTACACTTGAATGGAGAGCTCTACTCAAAAATTAAAAATTGAATCACAAGCCTAAATATAAGTCTTTATCCAACCTGGTGCGCGAGTATCTACCTTCTTCTAATGGCCCAGCAGTGAGCTGCTGTGAGAACACATAGTAAGAATCAAGCGCGCCCCTGCTAGTGTAAACTTGAGTCTGTCCGCAAATAGTCAGTGAAATCAAATGGCATGGGCTGCGTAGAGTCGCAGGGCAATCTATATAGATACATACCTTTTATTTATCAAACAATGTACAGCTAACTGTATCTGACTTCGGTGATGTCGATAAAAGTGTTGACGAATGCAACTGAGTTTGGTAAATTTATTAAAATATTCGCCACATATGATACATTTGACAGCCTCACGATCATGTCTTTCCTGTATATGACGTTTCAATTCAAAAATTGTGCGGAAAGGTGAGCTTTGCGAGCAATATTGACAAACTTTTCTGAAAACAAGTATATGAATACATGTTGGAGGAAGATGGGTAAGCAATTGTAGTTAGGTGCAAAAAGTATACTTACACACGGACGTCTCCTTTTGAGACAGCTTTTCCTTTACAGTAGTCATGGTCATTCGAGTGCTTTTTATCTCTCATTTTTGTTCAAAATTAAATATACCTAATGAAATTAAATTACAAAAAAAGACAGATGAAAATGATCCACAATAATTGTAATGATTACACACTTGATAAGAGTT
Organism: Planococcus citri; assembly: GCF_950023065.1. Lineage (NCBI taxonomy): Eukaryota > Metazoa > Arthropoda > Insecta > Hemiptera > Pseudococcidae > Planococcus > Planococcus citri. The sequence goes on from NC_088680.1 coordinate 34,443,050, forward strand.
TGCAGTTTGCACAACATTCATCACAATGCCTATAAAATATATACAAGGTGCCCAGAAATATCGAGCACCCCTGTCCCCTAAGAAAGTTTTTTATTAAAATGCTTTGGTTGGTCACAGTGAATGATAATAATGATATCACATGATTGGTTGTTGGATTGGAGAGATAACATTCCACCAATCATACGCATCTATTTTACGTTGCCAATCTATATTTTTTATGAAAAACTTTCTTAGGGGTGCTCGATATTTCTGGGCACCCTGTATCTAGGTACCTATACCTAAAGCTGATAAAATTTGTAATTTCAAATAATTACTTTTAGATATTTACTATAATTTACTTATTTGATTCAGCTTTTGATAAAGTTGTATGCAATTTCAATTTTTATTTATTACCTACCTACCAACCAATAATAAATTGAAGATTTTTACGGGAAAAAAAAACACAAAACAAAAATCATATCTATGTATATGTCTGTCGATTCGTTTCATTGTCGCTTACTGTGCACAAATCCCCCCCCCCCTCCAAAAAAACCTGAAACATGTCAAACATCTGGCAGCTGGGAATCAACTATCAGCGCCTCTCGCGAGTAAACCATGGAAACTATTGCTTCCAAAATTCCAAATGCTTCCCCTTTTCGCGCAAAGACCCACCACGCAATTTTGGGATTCAACAATCAGCGCCTCGGCGGGGGCTTTTTGGAGTAAATGTTCACGCAATGTTTACATGATTCCCCTTACCCTTGTGACCATGCAGTGGCAGAGTTGTCCATCTCAAGTTGCATCTGGACACTTCCTCGATATTCTCATATCTAGTCTGTATCAGCTAGATATAGACTGGATATGAGAATATCAAGACACTAGCAAGCTTCTAGCACCGCAACACGAAGTCATTGACCTCTGAAATTCGCACAATTCGCAGCTTGCATACACTACGAAGATACGGACACACAATGAATACCTACTTCATAGGGTCGCGTCGTAGACTACGAATTTACGAAGGAGGATTGGAACATCGCAGTTTCGTATCCTACGATGATACGATTTCTGATTTTGAATAGGTATCGCAACTTCGTATGTTGCGAGACTAAGTTGCGAGACTACGATTTCAACGAACCTACGATGGCTAGATTTGAACATCGCATATGCACAAAGGATTGGAAAATAAATAATGAAAATATATCAGTTCGATATAGACTGGATATGAGAATATCGAGGTACTGTCAAGCTTCTATAGCACCACGGCCCAGAGTCATTAATCTCTGAAATTTGCACAGAAGATAGGCATTTGAAGTACCAAAAATGTGGACCCCCTCCCCCCCCCCTCAAGGTACCTCACAAAAGTCCAAATGGTACATAGCTCTCAGTTAAACCATTAGACCCTCAGGAACAGTTCTACTGATTTTCAGTTTTTTTTCTGCAATTCCTATGAAATTTTGTACCTAGCCAAATATAGGAACTTGACAGAGGTGCGCCGAGCTAGTGTCGCCTTGTTTCTGATTGGCTGATGAAAGGTCTTAGTATAAAGATTGGAATGTAATGTTGTCAAAATTGCTGATAACAACAGGACCTTTCGTTAATTCCGGCGTTTTTGACCACCATCTCCTAGAGTGTGACAGTTGTCAAATCCCTATAAACTGGAATCTCTTCAACTTGGAATCAATTTTTTTTGAAAATTAAAAAAAAAATTTGGTGTGACTATAGTCACCTAGTCCGAGGACTGAATTCACATAGTGTAACAAGTCCAGACTATATAGATAGTGTTCTTAGTCGCCGCGGTAGAATCGGCATATTCTCTCTACTGGCTCTACTAACAATAAGCCTATTAAAATAACAATCAAAAACGACCAAAAGTTGATTAATGTGGGCCATACTATTTCAAAATGTAAGCGATAACTCTGCGCAAACATCACTGAGAGTTTGGATTACATGCAGGTACTTTGAAAAAAGTCGATGAAACATCGTAGCAGAAGCAAAAGAGTAAATTTTTCTGACCTTTCGTAACTCGCAAAATCAACAAGCAAAGAAATGGTCTCACCCATGGCCCAGGGCTTGTATTCTAAATTTTCTCAATGATAGAAATTTTTTAAAAATTGAATGTGCAATTTTCACTACTTTTGGAACCCCTGGATTGGTTTTGCAATTTGATCATGCAAATGTGATGGTGGTTTTAGAAATGGAAAATGGTCCTCTTTCGACAGTACGTTGCAAAAATTTTGTATCTTTCCAGTTCCACGCTTTCGTATAAAGAAAAGTGTAAAATTGATGGTTTTTTTCAAACAAAAAACTTGAATTTTTTGGAAATATGTAATAGTAGTTGGGATTAACGTAACAGGGTCGTTCATGTTTGATACATATTATTTTGTAAGGAATTTGATGCTAATAAATGCGGTCTGGGATGTTTATTTGTCAAAAAACTAAGATTATGGACTCATTCTGTTCCTTAGATGGGTTAGTTCCAGAGGTAGGATGTTTGACTTTGTTGGAAATGCTCAATAGTCCAGTAAATAAAGCACTTTTTGGAGGTAAACCCAAACAAAATTGCGACAAAAGATTTTTTTGCTTTAAAAGGTCTAGGATGATGTCCTAAACAACATATCCGGAGCCGCCCCCAATCCACCTGGTGCGTTCCCCCCCACAGTGGATTTTAGCCCCCCAAAACACGTTTTTCGTGATTTTCTCCTCCGCGTTGCATTTTAGCGAAAAATGTGTGGATAGATTAAAAATCTACGTCAAATTTCCGATCTAATGATGTATCAACTTCCCTTGTTGGTACAAGGGGGGTGGGACTACAACCATTTAAAGAAGGGGGGTTTTCTGAAAAATGCGTAAAGGCAATAGCCGCCTAAGAGGGGTGAAATGGTCTCAGAGAGCGTTTAGATTGATATTATCATGGAAGGTGGGTACCATTGAGAAACTTCCGCGTGGAAAATTTCAGATCCACTGCCCCTCCTCTTTTTGGGGAACGCCCCTTTTCTAAAATTTCAAAACCATTTTTCTCAGCCCCATGTGGACCGATTTTGAAAATTTTTTAGTATGTTGTACACATCCTTTGGAGGTACACCCACAAAAATTTTCAGCCTCCTCCCCTCATATTTACCCCTCAAAATGGCGTTTCAAACTTATTTTATGCTTTTTAACAATAGTCAAATTTGAAGGGGCTAAGTGCTCTGGAGAGGTCTAGATGAGGGTAGGAAAAAAACTGACGTCATATTCGTGCTCAGCGGTATCGAATCATAAGAAAACGACACCCTATTTATTGATCCTTAGTTATTTTCCGCAAAATTCCCATTTTACCCCAACCCTCCTTACGACACATTTTTACATCATTTTGAGGGGCAAATATGAGGGGAGGAGGCTGAAAATTTTTGTGGGTGTACCTCCAAAGGATGTGTACAACATACTAAAAAATTTTCAAAATCGGTCCACATGGGGCTGAGAAAAATGGTTTTGAAATTTTAGAAAAGGGGCGTTCCCCAAAAAGAGGAGGGGCAGTGGATCTGAAATTTTCCACGCGGAAGTTTCTCAATGGTACCCACCTTCCATGATAATATCAATCTAAACGCTCTCTGAGACCATTTCACCCCTCTTAGGCGGCTATTGCCTTTACGCATTTTTCAGAAAACCCCCCTTCTTTAAATGGTTGTAGTCCCACCCCCTTGTACCAACAAGGGAAGTTGATACATCATTAGATCGGAAATTTGACGTAGATTTTTAATCTATCCACACATTTTTCGCTAAAATGCAACGCGGAGGAGAAAATCACGAAAAACGTGTTTTGGGGGGCTAAAATCCACTGTGGGGGGGAACGCACCAGGTGGATTGGGGGCGGCTCCGGATATGTTGTTTAGGACATCATCCTAGACCTTTTAAAGCAAAAAAATCTTTTGTCGCAATTTTGTTTGGGTCAAACTCTTTATTGACTGGACTACAAGGAGACCCTTATAAACATTTTCCGGCAGTTAAATCTTTTGCAGGATTTTTTTTTATTTCATCTGATTTTCGTTTTAATTTTACCTGCACTATGGTATGTAGTAAAATTTTTGACTGACTATTAATGCAAATGCAGAAACATTAAAATTTACAAAAACAATCTAAAAGACCATCAGTGATGATGCAGCCAATAATCAAGCAAAGGTCCACACGAAATTGAAATAACAGGTATGCACTTATGCAGACACATTTGTTAAGGTACCTATAGCTACCTACCTCCTACCTACCTACCTACCTACCTACCTACCTACCTACCTAAATACTCAGCTGGGGATATAAAAACTGTTTTCAAACGAATGAAGTTAGTCTACACAATACACACCACACGTTTTTATAAAATGGAAAAAGTAATTACAATCGGATTGATTTTTCAACTTGTTCGTTACTTTTGGAAACAAGTTATGTAGAAGTGAAAAGTTGACTTCAAGCGAATAATCTATGTTTTCAAGTTGATGAGCAGAATACGTTGTCATAAGAATGCGTGACTTAACACCTACAGATAACGAGTTTTTCATTATGAATGTTTTAATATTATGACAGTTCGCGGTGATATGTTTGTTTTATGATTAGGTAGGTCTAGGCACATAGGCACTCGCATATGTTTCTTTATTCGATTGTTCAAAATTATAGCAAGGAGATAAAAAAAAAACTCCGAATGATTTCTTTCTGAGAAAGAATTGCCATTCCAAAATGGTTTCTAAATTGCCAACACCAACATGATGATGACACGGCACTAATTTTACAAAATTTTCTAATTACTCGCGGCGATAATCATTTTATCAATTAGTTACACCCTCGGGTTTCAACACCCCGTTGATATATTTTTAATTTAGTTTTCATTACGGGAGTATCATCTTCGTATAGGTAGAGGGTACCCATCTACTTCGATGCTGTCGAGATATCCACAAAATTATATCGTAAGTAGGTATATACCTGCGGAACATATGCGTAGAGAAAATGGTTTCTCTCTATATTTATGCTACATCAAAGTGCGTGATCCGTTAACGGAAACGATTTGGATCATTACCTGCCCAAAGAGTTTCAAGGACTTAATTTAATAAACTGGTTTCAAGTCCAGCATGGCAGCCTGTTTTTGATTATGGCCTCCACCATTGCGCTCGTACAATGATCTGTCTTAATTCGATATACAAATCTTCATCCTCGATCCAGCGTAGCATTTCTACAAAGTACACGCATTAATCTTTATCTCGGTGTAACGCGTAGAGCAGGAGGCATTCGTCCCCATCCTAGCTTCATTTTCCCGAGCCATAAAATGTTGTTGCTGGATAGAAATTGTATTTTTTTTTGCCTCAAAAGTAACCATTTTAAAATCTCAAAAATTCAAAAGTGGTCATCCATTAGAAGCCACTTGAAAAATAAAGAACAAAATCTTACAAAATTTAATAAAAATTTGGAGTAATTTCCATTTTTGATCCAACGAATCGATTCGAAACGGTTTCGAACCGTTTTGAGCAGATCTAGAGCCTCCAGCAAATTTTATTCAGTATTAAAATTTCCGCAAAATTTTCCCCCAGAAATTTGCAAAGTTAAAATTTAATTTATAGGTAGGAAAGTCGATTTCTACTAGTTTGGAAACGTATAGTATAATATATTTCCTCAGCGATTTCATTGAAAATTTAAACAATACTCGTACATATACAGTTCTGAGTCTGAATTAGCGGAAACTGGTTTTGGAAGATTGATTTGGAATCGATCAAAGTGGATTACTAACATGTATCGAACACGGCCATAGATTAAAGCTCATTTCGACAGATTTTATGACATTTTTTGGGGAACTAAAATTTCCAAAAAAAAATTGTTGGAGGCTCCAAAACGGCCTAAAATCATTTCCAGCTGACTAGACAACTGGTATGTGAATTTTAGCTTCATAATTTCCTTACAATTAAGTGAAATTTTGCGGGAATATGAACATTTCAAGTTTGATAAAGGCTCCAGAACTGCTTAAATCGGTTTAAAAAATGTTTTCCATTTTCAACGAAGATAGCGAAAAAGTATCATTTTTTGGCCAATAGTGGCGAAAAATTCGTGCTTTTCCCTAAAAATGTTCAGTCTTGTTTTTTGGTTAAAGTTTTGATTTTTTACGTAAAATTTCTATATGTTGCAAAGAGAAAAATCTCACTTTTTGAAAAAAAAAATTGCAAAAAGATATACCTACTTAATGTTTTATTTTTAAAAATCGCTGATTTTTACTGAAATGATCAAATTTTTGCTATAAAAGTTTCTTTTTTCATAATTAGATGCGTATCTCAAAACCCGGCTTAGTTAGTTATTTGCCAGAAATTGCCAAAAGTTGTAAAAAAATCCTCGCTTTTCAACAAAATTTCTAAAAATAGTCGTTTTTTCAGAAAATTTTCAAATTTTTACTTTTTTTTTAAAAATTGTCCAAATATCTCACTTTTTGCCAAAAACTATCAGAAAACCATTCCTTTTGGTAAAATTGCCAGTCTCGTTTTATTTTTCCAAGAATTACCTTTTTCGTCAAAAATTGCCAAAATCCTTACCTTGCTGCCAAAAAATGTGTCAAATGTTTTTTTTGTGAATTTTTTCTGTGTATTAAAATGTTTTGCTCGCATTTTGTCACCTTTTTGACTACTTTTCAATTGGTAAAGGATGAACCAAAACTAAGGAGTCCAATAATTGGAAAAGAAAAAACTCTCTCCTTATTTTTAAGCTTTATATTGCAAATTTCTTTTCCAAATACTTTTCAATTGCTTTTTTGTTATTTTTCCAAACTTTTTCAGTTACAAAATCACTTTTTGGGGGAAAAATTGAGTACAAGCCCTGCCCTTGCTTCACTCGGGTCTTTTTACTTTTCATTTTCAAAATTAAAATTCATCATTCAAATTCCAAAATTTTGAATAAAAACAAAATAAACAAATTTTTTCAACGCTTGTTTTTACCACTCGAAACACACATTTTTGGAAGCTTTTGCCCTTGCTTCGCTGTCGCTAATTCTTATCCCTAAACTGAAAAAAATCCCAGTTCGAAACTTCCATAAATTCAAAAATGAAAATGACAATTTTTTAATGAACCCAACTAGATGTTGAATTGTTGAGTATTATATCAATTGGCAGAATTGTCACTTCATCTTGAAAATTCGTTATTTCATTCGACAAAATTGGCATTTTTCCTCCTTCCTCACTCCACAACTCCCCCCTCCCAAAAAAACTCAAGTCCAGTTTTTTCTTGTCTGGTTGACTTAAAAAAAACAATAATTTGTAGATCCGAACTTGAGAAAAACAGTAGGAGAGAGATTGTTGAGGGGGGGGTATAATTTTAAGGACCCCATTCGGTGCCCCCGCCAGTGGCCTCCAACTGACCCAGTTCACGCCTAACTTGCCTCTAATAATAATATTGGATGTATTTTCTATAAATTTATTGCTTACAAGAAAACTTTTCTTAGAACCTTTGAAATTCGTCAACTTTAAATTTGGCTCACAAAAAGAGCATGCTACACAGCCCTCAGACCAAATTTTGAGCTGGCAAAGTTGATTTCTAGATTTTTGGCAAATTCTGATGATAATGGAATTGTCCTCTCGGTACATGAAATCAATTTTATGTTGTAATCGTACAGATTTATAACATGTACGAGGCTAATAAAGTTGCCTACTTACATATGTAAAAAAATTGAAATTACTTGAAATTAAAAATTGAAAAATATGTTCATTTTTGCTCAAAGGAACCTTGGCAAAATTTTTGGAAATGTGTTTCAATTCTTTTTTTTCTCAATTCATTAGATAGGAACATACGTAGCCTATAGTGAATAAAAAAATTTAAAAAACAGGTGATATCAATTTCAAATTTCTGTTTCAACAAACAAATTTCTACAGCCACAAAACGAGGAAAAGTTGAGCAAAATTACTTATTTCAAAAGTTACGAAGAAAACAAGGAATTATTTTGGAATCTAGTGGGAGAAAAAAATGAAACATTCTGTTCCCTTCGGTGTATTCATCGTGGCGCATTGAAAATCGTTTTTATTAAGATAGGACAAACCGAAGCGCCGAATGTTCTGCGCTGTACAAAATAGTGTCGTAATACCCACACTGGCTCACCGAGAAGCAAAAAGATGAAAACGAGAAAAAGAAATCTCGGTAAAAGAGGCAATAAACACCATCTGTGAAAAACAGCAGCGGTTAACCAACGATCTGTGTAAAGAAGAGAAAAAAAGAGGGGCAAAATTTCATTTCTGCGCGCCGCTTTGCGAGAAAAAAAAGAAGCAATTTTATGGATTCGTATCGTTTAAGGGTAATAAGAAACGAAGACGTGCTTTTCAAGACAAAGAAGCCATTTTGTTTTACATCACACGCAACACCAGACTGTGCAGATGAGAAAATGCTATTTTAAAAGTCACTCTGCTTCAGAAATGTTAACGCCATTAAGTCCACATTGACATCGCGGTAGCAGCCCAAATTGGGAAAAATAACCGCTTTCCGTCGGCTTTCATATATTGTGTAACTCGTAACTTTTTTTTCCTCGTTCTCGTCTCTCGAACGCGCACGAGGTGATATTACAATTAAATTTAGATAAGCGAACCTCTATGTAGCAAATGTTTCAAAATCAAATTGAAATCAGAACGATGAAATTTACATTCGAATTGTATTAGGCGAAAAGAACGCCTACAGAAAACATTTTTTTCCCTCCTAATAGGTAGGTACCTACTAACACGTGATAAAACTACAATAGGTGAGTCGAAAGTATACTTAGCATATAGTACATACAACTGAAAACTGGAAACATGTTGATGTTTTTGTTGAATAATTTTTTGTTCGAAAGAAGAAAAATACATTACAATGTATACAAATGTATGCAATGTACGAGATCCTGCCTATCTCACACGTATTCTTTCGTATCAAATCACTAATCGCGATACATCTACCTACTATTTAATTAAAACTTTATTATTTTGAAAAGAAGAAGGAAAAAAATGAAGAGCTGTCTGAAGTTAATTTGATAACCTTCCGGATATGTAGAAAAAAATTACTTAGGTACAAGTATATTTCATTCGTTTAAAGCATTTTACTTTACAATGTAATTGTTTATTGTTGGAAGGCTAAACGTAGCATAACGAAAGTACTTAAACAGTACATAAGTTATAGGATTGTTCACGGTGAAGATGTAATTACGGCAGCAAAATGATTATTACGCAATAGTGAGTCAATTAAAATTACGCGTTTACGCTGAAGACGAGCGAGGTAGGTAATAAGTTTAGAAGTTAACGAGGCGTCTTCAAAACTCCATAATAAACAGCTACATCGGAGTCAGCGCCGCCGGTCGCGCTTGTAATCTGATGTCTGATAGTGGCTTTTGGCTTTTCATTACCTAGACCCAGCAATGTTTTCGTTGCTCCCCATGTGCTCGCTTCTGTTAGAATTTGGAGGAAAATTCTATAACTTTTACATACCTACCTATGTTAGAATTACTTACTAACCGGAGCAGCGACTCGTATGTAACTAATTGTTTTATGATTGTTTGATTCGAGAAATTTTCAGCAGTTTAGGCTTGCTTATGACTATAATTCGACTGAGTTGTAGTACTGATGAAATTTCAAACATCGGATTCTTCTCTTAATAGGTATCTGGTTGGTCATTGCCTACTTAATCGTTCATTATCGCAGTCATTATAGAAACATAGTACATAAATCACAGTCAGGTCAATTTTTGTTTTATTTTACCCAATTTTGATGATATAAATTGGTGAGTAAGTATTTCATCTTACATTCTTTTAAAACAATTTTGTATTATTTTACTGTTTTTAGATAGGTACCTATTTATTTATTTATCATCATTTCACGCAACTTTTAGTGTAGGTACCGTACCTACAGTCCAAAAAGGCAAAAAGTACTATAGAAATTTTTGGCTGGAATTCTTGCACAAAATATGTAGATAGGTCTAAACAGGTATAGTCTAATTAGATCTAGGAAATGTTTGAATGTGATTAGGATTGACAGTCTAGTCTGATCTGATCTGGTTAGATCCAATCGGGTCTATCACTGCATATGTGACTTAGATTCCTTGCAATAACATAAAGGTGATAAGTCACTTGTAACACTTTATTGGGGTACTTCAGTGAACACATTTGAGCACTACTATGTAATAGGTAATACCTAGAGCTATAAGTACACATGCGTCCGTGCAGTTCTACTCAAGGCTTGTTGTCCCAACATCCATCCATCCAGAGGAGCGATTACTCTAAGCGACCTGAGACAACTGTGAAGTGAACACAGCTGGTTGTTTTGGTCGTCACCACATCTCACTGAACTAATCCGCTAGATAGCACTGCACCTGCAGTGTTACCATTACCAACGACTGAGTATGCAGGCTTGTTGGACCAGACCAAAAAACTGGACCCAAAATGACCGGACCTTAGACCTCTAAAAAAAAATTATGTAAGGGCAAGGGTGCCCAAAACCGACCACTTTTTGTAAAACCGCCACCAATCGAAGACTATTTCACTTCAAAATGTAGTAAATGGCTTAAAATGTAGGTTGAACCTTCCCCTAACTCATATCAAAATTTTGGCGTACCTAAATGAATAATATTTAATATGTTTTTTAGATTTTTTTCCCAAAACAACTCAAAAACAATTTTTCAAAATTGGGTATCCTAATCCCGACCACCTCCAAAAAGTTAGGTACCCTAATTCTGACCACATTTGAAAGTGCAGCAACCAATAAAATACTATTTCACATGAAAATACAGTAAATGACTTAACAGATAGATTGAACCTTCCCCCAACTCATATTAAAATTTTGGGGTTATAGAATAATTCTTTATGGCTTTTTGGAATTTTCTTCCGAGGCATCTCAAAAATGACTGTTTGAATTTGGTACCCTAATCCCGAGTCCCAACTACCTGAATTTACATGATCTTATGGGTGGTCAGGATTAGGAGACCCATATTATTTTACACTTTTGTAAAAATTTTCTATACATACCTGCAATTGATTACAAAAACGGCAATACCATCAAAATCTTACTTCAAGTTTAATCACGATCACAAATCATATTTATCATCAAAAAATTAGTTATTATAACAACTATAACAAGTTAAAAATTTGTATTTTTTGGCGATAAAAAATGGTGAAAATGAAAAACAATTTTTTGATCATGGAATTTCTTCAAATTCAATTCATTTCGTGAGTTTTGGCTTTACAGTGGCTGGGAATGTCTCAAATTAATTGTCTGTGATAGAGGAACATGTTTATATCACTTTTCAATAGGTAGCGCTAACATGGTGGTCGGGATTAGGCACTGGGTGGAATAGGGGTACTTTACCCTTAAATATTAACTGAATAGATGACCCTTTTCAGAAAAAATAACAGGGATAGACCGAGACCGAAGACCTTTCTAAAAAATCGGACCAATGACCGCGGTATGGACCTCAGTTATGTCCAATTATTCAAATTTATAATGCCATTTTAGATGCCTATTTTGAATGAATTTCCATTGTGATTTAATTAATAATTTATTCTTTCGAAGTTTCAATGTTTTGAAAGTAAAAATCCCATTTTTCAACTCATCTTATGTGTTAGGAGGCTTTTTGTTTTTTTTTCTGAAAAATGAAGACCGTTTTTTGGACCTGGGCTGACCCATAACCACGATGAAAATTTCTGGTCAGGGCCGGACCGGACCGTTTGAAAGCTCCAAACTAGGACCTTGATTTTGGAGCAACCGCAAAACCTGAGCGGTCCTACAAGCCTGGGCATATATGGACTAGGCTGAGTACTTTGGGTCCTCATTTACCCTCTATACATTTGAGATATTTTTATCCAATTTTTGGTCATTCAAGTTCTGAATTTGTAAGGAGAAAGTAAGAAGAGGGGAGTCCAAGAATTCTTAAGAATGAATTCAATGCCATTAATTGGCAAAACAACGTAATCTTTCCTCTAACTTGGAAGTTTTTCTGAAGTCTTAGCGAGTAGCAACGGATTTTTTTGGAGGGATAAAAAGACATGATTATCAATTTTTGAAAATTACAAAAATTTGTTCATTTTTAGTTTTGAAGGTTTGGAGGGGGGTGGAGGGCAGGGTATCTAACAGGTAGTGAATTTAGTCAAAAAGATATTAAAGAGAAAATGAAAAATTTCAAATGTGTTCCTTTTTTCGATGTGCATTCTTTGTAATTTTGATTGAAATTAAAATATACTTTGTATACAAATTTCCTTCCAATTTTAATTTATTTTGAAAATTTTCTTGTGAAAAATTTGACTTTGTTAATTTCAAATTTTTCGATGATGGTGTTCTATGAGGATTTCTACAGAATTTTGAGCTCAAAATTGAGTCATGATTATTGGAATTTTTCTAATCCAATCTGAACGGATATAATTCGATATAAAAACGCTGTCTTACCAGATCTTATCAGGCCAAATTCAATCCAGAAAATGTCCGAATATCATCAGATCCAATCACATTTCTCTGGGTGAGTTGAAAACATGACAATCAATCATTTCGACCAAGAAATAAAAACCATAATTTTTTAATTTATTTTTAAGTCACTTGCATTTGCTTTTGCTGTGCAGGGCTATAAGCAACGAGACAGAGGTACGTACCACAAAAATACACTGTAACTGATACGTGTTTTATTATCATCAGGCATTCTAAAATTACAGGCTTTGCATAAAAATACGAACTATACACGTATTTATAAACGAACTTATTGTTTAATCATTCAGAATATAGGTATACCTACTCGTGTACAATACATATCATGCTGATACAAATTCTCTGGAAAGCCGGTCGTTACCTATTCGTTTGAAGTAATTAAGTGGAGAGTGGAGTTCATACTCTTCAATTTCCACGAAAAAGGTTCGACGTGTGTTTTAAACCATTCTTTAATAGTATTTTCGTTGAAAAATATTTCCATTTCTTGACTGAGCGAGATGTTAACACGATGAAACTGCGATATAATCAAATCGAAAGACTCGGCTTTCAAATGTTCATTGATACCATTAATATTCAAGAATTGGATTTGCAGCGTGTTACTTTTTAAAGGGTCCTCGCAATCCCAACTGTATTTTTTGATTAATCCATCGCATAAATGCTTAATCTGGTTTTGAAGTTGTTGCAATTCCCAAGTACTGACTACAAGACGAGATTCTGGAAATGAGCAGTGTCGTGAAAAGCTTATGTCGTAGAAAACCTCAATGCGATATTCTGACCCAAAACAAAATCTTAGAGGACAACGTTCAACGAGATCACATAGAAGGATATCCTTATAATCGTCCAAATAATTAGGCCTGCGGGATGAGTCCAAGGTAGCTGCTACTTTCAAAGAAGTCAAAAACAAAGAAGGAATCGATGCGGGGAGCAGTTCGCATAATGGTAAGTTATGACTATATCTGGACCATCCAGTGGATATGAAGCCTGCTACCGTATTTGATGAAGTTTTTTCAAGTAACTTCAGCAAAGATTCGTGATTCATAAAACGTGTTTTCATCCATGGTAATATTTCTGTTTCACCATCGGCTCCTTTGAATGCACCAGCTATCCAGATTTTTTTGAAAAGGCTCGTATACCTGAATGAATGAATAAGTAGGTATAAAATGTGATGGATAAGTCAGGCTAAGGTACCTACCTAAGTACCTAATTTTTTTTTACAGCTGGTAGTTCTCTTACTTACATATTCCAAAATGGATATTTATCAACTTCAAGTTCTGGAGTGTAATCCCAGATTACAACTTCGACATATTGGTGTAAATTTGATCCATTCACGAGATCATACGGTATCCAACGTAGCTTATCGTCCCATATAAGCGTGGTAAATGAATTATTGTAACTGACTTGAATATGCATTGCTACTTGTTTTACGTGATCGATGAAAGTTTCCCTTTTGAAACAGAACAAAAAGTGCATACAATTCGATTAAAAATACAATTTAGACAAATACGAAATTCCACACTACCAACTTCTTATTCTAACTTAAGTACATTGTAGATTTTCGTTTTTCCAGGCATCTTGGACACATGTTTAAGCCAGATACTTCGTCACAACCGATATGTATTCTTTTGCTAAACTTGTGTAAAGCCAAAACCTGACGAATCATTTCTTTAATCAATTTCAACGAACGATCATTCGATGGACAAATTGCACGAGAATCTTCCGGATCTTCTCGCAGATCACTGAATTCTCGTTTCTTCAAAATGTATTCCATATGCCCGAACGTTTGAATCAGTGGAATAACTTCGATGTTTAGTTCGGCGCAGTATTTCAAAAATCGTGAAACCTGTTAATAAAATTGATCAAAATACTTATAAGTACCTAATTGCATTGCGTTATTACCTGACTTTACATCGTCTGTGACAAATTATCCTATTTTTTGATATTGGTACTAATTTTAATGATGGCCCAGATATTATAATATATACGTACTTCTTCTTTAGAGTAATGTGATTTAGATGGGATTTTTTCAAGTTCACCATCGTACGGAAACATATCTTCATATTCTACCAATAAACCATTGACTCCGATGCTACTTAGTCTTGGTAAAAGGTGTATCAGATAAGACATCTTGGGAGGAGCTCCTTTCAGGTCCAAATGAACAACTTGTAAAATTGGATTTCCTACAAAATAAGAGGGAAAAATTACCTACGCTTCTCGTGTCGATTTACTTGACCATAATTCAAGTATAAGTTAGGTATAATCTGCTCATGAAGTATAAGTAACAATTGGCTTACTCACTTTTAATCAAATGATCTGTACCCTGGGTGGTCTGGGTGGTGAAATGATGAATTCGGTAGATGATCGAGCCTAAAATCATTGAAAATTTTTTTAAAAAAGATATCAGGTAAGAATTTTTAAGAATGCCCATAAAAATCTGGGTAGATAAGAGTACTTTTAATATCAGATACATGTAAGTAAGTATTCCTACACCCTTCGTAATATGACAACAGTTGACACATGTCAACAATTCACTCAACAGCATGAGCCATAACTGCCATAAGTCTACTGTTAAAAAAAAAAACAACTCAAGGTGTGTTTATACAATTAAATCCATTGAAATCACGCCAAATTATGCATATTTATTGCCAAATGTGAAGTCCATTTCATATACTTACAAGAAGGTAAAACATTTGAACTAATTTCTTCGCCTCTCCACCATTTCATAAACTTAATTACCTATACAGGGTGTCTGGTGAATGGATGTCAAAACTTCAGTTTTGGATATAACCGGGTACGACTTGAAAAAAACGTTTACGGACAAGTTGCCTATCTTGGAAATTTAAGGGGCAACCAAGCTTTGAAAAAAAAATTGCGAAAAACGTATTTTTGACCTTGGGAATGGGTAGTACTTTGGAAAATAAACAAACTTTGTCATTATGAATTTTTGCCCAACTTTGAAATTTATTGAAGGAGCTAGAAATAATTTAAAAGAAACAAGCGAGGTCTCAGGGACCTGGCAATAGCCCCCCCCCCCAAAAAAAAAGTTCCCTGAAATTTGGTCATATGGTCCCTTTTCGTATGCGCCCTCACATATAACCAAAGTGATTAATTTTTTCAGTGGAAAACAATTAAGTGAAAGTAATGGATAAATTGAGTAGATAATTATAAAGAAGGAGACTGAGGAGACAAAATTGAAAATGTTTGCTTGGCAGAAAGTAATAAACAGAATGGGAAGGTTTTGTTTGGCTATGTTCGACTTGATATTTTTGCAGTAATGTTGGCTATTTTTCTGATTTACCCTACACAGAAATAAATGCAAATCCAAAATCGTTGATAAGAATTTTTCAAAAATTCAAAAATTTAAAAGCAAAAAATTAATATTTAATTCGGACATCAGTTTTTTGGCAAAGTGAGAAAAATAAGAAAAAAAAATTATTTTGTTATCGTGAATCCTTATTTGATTGAATTTATTTTCCAAATTTTTAGGTTTCACAATTTGGCAACTTTTTCATAAAATGTTTAGAGGTATAAAAATACTGACGAAACGACAAATATTCGCAAATCTCAGTAGGTTTTCGAATTATTTGATCTCAAACAAACGTTCAAAACAATATAATTTGAAAAAAATTGAAAATACTCGGTGTCTTCGATTTTAATTGGGGAACCCTAAAAAGTAAAAATTGAGAAAAACTTTTGTCATTTTTACCTTGCAAAAAAAAATTAATGCAAAAAAAAATTAAAACTGCTCAATAAATTCAAAAGTATTTGGTTGCTTCACTCTAAAAGCATTCAGTTTTAACGGATTGAAAGATGAACACATAGATAAACCAACATGAACATTTCTTTCGTGATCATGATCTCAACTTCGAAGTACACGAGAGACAGAAATCTTGGCGCAGTTAGATTAGTAAAATGTAATCATAATTTCGGGTACTTACGTATGAGAAGCATCAACGCTAAAATTATCACCATGCACATGCCCAATTTCTTCATCTTTACATGACTTATTCTCAATCTCAACACTTTGACTTTCATTTTCACAGATAATACGTAAAAATTCGAAGTACCTTGTTACGCTTGTACACGGTTCCTTTCAATTTGAGAAGTTGAGCGTATTAGTATGGTATTAGTTATCTTATCTTTTAACTCAGAAATTTGCGAACGCGTTAACTGGCTTGATGACTTGATATTTGACATCATACAACATTTTCATAAATTACTGGTTAGGTAGTTTAGTATAGGTACTTCCAAACATGTAGATAAGTCATGTGTACGTTTTCATATGATGGGATGACACGAGGAAACCCCAGTTGATAATTCGTTTTCTGACCAGAATCTCGGACATTAATGGGCTGTCCAAGTTTCGTTTCAATTAGAGATTCCTTTTTGAAAAATTGAAACTTCAAGAAATGTAATTCATACAAAAGGCCACTTTATCTCTTAGAATTTCTGACGTTTTTAAAATTTCAATCCAAGACCAGCAAAATCCAGGGCATCATTGAGAACTTGGAAAAAATTCCGAAAAATTCTTGACATCATGTCACCCTTTTAAAAGTTGAAAAAATTACCTACTAAATTTTGACATTTTGATAGGTACTTATTAAATAAGAAAGTATATTGAACTTTTAAATAAAAATAAATTTAAAAAAAATGTGATCTAAAAATTCAGAACTTACGACAAAAGGTACCTACTACCTAACTACCTAGTAAATTATCCAAAAAATATAGGAATTGAAAAAATGGAATCTATTTTATAATAAGTTCTTAAACGATTTTTGTCAACAAAAAAAATTGCCTCATGACCCAATTCAATTTATTTATAAAATATGATCGACATCACATTTATGCAACACAATCGTTGAGTATTGTACAATTGTACACGTATTACGAAAAATGGATTGGAAAAATTGTTGGTCAATGAGATAGGTAGGTACATTTATTCGTTCATTCCTATGAGAAATTTTACATTTCTTCATCTTTATATTATTTTTCGAAATGTGAAGCTATTTGCAATAGGTACTCGTAGGTAGGTGCTTATCTTCATACACTCTTAGAATGCACTCATAATATGTAAGTTCTCATAAATATGTAGTGGTTTCTGAAGTACCAAATTTCAACTGTGCTACATGAAATCGGTCAAGTGCGTCGATTGATTGGTTCGCCAGATAATCAAATAATTTTCCCTTCTGAATAGTCACTTATCATTTTGGATTACTTGGCTACCTATCTTTTTCATCACAAACTTCTTTTAAAAAATCTCGGTGGATCCCTATGGTAAGTGTTCTACCAACTTTAATTGTGATACTTAACTCATCTATTTTTTTTTTTTTTTTTACAATATACCTATTATAGGTACTACCGATTGACATTCTCCTGTAGGTACATTTCACAAAAAAAAAAAACTTAAATAAAATAAATAAAATATCAAGTATGACGTGGTAGGAAGTCAGGTCCATACCACCATCCCAATCCTACTCATCCTAGTTCCTACCTAGATTCATTTTCAACTTTCTGAACTTACGTATGATTTCAGATTCCAGATTATAAAGTATCTAAATCAAAATGAACATTTTTTCTTCAGTGATTTTATTGTCAGCGGCTGTGCTGGTACTGTGTTTGAGCAAATGCAGCACTTTCGCGATGTTTCGTGGGACAGAAAGTATAATGATAGGCTGTAAAAAGGCATTTAATTTTTTGAAAATTTTAATAAATGATTCATATTAAGTGCCATTGCTATAAAATTAAGTCACATTGAAAAAATTTCCAAATTCTTACAACCGACTTTGGCTACTCATTTATCAATTTATAGCCTTGTACGTGAAGTATCTGTGCTATACAGTAGGTACCTGGTTAGATAATTAAGTACATATGTATAATCTAAAACAAAATGGCAAATTGATTGAACAACTAAATCTAAGGATCATTTAATCTAAATAGTAGGCTATAAAGTAACTTTTTAACAATAAACGACACGTTTTACAAATTCGGTCTATAATTTTCTAAACACTAAACAGTCAACTTTTACAGATTTTTACTTTTGTTGACTGATTCAGAAAGAATTGTGAGCACTCTGGATAGTTTTTTCATATTGATTTCTGAATGGTTGCTTTTTCTAATCATATCGTCAACATTCGACTTTACTTCATCAAGCTAAAAAATATTCAAAAACGTCCTATTAAATTCCTATTAAGTAATGAAACGCAACTAAAAGAACAATAGTGTTGCCGTTGGTTTACTTACAGATTGATTATAGATAACAAGTCGGTTCAACATTTCACGTGTGTGGTGAACACTTTCCACAGTTTTATAAAATAAAAATGTGCAAGACATTATAAGAAACAGAAGCACTGCTGTGAGTAGATGTGCCCTGATTCTCAGCATTTTTTTGATTAAAAATTTTCAACACGTGATAAAAAATTTTAAAAATTTGTTTCATGGTAGCGGTATGTGCAGCCAACAATATGTAATCACCGCGAAATTATTAGACTGGATTTTAAATTAGGAAGTACTTATACCGAAGTACCTAGGTATTTGTACATAGTTTTGTTTCTTTTTTATCTTGATAGGAAAGTATAGTCACATTTCTGAAGAAAAAGTTGAAACGTGTTTCAAAAAAATAAACGCTTGTACATATTACCTACTTTTTAGGATGAAGCCAGTCCCAATTTAAAATTTTAAAAATGATTGTAAAGCCTGGTACACACGATCCAATCTATTTGACCAATCAAGTTTGTCAAATACCTATACATAAATATTGGATCGTGTGTACCAGGCAGTAAGTATTTAGATATTTACATTACACATTTCGGCATTTGTGAGAATCTAGAGAAAGAAAATTTCATCTTGAGCAGAAGGGATGCAAGAAAGTGAGGAGTCATAGACGGGGGGGGGGGAGGACGCATAAGGATCAATTGCACCCCCTGCCCATCCTCCGGGACAACGTTTTTCTTAAAGGGAAAGTCCTAACTGTCCTAAGGTAAGGAACATTTGTAGCCCTTTTCCTCAAAAAGAAAGTGGCCCTACTAACAAAATGGCGGCCATTTTGATTGACAGGTCAGCCGAAATCACAGATTTTGCTGAGGTAAATCTAAAGAGCAGTCAAAAATTCTGCACCTTTCAAAATTTCATGTGCTAAAGTGACTTTTTCGATTTTTGGTGAATTTTCAAAAATCAAATTTTGACCAAAGTGTGGGGAAAAAATCAAAATTTTACCAAATTGACCTAGAAAGCTGAAATTTGAGATATACCGTATTTTTGACCTGTCAAATCGATTGAAAACTGTTTCAAACCGTTTTGAGTAGTTCTGGAGCCTCCAGCAGATTTTTAAAACTCGAAATTTCCACAAAATTTTATCAAATGGAGTTGGGAAGCCGAAATTCATTCTGCAAACTAATTTCAATTCTCTACGAAGTCGACTGCAAGTGAATTTGGAGTTTCCAGCGATTTTTTGAAAATTACTGGAGCCTCCAGTAGATTTTTGAAACTTGAAATTTCCCCAAAATTTCATCAAATGGAGATGGAAAGCTATAATTAACTCTGCACTCCAATTTTAACACCTTCTGAAGACGACTTAAGGCGGGTTCAAGCCATTCTGGAGCCTCCAGTGACTTTTTGAAAAGTTTCATGGCGTTTTTAGGAAAATTGAAATTTCCAAAAAGTAGGTAGCTGGAAGCTTCAAAACCACTTGAAACCACGTGCAGTTGACTTCATATTGAATTGAAATTAGTTTGCAGAGTAAATTTCAGCTTGCTAACCCCATTTGATGAAATGTTGTGAAAATTTCAAGTTTCAAAAATCTGGTGGAGACTCCAGTAATTTTCAAAAAGTAGCTGCAGGCTTCAAAATGACTTGAACCCAGCGGAAATCGTCTTCAGAGGGTGTTAAAATTGAAGTGCAGAGTTAATTTTAGCTTTCCATCTGCATTTGATGAAATTTTGAGGAAATTTCAAATTTCAAAAATCTACTGGAAGCCCCAGTAATTTTCAAAAAATCGCCGAAGACTCCAAATTCACCTGCAGTCGACTTCGTAGAGAAGTGAAATTAGTTTACTGAATGAATTTCGGTTTCCCAACTCCATTTGATGAAATTTTGTGGAAATTTCGAGTTTTAAAAATCTGCTGGAGGCTCCAGAACTGCTCAAAACGGTTTGAAACAGTTTTCAGTCGATTTGGCAAGTCAGAAATAGGGTACCTATATCCCTAATTTCAGCTTTCTAGGTTAATTTGGTAACATTTTGATTTTTTCCCACACTTTGGTCAAAATTTGATTTTTGAAAATTCACCAAAAATCGAAAAAGTCAGTAGTCACTGTAGCACTATGGGAATGTTACAGATTTAAAACTAAATAAAATTATCGAACCACGAAAAGAGTCGCAAGAGTCGCGAAAAGAGTCGCAGCTAAAAGAGTCGGACTCCTCTCAGACTCCTTCATTTAAAGAGTCGCACTTTGGAGTCGCCGACTGCGACTCTTAAAATCAAAGAGTTGCCCCAGCAGCCAGCTATGTAAAATGAATTTTTTTTAAAAATCTTAGCACTTGCTAAAAATATGTCTATGGATGATCCTTTTAGTGTTTTGCAGCATCACAAATTTGAAAAAATTTGATTGAAAACTCTCAAAGACGCAAATTTTTAAGAAAAATGGCAATTTCATCTCTTTTGAAGGGATTAGCAGTGATATAGTGATTTAGGAATTTTGTCACGAAGGTTTTAGATCACAAGGGCCAACTTGTAATTTTTGATTTTAAAATTCCAGTATCGAGGGCCAATTTCCCATTCTTATTGACTTTTTATGCTCTATAAAAAAAGATTCAAGCTGTTTGACAGTTTGAATTAAACAAATTGTACATTATAGGACATCTAAAACTGACTCGCGTTGCGAGTAGATTTTCCATTTGCATTAATTATCACAGAGTTTTACATAAAAATGAAATTTAAAAACAAAATTTCTCCCTGAAAATGACGAATTTTCCAAGAAAATTCACTCGTAACATCCAGAAAATAAAACCATGATCTGTAGAGACAATTTACATACCTACTTATAGTTTAACCTTCTCTCTTATGTGCGATTCGCGTGTGCTGCGAAATCGCATCTCATCGGTTTGAAAAATTAAAGGAAAAGCACGCGCGCGCGTGACAAATCCATCAAAAAATGTAAAGTCTGCGGGACGAAGAATGTTTTTAAAAATCCGACGAACGGTTGGAAAAAATTGGCCGATTGCGAGTCGTAAATTTATTCGAAACGGAATTCCTTGGGCTCGCTTTCGAGTTGATTACATTGTAAGAAAAGATTAGAAAACAGTCGAGTTATAACGTTTAAATATGGTTAGCAATTTGGAAAATGCGTCGAGTCGATAAATTTTCGTCGTCGTGAAAAGACCGACTATCAGAGAGCTGCTGGCACCCCGTCAAACGTAGCAAAATAAAGCGTTAGAGCGTTAATAAATGGAAATGTAAACGGGTATCGCTTTTTGGAAAACCAGCACATTGAACGTTATAAGATGGGGCTGAAGAAAAGAATGACGGGACGAAGTATAAAGTACACATATACACAGCGAGTGTATATCCACATTCTACGCATACTTCTCAACTGATCGAAACATAAGGGTTGATGGTTGTAACAATTGATCAGTTGAGTGAACTATACCCTTACACTTGAGATAATTTCACTAGCTAAGGGTGCAAACTAATATTGTCAGATTACCAGCTATACACATGTTTCATCACGCTTCCGAGCAAATCATTCGTGTTGGCGGGAAAATTCCTATATAAGCTGTAGGTACCGTTACGCAAATAAAGTGAAATCTTACACCCGAGATTTACAAAATAATAAAAATATTAATAGCAAAATGATTTGTCTTTCTGGTCGTGTTGCTGAAATTAAAACGCATTAAAAAGAAGAAAGCCCATAAAAATATCCTAATCGCATCATAGAAGAATTTAAGTAGATGAATGCTTATAATGAAAACTTGAAACGCGTCGACGGGTTATTTTAGATCTTTTATGGAAAAAAATTTTACGACGTCCGTCATAAATATGCAGGAAAATCTTCAGATTACGAATTACCTACGAAGAAGAAAAAATTATTACCGTGTTCTTCCGAATAGAACAGAAGACTCGATTAATGCGCCAAATAAAAATTCAAACATCAACAAGTCAATTTAATGATACGATTAATTCATTCATTGTCGACGTGCCAAACCAGTTTCTACTCACTTTAGCCATAGACTGATAGAATGGATTCGAGAAGCCAGCAGGAAAGGAGCAGAAATAAAACGGGAATCTGGAATTACAGATTTTTTAATGAGGTTTTATAAAGTATAGGTATGATGAGTATTATTATTATTTATTTGTTTATTAATCACTACTCAATTTTTTACTACGTTTTATAATTTCGCCTTCGCTGCAATTGATAGAGTTGATACAAACATTAGGATTTTCGGGGACAAGTATAATAAAATTACTGAAAAAAAAACAAGTAAGCGACCAGGTGGCTTGGCCTAATATACCCAAAGAAAAGAGAATCATATCGCCCAAACTTTAACGACTTCAACGAAGCTTGCAGCTTACTGTTTAACATATTGTATAGTAGGTACCAGAACATCCACTCATCCAGCATCCAGCATCACCAGGACGAGGAGCAGGACTCGTCGGACGCGCAATTATATTCAATTAAAGTCGTGTCGAGTGACTGGAGAAAATTAATTTTCAAATAAATAAACAACCCAAAAGGGGAAGGTTATCTCTCATTTAGAATGACTCGAAAATGTGCACCCCTTTTTGCGTTGACGAGTTTCCCCATGCCCGTTCTTTCTGTGTTCCCGAAGATATCTGTTACATAAACCCGTAACGTTACGCCGAGTTTAAATATTTTATAAAATTACTCGTACATTCGCGAGCAGGAACAGGGACGAGAGAATTTCATTCATTAGTGAAATTAGTGTCACGTTTTCCAAGTGTTGAGAATATTTTAATTGTTTCACTTACCTACCTATTTATACTACGACTGCGAATTCTCGAAGCTACGAGTATAAGCGAAGCACAAAAAGAGGGGTTTTTTCGCGTAGATGTTTTTTATTTGGAATTCAACCTTTGATATGTCAGTCTTTCTCTCTTACGATCGTTCAATGTCCATTATTAGCATTTTAAAGAAAGGTTTTTTAATCGAGGTGCTTTCTATGTTCCTAGATACGTATTTCTGCTCAGGCGTCAGAGAGGTAGCTTAATTGTATTGTATACCCAAAATGAAGTTTGATATGGGTCGTCACTCGATTTTTTTAAACATACCTCATAGGCAACTTATCTTTTGAATTTGCATAGATTTTGAAAATTTAATCCGAAAAAACCGGAAGCATTTTACAGTTAAGTATAGGTACCTATGCTTTTGCATTTCAATTTTTTTTTACGATTTTGTAGGTATAAGTGCAACTTGAGAAATACTTAGTTACACCTACTTACTTGAAAAAATTTGAAAATCGTGTCAGTAATAATAAATTTTATTAGCAACAAACGTTCAATAAAATTTTAAAAAAAAACATTGTCTCTCAGATAATACATATGTATTTGTATTGTCTAGAAAAAATACATAATTAACTTAATTA
This sequence comes from Planococcus citri, assembly GCF_950023065.1. Taxonomy (NCBI): domain Eukaryota; kingdom Metazoa; phylum Arthropoda; class Insecta; order Hemiptera; family Pseudococcidae; genus Planococcus; species Planococcus citri. The sequence continues at coordinate 34,467,035 of NC_088680.1, forward strand.
TATAGGAACATATGGATTTAAAAAAACATGCGTAGGATTTTGACCAAATTTACAAAAATGAATCATTCATTGACAACTTATCATGATATAGATAGATAAATAATGATATTTGCTGATGACTCCTGTGTGGTTGAAACGGACAAAGATTACAACTTGGCTGTTGCCAAACTCTAGGCCAAGGTGGATGGCATTGCTGAATGGGCTCGAAATTGGAAAATTAAGCTGAACGAAGTCAAGTCTGTTAGAGTGGATTTTGCTCTGCGGAAGCATAGCTACTGCCCCACAACCATTGAAGGAAACCCAGTTCCTCTCTCCTCTAGTGCGAGGTACCTAGGACTACATCTTGACTCCAAGCTAAACTGGCAGGAACATGTTCGAAAAAAGCGAACCCAACTAAACCTACTTCTAAAGAACTTCCAGTGGCTCATTGGCAGGCGCTCCCTAGTGAGCCTGGCCAATAAGAAACTCATCTACACATCTACGTTCCTACCTATGTGGACTTATGGATGCGAAATCTGGGGTACTACAAAGAAGTCCAACAGACTAGTCATTGAAAGATTCCAGAACAGAATTATGAGAGAAATTACAAGTGCCCCATGGTACATTGCAAATGAGGATCTTCATAGAGACCTTCGCCTGGACCCTGTGGACAGAGTCATAGAAAGGAAATCCGAGGCATATTCCAGACGGCTGCATAACCACCCCAACATAGAGGCCATTGTCCTGCTCGATGTTGCAGAGAACACCCGTCGCCTTAAAAGGCAACATATTTTGATATTTTGGACATGTGAAGTTATTTATAAAAATTTTTCTGTGATTAAGTAATTCGTTGAAAACTTATATGTATTGGCGCGAGCCAGATAATATAATAAATGATTTGAAAAAAAAAAAAAAAAAAAAAAAAAATTGTAAAATTTTTTTAGATAGAATACCTAGGTACTTATCTCGTCTGTAGGTATTTTAACATTGTTTTTCAACAAAAAAAAAAAAAAAAAAAAAAAAGACTCCCATGCTACAGGAATTTAGTAAGAAATAATAAAGTAAAAAAAAAAATTACCAAAAATCTGCTCCAAGGAAAAAATATTTACAACTTAAAAGCAAAGTCTAAATCCAGTTGGATCACTTCATGAATCTGGTTTTCAAAGAACCATATCAAGCCAAAAAGAGCCAGAAGCACCAACAAAAGAGATTTTTTAATGACATACAACAAGCAGAAGAACATTTATTCAAATTTTCCATTGAACAGAAATCAAAAAACCACGTGATGGGATTCATACCTATCGTAGACAATTTTTTTATTTGTGAGAAATAAAAAGTAGGTGGAGTGAAACAAAACATGAAAAATTTGAAAATTGAAAAAAAAAATTGAAAAAATTGATGAAATTTTTACCAGAAAGTAGAAAAAGTGAGGTGATTTTGAGCGGTTTTTCTACTTTTTTTTTTATAAAAGTTACTTTTTTATACGTAAGTACTTGTCAAAATTTTAAAATCAACGATTAGTATTGTGATTTTTCTCTCAATTTTTTTTCAAAAAAAATGTGTTTTTATGGGTACTTTTTTGTCAGGTATTTTAATTTTTAAAAATGGAAAAAAAGAAAGAAATAATTGCATACTTACCTAATAAGTATTATACTTTTTTGTGGGAATAAGGTGAAAAATTTTGCGCTTCCAAAATCAAATGTAGGAGAAGTGCAATTTTAATAGGTACTCTATCATTGCATCAATTTTTTAGCACTCCTCATCAAAATTTTTGTTTTATTTTTCAACTAAAAATTCTGAATTGAAGCATAAAAGTTGAAAATTGATGAGTAAAGTTTGCCTTTTTATTTCTTTATTTTGTGTATACTTATTAGGGAAATTTGGCAACTGAGGTTTTATTTTATTTTATTTTATTTTATTTTTTGTAAAATGTTACAGTACAGTCAATCAGTCATTTTAGCAAAATTTTTAGTAAAACCTCGGAAAAATTAGGGGAAAGCTAAATGTCACATTATTTGTTCAGGTTGGTCTCTAAAACAACCCACCAAAAGTTGCACTCCGCAACTTGCCGGCTACCCCCGCAAGAGGTCATTAACCTTTGCCGATACAGGTTTTTCGGCTGTATCGCCGACATGAAGGGTCTGAGAGGAAAATTTTTCAAACAAAAATTGTTCTACGCTAAATTTACTGCCAGCATGACCAGTTCAACTTTTCCCAAAATGGCGATTTCACCCTTACTAAGGAGGGGGCAGAGTTGTCAATTTTATGAAAATTGTTTTTAAAAAATGAAAATCTACAATTTAAAACGTGAACTCGATTCACGGTAGACCCGAAAATATTTGGACCAAAGTTGCACACTGGACCTTGTCTGCCACCCCGGCAAGAGGTCATTAACCTTCGTCAATCTACGTTTTTCGGCTATATCGCCGAAATGAAGGGTGATCGGAGGGAAAAAAGTGATTGAACTAGGTAAAATTATTCTACGTCAAATTTCCTATAAGCACGACCAGTTCAGTTAAAATATATTTTTCGATTTTTGGTGAATTTTTAAAAATCAAATTTAGGCCAAAAATGAGGAAAAAAATCAAAATTATAAGTACCAAATTAACCTAGAAAGCTGAAATTTGGGATATACGCTATTTTTGACCTGCCAAATTGATTGGAAACGATTTCAAACCATTTTGAGCAATTCTGAAGCCTCCATCACATTTTTGAAACATGAAAATCCCACAAAATTTCATCAAATGAAGTTGGAAAGCCGAAAGTTGATTCGGATAGATTTTGTGACATTATTTTTGAAAAACAGAAGTTTCTAAAAATCTGCTGGAGACTCCAAAACGGATTGAAACTGCCTGCGATTCACCTCAGAATAATGTTAAAAATGGGGTCTCCTGTTTGGTAAAATTTTATGGAAATTTTGAGCATTGAAAAATCTACTGGAGGCTCCGGTAATTTCCAAAAAGTCGCTGGAGGCTCCAAAACGACTTGAAATCTACCGGTAGTCGACTTCATAGTGTATTAAAATTAATTTACAGAGTGAAGTTTAGCTTTCGAACTGCTTTTCATGAAATTTTAGGTACCTAAAATCTGTTGGAGGCTCAAAGAATTTTCGAAAAATCGCTGGAGGCTCCCAAATGACTTGAACCAACCTGCAGTCGACTTGATAGCATATTAAAATTGGAGTACAGAGTGAATTTTGGATTTCCATACTCCGTTTAGCAAATTTTTACGGAAATTTCGAGCATTGAAATGTCTGCTAGAGGCTCCAGTAATTTCCAAAAAGACACTGGAGGCTCCAAAAGACTTAAAATCTACTAGCAGTCGACTCCCTAGCGTGTTGAAATTAGTTTACGGAATAAATTTTAGCTTTCATCCAACTGCATTTGATGAAATTTTGTGGAATTTTCAAGTTTCAAAAATCTGCTGAAGGCTCCAAGAACTACTCAAAATGGTATGAAACAGTTTCTAATCGATTTGGCAGGTTGAAAATAGCATATATCCCAAATTTCATCCTTCTAGATCAAATTTTATTTTAATCACATATCTCCGACCCTTAATTTCGGCGATATAGCCGAAAAACGTAGATTGACAAAGGTTAATGACCTCTTGCGGGGGTGGCAGACAAGTTGCAGCGTGCAACTTTGGTCAAAATATGAAATAAATTACAAATTTTGGACAATTTTATCATTTCTTAGAATAATACAATATTGAATGTGGTTTTAGTTACTTTAAAGAGCAATTTTTTCGCTACAAACAGGTCACCTTGGCAAAAAAAAAAAGGTCACCATTGTCCCGAATTGCGTAGGTACATATCTTAATCTATAGGTTCCATTTGGTTAGAGTACTTCGAAGGAATTTTTCGCTGACTTTCCTTTTTTGTGCTACAATTCTTGCTGAATTTCCACGGTTTTCCACATATGTGTTTAGAAGGACCTAAGTATAAAAGTAAGGGGAAATTAATCAATAGGTACCTATTAGTTAGATACAACCAATCTCTCGTACATTTTTACGAACCACTCATCTAGCAGCAATAATACAACATGGATATCCAATCAAAGCACCACGTGCTGAGTTGAGTTGTGGAGTCCAATAACACCATGACCAGTCCCATCTCAATACCTACCTTTGGTTCAACACACCAGCACAAATGTATACTTACGCATTCCAACAATCGAAGTCGAATAAGCTGCCGATTAAAATCACGTAGGTCTACGTATATATGTACGGTTAAAAGTGCGCTATATAAAGAAAGCAATTTATTAAAAGATTGAATCCATCTCTTCGTCCATTGCATCGAATGCAGCTTCCCGCTACGCTGATGACCAAGGCGGTCTTAAATGTAATTATCAAGCTCGCTTTTACGTACGGATATATATAGTCTTTACTAGACACCTTGATAGCATTATAATGGAATTATCATTACAGTGTGCGACAGGCGCAGGCGGCCTGAATATCATCGGCAGCTCATGGCATCTCCCTTCGCTCCTCTCCTTCCTACACACCAGTCTCTCTAAATCTAAAATGATGAAAATCCTACGTAAGCGCGCGCTCGCTCGCAATCTACAGTGTATCTCTTGAGTCTGTATACACCTAGCATTTATCCAATCCTATGGTAATATACACACGTGAAGAGAAAAACTGGTTTTCTCGGTTCGCGGCGACCAAGAGCATCGAGAAAATAACCCAGACGCATCGGGCATCGTATTTGGTGAAATGGAATATGGAATGGAAGAAGAGGAGGTGGTTTCATCATCGTAGCACATCTACGCGTAGTATAGGTATTTCGGTAATTAAAACATCGTTAGCCAACGCAGCCGTAAAGTTATAAAAGGAGTGGCGAGCAATAATGAGAAATTGACGACGTTCGTGTAGATTGTTCCATGTTCCATGTTCGTGTTTAGTTGTGGCCAAACAACGTAACGGCCATCAGTCCCGAAAAAAAAAATAATGATAAACCTGGTCTCAATCTTTATAAGCAAGATGGAAAGAAAACCTCGTGTGGTGTACAGAAAACATAAACCAGACAGAGACCAAAAAGTAAAAAGAAGAACGAGATACCAATGGCTATGCTTCTAAAACCCGAAAACAATTTACACGCTTAATGCCGACAAATGGCTTTATGCGTTTCCAACGAAAACGGCAATTTTTCAGCGATAAAAAAGAAATCCTCTTCGGCGCTCTCGTATCCTCGTGTATATTCTACAACCTAATACATCTCAGCTATAACAACCTTGGTACGACGGCATTTTTACAAGTTTATCGCTGGCTATCCATAGTATCATCCTATGGTTCAGGCTATACTTCTTATAGTTCCTTCTTATACGTACTACTCGCCCTAAGCTGTAATATATATTTCATAACTTATACCATACCTATACATTTGTTCTGAATATTCGTTACCGCCACCAACACCGCCTTCTCTCGCCTCATATTTTTCGTGAGTAAATATACACAAAAATATTGTTCAATTTAAACATCCAGAATAGATTGGTGTTTGGTTCATCTTCGCTGTAGGAAACAGTGGTATTCAGCAATTCCACCATCTCGATCTTCCTTACTGTGTCTATATCTACAGTGACTTGACCTTTCCGGAGCACATTACAGTATCTAATGGCGTTCTCACAGAGTGTTTTTCTACAACCTTGTTCCTTCTTTCCCTTATTCTTGCAGTTGTTCGGAAAAATAACCCATTTCACAATTCACATTAATATACTCACAAGAATTACTTACTCACAATCATCAGCTGCATTTAACGACGAGGTATTTTATACCTTACCTATCTATCTATAAATACAACGAGTATTCTGAGGCACATGGTATAGTCTTCATTTTTTCCTAATACTTTTCTTCTGGTCTCCTATGTACTAACAAATGAGGTTTTCTGGTTGCGGTTGTTCTACCTATCTTACCTATATATATAAATGTCAGTTTAATGGGTTTTTCTTTCTTTTTTTTTTGTTTAGTTAATAATCGTTCCTTTCAGATATCATGTTGTTTCTACTCTTCTTTCCAGACCTTTTCACCACACAGTTCTTTTATACTTATTGCTATACCAGCTACGTAGATATAAGTTTTGTGCGTAGTTATATTTAAGCAGAAGGATACCTTACTTATAAAAAGATGAATTCTATATTTTTATTACCAACCAGCAACCGTCTGATTATGACTTGGATTAAATAATAAATAAAAAGAAGTAGAGGGAAAAGGTTCGAGGCAGGATGTTATAATCAGGCGATGCATTGAGGAAATAGAAACGCCTAATCGCTGTGGTGCTGTGCACTGCACAGTCGTCCTTTTAAAATGTCTAATAAACTACTACCTGCTACCATAATAAATTTTTTTCATCTTCATCTTCTATATTATGGAACAATCCCTAGGTTAATTTTAATCAAAATTTACCTTATGTTACTAAAAACTCGAAATATTTATTGTTGTTTTACATTTTAAGTAAGTAGGTACACTTGGTTTTTCATTTTTTTTTTTTTTTTTTTTTTTTTTTTAATTTTATGCAAATTTTAATATGAGATTTTGAAAAAATAAACAAGATAATTTTTTGAAACTACTTCTGCATTAGGTAAATTAAATTTCTGTTAAAAAATTTTAGATTCTGAACTGAATTGCCAGTAAGTACAGGTAACTATCTGGTTTTTAATATGTATTTTCCATAGGTACGTATTCTAATTACAACTTGAAGAATTCAATGAGTGCAGTTTTGAGCTTCCAAATTTTTTCTACAGCTACGGATTGGCCAATCATTATGCCCACAACTCAAAATTAATTGACCAAAGCCACCGAAGGAATGAGTTCTTACTTGAATACTGTCATCAATATGCTTTTGAGAGGATAATACATATCAACTTCTTGAGCCCATTTCACTTTTTTGATTTGGTAAGACAATAAAATTAAGCGTTTAGATTTTTGTTAATGAAAAAAATTTTATTAGGGCTTTAAATTCCTGTACTACGCATTTATTATAATTCTAAAAGATTTTTAGAAATTATCATCAAATAGGATTTCCTCCAGGGGGGTGATAAATGAGCCATATGTTGGGCATAGTCAATTAGTCAGACGTCAGATAGCGAAGAACTAATTCGGTATTAGGGGACAAAAATCACAAAATCTCCATTTAGCTCATCTAAAAATTCTCAAGTATCAAAAAAAAAGTAGACTTATGGTTCATTCCATGTCAACTCGACCAAAAAGAGGCGATTTTGAAAGTCATGCCTTTCGATTTCGCTCATTTTTTTTACAATAATGATTATACGAAAAGGGACCATACAACCAGGAAAAAAAAGTCAATTTCAAAGAAAAAATGTTTTTTTGGTCATATGGTCCTTTTTGTATGCGCCCTCACGTATATACCCACCCAGTAAGTAATAACACCGCAATTAGTTTGGTCCCAGCCCCCTCAGGGGGCGGGGGGGGGGCTACCATTATTTTCACATTGTCTCGAGGTACTCAACTTCAGCAGTCCATTCCTCCAAAACTATGATACTTTGATCAAAACTGATTTCACAATTCGAAAGAACATTGCATTTAAAACTTTATAAGCATTTTGAAATTTTCAAAAGTTGAAAGTTGAACTTTCAAATTTAAAGTTCAAATTTCAAAATGGCGCTGTAAGTGGGAGCTACTATTTAAAATTTTGAAAAAATTTCCATAGATGTACCTTTTGATGTTTTTTCGAAATATTCAAGTTTTGAGGTAGGATCTCTTAATGGAAGGGGAGCACTCCCACCCCCCAATTTTGGGCGAAACTTTTGAAAGAAAATCTGGGGCATGTGATATATCGAATTGTATGTTTTTGATGATGCTGAACACGAATATGACGTCAGATTTTTGATAGGACCTCATCCATGGCCCCCAGCACCTCCCCAAAGGGGGTAAAAGTTCAAAAAAGTGTTTTGTTCATGCAACACATGGAATAGTATGTTTTGGGTGTCGCTGAATACGAATATGACGTCAGATTTTTGATTTGGAAAACCATCAATAAAAAGGGTAAAAGAAAATCATTTTGGATTGTGAAATTTATTTTTCTGGATTTAAGTAACACTCCTCAGCTTTGAATTCGAATTTTTCAGAAATTTCAATTTCAAAAAAAGAAAAGCAAATTGTGCCGAGCAAAAGTGAGGGCAAAAGCATTGGAAATTCAGTGCATAAACTCGTAATTCTAAGTATATAAGAAACAAAAAAACGATATTACTTTTTTCATGTATGTAATTCGATAATTTGAAAAATTTGCGGGAAAAAAATTTATCCGAGTGAATCTTAAGAAATGTTCAAGTTGATTCATCAAGCATTTTCGTGGTTCCACTCAACTTTAACTGCCTAATTAGTGTAGGTTCATTGTATAAAATAAATGCCTAAAGTGTATAAGATAGGCAACACAGAAAACACTAGTACTTTTTCTTACGTTGAATAAGATTGTCTTATGGAGACCACTTCACGCAGTTTGTGTTAATTTGATTATTTTCCGGAGATAGGTGGTGTAGAATCCACGAAACACACATTCAGTCTAATCTGAACTTCGAGCACAGTTACATGCTACGAGTAGGTAGGTACTTTGTATTTAGCAATTAATTTCCGAACTAGAGTAATTTTCTCTCAACTAAAAGTTGAGAACGTTGGATATGTAATTTCACACGCACGGACGGGAAGAGGGTAAATTCCAGCGTAAACGTTTGAATATCCATGTCTGAAATGTCTTGATAACTAACAATATGTACCTATCTTTGAAATGAATCAATTTGAGAAGATGCGAAGTGATGAAGGAAGAGTAAATATTATGATGATGGGAATTTGATTTCGAACATTTTCTTCAAACTGTATTTTTTCAAAAATTTATTCAACGTACAGACAATTGGCCTACATGCATAGGGTTCTTCTATAGTTATCTTTAAAAAATCATGTATTTCAAAACAGTTAATCACTGGCGAGAGAAAAATGTGGCTAAATTTAAGGGTTGCTTGCGTCTTTTTTTTTTTTTTTTTGATTAAAATATGAAACTGATTTTTTTATGGCTTCCTAGCATTAAAAATACCTACATTAATTATTATTAAAAATTCATTTTATAGTGTATTTGTATGTTGACTTCACTGTTTTCATGAGAGAATTTATTGAAAAAAGATGCGGACCTCCGTACAAACGCCTGTTCCTAAAAATGTCCAGTTTTTTTTTTTTTCTAAACGCCTGGCTTTAGTCCCTAGATGATTTGAAAAATAAAAACAAATACGTCATTTTGTATAGAGAAAACTTCGAAGTTTCTTCGCATGAAAGAAGTTTTCAAAAATCATAATTCCATAGTCAATTATGCCCCAAGAATATTAGGTAGGTAGGTACTTTGAAAGGCAGTCGTGGACCTTTAGAGGCGTCAGTACCTTATCTTGAAACGAATTAATTTAAGAAGATATGAAGCAATGGAAAACCAAACTTGATGCATCAAGATTGTACCTAATAATGAAAATGATGCATTTCTTATAAATACCTAGTAACTTCATCTTTATTATGCTCATAAAAAATTTATCATTTTTTCCAGCACACCCTATAGTGCACACATGCGTAGGTATAGGTTATATACAAAAGAAAACAAAACAACTTGCGGGTATATTATTCACGACATCAGGCGTGTCATATTATAAAATATACTTATTCCATAGCACAGGTAGATGAAGTTTATATTTGAAAAGTTTTGAAATTCTTGTACCTACATTCAAATTTACTGGAGTTGAAGAGAGGTATTTTATACATGTTATGATGACTTTTTGTAAACGGAAATGTCAGTTGGATGGTAGGTGAATGGGTTTTTGTATATACGAACTGTTTTATAGCTTGAATCCTGCTTGGGCGTAAAAATAATTAGATGAAATGTAGCTCATTTGTCGCCAGTCGCCAGATAGGGTTTTTGACGATGACATGGAGCATGGAGAGTTGGCAGTGTAGGCTAATGGCGCCCTGCCGAACTGGAAAGTGTTAGGTTAGAACAGTTGTGTTTTTTTGAGAATACCTACCAATCTAAATTTTTATTCAATTCACTTGTTGTGGCTGAGCTGGATTGGTTGATATTGAAGTTACGTGTATATGATGGTGAGATGAACTCGATGAACAGACAAAATCCATTCAATATTTTTCAGCAAGAGAGGGGCAAAGGGGCAGCCTGCCCTATGCTGAAAATTTCAATAATGAGTCTAGGACAAAATTAGCCCAGAGTTGGAAAAATGAGTATTTTTCGATACATTAAAGAACTTTTAAATAAATACGTATAAATTTCTGAATGAAAATATACCTACCGAGATTATTTTATAGTTGGAAAATTTGAATATTTCATCTTAGACCAGTGTTGAAGTTACAAGATTTACGCTAAAAAAATTGGCAAAAAAAACGCATTTACCGCCTTTTTTGAAACGTAAATTACGATGTAGGTACGCATTTTTGAACGCTTTTGCCCTCACTTCGCTTGAGCCTAAAAGAAGTTTTTTTATTTCTAAATTAAGTAAATTAAATGACCTATTCTTGTAAAAAAATAATTGGTAATTTACTTCTTGAATTAAAAATTTTTAAAAACTTCAGCCCTCGTTTCGCTCGAGCCTGTTTGTTTTTCTTTTTTAAAATTGAACTCTCCAAACATCTACCTATAAATAAAAAAAATAATAAAACCAAAGCAATAAACTCTTATTATTAAAAAAGAAAAAAAATTACTTTTCGAAACAAGAATTTTCGGAAGCTTTTAGCGGTTTTGCCTTTGAAATTTCCAAAGAAGAAAACATTATTCAAATTCAGAATTTTAAAGCCAATAAATAAATAACTAAATACCGAACTCCTCGCATGAAAAATATTGTTTTTTATACACCTCAAAATATGTACCTATCTATTTTTGAAAGCTTTGGCCCTTGCTTCGCTCGAGTCTGTTTGCTTTCTTTTTAAAACTTTAAATTTGAAAAAAAAACAACATTTTTTCAAGTTTTCGAACATTTTAAAAAGAATTGAAAAAAATTTTTAATTTGAAAAATTGTAATTTTTTTCTTAGGTATTTTACTTGAAAAACCAACCGTTTTATTCAAAACAATCGGTAATTTTCCTTCCCCCACCTCCCTCCCTCCCTCCAAAAAACAACAAGAACTTTTTTTGGCAATGACAAACTCAATTCAAAATTTCTAAATTAGGTATATGTAGGTATGATACTTTATTTCAAAAATTCTGAATTCACCTATTTTTTCACAATTCGTAGTGCTTTAATTCTTAGCGGTTTCTTTTTTAAGTTAGATACTTAACCTGGCCATTTAAATTTTTATATACCTTGAGCTCAAAAAAAAATTACAAAAATTGATCTTGAAAAAATTGAGCAAAATTTTAAATTTGGGAAAAATTGTAAGTATAAAAAATCATTCTGCGCTTATTAGAATGGCATGAGCGAATTCAAAAACAACGAAAAGATACAATCTCAGAATTTTAGTGGAAAAAAAATACGCATAATTCTTTTCCCAATTAACGTGCTTTGCAAAAAAAAAAAAAAAAAAAAAAATTCAAAAATAATATAACTGAGAACAAACAAGCTTTATGAGAGGATTTTTCTTAATGGTTAACGTCATTTTGCATTTTCTAAAATCATCTTGAATTCATGACTCTAATGACAAAACCGCTTTATAAGGGCCTATTTCCTCACTAGCTAACATCGTTTTTAAAAACGACTTCCAATAAAATCATATCTATTAGAATTGATGAAACCACCTTAAGGTTTATGATTCATATCTCAGCTAACATTGTTTTTCAAAAACTGCTGCTAATGAATATTTGATGTTCAACATTGTTAGCTTGAGTTTCCTTTGAACAAAAGAAAAATAAGGCTTACAACCATCATGATTCCGGGATTGGGGTGGGACCAATCACCAAATCCAGTTTGGATCCCTGGACCCCAGAGTCCAAATCCATCAGTTTTTCGCATGTCTGATAATTTTTAAAAAATTTTTACCGGAACATGAAATGATCTCAGACGTTGGGATTTCGACAAAATTCGTTCAAATTCGGTATTTAGGCTTTGTTTGGTGTACGAATTAAGAGGGTTGAGTGGGGATGACCTTGGGTCAATTATCGCAGGTGTCCAAATTTTTGGGAGGGGGTAGAAAGGGGTGAAAAATACCAAAAAAGTCAAACTAAAAGCCAATCCATAGGAAATCAAAAATTGTATAAAATAACAAAAAATCAGCTATGTACATACAAATTTGGAAGGAAGAACCCCGAATTTTTCGTGCTTTTTCAACCCTGAAAAATCTTCGTGTCACCCCCCCTCCAAATTGACTTCAGAGGCTGAAATTTGGCATGTACTTTCGGGGGAGGGGGGCTAGACGAGCCTTTCGGTAGTTTCGACATTTCAATCTATCCCAGTCCCTTTATACTGCTGAAAAAAACAGAACTGTAAGACAAATGAAAGGGAGGAAATCGTTCTCTAGACAAAGCCCAGATGGAGGTGTGAAGGGACAAAATCCCCCCTCCAAAAAAAACATGAAAAGATAGGTAGGTACTGTTGAAAAGCAAAGATCCCTTCAACTTGGAAAAAAAACAGTGAATTTTGATTTTGGCCTATTTTTATGCTGTTTTGGAGTGAAAGCAATGCCTACGTAAAGGAAGACACTGGGCATGTTTGTATATTGCGAAAATAGGTACCCTCCAAAAAGCATATAGGTAGATGAATATGTAAAAAGGTGTAACACAAGCTTAAAGCTACTGAGAGCGATATAACCCTAAGGGATCTACAACATATAGGTATCTACATTGTAGATGAAGTAGCAAATTTCCTCTTGCAAAAAATTTCCAAGTTGGGACAGCTCAACGTGCGCTATTAGGTATACACAGAGACAGACACAGAAACACCAACTAGAACGGTTGAAAAGACGACGTGTATAACAAGAGGACTTTGTTGGTAAGCGGAAAAGCGTATGCTTTTGGCTCTTTATCTTAATGAAACAGCCGGCGGCGTGTTTTCGGGTTGGTGCGAACTGTTAAGGGGTGACACGTGTTTGGGGTTGGCGAAGGGGTGGCGGCAGTGCCCCATATAATACCCTCGTCACGGTATTTAATTGCTTTTCATTACTACAGGACACTCTATATATATACTATAGTACCCACCTATAGTACACATTATATCTACTCTAGCTGTAGACTATTACGGTATAGATTTGACTAAAAAAGAGACGAAAATCTTTACTCCGCTCTCTACTCTGCAGTCAGCTCTCTTATAAACGCAGTCCTTTGGTCGACCCTTTACAAAAGTAGCAACGCGAACGCTGAAAATAATAACATAGATTACAGTTGTTCTTTACTTTATCAGCGTATCTACAGCACTTGCAGAGCGTAGAATTGAAAATTTACTCATACTACGTGCGCGACGACGACTGCTTTTCCTTAGCGTGGCTCAACCTCAGTGGCTCTACTATACGTGTGCATATTGAAAGATGAGATAGAGAAGGCGGATTTCTTTCCTTTTTTTTTTTTTTATTCACACCATATAGTGACGACGATTAATCAAACGATAAATCGCCTTCTTTTCGAATCGCGTGTAATCGCGCGAACGGTGTGGATGGCGGATATGTTATCTGATTATGTATTTTAATATAAAAGGTGATAAAATATCCGCCGTTCGCACATTATGTCAATCGAAGCAACCCTATTACAAGACCTTTGCGTCTATTAGTATTATTTATTTATGTGTTTTTCAATAGGTAGGTAGATATGTTACCGCAGAGGATGACATTTCATTACAAACCTTCGAGAGATGATCCGAAATAATGGTACATAGTGGATTTTGTATATATATCTAGTAAAACTAGCACCCCCTCTGAGTCGATGGCTATACGTATTAGTTAGGTACATATAAGTTTACTCAAAGGTAGCCGTATTTTCCCTTTGGATTATGAGTAGTTTTACGTCTTTCACCTTGATACCTTCAAAGTTGCTTGTAGTACACGTGAAAGAGAAAAACTAGTTGAAATGTATAGGTTGCGGTGCATCGCTTACGCTTTCCCCGTCGATCGTTCCGTCGCTTATAATAATACGAGGGGGGCGCTTTAGAAACTGTGTGGGAAGACCCTGCTTGGCCTAAAGCTGTATGTTTGGATTTTATGTTGTTTTTGTAATGAGCCGCGACTACTTGTGTGGTCTTCGCCAGTTTATGCACCTTGTTGCTAGGTCGATTGGTCGGCCACAGCACAGCCGCGATTGTCGTGTGTTTGTGATAGTGAAGAGATGCGACTGTCAAAGAGTTGTTACCGCTACTAATTTATCTCCTGGGAGATCCGCCGGAAAAATTGATCGATGAAATAATTTTACTAAACTGTGAAGCTGCAGAGAAGCTGGTTTTGTCCCTGCATCAGCACACGTGTTACTTTACTATACGAGTACATGTACTCGTATGTGTTTTTCTGATGGCGCTGGTGACCATATACTTACTTGCCTAAGTACCTACCATATACCTACCTATATAGTCCTATACTGTACATGGCATTCATCGTATTATAAATGTAGAGATAATGTGCATCGTCGACCCAACATTTGTCTTATCGATGCTATAAAAATTATAATTAACGTAATGCGCGTTGCGCGACCGTATACACTATACAGATACGTATTTATAATATAAATTTTTATTTTTATGTACGTGATTAAAGAAGAACTCTGTTTCCATGGCCAGGATCAAACGCTAGCTAGTTTTCCAAATGGTGGTCGTGAGCTCTACGCGGGTTATTAATGGATTGAGATTTTCTCTTCGTTTCGTGTATCGTTGTATAGGCCGAATAACACGACTTCGACTTGCTCCATTTTGAATATTTATAATTTAATAGCGTTTTTAACTTAGGGGGTAATGTTGTAAACTATGGAAGATTTTATTTCTAATGGGCTTGGCGTTTTAATCCGGACTCGCAGGTTGATTGTGATTGATGCTTTAATTTCATTATTAGTCATGTTTATTTCTTCGTTTTGGTCAATTACCTTCTGGCTTGATTCATTGCTGCATTTATTTTCTTCAATTTAAAGATAGGTACCTACTTACTTATCAGTCTAACGTCATCGAACATTCGGGTTTGTGATCATAAGTAATTGATGCGCAAATAATGGCTACTTTTTTTCTTTTTCAAGCTTGAAAGTAGGTATCTCGTATAGATGGTCGTTTATTTGAGAAATTTGAGGTTTTGTTCGAAGAAATGAGAATGGTTGGTTAGGTAGGTACATAGGTATATCTGATGAAAGTTTCCCGAGTAGTATGGAATTATGGAAATCGCATATGATGGATATAATCAGATTGTAATCAACTTCGGTAGCTTGAAAATTCAATCCGGTCTCAAGTTCCACATTGTAAATTGATTGAGTTGCGGTCAAGCATATAGGGTGGAAGACATTTTATGTAATTTGAGTAATTTGATACAAAACTCGCTGATATTGTTTTTTTTTTAATTTTAGATTTTCCATGCAAAAAAAATACAATTATCAAGTCATAACACTCATAACCTCGAATTTGCAATCCAACTACGACAGAACAAAATTTTAGCTGCCAAAATTGATTTTTGCGATGATAATTAAGTATTCTAAAGCGATTTGAAACAGGACGGAAAAAAGTCAACTCTTGCTGGGGTCTCCTGATCGGCCTGAAAATGCAGACAAGCGATATTCAAGCTGTCGACTTTGGTATACCCTATTCATAGCGTGTAAACTAAGTTTCAGATTTTTATCTCCATATTTACTGATTTTGTAGACAATTATTTACTAATAGGCCATTTCCGCCATTTTAAGAAATTCGTCAAAAATATCAACTTTGGCAGCTCAAAATTTAGTTTTGAGGTCTTGGAGATATGCTCTTTCATTGAGCCAAATTTTAGTTCAATCAGAATTATGGATCGAGTAAGGGTAAGGGGACCAATTATGGACCAGTCCCCAATATGGACCAGCGCCCGTTCTCGTCGGTAATTAGCGCAATCTGTCAGGAAAAAATGTTTTCCGATGTATTTTTCACCAAAAAAACGAATGAGACGAAAATTGCAACTGTTGCAAAGTCAAAACTTGCTGAGAAATTTACGAAAAACTATTTTGAGACACTAAAAAATTTTTTTAGTGTGTTTTTCAACTTTTATTAAAATATATACTCGTATGTGGTGTAATTTTCTGAATGTTATCAACGTTTATGATATCAAAAAAGGACGTAGTTTCTGCTGGAGTGATCAGTTTTTGCTAAAAATGAGGTCATGAACAGAAATTCTTGGTGCAAAGTTTTTTCTAATTGGGTGCGCTAATATGGACCACCTGTGATATTGATTTTTTCACTCATTTTCATCATTTCTAACAGCAGCTGAAAAGGGAAATGCTTGAAATACTTTTTTTGTTCATTTCTACAGATAAATATGATGTTTTGAAACGTAAAAATATGTTTAATTTGAAATTATTTAGGTGGTCCATATTAGGCGTCCAAAATTTTGAACTGTCATTTTGACACTCCGACACTCGTCATTCAACAATTTAAAAAAACATACTTGAAGTTGACCTTAACCCCTGAAGTTTTGTACAGTGTTAGTGGAAGGATGGAACTTCATTTTAAGCCTTTGTGGAGGTTTCTAGCCCCTATAGTTTTCAAGTGGCAATCCTCCAAAAAAAAAGTGGTCCATATTTGGCGCCTCTACCCTTAGTAAAGATTCCAGGTTCTCTCGTTAGCAAATTAGCATTTTCAAAATGTAATTTTTCATCCTACGTTTAAATTGGGACTGAATGTTGGACAAAGTGTGGCTAAAAAATTTGATGTAATTTCTTCTTTGTCTTTTTTTTTTTTTCTTTTTCAATGAGAATATGAAAATCAATTCTTTATTTTTCAGGGCTTCCTAGCCAATCGGCATTGCCAAAATACATCAAACATGAATCAAGCCATGCGAATCTGGCAATATTAAAATCAATTCTTTATTTTTCAGGGTTTCCTAGCTAGCCAATCGGCATTGCCAAAATACATCGAACATGAATCAAGCCATGCGAATCTGGCAATGTTCAAATAGTTTAATTAGAAATTCAAGTAGAGATGAAGCCGAAAGGCAAAATGGGGCTTGGAGCACTGGAGCAGCTCGCAACAGATTCTCGGGGACCTCTGCACTCCACCAATGGAAACTTGGAAAATTTTACAAAACAAGTAGAAAAGTTGGGAAAACACAGTAATTAAAAAGGAATTTAGACAGTTGAAAATTCCCAACATAATTATTACGAATGAAAGTAAGTAGGTAACTACTTTTAAAAATGAAAACTTCTTGAATAATTAATTTTTAGGATCTTTCATCATCGCAATCAATTTTTTCTTATTCTTGTGTATGGGTATCCAACGACCCCAACGTTCTTTTATTTCTTGAATAATTATAAATTTTCGAAAGCTTTTGCCCTCTCTTCATTCGAGCAAATTCGTTTTTTTCTAAATTGAAACTTCTGAAAAGTTTTTGCCACCGTATTCAAATCCGAATAAAAAATCATAGGTAGGTATACAGAAAAGAAAAGGCAGTTTAACACAATAGGTATCTACGAGTACATCCTACTAATTTGAATATTTTTTAAATTAGGTAATAGTGATACAGAAATATTCACGAAAAATTATAACAATAATCAACTTTTTTATCACTTTTTCTTTTTAATAAAAATAATTTTTCGATGAGCCAAGCATTTGCAGTTATAGGGCTCAAATTCCTGGTATACTTACCTACTTTTCAAAAACTTGTAAAAATTTATGCTTAAGGTTGAGCTAAAATAAAATATCAAAATTTACCTAATTGATTTCTGGTTTTTTTTGTTTTTTTTTTTGGTAAAATTGCAATCGCAGCAGTTGGTTTTTTATTGAAATTTTAAAAAATGCGAAATCTTTTGAACAAGTTGGCCAAAATATCATGATGAACTTTATTTTGTCCAGACAAATTAGCTTACCTACATAGCTCAAAATTATGCGTTTGCTCACAAAGTTTCGGAGCTAGCTGAAATTTGGTATGCACGTCCCCCTCAGTGTCCGGAACAACATACTGAAGTCCCCATAGAGTCCCTTGGGCATGGGCCCTGTGCACGTTGGCGTTCCCCTCTATGGTGGACTTTAGCCCCCAAAAGGTGACACTGAACAGTGAACACCTCCGGTGTCCGGTTTAGCATTGGCTGAAATTTAGCTCATTGAAAGTTGAAACGATTTTTTCGTTGGATAGACCTCAGACTATGGATAGACAGATGATTCCCGATTCCGATCTTCAATTCTTCCGGGTGGCTAGTTTCTAGATTCTTCTTCCCTTCGTTCCTTGGCAAATTTTTGACGATCTCTTAATCGTTCATAGATTCTCAATTCTCATAATAACTTTGTTCCTGTGTTGGCTGTGTTCGTTGCTGTTAGACATTGAAATGGTTCTTGAAATGATCGTGCCAATTTTGATGTAATAAAAATGTCAAATGTCCTTTCCTCCTTTCAAATTTCAATGCAGGTATTCTCGTACATACTGATTACTGAAGTCTGAAAATGAAGTAAGTATAATGAAAAGTGAACAGTAGTGATGAGCGAACAAAAAAGGTTCTCACTTCTCAATCCAACACCACCCTCCAGCCCTCCCTCTATCTGTTTCTGGTGATATGATATCTGATAAGTCCCCTCCCTCCATTGCCTTCCGACTTCCGTTGACCTTCAGTTTTTTTCTGTTCCATGCGACATTAAACTGATAAGGACGGTGCTTCATGATTGATAACGACAACGTGGCTACTGTAGGGCTACTGCATGAAGTCTGAAAGAAATTTCGATAATTCAAGTGATTTGTGAGCAATGAGAGTGTAATGTGTATCTATAGTGTTTCGTGATACGAAATTTGAAAAGTAAGTATACGTATACAGTACGTATGTACTTAGTTCATATCATTCGTTAATGTATTTGTATTTATTTTTCAAACAGTATCTACTATCTACCACCTCTAAGATAATTACCTATGTCGAACTAATAAGTATATCTACGTCGGCTTCGTCACTGTTTTTGGAACCAAATTCCTGCGATCTTGCCTGATTGAATCATTTCCGAACTGTATTCCAAGTCAAACTATCGTTGGTAAGCTTGTAATATCGAATTATCGTGTTCATAACCAGAGCTTTCTTTCGATTACCTGTAATTTTCATACAGAAAACACTCTTTCAAAAATACACAGAGTACAGAGTACCTTTAGATTTCAACTTGATTTGAAAATGAAAAATTATATTTGTTGCAGTAGATACTTCGACTATGATGACGAAAAGAACATCTGTATGAGATCATGGTTTTAGAAGTAAAAGCACTGGAAAAGTTCCGCTTGATAAATGATGCCCGCCGAACCAAACCACCAAAGCTGAGACGGCTCGTATTCAATGTTCCGAAATGGAAATATAACACGTGCCAACATGATTGAATTTTTTACCAGCATTCGAGTTCGGAGTTCCTATTCTGCGATGTGTATTAGGTAAATTTATTTCGACTTATTCCTTGGTACATTTACTTCTGAGGTAAAATGAAATATGCATCGTTCAAGATTTCAAATCTCGATCGCGAGACAAAAGATCCAACGACGACTACAATGTGTTTTTTATATGGCATTGTTCCCGGTTCGAGTTCCAATCGAACTGCTGCTTCCACACATTTTTATTTGTGATAAAATCAGATCGCATTTGTTAACGTTCCCGAAATTGATGTAATTCATTATCGTTAATCTGTTGTTTTATAATGCGCGTTTAGCGTTTGTGGTATAATTCTTTTAAAGGTATCTATTCTACACGAACTCGTCGCGTCGCATCGTATCTTTACCAATTCAAAAGACAACTTATTAAAAGTAAATAATTCTTAAGCGGCGGATTCTTATCGACGATAAATTTATCGATCGAATTGTCGCGAGCTACACTACACACTCGCTGACTCGCTGTTCGATTGTGTAAACTACATATTAGGTATTGTATTACCGACGAAGGAACTTTTTTCGTGAATTTTTGTAGCGGCTTTGAAAATGACCTCGTCTTAGATACGATGTGTGTAAGTGTATAGTATGTCTGTTGTGCGAATGGAATGAAACGATCGTCTAGATCAATCAAGTAAAAACGATTTATCGTGATTGATAAATTAAACATTGACGATCCATTGCCTCCAATAGTCGTCTTGGTGGGAAGAACGAGGCGGGTGATTTATAACATGACGGTGGATACTTTCTGTACGTTAATTATGTTTTAATTTAAACCTTATAATGCTATAAGATGCTCGATATTATACCGACATAAACATTGCGGATGCCATACATGAAGTATGTTCACCGTAGTTATTCTAATTATACAGATAGATAGATACGTGAATTTTTTGTGTGGGTGTTGGTTTATTAGGTCTTACGTTAATTTAATACTACAGAATTGGATTAATTGATACGTATCTGGAATTTGTGTGGAGTCGAGCTGACAATACAAGTGATTGGTGGCTTTCACTATGGAAATAGAAGAAGAAATTACCTATGCATTTTTCCGTGATCCGAACTTATAATCTGCTCTCTTGGCCACGATTTCTTGAGAAAAACTTGATTAAAAATAAAATCAGAGAGTTACGTGGATACAGGTAAATGAAAATCTAATATGGTATTCGTTTCAAACATTTCAATTCCTGTTTCATTATACTGCGCAGGACTCCATCGCGTGTGGATTTTCAACACGTTTTCATTTGCTCGAACAATCAACTCACGCCACCGCACCGCTTCATTGTAGAAAACAAATCATCAAGTATAATAGAGATTCGGCATTCCACGATTTTGTAATTTCATTTTCTTCACAGGTAATACTAATAGCAGCCATATACGCATATTCACCATCGGATTCCGCAGTAGGATACTTCCTGAATCGCGAAAGTTTTTTTTTCAAAAGTAAAACTTGATTTCTCACCGAATCTGAAGCGGTTTTTCTTGGAAATACCGTCGCGATGATAGGTTTAACCTTTGGCGTAAACACACGTAAACAAAGCGCGGCGATAGATTCGCCTTAAAAAGGTATCATAAGTATCCGGACTATACATGGAAAAAAAAGAAGAGCAGACCGTCTGCTCATTGTATCGAAAACATGATCCACGTTTTCGATTCGTCACACACAAACAAATCTCCAGCACTAAATAGGGGTCTGTGAGAGAAGAAACGATTAATGTAAAAAACATTGGTATCTCGGTGTTTTGACTTTTATTAGACGCGTATACGAAAGCAAACCTTCTTGTAGGTAGGTTAATTGTGTATAAACAAAATTAGCCACCCGCTGACACCTGCACCGTCAGCCTATTATCATTTGACCAGTTCACAATTGACCTTTTTTGTGTAATATTACCACAATATGAGATGAGAATGAGAGACCGCGATCGACGTGTTGCGAAAGAATACCTGTAACAATTTCCGAATGATTTTTTCGTCCTTTCGCACCAGCGCAACACCACCCTTGCGACTTATAATTGTGCGGATAACCGAATTGACGCGGCGATAATTGGAAGATCTCCGAGATGGAATTCGTGTTTGATCAACTTGTTCCCATGATATTTTTTTTCCTTCAGTTTTGTGTCCTTTGTGATGCCATGCGTGTGTTTTGTTTTTGTTTTTTTTTTTAGGAAAAAAAAGTAACCCTTTTTTGTTCTTACAGATGTAAGGTATGTGCCTATGGGAAAGTTAGTTCGGCGTTTGCTTATGTATTGATTAGCTGTAATATGGAATGGTTTGCTTTTATTTACGATATTCTGATGGCTGCCTACACGCTACTTGTTGAATTTTAATCATCTCATGTATTTCACAATCGCTTTACAAGTAAGAAGTACCTAAGTAATTAATTATCGTTAACAATACATTTGCAACGTGTACGAATATTGTGTGTAGTTTGAATGTATTGATAATATACGTACAATATACGAGTACATTAAACCTATAAATAGAACTATGTTTACTTTTACTTGGGTGGAAGTAATTCATACGCCGGTAAATAACCTAATCCAGTAACATACTTCGTAATCGGAAGCTCTCTGAGCGAAATTTATTTTAATCATTGTATAGCAGAGAGTTATTTTCCAATTATATTTCCTTTCTGCTCATGCCCTATTGTTTCATAACAACAGTTTCATTACCTACACTCGTAGGTACCTCTGTCTGTATATACATAATGATGTAGCTATTAAAAGCTGAAAAGTTTTCATTATGAAACATGAACTTGGCTGTTTATGAATATGAAGTAAGTATTAAACGTGGCAGAAATTATGATCAAACTTGTTTGGAATGAGTGGATTACATGTAACTACTTAACTTTAACTTGGCGAGGACGCCATTTTTCGTACGCTCAAATGAACGATTTAAATGGCAAGTAGGTACCTATAGGTAAGATTGCGAGTAGCTGCTTATATCGTAATACTTTTATCACAATTTTGATTTTAAATGGCATTTTTGTGGCAGAAAATGTACGATGATTTGATGTTTTTCTATATTATTGTTCACCAGGTCGATGATCGTGATGCGAAATTTGGAAAACGAATTTTTGTCGATGGATGATGGATGTAGAAAACGAATATAAACAAATAGTAGATTATGCAACTAGGGAGATAATGTGATTTTCAACAAATTTTGAGGTTTATTTCCCGAGTGAAGCGAGGGAAGTAACTCAAAATGGTTGAAGATCACATTATCTCCCTTGTTCTATAAAATATTTTACGTTTTTAAGGGAGAAAATCGCTAGTTTGTCCACCGAGCGATTAGCGAGCGGGAGATAATGTAGCGGATTATCTCCCTAGAAACGTAAATGAAAATTTCGCCACGCAGGTATTTCACAATTTTTTTAACAGCTGGATCAGACGAATGGTAAATGTACAGAATGCGCTTCTATTCATTTGACGAAATTGATCTTAAAGCTAGAAAAATTTATTGCTATATATACGGTGGAGAATTTTCCAAGCCAATTGTATATTAAAAGTAACTTTTGATTACATTTTCAAAATTTTGGTTGCTAAAACAAATCTTACAAGGCAACCTCTTGAGGTGTCACATTCCGACTCGAGCGGGACCGCGATTTTTGGAAAGAGCATAGTCTAAAACTCCCAAAACCAAATTTTCAGCTGCCCAAGTTCATTTTTCGAGTTTTGGCGAATTTTTGAAAATTCAAAATTGACTGTTTTTGGCGATTTATGCTTTTTTTTAAAAGTACGTACTTGATCAGTAAAAATAGTCAAAATTAGTCCCAAAACTAATATTAATTACCCAAATCCAAATTTCACCATTTCCAGTCATTCTGTAGCCTCCAGCGCGATTTTTCAATTTCTCCAGAATTTTGAATTTGCTCCAGAAGGCGTGAATATGAAGTTGGGCAGATAAAAATCAAGTTGTATATTACACTCGACCTGTTTAACGAGATTATCCACATTTGAGCCGATTTTGAGAGTGACACCTCAAAAGTGATTTTTTGACCAGCTTTTTTCAAAATTAAAAAATCCAAAAAATTAAAAGTTTCCCGTTTGTGTGGAAAGTTTTGAAATTCACACGAATCGCTGTATTTTGTCCAAAACTAACCCCCCAAATCCAAATTTCACTATTTCCAGCCATTCTGGAGCCTCCAGCGTGATTTTTCAATTTCTCTAGAATTTTGAATTTGCTCCAGAAGGCGTGAATATGCAGCTGGACAGCTAAAAATCGAGTTTTGTATGTATTATATTCGACCTGTTTAACGAGTTTATCTACATTTGAGCCGATTTTGGGAGTGACACCTCAAGAGTGGTTTTTTGACCAGCTTTTTTCAAAATTAAAAAATCCAAAAAATCAAAGGATAACCGTTTATGAAAACTTTTTTGAAATTTGTGCGAATCGCTGTATTTCTTCGAGAACTAACCCCCCGAGCGCAAATTCTATACCATTTCCAGCCGTTTTGGAGCGAGAGTGACACCTCAAAAAACCACTCTTGAGCTGTCACTCTCAAAATCGGCTCAAATGTGGATAAACTCGTTAAACAGGTCGAGTGTAACATACAACTCGATATTTAGCTGCCCAACTTCATAGTTATTCACGCCTTTTGGAGCAAATTGAAAACTCTGGAGAAATTGAAAAATTGCGCTGGAGGCTCCAGAATGGCTGGAAATGATGAAATTTGAACTTGGGTAATTAATATTAGTTTTGGGACTTATTTTCACCATTTTTACTGATCAAGTACATCGCCAAAAACAGTCAATTTTGAATTTTCAAAAATTCGCCAAAAATCGAATGCTTTCTGTCAAAAATATCAAAAAGTCTCGGCTTTTTATCAAAATTGCTAAAAAGTTTGAATATTTCACTTTTTTGCATAAAATGTCCCAAAAGCCTTACTTTCTTGCCGAATGTAAATATTTCCCAAAAAAGTTACTTTTTTACTGAAAATTTTTGAAAAGGTCCTACTTTTTCGACAAAAAATTGCAAAAAAGTTCCAGTACCATACCTATCTTTAAAAAAGTTTTCAAATATTCTTGCTTTTTACCGAATTGCTAAAAAAAAAATTCTTGCTTTTTTACCTGAAAATATACCAGAAATTTCCCAAAAGTGTTTAATTTTTGAATAGTCTTGCTTTCTGCCAAAAGTTCTCGCTTTTTGCCAAATTGCCATAAAGAATTGCCTTCTCAACTAAAAATGCCGAAAATTTTCACTTTTTACTATAAATTGCTATAAAGTTCTACTTTTTTTGCGAAAAATTACTTTAAAATTGTCGCTTTTTTGCAAAAATTTCCATAAAGTTACAATTTTTTTCCAATTCCAAAAATTGCCCAAAAGATACGCTTTATGGCCAAACATTGCTAATACTTTTTTGCCAATACCTAGTTTCTTAAAAGTCTTGATTTTTACTGAAAATTGACAAAAATTCTAGATTTTTGCCTAATTTCTACAAAGATCTTACCTAAAAATTATTACTGAAAATTGTCGTTTTTTTTTGGGAAAAATTCCACAAGTTTATAATTTATAATCTTTTTTTTTCTATGTTACAGCGTTGGATCTCTCCTTCCATGTCTGCTCATTTTATCACCGATGAATGGAGAATGAATTCGCGTAAATTTTTGTTTACGATATTGAAAACTACAATGAAGAGATATAACTCGAAGCTTTTGCTGGAAATGTTTATGGAATAAGTAAGTTGTAATTTCTTTGCAAAATCGCAGAAGATGTGATAAAGTTAATTTAAAGACCCTCAAAAATTGTTGAAATGTCGTGAAAGTAATTTCAAATTTGAAATATGGGCGTAGGTACATCATGATTAATCAAGAAAAAATCGTCTAATTTGATAGGTATTGGGGGGGGGGGGTATGTTGAAAGAACCTTTAAAACTACGGGCACATTTTGCAATTTTACGAACTGGGTGAATTTTTTGAATTTTAATGCAGGAAAGTGCAAGTTGAAGTCAACAACGATTCGATGCGTAAAGAATTGAAGCATATAGGTACCTCAAAATCGAGATTCTGAATAAGGAAACGTTTACCGAAAATCCAAAGATCCTATCAGCTATTCGGAGTGTCGGAGCAGACTCCCTAAAATTCTTTTTTTCTTCGTCGAAATAACTCGAATTACATCGCATGGGAACGTAGGTACATATATCTATTTCTCTACCTGCCCAGATGATTAACAACAATATAGCTACATATAATATAATTACGTTGTTTTAGCTTGGAGATCGTTCGACTCGATATCTACTTACACTGGAGGAAAGATGAATAATGAAAATTTTTAAAATTATTCTAGTCTATTAGTCGCATCGTTGCTCGTCGTCATGTAAGTGTATAATGTGATACGTATGGTATTAGTGGGTAGATTGATACCGTACAATGGAAGAAACTTCAATTTATTTTCACAGGCGGCGGTATGGTAACCGCTGAAAAAGAAGGAAAAAAATAAGACGCGTCGAAGACCGAACTCTATTTATACTACTTGAAAAACTTTCCGAAGAGATTGGTTGATTAAGGCTTGATGGAGATGATGCTCGTATGATATTGTCAGAGAAAAAGACCTGTCCTCGTACCTACGGGGCGAAGTTGTTTCTAACTATTTATCTTAATCTGACGATTATAGGATACTATAGGCTATATAGGTACGAGACGACGATGGTGGCAGTATTGGTGAAACGAAAGAGGGGAACCAAAAGGTAATTATATTATTGAAGTGTACGGAAATTATCCTGCGGCTGTTTTTTACGAAGAACAGTTCAGTTCCTATAACAACAGGGCAACGGAATCTCGAAATATTTCAGGTAATTTTTAGTTAGGTGCGTGCGGGACATGCCCGCGTATATAGCTTGTTTTGATTTCTGCGTTCGTTTTTTTTCCTACCTTTTTTCATTTCACCCGAGATAATCACCACTTTCGTAAATTTAGTTTTTAGAAAACAGCTCAATCTATAAACCGCACAGATAGCTTTTAGGTTATAATCCGGTAGGTTGTTCTGTTCGGACGTACGCCCTGGTTACAGTTACGTTATAATTGGTTACCGGTGAAAAAGAAGGTGGAGCTTCGAGGTTATTTTGTTACGAGTTACCGCTCGAAGACGGTGAAAGATGGAAACCAATTCTGCTGTGTCGGCTTGTTTACATTTAATTCAGTGTCGCCAACTGATTTCGTTTACAACGCGGAGACTTCAGCGTAAACGTAAATAGATATTGTTTACATTTTATTTCAACCGGCGTCCGTTAGAGGAGAATGCTACGACAACAATTTAATGCTCAATTTTATCCCTATAGTTGCTTGCGAAAGAGACGAAGAGAAGGGTCGTTTAGCATTACATGTGCGTCTCATGGCGAATTCGTCGTCGATGTTGATGTTTCGAAATTACCTGTCAATGAAAGAAGCTTGGTTGGATGATTTTTTGACGGAATTGATTAAATTGCGTATACTCTAATCAAGTATTTTGACCTACGTACGAAGTGAACGACGCTAGGAAAATATATAAGCACCTAGACCTACCTCGATAGGTGTATTATGAAGAAATACGGCGCCCTTACTGCGTAACAACGTTTAATTATTTACATAGGTATGGTATTAGAAGAAAAACTTCATATCAAATAATGTATATATAGACGTATACGTACATAACACTTATTTTTTTACTGACATCTCATTTCTTCTTGTTCATTAAAACAGATATCACAAAAATTCTTGGGTACGATACCGTGCCGTGCCTTTGCCATGTTCAAATTAACCCTCCTCGAAGGTATAGTGTAGTCCAATCGACCCATATTAAGCTTATTTTTAACCGCAACCCTGTACCTTGTATTATGTATTTTTCTATAACATAAAATAATAGGTTAGTAATGCTCTATCGCTCTATTCACAGCCGGCGTAAAAATATTCAACAATCGAGCCTTTTCAAATATGATCGCGGCCGCTGTGCCCGCGCCTTTCAGCGTCTTGTAGCTCCTACCGCGCCAATAATACTGTGTACAAGCCCGACTGCCAATGCCATGGATTGGATTGGATATACTCGTACGTGCGCTCTCATTATACGATCTATTCATCGTACATGCGTCTGTTACATTACACCAATGTATAGAGTTGACAAGTCATCGTGGTATGTAATTTTGCGATATGATTTTATTCAACAGTTCAACACTATACGATGACATACCTATATAACTAGACGTGTTTCTGCGTTAATTAACTTGTTTTTGTGCTGGCGATTCTCGCCTCGCCTGTTGCCGAGCCCAGATAAGCGGACTCTATTGTTTTAAAAAATTTCTCGTTCGCGAGTGTGTCCGCATTAATGACCGCCGCAGTGCTGATTACATTGTTAAGAAGGTTTAACGAGTGACAGCGTAGTGATATGCGATAGGGAAGGTGTGAAAAGACAAGATATACGCGTGTGTATAGTGGCAAAGCAGTACGAAAAAAGTACACTATTTGGGTCGCCTGGCGCATTTTTTGGTCTTGGTTTGGCGTCTTGTAATGACGACATTAATTGATAGGGACCAACGTGATGCGGATATTGTTTGAGAAACAAAATGAAGGGCGCCTGGACGACGAGAACAATGTAAACTTGGTTGAAAATTGTTCGAAATTGGTGAACATACTTGTGTCTACATGCATGAAATGAAATAATACCATGCAGGGATACGGCTAGCAGTAAAAACAAAGAAAAGAAAATGAGATGAAATGCGAGTAGCCCGAAGCATTAGGTATACCGAAGATCAATTGTTAGTCTGTGAGAGTTCATGTTGATGGTATCATTACTCGAGTATCTCTGGTTCTCGGGTGTGGTCTTACCTATGCGTATGAAATACATACATCAATGTAAATATAAGTATCTACATTGGAGAACTTGGATCTTGATTTATGTTCATTAGTTCATTTTTAACATGTTCAACTCTCTAACATATGTTTCGGTGTTGGTATTTCCAAAGATGAATGCTTAAATGGGATTTGAAGAAGAGTATGATACGACATTTTATCATAACTTGCATCTGTTTTGACCTTGGAAGAGATCTGACGTGAGAACGAATTGTCATGTAAGCACTTAATAATGTAACAATAACTTGGTCAAGCGTTTCGAATTGATTCGATCAGCCATGTGGCGGGAATTCTGTTTCGAGTTATTTGAAACTCAATGATCTGTTACCTAAGTATAGGTTCATCTATTGAGTCGAAACAGATGGTCAAATCAAGTCATTTCAAATTTTATGAATTACGTTGAAATTTTCTTCTATCGAATAGAAGAATCATTACCGTAGTTGTAGAGAAGAAGATGGAGGAAAAATGAAAATCACGTAGATGTTGAATTGAAGTGTGAGAAGGGAAGCAAGGAGGGAAGAGTGTCAATTTAAGAAACTCCAATTAACAACTTATGTTCCAACAAATCTCGCATTTTTAAAATGGGGGGGGGGTGTAAGTAAAAAGGTATTTGCTATAATTAAGCCTAATAAACATATTGTGAAACCTAAGATTTCATTTTGTTCTTCAAAGCTTTCTTTGATGTCGATCAACAGACTCCTAATTCTAACCTTCTTTTTTCAGCTCAAAATGTAGGTACAAAACCATAGCTACTGTCATAGTTGGCGTTAGCTGTTTTTCCTGTACCTGCAGGCTGCAACAAGAGACCCAGTCGGCTTGTTGAAATTCTACCTTTATCTTATTAAATTCGATTTTCTGGAGTGGATCAGCCTGATAGGAGTAGAAACGGTCTTTCAAATGTCACGTTATTTTTATTCTGCGAATCAAAAAAATCTAGTAAGTATTACCTACCTACTTCAGTTTTTGAAACAAAAAGATCATCAGTAAAGCTTGCTTAGCAGATCCTGAAAGTTTTGTTCCAATTCAAAACGTTCTTCTCTCTACAATTTTATGAGTAGGTGCGTAGGTATGATTTTTTTAGATTGCCTATACCTACTCAAAAGCATGTCGCCAAGAGCCAACGTGCATGGGCTCGGGGTAAAAAAATGAGGGGCCCTTGGAATTTATTCACATCGCCTCCGTTCAAAAAAAAGTTTATTGGGCGATTCAAATAACTTTTATTGTTTTGCACTCTTTGTTTTTTAAAAATGTTTTTCATTGAAAAACGGAGCAGTGTGCCAAATATTGAATGCTTTAAATTGCATTTAGTTGGTTCTAACGAAAATCTCACGACAATATTTCGACTCTAAATTTAATTCTTTACAATTTTGCTCCATAGAAATTTTTCAAGAAGTGACTTGCTTAGTTGCTTCCTTCCCTCTTAAAATTGAGAAACCCGTTTTCGTGAGTTGAAAACAATGTCATGTCGCGAACGCTCACGATCTAATCAAAAAACTGATAGGTAACGCCATTTCGATTCGGAATCTGAAATCTCACGATGGGAAGTACCAATTTTTCAATTTTTAGTATTCGGGGTCTTAAATTTAAAAACCACATTATTTTTTCGAAAATGACCCGACTTTGGAAAGCCCTAGCTCCCCTTCCAAAACACTTGTGAGGCTGAAATTTTGTATGGTGGGCCTCTGGCTCGAAGTGTAGGTATACAACATGTCAAAATTTGAGCATTTTTGACAGATGAATTCGAGAACCAAATTCTGTTCCGCGACAACCTGAAAAGAAGTTTTTTTCTCTTAAGTATAGAGAAGTTTTTTTTTTTTCGTGGAAGTTTTTCACAAGAGAGCCAAGTTCACCTCAACTTCTGTTCCATAAAGTTTCCATTTATCCTTAAAAAATGAAGTTTTCATTTTTTTTCTTCAAATATGAAACTTGCATTGTTATTTCAAAATGAAATTTGAAATTTTGTTTTCTTTCCAACATTAAAGTTCGCATGTGGAGGCTTTTTTCAAAAACAAAACTATGTTATCATTTTCTGTTCAAAAATAGAGTTTTCATTTCATTTTCAAAAATTATAATTGCATTTCTCTTCTACAAATAAAGTTCACTATTCACTAACTTTATAAATAAATGGAGGCTTTCTGAAAAATACCGGACCGGGGCAAATTGCCCCACTTGCTCCCTGCAGATCTAAGAGAAGCGGCCGCCTCCTCGAACTACCGCAGTCGCTCCCACCTCATGAGAATTTTGAGAAAATAAAATCATTAGAAGAAAATATATTATGCAGAAACAAATTTTTTAATAAAAATAAATCACACTCTGCCGTGAAGAGATTTCATACTCTGTAATTTTTGTGTTTCTGTTCATTTTTTCATAAAACCCTTCGAAAAAATTAAAAATTTCTCATCATCGCCATCGTAGCCTTTCAAAGAAAAGATCATTCTTTGCAAGAAATTCTATACTTGAAAATCTGAAAAACCTCATAATTTTTCTCAATTTCTTTTTTTGGTTGTAATTTTATTAAGCAAGTATAACGTATTTTCCTCACAAACGATCAATTTTTGAAAATAAAAAAACAGCGGTTCTACCAAAAAAAGAAACAAAATTTTCGATCTGTGAAGATGGCGAGTAATTCGTATTTTTCTATAGGAGGCTTTGCCTCTAATCTGAAAGATGAATTTAAAATACTATGTTGAACGGTTTTTTTATGATTTCATTTTGAAAAACAGGAATGCAGGAAAATTTAAAAAGTGCTGAGCGGTCATTCCATCATGAGGTAGGGGGAATGGAAGCATTTCAATTGAAAATTTTTATTTTTCATATTATCGCCGCGTATATTGAAAGAACGCATGATGAATAGGTATATTCATTTTCCTACCTACGTTCACATTTTCACCCCTCTCCCTCTTCCACGAGGATCTATTCCTCGAGAATATACTATCATCGTACCCCTGATGCCCCTGAAATTGATTCTAAGTTTTCTGCATGTCCCCTCATATAGCTATACCTGAATCAAAACTTCATCGGTTGTTCAACTTTTTAAACATTCGTCTGAATCATGTGACCTTTTTAAAACTCCTCCGTTTCATGTTCCTTCTTTCTCGAGTCAATCGATTCAAAAATATTCAACTGACTACTGAGGAATAAAGTCGAATTTCAAAAATTGGGCGCCATTTTGCTGCAAGAAAATGTCGACCACAGCAAAGATGATGCTGACTGACAATCACCCATATTGCATTTACTCGTACAATATACTTCAATATTACTGCTAATCAATGCATTGTGACTCTTTTGTTACAGATATGAGATAACGTGTCGATAAGCGTTTATGAAGAAAAAATGAATACCTATATACCTAGTTACCTACGAATAAAAATGAACTATAGGAATGACTTCGAAGAACTAAATATGGCGTCCTAAACCTAAAGAAGTTCATCATGATAGGTAGGTACACCTGATGAGAATAAGTTTAGTTTTCCCGAATGTTCAAAATGGGTACTTGAAAAGTTTCAAAAACAAAGCTCAAATCATTCGGATATATACTTTAGGTAGGTATATTCTACTAACATGTTGTACATGAATGTTCTTTCATGATTGTTTTCTTTTTGTAGGTTCAAAGTTTTTCTTCCTGGCGAGGGATGTCGATTTGAAAAAAGTATCGGAAGCTCAATTCTCCCCTCGAAGTAAACGTTCCTCAGTGTGTAAAATGTTAAAGAACCCAGCTATGAAGCCATGTTTAAAGAAGCTTGATTGCTACGTAGATTCTCTTGCAGAAGGTGCATTAAAGTTTGTATACTGTACTTCTACTCGCGCATGAGGAAGTAATGGAATCCCGACAGGTATTTATGAACATTTTTTGCGGTATCTTATCCTCGTACGAGATTTTTTTTCATTTTATAAGTTTCAATTTCAAATTTATATTCGTATGTACCTATACCTATGACTTTAGTCAGTCTATAATCGTAAGATAAATTATAACGAGTTCATGGGTTGAGTTATAGGTACCCGTACCGTACACATTATTTCGTATCTGCGTTCCTATGCGGTATTTTTGATCGATCGATGGTTCAAAGCCGGTCGCGGTGGCGGGAACAGTGATTAATACGTAGCTATAAAAAATTTAATCATCTTGTGCGCGAATGTGGCGAAACGAAACCCGGATCGAGCTAATCGTCGAACGCGTTTAAATCACTTAATTAACTCGATAGTCGATACCTTCTCGTCGAGAGGAGAGAGACAGAGAACGCCGTATAGCAGCAGATATGAAGATATACCTTTATAAAGTAACCAATTAGCGCGACTTTATTCTATACGTACCTATATATTTTTAGATAGAAGTAAGAGTAGGTACCTGAGAGGAGACATGAAGAGAGTATACGATCACCGTACGAGGATGGTTTAACGAGAACGAGAAATATGGTCGCATAAAGAACGGAACAAGAGTTGGTAACACTGTAAACCAGGTCTTCTTTATGGAACGTGGTGGTAGTGCGGTGTTGGACGAACCGCCGCGCCGCTTGTAAACCGTGGAAAGATGGAATGGAGAAGCCTATGAGTCGGACTTGGCGGTGGCGGTGTTGCGAGTTGAGCCGAGAGATAGATGAGAATAGGCGTGGCTAAAATTCTTTAAAAATCATGTCGAGAAAAACCCACACTACGCGGGATAATGATTACGTTAATATAGATAGTAAAGCTTTGGTAAGATGTCTTTGGGTGATAACTGGCTGGGTGTACCGAGCGCAGGGTGAAGGTGGCGGTGTCGAGGAAAAGGACTACCACGACGGCGGTGGCGGCGACGGCGGCGGTGGTGGTGGTCCGGGAAAGGCGAAAAAAAAAGACGACGACAGAACCGCAGTGTACGGTACGTATGGTACAACTCGCTCATATGCCGATGTCGCTAGTGCGAGCTGTCAGCTCAGAATCCGCGCGCTGATTTTTTCCGGCGTCGTTGATTGATACATTAAAGATCCTTCTTCGTTGAGCGCTGCTCTATAGAGATACCTATACGACGTACTTAGTCGGTGGGTGCTACAGATGTGTGTGCGTGTAATGTGTATTACGTCGTCGTAGTATTGTGTACCGTATCGCTAAATATGCTTACTTGCCAGTGCTAACTCAGCTAATTACTAGAATTGCAGTGCCGCTGTGTTTACGGTTTTTTATGATATTTATAATACGTTTATGCGGGTTTATTGCTGGTGTTGTTTTCGCACGAGTACTTACTTATTGACGTTTTGTTTCGAAAACGATTTCTTATTATTGGCTGCTGCGAGTTGATTCGAATTTGCATTCGTTGGTGATCGTGATTTGTTATCTACTTGATCCGGCTGCTAGGAATTTGTCCAGTATTATAGGAAATAGAATATCCGAATTCGACGAAAGGTTTTTAGGTAAGGCTTCAGAAAGCTTTTACTATTAGTTTTGATATCTATATACTTACTGATAGCAAATGTAGAGATTTTTTGAAAACAATGCGAATAAGAGTGACTTTATCTCTGACGATGGAGCATTTTCATAGAATATGAAGTGATGAGATCAGGAAATATGTGTACGTATCAGTTTATTGTAGGGTGGCTTTATTGAAAAGTATGCAATTCTGATATTGACAACAGTTCCAAAAAGCTAGATTTTGCAGAAAAAATCTAGTTTCCTATTTGAAAACATCGAAGCTCAATCTTGCAAAGGAAATCCAAGTTTTATGATTTTACCTACTTTATTATAATTGGTATTCTTTTGACGCCATTTTGGTTAAAAGTGATTTAGATTTATTGATTTAAGTATTCATTATGGCATATACAACAATCCGACTGAGTAAACAAAAAATTGTTTGCTGCAATGTACCTACTCGTATTTGCGAAAAGATACCTAGGTATATCAAATAAGGGTAGATGCAACATTTTGTGTTTTCCTTTTTCTGAAATGTATCTACCTGGGTTTTACTCAAAAGTTTCTCTAATAGTTTTGTACGTTTTGTATTGTTATATCTTTGAATACGTCCTTCGCCTGAGTCTGGATCTTGGTTCTTTGAGCAAAGAGATAGGTGAGTCTTTTCATAGGTATACGTAAACACGGAATGAAACTGTCTTAAAGCTGAACGAAGGTTGACTCAAAACTTAAGATTTTAGTGAAACTGCACTTTCAACCAGTCAAAAAGTTCAATATTTTGAGCTAAAAATTTGTTTAAACATCTTTTAAAAAGCGAGTTTTATTAAACGGAAGTGGTCCTAAGTCCCTACTCCCTAAAGCCATTTTTGTTAAAAGATACAGTGGTTTGATGTGAGTTGAGTATAGAAAAAACTGAAAAATTGCATTTTTGAGTAGAAAATTTCAAATTGTTCTGCTGTAAAATTCTATTTCTTTAGTCTTAACCTCGTCAGATTATAGAAAATCAAGTTAACTCAAGAATACGTATGTGTGGGCCAATAGCATTAATGCTATATAGAGGACATTTTTCTGAAAATGAGACTAAAAAAAGTCCATCTTACCAACTCTTTTTTGTGCTATGAACTTTCAAAATTGAATTTTGTAAATACATAATACTTGTCTTAGAAAACTGGGTTTGAAGTTTTTCATTTTTTTCCCTTCATTTTTAGTTTTTTCTACCAAACACTCAAAATTTCACCACTTTTGGATAGAAGCTGTTGAATTTCTGTTGTATTCTTGATCTTGGTTTGAAAATAATTTTACAAAAGAGAAAATCTACGTATAGGTTTTCACATTTTTGTGTATTGCAAGATTGCAAGATGGGGGAAATCATGGTAAAAAATACTGAATGATTTTAACCAAATTCAGTGGAAACCTTCATTCTTGAGTTGAAAGTTTCTCAGAAAAATTTTCAACTCCAAAAGTGCTTCTGGAGAAGAGATATGGTTTTTCAGAGGGTGGTATTTTGGAAAAAATTGTGATTTTTTTCGCTCTAGCCCCCCCCC
The DNA here is from genome assembly GCF_950023065.1 of Planococcus citri. Lineage (NCBI taxonomy): Eukaryota > Metazoa > Arthropoda > Insecta > Hemiptera > Pseudococcidae > Planococcus > Planococcus citri. The sequence goes on from NC_088680.1 coordinate 34,502,201, forward strand.
CTACCCAACCGGTTTTTAGAAAAATGACTCAGTTTCAAAAGATATTATTTGAGATTATGCGTCGACTTAGGCCATTTTCATCAAAATCCAAGACCACTTTTAGGGTTCTAGTTCTACTGAATGGTTGATAATTTGCAAATCGCTAAAAGGTATTATTATGTTATGGGTAAATTCGTGTTTTGACATTTTTTTTGGTTCTGAATTTTTTCACATTAGTCAGGCCAAAACATCAAAAGATATCATTTCTGAAATTGGGGAAATGTTTTGGAATTGGTGCCAACTTTTTAGTAATTAAGTACATATGAATTTCGAAAAACCGAAAAAAAATTGATCAAGTTTTTGGGTAGATGTAGTATTATTTCTCTCGATTTTTTGAAATTCGCCATAATGACTATAATAAAAAATTGCTCCCTCTGTATTCCATGATACAATTTTCCCAGTTTCAGAAATGATATATTTTTCGACGTTTTGCTCAATTTTTCAAAACACGAAAGTAGGTATTTATCACGGATTCTAAGCCAGGTGCATTGCTATGAACCTTTCCCTGATGTGACCTGCTCGGGCGGATCCATGAACCAAACTTAATTAACCCTGCCTCCAATTTTACAAATTATGAAAAAATTGAAGTGTCAGAAAGAATTCAAAAGTGTTTTTAATCATATTTTTGCATGTTTTTGTTTTTTTAAAAATTTTTTAAGCGTATTTATTTTTTCTACCTACATTTCTCCGAATTTTTACTTGCTTAAAAAGTTCCTTTAATTTCAGCCCCCTTGGAATCTTTCAAAATATAAGTAATTGGGCGAGTAATGTAGGAAATATAGGTAAATGTAACTCATGGTAAGGGGGGGGGGGGGTATGGTAAAAGTAGAAAAATAAATACACATAAAAACTTGATAGGTACATTTTTCTACCAATAAATTATGATACATTGATTATTTTATTAGAATTTCCGTTTCATTATATCCTCAAGAATTGCATGATTTTCACAGAGATTTTCCATTCTGTCCTGAATCCATGATTCCTCCAGGCTCACAATCAAAACAACCATTTCCCCCAGCATTTTGATCAATTTTATCGTTTTTTAACTCTTTTCCACCCCCGCCTGCCCAACACTAGAATCTGCTTGATTTCCTTCTTCCAATTTTGAAACTCATCATAATCCGACCTGGCTGGTGGTAGTGGCAGCATCAAAGATGTCTTTTAAAAGACAGGTTGGATTGGGGATGGGATAGAGCGAAAAAACCTAGACTTTTTTCGAAAACGCCCCTTTTTTGAGGACCCAAATCTCCCTTCCAGGGACACCTCCAAAGCTGAAAATTTTTCCGAGTAACTTTCAACTCAGAATGAAGGTCTGCACTAAATTTAGTCAAAATCCTCCTACATTTTTTTTTTCGCTATCCACTTTAATGCAGCATTAAAAGAACATTGAGGAAATTGATGTATGCACCTACCTATCCTAATAAGAAAATGTTCAAAATCAAAATTTTCAAAGCCCGAAATTCTTTTTTTTTTTGTCAAGAAGATATTCGGGAAAAATGTGAAATTTTTTAAGTTATTGACGTACCAAAATAAACTCAACGCTGTCTGCTAAAAAGCAAATTTTATACTGTATTTTTGCAGATTGGTGTTTCTTACAAAATTGTCCCTTTTCATGCCCGTAGATCACAAATTGGAAATTTTTAAAAATCTTGTTTGATTTCGGCATAGGTACCTATTCTGAGTTCTGGTGGCCCCATTTAACAAAATAATTCTCATCACGTGTGAGGCACAAAAAACCAAATTCCAATTATTTTAGGTGACAGAAGAACAAATTAATTTTTTTTAGAGTTTTGAAAAACTTAAGAATTACTTATTCAACAATACCATATTAATAAAGAATAAAAACCTGCCATTTTAATACAATAAGTGTCCTTCAGTTAGTTTTTATTTTATTTTTTTTATTTTTATTAGATTAGAGGTGTACGTATAATTTAAAATTATTGTAGAAAGTAGATTTTTATGCTTGAAATCATCTCCATTTTTCAGCAAAATTTTTCAAAATTCCTACTTTGAAAATTTTCTCATGAAGAGTATAGGTAGTTTTATTAATTCCCACATCGAGGGCAGTTGGACTTCATGTGCATTTTTCCACTCCGAATTTAGAGTATTTTACAATTGGTGTAGAGGGGTAACATTTATGGGGAGGGGGTCTCATGTAATAATTGTTAGAATAGAACTAGATATAGGGCAAGCATTAGATTATAAACCAGAGGGTATAGCCTTAATTGTTAGCAGTTAATTGATTCAAAGAATTGTGAAGTAATAATAGAAAAAATTGAAAACTATGATATTTTTCATAAGCAGCTCATGTTCCCTCTCATATAGAAATACCTATGGTGACATTTTATTTGAAAATTATTCAATCAATGAAAAATTCGTTGGTTTCGTTTCAGGATAAAACTAAGGCAAAAATGAAAATTTCAATCGAAAAATTTTCTATGCTTGATTGATATTGTTCAACATTTTTGCTTCAAAATTCAAACAATGCATAGATAATCCAGAAAGGGAGGGTTCTGACGAAAAAAGGAGGAGACTCGTGAGCTTGGAAGGGATCCGAATGTCAAAGGTTATAGGTTTTTATTATACGAAGCTTTACAGTTTACAATCTAGAAAAGAGAGGAGGTTGATCGTAAAAATAAGGGGGAAAGAGATGTAGGTATGTACTATAGGTAACTGCTCGTACTCACACTTACTACTTAGCTTAATGTTTTTCAAATTTAGGAAGCAAACAAATGTCGAAAAATGACTCGAAATCAGAAAAGATGATCTATCGCAGAAGTATCCTATACCTAATAGATGATATAGAAGACAGTTTCGCTCTTCTCGTGAAGTTATTATAGAAAACTTACACATTTATACTCTGAATTATCAACAGACCATCGAACACGAATGATCAACGATTACCTATAAATTAAATCAAAATCTGCACCGTGATTCCATCTTAATCAAATCAACGAAGCATCATCATGAGAGTGATCTTAATTCAGCGTTCGTTACTTCCTCGTTTCTTGTTCCGCCGGAGCGGCTTGTATACTCGACCTGCTGACAAATTTGCCTACGTTGTCGTTGGAAGGCGTCGCTTAAAGTACGTTATCCAGAATACGCGTTAATCGAGCGTAAATCTGATACCGAACAAAACCGCTTTCTGGTCTCCGGCGAATTAATTCCGAAGTCGCATGTCGAAATCAACGTACGCGAATAATAGTTCGCTGTGTGTACCAAACGTGCTGTTTTTTGTCGTCTGCGTGCTCTTATAATACTAATTCTCTGACCACATAATTCACTCACTCGCACCCAGAACGCAGATGTGTACAATGACTGCTGCGCTTCATCGTACGCTGCAGAATTTGGATATTTGCCAGCCAGTTGTACAATGGGGAATACGTTCGTTTCCCTTTGCTCGTTGATTTTTTGGCTAATTTTTCGCACTGCATTAATATTGATGAGATTGTAGAATGATAATCGATCTTGGAACTAACTATTTAGTGTTGTAGATGTTACACTAATGATGGAAGAGAAATTGCTCATGCTCACATGATAACGTATACGCGCTTCTGTGAGGTCTCATCTTCTCTAATCTCCTGTACATTTGTATACGATTTGTGAAGGATGTGTTCACGAATTCCTAGATTAATTAAGTGAGATTTTCCATCGAACATATCTATACTATACGATACGTATACCTACCTATATAGCTATTTGGTATTTTGTTAGGTACGTAAAAAATTGTAACATTGTTGAATTGGTGTTGATGTTGCTGCTGCTTTGAAAACCTAAGGAAATGAATTCAATTCGAAGCTATTATTTCCAATCCATTTAATTCACTTCGTCTCGTCTATACTTACATTGTTGGGAGAAAAAAAATTTGATTCGAGAAACCACACTTCTCACCGCTGTATCGTGCACGTTCTTCGGTCCCATTCTACGTTATAGCCTGGTGTAGCTGTAAAATTATATACACACGAATTTAAAATAATGGTCGCCTTGTATAATAGTTATAGGTAGTAGATATTATTAAACAGTTGGACAGGTAAATAATTGTCTCGTCGACGACGAAATGACGTCCTGTAGTACGTTCGTCGACTAATTTATCTACAATACGAAGCTATATATAGTTATACATGAATACCGTTTATAAAAAATTTAAACGAAACGAAAACGATGGAGAAAAAAAACAACGTTATTTTACGTAATTAAAAGCGATAGGTTTTCCAACATTTTCACGGCTTCGTCGTCGATAAATAATACGTATTTCTTTCTGTATATTCGATAATTATAGAGTAAACGCGCGACGTCGTCGACATCGAATGACAATTATCGCCACTTTCTAATACGATAAAAAGCTGGCTGAAAAAAAAGAAGGAATTAATTCGAAACAAGCGAATGGACGACGACGACGACGAAAAAAAAAGGCGCCATCAATATCGCATGATTGACTATACATACATATTAATTGACTTTCCACGACTGTGCAGCTATTATTTTTCTGTAAACATAACGATATTTTAGAATATTTTTAATTATAGCTTAGGTAACGGTATAATGGCGATGGCGGCAGTTGCGGTGGCGAAATTTCACGCTGTTGTGTTCCTTTTGCTGGTCGCGTATCGAACTAATTACTTATTTATAGACGACGAACGCGCCGCTTTGTAAAGGGAAAAATATATCTAAATGAAAAAAGATAGATAATAAAAAATGACATTTAAAATATTGAAGGACAAATGTTTTGTCAAAACTTCGCCCGTAATTACCATCTATTATAATTTTCCTTCGTTTATTAACTTAAGTCTTTACCTAATTCGTGCTGTAATGACCTGCAAATAATATATATTTACACGTTGAAAAATCCCACAGTTAAAAGTTAAAATACCTTATACAATGGCCGAGTAATGATAACGACGCGACGTACGTATAAGGCTATTCGTTCGAGTAAAATGATCTATTTATTAGCTTATTTAGAATTCACCTACCTACCTATTGTATGTATATATACCTAAAGGTAATCGGAAGCGCCATTTTGTAATTACCGCACGAAAAGAATGAGCGATTATGGTGTCTCTGGCTCGCTCGCTGTCGTTGATGCTGTTAAAATAAAATTCCTGTACACGTAATATGAGTTAGTTTAGGTGATGGTGCATGATGCTGTACCATTCATTTTCATTTCTGATGTTTTAAAAAAGGTTATCGCAGGCCAATATCCATAGCAGCACATTAGCAAAAACGCGTTGACCAAGATGTTGGTATAATGTTAAGAAAACCTGGGTGGCCGATGAATTTGAAACTCATATTAATTACATAGTTCTCGGCATTTTTCATTTTAACGGTCAAGGATTGCTACATTTTTTCCTTCTCTAAACGACTGCGTAACATTTTAAAGTTTTAATTACATATGTATATAATCTAGTAGGTACCTGAGCTGAGCCAAAATCATCGGACGTTTAATTAGTCGATCCATATGTACGAATTCCGCGTTCAATAATGAAATATGGTAACAATTTAACCCTTTTCAATCGTCTCGTACTCGTATATGCTGATATCTTCATGCAAAATGATACGCGCGAAGAACCAGTTCCTGTCATATATCCACATTCAGTCAGCATCGTATAGGTATATGTGCAGTCGTAATTTTACGCAAATGTGTAGATGCAGTAGAAGACAGGGTAGCCAGTCGAGCGAAGATGTATTATGATACCTACCTGTATACAAACTGTCGAAACGCGTGCCAGTTTTATGACTTATAAGAAGCAGCCAAACGAGTCAAAAAAACAACAAATGTTTACGAGTGATTTCGTTGGTACTTTTGCATGTGCAAATATAAGTATTATACAAACACATATGAGTACACAAAGTGGAATGTTGCACGCAAATATCTAATTAAAATACCTACTTAAAACTGTAACAGTTGTAAAAAGAGAGTATTATTGCGAAATTAACGCCTTGGCGTGTAATTTGTCTCCAAGATGCATTTTATGTACTGCCTACATCATCTCATCATCGTGAAGAATTATCATCGGTGTGTGGAAATGTGAAAAATTACTTCCGTTTTAATACCATACTCTTGAACTGAGCTGAGATTATGGCTGTGGAGACGACGTCATTGTACGATAGCCAATTCAAAATGGTTTTATTACGTTGATTAGTCTAATTGCGTTAATCACGATAATTATTCGAGAGATTTCCAACAGAATGTATAGTAACGGAGGAGGTTTCTCTTTTTCTTTCATCTTTGTAACATCATTTTATATACTGATGCTGAATCATGTTGATTGTAAAGTATGTACCTACGAGTGAAGGAAATTTTCCATCTGCAATTTGTATATATACGAAGAATATCACTATCGTGATGATGAAATATAAGCCTACACCTTATACTTGAGCCGAACACTTGGAGTTATTTTCAGAATTTAATGGAGTAATTTGCAGATATAGATATTCCCTAATTTCACTGGCTCTCGTTGTGTATACCTGAGAATGAAATTCGAATTCTTATAGGTATATACTTAGAACTGTGAAGATTGTAAAAAAAAAGTACCTATCTAAAGAAGTCACGAATGTACACAACTTGATACTGCTGTTTTTCGATTTTCACATCATGAGATGATTTAGTAATTTAACAAAATGTGTATTTATACTAGAAATTGTATTAGGTAAGTTGGTACCTGATTCGAGTTTCAAATGCGTATCCATTTGTGAAAAATGGCCGCCACGAGGAAAGATATTTTCGGTCGGAAGATGTTAGGTATTAGATACGGTTGTATTCGATAACTAATCATTAGTTACAAACTTGAACTTCATTCGTAGTTTCGAAATGTCGACAATGTACCTACCAATTGGTCGAGAAAATTACATATGCCTACGAGATTCTGCACTTGCCTGGGCATTTATTTAAACGTAGGTAATGATTTTTCTCCTATTTTTTAAAACGCGAAAGTTTGGTTTTAGTAGAAAAATAATTCGTATTTTGTCTTTGACTCTTCGTATTGGAAAAATAGAAACTGTAAATCTCAAACCTGCAAGGGAACTATACTTGAGATGTTCGCTTCTGATTGATTTTTCGATTTGTGGAGAATTTTTAATGAATTCAAAGTTGACCATTTTCAGCGATTGCTTAAAAAAAAAAAAAAAAAAAAAAACTATTCAGTTGAAAATTAAAATGATCAAAAGTAGTCTTGTAACTAATATCAACTCCCTCGAACTGAATTTTACTATACCTATTTCTATAGTTGTTCTGAAGCCTCCAGGGCAATTTCAGATTTCTCCAGGGGTACAAAAAATGATTTGTACTGTTGAAAATCGAGCTGTGACTTATTTTCAATCTGCTTAACGAGTTTATCCACATCTGAAATAATTTCGAGAATTCCGGACGGACATTTAGAGTATGTTTTTTTTTACCATTACCTACTTGGTGAAAAATACAAATAGGTACACAAAGAGTGTTGATAAAAAAAACACACTTTTAAATAAACTCCACGAAGAAGTCGAGAATAGGGCCAATAAAAAACATGAATTTTTAAAAATCGTCATTTTTGAATTTTTAAAAATTTGTCAATAATCGAAAAATAAATTTGGGCAGCTGACGTTTTGATTTTGTGGGTTTCAGACCATGTTCTTTCCAAAAATCGCAATGTTGTCCAAATTGAAGGCTGACACTTCGAGTCGTTCCCTTGTAAGTTTGTTTTCATAAGTTGTCCCTCAGGGTTGGATTTGATTTTTTGTTCTAGCAAACTTTTTTCCCATCTTACCATCCCTTTCCCCTTTCAAAAAATTATCTATTCTTAACGACATGCAATTTTTGGATGAATCAAGAAAGTCGAAAGATGGTACAAAAATGCACCACTAAGACAACTTTCAGTTGCCGAATTTTATTTTTTAATTATAGCAAACTTTTACAAAAATGCAAGATTGCCTGAATTTTTATGGAAAAATCCAAAGATGAAATCAAGAAAGAAATTTTGAATTTGGAAGGGTGACTATGCACCAATTAACAATTTTACCGAAAAATGGCGAATTTCGAAATGAGGGCAAAATCTTTCGAAAATTCGTATTTCGATAGGTAGAAAAACAATATTTTGTTTTGGGAGAGGAATTGATTTTTTTGCTCTAAAATTTTAGAATTTGAATGAGTAAGTATTTTAAAAATTTCAACTTTGAAAAGAAGCAAAAAAAAACAATTATTTTTTTGTGAGAAATGTGTTTTTCTGATTTAGGTACACGTGTTTAAAATTTGAATAGGTGATACCTTTTTTTAAAAAAAATTAATCTGAAAAAAAAACAAAGAGGCTTGAGCGAAGCGTGGTCAAAAACCTTCAAAAATTCGTATTTTGAGAGGTAAAAAAATAATATTTCAGAATTAGGAAGCTTTTTAAGTTTCAATTTTGAAATGAATAAAACTCAAACGAGCTCTCAAGCTAAGCGAGGGGAAAAGTTTGCAATTTTTTTCACGGAAAATAGAAAACTATTTGAATTTTTAAATAAGGTTCGCCGAAAATCGAGCCATCAAATATTTTAATTCAATACCACTGCTCTTAATGGATCACAATGAAAAAATTACTGCATTTCCGAGTTTTTCTGACCAAAAATCTAAATTTTGATACCACACTTGAAAATTTCCGATTTTTTTCAAAATAGCAATGCTGTACCCCCTTCCCTATGAGCCAAAATGAAAAATGGTTCCATTTTTGAATTTTTCAGCTCAAAAACTCAAGATTTCGATTCCCCACTCGAAAATTTCCGATTTTTTTCAAAGTATCAATGCAATGCCCCCTCCCCCGTGAGTCAAAATGAAAAATGGTTCCATTTTTGAATTTTTCAGCTCAAAAACCCAAGATTTTGATACCCCACTTGAAAATTTCCAATTTTTTTCGAAATATCAACGCAGTACCCCCTCTCCTGTGGGTCAAAATGAAAAAATGGTTCCATTTTTGAGTTTTTCTGCTCAAAAACTCAAGACTTCGAAACCTCACATGAAATTTTCCGATTTTTTTCAAAATCTCAATGAAGTAACCCCTCCACTGTAGGTCTTGGAAAAAAAACTGACCAAAAATTTGAATTCTGCGTTGAAAAATACTTCGAAATGATCATTTTTGGACTTCAGGAATCCCATTAGGTATATCATTAAAACAGGTCATGAGCGCTTTTTTTGCTCTCTGGCCCACATGTGCGCCCTGTCAATAAGAAAAGCCACAACATTGTCAATTTATTGCATAAACTATAATAAAAATGAAAATAATACGTAGATTGGGTAGGTAGAGGTACTTTGCATGCAAAAAATTTTCTCAATGTAAGTACTAAATTAATTTATGTTTCATTCAAAATTGGAAACCTTTACTTGCCACCCTCAACTCAATTACATACAATAATTGGGTCAAATAAGTAGTACATACTTTTTTTTTTGGTCATTTCGTCTTTTATATTCAATTGTGCAGAACTCAGCAGCAACATTTTCATTGATAGTTCATTTTTTGTTAGATATTTTCATGATCGATATTCATTTATAAAGACCAAATGGCTGGTCATTTGGTCTGTGCCACTATTTCTGCGTAATTTAACAAGACATTTTGAAAACGATTTAGAGCAAAGGTGGTTGCATAATTGAAATTTCAAGGAGCAGCAGCGATAAACTATTCCCGGTCGAGTTATTATCTGACTCATCTGAAAAATTTACAAGTATCAATAAAAATTTTGGAAGTTCGTTTTACAAATTTTACCATCACAATTGACCAGTGGTGTCTGCAACTTTCGGGAAAAGGGTTGTTACTCGACTTTTTAAAGTAAAAAGATAATTTTTTTAGTGAAAAAAAATCCAAAAAAGTTATAACTTAAAATATTTAATATGTTGACATTTCAAGTTTCTTTGCGCTCAGCTAGTTTTATTTTTGATTCTGAGTTAGGAAAGTTGAAGAAATTGACAACTCAAGCTGAAAAAAATCATGATTTTTGTTTATTTTTTAAAATTTCTCCCAACTCCGATTGAATTCCGGGTGAACAAATTATACCTCTAGCCTCCCTATCTTTGTTCCCTCGTTCCTACTCTTTATTATAAGTAGGTACCTAATTTGGAATTTTATTCAGCATTTCGAAAGTATTTCTAGCTACCTAGTTCAATCAAGAATGCTTTCTGACTTCTGTATACCTATCTATGTACATATTGTTTACCTGCTCAATCGGTTTGCCTGGGAAGATATCGTAGACTGATTAAATCAAAACATTAATATTAATTAATGACGAAGCCTCGTTATAATTAAGTTGCAGGTTTATAGCTCGTTTGATAAATGTTGAGGACATGTGAAATTTGGCATGAAATCGATTTGGTATTTTAATGAAAAACATATTAATAACAAAAAGTCACTAGTTTTTATTCGCATTGGTTTTCATTCTACATATATTTATACAGTACCTTACTTGTTTATTTTATTTATTATTTTTCACCTAGATAATATGTTCTCAGGTATTTTATACAGTATTGCTTGAGTAAATTATCATTATTTTTTTTTGTATTTCGCCAAACAGCTCGAACTAATTAGTGTTTGAAAATTTTTTTACAGGAGCTCGAGAAAAAGGCATTACCTATACGGTAGAATTGCGAGAAAAAAACGTGTAAGTAAATGCACGTGGAATTGCGGTTGCATCGAAAGAGAAACGATTTTTAAAAGACTACGTCAGTACCTTTTAGAAAGAAGAAGAAAAAAAAAACATACTCCAGCGCAAAAGAGAAGTGAAAAAAGAAAGATACAAGAGGGAAAAAAAGGAGAATAAGCGGAGAAAAAAAAACTACAAACTTGTTTAGCACGGAAGATAACTCAGTGGAATACTGTTTATACTTCTTTAATAGCGTTCGCCACTAACGTGATTCAAGTTAATTTTTAGCGAGGTTATCGACGTGTGTGGTCCGCAGACCGCGGCTGCAATTCAACTCTTCTGTGTGGAAGACGAAGGTGAAAGACGAAGAGAGAAAGATCGTACAAAAAAAAGAGAAAAAAAAATACGAACGCAACGAGATAAAATTCCGTCAAACGATTCTAATGTAATTACAATCCGGAATAAATAATGACTATTCGCAATCCTTTGGAACTTTATCAATTTTTCGAGACCAACAAGCTTGGGCGTATGTTTTTTCGGTAGTTTAAGCGGGAAAATTAGGCTACAGAGATAGTCAAACGAGTGAGAAATTCTTAATACGACGCGAATGGCTTTAGAAACGGAAAGGTGTAGTCCGCAGAACGCCTCTAGTCCCGGACCGAACGAAGTGACTCAGAATCCGGGCACGAACGGAGGTAGCTGTTCTGGAATTAATTACGCGGATAATTCGAATATTTCGTCGACGAATACTACTACGGCGGCGGCCAGCGCTGGATCGGAAATTAAATCAAAATCGGCGTTTCACCAGATCGCCTTGTTAACGCAGAAGTATACCGAACCCGATAAAGATTACGCCGATTTCAACGGTATTAAAAGCGCCGGCGACAATGTTTTCCAAAACAAACCGTTGAGTATTTGCTCGCCGTTGCAGAGTCGCGGCGTTCGAGAGTGCAGAGACTCGTCGGATCGATATTCAACTAGTCCGGAACACGAACGCGTTAACGAAAGTGATTACGCGTTCAAAATGTCACCTCATGCTCACGCTCACGCTCACATGCAGCAAGATTATTCCAAAGATGATATCAAATTACGTACGACTAAATTTAACGGAGCCGGTGGCGGTATCGCCATCAAAGAGTCAGAAATGTTACAGAATCTGTCGTCGTCGTACCCGTGCCACGTGAATAAATTCAATCCGGAGTTTTATATTTCGCAAATACAAAACTTTTCCGGACTGCCGTTTAATCCATTCGTGGGTGTTTTTCCGGCAGCAGCGGCCGCTGCGGCGACTAGGTTACCATTAAAAATGCAGCTATATAATACGCCTAATTTTAGCCTACCTAACGACTACATGTTAGGGCTACAAAATGCCAAAATAATGTGCGAAGTGTTACAAATGCAGAATTTAGGTTTCGATGGTAGGACGCGCGTCCCTAAAGAAGCCGAATTGAACGGCTCCGTTAATGGTAACCTGCCGCCGGATGATAGTCCTAGACCTATGTACTCGTCGGCGAATTCGGACCTTTGTACTATATCGAGGCCGGATAGCCCTTGCAGCTCGGTCAACTCATCGAGCCGATATTATGGCAAAAATTGTTGCTGTTCGCCATCGTCAACGAAAGGCGCTCCTAGTCGATCTCCTAGTCCAAATCAAATAGCTCCTTGCGCTCCGTTACCGTTCTCCGTCGATAACATCCTGAAACCGGAGTTTGGTAAAACTGCCGCCGTCGTCTCTGTCGTACCTACGCCGCCGCCGGTGAAAAAAGGCCCCGGCAAACGTTCCGCATCGCCGGTCCAACGTAAGAGCAAGCCGCCCAAAGAAATCAAATTGGATGAAACTCCGGTTATCACCAAGACAGATTCGATGTCACCGAGGACTATCGACTTCGATGATCATTCCAACGATAAATTAACCGACGACTCGTCGGATAAGGATGCCAATGGTAAACCGTGGCCCGCTTGGGTGTATTGTACCAGATACTCGGATCGACCTTCTTCGGGTGAGTTTTTAATTATTATCGAAGCGTAGGATTTATTAATTATTTGATTTAGGTACTCATTTACTTACTCTAATGTGCGCGTATTTGTGAATACTGTACTTGGATTGCTAAGTAGGAAATGACTCGTTAATGTTGGTCATTCGTTAAGTCGACTAATTCTTGACCTATCTACTCGTAATGTTTGAGCGCTTTTGTCTTTATGGAAGAGAATGAATGTTCGCTTGATTGAATTTTTAGCCTAGTTCCGGCGTATTTTACGTAAGAAAAGCGCATTTGTGTGATCTTTATGTGATTAGGTTAAGATGGTAAAATTACTCTGAAGGTGTTAGATTTCTGTAGCAAGTGGTGCTCTTATTTTCAGTAATGGTTCCTAAAATTTCAATTCAATGCAGAGTGTCCAAAAATTCTGAACGTTTGTTTTCCCTCGAAAGTGAACCTTTTGAACTCACCCTCCCCGATTTCAACGAAACCAAGCTAGATCGAAAGAGCATGTTCTAAAAGAACCTGAAACCAAAATTTCAGGACCTGAAATTCATTTTTAGCTGTTTGACGAATTTTTTGAAAATTTGAAAAGAATTCAAGAAAACTGTTCTAAGGGTACTTTTAAAACTTTTTCATAAAATATGATTTTTTTTAGCGAAGTGAACCAAATAGTTACTTCAATTCAATCCCCACTCATCGTGTCATCAACTAGTTAACTACTAGTTTTGGGACATTCTGGAGCCTTCAGGGATTTTTCAATTTTCACCAAAAATTTCGAATCGCTCTGAAAGAGCTGAAAATGAACTTGAGCACCCACCCGTGATTATAGGACACCCTCTCTTCTGTTTAACCACTCGTTGTTACCTTGCTTGAAAATTTGATTTTTTCGCTTTTTGTAAAACTAACCTACTTACATATTGATCAGAAATTCACTTTTGAATTGGAAAGCCTGAACCTGAAATTTCGCGGTAACTACCTAAAAACAGTCGAGAGAGTGTCCAATTACCACCAAACAGAGTTTCAGGTCCCAAAGTTCAGTTTTGGCTTCTCCAGAGCGATTTCAAATTCGTGGCGAAAATTGAAAATTCCCCAGGGTGTCCGTAAGCCTGGAAAACCTGAAAAACCTGGAAAAGTCAGGGAATTTGGTCGGTCTGGAAAAGTCAGGAAATTTCGTAATTTTCACGCGAAATCTCTGGAATTTTGAAAAAGTGATCAATTGTAAATTTTGGATAAGGGCCTGTGATGAAAGGAAAACATCATTTTTTACTTCTCGAAACACAAATTTTCAAAAGCTTTCGCCCTCACTTCGCTCGGGCTTGTTTTCTTTTCTTTTTCAGAAGCAAGATGAAAATTTCTAGATTATAAAAATCAAGTTTTAAAGCCAAAAAAGGAACTCCTCACGAAAAAAACCAATATTGCTTTTATGCTTCTCGAAATACAAATTTACAAAAGCTTTTGTCCTCGCTTAGGCCTGTTTTCTTTTTCAAAATCAATTTCCTTCAAAAAAAAATATCATTTAAATCCAAAATCTTGAAAGCCAACAAAACTACTCGTCCTCACATTAAAAAACCTCGTTCTTATGCCTCTTGAAATGCAAATTTTCAGAAGCTTTCGCCCTCGCTTCGCTCGAGCCAGTTCTCTTTTGTTTTTCAAAAGTAACTTCCTAACTTCCTTCAAAAAAACAACATTCCAGTATTAAAATTTGAAAACCGAAAAATAAACTCCTCGCGTTTAACTCGTTTTTAATAGCCATTTCGAAATGAAAATTTTCAAAAGTTCTCGCCCTCGCTTCGCTTGGGCCAATTTGTGTCTTCTTTTCAAATGAACAAATTTCACATTTTGAGCCCTCCAAAAATCAAAAAAAAAAAAGATAAATGTCATACGAATATTGTATCAATTGGCCAAACTTGATGCAGGTTGTTTTTTATATCCGAAGAATTATTCAGTTCGAAGAGACGCTTATGAAAAAAAATTACACCTTCCCCCCTCCCCAAAAAAACTTCTTCAATTCAAGTATAGGGTAAGCATAGAAAATTTTTAAAAATTGTCTAGAAAAATGGAAAAATTGGTCTGGAAAACCTAAAAAAATTAAGGAAAATCATTTCCACAAATGATTGGACACCCTGTTCCCTTGCAGACTCCAGGAATGGCCCAAAACTAGTTGTTGTTGTGTTGAAGTTGAATTTAAGAAATTATTCACATTGGTTCGCTTTGCTAGCAAGATTTATACTTATTACACGAAAAAGTTTGAAAATCGCCATTAAAGCAGTTTTTTGTTGATTTTTTTAATCTTGAAACATTTTCCGAAATAAATTTGAAAATTTTTTGATTTGAAATTAAGTTTAAAAAATTGATGTTAAGAGTTTAAAATTGAATTTCGATTCTTTTTTTTTTTAATTTAAAAAAATAAAAAATTTCAAAGTTTTATTTTCTTCTTAAAAATCTCTCTTTTGGGCAGGAATTGTCAAAGTTGCCAAAATAAAAAAAAGTATTGTTTTTTTGACAAAAATGTCGAGAAAGTATTTTTTTTTACCAATAATTGCAAAAAGTTCTGCACTTGCCTTGCTTTTTACTAAAATTATGAGTCTTGCTTTTTGCAAAAAATTGACAAAAAATCTCGCTTCCCTCTCCCCCCCCCCCTATATATCCGAAAGTTTAGATATTTTTTTCAATAATTTGGAAAACGTCATTCCGTTTTATCAAAAAGTTGCAAAGTAGTAGTCCAATTTTTTGACATAAATTGCAAAAAATATCGAGTTTTGCTTTTTGCTATAAAATTGTCAAAGTCTTGTTTTTAACCAAAAATTCTCGCTTTTTAGAAAAATTTGATTGCTACTGAGTCTCACTTTTTTCCAAAAATTACCCAAAAGTGTAGCTTGGTTGCCAAGAGGTGTCACTTTTTAGTACCTCTAATTTCCAGAAAATCCTCTTTTGCAAAAAATGTAAGTCTTGCATTTTGCCAGTTTATTGTCAAGAATTCTCGCTTTTTGCCAGAAACGAAAATTCTCACTTCAATTCCAAAAAAAATCTAGCTTCTTTTAGATTTAATTAAAAACGAAAAGTTCTGGGTTTTTGTGATTCTTTTCTGCAATAAGGTATGTTGTCCATGTTTGGCCATTTTTTTAGTTTTAGTTACTTTTTCGGGATTTTTTGGTTACTCAAGTTTCTTTTTTTGGAAAAAAATAACTATGGGCCACAGTCTAATTTTTTCGATGAATTTAGTTGAGGCATTAATTTCAAAACTCGTTTGGTTAGTTCAACGTTTTTTTTTCAAATCATTATTTTTGCGGGAAAATGAAAAAAAAAATTGTAATTGAAATTTTAATTTAAAAAAGTATTCAACAAATGAAAAATGTTTTGATTGTTTTTGTCTCGACTTGAAATTTTTCTGTTCAGCCTAGAGATAATAGTCTAACTAGTACGTAGTAAGTACTCGTATTTCACCTGATCTTTTTTTTTTCAGTAACAAAAATAGGTATCTTTCAAAATTTACTCAGGAGGATTATTCTCAATCCATTTTTAGCTCATCCTGATTCTTTTTTTATTTCTATAAAAATTCCAATGTTGATGATGACATTACTGAAATTTAATTATTGTTTCTAAATAATCTCATTTATTTTTTGTAATATATAACTCAAATGGTACCTACCTAATTTTTAAATTCAATTTCGAGTTTTTACGCTAAAATATAATTTTTGTATCCTTCGAATTATGTACATAAGCACATACGTAGGTAGGAATAAATTCAGAATTTATAATTTTATTTGTGGCTAAATATGAGTACGAAAATTAAAAGTATACGTCTTTATTTCTTGAAAATATTTATTACTTAGCACGATGAATGAACGCAAAATTCTTCAGCAATTTAGGTATATGAATGAACTCACTTCCAACCTAAGATAATTTTCTACAAAGTAGTTTTATTAAATACCTAAAATCTACTTTAGGAAGGTGCTATAATTTCCAACATTTTGACGTTTCAATTCTAAATTGTTCGTTGAATTCATTTTTTTAAAAATTTATTCATTTTAATTGACCTTCCAACTTAGATAGATAGGTAGTAGGTACCTTATCCATACTAAAATTTGAAATGCATTTGGTGACTTTCTGGACACGGTGTAAATAAGGATAAAATTTAAAAGATTAACATTGATAAAGCCTTTAGGTTTCGAGAAAGATGTGAATGATATGATAAGTAGGTACGATGTAGTCGTAATAATTTCGCTATTTTCATTCAGTTCTCAGTTACTGATATTGACGACAATTTATCGCACATACTTACCACTCCCAGAAATAGGTAATAAAGAAATTGCACGAGGGAATTTGGTACTTACCCACCTTCTTATGGATTAATATTTGATCATAGTTCTGTTACCTCTGTATTCTGAGATCCCTATACAGTACTTTGAATGAATCAGCCTCAGTGTGAACGTTAATAAATAGTCATAAATTGAAGATGCGAGTAATACGTACATCGATTTACCTGTACGAAAAATTATTGAACTTTCTCAGAAGTTCTGTATAGTATACCTATCTGCGGGTATATTATAAACATACTTATAGCTGAAAATAACACGTTGTCAATTCCGATAATACTAATAAAAATAATGAAGTCGTAAACCGCAAACGCGTATATAGTGAATCGTCGATTCGTTGTCGAACTCTTAATTTTAAAAAAGCTTTTTTTGCAGGTACTCGCGTATAGTCTAATGTTGAATTATGTCGTTTCTTTTCAAATGTAGTCTAATAAAATTCAGCGTTAATACTCGAAGATTCGGACATTAGAAGTAATCGATGTTGGGTGACGACTGACGTTGATTTTTTACCATTACAAACTTTATTAAATTTTAAATCGTGTTCGGCTAAGTAATCGCGCGGACTTATCGGTTCAATATCCGAAAATCTCTCATGTAGCTCGATAATCGGTTTAGTGAATTTATTGATATTAAGCTAATGAGTACATGTGTATAGGTATACTCGAGTACCTACACTACCTATGCCAATATTTTTTCCACGTATAGTTGAAGTGTATTGATTTTTCCAACAAAATATCGATAATTTGCAACGCGTCGTATTAGACACACACTCGTATAGCATGAGAGAGGTCTACAAACTAGTAATTGCAATCGAAAATACGTGTATCGTGCAGATAAGACTCGAATAAATATATTACTGTGATTCTTTAACACGGTTTTATTCGCGCCTCTTGTAGTTCAAACAATGAATACTAATGGCGTCTGTAATAGGTATAGCTGTCGCTGTAGGTCTAGGTATACCTGACTACCTGTGCACTATAATACGAGAAAAGCTTTTGTAAAGTTTCTACATTATAGGTGTAAAATACAAGCTACCAGCGACTGAAAAGTCGTCGTCGTCGTCTTGTTAAACTTGTAATATCTGCCTGTATAATTTGCTCGGCAAACTGATGGAATTTTTCCACAAAGTTTTCAACTTTCTATATAACTTAATTACTTAGGCTTTTTTAAAAAATGTTTTTAATTATTATTTAACGTTATTAATTGTCGTTTTAACAACTAATTAGGCCTAATACCTAGATTCTTTGTACTGATATGGTGACAGATGTCACGGTCGGCTGTTCATTAAACGATATTCCAGTCTTGATGTGGACACAGTGGCAGTGGCGCTGCTGGAGTGGGAACAAGATCTCGGTTAATTTAGTTTGCCGTACACGTTTTATTAAAAGATGACAATTATGTCGGTACCTAACCGGTTCTTATTAACAATGAATACGTAAAATACTTACTATATAGTGTATCAATATATTGAAAATTTGTTCTAGGCGAGGTTGTTGTTAGTTGTTTTTTTTTTCTCTTTTACTCAGACCGCGGTCGTTTTGTTCATACAATGTAATTCTCTTGTCAATCGAACGTAATTAAAGCGTGTACCGTTCCGCGATTATTTAGATTACCTAGGTGTTGTCGAACCAAAGAAGGCGGGTCGTAGGATACCTGTGCATAAAATACGCTAACCGAATGTTTTACCAATGAATTCTAATCGCTAATTAAGACGTTTATGCAAATTATCTGCGCTTGAGTTGCCAGTTATTCAAATCAGTATTACAAGTCTATATCGCCGAATTGAATTATAACTTGGTCGCAGAATCTATAATAATGCTTGAATCACGAATGCGTTTTTGAATGATGACAAACTTGGAGGAAATTGATTCTGTGTGAAAATGATCGTATTCTTTTGGTCATTTTTTTCTTCAAATTTCGTTCGTTTCGCTAGTGGTATGAAAAATAAAATGAATTTGTACGCGTGGGACTGGAGAGTGAGGCAGGCTCAATCGGTAATCCTAAACATACATAAGGAGTAACAAACTTTTTAATGGTTCGTTGTAGTTGTAAATAATGTACTCATAAATGTAATTGTAGTTGCGTCTATGAAAATTTAAGGAGCTGACGAGTCACGAATCTGGTGTACGTAGCTCATTGGTTAGGTTGGTTGGTACTTATTTTGTAAAAATTTGATTATATGAATGCTCGCGCGTGCTGCTACAGTTTTATAGCGCAACAAGTTGTAGTAACTCTAAAATTGAAGGAGTTACCTACAGACAATTTGAAATTATTTTAAAAATTGTAAAATAGAAAATTCTGATGTTTTCAAAAAATTGGTTTACTGATTTTGAACGAATTAATTCCGACGTGACTTTTGAAGATGAACAAAATAAATTTTTGTTCTGTAAAAAAAAGTAGTTCATCTTCATCTTCAAAATCTGAATGAAAAAGCTTGGAAACTGTGTATGAAGACTCGATTGCAAAAGTAGCCCTTGTTTACACAATATAATATAATGCGAATAAAAAACATACGAGACAACATAACCACTGCAAAGTTCAGATGAGTTGGTATAGTTACCGCTTACCGCCTTCAAAGTGATTTTTCTATCAACTTGAGTATTAAAAATTGGAATAATTCAAGAATCAAATAATGATTTTTCTAATTCATTTTTTTTTTTAAATTTTAAATTGTCGTGACCGGTGACTCGTGAAACTAGTGAAACCGGTAAAACGCCATACATCAAAAATAAATTATAAAAAAAAAATTCTGACAAACAAAAAAGTTTTAATTTTTAAATACTGCAACACTGATACACCGCTAACGTACTTTACCTATTTATTTTCCTAATACAAACATCTGATTGGTTGAGTCAGTTGAGTACTTGACATGACGTCATTGACGTCTTGCCATTTGAAAAGTTTTGTTTTTTCTACTCATGGCAACATTGACAAACAGAATTGAAACTTTTTTTCAACTGAAAAAAATATTTTGATTTTGATAAGATCAAAGATCACTAATCAAGAGCTTTATTTAGTGCAAGCTCACTCAAATAGGTTTCGGAATCTGAAAAAGTTAACTGAGAGACGAACCTTTTTCCCAGATCGTAGGTAATTATTATTCAACTGTTGTGAAAAGTTAAACCGTCGGATGTTTTCACTCGATTATTCGTTCTGTATGGTGCCGACTATAAAACTGTTTGATTCTTGATGACATTGTGCAAGTTGGAATTTTCAGTGTTGTGTTCATACTTTTATCTTCGCGTTTTCAAGTCGAGTCATCCCTCAAAATGAGAACATCGTCAGGCTGTAAAAAATCTGGTTCACAGATGGTTCGTAGTCGTACTAGTCGTACACAAAACCCACAACGAAAGTGTTCGAGGTGTCAAAGAAAGTTTGATCGCGCCGTTGAAGTATTTGATCATCTCAGAAGTGCTCATCCTGAGATATTTGTGTACAAATGTTCTCGTTGTCCTAGTATCTTTCACACTAAAAAATCAGAACAGTTACATAAACGAAAGATGCATTCGGGTAGTAATACGGTACGTTGTAAATTTTGTCCGAGCTCATTCAATAAAGAAGTCAGTTTGAAATGGCATAAGTATGTGCATCATACAGACCATAGCACGTCTTCCTCTCCGCAAATGGCAGCATCAGTGCGGGAACCAAAACCTACGAAAAGAACGAAACCAGTTGAAACGTTGGCACCGCAGAATTCCTCTGCTCAAACACCTGTAAAGAAGAGGTCTAGAACAGTGGAAGTGAGGTCTAAAACGGTGAAAGTATCCCCCACAACGAAGAATAATTTAGCAAAAAAAAGGAAATCAGTTGAAACGACGAAAACACCTGTGAAGAAGAGGTCTAAAACAGTAAACCAATCCCAGAAAACGAAGAATAGTACAGAAATTATATACGCCGATAAATTTTCTTGTTCGTATTGCCCAAAATCGTTTGCATCACTACAGAGAAAAGTAGGGCATGAAAAATACCATACTGGAGATAAACAGTATTCGTGTCAATTTTGTAAAGCCTCATTTCATCTAAAATACGCCCTCATCAAACATGAATCCGAATGTGGTAGCTTGGCTGACGCATTATGGTGTAAATTCTGCGATTTTCACTCGTTACTCAGCGCGAATTTGGAACGTCACTATGGCAATATGCATGGCTTCAAATTTGAGTCTGACGCTGAAATAGATTTTCTCAACCGATACATTCGTTGTGCACCGACTATTCAACGTGATATGGCTCAAAATTATCAAAGTGAAGTTTCCGAACATCAAGAAGAATCAAAAATTGAGAAGAAAATTTTGCAATCGCAATTAAGACTCCAAGAGACATTTCGAGATCATGCTTTGTGGTCGGAAACAGAATCTTCTGAAGATACTATGTCCCAAAATGATTCGATGGAAGATATTCCTCCGAGTAACGATTCGTCATCAGTGTGTGAAAGTTTGAACTCGCAGTCTAATGAGGAAACAATACTTCAAGCTGGCGTGGAATCGAACTCTCAGCAATGCGAACATATCGTTTTTCAAAAAAATACGAGTGAAACCCTCGGCGATGATCAACAAACCGAACGCGAAGATCAAACTTCACACTTCAACGATAATGTCGAAGAAATGCTTCAAGATATTTTTGAACCGAATCCAAAACCTGCGAAAGATCCTGCATCTGAAGAAAATTCTTCGAGCAAAGCTCTCCTAAATAGCGAATCTACCGAACCCTCGACTGAAATTTCGCATTTGAATGACGATATCGATTATGTGTCGCCAATCGATACTTTGAAGCCATCTTTAGAAAACCCAGAAACTGCTGAGTCTGTAAAAGATGCGATCATTGAATCTTCTGCTACAGACAACGAACCTAACCAGCTTGTAACCGAACCCTCGCAAACAGATGATCAACAAGATGAAGTATCTCTAAATATTACTGACTCTGATGAGAATCCAATAACTGATGTTTCCGGCAATAACGCTACAACAGAACGTAAAATCGAAGACACTCAGTTAAATATTACTGACTCTGATGAGAATCCAATTACTGATGTTTCCAGCAATAACGCTACAACAGAACGTAAAATCGAAGACCCTCAGTTAAACGATGTCATTGATGTAGAATCACCTTCAGAAAACTGTAACGTAGATGCCGTCAAGTTACAACGTCCTTCGAGTACCCAGGGAGAAGATTGTTCAGGATATGATTCTGATCCAGATTTTCAGTGGATTTTCCCGTCAAAGGATGTTGAAAACAAAGAATTCGTCGAAGAGAAACTTCTCAAGTACGATAATGAAGTTGCTCAGTTAGATAACAATCTAAAAGAAATATTTCAAAAGACTGAAACTACGCCAAAAACTTCCTACAGAGTGATCGATTTGACCGAAAACGAAGAAGAATCGTTACCCCGACGAAAAGTTTCTCAGATTGATTTGACCTCAGATGATGAGGAGTTCGAAAAGGTCGTACTTATCGATGACGATTTGGAGTAGATACGTTTATAGGCATAAAAACCTACATGAATGAATTTTTTCGTTTCCTATTACTTCGTTACCTAGTCTATTAAGCTGCACGTTGTTAATTTTATTTTCATTTATCTACGAATTTTCGGGGGTTTTTATATTTTATTTTTTACACCTTATGATGAGATAGTATCTAAGTACAAGACTGGGTTAAAATTTTAATTTTTTCGCTACAACTAGGCAATTATTATTGTTGACTTTTTCGTAGTATTATTTGACAATATTTTTATACAGGCGATTTTTTTATGTAAAAAAATACGAAATTTTCGAGTTATTATTTTTTAAATACAATATTAATCGTTATTGATATTTTTCCACAATTCTCATTACGTCGTAACACTTGAAATTGTCGAACGCTCTAGCATCTGGCGCAGATTTAATATTCATATTCGCTTTCAATAACGGATCGCTACGCTTTGAAGTAACGTAAGAAGTTCGATCTAATGCGACATTTTCAAACTCATTAGAATTATTGTATGGTTGTATTAATTGCTTCTTTACGTACGTGTGGTCGTAAAACTATGAAATCAATTAGGTGCCAAACGTGTTTCAAAGCAATGTACGGTAATTACTGTTGAGTTTTAGGTCTAATGAAGCCGGTCTAACGTCATAATTGTATAATTTGCAACAGATAGGTATGGTTGTGCTACCTGCTCTTTTTTGAAATCAAGTTTCACGTCAATTTCCTCAGCGAAGTTCGCGGTCTTACCTATCGTGAAAAAACACATTCCAATTAATCGCATCGGTAGCCAGATTATCGCGACATAATGATCACATTAATTCAGAAAATTATCGAATTTATCGATCAACTTGGATAGTGTTGTGCCACAGTCATTATAACCTACAAGACAAAGTATAAGAATTACATTTTCTAAACGATTTTTTATAATGTAACTATACATAGTAATAATAGCCAGTAGGTAGTCGGTAATTTGAATTTTTATGCCCAATCGGTGGCGTATATTTTTATACCAATTAAAATCTATCACTCGGTTTGATCTGAAATAATCTTCCCAATCTCGAGTAATATATCGCATCAATTTATTTACCATTACAACCGCGGATTTACGTGCGTACAGATTTTCCCTTTCCGCCATTTTTGAACGATTCCGTGTAGATCGGTCGTCTATAAGGTGAGAAATAAAATCATGTGCTCGTTATGGTGCAGGAAACTTTTCATTCAAATCCGACCGCCTTAATTTACCGTCAAAAGAAAACAATCAATAACGAACCTTGGTTAGATAATGAAGTATTTTCGTTGCGCTTGATAGTTCGCCGGCTGTACAACGAAGACGTATATCTACGTACACGATGACGATGTCGAAAACAACTTAGATAAATTAATGTACCCTAGGGTACCTATCCTACGTATCAGCCAACCAAAGAAAATCTACTTTTCATTGAACTAAAGTAATTTTCAAAGTTTTCCTTTTTTTAATTGCCCATTTAAAACGGAGCGGTTTTCTTCGTCAATGTATAGCGATTATTTTAGTATTAGGTGATTGGAATTTTATTAATGTTCATTCGATAATATGTTACAGAATCGAGTAATTATCGAATTTCATCGTAGAGAATGTATATGAATCGCATTTACACTTCGAAGGAGAAATTTGTTTACGATAGTTTAAGTACCCTTCGCTGATTGAATGATCCTCGTTAACGTACCTACGATAATGTATACTTCTTCGCAAGTTCGTCGATGTAATGCTGAGCTGATCCGTCGTCTCATTGTCGTACCTATTTCAACGCTTCAAAGTACATATAAACAAACGTACTTATTTCGTACGATTTATTCATCGGGTGGCCGTCGTCGTTGTCGTTTACACCGTCTTTTAAATTTATACTCTTTCGATGAAAGATTTTGAAAACCTCGTTGTTCGCATTCCATTACCAAAATGGAAGTGCGTTTGTGAAACAAAAAGGAAAATCGAACAGCCCACTTGTCACAAAAATATGTACCTCGCGTCGGGTTGATGTGAGGTAACAAAGGTACCTAATAATGACGAGCGATATGTTCGAATACACGTTCTAGGCCGTACCTTGCGGTACAATGTTTTCGAACGTGTGTGTAAA
This sequence comes from Planococcus citri, assembly GCF_950023065.1. Classification (NCBI taxonomy): domain Eukaryota; kingdom Metazoa; phylum Arthropoda; class Insecta; order Hemiptera; family Pseudococcidae; genus Planococcus; species Planococcus citri. The sequence goes on from NC_088680.1 coordinate 34,526,687, forward strand.
ATCTATTTACTTGTAATTGTATTTTCCATCTGTCAACCTGTGTGTGACTACGAGTTCACGTTCATGTACGTCTGCTATACTATTAATATTAATAAAGCCGATCAAAAATGTCCCTTTGTGTCAACGACGTTGATATCCTACCTACCTCTACCTATCTACACACCGACGATGTGACGGCTACAGCGGCAGCGACGACGACGACGAATTCGAATTCAACCCAGCAAATTGATTATTCCAAATCACTAAGAGAGTTGAATGAAAGCTCGTCTTACTTAATGAAGTTTATCAAAGTTAACGAAGTCTAAATTATTAGCTTTTGTTGACAGTGTGGGTAGTCACGACTTATACGACTTGTATCTACCCTTCTATGAAAAATTTAAAACTATGACCAACATTTAAAGTAAATAAATATTCGGACGTGAACAAATATTACCTTTTTTCTTGTTCGTTTTTTTTTTTTTTTTGTAAAGTTTAACACGAAAATAAACATGTCCATGTTCGTAAAATGATCGCCTTTAATATAAATTTCAGGGTGTATTGAAAGTTCAGCCCGAGTTAAATTATAATTTTTAACTTCTCGAGTTATACATATTTTTTTCAATTATTAATTTATACAAAAAAACCCAAGTATACGAAAATCAAAAACTTGTAAAGAATCAAACTTGAATGTATAATTTTTCAAGTTTTTTGTGTTTTTTTTTCGTGGTTGTAGGTACGTTTGAGCAAACATAAGAATAAATGTGAACTTTAGATATAAGTTTAATGTTGAACTGATGTAGGTATTCGTGATTTTAATTCGTGGGTTTTGAATAGGCTTGTAAAGTTATTCCACCTTTTTCTTGGTTTGGTATGTTTCGTCATGATCTCATACTTAGATACAATATTATTAATGAAAAATTCGATTTTGAAAAAAATATACCTACCTGCTTACATTCTCTTATGGTTTTGTGCTTATTTAAAAATGGTTTAAAATAATGAAATGAGTTAAAAAGCATCGAGTACCTACCTATCGTACTTATCAAAAATATTTTTTTCATTTTTCCAATTTAGGAATTACGTACATAAAATTTTAAAAATTCTCAAAAATGAGTTATTGACGAGCTCGAAAATGAATAACGAAATTGTGGCCGTAAGTAGGCATTACAATAGTATTATCGGAGGAAAATTAACAAAAGAATGTTACGTAATTTCAGGAACATTAATTTGAGATTCGCATGCTTGAAACACATTTCCTGAACTGCTTTTGAAGCAACAAAAAAACTTGATATTTTGCCTATTTTCGAGCTACATTAAAAAATGATCAATTTTTATGTCCGTAATTTTTAAAATGATGATATGATTTTCACACGAATACGTTGGAAATCAAAGAATGATTATTCGTCTCATCAGCTGTTATTTCATTATTGTTGCACTTGTGTAAAGAAAAGAAAAAATCTTGATTGTCGTTTCATTCCAAAATTTGATAAAATTGTAGCTTTAAAAAAAAAAAAAAAAAAAGTTGTTTTGCCAAAACTTATTTGTCAAATATTCTCGAGTCTCGACAATATCTACTTTTTACCAAAAATTTTCAATATGCTTCACTTTTTTACAGAAAATGGCTGATAAGCCCTGCCTTCTGCTAAAATTTAAGCGAAAAGTCTAGTTTTTTATGTACCGAAAACTGCTTAAAAATTTCACTTTTTTGCAAAAAAAAAAATCTTTTGTTTTTATTAATAGAAAATGGCGAAATACTTACAAGGGAACCTCTTGAAGTGTCACACTCCGATTTGAACGGGACCGCGATTTTTGGAAAGAGCATAGTCTAAAACCCCCAGAACCAAATTTTCAGCTGCCCAAGTTCCTTTTTTCGATTTTTGGCGAATTTTTGAAAATTCAAAATTGACTGTTTTTGGCGATTTACGCTTTTTTTTAAAAGTACGTACTTGATCAGTAAAAACGGTCAAAATGAGTCCCAAAACTAATATTAATTACCCAAATCCAAATTTCATCATTTCCAGCCATTCTGGAGCCTCCAGCGCGATTTTTCATTTTCTCCAGAATTTTGAATTTGCTCCAGAAGGCGTGAATATGAAGTTGGGCAGCTAAAAATCGAGTTGTGTATTATACTCGACCTGTTGAACGAGTTTATCTACATTTGAGCCGATTTTGGGGGTGACATCTCAGGAGTGGTTTTTAGGGCAGCTTTTATCAAAATTAAAAAATCCAAAAAATCAAAATTTTCCTGTTTGCGTGGAAATTTTTGAAATTTATGCGAATCGCTGTATTTTATCCATCACTAACCATCTAAATCCAAATTTCACAATTTAGAGCCATTCTGGAGGCTCCAGCGCGATTTTTCAATTTCTCCAGGATTTTGAATTTCCTTCAGAAGGCGTGAATATGCAGCGTGGCAACTAAAAATCGAGTTGTGTATTATACTCCACCATGTTTAACGAGTTTATCTACATTTGAGCCGATTTTGAGTGTGACACCTCAAGAGTGGTTTTTTGACCAGCTTTTTTCAAAATTAAAAAATCCTAAAAATCAAATGAATCGACTCAAATGTGGATAAACTCGTTAAACGGGCCGAGTGTAATATACAACTCGATTTTTAGCTGCCCAACTTCATATTCACGCCTTCTGGAGCAAATTCAAAATTCTGGAGAAATTAAAAATCGCGCTGGAGGCTCCAGAATGGCTGGAAATTGTAAAATTTGGATTTAGGTAATTAATATTATAGTTTTGGGACTTATTTTGACCATTTTTACTGATCAAGTACGTACTTTTAAAGAAAAACAAAAATCGCCAGAACAGTTAATTTTGAATTTTCAAAAATTCGCCAAAAATCGAAAAATGAACTTGTGCAGCTGAAAATTTGGTTCTGGGGGTTTTAGACTATGCTCTTTCCAAAAATGGCGGTCCAGTTCAAATCGGAGTGTGACAGCTGAAGAGGTTCCCTTGTTAGTCTCATTTTTCGACAAAAATTTCAAAAGTCTTACTTTTGGCCATTAATTGCATAAAAAACCTGCTTTTTGCCCAAAATTGCCGGTTTTTTCCCTCACTTTTTCCTAAAAATCAGCCAGAAGTTTCGTTTAATTACCCAAAGCTTTCGATTTTTCACCAAAAATTGATAAATCTCACTTTATTGACTGAAAATTTCGAAAAAGTTTTTCTTGCCTGCCATAAAATTCTAGAAGAAGTCTTGACTTTAATTGCAAGAATTGTAAAATCAAAAAAGTCTCAATTTTTCTCCAAAATCGCGACGAAATGTCGTTTTGTTTGGTCAATAATTTTCTAAAAGTTACAAAAATTGTTAAAATCTCGATAGTTTTTAATTTTTTCTGCATAAAATTTTTTTTTCGTTTTGTAACTTTTTTTTTGAATTACTTTTTCGAGCTTTTTTTTGTTGAAAAAAATGGAGTTCAAACCCTGCTATCGGATGTTTTAGTTCCGAAACAAAACGTAACGACGGACTTAAAATGGGTTCAAAATGTCGTAAAATCATATTGATTTATGATTTACTCGTATAACTAACGATGTTTTGTTCTGTGTTCCCTTTCAATCATTCGTGAGTTTTCCTCCCTCTTTCACGTTCAGCTTTTCGTTTTTCGTCGCATTCTGCATTAGCCTTTCCTTCTGTCGTTTATTATATTAAACTATACCGCGATTAGCTTCTATTTAAAAGCTTACCTACCGCGAATATTACACTTTAAATAAATAAAAAAAACCGCCTAAATGTGCCAAATAATGGCTCCCTTCGGATTATTGGATCGTAAAAAGCCTTATTAACGTATTCTTCGCGTCGCGGTACACGTACTCCCTACAAACTAAACGACGATGATATTATGTATAAACACTCTTTATTCGACTTTATCTGCTCAAAGGCTTGAAAAAGTGACACCGCAGCAGCAGTATAAGTAGTAAATCAAAGACATATAAAATAGCCTAATCTCAGTGGAAACCTTTTTAGGTTTGTCATCGCGATGGCGGGTCCCCAAGTGCCTATCGTGTGGTGAGTTTATAAGGGAGCAAAATTCAGAAGAGCATTTATATAACTGGTACACAAACACATGGTGATGGTGAAGTTAATTTCATTATAAATAAGGGTTGATGTTGATGCACACAGTTTAACGTAGAGGAAAATGTCGCAGCTAAGTATATGAGAGATACAATTGGCGAGAATATGCGCTAATTTAATGGGTCGCAGAGGCGGCCCGGCGTTGGTATAATCCTGCAACTGCGCTGGTTCATTGTAAAAGCGAGCTTTATACTAGATATATATACACGAGGATAGAATGATACGCCCTTGAACAGCAACCCCTAATTCCCTCGTGCGATACAACAGCGTTTTATGTTAACAAAATGTTTAACAAGACATGAATGCCACAATAATAAGATTCGCTATTAATCACTCCCTACGCGTTGCAGCCACCGTGTTGCATTTGCGCGAGTTGCGACGACGTTACACGTTACGATTAAAATAAACTTCCGGCAATGTCACATATATTAATCGTTGTCTTTTTTTCTCTCGCTTTGTGTTGCGCAGGTCCCAGATCGAGGCGGATGAAAAGAAAGGAGAAAAAGTCGGAGGAAAAAAGACCCAGAACAGCGTTCAGCGGTGACCAGCTTAGTAGACTGAAGAAAGAATTTGCTCTGAATCGTTACCTCAATGAGGCGAGAAGACAAGAATTGGCCAACGAGCTAGGCCTAAACGAAGCTCAAATTAAGATATGGTTTCAAAACAAGCGAGCCAAAATCAAGAAAGCTAGCGGTATCAAAAATGCGTTGGCTATACAGCTCGAGCAACAAGGACTGTATAATCATAGTACGGTGGCGTTGTCCGACGACGAAGAGGATTATAATCCCGCCCCTAATACCGCATTACCAGGCAATTAAATCTCTTTTTGGCCTGTTTGCCGGATGGCCAATGTGGTCTAGCCATAGCCATAGCCTACAATAGCTAAAGCAGTAAACGTATGTTTTAACTTACAAGTCATTTTGTTACCTAGCTAGATTTATAATTATTATTTATATGTTAATATGTAATATTATTTTCAATTCGTTGAATTTATATGTGGTTAAAAAATTATGAAAATTGGTGCATAGTACCGTATAGGTAGCGTATATTTAAGCCCTAGTGCTGAAAAAACCCCACAATTTTGTAGAAATATTTTGCGAGGTGCTCTTCGCATTCGAATGTGTTTGTAAAAGTGTAGCGGTTCTTATTGACTTTTTTTTCTCGATTTGGCGATTTGAAAACCTGAACTGAATTTAATGCCTCAAAGGTTTGGTTTCCAAAGAAGTGAAACTTGTATTCCTATTTTTTTCTCAGGAAACTCGCTCGATTTCAGCTGTCTCAGACTATTAGTTATTATTGAGTTCGATGAATCAGCTGTTCAATTAACTATAGGCTAGTACGTATTTACTACTACACGTTCTTTTCAGCGTTACGGTTTCAAAAGCCCTGCATTTTATCAAAATTGTCGAGGTCTCTCTTTCTGCTGAAAATATTTTTTAAAAACTCTTCTTTTGTAAACATTTTCAAAAGTGCAGTTTCTAGCCAAAAGTATTGTCACTTTTTTTTGGCAAAAAATTCAAAAATGTTTCTCTTTTTTTCAAAAGTTACCAAAAAAATTTGTTTTTTTTTTGTCAGAAATCATCAAACATTTTATTCTCCCTCTCAAGTCATGTTTCTTACACAAAATTATCTACAAAAAATTCCAAGGAGCTTCACTTTTTTCCCAATAATTGTTCATTTCGCTTTTTACCAGGAATTGAGGAACTCGTTGCAAAAATGAAAATAAAAATAAAAAACAAGCAAGACAAAAAACCACTGTAAAGTCCTGATGAATTAGTATGGTTTATTCAAAGTGATTTTTTCATTAACTTGAGTAATTCCTGTTACTTACTTTCAGCAAAACTTTTAGAGGACTATCATATTGATGCATCCATACAATGCAGTGGAGAAAAGAACCTCCCCAATTTTTTTTCAAAAGTGACAAAGGCTATTTTTGCAATGAGCTCCTCAATTGCGAACAATTCTCACTTTTTTGGCAAATATTGACAAAGTCTCTCTTCATAAAGAAATTTGCCAACGTCTACAGGGTGCCCAGAAATATCGTGAACCCCTAAACAAAGTTCTCTGCCAAATATTTCGGTTGGTCACAGTGAATGATAATAATGATAGCATGTGATTGGATTTGGTTGTTAGACTGAGATGATAACATTCCACCAATCATATGCATCTATTTCAAGTTGCCAACCTATATTTTTAATAAAAAACTTTCTTTGGGGTTCAAGATATTTCTGGGCCCCCGTAGATCAAGTTTCATTACTTATCTATTGAATTTTAATTGGTATTTTTTTTTTACATTAATAATTCATTTACATACTTAATCAAAATGCTCTCTTTTTCGGATTTTTTTATGCATGGGATGTTTTTTTCGAGTTTTGTAAATTTTTTGGTTAGTCCTATACTTTTTCGAATTTTTTTTTGGTTACTGAAGTGATTTTTTTGGAAAAATGTTGAGTACGAGCCCTGAAATAAGTATGAGTTTAAAAAATTTCAAACTGTTCTCCAGAATTTGAAAAGTCAATTTAACCACTGAAATTATGTTTGTTTGAAGTTTTGAAAAACTCTCCTATTTTTTCATATAAAATTGAGATCTTGTTGGAATCAAATTTTCAAAAAAAAGTTGAAAATATTGGCAACGAAAATCGGAAAATTTTATAATCTTGGTAACTGCAGTGAAATTTTTTAAGAAATTTGAAAAGTCAAAAATCGGTAAATTTTGTTTTATGATTTGGACCAAATTTCTCCAGAATTTTGAAGAATCGTGCAAATGTTTTGAAAAAAAAAGTTGAACGTTGAATGAATTTCAAATGTTGAATTTGTTAAATTTATGAATTTAAAAATCAAAGCTTCTGCCTCTAAGCTAAAGTATCTACTTCGCTCAGTTTCGAGTTTGCTTTTCTCATTCAAAATTGAAATTTTTAAAAAGCTGTCATTGCAATTTTGAAAATATTAAATAGTACAAGAAAATGAACTTCTTGTATATTAAAATCGTTGTTTTTTTACTTCTCAAGATACGAATTTTCAAAAGCTTTTGCCCTCACTTTGCTCGGGCTTGTTCGCTTTTCTTTTTAAAATTTGGAATTTCTAAAAAGTAAAACTTTGTATCTAAAAAATAATCTCAAACAAAATTATTGACTTATTTTACTTCTCAAAATAACTTTACTTTCTCACAGCTGAAATTTCTACAAAAAAAAAACATTCTGTAATTTTGTAGCCAAAAACAATTCTCACATAAACAAAATATATTTTTTTACTTCTTTGAATACGAATTTTTGAAAGTTTTTTCCGGCGCTTCGCTCGAGTAAATTTGTCTCTTTCTTCCAAAATGAAACTCCAAAAATTTTAAACGGAAATTACTGGAATAGGTACTTAAATTTGAAGATTGTTAATGAAAAAGTAGGGGTACCTACTAATAAATATTAGGTACCTACCTATTGACTGAATGGTTTTTTGCAATAAAACTTGTCTTGCCTTACGATTAACATAAGAAGAATCATTTTTAAAAAGTTGGTACATGCCTTTTTAAAAAAATACAAGTGTAATCGCAAGGGCTTCTTCTCTTTTCATTCAAGTTGTACTGGATAGTGGTTTTTAAAAAATTATTTATTTTCATTGTTAGGTAAGTGAGAATTTGTTTTACTGATATCGAAGTTGGGCGTTAAATTACTAATTAGTATTTATTTTCGTTACTGTAGCGTGTAGCCTAATCAGAATCTAATCTTGAAGCTGATAATTTCTATCTCACCTCGATTCATCACTACTATGTAGTATGTACTTACTGGTCTTATCTTCCACTTATCGTCTTCCTTTAGCTGTTGAGTAAAATTATTCGTGTAAACTCTAGCGTATTATTAGCCTTACACTGCACTCTGCAGCATACACAGTTGAAGAAAACTGGCTGCTAAAATAAATCAACGAAACAAATTCAATGAAGAAATTTATTGTTGTCAAAAATTAATTGTTTTTTTTTCTCTCTCCTTCTCTAAACCGTCCAAGAGTAATAGTACTATAGGAACGTGTGTTTTACGTAACAGCGCCTTCAGCTCGGCATTACTTCGAACGAACAACATTGTTTCAATGTTTTTATAGTTGTATAAGCGTTTCCAATATGGCGTAACGTGAACTTTGCTCCTTATATCGTACATAACCGGTCTCCGTATTAAATTTAATGTTAATACAATCGTTGGCATTGATAAGAAATTTAATAGTAAGAAACAATTTTCTCGATAAATTGATACCTCGTTAACGTTCTATTCAATAATAATAATAATAATAATAATACCTCTCAAGTTGAACAGTTGAACGAACGTAAAAAAAAAATACCTACCTAAACCTAAACCTATTCCGGTGAAAAAATTTACTGTAGATTTACTAGGTAGTAAGTAAGTAACAATGTCGGTAGCTTTAACAACGAATGCGTAAATAAGGCGGAATAATTTTTACTATCCCTTTACACGCATCTTTTCAGAGTTATTATTACGTCATTGAAGGTATTATTTAAAATGACGTTTTAATGCAACAAAATGTACATAGATACGATTTAAAACACGACGACCGACGTTTTTCTTCGCGGCATTAAAATTCATTGCCAAAACGAAAAACCCGCAATCGCGATTTCATTATCAAAACGTCGGAGTAGACAGGTTTTAATGAAAACTTTAACGACGAAACAGAAGCTAAACCTGCAATGAATTATATATTTAAAGCCTTTTGTAGTAATTAAATAAACTTATTAGAATTTTTAAATGTAGTTTTATGAGACTGATTAAACGTAATTATCGTGTACATAAGTGATTAAGTGTTTATGATTAAGTAGGCTGTAACATGAAACGTTTCCGCTTACATGCTTTTTTCATACTTGCTTGAATTCTATACTTATGAAAATGCAACAATTCTAAACAATCGTTGCCGATTAAGTTTTATGATATGTGGGTATATAAATTCTTTTTCGTTACGATGATTCGGAAAATGGATCCGTACATTGTTGCTCGCTCATCATTGTTCACCCTAAGGTAGAACAAAGCAATTGTGAACCATCAAATATGGGTATTTTTTTAAATCATTGCGACGGTGTGAAAATTAGGCCTACTGTACACGACTCGAGACTATATAGAGGTGAGAAATCGCAAATTTGTCGTTTATGTTTTTTATTTAGCGTTCATTACGTGTAATCTTTATTTGCAAGTGTTCTTTTTAGCCGATCTCATTGATTTTAAGAATTTTTTATAAGCCATTTCGTAATTAGATTCGAATTATTGAGCCTATACTCGAATGTTTATTTCTTTGAATTTGTGCTTTCACCTCATCTAACGTAATCCTATACCTACACGTGATACCTCTATCGTACAATTAACATTTCATGAGAACAAATTACAACAGAAGGAAGTACCTACTATGCGAAATAATTATTGTTATTTTAATTTTCAACTACGAATGAGTACTTTGTTAAACAGGTATCATGTGAAAAGCAAATTATTCTCAAAATGTTGTTTGCATTTAAATATCAATATTTTTATTCGACGAAATGTCATCTTAATTACTATTTTTGAATTAAGTTTTCAGTATTTTTTATAACTTATGTGTATCTATGCTATACATGTTAGGATTTGCTGCCATTGAATGTCATTCGTATGTGTTTTAGTTTTCCTCTTGGAAGTATCTATGTTAATTGTAAAAATGTTTAATGTTCGTTGTTTGTTTTAATTTTTTTTTTTTTTTAAAATCGAAGATGAATTAATGAAGTGCAATATAAGACGTATGCGTAGATTTTAGAAGTGTAGTAACTGTATTCATTTATAAGCACTTTGTGTATATTGTAAAGGTATTTTTCTTTTCTGTATGTAGTGTTCGAATAAAATATTTATTTATTTTTTGTCGATAGCGATTCATTTACGAGTATCTAAGTATGTTTTTATTAATTTGGTGGGAAGGTGAAAACTTGGTGACAAATGCGACAATTGATGATATGAGATTGAAATTGAAGAAGTGAAATGTCACAATGAGAATGGAATTTATAAAGTTACACAATGTTCTAAATTTAAAGATAGGTATTCAATGAAAAAAAATGACGTTTCTGAATTTTTTTCATTTTTTTTTTTTTTTTTTAAATAATAACCAAGAACGATTTATTAGTACAATCATTTTAGCAAAATTTTTAGTCAAACCTCGGAAAAATTAGGGGAAAGCTGAATTTCACATTATTTGTTCAGATTAGTCTCTAAAACAACCCATCAAAGGTTGCACCCCACAACTTGACCGCTAACCCCGCAACAGGTCATTAACCTTTGCCGATACAGGTTTTTCGGCTGTATCTCCGACATGAAGGGTCCGAGAGGGAAAATATTCAAACAAAAATTATTCTACGCTAAATTTACTACCAGCATGACCAGTTCAGCTTTTTCCAAAATGGCGATTTCACCCTTACTAAGGAGGGAGTAAAGTTGTAAATTTTATTAAAATTGTTTTTAATAATGAAAATCGATAATTTAAAACGTGAACTCGATTCACGGTAGACCCGAAAATATTTTGACCAAAGTTGCACACTGCAACGTGTCTGTCACCCCCGCAAGAGGTCATTAACCTTTGCCAATCTATGTTTTTCGGCTATATCGTCGAAATTACCCTTGGTCGGAGGGAAAAAATATGTGATTGAACTAAAATTATTCTACGTCAAATTTCCTATAAGTAAGAATGACCAGTTCAATTAAAATATATTTTTCGATTTTTGTGAATTTTTGAAAATCCAAATTTAGCCCAAAAATGATGAAAAAAATTAAAATGTCACCAAATTAACATAGAAAGCTGAAATTTGGGGTAATATACGCTATTTTCGACCTGCCAAATCGATTGGAAACGATTTCAAGCCATTTTGAGCAATTCTAGAGCCTCCAGCACATTTTTAAAACGTGTAAATCCTACAAAATTTCATCAAATGAAGTTGGGAAGCGAAAATTGTAGCTACAATCCAATTTATATACGCTATTAAGTCAACTGCTGGTGGGTTTGAGTCATTTTGTGGCCACCAGCGACTTTTTGAAAATTCTTGGAGACTCCATTAGATTTTTGAAACTTGAAAATGGAATTGAAAAGCTGAAAGTCATTCTGTAAACTAATTTTAATACGATATGAAGTCGACTGCAAATAGATTTCAAGTTGTTTCGTAGACATCAGCGAGTTTTTGGAAATTACTAGAGCCTCCGGTAAATTTTTGAAATTTGCAATTTCTACAAAATTTCATCAAATGGATTTGGAAAGCCGAAATTTGATTCGGATAGATTTTGTGAAATTTTTTGAAACCCAGAAGTTTCTAAAAATTTGCTGGAGGCTCCAAAACGGATTGAAACTGTCTGGGATCCATTTCAGAATAATGTCAAAAATGGGGTGTCTCTGTTTGGTAAAATTTTATGGAAATTTTTGAGCGTTGAAAAATCTACTGGAGGCTCTGGTAATTTCCAAAAAGTCGCTGGAGGCTCCAAAACGATTTAAAATTTACCGGTAGTCGATTTCATAGTGTATTAAAATTAGTTTACAGAGTGAGTTTTAGCTTTCCAACTGCTTTTTATGAAATTTTAAGTTTCTAAGATCTGTTGGAGGCCCTAGGAATTTTTCAAAAGTCGCTGGAGGCTCCAAAATCACTTGAACCAACCTGCAGTGAACTTGATAGCGCATTAAAATTGGAGTACAGAGTAGATTTTGGATTTCCAACTCTGTTTGGTAAATTTTTATGGAAATTTCGAGCATTGAAATATCTGCTGGAGGCTTCAGTAATTTCCAAAAAGTCACTGGAGGCTCCAAAATGACTTGAAATCTACTTGCAGTCGACTCCCTAGCGTGTTGAAATTTATAATTTACGGAATAAATTTTAGCTTTCCAACTGCTTTTGATGCAAAATTTCAAGTTTCAAAAATCTGCTGGAGGCTCCAGCACTGCTCAAAATGGTTTGAAACAGTTTCTAATCGATTTGGCAGGTTTTAAATAGGGCAACTATATCTCAAATTTCATCCTTCTAGGTCAAATTTTAGTTCAATCGCTTATTTCCGACCCTTAATTTCGGCGATATAGCCAAAAAAAACGTAGATTGACAAAGGTTAATGACCTTCACTAGGGAAAAAAGTTTTTAATGAAAAAAAGAAGAAACTAGACACAAATATTTTTTTTAGGTTGTGATTTTGATTTTTCATTATCATTTTATTTTCCTAATTTATGACTCGTCAGGTGTAGTGTAGAGCAGCTGTAGCTGCTTTAGTCAGGTGCAGATAAAGAGCTTTGGGTGCAGAGGGTTCTTAATTCTTATGTGTATAAAACAAGGTTGTACAAAAACGTGTTTAAAAAAAAAACAAAAAAAACTTTTTTTTTGTCTAAAACGTTTTTTGTTTGTTTTAAAACAGTTTTTTTTTCTTGTTTAAAACTACAGGGTGGCCCGAAATATCGAGCACCCCTAAAAAAGTTTTCTACTAAAATACTTTGATTGGTCACAGTGAATGATAATAATGATAGCACATGATTGGTTGTTGGACTGGAGAGATAACATTCCACCAATCATATGCATCTATTTCACGTTGCCAAAACCTATATTTTAAAGAAAAACTCTCTTTGGGGTGCTCAATATTTCTGGGCACCCTGTATGTGTTTAAATTTGGGAATTTTTTTATGTTGAGTGAATTGGTAACACTGACTGTTCATTGCGTGTTTTTTTTTTTTTTTTTTCTTTTGGTAGATATCATTATCATTATCAAATTTGAAATTTTCGGCGGTCATTTCGGTGTGTTGAGTTGAGTTTTTCTTTTTCTGCGGTTCGTTAGTTTCAGTTCGCAACAATTTGCAAGTGTCGGGCTTTAATTGATTATTATTGTTAATCATGCGATGATATATTATGATAATGCTAAAAATTTCACTTTCTTAACTATGAACTATCCAAGCGTGAGTATTTTGTATTCATAACAACCCACCTCGAATTTTCCCAAGACCAGCCGAGACCATTGATGAAATACCTGTACGTCTAAGGAATCCCCTTCGTGGTATAGTTTTGATTTTAGTAATATCCGATGTCAAAGCTTGTTGACACCACATAACCTAACGCTATACAGCTAATCATTTAAGCAACATTAGGGGTTAAAATCCCGCTGTTTATGTTGTGACAGATTAAAACTAGAAAGGAATAAAATGTTCGAGTTATGTTATTCAAATGACCAAATCACATCGCATCGCGTCGTGTGTTAGGTAAAAAAAAAAAAAAAAAGAAAGAATATAAGGTGACGAAATTCGTTCCGGGCGCTTTCATTTGTCATGTAGACGGTGTATTTAAGGTGATTTAAGTGCAAACAAAAGTGTCAATATCGTTGTGGGTGGCTGGTCAATTTGGTCGTGGACAATTGAGTTTTAAGGGTTGTTTCCTTTTGTATAGGTCAAAACGTAGACGATCTCGTTACGTAGTTCTCACGCTATTTGGCCAGGTTAACCTGTGCCTTCGTAACATACGTTTAAATGATCTAACGATTGTTCATGTCGTGACAACTTGAGGTTTACATTATGCCTTTCGTTTTTGTGACAGTTCTCGAAGAATGCTTTCGCGACGACGTTTTAATCAAACCATGAAGGTATACGCTTTGTTTTGCTCATCATCACCGGTGATCATCGAAGCTGATGTAGCTGAGCCAGCTAAAAATCGCACAACTTCATGCCAGCTTGATTGGCTATTGGGAATAGATGTCGTATAGTATTGATTGGAGATCCCTGAGAGGTAAGATATCCTACGTTCATATATGTTTTGTGTAAATATATAAATTATATTCGATTTTATTGATTTTGTTCAGCTTGGTGTGAAATGTACCATGACGGGAATACCCTGTATCGCTGTGTATTCTTGCTGTATTCTCTCAAACGGCGACGATTTCGTGACATGACGTGTGCGAAACCTTGACATAACCTCAAGCTATGTGAAAATCGCGTTTAGCTACTAATTTTTAAAAACTTACGGCACCAATTACCTACGCAGGTACCTAATCATCGATATTGTTTTATGCAAAATGAACATGTATACTGTATAGAGGCTACACAGCGAGTTGAATGGTATCATTGCAACGCATACCAAATTGTTCCCCTTCAACACTATACAGTCAAGTCAACTAAGTATATCTACGTATTACACTCGCCTTCGCCCTTCTACCAGTTCTACCGGGAAACATTATAAGCCGTGTTAATGTAACCCAACCCGAACACTTTTCTAATTTATTAAAACATAACAACCGTGAATTTTCAAAAGAATTTCCAACCTCTAGTTTAAAATGGGACCCGACTTAATAATTGAATTTGTACCAGAAGTAACACGCACACTGAATAGGCAAATCCGAGCTAATAATTTTCATCGTTAATGTTACGCGGAGACCGGCGAACGAAAACCAAATGTTGGAAAAATACTCTAAATATTTGTCATTTTGGTCATTTATCATCCTCTTCAAAGATACGCTTAATTGTACGCCTTTCCTGTACCGTACAATTGTATGCTTCGGTTTGCTTTTGAATGTGATTAAATGTCAAACAAACCTCCAACTCTTTTAGCGTTCCGTATAAATTACATTCTTTGCATTACTTTTGAACTTTTTTGACTCGTGTTACAAACAAAAGCTTTTTACTGCTCTTTAAATTAAAAAGTTGCCAAGAATTTACACTTGATGGATGTTAAATACCACCGATGACGTGAGCAAATTTTAATATCCCGACTCGAAACCCGTATATGCCCTGCTATACTGCCAGTAGATAGATATACCCCGCGTCATGGGTGATTTTACGTCGATAAAGTACGTATGTCGTTTAGGTGATTTAATTTTTTAATTTATTTGCAATGTGTAAATACCGGTCGCAAAATGCCTAGAAAAGAGATGCGAAAAATAAATATTTGTGTGAAGAGGTGGAACTTATTTTGTTGCCTGTTGAGATTGAGAATTTTTTGTTTAAATTGATTAAGAGTATGTAGTACATCGATGCATTCTTATCTAACTGATGCCTTGGTGGCTAACTGGCTATCAGTGTTATCGATTATGATATGTAGATTGAGATGTCAGTATTATTTTTGGTTTTATGTACTACTTGGATATATACCATTCTTGAAACATGTATACCTGCTAAACTTGATCACTGAATTATTTTTTCCCGAGGAATAAGGATCAATTTTTTATCAAAAGTTAAAATCTGTAAGATACCTAAAAATGAACGATATTTTATAACAAGGAACCAATCAAAGCCTGCCAAAAATATAGCAAAAAGTCTTGGCCAAAAGCTTTAATTTGTAGGTAACTGTCAAAGTCTCGTTTTTTATCTACATTTTCCTAAGCAAAACAATTGCAAAAAAATAATGATGAATTGCTAAAAAAAAATTGTTTACTTTCTTGCTAAAATTACCATCTCATTTTTTATCAACATTTTCCAAAAAAAGTTGCAAAGTTTCAAAAAAGTCTCACTTTTTAAACAAAATTTGCTTTAAAAAAATCCTTTTTTCCTAATGATGCCAAAAAATTATCAAAAAATCCTTTTTTACAATTATGGAAAAATTGTCTTCTACAGTATGACACAAAAGTAGTGCCCGGTGGCTTTTATTTCTAAGCGGAAAGAGCTAATAGAGAGATGAATTGAGTAGGGAAAAATTAGGGCTTTCAAAAGCGACTTTGAAAATTTCAGGTCTATGCACAGGGTGTCCACAAATTGAAAACCCAGTTTGGTAAAAAAAAATTCAAACTGGTTTTCATTGGCGCAATGTATTCTACACACTAAGGCGACAAAAACGTCATATGAATTTTTTGAAACCGGTTCATTAATTTGCAACCAGTAAACAGCTTGGAACAAAAGTTGTATAGCGTGAAAAATTCAACTATTTTTGCTGATTGGATTTTGAAAATGGCTAATTAATTTGCAACCCGGTAACTTTTGATGGCTTACTGCGAATTAATGAACCGGTTTCAAAATCCAATCAGCAAAAATGGTTGAATTTTTTACGCTCTACAACTTTGGTTTCAAGCTTCTTTTTTCTATCTTCCATTTGTAGGCGATGGTCAAAAACTGGCTGCTAAATGCAAATCAATGAACCGGTTTCAAAATGTGAACAAAATTGTGTAATTTTTCATGCCCTACCACTTTTGCTTCAAGCTTTTTTCTTGATCTCCAATTTTTAGGTAATTTTTGATAACTGGTTGCAAATTAATGAACCGGTTTCAAAATCCGATCAGCGAAAAAGGTTCAATTTTTCACGCTCTACAACTTTTGTTTCAAGCTTTTTTCACTATCTCCAACTTTTATAGGTGATTGTCAAAAACTGGTTGCTAAATGCGAACCGCAATGAACCGGTTTCAAAATGTGATTAGACAGAATTGTGTAGTTTTTCACGCTCTACAACTTTTGTTTCAAGCTTTTTTCTCTCTCTACAGTTTTTGGGTATTTGTTGTGAACTGGTTGCAAATTAATGAACCGGTTTCAAAAAATTCATATCACGTTTTTGTCGCCTTAGTGTGTAGAATACATTGCGCCAATAAAAACCAGTTTGAATTTTTTTACCAAACCGGTTTTTCAATTTGTGGACACCCTGTGCATATGGGCCTGAAATTTTCAAAGTCGCTTTTGAAAGCCCTTATTTTTCCCTATTCAACGCCACTTCATTTATCTCTCTAGCTCTTTCCACTTTGAAATAAAAGCCACCGGGCACTACTTTTGTGTCATACTGTATTTCACAAAATTCCAAAATGTCTGAATTTCAAAAATTATCGCTTTTTTCAAAAGTCTCACTTTTTCCAAGAAGTGGCCAAAAAACCCTTTCTTTTGTTTGTTGTTAAAATCTCGCTTTTTGCCAAAAAGATTCGCTTTTTAAACAAAAAATTTATAAAAAGTCTTGCTGATTTTGGCAAAAATTGCAAAAAAGTTTTTTTTTTTCTGATACCTAACTGTCAAAAAGTCCTGCGTTTTGTTAAAACTGTCAGAAATTCTCAATTATTCAAATATTGAAAACATTTTTAGCAACATTTCTAAAAATTTTAGCTTTTACAGAAATTCCAAAAAGCTTACTTTTTTTCAAAAGTTGTCTTGCTTTTTACCAAAAATTGCCAAAAACTCGCTTTTCGAAAAAATGAAATTTCTTTGCCAATGAATTGTTGATTTTTGCTTAAATTAGCATATTATTTTGCCTTGGAACAAAAAATCTCACATTTCAGCGAAATTGCTGAAGATTTTCACTTTTTTGTTTCAAAAATTATCCAAAAGTCTCGCTTAGCTCTCAGAAATTGCCAAAAAAGTAAGTAGGTAGGTAATGTATGTATGTACAATTATTACTTTTTTGCCAATAAATCCTCAGAAGTTCTGTTTTATTTTTCTGAAATTGTCAAAGTCTTGTTTTTGCCAGAATATGGCAAATATTCTCAAAAATCTCGTTTCAAATTCCAAGAAGCCTTATTTTTTTCCAGTAATGTTCAAAAAACTCGTTCTTTTGTTTATTATCAAAGTATCGTTGTTTGCCAAAAAATTGGATTTTTTGCCAGAAATTGCAAAATTCTCATTCTGTTGCCAAAAATTACCCAAAAGTCTCGCTTTTTCATCAAAAAGTTCCAAAAATAGTTTAATTTTTTTTAAATTAAAAACCAAAACATTTCAATTTGAAATGTTCTGTTTTTTTTTGGTGATTTTTTTTTCTGCATTAAAACGTTTTGCTGAGGTTGCGTCACTTTTTGGGAGAAAAATTGATTGCGAGCCCTGGATTTAACTTGGTTCGAAAAATTGTTTGCCAAATGAGACACTCTCCTTATCTGATTCGAATAAAAAATTAAATTTTTTTTCCTTTTTGAGTATTTTTATTTTGAATTGAATTTGAACGTTTTTTTTTTCGAAATCGAAACAACATTCGAAAAACGAACTTTTCAATCTTATTGGTATTTTTAACTCGCCTAGGAAAGCTGTAATCGCCAGCTCGTCACTAGGAATAATTTTTATTTTATTCAACACAATTTTGAATTTTCTTTTATGAGCATTAGGTAGATATGAATCCTATAATACCACCATAACCTTTGCTATTTTTTGTGGCACATTTCTCCGCCAGATGTCGCCACTTCGCTCAAAAAATTTCAATTCATTTTGTCCCTTTTTCAAAACTAGCGTAACCCTACTTTAACAGTGCTGTAGTTTAGTTTTCAGAAAAATTCAACTTTTAGTCGAAGTTATACGTATTTCAATTTAACCAAAATTCGATCTGGTTTATCAGTTTTTCGGCGCCTAATTTTCCAGTCCTACGCACCCTTTCATTAATGATTTTTCACTTTTTTAAACATTTTCTCTCCCTTAATTTTTACTTTTTTCACTCCCCTCCCCGTCTCAAATCTATGCGTTGTTATTTCATCTATATAAAGAAAAAGATTATCCGCTCATTTATTCCCATCATTGCATCGTTTATTCTTCTGTAATGGAAAGAAGAAACTCCCCTTATATTTTTTCACCGCCCTCTTATCGGCGTGTGTCAATTTCTCGGCGACAAATTATCTCGCGAAAAGAACACCGTCATAAAGAGGGAATTATTCAGCTGATAGTAGTGTATATATATGTTTTGTGGTACATCATGCAGAAGGATGGGAAAGTTTTGAAATTAAGCCTTTTAAAGTACTTCGTAAAATAATAGTGTCGAGGGAGATACGTAAACTATTTCATTTAAATTTCATTCGCATATTACCGGAACCCAAGCCCAACGTAACGTAGAAGAACGAGCCCGAGCGAACGAATATATATAGGAGAATACTCCCCTATATTTTTTTCACGCCTTTCCTCCTCTCGCTACTTCTCGCTTATTGCCTTGTTTTTTGCTATTTCGTAATGTGCTGCTACCACTGCTATGTTTTTTTTCCAGCTGAAGTAAACAAACGTTAAATTAAATTAAAAAAGCAACCCCTCGGTTTGCTGACATGAATATCAATTTAGTATTTTGCTGCGCTCTTTTGACATCTACTGTTTGTTCATCCCCTTGTGCCATTGCGTTATCTGTTCTTCTTCGTGTTTCTTCGATTTGCACTTATCCGTTCAACGACGTGGTTTCTGGTTCACGTATCGTCGCCGTTGGAATACAAATATACCTGTGTAAACCTCGGTTAAGGCAATTTGTGCTATACTCAGTGATGTGTCCAAGTGGAAATTTATTCATCTGTTGAGATTTGCTCGATTTTATACTCGTGGGTGATTTTTGGCAGAAATTGAAAAGACAGAAATGGGGTTTGGTTGTGATTTTTCTACGTTGGAATAAAAAAGGGACAGAAGTTTGGTTTCGAGGATTTTTCTGTTTTTTTTTCATCACTTACCTACATCGCGAAAAACATTGACCAGAGGCGTGAATACTGCAGAATGTTCTCCTTTCCCAGGTTTCATATTGCAGTTTGATATTTTTTTGGAATGAAAAAAAATTGATGTTTTTTTGTCCATTTTTGATTTTAGCAATTTGTCTTTAAGAAAAATAAATAGTTGGCTGAAAAATTTTTTCAATTAAAAAGGAGTGAATTCTAAATAAAATGGAAATTTTCTAATTTAAACACGCCAATTTGAGTATTTTTCAGTTTGACATCTGAAGGATAGACGAATCTTTTGGAATACGATTGAGAAAATAATGTCTCATTCTTCTTGAATTAGACTAACATGAATATTACTTTGGCAAACTGGTTGCTCACCTGCCCCTTGAAATCATATCTGAAACAAGTGGTTGTTTTTTAAATTTTTTTAAAAATCCCGACAGAGCAAAAGAACACTTGATTGGGAAAACAGGTTGGGTAGCGACAGGAGCGAAAAAACCAGGATTTTTTCTATAAAAATGTCTTCTCTTAGAGGCCTTATAGTCAGGGAGCCCACTTGAGGATAAATTACACCCCTCCCCGTCGATCCTCCGGGGCAACTTTTTTCTTAAAGGGGGAGTCCTAAGGAACATTTCTAGCCCTTGAACTAAAAAAAAATGGCCCTACTTACAAAATGGCGGCCATTTTGATTGACAGGTCAGCCGAAATCGCAGATTTTGCGTTCCAACACAGGACTTGCACAAAATTTTTCAAACTGTACTAAGGTAGATCGAAAGATCAAGCAAAAATTTATCACCTGTCAAAATTTCAAGTGCTAAAGTGCGTTTCCGATTTTTAGTGAAATTTTGAAAATTGTTTAGACCAAAAATGAAGGGAAAAAATCAAAATTTTACCAAATTGACCAAGAAAGCTGAAACTTGGGATAAACCCTATTTTCGACATGCCAAATCGATTGGAAACTGTTTCAAACCGTTTTGAGCAGTTCTGGAGCCTCCAGAAGATTTTTGAAACTCGAAATTCCCAAAACTTTCATCAAAATAGAGTTGGAAAGCTAAAATTTATTCTTGCTGGTGGATTTCAAGTCGTTTTGGAGCATCCAGCGACTTTTTGAGAGGTCATGTGGTGTTTTTTGGAAAATTGAAATTTCCAAAAAGTAGCTGGAAGCTTCAAAATCATTTAAAACCATTTGAAACCACCATGTAGTCGACTTCATATCGTATTGAAATTAGTTTTCGATGTAAATTTCAGCTTGCCAACTCCATTTGGTAAAATGTTGCGGGAATTTCATGTTTCAAAAATTTACTGGAGGCTCCAAAATGATTTGAACCTACTTGAAGTCGTCTTCAGAGGATCTTAAAATTGGAGCGTAGAGTAAATTTCAGCTTTCCATCGCCATTTGATGAAATTTTGTGATAATTTAAAGTTTCAAAAATCTGATGGAGGCTCCAGGAACTATCAAAAAGTCGCCGGAGGCTACAAAACGACTTGAAATTCACCTGCAGTACTTCGTAGCGCATTGAAATTAGTTTACAGAATAAATTTCAGCTTTCCAACTCCATTTGATGAAATTTTTGGAAATTTCGAGTTTCAAAAATCTCCTGGAGGCTCCAGAACTGCTCAAAACGGTTTGAAACAGTTTCCAATCGATTTGGCATGTCGAAAATAGGGTATACCCCAAATTTCTGCTTTCTTGGTCAATTTGGTAAAATTTTGATTTGATCTCTCATTTTTAGCTCTAAATTTGATTTTCAAAAATTCACTAAAAATCGAAAAACACACTTTAGCACTTGAAATTTTGACAGGTGATAAATTTTTGCTTGATCTTTCGGTCTACCTTTGTACAGTTTGAAAAATTTTGTGCAAGTCCTATGTTGGAACGCAAAATCAGCGATTTCGGCTTACCTGTCAACCAAAATGGCCGCCATTTTGTAAGTAGGGCCACTTTTTTTTGAGTACAAGGGCTAGAAATGTTCCTTAGGACTCTCCCTTTAAGAAAAAAGTTGCCCCGAAGGATCGACGGGGGGGGGGGGGTGCAATTTATCCTTAAGTGGGCTCCCCGACTATTATAAATGTATCTCCTCTCCAGGGTCACCCCCAGGGCTAAAAAATTTTCTGAGTTACTTTCAATTCAAAATTGACGTCTTTGCTGAATTTGGTCGAAATCTGAAAATACAATTTACAGAATTTCTAAAAGATCAAATACTCAGTTATTCAGCTTCTCAGAGCATTTCACTGCTGCAGTTATGTCGATTTTTCGAAATTTCCAAGTTCAGAAACTCCAGATATACACCTTTTATTTTAGGTGCATCATGATCTGTATCAAAAATGAAAAGTGTGGATCGCTATCGAAAAACGAAAAGCTAGGCACAAATGTTGGGATTGTCGGAAGTTTAGTTCAGTGCTTTCTACTGCAGAACTAAGCCCATTTCCAAAGTCTTTCAAAAGCGCAGCAACTTCAGTTCAAATTTTCATTCCAGGTAAAGCTGGAAATGAAATCGTAAAAAAAAAACACTGGATAGTTCCAAAAATTGAATTTTGCTCCGGTCTAGTTTGCATAACCTAAACGTATTATATGATGGAAAAAAAATCATTTACAAATTTTGTAAATATCTCTCTCTTAGAATGAGTCTAATTTAGTAGTAGCCTGATGTGACTATTTTTTGAGTCCTTAATTTTGTATTGAGCGATTGACATCTGCTGGTCCTTGAATCGTAGATTAGAATATTAGAGACGAAAATCACTGAAATCAGTTTCGGGATCTGCTGATGTGGCTTTTGGGCATGTGGGGTGACAAATGCTGAAGATACAGAAGATTTACTCCCATATAATGGATTGTCAATAGAGGTTAATTTGGAAGTCCCTGATTGTTGATCTTAAACATCTGTTGAAAACATTGCCATAAATGTTGAGACGAAATATTGAGGCACAGACGTATACAGAGTTCGACTTCATCCATATTTAGTGAGTGTAGATAAATCTATCGGAATGGTATAGATACGAGACTCAGCAAATTTTATAGCTCACTGATTTAAGTTTCATCAAATTCACAGAATGATTGAGCACTTCTGTGATGTTTTCATATAAGATATGGTGTGTTTCATGAGAGTAGAGGTATTGATCAAGTTGAGACGTTAATGGACACGAATGATGAAGATAATCGATCGAACAGGTAATCGAACCGAACAATATGGCGGCCTCGACTGTACAATAAATTAAGAAGTGTCATCGTCGACTATTTGTATAATTATGTCAACTCCATGTGCTGTACATTGCAGTTTCAGCCGCATACGTCGACGTTCTCAAGTAATAATTCAAGTTCCCGATTACCTTGACTGGTTTTCTCCAAGACTGGATCAAAATGCTGATAATGCGTGCATTTTTTTTCATACTTCTGACTATATAGCTAAATAGTAAACCACAGCGACAGCTACTTACAGCTACATCAATATTCAATTGCAGATTTTCAATCGTATCGACTAATTAAATCGTTGCGTTGATCGAGTCGTAGATCGGGGGGTTTTCCATCAATCAAGGAGCAAATCCACGTTTTAGAATAGAAAATCGCAAAACACAAAAATATTTTAAGTACTGCTCGCTATATATTTAATGAGTAGCGGATACATAATACATATCTATTGAAATATTGAAAGTTCTTATGTATAGGTGGGTACATTCTCAATTGGTCGCATTGCTTTAACACGAAAATACCCGGTTATTTTGTAATTTCTCGAGTACACCGTAAAAGAGTATGGTATTTAGCTTTAATATACGGTTATACAGTATACCTATCGTGGAGGAAAAAAATTTCCAACTGTAACCTTCCTCCTTCGCCTTCTTTTCTGTGTACTCAACATTACATACCTACACAATATGTATTTGTTTAGAGGCTTGGCTGACACTCGGCGCTCGTGCGAAACTAAGTAATAAAGTGATACGCGTTTTCGTAATTAATATAGTAATGTAATGTGTACCTAGAGCCCTCCGGTAATAATATGGTTTTGTTTGTTTATGATAGGGTATTAACAAACCGAGTTATAAGAACGGCCAATGTTGAACGATGTAATTGCACTGTATGAACTGGAAATGGAATGGAAATCGTTATTGAAATATGTGGGCGGAGTTGGTGGCGACGTTTTTTCTCTCGTCCCGGATTGGGATTAGCGGTTGCTCTCTGTTATGTCGTCTGTTGATGGTCTTTTGCTGTGCAGTCGAATGCGGAATTAGGTTGAGGGAAATAGGATGGTAGGTGGAGTGGTGAGCTTTTTATGCGCTGCTGAGATCAGAAAGCTGGTTTGAAAGATTGACAAAACTGTGAGTGATTGAAGGGAATCTTGTGCTTGGAATAGCTTTTTTGGTTGAGGACTTGAGAGAGCGTATAATCTTCTTGCTCCTTCGTTCCCCAAATTCATGTGATCAAATTAAATAAATAGGTACCTAAGGTTGGTTTCAAAAAAAAAGAACTGGATATTACCTACCAACATAATGTCAACTTGAAAAATTGTATTGCCTAACTTGAACACAAAAGGCGCAACATTGGCTGTTGAATTCCAATGACTTCTAAAGAAAAACTAACCACAACGTTCAAAACTCATTGAGAAATTTCAATTTTTTTTACGAATCAATTTTAATTTTGGAGGAAGGAGAGGGAAGGGGGTACAAAATAGAAATTTTCTTCAGGTTCAGGTCTTATTCTGGCTTTTGACTTCTCTGGTCTTCAGGTCCTGTCTATTAGTGTCTACCAACAACTCATGAGAAAGATTTAGGGATGAATTCGTACTTTGAAAATTTTTTCTTGGCAAATATTTCACATTAATTTTACCAAAATATTGAGAGATATCTTTCGTGAAACTGGGGAAATATTCTGGAACGCAGTGGTGCCAATTTTTTGGTAATTATTGTGTCAACTTGAAGCAATGGAAAAAAAAATCATAATTTTTTGGCTATTTTTCTCGATTTTTTGACATTGGCAACAATGATCAAAAAGTTGGCACCACTGCGTTCCAAAATATTTCTCTTGTTTCGGGAATGGTATCTTTAAATTGTTTGCTCATATGCCCCTTGAAATTATATCGGAGACAAGTAGCTGTGTTTTTAATTTTTTTTAATTCCGAAAAAGCAGAAGAACACTCGATTGGGTCAGTTTTCAAGAAATGTTTTACCATAGCATCGAATGTAACTGAAATTTATTCTTCGCAAATATTTCGTATTAATTATGCCAAAATATTGAAAGATATCATTCCTGAAGCATGGGAAAATATTTTAAATTGCAGTGGTGCCAATTTTTTAGTCATTATTGCCAATTTTCAAAAAACTAAGAGAAAAAACCAAAGCCAAAAACTTATGACAGGGTGTCCACAAGCCTGGAAAACCTGGAAAAGTCGGGGAATTTGTTCGGTCTGGAATAGTCAGGGAATTTCATAATTTTCACTAAAAATCCCTGGAATTTTGAAAAAACGATCAATTGCAAATTTTGGATAAAGGCATGTGTTGAAAGAAAACATTATTTTTTACTTGTCTAAACACAAATTTTCAGAAGCTTTTGCCCTCGCTTCGCTCTGGCATGTTTTTTTTTCTTTTTCAATGGCACAATGAAAATTTCTAAATAATAAAAATCAATTTTTAAAGCCAAAAAATGAAGTCCTCAGAAAAAAAACACGATCGTTTTTATGCATCTCAAAATAAAAATTTACAAGAG
Source organism: Planococcus citri (assembly GCF_950023065.1). Classification (NCBI taxonomy): domain Eukaryota; kingdom Metazoa; phylum Arthropoda; class Insecta; order Hemiptera; family Pseudococcidae; genus Planococcus; species Planococcus citri. The sequence goes on from NC_088680.1 coordinate 34,551,735, forward strand.
CTTTCGCACCCGCTTGGGCCTGTTCATCTGTTTTATTTTTCTAAATCAGCTTCCTTACAAAAGAACATTCAAATTCTAAAATTTTAAAAGCCAAAAAAGAACTACTAGTCCTCTTTTTTTTAAAAAAAGTAACTTCCTTCAAAAAAACATCATGCCAATTCTGAAATTTGAAAAACCAAAAAAAAACTCCTCGTATTAAAAAATCCCTCGTTTTTGGGCATCTCGAAATTGAAATTTTCAAAAGCTGTCGCCCTCGTTTCGCTCGGGCCAATTTCTTTCTCGCTTTCGAGAATAAAAATTTCACATTTTGAGGTCTCCAAAAATTCAAAAAAAAAAACAATTTTCATAAGTCATATGAATATGGTATCAATTGGCCAAAATTGATGATTTTCTACCACATCAATCCACAAATTTTAATTCAACATACATACCCCTCTCAAAAACCTAAAATTAGCTTCTATTTTAGAACATGATATCTGTCCCTGGTCCGCATCACCTCTGCTAACTTTTCTTAGTTCTGTAAGTAAAAATTATTCTCCATTTTCAATTTTTCATTCAGGATCTGATTTTTTTAAAAATGAAAACAGTTGATTAAAGTATAGCGTTTTTTTTATCCGAAGAAGTATCCAGCTCGGAGAGAAACTTATGAAAAAATTATCCCCCCCCCCCAAAAAAAAGCTTATTCCTGAATTAAAGTATGGGATAAGTATAGAAAATTGGAAAACCTGGTCTGGAAAACTTGGAAAATTGGTCTAGAAAACCTGGAAAAGTCAGGGAAATGACTTGCCAAAAATTGTGGACACCCTGTATGACAGTTTCCCCCCATTTTTTCAAGTTGACAATAATGACCAAAAAAATTGGCACCACTGCTTTCTAAGATATTTCCATTTCCCCTGTTTCAGAAATGGTATCTTTCAATATTTTCGCATAATTAATGCGAAGTATTTGCGAAGAAGAAATTTTCAAAACACGAATTTATCCAAAAACAGGCGATTTGAAAATTTTCATCCGCTCAGTAAAACCTTAAAAGTAGTCTTGGATTTTTACGATCGATGTAGAATGTCAAATACTTTCATTTGGGACTTGGGACTGGGCCTTTTTTTCCAAAACAGGTTGGGTAGCGACAGGGGCGAAAAAATCAAAAGAAATCGAAATTGCACCCTCTTTGAAAGCTTAAAATCTCCCCTCCAGGAGCACCTCCGGAGCTAAAAAAATTTTTGCGTAAAATTCAACTCAAAATTAATATCTCTATTGAATTTGGTCCGAATCTTATGACTTTTTTTTCGCGATTCGCTCTAGAGGTAGGTAAATGGGTACCTAAATCGCTAAATTTTAAATTTCTGACATAGTTTTTGATGTAACCTTCCTAGACAAACTATCAAAAGTCTTTCACGAGATGGTTTACCTCTAAAAATGAATGGTATTATAAGCTTAGCAATCAAATTTTTGGGAGAAAAAAAAACGAATTATGCTAGGACCTGTGGACCAAATAAAATGCGAATTCAAGGAGGTGAATCTTTTTTGGAAGTTGTTTCAACTCATGACTATGAAAAACTCACATAGGTAAATGATGAAAGGAGTATGTACTTTAAAAGTTTCTCGAGCTTAACATATTCCTTTTTAGTGGTTTCGAAAATATTTTAATTGTTGAAAGTTTTCTGGTCCAAAAACTGTGTGTGTTTTTTTGACTATTTAATATTTGTTTTTCTATCTTTTTTTTTTTTTTTAAATAAAAATCTGTGTAGTTATGCTACCTATAGATCATCTGTTGTCAGGTAAATTAAGATTTAGGTATGAATAAGTATTTCAGCTTAAATTGAATTCTGATCAATCCGCAATAGAAACTAATTTATTTACTTACCTGGCTTCCCATGCTGAATGTTTGAGAAAGTCCAGAGTTTTTCATCCTAAAAAAATCATAATTTTCCTTCTCTGCGCTTTTGCTTATTTTAATTTTTTTTTCTTGGAAATTTTTAATTGCTGAATAGGCAAATATTTTTAAAAGTTTTAGAAAAAAGTTCTAAAAATTCATTCTTTTGCAAAAAGAAGTTAACAGTTTTAATTCACTGACATACCTACTTCATTACATAAGTAGATATCCACAGTTTTCCCTTCAATTTTTTCAATTGACAAAAACATTAGCATGGCTGATCTAAATTATTTACGTCCAAGCACGTAGGTTATACGTTGTCGAAAATGAAGGGAGAAACAAAAACTAGGGTAATTTATCATTTGATCATTTCTGTTGTTACGATGTGTGCTTTTAAAAGTGATCATCTGCTGCGCCGGTTGCATTTATTGAATCGAAAAAGCCATTAAAATAAAGAATCTGTATAATCTGTTCTGTATATCAGCTGCGTACATTAAAATATTGTATGCAGTAGGTAGGCTATAGGTATAAGTAAGTGTGTGCGTGTGTTGTGTACATGTTTTGAAATAAAAAATTTACCTAAATAGATACCTACCTAGGTATACCAGAAAGTAAATAATTTCTTTTCAATATTACAACAAACGCATTAAAATGCATAATTATCCAGATCTTCTTTTTTTTTTCTGTCATCGCAACCATTAGAATACACCTCTGCACAGATGAAATTGACCAAAAATTATTTTAGAGTGGGTAAGAAGACTGAAGAGAGCTTGTAGCTTCTTTTTAGTTACTCGTGTGTCTATGTATGTAGTTGAAAGAAGAAGGTAACTGATCATCTCTGATGAATTCAATTCAATAGAAGAAAAAAACAAATTGATGAAAAAATAATAGTATTTTTTTTATTATTTCATCTGATTCACCAGCGTAAATAAATAACACGGGGAAGTTTTCTTACATAGGTAATACAATTTTACATACTTATAATACAATTTTTAAAATTTTTAATGGTACTACTTGAGATCGATTTTTTTTTCTTTAACTAGTAATAAGCTTAAAAAACGCGTTTAATGGTTGAATTCAAAGAACAGAAAGAGAGGCAAGGCAAAAGGAAAAAAATAAGATCGTAAAAATTAATTAAAAATCGTATATGCCTATACGATGTGTACGAGGTGTTGCGAGCACATCGATCAGAAATTAGAGAAACGTACTTAATCGTGTCGTGAAATTGGAGAATCGAGTACTGTACTATAAAACCATTCGTTTCGGTGTTTTTATTTACCCATTTATTTTTTCGAAAGAAATCCGAGCTGATACCGAAATATCTATACCTTATAGCTTTATTACTGAAATGTTTATAGCCGGACCCGGAGAGATATATTTATTCTAAAAAAATAATTATTTCGTGAAAATTCTTCCATTTCACGACCGAAACCTATTATATCCGTTCATTATCGATTTTAATTGTAAATTTTTAAAACGTCGACTTACAGAAATAACGAGAAAATAAAATTAGAAAAATTGAAACGCGCACGTTAAGTTAATTACAGTCATCTATGACGAAAATAAAGAAAAAAAACAAATGTAAACAAACGAAAAAAGAATAACAATAAATGGAAAATACACAAAAAAAAAGAAAAAGGAAACAATAAATAAAGAAAATGAAAGAAAAATATTTAAACTAAAACTACTGACTTTAAGTTTGCCTTTTTTTTTTCTTTGTCGTTATTATAAGTAATATAATAGTAAATGTTTTTAGATCACAACAACAGAAAAAAAAAAAAAGAAAAAAAGAAAGAAAAATAACCTTTCGTCAACTACATTTCTTCGTCTTCTTTATTCAAAGGTAACGTACTATGATTATATAATCCTTGAGCCATTAGTTGCATAGCTAAAGGATTCTTAACGCCGCTGGCTTTTTTAATTTTGGCTCGTTTATTTTGAAACCATATTTTTATTTGAGCCTCGTTCAAACCGAGCTCATTGGCTAGTTCTTGGCGACGTTTTTCGGTCAAGTAACGACATTGGGCGAATTCTTTCTTTAATCGGCCTAATTGGTCGCCGCTAAATGCTGTCCTTGGTCTTTTTTCTTCGGGTTTTTTGTCTTTACGTTTTATTCGTATTCGTGGACCTGAAACGAGAGAAGAAAATAATTAGTTTTTGTGCATTTTTCTTCCTAGTATAAAAATAATTTATGTTTAGTTTAAGTATATATATGAATCTTTTTAAAGGGAAAGAGTATCAGTAATGTGTAGGTAAATTGTTGTAGGTATCACTTTGTTTATTGCTGAAAGATGATGAGATTATTTGTACCTACCAAATGTTAAGGATTACCTAATGTGATGATTTCATTTTTGAAATGAAATAAAGAAATACATTTTGAATTGAATGCCCAATTAAAATGACACTGAAATTTTTGGAAATTTCAGGTGCTGAAATTCGTTTTTAGATTTTTAAAAAAAATTCTTTGACACATTTCTTATGAAAAAAAATCAAAAAAAGATCAAATTGATATGAAAGGTAGAAATTTAGTTTGTAATCTATTTTCAACATTGGTTATGGTTTTGAACCGTCCTGGAGCCTCCAGCGGATTTTCAGATTCCCTAGTTTTCATAAAAACCCCTTCCAAGTGGATGAAAATGGATTTACCATGTTTGTGACCCCTTCAATCAATTTATGCACCTATGTTTTTTCAAATATTTTGTATGCCAGTCCTAACCTAAAATTTCCTTCAACAATTATTTTTTTTTTTAAAATAAAAAATTGCCTAAGTCTCTTTTTTTGCCAAAAATAGGAACAAATCCATCTTTCTAAATGTCAAATCGTGCTTTATCGCAAAAAATCCCAAAAAGGTCCATTTTTTCCAAAAAAAATACCCCTACAGTTTTGATTTTGTTTCAAAAACTGTCTAAAATTTCCACCAAAAAAAAAAAAAAAAAGGATCGCTTCTTCAACTTTAGAAAAAGTGCAAAAAAATAGATACCACTTTTTAACCAATAATTCTGAAAAATCGTGCTTTTTGCCGAAATGGCAAGTCTTACGTTTTGCAAAAAATTGACAGTCTTTTTTTCAGCAAAAATCTTTCCTTTTCCCAAAAATTGTGTATGTAAGTAGACATTTAAAAATTGAACTTTTCTACCAAAAATTACCAAAAGTCCCGTTTTTTATACCAAAAAGTTGCAATGTACCATAGTCCATTTTTTTTACCAAAATTTCGAAAAATATCATTTTTTGCCATCCAAACATTTTTATTAAAATTCTCAAAAATCTCGATTTTTTGCCAAAAATTTCCAAAAAGTAACACTTTTTGCCAATAATTTCAAAAAAGTCTCACACTTTGCAAAAATTGTCCCAAGTTATGAAATTTGCAAGTTTATGGTACAAAATTCCTGTTTTTTTAGCAAAACTGCCAAGAAGTTGTGATTTTTTCCAAATTTCTTTAGAACCACTGGCTTTTGCTTAAACTATCGTTGAAGTCTCGTTTTCTGCCAAAAATGATAAAGTCTTGCTTTTGGTCTAAATCGCCAAAAAGTTTCAATTTTTGTAAAAAAGGTGGTTAAAAATTATATTTCTTTTTTTTTTTGAAAAAATTGTCAAAAAAGTCGTGTTCTTTTCCATCAATTGTTCTAATATGTGTCGTTTTTTTTTTGCCAGAAATAGCAAAATTCTCACTTTTTCAAAAAATTGCGGAAAAGTAAGTCTTTTTTGGTAGCCTAATATTATAGATCCCTTAAGATTGTAATGACCGTAGTTGAAAAGTGAATTTCAATAAAAATTGCCAGAAAGTCGTGCTTTTTGCTACTACTTTTTCTACTCGAGTTTCATGTTTAAGTTTTAATTAAAAACGAAAAATTCTGTTTTTTTTTTCGATGATTTTTTTTCTGTGTTAACATGTTTTCGCCATGTTTTGTCACTTTTTAGTTACTTTTTTTTATAAACAAAAAATGAGTAGGTACCTACAAGCCCTGATTTTTTCAAATAGGTATATTTTCCTGTCATCTCTAAAAAAAGTTGGATTTGGATTGGTATAATTTTTTTTGAAAATATGTGCCTAAATCAATCGAAGGAGCCACGAAGATGGTAAATTCGAGTAAATAAGTGGTGAATTTCATTTTCACTTTTCTTACACAGTTATTTTGAAAACTGGAGAATCCAAAAATCCACTGGAAGCTCAGGACGGTTCCGAACCATCATCAATCGACTCGGGGGGTTCAAAAAAAGGGTACAAACCGAATTCCAGCTTATTTTGTCAATTCGGTTAAATTTTATTTCATTTTTTTCGTGATAAATTGACCTTTATATTTTTAAAAATTCACCTTGAATCAAAAAGTGAATCTCAGATCATGAAATTTCAGCTGGTGGCGTATTTTTGGATCATCCATGGGTCAATATTGAAAAGTCAACAATTTTTTCTATTAAAAATGTGGGTGGTGACAGGGTCAATTTTTCAGTTTAGATGTGAAGGTTTTCAATTAATTTGAGATTATTTTGCATGCTTTGAAGGTGGTCGATGTATATCGACCTGTTCCAGCCTTAAGCCACATTGTGGTACATTCGAGCTTATTTTATGGTCTTATTTAGCTTAAAAAACACTCATTTCAAAATAATGTCGATATACTCGTAGACCTATGTAGGTAACTTAATGAAACTTTTCTAACGTCGAATGGTGAATAATAATGTATTCCATAATGAGTCTTTCGCGGTTAAAAAAAAGTCGGAGTGCATCGGCGCGAAATGGCGTTACTGAACCAGACGAGATGAGCCAGACGAGCTCCACTTAACGAACCAAATATTATCTATAAATATTAACTCATAGTATTTATCTAATATCCCAAACGAATAAGTATATAAGTAGACTTCCCAAAAATTAACATAATCCAATAATCTGTACCATATAATTCTACATTGCTTTTTTGATTTAATTAATCGAGCATCTCTAAAACGATAGTTGTCCTGCATTATGTACCTATACAGTCCTCTCTGCCTCTTACCTATCTCTCATACGCATGAGAAAACCTCGCATCTCGTCAAGTTGCGCCACAACATCTCGGATCAGTTTAATTACCCGGGTATCTATCTAAGTATCTATGTATCAATTCAATATTATACAGATATCACGTAAATATCTCTCTCTGTGGTTTAAAATTTCGAACGTACCATAATAAAGACATTTATACGACATCTCATTGCCCAGCGTAGCATATTTTTTTCAAGCCTGTGCCTAATGCCTATATCACTATAGGGAAAAACATGAAACTTGTTTTAATCGAAACTCCTTATGTACAGCGCGAGAACCACAGATAGGATATAAGTGTATTTTTTTCACGAGAACGAATTTTTAGGAAAAAAACCACTTACACACTTATTCGTGTATAATATGTGTATTGCTTGAAATCTTTTCAGTACCTATACGTTTGGACACTGCTGCACGAATATAGTCATTTTATTTCTTATTTATATTTATATTTTATTTAACTTTTTCGTGAACAGTTTGAATGTGGTATCTGTGATCATCTTGACAAGATGAAATCCGATACGATATGATATGTTAAGAGATCTGTATTCATTTCTGTGTACCTACAAGGAGTTTTTGAGCTTCTCAGTATCAATTTCATTTGTGTGAACTATATGACGCATAGACGAAGGTTGCTAGTCCAGCTATATGCAGAGCTTATTACGTACGAATTTTTACGAGTCTGCCATATTCCAGCCAGTACATGGAGATTCCGGTTTATATTATTGTAAAGATTCCAGCAATCTGTCGTTTGGTCGCGTTCGCGGTCAAAATTGGCAGACCGCGACCGAAGACCAGCACTCCAGATCAAGGTAATCGATAATGATTGAAGCGTTTCTCTGTGTCTGTGTTGTTGTCGCGCAGGTGAATTGAAGCGCGATCGCTTTGCCATCATTTTTCATCATACGATGCGCATTCCAAAAGTCATCTCTAAATTGTCATACGAGAGTACCATATATGTATTTTCAGCTATCACACGAATCACAATGCCCATCAACATGCATACATTTTACCTAAAGAACACATTCTTGGCACCATCATTACCTCCAATCAGTACCATATATACTGTGCTAGGTATTCGAGGTGCGGTGTGTTTTGATTCAGAAATTTTTCGCTTATTTATAAATGCATGGACAATGTGTACGAAGTATCAGTATTTTTGACACATATGGTGTGTATAGACAGCGAAGAGAAAAAAAAAGGTAGCCGTATACGCAATTAGTTCCGTTGATTTGAAATGAAAGAGATGGTGCAATTTATTTTGACTGAAATGTAGGTACTGCAGATCGCGGTACCATATCAATGGAAAAGCAAAATGAAAAAGAAATGCGATGACGAGTTAATGCAGATCGCAACTAACGATAATAATTGGAAGCGGATGAACAACGTTAAATACGCGCGCTAGCGCTACAAGAAGAGAGGATAGCGAGTTATCCTAGGGGGAGATCCCTTCGCTATAGACGATTGTCCTCTTGGGACACTGAACGTTTTTACGATCATCTTCGGGTGACGGCGGACAATAGCTGGATGAATCCTTTTGATTGAGATCTATTATCATGACAATGTGACAACATGCTCGACTGGCTAAAAGTCAAAATATTTTATATAAGCCGGCTTTTATGTATAACGTCGTGTATACTCTTATAGTGCTGTAGCCAGCCACGACCATATCACCACCACAAAGCCACTAACCAAATCAACAGATGGGTTATAGGGTGACATTTATTTCATTATGTAGTTAACGCGGTTACGCGCTGCGCCGTGCCCGAAGTACAGGGTGTTTGGTAAGGTAGTACGTTTTTAGCGGTTTTTTTGGTATGAATTTTTGGTTCAAAATTAATTGAAATTGTCGTGAGTTGAGATTGAGTTGTTCGATTTCTTCATCTCGTGAATCATCTTGCTAGAGAAATCATCAGAACTGAGAAAGATTTGAGTAGGTATATTATTCTAACGTTTTTCTCCATCAGGGTGTATACTAGGTCGTGAAAGTCGCGATTTTGAAAATAGGTCGCCAAAAATCATTTTAAAAAGTCGCTTAAAACCGTTCCGACTTCAAATTTCAAAAACTTCTCTTATTATTATTCAATGGCAACACTGTATGTTGTTCAGTTGCGGTAACAACGGTAAGTAAACACCCTTTCCATGCAGCCCCCGCATTAATATTACTGCTGACAAACTGAAAAACATCATTTATGCAATGACTTGTGAAACTGATATTTCTATAATTTGATTGTTTGATAATCGAGCCCTCACCCCCCCCCCAATCCTTCTTCCCTCGCGAATTGTATATACGTTGATCGGAATTACTTATAGATGAAGAGAGGGAGAAGAATCAGCGCATAAGGTAGTGAGAAAACAGTTGTCTAGAAGGCGAGCATTTACTAAAATAAATGAAGAGGGGATGTAAAAATAATATCATCAACTGCCAACTCAGGGTGTCTAACAGGTAATGTAGGTAATGTAAGTAATCTAAAAGTAATGCATTGAAATCCTCGGTAATGTAAGTAATGTAAAGTATAATGTGTTTTGCCTGAAAAGTATAATGTAGTTTTTCTCAAATTCATTTCAGTTTTTGGCGAAAATTGTGTTTAAAATTGGTAAAAACCAGTATTTTTTTTACAAACAAAATTCCACAAAATTTTCGTTTCGCCCTCGCTTTGCTGGGAAATATTTTGATTTTCGTTTTCATATCTCTGAATTTTGAAAAACTCATAAAAATCACGTTATGTTTTAATCATTTTTCGTTTTTTTTTTTTTTACTGCTCGAAGTACGAATTATTTTTTTTTCAAAATGAAACGGTTTTAAGTATGTTTAAGGCCTCTAAAAATTGAAAAATGACAACAAATTTATTTTCAGTCATAATAGGCTATGAATACAAATACCCTAATTACAAAATAATAGATTCAACTTATTAGAATTTCTTCATAAGTTTAGCGTTTGAAATTTTAAGTTTTTGCTGCCAAGTGGCAAATTAGTGTTTGAAAACTTCTGAAAGAAATGGAATTTATATTTTTTTAAATTTTTTTTGAACCTCAAGATATGAAAGCTGAAACTGAAAACTGAAAACAAACTGAAATGAACAAATTTTCCCATCATCTGGTTCAGCCAGTAAGCTAAAAAATGACTCGTTAATTCCAACTGTTTCAAAAAGATATTTGGGGGGGGAGGGTAACTGAATAAAAATGTTTATAATTATGGTAATGCAAATAGTAATGTAAAAGTAATGCATTTCTTTGAAGAAAATTTGTTAGACACCCTGCAACTTTTATTCTTGAAAATTCTAATCCATCAGGATGCAGTTTTTTCACTGTAGAGTAGGTAGATACCTGTAATATTATTGAAGGAGTTAATTTTTTTATTTAAGATTTTGAGTAATCAATTTTCCAACATGAAAAGAGGAGACAAATTACCTCTACTCTACTGTTTCTGGAAATATTATGCCCCAAATTTGATGATGCTTTAGTCTTAATGTTGAACACAAACAGAGACGTAAAGAGAATTAAAGTTTTGAAGAAAAAAAATGATGTACAAGTACAACACTTTCTAACTAAAATTTTCGCCACCTCGATAATTTTTTTTATTTTTGGCAAATTTTGGACATTTTGAATGGTGAAAAATCGCACCGAAGTATCAGACTAAAATTTGCAAGAGCATTAGATTTTTGAGATGAACACCCTAAAATAAAATTAAAATAAAATTTTCAGCTGCTCAACTCAATTTTCACTGCTGAATGAGACCTCGAAAATTTATGGAGAAAATCACTCAATGAAGGTTCCATGTTAGCTGAAAATGGAAATGATGAGATTGGTGTTTGGAAATTCAAACTGGGGCAGAACTTTAATCAATTTCATTTGCGACATTTCAGAACTATTTTTGCTGAAAAACGATGATTTTTATTTGTTTGCGTTTTTTTTAAAACGATATCTCATTTTTCAGAACCTTGCAAAGAATCAACGAATTGAAAAAAAATCGATTAGAACAGCCAAGTCCTCTTCTCAAAAAAGTGATTCCCACGTGATATGGCTGAATCAAAATTTGAATTGGGTCTATGTCGTTGATTTTTCTTCTTTTGAATTTTTAGACAATTTGAAAATACATTATTTTTTTTTCAATTTTTAATTTTTTTAAAATGTCAATTATGTTAATAAATATATATGTACATTTTCAGCGTTACCCCCCCCCCCTCCCTCCCAACATCGAAAAAATCATGTTGAAAGTTGTTTGAATAAAAATATGACTCGAGTAAAAAATTAGTTTGAATTGAAAAATTGAGAATTCTTAAGAAAATTGATGTGAGAAGTACGCATTTTTTATGACGATCCCCTTTGCATGGTTAATTTTAGAAGATGTTCTATTTATAATGAAAACGTTGGTGGTCAGTATTCTCCAAGTTAGATTTATTTTTCCACAATGAATGAAAACAGATTAAAATGTTTCACTCTTGTTCTTGGTATGTTTTTGTATGCGGAGAAAAGGTTCGCTTCTACTACACAAAAGTAAACAAACCCTTGGAAACATCACAATTAGTCAATAGTTATGTCGTGGTTTGTTTTGTTTGAATACATAAACATAACACCACCGCAGCAGGATCGCAGGAGGAATTCTCTTCGAAAAAAAAATCATCGACGATTGTGTCTCGTGTGCCCGAGAAAAAAAAGGCTGTGTTTTGGTTGTAATCGTCGAATTAAGCTTGTATGGTCATTTTCGTCTTCTTTGTCCTGTTGTTATAATACGGTGACTAATTGTTTTTTGGCGACCTTAGACTTTGCATTGAAAGAGTTAAGTGTTGTGGCCAAAATTATAAACGATGTGTAGGTAGGTAGTCTATTATGTACTTGTAGCGTATCGTTAAATGAGTAATGGTTTTTTATTTTAAAGTAAGTTATTCAAAATTTTTCGTTAATTTTTGTGACAGGTATTGATTCCGACATCATTAAAAATAATTTTGAGTATGTTTGTTAGGGTAGACTATTTTTGTTGGTACACATCTTCTATAACTTTATGCATTATACAAATGGGAACCGACGAGACGACGTCGTGAATAAGGGTTGAAAAATAACATTCGTTGTACTTTGTAGTCACCCTGTTGATGTTTTCAAGTAAGCTTATGTTGATCGTCAGATCCCGTTACGCGTTTACAATATGGATGTTGTTATTCTAACCCCCAGTAGATGATACATGGCTAAAAACGTAATCACAATAAACGTTTTTGGCCACAACAAAACGACACTTCCGATTTGCCAAACGCGTATGCCATGTTGCTTTATTAATAAATTCGTTGTAGGGAGATGGAAAAGAAATCCGAAGTTTAAGAGTGTGGATAATTTATTGCAATGTGAAAATATAATATTAGATAGAATTGAAGGAAGAACTTGATGTTGATAAGGAGGTAATAAAGATGTTATTTTTTGTTTCTAGGAACGTTTGGGAAGAATATAGTGACAAGAGTCTTCATTTTGTTGGCCAATCTATCTAATCATTAGTTTGAGCTGGTAAGCATTATTTTTTGCAATAGTCAAAAGACAAAAGAACATTTTGAAAATGAAGAAAGGATGCAACGAGACATTTGCCTACAAAAAACTGGAATCCTGATGACTTTTGCCTTTGAAATTCTACAAATTGTCAATAAATTCGGCTACTCAGAAGCTGAATCACAGTTGAGACATTCAGCAATTTTTTTTAAAGTTGCAGGATCTTAAAAAAATTGTTCCTAAATTTTTTAAATATTTTAATCGATTTCCTATGCCCATGCTTTGGCTTTGACAGTAGTTTTGTATGTACATTACATACTTATATGTAGGGTGGTTGCGGGTTAGATGCCCATGGTTGGGGGTTAGATGCCGGTGCTTTGCAGTTTTTTTAGCTTTACTACCATAATTTCCATCAAAACGTTTTCAAATTTGCGCGAATCGGTAGAGCAATTATTCCTCTATAATATACTAGAAACTCAATTTTTTTTATCCATTAGTTTTTTTGCAATTTGAAAAAAAAAACAAGGTCACTTTTTGACCGGCATCTAACCCGCACTGACTGGCATCTATCCCCCCAGTGCGGGTTAGATGCCGATTTGGTGTGGGATAGATGCCTCACCCAAAACCCCCCCAAAAAATTCTCCTGGAATATTGAATTCGATGAAATTCTTTTATTTCATGCACAACAATTCAAATGAACATCAAAAATTCACAATGGCAGTTTAAATTATAAAATAATCACAAAATAAAAATGGTGTTTTTGAAAATTGACAATATGTGTTGAAAATGAACATAATTCCAACTATTGAGGATGCCAGTTGAAAACCCATCATTTTTGGACTTTTTGCTGCAGTATTAACAAAAAAAAATTTCACTTTCCTCACTCCTATTTAATTACTATGGGGCATCTATCCCGATCACAAAAACCGGCATCTATCCCAAACTGATGGATCAGATAGCGAGGTCAATTTCCATACCAGAATTGAAACAAATTTTCCCAAATTTGCGTGAATATGTTAGTTTAAGGTATATACTTATGCATGAGATACTTACATGCCATTTTGAAACACTTTTTCTGGAGCAAAAATGTGTTTCAAAAATTACGTGAAAAAAATATCACTGATTTTACCTACATAAATTTTTTCATTTGCATATCAAACCAGGTTAACAATAACCATCACAGATCAAAACTTTAACACAAACTATGTTCACCTTAAGGTATAATCTGTGCCAATCAGTTTTCAGAAAGAGTTGATAGGGAGTGATTGGTGACCACACCGGCATCTAACCCGCACCGGCATCTAACCCGCAACCACCCTAGATAAATTGAATTCAAGCCATCGTTCACTTTAGAAATTAAGGATTCTTTCAATTTTCCCAAAACGACTGCCTTTCTTGGTTTCCAAAGCTAAATTTCAAGATATAAACGCAAATAAAAAGTCAAGTTGATGAAAATTTGCAAAAAAATTTTGAAAATATTTTCATAAGACGAAATTATCTAAAAATAATCGATTTGCAAATTTTCAACGGCTCAATTGAATCCTAACAGTTGTATTGGATTTTGATGGGAATGGTTTTTTTTGCCAACGCAGAATCTTAAATGGTATCTTTTGAAACTGGACCATTTTTTCCAAAACAGGTTGAATGGGGGTTGGGCAGAGTGAAAGGTCATGAATGATTGGATAAAATTTTCAATTAGGTTGAACATTTTTCTTCAGGAAAAAACTTCCATAGAAGCAGAATGCTCCTGTAATGTTACGTGCATTCAACATCTATTACATAATTGATAATCAAATTTTGCCAGGCACAGCTGACCATTCCAAATTGAATGCCAAAAAATTTTCAAAATTTTTACACTTTTGCTTTCTAGGTACCTATGTGATACTACACAAATATTCATTCATCGAAAAATGTCGGCTTTTTACCAAATTTTTTCTGAATTTCGAAATTTTAAAATCAAACTTTTCGAAATCAAAAATACCGCAATATTTGACCTCATCTCATACCAATTTCGGTGTGATGAGAAAATTTTTCCTTATTACGAGCTGTCAAAGTTATCAAATGTTGCTTTTGAGTTTTTTCTCATTTACCTACCTTAGTTGCAAAAAAATCTAATAGAAGAAAATTAGAAAAATTTTTAGGTGATAAAATTTTATAGCCCATCAACTTGGCCATTTGTTTTCGTCTGCATCATTTTCAAATTTGACTGTGGAAATCATCTTAGGTGATCGTTTTGAAGAAATTGAGAGAATTATTAATTTCCAGGTATACTTACCTAAATAAATGAAGACTTGAAGTCAATTTTTTTAATGCCAAACCCCAATTTTTCGGACCAAATTTTCGCTTAAAAATTCTTGAGATCCATTTTCTTAAGCTTTTGTCCTCGGTTCGCTCGAGCTATTTCTTTCTTTTTTTTTCCGAATTAAATTTTCTAGAAAATCAAGTAGGAAAGTAAAGTACATCCTTCAAATCTGAAAAATTCAAGTCTAAAAAAGCGATCCTCATGTCAAAAATGTTTTTTAGAATTATTTTTCGATCAGTGTACCGTATAAGCTAAAACTTGGAGAATGGAATGAATCTTGAGACGTATTTACTATTGCGTTGAAGATAAATTGGAAAGTTGTAAGAAAGATACGTACATAATTCATTCAAAATTGCAAATTGTCCCCCAGGTTTTCTCAAATTTAAATGATTCAAGAAAATACAACATACATTTTTCAAATCACAAATTTTCTTTTGCCCTCGTTTCGCTTGAGCCACTTGGCTTTTTTCAAATTTTTTGAAGAATGATTGTTCAAAAACAATGAGATAGTCTCACAAAATCTGGAGTGAGGAAAGATCTATGAAAATTTGGCAGGTCATTTGCATCGTTTTTATTTTGAATTCAGAATAAAGTAGTCTGAAAATCACAAAAATGTCTTAACTCTGGATTTCAATGAACTGTACCTACGAACCTTGTTAGAGGTTGCGTGGAATTTTTTTGAAATTCTCTCGTTTTTTTGAATATAAAATGATGAAATGGGCATGAGATGGGCAGCGAGGAGGAGGGAATGAATTTTGAAATATTATGTACCTTCATGGAGAAAAATACAAAAAAAAAATCACCAACGAGTAGAATATTTTAAAAATCTGGAGACTTCTTGAAGACTCGGGGGGAGGGTGGACTGTGGGTAGATTCAACGAAATTTCATTTTGATAAATAAGAATACCTACGAAAAAAGCACGAATTTAGTTTCTGGGTTTTAGTACACACCCTGGTAGGCTGGTATAGGTAGAGATAGACATAGGCCCGGCTCCTTTCATTTTCCAAGTGTGTACAGACAATTTAAAAATGTATGTGTCACGTGCTTCTCTTGATGTTCTTTCATTGTTTCATCTTGAGCTATTATGATAAAGACATATTTCTATTGCATTTATCCTTATCCACTCCAAGTATTGGGTATTTACATATTACTCAATGTGAGAACTCAAGCGGTATCTTCGTTTTAAAAATCCATTCGCGATACCGCGAATTATTTGTATAATTTATAATTGGATTATGGACGGTCGATTTGCCAGAAGGTATTTCTCAAATACGTTTATCTGAAATCAGTTCCTCGTATCCAGCTATACCTACTATTGTAGATCTTCGCGGCAGGTTTGGTTTTTCAAGTGCTGACAAGATTGTTGTATACCTATATGAAGATATTCAAGCGTATGAGAAAGCAAAATTGCCGACAATTTTCCGCTATTTGAACATCGAAAAGATCGATTTTGCAAACACTTGGGTTTTAGATTATAGGTATACCTATGAGGACATTCGGTAGCCAGTAGTAGCCAGTAGGTAGAAAAAAGTCATCGTAAGGTGAATCACAAATAGAGATGTAGCATGTAATGTAAAGGGATAGATTCAGAGTCAGACTAGATGCTTGATTCGTCTTCTGCCTCCTTATGGTGGTTGGTGGTTTGGTAATGTTCCATACTTTTTAAAACGATGGATGCCTTGCCTTTGGATATACTATTCGAAGAATTTGTATGGCGTATCTTTATGGTCGTGTTAACGGATTGTATAATTTGTAGTAATCATTTCAGTTTTCAAGAAAAGTATAAAAATAATGATTTAAAATGGATACATAAAAGAGTCATCTCTGTATTTGTAGAACATGTAAAGAAACAGCAGCAATAGCAGCATACATGGTTTCCTCTGTTAAAATCTCCTAACGATAAAAACCTACATTATACCCTACAATATTATACGGTAAAATAGTCTGGGCTCTTTAACCGGGTGATAAATTTGTCGCCGTGTAGTTAGCGCGCGCATCGCAGGTAATTACCCAAAATACGTACAACGAATAACGATCCTTACTGGTATTTTGAAAGCACGCACATCCATCCACCTCTTATTACGGTCTCGCGCCTCACCTACTTTATTTAATAAACGCTCTCCTATTCTCTCTTCTTATACCTACACCTAGAGATATACTTCACTAAATGATGATGATGATGATGATGATGATGATGAAGAGGAGAGAACAACTGGACCATTTTAAAACATTCAATTTATTTACGCAGAACGCATCCATCGGCTTAATTATCACTGCGCGAGAAAGAGAGAAGCTCGACTATGATAATTTAATTGCTCGTGTACATGACTACCTAATTACCTAGTTTCAATTCTGAAAAGTTTAAAAGTATTAGTCTACTTTTTTTTTGTAACAGGCTATAAGTATCTATATCGGAGGCAGTGCGCCCAACGTAATCCAGTTCGTTAATTAAGACGCGTACGTTGTTCTGTTCGGCATTCGATGAAATATTTAATCATTTCTAAAAACGGCGCGAAGGCGGCTGCGTTTTGTATACGTGTAAATCTATTGTAATACCAGCCTACGTTTATGTTTTCAATTAACCTAATTGTTTTTAATAGAGAAACCTACGTTTAAACGGACTCCCCTGGATATTTTCCTGTGCGTGTGTGAGCTGTGTATCAATGTCTAGAGCAAAGATGACTTGAATAAATAAGCTCAAAGGTAGTGCAGAATTGAAGGGATTTTTAAAAAACACTCAAGGCATTTAGCGTGAGAAGACCGACTTTTTTTCAAATGAAAATTTTTTACGAACGAATTGATTGACGTTTTTTGAAACAAATTTTGTACAGCAATTGATCTGTTTATGATCGAATCGATCATTCGCAAACGGATTTTCCTTTTCAAGCGAAGTGAATCGAATCGAATCATTCACAATTGATTTGCGGTTGAACAAATTGATTGATTTCTAGGTGAATCATTCGTGAACAAATTGATTCGTATATGTGACTCGTTCGCGAACGAATCGATTCGTATAGGTGACTCATTCGCGAACGAATCGATTCATTTACTCAATTTTTGGTGAATCATTCACGAACGAATTGAATCATTTTTTGTGAATCATTCGCGAACGAATCGATTTATTTACTCAATTTTTGGTGAATCATTCACGAACGAATTGAATTATTTTTGTAAATCATTTGCGAACGAATTGATTCGTATAAGTGACTCGTTCGCGAACGAATCGATTCATTTACTCAATTTTTGATGAATCATTCGCGAACGAATCGCTTCATCTACTCAACTTTTGGCGAATCATTCACAAACGAATTGAATCATTTTTTGTGAATCATTCGCGAACGAATTGATTCATGAATGAAAGAATTGATTAATTCGTTGGCGAATGGTTCTTTCAAAAAATTGATCAATTCGTTCATGAATGATTCACCACTTCCAGTACGTGTGAGTTGAACAAATCAAAAATGAGTTAAGATTCTATTTTTGCAATTAAAATAAAATCTAAGCTAAAGTAAAAATGAGAATTTCGCTTAAAAAATGTCATTTTTAGTCCAGAATTTTGTTTTTTGGGAGTATTAAATTTGAGACATTTAGTAGTGGTCTTCTTGTGTGTTTTTTGATAAGTAGTTAGATGAGCATTGGACAGAGAAAATTTACCCAAATAAAGCTAGATTTTTTTAAATTCTAGGTATTTATAATTTTTGACAAAAAAAAAAAAATACCATTCTCAGTGTCAATTCTTAATTTTTGATTGTTATGGAAAAATGTGGCCATTTTCTGTCAAACTTGCGAGATAAAATGTTTATAGCAATATTGCTAGATCAATTGCCAGCATAAATTCTCCAATCAGCACAAGACGGAGGGGGGTTGAAGTGAAGTCTATGGAAGTTTGAACATGTAGATACATTACTATACCATACATCAGCGTCCCAAGTTAACTTATGACCAATTGTTAACTGTCAGAGACAAGTTTGGCGTATGTATACGATCTGTGATTTGCGTAAGGATAATTGCGATGGTGTGGCTGTGTGCATATGTGCATAGATGTGCATTAGGTATATACCTCAGGTAAAGGGGATTCTTGGCTCGATCTTGGGGCATGGTATTTCTGCAGCGGGCTGTGCAGGGCATGTATTCGTATATCGTACTATGGGCATATAAGAGGAATAATACAAATACGTAGGCTCGAAGGTATATTATATTAGTATGTGTATGTGTAAAAATGTGCACACGTTGGATGCAGTGTGAGAGGAAGGATAGAGTGTATGTGTGTACTGGTCTTTGCGATAGTATTAAAAAAATCACCTGAGAAATCCACTTTATATGTATAAAGTCACCAGTAATAAAAACAACATCATGGCAGCGCAGCGTAACAATTACCAATGTAATAGTTGCAAATGAACTCTGTGGACAGCGAAGACCACCCAAAGCGAACTACTCCGCTACTCTACCTCGGTCCTGTATAAATATTAAACCGTGCACCGCGCCGCATCGTCTTTCCGCGCGTGCCCCCTTTCTCCAAAACCATCAACGTGTACTGAGCTATTGCACATTTCTGCTTAACGGTAGGCGTAACGTATTTGAGGAGAAATTTTTTTTTTGCCAAGTTTTTACCTTCTTTGAGGTATTCCCCGATTTGGATAACAACCACATTCCGCGGACCTCAAGTTCGCCATATCGTCTTGAGATACGTTATAGGTCTGGAAGTCGAAGGTGGATATAGATAAAGGGCTATATGTCGGGGTAAGTTGCAAAATTTGGGTGTCAATTGTTGTTGCGAAAATACCGAGTTTTGGAGCTTAGCCAGAATTTATGAAAAGTAACGGTGCGGCGATTTGACAAATTTGTGACGAAGAGACTTGATGTTGTAATTTTTTTTTGATGTGCATCTGCAGATTTAAGGAGAAGATTATGTTGAAAATTTGCACGGTGATTTGAATTTGAAATAATTATGAACAAGATTGTATGGTTTGGAGGTTTGGTCGAGATCATAATAAGAATGTATGGTTATTATTAATGGCGAGATAATACGAAACTAAGCAGTTGGAAACGAGTATGAGATGCAAATTGATTTTCTTGTTGGGAAGGTAGATATTCTATGAGAGTGTATCGTGTGGAAAATCCCACTCAGTGATGAGAGACTTCTTGTCTTCAAACTTTTGAACCTCGCAAAGCTCTCATAAGATTCTGAATATACAATCAGGTTTTGAAATTGGTAAAGATCTGAAGCTAGGTAACTTCTGTGTTTTAGTTTGGGCTCCGGAGTCATTGGAGTAATTCCTTCATTGAACGATGGAAAATTGGAACAGAATATTGGACTAGAATATTCTGAAATTTTTCCTGAAATTTAGTCTCCGATTTATTTAATTAGGTACCGGGTATTCTGGATAATTGTTTTGTGGCATTTAAGTCATGAGGCTTTCTGACGATAAAGAAGATAGGTGACAGAAATCATTTACATCCCTTTATCACATTTCTAAATTGAATGAAATGGGCATTGCTTCTGTCCCTCCGGACTTCCTCTGAGAAAAGTCAATATTTCAAAATGATCAAAAACTGAAATTCTCAATACTTACCTACCTATCTTAAAAGTCTTACTTTCCAAAAAGTCGATCAAATATTTCCCAAAACGTTATTTGGAGCTGTTTTGGCTTTGAAGGGTCCACCTCACCTAATTTCTAGTCCCAGTGGACACGTTATTTTTAATTTTTTGACGTTTACTTTGTTGGGGTTTTGATTTGAAAAAGAGAGGGCTCCAGCCCTTTATTTTGATAATTAGATTGTTGAAAAGAAAATTTGGTTCTCATAGCAACAAAACATTTTGAACTGGACACGCAGGGATCGATAGAGAATTCTAAAATATACCACCAGTCAAAATTTCAGGTGCTGGAATTCATTTTTCAATTTTTGACGAATTTTTCAAAATAATTTAGGAAGGCCAAAAATAAGAAAAAAAAAATCAAAATTTCACGAAATTGACCTAGAAATCTGAAATTTGGTTTGTAGCTTATTTTCGGCCTCCCGAATCGATTTGTTATGGTTTCTAACTCTTCTGGAGTCTCTATCAGATTTTTATTTTTCCATAATATGTTCTCTATTTCCAGAAAAATCTCTGGAAAAAATTTCAGGTTTGAACCGGCTCGAAAAGATTTTGAGAATATGTACCTAATTTGATCGAAAGGGTCACAAAAATTGTAAATCCGAGTTTATAAGTGCTAAATTTCATTTTCACCCTACTCAGAGTGTTTTTTTTTAAACTGAAGAATCTGAAAATCCACTGGAGGTTCCAGAACGGTTTAAAACCGTTGTCAATCAACTCGGGAAGTCGAAAATCATGTTCCTACCAAATTTCAGCTTTCTAGGTCAATTTTATGAAATTTTGATTTTTTTTCATTTTTGACCCATAATTTTGAATTTTTAAAAATTCGTGAAAAATCGAAAAATGAATTTCAGCTTTTGAAATTTTAGCTGGTGGTGCATTTCAAGGTGCTTTATTGCTTCCCTTTTGCCCAGTTCAAAGTTTTCGGAGCAAGATGGGATACTTCCCTTGTGAGTGACTTGAGTCGTTTAAACTTGGTATAAATGCACTTACTTTTTGAAATAATCAGGTAAAACATCAAATATTAAGCCAGCTCAAAGACTATACATTTTTTCCTCCGCCCGATTGTACCTACTTATACATACTTAGCTACGCAGCACCCTGCAGGTTCTCTCTCATTTATCAATATTTACAGAGAATTAAATCATTTGTCACAACCTACTGGTATAATCGCCCGAGCCAAAACTAAATCGTAATCAAACATCGGAAGGATCACCCACATCAACGCGCATTATTTCCGAGTAAAGTAAAATTTACACCCTTCGAACCACACATTTTGAAAGACTCTCTGCATACAGTGAATGACCGAATTACTCGGCATTGGCCGCCGGGTGGTCCACCACGCATAACACCTAATTGCAATTCATTTTTGGTGAAAATTACTCCAAATATTTTTACCAAATACAAGGAAAGTGACTAGGCTACCAGTATTAGAGGAAGAGGAGAAGGGAAGAACATGTTAGTTAAGCCGTTCATCAGTCGTGTTCTCACGCAACCACGTCCTTGTGGAAGAGGTAGCAGAGGGGGTGCTACTTGAAGCGTTGTAAAACCCCGTTTTATACTCAAAAAGGGGTGCAGCGTTTCCAATAGCGACACGATTAAGTACCTGGGTAATTAAACCTTATTATACTCGTATAGTTTGGGTTTTTGTTTTTCGAGGCATACAACGTCGTTCTCTATATAAATGAACGTGTATCATTATACCTACAATGTACAAGAAAGACAACATGTTATGGAATCAATGCAATTGACTTTAATGCTTTGGTGGTGCGGTGCGGTGCGTCGAGTAGTTCAATGTATAAATTTTGATTTAATGGGTATCACCTTGAAATCTGTAGAAGAATCGAGAGAATTTGATAAAAAGAAAATACCATCCGATGCCACACAAGTTCCTGTGCTCTTGGTGTTTGTGTATCTTTATTTATACACACAATCATAGGTACAATAGGAAGAAACGCCACGAACAGTGAGACCACGGTTTCATTAATCAATAAACGCGAACCCAACGAAAGGTAGAACAGCGGCTCTTCGATAATTATTCATAAACAAAAAAAAATAGATGCTATATACGCTGCAATATACATGTACAGAGCATCAAGCATCATATATTACACATATGACCAAGTTTATAATGAAAAGGAGAAGATGATGCTGAGGCGAAAAGAAGAAGAGCGTGGTATAAAAAAACAAACACCATCGACATAGTGTAACTGGTATTTACACTGGTTCTAATAGCTTTCTCATATATGAATAGAGGCGGACTAGAACTGATGATCATTGTAAAGCGCCGATCGGCGATCGTTCAACGATGTAGGTATCGATCGGAGCTGATGTTACGAGTCAACTTTATATGTTTAGCAAACACCGCGCGTTAAACTGCTCAATGTAGGTATTATATAGCATCAGTAAAGTCTGTCTCAACTATAAACCTATAGCCATAATATTACGGGTATATATGGAATTATGGATACTCGAACATACCTGCGCCTACATTTCAGCAAGTAACCCAACTTTGAGAGATTATAATATGTACTTTTTGCTGACTAATGAGTTGAAATTTAGTTAAGCGGCGCAGTGGTTCCTGTCCAAAGCCAGAAGCTACACAGTAGCTGGCTCGAAAAGTGGTTTTCATCGATAAAAGGTTTTTTTTCTTCAGATCTTGGTAGTAGGTCTGTAATAGGTGTGCTATAGCATTATAAAATTTCTTCTTTCAAGTACCCGTATTAAACTGCACCCGAGGAAAGTTTATAACAGTTTGGTAATTGGAACGAATTTATTGACTTCTGCTTCTGCGCTTTTTTCCCGCTTCAATTAATGATTTTAGATTTTTTTTATGTCTACCTATTTTGATTTTAATTATAAGCGAAGTGCGGATTTGATTACGAGTTTTTTTTAATGATTTAGTTAGGTACCTATTACTTTTTTTTTTTTGGATGGAGGTTTCGCGCGAAGTTTTATGAGATTAGTTGAGTGAACTCAGCTTGTATCAAGATAAACTTATGCTAAACTTCATAGTGATGGTTTCACATTTTGCAGAACAGACTGTATCGGATAGATCCGGCAGTTGATTAGTGCAAAATTTAAATTTGTTGGAAATTATGCGCTACGAGGTGCTGATTTTCTTGGACCTAATGTGATGGAGGAAGCAAGTATTTAGTATGTAGTTTAATAGTCACTACACTTCATATGAATTGCGTGTTGAAAGCTCTTAACTAAAATTGCAAAAGCTCACAAAAGTTCTTGGGAATTCTAGACACTCGCATATATGTTCAAATCCAGGCCTACTCAAATTTGGGATGTACTTGTTGTACCTCAGAAGGGCTGACTTCATTGAGGAAACATTCATGTTTGAGCCTGGAGGCTTCCTCAGCAATATCAGCATTTTAAATTTACTTATCAACATCACTTTGGAGTCTTTAGGGTCCACCCACAGGTTCTGGATGCACTGTTTAAGATTTTGAATTTTGATTCCATTTCAATTTGGAAATGAAGGTATTGTATTTTATTCATTATGGTTCTGATACCATTCTGGGGAGAAGCCCTGTCCTTTAAGATATTTTTAGTGTTTAAACTCGAAACAAATTTTATGAAAGCTGAATTGTGATATCAATAATTCATCAATATTCCATCCACACCAATACATACATATTATCTAATCTATAGGTAGCAAAAAAAAATTATTGCAATATTTTATTGAAATTACAAGTGAAAAGTCCCCACAAGTATCAATACTTTTTCAATAGGTACTAAATTTTTAGTGAACTGATCTAGAAACCAACCAAATCTGCAGATATAGGTAAAATAAACATGACTAAAGAAAGTCGAACAATTTTGAAGTACCAGGGGTTTATAAAAAGTAAGGTTCCCTATTTTACCACCGTCCTCAGTTTCAACCAGGGCTTCAAACCCGTACCCTTACCCGAATACCCGAACAAAAATCCATAAATTTCTGTACCCTTACCCGTACCTGTACCCATACCATTACCTGATACAATTATTTTGAACCTGAATACCCGATAGATCAGGTACTAGATGCGGGCATTCCATCAACATTTTGTCCAAAATAGCAAAAAATTAAGAATATTTAAAATGGATGGAATACCTGTAACCAGGGCTTCAAACCCGTACCTGTACCCGTACCCGTACCCGTACCCAAAAAAACGAAATGAGAAATACCCAAACCCATACCTGTACCCATACCCGATAAAGACAATTTTGAATCCGAATACCCAATAGATCAGGTACGCGTGAGTAACGACTCCTGGAGCTTGGCAGAGATCGAGCCTTAGGCAACCACCTAGGGGTCTGGGTCAGGGTGGACGATCCGTCTCACTCTCCCCCCCATTCCCCTTCCCGTCCCTCATCTGAATCTTGGGGTGAAGGTATAGTTTATATATAGAATAGTTAATATTAGTAACCCTAAAAGATTAAGATTGTTTTTTCTTTTTAAATAAATTAAACCCTCGGCGCCTAGTGCGACCGAGGAGTTTACCAAAAAAAAAAAAAAAAAAAAAAAAAAGAAGATCAGGTACAGTTCAGGTAGGTACTTCACCTAAAATACCCAAACCCAAACCATACCCGTACCCAATACCTGTACTGTACCCAAATCTCTGAGAAATCTGTACCTGTACCTGATCCCCACACCTGAAAACGTTTGGGTATGAAGCCCTGCCTGTAACTATCCACACCCAAAAATTTTTGAAATATGGTACCCTATACCCATACCCTATCCTCTGAAAAGAAATTCTGTACTTATACCCAAAAACGTTTGGAGTATGAAGCCCGGGTTTCAACCAAAATTAATGCGCTTTTGAAGATGCATCCTTATTCCTTTGGCTTTCGTTTGAGACTTACCAAAGTTTTTAGTGTTTATGAATGTTGTGTTTTTGTACATTTAATCATAAGTGCCCCATTTTAGTTCCTTTCAATGAAGTACTTTGTGCGGTATCACCTAATTTTTGAAATTTTGCAGTAAAAACCCAACTGAAATTCATCCATAGTTGACCCAGAAGTATGGATGTAAGATTATGAGTGTTCAACACTTGTGTATAAGTAGTAGAGATCTGCACGGGCAAATGCTATCAACTAACAATAGGTATACTTAAACTCCATTTAAAATACATTGAGCGTTTTTGTCGCAACAGTAGCGTGATCTGAACGGATTGGATTGAAACTAACTCTTATCAAAAATGCTCTGATTGGTTGGTTTGGTTTATAACTGGTTTGAATTGGTTTGGTTTATAACTGGTTTGAATCTTGTGCAGATGCTTGTGGTAAAATTTAGTTTCACCCCAGGCCGCTAGGAGGATAAAACATCATTTTTTGATGGAGTTGTCAGTATTGTCAGTTGATTTGGCACAGGCCAGACCAAAATCCTGCAACAAGCCCGAAATGAACCTTATACAAAACTCGACGCAACACTAATGCTGCAAGTTACCCGGTGACTAGGGATATGACCACATATCAGTCAGAATGTATTTTCTGACTGCCAAAACGGCAATATCTGACTGTGGTTCTGAGTGTGGATGTGACTAGTCAGATCTGCACTCAGATCTCCACTCAGTCTTCTGACGAGTCAGCGCCATCTTGGAATATCAAAAAAATACTTGTTTCTGATTGGTTGATTGTAGCCAGACTGCAAATATGACTCTTAAAACGGCAATTTCTGACTGCAGAGATGAGTAGTCAGATATAACCAAAAATATGCCAATTGGGTACTTGTGTGATCACTGCATTCACACCGAGTCCTTTGAGCTAGTTTTGGGTTTTTGGGCCTGCCCAAGCATACCTCTATAATAATTGGCCTTTGGTCAATGAAAGGGCCTCAAAATAGTGGACTGACAAGATGCCCTTGTACTGTGGATTGATGAAATTATAGTGGGGAATAAATTGCAATATTAAAAATTGTGTGTCTTATGGATTGGACACTAATTTTCAGGAGGAAGTATCTTAAACCTTATGCCAAGATGTGACAAAATGTATTAAACTCTTAAATAAGTACTTAAGTAGGTACAATTAAGTATGTCAAAAAAAGCCGAAAGAATGTAGATTCAAGCCGTGTTGGTTTCAGGTTATTGAGAAAGTGTTGATAACTTGTTAAAACAATAGAAAACTAGGTACTAGTAAATAGTAAAAGCATTCAAGTCACTAAAAATCACAAAAAATAATGGAATATTCAGGAAAGGAAACTGACCAAAAATCCATTAAATAAAGCACGTGTCAGAATCTTGTTTTTAAAAAAATGTGATTGAAAAGTGAAACTGAAAGCATTCAGAAAAAGCATCAAAATCACTGAAAATTTCCTCCCACTTATCAATGAGCCTGACCCATAACCATAATCTTTTTTCAAGTACCCAAAACTCAACCTGAAGCAAAAGATTTTTTCAAAAATACCCTGATTGCTTAATATCTTTCCAATAGGTGGGCTCTCTCTTACACTGTCCAACTCCAATACATATGTACACAATTATACACCATGTTCCTACAACCACATGTCCATGCGTATGTTCATACAAATGTAGGTAGAGGTACCTCCTGTATGAGTGAACAAGCAGCATCACGTATCTAGTATTGTTTCACTTACGCATGTAACAAGGTTAAGGCTATTTTTTGAATGAAAGAAAAAGACTACAATATTATATATGTGGTCCATTGTTACACACCATTATCGCTCAATATAATAATTTGATTCAGTTTATTAAATAAATTATCGCGCGACCGCCTGGTATCTCAGCGTGCGATGTGGACAATTTATCCTCAGGTGTAGGTCTGCCATCAAAATATGTATCAGAAAAATAGACGAGATGAACAACCGTACACATACACACGTTTTCCAAAAAAATTTCTTCATTTCTAACTTCATCTCCGCCATAAGTATACAGATTTCATGTTCGGTCAAATATACCTAATTTCACAACATTCTGGATGCGGATTTAATCAGAACTTTACGCAAGGAATCCCCTCGAGGGTTTGTAGTTTATGATTTTCGCATTGTTCATACCCTTTGGTAGAGAAAGCTGCGCCCAGGATTCTTTGAAACAAAATCAAAAAATACATGGAAGTGAATCGCTAAACGAATACGTTAAGAGGATTGCGTATGCATAGGCTACTCGGTGAAAGTATCAATTAAACAAGAAAATTATAGGTTGTCGTGGTGAGCATTTTGACGCGCGCGTGTGTTTCGAAATGTTATTCTTAGTTCGATACATTTATATTTCATGTAGATGAAGATACTAGTTGTATACTTTATCATTCGGGAAGTACGAGTATGTAGTTATAAGTTTGAAGTGACAATCTTTTCAGTCTTCATCTCCCCCCCCCCCTCCTTCACTTGGTGTTGGGTCAAGTAAAAGCTCTGCCCCTGTATAGCCTTGCTTGTATGCGAGTGTGAGATTCTCCTTCCTCGTGTATGAGATTATCTTCGAGAGTTTATTCACGTTCGATGGCAATTTGCACTGATGATGCTAAAAAGGAACCTGATATGAGCTTTGGACTTATTTGGCCATCATTACCGAGCCCTCATGTGTTTGTCTTAATAATTCATTTACTATATTAGATTGTACAAGAGGTGAATATTGATGACTGTAAATAACATGTTTATCACCGGCTGGACTCGGCGTGTACGTGGTCGTTGCAAAGACCCCCCTAGTGTCAAAGGTACTATAATTATAATGGCAATGGCGTATATATACTGCGGTGTACATAAGATTGAAAACAGTAGCTGGCCAAATTTGTTTGGTTGTTTAATACGTATATACAACGCTGACGTAGGTTTTTCCTCTGTGTTGCATGTAGCATGGTCTACCTAAATGTGATGTATGAGCTGACCATTGAGTAAATGGTATCCATCTGTGTGATGCGTAGAAAAAGGAATGATCGATAGAATTTTACGTATCTTAATTTCGTGCATTTAACGATTGAGACCCTTGCCTGAGAAATGGATTGCTTTTCAAATTTCGTGAATAAAAGACGAATTGAGTCTTTGCCTAATCGTTTCGCTACCAGTGTCACAGTCCCCACTATCCCCTTTTCCATCTATCGTGTGTTTTTCCTTCTCGTTATAGTGTTTTATTATTACATCACACGCTTCATTTAAATGTTCGACTAAATGCATAAATAATATTATGAAGTTGCATGATAGCTAATTAAAAATTTCCTCCTTTGTTATTATACCTGTACGGCTTTATCGCGTTCGAACTTTACAATGAAGTTGTTGGATGGCGAAAGTTCCATCAAATGTCAGGATAGCGAAGTTTGAAAGTTTTTTACGCTTTGAATGAGAAGAAAAACTCTATAGGTAGCGGAAAATGTCAAGGTTGTTACTTTTTTATTCGACTTGTTCGTTATTGCATTGATGCTGTTTTTACCTGCTGAGTGATGGACTCAAATTTTGTACAAGAGTTCTGACTACTGATCTTGGAAAATTGATCCGATGTTCCCAAAAAATTGGTCCATCTTTTTTCACCAGACATATATAAATCGGATTTGCCTAATAGAAATTTGAAAATGACAACTTCCTATTTAGACTTGAAAAAAGTTTGAAACACAAGTGTTATCAACCATAGCGAATGAAATGTAGAAAGATAATCGCAGAATCAATTAATGGTTCCTGGTGCCTATCCACAGCTATGACTATACAAACGTGAAAACATTTTCGAATACGATGATGTACGAGATGAGGTCAAAACTCACCATATAGTTTATGAGTAAGACTAAAAAATAAGATATCAAAGGACCATTTAAATGACGCGGCAAGTGTATAGAACCGATGAGGCGGCACAACTCGCGTGTTTTTGTTTATGGCCCCCTATAATAAAGATATGGAATATCGATAATAGGTAAACGATATGTGTACCTACACTCACATAAATACGTAGATTTGGAATAGGAAAGAAGAAAAAGTTGTTCGTGTTGAAGCAGCATTGGAAATAGAATGAACACGATGCGCACGCGAGATCGACGCAAATTACTTTTTTAACACATTAGCCATAAGACGAAGAGAGTCAACTCAGTGCTTGGAATTTATCTGGATATATTAAATTATTCGTGATCGTGTCACCGAAATGGTTTATGATATCTGTGCACATAAACGAGCCAGCGAAAATTTCTTCTTTATAAACGTATAGGCTATATGTAGGTACAAATGTGCAACCATAATATAGGATGCGATAGTCCACTCTTCGACTGGTCTCTCTAATCGTATTAATTTCGTTCCACGTTTCTGTCCATCTCTGTTTTTCTCTATCTGTCTTTTTTTTTGTTCTTGAACGACCTTACTTCAAATACCTAATATCACATCTAAATGGAAACAAATTTTCTGGCAATGAGCCCACCTAGATCGTGAATGATACTTTGTTTGTATAAAACCAGAAAAGAAATTAAATTTATTGCATGAAAGTGTTTCTAAGTACGTGATATGTGTACGTATCTGCATATGTGTCGTTATTTTGCCAACATATTCGCTGCATGGAAGCTTCTACGATGATCTTGGAGAGCTGAATGGTCAAGAGGTGGCAAGTGCGGGGTAAAATTGCGAGAATGACGATAGATTTTGTGAGCTTCGTTTCCTGTTTTCTAACGTTATCATATATATGGGTACATTTTGCTTGTGGATGATTGATTTAAATTTACATTTGTGTATGGCGAAATACGAATGGACGAAACTCTATTTTAGAGATTTTCAATTGTGAAATTATGCTTCCAGGGGTCGTTTAAAAGCCTTCCTATGACACCATGAGAGTCAAAATATCCTAAGGACACATCAGAAAGAGGCTCTCAGAGCCAAAAGAATTGAGAGCCAAGTTTCTAATGAAACTTTTTCTGAGGAGTTTTCGAGGTTAAATTTTCTAACAAGAAATGTTGTTCATACCTATATCCCAATCTGCACAAAAATTTTTGAACCGGAAAACAATAAATCGATTATAGAGGACGCTAAATTACACCACCAGCTAAAATTTCAAGTTCTGAAATTCATTTTTGATTTTTGGCAAATTATTGAAAATTCAAATTTGGGCCACAAAAAAATGAGAAAAAACTAAAAATTTAGCAAATTGACCTAGAAAGCTGAAATTTGGTGTATGTCCTACTTTTGACCTCCCGGATCGATTTGTGATGGTTTCTATCCGTTCTGGAGCCTCCAGCGGATTTTTGAAGCTTCCAGTTTTAGAAAAAACACTGTAGATAGGCCTAAGTGAGACGAAAATGAAACTCAGCACCTATAAACTCAGATTTATTATCTTTGTTACTCTTTCGATCGAATTGGGAACATATGTTTTCAAAATCTTTTTGTGCTGGTTCATTGGTTCAAACCCAAAATTTTCTCCAGATGATTATTGTTGAAAAAAGTGAAAAAATCGAAATCTGATGGAAGCTCTAGAATAGTCTGAAACCTTCACCAATTGACTCAGTAAGAAAGTCAAAAATGAGTTCTGGAGCCTCCAGCGGATTTTTGAATCTTCCAGTTTTAGAAAAAGCACTGTAGATAGACCTAAGTGAGAAGAAAATGAAACTCAGCACCTATAAACTAGGATATTTTATTATCTTTGTTACTCTTTCGATCGAATTGGGAACATTTATATGTATTTTCAAAATATTTTTGTGCTGATTCATTGGTTCAAACCCAACATTTTCTCCAGTAATCATTGTTGAAAAAAATGAAAAGATCGAAATCTGATGGAGGCTCTAGAATAGTTTGAAACCTTTACCAATTGATTCAGGAAGAAAGTCAAAAATGAGTTTTAAACCTTTCCATTTTTTTTTCTTGAAGCGTATTCGCTACCAATGATTTTTTTTAAGCACTGGAGAAACTTGGTTATATCAGATATTCGACTTCCAAGATCTTGAAGCACTTGTGCTCTGAGGCGGAGAGCGCGGAGACTAATTAAGCAAGGTACACTGGGTCAACGGATGACTTTGTACCGAAGATTGATTATGTTTTGATAATGTATTTGAGTGAGGAGGAGACGTGCGGCTGGAGAGACCGAGAGAGCGACAAGTTGTTTACTAAATCCAGATTGAAGACGACGCCGTCATATTAGCAACCTAGTACATAATGTGCTTGATTCAAATGATACGAATGTTAAAATTGTCGTTGGGTGGTAATTAACTAATAAGTGATTGTGGGACTTTGGTTTGTTATGAAGGATATTTGTTTTGCAAGTTTTCATTTTACTGGTTGCATAGCAAGAGTGTTGGGGTTAGTGGTTGAATGAGTCGTTCGCTAATGGTGTTCAGAGATGGTATTTCCACATGTACTATTTTCGACGTGTGGGGCAAGTTAGAATCATTCGTGAGCAGTGGTCATTCTTTTGATACTTAACTCCGTCGCTCGTTTGTGGCAGACGAATGATTATTTGAACGAGTGATTCACGAAAAAAGATTCACTTTTAGTATACGTATCAATTATCGAACGATTTCAATGAACTGAATGAAATGACACGAATCATTCGCGAACGATTTTTTGCTATCAAATTTTGAAAATTGCGAATCAATTTTTAGTGTGTATGATGACATCCTTCAGTGAATCGTTCGCGACTGACATATTATACCAGGTACCAGGAGAGCAGAAGTGGATGGGACTGGGGGGAGAGGGGTGTGGGGAATTTCTCTCTTGGCTCCTAGAAATTCAGATCCCCAGCAGGGGTATAGACAGATGTGGTATTTTTTCTCATTGTTTGTATTTTCGAATAGGTACAGATATTTTGAATTCTAACTAATTAACACGATACGATTTTTTTTACGTTTTTGACTCGTCCTTTTTAATTGATGATTAACATCATCTATTGTCATTTCAATTTGGGGTCACCAATCATTAGAAATACCCATTCCATGGGCATGGTTATCCATGTTATGACAATAAAAAAGTACATCACATGTCTAATTACTATACTGATGTAACTTCAAACTTTTTGGAGGTGCCCTTTAACAATTAAAAATTGGTATATCGATACCAGGTTACAGCTGGCGCCTTTTTTTCTCTGCTTGGTAATTATAAGACTAGTACCTATACATGATACCGATAAATAGAGAAGTAGTATGTGCACTGCGAAGAAGGCGGAGCTTAATTAGCATTGAAATACGGTTGTACAGTCTTTTGGTATAGTAATTAGTAGTGGAACACGTACAAAAGAGGTGTAATACATGTGGTCAATAATTAGCTTCTACCTCGCTTTCGCTGTAAACTGTTTTTTTCATTTATGGGAATAGACCTCTGCGGATGTATTTGTTTTACAATGTGATGTGTATTTAAATGTATCGACTGCAGTGTCCAATGTCCATCCATTGGAAAAGACTGGAGCCAAAACTGGGCCTACACCTTCAGCAATTCAAGAGCAGCATCAATGAAAAAAAATTTCAAATGAAATATACTATATAGTTAGAATTTTTTTCAGACGTATCAGAATGAATCATATATGCTGTTGTGCGATTGTGTGGGTCATATTTCATGCGGTTTTGTTGTGGCGAGAAATAGAGGGAGAAGAGACGTGGCCGAGACGTGCGGAATTTAATTGCGATCAAATACTTGAGCCGCCATGTCGCTATTCTGCTTCGGTATATATGGTCTGCCTGCCCAGCTACCTGTCTGTATTTATGCTTTGGATATTTGTATTCGAGATTGTGTGTGTGGTGGTACATATAAGATACATTGGCGTGGATAATTGGTTTCCAGTAGCATCAGCAGCGGCGCGCAAAGAAAAGGAAATGTCTCTCGGCTGCATACATTTATGTAGGTACACTCACTCGGATTCGGTTGTTATATTTTATCATTTTGGTATTTCTAATCATATTAACGCTAACGCGCGCGCGGGTTTACCTAGGTTTGGCTCGTTTTGGTTGTTGTTGTAGATAGGTCCATCGCATCGCGGCGGTGGCTCAGTCTTCTCTGCCACCACTCGAGAGTAAATTAGAAACTGCAGTAGGTCTGTTAATTGCGCTTCGGTTGCTCTTTACCGTTGACGATTATCTCGTGAACGGGTTAATAAGTCAAAGGGGTGGATAATTCAGGTAGCCAAGTATCTGATTTTCAGACAAGATAACATATAGATATCTGGATCTGGGTTCTAGGAGGTATACCTATATTTTGTGTGTGTAGTCAGTTTCAGATATTTACGAGATGGGTTGCTTTGACACGGATAGTAAAAAGGTAGCTAGTTTGCATTGGGTTACATGGTGACTAATGCAGATTGCAGAAGCATTGAAGTGAGTGCTTATAGGATATTTTTGGTACTACTCGTATTTGCTTTTCCAAGTATGAAGTGAGTTTGATAATTTCGAATATTCTTTCAAACAGTTAAAAAACAACCATTTAATAGAATTTTCTCAATTTTGAATGGATGAAAATTCATCTGAATTAAATGAGAATTGTTGATTAGAGAAAATCAAAGGTCAACAGGGAAATATAAATGAAAATTACTTATTTTGTTCTATCTGGGCCAATTCTAAGGATTGTTTGCAGCAGCACAAAGTATGCATTTAAAAATTATTGTGACCCTCCCCTCCCCTCTCCCCTCTGCTACCGAAAAATCATAATCGGCTCAATGGAAAATTGAAACTTTTTAAATTTATTTTATCAAGTCAATTTTAGTTGAATTCAATCCCTCAAGTCCAAACCAGTCTTGAAACAATTTTTTGTCCACGATACTTGGATTTTTCTGAAACGTGCCTGTTCTGGAAATTGAGAACCAAAAAACCACCTCGACACAATCTTCAAAGAAAAATGAGGTCGAGTTTGCTCAAATTTTAAGTCAAGTTTGAACCAATAAATTTCCTTTTCATCATTTTTTTCACCATAAAACCTATTACACATTCTCAAACATTATTGGTATAAAATCGAGAAAAATTTACCATCAAGCATATTTCATGTCAAGATATTGTCGACTCTTTTTTTATCAATCTTGTGTCGAGCTTATGAAAAACGGCCCTAAATCTTCAGAAAATCACAGTTCATACTTATTTATTGCAAATATTATGTGAATTGATATTTAAAATGATTTCATGAGAAAATCCTTGCAACTCGACTCTCCCACGACCCAAAAATTGGGTCACTCAAGATGACCCTACACATTTCTCAGCAATAGTCGAAATCAACTTCAATTTCAATGGGCAGAAGAAATGTTATATTTTTAAGAAAAAAATTGATGAATATTTTGAGTCAAGTTTTGACTAATTTCATTTTTTTAAAAAATTGATTCAAATTTTTAAATTCAAAAAAGCTATTGATTACAAGAAATGTACAACTATTTTGAATCAATTTTCACACCATTTTCATTTCTGAGTGATAATTTAACTGAAAATCAACTTCAACTGTTATATGCTGAATTAACGTCTATTTTCAAGGCAAAATCGATAAATATTTCACATCAAGTTTTCACGTTTTATCATTTTTACAAACAATCTATGAAAAATAAATCCAACTTCTGATTTAAAAAATTATCAATTGAGTATAAATATTATACTTACTACCATTTGCAATAAGTAATTTTCAATCAATTTTTGACATATTTTTATTTCAGCAAAAAATTGATAAAAAAATTATCCAAGTTCAAAATTTAAAAAAACTCAAAAAAGCATTGTTTAATGATATCATTGATATCACAAAAATTTAGAACAATTTTGAATCGATTTTCCCATCATTTTTATGACTTGGTAAAAGTCGACCTATAATTTAACTTCAACTTCTGTATGCATAGTTGATGTCTATAGAGAAAGAAAAATCAACCAACATTTTGCAGTCAAGTTTTGGTCTTTAGCAAGAAATTGACCTAAAACCGATTTGAATTTTCATCATGAAATTGTTACAGATTACAGTACTATAATGTAGGAAGATTTAGGATCAAGTTTCCATCAATGTTACATTTCATTTAAAATTAATGTAAACTATCAGTCGATTATTTTGATATTTTTTGTCGATTCTCAAATTCAAAATCATTAAAAAAATGATTAAAAATATCAGCCGATTTCTACTCGATCAAAACTCGACCTCAAACTGAAAGTCGAGATGGTTTGTCAGGGCAGGTACCTTTTGCAAAATTTATACATTTCTGACTGAAATCTTTGATTCAGCTTTTGAGATGAACGAAAAAAGTTCGTTTGCAAAATAGCCCATTTTTAAAATAGAAAAAAAATGAATCACTCCAGTTTACCTAAATTTTTAAAAGTTAGAATTTTTGTCGACTTCGAAGGTGAATTTATACGTAATTTTTGAGACAGACCAAAAATGTTATTTGAAAATTTTTGAAGTTGAAGGAGCTAGAGGTGTTAAATTGCGAAAATTTAGAAAAGCGTTGAAAAATTCATCTCTGTAAACTTTTTGGGAATGACCTTTTCTGTCGTAACGATAAATCATATACCCTATAAATAAATTGATGATTTTTCATCAGTTTTCTTAAAGAGGGTAAAGGCAACTTTCGTATCTTATAATAACTTATAATTAAACTCATTTCACTATATAATTAAGCGAATGAGCCCACATTAATAATGAAATTTATCTCACGCAAAATATGAGTCATCGGTTGAGGTATCTAAGGCATCGGACATCATTTCTGTTTACTTACTTCTTCCTACGAATATAAAAACAAAACAAAAAAAATTTTTCATTAGATTCAAATTATTTATGCGGATCAATATAGATAGGTATACATGCACATCGGTTATTTACATAGAAAGTATTTTTTTAAATGAATAATAATGCATAATAATAGTACGATCTCCTGAGGACCCATCTATTGACCATCTGCCGCACACAATCTCAGCTGTAACCGCTGCGAAGATTTTTTGGCAATGCTTATCTTAATTGGACCGTTAACGTCGCGAATAATTAACAAGACAAGAACGTGTCCATTAAATACTATAAGTCAACATCGCCGCCAAATCAGATATGAATTGTTTGATTCCTATATAAGATAATCATCGTGGTCGTTTCGTTTAAATCATAGGTTATCAAAATCCTACCTCCTTGTATGTATCTTTGGGTCAAATCTTAATAGTTTTGAAGTAGTTTTCACGCAGGAATTGATTATTGATGGATACAATGGCTACATGCAAGCATTTTTAGCATAACTTTGACGAAGCAGCCTTATTTGGAAAAGAAAAAGTTGAAGGAAATAATGTATTCGAATACTTGTCCCGTTTTATTTTTTTCTGATACACGTTGAAAATATTGAAATGCATCGAATTAAAATTACGCGACTGAGGGAGTACAGAAGTGAAAAGGGTATCCTCTTACTTGTAATTTACTCGAACTCGAAGCACAAGCACGACCTAGACCCGGGCTTATTACAATTCGGCGAAGCGTTTGGCAATATGAAACCTTATCAAAAAATTAAACTAGCTACGAACGTTAATAAAAATACTCCAAGGTAATTGATATGACACCTGTGCGTATTCTCATGTTTCACTTTTATAAAGCACCTTAGTTATACATGACCCGGGTCACCGATCGATATCGCCGCCGTTTTAAAGTGGGTAATAATCTGCGCTTACATTTAGTTCATATAGCCTAATCTTTCTCAAGCTGGCATACCTATTTGGTATTTCTTTCACGAAATTGTGTATGGGAGAATGGAGATCTCGGGCTAAATTTTTCTTACTATCGTGTTGATGCTGTGCTGTTTAAATTTTACAAATTTTATATATATGTAGATAGGTACCTAATTGATACGTACCCACCCCGTCGAAAAATTGGAAAATAAACACGCAAGTTTCCTAACCCTTCTTTGTCCCATCATTCACCTCTGTCACCGAATCTTGAATCTCGATCAATCTCTTAATCAGTATAGGTACACGAGACACGAAGAACATACCAAATACTTGAAGATGCATCCCGACACTCAACTCGCCCATCGATCATCTCGAGACTTCAATATTTTGAAAGCTCTCCCAAACCATCGATCTGTCGGAGTCACCTATTCATCATCCAACATCTCGCACACCTCGAATTGTAAAAGTAAATGCCATCTAGCGCCCAAAAAAATACCCTACACGAGCTGAAATCACTGCTCGTGCTCGATGCACCAAGCCAAGAATATACTCGAGCGGATGACTCTGAAGTCTGAACTGTCTGAAGTGCTCCTGGTCAAATCTCGTCACATCCGAGTACATTATTGTGTTTGTTTTGGAATACAATTTAAAAGCAGGATATACATAGTATGCACCTATGGGGGCGATTCAACATTCAACTCAACCTGACAATCCATATTTAGAAAACGGTGCGAAAAAAGGCCGACGGCGTGGCGCTGTGGTGGCACACGAACCTACTCCCTTCACCGCGGCCTCCTTGTTCCATCGACGTGCTACTAAAAGGTCTTTTTCGAGTCTAGGTGGGACATTTTTACGACGGTTGTTTAACAAACGTATTTACACGATGCAGAACATAACGCTTACACTATATTGGGCGTGAGTGGAGGTGAAGAGAAGTGTAGGACCACCGGTTAAAATAATAAAACACAGAATTGTACAGTGTGCGAGCGGTGATAGTGGTCGTTAAATAGTACAGGTACCTATTCTAGGTATATTTTTATGGAAACGTAGACCTAGGTTCTGGCATAGAAGAAAATTTATTTTTGATGGTAGAATTTTTTCTTTGGGAAAAGCCAGTTTATGGCTAAAGGCAGCGAAGTTTTAGAAACAGTTGATGAAAATGACTTTTCTTTGACGTGAGGTGTTGTAAGTCAGAATTCACAGACGACAAAGGCATGAAGCCTCCTCCTCCCCATTTTACAATATGTGAAAAAAATCAAAATATTGAACAAAATTTTTAAAATTGAAAGCTTTTTAATTTTAGAACTTCAGCCAGTTTCCTATACTAGGATAAAATCAATTCGTGTGGGGCTTCATGGAAAAGGGGCCTTGGTCAATTTTTTCCACTGATTTTTACAACTTCAAATGGATTTGAAATTTTTTTTCATTAGTAAACATTTTTTAATTCGTTTTTTTTCACGGAAGAACACTTTAATATCACTGAATTTGGTGGAATTAATTTAAAAAATGATTTTAAATTATATTCAGAATTGTAAAAATAAAAAAAAAACAAAAAAATTGACTAAGGCCCCTTTTCCATGGAACCCCTCAATTGTAGCACTCTCATCTCCAACAATGATCTACTTATGGAGGTGGACTGGCGTTTGTGGTCGGATGACTTTGATTATGTGAATCTTGCTAAACTTTACTAAAATTTCATTTTTCTTGTCCAGGTATATATGCAAGTAATTAAACAGAAGCGTTAGAAAAACTGAATGAACAACTTTCCTTTGATCTTGTACATAAAATCAGCGCTATACTCGACTTGTGGAGTAAACAGCTCCGCAAAGTAGAAATTATTGATCAAAATCTGCTCGATTTACTCGACTCAAAAATATTCAAAGATGCTGCAACCTAAGAGAAGGCCAAAAGGCTGAAGATGAGATTGTTTAAAAAAACAGAAATCAAAGAGTCCAGAGAAGAAGCCCTTGCAAGATGAAGAAAAGTCTGAAGTAAAAAAACAAAAATCAAAGAGTCCAGAGAAGAACAATTCTATAATCAGTCTCAGAAGAAATTACTTTATGAGCAGCGACATCTTTGCAACATCAATATCACACGTTTGTAATCCTCGGATAGTTGCTCGAATCTTATTGACAGATTTGCGTAACGAGGATGATGAAATTGCCAGCATATCGAATAATTTTGCAAAATGAGCAGCAATTATAGCTTTTATGTTGAAATATTGAGTCAATATTGCTTCATAAGCGAGATCGTACATACCCTCTTTAACTGGATTACCGGACATTTTCCCGAATCCACTTCCCCGAAAGACATTTTCCCGAATGACAAAATCCCGATTTTTTGTATTCCCGAATCCATTTACCCGAACCAGTAACCCGAAAGTCCGAAATCCCGAATGTCCATATCCCAAACGCCTACATCCAGAATGCCTCAGTGTAAACTAGACGCCTCTCCCCTTTTCAAATAGTTGACTGGGTTAAAATTCATACTTATGGTTAGACGAGTAGGTAGGTACCTACAAATTCAGAATGATCTTAATTATCATATTAGTATGTATTAGCAAAATTTTAAATTTTTTCTCTAATCACAATAGGTACCTACTCACAGCCATCGAGAGTGGGGCAAAGGGGACAGTTTACCTCAAACTTAAGCTTTCTGGAGGACGCGGGTCAGGCAAAAAAAGGGCCTGTGATTAAAGAAAAACATGTTTTTATTTTTACTTCTCAAAACAGAAATTTTCAAAAGCTTTGGCCCAAGCAAAGCAAGGGCTTATTTCTTTTCTTTTTAAAAATTAAAATTTATAAAAAAATATTCAATTTTAAAGGTTTTAAAGTGAAAAATTCGACTTTTCGCATAAAAAGTATCATTTTTATGCCTCTCTGCTGCTTAGGTAATAACATCAATCTCTGAGATTAAAAAATAAACAAATGTTTTAAACTCAATTTTCTTTCAATTTTCGGGTGTAGGTCTTTCAGGGAAACGGATTCGGGGAAATGGATTCGGGGAAATGGATTCGGGATAAAAAAAATTGGGATTTTGACATTCGGGAAAACGTCTTTTGGGAAAGTGGATTCGGGGAAGTGTCCGGTTACCCTTTAACTGGGGTGTCTGAGCAAATATTCAGCATCTTTGATGAGAGCACCTTTGAGAAAATGAAGTTTGTGTACAGGTAGCAACATATCGTTTGAATGCACTAATGCAACAAACATCGAGTGCCATTCAGTGGAACACGTAATGTCTCCATCAAATTTTGGAACTTTGATGTCTGGTAGCTTTGTGAGAGCAATGTGTTATTCATATCAAAACCTAAATGAGCCGAAATTTAACTTGTTTTTTTTTTTTGGTTTGTTGAAATCCACTATTGAAGTGGGTTAATTTTTGATTTTTTGGTTATTGCTTTTTCAACAGCCACGATCCCTGCTAGCAATATGGCTCTTATATGTACTTCCTTGCAGAAAAAATATTTGCAGTTTTTAGCCCCCTTGTCTTAAAGAGTGATGGTCAGTTCTTATGAAAAAGAAAATTTTGACAATATTGGTAAAAGTAATGGAAGTAAGTCGTACCAGGAAGTCTCCTTACATTCCTTTTCAATCAATATAAAAAATTTAAAAAATTTTCTTTCTACATTCCTCTCCCAAAAAAATTGAAATGTTTGTGTTTAGTCCTTCTTCGTTAGAAAAACACTTGTTCGATTCCATCCTCCCTGTCTGAATTATGAAAAAGTGCAACCTGCAACACCCCCCTCCCGCCATTTCTAAAAATAACTTCAAATTTTATCATCTGTCTTTCCTATGACCAAGGTTTTTTTTCTCGAAAATAGGTATGGTTATTTAAA
The DNA here is from genome assembly GCF_950023065.1 of Planococcus citri. Taxonomy (NCBI): domain Eukaryota; kingdom Metazoa; phylum Arthropoda; class Insecta; order Hemiptera; family Pseudococcidae; genus Planococcus; species Planococcus citri. Next base: position 34,592,298 of record NC_088680.1, read on the forward strand.
GGAATTTTGACGCAGAGATTGAAATTTGAAAAAATCACCTTTTTATTTTGTTCAATTTTTCTGATTTTTTTTTCAACTCGAGAGTTTAGTTCCCTCCAGATACTAAGGAGCCAATAATTGTTTTAGAGAATGAACGATCAAAGGAGGTTTTTTTTTGAAAAAGACGTTACTTATTTAAAAGAATTTTGAAGCTGAGAATTTTTTTTATTCGATTTTTCAACTCGAAGGCTCAACATTCTTTGAGAGACTATAAGGCAGTTTTTTTCTAATGATGAGGTTTTCAGAAGTGTTTTGCAAAATATGAAAAAAATTCAAAAAATCTGTGCAACTTCGACTAATTAACTTTTTTTTATTTTTTCCATTTTTTTGGTGGAGGGAGGAGGGTGGGCTTTATGCAAATTTGGAACCCTGAGAAAATTTTTTTTGAGTACCTAAGTGGTTCATTTAGAGGAATTTTGACAGTTTTCAAAAAATGTCACCGATTTCGATGTATTTGATTTTTATTGGGGTTTTCAATTTTAGGCCTCTATACGGGAAGGGGAGGGCAGGGAAAGTTTTTTCTTGGAAAATGGATTGTTTAGAAAAATTTTAACACAGAAATGGAACATTTTTGAATAAATTGAATTTCACAGTGGAGAGATGGTGACTTTTTGAAGCATTGAAAACTGAAAAAAATCAATCAGGGCCTCCATATCGTTAGTACTTTTTAATTTTCTATGATGACCCAATGTTTTCATTTCATCAGAAAGTACATTGTTGAGGTATCTCGTATAGAATCAAGATCAAGAAATATACTTCAGTAAAATTCGACATTCGAGTATACCTAAACGTTTATCTACTACACCCTTTTTATTTATTTTTGGTGGCGGCGACATATACGAGTTGGAGAGAGAGAGAGACAGTTGCTCGATCGGAAGCAGATTCATCATCTCGGTGGATGCGGACGCGCGGAAAAATGTAAAACGATGGAAGTAATGTTGGCAGACATGAGTCTGCAGAGAGTCAAGCCGGTCACTTGTTCCTCGCGTATAAATGTATAGTCAAACACACTCACACAAGAACACATTCGCGAGCCAGCGAGAGAGAGAGAGATGGAGATAGAAGGTCTCCGGTGCATTGGCTACGTGTAAGAGAAGATATGTGCCGTTTTCTGGGTGCCCAGTGCCCATCCATCGTGTATATGTGTGTTTGGTGCTTGCCTACTACTCATGCATATACCGGTATATGAATGTGGACATGGACATGGACATTTATACTCGCGTACACACCAACACAGACGTACTTACACAAACGTATACATACAGTAAGTAAGTATAATATGAAAAAGAACGTTGTTGCGCGTTCGCATTACTCGATATATCGGCTTGTGTGGTCCAGCACACCAGGGTGTGGTAAGAGCGTAATAGAGACATCAGATTTGATGGACCCACCGCAGTGTGTTGTCACGTTACTAACTCCCTCATTCAAATCGGTAGATGGCCCGTTCCGTGCCCCGCATCCCGGGCTCGTTCCGGCCCGCGTCCCTCTTCTGCCTGTACTGCTGCCGAGCATGCACGCCGGAGAGCCTCATTCACCGTGTACGCGGCACGGCAGTTGCGGCCGCGGTCGCGGTAATTCCTTATTAGAGAACGGAGCGCGTATTTTGCCTTTTATTAGCTCTTTTTAATTGGATAAAATATTAGTAGATGAGGGCCACCTTTTAGACTTAACACACGATTTATTATTTTGTACGTTCGATGTGATGCTGCTCAGGCACGACAACATCCCCGAATTCCTTCTCGATGACAAATTTCCAGATTAATATCGCATTACCGTATAACGTCTCACCTCCCCCGCTCCTTTCGTTTCTGCTGCTGTATCTACATACGTATACTCGTCGTATGCTGATCGTGAGCTGTGCGTAACCTGCTCCGTTATATGCATGAGGGAAGGGATTGGGGGGGGCTACTTTTACAGTACACGAAGATGTGAATATTTTAACATCCTTTTTGTTTTTGTTGAATGAAAAAAAGAAGCAAATAACATGAAATAGTAGTATTCATTTTTTATGATTAAAAACAAGACAGAAAAATAATGATCCTAATGAGAAAGTCGATCAGGCAGGTTAGAGGTTGATCTATTACGAAATTTTCAATTTTAATGTACGGACACGATAGAGAGAAATTATTTTCAAATTCATCTCTTTCATCAACACAGAACAGAAAGGTGGTATGCAGACCTATAGACACACGACCGATGTCTCTCAATGAGTTGTTGTAGTAAAACACAAATGCCACCTACTCTTTTTTTTCCACCTCCTGGCTCGTTTGCTCCTCGACTTAATTTCCTTAACGATGATTAACCTTTTCACATGCGCGGCTGTATATGTTTAGGAGGAGCTCACAAAGTTGTAATTTTCAACGCAGTAGAGCCTATATCTAGGGAATAGACCTACCTACGTCTATACGTATACTTATTATAGTACCTTCTTATCGGCACATAATTTATTAAATTGGTTAAACGGTTCCTCATCTGATGCGCACACTAAAAATGATTATTTATCGGACTTTAATTGATATGATTGACCGCGAAGATGCGCGCGGAAGTTGGAAGTTGGTGAACCGGTAGGTTCTATGTACTTTTACTTTGTGTGTGTGTGTATGTGTTGTGTTTCTTCATCATCAATACACACGCACAGTATACGCATAAAGCCCGCTCTATACCGTCGTGTCCACGGGATAAGTAATGGATCACAACGCAACAGAGGAAGAATGGAGAACGGAGGATGATGATTTTTGGTACTTGTGTGCCTGTTCATATGTGTGTGGGAATGTAGCGGGAAGCAGCAGCCACGCACAGAACGTATACATTTAACAAGATGTGTGGAAATGTTTTGACAAATGCCATCAACCGCCTGCATAGTTAATTGACTGGTTCAAATGTTACGAGACAGGTTAAATGATCCGTGTTCAACAACGTGGTGTTGATTTAATTGTACGACTCGGCCAGAGCTGCCCACTGGTTGAAAATTGCTGCTGTCGAGGATATACGAGATTTTTTTCGTCAATGAATAAGTAGGTGATTTTTAGCGCTGCGAGTGCCGGCCGCTGGGTTGAGCGGAGGAGGGCAGGGATTCACGCGAGGATTTGAGAAAAATGTTAGTATAGATTGAATGAAATTGATGTGTAAATTTTTTAGCTTCGGAGTTGCCCCTGGAGAAGAGATTATGGGTCCTCGAAGAGAAGGCATTTTCGAAAAAAAAATCGTAGTTTTTTCGCTCCAACCCCTATTCAACCTGTTTTTGGAAAAATGGGCCAGTTCCAAAAGATAGAATTTGAGATTCTGCGCCGATCTAGGCCATTCCCATTATAATCCAAGACTTCTTTTTAGGAGGTCTACACTTTCTATTGACAATGAGTAGTTGGAAATTTTAAAATCGTTCATTTTTGGGTAAATTCGTGTTTTGAACATTGTTTCCTATAGGAAATATAACACATTAATTATAAGCCAAAACATGGAAAGATATCATTTCCGAGGTGTCTCTTGTCTAATGGCACGAAAATGGCGAGAATTTGACCTAGGTAGCACGATAATAGTATAGTTTAGACATTTCTTCAGAAAGCATGACAATTTCTAAAAAAAAAAATTAGCATCATTATTAAGACTCTATTTATTTTCAATTTTCATTAAATTTTCTCTGTTCTACACTTTTCCTGATTGTAAATTTTCAAAAGTTTTTGCCCTCGCTTCGCTAGAGTTACTATATATATTACTATCCTTTTTTCCATATTAAATTTTCTAGAGGGGTGCCAAAAACTTAGAAGATGAATCTTACCAATTAAGGTAGCAAACGCATAATTATGCATAGGTATTTTGTAATCTTAAAGCTTGAAAAGTCGTCAAGAATGAAAACAAAATCAGTTTGAAAACGAATTATTACATTTTTCCCCAAAATTGTTTTTTTTTTTTTTTTTTGTATGATGGAACAAAATGTGAGAAAATTTTGAGAAAATTCGGGACTTCAAAATGAATTGTGCACCTTCTTCATAACTTTAGCAACCAACTTTTTTGTCAGAATTTGTTTGCGAATTAAACAGTTGGTTGCTAAAGTTGGTTCTTAGAGGATGTGCAATACTTCCTTTTCTCCCTGATTTTCTCCAATTTTTTGCCAGAAAACTCAGAAAAAACGTTTTCAAATCACAAGTTTTCTTTTTCCATCGATTCGCTGAAATTTTTTTTAAAATGATTGTCTAAAAATAATGAGATATTTGTACTTTATAAAATCTTAAGTAAGGAAAAAAATGAAAATTTTGCAGGACATTTATCAATTTTTTTTATTTCAAAAAAGTAGTTCACAGATCTTGAAAATAGGAACCTTTTGCTAGAGATTGCGTGAATTTTTCAAAACAATTCTCTCGTTCTTTCGAATAAAATCATGCATGGAAAGGCGGTGGTGGAGATATGGGGGAGGGGTTTTGAATCTTGCAATTTTATATATCTTAAAACTGGGAACACCTTGAGAACTTGATTTTTTTTGGGGGGGGGGGGGGGGTAATGGGTAGTAACTCTCTAAATTTGAAACAGTGAAATTTCACTGCTTAGCAGTCACGACATTTTGGCTTCTTAAAAGCAGTAGTTTTTTACTGCAAAACAGTAAAAAATTTACTGAATTGATCAGTAAAAAAGATTTTTACTGACCAATTCAGTAGATTTTTCACTCTTTTGCAGTAAAAAACTACTGCTTTTAAGAAGCCAAAATGTCGTGACTGCTAAGCAGTGAAATTTCACTGTTTCAAATTTAGAGAGTAACGAGATGCGAAATTAAATTTTGGAAGCGAGAAACAGCGAGAAAAAGACCCAAAAATGCGCGAATTTTGATTTTTGGATTTTAGTAGATACCCTGATTTCTTAAACTGGGGAAATTTTTTGGAATACAGTGGTGTCATTTTTTTGGCCATTTTGCAAACTTCAAAAAAATTTGAGAAGGATGAGTTTTTGGTCATTTTTTTTAATTCTCCTCCCTCCCCTCCCCCCCCCAAGTTCCAGAAATAATATCTTCCTATGTTTTGGCTGAATTAATGTAAAATCTCAAATATCATTTTTTTTGGAACTACTGAGCATTTTTATCCTGAAAGAGGACCACGATTTTTTTTTTCATAAAAAAGCACAAAATTCATCAAATTTGATTAGAATTGATCACTGAACCTGATGCCACAACGCGCAGCCTCTCTCACTCTATAGCTGTACCGAAAGAGACAACTCTGTTTCACTGACCACTGACCCTTATAGACATTTTCAAGAGAAATATTCAAGATTATACCTATTCTTTGAATTATCTATACAAATATTCATAATTACATGTATTTAGGATCAAGTGTAGAAAGGCCTATATCGTGGCAATGTGCATACATTTTACAGATTCCTTGCGACTGTGAGACCTCCTGCAACTTTTAACGCGTCTACTTTAATTAATTTTTATGCTTTATTAATCGGTTCGGCGCGGTGGCCGAAATGCGGCCTCGTGTACCGTGTACTGTGATCTAAGCGGGCGAAAAAATTTTTCTTGTTTTTTATTACCTTATAGCACCCATTACAATAAATAAAAACATCTCATTAGCCGGGTCTGAAGAATCTGTGGCTCGTCGTCGTATCAGATATTAAATAAATATAAATTTTACAACTACTACTTTATTCGATGCCCATATCACTGCTTGCTTATCTTAACGTTAGTTTCCTTTTTTCCTCTCCCTCCTCTCTAACCCTTCTCTCTGGTCTTTCTTCTTTTTTCTGGATAGAACTTCTTGTTTTACTGAAGGATTGCTTCTGCCTGTTTTATGCGCTATTAGAGAGATAACGATTTTCAATATGAATGGAAGTAACAGTATTTTATGTAAGTATGTATGCGTTCTATGCAGTGTTGCACTGATATTCACAAGATCCTTGTATGGCAGGTCAAATTAAATTCGAAGGGTTGAAAACTTGGAAAGTGTACATAAAAAAAGGTTGACAATTTTTATTTTTTTGTTTAGGTACATTTTATTTTTATTTTGGGCCACTGTTTGGGGATTGGAAACAAATTAAAAGTAGGCTCTTACTTTTTTTTGGCACTTTTGCACCCGTCAGTTTTATTTCCGAGTCTAGTAAAAAAGTACATTTGCCAACCTATCTAATTCTAAGTTTACAAGATACCTATCTCACTTCGAGTGTACTACATGCAAAGGGAGAAAAGATGTGTTTTAAAACGCTGGCAAGTGTTGAGAAACGATTTGTTTACCTTCACATCATACTATGAGCTCAATTGGACGTACCTATATGAAAATGTAATGATGATAGACATTGAGGAAACGATCACTTCTCAATCGTTGTTTATATCAACAGTTTTCTTTCATCGCTCTGCAGTGCTACTAGTGCTACCGATTTCAGATTCCGGCCAAGAAAGAATCATTCAAGAAAGACCAAGTCGTGTAGACCTATTCAGTCATCATGCGCAGGCATTGATGAACAGAAATACCGATACATTGCAAAGCGATAAAAGCGCCGATTAATCGACGCTAATTGAATTTACGACGCGAATTAATTTGGCGCGTCGCTACGAGCAAATGGCGCGAGAAGCGATTTTCTCCGCATCTCGGATTCGCGGTAGTACGACCGACTCATCTTGGTGGAACACGAACGCTATAATCCTACGCTGTTGAGCGCTGAAATAATGTATGTAGGTACCTCTAGCTACTGCAATGATCGATTTGACGTGGGAAAAGAGAAATTCGCCAATCGATGATGATTGTACTGATATTTAGTGTAAGCAGATAGGTACTAACTAAGTAACGATATCGAGGTGTTATTGACCTTAACGCCATCAGCTGAGAATTTTTGTTTAGGCAATCAGGTACTATTATCCATAACTAACGCCGCGAATCGCGATACGATGGATTGACTTTGATTATTAAGATGTACAGCTCATCAAAAAAAACAAAAACAAAAACAAATTGAGGAATCATACCAAATGACAATGATGGTAAATTGGTAATGAAGCAATTTGTAAGAACTAGAGCTGGGATTAAAACACTCAATACTGATGGTGAGCGTTTGGCCATAGATGCCAATGCCCCATCGACAGTTGTTGAAACATTAAAATAATGTAAGAACACGGGATGAGCCAAAAGAAGACTATTCCAGATGTCTGGAAAACCAGGAAACTGAAAATTCCAAGAATTTTGCACTTCTGAACTCAATTTGGAGAATTTTGCAGTTTAACTACATGCCAAAAATGGAGAAATTTCATCAAAATTGACAACGTAACAGATTCATAATTTGGTAAATTTGTTCTCTCTGTATTCAGACATTTTTGCCTCTTTCTTTCCTAAGCATCTAAATATTTGGGTATTTTTTTTTCATACAATTGTTTAATTTGCATAACTGATGAAAATGTTTACGTAAAAATAGTCAATAGCAGGTGGGAATAATTTTTTAGAGAATGTTGCACCCTCACTTCGCTCGGGCAGAAATAATTTCATCTATCGTGCTTTCTTTCCTCGGCTGTGAGTCATTTTTGAAGAACATGAATGAAATCTATTTTTGAAAACAAGTTTAAAAAGCATAAGAAAACCGATTTTTAAATAAAAAACAAGAAAAAAAGTTGGGTAGGTAATAAAGAAAAATTTTTATTGCAAAATTTAACATTCTTTTACACAAAAAAAAAATGATTAAAATTTTTACAAAAATGTTTACCTATGGTAGGTACCTGAAAAAACGTTCACAAAAAAAATCTAAAAAAATTTGAAGCTTTCTTTTTTGAAGAAAAAGTGATTTAAGATTTTTTGAAAAAGAAACAAGCTTTTTCAGGAAAAAAAAGCTAACCAATTGTTTTTTTTTGAAAAAGCAAAAAAAATTATTATCTTTCATTTTCGATTTGGAAGTAAATAAATACCTACCTACTAATGAGTAATGAGACTGCCAATTTTTGTTTTGGTTTTAAATATCAAATTCAAATTTCAGTTGAACTTTGAAAGGCTTTCAATCAATCAAAAATGAAATAAGATTGTTAAAACATACATTTTTTCCCCAAAAAATTGCATGAAAAAACGTTTTATGGAACTTTTTTGTTGAAAATTCCGTGTTGATTCATTTTTTTTAAAAAACATTGTTTTAATAAACAGTTTTCAACTTGGTATTCGTTGTTTTTGTTTAAATTAGACCAGCTCTGTCGTGAATAAATGATGAAAATACATAATTAGGTGTGTACTTTCTACAGGTACCTACTTGGGTAGGTACCATGCTACCATGTATCTATAATCTACAAGTATTTTAAGCCATGAATTTTGAACCTTAATCATTGGTGCCTAAGCCTGTTGGAGAAAACATTAACTTTTAAAAGTGGGATGTCTCTTCTGACAAAACTAAAGGTTTTGTTGGGGGGGGGGGGCTGTGCAACTGAAAATTTGTCGCCTGATATGAGAAAAAATACTAATTTTTACCGAATAAAACTAAAGATGAAAAAAAGCCCATCTCAGAGTTGACTTATAAAAAATTTTTGTTTTCCCTGTTCAATCTAAATTCTAAAACATGACATTGTTTTATTTTGTCGAAGAGAGACAAATTATCCCAAACGTGGTGAGTGCAAAAGCTCTCAAAAATTCGTTTTTTGACTTTTTATAAGTAAAATTGCAATGTTTTCATGTGAAAAATTTAATTTTTTCGGTTTTAAAATTTTAAAATTTGAATGACGATTTTTCAGAAATTCCATAATTTGAAAAAAATCAAACAATAAGCTTTCGAAAATTCGTATTTTGTTTGGTGAAAAAGTTTTGTTTTTTTTATGCAAAGAGTTTGATTTTTTTTTTGGTTTCAAAATTTTAGAATTTGAACGATAGTTTTTAGAAATTTCATTTCGACTTCGAAAAAAAGCAAACATGCCCGAATGAATTGAAGGCAAAAGCTTTTGAAAATTTGAGTTTTGAGAAGTGAAAAAAATAAGTACCATACTTTTTATGCGAAGAGTTTATTTTTCAATTTAATTACTTTTTGAGTGTAAATAATAGGTTTTTAGAAAGTTTGATTTTGAAAAGGAAAACCTAGCAGGCCTAAGCGAAGCAAAGGCGTTCAAAAATGTGTGATTCAAATTTCAAAAAAGTTGGAAAAATAGCTTCTTTATTAAGTCTAATTTTTTTTTAAATTTGCTGACTGCCGAAATTTGACATTCTCCCACTCTCCCAACCCCTTCCACTCCAGTTTCGTCCTGGATACTTATTCTATCTATCTTATTTGACAAATTTCAATCTTTAGCAAAAATTGAATTACAAAATTTTTGTGATCCGTATCTTTTGATTATACTTAGGTAATAGGTATAGTCAGTTCAAGAGTATAAATTTTTTAATTTTTTCTGCATTTCGATCCATCAACACCATGACTTGATGCATTGAAAGCTTTCTGTAAAGTGAACTAGCAATAGGTTAGATACCTACCCATTTAACTAATTTTATGAATTTCAAACATTAATTTTGAGATCATTCTGAAATAAAGTACCTACGTACCTACTACTCTTAACGTAATCATTTTGATATGTTAGCGAGTATAGAATTGGTAGGTAAGTATGTAACAGACACACAGAAATAATATGTCAACTACAGGACAATGCTTTGTAGTACACAATTTCGAAGGTCATTTTTACCATCTCTATTGTGTATTGGATCCATTAGAGAGACAGAATTCACGATTAAAGCGACGGATTTTCCATATCCATGTAGATAGATACGTCGTCGTGAGAGAATGAGAGAATGCGGAATTAATAGGTACACACAGCATGCTGCTGTAATCCACATATACCTACAAATACATGTACTGATCTAATGTACCTGAATATGTATAGGTACTTTTCACCAATAGATATTTACTGATATGCATAGATTATTGTGTAATCCATGCCTCGGTGCCATTTACTCAACTGATGGTGTGCATTATAGATACGAATAATACATATAGGTAGTATAGTACTCTGTCTGTACCTATGTGTTATGAAAATAACGGATATTGAAAGCTTTTCACGCGAGATTTATGATTTGTCGCTGTGACTATATAAGCGTTTGTATTAGAAAAATGTCAAACTCGTTGACTGTTTAAAAAGGGGCTGCGCGAGGAAATGGTTTATGAAAATGGGCATGTTAAAGTATCTATATGCTTTAAAGACTGAAGCTACATTGTTGTGTATAGGTATAAGGTAAACGTATCGATAGGATATCCAAATGGTATATAAACGGTAGCACTATAATATGTGTAGTACATAGTATAATGGTTGCGGTTTATCATATTTAAATAGGTATGTACTTGGCCATACTTATAGCATTGCTATATAGGGATATGATATTATGCGGTTTTTATGCATTGCATGTACAGTGTGCACTGTACATTGTGGATCGCGTAATGTATAGAATAGGATAATGATGCCATGGATTATATCTATAGAAAATTATGCCTCAAAAGTACCCATAATTATCTATCATTACTGCAAACTTGGAGTTATTGAATAATTACCTAATTATAGATGTTTTAGCTTAAATAGTTTTTCATGATAAACCAATATGTATAGATATTTAGGAAATGAGAGTTTTTTATGTCAAGAATGAGAATACATTCGTGTGATTATGGATTTAGCATTTGTCAATCAGGAAATGAGCCGTGAAAGATGCTTTATGGAATAGTTTTGAGGTACCTGAAGAGAATTGCCTACAATTATTGTGATAAGTAAGTATGTAGAGTCTATGGTGGTGCTGCTGCTGAAGTTGGGATGCTTTTGATCAACTTTTAAACCTACAGTAGTTTGGAATTTGATTTGAAAATATCGTTTATATCGAGTAACACTCTTTAGATTCAAATTCTACCATTTTGGACTCTCAAGTACAATTTTTTAGTGCTCTAGAAGGCACATGTTTGAACTTGCTCCTCACAAAAACCAATTGATTAATGGTTTGGCAGAAGGCAGAATGAGATGAACTAACCAATAATAATTCTCCCTTCGATGATTTTTTTAAAAAGCTTGTAGGTAATTTCCTCAGAATTTCAAACCTAAAATTTTAGTTTTTTGGTAGATACTTATGTATGGTAGGTAGTGTTTAAAGAACTAAGTATCTATATCTACACATTATTTTGGGCCAAATTCACTTGGCCATGCATAAGCTACAGGGTGCCCAGAAATATCGTGAACCCCAAAGAAAGTTTTTTTATTAAAAATACTTATAGGTTGGCAACGTGAAATAAATGCATATATTATTGGTGGAATGTTATCATCTCAGTCTAACAACCAATCATGCGCTATCATTAACTATTATCATTCACTGTGACCATTTTCCATCAAATATCTATGTAGGTAAGTATCTAATGTGATTTTATACTTGATACACAACATTTGCATTTTGTTGAATAAATTCTATAATATTTTAGGTTTATGAAATTATGATTTAAAGAATAAGTACCTAAGTATTATTAAAATGTGTTTCAACTCACCAGAAGAAGGTCTATCTGAGTATCTCGTGCAGTACACCCAAGCCGGCCACATCATGTTGCCATCAGATGATTCGCTCTTGGCAGAACCTTCAGTCTTAACAGAATTACACGATGATGATGAAGATGATGAAGATGACGACGATGATGACGAAGATGACGAAGACTTACTGTCATTTAGACATTCTTTGGAAAGATCAACCGGCGAATCTTCACTAGGTCTACTTCCTTTGGAAATTTTCGCTGCCGAAGATGTACTTTTACTAGATCTTTGTTGACTACGTTTCACACTGCTTGGTTTAGTAATAATAGGATTCTTCTCACCGAATTCTGGCCTTAAAATATTATCTATGCTGAATTTCAAGCTATGATGACTATCAACGGCTGTCTTTTTAGCCGAGGTTTTTATCAATGGCGGTGGTGACATCAACATCCCCGAATCAGACATCGAACCTGTAGATGGAGGTGGAGGCGATTCACATCCAACGCTTAGAACTTCATCGTTATCATCTTCCGTATCGTCATCTTCTTCCGGACTGTGCACCGATGACCGATCCATAGTTGCTGGTGATTGACCACCGCCCGAGGTACGATACCAGTCTGCAAAATCTTGCGTCGAAGGGCTGGAACTGCTGGAGTTATCGGTCGCCGATTCTAATGCGTTTTCGTATCGATATAAACTGTGAGCCGAGTCTAGAGAATCGGCTATGATGCTCAGAGGTGAGAGGTAGTTTAGTTTGTGTGCAGCTGAGATGAATTTCAACGTTTGCATCGTGCCTCGTAGATATACCACAGAGGATCACAAAATATGAACCATATCAAAATAACAAAATGAGAATATTTTTATACGTAAAAACGAAAAGAAAATTCAATGTCTTTAAGGAACAAAAATTGTTTGTTCGGTGGTATTAGGATGTAAATTTAATGCCTTAATTAAATTTCACGTATATAGGTATACGCGAGGGGATTAGGGGTGGGGGGTTAACCGGAACAAAAATTGAACACGCGCGATGTAAACGAGTTATTCTTATTATTAACGATAATGTCTTAACGTATTTTAAATACTTTTTTCGCGTGTACCAGCTAACAGTATGAGCTGACTCGTGATAATCGTCGATTTACAGTGCTGATTATGTAGAAACATTATTAAGGGTGGAGTCTGGAAATCGATGAATTTTCCATTGAGTTGTCGGCTGCGAGACTGTGAGGATGAGGTGAAGAGGCGCGGTGCCACACGAAATACGTATACCGAATACGTCGATACGTCGTTCGCGACCACAGAATATACATACAGAGAGCACGAATACAATATACACCCTGACTTTACAAACTCATCCGAGTACTAACTAAACCGTAAACGTCTTGAAATGTGGACTAGTCAGCTAGAAGCTGTCCACACGGAGGTGTGGCAACTCGATGGAGCCACTTTTTGGGTGACACCCACATCGAAGGCGGAGTCTGACTACATGGAGGGAGTATAGACCTATGAACATCATTTGTATTGAAAAAAAACCTGGTAACGACGTGTGTGGCCCGTTATAAAGAGACGTAACAGTAATAAATTGCGTTAAGAGAAGAAGCATTCCCTCTGACAGGTACGACACGATTATCTCCCCGCTCCTCAACATGGTCTCGGCCACCGACAATAAGCCCGTGAACCATATAGCAGCAGCAGACTAGGTATGCTTTTTTTATCCTCCCTCCATCCTTCTTCATCTTCAGGGTGTTTCGTTTCGATGCTTCTTAACCGGCCGCGCGGCGCGTTCGGCGTTCATACTGTAGATTTATTCGTGGATTTGTTAAAATGCTAAAGTAATACTGCTGCGTATGAAGAAGTTGCTGCTTTTCTTTTCTGTTCTGTTCTTTTTTTTTCCTCCACCGAGCTGATGCTGTGCAATATTTGCTAATGTAATGATATTCCTCGAACGTTATGTAAATACCGATGCCACTGGGTGCACCATCAGCATCAGCAAAATAGGTACGCTCTTCTGAGCGCAGATGGGCGAGATTATTGGTAATGTATTTATGCGCGGGGCTGAATACTACCTACTTTACGTATGAAAGCTAAGATTTTCGTGAAAAGTGACGAAGTGGAGGATTGACTCTGTGAAGTTGAAATAAAGCTTTTAAAAATAAAAACTCATCGTTTGAATTACCTTAGGCTTATTCGCCGCTTCGTATAGGTATGCATGCAAAAGTCAGGAGGTCTAGGTATGTTCATTTCGTGACTCTGAATTTGGAAGAAAAATCAACTTTTTAAAAAATTGATTCATTTAAACCAATAATCATGGTTGTACATACATAAATTTGACAATCTTTTATACTCATTTTGGTAGATATGCTTGCAATTCATGCGAGGTTTTCATTCTGCGAACATTGGAATGGTTGAATAATTTTTCAGCTTGGAAGGTGGGTTGGTATACCTACCTATACTTTTTTTGATTTAATTAAAAAATTCATGATACCCAAGTGAGAAAAAATTACCTACATTCAATTTTCTGGTTCAGTTCCTGTCTTCTTGTGGGTGTTATGCAATGAAATTGAGAGATTAGCGAGTACCTACGGAAATAATTAGCCTAAATGCTAATTTCTCAATACCTATCTTTAAAAAAGATTAGGCTTACTCAGTTGAATTGAGCTCACCCCAACGCATGCATATCGCATGACACTACAGAAGCATTCATTTTCTTCAAATTCCAATCAGCATTTTACCGGTTCCGGATCTGCGTTGATTTTGTTTGTGATCTATGTACCCATACCTATTTCTTGGTTCGAAAAATGTTTCAACAAATTTCTCTTTTTGATATTTTTGTTCTGAACTCTAAAAATTTTGATGCATACCTATACTTATTACTGGGTCATTCCACGTTAATTGAACCAAGAAGTGGTAGGGGGGTTTGGCGATTTTTTTGAAATTTTTCCTGTAGAAAGACTTTTTAAAGGCATGACCAATGGCGTAAATCGCAGCCCTCTAGCCCTTTCTTAGAAGCTGCTAAGGGGTGTCAAAGTTTTCAGTGAACTTAAAATATCACCCATTTCAGCAGTGGATTACTCGATAACCGCGATACCTACCAAAATGGAACTTTTTCTCATAGTTAGGGGTTGTAAAAGGCTTTTTGGTGATATCATAAAAATCAGTGTTGCCACTTTTTTTCGTACAAAAAATTAGCTCAAAAAATTTCGAAACGTAGTTTTCACATCGTTCCGACTCTCAAAAATTCTGAAAAAAAAATATTATGGACAACATTTCTTGCTGAACAACATATTAAAAAATTGGGCTGATAACATGTTGTAAAGTTGATTTAAAAAAATTCAAAATTTACGAAAAAATGCGATTTTTTGATTTAAAACATGAAAAAAAGTTTTGATAGGTGAAGTTGACCCATCTGACCCCTATTTTTACGTATCTGTTGCAAAAGTTGAAAAAACCCTTTCACTCGTTGAAATGAACTTCTCACAAAAAAAATCAAAATTCGAAAAGATTCAAAAAATGAACGAATTTTTATTTTTTTGTTGTACCTAAGTGTAATTTTTATCAACTTTTTCATGAAATACGTCAGAAAGAGGTCAAATAAGATAACTGAATGAATTTAAACTTTTTTTGATGTTTGAAATTGAAAATTGAGTTTTTTCGAATTTTGATTTTTTTGTGAGGAGTTCATTTCATTGAGTGAAAGGGTTTTTTCAACTTTTTCAACAAATACGTAAAAATAGGGGTCAAAGCGGTCAACTTCACCTATCAAAACTTTTTTGATGTTTTAAATCAAAAAATCGCATTTTTTTGCAAACTTTGAATTTTTTAAATCAACTTTGCAACATGTTACCACCATCCCAATTTTTTAATAATTATGTTGTTCAGCATGAAATGTTGTCCATAATATTTTTTTTCAGAATTGAGAGTCGGAACGATGTGAAAACTACGTTTCGAAATTTTTTGAGCTAATTGCGCCATTGGTCATCCCTTCGAAAAGTCTTTTCACAGGTAAAATTTCAAAAAAATCGCCAAACCCCCCAACCACTTCTTGGTTCAATTGACGTGGAATGACCCTACTTATAGTCGGAGGGCCCGCATAAGGATCTATTGCACATCCCTGCCGATCCTCCGGGACAACTTTTTTCTCAAAGGGGGAGTCCTAAGGAACATTTTTAGCCCTTGTCCTCAAAAAAAAACAATTTTGATTATTGACAAGTCAGCCAAAATCGCAGATTTTGCGTTCCAATATAATTTTTTAAACCTTACAAAGGTAAGTAAGTATCTACGTAGATCGAAAAAGCAGGCAAAAATTTATCATCTGACAAAATTTCATGTGCTAAAGTGCCTTTTTTGATTTTTGGTGAATTTTTGAAAATCAAAAGGCCAAAAATGAAGGGAAAAAATCAATCAAAATCTTACCAAATTGATCTAGAAAGCTGAAATTTGGGATATATACTCTATTTTTGATCTGTCAAATCGATTGGAAACTGCTTCAGACCATTTAGAGTACCTAGTTCTGGAGCCTCGAGCAGATTTTTAAAAATCGAAATTCCCATCAAAATGTCATCAAATGGAGTTGAAAAGACGAAACTCATTCTGCAAACTAAATTTCAATACGCTACGAAGTCGACTGCAGGTGGATTTCAAGTCGTTCTGGAGTCTCCAGCGACTTTTTGAAAATTACCGGAGCATCCAGTAGATTTCTGAAACTTGAAATTTTCACAAAATTTCATCAGATGGAGATTTTAAAATTATTTTCCAACTGGCTACATCGTCTTTTCAGCATTGTGGTTAGCTTTATAGGTCGGATACAAAACCCTGCACTTTTATAAAATTATCATATCTTACTTTTTTGCAAAAAATTGGTATCAAATTCTAAAATTTGCAAAAAACGTCGTTTCTTGCTAAAAACTGTAATTTCTTGCAAAAAATTCTAAAAAGTCTCATTTTTTTCCAAAATTTTGCTTTTCTGTTTGGAATTGTCAAAAAATTCCAAAAATTGAAAAATGCATCGCTTTATCCCCATCAATTGCTAAAAAGTCATGGCCTTTAAAAATTGTGGTTCTTTGTCGAAAATTCCGAAAAATCTCACTCTTTTTTCAAAAAGTTGTCCTAAGCAGTCATACGTTTTTGCCAGAAATTGCTAAAAAAAAACTTTTTTGGCTGAAATTGTCACATAAACTCGCTTTTTGTCAGAAATTGCGAGGCTTCTTACAATTGCCAAAAAAAATTAGCTTCTTTTAGACATTTGAATTCAAAACGAAAAGTTCAGATTTTTCGTTGATTTTATTCTGCATGAAAATTATTCTGTCACTTTTTTCATTACTTTTTGGTAACTTTTTAGTTGCTTTTTGGTTATACCTAACTTTACAATTAACGCAATCTAGAACACTCGAGAAAAAAAATTTAAAAAAATTTTCTGGGAGTGAATTTTTGATTACTAAAGTAAGTAAGTTAATATATGGGGTGAAACTGCCTTTGATTCGGATCTTGGGTTTTCAGCTATTTCTCATTGATTTCTAAATTTTGTGCATTTAAGCGGGTTTTCATCCTCACATGAGGGAGGTCGTATACTCCCCCCCCCCTCGCACATGATTTTCAGGGATTTGAATATTTGCAGTCTCTTGAACATTGAATCTGCCAACTGAGGAATTTCCTTGCTTCAGTAGCTCCATGATTAACTCTTTGGCCCCTTCGAATTCGTCGATATTACATTTCAATGAGAGCATTCAAGATATTGGTAGTACCATACTTACCCTGTGAATTGAATCTATTGATTAACAGGGTATCTAACAGGTAGTGAAAGTAGTGAAAAAGTAGTAAATTTAGTCAAAAAGGGTAGTGAAAAATGAAAAAATTTAAACGTGCAACAAAAACCTTCAAATCATTTTTTAGAAGTTTATTCTTGATAAAATTGGCAACAGTGTTGTTGGAAATGTGACGTAAATTTATCCGCTGAATTTTCCTCCAATTTCAATTTTTTGACTTTGTTGATTTTTTACACGTAAGGGGGGGGTCGGTCACCTGTCAGTTTTCTGAAAATTTGGTTGAAAAAGGGTAGGTATAGTGAAAAAGTAGTGATTTTTTCATCGAAAAAAAATCCGTTTGATACTGATTAACCAACGACCGCATTTATTTAACTGTTCATCGAGTGTAGTTTGAAATTTAATGTGAAGATGAAGAAAATACGTTTACTTAAGAGTTGAGGGTAGTGACCCTGAATTTTTTTCAATTTTTCACCCCAAAAACGACCTTAGAATCCCCTTACAAAAGCTTCAAATTATTGTGGAATGGATAAAAAAAAAGGCCAAAATCTGGAAAAAAGATAGATTTTTTTACATTTTTTGATAAATTTTCTATCAGTGGTAAGTGGTATACATTTTTCCTTATTGAAAAAAAATCACATCTGAAGAAAATTGATACCTATATAAAAAAATAGTTGAAGCTTGATTTCAAAAAAAAAAAAAAAAAAAAAAAAAACGAATTAACGGCGGGTTTTAAAATTCATTTTTGAAAAGAATCAAAAAAGAGTTGAGATTCAACTCTGTGCTGGAGTTAAAATAAAAAAACTCTTTGCACAACCCTGGTTCTGTCATAAAAAATTAGTTCATAGCGTTTGTCTCAGGGATTGGCAGACTCTGAAAAAAAAAGTCAACTCTTTTCAAACTCAGTCATCAGAAGAGTGAAAATCTATTAAAATACGATGATTAAATATGTATAAATAATCAAGATATGTACATTGGTTACATCAGAGCCCAAATAATGAGCATAGTTTATTAAAATCCAAGTTGGAATAAAACTTGAACAGATGAGATAGAACCTGGATGAAGGAACTGGAAAATGACGAGCTGATGAATTTCTGAGTGTTTCCATAAAGTGGGTGGGAAAAGGTGCGTTGATAGGCCTAACCGGCCATTAACTGAAAAGTTATAATAGAGATTCGCACCGATGCGGAACGGTGCAGCGTCATGGGAGACATTTGGATTATATTAATTGAAATAAACGTTTTTAATATCATTGTCTCTGTATTCTCATCCATCTGTGCCTTTGTGTTAGTTATTTTTTTTTTTTCATTTGTACGTTGAATGCCTTTCAGTGGCTTTCGTAAAGATCACGCCAGTTGTATCTACGCGAGTATAGATATTATTATAGGTACCTAAGCTATCTAATTTAGAGGTTTTATCGTGCAACCAGATTTCTACGCCGCATAACATATGCGACCATTTTTATCGACGTTATTAGATGTATAAAAGAAAAAATATAGCCATCCCCCTTTTTTCGTGACAAGATGGTACCTCTTTATGTACGTATACTACGTGTATGCCTTTAAGTACCCTAACTACCTACATGTATACGTATATTATAATGAGGAATACGTACCTGCTATACGTTATATACTCTGTATATAAGTAATTTATACAGGTCATTTGGCATTTGAACATTGTACATGTACTTATTAAGAATAGTTTTCGTTTCCGATCACGTGTCACGGTTTCATATAGGCCCAAGTTATTAGGATAATGAGCGCAGCCAGAGAAGCAGTGCGTGGATGCCCTGGCCTATACGAAGAATAAAATAATTTATTCTGTTATAATGGACGCTGTAGGAGCTTTATGCAATAGGATTGTGCGCAGGTTTGGAAAAGGTCTCGCTGGAGCATCGGTGATTATAGTGAAAGTTCCGTATGCATATCGCGACAAAAGCCCATGATAAATATTCAACGACTCAACGAGCCAGTCAGAAGTGTATTATTAGTTTGAATAATTGTATTATAAACGTATGTACCTATGTATTAAGCTCATTATAACAGTTTTTTCAAGAATGGTCCATGGCATTCATTTTCAAAAATTGGGAAACGAGATCATCGTTCCGTGACCTATCGTTGATTTTAGACTCGATTACGTGTTCGATGTTAATGTTTGGTGATATTTCTAAGGTGAAATAATACGCAAGGAACAAGACAGATTTTACAAAGGGGAAAAAGATTCTAGGTAGTATAATTACCTAGGTACTTGTTAAGTAGATATAGCTACGCCTGGTTTAGGAAAATAATCATCTGTATAGTATTTGATAGGTGTTTAATGCATTTTTATTTAGTTTCTTAAAATTTTATTCGAGTCTTCCTTTTACCAATATTCATTTTTGACGTTTTAAACCGGTTTGTCTCTGTATGTTTTGTATTCTTTTTTTTTTTACAAATAAAAAATTGAAGTAGAAATTGCGTTTAAATTTAAAATTAAAGTATATTATATGCAATACCTACACAACCAAATGCGTAGACTACGGTTTTCAACCTCCAGCAACTGAACTATGCGTTTTTATTCGGAGGAACCGACCGTTTTTTTCTATTTTTAATGGAAATTATTCAATGGGAACCGGTTGCCGATTCATTGAAGAATTAACATAGTTCAGTTTCGGCTTCTTTACATGATTTTTATATTCTCGCCCTGTTCTGTTGATCGAAGAAATAGTGTGGGTATATTATGGTAAACGACTAAGCGTATTGATTCGGTGATTTGTTTCTCTCTCTTTTTTTAATCTACGATCAATGTCAACAAATTGGTCAAAATGTCAAGATCATGGACTGTGGTCCTACTGGATAGGTACCCGAAGTTGATTTAAACAGAATGTGGGTGGTTCGTCCAGTTTGAAATTCCTTGCGCCTTTGTTTGACTGACTTGGCAACTATATTGACGGCAACGTTCGTGATCAGAAGTTCGAAAAGTTGCATATACATGGTTTGGAAGGGTTTAGATGCTTCGAAGAGAAAAAAACCAAAAGTTGAACATTTTAAGAAAAAGAATACTTTGTTTTTTTTGGACAGCAAACTGCGTATGAGTAAAACAATCTCCTTCCGTCAACAGTAGAATGGACCAAGACGCAGGAAAAATTTCAAATTCTCAAGTCAAAACGTCCTTCCTTCGGCGAGATCAAAGTTTTGAAATATTTTGTATGTTTCGAAAAAAAATTAGAGTGATATTTTGATGTGCTTTTTTCGTGTAAATGGAAATTAGATGGTCATTTAATTTCAATTATTTTATCTTGACGAGATTCTGTAATCATAAAAATTACCATATTATTTTGAAAGAAAGAAACTATTATAGGGCTCGGCTCGTACTCTATGTTTTTTCGCAAATGTTCGAAAATTTAATTTTCTTTCACTAAGCCCTACCTTTTGCTAAAATTATATCAAAGTGTCTTTTTCTGCCAAAAATACTAAAAACCTCACATTTGGTCAAAATTTGCAAATAGTCGTGTTTCTTGCTAAAATTGTCGCTTTTTCACAAAAAAATCCAATAATCTTGATTTTTTTCCTAGAAATTGCTCATAAGTAAAACTCGCTTTTTTGCCTAAAAATGGTAAAAATTTTCAATTTCTAATTGAAAAATTGTAAGAAAGAAGTCTCGTTTTTTCGACAAAGGTTGCGAAAAAATATCATTTTTTACCCATAATTTCCAAAAAAAAAGTTCTGTTTTCGCCACATACATATTTTCAGTAATTCTCGTTCTTACAAAAATTGGCAAAAAAAACTCATTTTATTTTATTATCGTTTTTAAAGAAAACATTTCAATATTTATTGATTTTTTTTAAATTGGCAGGTTTTTTTGCCAAAAATGTTAGCTCTTTTTAGCAATTAAAAAATATTTTTTTGTCTCAAAACTGTAAAAAAAATTGCAAAAAAATACATATAATGTCTTCACCAATAATCCTCAATAATTGCTGCTTCTTCTTAAATGAAAAGTTTCAAATGTCTGTTTTTTAACGCAAACTTTGCTTTTCAGCAAAATTATAAATTCCAAAAAATTGCATTTTTTTTTTTGAAAACTGTCTAAAAGTCGATTTTTTTTTCAAGAATTGCTAAGAATTCTTTTCTTTGGTTGAAATTCTCACAAATTTGTTTTTTTCCAAAAACTGCAAAAATTCTCATTTTGCTGGCCAAAAATTGCCAGTATGTCTCGCTTTTTAATCAAAAAATTTCAAAATATGTATGTAATAGTTCAACTTTTCAAAGTTTGTTTCATTTTTCTGTTAATTTTTTCTGCATTAAAATGTTTTGCTAACTTTTTTTTATTGCTGAAATTCCTTTTTTTGAAAGAAAATCAAGCATGAGCCCCGCCTTTATTTTGAGAATTCATGAACTTGACATAAATAAACTTTGAGATTTTCTAATGATTTAAACGTGATGATATAAAGTAGGTACTCAAGACGTCAAAAGACCACTTACCAATTGAAACATTTGAAATTTTTTTGATGAAAAGGTTAAACATTTACCAAAAGTTTGAAATGTTTTTATTTTTCTTGTTGAGGGCAGTGGATGAGTGGACCATAATTTTTTTGATGGCTCTGTTTAAATTTAAAAAAAAAATAATAATAATGTAAAAAGATCCGTCCTATAGTAGGTAAATAATTTCTATGGATCAGGAAGGGGAAAGTGAGGCTTTTCAAATTTTTTTCACAATTTCAGAATAGCATAAAACTTATAAAGGTGAATTTAAAAATTCTACTATTCTTTACCTATATTTCTAGCTCTTTTATTGTTCTTCGAAGTCTGAATTTTGAGAATTTGATTAGTGCCTGGTGAAGAGAAATGTCCTACAGGGAGGGGGGGGTAAGTTTTCAACTTTTTTAGAAGCAAAAATGAAAGAATTATGGTCAAATAAATACATTAAGGCCTTCCCCCACCCCTCCACAGGTCCAAGTTTTGAAATTGTATCACGTGTTATTTTTTTTTAGTTCAGGAGATTTTATTAATCACTTGTTCGATTGTAATTCTACGATCTTGGGGAGACACATTATTAAAAGCTAATACATATTTTGAGAACTCCTGAGAACCTGATGAAAATGAACTTCGCATTTTTTTAAAGGTCTAAAGACAATGATATTCGAGCATGGAAGATATCAAGAGACCACTTGAAACATCAAAGAATTTTTGAAATTTTCAAAACTCGAGCTTGGAGGGGGAGGGAGGTCAAATATTAACCAAACAATTTGAATTTTTTCCTACGACTTATTGAGGTCATTTGGCCATGATTTTTTTGTTGAGCTTGGGCTTCATCAAAGCAGGTTCATCTTTAGAAGGGTTAATGTTTCCTCATTTTATCTCTACTTGTGAAGAACCATTTTTTCGCTTGAAAACTGTAATGTTTTACTGTCATCAATGTATGTAATTCTCAATCAATAGTGACTAAAATGAGCTTTTTTTTGTACATTTCCCGAAAAGTGATGAAAATGAAAGTGAATCTAGAACAAAATGTTTGGAAAAAATATCAATATTTTTTCTAATAAGGAATAAAAAAATTATGATCTTCTGAAGAACGGTTAAATATTGATTCGAAGTGCTCACATTTTTCAAACTTTCAGTTACAATGTGAATGATATGGCACTAGTTATATCATACTTAATAGGATTCTTGAAAATAGTAAAATCTTTCAAAGCCATTTCAAATAACCAAACGAAACCATAAATACAAAATTTTTTTAATGAAAAAAAAGGACGAAAAAAATTCATAAACAATAAAAAGTAAAAACTATTACAAGATTACATCTAAAACGTAAAATAATAGTAAAAATACCGTTTAAAAAATACCATACGAAGGAATAAATAAAGTGCAAAAAAACAGAAAATGTTAAGGTGTCGAGAAAAATTAGAAAAAAGATGAGGAAGAACAAAATTACACACGAAAAATAGTATTTTTTCATCATACGTAACATTTGACGAGCATGAGCTGCCACATACATATTACATACGTATTAGAGAACACACAAAAAAAATACATATGACACTCAAGAAAGAGGAACCTTTGCATAAAAAAAAAGGAATGATTAAAATCATTATCATAAATTCAAAAAAAAAAAAAAAAAAAATAGCGGGAACCCTTCAAGGAAAAAAAAATACTATGTTTGATCTCGCTGGAATTCACAGGATAACGTGAAATTCAGTCCAAACAACAAATTATGTTTAAAAAATTGGCTAAAAGGAAATCAAGAAAAATACAATATAACAACAAGTTGCCTTACAAAATCAACATTAAACTTAACAAAGCTTAAAACATATAACAATTTTTTCAACTCGTTTGGGCATTATGTAGTACATACGTAAAAAAGAAAAGAGAGGCAAGTAAAAAGGATAAGGGCAATACTGCGTGAATAAAATTTAAACTTGTTACGTCATAAAATCAAGTGGCAGTTGATTCGACAAGTGCGATCAAGTTAAAAAGAAAATTAAGTCAATAACAATAACAATTGGCACATCGAGTTCATCTTCGGCGGATTCTCTTCTTTGGATCTTGGATGCATGCTTTTTAAAAAAGATCGATTTTCTTAGATAATTATCGATTCTACGTAATTAGCTGGTAATAATCCTTGTTGGCCTGTACGTTGCACTACCCCGGACATCCATCCATCGTGAATATGAACACAGTTCAAAATAATGTCGCCGTCCATAAAAGATACTTCGTCCGATTCACGAGCATCGTAATCGTACATGGCTCGGTAAATATTCTGTAAAACAAAATATATGATGTTACATCAACTGAAGAATCGTAGTAAAATTATTCTTTGAAAAGAGTTCGAAGTTTTAAAAATAAATTCCTTTTTTTTTTTACAATTAAACAAATTGTACGTATTTTTGTTTTGTCGCAGAATTTCTCCAAAATCAGATGGAAGTTTTTCGAAGCCAACATCAGGGAATTTTTTGTGCACCGGATGATTTTTCGTGAACAATTTTTCAGCATGTGAGTATATGTATTATTCAAACAAGTTAATTTTTAAATTGTTACCCCAGATTTATTTATTTCTTTTTTGGGTGGTGGCATCCTCTGCGAATTATATTGCATTTGTTGCATATGTTGCTGGGGCATGTGTTGCTGTTGCATATGTTGCTGCTGCATGTGTTGTTGCTGCATATGCTGCTGTTGCATGTGTTGCTGCTGTTGCATATGTTGTTGCTGTTGCATATGTTGTTGCTGCTTGTGTTGCTGCTGCTGGTGATCGGTTAAAGATCCATAAAAATTATTCATCGGATCAATATCAGCGATCGAACCGACTCTCGCTGCCGAATTTGTATTCACTAAGCAATAAAAAATAAGTGAGAATTAGTATACAAATAATATTTCGTAAATCAAACAGGAAATATTGTCGCTGTAAATTAGAGTTCAACTTGATTAATGTCATCAATGAATGAGAAAAAAAACGAAACAAACGAGACTAGGATAAACAGTTGAAATAAACACGGCAATCAGTTAAAATGAAAGAAAACACAACAATAAACAAAGCACAGGCGAATTCTTTTCAATGAGGAGAGACTTACTCGTCTATTAGAAATTCCAAGCAGACTGAAACAAATAAATTTACCATCTTAGACCATCGATTCGAATAGTAGACGTATTTTATGAAAAGCAAATACGAAGGTCCAAGATGAAATAGGATTTATTCAATTTATAGTGATTTCTGAAATACTTACAAGGGCCTTTATGTGAACTGTAAATTAGAGTCGAAGATTGTCTAGCTGAGTACGGAGAGTTTTTAGTGGTGGTATGAGATTCGACGACTTTTGCGTGATATGGATCTGGTATGTTGTTCGGCGGAGCTTGTTCGTATTGTGGCACTGGAGTATGATCTGCGTTGAAAAAAAATTGATTAGTAAGATTGGCAGGATGTTGCTTCTAATAATTTATAATTTATTGAACCAATGGGAATATTTTTATTTCGACTGAAATTCTTTGAAAAAGTGAAATCAATTTTTTTTGCGATCTAATGAAAATTTCATTGTTTGATGTTCATATGTTGAAGTTGATCCAAAGTTGCAAAAAAATAAAAAATAAAAAAACGTATTTTTTGGTTTAAAACACGTCTTTTAGATTTGGAAATTGGGCAGCTTTTTTTTGAAATTTAATTAAACTTGAATGCAATTCACCAAATTTCCCAATTCAGTTTTCCAGTTTTTCCAACATAATTTTCCAGCGTTCCGATTTTTATTCTCTTTACAGCGTTGAACATCAAATAGAATTTTAAATTGGCGAGAATCTTATGAACAGTGCAGAATAATTCGATGAAATAACATACTCGTATTAGTAGTAGTTTCTTCAGCTTGACCATTTTCTCCGTTCAAATTTCGTTTCCATTCCATTTCAGCTTTTTTCTTCAAATCCCCATGATAGGCGACGTTACTGAAGAAAAATATAAACATACATAGGTACAAACGTATTGATCAAAAATACCCCCCCCCCCCCAAAATAAAAATAATGGAATTCCAATTTAACAAAAATCTGCATATTTTTATACCTGATTATTTGAGAATTTTGTTTAATCCTCAGAGTTTCGGGATCATCGGCTACTTGAGTCAGTTTACCTTTATTTTTTTCGAAATCAGCGTGATATTTGACCTAATAAGACAACGAAGAAAACGGTAAATTGTTAATTATCGACAATTACGAAGATAAGATAGAGCAAACGGCTAATTCTTGGATACTGACATTCGACTGTATCTTGGTATTTTCGGCGAGTCGTTTCATTTCTGGCGTTTCAGCCACACTCGTAGCCTTCGCCTTGGGTACATGCCTGCGTGAAAGTAAAAATTACAAAGAACCGATTAATGGGCATCATTTAGTCGATTTTTGCATGGAACAATACGTCATTAATATGTCATAACACTATTAAAATGGTACTTTCACATCGGATCCGGTTCGTAAAAACCAGATGATTGACATAACTCGAACCATCTTCTCGCGAACGCGTTATTGTCGAGCGGCGAAACAATTAAATAACAGCGGTAGACGTATGTACTACGACGACGAGCGGAGAAGGTTTATTTACATTCCATAAATGTCGGTGTCATTAATCTTTTTACGGCGCAACTCGGAATAGATTTTGAGACCGCTAGCCGACTGGGAAATACTGAATTCTTACGTAGAGTATTTTTAAAGGATTCGATATTTTTATACTTACGCTTCGCAATATGGATCTTTATTGAATCCTTTGTAATTTCGCATATTCAAAGTCATTCCGCAAGACTGGCATTTGAAACACTGCTTGTGCCATAACTGAAAAAAAAAGTTGAGAATCAAATAGTATTATTTAAATCGACGTAAATATTACGTAAAAATGATTACCCTTTTATAAATTTTAATTAATTTACGTTGAACTATGATTATCGCAGAGTAAATGACCCGTAATAAAAATACGACAATTATCAAGTACAGAGCGCACCTTTCGCCGAACATGATTGTAACACGATATTATCGACATTTTCGTACAATTTGCTCGTACGAGTAAGCCGGAATATTTTATCTCTATTCTAGTATTTGTTAATGACTCACTTTATCTAAACACTTGAGTTCTTCTATCGGATATACGGTTTTATCGCATCTGGCACACCTTTTGTTCATTTTAGTTGGATGAATTCAAATCTACGATCATAAAACAACGCTCAGCTAAATCGAACTGACCGGAAAATAACCTTATGAAATGAAAATATGATTAAATGAAAAGAATTTCGAGTTATTTTCAACTGGTTTAGTGCTTATTCGCTAATTCTCTTCTCTTCTACCAAAATTCATTCATTACTACGATCACAATGATGTTTACGTAGAAAGCACCTAACTGGATAGTGGAGAAATGTGTAAAAATGTCTCGAATTGGCATCGCTGCGTTTGACTTTTAGCCAGCATTTGCTACATTGTGCAACGTCGCTTCGATTGTTTTGATTTGATTACGTGGTGATGATTTGGCAACCCTGAAAATTTCATATCAGTTCAATTTTTTCAGAGGATTTTCTTTTTTCCGATTTTTGCAGTACGGAAAATGAATATTATGGTATTTAAATGAAAATGTAAATAATATCTGTAATTTTTACGTTATTTTGGTGAAGTTCTATACTCATAACTCACACTTGTACGATACGCTTTATCGGATGCACCTCGGTAACCTGATGATCCATTAGCTTTTAATTTGTTGTCGTGTACATAAATTTATTGATAGGAAGCTTCGACGAAAGATTGCTCGTGTATATGATGTAAAATTGAAGAGAAATAATCCCGAATGAGTACTTCTTAGTGATCGAATCATACCATCAACAATCCATCGACGTTGGATCGCTTCGAATTATAAATGTAAGCTATTCGGTGTTAATAAACACTACGAATTTTCAGTGTTATTCTTCGAGCTACTTCTGACGTATGCAACCGCATTATATTTTCTTACTCGTAGAAAAATGGAAACAGAAGACGAATCTGACTTCGTGAGGCCAGAAATCGATAATAATCTAGTGATCAGCAGTCCATCCCCGAATGCGGAATTTTGTCTGGTGTTCGACGATGACGTAGAAGAGCGTTCGGAGCAATCTTCTAGAGAATTGAGCACCACCAGTACTTCCATCGAACCAACAACTAGTAAGACTGATTCAGATCTAGATGCAATCAAAAGAAAAGCAGATGTAAGTCGATCGCTACTTGTCATTATTTACTGCAAAATTTTACATCGAGTAATATTTTAAAATTTTTCAGGAAATTGCCAGTAATTTGCAAAAATTTCGCACCGGTAAGAGTACTGGTACTTCGCAAGATTACGTACCACCTGAAGAATTCAAACGCTATCACGAAACGTCATTATTTGTGGCCCAGAAGTTGAAGGAAGACAGGTAATGAATATTATAATTTTGTGTTTTCTGGTTCTCGACTAGATACTGATGTTGATTTTCATTTTAGACAATTATTTGAAGAGTCTAAACAGAGGAGTGAAGCCGTTCGTAGTAAACGTTCTCATAAAGACATATCAAAATTACCTCCAGAGGTGAGGAAGCTATTTATCATCAGAAGAGAATCTTTACTAAAATTACGAGTATTTTCTACGTGTTTTTTTTTCGGTTTTAGGAACATGCCAACTTCGACGAAATTCGATCCCTGAAGCAGAAAATAGCTAAATTAGAATCAACAGTAGATTATTTACAAGTAAATTCCGGTTCAAGTTTTCTATTTTTTTTCCGTGAATTGGAATCCTTCTAAAGTGTACTGTTTTTCATCAGGATGCGTTAGATGCCAAAGATCGCGTTATTTCTGAAAAAGAAGAATCCATCAAGAGTCTCAGTGAATCCGTTTCGAACGAATATGCCGCTAGACTGAACCTTTTAGAGCAATCTCAAGAGGAAATTGAACGCATAAAGAGCGAACACTTGAAGTCTATCGAACGCATCAATAATTCCAAACAAGAATATTGTAATCAATTACAAATCGTTCGTCAAAAGTGAGTTCTAGTTTTTGATCTGAATTTCAAATATTAAAATAATTCAAGTCATCGCATAATTTTCATTGAATTTTTTTTTCAGGTATTTACACGTTGAAAATGAATTTAAATCTTTGGATTTTACTAGAACCAAATTACTTAATAAAAATATCAGATTGGAAGAAAAAATGGCAAATTTAGAAAATGAGCTTGATAATTTACGAATCCACCAAGAGAATCAACCACCTGTGCCCGGTTAGCCCATTTTTTTCATTTTTTATTCTTCTTTATTGAACAATGTTTGTTTGTTTTTTCATTTGTTCAATCATTCTGTTTTTTTTTTGTTTTTTCATTTTCAGATTTAAACAATTATCTTCCCAGAGAATTATTACAAGATAAACTCCAGAGCGTCGAATTGGTTTTAAATGAATTTTACTCGTATATTTTGGATAATGCCGGATCGAATAGTGAATTACTCGACGACGACGTTCCTTACGAAAACTACGATATCCTGAAAACGTTGGAAAAAACTGGAGATAAATTAGAGTCGATGTTCTACTTGATAAAAGATAAATTTGCCAACGTTTGCGATCTCGAAACATCACTTTCTCAAGCAAACGCTCGAATCGTTGAATTACAACATGTTGTTGATGAAAATAAGCAACAAGAGACTAAATTGAAGAAATTGTTGGCTTCCTTGAAAGCTAAAGTACAATCTGAATCGAACTCTTGTAAAGATTTAACCGAAGAACTGTCCAAATCGAAGGAACGAATCCATCAATTAGAACACGAACTTAGCTCGAGGAGTTCTTCCGAAGACGAATGGAAAATGAAGTACATAGAATTGGAGAAACTCAACGAAAGCATTTCGTATCAATTGAACGAAATGCGCGAAAAAGTCGAAGCAGTGGAATTCGTCGAGGTCTCGTCTCAAGCCAAAGAGAACTCGCAAATCGACTCCTTGAAATGCGAATTAGCTCGTCTGCACGAAGAAAACACTGAAATATCGATGCTGCTGGAAATGAAAACGAGAGAATACGAAGTGCTAATGGTCGAATGCGAAACTCTGCGTAAAGCTCAAGAAGACGGTAGCTCGAGCGATAAAACCGAAAACGATTTTGTCGTTTTGCAGAAAAAAGATGCAGAATCTGCCGAAGAAGATTGGAAAGAAAAATACCACAAATTATGCGAAGATCACGATAAACTTACGCAAACCGTTAGAACCATGTCTGAGAAGGCCATCGAATGGGGTAATGAAAAACTCAACTCGCAGAATTATCAACAAGAAAATCAACATCTTCAGAATCAGTATCAAACGTTGCTCGATCAATTGGATGCTGCTAATCGTGAAATTTCCGATTTGTCCGAGTACAGGAATAGAGCAGCTAAAGAAATCGAATCGTTGAATACGAAACTGGACTCATTAGAGTCTCAGCTCATTGCCAACGAGGATATAATCCGTGATCAAACTTCCGATTACGATTTAATTCTCGGTAAATTACAAGCAGCCGAGGAGCATAATAAGAAATTGCAGAACGAGATTGCGAACTTGGCGAGTAAATCGGCCCAATCATCTCAGCCAATTGAAGATGCTGAATTGGGTCGATTGAAATCCGTCGTAGCTTCGTTAGAAAATGAAAAAGCCAAACTAGTGGAAGAATGCGATAAATTTAAAAGTAAATACCAAAGATTACAAATTTATTGCAAAGCTAATATCAAGAAAGGTGATAAATCTTCCGATGGGAATACCGAAGTTGAAAAATTAAAACTCGAATGCAAAGAATTGAAAAAACGACTCGAGGAAACCGCCGGCAAACTTCAGTCTGATAATAACGACGAGCTAGAGAAATTGAACGCCGAAAATCAAGCTCTTCAAGAATTCTGTAACGAAACTAGACAACGCATCGAATCACTAAAACAAGAAAATTCTCATCTGTTGTCTTTCAAACAAGCTCACGATGATCTTCTGGCCGCCAATCAACGTCTTCGCGAGGCATTGCAACAATCTCAGCAAATCGGAGACGACGAGAACGAGCAAGAGAATCTTAGGCAGCAAAACCAGGTTCTCAACGAACGTTTTCTCGAAATATCTCGTGAACTCGAGCAACTTCAACAAGGAACGCTCGATCAAGGATACGAATTGGATACACTTCGAGAAGAGAATCACGCTCAGAAATCGCGTCTAGAAAAACTAGAGCAGCTTTGCCTCGATAAAGGCTGCCAATTGGACGTACTCCGAGAAGAAAATCAAGTTCAAAAAATTCAAATCGAAGATTTATCTCAAGACAGCTCCGAGCTAGATCTGGTACGAGAGCAATTCCAAGCTCAGAAATTACAAATCGAAGCCTTATCTCAAAGTAGTTCCGAACTGGATGTGCTACGAGAACAATGCCAAGCTCAGCAATCGCGAATCGAGGCTTTATCGAAAGATATTTCGGAACTGGAAGCGCTGCGAGAAGAAAACCAAGTCCAGAAATCACAAATCGAGTCCCTCCAATCGCATCTAGGTCAATCTCCGCAACTGGAGAATGTTCGTCGAGAACTCGAATGGTACAAGCAAGAATATCAAAGTCAGAGCGAATATATACAGGAAATTGGCCATCGTTTAGCCGCTTTAAATAAAGAAAACGATGAATTGAAACAAATGAAATCAGCCATCGACCAACAGTTCTCGAGTCTGTGCGAAGATTCGCGAGCTCTACGCGATCAAGTCGATCGTATGAAGAACGAAAACCAGTCTTTAGATCAAAGTAATCAACAGCTGAAAGAATTCTGCGATAAAGCTCGTCAACAAATAACCATGCTCAGTGAAACTAGCCAAAATTACAAGATCGAGGTGGATTCTCTCAAAGAACGGTGCTCCGAATTGGAAACGATAAATCAAAATTTAAACGCCGATACCTCCAGTTCCGATGAATTAGAACGACTCAAAAGTGAAAACGAATTGCTGGTTGCTACGAACGAGCAACTAATGGAATTCTGCAACAACGCCAAAGCTAAAATAGCCGAGCTCGAGAAAGTGAAAAGAATGTGCGACGAACTACAAGAAACCGTCGACAAATTACGCGAGAATTACGAAACCGAATTGGCTGATTTACGAAATCAGCTGCTGAACGATGATCAAGAAGGCGCCGAAAACGAGGAAAGACTTGCGTTAGAGACTGAACTTGCTCTGGCGTCTGATAAAATCGCCGGATACGAAGAACAGCTTGTTATAACGCGCGATGAACTGATTCGAGTGAAAAACGACTTACACCAGATCCGTAGTCAAGTCCGAACATCGCAGGATCAAGCTGTTGTTTTGATAGCTGAGTGTTCGGCTCAAGTTGCACCCATTTCCGAAGCTCTGGCTCAGTTGAAACTGGAAAATGAGCAGCTGAAAGAACAGAGCCAGAAATACAATCAAAATGCATCGTCTGATCGAGCTCCTCGTATCTTCGATCATTTCCGTTCGAGCAGTCCGGACGCTTGCGAAATCGCCGTGCAGTGTGACGAATCGTTTGAGAGCTGCGTTCGTCAAATGTATCAGCAGGATTTGAACGTGGAACGTGAAAAATACAACGCAGCTTTGGCTTTGATTGTAGCGAAAATAAACGATTTGCAAGAGTGCTGCGATAAGGTTGATAGGGAGTTCAAAGAGAAAGAAGGTATCGTTCTTCACTACAAAGCGAAAATAGAAGAAGAACGTAACCGATACGAGGCGACAATCGATCAGCTGCGCCGATCCATCTCGGAAACTGCGGCAGTCGCTGTTCAAAAACAAGAAGCGGAAATCCAACAGCAAAGTCATAGCAATATGGAACGTTATAAAGAAGTCGTAACCGAAGAACGGGCAAAATACGAGCAAATCATTCATGAAATGCAGCAGAATTTACAACATTACAAATCTCTGGTAGACGAAGAACGTACCAAATACGAACGTATCATTCATGAAATGCAAGAAAACGCGAATAAATTGAGACAGGCTCGAGCATCTGTCGAAGAAAGCCATTTCCAACAACCTAAAATGGACTTCTACGACGATAACGCTGTGCACAGAGCTGCCGATGAGGTCAAAGTATTCGATATGTTCAAAGGTGGCACTGAAACGGTACAAGAAACAATACCGAATGTGAAAAAATACTACGATTATTGCAAAGGTGTCATCAAGAAAGAAATAAAAGATATCCTGAATCCGGAAGACGACGTTGTCGGTGATTGGGCCTCAGATCACGTTATTATCGACGACGATACCACTTCAGCCGAAGACTCCCGTGCTACTCCGATCACGAGTCGATTCATCGACGTCCTGGACGATCTCGTCAGACGTTTTTCCATCACCACTTTCGCCAGCGATTACAAATTTGACGAAACTATCGAAGAATTCTCTTTGGCTTTCAAACTAGCCGAATTGTTCCAAGTTGTGGTCGCCTACTACGTAGATTCTCCTCGAGCTGTGGAGAATCCCTACGCATTGGAATTACTGAAGAAATTCCGTGATGTGGCTCATCAAGTCGACGATGGTAAATCTCCGTCACCGGTCGAGGTATTTGAACCTTCTTCGCATGTTCCCCGAATTGCAGAAGAAGTCGATACGCAGCTACTTATCACTGCCAAACGATTAGATTGCGAGAATCGATATCTTTTACAAGCCATCTCTCTAGTCGAGCATTTAATCGCCGAATATTGGAATTTCGATTCGCCTTGGAATCTGCAAGGTTTAATATTCGAGTTACGTAGAAACATAACCGAAGATACCGGTATACCTTATTACGACCTGAGTGCCACCGAAGCAGATCCGGATTTCGGCCAAAAAGCTATTAACGAGTTTGGCGAAGTGTTCAACGATTGGAAAGAAATGATCGAAAAACATACCGAAACACTAAGCGTACTTACCGAAGTCAAAGAATCCGATAAACCAGCCGCTTACGTCTTGGTCGACGTTTACAAAAGTCTAGAAACAGCTAAAAACAAACTGCACGAGTTGATCTGCGATCTACACTACGTTTACAGCGCGGAGAACTCGTCGAACGTTAATCCGGTCGAATTTTTTGAACAAATCGAAGATATCAATCAACACGTCGAGAAATCCATCAACGCCATAATCAGCGACGAATCCATCAAACAAGACGTAGCCAATATTACAGCATCGTCGGCTGCGGCTGCTCATTCTGATCACGACCATCACCATCATCATTCGCATTCGCACGAAGACTTGTACGACGAGTCTCAGAGTGATGATGCTACATCCGAAGAGCATCATCATCATCATCATGATCATCATGATCACGCCCATCACAGTCACGCGGCCACTGCGTCGACTGATAATACTTCCGCAGAATTGAAAGCTTTGCTTACAGAAAGTAACAGGAAAATCGAGCGTTTGGTTAAAGAACTAAGCGACGTGAAAAATTCGGGAGAATATAACGAAATGAAGCAGCTGCATTCTAAGCTAGATGAAACGCTGTATCAATTGCATTTGAGGGATGTTCATTGCGTTGAACTGACCCAAGAATTGACACAGGTAAATAGCGTTCATTAATTCATTATTGTTCATTTTTTTGGGAAGAATTTTGTCTATTATTGCTGACTCGCCGTCAATTTTTTCTGAAGATGTGTGCTGCTTTAGGGATTAAAAATTGTTTTTAAAAAAAATAAACTTTAAATTTATGAAACATACATTTTTTTTGGTACATACTTACTAAAAGACGTTGATTTGCATGAATGAAAAAAAAAGGAATTTCTTCAGCCAGCCAACTTAAGACAAATTGACATTTTTTTCCCGTACTTTTCTTCTTTACTCTTTATTTTTAATGTTATTAATATTGAAGGGAAAAATTTTTCACGAATCATGCTAATTTTTTCTTCATTTTTCTTTTTCAGCTCCTTTCTGAGAGAGACTCGTTGCAGATAAAATTATCCACTATTTTGAGAGAGAATGAACAGCTCAGGGAAGCAGAACACCAGTCTCCTAGATTAACAAGGAGCATCCCGACTCAGTCATCTAATTTGGAAAATAAGTGAGTTGTGTATTTTTTATTTCAATTCCATCTTGAAATTAAATCGTATCTACGTACAAGCAAAGAAAGTGTAGGTACCTAATAGTTGAACAAAGTTTGAACTGGATAGAGAAAAAAAGAAAATATATCATTCAAAAATGTACCCCCAGGCCAAATTTTAAACGCTGAATTTCGTTTTTTAATTTTTAGTGGGTTTTTGAAAATTTAAATTGGTTTTATTTCAAGTTGAAGAAGTAAAATTTAACCAAGTTCAGGTAGATAGCTGGAAATTAGCTTTTCCCTTATTTTTAAATTTTCAAAAACTAAAAATTTCTGCTTTTTTGTCAAAAATTCCAAATTTTTAATGTTGCTTAAAAAAACAAAAAAAATACGCTTTTTTGGCTGTTTTTAAAAAAAAAGTGTATTTTTTAAAGTTTTTGCAAAAAAGCAAGATTTTGTAGTAATTTTGATAAAAATATGATTTTTTGCAATTTTGACCAAAAATTATTTTCTGTAGTTTTGGCAAAAAACCAAGGCTTTTTGGGGGAAAAACGACTTTTTTTTGCAATTTTGACCAAAAATTCAAATTTTTTATAAAATGAAAATCAAGATTTACGAAAATTTAATTTAGCAAAAATAAGATTTTTTTGGTAATAATGACAAAAAAACGATTTTTCTGTGACCAGAAAAGCAAGACATTTTGGAAATTTTTGCCAAAAAAAAGAAAGTTTTTTTACATTTTTTTGACTGAAAAAATTCTAGTAATTTTGGCAAAAAAAAGCGAAGATTTTTTGGTAATTTTTATAAAAAATTCCCTTTTTTTGCATTGTGGGCTAGAAAAAAAACAGTTTTTTTTGCGATAAGAAAAGTAAAACATTTTTGGAAATTTTCACCCAAAAAAAATTTGCATGAAACAAAGATTTATTATTGGTAATTTTGATGAAAAATTTATCTTTTTTTGCAATATTGTCAACAATAACACAGATTTCTTACAACAAATAAAAACAAGACTTTTTGGGAATTTTAGCCTTAAAATAACTGTTAACAAGATTTTTTTATCACCAAAAAATGCAACACTTTTAGAATATTCTGGCAAAAAAAATTTCTGTTGTTTCGTCAAAAATACAAAAGTTTTTGGCTATTTCGATTCAAAATGACAAAAAAAAAGTTTTTTACAATTTTTTTTTTTTTTTTTTTTTTTTTTTTTTTTTACAAATTAATATGACATTAAGTAGCATTTTTTGCTATTTTTGATAAAATGCTGATTTTATTCCAATTTTACCAAAAAAAAAAAAAAAACTATGTTTTGCTACAAAAAAATCTAGACAATCTCAAAATTTTCACTAAAAGTTTTTTATGCTATTTTGGCAAAAAATAATATTTCTTGGAAATTTTGAAGGAAAAAAAACTCAACCAGAAAAAAAATGTTGACGACAAAAAAATCAGAACTTTCTGTAAATTTTGACTAAAAAACAGGTTTTTACTTTTTTCTAAAATTGTGGCAAAAAACAAGACTTGCTGGAAATAAAAGTGGAAAGCGCGATCAAAATAAAATAAAAAAATTGTCTTTTCTGGAATGGGGGGGAGGGAGGTCCTGAACTATCGTCCACTTTTGTGCATTAAGGATGTTGGGGAAAGGTTATTCGATAAATTGTTGATTCGAGAGAAATTGGCAATTTGTAGTTTTTTTATTCAAGAAAATGTTTTCGGGGGAATGTTCGAGAACCGCTCGTCCAAAACAATTTGTAATGTTTAGAGAAAAAAATCGCTGAAAGTTCCATTTTCTAATAATTGTTCATGTGTGGGAGTTCATTCAAAAGAGTTATTCACTGGTTTGTTTTGCTCCATAAAATTTATATTATTCATGATTAATTTTAAAAATCGCCCCTAAAACATTTTTTTTTTAATTTTTAAAATTTTCAAAAACTCACTAAAAATCTAAAAACGAACCTCAGCATCTGTAATTTTGCGTACAGGGGTTTTAGAACTTGCTCTTTCGATGTAACTTGGTTTTGTTTAAATCGGCGAGTGTGAGTTCGAAAGGTTCCCTTGTCAGAAAAAATTACGAAAATTATTGCTGTAAATTTTAAAAATGTTGATGAGAGAAACGCAACCGTCTCTGTTGCAATTTTAAAACTATTAATCAACTAATGAAATTTCTTTTAAAAATTTCAGACTAGAAGAATTGCAACAAGTCAACTACATGAAAGATCCTCGAATATCCGAAGCTTCTAGGTTACATCACGCTTCTCAAATGCAACTATTTAGCGAAGATGCAGCCGAGTCGTCCTCTAAAAGTAATCTTTGTTCAAATACATATGTATTTCATTTATTCATCTTCGTATTCGTTTAGTTATTCTATTCGTTTTTCATCTTGATATTCGCAGATAAAGAAAACAAGGAATCTGGCGGATTCAGCCTGTTTAAATGGATCACTGGAGACACCGACGATAAATGAAAACAATCCGGTAGCATGTGATAATGTGAACTTCAAAAATTAATTACACGATTTCAATACCGCGATGGCAATGACGCGTGTGACATTAATGCCTACGATGATACTTCCATTAGCGCAATTCGGCAATTTTTTATGTTTAGCATTCCGTTCGTTACCTTTGTATTAGTAATTTTGTCTTGGAAATTGAAAATACCTACGGATGTAAGAGGGTTATATCGAATAAGAAGAGTCAGGTGAAGGACTGGGTATCGCTCCTTCGATCGGTGCGAATTGTCTTAATACGAATTTTATATTGTTTGCCAATATCTATATCTACCTACCTATTTTCAAAGTAAATATTTATTTGTTTTCTTCGGCGTTGTTAATGGAATTTGTTTTGTATACGGAAAAGCTTCGATAATCTAGCGAAGTACTCGGTCTAAAGGTACCATCATGATCGACAGTGTGTTGTTTTTCAGCAAAGCTTACGATTTCTTTCGAAGACGTAATACGAAAAGATTTTTGCACTTGAGTAAGCCTATATTTTTTATTTCTTTTTATCGTATTCTCTTAAATCTTAGACTGTTTTCGATTTATTCGTATTTTTTTTGTTTAGGCAAAAAAGAACTACTTTTGATTCACATTTATAACTCCGCGTGTATCGGTATCTTCGCGTACATCCTTTGCAAAAGTTTCTACTCGATAGAATGGCCTTGTTTCAGTATCAACGATTGTGCCGTTTGGTTACTTAGCTGGAATCACGTATCGATCGCTATAATCATTTTAACCTCAGCATCGACGTACCGAAGAACGAAAACTATTCGTTGTTTCAACGAAGGCGGCCTTTTTGTCGAAAAATGCTGCGAATTTATTCATCGAAAATCCATGCGACAAGTTTTGTATTATTTTGCCACAGCAACGACGGTATTTTTGATGAAAACGGTCACTTCGCTGCTGCACAACAAAGACATAAATCCTATAATATTTCTGGTCTACAGCACGTCGTACTTGGTACCGTTGACTATGGAATGTTTGGTCATCTGTTTATGCTGCGTGGTCAAAGATACGTGCGAAAAAATCAACGAAATTTTACACTCGTTGAGCGAAAAAGATTACAGTAGCGTTTTACTAGCGTTGAACTTGAAAAAAGTTATGAAAATACATCAAGAATCGTGTAATTTTCTGCGAACTGTTACCACGTGTTTCGATAAAGATTTACTGATCGATTTAACTTTCAATATGGTCTGGTTCGTCGTTTATATTTATATCATTACGGTTTCCTTGTGGAAAATCGAGAGCTACGAAGGCGAATTCTGGAAAGTATGGAGTGTACTGCTGGAAGTGTTGTTTTTAACTTTTAGGGTTTGCTTTTTATCGTATTCGGTGAATTCTGTCGATCTACAGGTGAGTTATAAAAGATGAAGCGTAAGAGTAGAACCCCATTATTTAGGTATGCGAAATAATCAGGGGAATATTAAGAAGAAGTAATGAATTACAGGCGCAGAAAATGCTCATAAGATTGCGAACATTTCAAGAATCGAAAAAATTGAATTATGCGTATTCTAAACTGGTAAGTGAATATGAATAAAATTCGAAATCAACGATAGGTAACTGATATGAATTTTATGTACTACGATTAATTTTGATCTTTCTCATCGGAATTTTCCAAAAAAAATTTTCAAATGAATTTTGTTGTATAAATTTTCAAAACTTACCTAACCTATTTTATTTTTAAAATTTTGCTTTGAGAAAAATTGTACAAAATTTTAGTTTTTAAACAATTTATTTTGCCAAATTAGATTTTGAAACTGGATTTTTCAACTTGCAAATTTTCAAAGATTTAATTTTTTTGTACATGAAAAGTTTTTAAAGTTTCGCTTTCTGCCAAAAAATGGCATAAAATCTGTCCTTTTGTCATAATTACCAAAAAGTTTTGTTTCTTGCTAAAAATTGTTGCTTTTTTGCAAAAAAAAATTCCAAAAAGTGCCAATTTTATGATAACTTTTTCTTCAAGAATTGTCCAAAATCTTTTTATGACCAAAATTGCCATAAAGTCTTCTTTTTTTGTCAATAATTCTCAAAAATTCCTGATTTTTGGAAACATTTTCGAGGTCTCGCTTCAAGTTGAAAATGTCAAATGTTCTTGTTTTTTTTATTAAATTGACTGAAATTTTCACAATTAGGAAAATTGCTAAAAATTTATGTTTTTTTTACAAAAAATTCCTGTCTCACCTTTTTTTAAAAATTTCCCAAAATCTTGTTTTTTGCGACTAATTTGGCGCCAAAAATGTTTACTTTTTTTGCCAAAGTTTTCAAAGACTTGTTTTTTGACTAATGTTTTCACTTTTCAACAAAAATGCTAAAAAGTCTCACCTTTTTTTAAAAGAATTATTCCAAAGTCTCGTTTTTGGCCAAAATTGCAAAAAAAACTGTCACATTTTCGTAAAGCTCCTTTGGCAGAATTGTCAAAGTCTTACTTTTTGTCAAAAATTGTCAAAAGTTCTGGCTTTTAAAAGTGGGAAAAAATTTCAGCTAAAAATTGTCGTTTTTTCTTTTACAAAAAATTCCAAAAGTCTCAATTTTTTCTAAATTCTTTTACAAGAAATATTACACAAAATTCTCTTTTTTACTTAAGATTTCCAAAAACAATCACTTTTTTGTCATTTTTTTTTTTTTTTTTTTTTTTTTTTTGGGTGTTTGTAATTACTTGATTATTACACCCGTCGTATGAGATTTAAATCGAGTTGGTAAGGTCAAGTTTTTTAATTAGGTCTAAGAATTTTTTAATTTCGGAAGGGTCGTCTGGTATGAATAGGGATCTTTCATCTATTTGTAGGGACAGTCTGTGCTGATGTAAGGAGGGACATTGAAATAGTAAGTGTTGGACAGATATAAGTTCTGAGAGGCAGAATTGACATGTGGGTTTTGGGGCCTTTTCATAGAGGTGATTGTGTGTGATTTTTGTGTGGCCAATTCTCAGTCTGGTTATAATGATTTCTTCAAGTCTGTTTAAGTGGGAGAGGTTTTTCCAAGGATGGACTAATTTTTTATGTTGAAAGAGCTTGTTTGTGGTTTGAAGGGACCAAAAGTTTTGCCATTTCTTAAGTGTGTTTTGGGTGAAGATAGATTTGAGGTCGTCAGCTGTGATAAATATAAGGGGAGAAAGGATGGTGGCAGATTTTGCATTAATATCTACAATTTCATTTCCTAAGATTCCAACGTGGCTGGGTACATACATAAACTGTATGAAGAAGTTTGAATTTTGTAAGTCAAATAGAGTTTTATGAATATTTTGAATTAGAAGGTGATCGGAAAAAAGATTTTGGATAGCAGTTAGTGAGCTGAGGGAATCACTTTGAATTAAGAAGGACTTATTTTCTGATTCATAAGTGAGTATGTCACAGAGACAGTGGAAAATAGCTGTGAGTTCGGCAGTGTAGATTGAAGAACAGTTATGGATTTTAAAATTTGAAATTCTATCATTTATAGAGTATGCATATCCTGTGTGAAGTGTTGGTATTTTTGATCCATCTGTAAAGCAAAGATTGAATTTTTTGTATTCTGATAAAAGTTCAAGATAGTTCTGTTTTATTACTAATGGAGAGTGGCTATTTTTTGGGTAGTTAATAAGCTGTAGGTTGACTTGAGGAGGTTTTAGAAGCCAAGGGGGGTATAATATTGGTTTTTGGATGAGAGTTTTGGGATTGATTTGAAGATCATTCAACATTGTGATGAAATTAGAAATGGGTCCTTCTATATGATCAAAATGTTGGGGGTTGGGTGGGTTAATTGAGTTTTGGAGTGGATGGGAAGGGTTGGTGGATGCATTTGAGATGAATTTGTTTGTTATGAGAGTTCTTCTGAAATCTGGGGGTAATTCTGCTGCTTCACAATATAGGCTATCTATTGGAGAGGAATAGAGGGTTCCTAAACAGATCCTTAGGGCTGAATTTTGAATTGTTTTTAGGATATTTGAAGTTTTATTTGAGATATTTGTAAAACATGGGCTTCCATACTCAATTTTACTGCGAATTAGAGATTTATACAAGTGAAGTAGGAGTTTGCGAGATGGTTTATACTTGGTGTTTTTGATTATTTTCAACAGATTTAGGCGTTTCATGATATCTGATTTTACTTTTAGAAAATGAGGAGTCCAATTTAGTTTTCTATCAAAAGTTAAGCCAAGAAATTTAGTTGTGGTTTTGAATTCTAAAGAGTGTCCTTTGAAGTTGAGGATGAGATCTGAAGGAATCTTATTTTTTTTGGTGAAAAGTATACAGTGGGTTTTTGACTCAGAGAAGGTTAGACCATTTGAATCTGCCCATGATTCAATTTTTTCAAGGGTTTCTTGGATTACTTGAAGAGCTAGTTGAATATTATTTGAACGAAAGGAAATGTTTATATCATCAGCAAAGATTCTCAGAGAGATGGGTCTAGAAACAACATTGGAAATGTCATCAATCAAAAGTATAAATAAGACTGTGCTAAGAACTGAACCTTGGGGGACTCCATTTTCAATTTCAAAAAACTCTGAGTATGTATTGTCAACTCTCACTCTAAAAGTACGGTTTGTTAAGAAATTCTGAATAAAGTAAGCCAAATGTCCTCTAATTCCAATGGAATGTACCTAATTTTTGGAGAATTTTATAATGCCAGGCTTTATCAAATGCCTTTTCAAGATCAAAAAAGACTGAAAGAACACTTTCTTTATTCTGGAAGGCCGAACTAATTTCTTTTTGGAGACTAAAGAGGTGGTCTAGGGTAGATCTTTTTTTTCTGAAACCACTTTGATAAATGCTAAGAGAGTTTGAGGAATTAATATACCAATTAAGACGTTTAATAACCATTTTTTCAAGTATTTTGCAAGGAACTGAAGTTAAGGAGATGGGGCGATAACTAGATGCCAGATTTGGGCTTTTATCTGGTTTTAATATTGGAATGATTGTTGCAGTTTTCCATAATTTTGGGAAGGAATCCGAAGTCCAAATTTTGTTATATAATTGAAGTAAATCTTCTTTTCCAGTGTCTGAAAGGTACTTTAACAT
Organism: Planococcus citri; assembly: GCF_950023065.1. Classification (NCBI taxonomy): domain Eukaryota; kingdom Metazoa; phylum Arthropoda; class Insecta; order Hemiptera; family Pseudococcidae; genus Planococcus; species Planococcus citri. Next base: position 34,634,420 of record NC_088680.1, read on the forward strand.
GTGAGAGTGTATTTCATCAGGTCCAGGGGATGAATCTTTAATGTTGTAGTTTAGACAATGATTTAGCTCTTCAAGAGAGAAAAGAGAGTTGTATGGTTCTAGATTTTGAGATGAAAAGTCTAAGGGGGTGGATTCTATTTGTGCTTTTAGTGTTTGGAAAGCAGAGCTATAAGAGGCAGTTGCAGAAGCTTTTGCAAAGGATCTAGCTAAGGTGTTTGCAATGTCATCTATTGAGTTTATTTCAGTGTTGTCATCTACTAAGTAGGGTATTTCAGTAGGTATATAACTTCCTTTAAGGATTTGAACTTTTTTCCACATTTCTTTTGTAGATGTGCTTTGGGTGATGCTCAACATGAAATTATTCCAACTTTCTCTTTGTTTAGATAAGTTGATTTGGCGAGCAATAGCTCTTTTTTTCTTGAAATCAATGAGGTTGTCAAGAGTGCGATTTTTTTGGTACTTTTTTAATGATCTTTTTCTATCTTGGATTGCAGTTTTTAGTTCATGACACCACCATGGGACAGATTTTTTGGGAACTTTGGTTGAAGTTTTTGGAATGGTTTCTTCAGCTGCTTGGATAATAGAAGTTGTGAAATATGAAACTATAGTGTCCAGATCATCTGGTGTAAAGTCAATTGGGAGAACTTTTTTGTTGAAATGTGACCAGTTTACCTTGTTTAGAATCCACTTGGGACATTTTTCATGTGTGGGTTTCTGAGTTTGAAGAGGGATGTTGATGCTAATTGGAAAGTGGTCACTATAATAAAGGTCATCATGGGGGTTCCAGTTCAAAAGATGAGAAATGTTTGGGGAACAAAAAGCTAAATCAATGTTTGAATAGGTACCATTAGAAATGTTAAAGTGAGTGTGTTTTGACTCATTCAGAAGGAAAGTATCATTTTTCAGGAGAAATTTGTCAATTACATTACCTCTATTATTTGTGATACTTGATCCCCAAGTTTTGGAGTGGGCATATTAATTCTCCAAAATTCCCATTTTTTTCTAAAATCATAAAAGTCTTGCTTCAAATCAATTTTTTTTTATTCCTGCTTTTTCAAAAATGGACAAAAACTTTTGCTTTTTAGCTAAAAATTGACGTTTTTTGTTTTGCAGGAAATTTTAAAAAGTCTCTTTTTTTCAATTGTCTAAAATCTCGATTTTTTGTCAAAAATTACAAAAAAAAATGTACAATAAAATGTTTTACTCACGTTTGATCACTTTTTAGGTTACTTTTTTAGGATTTTCTGGTTACTAATGTTGCTTTTTTTGAAAAAATTGAATACGAGCTCTGCCATCGTATTCGTAAAATTCTACTTTTGGGCAAAAAAAATCAAAATTTTGAAAAATAGTTCAGAGATTGAGTGTTATTCCAACCGAATAAAACATTTCAAACAAATTGGAAGAGCTACCAGAAATTCACTGTAATTTCATGAATGTTGGTGAACATTTTACAAGAATTTTCAATCTTTGAATTAAATTCCTTTAAATAACTCCCTTTCCTAAAAAAAATAGAAAAATTCTATTCATTTCATGTTTTTGTTTTTCAAGTGTAGGTAGAGATTTCTTGCAGGAAATCAACTGTGATTGAAAGATGAATGGAAGTTTTCACCTTTCATATTGAAATTCTAAGAGAGGTTCTTACTAAAAATTGAAAATTATTGTAAAAGAATTTTTTTAATTCATTTTACTAGGGAGCTTTTTTCAGTTTTCTATTAAATTTTATTGTTTATTTTTTATTTTTAGTTTAGATGTCTTCCAATTTTCTTTGTTTGTTTTCACTTTTTTTATCGTTTTTTGTTGTTTTCGTTTTTTATTTTCATTTTTATTTTTGCATTTTTTTCTTGTTTTTGGGGTTTTTGATTCAATTTTAGTTTTTTTTTGTTTTGATGTTTTTCAATTTTCTTTGACAATTGTTTCACTTTTATTATCATCATTTCTTCTTGTTTCTATTCATAAATTTTTGACATTTTTTATTCTTTTTCCTTCCTTTTTTATATATTTCATTTTTTATTGAATTCATCAATTCCCATAATTTTTCTGTTTTCATTTTTTATTGGTTTTTTTTTGCTCATTTTTTCATATTTTATTCATCATGAATTCACTTTTTATTCTTTTTCAACCATATTCATTTTATTTCACTTCAATACATTTTTCTTTTTTTTGGGGGGGGGGAGGGAGGATTAGTTTTCTTCTCAGTTTTTATTCCAATTTTCAAATATTTTAATTTCCTCCATTTTTTTTTTTTTTGTTTTTCAGGGATCGAGTTTGTTTCTAAAGGGTTAAGTATGTTTTTTCACTAACTTTTCTTTTCTTCTATGTAAAAAAAAATACCACTCGCCACTTTCATCATTAGGTAATACCTTGAAACCAAAATTCAACTTGAATGGGAAAAGAGGCAGGCAGGAGTAAAGAAGAGAAAAGGCTGGAGTGAGTGTGAAGGAGGGGGGGGGGGGAATAGTAGAACGGAGTTCTTCATGTGAAAACATACTGAAACGTATTTACGGCAAACTGGTTAGGCAATTTATTTTACTTCGTCTCATTTTCAAAAATAGGTATTTACGGCGAACCGGATAGGCAACTTATCTTACATCTTTACTTTTCATTGGGATGATCACTAAACTTCTGCGTTTCATTGTTTCAACCTTTTAATAAAATTAAATTTTATTGAAAGTTCAAATTTGATAAATAATTCTGAATCGAAGAATTTTTTCAAAAATAATCGCTGGAGAGAATTTTGGATTTGAACTGACAGAAGCGAATTTTGAACATTGGTCCTAAAATTGATCAAAACTGCCACAATGACAGTGTATCTGAGTTCGTAAGTTCTGAATTCCATTTTGATACATTTTATGGTGATTTCTCCTCGTAACCTGGAAAATCCACAAATTCGTAGGAGACTCCAGAAGGGTTCAAAATCATTGTCAATCGATTTAAGAAATTGAAAATAAGGAGTAACCCAAATTTCAGCTTTCCACCTCTTATTGATAAAATTTAGATTCTTTCATGAGAAATGATCAAAATTTTAATTTTTTTTAAATTCGTCAAAAAACGAAAAATGAAATCCATCATTTACTTACTTAATAAAATTACGTTTATTTTTACAGACGACTCAATTCCTTCACCAAATCTTAGATAACGAGATGAAAATGCAAATTTGCGGTTGCTTTTACGTGGATCTTTCGTTCATGCGAGCAGTACGGTGATATTATTTTTCAGCTCTGAAACAAATCCTTTCAACCCCTCTAAATAAATGTCTTACAGGTGATTGGTTTAGCTACCACGTATTTGGTAGTATTCATCCAATACGGTTTGGGAGAACCAGCCAGCAGCAAATTTGGCACCAATGTAACATCTTTCAACAACTCAACATAACGAAGTACATCGGGTCAATAAAATATTTAATATAACAATATAGGAATTACAAATTACTCGTTTTTTTTTTACTATTTAGCTAGCAACAATTAAATTACTATTTAAAAAAAAAAGAAAACAATACATGAAAATAAATCACTATATCACATTCGAATATTAAAATTATTGAAAAAAACCATGATTTTTAATCGCCGCTTACACACGTAACAAAAAAGAAAAAAAAACAAATAGGAATATGTTTTTAAGTATAATATTTTCCTTTTTCTCTTTACGAAAAAATACACGATATAATATTATTATTATTATTACTGTATAGTATGTGTGTGTGTGTGTGATTAGACAGCGAGAAAAATTTTCAAAAAACAAAAAAACAAATGCACTTGTTCGTAAGAGTAAAGGTATTATTTTTCTTTTACAGAAGATATGTAACGCGTCGGGCTAAATTTTCATGTCACCGATAATAAAATTCAAATAATACAAAAAAAAGCTAGCCCGTTTAATATGTAGGTAAATTATTATATTAAAATTTACAAGCCGATAACAAGGTTAAACTTTTCATCAAGCTAAGCGTAATAAAAAAATATTCTTTGACTCGCGCTACTTAGCATATTATAACAAAATAATATACGATCTTTCGTCCAAAATGTTACCTTTTTTTTCTCTCTCTCTTTTCAAGTTATACATACGTAATATTTTATGTGATGTTAATAAAAAGCCATTCGCTTAAACTTTTCTTTAATACTGACTAGGAAGGTTTTCGTAATATCTCTTGATTTTCTTCGATCCATCGATATAGGTAGGTACATACACATAGGTAATCTAATAAATTAGGTATTTTAAACGAATAAAACATAAAATTCGTCGTGTAAGGTTTCAAACCCGATTATAAAATGAATAAAATATGAGGGAAAAAAACGACGAACAAAAATAATAAAAACGCGATAACAAATCGAATATTACAGGTAAATTAAATTTATACCTAAAATAGGCGATAAAAATCTGAGCCAATATTTAACTATACTTCGTATCAGTTTTATCAGTTCACTATAACGAATAAAATTTTTACACGTAAAATAATAATTACGTCAACGTCTTCGATCTTATTCACTAAACGTAACGTGGAAACAATAGGTAGAGAAAATTAACAAGTGCATAGTAACATTTCCATATTTTGTGCCTGGTACGTACGATTTTTCCCCAACATAAAAAAAATTATACTGAACTGAACCGTTACTTCAGTATTAGTATGAATGAAGAACCGACACACAATCGTCATGAATCAAACACAAATTACACGTGCTCGTGCGTAACGTAACAAAAACCTAAACCTAAAACTCCCTATAACGTTACAGTAATTAGATAAAAAAAAAAAAAGAAAAAACTGACGCCACGCCGCGGTAATGATTATTTACATACAATTGTACGTACATAGTAATAATAATTTTTTGGAATGTTTTCGTAGAAAAAGAAGATAAAATAAAAACCAAAAAACGAAAAAAATAAAGGAAAACCCGATCAACGCGTACGCGTTATTAATACGTATAGAGATATTTCCGTTGAGATTCCATCCTGCTCCGCTATGATCAAGGAGTTGCATTGAAAAAAAAATGAGGCGAGGAGAGTATTAGATATTGGCCTTTGGTGGAGTATTTTATCGAGTCTCTTGCCATACATCGTAATACACACCGTACGTACGTAAGATTCTCGCCGAAAAACGTACAATAAAAGGATACGTACATATTAATAGTAAAATAAATACATTACAACATATACTAATATTATACGAAGTAATTCAGTCATATATACGAGGAATGATGCTGGTTTCTGAGGTATACAGAGTTGTGTGACTTGTCTCTCGTTGTTGTAGCGTACATCACCTCTCACGATGCCGACGATGATGTTGATTGTTGATGGTGACAACTAAGACGACGACTCAGATAATGATGATGATGATGATGTTGGTGATGATTTGTTTCTCCATCAGAGAAATAAAGATATTATTCGAAGATACAAATGTGGAGTCCTCCTCTGGGATACTCTGTGACGTTTTTATCGCCGCCACCGCCGCCTTCGTCGTCGCTGCTGGACCTCATTGGATGCCGTGCTTTTCGTAAGTGACGATCTGTGGAAATTAAAACAAATAAGATGAAGGTTAGTAGAAGAATACGATAAATTGCACAGACAGGTTCGAGGTAAAATTAATGTTTATACGAGGAGTCCGGAGATGGAGTGATCGAAATAAGAATATGTTCTTTCTATTCGTCCAGGTTTTTTTTTTTGGTGTCTGGTTACACGTAAATTTTGATTTAGACCATTCACACCCGGACACCCTATATACAGTGGCGTAATAATTATTTTCAAAAATCGAGAGAGGATCTTCAAAAAAAAAATGCAAATAATTTTAAAGAAACATTTTATAAATTAAGTGTTCTATTTTTTTTTCAATACTGTACCAAATCGAAGTAATCACTCAGTGAGCCCACTTCGACACCCCCCCCCCCCCCAATGCAGAACCTAAATCGGCCCAAATTTTAGGAATTTATCATCACAATCACGATGAAAAATTGCTCCCAGGAGCTCTAAAAATTCAAGAAAATGTTTGGCGCAAACTTTTTAATTAGCCTATCATTATCATTATGTTTTTAAAAAAGATTCTTATACGTTAAAAATATGCTGAATACAAAGCGAATAAAATTTACGAGGTTTTAAAGTTTTGTCTTCAAATTAGATTCAATCAAAAGATTAGAGAACGAAAACAACAAAGTAGTACTTTTTCTCCTTTATAACTAAAAAAATCATTTTTGAAGATTTTTTAGACATTCCCTTTGAAGCTTTGATACTGGATAAATTTCAGAAAAACCAAGGGACCTGTTATGAAAAAATAACGCTGAAAAATGTTTTAGCAAAGACAATTCTATCAAAAATTAGTAAAATTACATTTAAAACAATTCTTTAGTTTCATTTTTTTTTTTTTTTAAATAAAAAATGTTAAAAAAATTTTTTTTACCCTTTTATCGCCCACTGAATGAAAAACTCGATCCTTACTTCACATTTTAGATGATTTTGGGCCAAAAATTGATGACATGATGACAGAAAATCGCCAACGATTAAAAGTTTTTTTACAACTTTTACATGGAAAATTGAAGAAATGCAAAAAATGAGTTTTTATATGAGGAAAATCTTGAAAAAATGAGCAAAGATAGACAACGGATGCTAATGGTATTTTTGATTGAAAATCTATTTATACAAATAATGACCAGAGGGAGAAGATCGGAGCTGATCAGGTTTGACCAGATCTAATCCAATCAAATTCAAAACTTTCATCTGATCTGAGGTCTGATCAGATCTGTTCAGATATAATCAGGTTTCCTTCATAAAATCTGATCTAGTTTGAACGGATCTATCATGATCAAAACTTTAATCTGATGATATACGATTGGATCCGGTCAGATCAAATTAGATCTAGGGAGTTTTTTCGAATTACCATGCAGTTTACCGAATACACTTTCCCTGAACTAATTAGCCCCAAAATCGCAATTTTTTTTAAAATCAAAATTGTCAAAAAAAAATTCATGCATGGATTTGTTTGTTAGAAATTATAAAAATTACTTGTTCTTTTTTATTTAAAAGTTTTTTGTCAAAATAGCACAAAATTTCCAGAAAATATTGTTTTTTTTTCACCAAAAAAAAAATTGTTTTTGTGTCAAAAAATTGCAAAAAAATCAGCTTAAACATATTTTATCAAAATTGCCAAAAAGTCTTGCTTTATTTTCACCAAAATCGCAAACACACATGTCTTCATAGTCAACATTTCCAAAAAATTTGGCTTTTTCGTACCAAAAAATCAGTTTTTTAGTCTGAATAGGGCATTAAAAAGTGACGTCACACCGGTCTGATAATCGAAATGGTGTGCAAACGATGCGAAATGTACTAGGTATTGTGCTCGCTGTTTAAACTAAAATTACTCAAAATTTTCAACGAACACATTGATATTTTAATACAGCAAAATGTTCGTAGTTTTATCCTCTTTACATTGATTTTTTCCCGAAAGCTCTACCTTTCACCGTTCAAAAGTTCTTGAAGTTAGAAGTTGCAAAAACAAGGAAAAACCAGCTGCGGGCGGCAAGTATTGAACTTTGAACTAAAATTACTCAAAATTTTCATCGAACACATAGGTATTTTAATACGGTAAAATGTTCGTAGTTTTATTCTCTTTAATTTGATTCTTTCCTGAAAGCTCTACCCTTAACCGTTCAAAAGTTCTTGCTGGTCAAAGTTGCCAAAAGAGTTCATTACTTGCCGCCCGCAGCTGGTTTTTGCCTTGTTTTCGCAACTTCTAACTTCAAGAACTTTTGAACGGTGAAAGGTAGAGCTTTCGGGAAAAAATCAATGTAAAGAGGATAAAACTACGAACATTTTGCAGTATTAAAATATCAATGTGTTCGTTGAATATTTTGAGTAATTTTAGTAAACAGCGAGCACAATACGATTCTCCATTCAGTACTGTATATAATTCGACTTGGTTTACACACCACTTCGTTATCACGTGACTTGGATGACGTAGTTTGAAATGCCCTATTGCAGCAATTTTTTTTCTTTTTTTTTGTCATCAAAATTATCAAAAATCTTACTTTTTTGCAAAATTGCAGCAAAATGAGTTTTTTAAATCAACTTTATCAAAAAAATCTTACTTTTTTGCCAAAAACGTTTGACAAAAATTTGAGGAATGTGTTGACCAGATCTGATCTGATCAAGGAGGATTTATTAGGTTTCCTTAAATATTGGATCTGATCAGTTATCCCTGCTAAAAATGACATAATTTGATCACATCAAATCAGATCCTAAAATTCTTTTGATGTTACAAATAATTCAATTTGATTAGATCTGTTCAGATCTGATCAGATCCGAGTATTCTTCGCATTCAATTGGGCCAGGTTAGATTTGATCTGGTCTGATCACTTATATCTGTTTAAATATATTCAGATCTGATTAGATTCATGAAGTCCTTCCTTTTCAAATCTGATCGTGACAGAACAGATTAAATCAGATCTGAACTTTGAACTGGTGAGATCAAATTGGATCCATAGAATGTAACAATTTGATCTGAGCTGATCGGATCAAATCAGATCATATTTCTACAGGGAGATCTGATCAGATCCAATGAAGGAAAAGGCTACTTTGATCACATCCAAACATTCGTCAGATTTGATCAAATTCTGACTTTCTTTGAATCCAATTTGATCTGCTAATAGGGGAGAATTCGTTGCTCCGGGGAATGTACGGATGTGATTAATTAGATCTGATAAAATCCAATGAAGGTCAATTTCATATTTTCAAAAATTTTCCAAAAATCAATTTGGGTAGCTGAAATTTTGGTCGGGGGAGGGGGGTTCCCAGACCATGCTCTTTCCAAAAATTGCAGTCCAGTTCAAATTGGAAGCAGACATTTAGGACTTGGATAGACTCTCTCGTCAGTTAGAGTGATAAGTACTTCCTGATTGAAAAAAAAAAGGTTTTTGAAAGAAGACAATTTTTCAATAACAATCAAAGTTACCATTAACTACACAGTTTACAAAAATCGTCCTCGACCCCTTGACTTTTTTTAGAATGATGTTTCCCTGCATTGTTTGGTACCCACGTCATTCATATATGTTGCCAAAGGGGTATTTTTCAATATACACCACTGTATAAAACAAATCCAATACCAAAAACAAAAATATGATACTATTAATAAGCTCCTGTAGGTTCATCTGAACCTTTGAAACTTGGTACGACAGATACCATAACCGAAACATTAATTCCAAAAACACGCCATTAGGAAAATATAAACCAAAAAACCCCAAAACATAATAGCTACCTTAAAAACCACATTATTTGAAGGAAAAAAATTGGTGACGATAGCTTATGTAATATAGCAAAGTGTGTAGGTAGGTTATAGTTTTAGTAGGTGAATCATTCAACATGAAAAATGCGTTAAGAAGGTGTATAAGGACCAAAAGCTATTCTTAGTTCAGAACATTTTGCATACACAAACACCACGACAACGTTATAAAAATGGTCTCAACTAATGTACGAGCTAAATATCGGTCACTTAATCCAAGATGAATGTATACATATATGTAAGATGAACTAAGTAAATCAAACATACACGAATCTCATCACGAAAGTTACCTCGAAGCTGTCCGAATTATTGAATAATGCGGGTTTCTCATGGTCTTGAGTTATCGCGAGGAGCTTTTTTTTTTAGTAATTACTTTTTTTGGTTAAATCTTTTCCAACAGTTAAATAACAAAAATTATAATTAACATGTATCAAGACTGTTGATCAAGTAATCGCAACAAAACAAAATTAAGACAAAAACTACCTACTATAAATACATCCAATAACATTGCGTTCCCCAATTCCAATTATTACGCAAGAAAATTTGAGATGATTTTTTTCAAATTTTTAAATGCAACTTGGGTAAAAGATTGCCTTTTTTCAGCCTCTTCGGCGGTTTTTTTTTGCATGGGGATAAAAATCAAACTTCAATTTGATGTTTCAATTTGATGAAATTTTTAATTTTTCATAAGAAGGAATTTTCGAAAAAATCGTATTTTTTTCGCTTCTGTTGCTACTCAACTTGTTTTTGGAAAAATGGTCCAGCCCGGAATGAAAGTAATTAAAATATTTCAGCCAAAATTCAAAAGACCACTTTTCAGGAGTTCTACTGACAATGAGTGGTTGAAAATTTTAAAATCGTTTATTCTTGTATAAATTCGTGTTTGCAAATTAAAACAGATTGAGCAGTGGCAAGAGTGAGAAAAACTCCAATTTTTTGAAAATTCCCTCAATCCCTCTCCCTCTCTTTGAAAGCCCATTTCTCCTCTCCAGGACTATCTCCGGAGCTAGAAATTTTTCTTTGTCACTTCTAACTCAAAATTAAGGTCTCTGCTGAATTTGTTCGAAATCCGTCGACTTTTTTGGAGGAAGAGGGGGGCACCTAATAATCATATTTGATGAAAATGAGACACAATGAAATGAACTCAGTTTTGTTCAATTATTCGAAACACGTTACGGTATTTCGATCGAGAAAAGAAACCACAAGATCAACAGTCTTTACAAAAGCATCATTACAAACGAAACAAATGACACGCCGAAATCAACTTACCTTTACAATTTACACACTGAGATCCTGTATTTTAAATTAACATTATAGATGAGTCTGTAAAAAACAAATAATACAGAAAGAGAACACCACAAAACATAATACTATACATGCAAATCTAAACAAAGAAAAAAAAAACAAAAATACGTACATAAATTACAAAAAATTACAAACAACTAGAATCACACTCTAAAATTATTAGACTTCTAAAAAAAAACATCTAGTTCTATAGACAAAATAATATTTTCGACACCCAAGTACCCTCTCATCGATACATTTATAATATTTACAAATGGCATGCAAAATATAATTTTTCAAGAAAAGAGAGACAGAGAGAAACAGAAACAGAGAGTGAGGGTGAAAATAAAAAAACGTAGAAAACCATTTTAAAACCTCGGTGTGATAAAAATCAACCTCTCTAGTCATACAAAAGAGATTAATAGGTTTAATTAACGTGCCCAATCAAGAAAAAAATAGAATTCTTTTACCATAAAGAGAAAAAAAAATCGCTATAGATCGAATATTTAGACCCATCGTAAAGATCAAGTTTTTTAAAATAAATTAAAATAGAATTTTTACAAAAAGGGAGCAAGTTTTTCGCTAAGATTCGATGTGATTGCCTATTCCAATGGCAGGGAGGGTACCAAGTTTCATATCGTCGTATCTATTTCGCTAAAGAAAGACTCTTAAGAACAAAATCAAGTTGGACTTACAACTTCGGTGACTTCTTGAGATTCGATTTCCGAACATGTGCTATTCACTTCTTTACGATGAACGGATTCCATATGGACTTGACGTTGTGATACGCTTTCTCTGGTATGAATAACTTCGTGCGAGCTGGTACGTTCCCTGAGATGCTCCTTGTTTTGCCCTCTAACAGGAGTTAGTGGCCAGCCTACAACAGGATTCAGGAAAATAAACAAATTAGTAATACTCGAGTTTAAAGTCGACGCTTTCGGCGAATAAGCTAAAACGAAGTACGGTTCATGCGAAGCGTTGATCAGACGAGGACAAACTAAGTAAGGGTGATTACGCAAAAAATGAATTTGAAAATGAGCGGGGGGGTTAATTAGATAAACAGGGTCGGAGGATGTACATGATTACTATACCTATATCACCACTACTAGAAGATTCGGTAAAACTAGGAGTACCCTCGGTCCAGGTAGGTGTGCTTCCTTCGCACGATGCCGGAGATGTCCACGTCATCGCCTTCTTGTGTCCGGCCGAAAGATAACTACCGCTGGCTGAGCTGCCGGAGCCCACGCTCAACGTCGATCTGTTCTCATTGTCGAGTTCACATTTCACGTCTGAAACGCTGATACGAAAAATATCCACTTTAATAATCGTGAAATACAACTTCACCGCATTAAATGAATGCAATATTCGAGTAATATAAAGTTAGAAGGACTCAGTGAGCTTGTAGACACTCACTTGACGACGTGAGAGTGCATTTTCTTGCTTCCTTTGGTAGGTGTAGAAGTGTTAGTCGGAGGGGACATGGTCACTCCGGACGAATACCTTTTGGTAGAAGAGCTGGTAGAATTATCCGCAGATACGGCTCGCCTTTCCACTACGTGATCTTGTATCGCTTCGTCGAATCCGGGAGGTGGAGTAGAACACGACGGTATACCGGCTGGCATAATATAACCTGAAACCCATCGAATCGTTTCACAAATTAATACGATCGAATTGTATTCTTTCTCAATTTACAATACCAGCATCCTACAAAAGATCAAAAAGCTCAGACTACTCCGAATTATGATTTGTAATAGCACCTTTACCAAATCCTTGATAACGTTTAGCTGCCCTTACTCCGCGAGGCGGAACTGGAGGAGGAGCACGAATATTACTAGGAGAGCCTAAATTTAGAGGAGCCGAATGTCGATCTTTCAAAACCGACGGATAAATAGGAGGGGAAACAGGAGGAGTGGTGTGCTGAGATAAAGGCGAGGTAACCGGCAGAGCCTGCGGAGTGGAAGATCTGTCTATAATCCGCCATTAGCAGCGTGCGCAAATTTCAAATAATTTCAAGTCAAAATCCATCGACGAATACATTCGTTGAAAAATTATCATTACAAAACAGAAAAGTTTCGGATTGTTGAAAAGCACACAACTTACCGTTCGAATCTACATCGATATCGTAAGGAGCACGCAGCAAAGGTCTTGAAAAACTTTTCCTCTTCGAAGGCGAATGTTTCAGGGCTGTAACATGATGAATTGTCAATTAGTCGAAGAAATTCGTACTAAAAATACACGTATGATGAAAATCACAACGCGTTCAAAAAATGTTTAACCATCTCTTATAGCAGCGTTTCAAGAATAAGAAAAAAAGTGAAGGTAATGTACGTCTTAATAAGCTCGCTTAAAGATAGAAAAATCTACTCTTGATTAGTAAGTATAGGAATGTAATGTATTATACAAGCTGTAAAGTTACAAAAAATAGCAGGACTTCGAAATTATTACCATTTTCTTCATCAGTGACATTTTTTTTAAGAATTTGAAGAAAACATGTCACGTTTGGAAGCACAAAATAATAGGGAATAATAATAAAATACGCTCATTAGTGGGTTCGGCGAAAATCATTCTTATCCACAAACTGAGTACGAAATCAATCAATTGATTCAGACTTAGACCTGCAAAAGTCTTCAAACTCATACAGTAATTATAGTTTCGAAACCAACACGAAAAGAAAATCAAGGAAAAAATAATAATTCGAACAACAGAATAATTTTCCATTAAATGAATTCGCGATTTCGAACAAGGTATTGACCTCATGTCCTTCGATTTTGAGAAATCTTCTTCACAAAAATTCCTGTAAAATCCAAAAATTGTGTTAATTCAAAGAAAGGAGGTCAGAAGTCGTCTATTCGGCAGAAACGATCAAAACCTAGAAAAACAGAACTGATGAACTCAAACAATCAAACCGATTTCAACTTCAAACATGAAAACCAACAATTGAAAAGTTCGCCGATATCATCTGCGAAATAGAAATGTGACAAAAGAAGAAGGAAGGAGACATGAACGAAAAATGAAAATCAATTTTCTAAAGAAAATCTCAGGAATATTAACAAGGAAGGATTCCAAGTTCATTTTTCGATTTTTGGTGAATTTTTAAAAATCAAATTTGGGCAAAAAATTGGAAAAAATCATAATCTTACCAAATTGACCCGGAAAACTGAAATTTGGTACAAATATGCTATTTTGACTCCCGAATCGATTGGAAACCGGTTCAAACCGTGTCGAGCAATTCTGGAGTCTCCAGTAGATTTTTGACAATTGAATTTTCCACAATACTTTATCGAATGAAGTCAGAAAGGTAAAATTTACTTTGAACCTCAATTTCAACGTGCTGAGTCGATTCAAAGTGGTTTCAAGTCGTTCTAGAGCCTCCTGGAAAAATTCCATACTTCGAAAAAAAAAAAAAAAACACACAAAACCTGTCCAAATCAACTCCTGCACGCATAAGCCCGATTGGTGCTTGTTAGTGACCAACTGGACCGATTATAAACAATTTTTCCAGAATCGGTTCGTTTTTATGACACTTCTTGAAAATCTTGAATTTCCAAAAAATGTCTGGAGGCTTCAAAATGGTTCGAAATCATCTCTTATCTACTCAGAATATTGAAATTAGAGAATAAAGTTGATTTCAGCTTTCCAACTTCATTAAGTAAAATTTAGTGAAAAGTTCAACTTTAAAAAACGAGCTGGAGGCTCCAGAACTGCTCAAAAAAGTTCAAAACTGCTTCCACTCCATTTGAGGATTCGAAAGTAAGTTGTCATACAAGTATACCAAATTTCTGCTTTCTACGTTAATTAGGCAAAATTTTGATTTTTTAAAATTTTTTGACCTTTGATTTTTAAAAATTTACCAAAATAAAAAAAAATTAAAAAATCAAAATACTGAAGTTTTTGAAATTTTTTTTGAAAATTATTCATTTCTGGTCAGGATTTTTCTAATACATAATTCTTTTTTCAAAAAAAAAGTTCTTGGTCCTGCAAACATTTTCGGTATTCTTGAATAAATCCCCCCCCCCTCCACCTCAATAAAAAAATTGAAATTTCAAGTTTTGCAAGTATCCAGTATGACAATCCCCTTTCTTTCTTACAAAAAAAAAAAAAAAAAAATGAAAAAAATGAAAAAAATGCAGTGGATGAAAACTTTTATTTCTGTGCCAGAATTTCGACATGAAAAATTTTCAAAATATCCTTATAGATTTCAATTTTGGATTTTTCCATTTATTTCAACTAGGAGGGGAGGAGGATTCATTTGTCTTGAAAAGAGAATTGCATAAAGAGTCTGGCCAAAAATGAACATAATGATCAAAAAAAATCATGGACTTCAATTTTTTGATTTTTTTTGACTTTTTCCCACTTGGAGTCGGACGTGATTTGAAAGCGAACTCGAAGAGCTCAACTTTCCAGAAAAATATTTCAAAAATGAAAATCAGCAATTTAAGACATGGGAGCGAAAAAATGTTTACACGATAAATAATGAGCCACCCTAGGGACCATATCTTATAAGATCTATTATACAATGAAATTATCCGTTATTTGATTGATTGAGGCTCGTTGGCTCGAGAATCGAAAATTATCATTCTGGTATCTTCTAACGAACGTTGCTAAAAATTTCAATTTTTTCGAAAATACTGACCTTAAAGATGTAAGCACAACAAAAAATTACGAAAAAATGTATTTTCAATTTTTTTGAGCATGTTGCACCAATTTTTGAGCCGTACAAAAAAATGTATGTTATACCTTAGGGCATAACAGTATTTTTAAAAAATAAATTTCGCAACAGTCCCCCTCTCCATTTTTTTCTTCGAATTTTTCAAATTTTCAACCCTCCGAAAAACTCCATAAAATTGATTTTTTTTTCAAATTTTGCATATGTACTTACGCACCGACCTAGAGACTGCTTTCAGTGAAAATTTCAATTTCGTCCAATTTGAAGAGAGTGCAGATTTCACCATCTTACGATGAAAGGCTCTTTGAACTTTCATCAACAAAAAACTGATCAATTGTCAGCACACAACTAATATTTCAATAAATTATTCACCGAGTACAAATTGTGAACAGTACGTGCAAATGCGTCTTTTTTTCAGACTAAGGTTAATCTGCACAATCGAAATCCCTTGACCCAGACTCGCCAATTTTAGGTCAGAAAAGTTAATACACAAACATCGGCCAAAATGGAAACGGTGTTAGAACAAATCGTAGTACAAACAAAAGGAAAAAAAAGCTTTGAAAACAACAATAAACAAAGGAAAAGAGAAACACTATCTACAGTACTCAACGACTACTTGAAACAAAAAAATAAAACAGGCGATCTAAGCTAAGAACGGGTGTTAAGTAAGCGCAATTTGGTTACTTTTATGTACAAGCTTGAGAATAACTTAATAACGACAGCGAGAATACAATTAGCATAATTGGTTCGAACGACAAAATACCAAACGCTACTACGATGAGACAGAAACAAAGAAAAAAAAACAAAACAAACAATAAAAAAAAAAGAAAAAAAGAAAAACCAACTAAACGAAATGATTTTCAAGAGTAAAAGCATTTTACCTATGTAACTAGAAACCAGGGTACGAAATTTACGATGATTTCCTTTGATTTCCGGTAAATCCACTAAAAAAATTTTATGGAAAGACAGAAAATACGTGAATTACAACTATACACGCTTTACATAAACACATCAATAAAAGAAAAAAAATGAATGATGTAGGGGAAAAAACAACAAACACCAAAATCAAAAATTCTGTTACGTATTTAACGAATATTAAAATTAAAACGTTAGTTAAGAGTAAAAAGAACACGTTAAAACTTTGTTCTACCACACTCGAGTGCGATTTGTCTAATACACGAAAATCTTTTACTAATATTAATAATATTGCACCTTTTCTTTTCCAAATAAGTGAATAATTAATACATATTTAAACATACAACAAAATTCAAACGCAAACGTTACGCGTTGCCTTCTTTTTACAAAGTGAACAAACAAAATGAACATCTGTACATTAAAAATGAAATATGGCAACAACGCGAAAACGTTCAGCTCGCGTTATATTATGAGGTAACACAAGAGTCAAATTTGAGTCACCATCATAGTACCTACGCGGGTAAGTTCCACATTTTTACAAAAAAATAATAATAATCTGAGACAACACGATTAAAAAATTCCACATCAAAGAACAAAAAAAAAATTAAAATGTAGATTAATAGTACGAGTTATTTTTTCCCATACTTACAAGAAGGTATTTTCTTAAACACTGTCTTTGCCATAAATTCTTGGAACCTTTGTGCGTAAAATCCCGGCTTATGAACTGATACAGTATCCTTTAAAAATAATATTTCAATTAATACGTCATCGTCGTTGTAAATTAAAATAGAATATTATCGAAAGATTGAAAAGTAAAAAAATCAAAGTTTGAGTGAGATTACGAAGAAAAAACCCAACTGAAAACATGGATAGGGAATTTCCTCTCGAAGGAAACTAACTATGAGTAAAATTAATGAAAAATGGGCCAGAAAATACTTACGCCATCGTGAATAAGCGCTTTAACCGTATGCTCCAGCTTCTTCTTGAGACGATAACTCTGCAAAATATCGATAATACCGAGAAACAACAGCAATCTTTCTCCTTTGGCGTTTCTAGCAGGAATTCCACCAGGTCTACGTAAAATGAACACATGAGCTTATAGAAAAATCATCGTAAGAGTTCAATTCTTAAAAATAAATCATCGGTAAGCAATGTTGCCAGATTTTCCATCAGAATTGGTCAATTTTAGAAAATCTTTCACGTAAGGAGACGAAGAAGAGGTAATGTGATTTCAGGACCAAACGATGACTCAGGGGCTTGCATTAAAAGCATTAAATTTCAAAAATTTTAAATAATTTTTTTTTCAATTTCTGGAGAAAAATTCTAATTTATAAAATTTCAAAGAAATTTCTTCATCTTGTAAAATTGTATTTTATTCGTGATCTTAATCTTCTTTAACGTAATTTTTTCAATTTGAAATTTTTTTTCGTTTTTTGTATAATTTTTAAAATTTTACGTTTGGGTCGTCCAATATCACAATAATTCACACCCCTCTCACACCAGTGACCGCAATTCCGAAACATCTGACAACACTGTCCAGTAAGCTTATTCGTAAATCGACCATCCACTCACGGTAAATTTTCTACTTCGTCTATAGGGTCGCTTTCCGCTTGAATACTTTCCATAGCTGTCGAATGAGCGACGAGCCTTTGCCGGTTCGTCGATCGCGATCGAGCTAAAGACGTCTGATTCGACGTACCGGCAGCTTTATCTTCGGATTCGGAACCCGAATGATAATTCGAACTATCTGCTTCGGTTCTATCGGCACCGCCCGACGAACTCGACACTCCGGTTTCGTTATTCATTTGGTTAGCAACGGCTCTCTTATCCTACATGAGAGTAATAAATGAATCGAGTATTATTATAAATGAAAAACTATACTCATCCGAGTAGGTAATCAAAATGTAACGCAGACCATTTTCTCTTTCAGTGCCAAATCCAAATTATGCATACCGACTAGTAAACTATAGTCCATGATTTTAAAACTTTCCAGCACCTGTAAGGATACGAAAGAAAATACAAGTTTCAACCAAACGAATGAAATAAATATTTGGATTATTTCAGTTTGTTCGAGAGCACTTACTCGACAATCACGTTGTATAGTTTTGACTAGAGCTTGATACGTATCCGCTTCTAAAAATAGGCCTTCTGGATGCAACTCCATAAAATCTAAATCTTTAAACGTAGGCGAATTCTTTTGTCTTTCTGATTTCGAAGCCTATAATTAGAAAGTGAAATTAATCATCCCACGTAATGCTCAATTCGATAACGGGGTCAAAGGTAAATTTCGTGGAATTAGTTTCAACTTACTTTTCGTTTATACGTCGAACCTTTTAGATCGTATTTTTGGTGCATTTTTATATTCGACGGTAACAGGTTGTTCATAGCGACTAATCTAATATTTTTTGAATTACACTGAAAATGAGAAAAACAAATACGCGTCTCTTTCAGTATTTCCATTACATAATAATTACTTGGAATAGTGTTGCTTAGTTACTCAGAGCTTTAGTTGCAATCGGCGAGTTTGACGTTAATCATTAATCATTAAAAATTTCCTTTTTATTCGAAGAATTTTATCGTTGAAATGAGGGGAGAAGCAAATTTTCTGAACTGAAATCCAATCCAAAGAAATAAACGCAAAAAAGGATAGGGAAGTCATCAATGCCTCCATTTTGAATAAAATTGATTTTTTTTTATTTTTCAAAAACACACCGTACCGTAAAACCGCACCGATTGAACTCGCCGCTCGCTGAAATACAACACGAAGATAATTTCGGCCTTCATTACTCACTTGATAGCAGTACAATCCGAAAAATTTAGGTAACAAGGTACGAGGATTTTGGTTTAAATTCTGTAATAAATTAGGAAAAAAACAACGATTAAAGTACCGCCGAAAAATATATAGTTGTTTTGTACGTAGATAAACGACCAACCATATAATATCCGGGCAATAATTTCTGTAAAAATTCGCCTTCTTTATGCTGAACGGTTTTCATGATGAATTCATCGTCCTGAGTTAAATAAAAAATCGAGCCACTGGCTCCGGGATTGCATAACTCTCTTAACGGAGCACTACAGAATGATATCTAAACACAGTCGCAAGTCTCAGCATTAGTACGAAAAAATAATCCTTGAAGAATCCAACGGTCTATTGCGTTCGGCCTCGTCACTCACCAGAAAATCATCCGGTTGGATACCGAATAAATCTCGAAAATATCTAAACGCTATTGGAGCGTAAGTTTTAAACGTGAATTCCGAATAATGATGAGCTGGAGTGTGATTAGAACCGTCGCTGGTAAATACTGTCGTTTCGACTGTCATGAAATCTTGCATTAACAGGTCTCGTTCAGGTTTCGAAGCCAAACCTCCGACTGCGTGTTGAATGCCGAGCTGTATAGATCCCATGATTTGGCTGGTTTGAATCTAGACGGCAATCGGAGCGTAATTAGCGTAATTATCATTACATTAGCGTACGATATCAAACTGCACAGTCGCGTTATCGTTGCGTTGCGTCCTTTTGTTTTGAAGTTATCGCGTGTATCCGACACACGTTGGCCAAAACAAGGTGCCGTTTATCTCATCTAATTAGTCGGCTAATCGCAGATAACACGTTTGTGTATAAAAACAGATAGTTCGACGTTACCTTCTTATACGTGATTTCACCGCCAACACCTACACGCCGATGACCCAATTTTTTCTCCTTTTCGGTTTTATTACTTCTTCTCTTCATCGTGCTCTGGAATCATCGTAAAAATAAACGTGTATAAAACAAATGCCGAACAAGAACATGCAGTTGTACATAATAATAAATCAACGCACTTCGATACTTAAACGTTTTAATACCAATAAAATTTTCCTCTAGTTTATCAATTTGTTATGTCACAAAAATTCCCAAATGATGAATCATCATTCACACGATTGACGATATCTTTTCGGACTCGCGTGAAATCCATAATAGGATAACTATATCAACGGGTGTCAGTGTGTATACATATTCCACATATACTACAGCATATGCGGAAAAATAACACGCGTGCGACAATACGTTAATTATAATTAACCATTAAAAAAAATTCTCAAACGAGTAATACAAGTTTAACGCAACAGGTTTTACCTTTAGTATTGGTACGAATAATCGGATATTTAAGGTGTACGATAAAAAGGACACTTTTAGACGTATTCAAGGTGAGATGTTGACAAAAAAATATGCTAAAATTATACAAAATACTTTCCACAACTTACTTCCGAATTTCCTTTATCGTCGTTCTGATCACTCATCGCATCCCAATCTGTAAACAAGAAAATACATCGATTATAATTCGGAAATTAATTCGTATTCGGATCCTCGAGACTCATTTTTCTTCCTTTCGACGACCGTTAGCACAATTTCTCTAACCCATAGACGAAAACATCGAGGTTAAAGTGCTAAAAGTTGACCAATTTCGACGTGTATTTCAATAACATGGTAGAAAGTAGCGGTTTAGCAATAGTTTCGTTCGTGAAAAAAATACATAGCGCGTCGAATATTACACGACTAATTACGTCAAATGAATTATTCATCGTTATCGTTATGAAAAATAAATTGCAGATAAGCAAGACAAATAGTACGAATATTGAATCATATTTTAGGCTGCCAGATAAGAATTTCCGTACGCTTAGAACGATTTTTACACACGGTTTTATTGTTTTACATACTCAACAATGTACTTTCAGCGAAGAATTTCGATTGCAATATAAAGTACGTTAACACCTACTTACACAGAAGAGTGTTACATTCATAAAATTCGTGTAAGAATTCGAATTGTCAATAATGAGTAGATGCACTTCACTATGGAGTGCATTTTTCAACCATTAATCATCTACGAATAATGTTTCGAAAAGGTATCCAGGTATCCTGGATAACACCCACTTGACATTTGTACTGTTGCTAACGGTGATCTACTTCGATTAGAAATCCTATTCGGATACTAATTAGATATGTAATAGAAATATAGTCGTTGGAAAGTAATCAGGGAATTACGTACTGCTATCATCGTCTGCATCTCCAGCATCTCTAGTCGAATTAGAAGGACTATTAAACGATGTTCCAGCGACTTGGATTTCGTCGACTCCTCCAGACGAAGTCATGGTTACAGTTACACGGGTTGTTTTACCAACGCAAATCGATACATAAACTACAAACACAGCATTTCAACGAGAAATTTCAAATATTACAATAATTTTATCATTAATTTTTCACACAAATTACTCTAATAAACGTTTACTAAATTAATAACAAAATTATCCAAAAATCAACTGAAAACTGAACAAACACCTAAATTTTTTTTTCTTTTTTTCTTTATTGGCTTACAAAAAGAGAAAATTTGATAAAAACACTAACATCAGGTTGTTGCGAGTTTAACACAAAAAATTCGCCTTCTGATTTGTAAAAAAATGATTGAATGAGCAAAAAAACTGCAAAATTGAAATCAATAATGAATTAGTTTTTATTTTTCACTTTTTCTGAAAATTAACCAAAGCAAATGCAGGAAAAAATTGACAAATTGATGAAATTTCAATTTTCAAAAAGCTCAGCTCTCATTATTTTGTTTGCTGGTAACACTGATCATGAATTTTCGTATTTCCGATTTTGGCCGCTTGCCTGTGTTTTTGTTTTCTGTTGCGTTTTATTTCGATTTCGAACAAGTTATTTCTTGAATTTCCGAATTTTTTCGCACGGTGAATTTCTGAATACAGTCGTAAATTATAAATCGACTATTGTCTATACTTCTTGCATAATTTTGAAGCTTCATCATTGCAGAATTTAATTTCATGATGCCGAGCCGAGTAAGTGTCTGCATTTCATTATAACTCGTATCTATCTTTCGAAATATATCTCATGCTTGGAAAACTTGCTAATTCGTTTTAATTTCATTCAGAGTATCGATTCTAAACGCGAAGAATTCCGCAAATACTTGGAAACTGCCGGTGTCATGGACACCATCACCAGAATTTTAACCATGATCTACGAATGTACCGACAAACCTGCGGATCCTCTGCAGTAAGTTATCCTAATCCTTTTCACGTTACTCGCGATGTGGATGTTGATATGACGAATAACGTTATTCATTTTTTCTGGCAGATTTTTACGCGATGAAATTCTTAAATCTTCTCCGGTTTTATTGGAAGAAACCGCAAATGCGAAGTATCTGGAAAGCGCCAGAGAACGGATTACGAAGTTGGAGACCGAAAATGAAAATTTAAAAAAAGAGATCGAAAGATTAAAAGCTGCGGCATTCTCGCAAAATCGTCTTCCTCCTGTAGAAGAATAAAAATGAAATTACGATCATCTTTCCTTATTTTTCGCCTATTCGTTAAGTTCGAAGAGTTTGTATTATTTAAGAAGTATTGGTTAATTTGTATAGTAATTATAGGATGGAATCGTGTTCGAGTAAATACTATTATATAGTTTTCGAATTAAAATATTGGTTTTTTTATTCTCTAAAAATATTCATTCGATATTAAAACAAAATAGTAACATTTTATGAACAAAAAACTAAACCTGTTGACAGAGAATTAGCAAATTTATTAAGATAAAATCGCAGAAAGCTCAATATAGGTAACACTCGATTAAAACGAGAAGCAATTTTTGGCGAAAAATACAGCTTAATACTTATTAATAGTTGTACTATACTAAATTACCTCGTAATTATTGCACCAAAAGAGGATTTCAACATCAGGAACATCGTCGCGAACTTTTACATCATTATGATCAAGTAATTAAAATTTAAGAAAAAGTGAGATTCACAAGCATAGGAAGTTATCACTAATCAAATAAAACGAAACATAAAAGTGGTAAGCAGAGAACATTTTACGATAAATAATTACTCATTTGCTTCGATGGTTTCATTATCTTCTTATCTTTTGCCTTTGAAACCGCCTCTTTTTGTTATTTATCTTCAGGCTTCTTCGTTTATTCTAAGATACAATAATATTACATCAAAATAAGGACCAAGTGGCGGTCAAATATAGATCTTACTAATGGACTTACAGGCATTCTAACTTCAAATTGCGAACAACACTCGTCCGATGATGAATATAATACATCGTTTTCTTCAATTAAACGTAATTCTTCTAATAGTAAACTTAAACGATACTGATGTAATTCTTCCAAAGCTCGTTCTCTGTGTTTTTCAACGATCTGGGAAAAATCTTCAATTAAACTGAGTCTACATTACCAATCCTATAACTTGAATCACAAACCTCGTCATGGGTAACTCGTGCCAATAATTTGAAATATTCATAACATATTTTCTCATCTTCTGTTTCCAACTGGAAGTATGGTTTATATTCTGACTTTGAGCCATCGGAAATCGAATCGTTTCGATTAGTTTTCACCACACAACCCATGAATGATGGGAACTGACAACAGCAATTTTGACAGGAATTCGATTCGGGTGTTTCTTTCACCGATTCTATTTGGTTACCAGATGTTTCGGGATTATCTTCGGCAATTTCTTGAGTCAAGGTCGAAGGCGATAGAATATTCACAGGATTCGTTTCGTCTATACTGACCATACTGTTTTTCTTCTTCAAACTATGAAATTAATCAATGATCAATATGCATAAATCAAGTGTATAGGATTAATCCAGAATGAAATTGAATGATGTTGGACTTACATTCGGCGAATAGTTGATTAATATTTAATTCAGCGATTAAATTGGAAGCTAATTTGTTCTACTGTCAACTATGCAATTCTTCGTACGTAAAATCAGCTCCATATTTTTCGAACTATTGAACTGATAAAAGGTCGGCGTCCTCGGCGATCTCCGGTAAAGTTAAACTGCACAACGAAAGTTGAACTTTCAACTGGATAGCGCAGAAGATGAGAATCGGCGAATGTGTTTAAAAACACAAATTCAGTGACCTTCTCCTCGAACACCTTCGACGATTTCCGCGTCTGTTCGTATAACTTGATTTTTTTCACCTGGTAAAAACTGGTTTCCTCACGTTCGCGTCCGCGAAACTCTTCTTTCACCTACGTGGTTCTGCCTTCTGGAGCTGGAAATGGAGGGAGAAATACTTGATATGTAACGCTCAATGATAAGACAATTTCCATTATTTTCACGCTGTTATCGTCTAATCGTTGGATAATTTTAAGCGTAAATTTTTAATTTTAATTCATATTCAACAGCTCATAACTATAACAAATTATACATATGAATTTAAATGTCATACATAGTAATATTCTATTGATGGAGATGTTGAAAGCACTATCGTTTAAAAAACCATGTAAGTAAGATTTACTTATATACCTACACTATTCTATTCAATTCTTTAACGCAATTCTTTGTTTTACAGGATTTTTTCCGTATGTTTTTGGGCTCTCATATTACATACTTGGGTTACCAGCGAATATGTCGAACCAGGTCCAAAGTATGCCTGTCCCAAAAACCGAATTTTTCTCCATCCTTGTTCGTGTATCAAAGGAAATGATATCGGAATCACCGTTTGGTGCGAGAACTCCAATCTGGCATCGCTGGCAATCGGTCTCACAAACTTGGCTTCTGTTCGATTACCTATCGAAGACTTGACCATATTTTCCTGCAACATATGTAAGTTAAAATCTTATTCATGAAAGTATTGAAAGTAAAAGTCGACCTAAAGATTATATCTCTGATTCATATGCTTATAGCTCATATTTATGGCGACCTGTTGTACTCGTTGAACGTTAAAACGCTGAATTTGAAAAGTGTACCCCTGAGCGACCTACATAAAGATGTATTCTTGGGTATTGGTAAATCTTTAAGAGAAATTAATTTCATCGATGCTGCTTTTCATAAAGTACCAACCGCTTCATTTACCGTAAGAGACTTCATTTTCTCCTGCTTTTTAATATTTCAACTTTTAAGGTTTTAATTCTTGAACCTATTTTCACAGAATGTAGCAGATTTGAAAATTTTAAAAATAAAAAACCACACCATCGCATCTTTATCCGGCGACACTTTCACCGCTACTTTACAATCGAGCTTAGAACGACTTTCTATTATCGAAGGAAACCTTTCATCGTTAAGTCCAGACACGTTTCCATCCTTTAAGAAATTGAAAACACTCGATTTACATTCGAATAATATATCAGCTCTACAACGAAACCAGTTCAAAGGGTTGAAAGAAGTGGAATTATTAGATCTGTCGTTCAATTCTATTAAAAAAATAGACACCTCGCATTTCGCCGATTTCACCAAACTGAGTCATTTAAATCTATCTCACAACGAGTTAACCGAAATACCAAGGTGAGTCAAGGCGATAATCAGGTAATTTTCGACCTACTTGAAATATGTATGACTCATTTTGGTGACTTTTCAGGGGAAGTTTCGCTCGTAACACACTTTTACGAGTAATAAACCTGGGCCATAATAAATTACGCAAGGTGGATGGAAACATGTTCAAAGGACTGAGGCTGCTGCGACGATTGGTTTTAAAGAATAATGAAATCACTCAAGTTGAACGAGGAACATTCGATTCTGTTACTCGTATCGGAACCATCGATCTATCTGGAAATAAACTCGTTAAAATCGATTATCAAATGTTCAACGATTTAAGATACGTTGAGGTATGTTAGATTACTTGAAATTTTCACACATTTCATAATCTATACCTACCTATATTACCTAATTGTTTCGGTATTATTTTGCACAGTCGATCGATGTATCCAGAAATTTGGTGACTAAAATAGAAAAACAGGCATTCAAAAGCTTATACCTGGTAGACATAAATTTATCGCATAATCAAATCTCCGCCATAGAACGAGGAGCTTTCGATAACTGCGCCAATATCACCAATTTGGACATGTCTCACAATCAGATCGCTGGCTTCGAACGTTACGCATTTGATGAGATAACTTACGCAACAGAGTTTCATTTAGAATACAATAACTTGACAGATCTAGCGCAAGTAAGCTTCGATTCTACAACAATTAGTAAATGAAACGAATTTTTTCACCCAATAATATGCAATTTTTTAAACTCTAGGTTCCTTTAGCAAACATGACAGGATTGAAAATACTCAACGTGACGTTCAATCAGATCACAACGATATCGAAAAACACATTCCCTAAATTATACGAATTACATACCATCGACTTGAGCAACAATTACATCAAGAAAATTGCTCCAGAATGTTTCCAAGTGCTATTCGGTCTTCGATACTTGAACCTTAGTATTAATATGCTGGAAGAAATTACTTCCAGAACTTTCGGCAAAGTGCCCACTTTGCTGGAGCTTTCATTACGCGATAATCAGATCAGTACCGTGAAAAAAGACTCGTTCGTGTTTTTGATCTCTTTACAAAATTTAGATATAAGTAATAACGCCATACAAGAAATGTTCACCTTATCCAATACGCTACTGCACCTGAACTTCAGCAGTAACTATATTAGTTACCTTACTCCGGGAAAAATATGGCCTACGATGAACACCTTGGTATCTCTGGATCTGAGCAACAACTTGATCGGCGATTCGCTGGAGAAGCAAGCTTTCTCGAGTTTATTAGCATTACAACGGTTGGATTTGGCTTATAATAACATAACTGTGCCTCCGATCGAGAGTTTGGAAGATTTAACATCTTTACGATACCTAAACATGAAGGTAAATTAATAGAATACACGAGATTATTTTAGGCTAATATAATAACCAAGTTACTTAATCGAGACGTATTTGCAGGGTAATTATATCACAAAACTGGATCGATCTGCTTTTGGAAACTTGCCTGTGGTTTTTGAACTCGATTTAGCCGATAATCAAATCGGCGAGATTGCAGATATGGCATTCATCGGAATGTTACAACTTCGAGAATTATACCTGCGAAATAACCGGTTGAGTTATATTCCTAATGCAGCGTTTAAAGGTAATTTCAGTTGGAATTATCATTATCGTGGAATTCTTAATTTTTTACCTATCTTCATGCTGATTGATTTCCAAACAGGGTTGGTAGCGTTAGAGCACCTGGATCTTTCTCAAAACACATTAGAATCTATTGACAATAAAACCGCGAGTATTTTCGAAGATTGCAGATCACTGAAATCAGTAAGTCGAATCTGAATCTAATGCAACGTTGATGAAATTACTGAAATTAATCAAATTGGTGTGCATCTTATTTTTCAGTTGAACGTCAGTTATAACCAAATATCATTTTTGTCGCGTAATTCGTTCCCAACTTCGCAAACTATTCGATCAGCTGATTTAAGCCATAATCAAATACCAGTTTTGACGAACGATTTCACATTTTCCTTGAAAAAATTACTTCATTTGAATCTAAGTCATAATATCATTAATGAAATTCGAGAAGGTATGAAATACGTATCTTAATTGTTACCTACCTACTTAATTAATTCTTGAAATACCTATCAATTTCGTCTTACATATGTACATACCTATGTATTCAACTTTCTACAGGTGTCTTGGAAAATTTGACGTCGATCGTTTCGTTGGATTTATCATACAACGAGCTCCCCACCATAAGTTCTTCATTACGATTCGATCTGCCAAAAAATTTAACATATTTCAAGATCTCCAATAACTTCCTAAACAAACTGCCCATATCATCTATAGTCAAACAAAAAAATAAACTCAAGTTACTCGACATCAGAGATAATCAGTTAACGATTTTTGCACCCGAATTTATGAAATTGATAGAAAACGGTTCCATCATTTTGTATTCAGGTATGAATTAACATCTAAAACTCACGTATTTGAATTTGAAAACAGCGATCTTCACGTTATGATTCCCACAGGAAATCCAGTCCTATGCAACTGTAATTTAAGACCACTTCAACGATGGTTATCTTCGCAACTTCAAGCCAAAGACGAATGGAAATCGTTCGCCTGCATCAATTACGAAACATCCTCCAATGTAACCGTTTACGGTTTACCTGAAGAAGAAATGCCATGTGATAATTTCACTTTGGATCAAAATCACGATTTTCAAATTACACCGGATGTGAAATTCCGCGAAATAACTAGGTAGGTAGTTAGGTACCTACATTTTTATAATTAAGGTAAAAACTGAATGTTATCCAATTTCCAACTCACATATGAACTCAATTTGTTTTTTTCCCCTCAAGGACGAAAGACGGAACGTTGATCATATCCTGGTATGTTCCTAAAAACAAAGAAGATATAGCAAATTTCGAATTAGAAATTATCAATAAAACTAACCCTGAACAAATCTTCTACAAAAAGAATCTACTATACGATTCGAGAAATGAAATCGTCAAGCCTCGATTTGCCATCACTGTAAGCTATCATTATATGTACTTTCACTTACGATAGACGTGTGATTGACATACATTTTAATTTATTGCCATGTTTTCATTGCAGAAAGAGGCTGAAATTTGTATAGCAGCTATTACAAGTAATGGAACGCTCCGACGAATGGTTCCGAGTCAATGTCAGAATTTAGCAACAGTGTTACCATATGTTTCCAATGACTGTATCAGTATTAATTCTCAACTATTATTAAGTATTTTTTTACCTTTCATTTTATACAGTATTTTTACCTGAATTGTTGAATAAATCATTTTCTTATTATTCTTGATTCAAAATTAATTTGAATTGAATTTGTGGTCCGGAGACTTGAGGTATTAATATTGAATCTAAAATTTAAAAAAAAATTTCAAGTTGGTATATCTTTAGTTTTTTGCAAAACGCGTAATTTTAGTTTTCAAAAGACACTTTTGGTCACTACTTTCAGCGCTGCAATCTGCAAAAATATATATGTATTACGTAGATATACCTTACTTAGATCTATAACACATTTTTTCAGCATTTTTTATAGAGGAAGAAACAGGAAAAAATGATTTTTTTCACCCCCCCCCCAATGATTAATTCTGGCCGAAACATTTTTTTCTCGAAATCTATATCACGAACGACGTCTAACTACATCATCAACCTGAATTTGGACCAAATTTGTCAATTTTTTCCATGGTTTTTAATTTTTACGAAAAAATTGATTCTTGTCATTTTAGGAACACTAGAAATTTGAACCACCTTCCAGGTTACCCGCCCGAACAAAATTCATCTGTAGATCAAAATACATTCATATTTCAATTTCAGGGGATTAAAAATTTTCGATTGTTTTTCTCACTTTCATCAAACTAACAGGTAACAGAGGAACCTCTTGAGGTGTCACACTCCGATTTGAACGGGACCGCGATTTTTGGAAAGAGCATAGTCTAAAACCCCCAAAACCAAATTTTCAGCTGCCAAGCTCATTTCTCGATTTTTGTCAAATTTCTGAAAATTCAAAATTGACTGTTTTTGGCGATTTATGCTTTTTTTAAAAAAAGTACGTACTTGATCAGTAAAAATGGTCAAAATAAGTTCCAAAACTAATATTAATTACCCAAATCGAAATTTTACCATTTCCAGCCATTCTGGAGCCTCTAGCCCGATTTTTCAATTTCTCCAGAATTTTGAATCTGCTCCAGAAGGCGTGAATATGAAGTTGGGCAGCTAAAAATGAGTTGTGTATTATACTCGACCTGTTTAACGAGTTTATCTACATTTGAGCCGATTTCGGGAGTGCGACACCTCAAGAGTGGTTTTTTGACCAGCTTTTTTCAAAATTGAAAAATCCAAAAAAGCAAAAGTTTCCGAATCGCTGTAATTTGTCCAAAAATAACCCCCCCCCCCCAATCCAAATTTCACAATTTCCCACCATTCTGGAGCCTCCAGCGCGATTTTTCAATTTCTCCAGAATTTTGAATTTGCTCCAGAAGACGTGAATATGCAGTTGGACAGCTAAAAATCGAGTTGTATATTACACTCGATCTGTTTAACGAGTTTATCCATATTTGAGCCGATTTTGAGAGTGACACCTCAAGAGTGGTTTTTTGAACAGCTTTTTTCAAAATTAAAAAATCCAAAAAATCAAAAGATAACCGTTTGTGAGGAAATTTTTGAAATTTGTGTGAATCGCTGTATTTCTTCAAGAACTAACGTCCCGGAGCGCAAATTCTACCATTTCCAGCCGTATTGGAGCGAGAGTGACACCTCAAAAAACCACTCTTGAGGTGTCACTCTCAAAATCGGCTCAAATGTGGATAAACTCGCTAAACAGATCGAGTGTAATATACAACTCGATTTTTAGCTGCCCAACTTCGTATTCACGCCTTCTGGAGCAAATTCAAAATTCTGGAGAAATTGAAAAATCGAGCTGGAGGCTCCAGAATGGCTGGAAATGGTAAAATTTCGATTTGGATAATTAATATTAGTTTTGGGAGTTATTTTGACCATTTTTACTGATCAAGTACGTACTTTTTTAAAAAAAAGCATAAATCGCCAAAAACAGTCAATTTTGAATTTTCAAAAATTTGACAAAAATCGAAAGATGAAGTTGGCAGCTCAAAATTTGTTTTTGGGTTTTAGACTATGCTCTTTCCAAAAATCGCGATCCCGTTCAAATCGGAGTGTGACACCTCAAGAGGTTCCCTTGTAAGTTTTTTTTTATATCTTGAAAAATGCATTAATCACAGGTAAAAAAAATAAAAGATTTTCAATTGCTCTGAAATTGAAATAAGTTCATTTTCAATCTTTCCAAAGTAATTTGAAATTTGTGTAGAAAATTGAAAACTCGCAGGAGGCTCCACAATGACCAAAACAATGTAAATATACTTAGTTGATAAGTAGATGTTGCAGAAATTATCGACATTGGTCAACTTCACTAAAAAAAAAATGATAATAGGTACATATTTTGTGAAAAAGTTCATTCACCAAGTTTTCAAAAATTAACAGAGGATGTAGGACATTGCTCTTTCGATCTATGCTACCTCGGTTTTGTTCAAATCGGAAAGTGCCAGTTCAAAATATTTCCTTGTTAACATATTTTTTGGAACTTCGATTAAAAATAGAGCCTCGCCTCCTCCCTCCCCTCCCCCACATGTTTAGATCAAATTTTGAAATTGTTTCTTAAAAATAAAACACAAAAAAACCTCCACAACGATTCTCTGAAATTTCATCTGCTCATTTTTTGGAACTTCGTGTTATCATGAGTGATCCTACTTGATATACCATATGTACATACTCGTATTTCAAGATGAATTTCAATCTCGGCTCGAACGATCAATACCTAATCTAAAGAACAAAACTGAATAGATAATTCCAAGTCAAAATTTAATCCGCCGAGTTGAGTATTCGATGATCGACGATAAGCGATACGCACGTATTACCAACCTACATTTCATGTAGGTACCTACAATACAGAGCCAGACGGTAATAAAATCGAGGAGAACTCACACTGAACATTATTATTTGACCAAAGGAGCAATCATGTTGTCGCGGTACTTTATAAAATATTCAGCGACAAATGTTACTTTTTTAAATTCAAGTTTTACGTGATGTATCGGACATATTGTTAGATTTTTCATCTTTATTGAAGACTAGACAGGTACAGTAGCATTTCATCAAGTTCCTACTTTACTTTAGAAAATATGTTTTCGTGTCAAACTATGAACCTACTTGAAGCAGCTTGAATAACGAATACAATATGAAAAGTTGCTTTGCTTTTGAATGTACATATCTCTTCTGATAATTCAAATTTTAAATTTACAAATCGTGTAAATAACCTAAATGCAGTCCTTATGTTTTTTTTTTGTTTTTTTTTTAAATGAAAACCGTACTTAGTGTTTGCAATTATAATTTTTGCATTATCTAAGTATACCTATGTATAGTAATTAGTAATTTCAACAAAAACCAACCAGGAGTCAAATATGTACATTAATGTCGAAATTTCGAAATATCAAAGAAGTTATTCTTGCAGCTATGATCAAATTAAATTCTGATTTCGATATTCAGATCGCCTATCATTATAATCATTAAGAATCTAATCTCTATAATAGGATAATGTGGCTTAAAAAATATTTCTCTGTAAGTTTTCCGCATATTCAACAATTTGCATAACACGAATAAAAAAAATCATTAAATTGAACAGCGATCAACTTACTTTTTATGCCCAAAAATAGTAAATAGGCATTGTTCAACAGCATAAGTAGGTAGGTATTGAAATACGTTCGCGAAAACTCTGCTGATATTCAACTTCAGTCTTCAATGAAAGTAAATTGCTTTCAAACAGATTATTTGTATCATCGATCGCAGCATTTTACGTAGATGCACCTTCTGCTCACTGGAATCCAAGGAACAACTTCTAATTGGAGATTTCTCTTGGAAATTCAAATAGGCACCTGATTCGACAAAAATCAATCTATTCATTTCAATCCATCGAAAAAACTTCACTTCCCCAGAATAATCCGAGGAAGATAAAAAATGTTTACCTGAAAATGCATGACATTTGTTAGCTCTCGTCTATATTTTGAAATCCAAACAAGACCATTTATTAACGGAATGGGAATTCATTTCACAACAATGACATCAAAAAACGCCCTTTTCACATTACGAATTTCGCTTAAAATCGCCCAAAACTCAAGAGGACGTTGCTTTCTGTTCTAGATCGACAAAT
Organism: Planococcus citri; assembly: GCF_950023065.1. Lineage (NCBI taxonomy): Eukaryota > Metazoa > Arthropoda > Insecta > Hemiptera > Pseudococcidae > Planococcus > Planococcus citri. Next base: position 34,667,030 of record NC_088680.1, read on the forward strand.
GTCTGCAACCGGCCATGTTGAACTTCGACCTAAACAGAATAATACTTTATTATACGTCGATACTATCGGTTTCTCAAGTCTACAGCGAGCTCAACGAACGTGACCATTTAAAGCCGGTCGTAGCTTTTAAGCAAAGTAAACAACACAATCTCGACGCGATAAAACTGAACGCCACGAGCTACAAAGACTTGGTAACCGATGGTAAAATATTCGTAGATAATTCTCTTCTGTTATACGATTTCTTAATCAACCCTTTAATAAATGTGATTTTGAGCCCGGGAAAATGGGGCAAAACGATGAACCTACACATGGTGAAAACTTTCCTAGAACCAAGAGTAAACGAACTCGGTATACCTGAGAATGCAAACGAAGATGATTTCGCCTACAGATTATTCCATCAAGGTGAAATTATTCGGCCTAACGGTACCGTTGAAAAGTTATTGCAACCTTTGCGAGTAGCCTCCGATCATCCGGATCTTTTACGCCATTATCAAGGCAAACAGCCCGTGATTTTCATCTCTCTTCGCAACGTCATCGATCAATCTGTCGATAAAATTGAGGAAAAGTTCAACGTCGCTGTTAAAAACGCCATTTTAGAACATAGATATTTATATAACGCGATACGAAATCAGTCTTACTTTCAGCGAGCTTTCATCGTAGATTCGACAGCTAAACAAATACATCACGAGACAATCGAAAGGATAATGAACGAAACGACCCGAGTTGAAGAGGGTGATTTGGCGTTTCTATGCGAAGCTCTTCATTTACACTTCCATACCAAACCTTTCGTTTTAATCGACGATTACGATCAACCTATGCACAGCGCCTTGCAATACGATACTTTCACCAGACTCCACTGCAGAGATATCGTAACCATCATAGATCGTTTCATGTCGTCCGTTTTCACCAATAATTTCCACATCCAAGGAGCCATAATAACTGGTAGGTTGCAGCTGAAACACAACTACTGGAGAGGATTCAATAGACGATACGTTGCCGAAAAAGACGACCCTTGGAGGATATATTTCGGATTCAGTGATTTAAACGGTCGTAAAATATACCATACTTTTTCCAGTGGCACCGTCCGTCACGAAAGAGTGTACCGATGGTATAACAGATTCAAAGCAACGTCCGATTTGATGAATTACTACAATCCTCTCTCGTTCGCCAGCTTCATCAAGTACGATAGAATCGAATGCTACAACAACGACAGCTTCGACGACCGTTTCATTCAAACCATCGTCTCCAACAGCTCGACAATCAGAGCCAATCTACTGAAACTGATCAGTAAACAAACGGTATTTATAGAAACTCGGGTACCGTTTACTTTTCAAGACATATACGAAATGAGACACACGGATCGTCTCTTCAATACGTACCTTTTTGTAAACGGATTTATACTCAGACATCCGCCTTACGACAAGTTCGTAGGTAAAGCCGAAATAGCGAATTGCGAAGCTGCCTACCAGATGGCCACGTGGTTATTGAACTGCTTCAAACGAGATTACAACGTCAGCGATGATCAACTGCACCAGGTTGCGTATCATTTATTGAATTTGGTCAATAGTTCCACGAACGCTCTGACTCACGTCGAAGTGCTGGAAGAATCGTTGACCAATTTGTACAAACAGTGCCACCATCGTGTACAGATGAAATTCTTAACGGCTCCCAATAATACGAAATCCAAACTGCAAACATACGAAAACCACATGGATACAATTTTTTACTGCGTTTCGTTACAAATGCAGATTTTATCGAAATTTGATATCTTAGCTTATTACAACGATACGCGTCACGTAGACGTCATGATGACTAATTCACTGGACCGGTATGGGGCAGCTTTTGTCATAAACTATCATGGTAAAAGCGACCTGAAAGCTTTAGAACAGGCGTACAAGTGTTCGGTAATGTTTCACAAATATCAAAGGATTAAATTCGTCAAATTTGTCGGAATCAGCGTGACGCCTGAAAGTAGGGTGAGAATATCGCGAAATACCGTACTGAATTCTCATATTGTACCTTAATCCTGTATTGAAGATGCTTGATTTTTCGAACAAAAACAATTTCAACTACAAAGTATTTACCAAAACAATTATTAAAGTTTTTAAAATCAAAACATGGAATACATTTTTTTGTTTCAAGTTTATCTGATGTACATACCTGTACCTACCTAGTACCTACATCAATGAGGGTTCAGCCAAAACTTCCGCAAATGAAAAGAAAAATCCAAGAATTCTTCCAAAACTAATTTTTTGGCAGCCGAACTTGACTAGGAGGCCTCCTAAAAGAATTTGATAATATGATAGTCGAATTTCAAACGATGGTTTCATTTCAAAAAATGTGTGAAAATGGGGTTACTAATAGTATTAAAATTGAGGGTGCTGAAATAGTGGTTCTTTACTTTTGAACCTTCAAAAAGTCGAACTTCCAACGTCAGTCTGAATGTTGAAAGTTGAGCATTTCAAATTTTGATACCTTATTCTAAATCGGCTATCAAATCTCACAAAAACTACGCTAAAACTGCTAAAAGATTAACTCCAAGTTCAAATAATTTTGAGATATGCACCTTCAATGTTTCACTTGCAAAACGTGAAAATTGGGAGATTCCCCCCCCCCCAATATCATAGAGGGTTAAAATGGAAATTCAGGCAGACTATCGAAAAAGGAACTCGTAAAAAAAATTGAAAGAAATCCGATCACTCGATTTTGCTTTCTGTCCTGAATACACAATGGAATAGGTTTGAAGACAGTCAAAGGTGTTAATAAAATTGCATACACAGTTTGCCGTAAATACAGAAGCGCGGGGTGTTATTTACGGGGAACTCACTCCGATTGTGAATAGGTATGCAATTTATTCGACATCCATTCTTCTACGACACAATGTGCTAGTCTTTAAGGGTAAGATGGTAAAATCCATACGCTCAGCAAATTGGACGAAACTCACCCTAAACTCAAAAAATTATACTTTAGGATATACTTATTAGCATATTTTTCAGCGCAACATGCTCAGAAAAATTGAAAACGTAGGTATGTATTTCAATAAACGCGTATTTTTTGTTGTAGGTATGTATTTCGTCGTGTTCAGACCTTCAAGGTCAATATTTTCGAAAAAAAATTATAATTTTGAGCAACGCGTGCATGTAAAAGGCACAAAAATTATAATTTTCAAATTTCAATTCTTAAGCCTCGAACGGGTAAAAAAAACTTGAAACAAAATTACTGAACATCTGAGAGGCCCGACAGGTAGACAGACAACCTTGAAAGGCCAGACACATGGGTCAATGACCTTAAGAGACCAGACAGGCGAACAGACCACATTGAGAGGTTAGGTCAGTGACCCTGAGAGTCCACACACAAGGGTCAATGCACTTGTGAGGCCAGACAGAAAAACAGACGACCTTGAGATGCCAGACAGACGGGTCAATGACCTTAAGAAGTCGAACATACGTGCTTGGGAGGCTGGACACATAGGTCAACGACCTTAAGAAACCAGGCAGACAGGTCAATAATCTGAAGAGACCAGACATGTAGACAGACGACCTTGGGAAGCCACACAGTGAGGTCACGACCTTGAGAAACAAGACAGATGGATTGGAGAACTGAAAGGACAGACGATCTTGAGAGGCCAGACAGACAATTCAATGACCTTGCAGAGTCAACCAGATGGGTCAATGTCTAAATGACCTTAAGAGGCTAGACATGCAAATACACATATACCACCTTGAGAGACTAGGTCAGTGACCTTGAGAGTTGATACACAAGATTTAATGTACTTGTGAGGCCAAACAGAAAAACAGACGACATGACATTAAGAAGCCAGACAGACGGGCCAATGACCTTAAGAAGTCGGACATATGACCTTGAGACACTGGGAAGACAGGTCAATGATCTGAAGAGACCAGACAGATAGACAGACGACCTTGGGAAGCTACACAGAGTGGTCGCGACCTTGAGAAACCAGACAGGTGGATTAAAGAACTAAAAGGACGGACGACCTTGAGAGGCCACACAGCCAGTTTAATGACCTTGCAAGGCGAGCCAGGTAGACTAGCGACTTTGAGAAGCCAGACATGGCAAACAGATAACCTGGAAAGGTAAGCCAAGCAGACAGTTGACCATGAGCTGCTGGATGGGTAGGTCAGTGACCTTGATAGGTCAGACATTCGGTTCAATGACCTTAAGAGGCCACACAGATGACCTTGGAAATCCTGATAGACGAATTCATGACCTTAAACAGTCAGACTGAAATACAGACGATCTTGAGAAGCCAGATAGATAGGTCAATGACCTTAAGAGGACAGATAGGTAGAAAGATAACTTTGGGAAGACAGAAACACAGGCAACTTCGAGAGGGCAATCAGACAGACAAACGACCGTGACTGGCTAGAGAGGTTGATTAGTGACCTTAAGAGGTCAGAAAGGTCGACAGACAAACGACGACGACCTTGGAAAGCCATACTGATTTGAAAACTTGGAAAAAGAATTGTTCAACTCCTCATATTTATGTATTGGGCATGACTTTTAAAAACAAAAATGATCAATGTTATCATGCCACATTCTCTGATATTCCAATTTTTAAAAAATGATCATTTACAATGTTGAACTTTTGAAAACTTGAAAAAAAATTACTACCTACTTAGATAATCTTTTAAATTTTTATTTATTATGTACATATTAAAGTGAACTTTCAGATACCAAATCTGAATAATAAGAACTTAAAAAAATTACTGAACAGCTAAAATTAGGTATATCAATTTTTCAAAAAATAATTTTCTGATATTTTTCAGACTTTTAGCTTATTTGGAATTTGCTAATATAATTTTAGAAACTGCCCTGCACTGTCTCTCTCGGTTGCCAATTCTGCTTCAAAAAGTCTTGAGAATAGGTAGGTAACTTCGTAGATGTAGGTCTAGGTTTCAATATTAACTAAATCATTTTAAAATAGACTGTTTCACATGAGTAGGTAGGTATAAGAACTCAATACAAGACTATCAATCATTTCCTCGACAACAAGATCATATAATCCGGACGGATTTTCGTAGAAAATTTTAAAAACTCACCTCTAAATTTTCAGTTCTATTCAACATATCAAGACATACATATGTAGGTACTAGGTACCTAGTACCTACCAAACTTCCAAATCTTCAACAGCAAAATCACATGAAAACGTCATCAATAATGGAGCAACACTATTTATTCTGTTGTAGGTGAAATGATACCCATCACGAATTTATTTCAACTACTTCCCACCTACACTGTAATCATCCTTCTTCTCACCACTCATTCGGTAGATCTCGACCAAAGCTCAGAATATTTCGATGAAAGCAGCTCAGAACGTATCGAGCGTCCAAAAGTCTACACCTCATTAGCCATAAAAGAAGGAGTTGATAAATTAGATGGTATCAACGGAACCATAATCATTGGCGCTAGCACTTACTGGGATTTGGTGAAAGGTAGTAAGATTTTCCTAGACACAAGTTTATTCATAGAGGAAGTCTTGAAGAACTACACGAGCGCGACTACTTTACTCGTTTGCCCGAATAAATGGGGCAAAACGATGAATTTAGACATGCTGAAGTTCTTCTTGGAAATTCAGGTAGATCAAGATGGCAATAAATTACCCAGAGAGAATACAACATCGTATCGATTATTCAAACGCAGTGAAATAGTGTACAATGATACCTTCACTAGGAAATTACAATCGCCATTGCTGATATCCAAGAAAACCGTATTAGTGGATCGACATCAAGGTAAATACCCAGTCGTATACTTTAGTTTAAAAGAAGCCATCGGCGATGACTTGGATTCCATCCGAGAGGGAGTTCGCAAATCTTTATCACGATCTTTCCAACAGCATAAATATCTCATTCATCAGGAACTGAAAAAGGAACATTATCGTAATTCAGAGCATTTACTCTTGTTCGAACAAATGCTCCATGGTACAGCAAAAAACGAAGACATGCCCGATGGGATAATTCTTCTATGCTGTACTTTGGAAGCGTATTTCCGTAAAAAACCCATCCTCTTGATCGACGACTACGACTCATTCATCCATCACTTGTTTCGACGTAATCGTCACAATTCGCAGGAACTCAAAGAAATCATGAAATTCATGGTTGAAATAGTGGACTCGGCGTTACGACAAAATCTCCACATGGATATCGGAATTGCCACCGGTGTATTGCAAATCAACGCTTACCAATGGCAATACCATAATTATACAGTCTACGTCAACGACCGAGATAAACCAATCAGCGAGTATTTCGGATTCAATAGATCTTCGGTACAGGAAATCTTCAACCAGGTTGGAATCTCCGCCGAACTTGCTTCAAAAGCACACAATTGGTACAAAGGGTACGCCTTTGAAGAGCCTAGCAAATTTTATTACAATCCTTGGTCCTTAGCTTGGTTTCTGCGAACTAAAAGCTTGCAATGCCATCGACAAGAAGGTCATCGCGAAACCTTCATTCAAAATGTTCTTCGAAATAATCAAACCATAAGGAATAATATTCTACAAGTGCTCAGCAGAATGATCGTATCTGCCGAGCATCATTATCCATACATGATAAACGATTTGGAAGGCATCAGACTTTACGGAAGTCATCTGATGACCTATTTAACCGATAAAGGATACCTATCCAAGATCTCCAACAATCCACTTTCCAATGGAACATCGCAGAATAAACTATTCATGGATTCCGTTTCCATTTCCAATAATGAAAACTTACATCAAGTAGCCAGTTGGATGATGGCCTACTGCGTACAAGAGTACGATATCCATCCGTTGGTTTTCAACTGGGCCGGAGTCTATTTGAAAAAGGTGATCGAAAGTCACTTCAACAGTTCCAATATTCAAACCTTTATAAAAACTTTAGAAAACGTTTATAAAAATGCGTCTGATCTTAGCAGTAAGATAAATCCATCCGATGAGTACATTTTCGCATCGCAAGAACACCCTGTTAATTTGATATTCGACTGTATCTGTTTGAGAATGCAACAAGAAACTTGGTACGAATACGAAGTATACTATAAGAAGTTACTCAAAGCGGATATTGTGGCGATAAATCGACAAAAGAAGCACGCAGCTATAATACAATTGAAATACAAGCACGATTCGCCAGAGCGTGCGATGGCTCATGCTGAAATTTACCAATTTGTTATCGATGAACATGCCAATGATGATGTGGAAACTTTGCTACTGGTCGGAATTAGCGTTTCGACGAATTATACTGTTCGTATGGATACAAATTTGATCGAGAGGAAGTCTCGAAGACCTATAGTCACTTGATGGGATCCGATTGCGCGAGGATTGAAAACTACATGTGGGAGTTGTCACTTATATCCAAAGTTATGGCAGTCTATAGTGAGCCTTTAGGGGTCCATGACCTAATTCTTCGTCCTCATTATACTGATGAAGCGCTAAAGTTGGATCACAAAATATTTATGAAAAAGTGAACTCAGCCCATGAATTTTTTCAAAATTTGAAAATTGTACTCTATGTTTATTGAATATTAATCCAGAAATAGAAGCAGTTGATTCTAAAATTGCAAATTGTTCATCTATGTATTTGTAGACCAAAATAAATTCCAAACACCCCCTCCCCCTTTTCCGAACTGAAAAATCGTTTTTTATTCAAAATATACGTAACTAGGTCGTAAAAAATCGATTCGATTTGACTAAATTGCGGAATGCGGATGGAAATTTTGCCCAAAATTCATTTCTAACTAATATTTGATTCAATTTGAATTTCTTACGAAAATTTTCCCTACCATTTTTTAGAATAAAAATTGATTAGTTTTGAATAGCAAAGACAAATTCTCAAAAGTTTATTTATCTAAATTCAATTCCGAAATTTACTGAGCTGAAATTAAATTTTATGTAAATTGCAACTTCCTTACAACCATAAAATTTATTAGGTTAAAATTCAATTTTATTGGAAAAACAAATTTCCTCAAAAATTAATTTGACTAAAAATCCGATCGAATTTGAATAACCAATGAATTAAAAGCCTCCACAAAAAATCATGATGGTACAATTTGGTTCCATTTTAACTGGAAATGAAAATTGTCCCTAAAATTTATTTCTTTTGAATAGGAAATATTTCTTAAAATTTACAAAAGGAAATTTTAATTTTAATCAAATTACAGAGACAAATTCCTCCTCTCATAAATTAGATTGAACTGAAACTGAATTTGATTCGAACCAACAGCAAATGAAAATTTTACGTAAAAGCTTATTTGCCTAAAAATTCGATCCTATTTAAATTTTCAATGAAAAATCTCGTCAAAATCAACTGGGCAAAAATTTAAATTGTTTGGCGTTATGAACAATTTTAATAGCATCTCAAAGGCAAGTTCCTTCTCCTCCCCTCCAAAATTGAATTGGGCTAAAACTCGATTTGATTCGAACATCAAATGAACATTTCCCACATAAATTTATTTGACAAAAAATGTAATCAGATTTAAATTTTAAGTGAAAAACCCCCTCAAAATTAACGGGCAAAAATTCCATTTATTCTGAATTGGAAATGAACATTTTTTCGAAAATTTATTGGGTTAAAATTTAATTCTCATAACATTGCAAAGACAAATTCCTCTTCTCCTCCCCTTCCCTCCCCACCCAAATTAATTGGGCTAAAACTCGATTTGATTCGAACAGCAGATGAAAATTTTTCCCCAATCTTATTCGACTGAAATTTCGATCGTGAATAAGAAATCTCCTCAAAATGAATTGGGAAAAAATACTATTTCTATTTTGAATTGAAAATGAAAATGAAAAATTTAATTGGGCTAAAATTCAATTTTGATGAAATTGCAATGAAAAATTTCTACTCCCCCACCAAATTTATCGGATAAGAATTCGGTTCAATTTTAATTGAAAATGAAAATATGTAAACTTGAAAATTTCTACTTATCATGAATTGGAAAAGAAAACTTTCCCTTCCCCTCACTTCTCTCTTCTTCCATTTATTGGGCTAAAATCGCCAAGCCAAAGTCCTCCTTTCTCCACCAAATTTCTTGGACTGAAGTTTGATTTGGATTGCAAAGATAAATGCCTCCTTCCCTCCCTAAATTTATTCATGCAGAATTTGATTTGATTTCGAGGACAAATGATAATTTTTCCCAAAATTTATACGACTTCGAATTGAAAAATGAAAATTCTCCCCAAAACTTATTGAATTATTGCAATAAATTCAACTCAATTTCAACAGAAAAATAAATCCTCTTCAAAATTTATTGGGCTAAAATTTCATTTCTATTGAATTATAAATGAAAAATCTTCCCAAAATTTGTTCAAGTTACAAAATTTCATGCCAACTCCCCCCCTCCCCGAGTTGCAAATAAAAATTCTCATCGAAATTCATTGGGCCAAAATGTAATTCAACTTGAATTATTGCAAATAAAAAATGCTCTCAAAATTTAATTTCATTAGGATTTCGAATGAAAATTTTTCCTCTTTATTTATGTAGCTAAAATTTAAATCGATTCGAATCGCAAATGGAAATTCGATATAAGTATTACAGAAGGGGATAGCGGTGCAAAAATTCCTCAATACCTCAATCCTCAGTTTCAAAATAAATTACAAAAAAGTTTGTCCCTCGGAAATTTTTGAGATGACGTTTTAAAACGTGTTTCTATCCGAATCAAAAAACATGGCATCAATTGCATCAATTCTCGAACCCTTTGAAACAATTTGAAAATATTTGACAGTGAATAAGGCCCCTCCTCTCTCCCCGCACCCTTGTTTTGGATAGAATTTTTCAATACATATAATTTTTGACAAGGGTCAAAGCAAAAAAATTCAGATTGGTTCTACCACCAATTTTGTCTTTATTGTATATTATTGGTTATTCCTACAAATGAGTAACTCAGTACGAAATACTATCCCTCTTCTGTTTTAGGTAAATTCAATTCATTTATTCTCACTGGTTGTCGAATTAATCAATTTCACCAAGATCGCGACAATGACCTCGATAAAACTCCCAATCACTTTGATCTGTATCTGGACACTACAAAATTCAAATCCAATCATTTCGGCAGCTCAAATCAATAAACCAATACGTCACACCGATGTGGCCATCAGAGAAAACGTCGAAGACTTAACCAAATGCACCTATTTAGAAGCCAAAACATTCTTACAATTGGTCCAAAACAGCGATCTATTCGTCGACACTAGTTTATTCATCAAAGAAGCATTGGACGTAATGAATCGACTCAATATAATCGTTATTCCGTCCAATTTTGGTAAATCCATCAATCTCGACATGTATAAAAATTTTCTACAAATACCACTCGACGAGGAGGGGAATCCAATGGGAGAAGCCGAATTCCGCAACGCTTCCATTTATAAATTATTCAAATTCGGCGAAATCGAACTGGAAAATGGTCAAAAGGTGAAATTACAACAGCGTTTGCAAATCTCCAAATATGACGATATCATCGAAACCTACGTAGGTAACTTGCCGGTAATAAAGGTGGATTTTTCGAAAATTTGCACCCATGATGTTTCGAAAATAGAGCAAGAAATATGGAAAGCGATCAGGCAAGCGTATCAAGAACATACGTACTTGGTGAAATTTCTAGAACAGAATGAACCAGAGCCTGATGCTTTGAATCAATTCAAAAGTATTCTCGAGGGAAATGCCACAAACGTTACACTTCCCGAAGCATTGGTTTTTTTATCAGGACAACTGGTTAAGAAATTCGCCAAAAAGAAAGTAGTAATTTTAATCGATAACGAAGACGTACCAATAAATTGCCTAAAATCGCATTACACGATAACTAAACGTGAAATAGGTAAAATACACAATCTCATGTATAAATTCCTGAAGAACACATTTATGAGTAATCCTTTCTTACATCACGGTCTAGTCACCTCGAGTGAGCCTTTGACTAGTGATTCGAGTAATTATAAAATACTCAAAGATAGAAATACCATTAAGAGCCACGATCCTCTGAGTCATTATTTTGGATTGACCAATACGACTCTGTATTTATTATGTGACAAGTTCAAAGTTCCGGTACCTTCTTGGTCGAGAGACGAGTTTTTGAAATCAGATCCATCGAAAGATTGGTGGTATCAAGGGAAAAGTTGGACGGACGAGAAACGCGACGAGGTGTTCGTGGAATTTGGCGCCGTTTTGAAGTATTTGATGAAAGAGCACGAGAAATTGAGAAAATCAGCGAAAGTATCGTCCTAGCTAACATGAATAATTTCTTAAATAAAATTTTTCCAATTTGTATTCTTAGTTGGCACAATTTTTTGCTTTTCAAGCAATATCAGTCTGTTGTCGTTTTAGACGAGTTCGCGTTTTGTAGATTTTTGAGACAGAAAATGTGCTTTTGAAAATTCAAAATGATAAAATACTTATGCTTTGGAAACATTAAACATAATAATTGATATTTAATGACTTTTTTTCTTTTCAATGCACCGCAGAAAAAAACACAAAAAATGTCACTCATTCAATTTTTTATCCAACAAGGGAATTATCCCAACTGGCACAATAATTTTTGCATTGTACAAAGTAGATTCGAAAGAGGATCACAAAATACACCACCATCAGAGAAACGAAAATTTCAAGAGCTGAAATTCATTATTAGATTTTTACAGTACCTAACAAGGGAACATCTTGAGGTGTCACACTCCGATTTGAACAGGACCGCGATTTTTGGAAAGAGCTTAGTCTAAAACCCCCAAAACCAATTAATTTACAGCTGCCCAAGTTCATTTTTGACTGTTTTTGGCGATTAATGCTTTTTTTAAAAAAGTACGTACTTGATCAACAAAAATGGTCAAAATAAGTACCAAAACTAATATCAATTACCCAAATCCAAATTTCACCATTTCCAGTCATTCTGGAGCCTCCAGCCCGATTTTTCAATTTCTCCAGAATTTTGAATTTGCTCCTGAAGGCGTGAATATGAAGTTGGGCTGCTAAAAATCGAGTTGTGTATTATACTCGACCTGATCAACGAGTTTATCTACATTTGAGCCGATTTTGGGAGTGATACTTCAAGAGTGGTTTTTTGACCAGCTTTTTTCAAAATTAAAAAATCCAAAAAATCAAAAGTTTCCCGTTTGTGTGGAAATTTTTGAAATTCACGCGATAAGCTGTATTTTGTCCAAAACTAACCCCCCCCCCAAATCCAAATTTCACAATTTCCAGCCTTTCTGGAGCCTCCAGCGCGATTTTTCAATTTCTCCAGAAGTTTGAATTTGCTCCAGAAGGCGTGAATATGCAGTTGGGCAGCTAAAAATCGAGTTGTCTATTATACTCGACCTGTTTAACGAGTTTATCCACATTTGAGCCGATTTTGAGAGTGATACATCAAGTCTGGTTTATTAACCAGCTTTTTTTAAAATTAAAAAATCAAAAAAATCAAAAGATAACCGTTTGTGAAGAACATTTTTGAAATTTGTGCGAATCGCTGTATTTCTTCAAGAACTAACTCCCGGAGCGCAAATTCTACCATTTCCAGCCGTCTTGGAGCGAAAGTGACACCTCAAAAAACCACTCTTGAGCTGTCACTCCCAAAATCGGCTCAAATGTGGATAAACTCGTTAAACAGGTCGAGTATAATAAACAACTCGATTTTTAGTTGCCCAACTGCATATTCACGCCTTCTGGAGCAAATTCAAAATTCTGGAGAAATTGAAAAATCGCGCTGGAGGCTCCAGAATGGCTGGAAATTGTGAAATTTGGATTGGGGGGTTAATTACGGACAAAATACAGCGATTCGCGTGAATTTCAAAAATTTCCACACAAACGGGAAACTTTTGATTTTTTGGATTTTGTAATTTTTAAAAAAGCTGGTCAAATAGCCACCTTTAAGGTGTCACTCTCAAAATCGGCTCAAATGTGGATAAACTCGTTAAACAGATCGAGTGTAATATACAACTCGATTTTTAGCTGCCCAACTTCATATTCACGCCTTTTGGAGCAAATTCAAAATTCTGGAGAAATTGAAAAATCGCGCTGGAGACTCCTGGAAATGGTGAAATTTGGATTTGGGTAATTAATATTACTTTTGGGACTGCATAAATCGCCAAAAACAGTCAATTTTGAATTTTCAAAAATTCGCCAAAAATCGAAAAATGAACTTGGGCAGCTGAAAATTTGGTTTTGGAGGTTTTACCGTTTTAGACTATGCTCTTTTCAAAAATCGCGTTCCCGTTCAAATCGGAGTGTGACACCTCAAGAGGTTCCCTAATTATATAACTTTAGTAACCAAAAAAGATCAAGAAAGTAACCAAAAAGCATGCCAAAAAGTTACAAGACCTAATAATAAGCAAAAGACTTTTTGGCAATCACTGGCGAGAAATTATGCTTTTTTTCAAATTTTTGTCCGAAAAGTAAGACTAAAGGTATTTTGCAACTTTATAGCAATTTTTGACATGAAAGTGAAAATTTTTGACAATTTTGAGCGAAGAAGCAAAATTTTGACAACTTCAGCAAAAGAAAAAGCTTTTTTTTAAATCAATTTTTGGCAACAAACGAGACTTTTTGAAATTACAAGCAAGAAAGGTATACTTTTTTGAAATTTCTGCCAAAAAGTGATAATAAAATAAATGTTGAAAAGTATCGAGTACAAGATCTGTTTTTAATGAATTTACATATAAAAATTCAGAGGCATTTTTCATGAAAAAAAGAGATTAAATTGACATAAAAGGCTGAAACTTTTTTTCTACCTTATTTTGGCTATTTTTGACCTCTCGAGTCGATTAGTGATGGTTTCGAACCATTCTAGAGCCCGCAGAAGATTTCTAGATTCAAAAACCTGTAAATCCTACCTTTGGTTAAAATAAAATTCAGCACCTACAAACTCAAATTCACTATCTTTGTGATGCCAGAACATTTTAATGGAGAAACAAATCATAAAATAGACTTTTTGATCATTTTTGGCAAAAAAGTAAGTAAGGATTTTTGCAATTTCTGGTGAAAAAAGTCATTTTTTTGGCAAAATAAAATGAGATTGACAATTTTTACAAAAGGAATGTTTTTCTGAAAATTTCTGGCAAAAAAGTAAATACTTTTTGAATTCTTGAAAAAAAAAATGTAAAAGTTGAAAATTTGAAAACTTGAACAAAAATTGGCAACTTTTGGGAATTCTTGAAATTTTTGGCAATTTTAGGTAAAACAAAACGAGGCTTTTAGACGATTTTTCGAAAAAAGTGAAACCTTTTGGAATTTCTGACAAATTTTCGGTAAAAAGCAAGAATGACAATTTTAGCAGATAGTATGAATTCCTGACAATTATTTATACTGGCAAAAAAATGGTAAAGTACTTTTTCGCAACTTTTGTTGAAGGTGGAAGATTTTTCAGTTAAAAAGTGAGCTATTTTGGCATTTTTTGAGGCCAAAAACAGGGAAATTTTGGGTAATTCTTATGGAAAAAATGAATACTTACTTCCCGAAATTTTTTTGCATAAGAATGACAATTATAAGTATTTTTATCAAGAAACGACCCTATTTGAAAATTTTGACAAAACGTGAAATTTTTTGCCATTTTTGGCAGAAAGGCAGATTTTGATAATTTAAGCAAAAGGCAGGGCGAATTTCATTTTCACCATACTTAAGTATAGGTAGCGTTTTTTTGAAGAATGAAAAATCCAAAGGTCTGTTGGAGGCTGCAGAACTGTTCAAAATCATCACCAATTGACTCGAGAGATCAAAAACAAGATACAGACCAAATTACAGCTTCTTATGCTAATTTGATCAAATTTTGATTTTTTTTCATAATACCTAAATGCACCTTTTAGAATTTTTAAAAATTCTCCAAAAATCTAAAAATGAATTTCAGCACCTGGAATTATTGCTGAGGGTGTATTTTGGTATCCTTTCTCGATTTCTGTCTACCGTTTATTTTACCTGAGAAATGAAAGAACAATTTTCTACCTCACTTCACTTATCATTTTCTGTGAATAAATAATAGGTAGGTAGCTAAGTACCTAACAAAATTTCGGAGTGACCTATTATTTCATCATTTTCATATAAGTTGGTTTTCGTTTTGTTCCAGACAAACTACCCTTAAAAAACATGATGATCTCCCTTTTTCATTGAAGGCTCCTAGTCGTAAAATACATACAAAAATGCTGCCAGTCGGGACGATTATTTTCCTATACTGGTTATCGATACCTTCGACTCAATGCGCGCAATGGGCACTGGCGCTGAAAGATCCACTCCACGAATACTCGATTAGCATGGGAGCAACTTCGTTCAAAGATCTCGTAACCAAAAGCAGCGTGTTTGTGGACAAAACGTTGTTTATTCGGGACGTGCTAAATAACCCCGATGAAAGCGAGATCATACTGTGCCCGCAACAATGGGGACGTACCATGAATCTAGACATGCTGAAAAACTTCCTGGAAATTCGAGTGAATGCGCGAGGTCGACGTCTTCCTCGTCATTTAAAATGCCCCATTTACAGGTTCTTCGTTCTGGGCGAGGTACAGTTCAATAAAAACGACCCACTCGAGTATCTCACGGCACCTTTACTTATCTCCAATTACACAATGTTGATCGAAGATTACCTCGGGAATTACCCGGTGATTTACCTGAGTCTCAAAGACGTCGTGGGTAATTCGTATTTGGAGGTGAAACGACGTCTGCAGCATGTCTTAAGTCGAGCTTTTCGGCAACATAAATATCTTGTGAATGTCTATCGCAAGAAGAACAATACCATAACAATGGCCAAATTCACCGATCACTTGTATCCTAGAGACAGTACGGATGTGGCGGGAAGTTTGAATTATCTCTGCGAGCTACTCTACGATACGTATAAACAAAAAGTTTTCATTTTGATCGACGATCACGATGCGCCCATACAGAGCGCTCTACAGAATTCAAATATGGATAAAAACGATTACGGTCCGATTCTAGATCTTCTGGAATCTCTATTCAAGTGGACCCTGGTACAGAATCCGTATCTTCATCGAGGTATCGCGATGGGTGTATTCAGACTGGGAAAAAACTTGATCAAAAGTTGGCTCGAATACAAACTACGTCGAGTAGGACATAGCAATCACCCAATGTTGGATCATTTCGGATTCACCGAAACCGAAGTGGAAATGTTATTCGATCGGTTTGACGTTAAAGGTGACCTAGCCAAACAAGCTCGACTTTGGTACTGCGGGCATTGGTCACTGAACTTGAAACAGCAACTATATAATCCGGTATCCGTAGTGAATTTCTTGTCACGTAAAATGCTCACCAACGTTTACCACGAAAGAGGAACGTTTCATTTTTTACAGCCGATTATTTCCAGTGCACCGACGTTCAGAACTTACATGCTGCTTTTACTCAGCGATCAGTACATCAATATCACAAAACCACCGACAATGGATCATGATCGAATCAGAGCTCTGCAAGAAGCGTACAAAGGAACTTATCGTAAACGAAATGTCGTCATTATGCTATCGTATTTTTTAAGCAAAGGATTCTTGATAATCGAGCCTCATAATTTCCACCAGTCTCGTCTACCCAATTATGAAATTGCTAGCGAGTTTTCCACCGCTATGATCACCTATTATCGTCGCAGATACCCCACAGACTTGTACTGGTTTCATAAGGCCTGTATTCGGATGTATAATTACGTTCAGGATGATTTCATTGTAATCTACGACTTCGAGCAAGATCTGCAAAATATCATGGAATCCATCGCGGATTTCCAAACATACGCTAAGAATTCCACCGAATTCGAAGTAATGGTTCGAAGTGTATTTAACGCGATGTTCTTATTCGTTCAACGTTTATCGCATTACAAATATCGTATATATTATAATCGAGTACTCAGCGGAGATTACGTTTTGACTCACGAACAGCAACAAGAGGCAGCCCTGATTGTACTCAAAGTCAACGAACCCAACTTGGACAGCGTTCTCGAAGAGGCTAAAAGCTATAAACACGTCTTATACAATTTACCAAGGGTCAAGTATATGAAATTCATTGGAATCGATGTATTTGATAACTACACAGTGCGTCTCATCTCACGTACTCAAGTCAGAGTGCAAAGCGATAGGAATTTTACGCGACAGCCGAGTCGTATTTCGACACCTACGAGAATATTCATTGAGGAGCAATAAGCTTTATCGTTCCAAACGCAAAGGCGCAGATCTCAAGCGACCAGGGTGCCTTTCAATTAAAACTACCTACCTACTTGAATATTGTAAAATAAAAATGAGTAAAATTTTCATAAAGCAGATGCATGATTGTCTATATAAACCTTCCGAATACAAATTTTGACACTTCTGGAGCTGCTCTTCATCCTTAAAATATCATTTATTTTCTTAATATTTTTCAAATCTTTTCAGAAGAGCAAATTATTGTCTAAAAAGATCGCTTGAAGTGCACAATCGAAATCAGCATGGCTTCCCAAGGTCGTCTGTCTGTCGGTCTATACGTCTCTCAAGGTCAATGACCTACCTGTCTAGCCTCTCAAGGTTGTTATAGTGTGCCTGTCTAGCCTTTTAATGTTATCAACCCGTCTGATTCTGTAAACTAAAACTAATTTCAATACTCTACGAAGTCGACTGCAGGTGGATTTCAAGTCGTTTTGGAGTCTCCAGCGTTTTTTTGAAAATTACTGGAGCCTCCAGTAGATTTCTGAAATTTGAAATTTTCACAATATTTAATCAAATGGAGATTGAAAGCCGAAAATTTACTCTGTACTCCAATTTTAGGCACTCTCTGAAGATGACTTCAGGTTGGTTCCAGTCATTTTGGAGCCTCCAGCGACTTTTTGAAAACTCCTGGAGTCTCCAGCAGATCTTTGAAACTTGGAATTTTTACAAAATTTCACCAAATGGAGTTGAATAGCTGAAACTCACTCTGCACAGTACGTGCTAAAGTTGATTCGGACAGATTTTGTGACATTTTTTTTAAAAAACTGAAGTTTCCAAAAAGGCACAGGAGGCTCTAAAATGGATTTGAACTTCCTGCAATTCACCTCGAAATTATGCCAAAAATAGGGTGTCAACTGAATCTCATCCTCCTACCTCAAACGTAGGCGAAAGGGTGAATTTTTAAAATTTTTAAGTAGGTATGAAATCGATGCACAAAAATATGTTGCGAACTGGAATAGGGGACCCTGTCCTAATACGGCCCAATTTTTTTTCCGAAACCAGATGCTTCTAATCTATGCAAGCACATTGGATAAAAATTTGATGGAGGGTTACTCACACTATCTACTACTTACCACCACAGTCTTAAGCCATTTGGTTTCAAACTCTTGTTTTAATCGCAAAAATTGTAAATAAGGTCAAATGCGCCGTCTCAGGAATGGGTAGGTGTTAAAATTGGGATGCATAGTAAATTCCAAGTTTCAAAAATGTGCTGGAGACTCCAGGAATTTTCAAAAAGTAGCTGGAGGCTCCAAAATGACTGAAACCCACCTGAAGTCGTCATCAAAGAGTGCCTAAAATTGGAGTGCAGAGTAAATTTCGACTTTCCATCTCCATTTGATGAGATTTTTCTGAGAATTCCCAGTTTCAAAAATCTGCTGGAGACCCCAGAAATTTTCAAAAAGTCGCTGTAGGCTCCAAAACGACTTGAAATCCACCGTAGCGTATTGAAATTAGTTTGCAGAATAAATTTCGGCTTTTCAACTCCATTTGATGAGATTTTTCTGAGAATTCCAAGTTTCAAAAATCTGCTGGAGACTACAGGAATTTTCAAAAAGTCGCTGGTGGCTCCAAAATGACTGGAACCCATCTGAAGTCGTCTTCAGAGAGTGCTAAAAAATTGGAGTGCAGAGTAAATTTCCGCTTTTCATCTTCTTTGATAAAACTTTGAGAAAATTTCAGGTTTCAGAAATCTACTGTAGGCTCCAGTAATTGTCAAAAAGTCGCTGGAAGCTCCAAAATGACTTGAAATCCACCTGCAGTCGACTTCGTAGCGTATTGAAATTAGTTTACAGAGTGAATTTCAGCTTTCCAACTTCATTTGATGAAATTTTGTGGGAATTACAAGTTTCAAAAATCTTCTGGAGGATCCAGAACTACTCTAAACGGTCTGAAACAGTTTCCAATCGATTTGGCAGGTCCAAAATAGGATATACTGCAAATTTCGCCTTTCTAGATTAATTTGGTAAGATTTTGATTTTTTCCTTCATTTTTGGCCTAAATTTGATTTTCAAAAATTCACCAAAAATCGATAAATGCATTTTTTTGCATTAAATTTTTTTTCTGAAATCATATTGTTAGAGAGGTTAAAACATTTTTGACCTTGAAAAAATTGAATGAGAAATAACTCTGTCCTAAAATTCAAAAACTAAGATATAAAATCACATCCATATATTCTACGATGCAATTTTTTCATTTAATTTCGACACAGATTTCACAAATTTGATGAATTTTTTCATTTCAGTCCATGTTTCAGATAACCGAGCTTCAATATCCAAAATTATACCGAAAAAATGCTTCTGATATTTCTGTTCACACTGTATTTACACCTGCCTTTAACTGAACCTGTAATACGTCGAACTTGGGCCCGGCGACTTAATTACTCTTGCCCTACCCGACCAATAAATTGTCGACCTCACCTAGTCAAACCTTGCATATCGTTCAAAGATGTTTTCCACGAGCATCCTTTCACTTTGGGCACCAGTGATTTCGTAGAACTTTTACAAAAAAATGAAGTATTCTTTGACAACAGCTTATTCATAAAAACCGTATTGGATACATTTGACAGAAACCCCACCATGTTGATATTAGCCCCCAACAAATGGGGTAAAACCACAAACTTGAAGATGTTGAAAACATTTCTAGAAATACCTGTGAATGATGTAGGCGAACGAATTTCACCGGAAGAAAATTCCACAATTTATAAACTCTTCAGATACGGAGAAATTAGACGAGAAGACGGCACAGTCGATACACTTCGCATACCTTTGAGAATTTCCCGGTTCGAATACTTATTTCCGATGTTCCAGGGTAAATATCCTGTAATATATGTCAGTTTCAAACACGTTTCCGGTACCACATACGCTGAAATCGAAGGAAAAATTCAAAAAGCCATTAGTAAAGTGTTCTGGGAACACAAATACATGCTTCGTGTGCTCAACGAAAGTTTGCGAAAGCGAAAGCGAAAGCAAAAAGGAAACATACCAAATGCTGAGCGTAAGATGAGCTGGTTCAAAGAAAACCTTTACTCGAATTCTCCTTTTGAGAAAACACTGATCGGTAGTTTGGTCTTCTTGAGCGAAATTCTTCGAAAGCATTTTCGTAAAAAGGTATTCGTGCTGATAGATGATTACGATGCGTCTCTTTACAGCGCGTTGCAAACTGCCGAATTATCTAAAGATGATACGAATAAAGTATTACACTTGATTGCAAATCTGCTTGATAGAACTTTCAAAGGCAATGTTCACCTCAAACGAGGTATAGCCGTAGGTAATTCTCAGCTCACAGAGTACAAAACGAATAGTTGGAAAAATTACGATCTACACAGCGTTGCCGAGAATCCGTATCCCATGATGCACTATTTCGGTCTGACTAGGAACAACTTCCAGTTGGTTCTTGATCACTACAACATCACAGAGGAGCTAGCTCAGCAGGCTTTCGAATGGTATGGCGGTTACACTGCGTCTAACGTAGTTGGACAAAGCTTTTGCAATCCGGCTTCGGTTATTCGTTTCCTAAATTCTAAAAAAATCGCTAGTTATTTTCACGAAACTTGTAATTTAGAAGTGATCAATAAATTACTACGAATAAGCTCACTATACCGCGAGGATATTTTTGATTTACTCAGCCAAAAACCAGTACTGGCAGGTGAACGCTTGATATTGAACGAACGGACGTTATCGGGTCTTCAAGATATTTTCACTCGAACCGAGACAACTCCCGAAACATATTACGAGGAATATGCCAATACGACGATGTTATTCCATGCCTATCTCATCGATCAGGGAGTTCTAACCATAGTGAGAAGCTCTGGTAGCGCTAACCTAGCAAAAATACCCAATAAAGAGACTGCTTTGGAATTCTCAAAACGAATGATTCGGTATATCAGCGAAAAATACCATATCAGGCAAGAGCCACTGAAATACGCAGCGGCCGAGTTATTAAGATTTACCCAAAATTCTGAAGTTGATTCGTCTCAGCTTGAATATCGATTGCGATTAATTTATACGAGAAGCTTCACGATCGCACAGTCCTTGAAGAACGAGACATACTATGTGGATGAATTCGAACGGAAGGAATACTCGATATTTGCCTGTGTAATATTAGAAATGCAATGTTTATCGAAGCTTTACCATAAAGTTTATTACGATAAGCATTTCGGCGCTGATATCGTTATACGAGACATAACTAAGAAGCATGCTGTTATCATCCAAATAAAAGACAACGATAGTGCGGAAAATGCTTTGAGAAAGGCTGAAAACTACGGACACATGTTAAACAGCACCGATACTTCAACCATTACTTATATAGGTATCAACATCTTACCTACTGGAAAAGTACAGGTTCGAGCAAAAACGCAACGTGTTGAATTTATGAAAGTTGAAACACCGACGACTTGTTCTCTAACTTATCCTGAGTTCAGAATCACTACCAAGAAAAAGAAAAAGAAATCCACATTGAAATACAAGCGTGCCACTAAATTAAAATCATAGGCCAATTGCTGTGCACGAGTAAGTTGGGCATGGACACACAATTGTCAGTGAGGAGTTCAGTATGATTCCACCTGTTTTTGGTTTTAAAAACAAATAAAAAATAAAATATCAATAGGTAAATGTGGAAATTACAATTTTTTTCTAAAATGTTTGCGCCTTAAAATAAAAAAGTATGCAATACGTCAAACATTAGAAATTATTGGAACAACCATTTACGCAATACGCACCCCCTCTGAGTAGGTATCACAATACCATACCATAAATTCTGTTCTGGCGCAGGAAAATTTACTAGTAGATGATATTTTTTGAACGTTGAGGAAGCAGGATTAACACACTTCCCACTCCTTTCTTCTCAAAAAAATTTTTTTTTGTCGCAATTTATCTCGTCAAATTTCAACAAATTACATTTTGATATTGACGGGAAAAATCACAATGTTGTGAGGTATATCAACTCTTGGCAAAGCAATGAGATTTCAAAGGCTTTCCCTGTTTTAATTTTTCAATTTAATTAGGTGATCCCATTTGTTTTGACTTTTGAGGAGAAAAAAAACAATGTTTTTTCATGTGAAAAATGTATGTACCTACCTATTTTGTTTGGTTTAAACATTTTTTAAAATTTAAAAATGATAAGATTTTTCCAAAGTTCAACTTGAAAAAAAAAACAAAATGATCACCGGGTAACATCATAGGCTATAGTCCGCCCCTGTAAAAATCAATGCACTCTTGTAAGATTTGAGTAATGTAAAAATGAACTTTGAGAGTGGAAAAATCGAATAGGTACAAAGCTTTGCTTGAAATCTATTTTAAACTACCTACGAATAGTCGAATAGGCAATACCAATACCAATACAATATAGATTGAAAAAGACGTCTGCGTCTCATCTCATGTAAGTTGAGCACGAAATTTCATTCAGAAACTTATTGTAAACCAAAAATTAGATGTGCGAAACAACGAATTGGTTTCTCATATCTCAATTTAGTGTTCTGCGATGAAGATTCTTAATATTTTAACAAAAAAAAATTTCCTATCATCAATAATTCATAGACTATTTACCGTGTCTATAAGAAGATCCTCCTCACGTCTTATGAGTGTCTCACATTTTTTTTCTAAATCAAAACAACGCATGGTGACGACTGTAGTGCTTCCTTCTAATTCTGCAAAACACTCTAAATATTTTCGGTAAGATTTGTCATCTGCAAATAGTTTTCGGTCTAATTTCATAGGGGCTGTAATCTAGGAAAAAAATAATGATCAATTATCAACAGTAAAGTAAAAGAAATTTGGGTCAATGCACCAGTACGATGTACGCACATCTTCAATCAATTTCTGCTCCTTGGCTTCGAGCAACAAGCTATCCGCATCTGAAAACCAACGACAATAAAAAATTAGAATCGTTTCCACACATAAATAACAGCTGGAATACCTATGACGGGTAAAGTAAAACGATGGAAGAATCTTATTCTAAGCATATGGAAGTCTCACTAATATTCCTGACTTCACCAGAATTAGGTCGTCAATAACAATATGTAATAACTATGTAACATTAAAAAACAGAACACTTACCTTTCTCAGATGGACTCAACATGTTGGCCAGATTCCGATCAATGAAGAAATAAGAAATTCGAAATGGAAATGAGGCAGAGGCGAAACAAAAATACTATAAAAATACCTACAGTCCTACACTCAGAATGGAAAAGACAAAAGAAAGATAAGGAAACTTTGCCCTAACAAATAATTTAAATAGGAGTCCTAAATTATTACCATTTATTACCACGTTTCATCGAAACATCAACCATAACTTCCATAAGCTCCCATGAGTCCCAGCAAAAACAATAAACAAGCAAAAAAAAGTTCAGCAGGCTCTCATTCAGCCCATATTACACCTAGGAGGCTAATTTTTTTTTCAATAGAAAGTGCTCGACAAGTACTTTATGCGAAAAGTATAGTGAAGGGTAAATTTTGATTTTAAGGGCCCTAAATTTGCGTAGAGGAGTGCTAAAATCAATATTTTAAAAAAATTTGAAAAATGTTTCGTTGTGACGTCAGTAGTTTACAAAACGACCACAAGACCTCGCTAGCTACTTCGAAATGAAAAAACAGATACAAAGGAGAGACCTGACTGAACGCTTGTCTAACAATACCTCATTTGGTGTTTTTGATTTTGTGTGATAAATTCACTAAAAAAATTCGACAAAATGAAAATTTCCTTGTGTCACTATTAGCTTTAATCGTCCAGGATTTTACCGAAGGAATCTGAATTTCGAAAAGTTTTCGCGTACATGTTACCCACTCGTTTTACTCGGTGTGATCGAGATTCGTTCGAATTGCTGTAACTTTCTGTCTAATCTTTGTTATAAACTCGCCATCGTTGGTGCATATTTCACTCGAAGAGGAGTTGGTTTCACTTCAATTTGATACTATGATATTATAGCTTTAAAACATGAGTAATAGCGATGATGAACCGATGCACCTGTATGAAGTGTTTCAAAATTGCTTCAACAAGATAGCGAACAAACAATCCGGTAAGTGAATCATGTACCTGTGTTTGAGGTGCATTTTTTATGGTCAAAAACATAACAGAGTAATAAATTGATATTATCGTTTAACTTTTCAAATTTTAAACGATTAATATCGTGGTAAGTTTAACGAAATGTAGGCGAATACCCATCTCATACTCTTCGTCCTTTTTTGTTTGATGAACGCGAAAGCGTAATTCGCGTTCGAATTTTTATGATGCTTCGAATCTAACACTCGTTATGTTTTATGCTTACAGAAAAACCAAGGTATCAAGCTCCATTCCATAATACAGAGAATGAGATGGTAAGTTACACATTCGTACTAACTCACGTTTGTGTTTAGATATTAAAACAGTGTATAACTAAACCAATAACTCGATTCGCAGAATTACACAAATAACTTCGGTGTCAATTCGGAGCAGTTTAGTTCGGAGTCGCCATTCTTTCCTTTCACCAATGTTCAGAGGAAGATTATTCCTAATTCAGGTAACAATCCAGCTTCCTGTTATCAGTCGCTTACCCATTGTGTACATTCTTACTTAGTTTTGACTTATTGTTTGCAAACTAGATAATGAAGCTGGAATGCCGAATTCGATGAACGATCATACGAACGTATGGCAACCCTCGCCTCACCCTTCGAACGCAGAAGAACCGATGAACCTGCCAGCGAATGCTGGTAACGCTATGTATCCCTATAACAACGATATAATGCTGCCTACTACTCAAGCTCCTTACGGAGTCAACTCCATGACACCGATATCACACACAGGACATCATCAATTGGTTAGTTTTACTATAACTGATGAAATTTCACTCACTTGTACGATACGAATGCTGAAATTTTTACGTTGTGATTCAGGAATATGACGACATTTCGCAAACAAATGTTGTGCCTGGTGATACAGTCACGTCTCCGGATGTTTTGCCGCCTTCTGTGTTACTCCCGTCGTCGAATCTGCATCACACGAACGAACATAATCCTTCGTCTACGTATCCGGCGCATCATAGTCCTTCGTTGCAAATACCCAACGAAAATATTCCTAAAAATTACACATTTGTGAGTATGCGGAAATTGCGAATAACGTATGGTTTTTTTCCTCGCGGTTTAATACACGCTTATTTTAGGTTTACATGACTGATCAGAGTGTAAGTAGCTGTAGTTCTAATCCTTCGACACCACTGAGTTCACCGCCACCGTTACCAGGTTCTGGTAATGGCACCAGTTGCCGATGGCCTAATAATGGATCCATATCGCATTATTCTTTTTTGCCGCATTTTCCCACTGAACGGACTAATCAAAGTGTAAGTATTACGTTGATTTTTAATTTCGTTCTGTTTCTACGATACGCCGAACTAACCTCGATATACTTAATCAGGGTACGCGAATTGTTGAGGAAAGAATCGACGACGCTATTAACGTATTGAGAAATCATGCCGAATGTCAATCGGTGCCACCTCAATTTACGCCCAATGCACCTCCAGTTGGATCTCAATTTCATCAGTATCACATAGTACGTCTCAACAATCCAATTACGACTATTATATCGATGTATTTTCGTAATAACGTTCTGAATTTTTTCTGTTAATTTCACGAAATCGCAGGCAGGCAATTCGACCGTCAATAATATGCCCCATAATTCATCATTTCCTTGCGCAGCTGTTCCTGTTGGTGCTTCTAGTGTAGAAAGACCAATCACGCCTGATAGAGTGCCTTCAACCAGTAATGAATATTTTCTGTAGTATATTTTTCCCTTTCGACTCATTGGCGCTAATTTTACTTTGTTTATGTTTTCCAGAAAAAAGAAAGAAGCCTCCAGATACGATGGTCGTTAAACCAGAAAATGATAGGTTATCAGTCGCTGATAACGTTGTCAACGCATTGTCTTCCGCTGTAAATTCTACCACTTTTCATAAAGGCGTCAAGAGACCTAGAAAGTAGTAAGTCTCTCCAAGTCGATAACCTTTCCTTCTCGCTTAGCACTTGTACCTTACGTACTCAACTTGTCGTATTTTTTCCTCAGTTGTTCCAGCGCCGATGAAGATAACGAAGATCCTGGAGTGAAAGCTCATAGAGAGAAAGAAAGACGACAAGCGAATAATGTTCGCGAAAGGTAACAATTTTTCCCCCTAAAGTAATATTCTTTCGGTTTCCAAACGATTATTTTCAATAGGCTCTTTCGTGTGAATTTTAATTGACCATTTTACGTCACGAAAATCATACTCCTAGTTAATTTTCATACAATTTTATTCTCCTGACACCCTCCTTGGTGCTCTTCGAACACGATTTTTAAAGGAATTTCTACTTTTGCGTATTTATATTTCTGTGAAAAAAACAACGTACATCGCGATCACGCTATACAACATACTCCAGGTGTTTTGGTAGCCTATTCGATTTCTCGAAAAGTAAATGGCTACTCCGGGGCATAAAATATTCCGAAAGTAATTTTATATTCAACTACCAAATTATGTTGCAAGCTGGAACGAGTGAAACGTGCCTCCAACAAACCAGTTCGGTTTAGAAACTTTAATCGGAGGAAACCGAGTGTACCAAAGAACACGTCACAAGATCGACACTCGACAGATGGTTGTGTTTATTGTGTACCCAACCTGTATCGCAGAGCTGCGTGATTATCTAATCGAAATTCGAATACATGAAAAGAAAACATGATTTTGCTGTCTCTTCTCTTCTCCCCCCTCCCCGTCGCATATAATATTTACATTTTTGTTCTAAGGCGATGAGATGTTTAATTTCTTTCTTTTTTTTTTCATTCATTGCAGGATCAGAATAAGGGATATTAACGAAGCTCTTAAAGAACTTGGACGTATGTGCATGACTCATCTGAAAACCGATAAACCTCAAACGAAACTCAGCATTTTAAATATGGCCGTTGAAGTGATCATGTCGCTCGAACAGCAAGTCAGAGGTGAATTATTCAGATCTGCTCGAATCGTGTTTTGTTTTTTAATGCGAATTCGTTATCATTTTCAATTTTTTTTTCTGTTCAGAACGTAATCTCAATCCAAAAGCTGCCTGTTTGAAGAGGAGAGAGGAAGAAAAATCTGAAGATAATGTAGATCCGAAATTAAGACATCATTTATCAATGGCTCAGCATATACTGGTTCAACCGTCTTCCCATATCGCGAATATGCCGTTACAGGTTAGTACCGTCCCTCCTGCGTATTTTCATCCTCTTCTATCAAGTTTGTAGTTTCCTCAGATGCCAAGTTGCCAGCTCAGCTCCTATAATTCCTTTCTTCGTTTACGAGTATTTTTTTTTCAAAATTCTCGAAAGCGGGTTTCATGACTATTTTTTAACTTCTTTTTTTTCACAAGCAGAATGAACCAGTGTGAACAGTTACTTCATTTTAACTTTTAACCCTTTACCTCCCCCCCCCCCCCATGGAAAGTCGTAAATTCCACATTTATGGCATTCCGAAGCCTCGAGTGAGTTTTTAATTTTCTCTAGAAATTTCAAATTGTTCTCGAGACTTTGTCAAGTTTATTTTTGGACTTTTGGCGGATTTGAAAATCACAAAAAATTTTGGAAGTAATTAAGGAAATTTTCTAACTTTCTCATGCAATATTTTTTCGATTAAAATGAACCAGTTTGAGTGATTACCCAATTTCAACTTTTCATCCCTTCCCCTTCTTGGAAAATACATACTAGATGGTCGGAAGAGAGCCCAATAAGCATCAACTAAAGTTGTAGGGGCTGGAGTTGATTTTTGGCCTTTTCAGAGCAATTTTGAAATTTTTGGAGGAAACTGAAAACTCACTGGGGCCTTCCGAATGGCCTAAAATTGGTATTTTTCGAAATGGACGAGAGTTGTAATGAATTGAATGTATAATGGTTGATTTTGTTTGCGTAAAAACCACGAGAAATTCAAAAAAATGTCATAAAAACAGCTTTTATGAATTTTTCAAATTTACAAAAAAATTTTAAAAATCAAAAATGAACTTCAGCTTTTAAAATTTTGTTTGCGTGGGTTTCACGATGCAGACTATCGATTTGACGTGGTTTCGATCAAATCGGAGGGTGCTATTTTGAAAAGCTTCTCTCGTCAGTGTATTGAAATTTCTTACTCCCTTTTTTTCCAATTTTCATGTTTTTTTCTGACTGTAGAGACTAAAGAGCCAAAACAGAGGCAACGTTAATTCTTAAAAGTCGTAAGTCCATTATTTCTTGTACCTCGTTCCCACCCCAAACATTACAAAAAATTGAAGTCCAGTTTTTTTCCCAACTTGATTATAAGGTTTTGTTTTTGAATTTTTTTTTTTGTGGTGCCACATTTTTCTTAGTCTAAGAGTGTCAATTTTTGGAAAAGTTGTCAAAAAAAGTCAATTTTTGGAAAAATAGTCAAAAAGTGTCAATTTTTGGCAAAATAGCCAAGTGTCTATTTGTGACACAATTGTCAAAAAATTACCACATTTTTTGACAAGATTGTCTAAAAGAGACAATTTGTGATTGTTGGCGAGTTAACGAAAAGTTGTAGGTAATGTTTTTTCGTCAAAAGTCTCAGGAAGTTGTTTTTTGATAAATAGCCTAATGGTCCCAAAACCAATCATTTTATTGTTGCCTTGCCTGCCAAAAAAGTCTTTTTTTTCAAAGTTTGCCTAACATGAGTCCTGTTTTTTTTTTTTTTTTTTTTTTTTTTTTTTTTTACAAAATTACTTAAGTTTATTTTTTTGTCAAATTTAATTTTCCCCAAATTTTTTCATTTTTTCAGTTTTTATAGCAATTTCCTCTACCCTTCCGTCAAAGAAAAATAAGCTCGTAAAAATTGATTGAATTACCATTTTTTTTCAATTTGAAATTTTCAATGAATTTTGAAATTATCCACTCATTTTGAGTCTTCATTATGTTTTTGATTCTCCGAAAAATTGGGGCCTGAAGCAAATTATGTGTTTTTCTACTTGTTCTACGATTCTGCCTGTTTATTGATCGCCAGTCTTCATTTTGACGAATCGCCTATGATCATGTACCCCCCTCTTACTGCCCAGTCATTCAAAAGTACCTAAATGGACCCTTCACAGAAAACTTCTTTGAAATCGTGCCGATTTATTTTCATCAATATTTTACCGAAATTGTTGCTTTAAAATAATTATATAAAAATCTCAATATTTTACAGGACAGTAAAAATGGATTTCCTCACGGCCACGCTCATAATCTACTTCAATAGAATCTACATGTACAACGACGTCATCATCACTATTATCATCATCATCATCGAATACGTCAACGAAAATGAATGAACCACGTTCAGTATTATAATTTCGTTTTTTCTCTTTTTTTTTCTCCTAAACTTAGATTAATTCTTGTTTCTTAAGCTACTATTACTAACCAGTGAATTTTGTAGTATACTTAGTATTACGACGGCGACAGAAACGTATATAAATGACAACGAAATTTATTCTCTATATCCCTTACATAATTTTGTGTCCCTTTTCCCCATACCTAAGGTATTATATTCGCATTTACATTACCTACGTTACGTATAATTATAGATATCAGATGACTGAGGTAAGATTAATCAAAAAAGGGGAGAGTTTTTATACGTATGAAAATTTGATTCGTTGCAGGAATCATCGAATCTCATCGAAATAAAAAATATGTTGATGTTAGGTCGACGTTCGTAATACTAGGTAATTGTCGCGCAATCGATGTGTTTTTCTTTTTTTGTAATATTGAAGATAAAAAAATTTTATCGTGTAATTTTTTTTAATTTCTATGATATATAAATCTATTATAAATATATATTACATAGATTGTATTATTTGTCCTCCTCCTCCTTCTCGTCTTACTTTTTTCCTTTTGGCTGGCCAAAATCATACTACCTACTTTAAAATACCAAAACTCAATATTTCTACCTATACACGCAGTTTTTTTTCTTCATCGTAATCCGATCATGTGTTCAGTTTGTATAATATGTAGTTCGATGTGTGTGTATGTATCTAAAGTGTTGTAGTTTGTAACAAGTTGAACGGTACTCGCCTCCAAGCCCACCTACGACCCTACCCCCATCCCCTTAATTTTTTGTATGTAATTTGTTTTAGAGTGCCTTTTGTATTTACTTATATACTATGTGTATATTATAGCGTAATGTCTTCTTTATACTTTACAATACTTTATATAACTGTATTATCATATGTGAATGCCCCCCAACATCACCAGTTCTGATATAGATTTTATGTATTTTGTTGAAAAAAAAATTAGCGAGGGTATACGTTCGACTTGCGATGTATTATATTTTTGTTCGATACTATATTATACCTACATAGGGATTTCTATTAACGCGTGCTGGAAACTGTAACAAAATATCGAAAAATTATACCGCTCGAGTCGCGTCCCGTATCGACCGATCAGATGAGAAAGAAAGGAAAAACCAAAATTTGTAATATTACACATGTTGATAAAAATAACATTATTTTTTTTCTAAAAATTAAACGCTATTATTTACACGCTGATTTTAATTACCGCTAAATAAGGAGTGTATTCGAGTAGACAGTAAGAGGTATAGTTATGCGGAAGCTACATAACATACCTACCTACACAAAAGTATGGTGGAAATAAGAGCAACGCTGGCTGTAGTAGTATGAAAAGTCAATTACGTGCTGTGGCAATTTTCCGCTAGCGCTAATTAAGCTTGAATTTTCTTCAGCCTTTTGTGCACCTACTATGAAGCTCGTCGTCGTCGTTGTCGACGACGTTCAAAGTACTGTAAGTTATATTGTTGGCGAAATAACTCAATCATATCCACAGTGCCTCGGAGAGCACACTACTAGTACATTGTTAACGCCCATCTTTCTCTAGCTTTTTGCATTCGCATTCATGTATTTGTAATGTACCTACTCCACATACACTATAGACGTACAATGTAGAGGTACATGTGTGTATGGTACATCTATACGTATATGTAGGTAGGTTTATGCGAGGTGAATGTGCAAAAACCGTGTACCATCGTACATTACAACGGCGTTAGCCAGCATAACGAGTGTACTTAACGAAGAGCGTTGACATTAATAATGTAATTTTTACAGCGAAGCGATTATTTTTATAACGACAGAGTCGAGTTACCATTTAGATATTAATGATAACCTTAGACACTCGCAATATGAAAAATTGAAGAGATTAGGTTCTCTTTCTCTGCTTTTTTTTTCACGTTGCGGGCGCCCAGCCCAATCCAGCTCTTCGCTCGCTACCCACTACCGTAATAATTAACCGAGCAATTTTTTTTCTATTTTACTACTCGAAGGATTGTTGAACTTGATGCATTATTTATTGAAAGTACGCGAACAGAATTTTAAATTCAGGTATGACCTGTTACCGAGTCAAGAGATGGATCTAGATGTAAATCTGTGTCCAGACTGGTGCGGTGTAATAGGTGAATTTTTAGTTTGAGGGGGAATACTATTGTGGGAGAGGCAGGAGTGAATGTTTAATATGGATTTGAGCGTGTTGCTTGGTTAGAATAAGATGAAATATGATGGAAATGATGAAACTAGGCGGGATATTCTCCTCATATTCACAGGATAAAGAAGACTCCGCTTCGAAAATACCGCAATTTTTTCTTCAGAAATTGGCAATTAGTAAAGGAAAATTACGAATAGTGAAAAATGGAACAAAATTGAGAATTATTACTCCAAGCAGAATAATTTTATCCGAAGGAAAAAATAGATATTTTATAAATTTCTCCGACAAGGGAACCTCCTTTGGAACCTCACAACATGAGGATTCATAGGTCAGGTCCCACAAAAAGAAAAACAGATGGTCGGGGGAATATTGAATTTTACACAATAGTCTAAAAATAGCATTAAATTAATGGGAAAATGTCAATTGTGTAACTTAATAAGCCCTCGGAAGGCAATTGGATTACGACTAAGACATCGATTAAATTTTATTATGCATTATTAGAGTTTCATTTAAGAGAAATTTTTTCAAAAATATCATGAATCACATTTGAAATTTAAAAAAAAAAATACTTTCTGACTCATTTTTATTCACAAAAAAAATTAATAAAAATAAAAAATAAAAAAGTCAGTGATTCTTTAGAACTTAACTACTGCAGCAAAAAAGCGAAACGAACCACACGAATTCAACGTCAATGAATTATCAACGCAATTTTTGCCTTACAACTGCGCTGCTATGCAACCCATCGACTTGCACAACTGGATCTCAATCTCAACTATCTGGAGTGTACGTAGACTGAAGGTACGTTTTTACAAAAAAATTTGTGCATTTCAAGGGCTAAAGTTCATTTTTTTAATTTTTAGAATTTCTGAAATTTCAAAAAACAAATTGGCTTAAACGTTTGCTAATATGCATGACGAATTTCCAAATTTAAGGACCCCTTGGAAAGAACTTTTACGGCGTATCAGCAAGATAGAGCAAAATTTTACGAAAATTGCTTGAGAATCAGTTGAAATGTAGGTACCTAATAAAATTATTTAAAGGTGACGAAACACTGTAATATTTGCCATAAAACTGATTTAAAAATGGGTAAAGTAATCAAAATTTGGCAAAAATTGCTCATAAATTTGTTAAAAAAACCGCAAAAATCACGAAAAATGTTGCAAAAAGTGTCTCAAATGACGAAAAAAACAGGTGAAAATTATGGAAAATTGATCAAACTCAGAGGTGTAACGATTACGATTATAATCGATTATTTCTAATTAATAATCACCGATTACTTTCAATCGTCTGTAATCGATTACCTAATCGGACCTTTGGCTAATTTTTTTAATTAATCCAAATGTAGATTTCAAGTCTTTCCTTTTGGTTTTAATTTGTTATTTGATGTTTTATATTTTCATTTTCTCTTCAACCCTTTCATTGCAATTACTTTTTGAGTAAAAACATGAAAATAAAAATTGTTCAGATAATGGTTCAGGAAACATTGATGGCGATGACTGACGTCACTCAATTCCAACCAGTCATGGAACAGCAAATTTTTTTGGCCGATCAATCGATCATCTCCGATTATTTTGGGACGAAATAATCGATGCAGCATCGATTATAATCGTTATACCTCTGAATTCAAACCTTTTGAATAGGTATTTTCAAAGTAAGCATCGTAAAAACTGAAAAATTTGCATAAAACCATTGAAAATTGCTTTAAAAAAATAACGAAATTTCAGTAAAATTGAATAAAAATCCACGAAAAGTGAAAAAACATCGTTAAAATTTATTGAAATTCCATTTGAAAAATCAAATCATAAAACCACCTTAAGAGTTATCATTCTCCTCTAAGATATGGTTGTTTGTTTTTTTTAAAAAATAGTCCAAATAAACAATATGTATATTTGAAAAACCACTTTATGTATTATCATATCATATCTAGCTGACGTTGACGTTGCTTTTCAAAAACTCTTCCGAAATAATACTTGAACAAGTTAATTTTAAAAACCACTTTATACGCACTGATTATCCATCTAGCTAACGTTATTTTCATGAATTTTTGCAAAATTTCGTTTCATGTTGAAGGTACGAGTATTTTATTATCTTTTCACTTCATCATTTTCAACAATTTTTTACCATTTGGAGCATAGGTACTTTATTTTTTTTTAATTTTTGCCAACTTTCATCAGTTTTTATTCATTTTCAAAAGTTTTCAAAACATTTTAACAAATTCCTTCTCTGGCCCTCTTCCTGTTCATGGACTCTCAAAATGTAATTATGTGTAAGTAGGTACGCACTTTTAATTTTTACAAAATCTTGACAAACATAGAAATTCCAAGTGATTGAACAAAAACAACAACAAAAACACAGAATAAATAAAAATCAAAATGTTGATCATGATTCATGATCAATCAATCAATCAATCAATCAATCAATCAAAATTCAGAACATTGATTTTTTAGAGACATTCCCCTCAAATTTCCTCATTTTCCTCCGACAATATCAACAATTTTTTTGAGCATTGCGTAATAATTTTCAAAAAGCGTTTTCGATAAGTTTTTGAAAATTCTGCAGAGTTTTTACAATTTTTGAATTTTTAAAGAATTTTTCATACATTTTCAACTTTTTATTTCAATCAAATTGAAATTTCTAAAGAATTTAACACAAATAAAAACAAAAATTTCTTAATGATCAATGAGCACGTGTCAATAAATCAAAACGTCTACAAAAATCTGAAAAGCCGAATTCGTACTTTTTTTGTACCATTTTCGTACTTTCAAAATGAAATTTCATATCATGTCACCTCTACCTCACTCTACCACCCTGGAAATCAATATTCTGGGTGTCTAGCTCTAGAGACTTAAAAAATGCTAAATGGGCAATACCTATTTTTGAGATTTTACTCCTCTACGTAGAGTCGTAGACAGTAGACACATAAGATTTACCTATTCTCCTCCCCTCGCAGACGAGACGTACAAAGAGCTAAAACTTTTTAAAGATTTTTTTTTTTTGAAAAACGAGTATCTTGTTGAAAAAAATGTACACGAATTTCTAGAAGGTTCGTAGGTACTCATTGAAATCCCAAATAGCTGAGTGATAAGACATTTTTTTGATTTCTGAGCTACTTTCTCGAATTGAAAAAATTCAATCCGACGACCTGTATAATTTTCATCTCTTTAAACTTAGAACTTTCACCCTAGAGAAAAAAATAGTCTTAGCGAAACGAGGGAAAAATCTCTCGAAAATGTATTTCAAGAAGTGTTATTTTTCATTAGAAAAATGTTTTTTTAACCTGGGAATTTTTTAGATTTGAATAACATTTTTCTAGGAAATCAAATTTTGAAAAAGAAGAAAAAATGGCTCAAGTGAAGCGAAGGCGAAAGCTTTCGAAAGCGTATCAATTCAAGAAGTAAAAAACAAAGAAAATGAAATAAAAAGGGAAAATCTCTATACAGTTTTGACACTTGACAGTGCCGTCAATATTTTGGAATTTTTAGCCTTTTTGTAAAAAATGAGCTATTTGCGGTAGGCCAGCAGTTTTTAATTTATAAGTTTCAGCACAATGGTGATTTTTACGTTTTATGACCTGGAGCCTGTTCTAATTGATCAAATAAAGTCAAACTTGGGAAATGGGGTTCTCTTGGGAGCTAAAATTGACCTCTGCAGTTTGGAGGGTCAAAATTGAAAATTACAGAAAGGTCATTTTTTTGGAGAAGCATAGTTTGGCTCCAAATTGATTAAAATGATCCAAATCCATACCATTGGTGAGTATTGCCATTGTGAACAACATATCCAAATTTCAGATTCCTATGTCATCCCCACCTAATGTAAGGTGGAAAAAACCTGATTTTGACCCTATTTTGACCCCCACCTCACTCTTAAAATTACTCTAAGGAGTCTCAATGTCCAGCATACAATGGGATAGTGCCACTTGAGCACCTTTGGCGGGTTTCAACCTTCTAACCCTATTTGACCTCTTTCCAGAGTCAAAAAAGTGGAATTTTTGGCTATTTTACGTGTTTTTGACCTTTAGGAAAGCCTACAGTCTCCCCAAATTGACCTAGAACGTCCAAATTTTCACAGTACATTGGGAGGATGTACCCCAAGTGCCTTTTGCAGGTTTCAGCCTTCCAAACCTATTTGACTTCCTTCCAGCGTCGAAACACTGGATTTTCAGCCGAATTTTTAGCCAAATTTTTGTAAAAAAAAAAAAATAGGCTTTTTGAGGTAGGCTAGCTAGCAGTTTTCAATTTGTACTTTTTGAAAGAATTTCGGTACTATTCTTTTGTACTTTCGTACCACCTAGATCAAATTCGTACCATTTTCGTACCAGTATAAACATTCTGCAGATGCTGGAACAGTATATTAGATAACTTTGAATAATTTCTACGCGACTTTATGAATTTTTAACTAATTTTCAATCAAAAATACAGAACTTTTGATCTGACATTTTCTCAGTTTTAGTTTCACTTGTCGTTTGTCGAACGCAGAACTTTTCTATTACTTGCAGGATTTCCAGCACCTATTAGAAACCCTGGTGGCTGGTTTTGTGTCATTGCTGAAGTCCTTTACAAATTCCAATTTTGATTTAGAAGGGGTTTCATCTGGATTAAAATCTTATTGTGAAGTCGATGTAACTAGGTGATTGTAAACAAAACACCAGATAAATATTCAAGATGTAGAAACTATAGGCATAAAATATATCAAAAATCGTCAATTATTATTGAAACTATTTGCAATGGAAAGCAGCTAAAAACGATGAATCCAAAAAAGACCTAGACACACAAATAATCCAGGAGTATCAGGCACGAGCAATATTTTTCTTTTCTCAAAAAAGATCACCCTACTTGGCTCAAACAGCTAGTATGTCGATAAAGGTATTGATTCCTCCATTCATCCCGATACTACTACATTGATGTAGCCTTTCTCCTGCATTCCTCTCAATAAAAAACAGCAATAACAATGGAAAATATGCGAACAACCGCATCATCCAAAATGCAGCAATCACATATAATATGTACTCGTACAGCGCAGCGCATCGCATCGCACAACTCCGGTAAATACCGCTAACTTAGCGTAAGCGAGCCCGGCTGTGCCTGTGTCCATCTCACACACTACGCCATCCTCACCCGCCGCCCACAGTTGGGCAAAAATTCACGAAATCTTGTATAACTGTACTCCGGTCGTACACGAGCAACGTTATCATTCATCGTTGAAGAGATAAATGCCGAATGCTTGGCACTGGATACCTACTACCATTATTACGACTAACGTTTTCTTCGTACGTGTGCCCAGTGCTGTGTGCTGTACCTGTTGTGAGTGTGAGTGTGTGCAGCATCGCGCCGCCGGAGCGAGAGGAGGCGGCTGCGGCTCCTCTCGCCTCCGCTGTACGACAGAAGGTTCGCGGGAGTTGAGTTGAACCACAAGCACAAGCACAGCTTACGTATACTTGTATAAATCGTGTGGTCGTCGTGGTGTACCATCAGCGATACACCGAAGATACGAGTACCAAGGCAGCAGAGGTAGGCAATGGCAACGCACACATACAGCCAGGTATATAGCGGTTAGAAAAACGGTACCTATATTGGGTCAACGACCGACCGCGGCTGTTTGGTCTAGTCAACAACAACGGAACGACGACGAACGCCGAACGGCAACAGCCAGCCGAGCAGGTCGACGTGTTATGACGTTTTCTAGCTGTTATTCTTGCGGTTCCTTTGGGGTCGCTGGTGTGTGCAGTTGCGTATCATTAACCGTTCTTCTTCCTCCTCCTCGTCTGCCTCCTCTGCATCTTCTGCTTTTTCTGCTTCTTCCTCCTCTGGTACGAACGAGTAGTTTGCGCGCTCGATGCTCGATCATCATCAAAGAGTACGTACGCCAAGATCGCACGGCGACGACCATCGTCGTCGCGAACAGCAGCAGAATAAAATACAACGACCAAGACGACCAAGACGATGCAATCGAAAGAAGGGATGACCTGGTAACCGAACATACGCAGCCTCAACTCTTTGCCACACTATTCCAACGGGAATTTCGCGATTTACGGTACTTCTTTGGTGCTCGCTGCCGCCGCCGCCGCCTCTTGGTCTCTCCTCAAACCGACTCACTAGAGACGAGGTGTATTCGTATTATCTATACGAACTTGGTGCTGGGTCTCTGAGCTGATCGAGCTTTCTGGAGTGTGTTTTGCCTTTTTCACCAGCAAACTACGAGTTTTTGCATTATTGGTGCTGGATCATGGCCGGAGATCTTCACCAGGGGCTAATCCATTTAGCTCCATTTGAAATGCTCCGGAGATTCCTTCGAGGAAGCATGCTGCTGGTTTACTCGATGCTGCAGGTGAATGGCCCATGATAGAAGAATTGGAATCCAGTTGGAAAATACCCAGAATTGGTATTCTTCTGAAAAATTAAATTTTTTTGGGTTTAGAAATTGAGATTTGTAATTGGAAAATTTCCACTCTAGGTAGCTTTTCTTCTTCCCAATAATTCTCCGTTGACTTATCCACGAAACATAATCTTGAAAGCAGGGAGCTCCGAATTTGCCAAATTCCTTCACGTGGTGTCTCGTTGGTGGAGATTTAGTTGCAATGCTGCGAGTCTGGGAAACATTTTTGCACGTCCATCGTCAAGAAAGGGTGCCAGATGAACAAGTTGTATATTTCTGGAACTCAAGGAGTAGATTGAGACTGAAAAAGTCCAAAAAATTATTCCATCGTTTGAACAAAGGATATCTACACTTTCCAAATTCAATACCTCAGTAAATTGAGGTACGATGGCAGTAGTTCAGAAGTTGTAAACTGCCCCAACGATAAAAAATACAAATAATCGAACTACTCTGATCTTCAATTAACACTTTAAAAGCCAGAGCTACCGAGTTCGCTTCACCTGAGACCAAACCACTCAATTTATCCGCAGACCACCCCGATTCCATTTACTGCAAGAAGAAACCACCATCTCTAATCTCTTCTATGTACACACCATTTTACTGTTTGCATTGGCGAAATCTCGCATCGTGACTATTCACTATCTCGAACTATAATTTCGGGAAGGTCAATGCCATCGACAAAGCAAAACTACTCGAAAGCGTTGTTGCCAAATTCTGTACCAATGTGTACATTACATACGTATTTCTGCACAATTCCTTCTCTTTCGAAAACTCCACCAAACTCCAAAGAGACGAAAATCCTGTAACTTGAAATTTTCTACAACGTACAAGACTCGACAATCGACATCAAACACCTTGTATTTTATATTTTTTTAACAAGACAAAGAAAAGGTCTTCCTATTGTCAAACCGCAAACCAAGAGAATAGACATTTAAACACTTACAATTCAACCAAATTATATCACGCCACAAAAGACTCGAGTTTAATGCTCCTTTTGTACAAAGGCCTTTTTTACACAGGAAAAAAACACGCACACTGGAACCGAACTGACGACGAGGATGAGACATTTCAATTCACAACACGCGATTTTTTTCTACCTTTTTTTCATCGGGTCCTTCGTTGTAGTATGGCGTAATAAAGCACCAATAGACGCTAGTAAATTTACAGTTAGAACTAAGATTCTATCATCGGCTCGAATGTTGAAGAAAATTCGCGATTTTGACGAAATAATTGCTAGCAGCGATTCCCCATTAAAAATGACCATTTTTACTGGAAACATTACATCACCTCCGGTCGAGGCTGGCCCAGGAGGTTATTGACATCGTATCATCATCATCGATAGGTTCATAGCACTATCTGCGTACAAACGTCTACGTACGTTTAAATTTTCGATAAAAATTTCGCCATTAATGCGTTTTCATCCAGATTTTTTTCTACACAGGAACAATAGATAAAAGTACCTACAGCCAGCCAGCTGGCCATATTAGACGTACTCGTAAATGATTCACCGTTAAAAATTTATGCTCTTTAAGCCGGCTCCACGAGCACCAATTGAATATTTTCAAGTACATTCGCACATGTATACGCAGTGACAATGACCTTGCGGCGTTTTAAGCTCTCGTAAGAGCAGGAACCAGATAACTATGACTATGAGTAATGTATGTACTATGTACTGTGGAAGGAGCAGCCGGTGTAATGCACTTAAACGTGCAATGGAAGCGTTATGTTGCGCAATTTTTGTTTCATTCTTTGAACTGGAGAATTGAGATTGGAGATGTTTCCTTCTTTTTTTTTTTTTTTGCTCGCGTGAAATTACAGGTTATACGTAGGTACTTGGAATTTGGCTAATCGATTACGTTTCGTTACAAAGAGTGTATTCTGCAGATGAAGATGATGAAATTATTAGAAGAAGGTAATGAGTTCGTTGAATTCGAAAATGGTATGATTTGAAGGAATAATTAAATCGTGGATTTTAGCTAAACTAAATCAATAAAAAGATTGGAAATTAGCTAAAAATTGAAATTTATGTAGTCGTTTCATCGATTTGAATGGCCACTCCCTTTCTCCAGGGTTCATTTTTGCTACTAACAAGGGAACCTCTTGAGGTGTCACACTTCGATTTGAACGGGACCGCGATTTTTGGAAAGAGCATAGTTTAAATCCCCAAAACCAAATTTTCAGCTGCCCAAGTTCATTTTTCGATTTTTGGCGAATTTTTGAAAATTCAAAATTGACTGTTTTTGGCGATTTATGCTTTTTTTTTAAAGTACGTACTTAATCAGTAAAAATGGTCAAAATAAATCCTAAAACTAAAATTAACTACCCAAATCCAAATTTCACAATTTCCAGCCATTTTGGAGCCTCCAGCGCAATTTTTCAATTTCTCCAGAATTTTGAATTTGCTCCAGAAGGCGTGAATATGAAGTTGGGCAGCTAAAAATCTAGTTGCGTATTATACTCGACCTGTTTAACGAGTTAATCTACATTTGAGCCGATTTTGGGAGTGACACTTCAGAGTGGTTTTTAGACCTGCTTTTTTCAAAATTAAAAAATCAAAAAAATCAAAAGTTTCCCGTTTGAGTGGAAATTTTTGAAATTTACGCGAATCGCTGTATTTTGTCCAAAACTAACCCCTCAAATCCAAATTTCACAATTTCCAGCCATTCTGGAGCCTCCACTAAATTTTTAGCTGCCCAACTTCATATTCACGCCTTCTGGAGCAAATTCAAAATTCTGGAGAGGCTCCAGAATGGCTGGGAATTGTGAAATAGTATTTACTTTTAAAATTAAAACCATAAATTGCCAAAAACAGTCAATTTTGAATTTTCAAAAATTCGCTAAAAATCGAAAAATGAACTTGGGCAGCTGAAAATTGGGTTTTGGGGGTTTTAGACTATGCTCTTTCCAAAAATCGCCGTCCCGTTCAAATCGGAGTGTGACACCTCAAGAGGTTCCCTTGTAAGTATATTTTTCATCTGGAATAAATTCACAAGCAATACATATTTTTATAAATTTTATCAAAAAACAAATTTTCTAAGTTGGGAAGGAAAAGGGGAAGTATACCTAAAGGGTGAATGACAGTGTTGAAGAGAGAAATGAAATCTGTAACTCTCATATTTCTAAAAATATTCAACGTGCGTGAAAATCGATTTTTGGACGCTTAGGTTCGTAGTCTCATCCGGTGTCACAAATGGAAAACCCACGCGATAGCCTACAACGTCGTCGTTGAAGTCTTTCTGCAAAGACGCCTTCACACCATGAATGTAACCAAAAAAATACTTATCGAGTTAGAAACAATCAATTATCTCCAGACGGCATGAAAAATATAAA
Source organism: Planococcus citri (assembly GCF_950023065.1). Lineage (NCBI taxonomy): Eukaryota > Metazoa > Arthropoda > Insecta > Hemiptera > Pseudococcidae > Planococcus > Planococcus citri. Next base: position 34,708,271 of record NC_088680.1, read on the forward strand.
ATCTCAGAATTCTTTGCACTTTCATTTGAGGATGATGAGAAGGAGCAGACAGAGGAGGATCTGGAAATTGAATCACAAAAAATACATAAATCTAAAACTTTTTTTAAGCACGAAAGTTTGACAAAACTGCATATTTTCAAAACATTTGTGAAAACATTTTTTTCAGTTTTTTCACAGGGTTGAAAAAATATATGTATCTACTTGAAAAAAAAAAAAAAATCATTTTCATCAGCAGCAATTTTTCATAATTGCTTCTTCATATTCAAAGGCTACAAACTCTTGAAAAAAATAGAATTTTCAACTGTGAAATTCAGATTTTTACCCTTGAATGTGGGAAAAAATAACTCAACATTGTTTTTGATAGCCTCTGGATTGCAATGAATACCCTAATAATTATTTCATTTCCTTTGCATTTTTTCAAAAATGTGAAAAAATTGTATCAAAGTACTTGTATCTGGCAACATTTCAAAAAAAAAATAAAACGTTAACAAAATGAAAAAAAGGAAAATTTTTTCAATTATACTATAATGACAAAAATGTGAAAAAACAATGAAATTTGACCAAAATAAGAATGAAATAAAAAAATTATTTAAAGTCTGTTTGGAAAAAAGCAAAAAAACAGGGATTTTTTTATGAAAAGCAGAACAAAAGCAGATCAAAATTGGGACTTGCAAGATTACCAGGATTTATAGGACATCTTGGATGGTGGATACATACTCTTTTCAGGGTCAGAGCGCAATTCTTTCCAAAAAATCAAGTAGTTGAGAAATCTAACAATAAAAGATCAAAATTGAACCAATAATTTCAGTATTGTAAAAAAATCTTTTCAAAATACACAAAGAAAAAAATTTCAATAAAAAATGTTACCAAGAACCGAAAATGAAAAAAAAATACCCAAACATACTGAAAATTGATCTGAAATCCTTTCAAAATTCTTCAGAGGTCCTCAACAAAATGATCTAGAAAAAAGCCATCGCTATAGAAATAATTTTCAAAATTTTTGCAAAAATATTTTTCTTAAAATAAAAGTCTCCAAAAAAGTAGGAACCTACCTATGTTCAAAATTTCATAAACTTCCCAACTAAAATCGCAAATAAATCAGCATAAGTTCACTCTAAATTGAAAAAAAAAACTGCGTTAAAAATTCATCACAAATTGAAAATATAATGCATCCTCTTGAAATCAAAACATTATTTCAAAATTAAAGGGAAATCCGACAGAGGGGAAAGGGGGGAGGTTCAACATTTCACGCGTCAATTGAACATTCTAAGATCGGCTGCAAACGCTTTACGGTTTTTTTGGGGGGAAGAGGAAAGCCAAGAGGGATCAATATTTCACAGCTGAATTTTTCACTTTTAAAGTTTCCACAGGATATTCATTATTCAAATATTTTTTCCGGGGGGGAGGGCGCAAAATAAACCATATTTTCGCAGTCTTTTAATTTTCAATTTTTCAAAATTTTTCAACTTGTTTTGAGCGTTTTTAATGGAATTATCCTCATTTTTTTTTCAATGTACATAAAAAATGCACAATAATTTTTCATCGAAAATTACTTCAAAGAACGAATCGAAGCATAAGTAGCTAACATTTCTGGAAAATTTTCAGTTTAGGATATCAAAAGAAGTGTTTCTACTTATCATATTTGTAAAAAGTTTTATCAAAAGAAAAAAAAATTAATAGGTAATTTATTTTTTTAATTTTATTAATTATTTCTGTTTCTAACCTAAAAAGGTGAAAAAACTTAAAAGCACCAATTTGCAAACTATTCGTGGTTTTTTAGGTCAAAAAACCCATTTCTGGTAAAAAAAAAAAAAAAAAAACGTTCAGGTCGATATTGGAAGATTTTGAATCGCATCACTTTTAATCTACAGGGACATTCGATATTACAGGATTTTCTGAGAAAAAACCGACTAAATTTAACCTTCGAAGTTGAACATTTTTAAAAGAAAATTCATTCAAAAAATGAGAAAAAAATAATAAAAAATTGATGACGCTAAATAATAAATAAATTCATCTCCCGCTGTCAAATTCACGCAAGTAAACGTGTTTTGAAAAAAAATACAACTTTCAAAACATGACAATAACCTCCATTTTACATCGCTTATCATCTCTTCTTCGTTCCAAAAATTCCACTACGTTGCATTCTTGAAAAACTGGCTGCACATTTTACGACTTACGCAATCTGGTCAAAACGCGCATAAACACACTTAAAATGCAGAAGATCGCATTCGTTCATTCATAATAAAAAGTATCTCAATACAGATAGGTACTCCGGAATGCGTTCCAATAAGGCTCATCCATCATTAAACTGCATACCTACTTACTCCTCAAAATGCACCATCTTGCTTCGATATCTCATAAAGACTTCACACCATCATCCCTACATGTAGCATATGCGCAGCATAACTCAACCGTAGTATAGGTACGAAGATGAGGAGCCGAATATCGCCTACGATTCGACCCCGAAAATATACCCGTAAGAAAAGAAAAGAAAAATAATCTCACACCCATCATAGATACGAGTAATCCACCTTCTTAGACACTCGTTATAACTATGTGTATAATACACTCGGTTTTTTTAAAGATATAACAGCCAAAACACACGGTAATCCATAATCGATGCGGCCTTCCCAACCTTGTCTCCTCGCCTCGCCTCTTCATCGTAATCACCTCGTACGCGTATTTTCGTAATTAAAGTTCGCTGAACCGGCAAATTCCGAAAAATTCATCGACACCTGAAAATTACACGCGAGAATTATCGCGTCTGCTAGGTCCTCCTATAGTACAGTACACATATTTCCCATTGGTCAAGTGACGCGTTGGCCTGGGCCCGCGTCCACCGCCACTGTGAGGCAGTTTACGGGGTCATCGTCGAGTACCAGAGTGATGAGGAGAGGGCGCAGAATCGGCCAGCGCGATAAATCAAAGGATTTAATTAAATTCGGCTTTTATACGTGTAATTACAGAGAGCTTATAGAAGCGCGATGCGAGAACCAAAACTGGTCAGGGCGCCATCCACGGATAAGAGGTGGTGACCAATTGGCCAATGTTGCGTACGTGATTTGGTGGACGTTCGTAGGGTTGTAGTTTCCTCCTCCTGGAAATGGCAATCTCATTGAAGAAGTATTTGATCGACGACGAGTGCCAAATGGATCTTTTAAAAAAAACAACCGATGTGGGTAAAAAAACCCACTAAGGTAGAAAAGATGATGGTGCCAGTGCCACTGTTGTCTCGTCATCTCTTCTAAATGCATCTTCGTTCGACTCTCGACGGCAGCAATAGTATACGTAAGAAAATATAAGGTAAACCTCTGTATAAGAATACGATGATTTTACTGTTATGTCAACAACTGTTCTTTCTCGATCATCGACCAACGAGAACAATAATCGTCTCTTTCTCTACTATAATGTATACTACGAGTATAACAGGTATCTTCCAAATGTTTCCTCCTCAACCTTTAACTCCCTCCAACGGTGCATCGGTCATTGTACCTACTCGTCAGCTGTCGATGAATCTGCGTGAGTGTGTGTGCAGGTATCTCTCTCTCAGCGTGCTGTGCTGTGTCTCGCATATATACACAAGATCTCTGCCAGGCTCATCCCAAACACTATCTCGCGCTCTGTCTGCCTCGTAGCCGATCAGCCGGCGTATCATCTCTTTTGGTCTGTTGCGGTCTCTTTCTCTGTATCTCTGCGAGTTACACTGTTTCTCCGGCAGCGTGCAGCGTGGTGTGTTACGTATACGTATACCTCTATGTGTAGTATTCCGTTGGATCGGATTGGATCGGATCGCGGCTTTGGCTCTGCAGAGCCATAGAGTAACGGTATAATGTCGAAGAACCGCTTACCAAATCGCCGTTCGTTCTCCCACCCCATCATATACCTCTCTCTCGACTGCTGCGAGTCACCATCAGCGCATTTTCGTCCGTCGTATCTCTTTTGCCCAAGCTAAACAGTGTTTGCCGGCTTGGGCCGTGTCCGTGTGTTCCGCGTTTGCCGTATACACGTTGCGTCGTAGTAGTATCGTAAAGTACGAGCGTGTATTTTCTTCTCCTCGCCGCCGCCGCAACCGCCGCCGCGTCCTAGCTCGATTGCCTGCAGAGAGTATTTCCGAGTACGTCGCCTCCTCCGATGACCGCTACACATTGGCCGTTGCCAAACCCGTGTAAAAAAATTTCCTACAATATTTGGTACTGGTAGCGCGTCGCTTCGACACCGCTCTCTCTGCGTGCTGCGTCTGGTCGGCTCTCCGAAAGCTTTGCTCGCCGGTTTGGGGTTGCTGAACCCTCCCCCTCGCTCGCCTACATCTTGCAGTGGTGATCGTGTGTAAAGCTCGCTTACTCGGCGGTTTTTCGCTTCGCTCTATGTGAAAAGTGTTCGTTCGCGACCTGTTTTTTTTCAATTTTTTTTACCATCCTTCGGCTATTTTGTTCGATTGTTTACATAGTTTTGCCAAGCAATCGAAAAATTATAACACGTTTGGTCGAAGTGGTCTTGGCTGTGTTCGGTCATCGACGTGAAATCTGCGGTGTGCCGTCCCTTCGTTCGTATACACATACTACAATCGTCGATTGTTTCCATATTCCGATTAGTGTGGCGATTTCGCTTGAAATATACAACAACAAGTTGCCATCGTCGACGAAATTCGCTTACTGGACGAAATAAATTCACGCTTTTTTTATCGCCAATTCGCCGTTATATACTCGTAATAAAGTCGTGGTTTATCTCGATTTATACGCGCGTGTACGACCGTTCATTTTTCATTTCTTCGATTTGTTGTGCTGTTTTTTTCCTCATTTTTGGTGTTGTTGATACGCGGGTGCTTGTGTGATTTTCGAGTGTGATCCGGAAAAAGAAATTTCTTCGAGTGTACTGGAATTGTGCTGCTTGTTGCGGTGTCGCCGATATAGTGGAAAAAAGATGCCCATGGCGTGCTGCGTAATGCGAATGTAGGCATGTCTGAAGCGGTTTGGCCGAGTCGACGTTTTCCAATAATATTCGCCGTTTTTCGAATTTTTCCATCGACGTTTTTCTACTCGTCGAGTATTTTCGCTGCGACCACGCGTATGATACAACAACAAGTCACCACCACGTTTACACCTAAACATTGGCACGTGCTCATGAATAACTTTAACGATAAGGCGAGCCTTAAACTTGGCTGAAGTGTGCGGAATCTTGCGCGAAGCCGAATATACATTATCATCTCTACCTATAGATATTAGATATTTATCAGTAAATTAATTTTCCAAGCGGTCACCGCCACCGTCTCGTATCAGCATATTTTTCTTAACCAGAATCCACGGAGCAACGAACTGCGAGCATACTACACCACGTCGTCTTAATCCTGACAATATCAGATTGAAATGCCGAGCACTATTAGAGGTAGATATACATATTTTGAATTTTTTTTTCTCGTTTGTATCGACGACCATCGACCAGTTCCTTTTTTTGGAGTCTGTACAGTGATTGGTGGAGGGTGGAGATCTTCGTTGCAATCAGCAATGTTTTTCAAATTTCCTGGAAAAAAGATCATCAAGTTGAATTTTGGAAGGATGAGCTGTCCTCCTGAATTTTCATTAGGCCCAGTTCACTCCTCAGATTGTCCATAGATCAGCTGGAAGCTGCGAAAATACAAAAATTTTGTAGAAAAATTATCAAAATATCATCAACTCCTCTCTCTCAAACAAAATGCCTTTCATCACCCCAACAGGATTTTCTTTCCTATCAACATACAAACATCCAATACCTTCTACAATTTGTTTAGATTTTTTTGGCAAAATAGGTACTACCTTCGTATAAAATCACTTACGATAATAAAACCCAGCATTCCACTAATTTTCTTTTCTATCAAATGATATTTATGGGTAAAAGTTATTTAAAAAAAAAAAAAAAAAAAAACGCAACTTATTCTGAATCGGTGAAGGGAATCCCGATCCTTTCCACCAACGAAGAGTTCATCCCAAGGATTATGATGAAACAAATAAGATGAATGACGAAAATGCTGTTCTGAGTAAATTCCAACACCATCGACTGTTTCAATCTTTAAACAAAATAAAAACATGATAAACACGAATACAGATAATCAATCAGAATTCTAATGAATTTTGTTACCGAGGTAGGTAGGTTATTAAAGGAAAACTGAGACATTCGACTTGAAAGAACTTTTTCCGAGATTAGCCACAGTCAAGTTCGAATAGGCCAAAAATGGAGTTTTCGAAAATTAATTTCCATAAATTCCAACATATACTCAGATTTTTGATTCTGATTGCAATTTTTGATTTTGACCAAAATAGCTCAAGCATCTTTCGAACGACTTCGAGTATTTTTATCATGAAATAAATTAAGAAATCTCACTTTACGTAATCAAGCTTCTGAAATTCCAGATAGGTAGGTTAAAAAATCTCGAAACTTGTAATAATTCATGCCACTTTTTAGTACACCCTGAATCATAAATTGAGGGGAAGGGAAGGAGGAGGTCTCATAGCTATGAAAAATCAAATCGAATCAAATTTTTTTAAACATATCACAGAAATATTAATTTAACAGGTGCTTTTCATTTCATAAATTCAAATTTCAGTGGGATTGTTTCTGAATTTCTCCTGCTCTCAAGATTTGGCTCTCTGCAATTTTTATTTTCTCTCAGAAATTATTGGAAATCAAGTTGAACGGTTTGCATTCTGAAACTTTGTACGAAAGAGTGGTCAGCTGCGCTCATAAAACTCAATCTTTTGACTTTTTTAAAGTTCGTCGAAACTTATCAACCTACTCCTACTTCCATTATCAATTTTCAAAATCAAAACGAATCGAAGAACTGATGCTGCGGTAGTTTGTCCAAAACTGCATTTTCGTATTCATTACAAAAATATTTTTCTTGAATCCCATGAAAATTTCGACAATCCAACAGTCCTCATCTTCCTTTACTCAATCTGCTGCCATTTTTCGCGGGAAATATCAATTTAAGGGCATTGAACTTGAATTTGGAAGGATTCTAAATCTGAAACACAGCGATACATGTTAAAATTTTCAAGTAGGTAATAAAAAGAAAAAAATCTAAAGAAATGTTTCTCAATTTTTTCTTCTTTTTTTCATATCAACGAATTTTAAAATGAGCAAATTCTAAAAGAAGTTCCCCAATTGTTCCAATTTTTTATGTCAACGAATCTTTTGAAACTTTAATATTTTAGTAAGTCAAAAATTAGTGGCTAACGAGTATAGCTGGGATTTTTATGCAGCAATATGGATTTTCAGCCAAAATACGCAAAAATTTCAGTTTGAGTAAAGTATCCATAAAAAGATTTTTCAAGCTGAAAAACATTAAAACTTTAAATTCAAAACAAAATGAACCTAGTGATTAAAAAATACATTTTCCTTTTTAAAAAATATGCAAAACAAGTCATTTATAAATTCATAAATTATTCGAGAAAAAATTTTCTTGATGACATTTTAGCAGTGTTGCGATTTTTTAAACAAAAAAAGGTCTTAACAATCTCAATTTTTGAAAAATTTTTGTTCATATGCAGAAAAATACTATAGAAGGCTCAAATATTCAAAAGTATGCAGGTTTTCCCCCTAAAATATGCTAAAATATGCAATTTGGTCTGAACTGAAATATGCAAAATATGCAAAATGATGTTAGGTTCATTTGTGAGGATCTTATCAAATATGCACCTTTTCTAGTCCATAGAAAAATATGCAAAACATAAAAATCCCAGCTCTACTAACGAGGATTGATTTTCACAGGCTGAGAGGAAACCGTCAGTAAAACAGGATGAAAAGTGATGGTTTTTCTCTCAACATTTATCAAAATATGTATACTCTTAAATTTCCAAAAAATTGCTTTTCGAGCAAAGGAACGAAAAGGGCGAGTGAAACTGATTGAAAAAGTGACGATCTTTCTCTCAACATTCATCAAAATATAGCTTGATTAAAAAAAAAAATCAAAATAAAATTGCTTTCCGAACAAAGGAGGGGAGGGAATGGTAGGAAAATTACGATTGAGAAAGAAAAGCAGTAAATTTGGACAATCGGTGTGAAGGTCACAAGTATGGTTAAGGGATAATCTAAGTTTTGTAAATATGTACTGAATTTTCAATTTTGACCATTTTTGAGAACGTTTTTCAAAACTGGAAATTACAATCATCAACTGAAAGCTTCAAAATAGCTCAAACTCGTCATCTATCAATTCAGGAGGTCCAAATTTCAAAACAGGGAAAATCCAAATTTCAGCTATCTGCTTCCATTTCATTAAATTTTGATTTTTTTTCATAGACAATAAGCAAATATGAAATGAATTTTCAAAAAAATGACCGAAAATCAAAAAATAATGTTCAGTAAGTAGATACAGTAAAAGCTCGTTATAACGCTTTCGGATATAACGCTGATTTCTTCCGGTCCCTTGACATCCCCATTTAAACCAATGTAAAATTAATCGCGATATAACGCTCATGAGCAATTATAAATCGCGTTTTAACGCTCTAAAATTCAGGAAAAATCACATTTTTTGCATAATTTTAACAACAAAAACCCAATTTTTTGCGAAAAAAAGCTTACTCATGTGTAAAAATTTATCAATTTCTGAAAATTTTGCCCGCAACAACAGTTTTTTTTTGCAGTTTTAGTAGTTTTGATTTTTAAAAAAGCAAAAAAACACTTTTATGGCAAAATTTTGCCAAAAAATCAGTTATATTATTATAACAGACCTCAAAATCAAAGTAAAATTTCAGATTTTTTTATTTCCAACTGGAACAGTTGTTCAAATTCAAAATAAAGTTCTCGTTTCCACTTCCTTTATAACGCTTTTTTCGCTTTAAAACGAGAATTCGCGGTATAACGCTAATCAGCGTTAAAATGAAACTTTCGGTTATAACGCGCTTCGGCTTATAACGCTCTTTTTCTCCGGTCCCTTGAAGAGCGTTATAACGAGCTTTTACTGTACCTACAATTAAGCCTTTAAAGCTATTTCGATTTTTCTTGGCTCGATTCAAAATTTTTTTTGATTAGGACACCTTTTTTGTTAGTAATCCAAATCAAAAATTTCACAACACGAATTTCCACTCTTTTCTCGCTCTTCAATAATTACAAAAAATCGAGTAGCTCATTCAAAATTCAAAATAAATTACATTGTTAACAATGCTCAAAAAAATTCATTCAAAAATACATAAGATGAGAAAAAATTGCACAGACCAAACCTAAACGTAAGCTAAGTACTCGTAAGTCCAAGTACAATTGCAAGAACATTTCAACAATTTTTTAAAATAAAATTTGAATACTTTAAACTTGATTTTTTGATTTATTGCATGCAACATTTTAAAGCAATTTTTCAAACACTTGATGACTCAAAAAAAAATCTATCAAATTTTGAACTCAGAAAAGATGAAAGACTCGAGTCGTGTCACTATTTAAACTGAAAAATTGAACAAATTTTCAATTTATAGGTATCCTTCAGCAGAAGTTAAGCCAAAGGGAAATATTTCATGCTTTCAAAGTGCTCATTATCTCTTCTCATTCTTCAGTCAGAAAATATTATCGAAACAACATGACTCTGTAAACTCGATTCTTAGCTTAAGCAACGATCATGATTCATGATGAGAGACAATTTTCAATCCAAGATATACAATAATTTACAACTCGAATTGTTATTAAAAACGAATCAACTTCAATTCCAAAAAAAAAAAAAAAAAAAAATCGTCTCGAAAACGTCAATTCATCACAACCACAATTTTAGAATTCAACAATTAATTTAAGAATTCCAGTAAATTTTACAGTTCGAAAAACTCATTCCACCACTCGAATTCCAATCACATTCACACAATGTCCCAAAAAACCTCTGAAAAAAAAACCCTATACCTATACTCGAAAAAACTCTTCCATCACGTTAAAAATTCATCGATATGCCTGAAAAAATTCGCCAAATTTATCTCAAGTAACTTGGCAACTACGTTTCACCATGGCAATCTCGAATTTCGCACACTCGAAACGACGCTAACGAATACGGAACGTTAAACTTGTACCGACCTGCGCTAAAGGTCATTCAACTATAGGCCTCGTCGTTTCTAAATAATTCTACAATTTAAACGGAGTACGAGTATTAATACCTTATACCCGGTATCTCTGCCGGTTCCTTTAGCTATAAATAAAAGAAAACGATGCGAAATTTACTATTCGAGATCTCGACTCGAGCGTAAATTTCAAGAAAGAACTTTTCTCTCCTCTCGATTATCAAACAAGTATTCTACAAGAAACCAACGCAAATAAACTTAAAACTGACAAATCCGCTGTAAAAACTTGAAAAGATATTACTCGGCGAATTTTCTTTTCTCGAATTTTTCAAGTAACGCTAAGTTCATTCACTGAGAATAACACTCAGGTATGAAGAAATTTTCTCACTGGAAGAAAAACTGCGATATACGATAACAACTTAGGTGTACGAGAAACATTTCGCAGTGCTTACAAGAAAATACCTACTACGTGTTTGAACAACGCTTATACAGACGAAAGGGGAATCCCAAGAAAACGAAATTCATTTTGCTCGCTGCAATGGTAATAAATTAAGAGAAAAATTTTCTCCCGATAAATATATCTACTCGTCTGGTAATTTATTTAATTAAAGAAGGAAGAGAAAGTCCCTGCTCAGAAGTCGTTAATTTACACCATAGACTATAATAACGTAAAATTCTCGCCCGATGATACAGGGTTGCCGATACGAGAATACGAGCGCATAATATACCGGCCCATTAAATCATTCGTTTAATAAGGTGTACCTTATAGTGAAACGATCTTTTTTTTTTTCTAACGCGAAATATTGCATTATTTTTACACGTAGTATCTTATTTCGAAGTTGATAATTGAACGTGCACGATCCTTTTTAAAAGGCCGGAAGTAATGGATATGTACATATAAGTACCTTCAAGAATGAAACGACGCGATATTAAAATTGAAATTGGATTACGATTCTCGAGTTGTTTTCCTCTTCTGATAATTTCTCGCTGGATCCACGTGGTTTTTGCCAAGTCCCATAAAAAATTCAACATTTTTACAAAAAGAAATACAGATCTGATTTTTAAAAATAATTATTTTTTCAATTTCTCATCACTAAAATAATAGAGCTAAAAAATTTCCCAATTTAATCCCACAATGCACGATCCCTTCGAAGAAATGTACTTTAAATAGAAAAAAAAACAATAAGACTGATAAAATCAGTCATCTCGTTTATCTCAGCATGCCTCACCTTCTGTTTCATCGAGTCTTTTTCAGGTTCGTTCACCACGAAAATAAGAGGCAGTCATCCAAATGAACTATCTTAATCATAAAGATAACTCGTTAATCCGTAGTGACAGGCACGTAATATTGTCGAGTTCAAGGTCAAGGTCAAGTTTAAACCTCCCCCTCATGAAAATGCAGTGCAGCTTACAATAATATCGAATAATGGATTTAAAATTTGACTCTAAGTATTTAAAAAAAAAATAATGCAAGTTTATTGGTCTTTATAGGTATCTCTGAGAATAACAAATGACTTCAAAATATCGATTAAATGGTACAGCAATCTCAAAAATGTTTCAAATTCTTGATGATAAGGTTGTAAAAAATATACCACGGTTGTTGTTTTTCGTACATAATATGACCACGACGTCATGTCATTCAAAAATGGATTTTAAACTTCTTTTTTTTTTACAATTTTACGTTTTGGTATTTTCAAAGGTAATCCCCCCCCCCTCAAGTTACAAATCACCAAATTGAATATAAAATAATTTCGAAAATTTAAAAAAAAACGCCAATATTAGGCAAATTTTAGAAAAGTGCACCACTAAAAAAAAGGAAAATTTTCTTCAATTTTTTAAAAAGTGAAAAGAAAATTTTCATGATTACATGATCCTTCAAATGGAAGAGGAAGAAAGGAAAACAATAACATTTTGAAATTGTCGGACTTGATGAGCAACTATCTCATATACATAGGGGGGTCCATAAGTCACCTGGCGGCCTCAAAAATCGAGCGTACTCGCGTTGGCGCATTCTATCACTTTGGCTTTGCATTACACTGAGCCGGTCAGATATCATGTTAGTGGAGGGTCCAAAAGTCACCTGGCAACCTCGAAAATCGAGCGCACGCGCGTTCCGTCGCTCTGGCTTCGCATTACACTGTGTTGCTTATTGCAAATTTGCCAGGTGACTTATGGACCCCCCTAAGGCTGATTACCATAAAAATTTGGAAAAAAATATCAGGTCTTTTGAGGCAGAAGACCTTTTTGGAATAGACCTATATACACGTTCATTTTGCATCCCCGCAGTCAACATTTCAGAAGTTAAAGTTCATTTTGCCAGCTTTAAAGGAATTTGAAAACTCAAATTTGGATCACAAGGGGGAAAAAATCAAAATTTTACTTTATGGAAAATTCCAGTTTTCCAAAAAAAAAAAAAAAATGAAACTATTACGTAAGTACATAAGTAATAACTTATCAAAGTTTACTTGTACAGAGCAAATTTTTGAACATTGTTTAAAAACTGGAATTCTTAAAACGTTGCTTGAAGACTTCAGAACGATTTAAAGCTATCTTCAATCAAATCTGCGAAATTGAAAGTACTATTTTACGTAAATATCAAATTTCAGCTTTCTAACTCAATTCATTCAAATTTTGTATAAATCGCAATTTTCAAGTTCTCTGAAAACTTCAAAATTACTCAAAACGGTTCAAAGCCACTTCCAATAGATTCAAAATTCTTCTTTACGAATGCTCCAAAGTTCGAAAAAAAAATGACTCCAGTGCCTGAAATTTTGGGTGGAGGGGTACTTTAGCATGCTCTTTCAATTTGCACCCAAAATATCACAACATTTCAGATTATGTACCTTCATTGTCAGTAAATTATCTGACGACTTCTGATCCAAATCAACTGGAAATTTGGGCATACTTCGAACAGTCAGCATGCTTGTACGTTGGAAGTGGTTAGGTAAATACTTCGGTGATCGTACTTCAATTTCAATCCATCACCCAATAATAATGTAGATTTCTGCATGAATCTCATGAAAATTCAACTTAGGTGGGTACATTAAGTACTATCGTCATATTTTCTTACTCTTTTACGGTAAAATTTGGTACTCACCTGAAACAAAAAAGGCAACATGAACATTCGATTAGTGTATTGACAAGTGACAATAATAACAGCGCATATTTTTAGTGAAATAGCCTAATTAAAAGGATAATCTAATAACACGACACAAATTAATGCACATGTGAAAAGTATCTCTGATAAATCCATTTAGATGAATGATGAGCATGGCACGAATTTTTTCAAAAGCAAAAAAATTCTCGGAAATAAATTTGAGCAAAACAATTGTTCATGTTTCATTCTTTCTCCTCTCCCATTCTTCCTTCTCTTTCCTCCCTCCCCTTCCCTCTCTTCTTTACGAAAGTTGGAGGATATACTTCAAGTGGATTTTTATTTTCAACAATTGGGAGAAATTACGTTACTTTTGAAGAGATTTTGAGAAGAGAATACTAATAATAAAAAAAAGCAGATAATTTTTTTTAAAAATTCAAAGATGACTGAAATAAAAATCATTTTTCATTTTTCAAACAGATTCTCATTTTTTGTTTTTTTTTTTTTTTTTTTTTTTAAATAGGTATGTAGTAATTTTTCGAATCCTACCATAAGTGTATTTTTCTTCATCTTTCTCTTTTTCTTCCTTCGAGTATCCTTTCAAGATTGTTTTATAGAACAAAATAAAATTTTCTCGGAATTCTCAAGATATGCCAACTTGAAGTTGGACAGACCTAAGTATTCATATTTAAGAAGTTTTTTTTATACTGTGACTCACCAATCAAGCAGCTACATACAAATTTATAAATTATTGTTACTGAGAACGTGATCGTCTTTTTGATCGAGCTGTCTTGAGATGACACCCTCAGCCCCTCACCCGTCTCATGCCATGTTTCTGAAATCCATTATGTATATCATTTCCCAAACGATTCTTCTTCAAAAAATGATATTCCTTTCTTTTAGAATGATTCATTTTGAAAACACATAACGCAGTTTTCTGCGCATGAATCATTCCATTATTTCTTCTCCAAACCACTTCATGAATTTAGTCACATACAGTTCGTTTGAAAACATTTTGAGATGTTCACTTTACAAAGAATTTCAATCAGACAAGTAGGTAGGTAGGTATACACTCTACAAGAAAGTAGGTAAACATAGACCATCCACTGACTAACTAAATTTTCTACCACCACTCTTCGCATTAAAAACATCGAAACGAAAAAAATCACAGTTCACTTTCCCTATCTCATTAAAAAGCCAACGTTTCACATCTTCAGCTTCGTACTAATATCTCTAGAAACTTCATCTGCTTTTCAAAACCATCAGTGATAATCGATTCAACTATACAGCTTTAAAGATCCAAAGTACTCGTACTCGCAGTTCTATAATACCTTTCTTCGTGTATTTGCTAATGAACACCGAACTCCACGTTGGTACCGTACACCTAGGCATAAGCAGATAGGTAGGTACCATAACAAACGCAGAATGCAATTTCGCCTCGTACATTTAACGAGTAAATAATCGAAACATCGCGGCAACTTATTCATTCGAAAGACCAGAGACCACCCAAAACCGTAGTTTAAAAATTTACCAATAAGGTCCTCTTGTATTAGAGAACCGAGCGAGTCGATCAACTCGAATCATAATGTACGTTGTAATACTCGTAGCTAATACAAGACAGTGTGTTGATGGTTTATATTTTCGGCTCGACCTTGCCATCCTGTGCGAACGTCTTGTAACGGGAAACGTTGTTCTTTAACATAATGAACCAGCAAGAAAGAGAGGCGTAATTGCTATATACTGTATACAGTTACTTTATTAAAAAAATTAAATCTTCAATTTTTTTTTACTGCACCTTGTATGAGTTTGTAAGCCTTTATTTACACCAGTCTTCAATATTGTACAGTTATTATGGCAGACAAAAATGATGTTTTTTCGCCGGCTTGGATAACGCCAGCACGAGGCTGATGGCCAATCTCTCGAACCAGCAATACGATGAAGATCGGAAGAAAAGATTTTATTACTCAAATAAAAAAATTATTTCCTTACGAGGTAAGGCAACCACTGAACACACGTCCAAATTTGATTTCAATGAAGATTGAATTTTGGAAGGACTATGATTCAATTTTAATGCAAGAATGCAAGCTAATAGGTAACTAGGTATTACTTCTGACTGAGAATTTTCTAGTTCACACTAAAATTGACGAAAATTCGTTTCTATTCTAGGTAATACCAATCTCTCAAAACTGGAATTGCATAATTTCTAATTGATCTTGATTCGAACCCGAAGCTCCCAGCAAAATTTTAGGTCTCAAAAATTTCGGAATCCTAAAAACTGACAACTGACTCGAACAGGCAAAAATTTGTTTTCCTTCTATTTTCAAAATACTCAACACTCATTTCGATGGATTCCAACTCGATAGACATCTGTTCAATAGCTCGATTTTGTTTTCCATTTTAAAACCCTCCGTTTTTCTAGCTTAAAAAAGTGATATCTGGAGTTTCTCGATAGGTACATTCTTTTTTGAATTCCACATCCATTCGATCAGATCGGTCGGCTATTATGTCAGGTAAAAAAGGTTCTTGTGTCACATCCTAGGTGTATACGCTTAAGAATCTGAGTTTTCAAACACCTTGTGACGCAATATGGTAATATTCGAATTGGCATTTCGTATATAGCATTTGTACATAAAAAGACAACTCTCGGAAGCGGGTGTATTGATAACAGAGCCGGTTCTTTCTAAATCATCTGCTGCTACTTCCGCTTCGCAACTCTGGCCCATATCTACCTACAAAAAAATACAAACAACATTGTCGCAGATCGCGAAATTTTTTCACCTTTCTACAACACGTTCCTGTTGTCAACCGGTATCTGTCGCTGTCGTGTGAAAGACGACCTCGAGAAAAGGAGAGTATAAATACGAAAAAAAATACTAGTTTATGAATTCTATAAGCCATTACAGCGCCAGTCTCAGGGTGCCCAAATACATAAGTGACAAGTTACCGTATACTTTCTAATGCTACAACTTATCCTTATGATGACGAGTTAGTTGAAATTTTTTTATCATAATAAATGCAATTCATTACGCCGAGCCAAGCCACGTTGCGTCGCGCCGGCGAATACACATACGTGTACTTGTATGTACTACAGATGTAATTACATAGAGGTAATTTCGCCGCCGCCGTCTGTCCGATTCATCGTATAGAACACAATTCCATGAACAATTGTGTACACGATGTAGTCGATGTACTTCGAGAAACGAGAATTAAATCGTAATGAGAATTTTTTCCCACCTTCGTAGGTACACAGGTTAGGTACAATTTTCATGTTACTAATCCATTGTAAAGCTACCCGCGGGTATAATCTAATACCCTATGATTGTCTGCGAAACTAAAGCGATATTTCCTTCCGCTGCTTTCTTTGTTTCCGGGAGTCGAATTTTTTTCTACGGATTTCACACAAACAGGTATTTGGAAGAATCGAATACATGATTTTTTTTCTCCCAATTTGCAAACAATATATTTTCTCGTAACTAGATAGGTATAGGTATAGGTAATAAGGTACTCATAATTGTACAAAAAATACCTGCATTCGTGTAGATGGGAAAACAGAATATTTTGGTGCTAGATGAGTTCAGCTCGAAGACGAATACTGCAGCAGTCCAAAGCATAGGTACACAGAAAGAGTCATTTTTACGATTTTTGCAACTGAAAAAAATAAAAACAAAAATAATAAGTAACATGAAAAACAATAAAATAAAAAAAAATAGAATCATTTTGCGATACATGAAATAAAAATACTTGAAAAATAATCATCCAATTCCAAAAATTATTTCGATACGATGAATAAATAAAAAAAAAATATGAGTAAAATCAATTTCTGATCTCTAAATTTCAAATTTTGATTCCTGGCACCCCCTTCCCCATCGTCGAATTTTTCTCTTCCGTTTTCGTCTAGACCTATACAACTTCGAAGACCCAAAATCGAGCTCAGCTCGTTTCAATGATACGATACCCTCACTCGTGTCCATTAATATGGTTAATTATAACGTGTATATTGTACATACACGAACTAACGCCGTGCGCCAAGCAATCGTTGCCACCGCACCACACCGCATTCCGTACATTGCCACTGCCACTTTACATACACAAACATCACATTCTCATTCTACAAGTACGGTACCTCTGCCTCTTCTACTCCATCTGCACCTACACCGGGAGTTAAATCCACACATTACCCCGCGTTCAAGTACTACGTAGACTTTATTATAACGCAGTGTGTGATTTTTAATAATGTAATTATAATTTTTACGACCGAACGAACCGCAAAAGAAAATGTTATTTTTCGGTCAAACCCGCGAAAATAACGGTTCGTTACATTAATTTAACGCTTCCGATTAACGTGAAATTTTCATTCGAGATCAGACTCGAGATTATGGGCTGCGCAGTGAGCATAAGCCGATTAGTGCCTAGAACAATTGCCTGTTGTAGGTTTAGATAAGTACATATTTAGTAAACAATGGTGGAGGGGTAGAAATTTTAGAGCCTTTGTTACAGACAGTCAGGTGCTGATAAGGACAACAATCTAGGATTTGGAAAAAAAAATTGAAAACATGTTTTAGCAATTTTTCAAACTTAATTAGAAAGATAGTATTCTAAACACACAATAGATGACCGGAGAAGACGAGGGAGGAAGCACGAACTTCTTAAAATATCATTTGAATATTTTCACGTTTGAGCAACCTGAAATGCTGGTGCCACTCCCAACTTTCAATGAGGCTACAAAAATCAGTATTGTTTTGCGAATAATATTCAAAGAAAAATGATTCTACGAACACCTGTTTTCCATTCCTTTGTCATTTTACATTTTATTCTGACTATTTGTTTTTTTTGAATATTTTTTTTTTGAAAACATGTAGATACCTATTGGTTGTATGTATTGTAGAAGTGAGGTAGGTGGTGAAAATCGATTAGTTCTGAGGTTTTTTCCAAAACTGAAAGACTTAAAAATCTGCTGGAGTCTCCGGGCATGCCCAAAATCACCACTATAATCGATTTGGAAAGCTAAAAAAAAGTAATAAACCAAATTAATATATTTTTTGGTGAATGTAGGTACTTATTCGTGAGTGACAATTTTTTCATTATTTTTTTCAAGAATAATTTGCAGAAGAAAATTTTGGATTATACCTAATCGATAGAAATGAATTTTGAAAATTTGCGTCTAAATCAATCGATAAGAACAAAAAAAGGACCAATTCGAATTTACAGATGCTGAATTTTATTTTGGCTCATTTTATTATAATTTTTTCAAAACTGAAAAATCTAAAATCCTGCTGAAGGCTCCAAAATAACTCGAAATCACCACCAGTCGATTCAGGAGGTCGAAAATATGGATAAAAACTAAATTCCTATTTTTTACATCAATTCTACCAAATTTTAATTTTTTTTGTTTTTAAATAAACCTAATTTAAACCATTAAAAATTCGTCAAAAATATAAAAATGAAATTCAAAACTTAAATTTGGTCAGTTGGGGCGTATCTTTGCCCTTTGGATCCTATTTCGGTTTTTATCTCAATTTTAACTAGTTTTGATTTTTTTTTTAACAAAAAATAAACCAAATTTGGCCTAGAAAAATTTTCAGAAATAGAAAAATCAAATTCAACACCTGAAATTTGGCCTCGCGGTGTGTGTCTTTGGATTCTCTTAAATTTGTTTTTTTTATAAAAAAAAATTTGAACTTTTCAAAATTTGTTAAAAATAGAAGAATGGAATTCAGAACCTGAAATTCGGCATGATGGTGAGTATCTTTGAATTCTCATTAGATTTTCACCTCACCTAAATTTTACCAAATTCTGATTTTTCTAAGGAAAAACGAACCAAATTTGAATTTTTGAAAATTTGCGAACAACAGAAGAATGGAATTCAGAACCTGTTTGGTTTGTTGGTGCGTATCACTCTAGATTATCTTTCGTTTTTTACCTCATTTTTGCCAAATTTTAACTTTTCATAAAAAATGAACTGAATTTGCATTTTTGAAATTGTCAAAAATGGAGAAATGAAATTCAACATTTCAAATTTGATCTGGAGATTCTGTATTTTTACATGCGCTGTTGATTTCTTTTTTCAATTTCGTCAAATTCTGATTTTTGTTGGAAAATGAAGAAAATCTGAATTTTTTAAAATTCGCTAAAAATAGTAAAATGGAATTTCGAATCTAAAATTTGGCCTGGTGTTGCGTACCTTTGAATTCTCTTTCAATTTTCATTTCAATTTTATCAAATTAGGATTTTTTTAATGAAAAATGAACCAGATCAGAATTTTTAAAAATTCGCCAAAAAAAGAAAATGGAATTCAACACTTCAAATTTGATTAAAAAATAAATCAAAATTTTTGAAAATTTTCCAAAAATAGAAAAAATGGAATTCAGAGCCTGAAATTTTGCCTGGTGTATGTTTTTTTGGATTCTCTTTTCATTTCTACCTCAATTTTATCAAATTTTGATTTTTTTGAAAAAAGAACCACATCTTTATCAAATTTGGATTTTTTCATAAAAAAAGAAATGAATCTGAATTTTTGAAAATGTTGGCAAAAATCAAAAAATGGAATTCAACTATTGAAATTCGGCTTAGGAGGAGCGTATTTTAAGATACCCTTTCAATTTTCTAATGTTTCCTCGGTCGATTCAAAGTCATTTGGGAAAATAAACATTTTACTCACTGAGCCGAAATAAACAAATTAATCGATCAATTTCTCAAAATTAACAACTGCAATTGAAAAATTGTTAAATCAAATCCTCCACAAAAAACAGTCAAAAAACTCCCATAAACAATTTACAGCCAATAAATTCGCAACACAGCGAATAAAATTCTTAAATGCACATTACTGAATTTCGTTTACATCTTCGAATCGTTCTCTCCGAATAAAAATCAATTCACAAGCGTATTTTACGTTCAAATTCACAGACTCGTTTCACCAAAACCCGATGCATTGTAAAAAGAGTATAAAGAACACGAGGCGAAGGGTGCAGAATCAAATCATCGTTACTGAAACGTCGCTCTCTCTCCGTTGAGCACGAAAATTTCAAACGACTTTTAAATACCGATAGTGTAATCCGCAAATCATCATAAGCTTCTCTGTCTGTGTCTGTACCTCCGGCACCTTTCGTTATCAAACACAAGACACCGCAATTACGGTACTTACGGTACTTGAGCATCGCGAGAGAACAAACATAGGAAAAAATTCGTCGACTGTAAAGAGATAGTAATAAACTGACAGAGAAAGAGAGAAAGAAACCTATTCGAGTGGCCAGGGTTACGTGTTAACGTGTACAATACCATACTATACTGTATACAAAGCAACGTACAGAAGACAAATTGATGTTGCAGATAGATCGTGCCGGCTTGTTGAACAGTGATGCTGACGTAGGTGGACTTGAGAAAGTAGGAATAGGTATATTCGCATTTATGTACATATCTGAGACCAACACCTTCGAAGCAGCTAGAAGAGTTTTAAAAAATAATATGAGAATCTTAGGATCAAAACATTTACGTAATTGTACTGTGTACTGACCAACTCACCGATTAATTAATCTAGGCTTCCCTCATCTTAGCACCTTGCTCGAAGCTCCATATTAAATGAATATGGTATCAACGGCGATTTGTTAGGGTCTTCAAACTCCAACGCAAATGTCTCCCCATCGTTTCCAAAATCTTCTGCATCTTTCATCAAAGTTCTCATATTCCTTGGAATCGAAGCAACTTGTCTCTGATCTCTTGATTTTCTAGTTCGAAACCGAACACTGGTCAGTACTATTTTTACTTTCGATGGAAACTGAAAAATGTATAAATATATGAGATCCTTACGTTTCTATTCGAATTAATTAAGTAGTAATCCAACGTTGTTTTTTTTTTCAATCGTCCGAACGTTTCTCCACATATAGTACTTACTCGCACGTACATAGGTATATTTATTTATATACGAGATCCATAAATACGTACACGCTTGATGGAAATATTCTCAGCAACTTTCACTCTTTCGTTATTTTAATCTGTTCAACAACAAAGCGATTGTATATTTGATTAAGACGTCTGAGTATACATATAAAAGACTGAAATTATCCGTTATTTCATCGTATTCGTATTTATAATGATAATGATTCACCTCAACGTCATATTCATCATATAATCATAGTCCACTCGCTTAAAAATATCAAACCACAAAAGATTCAAGAAGAAAAGCAACGCTACTACCAACTTCCTCATATGTACCTCTATGCCTCTATAGACTCTTCTATCCATGGTGACGAAGAGATGAGAGTAATTCGGTAGACGATCTTGGAAAAATTCATCATTTACACGAAATAAATATCGTCTCGAAACACCGTAAGTATAAAAATACTATACGGTCGCGAGGTTAATAACTTTTAAACTATCGAAGACCGGTCGTTTTTTTAACCGGTTTCACTATTTAAGGGTATTAATTGGCGGTTGTTTTTGTTTCAAAACTACGTGGGTTGTTGATTTTCCTAAAATGTTTACGTCGTGACATTTTTAAATACGTACGTTTAATACCGTTAAGTATTGATCCCAAATACCAATGTGTATAGTGTAACGGGATCTTCTCTCTATTATTGTATTTTTTCCTATTCTATTCTATTACGTATTTTTTCTTTTATTTATCGTTTGCATATTTCTCAGGAAAAAATCTCTACCATAGAGTCTCTTATTTTCAGTAGGAAGGATGAATTCGCCACAAAAAATAGATCTTTGTTAGTTTTCTGTTTCAAGTAAAAGAAAGATAGGGTGGATTTGTCAGAGGGTGACAGATGTAAGTAAAATGTTGTTCCAAAAAAAAAGAAACCTTTTGTGTGGAATTCTCATTTAAATTGAATTGTAGGTCTAGGTACCTAATACATGTTCAAGGAAGATGTGCTTAACAAAGGTTCAAACTTTTAAATTTTAGAAATCTCGTTTTCCATACTTCGATTTCAGTATTTTACGTACCTACTTTTCCTCCTCTAGTTCAGATTTGATACAATTTAAATTAAAACTAAGCGAGTATGTATTTAAAAAGCAGGTTGAAGGATGAACCGAACTCGTTCTCAAAAAAATCTAATCCAATTGTTCAAGCAAGGTATCAACAACTGGGTAGGAACTTCTCGAAACGAATTAAAAAATTTCACATACATATTTTAAGCTTTTAAAATTATTTGATGCAAAATTAAACATACCTAGACCTACTCGTACATTCAAGAAAACACAAAAAGAATCATCACAATTTTTTCTAAAGCTCACCACACATTTCAGTCACTATTCTTATAATCTGTAGATTTGCAAATGATTTTCAGTGAATACTAAAATTGAATAAATTCGTGTTTCGAAAACTTTTTCTATGAAATATTTCGCAACAATCAAGCCTAAACGTGGAAGCCGGGAGGATACCATTTCTGAAACTGGTGAAATATTTTGGAAAACAGTGGTGCCAATTTTTTGGTCATTACAGCCAATTCAAAAACAAAAAAAAACAGAAAAATTGTTAATTTTTTGACTATTTTTCTAAATTTTTTGAAATTGGCAATAATTATCATAAAGTTGGCACCATTGCGTTCCAAAATATTTCCCCAGTTATAGGAATGATATCTTCCTTAATTTTAGCATGATCAATGTGAAAAATTTGAGAAGAAAAAATTTTCAAAACACGAATTTAACCAAGAATAAGCGATTTGCAACTTTTTAACCGCTCAGTGGAATCCACTGGTATATAGATTTTGGAGGCTAGAGCGGAAAAAGCACGATTTTTTCGAAAATGTTTCTCTTTTTGGACTCATATCTCCCCCAAAATTTTTTCTGAGTGAATTTCAACTAAAAGTAAAGACCTTTACTGAATTTGGTCAAAATCCTCCACCATTTTTTTTCGCGATCCACCATAATTGCTATATTTTTAAAATTTAGATTCAAAATATTGACCAAAAAAAAAAAAATAGAACAAAATATCTAATTAAACTACGTACAATTAGCATCATTTTTCTCAAATCTTTAAAAAATCCAACACTATTAGATATTCAATTTTTTTTTCAAATTTTGATTTTCTTTTTTGGATTTAAAATGTTGACAAAAAAAACAAAATTAGAACAAAATATCTAATTAAAGTACATACGATTAACTTAATTTGTTTCAAATTTTTAAAAAATTCAACATCATTAGGTATTTAATTTTTTTTCAAATTTTGATTTTTTTTTTCGATTGCTCGCAAAAAACTGTAATATTATTTGCTTAACATTTTTAAAAAATGATCGGAATCCAACCCTGAAATTTTGTTAAGAGAGAGCGGAAAGGTACACTTTGTTCTCTGCGTCAAAAATAATTCATTTTTTCAAATATTCAATTTTTTGAAAAGGAAAGGAGGAAAGGCAAAAGTTGTTTCATAGGTCAAAAGTACATACGAGTTGATAATTTTTTCAAATATTTTCATTTTTTTGGGGGGGAGGGGTATTTTACAGGTTAAAAATGACTCGTACTTCAAAATATTTAGATTTTTCAAAGGACAAAGAAAACAAAAAAAAATAGTCATTTTTTTTCAATTTTAAGTTGAAAATCATTAACCCACTACCTACTTGATCAATATTTCACAAATTCCAGAAAACAAAACATCACATTTCATTTTCTGCACCCTCCCTCTCCCTCTCACTCTTAAAAAAAGAAACAATTTTTAAGAGGAGAATTACGCATGCTCAGAAATGTCCCTGGCAAGAAAGGCAAAGAAAGATCGCCAAAAAAAAAGAACAGATAAGTGATGAATTCTCGATCTTTCTATGTGAAGATTTTACGAATATTGGGAAAAGTAGGTAAATTCTTGACATTTTAAAATACATCGAAAACATGAAGTTTTATAAAAGACCAAGTCGAACTTTAGAAAACTTGGAAAAAATCAATCAATAATTGTTAAAATTATCGTTAACTTTCAAAAATTTGGAAAAAGTGTATACATTCCAAAATTAAGAAAATAGGAATTGTATTTTAATGAATTTGAAAACCATCCCAATAATGTCAGACTTGAGAAAACTTGAAAGCATAATAGTTAGAGCATATCAAAGCTGACTTTTAAAAACATAAAAAATCATCAAATTTTTGAAATTATGTCAAACTTTCAAAAATGATTTTCTGATATTTTTTCAGATTTTTAAATACCTATTTTTATTTAAAATTAAGTCAACTCGAGTAAAAAACATATCCATGATAGATTTGAAACTTTCCTTAGAGATCAGACTTTACCCCCATTTTTATCCAGTTTTTCACTATTCTATTGGTGGTATTATTTCATGAAATTTCAACTGAATTCAGTACTTGAACAACCTAAACTTATAATCTTACTACATTTTGGCCTATTTTGAAAATTTTGAGTTCATTTATAGACTTTCTCGGTGTTTGGCGATTTTTTAAAATAGGATCTTCAATATTTTCTCGACTTCTCTCGGTCTGAAATCGAAATTCTTGATAAATTTTAATGTTCCTTTTTGGTTTTTAAAAAATTTGAAAAAATTACTGTGGTGACATCTGGAAAAATTATGGACCCCAGGGAAAAAAACAAAACAAAAAAAAAGCAAACGACTTCCAAGTGCATGTTCTTCAAAAACACAAACACATTCGTATTTACTGCATAAAAAAATCACATTTTTTACTCCTGGCTCCAGCATACCACCCTCTTTTTCACTATAAACAATAAATCACCCAATTTCCACCATTCGCACTTTTCGAGCCCGAGCATCGTCGTCGCCACCATCTCAGCCCTCGTCGACCGTCGATAGGATGATCCCAGAGACACAGAACCACGAGAGAAAAAAAAGCGCCAGAGAACGAACCTATCTAACATAAAGAGGAATTTGAAAGTAGCAAAACTCGTTTGCGATAATTTAATTTTAAAATACTTTAATTTTCATAACTTTTCAATACCGTTGGCACGAGCAGGAGCACCATTCGCAGCAGTAATTTCGAACTCGAAACGTTTTCCAACTTTCTGCTATAATATGCGAAGCAATTTGTAAACGTTGGTAATCACAGATAGCGCCTTAAATATACGCATTATGCGATCCATTTAACGCGAGTTTTTTCCCTCTTCGAGTTGAGCCTCACGACGACGAGTGGTAGCCAAAATTTCGTCAGCCGATGCAACGGTACATACAATGTTCATGTTCGTGTACCATACACGAACGGTGGAAAAAAAAGGGTCAACGACCTGTCGAAAAGGAACAACCACCCCGTTAGTACGCCGTCGACGATGTAGTTAGGCGTAATAGTATAGTGATACAAAGAGGTGGCAAATTTCTAAGGATAAATTAATTTACCGAGTCAATTTTCACGTCAGTCGGATCGCATTGCATTGCGTCGCGTCTTATAATACCGTTTCAGCAGCGTCGTCGTCGTACTTCTTTCTATCTACGTATACGAAACGTACGCTTTGGTATAACGTACCGCTGCCATGTATATTTCGTACTTCTTTTTCTCCTCAGCGTCCTTCCCATCCTTCTCTGTGGTACCTATATTGTGTATTATAGTCCTACCGCTATAACTCGAGCTGCGTTGATAAAGACCTTTCCTAACTGTACATCATCGGTACGTCGTCGTAGTCGTCGTCGCTCATCGTACAGTATAATTTGATCGTAACATCATCGCTCGTCGAGTGTACCGTTATACGAGATACACAAGTCGACGCCGAAGTCGAAGCCGAAGCCGCGCGAATATGCGTCGCGATGTACACCATAAGACCAGCGCAGCGATTGTAATGTTTTTTTCCTTCTTCGTATAACGGTGGTTTTTCTTCTTTGGCATCGTTTCGACGCATGTTTAATTGCGGTATTTCGTACATTAGTAGGCCTAGGTCTTTCATTTGTACGTACAATGTAGGTACTTGAGGTACATATAGGCCTATGTGTGATGGGTCAACTTTACATATAGACGTATACCTACAATGTATACGCTGGTGGAGCACCTATATGTTAGGTGCAAACGGTGTCCAATGAAACGTCATGTCAACGATACTTTGGCTTTGGGTTAGAACTTGGAACAGATTGGTATCTCTGCAACATAAAATAAAACACGAATAAAAAGCTTGAAGGGTCAAGTTTCAAAACTTTTTGAAAATTCATCTTTCAGAACACTTTTTTTTTTCAACAGAGTGAACCAAAGACGACTGCATTCATTTCTACAATAACTAGCAGAAAATGTAGTATTCACAGGGAAACATTCAAAAGCGTTTGTGATCACCCAAAACCGAAATACACACGACAGACTTTCCATAGGACACCCTGTGCTTATAGGCATACCACAGAAGATGCTTCCAGAGAATAATCAAAACATAGATTGGTACATACAAATCTTTAACCATTTATAACCAGCTAGGTGCTATATGAATCGTCTAAGCCTATACTAAGCTCGTTCAGCAGCGATTTTATCAGCAAAAGACTTTCATAAAATCGACGTGTGATTTATTTATTCGCTAATTGGATCGTTAATTGGATTTGTACTTTGCAGTAGGCGTATAAATCGATGAAATTAGAAGTACCTGTTGTGTGAAATACAATACACGCTGGTAATAGGTTTACTATTTTCGTCTCGATACATCTCCCGGAGAGATTCTTCGTTCCCAAGACCTTTTGAATGAACTTAAAGAGATGAAAAATATGTAATCACAGAGATTCGAAATGATTATTTATTAGTAAATTGTAGAGGACAGAAGGGAATACACACAGATAAGATGGAGCCTACTCATTGCTTCCGTTTAGTTTGGATCTTTCAACTGCAAATAGTTAGTCGACAACAGTTTTCTGTTAAAATAGACTCAGAATTGAAAACTCATTGCATCATTTTAAGAAAAATTAACGAAGGTTTATTCTCGAAAGGAAGATTTTTAAAACCAATTATGAAATACCAGATCTTACAACCTCAACAAGAAGCAGGAAAAATTTATATTTTTTAGTCAATGTTCAACCTCCTCATTCAAACATTAGAAAAGCTCAAAGCTCATTTTTGTGATATTCATGAGTCCTCAAAATATTGACTTGTTTCTCCCAAAATGCTATTTTTGTGACCATCTCCTTAAGACGTTGTCATTGAAATTGAACAAATTATTTTAATAACATGCGATAGTGGACATGAAAAAATGATCGGAATAAAAAAAATGAAGAAAGCTTGAAATTTTTTCTTCGTCTAGTTGAGGTCATTTGGCTAAGATTTCTTGCTAAGCTCAATCACATTTTAAGAAAAAAAAAAAAAAAAGTAATGTCTTATCTCCAAGAAAAGTTTTAAATCATGGATTTATTTTTTGCTCATGTTAACTGAACGTTCAGTTCAGACAGCCCCAGATTTAGGCATGGAGCGGCAAATTTTCAATTTTTTCGCTACTTTTTAAATTTGAGATGTAAATATTATGACAATTGATAAAAAAAATTATGGTTGTCAGCTGGATAAAAATACTACGTCTTGAAAAAAATTAAATTAAATTTTGAATATTAGATCTTGATACCTATTTTTAAAAATTTTCAACAAAACCAAAATAATCTCGAATGTTAATTTTTAAAAAAAATTTAAATTACTCAAGTTTAGAATTTTGTTCTTGTTTTTTATATATTTTTTTATTATTTTGAATAAAAGCAAGTGTTCTATAATTTTCAATTTTCATTTTTTGTAAAACCAAAAATATGCTGCGAAAATATTTTTCATTTTGGGATGGGGAGGGGCGACACAAATTTACTGCCCACGTGCGGCAAAACCCTAATCTGCCTCTGCGTTCAGAATTCTAAATTTGAAAAAAGTCTGACAAAAGTAGCAATTTGTTGATTTTTTTTTTCTTCTCAAGTCCAACATAAAGTCAGAGAATCGACAAGATTTTTCCCGCCATTTTTTAAAAATCTGACATCATGTTGGAAAGTTAACAGGTTTTTTTCGTTTTCAAAAGTCAACCTTACACCGATTCATCGTTTTTTCCACGTTTTTAAACGTTTGGCATGATATCAGAAAGCTAACAATACTTTTCCTTCTCAAGTTTTCAAAATCCTCGATAAATTTTTTTTCATTGTTTTAAAAGCCTGACAAAATGTCAGAAAGTCAATTGAACTTTTTTCCAAGTTTTTAATATTTGTGATTTTTCACAAAATCTGATGTAAGTAAGCCATAATTATAGCAAATCATCAAGTCCCCTCCTCCCCCCTCTGACATAAAGTCAGAAAATCAATAAAAAAATTTTCCTCAAGAGTCTGAAAGGAGGAGGGAAATAAATTTCATGGATATTAAACAGTAGTACCTACATGTTTCATTATGAACATAGTATTTCATTACGTGATTGTAAATCTGAAAAAATCGAGAATACCTATAGATGGAAAAAATTGAAAATCAACCTATACGACTACGACAAGAGGAAGCTCCCCTCCCAAAAAAACAGTGAAGAATGTGTTTAAATCATCACAGTCTTAACAACTTACCTATACAGTTAGTTCTATTTACAATTTTGGGTAAAAATTTGCAAAATTCTCTAAAATTTGATCGACTTTCTCTGGTTACAATTCTGAAACAAAATTGGACAGAAGATTAAATTAAAATTTGAACTCTAACTTACCAAAAATTTAAACTATAAATAAGTTTAAATTTAAACTACCACAAATTAGGAAAAAAAAGAAAGATTATCCATATAAACTCAGAACTTTGAAAAATGTCCAAAATGAAGCTTTTCTTCAAAAGAACATTCACAACACTGATCAAAAGTTCAAAAATCTTTTCAACCTCAGAACTGAACCGAGCAGGCAAAACTGTCCCAGCGAACTTTCCAAATTGTACAGCATCCGCTTGAACTCAATAATAAAAATAGTTACGATGCTTTAAAAATAAATACACTTTATAGAACTTCTACCGTCGTCGAGTAGATTAACGTAACGGTGAAATTGACATGATCTCTCTCTCTCTAGGCAGTAAAAACAACCTGTTAAGGGAATTTTTTATACGTTGAAAGGCTCGTGATATTCGTGCATAAGGTAGCCATTCTGTAACATGAGCTAAGCAATATGATATGGTTTATGGACTTTCGATTTTCATTAAAAATAGCGATCAACGAGGAATTTAGTTCACCATGTAAACGGTCAATCGTCTAAAAATGTGGGCACGTATCGTAGAAGTCATTCAAAAGAAACATTCAATAAAAAGCGAGAAACTCTACATTGAACACGGAATTTTATTTAAATTCAAATAATCAAAAAACGAGGAATAAAACACAACTGCATAAAAAATTTGCCTTCAAATGGAAACTATGCAATACGATGATAGGACGTTAATATTTTTGCATACGCTGCGCCGTAAAAACGACTATACCGCAACGAACGTTTGATTCTGCTTTTGCTTGATTATTCGCCATGTTGATTTAGTCCTTTTAAATTATTTTTAGCTTTTGTTATAAATGAAGTAGGTATCAAGCTGAACATCGACAAAT
This sequence comes from Planococcus citri, assembly GCF_950023065.1. Classification (NCBI taxonomy): domain Eukaryota; kingdom Metazoa; phylum Arthropoda; class Insecta; order Hemiptera; family Pseudococcidae; genus Planococcus; species Planococcus citri. The sequence continues at coordinate 34,737,774 of NC_088680.1, forward strand.
TAATTTTTTAGACGCAGTCGATTAGCTTCACAAAATTCTACCATACCTTTTCAATGTTTATGTTTTATGTTACTTTACTCGGAATACAGATTAAAATTTTCAGGAGTATTTGGCTGGTGGAGTTCTATTCATTTATTTCCAAGCAAAAGGATACCGACGACTCAAACAAAACCGAACAATATTATAATTACTTCTACAAACAATCATCTTCAATGTAATTTTAGGAATTTAACAACACCCAAACTCGACGATCGAATATCTTAATAATAGATTCGATTCGTTTCAAACCAACCTAGTCAATAATAAAGGCGTTAAGGTAGTTGAAAATAACTAGTATAAGTAAAAGTCAACCCGCTGAACTATACGCTTATTGCTCATCAACGGTCACCTAGACGACATCCCAATGGTTAAGGGCAAACTTATAAACCAACTCTTTAAGATAACTAGGTCAGTAAAATATTGATTTTTCATTATAAAAAATTATTAATCACTTACCACACGTTCGTCTTCTTCGTTGACATCACTTCGAACTGTATGTATTCTGAAACAGAAAAATCGCACCGTTAAATTAACGCTTTCTTGATATAAAAATAAGAAAAATAAACCAAGTAGGGAAGTGGTGTTAATTGGTGTATAACATTTCAACGCATTTATAAACGTTTAGTATCCAGTTCAAACGGATTATTGCGGTTCGCATTTGTCTCTGTCTCCGTCACTCTTACGCGAGCTTCGCGCAGCTCGCTTATAATCTTATAAACGTAGGTACTTTTTTTATAATTTTAAACATTAAAAGGAAATGAAACATTACGAATGCCTCAAGCAGTAATTTCATTTCCTCTTATACACGATAACTAACTGCTTACAATATACACCGTGTTGTTAACCTGCGCGAATTATCGAATTAATTTATCGTAAAAAACACTCTAAGAGAGATAATTCTCTTTCGAGAATGCTGTTTTTTTTTACAATCATCTTCTCGTTTTGGAAAAAAATTTATTCACTTTTGTAATTTAGTTAAATTGAAAAATTATCGGGGATTTTTTTCTCTTCTTTTTAATTTGGCTACTTTATCGTACTTATTTAAATTAATCGCGGTAATTTTCAAAATTTTATTTTCGAAATATCTAGGTAATGAATTTAAATGGGCGACTGATGTTACGTAGGTGATAATTTATTTTAATTAATTTCGTTTTAAAGGTTCGAGTAGGTATTAGTGAAATTATATGAGTGCTGTTGATTTTTTTTTTTTTATTCATCGAAGCTTAAACGATTTTGAGAAAGGTAATGGAATTACTTTTACACGTAACATGGCTAAAATGCTCTAACTGTTTAAAGACCCATTCATTTTATTCTTTTGAATATCATAGGATTTTTTATTACGACAGCAACCCAATTATTGCACAACAAATGCCAACTGAGATGGGTCTGGGTCATCATTCCTGACTTGAGACCTTTTTTCCAGACAAAATTTGATTTTCAATGTCAAGAAGGTTTAGTAAAAAAAATTGACAAATCTTTTCATTTTTTGGAGGTTCGGTGGTTCTGAAGTAAAAATTACAACCCTTCTGTCTTCACAAAGTTGACACATGGTGTGTTTTTGAACTGAAAATTCACTCAGACGTATTTACCGATTTTTTTGTAGGAGAAGGGGAGGGAATTGTGACACCATGAAATAAAAGATAAAATGTTCGAGAAAAGAGAAATAATTCACCTCATCATTCATCAACAAACTTGCATCAATTTTTGAACCGAATGTTGGTATCATTTTTACCTATTTTCAATGCTAATAAAGTCGTTGGACAAGGAGTATTGGTGAAGCAAAGTTTTCTCGAAAAAAGGAATTGATGGATAAGGTTAGACATGCCGACGTTTAAAGCAAAAAAAAAAAAAAAAAGTAGAAAATGAAGCGAATCAAATCGTCAAATCAATTAACAGCAATTTTTCCAAATTTAGTCAAGGTAGTGAATTAGGGTCAACGATCGCTCGAATTTGCCATTGCCTCCTTTTCCTTTTCCGGTTACACCATTTTTCAAATCATGGACACAACACAGTAAATATTTTCTTTTTTCAAACAATACATATTTTGAAGAACGAAATTTGCATAAAATGCTAATAACCGTTTTGATTTTTGCAACTAATTAAGAGTGAAATTCAAGTGGGCGATGACGTCATGAAAATTTCTAATTTAAACATAGGCGACAGGATGACGCATTTTCACGGTATTAAAAAAACGTACCCGATATTATTATCTAAAATAGGCAAGGTATAAAAATATCTGAAGCTCCATCACATCTCTTTCTCTTTCTTTTCCTTCGAAAAATATTAATATGTATTTATTTTGATTTCAAAAGACTTTCAAAATACACAACTTACAAGGAGTATTTTTTAGTTTTTTGCACCTAAAATTACAGTTTAAGAAAATTGAAATTTCGAAAACGATTTTCACTCGTGATTTTCAATGCAACAAAATTAATCAGGTAGCAAAATATTTCTCAATTTACAGGGCTCACACTATAGTCGTACCTGCTCAACTTTCTCCGAAAAAAGAAGAAACTCGAGTAACCAAAAAAGCTCGAAAAATTAATCAAAATGTAACCAAAAAAGGGACAAAACGCGAGCAAAGTACATTTAATGCAAAAAAAATCCCCGAAAAAAAGGAACATTACAAATTGAATTTTTTTGGTTTCTCATTTAAAAAGATGAACAACTACGAGTATTTTGAAATTTTTTGGTAAAAAAGCGAGTTTTGAAAAATTTTTATTTTTTAGGAACGAAGTAAAAATTGTTGCAATTTTTGGCAAAAAAGTCAATTTCTGAAAAAAAAAGCGAAACACAGACATTTGACAATTTTAGAAAGAGCTTTTTGAAAATTTCTGGAAAAAAAGCGAGACTTCTGAACAATGTTTGGAAAAAAGTGACTTTTAGAATTTTTTTGCAAAAAACCAACAATTTTTCAGCAATTTTACTAGAAGGCGAGAACTTTTTATTTTTGAGCAATATTGTTGAAAAAAAATAATCTGAATACTTAACAAGAAGCAAAAATTTGTTATTTTAGCAAAAAGCAGTCATTTTGGTAAGTTTTTAGCAATTTTTCTGAAAAATAAGAATTTTTGTCAATTTTTGCAAAAGCAAGTAGGTATTGACAATTTTTGGAAAAAAGCCAGACTGAAAATGTTGCAAAAAGAAGAACTTTTTGTCAATTATTGAGAAAAAAATGATACTTTCTCGCAATCTTTGACGAAAATGTGAGACTTTTTTCAATTTTTTAGTTAAAAAATTACACTTTTGGGTAATTTTGGAATTTTTGGCTTAAAAAGTAAACATTTTCAGCAAGAAGCAAGAGGATTTGGCATCTTTGATAAAGGTGGAATTTTTTGCTATTTCGGGTGTACTGTACTTTCGCGAATTTTTCATTTATTGATAATTTGATATTATTACTTGACCTTTTTTTTTGCTCAAAGAAGGATAATTTATAAAAACATTAAATTTTTGAAAATTAAAAAAAAAAGTAACTTCAACGACCACTTAGCAACTTAGTTAGTTAAAAAGTAACCAGTAACCGAGTACGAGCCCTGACTTTATGTTGAAGAAGAGAAAAGAGAAAAATTTTTCACAAAAAAAAACTTTTCCTACCGGAAAATTCCAAACGTTTTTCCTTTTTTTAAAATGTATCATCACGTGAATGAAAAAACTCTATTCGAATGATATTCGCGCCTTCGTGTAGAAAAACTAGTCAGAATATCGCATTACAAAGTATTCTGATCCAAAAATAGCTTCGCAGATCTTATCGACGAATTCAACCCTCGGATAATATTTCCCGGCTGGGCTCGGTACTGCACGGTGCGACGAACCCACCTACGTAAATTAACCAGCCATTGAACCGCTCAATTAACCGAGTACAGTACACGAATAATACCGCACATTTTGTGAAAACTATCGATTAAGGCGATAAAACGATAAACATTTCGGTTACAGCCTACTTCACTTCACGTCGACGTCGTCGGTAGGAAAAAAGAAAAGATATCGGTGGGTGAAGGAGTGACGGCGGAAGGTCATAAATCAATTGATACATATTTCGCATTGCATATGTAAAATAGCCCGATGCGAAAATATTATTAATAATAATTTATAAACATACAATTTAAGGGAAAAAAACACACGTTGACGTTAATTGTTACTCGACATGACGTCACACAGGCTAACTTCTCAAGTCTGGCGGTAACAAGCGGTACAATGAATGTAGTTCATTGAACTTGTACAGTTCACTGGGTTTAAATTCGTATTAATTATACGGGGTGAGCTTCGCGGCACGACCGCGGTCTCTCGAATACATTGTAACTAATAGAAAAATTGACGGTTGTTGAAAATAAAAAAAATAAAAAAAAATTCTTCGAAAATTGCAACGCGCAACGTGCAAAAATATATGTACTCGTCAAGTCACGATTTTTTAGATATTTTTTCGACCGAACGAGTACGTATATTTTTTTTCTTCAACACAACGAGGATGAATGGAAAAGCTTATCCTAGCAAAATTCAATTTATTTACCGAGAGAGTTCTCTTCGTATATAGTTTGTACGATCAGCGAAACACGGTATTTTTCTACTTTCCGTAACGGTTCTTGAATACTTTCCAAAATTTTCATTCGCGGATCCATTTTCAAAGTTCACATGGTGATACAACAGGGCCAGGAATTCCGCTATTCTCATTTATCGCATCTATACGAGTGCGGCTCGGGCTCGGCTGCAATATAAGGAAACAAAAATTTCGATTAAACGCCATTAATTTTACATTTGACACGTTTACAAGCTGCCATGCCATGCTATGCCATGCCGTTCTAGCGCTATACGCTCAGCCTGCCTCGAGAATAACGAATGTTTTTATATTACTCAACTTTTCAGCGGCTGAAAAATTTTTCGGTGGTGAAATTTCACCCGCATGCTATAAATTTTACATTTTACACAACGAAACATCTTTGCCGGATCGGCGAACCGAATTTTTCGAAACTTGTCCACGAACGATATTTATGCTCGGGGCGATATTGAAGCGAAACTTCGAATGATTAATTGGGCATCTCTGCTTTATAGTACCTAATACCGAACGTGGCCAATTTTTAGTTAGGTGCTTTGATTCGACTACCTTAAAATATTGCAAATAACGCGCTGTTACATTGTAAAATACTATAGGCAAAGATCAATAGAGCAAACATGCCGGTAAATTATTATATTTAGATAGAATAAAGTAACTATAGGTAGAGGAAGTTCAAATCAAAATTCTTTTTTGAGGGTGAATTTCCGAGAGAAAATTTCAACTATTGTTATGACTGATGTGGTTCTGAAATGTTGTGTTTTTTCGAGTCAAAGGATATAAAATTGAATATACTTAATAGTCGGGGAGCCCACTTGAGGATAAATCGCACCCCCCCTCCGTCGATCCTCCGGGGCAACTTTTTTCTCAAAGAGGGAGTCCTAAGGAACATTTCTAGCCCTTGTACTAAAAAAAAAGGACCTACTCACAAAATGGCGGCCATTTTGATTGACAGGTCAGCCGACTTGCACAAAATTTTACAAACTGTACAAAGGTAGATCGAAAGATCAAGCGAAAATTTATCACCTGTCAACTTTTCAAGTGCTAAAGTGCGTTTTTCGATTTTTGGTGAATTTTTGAAACTCAAATTTAGGCCAAAAATGAGGGGAAAAATCAAAATTTTACCAAATTGACCAAGAAAGCTGAAATTTGGGATACACCCTATTTTCGACATGCCAAATCGATTGGAAACTGTTTCAAACCGTTCTGAGCAGTTCTGGAGCCTCTAGCAGATTTTTGAAACTCGAAATTCCCACAAAATTTTATCAAACGGAGATGGAAAGTCAAAATTTATTCTGCAAACTAATTTCAATACGCTACGAAGTCGTCTGCTGATGGATTTCAAGTCGTTTTGGAGCCTCCAGCGACTTTTTGAGAGGTCGTGTGGTGTTTTTTGGAAAATTGAAATTTCCAAAAAGTAGCTGAAAGCTTCAAAATCATTTAAAACCATTTTAAACCACCATGTAGTCAACTTCATATCGTATTGAAATTAATTTGCGAAGTAAATTTCAGCTTGCCAACTCCATTTGGTAAAATGTTGCGGGAATTTCAAGTTTCCAAAATCTACTGGAGGCTCCAAAATGATTTGAACTCACTTGAAGTCATCTTCAGAGGATGTTAAAATTGAAGTGTAGAGTAAATTTCAGCTTTCCATCGCCATTTGATGAAATTTTGTGAAAATTTACAGTTTCAAAAATCTGATGGAGGCTCCAGGAATTATCAAAAAGTCGCCATAGACTACAAAACGACTTGAAATTCACCTGCAGTACTTCGTAGCGCATTGAAATTAGTTTGCAGAATAAATTTCAGCTTTCCAACTCCATTTTGGTAAAATTTTGTAGGAATTTCGAGTTTCAAAAATCTGCTGGAGGCTCCAGAACTGCTCAAAACAGTTTGAAACAGTTTCCAATCGATTTGGCATGTCGAAAATAGGGCCGTGTCCCAAATTTCAGCTTTCTTGGTCAATTTGGTAAAATTTTGATTTTTTTCCCTCATTTTTGGCCTAAGTTTAAAAATTCGCCAAAAATCGAAAAACGCACTTTAGCACTTGAAATTTTGACAGGTGATAAATTTTTGCTGTTGGAACGCAAAATCTGCGATTTCGGCTTACCTGTCAACTAAAATGGCCGCAATTTTGGTACAAGGGCTAGAAATGTTCCTTAAGGACTCCCTCTTTAAGAAAAAAAGTTGCCCCGGAGGATCGACGGGGGAGGGGTGCAATTTATTCTTAAGTGGGCTCCTCGACTATAAGGCGTTTTACTGGTTGAATTTCGGCCTTTCTCCTCTCTCTGCCACATAAAAGCTGAGCATTGAAGCTTTAAACATTCGATTTCAGTTTTCAGATTTATTCATACTTGATTTTCATGAACGAAATTTCTCATTTTCTAACCCCTTCGCCCGCCTTTGAGAAAAATATTTGGGAAATTCTTTGAAAAAAAAAATACGCTTCAATTACTTTCCATTTAAAAAAATGTTCATAGACAAATAATGAAAGACACATTTTTGACAACTCTTATGAAACTTTCAATAGGTATGAGAAATTCTGAACTTTTGGTGAATTTTTTTTTTTCTATACAACCCGTTCTAAAAATTTAATTCTCGGGTTTTCATTGATTTATAGAATAAACTATGAAGAAAGATCATTTTTGATTTCCTTTTTCGGTCTTCAGCTTCATTTTTTAGCTTACATCATTGTTGTGGTGAATTTTTCTGAATTTGAAAATTTTAGACGAGTCTAACAAAAAATCAAAACTGCAAATGAGTCACTTCACGAACATTCATTTGAAGGCAATAATTGAATCTGGAGAAAAAAATACCTACATCGATATCTATTATTTAGTTGAAATCACGTGATCGATTTATACTAAAAATTAAGTAAGTGGACATTTTCTTTAAAATTAATTTTTAAAAAGTAAAATGATAACATAGTTTTGCTGTAATTTTCAAAATAAATTTGAAATTATCGATTAATCGAAAATTAATCGCGTCAGTGATCTACTGATACATATTCAACTTTTTAGACAATTTTTTTAAATGAAACAGACGCTACCCAATTATTTTGATATTTTCATAAACTAACTTGACTTTGAACAATCAAATACGTTAATCAATCATTCAACTGGTTAAAAAATCAATTGAAATGTAAATATTCGATTCAAACTCTTAATAAAACACAACATTGGCTAAGTTACCAGTTCGATCAATCAATCAAAAAAATCGATTACGTATTTAAATTTGTTAAGATTCAATGTTCACAAAAGGTGTTAAATCATAATCTTTTAAAGCAATCGTCTATTATGGGGGATGGAGGGGAGGGGAGGGGAAGGGAATATCAGTTTCAGTAACTATCTTTCAGAATGAACATCTCGAGTGTGTTTTATATGTACCTAGATCATTTTTACTATGTAGAAAAATGAAATAAGTAATCAAAAATTACTCATCAAATTGTGAATAAACTCAATTTTTACCTGCCTAAATTAATTTCCGAGCTTCCTGAAAAAATTCAAAAATCGTGGAAAAATCGAAAATCGATTAGGAGGCTCCAGAATGGCAGCAAATTACAAAATTCGTATCCGGGAGAAAAGAAGCAATTTTCGGGGAGATAGGAACAGTCATTCACTGGAATTTCAAAAATCCCATCAAGATCAGAAAAATTTTCGATTTCTTCAATTTTTTTCCTAATAGAGCTGAACAAAAAACACACTTGAGATGCCCGTTTGGAAATTGATAATCACCTCAATTTTGAATAAATTTGGAAAACAGGTACAAAATAATCAAAACTCAACTTTCAGTCGCACAAATTAGTTTTTGCACCTTCTGGAAAATTTTTAAATTACTTCTTACTGACCTACAATGCAGCTTTTTCAAGACCAATTTAAAATTATGTATTCATGAATCATTATCAAGGAATTTTGAAAAAATTTTCAAGACGAAATTTTTTTAAATTTACAGATAGGTAGTTTAACATTTTGTGAGACGTCAAAAAATAATCGAAATATTTTCAACTCGTTCAAGTTTTGATGTTTGAAACAATTAACTATGCAACAAAAGTTCTTCTAAAGCTTAACTTTTTTCCTTGAGAAAAAAAAACGTCAAATGTTGAAAACAAGTACACCACACTGACTCTTGAACAGTTGAACTGTACAATTAATCGATTCAACGACTCACGCTGAGTAGAAAAAAAAACTTCACGATTATTTATAGAAATTCAAAACGAAAAACTGATACCGGCAATATAATTTTTGAATAGGTAAACATAATTTACGATAAGAACATTGGCGAACAACCGATGAATAAATTTTCACACTAATACACAGAACGATTATACCGACTTACGAACGTGATTATTCGAACCGTTCGGAAGATTTATTCGTAACTTTTTGCAATTTTCTACGAAAACGACAACACCACTTAAATGCAACTTTCGATTTCTCAAGTTGATCAAATAAAATAATCTATTTTTAGACATTCTAAATCTGTGTACCAATACTTAGTACTCGACTCACTAAGATTAGATACAATTCGACCAAACTTACTTTTATTCTTTTCTCTCCCCTATTTTAGCGAATAGAAAGGAAAACGCGGCTATTCTTCGTCGACAAGTTCACAAAACAGGGCACGTATGAGAGTTTCTTGTTTTCGGCTCTCAGCTATGAACAAAATTTACTCGAGAGCCGATTCAATTAAATAATTCAATTAGAGTACGCGAACGCTTGTGGGGGATTTCCTTGTTTTGATAATTAGGCATTAGATTTCACATCATGTATTGCACTTGAGAATCGCTTATTCATCGCTAATAAAAATCGCTTAAGTAATCAATATTCGACCGTGAAAACAATTTGTATACACGGTGGCCGCCTTAATTCAAATTAAATTACGCGAAGCGTCGTCTTTTTTTAACACTGTACCATATAAATTACCTCTTACATTTAGTTCAAAATGACCTAAAGGCTTCTCGCGCGTACTATACAGCATCATGGCATCACTTAGCTGAATTTTCCAACACCCCGATGATAATCATTGTTGAACCATTCTCTTTTCTCAGCCGTCCACCGCCACCATCGCCGTACGTAGCAGTCCTCGCTCGCAATACCCTGCGAAATAATCAACACGCGGTGAAAAAATAACTACAACTTTCAAACATGTGTAGCGATGAAGGAAAAAAAATGCGTCTATAAACTAGTTTCCCTCGTTTCTTACCACACCCTAACTGTATTTTTCAAAATTATATTACAATTCTCTCCGCGGGCGCGATCGCCAACGAGTTTTTGGTGTATTGCGAAAGCGTTCCGCCGCCGCGACCGATCCGATCCGATCGTGTTCAGCTCGTTGTATCGTTGTAACGGCGACTACGACGTTCGCGTATAGTAGCATTTTGGCGAGGCCGGTTTTTCGGATTCCTACACATACACGAACGCAGAAAGTAAACAAGACGCGCTTTTAAAAGAACGAATACTCTATATCGATATAGGTACCTACTACTGTGGTTTTTTTCTATGTACTTCTCTTCGTGAAGAATATTTTGCTTTTTTTTCTCTCCTCTCTCACTCTTGGTCTTCTTTTCGAACGTCGTTGTACGCGTATAAACCGGATCGCGTGCGTTATATCGTAATACAACGTATACGCGATCGTCACACGAATAATTATAATTTCCGTTTCAGTTCATTAGTAACACCGAGCACACTCTCCCTTCTCTAAATCGTAGAACCCTACAACACACAGAGACATGTCAAGCCAGCGTAACCACCAGCACCAGTGTTTCGTGATTTCTAGTTTTAGTTCTATGAATTTACGCGGATTTAGATTAACGTAGAGTAATCGAAGTCCCAAGTCTCCAAGTTGTGCGGTAATCGTGTTCGGACTTGGTGTATGTGTGTGTGCGCGTCCGATGGATACGTCGTCGACCGGCCAACCGTCTATACCGATGACGAAAAATTTCTTGTATTATACCTACTTGTGTAAGTGCATATGTGTGCGTGGCCGCTGCCGCCGCTGTCTGTGTCTGCCTTCGTCGTCAAATCGAGATGTTTTCATGTTCGCGACCTTTGTTTGCTCGTATATTATATTTTTATGCATCGAATATGATTGATTTCGTGTGATACGACACCACCATCATCATCATCGCCATCGTCCATCCAACCTATACCTACATCTACATCACACAAACACAAGAGACAGAACGGTACATCAACCTTTTAAGTAAACGAGTACCGTTTAATCATCGTAAAAATCCATACAAACCAGCGCGTTTGGAAATGTGGGATTGCGACGAATTTCTAAACACAGATGAAGATTTCCTAGACGATAAAGTCGACCAGTACCGTCGAGAGTTACACGATAACGGTAATCAATCCGAAGAAGAGCATTACAACGGGCTAGGAACCATCAAAGGTAATTTTCAATCCGGCTATATACGTACGTGCGATGGTATCGTTGAAAAATGCCATATCATTAAACACAACACCGGCAAACTACGATTATTCTGTTCTGTTTGTCGCAGTCGTCGTTGTCGTTGTCGTTATCGAGTCACATTTGCATCGAAGTTCTTTTTTTCATTTCATTTCGTTTCGATGTTTTGTTTTCGTCTCATTTGTCCTTCGCTTTGAGGGTCAACGACTGCGTAAAACTGTGTCAGTTGTTACTCTTTTAGTCTTTCATGTACACTAGCGGTATATTTGCGATTCGCGATACCGCGCCCGGGTCAACAACATCGACTCGATCTGATAAAAAAAATATATATATTAAAAAACCGTATATACTCGGTACGTATAGAGGTACCGTACTTACCACACGATCTCATTTCAATCATCGCATATTGATTACAAATGGCAAAGCAGACGTATCGTCGTCATTGCTCATCCCTGCTTCTCATCGTCGTCTCATATCTTTACTTATACTCTTTACGAACCGGTATAACATATCATAATCCTTCGCCAAAGTCACTCGGTTTATAAAAACTTTTTAATTACCGTACTTACAACGGTGCGGTGATTATTGTCGAGTTGTAACTTTTACTACGCTGTGCTGGTGGGTTCTTTAAACTTATACTTCTAATGTACTTACTACATTTACGTACTTATACTTACATAAGTTCCAGTATACGTACGAAATGCTTTTTATATGCAAAACCATTCTCTAGTACGTATTTCTCGTTTAATGTATTAGTCGCCTTATAACAACCAGCTTTGCTTTACCGTGGTTTACCATCGTTCTCATACGTACCGTCAATTATACGTTTACGGTTGACTAGTTCCAGCGTTTGATATCCAGTTAACGTAACATTTTTACTAGTTACAATCGTATAAGTATACGACGTAAAGATACTACTTGATAATTATTACTACAACCATGTGAAATATTCTGATATTCTGTTTCGTTGAGTTTCTTATACTTCTCTTTTACACCTACACAAGCAGAAACAAACACCAAACACGTTCAAATTACTGTTGAATTGTACATACATATATGAGATGACGAATACAAAACTAAAATAACATTAAATTAATTAAAACTAAATTCTATACACGATGAAGTTTGATTCAACGTACCTATATGATTCGATCAAGAACTTAAACCAACTTGAGTAAAATATACTGAAAGTTGGAGGGAATCGTGTTTACATTTGAATAGGGTTCACAGGTCTAGCTATGATTATTCTTCGAATATTTTACTCACAATATTTCGTACCTTTACGAAGAGTAGGTGCACACTTACACAACAGTATTCCATTATTTAAAAATCACGTATAATTAGATTAGACGATAATTAATTTAAACACAAAATGAACAATAACTGCAAAAATGCAATGCAAATGAGATAAGACAGCGAAGCATCAATCACCTCACCACGTGACGCAACAAGTTGTTGAATCATCGGGAGATCAAAAGATTACGATCAGAGCCGAACATTTTCGAAAGCTTCCGAATATCCAACAATTTTTTATTTTTTATATTTTTTGTTTTTTTTTTGTCTGTTATCATGAGTGTTATGTTTTTGAATAGTTTTTGGTTTTTGATTTTCTTCGTCTTTTTATTTTTTCCAAATTCAAATTCTGCCAGAAACCAGATGATTGAATATTTATAGCCAATGGCTACGCAATTAGCATAGATTCATGAAAAAAAACTTGAAATCCTTATCCTTACCGAAAAAACAGCAGCAGAATCCTATAAAAAAGTCAAGAATCTCAATGAAAATTAGATATAAGCTCTGAACTTCAGATCCAATCATATCAAAGTTTTGAACGTATTAATCACATCAGATATTTTCAGATTGGATTAGTTCCCTAATTGGATAAGATCCAATCACTCTCCTTTGGAAAGAGATTGGATTTTTTTTTCTGGTGCTTGCTTGATTATTACAATTACACCCGTCGTGTGAGATTTAAATCGAGTTGGTAAGGTCAAATTTTTCAATTAGGTCTAAGAATTTTTTTATTTCGGAAGGGTTGTCTGATATGAATAGGGATCTTTCATCTATTTTTAGGGATAGTCTGCGCTGATGTAAGGAGGGTCAGTGAAATAGTAAGTGTTGGACAGATATAAGTTCTGACTTCTGACAGGCAGAACTGCAGGCATGTGGGTTTTGGGGCCTTTTCATAGAAGTGATTGTGGGTGATTTTTGTGTGGCCAATTCTCAATCTGGTTATAATGATTTCTTCAAGTCTATTTAGTTGAGATAGGTTTTTCCTAGGCTGAGTAGTTTTTTTTGTGATGAAAGAGCTTGTTTGATGTTTGGAGGGACCAAAAGTTTTGCCATTTCTTAAGTGTGTTTTGGGTGAAGATAGATTTAAGGTCGTCAGCTGTGATAAATGTGAGAGGAGAAAGAGTAGTGGCAGATTTTGCATTTTCATCTACAATTTCATTTCCTGTGATTCCAACATGGCTGGGTAAATACATAAACTGGATGGAGTAGTTTGAATTTTGTAAATCAAATAGAGTTTTATGAATATTTTGAATTAGGGGGTGGTCAGAAAATAGATTTTGGATAGCAGTTAGTGGAAAGAGTCATTTTCTGATTCATATGTGAGTATATCACAGAGGCAGTGGAAAATAGCAGTGAGTTCGGCAGTGTAGATTGAAGAGCAGTTATGGATTTTAAAATTTGAAATTTTATCATTAATAGAGTAGGCATACCCTGAATGAAGTGTTGGTATTTTTGATCCATCTGTAAAGCAGAGATTGAATTTGTTGTATTCTGATAAGAGTTCAAGATAGTTTTGTTGTATTACTAGTGGAGAGTGGCTATTTTTTGAGTAGTTAATAAGTTGTGTATTGAGTTGAGGAGGTTTGAGGAGCCAAGGGGGATATAATATTGGTTTTTGGATGAGTGTTTTAGGATTGATTTGAAGATCGTTCAACATTGTGATGAAATTAGAAATGGGTCCTTCTATATTATGATCAAAATGTTGTGGGTTGGGTGGGTTGATTGAGTTTTGGAGTGGATGGGAAGGGTTGGTGGATGCATTTGAGATGAATTTGTTTGTTATAAGAGTTCTTCTAAAATCTGGAGGGGGGGGGTAATTCTGCTGCTTCACAATAAATGCTATCTATTGGAGAGGAATAGAGGGCTCCTATACAGATCCTTAGGGCTGAATTTTGAATTGTTTTTTAGATATTAGAAAATTAGAAATCTTATTTGAGATATTCGCAAAACATGGGCTTCCATATTCAATTTTACTGCGAATTAGAGATTTTTACAAGTGAAATAATAGTTTGTGGGATGGATTATACTTAGTATTTTTGATTAAGTATTTTCAGCAGATTTAGGCGTTTTATGAGATCTGATTTTACTTTTAGGAAATGAGGAGTCCAATTTGATTTCCTATCAAAAGTTAAGCCAAGAAATTTAGTAGTGGTTTTGAATTCTAAAGAGTGTCCTTTGAAGTTGAGAATGAGATCTGGAGGAATCTTATTTTTTTGGTGAAAAGTATACAGTGGGTTTTTGACTCTGAGAAGGTTAGACCATTAGAATCTGCCCATGATTCAATATTTTCAACGGTTTCTGGGATTACTTGAAGAGCTAGATGAATATTATTTGAACGAAAGGAAATGTTTATATCATCAGCAAAGATTCTCAGAGAAATGGGTCTAGAAACAACATTGGAAATGTCATCAATCAAAAGTATGAATAAAACTGTGCTAAGAACTGAACCTTGGGGGACTCCATTTTCAATTTCAAAAAATTCTGAGTATGTACATATTGTTAACTCTCACTCTAAAAGTACGGTTTGTTAAGAAATTCTGAATAAAGTAGGCCAAATGTCCTCTAATTCCAATGGAATGTAATTTTTGGAGAATTTTATAACGCCAGGCTTTATCAAATGCCTTCTCAAGAACACTTTCTTTATTCTGGAAGGCTGAACTAATTTCTTTTTGGAGACTAAAGAGGTGGTCTAGGGTAGATCTTTTCTTTCTGAAACCACTTTGATAAATGCTAAGAGAGTTTGAGGAATCAATATACCAATTAAGACGTTTAATAACCATTTTTTCAAGTGTACCTAATTATTTTCTATAACTTTTGATTCAAATATGTACTTAGGGTTATCGGTACATATCACTTTTATTGACGTGCACTTAACACAGAAAAATGAGCAAATCTTAGCAAATCGGAAAATTTTCAATACCCAGGTTTGTAGGACCTAGGTACCTTTTTCACATCTACATTTTCACTCAATCAACTGATAAAATGATAAAAATTCAACAAAAAGAAAATTCAAACTCCTTAATTCGTCCATTGTCGTACTACAATAATCGACTCAAGAAAAAAAAAGAACACCAACTCGGTACCTACGTCTCTCGAGAGCTTTCTCGGAACAAAACACACAAGAGTACCTACCAACCAACCACGATACACCTGGCTTTTCAGAAATGCATCATCTTTCACCACTTTGAGAGAACTTAGCAAAGTTGTACGCTTTTCAAATTCATATCTTTAACTTAGTTCGGAACAAGTTTACTAACTCGGCACTTCGTACAAGAGCTGCATTTTCCATAATTTTATTCGCTCAACGCAAACTTTTTCTCAGCTTGCCAACGTAATTAGTACGTAGGTACGGCGGCGCGGCGACGAATTCGATAAAGAGAAGAGAGCAGGTACAGATACCGAAGAGAGGTAAACAAAGACACACAGAGTGATATAGGGCGTACAGTACAGCGAACTGAAAGCAAGTATTTATAGAGTAACTTTACAATACAGCTCGATTAAAGCGAACACTTCGCAACGCTATTTCCCCTTTAAAGAGGAAAACGTTTTAGAACGATACAAAGTGATAATTAAATTTTACAAGTTGTTTTAGTCGAAAATTAATGCATATTAATTAGATATGGTAAATCGAATTCGCTTCCTTTTTTTCCTCTCCCTTTTTCCGAAAAATACTTAGCTAGCCTTTTTTTTTTTTACTGGTCGCGTAAGTACTTGGGTGAGAAAATGTCGTCGTGATGGATAAGGGTGAGAGGGGTTGCGTAACCGCGTTCGTTATTCGGCGCATTAAAAAAAATTACCGGCATCGATTTTGCGGGACAGAACGCCTCCTGGCACAATGTAGTCTTTAATTACATTTCTAAATTCGTTATTACCGCTTGTTTTCGCAGTCGCACGTCGAACGAGCGGTTCAAATAATTAAAACTTTCCATAGTGTATGTGTGCGTTTGTGTGTACTTTCGCCTCAGTTTCTTCGTATACCTATTCACTTTACCACCTACAAGGACCTATAGGAGAACGATATTACTAACATTTTCCAGCATCCGATTTCATTAAGACGACGTCCTGGTTGTTTCTTCTTCAAAAGTGTAACTTGGAACAGTCTTTACCTTTAAACTTTAAACACTAGTACATAAATAATAAGTGCTATTAAAATAGAAGAGATAAGTGGAGTAGAGAAAATTTTTTGAGCATTGATATTTGAAGTACAGATACTCTTCTATCTTTCCACGCTTGAATGAATAATTTTGATCGATTGGGTACCTGTACACCTATTAGGTACATAAAAAAATTTGAATCCTCAAAGGTGAAAATTGTCTCGAGTTACCCGAACTTACGGTACTCAATTTAGTCGATTAAACGCAATATACCTTCACCTATACCTCTACCTATCTATTTAATATCTCTACCTACGTTTTCATCGCTCGAGTATATTATGATTTTTCAAACTCGTGCTTTAGCCACACGATGCTCCGCAGATGTACCAACTTTCTGCTCGTAAACCCGACAAATAAAAAATTCACTCCTTATGTCGGACTTAGCTAACTTATCGATCGAATCATTCCGTACCGTAAATACTATTAATTCACTTCCGCCATTTTGCCACAACACGACGATAAATTACCACATTTTTTTTCGCTCGCTCGCGACTTTCTATAGAAATATTCTCCGCTTTTTGCTCGTATTACTCACCTCACATATAATACCTATAGATATACAAAGTATATAGCGATCTTCTCCATACAGACCGGTCTAGTTTTCTCGATACAGCACCGCGGTCACTTGCATTGTCCACCTACACATAGGTAAATTTATACACCTCTATAATATACATACGAATGAGTGTTTGAAAAAGATACAAAATTTCGATAACTTACTCGGCTATAATATTCTTTCGCCTTCGAACATTTTGAACGATTTTGAATTGTCGCCAGGTTCCCTTCGCCATACGTTATGGAAAAACATCCTCCCAACACGATGTCGTTATAATTTGCGGTCATCTTTCTTCCTTTTTTTTTGCACTCTTGCTCGACTCCTCCGATTTGAATTTATAACTCGATGGTATAGAAATTATAGCTTAGCAGCTTCCACATATCAAGTCATCTGGTGATAAATACCTACGCAGAGCTTTACGGTTATGGTGGTTTAAAATCAAACCTTTCTTCGGTGAAAAAAAAATAATACCTTCCCTAAACTGCAGCGTTGTTAACACATTCGTGACTTCTGTACAATCTCGTGACTTCAATTCGCGCCACAATCAGACACCGTGTACTCGTGATCATTGGCAGAATACGATTTCGAAGTTTAGTAATTAATTTCGTTGGATGTTACGCGATTTCCTGGCTTATATCCACAACACGACTAGTTCGAGCTCGTAATATTCGTTTCGAAGTTTTGCCATTTTTTTTTTACTGCTGTGCTTATGCTTACCTAGCGTATTTACCTAGTCCCGAGTCATAATTTTTCGTAGCTTAGCGCCTCATTTCTGGTGGTGGAGAAATAAGTCTGAAAAATTCATAAAAAGTTGTGGATCCAACTGAGTTCTTATTTACATTGCCCTTCTGTATATTTTCTCTTCACGGCCACATCTCAACCAGTCCTCCTCTGTTCTAGTAATAGGTATCTACTAGATATAAGGTATAATACGAGTATCCAAACCTGAAAATATATTTACATCAATATTCATTATTTTTGTTTCAGGTGAGTAATCACAAAGTGAAAATAATCATTGTTGCGGTATCAAAAGGTAAAATAACTTATATCGTATTATTGCATCATTAGAATCCATCAACGATTATTATGACGACGATCAATCGAACATGGAAAGTATATCAATTACATCATTCGTGTAAACAATTCCATTAGTGTAGATGTTCGAGAGCATTGCTGGTTATTTTACTCGTAAGGTATATTATCATACCTACTCATAACGAGTGTACATACGTTGGTATTACGAAAGCTGCAAACTTTCTGAATTCACAGATAATAATATAAAGTGGTCGATTGAGGTGAAGTGGTTTCAGGACTCGGGTTTGAACGGAATTAGGGAAGGAAATAGGTGTCATGTACTTGCATTAATGCACAAGTACCCAGACCTACCTACGGTTTTTAGAGTCGAAGAAGGGGGTTTGAACATTGAATTACATACAAGTGAGGAGCTAAGGTAATAATTTATGTTTCAAAATTCAGCAATTTTACTATATTTTTTCTCCTACCAAATTACAGTCAACAGTTGCTGACACTAAATTTTCAACTTTTTTTTTTATACTAAAAATCTAATTTTGTGAAAAAAAAATTATTTTGATTTGAAAATTGTTTTGCCCAATGTAGGAAACATTCATTTTGAAAATCTTTTTCAAAACTGCATCCAAAAAAAAGGGAGGAGTATAGTAACTTTCATCATTTAGTAACATCTTGATTTCTTGAAGAATTGTTGAAACGTGCCATGACCCAGAGTCGAAAAAAAATTGAAAATATTGTAAACTTCATTAAAAATTTATGACTGCTATTACAATTATAGAATATCATTGAATATCTATGTGTAAAATAATACGAGGTCGAAACCAAAAAAAAAAGAAGATTTAGGCTAGCAATATTTATGCTACAAATTTCATCGAACTAATTACATCTTAAACTTTAAATAAAAGGTTGAAAATAGGTCAGGAGCGGGTGGTGGGTAGGACTGCAGCTTACGACGACACATCTGTAATAAAAAAAAATACACGCATCTGAGTACCATCGTAAATCAACACGCAAAAATACCCCTTTTGCCACATTTTATTAATTAAAAAGCAGTCCATCTCGAGATCTGGATTCCCCGCGATCCCACTGCTGTTTAGGCTAGGCAGCTGACCCACCATGACAGCCAGTGTGGTTGTTGCATAGGGACACTGGACCCCGGCCCCCTGGACCAGCTACAGAGCTCCCTCGCCAGATACACGTTGTATCATCAGGCTGTGTGCCGCATTGTCGCCTGGACCCCAGGCCCTGCATAGCGAACACACCACAACAACCCACGAGATGATATAAGCGCGAAAAGATCAAGCAAACACAATATAATTACGTTGAAATAGTAAGTACACGAGGTACTCTGTGAGAAAACTTAATACCCAAGTTAAACTCACCCAATAATATTCCGCAGAGGAGGCAGCTACCACAAATCGTCAGTGCACTGGTTCCGCAGATAACTTTCACAATACTGAGAAAGTTAGTATGCGAAACCAGTCACATCCCTAGCCAGCATCCCCTGTCCTCGCGGAGATGGACGGCGGATGCCGCTAGCTCGTGATTGGATAGCCAACCACCCTGCACACACGACGAAGGGGAGAGAGGGTCCATGTCTCGACGACGTCACCTTCTCGCTCACTCCAGCTCGTGCAACAAAAAGAATACCCAAACACACATGCAAAAATAACCAGAAAAAAAAGACATCGTTGAAATATTTTACCTTTACATATGTTTAAAGGATTATTAAAATGCCATAAAAATTGATGGAAGATTGTGAAAAAGCCTTAAAATATAATATTAGTTGCTTCAAAACCACGTAAAAGTTGATTGAACACTGTGAAAAGTTGTTTTAAAATACATATCAATTAACACGTTTGAAATGTTGTGAAAATTGTTTAAAAATTTAATTATTTAGGAAAATACATAAAAATTACCCATACCTTACCTACTTTAGATAAAATTGCAGGAAACTTCATAAAAAATGCAAACAAATTCTTGGGCATAATTTTTTTTTATTTACCAACATTCAAATACGAGTACGATGGAATCAGGCATCAGGTATACTTATAACATTTCAAAATACTGAAAAAATTATTTGAAACGGTAGGTACTACGAGTAAAGTAAAAAAATTTAAAAAATCATGAAAATTGTCTATAATAAAGAGGTATGCTGTCATTATAAAATTTTAAAAAAATAATACATAAATTCAACATTGAAATAGGTAGTTCGAATAATTTGGATAATTTAGAATTTCACGAGAATCTATATCAGGGTCGTGTTGGAATTTTTTTTCATCATCTGCGGAAGTTGGTTGATCCATTGAACATCCTGTAGAATGATGACAGGATACAATATAGGCTATGCATATCTTTTTTTTCTTTTTTTGTAACGAAAAAAGTTACGACGTCAGAAAAATATTGAATGCGAAAAAAAAAAATCTGAACATTTATATTTGACCAATTAACACCTAATAATTATTAAACTTGATTGAGAATTTGAGACTTCAACAATTATAGCAAAAAGCAAGACTTTTTGAAATATTTGACACAAGAGTGAGAATTTTCTGGAATTTTTGAAAAAAAAGCAAAACTATGATAAGTTTAGCAGTAAAAGGCAGAGCCTTTTGTTTAAAAAAAAGGGCAACTTCAAAGCAATTATTGAAAAAAATTAAAACTGTTCGAAATTTTTGCAAAAAAAGCGACAATTTTCAACTAAAAAGTGAGACTTCTAGATAATTTTTGGTATTTTTAGGTAAAAAAGCAAATTTTTTTAGCAATTTGATAAAAAAAAGAAAATTTTTGTCAATTTGTGACAAGTGAGACTTTCTGGAAATTTCTGTCTAAAAAGTGAAACCTTTTTGCAGATTTTATTAAAAAACGAAAATTTTTGCAAATTTTTGCAAAAATTTTTTTTGGAAAATGTTGGCAAAAAGCGAGATTGATAATTTAGACAAAAGGCAAGACGTTTTGGAAATTTTTGGTGGAAAAAAGTGAGACAGTTGAAGTTTTGTTGCAAACAAGTAACAACTTTTAGCAATTTTTTGGTGTGAAACATTACTTTTTGGAAATTTTGACAAAATCCGTGACTTTTTTGCTCTTTTTGAATGAAAGCGAGACTTCGACGATTTCAGTCAAAGGGACAAAGGCAGGGCTTTCTATCTTAATCTTAAAAAGTAGGGCTAAGAATTAAGATTAGAAAAATCGAATTTTTGATTTAAAAAAAAGTAACAGTAGAAATTTTGAAAAAATATCAGTAATTTTACTAACTAATAAATACATGTTGGAAGACAAGAAAATAGGCAAATGAGTATCGTAATTTTTATGTAATTCGTCCCACAATCTTCGAAATTAGAATTAGGTGAAAGCTCTGACAACAGTAGGTATAGGTATTTAAAAATATAGAGCACCCTAAAGGAGATTTTGCGTTGAATAATTTTTGAACACCCTGTTTATTTCACTGTTTGCTTAAAACAAAAAAAATCAATCATCTTAAACACCTATTTGAAGCTTTTAAATTGCATTTTCACTTTTTTTTTCATCCTCCCTTTCTCCCTATTGAAAAACATAGTACCTACTCAAGTAGGTACCTACCTATATTCTTTACACATCGTCATTTCAATTTTTTACCCAAAATTTCATGTTCTTTTGCGATGGATTCCGTTCGATAGTTTTGGCTGAAAATTGATTAAAATTATCTTCTTTTTCTATCAAGAAAATCTTTTTTTTCAAAACAATGCACAGTAAATTGCTTCAAAAAATTTGAAAAAATCGCAATACAAAATCTGTAAATCGAGCCATCTTGAATTTTTTTTCAATATTGATGGAAGAGGTTGAATAGATATAGAACGAACAATGATGATATGAATTTTACAACTTACACTTTGAAATGTTTAAAAACGTGCAATCGTCAACTTTTCAAATTTGTGATGCGTTTTGCGATTAGGGACCTTGTGCTGATTCGATGTTTTTTTATTTTTTTTATTGGCGATTCCGACTTACTTTTTCACGAGAAATCGAATGGTGCAATCAGATTTCGCCTATCTCATTAACTTCTCGTTTTAAAAATTATTTGAACATGAATACTCAAAAACTCACATTTTTGGGAAATCAAAAACAAAGTTTTTGTTTGTTTTTGGTTTTAAAAAAAAAACAAAAAAAAATGTCGATGGAAAAATTATTTTATTGTTGTTACCTGTGTAAAATTTCATAGCGAATCCGAATTTCTCGGTATTTTTTTGCGGGGTAGTCTGTAACGTTGTGTAAATTTGGCTGTTCACCACAAGGTCCCTTTTATAAATCACGGATATCAAGCGATGATGAACGAATTTCGTCAAAATTTCCCATCCAACTTATACGCAAGACAACACTGCATCCGAAAATCTAAAAAAAAAATCGAAAAAATCGAAGCGATTCGATGTTTTGTCTCTCCTGAAAACATCGAATTTTCACCACAAGGTCCCTAATCGCAAAACGCATCACATTTAGTGTAGCTCCTGCTCATTGTCGTCAATTCCTAAATTCGTGAAAAATACATAAAAAGTTGAAAATGAATGAATACACAGTTATAGCATTGATAATCGCAGGGCCATAGAGAGAAGAACAATGAGGGACAGGACAGCCTTGTCGAAGTCCTAATTTCTTAATAAATTCGAGAAATGAAGAGCCTAAGATAACGAACAAATTATCAATCGTACAACTTTGAAAATTCATCGAAAAATTTTAATTTCATTAGGTAGGAATTAATTAAATAAAAATAATTGATAAAAAAAACATAATTAAATAGATTATTTAAATCAGGAGTTCACTTGAACGGTGAAAAGAAGGTGGGAGGGGAGGGGGTTGACATTTATCCCAGGTTCATATTGGATTTTGACAACTCCTACTATTGCACATTTTCTGATACAGTAGATTCTGTTTATTATATTCGAGTTGGGACCATGTGATTCTAATTTTATTAGGCGGGAAAAATTTCTTATTCGTAGATGTACTAAAATTTTAAAAATTGCAATTTTCTATGCATACATTCCACAATTAATCTAAGCCAAAGGCCTATCAATTTGTATATTTAAATATTGCACGTGTTGACGTGTATACTTCTTTGCCTTGCAAACAAATTTCATAAGATAATATCGATATTACTGACGAATAATTTTTCGCTGAATTGACTCCTGGACGACGATGAGTCAGTGAATCAGTCGCAGCTCATCTCGCAACTATACGACTACTGGTCCTCGTGAAAAGATATTTAAATTCTCAAAACACGTACGTACTCGTTATCACGCTCATCCGGCTTTTCTCATTCGTAATCGAATTTAGTCCTACACGCTTTGAAAGTCGACGTTTTATCAGCCGGTATATATTTTCTGCGGCGGCGTATCTGCGTACGAAATCAAATTTCAAACAATAAATAAAGATGAAAATATTTCATATCCGTAGATTAAACACGTCCGATCGTTCACCTCGGGTGGAATTTCTTATTTTAGGAATCATCTTTTGAAAGCGTTTTTCGGCTCGATTCGTTTCTCTGTTTTTTTCGCACGAACTGTAAGGCTGTATATATATAGTATCGTCGTATAATACACAGAGGCAATAACCTCGCGTAATTCCGGAAAATCAATTCAGTAGAGCAGGCTTCTCGTTTTCGACGTGTTATCATTGATTGATTTTAATTCATATATAGATATACCGTCGCTCGTCCAAGTTTTCGCTGAAAATAAAAAAAACACGAAAGGAAAGATAAATGGTAGAAGAAACGAGAGACAGAGAGAAAAAAACCTTTAAAATTATTATAATCATTGGCGAGATTAATTTTCTTATCAAATTATTCATCATTAAAATTTCGGCCTTCGGTTGCGGCGGTTTGGGTAGTTACACCGCTTATTGAATCTGTCCCCGGTGTAAACCGCATCCGAATCGAAAGTTACTACAGCGAAAAATATTTTTACATTATGTCAACATATCAAGCAGTCATACACGGCGAATGGACTGGAGAGCGGTGGTAAGAGAAAGAGAAGGAGACGGGCGTAACGCGGTATGCTATCATATGCATTACCATTACCATTACGTCGACGTATGTTCGTCTCTCGGTCTCTCTGCTCTATCATATTATCAATACGAAGACATGACCGGGAACGGCGGCAGAGAAGGGGAGGCATTGGTGGTCGTGGTTGCTGTTCATAACGGTGAGCACAGTGTACTCGTACTCGTACACCAAGATTTGGGAGAAATCTTCAAAGAAGCCAAAGCCAGTTGTTCGCATGGTTGTTCGTAAACAGTTGCGCTGCTGTTATCGAACGTCCTTGCTAAATATATGGCAGTGGAGCGCTTCCCGTGCTCGTGCTCGCGACCGGTCGTCACGCAACCGAGTACATAGAGAATGGAGAGGAATGGGCATGGAACTTTTGCCTGTTGCAAGGAACCCGTGGCTGTGCGGATCGCGGATCGGCGGATCGAGGGCCGAGGAGGTGATAAAGTCGCCGTGTATAAAAACTTGGTTCGTTCGCCGCCGCCACTTATATACTACTTACTTGTCGTTCGGTTGAATAACCTACGACGAACCACGCACGCATAAGATACTCGATTACCGTCGTCGTCGTACTCGTAGTCGACGACGTCGACCAAACGATCAACGTTATTGTGTTCATTAACCGCGTCCGTGTCCTACACCACCTCCACCACCGCTGCCGCAGCCATCGTCGTCCAACAACGTAGAAAATTTTTTTTAGTTACGAGTAGTCTGAAAAAAAAAAATTCGTACTCCGCAAATTTTCAACATCGGGATCGATTCACTTATCGTTGCTCCGCCTGTGCCTGTCGTAATCGTAGCCGGGTTTAATGAACTTTTTATGAACCCAAACGCACACATAGATGTGGCCGAGCCGATGTGTACCGAGCAGGGACCGAGCGAGGCGAGCGGGGGGGCTTACACGCAATTTTTTCTTACCCTTTGGCCGGGTATTATTATTATTTGTCGAAACGTGATTAAAACTCATCCTATTAAATTCCCTTACGCGCAATTAATTCCAGTATTCGATAACGCATATTTCGTGCTGTTTTTCATTTCTTCATCTTTTTCTTCGTTCATGTACCTCTACTCTTTGGCTTCCCCTTTCTGAAATAGGTATGTACCTACACTCGAGTTGAGCCTACGTGCCAGTATTTGAGATTATGAACTGTCATATCTACTTTGGTGGAAAATACGTACGGTTCACCTGTAAAAATATAAGCAGAATGTGAGTAGGTGGTAAAAATACGTGAAGTGTGGGTTAGTTTTCATCTACAATTTTGTCGATTGCTGTTGGAATTCGCTCGTATGAATGTGATAGAAATTTCAACTATTTTTCTAATGAAACTACAAATTTATCCCAACAGAAAACATATAGGTTTAGGTACGTTGACATTCATCTAATTTTGCAGATACCTCGGTTGCTATTTGCTAATCATTGATATCAGCTTTGGCCGACGTTGTCTTTATTAAAGATGATGAAATATCTGTTACTTCCCCTTTTCCGCCACCCTCATTCACGAAATAAGAAAATTTAGGACAGTAATTAGAATTTTGTTACTCGTACGAGTAGATATAAAAACATGCCAATATTTTGAAGTAAATCTTATCTCCTTCGTGAAAACTGGTACTACATTGCATACAAATTTTGAACTCGAGACTGTGATATTTGAACCCATGATGAGGAATCAAAACTCAACTTGAAACTTTTAACTTGCACTAGGCCAATGGTTGCCTTAATAGTTGATTGATTGGATAAGTTGATGCTAGATTGCTTTTGGTGGGAAAAATTTCTGACAAGGGAACTTTTACAAAACATCGACTCCGGTTAAAGCCTTAAACAGCAGTGATGAGAGCATTTTTTCCAAATTGAAAAAAAAACGAATTCGACGATAACGAGTTCAAAAAAAAAATCGAATACTTTTAATTTATCTGAAATTGCAATGGTGTATTTCGAGTTTATATTAGTTTAGATATAAATTTTAACCACTTAGGTGACCTGGGAGGAAGTTTAATGGTTCTCAAAATCGCGCAGTTTTATTTCTTTAGTAAAATTAATTTAACGTAGAAAAAATTGGCAAATTTGATCCAAATTCGGGTTACTGGTGTAATGGAGCACATTTTATCATATATTGCGAGAAAAAAAATGTCGGCTTAAATTGACCAATTTAGGCAGGGAAAATATTGAAAAAAACAGTTTTTTTCATTTTTGAAGGTCTTCCACCAAATGTACGAATATAAAAAAATCTAAAAAAATATGTTGTACAATATCATAGGTGAGATCAGGCGTCAAAAAGTCATAGAAGCTTATGAGGTATTTTTTGGGTGCCAAATAAAAATCGAAAAACTGTCTGAAAGTGCTAGAAAAATGTGATTGGACAGCTATAACTTTGGGAATCGTATTTTCCAGTCGCAATTTGAGTTTTCTGTAGATTGGGTACGATTTCGAATCAGCGAATTCAAAGGGGTATTTTTTGGGCCAAAAATATTCAAAAAAATTGTCCAAAAATGGTCATAAAAATGCGATTTGGGTAGCTACACCTTTGAGAATTGGCTCTTTCTAGTCAAAAGTCGAGTTTCTTGGAGTTTGGGCGCGATTTCAGCGCATGCGCATTCGAAAGGATATTTTTTGGGTCAAAAATATTTTTAAAAAACTGTCCAAAAATGGCCATAAAATGGCATTTGGGTAGATACAACTTTGGAAATAGTCTTATCTGACCAGAAGTTGAGTTTCCTGGAGATTGGGTGCGATTTCAAGTCTGCGAATCCGAAAAGGTATTTTTGGGCCCAAAATTTTCAAAGAATTGCCCAAGAATGGGCCAAACACGCGATTAGGAAGCTACAACTATGGAAATTATCTTTTCTAGTCACAAGTTGAGTTTCTTGGAGACTGGAGTGTTTGGAGTTTGGGCACAATTTCAAGTTTGTGCATCCGAAAGGGTATCTTTTGAGCCCAACATTTTTAAAAAAATGTTCCAAAAATGGACGAGAAATGCGATTGGGTGCCACAACTGTTGGAACCATCCGAAACTCGACTTTTGACAAGAAGATACGATTCCCGAAGTTGTAGCTGCCTAATTGCAATTTTCGATCCATTTTTGGGTAATTTTTCAAATATTTAAGGCCTAAAAATACCTCATGAGCCTTATGACCCATTTATGCCTGATGTATCCTGGTTACACTTTTCAAATACCTAATAGTAATGTGGTAGGAGTTCTTTCCTTTGATGTAATATTCTCCTTCTTCCTTCTTAGCCCTCAAATAGTAGGTAGGTAGGTAGATACTTGAAATCCAACTGTTTTTCTTTTTTTTTGTTTTTTTAAAAAAGTAACTTCACTCTGTCTTTTTTTATTTTAAAAAAATCGATAAAATAATTTTTAAAAGTTTTTACCCAAAATTTTAAATAAAAAAAAAACTAAAAAAACAACTGTTACGAATATTAAAATAGGGAGCTTTTTCAAAATTAACATATTTTTATTTATTCAACTAAGTACATATGTATTATCAACCTTGAATTATTAGTGTTTCTATTTTTTCATCATAAAGGTCATTATACTTCCACAAAATGAGATGGAAATTTTTGAATATTTTTACGAAGCCATTAAATTTTTCAACAACAAGAAAATACAGATTTTTTGATTCATTACTTTTAAAAGTGATGTCTTCATCTCAAAAAAAAATATTTAATTCACCCCCTTTAGTGTTAGAAAGGAGCAGGAACTCAAATCACATTTTACTACATAGCAACTTTTCTTCATTTTACGACTTCCCCTTCTTAAAAAAAAAAAACAACTAAAAATCCGAAAAACGTAGTTACCTACATTTTTTTAAAATTAACTTCTTCAGAATCTCACTAGATTGAATTATTCTGCAAGCAGGTAAAAATATAAAAATATTTTGAGAACCCATGGACATTAATTTTCGTTTGTTTTTCTTTTCATTGTTTTTATATTCTAAAGGGGGAAATAAATAATGTGTTCTATTAGCTTAAAACGCAAGTGTGACTTCAAGTGGATACACCTATAAGAGCACGGATTTTTTCAAACTACGAGGGAGGGGAGGGTTTCAGTTTGGTACTGTTATTTTCAGGAAGTTGAATTGAGATCATTTGGACAATTTTGCAGGAGCATTTGAATAAACTTGAGAAACAAAGGGCCTATTTTCTTCGCAATTTAACACACTTATTCATTAATAATATCAATTAGGTAGTACCTACTTGAGTAACAAATGCTTGAAATTTCTTCAATAACATTTTTTTTTCGATCCTTAACCTTCAACTTCACTTTGATCATATCCCTAAACCATTATCATTACCCTTTTTCAACACATCAACAGGTTTTTTGAGGAGGAGGAAGGGAAAGCCGAATACAGAATGTAAAAGTGACACCCTCAAAAACACTTGTAAATTTCTTCAATCACCTCGAGTAATTTCAAATTAAAAAATTTTTATTCAATATTTTTCATCAATTTAAAAATGCTTATTTTTTAAATAAAATTTTGCAATTATTTTTTACGACCGAAGTCTTCTATGCATTAGGAAATTTTTTACAATCGGTACGACTTTAACAAGCTTCTATATTTCTATTCATTTTTTTTTCTCGAAAATTATAATTTTTCACAATGATCGACTCGTTACTAAGTAATTTCCAGTAACTTAATGGTTTTTATACACATTATATTCTCCAAACGTTGTACAATTTCAACGATAATTTTTATTACCACAATAAATTTTTCACTTTAACGATTTTCGATGCCGATTCCATCGTTATTTTGCGAGATTTATGCAGTTTTACAGTTTTTCAGATTGGTCATAAATTTCAGAAACCTGAAATTGATTAATTTCGCTAATTTAAAAATATACCTATACCTCTATACTACCAATGTTACGACATTGGGCAAAATTCAGCCATGATGGAAATTTATATTCGAGCTCCAAAATCAAGGTAATATAAATCTAAAATCTAAAATTCCATAAAACCCATTACAAAAAAAAATTTCGTAATAAAAGACACCTTATATTAATGTGATATTTTTTAGATGTCAACAATGTAAAGTCACTGCTGGAAAAGAAGCATGTCCAATTTTCGATTCAATCACGACCGGAAAAAAATCAGGAAAAATCCCCCCTCCCCATCATTTTCTTTCACTACTCCATTTCATCACAATTTCCAAACTTCTCCCCTAGTACCTCAGCAACACTCCTGGATAAAATCTTTTCACCCTTCGTATAGCATATTTTTCTTCAATTTCCATAATTTCCTCGGTCCGTGAAAAGAATCTGGCCTTAGTTCGGAAAACTCTTCGTTTCTGTCGTTAATTCGATTGTTTAAAATGCTCGGCAGTCGTTTCATAAATCATTTCACCTTCTGTAAATAATTCAAAATTAATCGCGGAAATAAGACGTTGAAAAGCGAGACTGCGATAAGACCAGCGAACGTAGTCGAAACCCAGGCACGGGTAAGGAGGCGAGGGCCGCGGATAGTGGGGCGGCAGGGAGGCCACTAAATAGGCAACTTCGATTCTTCTACACAATTCGGTCCGAGTATAAGTATAAAAAACTTTCGTTAACCATTTTATAACGGCATCGGCGCGCATTTCCCTATTATTTTTTTTCATTTGGAAAAAACCGAGAGCTCGATAAGAATTACCAAGGTGGGCTGCGCTGCGCGGTGAGCAGGCGAAGAGGAAAATAAAGTTGAATATTTTTCGACTGCGAAACCCCTCGAGCTCATTTGGTATTCGCGAATAGACGCCGCAATCTACGTACGTGTATGGATCGTGCCAACGCAAAATTTTTCACGTTTAATTACGCCTCGGCTCGACGACGACGAGGTATATGTACGAGTTTAAAAACTCGGTGTTTTCAACTCCCTCTACAGCACCCAACCCCCATCCCCTGATCCCCGACCCCGACCACGGCCGCGTTCTGACGCTTTTTAGTATAGAGCTTATATAGCGTTAACGTTAACGCAACGTAAGCAAAGTTCAACGTACGTATGCTGGCGCTGTGTTGTGCTGTGCATCGTTCTGCGATATTTTCTTGATTTTCCGGTCTTGTAACATTGTGTAAACTGGACTTAAAAAGCGCACGTAGTGTTATGTAACATTGTTATAAACCGCGCGCGCGAAACGACGCGATAGCTGATAGAAAGAAGCGAAGAGAGAATACCGCAGAGGAGAGGAGAGGTGCAGTACGCGTAATATTACGAGAGGCGCTTTCTACCGCCAACTATTACCGCGTACGGTAGAATGCTCCGAGGAGGCTTTCTGTCAGATTACACTCGACTCGAATACCTGCGTCTGAAAGTCTGAAACTTTCAGGCAACCTGTACCGTAGACTTATATTTTTTTCGAAAATAATCGACTCGTATTCGTTATCTAGCGTCGTTCGTCGCTCTGGCGAATTCATTATGTATTTAAATCACGGTACGATACGACACGACACGACGTCGAAATATCCTATGACATCCAGTGGAATGTAAAACGCGTCGTACTGTATACTGTGTACCAAACCTATGTATAAATATTCGGGTATATAGCCTTGCGCCGCCGCCGCCACAACCGTCGTCGTCGTCGTCGTCGTCGGTCGTTCCAAAGTTCATTAACTTTTCAGCACAACATTACCTAGAACTGGTTTCAGATCCGATACAGTCGCTGTGCTGTGGTCGTTGCGCCGCGTCGCTTTGCCAAATTCAAGCGTGCTAATTGTTCTTGCCCATATTGAGAAAATTTCCGTCTCATCGGTATACTCTCTGCGTGTTTGAAAATCCATATCTATCTATCGCGTCTCCGAATGAAAACTCGTCCCCATGCAGATAGCACGTTCGATTTCCGCTGAAAAAATTCGCCAATATATTACTTTTTTGTAATTAATGCGGTTTTTCTCTCATTAATTTAATTTTAATAAAAATGTAATACGTTCGAATCATGATTGCTCCTCCTCCTCCTCCTTCGCATACATATTAGTGGTTTTTTTCTCTCATATGATAAGCTCTTGAACGTTCGACGAACGATCGCCGAAGCTGATCGGCCGCGCCGATTTTATAATTCGAATAAAAATATCTCATTTAAAATGCAATCGCATCGAATATCGATGTTCTACTTTTTTCCTTAACAGCTTTCAACCTCTACGGTGTGTGTTGCTTCCTTGTTCTCTACACAGACATACACAAATACATACAGCTTATAGTTAGGTATAGGTAGGTATAGGTAATAGGTATACGAACATATAGGTATGGGTAGGTACATGTATAATTCTCTGGATGTAGAACACCCCGCCACCGTCGCCATTCTTCCCTATATATGCAACGTTTAGTACGTACTTTGAGAAACTCGATTATATATTTTCATTACATTAGTGTAAATGTATAATACATTATACCTATTGGTCGCTGCAGCTATTGTTCTGTATAATATTAAGTATACGTACCTACCTATGGCTTTTCTTATACACCACACACAAACACATACATACTTACAAATGTTCGTATGTGTATAAGTATTTTGCTGCTTGTTATCTATAGGTAAATTTATTATACCTAACGCTTTGTTTATTTATACCTATTTTTGTACGTACGAGTATAATGTTGTATGTACATTGAAAACACTTCCGTGTGATTTTCTCACCTGTACTCACCGTGTGCGGTTTCCTTTTTCCCGAGACAAATGGTATATGCATATGGCAAATATTTGTAATGCTTCGCGGTTCATTGTGTTAGGTAAAATACTGCCAAAGGTTGTCAATCTTTAGGTAGCAGAACTCCTTGCTATGCAGATGGCAGGGCCGAGTCTTCGATCACTGATGGCTCGAGAAAAATGACTTTTGATCGTTCGGAAATTCAATCATTTTCTGAAAAGAAACTAACTGAAATTTTTTAACATGTTTTTGACTATTTTTGTGGATAAAATATTGTATAATTGGACCTGAGGATTCAAAAAATGAAGCATGGAAAAAACGCCCAGTTTCCATGCGATAATTCAGCTTCTTGAGTAGGTGGACAGCTTGTAGAAACATTCGAAGAAAATTGGGTACTGTCAACTGCTATAATCTGGGACATCAGAGGTAATTTCGGACACTAACAGTAAAAAAAAAACATACAAAATTTCAATGGAAAACGATTTTTGCTTTATAAAAGATCAAACCTAAACCTACTTGTCAGGCTGCCAAATCAGATCTATAGAAATAATTTTCCAAAAATAAATCATTTCCTTGAAAAATAAATCAAATACATTTTCACCAATATTGAAATTCTTGTTTGATAAAGTACCTAGGTATTTAGACCTCAGAACTAGTGCTTTACTCAGACCTGTAGATCAGAGAGCAAAAGCTGAAAGCGTTTCAGTTTCAAGAAATTTTCTAAAGCCAAAGTTTGATGGAGTTTAGGTCTTCGTACGATGGATTCATCTTTCTGCTTAGGTAGATGGTCTTAATCTTGGAGAAAATAACTTTCGATCACTCGGTCTGGAATTTTTATATTATGGGAAAAAAATCAATTAGCGATTACAAAAAGAAAATAATTCATTCGCAGAACATCAAAATATAGCAACTCAACCTTTAACGCTTGGGAGAACTTCAACCAATAAATTTCAAGCATTTTTAAGAGAGAAGTTTTGAAAAAAAAATTCAATTCAAGTGATCACTCATTTTGGAAATTGAAGTTTTTCCTCAATTTTCTCCAAACGATTATATTCATTTCCAAAGCCAAATTTAAAGATGAAGTTGATAGAAATTTTCTATAAAATTTCATCAGCTGAAAATGTTATGGATGTTTTTCCAATTTTTTTTATACGACTCGCAAAGGAAAACTTTAATGTTTCAAATCACAAAATTTCATTCCCTTTTTTCAATAATAATTTTGACTGCTCACAAGGAAAAATTTTCATATCGCAACACAATTGGAATAAAATGGGGTACAAGATAACACCGAGGTTTTCAATTTTGATAAAATTATATTTTGGAATTTAAACTTTAAAAAAAATTGTTAAAAATTAGAATTCTTTGAAAATTTTTATGAATTCGCAAACTTTTATTCATGCTTCTTTCTGTCTCCGTAAGTTATTTTTTTGGCTTTTCCAAAGTGATTTGAAGTTTTTGGAGAAAGTGGAAAAATCCCTGGAGGCTCCTGTATGACCCAAAATAAGTACCTAGTAGTCCGGCATATGACAATAGGAGTAATTGCACCCCCCCGGCCGATCCTCCGGGAAAACTTTTTTCTTAAAGGGGACATCCTAAGGAACATTTTAAAGCAAACTTGCCCAAAAAAAAGTTGGCCTTACTTACAAAATGGCGGCCATTTTGATTGACAAAACCGTACAAAGGTAGATCGAAAGATCATGCAAAAATTTATCACCTGTCAAAATTTCAAGTGCTAAAGTGCGTTTTTCGATCTTTGGCGAATTTTTGAAAATCCAATTTAGGCTAAAAATGAGGGAAAAAATCAAAATTTTACCAAATTGATCAATAAAGCTGAAATTTGGGATATACCCTATTTTCGACATGCCAAATCGATTAGAAACGGTTTCAACCTGTTTTGGGCAGTTCTGGAGCCTCCAGCAGATTTTTGAAACTTTAAATTTTCACAAAATTTCATCAAATGGAGATGGGAAGCTGGAATTGACTGTACACTCCAATTTTAACACCCTCTGAAGACGACTTCAGGTGGGTTCAAGTCATTTTAGAGCCTCCAGCGATTTTTTCAAAAATTACTGGAGCCTGCAGTAGATTTTTGAAACTTGAAATTCCTGCAACATTAATTTATCAAATGGAGTTGGCAAGCTGAAATTTACCTAGCAGACTACATGGTGGTTTCAAATGGTTTTGAAGCTTCCAGCTACTTTTGGGAAATTTCAATTTTCCAAAAAAAACGACATACAACCTTTCAAAAAGTCGCTGGAGGCTCCAAAACGACTTGAAATCCCCCAGCAGTCAACTTCGTGGCGTATTGAAATTAATTAGCAGAATGAATTTCGACTTTCCATCTCAGTAAGTTTCAAAAATCTACTGGAGGCTCAGTAACAGTAATTTTCAAAAAAGTTCATATTGGTTCACTTTGCTCAAAAACATTCATCTTTCAAACCGCTTTTTTGAGTCATTTAAATTTTCCAAAATTCGATAAAAATTCAAAAATCATTTTAGCACTCAAATTTTTGGTTATAAAGATTCTGTATAGATGCTCTTTCGGTCTGACTTGATTCCCTTCAAATGGGAGAGTGTCAGTTCAAAAAGTTGTTTTGTGAGGAAGGAATAAAAAAGTGACTCAAAATCTTTTTTCAAAAGTAATTCTCTGAATAAGTTGAAAAAATAGGCCAATTTTCAGACGCTCTCTCAAAAAAATTCCAAATCAAAGCCTACTGAATTACTTTTTTTGTAACGACCCATACCAATTACATCATTGAGGAAGAGGGGGAGGAGGAGGGGGAGGGGGAGAGAGACTTGCGAAGTTCAAATTTTTACCATGTCAATTTAAAGTCATTTCGCAACAATTTCTTGCAATTCTTTGTCAAATTTTTAAATAAAGCGAAAACAGAATCACTCTTCTAATTTCTACTTGTAATTAACAATATGAATCTCTCTCTCCCTCTCCTCAGCATAACACAAATTTTTAGAATTTTTAAAAGCAAACTGAGGCATAAAAAGCACATTAGAGTGGAATACCCAAAAAAAAGTCAACGGATTTTGACCAAATTGAGCAGAGAATTTCATTTTGAGTTGGAAATTACCCACAAAAATTTTGGCCCCAAAGCTGCTCTTGGAGGGAAGATATGAGCCTTTAAAGAGAGGACATTTTCGAAAAATTGTGATTTTTTCGCTTCTGTCGCTACCCAACCTATTTTGGTTTCAAATTTTTAACCGCTCAGCGAAGCCCTAAAAGTGAACTTGAATTTTGACGACAAAAGTATAATTTGACACAGAATCTCGGATACTTTCATTTGGGATGGACCATTTTTCCTAAAACAGGTTGGGTAGTGACTGGAGCAAAAAAAAACAATTTTTTTCAAAAATAACCCCTTTTGAGGGCTTATATCTCCCCTCCAAAGGCATCTCGGGTGCTAAAATTTTCTCTGAATAACTTCAAACTTAAACTGAAGGTCTCTGCTGAATTTGCTCCAAATCAATTTCCACAATTATTTACGTCCAATAATTTTTCATTTCCTTCCGCCATACGTCTCATCAAAATAATCTTCTTTAGCCATCGTTCAAAACGTCAAAATCGTACACCCGAATCAACTAAATAAATATAGGTACTTTCATGGGTCATCGCATCAAAACTTACCTACCATATCTATGATACGATTTTTATTTACAATCCGAATCGCGATGAATCTCGATGTTTACATTGGACCAACAACAACAATAGCAGGTATACATATCAGTTTAACACCTCGTATCGATTGGCTGCCTATAGTGCCTGGAGAAGCGGCCAAATTCTTTGGAAATCGTTGGCATATCACCGCCAAAGAGCTTGCCAAATGATCGCACCGAGTCGCTAAAAGCATTAAATAAAATAAGTATTCGTTCGTCGTATCGAGTTATTAACCCGTCGCAATAACACGACATTAGAATAATTTGATCGACTGTCTGACGTGATCCGTACTACAGGAGCACTTTGCTGACCACTGCTTCTACCTGGCAGCTCGGTGACCACGACTGGTACCTTGTAAAAGGGCCCTAAATGAAAAGCCAAAGAGGCGCGTAAGGCTCACTTTTAGGCATCCCACGACCGTGCGACGTACTTTTACTCGGGCGGGAAGGGGAATTTCGTGGAAGGGAAATGGCACAGTGAACGCAGCACGGTCGGTCGGGCGGGCGAGCGAAATACACAAACCCGGTCGGCGATATTCGGTAAGCTTCGCGCTATCCCGTTAATAGTATAGTTTCGTCACTAGGCTAAACGTGATGGTGGTACTCAGGTCATTGAACTAGGAAGGGCGTTCTCTCTTGTGTGTTTGAGGAACGAAACGTGCATACACGTACGTGTACGAGAGAGAGAGAAGGAAATACCGAAGTCGGCGAATTGTTTTTCTCTTTTCTCTCATCTATCGTCATTGTCGTCGTCGTCTGGTAAGACGGTAACATTTTGCCCGAAGTCCAAGTCGAAGTCGAGCCGCCGCGTAATATTTTGCGAAAAAATTTCTCTTTTCGCGGTGTGAAATTTCGTATATTTTTCCAAAGTGTGTAATATACCTACAACGTATCGATTCTGCGCCGATGTATTAATTTTTCCGCTCGTGTTTTCCTCTGTATTTCCTCGTTCTGTCGAGCTGATCGTCAATTTCGCCAGCTCCTATAGCTCTGTTCGCGTTCGTGATTTTTTTGCCTACGTATTCGGCCAAAAACCCTCTGCAACTCCGGTCTACGGTGTGCGAATTTTTACTCGGTTTTTTGATCACGTGCGTTGCGCTGTGTACCTATCTGTATCTACCTATAGAGCATCTTGGTGTTGATGTTTTCCATTTTTAAATGCTCGATAATTTGAAATAATAATTTTTCGCTTTGCGGTACATTTGCATAAATGCGCGCGCGAATGTAGTTTGTTGTGCGATTCAGTGTGTATCTTTCTATACTATATTCTGCTGCTGAGTCGTCGAGTGGTTGCCCTTTACGAAGGGGGAACGCAC
The DNA here is from genome assembly GCF_950023065.1 of Planococcus citri. Lineage (NCBI taxonomy): Eukaryota > Metazoa > Arthropoda > Insecta > Hemiptera > Pseudococcidae > Planococcus > Planococcus citri. The sequence goes on from NC_088680.1 coordinate 34,774,406, forward strand.
AACCATAATGTGGTTCGAGTTGCATTCGCAGAATTCTTCGCCATAGGTTCGTGTGCGAATTTTTCTCCATCCTAGCTCACAAGGAATAATATACGCGAGTTCATCATCATCAGCATCATCATCATCATCGGAGTGTACGTGCGATTGATTACCCATCGATTTGATTTCGTCGTTTCTTCAGTGTATTTACATCAAGAATAGCTCGGACGTGTCCTTTTCAAGAGATATTTCCAGCAAGTGCTCGATAAATTGCGTTGTTCGTTGAATTTTTTTCTACTTTTGTAATAATTTTACGCGTATCGAAGCTTCTTTTTACTGTTCCTGCCGCGTGATTTTTTCATATACTCTGCCGTATACCTATAGTAGAAAATAATCTTTATTTAATTATGGTGCATCGTAGAAAGCGAAAATTGCTTTACAAAGTTGATGACGTAAAATACATTACTCGTATTTCATAATTCGCCGCCGGTAAATTGATTTTCTTTTTCTTTTTTTTTTTTGCATATACGATCAAATTCTCAGCTAATTTGAACGCCGCCTTTCTTTTGTTCTCTGTATATTCGTCGCGAAAGACATCGAGTGCTTCATAGTGTTCTCTGTGAAAATGCTTATTCAGCTAAAAATTTAACGTCTGTAAAAATCAAAAAGCATGGTATCAATTGATAAGTTTATTCCTCGAAGATTGAATTACTAAATAGGCATTATAAATAGGCTTTTTAAGTTGGCTTTTCTGTGCAATTTTTGAAAAGCTCTACGATTTTGAGAAATAGTTCATGTATAGCTATATAGGGCTGATATTTAAACTTGTTACGATGCCGTTAGATCTTTTTCATTTCCAAGCATATGGTAACACTGATGCCGAATTTAGTAATTAGTGCGCAAATATGTTGAGTATGGGGATTGTGTGCGTAAGTAATTTTATTATTTTATTACATATTTAATTACCGCTTCGTACTGTATATCGTTTATGTATACCTACCTATCCTGTAGTAATCTACCTAGCTTTTAGCGTAGTTTATAGCTATCCCTGATTATCAATATAGGTAGCCTATCCTATGGCAAAACGTAGGTACCTATTCGAGCTTTTAGATTTCGTGTGCCCTTTTTGCCTCTATTTGGCTGCAATACCTACAAATATTACGAGTCGAGATTAAAGCTCGATGTACTACAGAGAAAGCTTCGAGTGAAATTATTATGGTACCCTTCGTAATACGAGTATAATATCGTAACTCTGATCCAGGGGCTTCGCTTTAAAGATTTATAGATATGGCGGAAACTAGCTATGTATGTGATGTGCAGTGCACTGTACTGTACGTAGAGACGACGACGACGCTGGCGACGAAGCTCACTTCGCTTTACAAACCTATACGTATACTACGTACATGCAGTATACGGTTAGAAAACTGGGTCAGTGGGAATTAACCACTGTAAAAACCAAATTCTTGGTCTTTTTGACTCGGCGTTCTCGTACGTACGACGTTCGTATCGTATATTTTCTCGATGGCACTGGCAGCGAAGATCACCTTTGAGATTATACTACGGAGCTCTATATACCCTTAGTTCGTTTACGAGTATGAGTCGAAAAGCGTCACGAGAGAGATACCCTCATACATATTCTTCTCATCGTTCTCTGCTACGATGAGGATGAGGATGAGGATCCCATCGGTTTGGCTGGTTCTAGAGTAGGTAGGTAGGTACCTAGTTGGAAATTCATCGTGGAACGTGCTCGTGCGGCGGCGGCGTTGATTGGTTTTTTATTCGACGTTGACGACGGTCTAGCTCGAGATATCGCGCCGCAGAAAAAGTTGATTACGTCATGTTGCATCGTCGTACTCGTATACTCTCGTACCTCTAGAATCTGGTATCTTTTCTTCTCTCTGCCGTGCTGCGAGCCTTAATAGGTTAGCGCGAAATTGTAAACGATAACGTGAACTCGAGTCGAGAGAGCTAGCTTATGCTACAGCAAGCATTACCGGTGTTCGGTGTTGATTTCTTTTACACAACCGTTACGTAATCACGCAGACATTAGACTATTTCCGAAATTATGACGTATTTTATCTATACCTAATATTAATATCTCGATCCCCAACCAAAATATGAAAAGTTGTCAATGCAGGAATGGCGAGCACTCGAATTTGAATTTCGATGTGATACTTACGACACTATAGATTACGACGATTGTCGAAAATATCGAATAAATCTGAAGAGAAATCGATCGAACGAGCATTTCAGGATACCGAATAGTGCACTCTTGTTTCTTCTCGATCTCCAATCGTGCCACTGAAACGAATGTCGAACTCGAAGGTCGCCATAAATTCGCAAATTACCGCAGCAAAATTGTTAATGATCTTTACCAAGGATTCAACTGCATAGCTGAGTATTCCGAAACCCAAAAATTTCATATGTAAGCAGCTTTTTTGGCGAGTTTTTTTGGACGAAACCTAGAAAAAAAACGAATTGAATTAGTAAAAATGAAAAAAATTGATATTGAATTTCGTAACATGAATGAAAAGAAATTTATTCAAAAATTCTACGAGCTTATTTTCATGCAAGCAGTTAGATATCAATTCACCCATAACCAAAAAGCAATCAAAGCCTAATTTCATGATTATCGCGATTCGTTTCCACCCCATTAAATATGAATCTTGATCGCTTCGTAATATTCAAAACAGCGCTACGATCAAATATCGTCTTGTCTTCGCCAAAATCTTATCTAAAATTCTGTATCTTAGGCTACTTTTAATTTATTATTTTAATAACATACCTACATTACACCTCTAGTAATGAAAAAATAAATAAAATAAAAAAATAAGAGGGAGAGAGGGAGACTTTTTTTACATTAGGTACCTAGGTATAGAGCTCTTGATTGGGAGTTCAATATTCTAGTACATATTGCTCGGTGTTTTCATCTAACACGTTGACACTCCCAAGTTCGAAACTTTTCACAAATAAGGCTACAAATTTATAAAAAAATCAAAGATGACCCATTCTCGAGCGCCAATTAAAATCTTTAATTTATCCTGTATCGTTATCTCATCCTCGACTCCATAAACGATATCTGATACTCCATCTATGTAGGCTTATATCTTCTGCAGTATACACAAATTAGACACCCCCAAGTTCCGTTCACCACAATCAATTAATTATAAATCGATTATAACGAGCACTATCAACTTACATTCCAAAAACATAATTACAACGGTATACTGCACGAATTTTCTCGAACGAATATTTTCATTTTGATCAATAATTCTATACCTTACACGTATTGACCATTCATTTGATCAACCAATTTTCTCGTATAAATGTAATGGAACTGTCTATCTCAAATATTTGTCACGTAAAAAGGAATCTCTAATAAAAACTACATCGGTTTTTACTCATTCGTAATTTCTTTCGTGTGTCGACATTGAAATTTGAATAAAATTGACACACGATAAGAATCGAAAAAAATCGATCGGTGAATGGTGAATATGTTCTTCAGGATTTTTATTCAAGAACAGAAACCAAAAATACATCAATTTTCATTCGTTCTAATTTTGTGTCGATTTCAGAGTTCAAAATTAATTTCCAATGAGAATCCCCCCCCCCCAAAAAAAAAATAATGGGCATAAAATCTTTTCTTCAAGGGATGTTTTAAATCATGGATAGGCCTAACATATGTTTTTTGCTGAAGAAAGTCTGACCAATCATCATGCTATTATTGAAAGTTTATTGTTTCCAAGTTCCTAAAAGTTAGACTTGATACCTGAAAGTCAACTTCAATTAAGTAAAAATTCCACAAAACGGTCACTTTTTTCAGTTCTCACTAATCTGACAGGATGTCAAAAATTCATGGGGATTTTTAAACTCTGATTCAATGTCAAGATTTCATCGACATTTTTTTCAAGTTTCCAAAAGTTGGACAAAAAATTCTGAAATCAGATACATGCTAAATACGAGTACGAGTATGTATTGAAAATTGACCAATTTTTTGCAATTTTTACTTAGAATACTACAAGTTTTCAAAACCCAGAATTGTAGGCATCCTATAAATACGTTTGAAATTAATTGAATTTTTTCAAAGTTTTTGGAAGTCTGACATGATATTTCGGAAAGCACCCCCCGCAAAAAACACATCTACATATGTGAAAAAATCGACGAGCCCATTTTTTGATAGAAATGTTTCGCAAAATCAGCGAATTTAAAGAAAAAATGAGCGACGTTCAACTCGTAGGTATTATTCTTCGTCTAAAGCTAAAACCGTCCTCTCAAATTTCTCTAAATTTTTTTTCATGATACAAAAAAATCTACACCAAAAAATCCATCCTTTTAGCAAATCGATTTTGAAATTCTTTCGAGCTCCAAAATCGAAGCGTAGCGTGGTGAAAATCGATGGGAGCTTGTTTTGATAGAGATATACCCTAATAGGTTTAGGTATCTCTGAGTTGAAAAAAAAGAAGGATATTCGAGTTCTTCTTTAACTTGAACTGAACATATTAAACCTTTTCTTCTGACCCTTCCTTTCCCTCACAAATTGCTTTTTCAATCAATACGATTTCCAAGCCATTCAAAAGTTCCTTAAAAACCACCTTCCATTGTGTGTTTTTTTTAATCATCTCCCCCCCCCCGCCTTTAAAAATGTATGCTGATTATTTCCCACGAATACCCACTTTACCGACGAAAATTTTAGAGATGCTCATGAACTCAGGGAGGAAACAAAAGTTTTTTTTTAAAGAGGGTGTAGATTAATGTTCTTTTTTGCTTCTGAATTTTTGGGGCTTTTCATTTTAAAAATAGAAACGAACTGACCACAGCAAAGTGAGGGCGAAAGTTTTGGAAAATTTGTATTTCGAAGAGTAAAAAAACGATATTTTTTATGCAGATGTAGGCATATTTTTTGGCCTCAAAAATCGTTGTGTTTCGAGAAATGAAATAAGGACATTTTTCATGTGAAGAGTTTATTTTTAGAGCTCAATAATTTGTCAATTTTTGTAGCCAAATTTTTAATTTTTTATTTTTTTGAAAAATTTCATTCTAGTTTTCAAATTGGCGTTTTCAAGTAGTTCTAAACATTTAAGAAATTCTCATCAAGTTTTGATGATTTATTGTGTTAATATAGTTGGTTTTCATTTTTGCTATCTAGAAGTTCCAGAAGTTATTAAATTGTCAATTTTGTCAATTTATACCAAAAAAAGATGAATTTGTCGTCCCTAGTTGTAGATTTATTAAAAAGAAATGGAATCAACTCACCCTAACGTTCTTCTAATCGATGGTTTAAAAATTGATACCTTACAACTAGCTTCTAGTTCTATAGTTTATTTCATCTGATTAGGTACTTCTTTACTATAAGCGTTATTTTTCTCAAAGCAACCAACAACAAATCTGCGCGAAATTTCGCAACAAGTCGCTTACCTTTAACCAGTTGTACGTACACTTCTCGCGTGAGAAATTTACGCTCATATAACAAGATTATACGTTGTCGATTCGCAAAAAATATGAGAAAATCCTCTGCCTAGGCCAATACACGACCGCATATTATAGGTGCTCATCCAAACATAAATTAAATCCCAATGCGAACGACGAATCTGAAATCAAATAACACCAGTACCATTTTTAATCATATTATAACGCACAAGGCCCAAAGGTATTCGTATTTTTCAATAATTAGAAATCTCGATTTCATATTCAAAAAATTTTCCAAATAGTCACCATGTTCTTAGAAACGATATAGAGGGGTTGGAATTGGAAATCACGATTGTAAAACTTCTTTTCGCAGCAGAACAGAAGGTGTAGCTAACACACCGTAGGAATAACTCATTTTCTTCCCTCTTTCTCGCTCTTATCACGAACGAAACCTTTGCTTATGTACTCGGTTTGCGATCGTATCGACGAAGGTACGAATGAAATTCCGATATAAAATTTCACTTGGCTGGCGGCGGTTAACCGCGATGACAGCTACAAACTTTCGTATCGATTTTCAATTTCCATCGAATTACCTATACCTATATCCGTCGTTGTACGAGTGTAGTTAAGTTATAGAATCTGAACACACAGGTACCTTACACAGTCACCACGAATACCACCAATTCTACGAGCTATAGTTGTTCTTGTCAGAAGTACATAAATGCTTTTATTATTAAAGCTCGGAAGTCGTAATAGCAAATTTTTCAATAATTTTACCCCATTTTGGGTAGGTATCAGATTTGCGGACAGAAAATGTACCGTATGTTTATCGATTGTGAAAGGTGCGCCGATTCGTATACCCTTCGCATGCAATATGCCTATTTTCTGTATTGCATCTGTGGTTGGACGTGAGCTAGGCGGAATTGAGAGAGAAGAGCCCCCCCCCATGTCAAAGTTCATCGTGAAGTTGAAAAACGAACGTATCCAGGAGGCGAGGAAAATTATTGAAAAATTTTCAGAAATTTCAGTCAGCTGACTTTGTACGAGACTTCAGCATCGTCAGATATAATATTTGAACTTGCATTTATTGAAGATTTTTTTTTCAAAGTGCACGAAGGATCAGTCAAAAAGTTGAGAGGAGAAGGGGGTGGATAATGAGCTTTCATTAGGTTCTCTTCTTATTGCTAGTTGAATTTTCAATATCTCTGAGAGAGGTGAGAGGAGCAACCTGTTCAGCAATTTGCTTTGAACTACACAAATTGAAAAGGGAAAATGAATTTATTGAAAAACGACCAATTTTTGGGTCCTAAAATTTTTTTCAACCTTGAAAAACATTGGCAATTCACCGATGTAATTTTTTTTAGAAATTTTGTCTCAATTTTTTCCTCACGTTGTGATACAGAATCTGGTTTCAAATTTCCTGGTTGGTAATAAGATTAGCCTAGGAATGGGTAATTTAGTGAAATTCTCAAAATCAGCATCATATAGATCCAAAATCCTTCAACAGGGAGCACAATGAACTCTATGCTCATAAAAAAAACAACGCCTATCCAAAAACCACCACCTTAATTTAAAATTCAATTCGCTCTCATATCCTAATTTCAACTTTCCAGCATCTAAACAATTCATTTACGAGTAATTTAACCTACACTAGATGACTCGAACATATCGTTGCCAACACCCAGGATAATTTTCCTTTCACTGTGACTGTGGAAAAAAAATTCAAAACTAGTTTTTTCACATCTCGAATCAGTCTATCTTTCTCTGGCACACGTACCTAGTCCTCGAGAGAATTTTTTTTGCACAATAACAACATCGGCATCGTCGCCATCGTCATCGTTCGCAGTCGTAATACCTTCAAGAACGGTTCTTTCTCTTCTTATTCTCTCTGGCTGCTCGGAGAAAGCCAAATAGCGTCTTCGCGTAACCAGTTTACATACAGCGTTGGTTTTTTTTTCTTTCCTCTTCGCCATACTTGTTTATCGGACCAAGCCTGTGTGCGCCTTTCTCCATTACGTCGTCATCGAGAGTCTCGATTCTCTTCCTATTTTGCCTCGCCGACCGCGCGCCGCGCGTGATTGTAATTTCACGCCACAACATTCGTAATATTTTTCTTTTCCTTTCGCTCGTCGTAAGTCGTAAGAGCAGCGAGTGAAAAAAAAAACACCGACATAGACGCGACAGATTCGTATAAAAAAATATCGAATCGATCGCGGCGTTAGGTGAATTTATTTTTTCGCATTTTTCTCTCTCTCTGGCGCACTCTTACAATCTATATAATTGTCAACTGTATAGTCTAATTTAAAGTTCACGTTAAAACTTTGACCTAGAATGTAACCTGACCTAGCTCAAGGACGTTTTAAGTAAGAATCAAACTAAGTATATTCGTGTTAACGATAAAATATTATGTAGAGGTATAAACATTGATATACGGACGTCAGACCGTGATGTATTTTAGTCGAAGAACGCTGAAAATTTTGACATTTTTTCGTCGTCTCGATGGTTTTATCTTCTTCCCCCTTTCACTCTGGCTCATCGCACGAGTACCTAGAATGCAAAAGTTTTTTTTTTTTTTCAAATACACGACACACGTACAATGTACATTGTACTACACACACAATATAAGGTATATTCCAATTAATATTTCACTTTTTTCTCTCCAAAGTTCACATTGTGCACGCACAATTTACAAAAGCGTGTCCTGCGGTATCATGTCACTTGCAGCTCATCGTTCTATAGGCCTTACGAGTATGTATAAATTTAAACTACGAATGACGTGAGTTTGATTGATTCGTTGATTCGTGTTTATTCGTACCTTTTTAGGAATCTTGCCTGAAAAACTTATTCCAGCCGAGTGAAATATACCTACGTCACAGAACAAGAATATCCATAACTAAGTGTAATCGCCTACAAAAATATAAATCGAATTAAAAAACGAAATTTACGAGGCGAAAAAAATCACGTGCAATTGCCTTACATCATCTCTTCTCTTTTCTTCTCGCAGTTCTTTAGCTGCTCACCAAATTGGAGTTATATTCGTCAGCACAAAACTAAACCGAGCGATCGATGTAAATGGTAGCCGATTTTCAAAAAGAAACAAATCGCTGCGAAAATTCTTCTCGACGAGTTGACTCATTGTTTCGTTGGGATAGCGACGCGACGCACTTAATGAGGAGCAAGGGGAATGACGATTTATGGTTTGAAAATTTATAGAAAAAATTCTCTCGTATTTTTTGTGCTTTTACGACTCATTTCTCAGTTTTATCGTGACAAAGAATTTTTTGCGTTTTTCTTTGTACAATTATTATTCAATTGAAATTTTCATTTTTTTTGGTTCATTTTTTGAAGAAAATTCAAAATTTGTTGTTATTAAGTAGATGCATTAAGAATAAGAATCTATAAATGTAGCTAAGGTTTGTTAAAGAGAAAAAGACTCTTTCGCTTCTTAAAACATTTTCAAAGTCCCCATTTAGGTTCCAACTTCTCAAATGATTTTTTTTCAATTTTTTTTAACTCCATTCTGAAGGAACGTATGTAGGTAGTTATTTAATGAAAAGGTAAAAATATGAATTTCGAGTCATTCTGGAGCCTCCAGTGCAATTTTTGATTTCTCCGAAAGACATGAAAAAATCGAGTTCTTTGTGGCTTATTCTCGACCTCGGGGACCTCCCTAACGAGTTTACGCCCATTTGAGTCGATTTTCAGACGGACACCTCGAGTGCGTTTTTTTGACAAAGATATTTTTAATGATAAATGGAAAATGCTGGCCAAAAAAACCCACTCGAGGTGCTTGCCTGGAAATTTGCTAAATTGTGGATAATGCCTTTATACAGGTCGAGAATTAGTTACAACAATTTTCAGCTGGCCAAAATAATTTTTACACCTTCTGAAAAAAAAATTGAAATTTTAGAGAAATCGAAAATCACGCTGAAGGCTTTAGAATGGCTCAAAATTGTGAAATTCACTCGGCAGATAAGTTTTAGGCAAGTTACAGTCATTTAAGCAAATTTCAAGAATTCCCCTACGAACGTAAAAATTTAATTTTCGAATTATTCCTTCGGGTTGGTAGGTAATTTTGATCTAAAAAATGAACAAAAATTGAAAATGGAACTCCATAGAAACTCGTACGTACGTAAGCAAACAGTATACTTTTTCGTAATTTTTGCCAAAAAAGCAATTTTCTGGCAAAAAGTGAGACTTGACAACAATTTTAGCAAAAGGAAAGGGCTTCTTAGCAATTTTTGGCAAAAAAAAACAAAATTTTTGGCAATTATACTAAAAAGTGGAAATTTTTAAAAATACATTTGCAATATGGAGAACTTTTGACAATTTATGCAAAAAACAAGACTTTTCGTAATTTAACTTTTTGACAATTTTTGGCAAAAATAAACGAGACTTTTGGGCAGTTTTTAGAAGAAAAAGTGAGACAACGAGAGTTGGTATTGAAAAAAAAAAGACTTCGACAATTTTAGCAAAAAGCAACTGTTTGACAATTAGTGGCCAAAAAGTGATATTGTCTTGCAATTTTTTTTTCAAAAAATTGGGTCTTTTTTTTTGTAAAACGCTGGACATTTTGGTAATTTTTGTGAAAAAAGCCCAACTTTGGGTATTTGAATTCGTGGGGGGGGGATAAGATTTTTAAGCATATTACAGGTTTAGCGAAAAGCAAGACTTTTGGCAATTATTGGCAAAAAGTTGATACGCACTTTTTCGCAATTTTTGTCAAAAAATGAAGAATTTTAGCAAAAGATTGGTCTTCGTTACCATAACGTTGAAAAGGCATAGCCTCTTAAAAAAGAATAAAAAAGTTTTGGAAAAATTGGATTTTTGAACATTAAAAAAAGGTAACTTTGGCCGCCAAAATTTAAAAAAAAAACAAAACAAAACAAAACAGTAGGTTCTCGGTTATTGAAACCGAGTACGACAACTCAAGTAGAAGCCCTGAATTTGGCGAGCTGAAATTTCGGTTGTGGCAGTTTCAGACCATACTCTTGGAGGTGAACACCTTGAGAGATTCCTCAATAAGAAAGATGTAAAACCCAAAAATTTGAAAAATACTCTCAAAATCTGAAACGTGCATTTTTTAAACAGGAAAGAGAAGAAAGGAAGAGAGGAAGGGAAGGAGGGAAGTAAACTTTGAGAAAAACAATATCCAAGGTCCCACAAAATTTTTTAAAATGTTGAGGAAAAATTCTGCACTTTGACTCGGAGTTAGAGATATTCTGAGATCATTAAAACTTTCTTTCCCGCACGGTTTGGGCGATTCATTCATTTTGAAATCCTTTTTAGTAATTTTTGTGGTAGCCAGACGGCATTTTCTTCAAAATATTGCTGGAATTTCAATGAAAAATTAAAAAAATGTAGGTATTTTTTAATTTTAAATTTTATTGTCCTATTTTATTAAAAATCCTGTAATTTAATTATTTTAATTTCATATGATCGGAAAATGAGTAGTTTCCTAGACAGTTTTGTGGTTGGAAAATACGTCCTTAACGCATCTATCAAAACAAGTGCGGAAAGTAGTTATTTTCCTCCCTAGGGAGAAAAGTAACTGTTTTCCGCACATGTTTACAAATTCAAAATTAGCCATTTTTAAAAATTTCAGCATTTATTTTCCTCTCATATGAAATTAAAATAGTATACGCGACAGGATTGGACAGTAACGCGATTAACTTGTGCGATTTAAGTTACTCGGCTTCGCCTCGCTCCTTAAACTTCGCACTCGTTAATCGCATACTTTCCGCTCCTGTCACGTAATATACTATTTCAACACTCTGGATCGAATTTCGATCTAGAACCGCAATAATTACTTGCTCAGTCATCGGGAAATCCCTCTTATTACTCCCGCTTCCATCAGTAAATATCATCTCCCCTACCCCTCAAATACATGTATGATATTTCCAGTGAATATACGTACGTATGTACGTAACTTTGATGCAATTCAAACGTAATTTCCCAACTTTTCGACTCAAAAAATATCATACTATCTCAACAAACCCATAAAAATTAAAAACGTTCATCATTTCGTCGAAGAATTACTCATTACTTAAAGTTTCCGCGAATTTGTCTTTATCAGGCCAGAGGCCACCCGCGACGAAAGTTCGTAAAATGAAAATAAAATAAAAATGGCGAAGCAGGAGGCAAACTTCGAAAACCACATACACAGAGCAGACACTCCGACACACGGATATTGTAGATACTTTTTTAAATGTACTTTCAATGTAGCCAATATTTGAAAAAAAAAAAAAAAGTAAAAATAAAAATCGAACGCCAGCGCCGTATGAAAATACTCGGGCGTACGTACGTCGTACGTAATGTATCGATGGTACACACATAATTTTCCTCGATTTAGGTGTATTTGTAATAGATAAGGAGTCATTGACCTGGCGGTTAATCACCTCGGCTTACCCATTTATTATCAGCTTATATGTTTTGTATTGTTTGAACGTTTTCCGACCAAGTGTAATTAGATAACCTAATACTGCAAAGCTTCTCTCTCTCTACTGCCTTTTTTCTCTCCTCGTCGCTGCTTTCTTCTTACATATACATATTACCCTTCTACCACTCGTGAACTTATTTACACGTTTATTATAAATGTAATATAACGTTTATTATATGTACATTAATAATATGTATACGATGTACAGATATATACAAATATGCCGAAATCGAACAAAGTCTGATATCGCGAGCCGCGAACGCTTATCTCGATATTTTAGAGTTGAAAAGTTTACGTACGTATACGCGAACGTGAATTAATATTATTATCATACGTTCGCCATTCGACAGCTTGTTCGCACATTTATCTCCATCTGTCTAGCTCTCTCATCATCGATATACGAGCAGTGATAATCGCGCAGAAAAAATTTTTAAATTACGTTTTTTCACTCTTCCCTTTTCTCTAACGTACATTCACTCCTATAAAGACTTATATTTTTCTTCATCTTCTTTACATTACATTACATAGGTACGTAGGTACCTATTGCCTTTTAATAGAAAAAAAATAACGCTCTCGGTTAATACATACAGCTACATATTATTTCCTTTAGGTACCTATGTATCTCTTTCTGTTCTGCACTATTTTCTGTCAGGCATGTCTCTTCATTTTACAGCGTATTATACGTAACAACAACACAACGTCGTCGTTGCCTTGCCTTTCACATCAAAGCCCAGTATGGATGTTGAAATTGAAAAAATAACGATGGCTTTTCTAATTAAAAATTATAAGTGTGGTAGTCGACGATACCATATACCGTGTACGTAAGTTCATAAAGAGTAAATTTTATCCGAGAGCGCGAAAAATCGCATCGTTCGTGGGCCACTGATAGATAGATACACTTACGATGTGCTCAAAGAGAATAAGGAAGTAGGAAAATTGTAAAAATAATGAATAAAAAATAAGATACTGAAAATATGGGAAACTTATCAATAATTTTATGCACTTGCTTGTAAGATCATTTAACGTAATTTTCATTCAAATTTATTTTTTGATTATAAAAATACAATACAGTTTTCGAAAGAGTTACAATATCGTCGAAAAAATTCTACTCATTTTCACGGTGCAATTTTTCGGCGAGAAAAAAAACGTAAAATTTTTATTTTTATTTCCAAAATGATGTAATTCTTTGAATGATGCTCCTCTCTCCTTTCGGTGCCTTTTGAGATGGCATAAAGAAGATATAAATTCTGAATTTCTGAAGGCGATTTTCAAAACAATTTAGGTACGAGAGGAAAAATAGATAAAAATACAGAATTCCAATTATAAATACCTACGAGACTCCCCCCCCCCCTATTCAGCTTAAAACTGCAACCACCTACGAGTAGTTTTCCAGTTGTTAGGACCACAATGTCTCACAAAGAACCCTTTACAACTGGTCAACTTCAATTAAGCTGACATTTGATTCACTCAGGGCTCGACTCAATTTTTCCAAAAAAAAAGTAACTTGTGCAATTTACATTTTAATACGGAAAAAAATTACCAAAAAAAACAACAACAAAAACAAAAACCTTTTCGTTTAAATTCAATGTAAAAAAAAATTACGAAACAAAATGTTCCAATGAAAATGTGATGGTAACTCAAACAAAATTTTGGTAGTTCCAGTAAAAAACACGATTTGTTGACAAATATTAGCGAAAAAGTGATTACATGTTTGCAATTTTTTCCAAAAAAACTGAGACTGTTTCGCAACTTTCTGGCAAAGGAAAGTTCAATTTTTGGAATTTTTTACAAAAAATTAATTTTTTTTGCAATTTTTGACAGAACGCGAGACAATGACAATTTTAGCAAAAATCAAGGCTTTTTAGCAAATTTTGGAAAAATAATGAAACTTTTCAGCAAAAAAATGAGATATTGTCAATTTATGGCAGAAAATGAAAATTTTTGGCAATTTTAAATAAATAGAGAAACTTTTTAGCAATTTTGGTAAAAACGAAAATTTGGCAAGTTTTTGGCAAAATGCAGAATTTTTTGGCAATTTTTGTCAAAAAGGCGAGACTTTTTTACATTTTTAATAAACAAACGAAATCTTAAGCAGTTTTTGGCAAAATAATAATAATTTTTTTGGAATTTTTCGCCAAAAAACGACAATTTTTGGCAATTTTTGGACAGGAACAAGACTTCTGGCAAATTTTACGAAAGGCGAGAATTTTTGCAATTTTTGGCAGAAAGTGAGACTTGAATAATTTAAATTTTCTCAACATTGTCATCATTTTCGAATCGATCTGAAGCCTCCGGAAAAAGTTGACTTTTTTCCAGCAATTTCAAATTCAAATCGCTCCAGAAAATCTTGTAATCAACTTCAGCAGCTGAACGTTTAATCCTGTCAATAAGTTCAGACGAATTGCAAATCTAAAGTGATGAATTAAAAAATGTATTTTAGTGTTTTTTTTTACAAACTTGAGAATCTCAAATTTTAAAAAAATTTCAAAATTGTTAATTGTTGCAACAATTTGTAATTTACTGTCTTAATCGATTTGGAATGTCGGACTTACGACAGAATTACATTTTCAGCAGCTGAAACTGATTACAACGTCAGCTAGAGCGATTTGAAATGGCTGGAGAAGAGTCGACTTTTGCTGGAGGATACATATTGACTCAAAAATAGTAGCAGCCGACTTGGGAAGTCGATTTTAGCGGTGAAAAAAATATTTTCAAATTTTTGTCTTTATTTTACTTTTTTTGTGGAAAAATTAATTCCAATAGGTCATTTTCGCTTTTTTAAAATTCGCCAAAAATTAAAAAATTATTCAACTTTGGCAGATCGACAAAATAATTATACAGTTCTGAGGGTCCGGGTAACATGCTTTTTTCAATGATCCAAAATTCAGCTCAATTAGTTCACTGGTTGCAGAGGTTCCTTTGTCAGCAATTTTTCCCATTGTAAATTTGATAATTTGAAGGACGGTGCAGAATGCAAAATATCTACAGAAGATTTTGGATGCAAATTTAAACAATCTAAAAAATTACTGCCATAAAATGGCTCAGAAAAGGAGGAAAAACTTTCCAAATCATTGTGATGTTTTTCATCTGTTGACTCGGCTTCAATAAAAAGGTTTTTGGAAAAAAAATTCTAGTTGAGTTTGAAAAAGGATTTAAAAAAAAATAAGCATAAGCTCATAGTAGGATGGAATTATTATTGCAAGCATTCGTAGTCATTCTGCATTTTTTCAATAATTACTACACAACTTTATATTAGCACTTTGGAGGAAGGGAAGGAGGAAGGGGGAGGTAGACATAAAAAAGTAACGAAATTTCAAGTTTTCTTTGAGCCCATTTCGTATAAATAAAAAATAATTTGAGAATAAGATGGTTATTTAAGGATGCATCCGTACCCCGAAGACATCCTCTAAACTGGAAGCTTCCTTTTCATCCACATTCTCGTTCAACAGCAAAAACAGCGATTTCATAAAACAAATCTGCAAAGAAAAATATGAAGAAATTATGAACTTTTTTCTATTTAAATAAATACATCCTAAAGGAGAGGCTTGATCAGGTGAAAATTTGTTTAGGTGCTTTACACGATCGTATACCTCATCCAGGGGATTTTTCTGGATGTAATCCTTACCTATCTAAAAAAAAGCTTATGTCTTGATTTCTCTGAGATCGAAAACGTAAAGATGTAAAATTACGTAAATTTGTCAAAAAATCGCAAAGGTCCACAGGAATCAGGTCTATCATTGGATCAACATTCACTTGAAACCATTTTCGAGCCAAATCTGAAATAAAAACAATTTTTTATCATTAGTTTTACGTATTTCTACACATTTTTGTATTTCAAGTTTATAATTATTTCGAGTAATTTTTCATAATCTTTCAAAATTGATCATTTTGAATTTCTTTGATTATGATCAAAAGTTGTCTTTAGGAGAAAAAAAATCATCATCAAGCTCAAAATGATTCCAAAGGCTGGTAACTCTTTGCTATTGGCATAACACTGCAGATTGACAAGGTACAGTCAAAGTTTCAACGTAATTAGAATAGGTAGTTAGGTACTTATTCGTATACATGACGTATTCGTGTACATACACACACATGATAGAAACGAAATTTACAGAGAGACGATTACGTCAAAATTTGCTCATCACTTCATCATGTCATCGGTCTAGGTACATACATAAATGTTTTACGCAGCCTATAATATCACATAAATGAATAACCCATTAAGAAAATACAATAGGTAGCTGTACGAGTAAACTACGTAGAACATCGTACTATACGAGTCGAGTCTAATAGTACACCACGTTGGCCACGTTTTGATAAAATGTTTTCCAACATAGAAACAAAAACCTCATAAGATGCTACCACGGGTATATAAATTTAGACCCGTCTTTTAATGGTGACCTACATTCGAATCTAAACGAACGCACTAACGACCGAATAATGAATAAAGAATACGATAGGGAAATAATACTGTACTGTACACTACGCGCCACCGTCGTCGTCGCCACCGCCACCTTCACCATTACCATGCCACTGCCTCAGTGCCTCCTCAACAATAAGCGCCCCCGCTCTCGTCTAATTTAAAAGCTTTCTAATTAACGAATGATAAAAATTTTAGTATCGTGCTCAAGACCCTTATACCACCTTGCTCTTTTTTTCCTTTCCATAGGTGCCCGTTATTTCGCGAATTTGTTACCTCATCTGCGTCCAAATTGAGTAAATTTCGTTTTTCAGCAAAAAAGTCTCTAAAGGAGCATTTTTTAAAATTTTCAGCGTGAAAAAAAAATTAAAAAATATTTGGCCCATGGGGGGATCGAACCCACGACCTTCGCGTTATTAGCACGACGCTCTAACCAACTGAGCTAATGGGCCAGATATCAAATCAGCTGCTTTTCAGCGCGGATAGGTAAAAAGATTAGATACGAGATTCTGCCTTGTATCTGAAACACTTGCGTTTAATTTTTTGAAACACTATTTTGATTTTTTTTCGATGATGGATCATTTTATCAAATCTTTAAACCACTTTTCTTTTTTTTTTAAAAATATTGGTTTAGCAGATGAATTTGAATTTTACTTGTCTTATTTCACAGGAACTCGTTATGCAACTCGATTTCCCCAATGACTAGGTACAGGAAACGAGCGAGGGCTAGCGAGAAGGGAGGGTGAGAGGGCGAATTTATTACGAATACTTTAATCTACACATTCAGAACACACTGTAGTGATTTTTTTTTATCAATTTTGATGGATGAGAATGGATTTGGGAAGTGTGTCATAGACTCAAAGTTGAAAGTAATTATAAGAATTTAATATTGTTTGATCTCCCATTATTTTTCCAATATTCAAACATTCGTTTTTTTTTATCTACTCGATCATCTAGTCTCGATGACTTGTGACTTTTGCTCAGAATTTTTCAATCCTCATGAATTTCAAACACATTTACCTAACCTAAATTCTCAAATTTATCTATTCAACATACGTAAATCCAAATATAACGACAATCTTTCATCATCGTCTGCTTCAGTACCTTATTATTCCGCCAGTACCCCTATATAAAACAAATGTTATAAATTTTTCCCAAGATTACAAGCACGAGAACGAGTTTAGCCTATACACATTCCGTATAATTTTAAAGGCGTATTTTTCAAATTCCTGCTAAAAGCTGACTGAATTCCTTTAATTTTGTTTTCTATTCTTGTTCTGTCTTCAAAAAAAAAAAAAAAACATCACAAAAGAAAATGCCTTCCGTAATTGCCCTTATTTCATCGCTTAATTCCATCTACAAAAGAAAAATAAATAAGAAAAATACCACTGTTCAAAAATCCGCATTCAAAGGCTACAGAAAATTTTTTCAGCTCGTTTCGTACTGTACATAAGTAGCATTATATTCGTCGTCGCATTGGACCCGAGAGTCGAGACTGGCATATAGAAAAAGGGGTGAGAGAGATAGAGACAGAAAAAGGCCGAGTTACAAACTACGCATCCGGGCTATATCGATTCTCAAAAGCTTCCATTTCTATTATGACATTTCATAAAAGCTCGCTCGCGCACACATACACAACTTTTACACACTTTGACTTAGCTCACAGCACACGTTTCATATCCACAACAATATTCTATCTCGTGTCATCGTAGTCGTCGTCGTATAGTACGTGGTACTATAAAAACAATGCACTAAACATAGTACACATAAGAGCCCTATATTATATTTTCTGTCGCGAAGAATACCCCCCCTCCCCTCTGCCCTCGGCTCGTCCTCTTTCATACGTAATTCCAATTGCCGAAAACTGCGCTCGAAAATTGCAGATAGTTTAGAAAACGCCAGAAGTAATTTCCTAGTAGGGTGAGCATAATTACGAATGACAAAGGTAGAGGTATACCTACTTTTCTCAACGACTTTGAGGCGTAAACGAGGCAATATTTCCTTATGTTAGTTTTCTTCTTCCTTATCAACGTTTTCATTACTTTAAGACGCTTTAAAATTAAGTACGGAAATGCCTACTGAATTTTCAAAACAGAATAAGTTTTTTCTCCAACGCTAACCTAATCATTTAGTTTTTTGAGTTTGAAAAAAAATGAAAATAATACAACATGGTGTCTCAAAAAATGTAAAGATAAAAAAAAGGCCTCTAGTAGAACATTTTTTCAAAATGAAAAATGAGCCAATACTCCCCCCCCCCTTCAACAAAAATAATCAAAAAATCCAGAATTTTCATGACAAAAATTGGGATACTTATTTGAAAAAAAAAATTGAATTGGAATGATCACTTATTTTGGAGATTGATTTTCCTCCATTTTCTCCAAAAAAAGCCAAGTTGATAGAACTTTGCTGTAAAATTCTATCAGCTGAAATTTTTTTCAATTGTTTATTTACATTTTTTGTGAGACCTTCAAAAGAAAAATTATTCAATATGCTTCAGAACGAAAAAATTTCATTTCCTGTTTTCAGCAATTTTGACAGCTCACAAAGAAAAATTTTTACATCTCAACAAAATTGGAATAAAATAGGGTAAAATAACTTCGGAACTTTCGATTTTGATGATTTTGATTTTTCATTTTGAAATTTCAGGAAATTCAGTTGAAGCATAAAATTTTTCAGCAGGAAAAAATTTCATCTCAGAAGACTCCTGAACTTTTATGAAAAATATATTAATTCGAATTTTCGAGCTTATTGATACAATGTAGGTAATTTCTTTTTCGAACTTGATTTTTTTCAAGTTTGATAGTTTCTCAATTCTTATTATATTGAAGTGAGAAACTTACCTACATCTCAATTTCTCTTTCAGATTCCGAAATGAAATTTCAACTAATTTTTAAAATTTTTGCACTTTTTTCCTTGCAAAAATTTTTAGTCCTATTTTAATCACAGCAAAATTTTTTGTAAATTTAAAAACATAAAAATGTTGCCAATTCTCAAAAAAATTCAAAAAATTCCGATTTTTATCAATTTTTTTAAATTGAAATTCCAAAATGAAATTTGGTTTACTTGATGTAAAAAAATCTTTAAAATTATCAACTTTGAAAATAACTTTCAAAAAATTGCAAAATTTTGGAAATTGTAATTTTAATTAGGTTTTTTTAAACGCAACTTCCCTAAGAGGGGGGGGGGAGCAAATTCAAAACTTTACTACAGACAGTATTCAATAGGAGTATGGTACTTCTCTTGACGTTTTCCTACGAATTTTACAACTTGAGTGGATGACCCCCCCCCCTCTCCTCCTCCTCCTCCTCTTCACAAAATCAGGAAGAGTCATTTTATAATATTACAGCCAAAAATCAAATTCTAGCACTCGAGGTATAATTTCCTCATATTTTCCACGCGACACCCCCCCCCCCTTCCTAATAAATATTTTCTGTTCCCAAAAATGTTTGAACCAATCTACCAGTCCCACCTCGAAATTTCAATCCCATTAATTGGAAAACTTAGGTTCTCCGAATATGTTTTTCCTAAGAACTGAGCGACTAGGTACTTTCAGATTTAAGAGGAGGGAAGAAAAAGGGGGAGCGTCCTCATCACGTAGCAGAATCGTTTGCTTTTTTCGTTTGGCTTTTGTTTTCGAATTTAAGTGGCTGAAAAGGCAAGCTTTCTTTAAGGATTTATTACCTATGTACTTTCGATACGACGATAGACCAAAAAATGAGGGAGAAGAAGAAAGAAGAGAGGTAGTAAAAAGTGAACTTTTCAACAGTAAATCTCGATTTTTCCACCAAAACTTCAATAATCTCAATTTTTTGAACTGAAAATAAATTATTTTTCTTTTCAACTTCTTCGTCAAGTACATTTCCTCCAATTTTTCATTGAATAAAAGGCTGGGGCTTCAATTTTAAAACGTACATTAAAATTAAGGATGTCATACGAATTTCGAAAAAAAATCTGATACCATCTCATTGTACCCAAATATTTCAATCTAACGTTCCCTACACCACATTTTTTAAGTACCTACCTAATATAAAATACACGTAGGTACTTCTACATATTTATAAATTATAATAATGGATTAGATAAATGTGCATAATAAATTAATTGAAGTAAGCTATAATTTTTCTAATCAAATGTTTTTTTTTCTTTCTGATTCCAGGTAATGATTTAATGTGAAATTTGAGGGAAAATATTTAAGAAGAAATTATATGTCAATAAAGCAAAGTAACTCAAGTAAGTTGTACCAAAAAAACAACAAACTACACCTTGTTGTCCATGTACTTGTGTTTGCGTCTGCGGTAGATAAAAAATTTTTCTCATAGAATTAAAGCTGTCGGTCGTTGACTTCAGTATGATTCTCGTATAAATGTAGTTAATAGATTAGCCTGGCTTATTATTTAGACAAATAGGTATTTAAGAATTTAAAAAAAAAATACGATAATTTTTTTGAAGCTTTCCAAGCTATACGAACCGCTTTGAACCTTTTCACCGTACAAATCCTTAACCTAGGACTCTAATTTGCGTTGGAATTCCGGGGTCGCGATTACTTCTCTATTTTTAGCTTTATTATTTAGCCTGCCTACGTGTATCGCTGTATAGTAGGAAACGAGATAAGGCAGCAAAAAAATAAATACTTTCCTCGTGTAATCAGAGATACGCTACGATGATTACAACTTAACACAGCCAAAGTGTAAAATGTGAACGATCAAATTAAACAAATTGTCGAGAAGCTGCGCAACGCGATGCGATGGATCATCGCCAACTCGCTGTCCGTCATAAATCACAAAATGCGAACATTTTATTCGGTCATTCATTCTTTGCTGAGGCAAACTCAAAGCGTTTAGATCGTCTATTCGTTTATATCTGTACGCGGTTTGTGTATATTTATGGGTTCTCTTATCGTATCCTCCCTCTGCCTCTCCTCTTCCGATGTGATGCGCATCTCATCTCTATATGTTGTAGATGCAGTTTCATTTCATCTCTTCGCTATTCGAGATTCGTCTACTTATATGAATTTCGGTAAAAATACGTTGAAAAGGATTCGTCATAATTTCCCCTTTTTTCCTCGAAGGGAGAATTTCACACCTTGGGAAACTGAAAGGTCATCAAAGGCTACTCGACTTGGATACAAGTCAACTACGTTCTCGTTATTGACGCTTGCATGAATAGTGAAGTGATAGAGAGAGAGTGTGTAGTTTCGTATGTAATTTCCTTTACACACGGTGAACGTCGTCCTTCTCCTCTTACGTAACAGCAACAACAACAACAACTACTACTACAACTACAACTAGATTATACAAATTGCAGCCTAGTCATATGTATTATCCATACTCCATCCATAACGAAAGAAAGAAAGATATTATGGTGAAAATATAAACCACATCGATCGACTACACACTATACGATTATAATAATTCAACAAGTCTATAAGAAATAACACTGTGTACTTGTATTGGAGGGAAAAAACACGTTATTTTAAACGACTATACGACGATGACGACGACGTCGTGTGTAATTTCTTCTACCTCTACTACTCCTCCAGTCCATGTTTCATCTCACATATACATATATCGCAGCTATCTTACCACCTTTCTAGTCCTCGTAATATCTCGTATACTCGTTTTTTGTACTGCTTTTGACAACATCCAAGAGCTGATAAAATTTTATAATTTTTTTCTGTTTTTTTGCACGAGTATTTTTTTTACGTTTCACCAGAATACTATCTATTTTTACGTATTTTCCTTTCGAAGTGCAGTGAATCTGTTCAGGCGAATTTTACTGAGGTATTCGATGGTGTGTTTATGCAATAAAAGCCCCGCACCGAGCTACATCGTCTCGCCTTGTATCATGACACGCCGGCGATGTTTAGGCGAAAGCCGCTTAGAGTGTTGTACATATGCGATATGACGTCGTGATGTGGGATGCTGGATGTGGATGTTGACTTTCATCATGCTTTTAGCTCATAATCATGGCGCAGTTGTAGACTCATAATTGACTCTCTCATCGTCATTATCTCGAAATTGTCTCAAATTTTTAAGTAATTTTCATCTTCAAATGGGAACTTGGAGTCACTTTTGCAATTGTTGGTCAATAATTGATAGTTTTTCGAGTCATCTTGTGAAAAGGAGAGAAGGAAGAAAAGTCGAGAAAGGAATTGTTTTAAACCATATTAAATTTCATACGAATAAACTACCCCCTCCCCTCACATATAATTGGAATTCATTCATCTGTTGCCCATTTTTTGGAACTACTTTTTTAATCAAGCACTTAATGTGCCAAATAATCATTATTCTGAATGATATGAAGATATTCTTTAAATGAAAGGAGAGAGTGAATTTGTAATTCGGTATGCTTTCAAACTGTTTATTGAAGTCCCCAGGGCCATTTTTACTTTTTTACACACTTTTATTCTCCCTTTCTCCACCCACCATGAGCAAAAAATGGGACTTTTTTGCAGTAAATTCAAGTACTTACTACTTACCTACTAAAGAGGGATTTATTTACTTTTTTTTTCTTCTTCGAAAAGTTGAAAGTAAGAAGTGGAAAAAATTATGAAATAGCATTAAAATAAGTTATGTATAGAAAAAATTTCAAGTCTTTAAATAAGTACTTATCCACAACAGGTTAGAGTTTGAAAATTTTCGAGAAATTTTCAGTAAGTATAAAAAAAATGTTTTAATAGGATCAGCAACCCCACGTCTTCTTTCTTGTCTCTTTTCTCTCGAAGGTAGATGAATTTTCTTTTTAAATCCTCCCCCTCCACACCCCCTCAAAAAATGCGAGAAAAGTAAATTTACAGCATTCTCGATTAAAATAAAAACAACATTTTTCAGAAAATTTGTCATTAAAGAGGCAGGGCGGGAGATGACCTTTTAGCGAACAAACATGAATAAGCCTAAAAAATTTCAATCACAATTTTAATTTTTGAGCCCCTTTTGCAGTTTTTGTAACATTTTAAATTCTTTCCCCAAGTTCGTAATTTTTCTTGAATTTTCCAAATTCGTATTTTTTGCGGTAGAAAATTAAAGTTGCACTTTAGATTTTTTTGTCAACCTTTCAGTATAAAATTTCCTCGCAAAAATGACTACCTAACCAAAAAATGCTTGAGAATACACTCGATAGGTATTGGGTACCTAACGAGTTTGTGAGTTATTATTAATAAAATCGAATAAATTATTTCAATTGAAAAATCATCCTTTTTTATGCATACATTTACTCACTTCCTAATTTTTAAGAAATGTTGTTTTCTTTCTAGAAGATGAACGAAATAATAGGATGAGGTAAAGAGATTTTCCCTTTTTTTTTTGTTTGCAAATTTAAAAAGTTTGGTATTTTTGACGAAAATTTAATCAAAATAGCATTGGGACAATCAAGTTGAAAATTAAATTTTTCCTCCTTTCAGTATTGAAATCAAAAACAAAAAAAAAAATAAGTCACACATTTCCAAAAAATTGAAATTCAATTTTTTCAAATTCGAATTTTAGAAAACGTAATTATTTTTCTGCTGAAAATTCACATTTTTTTTTACCTATACCAATTATAACATAAAAAGCATTATGGGGGGGGGGACTTTTCTCGTATTTAGAGAATTTCTGACGTTTTAGGGAATATTTCATTGTCCTTCAATTTCAAATTTTTTTACTTAGGGCTACCTACTGGATTTGGCTAATTTTTCATTTTTTTTTTTTTTAGAAATTTGCAGGTTTGCCACGATTTTTTTTGCTGTGAAATATTCAACGTTCTGTTTTTTAGGTATCTATTATCGTATTTCACTTCTCAATATTACCCAAAAACAGACTTTTGGAGGAGGGGCTGATTCTCAAAGGTCTTTTTTTTCAAATTCTTTCATTTTTATCCAGTTTTTATGGCAATTTTTCGACATTTTCGAAATAAAAAAAAGCTCCACCCACCTAAAAATATTAGCATTCGAAATACAATTGTATATTGAAATTTATTCCCTCCACAGATTTGAAAATGAAACCAAAATTATTGCTAAAAGGATTTTTTTGCTTTCCTGAAAAATTGTGGTTTTGGATTTCCATTCTTTTTGCTTTGGAGTACAGAATTAGGTATATTTTTTTAAAAACCTAGACAATTCAGAGATTAAAATTCGAAACGTCGTTCAAAAACTTTTTTTGCAGCTTATTGAAGTTTCTAGGATTGAGTTGAGGGGAAAGGGTCCCATTTTTCTGACATTTTTTGGAAGCTTTGTGAAACTTTGAAAAAAATTGTTCATTCTAGTGTACAAAATTTAAATAGAAATGACTACTAAAATAATATTGTTCAGTTCTGACAAGGGCTATTTCATGTCACATTGTTGTCGATCAATTTTCAGGCAGACTACTCCTTTTTAGGATATTTACGTAGATTAGGATCCCAAATAAAATAAATCAAAAGCCCACTCCTACACTTCCATCATTCAAGCCTCCTGAATTCGAGCACGCTTCGCTTCAAAGTATCTATTGTAGTTTATTTCGATTGATATAGCTATTATTTCTCTTGTAGTTTTTGATTACATTTAACCCTAATACTATTGTCACCTAATCCTACACACATATCACGTATGCAAAATGAAACGTTCCAACTTCCAAGCGAACAAAAGTCATACCAAAATCGAATCCTTTTCTACTCGTTGGTTGTAGCAAAACCATAACACGTGTTCGTCCACCTATCTCGAGATCTACTTCTTACGCCTTCATTTTGCTTTCAACCATTTCCGTCTTCATAATGCCCGGCAGCGGCCGACGGCGTCGTATCATTGATAAATTCGTCGACACTTTCGTACGCCTTTTCGTTTACGAAGTAGGCTTTTTCACGACGAGCGACGCAGCGTGCACGATGCACGATGCCTAGATATATATATATGAAAAGGGATGTCGAAGCCGAGGGGATGGTAGAAGTACAGGAAAGTCATGCGAGAACCTTCTTTCGGTCGTATATTTCGGCGCCGTAACATAGCATCCAAAACACAAAGAGCTTTACGCGATTAAGCTCGCAGCAATCACCTTTTGCGATAAATAACAGCACCGCTCTACTTGGCTGGCCTCGCCTCGCCTTCATATACCGTGGCGCTTTTACATCCGCTATGAAACGTACTGCACTGTGTGTGTAGAGTGTACGAGTACTATCTCCAGTCTCCACTGTGTATAGTGTATAGTGTGACTATGGCTTCACTCGGGGTTTGAGAAAAGCTGCGACGATGGAACAGAGAAGGAGAATAATTTCGAAATTCTGGGGCTTTATTTTACCATCGCTCGCTACCCCGCCGATTCTATTGTAGACGCATGAACGCGTTGCCCAACTTCATCCAGCCTTTCGAGAGTTTCGTTCGTTCCGAAACAAAACTATACCATAAAACGCGCTACGCCAAGAACGAAATAAAAACCTCGTCGTAAAAACCCGAAACTTTTTATCTGCGTCAGCGTAATACATACTACTACTACGCTATGCCATATCGTTCTCGTTTGCTGGCAAAAAAGAAAAAACGAACAAAACAGAAAGAAAACGAACTAGGAAAAAAAAGCTTTTCTTGCGCATAGAGAGGAGTATAGCGGGGTAAGAATAGTATTCAGCGAAAAAGATGGGACAGTCCCCGCGAAGTAATCACTTTCCAAGACTCTGGCGGCGCTTAATCTCGGCTCTATGGAGAAATTAAGTTCTCTTTTTCTTCACCCCGTTATCAAGTATCTCTCGTGTAAGTCTTGAGCAACTGCGAGGACGACTTTTTGTCGTAAAAAAATCTATCCGTAGGAATGTCGAAGTCGATTGCTGGCATACGAGGATACGTATGTGTTTATGTACGTGTACAGTATGTCTCCAAAATTCTTAATAGTTTGAACAATTTCATTCTCTTTTATGTTTCACTACAAACAAATGCATTTCTTCTCCATAAAAAGAATTGAACATATTTTCTGTATGAGAGGAATGAATGATATAAACTAGAAATTTTTTCAAAATTTGATGTAAGCTGGTAAAAAATTATCGCCTAATGACCTTAAAAAAGGGATAAAAATTTGACCTCTTCAAATCGATATGTCGGCTACATATGTACTAGTTAAAAGCTCAAAAACCATAGTTTGAGTAGAAACAGTACAGCAAGCCATATAGTCCTTCAATATTGTATGATAATATTGTAAAGAAAAAAAAATGTGTTTTGCCATCATTTGTCTTGGGACACCTTGTTGCCTCTGCAGGAGACAGTATGCATCATATTTGTCTAAATTACTGGGTTCCTAGCGTATCTGATAATGTCTTTCAGGGTTTTGTGAGGTAAGTGTGCAAGTGAATTGGTTGTCATCAGCTCTGAACATTTCTCAAGAAGGGGGCAAACCCAGATTTTTAGGCATGAAAAATCAAAATTAGAAGTAATTTTCTAAGCCCTTTTTGTGATATTATGATGATTTCATGAAAATTAAGGTAAAATTACGCTAGAGGGAAATCAGAGTGAACATTTTTTGAAAAAAATGGGTCCAAAAAACGAAAAACAAAAAAACTAGTTTGCATGTTTTATTTTAAATTTTTGCTCGCAAGGGGGGCATGGCCCCATGCACCCCTCTTCCCTCCTTGGCTGTGTCACTGGTCTGGAGAATCACTGGATTCACTAGTAAAAAATGATCATGTAAATTTTTCAAACTGCTCAACAGTCATTTCAAATTACATAAGTACCACAATTTTATTTTTAAAAAAACACAGCTTTTGGCATGCTCTCGTTGCTTTTTTCTGTTAATATTCCTGAAAGTATAGGCAAATTTATTGAGGTTGGACAATATGATATCAAAAAACAAAATTCTTATTGACAGAGGCGTGAATCCGAAATTACTCGTATTTTGGGATTGGGTTTTGGTTTCGGGATCAAAATTTATTCATTATGGGAGTGGATTTGTTTTAGTTTTGTTCTTCTAAATTTTTATTTCAGTTGCAAGATTGGTTTCAGGATTGAGAAAATTGTTTTGGTTTGAGTTTTGGGGATTTTAATTTCAACCAATTTCAAGCCCAAATTGCTAATTAACCCTGCAAGGGGTCTATAAAATGGGAGGTTTTGACATGGGGAATCGATGGTGCAATTACAGTAAATGCTCGTTATAATGCTGATTTCCTCTACTTAGTCCCTGGACCCCATTTAAACCAATGTAAAATTAATTGCGATATAACGTTCATGAGCAATTATAAATCACGTTTTAACACTCTAAAATTCAAGAAAAATCACATTTTTAAAAAAGTAAAAAACAAAATTTGTGGCAAAATTTTGCCCAAAAATCTATTTTTCAACTTTTAACAGTTTCAGTTCATGCAAATAAGTAAAATTATTTTTGATTTTGGCCAAATAAAGTAAGATTTTTGGATAACCTTATCAAACATTAATAGAAGCTTGGTTACAATTCTTACAAAAAAAGGTGGGTAAGTATTCAAAGTTTTTACGAAAGAGTAGAGTTCTAGATTTTTCGTTATAATCTTAAGAAGAAAACTGAAAAGTAAAATTTTTCAAAATTTTGGTAAGCAACTGATTACTTTTTGGAAAATTGGAACAAAAAAGGCAAGGCTTTCTGAAAATGTTGACCACAGAACACAGTTTTGTAAAACTAAGCATTTTATATTATTATAGATTATAGCCATCTATCTTTTAGTTATCTAAACGGCTACTCATATGCAGAATTATCCCACTGGTTATGTCGCCAACTCTGTTGATTTCAAATTGGAAACAAACGCATCTGCACATGTCTCAGGAAACGTGTGTGTGTATTTTTGTTGTCAGTGGATTAGTGCTGGAAGTGGGGGTGCTGGTGGTGTTTCCGTTTACTGTTCACAGGCATCAATTCCTGAGACAAGCGCAGATGCGTTTGTTTCCAATCTGAAATCAACAGAGTTGGCGACATAACCAGTGGAATAATTTTGCGTATGAGTAGCCGTCTAGATAACTAAAATGTTGATGATTATAGCAGACCTCAAAATCAAAGTAAAATTTCAGATTTTTTCATTTCCAACTAGAACAGTCGTTCAAATTCAAAATAAAGTTCACGTTTCCACTTCTTTCAATACGCTCTTTTTGCTTTAAAACAAGAATTTGCGGTATTACGCTCATCAGCGTTAAACTGAGACATTTGCTTATAACACATTTTGGCTTACAACACTTTTTCCCCGGCCCCTTGAAGAACATTATACCGAGCTTTTACTGTAGTTTGAGGTTTTAAATGCATATTCTGCTTAATTCATCAAGTAATTTCTATTACAGTCTGCATGAATGATCATAAATGATGTAAAATGACAATTTATCAAAATAAAATCGGGGGAAAAAAATCAAAAATTGAAATCCCAAAACCGAAACGATTTTGTTTCAGTTCTGGAATCGTTTTGGGTTCAAAATTTTATTGGTTCCGGAATTTTTTTGGTTTTGGGATCAAGAAAAATAACGATTTTGGTTTGGATTTGAATCGGGATTCAATCAGTTTTGGTTTCAGGATCGTTTCGAACCCACAGCTCTGTTTATTGGATAGAAAAAGTTCAAAAATTGAATTGAAAGGAGAAAAAAATGATTTGAATTTGACTTGCAAATCATTACCTAAGTATTTCATTTTGGTAATTCATTCATATATGTTCGAATCATTGCACTAAGAATCACTATAAAAATGATATGTATTTTGAATCATAAATCATGGATAAAACTACAAATTTAAATCACATGTGATTTGAATTGCTCCAATTTGAATCACTCCTGCCTCTTTTTTTTACATTCTACATCTACACTACACTCATGGTCCAAGTTTTACTAGAATACATCACAACTTTTCATACATATGTACTTACAGAACTGGTAGGGCAGGCATAATCCTCTTTCTGAGGCTCAAGACAATTATTTGATTTCCAAGCACTCTGAGTAAGTTGTTGAATGCAGTTCTAGCCACACTTATTCGTGTTTTGATTTCTATAAGATGTCTGCCATTGTTGTTTATTAAAGCTCCTAAATACCAGAATTTGTTCACATTTTTTATTTCTTGTGACCTGATCATAATTGCCACTGTTTCATCGTTATTCTCTGTGAACCTTATAACTTTAGTTTTGTCTGCATTTATTTTCGTTCCGTCTTGTCAGTCCCACACTGTTTATTCAATCCATCATTTTCTGCAGCTGTGCTTTCGTTTTGCCAGCTATTACTTTGTCATCTGTGTAGCTTATCTCATTCATTCTTTTCTTTCGTTATTAATTTTCAGCCCCATATTTTCAATTCACGCTTCTGTCATGATGATATTGAAGAGTCATGGTGTGAGGGGACATCCTTGCCCTCACCACTCTCCTTATACTTTACTTAGGTATTTTCAGAATACTCTGTTCCGATCTTGGTATTTGATGAGCTTTGATACCAGAAGAAATTCCTTTTCAAAAACGCTATTTTGATAGAGTCTGAATACACCAACTGAATCATTCCATAATTATGAATGCTCAAGCACTTCAAGGGGTGTTTCAACTCGGAAGAGGGCAAAAACCACCCATCGGCATTGCCCTTCCCTTCAACCCAAATTTCACATTCAAAGACTAATTTTTTAGGAAATTTTCTTCCTCGCTCCGTTTGATTCAAGTCAACCTCTTGAAATTGATATACCTCGTGCATTTCGGAATAGTATTTTGAGAAAATTACCGCATCTTTTGCCAAATTTATTCTTCTGCTTCGCTTTTAAGAAAACCCTGATTACGCCACAACCACAGTTCAAAAGTAATTACAACTCTTAAAGACTTTTTGCAACACAGTGTCCCTACGGATCTGTACACGTACGACGTCTTAAAGCCAGTAAGTACGTAGTTAAGTACATGTCGTATAAGTACCTGTAGTCTCTCAGCTACACGAAATCTACCAGCAACCACGTAATATACGTACGAGTGTACCAAACCACCTATAAGTATACTAAACGGTAATTAATACACGAACCGCAAATTCCCCTACCTCACTGTTTACCCATTTATTGATGCTGAAAAAGCGGACGTCCTTTATGAGGAGAAAAAATTTTCTACAGCGAGTACAGTGCACAGGTTAGCGACCTTAGTGCACATAATCGGCATCGCGCTACTCGGTGTACACATTACACAGTATACACACTTTATAGTTGAACCTACAGTACGATGTACGTAAAAGAACAGAAAGAAAAAAAGAACGAAAAATATACGTACGTATAAGTGTACCGTGTGCGGTGTACGAGTATTTTTATTTATATGATAATGCTCGAAAGTTTTTATTACTTTTTTCACGCTAACTCTAGCGGCTCGGCAGAACGAGGCGCGCGCCGCATGCTCGAAAACTTACGTAGTGTTTTTTTCTGCACCTCTTTAAGATTTCCAACGTACACGTATAGGTGCTCCGAGGTTATCGACCTTTTCGCATATGCGAACCCGGCAAAGAGCGAAGAGTAAGGAAAAAAATTTCGTGTATAGCGTTACCACCAGCTGTAGCGTATATTTGATGGGTATGTGTTACGTATGAGTGTGTACTGTGTAGTGTGTAGGTTCATAAACCGCGTATATTTATATACATAATCGTCGTTTAAGCCTTACGGTATCGATAACAAATATCATACAATGTATAATATGCGTTCACCATAGGCGAAAATGCACCAGTCGATAGTTTTTCTGGTCACTAGCTAAGGTTACGAATTCTCAAATATATAACTTCTACATGGTAATTGAAAAATAAACCAATTTTTCGTTTCTAATCGAATGCAGAATTTAAATGTGAAAATTCCAACGTAGACATACCATCAAAAATTTTCATCATTAGTTGAACTTTTCAGAAATAACCTAACCTAAACAATAATCGTGTATAATGTACCTACAATTTAACAATCATACCTAATTAAAGCCATTTAAAAATTTACATGGAGCTGAATTTTTCGAACGATGAATCATGTGTCAACATTATAAGCAAGCATGTTTTAAATAGAAATGTTCTGATCACAAAATGAATCGGTAAAAATTTACTTCCCTCCCCCTCCCATTCTTCATAATTCCAAATATTGAAAACCGAAAATTGAGAATGATCACCAGTTGAGAAAAATTCTGTAAATTTAACTTCAAAATCACTTAATTGAAGTCAAGCACAAATTTTTGAATGTCGTCCATTATTAAAGATTTTATTGAGTCAAGTCAGGTTACAATAGAAGATGAGAAAAAGTCGAGAGAAAAATTCTAAAATTTTGTTTTAAAAATCAAATGGAAACCCCAAGATATGTTTTAAAACCACTGTACAAAAAAAAGGACAAATATTGTCAATTTTACCATTTGTTATAAAGTAAGAAGGATCGAGTAGAAATTTGATTTGATGAAAGATCATGTTACCCAAATTTCAAAGCTTAATATTTTGATTTTAAGCCGCTGGTTAGTTTTCGATTTTTGGAGAACTTGAAAATGGTCAAAATGATCCACGTTAATTTTTTTAAAATAGTAAATCACGGGGGGAAAAAATTAAATTTGGTTCGGAAGCCAAAAATTGACACCTCGAATCGATTTAGAGCATTTTGAAGCTAATAAAAAGCTATCAGCAAAAATCAATTTTTCTCCAGCGCTTTGGAATTTTTCCAAAATGTAATAATCATTTAGTGACATTTCGATAGGATCAAATTTTCATTTTCTGAGGGTGTCTGCAGAAACCTCAGGAGATCAGGGAGGGAGGATTATTCGAGTGCATTCGTCTATTTTCATATTTTCACCTCAAAATTATTATTTTGATGAAAAGCCAACAACTTGCAAAGCAGTTTTCCAAAATGAACCAATAAAATGAAAAAATTCACAACAGTAGTTCAAAATTTGGTTCCAAGATGTGAGTGGTGACATATTTCTCATGCAACAAATCAAATTTTAGCACCTTCTGCTTCAACGATCTAAATTTAAATTTCAGTTAGCAGTGAAAATCAATTTTTCGAGGGCTAATTAGGGTGCGGTGAGTCGTTTTTCATTTTTTTTCCAATTCGATGGAGCCCAACAAAAATTATAGCTGAATGACCACAACAAAATGAACGAGAAATTTAAAATGTTTAGGTCCATGTTCAACTACACACCCCCTTTCCTCAATTGGAAAATTTGAACATTTTTAACATGCGTCGAAAATTTTTTTTGTTCAGCTGATCTATCAATGACCACTTTCATACATAAATGAAAAACAGCTGTGAAATAATTTTACAATAAATTACAAAATTATCACATACTTCATTTTGAATTTTGGGCTAGGAGAGGGGGGGAGGTAACATTGACCAAAAAATAAAAAAAATTCCCCCCATTTTGTTGAGGTCATTTGACCTTGATTTTTTGCTAGGCTCCTTCCAATTTTGAAGAGAAAAAAAATTGAAAAACGACCCACCCTAATGTTCTCAGAAAATCACAAGTACCATTTTTCAATTAACCGATTTCGATTAAAAAACACGCATGACCTTTTCTCCCTTCTGACCCCTCAAAAAATTTTAAATAAATGAACATTAGAAAAGATTTTATTAAAAAATCCACACATATGACTTAGAAAAAAAATCATGAATCATATTTCCCATTCTCCTGTTTTTTTTTTTTTTTAGTGCACAGGAAACAACGCAACAGAAGTACATATTAATATTTTAATTATGTAATTATCAGCGCAGTAAAAGATAACGGAATGACACATTTATATGCCTTTCATTTTAAATCAACCCGTCGAATTTCAAAGTCACATGCTACTGTCCATTTTTTTTATAGTAATGCACATGTTTGTTCTGAAATTGCTCGATTTAATATAATTATAATACATATTTCAACAAAAATGGCCACACATTACACAGTAAATAATCCCCCTACGCCCCCTCCCTCCTGAATCTAAATGGAAACCATTTTTAATCATGGATTTATTTCCCAAATTTTTTGTAAGGCTAGACAAGCTGACAGATTTTCATAAAAACTGTAGAGGGGAATAGGAGGAGAAAGAGGAAGTGTGGATGGTGAATTGATCAGACAATTAGAGACAGACAAGCACCAGGCCAACTATACTGACTTATTTCCCATACTCACTCGCCCATCAATCCATCATACACACGTACACACCTTTCTTCGAGCAAATTGAAATCACTCGCCAGTGATCACCAAAACACAATTTACAATACTGCATCAATAAAATATGCATCAAGATAAATGGAAATTCCTTAAGGCAACATGTTATGACTGTAATATGTACAAGTGAATTTTTATCTCAAAACTATATTCGGACCCTGTAGGAGCAAGTAGAGTGTAGGAAACGTATTCGAATTTCGATAAAAGAAAACGTTATCGTTGATTTATTTATACTTCAAAATAATTCGTTACCGTGCCGGTAATTTTTATCGAATCGAAATTTATAGACCTCCGTAACCAATCGGCAATCGGCAATTACGCGATATGCAGTCGAACCAGCAAAATTTGCGAAAACAAAATCAACACCAATAGATATTATCGCGATTCCGAGAAGTTCAACGTTATCGAACATAGGTATCTGCTCGTAATTGCTTACGTTGGTTTTCTTTTTCGAACCCCTTCAGTTTCGAATTCTTCTTCCTCATCCTCTGAAGTATAAGTAGGTATGCGAAATATGAACTAGGTATCCCATTCGAGGAAAGTGATAAGTAAAATTACACTTTGAAAAATGGCCAATTCAACCCTTCGCCGTACGTATTATACTCGTACTTGGTTTCTCGATCATACTTATAATATCTGTGTATGCACATTTATGTGTAGAAGCTTATTACAGCTACAATAGGTACACAATACTCATATTTCATTTCAATGAACTTGGATAGGTTACTTATATCGGTAAATCTTTTCAGGTACAATAAGCTATGGTAATAAAACCAAGCCATAAAATCCATTCATATCGGCTATACATGCTTATTGTTTATATTACTTCGACACGAATCGCAAATAAAAATCATACTAAAATTTGAATCCTTAGCACTCGTACACGTAATAAAATAACCATCGTTTACTGTCGTACTACAATTGATATTTTTTGCCAAACGGTTACCGTTTTCTCTTCCATTTCTCCTTTCGATAACTTTTCGAAATCTTCGCTTAAATTATCATCGACTTGAAAAAATACACAAGCTGTACCTAGCTAGTCATATGATTATGATAAAAATTTCAATATCTAAGTCTGACCATGGCCTTCCCAAACATATTACTTATCGCAGTTGAATAATATTGAAAAAAAATGTAGACTATCGTGTAGTACGTATAATTTAAAATCTACTGTAATAGAAAGGCCACGGTCATTTAGATTTGTTTATTTATAAATTCGCTAATTCGAAAATTCGCGACGAAAGCGGAAGAAAAACACGTGCAAAACAAACCTTCTCGAGGCTTTCGACCTTTTTTTCACTCTCTTTTTTTAATCAAGTACCCCTCTTCAAATCTCTTTTCTCAGTCGGAAATAAAACTCGGTCGAAAATATTTTTCATCATTTGCAGGGTCAAGGTAACTAGATTATATTATTCTAGATAAAATTTATTTTCAAAAAATATTACACTCGAACTCTCTTCGTCGTCGTCGTCGTCGTACGCATTACATACGCTTAATTACTTTCACTATACATACTTTTAACCTTAGCTTTATCGTAGTGTTTTCTTAAGCGTCTGCTCTGCTCTCATTCTCCTTCCCCTCCTGTTTAGGTACAAGCGTGATATAAACGTGACATCTAAACAGAATTTAATACATTTTACGTGACACGTCATTTTTAAATTTAATTTCAAAAAATATATTTTTTTTGTAATTGGTTGATCATTTTCCAAGATTACAATTTTAAAATTTTAAATGCTATTCAAATAGGAAAATTCACTTTCCTCCCATTTACTCCTCCTCTTCACTCGCCTAGTTTTCTCGAATACGATCAATTTCGTATCAAAAGTCAAATCGGTCACAGAAAAGCACAGAACCATGGATACTACGTTACTTTTAGCTCGACACATGTCGATAAATATACGTGTACGTTTCCTCCGGTTAGCTTTTCCAAAATATTGAACGAATGGGTCGCATCGTAGCTTATTTCACATTCCTATACAAAAGTTACGAATGTTCAAGTTCGCTTTTCACAACGAAGCATTTGAAAACAGGCGCAGAGCGTATACAATTTTACCACAATGCACAGCACACAGATGCTGAAATTGGTTATAAAATTGCCAGGGTGAAGGGGGGGGGGGTCGTGTCTCTACGTACTTACGTTCAAATTACAATATTCTTTCCAATATACATTTATTTGTAGTGGAAATTTTATTGGATTTCGCCAACAGTTCGCCTTTTACCAATACAAGTTATTCCAATAGATGAAAACTGAATTACGTGAAATTTTTCCCAAACGTTGAATTCAACTCGTGATAAACACGTATATGACGATATTGTAGTTTTGAGTTGGTATTTGACGCGCGAATTGATCATTTTCTTCGAGAATTCCATTTTCCATTTTCGCGCAATGTGTATGTTGGTTTTTTGTTCGTTTCTGGAAAAATTCTTTGGATATTTTGCGGTTTTTTCTCCCTTTTCGAAATATACTCGTAGGTACTTATTACAGTATTTTCGATTTTGTATTTGCGGAATCAGTATTATTTCTGTTTTCTCTGTTCCGGGTACTTCTGTCATAATTTCGATTGTTTATTTCGTAAAAATGAATTCGTATTTGTGGTGCTGAATCTTTCAATTCATCGTAACGAAATGCTTCGAGGTGTGTTTTTTTTACCTACGTACCTACTCATGTATGTATACTGAATTGTACTCGTAAGATGTTATTCTATTGGATTTTCATCGGTGATATAACTTGTGAGGGAGAAAGGTAGTCGAAAGATTCAATTCAATTTGTTCATTTGCGCGTACAAGTAGAGCTTTTATCAGAAATCACTGCAGTGTAAAATAACTCACATTGAAAAATGACACGAAATATGATTTTAAACACCTTTACATTATGTATCTCGACTAAATGATATTTTATACTGCTAGAATTGGCAATAATAATGTACATTTTCCAATCAACAAGCGTTTTAGAGATGTATCCTCTTAGAAGCTTTTACGTTTCAATTCACATTAATTTGCACAAGTTTGAAGCATACCAAATTTTTCTAGAACGACTGTATAATTTTTTCGTAAAAATTCCGTGAAAAGTTTGCTTGGTGAAAAATTTTCGAGGATGTGATGATAATCGCATATTGAATAGCAAAAATTAATCACCAGTCAAAATTTCAAGAGCTAAAGTGCATTTTTCGATTTTTGCTGAATTTTTGAAAATTTTTAGGCCAAAAATGAGGAAAAAACCAAAATTCAACCAAATTGACCTAGGAAGCTGAATTTAGATGTTCGACCTGCTAAATCGTCTGAAAACTGTTTCAAACCGTTTTGAACGGTTCTGGAGCTTCCAGCATATTTTTGAAACTTGAAAATGCAGCTGGAAAGCCGAAATTTATTCTGCAAGCCAATTTAAATACCCAACGAAGTCGATTGCGATTGGATTTCAAGTCGTTTTGGAGCCTCCAGCGACTTTCTGAAAATTACTGAAGACTCCAGCAGGTTTTTGAAATTTGAAAAAATTACCACAAAATTTCATCAAGTGGAGTTGGAAATCCGAAATTAAATCTGCACTCCAATTTCAACACGTCATCAAGTCGGCTTCAGGTGGGTTCAAGTCATTTTTTGGAGCCTCTAGCGACTTTTTGAAAATTCTTGGAGCCTCCAGCAGATTTTTGAAAAGTCGCTGGAGGCTCCAAAATGACTTGAATCAACCAGCAGTCGACTTAATGGCGTACTGATATACTTTTATGAAAATTTTAAGCATCGAAAATCTGTGGAAGGCTCCAGTTATTTTCAAAAATTCACTGGAGGCTCCAAAACGGTTTGAAATCCATCAGCAGTCGACTTAATAGCGTGTTAAAATTAATTTTCAGAAATAATTTCGGCCTTCCAAATGCATTTGATAAAATGTTGAGGGATTTTCAAGTTTCAAGAATCTGCTGGAGGCTCCAGAACTGCTCAAAACGGTTTGAAACTGTTTCCAATCGATTTGGCAGGTCGAAAATAGGACATATCCCAAATTTCAGCTTTCTAGATCAATATGGTAAAATTTTGATTTTTTCATCCAAAATGATTTCAAAACGACACGTTTCTCACAAAATAAATCAAAATTTGATCAAATTGGCAAAAATGACTGAAGTTTGGGTTGAACTTCATTTTTGGCTTCCCGAGTCGTTGGTGATGATTTCAAACTGTTCTGGAGCCACCAGCAGATTTTTGGATTCTCCAAGTTCTACTAGAAAGAAAAAAAAATGAAAATCGGGTAAAAATGGAATTTGAGCACCAATAAATTTAGTTTGATCATCTTTGTGAACCTTTCAATCGATTTAGGCACATATTTTCAAAATTTTCCCGGTTCAAGTACAAAGTTTTCTCCATCGATTATTTTTGAAAAAAAAAATAAAAAATTTGAAAACTTTGGGTTTGAACCAGCTCAAAAGAATTTTGAAATCGATCGAAAGGGTCACAAAAATGGTAATTCCGAATTTTTAGGCGTTGAATTTCATTCCCACTCTGCTTACTTCGTTTCTTCTAAAGAATTTGAAAATCTTCTGGAGGCTCCAGAATCCAAAACGGTTCAAAATTATCATCAGTCGACTCTGAAGGTCAAAAATAGGGTACCCAATACCTATAAACCCAAGTTTAGTTTTTTTTACATCAATTTGATCAAATTTCGATTTTTTTAAAAGGAATTAAACCTTTCTAAATTTTCTAAAATTCGTTAAAAATCGAAAAAAAATGAATTTCAACTCCTGAAATTTTCGCTGGTGGCGTATTTTGAGATCCTCTTTCTATTTCTTTCTGTCCAATTCGAAAATTTTCGTATTAGAAAATTCTGCATTCTACATTCTTTAAAAGCAGCTTCATTCATTTCAGAATATTTCAAAAAAAAAAAAACAAACAAACAAACAGATTTTTGAGCACTTCATTTTGCAAAATAATGAATTCCGTTTTTTTTTCTGTTTTTTTTTTTTTTTTTTTTTTTTTTTTTTTTGTAACAGACACCTAATTAATTTGACGCAAGAACGCAAGATTTTTAAAAATAAAAATTTGAAAAAAGCATAAGTTTCATCCTTGGGGCTGCACCTTTAGATCTCAAAGGGTTAATTAAACTATAATTGTATGGACTCTTTGAGCTCAAAATTCACATCGTGCTGGCTAGCATAAAAATTTACATAATTTCGCCTGTGAATGCTCCGTTCTATTGACAGGCGAATAGTTCGATTTTTAAAAAACGAATCGTTTTCAAACGACACTCTATTTTCCGAACTCTCTTTGAAAGAATTTCCATTCACTTCTCGCTTTTGAATGATTAGTTCATCTTAATATAGGTAAATAGGAACTAATCATAGATTTAGAAACAACAAACTATAAATGCGTTCCTAAAAATTTTAAATCTCCATGAATATCAATAAATAATAAAGTACTAGTCCAAATGTGGTAATTTTACGATCAATTTTTCCATCGTGTGATTCAATTCGACATCAGTGTTACCAATTCTTCTGCTAATAATTTGAAAAAACGTAATGTACCTAGGACATTTGAAATATTTACTAGAATAGGCAACGAAAGAGTAATGAAAAAAGCTCGATCATCGATCATATCGATCGAATAACCTGCAGCAGAGAACAACAATGCATTTGAAATCTGAAGCATCTCCACAAAATATATCAGAGAACAAAAGAAAGGCGACGTTTGCACAAACGTAATACTCCCCCTAACACCCTTGTATATTTCTTTCTAGAATGAAATAATCTCGACGCAGTCTAATACCTCTACCTAAAGCCAATTCCAATACCTGAAATTTCTAGCAACTGCGATTAGTCCAACGACATATTCGAACGGCCCCGGACACGCTGACTTCGCACACAAGTCACGTCGCCGGGAAGACCGCGAAAAGACTCGTTAAGACGAAAAAGGAATAAGTCGATCGTATCACGGGTCCATTATGCATGATTATCAGCAGGATCCTGGCGGAGGACTTATAACCATCTCGCAGCATTATTCATCACCACTACCAATACCACACGTAAATATTCCCAACGTAGCAGTACAAGACGTACCAACCAATCGTGATCATTTTACTTGTAATCACCAGTCACAAAGTATAACACATCGTCTCCATCAGCCAGTGGCAATCATCGCCTTAAAAGCGGCCGATAGGCAACCATGGATGCGGCGGCAGCCGCCTTGGAAGAGTTACTCAGCACCGGAGACGATCCATCGTCCGGTGCCGGACGAACGGCCGCCTCAATGTTGGGGTGGCATTCGCATTCGGGCGTAATGGGCCCCCTCAGGGCGGCTCACGATGCCAGCGGTCGGTTTCGCGGCGGAGGCGGATCCGCCGCTACCGATCACGATTTAACCATGAATTCGTCGTCGTCTCTGACTGCCGATGATGTAACCAGTACCACTCCTCCGCCAGCTACCAATTCGTGCCTAGCACCCCAACTTTCACCGAATAATCCATCCGGAATCAATAACGTTAACGGCGCTGGCCATCCCACTAATTCCATCAGAGGTAAGTCATGTTTTAACTCTTTTACTCTCTTGTTAAACCTGCGAGTCTGCTGCGCCATTTGTGTAGTGCAGATCAGAGCACACGTTGTACGAAGGCGGCTTTCCAAGCGCCTGCACCACATCACACATCAATCAATACCGAATACAACACACATGACACACGTGTGTCGAGTAGATAGGTACAGGGTGTTCCAGAATAACCTTTCACATTTGTTTTTCTTATTACTCTGAGAGAAAAATGTTTACAAAAATTCTTTTACAACCAAAATGAAGTAGAAACATGCCGTTTTTAGACCGTATATTTGAGTTTCCATTAAAAATCAAGTTTTAAAAATTTTTTCATCGAGATATTTTCCATCATTTTTGACACATTCAACCGAACATTTTTTCAAATTATTGAACACTTCTCTTCCTATCAGTCTCGACTCACGATTAAGATTACCTAGAAGATGTTTCAGAGTCCTAGATTCATCCTGATACACTTTTGACTTGAGGTAACTCCATAAAAAAAAATCATAGGCTGAAAAATCAGGGGATCGAGGTGGCCTTTAAATTTCTGTGTTCAACGAAATTATTCAATGTCCAAAGTGCTCACGCGCTAAACATATTGTGTTGGTCTCTGAATGATAGGTAGCTCCAACATGTTGGAACCAAGTAAGTAACTCTATTTTATCTGCCTTTCAGTTCAGGAACAAGAAACTTGTTCAACATTTTGCCTTACCCCTCACCATCACTGTTTCATTAAACACACATGGTCCCACTACACCAACTTTAGCCACGCCCAACCAAACAGTCAACTTGATGGCGTGTAGAGGTTTCTCGAGTATTATCAAAAGATTCTCTGTACACTTGAAGCGCACATTCTGTATATTCACTTCACTGTTTAGATAAAAATGAGCTTCGTTACCGATGAGTAAAGAGTGAAGGGGTCCAGGAGTCTTTATTTTTAAAAAAAGACCTTCACAGTAAACGTACACTGTACAGCCATCTACTTCTCCAGGACAAAAAATAACTATTGAAACATAATTCGGCATGCTTTGGCTACCTAGAACCGCCTTTACCATTCCCCTAGCTCCACTTGAACACAGATCAGTGGTTACCAAAATGTGAAAGGTTATTCTGGAACACCCTGTATATGTACCTAACTACCTATAGCTATTTAGATGATTGAGCATTTTTATTCTTAATTGAATATAAAGAAACAATTTAGCGGACTCGAAGCATTATCAAGATGATCTTTGCACAAGATGTATACAAATCCTCCTCTTATCTGCTGTCTATCTACATAGACACAGTCTTACACTCCAACTTTGGTACACTTCACACATCCCAGGATATTACACAATCCATCAATGCCAATTTATCCTTGGCAGTCGCATTTTTCTACGAGCTCGCCTCTCTGATCGGGTATTTTACACCCTCTAATGTGTAATGTATGGCTCAAAATCATATTATAGCGTAACCCAATCGAACAATGCGATTATGATATTCAATTATACGCGAGAAAAATTCCTCGACGCCAACCTTCGAAATCGGTGCAGTCGATGTCGTTGATAGGTAAGGTATACCTACACGTGCGTTAAAACCAAAACATAGCCATACAACGTTGAAAAAAATGGGAAAAAGTAACGCAATAACTAATCTATCATTGACCCTGGTCATAGTTGTTACTTATTATCAGTAGAAAATAAAAAACCTGGTACCAACAAAAAATATTATAACAAACTACAGACAACACGTTGTTGGTTTTACCGCAACAAGGACGTTGTCGTCGTAGCACATTAATCGATTAAAACGCAATCTTTCTCTCTTACTCGGCCAATAAACACCTCTACTCAAATACCGGTTCACTTCTAAAATTTTCCCGCAAGCCGACAATTCATTATTATAGTTTGTTTACCGCCGTCCGCCAATGCGGGACATCGATCTTCGGCCGAATCTACACCTCGATCATGCGGGTATTTACAAGATACCCAGTTCGATTACCTAAGCGTTCGGTAGAGTAGGTCTAGGCGCCCATAATGATTTCTCAAAAAAATACGAGTACGTGGTTGTGTGCCATACTCAGTCATAAACGAGTAAATGAACTCATATTATAGTCGTAAAAGCATGAAAACGCTTTCAAGTTTTCAAGCTATTGCCTCACACATCTCGCAGTGCACATTTTCGAAAAGTCTAATGACCCTTTTTGAGATGAATTCTGTAAAGGCGATGACGCTTATGACGGCGACAGCAGCTCCGGATGCTGCGGACTAATGCACCAAATTCCAAATTATAATAAACCATGTTTCTTGTCTTCGAAATGTACAAAATAATACACAAATACTCGTATATTTGACTACGAGGCACTATTCCAGTAACGTGTGAATGTTTGGAATTCGCGGAAACTGCGGTGGCGATGGTGACGATGGCGGTGTAGCCAACGTTGCTGCTGCTGTTTTAGTGTTTGGAGCGCAATGTGTGACGTAGATGTACGCAAACGCGTATACTTTTTGTATAAACCAAAGTATGAACATTCATTCGTATATGTGGTAACTGGTAATGTACAAAGCGACGTTGTCTATTATAACGTCAGCGTTTTATGGTTATATGTACTTGATGCGGATGCGTATAACTGCAAGTACGAATGGCCATAAGAGAAAAGAGCTGGAGAGAGGAAGGGGAGGGTGATTTGAGTTGGGGAAACGAGAAAAAAAAGAGCATATGACCAATTTATTTGATGAGTCAAATATTTCCCCAACATCTCCCCAAAATTTCACAATTGATACAAACAATTCATAAAAAATCGTTGATTCAAATGAGCATCCATTCAAAAACTTGGTGCTTCTGCAGAAACCCTCAGACTTCAAAATTCACAAAATAGTGATTTCTAGAAAAAAAAGTGGTCTCATTTAATGGTTTATCAATTTTGAGACTATGTTTAAACATTTGAATACTCATCACAAAAAAATCAAAATTCGAAAAAATTCAAAAAATAAACAAATTTTAATTTTTTTGCTGTGAGTGTGATTTTTATAAGCTTTTTCATGAAATACGTCAGAAAGAGGTCAAAATAAGACAACTGAATAAATTCAAACTTTTTTTGATGTTTGGAATTGAAAATTGAATTTTTTTGAATTTTGATTTTTTTTTGTGATTAGTTCATTTTATCGAGTGAAAGGGGGTTTTCAACTTTTTTTAACAGATACGTAAAAATAGGGGTCAAATGGGTCAACTTTACCAATCAAAACTTTGTTTCATGTTTTAAATCAAAAAATCACATTTTTTTTGCAAACTTTAAATGTTTTTAAATCGACTTCTCGACAAGTTACCATCCCAATTTTTTAATATGTTGTTCAGCATGAACAGTTGTCCATAATATATTTTTTCAGAATTTTTGAGATTCGGAACGATATAAAAACCACATTTCGAAACTTTTTGAGCTAATTTTTTGTACGAAAAAAAGTGGCAACACTGATTCTTATGATATCACCAAAAAGCCTCTCAAAACCCCTAACTATGGGAAAAAGTTCCATTTTGGTAGGTATAGCGGTTATCGAGTAATCCACTGCTGAAAATGGATGATATTTTAGGTTCACTGAAAACTTTTACACCCCCTGGCTGCCTTTAAAAATGGGCTAGAGGGCTGCGATTTGCGCCATTGGTCATCCCTTCGGAAGGTCTTTCCACAGGAAAAATTTCAAAAAAATCCCCGAACCCCCCTACCACTTCTTGGTCCAATCGACGTGGAATGACCCAAAATTCACAAAATTAAGATTTCTGGAAAGAAAGTGGTCTCATTTAATGGTTATCAATTTTGAGACGATGTTCAAACTATTGAATTTTTTGAAACCCAAACTAAATCGCTAAATAGAGTTGACGCTCAATCAGTGAATGGGAGAAGTGTTCAAGAGATAATTCAAACTTTTCAAGCGAAATTTTGACACTTCAGACGTTAGAATGATAATCAAAATGCTGGAAATGTGACGATTATTTCTTGCGGCAGTTTTCGTGATTTTATAAAGTGGAGGTCAAAATTTCACAATTATATTCAATTCACAAAAATTGATTAAAAAAGAATTAAGAAATCAACGCCCACTCTTACATTTTCGGCTGTGGTAGTGATGATGATGACAGAGTGAGGGGAGGGGTCAAGGACTTTTCCAATAAAATCAAGTTCTTTGCGTTTTGAAGTTACGAGTAGGTAACGACCAAAAAGTGTAAGCAATAACAAAAATTTTCAGTGCTATTGACCTTCCTCCGGGAGGCAAATGATGCTTTTGGAATTTGAAGTCCGGAGAAAAACTTCAACAAAGACCGATGTCACGATGGATTTGTCGAAATGACGGTTTGGGAGGGATGAAAGGCGCCTACTAAATCGAAAAAATGAAAAAAGATGACCTTTCGATGACCTTAGAATGAGCAAATTTTCACATTAGGACGATATTTTTTTTTGATGTATGATTTTTATAGAATTTTTTTAAGCTGATCACTGGAAAAATTCATCAGGTCAGGATTTTTCACAATTTCAGATTGATGAATTTCACGATTTTATTCAATTTCTATATTTGATCCATATTCTGTAATTTTCCACAATTTTTTTTTTCTCACAACTGAGCTTTTTTGCGATATTTTGCTCAATTTTTATGACATTTCTACAAATTTTCGCACAATTTTGCTCAATTACACCGTTTAAAAAAAAAACAATTTATGGTAACTTTCAGAAACAAAGGGAGAGGGGGAAGCAATTTAATAATAATTTTTATAATATGTACCTATACCTACCTACCTACTTTCTTCATTTTTGACAATACCAAATCATTCAATTCTGAGAATATTTTATCATTTTTTGTAATTGAGTTAAATTTTTGGCCAAAAGG
Organism: Planococcus citri; assembly: GCF_950023065.1. NCBI lineage: Eukaryota > Metazoa > Arthropoda > Insecta > Hemiptera > Pseudococcidae > Planococcus > Planococcus citri. Next base: position 34,819,047 of record NC_088680.1, read on the forward strand.
ATGACTTTTTGATGTCTTTGATGACCTGGTAGACAGAGAGGGGAAGTGGTAATTCTAGAAAATTCCGAATAAATCGTCAACTGCTTTTTTAAAAAAAATATTCCATCTTGTTCCGAATTTTCCAAAAAATCTTGAGAAATGAAAATTTTTGACGCAATTGAGTAGAAAATGCAATGTTTTTCAGAAAATAATTTTCCAAAAAAATTACGTTCTGAAAATTTTGAAACTACCAAATTCACGGGTGAGATTTCCTATCATCATTATCTAAAACTCAAGTGGAAAAAGAATCAGGTGATTGGTTAAGCGAAACGAGGACGACATTTTCAAAATTGTGTTTTCAATTTTCTAATTACTCATTTTTTTTCAATTTTTAATTCAAAAAAAATCAAAATTTCTAAATGTTAAAAGGTTCTAAAAAAATCAGAGCTTATAGCCCTCAAACTCATGGCCATTCAGTGGTTACCATAAATTGGGACTCTTCAAAAAATATGGGTTCGTACATTGAGATTCTGTTGTTTTTTTTGCTGTATGTTGAAAAGGTATTGGGTATATTATTTGAATAGTATTTTCGTATAACCTATTCAAATTATTCCTTTTTGCTCTCAAGCCATAATTCATCAATTTTTTCAATCGTCTAGTCAACATTCTTACAAGAAATTATATAAGTGAAACATCCTTCTATCAAAATTTCGGACTTTAATGAACTAAAAAAGAAAAAATAACTTCCGGGCCATAGATTTAAAATCAATTGAGTATAAACCGAAAATAAATCAAAAATATACATAATAAATTGCAAAAAAAAATCCACATCAGTATTTTAAAAGTTTCAAACTATTTTCTTTGTAAAACAGAATAACTTTTAGCAATTGTCCCGAAGTTGCATTAATCGGAGAAAAAGTTTTCACGTTTGTCTTCCTCGTTAGCGACGTTAATAGTTCATCTGTCAATTTTTGGTGGATAAACGAAATCACTCGTATCTCAGAATTAAATTTTAAGACCACTCGAACGGACAAGTTTTTGTGATTTGTTTTTCAAATCCTCTTATAAAAAAAAAAATAAATAATAATATCATTACAAGGAGACAAAGGTACCTATGGTATTTTCAAAATAGAAAAAATTCAAAAAATCAATTGTCTTGAAATTTTTCCCATCATTATTATTATTATAGACAAAATGATCCGAATTTCTCTAAAAGCCTTTCTTAATTTCCAATCACACCATAATTATTCAAAACGATTCATCACTAGGTACATATTCACAACAAATTCCCAATTTTTCATTTGTGGAAGAAAATATTGCAAAAAATTTTTTTTCAGTTTCTATAGGTAGTCAAATTTTCAAAATCTCTATCAAGCTTTCTACATTTTTTAGTTTATTTTTTCACGAAGTGAAGACGAAGGTGAAAACGTGAAATGATTCAATATCTTCAAATGCTCAGACATTATGAATCTTTTTCATGCGTTCATTTTTTCCCTTCTGCCTCCCTGTCCCTCTTCCACAATAAAGATTTACCCACATCAGCACAATAACATTCCTAAATAGACAACCATCAACATATTGCGCATATTTTGAGTTTAATTTGCGTACCTATTTCAAGCATCAAACTTCGCATAATAACAGAAAACTTGATAATGCAGTTATTTTTGACAGTTAAAATTGATGCGGTGACCGGTGGCCACATTTAATAAAATTCTAAGTACTTGTACTACATATAGGGTAAATTTACACATGCATAATATATGACCAACGCGGATATGAGTAATTCGAGCATTACAATACAAAAATGACTAAATTTAAATAACCGTAAAACCTCCAAAAAAACACACACACCAAAACTATAACCTATTCAAACGACAAAATGTCATCGTATGTACATATCTGATAAAATTTCAATTTCGACACGTCTGCTGTATCGTCGTTCAAAGCTCCAGAGCAGAAAATCGTCTCCGAAACACGACGCTTTTAATTACTGCGTAAAATACAGCAAACACAAATTAATAACATCTTACAAAAACCAATCCACGAAGATGAAATAAGATTACAAGACTCGTCGAGATGAAGGGAAAACGTGTAGGCAGTTTGGTTGAGAAAAATCTCTTAATAGGATGTCCCTTTTGCGGCCTAGTAAACTTTTGTACAAAAGTTGAAACGACGACAGCACTTTGTCGAGTTGAAGAACATCGTTGGCGTTTTGTTAGCGGATTAAAGTTATACCATTATCGATTGAACATATTGTACAATGCTATGTACTCGATGCCATCACCTCCGGTAACATTTTAACGGAGAACCGTTAAAACGTGTTGATTTTAGACGTAAACAATGGTACTACGTACTATGCTTAATGTATATACATTAATCTAGGCGAAATGTAAAATGTCACGATGTACTGAATCGTGCCTATTTACCTTGTGTATGCGACGAAGAAGCCTGTGAAAATGGCAACACGCTATTTTTTTTCACAAGTTAGCTGAAGTGTACGTATTTGATTATGGATGTGAAATATGTATGAGCCTATATACATTTTAAAAATATATTCTATTTCTACCTTGAAATCTATAAGAGAATACCTACAACTAATCATAAATAAGATTCGAAGTGTACCTACATACAAACATCGAGCTAGTAGCTAGCTAGAGGTAGGTACCTGCACGTTGAGATATTTTCATCGTCATATAGGCTACTTAAACGGTCATAAAACTTAAGCTATTGCTATTAATCTTCGTGCATCGATTGAGAAGAAAAAAAGAGTTGTGAAGAGAGAGAGAGAGGGAAAGGGAAAGAGTATTCATAAATTCGTGCGCCGTTATTATTGTTAATGAATTATAAATCGAACGGAAATAGATGTTATAAAAATAATAACTACCTTCTGCTATGTACGTAGCCTTCCGGTAAATGAAAGTAATTTTGATAACGAGAAAATAGGTCTAATTGAAAACAATACACAAGTCGACGGTAATTTAATTAACACGCGTCTATTATTATAGTCGAGATATTAATGCGTGAAGTTCTTTCTCTCTTTCCTTTCTTCTTTCTTCGCTGCAGTTCGTAATATTATTACACTAGTACCTCGTTATAAATGAAAGAATATTAGGCCTGGAGAAATGATATGTGTGCGGTTGTGCGATGGTCAGTGAGCCTACAATGTTCAAATGATCGCAACACATTGCGTAATATTATTTTTCTGCATAACTCGGTTCCGAACCGCGCACATGGCTACGCAGAGTTACGGCTCAGATAACGCGACAATCTTTATTAGTTCCGGAATGAAGCATCCACACAACGTTATTATACCTACTGCATCATCATCATACATAGTACCATTATATGGTTTCAATTATCATTTCTGATTTCGCATTTGCAATTCGAAGTGGAAAAATCCCAAAAGCGCGGGTCAACGATGGTGTTTTGGGAAACTCATCCTTCGCCCTTTGCATTAGATTTAGAAGCAAAATGTAGGGACGAGAACTGGCGATGGCGCAAAAAATCAAATCCAAGCTCGTAAAAATTCTCGTTAAATTATTATCGATAATACGTATACTATTTTCATGGCAGTGGGTCATTTATGGATTGGAGGTCAAGGCGTATTTATATCGTACCCTTTATATTATGTGGATGTTTTAGAAATGGGCGATATTGTAAACAAAAATGCTTATAAGCACTATACTATCTTACCCGTCTACGAGTAATTCGACATAATTTCCATAGTACTGTTTTGAAATCTTCATTGAATCGATTTCCAGAAATGCATTTTCCCATCCCCTTTCCTTCCTATTTTACACCCAATGGTTTGATTTTAATCTTGGAAGTAGATAGGAACAATTTTCAACTTTAATACAAATTAATAAATCAAATGGGCAAATCAATTTTTTTTTTCTAATAGAGAAGATCGAAAAATATCATGAAAAATATACCTACATCGAACAAAATTATTTGAAAGAATTATTCTCGTTTGCGAACGAATAATTCACATCTTGAATATTATTTTTTTTTTGCTGAAAAACAAATTTTCAGAGATCTTCTTTCAGCTCTTAGCTCACAAAAATGACTCAAATTCAATTCGAAAATTTTCAGACCCCCTACCCACACCCCCACCCACAAAAAATTCACATTTCAAATTACAGTATTTTTTGCAAATAGGTAAGAACAAAAATTTTGTATCAAATTTTTTTTACTCTAGTTCTGTTTCTCTTGTTTTTTTCCACAACTTTTATAACTACTTACAGAAGTACATAGATTTCAGTGCAGAAAAAAATTGAAAAAGTTTCAATTCAGCACAAACCTCGATTCCAGTTAAACATTCAATGTTCTGCTCAAAATACAAATACCTATTCTGAAACATGATCACACTCTCTACTTATGGAAAATTATTTCAAATTCTACAATTTTGTTTCTATTCACTTCGAAAAAATCCTAAATTTTATCTAAAAATTTATTTTTTTTGTAATAAAAAAATTAAAAAACTCAAATTTTTTATTCAAAAAAAAAAAAAAAAAAATGTGGAAAAAATTAAGACGTTTACGAAAAACATGCAGAGGTACAAAATGTCATAGCATGAAATTTCCTACTGGTGAAAAGTGATCAATTTTCTCCAAGAAACTTCAGTTTTGAAATTGTAGTAAAAAATTGGAAAGTTCGACTTCATTTCTCAAATTAGAAACATCAGAGTTGAAGAAAGTACAGATTAAAATTACCATCTTAATTATTCATTTTTTTTTAAATATTGAATTTTAATTTTGTCAAACACAAAAAATTATGCAAATTTTTTCACCTCGAATTGCGATTTTGGCAACCAATTTAATTGGTAAAATTACGAACATTATGCTCTAATTTGAAATCAGGGGTGAGAATGATTCAAATTATATCTTCTAGATTCGAATAATTTTTTTTTAGCTGTAGGGTTACTCATCTTTTGATGCCTTTTGGATGATCAAATGTCACTTTTGATGACCTTTTTTAATAAGAAAATTACATGGGCCTAAAATTCGACTTTAATGGACGATTTTTATGGAATTTACAATAATTTCATTACTGAAATTTCATCAATTTTTGATAATTTCTACGGTAATTTTACCATTTTTATGACGTGATTTTTAAAAATGATTTCTCGTAACTTTCTGCAACTTTTTTCTCATAATTAAACATTATTGCGATATTTTGTCCAATTTTCATCATGTTATATTAATTTTTAGTCAGTTTAAATTATTTTTATGACATGTCAACAGATTTTTCACAAATTTTTGCAAAATCTTGCATAATTATACTATTTTTTTTTCATTCAAGGTAACTTTCAATACCCCGAAAATAAATTTTGAAACTTTATACGTTTTGAATTCTTGAATTTTCAATTTTTCAATAATCTACTCGATTTATGTAGAATCTCACCCTTTTAACTTTTCAGACACATGGTCGTTTTCTTAATAGTTCATAAATTTTTATACCTATTAGAGTAATTATAAGTGATTTTTATGCTATTGTACAATTTTTAATGATACTATGCTAAAAATTTTCAGTTTTTTTCAGTTATTTTTAAAAAGGGGAGGGGGTGGAAACAGTGCGTTTAATTTTTGCACAAAAATATGACTTTTTGATGTCTTCAATGAGCTGGTAGACACTTTGAGTTGGCAACCATGCATTATGACCGATTCATTCGATTTCGAACGATTCTTTGCTCGGCGTAAACGATGAGTCGGTTTTTGAGTGAATCGTTCGTGAAAGATTCATAAATGATCATTTTCTAGTCCTTCTTAGTCGTTCGCAAACGGTTCAAAGCTGAATCATCGTTTGCGAACGATTCCTTAAATCTCAAATCAACTCATTATTCGTGATCGCGAATGATTCACTTCAAAGCACTTTTTGTTCGCGCACAAGTTGTTCAAATCGAATAGTATCGTCGTTCAAGAATGATTCCTCATCCTTAACGATTCATTTCTGAATTATGATTCCTCACCACATAAATCGTTCACGAATGAGTTGCTCAAACTGATTCATCATTCGTCGTGAACGATTCATTCAAACTGATTATTATTCTGAATAATTCATTCCAAGTCACACATGGTTTGCGAACAAATCGCTCAAAGTGAATCTTCGTTCACGAACGATTCATTCAATCTGGTTTTTCCCACCATTTCCCTGCAATCTATCTCTATTTTAGGGTGCATCGAACGTCTCCCCCGCAATCACTCAAATTAATAATTATACATCAAAATCAACCCTCCTACACTGGTCATTCACGTACGTGTTTTTCTGCGACGAAATCATTTTGAGAATCACTGCCTGGTTGACGCAGCGCACTACTTATACACACGCATAACAATGTGTAAAGACGACGGGACGGGACGATTCAAAGCAGGTAAAGGTAAAACAGATAAACAGTTAACCTCACGCAACTGTGTCTGTTAACTGTTCACCGCTGCTTTACCGTTACTTTATATACTGACTACTGTGTCAATAAAAAATGAAAAAAACCACGAGGGAGAACTGGTTACTATTCTATACGCAGTTATTGACGCTTTATACCATATTTCAGGTTATACCTGGCGAACGTTTAGAAAAAACAATATATTTTTTGCTTCTGGTGCTACACACACGTACCTATACCTATGTAAATTGATATGCAAACATAGAGTGAACATTTTTTTACATATTTGGTCGCATACCTATCTATAGTCATTGATTTATGCAATAGTAGGGACACATATCCTGGCATAAATAAATATACGTCGATGATCTATCGTCAATGAACCTACGTAGGTAATCGAAATTTGCGTCAAAAAAAATAGCAAGAAGTTCCTCGAGCTCTTAATATGAGTATGTACTTGAACAACTGCAGCAGTAACAATCCATACCATGAAACCTTTTCCAATTCCTATATTTCCTATCCCTACCATACCGTTATACCCTGTTGGAAATTCACACTAAATTTAGGTCACACGTTCTGTACACGAAATTCTCCACCTTGGTAACCTGTTGTACTCTGAATATTATTACGACGGAGTTTTAAAAAAAAAAGTTATTCGAATACGTGAAAAAGTACACATACACGAACAGAAGCCTGTTGCCACATCTGTATTTACTCATATAAACGCGATTCCGTATTTCTATCCATAAATTTATGGTCGTATGTACTTCGACCAACACCAACTCCAGCGTCGATGACGTACGAAAAAAAAGAAAACAATATCTAGAACGACGCGCCAACTGCGAAAGTAAAATTACCAGCAATAATAGAAATACATACACGCAAATGTGAGAATGATTTTAGTCGATTAGAGTACCTATAGCCTATGTAATCATAGCTATGTGTAGGTATAGGACACATTTCTATGTTCTAATGTGCTCTCACAGCGAGTACGAGTAAGTACAGCTTATACCTCCTACAATTTGTGGTTACATACTATGGAATGGCACACGTACACGTAGAATCGATAATCATCACGAGTATTTTTTTAATTGAACCAGCATTAATAAGCATTTAACAGCGATTGCGTAAATCATCTCGTCTCTCGCGAATCGACCTTTAAACTCTCCACAGGATTCGAAAAAAAAACTGACAATATTTGGCAACGTTGCTATAGGACTTGTAAAAAAAAATTGCAAATTTTTTTTCTACCCTAAAGAAAAACATGGCTAGAATATTCATCTGCATAGCGACACTACCATAACCGAGATCAGAAATACGAAAATTTCACCGTTTTAATTACTTTGTACGTATAATATGTGGTGTTTTTTCCACATTTAATCTCTTTCGGAAACATTGGTATCAAAGATCAAATTACAAAAGAATTTTTTTAGGTCGACTACGTATTACAAAGATTCTAAACTCGTCGACGAGATAATACCAGCTTGAGGGATGCGAGGCAAAGGTAAAAGGCAATGCACAGTTGCACACGTATCGTTTATTTGATTTTTTTTTCGTACTTACAGGGAACTACATTTATACAAAGTTCACAAAAAATTTTTACACTCATACGTGACACTCTTCAACAAAGCATACATAATCCTATGGTTTGTGCGAAGTAGGAAAAGAACCTATTTATTCGTCAAAAAAAAGGGGAAAATTATAACAAACACGCTGAAAACGGAAACATTGCTGGAATGAGGAAGAGAAAAACCGAAAGCTAGGGTATAATTAGTAACATTTCCATACTCTGTGTTATGCCTCTGCCTCTCGTTCGCTTTTGTACTCGTATGTTGTGTACGTATCTCGTTGACGAACGTAGAAAAGACTACCAAAAAATGAGCAATGCATACTCGTATGTAGGTACTTATGTAGATAGGAAATTCGTAGCATTTGACAAAAGTTCTGTCGTTGAAAACTACATAATATATTGTGGCCTAAGTGCTAGTTAATCGTTTCACGTACCTACTAGTTCACTTGTGTTTGTGTGGTAGGTACCGTAATTACCTCGAGTAAATTGGGTAATTACGAATGAAGACTTATTTGGGTCCAGCCCTCTAAGGCATATGTGAACTGAAGAGTCTTTGAGGTTTATTTCACACTCGAAGCAATTGTTTTCCTCGTATTATGTAAGTTTACATAGTGAGTGAATGAGTAGGTACCTCTACCTACGAGGAAATGTATGCATAGTTTCATTATGATTGCAGATCCAAGTTTTAAAAGAAATGTCTACTGAAAGCTTTGGAAATGAAAATGATTTTAGTAATCAAATAATGGGTTTTCTTCCTTAATACCCCAAATTTTTTTATCCTGAAAAAAAAATACAAAATACAAAATTGATTGTTTTTTAAAATGAAAAAATTTGGCTGGTCAACTTTACAGAGCTGGTACTTACTCATTTTTTTCCAAAAAAAAATTAGTAAATAAATAAAATAAGTTTAGACAGTAATTAAAAAAACGATACAATTCATCTAGAAATTCGAATTAATATTCAATAATGAATTAAGCAGGGCCTTTTTTGTGGGAGAGCGCGGGGGGCTGCGTTCCCCACAAAAGAAAGTTCGAAAATATCGAAAAATTGCCATAAAAACTAAAAAAGTAAACAAATTTGAAAAAAAAAATTAATAAATAAATTTTGGCAACTTTTTCAAAAAATTTTGAATTTTCATTAGTTCAAAATTATTCAAGTACAAAATCTGTCAAAGTTGTCACACTGAAATTTTTGAATTATAGAACAATATCAAAATTTTCTATTTCAAAAAAATTCAAAATTTTTCTAAACAGTAAGTAAAAAAATAATTTAGGTACTTTGATTTTTTTCTCAAAACATAGGGGTAGGGGGAGGGTATAAAAATTAGGGACTTGCAACATCAATTTAGCGTCCTCCATGAAGGAAGGAAATACCTACAAAAAAAGGCCTAGAATTAAGATTTTTAAAATTTTGTCAAAAAACAAGGATTTTGGTAATTTTTGTCAAAAAGTGAAACTATTTTGCCACTTTTTGGCAGTTTTTAGCGAAAAAAGTAATTTTTTGGCAATTTCCAGCAAAAAGAAAGACTGACAATTTTTGAAAAAAATGAGACTTTGATTTTTTTTTTGCAAAAAAGTGACTATTTTTAGCAATATTTTTCAAGAAACGAGAATTTTTGACGATTTCGACAATGGACGAATTGTTTACATTTTTGTAAAAAGTAAGTTTTTGAAAATTTTAGCATCTTTTCCAAAAAAAAAAAAAAATAATAACTTTAGTAACTGAAAAAGTACCTAACCAAAAAAGTTACAAAATATGAGAAAAACAATTCTATGGTACCTCTACCTATCTAGAAAGAAATCACCGAAAAAAATCTGTTTTCAAATTTTAAAAAGTTGAACTATTTTGAATCATTTTGGTAGAAAAGCAAAACTTTGACAACTTTAAGAAAGGGAAGATCTTTTTGTATTATTTCTGGGAAAAAAGTGATACTTTTCGACAATTTTTGGAAAGAATCATTTTTTGGAATTATTTTACTGTAAAACAACGATAATTCTTAGCAAATTTCGCTAAAAAGCGAAAATTTTAGACAATTTTAAGCAAAAAACAAGACTTTGATAATTTGAGCCAAACGCAGCACTTTTTTGAACTCATTAGAGAAAAAACGATATTTTTTGGCAATTTTTTGCTAAGAGCAACACCTTTGGGCAATTTTTGAAAAAAGGTAAGCCTTTTTTATTTTTTTTGTAAAATTGTCAATTTTTGAAAAATCAACAATAGTTGATAATTTTTGGCAAAATAGAGCAAGAATGACAATTCTTGCAAAAAGTAGGACTTTTTGTCAATTTTTGGAAAAAGATGATACCTTTTTGGAATATTCCAGGAAAAATTGTTAAATTTTTGAAAAGTAACTTTAGTAGCCAAAACGTCGAAAAAGTAACCAAATACTTGAAAAATAACCATACGAACCCTGGGGCAGAGCTTTTTAGCAATTTTTGGCCATTTTTGGCAAAAAAAACGAAAGTTCTGGGTAACTTTTGAAAAACATGAAGATTTTTTGGAATTGTTTACAAAAATAGTGAAAAGTTTTCAACGATTTTTGGCCAGAAACGATAACATGAAAAATTTTAATTTTTGGTGACTTGAAAAGTGAGCAAGTACGAGCCCTGATTTCAGGTCAAATTTCATCTACTTTTTCTCAAATTTTTCAAGCCGTACAAAACATCAATTTTTCCAGCCACCTAGAATGGAAAACGAATTTTTGATACCTCCACGTGCTCGTATTATCTTCTCTTTCTTCTGAAACCAATTACTGCACCATCTCGAACAAAAACTCGACACCTCCCACACATTCATTTTTCATTTTCATTTCGAGTGATAACGTCCAGAGGTCATTTAACCTCGGGCCTATTCTATTACAAGACGCAGATGAATTACCTGCATACTATGACGACACCTTATTCATCTCGTACATTATTCTTTTACTCATAACTAGAATCGGACTACATATTGTGGCGAAAACAAACTAACCAGTAACCAGTCGTCAAAAAAAAAAATTTCGTCGATGCGGAATTGAATCGCATTTTTGTACTTTAAAAATCTTTGCATCGTTTAGATAGTTTACATTCGTATTCATACGTAATAGTATAAGTACGAATATGTATCTGTATCTGTATACTATACAGTACAATAACTTGACCACCGACGCAGCAAATGCAGGCGCAGGCGCGCGCTTTACTCGCGTACACATTTGCCAAGATTATGGCGCATAGTAAACAAACACGTGTTTCGAAATTGTCAGCTTTCACTGATTCGTAGCATATATACTGGTACTTCTTATACAGCCTATAGTAAAACATATTATACGTATAGGTAAGGTCTATACGTATACGAATATAATGCGGTTGTTGAAGAATATCACAGCATTATGCAGTTCTGCACTGCAATCGCAGCAGCCATCTGCCACTATCCGGAAATAATTTGATAATTTTCTCGCTTCGACGCTAAGATACACAAACACGCCGCACCGGTTGCCACCGACGACGGCCGTTGGCAGGCGCCAAGTTTTTCACAGCGAGCTCGAGAGGTCAGAAATCTCGTAGTCGCTCGTCCGTATACATTTCTCGTCTCTCGTAGCAAATTTCGCACCAGGTCCACGTACTGATCGTAGTCATAAGTCAGACTTTTCAACGTGGTATGTCTCTGTTTCGCTGGACGTGGTGCGGTGGAGTTCTTCGGCTCAGCGTATAGAGTGCATTATGTAAGCAGCTCAATGAAGGACGTTGATACGCGCCGCGGCGCCGAATTATCAATCGGCCGAAGGTGAAGAGGATACACGCAGATATACCATCATCGTCGTCGTCATCATCATCATCATTATTATTGAAATTGTGAAAGTTGACAATAAGGGTATATTCTCGTTTCTTATCGCCAACACGAGCCCGTATTTTCACGTAAATTTTCCGTCTGCGTCGTCGCCGAAGCGGTGGTCGAATTTAGTGGATTATCTTTCAGCTCAGGCTCCAGCAATAGTTGATTCATCTTCTGTGAATTTTCATGAATTTTACTCCACAATCGGCATCATTCGTTGTAAGGGTGGCCATTTCGTTTTTTGGATTTCCAGTTTTCGATACGATTCTCTTCTAGCTGTGGCTGAAGCCATAGACGATTCTTCGTTGAATCCCTCGTAGCTGTTCTTCTAAAAGATAACGATGTTATGCAGGGTTCATGTTGCGTATACAGCTATATTATTATGTTTTACTTAAAAGCTGCATCATAATGATATATTATCTTGAGCTTGGGCCAGGTTACCTTGCAAACGTAAGCGTGTTGTTGCGCTCGCATATCTCATATTCGGAGCCGTATACGAATGTATTCGCTTCTGCTGCGGTGAAAGTAAGGAAACAAACCAGATCCTCGCTGTCCCCAAACCACCGATCGCGAGATCGCGTCCCGTCGCGGCGATTTTTTTACTTACGTAATCGGGCGCGAGCTAACAATTTATACTGCAGTTTAGAAAACGTCTACGACATTCGTGAATTTTTCTCGCATAAACATACAGACAGCTACATCTGCAGGATATACATGTAAAACATATTATACACATCATATACATACAATACATTCAGCGCTAGTGCTCGTATAAATGATTTCTAATTGTTCGTATCGAGCATAATTACTCATATTCTATGTACAACATACATGTTCAACGTTTAGGTAGCAGTAGCCTATATTATCTATCTTTTGAAACGACGAATATAAAAAATGAAAAAAAAAACACGACGATTGTCGTACAGTCATGTTGGTCGCAGCTGAGCGCCGTCATCGTTGATATGTCGAAATTTCCATCCAACAAGGTTATAACAGGCTACAACATACTCTGGGCGCACGAAAGTCTTCGTTTATATGTATGATGATATATCGCCAGGTAGACGAAAGAACAGATACGAGAGGCGGGGTAGTGTGGTAAACGAAATTTCGAAACTTTGGTATCGTCACGGCCATCGATACACACGCGTGATGGCAAAATTTTATACCACCGAATCATCATCCATCGATTGTACACAAGAGTAGAGGAAAAATTCATTAGAAGAATAATGTAGTATGTTTCATTGTGCATTATGCAGTTTGGCACCTCCCTGTATCTTTCAATTCTACTTCCATGATAGTTTTGTGATGTAATGCAGAAGATATGGCAATAGAGGTGATGCATGGATCTACTGCAGAAATCATTTTCCAGGCCAATTTTTCAATTTTATATACACTTGGAAAGGAGGGAGATGAGAAGGTTCAGAGGAAGCTTTAAATTTATTTGAGGCAGAATTTTTTGTGACCAAAATGTTGCCATTTTCAAAGTGGACTAGAAAAAATGAAAATGACGAAATAAAATAGAAGTTTACTGAGGAAATGAAAAAAAGGAAAACTTGCAATTTTGACAACAAAAAAACAGTACTTTGTCGACATAGACGGAAAATAGGAGTCTTTATGACAGTTGAGGCAAAAAAAAGATCTTTCTGACAATTTTGGAAAAAAAATCCTTTATTGAAAAATTTTGAAAAAAATAACGTAGAAGGATTTTTGATAATTTTAACAAAATTGGAACTTTATAGGCAATTTTTGAAAAAAGCAGAAAATACTTTTTTCAGCTAGATAAGGTAAAAATTACTACTCTTTGAATATTTGAGCAAAAAAGCGTGGATTCCTCAGCAATTTTTTAAAAAATCAAGACCTTTTGAAATTGATAAAAAAAACTTGCTTTTTGATTATGACGAAGATTTAGGCATGCACGTCGACAATTTTGACAAAAAAGTGCCTTTACTCGGCAATTTTGGCAAAAAAAATAGGAAAAAAGAACTTTTTTGACAAAAATTAGAACTTTTTGATAATTTTAAGAAAAAAAGGGATTTCTTGATAAAAAAATAGGACTTTTCTGGCAATTTTGGTAAAAAGCAGCAGATATGAATGTACTTTTTCAATAGCTAATGTAAAAATCAATGATTTTTGAATATTCAAGTTGAACAAGCAGGAATTTATTAGCAATTTTGATATAATAGGTATTTTGCTTGGTGTTCATAAAGTCAATTAATACAGGGCTCGATTTATTTATTTATTTATTTTTTTTCAAAACAAAAAACAAGGAAAACTTTGGTATCTAATTAAAAAATTAACAAAACAAGTGCAAAACATTTTAACATGAAAAAAAATGACCAAAAATCCAGAATTTTCAATTTTAAATTAAAATATTTATTAAAAAAAAAAAAAAAAAAACGATTTCTTTGGCAATTGAAGTAAGAATTTTGGCTACTTATTTCTGGCAGAAAGCGATATTTTTCTCAAGTAATTTTTTGGTTAAAAAAAAGTCGAGTCTACACGAGACTATTGTCAATAATTTTAGCAAAAGGGAGGACTTCCTTAGCACTTTTTTTGGCGAGGAAACAAAGTGAGAATTTTTGAAGATTTTTTTTGAATTTTTGTCAAAAAAGTTAACTGTTAAGGCTGCATTTTTTTTGACGAAAAGCTGGATGTTTTGGTAATTTTAGGAAAAAAAGCTTATGGAGAAAAAAAAACGATATTTTTTAGCAATTTTTCTAAAAGCGAGATTGTCGATTTTCTGCAAAAAGCAAAACTTTTTGGCAATTCTCGGCAAAAAAGTGGCACTTTGCAATTTTTGTCGAAGAAGCAATAGTTTTTTATAATTTTGATAATTTCTTACAATTCTTGGCAAAAAAAAACGAGATTTAAGAAGGGCCGAGATTTGAAAAAATTGTATTTGAAAAAAAATTTCAAAATGGCAACTTTTATCTTTGCGTGACGGAAATGATAATGAAACTTCTCGACCCAAGCGAGGGCATTTTTTAAATTAAAAAATGAAGTAAAATCCGAAGTTTTACCAACTTACTGCTTAAATAGTTGGCTAATTTTATAAAATTCCCTGATTTTGGAGTAAAAATTTTGAATTTTACTGACATTTCTACGAATTTTCAGAGCGGTGAAATTCCCTGACTTTTTCCGATTTTCCAATTTTTTCGGAGAATGGACACTACGCATATATACCAACGTTTTAAATTAGGTAATCGACACAAAAATTTCAAATAGAAGTTCGGCAGTAAGATTTGTACGAGAAAATTGTGTAATCTGTTTTGGTTTCAAAAATAAATTCATCTTTTTGAGATCAAAACCGGTCAAATTCAAAATTGAATAATTTTTTCGAAAGCAGATTTTAAAAAAATTATGGCCTGGGTTCTTCAATAAGTAGGCCTTCTGAATTATCTACGAGTAGTCGAGTACGTTTTATGTGTATCAAAATGCTTTGCTCTCATGAAAATTTTCAAAACGTCAACCCCTTCGAATTTGAAAATAGGCAACATATTCGTCCAGATTATACATATCATTTCTTTGGGAAAATCGCACGAAAGAATATTTTTTCCGAATGAAAATGCCATCTGGTGAGGCAAAAGTGATATAGATTGAAAAAAAAATGAATCCTTTAATTTTCGAGTTGAAACAATTCTCTTTACGGTTCAAATACCTACTGATCTCTTGTAACAAATGACGATCTCTTCAACTGATGCCGAAAAAAACATTATCTACCGAAAAAAAAAGGTCATGTAATAAATGGCATTTATAATTAAACTATCATCATAATACATCTCTCATAATCTAATTAACACTCCACTCGTAAATACTCGAGTATTTTATTCGACCCCATCCCATAATGATCCCTTTAAACCGTGTATCTTTTTGGAACCACTATTATTATTTTTTTTTCACGCGCGGTATCGTTTAGCAAAAGCTTCTCTTTTATATATTATTTTTTTTACGTCGAGCTTTGGCTTTTCTGCTATATTATCGCGCGGCGATAAAATACGAATTCTCATCTCGGTATAGTAATTTTTTTCTATGCTCTATTTTCCGGAGCGTAACTGTTTGGCGACGACATTAATGGATTTTTTCTGCTTTGTGTGTTTTTGCAGCTCAAATCGAGATAATACCATGTAAAGTTTGTGGCGACAAAAGCAGCGGCGTACATTACGGTGTCATTACATGCGAAGGCTGTAAAGGATTTTTCCGGCGCAGTCAGAGTTCAGTAGTAAATTATCAGTGCCCTCGAAATAAAAATTGCATCGTAGACAGAGTAAATCGAAACCGATGCCAGTTTTGTCGTTTACAAAAATGTCTACGGCTCGGAATGTCCCGAGATGGTAAGTTTACAACACTCGTATTACATTTATGGCTTATATACGTACACACTGGCGAGTTATTTTAATTATCATATTACTGGTACCAAATATACCAATTCAACCCTCATATTTCGCAATCAAGAGTGGAGCTTTTTCTACGAAAATTTCATCGAACGTAGGCAGGCACATCTAGGTATTTATTATACAACAAAGGGGGTTTCGAAGGGAACGCGGAAATGAACTACTTCTTAAAAATAGGTACCTATCGCAATCTCGTATATAGAACCACGATATACGATGCACAAGTTTAAAAAGCACCAAGTTTACCTCTACTATAGCATACACGAGGCAAGTGGACGAGGCACGAGTACACATAAAGTATGTGAGTACGTAGATGTTTGTACATTGTACACATAACTACCATAGTGGAACGAGTTCGATATTCTTTGGCTAGCGCGATATTTTCGTCTCTGGGAAGTGCTTTTTTATGTAAATAAAACCATCGGCTAAACGGCGCAACGCGCGAAAGCGAGAAAAAATACATAGCAGGCTATAGTTTTAATGCATTTTACTGTAGGTACTTTTGAACGCCACCGTATCGGCATTTTAACGTTAATAGCAAAACGAGGGACAGACAGGCGCGTGCACCGAGCTTCACCGCAGCTCAGTCAGTCTCACGAAACCGAAACCGATAGATTTTCAGCACGATTTCCGCGTCAACCGGAAACTAGACTTTATTGCGATCGGTAAAAGAAATTAAAAGATTAAATGTCCAATATACTCGTTCATAGGCGTGTGTTTTTTCAAACCACATATACGTGATCTTCTCCCATCGTCAATAGCTGGATACTTATTGCGGTACTCGTGTGTGCTGTTTGTTTTGTACACTAAATCAACTCGGTACAGGTATATACCTTTCGATGCTGCTGCTGGTTTACGATCTTTTACTCGTATTAACTACGTGTATGTTCCAAGAATGGCTAAAGGAGGAAGAAGAAAAAAGAAAACACAACTTTAAACGATAGGTTGCTCGTATAGTGATGATACGTAGGTCTAGGTACATTCTGCTCATTCCATAAATCCTTTCTTCGCCTTTCTCTTTCTTCCATTTCGTCGAGTTCCTACTCTCATCGTGGAAAAAAGAAATTACACCACGTTTTTCGTTACGAGAAGGAAAATCCAATAATATGTTTTTCAGTTTTTTGGTATTTCTAAGACGCTCGTAAGTTCATTATCTAGGTTTAGTCCCCTACTCCTACCGATTGTGAGATTATCGACAGTTCCTATTATTCAGTAGAGGAAGAAAATTTTCAATTTACTCAGTGGACTACTCGAAGGTATCCATCTATCCAATTCCGACAACTAAAATTTGAGTTTAGATTTTCAACGATTTTTTTTTTTTTTTTTGATTGAGGGTGTTTATAATTTTGCAAGAGCAAGATTATCACACCCGTGAAGAGAGGGGTTTAGATTGATGTTTTTCAGTAGGGTTATGAATTTTTGGATTTCGAAAGGGTTATCTGGGATGGTCATTGCGTTTGGGACTTTGGGTCTAGGTACATATTTTGTAGTGATAGATTTTTGAAAATTCTTCAACTATTTACATCAACTCCTCCAAATCGAATTTCACCATTTCTAGCCATTCTGGAGCTTCCAGCACAATTTTCGATTTTTTCAGAATTTTAAAATTTCTTATTCAAAATGCGTGGAAATCAATCTAGATAGTTGAAAATCGAGTAGTGTCTTATTTTTGACCTGTTGAAAGAGTTTATTGACACTTGATCAGATTTCCAGGCTGACACCTCAAGGGCGTTTTTGGCCAGAAAAAGAAAAAAATTCAAAAAATCAAAATTCTTTTATTTGTAAGAAAATAATTTAAATTTGCACGAATGGTTGCATCTTGTCTAAAACGAACCTCGCAAATCAAAATTTCACTATTTTGAGAAATTCTTTTCTTACTAATACGCTGGTCAAAAAACGTACTCGAGGTCTCTGCCTAGAAATCAGCCCAAATGTGGATAAATCCGTTAAGTAGGACAAGAATAAGCTACAACTTAATTTTCAACTGATTAAATTGATTTTCAAGCTTTCTTGGAAAAATTTTTAAATTCTGGAGAAATCTAAAATTGAGCTGAATGATCCAGAATGGCTAGAAAAGGTGAAATTCGGATTTGCGGGGGGGGGGGGGGGGTGCTGGTTTTAGATGAGATACAACTATTTGTGCAAATTTCCAAGATTTACCTACAAACAGAAAACTTTTGTACCGTTGAATTTGAATATTTTCGTCAAATAAACGCATTTGAGGTGTCTGCCAGAAAATCGGCTCAAATGTGGATAAACCTTTGAAACTGGTTAAGAATATAAGCAACAACTCGATTTTTAGCTGCCCAAATCGATTTCCACGCTTTCTGGTGCAATCGAAAATCGCGCTGGAGGCTTCAAAATGGACAGAAATGGTGAAATTCGGTTTGGAGGAGTTGATATTAGTTCTAGAAACAATTTCTATCATTTTTACTCAATAGGTATAATTTTTTATAAAAAGTATAAAATATCATGAAAAATTTTTTAAATTTTATAATTTGCCAAAAATTGAAAATAAAGGGCAGCAGAAATTTTTATCAAGACGATTTCAGACCATGCTCTTTCAAAAAATTGTGGTCCCGATCAAATCGAAGGCGAACATCCAAAAGTTCTCTTGATAGCCTGCATCAACCAAAAAAGCACGAAAAAGTATCCAAAAAATCACTAAAAAAAAGACAAAACGTGAGGAAAACATATCACCAAAAAAAAAAACGGAACATTACAAATTGAAACGTTCTGGTGTTGAATTTTTAAAAAAGTAGAGTTACCTATTTTGAAACTTTTTGACAAAAAAGCTAAACTTTCTTGAAATTTTAAAATTCTGAATCTGAGAAAAAAAATGAATAAAAACAAAATTACGGAAAAAATAAGACTGTTTGAACTTTGTAAACAAAAAAATGAGAATTTTTAGCAATTACAATTTTTGGCAAAAAACAGGACTTTTCGGCAATTATTGACAAAAAAGCGAAGATTTTGGATAATTTTTGAAAAAAGTGAAAATGTACAGCAATTTTATTAAAATACGAGAATTTTTCCAAAAAAAGCAAAAATTTGGTAATTTTAACAAAACTAGCAATTTTTGGGAATTAAAATTTCTTTTTTTTGAAATTTTTTTCAAGCAACTTGGTAAAACTTTTTTTTTGCATGTTATAGAAAAAAAATAATTTTTGGGCAATTTTAGGAAAAAACGAGATTTTTGGACAATTTTTGAAAAAAAGTGGGATTATTTGGAAACGTTCTAAAACGTCTGTAAACAGAATTTTTAGTCTTAATTCATTTTTGAATTTTTGGCGAATTTTTCGAAAATTTCAAGAATTTAAAAAACTTGCCTTACGGTAATTATCAATTTTTTTCAAAAAAAAAACAAAACGTAAATTTTTCCCTAATTTTTGAAAATGCGAGAATTTTTGACAAATTTTGGCAAAAAGAAACACAGGCAATTCTAGCAAAACGCAGGACATTTTGGTAATTTGGATTTTACTTACATTTTTTTTTCAAGAACTATAAAAAAAATGAAAAATTTTCAAAATACATAGTAAAAAAAAAGAACATGTAGTCACCAAAACATAGAAAAAGTAATTAAATTGAATAATTCTCGAGTTTTCTTACCTCTAAAATTATTAAAATTAATTTTTTTTTCAAACCGATACTCGAAAACCAGCTGCAGCAAAAAACAACAGCCATTTCTAAATTTAATTTCGCGAAAGACAGAAACGAGCGAAGGATCCGTCGAAAAACACTCAACGTATCAATTTTTCATCCCCCTTTTAAAAACTCAAAACAAAACAGGTCGGAAACCTCCCCTTTTTAGTTTCCACCTCATTAAAAATTCCTTTTACAAAAACGTTTCAATCTGAGCATTTTTACCCACCCTTGTTTAATTCCTCTTTCAAATTTCCAATCACGTCGTTCGATTGATATCATTAATTTTTTTAATAAAAAATCAGCGCGACAAATTATCGACGAAGATCTCCAACTTGAAAAAAAAACAGTGCCGGTATCTTACGTAAAAGTATAAATGTAGGTACGTAAATGCCTATCTATCGCGTAAACTGGCAAAAATACATCAGCCAATCGATATAGGCTCGACGTTCGTGGGAATAGTAATACAAAATTTAATACGTCACAAAATAACGAGAGAGACGAGCAATACTATAGCAAAAAACAACAATAATAATAAAACTGCCACACCGGTAGTAGCAAAAGGTCAACGAATTATTACGTAGGCGTGGTATATGCCGATTGATTCTTCGATTCATTTAAATTATACACGGACGTGTCATTATAATATCGTTCAATACAAACGATATTGCGATTCGGTACCATCGAACTTCATACATTTTTCCCCTTTAATTCTATAAATACCGAAGAAGTTGTCTGACTTACGATATTCTACGTAAGCATACCTAATGAGTTATCGACGATACAGCATCTGTTATCTGCTCCTTCTGCCATCGTGTTCTTCGAGTTACCTGTAGAAAAATTCAACGATGACAATTAGCAAACGTCATTAATAATGGTAATTTTTTCTTATATTTTTACAGCTGTAAAATTTGGACGCATGTCGAAAAAACAGCGAGAAAAAGTAGAAGACGAAGTACGATATCACAAAGCACAGATGCGAGTTCAAACTGAAATCTCAACGCCGGACAGTTCGGTATTCGATCAGTCGCAGACGCCTTCGTCTTCGGATCAGTTTCCACCATATCCAACCGGGTAAGAATTCGTATACAAAAATCATTCATCTTATTTCAAACACATCTCAAGACTCTCTGGCCAATATTCTCCAAGTTTTTGATTTCATACAATATTACGACAACCAGCGCTACTGTACCTACAGTTGAAAACACTCGACGAGAAATCGTTAAACGCGACGACGAAATTCAAAAGAACTCGGAAAAAGTCGACGACGAACTTCGTAATTTTCTGGCTTTACACGTTATTAAATCAAAATGAAAAATTTTTCAACGAGCTTTGTTAACGGAAGCCTACACGGAACGAGAATAAAAAAGGATAATTTCGGCGTACATTCGCACGTTTCACGACTTATATACGAGAGCTACGTAGCGTCTTTTTCTCGCACACTTCACCTGTCTTGAATGGGGAATTGAAGATAAGGCGGGTACAGGAAATTGGAATTTTTTCTACGTCGCTTTTACTTGTATAATACAACTCAATCGGGTACTGTGGTTATCGTAAAAATCGTGTTATTAAAAACGTCCAGTCGTCCAGTATAGCTTCAGATACGTGAAATTCTTCCCAGCTCAGCTGCTTCGATGATTATATGGTTGAATGAAATCGAGAAGGAATCAGCTGAAGCTGTAGAATGGTATAAAATTAATTACAGAAGAACTTGGTCATTCTGGATATTTTTTCAAAATTCATAAAATCATAAAGCATTTCAAAACATTGGAAATTCGCGCTCGTTTTTGAACCCCAATTAACGTAATTGAATTAACTATACGATAAAACAATAAATTTTCACCCTCACCCCTTTGTAAAAATTAAATTAAAAAATAATCATGAAAATTGCCCAAAAAATTGTCAACCTTTATACGAGATTGCATCTTATTCACAGAACCCCTCAACTAGCAATATCATCGTCGAAAATTCGATAAAAAAACACTTCCACCCAAGGAACATTTTTTTAAACGAAAAAAAAAACACTATTTATCGACTTGGCCCACAGGGAGGTCGATTTTAACGCCAGAAATAAGCGGAAATATGCAATTTCAAGAATACACCGCGCCCTGCACCACTCTAATGCTTGGTATGCTTTATAGTATACGGATCTGAGAAACATCCGTTTTCATTTTACCTCCTCCTCTCGGTACTCTGAACGTCGAAAGGTTCAAACGAAAGAGATGAGCAGGGTTGAGGGGAGGTTCGGCATAGTATGGTGTTTTTCTTCCTGAATGTTTTCTCTTGGTTTTCTTTTTTTTTCCGCATCCTTTTCTTGGTTCACGGTGTGCTTACATAACATGGTACACACGACCGTTATAAATTTCTATTAAATATGTTTTTCTTTTTCAAAGCACCGAGCTTATTGCTATTTACGCTCGGTTTACTCTTCGACATTATCATTTTATAACCTCCTCGGGTACAATTTTAATGCCGCCTTCGAAGCTGCGATAAACTGTCGGAAAAACTCGAATCGATGCGTAGACAGGCGTGCTCGAAACTACCGAAATCTACAAAACTGGCAGCAGATGTAGGAAATAAGTTTGATTACTACGTTTAGGCCTGCAAAAGAATCGTCAAAGGGCATTAAAATGACCAAAAATTCGTATACGAACAACGATCGCGAAACTATTCAGCTCTGGGAATTTTTTGCTAAATAAACGGTAGCTTATTTTCTGGCCTAAGATTTGTATCTTTTAATACGTAGATTGAGATAAATGGAATACTAACGCGTAGATTTATCGAATTACATTCGTAGCAGCGATAATTATCTCGACAATAGGAGCTCAAACTGTAAAACTGCGCGGAAAACTGTCGTTGAGATTCTTTTACTATATCTAGAAAATACGAAACTTTCCAGCTAGGTTTTTAAAATATCGTCGTCCTAAGCTTATAAATTCGTTTGCAAAGTTTACTCGGCCAGTTTACCACTAACACGTGTACGGGACTATGTTGCGAAATAACGCTGAATGCGCGCGTTTTTTCACTAAGGCAGCAACTCGGAACGTGCGGAATTTTCGAATTGTATAAAATAATAAATTTCGTATTTGGTCCCATAGTTTTCCCTACTCACGTCGTCGTTTAGTATTTTTTAATTTAGAAAATATCGTAACTCGTAAGTGTTTTCTTCGACGACAGAAAAAAAAACGACTACGTCTCGATTAGCAATTCAAATATCAACGAATCAGTTGTAGGTACCTACCCGAAGACGCCCGAATCGTTTTTAACGAGTTTTCCCTAACGAAAGACGAAAGACTTTGGCTTGTAGCCATTGAACCCGGAACACAAGTATTACAATGTATGTAGTACACGTTGTAAAATTTTTGGCGAAATTACGTATACCTACGCGCTTGTGTACTTAGTAACGCTGTTTGCCCGGCTACCGACTCCTCCATACTCGAAATACATCAGGTGTTTGGGTCGTTATTGGCATTGATATTGCCCCGACGAGCTTACGCGGTTAGAAAAATATACATTTTGCCAATTTTTTTCTTCGCGAATGAGCTCGATGCACTATGTAAACCATGTGCATAAACTGAGAAGTACGAAAGATGCCCGTGTCAAGTATCGAAAATGACGAATGAAAAATTCCAACTTCTGAAATGACAGAATAACTCTCGGACGGGGAGATAAAAATTGAAGTACGCGAGCTTACGATAAATACGAGAAAAATATCAATTTTAAATAATGAAAACCTTTCAAAATTCGAATTGTTTTGCCGATAACCGGTTCCGCTTACTTTGGATTGATGTTACGAAATTCTGTTTCTTTCCTCGATGATCTTCGTAAAAACACATTTCACGTTTTCATCTGTGAAAATAATACTAAAATTAACGACAAATAATAATAAATCGACAATATTGACGAATTCAAAATTTCTATCATCTAAATGAAACTTTTTGTTTTACAGATTTGGCTACGGAAACGACGTCCGACCGTATCCCAGTGGTACTTATAGTTATTCTAGGCAATTACCGACACCTTCCGTTCCTTACGAAACGTCCGATTACGTCGACAGTACCACTGCCTACGATCCGAGACCAAACAGCATGGATCAATTAAGCGCCGAAAACCCGTTAATGGGAAACGTCACAACCGGTAAGTGAAAATTAACCAACTATTACCTACCTATAACACTCACGCTTTTTAATTTCAAAAACAATATTCATTCGACAAATTACTTACCTACCTCTTACAATACCTCTTATATTGATATTTTGTTATAAATTCAAGCATTATTCTTCATTCGTTTACGTTTTCTAAATCGCGCCAAACCTCGTTGCACTAACGTACTAAGTACTATCGACAAAAGCTTAAATTAATTCGCTATATAATCATTATAATATTGTACAAAATTATCCACCTACCGCGCCTTCTTTATCGATTATATACTATATGTACTGAAAAGGTGGTAGTGAAGGTGGCGGCGAAAGCGACGATCTACTGAACGGAGACTGTTCGCCGAAAGAACCAGACATCAAAGACGAACTGCCATCTTCGCATATCGAACAAAAACCTGCAACAGAAGAATACATTCAGGAAAATTTACTAACTGATCCGATACAATTATCTGTACAAGACCAAGATGAGATACTAGAAGAAGCTCAGCTAGATGTCGACATACAACAAAAACTTTTAGCTGAAATTCCGTTCAAAATGGAGGATAAAGAGGATACGGTCGAAATGAAAGATGCCGAAATGTCTAATATCTGTATTCCATACGCCGATAGTACGACTTCACAACCCGAAAATATACCATATCTTAGTAAGCAGCGTACCTATAATACCTACATAATTTCGTAAATCGTACATACTTTCGTACTATCTATGTACCTGCGCTTCTTATTAGGCCTACTATTATTCGTATCTTATATACAGAGTTATATTTCTGCGTGATCTTTCGTTCGTATAGAATGCTTCTTTTATTTGTGGCTGTTTTTGTTACTTTATTGTTGTTGTTATTATGTTGATTGATGATGATGATGATGAAAAGAAAACAATTGTAGGTACCTAATATGCTGATGCGCGATTGAGATTGTAGTTGACACTTGGCAGTATACACCGTTGAAGCTTGTGAATAAAATCAACGGGTGATTGTTATTTTAATTAGGTACTTACTCGTAGAGATAGGAATTGCGACAAATGTCGAACAAGTTATGTTATACCAAAAGTACGATGCAGTTGAGTAATTATTCGTAAAACGATGAAAAATTCATCGATGGATTAATAACGCAAATTGTCCTCAACTTTGGTTCATATAGCCAAGGCCTAAACCTAAGCCTCGCTTCACTGGGCATGTTCAATTTTTTTTCAGTTAAAATTTTGAAAAACCCATCAATCATCATTCAAATTTTAAAATTTTTGAGCAAAAAATGAACTCATCAGAAAAAAAAACATTGTTCTTTTAGGCCTGCATCTCGAAGAACAAATTTCCAAAGTTTTTTCCCTCGTTTCAAATCTCGTCATTTTATTCGGCAAAACTGATATTTTTTTCTCATATCAGTCGACCAATTTTGGTCAACCCCCCCCCCCCCCTTCCCTCCAAGATATCCTCTACAAGTTGCTTCCATGAGTGAAAATTTCAGCCGAAGGCGTCCAGGACGTTTTGTTAATTTCTGATCAAATAGCGAGATTTGAGCAACTTTTCGAAAAACGTGAAACTTTTCGACTTTTGGCAGAAAGCAATGAGACGTTGACAATTCTATATAGCAAAATGCACGGCTTTCAGCAATTTATGGCAAAAATTGGAATGTATTTACAATTTCTAAAAAAGTGAAATTTTTGGTGAAAAGCCAAGACTTTGGCAATTTTTAAAAAAACCAAACTTTTCGGAAAAAAATAAAAATTTCTAGCAATTTTTGAAAAAAATGAAAGATCTTGACAATTTTATAGCAAAAGGCATGCAGGGCTTTTAGGCAACTTCTGGCAAAAAAAACAAGACTTTAGAGCAAAAAATTAAAGCATCATTGGAAATTTTTGGTAAAAAACAGAATATCTCAAGCAATTTTAGGCAAAAAGCAAGACTTCAAAAATTTTAGCAAAGGGCAGGTCTTCTCGATATTTTTGTCGAAGAATGACACAGTTTCGCAATTTTTTGGTGAATAAGTGAAAAAAGAGATATGACAACTTCAGAGAAAGACAAGAATTTTTTTTGAAATTTCTAGAAAAAAAGCGAGACTTTCAAGCATTTTTTAAAAAATGGCTTTTTGGAATTTTTTGCAAAAAAAAAAACAAAAATTTTAAGCAGTGTTTGCCAAAAAAAAAAAAACGAAACTCTTTGCAATTTTTAGCGGGAAGCAATCCTTTGTCAATTTTAGCAGAAGGTAAGGCAATGTTTTGGCAAAAAGCGAAACTTTGAATTTCTGGCAGAAAAACGTGACTATAAAGCAATGTTTACCAAAAAAATGTGACAATTTTCAGCAGCTTATGGAATGGAACGGAACGAGATATTATCAAAATTTTTTATTCTCAAAAAGTTAGGCCAAGATTAGGAAAGATTAAATTTTTAAATTCTTTCAAAAAAAGTAACTTCAGTAACCAAATCTAGCTTCCTATCATAATACCGCAAAAACTCATTTTTTTGTTTGTTCAGTATCAAATAGGTACCTGATACCTACGTGATTGAACGTACTGGAGAATAGTTCATTCTACATCATTTTCATTCCATAAATTAAGTTCATAAATCATCGGATTACGTTAATATTCCCTTTCAATTCATCCAAAACTGTATCTATTTCATACCTAAATACTGATAAGATGGTGATTGAAACTTGAATGCGCATACCAGTGACGACTGATGAAGATTGGATTTTAAAAACACAAGTTCAAAAGTAGCCTGGATAAATTGAGATTAAATTTCGCACATTGTTGGAGACGCTTGTTCAAAAGTTTCGAACGAAGCTAATACGCAGCTAGCAGTCTTTTGATACAGCAGAGATACCTACCTGAATTAACGAATTGTTCGACAACAATGAAGTCACAGAACATAAAATATTGTCAAGAATTTACTTATAAGTACCAAGCATTGTTTTCGAATAGAAGAAGAACACCGAAGCTTGGAACTTGTGCTGAGATTTGCCAGTCTCATGGAAGTTGACGAATGCTTCGATATAAAGCCTCGATTGATCGAAATTGAAATCATAGGCGTGCATCGCAACATCATTCAGATCACTGAATATGGAAAATCACATCGACAATGATCATCATACTCTTTGGAAATATTTCAGCATGAAAAAGCAGATCGCACAGATACATTTTGAAACCATTTTACAATATGAATTGTCAACTTCAAACGTTCTATAGGTGTAAATTTCATCTACTGATGTAGTTTGACGCAAACGTAGATATTCAAAGTGATTTGTGCCCACAAGTACACCAGTAGTTGCAGTTAAGCCTACTTACAAGGGAACCTCATCACTCCAATTTGGCTGAAATTCGCCTCTCTGAAAATTCACGCCACCCACACGTCAGAAATAAATTTTCAGCTGCTGGAAGTTGATTTTTCGAATTTTTCAAAATGGCTGAAATAGCCCATTTACAGACAAGATTTTTCAAAAAGTAGTAAACCACGAGATAAAACCCTAAAATTTTGTTTGGATACAAAAGTCGACCTCCAGAATCGATTGTGGCTATATTCGAGACGATCTGTAGTCTCCAACAAGAATTAGTTTTTTCTCCAGCACTTTGGTAGCTGAGAATTTGGTTCTAAGGTGATATGTAGTGACATGAACTTTCAGTGAGCCAAATTTCAGCCTAATCGGAGTAGAAGAGTTGACGAGGTTACCTCGTTAAAATGAGAAATATTGCGAAATGATAAAATTCCATTAAGTACCTTGGAAGATATGTAAATTCATCCCGCTTTATGCTTTAAGTAGTCTGTTTGATTTGATTTGATTCATACAGCATCGATAACGTAAGAAAATCAACATTATTTCGGGACGTTTTGTTCGATATAATTCAGTAGATATTAAACAGAGCTTATCAAGTTGTGTTGATGGCTGAACATCGTAGATTACCTATCTTCATTTCGCTTGAGCTTTTGTATGTAGATTTATGGTTAGATATCTTTGATTTCTTATCCTTGAAATTCCAATACCTACCTATTTTAAGCTTAACTCGATTTTACACTATTACTTTACTAATTTACAAACCTGTTATCCAGTCGATGATATCCTAATCTGTATCGTTTCAATTTCCAGATCCAGTGCAAATCTCAGAGCTTCTAAGTAAAACAATAGCCGACGCTCACGCCCGAACTTGCGTCTATTCGTTGGATCACATCGATCGTATGTCCAAGAAGCCGAGAGACCTACAGAAATTGCTCAACTTTAAATCTATGGTCTGTACAGTGCTTTTTAGTAAAATTATTCTAATTATAAGTAATTGTGTATAATACTGTCGGCCTTGAAGCATTTCTAATTTGCAGAACAGGGAATACACACAATTTCATTCGAGATGAGGCAACACGCTGAGGATTTAATTTCTCCTCCTAGGAACCAAATTATTGATTTCCTCGTTTCGTACACTTTACATTTTTAAAACTCGCCTACCGTATGACCGCGTGCTCTGCTTACACTTTTTTTTTTTTAGTAAAATTGATTTAACAGTATCGCCTGTACCATTTTTGTAACTCTGGGCTTATTTTGAGAACCACTGCTCCGAAAGAAAATCTCTATTGTTCTGAACATACGTATATTACTCACCTAAGGTACAAATCGCAGCAGACGGTAGTGCGACTGAAGTACATTTCTTTCTTTTCTTCTTCATTATTCTTCGATACAAGTAGACAAACACCTGAAACACGTGAAATAAAGTAATCTATTTTAAACACGATCGATCCCTTCTTCACCTTATACTTATGCACCTATTCCTTCTCCTGATTTATCCCAATCCCCCATTATGCTTCCGTATGGTTGTGGTTCAACACAGAGAAAGAGATTTTTATCATCAAAATAAATCGTAACGAGTATTATAGTATTTTTCTATAATATTTATAGGTATTACATTCTGTGTACTTGTATATGTATTGTTGTGATGTGAATTGTGAAATGCTCTTAGTTCACTGTTGTTATTTGTTACAGGTTGGTTTCGGGTGGTGCTGTTAAATCATTAATTTAAAAATATTAAAACCACCTTATTTGAACTTTATTCTAAAAATGAAAAAAAAAAAATTAATAAAATATTTTGACACGAGGAACACGTGTTTAAGACGAGAGAATGGAGAAAAATAACGCGATAAGCGACGTTTTAATTTACCTATTTAAATCTAGTTTAAGTAAAACATGCGTAACACATTCATGTCAGCAAGTTTTTTGGTGTTTTCAGAGTCGCGAAGATCAATGGCTAGAATGCGCTCAAAAATTAACTTCAGTAATACAACAAATTATAGAATTTGCCAAAATGGTCCCAGGTTTTATGAAATTATCGCAAGATGATCAAATAGTTTTATTAAAATCAGGTAAATTATCACACCTAATTTGTATCTGTTCACCTCTTGCAAGTGTTGAAATATTGAAAGACTCATTGTTGATTGTTACCTGTTTGACTTTGTAGGTAGTTTCGAATTAGCAGTGCTTCGGATGTCGCGGTATCTCATGCATAATAATGTACTATACGAGAACTCCTGGCTACCGGAGGAAGCATTTTACACGAATGATCATCTAGAAAAAAAATTAATATCATCAGCTTTCGAAGTATCCAGAGGCATAGCCGAGCTTAAACTAACCGAAGTAGAATTAGCTCTTTATTCGGCAGTTGTACTTTTATCTCCAGGTAATTATGGTGGTTTTATGAGCATCTGCGTCCAGCGACTCGTAGAAGTGCATTCATTGATAACTTGCTGTTTTGTTGTAGATCGTCCAGGTCTGAAAGGACTATCAGAAATAGGAAGATTAAATCAGGCAGTTTTAAGAGCTCTGAGGATGGAATTGGAGCGTAGTAAGATGCCTATTAAAGGTGATGTCACCGTTTATGACGCATTACTCGCCCAAATACCAGCCTTAAGGTGAGTTTACATTGAGCTTTGAGCTAACGTAATATGTACTTGAATCAAATTGTGAAAAACTGAGCCATTCCCAAAGGCTTCTAGATTTATGAGCACAAATACATTAGGTAAAGTGCCTAAATAGGTACCGAACAAAACTAAATCAAAATAGCATGGAAAAATATATTATCAGTCAAAATTTCAGAGGTTAAAATGAATTTTTCGATTTTTGAAATTGACCTAGACAGCTGAAATTTGATATGAACCTTATTTTCAAGGCTCGTACACATTTTTTTTCACACAAAACAACTTACAGCAGGACTTTTTACAATTTGAGTAAGAGAAAGGGTATCTTGGCGATTTTTGGCAAAAAAAAACAACTCTCTAGGACAATTATCAGAAACGAGTTTGGAATTTTTGACCAAAAAAAAACATAATTTTGAAGTAATTTTTGTTAAAAAATTAGACATTTAGCTATTTTTGGCAGAAAAGCAGAACTTCACGGAAATTTTACTAAAAAGTGGGAATTTTTGACCATGAATATGGGCATGCAAAATTTTAATAATTTTTGGTAAAAAGAAAAAATTTTTGTTCAAAAAAACTGACAATGTTAGCAAAAAACAAGACTGTTTGGAAATTTTTGTCAAAAACGTGAACTATTTTGCAACTTTTTAATGAGAAGCGAGAATTTTTAGTAATTTTTTTTGACAAAAAAGCCAAATTTTAGGATATTTAATTTTTTGAGGAAAAAGTGAGATTTCAGCGAGTTGAAAATGGGGCATATACCAACTTTCAGCTTCCTAGATCAGTTTAGTAAAATTTTGTTCTTTATTTTTCAAAAGGCCATTTTTTTGGATACTTCCGGATGGACATTTCCGGATTTTTGCAATTGTGAATTTAAAATGTCTATTTTTGGGCCAAAAATTTCAATTTTTAAAATGAAATTTCGCCCTCAAATTTGATTTATTTTTTGAAAATATGCACCGTGTTCAGAAGATGTGGAATGCTCTCCAATTTCAATTAATATAATTTTGAAGCTACATATCTGAAAAAAAAAAGATTTTAAAGTGGCCACATCTGTGCACGTTATCTACCTGTGCAAATATTAATATTAAAACATATTCGTATCTACCTTATCCACATTCTTACCTAATTTGAAAATTCTTCATTTTACAGAGAACTGAGTAATTTACATATGGAAGCATTGACGAAATTCAAAAGAACGGCTCCTCATCTAGATTTCCCAGCATTACATAAAGAGTTATTTTCGGTAGACAGTTAAAACTACGTCAGTTAATCACATAGTGTAATTTTTCACCGCTCCTCCAATCTGTCCTCTGTTCTCTCAACGTAGTCAAAATAATTACTATACCTATACAACAGAAAAAAGCAAACAATAAAAATGGACACGCGCATAAAATGTGTACGAATTTGTCGTTTAATCGTTTTTAATGGTAATTAAGGTCTTTAACGAAATTAATATGTAATAATTCGTCAGTTATAAGCCAAAAAAATCATTAGTAAAATTTGTAATTAATTGTTGCCTTTTCTAGAGTTAAGCTAATTGTGTTAATTTGTTTTATTGTTGGTATTGTGAATGCAGTTTGACTGAGCTATTTTTGGGCCAAAGGTGTATATATTGTTGGGTCGTGTATATTTTTTTCTTTATTATTTTATAAAGCAATAAATTACCTAAGGACCAGTTTCTTTCTTTTCCTTTTTTTTTTTGCAATACCGGTGTAGAAAAAAATATACACTCGGTGTTTTTTTTTCTTTAAATATAACAGTGCAAATATACTCGAAAAAGAAACCCAGGGCTGAGTAGAAGTCAAAAAGAGGGTCGACTTAATGAGGTGCTATTTTTTTTCGATGTGTTGTCGACAACAATGCGTAAATTGCATTCAAACAGGGTGAAATCTTGTAACGTAATTTAATTACGATAAGGCCCAAAAGTATGACACCCAGTTTGACTGAATTTATGTAAATTTCCTGTATATTTTGTTAACTGTTATAATTTTTCATTTTATGAGATCTTAATTTTTTTTTCTTTTTTCTTTCTTTCTTTTTTTTTTTTTGTTAATTATACATTTGACATGAGTTTCTGTCTAAATTATTATTATTTCTTTTTTTTATTTGTTGTTTAAAATTATAAGATTATTATATATGTCGTTATTATATTTAAAGAAATAAAAAACAAACGCAGAGGTAAGAATGTTTATTATAATGAGTTTGTTATTGTTAAAATTTGATATTTATAATGCTGCATTTATTATTTTGATCTGTGATGAGTTTTTTTTTTCCTTCAAAACATAATCTTAATCAAATTTTAAATGTATTTGCATCACTATTCGGTGCCTGGTAATTTTTTTTTTGTAACTGTGTTTTTTTTTTTTGGTCATTTGTAATAAAACCTCGACTTTGATGATGGCGTAGTTTTGGGTCGTGATTGTATATCTAGATGAAATATTCGCCAGCTCTCTTGAAATTTTTGTAAAACATGATGATCGAATACGTAATATAAAAGTTCACTCGAGAAAGAGATGAAACTGTACCAAAACTAAACCACGTTGTAATCGAGGAACTCCAAAGAGAAGAAAAAAAATCACCAACTATGCCTGATCTCTTAAAAATGCGCGTTATTAGATTACCTATTATTAAGGTTATATATTGTACTATAAATAGGAATATAGAATATTCAAAGTGGACATAATTGGTGAATTATTAGCGCACTGTTGTCTTCTGTCCCTCTGCTCTGTCTGCCCCATTCACCCTTCATCATCGTATAATATCTTTACAAAATAGCTCCCAGTACTTCAATAGTTTTCATATTGCGATTTTCTTGTCATTCGAACATTTATTACCTCTAGGCTGTGCTAGTTTATTACTTCTTTAAATACTACTTGTATAGTTATATTGTTATAATTAATTTCACTGCCTTTCAGTTTTGTTTTTTTTTCCTCCGTCCAATAGCTACGAGTATCTATTATTTACGCTTCGTAAATGATTCTGAAGCGTCTCCCAAAGCTAGCTCAGTTCTTTGGCTTCTCTGTCGTCGAATTCGAATCTCACCCTATAATATTTATCATCTCTTCTGTAGGTACCTAACTGTACGAGTCGATTTTCAATTTTTCATCACTTCTTTTCATTTTCACCAATCCAATTTGAAAAAATTCCCTTAAGGCAAAATACAAACAAGTGCGCTAATAATATGCCAGTATAGGGAAATAATATAGCTTTTAATGTTGAAAGTTTTGGGAGAGCGCTATAATAATGGGAAATTTCACGTAACTGATAAAAAATGCGACTGATTTTGAGAAAATTTATTAAACTTTTTTCGTTTTATTTTAATTGTATGTGCAATTTTTGTAAAGAAATTTAATATTTTTGTAAGCGGTACTTTTTATACCTTGATAACAGTTTTTTATTTCTTTATATATTTAAAAGTGTACGTGTTTTAAAAGAAAAGCAGACAGATGAAAATATTATCGAACCGTTTTACTCTATACGTTTTAATGTTAATCCGAATCAACGAAATGCACTCGAATATATTGTTAATTAAGATGCATATAAAACCGAGCACTAAAAATTCATCGTAATACATTCTCTATTTATTGCTTAGAAATTTTGGAATAGGAAAAGTTGAACTAATAATCGGAGCTATCAGACAGCTTGAATCGCGCTTTTGAAGTTGTTTACTTACAAATTTTCATTTGTACAGGCGTTATATTTTGTTAACAATTTAATTTTTGCCAAAAAATAATTTTTTAATTTTGACGTGTAGCGTTATACATGAATAAATTTATTCAAAGTTTAGTTGGGTTCGTTTTCATTTCTCTTCGTAGTTAGTTTATGTTTAAGTACTGTAGAATTTGCGATGTGTTCAATGGACATCGAGGTCACTCAGGATATCAAGTTGAGATTGAAATGCATTGGGTACTTGAACGTATAAGGTATACTGACGAATTGCAAGGATTGCACACTTCACTTAATTAAGTACATAAATTAAGAGTAACTTACCCAAAATTGAAGATACATCTCGATGCATTAAATTTGTTGAGATTATACATTGTTATGAATGGCTCGATCGAGTGGTTCCTGCGTATCTCAGCTTTCTGAGCTTTCGAAAAACAGTAAAAACACTGATGAACGATCGACTGAATAAAATTACAAGCTTATGTAACCGAATGTTAATTACTTGATAAGTTGATACTTACTCAGTTAAAAAAGTATACGGATCATAAATTATTCACATTTTCAGGCCTTTTTATAATTTCTTCATCAGCTTTCACATTTTACTTTTTTCTCAATGAACTCTCCACACGCTTCTCATGAATTGATCATTGATCATTGATCAACAAACCACACAAAATACACTTCATTTTTGTACAAAGGAAGGAGGAAGGAAGACACACGCACACTTGCACACAGAACAAAGGACCAAAATTCCAAAACACGAACAACCAATCGTGATGCATTTTCAAAAAGTCAACAACTGATTGGGATCAGTGCTGCCAGTTAGCAACTTTCAAATAAATTCAACTTTTATTTTTAATAATAAAATTTGAGTGGAAAATAAATAAAATTATTTCTATTCAAATTTAAGTCAGGCCCTGAGGCCCAGGATGCATCATTTTTTTTTTTTTTGAAAAAATAAATAATACGTTCAATATACGAGTAGGTACAGGTTTATTTATGCGCACTATTTTTGTACAAAATGCAGTTGATTTTATTTAGGTAACTATATTTTATTTTTGTGAAAAAATACAAATTATTACCTAGGTAATAAATTAGTAACAGAACTTCATTCAGTGACTGTGAGAAGGTTTATGATTTGTTTTTGTATCATCAGCAAGAAATTTATTTCACTCACATTTGACGATTTGATTACAAAATGATGAAAATAAAAAACAAGCCAGACAATGAGACAAAAAATCACGGCAGGTACTGATGAATAAAAATATATATGATATACCTATGTCCTATGTACAAGCATGTGGCATACTGGCATTCAAACTTCAAGGTGATTTTTCTATATCAACTTGAGTTTGAGTAGTTCTTGTTACTCTCAGAAAATGGTTGGAGATAGAGGGCAACAGAAAATAGGTACTGACTGATGCATCCATTCCATACCATGCAGTGGAGAACGCCGCCTTCACAATTTTTTAAAAACTAAGGGTTATTTTTGTAATCAAATCGTAATTTTGTTCAAAAAATCAAACAAATGAGATCAATAACATAAGGTAATATAAATTTAAGTAGTAATTTCAATGGTTCCATCAAAAGATTGCATTATAGGCCTACCTCTCTTTTTCACAAACTCTGTCATATAATTAGGATCCAGGTAATCCTTGTTCCCTAGATCCAGTTCGATCTGATCAAATTCACATCCAATCATGTCCCATAGAGGAAACCTTTTCAGATCTGACTAGTAAGTTCTGGAAAGTCTTGATCACACCAGAAAATATCCGATTTTATTTGATTAGATCTATTCAGATGTGGCTATATCTGATCATTTTCCCCTGGGATATCAATTAATATCCGAATATACAGTCGAGCAATGAGCATTGTCCAATTAATTAGTCAATTAAACACCACACAATGGGTATTTAGGTAGGTACATGCATACAGGGTGCCCAGAAGAAATATAGTGAAACCCTAAGAAAGTTTTTCATTAAAAATATAGGATGGCAACGTGAAATAGATGCATATGATTGGTGGAATGTTATCTCTCCAGTCCAACAACCAACCATGTGCTACCATTATTATCATTCACTGTGACCAACCGAAAAATGTAGCAGAAAACTTTTTTATGGGTTCATGATATTTCTGGGTACCCTGTAGGTAGGTAGGTAGGTAGGTAGGTAGGTAGGAAGGTAGGTAGGTAGGTAAGTAAGTAGATAGATTTCAATTTAAAAGTGCTATGAAAAAGCGCTTATGCAAAGTCTTGTCACTATGATTTAGCACAAAGGCCTACAGAAATAATTAAAATGAGTAATGATATCAAATCTATCAACAGTCAATACAAACAACTGTTGAAATAAAAAAAAATGACTTTTTAAACATAACAATAAAACATCACTTTACAAAATTCTTGTCAAAATTCCAAAAATTTACAGTCAAATTTCTTATGTTTTGATGAAATAAAATTATGTATTACTCGTAATTATACTTCTTCAAATTTGAAAAAAAAAATATTATAAAAAAATTTCAATTGCAAAATAATAAGTAGATAAGTAACATAACGTATAAATTATTAAATATATCGAAAGAATATGATCCAGTAAATTGCGTTCAATAATGTAAACAAGAATGGAAAAAATACTCTTGAAAAACGATCAATATTGAGAGCTTGATTACGTCTTTTGACCGCATTGAATTTTGGTGTTTTGCGTGAATGTTTTGGACAAGCAGCTGCAGCAGCTTGAGCTAACATCATGTGAGTTTCATTCTGCAATTATAAAATCAATAAAATGAAAAGTTGATTAAATATTACTCTTACATAGGTACAGATTTGATATTAATAGGTACAAACTGTAAATTCAAAAGCCTCTGGCTTAGGAGGTTCTGGAGGTTTAGGAGCATCAGCATCTCCCAATACAATATTCACCAGACAATATTCCATTAAGGCCATGAACACAAAACTATAAAACAAAGGTTACACATTAGACTCTCGACTCTTTATCTTCTTCTTTGTAACAAATTCAGATAGGTACTGAGGTAATTCTCACATGGTACATGCAGACATAAAAGCATCCACAGCTTTAATATAGGAAACTGGCGGCAATGCGGCCTGTGATTTAGCATGCTGAGTTGACAATGTTAGTAACGAAGTTACACCCAATGTTACACGAGCTGGAGCAGCTTCAGGTTTGATCCAAAATGATATCCACTATAAAAATGGAAACAAAAGCAAGATGGGAAGGGTTTACCAACAACTGTAAGGAGTAATATGGCAAAATGTGTATATAAGTCTATAAGGTTTGAGAAGTTCCTCTTTCACCAGCATCATTTTTCAAGGAAAATGTCGCTAAGTGGGATTAATAGCTTTTCTGAACGTAAAATTCCACTTTTCCAAGATTACACGCCAAAAGACTCAACGATGCACTTGAAATATGCCTTTATAATCATCTTTTCTTTTGAAACCTATTCTTTAAAATATGAAATACAGAACATTTGGTAGGTAATATTTAAAAATCAATAACTAACCAATTTTTGTCAAATAATTTGGTCCTCTTATACAGTATGGAAATTTTAGCTGTATTTTGTAAAACTGACCAGAGAAAAGAGATATAGGTGCTTATACCTATACAAACTATAATTCCAATCTTTTCATAATTTAATTAAATACTTAGGTAGTTTCCTATATCTCTCTATTGTTAGGTACTACAATAAGATGCGACTTAAATAAAAAGCTGAAATATTGTTTCAGAAGAATTTTGGCATTACACATTAAAGTTGGAAAAAATCCAAACTTCCAAGTTTATTCAACCAGAAACTAACTGAAACACTATTAAAAACAATGCATAAACATAGAATAGACATGGAAACAAAACTTACTGACATTATAACAATCAAACACGTTGGAATGTATGTGTGGAATACATAATACCCCAGTCTTCTTTTTAAAACGAAAATCACTTCAAGACAGGTAAAATTGCCTTTTAACAATAATTAAAGAATGCATTAAAATTCTGGCCAAAAAGCTAGGTAAGGTGCACCGGGGCAAGTCAGAATGATTTTTCGCAATTTCAACTTTGACCAGCTGTTACTCCCCTTCTAATGAACCAAAATGGATCAAATTTATTATGTAGGTTCCCATAAGGGTTCTTAACCTATGGTAAAAATTTGAGCGCGATTGACACAGTAGCTTTCACTCAGTGGAATAAAATATAAACTGTCCTGACTTACCCCAATTGGGGGAAGTCAGAACAGGCTAAACTTTGCAGAGGTGTAGATCACAAACCGGGCGTCCTAGAAAAATTGCACAGAAACAAAATTGTAGAGAATTTAATTCTCTTTGAGATCACTCTCATCAGATTTTCACTAGGACGCACGGTTCGTCCGCTATATGCGAAAAACTAAGAAATAGAAAGTCTGTATTTTAGACCAAATTCAAAATAAGTTCAAAATAACAAAATACAATTGAACCAAAGACATCTAAAATGAAACTGAATCGCGAAAATTTTTATGCAGTGATGAAGTAGGGGTAGTACCCTCAAGTCACCTTGAGTGGCACTTCGCCAGATATAAACCTCTAGGCGCTAGAGCAAGTTTTCTAACTTACCCCGAATTCCAACTTCCCCCGGTGCACCTTACCTCATAATTTAAATCAAATAAGCACTAAAAAAAGTTACCCGTAGAATAAATTTGAGTGCAGTCAGCTGTGTAATTTTTTACAAGTTGTAATTGTGGTAATTCTATGCTCTGATCAACCACAAGTGGTACTTCAGGATCCCATTGAAAGATTAAATCATCTGTGGTGTGTGATACTATAAAATAAATAAAATTATAGGTAGGTACCTAGTTAATTTCTAATTTTTAATTAATTTACATTTGGTCCTTTAGGGAACCTATAATTAAATCATTGATTAAAAAACTTACAACTTTCCATCTGTAATTTACATTCTTGGGTGTCATGTGGATATATTATAAAATTCATTGCACAAGATAACTTCAGTGTTAACCTATCAAAAGGAAAAACTGTATAATTACACATT
This sequence comes from Planococcus citri, assembly GCF_950023065.1. Classification (NCBI taxonomy): domain Eukaryota; kingdom Metazoa; phylum Arthropoda; class Insecta; order Hemiptera; family Pseudococcidae; genus Planococcus; species Planococcus citri. The sequence goes on from NC_088680.1 coordinate 34,857,556, forward strand.
ATATTCGCCTAAAAATTGATGTTACTGCTTTGAGAAAAGTTTCTGCTTACTTGACCATATACAATATAGTTTTATCTTTATATAACCACATATAATGATTAGGAATAGTCATTGTTTGAAATGTAACTGCTTTGGCATTTTTGAAAAAGGAATCTGGTCTCCACATTTCTTTCAACCAACCAACTTCTAATAATCTGAAATCAAAGGTAAAATTTGAAATTATGTATTATGAAAATGTAGGTAAGTGTTCTACAGCTGCTAAATCTACTAATTGTGTCAAGTAAATTGAGGCTATTTTTGAATATTTTTTCACTCAATCAGTTGTAAATAGGTACCTACATTTTTATTCAATCTATCTACTCTTCTCAATACTATTCAAAAACATCTCATCCGGAGACATCATCAGAGGCCATTAATGAAAAAGTCTGAGGGGTGTGGGGGAATTTCTGGATCCTTATTCTACTAGACCCATTTTTTCAACAATTCAGTTCAATTAATTTTCCCATTTTCATTCAAAATCTATTGGTTCTGTGATTGAAACGATTTTTTTCCTTGTTTGAGTTCTAATATGTACCTATGTAAGGTATACCTACCTACCTACCTATGATTGTTGGTGAGATTTCAGATCAGTTTTATCATTACCGAAGTGGTTTTGAAATTTGATTAAAATAATGGTGATGCAAGTTGAAATTTAGTTTGTCAAATATTTAGTGCTTAGATACTTATTTAAAAAAACAAACAAACAAACAAACAAACAAACATAAACAAAAAACAAAAACAAAACAAAATTTCAATAAGAAAGTTTAGGAACCCCTGACACAGCTGATACTGATTTCTGCGAAATATATTTCATCTACAACGGTTAAATTCAACATGCACACATTTGCAAAAAGGGAATAAAAATTGTCTCCTCGTCCTCGCCCCATTTCATATTATTTTGTTTAATTAATTCTAAACCTTTTACAAAACACTCGGTACCTATCTAATGATTTAAATGCTACACGACATTCAAACTAACATAAGTAGGTAGGTTTTTATCACTGGGAGGAGGAATAGGCAGGTACCTAACTGATTACACCCTGGAGAATAAAATTAGGTAGGTTTTCAACCTACCCTACACAATAGCTTCTCACTAAAACACGAGTACAAAGCAAATAAACCGAAGTGATTTTCAATTCATCGACATATTTACCGATACTCAGACGTCATATTTTCCGGTAACCTAAGACGATGGTCTTTCCAAGTTTGAGCAAAAAATATATCAGCAGCGTAAGTCTGAAAAAAAATGAAATTTCACAATGAAAAGCTGCCAACAAAGGATGTCTCGCGTCATTTAGCTTCTACATACCATAGAATTTTCATCTATCGAATCTAAACCCATGACAGTGACATGGAAAAACACGGTAGTAGCTTCTCCTCCTTTCTTAGGTGGTCGCATTTTATCGTATAGTTTAGCATTTTCAGGTAAAATATCCGAGAACACAAGTCCGTTGATGAAACTATACAGGTAGGTAATCGAGAAAAAAAACACGCCAATATAAGCCATTTTCGTCAAATTTACATTTTTTTTCTTTTTCTCGTGTGGGTAAATTTACTTACGAAAAATTCATACATAAAATTATACATATTTGAGCGCATTTCATCGATGACATTTCCAATATTATAAACGTTATTTCTGTATCGAAATTCATTTCGGTTGTCTCCATCTACCGCATTTGCAAATATGGTTTAAAATCAGCCATCTATAACACAAGCACGCGAAATATATTACTGTAGGTACCTTACCTATTCAAATCGTGAATAAAATACGCAAGTTGCAAGCATCTTTGTTTTTGTATCAAGCGCATTGTACTAACAAAGGGAGACATTATACAACCCATACAAAAATTTTCAGGTGCTAAAGTGCATTTTTGGATTTTTTGGTGAATTTTTGAAAAACTGGGTCCCTATACAATTCATTTTTTTTTTTTGCATTTTTTGGTTTGAAATCGTTCTCAATTGATTTGATGGGTTGAAAGTAAGGTATATATTCCAAATTTCAGCTTTCTAGATTAGGTACCTACTTTGGTAAAATTTTGATTTTTTTCTCATTTTTGCCCCAAATTTGATTTTTAAATTCACCAAAAATTGAAAAATGCACTCAAATGCCTGAAATATTGGCTGATGGTAAGTATATTTTTGCATGTTCTTTTGATGAGGGTATAGGTAAGTATCTACTTAGCGGAAAGTTTTTCCATTTTCTTTTCTTTAAGGTACTACCCATAAACCATAACGTCAAAAAAAGCAATAAATCGAATCATTTTCTAATTATTGGCAGTTATGTTGTATGTAGGGTATGATTGATGTATTCTCGAAATCGCAATTCAATTCTCGAATTTAAAATTTTTCAACCACGAGAATTTCGCGAAGTATGAAACAATACAATACATCTTCAATCAAAAACAGCAAAGGATACATTTCCAGTCATAAAAAATTCAATAGATTTATCGAACCAACTTCGCGAAAGTAATTTAACGAAGAGAACACGTGTTAAACTGAATTTGAGGATAATAAATCACATGGTACGTTAACTTCAACTCTAAATGAAAATTAAAAACGATTGCATAAAAAATGTTAAAATCATTTTTTTTCAATACATTCTTCGCGTATTTCTTCACTCAATCCTTCGTAGGTAGGTATGTACTTGATTAATAAAATAGCAACGAGCCACATTCATTGTCAAAGAAATCACACGTGAAATCCTATTAACGCATTATCCACTCGCACAAAGTGGCGTTAAAAAAAAAATGTCCATACAAAACCATCTTCTATAGGTACCTACACGATAATCTACAACTACAAAAAAAACCTACCTACTTAAGGAGATCGATGTATAAAAAATTCATTTGTTAATAAATCATTTGAACTCGTTAACATGAATAATTCATAACTCACCGCAATTAAAAATTAACTTGGTCCCTTTTCGGTAGGTGTAGGAAAAATTAGCATGTTAAAAATTCATAGAATGAAAAATTACTCGGAAAAGTTGTTTATAAACTGAACTTACCATATAACTGACATAATTATAACTGAGCTTATATAGCGAACCATCGTTTCTACAAGCGATGACTACGTAAATGAAAGAAAACTGCTGACGTTTCGAATCTAACGTGATTATTACAAAAGCGGGGAAGAAGACACTTGAAATCCCCAATATATTGTACGAGTATTTCAATCTTTTACAAGTTGAAAACCGTTTTTTTTTTTCTTGACCCCACTCTAAATTGTTCAAAAATTTTAGAACTTTTATGCGCGAATGCCTCGCTGTATACTTTTTTTTTCAATCGTTCATAATTTATAAAACTAGAATAAAATTATAAAAATTTATATATTTGAAATCACAGCTTTAAAAACTTGAACTTAAAATACAACAGAAGTCTTTTATGTAAAAAGAATTAACACCGTTAAAATCGTCATTTTTTTCATCGAGGGTAAAAAAAAAATAGTAATAAAAATTTACTTTAATTTTTTAAATTAGATCTGTAACCATTTATCGTCTCATCTAGATGCGAATTTAGACCAACATTAACATCAAAATTATCCAAATGCGAAGCTAGCAAGTTGAAAGTTGTAGCTAATACGACTTTTGAGCGGGGATTCGACGACGAATTTAAACAATATTTAAAACTTTTTAAATCGGGTAAGAAATGCACGATTTTTGGTATAGCTGTACCAACGGAAGAATGAGTGTAGCATAAATCCAGAGATTGGAGTTGAACGCATTTCGAAGCTAAATATATTAAATCCTCGGCGGTAATCAAGTTGCCAAATGTAGCTTTCGGTTGATGTAATGTTAGTTTAATTAAACTAGGGCAGTTTTCAGCGATGGTTTTTACTACTGTACTATTGACACCGTCGCATGCGCTTAGGTAAATTTTGGTGTAATTTTTCGAATGCGGTTGCTTGAATAGATTAGCGAAAGCTTTCGGACTAACGTTGTCCATTTTGGAAAACGTCAACGAAGTGAGGTATCTGAGTTTGGTCAGCAGCTGGATGCTGTGATCGGATATGTTGTAGAAGGATACGTTTCGAATGAGCAATTCGTTTAAGCGGCAGCATTTTGAGATGGCGTTAATTACTTGATCGTTTGAGCCGAGCTGCGGTTCCCAGACGTCTAGTTTGATCGTTTCCAGCGTTTGGTGGTTTTTCATTATCACCTGTAGGAAAAACATTTCCGTGATTAGAAAGTAGATGTGTATGTGTAGTTGGTACCGGTTTAAAAATTAATTGTACGTTATCAATAAATAATACGTGGAGAATTGAATGAAAGTTGAATTGATTCGCTAGCTTTTACTTAAAAATTTCAAAATGCTGAAAAATTCTTCTTTAAATTATAGGCAGTTGGTCTTTTATTTATTACCCTTACCTTCTGGCGATAAAATGGCATCAGATTCCCCCAATCTGATATTTTCCAAAAAAAAAAATAATAATAATATTTTCAATTTTCATTATTTTTATCATTTTTTTCATAATTTTGATGATTTAAAATTAAAAAATTGTTTATAGATTCAAATTGAGAAATGTTAATAAAAAAAAAAAAAAAAAAAAAACGCAAAAGGAGGGCTAATTGACATGACTCCAGGAAGCTCTGTCACCAAAAAAATACAAGAAATAAAAGAAAACAAAAGATGCAATAATCAAAAATAGGTATTTTAAATATTAAATTCTAGAAAAACCTTTTTTTTTTTTTTTTTTTTTATTTTAAGAAACTACAGCAATTTAACGAAGACAAAAAATTGAACTATGAAAACAAAATAGGTACATTCAAAAATTCTACAGGGCCTGGCAATTTTATTCATTTGATAATTCAAGCAGGCAGCTACCAACAGTTTTTTTTATTTTAAATTTCTATTTCGACTTTCACAAAGCATATTAACAACAGTCGAAGACCACGTCAAAAAAAAATTCATAATGTAGAAACACATATAGTGTCAAAAGTAAGTAATTCATCTCGCCAAAAATTACTATCAACTCGAACATTTTTCAAAATTAATTTTCATCTAGAAACAAGATAGGTTTACTAACCTCGTACAACGTAGCTTTGTTCATAATCAATCCTTGCAAATTGAGTACCTTGAGCTTGGCTTGATTTAATAAACCTTTTTCTTCGATCGATCTATGATAATAAGAATTTTTCAAAATTAAAGTATCCAAAGAATGGCCACGAATCTTGATACCGCCATTTTTAATAGTAGAATGGGAAATCCAAAGTAAACTGAGCTTGGCATTTTTTTCCAAAATAGTCGAAATTAAATCAGCGTTAACTTCGGAAGATATTCGTCCACATGGGAAAAAACACCCCGTACACGAATTAACCGTCAAAGAGGTTAAATTCGTACAAGCTGGTATCACTTTCAGAATATCATTAGTATCCAATCTGCGACTAATTGCTAAACGATGAATGTATTGGGCGTATTTCAGAATAACATCGATGGCCATATTCAGGGATAACTTGACGTCAAAATGTACATTACGATATAACGAATTATCTTGACTGATACGCTGCCATCTTTTGCACACTTTGGCAACATCATTCTGCAAACACGACTGCGGTACGAAGGAAAATACCTTCAGTACAATTTCTTCGGGTAGGTCATCGAATGCGGCCATTTTTTCATACCAAATATCTGTGAAAAAATTAAAACGCGTTTGTTATGACGAAAAAGATGTAAAAACCATTGAAAAAAAGGAAAAATCGATTAAAAGGTTACAAAAACGTTTGACAACGAGTTACTCTCCACCGCCGGTGTGATATAAATCAGAAATATTCAGCCAAATCAGATAACTAGCGAGTATAGCAGAGAGTTTCTAGATTGAACGTATCACGTTTGTGAATAATGACCCTTCAAAAAAAAACCCTCTCCTACGTATAACCATGAGAGTCCAACGATAACGATAAAAAGAAGTCGGTAGGATTTTACATTTTTTTTTTAGGTAAATTGGATACGCAAATGTACCTACATTTCTTACCTACACGTGTAATGTGTAGGTTCAAAAGAAAGCACTCCAAAAGTGTTATACTTAACGACAAGTTTCCGCGGATTGAAAATCCATTCAAAGGCATATTTGCCCTCGTCAATGGCTCATATCGGCGGGTATTTTTACGGGTAACTGCATTATCAAATTTTTCATCGATTCGGTCTACCTACCTATATCTAAACCTATGGAAAATGTAGCGTACATATAACAAACGTGAACAAATTACCAATATTACTAACTTACTATGGGTTTAGGTACTATAAGGCGATATTTTCAACACGAACGAGTTTTGAAAATACGAGTCCATCGATGCGACGTGAAATTCAATTAATGAAAAACTGCATACGAGAAAATCCAATCGATATTTTCACACATCTTTCCCCGAAGAGTTCATTTCGTCGTTGATTTTGGTTACTTCAGATTTTAAATTTAGGTACTAATAACATAATTTTCCGTTCGAATATGAAATACATACGAAAAATGTATTATATCGGTGAAGATAGCGATAATTTTGACTTGATAGGAGGAGGGAATATCACAGAGGTAGGTAATAATTTAATGAAATTGGCGGAAAATTACGAATTTCAAATACCTACACGTAAAATATTTCAAAACATTTTTTACACGCTAGACTCTTAATTCAATAACTTATTAAACAATAAAATTTAGAACTGAAAGATTTACAAAAATTTATTCATAACAGAAATTTTTTTAGAAATTGTTAAATCTTTGATAATTAATTTGGGAGTTTGTTGCATTTTGACTGTGCACAGTGTAAACAAAGTCGAGTATGTTTACAAAGACGATTGTTAACGTGACGTCATATTTTTCGAGTCAATAAAATTTTTTCAAAAAAGTTGAGTAACCATTCGAATTTTGAACTTTGAATACAATTTTAAAATAATCGAAATTGAATGTATCTATTTACGATAATTAAACCAACTTTTTCACTCCTCGAGATGGATCGTAAGGAATCCAAAAAGCAGGACAAAAAAGACTTTAGCAGACCATTTTTTCAAATAAATTTTTGTGTGAGGATACGGTACGAATATTTTAGATTTTTTAGTGTGCGTAGCACACTATTGGTTTCGCTTTGAGAAATGCAATTTCATTATACATGAATGTTCTCTTAAACTATCCAACCGTTTTTTGTACCTATTGGACACCATTTGAGAATCATTAAGGCGGAGGGAATAGATTATTTTTCATTCAATTCGGATGGGTAATTGCTGAGTAATTGCAATTTTAGTTCATTATTTTAATGCATTAAATCCTAAAAAAGGGAAAAGGGGACTTGCAAAACACCTGCCGCTCATTGTACCCTGCTATACCCCCAGTCTATTCCATCTCCGCTTTTCAAATCAGCTGTCTCATTGTACCCTGTTACACCCCTCATCTGTTAGCTGTATGTTCCAAGTGGGAGTGGTTTGGTGGGGCGTTTACCCAACAAATATATTCTTTTAATGCCCTAACCCACCATGTGACTCGTAGTCGAATGGTTAGGGCATGTAGGTAGGAATAGGAATTGTAGGGTCCCAGGTTCGAATCCCCATCAGGTAGGTAGGTAGGTATAGGTGACGGATTTTTCGTTGGAAATATTGGATAGGTAAATGCTGTGGAGTGAGTACGCTGGTGCAAAAAAAAAACGAATTTTGAACCCTGTAGCCCCCTCATTTTGATTTATAAAAACAAAGTTATGAAATATGATGATATCATTTTGCTAAATGAATTTTCATTTCACTTATTCAAATACTTTTTACTATACCTATAGCGCCGTAAGTACAGTAAAAATTACCTTGAGATGAGTAATTTTTACTTTTTATGATATAAAAATTACTTTAAAATGAGTAATTTTTACACAACTTGGTTAATGTAATTTTTATTATCATGCTTTAGTAAAAATTATTAAAACAAGATGATTTTTACTAATGTTATAGCAAAATTTATTAAAATGATGATTTTTACTATAAGATTACAGTAAAAATTATTACATATTGTAACTGAACAGTTGAAAATTGCTGATTTTCAAAACAAATTTTATCATACTTACTTAGGTATATTATGTACATATTTTTGTATGGGATCTTGTTATTGTGCTAAATATGTAGTCAACACTTTTTGTAAAAATTACCCATATTTTTTTCGTGTTATTTAGAGGCAATGCGAATCCTTAACATATTTTATATGATTTAATAATTTTAGAATCAAAGGCAAATTCTGAAAATTGGTTTGAAATTTTATAAATTTGAAGACAATGGAAATTCTAAAAAAAATATGAAAATTTGTCATTTAGAGACACTGAGAATTCCAAAAATTGATTAAAAGTTCTATAAGTTGTAGATAATGTGAACTTGAAAATGATATGAATAATTGAAGAGCTCTATTCCAAAGTGGGTCAAGTCATTTTTTCCTCCAAAAAATGCGTTTAAAGTTTTTGATACTGAAATTTGTTCTGTTTCCAAAGGTGGTGCACCTTTCCTTTCTTTGGACATAGAACAATCACTTGTAGAAAAATTTACTTTGAAAAATCCATCCCACTTTGGAATAGAGCTCTTCAATTATTGTATGTAATATATATGAAGATAATGAGAATTCTGAATAATTAGAGGCATGCACTACTTAGCTATGTAATAGCGGTTATAGCTGTAGAAAAGGCAGCTAGCTACGCACACTTTGCAGCTAAGCTTTGCTTAGCTGTCTAGTTTTTCTTTCAACTTTCTACAGCACCAGAGAAAAATAAAATTAATAAAAAATTTCAAAAGTTGAAAAAATGGAGAAAAATCAGCACTTTTTGACAATTTTGGTAAAACACAAAACGAAAGCAAGAAAATCAGGATGGATAATATAAGCAGGACATTCAAGAATCAGGAGTGAAGATTTCATGAGATTTTTTAAAGGTCAAGCTATACATTTTCTGCTACTTCTCCTTTCCCCTCCCCTTAAAATTGAAAAAAAATCAAACTACTACAAAAAACAACTTGGATAAAAAAAACAACAATCAAAAAAATAAAAGATTTGAAAATTTATGATATTTTTCAAGTTTATAGTTCACATTGAGAAAGTTGAATAAAATACTGACTTGAAAAATTAGAACTTTTCATTTAAAAAAAATTGAAATACTACCCCTAATATTCAACATTCATCCTTCCTACCTCTACCTAAGGTCAGACTGACTGTGAGCCCAAAATAACAAACTTCACTTCTAAAAAACTCCTGTAAAAAAAAAAAGGGTGGAAAATCACTGGCAATTTTTTTACAACATTTATTTTTGAAAAATTGAGATGAATCATTGATCGATAATGACTTTTTCTGTTTTTCATGAAGTTTTGAAAAATCAAAATGATCTAATATTCTTGTGTACCCCTGAAAAATGAGGCAGGGCTAAAAAACTATGGTCGCGCCCATGATCTTCTGATAAAAATCTCTCCCTTCAAAATAATTTTTACGAACGATTTTTGAAAATTTTCAAATTATACTTAAACCTTATCTGCATGACTTTTTAAATCTCCATTCCCAATTTTCAAAAAAAAAAAAAAAAAAAAAAAAAAAAATGATTTGAAGAGAAAAATTACTAACATAAAAATAATGGATTTGGTGCTATTATTGTCAATCCAGAGTGCAAAAAGGACATTTTTCAACCATGATCATCATATTTTCTGTAAGAATATTCTCTTCAGTATTTCTGGATTAAAAAAATTAATAAATAACAACACCTAAAAATTTGATAAAAATGAATTCTCGAAAATAATAATCCATTTTACTTGGAAGCTGATAGAATGATTCATCTGGAAATGAAGTGTTCGAGATTTTTGTAAACAATTTTATCCAAGAAAATACTGGTTTGAAAATTAGGTTCCAAAACGTAGGTAGGGTACTATAATAATTAAATTTCATCAAAGCTCAACAACTAGGCATATCTACGTTATTCACTGCATTGCGTAAGGTCGAAGAAACTGCACGTAACACGTTACATTAGCGTGTTCCCTTAATCCTCGAGACTGGCCAATCAATTCCCACGAGTGTAGTTTGGGTTGCATACTCTAACGCACTAATTATTCAGAAAATCACAATGATTAAAATGGAACACCCGGTACACACAGGAGCATCCTGTTCGCAAATATATTTTAACGATTATTCAATAGGTATCTCCGCTTCGCTTCCCCAAACAGACAACATGACAAAATGAAACACCAGCCGGATATTACTTCCAATTTATGTCAACTCGATTCGTGAAAAATTATACCTGCAACATCTGAGGTCTGCAATAACAAGAAAATGATAAATTATTCGCGTTACATACGTACAAAATATACAGGGTCTAGCTAGCTAGGTACAGTATGTCACTTCCCTATTTCTAAATAATAAGTAGGTAGGTAGCTAGGTACGTAATCGTATTATTTTTATTATCTGAAATCATTTTCAAAATTAACCGTAACGAACAAAGGGAACGCTTATCTGGGAATCATGTAAGAGCTACCCTAAAGCTTGAGCATCCTTTGGCATCATATCAACATTTCAATATCCTTATCATTTGTGCAGAGAAACGTTATTTTACTGTATTCTTATAATAAAAAATCAATATTGCCAGACTATATACGTATGTTAAAAATGATAAAGATATCGCTTCATCGTAATAATTACCTTTTGAAGTTTCGATGAGCTTTTGAATGAATGAAAATGTATCTTCTGTCAGCTTTTAAAAACATATTTCTATCCACCTGTGTTGAGAAATAATTAAAACATCGACAATTCAGAGGTTTTTTTTTTCTATTTTTATTATAGGTTAGTACCGGCATCATCCATCATGAAATCTGTTTGCAAAAAATAAACAAATTATACTACTCAGCCAGACGATACTCGAGGAAAACATAATCTTCATATCCTCCTATTTGAATGCAGGATATAAACGAATTAGTTCCTGTGATTTGAAAATCTAGACTCCCATTCATACTGAAAATGAAATCATAAAAATGATAAATTATTCTACGCAATGAAAAAATTCATGCAAACGTATTTTAAATACCTTACTTAGCCTATGAACATAAAACATAAACTCAACCGAGTAAATTTTTCCATACTACAATCAACGTACAGTATTATTTTCAACGCGAAAGGATACCATTTTAATAGATGCTGAGATTGAGCGTTTTATTTACATTGTATAATAATTAAAATCGGTCTACGCTTTAAAAGATGGGGCTTATCAAACCTATTTAAATAGTGTTTACAATTAAATATACGACACCCGAGTCCGTCTAGTGAAGCAGTAATCAAAAGAATGAGGTAGTTTTCACGCATGCTTTTCTTTCAACGAGTTTTAAACGGCTTGAACTTTGGGATTTTGTGTTTTCACGTACCGCTGTCTGATTCAAAATACCGGCCGAGACTGTCCTATAAAAACAAACATCGTTTTGTACGTTTGTTTAATGGTTGTGCGCTCGTATTGCGGTGATTTATTGCCAATTTCAAGTTCTTTGGGGAAGGTAAGTTATTATTTTTGTAATGTTTTATTTTTATTTATTTTTAAAATAAAAATACTGATCAATTTTTTCAAGTTTTCAAGTTTTTTTTTTTTTTTTTTTTAATAAAATTTAATTGATTACCAGTTTATATTATCAATTTTTAGAAGTGATGGAAATGTGTTACTCGTGAAATTAATCCAAACTAATTTTTCAACACTATAAATCTTGATAGAAATTTCAAAAAGGTTGGCGAAACATTTTTTTTTCCAATAATTTAAATTAGTTTTAAATACATTTCTTATTTGCTCCGAAATTTTCATCGTAGTTTTATAAAATCTCGTTTTTGTCTTTATTTTACTTTACTAAAATTTGTAAGTATAAAAGTTTTATTAATCAAGGTTTTTTTTCCCGAATATTTTATCAATTTCAAATCAGGTTTTTAAAATTAAAAAAAAAAGTTTGAAAAATTAAATTTTGAAAGTAAGTACTTACATAAAGTAAATAAATTCAATAGGTGCTTCTACGACCCATTGCCCATCTATTAATTTTTTTGCACGCTTTGATCTTCGATCCTTCAAATTCTCACCACCGATATCTGAAACAAATTAGATAAAATTAGTAAACTAATATTATACTGTACCAACAAAATACCTCAAACGAGGAAATCTTTTTATAAAAAAAAGTAGATATCAAAAAAACGTAAAGTAAATTTATCTAAAAGATCATTCAAGTAGCAAAATTATCTAAACACATCTTATATAATATTCGCAATCGCGAATAAGTAAAAAAAGCGACGACGAAGACTGGTGGCGAGGGAGGGGGCAGGGGGTTGCAACGGAAACGAATACTTGACGTATTGCGGCAAAACACAAGTTACTTTAGGAACTGGATTAGGGTGATACTTGATAAAACTAGGTCAACAAATTTCATTATCTTCTTTTTTTTTATTTTCACACACACGATATATTTGTGGTATATTTATAACTCCTTTGAAACAATAAATAATACATTTTATACGGATCGAAGCTGGAAAAAAAAGTCCATTGTCACGTTACTTTTCTATACTAAAAAGGCAACTCGACGTTACTAAGGTTTGTCGAACGTATAATTTTCTATAAGAATGGAAAGGCCATAAATTTGTCATTAAGATTGGTATGGTTGAAAAAAAATTAAAAATAACCCGATGCTCGCGATGAAGAAGCGATTCTAGCGTTATTTTCGTTCGACTTGAGCCCACTCAGTTGTCACTTGTTTATGCAATTTTAAATTCGCCCAGTTCGGCCACGCTTAATTAAATTTTTAAAATGAAAAAGAAAGCTATATGGGATACTCGTTGTTTCTGTTTCAGTGTGTTCGATCGTTGGATTAGTTCATGAACCAAGTTTTAATGCTCGTTTTTACCAAATGTCGTTTTTTTTATTCTGTGAGTAATTTTATTAACAATACGTATCTTTTATTTTTATTTTTTTCGCTGTATAGATAGGTAAGTAAGTATGTTGAATACAATGGTATTTGCAGATGCTACCGTATCTAACCTCTATGTGTATATAGTATGTATCTATTTGTGTAATTTAACCTTAGCAACAGTTTACCTAATTGATTTTCTCCCTAGAGTAATCCCCTGCTGGTTTTTTTCCACCGCTGAGACGAGCTTTAGTGTGTATAACCCACTAGGTACATATAAAAGAATAATAAAAAATTACGTATTTTTATCACGTGCTATCGCATAGGTACACATTACTGCTCAGCTCTCCGTTAATGTAACTTTTATTCAATTTATTCGCAATTACCTATTTCAAGTTCACGAGTTGTACATATGTTCGCGTTCGAAAAGTCGAACTTTCGACAGTTAAACATTGCAAATTCTGTCGTACGTATCTGTCGACAAAAAGTACATATACACGAGTCGATAAAACTAAAAATGGACGAACTTTTTATATGAAATACTTCCGCAGTAGTCGGCGTACAAAATATTGATGATTTTTTGAAAACGTTTGCTCCAATTTTTTCTTTCTTTTTTTCTTAATATTAACATCTCTTTTTGACTCGTACATATGACGATCGAGTTAAACTATAATATCCTTATTGCTCAGCACGAAGTTTTCCTACAGTTGTTACTTGTTAGTAGTCGCCATTCTGTCGTCGTTGTGCTGCAAGCTGCAACATTGCTATAATGCTAGAGCTCTACGGTCGTATATTTACTCGTAAGTCGATCACGCTGTGCGACTGTCCACTACCCTTTCAGACTAATTATTACTAATTTTAACTTTACCCTGTTATCTACCTGACCTACCTAATGGATATTCGATTTTTACTTCCGAACTATTTTTCTTTTTTTTTGTAACAAGTATATTTTCTGGCACCTACCTAAAGCTTGAAAATCTGGCTAGGTTTGGAAAAGCTCAAAAATTTGGTTCGGTTTTATTTCGCAAAAGTATAACATTTATGCAGAGTTTTTGACGAAACTTGATAAAACAAAAGATTCAATGAAACTTGAATATTTGGATACGTTTGCAAACGAAGAAAATGTAGAGTTGGTAAATTTGTTAAAACCCAAAAATTAAATTATAGGTACTTCTACTTACGTACCTACTTATGTATTAAAAATTGAAAAATTTGCTAATGTTTGGAAAAGCTCGAAAATTTAGGTTACTTTGGTGAAACTTGAAAGTTTGGTCAGGTTTAAATTTTAACGTTGGGGTTTTTGCACATTCACCCGAATACATTTTTTTGGATGGAAAAATTCCGAATTGTCATCTTCCCAAATGACCAATTTTTCGAATCTACTGTTTTCGAACCCTCAATTGCCCAAATGCACAAAAGTGAACAGATATTCAGTTTTATGTCAAAATGACAAAAAATATCTGTGTTTTTTTTGGTCAAACTTTCAAGGAAGTCTTGCTTTTTCGTCGCTGAAAAATCTGTTTTTTCTTTAAAAATTGCAAAGAAATTTTTCATCAAAACTACAAAAAAACTTTACTGTTTTTGCCAAAGCAAGAATTGCAAAAAATATACTTTTTTGCAAAAACTGTAAGTATAAAAACTGTAAACTAACATGATTTTTTTTTTTTAAATCAAAATTTCCAAAAAGTCTATTTTTTGTCAGGTTTTGTGTGTTTTTTGACCAAAATTTTCATAAAATTTTACTTTTTTGTCTCCAAAAAATAATTTTACTTTTTTGTCTCCAAAAATTTTACTTTTCTGTCTCCAAAAACTTTACTTTCTTAAATTGAAAAAAAACTGTTTTTTTTCACACTTTTTTGTAAAACTGTAAAAAGGACTGCTTTTTTACTAACTTACTTTTTGTTTGGCTTGGAAAAATTTGAAAATTTGGAGAGGTTGGCAAAAGCTTAAAATTCAGATCAAGTTTGGTGAAATTCGAAAATTTGGAAAAATTGTTAAAACTACGAGTAGAAGATTTATGTGAGGTTGCCAAAGCATAAAAATTTGGTTCTCGGTATTGTGAAACCGAAAATTTTATTGGGAGGTTTGTGAAAATATAAATTTTATTTTTGGTTCGGTGAAATGAATTCAGAAACTTGGTTTTTGACTCTGCCAATACTTGAAAAAATTTACAGATATGTTTGACAAAAAGAGAAAATTTGGTTAGATTTGTAAAAACATAAAATTATTGAGAAACATTTCTATAAAACATATTATTAATTTTCTACATCATTGAATGCTAAATTCGTGTGGTTCCCTTTTTCCTCCAAATTTGAAAAATGAACCATAATTATGAGTCATATTTCGAAGTCATTTTCACCCAAAAATACAGAGTTTCAAAAACTTCTGAGAATAGTCCCTACCAGCCACAAACGTCTAATAGACATCTATTAGATATTTTTTTCAGCCAAAGATACAGCTAATAGATAACTGGAATAGCTGAAATTACCTTGTTTTAATAACAGGAAAGTACCTTTTATGTAGTATTACATGGTAAATACAAGGCTAATAGATATCTGTAAAGCATTATGGCTGCAATGCGCCAAAGAATAGATATCTATTCTCCAATGCCTTGTAGCCATAATGCTTTACAGATATCTATAGGATGTTTCTCAGCTATTAAAATGACTGAAATTCGCCCTGCAAAATGAAGGTACTTTTAACAATCTGCAACTTGTTTATTTGAATAAATTTAAAGAAAACTAGAAGTGATCAAAAAATAATAGGTAATATTATAATGAGTGACAAAGTTTCAAGTGATTCAGGTGTAATTAGAGAAAAATAATAGCAAAATTATGTCAGCAGTATACTCGTAGGTGGGTATTCACCTTATCAGTAAGTTACCTAATTAACATAGAATAAGAAATTCACGATTAGGTACCTCTAATCATATACACTCCATAATTTATTTGTATACTACACAATCATAAGTTTCTTTCGTGTCAATTATTATAAATTTATAATACCAATACGTATCAACTTACTATAGATAAAATGAACATGCTGCTGACTTCATTTTGCCATTATTTTTTGTGAATTCTTCTTAGATTAAAACTAAATTACCTATAAGAAGCTTTGTCACTTATTATTTTTTAAACACTTTAAATTTTCTTCACATTTACACAAAAAAAACGCGTTTTAGAATATGTATTTTCTTATTAAAAAGCAAAATTGAAGAAAAAACAAATTATAATGTGATTTAAGAACTCGTTTATTGTAATTTATTGCGATTTCGACACGTTTTACTCAAAAATCGACCACTTTCAAGCACAAAATAACGAAAATACTCATTTCCAATACGACACGTTCTTCCTTCTATCACGAAAATTTGAGTACTGAAGTTCTTGTTTAATTTTTTGCTCATTGGTTTAAATCTGAATGAACTCGGACATCAAATAGATAGCTAAAGTATATCTGTCACCAGACAAAAATTCATATTAATTTACTGTATATCTATTTGACATCTAGTTGCTGTAAATTTTTGTTTAGTTATTTAATACCTGGTGACGATATATTTTAGCTATCTTAAATTTGTTTCTAATAGATATTTTAAATTTGGGCTGATAGCTAACTATTAGATGTTACTTGAAATGGAATATTTTAACAACTTTTACAAATATCTGAAAGATATCTAATAATTAGCGGAATGGCTGAATAGCTGAAAAGCTGTTACAGTCATAAATATTCTGTCTATTAGAGATATGTGGCCGGTAGGGGTAAGTATAACATTCCTTTATGTACCTTTTGGTTTGAACCCAACAAACATATCTATAATTTTGTCAACTGATTCAACGAGGCTTCTTCATCTTATCCAAAAAAGATATTCACCTCATACTTAATTCGTATTTCAGCCTTTCAGGTGAAAATGTCATGAAAGTGGGATAAACTTCTTAACGCTTTGAAACACTCTTAAAAGTAATATATTCACATTTTTCTTTCAAATTTTTTCAAGCTTCAGTGCTTCACGTCAATTTTATTTTCTCTATATGCACTTAGAATTACTTATATGTGGCTGAGGAGTTTCCTCTTCGAGTTTTCAAGTAGTTTAATACCTAATTAAAGTTTTCGACCAAAAACTTCAAGAAGGTAATTTGATGCCGTGAACTGGAAACCTCAATGAGCTTCTTCTGTGGCGATAAAGCAACCAATTTCAAAGTTGTTGTGAAAGTACACATGCAAGTTGAATGGCCCTGTTTTGTATTTAAAATTCTATCAATGAACTTGACTGCTTTAAAATCCAAAAAATTGTAAGATTTTCAATGAAAAGAGAAAAGGAATAGAATATTTAACAGAAAAGTGGTCAAACTCTCTGAAATTCAGAAACCAAAAGTTGGTAGGTAGGTACTTAGTCAGATCAGTTTACAAAAAAAATTAATCACACAAAATTGATAAAATTGCATTACGGAATCCTACTAGAAGGGAAAAGAGGGAATATGAAGAGCACAATGAAATTCAATGGCAAAAAGCACAAGGTCAAGCACATGATTCTCATTTTCTGAAATTATTCCTAAATAAATCAACGACTCGTTACATAAGAATTTTCGTCGGATGTTTTATCAAACTATTTTAAATGATAAAAGGGACTTCTTTCTTAATTGAATTTATATTGCATACATGGAAAGTCATTTTTTTTTTCACGTAAAATGAAATCTATCAAACACCATACTTGCATAAAACTTCCACATAAACTTCAATAAGGCATTAAAAAAAAAAAAAAAAAGCAATTCATTAACCAACTCTTGCAAAACACTCAGGGTCTCAATGAGGTCCTTCTTTCCAGAATTTCATAATGAATAATTTTTCACTCGAATTTATTTTTACACTGAACCTCTAGAAAATTATCACATTTGTGGGGGGGGGGGGTGGGCGAAAACATCATTTTTCTAACAAGATACGATAGGTTTCTTTAAATTAGCTTTAAATGATTTCCCTTTTAAAAAGTTATCTATTTCTGAAAGTAAAATTGCCTTCGCATGTTTAAAATATTGATCAAGTATTAGTTTACCTTTTAGTAATATCTCGTGCTAAGGTTGTTACGAAAGTGAACATCGAAAAGGTCTTCGTGTCTGTCTTCCTTAATATGAAAAAAAGTACCTACATATCTCGAGGCGAATCATACTCGCACATTCATATTACCTACGTATACCTCCAACATTTATACTTTTCAAAGCTAGGGCACACGTAGTAGTAGGTATAGGTATATCGCTACAACATTTAAAGCAAAATCCAAAACATTAGAAATTTTAAAAATTTACATATCAGATGCGCTGGTACATTCATATATGCACAGAAATTCGTATTTGGCAAAACACCACGTCACCGCAAAAGCCGCAATATAAATGTGATATATCACCGGACATTAGGTGATTTCCGCATACAAACAAAAAGTACCAGCAATCAGTGCTTCTCAAAACGCGCCAGGGTCTAGGTAAGGTTCGCTGGTTTTTTTGAAACGGCGCCAAAAATCACGCGTGTACTTTGGTGACACACATCTCCAAACCGTTCTGGCTAATTAATGAAAACGTATACACACCAAACAAGAAACACTTAACGTCTCCATTTGAGGGCTATTTTTGTTTCGAATCTTACGCGTAATGCGATATTTTTCATCGTCGATGAACACAAATCGATTAATAGCAATGTACCTACACTAAGTGCTATGCTGTGAAAAGTGATTCGACGTTCTCGATACCTACTCATGCTCTGCGGTTTCAGTCAAAATCTCAGCTGCAGCTGATTTACTATACTGTAGCTCTTTTCTACTCTGCTCTGCGTACGTGATTGTTAAATGGAATGAACTTGGCGATAAATTGAATATGTTGCGGTATAAAGCTGGCATGGCATAGTCGCAAGTTTTCGGATAAAACCCCCATATCGCGTATACGTACGAGTATACCGTCGAGAGTAGTTTAACTCATTAGTTGTATGAAATACACACGCCCGTCCAGTTTACACAGGTCTCGCTGCAGTCGAATATAAAGCGCTCATTAAAAGTAATTGCGCTAAGTTGAAACGATAAAAATGCGTTCAACTGAAAAAGAGACATAACTTTGGCTGCTAAAACTGGAAAAAAAAAGAGCGCAACTTTCATTCGAGGGGTAGAGTCGACTTTCAAAAGCAGTTAGCTGCGAATGTTGATAATATAAAAGTACCTAACTTGAATAGTGAATTGTCGACTGTCAAGTGACCTAATGACAAAATTTAATATTTTTTAAATTTTCATTAAAATGTACCGAGAGAAGAATTTTGCCAAAATAAACAGGTCACTGGGTTCGAATACGCGAATTTATTTTACAGCTTTCTGAAATTCGCTACTCGCTGTTGTACGATTTTTACGACGAGTTTTGGTTGTAATTTTTAAAAAGTTTTAATACTAACATTGCATCGAAATCGGGAACGTGCGAATTCCTTTAAGCGTAGTCTAGAGAAAGAAGGGTTGCGAAGGTTTTTAAATGTTTTCATTTGTTTGTTTTATCGATTTATTTTTTTATTCTCCAGGTTCAAGATAAGTTATGATTTGATGAAATTGTGTAAATTAGAGTTATTACGGATTTTAACTGATGTTTGTCGATTCAGATAATTCATTTCAAGCAGTTTTTAAAAACAACGCTACCTCGTTGTAAAATGATCTTCCTTAAAGAGGTTTCGTCAATTATGCAAATAGGTACTTGTATGCATTACAGCTTCTATTTAAAAACCACATTGACTAGTAGGAAAAATCATTGTTCATAAAGCGGTTTTGTGTTATCATCAATGAGCGATTTTTGAAAACAACGTCAACTAGTAGAGGATAATAGAGGAATCAATAATCATTTTCTAATCTTGAAGCGAATGCTTTTATGCTTCGCTCAAATTCTGAGATATTTTATCAACTTTTGGTAATTTTCAATCATTTTTTAGGTACGATTTTTTTTGGGGGTTTTAACAACGTTTATCGCCATTTTTTCTCAAAATTTTCCGCAGTTTTATTGAATTTTCAAGAGTTTTTAACACAGATTTTGCTGTTTTCATAACAATACAATAGGTACATTGTGCATTGTGCAATTTCATTACATTCTGATAATTTATGCAATCAATTTTTTGTGATTTTCGGGACCTACTTATTTTACCTATACAAATGTACCAATTTTTTCGATAGTTCTCATGACAATTATACAAATTTTTGATCAATTTTCGCAAAGCTTCTCCCAATTTTATTAATTTTTTAGTGACACTTCATAGTTCATGCGATTTGGAGGGAATTTCGTTCATTTATGCTGATTTAATCAATTTTTTGCAGGATTATTAATTTTCAATAATTAAGACAATCAAATTCCTTTAAATATTAAAGTTTCTGCAACGTCTTTTATTTATTTTTTCGTAAAACAACTGACAGAGAGCGCCACAATGCAGTGTTGTGGCACCATCTATGGTGGAAATGTCGAACTAGAGCTTTGAAAAAAATTGGCACAGTGGTGCCATCTATGCGAAATTGATGGAACTATTGAAACTGGGAACATTTCAAAACTGACACACTAGCGCTATCTATATAAAGTTATCGGAACCTAGATTAATTGAATCTTCAAAATGTACAAGTGGCGCTATTTATAAGAAGAGAAGGGAACTAACTATGTGGTGTTCTTTTTTTTCTTTTTCTTCTAGTGTTTTTTTTCCTTTTAGTTCTCTGAGTCTTCTTCCAAAACCGTTTTTTTTTTTTTTTTTTTTTTTTTTTTTTTTACAAAAACCCTATTTTTTACAGAGGGAAAGCTTCTCCCTTTTTCACACAGGGAATATTCCTCCCCACACATTTTATGATCTTTCAGACTCGTTTTCAATAATTTTTGTTGAATTTTGCTGGAATTAAGTAACTAAATTTTAGAAATTTTTGGTCATTGTCAGGGAATTGTGAAAAACAAATTTTACTAAATCAATACAATTTCTATTGAAATTTTTCTAGCAGACCAGACCAACTACCTGCCTCATCCATCAATAATCAAAAAAGAGTCATCAAATAAATATTTTCCACATAAAAAATCAAAATTTATTTTTTAAAAAAATTGTTCTGAGTAAGGTTTTGTGATATTTGTCTGACATGGGGTGAAATGTCACACGAATTTTGAAAAAATAAATAAAAAATCAAAATTACCAGCTAAAAAGTGGCACTGGAAATATTTTGAGTGCGAACATTCGCGAATATTCTCATGGTTGAAAATCCTCAAATCTAAAAATTACCAGTAATTTACTGAAAAATTACCAGTACCTACCTAATTTACTAAAAAATTACCAGTAGGTAATTTCAATATTTTTGGTTAACCAAAATCAAAACCGTTGATACAAATAACGTCTCGCTAAGGTTTTTTGCTACATTGTCATTTCATGTAATTTTTATAACATTTTTTGACTCTATAATCGATTCAAATGAAGCATACGTTTCCAAAACGCACTAAGTCCAAAAAAATATTGATAAGAAATTCATGGTACTTAGTACAATTTGGAAACGTAGAAATAGCTGAAATTGGCTGATTTTTTGATATGTTGTAACCAAGACCCTGGGGCACAACATATCAAAAAATCAGCCATTTTGGGCCTCAACTTTATGCCAGATGGCCTTGCAATCTCAGAATCTTTGAAAATGGACTTAGTGCGTTTTGGAAACGTATGCTTCAAATCATCTGCGAAATATGAATATACTATGAATTATTGCTTCAATTTTCGTTACCATTTCAAATTTCAATTAAGAGGCAAATCCAATGGCTTCGGAGCAAGAACTGCCTAAGGTCAAAAACTGTTGAAAATGAAAATTTCCCGTTTTCACAACACTTACACTAGGTACTACTAATAAAAACGAAAAAAAAAAACGAAACCGGATTCGAAAACGATATCATTGATAGAAAAAGACAAAATCAAAAACGAAAAACGATATCGATTGAAAATTTGAAAAATCGAAACCATAAACAAAAGAGAACCGATTTTACATAGTGTTGCCTTGGACAAAATGTTGTAACATGAAATTAAATTGATCACTTTTTTTTCATGTTTTTAAAAGTCTGAGTTCAAATAATACTAGGCAGGTACCTAAATGAAAAAAATTCAGTTTCCAAAAGTCAACGTCATGCAAATTAGCTTCTTAAAATTTTTGAACAGATCTCCGGCTCAAAGATAGGGTTAAAGTCTCCTCTCCGATGAAAAATTAAAATCATGGATATGTTTTTTGCCTAAGTTAATTAAGTGCTTCGAATTCCAAAAAAAATAGTCTGACAAAATGTTTGAAATTTTTCTTTTGAAAATTCAACATGATATTAGCAATTTATTGACTTTTTTTTCAAGCTCGTGAAAGTCAAGTCCTTAAAGGTACGGGTTAATTTTTTCTAAGTTTCCAAATAAGCACATGTTCTTGAAAATTTTTTAGGAAACATTGCAACGTTTTTGCTAATTTGGCGACCAAAATTTGAAATCATGAACAGTGACTTTTTCGAGAGCCTCGAGATCCAGCGTAACTTATATTATGTACCACGATTAAAAATAGTGATAAAATTTATCTTTTTTCACAATTTTTCCGAATCAATTCGTGTTCAAATTTGCAGAAAACGCATTCTTGAAATTTTTCATTTCAATATAATATATACATGATTGTTTTAGAGTACCTAGGTAGGTAATTTTTTTAATACATACTTATACCTTATAATAAACCAATTTTTATAATCAAACTTGAAAAAATTTATGAATTTTTAAAATTCAATAATAATTTTTTTCTAGAAAAAAATTTAAATTTCTCGTAAGATTCAAATCATTAGGGTCTAAAATAAAATAAAATTACTTCCCCAACGAATCTAGAATAAAAATAAAAATAAAAAATGTTTATAAATTTCTCGTACCTCAAAAAATTAATCAAAACATAAAATTTATACCAAAAAATAATGAAAATTCTTGGTATTATTTTTTCCACTTCTTCCCCAAGAGAAATATTTCAATCGAATGACCTCCATTTTACCTCCCCTTGGCAGAAATCTTTACTACTGTCCCGTTTACAAGCTCATTTCTTTATTTAAAAACCATAGAGAAGCTCCACTAATGGGAATTTTTATCGGAAAGTTTCATAATGGTGTTTGTACAAGCTAAGCAAAGAGTCGCGTTTATGAATTTATTGCTAAAATTAATCCAGCGTTAAGCGTGAGATAAGTTTTGAAATAGGAACCCCTTTTTAACACAACTGCATGGTGTGTAATGTATATACTATACTCGCAATACCAATTTGACCCAAATTCTTTTGTAAAATTGGTTAACCGATAAAAGGATGACCATTAATAAAACTCTCGGTTAAACGTGTTAATTAATTTTGCATTTCTTTTGTTCCAGTGATACTTATTGGTTTGGTATGCGACACTAAACAAGAATGTTTTCCTCGTAAGTTATCTATTTTGTTATTATATTTCTATACTATAGGTATTTGTATATAAGTTATCCTATTATTACATAAATTAGGTTGCGGATTCGAAGAAGGGTAGGTATAAGTATTGGAATAACATCGCGACGCTTTTAAATTAAATTACGTGGAAATTTCGATTCACAGAAAGCCTTATACTACGTCGATCGGCATTTACCATTCAAATATTTTCCACACCTTTTAAAAATCGAAACACGCGAAAGACATTTTCTCGTTATTTCCAAGCAACCTACAACTCGCTTATAAAAAATGTAAGACTTGCTCCTCTCTATACCTACCTACGCAATCTCGTCGACAAGATGCGATAAAATTGTTTCGAAACCAAATCCAAATTCCCAGCACCGAGCATTATGAATTTTACACGTTAAGTAATTGAATAAAACATATACCAACGAATGAATATTGTAGCCGCAGCCAAAACAAGACGAAATTCTCTCTATCCCTAGTGGGTAATTTTAGAGATAGTGGCCGAATAAATGGTCTGCGGGTTAAATCAAACGCAAGCAAATGGTTTATGGGGTAGGGTTGGTCACGCGTGAATGCAATGTACTCGTACATTGGTACATTTATAATAGTACTACACATGTATTTGTAAAATTAAATATATACTGGCAAGCGCGAAATATCGTTTCATTCGAGAATATTTATATTGGGTGGCTTTATTTACAATTTAGTGTCGTTAAAAGCTAATTCAAAGTTCGCCTCGACGACGATGTAGGCTACGTATACGTTCGTACGATTGTAAATTCAACTCACAATATTTCAAATACTTTGCACAAACCGTATAATTTATATGACGTCCAACTTCCTAATAAACTGTAACGTTACCACTGTAGCTACAGTACTCGTATACTTCTATATATAAAATTTTACGCCCCGGAATACTAATAAGTTTGGAAATTTCAGAACGAGCGATATTTTGCTACGAATGCGACAGCTGGAAGGATCATCGATGTAAGGATCCATTCAATTATACTGTTCTTCCGAGAGATCAACCGCCTCTTAAACAATGTAACGGATGCTGTGTGAAAATGGTCAGAAATGCCAAAACAGGTACGGGGTGTTTATTTTTACCTTCTTTTGCCACTGTTATTTAGCTTTCAAATTTTAATGTACGAGAAAGTACGCCAAAGATCATAACATAGAATAGAAGCATCATTGGTAGGTACTTTAAACAAAAGAGATGGTAAAAATTCACGCTGACATGTTTTTTCAGTTTCTCCTTACATGAAATAGACTGGGTGTTTCATAGTTTTAATGTCGATTTTTTAAAACAACGATACAAGTATGCATGTTTGTTTGCCTATCCCTAAAACTGTAGGACAACAAGGATACGATACTACAAGTTTTTTTCTTTTTTCGCGATTTGACTGATTTTTTGTGTTTTTCAAACATTTCTTGGACTAGTTCAGTTGATTGGTTAGTTGAGGATCTCAAAGATCAAAATGCATTCAATAAAAAAAATTATGAACATTTTGTATTTTTATTTTATCAAATAAATTGCTCTTTTATAATTGTTTTCTCTTCATCATTATTACAAAATATCTAGAGATTACATTTTTTTTCTTGATCTGTCAAGATAATAACATCATTAACATGCTTCTGCTAATCTCCTGCTACCCTTGAAAACATTTTTTTTTATCTTTAAGCATTTCTATTTCAATAAATTTTTTAAATCCTCCGTAACCTCTTTATTTCTGGATTTTATACAGTCCAATAAGGCTTTTGACGTATTGCGGGTTGCATATCGGTTTGCCTGAACTTTATCGTTTGGTGGGCATTCTTATCAGTGAGTATCAAAATTTCATATTTTGAGCAATATTTTCACAAGGTGTTTTTGAAATTTATAGCGTTTATTTAGTTTTTCCTTCAATTTTAAACACTGTGAAATCCTGTGATGGAAAAAGATCCGCTCTTTGTTGAGGTTCAAAGATGTTTTGTCAAGTTCTTTAAAACTCGACGAAGAGAGGATCTTTTTCCATTACAGGGTTTAACAGTGTTTAAAATTGAAGAAAAAACTAAATAAAAGCTATACATCTCAAAAACACCTTGTGAAAATTGCTCAAAATATGAAATTTTGATACTCACTGATAAGAATGCCCACCAAACCGATAAAGTTCAGGCAAACCGATATGCAACCCGCAATACGTCAAAAGCCTTATTGATTCATAATTTCGAATACTTACCTAATGTTCTGTTTTCCGTAAATTTAACGTCACGTTTTCAGTTATAATCACGTCTGTATCTTCAACCTCTAAATGGCGTTTGCCCACGTTTTTATGTTGACTATTCCCAAAATCGATAAAAATCACATATTAATTTTATGTACAAACAGTGGAGTATTCCTTCAGTTAAACACTTGATTGAAAATTTCTCAGCTAAAGCCTTGAATAGCGATTTTTCATTCTCGTTTTTTACACTGTTTAGTGAATAAATAAAATAATATTTTTGTTCTTTTATTCATTCGTCATTTCAAAAAGGCGGGTGGATAGTTTTATTTTTTTAGAAAATTGACATTGAATTGAGGAAAATATGAAAATGGGTAGTTTTCAGAAAAAAAGAGGGGGAGGGGGAGGGACCTATGTTTGTTAGAATGAGACTTACAAGAAAACATCTCCAGATGTCTACCTCTAATTTGAATTTGGACCTGGATTTTTGAAAAGAGCATGATTTGAAAACTTTATGATAAAAATTTCGACTGTCCGAATTGACTTTTTGATTTTTGACGAATTTTTTAAAATTCAAAATTAACTATTTTCGACAATCTAGGTACGTTTTTTTAAAAAAAATGTGCACCTACTTATTCAATAAAAATGACAAACATTAAATTATGGAACTAATATCAACTCCCTCACAGCAAATTTTCTTATTTCTGGCCGTTTTGGAGCCTCCATAGTGCGATTTTATTTTTATTTTTTTAAATTACGTTTTTGTTCTGTAAAAATAACGAAAATCAGTCCTGCTGAAACTAATATCAACTCCTCTAAACTAAAGATCACCATTTTGAGCGATTCTGAAGCCTCTAGTACTATTTTAGACTTCTTAAGAATTTTTGAATTTCTCCAGAAGACTTAAAAATTAATTTCAGATATTGAAAATCAAAGTGTGGCTCATTCTCGACCTGTTTAACAAGTTTATCCTCGTTTGAGCCAATTTCTGGGTGCGCACTTCAAGTGTTTATTTTGGTATTTAAAATTTTTTTTAAATATAAAAATAAGTGTCAGCTACAGACATTGGCTCAAATGTGGATAAACTTATTAAACAGGTCAAAAATGAACCGCAGCTCGATTTTTAGCTGTTCAAATTAAGTTCCACGCTTTCTGGAGAAATTCAGATTCGTAGGGTTGATTTCGAATGAAATATATCCATTCGAGCAAATTTCAAAAATTTCTCATTATAAAAATATCCTGGTGAAAAAAACACTGTAAATCTGCCCCGATTTGGAAAAACTTGTTGAACAGATTGAGAATAATCGCACATCCACAACTCGATTTTTAGCATCTCAAATGAATTACCACGTGTTTTCTGGAAAAGTTCAATAATTCTGGAGAAATGAAAAATCGCGCTGAAGGCTCCAAAACGACAGGAAATAGAAAAAGAAATTCATTTAAGAGGAAAAAGATCAATAATTTTGGGTTTTGAAAGTTTTCAAAAACCAAAAGCCAAATCAATTTAACCAGATCTCCAAGTTTAAGTTGTCCAGTTGTTTTTTGCACTACGAGGCATCTTTTTGAAAAAATTTGATCCCAACAAATTCAATTTTTGCACCATTTTGAAAAATTCATAATGTGCTTCCATCCTTCAAGAACAAGGTTTGTGAATTTGGAGGAAGAAAAAACGACAAATGACTTTTTCCCGGAAATCAAAGTTCAAAAAATTTGAAAGTCTAGCTCTAGAGTTCTTTAAATTGATTTCCTAACGTTTGAAACAAACAATCAATTGTACATTATATTTCCTTCAAGATTTTGTACAAATGTTGTAAATTGGATTGGATTTCATTTTGAGAGCTAGTTTTAAAAATTTTCAATTTTTCATCATTTTTTTTTTTGAGTATGAACGCCACATTTTTTTAAAAGGTAGGTAACCATCTAAAAAGATATTTTTTTGATTTCTTTAAAAAAATTGTCAATAATGTAGAAAAAGGATTATTTACGTACATGGGAGAAAATCATTGTAATGTACTTAGGGAAGCCCATAAATAAAGTATTAAGTAATTGATATATCGATAACCTGCATTAGTATTTAAGATTGACATAGGTTCTGAAAAATTGTTGGGTATCTTTTTCGTTCATAAATTAGTATTGAAGAGGCAGCCCTCACGGAAAAAAAATAGTACTTTCTGAGTAGTAGTTTTTTAACGGAGTAAAAACTACTACTTTTTAAGACCTTCATGGAGAAATATTAGTAGTTTTACATGAAAACTACTACTTTTGTCCAAAAACTAGTTAAAATTACTACTTCATGAAGTAGTAATTTTAACTAGTTTTTGGACAAAAGTAGTAGTTTTTATGTAAAACTACTAATATTTCTCCATGAAGGTCTTAAAAAGTAGTAGTTTTTACTCCGTTAAAAAACTACTACTCAGAAAGTACTATTTTTTTTCCGTAAGGGAGAGGCTTTCGAATTTTTTGAACATTAGTAAAACAAGCATCTAAAGCCGAAAATATTTGCAAAAATATTGAGAGCCTCTAAATGACTTCCTACTCAGAGATTTTCACATAAATCTAAATGTATTTTTAAAAGTTACCATACTTGTAAATAACATTCTATTTTTTTTTTTTTTTTTTAATACTTTAACAGAACACGAAAGCATTAGAAGAACTTGCACGACCAAACTGCAAATAAATCTATTCATGGTTGACCACGTCTGCATGTTGGAGAGTTCCGGCACAGGTCACATGTGTTTTTGCGAGGAAGACATGTGCAACGAAACATCCTCCCTGAGAGCTGAATTACCCACCGCTCTAACTCTACTTATGAGTTACACAATTGGAAAATTTTTCTGAAATGGAAAACCATCTCATTATATGTTCCTAACTAAAGTTTCCAAGTCGAAAACGTGTAACGCAAAGTTGCACAAAGGAAGACGAACATACTCGTACTTTTAATTCTTTTCATGAACGTTGCTCAATATTTTTAAACGGCGTGTCGTTGATTTCATGTTGTACTCATACATACTATGTATGTACCAAGACAAGTAGACCCAACACCCTCTTTCTCTCTCTCGCCTCTTGTTCTTTGCAAAATTTTAGAGGATTTGTTACGCAGGCCTGCGTAGGTCTAGCTAGGTAGGTACTCGAAAAGCTCGCCATACAAAACGCTCGTGTATACCTATGTACAGAACAATAAAGCAAATTAAAACTATGGAAAATGCTCTCAAGGTACCTAAAAGCTACTCTATACTTATTATACACGTTGCAATAAGGCTACGCCGTGTATGAGTTTTTTTTTTATTTGTTGAGCCTTTACGTACCTAACAAGGAGTTTATTAAAGATGCGAAGCAGCGAATTTGGAAGTTCAACGTGTACTGTTCAGTGTTCTGTGCCTACATAGTTGCGAATTAGTTTCATTTTCTTTTTCAACTCGCGGGAACAACTGTTTACCTTTTGATTCAACCATTCGACATATCAGAATACTGCTGCGTTTCTAGAATGCTTGTTCAAAAATGTTAATTTATACGTATTTACGTTCATAAATAATATCTGTAACCTTACTCATTGTCAGTTGTATTTTTATTTTGATGTTTTCTTTCTATATTTTTTGTTAAAATAAATTAATTCGAATATACGGATTGTTTGGTTTGTTTTTGGTGAAATAATTGATTGGGTAATTAGTCCAAGTTTTTGGAAAAAATGATTCGTAGAAACATACGGACACAATTTTAGCTGCAAGCCTTGATTTTTTAAATTCGAAGATTTCGGATTAAATTTTTCTACAGTTCCTTTTATTCAATGTTGCAAAATTTTTTCTATTTTTTTTCTTTTTTTTACAGCAATAATTTCAGCGAGGGAGGTAAGGATGATTTTTTTTTTCACTTCAGAATTAGTCAAATTCTTATTTACCAAGATTATATCTTGCATTCAATCATCTATCGAGTAAATATCAACTGCCCAGATACTGACACATTTACTTTACCTAAATAAGTACCTACTTCAAAACACACAGCCAATTTTTCTAACTTTCGATTCACCTTAAAGCGGAATTCAGCATCATTTTTTAAACTCGAGCTTTACGTTATGAAAGTTAAATGATGGCCGAATCAACGCTCCATTCGCATTTAGGGGAAACCCACAGCGGAAGTGAAATACAACGGAAGTAAGGGTTTTGTGTAACGGGTATGATGGGCTTTTAACCTGTCATTGAAAATGAAACATTCGCAATAAAATCGCTGCAATTAATAACTCAAATGAGACATCAGTTTTGTAGTTGTGTTTTGTATTCTATAGATCGACTCATACACATTTTGACGGAATCATTTCCTCGCTTTGCAAAATGTTTCCACGATCAAAACTTCAATCTTCTGTTTATTTTTTTCCTCAACACGAACGCTCCTTTTATCTATCATCTCTAAAGGTATAAATTATTGAAATTCTAAAGCAAAATCAGCGATCGTCCTAGAGAGGTTTTTGATATTTGCGGACTTTCAGCCAAAGTAAGGATTTCCATTAAAGAT
Source organism: Planococcus citri (assembly GCF_950023065.1). NCBI lineage: Eukaryota > Metazoa > Arthropoda > Insecta > Hemiptera > Pseudococcidae > Planococcus > Planococcus citri. The sequence goes on from NC_088680.1 coordinate 34,887,576, forward strand.
ATAATTCACGAAAGAGCTTGGTTAACTTCGATAGTATTCTAAGTGAACGTAAGATATCCTCCACATCAATAATAAAACGAAGAAATTCCTCCTCAAACTACGATATCGATGAGTTTAATATTTCAGGTCATAATTACATGCGAAACTGTAGAGACGTACATCACGTAAAAGAAGTTAAAGAGACCCTAGTCTAAAACATTATACCAAAGTAGATTTCGATGACCTTTCCGTATTGAGGTTATGAAGTGAAGAAAACGTCAAAATTATGATGTACGAGGTACGACGTCGTCTGTACCCTAAAAAAGTTCAACTTTCAGAATTTATTTTATGGAATAACTGCGATAATTCAACTTATGTAAATTACAACCAATTGCCAATTCATGTACATATGTAGTTTAACAGCGTCGTCGTCAAAATCAACTTCGTTAATGGAAATAATGATGATTTTGTAAGCTGAAAAACCACTGAGTATTGATTCGGTTGCGACTTTGTAAACGTTCTTTAACGAATACAACTGAACTAGAATATAATTTACTAATGCGAATAGTTGCGAACGAAATTGTTCTCGAATTTTGAAAACTTTATTCCTATAACTCGACGTCGCAATATGATCGAATATACTATAAGAACACAATTGAAAACATATTCAATTTCACAAATACAAACAATTTTTAATCACAAGAAAATCTTACGCGTTTTCGATATAACAATAAGTAATTAAAAAAACGTACTTCAATCAACCGAAGCGCATACAAAAATATAACGGTAGTTGTAGCGAACAATACATAGGAAATAATGAACAATATCCCAAATATCTACACACAGTGCAAAATTAAGCCGCAGAATACTTTTAAAAAAATCAACATAAAATAGAACTAAAAAAAAACGTATAAAATGAAAGACTAACGTTAGTTAACTTGTACATTAGTCGACACGGATTACTCGAACCGAGCAAATTACACTTCGCACATGTCAACAAAGCGAGACTCTGAAAATAATAGAAGCCGACAGCAGTGGTATGGTTTTAATTTGTCGACATGATTAGAAATGTTTCATAAGCAACAAAAGATATGTTCTAACTTTACACAAAAATGAAAAAAAGAAAAAAGGAATCTTGTACACAACAAAAAGGAGGCTTTGATCTTACACTAAACAAAAAAAAAAGAAGAGAGAAAACCGGGACTATATTCATTAAGAAAAAAAGTTTGAAAAATGATCTCGAATTATTGAAAAAGCTCAAAACATGCTTACTTCATATTTTAAAAAAACAATATTAGGTATACCGCTTAATTAATACTCGAGAGGGAGGAAAAATGGTCAACAAGAATTTACACGTACAAAATCAAAATAAAAAATTGACAACGACATTTGCCTAAATTTAATTAATTCTACCATATAAATTTAAATTGACGATACAAAAAGGTTTACATTTAAAAAAAGGTCCGTAGTATTACTCTAATGAGTACATTTTTGATAGAATTACCAATTTATAGTACAAATAATAATTTACAAATTACTAGATTAAACGATTTTTTTTTTATAACAATACGTTTTTCGTGATTGGAAATAATTTTCAAAACGGAAGAACGAAAAAAATGCATCGATTTTTGACCGTAATCGCTTACATGTAAAGAGCAAATTCAAAACAGACACGAGGATTGAATACATCTACGACAAAAACGAAGGCTATAGAAAATCGACAATATTTCACGACTTGAACTTAGCGTTACAGCGATCTACGATGGTATTTTTCTTGAACTTCAGTTTTACTTCGCGGTCGTTTTAGGTCTAGGAAAACAAAATCACAATACATTAAATGGACGAATATTTAATATTACTACAGAGTAATGAAAAAATAATTACTTTCTGCTTTGATTGGCAGGATTATTTGGTACAGTTGATCCCAAAGTAGGAAAGGCTTCTTTAGCAGGTAAATCTGCTTTCTTACCTAGAAAAATCAACGCCACATTTATCACGTTGGTTACAAAATATAAAATACACGTGTAAATTTATACGTACTGGCAGAACTGGACGGATTTCTATCAAATCCTTCGTTTCTTCTACCCGGCGGAATATAAGCTTGTTTCACCACAGGTGCCGGTGGAGGAGGCGCTGGCTTTTCTTCAACTTTTTCTGTAACATATTCGACATGTTAGTCTACGGGAGATTCAACGATACCAGAATTGAAACTGAATTTGAGTAAAATTACCTTTAACTTCTTCTTTCTTTTGTTCTTGAATAACTTTCCATGGGCCGGAAGGTTGTTTCTTTTTAACAACAGTTTGCCCATTGTCATCGACTTCCGTCTCTTCTTCCGATTCTTGTTCCTTTATGTTAGCTTTCTCTTCATCGTCATCGTTGAGTTGTAAGTTCTGAATCTTCAAACCGGTGTAATCTTTCTTCTCTTCGACAAAGTCTTTCCATTCGTCAGTAGTCTACGTGAGAAAAATGTTATTAGTTTTATTACTCAACAACTACGCCTAATTTTATCACCTGATTAAATCATCAAGGAGGTGAACTAAAAATTGACGGCGCATGTTTTTAGATTACAACAAAGTACGGTAAAATGATTGATATAATGAATAAGTACTCACTTGACTAGAAAATAAGTCGTTAGCGTTTTCTAAGAGAGCCTGATTCACAAATGACGTGGGCTTTTCTTGTTTTACTTTTCCATTTTTATCTTTATCGCTTGCACTCAACGACAGAGGGTTATTGACTGCGAACTTCTTACCCTTGGTTTTTTTACCGTCCTTCTTCTTGAAAAAATCATCCAAATTCGCCATAATATAGTAAAGAAGCTTTTAATACAATAATTATCAATCCGCCAAAAAACACGCACACGCAGATAGAAAATCTCAAAAATTTCAGAAAGTGTTTCGAAAACAAAATTACAAAAGAGTGTACAAAACAAGATGATTGTGAAAGCTGCGTTGCCAAATGTCTGGCGGAGGATTGATGATGCGCTGCTTGTTACCTATCATCTTTTTAATGGAGATTTCTGATTTTTAGAGAAAAAGCGACGATTTGTGGAATATCTGGAGAATTTTTATTGAAAATATGATCGAAAAATCATAAGAAGTACAAAACTTAATTATAAAGATGATAAATTCAACTTGAAAGAGAGGAAAATGAAAAGAATCGACCTATTTTCAGATAATTTTTCATGTAGCGCTTCTATCGAAGCAATGTGGAACTTATATCAAGAAAAGCGGAAATGCCCGAAGGTGAATACCCGGTTATGTTCGGAAAACGAGGTATTTTCAAGTATAGTTTCAGTTTCAAAAGCTCCTGCAAAATTATGATATGCAACTCAACTAACCAATAGATGCTGGGATCAATGATCAATCAAAGCCAAGGACCAAGGATCAGAAGTTTTGATGAAATATTTCTAGATATTTCACCAGTAGAAATGGTGGCCTGGTGGGCAAGCCGCATAGGTACTTGAAACGAAATTTAATTTGCTGCATAGGTAACTGTTCAAAATGATTTAAAAATAAAAAATATTCTAGATAGGTATCGATGATGATTTATTTACAAATAATGAAAAATGTATTAACTCAAAACAATCCATAAGTAAAATTATTTCTACTGAAAAGTAGTTAGTATTACTGAAAACTTGAAAAGTGAAAGTGCTACTTATCAATGATCAAAAATCATCCAAATCTGCGAAACATTAAATAATTTTCATAATAAGAACGTCATAGCAATGACTTGGAAAACATGCATTTTACTTTTCTAATAATATTTTTTATGCAATAAAATTTTTTTCTTATGGTCGCAAAAAATAATAAAATTGAAATAAAAAAAAACTTGACGATTTTTCACCTTGATGCGTACCTATTACATTTAAATTTAAATTGAAAATTTGGATGACTCGCATCACTAAAAAACAAAAAAAAAATCATTTCTTCTGCGCTTCTATTCTGTATAATATTGCACTCACCTCAATGACGATAGAACCTACTTCAGTAACTAACCAATTAAAATTCATTTTATGGCGAACTATAAAATTGATGTTTTTTTCAGCTAGTAAAGATGCACAGCAAATGATAGAAATCGAATTTATCGCTGCAGCAGTTGTCATGGTTTACCTATAAAAATAACAGCATTCGGATAAGTTCACTGTACAACGAACAACTGTCGTATACCTATGTATAAGGTCGTGGCTATTAGCGAGTATCATATCATAATATATTTTTCTATCAGAACGTGCTCGTCTGAGAAACATGTTGGTAATTAAATTTAAACCCTTTTACCATTAAACAGGTATTAAAAATAATAAATATTTTACCACCACGTGCTACTTGAACTTGAAGATGATGACAACGACTTAATATTACTGTTTTTTTCCTCTTGTTAATTCGGTTACGAGGGTTTTTCATTAGGTTAATTCGTAAAGAAATAAGTCAATGATTTTTTTATTTTTTTATTTTTTTTTAAATGTCGATCAATTGAATTATTTTTATCTGTTATTATGATTGAAAGTGTTATCAGTTCATTGCTATTAAAATGGATGGGGTGAAATCATTTTTATAGTATTACATATTTTGTACTTGAAGATCAGTTTCGATGTTTAAATTTATGAATGAATTTCTCGTTTTTTGAGGACATCCAACATCCCTTACTATTTTTGTCTTCCGTTTCGACTTTCAACAACGATGATCCTTCAGTGTTTGAAACACCAATGTAGCATTTGAAAATGAAAGTAGAGCTTACATTGCACCCACAATTCAAATTGATGATGACAGGTGCATTACCAGATCCCGCGGTCGAATTTTACACACCATTTAAGAAGTAATTGATGAAAACACCTACTACCAAGCTGTGCTACCGAGACCGACGTTTGCAACTAATTTCAGGTATTGTCTGCGTTCAATGTACCCTCTTTTACGATATAAAAAAAGATGAGCCGAACCATATTTATAACACGAAATAAAAATGCAACTGTAGCAGGTTTATTGTTCGTAAACCCATCTAAATGACATAACACCTGACATTTTTACCACATGAGGGCTGCGTGTTCAAACTCTAAATTACTCGCGTTATGCTGAAATTTCCACATAAGTATACCTACCTAGGTATTTTGATCATAGGTACGTAGTACGTACCAACCATTACCATCGGATCGTAACCGTAAGTTATTATTTTGTATCAAATTGAAAAAAATTTTGTCATAAGTTGAAAAATACACGTTTGGCAACGTTCGTGCATCTTTTTCAAGCTTCCTGTAGTGCTCTATTTACAATAATGCGCGGTCTTTACTCCCCCATCATCGGGTTTTGTGGGTTCACAGCACGTAGCCGGTTTGTGTAAATCAACCGAATCAGGTGACTCGCTCAGTCGTTATATCGTCGTTAAATATGGTTTCGGATGCACGGTGTTTTTTCTGTAAAATGTTCCGTCATCGTGTTTTTCGTATGGTTTTTTGATCGAGTGTGATTTTTTTTAATGCTGTTATATTTATTAATCGGTTTGTTTATTAATTATGGCTTCGATGGACGTGTTTTTTGTTATCTTCATATGGACGACGGTCATCCCTTACAGTGAGTAACTTTTTATTATCAATTAATCCCAACTGGTTAGGTACTTCTTATCTTTTATGTTTTTTAAAATCAAGTTTACAACATGTTGTGACATGCGCGTGAGTCCTTGGCGGCTGGCCATGTTTTGAGCAATTTTCACGAAAAAAAATCCCTCTGGAAAAATTTAATCAAAGTTCATCGTAATAAAATTACAAGCAAAGGCCAACTTCCCTTTTTAAAATTGACCAAACATAAACGCACCGAGTGAAAATTTATTTCTGAAACGTGAAACGCTTCGTCTTTAAAGTTAGTGACCCAACCGAGATTGGTTATTTTGAAAATAGAATTTTCTTCAACTTTCTAACAAAATTTAGTCAGTTTTCCCTACGGTAATGTAGGTATCTATTCTCCATTGGAAAAAAATTGCCGAATTTTTCTAATTTACCTACCTGCGAAACTTTAGCTCTCCAAGATGAGAAAATTTTCGTTGCGTATAAAATGTAAAAATTATTAGGTACCCGAACTTTGGTATTTTTTTAAAAGTAACATCGAAGTTGTATTTTTTTTCAGTTGAAAAAATATTTCCATGTCTCTATTATAATAATCTCTCAAAGAAATACCATTTTAAGAATTTTTTTGTGCCTTCTGCTTTTGAAAATGACATCTCAGAAGAGGTTTGATTTAACAAGATGACTCTTTGTGCTTAATAACAAAGAAAAAAATGGAAATCTTTTTTACGCCTAGAGCTTTGTCTCAACACTAAGTATAGGGATGTATCATAGTATCTCGTGTATTTTTTCATATCGTTTGCCAGAGTTTCTCTTCAATATTTTATTAAAATGGAATCAACTTTTCCTTTTGTATTTATTTTTTAATAAATTAGTTTCGTTTCAAAGTTTATTTCGTCAACAGTTGGGAATTTTTTCGAATAGGTAGGTACTATCCTCTCTCCCTTCCAGCTAAGGTGCTCAGTTATCTGTCTTTAGTTTTGATGTTTCGAAATTTTTTTTACTTAGGTTCAATCAATTCCATTTGTTTGAATTTTATCCTCATGTTTTTCTCCTTCTCGCATTCATCTGTTACAGAATCCCAATTATTATACGTATAAGCTTTGTTTAGACTTTTAGAGTCAACAAGAGTAAATTTTTTTTTCAATGTACCCTCTATCCTCCCCTCTTGTTTCTTCTTATGTACGAGTAGAAATTTTTTTCATTGCTGCGTCGTAAAATTTCAACCTTTGTTCGACACTCGAGTCACCCTTTTTCTCTTCTCCTGCCTTTCTTTCTCATTTAAAGCTTATTGAAGCTGAAATTTTTATTCGAAATTTTCTCCTTCCTCCTTCTCCTCTCCCTTCTGATGGAAAATTTCCATGTGTTTGAACTGTCACTCGGTATTTTTTTCTTATATTCTTCTACTGCCTTCCTGAAAGCATTTAAAAAAAAATTTACTTCAAAACTTCTCCATTCAATTTTTTTCTCTCATCACTTCATCGCTTCTTGAAAAAATTTTGTTATGGCTGATTGAACTTTTCGTTCTTTAAGTTTTTAGGAGTAGAATTATCAATTAGAAATGCTTCTTTTCCTTCCTTAAGGCATTTTAGACTTCTTGAAATTTAAATTTTCGTACACACCTTTCCTCATCTTCTGTTTCGGCTAATGCGTTTTACTTTTTGGTAAATTTTTAATCGTCAGTAGACAATTATTAGATTGAAATTTTCATTTCCCTCTTTTTCCTTCCTTTTTCTTTGAAATCTTTCGCCTCATTGCTTCTCTTCTTTCCTTTTTAGACAGTAATCGAACAAATTTTCTTTTAAGCACCTACCTGTTTGACATTGAAAGTTGTTCTATAATCAAGCAGACCCCCCCCCCGCTCTCTTTTTCAACCAAGTTTTTCATGAGGGATTAACCCTACTATAGGCGCAAGTTGGTCAAAAGTTCCGCAAAGGGATTTCCGGCGCACCCTGGTCAAAAGTACCGAATACATTATGAATTGATATGAATTGAGTCCGATTTCAAACATTTTCCGGCGCACCCTGGTCGAAAGTACCGACATGCCGATTTTGAACGCTTTCTGGCGCACCCTGGTCAAAAGTACCGAAAAATTGTAAATTAATAAATTCAAGTTGCATTTCACAAATTGAACTTGAATTTGATTTCAGTAAGCATTTAGACACTATCCACTCGGATAGGTCAAAAAAAAAATTGATTTTGGTATTTTAGACCTAGGTAAACCGAGAAAATTGATTTCGGTACTTTTGACCAGGGTGCGCCGGAAAAGATCGATTTCGGAACTTTCGACCAGGGTGCGCTGGAAAATATTTAAAATCATAATTTCGGTACTTTTGACCAGGGTGCGCCAAAAATAGCATGCGACTGCTCGAGGTTTAAAAAGGAAGGTGAAGGCAGAGCAGAGAAAAATCCGTTCTGATGTTAAAGTGAAAAGTGTTCACAAATTTTGTTATTTTCACTAAATTGAAAACAAATTAGGTATTCGTGTTGAAATTTTTTGTTGTTAATTGAAGAAATTGAAATATTACATATTTAAAAAGTCTTCCATTCAAATTATTAATGATAATTGAAATTGAAATGTTAAGAAATTGAGGCAATTTTCATTACGTAGTTTAGTATAATTCATTATTTGCGCTTGAAATTTTGTAAAAATACAAAAATAAAAAAAGTAATTTAAAAAAAAATTGAAAGTATTGAAAAAATGATTGATTTATATAGAAAATTAGTCAAGTATGACTTAAAAAAAATTTTAAATATCAACAAACATTTTCCTATTAAAGATTGAAATTTTTCATTTTTTTTTTTTTTTTTGTTTAAAATCAAGTGTTTTAATTTTATTGGTTTTCTTTGAGGAATTCTTATTTTAATACAAGAAATTTCAATAGTTGACCGAATTCGTCATGATCATATTTGATCTGAGTTTAATGCAATCAATTTTTTTTTTAATTTTAAGAAATGACGAAGGTTGGCTCCAAAAATATGAAATTTGACTGTAGTTTTGAAACAAAGATCTTGGAATCTTCAGTTATTGAATCACAAAAAAAGTGATGAAATAAAAATACTTGAAAATTAATCCTATCATTATTTTCTTTCGTAAAATTTATTTAATCAAAATCAGGTTCTACGTTTCTGAAAAATTTTATTTTATTTTACTGTCCCATCCTCCCAACAAAACGTTACTTAATCATCAAACATTTCAGACCTGAACTCTACATACAATTCCTGACAATATCAAACAGATCGAAAACATTCTGAGATTCATCAAAGAAATCAATCTATCGAACCAAATCTAGACCAACCCCTGGAAACAGGGCGTAAAAATCCTGGTAATTTATACACGCTCAGTATAAAAAAATTGAAAAAAAAAATTCAATTGAAAATTATGAAATCTGAAAACAATGCCCATTAGTGATTTGAAAATTTTCGAAACATTTCGCTTTGTTTCCTATTTTTTCTAACTTCTTGAGTCCCTGCAGAATCTATTAAAAAAAAAATTTTAGATTCATATTAAATGAAATTTTGTCTAGTTAAATAGTTCGATTTTTTTTACATAGTTACTCAACTCACTTATTTTTCAAAAATATGCAGAAGTTTACTTCTTATGGCATCGTTTAGTGAGAAATCCAATTTGAAAAATTGTCCTATACGATCAAAGCAGGTACTTTCATTTTTTGCTGTAAATTCGTAACAATCCCGTATAGAAATTTTTTAGATGTCTGGTCATAAAACGAGGCTTAGCAAACGAGAATTTTTATTAGAAGAAAAAATTTGATTGATACGAGTCGACGTTACAGAAATGGAAAAATTTCTACATTTTTGATGCCATACGAACCGATCTGATAGGAAATTTCTTTTTCATTTTTATTAACGTGGATAAAAAAACCTGAGTAGGTAGACCGACCTAGACCTACGTTTGGTGAAATTCTCATATTTGGAAATATAAGATAATTTCAAAATGTTACCGCTTTGTCGGTAAAATATCTGGTTCGGTTTGTGTACTTCTGTTAGATATACGTGTACTTTTGCTTTGATTTCGTATCCTGCAGTTTTTGTGTAGGTTCGTCGACATTTCGGACATTAAAGTTCGCCTCGGTTTCACAACAGAGTTGAATTTTCTCGAGGCAATTTGTTAATTAAACTTATAATAGTGTAGTTAGTTGCCTTTTTCCAAGTACCTATAGTCAGTGTGCTCGATTACAGCATCCTGGCTCAACGTCAGAGTAAGTTACTTTGAAAAATTTCTTCCTCTTTATTTCCTTTTGATTTTTATAAACCTCTTTTGTACTTTTTTTTTTTCAAAATAAATGCTCGAGTACCTAACCCACGTCAAAGGAATACGGTTTTACGACGCTATACGTACGCCATCGCCATCCCTAGCCACCAGTCTGTTGTATAGGTAATTCAATTAAGAAAAATTTCGCTTTTATCGCCCTCCATAAAGGCGAGAGAATTCTTTACAAAGCGTTTGTTAAAGACGTCGATTCGCGTATATAAAACAATCGTTTCGTATCGGTGTGTGAATTACTATAAGGGTGGGGGGGGGGGTGTTCGGGGGTACACAGAAGATTCGACATTTGATGTTAAAACCGTTAAATCTTTTATCATACACGAGCTGTCGAGCGACTTGGTAACGTTCAAGTGCGAAAGTTTTTTTCATCATTATTTTTCTGCGGAAGTTTCCGCATGTGCTAGACGAACCGTTTCCTATTCTTTTTTATTTTCTCCTATACCTAATCGTGACGATGAAAAATGAAAAATTGAAAACATGTGCTGGTCGATGAGTTTCCTTCATGGGTGGTGTGCCTGTGTGAACCTATACTATACTACATTCTGTATTCTGTATTCTGTAGATTCGATGTGATGTAGGTATGGGTGTGATCGTTTCGTTCAAGAGTTGTATAGAATTTCGATTATTTTATTAACTGGTCTTTGTCTTTGTTTGGTCGACGAAGACGTTATAATATACAGATTGAATTATCGATAGCGCCATCGCCACCACCATCGTATGTACTATGCATTGCCTTCGTGTGCGTGCGAGTAGGTACACCTATACATACGAATGCGATTGTGTCTTATAGTTATTTTATGACGACGACGACGACGACGATGATGATGAAGACTGAAGAGGACGCGGACATTGTCGGTTAAATGATTATTATGAAGATGTAATTAAACAGGGTTGTTAGGGCGTGCCTGAGACGACCGCCGAGTGCTCCATCTAATTATGTACATGATTTACGTCTTATACGAGTATGTTAGAAGGCGGGTAACGATTTATTAAAACGTTTCGATCCGATGTTATGCTCTTTCGCTGTGTGTCTCGCAGTCAGTCTAGGTTCCGTTTATTGCGTAAGTACTTAAGTAGCACTCGTCTATGTTGTTGTACGATGCAAACAAAAGAGGAGGAAGTGAGGGTGATATTGAAAGGGTTAGATTGACTGTATAGGTAACATAAGCGCAGCGAGAGCACGTGGAAAAGGAATTTTGTGGGTGTAATTTGAAGATGGAGACGGAGAGGAAAGGGAGGGGTGTTTGTGAATTAGAATTTGTTGCCATTATGCTGGATCAAACTGCAGATTACTGGAACTTGAGAGCTTCACGAACAACGAATAAAAATTATTTCGAAAATTTTGGGTGATTTTTCTCAATTATTCCTGATATTATTTCAATAAAAAGTTGGTAGAATAATGATTTGAGTCAAAAAATTTCGTCATAAATTACTAAACAGGTGCTGAGATTATAATTGGAGCATCATCTGAGTTATTGCTTGTTAATTTACCAGCTTTTGGCGGGCCAGGGCCATCGAGAGCCGATGTGGACCCAAGGCAAATATCATGTTGGTCCCTATTTCCAAAGCAGAAGCTATAGGTATATGAGGATTTTGATTGGAGGGGAGGAGGGGTGGTCGACCGAAAATTTGTCGACTGCTGTGGAAAAAAATTTCAATTTTGCCAATTGATTGTACCTAACAAGGGAACCTCTTGAGGTGTCACACTCCGATTTGAACGGGACCGCGATTTTTGGAAAGAAGATAGTCTAAAACCCCCAAAACCAAATTTTCAGCTGCCCAAGTTCATTTTTCGATTTTTGGCGAATTTTTGAAAATGCAAAATTGACTGTTTTTGGCGATTTATGCTTTTTTTAAAAAAGTACGTACTTGATCAATAAAAATTGTCAAAATAAGTCCCAAAACTAATATTAATCACCTAAATCCAAATTTCACCATTTCCAGCCATTCTGGAGCCTTCAGCGCGATTTTTCAATTTCTCCAGAATTTTGATTTTGCTCCAGAAGGCGTGAATATGAAGTTGGGCAGCTAAAAATCGAGTTGTGTATTACACTCGACCTGTTCAACTAGTTTATCCACATTTGAGCCGATTTCGAGAGTGACACCTCAAAAGTGGCTTTTTGACCATCTTTTTTCAAAATTAAAAAATCAAAAAAATCAAAAGTTTCCCGTTTGTGTGAAAATTTTTGAAATTCACGCGAATCGCTGTATTTTGTCCAAAACTAACCCCCAAATCCAAATTTCACCATTTCCAGCCATTCTGGAGCCTCCAGCGCGATTTTTCAATTTCTCTAGAATTTTGAATTTGCTCCAGAAGGCGTGAATATGAAGTTGGGCAGTTAAAAATCGAGTTGTATATTACACTCGACCTGTTTAACGAGTTTATCCACATTTGAGCCGATTTTGAGAGTGACACCTCAGAGGTGGCTTTTTGACCAGCTTTTTTCATTTGTTGATAAAAGTGGCATTGGTTTGCTTAAGTAAGTGAAGTACATAAGTACTTGATAATTTTTACAAGTTTTCAAAGGATTCTAGGAATTTGATTTGAGCCCTGCAAGCTCCTGGTAGGTACATCAAAAAATTATTCGAAAATCAAAATCATGTTTTCTACATTCTTTTGATGAGAACGAGTTTGTTTGAGTGATTTATTAAACTGATCTTGTCCTTCCGATTCTTCTCAATTCTGAAAAGAAAAAATCGAAAATGATACGTAACACGACTAACATGAGATGACTTTTCTTTGCATTCAAAAAAATAACAAATTCAAAGGAGGAGTCCCGATTAGGCCATTTTTTGAGCCCAAACACTTATCGACTCAATCATTCTTAAAATGTAGTAATAAATCTCCCAAATACGAATGCGTGGTTAGTTGACCCAAAATGACCATTTTTTGGGCTCCGGGGGTTCCCAAAGTTGTGAATAAAAAAAAGAATTTCAGGAACTAGGAACCACTGAATATATTTTCAAAAAAAAATTTAGCATAAAATATCTGTTTGAACCCGAGAAACGTTATGCGAGGTGATTTTTCTATTTTCCACCCTTGGGGGCAGGAATTGAGGGGGGTTGATTTTTGGAAAATTTTGGAACCACCATTTTGAACCTCACCCTTTGAACCCCGCTAAAAAGATACGAAAAACCTTCGTCCTAATACCAAATTTTGAGCTCAATAAAATTTTTCGCTAGTACTCAAAATATAATTTTACAATTTTTCGTAATTTCGATATTTTTACATTTTGAAGTATAAAATGTTCAATTATCTTGATGAAAAAGTCTAATTAAGCTTACTCTATATTCGTAATTTTGAACGGTTTTTTTTTTAGAGCCCTCACTTTAGGCACCCATAAAAAAAATTTTATGCATATTTTTTCAAATAAATTGAATAATTTACATTTGAAACACACTAGCAAGTGATCGATAATTTTTCATTTGATTTTTCCTGTAACTTTCATAATTGAGCTACTTTGGGTCAAACCCTGAGATTTTATACTCTTTGAAAAAACGTCAAAATCACGTTTTCGCAATTTCAACGAAGTAAAAAAAATGGGCCATCCAACTCAGCATACCAAAAACCACAAGAAACAATTTTCAAGTATAATAACTTGTATCAAAATTGAGAATCTCTAAGATCCCTTATTTCAGTATGTTACTCCTTAGTGTTTTCAAAGTAAAAATAATACCTAACATTAACATTACAAATTACTCCAAAAGATCAGAAAATTACATTATTCGTCGATTGCGAAACAAATACAAAAATATCGGGGGAATTTTGCCTTCATTTCGAGTTGAAATTTACTCAGCAAAATTTTTAGTTACCTACAGGGAAGTGTCTCAAGAGCGAAAATATCGATCTTCAAGGAGGAGGGATTTTTAGAAAAAGTCGTGATTTTTCATTTGAGTGGTTAAAAATTTGTGAGTCACTTAATTAATTTTGAATGAATTCGTGTTTTGAAATAAATATTTTCTTCTCAAATATTTCGCAACTAACGCGAAAAAATACGCCATTTTCGAAAATGTCCTGTCTTTGAGGACCCACATTTCCCATCCAGAGGCAACTTTGGAGCTTTTCATGAAAAAATTCAGTTCAGATTGATTCCAAGATGCATCCAGTTGGATTGGGGGGAGTTAGTTGGTAATTTGTTTTGGAACAATCTGCTTAGCTCCTTATTTTTGAATTCAAATGTGAAATGATTGATTGTGGCATGTTAAGTGGCGAAAATGGGTCTTGTATATTTGTTATTCCCAATAAGTATTTAAAAAAAAGGGGGGATTTGCATATAGTCAAATAGGTAAAATGAATGATAATCATCTGATCAATTGGATTGGACTCACTCATCTTGACTATTAGATCTAATTTTTGCTTCAAGTTAAAATTCATATGAACCGAAATTAAAGAATTCCAAGAAATTAATTCGAACCTTTTTAAACTCAAATTTGAGTTCAAATTCCACTTTTCAGACTCAAATTGAATCCGTTATTCCCTTACATTAGAACTGGAACATATTTTTGATTCAAAGTTCGTTAAAATTGATCTAAAAGATCTCAAAAATATCGAATTTCGAATTAGATACCTACTTAACTATTCTCAACAATTAAAAATAAATTTTCAATGTAGAATTCACTTTTGGCGTTTTTGACTTTGTTTACCTAGTAGGAGGTACGGTTTCTTTTACGAATTAAACTGTGAAATTACGTTGTGGGTGCCTAGTAAATTATAGAAATTAGAAATGTCTCTGAATTCTAAATATACCTACTTAGGTGGTTTTTTGAACGGTTTTATTTAAAAAATTGTTCATTTTAATTCATACCGAGACCTACTTCGAAAAACAGCCAAAAACCGCAAAGACCATAAAATTATACTCGTACACACGTAGGCCTAAAATTTCCAAAATTTTGCTAACTTAGATATCGAATTAATCGAATTATTCTATATACATATCTTTCCAAAGCACAAAGATAAAACCCTCGAAAGCAGCATTACTGTATGTATCATACAACTCCCTGGAGCTTAGAAAAAAAAAATGCTGGAAAATTTTCAATTTTCTAACCGCCACCGAAACATAAGCCCAGTTCTACGAAAAACCGAGAAAAAAATACAGAAAAAAGGCTGAAAAGAAAAAGTTCAAAGTCTCCGTAGGTATCCCGCTAATCTTTTTAACTGTAATAGAAATGTCATTCGAACAATGTTTGATTCACGACGAGCATTCCAAAGCGTAAAATTTTTTTCGTGAAATTTTATTCGTATTTCTCCATTCCAGGTGTCCTTAGAACCTTTTTTTCTTTCTTTTTTACTCCGTTGCCGAAAGGTCAATACGTGACGTTTAAAAAAGGTTCCAACGACAGACCGCACGCAGCTCGGATGAATTAGAATGCATAAGACAACTTGGTCGTTATATCAAGGCTAAGGTCGAATACTTATTTTTTGGGCGGATTATCGTAGAAAGTGATAGAACACCTATGTTATTATTTATAGGAGGCTTTAAAACGTCTTATAAAGTAATCAGAGGAGGTTGAAATAAGCCAAAAGGTGCCTATATAGTTTTCTTCTCCAATTTTAGTTGAAAAAATATCAGATTTCAAAGATATCTTCAGGCATTTTTGATTTGAAGTATGAGCAGCATTTTTAATTTTAAAACATTCGCTAAAAATTGAGAAAAATTTACGTTCCTGGATGAATAGGATTCTGGCAGGAGAGGGGAAGTGGCTCAGGTTTTTTCCCCAAAAATACTAGGTAATTTCGTAAGTTTTTTTAAAAGGCCGGATGCTCTTCACAATTTAAAAAAAGGGAATAACCCAATGTTGAAAGAGGTGATTTGAGTGAAGCACTTTGGGTGCAGAGTTCAACATCCTCGACATCATCGAATAATCACATTGGAGGATGTCATTTGAGCGAAGCTCTGAAAGTGTGAATAAAAATGTCGATGGATGATACAGTTAGCTAGGACCATTGCTAGGACGAAGCCCTTGGGGCTAGAGGAATTGGAAATCTTCTGACAAAGTTTCCGATGCTGAAATTCGGCTTTGTGCTGCAGCGTGTCTGTTACGACTTTACAGAAGGGTTTCATCCGCGTATTCGAAATTCCTAAATGAAGTCGTTAGATATAATACTATTCTAGTCATACCGTATACTGTGCAAACCCTTTGTACATACCATTCATTACAAATGGTATCCTTATGTACATACCGACCGCCCACGCTATTTTTCCTCCCCCCATTCCTCTCGTTCTCTGTATCTTTACAATGGAATTCGTAGACGTATGAGCGGACGAGCGGACGAGGAAAGTGATGAAAAATATGTATTTTAGATAAATTAAATATTAATTTGAGCGATATCTTTTGTACACACGTATAAAACAGAAGCGATAAAGAAAAATCTGTCCGTGTCTATGGGCTCGGCATGGAATTTCGGAACCGCAAAGAGAGCGATGTCTTGCAGAAGGGGGCGATGTACGTATTGTGACAAGTCTCTTTCTCTCTTTCTCGCCTAATCTTTCTCTCTTATATATACTGTCTAGTTCATCGGATACTTTGGTTACTGGTTTCTCTTTGTTCCTTTTCATCGATTCAAGGTACAATATTATATTTTTGTGATCGCGGAAGCGTAACGAGCAGGTTTCAACTGCAAGATAGGATAGATACTTTACTCGTAACCGCACAATGTTCGGAGCTCGGTGCTGAGCTGAGTCGAGCCTGCGCCGCGATGAGTTACCTTCCTACTTAGTATTCACGGATATAAAACAGTTAACTAGCCTAACTTCCGTTTTTTTGTGTTGCTTCAGCTTCGAATATAAAGGGTTATGCGGCGCTACTAATTATCGCATTCGCGTATATTATGCCTATCGACAGTATGACTCGAGTGTAGCCGGCGCATCGCGCCATCGTTCTCGAGGAATTTCTCGGTATTTTCGCGCCGACCAGCCAGTGTCAGCGCCAGATCGCTGATTGGCTAATTTTATATTTTAATTTTGGTTTCGTTACGAGGCCATTGTCAAAAGGTCGTCTTAATTGAGAGGCTGTTTAATTATCTTCGCGCAGACGAGATTAATTATTGCTATGTGTTTATACTGATTATCTACCCAGACTCTGCGAAGTCTTTCAAATGTAACTGTACCAGTCTCGAGTATATTCTCTTATAGATATTCTGTGTCGGGTTGCATTGGTTGGATTAAACCAGTAAAGTGTCGCCGGACACTGAGTTGTTAAGGGCATTGGAATGTACCAAGTCCGAGCACGAAAGATTAGCGTAATTAGAAGAAGGCTTTGTTGGAATTTTGTGGTTAATGGAGTATCGAGTGTTGGCGTATCTTCATGTAGACCGGTTTAAAGGCTGAGATGTTGCACCGATGGGAATTTGTTTCTGGTTTCAGTTTTAAAACAAGTGATTTATCATCGATAATTGATCGATGTTGGAATTGGAAAAAATGCTTAATTGTATCATTCGGTGTGAAAAATGAAATTGTTTCCAAGTATAGACCTCTGTTTTGTCACAAAGGCAATAAAGTATGGTGACAGACAACGAATTAAAAATAAAAACGTTCGGTTATCATTTGAATGCGATCCAAATTACAAAAAATTAATTTTAAGAAGTTCATAAAGCCACCAGCAGATCAAATTGAGAATTCATCTTTTGAACGAAAGAATGGGGGGGGGGTAGTGGGGTTGAAATTCAAGATTCTCTCAACTTTTTTTTGAACACGAAATGATATCAGTTATTATCTTCATTATTCATTTTTTTGTGGTGGGGAGGGTTAGTCGGGGGCCCGCATAAGGATCACTTGCACCCCCTGCCGATCCTCCGGGACAACTTTTTTCTTAAAAGTTAAAGGGGGAGTCCTAAGGAATATTTCCAGCCCTTGTCCTCAAAAAAAAGGTAACCCTACTTACAAAATGGCGGCCATTTTGATTGACAGGTCAGCCGAAATCGCATATTTTGTGTTCCAACATAGGACCAGCATGAAATTTTTTGAACCGTATACAAAGGTATATCGAAAGAGCAGGCTAAAATTCATCACCTGTCAAAATTTCAAGTGCTAAAGTGCCTTTTTCGATTTTTGGTGAATTTTTGAAAATCAAATTTAGGCTAAAAATGAGAGAAAAAAAATCAAAATTTCACCAAATTAACCTAGAAAGCTGAAATTTGGAATATATCCTATTTTCGACCTGCCAAATCGATTGGAAACTGTTTCAAAGCATTTTGGGCAGTTCTGGAGCCTCTAGCAGATTTTTGAAACTTGAAATTCTCATAAAATTTCATCAATGGAATTGGAAAGCCGAAATTAATTCTGCAAACTGATTTCAATATGCTCTGAAAGTCGTCTGCAGGTAAATTTCAAGTAGTTTTAGAGCCTCCAGCAATTTTTTAAAAATTACTGGAGCCTCCAGTAAATTTTTGAAATTTGAAATTTCCTCAAAATTTCATCAAAATTGAGATGAAAAGCTGAAATTAACTATACACTCCAATTTTAACACCCTCTGAAGATGACTCCAGGTGGGTTCAAGTAATTTTGGAGCCTCCAGTGACTTTAGTCGACTTCATATTATTGTAGGTATATTGAAATTAGTTTGCAGAGTAAATTTCGGCTTGCTAACCCCATTTGACGAAATTTGGGGGAAATTTCGAGTTTCAAAAATCTAGTGGAGGCTCCAGTAATTTTCAAAAAATCGTTGAAGGCTCCAAAACGACTTAAAATTAGTTGTAGAATTAATTTCGGCTTTCCAACTCCATTTGATGAAATTTTCTGGGAATTTCGATTTTCAAAAATCTTCTGAAGGCTCCAGTAATTTTCAAAAAATCGCTGGAGGATCCAAAACGACTTGAAATTCACCTGCAGTCGACTTCATAGCTTATTGAAATTAGTTTGCAGAATTAATTTCGGTTTTTCAACTCCCTTTGATGAAATTTTGTGAGAATTTCAAGTTTCAAAAATCTGCTGGAGGCCCCAGAACTGCTCAAAACGGTTTGAAACAGTTTCCAATCGATTTGGCAGGTCGAAAATAGGGTATATTCCAAATTTCAGCTTTCTAGGTTAATTTGGTGAAATTTTGATTTTTTTCTCTCATTTTTAGCCTAAATTTGATTTTCAAAAATTCGCCAAAAATCGAAAAAGGCACTTTAGCTCACTTGAAATTTTGACAGGTGATGAACTTTCGCCTGCTCTTTCGATCTACCTTTGTACGGTTTAAAGAATGTCATGCTGGTCTTATGTTGGAACGCAAAATCTGCGATTTCGGCTGACCTGTCAATCAAAATGGCCGCCATTTGGTAAGTAGGGTTACCTTTTTTTTGAGGACAAGGGCTAGAAATATTCCTTAGGACTCCCCCTTTTGGAAAAAAGTTGTCCCGGAGGATCGTCAGGGGGGTGCAAGTGATCCTTATGCTGGCCTCCCGACTGGATGTCTTGATGGAGGAAAACTTGTCGAATAATTCTGTTTTTTTTTTTTCGTTTTTTAGCCAAAAATTTCTCAAAGTGATATCATTTTTGATTATGGCAATTTTTTCTCAAAATGTTGATGCATTTTAATTTTGTTGCTCTAGGTGACCACTCCATTTCACCAATTGAGAAATTTTCTCATAGCTATGTACAAAAATCCGAGTTTTGTGCAATTAGGAGGGAGGGGGGGTGTTCAAAGGTTCGTCTATAAGAGCCCTGTGCTCGAAATGATCTCAATGGACTTTCATGATCAGCAATCTCAAAACATATGATTCTGATAAAAATCGAGAAATATCATCTCTCATCAGCACATCCCACAACGATATAGGTACTACCTATCTACTACCCTGATTCATTCTCAAATAGCTGCAGGTATCTACGTGTTTGTTCGGATGGTGATAAACCACGCCGCTAATATACTTTATTCTCATCAATCGACCACAATCTCGTCGATCTCGGATCGACTACTAGATTCATGAATGAATACAAAAACTCCGATCAAGCGTAACAATTCGGCTAACAAGAGGAAAGGAACGAACGCGGTACAATCGTGCCAAGGTTCCAGTTACACTGCTCACTACATATCTACAGAAGAATTTCAGCAATCGAACGCAAACACACCGAACCTTATCATACGTGGATCCCTACGAGCTCACGACCTTGAAATGTGACTCATTCAGAAGGGAAATACTTTTACTTCGTGTCCATTGAAAAAAAAATCCCTTCTACGAGAGGTGATTTTTATATAACCTAACCAATTGACTCGAACACTATTACCAGGATGGATAACAGGTATGAGAATCGAGAAGAACTAACAACACAATGAACTGGAGGGTAGCTAATGTTTACCTGAATGTTATTTCTTGGAAAACGTATTGTATAGGTACCTTTTTTTTTTCAGCAGCCTCACCTTACCTGGGTTTTATTTGTACAGGCGACGATGGCGTATGGCGAACGAATAAGCTGTTTAAAAGATTTAAACATATGTTAGGAAATAATAAAAGGCGGCTCGTGATATGAAAAGCTAATAAGGTGCGCGATATCGACCATTTGAAAAATTTACCATTGTAATGTAATTTCTAAGTCTGGTATTTTTAAATTTTCCAGACTCGGTTTAATTATGTCGAGCACGTTCGTCTCTTTTCACGGTCGCGCTAAGGATACTTACCTAAGTTTTTTTTTTTTTTTTTGGCTCTTCCAACCAAAACGATAAGCAAAGCTGGCACTGGCAAGGTGCAGCATAGGTACTGGTTTCGATCGTGGTTTCAATACAGAAGCATAGGGTGTGTGACAAGTTCCAGTTACCGCGGAGATGGATACGAGATTTCATTTGAGATTAGGTACTTATCAGCACCGGATTCGGAATACGTACGGGGAATAAAGGAATTGGAATTCTTCCAGATGACTGGACATACCTGCATTTTAATCTAGAGCTACGAATTGTTAGAATGAATGGTCCTGCATCGAATCTCACGTAGTATACAAATATTTCATCAACAAATACAGAATCATGTTTACAATTTTGCTACGCCAAATTAGACCTCTAGTATTTTCAGGCAGCTATGAGAATTTCATTAATTTGGTAAACATTTTGTACCTGAGTACCCTTCTAGCAAACAATACAATAAGCACCGGAAGTGATGCTGAATGAGATGAGGTAGGAAAGAATATTTGGATATTATACAAGCAATTGAAGGTTTTCACAAACGTCACAGATGCCAAAAGTGCTAGGAATACAATTGACATTAGAAATGCAACAAGTAGCTGTATTTTGTGTGTACTAGAAACTCTTTTTGAGGAGCATCTCTATGAAAATTTACACCCCTGCCATATTTTCCACTCGAAATGGTATTTTGAAAGATCTTTTTCGTCTTCGGTTTGAACTATGAGGTCCATGAGCGCATGTTTAATTTTAATCCCCTCGTGTCTTCTTTCAAAAATCGTAAGAACACTCTAGAACAGAGATGGAGGCTGAGGCTTAGGAGTGGGCTGAGTTGATGGTCTACTTATTCATATTCAGTAGTTTGAGGTTCGACTCATATGAAAAGAACTCCTCATTTTTCTGATGCTACATTTTCAAAAATTCACTTTTACCCCTTCCAAGTTGGATGTGTTTTTTTTTTAAATTTTCAATACTGTCCGCTCTGTTTTTTTTTTTGAAAAAACCTGATTTTTAGATCAAAATATGTACATTTAAAGAGGCCACTCCAATTTATGCGGGTACCAAAGCATTGTCATCGCTAAAAAAATATGTAAAAAAAAAACGATTAAATGTTGAAAACACACTTTTGAGAGGACAATTCCGGAGGAAGGGGGGGTGTACATTTTTATGAGACTGTGTGCTAAAAAAAATTGAAAAAATTGAAAAAATTGGCTCGCAGAGTGAGTTAAGAAATTTTTTTTGTAGCAAATACGTAATCTTAGAAAAAAGGGATATTATCTTGAAAATAAAGTGGTTAGGGATCCGGATGGTCTGAAACCAGGAATGGTGGTCCGAATCTGATCCCGATCCCTGTCCCCGAAAGATATCAATCATTCTCAATGAACCTGAACCGAAACTGAACCCGATCACTTAAACTCTGAATCTGAACCCAATCTCTTGAACCTGAACACCAAAATTCTGATTCCGATCCCTGATCCTCGATCCCAATCATTATCCGGGATCTTCCGGGTTCATTGTTTCGGTTTTTGAAGGTTGAATGGTAGTTTTGAATCTCAAATAAGATTTGAAAAATCGAAAGTACCTACCTATCGAAAAGCTGTGGAGTACATATATCTCACAAGGGAACCTCTTGAGGTGCCACACTCCGATTTGAACGGGACCGTGATTTTTGGAAAGAGCATAGTCTAAAACCCCCAAAATTAAATTTTCAGCTGCCCAAGTTCATTTTTAGATTTTTGGCGAATTTTTGAAAATTCAAAATTGACTGTTTTTGGCGATTATGCTTTTTTTTAAAGTACGAACTTGATCAGTAAAAATGGTCAAAATAAGTCCCATAACTAATATTAATTACCCAAATCCGAATTTCACCATTTCCAGCCATTCTGAAGCCTCCAGCGCAATTTTCAATTTTTCCAGAATTTTGAATTTGCTCCATAAGGCGTGAATATGAAGCTGGGCAGCTAAAAATCGAGTTGTATGTATATTACACTCGACCTGTTTAACGAGTTTAACCACATTTGAGCCGAATTAGAGAGTGACACCTCAAGAGTGGTTTTTTTACCAGCTTTTTTCAAAATTAAAAAATCCAAAAAAATCAAAAGGTAACCGTTTGTGAGGAAATTCTTGAAATTTGTGCGAATCGCTGTATTTCTTCAAGAACTAACCCCCGTAGCACAAATTCTACCATTTCCAGCCGTTTTGGAGCCAGAGACGCCAGAGTGACACCTCAAAAAACCACTTTTGAGGTGTCACTCTCAAAATCGGCTGAAATGTGGTTAAACTCGTTAAACAGGTCGAGTGTAATATACAACTCGATTTTTAGCTGCCCAACTTCATATTCACGCCTTTTGGAGCGAATTCAAAATTCTGGAGAAATTGAAAAATCGCTCTGGAGGCTCCAGAATGGCTGGAAATGCTAAAATTCGGATTTGGGTAAATATTAGTTTTGAGACTTATTTTGACCATTTTTACTGATCAAGTACGTAGTTTTTTTTTTAAAAAAAGAGCATAAATCGCCAAAAGCAGTCAATTTTGAATTTTTAAAAATTCGCCAAAAATCGAAAAATGAACTTGGGCAGCTGAAAATTTGAATTTGGGGGTTTTAGACTATGCTCTTTCCAAAAATCGCGGTCCAGTTCTAATCGGAGTGTGACACCTGAAGAGGTTCCCTTGTCAGATTTCTAAAACTTGAAGATTTGACATTTTTGGCTTGTTTATTCGAGCTCATTACCGACATTTGGCCATTTAAAAAAAATGTCGGTACGATATTTTTTATATAGTAAGTTGAAATTTCAGTTGTGAATACTTTAAGGGTGAAATTTTGTATTTTATAGACCGATCTATTCACAGTTTCACAACCCTCGTCTGTGCTGTTCTGGATCCATTCTGTGTGTCTCAGTTTTTGTAGCCAGCAAAATTTATGCCAAAATCATCACAAAGAGGCTGAGAAAAAAATTTGTTTATTATTAGATCCCGAACCGGACTTTAAGCCCTGAACCCGAACCCGAATTCTTGATCCTGATCCTTCATATTGTGAACCCGGATCCGAACAAAATCGTTCGGGACCGCCATCCCCATCCCTGTCTGAAACTTTATTAACGAAGAGTTCTCGATGGTACTCACTACTCACCTCCTATATGCGAATATCAACCAGAAAGCTCTCAATGGAAAATTTCCCTATTCTTATCCATATCCATTATCCACCTATGGCCAAAACTAATTTCAATTTTTATCTCGCAATCAACATCTGAAAAAAGATTTACTAAAAATTACACTAATGGCTGGTCAGTGGTCACACACCAATGATCATACATTGACCTCCAGTCAGACCGTGAATAATTTTTGCACGATTCAGGAACCTAGGGTGCGCGTATAAACTACGCTTCTATTCATATGAATTTCATCATCTATGGTACTCGTATTTCTGGATGTTGAAAAGTTGCATAACTTTTTAAACAAAACCTAAAAAAGTTGAACTTTCACACAGATAGGATGGTATCAAATATAGTGAGCTGTGTAAAGCCCCAGGCTATGAAATTTGTCCATTTTTCTCGCCCAGATATATCCTTTGAGTAATATTTACCTACCTACCTACTCATTCTTTCTATTCATTCTGCTGTCGATAATTTGACAACTTTGGACGAAGCTTCTCGAGTTACACATTGCATCGACGATGACGAAGAATCAGTATTGAAATTGAAGAATAAAAAAAAGCACAAAGTACATCGCATACACGTGAGAGATGAATACTCCTGCGTGGTTGTCATCGTCAGGTGTGTAACCAGACGCTGGTAATCGATATAACTGGTTTACAAAGCGCAGGTACTTCATTATTACCACAGCGTGTATAGGTAATTTAATAATTAAAACCCGACCGCGATGGATTATCATCGAGATGAGAGTTTCATTTTTCGGCTATTAATTACCGCACGTTGCAGTTTGCAGATCCTCCAGCAGCAATGGGCTCGTTGCTGGGTACCAATGACCTCGAAGGTTCGAAAGGTAAATAAAATACACAACCCATCGAGTGTATCTTAATTATACGGTAATTTTTCGAAGCCGCGATAACGACCGTTTATTAATATTACACGGTGACAATATACTCTTTGCGGATTGCCGATTGGTCAAAAAACCTTTCTGTCTCTGTGTCTCTCGATGGTCGTCGTATTCAAATCGTATTATTTACGGGTGAAGTATGGCACCATTGCAAACGTACCCTAATTCTTTCCACATCAACGGTAATGAACATCCGGTAGCTCTCAACCATAGAACAACATGTCCACGTACACGATGAAAAAAAAAATTCATTATAAAAAAATACTTTCATAGGTATACGGTGAGATACTGTAAAACTACAACCAGACTATATAGGTAGTGTGCCATAGGTAGTTTATAATCCTCTAGAACAATATTGTTCGTGGGAAAAGCATATCAGATAAATGACGTCGCGTATTGTACCTGTACACGTACAAGTGTAAATTTCAATCGATCTCTGACAAACTGGTCATTAATAAGGGGGTTTCTGTTCTGTTTCTCGAGATTCGAGAATCGAGAAACAGGTACACATGATTGAAGATGGTACATACAGCGTAACAAAGGTGGATCTGTATACTTAGGCCTATGACTATGTTGGTGTAAATGCTGTTATGCGACGATGGTCTTTGATGGCTCTTTGTTAACCAATGTAAATATTTTGTTCGCAGGTTTGGCCCAATGTTACTTACCGGATTATTTACAAGGAGATTTCTCCATGCAGTCTCCTAAAAGTGTACCTGGCCAAGTCAAATACGAACCTGTGAGTATAACGGCCGAGGGTGTATCGTTGTGGGGATACTGTAAACAAAAAATCGGAAATGGACTTTACCTCATTGAAAGGTGAGTTTGATTTGTATTTTTGTGCACCTATTTTACAATTAATGATGTGACAGCGCAGTGAGCAGACAGACTGGTACGAGGTTGAGGAGCTGCGAGAACATTTGTTTGGGTTATATGTGACGGTTATCTGCTATAGAGTTCATTTTTGTGAATGAAGTGAAAAATATTTACGATTGTTTGTCTTGACTGCAAAAGAACTATAGTTTCAATCACCGGAAACTAATTCAATGAATGGTAGGTTTTTTTTTGGAAAACACACTGAATGAATTTTCAACTGTCCGCTGTCGAGATGTGTTTGGCAATATTTCAAATATTTTAATACAGGTGTCGAAAAAGATAGACACCTACCTGCGGAAATTGAGATTTTAAACAATTCTTAAAACTTGAAATAAAAGAAAAATTTTACTGTAGGCAAGTGAAATACGAAGCTCGATCTATCCTTCAGAATTCATTGTCCACCTACGCTTTGTTGACTGTGTTTTTGCAATCTCCTTTTCAGGTTTAGAATGATTTTGCTCTTTTCCATGATTTTAATTTCTTTTGCAAAAAATATTAAATGTGTTTGTGTAAAATAAAAAATTAATTTTCTGCTTCGAGATTCATTTTCTGGGTTTTGATGAATTTTTGAAGGGAAATCCCGAGTAAAGGAGTAAAATCTTCAAACTGGCAAATTATATTTCGTTTTATTCCTGAAGGATCATTCCACGTCAATTGGACCAAAAAGTGGTGGGGGGGGGGGTGTTCGACGATTTTTAAAAATTTTTTCTGTGGAAAGACCTTTTGAATAAGGGATCACCAATGGCGCAAATCGCAGCCCTCTGGCCCATTTTTAAAGGCAGCCAGGGGGTGTCAAAGTTTTCAGTGAACCTAAAATATCATCCATTTCAGCAGTGGATTACTCGATAACCGCAATACCTACCAAAAAGGAACATTTTCCCATAGTTAGGGATTTTGAAAGGGTTTTCGGTGATATCATAAAAATCAGTGTTGCCACTTTTTTTCGTGCAAAAAATTAGCTCAAAAAGTTTTGAAACGTAGTTTTCATATCGTTCCAACTCTCAAAAATTCTGAAAAAAATATTAAAAAATTAGGATGGTACCATGTTGCAAAGTTTATTTAAAAAAATTTAAAGTTTGCGAAAAAAATGCGATTTTTTGATTAAAAACATGAAAAAAAGTTTTGATAGGTGAAGTTGACCCATTTGACCCCTATTTTTACGTATCTGTTGAAAAAGTTAAAAAAACCCTTTCACTCAATGAAATGAACTCCTCTCAAAAAATAAAAATTCGAAAAAAATCAATTTTCAATTTCAAACATCAAAAAAAGTTTAAATTTAATCAGTTGTTTTATTTTGACCTCTTTCTGACGTATTTCATGAAAAAGTTGATAAAAATTACATTCACAACAAAAAAAATAAAAATTAGTTCATTATTTTTTGAATCTTTTCGAATTTTGATTTTTTTTGATACCTAAGTTCATTGTTCATTTCATCGAGTGAGAGGATTTTTTCACTTTCTTCAACAGATATGTAAAAATAGGGGTTAAATGGGTCAACTTCACCTATCAAAACTTTTTTTCATGTTTTTAATCAAAAAATCGCATTTTTTCGCAAATTTTAAATTTTTTAAAATTAACTTTGCAACATGGTACCATCTCAAATTTTTAATATGTTGTTCAGCATAAAAAGTCGTCCAAAATATTTTTTTTCAGCATTTCTGAGAGTCGGAACGATATGAAAACTACGTTTCGAAACTTTTTGAGCTAATTTTTTGTACGAAAAAAAGTGGCAACACTGATTTTTATGATATCACCAAAACGCCTTTCAAAACACCTAACTATGGGAAAATGTTCCATTTTGGTATGTATCGCAGTTATCGAGTAATCCACTGCTGAAATGTATGATATTTTAGGTTCACTGAAAACTTTGACACTCACTGGCTGCCTTTAAAAATGGGCTAGAGAGCTGCGATTTGCGCCATTGGTCATCCCTTCGGAAGGTCTTTCCACAGGAAAAATGTCAAAAAAATCGCCGACCCCCCCCCCACCAATTCTTGGTCCAATTTACGTGGAATGACACTGAAACCAAATCTCATCAATTCCTGCCATTTGGATTTTCCAAGAAATAACTACCTACGAGTATTTAGAATTTTTCGTACCAATTTTGAATTTCTCCATGAGACTTGACAATTTGATCATTGCTAGATTTCCACTCAGGAGCAAATTATCGAATCTAGGAAATGTCTGAATCCGATCAGATCTATTTGGGTCTGGTCAAAAAGGTCTTTCGTATATTGGTTCTGATCATGTCTGAAAAGATCTATTCCGAGCCAAACTTTGATCTGATCTGATCTGGTGAGGTCATTGAGATGCGTGGATCTGATCAGACTCAAATCCATACCAACTATTTTCTCTTGAGCACCCATTTTTGAGAAGTTCTACCTGAAACTCCACCGTTTTAGCCAATTTCAACAGAACATCTAACAGCTCTATGTAGTATGATTTTCTCCTCTCCCCACCCCCTCTCTTTGCTCCTAAATTTCAATCATCTCCTGAAAAAATGGAGATAGGTGAAATTATAGCCAAACAATTCTATTTTTTTACATGTTTTTCTCATTCTGCTCACATTTTGAACTTTTAACAAAATGCTCTCACTTTGATTAGAATGAAAGAGTGAATCTCGATTAAAATTCTATGTACCAAGATGAGAAAGAAAAAAAAACTTACAAACTTCGATTTTGTCGATTTTTTGATAACTTCCTATCCCAGCCTACAATGCCCTCCATTCGAGTTTATAATATACTCAGAAACATTAACAAAGTTACGTTTTTGAAGATGCTAAACACAAATATGGCTTTATTATTATTTTTTATGCAGCCCCTACTGTGCTCTCTAGCGCTCTCCCCTTCCTCATCCAAAAGATATCGACAAACTGTAGGTTCGAGTAGCACATCGTTAAGCAAAACAACCAACGCGGTTATTATCTATTTTAATGAGAGAATTCGCTCTGATTTTACAAGAGGGAGTGTGGACTGAGATGATAAAGTAAAGAGAATAATTAAAAATCATTTCGTGGAATTTCTATGGTCATTCATGACCCGATCGTCAACCATACTCGTAGGCCGCGACACGCCGCAAAATTACCGCAATTATTTTCGCTTAGCGTATAACAATTTGCCGGTTATTTCTGAGAAACGTGTAACCGCTGTGGGAAACCAGCATCTATGTTTACACAGTGGCGTTAATTTCGGTCATAATTATTTATTAAATATCGTAAAATCTACGAAATGTTTTTGGCCACAGCTTTGAAAACACTCCGCTCGCAAGTATAGTAGGCTATACAACTGGCCGTACATAGAAAATAGAAATATAAAAACTGTCGTAGAATTTAAGCGCAAATTTCGATTCGGCTATTTGGCAGAGGATCGTATTACACGCGGAAAAAAATTCCCATTGTGAAAAAAAAAAAACACCCAACCTTTATCGTCTCGAATTACGTTTACGCGATCTCGTAAAAAAGTGGTGTAAATTTGACGATTAAATTGACATTTCACGAACCACCTAAGCGTTATAAAAATTTCACCGTTGTTCGATGAATTTTTCCTGCTTCGAGTTACAAAGCAAGGCGTGAGTAATTTTTTACCCGAAATGGTCAAAAGCTGCGGAAAAAATAGGACGAGGTTAACCTTCGTTTCATCGTTGTTGTTGTTGTTGTTGATGTTGTTATTGTTATGTGAAATAATATTATGACTTCGGAAAAGCGTAACCGTCGATTATCTTATGGATATAGGAATTGTACGTGAAATTGGAGAATTGTAGAGTAGGTAAGGTATGGAACTTGGGTGGTACCGCATTCGAAATTACGTAATTCGTAAAGCGTACCTATACATAAGTAGCAGTCAGTGATCGGGAAAATTGATATTAATCGATGATCACACGAAAAATCACCAATGTGGTCAATGGAGCTGATCAACGATGTGCATAACAAGACGTAGAAGATGTTTCCGGTCGTTTTTATATGCTTACTTTGTTGTGAGATCGGAAAATACCTACTCGGGCGTTTGAATGTCTTTTTTAAGGTGATGAAGGTTCGATGAAGTAATAGCTGTGTCGTTAGATTCACGATGAAGATTTTCTCAGAAGAAGGTATGTTTCATGAATTCGGAATGGTGATTTTAACTTAAAATAGTGGCGTAGTAAGAGGGGGAAGGGGGTGAAGGGAATAGTCACTCCCTTGCAAATGAAAATTTGTAATAAAACATACAAAAATTAGGGTTTTTTGCTTTTTGAAACTGATTTGTGAATCAAAATTGATCTCTACGCCTTCTGGAAAAATCAAAAAACCGCGCTGGAGGTTCCAGAATGACTCAAAATGGATGACTAAATTGAATGAAAGTATCGCATTCGCATATTATATTGGTTTAACACATGTATTTAAGACCATTTCAGCTCAAAGTTTGAAAAAATTGACTTTAGATCTTTTTTCAGGGGTTCTCAAAGTTTGCCACCCTCGAAAATGATCTGCAAAGGTGAAGTCAAAAATTGACTTGAAATAAAAATTCAAGCATGCCAGTCGATTAAGAAGTGAAATGCAACATCGTTGCCGCAAACCGGACCTCGATAGCTTTTCATGGTTTCCCAAAATGTGGACCTCAAAAAAAAGTCAAAAATTGAATTTTTCGATATGAGCCAAGTTGTTGAGGGGGTTGCAAATGATATCAATTGAACTTACTACTAGTAGCAATAAACCATGAAAAGGGCATTAGCGGGGCTCGACGGGAAGGGTCAAAAAAGGGGGTTCCAAAATTTTCAAAAATAGAAATACCCCCACCACAACCCCCAAAAAGGTCAAAAATGAAAAAAGCGTTACGTGCTGCATTGCTTACCCTTGAAGCAACATATATTTGCTACTTTTAATTTTTTACATTTTCGAGCAGTGGTTCTAAAATTTTTTGAAATTTTCGACTTTGAGGCCATCCCACTTCCCCTGGGAAAATATCACCCGATATTATTAATAGGGACCATCCCCTATAAGAAAAGGCCATTCAAGTCTCGAAGTAGCGAGGGGCACGAAAATGACCATAATGACCTTCCTTCTTTAAAAAATGTTCCTATACAATTAGAAATATAGAATTGATTTCTTGAATTTTCCTCCTTTTTCGAGGTTCTGACTCGAAATTGCTTCAAAAGCGGATAAATTCGTCAAATAGGGCCAGGCTAAGCCACAAGTCGATTTTCAGTTGCCCAAATAACACTCACAATCAAAAATCGCTCTGGAGGCTCCAAAATGACTCGAAATTATGAAATTATAGAATGGAGGTGAGTTGTTGAGCAAACTTCAAAATTTTCCCTACGAACGTGAAATTTTGATTTTTTGAATTTTTTTCCTCACTCTGGTTTTTTAAAAAAATACTTGAGGGGAAAATCCTCTAAATAAGTCAAGAGTCAAACCACAACTAAATTCTTAACTGCACCAAGTTGATTTCCTTGCCATTCAGAGAAATAAAAAATCGTGCTGGAGACTCCAAAATCGCCGGAATTGATGAAATTCGATTCGAGGGAGTTGATATTTAGTTTCAGGACGGATTTTATTGAACAAAAATACTATGTTCTTACATTTTTTTTTTTTTAAAAGCATGAATCGTCGAAAATGTTCAATTTGGAATTTCCAAAAATTTCTCAAAAATTGAAAAATCAATTTGGGTACCATATCTGAAATGTTGCTTATAAAGATTTCAGACCACGTTTTTTTTTTTTTTTTTTTCAAAAATCACGATTCCTGTTTAAATTAGTAGCACGGCACTTCGAGAAGTTCTTTCGATGGTGCAGCAAAAAAATTTATCAAAATTGAAAGACGTGAGGTCAAACCTCACTATAGGTAGGAATCTACCTATTTTTTTCGATTTGAAAGTTATTTATGTTTAAAGTCAGATCAAAATTTTTGGGCCACACTGTACTTAAAGTATAGTTGAATACTGAATTCTTTACCTTTAAATTTGTTTTTTCCATTTTTTGAATAAATGACAGGCTATACGATTTTTCTCTTCATTCTATCATTTTTTTTTTTTTGTCAATTTTTGGATTCATTTAGGTAGGTACTCAAAATTAGACATATCCTCCATTCCTTCAGTTATGAATATTAAACATTTCTTTAAAAAAATGAAAATAAAAATATAAACGAGAAGCCTTTCAAAAAAACAAGACAACTGTCCAATTTAGCTCAAACCATCATCTCTAAATTGTCATTTTTTATTCAGTCAATTTCGCCAATCTTATCGACATTTCATAATAAACTCATCCATAACACGATAAATTCCCTCGGCCATCGCATAGCAATTTTTTTCATCGTTTAGAATCTGTAATACAAATCCTTTTCCAAATACACGCTTTAATTATAATTTCAAACATCTTCCGAAGAAGCACCTTTTTTCCGGTTTCAAGGCTACGAGGAAATTTTTTAATAAAACACTCCGTTATTATATAACGTGAAAATCTACGTGACGAAAGAAGAAAGTTAGCCGGCGATGGAAACTTCGACGATGAAGCTCGTCGCGTGCGTAAAAAAAGCTCGCTAAACAGCAAATTAGAATTGAAAATCATAAATTTTCCTTATCAAATAACGCCAGTAATTCCGCTCGTTTTTCATATTTATAATCTGCCGGAGCTCGTTTCAATTTAATTCGGCATTTTTTTTTTAAACAGCTAATGCGAGTACATGATGCGGCGCAAAAATCGCTTACTCCGCTGTATATAAACTTTATAAACACCATTTTGTGCCTCAAAATATCCTCGATACGAGCAATTAAAGTTGTATTTTTGGAGTTCGATTCGGGTACAAAAAAATCATCTTGTGGGAAAATGATTCATTCGGTAAAGTCTCTTTTTGAAGACTTGGGAGAGGTCGCGAAGGTCTAGCTCGAACCGAGACAGACAAACATTCAGCACAGGGAGGATGGAAGAGGGTTGCTGACTAAGCCATAAACGCGTTCCTCGTATACGCAAATCAATTATTATAAACGTTGGCAACAAATGGAAATTTACGACGGGAAATAAACATAGGTCAGTTTCCAAAATTATAATACTAGCGTCAAATTTGTCTCCTACTCGTTCCATTCACTACGAAAAAAATTTCGTCTCGCGATCTTTATTATCTCACTGGTATTTTCTAAAAAAAAAAAAAACAGCGAATAATTTACGCGGTTCAAAGAGTCTCGATCTAAGTATATTTAATAGCCTCGTAAATATCGATAATTAGCTCAAATTAGCGGAAATGTTACCGCTGTGTCTGAAAATTTTTTCGTTGTTATAGCCTCATCATCGTCTGTATGCTCATCGTACTGCGAACACATAACCACACACTAGTTTATGTTAATTTCTTGTAACGAGATTAATTTATGTGTATTTTTTTTCTTCGCTTTCTCGGTTACTAAGTTTAAAAATGTTAATACCCGTACGAGCAATTAAGACATTGTTGTTTTTTCTAATAAAAACCTTTGTTCGCAGCTCGAATGGTACCTACAGTACGTACTGCCTTCGATGTTTCCATATTAGCGTCAAGTCTCAGAATATCGTCTTGATTAGACTGGCCGGCCACACCGATCGGTGCTTCGTCAGTTCCCAAGCTGCAGAGTCATCTTGCCCTAAACCCGATCAACTGGAGCCAGCTAGACAAATTATTTTGTTTAGTG
The DNA here is from genome assembly GCF_950023065.1 of Planococcus citri. Classification (NCBI taxonomy): domain Eukaryota; kingdom Metazoa; phylum Arthropoda; class Insecta; order Hemiptera; family Pseudococcidae; genus Planococcus; species Planococcus citri. Next base: position 34,920,547 of record NC_088680.1, read on the forward strand.
AGTATATTTTATTTATTAGAGATGGACAATGGACATACCTACTACTAAGTATTACTTAAGGGACTAAAGGCACACATACCAGATGCCAGATGTTGTTTTCCTTTTTATTCTCTTCTTCAGGTATTTTTTTTACTTTGTCGCGCTCTTCTGGTCGGCGACGACCTATTGTGTGTGATTTAAAAGTCAAGATGGCATTTCTATAAACTTCGTTTCATTACGTACTCGTATAAGGTACCTGTTGGAAATTCCAGAAGAAGCAGGCGTATCTAGGTGACATTTCAAAAGGTAGTCATGAGGTGGGATGAGAAGAGAGGAAAGAGAGCCGAGAGGGGTTGTAGACAATATTATCTGTGCGGCTGTGTTGGCCTATGAAGGGTGAGATTTAGATTTGGATGCAACCTGGAAAAGATGTCGGATGAATATATTGCCTATTAGTAAAATTGAAGGAACATATCGATAGGTAGGTATTCAAAAAATTACGCTTAGGTACCCACTTAATTTTATGCATGATTCTGAAAATAGGAGTAGAAAAAGGTAATTTCAAATTAATTTTTAAAAAATTTCAAAAATTTACTAAAATGAAAAAATTTTTCTTTGAAAGTTCCAAAGTGGGAAAAAACAAAACAGCTCGTAAAAAACTAGTTTTTTACAAAAAAAAATGATAGGTAAAAAAATAAACGAACAAACAGTTAAACGGAGATTGAAAAAACGCGTTTTTTTTCTCTCAAATTATAAATTTTGGCAAACTTTTGCTTCTGTTTTTGAAATTTGAATTTAATTGGGAATGGTTACCTATTCGAATTTTTAAAAATACTGAGGCCAGAAAAATTAGCTTCTCACATCACAAATGTTGTTTTTTGCGGCTACTTTCTCGAATTATATATTTGGCAACGCTTTCTGCCCTCGCCTAGTCTAGGTTCATCCAAATTTTATTTAATGTTATTCCATTCACAATTCCACACTTTTAATAAATTTTCAGGAATCGAAAATTGTATTCAGAAATTGACCAAATTAATTGAAAAATTCTATTTTTTTGTATGAAATAAACGTTTTTGAAAACTTAAAATAATTGGAAATTACCGATTTGGGATTTTTTGAATGTTGATTCGAAATTATTGTTTTTGATACCACTTTCTCCCTTTCCTGCGACTATAAGAAAATGATTCCGATCAAAAGACAATTTTTCAAGAAAATATATTCAATATTTCATCTGGAGACGTATTTAGCAAACGATTAAATATTAGCTTATTTTTGTAGAAAGGGGGAGGAGCGAGGGAAAAATAGATAATTGAATCGATTTCGTGAAATTGCGTTTTCTTTAAACAATTTTGAGTCCTTTTCTTTTAAAACGCAATTGATCTGAGTAAAATTGCTGGGAATTATCCGAAAATGAATAAATGATTAACAATTGAAAAAATTGAATAATCAAAAATAATGTTTGAAAAAAATGGCATTTTATTCAAAAATTTACCACCCAAACTCGCATAAGAACATCGACAAAATTATTCAAAATCAACTATAAATTACATAGAAAAAAAAAATCGTTGAAAATGGTAAACAAATCGGCTAGAAAAAAGTAATAGTTTTATAAACATGTGTATTGTTAAAAATTACATTAAATGTGAACAAAATTGCTTGAAGTTGTAAAAAAAAATTGGTAAAATTAACACGAAAATAGTTGAAAATTAAGAAAAAGTTTATGAAATATCATCAAAATCCTAAGAAGTAGGTATGTACTTAATACTTCAATACCTACTAAAGAGGATCTAATTAGGTATACGAGAATTGCGATTTCAACCTGTGCTTTAGTCCTTTTTCTATTGGAGAATAACATAAGTGAGCATAATGAAAACATTTTCTGTTTTTTTTTCTTTATTTCTCGCTTTCAACATAATATGTAGATGCAAAATGAAAAACCCAAGTTTTTGCATTTTGGAACATGGAAGAATTGTTAGGGATAGAACTGGCAAACTGTTCTCTCCCCTGTTTTTTTTTCAAATTGTAGTAATTGCTCAGTTTTTGCCTACCTCCTCTCCCAAAAAAATTCAGAAAGCAGTGACCAGTGATTTTTATGCAATAAATGTTTTTTTTTTTGCTTTTGAAACATATTTCTTCTCTTGAAATAGGTAATCATTAATTTTACCTTCATTTTCTGAAAATAGTCTTATATTATGAAGAATTTTCTAAAAGTTACCTCAAACCTCAAATTTCCAATTTAAAAAAAATACAAAAAAGTAATGTTTTTTTGTTTTTTTGTGCAACAGGAGGAGATAGGGTAATTTGGAGGATTAAAACTTTTACCAGAGAGTTTTTAAACACACTTTTGGGCAATTTTAACGAAAAGTAAGATTTTTTGACAGTTATTTTGGAAAAAAAATAAGATTTGTTGATATGTAGTTTCGATGAAAAGCAAGATCTTATTGGTGGTTTTGATCAAAAAAGCAAAACTTGTTCACAATTTTAGCAAAAAAAAAAAAAACAAAAAAAAGGTAGAACTTTCTATCAATTTTAACAATTTGGACTATTTTTTTTGGAATTTCACAAAAAAAAACATGAAAGGAAAATTTTTTCAAAAAATAGAAAATTTATGGCAGTTTTTGAAAAAAAAACAGGATTTTTGACAGTTTTGTAAAAAGCAAAATTTATTTAGTACCTAATTCTGGAAAAAAGAAAAACTTTTTGAAAATTTTTGAAAATTTTGATCAAATAAACAAAATATTTTCACAATTTTAGCAACAAAAAAAAACAACTTTTTCATAATTTTTAGCAATTTCTGCTAGAAATCAAACTTTTTTGGAAAGCAAAACTTTTTCAAATTCAACTTGAGAAAGGAGTTTTTTCAAAAAATGAAGGACTTCCTATTCGTTTTTTTGACGGGGAATGATTTTAAAGAGTTCAAATTTCGAAATTTGTTCGAGATGTCATGGAGTAATGCGTATTCGTTGAGAAGAGGAGGGGGCGGTAAGGATAAATTCCCACAAAATTTACCATAAATTGGAAAATCAATTTTCTCATTTCAAAATTTGATTCGGTGGGGAGGGGAGGTGCATGACATGTTCTCTTGTATGTAATTTATAAGTAAAATGATGATTTTCCAAATTTTTGGAGCATTTCAATCCCCACTGCTACAGATCCTCACGCTTCAGCTACCTATTTCCTTTCCTTAATTGAACGAATTTCCACTGTTTTAAAAATTTTTTGGGTGTGCATAACCAACCTTTTAGGTAAGCTCCATAGTGTGATTTTTTCATCATGAAACTTGAATACTTAACTCTGAAAATAAAATCGATAACATCAACATCAACTTTTCATAACTCGTAAATTTGATGCATTTCAGAAAATAAAGAAGAAATCCGAAAAGAATACTGCCCGATAAATGGCCAATACACGATACACTACAGACAAAATAAACCAGATTATCCGATAGAATGCAGCAGTCGTTCATCCCAGCTCGATAACTGTCCTGTAGGATCCGAAATGAATATTCGTTTCCGAGATTGTCAGTTTGAAAATCATGGTGAGTAAATACAATGAATACTTATCTACCAGAGGTGTGAACCTCGCTATCAAATTCAACAGGTAGTTTCCTTCTGTCGAACAGAAGTACATTCGTGCGTAGGTAGGCCTATGCCTATGTACTCGTATGTATAGTGTACTAACTATAAGTATAGTGAATTATATGAGATTTTTTTGTCGTGTTTAGATTTAGTATTCGAATGCCTGGGAAGTTGGGATGGGCCTAATCAACAAAGGTATTTAGCTTTGTTTGATACCAGAACTGGAACAGATCCTAGGCCGCAATATCGTTGTGGAGTAAGTTGACCAAAACGATTCGTTCGTTTCATATCATATTATGTTGTATTATGCAGTTTTAACGAGCTGCTAAAATACACGCCATTCCTCTAATTAATGTAATGGAACTGCCAACTAAAAAGTAAAAATTTAATTAGCTCTACAGAGAAGATCCAGGAAGTGGGACCGTTTACATCGCCTTCTCCAGCGATTCAACGTGTACTACTGATTTGCAAAACTCGCAAGCAGGTTTCGAAACTTTAATTTTGACCAAAATAAAGCCTCGATTTCCTTTTCAATTGGCTGGTAATCGTGGATGCAGGTAAGATGACTGAATTTCAACATTCTCGCGTTTAAATTTGCGGACTTTATTCGACGAAATTATTTATTTACAGATTTCCAAGCTGGACTGAAGGTCGTTGGGAACTAGTCAATGTGCTAGGGAAAATTTTCTCTTATACAGATTTGACGCTTTTCAAGAAGTATACTTTCCAGTGTGTAGAAGAAGAAGATGGCAGGGATAGGATTTATTCTCCTTATTCGGACGATGAACGAGTTCTTGTCGTTGGCAGGACTGAATGGTAATGAGGATTTTCGTAAATATTTATCATAGACTTGTGAACTGTAGTTTTAAATCTTTAAGATGGTGGGAGGGGGGGAACAAACTTTTTTGTTAGGCACTTTGAAACACGATGAGCATCAAAGTTTCAATATGGGTGTCTTCAGCAGCTTTTCAGACGCTTCAGATTGATTGAATAAATAAATTCTGATATTTCATTGAAAGCTTAATACACCATTTTAAAAGTGTCATTTTTTTTTTTTTTTTTTTTTTTTTAAGAAGCAAAACGAAATTAAAACAAATTTAATGCAGTAATATGTATTTCGTATCAACCAAGCAATTATTATTTTTGGTTATTTTTGTTCAAGCAAAAGTTCATCTGATATAGGAAACCTATTTTCTATTTTAATTCAACCTTTTCTTTCACATATGGCAACAATTTCGGGTACCAAATCCACAAAAACGGTGTTAGGAAACAATATAGGGAGTTATTTATCGATCGATTGATATACATTATACACAAAGCACACATTCACGTATTATGTTGGTACCTTACCATATAATTTAGAGAATGGTTATTGTGGGAAGAATTAAGTGCTTCATTTTCTTTCTCGTTCATATACCGTGTATCTATATCGTCCCTCTACCTACATTTTACGTACACGAGCTTTTAATAAAATGCTCGGTTACTTCGATAAATTTCAGGTCTTTGAAAAAAATATACTCAATTATTCGAACAATATATCGAAAAAAAAATAAGGAAACTTCGCGAGCAAAAAATAATTTTTTTGTATTTAATAAAGCCGTTGGTAGCGTACTACGATTTACGAACCGAGCTTTTTCTCTTTTTTATTTATTTTTTTTAACGTCAACACGAGGAAACAAAAGTATAAGGGGAGAGTAAGAAAGGAAAAAAGCTCGCACACATATAATATGGCAGATTAAGGAAGACCTTCTCTCTATGGTAAAAATTGCTCCAGTTTACAGATAATACACAGTGAAAAAGAGAAAAAAAAATAGTGAAATGAAATTGAGTCTTCATTTACTCGCAAAATGGCGAGGTTTAAGGGAAATAAGTAAGTATTAAAAAAAAAAAGAAAAAAAAATAACAACAAAGCTGTGTGATGTGAGCTGAGACGTAGAAATTTTATGTTCCATCGGGGAAATTTTTATTCGCTAGGTATTCGCTCGAGCTTAAAATCTTTTTAATATTTGACACGTAAAACTAATTTAAAATGATTAAGTAGCCGTTATTTTCAAACTTCTATAACGCATTTAGTAGGCATAATATTTTTTATGAATAATGTTTCCAGTAATGAAGAAATGTATACGTGCATTTGGTTGAAAAAACGAGGTGAAAATGTGCTCGAATTTCAATTAGGTAATTATATCGCTAGATTTAATTACGTATATTTTAACGTTAATTAAACGCGAAAGCTAAACGGTACGTACATAATTGCAGCAACTGAAACTAGTCAATACCCAAATAACTCATTATGTTCGGTGCAGAACTTCCAGTCTAATGTTTGGATCACGCAAGGACGTAAGTATACTACTCGTATTCGTATACAAGCTTTAGATTATCGAGAAGTGTTTAAAATTGTGGAATGGGAGGTTCTCATTCCATGTACGAGTTTTTTGGTTTTTTGATTAATGTAATTGCAAACGCGTGTTTAAACTATAGGAAAAGATCTCTCGACTTTATCGCCATGTCCGATCCTCGGCGAGTACATTGGACAGCTTCCAAATGTGCAGGCGAACTTTTGCGCCAAACTATCGTCAAATTGCCTTTCGCAAGATACCATGTATTACACGGTTTCAGACTGTACGCCGCAACAAATTTACGAAGGTAAATTGACAAGTTTTCGTGATAAAAGTTTTATTCTAGGTACTCGTTGTGTTGTTCTTGTTTTTGAACTCTCAGTATATGGATCGTTTCTCCGGCTCCGCTCATCGTAGAGCTTTTTCGCGGAGTTGGCGTTTACTCAAATTAAATTGCCCTTTCGTGTATATAAACACACGTGAACTTGGTTTTAAACGACAGTAAATTATAATACGTAGATATATTCAACATGATACGATACACATAGCTGTGTTATGATAAATCAGTAGGTATCGATTGAAGAATATGTAGAGTAGCCTGTGTACCATCGTAGCTTTTAGACCTACCTTCCATGCTACCTACTTTACTACGTTTCCGGTTCAAAGTTTCAGCATCGAACGTTGAATGGAATTAATGTGAGAGATGTCACACCCCCTCGTTCTATTACTGTAAAACTCAAACGATGCCAAATCTAGGAGAAAACCTACCTACGTAAATTTTATAATGTAATGAACTCGACTTTAATACTTTTGCACTGGTGAAAAATCTTTTTCTTTCTTTTTAATGCCGAAAGTAAAGAGAAAATTCTTCTGCTGTCAGCTCTGACTACACCTTCGTCGTCTTCGAAATTCGTACGGCCTTATTTTTATCAAAAATGAAAAATTTCGCTTCTATAAAAAATAACATTGCGACTTCATCTTCCCTTTCCTTCCCTTTTTTCTCCTCTTTGTTGAAATAAAACCAGTTACCTGAATTCGATTTCTGGAATATTATTTTGAAATTTAATAAGTAGGTATAGGTACCCAAATAATCGTAAGCATGAGTTCTAAAAATTATCAAAATTTCTTATTTCTCATTAAAAATCAATAACTTGTAGAAAATGTATAAAATCTGTAAAAAATAATGCTGTTTTTTTCATACAGGGTAAATATGAAAAATTTTCATCTGTATATTTTTGAGCATATGTTTTTGATTTCAAATTCGTCTGAAGAAAAAACTCGAGAGAAAACAGCTAACGAAATTCAAAGGGTCGTCAATCAATGAAAAATGGCGAAAATCTCAAGACTCTGTGGCTTATTTTGGGCATTTGGGGATGGCGGGGAGGGGGGGGTGTTTTGAAAATTTTTAAAATGGCCACCAATTGAAAATTTTAAATGCCTGTAATGGGAGCTCTAATTGAGTTGGTAATTTGAACTTTTTTTGTCCTTTATTTTTACACCTGCTCCCTCCTCTAAAGCAAGTACTTTTTTCAATGGTCAAAAATGAGTTGTTCATAAAATATAATTTTTCCAACATTTTTTCTCTATGAAGACTCTTCCTCTCCTTCCTCTCCCCTGACAAAAAATGAATAATTTCATTTTCGAAAAAAAGTTCATAGGAAAAGTTTTGTTTAAAAATTTTTTTTCAAAAAAGTTCTCTCAAATGAAAGGTTTTCTTTTAAAAGTTGTGATCCAGAACGAATTTTTTGTTTCGGAGTAAACAATTTTTTGAGGGAGTTTTTTTTGTAAAGAAATTTTTTTATGTACAAGCAAAGTGTAATAGCCTTTGTTCCATGAAATTTTCAACTTCTTAGTTCCTTTATGAAATAATGTTTTCGGGTTTTCTTCAAAAATGAAGGATGCAATTTCTGTACAAAAAAAACTCTTGCATATTCTCGTCAAAAAATTAAATAAATTTTCAGTTTAGAAATTGTATACAATCAATAAGTTTTCAGTCTGACGATTAAACTTCCTCTTCTAGAAATGAAGTTCACAAACTTTTTTTAAAAAACGCGAGTTTTCTGGGAACCCCCCTCCCCCTCCAATGTGTCTAACGGGTCCTACTAGTCCTACTAATTCTACTAAAGTCCTAATTTTTGCCTATAAGTCCTACTTTTTTTTAATAAGACTTTTTTAAATTTTCAATTTTTCCCCTTTTTCCGGAATTTCGAACAAATTTTGTAGAATTGGGGTAATTTGTCAATTTTTTTAGATTTTGAATTACACATTTTTGAGAGCTTTTGCCCTCGTATGTTCACAAAGTTTGAATCAGAAAAGTAAACTCCTCTCTCCATAAAGAAATTTTTTGTTTTTACTTACTTCACTCGGGCTTGGTTGCTTTTCTTTTTAAGTTTGATTTTTTTTTAAAAAGTAGGTACCTAATCATCATTTGAATTTTAACATCGTTTTCATACTACCCCTCAAAATACTAATTTTCGGGAGCTTTTACCGTCAATTCGCTCAGGTCTGTTTGCTTTTTTTTCAATTTTAAATTTTCAAAAAAAAATTATTATTTAGATTTTTACATTTTGAAGCAAAATAATGAACTTTTTATAAGTGACTCATCACACAAAAAAACGTCGTTTTTATTCGTCTCGAAATACTGATATTTTCGAAAGCTTTTGCCCAATTTTGGATTTTTCAAAAAAAAATCATTCGAATTCTATTGTTTTTTTGCCTCCTGGGATATTAATTTTCGAGAGCTTTTGCCCTCGCTTTGCTCAAGCCCATTTGCTTTTCTTTTTTCATTTTCAATTTTTCAACAAAAAATACTCGTAAATATTCTAATTTCAAAATTTTGACTCTATGAAATATTTACAATCGAAATTGAAGAATTCGAGTTAAATTTGATTTCAAGCGAACATAATGTAACATCAGAATTAAAGCAAACATTCTTTACAAAAATTTGGCTAAAAACTTGAAGGTGAATTTTGATTACCCCCCCCCCCCCCCACACACACACCTTAAAAAATTCCATAATTGCTCGAAAATGACCTGCTGAAAGTCCTACTTTTTCATTTGTAAATTTTGTTGGACACCCTGGTGGGCTCCGAGAAAATTGTCCCATTCGCTCCCCTGTCAATGTCAGTGGCACTGTGTGTATGGTGGCAAAAACATGGTCGCCACTTTTGATGGTATGTATGAAAAAATTGCATTAAAAACTTGTAATTTTAATCGAATTGTGGACATGAATGAGATAAAATTCCGAAAATATTCTCTAAATTAGCCCTTTTCATAATATGGAACAACATATCAAAAAATTGCGATGTTGTTTTTTGATATTTTTGAGAAAATTATTTTAAAAAATTATCAATAAGTGCTTAAGTTCAAAAAATTGAAAAAAATTTCCGTACTATATCCTTACCTATTTTTTTGAGAGGGGGAGGAGAGGGAAAGTCTTTATAGAGGAAAATTGTTGGGAAAATTCTATTTTGTGAACAACTGATTTTTTACCTCAATTTTTGAAAAAAGTAGCTCCTTAACTGCTTCAGAGGGGGTAGGGGGTGTAAAAAATAAACGAAAAAAAAGTTCAAAATGCCAACCTAATTACATAGAACTCCCATTAAAGGCATTTGAAATTTTCAATTGGTGGCCACTTCTATTTTTTAATTATTATTTTTTTAAATCAATTGTTCAAATTCATTGTTAGTACCCTTACCTACTTATCGCATGTAAATTCGGACGAAAATTAAAAATTTGGTACTTTCTGAATGAAGACCCCCACCCCCTCCCAGCCTTCCTTCTGAAGCAGACTTACTCCCGAAATCGAGCCCTTTGCTTTTGTTCCTTTTTTCACTTTAAATATCCCTAATTCTACATCGATTTCGTTTCGACCTAAGTACGTATTATGGTATTAAAAATACGTATACAGCGTTCACATCACCAAACTGAGACAGAGCACGAATCTAGACTGCACAATTTAACGAATTGGTTGATTTATTATGAATTTTATATGCTCATATTCAGGGCGAAACTATTTTCGTCGGAGAACTAGGCAAACAAACGACATGATGGACGAAGCAGCACACAGACCTAAAAATGATACAACTACAGAAACGACAACTGTATCATCTAACTCAGACAATATTTCTAATAACGTAACGGTTACAACGGTTACTACTACACCGAGTACAACCACGACAATGGATTCGATAAAAGCAAACCTCAGTGCTGAAACAAGCACCAGCAGTCCGGAAATTACCATCACTGAAACAACCACTAAGCTAATTACACCTTCACCATCATCTTCGCCGAGTATCGAGCAGCATTCGACATCGTCGGAAACATCGCAACGTGCGATACCTATAAACGATAACTATCAATCGTCGAGCGAAATCAGTGTCGGTAGCTATTACGCTGAGAATCGTAACTTTGGCGAGTTGCCTCGCGACATTAGGCTTCTACCAGCGCCTATTTCCTCTTCTACTATATCTCCTTATGGACCGTATCGTCGAACATATGCGCCAGCTCCGGCTACTCCGAACTATTACCAGTATGAGCAGCAACAGCCTCAGCCTAATCCAAATCCAAGGTACACGGAGTACTCGAGTTATCGAAATGATCGAAGGTATCAGAACGATTATTACCAAAGGACTGATTATCGAGGGTATCCTCCGACTGGGTGGAATCAGAGTTTCCAAGTGGCTCAGAGAAACCAGATGTATGTAGCGGATCCGATGAACTCGTATTGGCCTCCAGAGCGTAAAACTCCTATAGCACTTCCTCCGTTTCCATTGCCCCCATCTAGAAGACCGCCCCCTCCAGGTATAACATGATAAAAAATGCTCCGCACCAGTGTGTGAATTTGCACCATCTCGAATCAAGCTTTTCTTTTTTACCTGTGTGTTTCCACCTTCTCATGCACCCGAGTGAAGGGATGTTCTTTATGAGGTGTCGGTAAGGGGGTGTGACGCGTATTCATTTAAGTTCACGTGTATTACTTTATCGATGTACCTATATGTACGAATTTAATTACAATTTTGTGCAGTGAATCCTCGATGTATGTACTTTATCTAGCTAATGATTCATTTTGTGTTTATTTTTACAGAACGTGAATACAGATGTCTGGGGCAATGGAAAGAGAACGATTACACCTACACGTTTACTCAACGTAAAGATACAGGAACGTACGAGTGTTTCGTTGGTACTATGATCTCGGAATCAGAAATCTCAGTCAGAGAAGCTGGTAAAAACTGCGAACGTAATATGACCCCGTTGATGCTGGAAATGAGATTAACTCGTAAAAGTAAGTACATCTTGTTCAAGTTCGCATAACTGAACTCAAGTTGCTTTGTTGTATTCATTTTGAAACGCTTTAGCCTCATTGAACGGAAAAGCTCGTTGTTTATCCTCGTTGTGCATTTCCTTTTTTTGTAGGTTCGTGTGCTGAAAACCGTTCCAGTACTGCGGTATTTACATCCACGACGCCAACCAGCACTGTGCCAGTTACCACTACTAAATATACTGTTAATAAACGTATTATACAGCATACTACTAGACCGTGGAGACCGTCAAATGTCACGAGTAAGTTTTTCAAAAAAAAAAAAAAGTTGTAGGTATTTGAAAAAAAATGTGCAAGTTTTATTTTTTTTATTTTTTTGTCGCAGGACTTCCACCGCCATCTAGAAATAAAAATGGCAATACTAGTGATTCTTCAAAAATAGTTCCTCTGCATTTATCTTTACTTTTTATTTTACATGTCTTTAGTCTTAAATGTTTTTATAATGCATTTACCAGTTTATAAAGCCTTTTTTGTGTGCTAATTTTTATGTATTGTATACTTTTTTACTCGTATTTATGTACCTATTTTTAGTATCGAAAAATTGTAGATTTTTGTATAAATTTGTATTCGTCTTCGTGAATTTGATTTATTTTTTTGGTGATCGTCGAACTGTTAATTAGAACCCTCTGCAATAAATGAGGTTACAGTCACGTTTAGTATCTATACAATTTTTCAGCCATTTGAAATTTTCCATCATTTTTTTCAAATTTACAGGATTACTCAATCATTTTTCAATTGCTTAAAAGTAAACACCCAACTACTCTGTTGAATCGCCCTAAAAAAAAAAAAAAAAAAATGCGAAAATGTGAAATAAGTTGCCTACACAGTTTGCCGTAAATCTAGTCTACAATGCAATTGACAAATGGTGCTCTATAGAAATTGAATTTGACTTGAATTTTCGGAGCACAAAAAATTCAGTTGCTTTTGGTAGATATGGGTCTAAAATGTCAGAAAAAATGATTTTAGATTTTCGCAATTGCAAAACAGGGAGAGGGGTGAAAGCAAATATTGTTTATAAGTTGGTTCTGGAAACTCCCCACACTCCGAATACATTATGTTTACCTCAGATTGATATATGCACCAACGGGGAACGACTTGCATGATATGGCACAACTGAATTTTAAAACCACCCCCCCCCATCAAGTGGAAATGAACTTTGTAGAATTATTCAAAAGTGGTATTGCAACCAATCAAAATATAGATTAAAATTTCGCCAAAATTCAAATATTTTCACGAGCATGTTTTTTAAGCCTTTGTGATGAATTCTGAGCCCAAAATTAGTTTATAATTTTGGAAATTTCTAAAAAGAGGTGTCACGTGAGCCATCATAATAGGTTGAATTTTTTTGAAAAAATCAAATAGTTCCACGAGCATGGTTTTTGAGCATTTTTGAAGAATTTTGAGCCCAAAATTCGGTTAAGATCTTTGGGTTTTTTGTAAAGAGTGTTATACAACCTACCAAAATTGGGCTAAATTTCGAAAAAAAATCAAAAAATTTAATCAGTATTTTTTTGAGGACCTTTGAAGAATTTTGAGCTCGAAACTGGTTCATGATTCCAAGGATATCTGAAAAAGATGTTATATCAATCGAAACAGGTTAAAATTTTTCGAGAAAATCAAATATTTCCACAAACATTTTTTTGAGCATTTTTGAAGAATTTTAAGGGCATACAGACGACCTTGAGAGGCTAAACTGGCTGCTCTGTGGTGAGGGGGAAAGGAAAGTGCTTTAACGTCGAGACGGAGTGTTCTAAACAGCTCTATCGATGGGCTGTATCCCTTCACATTCCTCATAATTTTTGCTGACTTGAGCTGCATAGGTAGGGCTTTGTTTCGCCAAAAAAATTGGGGAAAAGGAGGGTGGCTCTAAAGTTTGAACTGGATGCTCTAACTTACTCCAACAATACCCCATCCCTTCAAGCGGATCCCCCCTCCATCCTGAAACTGGTTAGGCCGGCGAAATCTATCTGGAACATGCATCATAATTGTGTACTTGAGATTTCAAGCAATAATGGTTGCATTACATTGCCAACTGAAGGCAAACATTTATACCTACTTCCTTCGCTATGATCATGAAAAAACGTGGCACAAAATTAAAGTTCGGGTGCTGAAGTCAAAATTTAAAAATTTAAAAATTTTTCAATGAAATTACTAGTCAACCTCACTTCGCCTCACCTCTCCTCTCCTCTCCTTCAGTTCATTTCGTAATTTCAGACTGGTAACTTGGTAGGTAATAGGATTGAGTCGATTATTTTCCAGCTCGAATTTTCAAATGGTTTTTGGTTTTTATACACGAAGCATCGCATTTAATGAAAATATTTCAGCAACAATAACACTAACACAAGAGGAATAAATCCATTTTAATGAAAATTCATACCACGAGCGAGATACCTACTATCTCATTGTAACAGGAGTCAGGACGCAATAATAAAAATAATCCGACACAGCGATTAATTTCGACGATTTTTATTGGGGAGTACAAATACATAGGTACATTTACAATGAGAGAAATATTTTTTTAAGTACAAAATCTTATTGATATAAAAACAATAAAAGGAACACAATACACTTAAAAATAGTAAACGAAATTCGTAAAATGTACACAAATAACGCGACAAATACATGACGAAGAAACGATAGAAATAAACAGTGAATTTCACATTACAAGTAAAATGGTTCACAAAATGTAAAACATTAAACGATTAAAACGATAAGGAATGGTACATTACTGACTAGTTCGCCTTATAAACATTAAATATTACCATTGCAATAAAACTATTTCATTTACGCGTAAGTATAAGTACGCAGCGTAATTTTTTTTCTTTAAATTTTTTTTTTTACTATTATTTTTACGCCACATCCTAACACCAATATTTTGGCCGACGGGTAATCGACTGGGTAACGCTCTAAGAGCGCTTATCGGTTCTAAATAGTCATCTAAATAAAATTATAAAACTACGCGAATGTTTACAAAGCGCAAATTCATAAATTACTTAAAATGTTTAAATAAATAATCGATCAGCGATACAATTTTTTACAAGTAAATAACAAACTTACGCTAACAAGTCTATCAATCGCGTACAGCGCTAGCCTAAACACCGAGGAGGATGCATCACATTGAGAGAAACAAAATTATTTTTTGAGCACATTAAATTAACTATTTAAAAATCAGTCTGTCGATGAGGTCAGAGGAACCTTTATATCTTCGTTGTCTTCTCCATTCGGAGACAGAAGCGAACAAAAGTATACGTCCATTTCTTTATTTTTGACATCTTGCGACGATTTCTCGGCGTCTACTTTATATTCTTGTTTTTTAACTGCGTTATTATTCCACGACGGTTTTTTAGGTTTTTGAACTTTTTTCTGCGTTTGGTTTTTTACATCGGTGATAAAAATCAAAGCGCAAATACTTAAAGCGATAAACGAAACGCCGCCGATTAATAATAAATACACTCCTACAGTTTCGAGCACCGGTAATACCCTCAGCAATAAGAATAATTTCAGTTTGATTTGAAAACTTAATTCTTGCAAAGTCTGAAAAGAATACAGATAAAAATAGAAAATATTACGACATGTTGAACAAGGTATATCTAGTAGCTATTTATAGTACAAATATGTTGATTATGTCGACAAAAGGTGATTATTTATGTGACGCCGGAAACTTTCGACTGAGAAAACTTAGCTGATGCTGTAGCTGTATCTTTACATCACCATCTACCTAGCTATTTTCCTATTGTGACATTAACTGAATAAAATATATTTGAATTTACTAACGGTGACGTGAAAAGAAAGAAATTCTTGTGTTTTCGCATATTTTACAATGTTAATTTATTTCGATAGCGTTACCTCGAGCTTTGAGTACCTACCACGTTTTGTGAGACTGACTGAGTGTTTTGTACAGTCGTTATCATTTTTTCTTAAAATAACTAGGAAGTTATTTTTATTCAAAAATGTTAATCTCTTATCGATACCTATATAATAATCAAAGGATAATGTTCGTATTCGTAGATTGAAATAAATATTTATTCACGATGTCGTTCGTTGAATTAATTTTGAAATCGAATCAAGAAAATAATTTGAATGAATCATTTAAAGAGGTATATTTCAAATAAAATTCAAATTGATTATGTAATTATCAAAATTAGGTACCATTAGACTACATACTGACTACTGTCGATCTCGAAAAGATTTCAATTAATTTTATATTTTATATACTTAGGTAGGTATTTTTTACTATTCAATTTCATCAAATTCAATTTAAAAGTTACTGACAAGTCAACATTTTAATAACGGACATTTTTTTCAACCATTGAATAAATTAAAAATTTTTCTAAAAAAAAAAAAAAAATGTTAAAAAACTTTGCTCTTGTCCTGTCATGAATCAAGGATCATGAATCTTTCTTCATCGTTCCGCCATCTTTGTTTATCTAATCTAATCAAATCGCGACGTGAGTCGAATGTCGAATTTCTGCTGTTCTAGTTTTTATTCCTTTTTGCGAGTGTTTTTGTGTAATTTTTCGAGTGAAATAGTGACAAATATGGATTTTACGTGAATTCAATATCACACTGTTAATGAGGTTCAGAACGACCAATCTCAGGATAATTACTATACAGCCAGTCTCTTTGCCGTTGTTCCACTCATCACCTCTTATCACTTTTAATGGAACTTCTGTGTTTTAGGTAAGCTCAAAATATCATTTACTAGCCGTTTTCTTTTCGCATGCTCCGAGTTACTCCGAGTAAAAAAGAGGTGTCAATTCCTGACATTTTTTCATTTACGCTATAGCGCAGGTCAAAAAATGTCAGGAATCGACACCTCTTTTTTACTCGGAGTAACTCGGAGCATGCGAAAAGAAAACAGCTACTGTACCATATTTTATCAAATTTTTATCAGAAACATGAAGCATCATCATCGAGCTAGATGGGAAATCATCATCCAGCCTTCGAAGATTCCAGAGCCATGGCAATCAACTTTAGAACTAGCGAAGCTATCAATAGCTGGCTCATTCGACCACTCATCAGTCTCGGTAGTTTCCGGCGACAAATTAACCCTATCGTCTATCAGCGTATTAATTATCTACTTGACAAAATACTGAAATACTTACGATATCTGTCCATAGCATAGGAACTACAAGATTGGAAAACCTTTCGCAATGTAACATCGAACTGACGTCTTGCAAAGCGATATTGATTTGCATTTTAACGGATACTTTGGTTGGTGATCCAGTTTGCTGAAAGAAACAAACACGAAAATGAGTTTCAATCCCTGATACAAGATTTTATGTAGATGTTGAAGGATCGTCTGTATTGATACTTACAGGATTGACATAGAAATACGTTTCGTGCGATTCTGGGTCCGGTGTACAACCATCGACTTCTTCACGTAGAGTTGGATCAGCCATGTAGAAGTGTGGATATGATAAGGCGATTGGAAAACCTGAAATTGAATACAGAATTATGAAAAATCCATTCCTCTAGCTTCTGGATTCTAATCTAATTATAATTCGATTCATCTATCGCTTGGCTGTAATGATTCTATATTTTAGAAGTATACCAAATGAACGAACATCTACGCATAGTCCAGTTCGTACTGTAACGTAATGATTATATATCAACGGTACCAAGAGATATACAACAGAAACACTCCATCTATCCAGAAACCATTACGTAAAAACTGTAGGCTTTGTAAACTTGACTCAATTAAACTGGCGAACAAAGTTTGATTGAATTATATACCAAAGCTTTCTAGTCCTTTCCACATTCATATTGTGGGTAAAATTTAGTTACGATTTCGTAAGCTATATGTACGTTGACGACCTTCGAACCTAACAAGGTCTCATTCTTTCAAAACATTCGCAGGGGTTATAGCAATGAGATGCACTGTCCTGTGATGCGCAGCTGGACGCGAACAAATTGAAAAAAATTTATTATAGATAAACGAGCTACACGGTATAAATAGCTACCGAAGTATCACGTTCATCTTCTCTATCTTCATCTATAACTAACTATAATCATCAACAAGTCTATCTACTAATACCACGAGGTACACGAATTACTGGTACTGTAACTTTTACTTTCGTTCGCGGATCGTTGCCCGGCTTCGTTAATAACGTATCAATTCGGACTACTATACGAGTACGATACAAGTTTATTAACCTTTTTTTATGGGGTTTTTGAACTTGACACAGTTTTTTCTCGCGGCCTTAACACGTTATATTACGTAAACTCGTGTTTGGATATTATTCTATGCAAATTCGTAGAAAAAAATTTGACCGCCGACCGGTGTATTTGTGAATGTGATTGGCAAATTTGCATGCATCTTTAACGCTGAGCACGAGTCTGTACGTCGCGTTGGCGTTATGGATTTGGATTTCGTTTTTTTCGCCCACAATCGTAATGAGTTTTGGTAAACGATATTTTTATCGAATAATTTTCCCATTATTGGAAATTACCTACCCTGGGTTATGCCGTCGCGATATTTTCGAAAAGAATTTCAAATTCGTTTTGGTTGATTGAGATGTATAAAATGAGCCCTATAAGCTTTACCTACATACTCGTATATGCTGGGTAAATACACGACGATGTGTGTGTCAGCGTTAGACAAATTTTCAGAGCAGCCCCATCTAATTTGAAAACGTTGACAACGGACTCAAGTGAAGCGAGGGCGCAAAATTTTTGACATTAAAATAAGCGTTCTGTTTGTATTTTAGCATGCATGAGGATCATTTCAAAAATGGACGAATAAAATTAATGAAAATGAAAATCGAAATGAAATTTGGAAAATGAAATGAAAAACTTACAATACAATAGTATGCAATAAAAACAATTAACAATGGGACAAAATCAGAAATTAGAAATGAAAAAATTTGAAAATAAAATGACTTATATAAAGGATTATACACGAAAAAATGAAACAGAAGAATGAAAAAAATAAAAAATGACGATAAAAGATGAAAAATATTGAAAATTAAAAGATTAAAATTGAAATAAATAAATTTTAAAAAATGTTGAAAAACTGAAAAAAACGAATAACATTAGAAAAATGTGTGAAAAATTAATAAAACGAAAATAAAATAAAAACTGAAAGCAAAATTAGAAAATTGAATAAAAAAATACGTGTAATGAAATATCTGAAAAAAATTGAAAATGAAGAAGTAGAGAAAACAAAAATGAATAACTCAAGAAATACTAATAAACTAAAAAAAAAACTGAAATAAGAAAAAAATGTATAAAAATGAATTCAAAAATAAGAGAAAAATGTTGAAAATGAATAAAAACCGAAAAATAAAAAATGAAAATGAAAAATATCAAAATATATAAAATTGGAAAAAATGAAAGAAAATGAAAAAATTTTCAAAGAGCCAAAAAAAATGAAATAAGATAATAAAAATGAAAAAAAATAAAATGAAAAAAGAGTAAAAAACAAACATGTCTCTGGCTCAGGTGACTGTACATGAGACGCTAACTAAGCAGTAAACAGTCAGCAAGTAAAAGAATGCAAAAATAATGAATCAAAAAATGATGTTAAGGTCTCCTTTTCAAGAAAAGTTTTAAATCATGGATATATTTTTTGCTCAACATTTGATCATGTTTCCAAGTTTTCAAAAGTCTTACACAATGCCTGAAATAAATTCAGGAACTTGGCAAGATTTTTCAAAATTTCCAAAAGTTAGTTTTTCCGAATTTTTAAGAATCTGACGTAGCATCAAAATGCCATAAATTCACAATTTTTTCAAATTTTGTTGTAGTCTAACATAATAAGTCAAATTTAATATTTTGTCAATAGGAAAAAAATCGAATCTAATGAAAAATACTTAAATAAAAAGAAATTGGAAAATTATGAAAGAAAAAGCCAACATAAACCAAAATGAGTGATATATGTAAAATGAAAAAAATGGAGAAAACATAAACCAAAATAAGTGATATAAAATGAAAAAAAATGGAGAAAAAATTAGTGAAAAATGAGTGAGCTAATTAATAAATGAAAAAATTGAAGAATGAATTGATTTTTTTTTCAAATTCAAAAAGGTAAAAGTTAATATTTGGGACGAAATTCAATGATGTTGGAAGTTAAATTTTTTGTGAAAAAACGTTACTAAAATCGATATTTTTTCAGTTTTTGTTTTTGGTTCAGGTTTTTAGTTTTCTATCCCCGTATATGGATATTCGAATATAAATTAGACCTATCGATCAAATCAAACCACCAACGAACTTGACCATGTCATCACCATCGTCCAAAAAAAAAAAAAACGTATCGCAAACATTACAAAATCCCAAGATATCACTTTGGTATTATAATTGGTCAACGTATTAATTCGTCTCTCGAAATCAGCTCAAAGAATTTTTTTGTGGTAATAATTTCGATCGGAGCAAAGTACGAGTATACCTCCTTAAGTCATAGTTCACTTCCGAAGGCCACTCTAACGGTACCAACTTTCTTCACGATGGAGTAAAAGGAATCAGCGACAAAGCACGTGTGCGTATAATTTATGTATAGAGAAAAATCTTATCTACCATGCCATCGAAATAATTCGGAAACGCGTCCTTGTGCTGCATCACAGTATCATAGACATGACGACATGTTGGGAATAAAATCACATGTTTCGGAATTACTATGTTGTAGCTCGTGGCGGAGACTGGAGACTGGGGAGTGCACTCCTCTGGACCGCGGTGGTGCGCTGGTAATTACCGATTTAATATAGCGGTCATGTGTCGCGTATTGTGTAACATCAATCGAGAATACGTGACGTTTGACCACAGCCAGAGCCAGAGTCAGAGTCATCCAGTCTCACCTCCGCACCGGCGGGGAGAGGGGGAGTGAAAAATTAGATTATGCAAAATTCGCGTTCGTTCGTTCGTTTGGTAGGTATATATTTTAGGACTAAGGCTTATACTTATGATGTAAAAGAAAAAATTTAGTATTTCATCGATATTTTACGTACCGTAATAACAGTGGGTAACGTCTATCAAACCGTTTCGTAAACACTGACCATTGGAACAGAAACATTTATTCTCTTCGTTGCTTTCTCCATTATCAAGGGCATCCTCTTTGAACCTGTAGCGTGCCGTCGGTATACCATCGTGAGTGGTCGTTGCACCGGTTGGAACCTGTTTATTTTTACAAAACAATTACTCGCCAATTAATATACTCTATAATAATTATAAATTATAAATAATGCGATTTTTTTCTCCACTCGCTGACTATATGTATATTATAACACCCTTTCTCGAATGTCATTGATGCTGACGACGACGTTACGAAACAAGGTATAGGGTCTGTGTATACAATTTGGCCATCGACGATCGTGATCATCGAGATCATACGACTCCTTAAACCGGAACTGAACTAAACTGCTATAGCAAGTTACGTCATTTTGAAAAAAATTAATTTGCATTCGAACGTTTTAATTTAGGTAAATTACCTTTGACCAGAATAAAAGACTCGCCTTATCGCAGGTTTTCTGCGGGCTTATATGCCCAAAAACCAAAGGTTAACGTACTGATAAACGGTGTACCGGTTGCTGAAGCGAGATGAACCGGTCTTATTATTTTAGATTATCCGTTGCTTTGAAAATTGACTCTTTTTGTATTAAAAGAAGAAAAACGAACCCTGTTTTCGGTAATTGATACTTCGCCTCGTGGATAATATTGCTTTTTTGTAAGTATGTACGCATGTAGATGTCAAGGTTTGATAAATGATTCTAATGAACTGATCGAAAGTTTACTCGGTTATGAAATTTTTCACTCGGTTTGTGTATTATTGATGGTCAAAGTGGTTTGAATGTTGAAGGGATTTTGATGGATTCAAGAGATCTAGATTTTTGAAAAGTCTTCACTACTCAGATCACGTGGACGAACCTTTTGAAAATTAACTTTTGAAATAGGGAAGAATCTGATGAAGATGAATATAAATCATTCATAGGACTTGGTTTTTTTGTGAACATCTGCACTCGATGACGCATCTTTATGCATAATCTCCAGTACAAATTAATGCATCAACCATCCCCTTTGTGAACAACTCCACCTTCAAATTTTTTTCCTCTACACCCTTCCCAATCATCTCTGAAGGTGATACCTTGTTGGTGACATTCCATGTTCTATGCACTCCGGGTACTTGCTTAGCTGACATAATTAGTTTCATCAGCGAACAACTTCACTAATCTATTACCGCTTCCTATACTGAATTTTCATCTTTTTACCCAATTCGCGGAGAAAAAAATCATCCCAAGGTGAATTACGTTCGGTACCGGTTGGTTTTGTGCCAAGACTTTGAGTGAGATGCACTTGTGGAATGACATGGCGAATTCCATGAATAATCAAATAAGTATAAGAAATCCTATTTCATTGGTGTAATTTTTCGCATAGCCGAGTAATAATTTATTCGATCGAATATGGATTTAAAAGGTCGTCAATTTGAGGAATTAAATTCGAATATTTTTCAATGGATCGCGTGTTTTTTGTCCTTTGGAGATGTAATCAAGGAGGAATCGAGGAATGTTTGTCAAGAAATTGAATTTCCCTAAACTTTAGTTACCCTTTTTTTAAATTGATTTTTTACTGTTTTTGTAAACTTTTAGAATATCTTAATAATTTTATGCAATCTTCCCAAAAAAAAACAAGTTTATAATTCCCCACAAATTAGAAACAACGAATAAATTTTTGTTAGAAAATATGGAAATTTTTCTCAAATGAAGGCCAATCTAATTTTATGAATAGCCAACACTTTGCAGTTATTTTTTCACCAATTAAATTGATCAAAAATACGCTGACTTCGTTGAAATCTTGAATTAGGAGGGGAGGGGAAGGGTCTGACATACCGATAAAAATCATAAACCGTACACAGAGTACGTAATTTATGTTGATTCCACTCAGATTTTTTCACGAATTCCCTTCGATGTACATATAAAATGACCACCATTCTCCATATTTTCCGGTGGTTTTGAGAAGAAATGCTCATAATTTTTTTGGAATTTGGAATTTCTTACGAGGCTGCCTTACTTGAAAGACACATAAATCAAAAATGTTGAAGTTTTCAAAAACTGATTGTGGGGGGGCCATTGCCCAACTTTGGTGTCTAATTTCTCGGGATAGATACAACTGGGAGAAAATCTGAGTGCGGCGTTTTGAAGGTAATTGAAAGTACTTTCAAAAACATTTTCCACAAATTCAAAAGTTCAAAGTTGAGCTTTTTTCTGAAAGCTTAATTTTCAAAAATTTTCCAAATTTTGAAGCAATGATTTAAAAATTTGAAAAAAAATCCAAAAAGCATACAGTTTCATGATATTTATAACGACATAATGTACTTTTTGTGATGGGTTTCGCAAAACCATTGAGGGGGGGGGGTACGACGCCTCAAAATTGTTGTCAAAATGTTGAAAAATGTAAAACATCGTGTGACATATCGATTCATATGTTTTTGAGATCGCCAAGTACGAATATCAACTCGCTTTTTCGATTCGACCCCTGCAGTGCCCTCTCCATTTCTTCCCAAATTTTCTGAAAATTGAAAAAATCGTGTGACATATGGTTTATTGGGTTTTCGGGAGCGCTGAATACGAATATCAATTTATTTTTTTGATTAGATCCCAGCAACGCCCCCTCGCCTTGAAACTCGCCACCAATATCCAGAAAATTGGGAAAAAAATCTTGTGATGCATGGTTTATTAGGTTTTTGGAAAGGCTGAGTTGAAAAAAAAGAGATAAAATAGTAATTATATTTTATTGTTTGTTTTTTTTTTAGTATATTTTAAGTGGTGGTGGTGTTGGTCGAAAGCAGATTATTTAAAAAAAAAACCATGTTAATTACTCTAGTCATTAAATTTGTTTTACTAAAAAAAATTTCCATTCCAATTAATTTGAAAGATGATAAAATTCAGCTCGGGCATAAATTTTCGTAAAAATTGATTGAAAACGAGGAAGAAAATACATCAAACCGTTAAAGTTTTCATCAAAGCAATTAATTGAAAAACCATCCCTTACAATATTATTCGCTCTTTCCTGCTTTTCTCGACCTACATTCCGAATTCGAAAAAATATGTAGTCTATAAAATCAAAGCACTCGTACCCACGCGAATATTATTCCAAATGTAATAAAAACTCGACATTTTCAAATTTCCAGCCAAAAATACGAGTATTCTCGTTCAACGCCCTTTTACCCCTCTCAGTGACCGAATCGCGAAGTCGTCTTTTTATGTATAGCCTAGTTCCCAATCGCAATCTACGAATGCAATCAACGTTCTTTTTTTTCGTTTAATTTTCTAGTCTTTTGTGCACGGAAAGAAAACTATGGAGAAATTTATTTTGGAATTTAGAACGTATTGTTTCATTTAGCTAGATGATGAAGACGTCGTCTCGCTGCACTGTACAAGCACTCTTTAATCTGTGCAGACGTTCAGCCCCGCGAACCCAGCACGTGAACAGTTGACCTTTCTTTTTGCTTTTTGACACTTTTATTCTTCCAGAGCAGGAGCATTGCCAACTTCTTTCGTTACTAATTATTTTCATTTACTCGTATTTTTATTTTAGAATAGACTGAGATTGTCAAAAAAAAAAAAAACACAAAACGTCGACTCGAAGAAATAAAATGGAAGTTTTTGTTTTACGTCAAAGTGTCGAGTATGCAGAAGGGAGGAAGAGAATTGAAAAAATACACTCGAAGCTGCCAAAAGAGATAATAGGTTCTGGGTATACGTACAGTAGATAGATATCGATTCTGATAGAGTTATAAATTACCGGGCAACCTGTAATTACGCGATCGAGGCGAAGAATAAAGTAGATGTTGAAGGTTCGTCGACAGGACATTTTCAACTTCTTCCGCGTCTTCGCGTGTGTTTGTACGTATGGTTCGAGTTCAACCAACAAAAGTCCCGAAAATTACGCACGATAATCGTTGAAAATATATCGTACTTGTACCTCGTCGACTCTCGATAGATGAATTTTTTTCTCATTTTTAAAATCAAGTTATTGCGTTAGCTCGCATCTTGTTCAAGTATGCTGAATAATTGAGTGAAAATGCAGTTAACCTTGGATTATGGAAGAAATGCAGATCGCGAGCGAACAGTGTAAAAAATAGACGAAGAGAGATTCTAAGTATATGTTACCTAAGAGTAAAAGATGACTCGGTGTAGCTGTATTGTTATTATGCGTGCGCGAAATTGCACTTTGTTCGCGAATTGCAATAAATTATACACGGGAAGAAGAAGAAGAAGATGTCCGAGTATGTGAAGAAATTAGGCTAATTACACCGGCGTTAATTAACGTCCGAGACGTCTAAACATTTGCCACCTTTGCGAGCACACAACACACAATCGATAAGGACGAGTTTATTTAGGCCATCGAAACAGATAAATGAAAAAATAATCTCGACCGAACGTTTTTCTTTGCTCTTTTTTTTCACAAATCGCCTTCGAGGGTCGAGATAAAAACGGTGGTATTTTGAAATCTACTCATTCGTAACGTCATCGACCTATTTTTTTCAATTTTTTTCCATGTTTTAATTAGTCCAATATAATGCGTATGCGAAATGGCGTAATATTAATAAATCGTCGCGATATTATCATCGACGCGGTCGCGAAAACATGGCGGATTTTTTTCTCGATTGCTATAGCATACACGATCGCAAGCTAGGAGAATTTGCAACCTAGACAACCTTGCTAATAGTCGCGCCATTTTTGTCACATATACATACAAAAAAAATCACACACACATCGAACAGCAGGATGTAGGTATTAGGTAGGTAGATAGGTAAGGTACTCGAGTACTACTCACCATGGGCACAGCTCGACACATGGATTTACGGAAGAACCACAGTGTTTCGTTTGGTTTAATATTTGTTGGGAACTTGGTACCATCGGATGATCCCTCCACCTTGTTACAAGGTGCTTCCCATTGAGGCAGGGTTGGCGATCGATTGTACGTTGCTAGGATTCCAGATAAATGCAGATCTTTTTCTCCAGTATAGGTCGTTTCAACGTCGCCGTTAAAGTCGTACATCTGTAAAAAGGAATAAATTTTTTAGTCCGAAGAGCCAAACTAAGGCGTAAATACTACATACGTCTCGTTTTTAGAGCCCCCCTCTTCGCGTCTCCTCTCATTTCACTCAAATTGCGAACACCCTCTGGTATATGTATATTGTTGTAGTGGTATAAAAGCTTATTCTACGTATAGAAGTTAATGCGATTAACTCGTAAAGCAAAGAATGTATACGTATACAATGTTCATTTGTATATATACGACATTTCCGGCGCTCGAACGTAATCGAGTTTTAAAGCGACAACGTTACTAGTTAATTTTTCCATATATTTCGCTCTCGAGCTTCTCGCTTCGCAAAGTGCCGAAATACGTTCATGGTCATGTACGTATTCGCTATACCTATCTAGCTTCTGGCTGCATGGATGTTTGGCTGGTTGCTGAATGCGAATGGAAGTTTAATATTTGAACATATTATACTCGTAGTATGTGTGCCTAGACCTACCTACTACGTAAGCATAGAGTGGGGCCAAGCGAAAATTTTCATCGTATTTTGAATACATTGTCGTCGCTTGTTGTCGCATTACAAAAGAATTTGGGAAAAGCTCGACGAATTTTCTACGAAATACTCGCTGTTTTCGTAGGTCTCGTGTTTATTGGTTTACAACGATGGATGCTGGCGATGAAGACGCAGTTGTTCTCATGTGTCTCATCAACTCGAAGCCGTTCGCGATAAGAACAGTGAAAAGGGGAAAAAGGTTTGCGAAAAGTGTGGTCTATACCTTGGCTGAATTTGATCCTGTCACGTGTATATCATTTAGTCGAAAAGTTTGGCGAAATTTTACTCTATCTAGCTGTAATATGCTTTAGCTTTAGGTATACTGTGTGTACCTTCGAATCAGTCGTGCGGAAATTTTCACCTACCTTGGGCAATAGGTTCTATGGGGTTTTGAGCTGGTAACGTGTAAAGTTACGCTGATAGTAGAGCTCGGGTCACATCGGAAGAGATGCTAGAAAGAAGTTTTGTGGTTTTGAAACCAAACAACAAAACGAATAGGTAGCAAAAATTCATGCACTCGTACACTAAAAAAGTTGGCGAAAATTTAAAGCACAAGTTTACTACTGTGGGATTTTATTTGTTTAAAACGAGATGCACAATGGAAGAGATCACGAGAGAAGCAGAATTTCCTTTAGGTGATTATTTTATACGTATTCTCGAATGGAAAATTTTCCCCGAAACTGGTTTTTTGGCTATTTGAAACAAAAAATTATGCGAGAATTTTAGTGTTTTTTTAATGATAATTTTAACGTTTTTGCGTTATTTTTGAAATAAACTCGACTCAGGTGTGACCGAATGATATTTTATTGAAATTTAAAATTGTCGGATCGATGTTAAATTTTTATTTTTGCACACGTTATGTGAGAATCGAGCTTGAATTCTGAGAGTCTCGCTGCTGGTATTGATCGTAAAAAAAGATTCGCAGAGGAGGTAGCAGGCAGGGTTTATTCAAATTTTATGCTGTAATTCTCGTTCTTTTCACTCTTAAATGCAATTTTTAAATTCCGAATTGACAATTTTTTTCAAACCAAGTCATGTTTGTTCATTTTTGAATAATTTCGAAGAAAATGTAATTTTTTTAAAGTCTAAAATTGGCTTTGTCAACCGGGAAGGGACTACTTCTTCCCCTCCACAACCAGACCAGTGCTGGTCTGCTGTGTTATCTCTTGAAAATTTTCCATTGCGTGTTCTATTATTATTTTTATAACTTGGATCTATCTTCAACGCGTGTGGAAAATTTTTAATATACCTGATTTATTCGCTCGTTTGTAAAATTAGTCTTTTCACTTTGAATTTTATAGGTACCTACTCATTACTCGAGAAAATCAAACGTTCAAATTTCAGGGCTAGATTAAGTTGAGAATTTTGCATGAAAATCATAGAACATCAAGAATTTTTAACTGTAGAAACCCCCTAGAAAAAATTGTTTCCAATCCTTGGAAGTTTTCTCTGTGTTTTTTAATCGACAACATCGAAAATTTCGTTGAAAAATTCTTTGGTGTCGAGGAGCGTTAGAGGAATCATAATTTTAAAAAATTGAACGAATTATCAGAAAAGTTGAGAATTTTTGCTTCGTAAACTTTGACACGTATATCAAGAATTTTGCATTTTTTATTGAACAGCTTCGAAAGGGGAAAAAATATTGACAATCTTGTAAGATAAATTATTTCACTATTTTTAAGATTTTTTTTTTTTTGAATTTAGTAAAAATTATGTGAATGTATCTAACCTCTTAACCCCCCTTTCCTCCCCCATTTCAATGTATAATTTTGAAAAAGTTTCATAGCAAAATCCTCAATTTGCCATCTTAATAGTTTTTACAGCTCTAACTTGAAAAAATTGAAAATTCAAAAATTTTCCTAAAATATTACTCCATTGGGCAAAAGCATGTTTTTAGAAGTAATTTTTAAAGAGTTTAATTTGTATTTTTTTGAAAAAACAATCCGTTGAAAAATAATATGACAAAAAAGTTTTTTTCATATATTTGATGCTTAAAAAAAAATCGAAAAACAGATAATCGAAACGGTCGAGTTTAGTTGACACCCCTCCCCCCTCTTTTGAAACAAAATTTTAAATTGTGTGATCACATTAAAAAAACTGAAACAAAAATTTTTATGTAAATTTTGATCCCTCCCCCACCCCTCAAAAAAAATCTTGAATTTTTTAGAATTTTTATGCATTTGCACAAATTTTTTATTAAAAGTCTTACACGAATTCTAGATAACATTCTGATTGAAAAATTTTTTGAAAAAATCGTAATTTCAATTTTCAAATGAAAAAACTGAATACCTAAAGACATTTTTTCTTTCGAGTGAAAAATTTTGAATTTTAGCGAAGCATTTTTTTAAAGAGCATCTTTTCAAGTGAAGATAAAAAAAAAAATTTAGGTAGACAAAATCAAAAAAGTTTCATTTTGAAAATCTTTCAATTATAGGGACTGCTTATAATAATTTGTTTTCTTTTTTCATTATCTCGTCACCGGTCATATTGACAATTGTTTTCTCTCATTCAGTGTTTTTTTTGCTACTCATGTGCTCAAGTCAGCCAAGATGTGTGTTTCAGATGGTGAAAATTAAGGTACATACAACAATCTCAGACGTCTGTCCTTACCACCCTCTTTTCGGTAAAGTCTAATTAAATTTCAGTTATACTTTGGTTCGTCATTTTAATTCTAACCTTTTTAATTTTCAACTTTTCAAACAATGGATCAATAATTTATGAAATCCTTGGAAAAAATAAAAAGTCCAATTTGAAAATGTTGGGTGTAAATTTAGCAAAATTGTAATACCACGATTCAGACTAATTTCAAGTCATTATCCGTAGGTACCCTAATATACTCGTTAATTCAAATTTTTTCGAAATATTAGCCCCATTAAAGCTCTGAAAATTCGTATAATTTTCGGCTAATTCATTAACTTTAATGTACTAGATCCCACAGGTGGACACAATTTGAAAAATTAACGTAAAAATTGACATATGTATTAGCTATAAATACGTATGCAATTTAGTGTTGGTTTTCCCTGCATTTTTTTTTTCTCATCCAAATGATAATTACATCCAAAATTACTTCCGTTACCGCCAAACGCACGTTAACACATCGTATCGCGTGTAATTTCACTCGATTTCGCGGCTCAAGAAAAGAAATTACTATTGAGTTAACGTTTAGTAGAAAATGGCCAAGCTACCTCAATGAGAACTTGCCAATTAATGTTCGTTGGTACCTACATATTTCGAGAGGGATACTTTCCAAAAATAAACATAATCAACGTACAAATTACTCGATGAAAATTAGTCTGCCAATTACTCGACGACTGCAGACTGACGATGGTTAGAAATGATACGAATTGGTAGGTGAGATGGGAGTTGTTCATCTATACCTAGGAGGCTTCTTTCGGGCTGATCTAATTATTTTATTGATTAACATGTTCGGTATATATCGGAAGTAGATAACTTGTAGGTTTAAGAATATTGTACCTTTATCACGAGGCAAGGGCGATATATATTACACGATAGCACAATATGTGATTTTTTTCGCACTGGATAGAACCCAACGCGACACAATCACCCTAAAGCGATCAACTGTAGCGATTAAAATATCATATCGTGATAACTCAATAAACCAAACTCAAGGCTGAGTAAAACCTTGCATAAAATTTGCCATCTGTGGGCGATAATTTTTTTCTCTAGGTTTACTATACACGCATGAAAATACGATGAGGGATGAGGGGGTGAACCAATACGCCCGCTAATTCGAAACCCCTCCGTATCCGTCCAATGAGTAAATCGGAAGTGAACATCTCGAGCACGAAAATAGGAAATTTCTTCGCCGGTTATCTAGGTCACGGTGATCGTAATCAATGACGACTACATACGCGACGGCGGCTGCTGCGGTTATCTGGGTACTCCTACGAGTAGCCGGGTACCCCGCAAAACCCACCCGGGGTATAATAAATTTTAAAAAAAGCTCGCCAAATTACGTACACTATCGGCCACCATGATCGCCATCGCCAGCCAGTGGGATCCGTCGAAGGGCAGACGTTTCAGGGTGACGATGAAAAATGGAAGTTTTTATAATTGAATTTTAAATCAAACTCGGCCATTGAATTTTTTAACATCTTCGATGCGGTGCAGATTTTATTTTTTTACATACTTTTGCTCCTTTCGAGTCGTTTATCACGTTGGGGTATTTCTTCGATTTTGTATAAACAATACCGAGAGAGATGCTGAAAAACAGTGATTTTTATTATCGTTTAAATCAACGCTGCGTCGAAATGGCAAGAAAGAGGATCTCGGCAGATTCGAATATCAGACGTAATATTTCATCGAGCTTTTATTAAAATTTCTTCCCTTACAAATATCCTATGGATACTGTTTGTTTTATTATTGTTCTTATATAAACTCGAATTTATGGCGCAATTGAGCCAGAAATAAAATTAAACGTAATTGAGTCGAAATTTTCGTGCTGCTTTGGAGATATATTAGGTGGATCTTTGGGGATTTTTTTTCTAGACGTAACCGTCGTATTAAGAACCTTGAAACGCCTAGTTAGGGGGTTTTTTATTGAGTGAAATATTACCTATCTACATATATAGTTTTCCTATTTTTATGACCGTTGTTTAGTATGATCGAGTTTTGGTGTTGAAGGAAATATACTCGAAATTGTTTTTTTTTTTTAGATGTTTATTCATTTGATGATACCAATTTCTTCGGTTTTGTGTGAAATTTTGGAAAAAAAATGTTTTTTTGATGGGTATGGATGAAGGGGGTCAATTTAACCAAAAACAGTCCACGAATGGAGTCGACATGCGAAAGTATTATTTTTTATCGAGTTATTTTTATTGTAAAACATTCTTTGCTTTTTTGAGCTAATTGCATTATTTGATCATGTCTTCCTATTTCCTATCTTCACTCTCTCATTCTCATTTCTCAAACATATAAATTCATAAATGAATAGCATGTACTTACTCTATCGATTAATCCGAGTTTATCAAATTTAATCCAACTAGGCATAAATTGATTTCCTAAAGTGACGAGAGCACTTTCGTAACCGAACATGAACTCCTTAGCAGTCTGTTCGACAATAGGATGAGAATTAGTTTGACTTATCAATAGGTTTACTCCCCATCTTGTGATGGCACTCTGTTTCGAGATAACGTTCGCGAAACTCTGCAAAAAAAAATAGAAATACCGAATTAGTCATAACGATGACCTACTCTGGATGTATTTTAGACTCAAATCGAGGCTATTATTCTCAACTCACCAGTAGAGCAACATTAGGTAACATGAGTTTATCTTCTTCAGTTCCGACACTCAGTTCTGGTACCCATTCTAAAGGATACTTGGGTACTGCGGAAACGGTACCGTTGTCATTGAACTCGATATCAGCGTGCTCTCCGATTTCCCTGTAAAAACGTAAATAATTAGAAGAAAATTATTAAAAAAATTTGCAAGGTTATCGAAAGTTTACGCGTAGATGGTCTAATTACGAGTATATAGAGGTATGTAGTGTACGATGTACTATGTATAAGGCGCCTTATTGTGTATCGAGAGAAATGGGCCATGAATCAGCACGTACAACCTGATTACCGATTCGAGATAATGCTTATCAAAATGAGATTCTGTTTTGGCCTTTTTGGTAGCGATATAAACAATAATAAAATTAACACCTTTATTAATGATTTTGCGAAAATACCCAACGATCCGTGTAAAAAAGGTGATGGTTATACACGATCGTGTTTAATTAACGTTCACGATTATTCTCGAATATATTGATTAGGGCATATTAATCATTTTAATTCGGGTTTACGAATCGGTCAGCTGCAGAATTACCTACTCCGAATTTATCGCAACAACAACGACAACGAGTCGACGACGTACGATTTATTTCGATTTGATTTCGACCTAAGAAAGTGGAAATTTTTACAAGCGGAAAATCCGTTGTCGATGTCCCACACCGCCTGGTTTCCGTGTTAGAAAATTTCGACCTTATTGAGCGATGAAGCAGCAAAGCTACCACGACAAAGGACGAATTTATCGTGTGAATGATAAATACACGTTGGTTGCTGGTCTGCTGGCGTATGTTGACCATCGATTATATTGTGTTCAAGAAGCGCCATGTAAATATACGTTTTGTACGCGGAAGCCGAGCCGGAGATTGCCAATCATTTATGCAGTCAACAGACCCAGCCAACTGGCTAACTTGTGTGAAAAATTGTTCTATTTGACTAAGTTTTTTAACCAGCGTGACATTGATACGATTCCGCGTTTTGCTTCGGGTAACTTTTGCCGGATGGATTATTAGAAAACTGACGTAGGGAGAATTCTTCGGAGATTTGAGAGAAAATTACTTTTTCTCGATGTATTTTTGAGATGATGAGGCGGGGGGTGGTAGGGGGGGATTCTTATGAAATTTCTGATGTGAATTATTGAATTGGTAGTAAATTGCGCCAATTTTCAATGCAATTTTGAGTGTCATTAGATTTTTTAAAAAAGAAAAAATTAGTTTGTTTGCTCAGAAAGAACTTGTAAATTGAAGTTCTATCACAACCTCTATACGATTGAACTCAAACCTCCAACTTTTCAGGCCTTTCTGGAAATTGTGGCCAGTGGTAAATTCCCTCTTTTACCCCCCCCTTCCTCCCTTCCCCAACGTCAAATTATCCTAGAAGGCCATTACAACTTCATTTTCTTGAAATTAAATAATGCATTTATTCATATTATTTTGCATCACAATTTCAATAATTTCTATGAATTTTTGTTAAAATGATGAATAAGTTGGAAAATCAGCTCGAAAATCATCGAAATTTAAAGAAATAGTTCTGAAATTTTGTGAATTCGAAGGATTACCTCTTGTGAAGCTTAAGAAAAAGCTCAGTAAATCGAAACTCAAAATAAGTCCCTCTATAAACCCAACGAAATATGGATCACACAATTTGAAATTTTTTCTGAAATGTGGGCACTTCTTGCAGACCCTGAGGGGCTCGAATGCGAAAATTGAGTTGAATTTCGAAACCAGCAACGCTAAAAACGCAACAGGCCATAGGTCACTCGACTTTTTCAATTTTTGAGGCTTATGGGGTTTGAAAAGTGAGTTAAAATTTGAAATCAACGCTTTTGAAAACATAATAAACGACATGCTACATTATTTCCTTCTTGTTTTCAAAATTTAAACCAAAATGGTGAGGAGGGGGGAAGGTGGGAGAAAACAGAACGCAGATAGAAATTCGGTAGTTTTCAAGCATGTGTTTTTCGGTCTTTCTTCACATTTTCAAAAAATCAACTTTACTTTTGAAAAAGGAGGGGTGAAGGGGGCGGGGGGAGAAGCTGAGAAAAATTTCAAACTTCATGTTTTCGAAGGCGCTGATTCTGACTCTGAAAACTAATTGACTCTAAAATCAAAAATGAGCACATCAGTGTAAGACATGGAAGAGGGTTCGAGCCCAAAATTTTAAAAAAATGTAGTATGGTGTCACAATTCAAGTTTTGAGAAGCACTGTTTCTCGATCTGATGACCGTTTGCCCTCAAAAATTGAAACTGAACCCTCAAAGGGTGTTTGGAGCTCAAAATTTCATTTAAAAGAACAATAAGTATGCCTAATGGATGTAAAAATTTAGCACTTGGGGAAGGACGAGTTTTGAGTATTTAGGGTCCATCAAAATCAGCGTTTTCGAGGACATTACAATGGTGATATTGATATTTTTCGGTGGTCTAAAATTCTCCCCCCCCCCCCCTCCACCATTGGCTAATTTTTTTGGAAATGTTCATTTCGGTCAAAAATGGTTTGTTTACTTCTGTGTATAAAATTTTGATTTGATTTATTGAATCTGCTGAAGATTATCTTAATCAGAACATTTTTTCATGATGTCAACAAATTTTGAGAATTTTGTGCATAATTAGTCTACTGAAGACTTTGCCTGCTGAATTTTGAGATGGTATGACTTTTATAGTAGAAATGTCGTGGAAATGCATTTTTTTCATCTTTCAAGTGTTCTGAATCGATTGTATTTTTTTTTTCAATTTTTGTATAATTTTTTGGGTATTTGATTGCCTGATTCTCTGTTTTTGTTTTTTTTAATTCTTATTTATTTGCAATTCTAATAATCTTTTCTCCTTTCAGATGCAGCTCAAGATCATCTTTTCCAAAGAAGATGCACGAGTATTTTTTGTTGATGTTCAAAATGAAAATTGAAAAGGGTAAGTTTCTGTTTTGCCTCGTGTTTGCCCAAATAGTTTACATTCCGAATTATGGTTGAATTTCAGTTCAGATTGTTGATTTTGATTTTTCATATTAAACCATGCTTTAATCCACTTACCCGAAGGAACGAGTATGGAATAGACTATATTCTATGTACTATCGAGCTTCGTGTATCTATTACTCGTACTTCGTTAACATCGAGTTATATTTCTCAATATCTGATGTACCTAATCATATCTCGCTATAATTTCAAAATTCAACCCTCGTATAACTGAAGTAACCAAAGGAAAAAAAATCATCTACTTTATAAATCGATCGACTTAACGAACCGTAACCTTACAACTCGTGTATTTTTTTATAGATATTTTCAAATCCTCTGCCTTACCCCCCCCCCCCTCTCTTCCTAAACAGTGAAAAAAATTATTCATTAGCCACTTTGTCGTCACAGTAGTATAGTAATCGTAATGGTGCTGTTCATGTTCAATACTGAAAATAATCTCCTTAGGCGATTTATCATCCACAAAACGCATTAAGAATCGGTGGTTACCGCGGTGCTAAATTGAACCTACGTGTGTGTAAGTGTATAACTTTCTAATAAATCATACGAGTGAAATAAATTTTTGTAGGTTGAAAATTCTCCGCCGAATTCGGGGGATAACCTTGTAATAGTTACATGGAAAAAATATTTTCGATGTTTTTATTCGCGCGTGGTATAGTACATTTCCTGGTTTTATTTGTATAACTTCTGAAACCGTTCCAGAAATATTCAAATTGTATTCTCTATGCGTTTAGTGATTTTTTTTCCTTCTCATTTTTGTTACCATTGTTGACTATGTATGTAGTATCGAGGAGGGTAAATCTTACGTGCTGCATCGAATAGGTTGGTAAATTCTTAAGGGAATCTCTGAGACGTGCCATTAAGACTATAGAAAGGACGAAGAAAATATTCGCGTGACTATCAATCTAAATTTAGTACAAATCGTACACTCGCTTTAGTTTACTAAGAAGGAGAGCGAAAAAAAAGGATATCGTGAAAATTGACGAGAAAGTTTAATAGTCGGCTGCTTAGGAGGAAGGTTTAATAGGTTACGCGTGGTCGATGAATTTACTCGAAATTTTTAATGAACCTAGTTCGTCGGAGTTGTTATTTGAAAAGGAAATTTTCCAAGAGTAGAATTTTAACTTTTGCAAAGGTAGGGGTTCTCAGCTCAGCTTATATTATGTCTGTGAGATGACGCATGTATAAAGTTCTCGATTCACTTTGTGGTAATTTTTTTTTCTTTTTGCTCATTCGAAACCATCTTTTAAAGGTCAACTCGACAACCTTGAAGGCACGATAGTGAAGAAAAAAACTGCAAAGTGTGTAATCAGCAACGATATCATGTCGTCTGCAAACCGAACAATTAAAACAACTCCCATCGAAGGAATTAATATTTCGCTACAAGTTACTACTCATACACATACCTAACGACCTTATATCTATAAAACAATACGGAATGTGGAAGAATGCAATTTTTTAATCAACACTCCTTATATTTTTATATGTACACGTAAAATCACGATGTGTACAAAAGGTGATGATAATGGTGATGGACGATGTGGAAATGGAAAAATGCACCCGATTCGAAGAAGAAAAAATAAACCATCGAGAAGAAGACGAATATAAGAAAAGCAAACCGTCATACTCGTACGTGTTCGATCACTATAGTAGCAGAAAATTTCAAAGTGAAATGAGCCAACACGAAAGCTCATTGATTCGCAACATGGACAATGTGCAAGAAGAGGAGGAGCAGAACGGACGAACGATGGTGGTAGCTTCGAGGGAAATTTATTATCGGCGTGTAAAACGCCTTAAAAGCTCGTTCGAGTATCCAATCGGCCGTAAATTTCACCAAGGACACGAGTAGTAGTAGATAACCCTTCTAATAAAAACGTTTGTACGTTATAGACGAGGTACGAATACGCGTACTACCCGAAGCCAAGGATGAGCTGAAGAAGGCTGGGGAATAGAAGAGTATTAACAACCACGCTACATACACCAAATCATCACCATCGATGCCCGCCATCCATGAACGAGAGCACAGAAGAAAATAAACATTACGAGCTTTTAATTTCCAAATAAAGTAATAAAAACTTAACGTCTTAACATTCTGAGAGTTTCCTGCTTCCCTCCTCCACTCTGGCGATGCTCTTCTTTGTGTATATTTATACAAGCCAAAGCTCTGCCTATAAATCGCAACTTTTTTTCGTACGAAGGGCTCTCTTGCATCGTAACACGGCGAGATTTTTCCGGCGATTTTTTACGTCTATCGCTCCTACGGGAAGCATAGGTAGGTACTTACTCGTCGTCGTGTATTTACGGCTCGACGATTTTAAGCGCAATTTCAAATTACTAATTTAGCAACTCGTCGTCGGCTCGTCAACGCGAAAAACGCCTTTTATGCCGCGTTTTCCATTAATTTAATTGTCCGTGCTGTACGACGATGATTAATGCCGCGCCATAAAAGACGTTTTATACGGTATAAATTTGAATATACACGAGTTAGGTACAAGAGTTGCCTATGCCTGTGCCGTTGCGAGCCGATATGAAAAGCCGAGCTGCCACTTCCGGTGTTCTGAGAGAAAGCAGGGATGGAGGAGGCCGCGTATTTTATACCTAACGAATAATTAAATGTCCGAATATACCTTTTCTTTTCGCGTATATTAGAAGCTAGGACTATAGGTGTACTTGTATGTAGGTACTATGAAAACCCTTCTACTGAAGGCTGACCTTCTCGCGGTCGGATATTGCTCCCGTGGTTAATATGTTGATTAAAAGGGATTCCGCTACCCTTCTCGCCGCCCTTCATCGTGGTTCCTTTTCGCAGCCATGATGCCATGAATCGTCGTCATAGGTGTAGCCGACTTACTATTTTCTGCTATGCTCGGGTAGTTTTGACAATAATAAATCTGCTAACCTTTAAATAGGTGTTTCTAAAATTGCAACGTGTCCTTGAAGTTTTGTATGTATTATTTACGTGGATGTGGGTGGCTTTAATGTTTAGATTAAGAAATATGTATTGCAGGAATGGCTAGATGTGAATTGTGAATCCTTTGATGCTAGAAAGAACCTAATTCGAAGGTTGAAATTTCGAAAATTTTATGTGGGGGAGGGTCAAGGGATGATTGGATTGGAATTTTTGCGATAAATGCATTTAAATAAATTCTTTGATGTTGAGGATCTGTTGAAAGTAGATGATTTTTGTATCTGCTTGTTCACTATACGTATTACCAAAAATTGGACAAAATGAAAATACGTTGAAAATTTTCTGAATTTTCATTTAGTAAACTATCAATAATAAAACTTTTATTCAACGCGAAAATCTTTTCAAAGTTCAATATCGTGAGTGCCTTCTTCAATCTTTAACCTTAACCTCACATTTTGAAGAAAATCTTTCCAAAATTGGAAAACCATCTGACTATTTTTTCATTTTTGCAAAAATTATTCCGTTTCAAAATTCTTTTTCAAAAAAATGAAACACCTGCGCAATTTTGAAAAAATTACCGAATTTTATAAAGAATGACCAATTTTGAAAAATCGGCTACTTTTTAAAAAAGTGACCTTCTCAGTGTTGAGAATTACAATTTTGGACAAAATTGATCAATAATTGCAAAAAAACGTTTTCAATTCAATTTTTTAAAAATTGACTGATTCTGAGTACAAGTACCCATCAGGAAAAAGTTGCCTTATCTCGAGAAAAATTACCCAGTTTTGAGGTGAATTAATCACTTTTCATGCAAATGTCAAATTTTTAAAATATTAAATATTTTTCCAATTTTTATTAAATTGAATATTTTTCCAATTTTTTAAAAATTTACCATTTTCGAAAAAGTTGTCCAATTATGAAAAAAAATGGCCAGTTCTGAAAAAAATTGACTACTTTATAAAATAATGAACAATTTTGAAAAATTTTCCCTACTTTAAAAAACCTGTGGTACTTGAAAAAAATTGATCAATATTGAAAAATACTAATCAATTTCTGAAAAAATTTCTTCATTTTTTGTAAAACTACCCAATTTTAGAAACATTGTCAAATTTTTAAGTTTTTAGAAAAAACGCACTTTTAAAAAAATCTAA
This sequence comes from Planococcus citri, assembly GCF_950023065.1. Taxonomy (NCBI): domain Eukaryota; kingdom Metazoa; phylum Arthropoda; class Insecta; order Hemiptera; family Pseudococcidae; genus Planococcus; species Planococcus citri. The sequence continues at coordinate 34,958,599 of NC_088680.1, forward strand.
TTTTGAAAAAATTGCGCACTATTTTTCAAAAAATGAACAGTTTTGAAAAATTTGCCCAATTTAAAAAAACTGATTTGAAAAAGTTGCTCAGTTATGAAAAAATCCTCAGTTCTGAAAAAAATTTACCACTTTTTTAAAAAATGAACAATTTTGAAAAATTTGCCCCTATTTTAAAAAACGTGTGCTACTTGAAAAAAAATTAATCAATGTTGAAAAATACTGATCAATTTCTGAAAAAATTGCTTCATTTAAAAAAAACTATCCGATTTATAATGACTGAACGATTTCCCCAGTTTTTAGAAAGAAAATGCCACTTATTGAGAAAAAATCTATACTTAGTTTTGAAAAAATTGACCACTTTTTTAAAAAAATTTTGAAAAATTTCCCCAATTTTTAAAAAAGTGATGTGATATTGGTACAACTTGAAAAAAATGATCAATTTTGAAAAAAAATGTTTCATTTTTTAAAAACAGACCAATTTTTGAAAAGTGTTGAGTTTGAAATGAAGAATGATTAATTTTGTAAAAATTTGCCCAGTATTGAGAAAAATTTCCAATTAAGGGAAAAATCGTCAAGTTCAAAAAAAAAATAGTTAAAAAAATTATCATTAAAAGAAAATTTCAAATATAAATAAGTAAATTCTTCCATTTTGAAAATGTTGTTCAATTTTATCCAATTTCTAAAAATTTAAAGATAGACCTTAGGAAGTTCAAATTGTGAAAGATAGTGCCAGGAAAACACTAATGAAAATGTGAAAAAATCATTGATGATACGTTCGTTTGTTTTCATAAAAGCAAAAGGGCTAAAATCATCTAAAAGCCACATTTTAGCCTCCTCTCCACACGTGAAATTGCAAAAAATCTTAGTCAAGGAAGTTTCCTCCAATATATTCAGAGATGTATGAGGGGTTCTGATTTCTGAGTACGATTCGAAATCAAATTCGAAAATCATTTTTGCTCATGGAAGGCAAGGGAGAGGAGGCTTTTAAATCAATATGCAGGAATTTTATGACACTGTATGATACCAATCATGTAATCAAGCCCATATCAAAACTACACAAATTGCGGGTAAAACAACCCTCCTATTATTAAATTCAAAAATTCAGCTTACCGGTAAACGTATGGTCCAACTTGCTCCACCTTCAGTTTCTCCTTTCCACTTAGAAATTCGTCCTTGTTGGTGATGTTGTACAAGTAGACTTTAAGCAGAACTTCGACTGGAGGTTTACGCCATAACTCGAATCCTTCGCTGCCTTCCGAAAACGTCGTTTTCTACAGAAGGGAAAAACACAAAACGAAAAAAAATTTCCATTAATCGAGTTCGTTGATCTTGAAACTACACTGAACATACAGCATGACACATACACACGCACGCTGTTCAAATTATATTCGACAAAATGACCGTCTATTTGTTTTACGCTCCGTTTCCGGCATCGATATTCTTTTTTCTCTGACGTAGCGTGCTATTATTTCGTAAGTACATTTTCTCGGTCTCTTTTAATAAACTTCCAAATGTATAATAATAAATTTCACGTATATAGACTTTTTTGGTGCTCCAGAATTGGACATTCGTTGATGACCATTTCACACAGGTCAACGTAACGTAACATAATCCACATAAATATAGGTGTATTGTTGTTGTTGTTGCGAATAAATTGCGTACCGATAAACTAGGTATGTGGCCTAATTACGATACGATGAATTTTTTTTAAAAACAAACACAACGTCGTGATAACGAGATCGTCAGAGTCGTTTGAAAAGTATAATTTAATTAGTACGCCATTTTAGAGCTTTTTAAGAGCAACGACGACGAGATTTTCAACGTCTGAAAGTAAATTATCATCCACCAGAGAAGAGAATTGAACAAGAGTAGGATGTTACACGAAGTTGAATTATTAATGAACCGCGAAAATGGCCAGTGCTTTCCAAAACTTGCCAGAGCTTTCATCGTGGTTATGTTGGCGGGAAAAAGAACCCTTCAAAGGCATGTTGTTTTGACTACAGAGAACATCAATCATCCCACAACTTGTTTCGGTTTTGCGGTTACCAGTGTTTCCCCCTCCTTTTTTTTTTGAAAAATACAAACGTACCTAATTTTAATAAACCGCCCAAGCATAGATACATTTCACGCTAAACTGTATTGTTTTTCTGCACCGTTGACAGGTGTGAAAAAAAATTCAAGGATTTGCGCTGGTGTTTTCCGTATTGTATGTAAAATGCAAAGGGAAGAAAAGGCGTATAATTTTATCTGGGATTCTGGCAGTGGTTACGTCATTGAGACGCGCGCGACCGATATTTTCGTATAAATTTATAATAAAAAGACCGGTTAATTTACGATCAAAATGGTCTTGCAGAGTATTTGCTACATTTGCCATTATATGCTACAGCTATCGTACATGTTTACCAAACTGGGATCATCAATATCCGCCTAGTTATACGACAACGTGGTGAAAAAAAAAGGTAGGTATTAAATAAATTACACGTCAACTGCGGATTGATAAAAATAGGTACCCTACATCAGTTTCCCGCCGCGCGATGATTCGCTCTCTCGTTCTCCCTCCTCATCCCAAAGAGCTTTTAATAGCTATACTTACTATCCTTTGACGCGATTTCAGGACACTGTTGCCGAAATAAAATTAAAAAAAGGACGAGTCCTTGAACTTTAACGACACTAATGTACCCCTTGCAGTAGTATAGACTGTGTAAAGTCTGCAGAATTTAATCTCGTGTAAAAGGCAAAGGTGAGAGAAGAGTAGGTGGGGGACTGGGGGTGTTTAAAAATATCCCGGTAATTGTAAATTATCACCCAGCACGCGTTAGTATGGGTACTGTCGCGTATTTTTAAACACCGAACAGGAAATAAGAACTCGATTTAATTAAAATTTAAATTTGATCTAATAAACGTCCTATTAAAATGATAAACGCCGATCCTTGGCCGCAGTTTTGGTAACTGCCACTTGATCGATAGGATTAATTTAAGAGCTAAATAAACGCGTTTAATTAACACCGCCGAGTCCAGATTTACTCGAAAGTATACGAGTATACCTTCCTAAGTTCCTAAGACTGTACGTGCTGCTCTGCCTCCTTCGAAAGCTCGTGCTAATTATCTCGCCTATAAAATGTAACTTATTTTAACCCTAACAATGTTGATACACGTGATGAGTTCTTAAGCCCGAGTGATTAAAGACCCCTTGATAATCTGCTAATTTGGTGGTAGGTATGCCGACTTTGATATCTTTCATCGTAGGTTTCATTTCTCGTGGAGCTTTTCAAGATATGTTGTCTTTGGCAAATTATAGGATTTTGATGACGAATGTGTGATGATCAAATTGAACGAAAATTATCATTAGGCTATAATGAAATGTCACAATTCGTTGTAATTGAGAGAGTGGAGAGGAGGGCGATTATTCTTATTTCTGTGGTTATAGAAAGTGATGATCAGATTTGAAATTGACCAAAAAAATCATCGAAGTTTTGAAGGTTTGCAAAGTTGAAATATTCAGGTTTAAAATATTGATCTTTTATTAATTTTGAAGAGGCAAGAGGGGAGGGAGGACGGTTTTTTCTTCTTCATTGATTTAGAAATTTTACATAGTCGTTGATTATTCGAGGAAAAATTCAAATCACTTTTTTCAAGCTGCGAACACATGCAATAAATTTCAGCATAACTTAAAATTGATTTCTTTTTCTTTATTATTGATTCCGAATTTGACTCTATGCCAAAGAATTTGCGGTGAAACCGGCTGAAAGTAAATTTTATGTAAAAGTGTTCTTTTTAATGTGCCGAAGAAGAATTTTCTCTAAATTTGGTCGTGTATTTATCCTTGATTTATACCAGCATTTCGAATTTTTTCAGCGAAATCACGATAAAATGTTCCACTCGTATTTTACTGTTTCAAATTAAGTAAGTGCCATTTGGTTTGTTTGTTTGTTTGTTTGTTTGTTTTTTTTGAAATTGCTATCTTCAGTTACCATCATTGAACTTTGGAACTTGATGGTAAGAAATTGAAGAAATTGAAAACAAATTCTGATGAGAATTTAATTTTTCAATTTTTCATTGACCTCCTCCTCCTATAAATTGAAACTTTGAACTGTATTTTTTAAAAGAAGACTTATAGTTATGTTTCTTCAAATTTTTGCAATTTTCGGCGATTTTTGAATTTATTATTATTTTTAAAAAATGAAAATTCGTCGTGATGAATTTAGAAAATTGAAAAAAACCTCATGATTTTAAGATCACCAAGTTGGCTTTTTACCAGCGAATTGAATTCGAAAATTTATGCGATCAGGCTAAAAAACAACAACAACAACACTAAATCGTTCGACTTTGAACTCCTTTTCCTTCTTCATCCATCAGAAGATTGTCATAAATAATTTGAATACTCGTAACTTTCTATTAAAACGTCAAAATTTTCTCGACTGAGAGAAGAACTATGTTCAAAGACTTTTTGATAAAATCATGAAGAACTGAATCCGAATCACCAAAAATTCGTGGCAAATTTGAAGCAAAAAAATTTATTGGCTGATACAAAGTTTACGAAGTAGGGTTTTTTTGGTTCTGCATCTGATTCTTCAATAATTGTAAAGTGGCAGTGTGATGAGAAAATACGATATGTTATACTTATTTAAAAAATACATCTAATGAAGAGGAGGGATGAGATGGTTATTAGGTACAATTTTATTCACTTGCATTGTAATTTTTTTGCATAATGTTTCGTTAAAAAATTTTCAAGGTTTGAAATATTACCTGGGTACGTGAAATTATTTCTCAATTTACGTTTTGGTTAAGGTAAAAAAGAGGAAAACGAAATGAAAAACCCGAAATAATGAAACGACTTTGTTTTATGTATAATTTCTAATGAAAATTTAATAAGTACGTTTGCTGATGTTCTGATTTCATTTACCTCCCTTCCCCCATACATATGTGTCTTTGCCATTCAAAAAAATTAATTAACCCGAACGTTTCAATAGCTCGATCACGGAAACCAAAAAAAGGCATCAGCTCAAAATTAAAACTTGACCTTAACAACTCGATTTAAATCTCACACGTCGAAACACCCCCCAAAAAAAAACTTCCAAAAATCAAAATACATAATGTAGTTAAAAATTCATGAAACCGATTTTTTTTTGCAGAAAATGAATTGTATTTTAATGCATAAGAACTTATATATAATTACTCGTAAAAAATTTCGTGATTTTGGTAATTGAAAAATTAAGGGTAATGGAGGGGGGGGGGGGGTATGCCATTGAAGTGAAAAATGTCATCGAAAAAGGTCGTGAATTCGTTTGAGAAAATTTTGTCCAAAATCCTTAATCTGTATAATGAAACTAAAAAGCATTCATCAGGAGGTCAAGGGGAAAGCTGTCGATTAAATATGGATTTATGATTTCTACGAATCGTCTACGAATATTCGCGCGAATAATATTTTTACCAAGTTGCAACTCGGTTGACAAATATTTACCTTGACAAGGTCGTTCAAGTGTATGCATACTCGTACGATGCAAACAGAAGGAATTTATTTTTTTACAAATTGAAACAGCTCCTGTTATTATATGTACATAAGGTACGTACGTACGTATAAATCTGCGTAAGAATCGAATAGCAACCGAGTTACGGTGAAATGGGGTAAAATTCCGAAAATTCTCACCGCATACGTGTCGTTTTATATCTTATTTATTGCGGTTTCCGCGCCAATGAATTTTTTACGGCGGCTATTTTCCATCGTCGATGGTTAATTAGACTCGTTTATCATCGGATTTCCTATTTTCGTATTTCGATTTGGTTTCTTTAACCTTTGCCGAATATTTAACGCGCACGATTTATTTGTTTACGATGTCCGAAATGGTCGAAATTATGTTGTTAATAGTACATTTATATACGAATGTGTACGAGTATGTAGCATTTACCTTGAAACAAACGTTTTTTCACTTTATCCGAAATACATAAAAATCTAACTACTTCCGATTTTTTTAATTTTCGACAACTCTGTACGAGTAAATCAAACGTTTTAAAATATATTCGTATATATCGTGCAGTATTAGTAAATGGATGAAATTTTATTTTTATTTTATTTCTTTTATCGCACCCAATCGATATATTTTAATAGGTAATTAGGTTCGTTTTTTTAATTACGTTGTCCGGATAAGGCCACCATTGCGGCATCTTAACACCACTACTTATAATGTATTACGACGTTTAAGCTTCTGGGAACTTATGTTCGAAAATCATACTCGCCTTGAATTTTAAAATGATACAAAAATCAAGGATTCGTGTGCCCTTGTTTCGAGGGAAAATGCGTGCGTATGTGTTTAATATGATGGGGATGAGGGGAGGGGGTGCTGAGTACTAAGATAGATATGTATTTGTATGTACTATTATAAGTATAATATTTATAGGATGGCCTTTTTTATACGAAAAATTTTGAATTTTTTCCCTTCAAAAAACGTTCTTTGAAAAATGAACCGATCTTGCGTCAGCACTATATTTCCCACGATGTTGCACCATGGAAAGCAACAGAGCTTCGCGGAGTTGGATCAACGTACTTTGACACTCGCCAAGTGAGGATCTCTCTTCCTTGAATTTTCAAAAATTTTCAAAACAAATTCTAATAAACCATCAAAGGCAACTCTTCATTTCTCAATTTCATTAGAACCAGTGTTAGCTAATTTTGGAAATTAAAATTTTTTTTTTCGATATGATATTTTGGTGCAAATAAAACTGATGAAAATTTATCAAAATTCCAACTTCAAGAGCTGAAAAGGTGCGTTTAAATATTCATTAGACGATTTTAAAAACCCAACGAGCAAGGAAGACTGATCTTACTTCGCATATGGCAGGAGCAGGGATAGCATCTTCACAGAGTTGCGTTGATGTAACCCGGGAAAGCTCCGATCCATTTCCCGCGGTGGTCTCGTGGGAAATGTCGCGATCGCACGCGCTCCGCTCATTTGTTGCGGAAGGCTCTCGAGGAACGAGTTAAAACGTACCAATCGAGCTGAAAATGATGCATCATTTTTCCATGATCCGAAAATTTTTTTTTCAAAGGCCATCCTAATATGTTAGATAGGTAGTAATTGAATTTAAAGGTTTCACTTACCATTGGAAAAATAATATCGTACGGGCTAAATACCATCAGTAACGTGCCTAGCGATATCGACAATAAACCGATGAACATCGTCAGCAAAACACCTGTAACATGAGGAAAAAAATCACGTGGTTATTAATCGTGTCTACTCAAAGGTCTTTCGAATCGTTTACTCGAGTACATAATTATTTAGTCTAAAAGAACCAATCAAACAGGTGCAAGTGCACACGTGACAAAATCTACCTACCATTAGTGCTAAGTCGACGTTCTCCAAACAATAGGTCAATTTTCAAACGCATCGCAACTTTTTATTAAAATCTTTTACTTTATACTATATAAAAAGGTCTCCTAGGTTACGACAACTTACTATGTTGAAGTCCCAAGAGTGAATCCGGTTTCATAGGTTCCACATACGTTTATATACACTCAACTTCCACTTTATTGAGTTCCCATTCGTAGTTCATGTTTTTGGGTTTTTTCGCCATGATTTGATTACTATTTACAAGATGTTTATACCGTTGCGGTAAAATACTCTTCACCTACGTACGTCTACCTGTGTCTCCCTGTACCCCTTCGTCTGTCCAACTAGTTTTTTATACGGCAATTTCTAATCTTGAATATTCCATAGTTAAAAAAGAGTAAATTATCGGTGTAATTTACCACCGTCGCTCGTCGCTGCTTCGAAAGAAGGCCACAAGAATAATCACCCGCGCTCTCTCTCCGCTCAGCCGTGATGCATTGTAATGAAAATTTAATCGCGTAAACGTTATTTTTACAAATAATTTTCCGTATTAGTATACGCACGTCACATTAAATACGCATTTTGCTACAGCATTTGGAGTTTTTTTTTCTACTTCTTTCTCGAGTGTGTAATTATCTGCAGTTTGTATATGTGTTGTATCGTATATGCAAGGTATCCGTAATTATCTATCTGTATTGACCCTTCTTAAGTATATTATAGCATTTTTCCGCGAAGAGTGGACGAATAACAATACAATCTTGGGTATTAATTGAATGTTATTGTCTTTGTTCCGCGTGTATCATGTGGAAGAAAATAATAAATCCGTATGGAAATTTTAATTTATTGAGATGACCTACGATGAAGAGCTTTTCCGAAAAGATAAAAAGGAAATGCTGTAAGCACGACTATAATATTTGAATTGAATGGTTTGAGGAACAAGTATGGGTGCAGGGGGTTGCTGAAATTACGCAAGTATACCTCAATATGTCTCCTATAACCACGTTTTCTCCCTTTTATGGGCTTAATTACAGATTGATGAGAGCTCGCGTATTATACCTTGTTAATGTATATCATCGACGCTGTCATTTTGTGTATACCTATACAATATATTATCTAGGTAGGCTATAGTCTATTTCACGTTCATAATTGCCATCGTTGACGCCACAACCACCACCATCATCAGCACCACCAAGATGCGCTAATTCATCGCATTCAAGGTCGTCGAAGCTTTTAATTCGTAACTCGTTCTCGTATAGGTCTAATTACCGAGCTCTTGAATCGAGCTCGAGCACGCGTGATCACATAAATTTAGATACATTTCTGAGAAGGAAAAAAAATTATACTGGATTTCAAAATTGCTGCTGGTAGGAGGGTCTATGTACGTCATGGGTGCGTTTACAATGATGAGATTTTTATTTTAGTATCTTACAAAATGTTTAGGGTTGGATAATTTCTCGATCAAGGTCTTGGCTACTTAATGGACGTCAACGGGTCGTGTTTTACAAGATTTATTCTTCGTTAATGCGTCGATATATCTGTCAAAGAATTACGAGCGTTGAAATTTTCAAAGTGAAAAAATTGCAGTTGTTGGTTATGTAAGAGTGTGTATTTTTTTAAATTTAGATTTGTAGTTTGGTTGCGTATAATGTATCCACCTGTCTGGGCAAGTACTTTGAAGATTTGTGATTAGTTTTTGATTTGATGTTTAATTAGTGATGATGGAGATGGAATGACGGATCTGGTAATCTGAACTAAAAGGAAAATACAGATGGGGAAAAATGATTATTTGAAGTATTTTGGAAGGAGGCGAGGGAGAGGTATTAAGTGCTTGATGGATTGATGATGGTACATTTAAAATGTGAATCGAAGCAATAAAAAGAGAATATTTTTAATCATCAAGCATGCAATGATATTTTTTGTGTTGAGTAGTGATTAGTCTATTGCTGAAGATTGATCCACTGAACATACCTCAGATTGAAAGCTATTATTAACACTTACCAGTTTCAATTTATTACACCTACTAAAACTACTTCTTATATGTAGAACAAATAGAAGAGAAGAGGTAATTCTAGCCAGAATTCGTATTGGACACATAACATTGACAGTTGACACACAGATCACTATTTACTGAAAAATCCCTCAAAAATTTTAAAGCATGTAATGTAAATGTGATGATCCAACATACTATTTTAAACCCATGCAAAATATATGAAGCAATTAAAAACGAAATATATACTTGGGGTAAATTTTGACTACATGCAAGTCTACAAAGATAAAGGAGAAATTTGTGAGAAACTCTTCCTATTCCTTTGTTGAACTTTGTTAGGTTTTTGTTGAATTTTTTGTTATTTTGTTGATTTTTTTGTTAATTTGTTGCATTTTTTTTATTTTTTGAATTTGTTCAATTTCATGCTGTCTATCAATGAATTTTTTTTATTAATTTAATTACTGTTGGATTATTGATGTTAAAGGCCACAGCATTGGACATCATTAAATAAACTTTTGATTGATTGATTTCCTGAAAGAATGGATTACAAAAATAATTTGATATACTTAATTTTGACCAAATTTCTTGGAAATCTTGATTTTGAGTTGTAAGACACTCATAAAATTTTTCAGTTCAGATATGTCTACTTTCAATTGCCATATCAATAAGTCTGATAGTGTTAGAAAATCAACGAGTCCCTTTTCAAATTTTCAGAAGTCAACCTCACAGTCCTCACACTGACTGATTGGCTTTCTTTCAAGTTTTCACAAGTGAACTTTTATATCAAGGGGCTAACTTCCAATGAACAGGCTGATGAACTGGCAAAACAAGCAACAGAAATGTTGATCACCAAAGAATTAATACCACGTTACGATCTCCAAAAACACTGGAAAAATACAATCTTACAACACTGGAAATTTGAATGGAATCAAACAAATAACCATCTAGCATCATTCAAAAAAGACTCAAAACACCTTAAAACTGTTTATATGTATGTAGGTATATATTATGAGAAACCGAAGAAAACAAAATCATCAATGTAGCAATTAGAAGAGTGTTTATTGGACATACTAGAGTGACACACAAGCACATCCTAAAGAAGACACCAAGACCTCAGACATGTCCCTTTTTGTCTCGAGAATGGATTTGACGTCAAACACATGATTCTACACTGTACCAACTTCAACAGTGAAAGAAAGAAAAAAATATAAAACAAATCTTCTCTCTCTAAAAAATCTTTCAAGTGTGGCACATTATCTTTTAGACACAAAATTAGATGAATTTATTTATAGTTTAGATTATGTAGTACATAAAGTAAAAGCTCGTTATAACGCTCTTCAAGGGACTGAAAAAACAGTGTTATAAGCCGAAACACGCTATAAGCAAAAGTCTCATTTAAACGCTGATTAGCATTATATCGCAAACTCTTGTTTTAAAACAAAAAAAAGCATAATAAAAGGAAGTTCAAATGTAAATTTTATTTTGGATTTTGAACAACCAGCTGTATTATGTACTTATTTAGAAGTAAAAAAATCTGAAAGTGAACTATTCAAGTTTGATGTCAAAAAATCTTACTTTTTTTGGGCAAAATCAAAAATAATCCCAACTGTTGAACGTTGAAAAAAAAGTTTTTAAAAATGGTTTTCTAAATCAAAACTGCAAAAAATTTTTAAAAAACTGTTGCTGGGGCCAAAATTTTCAAAAAATGTTGGTTTTTTGTTGACAAAATTTTTAAAAAATATGATTTTTCCCGAATTTTAGAGCGTTAAAACGTGATTTATAATTGCTCATGAGCGTTATATCGCGATTAGTTTTACATTGGTTCAAATGGGGTTGTCTAGGGACCAGAGGAAATTAGCGTTATAACTAAATCAGTGTTTATAACCAAAAGCATTATAACGAGCTTTTACTGTATTTTTGAACTCACAAAATAACCTAAAAGGTTGAAGTGAGGATAATTTCAAATAAATAAAGAAACTATTTTACTGATTATAAAAATCTAATTTTTTATTTTACTTTAATAATAAATTATCTGTTTATTAATTCATTAATTAATTGGCATATTAATTAATTCAATGTTAAAAAAAAAAATCCAGTATTACATTAATATATAATATTAGTATTAATTTTAAAAGTCGACCAATTTCTTCAAGTTTTTAAAGTCTGATCCCAAAACATATCCCAAAACCGAAATTGTTATTTTTCTTGATCCCAAAACCAAAACAACCCTTGAACTGAAACAAAATTGTTTCAGTTTTGGGATTTCAATTTTTGATTTTTTCTCCAATTTTATTTTGATAAATTGTCATTTCACATATTTTATCATCAATCATCATTCATTCAGAATGAATATAATAGAAATTACTTGACAAATTAAGCAAAATATGCATTTAAAACGTTAAACCAATTACACCATCGAATTTCCCATGTTAAAACCTTCCATTTTTTAAACCTTTTGCAGGGTCCATTAGTCAATTTGGGCTTAAAATTGGTTGAAATGAAAATCCTGAAACCAGAACTGATTCATCCTGGAACCAAAACAATTTTTTCAATCCTGAAACCAATCCCAAAACCGAAATAAAAATTTAGAAGAGCAAAACTAAAACAAATCCAATCCTGAAATGAATAAATTTTGATCCCAAAACCAAAACCCAATCCAGAAATCGTTTCGGACCCACAGCTCTGCCTATTTTTGTATTCTCTGAGATCTGTTTTTTACAGTTTTTCTGGGGGGGGGGGCAGGGAGAGAGATGAAGAAGTTAGTACGAATCCAAGTTGTTTTGAGTCCTGAATTACCATTTGGAAAATATGCGTTTTGACTTGTACATAGAACCACTATAGTGAAAATGAAATCACCGAACCCATAATTCCGGTTGAAAACTGTAGAATTTTACATCAACAGAGTAGTAAATTCGATAACAAAGACATTTCTTGGAAAATGATATTACAAAGTTTATTAAAATGCAATACTGCAGCTCGTTTTCAATCCAAGCGGAATGCACACGTAATATACTATGTGAATATACGAAAATCACCTCAAATTACATCAGTGAGCTATTCAACAGAACACACCGCATCGAACATAGTGTAATGATGTTTCGGTGCGCTTGATTCAAGTTGAAAAAGGTGATAATCAATATAGGTTAATCATATTGTTACATTGATAGAATTTCTCGGAATCTCAATTCTCAACCGACACGAGATTGTTTACTGACATCGTTGATAAAATAAAATAATACCGAGTATTTCGCCAGAATTACGCGGTCCTATCGTGATTAAAACACCAAAGTCGTACAGACGCGTGTAAATGCCCTTTCTTTATCAGACTGAAACTAATACATACGCAGATAGAGATGCAAATACCGATGCATGTTACGAAAAAGAACATTTTTTTCACCGATAATTCTCATAAAACTTGGGTGGCTGCAATTCGCATACCAATGCAGCTCAAGTGGAGCGCATCGCGCGTCGGTTGCACATGCATTTGTGCATCATTATCACATATACGACTTACGAGTATAGATACGTAGGTACGATTTTCCCAACATGCGGTTTTTCGAAACCTGAAAAAGCTTCATGGGCGAGTGAGACGATATTTATGGCTTATGCGGTGCACTACCGACACCAACTACTGCTTCCAATGCACGTGTAATAATTCCTGATCGTATATACAAACGTTTGTAGGGTTTTACGATATTAATTACCTACCTTCGCGATATGTTTCGAAACTTGCGATTTAACGATGGGAAACCACAATCGGCTGCAGGTTTGAAATTTATACGTAAGTAATGTTGTCGCCTCGAGGTACGCATCCGAAGATACCTATATTTTTTTTTCCACAAAATTTTCTTCTTTTGTTCTCGTTCATACAGTTGGTTCGGTAACAATTGGAAGGAAATTATCACGCCAACGATGCGGTTATACGTAGATTTGCTATGCGGTTCGCCTGCAAACTTGTCGAGTGCTTTTTGAAATTTCCCGAAGTGAGTTTTTGAAATGACACCCTCCGGTGTATACGATTTCATCGTCGACGACGTTCATTTATGTACTTAGAATAATGCACATACTCTTCCGTGAAACTGTTTTCCGCGCATTGCGTTGTGTATACTTCGTATCTTTCCAGCTCGAGAGTTGATTTTGACACCGATGACGCTCTGGCTGACAACGACTATTCGTCGAGTAGTTTTTCTCTCGTTTTAATTTATTCACACCATCGCTCAAGTTTTTATAACCCTATGCTTGGATCGAATGACGACCTCGGGGTGTTCGTCGACGAAGACACAAATAATACTAAAAAATTTCATCCGAAAAAATTTCAAACATCGTTGGCGGATTAAATCAAGTATATAAAAACTGCCGGAAAAATCGTACAATGAGCTCTTTTCAGCCGGCGAAGAGCTCTCGAGAATCTGTACGCCTATTCAAGCGCGATAATTAAACCTAAGGAAATTTTTTATCAGCGAAAATGCCATCGTGTAAATTAGCATAGTACTTCAGCTTGGCAGTTTCAGCCTCATCTCGCTCCTTGGAACGAGGAAAAAAAAATTAATTCTATAAATAAACCGCATTGTTACGTCATTAAATGCAATCTAAATTGGACTAGGTTAACAGGTTGTTAATCCAGCCACAGGCTAGAATTACTTTTACCCCTTCGCGACTCTCTTTATCTCTCGTTTTATAACGTCGCCCGTTGATTTTCCAAACCTAATTAATAGTAATTTAAATTTACGCGCCGCGCCACACCGCGCCTCTTTTTCCTTCTCGGAAAATTTAATTCGATGTGCGTGTAAGAGAAAAAGACGTCGCCACTGTCACGATCCGTAGGATGCCATTTTCTCATACACATTTGGGGTTTCGCCAAATTGCAAAAATTTACGAAATATCCCTCTCCTTTTTTTTCACTCTGGTTTGCTTCGTTTCTCTCATATAAGTTCTTTCGTTTAGAAAATGACGTCATATTAACTTTCAGAGTTTAAACCTATACTTACGAGTATTCACCTGGACTTTTTTTTTTGCAAGTAGGTATTCAAATTCGCGATGAATTGACATTCATTACCGTATAAAATAAATCTCAACAAGAGAATTTCCGCACAATGTTTTACAGGTTTTTCACCTGTAGGTATTTCATCATATTTTTTTTTCACGTTTTTCACTTTTTTTAACCGTTTGAATTCGCGTAAACAAATTACTCATTACTTTTGCGTTTTTACTCATTTGCTATAATACGATGGAATTGGTCTCGGTATTATAGCTGGAATTAATCTCTATAGAACACGAAGCAATTCCATAATCCTAGGTATTTGATTTTTAACGAGCAAAAAGAAAATAACGTGGTATAAAATTTACGTAAAGTAGGTATTCATCGATGAAAATTTAACCATCCGGATTCTAAATTCTACGAAAAGAAAACGACATTTTTTTCTAGCGACGGTAACGTAGTTAATGAGAGTTTGCGAGAAATCAGCGTTCAATAAATTAAAATCGTTTCTTTATTACTGCGATAAATATTAGATATCGAATAGTTTTCTTATACTTTGAAGAAGGTCAAAGGAATCGAAAAGAATTTTGTTTTTCAAGATTCCCTCTCCCCCTTCTCCTATTCTGATTTCTTTATTTTTCTACAGACAAATGCGGAAATGAAAATTTTGTTTTGATTAATATGATATTTAAGAGCTGCATTTGGATTTTTTTTTGTTCAAATTCTTGCAAGGGTGATACGGTATTCAAACCATGCCTAAGCAGCAGAAACATTCGAAGTCGAGACTAAAAAATGCTTGAATCGTGTAAAGTTTCAGATGGTGAATTTCATTTTTAGAATTTTTGAATTTTTTTCATGTTCCCCGATTTTTTTTTATTAATCTGACAAATTTGCTAAAAATCTTGCGTTTTTTGCCAGTTTTGTAAAAGAAGACGCGCTGTTTTCCATTTTTAAATCAATCTTTGAAATTTTTCAATCACTCTCTCGTTCTTTCAGAATAATTTTCAATTGTTTCACATTCTCTAATTCTCTTTGATTGGCGTAAAAAATGTTTGCCTTGAGTAAATTGTCATTTTTGGTCACTATTGCAAAAAAATCTCGTTGTTTTCAATTTTCTGAATGACACTCGAAAACATTTTTTACCCCCCCCCCCTCCACCCCTTACCAAAAATCTATGTGGCGATCCAATCTTGGATTAAAACTTTGATCTGATGTACCTATTCACTTTTTTGTTCTTCCAGAATTTTGAATTTTTTCTCATTTATCTTTGAAAATATAAAAATTCTGACTTGACAAAAAAATGTTGTGTTGAACAAATTAAATTTGAATTTCAACGAAGATCCCTCCCCCCGACCGCCCCCAAGTGGAAAATTCCATGTTAAAAACTTTGTGCAAAAAAAAACATTTTCTATTCATTCAAATCAAACTTTTTGAGAGTTTTCGTTCATTTCCTTCCTTCAGAATTTGTTTTGAAAATTGAAAAATGTTGCCTGAAGTAAATTTTACTTTCCTCCTCCTCCTCCTCCTCCTCCTCCAAAAAACTGAAATTCTTGGAAAAAAATACTTCCAGAAGTCTTGTTTTTGCCATAGCTGCCAAAAGTCCCGTTATTTAACATTTTAAAATCAAACTTTGAAATTTTTTATTAATTTCTTCCATATTTTCTAGTTTTCTTTGAAAATAGGCTTACCTAAAACAATAAATTTCGAGCTGAATAAATTTTAACCTAAAAGACTCTCCCCCTCCACTCTCCTAAACTGAAAATTTTGAAAAAATTTCCTGCTTGAAGTCCGGATTTTTCGCCAAAATGGTCTAAATTGTCTAAAAGTTATTATGTACTTTTTCTGATTTTTTTCTATCTTCATACAGAATCGAACTTTGAAGTTTTTCATTTATGTATTGGGTCATTCCATGCCAAATCGGCGGATTTTTGCACGAGGGGTCTTCGATTTTTTTCAAAATCAGATCATTTGTAGAGGTTATCAAACGATGACGAATGACGCAAACCGGACATTTTTTCGATTTTTTTTGACGGAGCTGTGGCGCTTCAAAGTTCTCCAAAATGGCCGAAAATGGAAAATTTCAGTTGCAAATTGCTCCAGTTGTACGTGGTATAGAATTTTGGACTTTTTTTCAAATTGTAGTACTTTGAGAGGGTAATCGATGAGTGATGTCAAAATCAGTGTTGCCACTTTCAAAAACCTAAAAAAATCGATTTTAAAACTTATAATTTAAATATAACCACGATGTCCATCAGTAAAAATTCTGAAAAAATTCTCAGTTTTAGTCCTTTTTATGTAGAATAACATATCAAAAAATTGGACTGGCATCTTTTTTCATTTTCGAGAAAAAAAAATTACAAGTTTTACAATTGCTGCAAAAGTACCATCCGAAACCTAAAAAATGAAAATTTTTGCATTTTTGAAATATTTTACCAATGTGTAGACGATAATGTGAAAAAAATCCCCTTCCCCCTATTTGTCAACGAATTGACATTTTTCGTGCTATAAATTTTTATTTCAAAGAGTGAAATTAATGCATTTTTCGTCAATTTGTCGACAAATTGGGGGGAGGGGGATTTTTTTCACATTATCGTCCACACATTGGTAAAATATTTCAAAAATGCAAAAATTTTCATTTTTTAGGTTTCGGATGGTACTTTTGCAGCAATTGTAAAACTTGTAATTTTTTTTTCTCGAAAATGAAAAAAGATGCCAGTCCAATTTTTTGATATGTTATTCTACATAAAAAGGACTAAAACTGAGAATTTTTTCAGAATTTTTACTGATGGACATCGTGGTTATATTTAAATTATAAGTTTTAAAATCGATTTTTTTAGGTTTTTGAAAGTGGCAACACTGATTTTGACATCACTCGTCGATTACCCTCTCACAGTACTACAATTTGAAAAAAAGTTCAAAATTCTATACCACGTACAACCGGAGCAATTTGCAACTGAAATTTTCCATTTTCAGCCATTTTGGAGAACTTTGAAGCGCCACAGCTCCGTCAAAAAAAATCGAAAAAATGTCCGGTTTACGTCATTCGTCATCGTTTGATGACCTCTACAAATGATCTGATTTTGAAAAAAATCGAAGACCCCCCGTGCAAAAATCCGCCGATTTGGCATGGAATGACCCATTGTCTTTCGACTTACCGAATTTTTGTGTTTTTTTCTCCTTTTTTTGTACTTCTCTTTGAAAATTGAAAAATTTTGACTCGAATTAATTCCCCCCCCCCCCTCCCTGAAAAAATTCCTGCCAAAAGTCTTGGTACATGTTTTCCTGTGAAAAAAAATAATTGTGTGGGAAAAGATGATCACGAATACGTATTTTTTCTTCTATAAAAAATCAAGTTCATCGAAAACTCAAAACTTGCCCTTTGACCCCCTTTGACTAATTAAGTTGTTTGCTTTCGACAATTTTTGAAAACTACCTTGGGCAATATGGAGGCCAACTGATAAACATCTGAATTCTAAATAAAAGAAATTGCAGGTGAATTTATAAAATATGGTGAATGGTCATTACATTTATATTCAATATTCGTAATTTCCAGCTTCCTATAATTTATCGAGGCCGAATATTCATACATTGTGAAGTAGTACGAGTATAATGAATTACATCAGAGCGATTATTTTTCGAGAAAAAAGAGATATGTACTTTATTGAATGGTATTTTTTCAGCTGTGCCCCGTTCCTGTACCATGAGTAAAGAAATTGCTAAAAAATTTCCATTTCTCAAATTATTATTACATGTTCCTGAATACCTTGACTTTACCTACGGCTGTATAGTGTATGTATTTTAAACACGAGACAGTGATAATTTTTCACGAGCCATTCGCTCCTAAACATCATTGTAACGCGACAAATTTCCATCGCTTTTCCCTGCCTCGCTTCTTCGCTTCCTTTAGGGGTAGGAAAATCGTTACTCTTCGGCACATGTGACGCCACAGCAACGAACGTCTGGAAAACCTTGAAGCAGCGTAAGGGTTCTACAACAAGGTACCTCCAGAGTGAAATACCCGGTAAAGAGTTACTCTTTTCGCGGCAATATTACGCTATCGGACGAATACAAATTCGAAACACGCGCCAAGATTAATGAAAATAGTATAAACGGGTACCATATCGCCGAGGGACAAACATTACTAAAGTAGCTCGTCGAGCTGAATATGAGACTAAAGACAGACACCATCTCGTACTTAGTATAGGAACTTGTGTATTGCACGTGCGATCACTTTGTGTAGTATAACGATAACCTGTTACTTGATAATTTGTACAATAATTCGCGTCGTACGTCTATACGTACCCTTATTACGAATAGACGATAATAAATCAAACGGAATTGGAAAAAAGTTACTTACGAGTATAACTTCGATATACTGCGTATAGCATCGAGACGTGTACTTATAAAATCATTTCTCAGGGTGTGTGCTCCAGTGCTCGTTTGCTGCAGCAATTGAAATACAAATTTGACCCGGTTTATACGACACCGGAGAAGAATAATTCAAACGGGGTTGAAGATTTTCTATACGAAGAGTTAGACGAGTAGAAAGGAAAAAAGCATAATTGAGAGTTGAACGACTCTGAAAGATTTTTAATTGCGAGTAGTTCGCGTAGTACTATGAAACAAAGGACCGAATTAATTGCGACTTTTCGTAGGACGATATTAACGTAGAGTCGACTGTCGAGTATATTTCTGTATAATTTGATTTCTACGTATATACGATCGCAATTTTGAATTAATTGTCCGTTTATAGGAGAGCGAGAGACCTGCGAGCTCGAGCGTCGTCTTCGGCGCGGCGCGGCGTCGCGTTATTGTCGTTGGTCGAGCTCGAGATACTAAATTAAAACATTTTCTGCGACGTTGAAATATTCGTAATTAAAATGAAAAATATCCAGTTTTACATGAAATTCCGGCTAACTTTAGTGAATCTCGTTTTCATCGTTTTGTATATTTGTATGATGTATATGTCTCTCTATGTGCGTGTAATTTAAGGTCATGTTTACACGATTGCGTCTTTCTACCTCTCTCCCTCTCACCCTGGACGGAGTTTTTCTTATAGGTATATATTTTCCTGGATATAATTAAACCGCGTAATTACACCGTTTCTTTTAATAGAATCGCGATGTAGGTACGCGAGCCTCACATAGGATCGTCGTGCGGATATTACAAACATTGTCGTCCATTATAAATGTACATGTACATAGGTGATGTTTTTTTCATTTTGTTCACGTAGGGTATACCTGTGTTGTAAATGGTGAGCATAAGAGGTCTCTTGTAATGGTCACCAACAAACACGTGTATTTTTCTATTGACAGGATACGCATTAAATTTTAAATGGCTGAATTTATCTCTCTTTTGCTAAACTGTATGGGTTTTGTTCGGCTTGTCGGGCTTGTATTTTGAAGTTGTTTTTTCCTTCTGTCGGCTTAGCTGAGTTCAATTAAGAAATATTATTTCAAAAATGAACCGAAAGAAGATGTGAAAAAACGGTTTTATTATGAAAAATCAGGCAAAAGATGGATTTTGTCGATTAGAACAATTTTCCGATATTTTTAGTCTCAATCCAGGCAAATATACTGGTGAACAGGTTAAGTTCAATTTTATACCAGGAAATGAACATCTTAAGCCTTAGTGAGGTGAAAAATTTTGTCCAAGCAAGAAACTCCTTCCAGCCTGAAGGAAAGCAGTCGCAAAGATGTTATCCTTAGGCATAATTAGGTATTCGACTTCATGCTATATAAAAACATTAGCCCCTGTAGTTAAAAAAAATGGTGATATTCGTCTGTTCCTAGACACAGATGAATTAAATAAATTTTTAATGAACATTCTAACTGAACCAAATATGATATCAAGTATGCTATATGATAATGCTGGTGATAGGCTATTCTGTACTTTAGATTTCACGGCAGGTTTCTGGCAACTTGTGCTCGATCCTGAATCACGCAAGTTTGTAGCATTTCAGGTGGAAGGCCAAATTTATGAATTTACAAGATTACCATATGGTTTGAAGATTTCTTCGGGACAATTTGTCCATATGATTAATCAGGTGATCGATAACGAAGATGGTATTACTAAATACGTCGACGATATCAAAATTTCTGGCACTAATTTTGAAGAAACAATGGAAAGGTTAGAAAAAGGTTTTCACTTGATTCGTGAGCATGGACTCACGCTTAATCGTTAATCCAACAAAAACTCAATTTTTTCGCAATCGTGCAGATCATTTAGGATTTGTAATTTCTGATCAAGGAATTGGAAAACAGAGTGATAAAATCAAAAAACTTGACGATTTCGAGAAAAAGCATACTAAAAGAGGGAAATTCTTGATAAATAATAAAAACGACATCTTAGCTCTCGTAGGCAGTGTTGGCCTATACAGAGACTTTGTATTTTTTTTTTTCAATCAAAGTTCAATTTTTCCTTCTCGCTGCCAAGTCTTGATGGTGCGTTTTTGTGAGGGAAATAGAAGAGGTAAATTTGACAAACATTATGATCGAGATTCTACAGAAATTTTTGAAAAAAGTCTTGCCAAAGGTCTTGAATTCTGATTTGAAGATTTTTTTGGCATCTTGAAATGGCAAATTTGAGTATTATTGAACTTGATTTTCGTTCAAGTTGGAAATCAATTTTGGATGAGCCAGATATGCCTGTTCCCTCCCCTCACCAGTCCAGATTATTTACCTATGTATCTTTACTAAAGTTTATTGCAGTTTTTCCCACTGCAAAAAAAAATTCCTATGAAACTCAAAATTTGTTGACTGGAAAGTCAATTCTGCCAACATTCAAATTTTTGATGGGAGAGGGGATGTATAATTGGTGTTTTGGCTTTTGCCTCGAATTTGAAAAAATTAAACAGATCATGTCACGAGACGAAAAAAACGAAGGAATTTGTAATTAGGTATATTCGTTAAAATGTGATATTTTTTCAATTTCAAGGACCTTTTCGTAATTTTTTTTCTTCGAAGTATAAGATTGACGCGAAGCGCAGACAATAATTATGGATTTAAATAACGTAAAAAGTAATTCCGTTCGATGCATATTATAATTTCAACACAACGTCCGTCTCGTATTCCTTCGATAATGTCTCTATTTCTTTGCCAACATTTACTCCATTCAAGTAGGCGTAAAATATATGCAACTCTAGACGATTTATATTTTTCGCATTATCAACTCTACAATTAGTAAAGAAGTGAATTACTCGCAACGAAGGACTCTCGATAAGGGTAAAATGGAAAGAATTCCCCGGTTCGGTAATGATTAATAATTCCAAATCCAAAAGTAATCATTTTTTGCATATTCGACGTATTAAAAATTATTTAAATTTAACGAGAGAAAAAGTATAGGTATATTCTTCGTATGTTATGCAACGTAACACAGAGACCGACAAAGATAACATCAATTTAGAAGAGATTTTCTGCCAATGAGCACCTTATGGTATAGTCGAACGATTGCGTCGAAACTTAAAACTGAGGGTTCCGACCGCATAATTAGCGTTAAAATAAACGTCTACGGTGTTTTTTCGACGAAATTTAATAAAGTCATCGAGTACGTACTTAAACGCGATTAGGTGAGCTTTTTTTTTAAATTCTCGAGCTAATTTTGTTGCACTGCTGTATAGTACTACGAGTGTCGAACTGTCGAGTTATAAGTCGTAACCCCCCCCCCTCGCTCACGCTTGTGATACAAGAAAATGGTCTCGGTAATGTTCGAATAATTGAATAATACTTTGAAGCTCATTACGAGATAAGTATGCAGTGTGATGTCTTAAGTATCGAGTTACTGAATACCATCCGTATAATCGAGAAATTATCTCGATGCGATGCATCTGCTTTTCTGCCGTGATTACCCTTTGTAAATGTTTACTTCTTGTTGTCGAGTCTGGCGATGCAATTCTGCGTACAATGGCACCCACCTTGATCGTGATTGCAGTATTTCTCGATTCCGAACCAAACAGACATTCTCAGACATGGTATTCCACGTGCTGTCGTCATTCGCCTGTGCACTGGACACAGGAAGAGTGCCAATAACCCTTAAGCTATAGTCTCGAGAAGGCGTGCATCTGCATCATACACATACAGTCTCACCAGGTATGAGAATTCCTGGAATCTTCCAATAATATAAGATCGGCCATCGCAGTTTCGAAGGATAGCTAGTTACTCGAGTGCATATATTCCGCCAATACCTCTTTTTTCTATCTTCATGTTTCCACAACAACAATCTTTGGTAATTGTTAGTAATAAAACTCATCCCTCGTAAAAACCTCGTTCAGCTTTTTAGTATACCCTATAAAAATGACTTAGCACCGCGGTAAATTGGATACGAAATATTAATAACCTATCGAGAGTCAATTCTAATTATGATAAATGACGCCACTTTTCCATTTTCGAACGTCGTAATTGAATAAACGCACTAATAATAAGTTGTTTTTTGCTGCCTATATAGTCCTCCACGTTGAAAATCATCCGAATGCAATTTTCCATCGTCGGATAATCCTTATGGCCGGATATGCCTTTAATTGTTATTACGTCAGTGGGTAAAATATAGGTATACAAATGTGCAAAACGACAATAAGTACCAAAAAGCTGCGTATAATAGGTTTTCGTTGACGAAGCCTCGTGTGGTTTTGTTATTGACACAGTTCGATGTGTAAGTATTTTTTTCTTCTGGTTTTCTAAAGGGGAAAATACCTATATCGAATAGTTCAATTATATATAAAGATTTGCTCGAGTAGTTGTAAAAAAGCTACCGTCAGGAGAAAAGGACCGCGTATGAATTATTGACGTAATAAGCCGTAAGCTGCAGGTAAAACACTGAATGGTTTTTATTTTACCTTGTACGAATTTCAATTTATAGTTAGTTGGCAAAATAGCAACGAAGAGGAAAATATTGTGGAAAAAGCTCGAAGGAAATCGACCAATATATCGTGAAATTTTCAACGTAGGTATTTGCCTCGTGAAAAAAATGGCGAAAGTGTTTTAGAATATTACAAGGTGTGCTTTTGGGTGATGAATGATGATGGCAGGGCCCCCTGAAAACTATACATAGGTAGTGCATTTTTTCATCTGTCAAGTAGTGGTTTGAAAACAAAATCTGAAGAGCTGAATATCGACTAAACTCAGGTGCCCACAGCCTACAGTTCTCTTTGCAGATGATCTGATTGTTTTCACAGGCAATGAAGATAACTTTCAGAGCCATGCATAACCTCTACAAAACAACCAGAAAATTGGAGCGAGAGTCTCAATGGCAAAAACCCTGCACACAGTAGGGTTGGTGATACCATGTTGATACTTTGTGGTATCGATACCAAGGATTTTTTTGAGCCAAAAAATGATTAAAAAAACTCACAAAACTTGAAATTTCACTCAAAATAACTCGATTAACATTCTTTTGGCGAATCACAAACAATTCTTTTGTTTAGGTTTTTCATCACTTTTTGGCGATCATTGCAGAAAATAATCCACCAAAAAGTATCGAACTCAATATTCCGAGTATTGATATTTTTGAGATATGGTACCTACTTGAGGTAACATCGATATTTCAAAGAAAAAAGTCGCGAAAAAGGGTCGCAAAAGTCGCGATTTTTATCAAAACTCACCGAAGAGGTCGCTGAAAATCACCCAGATTTTAAATTTTAAAAATTTTTCTTATTATTATTCGATGGTAATACTGTATGTTGTTCAGTTGCGGTAATAACTAGTGATGAAAAAAGTCGCGAAAAAGGGTCGCGAAAGTCGCGATTTTTACCAAAAATCACCAAAAAGATCGCTAAAAATTGCCCAGATTTAAAATTTTAAAAATTTCATTTATTATTATTCAATATGGTAACACTGTATGTTGTTCAGCTGCGGTAATTACTTGTGATAAAAAAAGATCGCGGAAAAGGATCGCGAAAAGTCACTATTTTTGAATATCAAATTTTGGTAGCCACCCTGACTTGAAAATCGAAGCATGTTGTTAACAGCTCTACATTCAAAAGGAAACTAAAAATAAATGAGAAGTAATCTCTTGTGGGGAGAGGAAAGCAAGAGCATAATTTTTCAAATGTTTCAAAATTCATCCCCAATTTTTAAAAATGAGATTCTTTTTGGAAGAGGACGTTCAGACGTTGTGTTTTTTTCAGAAAGGATCGTGGGGCCCTACATTATATTGAAAAAAATTGAAGGTATGTACCTTGATTCTGAAAGTAAATTTTCAGTGAACAATTTTTATTCTCTTATACTACCCTTCCTTATTTCCTTCTATACAATTATTTTTTGATTGGTCCCTTCGCAAATGTAACGTTTTAAACCTTCTTTACATTTGTCAGCAAACTGATTATTAAAGTCAGAAACATCATTTTTCATTTTAAAAAAATCACATTGGCATTCGTTCATCTCACAATATTCAGGTTATTACGTAAATTCGTAATTAATTACAATTTTAATGTTTTTCCACCTTGACTCTGGGAAACAACTGAAAAAGAACAGCATTCTCAATCAAGTCACTTGATTCCACTCTAGATTCACGAGGAAGGGAGGAAAATCGATTCCTCTTTAACACGTTGTTGTTTCCCTCAGGCATCTTATTACGTAAGAGTAATTATCCAAGTACAATTAAATATATAACTGACAAGCATTTACTCGTAAGTGTACTTCGTATATCACTTGTATAAGGAAATTTGTTTTCAATACCAACGCCCTAATATAATTAGTACGTTGATCACTGTCTACGTATTTATTGGAAAAGGGTGCCACACAACACGGGCCGAGGATTATTTCCCTCGATGAGATCAAATTTCAACGACGACGTTAAAAAATATACGTACTTACGATATTTTTACGTTGAAAAGTTATCTGCTCTAGACGATAGATATTTAAGCAGAGAGGAAAAGAGGTGTTTTTTCCAACTAACGAAGTTTCGTTAAACGTATTTATTTACAGGTTTTTTTTCTTCTTCGAACAAGACAACAAAAATGGTAACAAACTTAACCATGCAGCCGCCAAAATACACACAACACAAATTACTAAAGACGTCCTACAGTACTGTATCGTACTCTGTATCGTACTTGCGACCGACCTTTAAAATAGATTGGAATTTCAAATGACTGTATGCGAAAAAGTTTGCTTATTTAATCTTTATTAAGCCTTCTTTTCTCCTTTATAATGAAGTAAAGTTGGTGTGCAAACGAGTAATTTTAAATTCGCGTATTTTAACGATACGATAGATAATTACGAAACAGGCACCACCGCTGTATCGCCATCGTCATCGCCACCGATGCCGACCTATCTTTTACAAGGCACGTATAGGCAAAGCAGGGAATTGCGGACGAAAGAGAGAGATTTGTAAAAACTCGGTCGTGTTTAGACTCTTTTCGTTCAGAGAAAAGACGATATAGGACGCGATGAAGAGAAAAACGTGGGACGTGGGTGCAATATCGGTTTTTTTACGTCGTATTTCAAGGGCAATTTAAATGAAATTTTCACTAGGAATTTTCAACTATTGATACACTTTTAGTAACTGTAAC
The DNA here is from genome assembly GCF_950023065.1 of Planococcus citri. Lineage (NCBI taxonomy): Eukaryota > Metazoa > Arthropoda > Insecta > Hemiptera > Pseudococcidae > Planococcus > Planococcus citri. The sequence goes on from NC_088680.1 coordinate 34,984,392, forward strand.
GAAAGAAAAATACACTGCGAGAATTGGCGGAATTTTTTGCCTTACGTTTTTATCCTGGTAGGTTTTCTTTTTCGATAGTAGACCGCGTACCTAGTTGTGCATCTTGGACGTGATGAAATTTCAAGCGAAATTTTACATCTCGCTTTTGTATACTGTGCTTTCTAGTTTCTATACCGATAACGAATCCATTTATTCGCCAAGAATACTTTAGCTCGTATGCTATACTATACACGAGATGACGATGGAACTGAAAATAAAGAACAAATGTGCGCTTTTAATGGAATACCGTCGTTTTCGATTTCGATATCAACTTCTTCTTACTCTTAGTTGTAGATGTGTTACCCTAGTGTTTTAAACTTGCAACGAGAAATTTCGCGTCGAGATGAAATTTCGTCATACTCGTTGTCGCGTTCTCACTCTCTCTGTATTTAAGCGCAGAAAAGCTCGGCAAATATTAATAAATTGGAATTATTTCGAGTATTTGGTACGAGAAATTTCGTTTGTTTGGCGAATTTTGTGTAAAAAAGTTTCAATCTTGGTGTATACAATGATGTGGAATTTTCCTTTATGACCGTCTATATTAAAGAAAAAGGTTAAGAATTGATGTTAATCCTGGTACTTGTTGGGTAAAATATTGCTCAAGTTTTTGATTGTGTCGAAAGTTTTTCATTTTGGAAAGAGGTGGATTATTGCTGAAGAATTACTGGAGGAAAGATGGGAATTGCTGGAAAGAGAGTGAAGTCGTTCTAATGTTTGATTAAATTCTCAGTCAGATGAGACTGTAACTTTCAATTAACAGGTTTTTAAGAGTTATTTCTAGACGTATTTTTGGAGCATGTTTTTCTGATTTTTTGAATGATTTTGGTAGGTATTTGAAATTTCTGACCATCAATTGACATTTTTCAATAAAAAACAATTCCACGTTTCTATCAACATTTCTGATGTGTTCAAAGAATTTTGGATATTTTTATGGAATTTTAATTCAATTTTTTCTTCTCCCTTCTTTGTATGATTCCTCGGATCAAAAAATGATTGAGAAATTCTAAATCGATAAAAATCGAGACGACAATGAATTTATTATTCAAAAACTTCAATTTCTTAGAACACTCTCCTTGATTTCAAGGCCACCTACGGGTAGGTACAATTCCATTTCTCAGCGGTCACTGGCCTCTTCTGCAGTTCATTTTTTGTGAGTCTGCACGCAGTGTGTTGTGAGATTGAAGTTTTATTGTGATGGGAGGGAAGGAATAAACCAAGGAATCGTAATTTTAAATTGATCAACTAAAGTGAGACACAAAAGGTTCTTCAATGCTCGGAGCTGCAAATCTTGTCATAATTGTAGAGGGATAGAAAAAGAGATTTGTTTGAAAAAATTGGGAAGAATAGGTCATCTTGCCTCCTAAAGCGTTAGAAAAGTAATATAATGGGCTATTTTTTAGTATTTGATGACTTTTATGCTACAAAACATAGCTTTTGAATTGATGAGATCAAAATTAAAAGACTGATCCCCAGAATGAAACCATTTGCCTTTAGTAAGTGCAATGTACAGCGCCCACGTTGAATCTCACCCCTAACTAAATCTTTCCCTTGGAGCTGAATAATTCACAACTTTTGAAAGAAACAAAGAAAATAACTCGCAAAACGTAAAAATAATTTGAAAATTTCATAATTTTTTCTCGATAACCGGCGGAAAATGCTAATACTTCCATCGTTAATTATAAGTCGGCACAGAAAAGCATTTCAAGTCACGAAACTATCACATACGGCGATATTTAAAATTAGAATGAATTGCTGTAGAAAATTCCAGTCGGACGGTGTAAAATTTTCCATCACCTCTGGTCATTTGTTCAGAGTGTGCGAGGCAGATTCTAGATTAAAATTATGACTACTGGATGTACGAGTGGAGTGCCAGACTCTTCTACGCACTTAAGTATTCGTTTCATCGAAGTGTGTGAATTTTTAATTTATTAAGCATCTTTCGTGTATAGAAAAAACAGGGGCTTGAGGAAAAAATTCCTATGGGTTTGGTTGCCATCGTGTATAGGTTTGTTGTGGAAAATTCTATGGTACGTAAGATGCATTGTCGCGTAAGTAACGCAAATATTAGTTACAGACAGATTCAAGTGAACCGAACTGAACCGAATAATCATATAATACGAATGTGTTGATTTATGTCAAATTCAGTTAGTATGAATTTAAATGGAAATTTTGAACAATCTCGCGGATAATTTAGCAAAGGGTGATATTTTTCGTCAATTTTTGGACTAAGTTTCGAGTACGTTGGAAAAACAAAAGGAGATTCCTTACCTTTGGTAGATAAGTCAACCGGCGTTTGTGTAGTCGCCATGATATTGGCGGGAAAGCCGAAAACACTGGCGCCGCGCAATCAGTTAAACGAACCAAAACCCCGAAAAATTTAAAAAATTTTCATTTCAATAAAGGAAAAAACCGCGCAATTCAAAAAAACCACACGTGTTTCAATACGAAATATCACGATTTCCTTTAATTGAGCATATTTCCATCACTTATCGGTGGTCTAGTGCAGCTGACCTGATCGCACTCATTGAGAATCAAAAACTAAACGAAAAACTACAAGTTTATTGATGTTTTTTACCTTTTCCATCTCCTCTTCCATGGTTAAGGTCATGGACGAGAAACCATTAGCAAATTTATAATATATTCGAATAGACATTAAGTATATAGGGAGAAAAAAAATCTGTAGAACTCGTTACGTAATAAATACATAACGAGTTCCGGTTGGCGGCTTTACAGATTTGTAAAACTTACCTGGCCAGTTTTATACGTATGTAAACGTAAATACAAATACATAGACTATATCATTTTTTTTTTTACAAATTTTCATTTATATGTATTATTGGCGAGTAATCCTGAAGCAGATGTTTACACAGATAAATATCGGTATATCGATACCTGCACTAACCTACCTATAGGAAAAGTACAAAAATTCGTCTCAGATATAAGCTTACAAATTAATCTAACATTTTCGTGTCTGTCGATTTACATTTTCATGAATATCTATACGATCGACTTCGCATTTGACATTACTGTGAATTAATTCCGTGTCACTAGCCGAGTTCTCGAGATGCTGACTTACCTAAGATGTTTTGTTATATACGTTCTGAAATGAGATTCACGTGCGTCATTGGTTGATTTTTTTTTTTGCTCTATGTACACTTGTACTTGTCTTCCTTAGAGACTCGAATGGGGAAATGCATACACGATGGTTGGATTTTTTTCTCTTGTTTTTTGTTTTTCCCCATACATTCATCGTCTTTTAATACTCGTACGAGTATATCGGGCCCGTGAAACGACCCCACGCGTACTTAATGGGTATCGCGTTAATGGAAGTTGGAAAATTTTTACGTCATTGAGTTATCTATAACACGCCAGGTATTTCATACTCGCTAAAATATAATCCTGATGGAATTTTAAACACAGGTTTTCATCCTGGTCGTGATCTGGTTCCCTTTTAATTTCTTGCGAAGATTTTTTAATACGTCGATAGATTAGATTAACTTACCCTACACATTTTTGCATAATGAATGGTGTAAGGAACTTGACAGCTGTGTTTTGAAATTACCTACCTATCGAAACAGTGATTTGTGATTCGTCATTGGGAATGTTTATTTGGATCGAGAGCTGATGCGTATTTGATTGAGTTTTTTGAACTAATTTAATCAGAGTGGATTAGCGATTTGATCGGTTTATTTGTAGTTCCTTTTGAAGCTTGTCAGAAATCATTAAGAATTATTCTAATTGCGATATGAGTTGGGCATGAGGGAAGCGAAATAAGATCTCATTAAGCATTTATGGACTGTACAAAGACGGATATGTCTGGGTTAATTTGATGTGGAATATCTGCGAACGATTTCCTTGTTAGATGCGTTACTCATATTTTCTGAAGGCATAATTCGCAGTTCTGACTTATTTGGATGCTCTATCATTGAGAATGTGTGGTTGAGTATCAAAATAGGCAGTTGCAGTAAAGTTCAAAGTACAATATCATTCAGAATTTTCTGAGGTGAAAATGATTTTTTGGTCTTTGAAACCTAACTTTTCCTGGAAAAAATTCACAAAAGACCTCAAAGGATTTCTGCTAATTTTCTGCCAAAATACCAGGAAAAACTTTAAAACTATAAATAATTTGTTATTTCATCTTTGACTGAAAAATTGAAATCATGAAAAATAATTTCAGTCGATAAAAAAATGACTAACTATTCCGCTTGAATCATTTCTTCAGATTTTGAACTAAAAAAAAATTGGAATACCTATTTGAAGATTTTTTGGAGTACTGTATCATCTGCTGCAAAAGTATATAATCAGATTCCAGGGAGTGTAAAAAACCAGCCAACTGCAAAAAAATTCAAAAATGCCCTCAAAGAATGGCTGATAACTAGAGCTTACTATACCCTGGAAGAATATCTCAGCTCCCCGGATCAATAAGCATTCAAATTTTTTGAAATAACCTGGAATAGATTTTATGTACCTATAGTTTTAAATCCTTATCTTTCATGTTTTAATCATGTCTTTAATCCTATATTTTAAAGCTGAAATTTGTGTTCTATGTAATGCTTAACGTGATATGATGGCAGCAATGCTGCCACACGTAAGTATCTCAAATAAAGAATTTGAATTTTCAAAAAAATTTCAGTCTTGTTACTTTTTACTCTAAATTAAAACTTTTTCTTCATTTTTAAATTAATTTTGTTACTTACCTACATACATTCAAATATGTACCAATTTTATTTGACAATTTATTCATTAGGATTAGCAGTTAATACGGAATAGTAAAAGGTGGCCTCTCAGTCTGATATTACCAAAAATGTTTGTTAGGGTATTATTTTCTGTTGTCATTCTTTGTTATCAAATATACATTATGACTCAACGACTCATCAGCTCTTCACATTTCCAATTTCAAATGTACCATCACAGTACAACTTGGTGACCGACATTGGAACACCTACTTAACATAAGTGATGGAATACGCCATTCCCAAGCCAGTAATGTGTATCAAAGAAAAAATCATCTCTAAGTAAAACTTTAATTCAATCATTCTCAGCAACAACGGCAACATCAAAATCACCGACTCACACGACTTATGCCAGAATAATTTCAACTTCAATCTGCAAATTATGAGTATGACCAGCATGGGTGCAAGAATCCGAAACAATGTGGAGTAGTGAGCCCCATGGCCCATACGCTTTGTCAAAATTCACTCACCTCATCGAACAATTCAACTTACAATCTCAATGCAAATGTCAACAATTCAACTGTCCAGTCTTCAGTAGTATCACAATTTGCAATCTGGTCAGATATTCTCGTGAATCATCTTGAACCAGCATTTTTTCTTCAGAATTGACAAATTTCAACATCAGTCATCGACTAACCAATTCAAAATTAACTCAGTCTGTCTCGTAGTTTTTCAAAATTGAGGCTCCTCCACTAGAGGGGTTGTGCAGAGCTGATCAGATCCAATAGAGGAGACTTGATTGGACATATGTACCCAAATCTGATTTATCAGATTAGATCATGCCAAATCAGCTAGAGCTGATCAGATTCAATGAAGGATGAAGTGATTGGCTGGATCCAACCAATTCTGACAAAACCTGATAAAATTGGATGTGATCCAATCACTGTCTACCGAGATACTCCAATTTTGTCAACATAAACAACAAAAAATGGTTATATTTTTAACCAACAACATTTTATGCTTTTTCAATCAAAGGAGTAAAAACTTTTGGGAGATCATTGAAAAATGGTGAAACTTTGAAGCATTTCACTCTTTCAATTGAAAAGACAGAAGAAAACAATCAAAATATGTACTATGATTCTTTTGCCCTTCTTTTCTTGAAAAGTAGGTACCTACCAGAAACATTATTATTTTGAAAAAGAACATAAGTTTACCTATGTTTTTTGAGGGGAAGGGGAGGAAGTTGGGAATTGAAAATTTGAAAAAATCTGTTATCTATTGTGCAAAAAAAATTTGTTCAACATTTCAGAAAATTTTAGATTATATTGAGAAAAAAATGAAAATTGAACATTTTCAGCAAGCTAAAATTGCAACACTGTTTCCAATTGGAAATTTTATTCTTTCATGGAGTCTTGACTTTTTCAAACGTTTTGTACTTACAATCTATAAATTTGTCTTTCAATTTCTAGGTAGTTTTCTTGATTTAACGATTCAAGATCAGGACTTTTGAAATGAAACTCGCGGAATTTTTTCATAATAATTCAGATTTTTTTTCATTGCAATTTTTATAAAATTCAAAATATTTTTTTCGTATCGTGACTTTTTGTTTTTTTCTTCTTGTAAAATCCATATCTTTTCACGACTTGCCTACCTCTGCAGTTGTTTTTGTTTTTGTTTTCCAATGAGGTGTTCGTGTTTATGGTTGTTGTTTTGATAATCCTCGAGAATTATTTCTATTGTACCGTTATAAATAAGAGAGAGCGCGAGAGAGAAGCAATGGTAAGAAGCGGAAGAGGGCGAGAATGAGGATAAAGAACGAGGAAGAGGTTTTCTAGCAACATTTTCTTGAAAACACGAGTCTAGTATTTTTTTTTACCAGCGTTAGTTTCATACACAGAGATACAAAAAAATTATTTACAATCAATGATGTGTTTTTCTAGGAATACCTACGATAGTAGTAGGTAAATTTGATGTATACGATTTTCAAAATAATATAAATATAAGGAGCAATTTATTGAGGCTGCACCGTACTATTTAACCCCTCCACATTGCCAACGACCTTAGTAAGTGCATAATTTTTATTTGCTTAGATTTCAAGGAGTGTTATGTTATGAATGTAACGTAGTTATATGCATTTTATCATCTTGAATGAAGAAAAATGTGTTAGATGAATCGTTTTGAGCGTTGTATGTCCAAGGGCGCGTAATGATGTTGAACATGGCGCATGAAGAATGGTACAGATGTAATTTAAAAAAATTGACTAACTCGATTGTAAAATTTCCTCATTGTGGAGTGAAAAGATTAGTATACACAAGTGTAGCCAATGCACTATTCCTTCAGGGTAACATTTGCGGTCAATGATTCATTTTTGTTTATCGTATTTTCCGACATAAAATCATTACTTTATTACTTCCGCTATTTTGTAAAATTGGGAAAATTTTTCCATTTATTTCGGTTTTTTGATCCTTCTCAATTACTGTAGGTACCGTTTTGTTGTGTTTTGGAGAGATGAATGTGTCTTTAATTATAAGTTCGGTTGCGAACGTTATACAAGTTCAAATTATTGTTGAATTATAAAGTTGTTTTTTTTAATCTGATTGTAAATCGACGAGATTTTATTTCTTTTTATGACGTTATTTATAGTGAAGTATTTTTGACGTGGAAAAAACCATATACGATGGCGAGGAGGGGAAAAGAAATCAAGAGGTGTTTTTTCATCGTAAAATTTGAACACTTATTTTTAGAAATTGTAATCTAATCTAGCATTCAGGCTGTGGGTAATTTTGGGAACCATTACTAAAATTGATTTTCGAGGAAGATTTCTTCGATCATTATTTTTCTGACCGAGTTGCGTTTAAATTTATCGGAAGTGAAAAATACATAATTTTTGCGACCAGTTTATGCAGTTTCCCCATAAATTGCGAATTTGACACGTTATTCAGAGGAAAAAAAATGATTCAACCGTACGAATGAAAAAATTACGACGAATTAAATCGTCGTCGCAGTATCGATGATATACATAGTTAAATTATAATTCCTGGCGAATACGAAAACAGATGACAAAATGGCAATGACCAAATGATTCATTGGATTATGTACCGCTTTTCCAACCAGTCATCTCGGTATATGTAAAACGATTATAATCCGAATACGCGAGAATACGAGAATGGTGGCTGGTGGCTGCACGTGAGATATTTTCCGTTAGATTCGAATTTCCGTCGGATGATTTCATACGAAATTAAATTCTATTAATATCGCGATCCGCGATGTTGATTTTGAAAGGTACCCATAATTTGAAAACTCGATTCGGCGTGAAATTTCTTAAAGGGTACACGAGTGCGAAAGATGAAAAAGGGTTATCGAGTATCTGCGCTAATATCTGTAACCTTTTCTCAGCGTGTCGACGTCGTCGTCGTTTTAAATAATCAACTTCAAAGGATTCCAGCAAAGAAAAGAAATGACTTTTAGAGTTTCACGTAGACGAAATTTCGTCGCTATAGCTAAAAATGACGATGTCTCCAAAACACGTGGTTCGATTTCGTTTTTGCGAATATTTTCGCGATGTGTATAGGGATGGAAGATGGGAGGCAGGGAAGGGAAATAGGATAGTGTACCGTCAGTAGTAGACTAAGTAAGGTCGTACCTGACGCGAAGAAATCAGATCAACGTGTTGGTAGGTCTACTACGTAACCTTTTCGTCGAACAGGAAAAAAGACTTGTAATTGTTCAATGTTAAAACATCGATCACGAATGCCTTCACTTCGAACGAGCCACAGCTAATTACCCATCGTAGTATGTATTACCATTGGCCATTCATAAAGGAAATATAAGCCTAGATGCTAATAAAATAATTAATTCATGCGTAAATTTTAATGATATTTTATCATCTTTATCACGTAGTACACGGCGGCGGTGTGTATGGTACATGTACGATAATTATTATTCGCATGCGATACACGAACATTCGAACACCAGGTCGTCGATGGTGCTCCAACTGTAAGCTGTATACAATATACATACAAACAAACGTCAACAAAGTTTTCAAACACGACCCATATACGTATTCGTGTTCATCTCCCAAAAGTATATTAACCTGAAATTTTATCAATATTTATACGATAAGCCAGCCCACACGACAGGGAGAGGAGAAGGGAGAAGAGCAAGTACTAAAATACTCGATCTTGTACCTTGACTTTTTCGATAAACTTTTTTCATTCGTTTTACGTACATCTCAGCATTTTATTGTACTGTGTGCGTGTGCAGCGTGCAGTAAAAACAATCGAACGAGATGAGCTTTTTAATCACTCGAACACGTGCTCGTCTCTGTAAAGATTTCATCGTTGTGACATTGATTGGAAGCGAGCAAGGTGTTATCTCCAAGTAGTGTGCGAAACTTCAACTTCTTTCTGCTCTCTTCTCTTAGCCATGTAATACTCTCATTCTTATTTTATATACCCACATACCTGTCTTACGTAGTGTTTTTATGAACGAACAAGTGTATAAGACGAGAAAGTAATTCGCTGGCGTTGTTTGACAAGTACCAGGTGTCAAGTTCATTGTGTTCTAATTTAAATAATACGCGTACTCACGATGCCGTTTAACGGTTTGCAAATTACCACCGCATCTCGCCGCCTCTCGCTATTATTATGTCGAGTCTATTTTTAAATTAATTTCGTTTTCGTTCGTTCGTTCGTTTGGTTGCGCAAGCGTCTTGATTTTTGAACGAAAATGAACTTGAAATGATTATCGTGGAGAACTGGTTTTTTTATGAGGCGAGGGATGTTTGAACATTGTTGAACGTGTTTGATTCTTTCGTCAAAGGCTAACAAACTGCGTAAGGTGCGAATTGCAAAAGGGTATTGCGAGTTCTGTTTTTGGAATTGAGGGGTAGAGGGGAGAGGGGGTGATTCATACGGTATTCTCTCAGTCAGAACGGAGGAAAAGGGCTGTAATTTTGGCAGTGAAATTTGAGCTGCATAGTTTTCATTTAATTTTCTCTCAAATCAAAATTGACGAAATTGGCTAAAATTTAGGTACTTATATTCGTGATCTCGTTGATTGGTGAATCATTGACTAGCCCCAGAATCGCTCTCAAATCTACTGGTTTAGATTCAGATTCGACGACATGATCAAATTGATCACAATGGGTGTTTTTTTTTGGCTCTGAAATGTGTTTATGTGGTGATTATTCGGTGGTGATTTGTGGTTTCGGTAGGTGTTATCTTAATTTTTTTGGCATTGGATCCATTCAGTGGGAAGCAGCTGAATGGAGAATAATTTTTAGTACTATGTTTACCTTTCCCTTCCCATTCACTTGAAATTTCGAGAGAGTAAATTTTTTGTCTCTCCTCTCATCCCTTCCCTTCCTTTTTATTTGGAGCGTCGATCTCATTTTCCAATTTTTTTAAAAGAAAAATATAAAAACGAAACTTTTAAAAATTCCAAAAATTTTGTATGTTGCTTCAAAATTACAGATTTTACTCATTTTTTAATTTTTAGAAAATTTTAAAAAATGAAAAATTGACTATTTTCCAAGATTTTTTTTTTATTATTTATTCTAGTCTTGAAATTGATTTCAACTTCCCAAAAACGAATTTCACTACTTCAAACGACAATGTACGTAGGTACCATTTTTTCAGAATTTTGAATTTTTTCAGAAAACGACAGAAATTAATTTATGCTGCTAAAAATTGAGATATGGCTTATCTCGTCTTCTTAAAAAATTCATCACCTCGAGTCTCTTTTTTAAGATCATTTTTTTCCCGATGGGTAAATATGCTGGTGAAAAAAACACATTCAAAATGTCCTCATGGAAATCGGCTCAAATGTGGAACTCGTTGAACACGTTGAAGGCCCCAAAATGGGCCAAAATGGTAAAATTTAATTCGAGGAAGTTCGTATTGGTTTCCGGACTATTTTTATCACTTTTACTAATTTAAATACTTTTTTTAACAAAAAAAAAATGGTAATTTTTGGATTTTCAAAAATTTGCCAAAAATCGAAAAACTAATTTGGGTTGCTGAAAGTTTGATTATGGGGATTGCAGACCAAGCTCTCTTGAAAAATTGTGATTCAAATCGGAGCTGGACATCTCGAGAGGTTTTCTCGTCAATGTAGCAGGCATAAAAGTAACAATTTTCCAAAACTTTTTGAAAATTTTCAACCAAAATAAATACGAGGAGTGATCAGATTTTTTATTGACTGTAATCACTATGATTTTTCAGTCTGTCTGAAATGAAAGAGTCCCAGGACCTCTTGTGGAGGATTTTTTTAAAGCAGAGAACTTCGTTTATTGAAGAGCCCCATTCAAAAAAGGATCTCAAAAAGATTACAAATTTGAAAAAAATTGCGTTTTTCGCACAGAGACTAATATGCTAGACAGACATGAAACTGTACTCGTGCACTTTTTGTCGTACCTATGCGATGGAAAATTTTGAAGAAATATCCAAGCTATAAATAAACGCTTACTGTTCTGCACATCGGAATTTTTTCAAAATTTTTCCTCGTGGTAGTGTCGAAATCAATTTTTATTTTTAAAAAAACGTGTTTGCAGTTGTAATAAAGATTGTACGAATAGTAAAGATGGAAGGCAAAAGATAGAATTTTTTGCAGGAGCCTCACGATTGATTTTTCAAAAAAAAAGGAGAAGAGAATATTATAGGGTATTTCTCGAGTTTATCTTACTCGTATTTGGGTATACGTATTAAAGTGGTTTTCTTTTTATTTATACGAAAATGAAAGGTATGCGAATTTTTCAGAGCTTATTCCGCTTGGTGAATTTTTCATACGTACTCGACTACTTATCTCGTATGATATAATATTTTGAAATAAATTTTCTAAAAGTATATTGCGTTTCGTTCAACAACGATATAAACAGACTTTTTTTTTAAAACCACGACAGGGCGATTTAGTTAACTAATAACTACTCGTATTTACTATTTAACGATCAAATGTGTAAACAAGACGTCGATAATCGCGTCTTCGAAGGTCCTTACTCTACTAAAATCAAATCTATCCTAATTAAAATGTCAACAACGTGAACATAATTTAGATACCGGTCCCGGAACATCGCTCTATTCGCGATCTTAAAATGTCTTCTGTTTGAAAAATATATCAAAAAAATCATCTACTTGTGCTATAAACGTGATATATTTTTTCTAACCGGAAAATTACATCAATTAGTGAGATTTCGCGACGAGTGATCATTTTTTACCAACGGATTGTTAATGCGATGACGTCATAAACCATAGAAAGATTACTGTAGTAGCCACAGCATGAGTAGAATTTTCTGGAAATTGTGCTCTGCTCATCATAAAAGAAAATACCAACGACTTGGATGTATGATTTTTATTATAATTTGATTACACGAGGGGTGATCTAAGAATTTAACCTTGGTACTTTTTTGTACACTAGGTATCTATTTTGTACCTATATATCGAAAAATTTATGAAAGATCATCAGTGCGTGTAAGTTCTCGTTTAGCTAATGATCCTCATTATCGAGCACCGAGGGAAAAAACTAACGAGATTAAAATGCTATTAAACTGGATCATTCTCTATCTCTGATATAATATCTTTAGTCATCGACCGCAGCAGATACACTAATACCCCGAGGATAGACGAGGATTTACCATCCCTAAATCGTAAATCCGGTTGTTACTCGTTCTGCTGGAATTCAGGGAAAAACCACAGGATACGCGGATTAATTATCTTACATCTGGTATCGAGGGATTAAATCACCTCGGAAATGTTCACGGTTTTTTTCTGGACCATGTAAGGACGTCATCGGATGGCGCTTCCGAGTCCGAGTCAACGTCGATTAAATACTCGTATAATTTGAAGATTGATTGAGGCGTGTGTACTCGAAATTTTACGGTCTATTTTCCAGAAAATCATCGCGGTTTTATGAGATCAACGATACTCGTGAAGTATGTAAATCACCATGGGCGAATTATCCGCGTGCTGTGCGTGTGCTATATTTTACTGCCGGGTACTCGAATTGTTTACATAGATGGTAAATTTTACGACCAGATATAATCTCGTCGGGAATCCAGACGTAAATTTTATTCGTGAGTTCAAATAATGCGGAATTGGTTTTCAATAGTGCCATCGTTCGTATAGTAGGCTCGAGGAAAATTTAATTTTTATTCGACGATTTGAAAAGCGTTGTATTTAAGTAAAAGGGCGTACAAATAGAAAATATTGCCATCAGACTAGATTTGTACACCTTGTGTGCTGTTGGGTAGGTGCAGGTAAAACCTAACCTACCGCTACCGTACTCGCTTAAACCGCAATTCCGTAGCATTTCCGTTAATACCTGACGTGCTTTATTATTATCTTGAACTTGAGATCTTATGATGGTCACTATTGCGTGCGTCAGGTTACCTACTCGTATGTGTATGTCAAAACATATGTACCTATGTAATGTAGGTACGTTGTATGTACATACCATGTTTGCAGTTTTTTTGCGTTTACTTTTTTTTTTGATTTTTTATATTTTCGTTTTGAGCCTTCTTCTGAAGCTAATTTTAATGCGAGGTTATTAAGACATAGTTATGTGCATACGAGTATGTTAATAATTATACGAACGAAGCATTAGCGTCATTTTCCTATGTCAAAATTTGTTTATTTATTTATTACTTTACGTATCGATTATTGTTTTGTTCGCAAATTTTTTGTTTTCGAGTTTACCTATTTACTTGTGTTTGAAATTTGAAAAGGGATCATTTAGGTTGTTTGAATTCAATCGGGAATAAAACCAGATTAATTTATGGAAAGTAGACGATGTGGAAATATTTACCAAGTATTTGTCAATTTTCGCGAATGGCTGCTAAGTATATGATTGGTGGGTCTAGAACAGTGCAGAATGCAGATGGTAGGTATGAATAATCCTTTCGAGTTGTAATCTGGTTTTTGAATTGCATGAGAAATGGACTTCTAGGAAAAACTTGATGCTGAAAACACTGCCTATGATATTTTTCAAAAACAGCTGAATAGGTAAGGATGGAACATGACTCAAAATTGGCGTTTGGAATTCAAAAGATTTTCTCCAAAAATGCAGAAATATCGATGGTAATGATTTTTGACTCCTGGCCTCTTTTGCATCATTTTTAGACCATTGAGTGGTAAATTATTAACTTCTTATTTCCCATTTTTAGGGACTTATGTCCTGCAAGTAATTAAAAACACTCCTAAATTCGACTAAATGGTACTAAAAATCGATAAAAAACTGAAAAAGTTCTTGCATTGTTTATTAAAAATTAAAGTGGTCTAAAATTCAGTTTTTTCTCATTATTGTTTCAAGTTGAGAAAAAATTTGTTTTGGTAATGAGAGAGCTGCGAAAGAGCCCACTTTCATAAATTAAGTAATTAGTTAAAATTTTTAGAAAAAATATCTTTTGTATATCAAGACCCTTTTTGAGAGAAAGAGGGTACCTAAAACATCATATTATTTCGCCAAAATGACCAAGACTTTGGGTAAAATTTTGGATAAGAACTGTGGAAATAATTCTTTTGGACTTTGTTTAAGTTGTAATCATTTAGTGAAATATTGATTGGTCAAAATGTCCACCAATTTCATTAAAATTATCGAAACAACAACAACAAAAACAACATCAACAGCAGCAACAAAGATGTAAAATGATGTAAAAATTTTAAAAAGCGTTGCTCAAGTTCCTCTGAATTGTCTCACATTAACAAAATAAAAACACAAAAATTGGCATAAAATCATGTCAGTGATGGAGGGAAAAAAATTGAATATTACTCGTATCAAAATTGCCGGATAAGTAAATTGTTTAAATTTACAAGCCTCAAATATACCAAAAAGAGACTCAATTGACACTCGTAAATTGCCTAAAAAAGTTGCTAATGACGAGGAAAATTAAAATCTCAATAATTCTCCCAATCTCAAATGTTGAAATTAAATTTTTCGAGAGGAATAAGTATACTATCTTTGGGATTTTATAGGTTCTGCAAAAATTTTGAAAACGTCTTACGAAAGCCTCATTCAAGTCCTGCATTTCAATTTGAAAATTTTTTGAACACCCGTTTGTAGCTTTTTTTGACTTTTCTGAATTTCTGTAGAGGTTTTTCCTGCCCCATCTCTGTTTGAATGGTTTCCAAAACGTCTGTACATGTTTAGAATTTTTCAGGTGAATTTTTTACAACATTTTTTTAAACATTAATTAATTTTATAATTTTTATAGCAGTTTATGGATTAAATGATTGAAAAATTAAACAAAAAGATGACGATTACATATTTTTAATTAGTTTTATGATAACCTGCTACCAGTTTTTTTTTGTGTTTTTTTTTCAAAGATCGTTAAAGAGTTTGCGATATTTCATGTAATTTGATCCAATTTTGAGTCATTTTTTGTATGATTTTTTTCTGGTTTTATAGTCATTGATCAGTTTTTAGAAATTTTTTTTATTAAATAATGACAATGTTCAATTTTCTGATTTTGCAGAACTGAAATTTCTGATACTTTTTAGAGAAAGAATCGAGTCCAAAGCTTGATTTCAATGAATAAAAACTTTATAAAATTTTTTTTAAAAATTTAACGTAGTATTTTTGGTTTGAGGACTATCGGCTGATTAGCTCCCAAATCATCATTTTATCGCTCAATGTGTTTCTGCCCCATTTCGTTCAAGTTTTCTCTTCATTGAAGCATCATAATTATGTTGAAATTTTTGTTCTTTATTTTCATTTTTTTTTCATGTTTTATGGCGTATTCTACTCGTATATGAATTTTTGTCAAAATCCTTACCTACAAAAAACATAACCACACAAGTACGAATATTCATCCCATATTTATACTCCTTCCTCCTCCTCTCTAGAAACTCTTTTCTTGAAAAAATAATTTCTAGATTGCAGGTGTCAATTTTAGATTTAACATGCAACGATGCTAATGAGCCTAAAGTGAAGTTTCAGTTGAAATAAGTATGTGCTAAGCTATGGGTACCAATAATTATTGTTATCATTTTTCAACGTCCCTTCTCCTCACCTCTTCGTCCTAGGTTCTTAAATATCTGTACCTCCGTGCAAATGTAAAAACGTATTTACCTTTAAATTTTCAGCGTTTACAAACATCACATCAGCAAGAATACATATAATAAGCCATTTGCAAAACTTATTATGTCCCTTATAACTTTAACTACACTCATACGGTATTACAAGTAAGACGATTCTAGCTCATTTAACATCCGCTCATTTGAGAATAACAAAAAATCACGACGACGTTTTTTCTCGCGAACGATGCGGCGATGCGATGAGAAGAAAATACCGCAACTAGGAACTAGGAAGTACCTCTACCTATTTACCTACCTAATATCAGCAGTCAATATACGTTTAAAAATTTACCGCTCGTTTAAAGTTGAAACGAAAAATGCACGGAGGTAATTTGCGCCGATATGATATTAAAGGTAGGTATACGACGTCGACGGTGGTAGTAAGCCAGAGAGTCAAAGAGAGAGGTTGAGGTACCTCTAACGCGAATTTTTACGTCGACAAGTCTGCAGCTATTGCGAAACTCCGGTCGTTATAAAAAATTTACAGCTGAGAAATAGTACTATATGAAATATTTTGAACGCTCGCGTTCGAGTAATCTCGTTACCGTACATTTGGTCTGGGGTACGAGGTGGCTTTTTTTTTTTTCTCGCCTTCTTTCTATATACTATCGAAATGAATTTATTATAAAGTATACTCGCTGTATGACTGCGACTACTGCGACTTTGCGTACGTACAGAAAACTGTCACCGACAAGCTCAAAGGGTATTCGTTCAATTTAATTTACGTAACCGTGATTAATTATTATTTTATGCATATCGTACACTTCGAGTGCCTTTTTTTTCTGCTCTCAATTTTATAACGCTTTGGTACCCACTTTGTACAAAATGCTTGCAGCCTGACAGCGTACCTACGTTGCGAGAATGGATGAAATTTTCCAGTGTTTGGCTGTGGCTGGCGCTCGTCACCGAGGCTATTAAAGTGGTGCATTGTGACGAGGTGATTTGAGTTAATTACCACGGGCTATGCAAAAGTGGTAGCGATGGCGGGTCCTTTCATCGACAGTAAATTAGTTTTTGATGGATTTCCATCCGATGTGTGGGAATTTTCTGAGGAAATTAAATTTTACGACTTTGATAAGGTATATCGATGATGGTGGTGGTTAATGGTAACTGTGGCGTTAAATTTGATGATGGTGGTGTTTTTATCGCCCCGAATTCGATGTTTTTGTAAATGATGGAAAAACATGGATGGAATAATGTTGTGGTGAAAGAGATGTTTGATGAGAATAATGGTAGTGGGAAAACCAACTCCAAGAGGGTGTTATACTCAGCTGATGAAAAGGGAAAACTTTTCAAGCAGAAATATCTAATGACAAGAAACAATGTTTGTTTCGAAAATGAACGTAAGTAATTAAAATTATTTCTCGATAGATTTTTTTTTAATCCAAGCAAAATTTTCAACGAGTTGAAACAAAATTACTCTTTGTACGTCGAAAAGTCAACATTGAAGCAATCCGACACCAAACAAAGAAAATTTTCAAATTTAACGTGTAAAGTCCGAAGAAAAAAAATACCCATCTATAAGCTTCTTTCTCATCACCTTTTTAATTGGTCACAAAAGGCCTAAGATAAATTGTTATTTTCGCCATCGCCATTCGCCACTGATACCGTTGCACGCAAAATTACAAATTTCGTTCGTTGACCGAAACTTACCCGTGGAAAGAATTTCTTCATCTCGCTCGATCTTGCTTTCGTGCTTTTAATTAATTCCATTGGGGATAAGATTTTTTTTTCGTAAGGAAATTCGTTACTGTTTGAATTGACTTACGCTCCAAATTGCAAAATGTTTAATGAGCGTATTGAAAATTTTTACCAAAACCAGCCGACCCTGCGTGATTTCCCCCTCTTTTATTATATCTACAAGTTTGCCGTAGCCGGGAATGTAGCGAGAAGAAGATACGCAATATTGGGAATTTTTCCAATTTAAAAGTTTTTTAAACGATGTTT
Source organism: Planococcus citri (assembly GCF_950023065.1). NCBI lineage: Eukaryota > Metazoa > Arthropoda > Insecta > Hemiptera > Pseudococcidae > Planococcus > Planococcus citri. The sequence continues at coordinate 35,002,116 of NC_088680.1, forward strand.
CGAGGTTTTTTTGTTGTCCTTTGGACGTTACCTACGTTTCAAATAAGTACTAAATGGGTAGGTGTTAACGAATGAAAGTTTTTTTTTTCTGACATAAATTAAAATCCTCCGCGATATTAGTCGGAGTATTTTGATCAATGGTCTTGATTTGTGTGATCATGTAGGTTGCAGACGAGATGTATTGTATTTATTTATGAAGTATGGGGTTTTTTCATTGAATTGCATTTTTATATTTTTATTCTGTTTTCTGTTTATAGGTGAGAATATAAGTAATTTGGAAGATTAGTCATAGATACTTTTTGGATTTCTGATATGTGTCGGGAAAAAGAAAATGGGTATTGTAATTTTTAATCTTATAATTTAGTTTTAAAATGAAATGTGTTTCTTTCCATCATAATGACAGGAAAATGATCGATTAGTTATTCAGTAAGAATCTTCTGTCTGTAAAGAAACCTAGTTCATAGAAATCTTCAAAATTTTCTCATTATTTCTGATACCTTGACATGCTATCTCGACAAGTTGATGTGAAATTTGATGCTTGAAATTTACATCTACATACAACTATGTTGACCAATGTTTCAGATTCAAAATTTCTGTTTTAGTGTTTAAAAGTTCAGTAAACATTTAAAAATATGATCTTGTTTGAAGAGGAAAACAAATTTTTTATGGCATTGATAAAATTATTCATTTTTCCACAGTTTGGTTTGGTGTTGTTGATGATGATATGTTGATGCAAAAGTTGCGTGTCCACAAATATGTCAACACCAACCTCAACCAAATTTTCAAAGATTTTCCAAATTTAAAAAATGATGTTGATATTGTGGATGTATTTGTTGATATCGAATTTTGTTGTCAACATGAAGAATGTATTAGTTCAGTACCTACTCTTAGATAAAGTATTGCACATTTACCTATCTATCTAAAAAATTTATTGTTTAATTTGAAATTTGTGCCGACTATCCATCTGTACCTCTCAAAAGTGGCTTCTGCGTTGATGCTACTTTCAGCATGAGTAATGGTCAAGCAAACAATTTTCACATTACATAGCAGGAGGTCGATGTAAATTTCAAGCCAAAGTTGATTAATCCACATCTGTGACATTTGGGTCCCAAAATGTCGATGTAAATTTCAACACTGTGTTGGGCCAATTGTCGATGTGAATGCCAATCAACATTGATTGACAATTAGTTACTTACGTCGACATTTAGCTCAAAACATGGCCAAAATTCGCATCGACAAGTGGGATCCAAAAGTGGCAGATGTGGATGGGTTGACATTTACAGCGAAATTGGCTTGTGGTCATTGTTGTATGGCAGGGCTACATACTGATAAACATAAATGGTGTGGGTATCAGGTATTAGTATTTAGCATACAGTACCCAAGATAGTATTGGTATTTCGGTATTTTCCAATACAGATGTTATTTTGGTATTGGTACCTATTTCGGTATTTTGTGGATTTTTTTCAGTATCTGGTATTGGTATTGTACCCATCGACATTTTAGTTAACCTAGACCACTAATCATGCGCAAAATAACTCTATTGGTTATGTCGCCAACTCTGAGTAATAAACGAACGCAACAGCGCATGCGTCAACGAAAATTCAATACAAAATAATAAAGAAATCAAAAACTTTAAAATATTTAAAAATTTTTTGGGACTTACAATTTTTTTTTTTAAAACACTAGTTTTCCAATATGAAAATTTAAAATAGGTACCAAAATAATACCATTGAAAATTATTTCGGTATTAGTATTTTGGTATTGATACCATTTCAACAAGTTTATCGGTATTTTGTAGATTGGTACTTCGTCTGTCTGCTAATTGGTATTGGTAAAACGGTATTCGTAATTTTTTCAAAAGTTGCCAATATTGCTGGTATTGGTATTTTGGTATTTATATCGGTATACAGCCCTGTTGTATGGGAATAGACTATCAAATGAAATTAAATCTGGACCAATCTGGCATTGAAAATTGATTTTTTTGGCACATTTATTACACTGCTAAAAATAATTATAAGTCACCAAACTAAAGTTCTTAACATTTTTGTGCATTTTTGAGAGCGCTTATTGTTGGTTGAAGTTATAGCAAGTAGTCCCACTCTGATCAGAATTGCGGATAATAGAATAATTTGGTCAATGGAATGAAATGTGCCAGGATAGAACGTTTGTATCTTCTTACATGCAAATTTTATCGCTTATTAGAATAGAAAAAAATATTTCATTTGGTTAATACATAGAACTGATTAATCTTCAAAAACTGGAGAAAATCACAAATTTCAGCAAAATTTAACAAAAATTGGATGAAGAAGTGTTGAAAACATGTTGAAATACTAAATGTAACAAACTAAAAAAGTATTAAAATTGATTTCAAAAAACATCAAAAAGTGATGAAATTTCAACAAAATTTGGAATTTTGCATTTTTTCATCCTTCTGCTTTGTAGAGTAAAACACACTTAGTCCCAACTCGATTCTAATAAGTGGGACTCACTGTATTTATAAAAAATATCTACGTTCTATTATTCAATTTCATGAAATTTGAAATGCCAACCGAGAAATTCTGGCATGCTTTGTAGATTATAAAAAATCTTTTAATCGTGTCAACTGTGAGAAAATGTTGAGAATCTTAAAGAAATACAATGTTGAGGACAGAGACATGCAAATAATCAAGAACTTGTACTGGAATCAAAGCTCAAGTATTAAGAGAGTCACAAAGCCAGGTGCTCTCTGCAATGCACTCAATCAATCTTTGGAAAGTGCAGAATAATTCAGCTCAGATACTGAACCCACTGCAACAGCCGAACAACAATGGAACGATCTGAAGAAGCATGTTCAGGAGGCATATTCCAGCACCCATTCACCAAACGTCTCAAAACAATGGAAGCACTGGTTCTCTTATGAAACCATAGCAGTGATCGAAGAGCGATTGTAAAATTATGAAAAGAAAAGAAGTGCAATGTATTATAAAGAAGCGAGCAAGGCGGGGATGTCTTCTCTCACCAAGACTCTTCAACATATAAACGTAAAGGAGATTATTAAAGAAGCCTGAATTGAAAATATAATAGGAAATGTGAGCAAATTCTGATATTTAGAAGCTCTTATAAAAATAATGTTAGCAGAGGTCTTGGAAAAAATTAAGACATGAATAACTAAGCATGGTTACAACAATGAGGTTTTTTCCAATTCAGCCAATATAGATTTTACTCTTGTCTATTCTCACTTCTTGGTCCAGATCTGGATGGAAGCCAAAAATTCCAACGAATATTCCAACCCGCTGAGAAAATTGCATTTCCAGTATGACTCAGCAGAAAATCCACATTTCATGTCTAAGTATTACATATCAAACGCCTACATAAAATCGACCACTAGACCCATTATAATTATCTAAATAAAAATACGATGGAAAAAAATCCACGATTCGAATCAACATCCGCTGAAAATTCCCTTCAAAACGAGTATAAAGTCGACCACCTTTTGAGACAAAGCAAAACAGAAGAAAAAAACCGCACGCACAAATATCCATCTTCGGATATCGTAGCTGCAACCCTCGAAGATGCGATGTACGCGTAGTGGTTTCGCCTGCGGAATTAAAAACGCCCCGTTTGCACTAATATCTTGTTATCTGGTATGCGTATTTTAATTGAGACTGGAAAGAAATACGTCATACTGGGTCGCTGCTTCGGACAAATATTGTTCATTACGTAGTATAGAGGTATATACGATGACCCTGACTGGTTTCATTGCTATAATATACCGATGCACAACTAACTGGCTACCATAACTGAATTGGTATACTGGTAGCTGGTTCGATAATACATTTCACGTTGGTATATTTCTTCATCATATCTCGTACGTTAATTTTGTTTTCAACTCTATAATAATTTACATTTATGAATTCATGTATGTACGAGCACTGAGCAGCCACACGTGTATGCAGCAGCTCAGCACAGAGCCTCATTTTTCTAACGTGAAGTTCTGTACCGGAATAATTACCCTGCTGACGTAAGTGTGAGCGCAAGTAGCGGTACCGATGTTTTGATCAAAAAAACGAGAAGGAAAACAAAATTTGGCAGAGAAACTCGGTTTTAGGTTGAGGTAGACGCGGTGCAAGGTCGATATTTTGAAACATATCGATCAAAATAAGACCCTGGAGGGAATCCCTCGCAGAAAACTGTGTTTGCATTATGGTCACTCCTTCGTACTGCGAACGTCATCTCGAGGTGTCAATTGCGAAATGCCTTTGATAAAAATATAGTCTTCGGTGCAGTGCGGACAGCAAACGATGAAACTGCATCGTGTAAACACTGCTGCATAAAATGATGTTATGCAATGAGAACGAGAACATGCCACTGTTGAGATGATATGTGGCAAAATTAGAATATATGAGACGACGACGCAAGGTTAGCCAGACGATCATGATCTAAAATACTCGGGCCTCTACCTATAGTGGACTCAGCGAGATATCAACCATCGAAGAACACACGTGATTGTCGTAGGACAAATTGAGACTCGTGCTCGTTTGAATTTTTGCCCTAAATTTTGGAAAAACTTTTCTCTCCAAGAGTTCACGTGCTTTAAAAACGAATCGAACAACTTTCTCAGAAGGTAAATTAAAAGAGATCGACGAACTCGTGGCGTGGAAAAATTAAAATTGGCCACGTTCCTAAAAACTTGCAAGTAGCTGATTTTCCAATCGAAACTGGTGGCTCTTCCCTGCCTCGCCTCATCCTTCTCTCATCCGGTTATTTATAGAACTTTCAGTTAGCGAAACGTTTAAATTGCTACATAATTGAACTCTCGGCGAGTTTTTCGAAACATCGATTAGTATACCTACTTCACATTCATTAACGAATCGGCGAGAATTAAATAGCCTATTTTTCTTCCAAAACGGAGGCATTTTTCCTCGTATGCTGTTTTTTTTTTTCTATACTTTGAACGTCATTCCCGTCTGCATAACTAATCGTACTCTTAAGTACGTTTTCGATGCATTAGCCAAGAACGTGCGAGCGTATCGCGAAATGCACCCAAAAGAAAATCTTTCACTGGCCTTGACGAAGGCCAATGCACGAACACGCTGAATCTTGGGTCATGTCACGGATCATCGAGTTCGTGATAAACGAACCTCTATCTCGTCTTTGAAAGTACCGAAATTTCGATCATTTAAAGTTGTTTACGTTTTTGTACCTTTTTTCTCACTTTGTTTTGGTTTTTTTCACCACCATCTTGGCTACGCGAATGCTGTCAACCTTGAAATTACCAAAAGTTAGGGTAAAGGGTAAATAAGGCATTTCTTCGGGTTGAAATTTCCTCCTATATAAGGAGAAATATTAAAGAAACGCTTATGTAAGCTCAGCGACCTTGCAAAGTTGTGATCGAATCGACTAAAACACCCATCTTTTTTATCGATTATTCGCCACATTAAAATATCACACGCCGTGTACATCTTGCAACATCAGACGCTGACCTTGCGATATGTGCATTAGTATCTATATAAATCCAAAACATACCGAAAAATAAAAATAAAATACGCTAAAGGCGCTGATACTTGATTTGGGTCAAATGGTGGTCGATTTTTAATTTATTCGCCCAATTTTGAGTTCAAATTCTTGGACTTACATGGCAAATTTCTCAACTACGGAGGCAGCAAGCTCGTGTTCGATTTTGGTTCGCGTTTGAAGATGAATTTTGATTAAACTCGTTTGATTCGTACAGGTCTAGGTTTAGCTATGTACATTTCGGGCTACCTATCTGTTGACCTTGGTCAAGATTCGAGGCTGTCTTACTTAGATGTTTTAAAGAGTTCGCTTAGTAAGCATTTTGGTACAATTGTCAAGCTCAGCGCAGCGTCTGCGTGACATAGCACACAGATCTATTCCAATTACGACCTCGTCTCAAAAACTCATCGTCGATCGAGACGATCGAAATAGGCGAAAAATTACCAGAAAATGGCTAATAAGAATTCTATACAGAAGAAGAAAGCAATTAACCTATTTGTAACGTAGATCAGACGACGCCTGTCGATGGCATAATCTGTACTACGAGTAGGTAAGTGTATTTGGATGTGTACTCTATGACGATGACAATAAATTCAAATCAAAGTATAGGTACGATGAGTAGCACGTTCGCGTACATATGTAAACTCTGCAGCTCGTATATGTAGTACTACACATACCAAAGTACGTAATTAACGTATCTACGCGTATCAATATCGTTTTGGTCTAATTGAAATCGCACCTTAGACTCGATAGCCCATTTCAATACCTAATAAATCTTTGATATGTAAGTATAAGATTTTATAAAAATGTGAAAAAAATCGGAGGAAATATCATTATAAAATATTTTCTATTTACGTCAATGCTTGGTTAGTTAGTCGCATTGCATTGTGTACTCTTATGTGTCTACGATATATTCAATTCGAACGGCATTGGAACTTTCAAAGACGATTATATATTTTTAGAAGGTAATTATTTCCTCGATAAAGTTATCAGAGAGCTGAGATAAAGCGTAAAATTGTTTGCAAGATGAGTATAGAAAATTTTCTGTGTTCTCATTCGATAAATTACATAGGTACAGGTACACCTCTAGAACTAGGCTAGGACCCACCCGCTGCTCGCTGCGAGTATCTTAATCGATTCTCAAAGTTTATCGGACCATCGCATCGGTGCTCGACGACTTTTAGTAGCTCGACGTACCTATAGGTAAAAGCCATTCGTCATTTTGAAGCTATTTTTTGATTGATAACCGATTTTTTTTTTAAAGGACGAATCCCAGCGTAATGTAAATATCGTCGCTGGTGGTGGTTTTCGTGTACCGTACCCCATGTGGCATGTGTCTGAGTGACCGAAGCGGAGAGTAATTTTTTTTTCATTTTGGTTTTACTCGTCAGGTAACAACGTGTCATTGTTTGATGGCTTTTATCAATTTATGGTCATTAACGTGTCCGGTGTGTGGAAATTTTTTTTGTTTTGTTTATCGATTTTTTGGTGTGATGGGAGGGGGAAGAGAAGGGAAGAAAATGGATGAAAATGTCGTGTGTTTAGACGTTTTGGTGTGAGAATTTGATATAGGACGATACCTTTAGGATTGGATTTTCAAATGCTGATTTTCACATTTTCAGTTTGAAGTTATAAATTTTTAATATAGAATTTTCAAAAAAAATTTCTTAATTGACATTTAATTTGAATGGTAGGTATGAAGTCGTAAGTTTTTGTAAAGTTTAATTAAAATATCAGAAAATTGTATGAAACATTAATTTTTTTGAATTTTTTATTTCAACTTGTTTTAAAAACTGAAATAGGAAGCTTTACCCCGAGAAAATATTTAACAAAAGAAAGAACGAAAAAGTGAAAAATGATCTTGCAAGTTTGATTGTGTTCAATTAGGTAAAAAATATCTACCTAATTTTTTTTCAATTTCGTGAATCTAATTTTGACATTTTTTAATTCGTTTCATTTTCATCCCAAATTTTTCTATAACATTTTCATTTCCAGTGTAGGTATGTCATTTTGCTTCCAGCTTTGTTTAGATACCAACTTTTTTTCAAATTAAAATTTTTTCATTTTTAGGTCTTTTTTGTACGTCATTTTGGAAATTACTTTTCATTCTTTTAATTTCAATTTTCAAACTTTTAATTTCTTGGTTTCTATTTTTTTTTTGTTTTTTCAATTTCTGAAAAAATTATTATTTTGTTGTTTCAGGCTTGTTTCAACTTCTTGTTCTAGTTTAAGTGTTTTGGTTTTGCCAAATTGATGTTCATTTTCAATTTGTGAGGTTTGGCTTTTAATTTTGAAATTTGTGTTTTTTTTTTAGGTTTGATTTCAATTTTTATTCAAAATTTTTGTTTGTCAGCTTATTTTATACCGATGTAGAACAAATTGGTTATTTATCTATTTTAACCTTATTTTTGTTTTTGAATTCACTTTTTGAATTTTTAGTTTGGTGTTTTTTTTTCTTTAAATTTTATTTTATTTATAAAACTCTTCCTTTCAAGCAGCCCATTTCAAGCTGATTTTCAATTATTGTTATTTCAGTTTCTGTTTCTATTTTTATTTTTTTCTAGTGTTCATGGTTTTAATTAAATGTTTTTTGAATCTTCAATTGTTGAGTTTCATTTTTTATTAGTTCAGCTTTCATTTTGTGAGCCCAGTTATGTCATCCCTTTATTGTTTCAGAGCAATTTTCATTTTTCAAATTAATTTTAGTTTTTTTGTTTAAATTCTTTTTAGTTTTGATTTCAGTTTAAAATAATTTCTATTTTTTTCTGTACGAATTTCATACTCGTAGGTAGGTACCAGAAAAACATCTTTTAAAAAATAATTTCACGTTTTTTGCACTCATCAATTTTTTTGAGATGGTGGGGGGGAGGGGAATAAGATAATTTTTTTGAAGTGCCTTTTCTGAATTCTAAAACACCATCAGAATCGTTACCTCTTTTACTTGAATCATTATGTTAGTAAATTAAAATTGTTCCCTCTTCCATCCCCTTCCCACAAAATTCAAACCTAAGGTGGTATGTATGTACTTTCCGGGTGCAGTCCGAATTGTGGTGTAAGTGATATTATGAGTGTGAGTGTGTTGTGTGAGTGTAAATGTCATTTGTTTGGGTGATAGAGTGAAACTTCTCCGTGGAAAAATCGTGTAAGGGGGAGGGGGTCATTTGAAAACCAATAATTTGAATTTTGACTGATCTCTGGAAAACAGCTCTATTTCAGTAAATCCTCGATTATTGTTCGTCTCTTCCTTCGTTCGTTTTCAAATTTTACCCCCTCTTTTCTCTTTTATTTGAAAAGTTCATTTATCTAGATATTATCGAAGCAATTCCTTTCAATTTTAATTTTCGTTAATAATAATGAAATTTATACTCATCTTTAATGTAAAGTTCTTGCATTTTTGATATTTTCATAATGCCAGATGTACTTTCAGTCTCCTCCTTATTTCATTTTCAGACTTTTAGAAAAATTTCTGTTTAAATTTTTTTTCACTCCCTCGCTCTTTAGATTACATTCTTGATTCTATACGCTCTTCTAATTCAGTTTTTATATTCTGCCGGAACTAGTCTCTAGTTGAAAACCCCACGAACTCATTTTAAACATTTAATTGTATTCTGGTTGGTGATCTATTGGAGAAATTTGATGATTCGAAAATGCTGCGAATAAAATTCTAGGTCACCAGGACTTTAAATTTACCCCATCAGTCGTTACGTATACGTATAAAATGTACTTACCCAGTCACCGATATATTATACCAATAAAAAAGTCAGTGGGTAGCTACAGCTAGGAAAGGTACGTATTACTCACCTGAAACACAGAGAAGAAAAAAAATTGCCACTCATTAATAACGTCTAGGTATTAAAATATAGTTAACCAGTTGGCTCTCGTAACACGGGTCAACTTCATATTTAATTTGGAGAATAAATTAAGCACATAAAGGAAAAGAACGTATCATAAAAGCCAAGTGTAGCCATTAATGCGCGCATAAAGGGGGTGTGTGATTCGTCACAACAGCACCCTAAGGAGGTGTTTTTTTTTTCCTCCCGAATATGCGGAGTGTGTAAAAAATCGTACTTAATTAACGCTTTCACATTGTATAGGTAATTAACACGCGACAATTATGACCCAGCGGCTGGCGAAATTTAACACCTTATAAATAGCTGGTACCTTGACCACCATAGGCAGTTAAAATAGGTATAGGAATACGTATTCGAGTCAAGTCGTGATGAAAAATTTACCATATGCGATCAATTACGAGCGTCTAGTTTTCGATCGTGTGTGGTTAGATTAACGTACCTATGAAAAATTGGTTTTGTCAAGAGGCATATACACATACTAGATGGTGTAATTCGAGGAGTAGTTACATCGTTGTCTATCTTTTTTTTTTTGTCCATTCATCATCAATCAATATACATAGATATCTGCATAGAAGTAAAATTCGCCCGGTTTTTTTACGATATGAAAAAAAAAACGCATCAAGGTTGGCGGCTCGTTGACACTTTTCTTTTCTCTGTCAATGGTATGGACCATTGAACTCTACGCACGTTATACGTACTATAAATGTACCCATCACTATGCATCGATTGGATATAGCGGCGGCGACCTTTTGCTGATGGTGAATTTGATGTAAAAAATGTATGAAAAATATACGACTATCTACGCATATCGACGAAGGTCGCGCACACATGTCGCTTTAACAAGATGGAAATTCCCCTGCCCACTTCTCGCGATCCATTACCGTATACTGGTAACGGTTCCCCGGTGATACGTCGATGTATTTTTAGACTCGCGAGTAATTTTTTTCCCCCCTCGTTACCGTTTTATTGTGGAAAATATATCTATCGAGATATAATGCGTAGATATGGGAAATTGCGGCAGAGAAAAAGAAATGATTCACTCGAGATATATTTTGAAAAATTGCATGTACGAGTACCTGGTGTATTTATGGATGACAAATGGAAAACAATGAGAAACTACGAGAAAACCTTGGCTGAAAATTTACTGAACTGGTTGCTCAATTTCCGGCGACGACGACGACGAAGCTGCAACTACGACATGGAATTTTTTGTTTTCCAGCATCGAGAAAGTACGATGGAGACCTTGGAAAATGCACCGTATGGTGATCTTCGTCATCGAAAATGGCTGGTGAAAAAGTTGGGAAATTTCGAAACAGAGTACTATTTCCCACCATACGATGACTTCAGCTTCCTCATTTTCATTAAGACCATTGAGTTGTATAGAGTATTCATGTTTATATTACGAGTATAATTATCGTATACTCGTGTCTTTTGGCTGCTCTTGTGAGGGGCGATGACGACGTCGTCGACGTCGACGTTGACAATGAACCGACGCCGATGAACTCTCGGTGGAGTACTTTCGTATTTTAAATATTATGTTCGGTCTCCGGTTTGCAACCAAGGTGAACATCGCACAGATATGAGGGTTTTAGCATCGCTACTGGACCAGGTGTGCGACGATTATAGAGAAGGACGACGATTTTTGAGATAATTAATTCGCTTCTTACGACAGCACACTACCATGCACTACCGGCAGCAACGCGGCAACAGCAGCAGTAGCACAAACAGCCCAAAACCAGCCACACGGTCTAATTTATCGAAAAAATATCTTCGCCGGAGATGAGGTATCGTTTTAACGGTGTATACGAATAACTCTGCGCCAGAGTAACTTTAATTGATGAGCTTTGATGTGTCAAATCTTAAGCTTTTTATCGCCTGTGTAGAGAGGCAAAAGAGACAGAGATGCGAGTAAAGTTATACTCGAACGAGTTTTCGCTCCGCTCGCGATACCGTTAACTCAATCACGTCGAAAACCCCAGTCCATATATTTTATCGGGTTCGAAACGTATACCTATGTACCCTGTTTTATACGAATATACGAGTACCTACTACCTACCTAGCCAATACCGATTCGAATCATGCAGCAGGATGGAAAATAAGGCTCACGTTTCCTCCTCATACTCGTATTTCGAAACGTACGACGTGTTTTTCCGGGTATTTTTCTCATTTTAAGAGTAATGATGCGTATATTTACGTGATAGATTCGATTATTGGGGATGTTTTTGTAATAACGTCGCTTGTATGAATTCATTCCTAACTTACAGGTCACGGATTGGCATATTGTATAGGTTGGAAATAGTTGATTGCCCCAGGAATCAAAAACAAAAGTTTAGTTCTGTAAGAAAAACAAAGTTCACTACCGGAGGTTGTTTGGCGTCGTTTATCTGCCGAGGAATTGGTTTTTAGGTAGAATAAGCTTTGTAATTTTTTGTTCTACGTTAAATTTTTCTCTAACTGATGCAACAGAAGTGCTTTTGATTTTGGAAGCTAGCTGATGATGTAAGGAAACTGTCTCCAAAACGGGGTGCCCATTCTCTGTAGAATTAGAAAAGTCAGTGCAGAATTTCACCCTTCTGGAGAAGTGATGAGAATCAATTGAAAATTTAAAATTTTCACATCAAAATCTTGGAATTTGATAAAGTTAAATATTTAATCAGTAAGTAATTAGGTAAAACTTCGGATTTTACCATTTTTTGTAAAAAAAAATATTCCCCTGCTTTCCTTACCTTTGTTGTGTATTCTTGCCAAAATATTCAAAAAATGCTGATTGTTGCCTCAATTACCGAAAAAGTCCTGTATCTTTTCAAAATTATCAAAAAAGTCCTCTTTTTTTCAATGAAATCTGTTGGAAAGTTTCATTTTTTGTCGAAATTATCGTAAAGCCATTTTTTTTTCAAAAATTGGTAATGAAATGCTTTTTTTTGCAAAAGGATCCAAAAAGTATTGATTTTCGCCATCACTATCCTTAATTAAAGTCCAGTTTTTTTCTCTTTCAGAATTGCCAAATAAAAGCTCGTTTTTTGACAATATTGTAAAAAAATCAGTTTTTTTGCCCTAATTCCCTCTCTAAAAACAAGTTCAATGTTCCACCATTATCTCCAAAAAATTGATCTTTTTCTCCAAAACTGCTGAAGAAAGTTGGGATTTTATTAAAAATTGTCAGAATGTTTCATTTTATGGAAAGGTTGTCAAAAAGGTCGCATTTTTGCCAAAATTGCTGAGAAATTCCTGTTTTTTCCCCCCAAAGCTGTCAAATAAGTCCTGTTTTTTATTTTAATTTTCCAAATAATGCCCTTATGTTTTACGATAATTGCCAACAAATTCATGTTTTGGCCAAAATTCTCGAAAAAGTCTCAATTTTTCTCAAAATTATAAAGTTCTGATTTTTGCTAAAAAAGTTTCTGTTTGTTGTCGAAATTTTCAAAAAGGCCAGGTTTTGTCAAAAAAAAGTCCTGTTTTCGCCAAAATTACTGAATAGGTCAATTTTTGTCAAAAAAGTCCTGTTTTGGCCAAAATTGCCAAAAAGGCCAATTTTTGTTAAAATATTCAAAAAGTTCTGATTTTTGTCGAAAACGTTTCTGTTTGTTGTCAAAATTACCAAAAAGGCCAATTTTTGTCAAAAAAATTCAAGTCTTCGCCAAAATGACTAAAAAGGTCAATTTTTGTCAAAAAAGTCTTGTTTTGGCCAAAATTACCAAAAAGTGACCATTTTTTTGAGAATTGTCAGAAACGTTCGTTTTTTTTTTTTACCAAAATCATTAAAAAGCCCTATTTTTTGGGCACGCTGCCATTGAAAGTCCAGTTTTTTATTTATGTGAAAAATTTCTGTTTTTAACAAAATTGCCGAAGAATGTCGTCTCAGTTTTTATCAAAATTGTCAAAAATTTCCATTCGGTGTAGAAATTACCAAAGAACCCAATTTTTTATTAAAAAGTCCTGTTTTTTACCAAAATTTTCAAAAAGCCCCAATGTTTTTCAAAATTACCAAAAATGTCCTTTTTTTTACAAAAGTTGTCGAAAAGTCATTTTTTACCCCAAAATTTCATAAAAAGTTTAGTTTTCTGTTAACGTGAAAAATCTTCCGTTTTTCGCCAAAATTGCCAAAAATGGCTCCATTTTTTGTCAAACCTGTCAAAAAGTCTGATTTTTTGCCCAGATTCACATGAAAAGCCACGTTTTCTGTTTGCGTCAAAAAAGTCCTGTTTTCCACCGAAATTTTCGAAAAAGATTCAATTTTTTGGCAAATATATCAAGAAGCCCTATTTTAGTCAAAAAAGTACCTATACTTACTACAGCTAATGATTTTTCCAAAATTTCCAAAAAAAGTCCTGTTTTTGCCAAAATAATCATTTTTCCTTTATTTTACATATTTCATCAATCAACGTTTGTAGTTTTCCATTTATTTTTTTTTTTTTCATTTTTTCAAGTTTCTTCAAAAAAAGATACATTTTTAGCCCCTAAAAAAATTCTGATTTAAATTAATTTAAAGCCTCTTTACCAAATTGACCCCCCCCCCCCCAATTTGAGTGTAATTGCTATTTTTAGGGTCTGGAAAATCGAGAAATAGATAAACAAATGAAAAGTAACAAATCTAAGGATACAAGTAGCCATCACTTGGTGGAACTGTCTGTTGCTCCGAGAGGGGAACTCTATCTCTACACATGCTTGGAACTCTAATCGACCCCGAAAGAAGCCGCTCATTTGCACCTGTGACCACTGGAATCTTCTCAACTTCCTTCTTTTGTAAGGCTATTCATTTCTTAAAGAAGTTGACCTTATCAAAGTGGTTTCATCGATATCGTATAAATGTACGATTGAATTGATGGATTGAGCCACCAATTCTCGGAATCGTCAAACAAAAAATCGCGTTATTCTTAACCTAACCGCATAATTATTAACCAGAGCGACATTCGGCATAAGGTATCCATGTTCAAAGTGGTTCGCATATTTGCACGTGTGACTTGATTCACGTATGGTGAAATTATACCAGTAAAGTGACCTTTGGGCTGGCAAAATGACTCAGATGCGACCTCCGTGTATCACTGTACAATGTACAGAAACTGGTGTACTGAAGAGAATTATGTGCGAGATGAGCAGACAGTCTGAAGAGGTGTGGAAGAACGGTATTGACCTTTGACGCATTCGATTATCCAATACTCGAGTGGAATACGTTTTGTACTATTTTTCATTCATTTTGCAACCCTTTTCTTGGTATCTTCTGTGATTCTGATGTGTCGTTGGAAATAGTTTGTTGATTGCTGGGTTGCAATGAGAGTAAATCTCAGAAGGAAATACCAAAAATGTAAGTATGTTATCAATTTTGGAATTTTTCATCAATATATCTAACCTATCAATTCGATTATACTATTTTCAAAACCAAAACGAATAGAAAATAACGTCATTATCTCAAAACTCATTAAAATAGTATAACAGATCCGTCAACGACGACGTAACTGCGTGAAAAAACCCAATTTAGTTCCATAAGCTACGAAGTGAAGAGTAATAGGGAAATTGATATAAAATTTTTTGCCCATATTAGGACTCAAGTAGGTATTTAAAATGCACACCGGCGTAAGTATACGTACGCACTTCTAAAAAAAGCCAAGGAATAGATAAAATTCTATTCTGGGAAATATATATTGGTCAACTTGAGACGGATGGAAAATCACATACCTGTAATGTTTATCTGGCTGGCAATACGATTAGTCAATTCAAACCAGTTCTTAATACACGTGCGTGTCGCATTGTAGTCTGCGGCGTCGTTGTCGTTGTACTTTTGCAGACTCACATCGTTAACTAGTTCGGTTTGCTTGCTGGAGATGGGCAATATGACGCGAAAAAATACGCCAAATAGCATGGTTAAATCGCGAATAAACACCTCGGGTGTAATACGAGCACTCGAGAAGAGTATACCTAAATGAGCTGCCTGACGCACTTACAGGTGATCTTTATGGCTCATCTATAAGTACTCGCGTAGTTGCGATTGAAACTCGAGTTTGAGGAGAGAGGAGCAGAATTTGCATAAATACTCTCGTATACACGGGAGCTAATTTTAATGAGAAAAATAAACGTGTTGGCGCGTTAAACATACGCTGGATTATTTGTACGGCGCGTGTGTACCTAAACCTATATACTGTGTACTTGTATATTAATTTTGCCGCATCAATGCATCAAGCGTGTGCCTCTGTGCGCCCATCAGCAGCCAACCAGTCACCAAAGGTGTTGAAATATCTCTTTAAAAATGATTAACTAGCATGACAATTAACATTGTACTCTCGAACAACGTATCTACCTTGAAAAAGTCATAAAAAATAACCATTATAAACCAGTTCGATCTTCGCGATGCGGTCTTCGGTGCTCGATAAAGTCATAACAGATATAACTACGTGTTTAAGGTGCGGTGTATCGTCTCCCCTTAAGGGTCATAACCTTTCAAAGCGGCGTTTGCGTGATGATTGTTTTTTTTTTTTTCATTCATCTTGCTTTATGGGTTTTTGTAATCGCCACTTAAGAGCGCCTTGAGGGGTTGTACAAATAGATTAAGTAATTTTTATGGAATTTGGATTTATTTTTGGATTAGAATTTTGGGAATTTAGCCATTTTGAACTTTTTTAGTTCGCAAAAATGGGCTAAAATTGAAATATTTTCGTTGAATGAAATTTGGAATTTTTCTTCCTGTTGTTGCTGTAATGCTTGAGAAGTGAACTGAGCGACATTGGAATTGAAAATGTCTTGCACAAATTCCCATTAGATACTCTGGATAATAAAACTCAAAAAGGAAGCAGCGTATTATTATTTCATTGCGTATATAGTTCCAGTTCTGGATGCCTGTGGCTAATTTTCTGTGTAATTGAGTAAAGTGCTCGAGCATTGCTCAATACCCATCTCGAGTTTCTATTAATAAAGATCATCTCATATTTTTAGAACTTTGGGCTATTTTTTTCAATGAAAATTTAATAGTTTACTGAATATATTTCTTGAGTGAGTTTATTCGTGATGTAATCGGAAAAGAATAGGAAATTTAAAATCCTAATTCAAAAGTATATTTTGAACATATAGGCACAGAAATTTTGTTAAAATGTGAAAAAAGGCCTCAAATTTTCAATAATTTAATAATCTTAATGGTTTTTGATTTTTTGTTCATGTTTTTTATTATTTTCATTTTTTTTTTTTGAAAATATTTTGTAGCTTATTTTAAAATTGCTCCTCAGTTCTCATGCCTTTGGTTTTTTTTGTAATCGTTAAAGTGGAATACTCAACACGATTCAAGTTGAGATCAATTTCAAATACTCACAAGGGAACCTCTTGAGGTGTTTGGAAAGAGCATAACCTAAAACCCCCAAAACTAAATTTTCAGGTGCCCAAGTCCATTTTTCAATTTTTGGCGAATTTTTGAAAATTCAAAATTGACCGTTTTTGGCGATTTATGCTTTTTTTTTAAAAAGTACGTACTTGATCAATAAAAATGGTCAAAATAAGTCCCAAAACTAATATTAATTACCCAAATCCAAATTTCACCATTTCCAGCCATTCTGGAGCCTCCAGCGCGATTTTTCAATTTCTCCAGAATTTTGAATTTGCTCCAGAAGGCGTGAATACGAAGTTGGGCAGCTAAAAATCGAGTTGTGTATTATACTCGACCTGTTTAACGAGTTTTTCTACATTTGAGCCGATTTTGGGATTGACACCTCAAGAGTGGTTTTTTGACCAACTTTTTTCAAAATTAAAAAATCAAAAAAATCAAAAGTTTCCCGTTTGTGTGGAAATTTTCGACGCGAATCGCTGCATTTCGTCCAAAACTAACCCCCCCCCCATCCAAATTTCACCATTTCCAGCCATTCTGGAGCCTCCAGCGCGATTTTTCAATTTCTCCAGAATTTTGAATTTGCTCCAGAAGGCGCGAATATGCAGTTGGGCAGCTAAAAATTGAGTTGTGTATTATACTCGACCTGTTTAACAAGTTTATCTACATTTGAGCCGATTTTGGGATTGACACCTCAAGAGTGGTTTTTTGACCAGCTTTTTTCAAAATTAAAAAATCCAAAAAATCAAAAAATAACCGTTTGTGAGGAAATTTTAGAAATTTGCGTGAATCGCTGTATTTTGTCCGTAACTAACCCCCCAAATCCAAATTTCACAATTTCCAGCCATTCTGGAGCCTCCAGCACGATTTTTCAATTTCTCCAGAATTTTGAATTTGCTCCAGAAGGCGTGAATATTCAGTTGGCCAGCTAAAAATCGAGTTGTATATTACACTCGACCTGTTTAACGAGTTTATCCACATTTAAGCCGATTTTGAGAGTGACACCTCAAGAGTAGTTTTTTGAGGTGTCACTCTCGTTCCAAAATTCAAAATTCTGGAGAAATTGAAAAATCACGTTGGAGGCTCCAGAATGGCTGGAAATTGTGAAATTTGGATTTGGGTAATTAATATTAGTTTTGGGACTTATTTTGACCATTTTTATTGATCAAGTGCGTACTTTTTTAAAAAAAAAACATAAATCGCCAAAAACAGTCAATTTTGAATTTTCAAAAATTCGCCAAAAATCGAAAAATGAACTTCGGCAGCTGAAAATTTGGTTTTGGGGGTTTTAGATTATGCTCTTTCCAAAAATCGCGGTCCCGTTCAAATCGGAGTGTGACACCTCAAGAGGTTTCCTTGTCAGTTTGAATTTTATTATTCCATTAGAAAACTTTTTTTCAACCGAATATAATTTTTGGTAGGTACTTAACTAAGTATTAGTATTTCAATAATTTTCATCAAAGTGAAAGGGGGTATAAAGAAGTGTCAAGTATGAAGCTTGAAATTTCAGTATAGACGTATCACAAATTCCTATCAAGCACCTCTCACCACCTCCCTCTTCTCTTCCGCGACAACTCTAACCACATCAATTGTATTCGTCGCTGCAAAAAAACAACATCGAGTCTCAAATTCAACTAGTAGAACACTTTCCCAAACAGAGCTCAGTTAAAAAAACACATCAAATAGAAAACCTCCAGCACTCGACGAAATAATACTTTACCTACTACAAAAGGACGAATACACCATCTTAAATACGTACTCGTATATAAATTATCGCAAAAGCATCGCTGTAGGGTGGTCAACCAGACACACACAGGTACTCATATCGAATAAAATTTCACGCCAGATTGTGTGTGGATCGATTAAGCGGAATTTTTCCAAGTCATTTACTCGTACACAGTTTGAAAAGTTACATCGAATCGAAACTTGCGCGAACCATTAAGAACATCGTAATAAATTTCCAGCCCGAGGATTAAGCTAACTTTCGAACTAAATCACCGAAAAGAATTCCGCTCACGGTGTCGCATTCGGCATAAAATTTCCTTCAGCGGGGTGTCGGGTATAACCTTATAAGCTGGGCTATTTTGTATAAAATTCTATGCAAATATATCTGAGCAAAACTAAGTTTAAAAGATGTTGTTGCTGCATGGCAAGTAGAACCGTCCTACTGAGAAGAAACTTTAGTCGTGATTTTACTCGTAGACTTCTTCAGCTTATAATACACGTCGTCGTCGTACTTCTTATTCTTGGGTCTATGGTGTACGATTCGTTTAGCGAAACCGCAAAGGTTTACCCTTTAATTTGCCAATTTTCTATGATATTGGGATTTGCAAATCAAACGGGTTATACAGTATTCAACGGTTGTTGGCGAGAGTTTGTTCCAGTTTTGGAATACTATTTGCCTGCATCGTCGGCGAATCTCTCTAATTGATGTTTGTTTCATTCGTCGACTTATAGTCTCGACCTCTCGACCAAATTATTCCTCCTGTTTAATTTGAATTTTCTCTCTAATTTCCTCGTTTCTGTTTACAACTTACGTTAGCTTGACCATACAAGAACGAAGCTTTAAGCTAGAAACTAACTTTCTTACGGTATTATTTTTTGTCGAGAACTTGAAACGAAAGCCATCGTGTTGTAAAAAAAAATGAAATAAAGAAACAAACAACTGCATTAAAATCTGCAACCAGTTGAATCAGCTGGGAGGTGGTTTACATTTACACGAGTGAATCGAGTCGACTGGGGAAATCCAGCGATGTGCCTATCGCAATGGAATGAAACCGGCCACTGACCTAGACCGTGATAAAGATACATGTACGAGTATATCTTAGACATTAATCTTCAACTTATGAATCACAATAATCTAACGCAAGATACCAATTTACCTATACGATCACGACTGGGACAATATACTTTGGCAATATTGGCTCGCAGACTCTCTCTCAACTGGAAATAAATTGTCCAACGTTTAGGCAAGCAGTACCTATTCCATAGACCAGATGATACCAATAGTGTTTGCAAATTTGGCACAGATTCAATCCTGGAAATTTTTCTTTTCGAACATATCGTTAAATTAGTAGGAAAAAAATGCAATCAACGTTTTTCTCGTCGTTCGAAAAGTAAATAATATGTACACCTGAGCGAGATTTATTTATTATTATATGCTTCGATACCTGATGGTATTTACAAGACGACGTACGACGATGCCATGTACGAGTAGGTAAGGTACGAGTACTTATACAATTGTACATGTAAATGCGGCAATGATATAGAGATTATAATCGGTGTTTATGCGTAGGCAATCGAAAAACCTCCATTCTAATTATCGTCTATGTTACCATAATATAAATTACTCTTAGCGTAATGATTTTCGTTATTTTCCTCATAAACATGAAATTTTCCCAAGCGCGGTCGTCGCACAGAAATATCAACCTTATTCGTATAGACAACATATGTACTACACATGCACATAAACAAAACATACGGATAAATACAAATAAAAATTCTAGAATGTACGACGATGGAATATACTCATAATTAACCGCTTGCCGCAAGTTCAAGGATTTATGGAATTTTTCCTCTTCAATGTACTCAAAGCTAAGCGATCACGAAACCATCATAACTGTACATATGGCGGCAATGATCGAAGAAATTTTCCTTTATTAAGCCTATCCAGGCTATATTTATCCTATCAAAAGACAAATGAAATTACACTGGAATTGAAATCAAAACAATACCACGCGTATGTGATGCGAGATCCTCTTTACTTACCTTGAAAATAGGTACAAAACACCATTAGGTTTTCAACCACACATTTTATGGGTATATTTTGCAAAGACAATGGGAAGTAGTTCACTAATCGAAGAAAAAAACCGGTTGGAAGAATATCAATTTGATACTCTGTGATGATTTGAGGTAAAAGGGGGGAAAATGTGAAAAAACACAGTATCAAAAACCACTCAAGATGAGAATAATATCCTTTGGCGATGGTTCAGCTACAAATCGAAGACATGAACTACCGAACAGAGCATTCAACTGCAACGTTTCCAAACCAAATTATTATTACTTTAGTTGTGATCCGGGAATTAGAACTATTGATGGCTGAATAATCAATCCTTTTTTCAAGAAAACTGAAGAAATGAGTGTGAATTTCAAAAACCAAAAAAATATTACAAGCATTGAAAAAATTCTTCCAAAAATTGAAGATTGTTTCAATCCTAAAAATACGAGTCTTTTCCAAAAATTGGAAGTTGTTTTTCCAAAAAAATGAATAATATATTTTGAAAACACGAGATATTTTTCCAAAAAATGGTTCTTTAACAAAAAACGACATTTTTTTTCAAAACATGAAGATTCATTTTCAAAAAATTTTTTTTTTTAAAAAGAAAATATGATAATTATGTACAATTTGGAGGATTTTTTTCAAACAATTGGCATTTTTTCAAGAATCTAAGATCACGAAATTATACCAAAAAAATTGGCAATTTTAATTTTTCCTCAAAAAATTAATGATTTTTCCAAAAAGGTGTATTTTTTTCAAAAATTAGGTTTTCTGCTCAAAGTTTTAATTTTTTTTTAAATTTGAGATTTTTTCCAAAACACGAATTTTGTTTAAAAAGTTCTACCTAATTTTGTAAACATTTTGCAAAAAATTGATAATTTTTCAAAAAAAAACATTTTTTTCTCAAACAGTTTTTTTTTAACGAAGTGGCATTTAATGCCACTAAAAAGTTGAGAATTTTTTCAAAACATTGACAATTTTTAATACATTGAAGAAATTTTTTTCAAAACAATTTTTAAAGAAATGAATTTTTCCCCAATAATTAGGGTATTTGGTCAATATTTTTTTTTAAATTTGAAATTAAATATTTTCAAAAATCGAAATTTCTTCCAAAACACGAAAAAAATGTTTTGAAAATTTGTAAGTTTGTGAGTAAGTATTGCTAAAAAATTGGCATGGAGGGGGGCGGGGGGTTTGTAATTACATGATTATTACACCCATCGTGTGAGATTTTATATCGAGTTGGTAAGGTTGGGTTTTTTTTATTAGATCTAAGAATTTTTTAATTTCATAAGGGTCGTCTGGTATGTTTTTTAATGACACTGGAATTTTTTCAAAACATTGGCAATTTTTTCCAGGAAATATTTCTTTTTTTTCAAATACTTAGTCTTTTCCCCAAAATTTAGATTTTTGGCTCAGATTTTGTTTTTTATAATTCGAACTTGAGACTTTTTCAAGGCCTACAAAAATACATCAACAGCCGAAGTTTCAGATGTCAAAGTGTATTTTTCAATATATGGTGAATTTTTGAAAATTGTTGTGCCAAAAATGCAAAAAACATCAAAATTTTACGAAATTGATCTACAAAACTGAAATTTTGCATACCCTATTTTTGACTCTTAAAATCTATTGGAAATGGTTTCGTGCCGTTTTAAGGAATTTTGGAGCCTCCAGCGGATTTTCAAAAGTTTGGGAAAATTTACCGCATTGTCTAATTTTAACAATTAAGTATATGCTCAATCAATTGAGAGTGGTTCCAAGCTCTTTTGTAGCCTACATCATATTTGAAAGTTCCATATTTTTGATATAAATGCCATATAAAAACAAACCCACTTTGGAAAAATGACGTGTAATTGGTCAAGTGGATCACTTCTAAAGTTGATTTGGAAAGGTTTTACACCTTTGGGGGGGGGGGGAATCTGGAATTTTTCAAGTGTGACTAGGGGCTTCAAAAGAACTTGTAACCATCTCCATATAACTCAGCATCTGCTGGAGGCTCAAGAACTGCTCAAAACGGTTGGAAATCGTTTCTAATCGATTCAGGAAGTCGGAAATAGGGTGTGTATCAAATTTCTGTTCTCTAGGTCAATTTGATGAAATTTTGATTTTTTGCCATTTTTCGTGGTAGAAAAATAGTCAAAATTTTCTAGTGGTTTTGAAAATTATTGTTTGTAAAAACTTTTGATGGGGAGAAAAAAATCCCCATTTTTTTTCAAATTGACAGAAAATCAAGAAGCTACTGAAAATTTAGAGTTCATAAGTACCTATGTATGTAGCCTAGTTTAGCAAGATCCTATTTCTTGAGAAAAATCACTCTTTTTTGAGAGAAAAAAAAATACAATTTTGTCTCTTAAATGTAATCTGTGTGTACTTAGATTGTTCTGAGAATTTTCAAACTTTGTTGTCTTTTTCCAAATAGGTACTGAGAGAATATATTTTTTTTAATTTCAAAATTTTGGCGTCAAAATGGAAAGGGGAGGAAAAGAAGCTGGAATGGGATACTTCAGGTCTGAAGCTTGACATTTTTACCTTGTCTTTTTGACCTTCGATCCCAAAAATAGAAAAAATTGAGCCACCTTAGTGTACAGTTTTGAATATCTAAATCCTTTAAATTGATACGTTGGTACTTGTGAACCGATGAAAAATGATTTTCCTAACGATCGAAGTAAAAGAGCTCATAAAAACCAAGTCGGATACCTCGGAAGGAGGTTCGTAGAGTTAACACTTTTTCAAATTTAACGCGCCAATGACACATACAAGTACGTAACGTAGACTGCACGTAAAAGATCTTCACGTATAAAAGAAAAGACGCTGGAATACATATTCAGTTTATGGAACGAACCGATGCTCGTACTATACGTTTACGTATATACGCATTCGAGTAATAAATAACTTGTCGGCAGCGAGAAAAAACCACAACGATTGTCGTACATTGTGGCAAAAACGACCTGATATAACCCTATAACAATGCATCGTACTTACGATGCGATGTGGTAATCGCCGAAGCGATTTTTCAACTCCAAGTATACACTCTACCCCTTCGGCGATCCTCGTAGCTGCCAAGGGTACTGTAAAATTTCACGAAGGGGGTATCGAGACAAATTTATCATCTCACTTTATACTCGTTCTACTGCGAGAAAAAAAAATAATAATAAAAAACCTAAACCTGCTACGAATTTTAAAACTTATATAGGCGAGAATATCGAGACATTTGAGAGAAATATCGCCTAGCTTTTTCAAAGGCGAGGCAGCGTTAATTTAGCGATATCGAGTAATAGGATTAACGAATTAAAATTCGGAATTACATTAATTTGCGATCGATACGTACTCTGTGCGGAGTATTAAGTTGATGCCGACGTCGCGCCGAGTAAAATGGGGCGCGAAAATTATGAATATAGAAACCCCGTTAATCCCTAGTCCGGGTGGGGAATCTTTTGTAAAGAGAACTTTTGTTTGACAACGAAGAATTAAAATACCCGAGTCGAGTTTATAAATAAGAAAAAAAATTCTAAAGAGCTTTTCTCCTCTGTAGTATTTTTTTTTCATCGTGAATCACAAAATACTACTCTTTTTTTTAATTATTACATCTATGTAATTTTTTTTTCACTTCGCGACTACGTCGGGATCTGCGTATTGTTTGGAAATACTCATTGTTTTGGGTAAATCTCGTTGAGTGAATTTTTCGACTGTGTCATTAATTAAATTTCTTAAGTATCTCGTGTGTGTTTTTTTGAAAATTTTTACTAATTTTGAGAAAGAAAAATCGATTTTGAAAATGATAGTGTAAGCAACTGTAATTTTGTTTACCTTGAAAAAATAAAAAATAATAGTACGAATGATATTTCAACGAGAAAAATAGACCTATATAAAAAGTTTCAACGACGAATGCGATTAAGCTCGAATTTGTGTAAAATAACCTAAAAAACCAATTAGCGAGTCGTGAAAAGCATCGAAAATAAACTCGAAACATGCAACAGTCCAAAGCACAGAATTGTTTCGCGTTCGCGACCAAACAAATCGCGCTATTTCGTTTATACGGTTTTGAAAAAGAGGCTAAAGGCTTTAGGCGATCGTTCTCTTTTATCTTTTTTACGCAAAGGAATATCTCGCGGTACACACGGGACGAGGTGGTGGGGGAAAAAAAGAAGGAGTATACTTAACACGAAGGTCGACAGTATGCCTTTATACGATTTTATAAAACAGTTGTAACCATTCTCTGCCTTTCTTTCTTTCTGTCTTTTTCTGGTATATTCGGTGTTGTGTGCATTTTCTTTATCATATTATCAAAGAGAGTACCTTTTTTCATTTTAACATTTTCCCTGCTCTTTATGCCTTGCAAAGTGTGCTGGTGTTTGCACACACAGCACATAGCGCGAAAAATTATAACGCCTCGTGAGTTTTCCACATAATGTAGGTCAGTAAAGGAGAAAAGTTTTTCATTCTTGTTTCATTGCGAGAACGACTAATAATAATCGTATATATACCCAGATATGGCTTCGAGCTATTTAGGAAAATTCTTCGCGATATAAACAACAGCACAAACCTAAGTGCATTTATCGCTGGTTAAAATATCGTGTTTTTGAGGAGGGAGCCGCGCCGACCACCACATCACGATCATGGTTACCGCTATTCTTCTATACTTATCTACTATACGATGACCACAATAGTGGAAAATTACCTAAAAATAGAATTACTGTTTACAAATAAGCTGGTAGATTTAACGGGTAATAATATTCCATGTGCGACGAGGCGAGGAGCTTGGAAAATAAACGAGGAAAAAACGTGGTGGCGTGCATTTGTAACTTGAAACTGAAACTTGTCTTGGGTAGCTTGGCACGTTCGCCATTATACGCGCTTTGGATGGCGATGAAGATGACGCTGACGGCGCTAGCGGCTTAGGAGATGCGCATTCGCCTGTTTCTGTTGTCGCAGGTAATCGAGTAATCACTTCAGACGTGATGAGATAGTACGAAGACCTTTTTACAGGCGTATTTTATGAACTTGAGACGTCGTCTGTGTAGTGTAATTTGAGTTGGAGGAGAAGAAAGGAGGGGGGATTTGCCGAAAATGCTCTATGTAAGTAGGCTTGGAATGAGATAGTTGTGTTTGAAAGGCAAGTTCGGATGTTGAATAATTTTGGAGGAGTGGGGAAGGACCGAAGTTGTGAAATTTTTTCACCTTGTACGAGTATGAAGGAATGATCAGAAGTGATGGTCAACGATTGAAATGAAACTTTGTTCATCACTGAACTTGGTTTGAGGAGATGAAATTTTTTCTGAATTTGTCCATGTTGGTGAAGTTGAAGGATCAGGAGTTGAAAAATTGTCGAAAATGAAGATATTGATGCATTCTGATGATATCTTTGAATATAGTCAAAAAAAGTTCTTTACTAAAATAGCCAATTTAAAAAATTGGAGGATCTGTAGAAGGCTTGCATTTTCAAGTGAACCGCAAATTTCAAAATTTTATCGCCCAAAAATGCAAGAGCCTCTTCAGTTTGAAAAAAAACCACTTTGGTGTGAACGTTTTTCTATTCGTCTGCAAAGGCTGCATCAAAATTAATGTTGAACCCCCCCCCACCCCATTTAAGTATTCTTTCAAATTTTGAATCTTTAAAGAATGAGATGTAGATATGTACTATGGCTTAGGTATCAAGACTCAAAACATGCGAAGAATCTATATTATTTTCATCATATTTATTCACTTTTCAACTTTTTGTACTTTAAAC
This sequence comes from Planococcus citri, assembly GCF_950023065.1. Taxonomy (NCBI): domain Eukaryota; kingdom Metazoa; phylum Arthropoda; class Insecta; order Hemiptera; family Pseudococcidae; genus Planococcus; species Planococcus citri. The sequence continues at coordinate 35,028,269 of NC_088680.1, forward strand.
GACGTTTGAAAAATTGTCATGTAAATTCTTTTAAACTTGTAGATTTTCATTCAATTGTGAAGAAAACCCACTTTTTAGTATGGCATTTTTTTGTTCACCTTCAAAATTTACGTTCAAAACCTCAAAAAATTCGTTTTGAACATTTTTTGAAAACTTGGAATTTTTTGTATTTGAGGGGTTCGTGGAAAAAAGGCTTTAGTCGATTTTTTGTTTTTCTGATTTTTACAATTCTGAATATATTTGAAATTATTTTTTTTAATAATTCCGCCATATTCAGTGATATTGAAGTGTTCTTTCACGAAAAAAAAAACGAATTGGAAAATGTTTTCACATAGAAAAAAATTTCAACTCTATTTGAACTTGTAAAAATCAGTAAAAAAGATGGACCAAGGCCCCTTTTCCATGAAACCCCCTCATTTTTTAAAAAGATTTTTGATTGTTTGTGACTTCATAAGTCGTTTTTTGAAAGTTATGCCAGGATTCAACTCGAAATTTTCATTTTTGAGTGATTGTGAAATGACAACCTCTTGAATGTCTAATTGAGCAATTTCAGTTCATTTCAAACCCCTCCTCTCTTGACTTTGAAAGTGAAAATCGAGTTTTAAATCAAAAAATAGGAATCTTGCACCCAAGATGGTTTCAAACCGTTGGCTATCGAATGATGAAATTTGAAATAATTTTCAAATGTACTTATTAAATTTGTTTTTTTGATTCAAGTGGTCTTTTGATGTTACACATTTTTATAAAACATAGAAAAACTCATAGTTCATTTTTTCAAGTTCAGAAGTTTTCAAAACAGATTATCTGGCCCCAAAAAATTGCATCTTTTTCGAAAAATATGAAAAATTTTCAGTTTTTTTCAATACTCAGAGCTTTTGGTATGAGGGAAAAGAGGAGGGAGAGGGGTGGAATTGACACAAAAATTGAAAAATTTTTCTACTTTTGTTGAGGAATAGATTTTGAGTTTTTATTTTTGACCAGTTGGGTTCAAATTGAGATTTGATTTGAAAATCGTTCTCCATATTTACTTTCTATTGCCTTTAAAAAGCAATTATAAATCCAAATGCTTAAATTACGTAGTCCCAAATTTGGAGTCATTTTGGGCACCTGAGTTACCAAAAAAATTGATGGAAGAGGCAAGGGAAAATTTGTAAGCCTAAACTCAGTCCCATGTTCTTTGAATGGTGACTTTGTTCTGTTCAAGATCGGCGATCCTCCATTTTATTAATTTTTTTAATATTTCAGCAGAACATTTTTTGAAGATTTGTTGTTTTTTTCGAACTGTTTTTCGTTATAAACAATGTGTTTGGGGGGGGGGTAAGGGGATATCTCGCTTCTTTTTTAAAATTGAACTTCTGGTTTTTTTTTTAATAATCTAATTTTCAAGGAAATATTATAAAATTTTTCATTAGGTTAGAAACAGAAATAAATGCTAAAAAAGAAGAAAAAAAATTTCAAGTTTTAAAATTTTCTAATATAAAAATTTGGGCAATTTTTGATATTTTTAGTAAAAATTGAATCCATTTTAAAGGGGAAATAAAACCCACAAGAATAAAATTTGATTGCTAATTTCCTGAAAAAGTGAAAGTGGAAATGTGATCGTAGCTGAAATGTCGTCAGAAATGATTTCCATTGGAGTAAAAATCCACCATTTTTTTAATCCATGCTATTTTTACTTAATTTTAAAGTAAATATTTACAATTTTGTAAAGACCTAAATTTTTTTGATTGGCTGCAAAAAAAATTTGTAAACCATCCTTATGCATTTCTTTGTTCTACCTTCTAAATGGACAAATTCGATGCCTCAAGTGGTGAGAGAACAGGAATTTTTCTCATCACTTCATCAGATAAAAAATTTACCAATTTTTTTCAACCAATTTTAACTTAAATTTTTCTATTCTAGTATGATAGATCCCTCTTTACACCTCTCACTCAACACCTGAGAAGAATTTCCTACCAATTCTGATCCTAATTTATTACCCGTATTAGTCCAAGATTAGCATCATATTCTCAGAGTCTATGACGACAACGGGCGACTTCGTGTCAAAAAATCTTCCTTACGCGAATAAATCTACAGAAACTCAACAAGTACGTACACTTCGGTTACAAAGTAAAAAACTTCCGCGTAACAAAACACACGCCATTTTCCCGTAATTAAAAATTTATCCGTTGTAAGGCATGACACGTGAATGCCGTCCGCGCAAATTAATTATGCATAAGCGTGTTTCCGAGCGGAATTCGACTACGTATGGTCAACTTTTTTTTTTCGGCGGCGCTGCATTCCTTTCCAACCTTGTATTGGTGTCTTCTGCCGAACGAAATTTTTGCATTTTTTTCGTACATTCTCAGGGTAACGAATATTACAATCGAGGGCGTTGGAACGTTCGTATTTGCGTGGAAAAAAATTCTATCTCAAAATAGCCTTTTTGCTTGTCATATGAGTTGAGGTAGGTGAACCGAAGACAACAATTACTTCATTTCAAAATAGAATTTAACCCGAGTGAGATTATAGTTTTTGGTTCAAAATTTCCAGAATTTGCAAAAAAAAAAAAAAGAAGTCAAGGACATTCATTTATGTCATAACCGAAGTGACCATTTTGGGGATTAAGTAATATTTGTGCAGATATTTCCATCTCACTCTTGATCAAGATTTATTTTCAAACTCTTCTACAACTACGAGTAGTATTTTTATCAACTAGACAGTGGACACAGACATGCACCATCATCCTACGTAAGCATCAACATTCTACAACCCAACACACTGTATTCGACTTGCTTTACTCTACGACGCAAAATTTTACACATATAAATTATTAAAGTCCGAAGTAAAATATTATAACTAGGCCATTTTTCAACCAATATTTACTATCGATACAACTTGGACAGATTAAAAAAAAAAAAAAAAAAAACACGAAAAAACTTCTCTTGCTCAGTTCGTATCTCTATCTCCTTCGTTGTTATTTTTTTTGCTACACGATCGCGAAAAATCGAACCGTCAAAACGAACCGAAGTCTCGAAAAACTTTTTAATAGCTTGATTGAAAAGTTGTTAATCGAAACATACAGTTAAAAAACATCTCTCTCTATCTCTCTCTTTGGCGAATCATCCGAGCACAAACGTTCAATTCGAACCATTAAAACCCTATTCGTATTAATTTTTAATCATAAATTACCAAATAAAATAACGATTAAGGCCAACTAATCCCTAATTTTTCAAAAGCTCGTACGTCGTAGTCGTACGCTCGAAAAGTTTTTAATTTTGTTTAAACGTCTCGTCTCGTGTATCTCGTCTTCTCGTCTATGGAAAAAGCCTGCTGCCAAAACACCACCGAGGGGGTAAATTTAATGTTATTTCGTGTCAAAATAAAGCAATTCGCATCAGCCATCGTTTTAACCCCCTGTCTATTTCTTAGTTCTGAAGAGTAAATAGTTTTCAATTTGGAATTTTTCTCGTCTTTCTGAGTTCTTTGATTTCGATTCTCGTTGAGTGAAAATACAAGTAGGTATACGAGATAGGTAGACGAACGTAGATTAATGTAATTTCTTTTTCAAAATTTGATTCGTGAAATTCAAAACAAACTTTGTAATTTTAGTTCTATAAGAGTTTGACGGTTTAGAGTTTCAAATGGATTTTTCTCGCTGAGGAGAGTGTAGGAATTTGAAGCAGTTGTAAAACGCTGATTGAGTTGAAATTTGACGCTCTGAAAAAGCACATCACTCTGACCTCGGAGCCAAATTTTGAGTGGCAGAAGTTGATTTTTCAATTTTGGAGAATTTTCGAAAATGTTGACAATACCATTGGCATTACTCTCCTACTAAAAGAGTAGGTAAATTTGAAGACAAAAGTATGGAAATCGGTTTGTAAACTGAAATTAACCTCGTGACTCGATTTCTATAATTTTTGGACCGATTTGGAGCATTTGACAAAAGTTGATTTTCCCCCAGAAATTTCAAATTGCTTCAGAAGGCGTTTTAATCATCTTCGGTAGCTGGAAATTTAATTCTGTGATAAGTTCAAGATTCTCAATCTACCAGGGCAGGTGAATCCAAAATTCAAGGAAAAGAGTCGAAAAGTGTACCTATTTATTTTTTTACAAGTTGAAAACCTCAAATTTGAAAAAAATTTAAAATCGTCAATTTTTACTACTAACTGCCCAAATCTTCCTTTAACTCTCAAAGTCGACCCCCAAAATCGATTTCCACCATTTTCGAGCCAATCTGGAGCCTCCAGTACAAAAGTCGAAAAGTGTATTTTTTTTTTACAAATTGGAAACCTCAAATTTGAAAAAATCCAAAATCGACAATTTTCGCTACCAATCGTTCAAATTGTCTTCTAACTCCTAAAAGTCAATCTTTAAAATCGATTACCACTATTTTCGAGCTAATCTGGAGCATCCAGTATAAATTTACTTTTCTCCAGCAATTTCAAACTTCTCCTTCAAGTTGGAAATCTTAGATATACCTACTCGTAAAAAATCCAAAATCGTCAATTTTTGCTACAAATTATGTACTTGAAACTTCTTTTAGTCTGTAAAGTCGACCCCCCCCCCTCCGAATCAAGTGCCACCATTTTCGAGACGATACGCTGCCTGCATCAGCAAAAATTGGACAATTTTAGAACTGACCAATTTCTAGAAAGAACTTATTCCTTTAATTTCTTCTCCTGTCATCTATAAAATTATGCAATCAGTTCACCCTTTTCGACTCTCCACAGAGACAGATCAACTCTCCAAATCGTCAACTTGTGCTCCTAAAACAATGCAGTCATCTCCTCGAAGGCCCTAAAAAATAGAATAGTATTCGAAGGGGTAAATTTCAAAGCATCCAATAATGGAACGTTCATCAAAAGAATGTTTTTTTCTGATCATTTTGGGTCCTTTGATCTCTTTCAACTTTTTTCCATCTTTCACCCCTATTCTTAAAATTGATTTCAAAAATTTTGTCGATGAATACACTTGAAGCACATTTTAAAACTTACAGTCGAAGGCTCAGATTGTATTTCAAACCACTTGTTCTTCTATTAGGTCCCTACCGTCGTTATTATACTACAAGAATTCGCTCGAAAAACCTTTACTTTGCACCGCATCTCGGAAATACTCAATTACCTCTTTCATATACCTTGAGACTCTAGTTGAATCTTCATCGTTATTTCAAAGCTACTGGTTTTGTTTGCACACAGTAGTCGTATAAAAATGACCCCTGTAGCTATAGCTGCACTTCCCTGAAGCTCGTATTGCGCAACTTATATTGCGAAACTGGCGAAGAATCGGATGCATTAAACCCTGGAAGTGCTTATTAAGCGTTATACATTCTCATTGGACACATTCGGCTCTAACATTATAGTAATCATTAAGTCGACGCAAACAGCACGACGTCATAGGTAATAAAATTCTCATACGTTTAGCCTAGACCCTGGAGAGTATGAAGGTATATATTAATCACATTGCACAGGGTATACCATTAATTAGTACACTAAATAATTTTATACTCCGTTCACGAATTCGATACTCTTTATGTATGGCTATTTCGATTATCGATCGATATTTTCTACAATATAAAACGATCTTCGGAAAGGGCAAACAACGTACAAAATGGCCTATTTTGTTTACGTTTTCTCATTTCTGGTATGTCATTCGAATGCGATCGAAATGCCTCGAGCGAAATTGTTAATTTGTGATCGAGTCTCGTATATAGTCGTAGGTGTTTGTATATTATGGTATTTCATAAAATGTAAAAATATCTAGATTCAAGGACGTCGTCGATGAAGATCAAAATCAAGTTATCGAATTATTTATCTCGCCGTTACATCTTGTCGATGATGAAAAAAATTATTTTTCAAGTCTTTCGTCGTAATCTGGTAATTTATACGACAGAGTTCGCGTAAATATCGAGATTTTTTGGCAAATTCTTAGGAAGGCCGAAAAACCCATCTACTGGTTAAGGCAATCGATTTATTCGCATATTTTAAAAATGGTTGGAAAATGGTGCAATAATGTCGCCCTTGCTTATTTTTCAACACTGCGAATATTTTTTTCTCGTTGACGGGAAACTATTGTACAGTTTATAGCCGGATGATTGAAAGCATCCTCGAAATATTTGTCGTTTACATGTTCACTACACTCAACTAGATTAAGAAACAGTTGTAAGTTTAATGTAATTAACGCGAATGGCTTTTAAAATTTTTTTTCACAAATTAACACCGATGTAGAAAGGACCTCCAAATTCCAAAGAGGTTTAATAAATTTAAGAAATTCCAGTCTCAAAATACACTGCTAAGTTGACGAATGGCTAAAATTAGGCCAAATCTGCGGATCAAAGGGGTTGGTAAAATGAATCACATGAGGCACAAGTACTTACATTTATTTTTGTTCTCTTGCTGCGATAATTTTCCTCGGAATAATATTCGATCGATGACTGCCGAAGCGCTCAAGCTTTCGCTATTAGGATTAGCTTCCCTGGATGTATTATTAGCTCCGATGGTAGTAGTAGTGCTGTTACTATAAGGGTTGTTCGGATCGATGGGAGGTTCGTGAGTATTCACCAAATTATAAATTTGCCTACCGCGTCTACTCGACCGGTCGGTAAAACCGGCGAAAACTTTGAAAATGTCCCTCATCGCGACAAAATTTTCGACAGTCAAAAAAAAACTCGAAAAAACTCAACACAATATCGATCAAAAAGCGTTAGGAGAAAAATGTCCAAAAAATGGCGCGAATGCGAAAACCAATCAATAAGTACTTGAAAATCGATTCGTTTCTGAGTAGATACAACAGAACTGAAGCAAAAAACTTTACGAATTGTTAAAACCTTGCGCGATGCTTTACGATTAAAATCACGTGAAGTACAAAACCAGTTAGTTAGCAAGTCAGTATCAGTGGTAATTTGCTACTTCGGCTCTCCAAATACTTCTGCTGGCGGATCGTTCTTCCAAAGACGTTTTGCTTTACGTCTCCCACCTGACCACGGCGGCAAACTCGTCCGATCTTGTTTCTTTGTCGTTAAACGCCGTTGTAGTAAATAAAAAATTACTTATCTATGCAATTACGCGCGTAGTATCTATGGATTGGTGGTTTTTCATTTTCTAAATTACACCTAGCGTACGTATGTACTCTCGCTGTCGTCGAAGTCGAAGACGACACGTCGTAAGCCTACGTCAGTATTATCCAAATCGCCGAAAACACCATTACGCAAACTGAAATTTTCCGTCAACTTTCCCAACCCAACGGTATAATTATTACCCTCGTGAAGTCATCGTATCGAATATTAAGCTTCAAATTACCGGTATCAATGTGACTTATGACGATGCGAGGGGTCTGTGTCTCTGTTTGTATGCAGTTTATGCTGTTTACTATATCTTTTGTGTTGTGTTGCAGCGAAAAACATATTATATCGAACGTAAATATAATTAAGAGTGACGGTGGTCTTTATTGTTTATGATTGTGTATGGAAAAAATTGCCTCTATGAGGTTTATACGAGTATATTTAGTTAAACCAATTTTTATACGGCTGTAGGGGTCATATGTAAGTAGATGAAAAGTACCTATAGTGAGATAAGTACCTTTGGATACGTTTGACCAATTCATCGGTCCTCGAAGTAATTTTTGAGACTGTCACTAATACGATTACGTGAGGAATGGATGTTTGCAGAAGCCATTTTTCAGCTTCAATTGCAGGATGTGAAATACCAAACACGTGCATCTTTTGTGTGCAGTGTAATTAGTACTTTGTGCTGAGCGATAATTTCATTCAACTCTTGAATAAGTAACGTCTATTGGGTAATTGTTATCTTACGAGTACAAAAATAAAATTATAACTTCACTGAAATAATGAGATAAAATTTAGAAGTACATACCTCTTACGTTTAGTGCTTAATGAAAATTGAAAATAACTTATTAAAGAAAAGCATTTACTCGATGAAACATACTTTTCCTTCATTCCTGTTTTCTTATTCACTTCGTTTCTGCGACTGTTTAACAATTCTGCGGATTCAAAAAGCTTGAAAATCAATGAAAGAAGTTTCTCACAAAAAAATCTGAATTTTTATAAAAATTCAAGACTTTCGGTTTCTTTTTTTTTAATTTTTTAAAATACATAAATACAATTTTTAAAAATCTCGGCCCTAAAAAAAAATTGAAAATAGGTACCTAATACACTTTTTTTTTATTCTTTAAGTCTCGATTTTGCAAAAATTGTGATAGATCCCATCTTTTTCAAATTTGCCAAAAAAAACACGCTTTCTTGCTAAAAAATTGTGGGTTCTCGGAAAAAATTTCAAAATGTCTCATTTTTTTCAAAAAAAATATCTAAAAGTCTTACTTTTCTGTCAGGAATTAAGTACCAAGAATAAAAAAATATCGATTTTCGACAAAAATTGCGCAAAAAGTAGATATATTTTGTTGCCAGTAGGAAATTGCTAAAAAGTCGTGTTTTTTGCAAAATTGCATGAAAAAGTTTACTTTTGCCCCTAAAATTTAGCACTGAAAACTTTGGCTTTTTGACAAAACGTACCTACCGCTTTTTATCAACAAATTGCAAAACATCCAACTTTTTTTGACTAAAATTGCAAAAAAATATCACCCTTTACCAATAATTGTCTAACAAACCTTCATGCTTTTTGCTAAAATTATCAATCTTCCTTTTTTCTCTTTTTTCATTTTGATAAAAATTGCCAAACAGTAGGTAGAAATGACTTTTTACCGATCGTTCCCAAAAAATCCTGCTTTGAATTTTGCAAATTTACTGTCAATAAGTGCTTTGCTTTTTCCCCAAAAAATTCTAAAAATTGTGGTTTTTTGCAAAAAAATTTCAAAAGTCTCTTTTTTCTTTTAATGTTATCCTATACATGTCGTTTTTTTTTGGCAGAAATCGCTGAAAAGCCCTTTTGTTCCGCTGACATTGTCAAAAGTCTCGCTTTTTGCCATAAATTGCCAAAAAACTCACTTGTAATCTATGTTGGTGAATATTGTTAATTAATTTGATAATTTCAATCTATGTGTTCCAATGTACCTACTATGTACCTACCTATGTAACTGCAGACGCTAAAAGCCTTTGGGTGTCTTTAAATAAATATTTTTCAGTTCAGTTTAGTGCTCAAAATTTACTATAATTTCGCGTTTTTTAATCAAAAAGTTGCATAATAGTTCAATTTTTTTGGAAATAATTGCCTAAAAGTCCTACTTCCATTTTTTTAGATTTTAATTAGAAACAAAAAGTTCTGGTTTTTTCGGTGATTTTTTTTCTGTATTAAAATCTTTTGTTCATGTTTTGTCTCTTTTTGGTTACTTTTTCAAGCTTTTTTGGTAACTAAAGTTACTTTTTTTTGGAAAAAAAAATGAGTACGAGCCTTAAAAATTCAGAAAAAATTTAATTTTAATGGGGGAAAATGATGGATGACTAATGAAAACAACAAAACAAAAAAAATTGATGGATGTTTAAATATCAGGCTTGAGAGAAATATCCCAATAACAGAAAAATTTTTGAACTGGACAAAGATAAACCCAAAAAACTTGCAAAAATGCATCGCCTGCCAAAATTTTAGACGCTAAATTGTATTTTTCGATTTTTGGTGAATTTTTAAAAATTGATTACGAGCCAAAAATGTGAAAAACCAAAATTTTACCAAATTGACCTTGAAAGCTGAAATTTGGTATATACCCTAATTTCGACACTCCAAATCGATTGGAAACGGTTTAAGACTGTGTTTTTTTTTAGCAGTTCTGGAGTTTCCAGAAAATTTTTTAAAGTAGAAATTTCCTCAAAAGTTTACCCAATGAAGTCAGATAACTGAAATTTACTTTCTACCCTAATTTCAACATGCTGAGTCGATTGGAGATAGTTTTGAGCCGTTTTGAAGCCGCTAGCAACTTTTTGGAATTTCCAGTTTTGACTTTTAAAAAACTGCTGAAGGCTTCAGAACTGCTCAAAACGGTTCAAAACCATTTTCAATTCATTTAGGTCGAAAAAAATAGGGTAAATTCAAAATTTCAGTTTTCTCGGTCAACTTTGCCAAATTTCGAATTTTTTTGGGGCTTTTTAAGCTCAAGTATTTGGCTTTCAAAAATTCACCTAAAATCGAAAAATAGTTGGCATAGATACCTTACTTGTCACATAAATGAAACAAAAGAGGACAAAAAAATCGAAAAAAATTCAAAACACTAAAAAAATTTTCAATAGGATTTTTTTCAGTGCAAAAAAAATGTAGAAAGTTGAGTTTTCAACTTTTAGCTCAAAATTGGAAAAATAATCACGTCTCTTTTCATGGGGAATTTTGAGAAGAAAAAATGTCGAAGAATTGAAAATTTTTTGTCACAAAAATCAAATTTTAAGAAAAACTAAAAACTTTACTGATACGAAAAAAATGAAAAGAGGGAAATCAGATTAGCATGAAATTTTTCACCGGAAAAATCTGTTTCATTAACGTGCGACTTGTTAAAATTTGCGTAATGACCCATCCTCCTCTCCCCAATCGGGATTGGAGAAAAAAATTAAAAAACTGTCTTAATTTAGACTATTCAGTATTCAAGCAGTATTTTTTTTTCATTTCAGTTTAATTTGCTTTCATCAATTTTTAATACTTACTTGATTACATTATTTAACCAGTTTTTAATTGAACCATCTTCAGATCATATGGTCAGTGTAAGCAATATTTACAACACCCATCGTAACTGTGCAATATTTACCACGTTTAGAGAAAGAAAACAACATAGGTACTTAATGATGACCTTCTAGGGTATGTATTACAAACCTACAAATTTAGTTCTAACGTATAAGTAATCTCACCGCTAAATTTGCATTATGTGCTTGATTTCAGTTTTTCACTAAAATTATCAGGTTCGATTCGATCGAGTTATTCTTTTCTGAATGAATCTATTTTGTATTGCATTTCTGAATATTTTTTTCGGTGCGTATTTTCATTCAGAATCATTGAACCTTATTACACTCCTGCATACCTTTTAGGAAATCTATTCATATTAAGTACTTATAAAGTTGCATTATCGCAATAAACACGTAGGTACTTTGTTATCTGGTAAACATAGATAACTGATAAGTATGTATTTTTGTAACTTAATTTTGGCCCTCTTTTTTCAACGGTATAAGGTATACATGGGTATTATACACAGACATCCGGAATGGTGTATTTTTCATAAGTTGCGGTTATATTATAGGTATGGTACCTAAGTATATTATGTATTTTCACATCAGATTGGAACATTTCCAAATGCAATTTTTAATCTATCAATAATATACTCGAGATACTTGCAATAAACTTCTGGGTAATTTAAACGATAAATGTATGCTAATCGAATTACTTACAATCATTTTCAACGCGAATTCACATCGTTTACGGCGCGCAACGAGAATAAGAAATTCAATAACGTTTTCGTCGAAAAATTATTTTACCAGAAAATAACCATCCGTAGCTGTAGGTGGTATCTGTTTCTGGCACGACGTTTTTAAAAATAACATTTAAGTATTTCGCTTGTTTTTCCAGCGTGAAATGCGACTTGAGGTATTGTGGGTGGTTTTAGAGCTTTTCGCGGATCGAGCGGCGATAAAGTTGATGGTATAGTCATCTGTACGATTTGTATCGTGTACCTACGTATCGTATTGTACTACCTACTTCTACCGCTATGTAATAATACCTACGTAAGCAATGTTGAGTGACGAGCGTGGACTTGAAAGTTTGACTTTGGTGTTCGTTGCTGTAATTTAATCGACTGAAAAATACGGGCGAGATTGAATTATTTTATTTACTTTGATATCTTTTATAATATTCGAACAAATGTAAAGAGCAGTGTGGGCCTTTTTTCATCATTACTGGTTTTAAAAGAATTTTATTATGGTATCGAAAAATGGGCTCAATATTCACTGCTTATGAGGGAAGCCCCTGATTCCGGAATCTCTGATTGAAACGAAACTTGGATAGGTTGAAAGAGGTTCTGAAAAGTCCCCATCCTCCAAGTTTCAGTTGTTGAATTTTATTCATTGATTTTTAGCAAATTTTTGAAGTTTTGATTTTGTAGGAAATGAACACCGAATTAAAAAAATTCATTTTCTGACTAGAATCTCGGATCCGGCCAATGGTGGTATTAATCGATCACGTATCAAACACACACCTTTTGACCAAAATTTGAGCTGCTGAAGTTCATCTGGTGGGGAGATATAGTGATTTCTCGATTCAAAACCTCAAGAGGCCACACAGACAGACGACCGTGACGGGCTAGACAGGTAGGCCATTGACTTCAACAGGCCGGATGGACATATAAATGACCTTGGGAAGCCATATTGACAGGTCAGTGACCTTGATGTGTCAGACAGACGGGCTCGAGAAGCCAGATAAACGTGTCAATGACCTTAAGAGGCTAGACAGGAAGACACACAACCTTGAATAGCCAGACAGACGGGTCATTCACATTTTTAAAAAAACAAAGAGACAGGTCAATAACCTTAAGCGGCTAGAGGTGAAAGTAGACCATCTTGGGAAGCCGTATTAATGGGTCAGTAACCTTATAAGAAGCCAGACAGACAGATGGCTGACCGGCCCAAAGAGCTTAAGAGACCAGCCAGGAAGACAGACCACCCTGAGAAGCCAGACAGATGGGTCAATGACCTTGAGAGAACATACAGGTGGACAGATGACCTTGGGAAGCCAGATAGGCATGCAAACAACCTCGAGAGGTTATAGACGAACAGACAACCATGAGGAGCTGGATTGGTAGGTCAGTGACCTTAAGAGGCCAGACAAACAGGCAGACTGACAAATGACCTTGGGAAGCCAGAAAGATGAGTCAATAGGCTGAAAACCTGACCTGGATGATCAGATAAGACCAGACTGGATCTGATCAGATCAAATTTTGTTAGGTTTAACCTTTCATGTGTCTCACAAAATGCTCGATTGCTGTTTTTCAAAGTGAGATATCTACTGGGAACTTCAATTTTCTCGCATTTTTGAAGCTCTGTAAAAATGGTCATGAGAAATTTTTTCTCAATTCTCATGTTTAACGAATTATTACAGTATTTTTACATCATGCATATTAATGAAATAAATTATCTACAGATTTTCGTTTAGCTCTGCTTGTCGTTAGCTGAACTATGACCTAGAAAAAAGATTCCTAAAGCCTGTAATTATAGCTACCCAATCTCACATTTTGAGATTTTCGTGCATTTCTTTGGAAAAAATATTATTTTGACTCCAAAAAATACAGTTTTTCTCGCTCATGCCAAAAGAGGTCCTCAAAAAGCTATACTAGTCAGTCGGAAAGATGATTTTCACAGTTGTACATAATTATAAGCTCAATCGTACATTTCAGTACCTATTTTTTTTTTTTTTTTTTTTTTTTTTTTGAAAAACATAGACTTCTAAAAAATACTATTTTCCATACTTACGTCAGAATTGAACCTCCAGCCTCTAAACTTGATTATAATTTGTCCAAAAATGTGGTTTTCTGATTGGCATCAATTTAGCAATTTTTGGACAATTTTAGACAATTTGAAACCCTGCAGTACAAAACCCTCAACTTTCTGTTTAGATGGCTGAAATTTTTTGAGCTGTCTTATGGGTTCTCATGCTCTAGTTACAAAATAATTTAAGATGATTTTCAAGTTGAAAAAAAATGCTATCCACGAAGCTAGAAGTAACTATATGAAACTGATGAAAGATTATTTTATTTTTATTTGATTTAATTCATTTTTCCTTTTCAAGAACTCCCTCATCCCTACCACTCATAAACCAATAACCCACCAACACATCTAACCCAATTGAACAAATTATGATTTACTTTTAAATATCTACGATAAAAAAAAGAAAACGAAAAGAAGACTTATCGTATTCAATTTTTCATTCCATCCAGAGTAAAAGAAGAAAATTCCAACGGCGTTTTAACAATATAACCAAGCAGCTTATTCCTTCCTATCCCTGCTTCTCATTTATACCTCTTTACCTCAAACAACCATAAATACTAATAACTCGGTTTGCTCGCGAATGGCATTATAATGTGAGCAGAAAGACGTTAATATACGCGATGAAATCTCTTCCTCGGTATAATATCTTTCACTCGGATATAGCTCGTAGAAAATATTATAATTAAATTTTTCAAATTTACGTCGCCGTCGTTTGTTAAACATTATCGAACGATAGAATCTAAAACCCCAAAAGAACAACTTCGTCTTATTCTAATTACCACGCCAAGCCGAGAAAATACCTCTTTATGCTAATCACTGTACTCTGTAGGTTTAAAAGATATTACAGCAAAATTCTGTTGAAAATTTTTTTTCACTCCTTTTTTTTTCTTTATTTTTTGGTTACATATTTGAAAGGATAAGTATAGCTATGCTATATATACGAATGAACGTTAATTAAACAAACGAATTTTCCAAATTACAGCGCAGTTCTCTGGTTTTGGTGGTTGAAGTGGCAGAATTGTAGAGATAGAGGTGCCCTTCGTATACGTATAGATATTTTTTTACACTCTTTTTTTCGCTTTCTATACGATTCGCGAATGGTAATGGTGAAAAATTTAATTAATTTTTTCAACTGCGATGGTTGTTTCGAAATAGAAACTAGAGTTCAAAATGTACGAGAGTACGAATGAGAGTACCATGCGTCAAATTTCACAAAAGTTGTCTGATTCGCTATTTTGGCAAATTGCTTTTGTTAAATTCTTCTTCATCGTACGTTTTTGCAAACACGTGTTACCTACATAAAATGAGTACGAGATGTGTTCGAGTCCGAAACCAAATGTTTAAGTATCAAAGTGTATATTTATGGCTGATCCGAGGGCTTTGAGAGGAGGAGAAGGGGTATTTATTATACAAGTAGGTAAACAAGAAGACGACTTTATTCGACTAACTTCTTTTAAATAAATTCATCTTCGGAATGATTATATCGAAGAAAAAAAATTCATCTAAATGGGTACTCGATAATCGTGTAATTTTTTCTAGACGTTAACGAACGAAGGCCAATTTTGCATACCTGCCTATCGAAATGACGTGACGTTTAAATGCGAAATATAGTTGAAAAAAAAGAACACACATCTAATATATTTTTATTGTTTAATTAATTTTTTTTTGCACCGCATGTATACATCATATAAGTGGCAAGTACGTCGTTTAATTCGATGGCCACGGTAAATGTTTGGTTTATAAGCGTAATTTATCGAATCAACAGCACTTGGAATTATCAAACTCGTATTATGTCATTAATCACTTTTTATACGAAAGATGGTGTTAGGAGGGGGGTAAGGTGCGGTGATGGCTTAGGCTTGTTAAAACGTTAGCTACTGAATTTTTCATCGCAACAGACTCTCGGCGCACATCTCGAGAGGTGTATGATTAATGCTCTCTCTGTCTCTCTGCCTCTTCCTCCTCGATACTCGATTACCGGCTGATTTTCAATTAAACGTTTGAATTTTACCGAGAACACTGTTGATATAAGCGCCATACTCGTATAATCGCGAAGGGATAGTCTTTTAGGGGCTGGGTCTATCGTGTTGATTACTATATGTACTCGTATACGAGAAAGCCAACTTTCTCGCAGCGTTAAACGGATCATTTGTTTGGTATACAGTATACTTACACGTAAAAATCAATATCAATATTATATTTCAAAAGGCTGCCTTTAGCTTCAAGCTACTACGTAGCTGGGCTCACAGCTCACAGCTCACATTTTGGAAAAATTTAATGGCGTGAAGAACACGACGACGAAATACTGAGTGCAGACAATGTTAACCGATACCTTAGCATCCCCGTTAATTAAAGCAACTTTCAAATACGTATCGAATATCGTAAACATTCCAATAATGATGATTCGATTGTTTAGCCTTGTTTATTTCACTTTGACAGAGGGAATATTTTTTGAAATTATTTCGTTGCTTCTACATCGTCGAAAAAGGCTCCGCGTGTAGTGAGAAATTCTCGTGTAAAATTACGATGTAGTGTATTGGCGCGAAGCAACAGGTTAATTCGTTAGCGTTTGGAAAATTCAACGAAAACGAATGGAAATTGAAAAATAATAATAAATTATTAATTATCGAGATGAACGTTACAAAACCTACGTGAAATTTACAACCTTTGCACGCGGCGTTTTAGAAATTCAAATTTTTAAACTCGGCTGAAAAAAAATATAAAATTATTTTAAGAATGGTTTCATTCGCATAGAAGCCCCGACGAGCCAATATCTAAATTTTCCTTTTGTTCTAAAAGCGATAAAAATTAATCAAATTTTCAAAGGTTTCCAATACTTACTTAGTTCAGAATGGAAATTTTTTTTGAAACACTAGGGTACTAGTATCAATTAAACGAAAGTATCAACATTTTAGTCGACTCAAGGTGATGCCTAGATATTTTTTAATGGGTCGTTTCTGCGCAACATGCCAACTAGGTACATATTCGAGAATCCAGGAATGTATTTCATAAATGACGACTTCCGTTCCGTTTGTTAAGACAAAAAAATAGTATGCATATTACTCATCACTTCACAGTATAGCCAATTACTACACTATTACGTAGAGAAAGTTTCGAAACGGGGGAATTTTTTGAAAAATTATTTTTCTACATTGACATAGGTACGAGTATTAGGTATTTTTAAATAAGTAAATAAAAGAAATCATCTACGATTGTAATGATTTACCAATAATTAAGTTGAACAATTTCCTCGTCAATTATACTTGTATCCGTTTAGGAAAAGAAATGAGCTAATTTTCCCAATGACGTACTTATCCTATAATGTCTTCTTTTTTTTCACACCATAATTGATAATTATTTAGATCGGGTGAAGAACAACAAGAACAGCGAGGGCAAGACGGGTAGGAATGAGAATATGGGGGAAAATGAAAAAAAAAATGAAGCAAGCAAATGGGAGGGCAAGAGTACAGAAAATTGATGAGAAGAAGTGGAAAAAAATAGGCATCGAGTCGTTAAAATTAGAGATAAGTATTTAGAAAAAATTGGAAATTAAAATGAAGTTTTAAAGGTTGGGAGTGGGAAGGAGTTCGTGAAAAAAAAACTCGAAAAAAGTTTGAATTAAAAAATATCTATAGAGAAAAAGAACTCAGAAAACTAATCAAAATTACCTATTTGAAGCTTGCAGCGCATTTTTTTGTTGGAAATTCCAGTTTGCCAAAAACACTCTACCGACTTCACAGTGCATCGATGAAAGTTTCAAAATGACACTTGTAGTAGATTTTGGATGTCAAAAATAGGATGCTCGGAAAATTTTAGTTTTTTTAGTTGAACAATAAATAATTCTACATTGAATTTTCCAGTTTTCTTATAATGAAATGACTGGGAAAAAATAGTGGTCGAATAGGTTCTTAATTTGAACCTGAACCATTTGCGTTCTTACGTACTCCAAAGTTCGAGATTTCAGAAAGCTTCTGGAAAATCTGGAATTCTCAAAAATATGCTGGAAGCTCCAGAAAAACTCGAAACAACCTTTAATCAATTTGCAAGGTCAGAGGTACAAAATTTACCTAGTTTCAGCTCATCGACTTAATTAAATAAAATTTTGATATTGAATTGTATTTTCCAAATTTTTTTTGGAGGATCCAGAATTCCTCCAAACGACTCAAAAACGTTACCAATCGATATTTGAGGTCAAAAATAGGCTACATACACAAATTCGATGTTTTAGCTCATATTGGTAAACTTTTTGTTTTTTCATATATTTGCGCTTTTGATTTTTCAAAATTCGAGAAATGGAATTCAAGTCGCGAAATTATTCCTGTTGTGGTATTTCATACATGCTTTTTTGATCCAGCTTCGTTAGACCAAAAAATGTTCTTCCTGCTTGGATCTCTCCTTCGTTATGGAATTCTAACAAAAAGAGATGAAATATCCCACGAACGAAGAACTTTTCAAAACAAATTAGTCTTCAGTAAACAATTTTTCCCAAAAGGGAGAGAAAAACTTAGAAATTATAGGTGTTATAATGTTTTCAGGTGAATTAATATTCAAAATACGTACCTATTGATTTATTGTCGTAATTCGTGATTTTCCGATGGAATATCAGAAAATGCTTCAATTCTAAAACATTTCAAAAAAATAATTTCAATTACCATCATTTTTTTTTTCAAATGAAAAACGAGCATAAATTTTTACAAAATATTCGTACATACGTAGTTAAGTACCCACTACGTTTGCTCTTGTTATTTATTTTCACTTTCCACAGATATGTATTTCTGAATACGTATTTTTCATTTCTTTATATTTTATAGCCTGTTATGATATGAACCTCATTTCTCCAATTTAAAAAGAAAATACTCATTTTGATAGAAAAAAATGATTATATTTTTAAAATGCTTAAAAGTTATTTTCATGTTCGTAATTTTGACCCTATGAGGCCCATTTGGAAAAGGGTTCATGAGCCCCAAATTTTTTTTATACCTACTCGTATCATGAAAATTTACCGAATTTGAAATTTTTTAAGTGAATAGGTACTTATTTTGTATTTGGAATACGAAGGACCTAAGACGGACTGAAGAGGGGAAGGGGAGAGGAGATGGGTTTAAATGCCTTCAAAATTTCTAAAATGAGTGGATAGTTTTGTAATTTTTGAACATTTTGTCATCACATAGACTTCTTGGATCCTTTGAATGAAAAATGAGCCCCGAAGAATAATTTTGACTCCGTGTGACCCATTTGGGGGGGGGGGAGAAGGTCTCACATGTATCCTAATTTTTTTTTAATTATGAAAATTTGGCGAGTTTGAAAGTTTTTTGAATGAAAAAACAAAGTAAATACTCAAATTGTACTTGGGGTACAAAGAGCCGCAGACCGGCTTCAAGAGAGGCAGAGAGAAGGGGTTGAATGCCCCAAAATTTCGAAAAGAAGTATTTTAACGAAGTCAATGTCAAAAATTACAAAAATACGTCTTATTATATTTTTGAAATTTCGAGGCATTCAACTTTCTCTCTCCCTACCGCTCTCAAGTCCGCTCCGGTCCTTTCGTATTCCTAGTACAATCTGAGTGTTTAGTTTAATTTTTCAGTCAAAAATCGTTCAAATGGGAAAATTTCCATAATTTAAAAATAATTTGGGGTACATGAATCCCCTCCCCCCATGGACCTCGAATTCATAGGATTTAAGAAGCCAATGCGACGACAAAACGTACAAAAATTACGAAAATACTTGTTTTCGAAATTTTGGGACATTTACCCCCCTCCCCTTCCTCCCTCTCTCCTTCTTGAGTCCGTCTCGGATCTTTCGTATCCCTCCTAACACATTTTGTGTACATATTTACTGTAATTTTTCATTGAAAAATTTTTGTATTTCCCCCCATTTTGAACTAAATTTTGGGATGCTGCAGGTCCCCCCCCCCTCCAGTAGCTCTTTCGGGTCCAAAATGCATCGTAATGAGCAAGTACTCGTGTATTTTGGGATTTTAAAGTAAAAGAAAAAATTCACCATGTTTTCCTATAAACTTTGGGGCATGGGTTAAAAATCAACATTTTTGAGCTTAAATTTTCAGGATCTCACTTTTTGGGGATTATGAATCGATCTAGCTTTTGATAACGATGAAATTCGAAAAAAGAAATGTCATCAGGTATAAATAAGGAGCACTCCCTATTCTATATGTATGTTACGCTATCAAAATCGTATAAAAATCGATTCGAGTATCGCACTGTGGCTGTGTAGGTACGTCTACGTACCTATGTAGTATGTACTTCTGCTTACACGATTTTTAATCAAACTACTCTCATGACGTTTACTACGAATAACAATTCGACCAATGGATGAAGCGGCGAAGTATTGTATTAAAATTTCGCGTATGTATTCTCCAGAGTGTAAAAGAGAAAAAATATTTTTCAAGGATGACTTTTTGTTTAGCTGGAGTGTAATTTGCTAGTACTTCTGTATGGGAAATGAAAGGCGCGGAAGGACGCAGGTATAAATAAGAAGAAAGTCAAACGAAACGTGTGTAATATGAAAATAGTATTATGCGAGCAAAATCGTCGTTTTCGAGAATTGCAAATCAAATACAGTAGATTATTGTCTTGTAACGCGACCTGATTATCATTTAGAAATTTTCCGACTAAATTTTCTGCATAGAAATTCAACGTGATTTGAATTCACCTCGTTTTTTTTATTGCGTCGCGTCGCCTCGCGAGTCTGCTCCCTCTATAGAACGTGGTCTGATACTCGTATATCATTTTTCACGCGCGAAATTGGAATCATTTTATATAATTCAACGATACAGAAAATACTCGAACCGAGTTTACCACCGACCTTGAAAAAAAAAAAGAACTTGGATCAAATCCAATAGGCTTTTTTTCCCTTTTGTGTGTTGTTTGTCTGTTCCTTGCGTCATTGTTGAGAAAAACCCGACCTGTGTACGCGGTTTTTGGGCGAATTTTAATACGAGTTTACGCCAAGATTAGGATTCTGGATTTAGCTAACTGAGGTGTCGCAGTCGCACAGGAGGCGGCCTGTGTACTTGTGATGACACCTACGATATTCTCATTAAGTTAATTTCACTCTCGTTATATCGTTTCTCGCAGCGTTTCACGAGCATTAAGCTTTTGTTTTGATATGTTTTATAGTAGATGATCAAATGTTTGAAATCTCGTACCTCTATTTATAAGAGGGTGTTTAATGAAGGAAAGCTTGACGCTTATTTCAAGGTGTCATGTCGTTGCGTGGTTCGGTATAATATAAACAAATTCGTGCGTAAACGTTAACCTTTTTATTTAAATTTACTTTTTTTTCTGATACCTATTCCTCTTCTTCTTCTTCTTCTCCT
Organism: Planococcus citri; assembly: GCF_950023065.1. NCBI lineage: Eukaryota > Metazoa > Arthropoda > Insecta > Hemiptera > Pseudococcidae > Planococcus > Planococcus citri. Next base: position 35,049,004 of record NC_088680.1, read on the forward strand.
CCTGGTTGCTTGTTAAAACGAAACCTATGCAGGGAGGTTCAGTCTGGTCGGTGCCTGTAATGAAGTATTTCCGCCTTCGACCTCCTCCTATGTAGCCCCTACGTGAATAAAATTACCGCAAAAATTTTTACGACCATCGAATCGAGAGTAGAGAGAAGAAAGAGGATACGATTGAAATGCAGAACCATGTCCTTTAGAGTCCGAAATTTAATAATTTCGCGATGATTTATTATCCACGTATCTGTTAATAGGACTAGGAATCTATCGAAACAAACCCTCAATGTTAAACGAGTTGGTTAATTAAACACTCGATAATCAACTCCGCTCCTAAATAATGTAACCTAACCTAACCTAATCGTGATCGACAAACTAGACATTCGTATAAATACGAGCAGGATCAGCACCATAACCGTAAACGAGAAAAAGAAATATCCTGCGACATATCCGCGTTAAATTTAATTGAAAAAGTATGTAATATACTGACGTGACGGAAATGATAAATTCCCAAATCCCAAGTACCAACCATGACTACTAATTCACGAGTATAGTAAACTGGAGCGAGTGGGTTCTGTATACTCTTGTGGAACTACTCGTATTCGTACGAGTAGTTCGACGCGATGGCGCGAAATTGCCAAATACTTGCTCGAGAAAAATTCAAATTCGAGCGCCAACGCCAACCAAGGATAATCCGAACCGAAAATCTACCGAAATAGATTCCTATTCGGCTTTTGTCTCGTAAAAGTACTATAAAATTTGCCAGTTCGGTTTATACATACCTAGAAGAAAAAGAAGGGAGGCTGCAGGCTGCGATCTGCGAGTCGAATCTTATACGTATCGTACAATAGGAGGCGTGTGGTTGGTAATTGAGAGTACAACTCGGCAAAGAGCTCTTAAGTTGGAAATGTGTCGTGAAAATCAGCTAAGAATTATATTTTATGCTGCGTTTTTCACGTGGCGTGGGTCGAAAATAATGAGAAAATTTTTCGCCTTCATCGTCTCTATATCGCGTCTCGTTCTTATATTTTCCTTTTCGTTTATACGACTGCATATAAATTCGTAAACTAAAAAGGCCGTCGTGGTAATGGGATTTTTACCCTGGTAATTGAAAAAATTTCACCCGAGAGGAATTTTTTTTTGTTGTTTGGGGAGATAATAGCTATTTCAATATGGTTGATGAGTGAGCTTCCTTGTGTTGTGTTTTAATAGGTCTTTTGTGTAGAGAATATAACGACGCGAAAGGAGGCTGTGAATTGAATTTTTTTTTCTTAAATTAGGATTTTAAGAAGAGGTTTGAAGTTGTATTGGATTTAAAATATGTATTGTGATCGAGAGCACCCTTTCTCGTCAAATCAATTGTACTTCTTCAGAGGCATGAAAGGAGAAATTATCGGAATAGTGGTAGAAAGAGCAAGAGAAGGGGAGGGATTTTTTCCTTCAATGAAGAAAGTACCTCAAACAGCAGAAAAATGTCACATCGTGCTGAAAAAAATCAGTAGGGCTGGGCATCCTAAATATGTACGTTTTTTTTTTTTTTTTTGTCAATTATAAACTATGTTTTTAATAGGAAATCAAAAAGGCAATAATTTGAAAATTTAAGTTCGATTCGTGATTAAATGTACAAATAGAAATTTGATTGAAAAAAAGAGAGACAAGTGTAGTGTATCCGATTTTCCACACTTTAGTGACATGAAAAAATTAAGGATCTTTTGCCCAAATTGGTTTTTTTTTCAATTTATTTTTTCTGTGATTTTCCTTCATAGAAAAAAGAATTAATATTTTTGATACATTTTTCTCCAACATTTGACGGTCTCTTTTTTACGTCAATATCAAAATTTAGGGCCTCCTCAAGTTTCCAAGAAGAGATAAAAAATTCCTCACCGGTGCAGAATTCTTTTCGAGTTATTTTTGTTGAATTTTTCGAAAACTAGACAAGTCCAGATGAAAGCTCTAGAATGACTCCAAACCATCGTAATGTGAGGTGGGGGGGGGGTGAAATTTTTTTTTGAAATGAATTCAGCCAGAAACCCTCTTTTTAGAGGATAAAAATTTGAAAATAAAACTGCCAGTCTCTTTCCCCCTTCCCCTCCAATCAATCTGTGAGGTCGAAAAAGTTGTCATGGATTTCAATCATGTCCCTCCACATTTTCTGGGAGATTCTTTTAAATTCCCAACTCCTCAAAAAAGAGCTACATAAGTAAATATGCATCAAATAATTGTTTGAAAAAATCCCACGAAGGTTCCATTCAATTTTTGATGTTATTAATTGTTTAGTTCAAAACTTGGTTGAAGTAGAAGGGGGAGGTGGAGGGGGGTTGAAAGAAGTGCTGGTTTTATGAATATGAATAGGTAATAATGCATAATTTTGAGCCACTCTCGACTCAAATCTGCGTCAAGAATCGATTTCATCGTCAAGGTAAAAGAAGATGCAATTTACTCATGAAAATACCATTTATTTATCTAAAAAATTTTCTCGAGGGGGCACATTCTTGGACGTTTCTCGTGTCTTTTTTTATATTACTGAGACTGCAGGTGGAGCTAGTGAGTCAGAGAAAATGAGAAAATTGAAATAGTTGATGAGAAGTGGTGGGAGGAGGAGGGGGGGGGGTCGTCATGTAAAAAAATTGTCCACCTGTTGCGTGTGAAGAAATTCGTTCGTTTATCGAAATGGCGACTATTAGATGATGAGAAAATTTGTATTTTTGTTGTATTTTTTAATAATTTTTTTTCGATTTCATGATAAAAAAATTTCATTTCGTAACGAAACGAGAACGATTTTTTTGTCAAAAATTTGTTGCTTTAATTTGGAAAAAGGGTACGTACTTCTTTAAATATTATTTTGCATTAAATTAAAATTTTCCTTCTCGTTTGCAAATTTGCGAGTTTTTTTTAAAGAAATGAATTTTTTATCATCGGCTGTTGATGGGTTTGTGGAGGAAAGGGATTTCAATTGGCCTTCTTCTTGGTCGGATACATGCTCTGATAATTTTGAAAATTCGATTAAAAATTACAGAATTGTTATTCATTGCTGATATTTTCTCATTGTCAGAAAAAATGTCAGTTTTCAGTAGGTACTTATCGATTAAAATACGATTTTGAATATTTCCAGCATTTTGAACCACTTTACGAAATTGGAAAAGAAATGAGAAATGCATACTTTTAGAAAATACAATCAAAATAGCCACTTACCCCTGTTCATAAAATCTGGGAAAATCATCTTGCTATCAAAGAACCTGAAATTTCAACCGAAACGTAAAACTCCGAACCGGAAAACCAGCACACCGTCGTCAAAATGAAACTGTCAAAAAATTCGAAAAATCGAAATAAGTCACATGCACAAACATTTGAACAAAAAGTTTTTTAAAAAACTGTCAACTTGTAAAAAAAAATTGCTTTTATTGATCACGCTCGTTTAAATGAAGCAAATCGAATGAAGTGGATTGTTTAAATGAAAAATCGACAATGGTTTCGAACCGGATTGCTTTTTCTTATCGAGATGAATTCTATTTTTCTTATCAAAATGGTTTCGAATTATGTGTTACTGTATTATCTCGCGTGTACGTATTTATAATGTATATTATTGGTATACTGCACTTAATAACTCGATAAGGTGTAAATGTAGAGGTACGAAGAATGTTTGATCTCATTATTGCTTGTATTTGGATGAATTTTTACACGAATAAGTATACCTGAGATGATCTGATACTATGTGCAAGGTATGGAATGGGGAAGTGCAATTTGATAATGAAAATGAATGATTTTTATCTTTGGAAAGATTTCAGAAGGGAGGTGTTTTAACTGTTGTTTCATTTTTTTATCGAAATACTTCGAATGCAAACTGAAGCTGTATCCTGATTAGATCTTATTCACTCGAGTGGGAGTATTTTTTTGCCAAAGAAGGGGAGAGGTTGAAAAATCAATTCTGACCATTTTTACCCTATTTGATTCATTTTTTTTTTTTTTTTTTTTTTTTTTGAACAAAGATGTGAGAGTAAAAACATTTTGAAAAAGCAAAGTGCATAGTTCAAGACGTCTTTATTCAATTTCACTGTCAAAGGCCTCAGGCTGTATTCTGGTTTTAGTTTCAATCGACTTAAATAAGAGAGCAATAAAAACAGTTAATAGTAAATACGTCAAGAAGGTTGAAAAATACCATCTCTCTTTATACGAGTAACTCGAATTCTTTTTTTCTCGTGCGAGGATTAGCAAGAAAAAAAAGAAAAAGAAAAAGAGGACGAAATTCAACATTCAAAATACATACTTGAGTATTTTCTTTGTGAAATGCTACAACTACAAACTACATTTCAAATCTCTCTTAGCTATTTTTAGTAATAAAAGTACAAATCACGTAAAGTAGGCACTTGAAGAACTCCATTTTAGTATTTTAATTTATAAAAGTGTTTTGAAAAGTAGAAAAAAAATTGCAAATTAAAAGATAATAAAAAATAGGCGAAATTTTCTTGAAATTGAATACACCGTTGAGATTTTTCATTCGAGTAGGTAAATTTCTCGCTTAATATTTTAGTTGCGAGAAGTTTTCATTCGTTTGCAGAATGCGAGAGAGAAATGTGTACCTACGTTTATATAGAGATGCGAGAATAAGAGAGAGAGAGAGCATTATGGAAAGTAAACTGGCAAAATGATTCTGTTTGCGGGTAAAATTCTCGTCGTATAAATTTGCCAGGTATAATGAGCTTTTCTTTTGTTAAACTACAGTTACAGCATAACCTTAGTACTTAGTCTAACGCGCATTTATCATTTAAATTCAAAAGTTTACCGTAATACTTTTCGTATTGTCAAACATTAGCTCGTGCGAGTGGAGTTTTCCAGCATCGTCGTTGCGCTGTTTTTCACCATTTTGCATCGCTTTTTTAGACCTAGTTTGTAGCGAATTTTACCTACCATAGCAGGTTTGATGATTGGGTGATTGTCGATAATATACGATTACGAACTGCCTGTTTGTTGTACATATAATGTAAGCGGGACAGATTTATGGGTGATTTGCCGATTTGCATCGTTATAATGGTTGTCATTTTATCGTACTCTCGTGTATTGGAAATGTACCTATATTGCGAGTGTGTAAATATTTGAACAATTCGTATTCGTATTTTTATAAAATATGCTGAACTCGTGCGAGTCAATCTGTCGCGATGGATGAGTTGAGTGACTGATTTGTATGTTTTTTAGTGTAATGTTCTAGGGTACATGTGAAAATGTGTTTGAGGTGATTGGAAACCGAGAAGTAGATTTTGAAATAAGTTTTATAATTTCGAGTTTTTTCCAATTGATAAATTATCGCTTGGTTTCTGTAATTAGTGTTAAAGAATAAAATTGCAACCCACGCTTTTCTCGAGGAGTTGCAATTTCTACATTTTATTCGAAATTCGTGCAGAAGTAAAACATTTTAATCAAATTACCATTTTGAATTAAGTAATTTAATTCATTTAATTTATTTTATCGAATTCAAATTAATTTAATTCGATGTAAATGTATTTTGAATTGCTTCGATTTAATGTAAATTACTTACTTAATTTAATTCAATTTGATACAACTGAATTCAAATATTTACATTTATTTTATTAAATTTCACTTGATTTAAAATATTACAAATCCATAAAAAAACCAAGCTAGACCTGAAGAGCATATCCTAAAACCTTTGCAACCAAAATTTCAGGTCTCAAGGTTCATTTTTTGATTTTTTTTTACGAATTTTTCAAAATTTGAAAAATTCAAAAAAGCAGTTTTAAGGATGATTTTTAAATTTTCTTTTGATAAAAACGTTTTTGGACAAAGTTAACCATTATGAATAATTCTTTCAATGTTATCTCCGGTATATCTAAACCTTCAAATCACTCTGGAAAGGCCAAAATGAGCTTAGAACCTCTCACATTCAGTGGATGCTTATGTACACCTTCTCAACCATTTTAGGTGGAGACCTCTCAAATCAAAGGTGGATTGTGACCAATTCGTAAATTTCAAAAAAAGTGAAAAAAAAACAAATTTTTTCCTGAAGTCTCAAATTTTTTCCAAAAGTATCACTTTTTTTTGCCAAAGTCTCGCTTTTTCACCAAAAAGATAGAAAACAGTTTCGCTTATTTCGCTAAAATTACGAAAGAGTAGATATTATTTTTTTACCAATAACTAGTCAAAAAGTCCTGGTTTAAACTGAAATTGTTAAAGTTTTGCTTCTTTCCAAAAATTGACTAAACCCTTCGTGTATTTTAAACAATTTGCTAAAATAATTTCATTTCTTTCACAAAAATTACCCAAAGTCTGTTTTTTTACGAACACAAAAATAATCATTGAACATGCAGTTTTGATTGTTTGCCAAAATTGTCAAAGTTTTGCTATTTGACAAGAACTTTACTTTTTTCTCAAGAGTTAACTAAAGGTCTCGCTTTTTCGTCTGCAATTGCCAAAAAGTATCTTTCTTTTCCAATAACTCCAAAAAAACCTATTTTTTGCAAAAGTTGTCAAAACTCATGCCTTTTTCAACTATTGACAAAAAAAATTTGTTTTCAGGCAATTTGGCTTAAAAGTAAAAATTTCCGTTTTTTTGTAAAAAAATTCAGTCTTGCTTTTTTGCCGGAAATGGTCAAAAATTACTTCCTTTTGCTTGCTTTTCATCAAAAATAGCTTGTTTTGCTAGTAATGGCAGAAATTTTCATTTTGTTTCCAAAAATTGCCGAAAAGTAGCGCTTTTTTTGAGAAAAAGTTACAAAGTAGACCATATTATTTTTAAATTTAAAAACTGCAGCATTGCAAATAAAATGTTTTTTTTTTTGGTCCTTTTTTCCTCAATTTGTTTACGTTTGTTCCCTTTTTTGCTTGCTTTTTCAAGATTTTTTTATTACTCAAGCTTCAAATTTTATGGGGGTGGGGGTGGGGGGTGGGAATGGAGCAGGAGCACTGATTGGCACAACATTAGTAGTTCTTGATATGTGAGAGTCAACTTCTTTGCTCCAAAAAAGCTCATATTTCATGAGAAAGTTTAAAAATAGCCCTTCAACAGCTTTTTTAATCGGTGGTCAGGGCCTTGGCAATTACCTAGGGGGTATGGGGTTGGGCGGACAATCTGTCTCACTCCCCTCTCCTCTCCTCTCCCCTCCGCATCTAGATTCTAGGATACAAATTGTAAATACATTTTTAAATAAAATCGATCGAAATTGTAAGACCCAAAGTATAAGAGCTGTATTGACAAGGAATTATCTTACATTGGCACATTTATAGGTCGCGGTCGTCAAAAAGACAATATAAATAAGGTATAATAAATGCCTCCGGATGGAAAAGAAAAAAGCTTTCAGAAACAAACGTTAATACATATTTCATTGGCGTATCGATAATTCGATTCAAGTACGTGTACCTAATAAGATTTCGAAAAAGAACTGGGCAAGAAGAATAAAATTTAGGCCATGAAAATTGCGCACGCGTATAGACGAATACCTACATACAAGAAGAGGGATGAAGCGTACTCGGCCATATAATGCTTTATTTTAGATCAATTTAATTTGATTAAGTTTGCTCCATAATGCATATAAACATCTCATTTCCTTCCTCCCACAGAGTAATATAAATCAAGAATGGAAATACGAGACCTATCGGTCGTTAATTTGACATGAAAATCCAATTACACCGTTTAGTGGACACAGATCCCATGTAGTTTACCACAAACCGCGTAACTCGGTGCCTGGTGCTTTTTAAAAAGAATTTTTTAATAAAGCTACGCCATCCATCCATCGAGCCTGAGCTGATATATAATACTCGTATTCGTAGCGTATTTATACGAGAGACGAGATTGTAAGGGGCATTGAATCGAACACTATACGTAGAGCAAAAGACGAATTCAAATCGCCAACGACACGTTTCTCAGGCTTGAGGGCGTTCCACGTTCACGTTTCGTAAAGGTTGTTTACACGAGAAAAATTTTCAAATTTACATTTCAACTTGCAGATATAAATGGCCTTTGAAAAAGAGCGACGAAAGGGGTGTCCTCGAGTAGAATTTCATATACTTACCGCTGCAGGGAAGGGAGTGGGGGGAGTACGTGAGATCTTTATACCTATAACGTGACCGGAAAGCGTAAAGATTGCGACTTTTTAATCGAAACTTCAACAAAATCCGCATTAATATTTAGATTTGCCGAGGCAGCTTTCGACGCGAGATTTTCGCTAAATTTTCCAACATGTGTACGAATGGTTCGATGATAAAAGCGTTTTCCGAGCATTTTTATCATGACGAAATTTTCAACGCTCCAATATACGATACAGATGATTCGATGTGATAAGGCTTTTAAGGTGTACGCGTATGTAGCAGCGAGAGGCGACGAGAAGCGTTATGTACATATTATGTACACGATCGAGTAAAAAGCGAGCTTTTTATCGAAGCTGAAGCTACATGTGTTATTTTAAAAACCGTGTTGCGTTGCTTATTCGATTTAACTGTTTGAGTTTTTCATAACCCGCATAGACGAAGCTTTTTTAAGCAGGGAAATATGGTAGTTTTCAGAGCAGAATAAAACGAAATGCTCAAAACAAGGGGTTCCTAGATGATCGAGATTATTGTAAAACGTGGATTAAATATTTGAGCGATGGCATTCGCATAAGACCATTTTCAACTACTCCGTGATACGAGTATATAGTTTTCAGAAATCATCGAATATTGAAACATTGGTCTATAGAAAAGCTTTCTAACGAGGAAACTTTCACAATCTGTTGACTCCGATCGAGCGGAAATTTGGCTCATTCAAACTTGAAAAAGCATCATCCGCAGCCATGAACAAAATTTTGAGCCACTGAAATTTATTTTTCGATTTTTAGCAACTTTATAAAAAGATACCTAAGTAAGAAGCCCGAAAATTAGTTATATAACCAAATCCCGCCTTTAATAAGATACAACAAATTTCGAGGCGAGCTGGAGCCTCCAACAAAAGTTCAAAGTTGACTGGTATATGTAGATAGGTAGCCAATAACCATAGCTTACTTTCAATCGCTCCAAAAGATCTAATAAACATCACTGAGATTGATGGTTCCATGAGAATGAGATGTAGATTTCAAGGGTAAAGGGAAGTTTTGAGTGATTTTTTTTGAAAATAGCTGAGCATATTAACAAGAACCTGATCAGTCAGCAGGCAGGTCTCAGACCTGGGAAATCTTGTACTTGCCAGGTCCTGAGCCTGGCATAGCATATGTATAGAGGATGAGGATGGTTTTGAACAGCGCATGGTAACTGGTGTTGTTATTGGGCCTCACTGCGGCATTTGACACGGTTACCATCCATTTCCCCGAATCCATGAACCCAAAAAGTAAAATCCCGCTTGCCAAATACCCAAAAAATATTTTCCCAAATCAATTTACCCGAGTATCATTTCCCCGAATGACAAAACGTTCGAAAAAAAGTGTAAGAATTTTTATTACAAAAAGCACAGTTTTCGAGGGCAGTTCTTAACAGCTTAGCAAGCAGCTGCTCAGGGTGTTCTTCAGTTTGTCTTTTTATTGCCGACCACACTTGTTCTGCAGAACATTCTTCTCAGTTGGGAGAATTCTAATGAGGGGACTGATCACTGCCCTTGATCACTATGATGTTATTGCACCTTCCAGTAGTCGTTATGGCTCGTGCCCGGCATGTCTTTGATCTTACTTGCTGGCAATCCCAATACACCTTAGAGTCCTTGTCCTTAGACTTCACATATATACAGTAAGTCCCGCTTATTAGAATCACGGATAATAGAATAATTCGGTTAATGGAATGGAATGTGCTGGGGCAGAACATTTGTATCTTCTTACATGCAAATTTTTCCGTTTATTGGAATAAAAAGAGCATTTCGTTCGGTTAATAGAATTAAAACATCTTCAAAAATGGGAAAAAATCATGAATTTTGGCAAAATTTAACAAAAATTAAATGAAAACATGTGAAAATGGCATAAAAACGCGAAAATAAATATTTTAAATTGGTGAAAATTGGTATAAGATGATGGAATTTTTTTTTAATTTTATAAAAATTGTACAAAAAAGTGTTCATAACATATTAAAACGCTAAATGTAGCTAAAAAACCGAAAAAGTATTAGAATTAACTTTAAAACACATCAAAAAGTGATAAAATCTCAACATATTTTGGAATTTTGCATTTTTCATCCTTCCGCTTTATAGAATCAAACATACCTGGTCCCAAATCAATTCTAATAAGCGGGACTTACTATCCGTTTAAGTGGAGCTTTTCATTGACTATTCTCGCCGCCATTTTGATCAATTATGAAGAAGTGTAACCTTGTCCTTCAAGGAAGGTAACATTTGCAATTTCTATGACAGGAACAAAAATTCAGAAGTACCACCCACCAAAAACTTTACCACATTCCGGTTTTTCAATTCGGGAATTTATTATTCAGGATTTTGGCATTCGGGATCATAAAACAGCACAAAAGTCATTCGGGAAAATTGATTCGGGATTTTATTATTCGGGATTTTGGCATTCGAGCAAAAATGCATTCAGGGAATTCCGATTGGGGGAAATGTACACAGTATGTCATTGGATACTTTGGTATAAGATCTACAGACTGACCAAGGACTACAGATTTACAGAGATCATTTTATGATCCTGCTCAAAGACTGGAGGTTATTATATGTGACTCCAGATGGAAAGAATTGCACTCCGCTTGGAGAAGATGAAAGAATGGCTTGCTGCAGGGAAGTATCCTGTCACCCATTCTTTTTAAAATCTATACAAATGACCAACCAATCAGAGGGTCCTACATGTCACTTCCTTTACGCAGACAACTTTGTACACACGGCGCAGTGCGGCACATTTGTAGATGTGGAAGACACACGGAATCAAGCAAATAGAAGAACTCTATGCATACTACAGAGCTAACCACCTGAGGCCAAACCCAGCTAAGATAGAAATTTGTTCAATCTACCTGTGAAACTGTGAAGCCAAGAGACAGTTCAACATACAATGGGGAAACACCACGTTACGTCACATAGGCTATCCCAAATATCTTAGATGTGATGTGACCCTGGATAGATCACTCACTTACTGGCAACACTGTGAAAATATCAAAATGATGGTGGTGGTAAGAACAACCCTGATTCAAAAGCTGGTGGGCAGTAGATGGGGAGCTAAACCACAGGTCCAGCATACATCAACGCTAGCACTAGTCGCATAATATGCATGCTTAGTGTGGGGAAGATCAGCCTCAGACCAACTCTACTCACAACACTGTATTGTCTAGTGGGGATTGCTCCACGAGAAGTATGTAGGGAAGTGGCTGCCAGAGTAGAAAAACCCAAAGCAACACACAATCCCTTACACCCAATGTATGGCTACAACAAATTACCAGAGAGCAGACTAAAATCCAAACATAATTTCCCAAGAATAGTAAATGAACTAAGTGCTCCTGTTGAAGTTGAGTAGTGTCAAATCTGGAATATAGCATCAAGAACAACATTAAGAGCGAATCGTTGCCTCATGGCAGCCAATTGAATTACAACCTCTGAAGTGGAATAACACGCTTAAAATCCAACCTACACAGATGGCACTTGGCTGATGATGATCTATGCGAATGCGGCGAGGTACATAACGACCGACACCTTTTCAAGTGTCGATTTTGCAATGGAAACCAATAATTCACGTTTTTGTTGTCTTAGCAAAAGATGAGAAAGAAGTAATCGCCACCTTGCCTCAAATTGGCCAGTTGAGGTATCAACTGTTGGGATCTATTGTCAAAGAATCGTAATCATCTCTAGGTGGAAAAACAAAAGCAAAAAAAGTAGGTGATGAAGACAGTATAATTCGATATACCTAAATGTGCTATAATTTGATCATTTTGATTCGCAGCTTTCAACTTGAAGTATAAAATCTAAAAAGTTTATAATTACTCTGGATGAGATTAACACGCTAACTTGCTTGTTGTTAATACTAGTGCGAGCAAGAGAACAAACAAACTTCTAATCACTTTTCAACTTTGTCTCCAAAACCAAAAAATAAAAAATAAAGTCGAGGTGCAGTGACCCGCTTTTTTTTGGTTTAATTATACCGAAGTTATCGATTCAACTTTAAGTAGGTATATAAATATGTTAGGGGTACTGAACAATCGATCGCTGCTCTTTTTCTGTTATTTAACCCCACACGTATAAAAATCTTGCCATATACTCTCGAATTAACTTAACCTTTATCAAAGCCCACACGAGATCAAAGGACAAAACATATACATGTCGAGCTTTACCCATTGCGGTATAATGACGTTTAATTATCGTACGTCAACGTCACCGAATCAAAGTATCGTTGTATGTACATATAATCATATTAGCGAACATTTTGCCGCAAACGGTGAAAATGTATATGTCGTAGAATTTGGCCATCTGTGGGATGCAGCACGAGCGTGCGGAGGTTTCATCAATTGGAAAGATTAACCGTCAACAGCGTGCGCTTCGTTGGCAGAATTTTTTTACATTTTTTCGATGGTTTTCAATTGGTAAAATGTATTAAGTAAATATTCGATCGGCGTATAACCTAACTGGCAGATATTTTGTTATTCTTTCGACTAAATGAATCCACCCCCGAAAAAAGTTCAACTTAGATCCACCGTGAAACTGTGTAGCTTCAACTTCGTCTTCGTAGGCGTATTAAAGGAAATAAAAAGTCTGTTTTTTTAAATCAATTCGTTTCTTGGCAACTACGCTTCTCCTGCCTGGAGCTTTGAAGGAAAGTAGGTGATTAATTCATCGTAAAATTCGAAGCTAAGGGTTCATTTTGAACTTGAAAGACGTTATACACTCGAGAGATCGTAGAACTTAGTTTCTTGCCTTTTGATGTGCTAGGTAGTGGGTATTGTTCGTTATCTCGTTCGAATCTACCTACTTGTTACCTTGCTCAATTCGAAATTACACGGTCGAATGACCTATATCGTTCAGAATACGATAATCCCAAAGCTTCCGATGATGCGAACGTAAAAATTTCGTAAATTTTCCGCAATCCGACCCGAACCGGCATAATTTGAATTATCAAAAGTTTACTCAATTTATGCGTTCGGAATATTTCTTTTTTTTTTGTTTTGTTTTAATCAATGAAACGTCTCTTGACTTTATCTTGGTCACGTTTTGATTGAAGATACGAATACGTCAATGAACATTGTATTAACACAAACGTGAGCATTCTTATCATCATCGCGGTTTTCGTGCATAAAAGTCGAGTTACAAAATACGAGAGCAATTAAATGCAATACTCGCATTTCATTTCTAGACTTTACCTGTTAGATAGATAAAATTTGCAGGCAGGTATGTACTTAACAATTTTTAATGATTTTGAAAGTTTTCGTCGAAATGATCTTCACAGTTGTTTGATTTTGATAATAATGTATAGATACTGCAGGTGACGTGAAAGTTTCAAAACTGGGTAAAAATAGATTATTTTGTTATAGAAACAAATTTTGTTTGAATTTATTCGCCAAAAGATAGCTGAGAACCTTGAGTTTCAAAAAGTTACTACGCCGAAGGTGATTATTTGATAATCATGAAATCAACCTATAGGTACATACAATGTTCATCTCAAGTATCGACATTTAATTATGTTGTTAAATTGAAAATAAGAAATTATGGTCTGTGTGATTTTCGATTATAAGTACCTACCTACTACCTAGGTATCCATTGTATTTTATAACGGTCGCCAGTATTTTTGTTGTTTTTGTTCAGTGTGTGAAGAGACAGCGAGAGAAATAGCGAAATTGCTTGAAATTCAAAAGTATTTGTATGAGATGAAAACCAAGGTTTTAGTTTGATCTTATTATACTTACCTACTTCTTGCTCTCATGAGTTTTAGAAATTCAAAATAAATTAAAAAAACTATTCAACATGTCACATTATGGTAGATCACCAAAAAAATGTTGGGAGGAATTTGACCAAATTCAGGATGGTATTGGTCTTAGTATTGGTAAGTATACCTATACATTCTTTTCGAGTTGAAAGTCACTCAAAAAAAAATCCAACTCGGAGGTATTCCTAGAGGCGAATTATGGACTCTGGAAGAGGAAACATTTTCGAAAAAAAATCGTATCTGTTTTGGGAAAAATGACCCAGTTTTAAAAGATAGTATTTGAGATCCTCCGTCGACCTAGGTCATTACCAACAAAATCCAAGATTACTCTTAGGGTTCTACTAAGCGGTTGAAATTTTTCAAATTGCCTATTTTTAGGTAAATTCGTGTTTTGAACATTTTTCTTCCCAAATATTTTGCAATAATTGAGCCAAAACATCGAAAAGATCGAAACTGGGGAAATATTTTATTTTGGAATGCAGCAGGATCGATTTTTTCATCATTATTGCCAATTCCGAAAAACCGAAAAAAATACTCAAAAATTCAGCAAATTTTTTCGGTTTTTTGAAATTTGTTTTTCCAGTTTTTGATCAAAGTCCAAAGTCAATGAATTATGTAACAGTACCAAAGTAAATTTATTTGGTCATTTCTTTCCTCTTATCAACTTTTACTCCATTTTTACTGAACTGCTAAAAAAAATTCTCCCGAATTTTCTGATCTCCAAAAATTTTTCATTAATTTTCCGTCAAATGAAAAAAAAAACGATCAAGTGCAGGGTTACCAACAACCATTAGTCGCGAGCATACGTGCTAAAGTTGACGTAGACAGATTTTATGGCGTTCTTTGGAAACATGGATTGAAGATGTCAAAAATCATTGATTATTTTATTCAAAAATATTCAAGTTGTAATTTCTATATATAGTCGAAATAATTTCATGAGATGTAAAATAATCACTTAGAAAAAATATTGCAATTTTTCAAAGTTTGAGAAATTCAACTACTGGTCAAGTTTAAATTAAACACCAACACGTTTTGTTCATCTTTAGATTGCAAAACAAAATTTCGAACTTTTTACACTTTCAACTCTCTGTGAAAATTCTCATTTTATCTAAGGTATATGTATCTTAATGCAAAAATTTTTTTTGATTCGTTTTTTTTTCAAACAAAACATTTTATCATTTTTTTTTGTAGAGGACGGGGAGGGGGGAGTTGTAGAGTGTTGGTGCTTTAAGCTTCTTTTAAAAAATTGTTCAATTGATTCTTAAAAATGTGTACTTAATTTCGGTAATAAGGAAATTCGTGTTGGTTGTTTGGAACTGACCTAGATATTTAAATAATGTTTTATTTACGACGTCTTTTTTATTGAAATTTTTGAAAATTGATCCTTTGAAAAATACTGAGGAGATTTTAAGGGTCGAAGAATTGAAATGATCCTTGAATTTAACAATTCTTACTTCGGTACTCGTTTATTTCAAGCTTTTTTCCAAACTGATCCATCGCCCACAAACATGAATTCGTATTGAAAACAATAATACTTCCACGACTTACCTACCTTGTTTTCTATGTATTGTAAACCTTTACCTACTTATTCTGATATTTTGAATTTAATGTTAAATTTTTGCTCGTTCAACAGATTTTTTTGCGATAAAGATATGCTTTCTTATTCAAAAACATTTTCTGTTATTTCTATGTTTCAGATTATACGTGATACCTTCGTCGCTATAATAGGAGTTGTATTTCTCAGTTGACCATTTATTCTTCTCGTAGAAGATATGAAATCCAACCATCCAACATCATAAATCTCGCAATTCGACTGAAAATGAGAAACGAAGAAGCTTATTCATTTCTACCGATCGCTCGGATAGCAGAATAAAACACCTCAGCGTCGTTTTTTTTCGTCGAAATTGAAGCAATTTACCAACATTGTATTACGTTGTACGTATGCTCTGCTATCGTCTCGTCGCTCGTAATTCGTATGTAGATAAAATACAAACACGTAAACCTAGCTAGTAGCTATATAGCTACATCTACATTATTATCCATATGTTTTGCGATATAAACGAGAAGAAACACCAACATGAGTGCATGCTACAATGCACAGTGCCGGATTAACTTTTTTCCTGCATCTTCGATGACATTTTTCTGTTCATTCATTTGGGGGGGGGGGACGAAAATTGGAAGAAAAATGCTCAATGCTTTAATTTTGCAGAAACCGTGGGTTTACAACAAAAATTTGAATTTTTAAATTGATTTGGTTATGTTTGTAGAATTTCTCGGTTTGATTTTTCCATTCTGGAACATAAGCTTTGAAAAATTCATAATTCGAAAAGTGAAACAACATTCTCAATGCGAGGAGTTCAACATTTTCAAATTCTGAAAATAGTTTTCATAAATTTCTAATATTTTTGAAAATACAAGCAAGCTTTTGAAAATTTACTACTCCCCAGAAAGAAAAAGAATTATTTTTGATGTGAGAAGTCAATTTTTTTGCCATCAACATTTTCTAAAAGTTTGAGTAAGAGCTTTTAAAAATGTATTATTCACAAGATGAAATAGATATTCAGTTCAAATCTAGTATTGCAACGCTAGTTTTTCTTAATTGCGATGCATAAATTCTAAGTTTCATTTTATTTATTTATTTTTTCATAGTGCAAATTTTCTGCGCCCCAAGCAGCCGCCTACTCCTCGTTGTGGTTAATCTGGCGCTGATGCTACACGAAAAGAAAAAAAACAAACCAGTATAGTAGCACAGTGGTACTTGTTTCTGCGACTTTATAACTGCTTTAGTTCAAGGTCGCTTGTATTATATAATGCGGTTGGTCTTGTATTAATTAATTAATACCGGCGAACGCGCCTCACACTAAATGACTAGCAACTTATACGACAATTTTACAGGATTTATACGCGCCACAGCGCTCGTCAAAGGATCCGCGTGTGTACCGGAGAGACCCATCCAGCCCATCCTGAGTCCTCCATTTAATGTAATTACACATTAGTCAGCAGATAAGATACGAGTAAGAGCGAAATGCTGGATACAGATTCGAGATCGAGCGAGATGCAACGTATATGTAGTACTTGGGACTATGGATTTCCTGTCCTGTGGCTGCAGCGAAAACCGACGACCGAGGCGAAGATCAACTACGTCAACAAAAATGTAAATTTCTTCGACCAATATCTCACTGACTTGAGTCACTTTTGGGATGAAAATAATCTAGTAGAAAAAACAGAAACCAATAAAACATAGTCAATTAGGTAGAAAGAGTGAGAAAAAAAATCTAAATTGAAACAATTACGAATCAGCTGACTGTAGAACTACCTACGTCAATGCGATGCAATATTTTAAAAAAAAAATTGGGAAAGAAGTTTCGTAAGTTGATTTCTTGACATTGTAAAAAAAAAAATACGTATTTTAACATGTGCCTTACTCGTTAACGAAGATATAGAAATTAATTATTCTACGCTCGGTTGGGTTAAAATTTTTAGTAATGAATTTATTACGAGATTCATAATACCATGTAGGTGTATTTTGTATGCACAAGTATACGGAGACTATTACTGTAAGCTCTCGACGATACTGAAGGAATACCTTTAATACAAATGCACATGCATAGTAAGTGTATTATTACGTGCGGCCGATGCGTATGTGTAGTAAAATTCGAACCATTGATGCTAATTTTGTTTCAGCTTTGCTTTGTGAATTTAAAAATGTACAAGCGCTTTCACCTTATTTCCACAGGTTACAGATCAATAAATTTATTGGGTCTGTCTTCCGGAAGGTTTTGATTCTTTTTAGTCTGTTCAATTGGGAGAAATGTTGGTCCAGGCCAACGTTCATACAATGAATGAGGTTACGCCAAACGGGAGATAGGTAGTTACTTTTGAACAACTCGCCCATCGGTTGCTGTGACGTCATCGGGAAGAAGCTAGAAAGTAGGTAAGTTATGTCTGCGATACTTTTTGTATGACAGAAATTGTGGTTTTCATTTTTTTGGCGAAACGAAGGGGTTTGGGTGAAATTTTATCAGAACATAATTTTAAAATATTGAAATTTATTATCGATCGTTGTACCTACGTTTCATTAAATTTTGTGCAATAATAACAATTTTTATGATTATTTTTATTACTGGATTTTTCACTGTACGCAAAGTTCACATTAAAACATTGTTATTTTCATTTTTGAAATTTTATTATGGAAGTTTCAAACTGGGATTTTTTTAGTTTGGAGATAAAATTGTGCCGAGTGAAGCAAGGGCAAAAGCTTTTAAAAATTTGGGCTTTGAGATATAAAAACAATGTTTGAAAAAAAAAGGTTTATTTCTTTTGATTCAAAATTTTAGGATTTGAATGACGAGTTTTAAAAATTTTAATTTTGAAAATAAAAAGTAAACAGACCCGAACGAAGCGAAGACAGGTCTCGTACTCAATTTTCCCCCAAAAAGTAATTTTGTACCTAACCGAAAAAACTCGAAAAAGTAATTGAAAAGTAATCGATAAGTAGCCAAAAAAGTGACAGAATGCGAGCATAACATTTTGATAAAAAAAAATCACTCACAAAAAAACAGAATATTAGATACGAATTGATGCGCGTATGTATTTGATTTTGAAAAGTTGAACCAAGCATTTCGAAACTTTTTGATGAAAAATCGAGACTTTTTGACAATATTTTGGCAGCAAAGTGAGGCTTTTGGCTTTTGGCAATTTTTGATGAAAAATGCAATTCTCGGAAAAATAAAACGAGACTGACGATTTTAACAGAAAGAATGATTTTCTCACAGTTTTTGGCAAAAAAACAAAACATTTGGACAATTTTTTTTAATTCAAAATTTTCTGAAAAAACAACTATTTTTAGAAATTTTGTTTAAAGCGAGAAGTTTTTTTTTACAATTTTTGGCGGAAAGCAGGATTTTGACAATTTTAGCAAAAAGAAGGAAATACTAAGCCGGGCCTTTAGATAATTTTGAAGAAAAAAAATTTTAATGCAAAAATTTGATGATTTTATTCTAGTAAAAATTTTTTTTTCGAAAACTGAAATTTTTTACTGTGCAACTTATGGAAATTTTACGTAAAAAATCGAGAATTATCAATTGCGAAAAAGCTAAAATTTTCAGCAATAGGAAAGGCTTTTGGACAATTTTTGCCTTTTGGGGAAAAATAAAACTTTTTAGAATTTTTTGGGGAAAAAACGATAATTTTGACAATTTTTAGCAAAAAGCTAGACTGACCATCTGTGGGAAAAAGCATGATTTTTTGGCAATTATTGACCAAAAAAATGGTACTTTTCGCAATCTTTGTTGAAAATGGAAGAAATTTTTTGATCATTGACATTTTTATTTTTAGGCAAAAAAGCGGGGTTTGTGAGGTAATTTGTATATGAAGGGGAATAGATGCCTACTTCTTGAATTTTTTTGCGAAAAAGTGACAAGTTTTGGCAAGAAATGAAGCTATTTGGAAATTTTGACAAAAGGGGAGATTTTTGCTAGTTTTAGTGATACTACATAATTAGTCTTAATACATTTTTTTCTCTCTCGCTTCAAGATGTAAGTATGCAAAAATTGAATTTTCGAAATTTTTTAAATATAAAGTGCCTGCAAAAAAAAATCGTATTTTAAGAGATACATTTTTTATGGTGAGAGAATCTACCTATTTTTGACTCCACTATTTTAGAATTTGATTATTGGATGATTTATGAAATAAAAGAAGAGCAAAAATTTTTGCGAAAATTTGTGTTTAGAGAGAGTAAAATAGTATTATTTTTGGTTTTAGGTATCTAGAACACAGTCTTTGCCCAAAATTTGAGTCTTTGAAGTTGATACACTGCAGAGCTGGATATTTATATCGAAAAGCACAAAATTCTAAACATTTTGGTATTCTTAAAACACCTACGTATTCACTGAAAATTTTGAGTTAGTAATTTCAATTTAAACTTCGCACACAGTAAGATTCCAGAACTGAAAATATTTGTAAAATCGTCATTATTGCACAAAATCGGATTAAATTTTATACCAATCGATAGTAAATTTTAATATCTTTAAATTAAATTCTCATAAAATTTCACCCAAACCCCTCTGTTTTGTCAAAAAAAATCGAAAACCCACAAAATCTCATTGTGTCGACATTTTACCAAGGCGAGAGCTTTTTCCCTGTGACGTCACACGTCGGTGCGGCAAGAGGGCCGGTATCGCTCCGTTTTTCACTTGAAACGGCCTTTGGTGTAACCTCATTCATTGCATAAATGTTGGGTCCAGACTCGACTAGGTCGTTGAAGTGATAGTATACATAGTAAATGAGTAGCGTAAGACCAAACAGACATGCGTCACTTGGTAATTGTTGTGAGCGTACGTTAGGATTGTTAGGATTAGATGAAGCAGGATCGATAAATACTATAGGCGTTGTTAGTGTTGAACAATCGCAGGTCACAGTAGCATCGCGAATACTATGATAACGACGTTGGCGAATTTTTCTATTATTTTATTCTTACTGAAATGAAGAAAAAATGGAATACTCGTATTCCGCCTAAAATATTCTCAAAAATACGGCGACATTTTAAAATGTATACCTACGTAAGTATCGTATCGCTTTAGCCAGAGTTTTCCATTTCCGGCATTTTCTCATTGCCAAACATGTTTTTTGTATGTTTTTTGTCGAAACCTGATTTCGTTCGATGTGATGATTTTTTTCGAAACCGAATGCGATTTTTTTTTTAAAAGCCATTTGCGTATTTTTACGATACCCAGTATCAATCATGACCTAATTTTTTCGCCGCTCGACCATTCACGTGCTGTAAATAAAGGCTAAATTATGTTTATTTTCATTATCAGTTCTCTGGGTTACTATACATGTGAACTTGATGTAATTTCAACGGTCAGATATCTCGTCGAATCGATACGTATTACGGATTTAATGATTTAGTGGAAGGTTTTTTTTGAGTTTTTAGCTTTTGAGATGCTTTTTGTAAGGAAATTTTTACTCGTGGAATGATAGTAGCGTTCGTATTATCATTCGAATTTCGAACGAAGGATATCACTTTCGTCATTGCTTCTCTATAGTGTATCGTGCTATGAGTCATCCTTCGATGATTTGGTACGATTTTTGTAAAATTTTAAAATTTTTGTTTTGCAAATAATTAGAGATCTATGTGAAACTCAGTGTTAATAGATTATTTGAATGGATTATAGTAGGTAAATGACTCGTGTTTGCTTTTGGTTTTGTGCAGGATTACTATACATCGGATATTATCAAAGAAACAATATGGCTTTGTTGAGTATAATAGGTGAGTACACGTTATCAGTATGTATTTATTTCGCTTTTATCACATGAAATCTTGAATGGAAAATCCAAACCATCGTACTACTTCGGATAACTGCAATCGTTATGCAACTTTTTGCCTTGTTACTGATAAGAAATTTTATAGACATGATTGTCGAAGGTACGATGCACTTTTCCGGCAGTTTGATGACCATATCGTGATTTTATAGATACCCATCGTTGTTTTAAATAATTAATTAAAATAAATATTATGCAATTGCAGTTCGAGTTATTAATTAATTTTGTGTTGTTGTTTCAGTGCGCCAAGCACAATATTCCGGAGACAAGAGCACCAGTGAGTAATTTTTACAAGGATTTTTTTATTTTATTATCGCTTTCATTTCGGTGTTGAATTGGGTGATATTTTTATTCTGGCATTTTTGAGGATTTTTAGATCGTATTGGGATTATTTGGATAGAAATTTGAGTTCTGCAATTGGCACGAAAATCAGTGGTTTAAGAACTGAAAACGAGAAATGAAAAATGAGCATTTATGTGTAGGACCAAATCAGGAATAAAAAATCAATTTTGAAATTTGGAATTATATTCTGAATGAGATGAGAATATTTAGATAGAAATTTAATTTCCAAAATCACAATAAAAAGCAGGAAATTGATTGGTAAAATGATCAAGAATGTTAACTTTTTTTTGCTTTTTCGTTCGAAAGCAAGTTCGAAAGTGTTGAAAGCTCGTGACTGACTCGATTTCTGGTCTAGTTTTTCTGTTGATAAAACTTACGCGAATAATTATCAAATTGATGTTGTCTCGAATTTGAAAATAAAAAATTTTAAATTGCTATGATAATAGAATGATGAAAGATAGAGTACCTCTTGTGACAAAAAATGTAACTTTTTTGAATTTTTTTTTCGTCCTCGTAAAAAAAAGAACAGCTCTTCTTCTTCCTTCCTCTGGTTATTTTTATCTATTTGGTACTCATTAGTAATTTTTCATCAATTACTCGTTAATTTTGATCATTAATTTGTCTCTTGAAAAATTAAGGAAAATGAACGTGTTCTGAATGGTTTGATTTTTGATTAAAATTTTGTTCGGTTTCTTCTGATTTTGAGTTAGTTTTGATCCGAGTCTCGTTAACAAGCAGCCGAATCAAATTTACAATTTAATTTGTGTTTTAAACATTTGTTTATGGACTTTTGAAACGTTTCATTTTTTTTTTTTTTCAAATGAAATGCTTTATGAGTGAACTGTCTAATTTCCTGACACATGTCATAAATGTCGTATAATTATTCAATCGATGAAATGATATGTTTTTGTTCTTCAAAATTTTCGCTTGGACTTTTCAAAGTAAAAAGGAAACGTTTCGTTCAATTTTTTTTTTTTTTGAATATTTACTTTCTTTATTTAGTACATGAAAAATTAGAAAATAAATTATTGCACGTTAAATAATGTATCAGTGTGAATGGGATTTTTATCAAGGTTCCAAAATTATGATTATGTATTTTTAATGACGAATTGTGGGTCATCTACATTTTTGCATAAATTGGACTACTTATATACTTTCTACTTCAAGAATTGAGAATTTTCAAATTTACTTGACTGTATTTTCTGAAAGTTTTTTGAAAAATCGTTCAAAATGATGCGTATTTTGTAAATATGTATGTATGTAATTCCATTACTGATGTACAGAAACCTCTGAAGTTCAAAACAAATGATTAACCTGTAACCTGTGACATAGAAGACGCCGGTTACCTTGTAATTCGAACAATTTTTCTCGGTCCAAGTATTCAGATTATTTTTTTCTAAAAAAATCCGTTAGTTGTTACTTATCCCATAATGTTATTTCTTTTCACTGAACCGTATACAAAAAACATACTAAAATGAAAAAAATTGCATGGGGGTGATTAAAGTCTTCATATGACAGATTGTGTTCAAAATTACTGCTTGAGAGAAACAAGAAAAACATATTTTTTTTGTGAAATCGATTTCAAAATACAAAAAATAATGTTTATTTTTGTATTTTTTAGAACAAATTTTCAGTGCCTTGTGTAGGGAAAGTGTCCCTTCATCTATTTTGGCTACGCATTTATCGCTAAAATCATTAATCAATCGTAAGGTGGAAATAGGAGTTTGACCCAATATCAGTGTCCCCTTTTCAAATTTTTTTTCCATCATCAAGAAATTTTCAAAAAAATAATCAACTTTTTTGAAAGGTGTGTGGGAGGGGGATAAATTTTGAAATTTGGCACACAAGTGTGCTTTTTTTGAACGAATTTTTCTATCTTCGTAGGGGTTGAAGGAATACATTTTTCTGGCAAGTTGCAAAATTCAACAAGCAAAAAAAGGATCTCACCAGGACTCGTGCTCAATTTTTCTCAAAAAAAAAAGTAGATTCAGTATCCAAAAAATTTCCAAAAAGTGAAAAAAAATTACAAAACATGAGCAAAACATTTTTATGCAGAAAAAAATTACAAAAAAATTTACAATTAAATTTCACGAAAAAATTACGAAACAAAACATTCCTATTGAAATTTGATCTTTGGCAATTTTACCAAAAAACAGGGCTTTTTGAAAATTATTGTCAAAAAAGTAAGATTATTTCGCAAACTTTTGGCAAAAAAATGAGCTTTTTAAGTGTTATTAAGAGTCAAACTTTTTGGAACTTTTTACGAAAAAACAACATTGTTCAGCAAATTTTTAGCAAAAAATTTGACTTTATGGCACTTTTGAATGATGGCGAGGCTTTCTGCTGTTTTTTACTGAACGCGAGACACCTTTGAAAATTTCATGACAAAATACCGAAACTTTTTAGCAATTTTTAGCAGAAAAGCAAAGCTTTGTCAATTTATGAAAGAAAATGAAAATTGTTCTCAACTTCAGGTAAAAAAGCGAGACTTTTGACCAATTTTGGTAAAATTAAAATTAAGCGAGCATTTTTCAAATTTTTCGTAAAAAGCTGGACTTTTTGGAATATTTATTGACAAAAAAAATGATATTTTTCGCGACTTTTGTCGAAAAAGTACGATTTTTACATTACTTTTTGTAGTAGTTTTTGGTAAAATAATGAGAATTTTTGATTTTTTTCATCGCAAAAAGTACAATTTTTGGCAAGAAACGAGCTTTTTTGGCGACGAAAGTTCGAATTGTCGCCAGAAAATTTGACATGTGCGACGTGCGCAACACGACTTTCAGTTTCTTTTTTTGTGACTATCAAAAAAAAACTAGTCAAAGGTCCATTTTCAAATGTATGAACATTTTTTTCTGATCGTTATGAAGTAGGTAATTAGACCGAATTTAAATTACGTACAGATAGGAATGCTTGCAACATTTTAATTTTTTGAGTAGGAGTTAGAAAAGAAACGAACGTGTTATAGTCAAACAAAGCTGCTGTGGGGCAAAAAACTGGACTAAAAAATTTTTGATATGAATGGAAGCGTATTTATACTTGAATTTTTTTTTCTTTAAACTTCAAAGATTCGCATATTTAAAAATTTTATGAATTTATAATCACTCCGAATTTCGGTATACACGTATATTTATAAAATTACGAAAATTTTTGGTGCCTTTTCAAATGAACGAAATAAAATTCAGCATGTTGCGAAGGGATCAAACAGTACCTAGACATTCGACAAAAAATCAAAACAAATCGGGACGCTAATTTTATTCGAATATTATTCCACGTGATTTCGTTTCGCTTTTAGAAGTATACAAATTATTTAGCTTTCAGGTTGAGCTTTTTTTTCAACAGAAGAGTAAATCATATTGTTAAATGGTTGATTCTTCGAACAAATTATTCAAAAACACGAAATCTTTCAATTAGCGATAGGTACTTAGCGGCGTTATTCTGTTGGAAAATTTCCGTACCTCGATCGAGTTCGTCGTAATGATATTCTTATTTACAGACTCGATTTCATTCTAATTGAATGTAATTTAAAAAATGCCAGAATAATTTATTACTTATGTCATCTTCGTGTATAAACACAGGTATACGTATACATCGCCTGTTGTATGCAGTTGTCTATACACGAGAGTCTATGTACGTCTAATTTGAAAATAAATATAGTCCGCGAGATTCATTCGAAGCTAATACCAGTAATAGCTCATGCAAAATCACTCCATCTTCCTATCATCAATTCGCGATGAAAAATTTTACCTCATTAACGTTGAAAATCGTAACGAAATATGTACAAATTGGTTGAAATTAATCTCACGTGGTTCGACAACGGATCTACATCTGTTTAGGAATAAAAACCCACTACCATGACTAATTGTACGTTAATTCGGCGACACGACCTATCTGAGCTAAGCTCCGAGCGCAAAAGATGCTTTAAAATTTGGTCTAAAATTTTCTCAAACGTTAATTGAAAATCGTTAGTTCTTTTCTTACCTATTTTAAATTGTACAGATAATATACAACTTAAATTAATATCAATGGAACTGGCTCACTCTCAGATACGTCATGATGTGCTGTAATTCAACAATCCTAATCTCTAATGATTTAATTATCAATAGCAAATTGCCTTTACTGATCGTAGCAGTCGTAAAGACTCGTACAATTAATCATTATTCATCCGGAGTATTTTGATTTGGAAATTCATCACGTCAAGGGGGAAATTTTATAATTTTTTTGTTTTCTCGCCAAAAACCATATTCAGATATTTTGTTTGTCAAGGTTGTCATATTTTCTGCGCTTAGTTTAAAATGTTGTAAACTTATCATATTGTATTCGAGCTGAAAAACAATTTTCGAGTACTTAACCCATTAAATTGCCGGGTTTGAATATTATGATAGAGGATGTTTTATGAAACAATTTACGTATACGTACGTACGTGCTAGGTGCTTTCGTATATGTTGAATATTCATGTGCATCGTAATCGTAACTACGCAAATTTACTTACCAGAATTACGATTTAATTTTTATTACCAATTTACTTAAATGTACGATAATCACCTGTACATTGTAAAGCTTGTAAAGTTGCGTTGTTTTCAAGGACTCGCGTTTAGTGTAGTAGTACTGATGGTGGGGATGTTTTACTCGTAAGTTACGAAATTTGATTTGTGAAGTTGAGGAGAAGGAGGAGGAGATATGAAAATATGTGTGGATACCAAAACAAACAGTTAAATTTAACCCTTTCTCTATATCTAAGCTAAATGACCTTGAAATTTGACAATGTTCGAAATTTTTTTGCAAATTCAAGAGCATTGTTGTAAAATTGTCGCTGGAAATAATTTTTTTGGAAATTTTTTCGTCTGTATTAAATAGCGATTTTTCAAGATTACTGCTTTTAGATGGAAGGGTGTGAGGTGGAGTGGATCGTTTTAAAACTTTTTTCGAATTTTGATGGAGCCCGACCCTAGCAAAAAGTTATGGCCAAATGACCTCAAAAGACGTGGGAAAAATTTCAAATTTTTTAGTCAACGTTAAACACCCCCCCCCCCCACCCGAAGGAAGCTCAAAGTTTTAAAATTTTGGAAAAATTGCATGTCAAAAAAAATTTTTGATTATTTTTACAGATGTAAATCAGTTGTTTAATTCCAATTTTACCATCTTAAAAAGATGATTACAAAATTATCATATTATTTTTAATGAAAAAAGTGTATTTTGAGAACTTCTGCATTTGGCAAAAATGAACTTTGAACTTTTTTAATGGCCATATAGCGAACATATGCCGGTACTAAAAATATCAAGAGGCCATCTAAATTGAAAAAAAAATTCAAAAAAATAATAGATATACCTACAATTGAAAAATGTTCCAATTTTCAAAACTTTGAACTAAAGCGAGGGGAGGGGATTTGAAATCTTTCCTGCGTATTGAGGTCATTGGGCCATGATTTTTTACTAAGCAGCATCAAAATTTGAAAGTTTAAAAATAATGAACCAATTTTTTCACGCACAATTGGTTTGGATACGTAAGAGAGCGACTCATATGACTGTAGAATGGGAGATTGAATGCTTTCAGAGTTTTGAAATCAGTTTTCACTCATTTTTGCATTCGACACATTGACTTCATTGGCACCGAAACTAGAAAATAACTTGCAAAAAAACAAACCTCACAGATTAATTTTGAACTTATTCAAGCCCATTAATTGAGAGGAAGGGGGATATGAGCCGTGTACTTTCAAAAATGGAAAAATTTATTGACTTAAGAATTTTTCAGACAAAAAAATACTTGAACTGGGGTGAAGTTCGAAGGGCTTCAGAAATGTTGAAGCACATGGACCCTTTTAAATGGTCCTCTATGAAGTCAAAATTATTCTCTGATGTTTGCTTTATTCGCGTATTTTCGGGTTTTAGGGCCAATGAAGTCAATGCGATAACAAAATGTGCCAAACTGACTGAAATTATGATTTAAAATTTTTTGGGAACATTTCGCCTCCTCCTTCTTTTCTTGTCGCTCCAAGCTCCTCATATTCCAAACACGACCAGAAAAATTATGTCAATTTGAAATCGACAAAAGATTTTCTCGGAGTGAAGATTGTTCTTAGGAATCTAGTATGTAGTTTCAAAGGTAACAAACTTGAAATGACCACAAAATGTTCAAAAATAGGAGAAATGACAGTTTTTAAAATTTTGGGGCACTTAATGGCGTTCTTTGTGTAAATCTTTCCTCAGACTCTCATTCCTCAAGTACACAAGTAGGTATATGTAGTAATTTTAAATTGAACAACAAATTTCTCAACTTTACTTTGAGACACATATCCACTCCCTCATTAGTATTTTTTCATTCATAATAACTTGCGAAATATTTTTTGCCATTTTTCTTGCTTTTGGCAAAATAAATTTTAAAAATCAAATCAATGAGAAATTGGTCAACATTTTTTTTTAAATTTAAATTTTGATGTCAGAATCCCTCCAAATAATCCCTCACATTGAAAAAAATCTCGCTGTTTCCCGAGTAATTTTGCTCCCTTCGTGCGAAGCCGCCGCCCCCCCCCCCCTCAGTTCGAAATTCCAAATACGTAATTTTTTTGAGATATAATAACCTCTGATCTCTTGAACAATGTTAAATTAGTTTAACGAATTTCTCCTCTCCACCACCCCCTCCTCATTTTTATCTTAGAAATTGAAAAATTTTTGAATTTTTAAAAACTTCTTTTATTTACATATTTTTTTAATTTTTTCAATTTTAAGGAGCTCTGTGCAAGGAGATCTCGGGCAGAAATTGAGTTTTTAAAAAAAATTTCTTCGACTCATTTTCTGTTGTGTATATTTTTTTGATTTTTTTTTTGTGGGGGGGGGGCTTTTTTCAGGAGGACCAACGCTGTTTAGAAAACTGTTATGACTTTTTTTTCTTTAAAGGTGGGGAATTAAAAGAGTTCTATTGCAAAAATAACATTTTTTAAATTTATTGATAGCATTTTTTAAAAATAGGTAAGTAGTGATTTTTTCAACTTTGAGAGACTTCTGATGTCGATTTTTTGGATTCCGTGGAAGATTTAAAAAATATAATATAATTTTTCTTGTAAAATACAATAAATATTTAGGACCATCCTGTAGTCTAAAAACCCATTTAAATAAGCCCATGTGAGGTCAGAATTATTCACCTTACTTACATGAATTTTCAAGTTTTAGTGTCAGAAAAATTAGGGAGACCATAATTTGTACGTATATTCTGATTTATGATTCAAAAAAGGCGTCGTTGGTCAAAAATCACCATAAATGACACGTCTGTATCAAAAAATTCCTGCTAAATAGATTTTTGGTGAACAAAATCAATTCTTTCTCAGTTTTTCAAATTTTCTCAACCAGTTGAGCAAAGAAAATGAAAGTTCTGTCAGATCGTTTCGAGATGTCTACTTACTCTTAGTTTTTGTGCTATGCCCTATATTTCGTTTTATAAATTGGAAAGTGCGAAACAACCCCCCCCCCACCTTCTCACAAATTTGTAACTTTTCAAAAGTTTACAAAGCAGAAAAAAATTCCAGCCGCCTCGTATCTCTCTTCTCTCCGATCGATCACCACCACTTGAAAATTTCACTGCGAAACAATTTTTTTAATGGTTTGTCTGGAAAAAATTCAGTACGTAATTGCGATACATCTTCTACAAACCTTGAAACAATTATCTACCTAGTAATTCGTAATCAGAAAATTTCGTACCCTACTTTTTCTTCTGTTGAAATATTTGCACTACGATAGTTAATTTTGCAAAGATTCTGCGAACACTAAAACCAGCTTTTTAATTTGGTAAATTTTTATCTCGTCTCGTTACGCTACGAGTTAAGTTTTAAGATCATCTATATAACCCTACGAGAGAAAAAAAACTCTTTCATTTCTTTTGTTATGCTAAGAAACTTCTCGAGTTTTTTTCTTTTGGTCGACTTTTACAATTTAGCAGCCGGTTTGTAAACAGCTAAGGCTGCGTTTATTACCAAGTTTTAATTGAACAAGTGTGTTGTACCTCTATACCTATTCGCGTTTGAACAGATGTTAACATTTTTTAAAACGACGCGCATTCGTTTTGCGAACTACGAGTACGAGGTGTAGGTACCAGAGAAAATAGCATTTTAAGATTTATTTCGACGAAATTTATACCGCACCGGGTCGTCCTTCGTCTACTTTGTTGAAATTTATTCAAATTATTTTTCCGCAATACCTACCGACTACCGAGCGTCTAAAGTCGAATAAATTATACGACCACTTGAGTAGCTTAAAACTCGCGTTATTCTATGATTGGCGGTGAATGAACTATATCATTTAAGAAAAACTTGACCCTTTGAATAATTTAACGTTTTGTTTCGAGTGGACAAATTTTACATCAAGTACGCCTTCTACACTAAAATGTGAGCTACCCCTTTTACCGAGTGAGTATACAGGGTGAAGTTTGCACGAAAACAGCTTAAACTACCTACTCGTACTTCATTATTGGTAAAATATACTATACCGAATTGAATTCGAGTCCTCGAGTCTGTAAATTTCCTTTTTAGCGTTATTAATCGCTGGTCGATGGAGAAAATGAAATAACTTATGTATACCTTGCCTTATACGTTTTACTGATATTCCAGATCGTTCACCTTTTTCGATTTGAAATTTTTGGCTTGGTGTCGATTGTAAATTACCTATAAGATGAGAAGAGAAGCTGGTGGAAGGAAACAAAATACTTATCCTGAGTTGGAAATGGAAAATACGAGTATTATAGTGATCGTTGTGTGGGTGTTTTTGGAAATTGGAAAGTTATATTGATACTTGTGCTTTCTTGCATTATAGCAATATTCCTAATGTATCAGTGACGAATGGCGAATGTCAGAAAAACGCAACTTCAATTTTTCCACAGTTCTTTAGAGATATTTACCAAGCAGTGCTCCACTTAGCTATTCTGAATCACGAAATAAATACTTTAAAATGGGGAAAAAAATTCAAAATTGAAATATTTATGGAAGATTTTGTCCTAAAATTTTAGGTGCTGAAGTTCACTTTTATTACATTTTTGAAAATTGAAAAAAAAAGTCAAAAAAGCTTTTAATATGGGGAATTTGCCAGCTTTGAAAACTTTTTAGGAAATACTTGATGAAAATTTGGGATCGCTCGTGCAAAATAGATCATTTAAAAAGAAGAACAGTGATATTTCATCCCTTCCATCCAGCTTCATTCGCCTGCAACTTTTTTTTATCGCACTATTTTCGAAAAATTGCTTGAAAATTGATTAAAACTCAATTGAAATTGATTAAAAGTTAATTTCAGCAAAATACTCGTATCGCAGAAGTGAGTCAGATGATGAAAAAATTGCGAAAAGTAATGAAAAATAAATCAAATTGTACCCAAATAAAATCTCATCTGTGTAAGAATTACATGAAGTATCGAAATGACTGCAAATTGGCGTTAAAATTACCATAAATTGTTTTAAAAAATGACAATTTAGCGAAATTTCACAAAAATTGCCTTTCGATATGTTAATGCCACGAAAATACTCGAAGGTGAATACAAGCTGATGTGAAATTGAGAAATTCTGGAAAAAGTGATAGAAAAATTTATAAAATATTATCAATATCAAGTCGAAAAATGGTCTAAAACATCGAAAATATGTCAATCTACGCAGACAAATTGGGCTCATTTTACTCAAAATTTTATGATTTGCAAAGGTATTACATGTAAATATGCCAACAAAAAGTCCAAGGAAGAAAATATGCAAATAGTTGAGGGTATTCTACATATCGTTTTTCAAATCACTCAATTGTTTTTATGGCATTTTGATCGGTTTAAAATTTTTCTTTTTTTTACTTTCTGCGTCTTCCTTTTTTATTTGTTTGTTTATTATTTTTTTTTCAAAATAGTAGGTATGGAATTCCTTGAAAGAAGAGTTTCAAAATCGTTTACCTATCCATTTTTAAGGAAATTGATTCCAGGCTTTATTTTTTGAATTCTCTGTTGTACAGGGAGTCCAAAAGTTCTTCCTTTTCTGCTTAATTGTTAAATAATTATTCCATACTTCGTTTTTATCTTCTCGTTCAAAATTTTAAAATCACCTACCTGATACCTGTTGGTTGGTCACTGTGCCATGTACAGCTACAAGACTAGAGGCACGGGTCATTTTATGCTGTTACATTAATGAAAGGAGGTTGGATTTTTGGAAAAAGGAGAGTAAGACTGAAGGGTTATGAGCTATTTTAGGTAGAGTTTTAGGGAGGTTGAGTGAGTTTCTTAAATTGGTATGATCTTGACAGGTGAGTAAGATGTGGGAGATAGTGAGTTGGACTTTGCATGTAGAGCATATTGGAGGGGATTCTTTTTTGAACAGATGAGAGTGGGTGAGGAGGGTATGGATGGCTTGTATGTACACGGCATAAGGCAACAGCCTGCTTCCTGGGTAAATCTTGAATATTGGTGGTGTGGCTTTGGCTGGGAATTAACTGTGAACATATGGCTTCTATCTCATCAGACACTGGAACACGTATTTCTGGTAGGTACCAGAGCTAGAACCGGGACAGAGTAGTACCCGGGTATAGTCGTTACCATATTGGGTTGAAGCAAATACCAAATATACCCAGTTACTGGTTTGATGAAGATAAGCCCGGGACCAGTAGTATCCTGTCCTGGGTCGGCCTTTGATGAAACGGAACGCTATGTATTCGCCTTCTTATCAGCTATTGTGTGTGTAGTCAAAGTCTATGTGTTACTTGCATGATAAGAAATGAATGAATGCATCGTACCACTAGCACCCATTTGTATGCATGACGTAATACACTACCTGGGATACTCAGTTGGTGAAAATCAAACCAAATATAAGTACGGTATTGTACTTGGTTAAAGCGGATACCCGGTAGTACTCGGTCCTGGATTCACCTGACCCAGGACCGGGCATATTCGTTATTTGGACCGGTTCGAGCTCTGGTAGGTACAGGTGAAATCCTTAGTGACTGCTTTGCTGCTAAGTCTGCTTTTTCATTTCCCAAAATTCTCAAGTGAGCTGGAATCCAGGCTATGGTAACATCTATGTCACATTGGAGAGATGAGATTTCTGAGGGAATTGGATGTTATTTAGATTTAGATCTTAGTTGAGAGATGGAATTTAGTGAATCTGTGAAGATCACAACTTTGTCGAGTCTGCTCTCAATTGCCATGTTTAAAGATGTAAGGATAGCATATAGTTCACATGAAAGAATACTGAATAAGCATGGAAGTGGGAATCACAAAACCTCACAATCACTAGCAGCCGAACAGCCACAGTGATCCATGGATTTCGACCCATCAGTGTAAAACGAAATGAAATCATTATACTGAGCAATAAAGTTATTGATGATTTGGAGTATTTAGTGGAGTGTGTTCAAGTAATGATGTATCAAATGAGAGAATATTATTATTAGTTTTTGTAGGATTTTCTGGATACAATGGTGGAAGAGGATAATTATAGCTGAATGGCGTTTAGAATGGGAGAGGCTTTATGGAGATATGAGTCATAAGCATGGGAGATTTGGATCAATTTTTGAGTCTATGGTGAGAGGGAGACTGTCAACAGTTTTAAGGTGAATGAAAAATTTTGAAAGGATGAGTTTTGATCATATAGAGGGGAGGCTTTCAGATGCTTCCTGATATCCTGATATAATAAGTGCATGGAGTGTTCTGAGGGCTCCAGTTGCCAGTCGCAGAGCTGTGTTGTGAATAGTGTTCAGTGATTTTTGAGTGTTGACTGTTTAGCTGATGAGTACGTTGGCAACCCATAATCACATTTTGATGGAATCAGAGCTCTATAAATTCTGAGAAGAGATTGAGTGTCTGCTCCATATGTTGTACTAGATAGTTTTCGTTTTCTCAATAGGTTTATTCTATTGTTACATGCCTGTTTTAGATGGTTGATGTGGTTTCTCCAGTTTAGTTTGTTATCAAAGCATAGGTCAAGATAATATGTGATTTGGCCTTTGCAAGGTAGTGGAGTATCCTTTCTCTGTTTTCATTTTTTTTTTTTTTTATTGGTGATGAAGAATTTAAAGAAAAGAAAAATGTTGGTCAATTGTACAAAAGCTTTTCAAGAAATCTCATCTCAAATTTCTGCATTTGTCTTGCTTTTTTGTATTGTCTTGCATATTTTTACAAACTTCAAAATTTATAGGTCTATTGTGCCCTTCTTGTAGAGATGAGAAAATGTTTCTAAAAGATTACCAGCCTATAAAAAACCACAATTTATCAAACATAAGTGTACTATACTCACTCGAAATATGAACGGTCAAAAAGTTGATCTCATAAATTTTGAAAGTGAGTTCTTGAAAAATTCCAAAATTAATTCCTAAATAATGTTTTTTATAAATTCAAAAATTTGAGAAAAAAAGTCGGGCGTTTTTAGGTTTTATGTAAACTTAGATGCTGAATTTTTGATTGGAGTGTAAAAGTTCTCAATTTTTGAAATTATTACTTCGATTTTGCTCTGGCAAATTTTAGAATAGATGATGAAAAATACTGAAAAAAAATTCCCGAAAATGAAGTATAAGTATTTTCAGTTTTAGTCGAAGCTCAGTTACTGATAATAAGTTCCTTCATTACAAGATTTTTTTTCAAAGAGTGTAATTTAGGTACCACTTGTAATGGGAAATTGTCCAATTTCAACTCACTGCATTTTTCCTGGTTTGAATTTTCAAATAAAGAAAGCGAATTTTCTCAAACTTTCGCGAAATTATTTTGACCGAAACGAATCACCATCATATTCATGAGTGAAGAAAGCTCTCATCAGTTTCTCAATTTTCTTATCTATTCTCAAACTCCGTGAAAACTTTTCAAAATTACAAGCTGTGCTTGAATGTTTGAAAATTTATAGTTTTCTTAAAAAAAAAAAAAAAATGCGGGGAGGTAGAGGAAAAATCCATCAGCGCGAGTGAATTTTAATTACAAATTGTATTTCGTATCTTATTTTGACCATTACTTATTGATACGAGCACTTACTATGATAGTAATGTCAATTGACACCTCACGGTCGACAACTCATTGCCCTTTTTGAAAAAAAAAAAAAATCGTAACATTTCATCGCTCATCAACTTTATAATTAATGCTATTTTTTCCTGTCTCATCTTACTAATATACCTAACTATCTACTTAAACATCGTAGTAATTTGAAACTTTGTTGCGTGGTAATTATTTCAGCGAGCCAATACTGCACTTACGTTACTTTGACTTTGGATCGATGTAGGACTACAACGGTTGCTGTAAAAGGGCATAATCCGCATTGGGAGCAAGATTACCTATTGTAAGTACCTCTGTCTACAATAATTAAACGAGAAAACTTCGTTTGAAGTTGATTATCGCGTATATATTTACGTGCTGCTGTAATAAGTGTGCACGCGTCGCTCGTATAAAATAAACTTCTCTCTATCATTGGTGGCTTTGCCAACACAGAGAGAATCACCTTGTACGATGACTTTTTCAAAAAAAAAAAAATTACGTACAACTAAGTAACTAAACGTGTGAGGTAATTTTTCGGTTGATTACAGCGAAACGCAGAATACCAGCAGAGGTTTATTAATCGAGGTATGGAAACAAGATGAATATCTGCATACTCCCATAGGATGTTACTGGTTACCTTTGAATATGGTCCGATATTCGAACGAGGTTCGTTAAAATTTCAAATAAACGTTACAAAAACGATGCACTTGGAGCAAAATCGTCAACTTGGTTGTTGCCGATGAATTTGAAATTTAATCATCTCGTACGTCATTTTTTTTTCCTCGCAGCATACAACCGGATTATGGGCGTCCTTAGGAAGTGAGCTGTACATCGAAGACGGAGTAATCGTAAAATCAGTGAATTCTACGGGTCATTTTTTATTATACGATGCCAGATTCGAAGATCCAGATGGTAAGTAAAAGAACCGAACTGGGTTTTCGATACTTTGCTATATAGCGAAACACGCACCCCCGTCTTCTTCGCCAACCAAATAAACCAAATTCATGAATTATTTATTAGCTAAGTCGACTTTAATCAAACAAGAAATTCTCGGTTAAATTGTACTCGTACTCTACACCG
Source organism: Planococcus citri (assembly GCF_950023065.1). Lineage (NCBI taxonomy): Eukaryota > Metazoa > Arthropoda > Insecta > Hemiptera > Pseudococcidae > Planococcus > Planococcus citri. The sequence continues at coordinate 35,084,508 of NC_088680.1, forward strand.
CTGCATTTGTTCGTTCTAAATGCTGCTTCTTTTTTTGCTATTTTTCGTACACGAGCTGAAACGTCGCTTCGTCCTCGCTCGCGCTCGTCTCCGGTCTCGGTATTAAAGTATTTTCCGAAAAGGTGAAAATTTTTATTCGTAAATCGTACGGTGTACCATCTACCAGAATAATGTATATTTCAAATACCTAAATAACCACGTGCAAATGTTCGCCAAAAAGCGAATTCAATTTAGTCAAATATTACTTTTTAATTGCATTCGACGCGATTCGATTTATCTATTTTCCAAATTATCGCTTTCCCTGCCCTACGTTCTTTCTCGATTGATGAAAACCGTTCTGTTTATTCGCAATTTGCCAATTTCTATCTTCTTTTTTTTCGCCCTCATTTTCGATAACGTTTCGTTTCGTTTGATGAACACCTGAGAACGTTTATCGAAAATAAAATTTTACCGGTAGTTTGAAAAATTTATGACGTAGATAGGCGTATATATATTTTTTTGAAATTTACTGCGCGAATGATTTGAGCCAGATTTCTTTTTTTTTCTTTTTTTTTTTGCGAGAACGTGCGTATTCCTATCGTAAATTGCTGCGTATGGAAAAACACAGAGAGAGTATTTTTTTTCAGCAGCGATTTCTGCCCTCTTAAATTACAGTTATTTTTTTCCTTTTGCTGGGGACTTCTGTGTTCTTTTTTATATTTTTTTAGCCTTAAAGTAGTAATTTTTTTCTCCCTGTGTTGTTTTTAGCTGGTACGAAAATTACGTTGCTTTTGTAAGAGTAAGAAGGTATGAAACACACGCGAAAATGATACAAGAATCTGCGAACCTTTCGTACCCGTTAATCATCGCGATTTATTTGCCAAATTTTAATGTTTTTTTTACCTTGTGCGATGATTTTTTTTTTTGGTGCGAGGCTTTTCCATCGAATGTGTGCCATGCTTTAAATTTGGGTTGAATGCGTGTTCGAGAAAATATGAGAAATGTTGTACGAATAAATGCCGATGTTGGCATTTGAAGGGGCAAGAGTTGTAAAATTTTTAATTTAGGGATGATTCTAGAAGAATTACCCAACAGGGATAGTATAAAAAATTGATTTGAAATTTGAATGGATTATGAGGATGAAATTTGTTAATGTAAAATGAAATGTAAATTTATGATCCTGTAAAATTTTCTTTGTGAGATTTTTCTGTGTGAAAAATTTTTAACCACTTTTGGTTCTAATAATGAAAATGGACAAAACGAGTATTTTACATTTTCAAGTAAAATTTTTCAATCGTTATGACAATTCCTAAAACAGTAGCCAAGAAAAAAATATTTATCATTTTTTAATTGAAATTTACCTGAATTCAGATCGATTCAAGTTTCTTATACTCGTACACAAAATCAAATCAAAGAGTTTCATTCGAAATTTTCTTTATCATAGCTCCTTCAATTTAGATTGAAATATAGGTACATTTTTCGAATTTTTCAGCTATCTAAATCTCAAGGATAAAACTATCTTTTAAAGCCTCAAAATTGTGTGCGAAATTTTGTTGGAAAATTTTTAAAATTTTTCCAGTTGGAGAACTTTTTGAAAAATCTGGGAGATTGTTCGAATATTGATATTTCCAAGCAATTGAGACCATATTTTTTTGCAAATTTTGAAGAATGCGAATTAAATTTTTTTTTTTTGTGTTTTTTTCCCACTTTTCCAAGAGTTGAAGAGTTCAGCAATTATTAATTTTTGATTCTTCTCATCTGATGGAACTGAAATCATAGAAAAATTAAGTGTAAATATTTGATCATGATTTCATAGAAACCCTGAAAAAAGGAATTAGGAAAGTCATAAAAATTGCTTGTGAGCTTCTCGTGTTACGATGAAATGTTTTTGTGATTTTTTCAAAAATATGAAGGAACCTGAGAAAATTTTCAATCTTTAAATGCTCTTGAAGAGAGCTCCATACCGAACTCTACTAATTTCGTTTAAAAATCACAGCATTCTAAGACCATTGTAGACAAAATAAAATTTCTATGTAATTCAATGCACTCTGCTGAAAGCGAAGAGGCAGAGAAAGGTTCAAAAATCGCTCTGTCGACTTTTCAATAAATCTGTCAAGCTGTAAAAAAATCTCTAAGTTGGATCAAAAAGTCTATTATGTACTAATTTTTTCAAAACAAAAAAAAATGTATGTAAATAGAAATTACGTAATAATTATTAGTAAAATTTAACTTGATGGAAAATTTTTTATTTCCTTTACCTTTTCGATCTGGTGGTCAAATTGCTTTCTTCATCAATTCTAAAAAACATGTACCTAGTTTGTGTACATTTTTAGGACCTAGATCAAAAAAGTATGAAAAAATTTTAAATGCTGCGGTTCCGTTTTTGAGCTTTGGGTAGTTCTTGAAAATCAAAAGGGAAAGACGAAAAAAAGGTTATAAAATCAAAATTTCATTTGACTGAGCTGAAAAGTGTAATTAATTTTGTACTCTGTTTTTGCCTCCCCTCTCACTCCCTTCGATTGATTGGAAACAGTTGGGAACTGTTTTGAGTAGTTTTGAAGCCTCCGGCAGACTTTTTGTAAAATCTGGAACTTTCAAAATACTTCAACCGATTAAATTAGGAGAATGGAATTCAACTTACACACTTATTTGGATACGCTGAGTCGATTAAAAGTAGTTTTAAGCTCTTCTGGAGCCTCCTGATATATTTTTATAAATTGAGGTTTTTCAAAAAAATGACCCAAGATCTGTCTAAAAGAACAGAACTAGAGCACTGTAAACATCTTACTTCGAAAAAAGAGCTGTATAAAGTGAATTTCAGCTTTCTACTTTGATTTATTATATTTTTGTGGAAATTTGAATCCTCAAAAATGTGCTGGAGGTTTCAGAACTGCTCAAAATGGTTCAAAGTTGTATTTTCATCTAGTGGAGGGGGGGGGGTAAAATAGAGTACTTACTATATTTATATTTCTGGCAGCGTTGGATAAAATTTTGATTTTGTAACTTCTTTTTAGACCAAATGTGAGTGTTGAAACTTCTCCAAAAACTCGTCGCTGTTAAGGTATTTTTTGGTGCACTTTTATGTAGCTTTGTTCAGCTCAGCCCAAAAAATGTTCACTCAGTTGGGTTTCTCATATGGTCAAATTTATACTCGTAGTATGACACCTACACATTAAAATGCATAGTTGAGAGTAAAACACTCTGTTAAGTTGATTCGACATTTTGAATTGCTTTTTTGGCAAAAAGACTCGCAAAAACTTCGCTCAGTTCTTTTTTTTTCATCCTTCAAAGCTGCGTTGTGCGAAATACTCGAGTTTAATTAACTGTGGCATTGGCAACACTGTGAAGTTGATGTGAAAGAACGTGAAAGAGATACTGAAAAAAAAGTTTTTCGCTAAAAATTATATTATTTTGAAATTCAATTTCGTCGAGAAGAATTTATAGCAGGGAACGAACCAACCAGGAATTGAGAGTTTTTCCCTGTTCGACGACACGACCTAGAGAAAAAATTCGCTTTTAGAAATAATTGGAGCGTTTGCAGTTGGAAAATGAACGATGTTTTTATTGTGTAGTATTTTTTTTTTTTCGTATTTTGAGAATATTTTTGGAAGCCTCGAGGTCGAGGAAGAAAATTTATCAACGATGGGGGGGGGGAGGTTTCGATACGATTAAGGTATGCGAGAAAATCTTTTCCTGGAAATTAGTTACTTACTGGTGAATTTTTGTAATTGCTCTCGGTGGAAAACTCGTTTTCATAAATGAAGGAGGGGGTATTATTTTGCAAAAATTCATCGAGAATGTTTTTCATGGTTTCACAATAAGAGGTATTCTTAACTTGATAAATAAAAATAATTTTAGTAAATATTGCGTTGTTACGAAAATTTTTCATTATTTTGTTCCACACTGCGATTGAAAATTTGTAATTTTTTTTGCGGAGAAAAAACTCAATTTTAAATTTTTAATGAGACGTTTTTCCACTTTTAATTTTCTTCTGGAGTGTTATTTCTCATCGCGACTCCAATTAATATAAATGTCTTTGGAATCGGTTATAAAATTCGTTATTTTCCCGAAGAAATGAAACATTTGCTAGCAAGTTTTCAAAATGTCAAAAAGTCGAATTGTTTTGAATTTTATTAAAAAGCTTCGAAGTACATTCGACGTCTAGCTTTAGAAATGGATGAAAGTATTTCATTAATTGCGTAAATGTTGTAACTTTAAAGTTGTTTTAAAAGTTTGAAAAATGTCGAAATAGATTGATTGATTGATCGGCGCTTTTTTTTCTCAACTTGAAAAAGTGTTGAATCCAAACTCGAATTAGGTATTTTACATACAGTGTGTCTGAAAAGTCTTCATCTTTTTTTTTTCTTCAATTTTTTAAGGAATGAAAAGTATACGAAATGGTTGTAACATTCTTACGTTTCTGTCAAAGTTTTACCAAAAAAGAAATGGCTGAAAATGAAAATTTTCAAATGATTTCGTGTAATAATAAATGTATTAAGAAAATTTATTGCAAAAAAATTCTACCAAGTGTCAATTTATATGCAGGAATCTCGTTCCCAAGCACTAAAAAAATGCATTTTAATCACAAAACCGACCTTTTATCCATCCAATCCGAATACCTAACTGTACATTTAAAAATCTAATCGTTTTGTCCATTTTTCTTTTTCGTCGTTCTCGAGGGAAGAACTTTGTATAGCACGCGATTAAAATTCGTAAACCTTGGTTAATCCGTTTCAATTTAGGACTATTTTGTTTCGCAGCACCCTACCAGCATTTCGTTTCGTCAACGCCTAATGACGTCATTTTAAATTTAAACTCGAGCATAAATAAAATTGCATCTAAACGACGACACGCGAACGGATTAGTTCCGCGTGAAACGGCATCATCGTCGAATTTACGTGCAATAAAGTCGGCGAAATCCGTCGAAAATAAATTTACCTGTTTTTCTATTCGGGTTTCGAGGCACACGAGAGACGCTCAGCATATCGAAGCCTTTTTATCAACTCGCAGAATTCACTCCTAACTTACCTAGTTCAGTAAAATCACCGCATAACCGGCCCCATGGGGGGAGGAACAGGCAAGGCGGACAATATTAGTAAAATTCGTCTCGTTCGCTACGTACACGCGACACGTTTTTCTCTTATTTTTTTTTATTTTTATTGTTATATTTTCAAAAGAAAAACACACACAAGAGACCTTGAGACCGAGTTGTATGGTACTTTTCACCTTTGGCGTAAAAAAGTGGCATTTTTATGTATTTTTTTCGCGTTTTTCTCGGCTCAAGGTGATGTCAATTTTTTTGTTTAAATGTATTCGAAACATATACGGTTTTTTGCCCCCCTCGTACCCCCTCCCCTCGCGTCTCGGAAAACGGGAAAAAGGACGAAATTAATCCTATACGTTGTGTATAGTATAATTCGAGAGCATCTAGTCGATTATTTTCGAAAGGGGAAAATACACTCGAGTGAACAAGCGTTTTGTTTTTGTCCACTGAAGGGATTATTTTCATATCGAAAATCGTTTGGTATTTAAAGTATTTTAATTTTCCATGTTTGAAAATATGTACGAGTATAGTATCCGACGATCTCGTGACCTTTTAATACGGTGTAGGTATGTGGCACTGAAGGCAGACGCGCTTTTAACCCCCTTCCTGTCTTTATCATGCCTCCAAACGAGGTACTCCGCTCGCTGCTGTGTACTCATTTTACCCTTAAATGATAGCGTTTTTTCCCTCCATTACTTAACTTACGAGCTTTTACGACTTTAAGATTTAGTTTTATCGGTAGCCAAGTTTTAGAAATATGTATTTCGTATCCGATACTGTGAATAGACACGAAATATGTTCCAAGACTTACCATACATATTAAGACTATGCTAAGATAGGAGAAAGGAGTACGTACTCTTGTTGAAAATTTTTCAAAAACATTATGACGAACTTGCGTCGACTCGAGCCTATACGTTCGACTAATGTAATTAGTTTTGATATTCTTTTTGAAAAAACTATCAGGCTATCAACCTACTGGGATTTTTTCTTAATGGTATTTATTTATGTACACACTTTTTAATGAGTTTCGAATAAATAAGAAAAGCTTTTTCTGAGAATTTAAAATAAGTTGGTCTTTTTTTTTATGACAAGACGTTCATTTTGCTCGCTTCTTTTAGACGAAAGTTGTTAACCGGATGTGCTATTTTAATGGTTATTGCTCCGAAGGGTGTTTCGTCATTGGTTATACGTAAACGTATAAACAGCAGGCTAAAAAAAGGTCCGATTTTCACGTACTCGTATTTCTCTATCTCACATGCCATTTCCATGTGATGGAAATGGAAGAACCGACGGACGCGAAAAACGTATTAAAAATGAATGCGTTGAAAGAAAAAGACAAAGGAGGAAGCTCGCCGAAGGGTAATGTGAGGGGTGCATGAGAAGGACGTTACCTGTTGTTTTTTCGACGAATTTTCGACCATTTTTTCACGCTTCGTAAATGTCGAATTGGATGATGAAAATTTTAACGCGTTTTTTTCGTTCGTGTTTTTTTTCCATGTGAACGACTTTTAACGTGATTGGTCCAATTTTACGCTTATTTGTGAAAAAGCTCGAATAGTTTGTATGTACTTGAAGAGGCCATTCTTTTTGTATGTTTTTTTTTTTTTGTTGTTTTCTCAAACGTGAAATTTATTTTAACTTCGGCAACAGATGAAAATGTACAATGTACATGTTTCGATGATCCAGGAAATACATTTTATTATACAGTTGGATGAGATTGACGTCATTTTGAAGATGTTTTGAGGAGATCGTATAAGTGATGTGTTGCATTCGACGAGAATAAACGTGTATTTTTGGTTTTGCGGATGTGTGTAGGTTCGATTTGACGTACATATGTGCGAAAGGTCGTTAACTTATATTTTAACCTTGTTGGAAAATTGTTTCCAAAATGGACGAAATACGAAACGTATCGCGTGTGAAATTTAGACAGGTGTATTGCTTAGTGACAAATTCAGTTTGACAGGTTGGAAAAATTAATTAGCTTTACAGATATGGTATTTTGATGAGTGTTGTTAAGTGCAGAATATATAGAGAAAGGTTGGCGATCCGTTCGGGGAAGTCCTTGCAGTCGAATGTTGAAATGTCAAAAGGAAATCGTGTACTGATCTTTTGGGTCGTTTTATGCAAAGATGAGCCATTTTTGGCCTTGGATTTTTCGATTTTTGAAATTATATTTTGAATAAAATAAAAATAAGACGACATTTTGGTTTTTTTGAAATACTTGTAAGTATTAAGAAAAAAGAAAAACTAATATTGAAAAATAACTTAGATAGGTACATAAAAAGAAAATTGAAATTAAATTTTAAAATGAATGGGGAAAAACGAAAAACAATCCAAAAACATTTTTGAGAGAAAAATGGAAAAAATAATTTTCAATTGCTGGATTTTATTTTTCAATTTTGGATAAATTTTCAAAAATTTTGACTTACTTTCTGTGGAAAAAAATGATTTTATGATGTTTGGGTAGAAAATTGGAAAGATCTTTTCTATTAAAACGGCAAAAAATGTCTTTCACTTGAATTGAGTTGGGATGAAATTTTATGAAATGATAATACTACGGATATAGGAGACCCTTCAAACAAATTTTGAGCCTTGAAGCTGAAAAAAACACATATCAGAAGCATTTTAAAGCACATTTTTCATTATTTTGACGTCCCTCCTCTGTGCTGTGTACTTTCTGATTTTTTGGCGATTTCTTGACATTTTCAAACCTTCTCATGTTCAGTTCCAAAAACTAAAAAATTCAAAATTTTTTCTGAAGGCCCTAGAACTGCTTGAATCTACGTTAATTGGTTCTGACTTCGGTTGAAGAGTTGAAAGTACATAGAATGTAAATCTTATTTTCATGTTTAATCCCAATTTTATCATTTTTTTTTTCGTTTTTACAAAGTACCTACCTAACTAAATTACTAAAGTTGCTATGAGTAACTTTTTGTTACTTTTTCAAAATTTTGATTGTTAAAGTCAAGTACTTTTTTAACTTTTTTCAAAAATTCAATGTTTCCAATTCTTGGCTCTATCTATTTCTTGAATGAGAAAGAAAAATTGTTGAGAATATCAACAGTTGAATTATTCACTACTCAAAAGTCTCGATTGGTTGCCAAAAAATGCCATAATTTCCTAAAGTCGTCGAAATTTCGCTTTTCGATAATATTTTCCAATTTATGCTGAAAAGTTGCCGAAAAGTCTTATTACATAATTTATGAAAGTATGTAAGTCTTGATTTTTAACAAAAATTAATCAACTTAACAATGTCAAAAATTACCAAACAGTATATATTTCGCTAAAAATTGTTTAAAAGTTTCACTTTTTTGTGAAAAATTTCTGAGAAATGGCGTCTTTCTGTAAAACATTCTATAAGTCTCAATTGTCTCGCTTTTTGGCTATAAAATAGACAAAAATTCTCGCTTTTATGTCGAAAATTGCCAAGAATTCTTGCTTCATTACCAAAAAGTTGCGAAATAGCACTTTTCTTGATCGAAAATTTGGGAAACTCGAGTATTATTTTTTCGCAGGTGATAACCTAAAGGTCTTGCTTCTTCTTGCTCTTGCTTATTTCCAAAAATTGACAAATTGACAACAAATCTCGCTTTTTTGCCTAAAAATATCCAAAATTGGCAAAATGTCTGAATGTTTTTTTAAAAATAAATCACTTCAAAGTTTTTAGGAAATGAATTTTTTTTTGTAAAAAAAATTAAAAGTCTCAATTGTCTCGTTTTTTTTTTCAAAAATTTTCCCAAAATTTTCACTTTTATGTTGAAAATTGTCAAAAAGGCTCGTTTTATTACCAAAAGTTTGCGATATAGCCACACTTTTCCAACTAAAAATTTGGAAAAAGTATCATTTTTTTCGGTAATAGCTAAAAAGTTTTGCTTTTTACTGAAATTGTCAAAGTCTTAATCCGGTTTCATTATTAAATTTTAAATTTGAATGACGTTTATTGCTTCATACTTTTTTTTACACCTTATGAAACGTTTCGGCTTTTTTGTGTTTTTTTTCTACGTTAAAATAATGTTGTTTTTTTTTTGAAAAAAATTGACTTTGATCCCTTTTTATGGAGGTGTATTTTTGGATTGTCTTTCGATATTCATCTGTCCAATCCAGAAATTTGCTGCCAGTTGAAGGAATATACCCTCCTTTTTGAACAATTTTTTGGTATAAAAAATGAACAAAAATTTCAAAACTTGTGATAGATATTTTTTTATTCTGTCAAAATGTCCAATACACAACTCAAAGAAACTTTTGCCAAACCAGAAGACAGTTGAAAAAACTTTGAAAATTTTTGTGAAATAAAATCAAAGTTTGCTTGACGAATGAGATTTAAACTCTTATTCGGGTACAATACCAAAGTATAAAAACTGATGCTCTCGGACATATCTCGTACTCGTAGTACCTCATGATTTTTGAAGAATAAAACCAAAAAAAAAACATAAACGAACGAAGGCGAATTTAAAGGGCCAGGGTTGAAAATTCAAATTTTCCGAACTTTTCGAAGCTTTTGCCCTGGTCTTACTCGAGCCAGTCAAGATGGTATGATTCAAATTTTTCAAAAAATTAAGAATGGAAAAATTGAACTAAAAAATTCCAGAAATACCTAAACATTTTTTAAAATGCTTATTTTCTATTTTGAACAGAACTACTATGTACCTCTACCTTTTTTTAGAATTTTTTAATTTTTTCAAAATTAGGCATAGGTAGTCAAGTCGACTTGGAGATTTTTGATTTAAAAAGAATAATAATGCTATACTCAGTAGGTGAAGATGAAAAATAAATTCCATTTCAAAAGTTACTAATTTCGATGCCTGGATGATGAAAAAATTACATTAAAAAATTAATTTTAGAAATCGTTGAACCAGTTTTTTTAAAAATATTTACCTGACACAATGAAATTTCCAGTTTTAAAAATTGTCCTGCTTAAGTAGGTATTCGTTTATTTATTGAAAATAAAGTAGGTATAATCACATTTTTATTCACTTTGAGCTGTAAAACGAAACATCCTAAAAAAAAATGATAATTCGATTTCATTAACAAAGAGCTTATTTTAGATCTTAATGCGTCAGCAGCATGTTTTATTGTTGTTTTTCATGTTGAATTCATTCAACTGTAAGTGTAATAAAGTCTGGCGAACCTACGTAAATGTCACTTTCTGAGGGAAAACCCCCAAAAAATCTGTTTCTATAGTGCGGTTTTGATTTGTGAGCAATTAACCATTCGAAAATTTTTTCACAATTGTCAACAACATCGTGACTAATCAGTATGAAATTGAACGGATAAAAAACAAAAAAAAACAACTTGAACAAAAGAATTGAATTTTTATCATTTGATTAGACGTTTACGAAGCATGAAAAACGGTCGGGAAAACACCAGGTAACGTCCTACTCGCTCCCTCCTCTTCCCACCCACCAGCCTTTTCACTTTTTTTCCTTTCTTTCGACGCATTCGATGATATTTCAATAATACCATAAGCCCACGGATCTTTCGATGATTTTTCCCCCATGTTTCGATGGTGTTTCGCAAATTTTAATGTTTTTGTTGGGATATTTTTATTTGTATTCCAATAGGTGGGTAATTGTTTCAACAACTGAAATTCTTTTAGAAATAAAGTGATGAAGAGGTCTCGAATTGATATAATATTTGGTATTTTAGCACCTACTTACTACCTACACAAAAATGTCGACAAAATTAACCCATCGAAATTTTAAGCTCGACGTTGGTATTAGCAAAATTGGATAAATTATATGACAATATTGCGTCTCCAGGTGACCATAGTAAAATCACTAATCGTTCAAAATATTATACAAATAAGGGAGTTTTCATCGTTGTAATTTGTATAATAACCTTTTCCCGATTTTTTTTTTCAATTTATAAAATTTTTCCGAGTAAAAAAAAAGGACGTCGAGTGTTCTTCGGATAGGTAAAAGTGAAGTATCGAATTTTTCGAAAAGTTTCCCAATCCGGACGCCCAAGCACATGTTATTAATAACTCGAAGCTGCTTCGCGATTGTAATATTGTTAAAACCATCGGAGTAAAGAGTACATTGTGTATTTTTCACACTGATGAAGTATTTATTAACCGTATCATCGTCATTGTATCAAGCAAAACAAAAAAAACACATCGTATATGCAGATCGACAGGTCTTGTTTACATCGCACTCGAACAAGTGTTAATTTTTCGAGTATTCTGTTTTTCAAATAGGTAGGTATATGCCTAACTCGTATCGTCGTTTTCATTATGTACGAGAGATATCGACGATTGGAAATTTTCGTATGTTTTTCCTTTAAAAGTATCCATCGTAGTAGCGGTTTCGTGACACCGGAACCTCAATTGCTCCATATTTATTTGTATAGTTCCACTTCCGCGTGTAAATTTCGAGAAAACTATCGAAATAATGTTAGATTATTCAAATATCTAGTCAATTATCGAATACCGACGACGACAAAATACCACATCGTTGTATGCCCGAAGGTATTGGCGGGTTTTAATTTATAATTCATAAATGATTGAAAATAGAATGTGTAGCGTGCTAGTGGATTTTAAAGCGAATAGGTAAATTCAAACATTCGTGCATTCCTATTCCTTATTTCCCTATATAAAGTTGGGAAACTTACTGCTATATTATCCTCTGTCCAAGGCGGGCCTTTTTTTTATTTTTTTCACGCCGATGTAGGAGAAGAGAAGGTATAGGTTAGCCTTATTATAATACATTTTAAAAGCTGGGTATCGTATTACGTGGGCCGCACATCATTTGGGCCGGATTTGCGTTAGACTGCTTAGCAGTAGGATTTTCCGCTTCAAAGAGACCTCTACTAGCGAGCAGGCAAAAAGGATATTTGCAATGAGTTTATGGCAAAACTCTGACATCGAAGGTCGTTCGTATACATTTTACAATTACGATACACAAAAGAACCCGCCAACGTGGCCAACCAATGGGCGATGGCGTTGCGTTTGCGGCGTCGTTAGTGCTGAATATTAATAACCAAATAAGCCTCCACCCTCGGCTCCCCCGTTGAGTAGAATCCGTTATTTTCATTTTAGACCGCGTTGAGGTACCGGCATCGATTTAATTGGTGATTTCGGCTTCGGCTACAGTATCGAAAGTTTCAAAGTCCCAAATGAAAATTATGCAGATTAAGATGAAGTGATATGTGCGAAGTGCGAAATTAGCAGATATTTGGAGAAATTCGCCAATAACCGAGGGACTATTCGATTTTATTATTTTTTATGGCGAATTGATGTAAAAAAATGGCGAAATGGCTTTTGTAGTTCGGCTTCTTACTCTTGTATTTCGTGCGTGTGAGGAAATTTTCTTCGGAGATCTATTATTTGAACGAGGAGCATCGTAAAATGGGATTGGGAACGAGAAAACAATGTTTCATTACTCTTTTTGTTATTTTAATGGGGAAATTTTCATCGAAAGTTTTCGTACAAAGGGAACTGAATTATCATTATATTAACCAAGATATTCTCTACTGCCTTCTTTTCATTGCTTGACCTTAATATTTCAAACTACAGTATGATGATTTTTTACGTCTGAATGAGACAATAGTCGAGTAAATGAAATTATAAATTCGCTTCTGCAGAGTGTATTTTGTTGAAATGGAAATCAAAATTGAAATAATGAGCGAAAATTGCTTGAAAATATAATTTGGAATTTTTCATTTCATATTTCCCATCTTTTTGTTTAATTTTAAAAAATATACCTACCTATCTTTGACTTTTCTATGGATCTACATATGACCCTGGCATTTGGTTTGTATTTTTTTTTTTAGAATAAACAGCCAAAGGAATTTTTATGCCAAAATTTATTATTATTATTATTTTTTTTTTTTGAAAAAAAAAGTATAAAAATTTAATGCTTATGTAAAGATATCCTAACTTGAATCAGCGATATTTTCAGGAATTGGTATATGAAGATTCTTTAAATACTCGTGTACGTCGAGTTATTGCGTTGTTTGAAAAACACCCTCGACCCCTCTTGACCTGATACAGACAACTGTATAGGAAGTTTTGATATTGGACTTGGTTGGAATTTCGAATTTTTGAACATAAATTTTTCCTTGTGAAATGAAAAGGATCAGTATAATACGAAAAGGAAAGGCTTTTTAATGGCATTTTGACGACCCAACAATGTTATGGAGAACTGAAGAAACGTCTGCTATGAAATCAACGAGAAATTATTTTGGAATTTTTTCTGTACTGCCAGTGAAGCTGAAATTAAATTGAAGGAACAATTGATATGAAAGTAAAATCAAAGAGTTTGAGCTGAGAATGAATTGAAATACTTACATCTTAATTGAGGAGGAGAGGCGTAAATGAAAAAAATAAAAAATAAAAATAGGATAACTCTCATCAGCGAATTATATAAAAAGTAAAGATACCTTACTCGACGGTTTTCAAGAATCTACGCTTAAAATATCAAGAGCCCTCTAAATTTGTATTTTCCTATCATCTCTTATTTCGAAATTCTGGCTCAATTTGAATGAATTTCGATTTTGGGGGGGGGGGAGGAGGGGAGGGACGTAAGTGAAATTTGATTTTTTTTCACTTTGACAAAAATTGGAATATTGAATGCTGATCCTAAAGTTCTGCTCAAAAATGTATTTTCTGATGCAATCTTTCGATTTTTTTCTCTCCGATTCAACTTTTTTCTACTCATCAAGACACGTCCTTTCTAGTACCTTGCAAATTAATTTGAAATTTTTAAAATGGCTGAAAATCTCGAATGACGAGAAATCAATGAAAAACGTCAAAATAATTCAAATTCACCTCGAAAAATTTATTTATTCTTTGATGCACTTCATTCAAATCAAAGAAACCGCAAAATCATAAAAAAGGCAAATTTCTTCAAAATTTGACAAAATTAACAAAAAGTTTCGTAGAACGTCGTTAAATAAAACATTGAAATGGCAAAAATGTATTTGAGAAGCAATAACATTATTAAAAATTAATAAAAAAAACACAACGAATGAAATTTCAAAAAAATTCGGCAAAATCAGCTAAAATTGCATGTGTTTTAAGTTTTATTAAAACGTTAAAAAGACACTATCTCGAAAAATCATTAAATTTAATTAAAAAATTACCAAAAATTGACCTCAAGAAGCTAGACAGGCAAGCAGACAATCATGAGAAGCTATTGTTAGCTAGGTCAATGACCTTAAGAAGTCAGACAAGTAGACATATGACCCTGGGAAGCCTGACAGGCACTTAGACCGGCACATCAGTGACCTTGAGTGTCCAGACACACGGGTCAATGACCTTGAGATGACTGCCAGATGGACAGACGACCTTGAGAAGCCAGTTGGACGAGCAGACGATTTTAAAAAGATAGACAGACAGGTCAATGGCATTAAGCGGACAGACAGATGGGTCAACAGGGTGTTTACAAGCCTGGAAAACCTAGAAAAGTCAGGGAATTTGGTCGGTCTGAAAAAGTCAGGGAATTTTGGAAATTCTCAGCATTTTTTGAGTAATGTTGATATTAAAAAAATATATTTCTTTATGAAGTCATCCTTTTTTTGGAATTGTAAATTTACAATAGATTTTGCAGTTTTGCCCTCCCTTCACAGTGGTCATTTAACATCGAAAAGATGGAAAGACGGAAAGACTGGATGAAAGAATGAATTAATAAAAACATAAAATAAAATTTCAGTATTCAGTTCAGCATTTAGTTCAGTATTCTGTCCAGTTCATCATTTGTTTCAAGTTCCGATGAAAGATGTTTGAGGGTTCAAATAAAAAAATTTTCCCATCAAGTTAAAATAAAAGCTACCCTATTGAGCACACAGTCATGTTTGGAAAAAAAGGGCACAACTGTAGATCTATTAACGATATTTTGGAGCTCATGATGTTCGAAAAATTTTACAATCCCCCCACACCTGATCGCATGTGTAATTCATTTTTCAAGAATCTGTAAAATTGGAGAAATTGGTCTGGAAAACCTGGAAAAGTCAGGAAAAATCGTTTCCAGAAATGAGTAGACACCCTGGTCAATGACCTTGAGTGGCCTGACAGGGAGACAGACAACCTTAAAAGATGGGTCAGATAGGTCAATGACCTTTCAAGGTTCAAAAACACTGATCAATGACCTTAAGAGGACAGACAGATTGGGTCAATGACCTCAAGAGCGCAGTCAGGCAGCCAAAATGGTCTAGGCTAAGCAGCGTTATGGTTGCAGAGCCATACGTTTTGCTAAAATTATCGAAGTCTTGGTTTCTGTCAAGTCGTTTTTTTGCAAAAAATTCCGTCTTAATTAAGAATTGTCAGAGTCTTATTGCTTTTTACCGAAAATTGTTGAAAAAATCTTTCTTTTTTTCAAAAACTACCCAAAAATTTCGTTTTTTCACCAAAAAATTGCAAAAAAGTTTCACTTTTTCCACAATGATTGCAAACAAATATAATTTTTTGCAAATAATCACCAAGAAGTTCCGTTTTTTGTTGAAATTGCCAATCTTGCGTTTCATTAAAAAATTGTCAAAAATTTTCGCTTTTTCAAAAACTGCCAAAATTCTCGTTTACCTAGATTACCAAAATTGCTAAAAATTTACTTTTTTTTGCAAGGATTCCAATGTTTTATTTTTTCCGAAAAATTGTCCACTTTTTAGCAAAATTGAAAAGTATTGCTTTTTTATCAGAAATTGACAAAAATCACCAAAATGTCTCAGTTTTTACAAGAAAAAAAAATTGCAAAAAGTCTCATTTTTTCAAACTTTATTGTCGAGTTGGAATTTTGTTCAACCACCATGCAATATACACTAGTGTATTTATATTATGGTACGATTACATTAAGTGTAACTCGATTTACCTGACAATAAAGAATATTTTTCATGGTTCGCCGTCGATTATTCCCCGATAAGAACCAGATAAGGGAGCTTATTACACGTTGGTTTCGACACAGATGTTCCATATGGGAGTAAATTTATGGGTACATAATGACGTCATTTGGATGTGCTTTTGAGCAGCGCAGCGCCGCCACCGACGAATGAGATGTTCGTATGTATTTTAAAGAGTAATAATATCTAACGTGTTGGCGCGTTTTTAAAATACACATACATACAGCACATGTAAGGCCATTATTAAAGCATTCAAGTGGGCAATTTAAATGCGCGAAAGCGATTCGGTCGAAAAGATAAGCAGAACGAATTTGTTATGCGAATGTAGGGAAAGTTTAACAAAACTGGGCGATGAAAGGGACGGGGTGCTTCAATGTCATTGCCGCAAGTATATTAAAAGTTTTTGATTTTTTCATTCTTATCGTCATCCTTTTTTTTTTTTTTTTTGGTTTACAGATCGAAGAGTTTCGGAACAAGCTGCCGCTGTTGAAAATGAAAATGTTGAAGAGTATTATCCATCGACGACGTCCAGAAGAGTCAACGAATCGGTATCGAATAAAAGTACACCGGCTTCGATATCGGCTGAACCTAGGTAAATAACATCTCGCTGAAATATGCATATTTGCGATAATATTGCTCAACCTAGACTGCTTGGCTCTTCTTCATATATCGAAACCCGGATCAAGCATTTCTTTCGTTCAGGGCCATATTTCCATAAACGAGTGAATTTTTAGTACCATTTTTTTGTAGCCCGTCTTTTCTTTTTACGACTACCTACCTATTTGAGGACAGCATAAATCGAGAAGCTGTTCGGTTGAACTGAACCTTTAATTATATCAAAATTTTAATCCATTGTCAAGGTCACGACTGGTGAGAAAATTTGTTGTTTTATACACAACTTGAGCACATTTATAGAGATGTTCGTGAATGTAAATTTGCTTCTTGGAATCATAAACGGATTTATAATGTGAAAACAAATGTATTTCTATACGATTCGTTTCACGTGGAGTGGTGTCGTTAATTTATATGTTATTTTGTTGCAGCGATGATTGGTATAGGTACGACAATTATCAAGATGGGTACAGGTCATCGTCATCGGAGAACGTTCGCAGTGATTTGGATTATTCGTATTCGGAGACCAGTAATCATATGGATAGGCGATCTTGTTACGAATGTGAGTATTATGTAACGAAGCTTAAGAATGAAAAATCAGATCGTAGGTGATGAGAGGAAGTTTAGGGCTAATTACTCGTACATTGATGAGATCAACAAATCATAATAATTGTTGAAAGGAAAATTGACGATGTACGATTTATTACTTTATGGGGAATTTGAATAATTACTACAACCTATAATTTTATTCGGGATTAGTGTTGATGCACCGGTATAGTTGAAAATTGAACAGAATTTAAAAACCAAGGATATGCTGGCAAGTTGCTCATCTGGCAAAGTTGTTGAAAAATTACCAGAAAAATGATTAACAATTTGAAATTCCTGTTATTCGTTTTTTTTATAAATTTTCTTTACTTTCGTAATTGATGAGATGAAAAAGGAGGGTGATCAGGGTGCTATTTTATAACCTTCGATGCTTTTTAATAGTTCGTAAATCATTTTGAATAGATTAGGGAAAATTGCATAGTTTTGTATCATTATCGCTACCGAGTTATGTACCTACAATCGACTGCCAAAATGATCTAAAGCGTGCTGAATTTTTTCAAGGTCCCAAATTTTGGTATTTCGCGAAATAAAATTATGTAATCTTTGCAATTGAAGAAGTCATTAATGAAAAAAAAAATCATGCAGTTGTTCGAATTATGGAGTACAAATTTCCAAAACTGTGAAGATCGTTTTATTAAAACTTCGGTAACTGAAATCATATTAATAAGAAGAACTGAAAACTGTATGATTATTTTATTTTTTTCCTCGTCTGTGCTGAGAAAAAAAAACACGAAAAAATGGCAATAATCTCATCCCCAAGGCAAGGGAAGATTTTAACTTACCTGAGTACCTACTTAAATTACTTTTGCTTTTCGAGTTTTGTATTGTTTTTTAAAAAATAAAATAATGCTTAGTTTAACCATAGACTTTAAAGATATTTTAAAATTTTTTTAACGTAATTTTTAAATTAATTTTATTACTTTCATAAAAGTTTTAATGTTTCTTTCGTTTTTTTATTTTTATTTAAAAACGATGTTTTTTACAGTTTTTTTTTTTAATTTCAAGAATCATTCTTGATTTAAAAAAATAAGTGTTCATTATCCCTATTCATTGACTTTTCAAGATTATTACATTATTACAAAAGATAGCTCAAAGTTGAAATTTCGCACATTTTTTTGCACTTATGGATTTATTGAAAAGAATTTCGCCTCTTTTATGCAAATGAAATCTGATGTTTTTGAAGGGAAGGGGGGGGGGGGTAAAAGGGACGGATTTGAAAATAACTAAGTTTGCAAGAATTTGAATTTTTTAAAACATCCAATATGAGCGATCTTTTTGAAATTAAACATTTTTTAGTCATCCATGTGGGATCAAAATTTCGAAAACTAAAAACCAAAGCAGAAAACTGCATGAAATGTCTCTAAAAAACTTGAAACCCGAAATGAAATTCTAAAAGTCAAAAATTCGAACTGACGATTAAATCGAAGGGAATCAAATCCTCGAAAATTCAAAATTGAGAAACTAATAGAAAATCGAACTTGAATTTTAAAAAATAAACACTGAAAACCAAGACAAGAAACATCGATTGAAATTTCACTTATCGAAAATAGAAATTAGAACTCGAAATAAGATTAAAAATATTTGGAAAGTCTCCTCTGCAAGGTTTGTTTTCAAGTTTTCAAGAGTCTGACCTAATATCATAAATATTGATAGTTTTTTCCTTCAACGTTTTTTAAAGTCTGGCATAATGTCGTAAATTCATTAAAATTTTTCTAGACCTCCCGTTCAAAAATCGATCACGATCGAAAATTGATTAATCGAACCCAAAAATCAATTTATTTGTGATTTTTAATCACTTTTGATCAATCGTGTTCGAATGAAAAATCAATTATCTGAGTCTTAAAAATAGACTTTTAGATCTAAAATCGATCAATCAAATTCCAAAAATCGATCAATCGAATTCCAAAAATCGATCCATTTGCAATTTTTGATGTCATATGATTGAACAATTGAACATGTTTGAAATGAAAAATTTATTTCAACCTTAAAAATGAAACTTCTTGATCTAAAATCGACCTTGATCTAAAATCGAATTATCGAATTTCTAAAAATCGAGATTTTTCTATTTTCAAACCCTTATGATCAGCTGTATTGGAGATGAAAAATTGATATTTCTGCCTTAAAAATGGACTTTTGAATTTTAAATCGATCAACTGAATTCCAAAAATCGATTCATTGGTGATTTTTGATGTCAGATGATCGAACATGTTTGGAATGAAAAAGTTATTTTAACCTTAAAAATAGACTTCTGGATCTAAAATCGACCTTGATCGAAAATCGAATAATCGAATTTCAGAAATCAAATCCTTTTTTGATTTTTAGATCTCATGATCGATCATGGTCGAAAGTCGATTAATCGAACGTCAAAAACCTATTCATTTCGTCCATCAGTTTTAAAATTATCGTTTCTTTTCTGTTTTTGTTCTGCTAAAATCGAGTTGTTTCCTCAAAAGGCGACTTTTTTAAAATCGGTTTTTCGATTTTCAATCCTAAGATAAGGTACATTTGAAAAAAAATCGATATTTCTGATTGTACGATATTTTGAAGTTGAAATTTGAAAGTGGAAACCAAAATTGTTGCTCAAGTCGTTTTCCAGGATGTTTTTCACAAAGCGATTCTGGAAATTTACAAAATAATTCTGGAACGTCCTGTGGCTTCTAATCCAATGTTCTACATTTTTCATTGAAACTTCATCAATAACTCATTTTTTTCTACAAATAAATTATTCAAAATGAAAAATTTTTTGGTTCGGTGTTGGGAAAGCTGCAGGAACGCGTTGATGAACTAATTACAATTTATGGTTTTGAAAAATTACTGCGAGAAATGGGAGAATGTCGTGTTTGATACCTGTAGAAATTTTCGATAAAATGTTGCCAGTTTTCTGCGTTTTGATTTGGAGATTAGGTATTAAACACGTTACGTTTTCGTTTTCCACCTTGGATTGAAATAACTGAACGAATAAAGAAAAATTCTCCCATCCCCCTATGTATAGCTCTTCTTTTTATCTCAAATAAAATTAGTTCGAAATTGAAAGACATCCATCTATTTTACTTATAAGTACGTTCAGCCGTATTCTCGCCACGAAATCTTGGCTTTGGTTTTTGCTTTTAAACGATGATGTAAGAGTGTTTATTTAAAACTTTCAGCGGGACCTTTATAAGCCTTTAATGATAATAAACTATCATCGAAATATCGAATGAAAGCCGTCTTGCTTTCAAAATACTCGTCGTATCGTATCGTTTACCTAATGAAATAATATTCGAGTTATTTATTGTTTATATAATAACGATAACCAAATGGGCGGTTTAAAATTCAATTTCAAAAGTTGTTTGAAAGTCAATCAAACGAACAAATTTTAATTTAAGCATAAGTACCTATATTACAATAGTACAGGCATACTGACTTAATTTCGAAATAATTTCCATCCAAATAATAGGTACCTATAAAGCTGTACCTTAGAAATTCATTTAAAAGTAAAACTCGATCCCAGGACTCTGGAGACTTTTGATATTAAATAAGTACAATTGGGTAAGTCGAGTCAAGGTCGAGGTTATATCGTATTGTACCTTAAGGATACCTAGAGAATTTTCACGTGAAAATTCGTTCGCAATCTGTGTGGCTTGGAAATTGGCAAAAAAAAAAAAAAACTTGAAATGAGCATTCTTGGAATACTTTGCCTTTGTCTGTGTTGTGTTTATATCTTTTATATATTTTGTATGTTGGTTGATTTTTATAAAATGGTCATTTTTTACTTGTTCTTTAGCTTCGGAAAAAAGTTTGGAAAAAGAGCAGTACAGTCACGAGGATCGAAACGAACAATACTACGGAGATTACGAGCAATCAGAAAGCTACAAAGCGTCGAATTCGTACGGTAAACGATCCAAGTACGTGAGCCGATAAATTGTTGATTTATGTAGGAGTGATGAACCCTTGCTTAGTAGTTGTTTATCTCCTATTTTATTATTTACGATTGGCTGCGTCAATGCCATTTGAAATGCGAACGACCACAATCTCCACTCCACCGCCGCCGTCGCCCTCGCAACAGTGAATTTTTCCATATTACCAATTTGCCGGTTGGTAACGTCTGAATAAAGAGCTACACGCGGGTCCTGTAGGCGATTTTGCCAATAATAAATTTACACGATCCGTTGGATTTTATTCGCTCGCCGCTCGCGCCGTTAAATTACACAGGTGTCGAGTTAATTACGACGTTGATAAAATGTTGATCTTCTTCGTCGAAACTGTGTAGGGCGTGGAAAGGAGAAAATTTTAATCGATATTTACGAAAAAATTTTCAACGATGCGATATGAATAGATAATAATTTTAACCGTAAGGGGATTATAATAGGCTAACGTGTATATTAATCGACGTGGTTATATGATTTTCAGCTACGAGAACCAAATCGATGATGCGGACGAGCAATGGGTTAGCGACGAATACGCCGAAGAACAAGCTGACGACGAGGTTTACCAAAATAGCCATCATGATTACGGACCGTCCGATGGGGAATATAGTTTTACGTATCATCACCAGTCTTCTCATATTAAAGGAACTGAAAATGATACCAAAGTGAGTACAAGGTTTTCGATCCCTGCTCACTGCCGCTCTTCCTGACCCTTATAATAAGCCGGCGATTTGTTTGTGATCTGATTAAAAGTATATCGTCGCTCGTCGTCGGAACCGTCGTCAACGTGTTTAAAAACCAACTCATCGACATCGTCGACGACTACGTAAATTAATCGCGGATAATTATACCTAACGTGTTAGAAATTTACATTTTATCAATCAGATGGTACATTTACACGGACCTTGAAAAGCCCAACAACATTTCCTCGTTGTATTTACGTACCAAAAAGCCGAACGATCGTGTTTCATTATCAAAACGACTAGACGAGTTTTTTTTTTAGTAGGTATAGTGGTACGATTTTTTTTTGTCAACTACACCGTTAGCCCGCATAAGTATTTCAGTGTCATTGTATTCACTTTCTAAATCCGTCATTTGCACGCGTTTTACTCTAAACTTGACGTTGTGCTTTACTTGATGTGTATCTTTCCTAAAGATATAGATAGGTGTACGGTATCACCTACTCAAATTACCCAATTGGCGGAAAATTTGTCGTTTTCATTAATAATTACCGAATAACTTAGGTACTATCGACGTTTTGTTTATAATGGATACTCTCGAAGGTCTTTCAATTTTCCACCAGATGGAAAGAAATTCGATAGCGCTGCGGTAGACGTGCTATTTAAAGCTGTGTTTTTGCTTTTTGGTCTTTTTTTTCTGATTCTAAAGAAAGAAATTTAATTGGAAAATTATTCCGCGAAGTGGTTTTCGATTACCTTCGAACATGGTGACATAACTCGACAAATTCTTTTGCAGACATCTGGTTTTTGATTATAGTTTTTTCCACGGGTCCAACCAATGTGAGAGTTTTCTTTCGGTGTATTTTTTAAAAGTGAATTTATTTTATTTTTTTCCTCGATAATTTTAATCCTAGATTATGAAGGTGTGTTAGAGGTGATAAGTCATTATGGCAGGTTCGTCGTATGAATTATTGGGGTTTAATTTAAATTAATTTTGTGATGTACTAAATATAGGTAGGTAGGTGAGATAGTCATAATATGGGAATCACTCCAACTCTGTGGGAGGTTGCTCGTTGACCGAAAAATTGAATTTTTGGATAGAATGAGTGTAAAACAATATTCAGATTTTCAGCACTAAATTTGTTTTCGGATTTTTTTTACGAATTTTTGAAAAATGCAAACTCATATCTTACGATGAACCATAATTTTTAAATTCAGAACTAGGTATAAATCACTATAATGTTCGTTCAACGCTTCTTGGGGGGAGGGGAGTGAATCTGGCAATTTCTACATTTGCTATTTTTTGTGACCCTACACTCTAAGATACAAAATTTGAAACGTCATTTTTCGTAACATAAGTTGGTTAAACTTCTAGTAAGTATATAAATCTGTTTGCAGACTTTCAAAGGGAATGTAGGAATTTTAAATTTTTTGAAAAGCTCGACATTGAGCTTCTTCGATGAAAACTCAATTTTTCACCAGTTCGAATAATTGAAGGTTGAAAACCAATGAAAATTAGAAAAAATTACCCACAACCCACAATGAAAATATTTTTTCATTATACATGCTACGATGGAAAAGAATTTACAATATATTAGTCAATGTGAATTTTTTTCCGTCACAGTGTGATGGAAAAGAATTCTTTTCCATCACACTGTGACGGAAAAGAATTTAGAACATATAGTCAATATAAATTCTTTTCCGTCACAGTGTGATGGAAAAGAGTTTCTTTTCCATCCCTAAAAAATTTTCGCGGTGGGTAAACAGGAGTAAATATGCTATATTTTTTCGTAGCATTTATAATGAAAAATATCTTACAAGATAGTAGTCAAAAGTGAATGAATTCTTGTTTCGTGCGTTGGCTCCACTCGCCTTCGGCTCGTTCCGCCAATCTTCGCACTCGACAAGAAATCATTCACTTTCGTCTACTGTGTTGTAATATACTATTTTACTCTCCATTCAAAAAAATACTTTTCATAGTAGGATTTCTCACCCTTAAGGAAATAATCCACTTTTTTAATAATTGAAATTCTAAAAAATTTCAAATATGAAAGAAGATCAATCGTTTTTAACTCGGCGATGCTGAGCCCGAATGTGGACTTATTTTTTCAACCCGTTTTCTCTGACCACTCCCCCTCCCGTCTTCCCTCTTTTCTCCTCAATACCCTTTCACTCAGGGATGTGACACAAAATTTGAAGAAAAAAAAACGAAAACTAAAACAAAAAAAATTGGAAACGTTCCTATGTAGTTTTTAAAATTTTTTTTTATAAGAATGAGAATGTGAAATTCTGAAATTCCTTCTGCATTTCTTTGACTAAGTACATCTTTTCGGTGGTAGATAATTTTTTATTTTCAATTATTTTCTTCGATCTTCGAAGATTTAGATATCTCTTTCAACGTAAAATCAAAATTTAAGAATGATAGTTGAAAAGTAACTTACAGAAAGGAAATTGAAAATCAAAAATGAAAAACTCAAAACGAAATAACAAAATTGAAAAAAAAACAGAAAAGAAAAAAAACAAAAACAAAAACAAAATCTGAAGACTAAAAAATGAAAAAAAAAACAAAAAAAAAAAGAAGAAGAAACGAAACGTAGAACGAAACCCCAAGAAACATTTGGTTTTCACAACTCCGTTTTCATTTTCATTTTTTTCATGAAGTTTTCAACCCGAAAAGTAAATTTTTCATAATTTAATGAAGCGAATTTCTCTATTTGCTGCCGTTCTGGAGCCTCCAGCACGATTTTAAATTTCTCCAGAAGGCATTGAAATCAATTTGGGAATTTTGGGCTGCTAAAAATCTAGTTTTGTGCATCAAACTCGATCCTTTTGAGGTTTGACAAATTTTCGTCGTTTTAGCTAATTTCCGGTTTTTTGAAAATTTTTTTTCATTTTTTCTCCTTATCTGGACGTCTGCCTGGAAATCGATCCAAATGTAAGTAAACTCGTTAAACAGGTCGAGATTAAGCCACATATCAGATTTTTAGCTACCTGAATGAGTGTCCGCTACTTGCGGAGAAATTCAAAAATTCCAGAGAAATCGAAAATCGTTCTGAAGATTCCAGAACTACTCTAAATTGTGAAATTTGGATGCGGAAGCTTGGTTTTAGACAAGAAACAATCACATGGACAAATTTTCAACAATTTTCCTACGAATATAAAATTTTTGATTTTTTGAATTAACGAGATGTATACCTGGAAATTCGCTCATATTAAGTTTGTTAAACGAACGTAGAAAAGACTACTACTCAATTTTTAGCTGCCCAAATTATTTCCAAGCGTTTTGGGGAAATTCAAAAATTCTAGGGAGAAATTAAAAATTCTGGAAGAATCAAAAATCGCACTGGAGGCTCCAAATAGCCCGGAAATGGAGAAATTCGGCTGGGGGAGTTGATATTACATTCAGGATTAAAATCATTTTTATAGTAAGTAAAGATATTAAAAAAAAAAAAAAATGAATCAATGAAAGTACTTAATTAAATTTAGGACTTTCAAAAACTCGCCAAAAACTGAGAAATCAATTTGGGCTCCTGAAATTTTATTTATCATGATGTTGGTAATTTTTCATGTTGCAGGATTTTTTGAATGCTTGGAATTTTGGACTCAAAAAACAATGCGTAAAAAAATGTCTCAATTTCAATGTTTCAGCTGATATTTCATCTGCAGTTGATGGTATCAAAAATTTGATGAAAGCTTAGGGATGGAAAATTTTATTTTTTACAACTTCGATTCTCATAAATTTTTCTCAAACATGTTCATGTTTCAGGTAAAATGCCATAACATTCAAATAATAAGAAGTCTCTTTTCTTTTACCGACCTATAATTGACCTATTCTTTTCATCATCTTACCTCCTCTTCACACTTTTCACTATAATTTTCAAAGTCACAAACGCGATGGAAACCTAGATGCTTTTTTCCAATCTTTAAAATTTTCTAGGAAAGTAAAATGAAATGCGAGGAAATTTTAAAAATGGGTTTGAATTTTTCTATTGAACAAATGAAAGATTTATTGACACATTTTCTGCCATTTTTTCCATTATTTTGAAAATTTTGGAAATTGTGCGACGATTTTTTTTATCGTGTTTTTTGTTTACGTTTTTTCTCAGCATTTTTGTAACATCATACTACTCATCAAATCTTTCTTTCCTTCTCATCTCTCAAATAAATTACACAGTCCTTTCTTAAAAAATTTTAGAACTTCAAAAGTATGGCTCGATGCTCGAATTCCTTGTAAAATCAAAAACAGATTTTTTATGTTTTTCCGTATTTTGCATTAAATTCTAAATCCGTTTCTGAAGTTGTTTGCTGCCGTCACGTCGCGTCGTCGTGAATTTTATAAACATTTTTTTTTCTATCTTTGACCTTATTACCTATACCTACCTATTTCTTATTTTAATATCTAAAAATAGCGAGTTTTAATTCATTCTATAAGGAAGTTTTACGTCATACGAATAAAATTTGTGTTTGACATTTTGCAGATGTACAATCACGATGGCAGCTACGAAGACGACGAGCTAGAAGAAGACGAGGTAGACGACGAAGTGGACGACGAAGCGGACGATGGCGGGTACTACGAAAACAGCTACGGTTACGTTCAATCTCCTCCGACGAGTAAACGCATGCTGCCCAGTATACCTTCGTACGATTCGCCGACGACGCCTAGCGTGAAGAAGCAACAACCGGCGCTGCCACCGTCGTCGTCGTCGTCGACGACGTTGCAGAATTACCACAAAAATAATTATCATTACGACCAATATAAAGATAAAAACGGCGATACGTATATGCCGCGAGTGCCTTCCATATATATCGACTCGCCGACGCTGTCGCCTTGTTTGTCGGCCAGTAAGAGCACGTCGTTCGACTATCGAGATCAGCATAGCGACGATTCGGCCTCCATTTATCAATATTCTGATAATTCAATGACTGCACAACGTAACGAAAAGACTTATTGTAAAACTAATTCGATACATAGGTATAGAAGAACCAACGAAACTAGCGATAATAATTTTACTAGAATTAACGCCGCAGATGACTTTTGTAGTAACGAAGACGACGCCGAAGAATACGGCGACTACGTTAACGACGAAGGGACCTATTCCAACGATTATTACGATTACGAAGACGATTACGTGGCTCCTCCTAGCGGTAAAGTCGACGATAGAACGAACGAGATTGTAGACAGAAACGACGACGATATAAACAACAATCAACTAAATAGTAGACGATCATCGGCGCGAAGTTACGTAAAGAAATTAATCTCGTCTCCGTTCGAAAAAGAAGAAAATACCGCCACCGAACCGTACGAAACGAATCGTAAAGATATGTTTCAAACGAGAACCAAAACGTCGCCATTGATCAGACAATCAAACAGCTTCAGCGAGCATTTCGAATGGACTTACAACGAGATCCCCGAAGACGATTACGAAACCTACGAAACAGCAGCCCAGCCTTTAGCTACCCAAGAACCCGAACCCGTCACCTCCGCTATGCTCAACGGGTTCACTAAACCGTCTTTCTACAATAACCCTATCGATAGTATACTCGAAGAAGAGTACAACGAAGACGACGATGTGACGTTAGTATCGCCTGTAAATTCATCGAGCTTATCGCCTCGTTCGATGAATTACCTTAGTCAAGAAAAGGATAACGATACGCATGAAACTTACGACAAGGAAAATTCACTCGAAAGCTACCACGAAGACGGTAAAACGTCGCCTACCTCCGAAATAGATCAATTCAACGACTCGTCCATGGCTGACCACACCGTCGACTCGTATCATTCGTCCTATCCTCAGCACAAGTCTTCGATCGGTGAGACCAACTCGTTACCAAATGATAATTCGCTCATCGAGGAGGAAAACGAAAACGATAACTTTGTCATGGATAAGCTAGAAATCGTACCACCCGAACCGAGAAAATCATCCCTGCAGAAAGAAGAAAATACCGCCGAAATGAGACGTATGAGAGCGAGAAATCGATGGCATAACGCTTATAATAAAATCGTCCATCAGTTAAATGTAAGTATACCAGAGGTAGGTTGTAGATATTAGAGTTAAATAAGTGATATTCCATCGAACTACGAGTGTAAGTATGATCCCTCTCTACCTACCCATGTACTTCTTATTTCCTTTCTCGTTAATCTGTCCGATTTTGGAAACTTGCAGTCGCGATGGTGTGGTTATCAATACATCGAATCAATTTGTATCGTCATAATGTTGCTAACTTACTCTGGTTTGAAGCTCGATAAATTGTTCGATTCTTATGATTGATTTTCGTTTTGTTCTTCGACATACCTGGCTAATGGGAAAATCCAAATCAATCATTGCTCGATTAATCAAATATCCCATCGAGCCAACGAAGAACACTATGTCGGTCAGCAGAATAGGACGTTACAGAATACGAAAAATTATACATCGATTTGTCATTTCGATCTAGAAATATGAGTTTGTTCTGCAATTCCTCCCCCTCCCGCCATCACTAAATAGGGGGAAACATTTTTCTATTATGATTGAAAATTCTTATGAAAAAAAAATCAAAGCTGCTATTTCTCACAAGTATAATTGGATTTGGCCACTTGTTCGATGATTTCCTATTTTCTAAAAGTTCTATATTTTGTATTAAAAATTTATATCATTTTTTCAGAGTGGGAAGTGGGAGAAACTACCAAGCTGATTCTTTCATTTTTTATCCCCATTCTTTTTTTTTCAGATAAGAAAAGTTAAATTACAAGTAGATAAAATGTAATGCATTTATCAATACTTATTGTAAAGATTTGTACCTACTTCTTTTTCTGTTGAAAATGAAATTGAAAAATTAAAGAGGGCAAAATTAATCGATGACTCGACGTTTGTGTGAATGCATCAACTCAATTTACGAATGATCAAGAAGTTTTTTTTTCACTCTAGACTGTAAAACTTCTTTTAAGAGACAATTTACGTTTAAAGAAAAAAAAAATGAAGTCACTAGCATCATAAAAAAAAATCAGTTTAAGTAAGTAAACAATAATAATACTTGAAGTATCACCATATTAACAACAATTTCATTCTCAAAAATAATTTCAAACTACTTTTTTCAAAAAAAAATTGAAATAAAATTTTTTACGTCTTATTTTTTTTTAATTTTTTAATTAGTCTAAGTATTTATGTACTGACCAAAAAATAAAATATTGAATAGTGATAGATGGGGAAGGGGGATGGTGTATGATTTTTACCATATTGTTTTGAAATTCGCATGCAATTTTTAAAACATCCTCTTCCCTTGATTTTCAAAAAAAGGAAAAAAAAAGTTGAAAACCTACACAGCTTTATTGTAATCTGCTTTTTTCTAATTTTTCTGAAGTTGGAAGGCCCATGGATAGTCTGCTGTTGAAATTCGTGATCCATTTTCCAGACATAATTTCACATTTTCAAGCACTTTGGGGCAATAAATTCAGTAACCAAACATGTGTTTTCTGGGTCTACTTACTTTTTGAAAATTGAAACTTATAAATAAAATTCTGAAGAAAACACTTTTGCAAAATTTTAATCATATCAGCCGATTCATTATTCTTATTTTACATTAATTCAAATATAAATATCTCAAATAAAAACGGAAATTTTGAGTTTTCCTTCTTTTATGCAGTTCTGATTTGATTTATTGAAATAAGATGGGGGGAAAAAATACAATTTTCTATACCCTACATATTTTAGTAGTCTTATAAAATGTTTTGATTTTTTTTTCAGAGAAAATTTGTGCCTTGAAATTGTACTTTTTTGATTAGTGATTTCGATTTTTGAAAGTTTTTTTTTAGACAATGCTTTGAAAATTGAATCATGTCTAAAAATTCCCAGCATCCATAGTGCTTTATATGCCCTACTGATTTTTTCATTTTTTCTGTGTAGATATCTTCATCTAAAATTTTTTTTAACGAGCTCACGTTTTCTGTTTTTTTTTTGTCGTGAATAAATTTTTCTTAAATGAAAAATCATCAAAATTTCTCGTTTTGTTTTTTTTTTTTTTTGGTTTCAAGAATTAAAAAAAATACTTAGGTAGATAGTGGTTATCTAATCGAAATTTCTTCTCAACTTTTTCAAACATTAGTTAACTTACGTATTTTGCAAACAATTGATTTTTTTAAATATTTGTAATAGTTGACCATTTTTAAAATAAATTTTGGCTTTGGTGATGATGCTTCTGAAATGACAAGTCGGTGTAATCTGTTTTCTGCTCTCTTATCTTTTCAAAATTTATTTTTACATTGTACCCTTTAACCTGTAAACTCGTCCTTGAGTATTGTATCAAAATAACCAAATTTTGGTATTTTCGAAACGTTTTTAAAGCACGAAAAATGACCCAGAAAAAAATCCATTAAAAATAAAATCAGCATTCCGAAACACATATCAAAACAAAGCTAACAGTAGGTAACCAACCTTGAAAAAAGATTATTATTAAATCTTGGTCTTTACAGCCAAAAAAAAAGAGTAGATACTGTCATGTAATGATCGAATATTTTCAACCGCTAAAAAATTTCGAGTATTTTTGCGTATTAAATATTTAAATCGACATCCTTAGACATTCAAATCGCCCCCATTATTTTATATTTATTTCCTCAAACCGAATAGCGGAATAAAAGACTGCCACTGTGACTGCGAGTACAATGTAAAATTCTAAGCCAAATAGAAAGAAAAAAAATTGATACCCACACCCTCGACGTCGCTGCTTCCAAAGTGTTGATAAATTAACTAGCATCGTCATTCCCCATTCGGCGTTAATTTATTCAAAATAAATCGAATGTATACAACCACAAAGGCGTGGTTTTTTGAAAAAAAAACCGCGCGGAACTGGCATTAAGTCGTTTTGATAATAATACGCGGAAACGAAGGAAGTTTTTTTTTTCTTTCTTGAAATGTTATTTCACAATTCCCATTTCTCGTTATCGTGGTCGTCGTTGTCGTTGTCGTTGTCGTAAACTGGGTATAGTCGAATTGACTTTGTATCGTGCATATTATAAATGGTGGTAATTTGACGTCGTTATTCATTTGTACGTATTACGTATGTGAAATAGTACCATGGCGAAGATACAACAACTTTAACCAGTTGTTAGTTTGCACGTGAAAGAGTGAGACAGTCTTGGGACAAGGTCGAGAAAATTATTATTACGTCCAACTTCGCCATCCTACGGTAATAGGTAGAGGTACAGTGTGTATAACCTGTCGCTGTCGCACTCGTAGTCGACATTTTAGATTACATAATCATCGTACATGTATCAAGATTGAACGCTTTCTCATCTATGAGATCGAAGCCGACCGACGTCGATAAAAAATTACAGAAAAATACAAATACTCGTATCACGTGTTTTATAATTTATTAGCTGGTAAGAATAGTCGATTCGTTTAATAAAAGTCAATTTACGACTGCAATTTTGTTTCTTGGTCAACTCGCAACTCGATGCTTGTTCATAGCTCCGAGAATCAAGCTGAGATCGAGATTTTTAATAATTTACGAATATATCTTTAACAGGCTCTCGTACGATTAACCTATCTCTATTCGATATCGTTAAATTACTACGTGCTGTGGACTGATTGGTTGCCCGAAGGGATATCTACGAAATTTGACGCGAACATAGTGCGTAAGCTTATTAAAATGGGAAATATAAGGGTTTTCGGATGAAAATTCATAACGTTCGACGACGTTGAAAGGATCGAATATTGCGATGAAGGCGACGACGCTTCTGCTTCTACGAATTAATTAAGGTTATCGAGAGGTTACGTATATTTTTTTCTGCCTGATGGTCTCCAGTTGGATTACCGTCATTACGACGCAATAAACGGCATGTGCTTTGGAATTTGTACCATTTTTGGTGTGAATTTTTCGTATTCGACTATTCGAAGGGTTGAGAAATTTGTAGATGGAAAATGGTCGTGAAATTCGACGATATATTGAATGATGAAGGTATTTTTTCGTTTCATTTTGTACAAGAAAGCTTATAGGTATACTTGGACTTACTTCATTATTCAAAATTATTGAAATTTTTTTTCTCTTGGATTCTTCTGAAATTTTTTTTCGCATCTCAGCTACCTCAGAATACTTTTTTGAGTTTATTTCATCAAACTTGTATTTCACTGTGGGATGAACTGTGAATGTTTATTCTGCAACTAATATCAACTCCAGAACCTTCTCTTCGCAGCAGTCCATGAGTGATTTAAATGAATCAAATTCGAATTTGTTCAGTTAGGTTCTTTAGAAATTATGTAGAAAGGTATTTCAAAAATAATGCTGCTTGATGAAATGCACTTTAAGAGAATTGAATTTTCATTAGCCCTACTTTTCAGCAATTTTTAAAAATTGAAACACGATTTTTTTTAATGAGGCAAAAGGCAAATCACTTGAAGGGAGTTTCAAATTTTTGGAAAATTTGGTAATTTTTTGAGATAATGGTCGGTGGAAATTACGAAATAAATCAAACAATGTTCAAAAAATTAGTTTCCTTATTTTTTCAGAAAATTTTGAAAACTAAAAAATCACCTCTCTTCAAATTCACCTGACTTTTGAGTATTTATTTACTCGTTTGAACTCCCCCTCACCTCTCCCCTCCACCAAGACCAAAAAATTGGCTATAGTTTATTGTGGAATTCTTACAACTCAGAACCTTTAACTTTGGTTATTCATGAACTACTGACCCCTCTCCCCTCTTCATCATCTGAAGGATATTTTTGAATAAACCAACGGAGGAGTATTTTTTTCGAAAATTCCAAATTCAAGAAATCCTCCTCCTTATAATTCAACTGATTGCTAAAAATATCCCCTCTCCTCCTCCTTCGCCTAAAAATTAACGTGGTTTGAGACATTTTCGAAACTCGAAACTTCAAACTATGGAAATCTTTGTAGCTCTCTCTCTCCTGATTTGTATTTTTGGGTGTCAGCTGTCAAGTAAATGTGTGAGTGAAAATACTAAAAGCTGTAATGGAATCTGGTGGTGATTTTTTTTCAATTTTATTATAAATTTTGGAAGAGAAACATTCCAATATAGAAAAAAATAAGTAACTAGTGGGATAATTGGAAGGAACGGGAAATTTTTAAATTCTTAATTTTTTATGACAAGATTTGCAGAAAAATAGAATAGAAAAGAATTACTAAGAAATTAGCTTGAGAATAATTAGAAAATTAGTAAAAAAAAATGATAAAAAAACTTGGAAAATCAGGAAAAACTCACTAGAAAAAATTGATGAAAAATTAAGAAAAAATAAAGAAAAATTGGTGATAACTGATAACAAAATAAGAAAAATTGAAAAAAACTGATAAAAACGAATGCAAAATTAGCATTTTAAAATCGTTGGGAAAAAACACTGAGAAAATGACTGAAAAATTGATACATGGAGAAATCATTGGAAAATTATAAAATTGATGTAAATAATTAGTCATTAGAAATTCAGTTTACGAATAATTAGAAAATTTTAGGAAAAAATTCACTGGAAATTCCATGAAAAAAATAATTTGGCAAATTACCCCAGCGACCAATATTAGCACAGTTTTTTTACAAGATCTTGAAAGTTGAGCATAATTTTTTTCAGAGTTTTTGAAAGTCACACATGATTACTCTATTGATCGATTTTTTCTCAAGATTTTAAGAAACCTGTGAAACATCTTCATCTTGAAGCCCAAACACTTCATTTTTGAAAAAAACAAAGAATCGTACAAAAAAATCAATAAAGAAAGAAAATTTGTAGAAAATAAAATTTTTTATTTTTTGAATGCTATCAAAATTTTTTTAAAGACTCTATTTTTGAAATATATATGTTGTGTACCAAGTCCGAAATTGTACAATTCGGGGTTGGTACAGCCAATTTTGTACCATCTCCGAAGTGTCCGGACCAAGTGTGAATATTATTTTTTCTTCGGACTTGGTTTGTACCATGCCCGGAGGGTCCGGACAAAGTGTTCGACTTGGTACAATTTGTGTTGTGCAAAGTCCGAAATATAGTTTAATAATGAATGAATTCGAATTTTACATCCCTTCATTCCATAAATATTGAACCAAATAAAAGGAAATTCAAAGGCGACTCTAAAATACACCACCAGCAAAATTTTCAGGTGCTGAAATTCATTTCTTGATTTTTGGGGAATTTTTAAAGATTCAAATATTGCTATGCTTACTTCTCAAGAAAAAAAATGAAAAGATCAAATTGAGGTATTACTAACTAAAATGCTGAAATTTGGTTTTTACTCTCTATTTTCAACTTCTCGAGTCGTTTGGTGGTGGTTTTAAACAGGGCTGTATTTACTCACAGGCAACACAGCTGCTTAAGGCAGCAATTTTCGGAGGTAGCAGATTTTAAAGCGTTTTCATCTCGATTTATGCGATTTTTTTTATACCTACTTGTAAATTGTGCATAGGTAAGTATTTAGAATAAAATTAAAATTTAGCATAAACCCGGATTAGCCATCGATCTGTATGACCTTTTCGATCGATTTTTTCAAACCCATTTTGTATCAGTTCAGACCCAAAAATTTTTTAATTTTTTAAAAAATATAACTGGAGAAATCAACTATTAACTCAGAAAATTGATAATATGGTACAAACCAAATTTCAGCCTTTCACGACAATTTGGTAAAGTTTTGACTTTGAAAAATCCATAAAAAAATGAATTTGGAATCTAAGTTTTAGTGCATAGTTTTCAAATGAGTAAGGTACAAAAATTTCACAACTCAAGAAGCTGAAAATAGAGAGTAAAAACTAAATTTCAGCATTTTAGTTAGTAATACCTCAATTTGATCTTTTCATTTTTTTTTCTTGAGAAGTGAGCATAGCAATATTTGAATCTTTAAAAATTCCCCAAAAATCAAGAAATGAATTTCAGCACCTGAAAATTTTGCTGGTGGTGTATTTTAGAGTCATCTTTGAATTTCCTTTTATTTGGTTCAATATTTATGGAATAAAGGGATGTAAAATTCGAATTCATTCATTATTAAACTATATTTCGGACTTTGCGCAACACAAATTGTACCAAGTCGAACACTTTGTCCGGACCCTCCGGGCATGGTACAAACCAAGTCCGATGAAAAAATAATATTCACGCTTGGTCCGGACACTTCGGAGATGGTACAAAATTAGCTGTACCAACCCCGAATTGTACAATTTCGGGCTTGGTACACAACATATACAACAAACATTGAAAAGTTTAACTTGAATTGCTAATTTATTGTAAAAAGTTGAAAGTTTGCAATTTCTTTGTCACAAAAAAGTCGACTTTTCAGATTTTGAAAGAAAATTAAGCTAAAACTGTAGTAAGTACAAAATACATATATTAATTTCATTATGGTGGGAGGGGGGAGAGAGGAAAAACGCTCAAACCAATTGAATGTAGAAAAAATATCTGTTTCTATAAAAATGTGATTTTCCAGGGACGAGTGTAAGAAAATTTTCAATCAACCCTCCCCCCTCCCCCATTCGCCCATACGAAACTTCGATCAACCCATTATCAACTCAAATTGATATGTATCAAAACCTAAAGTGGTTAAAAATTTAAAAATATCGCTCTTTCAATTTTTGAAATTTCACTCACACCAAAAATTTTAAAAATGCCTCTACACAAAAATAGCCCTTTAAAATAAACAACTCGAAAACGTACTTATGTACAACATTTTAGACGATAAATAAAGCCCCCCAAAAAAGGCCATCTCGACATTACAAAAGCCCTCATTCTCTCTTGAACTTAATTTATATCCACCATAAAACCGCAACAATCCCGTAAACATATCCCACAATTTAATTATATTTTGATAAAATTAATCCGAGCAGAAGCAAGGACAAGGACACCGAGCATTACAACAACAACCCTTGCCGTAATAAATAAAATAAAACTCCAAAATGGTAAAAAAAAAATACTCCTGCTGATACACGACGAGGATGAGTAGACAGACACATCGTAAATTCGTAACCTTAGGGAAGGGTAGGTAAAGGGAGGTAAACCAAGCTCGTTTTTTCTCGTCAAAAATTTCCTCGACGCGACGTCGGATTTGAAAATTTGATAAGTTTTTTTTTGGTTTTCTTTTGTTCAGTTCGTTTTTCATGAAAAAATGTATTCGTATACATACAGTTCAACACTACGAGTATATTGTACTGTACGCGATAAGTCGGGTATAATTTGTGTAATATTTCTTCGTCGATGGTGCGATTTCTTCAACATACCACTCGAGTATCTTTTCTGCTTACTGTGTAGCTTTTTTCATGGTTATATAGATACACTTTGTGCAGATGTCGAGAAGAAAAATAAGTGTAATTTTTCTCGATGCGGCAGGCCAAATGAATTTTATACACTCAGACGTCTTAAATAGAACGTAGGTAGTAGTTTTGAGATGTTCGATTCATTCAAAATTGTTATAGGCCACCAGCGGTAGTATTAATGCACGTCCATCTTGAAAAGCTCTTAACGTTATGGGTGTGGCGTATAGTATAGCTCAGTAGGTGCCTAAGGCAATACACAATGGAAAGAAGAAAATGTGAAAAAATTGTCGATAAATTTGGGCCCGTTGGTAGCAGAGTAGTCAGGATAGCTGAGACTGTGGAGATTGTACGTATGATACGAATACGAGTAACTACGATGAGACATCACATTAAACGTTCAACAGCTTGGAATTCCTCGCGAGTTTCTTATTATCCCTTTACATGACCTATTTCGTATTGAATAGGTTTCAAAGGGTGTATCTGGACTGGATGGCACAATAGAACGGTGAAATAAAATCAAACGAATTGCTATAGGCTGTAGAGGAAGTTTTTCCCCATTTAACCTGTAGGAGAAGGCGTAATTTATCACATATTAAATTTTCATTCTTGTACGAGGATTTTTTTTTGACGTCTAGTTTACCTCTTTTGGGAAATTTTTCGTTTTTTTTCTCGTACAAAGGAGATATTCTAACTAGCAGAATTTTTTTTGGACTGCACAAAGCTAAAAAAAGACTGCGAAAATTTAGTACTAGCCAAAATTTTACGTGCTTTAATGTAGGGGAGAAAAAAATGGTTCAAATGGGAATTCGACTGCAAATTCGTTTTCAGAGGGTTCGATTCATATGAATACGACACCCATATTGGCGACTTTATTTTTCATCAAAATAACCCTGGAGGAGGGGAGGGGAGGGGACCCGGGAGATTAGGGCCTTACTTAGAAATTTTCTGTTCGCACCAGAATGAAATGATTTTATAAAATCAATGGAACACGTCTTTGGACTAAAAAAATTCCATTATTATTTTGATCCTCCATTACAAAATGGTGACTCAAAATTTTTAAAAGGGCAGAACCCCCCCTCTCCCCCCTAAAAATTGCCCAATTTTTTTCCTGAATTGGTTTTGTTCTTTGGATTTTCCAAAACGCATCTAAAAAAACGCCAAATTTTCTATCAGCATTTGGTGAAAAATGAGAAAATTAAGAAAAAAAACACGTTTTAGACCCTCCCCCCTCCCTTCAATACTTGCTCTAGGGGTCCAAAATTTTCATCACATTTTTTTCTTATCATGGTTGACCTTTTAGGGTAGGAGCGGTAAATACCTGTTTCAAGGGCCAAATCATCATACTTAACCGTGGGCCATGTCCAAGATTACAAACACGTAAAAAATCAAAATCTCCCAAAATTAACCTAGAAAGTTGAAATTTGGTATGCACTCCATTTTCAACCTCCCAAATCGATTAGGAACAGTTTTCGAACTGTTTTGAGCTGTTCTAAAAATTTCGCAAAATTTCGCCCAATGAAGTTGAAACACCAAAGTTTAACTTTCATACCCTAATTTCGACATGCTGATTTTATTTGAGATTATAGTTTCAAGCTATTCTGATGACTCCAGTCAAATTTTGGAAATTCCATATTTTCAAAAAGTGCCATTAAAAACTGTCCAAATCAAGTCCAACGCGTATAAACACAATTGGGAATTGTTATTGACGACCCTTTTGACCCTTCATACACCATTTTTATGAAATCAGTTTTGGCCTGTTTGGAGATTTCATCGTTTGTACGAGCTAAAGTTGATTTGAACGTTTTTTATGGCACTTTTTAAAATTCTAAAATTTTTAAAATACCTACAGCTGGAGGTTTTCTAAACGGCTTGAAACAACTTTCAATCGACTCAGCATGTCGAAATTGGGGCATGAAGTAAATTTTAGTTTTTCAGTTTCATTATGTCAAATTTTGTTGCGGATTTTCAATTTTCAAAAATCAGAACTGCTCAAAATTGTTCCAAACTATTTCCAATCGATTTGAAGGGCTGAAAATAGTATACATTCCAAATTTGGGCTTTCTATATCAATTCGGTGAAATTTTGATTTTTTTTTGTTTTTTGAGTATTTTTAGCCCAAATTTAATTTTTTTAAAATCACCAAAAATCAAAAAATGCCCTTCATAGCCTGAAATTTTGGCTAGTGATGTATTTTTGTATGCTTTTTCAGTTCAGCTTTGGTTTGGTTCGAAAATTTTTCTGCCACTTGAAATATCTACTTTTTAGACAGGTTTTTCTTTACTTTTGCAATAGCAGTCCCCGTTTTGCTTCATGTACATTCAATTTTCTTCCATTTTTTTAGAGCATTCGCCCAATACTTGAACGAAAACAATCCACACTATATGTATACTCATTACATTTGCATATCTTGAAACCTTCGCACATAGAATAGAAAGTGATTTCAATTCTTCTCTTTCCCTATTTCAATCGAATAAATTTCCACATTCTGTTGTTTTCTTATCTAAGTTGTTTTTCAACAGTTCATTCCACCAATTCACCGTTCTCAACTTCAGAAACATTCATAAAAAAAAAATCAGTTCTCATTTCAATTCGCGTATCGAGTGCGATGAATTCAATTCGCTCGAAATCTGCGATGCCATAGCCCAGCCATCGTCAAACAAAAAAACTATACTCGCTTTTTTAATAGTAGCTGTTAATTATTCGATTCGAAATTATTCGCGCGATGTTGTCGGTAAATCACGACGAACGATTCAGTTCAGTCGTCAATGTGCATGCAGTGGGTTCGATACGTTTAGAAAATTTGTATTTTGAATCGCGACACAGCACGAGCTGATTTCGATTGCGGCGTGATTATTCCACCGATGCTCCTATCGGAGCTCTCCTGGTAGAAAAAAAATGGACGAGCCTGAATCTGAAATCCCTGATGTCATTTTGGAAGCAAATGACGAACAAAAGGTCGACACAGGGGTCTCTCAGCTGGAACCTGAGTCTGATCCTGCCCCTGGAGCTGAGCCTGATCCTGATCCGGATCCTGTACCCGATCCTAATCTCAATGCAGATGAAACAGTAATTGAATCTACTCCGAGTGTATCAGAAAAATGCTCTGAAGAAGAAAAGGAACAAACTGAGAAAGAAATAGAAAAGGACAACGATGAAGAAGTCGACGACGATGAAGCAGAGGGTAGTTGTAGCGATTCAAGTTCTACGAAAACTGAAACTGAAACTGAAATGGTGGAAGAATTTGATTTTGATACAATTGATGAGGAAACTGAAACAGAAAATGATGAGAATGCCGGAGAAACGGTAAAACTTTTACTACGAATACATTTCCCTTTTTTTATTTTTTTGAGAGGGGGAGGGGGAGGGGGAGTTGAGCTAAGATGAAGTTGTGGTGAATTTTTTTCCCTCTCGAAGGATAAGTGATGAGTATAACCTTGTACTGGTAGTTCGCATTAGACGCTATTTGGAGCAAATTTAGGCAACTAAATACGACTCGAGTATGGTACATTATGGTACCAGAAGCCAACAGTTTTTATTTACATAGGTGTTGTGTTTTAGGTGTTTGTTTTATCGAACCTTGATTATGATTCACGCGCGATTTTGATTTCGTATTCGATATACGATTAATATACATTTTACGTTCGAGCGTCGAATTGTATTGTGACGTCATACTCGTAGATAGCGAATAAAAGAGAGATAGAATGATATCTCTTAATCGTAGGTAGAGGGTGAGATGAACTGGAGTGCCTAATGGATTCTTGGATTTAAAAAATATGAGTGGGGTATTTTCAGGGGGGAAAATGGCCTATATAATATGTACTAATCGTTTCGAAGAAATTCTCAAAATTACGATTGGTAACTAGGTATTTAATTATTTAAAACGATCCCATATAGGTAGAGAGATATTCGACTAACAATTTATATGGTGTTGGTTATATGACGTGATTTGACATTATATGACACATAAAACGTGTAATTAAAGGATACTTTACGGGCTAAATGAAAACTTTCATCAGGCAAACGACAGCTTACGGTAGGTTAATGCGCCAACATACACACACACTTATTTCGTACCTATACGATTTTCGAGGCCATGTCGAATCCTCCTACTGTTTTTCTTTTACCCAACCAACAATACGAGTAAATTTTATCGCAGGGTACTGAGATACCTATTTAAAGAGGTGTTGGTTTTACAGGCGAGATTTCCTTTCGTTTCGTTTCGACTTTCGGTGCTATAAAGTTGAAGTTATTTTGCGAAAGATACGTATACGAGATAGGATAGAAGCTTATAGGGAGAATCTCGTGTACCGAGTTAATGTTTGGCTACCGATGCTGAACTCGTGCCAAGAATACCTGTGTCGCAGATACGACCGACTCAGCGTTATTTATTGGGGGATGTTTCCGGAGTTATTTTGTCTAAAAGTGGGGGAAAATTTTGGTTTCTCGTTTGGTGAGTTCGATGACTGGGGTGGTTTTTTTTTAGAAAATTTGTTCGTTCTTTTGGGTGATTGATTTTTAAGAGACATATTTTATGGGAAGGTGATTGAAAATTTTCTCTTTTTTTAGAAGCTGGTCGGTCTGTGAGGGATCAAATTTCTAAGATGAATTTCCATGGTGTGTCAAGCTGAAAAATTAACTACTCTCATTAGATGTGGGAATGCAATTTTTGAATTTTATTTCTTTTTTCCCTGAAATATAGAAATTTTGACGAATAGTCTACTCTTAATACCCCCTCCACCGAAATTTTTTTCTCGCACAATA
Organism: Planococcus citri; assembly: GCF_950023065.1. NCBI lineage: Eukaryota > Metazoa > Arthropoda > Insecta > Hemiptera > Pseudococcidae > Planococcus > Planococcus citri. The sequence goes on from NC_088680.1 coordinate 35,125,128, forward strand.
TTGACCAGTTACCTCCAAATTTTACAATTTTACAGGAAATGGGCTTATTTGGTGTTATTTTCAATTATTTGAATTTTAAATCTGGCTGAAAATTACACTTTGGATGACCGCCTGAAATTTGCTAAAATCATAAATTTCCAGGTTGAATATCTCGGAATTTAAAATAATGCCTTATCAATTCTTCATCTACTGTAATCATTTTCACGTCTTTGGTAAAATTTTAAAAATTGGATTAGGTGTCCGTAACTTGGTAAATCACGAATTCAATCATTCTGGAATTTTGATTCTGAAGCTCACTTTCATCATGAACAACTAAACGCGTACCTATTTCTTAAAATTTTCAAAACCAAGTGATTTAGTATGCCTCAAAAGTGCCTATTTAGCCATTCACATTTAAAATACCTATGTCTCAAAACACTAAGTATAAAAGTGAAAAAATGATTGCTAAAAGCGGTGCTCAAGATTGTGGTTGCTCAGATCGATGACTCGTGTCGAAAGTGGGTTTCAGAATGTTGTAAAAATTTTAATACGCCAAGGAAATACGATGTACATTTTTTTTTGTTTTTCTGTTTCGTTTGTTTGTTTGTTTGTTTGTTTGTTTTTGTTTGAAATTTATTCTGAAATTGATAGGATCGTACGTTTTTGGATTGAGCAGCTGAAATTGCCTTTTCGATATGTTAATTTGAAGAAAACATAGAAACAAGACCAAAATAACATATTAAAAACACTTTAAAAAGCATTATAATTATTTCAAGTTACGAAGAACTGATAAAATCCCTGTTGACTTTGAAAAACTTTGCAAAAATTGTGTAAAAAACACAGGTAAAAACATATTGAAATATAAACCCAAAAAAATATCATTTAAATTATTGAAAATCATCTACAAATAATTGAATTTCATCAAATTAACATAAGGTTTCCGAGAACGTCGTTACGTAGTAAAATTGATAAAAATTTGAAACTGGCAAAATTTCAACAACATTTTGGAGAAATTCAATGAAAATTGCATAAAATGTCAATCAGAACATTTAGAAAGCTGTAAAATAATTCAAAATTACTGAAAATTGATAAAGTTTGTTCAAATTTAACAAAATCAGTAGAAAACGTGTTAAAATCGACACAAAAAGTTTAAAAAAAAAACAACATTAAAATCATAAACTTGCAGATTTTTTAATGCTTTAAACGTGGTGTTATGGAATTTCACAAGACATAAAAAAAAATTGGAAGCATTAAAAAATTTGAAAATTTATCAAAAACTGCATAAAACACGGTTCATACCTTAGTTATCATGAATTAGTATTTTGAAGGGAAGAACTATAATTTTAATACATAACCCTGAACTTGACAAAAAAGTGGCCATACTTACAAAATGGCGGCCATTTTGAATGACAAGTCAGCCGAAATCGAAGATTTTGCGTTCAAACGTAGGACTTGCCCGACATTTTTTAAACCGTACAAAGGTAAATCAAACGAGCAGGCAAAAATTCATCACTTGTCAGGATTTCAAGTGCTAAAAATTTTCAAAAATCAAATTTTGGCCAAAAATGTTGGAAAAATCAAAATTTTACCAAAGTGATCTAGAAAGCTGAAATTTGGGATATACCCTATTTTCGACACGCCAAATCGATTGGAAACAGTTTTAACCCGTTTTGAGCAGTTCTGGAGCCTCCAGCACATTTTTGAAATTCAAAATTCCCTCAAAATTTCATAAATTGGAGTTGGAAAACTGAAATTCATTCTGCAAACTAATTTCTATACGCTACAAAGTCGACTGCAAGTTGATTTCAAGTCGTTTTGGAGCCTCCAGCAAAATTACTGGAGCCTCCAGTAGATTTTTGAAACTTGAAATTTCCTCAAAATTTCATCAAATAGAGATGGTCCAATTTTAACACCCTCTAAAGACGACTTCAGGTGGGTTCAAGTCATGTTGGACCCTCCAGCGACTTTTTGAAAAGTTTCGTGGCGTTTTTAGGAAAATTAAAATTTCCAAAAAAGTAGCTGGAACCTTAAAAACCACTTGAAACCACCATGCAGTTGACTTCATGTTGTATTGAAATTTGTTTGCAGAGTAAATCTCTCTTTAGATTTTTTTTTTTAAATATCGACGTTAAAATGAAGAAAAAAGTTGAGAAATCTGGTAAAAAAAAAACGTCGGTTTGATTTGGCTAATCTGGCTCCTTTTTTTACTTTCTATGGCTCCCAAACTTATTCATTGTTTAAGGTCGTTTCGTTTTTGATTAAGAGAATGAGAAGAATCGAAATTGTGGAACATTTTATTCTTAAATATAGTTTCTGAAACCTCCTCCTCTCCCTCCCCCCTTTTCTGAAAACCTCAATAAACGTATAAGTATGTACATGTTCTTGAGGTCTTCAATTTTTTCTTGAAAATAGAAATCTAGTCATAAGCTACCCATGCGAAAAAATACCAGTGGTAATTACCAAAGAAAGCACCAGTGGTTCTACCACTGGTATTTTCGACAGGTACCATTGGTACCAATATCACTGGGCACCAGTGGTCACTGGTATCCCAGTGGGATAGTTACCAATGGTACCTGTCGAAAATACCAGTGGTAGTACCACTGGTGCTTTCATTGGTAATTACCATTGGACACTGGAATCAACAAAATCACACAAAAATATATATGATATTATCCCAGGGCACGTTATATTTCAAAATCTTCACGTTCCATTCGAAAAATTTTTAATTTATTTTTCAAAAAAACTCGATTTTTTCCCTTGTTTTTCCGTATTTTTTCAAGCTTTTTTTCACTTTATCACAATACACAATTCACTTCGATATAAATAACAGCACTTCGTGGTAATGGTTTGAAATTAAAAACAATGTAAATTATAGAGCTTGTATTTTTCACGTTTCAAAATTCAAACGTCGAAACTCAAAAATTGCAGAAAAATGTACACTTCACATTTCAAAATTCAAAATTTTAAATGTTATCACTCAACAATGTGAAGTTGTGCACTTTCAACAAACCTTCGAGCGTTTAAATTATGGCCAGTAATTCTTGGAAATTTTAGCCAATCACAACATCATACATCATCGACATTCGGACAGCTGTGTTGAAACGGCAGCTCGGAAAATTGTTGGCTGTCTGTAGTTTTAGTAACGTGTTACCAGTGGTATATTTTCCCCACTGGTATCAGTGGTGTTGCCAGTATTAATACCTCTGGTATCAGTGGTAAAAATATACCACTGGTAGAAACCACTTAGTGTACCACTGGTAATTTTTGATACCAGTGGGTACCACTGGTCTACCACACATTACCACTGGTGACCACTGGTATTTTTTCGCGTGGGTATTTATTCACATTTTCACGCAAAACCAACATTTTTGTTTTACTACAACAAAGCTAAGTATTTCATCCTGAAAATGAGATTTCCTAATCAAATTGAAAAGTTAAAACGGGGAATGCCTTTGAAATAATTTTTTTACCAAATGTTCATGCATCAAAAATCTGTGTCTTTTTTCATCAATATCAAGTGTAATTTGATAAGTTTGAGGTTTGAAATTTGACGGGATAAATTGTGACTGAAATTTGGGGGGGGGGGTTTGAAAGTTTACAATTGGGCTTACTCAAAGGCAACATATTAGATCACATTTGACGCGATTTTGTGATATATCGAATCGAACATTTTCCAAAGTAAGTAAGACTTTATTGGGGAGGGGGGAGACTCTGTGTTTGTATGGACTGAAAAATATGTGATTTGGTTTTGGAAGTTCAATGTTCCAATATTACAGGCATCTGATGCAGGTTACTTCGAAAATCTTCCAAGTAAAAGAGGGATAAGGGTTTGTTTGAGCAGTTTTTTGCGTTAGAATGACCATTAATATCAAATCTTTTATTTGGTACGATTCAAGCCCTTTTTTCAATTTTCCTGCATTATACATCTGTAGGTACCTAAACATCGACTAACTATGTACCTTTATAAGAAACGTTTACCATTACAATAGAAGAACGCATCTCTCGCGAAATGCATCCGTTCTATTAGATGAAGTAGGTAAAACTTCCATTAGCGAGGCTTTATTCAGAGTCTCATCGTTCCATTACACGAGTGGAAAAGCCGGCAGGCAGGGAAGCTGTGTGAAGTGTATAAATGAAATAGAAGTTGAGAGTAGCTTTTTGGAACGATGCATAATTTATCCTCATCCTAACATCCATATATTATACATATAGGTTTAGGTAGACGACGACGATGAGTCGACGATAGGATGATGGAAAAGTGCAGGGGCAGTTATTGGTGTGCGATGTGTTGCGTTTGTGTATAGCCTACTCGTTGTATACGATGGTAGATATATGTGGTACATACAATGGATGAACGACGACGACTACGACGACTACGACGACTACGACTGTAAATTCGATCGTGTACATTATACTGCTGTAGGTAAAGCTATATGTATATGCCATAGATACAGTGAATGACCCACCTACAACACGTACAGCTCAAGTAAACTTCTCGTAGTGTACCCTACGTACGTACGTAATTTAAAGGTACCTTCCACACGTACGAAACGACGTTGTTGGAAAATTGTGTACCCTACCAAATTGTAGTCGAACCGAACGCCATCCCCCATACCTCCGACGACGACCACGATGATGAGAAAGGCGCGTTGTTGTATGTTTTTCCTTTTCGCCAGCAACTATGCTCGTACAACAAAAGCAAGCAGGCAGGCAGGCAGGCAGGCATGCAAAAACGAAACATAGCCTCCTTTTGGCTGGCCTTTTTTCCTCGTTTCGTTCGTGCATAGGCTTTTTGCCTTTACCAAGCTGTACAATACACGAGGACCAGAAAGCTAACTACCTACTATAATACACGTATAAGGCTAATCTAGATATTAAAAATTACTCCGTTTAGGCAGACAATAAAAACAATCCGTACCAAGGACGCGTGCCACTGCCTATATTCGTCGGTCTGTCGGTCGGTTGCCTATATAATAATTCTTTTTTCGCTAGGTATTTCCATCGTTGTATTGCGTATCAATAAACGAGACGTCGAGAGAAAGGCAAAGGCAAAGGCTGGAAAAAAAAGGAGAGCGCCTTTTACTTCCTTTTACCTCGTTGCGCGCACCACCCGGTATCCGGCATCGGCATAGGAAAATGGACGAGGAAGTGGGGGGCGGGGGTAGAGTAGCGGTAGCAACGCGCGGCGCGGCGCGTTTTTGAATTGTGACAGATAATGCTTCTCGCGGGAAATATTTTTCCACCGAATTGGTGGGGAGAATTACCCCTTCGGAACGGCGCTGCCTTATACAACACGCTGTACAACTCGATGTGCCTGTGCAGGGTCGAAGGAGCGGCTTTTCCTTGCCACCCTGTGCAACGTCGGTCGCCTCGCTCCTCGCACTTTGCTTTTCCAAAGGCACACACAAAATCCACGCGTGAATCTTTCACCCGACATATAACAGTCGTTTCGAAAACTCGACAAACGCCGACGATATTTTCGCCCAATGTTACACCGTGCTGTAGTCGAAAAAATTTTCCTACTCAGCAAACGATATATTATTATTCTTCGTGTAGGGTAAGCTTTTAAATCGAGAGTGTAGTTTAGTTTATGCTGTATAAATTTAATCGAGTTAATTGTATATCGACTCGAAGCATTTAGCTGAGCCAAACATGGATACCGTTCGCGAGAGAAGCTTTTTCTCTATTTACCTGCGATTTTTTTCTTCCGTTTCGTGTTCAGAGTGATTTAACATTGTGCGGTGTTGGTGTCCGTGCGCGATATTTTCAATGGCCCAGGAGCACGTGCTAATATCAGGTATGGTTTAATTTCATATTATGTACTTAGTTTTAATGCTTAAAATAAGTGATAAGAGAAGGGTGGAAAATGCTGCTCGAGTAGGTGTATTTTCTTATTGCTCCGAAGCTATAATGACTGTATACGAGTAAACAATGCAAACTGTACTCGGTACCCTGTACTTATATTATTTCGAATTCATTACGTAGGTAATATTTTTTCTCGCATATAAATTAGGTCACGTCTTCGTCGTCGATACCTATTTATTGTTTATCATAATATACAAAAACAAAAGCCCCTTTATTACTATAACGATATCGCATTACAGCTTCTTATAACTTTCTCATTCTGTCAATAATATATATATAGGCACACTTCGAACACGTCTGAGAGATAAGGGTGTGTGATTTTCTCTCTCTCTCTCTGTGTTGAAGATGAATCTATTCAGAGAACTTATAAATTGTACAAAAGAGATGTGAAGTTATATGAACGATGATGATAATTTGAAAAAGCGCCGATTGTTGGCTATAGGAAATATATAGCGAGGAATTATGTTCTGGATATAACAGCTCGACTATCGATTACAAGTTTTCGCGAAAAAGGTGCGAAGTAATACGTTGAACTTGGCACTGTTCGTATTAATCGGCTTTTGAACAGCTTCTTTGATTGTATTGTCGGCTCTGGGTTGTGTTAACTTCTTCGGAATAAGTTTTACGATGTATTCAGGTAGGTAGTTTTTCGCGATCTCGTAATTTGAACTAGCTGTGAAAAGATTCGGTGTTGAATGCTGAATACACGTGGATAAAATTTAGCTACGGATTGGAGGAAAAATTCGGAGCAGTGTTGTGAGAAAGGAAACCTTTTCGGGGTCATTTTTTTTCGATTGTTGACTGTGTTTGGTGAAAAATGCTCCGAGATGGAAAATATTATGGTGCAGGAGTAGATTTTATGCTGTTTGTAGAATATTGTGTCATTTGTAGTTAGATTGGTCCAAAACATTACATATTCGTTTTTTTGTCGTTATTCGTGATATGATAAAAACTCCCTTGGATATTCGAGAAAAATTCTATACTCAGAAGAATAATGAAATTTTCGATGAGTATTATTATTAAGCAGTTGAAGAACCTGATCTCTGGATTTGAAGGTGATGCAAAAGTTACATGTGAAGCGTAAAATTTCCTGCCTGTTTCTCAGCTAGAAAATTTTAACTAAAATGTGTAGTGTTGGAAATTTTATGAAACGTTGAAAATATCTTGATTTCTTATTGATAACTCTCCATTTCTTCAGTAATTACTCGAGGGGACCCCTCCCAGAAAAAATGTCTATGGGAAAGTCAAATTTTGTACTTTCAACTTGAAACCAAAACCATAATATTTTTTAAGGATAAAATGGAACAATTTTTTTTTCAAGAATTTATTTCTGGGAAATGTGTCTAGCTAGACTGAAATTTGACGTATTATTTGAATTACACCGAAGAAAACTCGAACTAAACAGAAACAACATGCTCATTTTAAAAATTGAAGGGGTGAACACTCCTTGAATGAAAAAAGTTTAAATATGAAATTTTGTTCGAGGATGTGGATATCAGGTATGTACTTCTGAGGATGAATAAGTTTTGTAATATGTATCAACTTTTCACCTGGGACTAAAATTTAATGAGATACCTATCTCACCTGGCAGAAAAATTTTTGAAGCAGACAACGCCAAATCGAAAGAGTAGGTAAAGGTGTTACAATAGTACGTTATTTAACTAGGAAAAATAATGAGATTTTCGACGAGTTTCGAGGTTATTTCCCGAGAGGACTTGAAGCAACCTCCACTCGACTCAACATATTGAAATTATTACGGTTTTAAGTAAAATTTTAGCTTTCCAACTTGATTCAGTTGAATTTTGAAGAAGTTTGAACATTCAAAAATCTGCTGGAGGCTCCATAACTACTAGAAACGGTTTGCAATCGATTCCAATCGATTTGGAATGTCAAAAATAGGGTTCTTACCAAATTTCAATTTGCTAGGTCAATTTGGAGAGATTTTGATTTTTTTCACATTTGGACCGTTGATTTTCAAAAATTCACCAAAAATTGAAAAATGCAGTTGAATGCCTGAAATTTGTACTGATGTATTTTTTTATGTTATTCTTTCAATTTAGTGTAGTCTGGTTCAGAAATTTTATCAAGCAAAAAACTGTTGTGATAACTTTTATTCATTTTTAAACGTACTTTCTATTTTTTTAATCGTTCTTGAAATTATGATCATTTTTCCTCTAAATTTTTATTCGTGGCCCTTCCATTGAATTAAGTACAAAATTCAAATTTCGAAGGAGCACTCATTCCCAAATTCAGAAATTTGTTTCAACTTTTCATGCTAAAAAATTGAGAGAAGAGAGCGATGTTCCAAAAACTGAAGATACTTTTCTTAATGAATATTTTATTACTCAACTTTAAAGATAAAATTTAATGTTATCGTAATAATTTGAAGCAAGAAATTATTTCAACGAATTGGTTAAATTAGATACTTAATGCTAGATTTTGAAGCTGGACAAATTTATCAAAATTTAAGATTATTATGCCCTCAAAGTAGATGTGATAGTCTGAAATTTTGAGCAAATTTTGCATCTATTTATGAATTATCTTTTTTTTTTAGAAGAAAAAAAGCTACTCTGAAAATTTGAAACAGTGAAATTTCACTGCTTAACAGTCACGACATTTTGGCTTTTTTACTGATCAATTCAGAAAATTTTTTACAAAAACTACTGTTTTTAAGAAGCCAAAATGTCGTGACTGTTAAGCAGTGAAATTTCACTGTTTCAAATTTAGAGAGTAAAGCTTTATAATTTTACGCTGATAATATTTCAAGCATGAAACCGTTTGAAGAAAAACCAACCACACTCTACAGGTGGGAAATTTTATGCCCTACAATTTTGTTTCCCTTCATTTTTTTCTACAGTGCTCAGTTTTCTCTTAAAATGTTTTTTTTTGAGGTGAACAAAATCGAAAAATTACAACATTTAAATCTTCAACAATCGGTTCAAGTTGAACTTCCAAACTTTTGTTCAGAATAACTCAAAAAATGAATCCTCCTATAAATGAATGACAGTCCTGTAATTTTGTGCTCCAAAATTTATTTCCATTTGTTTTTTTCATAGAATCGTTTTTCCTGAAAATTGATTCTTTGTGTTGCCTGTGTTGAAGAATTTTAATCCTTCAGCATTTTTTTTATCATAAAAAAGTATATTTTTGAAAAAGATTGAGGATTGTTGTGAGAAAAAGATGAGAGCTCTAAAATTTTAGACTACTGAATTCACATTGAAGTATGTGATCAATTTTTTGTCTAAGAGGTGTTGTATTTGAGTCTTTCCCAAAACATTTGGCAACCTGAATATAATTGAACAACTTTTTGTGATATTTTGAATGGGCTATCATGTAGATACATATTATTATCCCCGTCAATTTTGATTTTAGGCAAAAATCTACCCAATAAAATTTTTCTTAGTTTTAAAAATGATTAATCTCCAAGATGAAATCATTTCTGTAGTTTTTCTGTTTCGAGTCATTTTTTCTTATAGTCCTTTGAATTTCAGAATTGGACAAAATTAATAATCAATGGAGAATTGCTCTTTTTTTGGATTATTCTATCCACCCCTCTCCCCTTCATAATAATCAAACACGATTTTTTTCAAATGAACTTGAAAATTCATTATTTTCTCTCCCTCCACTGGCCCCCTCTCAAAAATTGTTCCAATTGAAAAAAATTGATTTTCCGCTTTAAAATTATTCTCCCGTCTTTCTATTCCGATATAAGACATAAAATGAGAAAAATCGCTGTAAAATGGAGTTACAAGGTGACATTTCAATGTTACATTATTTTTTCCAAGAATGAAAAAAAGTTTGTGAGACTTGAAATTTGCAAAATCATATGAATTACGCTGCTATTTTCTAAAAAAAAAAATGCTATCCAGCCAAACAATACCGATAAAAAGTTCGATAGTTTGTATTCTTGTAAAATGTCATAAATGGAGCTTTAATAATGTAGGCGTCTTTGTCAAAACTGTCCAAAAATCACGACCAACTGCTCGCAAACGAAACTTTTTCTCGAAAATCGTAGGTATACGTATGTATAGAATCAATGTGACATTTGAAACAACTCGAGAGTTTCGACTCTTCCAACATACCTAGATTCTTTTCGTAGAAAAAACTTTCAGTTCTTATCTAATTCTCCATTTTCAATTTCCATGCAGCACAAACTTCAAGTGGAAACTCGAATGAATGTGAAACAACCTCACTCGAGTAAAATGTTCGTTAAAATACAAAATACATAGTACAAGGAGATAACAAGGAGAGCTCAAAGCAAAAAAATAATTCGTAGATTTTTTCACCGAGTAAAAAAAATTGATCTCGCGAAGAAAAAACGAAAAACGAAAGGCGAAAAAGCAATCGATGTCAAAATTTTTTTTAACACCCTTAAAGCGAATGAAAACGTTGAAATGAGTATTTTTAGAGGGGAAAAAAGTAAAGAAAAAAATTTTATAAAAAGAAATATACTGCCAACGAACAATAAGCGATTCAATTTGCATAAAAATTTTCACTTTCGTTGTTGATAGAAAAAAAATAGTAATGAATGAAAATGCCAGCCTTTCAGACTTCGGTTTAAAAATCGACAATTTTTGTTCTGAATTTTCAACTTTTTAATAATTTAATGAAAGCGAATCGATATCGTGCATTATGCCTCCAGGTTTTCTTTTCCTACTGCTTCTCAATTGAAATTCTCCCTTGGGATGCGTTCGCTGTTGTATTTTAGCTAAATACGATTCGACGATTTTTCTACCCAGGGTTGGTTAGTTGGTTGGTGGTATTTTCAAAGTGTTTGAAAGTTTTTATCTCGTTACCAAGTCCATTTTTCTTGAAGAAATGAAAGCACTAATGAACCTTGTTCGGAAGTTGAATGACAAGGCCGATGAATTAGACGAGGCGAGAAGCAGTAGGACGATGATTTACTACGTACTTGTTTGGCATAGAGTCAAAAAATCACTCTTTTTTACGATTATTTTGTTAATTTATCAAAATTAACGATCAATTACAAACTTCATCGTGCACTTCCGAAAAAAATATTCTACCTACTTAGGTACTGAGGAAAGGGGAAAATTTGACCTTAGAATTTTTTCAAGTTGACCAACGTATAGAGTGGAAAAAGGCGCATTGATAAAAAATTCCAACATCTTTTTCGCATTTTTTTAGATTTTAAAACCGATTACGTTGAAAATTGTTTTCCTTTGTCGAATTCGCGATGTACTTTGTGAAAAAACCCTCTCAGAGCCACTCGATCCTTTCGTCGTAATTCCTCTTTTCTATCCCGTGAAAGAGTAATTCTACGCGAAAGTTGTACATACCTGCAAATGTTGGTAGGTAATCCCTCTCGTCAAAAGAAATTTTCTCAGCCGAAAAAAAAAAGTCATAAAAAGACACCAAGTCTGGGCTCTGGCGCAATATTCGCCAAAAAATAAAAAGTAAAAAACTCGTCGTATAATCTCTTAAAAAATGGAGCTTTTACGAACTAGGAATACTAATGAATTTGTAAAAATATACCATCTGTACTACGTACAGCTCTCGTCATCTTCTTTCAGGCTCATTTTCGACTGGAAATTTTCAGTTTTCTCTCATTTCTCGCGGAATTAACATAAGAGGAATGTACGTATTATTTCTGTTCACGAAATTCATCCTCGTACCAAATATTCATCTAATGTAGAATGTGCTTTGGTGAAATGGCAAGAAGATTGAGAAAATAGGCAAAAATCCCACCAAGATGGAAAAACGTGAAAAAAATTATTAAAGGGCATATTCGCGCCGATCCTTTGCCTGTGCTAAGTTAACATTCGAGTAATCCGATCATCTTTATGATTCCCTCGTTCGAGCTGAATACGACTCCTCCACCATTTTCTTGACCTTATTTTTCCACGAAGCTGAATAACACATATTTCTAGTCGAATTAAAATTAGTCTCGTTAAAGGGGGGTATTTTTTGGTTGGGCACGTACACGTGTAAGATGAGTAGTGTACATATTGCTTCTGGAGTGTGTGCTGTGTGTATTTGGTATAGGCTGTAGAGAAAGAGACGATATTACTTTACTAGGCGTGTTTACCCAGCTACGTAATAATTACAACTTGGAGCACGCACACGTACCTACTGTAAGGTACCTAGACAGAGCAACAGCAACAGCAGCCGGTACAATAATTAAATTTTTAAAAGAGTAAATTGGAGTGTTTAAATTCAAAAGCGACGTTAGCATTTCTACCGCAACGTTTCGGTATTGCCTTATAATTAAATTCGAAGCAGGCGGTAGCGTTACGTTATTTTCTTACTGTTTTGTTTCTCTGTGTGTATAGGTATAGTATAACTCGACTGCTACAGGCGGTATCGCAAGTATGCGAGTATACTGTATTTCTCGACTTTCGACTCTCTGGCTCGCAGTCGTTGAACGTTTGCTAGGTACCATTAGGTTGAAATTAATTAACCGTGCGAGGTTTAATTATCGAGAGAAAATGGAGAAAATTTTCGAATCTAAATTCGAATTCGGATGAATAAAACGTGGTACGTACAACGTCAGCGTTAAATACAATGGAAAAATTTACAACCAGGTGAAAGGAGAAAACCGAGTCCGAAAAATCAACCGCCATTATAAAGCCTCCTCATGTACCCCGAACGTAGACCGATCCAGTATCAAAAACAAAGTCTCGCTATCGATTCGTAAAACGGCCAAATTTACGGTCATTCCGATATCGTTGTGTACTACTCGTACCTTCTCTACTTGTATAGGTAGTGTAACTCGACGAACTGATGGTAATTTATTTGACCGGTGTAATTATTCGATTTTCTCTACGTGCATGTCTCCGGATTTCACCCTCGCGTCTCTCGTTCATTTTGTATATACTGTAGTTTTTTTTCCAACCCCTATATGCTTTGTTTCGTATAATATTATGTCGCATGAGGGTCGCAGTTAATTACTAGGTGATGTACTATTATACTGATGGTGCTAATGGTATGCCACTTTGTATGTTATTTTATGACCCGTTTCGACGTGTATATTTTTCAAGCTGAAGAAAGGGAAGGAGGGAGAGGAATGTAGGAAAAAACGCTCGAAAAAAGCTTTAAAAAATTCGACGATTTAAAAATTTTTTTGGATGGTAAAAAGCAATGGGCCATGACAGAATTTTTTTTGTACTTTTCTTCCTATGTTCGTGTCCAGTGAAATCAAAATTTTCCTTATTTTGAGAATGAATATCGAATGCTCCTGTGTCCAAGCCACATTCTCCAATTTTTTCTGCACGATAGCTCAATTTCACGTTAATTTATGAAATTTTAAATTAATCGAAAAATTTCCCTGTAATGAGGTGCACAGAATTTGAATTTTACGTGAGTAAAAAAATTGTTTGATTGGAGCAATACGATGTTAAAACTTCAAATTCCAGCGATTGCTTTGAAATTACGTACTCAAAGCGTTAGTTTTGAAAATTTCTGCAAACTGAAAATGTACTGCCTAAAAAAATTCACCTGGTGAACTGTGTAACTTTGAATTGCAAATGAGAAAAGTTTTCTAACTAAATTACATGCATTTTCTATTTAGATTACTATAGGTGGTGATGAAATTTAAAGAAAAAAAATTTTCGGAAAATTTGTATCTACTGGTGGAAAATTTAAAGATGTTCTATTCTGTGTGAAAATTGTGCGATGGTTTGTGAATTAATAATGCACCTTTATATACGTACTTATTTTTAGAAATTAATCGCATATGCATGAATGAATATCTTAATTTAATGTTTTTTTGATAAGAATACGATGACTTCGTGGACGTCATTGTGCTCATATATTCTTCGTTGACGTCGTCAAAATTTTCCGTGATGCCGGTTTTGTAAATCAACATGTTGTCGTGTCTTTTATTTATTTTTCAAAATTCTGAAATTAATCGTTTTTTTTTATTTTATTTTTTTAATCTAATACATCAGAATTTTTTCTAATCCAGGAGCAGATGGGACTGAAGAGGAAGGGTGGGATTTTTCATCTGAACTCTGGAACCATCGGATAGGTTAGTTTTTCTCGTGAGTATTTATGGTATTTTTTGAAGAGCTTGGGGATCTGGAAAGTAAAAGGTTCCTCTTGGGTAGGGCACTATAACAGGGGGTATGCTGGTCCGCCATTTTCTTGCGAAAACGAATTTCCCTTTAAGTCAAAAACTATAACATTTAGAGAAATTTTACATGAGAGCTTTTTTGTAGAGAATGAAAAAATATGACCAACTGTGCAAAAATCTTGAAATTTCATGCAGTACTTAGAACCTAAAAAATCTAACAAAATGAAAAAACAAAACAATTTTCATAACTTTTTTCATTTTTTCGAAATTTCAAGTTTTACTGCATAAAATTTCAAGATTTTCGCACAATTGGTCATATTTTTTCATTTTCTTCAAAAAAGCTCTCTAGTAAAATTTCTTTAAATGTCATAATTTTAGACTTACTCGTATAGAAAACTCGTTTTCGCAAGAAAATGGCGGACCAGCATATCCCCTGTTATTGTGCCCAACTCTTGGGAACTGTAGAATTTTTCCACAGTATTAGGGCCCTGAACTTTCAAGTTTCGAATGCCAGCTTTCTTAGACCAGAAATCGTATTTTAAATCATCTATTGATACAGAAATTCTGCTTTACTGAAAATAATTTTTCGGTGTGCCAGATGACTGCAAAGCTAAAATTCCTGAAACTCTCGGAAAATTTGGAAAAATCACTTTTTGAACTGAACAATGCCACTCCTCCTCTCCCCTCCCTCTACCCCAAAAATTGATGAAATTTTATCAATATATTATTTTTTTTAATTTACAGCATCATAGCTCGAATTTTTCAACGATTCCAACCAAAAAATGAATTTTTCTCAATATGAAATCATGAAAAATGTTGATTATTGAATAATTGAAAATAGGTACCTACTTACCATTTCATTTTGGAATTTTCAAAACGTACAAGTTTGAAAAACAGTATAGGCTACATTTTCGACTGAAACGTTTTCATTTCTCAATACTTTCATTGGGGAATGAGGAAGAAAAGGGAACGGCAATAATTTATAAAAGAGGGAGCTGATTTATTCGACATTTCCGAAAATTACCACTTCCTCTTCTATAGCTCAAACAGTCATTTTCATAAATTTGCAGCAGCCAATGAGCCTCTCTTTTAACCATTGAGATTTTCAAAATTATTATTAATAAATTCAGCAATTTACTCAAATTCGAATTATTTAAAAGTCATAAGAAACATTGAAGTATGTTAGGAAAAAATTCTGAAAATTCAATTCTGAAAAACTCATAATAGCCAATAGGTAGTTCAAAATTGAATTGATGAGGCTTTAATTTGCGTCAAGGAAGCCTTCAGTGGATTTTCAGATTCTCCAGTTCTTAAGAAAAATGTCATAAACAGGATCAGAATGAAAGTGGAGCCCACATGATATCGGATTTAGCGTGTGTGTGACACTTCCGATCGATTTAGGCACATATCTTTAAGCTTCGTACGCGCTGGTTCAAGTCTTAAATTTTCTCCAGCAGTTATTTAAAATAAATCAATTATTCACCGTTCGCGAATGAGTAAACGAAAAACGCTGAAATTGGCTTTTACATTATTTTTTTCAACATTCCCAGTGGTAAATCCGAGTTCATTATACTCGTAGGTGCTGAATTTCATTTTGACCCCATTTGTGGAATTTTTTTGTAAGGTGGGGATTCGAATTCAAAATTCCAGAAGCTCGCCAAAATTCAAGGAAAAAAATGTGATTTTTTAATATTTGGGGGGGGGGTGGAGGGGTATTTTTTTTACCAATTTAAATGCAATGGCGTAATCAAGAGAGATCAAGGAAAAAATTCACCGTCTTGATCCTGAGGGTATGAAAATGCGACTGAGTTTTTTTTTTTTACTTATTGAACGAATTTTTTTCAATTTTGTCTTCATTTTCTAAAGAATAATCGTAAAAAATAAATTTTTTAGAAAATTATCTGAACGTCCATTCCAAATAATTATGCTTTGCTCTCTCGGAAAAACTCTTGCTATACCACCACTACTCTCATTACAAAAATGTAAATTCAATGTGCAAATAAACAATGAAACTGAATGACAAATTCCTTAATACAATGTCGTTATAGAAAACGAAAATCTCATTTTTCAAATGATGAGGGGGAGGGAAGGAGAGGCGTTACACTGTTGAAGGGAACTAAAATTCTCAATTAGGTATCTCCCAAGATTCCCCAGATTAGCTTCTGAGGAAAGTCAACTTTTGCTGAAAGCTTCAGGTTGGTTCGATAATGGTGGAATTCGATTAGGGGGGGGGGGGGTGGAGGAGAAGTCAACTTTGGCATACAAACTGAATTTCTGATTTTTATTCCCATATTTTACTCATTATGTAAAAAATTAATTTACCCATAAGTTGAGTACAAAAATAATGGCTTTCACGAAAATCCTATAGCAATTCTCAAATATCTAATGTACAGTTTTCAATGTGGAATTACCAAATTCTCAAATTTGTAAATCGTATTTAAAAACATTACGCAATTTTGAATGCGTTTTATGAGTAAAACGAATTGTTTTTGGGCTTTATTTCAAGCTTTAGGTTGAATTTTTACGAGTTTCTATATCCTAAAATTTTTAGTTCAGCCCATTTCGTTGCAAAGTTAAGATAAAGTTCTTATAATACTCACACATTTGAAAATAAAATGAAAAGCCATCAATTTTAAAACTTTCGGGTATTTTCAATGCCGCAATATTTACCAAATTGCTATCACGTCGTTATGAGAAAATTTATACTAGGAATGCTTATTCGTAATATGAACTAGAAAAACTAGGTTCCAGTACATTAAGAGGTTTTGAAATTAGCTTTTAAAGCAGAGGCATTTTTATCAGCTCGTTTTAATTTCCTCATCGATAGAGTCGTCAAAAATTCCTTCAAATAGCAATTTAGTCTGCAATGTATTTGGCTTCTAAGCCCACTATGTACTTCTGATGCATTCTTGAATTCTGCATATTTTGAATTTGAAAGACGAGTAGGTACTCGAGACCTAACAAGACCTACATTTTCACGGTGCCAACATTGCGCAAAGAATTTTTAATTAAAACGGATTTAAAGTTTTAAACGGATTAAAAAACTAAGCCGAAAGTTTTAAACGAGTTGATTGTTTTTACTCTTGAAGGTGTTAGAGGTATTTTCTAGTAGTTCTCAAGTGTAGGTACCATAGGTAGGTACGTTGTGTATAGTTCGGTACATCCCAATTGTAAATATTTTCATTACGGGTCGTAAGATTTTCTTATATCGTTGGGTGTTCTAAAACTACCTTCCAAAAGGTATATCTAGAGATGAATCTGCGCGTCGTGTTTTTTTTCTTCTCTTTCTTTCGTGAAAAGGGAGAAAAATGGTTCAAGTTTTAACCTTAATAATAAGTGCTTTAGAAAAAAAAAAGTAGACGAAGAAAAAGCTATGTAAGTTAAAAAGTATAACAATGTTATTTTACGATTCAATTAAGTACGACATGGCTCACCATTCGGCGTAAAAAAAATTAATTTTACAACCAAACTAAATTAACTCGCCGAGATTCCGGCGCTACTTTGCTGTGTAAATATTAACCTATCGTCAGGAAAATATTTACATTAAAAAGGTGTATGTGCCAGGTGTTTTTTTACTCTTTTTTTTATTTTCACTTCATTTAATACACAAAAGCTACTACTGTACCCTTTTGACGATGAGTTATCATCTGTTGAGGATCAGATTCGTGACACGATTATCGTATTTAAAAAAAAAATGGAAAATCGGGCTTCAAAAATATTACCGGGCGTTGAGCAACACGTGAATGAATTGAGATGTTCAAGTTTACACGAATCGATCGCCGCCGCCGCCGTTTCTGGTGCTGAAGAGTCAATATACATGATGTCCCTACCATACATAAATACAAAGTGTATTAAGTATAGGTACATGCATACATAGTATAAGAACCCACATCAGAAGTCTAGACAAACGGTCGTTTCGTATGCTTCTTTGGCTTCGGTGCAATAATAAAATGCGCAACGTGAACTATGCATTTTCATTCATGCATAATTGAGCCTTTTATTTTCTGCTTTTACCTCTCTTTCTCTTTATCCATCGAGTGGTTAAAAACAACGAACGTTGCTAGCAACAGAAGGTCGATTTTTTTTCCTCGTTTGAGTAACTTGATACCAGGCGTATGAGCTGTAAAGTTCTAGAGAGCGGTAGGGTATCAAGCTATTTAGTATGCAGCTTTAGAAAGTAGCCCAAGTGTAAAGTTGTGAAAATAGGTCAAGTTAGTGTATTGAAATAGGATGTCACGATTTTTTATAATTGATAAAGGGGTATTTTCATCGGAGTATGAAAAAAGGGTCAAAGGAGGGAAGAGGGTGTAGGTTTTGTTTTAGCGTGGTAATTAAATAATATCTATTCGTGTTTTCTTTCTGCCAGAAAAATATTTGGGAGTTGTAATTAGGTGTTTTTTAATTTATACCTGCTTAAATTTGCTGGGACTTCAAATTTGAAATATTGAATTTGTTCGAAAACTTCAAACCTTTCATTTTTTCAAAAAAGTCACATTTATGCAGCAATTCTTCATTAATTTATTTCTAGTTTGATTTTAAAATTGAGTTTAAAATTGAGTTTAAATAGAATTTTTTGTTTTTTTTTCAGGATGTCATTGTTACTGCAGGCAGTGTTGCAGTCACTTCCAATGAACTCGGACCTTTCCCCATAGATGGCATATCAACAAACCATGATTGAAGATACAGGACCACGAGCCACGCTAGCAATGTCATATCCTTTAGAAAAACTCGAATCGAATGTAGCCCAAACATGGAGCTCATTGGAAATCCTATCACAAGACTTTGCACAAATGTGGGACCAAATAGAAAAACTAGAATCGATCATGTCTCTTCAAAGACAAATCATATCAACAGTAGATGGATCATCATTTGAGATGCCTGAAAGTGAACATTACCATGTGGTGCATTTCAAAGGAGCTCACGAAGATCACTCGTTCCTCTACAACATTCCTATCACAGAAGCTGATACCAACTCGTGGAGTGATTTCTTCAGCATGCCGAACGAATCAGAAAAACTTGACGAGACTGTAAGAACCGAAGAAAAAGAAAAAGAGTTCTCAGATCAGGATAGAAACAATCTAAATAAAGATATTCCCATCATCAAGTTCCAAACTTACTGCGATGATGGTACAGAATATGAGAAAAACATAGAGAAAATTTCAGTTGAAAATAAATTGGATTATTCCGGCAGTGAAAATGACTTGAATACGTTCGATGATCAGAGTTTCTCATTCAGAACTCACGATAGTGGCGATTCATATAAATCAAAAATCTACCAGTCTAACGAAAGCGTTTACAAATCGAAGAGTGAACTTCAAGAAATCCAAAGTCAACGTTCGTTTCCAGATTCGTATACAGATAGTAAAAGTGAAGACTATTATTTTAGTCCTACAGAAGGCATCGGCAAGTCTTCCGATTTACGTCTCAGATCTCAATCTTGGCTAGGTCTTGATAATAAAAGAGAAGAATTCCCTAGCAAGTACTACTCTCCTCAACCTCAGCGCAAATTTCCTCCTAGTCAAAGCTACCAAAGAATGCCTGGAAAAGTTGGAGCATCGTGTCCGGTGTTGGATTCATCTAATCCAGATTTGTACATGGCTAGTTACGAGTTTGAAAAACAGAAATTCTTATCAGAAAACAGATATAATCCTTTTCTGGGAGATGAACAGCTTGGTAATTACGCTCCAGAAAGTCTAATGGCTTCTAATTTCATTATCAAGCCGAATGAATTAGATGAACCAATTGGTGTTGAGGATTTTGATAACATTATCGACGCCTTTATTCAATACCATACTGAACCAGCAACTCCTGAGAGTCCTCCTCCTCCTGCTCCTCAAGATTCACATTCTGATATTTATGGAGATTCTTATAGACAAAGTTATTATAATTTGAATGATCTGTATGAAAGCGATTATTATGAAATGCCTAATCAGTATATGGATCCAGAGTTCGAGTATGTTGAGAATATTGGTTCTGCTAGGATAAAGAAAATACCATCGAGTAGAGCTTCACAGCTAGAAGACTTGGAGTATAATACGGATTCAGAAACTGAAGATTTGATCTCAAAAGTAGATTACTTGTACGAAAGGGAAAAATTTCTGAGCCCTCGACGTACTGAATTTGGATACTCGAGTACTTCGGACATGTACTCTGGCTACTTTGGTCAAAATAGAAACCAAATTGAATCCAGTCATTTAGAAGATGTTAATAGAATCCTAGAAGAGATCAATACCCAGCAGAACTACCTGTCGAATATTCGAGCCAGTGAAGCATACTCTTCCAAATCTTGGATACCAAATGAATCCAAGCATTACAATTCACAAGTTATCTCAACAGCCAGTATACGATCATCTCTACTCCATTCTCCTTCTCGCTTTTCTAATAACCAATTAGCTGAAGATGCTGAATTTGAGAAAATATACAAAGAGCATCAAGAAGAATACCTTTACACAGTTCAAAATCGTATCTATGATAGACGAACTGAACCATTCAATGAATCAGTACCAGCTACCACATCTGAACTTCCCAAAACCATTCAAGCAGCCAGATGTGAAACCCTAGAACCTCAAAAGACACCTTCAATCTACTCCATGGCTGGCAATCGTGACCAGTATACTTCCATTTATACAGCAGGAGTGCCCAAATATGACCAACCTCGAAACAGGACCCCTGATTTAATCATATCTGATTCTAAACCCAGTATGCCAAGAATAGAACCAAAACCTGAGCCAAAACGTGATGAAAGATTTGATCCCATGGTTCGCCAAAGAAGTGAATCTTCAGCTTCAGTTCGAGGTGCAGTGCAACGTGATCCTCAACCTGCCCAGTCGAGGTACTGGGGCAGTAATGCAGATGTTCAGTATCCTGGACAGAAATATTATGAAAGCCCTCAACGTAAATTCACAGATAAGAGGAAACTGCAACAGCAACCCCAGGATAAGAAAAGTCGCAGAGGCACATTGAAATCAGCTTTTAGCACTGTTGGTCATTCGGTTTCACATTGGATCCCTAATTTCCATTTGGCTCAAAGACGTCACTCATTTCCAACAGCAGATGCTTTAAAAGACTTGGAAGAGAAGCCAGGTGGTACACCGAAGAAGAAAAAGAACTCAATTATATCGATGATGACTGGTATATTTCACAAAGCTCACCATAAATCTAGTCTACACTCGTCAACTTCTGATTCAGAATGTGATCATAGAGATATGTGGATGAGTGGTCGAGGTACACCTCAATCCCAAGCTTACTCCGAAGACTGGGGTAGATACAATAAACCCAGAGGTCCCCCCAAAGACCAATGGAGCAGCTCTTATGAAAATGATAACGAAGACGTCTTTGTTGACAATAACCAATACCTGAACAGGTACCCGGATCTGACAGCTACTACCAGTATGAAACCCAAACCTCATCCTAGTCATCCTAAACCATCTGAAGAACCACCTGCAACACCAGCAGCTGAAAAAAGACGCACCAATTACGAATCAACCACCGAACAGCAGAGCAGCAGTAAAGAAACAGAAGATGAGACTGAGCCAATTAAAGAATACGATTACGAAGGCGCTGTCACTGCCACAGCCTCAGAATCCTCTCTGTTGGACATGAAACTTGAGCAAACACCAGGAACTACATACGAATTCCCTAAAAATCCTGTCATATCAATAGACAGTGTTGATGAGAATGTTGAAATCAGTGAGATCGAAGAAGACATCACTGAAATGCGAGATGACATCAGGTCATCTCCATCACGCAATAAACATCTTCCTAAGCAATTTAGCTTAGATGTATCTCAAGCTTCTCAAGATGACTACAAGGATGACAGCAAAAGCAACCATTCATGGTGCAGCACCATGTCCAAAACATCATCTAGACGTCAAAGCACAGAAGAAAGCATAGATACAGAAGATGAATGGTATATGTATGAATTTCGTCGCATCGAAAACCTAGAAAGACAACACATCACTAATAGCAACACTGAAAAAGACTCAACTCCTCCAGTATTTGAGGTAGATATACGCGAACCTGAAATGGAAACTGTCAGTGAAGAAGAAGAATCTAAATTAGAATCGACCATCGCCGAAACTGAACCTGAACCAAAAAAAGATGAAAGGCATATTCTTACCGTTAAAGAACCAGTTGATAATATAAGCTCTGGTGAAACTAGTGGCCCTGATAGTCCTCAAGGGGACGATACTTTCATCAATGAAGTAGAAGAAGACAAACAAGAGGAAGAGACAGAGGAGGAACAAGAATCTCAACGAATACAAATACCAGAACGAGATTCTGCAGAAGAAGAGGAAGGAGAAAAAGACAGACGTCACGAATACGAATACGACGATCAACAAGAAGAAGAAGAACAACAACAACAACTGCAAAAAGAAGAAGAGGAGCAGTATGAAGAGTATGAAGAGAGATACCACGATGATGACCAAATCGACCAGTTGGAAAAACCAGAAGAAGAAGAAGAAGGTGAACCTTCGGATGAACATAAAGATCACGATGACGATCAAATGGTCGATGATGAACAACTAGAGGCTCGTTCGAAATCGCTGGATAACGAAGATGGCGAGAAAGTCATCCCAGGTACTCCTTCGTTGCCTCGTTTCAAATACGAAAAAGGCCAAGAATCGCCTCACGCCAGCAAAGAAGAAATATCCAAAGATGGCCTGGGAAGTAAGTGGAAGCTGCTGAAAGCTTTGAAGGAACGTAAAGCCGAAGAGAAAAGTATCAAAGAAACAGAACCACCTCCTCCTGTCGTAAGTTCGCCATATAATGTAGTACATTTTCGTTATCACGTCCACGTTCATCGCGTCACCTCCCCCTGCGTATGTCCTTTAAGAAAGAAGGTCTTGCGAGTTAAATAAAATTACTTACTTATATACAGGCTTAGCTGGTTTTTCGTCCCGATGGCGGAGAAAACTTTGTTATAGTGTATCTTCCATATTACCGCAGACGAAAAACTTGTATCAACTTTACACACAATATTATACCTACTTGTATAGTCAACGATGCCTTGGCGTTTTCACACTGAGTTTTCTATGCGTTAAAAATCGATCGCCGCAGCCGCAGCAGCCGCGTTGTCAGCCAGAGAGAATCGTCCTCCGGTGAACTTTTCTCACATTTCGAGGGTTTTTTGCACCGAAATCAGCTTCGTCGTTCAAATATATACTTATTCTTATATTCCTTTATTAACGCCTTCTCTCATTTTCTCCGGTCGTCTGCTCGTCCTCCGCCAGCCCTATACGTACAAGTACGAGCAATATGTACATTGTATAGTGACGACGATGTGGGTGGTAGAGGTAGTGATAGTATAGTACCAGGAAATGATGGCTTTTTAAAACGTTTCTCTCGCCTTCGAAAATATATGAATAATGTATACGAAGCTCGTTATCGTTAGCTTCTTAATGCCAGTTCCGTTCTCTCTGGTCGTTTTTCCAATGAAACACAGAGAACAAGTAAAAGGAAAACCTAGCTAGATTTCGATGACTTCCAACCATCCCCCACACCATTTCTACTATAGTTCCTTTATCGCGCCAACGATTCCGATTCCGAAGAAGAAAAAAAACCTCGTAGTTTACCCTTTACTCGTATTATCGTAGTATTTGTACTATACGTAGAATTGTGTGTGCTTTGCAGCGATACGATGTTTTTTAACTCTATGTGGTTTTTTCTCATTTCAGAGCAGAGGAGTCCTCGGCGATAATTCAAGAAGGGGGAATGGGTAAGTAATTCGACGTGGACATTCTCGAACCACTTTATACTTGACCTATAAACAAAACGTTATTCGATTTTTTCCCCTTTTCTCTCTTTTTTTTCTCAAACTCGTATATAACAAAAAGGGTCGTCGTTGGAATTGTGTTTTGGCCTGGGTTATTTGTATGTATGTGTATGTTTGTGTGCTCTTGCTCTCTCTCAAGCTGTCTCTCTCTCTCTGTCTGTCTTTCTACTGATGCCTACCTATACATACACAGTATGTTTTTCTCTATTCGTGTATTTATTTTTCTCTTACGACATGTGCCTGGTTGCTGATGCTTCTACGTGCGCCTGAATTTTTTTTCTCTATACCTACGTCACTACTTCACGGTTATACTAATTTCCAACACATATTACAGGAAAATCGGACTCATAGCATCGACCAGGAAGCTGGTGCGTAAAATGCACCGTAAACAGATGCCAAAACGGTAACCACCATTGTTAGATTCTACCTACATATTATTTTCGGCGAACTGAACCGAACGTAACCAAACAAACTCGCCCTTTTAACTCGCACGAGTACCTGTATTATTTATTGATAAGTCATTGTCGAAAGGAGTATAGGTAGAGGTACTTGGTTAATTAATGAAAGGAAAAAAAAAGAAGAATCCTAAAGGACTTACGTGAAATGTGGATATTAAAAAAAAAAAAATCACGAAAATTAATTATATCGCTATAAGAATTCTACATTATCGTGACCTTTATTGATTTTTTAATACTATTTTTACGTTTTAGAGGTCTCTCACCCGAATTAAACGTGACGTTCGCAAACGTGTATTAAATAAGGTATACGTATTAGGTACTATGTAGTATTCGAGGTAGATATAGGGAAGGTAAAATAAGGTACTCACTCGTTTCGATGGATGAATTTTTAATCGAAGAAATGGTCTAGTTTCGAGGTCGTAAAGGTTCCTCTTTTCTTTTTCGTGTGTATTTTTTCCGCCAGATATTTGGGTCGAGCTGAGCGAGAATACGGGGCGGGGTTAATTCGACAGTTTTGCTACTAGGATAAATGTAGGTATTTATTTGGCATTTTATTTCTGTTTTGTTGTGTTGATATTGTAAGAATCGAATGTCACTTTTTTTTTGGTGTTGTTTGCGGTAACTTTTTCGTGTAGGAGAGGTGGGATTTTCGGGAGGAGTTAGTGAGAGGGTTTGGTAAGAATTTTGTTAGGTACTTTTTGAAGCAAAAATCACAATATTTTATAAATTTCGTTTCATTGTTTTTTTTTTTGGAATTCAGTTTTTTGAATTCGATCAAAAGTCAAACTTGACTGATTTTTTTCTAATTTTTTCATTCTTTATTTTTTGAGATGTAATTCTGAAAAAATGAATATGAGTTTTAAAAAAATTAAAAATTTGTTTCGTTGTCATTTTCAAAAAAGAAAAATAGCTATTCAAATTGAAAAAATTGGAAATTGAGTAGGAGGGGTGAATATGGATAGTGATTGATTTTTGAAATTTATTTGACATTTTATTTTAGTTGAGTACATACTTTCCTTACATTTTTCTTTCATTAAGTATAAACATTTTATGAAATTTCAGAAAAATATAAAAAATTTCCAAATTTTGTGTCATAAAAATCTGAAAAAATTCTCAAAAAATGAATTCTCATCATAAAACTAGTAAAATCGGATTTTGGGAAAAGGTGGAGGGTGGAAAATTTGATTCTTCTTGGAAAATGTTCAACACAAATGACTTTTTTAGCTACCTAGTACCTACCTTACCTTCACATGAAATCGAAAACTCCCACTTTTCTAGTTGGAAAATCACCTACAGCTATTCTCCCTTCAAATGACTGAATAGGCAACATGTTCACCGAAATTGTTCATTAAAGTGGTCTTAATTTTAAAGTTTCGCCATTTTCCCAACTTATTTGGGGTCACACAATATGATATTCATGAGTTCAATTCTCCCCCCCCCCCTCCACCTGATTCAAGAAGAAAAATTTCTGTTAATTTTCAACTCATACTTTTTGTCTGCTTTTCAACTTTTTAAAATCGTGAACTTTTCACCGTGATGAACCCTCCACCCCACCCCTTCACCTCTTCAAATTGGTCGATGCTGACAAAATAATTTCCATAAAAATATTTAATTTCAAATACCTGTATCTAATCGTTCTTCAATTTTTTCTGATTTTCTGGAAAAACTTTAAATAATTTCAACAAAAAATCCAATTTTGAATAATTTTTCCATATTTTAAAAGCTTGTAAATATTTCGAATAAAAATCGGTCATATTTTCAAAATGTTGAAGACTATTTTTATGATACCCTATCTCCGAAGTGCTTTCTCATTCTCGACAATTTTACGACCTCGTAACAGTGAGAACATTTTAAAAGCCAGCTTGACTTCTAAACGAACTACGAACATTTTACATACATTTTTTACTCACTCGATGGGTAAAAGTAAAAATTTAAATGCATATTAAATATTTTCATAGAATGAAGCATCATCAAACCTTTTCTCGGAAGTTATTAGAAAAATAAATCAAATTTCATTCAGAATTGGAATACCTTTCAGATAGGTAGGTACCAATTCTTTATCCATCAAAATTTCATCTTCAATAAAATTACTCCCCCTTCCTCGCCCTTTTTTCCCAATTCCAATAAATAATACCGAAGAAATCGAGTCGAATTTCTTATACGATTCGATTTCGCACATATTTCGAGAGCTTTTCTCGATTCAATTTATTCTTCGAGTTGAAAAACGCCGAAACAATGAGGTGCTAAAATATTTGGAAAACGAGCAAAGAGAATATTAAAAAAAAGTCAAGTCATAAATACATAGCGAATAAGGTCACGCGCGTACATATTTGATAAATACCCTTCGCGAAACAACGCCAACGAATATGACAAGAAATATAACCGCAAACTTGGCTGACAGGTCATTTGAAAGAGCTTAAAATCTGGCACTTTTATCCCTTTGCAAAGTATCTTTTAACTAGCCAACACTCTTTGATAACGTAGGTAGATAACTATAACGCAAATGGACGAGAATTTGATTAAATTTCGGATGAGTTTTTTTTTCAACCCTTATTTGCAAATGTGCGGCTCATATGCCTGTATGTTAGGTATACCTATTTAATATTTACTTCCTACATTCAACGCGACATTTTATCCTCTTATGTAGTACTCGTATATAAATGAATGGAAATTACCTACCACGAAGTTTTCTCAACTCGATTGAAAACTAAATTTTGCTCAATGTGCAAACTATGCATTTCTCATTCTTGCGTTAAGAATTTGGCGAATTAACCAGCAATAATAGCGTTATAGTTTTGCAAAATACTATACGAGTGAACTTGACGTGTACCAACTACCAAATTCAGCGCTAATGTATGGCAACAAATCACCCGGTTATTTCGATGATTTATTATAAATTGTTTCTTATCGCTACATTTGATCGTTGTTTATAACGTCTATCTTTCATTTTTTGGCGATGATTTATCCGCAAAGTGGCAAAACGATTAGCATGCTCGATGCTGGTTTGGTATTTAGTGGGTAACCTTGCAGAAATGAATTTTTTCGCCATTTCGAGTTACATACTTGTATTTTGATATCATTTATTCGCAATGGATTGCACGTTTATGTATTTTGCGAATGAACAAGGTGTTCCAAAAATTATAGATATCATTCAGTCTGTGAATTTTTTTGAGGTTCAGAGTTGAAAAGCTTGGAGTAAATTTGTTTTAACATTTTCTATCGTAGTTATAAAACTTTCAAAAGTGTATAAAACTGGTTCCACCCCCGTACTGCGGTAGTCAAATTTTGGTCCAAAATTTTTTTGTGGTGACACATTGATTTTCATGACAGACTCACGAGCCGAATGCCAAATTTGAACCAAACTCGTCAATTTTTTTCATCGTTTGCAATTTCCATTAAAAAATTCATATTACGCCATTTTGGTAACCCCTGACTATCCTTTCAGATGACCTGCTGTGCTAAAATTCATGTTTCGATAAGTGTTAATTCAAAATAGACCAAACATTGAAATCTCTGCAAAATTGAAAATTCTGTTTTTTCCTTCAAAAAATGTGCTTAATGCAAGTAAAAAAATTTAAAATCTCATGTAATTTTTTTTCTACTCACATTTTTCCTGATGAAGTGAAAAATTATTAAAACTAACAAAAATTACCTGCTAGAAAAAAATGAAAATTTTCAATTTCACAAAAGTTGCAGTGTATAGGTAGCTTGTTTTAAGCATAATATTTTTCTAAACATGAATTTTAACCCGTAGATGTTCAGAAAGGGTGGACAGTGGGTCCCAAAATGTCGTGATACAGCATTTTCTATGAAAATTATAAAGTATTTGTGGTGTCAGAAGGGTCTATATTTTTAGTTTTTT
This sequence comes from Planococcus citri, assembly GCF_950023065.1. Taxonomy (NCBI): domain Eukaryota; kingdom Metazoa; phylum Arthropoda; class Insecta; order Hemiptera; family Pseudococcidae; genus Planococcus; species Planococcus citri. The sequence goes on from NC_088680.1 coordinate 35,153,099, forward strand.
TGGTCGTAACTTCTGAAATTACGCAGATATTAAAAAAAATGACTGAATAAAAGTTGCAGGGCATTTTTACAATATATTTTTTGTTATTACAATTTTCATCGTAAGGGCTCATAAAGGAGAGTTATGTTGCTTGAAAAAAAAAATTGAAAACTTCCCACTACGATCACCAGTACTGAAAAATTCACAGTTTGTATGTAGAATGAAAAAAAGCTCAGGAGGCTGGTATCGAAAAAGTAAGTTGAAATTCGAAATCAGCGTGTCTAAAAATCCAACAAACGATAAGTCACTCGAATTTTTCAATTTTTTTGAAATTTGGATGGTTTACTCAGAGTGAAAAAGAAATTCGTAGTTATCAAAAAAATTGAGTTAATTTTCGAAGTCTGCATCTCTAAAAAGAACTCTCAGTTTTCAAGTGAATCATCCGTGAACAAATTGATTCGGTTTTGGCAAATCTTTTACGAACGAATTGATTCATTTTTTGTGAATTTTTTGTAGGAATTTATCTGTTTTCAAGTGAAGCGAATCGAATCATTCACGAACGATTGATGATTGAACAAATTAATTGATTTCTTGGTTAATCATTCACGAACGAATTGATTAATTTTTGGCGAATCATTGGCTAAAGAATTTATTCATGTAAATGACTCGCGAACGAACGAATTAATTCATTATAATTAATTTTTAGTGAATCGTTCGCGAACGAATTGGTCTATTTTTGTTGAATCATTCGCGAACGAATTGATTAATCTTTGGTGTATCATTCGCGAACAATTTGATCTATTTTTAGTGAATCATTCGCGAACGATTTAATCTATTTTTGGTGAATCATTCGCGAACGAATTGAATGATTTTTGGTGAACCGTTCGCGAACGAATTGATCTATTTCTGTTGAATCATTCGCGAACGAATTGATTCATTTAATCAATTTTGAGTGAATCATTCGCGAAAGAATTGATTAATGTTTGGTGTATCATTCGCGAACGAGTCGATTTTTCCAATTCTGACAAATGACGAAAAATCAATTTTACTCAGAGGTATTGTACAAAACGAAAATACTTCATTCCAAGAAAGGATAGGGGTGGGAATTTTGACTGTAGAACCGAAAGTGTAATGCAATGTATCGTTTGTTAGGTTTCTAGGGGTGCTGAGTCCGAATATCAACTTGGTTTTTCGATCTGACTTTCCCAACCCTTGCCAAAGGCTCCTTAATTTGGTTCTGAAGATGAAAAAAATAATGATACCGTGTGACATATCTTTTATAAGAGTTTTTTTGGAGCGTTAAAATCGATTATCTGCATAGTTTTTTGATTAAAACCTCCCTAACCCCTCTACAGGCGTCTCAATTTAGTCTGAAGATAGAAAGATAGAGCAATTCTGTGTCATCACGTATTGTTTGTTGGGTTCTTGGGAGTTCATATATTTTTCTCATCTGACCCTCCCAACCCTCGCCACAGGCATCCTAGAACATCTCGATGATATACTTATAACCTAATACGTATCATTTTCATTATTGTGCATCTAAAGAAAGACATCGAAAGTATCGTTGAACAGCTAAAAATGTGTATTTTTCTCGAAATACTTCGAAAAAAAAATTCCAAATTTTCCATGATTGACTCATCGTGGTATTTGAACATTCCTACAAGTTTGAAAAAAATTTTGGTTGAAAACTACCCAAAATAAAAATTGTCATTTTGCCCCTTTTGGAGGAATCAGGGATGAGATAGAAAGTTGAAAATTTCATCAGTAAGTTTTTGAATGATTTTTTTTATTTTTAATGACGAACTAAGTAGGTTATGATATGAAATGGGCGTTGGGAAATGACTTTTTTATCATCCATTTCAAAAATTGAAGCTACCCCCCCCCCTTCAACTCAACACATGGCTGCCATTTCATTATTGAAGTTGCCAGTTCTTGAATTTCGAATTATCAGTATCATATTTTAAAAGCAGATAATTCTGAAAATAGATAGTTAGATGACTTCCCCCATTAATTTATTTTTCTCCTCTCAAGGTAAACGAATCCAATGGCAATTTCTATACAATTTCCAATTCCTACCTTAATATTTTCTTCAAAATACCCACGTATAAGATTTGAAATCGCTTCATCTTCCCTTTCTTTATAAACCATTCGTCGTAATGTTCTTTTCACGAAGAGAAAACGAATTCGAAATAAAAACACAGGAAACAAAAACGCCCTTAGGAGGTAGCAAAATACACGTACAGAGTACAAGAACAGCAGCGAAGAGTAGGTAGTACTCCTATCTATCCAACATACACATGGTATATGTACATAACCTCGAAATCGATGAAAATTTTTCAATTTAAAAATCCAGCTCGTAAACAACGTTAACATTCCAGAAACTCCTTCCTTCGTTAAGCAGATTATGCAACTCGTTTGTATACTATGTACTCACGTAGGTACAGTACATTTCATTTTAAATCCCGAAACGCAATCATCCAACGAGAGGCTGAAAATGTTAGCGAGTTTGCTGAAAAATATAGTTTTGAAAAAAAAATTCAACTCGATGGGATAAATTTTAACGTTAAAATTTACCAGTCATTTACGACGAGGGTCGTTTTTTTTTACGAGAAGCATTTGTTATTTAGGTAGGAAAAAAAAATACGCAACGTGTATGTTTTTGCGATAATGAACTATAACCTTACGCCATCATTCTGTACACGGTGGCGAAAAAAAAAGAAGAAAAACGTACCATCGTAAAAAAGCTTTATTACGAGTAAATGGTTCGTTTAAAAGTTTTAAAAGGCCTTTCGCCAAATGAAAACAATTATGTACGCGAAGCGAACTCGCGGCCATATTGTACTTGTAATTTTCACTATTAGTACCTACATACAAAAAAGTTCATCGCATCGGGTTCGTTAGAGCCTAATAGAAAATTTTTTCGCCAATTAAATTACTAATTAAAACATAACTCGAACAGAGAGAAAAAGGGCTTACGTAGGTCTATTTTTATATAACTAAGATACTTAGAGAGTCTGCAATTTTGGACTTTTGTTGTAATAATGGTTCAAGTACAAAGTATCTTTACGTGTACAATGTACAACGTACACAGGTTATACCGAATAAAATCGTACGAGTAGTTTGATCAATATTTTAATATATTTTCTTTCGACTGGCTTTTTTTTTCTAGACATCCCGGAGACAATCCGTTTTATAGCAATATTGACAGCATGCCTGATATTCGACCCAGGAGGAAATCCATTCCGCTTGTTTCCGAATTGGTGAGTATTACGTTTCGATTTACTCCTTTTACCGCTTTTATTTATGTTTCTTATTTTCGTGCCATGGTTTTTTTTTTGTTATATAAAAATGCCCGTTGTTTATGTGTCTTTTCTTTCTACCTTTTTTTTTTTCACTTCGGTTGCGCCCTGGTTATTCCAATGCAATTTTTCCAAATGTATATACGATTCGTATATTACGAGACGACGATGAAAGAAAATTGCTCGGGATTTTTCTTTTTTACTATCCGAGGTGTTTTATGTCGATATGATGAAAGTTGCACAATGGGCTATGGATTTTTCTCTCAGTTCGGATGGTGATGGATTTCAGTGTGTTGGAAGATGAATGATGCAAAAAAATCAGTGGTTCGAAAGCTTCGTGGAAATGAAAACAAAGTTTCAAAATGATTGTGAATAAAAACAAACCAATTTTTTTGGTGGTATTTGGTGTTTTTAAGCTCATTTGGGGAGGAAAGGAGGAGGGGTGTTGGTAATAAAACCGAAGCAAAAAACGATAAAACGTTACTTTAATGAGCACTAAATGAAAGCCTTTAAATTGTTAATTTTTGAAACTTTGGCTAGAAATTTCTTTGCCGCAGTTAATCCAGAATTTTTGGAAATTTTTTCAAAAGAAATTGCAAAATCAGTTTTGCCCATTTTTTCATTTAAAAAAAAGGGTTCTTTTTGAATATAAAAATAGAATTTGACAGTGAAGTTGACGATCAAATATTCTAAAAAAAAAATGCTTGTGTTTTCCCTTGAGTTTGAGTTAGGAATGTTATCATTTTGAAAACGCTTAGTTGGCCAAAAAAAACGTTAAAAATCTGTCTTATTTGCCCTCAAAATGGCGCAAAAAACTTGATAATGCTTCAAGCGATGATTAAGGGAGAAAAATTGGTATTGAAAGTATGTACTTTCTTCTCTCATTCTCTCCATTAGAATGTTCATTTTTGATCTTAGGTACCTATAATAATTTTTATACATAATTTGGTATTAAAAACATGAAGTTTCAAAATTTTAGGTCATTGACTTCATTGCTCAATTTCATTTTTTACGATTTTAAAGTTCCTGGTGGGGGGGGGGTGTTGGATTCTTGAAATCAGTATTTACATTATTCCCCTCTGCATAAAGTGGATTTTTCGAGGTTGATTAAATCAAAAGGGGAATGATGAAATTCATATTTTTTTCCTTCAAAATGTTTCTTTAGAAGGGGGTGATGGTTGATCAACCGAAGGGAAAAGATGTTGGGTTCTTGAAACTCCTTTGAGTACCTAAATAAATTTTTCATTTGAAGGAATTAATTTTTTGTTGTTGATTTTTGGGATGATGGGGAGAAGGCTGAAGGAAGGCTGAATGATGTTGGATTCATCCTGAAACACATTTATTTCTATTCTAAAATTATTTTTTTGAGAGGCTGATCGGACCGAAGCCAGATTCTTGACTGAAATATTTTTTTGAGAGGGAAGAGGTGCCTTGAGTAAGTGCATTTTTCTACTGCGAACATTATTTTTTTGAGTTGAATGATTTTTGAGGGGAAGGGGGAGGGCGAATAATGTAGGGATGATCAGACTGAATGAGGAATGAAGGGTGGTAGACTCTTGAGATGAAAGACATATTTTTTCTGAAATATCGGAGGGGGCAGTTGTAGGGAAGTGGATACCGGATTTCTGAAATACATTCGAATAAAGACATTTTCCTACTGCGAAAAATAGTTATGTTGGATTCTTGAAACACTTTTTTTCACTCTGAGATGATTTTTTTTGGGCTTGATCAGCCCGAAGAGGGAATAAATTGCATCGAATTCTTGAAAAACATAATTATTTTTTTCTCTCAAATGACATTTTTTAGAGGAGGGTTGATCAGTTTGAAGGGTGGAAGGAAGATGAAAGATGAATTGAAAAAGTAACATAATTTACATCGTTTGGTTTTTTCCCCAATTGATGCTCATTTTATTTCATTTTATTTTTTCGTATTTAATTCCTTCTGATGTTATTTTATTCTTTTTTTTCAAAAAAAAGTTACGTTTAATTGAAATTTTGGATTTTTTTTTGGTCAATTTTAAGAGGATATTTTTTAAGGATCCCTTTTCGGCTGATAGGTCCTTTTCACGGAGACTGTGTTAGTCCATCGCAAACACCAACTGTTTCTTTTTTATGTCAGATTTGAATTCGTCGAAAAAATTCATAGAGAAACAAACGTAAAAATTTGAAAAAGATGAGAATTTGATGAGAATGGAAACAAAATTTTCAAACGCATTCTTCTCAAATTCAGATTTTTGCAGGTACACTCTTTTTACTGTTACTCCCTCAATTTATTTATTTTTTTAAATTAGTAATTTTAATTTCGCTGAAATTGTTGGAAATTTTAACTCAAATCCAACTAATTCAAGTGAACGTGAGGATGGGAGGATGAAATAGAGAGGGTGAATGAGTGAACTGTTGTTGGTGGGAAAATTTTCAGAATTCCTGACTTTTTTTGAAACAATTTGGAGAAAAAGAAACATTTGGTGAGGAAACTAAGAAATGGTCAACTTTCTGAGCCCATGCCATACTTTCTTCGTGTTCGGTTCTGTCAATCCCAAAAAAATTCATTCACGAGAAATTAATGTTGAATTTTAATATTCTGACGTCATTTTATTGTTAAAAGGTGTCGAGGGGGGCGGAGGAGTTGAATATAGGCCCAGGAAATGACCTGTACTCTAGTTGCCAAAATCGAAGCTTAGAAAATGAGAGTGTCTGATTGTGCAACTTTCATCTCCTCTTGACATTACTTTAAGGGGGGGGGGAGGGGCGAACAACTTCTAACTTCCCGAGACGATGAAAAAAAAACCGCGAAAATTTTACCATAATTTTTTGGTGGGCGCAGTTCATTCGATAGTATTTTTTAATTTGCCGAATATATAATTAAAGGCGATGATCGATGAGCGAATGTTTAATTTAAGTAACAAGGTTATAAGCCGAAAATACTGAACTGGAAAAAATCTCAATCCCAATCGCGCGAAATTTAATGAAGTAAACATACATATGTCAAACCACATTTAAATCCTTTATAACGAAGCAACCGGTTCAACTATCGTTAAAATCGCCCCAAGATACCACCACAATAAGTTAACCAAGTTGCATTCCTAGGCTATCTACGGCATTTCAATTTTTTTCTCAAACACTTACGAATGGGATGGGATTTTTAGCTTTCCCTCCTACATCCCCTTGTAATCTCTGCTCTTTGTGTTACTACATGTTATTTACTAATTTGTGTTTGTTTTTTTTTTCGCCCGCTTCTGTATTGGTTTACTGGTGTTTTCGATGTTCAACATAAATTTCATATCTTCAGGTGCTCAAGGTACTGTCTCTCCTCTCTTTCCTTAAAAAATTTACTATGGTATCTTGTTAACGAGCCGTATCGCGGTTCCGTATAGTACTCTGCACAGTATGCTTTTATTTTACCGAAACCGCGCTTACTTACTTACAAATGATACATTACGTATTTGCCAAAACCTATAGATAAATGAATTTATTTGAAAGCTTTTCTCACGTTGCTGGAATTATTCCAAAATGCATGTTGACCGGTGGTGGTCTGACGATCGGCACCGTTGTCCTTGGTATTGCACAAAATGTAGTATGGTAGTTGGTAGTAGGTATTTGCTTAATGAATCATGTCGGTTATATAAAATTTGTTTCTTAGACGATGTCGTGTACAATTTTTAGAGTTTTTTCTTACTTCTTCAATTATTTCCCCATCATGAATTATTTAATGATTTTTGCACGAATTTATTATTAGAGATTTTTTTTGGTCGCTTTTAGTATTTACTTTTTTTTTTGTAGTTGTACGTAAATAAATAATTCTACTTATATGATATTAAAATTACCTATTGGTTTGGTTCGTACATCTCTTCGTCGTACATAAATTAAATATTGAATTGTGAGTTAAGATTAGATATCAAACCTATTGATGTTTGTGCGAATTATGATCTTATGATTAGAGAGTATGTGCCAGAAGAAGAGAGAGTGGAAGTAGTATCTGGTACATTGACTCCGGATCTGATGATCTTGACCTTTTTTAAAAATTAAATTTTGTTTACGAACGAAGGTGCGATCGACGATGAAATTTATTATTATTATTACGTAGATGTGTAGGTAAGTATATTTTTTCTGAATTTTGATAAAATTGTTTGCACGAGTGCTTACTGAAAATTTCTACGAAACCTTTCTTAAATTAATTCCATTTTACGAGAAAATTAGGAATGAAATTTTCTAGCTCGATTTATGCATAATCTATTCGATATTGTCGACCATCTTTGCAAAATATGGCTACCAAAATGTGTATAGATAGGGTTCTCTGAAAACAAACGAAACGTAATTTATTCACACAAATTTATGGTTTTTTAGTTGTAGGTATATAATACAATAATCATTTTTAGGGAAAATTAAAAATCATCTAAAATTCAAGGTTCTTTTACTAATCAACTTCAAAGTTCAAAAGCATTAAGCAACATTTTGATTAGAGTAGGAAGTTTATAGTACAAAGTATGTTATAATTTGTGACATCTTGAAAACAATTTTTCATTCTTTGTTTCGTGACTGAATTTATAGAGTAGAATTTAATGAAACTCGACTATAATATGATGAGAATACATTTAATGTGTTTCAATTGAAATGTTATTGGTCTCACACTCCCGCCCTTGCCCCTCGTCCCTACCAAAAAAGTAAAAGTTCCGAAATCATCAATAACTCGATGATTTTTTTGAATTTGCAAAAGAAGTATTACAAAAGCAAATTTAAAAAATATATTTTCACCTAGGTGTAAGTAACTTTTTTTCGATTCATTTTCACATTCACTATTTTTTTTTTTTTTTTTTTAGGGAAAAATAAGTCAGAGCATTAAAAATGTCATTCTTGGCGTTATCAATCATTCGGAGTTCCAAAATTATGAATTAAAAATAAATCTTGCAAAATGCACTTGTTATCAATTTTTTTATTGTCATTTTATGAATATTTTTACTAAATTTTACATAATTTTTTTTTTGATTTATTTCTACTTCTACGTATTCCATTACCTGGTAAAAAAAGAGGTAGAGATATCTGAAAAATGTCATTTTTGATATTTTCATTTTTCATGTTCGAAAAACCATCCCTGCTACAAATTTTTTCTTGAGAAAATTCTATCAATTTTTAACCTGGCTTGCACCTCTCCCTTTTCTCCTACCCCTTTCCCCACTCAACCCCCCAAAAAAAACATTCCAAGTCCTAAAATGATGAACTTTTTCTCAGAATTTTGAAATAAAATCTCACAAAAATACCTAGATATTTTACTTTCATTTTCATTTCAAATTTATTGGTGGGAGGGGTGAGAGGAGGAAGAGGTAATAGAAAAGAGGAGGGATGACGTACAGGGAAGGGTTGCAGGTATAAAATGCATCCGAAATTGTTTCGAAAAAAAAGTCTCAAGTATGTAAAAAGACTTTAAATTTTGATATTTCTTTTTAAATTCTATTTTTCAAATTCCAAAAATCATTTTTAATGCAAGTTTTTTCTTGAGAAAAATCTGTAGATGCATAATCTACCTCGTATCCTTCCCCCTTCCCTTCCTCATTCCTTCTATAAAACATTCACAATTCTAAAATAATGAATTGTTTCAGAAATTGTTTCGTGGAGAAAAGATTCTTATGAAGTTTATTTTTTTTTTTTGAAATTCTTAGTTTACCTATTGAAAATACTGTCAAAAGTCTGCCATTCACACACCCTCCCTTCCCCCTCCCTCTTGAGAAAAAAATATTCTAAATTTTAATTTTTTTGAACTTGAAAATTTCAAATTTTGGCCCTACTTTTTAAAGAAAAATAATAACAATATCAATAATTTCTGTCAAAAATAGCAAAAAGTCTTGGCTTTTGTAAAAATTTCCAAAATGTTTCTGTAGAAAAAAAAATTAAAAAATTGTCGCTTCTTGGCAAAAAATTAAGTACAAATATCCAAAATTGCCAAAAAGCCTTCATTTTTCCCACGATAGCCAAGGTCCTGCTTGTTATCCTCATTTTCCAAAAAATCACAAAAGTTGCAAAAATTGTTTCTTTTTCGACGAAAATGACAAAAAAGTATCACTTTTGCCAAAAATATCAGTCTCTCTTTTTTACCAGGAATTGTAAAAAGTTCTCATTTTTATACTTATCTATCATTTGCCAAAAGTCTTCCTTTGTTTTGCCAAAAAAAGTTGCAAAATTGTCTCATTTTCATGCTTTTTCTATACCTATATATTTTTAAAATGAAATGTTCTGTTTTTTTACGATTGTTTGAAGAGAAATTTGCTGAAAACTATTTTTAAGGTTTAAAAAAAAAACTTTTGAAATATAGGGTAAGTAATCGATTCAGTTTCTCAAAAAAAAAAAAAATTGTTACTAAAAGTTTAAGAGACCGGCAATTTTCTGATCACCCGGTAGAAAAACACTGAATATGTTTTAATGTGCGACTTAATTTTTTGCACTTTTTTTTACAATCAGTTGATCATTGTAAGACAGTGATATTTTGCCTTGATGTTGTTTTTCATTTCATTAAGTAATTTAAAGCAATTTGAAATAGATTTTCTGGGAAATCCGTTCTTTCACAAAAATACAAGCTAGGACTATATAGTCGCAGATTCATCCCACTTCTTTACAACTTTTTCAAACGGGTTGAGAAAATCCGGATTTAAAGACACTAATTATTTAATTTATTGAACTAATCGTGAATAGGATATTGTGTATGAGTAAGGCAATTATGTACGGGGTTCCTAATAATATTGGGCATAGCTGGCGAGAATTTTTGAACATGTGCAATATTGAGCCATATCAAAATACATACATAGATTCAATCCTGCCAACTCACCAAAATTCTAGCCAGCTATGTCCGATATTTCTGGGGACCCTGTACCTCTACCTAACCTACGAGTACATTAGATGTATTTCGAAATACTTATGGATAGAATCGACGCACCTTCGAATTAGAAAAATATATTTAAAAAAAAAAAACAAGTCGATTTAATTTTTCAACTTGAAATTTACGTTTATATTTGTTCGGTATGACGTATTTTTTCAAATCACTTGACGTATTCGGGATTTAGATATGTCTTAGGAGTTGGTATTTTTCTTCAGTCGTACGTATTATCATTAGGTAGCATTAATACCTTCGATTCACGAAGTATGAAACTTTTTCGTACCAAGATGATCGTTGCCATTTATGTACGAATGCAAGATAATACGTAGGTATTACGATGTAGGTACATATTAGGTAATTTAAAGAAATAGGTACGTTCTGATGCCTATATTTTGTCAGTGTTTTGAAAAATTGAACACAAAATCGTGTAAGGTGTACTTGTCTAGAAACGTTGTTATTTTAAATATATCACTTTGACGATTCAACGTAGACATGAATACACTCTCGTGTTTCGTACAAGTATTAATTAATGTAACTGAAACGTTTATTGCGAATATTAAAATATTATATAGTCAAACGTGCAATTTTTCTAACGCCTCGGGTGATTTTTTATTTTATTTTTTGCATTTACTCGACGCCTGTCTCGAGTACCTATAACCGTATTTGTGATATTTGTTTTGGGATTGGTGATGGCTTTTTTCCTCTCTAGTGAACATGCAACCATTATTTTGGATATGTTTGATTGATCACGATAAATTAAAAATTAAATTCATTCCTCGAAGGCAACGATTTAGAACGTAATTGAAAATTTGCATTTAGATGTTGGAAGTTGGAAAAATAAACAAGGCTTTGGTAGAATGTACTTACCTAAACTTATATGTTCATCGCATATCGTAGGCTGGTAAAATAAACTTCAAACACTTACCAATCCCATAGAAGCTTTTAGAAATTATGTAATCGAACCATTTGCTTGATTCGAGGAGTCAAATTATCATAGTACATCGATTAATCACGCATATTTTGGTACATAGTTTAATATACCGCTGTATTACCACATTGCCCTTATATTTTAAAAAAGCTTTGAAGCTTCGAAAAGTACATAAATAAGCTAGAGCACTATCAGTTAATTTAGAAAGTACGTAATTAAATACTTACGTAGATTTTTTGCGTATTTTATAATTTTTTAAAACTCGATTTTTACTATTAGTTTGGCTATAACGGATTGATTTATGTTTAGACAATGGCTGCTACGAAAAGGAACGCTGGATTGACCTCGGGTGTACCTCGACAGACATTAAATGACGAAGAACTGGTTCGTATTTCAGATTCTATGCATTTTAAGTCAGATTTACCTACCACTGATCTGTTGACTAATATTTTGATTTATTTTTATGCAGAAAATGCACGTTTATAAGAAAACACTACAAGCTCTGATTTACCCGATCTCATCAACTACTCCGCATAACTTCGTGTTATGGACTGCTACCTCCCCAACGTACTGTTACGAGTGCGAAGGATTATTGTGGGGTATCGCTAGACAAGGTGTTAGATGTACAGAGTGTGGAGTCAAATGCCACGAAAAATGTAAAGATCTCCTGAATGCTGATTGTTTACAACGTAAGTGATCCTCAAAGTACGTTTACGCCATCGGAAGCCGACATGACTAATTTTGCTCAATATTTACAGGTGCTGCTGAAAAAAGCTCTAAACACGGTGCCGAAGATAAAGCAAATAGCATCATTACTGCCATGAAAGATAGAATGAAACAGAGAGAACAAGATAAACCAGTGATTTTCGAACTAATTAGGTAAGCTGAATCCTCGATTCGCGTTTTATACTTTTTTCATTCCTTCGAAGTATCTTTGGTTGCGTGTTCATCATTCGAAGGCATCTTGCGTTTATTTCTGCCATGTTTCTAGAATATTAATCTCGATTAGGCAACTCATCCAACTCGTATGTTTTCAGATCCGTATTCGCTGTCGACGAGACCACTTACGTAGGCCATATGAAATCAGTCAAACAATCTGTACTCGATGGTACGAGTAAATGGTCAGCGAAAATCGCCATCACAGGTTCGTCAATCGTCGATCTCCAATCAACTCGAAATTTGATCCTTTGAACCGTCATAACCGAATATTTCAATTCTGTTCTTTAGTTATTTGCGCTCAAGGTCTGATAGCCAAAGATAAAAGCGGTACATCAGATCCCTACGTTACCGTACAGGTTGGAAAAGTGAAAAAACGCACAAGAACAATGCCTCAAGAATTGAATCCAGTCTGGAACGAAAAATTCTACTTGTGAGTACCTATCGAAAAATCTGAGAAAGACTGAAACGTTTCGAAGCTTTGATAAATAATAACTCTCTCGATTATATCGTATTTCCAGCGAATGTCATAATTCATCGGATCGTATAAAAGTTCGTGTATGGGACGAAGATAACGACTTGAAGTCTAAATTAAGGCAAAAGTTGACCAGAGAATCGGATGACTTTTTGGGTCAGACAATTATCGAAGTAAGTTTAATTAAAAACGCTCGCTGGGTCGGTCGATCGAGAAAAGAGACACGAGACAACTGAAAACAGACGCTGCCCACTCGAGAAATTCGCTGGCTCGTGAAATTATAGCTCGTCGTAATAATTTACGACTTATTAGAAAATTGTTTTTTTTTCATTCATGTGGTCGAGAAGGACACACAAAGCGCTGGACGAGCGTCTCTTTTTACGATTACACTCGGAACTCGAGTCGACTCGACTCGACGACTATATGAGTAGATATATATAAGGCAAACAAATAAGCTAGGAAAATAAATAGCGTCATAATTCTCAGCAGCCATCAAACGTGGATTTTCATTTTTCCTTGCGTTTGTTTTCCGCAGGTACGAACCTTATCCGGTGAGATGGACGTGTGGTATAATTTAGAAAAACGTACCGATAAATCTGCCGTATCTGGCGCTATCAGATTACACATTAGTGTCGAAATCAAGGGTGAAGAAAAGGTACCTATTCTATAGAATTTTGTATCAGTAAAATTGCAGCTCTTTCGAGGGGATATTTTTTATGAAATGATCGTTGAATTTTTTTATAGGTCGCTCCGTATCATATTCAGTACACGTGTCTGCACGAAAACCTTTTTCATTATTTGTGCGAAGAGAACGGAGGTGCTGTGAGCTTACCTCAAGCTAAAGGCGACGATGCTTGGAAAATATACTTTGAAACGCCTGCTCAAGAAATTGTAGACGAGTTTGCGATGAGATACGGAATCGAATCTATTTATCAAGCGATGACGTAAGTGCATCAAACCTGTCAGAATTTGAATCTGTAAATTATCCCAAATTGTTTAGAATTACTGGTAAATTACCACTGATTACCGTAAATTACCGCATATGACTCATACATTGCCAATTTATTGACATTTATTCAAATAGATGATAATATTTATGTAGGTACAGCTGATTGCCAGAAATCTTGAAAGATCATATCACCTAGTCCTCAATACCAAATTTGAGCTCCCAAAGTTGATTTTTTGATTTTTGGTAAATTTTCAAAAAAATTGCGGAAATGGTCTATTGGCATATTAATTTTCTACAAGAAGAGTAAAAATAGAAATAAAAATCTGAAAATTGGTTTTTAAATATATTTAAGTTGACCTCCCGATTCGATTGTCACCATTTTCGAGCCGATTTGGAGCCTCCAGCAAAAGTTGACTTCTCTCCAGCAATTTCAGATCACTTCAGAAGGCGTTGCAATCAAATTCGGCGGCTGAAATTCAACTTTCAGGCCCGTCATATGTTTTGTTTGACAATCCGAATCAATTAGGGTTGCTGATTTGCAAATTGAAGGCGACGAATTGAAAAGTGTATTTTTTTACTGGTTGAAAATCTCAAATTTGAACAAAAAACCGTGAATCAAATTAAGCAACAAATTATGCTTCACACAGTGGATTTCCTGAATCGATTCCCACTATTTTTGAGCCGATCTGGAGCCTCCAGAAATTTTAAATCGCTCCGTAGAAGGCTTGTAATTGATTACCTATATTTCATTTTTTTCGGCACATTCAGACACATTCCTTCATTTTTTGAAAGAATTGCCTAAAAAATTGAAATTTTGAGATCTTTGGATCCTTGTGGGGCCCGTAAGTTTTGTGATTGAATAGTTATAAATTTTGTAGTGAACTACCTTCGAGGTCCTCTTATTTAAAAAAAAAATTAATCGTGAAGTTCCCTTATAAGAAGTTGAAAAAGCGTCGCTTTTTCGACAAACATTGTGAAAAAATATCATTTTTTGCCAATAATTGCCAAAAAGTCCTACAGAAGTTGCCAAAAATTTTCAAAAAGTCTTATTTTTGTATAATAACAATGTGCAAAAAAATTCGCAAAAAATTGCTACTTTTTGCTATAATTTTTAAATTCTAATTTTTTGATTAAAAAATCTCGCTGTTCAGCAAAATTGCCAAAGATTTTACTTTTTAAAAAAAATTACACAAGAGTATCACTTTTTGCCAAAAATTGTTGAAAAGTGTCATTTTTTCCCCCAAAAATTTTTCGAAAAGGTAGTGCTTTTTGCTGGAATTATCAAAGTTTTTCTTTTGGCTAAAAAATTGCCAAAAATTATCGCTTTTTCAAAAATTCATAAAAAATGTCTTCTGTTTATCAAAATTGCTAAAAATTCCGAAAAATACTTTGTTTCAAAAATTGTCCAGAAGTCCCGCTTTTTTTGCTAAAAATGACCAAAAGCCCTTTTCTTTTGCTAAAAGTGTCAAAGTCTCGTTTTTTTGCCAAAACTTGGCCTTTTCGCCTGAAATTGCAAAAATTCTCATTTGGTTGCAAAAATGACCAAAAAGTGAAGCTTTTTTATCAAAAAGTTATTTTCAGTGTTAGATTTTTTTTGTAATTTTTTTATACGTTGCAATCTTTTGTTCCCGTTTTGTTACTTTTTTGGTTACTTTTTCGAGCTTTTTTGGATATAATAAGTTAATTTTTTTTTTGAAAAAATTGAGTAAGTGCAAGCTTTGATTATGACGACTGACAAGTGATCGTGTGTTTTGTAATTTTTTCTCAGGTATTTGTAGCTATCTTTAGTTGTAATTTGTCGGTAATTTACGGTAATTTTTCAAAAAAGTCGGTAATTACTGGTAATTTGCTCTGTAATGACGGTAATTGGAAGGTAATTATGGGTAAATAATGGTAATTAACGGTAATTTCTCCCAAACTGTACAAATTTACCGATAATTCTTAATGTATGACCCGGTAATTACCAAAAATATTGGTAAATAATGTAAATTGACGTTAATTTTTGGAATTTTTTGGAATTTTTTCAGGCATTTTCATTGCTTATCTACGAAATATTTATGCCCCGGTGTTCCGGCTGTGATGAGTACCTTATTAGCCAATATAAACGCTTATTACGCACACACGACGGCTACGACAGCCGTCAGCGCCAGCGATAGATTTGCAGCTTCCAATTTCGGGGTTAGTTTGATCTCAGGTCATCGCAAAAAACCATTGCCCAATTTTATCAGCTTCGTTGATTTTTTTTTCGTGTCTTTTTAGAAAGAAAAATTCGTCAAGTTATTGGACCAGTTGCATAATTCGTTACGTATCGATATGTCGATGTATAGAAATAATTTCCCGGCTTCCAGTCAAGAAAAACTTATGGATTTGAAGTCCACTGTTGATCTCTTAACCAGTATTACGTTCTTCAGGATGAAGGTTGGTTGATTCAATCGATATTATATCTCAATTTACAGAGCAGGGGTTCGATACGAGTTTGTGACTTGGGATTTTGTATGTTTGATTTCAGGTCCAAGAATTATCGAGTCCGCCCAGAGCGAGTACGGTGGTAAAAGACTGCGTAAAAGCTTGTTTACGTTCGACGTACCAATTCTTATTCGCTAACTGCCACGATATA
Organism: Planococcus citri; assembly: GCF_950023065.1. Lineage (NCBI taxonomy): Eukaryota > Metazoa > Arthropoda > Insecta > Hemiptera > Pseudococcidae > Planococcus > Planococcus citri. The sequence continues at coordinate 35,169,143 of NC_088680.1, forward strand.
TTTAGTAGAGAGTATCAAGTGAGTTGATATCAAGTTACCTAGGTATCTATCTTTCCTCGAATTGACTATTTTAAGCCCTGTTTGTCTGTATTTTATAGGCCGATCCCAACGATACGAAAAGGGACGGCGAAGATAATGGTCCAAGACTGGATAGTTTAGACTTTTGGCACAAACTGATCGCGTTGATCGTCACTGTCATCGACGAAGACCGCAACAGCTACGCTCCGGTCTTAAATCAATTTCCCCAAGAACTGAATATAGGACAGGTACGCATACCTATTCATATTTCGGGTCATTATTCGAAAGACTTAACGAGTAAATTAAAACAAACAAACAAAAGGCAGCAACCGATGAATTACTCTTATAATTGTTTTTACAGCTGTCAGCGTCAACGATGTGGGGATTTTTCGCGGTCGATATGAAATACGCGCTGGAAGAACACGAAACGCACAGGTTATGTAAATCATCGGCTTACATGAATTTGCACTTCAAAGTGAAATGGCTTTACGCAAATTACGTCAAAGATGCTCCACCGTATAAAGATTCCGTACCCGAATATCCGTCCTGGTTCGAACCTTTCGTTATGCAATGGCTGAATGAAAACGACGATGTATCGTTGGAGTATCTTCACGGTGCCTTCAATAGAGATAAGAAAGATGGCGTTAGTATTCTTCATACCAGAGTTCAATACGATACGAGTTCGTTGACACGAATGTACCTAATGGGAGCGATTTTTTTTTTTCGTGTTGATTTATAGTTCCAAAGGAGCTCCGAGCATGCCTTGTTCTCTAACTCTGTGGTCGACGTGTTTACTCAGTTGACCCAGTGTTTCGATGTCGTCTCGAAGCTCGAATGTCCCGATCCTGAGATTTGGAAGAGGTACATGAAACGATTCGCCAAGACAATTGTCAAGGTGCTGGTTGCCTATGTGAATATCGTCAAGGAAGAGTTTCCTCAAGTCGTACAAGATGAACGTATTGTAAGTTCAGAAGTCATTGCTTCTCGAAAGAGATGAAGAGAGAGAGAGATTCGAGTGGAATTTTCCATAATAACGTTTATCATTTTTATTGCGCAGGCTTGCATATTGATGAATAACATTCAACAACTTCGAGTACAGCTAGAAAAGATGTTCGAATCGATGGGTGGTAATAAACTGGAAGAAGATGCCGCCAACATACTGAATGACCTGCAACAACAATTAGCAGTCGCTATGGACCAATTAGCAGTTCAATTTGCTCGAAGGTAGGTTCCCAGCTCGTCTGAAGAAAGATGTACTCGTAACTGTAAATAGAGGTAAATTCATTAACTGAAATAATTGTTTGGTTTGTTTACATAGCTTGGAGCCTCGAATTACGCTGAGAGTGAAAGAAGTAGGCGATTTGTTGTTATCGCTAAAAGGCGGTGCGCAAGTGACATTGAATCAACCTGCTGCCCGAAGTCAAATTGCAGCAGACGCAGACGACGTCCTTCAACCATTGATGGACTTACTCGATGGTTCGTATCGATACCTTTTTTTCAACTTTCGAGTATAGGTACCTTTGTAACTCGTGAGATGTTCTGATTCGCAGGTTCGCTGTCGTTATACGCTCAAACGTGCGAAAAGACTGTATTGAAAAGACTGCTCAAGGAGCTTTGGAAAATCGTTATGCGTAATTTAGAAAAACAAGTGGTGCTGCCGCCGATGATAGATAAAAATGTAATCATCGTTATTGTATTATCTTCGACTACGTCTAGCTTACTTTAGTTGTTAATGGTGAACTAGACCTTTCAAGGTCATTTGTAACGCGCCGCGCATCGTTCATTATCTGAAATGGATAAAAAATGTACCTAGCCGATTGTTTGTACAGCACCTAGTCGTGCTGTGCAGATAGCACGCGTCATTCCTACCTACTTCACCTTGTTTCCGGTCTTTTTAGCTAGTATGCATATAGACTCAGACACCTACTAAACCATAATCTACGCTCGTATTCGTAATAATAATAACGATGCGATGATTACGTCTATTTAATACCTTACCTTCTGTTACCCATAAGCTGTCTTAATCACCGATCATAACCATCGTATAAATGATCTTTGTTCGTAGATGATACTAAAGAATATCACCGATAATGCGAAGAGTTTAGCCACCAGTGCGAAAATCGAAGACATGTCGAGAATATTCAAAAGTCACATCGCCGCTAAACAAGACGTCAAAAATGTACTCAGCGGTGTGATGGTGAGTATATTTAACCAGAGATGTTATGTTACACCCGAATGTACGTAATCTACGTACAATACCCGTTATTACACGTTACACACGTCCTTGTCGTCAATAATTCGTGAACAGCATTTTCAATTTTCCGCATAAATGCATTCATACAGTCTATATAGGTATTTACGAAGTGAGTCCGAGTGGCGAGTAGGTACCATGATCGAGAATTTTTGCGTTCGATTTCAATTTCATTAACCCCTGAAACCGGTTTCGGTCTAGTGACGATTCCAGTACAAGGTGATCTTGCCATGCCATCGAAGTATTGAATCACTCGAGAAAGGGGGGATTTTCTATGGTATTTTTCTAACTCATTGAAGCGACGATTGGAATTTTCCAGTGGGATTTTTTCTTTTCATCGGTTACTCCCATCGTAGATCCTGTATTTTCATTCTTACGTTTATTCGATCGAATAGTCATCTCTTTGCTGGGCACTGTGAATTGAAGGTTTCGAGGAAAATTATTTACGTATTTTGTTGATTCGAGTCGAGTCGCAGATATCGAAGTTTTTTCCCTTCTGATGGCGATGGAAAATATCCGGCTCTTGTTTGCTTCAGTCGTGAGATGGAATATGTATTTTATTTACTCAACGAGTGTTAATAAGTGAAATAGTTGATTTGAAGAGACCAAGCCTAATGGTAGATTGGCAGTATTCTTTTTTAGTGAAATGGATGAAGTCTTCTGTCAATCGATGTTTTATCTCCCCCCCCCCCATTTTTTCGTGTTTACGACGAATAAGTTCATTTTACCTAATTACTTTATTAAAAATAAATATAACTCGTTGAGTAGTTAATGACAAAAATTATCACTAAGCATTTTAAACATTCTTTTTGGAATTGAAATAGTTGTTGAGCATAATTACTTAGGAAATTGAATATTTTTATTCTTTACATTGCTGACTAGTTAATATTTACTACCTACAAAAATTTTAAATAATGGAAATTCCAATTAGGGCTACTAAACCGGTTGAAAAATTGTAAGAAGTTGTAGAGTCAAAGTTCAGCATTTTTCTAGAGATTTAAAGTGTGAATTTTCATGTTTTGATTGAAAAAAATATTTTTTCAAGTCATAAAAGAACGCAATTTTTTTTTTACAAATCTGCTGAAATGACGTAAGACATTTTAAGGAATGGCTTTGGCTCAAGAATTTCTCAAGCAGTAGATACAGAATAATTAGTTTTTAAAATTCCACAATTTTTATTCAAAGCCTTTTTTTGCTACCTGTTACAACATTTTGATGAATATTGGTCGGGAACGCAACTATGTATAGTTGAAGATCTCTGAACTGGTTCCAAGACACGTGCATATTTTTTTTTTGAACGCATAAATATGTATGATACATATTTTAGCAATGAAAAAAACTCATAGTTAGGTACAAAATTTAAAATTATTTTTGATGAAGAAAAAAAAAATGCTGCCAAAATAGTTTGGAAGGACTCGTGTAAAAATTTGATTTTCTTTTTTCCCATTTGAGTTGGATAATCGAGATTCCGCTTCGTTTAATACGAAAGGAAATCGCAGAACCGATGATTTTGTAATTCAGGGCCAAGATTCAAGTATAATAGTTTGCAACAGTCAAATAAAAAAGCGAAACTTGTTGAAAAAAATGAATGAGATTCAAAAAAGTGTTATTTTTTGGGTGTACCCAATTTCGATTTTTTTTTCATTGAAGAGAGGGAAGAGATGGGTTGGTTATTTCGTATCAAATTTTCAATTAAATCTCTATTTACTTGAAAAACAAACAAACAAATGAGTCCAAATCGTTTTGTTCTTCTTGTGCAATTTGTATGAGAGACAGGCGAGACAGAGCAATTTTTCTGTCGCCCTTCCCTATCGGCATTTCAAACCTTGTTTTTGCGAAGGTGGTGAACTGACAAGGGAACCTCTTGAGGTGTCACACTCCGATTTGAACGGGACTGCGATTTTTGGAAAGAGAATAGTCTAAAACCCTCAAAACCAAATTTTCAGCTGCCCAAGTTCATTTTTCGATTTTTGGCGAATTTTTGAAAATAATTCAAAATTGACTGTTTTGGCGATTTATGCTTTTTTTTTTAAAAGTACGTACTTGATCAATAAAAATGGTCAAAATAAGTCCCAAAACTAATAATAATTACCCAAATCCGAATTTCACCATTTCCAGCCATTCTGGAGCCTCCAGCGCGATTTTTCAATTTCTCCAGAATTTTGAATTTGCTCCAGAAGGCGTGAATATGCAGTTGGGCAGCTTAAAATCGAGTTTTGTAATATAATCGACCTGTTTAACGAGTTTATCTACATTTGAGCCGATTTTGAGAGTGACACCTCAAGAGTGGTTTTTTGACCAGTTTTTTTTCAAAATTAAAATCCAAAAAATCAAAAGATAACCGTTTATGAGGAAATTTTTGAAATTTGTGCGAATCGCTGTATTTTGTGCAAAACTAACCCCCCAAATCCAAATTTCACAATTTCCAGCCATTCTGGAGCCTCCAGCGCGATTTTACAATTTCTCCAGAACTTTAAATTTGCTCCAGAAGGCGTGAATATGCAGTTGGGCAGCTAAAAATCGAGTTTTGTAATATACTCGACCTGTTTAACGAGTTTCTCTACATTTGAGCCGATTTTGAGAGTGACACCTCAAGAGTGGTTTTTTGACCAGCTTTTTTCAAAATTGAAAAATCCAAAAAATCAAAAGATAACCATTTTTGTGAGGAAATTTTCGACATTTGTGCGAATCGCTGTATTTCTTCAAGAACTAACCCCCGGAGCGCAAATTCTACCATTTCCAGCCGTTTATTTGGAACGAGAGTGACACCTCAAAAAACCACTCTTGAGGTGTCACTCTCAAAATCGGCTCAAATGTGGATAAACTCGTTAAACAGGTCGAGTGTAATATACAACCCGATTTTTAGCTTCCTAACTTCATATTCACGTCTTCTGGAGCAAGTTCAAAATTCTGGAGAAATTGAAAAATTGCGCTGGAGCCTCATCTAGAATGGCTGGAAATGGTGAAATTTGGATTTGGGTAATTAATATTAGTTTTGGGACTTATTTTGACCATTTTTATTGATCAAGTACGTACTTTTTTTTAAAAAAGCATAAATCCCCAAAAACAGTCAATTTTGAATTTTCAAAAATTCGCCAAAAATCGAAAAATGAACTTGGGCAGTTGAAGATTTGGTTTTGGGGGTTTTAGACTATGCTCTTTTCAAAAATCGCAGTCCCGTTCAAATCGGAGTGTGACACCTCTTGAGGTTCCCTTGTGAGTAGGTGTTCTGTGATCCACAATTTTTGAAATAAAATTACTTCACTCCCCAGCGACTATTCGTGGTCATTTATTTAAAGGAAGTTGGAGATGTGAAGTTTCGAAGGTATCAAAATTCTTTGTTAGTATTAGTACTTATAAAATGAGCAAAAAAAAATATTTTTCAAATCAATCCCCGACAAAAAAAATTATGACTATCTTTAAAATTAACATTTTTTCTTTCCTCCTCACAGTCAATTTCTCAAGTTTTTTTTTCATGTTGTGTAAGTGTGATATTAAAACCTCCTCAAGAAGCTACAGAAATAATTCAATTTTAAAGTGCCCTATTTTTTTATTCATCTTGTTTTTTTTTTTGTTGCGAAATTATGATAGGTATACTTGTACATACATACTTATATTTTTAAGCATCCACTCGTTAATTGATGATTTTGTCAAAAGGTGTAGGGGGGGGGGAGGTATCATTCGAAATTGATTTTTTGACACAAGCAGTAGGTACCTGTCTCTTGATTGACTTCATGACCTTTAATTTTTTTAATTCTGTATAAATTTTCAAAAATTCGAAAAATTGAATTTGATTTATGGTGCATTATTTTTTTAATGTGTTTCCAAATGAGTAAGTAGGTAGCTAGGTACCATACATTCTTGAAATGAACATAAACTTGGGAAAATACAAACTTTTTAAATTTCCAAACAGAAATCTAGAACATTTCCTTTTCGTTTTTCAGCAAAAACAAAAAAATTGAAATTAAAAATTTTTAAATTGCATTGTTTTGAAGATTTTTTTCAGCATTTTTTCGACCTTCAATTTTATAGTTTTAGGGTCTTGTTCCTGTGCAAAATTTCAAGTTGTTTTTATTTTTGCGATTTTGAGTTTTGAAAACTCAAATTTGAGCTATCAACAGAAATATCAAAATCAGAGCTAATTTTTGTAAAAAGCTGAAATTGGGTTAGCTCCCTGTTTTAAAATCCTCTCCTCTCCTCCCCTCCCGTCCCTTGACCCATCGAATTGGTGGCATTTTTGACTCTCGAGCGAATCTAGAAAGAATTTTAATGAAATTTCTGTAGTTCTGGTCTCGTAATTATGTCCTACGTGGGTAAAAAAAAGAAAATGAAAATTTGTTGACAACTCCTCTCCCCTTCTATCAATTTGATGATAGTTTTGTTTAAAGTCAGTAGCTTTTAACGGATTTTTATTTAATTTCCCAAATGCGGAAAAATTCCAAAATAGGTGTCACTCTGAAATGTCAAAATGGATTTTAAAAAATTAGGTCAAAATATCAATGAAAAGACGTCATGAAAATCGTTGATCTGAATTCTTAGTCCCCGAATTTCATTTATATACGGTGCCTTTTGAAAATATTTTTGAAAATCGACAAATTTTAAAAATTTCTAATGACCTGTTATCATTTTGGAACCATCACCAATCGATTCGATTTGACAAATAGGTACGGCTTTCAAAACAAATTTTGAATTTTCTTTTTCAAATTGATAACAAATTTCGGACTTTTTATGAGACATAACTAGATAACAATTTTCAGAACACTCCAAAAATTGAAAAAAAAAAATTACAAAAAATTTTTTTTTTTTTTTTTGGGTGTTTGTAATTACTTGATTATTACACCCATCGTACATCGTATGAGATTTAAATCGAGTTGGTAAGATCAAGTATTTTAATTAGGTCTAAGAATTTTTTAATTTCGGAAGGATGGAAGTCTTGGGTTCAAATTTTCCTTGAGAATGTATTTTCAAACCTCTGATTTTTCCCTATCTAATTAAAAAAATTATCTGCTTCTTGAAAAATCTCCGTTTTCCTTGCCAGAAAGAAGGCCGGAAAAGTAGTCAAAAATTGGCCCAGATACCTCAAAAAAGTCGTGTCTACAAAGCTTTCAAAAATAGAGCGAAATGAGTTTCAAAAAAAAAAAAAAAATTACAACTCTGTTAACTTTCCAAATGAAGCAAAGCGATTAGCAAATTTCACTTACGTTGTACTTACATTGTACAATGTAGCTACTGTACCTACATTAGTAGATATTTATTAATATTGTAATCCACTTATGTATTCACTGACTCAGCATTATATCTGGTCATTTAATTACTCATCGTCGGCGTGTATGCTTACAGGAAGTGGAGAAGAACTTGACACCGAGACAATGCGCGGTTGTAGACGCCGCCTTGGATACAATCAAAACATACTTCCACGCTGGTGGAAACGGTCTGAAGAAGACTTTCTTAGATAAGAGTCCTGAATTGCAATCGTTACGTTATGCGCTTTCACTTTACACTCAAACAACGGACACGTTGATAAAAACTTTCGTACATACTCAATCGAACAGAGGTAGGACCTAAATTAAAATTGAAGTTTATACTTACTCTCTCGTGTACCTACAACATTGATACCTACTTATGTATGTACGTACAATATATGAAATGTTTATGGACTAATTGCTATATTAATGTGTTTGTCAATTTGTTCAGTTACTCCACCACCTCGAAAGGATGAAAGCACCCTGGGAGAGGTATCCATACAAGCAGACTTATTCACTCATCCTGGTACAGGCGAACATAAAGTCACTGTTAAAGGTAAACTACCTACTCCAGATGGATCATTCATTGACCTCGAACTTAAACCTATCGTATATTTGTTCACCTATATTAATTCGTCTTAAATCGATTTCAGTCGTCGCTGCTTGTGATTTGAAATGGACAACAACCGGTATGTTCCGACCTTTCGTCGAGGTTCACTTGATCGGTCCTCATTTAGCTGATAAAAAACGTAAACAAGCCACCAAATCTAAATCTAACAATTGGTCGCCCAATTTCAACGAAACTTTTCACTTGTAAGTTATTTACCTGCTCATTTACTCGTACGTAGGTACTTGCTGGAAAGATATGTGGGAATTAACCACGCAGCGAGATCAATGTTTCGTAACTAATTGCTGTTGTTTTTTTTTGTCGTAGCATTATCGGCAATGAGGAACAGCTGGAATACTTCGAATTACATTTTTGCGTCAAGGATTATTGTTTCGCTCGTGACGATCGTTTAGTCGGCTTGACCGTGTTACCGTTGAGAAATTTCATCGCGCAGGTATTACAATTAAACTGCCAGATTAACGACTCGAGTGGAAAAAAAATTTCTTCTGATGTCGGTTTCGTCTTCGTTATTTTCGCAGGGTTCGTGCGCTGGTTGGTATCCGCTAGTTAGACGAATACAGATGGATGAGACTGGATGGACCATCTTAAGGATATTATCTCAAAGAACAAACGACGAAGTAGCCAAAGAATTCGTCAAATTGAAATCGGACTATCGTCAAGATGAACCAACAAACATATCATAAATATGTTCATTTGTTTTAAAAACCGAGTCAAAAACATTACCAATAATACAACCGTTATATTTTACCTATATATTCGCTCTTAACAGGGGTATTAACCTACCTTCCATCATTAATTGATACCTACCTATACGTATAATATTTTTTAAAACCATTATTATTGCATTCGGGTCTTCCAATGACATTTACAAAAATATAAAAGAGAGAACATTCTGCAAGTAAAACCCATTCATATCAATGGAAAACGTAACGTATATTTTCATTTTTTAATAAAAAATAATCTAAAAGGAGTGTTATCGCAAATGAAAAAGCGAGCCTTGTTGTGTTCATATTTTCGTACATTATAGTCCTATAATAAATACGATTCTTTTCAAAAGAATTACGTCATCTATGAAAAATGCTTCGCCGGCTAGTATTTTTTTTTCTATAAATATTAACTTTTTTTTTTCATGTAAGTTTTCTATTTTTATTTTGATTTTCATTTCTCTATAATCGTGATCACAGTATTGTTAACGTTTTTTTTCCCATCTGTAAAAATTCTCTTTTATCGCCGAATGTGTAAATAATTTTTTATCTTGTAATTTTATCTTTCTTTTTACGTGTATAAATATTTTGAAAATTGATTTCGAGAGGAACTGAGTACGCTTAATACAATGAAATTTACTGGGGTTGAATTTTATCTCTCATTTTATTTTACTTTTTTTTTCCTTTTTAAGTTGTCGTGGAAGAGCTACATTACACATTTACGTTGGTTTTGTGTCTACTGTTTTTTTTTGTATAAATGAATACTCGAGTATTTACAAAAGATGAAATACGAGTCGGATGTTGAAAAAATTACCTACCGTTATTATTGGTTACCATACTGGGGAATAAAAATGCATATCAGACGAAAAAATTTAACTAACGATTAGATTTCGATTTAAAAAAAAAAAGTTCCTAATTGTAAAATCATCATTCCATATTACACACGTTGGGCTGTACCATAAAAAATACAAGTAGAATGAGATGACTAATCTAGAAGTTCTTTTTATAAAAAAAAGAAAAAAATACGAGTATTTTAGGAAACCCATATGTACTTCTAATTACCTAATACGTACAATCTCTCAAGTCGAATGTAACAAACTTAATAAGTCTATAGATATTATCATTAAAAAACGATTTCATTTTCATTTGTATTTTTCCATTCTTTTCGGCTTTTCATTATTTATTTTTAAACTGGTTACCAATGTGCCAATATAATATTTTTACGAATGTTGCGTTTAGTTTTTAAATTTTCTCTTTTTTATTTCCGGTCATGGACGAACATCTGCATATAAATGTATTTTTTTTACGATCGATTTAGTTAGGTTGGAGAATGCATTCGGTACGTGAGCTCGTGCAGTTTATGACGTAGCTGTATAACACTCGAATGCAACATATTGCGAGCATATCAGTGTCAATTTTCTGGCATCGATGATTTTTTTTTTTTGAAACGTGTCGGTGAAGAGTTAAAGAAGCAGAATGTGGCGCTAGTTCCGGGCTTACAGTGGGAAGAATCATCAATATAGCAATGTAATGTAACTTGACTAGTTTTTATTTGAAAGACATCCCAAATCCGAACTGATTCGATGCCTATGTTTAGAAACGTGTGTTACGTAAGCGGACTAACCCAAGAAAATAAACATTTAAATGCGACGACGAATTTATGTTTATGAAAACGTTACAAATATTTCTCCCAAGCTGTCAGCTGATAGTGTGTGGTTCACATACTACTTCCAGTTTCTTCCTGTTAAGGTTTTAAAATAGGTTATGAGCTTAAGCTTCTTATAAGACACGCGTACGTATAGGTATAGTTAGGTTCATATTATATTTCAATATTAAGCTTGGATTTGAGTTTAATGACATTGACTACGGAAATGGATTTGTGTGATTGATTACTCGCTGATGCTGCGTAAGGCACAGCGAATGCAATTTCTTCAATCGATTTATCCAGTAGGCAGTTGACTGGATTACCTGAAGGGCATATTGGCAATTAATAAAATCTAAGCGGTAATTAGCCGATGTATTGTGCTGTGTCATGGTATCTGTTTTAAAAATTGAACGACAATAACCTACGAATTAATGAATTGTTTGCGTGTTAAACGTGCTCGCATCACGTGTGAGTATAGTGAAATGGCACTTCTCGCTACAGAAAGATTATTTATTGATTTGATTGCATTTATTGCCGCGTTATCTGGACACATGTTACTGAAATATAAATGATTGCATGGGAAAGAGAAATTAAGAGTGATTACCTATTTCCAGCTGAGTGGAAAATTTTCGTGATGCTTCGGTCACATGAATGAGGTACCTATTGAAATATGTAAGACTGTAAATTCTCCACAAAAACGTAATAAAACAACACTGTCATCAGTGTCATAAGAAGCAAAAAGCGACTGATAAAGTGAAATATGAATTTTTTTTATTGATTTCGAATATGACGGAATTGATGGAACCTAATGTAGGCTATATGAATGACCCAGCTACTTGGAGAAATTTGTACGAGCAATTTTCTATTGAGCAAATATTTTCCAAATGCCCAAATTTTTTTCTATTCAGGTATCTTACAGAATCGATCTTCTGAATCGATTTTCTACCATTTCCAGGCTAATCGAGAGCTTCCAGGGGCAATGAAAGCGAAAGCCGAAATAAGTAGGTACAACATCATTCTGGAGAGATTCGAATGTGCTGGGAAATGTGAATTTATGTGATGCTGTAGGCTTCAGATCGGCTTGAAAATATTAAAATTGATTTGGAGAGGGGGAGACTTCGGAGGGTAGAGTTAATCGATACATAAGATCGAATTTTTTACGATATTAAAATTCAGCTGCCCGAGTTGAGTAAGTACAACTATTTCTAGGGAAATGTATAATAAGCTTAAGAGGAATCAGCTTTGGTTGGAGGCTTCAGATATATACATATGTACTTAAAAATGATCGAAATAGATTCAGGCGATTGACTTTAGTAGGTACCTGAAGAAAACATTTTCAGATTTTTTTCTATCAAAATTTACCATTTCTGCTGAAAAGTGATACAAAAGTGACTATTTTCAATCGATTTCAAAAATTTAAAAAAATCAATTCGGAATTACAAAGTAAAATGCTATTTCAACAAACCAAACATTTTTGAAAAAAAACAAAAAAAAACCAAAAACTCAAGTAAGTAGGTACCTACAGGTATACTCGAACCCTAACAAGGAAAATTTGCCAATTTTGCAGTAACGAACCTTTACATCCATTCAACATAATAATATACTTTTCAACTGTCCTCAACTGAAACAAAACCAACTTTCACTACAGATAACAAAAAATCCACCTAATTATCCCTGACGAACCCTCTGAAATACAAAAATTCATCTCCTTATAATAAAAAACACCAACCTCACAAACCAAATCTAAACCCCCTCCCCTTTTCCGGGTGTAATAATCTTGTAATTACAAACACCACCCCCCCCCCCCCCCAAAAAAAATATGTATCACAACTGGGACAAAATGTCATCTTGAACCGGACAAAGGGAAATCAACAGCTAGAGGACCAGAGGACCTCAAATCAATCAATTTCAATTTACCTAAAAATAATACATCACCAGCAACAATTTCATGCTCTGAGGTTGATTTTTCGATTTTTGGCAAATTTTTGAAAATTCAAATTTGGCTCATAAATCATAATTGGATCAAATTCACGCAATAAGGTTAAAATTTGGTTTGTACCCTATTTTTGACCTCCGGAGTCGATTAGTGATGAATCAATTCTTCCTGGAGCCCTTAGAAGGTTTTCGTTTTCTCCAGTTTTCAAAAAAAAAAGAACTTTAGTTTATAGAGAACCTATGAACTCGGATTTACCATATTTGTGGTCCTTTTGATCGATTTCTAAATATTTTTGTGTTGTTTCAAATCCAACGTTTTCTCCAGTAAGAATTTTTGAAAAAAAAATTTAAAAAATAAAATTTGCTGGAGGCTTCAAAATTGTTTGAAACCATCACTAGCCGACTCGAAAGAAAGGGCGAAAGTAGGGGTAAGTAATGGGTTAGTACAACTAAATAACCAACTTTTAGCTTTTTTTTTGTTTACACGTTCGCTAACAATGAATTTTCATTTTTTTTTAAATCGTCGAAAATTTTTAAAAAATTTGAACAGGTATAAAAAGATTTTTAAAATACATGCCTATGCGCCTCGGTTGATCCGAAGGGCCTTAAAGAAGGCGAATTTGAATTTACAGGTCTTGAAATTTCATTTTCTCCTTTTTTTACAACGTTTTCCCTTTTTTTTTTTTTTTTTATCAAAAACTGGAAAATCTGAAAATCCACTGGAGACTTTAAAAGGTTCGAAACCATCGCCTATTGACTCGGGGGAAGTCAAAAATAGGACGAACCAAACCTCAACCTTTTATGTTGATTTGAGCAAAGTTCGAATTTTTCTCATAAGAAATGAGCCAAACTTTGAATTTTGAAGAATTTGTTAAAAATCTAAAAATTAATTTCAGTTCCTAAAATTGTTGCTTGTGTTGTATTTTGAGGCCCTTATTCGGTTTCTCTTCGACAGGTTTGAAAATTTCGTACTTTCCTTGTAGGGTAGATAAGTGAAGATGAATTTACTCATCTTTAGAATCACGAATCTTGAAAAAAGAAACTTCTCCCACAAAAAAATGATGGAAAATCTAATTTTCTACAACTAGATTGGTTTTTTGCAATGAAATGCTTCGTCTCGCCTCTCTTCTTACTTACCCCCCCCCCCCCCCTGAGCACGCACGTGTAAGTTGGACTGTATTCTCCTGACAATCTGAGGAGAAGAGAAAGGAGTTTGTCAAATAATGAATCATCATTGAAAAATTTCGATTTCAATTTTTTCAGGTCTCGAGTTTATTTTGTATTAAAAGGAAGGGAAATGAAATCTGAGCCTATTGGTGCGATGGTGTGGATTCAAAGTAGGTATGTACGTATGTACCTACTCTTTAGTCTCAAGCTTCACACTTAGAACTTTCGTTTTGTTGGTTTGTTTGTTTTTGTTTTTTTTTTTTCAAAACATTCACAAAAAAATGAAAAAAGTTTACGGAGTTTAGTAAAAGAATTGTCGTTCTAATAATTTAAAAATATGTAATACTCACCACAAAAATTTTGATGTTTTGAAAATGCTGCTTGAAAGTACTGAAATTAATTACTTGAGTAGGTAGCTTTGAAATTGGCAGAATTGAACGACACACTACCTTCAAAGTGCTTTTCAATGTTGAAAATTAAAATTCATTTAAATACATGTATTTAGTCGGTACTTTTCAAGACGTAAAACTGTAAAAGCTGATCTTAAGGATGCCTCCAGTATAGTTCATTCACCTACCTAATTGTGACACAAGACACAGTAGACATTTACAAAAAAAAAAAAACACGAAATTGCCAGACAGCTTCGTGGCTTTATCCATTGTCTTCTTTTCAATTTGACACCTGAAAAAATGTAAACAAAAACAAATGCTCAAATCAATTGAAGAGCTTTTTAAGTTTCGAAATCATTAAAAACTTCAGACTTTTTAGGATTTTATCGTTTCATCTTGAAAATTTGGAAAAATACGTTCTGATTTCTTGATACATTGCAGTATGTGCGAGTAGGTAGGTATATTTTATTTAAAAAATGTGCAATTTTTCAAAACATTTGTCCATGTTTTAGGTAGGTACTTTACTTTATGTAAAGCGACTCATTTTGATTTTTTCAACACATATATCTAGAAATGTTTTTGAAAAGATTAATAAAAAATAAATTGGAATAAATAAAGAAAAAAAAAGTTTGAAGAAGGATATACCCAACTTACTTACCTCTACCATACCTTGCCAAATTGACTGTCTGATGCCCCTGTGAGAAAATTTTGAATCAATAATCAATATTTTTTCACCAACTTCAAATCTTTTGAAAAAAAACTTCAAATTTTTTCAAGACAAGGCTGGCAACATTAGGTTTGTTTATTTTGATTTTTTGAATTTTCAGTTCATTTCAAAATTTTGGATATTTTAATTAAATTACTAAACCAGACCAGATTGTTGTTTTGTTTTTGAAAAGTAAGTATTTATTCTGCAAAAATATCTCTAAATTGCTGAAAAATTGAAGACAAAGCGCATAGTAGTACCTCAGACAAGACTATTACGAATATTTATTTTATATGTTCAGGTACAAGTGGATTTATTTCAAGATATCACAAGGTGGTCAAGTCTACGCGAATAACCAGCATCTAGAATACCACAATACGGAGGTATTTATCCGAGTTCATAACACTACACGATGAATATTTGTCTTAAAAAAAATAAGCTAGTGTGCACGCAAAAAGTGTCTAATTTCGTTTACAACCTTGATTCGGTGTAATTAAATAATCCTAGGATAATTTGAAAGTAATCCAGTCTTAATTCTACATCTACGCAACCTTCACTCGATAATAAACTTACTCCAACTTGCAGACAATAAGCTTTCCTATAGCTTATATGTGGGTACACTTGACCACTCCAAATTCGAAGCTTCCTTTTTTTCCCCATTAAAATATGCTAATTTGTTCGCAGCGAGATAATTTCTTCCTACAAAGATGCATTCAATTCAATATTCTTTGCTCGGCCTTGTTTCAGAATACGAACGTCTCCAACCATTCAACAGTTCGCAGGCTCGATGGCCAGCTGGAAGTGGTTATTATGATTTTATTCCTCTCTCGGTTTATTCGTACCAGTGACTCGTAACACGACTACGAAAATAGCAAAATCGAGAAAACTCGTCTTGTAATTTCTCCGGTTTCTCTTACCTACTGGGATTTTTATTGCGTACACGTAATTGCATTCGTTGTCCATGTTTAATGTACGGATTATACTTAGTTTCTTGATTTTTGGTTATGATTTTATCAAAAGTACTAATTGTTTTGTAATTTTTTAACATCTGTGCAGTGTACAAGCAACGATACCGGTGCTCAGTGACTCGTGTAAGAAGTGAGATATTATTTTCTGTATTGTGATCCCCGTTATATCGAATACGGTGAGTAATAATGTCAACAAGTGTCCTCATCTGTAATAAATTCGCGTTTGCGTATTGCGTTTGTTTATGAGTTTTTGTGATTTATTTTATTTCTAAAAAATTAGTCAATTTTTTCGTACCGAACTCTGAAGTGTATTATTGTTGTGTACAGGTATGCCTGATCAAATCACCGGTTTTTATAACAAAAAAGAGAACAAAGCTTTCATCACCGGAGCTACCGGATTCGTTGGATTAGCTCTAATTGAAAAGCTTCTAAGATGTTTTCCATCGATGACGCTGTATTTGTTGATCAGATCCAAGTATAAGAAAGACGCATCTGCCAGATGGGAAGATTTGAAACGTCATGCGGTAAATAAAAATACTTCGTAAGTTCATGAATCATGGAAAATATCAATATATCGAACCCTTCGTTTTTTCAAGGTGTTCACCAAACTGAAAGAGGAAAGAGACGAGCATTTATTCGATAACGTCGTCGTCGTCGCCGGAGATGTCGGTGAAGAGAATTTGGGCCTCAGTGAGGGAGACAAAGCTAACGTTATCGAAAACGTAAACATGGTTTATCATTGCGCCGCTACTTTGGATTTCGATACCGATTTACCCACTAATGTGAATATTAATTTGCTCGGAACCAAAAGAATCCTCGAACTGTGCGGTCAATTGAAAAACTGTAAAGTAAGAAATTGAACTGTTCATCGAAATTTTCACCGTTGAAATAATTTCTAAAAATATGCATGTGTTTCGTAGGGATTCTTACATGTTTCCAGCGCGTACGTAAATTCTGATAAAAAAGAAGTCGACGAAGTTCTGTACGAACCTCCCGAAGATACCGAAAAAGTTTTAGATCTCGTTAAATCTCTAGATATGGCTGCACTTGACGTTATTACAAAAAAGTAATCTTCGATAGTCTTTTTTAACGTGGTTAATTTAACGTCGTGGAGTATTAATAATCGTCCATATTTTCAGAATCATTAAAAGTCATCCGAATTCATACACGTTCACGAAGAGTTTAGCCGAACACGAAGTCGACAAGGCGAACGTAGCATTCCCAACAGCTATAATACGACCGAGCATGAGTATGTGAAAGTAAACACCGTTATTTACCGACCGTCGTCTGCATTACTAATTTTATTTAAATAGTCTTAGGTTCGTGGAAAGAACCGGTACCAGGTTGGACAGCTTCGAAAAATGGTCCGCAAGGATTCCTCATGGGAGCTGCGAAAGGCGTCATTCGTCGACTTCCCATCAACGTTGATCTTATTTACGATTACATACCCGTCGATATTGTTGTCAATTTTATGATTGTTTCGTTATGGAGCGCTTCGATCAACTGGTATGAAATTTTAACTCACTTTGATTCTTTCACATCGGAAATTTTAATACAAAAATTACATTACGCAGGGCTAAAGGCAGCAAGACTCCTGTCCATCATGTCACCAGCGGAACATATAAACCTTTCAGATGGAACATGGTCAACGACAAAGTACACTTTTATCTACATCAGTATCCGTTGAAAAGCGCCGTCTGGTACCCGAATTTGAAGTTTTTACCTAGCTTACAAAGATACAGAATTTCTGCGTGGATTTTCCACATGTTGCCGGCTTTCATATTGGATTTCGTTACGAAAATATTTGGCGGAAAACCGATGTAATTATTGCACATTCGATGTGTATATTTTCAGTGAATCGCGTTACTGATCTATATTCCTTTTTGTGTACAGATTAGTTCGTCTTCATACGAAAGTAAACAGATCTTTGGATCAACTAGAACCATTCATTTTCAACGAATGGAAATTCCATAATCCGAAAGCCTTACAACTACAATCATCGATGAGTGAAGAAGACAAAAAACTGTTTTACTTAGATATGAGTCCTCTGAATTGGGAACAGTATTTCCACAGTCTTGCTTTGGGTGTTAGATTATACTTAAATAATGAAAAAATAACTACTCTGGGATCTGCCAAAATTAAAGATAACTTGTAAGTGTGACGATATTTTTGTTTATCGATGTTGATCAATATAATTCTAATTCGAAATTCTTTTCAGATTCTTCGTATTGAATATTTTCATTCAGTTGTTTGCACTTGGATTATTGTACGGGTTAATTTCACTTTCTGGAATTCCTTATGCTCCTGTCGTTATCGTACCTCTGATTGCATTATTCATTCACGTTTATTTGTAAAAGATTAATTTAATCATAGTGTTTTTTTTTCTGATAATGTATTTAAAACGTCACTGTACATTTCAATAAGTTTTGCGTTGTTTTTCCATAAGTTTTATGATGATATTGAATATAACTTTTTTAAAATTTTTAATAATTTATAAGTGGGGTTGATTTGAAAGGTGGGGAAAGTCCAACGGTGGACGGAGGGAACACAATTTAAGTTATGTTTTGAAAAGAACGTATTTCATGTGAGGTAATACTTGAAATGGAAATCAATGTGGTACTATCCTAAAATGTAAAAAATTTAGTTTACTTAATACCTAAATTGATAAGTAAAAGGATTATGTTTTATGTAAGTAATTTGAGATCGCCTGTTTTTTAGTATTAGTACCACTTACTTTGTTAGTAGGGACAAACCGAAGTAGTCTCTCAGAGGGGAAGAGCAAATCGCTAATAATGCCAACTCTTGTCACTAAAATTTCACTGGTATTTTTTCTATTTTTTTTTTTTTTTTTTATAAGCTTGAGGACAAAGTAAAATATTAAAAATTTTTGTTGTTTACTTTTGGAAAAGAGAATCGAAATGACCCGAGCGAAGTGAGAGAAAAAATTGAATTTTTTGTGAGAAGTTCAGCCTGTCTTTTTTTTTTACTTTCAAAACGATATTTTTTAGGTGAGGAGATAATTTGTATTTTTTAGCTTCAAAATTTTAGGATAGATACATTTTTTAGAAATTGTAATTTTAAAATAGAAAAGTAAACAAGCCCGAGTGAGACGAGAGCAAAAGCTTTTGAAAATTTCTATTTCGAGAAGAAGAAAACAGTGTTTTCTGTGCTTTTTAGTTTTTATGGAGTAGAGTTAGCCTATATTTTGTGACTTGAAAATTGTAGAATTTAAATGGTGAATTTTTTTTGGAAATTTTAATTTTGAAACAATAAATTGAACAGTCCTCAGTGAAGCGAGATCAAAAGATTTTGAAGATCCGTAGTTCAAGAAGTCAAATAAGATATTTTTTGATGCTGACTAACTTTGTGTTCAATATTTTTTTTGAATCTGAAAGAAAGTTGTTTTTTTAAAAGAAATTTTAACCTGGAAGAAGGAAAGCAAACCTGGCGAGCGAACTGAGCGAAGCGAGGGCAGACGTTTTCTAAAATTTATGTACTTATTCAAGAAATGAAACATTAGGTACATATATTATGTTTCTTGAAATCAGAAGTCAATTTTTACACACTTACTTGGGATTTTTAAAACTTTGAATTCTTATATAAATTTTCCTACATCCACACATTTGACAAATTTTTTGAATTCAGTCAATTTTTAAACTTTTTTTTTAAACGTTTATACAATTTCTCCTAATTTTGTTAAAATCATAAAATGTGATCTGTCACGAGAAAACCAACCTAGTGTCCAAAACGTAAATTTTACAGGAAGGGCATTTGAAGTTTTGAGTCTATGTATCAGGCGATCAGAAATTTGTAGGTCCGAGAAACTTGCACCACTTTTGGCCCCCATGAGTGCCAACATAACCCGATATTTTTTTTTTCAGAATCATCACATTCAAGGTTGCCAAGTCCAATAATCGAAATTTCCCAAAATCGATTTTTTCGATTTTTTTGAATTTTTTGCCAAAAATGTTACAAAAACTACCCGAGTATGAATTATTAATGAAGAATAAGTTATTATTATTAAATTTATCACGTTTCTTAACAAATTTGTTCAAGGTGAAAAGAGTTGATTTTTCCAGAGTGAACCTCATTCAAATTTCAAAAAAACGGCCTAAATCCTACAAATGTGAGCCGATATCCACAAAAATTTGTATGTTGACTCCCCCGGACATACATTTCGAGAAAATCAAAAAAAAAATTTTTTTTCATTTTTTTTGTAGTTGCTCAATTTTTTTGACCTTAAATTTAGGGTCAAAAGAATCGTTCGCGAACGTTTTTAGCACCGCAGGCAGATTCAGCACCCTGAGTACTACCAATATCCACCATAAAAAAAATATCGATTTTTTGGACACTAAGTTGGTTTTCTCGTGACAGATCACAAATTTGCCTATTTTCGTAGGTAATCAATTTTTCAATTTTTTTGAACAATTTCCGGCGGTGGCAGCCTAGAATCCTCTCATGTGTAGCACCACCTGGATTTATCAAGTAAAAAAAGTCCCAAATTTTTACGCGTGTAACACCATTTTTTAACCTTTAACTACCACCCCCCCCTCACCTTATACCTGGGCGTAACAATCTGGTAATTAGGTACAACTAAAATTTTCAGCCCTTCCAGTCGATTTGAAATTTTTGTAGAAAATTAAAAAAATCACCAGACTCTAGAATATTTGAATAACTCGACCGAATGGATTAGTGATGGTTTCGAGCTGTTCTGAAGCCATCAATGGATTTTAAGATTTTGCAGTTTTTGAAACTAAACACCTCAGAGGCTGAAGTTCATTTCGACAGATTATATGATATGACATGTTTTGAGATACAGAAATTTTCAGAAAATTGTTAGAGGCTCCAGAACGACTTGAACGCATCTTCAATCGACTTAGCATGTTGGAATTAGCGTACCTACAATATAAAATGTTTTTCAAATTTACTGGGTAAAATTTTTGTGTGAATTTCAGACTTTTAGAAATTTGCTGGAGGCTCCAGAACTCACTGAACTGCTGGAAACGGGTTGAAACCGTTCCCAATCGATTATGGTGGGAGGGAGGGAGGAGAGTTCGAAAATATGGATCCAGCTTTGCACGAAAAAAATTATATTTTCGATGTTTTTAAAATAGGTACATAAGTACAAAATTTGACGAGTTTCTAAGATTACGTAACTTACCGGGTGACCAAGAATAATGGGATTTCGATGTTATCAAAAAGGAGAGAAAATTCCCGTTATGAAAATTAGAAAATCAAATAATCATGTAAAAAATGGCGTTTGAGTGATTGTTTCAATGAAATACGAAATAATCTTTCATTTTGCATCGAAACAATAATTCGAATGCACTTTTTCTCGATTATTATTTCATTTTCCAGTTTTTAATTAGGGAAATTTTTTTCCCTTTTTGACATATCAGAACATTACAAAACCCATTATTCTTGGTCACCCGGTACACTGATAAGAATTGACTTAGCGTAATCCACCAGCACCAAGTATCCACTTATCTTATCAACAACGTTGATAAAAAAATCAAAAAATACCATTTTTTGGAAAAAATTTCCTTGAATTAGAAAGTTTTCTGGATGTAGCGCAGTAGCACTTTTTTTTGTGTGTGTAGCTCTTTTTTCTCATGTCTAGCACTTTTTCCCCATGTGTAGCACCGTTGCCACCCGCTGCAATTTCTGAATTTCGCGTTAGCTGAGTAACTTGTGAAAATCATGAAATTCTACAACTTTTGTTGTAAGTACATAGGTACATATATATTACAATAATTCAGTATCTATAATTCTATAACGATTAACGAAGGAGTATTTTTGTCGGCAGATGCATTTTTCGAACTGAGGTCGATGTTGATTTGATCATTGAAACATTGATCTGGAGGATCACAGTACAGTCCACATAATGATGAGTGAAAAAGGCATGATTATAGCTCGAACAAAATAACCTTACAAAATACCTACGTGAAAAATTAAGGAACGTATTCTAGAATCAACATGTCATCTAATGTATCGCCGCCGCCATGCTACGACGATTTGGGTAGAACTGTTAAAGATTTCTTCAGCAAAGGATACAATTTTGATACAGTGAGCATAGGCGTGAAAACCAAATCTGCCACCGGTTTCGAATTGAACTTCGGCGGAACTTCTCGTATCGATTCCGGCAAAATTCTTGGAACGTATCAGTCTTTCTATAGAGACCAAAAATACGGTACGTGACGTTGATCAGTTGTTACCTAAAGTAATACTAAATGATTCGAGATTTTCACCTCATTTGTTTCATCACCTTTCACAGGTATCGATTGCACGAAGAAATGGAACACCAGTAATGAGCATGTTAATGGAGTATCGTTCATTCATTTATTAAAGGGTGCTAAATTCTCCATCGAACATACTAACGTCCCTCACACTGGGTAAGAGCAGCGAAATTATCGCCATTTTCTGATAAATTAGGTTTCGAACACGATCCCATTCACGTAGAAATACTTCCTTGCGGTTTCCAGATTCTTAAAAAAAACTTGTTCGGATATTTAAAATAGTTCGACACGTTGACGATTGTTTTTACTCTTGTTTTTCAGCTACAGAACTGTGAAAGCAAAAGTGGAGTACCGAAACAACCGTCTAGCCCTCAACACTGATGTTGATATTACTCGTATTCGTATTAAATCAGCTGGGCCTCGTATTTCCGGTTCTGGAGTTTTTCAGTGCTACGGTACGTTGCCTGATGTTCCGTCCTACACGTAGCAGTGTATTTTATTAATTAATGTTTCCTTTCTTTGATTCTTCCTCATAGGTTGTTTCATCGGTTTTATGTCGAAGTTCGATACGAAAGATTCCAAACTGAAGAGTACCAAGTTCGCTTTACAATACAATGCTGAAGATTATGTTGCTTACGCTGTCATGTAAGGTGTTCCAATGAACTAGTAATAGTAATCTTCGATGAATGATTTAAGATTTAATCTCTCATGTTGTAATATGTATCATCTTTTCCGATATTAGAGGCCCTGGACAATTGAACAGCTTTCACATTTGTCAAAAAGTGAATCCCTTTCTCGAAACTGGTGTTGAATTTGCATGGTCATGCAATAAAAATGATACCAAATTTGGGTTCGGTTGTAAATACACTTGGGATCGTGACACTACTATTCAAGCTAAAGTGAATAAGTCTGGGCAAATTGGTCTCGGTTTCGTCCATAAACTTAGGGATGGTTTGTATCGAATCTATTGAAAATTCTAATAAGTTTTTTTCGGATAATATGTTTATTCATAGTATTACCTATGTTTATTTACAGGTATTACCATCACATTATCGACTTTGATCAATAGCAAAACTTTCAATCAAGGTGGTCATAAAATCGGTATGGGTATTGAATTCGAGCCATAATGCTCACAAGCGTCGTTTTGTAGCGTAAAATGACATTCTATATACTTTGTAAAGGAAAGAAAAGAGCTATTCCGGTTTACAGGGATTGTAAGCAGTGCATTTTCACTATATATGTACGCAGTCTCAAAAAATATGCCTACATGTTTTCAACAAAAATTTCGTTTCCTGCTTTCTTGAAAAAATTTTGTTTCGTCTTTATTTTTGGTTGTGACCTTATGCAATTTTTTTAGCATGTTTCCTTTTTGTGACATTGTGACTTCTGACTTTATGGTAGAATTTTTCGAAAACCATTTGAGTTCAATTTTTTGAGTTGTTACAAAGTTTTTCTAGATATATTTCACATTAAGTATTTTAAGACTTTTTGTGCATTTTTTGATGATTTCAACATTATTTGTATTTGATTATCATGATACCCTTCTCATCTCATGTTCTTCAGTACCTGTCAACAAAAAATGAGTTTATATTTTTTTTGTATTTTTCGTGATAATTGAGCTCCTTTTTGTCATTTGAGTGCAGTTTCATTGATTTTCATGTAATTTTCAACAATTTGTAACCCCTTATAAGTTATAACCTTTTTTATAATTGTAATTCCTTAAAAACCTTTTTGAATAATTTGAATCCCCGGTGAATATTTTTTAATTATTCATTTTGGTCAGTTTTTTCTCTTTTGTATATTTTTTTTTTACTACTTCACTCACTTTTTGTGTTGAATTTTCAGTTTTTCATTTGTTATCTTCAAATTACATTCATGCTACTGTCAAAACCCCTAATTTCGGACACTTTTTCACGTTTTTCGAAAAAGGCTTTAAAACGAGCGATTCAACTTGGTGTTTGTCTTCACATTCTCATAGAATGTCATCGTGTGAATCGTTTTTGAGCATCAATTTATAAATTTTACGTGATTTTGTTTATTTAATTTGAATCCGAAAAGTGTCCGAAATTAGGTCCAAGGTACCCTAATTTCGGACACTTTTTCTTTAACGTGGGAACTCGAAAATTTTAGTTGAAAAAGAAATTATTTACCTCTGAAAAACAATTCCAATCAAAAACAGCTCGAATCATGATGTGAAATGTAGAGAAAAAATGATTTTTCAAGGAAATGTTCAGCACTCTCATTATCCACTTTCTCATTAGAAAAATAAGTTGGTAACATTGAACAATTTCTTATCAAACTCCTTGTTGATGATTTTACGACTCCGACTTTTACTTTTCAGTATGGTTTTTAGGAAAATGAGTGAAATAATAGTACAATATCTTCATCAAAACTGAAAACACTTGAAAAAATACCGTCGAACTCGAAAAATACACATTTGCAAGTGCATCAGTGTTACCCTTCCAAACTCGGTAAAGCGTTAACCAAAGTGTCCGAAATAATGATCCGTTTCGCGACTTTTTCAGTTTTTAGGATTTAAATAATAGAAACAAAACGTGAAATTTGATAAATGAATTTTATTTTTAATTACCAGTGACTTCTTGATATTTTAGAGCGATTTTCGTGGTTATGAAAGCATTTGGATAGACTCTGTGAATAACTTTTTCCCCACACTTTACATGAAGCACTTTGTAAAGTCCATTTTAATGGCTAAATAAATAGTGTAAAATGAAAATTCTTACATCAGGGAGATTGTCCGTGATCTAAACTAATAGAAGAAGTGTTCACTTTTACTTGTACCCTTGGTTCTTATCAATGAAAGAGCAAAAACACTGAGTGTCCGAAATTACGTACCCTGTCCGAAATTAGGGGTTTTGACAGTACTTTAGACTCATTAGAGAGAATTTTTATCCTGTAATTAATTTTCAATGATCCTTGTCATACTGTCAATTCTTCTCATGATTGTCAATAATTGCTTTTATGCAATTTTAGAAATTTTTTGTCATTTCAATGTGTTTTTGACATCTAAAATTTTACGCTTTGAGAAGTAAAAAAAAATCCAGCCTATATTTTTTTTTTCAAAATTTCAGGATTTGATTTATTACCAATGTTTTTTTTTTTCAAATTTCAATTTGGAAACAGTAAAGCGAACTTAGCGAACATACGAAGGCGCTTTTGAAAATTCATGTTTCGAGATTCGAGAAGTAAAGCGCAAAACGTTTGAAAATTCCTACTTCGAGAAGAAAAAAACCGTGTTTTCTTGACTTGAAAATTTTAGAATTCGAATGAATTTTTTTTTGGAAATTTCGATTTTGAAATAAAAAATTGAACAGGTCAGTTTTTGAAGATCCGTGTTTCGAGGAGTTAGAAAATATATTTTTTAATATAGAATGAATGTATCTTGTGTTCAATATTTTTTTTAATCTGAATGAAAGTTTTTTTTTAGAAATAATTTCAATCTGGAAGAAGGAAAGCAAACCTGGTGAGAGAAGCGTGGGTAGAAGTTTTCTGAAATTTTTATGTATAATAAATACTTATTCAAGAAGTAAAACATTACGTAAATTATTTCTTGAATCAGAAGTCAATTTTTACACCCTTGGGATTTTTGAAACTTCAAATTCATATAGATTTTCCTACTTCCATACAGTTGACGAATTTTTTGAATTCGGTCAATTTTTAAACTTTCTTTAAAACGTTTGTACAATTTTTTGTAATTTTGTCAAAATAATAAAATTTGTCTATTTGTCTATTTTTTTGAACAATTTTGCGTTGGCTGAGTGAAGTACGAGTAACTTAGCAAAACCATGAAATTCGCCAACTTTTGTTTCATATATTTCAAATTTTTCGAAAAACGTCAAAGTCGTCAAAATAATAAAATTTACTGTTTTTTGTAATGAATTTTAAAAATTTTTGCCCCCTGCCCCTTCGGTTTCATCCTTGTTTGTCGGTTTCCATATATTAAAACAATGCAATATATGTATTTCATTTTTGAAAGAGACATCCTCATTTTTCTAAACACAGTTGTGCTGTTATTCTGTAAGTATTTTCATTTGATGTGGAAACTTTCATTTTGAAAGAAATAAGAATGATTTTTCCATGTACTGCAGCTTTGATTTTTGAATAGTTTTCGACTTCCTTCATCGTAATGTACCGTAAAGTACCTAAGTGCTAAGTGGCTTGATCAGCGAATAGTGGGAAGGAAGGTGAAATTTTGAAGTTTGACTGAACTCATTTTAAAATGAATTCATCGAAAGAAGAGTTCTGTTTCTGTATAATCGATTGAATGAAAACCGGCGACTTACGAAGTTACAACGTTGATAAAATAAAAAGAATATAGTTAACTGTAATAAGCTTCCTATTTCGCTGATTTTCTATTCTTGTTTTTCAAGTTCTCAATCGCTGGTTCTCATTGATAATAGGTTTGTTTCAACTTTTATTTTAATAGTGAATATTAGTGAATATATCACTTTAACAATATGTTGAGATGAGAAATTGAGAACTTAATATTGAGATAGCTGACGCTGAGTGTAAAAAAAAGTATCGAGCTTTCTCAAATGTGGCAAATAAACCAACCGAAAACCGAAATTATTTCATTTTTATTTGCTCTACTCTTGGAAAAAAAAATGAAAAAAAAAACACTTTTCAAAGTTGAAAAATAAAACGCGCACCTTGTGACTGTATGATGAACTAACATCGATACGTTGTTGGTCAATACCTCCTATACAAGAAGGCCAGAGCACTGGTTTTCTGACGTCACAGCTGGAGGCGATTGCGGCTTCATTGTTTTATAGGAGATTGCCCAATTTCTCAGTTTTTCTTGAATAATTTTTGAATGGTTAATGCTACAGATTTGAATTAAAAACCAGCTTGTAGAGGAGAAAGAGTAGATCATTTTTCATGTTTCAAATACCTATGTGCTCGATCAAATTTTCGATTTATTTCAATTTATATGTAAAAAAATTTCAACCTCGAAACTTTGAACTTTGATAAATCGAAAATTTGATCGAGCACATAGGTGTTTGAGAGATGAAAAATGATCTACTCTTTCTCCTCTACAACCTCGTTTTTTCCCCAAAGCTCTAGCGCTTTTCGATCAAAAGTTGTGAAAGTTCAAAGCTTTGAGCTTTTATAACTTTTGATCAAAAAGCGCTAGAGCTTTGGGGAAAAAACGAGGTTGTAGAGGAGAAAGAGTAGATCATTTTTCATCTCTCAAACACCTATGTGCTCGATCAAATTTTCGATTTATCAAAGTTCAAAGTTTCGAGGTTGAAATTTTTTTACATTTAATTTTAAATATATCAAAATTTTGATCGAGCACATAGGTGTTTGAAGAATGAAAAATGATCTACTTTTTTTCCTCTACAAGCTGGTTTTTAATTCAAATCTGTAGCATTAACCGTTCAAAAATTATTCAAGAAAAACTAAGAAATTGGGCAATATCCCATAAGACAATGCAGCCGTAATCGCCTCCAATGCCTACGTCACGTAGACTTCTTGGAGGTAGTGCTCAGGCCTTCTTGTATAGGAGGTATTGTGTTGGTTCGGTTCGTTTCGTTCGTTCTTCCATTGCTCACGCCTCGCCCCTCTCCGAGTTCTTTCGTCACGAAGTCGGCGTCGGCAGCGTCGAAACTAGAAAGCGTCATTCTTTCTTCTTTTCTTTCGCGAGTGCGTCCATTAAATTTGTTTCTTGTAAAAGTTATAAAATAGAACTGTATTATTTGTATTCCACACGTGTTACTGCTGTATAATATGAATTAATTTTTCGCCATCGGTAAGTAATTTGCTATTCAACAGTTTCAAGTTATGATCTCGTAGTGTTTATCATTAATTTATTTTTCATCACTTCACTCATGTCGGTGTATTTTTAAATGCGTAGTTGTTTTGTTTGCGATTCGAGCTCCGAAACCCGAAGCTGAAGCTCATTCACGTCGCTGTTTTCCGAGCCTGATCTTATGGCCGAAGTTTTATATCGTTACAATTTCATCGAATTATAATCACGGTAAGTCGGCATATTGTCCGGTCTTATAATTTCTTATACGTAGTTATGCCTGTATTGTGTGGTATTGGTTAAATTATTGTCAAATCTTGGTAACGCGATGCATGATTAGATGACGCAATCTTCGGCAATATTTCATATTTGGGATGTGTTTCTCGTATTGCACATTATTAAGTGTTATCATTATGACAATAGTCACCTTATTTTGGGTATGAAATTGTTCATATGGCCAGAAAATATGTAGAAGTTGAAGTTATGAGTTGAGTCGTCTAGTTCTAGTTCCCTCATCATTCATTTATTATTTTTTTGATGCGAACAGACATACACAGGCTAATGGTGGGGGTGTTGGTAACTCACCTCAGAATTCATTTCAAACACCACCTGCCGGCTACCTGTGCTATGTTGCCAATTTCTCTCTGTTAACAAAAATCCCAGCATTAAGCCGAAATTTCGGTTCATTTCACTCATCTTTGAATTTATTTTCGCTATTTGTGATTTTTTGTTTCAAATCACCAACCATTCAAAGATCGGCGATCGCAGAAATAAATCGAGCTCCAAGAATGGAAACTAAGGGACCATTTATTGTGTTTAGATGGAGTAATAATTCGACATGATGAAGTGTAAATCTGACAAGTTTTGATCAAATTTTGAGGTGGAAATGAGTTCATTTTTATTGAGCGATCTAAATCTCCTTGCGATTATTACTTCTCAATAAGCAATCATTGATGTGATGGAAATAATGAGCTAGTTTGTGTAATACATATAAGGAGAAGATACATATACCTACATATTAATTTGTTCCATGTAACTCAAGTTTTCTAAACGATTATATCGAGTAATATTAGGGTTTCGAAAACATAATCTACGTTCGAAGTTACTCCAGATACTTACTTATGTACGTATGAAAAATATAATCCATTGGTGATAAGAATCGTACAGCTTGGGAAGAGGTCATGATCATAAATAAAGAAATGCCTTCTTCAGCTGACAATAAGACTTTTGGGAATTTAATCGATCAGTCGCATTCGGATATAATCAACGTAAAGGTATTGATTATGGTGAGACATTCACTCAGCTCCGGTAGCTATATTATGATCGATGAAAAAACCGAAGCGTTTCAACAGCTTATTTATATGATGAATTAGACGAAAATATCCGAATAAAAGTAAATAAAAATATTATTTTTGCACAATTTAAAATGAACCCTGAACATTGTATTACGGACGGAGCTGACGATGCTCATGAGGATCGAGAAAGAAATATCACTCTAATCCGCATCCTTCAATATTTATTTCCGTAAAATTGGTTCGTCGTGTTCTATTTTAGTTCTTATAATTCGATTTAGTCTTTTTGTCTCGTACATAAACTACGTTGATTTACGTTCACGAAATTTCAAATAATTATTACAAATTCAACTCCAGTCTTTATAAAATAAATTCAGATAAATTGATAAAACACATTAAGTCAACAACGTACCGATAACCATAATGTCGTTCTTTCGTTTCACCTGCATGTTTAGTTAGATAATGTGTATTCTATTTTACATTTGCGTTTGTGAATAATAGAAAATTACGTCTGAGCCTCTTCAGATAAAAAGTATCATTTAAATTAAAAATGTTGATAATCTAAACAATGAATAATATTTCAGTAAGAATTCAGAATTCACTTTTCTAGTGTTGTATTCTTAATCGAACTAATTACCTGGTCTTTTCAGCTTTATACGGTTACAGAGCCCTGTATTTGGCTGTAATTGACGAATTCTCTCGCTTTTTGCTCAAAATAATAGTGAAAGTTAAAATTATTGTATAGTTTGTAATATTTCACGTTTTAGTTTTTTCCATAAATTGTCTTACAAATCTCGCATTGTTACCTAAATTTTCTTTAAAATTTCAATTTTTTGCTAAAAATTGCCAAGAGTTTTACTTTTTTGGCTAATATTGCTTACAGTTTGTTGCTGTTTTGACAACAAATGTCACGAAATATGTACACCTAACCTTGCTGACTTCCATGTAGAAAATTGACGAAGTTTTGCTTTATTATTATTACCAATAGTTAGCTGCGAAATGATCTCATTAGGGCACTATAACAGGGGGTATGCTGGTCCGCCATTTTCTTGCGAAAGAGAATTTTCCATAAGTCGAAAACTATAACATTTAGAGAAATTTTACAAGCGAGCTTTTTTGTAGAGAATGGAAAAATATGACCAACTGTGCCTAATTCTTGAAATTTCATGTAGTAGAACAAAATTTTGAAAAAATGAAAAAAGTCATGAAAATTGTTTCGTTTTTTCATTTTGTTGGATTTTTTACGTTCTACTGCATGAAATTTAAGATTTTTGCACAGTTGGTCATATTTTTTCGTTCTCTACAAAAAAGCTCTCTCGTAAAATTTCTCTCAAATGTCATAGTTTTTGACTTATAGGAATTTCGTTTTCGTAAGAAAATGTCCGACCAGCATACCCCCTGTTAAAGATCTCATTTCTCTAACTAAAATTGGCAAAAAGTACATTTTTTTGCGAGGAATTGACTGTCAAAAAGTCGTGCTTTTAATAGAAACTGAAAGTTGCAGTGTTGGTAAACATGTTTTTTGAATAAAAGGGTTCTGGTCTTCTTATCTTGTCCTGTTTTTCCATTTCCAGTTTTCCACTCTTCCTCTGGTCTGATCTTCTACTCACTGTTGCGATGTAACGTAACTATCTTGTAAGTCTCGTTGTGTGCTTGTGTTGGAGATACCAGATGAGCATTTGGGGGGGGGGGTGATACGATAAGACGATATTGCACACAATTCTTGGTGTGGTGAGGGTGTATGACGTACGTGACGTGGATGTTTGTTAACGCGTTTGTTATTCGTTCGCCGCGCCGCCGGTTCCTCAGTTGATCATCAACTCAAGTTAGAACTCGACCCGACTCGACTCAGTCCTTTGTTCGTCGTGGTCACCTCAGTTTGACAGTTTCTGTTTTTTGCGCCGAAATACGCGTCAACCGGGTCTCTCCTGTGTTCTAGAAGGATCATTCGACGCCATTTTCGGAAATTCGGTTCAGTGGTGGCAGCCTAGATTTTTGCCGAGTGTAGCGAAACCCGAATTTATCGAAATAAAAAAGTGTTGATTTTTTCTGGGTGTAGCGGGTGTATAGCGAAAATTTTCGAGTTGTAAATTGATGGAATACAAACAAGAAAAGAGGTATTTTTAATTGTTTATTGTACACCTAAGAAAATCGTATCAACATACCTACTTACAAGGGAGGTGCCCCAGGTGACATGCACCGATTTTAATGATTATGCACCATTGGATAGAGGACATCGAACATAGTCTACCACAAAATTTTCAGCTGCTGAAGTTGATATTTCGATTTTTCAAAGCAGTTTTTCGATTTTCACATAGCAATTGTGAAAATTGGAAAAATCGCCCTGGAAGGGTCAAATATTAACTTCAGCAGCTGAAAATTTCCTGGTGGGCTAGTCTCATCATATGTATTGAAATGCCCAAATAATATTGAAGGTTTCGGTATGCGACCTCCGCCCACTATTTTTGGCCAATTTTTCAAAATTGCAATGTGAAAATCAAAAAATCGCCCTGGGGGATCAAATATCAACTTCAGCAGCTGAAAATTTCACCTTGGGCTAGTCTCATCATATGTATTAATGCCCAAATAATATTAAAGGTTTCGGTATGCGACCTGCGCCGATTATATTTGGCCAATTTTTCAAAATTGCTATGTGAAAATCGAAAAATTGCTCTGAAAAATCGAAATATCAACTTCAGCAGCTGAAAATTTTGTGGTAGACTATGTTCGATGTCCTCTATCCAATGGTGCAAGAATCATTTAAATCGGCGCATGTCGCCTGGGGCACCTCCCTTGTTAGTAAAACAAAACCAAGCAAAAAAATGCGAAAACCAACACCAAAAAAAAATAATACAGAATCAGTTTTACAGCCATGTCCTTAGAAAAACAACCTATTACATAATCATAAAAGCTGAACGTCGATATTTATTTCTTTCGATCCATGAATTCATAATATTGTCCAATTCGCGAAGTAATTCTTCTCCGTAGATACTTTTATATGTGTAGAGAATAGCGATGTTATTTAAATGTTTTGCAATCATAACAGCTCGGAGATATGTTTTTAATAATTTCAATGCTGAAAATGATCGTTCACAGGTTACAGAAAATACTGGCATAGTCAATACTAGAGTACAAAGTCGTTTCATTTCACTGGTGACATTCCATAAAGTTGTCTCTGAGGAGTAAAAGTCCAATACTTCCTGTAAGGACTCAGGAGTCCGACCTTTTTTTTCTACAAAATAGTCTAAAAATACATCGCAATGTAATAAGAGTCTTGAACCAGTGTTGAGAACCGTTTGGATTTGAATTGGTTGTGATGGTTGTGGTTTTCAGAACCTTTGAAAATAAGTGGTTCTGGTTTCGGTTCTCAAAAGGTTCCCAGTTTTGGCTTTGAAACGGTTTTGTTTTGGTTCCAAAAGATACCTTTCACATTGTTCTTCCAAAATGGTTCTCAGTTCTTCTCAAACTCAAACGGTTCTGGTGGTTCCTTTTACTCCTCCTTTGATATTTTGCTGGTGGTACTGGTTGTTCCACCAATTAAAAAATGGTTCCAAATGGTTCCAGATGCAAAAAATTGGCAAAAAATTGAAAATTTGTGAAAATTCCCCTTTACCTCGCTTATTTTGCATGATAAACATGAATTCTTATTTCACTTTGGTTAAAAAAAACGAAGTTTCAATGATGAGAGGACCAAAAAGAACCGATTCCTGAAAAGGGTTCCTGATGGTTCTTCTTATTTGAAACTTGTTCTGGTTCTTGTTCTGGTTGTTCTTTCCTTAAAAAACTCAATCGGTTCTAAATGGTTCTAAATTGTTTCAAAATCATTTTATATGGTTGTTCTTTCGGTACTTCTCTTTTCCAAATTTTGAAACGGTTCTGATGGTTCTGGGTCCCGTTTCAATTGACCTAAAAAAGCGGTTGTGGTGGTTCCAAACGGTTGTGGTTCCAAACGGTTTTCAACACTGTCTTGAACCATTCAAATCGGATTTGTACATGCCATTGAATTTAATAGCGGCAACTGGTAACCAGTGGAATGTAGATTTTTTAAAATTATCAGTGCAGACAGCAGAGAAAAGCCAACTCAGACAGTTGTACCAACTTCTGTACTTATACAACAGATTTTTTTTCTTAAATTTGAAACTTATTGTTGAAAGCGTAAAAACGTAAATTATAACCATCAATCATGTAAAATAAGAGGATGATTTTTTTCTGGGTGTAGCGAATTTTTTCTGTGTGTAGCAAATTTTTTCCAGGTGTAGCAAGCTGCTACACCCGCTATACAAAGGCTGCCACCGCTGATTCGGTTTGTTATAAGTAGTTGTTCGGTTAAATTACTCGGGTCTCGTTGTTGTAATTATTCAGTTTCGAGTATTTCATTTCAATACAAAAGTATATTTATCACTATCATTCGGTTTAATTCGCATGGTCTAAATTTATTGTGCAACTGTCAACGTGATAATCTGTATTTTTGTGCGCTCGTTTTTTTGTCAACTTTGGCATTTTGTCGTTCGTGAGAAATATTACATTACGAAAATCGAAGAAGATACTTTTTGCTAGTACTGTGTTGTTAAGTAATAATTCTGATGTTATTGGCTGCATGCTTGTGCATGTGAAGACGCTCAGGTAAGACTCGCATGAGTTTTTTTCTATTCCTATATTAGTTTACGAGAATGACGCAATTGTTTGCAACACGTGTTGGATGGCAGCTGATTCGTGCATACCCCTTGAGAGCTGACATCACTGAGGAAACCTTTCGGGTCCATGCCAGCACCCGGAGGTTTCCTCAGCGATGTCAGCATAAAATTAAGTCATCGCTTAAGGGATACGTATAGTGATGAAATTATGAAGGATCTTAGGATCGACATTTTCCTGCAAATGATTAATGATACATTAAATGATTAGACGAAGTAATTTATGAACACATTACGTTGATCGATGAAATGAAAAAACTAACGCATGAATCTCTTAGCTAGCATTATGTGCGGAATTCGTGCTGTTGGTACTTGGTACCGCAATAGTACCGCATTAATTGGTTGTTTTTCGATCAGGGTTACCAACTTGAGTTTTTTTAAATACCGGATATGAAAAATGAGCAAAAAAATCCTTCAATTTCAAAATATTTAAGTAAGGTACCGCCTATACGAGTATATGTGAGGGCGCATATCAGTTTTTATTTTGAACACAAAAAAATTACGGAATATGTCATTACATAAGTCGATTCGATTCTTATTTCTGAACTACATTACATACCAACACTACTGTGAATTTTCAAATGAATATTTTGTTTGCGAAGTCACTGCCTTCAAAATTTCCTTGTGATTGGTATGATTTCTTCAAAATTTCCTTGTGATTGGTATGATTTTTAATAAAATAATGAAATTCTATTCAGAACTAGAAAATGGTTTTTGTAAAGTTAGATACCTAACACCTTAACCTGCTTATAAGATTCAATTTTCAACTCCGTTATGTATTCTCCTAGTTTTGGTAAAAATTTCATTTTGTATATCGAATAAGTTCTTGGAACGATGTTTCTAAAATCGATTATGATTCGTAAGAAAGAGAAGTGAACGTCGTCGGAGGTGGCATCGTTACGATGATTTGTTTAAGGGACGAGCTCATGATATCAAGGGATGGTACTCTGAATTGAGATTATTGCTCGGATCTGGGACGAATACCATTTTGTATTGATAGACAGGTTTTCAAAAGTACAGAAACATTGTCTGTGAACTTTAATAATTAACAAATGATTTCGATTTACTAGCGGTTCCAATTATCGAACAGAATAAGTACATAACAAAAATGGATTATTCGCCATATGGGCTATAGTGTGCGTCGCACACAAGTACATAATCATCTTTCACTTTAGATGAAATTAATAACAGTGCCTTTTCCCATCTTTTTCTGAATGCATCGTTTTTAGGTAATTTATGGAGTCGGATATTTCAGCTAACGTAAGCCTGAAACATGATTATTGAGCATGTATCAAACAAATTTATATTTCATTAAAAAGCTGAAATGCCTGAATTGATCGTGTTTATCTTACGGATTATAACGAATCTCTTGCAGAGCATGTTTTTCGTGATGAAAAACCACTGCGACCAGCACAGGGTGTATTTTTACATTTAATGTTAAAGGAAACTAAATTGTATCTCTGGAAAACGACACCTGAATTTAGAAGTACATAAGTCGATCCAATTTCCATTGTTTCATTTCACCAACGTGCAGCGTAGTGTGTCACTGAGATTTTCCTCATTTGAATGAAAATCGAGTAAAAAAAAGGCTTGTTTAGGATGTGGACGATTCTCGAATTGTAATCAAAAATTGATAGCTTATCGTGTTCAGAACCAAATAATTAGAAAAACAACACAATGATGATTTTTTTTTTGTCAAATTTATTACAAATTACAGTCGATTAACCTTACGTAACAATAACAAATCATTCACCCGTCACCGTAGCATTATCGTTTACCAATCGGCTATAGAAGGGTCTTCGATTGATTAAGGACGATCCTTTTAGAACTTTAGCGATCCGATTCTACGTATCCGGACGAACTTTTGTTGGGTATCAAATATGTAGTTCATATTGCTTCATGTGAAAGAGGAAATATTATTGGAGAAAATTTTTCCAAGTTAGCATCATTAGAACAGCTGTACCTTGGAGTTAGATATTTTTCTCCATACTTTTTAATGGGAAAAATATCAAACTCCAAATTTTGTTGCAATTATATAATTTGAAAGTGAAACTAACCAGATGCGAGTGACCTTGTAAGATTTTCAGTAGGCAAAATAAAATTTATTAAACTCACAAATTCAGTTGTATTTTGAAAATAAAAATAAAAAAAAACAGGTAGGCTATTAAGTACATACAACACAGCTTTAAAACAAGCTAAAATTCAATTAAACGTAAAAACAATAATTTTTTCTGAAATTTAACAAAAAAAAACATAAGTACATACAACACAGCTTTAAAACCAGCTCAAATTCAATTAAACATTAAAAAACCAGCCTTTTTCTAAAGCGTAACAAAAAAATAACAAACTTCATTATTAAAAAAAAAAAAAAAAAACAAAGAAAAACAAAACAGGTAAATAGGTACTACACAGCATTAAAATAAGCTAAATTGAACAACTGTTCTACACTACACTGAGTACCAGGAGCACCTAAAATAATTCGAGCAACAGGAAAAAGCAACGCGAAGTTATTTTCATTTTCGTTCCACCAACTCAGTAAAATACGAGCGTAAAATACTTACTTCCTTTGAATTCAGCAGTGTTCCTAACCGATTTTTCCAAAACTCCCTAGTTCAGCTTTTAAAAAATTCCCGGGTTTGGTGAAAAATCCCTAGTTTTTTTTTCATTATTTATGCCTTATAAAATTGTAAGGCCTATTGTTACCACGATCTACAGTCTCTCCAAAGACTTCGCATACACAGCAGAGTAAAAAACCTGGATAAATTGCCAGAATTTAATAACTTTCCATGAGCTCTGGCCATTTTCTGAGGTTTTTAACTCTACGAAGCGTTTGAAAGACTAAAGAGCGACTGAGTGAAATACGAGTAATAAGATACGAATACGAATTTCCTTATTCGTTTATTTTATTTTTTTATTTTTCTTATAAGAATAGGTACATATAGTGATCTAGTCACTTTTAAATTTTAATGAATACATTCTTTCCTTTTTTTGAAGCCGAATTTTTTTAAAAATTATGGCTATTGCGGTAGGCCAGACTTCGTTTTCATTTCTGAAATATAAAATGATTCATTTGCTTGCATTTTTGTGAGCTAAAACAAGAACAAGGTTACACAATATTGTCAATATTACGAATTTACTGTCAATAAAAAATATAATGCAACAAGTTTGATAAAGTAAAAATTAAATGAAAAACGAACACACATGAATCAGTTTGGTAACAGCTGCTTAGACCTACCATTGAACAAGTAATACATATGAAAATGAAACGAAAAACGAACAAATAAGAATTAAATTGGTAACAACTGCTTAATACCATTAATCAAGTAAAAAATATCAAAATAAAAAAAAACGAAAAAGGAACACGCACTGAGAAAAATTTATGTTGGAATTTATACTATAAATCATGAGATTTTGGATGGACTCTGAAAATTTGACAATTTTTACTACAAATTATAATAATTTTTGATTTTTTAAATAAAATATAGTAATTTCTCTCAAAAAGCATTGCAAAAATCTTATGATTTATAGTAAAAAGTGCAATACATTTTTCTCTGTGCGTGAATCAATTTGGCAACAACCGCTTACGAATTAGCGGTTATCATTAAACGAGTAAAAAAATATGAAATATTATCATTTCTTTGGAGCGTTTACATTTCGAGATTTAGTAGTACGACTACGGCGTTTTTTATTTTTACATTCGACACCAACATTCTTCTTCTCTTCTTCAAAATTTTGCATTTTTTTGGTTTATAACCGGGTTGTTTATGAGGATACATCGTTTTTTAATGCAAATCGAGCATTGTTTGAGGCACATTGAAATCATAGCATTGCGAATTTGAAATTTTCAATCTGGTCTTACCATGTAGAATAGCGGATCAACAATTTATCCTGCATGCGGTTCCAAATATCAGTCTTATTAATAGCATCGCAGCAATCATCGTATGTTGGAGCGTCTGGTTTCAAAGAAAATTTTTTGAAAAGCTTGGTTGGGCCATTAAAATCAAACCATTTGTCTAAAATAGTCTATGGATTTTTGATAAACTTGGTTGATTTCTTTCTTGAACTTTGAAATCTCCGCTGCTGTCAAATTTCTTTTTTTTTAACGCTTGATGAACTGTAGCTCTGTAAAACTCACTATACTCAAACGAGTCTGTAAATCATCTTTCAAAGTATTCATTTCATCAAATAAATCAGTAATAGAGAAATCTTTTTTCTCCAATTTACTGTAAGTATCACCTTGACAAAAACGTTCATATAATTATGCATGAAATATAAATAACATTCTGGTAACATTGTATTTTATTTTCATCTTGGATTTCGTTTTCTTGGCTCTGTATAAAGCTCCAAATGACCTGATGGCAGTTTTCTTCACCTAAATCCACAACTTGATACAAACTTAACCATCTTGTTGGGACCTGCCGTAACACTTCGGGATATTCTGACTGAAC
Source organism: Planococcus citri (assembly GCF_950023065.1). Lineage (NCBI taxonomy): Eukaryota > Metazoa > Arthropoda > Insecta > Hemiptera > Pseudococcidae > Planococcus > Planococcus citri. Next base: position 35,207,231 of record NC_088680.1, read on the forward strand.
AAATTCAAAACATTTTTTCAGTTTTGCCACATTTTTTGTTGAAGATGAGAATTCATTGAATACTTGTGTGGCTAATGTTTCAACATCATAACTCAACGTTTTCAAACTTGTGTGTTTACCTGCGTTGTGTAGCACATGACAATATTACAATTTGCTTAGATCAAATTATGTTTCTTAGTGCCCAACTTCTGAAAAACGGAGCGGTAGCAAACTACCCAAATAGGGTCTCGTCTCAGATATTGCGGTCAATTTGAATTAGTTTTCAAGTGTAGAACCAATGAATTTCAATTTTTTTCAGAAAATGGTATAAAATGAAACATGCATTTTTTTATTTTTTCAAAATTTTATAAATACCGGACTTATAATGGTCTGGTATAGAACAATACCGACAACTGGACACTGGCCTCAAATATTCTTACCAAGCTGAAGGATTTATGTATTCATCTGATTAGTAAGGTTATTTCCCATTCTCGTCATATAACGTATCAGCACCATAATATCAAAATTTATATAACATGATCACTTTCACTCGTAAAATTTTCATTTCTACTAATATAGACAGTCCTGAAATATAGATGCGGGCAAATAATATCTGGCCTTCGCCTTCATAAGAAATGTTATTCCTAAACTATTCTGAGTAATTTGTCTTGATTCTCTCTAAATCTTGTGCTAAGGAAATATGATTGTAACATCATAATAATTCAGCATTTGATAAAATAGAATCACTCTTGAAAAAAATATGTCACATTACTTGTAGAAGGTAGGTTATCATGGTGTGCCGGTAACAAATTGGTAGCAGAAATTATTCGTTCTTTCTGCAATTTTCTTGATTTCTTGTCCTTCAGTAAATGAAACTGTAGATTCAGAAATTTTCTAGGAGCTGCGTTTGGTTCAAGGTAAAGACAGTCCAGTTTGATATGATGCACATCACCATTCTTCAGCGTTGAAATTTCATGATACAGGAGAATATCATTTTCATCGAAGTGCTTCTCACACACATCTCCACAACTTCATTAATTCTTTGTTTTTCTGTAAAGTACCAAAGAAGCTCAACAATTGAAAAATTGGAGACCCAAATGAAACTTAAATAATGCCAATTTTTGAATACTTCTTTACCACTTGTCATTTCATAGTAAGGGGTATGATAAACTTGTAGAATAAGAAACAACCTAGTAATTTATTTCCGGATCGGACCAGTTCCATTTGTTATTTTCCTTCAAAATATGATTTATTTGTTTCCCCGAGAACATTTTTTTGAAAGCGAGTTCCTGATTTTTTGTAAATTGATAAAAATAATTTTTACACATATTGGGCAGTTGATTATAAATTCCTTTTTCAAGTAAAGTTGATGTAAGTACTGGCTTGACTTGATTTCCATTATTTGTGAAACTATGATTCATTTGTACGCGTTATCGTTTCATGCATTGTGCGACTTCGTATGAGCATAAATTTCATATTTCTACGAATGAATAAATATTCAACCACAGATTAGTGATGAAACGTACTTCACTTATTCAATTATTTAATTCTTGTGGGTAACTTATGTTACAGGAGTTGCCAATATTTGCGTACAATGTAGGCATGCGGGCATTTAAATTACGCGATGCTGATAAAAAATAAAACTTGAAAACAAATACTCTTCAAAATAGCGTCGTTTTCGAAAACCCTTGAAAGATATTCTAAAATCAACTAAAATCAGCTTCTCTTAGTACCGCCAGATCTTCATGACCAATTAGCATCAGCGATGCCATCATACTCCTCGTTTTCACCAAATCTATGCCAATTTGAGCCATGAAACCAGACCAACAAACCTCAGATCTCGAGCAACAAGTAATCCTACTCGCATTACGCTCCAGATTAGCCATACTCATGTTACAATTCATCTTCAACTTAATCATTCCTGATCATCATAGCGATGCGTTTGTATCACCATTCTCTAGCTTGCCTAAAAGCTCCTTAGACACTGGTGTAGATTGGCTGCTGGGTGGATTACTACGATGGGATGCTCAGTACCATTTGCATGTTTCAATCTACAGTTACGTGTACGAAAACTCTCTAGCATTCTTCCCAGGATTTGCGGTTTGCATCAAGTTAATAGGTAGCATCTTCGGATACGCTTTGTTTCCTCTGAACATTGTATCCGTTCATTTGATCTCAGCTGTACTATTCAATATGGTATGTTTCATTCTAGCAGCCAAAGCACTGTTCAGATTATCTGTAAAGAAATTGCAAGATTCAAATCTAGCCTTCTTAGCGTGTACTTTATTCTGCATCAATCCTGCAAGTATATTTTTCACCGCACCGTACTCCGAAGCTTTATTCTCTTTGTTGACATTCAGCGCAATGTTAGCAGAAGATGGTACCTGGAAACAATACATAGTAATTAGTCTTTCGGCTGTTGCACGTTCAAACGGTGTGACCAATGTAGGATTCCCTGCATATGGACTGCTCAAGAAACACGCTTATATGCCAAAGAGCATTCTGAATTGGATATCATTCCTGGTACAACTTGCTGTGATCGTTGTTTCAACCATGTCGTTATTCTTCCTTTACCACATGTACAGTTACATTAGATTCTGCACTGACTATCCGTACAAACACTCGCCTGAGGTGATCGAAACAGCTCTGGCTAAATCATACGTTCTGGCTGGTCAAGGTACAAGTGGAATGTGTAATCAGACCCACATAATACCTTATTTTTATATCCAGAATCACTACTGGAATGTCGGCTTCTTGGAATACTTCCAGTTGAAACAAATACCAAACTTCGCTTTGGCCTTTCCCATTGTATATTATGTCAGTACCGAATGCATCTTGTATTTTAAGCGAAATACAGACCTGACTAAATCATTAGGCTTGAGTCGAGTACACCAGAATACGAGAATGGCTTCGATATACGAATACATCGTTCATCTCAGCGTTTTACTTGTAATCTGTCTGTTCTTCGTTCATATCCAGGTAGCTACTCGAATCCTGTGTTCATCTAGTCCGGCGTTGTACTGGTTATGGGCGATGATCATCTATTCCAAGGAGAGGAATACTGTATTTAGTTTGAGCGATGTTCCACACATGACTACCTTTAGTTTTACAATATTTTCTTACTGTCTGATGTATTTCATACTGGGTACGATTTTATTCAGTAATCATTATCCTTGGACTTGAGTTCAAGCTTATACAACTGTGATTATTTTCCTATTAATAAATTCTTTTATAAATCTATAAAACGTATTCAACTGTAACTTTCTGTAATCGGAGATGATTAATAGGTTTAAAGGGGTTGTACTTGATTACTTGAATAACTCGAAAAGTGGCAAAACGCGAGTAAATTATATTTTTTTGATGTAGAGAAAAATGACCAAAAAAAAACACACATATTTCAAACTGAAGTGTATAGATTTTATTTTTTTAAAGTTGGGACTGTTGGCTGCTCAGTATTAAAAGAATTAGTACAACGTTTGCGGTACATAACTGAAGAAGATGCGTTCGATACGTTTGCGATTTCATCGGAGAAGCTCGCTTTGATTTGATTTTTCAAAGTTTCTACAGTAGCTCTGTATTGTTCAGAGAAATATTTTTCGATGTTTCTGCATGATTATTGCAAAATATTTAAGAAGAAAATACTTACGAAACACGAATTTGCCCAAAAATAGCAATTTACGAAATTTTCAACCGTTCAGTAGAACCATAAACGAGGTTTTGGATTTCCATATCTCCCCTTCAGGGACTCTTCCGGAAGGGGATTTTTTTTTGGGTGACTTGCAACTCAAAAGTAAGATCTTCACGTACACCATAAGCACAATTATAATTCCAACTAAACGTTTCTGATTTAGGCTGTCGCCAAGCTTTATGAACTGAGGAAACGTATGTTTGGAAATATGAGTTACAATGAAACTTTTTGAGTCTGCATATGTGGAACAAGTAGAAAATTCTATTTATACAGAGTGTTTCACAGGATACCTTTACGATTCTAAAATTGAAAATCTCGGAAACTACTCGGTGAAAAAATTCAAAATTTTCATTCTAGGTCCTCAATAACATCAATTTTTTGTATTCAATACAACATGCATTATACATATGTTGACTATCAGCGGCGACGCAAGCTCTCAATCTTTTTACTCAATTTTTGAATACTCGATGCAAAACAATCCGTCTAACTATCGATATTTTATCGGTAATTCGCATTTTAACTTGCTCCAAATCTCGAGGGCAGTCTGTGTATACACGATCGACTTCAAACATTCCCACAAATAAAAATGTGGAGCCGTCAGGTCGGACGAATATGGTGGCCACTCCATTTCCACAAGCTTTGAGAAAAACGGCCACTGAAAGCTCAACGAAGAATATTCAAGGTCTCGTGGATGGTATGGCACATTGTTCCATGCTCCGTCTTGTTGAAGTCGATCGTAAAGGTCTGCACCAAGTCAGAAAGGTAAGAAGGTGTTTATTGCGTCCGTGTACCTACCGCCCAGTATTGACATTTCCATCATCAAAGAAAACGGGCCAATAATCCCCCATGATACAACATTTGCCCATACAGTCACGCATTGATTGTCTAAGTATTGCCTGTCGGAGCCCAGTAGCGATAGAGTTCTGCTTGATAACAATTAACAACACCCACGAGATGATAATGTGCTTCATCTGTCATTAAAATTTTGTTGAGTTGATTTCTTCATCTTCAATATGAGGGTAAAATTGATGTTATTGGTTGCCTAGTATATGTAGAAACCGTCACTTTCGCGATATTTTTATTTTTCATTGAGATTTTCAATTTTAGAATCGTCAGTTTCCTGTGAAACATCCTGTATTTCTGTAGTTATTCTATCGATTGAAAATTTAAAATTATTACATTGCAAACAAAAGGAACGTACAAAATCTGAGTTGAAACTCACAACGTTTCTTTAACTTGTATAAAATATCAAGTTGTTGGTATGTTTTTGTGAAAGACAAATGTTACAATTCTCACACCAATTTCTTTTGGTGTGACAGTGCATTTATGTTCCTAACTACCTTACATCTTATGATGTAATGCTGCAAATTTTAATCGAATTTAATTTCAAAATTTATTCATTTTTCTTTTACATATTAATAGATGTGTACCGATATTTCAAAAGGACCCATTTGGTCAGTGCCGAGAAGGGTATAGATTTTATTTTTCAAAAATCAAAATAAATTTCCAGTGCTCTCCAGTGGATCTCAACAGCGTTTGAGTGTGAAGCTGTCCATGAAAGCTTCACATTCGCGCACCGTTTAGATCAATTGGAAAACTTTGGAAGATTGTGCCAATTTTTGAAAAATAAAATCTACACCCTTCTCGGCACCGACCGAATGGGCCCTTTTGAAATATTGGTACACAGATGAGTATGATACCCTAAATAACCGGTAGCCTTTTTTAAATCTGTTGGAACAATTGAAACGCAGAATAGGTCGTACAATTTACAAATATAAACATAAACAACGATCGAATTTTTGAAGTTTTCATTCGATTCAAACAAATTCAAGTTTAACTAATTTCAATAATCAATTTCCAATCCACCTAAAATGATACATAATAGTCTCCATTCGGTTGCGGACCCCATCAGGAACTTTTTTTCTCGAAGCAGTAGGTTGGCAATCTTGTATTTCGATGTCCCCGTAGACGATTTCATGGTCCCAAGTACATTGTAACCCAGGCTTAACCGTCTCCCCTATCTGGTCGACTTAATGCATTGCATGAATCCGCAAAGTTGTCGAATTACGTCGAGCTATGCGCGTTTAATTAAAGGCTTCGTAACTTTAGTTCGCTTCAATTTCGCGAATGCCATTGAAAAATATGAAATTGATTCGATCATTTGGATTGCAGATTATTCGCCTGTCTCGTACGATGCTATGCTAATGATGGCAACTATGGCAACCAACGACAACGCGACTCCTCCGATAGAGAATTTTTTGAGTATCCGCTTCAATAACCCTGACCGGTTGCAGGAATTGGCTTGTGTCGTCGCGTCAACTTCGATATTGTTTCGTGAAATGGAAGTATATGGTCGAATTAACGTCATTCCATACTATCAGGTGACTTATGCAGACCCGTACATCCGGGGGATTGTCAACCTACCTTCAGTTTTTTGGCGAATGATTCGCGATTGTAAGAAAAAAGTAGCTGATTCATTCGATACATGGTGTTCATATCTCTACGTGTATATTTTTCCTCATCGAGATCTAACCGATATAGGGTTCGTTTCCAAATTAATCGATTTTATTTGTTGGCGTACCGATGGAACTATCGATAATAAGCGAACGGCGTTGAATGTGATCGAACTCGATGTGTTAAACAAGGAAGAGAAATATCGAATCGCGTGTTTGTATTGTTTGATCGACGACGTCAGAAAATTATGGCCGATAACAACGAATCTCCAGGATCATCCGATGATTCGGTATTGGAATTCTCAAATGAGTGGCGAGCAGTTCGCGATGCCAGTAAATCGAGAATCAAGCTGTGTGGAGGCTTTTTTGCTGAGGTACAATCATGCCGATACAATATCGGCGTTCGATTATCTTTGGGTATTTTTGACTGACGACGAACAAGTGCAGAAGGTCATTAATTTGGCGAGTTATCGTGCACGCCCTAACTACCTGAAACACGCGTTGTGTATATTGAGCGAAACACAACTGCTGCGTGTGATGATGTCGAATGCTGAAGAAATTTTTTGTCATCTGTATATTTACAAGGCAATGGACTTGATAATGCGGTTGTGGAATTGGGTGAAGAACGTCATCACAAATGATATGTTCTATCGAGTATTTCACATGTTTTTGACTCGCTTTAGTACTGTTGGGCATGGTTTGGCTTATGATATATGGATAAGTGCTCCGAGAACGTTGAAAAATCATGTATTAAACGATCATTTTGAAGAAGTACTGGAAATTTTGTACGCCCCTGATGAGGATACGTTGGAAGGATTGAGCAAAGATGTTAGATTGTTGATCGAGTTGTTGAAAACGAGAGATGCCGAAATGAGAGAACGTATTTGGCGGGAGAATTGGAGTGATATAATCGTTGGCGTGTCTCGCGAATATTTGCAGCAAATCATCGAATTGTGCCTTGAAAGTAATGAAGTAATTTCGTTTAAAAACACCCACCTATGTAATTACCCCGAAATCGAAAAATATTCTATGACGTTGGTGGACGGAATTTATTTCGATGAGTTGAGTGAATTTCTTCGCTTCTGTTCCGACGATCCCTATGATATTTTCAATTTGAGAGTGGCCGTTTTGAAATCGCGAATTATGTTCGAGATTTACACTTCATTTTGGTATAGAAGTGAAATAATAACATCTTTCGAAACGTTTTTCAATGAAACGTTTTCAGATACTGATCAGTTGAATACGTATAAAAGAAATCTGATCATGGGTGAGCAAATGATGGAATATTTTAAGCATTCTTTGCGGTCTTGGGACGTACGGGATATTATTCATATAGTCGACTTTTTCATATCTTTGGAGTCTGACCTAGTGGTGGTTAAAAGCAAACTATTTGAATTGAGTAGCGATATCGTTATTTCCGGTGAATGGAGATGGATGGATGCGGATACTTTTGATGAGTTTTTCAAATGGTGCCTGCATAACGACACTGAGGCGGTGGAGAATTTCAAGCTGATATTACCCGTCGATCGGATTTGTAAAAAGATGCTGGAGAGGTGTGCATGGGAAGCGGAGCGATTACAAGAACTCGAAATTTTTCAAACAGATTGGGTAATTCAGTTTAAAATTTTTGGAATGTGTTTTCATAAGTTGGAAGGTTTCCTGGATTGGATTTTCCCATCGAAAAAAGCTGCACAAAATTTCAAACTTGGTAAAATAAACGCCCATAAAAGAGTCGAACCGATTAGATTGTTACTGGAATCGAATCAAAATGCGATAATCGATGCGTCTTTGGAGTGGTTTTTTAATAACGACGAGTCTCTGATGGAGCAGTTCAAGTCTTCTTTGATTCGTAACTTGAATGATGAGCGGTGTGCTGAGAGAAGTAGTGATTTTAGCTCCAGGTGTAAAATGCCTTTTTTGAATTAATTATTAGTCCTTTTTGTTCATTGTTGATTTTTTACGTTTTATGTTTACCTCGATGTTGTAATTTTGTCATATGTATTTGTACATGTGTGGTGTGTTCAATTTTCATTACTCGTTTCTGAATATCACTTCATTTATTCCTACTTTTGTTTGATTTTCGTTATCGTACCGAATAAATTCAGTCATGTTTTTGAATTGTTTCAATTTATTCTGTAATTATTCGTTTGACAGAATGATTTTTATTATTTTTTTTGGCTTTTGGAATATTTTCCTGGGAAATCCGGCGATAGAGTACTTCCATGTTATTGTTACTTACCCGTTGATCAAATTTTCATGGCGAACTATTACACCCAAAAAAAGAGATAATCTTTGAATAATCTAATTGATAGTCTTAATAGATAATGCATACCTGAATGAACTAATAAAAAATGTTAGTACAACTAGTTACCCTTCTTTGAGAATTGAAGGGGCAAATTTAATTCGAAAATTTATAATTTTCAAAGTTGAATGAGCCCTCAAATTTAAGAAATTCGAAGTGAGTTTTTCCCTTCAATGTTGAAGATGCGTGATTTGTTATAGTTTGTATCATTCATTTAAGCGGTATCAAACTTTTTCTCTATTCAGTATGAATTTTTTTTTGAAGTTGCGAAATAGTGAATTACGAGTATAAAAAATGGAACTCGGAAGGAACATAAACGAATGAGTTACTAAAACGATCAAGATAATAGGGGAAAAAATGAGCTGCCCGATCAGCGTAATCCTATTTGAAGTTACGTGATTTCAAGAATTGACCCCCCCCCCCAACTAAACTTGAATAGGGCCGTTGACAGTACCTACTTCCTCCTCATTTATGTGACATTCGAGGGAAGAAATTACTCTATAGTAGTAAAAAAAAGTCGTTCTTGAATTATCCATCTGGTTCAAATGACTCAATTTTGCGATAATCTATTTTAGTTGCATCAGTTTGAAATTCTGGGTAATTAATGCATTTGATATGAAAGCACATCTGTATCTCGAACAGCCACATCGTCAACTGTACTATTATCATAACTTTTGAAAATGAGAATACGATGCTATAAAGCAATGAAGGTAGTCTCAGTATTCAAGTCGGCATCTTGTTCCTCTGTTCTTTCAAAATACTTACTCTTGTACAATATTATGGCAATCAGAATTAACTATTTCCAACTACCCCCCCCCCCTACGCTCTGTGCGTTTTTCACTATATCGCTTGAATATTCAACCTCCAAAATTTGCAAAAAAACCAATGATGTCTGCGATGAATTTGTTTCAGATAATTACCTATTCCTCCAGTTCAGAAGGATTGGACGGTAAATCAGCGAGATAATATTCAATAGAGATTCTCCTCGTCCCGCTGCATTTGATATTCAAATCATTTTTCACGTTGATGAAATCCCTCTTCAATACTTTGAAACTTCAACTCGATCGAATTCACACATTAGTGTAATCATGAGCACAGATGTGGAATATATTCGGAAGGTTGGTGCCGAATTGAAAAACCCGCAGTACCCGCTGAAGAGAAGGTTCAGGGCTCTTTTCACGCTGAAAAACTTGAAAAACGACGAATCCGTGGAAATGATTAGTCAATGTTTCAACGACAAATCGGCTCTATTGAAACACGAACTGGCTTACTGTTTGGGTCAAATAAATCTTTCGTCAGCAGTTTCCACCCTAATTCGAGTTTTAGAAGATGAAACGCAACAGCCTGTTGTTCGCCATGAAGCTGGTAAAGTAGCGCACTAAACTACATCTTTGGTCTCATGGTGTGGCGTTTTTTAATATTCTTTTTCACGAAACCGGCTGATTTTCCCTCTTTGTTACACATTTTTGTAGCTGAAGCTTTAGGAGCAATCGGTGATAAAAGGTCAATTGACGTGTTACGCAAGTATGAAAAGAGCGATATCCCAGAAATAGCGGAAACTTGCGAAATAGCGTTAGGGCGTCTGGAATTTTTGGACCAAGGTGGTGTAATAGACCCCAATGTTTACGGTACCGTTGATCCTGCCCCTCCGAGTGACTCGAAAGACCTACCAAACTTGATGGAAATGTATTTGAATGCAAATCTGAGCATTTTCGAACGTTATCGAGCCATGTTTGCGTTGAGAAATTTGAACACCGATTTTAGCGCCGAAGGAATCACGAAGGGTAATGGCGATTTTGAAAAAATGATCAATATTTCATTCTTGTTTACCAATTACATAATCATGTTGTTGATACATTTATGTATGTGGCGGTTGTTAGGTTTCAATTCGAAGAGTGCGTTGTTTCGTCACGAAGTTGCTTTCGTGTTGGGACAGTTGCAGAATCCTGTTACCATTCCGGCCTTGTTAAAAGTAGTAGAGGATGAAGGAGAAAGCAACATGGTCAGACACGAAGCTATCGAAGCTCTCGGTTCAATCGGTACTCCGGACTGTGTTGAAATTATTCGTAGATTTGCTAATGATTCCGACGATTTGGTTCGTGAAAGTTGCCTTGTAGCTTTAGATATTCAAGAATATAATCATTCGTCTGAATTTCAACCTTTGGATGGAGGAGACTCCTGAGCCATGTTTACACATTACCTCTGTTGTTAATATACTTATTGATGTTGCTTGATTTTATTATTATCACACCGAAATAAATTCTTTTTTGTCTTGGAAATATTTTCAATGGATTTGATGACGTGGCATGAGAGAAAAAAGAACACCTCACATTTTGAATTGGTTTTTTACCGTGATCGCCTGCTTTATCGACTTTTGAATATTATATCGGCCTCGTTTTCTAGGCAGTGCAGATTCAATTTCTTTCAGCTGTTTGTTTTTATTCCGTTCAGAAAGCTGAAAAATCAAGTTTAGTCCTGATATAGTGATAGTAGTAATAGATAGCAGTGGTAGAAAGTAACTAATTACTTTTGACGGTAAGAAGTTTTGTCTAGCGGCTCATAAAAAGGGAATCAAATAATTATTCCCAGGGAGGGGAATAATTTCCTGATACCTAACTAGCTCTGGAGGCAGGCTCTTTCTATTAACGAACCACTATCATTTATAAAAGTTGAGCTTTACGTACCATTAAATAAAACTCGAAAGAACATGTATAACTCGCCTATATTGTATTTATACAACTATACATGAAAAATACGTAAATCACAGTAGCCAAAAGAAGATTTACATAGAAATGCATCTCGAATGAACAAATATTCGATTATGCAGTATAATAAGCAACAGTTGACAACACGTAGATACTTAGTAGTTGTCAATTAAGGCAATAATATAGGTATGAACATAGACACGATAAAATTATGTCTACTCACTATTGGTTAGTCGTAATATTAATTAGGATTAATTAATAAAAGGAGTTAACCGCAGCAGAGTGCCAGACTCTACGAGTAAGCTTTTTTCATTACTTACCCAGAACTATTCACGTTAAATTATCTCTCCTGTGGACTCACCAATACCAGGTCCGATCGATAATTCTGTTAAGTCTGAGGAATACATTTTAAATGAGATCACAGCCCCAAGATCCGGATTATGGGACGTGATCTAAAATACCATAAAAACGATATAACGAGACGACGTATCTCACGATTTACATTACGTTTAAAAGACATACAAATTCACACCGAACAAGCGGGTAATACTTAGAATAAATTGCAAGAAGGATACTGTGTAACCCATTGAACGATATGAACAATCGTTTTGGTGACGAGAAGTTCTACCCTGGCCAGACGTAAAAGATCAAGTGAGAATCGAGTGCGGTTCGCCTAGAGACGAGCCCTATGCGAAATCGGAAAAGTCCTTGACTGACGTCAAAGCTTACACACACACACACACACCATAAGTAGTAGAACAATACATGAAAATATCATGAACCAGTATAACGAAAAGATACATTAATACCCGCGAGTATAGTGGGTATTAGAATACACACGATACGCGGTTAAGGCATTCCTGCTCCTCACATATGCCCCCCATAGTCTCGCTCAATGAGCCAAGCCATCGGGGGAGAGTATGGAAAAGGAAGAGGAAAAAGGAATGAGAGTGGAATGCCTAACTAAAACCCCCCTCTGCTCCCCTGTCCTATCTGTATCCACTGAGGGACACCACCTGCCCCTCCCTAGTCTGCAGCGATGGCTACAGGCGTTTTTGAAGTGACGCAAAAAGGAAGTCCAAAAAAGAGAAACTAAAAGGCAGGCAATTACAAAGTGTGCTGAAAGTTGTGGGCATAATCACTGCAACAGCAAGGGTTGAGTGAGCAAATCAGTGAATAATTTACCACTGAGAATGATAATAAAATGCTACAACAACGACAGCAACACTAACAGGGTCGAAAAAAGAGAGAAGGCTACTAATTAAAGGTAATAAAAGAAAGGCTGTGCGCTCAAAGGCGTCTTTTAATTAAGCAAATAAAAGTGTCATTTTTGTCTTCGTCAGTGACGGAAAAAAGAAAAAAGTGGCTCAAAGGCACACGAAAAAATTCATAAAATCCATAAAATTATAACAATGTAAATATTTTTGAATACTGCAGTGAATTAAAAGGTCAAATAAAGATAAAGGTTGCTTAGAAGAAGACGATAGCAACATTAAATGTGAACCAGCATCAGAATCAGCATCCAAACAGAAAGTAAACACAGTGAAGGAATACTTGGGATGTGATCTGGCACAGCAAAAGGGTACAAGCGATTTGTGCCTGACTTTTGCGAGTTCATCTCGAAGCATCCGTTACACCAGCTTCTTCAACAAATTTGTGTAAAATGTACTGCAGTAATCAATTACGTTAATCAAAAAAGAAAATTACTAAAATGACAAAGAATTATGCAAATTGCACAGTAAGCGAATTACAACAAAAAATTGCGTCGCAATCAGAACGATCTGAATAATAAAATGAAAGCGATAATGAATCCAGAATTCAAGTAAATTTTATGTGGATTCCTAAGCACGTGTAGCAGAATACACTAATCTAACATTTGAGTAGGAACCGAGTCAAGAAAACGGTCAAAAGGACGGAACGAATTTACGAAGGCACATGGAAAAAGAAAATAGAAGTTTACGTAAATATTTTGAACGTGACTGGAGCGCCTTTGTATCATGTATACGAGCAAAGTAAGCAATCTTTTGTGTGTGTTTGATTTTTAAAGCATATTTAAGAGAAAAGGATTTTCTTCTTCTTTTTCATTTTTAACTAATAATGTCTACATTTTCACAAAGCTCCATCTGGAATTAGCCAAATTTGTTTCCATTTAAGCATGAGCTTCCTTCTCAGAAAATGTAGAGAGAGACTTAATTTTTCTTTTATTTTACGTTAAAATTTTCAATTTTTGTGCAGTTAATATTTTATTTTTTCGAGTTTACGAATCGATGAATTCTTGACAACTTTAACTTTAATCTTTTTTCAAAAAATTTAAACGAACCAATATGCATAAAAAATTCTAAAAGGGTTCGAATATCCTCGCGTTATTTAAGGAATGTAGATTTTTATTCATTCGTCATATTTCCAAAAATAGAAGAAACTATTTGATTTAATTGACGAAGAAGGATATTTTTCGAAAACAAGAAGCGAATTGCGAGAATCTAAAACGCAAATCCATTCCAAATTCCTAATATTTTTAAACGGTTGTCAAGTATTTAAAACGTAAATTCAATTTTTTCTTTTCGATTATTCGATCATATTGAAAATTCTAACTCGTAGTTTATTCTTTTGTCAATATATATATTTTTTATTTATTATTGAAGAAGAAGAAAAGGTTTCTCGGTTGAATTAAAGGGTATTAATGATTCTCATAAGGGGTCATAAATGCACCAAATGCATGACTGATGACTGATTTGCATCAGTTGCATAACACTTCATCGTGATGAATATGATGAAGACAACGAAATTTGAGAATCGTAGTAATTGATGATGAAATGAAATCATCATCGAAATCTCCGTCTGCGGTCGAAGAATATATTGATTGATCGCAACGACGGGTAATTATGAAAAAATGTCATTTAGATTCCTAGAAATGAATGACGAAGAACTGAAAAAGTGCTTCTTAACCTTATCTGCGCCTTTTATCTGAACTGGAAAAATCAGTGCCGGATGGCAAATTTGCGAAAAAAGACGAAGAATTTTTGAAGTACGTCTTCTGTCCATGTAATGAAATATATTGAAATTTTGGTCGCAGAAAGGAAAAAGAAGTATAAGAAAAGATTATGAACTTTTCCGCGGAGAAAACGTTCAGCAATGAACAGCAAAATTTCGCTAATACCACAAAAGATGTAAACGAAATCCAGTTTGCGCGTTTTGGACGACTTGCTAGATTCGCTGACCATTGAAGAAGTGGACGAAAGACTTTACAGCTGCATCAGCAGAAAACTGATACCAACTGCAAAAGTACCGAATCATTTGAAGTCAAAAAACAAGTTAAAAGTACCGCGAAAAAATCCAACCAATATCGTAAAGATATTAGTAACGAAGCAGTCAAAAAGGAATCTGATTTCTGTAGCTGAGAAGAATTCGACGAATCAAAGTCGAATTGTAGTTATGCAAGTAAGTAATCTTTGGCCTTTGGTAGATTCTTGATTAATAAAATTTCTCGCTTGTTTGATGTTTAAAAATATGTCTAATTTTTGATTTTTGTTTTTTATGAGAATTTCTCAATTACAAGTATGACGAGTTTCCAAAAGCCGGAGTCTTTTTTATGAACTTATAAATTTGATTTAACGTCATCTTGCTTTAATGGGACTATTTTATATGTAAAAAAAAAATATAACCTGTATCAGGTGTGACGATTTGAAGGGGATTGATAGGAAAAGAAAGAATTTTAAAAAGCACTTAAAAATATATGTACATGATCAAGAAGCTTTACGTCACCCTGGTGGCAAGAAATTTGGACTAAATCTAAGTTTTTGAGCCAAAGTTTTAACAATATTTGAAATTTAGCTTATATTCTAGTGGCTTTGGGGTTAACAACTTTTAATGGGCATACGTTTAACCGTAAGCATAATTTTAGATTAACTTATAAAATATAGAATGCTGTGGAAAACAGAAAAATCACACACATACACGCATATACAATACATGAAATAAAATCAGAAATGCAAAGAAATAATGAGACGTAGCAGCAGAACGATGGTGTTATTTCGAATCGTCGTCAATATTATCACTCTATGGAGAGTATCGTTCGAATCGTTAAGCGCTGGACTTTTCATATCGTCGAGTATGGTGTAGCTATTTCTCGTACAGCAAACAAAAAGAGCATTAGAAAAAAGTAAAAAATAACCTATTAAATAAGGGGAATCATGCAAAAGTAGCAAAAAAAAAAAACAAAAAAAAATAATGATTCCTGAAATAAAAATAATTAAACAAAATACACGCAAATGTACAACCATATACAAGTTACAAGCTAAGCGAAATTTAAACAATTTTGCCTTTCGGCGATACTTCTATACTTTACTCCTCATTTTCCGGAGGTGCGGGGTCATGAATGGTCGTATTCGTGAGGACTTCGATTGCCTCAGTGATCGCATCCTGTGCTGCCTCTTCGTTGGAAATTTCCTCTCGCCATGTCGCAGAACGTGTTGTAGCTGCGTTTCTAGAGGTGGAGGGTTGAGAAATATTAATTGTAAAAAGGTTTAAACTTCGAACCTGACGTTGTGACATTTCGTTGAGCGTAGGCACAGTGCCGGGTGTAGTTTGCTCCTTATGCAGAGCTTTGTGCATGATGGTACGAAATAGCTCTGCTCTCGCCTCAGGATCCTCTACGTCGATCGTCATGGGTTCTTGTGAGTTACGTCTGATCTTTCCGATCTTACCCACATGACGATAGTCATCGGCGGTTTTTTCCGGACGTTTATCAGCCATTAGGGCTGCTCGTGACGTTGACGGCTGTGCTTCTAGGAGTCTCTGTAGCTCAGAAGAGTTCTCGTTAGTATTATTATTATTATTCGATTCATTTGAGCGAGTCGATTGAGGAGGTGTAATAGGAGCAACAGCAGGAGGAGGAGGATTGTCATCTTCGGAGTCGGAATCGATATTAGCCTGGGCCCTACGAACAATAGGGGGAATAAAACGACGTCGTATGAGACGAGCCGTCTCATGGTAGTAATGAGTGGGGAAAAAGGGACCTAATTCATTACATCCACTACGTTGTTCGTGTATGGTTATGAAATCTTCAGGAATTCGGGTAATGGTGCCTTCTAAAATACCAGCCCAATTAAGGGACAAAATTTCGGAAATTACCACATATGGAGTGCGATGGTTCGAGGGTTGAGGAATGAGGGGTAAGAGAATTACCTCTCGAACACCTAAGTTTTTGAACAATTCCATGAGAAGTTTGAAATCTCGATAGAATATCTCGTAAGTGGTGCCTTTGTAGACGTCAAAATTGCCTATCGACAACATGATTTGTCTAGGTAAATGTTCGAAGGTCATAATATATTGTAGGAGTTCAGCCAAGTATAAGTCTCGTCTGTATAAGTCCGTATCTAAACGGCTTTCATACACGCGACTATTGCTTAAGTATCTAGCCATTCCTTCAGCGTGCCCATCCCCCATCAAGAGGATGTTATACGCAAAGTAGGCTATGATATAGGTATCAATGTCTAGCTCATATCCTACCGCCGTAAAGTAGTGAGGATACGAGTCAATCGGGTAATAAGGATGTCGTCGGAGATAACGACGATGATGAGCACTTTTATTTGCAAAAGTCCTCCTCGTAGGCGGACGTCCTCGCGGGCGTTTTGCCGGTTGAGTAGGATTCGGTTAAGTAGAAGTACTCGGCTGATTTTGAGCTACTGATGGCGGAGGTGGTGGAGGGGAAATCTTCACCGAAGAGTCGTCAGTAGAAATTGCACTATGTGGTCTTTTCGGTGTACTTCCAGTCTGAGTGGGAGCTGGAGCAGGTACCGAAACTGGAGGGTTTGAAACAATAACAGAAGCCGAATGGGATGAGGTTGTCGGGGGTATATTACGAATTGAAACCAGAGCTGGAACCGGAGTTCTAGGTGGCTCAGGTCGAATAATCGGGGGTACCATTGAAGTAGGTACACGGTTCATTCGGGGTTGATTTGGAAAATATTCGGCATTAGGGGGTATCCTTGAATAAGGAGGTGGATGCTCGTAAGCAGGTGGGCGCATGCTCAAATAAGAGGTATTTGAGGTTATGCCCGAAGTAGAAGGAAACGAAGGATTGAAGGTTGATAAATGGTTCCCATGGCGGGGTTCCATTACAGAGTTGTAGCGAGCGAAGAGCGTCGCATACTCTCTCTGAAAATGCTCAGCTTGATTTCTCAAGATTGCGTTTTCACGAATAAAGGTATTTTCCAGTCTAGTCAAGTAGTCGTGTTGGGCTGTTATCTGGCTCGATAATTGTGAAATATGAGCATCGATAACGGTTTGTACTCTGAATAACCGAGTACGATGATTGACACGGTAGTATCCATTCGAATTTAAGGGGCGATGGCAGTCTTCTGCCGGACATTGGAAAATTCGATTACCATTTTCGTCAATCTGACGAGAATTACGATAATACGTGACCAGGCAGGAATGATGAAAAAGATGATGACAGATGGTGATAACTAAGAAGTCACCTATCGGAGGAGGATCGATGCCTGGCAAAGCCAGGGACCTATCACAGGCTTCACAAAGAATTTCACGATAGGAAATCGACATCATTTACGCGGTTTACGAGAGAAAATTCGCAATTTAGTAGTGTGTTAAATTACGTACGTAATAAAAGTCACACTCAAGGTTTCGAAAGTACATATATAAAGCAGAAATATGATGATCGCGAGATTCGGGTAAAAAGTCGTTGAATGCTTACCAGGATACCTCTTTACTGGAACTCGTCGTCGCACATAATAAGCTGTGGTTGACGATTGGAATTGCTTCGTCTTAATTTTTCAGACGAAGAAATACAGAGGATCGAAAAAATGTCCCCACCTTTAGCACATAAAATTTCAAGCGACCAATGTCGAAAACGGACGCTGGTGTGCTTTAAGGAAGAGGAACGAAAGGGTATTTCGAAAAAATCGTCGTGATTTTTATGAGAAGAAAGAGAGAAATAAATGTGCGAGAGAGAACGAAGTATGTTTTCGAGTTTTTAATAGCTACGCCGCCTCCTTCTAAAATAAGGAATTTTAGAGAACTGGCAACGTTCGTCTGGATGTTACCATCTCGACGAGGTAAATTAATCGAAAAAGTGATTAATTTGCAGAAAAATTCATGCGAAATACATCAGAGGTATCGTGGAGAAAATTGCATTCATAAATGGTACTGAAAACTGCATAATACGTGGGCGAATTGTTAATTCATCGTATTATTTTCATTCGCGTAGTTGACAAATATTATATAAATCGCTCGTGGAAGGTATCGCGAGGTAGGCCTATGCCTGTATCAGCGCTTTTTACGAGCGTGTCGAATGTGTTTACATTCGTAAATTTTTGGGCAAAAAGGTTAGCTGAAGCGCGAAGTAGTGATTAACAACTTTGTAATAGGAGACCGCGATGCGTATGTATGCGTAAGTCGTAGTTTCGTCGCTCAAGGTTCTCTTGGTTAATGAATTACCAGAGGATTGACGAGATTTGTCGTTGTATTGGTTAATAAACATCGCGTGAAAACAATGAAATATCAATACACATGACAAATAAGATCTCACGTAGGCAACAAAATCTAGTTTTGGAAGTACAAAGTTGTTTTGGCAAAGCACAAAGTCTAAACGAGTATATATACTGGAGAAGATGGCTTTCATGGCGAGCATCTTTATGGAGATTTGAAATACCAAAAGGAATGAAAATTGGATCAGGTTGCTGCTGGATGATATTTGGCAGAGAATGAATCGAATGAAAATGTCATTATATTAAGGGATAGAAAAATAAAATACATAGCTTGTAAAATATAATGGTTGACTATTTACATATCATCTCGGCGAAATATTACCAAGGCATTACGCGACATACAGTGTATATACACAGTACTTACCGTCGCGTAGTCTTTTCGTTGGTGAATGGACAGGTATAGGCGGCAAAAGGGTGTTTGAAAGAGACCGCGCAGCATATCTGTCTTCGTAATCGTAGCAACGGGTTTAAAGTCGTAAAAGTCATCGCGTCGAGTAATCACGGCTACTGTTTACATAGGGGTTGTTTACCTATGTGGTTAATTTATATAGACGCGACGAGTCTTTTCGTAACATATGGCGAGGGTGTAACCTCGCTTTATCGTGCTAAATATTACACGAGTGAGATGGTATTTTTATGTACAAGTAGCTCGCAAGTATTACAAGCTGGGTGATTTTTTCGATACATAAAAAATGTAAAAAATACCATGGCGATTTGTTCAGCATTGGGAAGTGAATTATATTTGAAGTGGACGATTCTCATATGGCCTATTTCCGCATAGGTCATTCGTATAGTAAATAGAATAGATGAATTTTGTAAGCTGATTCGTAGATATAGATGTTCCAGGGTATATGAAAGTATATAAGAGCTAAATTATTCAGGTGTAGGGCATATGTATTTTGATTAAACATCTGAACAATTTTGGCTATCTAGTTTTCTATGGTAAAAGGAAAATAGGTGATGAGAAGTACTTGGACACAAGACACATGTATTTGAAATTGGTATCCAAGTGCTTTCATTTATTTATCGAGGGGTGTAGTCCTCGTCGTCTGATTTTTCATCGGGAGTCATGTCATAAAATCTCGCATAAGGTTCTTGATCGTCGTCGGAAACGTAGTTTATAAATTTCAACTCTAGCTGTTTTTTCCCTGTGTCGAAGCTTGAACGCATTTGCCTTGTCGTAATTCGATCTGCACGTGTTCCCGAAGGTAAGGAAGTAGAGCGTTTTGCTTGCGATCGAGTTGTACGTTTTATGACAATAAGCTGTTGAGAATCTGGTTGAGAGTCGATGTATCCAGAATCAAGCATTGAATTCTGAGATGTTGTAGAATTTTGAGATTCAAATTCGGGTGTATTTTGCGAGATGATTGAATCGTCAGTTTCAACTGGATTATCTGAACCAAGGTCAAGGCTGTTTTGAGAATTTTGGGATTCTGATTCTGATTGATTTTTTCTAGGTCTTCCTCTTCTCTTTGGGAGGGTTTGAGGTGATTCAGATGCCCCATTCGAAGTCGAAGCTGAGGGTTGAGATAAAGTTGATCCTCCTGGAAGTCGTTTGTCCAAGGTTGTTTGCTTTTCACGCTTGTTTCGAACATTACTGCGTCGATCACGAGCTGTTTCGACGACTTCTTTTAGCACAATTTGCGATGCACGTTTGAAATCTTTTCTACTTATGACGATTTCTGGAGGGTTGTCGTAATCAGAATCTGAGTCTTGCACTTCTTCCTCACTCTCTTCTTCGTATTCTTCATTCTGATAGTCGGTGAGGAATTTTTTAATTCGCTGCTCAAGTGACCTGAGATCAAGACTGGATTTTAGACACGATTCTGTTTTTAATTTTTCCAGGTTTTCTTTCGTGATAAAGAGGGTAAGTTGGCGAATGTTGGCGACGCGATCGATGTCTGAGTCATAGGTGGGTTTCAAAAGATAGCAATTGTGGCCGTTTCGTTGAACCACAATGAAAGGTCCTGTCTTTTTCTGGTAGAGCTTTCCAGAAGTACGTTTTGCATAGGATGATTGGCGGTGATTTGCCATAAGTACCCAGTCGCCTTGTTTGAAAAAGGTAGGATCAGGATGACATTTATTGAAGGCATATTCGTCTTCGATCCTTTTGAGTCTACGTTTTTCGCGAATGAAAGTTTCAATTACTTGACGAGGAGTCATTTCATTAATTCTCGTTTCAGTATGTTCAATAGTATAGACCGCTTTTTTAGCTAAAGAATCCACAATGATATTCGTGAATTCATGTTTCCTTGCGAATACATGAATAAATTCAACTTTGTCGAATTCTTTACTTAGCTTTAAAATTTCTTTGAATAAGTCTTCGTGGTGTACAGGTTTGTTACGCGAGTTTTTCCAATTATTGGTTTGCCAAAATGAACATGTATTTGTCAGAGCTTTAATCGCGTAGTTCGAGTCGCTAAGCAGTTTAACTTTTTTAATCTCGTTTGCTCGAAGTACCTCAAGAGCAACTCGAATCGCAATCAATTCGGCGAGATTATTAGAACTTGGATATTTATCATGAGTGATACGTTCTGAAATATTCAAAACTGAATCCGGTGCGAAGCAAATACCTATACCCGCAATTGCGTTCGCGTCTCCATTTTTGGAACAAGCACCATCAGCGGTGACTCGAGCGTAACCGTCAGTGTCAATTACGAGGTCAATGTCTGGATTTAATTTCTCTTCCAGGCATCTTGCAGAGGTAACCGATGGTAAATCGCGTTTTGACATTTTTTCTTGAATTTTAGTAAGTTCTTTCTCAAAATTGAACTTTGAGCTTTCATGAGGGAGCTGCAAACTGATAGTATCTGCAATGCCCCAGGCCTCATTAGGCTTAAAACCAAATGATGTTGGAGAATTATTAAGCTCGTTCTCAATTTCGATTATGAGATCTTGCCAATCGCGATGCGAACGAAACGGATCGTAAGTTTTATTTATTTTGACTCGAAGTTTATCGCCTATACATCTCATCGTTCGTTCAACAGATGAGGATTGTGGATTGTAGGCATTCGTATGAGCAATTTGAATTTGAAATGAATCGAGTAAGTCATGCCAAGCGTTTGAGATAAATTGAGTGCCATTATCTGTGATAACCTTTTTGATTTTGACCTTATGGCTTTCGATATCGAGAATTACAGTTTGCATTTGTTGACAAACTGACCTCTTCTTAATATTAAAGAGGGTTCGAAGCCATGTACGGTTGGTAAAAACATCTTTTACGACTAAAAGATATTTAGGGTCGTTTTTTAGCGCTGGTAAAGGCCCAAATAGGTCAACAGATAAGACATCAGCAAGAGAATACGCTTCGATTTGTGCATATTCGAGTGTTTTGTGCGTCGCGTAATTTTTATTTACTTTACAAACGATACACATGTTACAAATATCGCGAATGTACGCGAGTGAGTTGTTGTGGTAATAAATGCGTCGAAAAATTACGTCAAGCTTTGCTGCTCCTATGTGTCCATATGCACAGTGGAGATAATCAACCGTATCGAAAAATAAAACGTTAGGTAGGCAAGGTACTTTTGAACCATTTTTGAGTTTTCTATATAGGATTTTTTCACCTATAGCATTCTTTATAATTTGAAATTTCGTGAGCTTTATTTTTTGAATGTCACGTTGCTTTTTATTGTTCGGTGGAACACGTTCCTCAAGGATTTCTACGAGGCGTTTGCACATCTCGTCGTCTTTTTGAAATGACGAAATGTCCCTGAGACGTTGATGAAGCGTAGGTATATTTTCAGTCAAAAATTTCAACTCATAAGGTTCAATAGCGGTTTCGAATTCGATTTCCTCTTTTTCAGACGAAATATTATCTGAATCGGACGAGGAATCTTGTTCAATTTGCTCAGTGGCTTCTGTTCTAAGATGGCCAAGATAGCTGATCTCAAGTTCAGGAGCTTTTATACGGTATAAAGCATTATTAGAATGGGTCATATCATAAATCAGATCGTAGCAATTTAAGACAGTGATCCAATGCGCAGCTTTTCGATGTGTTTGCGCAATTTCTCGAAAGCGATTAATTATAGGCAGAAGATTAGATCTAACGTGAATGCGGCGTCCATGGAGCCACATTTGAAGCTTTTGTACGCATTTCACGAGACACATTGTTTCTCGATCGAAAAGAGTAAAGTTCGTTTGGTGTTCTTTGAAGGCTATAGATACGAACAAAATTATCCGTTTTTCTTCACCTTCCATGTAGAACAGAACTCCATTCATCGCATGATCGGATAGTTTCGTATCGAGGTACAAGTCTCCAGTTTTGGGAGCTTGTTGAAGTTTAAAGTCTTTTCGAAATTCAGATTTCAATTTTTCGAAAGCATTCTGTTGGACTTCGGTCCATTCTACAGGAACATCACCTTTAGTAAGATGGTAAATAGGATTAACGATTTGCGAATACTCGGGAATAAAGTCACGATAAAGTCCAGTATTACCAATTAGAGCTAAAATGTCATTTTTATTATTGATCGAGAATTTGCCACGTTTTGTGTGTTTTTTCTCAAACTCGTCTAATTTTTTAATCTTTTCACTTTGTTTGCCTACTCCTTGACTCGAAATAATGAAACCAAGGTGATCAGCACGATTCTTAAAAAATTGCGTTTTTGTAGGATTTAATTTTAAACCATGATTTCTAATGAGAGTGAATACTTTCTCTAAACGGGCAAGAGTTTCTTCGAAAGTGGTACCAGAAATTTTTACGTCATCTACGTATTTGGTAATACCGTCTTCATTCGGGATGACTTGATTAATCATATGGACAAACTCTCCTGATGAGATTTTGAGACCATATGGCAATCTAGTAAATTCATACACTTGACCCTCAACTTGGAAGGCAGTAAATTTTCTCGATTCTAATGAGAGAACGAGTTGCCAAAATCCAGCAGTAAAGTCAAGTGTACAAAAGAACTTGTCACCAGCATTGTCGTACAACATGCTTGCAATAGTATTCGGTTCGGTTAATACATTAATTATGTATTTATTGAGCTCATCTGCGTCGAGGCAAAGGCGAATATCACCATTCTTTTTGACTACAGGAGCTAACGTATTTATATAACACGAATGCGAGTATCGAATAATACCGAGCGCGAGCATTTTATTTATGGCTTTTCGTAAGGCTGGTAGAAGTTTTTTACTCGGACGAAATTTTTCACCCCTCCAAGGTTGAAGGTGTTCTTCTCCTTCAAAATTGAAGTTTACACGTTCGCCTGTATATCTACCTGGGTTTAAGTCAAAAATGTCTTCGAATATACTCAGACGATCGAATCCTGCATTCGCTTGCTCAGGTGTAATTAACCCATTCTCTGCTGTTTCTCTTAGATCGTTATGTAAATTTTGGATAAAAGTGCTGCGTGCAAATCGAGGTTCTTCGAAAATTTCTTGTTCTTCAGCACTGTAGGTAGTTTCTGACATGTCATCGGAGATGTCATTGTAAAGTTGTTCATTTTCTTCAATATTCAATACGAGAGAGAAAACAGTCAGAGCGTTTTGAAATTCTTCAGGATGCATGAAGGGAATATAAAATTTATCGCAAAATGGAGGTTGACATTTTGCCATTCGCTTATGCACGTTCAGTGATATTTTCAAATAATCCATGGATACATGACCCATGATAAACGTTTGACCTGGTGCGTCGAGTATGTAAAAAGGAACTTTAATTTCCTGTGTACCTAGAATCATTTGAATTTCGACAATATGTGTCGCCGCACGAATTAGCGAGTTGTCGGCTAATTTCAGTTGAATATTTTTCGTGATTTTTATAAATTTTATCCAACTAGGCGCTTCTTCTAGGAAGGTCTTAATTATTTGTCGAGTTAAAACGTTTGGAAGTGCCCCTGAATCCAGTTGCAATGCAACTTTGCGAGCACCTATAATAACAGGAATGACGCAGGCAGGGTCATTGGTTTTTTCTGAAATTAATTGGGAGGCTGTTGACAGATCCGGTTCTTCTAAATCGATAGGTATATTGTCAATCACGTCAATATAACCAATTTCGTTTCTTTTTCCAAACTTGTGAGTTTTTGAAGTAGCAGATTTTGATTGATATTGATGATAATTTATTTTAGCGAGTAATAGATTGCCAAAGTCGCAATCTAGAGTCGTATTTTTTGATGAAGTATCGTCAGTTTGAGTTTCTTTCACAATAAAAACGGATGGAATTATTGTTTTCGTTTCTTGAAAATCGTCTTCTAATTTTTCATTTTCGGAAGATTCAATGCTCAGTTCCGGATTTATGTCAACATTCTGTAACTTTAAATTTTCTTCATTCAGTCTATCAAGTGTACGAATGGATGAAATCAGCGCATTACGAACATCTCGATATTCTGTAATGGAAGGGAAATAGCGTTTGAGTCCAGGGATGAAATGAAATTTATGCACGAGAGGAATTAATTCGGTTTTCGGACCAATTTTTGGTCTTATAAACGGTTTACTATGATTTTGTGCTCGTTCTGTTTCTAAAAATTTCATCGATGGGTTGCGCCATAACATGATCCTATCGTGAGTAGCGATTCTTAAAAAGATATTCTTAAAATCAATGTATCGATGTAGGCACACCTCAGGATCACCTGGAGTTCTTGGTTTAATCAAAGGAAAGAGTAGAATTATGCTGTTTGGCTCTTTTTCAAGTAAAGTCACTATGACTGCGCGAAGTTGTCGTTCTATTATGCGATAGGGTTTCTTTGAATAATTCAGCTCTAGCTGGGCAGCAGAAAGTATGAAATCTGCGTTTTTCGGAAATTTTGAGATGGAAATTTGGTATTGCAAATCTTTGAGAGCTATTTGATCGCGTAAATAACGAGGAAGTTGCGTTGCAAAGGCCACTTCACCGCGAGCCATAAAATGGGAAATTCCATCGCCTATCCATATGTATTTATCTAATGGGGGTTCAATAGGGGCGTTCGTAACACTAGGAGGTGCCCCTCGGCTGCCTAGTGACTCTCGTTTCCCGAAGACGATTCATCTTCGGTGACAGAATCTGTGACTTTCGTCGTAAGCATTTGAACCGCGGCTGTGATTTGTTGGGAATCAATATCGTCGGAATTTTCGAAAAGAGTGTTGAGCATATTGCAAACAGCAGTTAAATCGGTGGGATCTTCTTGAGAGGTTTGAATAATCACGTCGTCATCGTCCTCTTCGTCAACTTGAATGGTTTTGACAGGAAGGGGAATGCTGGCGGATGGTGTTTTTGGAATAAATCGTTTCATTACAAGATTACCGTAACCTTTATCAACATCAAAAGGTTTTGCATACGTTGTTGGAGTAGAATTTGACGTATTTTTAGATGTTTGAATAGGATTTTGAGATGTAGATTTCGATTCAGACTTGTCTTTTTGTGGATACGTATTTGAATTCTTATTCGCGGATTGCGAATTGTTACTATTGGTAGTTTGATAATTACCACGATTGTAGCTCGAATTTGGCATAGCGTTATTATTACTCTGGTAGGTACCACGATTATAATTCGAATTTGTCGCGGTAGGTTTAAGTTTTTTAGCAATAGTTTCGAGTAAAGACTGCAACTGATTATTGTCCAGTGCTTGCGTGGAAGTATATCTCGGTTTCGAAGGAGCTTTGGCAGTATAGTCGTCGAAACGTTTTTGATTTCTACGAAAAACAATCGGAACTTCGTTATCCGGATCGCGTTGCATACGAGATAATTTATTAAGTTTTGAAATAAATTGGTCCAAAGTTTGTTTGTCATCGGACAACATCCATTGATATTGCTCAGGAGCTTTTCCGAGTAGAATTTCTATGATTTCTTCGTCATTGCCATGACGATGATGTT
Source organism: Planococcus citri (assembly GCF_950023065.1). Lineage (NCBI taxonomy): Eukaryota > Metazoa > Arthropoda > Insecta > Hemiptera > Pseudococcidae > Planococcus > Planococcus citri. The sequence continues at coordinate 35,233,649 of NC_088680.1, forward strand.
TTAGTGATCTAGCCCAACGAGTCATTTGGTTTGCCATGTCTTTGACATTTTCAGAAATGACAAAGTCATATCGGCAGAATTTCATGGCTTCGTTTTGAGCACGACGATCCCAATAGAAATCAAGGAATTTCTGTTTCAATTCACGATAATTATTAACATTGCGAACCGTTTCCAAAAAAGCTTTTCGATCTTTTGTGGTGATGACACCTTTAAACGCGAAAATTTTATGTTTCTCGAGAGCATTCGTTTCAGCGAAATAGTCATCGAATTCTTGGAGGAATTTGTGAGGAAAATGCAATTGCTCATCAGCAAATGCAATTCCTGCATTTTTTACAGATCCTGCATCGATAGCCAAAGATTTAGCTTTCGCAGGTGCCGTAACTGGATGGCGAATAGCTCGTTTTAACACGTTAACTTCGTTTACTAAGTTACTACTACCTTCGTCACGAATCGTATTATCATTTTCGATTTTATTTAATGAATCCGAAATCGATTTTATATCCATTTTATTTTCAAAGATTTTTTCATGCGCGTCGTCGATGGTAATTTGCGTATCATTAAGTTTCGAGATTAATTCGGTATAACGCATCGTAGAGGTTTGATTATTCACGTCATTCGAGGTTTTAATATCCGAAATTTTCTTTTTCAAATTATCAACGTCGTCTTTATTTTCCGAAGTCATAGTTGTATTTTTCGAAATTTCTTCTTTAAGCTCGGCGTGATTTTTACGAACTTCTTTGTGGATATTTTCATTCCATTTCCAAGTTTTTCGAAAAATTTTATAGACTTCGTCGTCAGTAGTATCGCGCAATTTATCATAATCAAAAGGCGGAATAATAGTTTGAGTACCGATGCCTTCATCGGTTACAAAAATAAAAGCATTTTCATCATCGGATGAATTTTCTTTATCTATGATACGAGAATGATCACTAAATGATGAAGTGTCCGAATCAATAATCTTAGCAGATTTATCCATATTTGCGAGAGAATTATTGCAAGGGATACTTTGAAGTAATTTATCAAAGTTCAAAGCTGGTAAAATTTGCGACTGACTTACCCTACTTCTAGTGTTGAATGCCGGAGGAGTATTCATATACTCGAGTCGAGAGAGAAAAGACTAAAGAGATCCGAAGAGCTCAAGATCAAAGCACAAAATGATTTTCGTATCGTATTGGAAGCAGAACTTGACCAAGGAATCGAGACGATGGTGCAGGTGTCCTTGACTAACTAGTGCGATTCTATGTCACCAGTTCAATGCAGGACGATGTCGGCATCGTGACTGTGTCAGTGGGCCAGATTTTAACGATGAACTTGACCATGAAAAGTTCGCGAATTGCATGGCCTTGCTAGGTCGGCGGCTGTTCTCATCTTCATGTACCTGCTCGTAAAAATATTAGCAGTTTTACGTAATTTTTACCTAGAGAACTGTAGCATCTCCTGGCGGCATGCTGTTTGACATCTTTACCTATGCTTTGACAAAAGTGATTAGTACAATTTTTTCGGCATGGAACAAAAGAATATAATGGGTGGAAGGTAGGGGTAAGCGGTGGTATGGCGCTGAGTGTATTGTTACGAGATAAAAAATCATGGTTTTGTCTGAACAAAACGAGAGAGAAGAAGAATAATTTTTATTACACTCAACGTATATGCGGTTGACATAGGTAATGGTTTTTCTTTGAGATTGGTCAGTTTCGCCGCTTGTAATTTCCAGAAAAGCGGAGATTTCTGTGCTTGCTTTGATTTTTACCGCGAGCACTAATTACTGGCCGGACCTTGAAAAACTAGTACCAGTGCCAAGTACATATTCTTAAGCTTAATTACTAATTTTTATTATACTAAAGCATATGGGACGAAAAATTGTCAAGCCATATCTAGTCTAAAAATAGTGTGTCTCTCTTCTTACTTCAAGTAAAGAAAAATCGTAAAAAATTGCATCATATTGTCGGCTCTCTTTGATGGAAGAGCCTAGAGACGATTCTAGATGGTCAGGATGACATTTCCAAACTCGTGTGGAAAGATGGCGTCGTGTCTATCCTTGAAAATTTAGGCTTAAAGTCACCTCTACGACCGCCTATGTCGTCTGTGAGGACGAAAAAGTGATCGAAAACGTGGTCTTTTCTAGCCTAAACCATCTCGTTTTTCGTAATTCTCTGCCAAATATTACAGATATACGAAAAAATTTTCATTTTCAGAATTTCGAATCTTGAAATTTTGGATAAATGCGTTTCAGAAGAGAGACTTATATCTAATTTGTAGAATAAGGAACATGAATTGGTATTGCTCAAATTCGTCTCAAAGTATTCGAAACAGATTTTTGAACAATGCCATATTTTGGTGTTTCATCATTTTCGAACTTTCTGATAATTACAAAAATCCAAAAATGAGAAACCTTAATTTTGAGACTTAGAAAATAAAGCATTTTTAGATACATTTCTACTTTGAATTCTTCTGATAGTATCATTTTTTACGAAACAAAAATGATCTTCAAGGCGAATTCAAAGTTATCACCGAGTGTTCAGAAATCTCATTTTTTGAATTACGAGATTCTTTTACTCTGTGGGTATGGTCATTATATCTAATTCTACGATAAATTATTTTGAAAGTATCATTTTTTACGAAACCAAAATGATCTTCAAAATAATTATTATCCAATTATGAGACAAGTTGAATTTCCGTTCCTCAGTTACGAAATCTCAAGCCATCTCACACTTGGTGAATTTTCTTAACTTAACAGGTTAGAATTTCGTGAAATTACCCAGCAAGAATTTTTCTCTAATCAAAAAATTGTTGGCCATGATAATTTCAAGGTACAGATTCGAAATATCTCGTGACTTTGAAAATAAATCAAATCTTGCCTCGAAATATTTGGTATCTATTTTTGAAAAAACTTAATTTTAGATATTCTAAATCTAACATGACTAGGGAGAACAAACATGAGTCAATTTTTCAGTTAATTTTCTCTGTTAGAAGAGAGAAAAAGAATTTACCATGACTCGTATTCGAGTATAAATGGGTCGATAAAATTACTCAATTTATTCCAGTTTTCGTAATCTAGTGAATCCCTGTTGTTTCTCAAATTTGAAGTGGTATGTATCTTCACGATTCTCCTGTGTTTAGAGATGACCACCCCACTGTGATACTTGTCAGACTCAAGGCCTTGCTCACAGATAGGGTCTAATCTCAATTGGACACAACTTGAATCGTGATTATTTCACACATCGTTAATTCGATATCAACAGTTTTTCACTAGAATTTCTCACTTTCGTCTTTCCAAAGAAATCCGAGAGGTGAGAAGAGCATGATATTGAGGAAAAGAGTACATTTCACCGAATCATTCTACACTCGATAATTTAGCTTAAACTATAAGAAAAGCATAAATTTAGATTTGAACTATGCTTTGTTCTTAGCTTTTTCCGTTCAAATAATAGGTGGAAATGTAAAGACATAATTTATGGGTGTCGAGATTTGAGGAATGAATCTCAAATTCGGCGAAAAATTCAAAAGTTCGTCATAAATAATGCTTATAGGCAGCTTTTTGGTATTTATGAACGACTTCAACTTTTCAAGAGTATGAAAAAATTCATTGAAAGTTAGGCAAATTCGTGTTTTTGATTTATCTTTTGGATTCACGTAAATACGATGATTCGAAACATAGAGGTTTTCTGACCCATAGATGCCATCAATAGAGGTCTTCTATATCAGTCAGAAAATATCCGATAATTTTCGTGCATTATATTACGTGAATTTAAGAATAAATCCCCGAATTAGGCATTTTCAAATTTTTACGAAAAAATTTGAAGAAGAGGAATTATTAGTGAATTCGTTTTCGAGACTTATCTCCAATCTCCGTAAATATGATGATGCGAAACATAGAGGTTTTCTGACCCATAGACCCCGTCACTCGAGGTCCTCTATATCAGTCAGAAAATATCCGATAATTTTCGTGTACCATAATTACGTACACCGAAGAGTAAGCCCCCAAAGTTGGACGCCAATAAATGATATAGTGATAGTAGTAATAGATAGCAGTGGTAGAAAGTAACTAATTACTTTTGACGGTAAGAAGTTTTGTCTAGCGGCTCATAAAAAGGGAATCAAATAATTATTCCCAGGGAGGGGAATAATTTCCTGATACCTAACTAGCTCTGGAGGCAGGCTCTTTCTATTAACGAACCACTATCATTTATAAAAGTTGAGCTTTACGTACCATTAAATAAAACTCGAAAGAACATGTATAACTCGCCTATATTGTATTTATACAACTATACATGAAAAATACGTAAATCACAGTAGCCAAAAGAAGATTTACATAGAAATGCATCTCGAATGAACAAATATTCGATTATGCAGTATAATAAGCAACAGTTGACAACACGTAGATACTTAGTTGTCAATTAAGGCAATAATATAGGTATGAACATAGACACGATAAAATTATGTCTACTCACTATTGGTTAGTCGTAATATTAATTAGGATTAATTAATAAAAGGAGTTAACCGCAGCAGAGTGCCAGACTCTACGAGTAAGCTTTTTTCATTACTTACCCAGAACTATTCACGTTAAATTATCTCTCCTGTGGACTCACCAATACCAGGTCCGATCGATAATTCTGTTAAGTCTGAGGAATACATTTTAAACGAGATCACAGCCCCAAGATCCGGATTATGGGACGTGATCTAAAATACCATAAAAACAATATAACGAGACGACGTATCTCACGATTTACATTACGTTTAAAAGACATACAAATTCACACCGAACAAGCGGGTAATACTTAGAATAAATTGCAAGAAGGATACTGTGTAACCCATTGAACGATATGAACAATCGTTTTGGTGACGAGAAGTTCTACCCTGGCCAGACGTAAAAGATCAAGTGAGAATCGAGTGCGGTTCGCCTAGAGACGAGCCCTATGCGAAATCGGAAAAGTCCTTGACTGACGTCAAAGCTTACACACACACACACACACCATAAGTAGTAGAACAATACATGAAAATATCATGTACTGGTTTTTCATAGAAAAACCAGTATAACGAAAAGATACATTAATACCCGCGAGTATAGTGGGTATTAGAATACACACGATACGCGGTTAAGGCATTCCTGCTCCTCACAGTCCAATGTTGCTAAAAGAGTGTTTTTTTTAAAGTGCAAGAAATCTTGTTTTTTTTTTTGGATCGAATAAAACTATGCGGATTGGTTATGGTTTTCAGCTGAGGGTACTCTATTATTACTACCGAGAAGAGAAAAAACTTATTCATTTTGTGTTTTGAAAGGTTCCTATTATTTGTTGATGAAAGCATAGGAAACGTATTAGCGTGTATTATGTAAACGAATTAATATGTACATCACACATCTTAATAATGGAGAATAAAATTCAAGTTGAACTAATTTAGTTGGGCAATTTCGATTGCAGATTTTCATCGCGAAGTGTTGACTGTTGATGTCTGCAAATGATGGCTTTGGAAAACTACTGGACTAATCCGTATGGAAATCATTGGCATCCCACACGGCCAATGCCTATTCAAACATCATTCGAGAATGGTTTTGTCTTATACTCGGAACCTGGGCAGTTGCAAGAGTTAGCGTGCGTCGTCGCCTCGGCATTTTTATGGTATCGCAGAATAAAGGAATACCCCCGTAAGATGGAAAATGGCGAAGTTAGCATCCCATGGTTCCACGACTTCGCTGCAGACGAGCAGCATATTTCAGACATGGCGCAGCTACCTTCAAATCTCAAGCAAATGATCAACCAATGTTTCAGGGCAGTGAAGAACTCCTTCGCAAAGTGGTGCAAGTTTCATCATTTGAGAATTTTTCAAAATCGCCCGGATGCGGGTCTCGATTATGATTTAGTAAATTTTATTTCGTGGCGTGCCGATGCAACCATCGATTGGACGGAAACTGCTGTAAATTTGGTCAAGTGTGATGTTTTGAACGACGAGGAAAGATATCGAATCGCGTGTATTTATTGTTTGGTTGACGATATAGAAAGATTATGGCCGACAACTACGAATATCGATTGTCTGCTGATTAAGTATTGGAATTTTCGTATGAGTGGTAAGCAGATCACGATTCGAAAGGATTCCGAATCTAGCTGTGTGGAAGCTATTTTGCTGAAAAACTGCTGCGCTGGAACATTAACAAGGTCAGCTTTCGAGTACCTTTGGCAATTTATGACCGATGATGAACAAGACCTAAAAGTTATGGATATGTCAAAGTATTCAAACGATGAACAGTTGTTGAAGTATGCATTGCTTAAATTGAACGGAAGGCAATTAATGCTTTTCATGTCGGAAGCATATGATGTCTTCGGGTGTTTAGAACGTGATGAATCAGCGACTTCCGTAGCGTACGCTTTGGTAATTTATTTGTGGAGTCGTGTTAAGGACAAGATCACGAACGATGCCTTTTATGAATTAATGCGAGCGGCTTTGACTTATGTTCATCGTCATGGTTTGGCTTTTGAAATATGGAACAGTGCTTCGAATACGTTGAAAAATTATACCTTGGGTAATCATTTCGATGAAATAATGCACTTACTGTTGAAAACCCCCCCTTGAAGGTTGGAAGGATGTCAGGTTGTTAATCGAATCGTTTTCGTCGAGAAACGCCGACTTTAGACAGAGAACTTGGCGAGAAAACTGGAGTAGTATCATCACTGGCGTGTCTCCCGAGTACTTGCAACAAATCATGAAATTGTGTCTCGGAAGTGATGACAATGTAGCGTCTTTCAAGAAAATGCATTTTTGTAATTACGATGAGATCAAATCCTGCTGCGGGTCGATGATGGAAGATGGGAATTACGAAGGCATTAGCGAATTTCTCCAGTTTTGTTCAGACGACCCCGAGGTCATCTTCAATTTGAGAATGAACGTATTGCAATTGCCGAGACTGCTCGAGTACAGCCGTTTTCATCCAACAATACAGGATACTTTCGAAACATTTCTCAGCGAAATGTTCACTGATACGAATCTGGTGAACGAGTTCAAAAGAAATTTGATTCTAAGTGAGGAATCTATGGTGTGTTTTAGGAAGGCCATAAAGCTAGGTGAGATCGATAATATTAGTAATTTGGTCGATCGTGTATCATCTTCGATGTCAGACTTGAATTTAGCTAAAAGTAGATTACTGGAGTTGTTTCGAGATATGCTAATATCAGCCGAATTAGAACGGTTCAAGTTTCAAGGTTTCGGTATTTCAGCCGTATTAGAACGGTTTAGTGAAGGGGGTTGGAATAAATTTATCAAGTGGTGTCTGCATGACGATGATGATGCGGTGCAGAATTTCAAACTGTTGTTACCCGTCAATCAGATTTTCAAGACGTTGTTTGATAGAAGTATGGGGGTAATGAGGCGACTTAAGCAATATGGGTGTAGATATGAGCGTTATTTTAAACCGTTGGAATATTTCCTCCGATGGATTTTCATGACTGAAAAGGCCGTAGAGAATTTTAAACTTGGTAAACTTTTCGCTTATAAAAAAGTGGAGCCGATTAGAGTTGTACTCGAATCTAATGATGTCACATTGATCGATTCAGTTATAGCATGGCTTTGTAACGACAATGTATCCCAAATTGAGAAATTCAAGGTTTCCATGTTTCATGACTTGATTAAAGCGCGATGTCTTCATTCTGGGTGACTTCATGTGAGATCGGATGGTGGGTTACAAGGTGTCTACAAGGTTATCCAAAGTATTAAGAAGTCGTCTTTTGAGCCAAAAACTGAATTCCATTTTCTGAAATCAATCGAATTTTTTCTTAATTAAATGTTAATGTTTTAAAATTGCAGGTACATATTACTATAATAATTACTATCGAATTGACCTCTTAGTAGTTGGAAATTTCCGTAAATTAGTTGAAAAATCAACGTAAATAAGAAAATTTCGCGAAAATTGCTTACAAATTTGTTGTAACGCCTTAAAAATTGTTTAAATCGGCTGAAAATTGATGAAACATTGTAAAAAAAATTAGCAAAATATTCCAAAAACGCTCAGTTATGAAAAAAATTGTACAAAATTTCGAAAAATAATCCTTGTATTGAAATGAAATGAAATTGTGTAAAAAATGAAAATCGTAAAAGTATGATAGAAGCAACTTGAAATTTACCGAAAATCCAAAGAATTTCCGTTAAAAACGTTTCATCTACTTTGAAAATGTGAAAAAATGCGAATGTGATGAAATTTTTAAATTTTATTTGCAGTAATCAATGCATGTAATTTTTGAGAAAGGTTGTCCAAAAATGAAAATTCGATCATCCAAAAGTCATCAGAAGGCCATTCTCTTTCGTTTTTTTCAGTTTGGTAGACACCTTGAACACAGAAGCGAAATGAGTAGACAACTAGGTAACTAATTGAAAAAACCAAAAAAAAAAAATTGTTTATTGCACGAATACTCGAAGGTGAATACTGAATAAGTTTAAGTAGCATGGCTGGGTATTCGCTGAGAATTACGTCAAGTTAGACGTGTGCTGAAAAGTTCCTCTTTGCCAAACTATAACGAGTTGAGAGACAGTGGCCGGATAAGATCGTTGTTCAAATTTTTTGTTTTTAAGCTGTTTTTTCAATGATTACAAATCTCGGATTGAAGAGTTCAAGGCTTCTTTATCTTGAGACTCGAGTTGTGTAGGATGGTCTGGGTGTGATGTTGATGTTCGCTAACCTTGAATTGTTTTTTGTTTTGACTTTCTGTTAACACTGTTGCCTCGTTTTGATTATTGTATGTGTAAGGTATGTTTATTTTATTACTTAGTTTTTGTTTTGCTTTGTAATTGATCAAATTTATGTTTGTATTGATCGTTATCGTACTGAATATATATTTTATTGGATTTATCAATAATTATGTTATGTAAAATGAAAATACAGGCTGGGAGATATTAAGTTTTTTTTTTGGTTGCCTTTTGGAGTTTTTTCGGCTTGGTACTTGCTTACTAATTTATTGGATTGTTGAGTAATGAAAGAATGGAGACAGCAATATGTCGATGAACTGAGGGACCACAAGCATAACCCACGAAATTCTGCAGACTCTAAACAGAGATTTTGTAAGAAGCTCCGTCAACCGAGATCACCCGGTTCGTAGTTTTTTGGCTCACTTATCTGAGTAATTAATGAGTGATTCAGTCAATTATTTTTCTTTTTGTACTCATGTAGCCAGACAGCGTGTCAGAGTAAGGCAAAGGGGTTCTGGTTGAAAAAATTTGGCAATTTTCTTCAATGTTTCTTTTCTTTAATTATTGAAACAATGGTTGGCCTAGAGTAAACCTAGAAATGTTTCTCATAAGTGATAAATTAATACATAAAGTGATAACCTAACAAATAACTACAATCTGCATATGAAATGAAAACTAAGGTAAAGACTATCTCAATGTCTGAAGTTTACAATTCATGTCTTGTGAGCCAGTATCCTGTCTCCCAAGAAGTATTGCCAGGTACTTGGATAAAAATCTGTATAAAATCTTATTTTTTTATTTTATTTTTTTTGAAAATCAATGGAAAGTGTAGAGATTTAAGTGCAAATAAAAAAACTTAGTGATAAAATTTGAATGTTCGTGTTCAAAACGCGTTTTGAACACTCGAGATCAATAAAAAAAATTATAAAAAACAGAATATTATAAAAAAAAAAAATTAAAATTTTTCACTAAAAAATTAATCATTAGAACATGCATCTTAGAAAGTAAAGGTAACCTTTCTAATCGTTAACAGAAAAAAAAGACCCACGAATCATATCATTTATCATACCTACAGACTGAAAAAAAATCGCTAGAATCAATCCAAATATTCCAAAAAAGATTGAAATTTATCACTTGGAAATTGATCACTAGAACAAATGAGTTAAAGTTACTTTCTAACCTTTAACATCTCATCTCTTTCATTTTTTTTTGACCTGTGTAGGTACGTAACACTAACAAAAAAAAAAAAAAAGATGACACATAAATCATATCATTAATAATACAAAGTATGGAAAAATTGTGAGAATCAATGTTTAAAAGAAATATCGCAAGAATTAAACTTGATGAAAACAGTACGGAGATGTTTTTCACTCTTTGAATTTCCCGAACGATTCCTTTTATATTTTGTTGATAGCTAATTTTTTTAATATGCGAAGAATCACAGAGTCTTTGAAACAATTTTTATCAAGCATCATAGAAGTAGAACGAGGAGTCGTGCTGAATAAAATGGCCATATGGATTGCTTTACATTGAGTGTGCGTTGTTTTGTTCAACTTTCGTATAGGTTCACTGACAATTACCCAGTTACCCACCTAAAAGAAGAATTGAATGCAAAAACAAATTGAAGGCTTCACATTTAGTACTAACTTATTCACGTGCTTACTGAAAAAAAAATTAATAAGTACATCACACATCTTAATAATGATAATTGATTAAAAATCAAGTTGAACTAATTTAGTTGGGAAATTTCGATTGCAGATTTCCGTCGCGAAGTGTTGACTGTTGATGTCTGCAAATGATGGCTTTTAGAAACTACTGGGCTTCTCCTTATGGAATTAATTGGCATCTCGCACGACCAAGGCGTATTGAAACAACATTTGAGGATGGTTTTGTTTTCTACTCGGAACCTGGACACTTGCAAGAGTTAGCGTGCGTCGCTGCCTCAGCTTTTATATGGTATCGCAGAATAAAGGAATACCCTCGTAAGATGAAAAATGGCGTAATTAGCATCCGCTGGTTCCACGACTTCGCTGCAGACGAGCAGCACATTTCAGACGTGGCGCAGCTGCCTTCAAGTCTCAAGCAAATGATCGACCAATGTTTCATGGCAGTGCGGAAGTCCTTCGCATACTGGTGCAAATTTCATCATTTGAGAATTTTTCAAAATCGCCCAGATGCGGGTCTCGATTATGATTTAGTTAATTTTATTCGGTGGCGTGTCGATGGAACCATCAATTGGACGGAAACTGCTGTAAATTTGGTCAAGTCTGATGTTTTGAACGACGAAGAAAGATATCGAATCGCGTGTATTTATTGTTTAGTTGACGATGTTAAAAGATTATGGCCGACAGCTACGAGTACAAATCTGGATTATCCGCTGATTCGGTATTGGAATTTTCGTATGAGTGGCCAGCAGTGCACCATTCAAGAAGATCCCGAATCTAGCTGTGTGGAGGCTAGTTTGCTGAAAACCTGCTGCGCTGAAACAAGGTTAGCGTTCGAGTATCTTTGGCAATTTTTGACCGAGGATGAACAAAACCTGAAAGTTATAAAAATGGCAAATTTTTCAAACGATTATCTGTTCTTGAAGTATGCATTGTTGAAATTGAACGAAAGGCAACTGGTGCTTTTGATGTCGAAAGCATCTGATGTCTTCAGGTGTTTGGAACGTGATGAATCAGCGTTTTTCGCATCGGAAACTTTGGTAATTCATTTGTGGGGTCGGGTTAAGGACGTGATCACGAACGATGCCTTTTATAGTTTGATGCGAGCGGCTTTGAATCACGCGAAATATCATGGTTTGGCTTTTGAAATATGGTGCAGTGCTTCGAATACGTTGAAAAATTACATCTTGGTTGATCGTTTCGATGGAATAATACACTCATTGTTACACATACACACACCCCCTGACGGGTGGAAGGACGTCAGATTATTGATCGAATTGTTGCTGTCGAAAAACGCCGACTTCAGAGAGAGCATTTGGCGAGAGAAGTGGCTTCGTATCATCCCTGGTGTGTCTCCCGAGTACTTGCAACAAATCATGAAATTGTGTCTCAGAAGTGATGACAATGTAGCGTCTTTCAAGGAAATCCATTTTTGCAATTATAATGAGATCAAATCCTGTTGCGGGTCGATGATGGAAGATGGGGATTACGAAGGCATTAGCAAACTTCTCCAGTTTTGTTCTGACGACCCCGAGGTCATCTTCAATTTGAGAATGAACGTATTGCAATTGCCGATACTGCTCGAGTATAGCTTCTTTCATCCAAAATTACAGGATACTTTCGACATGTTTCTCGGCGAAATGTTCACGGATACGAATCTGGTAAACGAGTTCAAAAGAAATTTGATTCTAGGCGAGGAATCTATGGCGTGTTTTAGGAATGCCATAATACGAGGTCAGGCCAGTAATATTATCAATTTGGTCAATCGTGTATCATCTTCGATGTCAGACTTGAATTTAGCTAAGAGTAAATTACTAGATTTGTTTCGAGGTATGCTGATTTCAGCCGAATTAGAATGGTTTAGGAAAAAGGGTTGGAATAAATTTATCAAGTGGTGTCTGCATGACGATGATGATGCGGTGCAGAATTTCGAACTGTTGTTACCCATCAACCAGATTTATAAGACGTTGTTTGATAAAAATGTACGGCGAATGAGGCGGATTGAGCGAAAAGCTAGTAGTCATAAGCATTTTTTTAAACGGTTGGATTATTTCCTCGGATGGATTTTCAAGACTGAAAAAGCCGTAGAGAATTTCAAACTAGGTAAACTTTTCGCGTATAAGAAAGTAGAGTCGATGAGAGTTCTACTAGAGTCTAATGAGGCTACATTGGTCGATTCAGTTATCGCATGGTTTTGTAATTACGATGCATCCCAAATAGAGAAGTTCAAGGTTTTCATGATTCATGACTCGAATAATGTGCAATGTTTCAAGCTCAATGGTGACGCTGACGTGTACTGGAGGTGTGAATTACCTTTTCTGTTTTGAATTTTCATTCTGGGTGACTTCGTTGGGCCAAAAATTGAACGCCATTTTCTAAATCAATCGAATATTCCAAATTTAATCATAACTTATGGAAAATGCAGCAATTATTCTAAAAATTATTGTTGAATTGAACTCTTAGTTGTTGAAGATTTCTCCAAATTAGTTGAAAATTGAGTAAAATTTTCCAAAAATGCTTAGGCGAAATTACAAAAAATACTTCAGGTATTGAAATGAAAAGAAATTGTGTGAAAAATCACGTAAAGTCATCAACTCTGAAAATATGAAAAAATGCTGAAATGACGTGATGAAATTGTCATTTATTTTTTCGGTGATTGGTGCGAAAAATTCTATAAAAATTATCCATCGGAGTTGAATTTCAAACCTGCGTATTTTTTAAGAAAAGTCGTCCAAAAATGATAATTCGATCACCCAAAACTCATCGAAAGGTTGTTCTTTTTCATTTTTTCGATTTAGTAGACACCTTGAACACAGAAGGGAAATGAGTAGACCTGACAAATACTAATTGAAGAAACAAAAAAAAAAAAATGTTTATTGCATGAATACTCGAAGTTGAATGAGTAGCATGGCTAGGTACATTTCCTGAGAATTACGTCGAGTCAGACGTGTGGTGAGAGGTTCCTAATATTGGCTTGCTTGTTAACAAATTCGGTTTAAAAGTCGGTCTGTGCGAATAGGAAATTGATTGAATCATTTCGATTGCAGATTCTCATCAATCTACGTTGATTTACTGTCTGCATAATATGATGGCAACCAATGATTCTCGTTTGATCTTCTATTCGAGCCCTGGACAATTGCAGGAGTTAGCTTGCGTCGTCGCATCAGCTTCGATATGGTATCGCAACATGGAGAAAGATCATCGAGAAAGCACACATCCCCGTGGATGGCTACTTTGTGGTGACCGAGAAATTACGGAGACTGTCCAGCTACCTGGAAACATTCAAAAAATGATGGTCGAATGTATCAACATTGTGGAAAGTGGTTTGGCGGCATGGTGCGATTTTCATAGTTCTTCTGTTTTTTCGTATCCCGAAAACGCCGGCTTCGTGGACGGTTTAGTAGGCCATATTTCGTGGCGAGCTGATGGAACAATTCATTGGGAGCATACCGCCAAAAATTTGATCAGGTCTGACGTATTGAGCGAAATAGAGAAATACAAGATGGCGTGTGTCTACTGTTTAATCGACGATATCAGAATCTTACGCCTCACAGCAATAGTTTCCGATCACCCTATGATTCGGTATTGGAATTTTAAAATGAGTGGCAGGGAGTGCACGATTCAGGTAGATGAGGCGTGTAGCTGCGTAGAGGCTCATTTGTTGAAAAACTGTTGCGCTGAGACTTGGTTTGCATTCGAGTATCTTTGGGGATTTTTAACCGACGATGAACAAGTAGAGAAAGTTATCGATATGAATAACTACACAAAAGATTACAAATTCTTGAAGTACGCGTTGTGTAAATTGAGCAGAACGCAATTGGATCGTGTGATTTCGAGATCCAGCGAAATTTTCAGGTGTCTAACTACCGAATCAGAGACTTGTGTGATTGACGTGTGGAATCGTGTGAAGAACGTAGTCTCGAATAAAGTCTTTTACCCATTTCTACACACACTTTTGTTACAACTTGAACGTAGAGCAACCCTAACTTATGAAATATGGATGGATACTCCGGATGACTTGAAAAATCATCTGCTGGCTAATCATTCGAAAAAATTACTCAATGATTTACGCTACGTTGCCCCTGGTCGTTCAATTAAGGGTTTATCCAAAGATGTTAGATTGTTGATCGAGTTATTGTCGACGATGGATGCCAAGTACAGAGAGAAGTTTTGGCGAGAAAATTGGAAAGATCTTATAGTTGGTACGTCGGCCGCGAATTTGCAAAATATCATGACGTTATGTCTTGGGAGTAATGACAAAGTAACCTCATTCAAGAAAAATCACATGAGCGATTACGCCTCGATCGAAGTCTATTGTGCGAGATTATTGCGTGGTGTGTATTTAGAAGAGCTTAGCGAATTTCTTCAGTTTTGTTCCGACGAGCCCGAAGTTGTTTTCAATCTGAGGGTGAGCGTGTTGAAATCGATCGATATGTTTCGTGCTTGCGTTATGTTTCCGTACCACGTCGATCCTAGAAAGTTTCTCGATGAAACGTTTCCAGATACAAATCAATTGAGAGAGTTTGAAAGAGAACTGATACTAGTGCAGGAATCCGAGGCTCATTTTAAATGCGCTATCGAGTATGGTGTTATCGCTAGTATCAGAAATTACGTTGAACTTATTCTTTCTTCGACTTCGGATTTGCTTTTGGCGAAAAACAAATTATTAGAATTAAGTCGCGATATCCTGATTTCGGGCAAATACATAAACGTGCACGTGGATGCATGGAACGATTTTATAAAGTGGTGTCTAAACGAAGATGATAACGCGGTAGAGAATTTTAAGTTATCGTTACCACTTGATAGGATTTTCAAAACGGTGTTCGCAAAATGTGTAGTAAAGGTGATGGGGTCGCTGTACAATCGAGAGAAAAAATTCACTGGTTCGTGGAAGGATTTCCATCCTGAGTTTGTCGGATTGGAATTTTTTCTCCAATGGGTGTTCTCGAGTGAAAAGGCGATACAGGATTTCAAACTTGCCAAACTATACGAGTTGAGAGACAGTGGCCAAATAAAAACAAAGTTCAAATTTGACGATGAGATGAATCTGTTTTTAAGCTGGTTTTTCAACGATGACAAATCTCGGATTGAAGAGTTCAAGGCTTCTTTATCTTGAGACTGGTCGGGTTATGTAGTAGTACAGGGTGTCTACAACACGATAAAAGTACGAATTTACGAAAAAGGTACGAAATTTGAAAATGACCCAAAAAAGTACGAAAAACTGCTCAAAATGTACGAAATTTACGAAATTTGTACGAAATTTTCAAAGGATTTAAATGTTAATTCGCCTACAAAATTACCATAATGTATCCTCAAAATTTTTATTTTTTTCAAAAACTTTTGCCCTCGCGGCTCGCATTTGCTCGGGCTAAATTATTGTTTTCTATATTTTCTCAGATTATTCATTGATGTTTGGAAAGTAGTTAGTTTTAAACAAACTTTTTAATGTCATTGGGAGAAAAACGGGATTTTTCACATTAAAATCACTACTGTTTCGCTTCTTGAAACTACAAATTTAGAAAAGCTTCTGCCATCGCTTCGCTCGGGCCAATTTGGTGCTTTTTTCCCGCTCACAATTTCAAAAAACCATTGATAAAATTGAAAAAAATTAAGATAAGAAAAAAAGAATTTCTTGCATTAAAATTGATATTGTTCTGCTTTTCGAACTACAATTTTCTAAAGCTTTTGCCCTCGCTTAGCTTGGGATTGTTTTCTTTTCTTTTTCAAAATTGGAATTCTTTTTAAAAAATCGTCAACAAAGTATTCAATTTTTAAAGTTTCAAAGTAAAAAATGAAATTCTCGCATGGACTACCTACTTCCCGAAACACAATTTTTCAATAGTTTTCGCCTTCACTTGGACCTGTTCTCTGACTTTTTTAAAATCAAAATTAACATCCTAATAACATTTTTCCAATACTAAAATTTTATAAACCAAAAAACGAACTCCTTGCATTAAAAAACATTGGTTTTTTTTAATAGTTAAATACGAATTTTCCGAAGTTTTTGCACTCGCCTCGCTCGGGCCTTTCCTCTTTTTTTTCGAAGTCTCGTTTTCAAGTCTTTTAAAATCAAGTTTTCAAAAACTTTCGCCCCTTGCTTTGCTCGGGCCAATTTTTTTATTCTTTCAAAATTGGAGAAAAATTACTTATGGGCCCCCAAAAATTCAAAACAGAAAATGAACATTTTTGTAAGTCTTATTAAATATGATATCAATCAGCAAAATGGGCATTTTTTCCTCACTTCTGTTGACAACTTTTCAGTCAAACCCCCTCGGCCCTCCCCCCTCTCAAAAAACCTTTATGGGCAAAATAATATGATGTATTCGTTCCGGGCTCGCATTGGCTCTCGACGACCCAGACCACACCGCTCAGCACGTTAAAATTCTGATTTTTGTAGCCGAAATGACATGATACACCCCCTCCCTCCAATGTACATACCTTCAAGTACGAAAAAGGTACGAAATTTTGTTTTTTGGATTTAGTAGACACCCTGTTGTTGAAAATTGAATAAAATATTCCGAAAATGCTTGTGCGAAATTACAAAAAAAACTTCAGATATTGAAATGAAATGATATTGTGTGAAAAATCACGTAAAACATAACAAAAATCGTGAAATTATGATAAAAGTAACTTGAAATTTGCAAAAAATTATAGAAACCCTGTAAAAATCGTGTCATCAACTCTGAAAATTTGAAAAAATGCTGACGTTATGAAATTTTCATTTATTTTTTCGGTGATTAGTGCGAAAAGTTCTATAAAAATTATCCATCGGAGTTGAATTTCAAAGCTGCGTAATTTTTAAGAAAGGTCGTCCAAAAATGAAAATTCGATCACCCAAAAGTTATCGAAAGGTTGTTCTTTTTCATTTTTTCGATTTATTAGACACCTCGAATACAGAAAGGAAAGGAGTAGACAAATACTAATTGAAGAAACAAAAAAAAAAAAAAATGTTTATTGCATGAATACTCGAAATTGAATAAGTAGCATGACTAGGTAGGTACATTTACAAAGAATTACGTCGAGTCAGGCGTGTGGTGAGAGGTTCCTAATATTGGCTTGCTTGTTAACAAATACGGTTTAAAAGTCGGTCTTTGCGAATAGGAAATTGATTGAATCATTTCGATTGCAGATTCTCGTCAATCTACGTTGATTTACTGTCTGCATAATACATATGATGGCAACCAACGATTCTCGTTTGATCTTCTATTCGAGCCCTGGACAGTTGCAGGAGTTAGCTTGCGTCGTCGCATCAGCTTCGATATGGTATCGCACCATGGAGCAATGTCGTCGAGAAAGCACAAATTCCTGTCGATGGCTAGTTTGTGATGACCGACAAATTACGGAGATTGTCCAGCTACCTGGAAACATTCAAAAAATGATGGTCGAGTGTATCAAGATTGTCCAACGTTGTTTCGCAGTATGGTGCGAGTTTCATAGTTCTTCTGTTTTTTCGTATCCCGAAAACGCCGGTTTCGTGGACGGTTTAGTAGGCCTTATTTCGTGGCGAGCTGATGGAACAATTCATTGGGAGCATACTGCCAAAAATTTGATCAGATCTGACGTATTGAGCGAGATAGAGAAATATAAGATGGCGTGTATATACTGTTTAATCGACGATATCAGAATCTTACGCCTCACAGCAATGGTTTCCGATCACCCTATGATTCAGTATTGGAATTTTAAAATGAGTGGCGGGGAGTGCACGATTCAGGTAGATGAGGCGTGTAGCTGCGTAGAGGTTCATTTGTTGAAAAACTGTTGCGCTGAGACTTGGTCTGCGTTTGAGTATCTTTGGGGATTTTTAACCGACGATGAACAGGTAGAGAAAGTTATCGATATGAATAACTACACAAAAGATTACGAATTCTTGAAGCACGCGTTGTGTAAATTGAGCAGAACGCAATTGGATAGTGTGATTTCGAGATCCAGTGAAATTTTCAGGTGTCTAACTACCGAATTTGGGACTGATGTGATTGACGTGTGGAATCGTTTGAAGAACGTGGTCACGAATAATGCCTTTTACCCAATTCTACGCACACTTTTGTTACATCTTCAAAGTAGAGCAATCCGGTTAACTTCTGAAATATGGATGGATGCTCAGGATGACTTGAAAAATCATCTGCTGGCTAATTATTCGAAAAAATTACTCAATGATTTACGCTACGTTGCCCCTGGTCGTACAATTGAGGGTTTATCCAAAGATGTTAGATTGTTGATCGAATTGTTGTCGGTGATGGATGCCGAGTCCAGAGAGAAGTTTTGGCGAGAAAATTGGAAAGATCTTATAGTTGGTATGTCGGCCGCGAATTTGCAAAATATCATGACGTTATGTCTTGGAAGTAAAGACAAAATAACCTCGTTCAAGAAAAATCACTTAAGCGATTACGCCTCGATCGAAGTCTATTGTTTGAAGTTGGTGCATGCTGAGTGTTTCGAAGAGCTTAGCGAATTTCTTCAGTTTTGTTCCGATGAGCCCGAAGTTGTTTTCAATCTGAAGGTGAGCGTGTTGAAATCGTTCGATACGTTTGATGCTTGCGTTATATTTTATGGTCAGTACCCCGTTAATCCTAGAAAGTTTATCGACGAAACGTTTCCAGATACAAATCAATTGAGAGAGTTTGAAAGAGACCTGATACTAGGGCAGGAATCCGAGCCTCATTTTAAATTCGCTATCGAGCATGGTGTTATCGCATGTATCAGAAATTACGTTGAACTTATTCTTTCTTCGACTTCGGACTTGGCTTTAGCGAAAAACAGATTGTTAGAATTGAGTCGCGATATCCTGATTTCGGGCGAATACAGAAACGTTCGAGTGGATGCTTGGAACGATTTTATAAAGTGGTGTCTAAATGAAGATGAGAATGCGGTAGAGAATTTTAAGTTATCGTTACCACTAGATAGGATTTTCAAAACGTTGTTCGAAATTTGTGTAGTAGAGGTGATGGGGTGGCTGTACGATCGAGGAAAAAAATTCACTGGTTCGTGGAAGGATTTCCATCCTGAGTTTGTCAGATTGGAATTTTTTCTCCAATGGGTGTTCTCGAGTGAAAAGGCGATACAGGATTTCAAACTTGCTAAATTATACGAGTTGAGAGACAGTGGCCAAATAAAAACAAAGTTCAAATTTGACGATGAGATGAATCTGTTTTTAAGCTGGTTTTTCAACGATGACAAATCTCGGATTGAAGAGTTCAAGGCTTCTTTATCTTGAGACTGGTCGGGTTATGTAGTAGGATGGTCTGCGTGTGATGTCGATGTTCGCTAAAAGTGTGAAATTGCAGATTTTCAATTGATTTTTCATTGTTTTTTGTGATGAATTTTTGATAATGATGTTGCCTCGTTTTGATTATTATTATGTGTAAGGTACATATGTTTATTTTATCATGTACTCAGTTTTTGTTTTAGTCGGCAATTGATCAAATTTATGTTTTTATTGATCGTTATCGTACTGAATATATTTTTTATTGGATTTAGCAATAATTATGTGATGTGAAATAAAATAATACAAGCTAGGAGATGGAAAGTTTTTTTGGTTGGATTTTTGACATTGTGGATGGGAAATTGTTTACTCATTTATTGGATTACTGAGTAATGAAAGAATGGAAACAGCGATATGTCGATGATCTGAGGGGCCATCGAGCATGAACGACTAAATTCTGCAGGATCTAAATGAGAAATTTTGTGAGAAACATTGTCAACCGAGATAACCCGAATTCGTAGTTTTTTGGCTGCTTTTGGTTGGCTGAATGTAATTGAATGATTTTGTTTTAGTACTTACGTGGTAAAGTATGAAAGCTAATCTCCCTTACAATTATTAGTTGTGTATAGATTTTTTTTTTTAATTTTTCTCTCGTTATCGTTTTTCAACAAAGAAGTTCTGCGTGCAACAGATGTAATCACTATTGCCACAGAATTATTTTCAAAAGTTTCGAAAACTGTTCAGGAATTCAACAAAAGGTTCCGTTTTTTTTTCAATTCGATTTTATACAAAATTTTAATATTGGGTGGCCTTTAATGTTGCAATAAGCAATAAGAAATACAAGTTATTCTTCGAAAAATGATTTTACTGGTATTTCGTAACCATGATAATAATAAAGAACAAAAATTATTTCATAAAAAACACCAAAAAAAAAGGAGAAAAGTTGAAGTGCAATACGTACTAAGTATCTAAAAAAATGTCACATAAGCACAACTCAATGATAATCTAGAGTATGACAAGAAATACTGAAATAGTCTTTCGATTTTGAAATTAGATATTAAAACTACATAAGTAGGAAGTAACTTTTTACCAATATTACTCATAATATTTGGTTAGGTACAGTAATCTAAATATTATAACAAGATATAAAAATCTTTCAATCTTAAACTTATTTAAAATACATTGAAACAAAATGAAGATGATCTAGATTATGACAAGAAATAATAGTCTTTCGATTTCGAAATGATTAAAACTAAATAGGAAGTAACTTTTCATCAATATTACCCATAATACTTGGTTAGGTATAATAATACTTAATCTAAATATGTATTATACCAATAAGATAAGTATTAAAATCTTTCAATCTTAAAATTATTTAAAATACATATGTAGAAACAAAATATTTGGTTCAAGAATACCATATTAAGAGAAATTTAAAATAGGGATTTATGAGCTTCTTCGTAGGCTGAAATGGGACTAAGTCACTAATGGGCATCTTTCGTTCACAGCAGTGCTTTTACACTCCTAGTTTTCAGTTTATTTCGCTTCTCTGTCTTGATGTTATGTAAGTAACTGAACACTCGTTTAACATCAGCGTTGCTATATGGTAAAATTAGCGAAAATTTGATCACTGTTGGAAGGTTTGGATATAAAACCGCTCCAGCCGAATTTTTCAAACCAAACACGATAGACCAAAATTTCAATGGATCCGGATCGCTGGTATTGATGTTCAAATCAGACAGACTCTAATCTCTGTACTCGGAATTCAATTTTTCAGCGTCAACCTACAGATTAGGAAAACGTTTCAATACTTGTTTAAAAGAACAATTTTTTTTCGAAAATTAATTAAAAATGTAAAGATTTAAATGTAAATAGAAAAGATTTGCGAAAAAAGTTGAACGTTCGCGTTTAAAATGCGTGGAAAATCGCAAGAATCAATAAAAAAAAAAAAATTTAAAACAGAATAGTATTTGAAAAAATAGAAATTTTTCACATGAAAATTAACCACCAGAACATGCATGTATCTTAGTAAGTAAAGGTAACCTTCTAATTTTTAACAGAAAGAAAAAAAGACCCACGAAATATATCATTTTTGTAATACTTTCAGACTGAAAGTGAAAGGAAATCGCGAGAATCAATCAAAATATTCCAAAACCGATTGAAATAAATCACTGTAACAAATGAATACATAAAAGAATATTGTTAACCTTTGACATCTCATCTGTTTCATTTTTTTTTCTTCTTTTGACTTGTTAAAAAAGGAATGACACACTAATCATATCATTAACATACAAACTATAGAAAAATCGTGAGAGTCAATAAAATAAAAAAAATTCCTGAGAATTGAATTTAATAAAAATAGTCCGGAGATGTTTTTCACACTTTGAATCTCCCGAAAGGTTCCTATTATATTTTGTTGAACTCTTCAGAGAAACTTATAGTCTTCAAGACTAAGGTCATTGTGCCTAATGGGGGACAGTGGGTAATTGAGGACACAGAGTGTTTGGACACCCATTGAGCAGCCCGGTTTCACTTTAATTGGAAAATTTTGATATAATCAGCAGGATCTAAGTGAGAATAATCCAAAAATTCCGCATTTCAATCATTAGGGAAAAGTTTACCCACTGTCCCCAATTAAAAATGCTGAAAATTACGGTATCACAGACATTTTTTATTGGGTTTTCCCTAACGATTCAAATACGGGATTTTTGGATTATTCTCACTTAGATCCTGCTAAACATATCAAAATTTTCGAATTGAAGTGAAACCGGGCTGCTCAATGGGTGTCCAAACATTGTGTGTCCCCAATTACCCACTGTCCCCCATTGGGTACATTGGCCTAATATTATTATTTTTATCAAACATCGTAGAATTGGAGTGAGTCGAGCTGCATACCTAGTCAGCTGAATAAAATGGCCATGGACTTTTTATAGGTTCACTGACAATTATTACCCCACCAATCAATGGTTTATTAATTAAGAAAAGAAAAAAAAGAATTGAATACAAAAAAACAAATTTAAGACCTTTGCCTTACTTCTATTAAACATGTATAATCAAAACGTGTAGGTAAATACAAACATATTAGCGTGTATACTGAAAACAAATTAATAGGTACATCACACATCTTAATAATAATAAAAAATTAAAAATCAAGTTGGGCAATTTCGATTGCAGATTTTATGTTTGCCCGACTGACCGACTCTTTCGTCATGTCATCTGTTGCAGAAATGATCTGTATCTTGAGTATCATACTCGTCTGTGATGTAACCTGTAATGCACCCCAGATTACGTTCGTCTACGTTTCCCCTGTTTTAATTCGTGTGTGCATAATTATGTCGTAAGTTTCGTTTTTGCCTCATTCATCTGAATAATTGATGAGTGATTTGGTCAATTATTTTTCTCTGTGTACTCGTGTAGCCAGACAGTGTGTCAGGGTAAAGGAAAGGGGTTCTGGTTATTGAAAAAAATTTGCAATTTCCTTAAGATTTTCTTATCATCAATTATTGAAACAATGGTTGGCTTAGAGTAAACCTAGAAATGTTTCCTCGTATGTGATAAATCAATATAATGATAATGAACCTAACAAATGACTACATAATTATGTGCTAATAAATATAAAATGAAAACCAAGTTAGGACTATCTCAATGTCTGAAGTTTATAATTCATACTTGTGACTTGTGAGCCAGTATCCTTAAAGAGCTTCAGGTATCCTATCTTCCATGCAGTGTGGTCTGGTACTTGAAAAAAAATCTGTATAAAATCTATTTTGGTGTTTTTTTTTGTTGAAAATGAATGGAAAAGGTCAAGATTTGGGTGTAAATAAAAAAACTGTGCGACAAAAGTGGAATGTTCGCGTTAAAAAAAAATTGATTAAATTCAAAAAATGTTGACAGAATATTTTCAAAAGCTTTTGCCCTCGCTTCGCTCGAGCCATTTATTATGCTCTTTCACTACTTTAGAAAATCGAATAATCGAAAAATTAAAAAAAATACGAGTACTTGAACCAGAAAAATGCGAAATATTGATAAAACAAGTCGACCAGTTGCGGAGAATTCCGCAACAAATTCTACATAAAATGTACATATGACGTCATTGTAAAAAATAATGAATTTTGTGTCAATCAATAAATTATTCTCCATCATTTGTTAGAAGTTAAGTTAATTTCAATAATTTAATTTAAACAAAATAAATACACTTGAACTTGGCTATATCATATATGCAGGAGAAGAATAATGGATAAAAAATTTCCAAGTGAAGAACTGCAGAAGTTTCAATGTTTCATTTTTTTCAGTTTTTTTCACTAAAAATCCATGTATAGCTGGATGCTGGATTGCTGGACCCCATAACTTTTTTATTTTTTTATACCATAATAAAGAAATTTTATCTTCTTTCCATTGATACATATAATTTTTTTTAAGATCTGCATCCCTTAATCCGAGCTTAAATGGGCCAATTGTCAATTCTTTCCTGCTGTCCAGTTACAGAGAAGTTGATGGTTTTTTTTTATCGCCATCGTTTCTATATGGTTTCAAATGAAAATATCATAGGAACATAGGATATTTTGAAACAACAATTGATATTTTATTTTTTTAATCAGCGTTTTCTCTCATGAATTCGTTGGTTTGTTATTTTAAAAATTTTTCTAATTAATTACGTATTACGTAAATCCTAAATGAAAAAAAATGCACGAAAAAAATATGAATTTTTATTTTCTGTAGGAGTGTAGGCTGAACCAGGGGTGCGACCGTGCGAACAAATCAAATCAATAATTTAATAGAAGTCTCTGTCTCGTTCAACAAAATCTCATCAATCTTTTCATCAATCTGATCAATCAGCCAGCTGAATCAGCACAACTCACTCTTGACTCTTCATCTTCACTTCACTCATCTTTTCATGTTTTCAAAAATGAAAATCACAAAAATTTGAAAAATTTGGCTAAAAAAATGTCTTTGTATGACGTCACACAAATATCAACCAAGGACCAAGGTTTCAGAAGTTTCATGGATGTTTCCAAGACTTTAAAATGATAGAGGTACTGCGGATCTATTTTCGTGATCGAAAACCAAAACATTCTCATATTTCCAAAATCCAAACATTTTTTAATTACAATTTTTTTGGAAAAATGTGAATTTTCAAAAAGATTCGAGGGCATTCGCTCAGGTAAGGAGGTTTCTAAACGTCAAAATTAATTCGCAAAAACCAAAAACGGCCGTACAATCGGCGCAAAAGGTACCAAATGGCTCCAAGTTTTGTGTATTAATAGTTAGATATGTTTTTTAAACAGAATCACTCCCTTTTTAAAAATTTTGATACCATCGATTGAGCTCAAATTTTAAATGTGTCATTTTCTCACGGAGTGGCACTAAACTAAGAGGGAAGGGGTCACACTAAAAAACAAAAAAAATCCCACCAAGTTCAAATAAGGACCACCCTTTTGAGCACACAGACAGTCCGGAGATGTTTTTCACACTTTGTATTCCCGAAAGGTTCCTATTATTTATTTTGTTGATGGAAATTTTTTTTTGAATGTTCAGAGAAACCCAGAGTCTTCGACGAGACTATTTTTATCAAACATCATAAAAGTAGAACGAGTCGAGCTGCACACTTGGTGAGCTGAATAAACTGGCCATGGACTACCACTGGTTTGCATTTCGCGAGTGCGCGTTGTTTTGGTTAGGTTTTATGTAGGTTCGCTGACAATTACCTCACCCATCAATTATTTCACATCTTGATTAAAATATGTAATTAAAAATCAAGTTGAACTAATCAAGTTGGGCAATTTCGATTGCTTGCAGGTTTTCATCGCGAAGTATTGATATTGACTATTTGGTGTCTGTAAATGATGGATTGTAGAAACTACTGGGCTGATGGAAATCGTTGGAATCCGTATGCTATACGACCAAGCACTATTCAAACAACATTCAAGAATGGTTTTGCTTTCCACTCGGAACCTGGACAATTGCAAGAATTACTGTGCGTCGTCGCTTCAGCTTCTATATGGTATCGCAGAATAAAGGAATACCCTCGTAAGATGGAAAATGGCGTAATTAGCATCCCCTGGTACCATGATTTCGCTGCAGATGAGCTGTATATGTCAGACATGGCGCAGTTACCTTCAAGTCTCAAGCAAATGATCGACCAATATTTCAGGGCAGTGGAGAACTCTTTCGCAAAGTGGTGCAAATTTCATCATTTGAGAGTTTTTCAAAATCGCCCAGATGCGGGTCTCGATTACGATTTAGTAAATTTTATTTCGTGGCGTGCCGATGCAACCATCGATTGGACGGAAACTGCTATAAATTTAGTCAAATCTGATGTTTTGAATGACGAAGAAAGATATCGAATCGCGTGTATTTATTGTTTGGTTGACGATGTAGAAAGATTATGGCCGATAACTACGAATCTCGATTGTCCGCTGATCAAGTATTGGAATTTTCGTATGAATGGCGAGCAGTGCACGTTTGATGAGGATCCCGAGTCTAGCTGTGTGGAGGCTAGTTTGCTGAAAAACTACTGCGCTGAAACTAAGTCGGCTTTCGAATATCTTTGGCAATTTTTGACCGAGCATGAACAAGACCTGAAAGTTATGGATATGGCAAATGTTACAGACGATATGACGTTCTTGAAGTTCGCATTGTTGAAATTGAACGAAAGGCAACTAGTGCTTTTGATGTCGAAAGCATCTGGTGTCTTCATGTGTTTCGACCACGATCACTTAGCGACTTCCGTAGTGGACGCTTTGGTAATTTATTTATGGACTCGGATTAAGAACGTGATCACGAATCATGCCTTTCATTCATTAATTCAAGGTGCTTTGACTCACGCGAAATATCATGGTTTGGCTTTTGAAATATGGAGCAGTGCTTCGAATAGGTTGAAAAATTATATCTTGGGTGATCGTTTCGACGGAATAAAACGCACTCTGTTGCATGCCTTCATTGCTGATCGAAAGGATGTCAGATTGTTGATCGAATTGTTGTCGACAAGAAACGCCGACGTCAGAGAGAGAATTTGGCGAAACCATTGGCGTCGTATCATCATTGGCGTGTCTCCCGAGTACTTACAACAAATCATGGAATTGTGTCTTGAAAGTGATGACATAGAATCTTTCAAGAAAATGCATTTTTGTGTGTACAATAAGATCAAATCGTACTGCGGATTTATGACGAGCCGTGGGAATTTCGAAGGCATTAGCAAATTTCTCCAGTTCTGTTCTGACGACCCCGAGGTCATCTTCAATTTAAGAATGAACGTGTTACAATTGCGCAGACTGATCGAGAACGGCTATTCGTATCCAAAAATACAGGACACTTTCGACATGTTTCTCAGCGAAATGTTCGCAGATATGAATCAAGTAAACGAGTTCAAAAGAAATTTGATTCTAGGCGAGGAATCTATGGCGTGTTTTAGGCTGGCCATAATACGAGGTGAGACCATGGATATTAGTAATTTGGTCGATCGTGTATTATCTTCAAGGTCGGACTTGAATTTAGCTAAAAGCAGATTACTAGAGTTGTGTCGAGATTTTCTAATTTCAGCCAAATTAGAACAGATTGGAAGAAAGGATTGGTATCGATTTATCAAGTGGTGTCTGCATGACGATGATGATGCGGTGCAGAATTTCAAATTGTTGTTACCCATCAACCAGATTTATAAGACGTTGTTTGATAAAAGTGTGCGGCGAATGAGGCGGATTGAGCGATATGCTAGTAGTCATAAGCATTTTTTTAAACGGTTGGATTATTTCCTCGAATGGATTTTCATGACTGAAAAGGCTGTCGAGAATTTCAAACTTTGTAAACTTTTCGCGTATAAAAGAGTAGAGTCGATTAGAGTTCTACTCGAGTCTAATGATGCTACATTGGTCGATTCAGTTATCGCATGGTTTTGTAATTACGATGCATCCCAAATAGAGAAGTTCAAGGTTTTCATGCTTCGCGATTCGAATAATGAGCGATGTTTCAAGCTCGATGGTGACATGTATTGGAGGTGTGAATTACCTTCTTTGTTTTGAATTTTTAAATGTTCGTTAAAAGTTTGAAATCGCCGGTTTTGAATTAATTTTCACTGTTTTTTGTAATGACGTTCTGTCAAAATTCTGTTGCCTCGTTTTGATTATTATATATTGTGTAAGGTATGTTTATTTTATTTTGTACTCAGTTTTCATTTTGCCTGGTGATTGATCAAATTTATGTTTGTATTGATCGTTATCGTACTGAATATATTTTTTATTGGATTCAGCAATAATTATGTGATTATGTGATGTGAAATAAAAATACAGGCTAGAAGATGGGAAATTTTTTGTTGGTTTTTTGACTTTTTGGCATTTCAAAAAAGGTTGAAAATTTTTCACTTGAAAATTAATCACCAGAATATTCATCTTAACATCTCATCATTTTAATTTTTTCTTAGATCCTAAGTAACACTACTTAATGGAAAAAAAAGGACGAATCATATCATAAGTATCAATAGTACAAACTATAGAAAAATCGCGAGAATATAAATTGAATAAAAACAGTTTAGATATATTTTTCGCACTTTGAATTTCCCACAGATCTAAGAATTGAAGGGTCTGCAACATTTTCATGTCTGGCTGGTGGAATGGAAACTTTTTCCATACCTCTTCGGCTAATTTGATTAATAAGGCTGGACGGTGCTTTAAAAATTTCATAACGTCGGCTTTAAGAGTATAATGAGGTAAAGTTGCAAATTCGGCACTTGCTTCCGAATCCAAATTGATTTTTCCCAGCTCAGTGAAAATTCGTTTTTCTGCATCCTTTCTTCGATGTTTCAGGACATAATACGTATTACTTGTATTCGGTCCGTTTTTGTACTTTGATCCATTATGGACGGGAATCTTTCTTCTTCTGCTCAGCTTCAAAAAATAAGTAAAGCGTATCGTACTGCTCTAGATATCTGGTTACTACCTCTGTCAACGACAGTCATCTAACTTTATATACCTACGTCTCCTAATTTTTTTATGTTCTGGTAATTCCAATCGATTCTGAAAGCGGCTGGCGATAAGAAGATGAATTCGTTTTGGAGATTTCAAATAATTGTGAATGTTGGGCATGAGTTACTCCAGTTCCAGAGACAAACATTGAGTCGCATTTGATACTGCTCAGTCAATGAGTGGCACCCGCATTTCATAGTAGAGGAAATATTTGGGATGGCTTCTTTGAATTTGGCAGCAACTGGAATTATGTGTGCCAAATATGACACTTGCGCCATCCTATGAAAAGCCTATTTCTGAACAAATGCGGAGTTTTGTAGCTGTATCTCTGGTAACCCTGCTCCCAATAGAAGAGAGAGGAGTGATCACCGAATAGCTCAAATTTTAAATCATAGCTATTTTGCCACCTGAAATAATATTTTCAGATATTTAATTTATATAAAATCTAATTTTAAATTCTAAAAACGTATTAAATATAAAACTATAAATTAGCCCTTTCATACTAAATTTATAATTCAAAAAAAGATATAAACCAATCTAAAATTTTCCTTGGAAAGAAAACTTACCTTTATGGCTTTCATTTCACCCAACTGTTCCTTCAGATTAACTGGGGAACCTCACGACGTGTTCCCTGTGGATTTGGATGGAAAGTGGTCTCAGTGGTAGCCCTTCGGCTCAAGTACCACTGCCAGATTTGACTTTTGAGTTCAGCTCCCACAGTAAAATTTTTATTTTTAAATTTTTAAAAGTTGCTATTCTGACGCTCAGGTCTTCCCCACAGCACAGTCGTGGGAAAATTTCAACCCACGCGCTTGACCAAGGGAGATGTTTTATTTTCCCTTCCAACCAAATTATTCATATTATATGTATGTATTTTTCGAAGATAATTCAAATTCTTTATTTTCGATAAAAATTTTGAATGGGAAAATGAAAAAAGTCTCTTGTGCGAGCTCGTGGGTCAGAATTTTTCCACGACAACGCCGTGGAAAAAACCTGAGCGTCGTCGGGGTAGCGATTTTTCAAAACTTAAAAATTCAAAATTTTACTGTGAGAACTCAACTTGAAACTGGCAGCTAAAATTTTATGGTGTGGTACTTGGGCTAGGGCTATCATCGAGACCACTTTCCGTCAAATCCCATGAGAGTGAGACTGGAATCTGTCGAATGCACGATTCCAAAATGTGTTCTGTAAAAAATAAAATCAGTAATTTTCTGTTTTGCTTCGACCGAACCCTCCCCTCCAACGACACATCGCTTTGTCAGAAAAAGAGAAATACCAGATCGCGTGCATTTATTGTCTGGTTGACGGTGTCAAAAAACTATGACCGATTACGACGGATCTAGAGGATGGAGAGCATATGGACTTACATAGCTCTGGATTCTTCATTCTGAATTAGCGCTATCAATCCACCATGAATTCCGCCAACATTGGCAGCGCCGTCTTGACTTTGACCGCAAAGAAAATGAATATCAAGATTGAAGCGTAGTAAAACATCCTTGAAAATTTTTGAACAGGGTTTGTGCGGTAGTACTTCTCGTTTCATAACAACCAACGAATACTTCTTTTATTTCGAAATCATCACTAACGTAATGAAATGAAACGGAAACTTGTTCAAGTCGAGCTACATCACTTGTCTCATCCATTATCACGCTGAAATATGTACTAGTTGACAAATTTCATTTCTTTGGTGATTTCATTCAAAATGTAGTTAGCATACATCTGAAATATTTCTTCAGCATGGGAGTGATAGAGCAATTTGTAACATTCTTCTCGATTTAGCCATTCGCGCAGCTCTGGGACACCAAGAGACCTTGATTTTAACAATCTTTGAAATTTTGAATTAGTATCATCAGTTGCACGATATGGAAATCCTTCGGTACCTAATGTGAAAAAAATGAATCATAGATAGATCATTCATATAGTAGGTAATACTAACAGCTCTCTTTAAAAAAAAAACAAAAGAAAAAAAAACAGCAAAATAGAATAGTTTTGAATATCTTTCTTAACGCAGTTCTAGCAGGTAACCTTTGACGTAAGGTTTCTTCAGAAAACGACTTCTCAATCTTATTTGAATCGTTTTTTATAGTCAAATACACCCTTGGCGGCGAAATCGTGAAATTCTGATTTTTCGTGGTTTTGAAAAGCAACGGTTGCGCGAGATAACTATGAAAACCCAATGATAACGAAAGCCTCAAGAGCTTGAGCATCAATTGTTAATAATAGTTTTGCAGTAACAGCTTTTGTGCAAACTTAGCAGAATAGTCTGTAAATTGTTCCAAGTTCCAGTATAATTAAGTAGTTAACATTAATTTTATTCTCGCTTGCTTCGAAGTGATATTTTTATTCTATGAATGTTCAACGGGGGCAGTCGGAGTCTTGGTCTATGTTTTGAAATTGTCAACATCTTATTCATTGACAGTGTCACAAAGTTGTGGGAAATTGAATCGAGGGGAGGACTGAATTTTGCCAGTTCGAAATAACCAGAATTAACGGCCTTTTACCGCTTTTTTTGGGGTTTATCCCTTCCTACCGAGGAGTGGTCCTGACGGGGTGAAAAAAATCAGGATACCTCTCGAGACTTTACAGTAGGCCATTGCCATTGAAACCCATTGACCATTTTTGGGGTTCTGTAGGTACTGAGTGATTGAAAATTTGCGAATCGATTATTTTTGGGTAGATTCGTGTTTTGACGATTTATTTTTCCTTAATATTTCGCATTAATTATGCCAAAACATCAAAAGATTTCATTTCTGAACCTGGGGAAGTTTTTTGTTGCGCAGTCGTTCCAATTTTTTGGTCATTATTTCTAATTTATAAAAATCAAAAAAAAGAGCCGTGTGAGAGTTACCTATTCATTTATTTTTTGTTTTTTTTTTAAATTTATAATAATGAACAGAAATTTGGCACCATTGCATTCCAAAATATTATTTTTCAGTTTCAAAAATGGTATCTTTTGATGGTTTGGCATATTTAATGCAAAATATTTTAGAAAGAAATGCTCAGTAGAACACTAGAAGTGGTCATGGATTTGAATAGCAATGGACTAGGTCGACGCAGAATCTCAATACTCTTTCAAAACTCATATCTCCCCTGTAAGGGCACTTCCGGAACCAACTTGCTTATTCGGTTTCATCTAAATTTGATTCTGTATCACTGTGATTGTCAGATTCTTCATCAGAATTGCTGTAGGTAAATTGCAATAATACGAGTATTAATTATTAAACCTGCAGATAATTCCAATGATAATACATAATACATATTATGTTGTAAATGGTTGTATCGAATGGAATTTTCATTTATTTTTTTGCAATTGAATAATTATAAGATCGTGTCCTATATACCATCTTCACGAAAGACTGTGACAATTCTTTAAAAAGAAGTTTGAATAACTAAAAATTGATTGTTGGGTCCTTAAAATGGTTGCAATTGAGTCTACATTGTCTGATCTCTCCATTGCTTGAATTGAATAAATCTCCTGGATGGGAAAATTAGATTAACTAAGAAAAATAAAAACTTCTTTTTTTTGAGTTGGGGCACCTCGTTGATCAAAATTACGAATATCTACCATTGAAAAATACTGAATCGCGCGAAATTGTTTCGGTTGCAGATTATCCATCGATCTCTGTAATATTATCATCTGCAAATGATGGCAGCGAAGGACATAGCGGTCACTGACAACAAAAGTCATTCGATTCCGTGCAACAGGCCTGGTCATCTGCAGGAGTTAGCTTGCGTCATTGCTTCAGCTTCTATATGGTATCACAAGGTTAAGGAATGTCGGCAAGAAAGTAATATCGGGAACATACTCTTGGCTTTTGACGGCGTCCATCTGTCGGACATTGCTGGGCTGCCTACAGTACTGCGAAAAATGATCGACAGGCGTATCAAGGTGGTTGAATATTTGATCAACGAGTGGTGCTATTATCATGAGGCGGGTTTTTTTTGGCATCGAGAAGAAGATAAAGATTTCTTTGTCGATTCGGTGCTTTTTATTTCGTGGCATAACGATGGAACCATTAACCGCAAGCAAACGGCTAAAAATCTGGTCGAGTCCAGTTTGTTGAGTGAGGTGGAGAAATACGAAATCGCATGCGTTTATTGTCTGGTCGATGATGTCAAAAAACGATGGCCAACAACGACGCATCTCAAGCATCCGCTGATCGAGTATTGGGATTGCCGTATGAGTGGCGAACAGGACTCGATGGATGCGGATCCAGAATGTAGCTGTGTCGAAGCTTCTTTGCTGAAAAAGAGCGCTGCTGATACTTGGCCAGCGTTCGAGTATCTGTGGGGATTTTTAACCGATGATGAACAAGTACAGAAGGTTGTAGGAATGTCTAACTCGAAAGATGGGGCATTCTTGAAGCATACGTTGTGTATGCTGAACGAAGATCAACTGAGGCGAGTGATGATGTCGAGGACCGTATTTGTTTTCAGGTCTCTTTTTCACGAAACGGTAGCTTGGGTAATTTGTATTTGGAATCGTGTTGAAAACATGATCACGGTTGATGAATTTTTTGCGATAATCCGTGTCGCACTTTCGGAGTTCCGTGAACGAGGGCCTCTTTTGATTTTCGAAATATGGATACGAGCTTCGGATACTTTAAAAAATCACGTATTAGTTAATCATTCGGAAAAAGTACTCGAAATGTTCTGTTCTTATTCTGATTATTACGGGTATGATGTGGATTATTTCAGAAATGGGAGGTGCAAAGATGTCAGGTTGTTGATCGAAATGTTGTCCGTGAGAAACGCCGAAAGTAGAGAGAAAATTTGGCGAGAGAAATGGCTCCTTATTATTATTGGCGTGTCGCCCGAAGATTTACAACGAATCATGAAATTGTGTCTTGAAAGTGACGATGAGATAGCATCATTTAAAAAAGCCTACTTGAGCAACTTCTCCGTTATCTGTCGCTATTGTTTTAAAATAGTGAAACAGGGACACTTCGAAGAGCTGAGCGAATTTATACACTTTACTTCTGACGACCCTGAGGTTATTTTCGATCTGAGAGTAAACGCCTTGAAGTTGAAATGCGTACTGGAGGCAGGACCCCGATCATTCGATTCTTTTGAAAAGTATCTTCGCGAAACGTTTCCCGATACAGATCAGCTAAATGAGTTTAAAAAGAACTTGATTCTGGGAGGTAAATCGAAGTCGTGTTTCAAGCAAGCTCTAAGGAGTGATTACTTCGTTGAAAATATCCACCTTTTCGTCGAGCATGTGCTTTCTTCGATGCCAGAGTTATTGACCGTCGCGAAAAGCAGATTATTAGAGGTATGTCGCGATATATTAATTTCAGGAGTATTGAGACGAGTGAATGATGATAATTGGGATGATTTCATCAAGTGGTGTCTGCATGGCAGCGATGAAGCCCTAGAGAACTTCAAGCTATTGTTGCCAGTTGATCAAATTTTCAAGGCGATGTTTGAGAAATGTGTACAGAGAGTGATGCGATCGAAGGAAGAATCGGTGAGAGCGGGTCATGTTGACGCCAAAAAGAGTTTCACGGGACATGGTTTCATGTTGGATTTTTTTCTCAGATGGATTTTTCCTTCGCGAGAAGCCATACAAAACTTCAAGCGTGGCAAACTTCGCGCATTGAAAAATTCCGAACAAATGAAATTCATATTCGGATCAAATGATAGGCATTTGATGCATACTTGTTTGAGATGGTTTTGCAATGACGATAAATCTCAGATGAATGATTTTAAAGTTTCTTGGTTTAGTAGCTTGAGTAATAGACGGTATCCGGAGGGTTGGAGGTGTAAATTACCTTTTTTAAATTAAGTTTCAAGATTGAGGTTTCTTGTTTTTTTTTTCGATGTAATATTCTGTGACTGAATTTTATTTGTTCATTTGTGTTTTTAACTGATCCTCTAATGTTTGTAGAATAAAAATTTTATTGCATCTTCTTCAAACTAAGTAATGTTTTCATTGAAATTGAAAAAACTAGTTTCTTTCGTGAATTTTCTCGATTTTGCATCGAAAATTCTTTTAAATGAATTTTATTGGACATGAGTGACATGACGATTATGAATAGTTGAGTTACGTTAACATAATTATAATTTTTTCTGTTATTATCACATTTGGCAGACCTAAATCATTCATTTTAAAGGAAACGCAATCACACCATTAGAAACTCATCTCTTTTGAGTACAAATTCATGTAAACGGATTGTATATTGAAAGATTTTGAATGTATAAGGCTATTGACGTAATGCGGGTTGCATATCGGTTTGCCTGAACTTTATTAATTTGGTAGGCATTCTTATCAGGTGAGTATCGAAATTTCATATTTTGAGCAATTTTCACAAGGTGTTTTTGAAATTTATAGCTTTTATATTTAGTTTTTTCTTCAATTGAAAACACAGTTGAACCCTGTGGTGGATCGATGTCCCTATCGATTGCTTCCGAAGAAAAATCCTCTTCCGTACCGTGGAGCACCACACGTTCTTCTTCGTCCGAGTTTTGTTCATCTTCGTTTTGTTGTTGGTCTTCTAGCTCATTATCTTGATCTTCGCCTCCCTCTTCTTCTCCGGTATAGAAGTTTGTTTTCTTGGTTTTAGAACATTTTAAATTAAAATGAATTTTTTTCAAACCCAAACTTGAATTTTAATCACGTAATTTTCAGAATTTGAGAAATTCTTTTGTTGTTGATGAGAAAAAAATTGAGAAAGTTTGATTGGAGTGACACTAAAAGTTTTTGAAGAAGTAAAAAAATGAATTTTTTAATAACTTTTTTTTAAATCAAGAATAAATGGACAAAAAAAAATAAATAAAACAGTCTCACATCGTAGTAGGTACCTACATATCTACTACATAATTGTGTTTATGAAACAAAAACAAGAAAAATACAAAAAAATGAAAAACAAAAAAAAACAGTAAACTTGACTTGCAACAATTAACTCACAACAATTATACAGGCGCGCAATTGATGGTTTTAAAAACAAAAAAAAAAATCAAAAAAATTACTTAAAAACTGACTCATGCAAAAACAAATGATTTCATTAAAAAAAGGTATCCTGGGTCAAATAAGGGAAATGCCCCCGTCCTAGGATTTTTGAAATTCTGATGAAACATTGTTGAGTACCTTGAAAAAATGTTGCATCCATAAACTTTCCCCCACCCTACCCTCCTTGCCTACAATGGTCAATAAACGTAAAAAATCGTAGTTCCAACGAATTTTCAACAAAAATTTTTGAATTCACCCAAAATGAATACCAATTAGGTATAAATACATAGAAGAGACATGAGTCTAGCCACTTGAATTTTTCCAAAAAATTTTCAATTATTCATGTACACGAATCATTTTTTCTTACAATTGAATTAATCTACATTAGTACTATGTATTGTTAACAATTTTTTTTAATTTTTCCCAAAGGCTGGTCATCTTCATAAACACAAAACACAATCAAAAATGCA
Organism: Planococcus citri; assembly: GCF_950023065.1. Classification (NCBI taxonomy): domain Eukaryota; kingdom Metazoa; phylum Arthropoda; class Insecta; order Hemiptera; family Pseudococcidae; genus Planococcus; species Planococcus citri. The sequence continues at coordinate 35,269,555 of NC_088680.1, forward strand.
AATCTAGCTTCTTGTTCGTGTTCTGCACATTCGATTCGTATGACAGGTAATGGATACACATGCTGTCAATCTTCTTTCACCCCGAAATTGGCGAGTGGGTGGTCATGGGCTGAAAATGGTATTTCCAAGAAGTTGTTTATTTCGTGACCATATCACTGACAGTATCGCTTTTTTTGGAGGTGCTGTGACACAAAAAAAAATTTTTGATTGTGTTTTGTGTTTATGAAGATGACCCTGATGAAAATTTTTTAACGATCCATGGTACTTATGCAGGTTAATTTTTGGAACAAAAGAGGATTCGCGTACATGAATAATTAAAAAAGTTTTGGAAACATTCAAGTGGCTAGACTCATGTCTCTTCTATATTCCTATTTCTTTTTGGTGAATTCAAAAAGTTTTTTTAGAAACTCGTGGGAAGTATAATTTTTTTCCTTTGAAAACGCGTTTTTTTGGCATTGTGGGCACGGAGTCTAGTTCAGGGGGCATTTTTTGAGTCCAACATTTTTTCAAATACCCAATAACGTTTCATTAGAATTTCAAAAATCTGAGGAAACGGGGATTTTCAATTACTTTACCCGTGAGCACCCTTTGACGAATAATACTTCTCTCTGAATGTTCTTACCCCCCCCCCCCCAAAACTATTCGCGCGTCCCGCTAAAGCGTATTGCATAGATGCTATAAAGAAAGAACACGAATGGTAATACGATTAATACTTTCATTTATTAACCGTGCTAATTACTACAAAATTTATCACACAATTCGAATAGAATAACATAAATAAACATGAAAAAAAGTGATTCTACGCATAATGACGAATAACGATAGGTAGGTAAATCGGTAATTTTGAGAAATGTATTCATCATCAATTCATTAACGTTTCGAAATAATAATTATATCAATAACAAATATTATAAAAAAAATACGGAGAATTTTTACGCATTTCTCACACAATTCGAAAAACTAATTATCTAATTATAATAGGAAACAAACGGATGAAGGTACAACAATCAAATACTTCGCGAAATTTACCGATTTTCTTTCCTAGCCTTCTTCTCGGCTCAACGCTTGCGACATTCTGCTTTGGCCTGCGCTTTGAGATCGTCAGCTTTCACAGTACGGCTAAATTATTCGGCTTTCTTTCTCTGATCATCACTCGACGTATTGTCAACACCAGGATGTGTATTACTAATATATGTTCAGTAACTTTACCGACAGAAAAGTTTATGATTTGTCTATCACATCACAAGGCGCGAGGTCACATTTCAATTCCCACCTATGACCCGCATGGGTTTGAAGATGCTTGCTGAGACCAGATCCGTTTGTAAAATCATCTTCATTACAATAGTCGCATACATAATTTTTCTTCTTATATACTTTCAAGGTTTCCAAGGATTCACGAGCTGATTTTCCGGCACCGACGTACAACTTTTACAAAACGTCTTTGAACCTCGACAAAGAGCGGACCTTTTTCCATCACAGGGTTCAACTGTGTTTAAAATAAAATTGAAGAAAAAACTAAATAGAAACTATAAATTTCAAAAACACCGTGTGAAAATTAAATTGCTCAAAATATGAAATTTTGATAATCACTGATAAGAATGCCCACCAAATTGATAAAGTTTATGCAAACCGATACGCAATTCGCTTTACGTCAATAGCCTTATTGGAAATCTAATCAAGTTTGTCGACGACAACTGTCATCTTGCCTATTTAAAAAAATTGAATGAAACAGAATTATTCGAGGTACGAACTAATAATGTAGAAAGGAACATAGAAAATCATCAAAACAATTATGAAAATGAAATTTCACAAAACCTAGGTACACAATATTGGAACACAAAAAAACGAAAGTAAAAGTAACATTCTGATATATATGTACTAAATGAGAATAGACACATATGGAGTGTCAATGGTAAATTAAATCCTATAATAATAATCGAAACAAAATGTGGAAATACGAAATACTTATTATGGATACAAAACAACGAAATCAATTAAGAAAAAAAAACAGAACACATCAAACAACCTAGAGGAACGTAAATTGACGAACATTGTTTGAGAATGAATAAAAGGCCCCTATTAGAAAACAAGAAAAGTAACATACTTAAGTAAAATACGATATTATTCAGTTCACGTCATCATTTCTAATACAAATTCCTGATCATAAAGTACATTCATTTCTAAAATCGATTTGTCAAAAGACGAATAAACCACCATTTTCAAGTCAAACGAATAAAAGTAGTATTATTTGGACTGACCATATATTCTTCAACGATTGTACAAGTGAAATCATTTCACTTCTGGTTTTCATAGTTGGCATGAAGTACCTTCAGTTTTATATTGTCACATTTAGATTCCACACCTTCCAATATGTAGCTTATAGTATTTGGTGTTTTCAAATTTATTTGGGACAGCTCCTTAGGAATTGTTTTGTTGCTCGAGGAAGATTCACCCAGTAAGCCAGTTTGCTAGTTACACTTTCTTCATCCTTACAGGATGCGTGCCTAATTGATGAAGAACATTAAAGCGGCAACATGGGAACAGTATTCCCCTAATCTGGCTATGGCTATACATATTGTACAATGGTCAGTTAATATCTTCGACTTCTCCACTGATAGCCATAATATCACTCATCTGATTCGTTACTTTTCATGGAATGTTTGCACTGTAAGAAACATAAAATTGAATAAATAAATTAAGATTAAATATAAAAGATAGATGACAAATATTCGTAATACATATATTAGTGTCCCTTTCGGCCTTAGATCTTACCTTCATTTATGTACTTACTTTACCTAAAAATAAGAATAATATGAAAAGATCAGAACTAAATTCTGAGTAAGTTAGAAATGAATAAATTTACGATAATAATTCATTTTACATTAGAAAACGTATGTGAAGATGACCTTAGATCCATTCTACGAAAGATCAGGTCCGGCACTTTTTCATTTTCTCGCCCCTTGTGGTATAGGATTAAACATATTTACTAAGGAATTCTTTTTGGGGGAAGCTTGGCGTGTCCAAATAGGTAGGTAAGGATTTTGAATGGAAATTCTAAATAGGATAAGTGGGTATTTTTACAGGAAAGTGACATATAGGAACCTGCCTATACTCCAGATAATTAAAATGTCCACACATGAGAGTAATTTATTTCCTATCATCGAAAAGGGTTAGTGAAATGGGACTATGTACAGGGTGGACAGAAATATCAGGTACCCCTAAGAAAGTTTTTCATTAAAAATATAGGTTGGCAACGTGAAATATATGCATATGATTGGTGAAATGTTATCTCTCCAGTCTAACAACCAATCATGTGCTACCATTATTATCATTCACTGTGACCAACCGAAGTATTTAGCAGAAAACTTTTTTAGGGGTACCCGATATTTCTGTCCACCCTGTACATATAGGTAAATACCTATCAAAGTTCCAAAAGAATCATTTGAGATCGTAACCTCTTTTAGGTGATAGATATTTATTCGATCAATTAATATTATTCGAATGGAATAATTACGATGTTAGACACATTATGAAATTGAATCTTTTACTTGATTATCTAAATTTCTAAGAGCTAATAAAATATCATACCTGATATATTTAATTATTAGTTTCAAAAACCTGACATTACCTTGACAATTTCAATTTTTTAAACTAAGACCAAGTCAATTACCATGACTATATAGTAGCCCTATTTAAGAAGAACTTGCCCTAAATTCACACCATTATCTAGGCGTGTGCCTAAGCACCGCCATTACTGGCTTACGTGACACAGGTTTACTCTTCCATAATTAAACTCGATTCATTTGAAATAATACGCGAAATCATTATCGAAAATTCAAATCAATTAACACTCGAAATTAAGTCATTTTATTTACGTACTCGAAACATTATTAATTAAATAAAAAGAGAAAAAGAAAAAGGATTAATTATAACGCAATCGCGTGACACACAAATCGTACGTACTATATAACATTCGAATTACTATTGGTACCTATCACGTTAGGTAGGACTTACCTAACATCCGTAAGTTTAACTTTTCCCCACTCTCATCACTTAAGCCCAAGATCATTGAAAAATATGTAGATAGGTTAGTCTACCCAAATAAATTCAGGTAATTAATTTGACCTATGCTACACCCTTGCAAACTACATATGTGAGGGCGCATACGAAAAGGGTCCAAATGATCAAAAAAAAAAAAAATTACCTGAAATTGTCGTAGGAACTCTTTAAGTGACTTTTTTTTTTTTTTTTTTGGTTGTGTGGTCCCTTTTCAAATGCGCCCTCCCATATAAACATTCATAATTTAGTGAAGTGTGAATAATTTTTTGTAGGTGGGTGGGGGAGGGGGATTAAACAAAAATCTTGAATTAGCTTTCAAATTGAGATGACATTTTTTATTTTTACAAAAACAAAGTTACCTACAAATTTTAATAGGTAATTCAATCATTTTATTAAAAAATAGGAAGCAGTATAAAAATATAGTTAGTTGCCCGGTGTAGTGTGTTTATTAATTATTAGCCATTATGATAAGTATTTATCTATTGAAAGGTTATATTGTTATTTGGTTATCTTTAAGGTGAAATTTCTCATTCCTTATTTTCAAAACTGGCACGACATACACCGATCGATGTACGTTATTCGTAAAACTGCCAGCCATTTAGCAGAAAAATTTTAGGAAGGAAAGGCCTTCAGTGAAATTATTTACTTGAAATACGTCACGATGCAACCCAATAAACCTCAAGTCATTATATGGTAAGTTTTTATTCGTATTCAAATCATTTAAAAATTAGCATGACAAAAGTACAGATTGCAGTCATATAAGAATACCTATGAGGTGCGCCAATTTAATAACAATACTCTTGCCATTACGCGAGTTGTAGTTACACTGGAACAACGGACGAGGTCTCGTTGGAAAGAGGAGTGGATTTTCTATTACTGTACAAAATTTCAAGTCGATTGGATGATTTTTGCGTGTTTTACAGCCTCTCAAAGTTGGCAATTTTTCTACCCTCGTTGTGAAAATGAGTGTTGCAAATTTTTTCTTGAAGGAATATTTACCTCCTCGAGCCATCTCAGTGCCTCCTCAGCATTTCTACTCCCCAGATTCAATTCCTATGTAGTAACCTTTAATTCATTCTCAGAAGGTTTTTACCTGAAAATTAAATTTCATTTCATTATTGAGCCTGGCTGAAGAGCCTCCATTCAAATTTTGAGAAAGCTGCCTCTGAATAAGGCCGTACGGATTTTTGAAGGGCATTTTAGAGAATAACTGTGGGGCATTCTGTTAAAGGACGACTATGCTGAAGATATATTGAGGTCAACCTCCTCCAAAAATTATTTTACACTCACCTCAGAGGGAGTTTCCTCACAACCATTAGGAAATGATTTCCCCATGACCTACTCTCTGTGTGGTTTTGATTGAGTGAGCTTCCTCCAACAGTTCCTTATCTCTTTTAAACATCATTTTTGACTTTTTTGGACTTCCACCACTCCTCAGATTCACAGTCGCCTCTCCCTGAATCAAAGACCCTCCTCAAGACTTCCTAAAAGTTTCTGGACTGACTCTAAGGAGGATGTTCACTTCAAGCAGCTGTACAACACGCAAAAATCATCCAATCGACTTGAAATTTTGTACAGTAATAGAAAATCCACTCCTCTTTCAAACAAGACCTCGTCCGTTGTTCCAGTGTATTTACAACTCTCGTAATGGCAAGAGTGTCGTTTTTTAATTGGCGCACCTCATATTTACAAATTTTATAGCATCGATCAATTGTCATTTTTCTGAATAGTTGGTAGAATACATTGAAATACAAGTTCATTCATAGGTAATCCATTTCTACAGGTTCGAATATTTGAACATTTTAAAATTTATTCATAAAGATACATGTCTTTTTATTAATTTATTTTTTATACTTACCAAAAGAGAATATTGTCTTTATACGAGTAATTCATTAATCATTACCAAAAAGATATCATGGTGGCGTAGGTTAACTTATCAGGTAATTGAAATATGTTTGATAAATTAAAAAATAAATGAAATTCTGAATTAAATTAAGAACACATTTTTAATATTTTTGGTAACAAAACGTGATATGATAGAAAGACTTCCCAGAGGTAATGCTAATCAAGTTGTTGGAATATTACATAACTAAAAAATGAAAAATGGTAAATGTGTACCAATTGTATTGTATCAATTAAAGAATGATACATTCATGTTAAAAGAAATGAACGTTGGGTTAAATTTTTTCCAGCCTTTTGCTGTTTTCCACCGTCCTTGTCATTTACGCTTTTGCCAAGGCATTTACCTTCCTGTTGGAATACCTGCGTCATAATGGCGATGAACATTTGGAAAATAGCTGGATTTTTCGATTAGCTTTGAATTTACTGGGATATGGAACTATTTTTGTGCCTGGGTTTATCATTTTCCAATACGTAAAGAGAAGTAAAATTGCGGAATCTGCAGGTAATTTTCACTCTGCATTGATGCTGGCGCTCAAAATCAGATGCAATTTTCATTCTTCGTGCCAATTGCACGTTGTTCTTTATTGCCATTCGATGGCAATAGGTTTTTAAAGTAATTATTTTAAAGTTTATTTCCAATTTTAGATCAAAATTTCTTCAGTCGGCTTGTAAGAGAATGCTTTTTGGGGTCTGATAAAAAAGCGTATGTCAGTTTGGATTCGAGTGGTTCTACCAAGCCGCAGACTTTTTTTCAAGAAACATTTCAACTTCTCTTCTGTTCAGTGGGTTTAATTGGAACTTATGTGATATGGGGATTGCTTCAAGAAAAAATAATGACTCAAGTAATACTCATTTCGATTTTTTGTTTTTTCTCTGATTTATTTCAGTATAATCTATTTGTGCTGGGGCCTATAATTAATTTTTTTTTTCAGAATTACGAAAATCGCAAAGGTGAAAAAGATAAATTCGAAGATTCACAGTTTCTAGTTTTTGTCAATAGAATATTAGCATTTTTGCTGTCAGGGGCGATATTATTGATTTTTAATCAACCGAGGCATACTGTTCCCTTTTATAAATATATTTACTGTTCTTTCTCAAACATTATGAGTTCCTGGTGCCAATATGAAGCATTAAAGTTTATCAGTTTTCCGACTCAAGTAATGATAATAATTTATGATCATGTTTAAATTAACAAACAAACTTTTCTAGTAATAGTTGCTTTTCTCGAATTTAGGTGCTGGCTAAAGCGTCAAAATTGATTCCTGTGATGATAATGGGAAAAATAGTTTCGAAAAAAAAGTACAAATATTATGAATACATCACGGCGTTATTAATTTGCGTTGGTATGGCTATGTTTCTGGTTGGATCAAGGGATACTACCAAAAACGGTACACACATTTTTTATCAATCATACTACTCATCTCCTGTAAAATGATTTTTTATAGTCTGCATTTGTAATTTCTGTCAGATGAAACAATAACAACGTTTTCCGGAGCTGTCTTGATTGTTGGATATATGTTATTTGATAGTTTCACTTCGAATTGGCAAAGTAAACTTTTTACCAAGTATTCAGCAACATCATTGCAAATGATGTGTGGAGTTAATTTTTTCTCTTGTTTGTTGACTACTGTGTCTCTATTCCAACAAGAAGGATTTAGCGATTCTTTTTATTTTATGGTCAAGGTAATATTCATTAAATTACCTGCTTGCTTTATTTTTCATATTCAATCGTCATTTATCAATATTGTGTTATTTGCAGTTCCCTAATTTTGCTGTAGATTGTTTTGTCTTATCGGTATGTTCAGCCATAGGGCAGCTTTTTATATTTAACACCATTTCTTGTTTCGGTCCAGTAGTTTTTGTGATAATAATGACAGTGAGACAAGTACGTAGCCTTTCTTTATTTTTTATAATTTTGTATTTTTTTTCTGTATAAATAATTTTATAGGATTACTGGATCTCATTTTTCTTTTGTTTGTCTTATAGGCGCTTGCAATTATTTTATCGTGTATTATGTATCGTCATGCGTTGACTGCCATTGGTATAGTTGGTATATTCGTCGTGTTTGTGGCTATCTTTCTGCGCATATATTGCGGTCAACGAATTAAACGTTTGAAAAAGAAATCTCCAAATTCGTCATCGGTGTGAAACCGAATCATTTATCTGTTGTTGAATGTGTGGAGTGCGTTTTTGTGATTTTTTTTTTTTAGTGATTACCTAATAATATGTACCTACATGATGTCAACGTATTATAAATCATCATGATGAAAAAAATTATGAATAATAGGTATCACGAAAAACATGTTCGCTAGTCCAATGAAAAAATATTATCTACGTAACTTAATCTTTATAAATGTTGAAAACGCCCTTAAGAGATGCATTTATTCCTTTTTGTATTTTTTCTGTCGTCAGTTTTTAAATTTGTTAGTCTTAGTTATTTTTGGACCCATACTGTAGATCATCTTCCATGTAAATAGAAGGTTTTGTACTTTGTACCTATTTAAAGTTAAAAAACACCACGCCGTAATTTTTTATATGTAGTCGGCTTATTTAATTTATTCAGAGTTATCGCAAGTACTTATAGTTTTTTTTTTCAAACAGGGTGTCTACCAGGTAGTGAAAATAGTGAAAGTAGTGAAAGTAGTGAAAAAGTAGTGATTTTCAGCCATTTTGCTTAAAAAGTAGTGAAAAATGAAAAAAAGTGGAAAATCTGATTTTCCACACAAGAAAAATTTTCTTAAAAATGGCTCATTTGTTGACTTTATTAGAACTTGAATTAGACCACGTATTTTTAAAAAAAATTCCCCTCGCTTCGCTCGGGCTGTTTGCTCTTCTATTTCAGTATAAAAAACTTCAAGAAATGTTCGAAGTTTCAATCAGAAAAATGCTCCCTTACCTCCATAAAAACAACTGTTTTTTTTCTTCTTGAAACATGAATTTTGGAAAGCGTTCTTGGCGTCGCTTCATTCGGGCTCGTTTGCTTTTTTTCAAGTTTTATTTATTTACTTTTTTTTTAAAAATAATCATTCAAGTTTTAAAATTTTGAAGCAAAAATAATGAACTTCTTCATTCATTGCCCAAGAAAGCAACGTTTTTATACCCCTCGAAGTACTAATTTTCGATAGCTTTTTCGAAAAATTGGTATATTTTTTCCAAATGAAGAGTGATATTCCAAAACTCGCTTTGTCCATTTTTGTCGAAGTTGGGTTTTCAGCGGTACCTGGTAGATGAAGTATTAACTCACATTCCTACATCATCAACCTACCAAAATGAGGCGTTAAAGTCACCTAAATAGCCAATTCACTAAGAATTTTAAAAAAAATAATGTTCCAAAACGCGCTTTGTCCATTTTTATTGAAATTTTTTTCAGCAGTATTTAGTGGATGAAGTGTATACCTACACTCCTACATCATAAATCCACCCAAATAAAGTGCTAAACTCGCCTAAAAATCCAATTTACCCGTTTAAAGGGAAACTGTTTTTCCTCTCTCCTGAAAAGTTGTGAAAATGGACAAAGCGAGTTTTGGAATATCACTCTTCAAATGTTGTTCAAATTCAGGGTGTCTAACAGGTACTGCAGGTACTGCAAGTACTGTAAAAGTACTGCATTGAAATCCTCGGTACTGCAAGTACTGTAAAGTACTTGTTAGATAGTCGATGTGATCCGTTATTGTATCGTCTACGTACTCGTAGCTATTCTATAGGTACGAGATAAGCTTGTGGGATTTTCCACTTTGTACTTGTACTCATTGTACATATCATACCTGACCAAATATACGTTATTCCGTTGTGTTCGTTGCTGTAGATATGTTGTATTCGTCTCTCGATAGTTTGACATGGTATCAGGCGTGGTTTTCAAGTTGTAGATTGAAAAATTAATGTGTGGTTGTGGCCTGAATTTTTTTTTGAATTTTTTTTGAACTTGTTTGCCGTTTTTTATCGTTACGTAAGTTTTTTAAAGTGAATATGTTGGCTAGAGATCAATTTTGCGGTGTTCCGGAGTTCGATGGAACTAATTATCATACGTGGAGCTTTCGAATGAAGCTGTATCTAGAGGCAAAGGAAGTTTTGACCTGTATCTCAGTTGAACCGACGGATCAGACCAAATCCAAAGACTCTAAAGCCAAGAGTATTATTGCGAATTCGTTGTCTCATGAAATGTTATGTCTAGTTTTGAATCAGACATCGGCGAAAGGTATGTGGGATGTTTTAGAGAAGCTGTATATTCGTGTTGGCCGAGCTGAGCAAGTACTGGCGGAAAATGAGCTCAGTGCTTTACAATATGAACCCAGCAAGCAAACAAGAACCGAATTTATTGCCGAATTTGGAAAACGAGTTCATAAAGTCCGAGCCTCCGGTAAAGCAGTCGACGAAGATGGTGAATTAGCTCATTTATTGTTAAAAATGCCAAAGGAGCTTGAACATTTGAATGATATCGTTGATGTTTTACCTGCCGACGAGTCTAAGCTGCAATATGTAAAATCAAAGTTCCTATCAAGTAAAAAGTCACCCACTGAAGTCCAAAGTACACCTTCCGAAGATAAAAGTTCCAGTTCTGAGATAAAAACTAGCTCCAGTTCCGAGAATAAAAGTGACGAGCCTGCAGATGGTGTTAATTCGAGTTCATTATTTTATGCCAAAAGGGACATTCAGTGTTTCGGGTGCGGTGAAAAAGGGCATATGAAGAAACAGTGTCGTAATAAATGGACTAATCAAGGCAGACGTCATAATGGACGAGGTAATTTTCGCGGTAATTGGTCCAATCGTCGAGGGAGAAGAGGCTATCGGGGTCGTGGTAATAGCAACAATAATCAAAATCGAAATCCGCCAGAATCGTTTCTAATTGAAGTAGATAATCATCAGTTGTCAATTAATAATTCCGAAATCGAAGGTAACAATAGTTTGATGTCTTGGTTGTTAGATAGTGGTGCCACTGACCACCTAGTTTGTAAAAAGGAATATTTTTCTGAGTGTATTCGTTTGAAACAACCTGTTGATGTTAAGGTTGGTGATGGTTATCCATGCAAATCGGAATATATTGGTAATGTTAATGTTGTATTTAAAGTTGATAGAAAATTAACTAGTTGTAAAATTAAAAATGTATATTTGGTAGAAGAAATTAGGAATAATCTGTTATCTCTGAGTACTATTGATCAGGCTGGGTATACTATTGTTTTAGGTGATGGTAAAGCAGAAGTGTATAATAGGTCTAGACAGTTGATAGGTATTGGAACCAAAAAGGGTAAACTGTACGAGATAACGTGCAAATATGAGGGCAAAAATGGTAATTTTGATAACGGTGATAAGTGTATCTATGCTTCACGTAAGGTTGAGACAGATAAAAAGTATTGGCATCGAGTGTTGGGTCATGTGAATTTTTATACTATCAAGGAGTTGGCTAAAGGTAATATGTTGGATGGTTTTCCTAGTAATGTTTCTGATGAGTATGTTGAATGTGATCTGTGTAACCGGAATAAGATGAGAAATTTATCGTTTGGCGGAGGTCGAAGTAGGGCTAATGATTTGCTTGAAATTGTTCACACAGACGTGAATGGACCTCATATGACAAAGGGCAATAGAGGTGAGCAATATTTTGTCACCTTTACAGACGATTATAGCAAGTATGTGAAGGTATATTGTATCAATGCGAAGTCCGAGGTATTCGATTGTTTTGTGGATTATTATAACAAGGTAACGAATTTAACTGGTAAGAAAATTCTGAATTTGAGATGTGATAATGGTCGCGAATATATCAATAGGCGTTTTTATGATTTTTCGAGAGAGAAAGGGTTCTTTATTCAGAAGGTTCCACCATATACACAGCAGTTGAACGGATGTGCTGAACGTCTCAATCAGGTGATCGTTAATCGTGCTAATTGTCTGTTTGATGAGTCTGGTGTTGATAAGAGATTTTGGCCAGAGGTTGTTAAAGCAGCAGTTTACATTGGCAATCGTGTCCTTGCAAATTCAGTGGAAAATCGTACACCATTTGAGCTTCTTTTTGGTAAGAAACCTGACGTTTCGAATCTTGTTTTGTATGGATCGGAGGTTTTCGTTCGTGTACCTGACCAAAGGCGTCCTGATAAATGGTCCAAGAAAGGAGTCTATGGGAAAATCGTTGGTTTTGAGGAAACTGGTTATCGTATCTTGTGTAATGGAGAAATAACTGTGTCTAGGAACGTGAAGTTTATTGATCCAACCAAAAGTAGAATAATGTACCTAGATAGTGATGATGAAGAGGATGAGTCAAGGTCGAATGAGTCAAGGTCGAATGAGTTGAGGTCAAGTGAATCGAGTGAGCGTGAGTTACCTCGGAGATCGTCACGTGAGAAGAAACCAATAGATAGGTATGGCTCACCAGTTGCCTATTTTGTCCAAGTAGGTGTTCCGGATACGTATGAGGAGGCAACTACTGACGAACGAGCTGATGAATGGAAGGAGGCAATGGAAAAGGAGCTTCGAAATATTGAGAAGAATGCCACCTGGATTGAAACTGACCTACCTGAAGGTCATAAAGCTCTAGATTTGAAGTGGGTATATGCCAAGAAAGCTGATGGTTCGCTGAAAGCTCGAGTTGTTGTTCGTGGTTACCAACAAGATGACGAGCTTGAAGAATTATACTCACCAGTTGTTAGTATGGCAGCTGTAAAGACCTATTTTTCGTTAGCTGTGAAGAATAAGTGGCATATTGAGCAGTTGGATGTTGATGCTGCGTTCTTAAATGGTGAAGTCAAGTCGGAAGTTTATGTCAGTCCTCCGAAAGGATATCCTATCAGACCTGGTAAAGTACTCAAGTTGAAAAAGGCACTATACGGTTTGCGCGAAAGTCCGAGATGTTGGTACGAATGTCTTGATAGGTATCTCAAGTCTTTAGGCTTCAAGAATTTTGGTTCTGAGAGATGTATTTACGTAAGAGGAAATGTGTTCATATTGGTATATGTTGATGATTTGTTGATTTGCGGTGGTGATCTCAGAGAAATTCAATCAGTGATTTGGAAATTGTGCTCAAGATTTTCTATGAAGGTCATGGGACCTGTGTCGAATTATTTAGGCGTTGAAATTCGTTATGATCGAACTGGTGGTGTTATGGAATTGGTACAATCGGCATACATTGAAGAATTAGCTGTGAAATATCGTGTAGCAGACTCCGAGCAGATTTTTACAACACCTATGGAAAGTGGTCTCAAGTTGAGAAAAATGGACGAAGTGAGAGATGATTTGCCTTATAGGAGTTTAATAGGTGCTTTGTTGTATATTGCCGCAGCAACTCGTCCTGATATCTCATTTTCGAGTGGTTATTTGAGTCGTTTTCAGGCAGGCTATTGTAAGGAGTATTTTGAGTATGCGTTGAGAGTGCTCAGATATTTGTATTGTACTCGTGATCTTTGTCTGAAATATGTTAGTATTGGTTCCTCGGATCCAGTGTTGGATTGTTACGTTGATGCGGATCATGCTCAAGATCTGAATGATAGAAAGTCCACATCTGGATTCGTTATTCGTGTGTATGGAAATCCTGTGTTATGGAAGAGTGTCAAACAGGGAGCAGTGACCAGAGCATCCACTCAGGCTGAATTTTATGCACTTGCTGATGCCACTCAGGAAGTGATGTGGATCAAGGGATTATTGTCTGAGTTTGGTAAAGTGGATTGCAACGTTAAGATATACGAAGATAACTCTGGTGCTGTATCTCTTGCCTGTAGGGGTAATTTCACTGGCAGAAGTAAACATATAGATATCGCTTATCGTTTCGTTCATGATTTAGTCTCCAAGGGAGAGATTTGTGTAATTCCGGTGGCGAGTGAGGAAAATATCGCGGATATTTTCACCAAGCCCCTAGACCGGACCAAATTTGAATATTTTCGAGGTTCAATGGGGGTCGTTCCTTCTAGTGTCTAGCCTATTTGCATTGAGCTTTATTTATCGTTTTATACTTCGTTGTTTTAAATCATGTTGTGAAATATTTATTTGTTATGTTATATTATTCAATTTGCGTATTATTGTGTTTTAATGGAATATTTTATGGTGATATTTTATAATGTATTAAATTGTTAATTTGTGTCACATCGAGGTGGCGTGTTAGATAGTCGATGTGATCCGTTATTGTATCGTCTACGTACTCGTAGCTATTCTATAGGTACGAGATAAGCTTGTGGGATTTTCCACTTTGTACTTGTACTCATTGTACATATCATACCTGACCAAATATACGTTATTCCGTTGTGTTCGTTGCTGTAGATATGTTGTATTCGTCTCTCGATAGTTTGACAGTACTGCATTTTGCCTGAAAAGTACTGCATTTTTTCTCAAACTCATTTCAGTTTTTGGTGAAAATTGTGCTTAAAATGGTTAAAAACCACTATTTTTCAAACAAAATTCCACAAAATTTTTTTTCGCCCTCACTTTGCTCGGGCAATATTTTGGTTTTCTTTTCATGTTTCTCAATTTTAAAAAAACTCATAAAAATCACATTATGTTTGGTCAGTTTTCATCTATGTATACCTTTCAATTTTTCCAACGGACCACCTACCCAAAGTTGTCAAATTATAAAAAGTCAGCAAATTGCCCAAATGTGCTGATCGTGTTGGGACTCGTCAATGTCAATAAATTTTGAAAATTTTTAGTCTTAATAAAGAGGTTTAATTACCAACTTTTGTGAGACTTGAATAGCGCATTTTAAGAATTTTTCGCCCTCACTTCGCTCGGGCTGAATGCAGTTTCTCTTTTTCTGAATTTCTAGGTCTATTGGTTTTTCTTTTACAAAATCAAACTTTCTAAAAATCCATCATTCAAACTCAAAAAGATGTTTAAATCCAAAAATAAACTCCTCACATGAAAATTTTTTTTTTATTGCTCGAAATATGAAAATTTTGAGAGCTTATGCCCTTACTTCGTTCGGGCTTTTTTGCTTTTCTTTTTTGGAACTGAAATTTATTTTAAAAAATTGTTTAAATTCTGAAATTTTTAAGCCAAAAAAATCAGTCTCTTCCCATTAAAAACCGTGTTCTTTCATTTATCAAAACAGGAATTTTCAAAAGTTTCTGCCCTCGCGAATACGCTCGGGCTACTTTCTTGTTTGCTTTTATGGTTATTATTTTATTTTTTTTCAAAATGATAAAGTTTTTATGTTTAAGGCCTCTAAAAATTGAAAAATGAAAACGATTTTTGTCAGTCATGATAGGCTATGAATATATACCCTAATTACAAATTATAAATTTAACTTATTTGGATTTCTTCATAATTTTAGCGTTTGAAATTTCAAGTTTTTGCTGCCAAGTGGCAAATTAGTGTTTGAAAACTCCTGAAAAAATGGAATTCTTCTTTTTTAAAACATTTTTTGAACCTCAAGATATGAAAGCTGAAACTGAAAACTGAAAACTGATAACAAACTGAAATTAACAAGTTTTTCCATGTAAACTAAAAAATTACTGCTTAATTCCAACTGTTTCAAAAAGATTTGGGGGGGGGGGGTCGGTGTAAGCTGGATTAAAAAACAAGGTACTGCAAAAAGTACTGCAAAAAGTACTGCAAAAGTACTGCATTTCTTCCGAGAAATTTTGTTAGCAACCCTGAAATTTTAAACTTTTTTATTTTGAAAAAGTTCTTTATTCGCCCAATTTTATTATTGTAACAAGAACCTTAAAGGTGAAAATAAAATGAAAACTTGAAATGACAAAATTGTATTCTCGACATCCCTTTGCTTGAAAAAAATCTTGGTATGTTTGACGACATTGGAAAAGCAAAAAATTTTAATGTGAAATTTTGCCTCGTCCTCCCCCTCTTGAAAAATCTCAAGTGTTCGAAAAATGTCGTGGTAAAGTCCTGCTTTTTTATTTTGAAATTTTGTTGGACAAAACACCCTGAAAAATCACTGCTAAAAATTAAAAAAAAACTTCATCTTTCATATTTGAAAGAATTTTATTCTCGAAATATGTAGTTGATTTGTCAATTTTTCGAGTTTGCTGAGTTTGTATTTTTAACATGTAACGTGAGAAATTGTATCAACTTGAAAAAATGTTGCAATGGTTATAAAATCGTTGCAAAGTTCAAATCAAAAAAAAAAAATGAAAAATTGTTTTTGTCGGGGGGGGGGGGGGTAAAAAAATTTTGGAAGACAGCAATTTTTTTTTTGAAAGGTAGTGAAAAAGGTAGTGATTTTCGGTCAAAAAATTCCGGTAGACACCCTGTCAAGTGCAAAATAAATTTGTTTTATTTTAAAATTCAAATTTTTCCGTATCGATTTTTGAATCCGCTGAAAAAATTAAATTAGAAATATGTGGCTGTCCTTCTGTATTAATGTAGATTTCACACAGAAAAATTGAGTTTATCTTCAGTTACACAGGAAGACTTCCATAAACAGAGTTTTAAATTTATGGTATGTAAAGTTACAATTAATTATTTAGATTATTTAGATAAAATTAATCAAATATTATGATTTCAGTGTCAAATATACCTATATACTTATCAATTGCTGTTGAAAGTGTTTAGGCGTTACCATAAATTATTTCTGTTGTCTATTCAGCTATTGTATAATTACCTATTTGCATTCTGTTTTTCAATATCCGCAATTTTGTTTCGATAGCTTTGATATAATTAATTTTTTTAAATAATTAATTAGTTGACGAAGTTAGGTATTAATTTTGTGTGGTATGTTTTTGCTGTTCAGCAAGAAATCATCTCGATACATATCGGTCAAGCTGGAATTCAAGTTGGGAGTGCTTGCTGGGAGTTGTATTGTATAGAACACGGATTATGGCCAGATGGTTTTAAAAACGACGTGCCCGAGTTTTGCCCACCTCGGGAAATTTCGTTCGGGTCATTTTTCGAAGAGACAGATTTTGGAAGATTTGTTCCCCGAGCGGTGTTAGTTGATTTGGAACCTCTGGTTATAGGTACGTCCTCGTATTTTACTTCGGTTAATAGTCCATAATCTCTTAGAATATAAGTACCTACATACATACGTAGACTCTTTACCTGATTTCGTTTACTTTAAATATGTTTTCTTTCGCACTTGGTATTTACAGATGAAATCCGAAACAATCAGTACAAATGGTTATTTAGACCTAGTAGTTTAGTTTCGGGTAAAGAAGACGCAGCAAACAATTATGCCCGCGGATATTATACCATTGGTCGGGAAGTCATCAAGACCGTTTCAGAAGCTATTAGACGAGAGTGTAATTTATGTGATAGTTTGGAGGGATTCATGTTTTTCCATTCAATGGGCGGTGGTACAGGTTCCGGCTTAACAACACTGATTTTAGAAACATTGAACGAAGATTATGTTAAGAAAAAACATCTTGAATTCGTGATTTATCCATCACCTCGAGTATGCATTTAAGCAAGCAATTATTTCTGTGTTTGTGCATAGAAAATTATTAAGTTGTTTTTGTTTACAGTTATCAACCGCTACTGTCGAACCTTATAATGCGATACTTTCAACCAACGGTAGCATAGATTTGACCGATTGCGTGTTTTTGATGGATAACGAGGCTTTATACGATATATGCTCTTTGAAATTGGACGTCGAAGACCCCACATACGTGAATTTAAATCGAATTTTAGCTCAAGTAGTATCGTCGCTTACAGCAGCGTTGAGATTTGATGGGTCTATAAATGTGGAGTTATCAGAATTTCAAACTAATTTAGTACCATTTCCGAGAATACACTTTCCTTTGATCACATATGCTCCGTTCCTTAGCTCGTATAAAGCTACGCATAGCCGGACTACTATTTCACAAGTGACTAGAGCATGTTTCGAACAATCCAATCAGCTACTGAAATGCGACCCTACGCGGGGAAAATATATGGCGTGTGTTCTTCTTTATCGTGGTGTAATTCCACCTAATGATATCAATAAATCTTTAAGGATCATCAAGCAAAGTAAAATTCCTTTTGTAAATTGGTGTCCGACCGGGTTCAAAGTCGGTATTAATTTTCAACCGCCAGCCAATTTCCCAGATCACACCATGGCGTCATCTCATTTGGCTCTGTGTAATGTTGCCAATACAACAGCTATATCGGAAGCGTGGGCTAGAATTGATTACAAATTTGACTTGATGTTTTCCAAAAGGTGTTTCGTTCATTGGTATTTAGGCGAAGGTATGGATGAGCAAGAATTCATGGATGCCAGAGAAAATCTCGCCGCTCTAGAAAAGGATTATTACGAATGCGTCTCTGAAAATGTCTCCGATGGATCAACTATTTCGCCTTTAACCACCAAAGGTACAACCGCTACCGAACGAAAGCAATCCATTGGATCAACCTCTCGTAGACCTCCATCTCCATCGAGAGCGGCTTCTCCGAGAGCATCTTCTCCTAGAGCAAAAACTGTTCCTGCATCTACTCGTCGATGATTTTTTTTTTTTGTTTTAATATCGAAAATGAATTCCAGCCTGAAAAAATGTGTGGCTTCCCCCAACATTTCAAAATTCTATGTCTATTCTGATATGTGTACTTTGACTTATTACCTGGATTGTATCACAAAGTTTTTCTCTTACGTGTACTGAAACTCTGGAATAAACATTTGCTTTCCTCCTACAACGGTATCTGTCATTTTGATGAATGTAGGTAATGGGTAAAAAAATCATTCGTACGGTGGACAATTTAAATATGAAGGTGAAAATCTTTGCCAGGTGCACGTGCATGCTGATTGGTACACAAGTAAGGTAGCATCATAGCATGTCTTTTTGTTTATCGTAGAAATTTGTGTGTTCCTATATTTCTTCTGTTTTTAAAATTTTTTATACATGATTGTACATACATACATAATAATGTTTCTTTTGCACAATCTTAACAACTGAAAGTGTTGCTTTCCTCCACAACTTCATCAGTTTTTTTTTCATTTTCATTCATTCATTCATTCGAAAAATGAGCTCTTTTGCATTCTCAAACACGGATCTTCCCAATGAGACACTAAAGGCATGGAAGATTATAGGTACAGCATATTTGTTTATTCGTGTTCAGCTGGTTTGATGTGTCTGAAGGCCATTGCCATTGAAACGTATTGACCTTTAGGGTTCCCGGTATTGAATGGTTGAAAATTTGCGAATCACTTATTTTTGGATATGATTCGTGTTTTGAAAGTTTCTTCTCCCTAAATATTCGCATTAATCAAGTAAGTATGCCAAAACATCCGAAGATTTCATTTCTGAAACTGGAGAATATTTTTTTGCGCAGTGGTGTCTATTTTTTGGTCATTATTTCGAATTTCAAAAAATCAAGAAAAAAGTAGTTTGGCATGATTAATGCAAAATATTTTAGAAGTTGCGAAAACAAAGCAAATACCAGCTTCGAGCAGTAGGCATTTTGAACTTTGAACTAGAATTACTCAAAATTTTCATCGAACACTCCTTATTTTAAAATAGCAAAATGCTTTGTAATTTTATCCTCATCAAAATGGTTTTTTACCCAAAGATGTATACCCTTTCACCGTTCAAAATTTCTTGAAGGTCAAAGTTGCGGAAAGTGGTCAAATTGTGTTATCACTGTTATCAGTCCTTTAGTGGTGATCAGTAACCGCTTTCCGCAACTTCAATCTTCAAGAATTTTTGAACAGAAAAAGGTGGAGCTTTGCGTGAAAACCCCCATTTCAAAGGGAGTAAAATTAAGAACAATTCTTTGAACAAAAAAGTATTTATTATGGTTAAAATATTGAAAATTGAATAACTAGAAGTTCTGTTATAATTGTTGGGTCTATGGACGATCTTTTCGTTGCTTGAATTGAATGGATCTGATGAATGAGAAAATTGAGCTAAAAACTAAAACAAATGAGGAGAACTCATTTTTTTTCAACGACGAGACAGTTTCACCTCGTTGATTGAAATTACGAATATGATTGAAAAATACTGAATCGTGCGAAATTGTTTCGGTTGCAGATTATTCATCGATCCATGTAATGTTATTATCTGCAAATGATGGCAGCGAATGACAAAGAGGTCCTTGCTGACGAAAATAACTTGATTCCTCACAACAGCCCTGGCCAGCTGCAGGAGTTAGCATGCGTTATTGCTTCAGCTTCTATATGGTGTTACAAGGTGAAGGAATGTCGTCGGAATAACGGCCTTCACCTCTCGCACATTTCTCAGCTGCCTACAGTACTTCGAAAAATGATCGACAGATGTATCAAAGTAGTCGAACATCATATCAGAGAATGGCGTAGGTTTCATGACTCGTGTATTTTTTCGCATCATAAGAGAAGGTGGGGAATCGTTGACGAGTTAGTAATGTTTATTTCGTGGCATGCCGATGGAACCATTCATCGCAAGCAAACGGCTAAAAATTTGGTGGAGTGCAGTGTATTGAGCAACGTTGAGAAATACGAAATCGCGTGCATTTATTGTCTAGTCGACGATGTCAAAAAACTATGGCCTACAACGACAGATCTTGAACATCCCCTGATTGACTATTGGAATTGCCGTATGAGTGGCGAACACGACTCGATGGAGGTGGATCCAGAATGTAGCTGTGTGGAAGCTTCTTTACTGAAAAAGAGCGCTGCTAATACTTGGCCAGCGTTCGAGTATCTTTGGGGATTTTTAACCGATGATGAACAAGTACAGAAGGTTACAAAAATGTCTGGCGCAGAAGATTCAAAGTTCTTGCAATATGCGTTGTGTATGCTGAACGAAATTCAACTGGAGCGTGTGATGGTATCAAGTTCGGGAGCTATTTTCAAAAGTCTGTACGAGTATCACGAAAGTGATGTTTGGGTGATGAGAATTTGGAATCGTGTGAAGAACGTGATCACGGGTGATGCATTTTATAAAATAATTCTTGCTCTTCTAGAAGTCTATCCTCGCGGAGGAGGGCATGGTGCGAGTTTTAAGATATGGACGAGTGCTTCAGACGCAATGAGAAATCATATATTAGCTAATCATCTGGAAGAAATTCTCGAAATGTCATGTTCTTTTTATTATCACTCTTATTCGAGTACAGGTATGTGCAAAGATGGTCGGTTTTTGGTTGAGATGTTGTCAACCAAAAACGCCGAAACTAGGGAGACCATTTGGCGAGAGAGATGGTATCAAATCATTATTGGTATGCCGCCTGAATATTTACAACAGATCATAACATTATGCCTCGGAAGTGATGATAAAATCGCATCGTTTAAAAAAGTCTATTTGAACGATTACAACAAAATCTTTCGTTATTGTTTGGATATTGTTGAAAACGGGCATTTTAGAGAACTGAGCGAATTCTTTCAGTTTTGTTCGGACGAACCTGAAGTTATTTTCACGTTGAGAATGAAAGTCTTGAATCTGCCAAGTTTGTTCGAGTGTACCGATTTACACCGAAAACCTGAAACAATGGATTCTTTTGATATGTTTCTTCGCGAAACGTTCCTCAATGCTAATCAGCTAAATGAGTTCAAAAGGAATTGGTTCCTAGGAGAGGAAGCAATAGAGTTTTTCAAGATCAAAAATAATCTTGGTAACCTCATAAACTTCACCGATCATGTTCTCTCCTCCGTTCCTGAAGTGTTGGTCTTGGTCAAAAACAAGGTATTTGAGTCGAGTCACGATATCTTAATTTCGGTGGAAGACGAATGTGTAGATTGGAATAAGTTTATTAAGTGGTGCCTTCATGGCGATGATGAAGCGGTAGAGAATTTCAAAGTATCTCTGCCGATTAATCAAATTTTCGAGGGGATATTAGAGAAAACTTTGAATAGATTGAAATGGCACATGGATCACTGTGTGGGTTTGGATTACAAGGTGTACGAGAATTTCAGATCATATGCTTCATGGTTGAATGTTTTTCTCGAATGGGTTTTCTCAACGGAAGAAGCTATACACAATTTCAAATGTGATAGACTTCTTGCATTGAAAAATTCAGAACAGATAAAATATTATATATTTGAATCGAATGACGAGCGTTTGATCGATTCGTTCTTGGAATGGTTTTGCGATAAAGATGAATGCGAGATGGAAATGTTCGATGATTCTTTCCTTCATCTCAATTTGAATGATGGGCGAGGTCCTGATGATAAGAGTGATCTCAGCTGGAGATGTAAATTACCTTTTTTGAATTAATTTTTATCCTATTTATTGATAATTTTTCAGTATACCGATGCGTCGGATGTTGAATTTTAATGTAAGCGTGTATAATTATTTCGAAATAATACTTTTGTGATCTAATTGATTTCGTTTATTTCTTCCTATAATAATTAGCACTTCGATGTTCGGTATCGTTGACTCCATTTTTTAAACAATTTACATCAAACGTAACTTCAAACTTTCGTCATTAATAGCAATGAGGTTCTTCATGGACGGCAACTTGAATGCATTAGAATGCAAAAAAAAAAAAATTGCGAAGGTCTGCTGAATAACGAATTTCCATTTTCAACCAAGAAGTCGCAATTTTTTGCTTTTTCTGCCATACGTATAGGGTGGGCGATAGGTATTCAAGATAATTCGAAATCATTTTAAAATAGAAAGCAAGTTGAATTTCTTCATTTTCTTCTTTTCAAATTTACTCATTTTCTTCATTTTAGAATAAGTATAATTTTATTGTGCAAAGGACCCGTTTAGATTTTTTTCATAAAACCGGTCCGGTTTGTACATTTTGAGCTATCTTTATCACTGAATGAGCTACACTGATTTGAAACAAGAGGGAGAAAAAAGTGGTCTTTTTGTTCAGCTTTTTGGAAATACCTCAGATGTTCGGAGCACTTTTTTAACCTTTTCGGCTACGAGACAAACTGACGGATAAAAGTTGAAGTGCTTTAAACTGAGTAAGGTCGGTTGCTGCCCAGAACTCAAAATTTGCTGGAAATCGCACATTCAGAAAGTATTCATGTCACAAATGGCAATAAACCTTAAATTGACTATTTTTCGATTTATGACACCGAATACCATTATAAATCAAAATCAAGCCTTCTGAGGCATCTGATATTTCAATATGAAAATATTGATAACAAGCATTTTTGAAAATAGAAAAAAAGATAAGCTAAAATGAAATAAGTTTGCGTAAAAAAAGAAATTTTTGAAGAAAAACAAGGCTTGCGACTTCAGATGGTTAGTCAAACTGCAAATGTTTGAAGGTGATTGCTTGTGGGAGGATTAAAATTGATGGGAAAATCTTTGTGTTATAGAGAGCATTTTTCGAAATTTTTAAAACCCATGTCACAATTCAACGCTAATTTTCAATGAAATTCTGAAAAAAATGATATCATTTTCATTTTGTGACACATACATCTCTCTTGAGGAGATTTGCTTGGGCGAGTAAGTCACCTCAGAAGATGACTAGGTGAACTTTTGCGAGCATTTGAATTTTATGATGGATACTATGTCATAAAGACTGCGTTCAATGAATTCATTATCTGTAAGATAACTTCTAAAAAGTAATTCCAGTAATTTCACAACATGATATTCGTATTTTATTTTTATCATCTCATTATGACCAACCAGATTGAGGGCTGTATTATGACACAGTATCTATCATAAAATTCAAATGCTTGCAAAAGTTCACCTAGTCATCTTCTGAGGTGACTTACTCGCCCAAGCAAATCTCCTCAAGAGAGATGTATGTGTCACAAAATGAAAATGATATCATTTTTTTCAGAATTTCATTGAAAATTAGCGTTGAATTGTGACATGGGTTTTAAAAATTTCGAAAAATGCTCTCTATAACACAAAGATTTTCCCATCAATTTTAATCCTCCCACAAGCAATCACCTTCAAACATTTGCAGTTTGACTAACCATCTGAAGTCGCAAGCCTTGTTTTTCTTCAAAAATTTCTTTTTTTACGCAAACTTATTTCATTTTAGCTTATCTTTTTTTCTATTTTCAAAAATGCTTGTTATCAATATTTTCATATTGAAATATCAGATGCCTCAGAAGGCTTGATTTTGATTTATAATGGTATTCGGTGTCATAAATCGAAAAATAGTCAATTTAAGGTTTATTGCCATTTGTGACATGAATACTTTCTGAATGTGCGATTTCCAGCAAATTTTGAGTTCTGGGCAGCAACCGACCTTACTCAGTTTAAAGCACTTCAAGTTTTATCCGTCAGTTTGTCTCGTAGCCGAAAGGGTTAAGTGGGAAATTTGATCCTCTTTAAATAATGATTATGATCGAGGTCTTTTGCTCGATGTATTGGTAAGTATAGTTATTTTCAAAACTGAAGGAGATACATACAAAAAAAAGGAGTGAAAAAAACCTACTACAATTCTTTAAATTTTGGGTTCGTGATAGACACAGTATTATGTACTAGACATCAAAAAATGGTTATTTGTCCGAGAAACAGAAAAAATCGACTAATTTTAGGTATTGAAAAAAAAACAAAATACACGAAAATTAAAAATCGAAGTGCTTTGATCAAAATGAAAAAAAAAATGATATTTTTTATAGAGATGAACTCTGGACATTCTTCGTTTTGACAGCAAACTGGAGAATTGGCCTCTGGAGGTCTGGATCGTCTACTTTTCCATTATTATCCTCTGCATCCTCTTCGATGTCCGCAAATAAGATTCCAACGAAACATTGCAAGAATGGAATACTCATCCACTGATCTCCATAATGTTTTATAAGCAGCTGTTTCAAATCTTTGACTTTTTTGTGATCAATGTCTTTCCGTATTCCAAAATCGACCTGGTGAAATCATTAACAGTTCGGCCCCTTGACCAGATACGAAATCGAACTCCTTGATTGAAAATGTAGAAACTTTCACCTCGTACCTACTACCTACCATTACTGTGTTGTAAGCCTTTTCCACATAAATTCGTTTCATTTGCGAAGTATTAAACTTCTAACTCTGGGTAGCTTTCACGACTCTGGCCATGGCAGCTTTTATATCGTACATTGGTATATCTTTGAGTCGTTTCACAGCAGCAAATCGTTGAATAATTTTGATGTAGTCGTCCGCATTTATAATGGTATCTAATTTTCTAACGCATTTTTCAATTTGAGCAAAAATCCTGTCAGCAGGAAATGTATTATACAGTTTTATGAGAAATCAAGCACTGTAAGCGTGGGTCCGATCAGTGGAAAAAAATTGGCTCGAAATTTTGGATTTTTTTCCTTTTTAACCGTTGGTAAGTGTCAAGTGCCCAAATAAATTTTTACCCCATTTTTGAAAAAAAATAGTTGTTCCCAAATTTTTTTCTGAAAATGATATAAGTACTAGGTAGGTACTTGGAACACTCGTTTAAAGTATCAGTTATTCCTAATTGAGCTTCTTTGGCGTAGTAGGTACTTCAAAGACATTATATTTCAAGAAAACATCAAGGATTTACATACCTTCTCTCCCATTCCTTCTTGAAATCACACTATATCCGCGATAAATAACAAAACAATTGCAAAAATTTCTTCATTATTTAACAAATCGAATGGAAAAATTCCCTTGAACTACATTGACTCAAAAATAATCACATCTGTTATTGATTTAATTTCACGGATAACCGAGTAACATTATTTTGAGAAATTGCAAATTAATTTTAAACTAGGTAATAAATATATTTAAAAAATTAAAATAAATAAATAAATAAAACTGAAGGAAGTTACACTTATAAAGTTATGAGATATTTTTAAAGATACTTTGCTTTAAACTAATATTAAAATCGCGGAGTTTTTATCACTTACTGGTCAAAAAACGTGTAATAATTCAAATTATGACATTAAAAAATTTAATTACGAGATACTTTCACTTGAATTCATTGAAGAAATGCATATTAATTGAGGGGCTGCATGGAAAACGGGCCTTGGTCAATTTTTTTTCAATGATTTTTACAAGTTCAAAATAATAGCCTCAAAATTGTTTTCTACATATAAGCAAACATTTTACAATTGGTTTTCTTTTCATGGAAGAACACTTCAATATCGCTGAATAATGAATATGGCGGAATTGATAAAAAAATAATTTTAAATATAGGTATTCAGAATTGTAAAAATCAGAAAAACAAGAAAAATTGACAAGACCCCTTTTCCATGGAACCTCTCATTGCGTCTAGATTCTTTCTCCAACTCGATTTTTTGAATACAATGATAGGATACTCGAAATCAGTTCTGTTCCACTTTGCAATATTGTTTTTCTCTTAAGAAAATCTGATCGGTTTTTTTTTTTTGTTCAGTATTAATCGCAGATATGAGACCAACAAACAATTTTTCGTTTCCGTTTTGGTGGCATTGTTGTAAATCAAAAGCCGAGCTTACAATAGAATTCAGTAGGTGGAGGCTGGTCTGAGATCTTCTTTCGAATGTGTATGGTACTTATTTTAGGAATTGATGTCATCGTTGATTGATACCATACATACTTCGAATGTTACTTGCTTTTTTAAAAATAATATATTTATAATTTAACGAGGACAATAATTACAGTAATTACACATTTTGCATTTCTTAAGATACACTATTGATCTTGATAAATAATTGGGTTTTCTCGATTCCATTGAATGAGATTCAAAGCATGGGCCCTACGGTACCTCTGTAACCACAAAATAATGTTATACATGATTATTGATTATAATTGATTTCTGACTTCGTTTATTACTTGCGTTGCTTAGCTTAGCTTTGATTTGATTTTACACGGTATGGCTCTTACTTTCGGTTAGTATCACAAATTTTCCTCGGACTGTTGTCGAAAAATAACGAGAAAATTTTGAAATTTCAGATCGCCGCCCTGAGGTGCTGGTGGTAGGATCACGAGTCTTTGCATGTTGTTCCTCAGTCATTTGCCGATCAATCAAAACCACATCACTATAAAAATAGAAAATGTCCTCAGATAATCGTCTCATATTCTACGAACCGGTTCCTCACCTGCAACAAATGGCAGCGTTTCGAGTGGCTTTAGATTTATGGATATATCACCTAGATTGCGAACGAAAAAATACCACTAATGCGATCCTAGGTCGAAAATGTGTCACCGATTCGTATCGAACGAGGGAAGCAAACATACGTCAAATGGTCGACAATCTAAAACTTCCCAACACGATCGAGAAATCGATTGAAAAATACGTCAAGTCGATTAGCGCTCAAGTTCTTAGCTTATCGGCGTATTGCAGAGATTACGTATTTTTCATCAACGAAGCCGATGAAATAACCAATGCCGAAGGTAGTGAGGTTTGGCGTCCCGATGGCACGATCGATTACGAGAAAATCATTCGCAAGGTGATCAAAAGCCCTAAGATGAACGAACGTCAGAGATTCGCTCTGATGTGCGAATACTGCATGGAAATTGAAATACGTCACGCTTGGGCCGAACTGAAAAATCGTAGCTTTATCCAGGAAGCTAGATTCCAGAGCAATCCAATAATGGTGTATTGGAATTGCGTCATGACGGGGGATTTTTCCAAAATGGGCGTCAACGACGTGGCCGCTGCCAATATTCGTGTACTCGAGAATAATTCTCGTTTGTTGTGTAGTAATTTGAGAGCTGTCGAGTATTTTTTCAACCAGTTGAGTTCTGACGATCGCATAGAACATGGCGTACGACTTATGAAAATCGGCGGAGCTAGATTAGCGAAATTCCTCGTTCCAATGTATTCGGAAAACGAACAACGTCGACTTTTTTTCACCTCGAATTTCTTCGTCAGGTTGATGACGATTTTCGCCACAGCAGATGTCGAGTACGCTCTTCAATTGTGGTTCCGCGTCAGGGACTCGATAGATGTGCATCGATATGTGAAAATGTTGAGAAAACTTGCTGATCTGAGGCTCCATCACGATCACATACACGAACTTCTCGTAGAGCTGTGGCGTTGCACTCCTGTTTCGTTGAAAACCCATATGTTTGAGCTTTCCAAAGATGGTGGGTTTCTGTATGGATTTTGTATTAGGCCTCATTACGAAGTCTGGTATGCTGATTCGAGACCACATGATGATGAAATTCTGATCGAGATATTAAATGATGCTGATCCCGAGTACAGAAAATGTATTTGGCGTCGTTTCTGGACCAATATCGTGATTCAAAGTCGACCCAGTGGTCTGAGGAAAATACTCGCATTGTGTCTTACTGCGGATGAAATCGCCAAGTTCAAGAGCGAGGCGATGTCTTCGGACGAGATCGTAGACTATTTCGGTAAATTAATCTCCAACGGGAAGTATTCAGATGTGAGCGAATTTTTAGAGATGTTGGTCGCCGATAAACAACATAAAATAAATGAGATGCAAAGGCTGCTCGATGATGTGAGCGATATCTCTTCGATGATTATGAATTGCGAACCTACCGCAGGAAGTGTGAGTAAATTGAAGGAATTTCTGAACGAAGTGTTCGAAAATGATGCGAATAGTTTGGCACAGTTTGAAATAAGAATGATTATAACGTGTGCCGACCCGTATGGTATGTGTTCTCGATTTCAGCTAGTGAGAATTTTTTCTGTTTTTGATCAGCTGTGTGGTGAAGAAAGTTTGAGAAGAGCGAAAGTTGGTCTTTTAGAAGATTGTAAAACCTTAGCGTTGGAGGGGGATTTAAGTCGTGTGTTGAAGCAGCCTGAATGGAATATGCTGGTGACATGGTGTTTGGGGGGCGAAGAGAAGTTGGAGGAGTTCAAAAGATCGTTGTCGGCGAGCTAGCGATTTATGATGGTAGCGGGTTTTCCGAATGTATGACTGTAATGCTAATGTATTTCATTTTACGTTACTTATTGAATATTACTTTTATCGATACTTCAATGATGAATTTACTCCGATTGGATTCTTAATTAACTCTTGATTCGGATCTGTAAATAAAAAATGTTTGTGTGATATTTCATTTTACATTATTAAACTCTTTGGAGATTCTTTATAGGTTTCCATGTGAGGAAACAAAATTGTTTCAACCCTTTCACGCCGACTTTTGAATTTTGATCGAAACTTGATTTTTTTGGCGTGTTAATTTTTCTTAGCTTTTTTCAAAAATGATACCAATGCTTATTTGTGCCGAGTTTTTCGCCCGGCTTCAACTTTGAAATTTGGGGCTGGGCCAAGAAAAATTTGTTGTCCCAGGAACACGTAAAAAGGAAACACTTCGTACGAAATTATTATTTCAATAACAAAATAACTTCGATTTCAAACATTATGGATACAAAAATTGTTATTTTTCAATCTTTTTGGCTCAATTTTCACTCAAAGTTGGAACTTTTTGCACCAAAAAAAATCATCGAAGTTTGTACTTCTCATGAAAAAATATTCGCGATCTGAGTACATTTGTAGCGCTCAAAATAGACAGCAACTTTTTTTGTCTTCATGTCTTTAATTACGAAGTAATTTTTTCAGACATCGATGAATCGATTCTGTTCCTTTTTTTGCACTTGTAATGGTAATGGAGTGAGGTGTCCTGAGCTTCTTCTTCGCTTGCATTTTTTTACTATTTAGTCACTATTATTGAGAAATGATTGACATGGTGATCATGATGATAGTCTTAAGAAACAAATATTACGATTCGAATAAATCTATCATCTGTTCAACTGAAAACTTGTGTGTACATATTACTGAGGTAGGTACTTGTATTTTATCAGTCTACTGAAGTACATATATTTGGGTGCTCTATTCAGTGAAATTTTTTCGTCTTATACCTACAAGTACCTGATTTATTATCGAGATCAAAAAATACTCATCTGATTAGAATGATTTTGTGTAGTACATATGTGTGCATGATAGACATCCATCGTTGAACTCAGGGTTGTAAAGACCCGGCTAGAGATACGATACCCCTTGGATTTGACAAAGTGCATGAGTAATTTGCTGCATGCATGTTTATATGAATTATTGGGGGTTGTTCACTCAATCCCACAACACAGACTGGCCAGTTTGACAACTGCTTCCTGAAGACAATGACAATTGAGTAATTGGTTATTGTTCTACTGTTACAAACTCTCATTACAATGAGGTTCATCGTTGAACTCAGGGTTGTAATGACCCGGCTAGCGATGCGATGAACCTTGAATACGTAATGTATGTATTTTGAGATTAGGGTTCTACATGCTTCTTCAAGTGTAACATTTTAGCACAAGCGCATCTTGCGGTTTCAGCTAATGACTTACTCGATAATTCATTTTGACTTTATCAGGGTGTCCACAGGTCTGGAAAACCTGGAAAACCTGGAAAAGTCAGGGAATTTGGTCGCTCTGGAAAAGTCAGGGAAAAGTCAGGGAATTTCGTCATTTTCACGCAAAATCCCTGGAATTTTGAAAAAAACGATCAATTGAAAATTCTGAATAAGGACCTGTGATGAAAGAAAAACACTGTTTTTCACTTCTCGAAACGCAAATTTTCAAAAGCTTTTGCCCTCGCTTCGCTCGGGCTTCTTTTCTTTTTCAGAGGCAACATAAAAATTTCTAGATTATAAAAATCAAGTTTTTATGCCAAAAAATGAACTCCTCACGAAAAAAACATCGTTCTTGAGCATCTCAAAATACATACAAATTTACAAGAGCTTTCGCCCTCGCTTGGGCCTGTTCTGTTTTATTTTTCAAAATCAACTTCCTTCAAAAAAAACATAATTCAAATATTCTAAAATTTTAAAAGCCAAAAAAAAGCTACTCGTCCTCACTAAAAAAACCAAACATAATTCAAATATTCTAAAATTTTAAAAGCCAAAAAAAAGCTATTCGTCCTCATATAAAAAAAACTCGTTTTTATGACTCTCGAAACTCAAATTCTCAGAATCTTCCGCCCTCGTTCTCGTTCGAGCCTGTTCTCTTTTATTTTTCAAGAATAAACTTTCTTCAAAAAAACATTCATTCCAATATTAAAATTTAAAAAACCAAAAAATAAACACTCTTCGCATTCAAAAAAAAACTCGTTTTCAGACATCTTGAAATGGAAATTTTCGAGAGTTCTCGCCTTCGCTTCGCTCGGGCCAATTTGTCTTTCGTTTTTGAATGAACAAATTTCACATTTTGAGGCCTTCAAAAATCAAAAAAAGAAAAGAAAAATTTTCAGAAGTTATATGAATACATAGGTATTTCATCAATTGGCCAAACTTGATGCATGTTTTATTTATTTTTAATTAGAAAAGTTAATAATCAAAGTTAAGCTGTTTTTTATGTCCGAAGAAGTATCCAGTTCGAAGAAAAGCGTATAAAAAAAAATTACCCCCCTCCAAAAAAATTTTTTTAAAATTAAAGTACGGGGTGAGCATAGAAAATTGAGAAAAATGGTCTGAAAAAATGGAAAAATTGGTCTGGAAAAATGGAAAAATTGGTCTGGAAAACCTGGAAAAGTCAGGGAAAATCATTTCCAGAAATGAGCGGACACCCTGTTTATGGTATCCAATATGTTGTTATGGTTGCTCCATTAATGGGACCACCAATCCTAGTGTGGATAGCTCAGTGCAGAAATGGGAGTAAAGTCCTTACGTGAGCTGAGTCCTGGGGGTTCAGATAATCAAATCGTTGATGTTCTCAATGTGTTTAAATTTTATTAACTTGAACTTGAAAAGTAATTATTTAAATGGAAGATGACTTAAAAGAACCGTGATTTACCTATCAATGAGCTGAATTCATTTGCGATGTTGAAGCTTGGGACATCTCTCTCCTGTCATCAGACTCATACAAGCACTCATAACGAAAACAAAATTTTTTCAATTCGATTTTGAGCTTGCATAAAAAAATTATTTTCAATATTGCATTTTGAGTTTGCAAAATGAAAAATTGAAAATTTTTAACTGCCCAAAATTTAATTTTTACACTTTGTGGAGAAATTTTAAAATTCCGAAGACTTTGAAAATCGCACTGGAGGCTTCAGAATGATCATTGATCAGAAACGTTTGAAGCTCGGAGGAGTTGATATTAGTCTCAGGGCTGATTGTTATTACTTTTACAGAATAAATACTCGAGTCAATTCTGTATTTGAAATAATTGGCCAAAAATGAAAAAATCAATTTACGCAGCTGAAATTCTGGTTATAAATATATTTAGACCGTACCGCTCCCGAAAATCGCGGTCTCGTTCAACCCTACGGTGGTCACTTCGAGATGTTCTCTTGTCAGTAGACAAACACTTGACAGAGAACATGTACTGATCTCTTTTCAGCTTCGTAGTTCGTAGTGCATATTAATTTGAAAAGCATTTGAAATGAAATCCTTTCTAGGACAATACAGACAGTACATAATGTGGTTCACCGGCAGTCTGTCGTCATCCAGGTACTTTCTTTGGTACTAGGGGTGTTAAAACTGGTTTTTTTAAATCACGCTTTCAGTATCTGTTCTTTCGCTAGACTTCCGTGTGACGGTTTACTATATGCGTAGTCGATACTCGATATTCACAGTGTTAGTGTTTGTTAGTAAAAGGAGGACGTTATTGGTGGCACGTGTATTTATGTGTTTGAGAATTTCAAGATTATCGTCTCGGTGGTAAGTAAATTTCTGTACTTTACGTATAGCCTTAGGGTGTACCTTATTTACATTTCATATATTTTTATGGTGGAAGTTATATTGTATCTGAATGAGTTTAAATAGCCAAGATTATTGCTCCTGCAGACCAAAGGATTGATTTCAGTAATGAATTACTTTCGGGGTTAATATTGAAAAATTGAATGAAAATGTTTTTAAGCCTTCAGTGACTTTGTGGGTAACTGTGAAGTGAACCATAACAGGGGTCCTATTACGTTTCGAGTTGAAATCCAGAGGAAGTTTATTTCTGATTGCAAAAATGTAAAAACATTATGAGGAGGTGGATAGCAAAACGCAATAACTCCATTTTTGGTATTTTTGGGAAATTAGGAAAAATTGTCAGGAGGGGAAGGGTGGGGGGTCGAGTTCCGAAATTGGTGTCAAATGAAAGGGGAAGGTGCCACAAATAAAATTTCCACTCAATTTCAAAATTTCGGTCACCTGGGTAAGCACAGTGAGGAAAAGAAAAAAAAGTTATTGCGTTTTGAACGCAAAATTTTTTTTTTTGGTGTTTTTCTGCAAAAAAACGTATTTTTTATTTGAAAAAATTAATGTTTAATCGAGAATTTTCGATAAAAAACAATTAAAAAAATGGAATGTGAAATTCAAACAATTCCTGTGTGTGATATGGCATTCAGAGAGTGGCAACGAAAGCACTATTTTTTTAAGTAACTCCTACCCAACGATTTTCAGTACCCACCCGATGAAAAAAAACAGTGTTACCACATCTGCGCAACTGAAATGTATAAAAAGTAGTGGAGTTATTGCGTTTTGCAAACAAAATCTCATTTTTCAATGCATTTAGCTCTAAAATCAGACTTGTTTTCCTCGATTGCGCTATGATATTCAACTGATGGACAAAATCTGACACCGGGAATGGATTCCCCGTTGAATTTTACATAAGGATAGATATCAAACTCAATTTTCGTAATTTTGGAGTCATTGCGTTTTGCTATCCACCTCCTCATTTGACTTTTGAAGTACTACGAGGTAAGTAGGTTTTCAACTCGAATAAGTTCTAAGTAGAAAAAAATGACAGTAGGACTTATAAAATGAATTCGTTTCATTGGCTTCATCGATCTCATCATACTGGCCAACAAAATAAAGGACGGATGATTTTTGTGCTACACTATACCTCTCTAGTGCAAAATCCTCCTTTGGAAATGACCGATCCTTGCTGCCAGAGTCGTCATCTTCAAATTCACTCTGATCGTTGACGTTGGATTTTTCATTTCCCTCGTTCAATTCGCAAGTGGATTCATTACCGAGTGTCAGCGGGGGATTCGTCATCGTTGCTTTTAGAGCTGTCGTTCTCATTAGAGTCTGTATGTCTTTCATCGCTGTTATCAGAAATTTTTTTACAGGGGTCTTCGATTTTTTTCAAAATCAGATCATGTGTAAAGGTCATCAAACGATGACGAATGAAGCAAACTGGGCATTTTTTCGATTTTTTTTTGGCGGAGCTGTGAGGCTTCAAAGTTTTCCAAAATGGCCGAAAATGGAAAATTTCAGTTACAAATTATTCCGCTTGTACATGGTTGAGAATTTTGAACTTTTTTTCAAATTAAAGTACTCTGAGAGGGTAATTGACGAATGGTGTCAAAATCAGAGTTGCCACTTTCAAAACCCTAAAAAAAAAACACAATTTAAAAACTTATAATTCAAATGTAACCGATCTCCATATTCTCGACGAGTAAAAATTCTCAGTTTTAATCCTTTTCAAGTAGAATAACATATCAAAAAATTTGGACCAGCATTTTTTTTCATTTTCTAGAAAAAAAATTACAAGCTTACACTAATTGCAAAAATGCTATCAGAAACCTAAAAAATAAAAATTTTGGCATTTTTGATATATTTTACCAATGTGTCGAACGAACATGTGAAAAAAAATACCCCTCCCCACAATTTGTCAATGAATTGACGAGAAATCCCATTTTTCGTGCCATAAGAGTGAAACATTTTCACGTGTTCGTCTACACATTAGTAAGATTTCTTGAAAATGCAAAAATTTTCATATTGTAGGTTAGCTTTTATATAATGTAATCAGAAAAATAGTAATCAGAATGGACCAGAGCGTTTTTTTTTTTTTTTTTTTTTTTTTTTTTTTTTAAATTTGATGAACTTGTTTTGGAAAAATGCCGAAAAAACAGAATGTCGAGGAAGTAATGTGGGAATATTCCCAAGTAGGTAGACCTCTGATGATAGAAACAAAAATTTAGAAACCTTATTGCTCTAAAATATTGAATTGCTTTGAAGAGTGTGATAGGGCGCCTTGCTCAATTGGCCGAATCACAAAAAAATTAAACTTTTGAAAAAAATTTTATTGGAAAATGAAAGTTTCAAAAAAACTTAGATGTGACCAGGCATGAAATTCGGTCACTTAAAAAGTGACTTAGTCACTTATTTCACTTGCAAGTCACTTTTGTCACTATTTCGGGGAAAATGGCCAAAAAAAAGTGACTGGTCACATATTTTATTTTTCATGAAAATCCTTCAGAATCATCACTTTAAAAAAATTTTAAATCAACTGGTCAACATTATAATGATGATAATAATAATAATAATAATAATTTTACTCAATTCATCTACATAATACAATAGAATTCTTCAAGTTCTCCCTAAAAATGTAAGACGATGCGATTTGATAGAGCCGATATTTTCCAAACCGTACAAAGGTAGATCGAAAGATCAGGCAAAAATTTATCACCTGTCAGAATTTCAAGTGCTAAAGTGCCTTTTTCGATTTTTGGTGAATTTTTGAAAATCAAATTTTGGCCAAAATTGAGGGGAAAAAATCAAAATTTTACCTAATGGACCAAAAAAGGTGAAATTTGGGATATACCCTATTTTTGACACGCCAAATTGATTGGAAACTATTTCAACCCGTTTGTAGCAGTTCTGGAGCCTCCAGCAAGTTTTTTATACTTGAAATTTCCCAAAATTTCATCAAATGAAGATGGAAAGCTGAAATTCATTTTGCGAACTAATTTTTTCGGCTTTCCATCTCCATTTGATAAAATTTTGTGGGAATTTCAAGTTTTGCTGGAGGCTCCAGAACTGCTCAAAACGAGTTGAACAGTTTCCAATCGATTTGGCGTGTCGAAAATAGGGTATATCTCAAATTTTAGCTTTCTTGGTCATTTTGGTACAATTTTGATTTTTTTCTCTCATTTTTGGCCTTTTGATTTTCAAAAATTCATCAAGAATCGAAAAAGGCACCTTAACACTTGAAATTTTGACAGGTGAAATTTTTGCTCGATCTTTCGATCTACCTTTGTACGGTTTAGAAAATTTCGTACAAGTCCTATGCTGGAACGCAAAATCTGCGATTTTGGCTGCCACTTTTTTTTTAGGAAAAGGGCTAGAAATGTTCCTTAGGGCTGGGCTCCTTATTTAAGAAAAAAGTTGTCCTGGAGGATCGACCGGGGGGGAGGTTGCCATAGATCCTTATCCCTGCTCCTCAACTAACATAATATTATGTATTTTGCTCTCATTTCTAAATTGAATAGTGGATTGCATGCCTGTGTGACATTTCCAAAAAAAAAAAAAAAACACGATTATAATGAGGATTTTTTTTAATGGATCAAAAACATTAATCAATAGCACTTTTTCAAAAAAACAAAAAAAGAATTTAAAAAAAAATCAATTTCGTTTTTTTAAAATTGTTTTTCAAATAACGCTTTGCTCAGGCAATTTTTCGCTCGGGCAATTTTTTCGCAAGTCGCTTTTGTCAGAAATTGCCAAATTGCTAAATTCGCATAAAAGTCTCGCAAATTTGCTAAAATGTTTCGCTTTTTTGCTGTAAATGGCTAAGAAGCCCTGCCTTTTACTGAAATTATTGTCAAAGTTTCGTTTTCTGTCAAAAATAACAAAAAATCTGATCTCGCATTTAGCTTAAATTGTCATGAATTTTTTTTTTTTGCAGAAATTTGTCAAAAGTGTTGTTGTTTTTTGCATCCGAAAACTCGCACTCTTTTCCAATAATAGTTTTAATTGTCGTTTTTTTGCCTGAAAGTGCTAAAGGAAAAAAAAACTTCTTTTGCTGAAATGGCCAAAAGCCTCGTATTTATTGCCAGAAATCGTGAGAGTTCTCAATTTTTGGCCCAAAATTACCAAAAAGAAATCGTTTTTTTCTTCAATCAAAAAGTTGCAATCCAACTTTTTCGGCAAAAATTGGGAAAACTACTGTTTTGGCAGTACTTGCCAAAATGTCCTGCTTTTTGCTGAAATTAAACAAGTTTTTATCGAGTTTCATTTTTAGGTTTTAATAAGTTACTAAAGTCACTTTTTTCAAAAAAAATGATTAAGTACGACCCGTGGATTTTCAAAAAATTATTGATTAAATTTGAATAATGTTTGCATTAAAAACATCTATTTCTTCATGAAGTCGTTCTATTTTCGAATTGTGAATTTTCCGAAGCTTTTGCCCTCGTTTCGCTCGAGCCATTTCATATGCGCTTTCAAAACTTAAGAAAATAGTATAATTGAACCGGAAAACTAATCCCTCCCCCCGCACAACAGGGCTTCGATTCGTCTCTGGTTATAGAAAACACGAACGTTTAAGATTGAGAAAACAAGTTGAAGTTGAGTCGCGTTGAGATACCTTTCATTTCCACAGGTTTGTGCTGGAGTAATACAGAATTCGCTCGCCTGATCTCACTAAAAAACGATAAATATTTTCCTACCAAGTTCAAATAAGGGCAACCCTATTGAGCACACAGTCGTGTTTGGAAAAAAAGGCACAACTGTAGACCTAATAACGATATTTGGTGCCCATGATGTTCGAAAAAATTGGACCCCTCCCCCTCCCACACCTGATTGCATGTACATATAATTCATTTTTCAAGGGGTCTGGTAAACCTGGAAAAGTCAGAGAAAATCATTTGCAAACATGAGTGGACACCCTGTAATGTTTTATTTAAAGCTTGGTGTAGGTCTGCTTAAAATCAACAAAAAATAATGGTTAACTAGTACGAAATTGAATAAGATCGTTTCGATTTCAGATTATCCATCAATCCGTGGTGACGTTCTTGTCTGCAAGCGATGGCAGCCAACAACAACCCGGCGAATCCAAAAGAGAATCGATTGGTGTTTTCTTCCAACCCTGGTGGGTTGCAAGAGTTGGCTTGCGTCGTTACATCAGCTTCATTTTATTGTCGTCAGCTGAACCAATGCGAAATTGTCTCGTTGCCATTGCCTTCAATTATCCGACAAATGATCAAAGAATGTATCTTAGTGGTAGAGAATTCTCTGAAGAAATGGAGTAAGTTTCACGATTCGTGTATTTTTTCGCATCGCAAAGACGAGAATATCGCGATTGTTTTTGAAGATTTCATGGCATGGCGGGCTGATGGAACAATCAACTTCGAAGAAACGGCTGTGAATTTGATCGAGTGCGATAAGTCGAGTCAAATGGAAAAGTATCGATTAGCGTGTATTTACTGTTTGGTCGACGATGTCAAAAAACTATGGCCGATAGAGACAGATGCTGATCAACCGCTGATTAAGTATTGGAATCAACGTATGAGTGGCGAGCAGTGTGCGGAGTCTTCATTGTTGAAAGACAACTCTTTTCATAATCAGTCAGCGTTCGAGTATCTTTGGGGATTTATGACCGACGACGAACAAGTACGGAAGGTCAAGAATATCAGCAATTGGAGTACAGGAAAATCGTTGCTGAAGTACGCGTTGCTCAAATTGAGCGAAAGTCAACTGGAGCGTGTGATGATGTCACATGCCAGCGATGTTTTCTACGCATTGTATTTCGAATCGAAGGCTTCGGTAATTCCATTATGGGATCATGTAAAGAACGTGATCACACCAAATGTTTTTAAAGCAATTATCCTCCAGTTTTTAGCTTTTGCTACGAGGAAGGTGCCCAGTTTGGCGTACGACTTGTGGATTAGAGCGCCGGAGTTGTTGAAAAACCACATATTGGTCAATAATTTTCAATATGTATTGAACTGTTCAACGAAAGACGAGAGATTGTTTTTTGACTTGTTGTTGACAACTGACGTCGAGACTAGGGAAAAGATTTGGCGAGAAAAATGGCGAGATATTATCGTTGATGTGTCTCCCAGCTATTTGCAAAAGATCATGGAATTGTGCCTTGGCAGTGGGGATGAAATAGCTTCGTTCAAAAAAACTCACTTGAGTAATTATCCTCTGATCGAAAAGTGTTGCAAAACGATGGTATTAGCTGGACATTTTGATGAAATGAGTGATTTTTTTCATTTCGCTTCGGACGACTCCGAGATTATTTTCAATCTGAAGACGAATGTCTTGAAATCGCAATTTCTGCGAGATGCTTATATCAAAGTTCAGCGTGTTAAGGACATGGATTCTGTAGTAACGTTTCTCAGGAACACATTTCCCGATACGAGTGAGCGCCAAGAGTTTGAAAGAAATCTAATCTTGAGCGACGAATCGTTGACTTATTTTAGATTGGTTATGCAAAATGATGTGAATTTGATTGTTGGGGTCAAACATTTTGTCTGCAATATTCTTTCTTTAGATGCTGATTTAGCGTCGGCTAAAAGCATGTTATTGATGTTGAATTACGAGATTTTAATTTCGGGCAATTTTAAAATCAATTCGCGGTCGAATTCCTCATCTCGAAACGATTTCATTAAGTGGTGTCTGAATGACGATAACGATGCATTGGTTAACTTCAAACAATCTTTACCTGTGAGCCAGATTTTCTACACGATGTTAGAAAAATGTGCTCTGGAATTGAAACAATGGGTGGATAGAAACCCGACTCCAGCTGGTCAATCCCCTCGGTACAGTTCCATATATTCGGAGTCGATTTTTTCACATTTGAATTGGTTCCTCGAATGGGTTTTCCTAACGAAGGAGGCAGTGCTGGATTTCAAGCGTGATAAATTGTCATCGTATTTTCGTGTAGAGCAGACCAGATCGATATTCGAGATAGATGGCACGGCATTCTTCAATCAACTGCTATGCTGGTTTTTAAATGACGATAGACCACGAATGGAACTTTTCAAGGTTTTTTTTTGCCATTCGGGTTCGAGGTTTCGAAAACGAAAACATGACCAGGTCAGTTGAAAAGTACGATGAAAGCGGTTATTGATTTTGAAAATTGCTTTTGAAAGAATACGATTACCTATTTTCAATGCATTTGTTGCTTATTTCATCGCACCCAGCATTGAAATATTAGTATGGTATGCTCATTTTGGATCTTGATTTAATCTTGAACAGTACTAAATTTTTTACTCAATCCTTCAGTTTTGTGTCTACTTATGATTTTAATTAAGTACTTAGTTCTTAAGTTTGTAGATATTTGATTTCCTTTCTGTTTTTCATGGTTTTCAAATATGTAGTGTGATATTAGATAATAATTTTTTTGAGTCAAATGAATTTTTTGCTCATGGTATTCGAACAAAAATTCGTTAATTGTTAGTATCTATTATTTGCCTTAAAGTTACTTATTTTTCAATTCAATATACATATATGTTATTGGATTTATATGTGTGTGAATTTATTTTATCGTCTCTGTTTCTTATCAAAATTGATGAGAAATATCCAAAGTTTTTATTTTTTAAAAAATCGTCATTTGAATTTTAAAATTTTGAAACAAAAATAATAAACTTCTTCATTGATATATCACACAAGAAAACATCGTTTTCATACCCCTCACAATACTACACTAATTTTCGGGAGCTTTTGCCCTCGCAAAAAAAATCATTTAAATTTTAAAATTTTGAAGCAAAATGATAAACTTTTTATCAGTAACTCATCACACAAAATAAAGTTGTTTTTATTCCTCTCGAAATGCTGATTTTCGAGCGCTTTCGACCTCGCTTCGCTTGGGTCAGTTTTCTTTTCTTTTTTAATTTTGGATTTTTTTTTTTTTTTTTAAATATTCGAATTCTATCGTTTTTATGCCTCCTTGAATACTAATTTCGAGAGCTTTCACACTCGTTCTGCTCTGGCCCATTTGTTTTCCTTTTTCCAAGAAGAAAACAAAACGAAAAATTGAAGCGAAATGTTACAAGTTTGGCGTCTATGTACTTGTTTAAATATGTAAACTCATAAGGTGTTTGAAAACATCTGAAAAGCAAGCATTTTTTACAAAAATTTGACTAAAAACTTGATAGTAAATATTGACCTCTCCAACCCCCCCCCCCCCTCCACACCTTAAAAAATTCCACAAGTGCTCGAAAGATGACTTGCTAGAAATTCTGCTAGAAGTCCTACTCAAATCCTACTTTTTCGTTTTTAAATTTTGTTAAACACCCTGAAATTGAGATACCTCCGAATAGTAAAAAAAAAAACTGTGAATTTCAAAATGCTGTGAAACATGTCAATTTTATTCTATTTTTATCAAAATTTTGCGGGTTTACCTATATCAAAATATGAACGTTTTCGAGTATAAAAATCGTTGATTCTATTTGTTCAAAAATATTTTGGTTTCTATCCTGCTTATCACAAAAAAACTCAATTTTTTGGTATTTTTGAGGTGAAAGTTCTTATCTAATAAAAAAACATCGTAGACCAGCTGAAAATATCACATTCCTCTGGGGTATTGTAGCGCATGTAAGGAAAAATACACAAAAAAAAACTTTTGTCTCAACTTGCCCCTTAGATAAAAATTGCTGTGCAAAGTTGCATAACTGCTATTTTTCCCTTTTTTTTTTTTTGGTTTTTTCAACGTGAAAACTACTATGAAAATGAAGAATGCGCGAGAATTGGAAAATACCGCGTGTCCTTGGTATATCTTGGCTTGATCGTTTAACAGATCAAATTATTTATAGAAACTTGAGGAGGGACCAAGTTATGCTTTTTCAACGTAGGGGTTGCGGGGGGGGGGGCTGATCGAAAACCTCGAATAGTACTGGTCTGATGAAGTTGGATCGAATCGAAGGATTAAAATTTGAAAAAAGAAGAGATATTTATGTTTTTTAATTATAAGTGAACAAGAATGGACCAATAATGAAAAGATTGAATGGTAAAAAAGAAAGGTAGAGTAGGATTCCTGGCGAGACTTATTTTTACTAACATGATTGGAGAAATTTTCCTCGTGAAACTCGACAGTTTCATGGGATTAACAAACACATATTTTTTCACCAGTAGGTATACATGAGAGCTCTCCCATCTAATCTATAGATTCCTGTTAGTTATGGGGTGAAAAGGTGCTAAAATTGGTGTGCAAGTTGATTTTACTTGAAAGTAGGTAGGTACCTGACTGAGGTGTTGACTTCGAAAAGTTTGTCTGATACTTTGATTTTTTCATATTCTGCGATATTCTGTAAAATTGCAGGGTTCACCAACACCGCTCATCTTTCACCGAGGGGACTTGTTTGATGGTGTAATTCTCTCATTTGAGGTAGCAACTTGGTAGAGTGCTAGCGAAAAAAACGTTTTTCCCTTTTTTTCCAGAATTTTGAGAGCTCATTTGTTGACTTTTTTAGATTTTGAGTTGCACATTTTTGAGAGCTTCCGCCCTCGCTTCGCTCGGGCTATTTGCTCTTCTTTTTCCACATGAAAAACTTATTGTTCTAATTCAAGAAATGTTCAAAGTTTGAATCAGAAA
Source organism: Planococcus citri (assembly GCF_950023065.1). NCBI lineage: Eukaryota > Metazoa > Arthropoda > Insecta > Hemiptera > Pseudococcidae > Planococcus > Planococcus citri. Next base: position 35,311,381 of record NC_088680.1, read on the forward strand.
AATAAACTCGTCCCTCCATAAAGAAACTTTTTGTTTTCACTTCTCAAAACATGATTGAATTTTTGCATTCAAATACCATTGTTTTTGTGCCTCTCAGAATACTGATTTCTGAGAGCTTTTGCCCTCGCTTCGCTCAAGCCAGTTCGCTTTACTTTGTCAATCTTGGATTTTTCAAAAAAAAATCATTATTCGAATTTCAAAATTTTGAAACAAAATGACGAACTTTTTATAGGTAACTCATTGGTCATTACTCAAACATCATCGTTTTTTATATCTCTCAAAAATATACTGATTTTCGAGATTTTTTGCCCTTGCTTCGCTCGGGTCTGTTTGTTTTTTTTTTTTCGATATCATTCGAATTGTATCGTTTTTATGCCTCCTAGAATATTAATTTTCGAAAGCTTTTGCCCTCGCTTTGCTCGGGCCCATTTGATTTTCTTTTTGCATTTTCCATTTTTCAACAAAAAATAACATTCAAATTTTAAAATTTTGAAGCAAATAGTACTTAATATGAAATATTTACAATCAAAATTGAAGAATTCTGGTTAAATATGATTTTAAGCGAACATGATGTGATGTTCATCAATTTTTAAAATTGATAAGGTGAAAATCAAACAAAAAATTGAATTGAAACATTATATTTTATGGCGTTTACCTACTTGTTTGAATAAAATCATAAGATGTTTGAAGACAAGAAAAGCAAACATTTTTTACAAAAACTTGAATGTGAATTTTTCCCCTCCCCCCCCCTTGAAAAATTCCATAAGTGCCCGAAAAATGACCTGCTGAAAGTCCTGCTAAAAGTCCTACTTGAGTTCTACTTTTTTATTTTGAAATTTTGTTAGACACCCTGTATCTACATTTTTAACGTCCAACTTATTGTTTTAAAATCCGTTATTGTTGTGAGCTTCTTGAACCAATGTGAAGAAGTTGAAAAAAATCACAAGGAGTGTAACGTTTAACCAAACATTTAACCATAGGTGCTTTCTAAACAACGACCTCTAACAAGAATATATCTTTGCAAAATAATGTGGGTATTGCGAGCTTGGTGTAGGTCTACGTAAAATTAATTAACGAATACTTGTCAACTAGTACGAAATTGAATTAGATCGTTTCGATTTCAGATTATCGGTCAATCCATGGTGACGTTCTCGTCCGCAAGCGATGGCAGCCAACAACAACCCGGTCAATCCAAAAGAGAATCGATTGGTTTTCTCTTCCAACCCTGGCAGTTTGAAAGAATTGGCTTGCGTCGTCACATCAGCATCATTTTATTGCCGTCAGCTGAACCAATCCGATATCGCCTCGTTGCCTTTGCCTGCAATTTTCCGACAAATGACCGAAAAATGTATCTTAGTGGTAGAGAATTCTCTTAAGAAATGGACTAACTTTCACAATTCGCTTATTTTTTCGCATCGCAAAGACGAGAATATTGCGATTGTTTTTGAGGATTTCATGGCATGGCGGGCTGATGGAACAATCAACTTCGAACAAACGGCTGTGAATTTGATCAAGTGCGATCTGTTAAGTCAAATGGAAAAGTATCGATTAGCGTGTATTTACTGTATGGTCGACGATGTCAGAAAACTTTGGCGGATAGAGACAGCTGCCAATCATCCGATGGTTAGGTATTGGAATTCTCGTATGAGTGGAACACCGTACAAGATTCCGGTAGAGCCGGGCTGTAGCTGTATCGAAGCTTCGTTGTTGAAAGACAACTACTCTGGCACTCGGTCAGCGTTCGAGTATCTTTGGGGATTTATGACCGACGACGAACAAGTACAGAAGGTCAAGAATATCGGCAATTGGACTAAAGGAAAATGGTTGCTGAAGTGCGCGTTGCTTAAATTGAATGAAAGTCAACTGCAGCGTGTGATATCAAATTCCAACCACGTTTTTTACGTATTATATTCCGAAGCGAGGGCTTTAGTAGTCCCTTTATGGGATCATGTAAAGAACATGATTACACCGGAGGCCTTTAATGCTCTTATCTTTCAGTTTTTAATTTTCGCTTCGAGGAAGGTGCCCAGTTTGGCGTACGAGATATGGATAAGAGCGCCGGAGATGTTGAAAAATCATGTACTAGTCAATAATTTTCAACATCTGTTGAATTCTTCAACGAAAGACGAGAGATTGTTCCTTGACTTGTTGCTGACGACTGATGTCGAGACTAGGGAAAGCATTTGGCGAGAAAAATGGCGAGATATTATCGTTAATGTGTCTCTCAGCTATTTGCAAAAGATCATGGAATTGTGCCTTGGCAATGGTGATGAAATAGCTTCGTTCAAAAGAACTCACTTGAGTAATTATGCTCTGATCGAAAACTCCTGCCAAGCGATGGTATTACGTGGATATTTTGATGAAATGAGTTATTTTTTTCGGTTCGCTTCCGACGACTCCGAGATTATTTTCAATCTGAAAAAGAATGTCTTGACATCGCAATATTTTCGAGATGCTTGTATCAAATTTCCGCGTGTTAAAGACATGAATTCTTTAGTAACGTTTCTCAGGAACACATTTTCCGATACGAGTGAGCGCCAAGAGTTTGAAAGAAATTTAATCTTGAGCGACGAATCGTTGACTTATTTTAGATTGGTTATGCTAAGTGATGTGAATTTGATTGTCGGTGTCAAAAATTTCGTCTGCAGTATTCTTTCTTCAGATGCTGATTTAGCGTCGGCTAAAATCATGTTATTGCAGTTGAATTACGAGATATTAATTTCGGGCGATTTTGTAATCGATTCACGGTCGAATTCCTCGTCTCGAAACGATTTCATCAAGTGGTGTCTGGACGACGATGACGATGCGTTGGATAACTTCAAACGATCTTTACCTGTGACCGTGATTTTCTACACCATGTTTGAAAAATGTGCTCTGGAACTGAAACAATCGATGGACAGAAACGTCATTATAACTGGTGAACGCGCTTCGTTCAGTTCCTTCCGTGTGAAGTTGATTTTTTCCAATTTGACCTGGTTCCTCGAGTGGGTTTTCCCTACGAAGAATGCAGTGCTGGACTTCAAGCGTGATAAATTGTGGTCGTATTTTAATGTAGAGCAGATGAGATCGATATTCGAGATAGATGACCAGGCGTTCATCGATCATCTTCTATGCTGGCTTTTAAACGACGATAGATCACGAATACATATTTTCAAGATTTTTTACTCCCGTGTACGATTTCGAAAACGATTATACTATCAAAATATCACCAAAAAAGCCCGATAAAAACTTCTATTGTTTTGAAAATTTCTAATGCATTTAGTTGTTTATTTCATTCCACCCAGCTTTGAAATATTAATATTGCTTCTCGTTTTGGATCTTGATTTAATCTCGAGCAGTACTAAATTCATTATTTAGTTCGTAAGTTTGTAGTTAGATACCACATATTTGGTTTCCACTCTGTTTTTTACATTTTTCAATTGGAGTGATATTAGATAGGAACTAATTTTTTTTTGAGTTGAATGTTGAATGCATTTTTTGCTCTTTATGGTATTTAAACAAAAATTCTTCATTGTAAGCATCTTTGCCTCTAATTTACTTTTTTTCAATTCAATATAAGTTGTTGGAATATTTGCGTGTGAATTTATTTTTATCGTCTTTGTTTCTTCTTACTTATCAAAATTAATGAGAGAGATCCGAGTTTTTTTTTGGGGGGGTCTTGACTTCCCGTTTAATTTTAGACATCATTTACCTTGTCCTACACTGACGCGCAGTAAATATTTAGGATCCTACAAGATTTCATGACATAATCCAGATGCGAGGGGAATGAGATTGTTCTGAATTTAGCTCTATTTTAAATTTCGCCGCTAACCGCATTATTGAAAATCTGAAAAAATGTGATTTTTTGATTTAAAACATGAAAAAAGTTTTGATTGGTGAAATTGACTCATTTGACGCCTGTTACTACGCATCGGTTGAAAAAGTTGAAAAAACATGTTCACTCGATGAAATGAACTTATCACAAAAGAAATCAAAGTTCTGAGTAAATTGAAAAAATTCACGAATTTTAATGTTTTTGCCATGGGTGTAATTTCTATCAACTTTTTCATGAAATACGCCAAAAAGAGGTCAAATAATGAACAAATTCAAACTTTTTTCAGGGTGTCTAACAGGTGGGTACTGCAGGTACTGCAAGTACTGTAAAAGTACTGCATTGAAATCCTCGGTACTGCAAGTACTGTAAAGTACTGCATTTTGCCTGAAAAGAACTGTATTTTTTCTCGAAATCATTGATTTAAAATTTTTTTAAAAACCTCAAAATGAATTAATTGGTGAAATTTTTTTTAAAAAATGTTCATTTTGTACCTCAAAAGACAGGGTGTCCACAAGCCTTGAAAACCTGGAAAAGTCAGGGAATTTTGTAATTTTCATGCAAAATCCCTGGAATTTTTAAAAAACGATCAATTGCAAATTTCAGATAAGGACTGTTATGAAAGGAAAACATTATTTTTTACTTCTCGAACCACAAATTTTCAAAAGCTTTTGCCCTCGCTTCGCTCGGACTTGTTTTCTTTTCTTTTTAAATAACCAGATGAACATTTTCTAGATAATATAAATCAAAGTTTTAAAGCCAAAAAATGAACTCACGAAAAAAACATCGTTTTTATGCATCTCGAAATACAAATTTACAAGAGCTTTCGCCCTCACTTGGATCTGTTCTGTTTTCTTTTTCAAAATCAAATTCCTTTAAAAAAGGATTATTCAAATTCTAAAATTTTAAAAGCCAAAAAAAACCTCGTTTTTATGCCTTTGGAAATGCAAATTTTCAGAAGCTTTCGCCCTCGCTTCGCTCGACCTTGTTCTCTTTTTTTTCAAAAGCAGTTAACTTCCTTCAAAAAAACATCATTCCAATATTAAAATTTAAAAAAATCAAAAAATAAACTCTTCTCATTTTTAAAAAAAACCTCGTTTTTATGCATCTAGAAATGAAAATTTTCAAAAGTTCTCACTTCGCTCGGGCCAATTTGTTTCTCAATTTTAAGATGAAAAAATTTCACATTTTGATGCCTCCAAAAATCCATAAAAGAAAAGAAACATTTTCAAAAGTTATTATGAATATTGTAATCAATTGGCCAAACTTGATGCATGTTTTATTCATTTATTTAATTTAAAAAGTTAATAATCAAAGTTGAGCTGTTTTTTATATCCGAAGAAGTATCCAGTTTGAAGAAAAGCTTATAAAGAAAAAATAGACCCCCAAAAAAATTTTTTTTTTCTTTAACCAAAGTATGGGGTAAGCATAGAAAATTGAAAAAATTGGTCTGGAAAACCTGGAAATGTCGGGGAAAATCATTTCCAGAAATGAGTGGACACCCTGTAATTATAATTTGTTTCGATTGAAATACTTATAATTTTATCGACAAATTCCAACTGGTTCAAAAATGTAATTTTTTTCTTGGGGGGGGGGGTGTCGGTGTAAGCTGGATAAAAAAAATATAAGGTAATGCAAAAAGTACTGTAAAAGTACTGCATTTCTTCGGAGAAATTTTGTTAGACACCCTGCTTTTTGATGTTTGGAATATTGGAAATTATTTTTTCGAATTTTGATTCTTTTGTGATGAGTTCAATTATTCATCGAGTGCGAAAGGGTTTTTTCAACTTTTTCAACGAATACGTAATAATCGGGGTCAAATGGGTCAACATCACTAATCAAAACTTTTTTTCATGTTTTAAATAAAAAACTCGAATTTTTTCGCAAACTTTCAATTTTTTAAAATCGGCTTTACGAAATAATGCCATCCCCATTTTTTAATAAGTTATTCAGCATGTAAAGTTGTCCATAATCTACATATTTTTTCTGCATTCATGAGAGTGAAACGATATGAAAACTACATTTTGAAACTTTTCGAGCTAATTTTTCGTATGAAAAATAGCGGCTACACTGATTTTTAAGATATCACCAAAAAGCCTATCAAAACTCCTAACTATTGGAAAAAGTTCCATTTTGGGGGGTATCGCGGTTATCGAGTAATCCACTTCTGAAATGTATATTTCAAGTTCTCCGGAAACTTTGTTAACCCCTAGTAGCCGTTAAAAAAGAGCCAGAGGGCTGCGATTTACGCCATTGGTCATCCCTTCGGGGAGGGTCTTTCCACAGGAAAAATTTCAAATAAATTGTCGATCCCCCTTACCTCTTCTTGGTCGAACTGACGTGGAATGACCTCTGAGCAATAATCTTGGCTAGGTCAACTCACCCAGTTACTTACGATAAAACGTGGAAAATCGAGGTAACTTATATAACTGTGAAAATAATCTTTTAACAATTCAAATTATTTTTAGAAACTTGAGGAGGGACCAAGTTATACTTTTTCATCGTGAAAGTGGAGGGAGGGGGGGGGCTCATCGAAAACATCGAATAGTACTTGTCTTACCATTACTTATGGAGTGAAAAGGTGCTGAAATTGGCGTGCAAGTTGATTTTACCAGGTGTTGAATTTAGAAAGGTCCCAACATTGAAAAGTTTGTCTAATACTTTGATTTTTTCATATTCTATATACAGGGTGTCCACAAGCCTGGAAAACCTGGAAAAGTCAGGGAATTTCGTAATTTTCACGCAAAATTCCTGGAATTTGAAAAAAAAACGATCAATTGCAAATTTTGGATAAGGGCCTGTAGTGAAAGGAAAACATTATTTTTTACTTCTCAAAACACAAATTTTCAAAAGCTTACCCTCGCTTTGCTCGGGCTTGTTTTCTTTTCTAATACGAATCAAATTTTATGGCTAAAAAATGAACTTCTCACGAAAAACACATGAATTTTATGCATCTTGAAATACAAATTTACAAGAGCTTTCGTCCTCCCTTCTCTCTAAATTTGAAACAGTGAAATTTCACGGTTTCAAATTTAGAGAGTTGGGCCTGTTCTGTTTTCTTTTTGAAAATCGACTTCCTTCAAAAAAACATCATTCAAATTCTACAATTTTAAAATCCAAAAAAACTACTTGTCCTCACATAAAAAAAACCTCGTTTTTATTCCTTTCAAAATGCACATTTTTAGAAGCTTTCGCCCTCGCTTCGCTCGGGCCTGTTCTCTTTTCTTCTGCATTCCGATATTAAAATTTGAAAAACCAAAAAATAAACTCTTCGATTTAAAAAAAACTTCGTGCAGTTTAGGTATCTCGAAATGAAAATTTTCAAAAGTTCTCGGCCTCGCTTCGCTCGGGCTAATTTGTTTCGCATTTTGAGATGAACAAATTTCACATTCTGAGGCCTCCAAAAATCTAAAAAATAAAAGAAAAATTTTTGCAAGTCATAATATGAATATTGTAGATATCAATTGGCCAAACTTGATGCATGTTTTATTTATTCATTTATTTTTAATTAGAAAAGTTAATAATCAAAGTTTGGCTGTTTTTTATATTTGAAGAAGTATCCAGTTCAAAGAGAAGCTTATGAAAAAAAAAATATTCCCCCCCCCCACTTCTTCTTAATTGAAGTATGGGGTAACTAAGCATAGAAAATTGAAAAAAATTGTCTGGAAAACCTGGAAAAGTCAGGGAAAATCATTTCCAGAAATGAGTGGACACCCTGCTGTAAACTGGTTCGATGGTGTAATTTTCTCATTTGAGGTAGCAACTTGGGAGTGGGAGAGAAAAAAACGAAAAATAATTTTTTAACGTTAACCTTTTTGTTTTAAAATCCGTTATTGTTGTGTGCCTCTTGAACCAATGTGAAGAAGTTGAAAAAATCACAAGGAGTGTACTGTTTAACCAAACATTTAACATACTTCTTAAACAACGACCTCTAACAAGACTATATCTTTGCAAAATAATATGGGTATTGCAAGCTTGGTGTAGGTCTACTTAAAATTAATTAACGAATACTGGTCAACTACATAGTACGAAATTTGAATTAGATCGTTTCGATTTCAGATTATCAATCCAACCGTGGTGACCTTCTTGTCTGCGAGCGATGGCAGCTAACAACAACCCGGCCAATCCAAATGAGAATCGATTGGTTTTCTCTTCCAACCCTGGCAGTTTGAAAGAGTTGGCTTGCGTCGTCACATCAGCTTCATTTTATTGCCGTCAGCTGAACCAATCCGATATCGCTTCGTTGCCTTTGCCTTCAATTTTCCGACAAATGACCAAAGAATGTATCTTAGTGGTAGAGAATTCTCTTAAGAAATGGACTAACTTTCACGATTCGCTTATTTTTTCGCATCGCAAAGACGAAAATATCGCGATTGTTTTTGAGGATTTCATGGCATGGCGGGCTGATGGAACAATCAACTTCGAAGAAACGGCTGTGAATTTGATCGAGTGCGATCTTTTAAGTCAAATGGAAAAGTATCGATTAGCGTGTATTTACTGTAAGGTCGACGATGTCAGAAAATTATGGCCGATAAAGACAGCTGCCAATCATCCGATGGTTAGTTATTGGAATTCTCGTATGAGTGGAACACCGTACAAGATTCCGGTAGAGCCGGGCAGTAGCTGTATCGAAGCTTCGTTGTTGAAAGGCAACTTCTCTGGCACTCGGTCAGCGTTCGAGTATCTTTGGGGATTTATGACCGACGACGAACAAGTACAGAAGGTCAAGAATATCGGCAGTTGGACTAAAGGGAGATGGCTGCTGAAGTACGCATTGCTTAAATTGAGTGAAAGTCAACTGCAGCGTGTGATATCAAATTCCAACCTCGTTTTTTACGTATTGTATGAAGAAGCGAGGGCTTTAGTAGTTCCATTTTGGGATCATGTAAAGAACATGATTAAACCGGAGGCATTTCATGCTCTTATCTTTCAGTTTTTAGTTTTCGTTTCGAGGAAGGTGCCCAGTTTGGCGTACGAGATATGGATAAGAGCGTCGGAGATGTTGAAAAATCATGTACTAGTCAATAATTTTCAACATCTGTTGAACTCTTCAACGAAAGACGAGAGATTGTTCCTTGACTTGTTGTTGACGACTGACGTCGAGACTAGGGAAAACATTTGGCGAGAAAAATGGCGAGATATTATCGTTGATGTGTCTCCCAGCTATTTGCAAAAGATCATGGAATTGTGCCTTGGCAGTGGGGATGAAATAGCTTCGTTCAAAAGAACTCACTTGAGTAATTATGCTCTGATCGAAAACTCCTGCAAAACGATGGTATTACGTGGATATTTTGATGAAATGAGTTATTTTTTTCGGTTCGCTTCCGACGACTCCGAGATTATTTTCAATCTGAAAAAGAATGTCTTGATATCGCAATATTTGCGAGATGCTTATATCAAAGTCCAGCGTGTCAAGGACATGGATTCTGTAGTAACGTTTCTCAGGAACTCATTTTCCGATACGAGTGAACGCCAAGAGTTTGAAAGAAATCTTATCTCGAGCGACGAATCGTTGACTTATTTTAGATTGGTTATGCAAAATGATGTGAATTTGATTGTTGGGGTCAAACATTTCGTCTGCAATATTCTTTCTTCAGATGCTGATTTAGCCTCGGCTAAAAGCATGTTATTGATGTTGAATTACGAGATATTAATTTCGGGCGATTTTAAAATCGACTCACCGTCGAATTCCTCGTCTCGAAACGATTTCATCAAGTGGTGTCTGGACGACGATGATGATGCGTTGGATAACTTCAAACGATCTTTACCTGTGAGCCAGATTTTCTACACCATGTTTGAAAAATGTGCTCTGGAACTGAAACAGTTGCTGGATAGAGACATCATCGCTGCAGGTTATGAGGACAGTTCCGCGTATTCGGAGTTGATTTTTTCAAGTTTGAATTGGTTCCTCGAGTGGGTTTTCCCTACGCAGAAGGCAGTGCTGGACTTCAAGCGTGATAAATTGTGGTCGTATTTTAGTGTAGAGCAGATGAGATCGATATTCGAGATAGATGACCAGACGTTCATCAATTATCTTGTATTTTGGCTTTTAAACGACGATAGATCACGAATAGACATTTTCAAGATGTTTCATTGCCGTGTACGGTTTCGAAAACGAAAACATCAACATATCACATGAAAAACACGATGAAAAGTTTTATTGTTAATGCATTTTGTTGTTTATTTCATTCTACCCAGCTTTGAAATATTAATATTGCGTCTCGTTTTGAATCTTGGTTTAATCTTGAACAGTACTGAATTTATTGCTCAACCCTTCGGTTTTGTGTCTATTATTTTAATTCGGTACCTACTCAGTTCTTAAGTTTGTAGATATTTAATTTTCTTTATGTTTTTCATATTTTTCAATTGGAGTGATATTAGATATATAATACGTAATTTTTTTTCTCTTTATGGTATTCTTACGAAAATTCTTCATTGTAAGTATCTATGCCTCAAAGTAACTTTTTTTCAATTCAATATAAGTTGTTGGATTATTTGCGTGTGAATTTATTTTATCGTCTCTGTTTTTTATCATAATTAATGAGAGAGATTCAAGTTTTTATTTTTTGGTAGTCTTGCGACTTCGAGTTTAATTTTAGGCGTCATTTGTGTTGTCCTACACTGACGCGCAGAAAATATGTACCTACGAGCTTTCATGACACAATCAAGAAGTGAAATGGGGCGATGCATTCGAAATCTTGAGGAATATGAGAGTATTTGGAATTTGGCTCTGTTTTATATTTCGTCGTTAACCGCTTTATCAATATATCACGGTGATCACTGAATGATGAAATGGTGATCTTGGTTGGTGAATTTTTTCATGAAGTTTTACCCCCCCCCCCAAACCCCCTATTCGTTCAACCATCTGTTATTTAAAAACAATTTTTAAAAACAAATGAACATACAAAATGAGTGTGGGTGTATTTCAGAAAAAGTATGAAAAAGATTATGCGTAATACATACATATTGCTGCGTTTGAGGCTAATACAGCTTTAATTGGCGCGATTTAGTGTGAAACTCTCATGTTAATTCTTCGGCTGTGACTGTCTGTTTCATGTTTTTCATAAGGTACAATACGAGTAGTCAAATTTAGCTCGCATCCAAACAACATTTAAAAAATTCATCATTCAAATTTTTAAAGAAATGTCAAGCCAAAACGCGCTTACAAAAGTTATTATTTTTTTTTTAATTTTCAAAAATTCAATTTTTGCATACCTACATTTTGATGGGGAAAAATGCTAGTTATATCATTAAGTGAATAATTTTTAGAAAGTTGGCCTATTTATACGTACATTTGTATCGCCAAAATGTCCAAAAATAGCCTCGTTTCTTGCCAAAAATTGTTACTTTCTCGTAAAAAAATTGAAGGAGTGTCCATTCTCCTTCCTAAACATTCCGCTTTTTTGCCTATAAAAAGTGTCAATGTCAATGACCAAAAAATTTCTCACATTTTCAAACATTGCTAAAAATGTGTGCTTTTCTAGGGTGTCTAACACTCCTATTTATCCTATTTATCCTACAAAAGTCCTTTTTTTGGCCTATGACACCTTTTTGTCCTTTTGGTGTCCTTTTTTTCTACAATTTTATCCAAAAGTCCTTTTTTTTCAAAATGACTTTTTCAATTTTTCCCACTTTTTTCCGGAGTTTTGAACTGGTAGGAAAGGGCTCATTTGTCGACTTTTTAGTGCTTACTTGAATCACACATTTTTGTGAGCTTCTGCCCTCGCTTCGCTCGGGCTATTTGCTCTTCTTTTTCCACATCAGTGACTTATTGTTCAAATTCAAGAAATGTTCCAAGCTTGAATCAGAAAAATAAACTCCTCCTTCCTTACAGATTTTTTTTTACTTCTCAGCAAAACATGAAATTTTGAAAACTTCTTGCCTTGCTTCACTCGGGTTTGATTGCTTTTCTTTTTCAGGTTTGAATTTTTTCTTTTTTTTTTTTTTTTTTTTTTTTTGATTTGGGGTGTTGAATTATTATTTAAATTTTGAGATTTAGTAGCAAAATATAGGTAATTTATTACACAAAAAAAACATCATTTTCATACCTCTCAAAATACTTGATTGCTAAAGCTTTTGCCCTCGCTTCGCTCGGGCCCGTTAGCTTTTCTTTTTTCATTTTCAATTTTTCAAAAAAAAATTCACTTGAATTTCAAAATATTGAAGCAAAATAATATATCTACTAACTACTAAGTAACTCATCACACAAGATAACATAATTTTTTATATCTCCTCCTCCTCTTAAAAAATCTCAAGTGTTCAAAAACTGCCCCGTTAAAAGTCCTGCTAAAATTCCCTTGGCTAAAAACTTGAATGAAAATTTTGAACCTCCTACCTGGAAAAAATTTTTGACCCCCCCCTCCTCAAAAAATTCCACAAGTGATCGAAAAATGACCTGCTGAAAGTCCTACTAAAAGTCCTTTCTAAGTCCTTTTTTTCATTTTGGAATTTTGTTAGACACCCTGTTTTCCTAAAAAAAAAAATCAATCTTGTTCAGGGATGAAACGCCTTAAAATGAAACTCTGCCTGTAGGCTTTTGGCTATCTCGATTTTTATGGCTTGCTTTAGTCCAACATTTCGGTTTCCAATGGCATTCCCTTGTATTTTCTATTTAACAGCTTTCGGCTGTATTTCATTAAGCTTTTAGCTTTGAACTTTTAACTGATTCACCATCAACTTACGAAAAAAGGAAATTAAAAATTATACCAGGTACCTACTTAATACCTACATTGATTGCGTAAGTAGTAATAGTGGAAAACGTCCACTGCTAGGATTTAATTCTATTTTTTTTTTCATTTACATAATTAAATGGCATTAAAATGGAATTGAATGAAATTTTTTTCATTTTTTTGTTTCACTAAATTCAGAAAATTCAAACCTGCAATAAATCTTTTGAAACAACTAAAAAAAAATGAAATTTTTGGGTGGCTTTCGGTTTGGAAAAAATGAAGCTTGTAAACTTTTAGATTTTGGCTTTGTGCGAAACTCTGCCCTGCTTTCGGCTAGATTTTCATCCCTGATTTTGCTTTTTGCTTAAAATTTTCAAAGTTCTCGGTTTTTTGCATAAAATTTCAAGAAGTTTCATTTTTTCTGTATAATGTTGCCATAAATTGAAAAATGAAAATCTCACTTTTTCGAAAAAATTGCGAAAAGATGTACTGAATTTCTTATTCTCACAAATTACTAATTTTTACTTGAATAATCAAATTTTTGATTTTGAATTTAGTGAACGCATCGAGCTATCAAACGCAATCCATGGAAATGTAGCCCATTTCATGAACGAGAAAATAATTTTACGCAGTGTTGGCCGTCAACTAAACATTTGACATGTCAACTATTTTTGACATGCCAAACTTATATTTATTCATTATTCTATTCTTAATTTCTTATTCAAAAAAAAAAAGTAAAAAACATCAAATTCAAAAATTCGTCGGATTTATTAAAAAATTGAGTCGAGAAATCACGTAATCAAAAAAATGTTCAATTGTACCTACATTTTTTTCTTTTCATTAATTTATTTTTATATATGTATTGGACCATGGCCTGGTGCCTGGCTTGAGTTTTTTTAAAATGAATTTCGATTGGCCAATTCATTTGACATTCCATTTGAAGCGTCAATAAGTTTTTTGCACTTTCTGATTTTGCTGTCCGATGCAAACGGTTGGGGGGGGGGGGATTTTGCTACCCAGGACAAACGGCCTTGGCATTGCCCTGGCTGTAACACTACGCTCGCTGCGGGCCTGAATGGTACTACGTTCCTGATCTCTGGTCCAATCTTCTTTCGGTCTAATATCAATTACGCGAACTTGATTACGGCGTTATCGTAGGTAATTCGAACGCGATTATTTTTATTCCATATCCATATTCGATTGTTAACGCCGCAGTCTGCGTGATAAGGTATTACATAACCACAAAACATTGTTGATCTTCATCGATCAATTCGGATCGATGATCTCGCGTGAACTTTTGTTTGTTTGTCAATTCAGCTTTTTCTTGTTCATAACGTGTTATTCGGTGAGCTGCGTTGTTATCGGATGGAAACTGCGTCAGGGTATGCATTTTATGTGATGGAAGCTATCTAACAACTGCTTGGTTATAGTTCAAGTATTTATTATACGATTGAAGAAGTGCGAAAATGATTCGATGTTTTCGATTGCAGATTTTCAATTGTTTCGTGGTGACTTTGTTGTTGTCTGAAAATGGTGGAAGCAAACGAAAACGCTGCATATCCGGACGAGAATCCATTGGTTTTCTACTCAAACCCTGGCCAGCTGCAGGAGTTGGCTTGCATCGCTACAATAGCTTCCGTATGGTATCGTCAAATGGATACTAATCATGCTGACATTACCCCAGAAAAGCTAATAGATGTGGATTACTCAGAATTCGCTCGGCTGCCTTCAGTTCTCAAGCAAATGATCAAAGAACTTATCCCTGCGGTAGAAAGGTCTTTCAAGAGATGGCTCTACTTTCACCACCTTAATGTTTTTTCGTATCGCAATACAGATGCCCTTGTTTTCAATTTAATGGCGTTTATTTCGTGGCGTGCCGATGGAACAATTAGTTATGAGCAAACGGCTAAAAAAATGATCGAGTCCGATATGTTGAGTGACACTGAGAAATACAGAATCGCGTGTTTGTACTGTTTCGTCGACGATGTCAAAAAACTATGGCCGATGGAGACTGCTGCTGATCATCCGCTGATTCAGTATTGGAATTATCGTATGAGTGGAAAGCCGTGCGAGATTCCGCTGGATCCGGGTTGTAGCTGTATCGAAGCTTCGTTGTTGAAACACATAGACGCTGATACTCGGTCAGGGTTCGAGTATCTTTGGGGATTTTTAACCGACGAAGAACGAGTGACAACGGTTATACAAATAAGTAATCGCTATAGTTCCTACGGTCCTCAGGTATTCTTGACGGACGCGCTGTGTAAATTGAACGAACGTCAACTCGAGCATACAGTGAATAGGTGTGCTGACATTATTTTCCGCTCGATGGTACGCAATTGGAGAGATTTGTTGATTCAATTTTGGAGTCGCGTGAAGAAAATGGTCAGAAATGACCATTTCTACACAATAATCCGTGCTTTTGTGTGGTGGGATCTGAGATGTATTGAAGAGCGAGGAGGATCGGCTTTTCAAGGATACAATTTCGCTTTCGAGATGTGGATCAGTGCACCGAGTGCGCTGAAAAATTATATACTGGATAATCATTTGCGAGAAATATTGAACCTGTTGCTCGGTTTTCTCAAGAATGAGAGTCACCGTCTGCCTTTTCAAGACATCAGATTTTTGATCGAGTTGTTGTCGTCAACGAGTCAAGCCAATAGGGACAGATTTTGGAAAGAAAACTGGCGAGAAATCCTGCGTATATCCCCAAAGCGTACGCAACAGATCATGAAGTTGTGCCTTCGGAGTGATGATGAGATAGCCTTGTTTAAGACATCCCAATTAATCTCACAAATTGAAGAATACTGTTTAAAAATGGTGAACGGTGGGAATTTCAGTGATCTGAGCGATTTTCTTGAGTTATGTTTCGACGATCCGGTTGTGGTTTTCACTCACAGAGTGAGCGTCTTGAAATCGAAAGAACTGCTCGTGCATTTCATCAATAATTGTTGCTTTCCTCCGCTGGAAAAATGGAATACTTTTGAAGCATTTCTCAAGGAGACTTTTCCCGATACAAATGAATTAAACGAGTTCAAAAGAAACTTGATCTTCGGCGAAGAGTCGATGGCATATTTTCGGAGCTTGCAACATAGCTGGCATTTCAGAAGTCTCGCACTTTTTGTCGACCATGTTCTCTCCTCGATGCCAGAATTATTATCCTTGGCTAAAAACAGATTCTTGGAGTTGAGTCGTGATTTCTTAATTTTAGGCGAGTTGCGATACGTGAGTAGGATCGATGATTGGAATAATTTCATCAAATGGTGTGTGGATAATGATGATTCGGCTGTGGAGAATTTCAAGCTGTCGTTACCCGTTGAGCAGATTTTCAACGCTTCTTTTGAGAAATGTTCGGCGCTTGCAAAGAATTTTGGAAGAACGAACCTTTTTGATGGGATGGAATGGCTGAAGTGGGTTTTCCCTACGCAAAAAGCTTTACAAAATTTTAAACTTGGTAGACTTGGCGCTCACGAAGATATTCCGCAGATCAGATCGGTATTCGAATCGAACGATGTGGAACTGATCGATAATGTTTTGATGTGGTTTTTTAACGATGATAAAGTGCAAGTGGGAGAGTTCAAAGTTTCCTTGAATCGTGCCATGTTTCTAAAATTGAAACAAAGATCTACAACGAAAAGTTTGAATGTAACTTTGTATCGTTTGAGACAAGAAGAGTTTCCTGAAGCGTCTTCGTCCCGGGCGAAGTTGAGGAAACGAAAGAAGCGATACCAAACGGATAATTCGGAGGTTTCATCCTATCGTGCGAAATTGCGCAAGCGGAAAACCGCCTCTAAATAATGCCAATTTTTTCAAGAAAACGATTGAAAAATATGGCCGAATAATTTGATAATTTCGTTTCATTTTTTCGTTCTGCTCGCAAAAAGAGCTGATCTTTAATTGTTGAAATTATTGACACTTTATTTGTTTTGTTTTTCAAATTTTTTGACCAATTTTTTATGGCATCGATGTGTTGATGTTTTGATATTGTACGTGTCAGCGTCACACATGAGATTTTTCTGTTCTACGTATGTCGAATTTTTTTCTTAAGTTAATAATTATCACTTTATGTACTAACTAAATAAATTGTAATCGAATTGGGTACTTATCTACTTTCATTTATTTAAAACTCAAGTATTCAATTTATGATATTTTTGATCTTGTAAAGCCGATTTAGGTTGATCATGAGTTTACATTTTATATAGGTATACCTACCCGTCAGCTATTATTAATGAGTTGCCTAAAATATTTGAAGCAGGGAAATACAATGTCGGCTAAGTGCCAATCACGTTTTTTACGGGAGAGCGTAAACGAGTTCGCATAACAGGTACATCTTATAGAAAGCGCTATCTCTCGGTGTTCCATAGTACAACTTGGAGTCCAAGTTGTACTATGGAACACCAAGAGATAGCGCTTTCTATAAGATGTACCTGTTATGCGAACTCGTTTACGCTCTCCCGTAAAAAACGTGATTGGCACTTAGCCGACATTGTATTTCCCTGCTTCATTTGAGTATAACTTCAATAATATTATTTGTAATAGTTTTTTCAGCATAAAATTTCGAACATTGAGGAAAAAATTTGAAAGTATTGGGCGTACGTAATTCGATTTACGAGTAAATTTTATCATCTACCACCTCTACCTAATCGTATTGTGTAACTTCATCAATATTTTTACAAGCTCGGGTTAAAAACTCCAATTTTATAAACGACTGTTCTTGAAATGAAGATAATCAGTCAGTGAGCTGATAAGTTGTCGGTTGGGTATAGTTACACGCATGTTTGGATGATACAGGCATCCCAATTGATCCTTTTTATAAGGAACTTGTCTTTTTTTCAATCTTGGTCCTTAAAAGTCCTTTTTAGGTCTTTATTTTCAAGAGTTTCTCTTGACTTAGAAAATATATAATTGCGCCTATAAAAAAAAAAGAAAATTGCGTAAAAGTTGAAAAAAATTGCAGTAGAATAGCCATTGTTTTGCATTTTTAACGTAAGAACAATGGAATTTTTTTCTATTTTTCTTTTGGTTTTGTTTTTTACTATTTTACGTATGTTTTGTTTTTTGTACCATGAACCGTTGATTTTCCAAGGCCTCGTTTGCTTTTTTATCTAGTTAGAATTTTTTTTAGAAATCAAAATTGAAACATCGTTTTTATCCCTGTCGAAATACTAATTTTCGAGAGCTTTTGCCATCGCTTCGCTTGGACCACCCTTTGTTCTTTCTTTTGATTATGAATTTAAAAAACAAAATATTATCATTCGAGTTTTAAAATTTTGAAGCAAAATAATAAACTTCTTATAACTGTAACTCTTCACACGAAAAATCATCGTTTTTTATTGTTTTGTTTGCCTGCGTGTTCATTCTTCTTCAAAAATTTTGAGTTGGAAATTTCAAGGCAGAAAAAATCTATGTATTGGCATTTTTATGTTTCCTCTCCCCCCTCCCACCTGAAAAACTATTTCGGTACGACCCAGAGTTTTTGTTTCTAATTTCGGAGCGGTTGGTATCCTCTGTTTCAGTTTTTTTTTCATTTCATCAATTTTTTCTATTTTCATAATCCAATCGGAATTGATGTTTTAGTTGCTACTTGCTAGTTTCATAAAAATATTCCAAATGAAAACAATTTCCAAGTTTTTTTTTTCAATTTTGTATAGCAATAAAATAATTGTGTTGATATTGGCCCAAAACACCTGAAATCGATAATATTAAGGTCCTTTTTAGTCCTTTTTTTGGTGAAAAATGTTCCTTAAATTCCTTCTTTTTTTTTCTTCAAAATTCAATTGAGGCTTTTATCTCTTACTTACAATGTACTTACATGAAAAATTAGCATAATTTTTTTCCCAAATGTCGTTCAAATTTTTCATCAAATTTTTGTATATTTTTTGAAAATTTTGTTTTGTTGAAAAAAGTTTTTTATTCGCCCTATTTCTTACTTATATTAGGTAGTACCTCAATGGTGAAAATAAGATCAATAATTGAAATAATAAAATTATATTTTTGACATCCGCTTGCTTGAAAAAATTTTGGGATGTTTGAAATCATTGAAAAAGTGAAACATTGTAGAGGGAGAATTATGCCACTTTACAAAATTGAAAAGTACCCAGTACCCTCAGGGAGGTACTTATGGTAATCAACCAGTAAATAATCTCTCTGCACTTGTTTGGTCCCCTGGATGTAGGTAGGTTGGGGTGCTACCCTAAATACTAAGCTGAAGTGTGCTCTAGGATTGATGCAAAGGAATAAGACTACATAATATACCCTTACCCCCTATATTATTCTCCCCTAGATGGACACCAAGAAATTAGTATTATCATAGGACCTTGTAAATATGAGGACTCAGATATTTACATAAATAAGAAAGTCAATTTAACTTCAAACACGTATGTATTGTCATTAAACTTAAAATTATGAACAATATGTATTGGCATCCCTTGATAGTTGATTGAGGTCCATATTTTAACTCAATATCCTGCCATGGGTAACATGGCAGATTTATATGGGATTAGTACCATCTTGTAGCTCTCATCACGGGGAACAAGGGGCACTACCTACAAGCCCCTCTATCTATTCATGGGAAGAAACTACGGGCGTCTAAAGTCTAGAAAATGAGCAAAACCAAAAAATGAAAATTTGTCCAAATGAAAAATTTGACCTAGGGAACTTGTAGAACATTTTTTTAGATGAAAATTGCAATTTTTGGGATTAGCCTACCTTCATTTTTGAAGGATCCATGCAATTTCGAAGTTTTGAAACAGATCAATTTCTGAAAAATTTCAAGTTTATCTACTCAAATTGATCTGTTTCAAAACTTCAAAATTGCATGGATCCTTCAAAAATGAAGGTAGGCTAATCCCAAAAATTGCAATTTTCATCTAAAAAAATGTTCTACAAGTTCCCTAGGTCAAAGTTTTCATTTTGGCAAATTTTCATTTTTTGGTTTTGCTCATTTTCTAGACTTTAGACGCCCGTAGTTTCTTCCCATGAATAGATAGAGGGGCTTGTAGGCAGCGTGCTGTGTTCGCCTCGACGAGAGCTACAAAATGGCACTACTCCCGTATAAATCCCCCATGTCACCCATGGCAGGATATAAGGAGAAGAATAAATGTACAACTCTGTGATGGAGCCGGAGGCTATATCTAACCATTAGCTTGGTTACAATTTTGGGATTTTGCTACCCAGGGCAAACGGCCTTGGCATTGCCCTGGCTTACACTACGCTCGATGCGGGCCTGAATGGTACTACGTTCTTGATCTCTCGTCCAATATCGTAGGTAATTCGAACGCGATTATTTTTATTCTATATTCGATTGTTAACGCCGCAGTCTGCGTGATATTAAACACAAAACATTGTTGATTTTCAATTTTCATCGATCAATTTGGATCGATGATCTCGCGTGACCTTACTTGCTTGTTTGTCAATTCAGCCTTTTCTTGTTCATAACGTGTTATTCGGCGAGCTGCGTTGTCATCGGTTGGAAACTGCGTCGGGGTATGCATTTCATGTGATGGAGACTATCTAACAACTGCTTGGTTATATGTAGTTTAGTATTAATTATACGGTTGAACAAGTACAAAAATGATTTGATGTTTTCGATTGCAGATTTTGAATTGTTTCGTGGTGACTTTGTTGTTGTCTGAAAATGATGGAAGCAAACGAAAACGCTGCCTATCCAGACAAGAATCCATTGGTT
The DNA here is from genome assembly GCF_950023065.1 of Planococcus citri. NCBI lineage: Eukaryota > Metazoa > Arthropoda > Insecta > Hemiptera > Pseudococcidae > Planococcus > Planococcus citri. Next base: position 35,331,545 of record NC_088680.1, read on the forward strand.
TTCTACTCAAACCCAGGCCAGTTGCAGGAGTTGGCTTGCATCGCTACAATAGCTTCCGTATGGTATCGTAAGATGGAAACTAATCATGCTAAAAAGCTAATAGATGCAGATTGCTCAGACTTCGCTAAGCTGCCTACAGTTCTCGAGCAATTGACCAAAAAATTCATCTCGCAGATGCGGTATGATTTCAAGGAATGGTTCTACTTTCACCGCTGTAATGTTTTTTCGCATCGCAATAAAGATGGCCTCGTTTTCGATATAATGGGGTTTATTTCGTGGCGTGCCGATGGAAAAATTAGTTTTGAGCAAACGGCAAAAAAAATGATCAATTCCGATATGTTGAGTGACATTGAGAAATACAGAATCGCGTGTTTGTACTGTTTCGTCGACGATGTCAGAAAACTGTGGCCGATGGAGACTGTTGCTGATCATCCGCTGATTCAGTATTGGAAATATCGTATGAGTGGCGAGCAGTTCGCGTTTGAGGTGGATCCGGAGTGTAGCTGTATCGAAGCATCGTTGTTGAAACGCGAAGACGCTGATACTCAGTCAGCGTTCAAGTATCTTTGCGGATTTTTAACCGACGAAGAACGAGTGGCAATGGTTGTACAAATAAGTGAACGCTATAGTTTCTGCGATCCTCAGCTATTCTTGATGGACGCGTTGTGTACATTGAACGAACGTCAACTCGAGCATACGGTGACCACGAATGCTGAAATTATTTTCCGCTCAATGGTACGCAATTGGAAAGATTTGGTGATTCAATTTTGGAGTCGCGTGAAAAAAGTGGTCACAAATTACCATTTCTACTCAATCATCCGTAATTTTGTGTGGTTGGATCGTAGATATATCGAAATGCGGGGAGTATCGGCTTTCGAAGGATACAATTTAGCTTTCGAGATGTGGATCAGTGCACCGAATGCGCTGAAGAATTACATACTGGAAGAAGATTATCGTTTGCAAGAAATACTGAAACTGTTGTTCTGTTTCCTTAAGCATGAGAGGTACCTTCTGCCGTTTCAAGACATCAGATTTTTGATCGAGTTGTTGTCATCAACGAGTCAAGCGAATAGGTACAAATTTTGGATAGAAAAGTGGCGAGAAATCCTCCGTACAATAACCCCTAAGCGTACGCAACTGATAATTAAATTGTGCCTTCAGAGTGATGATGCGATCGCCTCTTTTAAAACGTCCCACTGGAGTAGTTTCTCACAAATTGAAGAACACTGCTTCAAAATGGTGGAAGAAGGACATTTCAGTGATCTGAGCGATTTTCTTGAGTTATGTTTCGACGATCCGGTTGTGGTTTTCAATCACAGAGTAAGCGTCTTGAAATCGAAAAAACTGCTCAAACATCTCCTCCTCGATTATGGCTATCTTCCACTAGAAAAATTGGATTCGTTGGAAACATTTCTGAGGGAGACTTTTCCCGATACAAATGAATTAAACGAGTTCAAAAAAAACTTGATCTTCGGCGAAGAGTCGATGGAATATTTTCGGAGCTTGATACAAAGCTGTCGTGTCGAAGTGTTCGGCCGTTTTGTCAGCCATGTCATGTCCTCGATGCCCGAGTATCCTTTGGCTAAAAGCAGATTCTTGGAGTTGAGTCGTAATTTCCTAATCTTGGGTGAGTTGGAATGCGATTGGAGGATTGATCATTGGAATAAGTTCATTAAATGGTGTCTGAATGACGATGATTCGGTTTTGGAGAACTTCAAGCTGTCGTTACCCGTTGAGCAGATTTTCAACGTCTATTTTGAGAAATGTGTAGCGAGTGAAAAGCAATCAGCAAATTGGAGAAATAATCTTCAAAATATGAAAATACTGGAATGGGTGTCCCCTACGCACGAAGCTTTACAGAATTTTAAACTTGGTAAGCTGAGCGTTTACGAAGATATCCCACGGATCAGATCGGTATTCGAATCGAACGATGAGGAACTGATTGATAATGTTTTGATGTGGTTTTTCAACAAGGATAAAGTGCAAGTGGGAGAGTTCAAAGCTTCTTTGAAACGTGCTAAGCTTCCAGAACTGAAACCTGAAATGAGTAGTTCGAATAGATCCCAAGAGGAAATTTCTGAAGCGTCTTCGTCCCCGGCGAAGTTGAGGAAATTAAAGCGATCTCAGTCGGATAGTTCTGATGTTTCTTCCTAGTTCCTATCGTGCAAAGTTGCGAAAGCGAGAAACCGTCTAATGCCAACTTTTTTCAATTAAACGAATAAAAAAAATTAATTGAAAAACTTGATAATTCGTTTCATTTATTTGTTTAGCTTGCAAAAAGAGCGATCTGTAATCGTTAAAATTATTCACCCATTATTTTTTATCTATTTTTTTTTTAATTTTTCGAACAATTTTTTATGGTATCTATTTTTATGATTCGAAGTTTTGATATTGTGTTTTTCACACATGTGGTTTTTACGTTCTGTGTATGCTGAAGATAATTTATGTTTGTGTGTTTTGATGTAAAGTTAACAATTGTAATAAATAAATTGTAATCGAATTGGGTACTTATCTGCTTCCATTTATTCAAAATTCAAGTATTCAATAATTTATGATGTTCTTGACCTTGGATAACCGAAGCGTGAGCTCACATTTTGTATGTATTATGCCTACCCGATAGCTATAATTGATGAGTTGCTTAAAATATTTGAGCAGGTTCAATAGTATTTGCAATAATTTTTCGAGCATAAAATTTCGGGCTCAATTGAGGAAAAAATTGGAAGGTATTGGGTCAAATAGATAAATACGTATTATACCTTTACTTACCAGGTACGTAACTTAATTTTTTTCAATGAATAGGAATAATTCTGGTGTGGTTAAAAAGTTCGTTCGTAAGTATGATTGTGTGTTTGTGTAGCAGGATGAGATGTATGTTGCTGCTATTTCAATGCATCTTCAACAACAGATAGTCAAACAGGGAATTCCACGTTTCTAAATGAATATTTTGAGTAATACATAGCAGAGGAGTGAAAAATTTATAAAAAAATCAAAAGTGCAACAAAAACCATCAAATTAAAAAAAAAAAACATCTTCTTTGATAAATATAGGTACAATTTTTCTCAAAAATTCACCGAAATTTCAAAGTTTATTAATAAATTACAAAACAACCAAAAATTGAAGTTTATTTTCGATTAAATTGAAAAATACTACATACGTACATACATACTTGCAATGTATATAATTTTCTTCCAATTTAAATTTTTTCGAAAACTTTCTTGTGAAAAATGTCATTTAGTCAATTTTTTTGTGTGTGGAAGGGGAGGGGGTTGAGTGGATTGTTGAAAAAAATAAGTAGTGAAAAAGTAGTGATTTTTTCAACAAAAAAAATCTGCTAGATACTTGTAACTATTTTCGTAATTTTTATATGCAAATGAGCAAATTTCGTTGAATAAAATTTTAAAAATCATTAGGTACCTACCTACGAACAATTATAAACGTACCTATCATGATATGATTTCAACCATTTTTAATAATTTTAAAATAATTGAATGAAAATAAATTTTGTTGAATGAAATCTTGAAAAACATTTTAGTTAGAACGATTAAAATCAAAAAATCGTTTTTAATGATTTTTGAAATTTGATTTAACAAAATAAGGCTGAAAAGCAGCCAACAATATTACGAGTTTGAAAGAAACCTATATAATCTTGAGCGATGAACTGTCCTAGAGCATGTAGCTATACCAGCTACATGCTCTAAGTGAACTGTTGACTTATTTTAGATTGACTATGCAGAATGATAGGAATTTCATTGTTGGGGTTGAACATTTTGTTTGCCATATTCTTTCTTCAGATGCTGATTTGACCTCAGCTAAAAGCAATAAGTTATTAATGTAGAGTGAGGTGGACGAGATTTTTATTTCGGGTGATTTTAAAATCGATTCAGTGTCAAATGGTTTGAAGTCGATTTTTTTCAAGTTTGACCAGGTTCCTCGAACAATTTTCTCCAATGGAGAAAGCAGTGCTGGACTTGAAGCGTTATAAATTGTGGTCATATTTTAGTATAGAGCAGATGAGATTGATATTCCAGATAAATGTCGAGATGTTCATCAATCAACTGATGTGCTGGCTTTCAAATGACGATAGATCACGAATAGTCGAATACCTATAGCAGTTTTCAAGATTTCTTTTTGCTGTGTATGGTTTCAAAAACGATAACATCGTCAGATAATTTAAACTTGTCCTTATTTTTTCGATTTTTTCGGATCTCTTTATGGATGGGGGTTGTTTTGAAAGTATCCAATTTTCTTGTTAATGCTCGACAGATTGAAATTTTGATAGGTATTTATTTAATTCTCGCTGACGAACGAATTCGTACAATGAATTATTGTAGATCGTCAATCGTTGTGTTAATTACTTGTACTTACTTGCAAAAAAATCGCGATGAAAACTTTATTGTTTTGAAAATTAATTTCGAGAGAATTAGGTATTTCTAATTCATTTATTGGTATGATTTAATCTTGATCAGAACCGAATTTTTCACTCAACCCTTCAGTTTTGCGTCTGTTATTTTAATTAGGTACCTTGGTCTTAAGTTTGTACTTACGTAGATACCTATTTGATTCGAGTCAAATGAATTTTTTTGCTCATTATGGTACTCGAACAAAATTCCTTAGTCGGGGGGCCCGCATAAGGATCACTTGCACCCCCCTGCCGATTCTCTGCGACAACTTTTTTCTTAAAGGGGAAGTCCTAAAGAACATTTCTAGCCCTTGTCCTCAAAAAAAAAAGTGGCCCTACTTACAAAATTGCGGCCATTTTGATTGACAGGTCAGCCGAAATCGCAGGTTTTGCGTTCCAACATAGGACTTTCACGGAATTTTTTAAACTGTACAAAGGTAGATCGAAAGAGCAGGCAAAAATTCATCACCTGTCAAAATTTCAAGTGCTAAAGTGCCTTTTTCGATTTTTGGTGAATTTTCAAAAATCAAATTTTGGCTAAAATGTGAGAAAAAAATCAAAATTTTACCAAATTGACCTAGAAATCTGAAATTTGGGATATATCCTATTTTCGACCTGCCAAATCGATTGGAAACTGTTTCAAACCGTTTTGAGCTGTTCTGGAGCCTCCAGCAGATTTTTGAAACTCGAAATTCTCACAGAATGTCATCAAATGGAGTTGGAAAGGCGAAATTCATTCTGCAAACTAATTTCAATACGCTATGAAGTCGACTGCAGGTAATTTTTAAGTCGTTTTCGAGCTTCCAGCGATTTTTTGAAAATTACTGGAGCCTCCAGCAGATTTTTGAAATTTGAAATACTCACAAAATGTCATCAAATGGAGTTGGAAAGGCGAAATTCATTCTGCAAACTAATTTCAATACGCTATGAAGTCGACTGCAGGTAATTTTTAAGTCGTTTTCGAGCTTCCAGCGATTTTTTGAAAATTACTGGAGCCTCCAGCAGATTTTTGAAATTTGAAATACTCACAAAATGTCATCAAATGGAGTTGGAAAGCCGAAATTCATTCTGCAAACTAATTTCAATACGCTAAGAAGTCGACTGCAAGTGATTTTCAAGTCGTTTTGGAGCTTCCAGGAAATGTTTGAAAATTACTGGAGCCTCCAGTAGATTTTTGAAGCTTGAAATTTCCCCAAAATTTCATCAAATGGGGTTAGCAAGCCGAAATTTACTCTGCAAACTAATTTCAATAAAATATAAAGTCGATTGCATGGTGGTTTCAAGTGGTTTTGAAACTTCCAGCTACTTTTTCGAAATTTTAATTCTCCCAAAAACGCGATGAAACTTTTCAAAAAGTCACTGGTGGCTCCAAAATTACTTGAACTTGCCTGAAGTCGTCTTCAGAAGGTGTCAAAATTGATGTGCAGAGTTAATTTCAGCTGTCTAACCCCATTTGATGAAATTTTGGGGAAATTTCAAGTTTCAAAAATCTGCTGGAGGCTCCAGAACTGCTCAAAACGGTTTGAAACAGTTTCCAATCGATTTGGCAGGTCGAAAATAGGATATATCCCAAATTTCAGATTTCTAGGTCAATTTGGTAAAATTTTGATTTTTTTCTCACATTTTGGCCAAAATTTGATTTTTGAAAATTCACCAAAAATCGAAAAAGGCACTTTAGCACTTGAAATTTTGACAGGTGATGAATTTTTGCCTGCTCTTTCGATCTACCTTTGTACAGTTTGAAAAATTCCGTGAAAGTCCTATGTTGGAACGCAAAACCTGCGATTTCGGCTGACCTGTCAATCAAAATGGCCGCCATTTTGTAAGTAGGGCCACTTTTTTTTTTGAGGACAAGGGCTAGAAATGTTCCTTATAGGACTTCCCCTTTAAGAAAAAATTTGTCCCGGAGAATCGGCAGGGGGGTGCAAGTGATCCTTATGCGGGCCTCCCGACTACCTCATTGTATCTATGCTTCAAAGTTGAATTTTTTCAATTCAAGTTGTTGGATATAATTATTATATATTTGTATGTGAATTTATTTTATCGTCACATCACTTGTTTCTGATCAAAATTAATAAGAGAGGTGTCATGTGATCAACACCAAGTTTTTGTTTTTTGATGGGGTATGACTTTGAGTTCAATTTTAGACATCATTTGCCTTGTCCTACTCCTACACTTGTCTGCAGAAAATAGGAACCACAAGCTTTCATGGCACAATCCAGAAGTGAAATAGAGGAATGCATTCGGGGCCTTGGTAATGCGATTATTCTGAATTTTGCTCTATTTTAAAATTTCGTCGATACCCGCTTTATCAATACCTCATGGTCATCACTATACATAATGGAATTTGAAAAAATAAAATAAAACCAAAAGAAATCCGCGAAAGGAATATGAAAGCAACCAAAAAAGGTGTGAGTTTTTATTTTGGATTTCGGTACCTTACCTACACTGATTAAGAGCTGTGTTGTCATCGGCTGAAAATTGCTTCGAAGTGTGCATTTCATGTGATGATGGTTTTCTATAACAACATCCGCTTGGTTATCATATCAATTATGTGTAAGGTAAAGTACCAGTTGTGGTTATACTTTTTTCAACATGCTCTGAGAAGCCCAAATTTCAATTTTTTTCAAATTTTTTTGATTTTGTTGTGTAGTGTAACTGTTGAACTACATAATACTTGGGAGGAAAAAAAAAATCAAGAATATTTCATTTCTTAGTAGAGAATCTTAAAAACTTCCAATTATCCGCTAACCGGGCCCCCTGGCCCGGTTGCGGACAAAGACTGCTCTAAATAGTACTAAATGAAATCAAAAATTCTCAAAAATATGCAGAGGTGGTTTTTTTATCTTATTACTATCCAAAAACTTCCGCAGTTATGAAAAATTACATATTTGACTCGCTTTTCTCCATCATTGAAATTTTCCTTCTAAAAAATTTTAAAATCTGCATTTTTATCATTTTGAAACTTCAATGCTTTTGTACATAGACTTCATGGGTGAATTTTCATGTTGTCATGAATGCAAGGAAATGATTAAATGTTACAGAAAAAGATACGAGCGATAATTTTTTTTTTTAGCCCATAGGAACGATTATCCACAACCGGGACCCCTATCCACAACTGGTACTTTACCTTATTAGTATACGGATACGGTTGAGGAAAATAATTCGATGTTTTCGATAGCAGATTTTCAATTGTTTTGTTTCGTGGCGAATTTGTTGTCTGAAAGTTATGGAGGCAAAACACAACAACGCTGACTATTTAGACGATAACACGTTGGTTTTCTACTCAAACCCTGGCCAGTTGCAGGAGTTGGCTTGCGTTGCTACAATACCTTTTGTATGGTATCACCAGATTAAAGCGAATCATTCCCTCATTACGCCCGAAAACCTACTAGATGTGGATTACTCAGACTTCGCTCAACTGCCTTCAGTTCTCGAGCAAATGACCAAAGAATTTATCCCGGTGGTGGAGAGTTCTTTCAAGGATTGGCTCGACTTTCACCGCCGTAATGTTTTTTTCGATCGTAAGAAAGCTGCCGCTGCAGCCATTCTCGATTTTATGAATTTTATTTCGTGGCATGCCGATGGAACGATTAGTTTCGAGCAAACGGCTAAAAAATTGATCAAGTCGGATTTGTTGAGTGACACTGAGAAATACAGAATCGCGTGTATTTACTGTTTCGTCGACGATGTCAGAAAATTGTGGCCGATAAGAACGACGACGATACTCAATCATCCGATGGTTATGTATTGGAATTCTCGTATGAGTGGAAAGCCGTGCAATATTCCGGTGGATCCGGGTTGTAGTTGTATCGAAGCTTCATTGTTGAGAAACGAAGACGATGAAACTCGGTCAGCGTTCGAGTATCTTTGGGAATTTTTGACCGACGACGAACGAGTACCAATAGTTGTACACATGTGTAATAAGAATAACCAATTTGACTTCAGTCATGCTCTGTATTTAAAGGACGCGTTGTGTAAATTCAACGAAAGTCAACTCGAACATGCGGTGATTTCGAGCGCCGAAAGTATTTTCAACTCGATGGTTCGCTACTCAACCGATGTTGTAATTCAGTTTTGGAATCGCGTCAAAAACATGGTCACTAAGAACCAGTTCTACAAAATACTGTGTGGTGTTTTGCGCCAAAATCGTAGAATTGATTATTCGGGTTCAGAAGAATACAATTTGACTTTGATTTTTGAGATGTGGATTAGTGCACCGAATGCGCTGAAAAATCATATTCTGCATAATCGTTTCCGATTCCAAAAAATACTGGAACAGGTGTGCCGTTACGACTACGAGTACCAGCATCACAATAACGACAGACAGACGGTCCACGACGTAAGATTTTTGATCGAGTTTTTGTCGTCAACAAGTCAAGCCAATAGGGACACATTTTGGAAGGAAGAGTGGTCAGAAATCCTCTGTATAATGTCCCCTAAGTGTGCGCAACAGATCATGAAATTGTGCCTTCAGAGTGATGATGAAATTGCCTCGTTTAAGACATCCCACTTGGAAAGCTTCTGCTTCGAAATGGTGAAAGATGGGAATTTCAGCGAAATGAGCGAATTTATTCAGTCGTGTTCCGACGATCCGGTTGTCGTTTCCACTCACAGAGTAAGCGTCCTGAAGTCGAATGAACTGCTCTATTATTTGAACAGTTATGACTTTCTTCCACTACAGAAATTGGATTCATTTGAAGCATTTCTGAAGGAGACCTTTCCCGATACAGATGAATTAAACGAGTTTAAAAGAAACTTGATTTTAGGCGAAGAGTCGATGGAATATTTTCGGAATTTGATACAAAGATGTCATTTCAGAAATCTTGGCCTTTTAGTCGACCATGTCATGTCCTCGATGCCCGAGTTATCCTTGGCAAAAAGCAAATTTTTGGAGTTTTTGAGTCGCGACGTCCTAATTGCAGGCGAGTTGACATACGAGAGGAAGGATGATTGGAATAATTTCATTTAATGGTGTCTGGATGACGATGATGCGGCTGTGGAGAATTTCAAGCTGTCGTTACCCGTCGAGCAGATTTTCAACACCTATTTTGAGAAATGTTTACCGTATCTAAAGCTACCCGGATGGTGGACGAATCCTCTTCAAAGTATGAAAATAATGGAATGTGTTTTCCCTACGCAAGATGCTTTACAGAAGTTCAAACTTGGTAAACTTGGTGCTTTCGAAGATGTTCCCGAGATCAGATCGATATTCGAATCGAATACTAAGGAATCGATCGATAAGGTTTTGATGTGGTTTTTTAACGACGACAAAGAGCAAGTGGAACAGTTCAAAATTTCTTCGAATCATGTCAAGTTTCCAAAATTGAAACCAAGATCGGGAATGAGAAGTTCGAATGTTACTTCGAATCGTTTGAGACGGCGTAAACGAGAGCGTAGTTTCCAAAAGGAGGTTTCTGGAGCGTCTTCGTGTCGGGTGAAGTTGAGGAAACGAAAGCGATCTCAGTCAGATAGTTCTGATGTTTTTTCCTATCGTGCAAAGTTGCGCAAACGAGCCAACTTTTCCAAGAAAGCGAATAAAAAATGTAACTGAAAAACTTGATAATTCGTTTCATTCTTTTGTTTAGCTTGAAAATAGAGCGATCTTTATTCGTTAAAGTTATTCACACTTTATTTTTTATTTTTCATTTTTTATTTTTTTTAATTTTTTGAGCAATTTTTTATGGTATTTTTATGAGTTGAAGTTTTGATATTGTGTTTTTCACACATGTGGTTGTTACGTTCTGTGTATGCTGAAGATAATTTATGTTTGTGTGTTTTGATGTAAAGTTAACAATTGTAATAAATAAATTGTAATCGAATTGGGTACTTATCTGCTTCCATTTATTCAAAATTCAAGTATTCAATAATTTATGATGTTTTTGACCTTGGATAACCGAAGCGTGAGCTCACATTCTGTATATGCCTACTCGATAGCTATTATTGATGAATTGCTTAAAATATTTGAGCAGGTTCGATAGTATTTGCAATAATTTTTTCAGCATAAAATTTTGGGCATTGAGGAAAAAATTGGAAGGTATTTGGTATCCTACCACCTTTACCGATTCTCTATAATTTTTCACAAGCTCGGTTTACAAACTCCAATTTCATGAACGACGGTTGTTGAAGAAAAGATTGTTAGCCAATCAACTGATTAGTTAGTTGGTTAGGTGCACGTACAACCGCCTCCAAAAATAATACCAAATTTTTGAAGAAAACGAATAAAAAACGGAACTGAATTTTTTTTGTTTGCCCTACAAAATGTTACGTGTTTCTGTTTCATTAAAATTGTCGTTATAAGTCAAAAGCAGATAGCAAATATAATCATGAGAAATGTGTACCTACTTACTTCGAATTTAAAGTTCTCATTGTTTAGCTTCTAATTTGTATTTTATTTATAAGCGCGAAATAAAATACCTACTGTACCTACAATCCTACATGCATTGCTTATTCATGATTTTTTTTTTGTTATTGTTTATAAATTCAAAATTAACAAAAAAAAATATTTTTTTAAATTTACTGTTTTCGAATAAATTTTCCGAATTTTCAATTTCATGTTCAGTTTTTATTTCAATTTTCTCTTTCTAATTATGAATGTCTCAGTTATTGATAAATTTTTTAGAATTTTTAATTTGGTTTTCGAAGTTTTGATACTTATACCCTTTGTGATTATATTTTGTGAAAGCATGTTCAACTTTATCCTATTTATGCCCCACCAAAAAGGGAACGGGGCTCATCAAGGATTTGCTTTCAATAATTAGGTACGTGGAATGCGATTATACATATAAGATTACCTCAAATTTGGTCCAATTAGGTATTTTGATTTTTCGTAATTTACAAAAATTTGAAAAAATTGACCCCTCATTTACAAAGTAATTTTAAGGGGCAAGGGGGTATACTACTCATTAAAACGATATTCATGTAAGTCTCATACAAAACAAATTGAAAGTATTTTTTCGAATCACTTCCAGTTTGGTTCGGACCTTTGGGGGTTGAACAAGATTTACAAATTCGAAAATCTATTTTCAAGTTGGGCTCACCTTGGTGTAACATTGAGTCCGGCTTAAAGATTGATTTTCGAATTTTAAATCTTGTTTAATTGAATAATATATCTTTTGGTCGCTAAAGCATATTCTTGGCTAATTCAACTCATCCAGTTTAGTTTGAAATTGGAAGAATACTTGAAAAATCAGGTAGAATTTGACCCCTCCACAAGTTTTTAAGAATAATTCAATGATTTGTTGAAGGCTATTATTTCTGTAGCTATAAGTGTTGACCTTTTTCATCGTGGTGGTGGTGGGGGGGGGGGAGATACTCGAAATAACATTGAATAGTGCTTTTCTGATGGAGATAGGCCAAATCCAAGAATTGGAATTTGAAAAAAAAAAGAAATAATTCATATTTATTGAGGAAGAGGACAAGAATGGACCTAATTTAAGCATTGAATGGTTAAAAAAGAACGGGGGGGGGGGGCTTCCTGGCACGACTTATTTTCACTGACGTGGTTTGAAACATTTTTCTGAAGACACTCGACAACTTCAGGGCGTTGATAAATATTTTTTTTACCAGTAGGTGTTTTTGACGCTGTGCTGCAGTTGTGAGTATTAAGTAAAACTTGAAAGATTTTCCTGTCATGTTGGTAGCCTACATAATTGTGTAAAGGTGAAAATACTTACCTGAACATCAATGTGAGAAGCATTGCATACGATACAAAATAATTATTGTTACTGGTTCATTTTTATTTTTTGTTGATAGCGATTAGATGCCTCGTATGAAAGCTTTTGCCCTTGCTTAGCTCGGATTTCTTTTCTTTTGAGAACCGAAAGTTCTAAAAAATATCATTCAACTTTTAAAGTTTCAAAGTGAAAGAATCAACTTCTCGCATAGACGAACTAAAAGGTAAACAAGGAGAGAAATTAGTGGTTGAATTGAAATCACTAGACAGGAAAACAATCGAAGAAATTAAGGGTGTAGTTTAGTAGGAAATAGGTAAAAACATTGAATCTTAGTTAAGAAACTACGAAGAAACGAATTCTGGAATATTTTTCATTTTTGGATATGTTATTCAGAAAGCGTTTATCAAAGTCGCTACGAAGCTCTTTTTTTGAAATTTGCTTTTAAATATTGATTATATCGATTCAAAAATGGCTAATTTGGGCAAATTTTGGCTCTTTTCATTCGACCATTATACGCTCTGGGAAGATTATTTCCAGAAAAGGGCTTCGTAGCGACGTGTAGATGGGTTTGAAGATACTTCATATTTATTTGCGACGTTTTTCATCTCTTTGCTATCGATACGTTGAGTAGTTTTTGAAAAAATACGATTTAATGAAATGTTGGACTTTTTGAGAAAAATCCAACATTTCTTGAAACTGTATTTATTGAAAAACTATTCAACGTATTGACAAATGCATGCACAGGATTGTTCAAAATGTCTTGGAAAACATGTATTTCAAGTTTGAGCCCATTCGAAAAGACCAATGTTAATAAAAAAAGGCATTTTGGTTATGCTATGAGAAAATTTGGTGTATTGAGAATATCCCCCTAAAATGGCCCTAGGCAGATAAGTATGGTCGAGCGGCCCTCGGGACCTTCGGAGGTTAAACTTATGTGATGTATAGGTACCCCCAAGATAAGTATTTTCTCCAAGTTTTGGACCTCAACTCTGAGTGGTTCTTGAGTAATTCCTCGAAAATCGTTTTTAATTTTTTTCTCAAGATTAACTAGGCCGATTTTTTTCAAACTTGAACCAAAGTGTACGTATGCATAAGGGCTTTTCCCAAAAAAATCAACAGCCTCCTCCCCCCACTTTTGCCACTCCAAAATTTCGATTCAATTTTTCAAGGTCCTCCTTACCCCCCCCCCCCCGGGCCTTTTGGCACACTTTTTGAAAAATATTTTTTAGATGCAGTATTGATCCTAGAACAACATATAACTTACCCAAAATTGTACCTCGGGTGCGCCATAGTCAAATTCGACCAAAACCAACACCCCCTCACCTGTAATAAGGTTAATATGGTACCTACGCCACTGCTATTGAAGTAATTTCTGGAGTATTGTTTGTGATGTTGTAATTTTTAAATGAAAATGATGTTTTTGAGAGTCGTTATTCACAAATTTCGATTTAGGGGCAACGAAGCACCCCCTCCCCCAAATTTGGGTGAAACTTTTAAAAAGAAAACTGGGGCATGTGACATATCGAGTTATATGATTTTGATAACGCTGAACACGAATATGACGGTAGATTCCTGATTGGACCCCACCCACGGCCCCCAACACCTCCCCAGATGAGGTAAAAATTCAAAAAAGAGGGGTTGTTCGTGCGACACATGAAAAAGTGTGTTTTTGGCGACGCTGAAACCGAATATGACGTCAGATTTTTAATTGGACCCCATCCAAGGCTCCCAGCACCTTCCCAAAGAGAGTAACCTAAAAAATGGCTTCATTCGGGTGACACATGAAATAGAAAGTATGTTTTCGATATCGCTGAACACAAATAGAGCCTTAGTTTTTCAAATTGAAGTCACCCATAGCTCCCAGAACCTTCTACCATGGGTAAGTAATTGTCCAAAAAAAATTTTGGGGGCCATGGATGGGGTCCAATCAAAAATCTGACGTCATTCATATTTCCGAGTAATTTTCAACTCAAAATGAAGCATCTGCTGACTTCAGTGAAAATCCGCGGACTTTTTTTTTGGGTAATCCACCCTATTGTACCTAATGTTCATTTTGCTGGTTCGAAAATAATTGTAATTGAATGTACCTACCTACTCACATTTATTTCTATAAATTACATAATTCTCCATTCTCGTGATTCAACATAAATATCTGGCTTACACGTAAATCACCATGATGCATTTTTAATCAAGTCGAACAGAACCGAAAATTATACGTATAATCTCATCAGTAATTTACGTACCTATATTATAACGTTGGAGGAGTATGAAAATAATTCGGTGTTTTCGATTGCAGATTTGACATTTCTTCGTGACGCACTTTGTTGTCTGAAAATTATGGAAGCAAACAACAACGCTGCCTATCTAGACGAGAATCCATTGGTTTTCTACTCAAACCCTGGCCAGTTGCAGGAGTTGGCTTGTGTCGCTACAATAGCTTCCGTATGGTATTGCCAGATGAAAACAAATCGTTCTAAATTTACCCTAGAAAAGGTAATAGACGTGGATTGCTCAGACTTCGCTCTGCTACCTTCAGTTCTCAAGCAAATGATCGAAGAACTTATCCCGGTGGTAGAGAGGTCTTTCAAGAGATGGCTCTACTTTCACCGCTATGTTTTTTTCGAGCGTAAGAAAGCTGCCGCGGCCGCCGTTCTCGATTTTATGAGTTTTATTTCGTGGCATGCCGATGGAACAATTCGTTTCGTGCAAACGGCTAAAAAGTTGATCAAATCTGATACGTTGAGCGACACTGAGAAATACAGAATCGCGTGTATGTACTGTTTTGTCGACGATATCAAAAAACTATGGCCAGTGAAGACGGCGAAGAATTTCAGTCATCCAATGATCGAGTATTGGAGTTCTCGTATGAGTAGAAAGCAGTGCGCGATTCCGGTGGAGCCGGGGTGTAGCTGTATCGAAGCTTCATTGTTGAAAAACGACCGAGCTGAGACTAGATCGGCGTTCGAGTACCTTTGGGGATTTTTAACCGCCGAAGAACGAGTACTGAAGGTTATGAATGTACGCAATTGGAGCGGAGGATGGTGGTCACTGAAGTACGCGTTGTGTAAATTGAACGAACGTCAGCTCGAGCATGTGGTGAAATCAAGTGCCGAAAGTATTTTCCGCTCGATGGTAAGCTATCTGAATGATTTTGTAATTCAATTTTGGAATCGCGTGAAAAACATGGTCACAAATCACCAATTCTTCGAAATAATCAGTGGTTTATTGTATTGGTGTAGTCGAGGACTCAATTTGGCTTTTGAGATGTGGCTCAGTGCACCGAATGCGCTGAAAAATCAAGTACTGGATAGTCAGTTTCGTTTGCCTGAACTACTGACATCGGTGTCCGGTTTCCTTGCGTCGAAGTATGCTCCGCACCAAGATACGAGTATAAGATTACTGATCGAGTTGTTGTCGTCAACGAGTCAAGCCCTTAGGGACAACTTTTGGAACGGAAAGTGGCGAGATATTCTCCGTATAATATCCCCTAAGCGTACGCAGCAGATCATGAAAGTGTGCCTTCAGGGTGATGATGAGATAGCCTCGTTTAAGGCATCCCACTTGAGTAGGTTCTCCAAAATTGAAAAATACTGCTTCGAAATGGTACAACGTGGGAATTACAGTGATCTGAGCGACTTTCTTGAGTTATGTTCCGACGATCCGGTTGTGGTTTTCACTCACAGAGTAAGCGTCTTGAAATCGGAAAAACTGCTCGAACATTTCATCGGTTATTTTCGCGTTCCTACTGTTCCAGAATTGAATTCTTTTGAAAGATTTCTGAGAGGGACCTTTCCCGATACCGATCAATTAAACGAGTTCAAAAAGAATCTGATCATCGGTGAAGAGTCTATGACGTATTTTCGGAGCTTTATACAACGTTGTCATGTCAAAGGTATCGCACTTTTCGTAGACCATGTTCTGTCCTCGATGCCCGAATTATCCTTGGCTAAAAGCAGATTCTTGGAATTGAGCCGCGATGACCTAATTTCAGGCGAGTTGAAATTTATGGTGAAGGATGATTGGACTGATTTCATTAAATGGTGTCTGAATGACGATGATTCGGCTGTGGAGAATTTCAAGCTGTCGTTACCCGTTGATCAGATTTTCAACGCCTATTTTGAGAAATGTGTTGCGAGAGCAAAGCAATCCGCAGTTTGGGAGAATCCTTTTGAAAGGATGAAAATACCGGAATGGATTTTCCCTACGGAAGAAGCTTTTCAGAATTTCAAACTCAGTAAACTTGGTGCCTATGAAGATAACCCGCAGATCACATTGGTGATCGAATCGAATGATGTAGAACTGATTGATAAGGTTTTGATGTGGGTTTTTAACGAAGATAATGAGCTGGTGGAAAAGTTAAAAGTTTCTCTGAATCGTGTCAAGTTGTCAAAATTGAAAAAAAGATCTACAATGAGAAGTTCAAATGTACCTTCGTATCATTTGAGACCCCGTAAACGAAAGCATAGATCCCAAAAGGAGATTGCAAAGCTGAGAAAACGAAAGCAGTGGTCCCCGACGGATAGTTCTGATGTTTCTTCCTATCGTGCGAAGTTACGAAAGCGGAAAACCGCCTCTAAATAATTCCTTCGTTTTGGAGGATGTAGGGGATAAAAACTTCCACAAAGGCTTAAAATGAAGTTTCATCCCTCCACTAACACTGTACAAAACTTCAGGGGTCAAGGTCAACTTCAAGTATGTTTTTTTTATTGTTGAGTGACGAGTGTCAAAACGACAGTTCGGAATTTTGGACGCCTAATATGGACCACCTATAAAATTTTATAATAAACATACTTTCGTTTTCTTCAATATGTCATATTTATTTGTAGAAATGAACAAAAAAATGTATTCTAAGCAGTGCAGGTTAATTTTGAATATTTTTTTCAAATTGTTGAATGACGAGTGTCAAAATGACATGTTCAAGATTTTGGACGCCTAATATGGACCACCTAAAGAATTTTAAAACAAACATATTTTTACGTTTCAAAGCATCATATTTATCTGTAGAAATGAACAAAAAAATTATTTCAAGCATTTCCCTTTTCAGCGGCTGTAAGAAATGATGAAAATGAGAAAAAAAATCAATATCACAGGTGGTCCATATTAGCGCACCCCATTGAAAAAAAACTTTGCACCAAAAATTTCTGTTCATACCCTCATTTTTAGCAAATACTGATCACTCCAGCAGAAACTACGGGTGCTGGTCCGTTATTTAATTGGTGCCCTTACCCTTAACAAATTGCGTACATACGGTTTTTGTTGTTACTCTACAAAATATTACGTGTTATAATCAGAAGAAATACTTCGAAGTTGAAGTTCTCATTGTTTAGCGTTTAGCTTCCAATTTGTATTTTTTATTTATGTTCATAAGTTGATAAGTACTGTATAATATTATGCTCATTGCTTATTCCTAATTTTATTTCTTGGTTATTGTTGAATTTGTGAACGTTTCACGTCTTATTCACAATTTCATCTCAGTAGTTTTGTCAAGATTGCAAAAAATGCGGAACTTTGATTGTTGAAATTATTGACACTTTCTTTATTACAATTTTTTATGGCATCGATTTGTTGACGGTTTGATGAGGTTACCTTACTTATTGTGTCTCACGCATGAGGTTTTTCTGTTCTGTTTATGCTATAAAGATTATTTTACGTTTGTTTGTTAGTTAGTGTAAAGTTGACTATAACCATTTTATGTATCTACCTACCTATTTAATAGATTGTAAACGAATTTGGTATCTTCTTATCCACTTGCATTTGCCTATTTGTTCAAGTAGGTATTCAATAATTCATGATACAGACAGGGTGCCCAGAAATATCGAGTACCCTTAAGAAAGTTTTCTACTAAATACTTTGGTTGGTCACAGTGAATGATAATAATGATAGCGCATGATTGGTTGTTGGACTGGCAGTGTTGGCGTCCCGTAACGGTAACTGTAACGAAAAACGAAAATAACGAAATTTTTTCCGTTACAAAGGACTGGAGACTGGAGAGATAACATTCCACCAATCATATGCATCTACATATTTCACGTTGCCAACCTATATTTTTAATGAAAAACTTTTTTAGGGTACTCGATATATCTGGGCACCCTGTAGATATTTTTGACCTTGATAAATTGATTTAGGGGGACCATGAAGTAATATTTTGTATGTGCCTATCTGATAGCTACCTACTGTTGATGAATGAGTTGTCTGAAATATTTGAGTAGTAACTTCAATAAAATTACTTGCAACCGTTTTTTCAAAATTAAGTTTCAGACACTGAGGATAAAAGTGTAAAGTATTGGGCATACGTAATTCGATTTATGAGTAAATTTTAGCATCGACCATCTACCATGTCTACTATTGTGTAACTTCATCAATATTCTGTTTTGATTATTCGTTCAAGTAAAGGCGGTATCAAGGTGGTAACTTTCTCTGGTTCTGAGAAATCGTTACTGCGCAATTTTAGGAAGCGCGCAAACTTAGGCACATTTACCCTAGTAGGGTAAACTGCAAGTATAGCGGTAAACAATGCTGTTCACTTCTACTTTTCAGCTCGTTAAGTCAATTTTCTCAAGGAAGACTTTCGCGGATTTCAAAAAATTTAGTACCATTGGAAAGAGGAGAAAAATCTCTACAATTTTGAGTCATAAAATAATGAGGTCCTCTAGATGGTTTAAAAGTTCTGCCACCTCAAAGTGCAAAGTGGACTGAACAATAAGTTAAATTAGCTACCTTTTTCACCTTGCTAAGTCAGTTTCCTCAAGGAAGACTATCGCGGATTTCAAAAAATTTAGTACCATTGGAAAGAGGACAAAAATCTCTACAATCTTGAGTCATAAAATAATGGGGTCCTCGAGATGGTTTAAAAGTTCTGCCACCTCAAAGTGTAAAGTGGACTGAACAATAAGTTAAATTGGCTACCTTTTTCAGCTCGTTAAGTCAATTTCCTCAAGGAAGACTTTCGCGGATTTCAAAAAATTTAGTACCATTGGACAGAGGACAAAAATCTCTATCATGTCGAGCCATAAAAAAGTAACGTCCTCGAAATGGTTTGAAAATTCTGGCGTATCAAAGTGTGTACCGGACACTTGGACTTGGACAGAACAAATCACCAGCTTGAACCTCTTGAACCCTTTTTTTTTTTAAAGGGGCCCGCAATCCGAACTTGCTCGGTGCGAGAAGTATATTATTTTATGTAGGGTCACAACTTAGTATCTACCTGGAAGGGGTTTTCTACAGAATGTAAGAAGGGGAATCAAGATGTGCAACCACTTATATGTACACTGTGTGACGTCAGAGCGTTTTGCCCGATGGGGATACCGTGGGTTACCATTCTTCAAAATCAAAATCGCGACAATGCGCTGCTTCCCTCCTCGCTGCTCCCACCCACTGACAAATCGTCGCGCAGCTACGCGCCCTTTTCAAGCCTCATCAAGGGACTGGGCATGTAGCTAGGTAAAGCCGGCATCGCCGCATCGGGGCAGTGTTGAAATCTACAAACGCGAGATGCTCGTTTGTTGAACTGTGTGCTACGATGTGTTTATTTCTCATGTACCTACATAGTTAATTAACTGGGTATGCGCGTTATTAATTGGTTTCGGGTGCATTGTTGATCATGTTCGAAGGAGGTGTTCTCTGAGGGACAAGAAGTTGAATACATCACCCATAGCCGGGGTAAGTTGACCGATATTCATGCTGTACAAATTTGTTGAAAATATTTCATTTCTAGGCAGAGTATATATTTTTAAATTGTCCCCACATTTTCAAGAAAAGCCCTCCCTTGGCCGCACAAAATAATATTGTTCCCCTTATGTATGAAACCTCCAAAGTTGAAAAATATCGAAAAAGATGAAAAATTGATATCTAAGTACAATGTACATACATTACAAACAAATTATTTGAAAATTTTTCATTTCCGAGCAAAATACTTCTAGATAATTATTTTTCCAAGAAAACCCTTCTTTTTTAATTCAATCTTGGAGTTTTTTTCAAAATGAGTCCTTTTTAAGAAAAGACTTCCTTAGTTACTTGTTTGATGTTCCATTTTCATAATGTTTATTGGCAATTAACCCTTAAAGGCCTGAACCAAACTGGAAGTGATCCGGAAAAATGTTTTCAATTTGTTGAATGCGACTTACATGAATATCACTTTAATGTGTAGTAGGTATGCCCCCCAGCCCCTCAAAATTACTTCATAAATGAAGGGTCAATTTTTTCTAATTTTTGTAAATAATTACGCAAAAGCAAAATACCTAATTGGCCCAAATTTGAGGTAATCTTATACATATAATCGCATTCCACGCACCTACTTAATCATTGAAAGCAAATCCTTTCCTTGATCAGCCCCGTTCGGTTTTTGGTGGGGCATAAATAGGAAAAAATTAAATATGCTTTTACAAAATATATTCACAAAGGGTATACGCAGCAAGGTATAGAGCAATTTTTTCAATTATTGATTAACTGGTTTCGTAAAAGAGGCTACTTGGGTGAAGTGTATTCTCATATGCAGTACTTGATGTACTCATGTCTCATGTTTTAACCACTTTTACAAAACCGTTTACTCGAAAATTGAAAAAATTGCTCTATACCTTGCTGCGTATACCCTTTGTGAATATATTTTGTAAAAGCATATTTAACTTTTTCCTATTTATGCCCCACCAAAAACCGAACGGGGCTGATCAAGGAAAGGATTTGCTTTCAATGATTAAGTAGGTGCGTGGAATGCGATTATATGTATAAGATTACCTCAAATTTGTGCCAATTAGGTATTTTGCTTTTGCGTAATTATTTACAAAAATTTGAAAAAATTGACCCCTCACTTACGAAGTAATTTTGAGGGGCAGGGGGGCATACTACACATTAAAATGATATTCATGTAAGTCCCATCAACAAATTGAAAGCATTTTTTCGGTTCACTTCCAGTTTCGTTCAGGCCTTTAAGGGTTAAACAAGATTTACAAATTCGAAAATCTATTTTCAAATCGGGCTCACCTTGGTGTAACACTGAATCCGGTGTAGAGATTGATTTTCGAATTTTAAAACTTGTTCAATTGAATAATCAATCCTTTGGTCGCTAAAGCAATATTCTTGGCTGGTTCAACCCATCCAGTTAGAAGAAAACGGGGAAATATTTTTTGCACGACGAAAAAGGGCGTCATCACGACAAGCATTTTTTCGTTCAGAAAAGATGAATGAACGACGAAAAATGATGAAGTTCCACGCCAGATGACGCCCGACAATAAAGTATTTATGAACGACTACGATTCAATTACGAGATAAGCAGTATTCACGACAAAATAATTACATTCACGACAGAACATTATCAGTTCAATTCCAATTATATTTTGTACAAATTTTGACAAATAATCAACTGAGAGTTTCTTTTTAAAAAATTTGAGTGAAATTGTAACTCAGTAGAAGAGAACCAAATTGGCCTAAGCGAAGCGAGGGCAAAAGCTTAGGAAAAAATAAGAATTTTTAGGATAAATCGGCGATTTTGTCAGCAAATAAACAATAATTAAATACATGATTGTAAAAAATTTGAATTTTTAAAAACTGAAACTAAAATATTGTTGAAATTTTTGTATTTTCCTAACTCTCTTGAATTTCTAGAGGGGCAAACTGTCGCCCCTTAACCCTCTTTCGCTTCGTCCCTGACGTCAAAAGAGGAAGAGGGGTCGCCCATCAAAGTCCACAAAACATTACTTCTATAAACAGCAATTTTTTACATACCTACTTCGTTTTTTTGGTATCATTTTTAATATTTTTAAAGTGTATTTCTGTCGATAAAACATCTCTTTTCGACAGAAAAACTTTATCGTGCATGGCCTTGTATGGCAGTTACGAAATGTATCCCCTTAGGTCAAAAGAGGAAGAGGGTCGCCCAACGAAGTCAACGAAAGCTTTACTTTTATAAACTCTAAACAACAATTTTTTGAATAGATACTTCGTTTCTTTGTATATTTTTTCATGTAATTTTTATATTTTTCAAACATGTATTTCTGTCGGTGAAATGCCTGTTTTTGATAGAAAAATGTTGTCGTGCATTGCCTTATATAGCAGTTGAAAGCAATAAAATGTCGTGAATTTTTTAATTCGTCGTTTGATACATTATTTTGTCCTTGGAGTACCTTTCATGTCGGGGTAAGCTTTTTATTGTCGGGAATTTCCAATTTAGTCGTGGTAATGATTTTTCTGGCGTGAAAGTGCCTATGCTTGTCGTGCTGACGCCCTTTTTTGTCGTGGTATTAAATCACACCCGAAGAAAACTTAAAAAATCACGTTATATATGTAGCTATGAAATAATAGCCTTCAACGAATCATTAAATTATTATTAAAAACTTGTGGAGGGGTCATGTTCTACTTTTTCATCGTGGTGGGGGGGGGGAGATACTCGAAATAACATTGAATAGTGCTTTTCTGATGGAGATGGGCCAAATCCAAGGATTAGAATTTGAAAAAAAAGAAGAAATAATTCATATTTATTGAGGAAGAGGACATTTAAACATTGAATGGTTAAAAAAGAACGGGAGGGGGCTTCCTGGCACGACTTATTTTCACTAACGTTGTTGGAGAAATTTTTCTCAAGACACTCGACAACTTTAGAGCGTTGATAAATATTTTTTTACCAGTAGGTGTTTTTGACGCTGTGCTGCAGTTGTGAATATTCAGTTTTTTCAAAACTCTGACCTGCGTTTTCGTTCAAAATATACTTAAACATCGATGTGAGAAGCATTGCTTGCGATTCAAAATAATTATTGTTACTGGTTCATTTTTTGTTGATAGCGATTAGATGCCTCGTTCATACTTATTCATTTAGCTTGTATGACTAATAATCGGACTGTAATCACTTCATCAGTACCTCACGAGGTGAATATTACTTACCTACTCGTATGTCTATGTACTCGACTACTCGTATTATCAAACAATTTCGTGGTTGGTTATCATTTTTTTCCACACGAACTGTTGGGAACTAGTATTAATGATTGGTTTGCTTAGATATTAATTGTTTCGACGAAAATATTTTAATTTACCCTACCTACTCTTATCTTGGATATGGCTTGGGGAATTTTATCTCAGAGAATTCGTCAGTTTTTCATTAGTTTAGTTACATTAAGACATAATATTATTGTTCTATTTAAAACGTTTTGTAATAACCGAAAAAGCCGCTAGTGAAATTTTTCTCAGTTGGGGGAAAACGGTCGCCTCAAAATAATGAAAATTTTGTAGGAACACTTTCTAGAGCATTAAACGGCGGTTCTCGAAGTACATACAAATAATAAGTCTTATCAGCTGATTGGTTTATTGGTGTATCTGTAGTGGGTAATGCTGAGAGAGATTGTATACGCTCCCAGGAACAAATCCCCTCTTTACCGCACCGCGGCGCGTGACGTCACTGAAGGAAGCCAACAACTTACTGAAATAGTTACCGCTCATATTTTATGGATTTTTCGATTTTTTGGACCAACGAAGGGGTTTGAGTAAAATTCTATAGGGCGAAACGCGTATTTCAGATTGTATACATGCGCCGTGTGAATAGTAGGGTAAACCTTACAAGTATAGCTGTAAACAATGCTGTTCACTTCTACTTTTCAGCTCGTTAAGTCAATTTTCTCAAGGAAGACTTTTGCGGATTTCAAAAAATGTAGTACCGTTGGAAAGTGGACAAAATTCTCTACAATTTTGAGACATAAAATAATGGGGGTCCTCGAGATGGTTTAAATGTTCTGCCGCCTCAAAGTGCAAAGTGGACAGAACAATATGTTAAATTGGGTACCTTTTTCAGCTCGTTGAGTCAATTTCCCTAAGAAAGACTTTCGCGGATTTCAAAAAATTTAGTATGTACCATTGGAAAGAGGACAAAGTTCCCTACAATTTATAGCCATAAAATAATGGGGTCCTCGAGATGCTTTGAAAGTTTTGGCGTATCAAAGTGCGAAGTGGACAAAACAATCACTAGCTTGAACCCTACAGAATGTAAGGAGAATCAAGATGTGCAACCACTTATACACTGTGTGACGTCAGAGCGTTTTGCACTATCAATTGGTGTAACACGTTTTGAATTTTTTGTAATAATACCTAGTTGCCTGCCTAGCAATTTTACTAGCATTTTCATTTGAAAATTTTTACCAAGTGTTTGATTTAAATTGAAAAAACCAAAATGTTCAGAATTTTGTGCGCTATGATTTTTATTCGAAGCACTTGACTTCGAATCATAATTACTCAAAATTTTCAGTAAGCACGTGGGAGTAGTGGGTACATATTTCTAAACACCAAAATGTTCCGAATTTTAATTCTCTACACAGGGTGTCTATAACAAGTAGTTGAAGTAGTGAAAAAGTAGTGATTTAAAAATGGGTTGGGAACGTAATTGAAAAGTGGTGAATTTAGTCAAAAAAAGAAAAAATTCAAACGCTCAACAAAAATGTTCAAATCATCGAAAAAAAATTTTTTGATTGAAATTAGAAAATACTTCGTACCTAAGTCTAAGTATACTTTACTTCCTATTTAATTTTTTTTGAAAATTTTCTTGTGACGAATTAGATTCTGTTATTTTTTTTTTTTTGTGTGTGCGGAAGGGGAATAGTCGATTGAAGACAGAGTGTCTACTGGCAAGAAAAAGGCGAGAAATTCGTTAGAAAATAGTATAGAAATTTCTTCGAAAAGCAAGAAAATTTCTAAGAATTCACATCAAAAATCTCTGAAAAATTGAATTTATCCCACCAAAATTTCAAGTTTTTATTTTGTTAAAATTGATGTTGTTCTACTTTTCGAATTGAAAATTTTCCAAAAATTTTGCCCTCGCTTCGCTCAGGCCATTCAAGATGATATTTTCAAATTTTTCAAGAATTCAAAAATTAAATAGGAAATTTATTGATTTCCGGGTAATACCCAAACCATTTGAAAAGTGTAAATTTTTCATTTTCTGAACAGAACGACTAACTTTTCACAATTGTTGATATTATTGTGCTCCGATGAAAATGTATAATAAAGCATACAAAATGGTCGTTTTTTCGTTTTTCACACCAATTTCTTCTACGTATTTTCGCTCTCGCTTCGCTCGAGCTGTAATTTTACCTTCGTTTCAATAAAATGATCATTTATTGTGAAGGGTTTTCTGAAAACAACCTAAAAATGTCGATTTTTCGTGTCTAAAATTCTGATTTTGCTCTCCCCTCAATCACAAATAAAAATATAAGCTCTTTCATGGTTTGCTCCTGTACATGTACATATATGTCACTGGTATTCAGCATGTTAAAATGTTGATTTTTGTCGGAAAAATAACAATTTTTTCTTGAAAAAATAACATTATACACCCCCTCCCCCAAATAACATAACTTTGATCCGCATTCGAAGTTTACTTTTTATTTTGTTACCTACTGTTATCAATCATAGAATTGAATTCACTTCAGTAGACTTGCCTCAACATTTGTTTTTATTACTATTTTTTCATTTAGGCTAAGAAATTAATTTATTTTTCTGCTTTGAAGAATACATTTTTGAGAGATTTTGTTGGGGGGGGGGTAAGGGGTTAGCGAAGATTATCTATGCGTAAGTATGAAGAGGGGTAAGAAATTTCATTTTTGGAAGCAAGAAAAAAGCAAGAAAAAGGCGAGAAATTCGCTTCTTTGATTTTAGTAGACACTCTGGAAGAGCTTTCTGAAAATTTGTATCATCCGTTTCAGCGGTGGATCACTCGATATGGAACTTTTTCCAATAGTTAGGGGTTTTGAAAGGCTTTTTGGTGATATCATAAAAATCAGTGTTTCCACTTTTTTTCGTACGAAAAATTAGCTCAAAAAGTTACAAAAACGTAGTTTTCATATCGTTGCGACTTTCAAAAATTCTGAAAAAAATATATTATGGACAACTTTTTATGCTGAACAACATATTGAAAAATTGAGGTGGCATTATTTCGTAAAATCGATTCAAAAAAATTGAAAGTTTACGAAAAAAATACGATGTTTTGATTTAAAACATGAAAAAAAGTTTTGATTGGTGAAGTTGACCCATTTGATCCCTATTTTTACGTACCCGTTGAAAAAGTTGAAAAAACCCTTTCACTCGACGAATTGAACTCATCACAAAAAATAAAAATTCTGAGTAAATTGAAAAAATAAACAAATTTTATTTTTTTTGCTATGCGTGTAATTTTTACAACTTTTTCACGAAATTCGTCAGAAAGAAGTCAAAATAACAGAACTGAATTTTAAACTTTTTTTGATGTTTGGAATTGAAAATTAAATTTTTTTGAATTTTGATTTTTTGTAATGAGTTTATTTAATCGAGTGAAAGGTTTTTTTCAAGTTGTTATTATTCTTCAAAATTTAAAAACAATCGATGGGTAGTGAATTTCTGTATCTTTAAGAGTCAGTTTCACCAACGCAATTATACTCAACCCATAACCGCAGATGTTCAACAAAAATTCACCCGAATCTCTTTATTTTGTAAAAATATTTGAAAAATACAATTTTTATCGTATAATTTACGCATACGATTGAAGAAGTACGAAAATAATTCGGGGTTTTCGATTGCAGATTTTCAATTGTTTTGTGGCAACTTTCTTGTCTGAAAATGACGGAAGCAAACAACGACCATGCTGCCTATCCAGACGAGAATCCATTGGTTTTCTACTCAAACCCTGGCCAGTTGCAGGAGTTGGCTTGCGTCGCTACAATAGCTTCCGTATGGTATCGCCAGATGAAAACAAATCGTTCTGACATTACTCCAGACAATCTACAAATAATAGACGTGGATTGCTCAGACTTCGCTCAGCTGCCTACAGTTCTCGAGCAAATGGCTAAAGAATTTATCCCGAAGGTGCAGACGTCTTTCAATAACTGGCTCTACTTTCACCGCCGATTTATTTCTTTGTATCACAATAAAGCTGCTACCGTTCTCAATATAATGGGTTATATTTCGTGGCGTGCCGATGGAACAATTAGTTTTGAGCAAACGGCTAAAAAATTGATCAAGTCCGATTTGTTAAGTGACACTGAGAAATACAAAATCGCGTGTGTTTACTGTTTTGTCGACGATATCAAAAAACTGCGGCCGATAAGGACGACAACTAAAGACGATCATCCGATGATTCGGTATTGGAATTATCGTATGAGAGACTTGCAGTTCACGGTTTCGGTGCATCCGGAGTGCAGCAGTATCGAGGCTTCTTTACTGAAAAGCTGTTCCTGTGCGAATACTTTGTCGGCGTTCGAGTATCTTTGGGGATTTTTAACCGACGAAGAACAAGTACCAATGGTTGAACACATTAGTAATGTAAACATATTCTGTCGTGATCTGTTCTTGAAGGAGGCGTTGTGTAAATTGAACGAACATCAACTCGAGCAAGCGGTGATTTCGAGTGCCGATAGTATTTTCCACTTGATGTTACGCAGGTCGAAAGATTGTGTAATTCCGCTTTGGAGTCGCGTGAAAAACATTGTCACAAATGACCATTTCTACGAAATAATCGGTGGTTTTTTGTGGTTGTGCAGTGATGCTGTACACTTTCGTTTAGGAGGAAACGATGTGGCTTTTGAGATGTGGAACAGTGCACCGAACGCGCTGAAAAATCATATACTGGATAATCATGTGCAAGAAGTACTGGGATGGTTGTTTCGTATCGCTCAGATTGAGAAACTGTACCGTCAGTCGGTCCCAGACGTAAGATTTTTGATCGAGTTGTTGTCGTCAGCAAGTCAAGCAAATAGGGACACATTTTGGAAAGAAAATTGGGAATCTATCATCTTTATAATACGCCCTAAGTGTACGCAACAGATCATGAAGTTGTGCCTTCAAAGTGATGATGAGATAGCCTCGTTTAAGACATCCCACTTGAGTAGTTTCTCTCAAATTGAAAACCACTGCTTCCGTATGGTAAATGATGGGGATTTCAGTACTCTGAACGAATTTCTTCAGTTATGTTCCGACGATCCGGTTGTTGTGTCCACTTATAAAGTAAGCGTCTTGAAATCGCGAAAATTGCTCGAACGTTTCATCGGTGGTTATGACGATCGTACACTTACAGAATTGGATTCTTTTGAGACATTTGTGAGGGAGACATTTCCCGATACAGATGAATTAAACGAGTTTAGAAGAAACTTGATCTTCGGCAAAGGGTCGATGGCATATTTTCGGAAGTTGATACAAATCTGTCATTTCAGAAATCTCGGCCTTTTACTCGGCCATCATGTCATGTTCTCGATGCCCGAGTTATCCTTGGCTAAAAGCAAATTCTTAAAGGTGTGTCGTGATTTCCTAATTTTAGGCGAGTTGGAATCCAATGGGTATACTGACGATTGGAATAAGTTCATTAAATGGTGTCTGGATGACGATGATTCCGCTGTGGAGAATTTCAAACTGTCGTTACCCGTCGATCAGATTTTCAACGCTTTTTTTAAGAAATGTAAAGCGAGTGTAAAGCGATCCACATTTTTGGAGAATCCTTTTGACAGGATGAAATTACTGGAGTGGGTTTTCCCTACGCAAGAAGCTTCACAGAATTTCAAACTCGGTAAACTTGGTGCGTATGAAGATATTCCGCAAATCAGATCGGTATTCAAATCGAATGATGAGAATCTGATCGATGAGGTGTTGATGTGGTTTTTTAACGAGGATGAAGAGCAAGTGAAAAAGTTCAAAGTTTCTTTGAAACGTGTCAAGTTTCCAAAAATGAAACCAAGATCTGAAATCAGAAGCTTGAATGTGTCTTCTTATCGTTTGAGACCGCGTACACGACAACAGAGATCCCAAGAGATTTCTGGAGCGTTTTCGTGTCAGGCGAAGTTGGGGAAACGAAAGAATCGGTCTCAGGCGGATGTTTCATCTTCCTATCGTGCAAAGTTACGCAAGCGGATAACCGCCTCCAAATAATGCCAACTTTTCCAAGAAAACAAATAAAAAAATGAACTGAAAATTTTAATAACAAATTGAATACGCGAGTTTTTTTGGTTAACCCTACAAAATATTAAGTACAAGTTTCTGTTTCATTAAAAATTGAGGGACCCGCTGGTAAAAGGACCTGTCGGAAAAAAGTATGTTTTGAGAAAAAAGCGTTTAAAGTTTCAGTTTGTTGTCAAATAAAGACTACTCAACGGATTGATTTGAGGAAGGTTTTTTTTTATTATTTGAAGTGTATATCGGCAACAAGTATTAACCATCACCTGCCAAATAATTTATCCACATCTTCAAGAAAAATGAGATTTAAATACCCACCTCGGAGGCCCTTTTTTCATCTCATGATTTTCATTTTTTTAAAACATGATATAAATCAAAAACTGACAGGGAACCTCTTGAGGTGTCACACTCCGATTTGAACAGGACCGCGATTTTTGGAAAGAGCATAGTCTCAAACCCCCAAAACCAAATGTTCAGCTGTCCAAGTTCATTTTTCGATTTTTGGCGAATTTTTGAAAATTCAAAATTGACTGTTTTTGGTGATTTATGCTTTTTTTTTTTAAAGTACGAACTTGATCAGTAAAAATGGTCAAAATAAGTCCCAAAACTAATATTAATTACCCAAATCCAAATTTTACCATTTCCAGGCATTCTGGAGCCTCCAGCGCGATTTTTCAATTTCTCCAGAATTTTAAATTTTCTCCAGAAGGCGTGAATATAAAGTTGGGCAGCTGGGGTTAGTTTTGGACGAAATACAGCGATTCGAGTGAATTTCAAAAATTTCCACACAAACGGGAATCTTTTGATTTTTTGGATTTTTTAATTTTGAAATAAGCTGATCAAAAAACTACTTTTGAGGTATCACTCCCAGAATCGGTTCAAATGAAGATAAACTCGTTAAACAAGTCGAGTATAATATATACACAACTCAATTTTTAGCTGCCCAACTTCATATTCACGCCTTCTGGAGCAAATTCAAAATTCTGGAGAAATTGAAAAATCGCGCTGGAGGCTCCAGAATGGCTGGAAATGGTAACATTTGGATTTGGGTAATTAATATTAGTTTTGGGACTTATTTTGACCATTTTTACTGATCAAGTTCGTACTTTAAAAAAAAAGCATAAATCACCAAAAACAGTCAATTTTGAATTTTCAAAAATTCGCCAAAAATCGAAAAATGAACTTGGGCAGCTGAAAATTTGGTTTTGGGGGTTTTGGACTATGCTCTTTCCAAAAAACGCGGTTCCGTTCAAATCGGAGTGTGACATCTCAAGAGGTTCCCTTGTAAGCAACCTAGACAAAAACTAATGACATCACGTCGATTGGAAATTTAATTCTCTACAACTTTGTTATTATGTAATTTGTGTAGGACGCTTCGTTTCGCCTCCAGATCAATTCTCATGAAACCGTAAAACTTGAAATGGTTTTCAAAAAATTGAAATGTTTCATTCATGTTTTACGTGATATACCTATGATGTTTATGAAGGTGGTAATGAAATCTTAGTACCCAGCATGATGGAAAAACATGCAAGAAGTACAAATTTAAGTATTTTAAAATTCACAAAACACACGAAAAATCAGTTGAAAAAACGAAAAAAACTTTGTCAACATAGCCACTTGTATGATCCGTTCGCTGAGGCCTCTTTACAAGCGGGCCCCTTAATTATAGGCATAACAGCAGATAGCAAATAATCTTAAGAAACACTTCGAATTTAAAGTTCTCATTGTTTATAGCTTCCATTTTGTACAATTTGTATTTTATTTATCAGCGTAAGATAAAATGCTGTATTGGTTAATCATTTTTTTTTGGTTATTGTGATTTTTTCAACGTGCCATGACTCATTCAAAATTTCGTTTCAGTGGGTTTTTTAGCTTGGAAAAATGGCGGATCTTTAATTGTTGAAATTATTTACACTTTCTTTGTTTTTTATTTCAAAATGGTTTGATCAATTTTTTAAGGCATCGATGTATTGAAGTTATGATATTTTATGTCTCATTCATGCATGAGGTTTTTCCGTTCTGTTAATGCTGAAGATAATTTACGTTTATGTTTTTTTGTGTGAAGTGAATTTGATAATAATCACTAAATGTACTAAATGCGTACCTAAATTGTAATCGAATTTGATACTTATACTTACCCTTACTTGCATTTATTTAAAGTTCAAGCATTTAATTTATGATATTTATGACCTTTGGAAAACTCAGTTTGCATTTTTTATTTATGCCTATGTACTTACTTCATAGCTATATTATTGATTAGTTGTCTAAAATATTTGAGTAACTTCAATAAAATTATTTGCAATAGTTTTTTCTCAATGTAAATTTTCGGACTCTCAGAAAAAAATTGAAAAGTGTTGGGTTTGGACTCAAAAAAAAATTGAAAAGTGTTGGGGATAAGTAATTCGATTTCATGAGTGAATCTTAGCATTTATTTTCAAAGTACATATTTTGAAGTTGGATGATTCTGAGGTAATGCTAATGATGCATGAATAATTTTATGAAAATCGCAGTTTGTGAATTTTCTACAAACAGATAAATACGTATACCAGGTACAGTGCTTGATTTCTATTCCATAATAGGAATTTTTTGTTTTGCGTGGACTATATCAGTATCGTAATTCTAGTGTTGTTAAAAAAATTCGTTCTAATGTCAGAAGAAAAACACAACGACGTAAACTTTGAAAATTAATTTTGAAAGAATACTATTATTTCTAATTCATTTGTTGCTTATTTCATCGCACCCACACTTGAAATATTAATATTGTGTACCCATTTTGGGTCTTGATTTTTTTTTTTTTTCATCTTAGACAGTACTAAATTTTTTACTCACGATCAGCCTTTCAGTTTTATGTGTATTATTTCAATTACCTATTTTGTTCTCAAGTTTGTAGATTGTATTTGATTTCGTTTCCGTTTTTCTGATTGTTCAAATGAAGTTGTACCTACTATTTAGATAAGTAATAGTTTTTTTTGAGTAAAATGAATTTTTTCTCTTTATTGTATTCGAACAAAAATGCTTCAAAGTTACTTTTTTTGAATTCAATATAACCCGTTGGATTTATATTTTGTGTGTGAATTTATTTTATCGTCCCTGTTTTTTTATCAAAATTAATGAGAGATGTGATGTGACCAACACCAAGTTTTTGAGTTCAATTTTAGACATCGATCGTTTGCTTTGTCCTATACAGTGACTCGCAGAAAATATGTGCCTACTGCCTACGAGCTTTCATGACGCAATCCAGAAGTAAAATGAAGGAATGCATAGGGAGTCCTGGGGAGTGAGATTATTCCGAATTTAGCTTTATTTTGAATTTCGTCGATAACCGCTTTATCAATACCTCATAATATCACTGAATACGATAATAATCAGTCCAGAAACTGATAATCTAATATCTACTCCCCTGACCCGAATTTCACCATTTCTGGCCAGTATGGATGGAGCCATTTTAATTAACTAAAAGTCAAGTTATAGCTTATTATCCTCGGCGTGTTTAGAGGACTTATCAACATTGGTGGCGTTTTTTTAAAACCATGAATATTATTTACCTATAAGGAAAAACTGCAGGAAACAAAACTCTCCTGTTCGTTGAAAAAATTTTGAAATTGATACACATGGTTGTATGTATCTTAACTACCCTCTCCCCAACTCGAATTTCACAATTTCGAACA
Organism: Planococcus citri; assembly: GCF_950023065.1. Classification (NCBI taxonomy): domain Eukaryota; kingdom Metazoa; phylum Arthropoda; class Insecta; order Hemiptera; family Pseudococcidae; genus Planococcus; species Planococcus citri. The sequence goes on from NC_088680.1 coordinate 35,364,169, forward strand.
ATTTTGGAGCTTTCAGCGCGATTTTCGATTTTTCCAGAAGTTTAAAATTTCTTTATGAATCGTGGAAATGAATTAGTGCGGCTTGGGTTAATCACTAGGCAGAAACCCGGAGTGCTTTTTTCGAACAGCGTATTTGTTGGGAAAAAACTCAAAAAATCAGACATTTTTCTGGTTGTGGGAAAATTTTTGAAATTCGCACAAATACATAGTTGTACTTACTTGTACCTAATTACTGTCTAAATCTGAATTACCATTTCTGGCCACTCTGGAACCTGCAGCGCGATTTTCGATTTCTCCAGAATTAAAAAATTTCTTCTTTAGAAGATGTGGAAATAAATTCAACTTTATTTGTAGGTATGTAATTGATTACACGTTTTATGGTCAATTTTGAATTTTCAAAAATTCGATCAAAATGGAAACGGACATCTCGAGAAGTTCCCTTGAAGCTTGCATTATTTCATGCGTAATTCGGGTACCTATCCCTTTACTTGGTTTGAGTTTGGGTCCACGGATATGATCATTTGGTTATACTATACGTACGCACATATATCATTTAACTTGATATGCATAACACAATTGTGGCAAAAATATCACACATCACGTGCTGTTCCATAACTAACTGGTAAAACTCCCTGTTTTGTCTATAAACTTACGTACCTACCTATTTATTGTACGTTTGAAGAAGTACGAAAATAATTCTATGCTTTCGATTGCAGATTTTCGATTGTTGCGTGGTGACTTCGTTATCTGAAAATGATGGAAGCTAACGACAACGCTGCCTATCCAGATGATAATCCATTGGTTTTCTACTCAAACCCTGGCCAGTTGCAGGAGTTGGCTTGCGTCGCTACAATAGCTTCCGTATGGCATCACCAGATGAAAACAAAATATCATTTTGACATCAGCTCGGATGAGCTGACACTGACAGTGAGAGGTGTGGATTGCTCAGACTTCGCTCAGCTGCCTTCAGTTCTCGAACAAATGATCAAAAAACGTATCCCGGTAGTGGAGCATTCTTTCGAGAAATGGTTCGACTTTCACCGTTGTGAGGTTTTTTATAATCGCAAGAAAGCTGCCGTTCTCGATTTTATAAGTTTTATTTCATGGCGTGCAGATGGAAAAATTTGTTACGAGCAAACGGCTAAAAAATTGATCAAGTCGGATTTGTTGAGTTACGCAGAGAAGTACATAATCGCGTGTATTTACTGTTTTGTCGACGATGTCAGAAAACTATGGCCGAGAAGGAAGACAACAAAAGACGATCATAGGATGGTTAGGTATTGGAATTCTCGTATGAGTGGAAAACGGTGCACAATTCGGGTGGATCCGGAGTGTAGCTGTATCGAAGCTTCGTTGTTGAAATACGAGGTAGCTGATACTAGGTCAGCGTTCGAGTATCTTTGGAGATTTTTAACTGACGAAGAACGAGTACCAATGGTTGTACGCATGTGTACTGAGGTATTTTTCTCCGGTCCTGGTGTGTTCTTAAAGGACGCGTTGTCTAAATTGAACGAACGTCAACTGGAACATACGATGATTTCGGATGCCAGAAACATTTTCCTTACGATGTTACGCAAGTCGAAAAATTTTGTCGTGAAAAACATTGTCACAAATGGCGATTTCTACCAAATAATCTTTGATTTTTTATGGTGGGATTTTAGATATGAAGCAATGGGGGGAAGACCGGCTTTTAAAGGATATGATTTAGCTTTTGAGATATGGATCACTGCACCGAATGCGATGAAAAATTACATACTGGAAGCCGATAATCGTTTGCAAGAATTACTGGGACGATTGTGCTATCACGGTAAGAAGTTCTATTCTCGCTACGGACAGTCGGTCCAAGAAGTGAGATTTCTAATCGAGGTGTTGTCGTCAATGAGTCAGGCCAATAGGGACAAATTTTGGAAAGAAAACTGGCGAGCAATCTTGCGTATAATATCCCCTAAGCGTACGCAGCTGATCATGAAATTGTGCCTTCAGAGTGATGATGAGATAGCCTCGTTTAAGACATCCCACTTAATCTCACGAAATGAAAAATACTGCTCCGAAATGGTGAAAGATGGGAATTTCAGTCATCTGAGCGATTTTCTTGAGTTATGTTTCGACGATCCGGTCGTGGTTTTCACTCACAGAATAAGCGTCTTGAAATCGAAAGAACTGCTCAGACATTTCATCGGTGGTTATCGCGTTCAACTTACACTTCCACAATTGAATTCTTTTAAAACATTCATCAATGAGACATTTCCCGATACCGATGCATTAAACGAGTATAAAAGAAACTTGATTTTCGGCGAAGAGTCGATGGCATATTTTCGGAGCTTGATACAAATCTGTGATCTCAGAAATGTCAGCCTTCTCGTGGACCATGTAATGTTCTCGATGCCCGAGTTACCCCTGGCTAAAAGCAAATTCTTGGAGTTAAGTCGTGATTGCCTTATCTTGGGTGAATTGGATTGCGATTGGTTTATTGATCGTTGGATTAATTTCATTATATGGTGTCTGGATGACGATGATTCGGCTTTGGAGAACTTCAAGCTGTCGTTACCCGTCGATCAGATTTTCAATGCCTATTTTGTGAAATGTGCAGCGAGTGCAAAGCAATTGACAAGTTGGACGTCTTTTCGGAAGATGGAAATAGTGGAATGGATTTTCCCTACCCAAGAAGCTTTTCAGAATTTTAAACTTGGTAAACTTGGCGCTTATGAAGGTGTTCCGCAGATCAGATCGGTATTCGAATCGAGTAGTATGAAAGTAATCAATGAGGTTTTGATGTGGTTTTTCAAGGACGATGAAGAGCAAGTGAAAAAGTTCAAAGTTCCTTTGAAACGTGTCAAGTTTCCAAAAATGAAACCAACATCTGAAATCAGAAGTTTGAATGTGTCTTCGTATCGTTTGAGACCGCGTACACGACAGCACAGTTCCCAAAAGGAAATTTATGAAACGTCTTCGTGTAGGGCGAAGTTGAGGAAACGAAAGAATACGTCTCAGGCGGATAGTTCGAATGTTTCATCTTCCTATCGTGCAAAATTGCGCAAGCGGAAAACCGCCTCCAAATAATGCCAACTTTTCCAAGAAAACGAATAAAATTCGAGAATGAAAATTTTGATTTTACAAATTGAGTACCTACGCGATTTTTTTTTTTTTTGTTTGCCCTACAAAATATTACGTGTTTCTGTTTCATTAAAATTGTAGGTATAACATCAGATTGTAAATTTGCAAATAATCATAAGAAATACTTCGAATTTATTTAAAGTTCTCATTGTTTAGCCTCCAATCCAATTTATATTTTATTTATGAGTGTAAGATAAAATAGGTACTGTACAGTGTACATGCATTGCGTATTCATAATTTTTTTTTCGGCCAGTGCATTTGTGAACGTTCCATGTCTCAACACAATTTCGTTTCAGTTGTTTTATTTAGCTTGCAAAATGATTTTTATTTCAAAATGGTTTGATTTAGGTTTGTTCAATATTTTATGGCATCGATGTGTTGAAGTTTTGATATTTCATGTCTCACGCATGAGGGTTTTCCGTTATTTAAGCTGAAGATAATTTACGTTTGTGTGCTTTTGTGTAAGCTTTATAATAATTCCTTATGGTTCTAAATAAAAATTATAAAGAATTTGCTTATTATCTACTTACTTGCATTCATTTAAAATTCAGGTATTTAATTTTGAGTATTTTTAACCTTGGAAATCCGATTCAGGGTGAGTTTACATATTGTACGAACTTACCAACTTGATAGCTGCAAGTGCTGAGTATCAAAATATTTTTCATTGTTGAAAACTGTTCAACAAAACGTTGAAAATTTGAAGAAAAATTAAATTTTGCAGCATCAAAAATAGGAAATTTTGTAAAATTGCACAGCCTTTTTCTCTTGGGTACTTAACACTCAATACTTAATATAATAAGAATCAAGAAATGACTATAAAATGAAAACATGTTGTAACTATGTTGTGTTATCTCTAAAATTTGATTTTTTTCGTTGTAGTAAATTAAGCAACGAGTAAGTATTACTTACAACACTTTCGTGTGAATAAGAAACGTTTATACAACATGTTGTGACTGGGGTCCCCCGAAAAAAAAAAAGTGGTACATGTATCTTTCATTGCTGAAAAGTTTGTAGGATCGTCCTCGAATGATTTAATGCTTCGTGTGCCAATTTAAAACCAATATATCAACTTACCTACCTATTGCTTTTTTTATCGTGTTCACAACATTTTACCATGTAGGTATACATACAACCTACATCATGCTCAAAATGGTTTCAAAATTCTTCTAGAACCTCAAAACACCTTTAATTCCATGGAAATTTTGAAATCGATTTCTAGAAAACAATACTTTTCTTACAACGGTGCACAGCTCGGAAATTAAAAATCTCATGCGGAGGATTCGTCAAGAAAATTTTAGAATTTTTTGTTTCCTACTTTCAGTAACTTTCTATTAAACTGGACAAAATTAGGTACCATAAATTTTGTCTTTGTCCTAGAAACAAGTACCTAACCTACCTATTACCTATTAGTTACCTACAATACATTTCTGCCTAAGTAACTCAGATAAGTTTAACATAAAATTTAAATTACAAGAACTAGAAATTTTTGCTACTTTAATCTTAGTGATTGGAGTTGTTTTTGAACATTAAAAATGACAGTGGTCGTTTTACTCGGAATTCATTACATGTTATCGTAAATTTTCAGACTAATGCATACCTACCTAGGTTAATTCTCTGCTGTACTTCTATAGTACCTACGTAGGTATTCCGACTTGACTACTGTTGGACGTTCCTTGTTTTGTTTCGTTTGTGGATACGTTTTGATATTACGTATTATTACACCGTTTTGTAACGGTCTAAAGTTGAACATTTGTGCAGACCGCAACGATGAAGTTATTCGCGATATTTTTATTCGTTTTGGCTCAAGTTTTCATGCTAGTGCAAGAGAATTTATGTGATCCTTGTTCCATAAGAGAACAAAGTTGCAGCCCCATCCCTTGCTGTGTATCTTTGAGATGTATTGATGGTGTATGTCGTTGATTGCTTCAAGCTGTGCAGCCTTTATTGAGATTACTGAGACATTTACTTGGATTGTTAGGTATTCATTCGACTCACGTAATGATTGAGTTGATTTATAAAATTATGGCACATATATCTACATGAGATTATTTAAATCATCACTAATGTACGAGTATAATAATATATTCGTTTAGTTATAAATTTGCGTACATATTGATTAATTTTTCTTTTTCATTGGAGAGTATCTACTTACAACTTTCTTTTCACTTATCTAAGTATTTGGGAGCGGGTTATAGGCGACTAAGGGAGAACTGCCTCATCTTCTGGAATATCATTACAGCAATACCAGGAAAAATGATGGATTACAAAACGTTGAAGTAAGTAGACAGCTGAGAAATATGTAGTAATTAAAATAATTGAAAAACTTGAAAATTTCGCAAAATTAGAAATTTGATTCATAAAGTATCGAAATTCTTGACAAATGGTGAGTTGATGTGGTATGAGAATTGAGATGAAGGTTTAGAGCAATTATTAAAATTAAACAATCTGAAAAAAATCGAAAATCATGTTTCTCAGTATAGTTTTTATTACTGCGAGTTTGGAGTAAAAGCACTCAGCAGATGTGCTATAAACAGGCAGTGTATTTCGATTCTCGTGAGAATGTTGAATGAAACCATTCATTTGCCAGATTTCCATCTGCTGCTATCAGATGTACATATCACATTCTCCTTCATTGCTTTCTTTTTTGGGATTCAGAGTCGAACTCTCAGTTGTCATTTTTGCTCTCATGTTTGAAATTTTGGACTGTTACTCTGACTAAGACCTACCTACTTGGACCATTGTTCATTTTTCGGAATTTTAAAAATTCATTATGAATAGTTTCCGAAGTCATGTTCACAGAGTTTGAAGATCATCTGGAATCACACCATTCTCATATTCAATTCGATCAATTGAGTTGATATAATTTGTAACATATGAGCGTGAAAAAAAAAATTATGCCAATCATTATGAGGTAAGTAATTCTTAGTACCTATTGAAATAATAAATAATATTACAATAGAAGTTTAATTATAAAAATGAATGCTCAATTGCTCACCCTTACCTTACTTTCTGAGCGCTTAATTCATTTCTATACTTATAATCTGTAATATAATTTTTTTTCAACGTTATACCTACAGTCTCCTTGACGTGTTTTTAAAAATCAATTTACCATTGGAAACTAATCGCAACAGGTCATCAAATGTTTCTTCCATCTTCAAATATAGCCTATCTTGAATTTTCCTCGCAATATTTCTGAGGTCACTAATCATCATCTAAAAAGAGAAACAAAGAAAGTATAGATCTTGATACCTATTACCTACCTAGTTGAAAAATTAAAACCTCTCTTTAGGAGAAACTTTTTCTTTTGTCGTGTTACCTTTGGTGACCCTCAAGAAAATTTTTTGATCGCAAATGAAATAAACTTAGAATTGGAAAATCACAAACCAAATAAAATCACCGTACCTTTTTCAACAGTGAAGTGTGTAATGAGAAACATTATCTCCTCTCTTCAATAATTATATACCGATAATGACTTATTTTCTGATAAACAACGTCCTATTCAACAGTTAGTTGGAAGTGAAATTTATTACCTATGACATTACGAATATGAAAAAAATCAAAATCAAAATACTTATCTTCTGGTATTAAATTAATTTCATCTTTCTTTGAATGAAATAAATGTGACCAAATAATTCCAAATAAAGGTTTGATTTTATCTATCGGCGAATCAATTACTCATATCGATTGCTCAAATTCCAAAAATGAATAATATGATTCAACAAGATTCATTTGAAAAAAAATCTTATAAGCAACTTAATACGTCTTTGAAACGTTGAAACCATAGGAATTAAGAGCCCACAGGCCCAGAGAAGTAAATTTCCGATGAGATGGCTATTCGAAAATTCAGGGAATCTGCATTTATTGATGATCTTGGTCATTGGTCAATTTAATATAAGGTACGTTTTCCTTGGAATAATAACACTACTGAATTTAAGGTTTAATTTTCAAAGTCATTCTCGGACAATACTTCAGGAAATTGATGTCGGAGAGGATTCGTTCATGGTGAGTTTATGACACTGAAATACATATTCGTACCTATCACTGGCTGTAGTAGGTACCTACATATCGCTTTACGAATGTGGTAAAAAATGCATTTTGACTCGACTCTTGAAAAAATGTGCGCGTAATTTGGGGTACCCCTTCAATTTTCAAAATAGATACTAGGGAACACTTCCTTAGGTATGACATTTTTTCTTACTAAAGGAATCCTTTTGATTTGCACTGGCTGATCGTAATCAGATTTTCACTTTTCAGATCCTAAAATTCATTTTTGGATTTTTGGTGAGTTCTTTAAAGTTTGATAAATTCAAAAAAGCTCTTGTTAAGGGCGATTTTCAAACTTTTTTTTGAGTCAAGTGAACCAATGTGAATAATTTCTTCGATAGGTATTCAACTCCAGCACATCAACAAATACTAATACATAGTTCTATGGCATTCTGAAGTCTCCAGCGATTTTTCAATCTTCTCCGGAAATATCAAATCGGCTTCGAAGACTCCAAAAATAGACTTCTGAATCTATATAATCTTGGTTGGTGCTTATTGAGCATTCTCTCGGTCGTCTTTTTTGAAGACTACCGAGTGATTTGAAATTTTTGCAGAAAATTGAAAAACTGTCAGATGTTCCAGAATGGCTCAAAACTAGGATTTTGTTGATGTGTGGAACTTGAAATTGAGGGATTTATACTCATTGATTCACTTGAACAGATCAAGAATCGCATTTAGGTACTTAAGAGAGTTTTTCACTTTTTCTTTATAATTTTTCAAACTTTTTGAATTTGTCAAAAATCTAAAAATGAACTTCAGGGTCTGAAATTTTGGTTAGTGGAATTTTAAGGCGTATAGATACTCTTTATTCGATCTACCTTGATTTTATTCTGGTCGGAGAATGTTCGATCTTCGAAGGTTTCCTCATTCGTGGAGTAGTTTTATCCTTCGAAGTTCGAACTGTCTGTTACCATTGAGATTGACTAGTTAGACCCTAAGAAACTAATTTTGAGTAGGTATAGGAAAATCATGGCTTATTCATGAATAACTTTTCATCTACAAAGATACTTGCCGAGATGCTACTCTGGTAGTAAATGGTGGATATATATCTATTGGAGTACCTTCTAAATTGAAAATTCGAATAATTTGTAATTGTTTTATTCTTTTTCAACTCTCGTTGTTATCTTCCCTCTGATTAGTAATTCCCTCTTTATCTTAGTTTATAACGATAATATAGTATAATGTTGTGCAATGCAACTGAAACTCTTTCCTTTAGGAACTACTTATAAAATAAGTTGATATAGTTGAATGTTGAAACCAATATGGACATTTTAGCTATCGAATGATCTAGTAGGGTTTTCATTATTCAGCCATATCGATTCCTAGAACTAGAACGTTATCGTCTTTTATCTTTCTCTAAGCATTGTGAAGTATTGCGTCGTTAGTATAGTAAGTCCTTCGTCTTCGTCTTCGTCGTACCCTGCTCTCGTTCTGCTCTCCCAATTATTTCGCTTCGCATTCTTTCGCGTGCGTGTGCTTCGTGAAGTCCGTATTTGCTTGATAGTGTTGTAATCGAATTCGGTATTATATTATTCTAAACGTGTTCGTATATGCATTTAGCTATTTTCTTTTCGATTTTTGGAACTTGAAACGAGTATTTATTTACATTTCGTGTATTTTACGTAATTAAATTACTTATTAATTGCATCGTTTCAACTTCGACGCCGAATTACCATCGACCATTAGATGAAGAGTCGTTCTCGTTCAAGTTTGCATTATTGATGTGCTGTTGGGAATTTTTCAAAGCTGATTCTACGGTATCGTTATTTGGTTTCCTACATTACATTACATTTTACTTTTTTAAACGGTGATGGGTGACTGTTAATTTTAAGTATTTAGATACCTATGTTTTTGCAAAAGAAAGAGTGTGTTTGAGTGATGGAATATAATTTTTATCCGTCATCTATGATTCGTAAAGTAAAGAAATCTGGGCTCGCCTTTATTCCTATTGTTTCAAAATCCCAAAGACTGAAAGACTCGTGAGTTACTATGAATTTTAATTTTTGTCGAGTACGGTCTGAAAACAGACGAAGAATTAATTGGCTATCAATGTATTCGATTCGCGAATTTTGTTTGAAATCGAAGTATCATTATCAATTATTAGGTACAAGAATTGCAAGTTTTGTGTGTATGATGAATGCTTTTAAAGCGATCAAAAATTGAATTATCGAATGTGATTTGCGAACATGTCCACGTCGATCATCGCTTCAACTTATATTTTGCATCTATTCGCTACAAGTACGTAAGCATTTTTCCCCAAACATAAATAATACGTATTGTAACTCACCAATTATTTGATATTTTCGCTCTTTTCTCGAGTATTCTAAAAGGGAATTAAATTATTGAACAGCTGGAATCTGTCAGTAATTATCTAATTACGAATTTAATATTGCAGTAATTAACGTTAGTACTCAAACTGTAACGAATTTTTCGATAACTCTGCAGCATCGAAAGTGTTTCGTCGTCGCTGAGAGTTCGGTGTATTCGATGGTATGTGACTGACGTGTGAAAATATAACTCAAACTTGAAAATTAATTCTCTAATATTAATTATAATTTAACGAAATTATCGTACCAATGATTTCATTAGATCAACAAACCGATGGTAGCTGCGAAATGTACGGATTTTATTTGTTGGCAATCTCATCTGACTGTGATCAGTAAAGCGAACATTACTCGGATGTATAACAATTTTCGAAATGATTGGGCTGCTGAAACGTCGATCAGTATCATGAAAATGGTTAGATCATTTGCATTCTTTTTTTCATCGTGGTTATATTTTATTTTTACGGACTTGGAAGTAATTTGGGAGTGTTTCTCGAGTAGAATTGGCATTGGATTTTGGAAGACGAAGCGTTGAAAATTATCTCATCGTGCCCTGACGATGAATTGCGTGAATATAAATCGACACGAAATATCGAAGGATTGGGTATGATTTCTTTTGTAAATTGTTTTTCGATTTTGGGTGGTTATTATCGATAATATTTAAATACGATCGTGTGAGTGAAAATGTAACTCGCGAAGATGATTTTTAGAACCTCTCGAACGAACGGAAGTGGTCTTTAAAAACGAAGTGGATACCTATTTTTAAAAACCTGTTCTGAAACTTATTCGCTGATAGCAACGTGATCAATGATCATATTGATTGATTATGGATGGAAGAAATTGAAAGCAATGTCGTTTCGTGGATACTTAATATTTGATTTACATTGTTTTCTGATGGACGATGGACTACCGAAAAGTGATTGAAAGAAAAGTGGATTTTGTAGTGCAGCTTGATTCTAATTTTCGGAGTAGGTAAATTGTTGTGCGAATTTCCCAACCTTTCCAAATATTACCTACAGATCGAGGTTTTCAGAAATGAAAATTGGTAACATCTCCTTACTTTTTGAATTGAATTTTGAATTTGAAAATTGACATTTTAGATTATCCCATTTTCTTTTTGTTGGAGGTAGCTGATTATTGATGAAGCAAATTCAAATTCATTGATTTAATATTTCAAAAATGTAGAAAATTTGGCTTTTGAAGTATAAAATTTGAAAATCAGATTTCAACGTTCGAAAAAATACAAATTTGAAAATAGTATAAATACTCGATACCTAAGTGATTGAGCAATTTACAAAATTTACTCCCAAAAATAGTTGGCGATGTTCCAAAAATTTTGGAAAAAAGTGCCTTACCTACGACGTATCATTGCAATTTTGCTAGAATTTCAAGGTAGATAGGGGAATGTACACTGAGAGTTAATCCATATTGGCCTCGTCCACACTACGAAAAATTGATTCAATTTTGAGCTAAAACTTCTTCAAAAATGCCCGAAGCAATTATTCTAATGGAAATTTTTGAATTCCTTTCGAAATTTTAGACACATTTCCGTTGAAACTTTTGGAGCTTAATGAATTGAACTACTCTTCCGGACGATATCATTGAAGCCAATTGGTGTGTTTTTCGTAAATTTTTACAACATTGATACTATTTTTTGTAGAAAGTTTTCAAAGTCGTCATCTTTCAAGTTCATTTTTAAATCAGCATTTTTGTCGATTGCATTTGATAGCTAAAGTTATCTACATGCGCGAGTTCTTTGCTCAGTCGATTGGTTTTCTGTAGTAATTTCTCGATCTTTTGTTTGTGCTGTCGTTTTTGAAATACAACTTCGAGTAATTATTTGTAAATTTCATTCGCATATTTTTATTTTTGAAAAATCAACCTTTTTGAGGAATCAATTTCATTTTTCTCCAGTATCAGTCTGGATACTCACCACGTACGAAGTACTTTGTGGTAAAATTTGTAAAAGTGAAGTTCATGATTCTTTTTCAGATTTTTCTTTTGCCTCAATTCCCCCCTCTCCCCTCATTTTTCAGTCGTTCTTTGCTGTTCTTGTTGATGTCAGGTTTTTGTCATTTTTCACTAAAATATCATGGTTTCTCACTAAAACCTTGACTTTTTATTTTTTTTTTTCAAAAAATTATCACCTTTTGTTCACGTGGAGAGTTGCAATTTTTTCACTAAAAAGTTCATGATCATTGATCAATGATCATTATTTCCGCAAAAAAAAATTGTCATTTTTTTCAAAGAAATTTTCATTTTTCATTTATTGAAAATATCATGATATTCATGATTTTCCTCTAAATTTCCTTTTGTTTTTATCAAAGATGGTCACATTATCTCCCTCCCTCCCCCCTCCAAAAATCAATGCATTTTTACTAGCAATTAGCAATTTTTTTACCTGTCACTATTTTCCGCTAAAATACACGAAATATGATTTTTCCCTCAAAAATGAAAATTCTCTTCATTTTCTGCCAAAATTGGTTGCATTTTTTTCATCAAAAATGGTCTTTTCTATTTGAAATTGTTTTCATTTTTATTGAAGATTGATTACGTCTAACAATCTTGATCTTATAATCTCGTAAATATTAAATTCTTCAATCTGTGATTAAAATTTTAAAATCGTAAAATGCATCTTTCTATTCGCGACATGAAGAGAAAAATACTAATTAAAAATTCGAAAAAATTAAGTACAAGGAAGACTTTTTCTTGATCGAGCCTTGCACTTTTTTTTTGATTTTTCTGGTTGTAGTTTGTTTCTCTTTTCGAATTGGTATGAGTAGGTAATCCTAATTGAATATTTACCTGTATAATTTCAAAATGATGTACACAATACATATGAGTGGAATTTTCTCTTACACGATCGTAATAAATTATCAACAATAAAATGAACAAAGAATTGATTTTACATTTTTCAACTCTGAGTAGACGATTCACTCGCTTGCGAGTATAGTGTTGCTGTGATTTCGTCAAAAAACCCATCTCAAGAAGATTTTCTGCAAAATTTCTCCCAATTTTTAGATAATAATTCGATGCGAGATTTCGATGAGTGAGTCGAAATGTCTATAAAAATACAATTGAAGTACAAAACAAACAAAAAAACTATGGTTTATTTTTGAAATTTATTTTACAGAAATATGATATTAAGACGAGCCAACGTATTACATTTTGGTTGTGCCTTGACTGTCACAAATACGAACAACTCAACGTATTATTTTGTCTGTGTGTATTGTTCTAAAGAAAAATCTGTATCTTACTTGGAAAATGTTTGTTTGAAGTATACTGAAGAGAACCAGTTGGAATTCCCACATTTGTGTCATGGTACTACAAAATCTTCCTACTTGATACGTAGCTAGTCTGTGTGCATAGTTCTTATAATTAATTTTTATCATGAATTTTTTCAAGACACTAAATACATTGATTTGTACGGTTGCGAACCGAGCAAAATATGTAATTCGTCGCAACCGGAAGTGTGGAGAAAACATTTTCCTGGCGAACTCGAACAAATTTACGTCGTTAATCGAGGACAAGAAATGTGGCTTTTTATCAATCGTACCATTCGAAAGGTTTGGGCTACTCGTAACTTATTGATTAATTTTCTCACGTAAATTCAAATCCTGGAATAAGGATCTGGTCGAAAGGGGTTTGGTTTGATTCATGCGATGAGAAATTTCAAAACCGGTTTCATTTTAGGTTGACGATGATTACTCAATAACCGAACAGAACGATGTGATTTTCTCTAAACCGTCCGATAGCTCTTGGATTCACAATTATTCGCCGTTATCCGAGTATTGTTGCGTTTACGACGAAGAAACTATGAATATATTGCAAAGTGAGAACTTGTCGTCCTTGACGAAAAATCTAAACCGATTTAAACGAGCTGATAAAACAAGCAAAGCCGAAAAGCCTCACGAAGTGGATCCACCTGAAGAGTATTATCCCTCGTGTTGTATTTATTTGTTCATTTTGAACACGATTCTTTTTATTGGTCTGCTTGTACTGGTGAGTTTCACCTTTCAGCACTATAAATCGAAATATGCCCAGTGATCAATAATTTTTAAATTCGAGTACATCCTGGTGTCGGAAATGATGACGAATCGTGCGTAGATTTGCATTATTGGAAGAAAGTGTATGGATTTTTTGTATCATTTGGTATATTTTTCGGATGTGATTTGTGGGAAATGTTTTTACGGTTTTAATACGTGATTGTTGATCATTTCTGTATGAAAATATGTCTTCTTAGAATCGTTATGTTAATCATTTTTTTCGAATAATTTACATTTGTGCATAAGTATGAGATGGATGCAATTTGTTTGCTAATTTGTGTCTTATAAATAGGTACGTACTCAATTTCTTATTATGATGTTATAATTTAATTCGTTTTATTTTACTCAATTTTTCTCATCAAATTCGACGGATTTTTTTTGTTGAAAAAAGTGACTGGCCATGTGAATTTTGTCAGCTTAGAATAAAATGAGATTTTGAAATTTTTTTTTGAATGGAAGAATACCGTTTCCATGAAAGTCACAATAAACCAACGCCTATTTAGGTAATTTAATTTTTTATTGGTATTATCGTAGGTCAATTATAAAAATTTTTAGTTTTGGTATGTTTTGGTCACTACGTCAGTAGAGTGTGCGTTTTTGGCGGGGGAAAAATATTCAATTTCCAGAAAAAATCATAAATACAGATTTATTCATTTATTTAGTTTAAACTTAGTCACTATGTAACGACACATTAAAGTGAGTGGTATATGTACATTGATATCTTGTACTTGTAGGAATTTTATAAGTTCAGGAGATACGTTATTTAAAAGAGTTTTTCTCTAGTTTTAGGCAGAAGTAGACGTTTTCTGGATACTATATTACATTTTTTTTCATCAATAATCTACACACCTAACAATCATAAACTCGAGAAATTTGAAAAAGTTGACCTTACCAATTCGAAAATCCAATGTCGAATATCCATTTGTTTTCCTTTCATGAACGCCCGGGAAAAAAAGTTTTATAGAATTTTATAAAAAATACCCACTTATTTTCTATACAAAATTTGTCTCTATCAAACTGTATACAACTGTATAAAATTTTATGCAGTTGTATGCAGTTGTATACAGTTTGATAGAGACAAATTTTGTATAAAAAATAATTGGGTATTTTTTATAAAATTTTATATGTGGTTGCTATGAAGACAAATTTTAACATTGATTCAAAATTATTCATGAATTAATGCAAGATCATTTTGTGGATTGTGGGCTTCCAAAGCATCCACTTTTTATCAAAAATTAAGTCCCACGCTCGTCACTTCACTACACATGACACTTTGAGTGGAATAATTAGAAGAGACCAATAAAAACAATATATAGAGAATGATGCAGTACTTTATCTAAGAGTACTAACTATACCATTTCATTTGATACAATTCTATCATTTTTGATAAACTTATATAAAAATGTATACAATATTGTCTATTTGATAAAATTACATAAATTTTGATTAAAAAAAAATTTAGAAACTAACACCATATTTGATCACTTTTATCAAATTTTATACAGCTAAATCAAATTCTATACAAATGTATACAGTTTTAAACAATTTTATTAACATTTATACAATTAATGCAAAATATCCATTCTACTGAAAAAATTTTTATCCAATTTTATCAAAGCAATTACTCTTCTTTTTATCAAAATCTATATGAATGTATAAAACTGTATACAATTATATGCATTTGATACACCTTTATAAAAAGCTAATTCAATTTTGATGAAATTCTATAAAATTTTATGCAATTTTATCAAAGCAATTATTTTTCTTTTTATGAAAATGTATAGGAATGTATAAAACTGCATACAATTGTATCATATTTGATACACCTTTATAAAAAGCTATTTCAATTTTGATGAAATTCTATAAAATTGTATGCAATTTTTATAGAACTGTATACAAGTTTATGCAATTTTTATAGAATTCTACTAGAAAACCCGTTAAAACCGCGCATACTGCGCGGTTCTCCTAGAGCATGGAAGTATAAAATTTGAAAATTATGAGAAATGTAATTGTGTGTTTAGCAATATCAAGCTGATTGAGCATTTTGATATTCTTTTAAAAAGTAGTACTTAGGGGAGAGACGCCAAATATGGAATGTTGCCTAATATGGAATGCGACAATATCTCGAATGTTTACCATCGAAATCTACCGGCGATGGTCAGAATCGATTAAGCTAGTGAAATAACCAGGCTATACAAGTTTTGGTGGTGATCCGTAAAGTTATCTGTGTTTAATTGACAAAAATGTGATTTGATAAAAAAAAAAATTTTCCATGAAAAATTTTGAATTCAAAAATTTCAGCAGAAAATTGTGCGAAAACATTTGTATGAAGATAGCTTCTAGAAGTGAAAAGTGGGTACTTTCAGAATATTTCATCAGTTTTTCTCGAAAGCTGCAAATAAAAAAGTTATGATCGTTTTTTATTCAGATTCTTTGGGTAGCCTATTATGGAATATGTCGTGTTTCTTATTTTTCAAGTATTCTTTCGATCACACATGTTCAAAACGTTAGTAATTATGCATCTTGGACGTATTTTAGGTCTCAAGTCGAATAAATTCGATTAAATACGTAATTTTATCCATTCATTTTTGAAAAAAAATTTCCTTTCAAAGTCAGATTATTTCACGTTTTAAATCGATTAAAATGTTAGTTTTATCAACAGTGAACATAGCTTACTTTATTATTGCATTTCAGGTCGAATACATTCGGTTAACCACATCATTTTTACCAATATTTTTTGAAAAAAAAAACCATTCCATATTTGGAGACCATTTTTTCAAAGTCCGAAAATGACACTTTCTACAAAATTGGGAGTGGGGGGAAAAGTTTTTGGTTTTGAGAACTGAGCTTTTAGAAGGTGAAACTAGAGGGTTGCAGCTACCCATTGGTTGTTTGAGATCGCCCTTAAGTTGATTTGGGGCTGAGCAATCTCAATTTTAAAGATGTCCTTCCATATTTGGCGTCTCTCCTACCAAAAAATTAAAGCTTTGCGATTTAAAATGAAGAGTGATATTCCAAAACTCGCTTTGTCCATTTTTATCAAAGTTGGGTTTTCAGTGGTACCTGGTAGATAAAGTATTAACTCACATTCCTACATCATCAACCTACCAAAATGAGGTGTTAAACTCACCTAAATAGCCAATTCACTAAAAATTTTAAAAAAAATAATGTTCCAAAACGCGCTTTGTCCATTTTTATTGAAATTTTTTTCAGCAGTATTTAGTGGATGAAATGTATACCTACACTCCTACATCATAAATCCACCCAAATAAAGTGCTAAACTCGCCTAAAAAGCCAATTTACCCGTTTAAAGGGAAACCGTTTTTCCTCTCTCCTGAAAAGTAGTGAAAATGGACAAAGCGAGTTTTGGAATATCACTCTTCAAATGTTGTTTAGAGATCAACAATTAATAAAAGTAGTGTCAAGCTTTTTGAGCTGGTAAAATTAGGAGTTGAACTCGAGATCAATAATTCGTCCGTCGCCTTAACCTGTTCGGCCACCAACGCTGATGGACTACTTGCTAAATGCCGCGTTGTGATTGGCCGCATTGTTTCTCGGCCTTTTTGAGTTTTTTGACCAACTTTTAAAACTTTCAAGAATACCCCGCAAATCAATGCTTCACAAGCTTTCTATTGAGTGATCTTTTATAAAAATCGGTTGAGTACTTACTTACTGAAATCTCATAGAATCAAAAAAACTTTGCTGAATGCAGCGCTGTAATTGGCCGAAATGGTTTCTTGAGCTTTTTGAACTTTTGACCTTTTTCGAACTTTTAATAATAGCCTGAATATCTAACTACACATTCGCAAGCTTCGTATTGAGGGGTCTTTTATGAAAATTGGTTGAGTACTTACAGGGTATCTAACAAGTAGTGAAAGTGGTGAAAACGTAGTAAATTTTGTTGAAAAGGTGTGAAAAAATGAAAAATTTAAATGCGTTCCTTTTTCTCAATCTTCATTCTGTAGAAAAGATCTCATTTGTTGACTTTTTTAGAGCTTGAATTACACACTTTTGAGAGCTATTTGCTCTTCTCCCTGCATGAAGAAACTTTTATTATTACTCGTACTTCTCAAAACGTGAATTTTTGAAAGCTTTTTGCCCTCGCTTTGCTCAGGCTCGTTTTTTTTTCAATTTTGAGTTTTTCAAAATACCTCTCAAAATACTGATTTTTGAGAGCTTTTGCCCTCGCTTCGTCAGGGCCGGTTTGTTTTTCTTATCCGCAATTGAAAAATTCCAGACTTGAAGGAGAAATCAAAATTTTTATATCTACGTTCGTTGTATGAATATTAAACAAAATTGTACCTTTCAAATGACAGAATTGTTATTTCATCTCCTACTTATTTTACTTTAAAACTCGCCGTTTCATTTCGAATAATTGGTATATTTTCCCCCCCTAAATATCGTTCAAGTTTTCCATAAAATTTTTGTAAGTATGCATGTATATTTTTTGAAAAATTTTTATATTGAAAAAAGTTTTTTATTCGCCCCGTTTCATTACATTAGCACGAACCTTGAAGTTGAAAATAATTTGGATTTTCATAGCAGATAAGGTTCCAGTTATTTGTTTCAAAATTGGTGTATTCCAGTCTCAAATATATTTTTGTCCATCGATTTCATACTTCTTTGAAAATTTGAAATATTATCCTTCAGCCTCTGCTTGAGGAAAGACAAAAATTCAGTTAACATTCCATTTTTAACATTATTCCGAAGTGAATTGCAGGCCATTTCAATCCGCTTTGCTTCTGTTTTTTGAAAAACGTCACAAAAATTTGTCCGAAATATTTTTTGATTTCATTTTGCATCAAAACTTAATTTCTAGTCAGCAGTAGGTAGCAAAAATAACAAAAATTGAATCGCGAATCACGATTTTTCGGGATAATTGCCCCAATTGAACTCAGTTAATTTTTTTTGTTAATCACCCCATCACTGGTCTCGTGGAATCAAAAAAACGTTGCTGAATGCTGCGTTGTGATTGGCCAAAATGGTTTCTTGAGCTTTTTGAACATTTAGTCAAATTTTTTGAACTTTTAATAATAGCCTGCATATCTACACTTCACAAGCTTTCTATTGAGGGGTCTTTTATGAAAATCGGTATCTCTGGTCTCGTGGAATCAAAAAAACTTTGCTGAATGCTACGCGTTGTGATTGGCCGAAATGGTTTCTCAAGCTTTTTGAACATTTAGACAAATTTTTTGAACTTTCAATAATAGCCGCCTGCACATCTACACTTCACAAGCTTTCTATTGAGGGGTCTTTTATGAAAATCCGTTGAGTACTTATTGAGATCTCATGGGAATTATAATTGCCAAATGCTACGTTGTGATTGGCCGAAATGATTTCTCAAGCTTTTTGAGCTTTTGGCCAAACCTTTCGAACTTTCAAGAATAACCTGCATACCTACATTTCACAAGCTTTCTATTGAGGGGCCTTTTATGAAAATTGGTTGAGTACATACTGAGGTCTCATCGGAACAAAAAAACCAACATCATTCTAATCGCCAAATGCTGCGTTATGATTGGCTGAAATGGTTTCTCGAGGTTTTTGAGCTTTTGGCCAAACTTTTCGAACTTTTAAGAGTAGCCTGAAAATCTACACTTCACAAGCTTTCTATTGAGGGGTCTTTTATGAAAATTGGTCAAGTACTTACTGAGATCTCATGGGAATAAAAAAACTGACATCGAATGCTGCGTTGTGATTGGCCGAAATGATTTCTCGAGCTTTTTGAACTTTTGGCCAAACTTTTCTAACTTTCAAGAGTAGCCTGCAAATCTACACTTCACAGGCTTTCTATTGAGGGGTCATTTATGAAAATCGGTTGAGTACTTGCTGAGATCTCGTGGGAACAAAAAAACCGACATCATTTTAGTATATAGGATACAAGTTTATAAAACTTTTTTTCCTGGGCGCTCAAAATTCAACGTGTTGTAGTAAGAGTAACTTGGCAATTAGCCCAATGTGTATGTGCATCTGTGGGAAAAAACCGATTCAATTATTTATGAAATACGATAAATTTCTACACACACGAATATATTACTCGATGCACATTAATTCAAATTTCAAATATTTTCTGCTCGAGGTGTGCAAAACATGAAATTTTGAAAAATTCAACATGGATATCAATGTATGAGTTTTTTAGTGTTGAAATTTAAGTATATTAAATAAGTAAAATATAGAATCAATATATATACTCGAAAATAGAACAGACGAAAGTTAATCTTAATGAGAACCGAGATACTAATGAGAGCTACATAAAAAATCTTAAACAAAAAAACTATTATTCATTAATTAATTGATAATCGAACATTTATTTACATTCCAACATTCAGGATGTTGTATTGGATTTTCTGGATGGTTGGATCCCCACTTCTGACCATTCATTGTGACTTACAGCTTTCATTCATAAAATTTTGAAAACTGGTACCTGTATTTTGGGATTAAAAAAAACTTAAAATTAATATCAATCACTTCAACATTTATAAAATTTAGAAACTGCATCAGAATAACAAAACCCGTTCTTTCTTCTTCTACAGTTGCTTCCAAAATATCTTCATCGTCACTGAGGATATCTTCAGCATTTTCCAACTGGCTTCGAACTCCTTCCAATACATGCCTGTGGTCTGTGTACTGTCTACAGACGTCTTTGCTTTTTTATCCTTGTTAATTCACAATTGCGATAAGTAAGGATAAGAAAACAACACAAGTCTGTTGAACACATCACAGATGCATTGTTTTCTCTAGAATTTACGAGAACTGTCCTTACGGAATTTTCTTATGAATTTATTGATGGCCTCTTGAGCTTCTTCAGACAGTTCTCCAATAGGAAGCAACGAATGTTCGATAACCAAAGATCCATGCACCAGAATTTTATGCAGCTTGGGCTCATTTTGTTACGTTATTCTCATCAGCTACAAATTATATCCGCGATGCTACTTTATACAGGGTGTCCGGTGAGTGTATGTCAATACTTCGGATTTCGATACAAAGGGTACGACCGAGAAAAAAGGTTATGTGAAGGTGTGGCCTATTTTCAAAATTGAAGGGGCAAATAAGTTTTCAAAATCCAATTTTGACCATGATGGTCTGTAGTACTTTTAAAAATTGACAAAATTAGGTACCTATTATGACTTTTTGCTCAACTTGGAAACCGAAGGGGCTACAAATGATTTTAAAATTTTAAAAAATCGTGATGAAAAAATTTATGCGGAAATGATTGTCATGATCATTTTTTTTTTTTTTTGTTACTTTGAAATGTAAAGTTTTTGAAGCTCAAAAATTGTCAATTCGCGATTTTTAAAAATTGAAAATAACGTATAGCCCTTTCAATTTACAAGTTGGGCAAAAAGTCATAATGGGTAACTTTGTTAACTTTTCTCAAAGTACTACCGACCCCTATGGTCAAAATTAGATGTTGGCTGTTGGATTTTAAAATCGTATTTTGCCCCTTCAATTTTGAAGTTAGGCCACACCTTTACATAGCCTTTTTTTTACTTGTACCCGGTTGTATCCAATAATGTCAAGTTTGTATCACGACTCCACGGACACCTTGTATAAGGAGACTTCCTAAATTATGAGTATGAGTGATGGATGTTTTTCTTACCGAGTTCAGGGAAAATTGCCTCTTAAGCAGAATCTTGTTGGTCAGAGAGTTGATATTTGTTCAATTTTGTGCCCCAAAAATAATAAATCTGATTCAAAAATGTCGACATTTTTGCTCGTGTTTTTCAAATAAAATTTAATATTGAACATATAAATGAATCTAACATTTTATTAAATCAACAAACAGAGAAAAACTAAAATCTAAGTCCACTTTCAGGGTTCTGGCGAGCGGTTGAAAATTAAAAAATTGCTTGATTTTTGGTAAATTCGTGTTTTGAGAATTTTTGCTCCCGAATATTTCACATTAATTATGCAAAAACATCAAAAGATATCATTTGGGGAGGTATTTTGAAATGCAGTGTTGCCGATTTTAGGTCATAATTACAAATTTCAAAAAATCTAGAAAAATAACCAAAAACATGACAAATTTCCGTTTTCTGAAATTGGTTACCTATAATGACCGAAAAATTGGCAACGCTGTATCCCAGAATATTTCCCCATTTTTTCAGAAATAATACCATTTAATGTTTTTATGTACGCACACTTAATTGATGCGGAATATTTTTTAAAAAAAAACATTTTCAAAACACGAATTTATTACCCTGAAATAAACGATTTGCAAATTTTCAATCGATCAGTTGAACCTTAAAACTTTAAATTGGTCTTTGGTTTTGATGGGGATTGTTTTTCCCAAAACAGATTAATTTGTTGAGAACATTATGGTACCATAATACCGAAGGTAGGTAGGTAAAGGTACATTCAATACATTTTTTAGCTCTGCTAAGTCTCAGTTACACCATTCTTGCGTTGCACTCAGATTTTGACGATTTTTTCAAAAATGTATCCTTTTTGAGAAACTCTTATATCTCCCCGCACACCCGCGACCCAACCTAATGGGAATTATGCTCGTTTCCCTATTTTCAATGGATGTACCTGTGTATTAAAAATTAGAATTAGATTTCTTTGGTACTCAGAAGGTTCACGAACGATTCATTAGCCAACATTGCATTTTCGTTTATTCGGGGGGGGGGGGGAGGGGGATTCATTCGCAAACGATTCAACAGAATCAATTTTTTCAGAAATTTTGGTTCCAAATGACTCGAAGCGGAAATCTGATTTCCTCGACGTTCATCACGAACGATTCATTATTGAACATTACATTCACGTTCATTCTGATGATTCGTTCGTGAACGACTGAATCAAATCAATACTATTGTAAGAATTTCGGTTTCAAATGAATTGAAAAAGAGGAACGTTCGCGAACGATTCATTATCCGACATAGCATTCTCGTTCAACCTGTGGATTCATTCGCGAACGATTAAAACTGAATCAATTTTTCTAGGAATTTTGATTACAAAATGACTTGAAAATGAAAACTAGTTATCGTTCTCGAACGATTCATTATACAATATTCCATTCACGTTCATTCCGGTGATTCATTTTCAAACGAGAAACGATTCAACTGATTAATTTTCGGTTTCTGAATAAATCATTAATTTCGTTCGCGAATCAAATCATTCTGAAAATATTCACGAAGTCGTTCGTGACTGATTCAGTTCATCAATGTTGAACTATTCGGGTATAATAAAATTATTTTATATCGTTCGATTTAGTGCAATAATTCACGTTTGATGTTTTTACTCGTACTCGTATATATACCTTACCTACTTACTCGCTATCGCTGATCGAGTTATTATTTCATTTCCGTGGAAATTTGGTCAAATTCCCATTTACAATATTGTTGTTCTTATTCGTTAGACTAAATGGTGTTTGTGAAAACTGTAAAATAAGTCATCGGTGTACCTATCCAGGATTAACTACGTGCTGTATCGGTGTAGCTGTTGTATCTGTAATTAACACCTCGAAAATCTTCCTGATCGACTTCGGCAAAGATACTAATCATCTTGTTCGCTTATTTCAATTACAGAAAATTAACCATCTTGGCTGAATATTGGATCCATCGGTAAAGCTGATAATGTCCAAGATGAACAATCACACCAGCGCTAAACATTTGATCCTATACGATGATCCAGCCAGCTTGCAACAACTCAGCGCCGTCACGGTGACCGCTGAGCTTTGGCGAACACAAATCGTATCAAAAGAAGCTGCACTTCGTCCTTTGAGAAAAACCCTACCACCTTTGACCAGCTGTATACCTGGAATCGAACCAAAGTACGAAGTCGAGATCAAAAAATACGTCGAGTCAGTCCGACAAAGCTTAATGTTTTGGCTACCTTTGCACTTTTCGCGAGCTTTTCTCGCCCACGAATACGAATACGACGTTTTGAAGAAATACTTCGGTCTGATTTGCTGGCTGCCTGATGGTTCCATCCATTACGAACGTACAGCCAAAGCGTTCATCGAGTGCCAGAATCCTCAGCTGAGTATCATGTGCAAATATCGATTAGCTTGTATGTATTGCTTCGAAGATGATATTCAAGAGCTGTATCCCAAGTTACCGAAAATTTACCACGAACTGAAGAGTATTTTCTATAAATGTAACACGTTCTTACGTTACTGGGATTGTCGTATGGCGATCTCGCAACCAAAGTCGACCGGTTCGATGGAAATCGAGCTGTTTAATAAACTGGATCCGAAAACTTGGTCTGCCTGGTCGTATTGCTGGTCTCGATTGTCGACCAATCAGAAGAAAATCGAACAAGCCGTAGACCTGATCGAGAAAAAAGTCGCTATGCAACCGTACGTCAAGCTTTTGCTGCCTATGTTGAATAATAATCAATTGATGACGGTGCTGAAACGCTGTGTGAAGATTTTATTCGCTGTCTTGGCCAATACACCGGATAATGTCAAGTATGCATTGCAGACTTGGCACTACGTGAAGGATTTCGTACCGTTTAATATTTACGTAAAGATATTCGAAGATACGCTGACCTCGAATTTGGACGTAAATCCGACTCAAGTTTTATCTGTCTGCGAAAACTTCAAATGGCATAATTTCATCGACATGAACCATTTGATGAACGTAAATGTGGCTTCTCTGCTGTACGATATCTGGCTCGATAGTCCGGATCGTTTGAAGGATTACTTGATCCAAAACAGCGCCGACGAGATACTCAAAAGATTGAGCCGAGTAGATAATTTATTCACCGTCAAGGCCATGTGTCGCGATTTGAGACTAATGCTGGATATTCTATCGCGCAGAAGTTGCCTGGAAAATGGCCCATTTTGGCGTAAGCATTGGCCAAACGTCGTCAAAGGAGCTAAACCATCCGAGCTGGGCGAGGCGATGAAATTATGCTTCAAGAACGACAAAGAAATCGTCAAGTTTAAACAAACTCACATGACCTCGTACAGGAAAATCCATCTATACTGCAACATGTTAGCTTATCAAGGCTGTTTCGAAAAGTTAGACAGTTATTTGACATTCTGCACGTCCGATCGAACCATCGTAGTCGAGCTGAAAAAGAAAATACTACAAGATACCAAAACATTGATTAAATTCTGCCTTTTCTCCGGCCAAAATTCAGAAATAATGCTGGTTTTCGACGATTTCATCTCGGATATCTATCCGGACACCGGAAGTCGCCGTAAATTCAAATGTCAACTCATAACCGAGCTGAATAACTTCAAATATCTGCAAACTTGGGTCTCGTACGGAGAGTTTGCCCGGATCAAGGACCTAGTTTGTTTGTTTTTAACCCGTCACTCGGATTTGGAAATTGTCAAACAGAATTTCATCGAACAATGTCGCGGTATTCTGAGCAAAGGAGAATTTCGTTTGTTCGATCGTCGAAATTGGAACGAATTTTTATGCTGGTGTTTGAACGACGATCCGCAACAACTCGACAAGTTCAAAAAATTGATACCGATCAAGGATGTTTTCTACATCGTATTCCTCGAGTGCGTCAAAAAAGCAGAATCTCATTTGACAGATTCACTATTTTCGCGTTCTGACTGCATCAGTGTGGTTAAAAAATGTAAAGAGAAAGGATCCGTTGATGATTCGAACAAAGAAAAGAAAACTGATGCGGAAACAGACGCGGACGCGGACGTCGTCTCCAAAGATACCGATGATGATTTTAAAGAAATGTTGAAGGAGATCGTTCTAGACGAGTATGCTTATGTCGACGATGTTATGGATGATTTCGAAAGATTGGATAATTTCTTATTGTGGTATTTCGACGATAAATCCAAAGCTGACGAGTTCAAGGCGGTCCGAATCAAGAAACGTAAAGTTCTGCGCAAGGTGTCCGATCACAAAAACGATAATCTTATGAAAGTCGTGCTTCATTGGGCTTTCAATAGAAATTTACAAATGATCGATGCGTTTAAAGTACCCGTTTGATTTTATTGGTTATTTATGCATTCGTTTTTATTTTTTTATTGCGTATTTTCAAGCTGCCGGTCATAAATGTATTTTCCAATTTGTAGTTTACATCTTTCGAAATTTGACTGCGTCTTATACAGAAAAATCGTTTTGAACTGATTTCAAAAAATATGATGTTTTGAATCTTTTTGCCCGCCTCCGTTCTACCGATAATTCGACGTGTATTTTTTTTTTATTATTTAAAGAGGATTGAAAGAAAATAGTAAGTGACTAAAAAATCTCTGCTAAAAAATTTTCGAATTTGTATTTTTTTGATACCTAAAAATTTGAAATATTTAATATTTATTTTGATTCTTTAGTATTTGTAAGATAATTCAACTTCTGAATACCATTTCATTGCAGGTTTTCGTTCATGTCAAATTAAAAAAGAGAAAGAAAAAACTTAAAATTGGCTGGGTTTTTTATATTTACGATGCAAGTACGTTTCCAAAACAAGTTCAAGTTCCTATTTTTTTATTTTTTGTTCTAATGAAAGAATTCAATTGATTTATTTTAAAAGCGATGTTATAATTTATTTATTTATTTATTTTTTAGATATTTTTGTGAAAATTTACAAATTAAAGTTGTTATTTGCGTTTGTTCACAGTAATGTTTTATTGTTTCATTATTTTTAATTCTGAATTGAGTAGCAATATTTTGAAAATGTGGTTAGTTCCAACTTCCAGTTCTTTCGAGCTGCTCATTCTTTTCTGCTGAGGTTGTCTTCGAATGTGTAATTGCCCACTAGCAAAGTGCAATAATTATTTCCTTGAGATACTCGTATGAAATTTTATACCTATTTTTTTCATAATAATTATTATGACTTGTATCAAGATTAACAGTATTGATAAATTAACCTTTCCTCTCGTTTAATCGTTGATCATTCTCATCGCGTCCAAAACGTCGAAAAAACTTCTTCTGAATTGTGGCCATAATCATTTCAAATATAATTTATTCATCATTCGCTTGAAAAATGGGTTATTTAATCATTATGAAAGTCTCACAGGTCTGTTTTTCAATCTTCATGTTCTTCACTCTTGCATCCTGCTGATGTCCTGTCATAAACAGCCCAACTATTTACTTCCCTCTTGGAGTGCAACGTACATTGATTTTCTTAGAAGCCTCTTTCGCCTAAGTATATTAAATCGTGAAAAATGAAATTCGAAACTAAATTTTGAAAAATTATTCTGATAGGTATACGAATAGGTACATATTTTTTACCAGTGAAGGGGCATGAAAAATTTGTCAATTGCTAGCACTGATAACATCTAATTGATTACCTTCGCTATGCGCATGCTCGTGGACTGCGGGTTCTGCTTCTGATGTACAAGAGTGCGATGCACTTTTTTCATGAAAAATCAATATTCGATCTTACTGGGTGATTTTTTTTGTCTGTAACGTAATTTTATCAAGTTTGATGTGGGTCGCCATGTTATCTCAGAATAATTTTTTTCATCAAAAAAGTGGGACTTTTTCGGACTTTTTTCAATTATTTATGTTAAAAAAAGCAGAGCGTTTTTGAACTTCTCAGCACTGTTTTGAATTTTGCCTAGAAATTTCACAGAAAAATGTACCTATTTTTTTCTGTCTCAATTCAGTAAAATTCATAACTAATTTCTTTAAAAGTTTCAAAATGTCCTGCTTTTTTTTACCTAAATTGAAAAGAAATCCTGCTTGTGCAGAACTTTTTTGTAATTTTTATGAGTGCCTGTCTACATAGGAGGCAACGAGCAACAGCAACAAGCAATTTTGACAAAATTGAAGCAACTTGGGTGATTTTTCAAAAAGCTTTCCTACATAATGAGAGCAACTTACGACGCAAATTTTCTGCAGAATGCCAAAAAAATGTCAAAATTTGTAAAATTACTTCAACTAAATTAAATGAAAAAACATTCTAATTATATTAAAATTTTAAAATGATCACTACAGACAACAGACAAAATGCTAGTCACACAAAAAAAGCGGTGAACTGTTCAATGATTAGACAAAAAAAATTTGAGGCAACACAGGCAACATAATCAAACTATTTTGATTATGTTGCCTGGTTCCTCAAGTTGCTTGTTGCTGTTGCTTATTGCCTCCTATGTAGATCGCGACTGAAAAGCAGATTTTCTTTAGCAAATTTGGCAGAAAAAAGCATATCTTTTTTGATAGGTTTATCAGAAAAGCAGGACCGACTTCGACTAGGCATTTTCAAAACTTGAATGTAGAACTAGAAGTGAGGAGATTGAGAATATTTTTTTTGAAAAATAGGCTGAACCAATTTTTGTAATCCAAGTTTTTAAAATTTTTTAGTTTTTTTTACCAAGATCGGTGGGGAGCGTGAGGCGTTATCTCGTTATATTGTGGAATTTGGGTTCTATTCGTTAGATCTATGTGACGTCATTCCAGTTCGACAGTGTTACCGTTCGCGTGAGGGTTTTGGTGATTTCTGTTTCTTTTTTGTCGATTGTTGCTTTGCTTTACAGTTTGTTAACCTGTAATGTTTGTGTTTTGATTTTTTTTTATTTTTGATAAAAATTCATTCTTCATTTGAATTTGAAAGTTGTGTTGTGTTTTGAAAATGTTCATGTCGGAAGTGCTGCGATTGTTTATTTTGAATTAATCGTTCGTTTCTTGATTTCAAAAAGTTTTTGTGTTATGATTTATATATTTACGAAGTACTGCGTATGGTTTGTTTGATAATCTTGCGATCCTGTTGAACTGATTTCACGAGGAGTATCCTTTCCACCGGTTGCTCGCTAGAAACCGAAAGTGAAGGTAACGATTGTTCGATTGGTATTTCTATATCGCCTAGAGTATTGTCAAATAACATGTGGACGAATATTGAGAGTTTTTATTTTTCTTATGTACTTATCAGTGAAGATAGTACGATAATTTGCGATTGAATTATTGAACTGCCACTGGCGATAATGTAAAGCTATCAACGAAAATGTATTCCCCCCTCTACTGCAGCTTCTCCTACATTAATTGATTGCACAAGTTGTTTTAAAGTTTTGCAAATCCTGTTTTCTCTACTTTTATCTTGATTTTTTATCGCGGTCCTGCTTTTTTGCTAGAACTGAAATGCTGATTTTTACCTTAATTACCGAAGAAGTCCTGATTTATCTTAAATTGCGAAAACAAAGTTCTGTCCAAGTATTTTTTAAATTGTATAAAGGTCACTTTTTCTGACTCCTTTTTGACAAAAATTAAAAGTTCTTGACAATATGTTTTTTTTTTTTTTTATAAATTTTAATAACAAAGTCGCCTTTTTTCAAACGAAATTGTTCATTCAAAATTGACAGACGCATTTTCGAAGAAATAGTCACTTTTTTCTGACAAAGTTGTGAGTATAAATCCTGTTTTTAAGTCTTGTTTTCTGTTTACAGTTGTATTTTAAAAAGTTCTTACAATTTTTGTCCAAATCGTTGAAAAAAATTCAATGTTTTCGCCAATATTGTCAAAAAATTATCGATTTAGTTAAAATTGTCAATTCCAAGCATTTCCAAAAAACTGTATTTGGTCGAAATTTTCGGATAGTGCTGTTTTCTACGTAAACTGCGATAATTAAGTTCCTGCGTTTTGTTTATTCTAAAGAATTCTTGTTTTTCGTCAAAATAACTGAAAAAGGTACCACCACTGTTTTTTTGTTTTTTTTTTTTGCTAAAATTGCCTAAAACGTTATATTTTTTACAAAAATTATTTTAAAAAGTCGCAATTTTTTCAAAATTGTCGAAATGTTTTCTTTTTTTGCCTAATCTGCCAATGAAAGATCGTATTTTTTTGCCAACAATGTCAGTTTTGCCTTTTTTTAAAATTTTTTCCCACATTCTCTTTGAAAATGTGAACATTTTGGCCCTATCTAAAAAATTTTGCCTCAAATTAATTTGAAACCTCCTCTCCTTCAAATTGAACATCCACGTTCCACGCCCACCTTCTGCTGTCTGGAAAATCAGAAATTTCCATTATATGGCTGGAGACTACAGAACAGCTTAAATACTCTGCAAAATAAAATATTTCAGCTCTTCAAATTTATTTGGTAGTTTTTTGGTCATTTTAACGTTCAGTAATCTAGTGTATTTTCAAACGCTATACTGCTGTATAAATACTGATGAACCCATTCAACTTTCAGATTTCAAGAATCTGTTTGCGATCATTATAAAATCAAAATGACCGGCTACCAGAATCCGTCCAATGATACATTGGTTTTCTACTTTCATGCCGGTAAGCTAATCGATT
Source organism: Planococcus citri (assembly GCF_950023065.1). NCBI lineage: Eukaryota > Metazoa > Arthropoda > Insecta > Hemiptera > Pseudococcidae > Planococcus > Planococcus citri. Next base: position 35,393,842 of record NC_088680.1, read on the forward strand.
TGGCTGCAGTATCTTTTCTGGCTGCTTTGAAGTATCATAAAATAAAGCAGATCCATCGTGGAAACAAAGAAATCGATATTGATTCTTATGAAATGGATCAAATCAGATCGGAGGTGCCTGAAACTATGTGTATTACTGATATGCTGTGTGAATTGTCTGATCGTATAGACAAATCTATAGCTAAGTGGTGGAGATACCACTGGAATCATGTGTTGTTTCGTAATATGCCATCGGATGATATGGTTACATTGTTTGATCGATTGGTATGGCTTCACGATGGCTCAATTAGCTTTAAACAAACGGCTAGAAAATTGTTGGATAGCGATCAATTGACAAATGTGCAGAAGTTTCAAATTGCTTGCACGTATTGTTTCATCGATGATGTGAATCGTCTGAAACAGACATTGTCGTCCGACGAGATACATCTCGCCACCGAATCATTTCGTACGGATGTTGATCCATTCTTGGAGTACTGGTACCGTAAAATACGACGTATGACAGGTTATCTTCATCTGACGAACACTAACATTAATTTCTTTGTCGAGTTGATAAAACCTATCTGTAGAAAATACGTACTATAACCATTGGCCTGTCGTAGAATATTTTTGGGAACAGTCAGTTAGCGAAGAAGAGCGTCTGACGAGAGTTCGAGAAATTATTTACTCGTACGAGTATGGCGTTAGCAACACACCGGCCGATCTGATCTGGCGCTTTCTTCCCAAATTGACTAGCTCACAACTCGATTCGATGATAATAAACGGTGGTTATGAGATTATGCGTTGTTTCGCCGAAGAACCTAACTACATCGAATATACAATATTGACTTGGAAACGTGTGGTGAATTTAATCGATGATGATAATCTTAATTTTATTCTAAACTACGTGACAGACATGCAGAAAAATCGAGATTATGTTAATGGTCTACTCCGCGAAATGTGGCTTTGCATGTCAGAACAACAGAAAAAGTTTGTCGCCAACCAACAAGAATTCGATTATGTGGCAAAGTGGTTTGAACGTTGTGAATATAATTCGCCAAATTATCAGCTGATTTTCGAAGTATTTTTGCTTTGGGGTTCTGAACGTGAGCGTCAACACTACTGGAAAACTAATTGGACTGATTTAGTTATCGGTCAAATGAACAATATAAACAAAGTCGAAGAGATAATGAAAATAATCTTGGGTAGTTATGAAAATATCGCGGTTTTCAAACGCACCGTCATGATCGATTATAAGTCTATTGGAACAGCTTGTGAAAACTTGTTGAGTCAGGGACTTTTCGAGGAATTGCAAAAGTACTTGAATTACTGTACAGAGGATCAGAATGTGATTCGGAATTTGAAAAAGCAAATTATTATGACGATGTGGAAGGATCGCCTGTTTCACGTGCTTTGCGATTGTTGTGCTAACGAGGCTCTTCACGCTGAGTTTGAGTACTTTCTGCGCGACGTATTAACGGTCGACGAAATAAAAGATTTTCAGAGAGATGTGCTTATGGCTAGTTCAAAAAAATCGGAAAAAATGCTGCGAGATGGATTTGTTCACGAACTTATACAATGCATTGAAAAATATGCATCCAGCGAAAAAGATCTGTATACGATAAAGCTACATTTTATGAAATACTCTCACCTCCTCGTACTTCTCGACGATGTAGAAATAAAAATCAAACAGGCTGATTGGGTGCATTTCTTATCTTGGTGTTTGAACGGCGACAAAAGTCTTACCGAGCGGTTTAAATTTTCATTACAGCCTGCCAAAGCGTCCAAGGATGTGGAGATGGGGCAATATTCTCTTTATGAAGCTTTCTGTGATTATTTTTTAAACAACTAGTAAATAATCGAAATATTTGTGCATTTTTTTCGTTTCTAATGTTTTGAGGTTGATGGCTATCCGCCAAAATATAAATTATGATCAATTAGATGTTACTTTTCTGTTATATTCACAAGGCTGAGAAAAACCACAAGGATCCTCGAGGTGGCTCATAAGGTTCCGATGATCTTCACCTATTGAAGGCCTGACCATGTTGAAATGTTAAATGATTGTTCAAAAACGATGAGATAATTTTATAAAATCTTGAGTAAGGAAAGAAATTAAAATTTTTCGGTCGTTGCATCGACTTTTTTTTCTAATTCAAAAAATTCTACTGTTCAAAAGTCACTTAAATGTCTGGACCCTGGATTTCAAATAAGTGTAGAAACTTTGTTAGAGGTTACGTCATTACGTGAAATTTTTTGGCAATCGTCTCGGTTTTTTTTTTTTTTGAATGAAATGATGGAATGGGACAGAGAGGGGCGGGGAGCTTGAAATCTTATGCACCTTCATGCAGAAAAATATCAAAAAAATCTTCTATTAGAATATTTTTAAAATGTGGGACACGTTGTAGACTTGATTTTTGGGGTGAGGGAGTAAATGTGACGTCATTGGCACGGCACGAAATGTCATTTTGGGAGTACGAAAAAAGCGCGAATTTAGCTTTCTTGATTTCAGTGGACACGGGTGGCTGCACTTTTAATCGCGTGAAATTTTTAAAGACATGTTATAAATGAGGATGTTTATTTGCATAAATTACCACACATTGTTTCTTACGTTTGATTTAGGGTACCTACTTAAGGAAATGGGCTTTCAACTTATTTTACAACACATGGTTATCCGCATTCGGACCGTTCACCGTATTGTTTTACAATTCGTTATTATTGAATGTCTCGTCCCTTATACGAATATAAAGAAATTGAAAAAATCATAAGTGTGAACATTTAATGAGGATAGGTATATCTTTGTAAAATAATGCCTTATTGAAGGTTTGGTGTAGGTTTGATTAACATTAACAAAAATAATGATTAACCAGTACGAAATTGATTGGGATCGTTTCGATTTCAGATTTAACCGTGGTGACGTCCTTGTCTGCAAACGATGGCAACCAACAACAACCCGGTCCATCAAAATGAAAACAAATTGGTTTTCTACTCGAGCTTTGAGGGCACGTTGCAAGAGTTGGCTTGCAAGGTCGTATCAATTTCATGTTATTGTCAGATGGAAAAATCCAATTGTAGCGGTATGCCATCCGAAATTGAGGCGTTGCCTACAGTTATCCGAGAAATGATCCAAAAATGGATCCCAGTGGTAAAGAGAGCACTCATGGAATGGGACTATATTCATGAAACGATTTTTTCGCATCGCAAAGACAAGAATTTCGCGATCGATTTTGTGAGTTTCATATCATGGGAGGCTCATGGACAAATCAACGAAGAAAAAACGGCTGTAAATTTAATGGAGTGCGATAAGTTGAGTCAAATGGAGAAGTATCGATTAGCGTGTATCTACTGTTTGGTCGACGACGTCAAAAAATTATGGCCGATGGAGACAGATGCCGATCATCTGCTGATTAAATACTGGAATTATCGCATGAGTGGCCAGCAGTTCACGTTTGAGGTGGATCCAGAGTGTAGCTGTGTCGAGGCTTCTTTGCTGATGCGCACCCGTAATTTATCGGCGTTCGAGTATCTATGGGGATTTTTGACAGACGACGAACAAGTCTGGAGTGTTACACATATACATAATGACTATTTTATTAAATGCATGTTGCTTAAATTAAGCGAAAGTCAACTGGAGCGCGTGTTGATATCAAATGCCAGCTATGTTTTCTCCACATTGAGCATGGTTGAGTCGAAGATTTTGGCAGTTTCATTGTGGGATCATGTGAAGAATATAATTACCCCAGATGCTTTAAATCCAATCTTCCTCGAATTTTTGAATTGCTTGCGCAGTGAAGGGATGGCCTACGACATATGGATGAGAGCGCCGGAGATGTTGAAAAATCATGTACTGGCGAATAATTTTAAAGATCTATTGAACTCTTCAACGAAAGACGAGAGATTGTTCCTTCACTTGTTGTTAATGGCTGACGTCGAAACTAGAGAAATAATTTGGCTAAAAAAGTGGAAAGATATTATCGTTGATGTGTCTCTCAGCTATTTGCAACAGATCATGAAATTGTGCCTTGGCAGTGAGGATGAAGTAGCATCATTCAAGAGAACTCATTTGAGTAATTATCCCTTGATCAAAAAGTACTGTGAAAGCATGATATTGTACGGCCATTTCGATAAAATGAGCGAATTTTTTCAGTTCTCTTCCAACGATCCTGAGATTATTTTCAATCTGAGAAAAAATGTATTGAAATCGCAATATCTACTGGATGAGTATATCAAAGTCCGGCGTTATACGGACATGGATTCTTTATTAACGTTTCTCAGAGAGACATTTCCTGATACAAATGAGCGCAACGAGTTTGAAAGAAATCTAATCTTGAGCGATGAATCGTCGATTTATTTTAGATCGGTTATCCAGAATGATTGGTATTTGATTTTTGGGGTCAAACATTTTGTCTGCAATATTCTTTCTTCCGATGCTGATATGGCCTCGGCTAAAAGCATGTTATTGGTGCTGAATTATGAGCTTTTGGTGTCGAACGATTTTTCATGGTCGAGCTCTCGCAGCGATTTCATCAAGTGGTGTCTGGACGACGATGATGATGCTTTGGATAACTTCAAACGATCTTTACCTACGAGTCAGATTTTCTACACGATGTTTGAAAAATGTGCTCTGGAATTGAAACAATGGCTGGATAGAAACGTCCCTTTAGCTGATGAACGCGTTTCGATCAGTTACTCTCGTTCGGAGCCTTTTTTTTTCAGTTTGACCGGGTTCCTCGAGTGGGTTTTCCCCACGAAGAAAGCAATGCTGTACTTCAAGTTTGATAAATTGTTGTTGTATTTTAGTGTAGAGCAAATGAAATCGATATTCGAGATAGATGACCAGACGTTCATCGATCATCTTCTATGCTGGCTTTTAAATGACGATAAAGCACTAATAGAAAGTTTCAAGAAGTTTCTAAGATATGAACATCACTAGATGATGTGCTCTTGTTCACGTATACGAGAGCATAGATCCCAAGAGTAGATTTCTGAAGCGTCTTCATGTCGTTTGAATGTGAGAAAACGAAAGCAACGATCCTGATATTCTTCGTATCGTGCAAATTTGCAAAAGCAGAGAACCACCTTCAAATAATACCAACTTATTGTACATACCTACTCGTTGCTTACTTATTCATAATTTTATTTTTTGGTTATTGGTTTTGAATTTTTAAACGTATCATGTCTTATTCACAATTTCGTTTCAGTTCTTTCGTTTCTTGCAAGAAGAGCGGATCTATTTTTTGTCGAAATTATGAACACTTTGTTTTTTTTTCCTGAAATTTTTTATGGTATCGATGCGTTGAAAGTTTTGATACCTATTGTATGTTTCAATTGTTTCACGCATGAGGCTTTTAATTCCGTTCTGGTTATGCTGAAATTAATTTACCTTTGTGTGTTTTTGTATTAAATAATCATTTGATGTACAAAATAAATGGCAAACAAATTTCGTAGGTACTTGTTTTCTTGAATTTATTTAAAATTTTAGTAGGTATTCAATTTATGATATTTTGCACCTTGAAAGACAGATTTAGGATAACCATGAGTTCATATTTTGTATGTGCCTATCTGATATATAGCTACATTGATGAGTTGCCTAAAATATTTCCGTAATTTCAATAAAATTATTTGCAATTATTGTTTTCTCTGCATAAAATTTCGGACACGGAGGAAATTGTGGATACGTAATTCAATGAGTAAATTTTAGCATCTACCTGTTCTACCATCTCTACCAATTGTGTAACTTCATCAATATTCTTACATGTTCGGTTTAAAAACTCCAGTTTCATAAACGACGGTTCTTGAAGTAAAGATAAACAGTCAATCAGCTGATTAGTTGGTTGGTTAGGTACATGTACAGCTGTACTTGCACGTATTGACGATTTCTTGTCGTTGTCAAGCACGTAAAATGGAATACATATAATAGATTTTTCATGCGAATTCCTACTTATACAAGGTAGGTATCTAACAGGTAGTGAAAGTACATATTATAGTGATTTTACAAATGAGTAGTAAAAGTAGTGAAAGAGTAGTGAATTTTGTTAAAAAGGTAGTGAACATTTTTTTCCTACTAAGTATTCATTTTTGTTCCTAACCTAAAAAAGTAGTGAAAAAATTAAAAAGTTCAAATACGTTCTTTTTTCTCGATCATCGACTTTTTTAAAGCATGAATTACACATTAATTCAAGAAATGTTCAAAGTTTGAATCAGAAAAATTAACTCCTCTCTGCACGAAGACACTTTTTTTACTTTTTAAAACAGAAATTTTTGAAAGCGTTTGGCTTCGTTTCGCTCGGGCTCTTTTGTTTTTTTTTTTCAATTTTGAATTTAAAAAAAAAAAAAACATAATTTGATTGAATTTTGAAATTTTGATTTAATCATCAAACAAAAAAACATCGTTTTTTATACCTCTCGAAATACTGATTTTCGAGAGCTTTTGTCTTCGCTTTGCCAGGGCCAGTTTGTTTCTTTTTTCTGCAATTAATGAATTTCAGACTTGAGGAAAAATATTATGTAAAATTATATTTTTCAAATGACAAAATTGTTATTTTATCTCTTACTTATTAAAATTCACCGTTTCATTTCGAAAAAGTGGTATAATTTTATTCCCCAGAATAATGTTGTTCAAACTTTCATTCAAATTTTGGAATATTTTTTAAAAATTTGTTGTTGAAAAAAGTTTTTTATTCGCCCAATTTTATTACATTAGCAATATACCTTGAAGGTGAAAATGAAATCAAAAATTGAACTGATAGAAACAATATTTTCATTTCTACATTCGGTTGCTTGAAAAAAATCTCGGGATGTTTGAAGACATCAGAATAGCGAGAAATTCTATTGTAAAATTTTGCCTCGCCCCCCCCCCCCCCCATTTGTACAGTTTTTTAAAAATAATTTTGATTGAAATTTAAAAAAATATGCTTTGTATACAAATTTTCTTCCAATTTCTTTTTTTTTTTTTTGAAAATTTTCCTGTGAAAAATTTGATTTTGTTAATTTTTTTGTGTGTGGGGAGAAGAGGGGTCGAGTGGATAGCTTCTTGAAAATTTGGTTGAAAAATAGTAATGAAAAAAATGGTAAAAAAGTAAGTAGTGATTTTTTCAACAAAAAAAAATCCGTTAGATACTATGACTTACCTACTTACTTGCCAACCCCTGTTAAGTACTGGGTTGTACAAAAACGTGTTTTTTATTTTGTTTTGAAACAGTTTTTTTCTCTTGTATAAAACTATGTGTTTAAAATGTGCTTTAAACACAAATTTATTTGTTTTGGGTTCACCAGTCATTAATTTTCAAGATGTGACGTCATAAAATAGCTATAAGGCTAAAGAAATGTTGAAAAATTGAAATCAAAACACAAAATTCGTTTTTATAAATACAGTTAATTCAACCATTTTTTTTCAACGAAAAACAAAAAAAAACTGTTTTAAATGTCTTTTTTTGATTAACGCCGGTTTGTTTTAAACTTGTACAACCCTGGTATACTACTGTTTCTGGCTCTTTCAATTTCAATGTTGGACAATCTGGGGACTCGGTTTTTTGTGTGAGGGGAGGGGGGGGGGAGATAACAACTATGGGTAGATCTGACGGCATTGACGTGGTACGAAATTTCATTTTGGGAGTACGAAAAACCACGAATTTAGCTTCCTAGACTTGGACACCCTGATTCTTGAACAGGGCTAACTTCTTTTTCTCCTCAGGCAGGAAGTGTTTTTTTTTCTTCGATTGAGTGACAGTCTCTCAATTTAATGAGTTCGGAAAGTTTTCCTCGTATGCTTTGGTATTCGTGAAAACTGTGTAGTCTATTCGTGTATTGTGTTCATTTTTAATTTATCCGTCGCGTCGTGTACATATGTATTTTCAATTAACCGTAATATTTCCGGTGTCGGTGTATAGATGTTTCTGTGATTAACTTCTCAAGAATCACGCTGGTCGTCCGTCATCAACAACGATACTAATCATCTTATTCCCTTATTTCGATTACAGAATTGGCCATCATCGTTAAAACCTCGGATTCTGCAGTAAAGCTGAAAATGCCCAAAGTGAACAACCCCAGCGTCGCCAAAAGTTTGGTCTTATACGAGGATCCAGCCACTTTGCAACAACTCAGCGCCGTCATCGTATCCGCTGAGCTTTGGCGAACGCAAATCGTATCAGATGAAGCTGTCGTTCGTCCTTTGAAGAAAGCCCTGCCATCTGTGACGACCTGTATACCTGGCGTAAAAACTAAATACAAAGAAATCATCGACAAATACGTCCAGCCAGTTCGACAAAGTTTAACCGACTGGCTGCCTTTGCACTTTCCGCGAGCTTTTCTCGCTCACGAATACGAATACAACGTTTTAAAGAAATACTTCGATCTGATTTCTTGGCAGTCTGATGGCTCCATTCATTACGAACGAACAGCCAAAGCGTTCATCGAGTGTCAGCGTCCTGAGCTGAGCATTATGTGTAAATACAAGTTAGCTTGTATGTATTGTTTCGAAGAAGATATTCAAGAGCTGTATCCCAAGTTACCGAAAATCTACCACGAACTCAAGACCGTTTTCTACATAAGTAATAAATTCTTACGGTATTGGGATTGTCGTATGGCTAACTCGCAACTGCAGACTGGAGGTTCCATGGAGATCGAGCTGTTCAAGAAACTAAATCCGAAAACTTGGTCTGCCTGGTTATATTGCTGGACGCGTTTATCCAACAAGGCGCATAAAATCGAGCAAATCGTAGACCTGATGGAGATAAAATACAGTAGAAGTTTGCATCCCTACGTGAGATTTTTACTGCCCATGTTGAATAACAGCCAATTGATGACGGTGCTGAAACGTTGTGGTAAGCATTTATTCAGCATCTTGGCTCGTACACCGGATAGTGTGAAATTCGCGTTGCAGACTTGGCATTACTTGAAGGATTTCGTACCTGGGAGTATTTACGTGAAGATATTCGAGAATATTCTAACCTCGGATTTGGACCTAAACGCGATTCAAGCGGTATCGGCCACCGAAACCTTTAAATCGTCTTATTTCCTCAACCTCGATAACTTGGCGAACGTGAATGTGTCTTCTCTTCTGTACGAAATTTGGCTCGATAGTCCGGATCGTTTGAAGAACCATTTGATCGTCGAAAACAGCGCCAAAGATACGATACTCGAAATGTTGACCGATATGGATAACATGTTTACTATCGGTACAACGTCTCGTGATTTACGCCTTATGCTCGATTTACTCTCACGTAGAAGTTATCTCGAAAATGGACCATTTTGGCGTAAGAATTGGGATCACGTGATCAAAGGAGCGAAACTGACTGACGTAGATGAAGCGATGAAATTATGCTTCAAGAACGATAAAGAAATCGCCAAGTTCAAGCAAACTCAAATGATCTCCCAATCGAAAATCTCCTTTTACTGCAACGCGTTAGCCTATCAAGGATGTTTCGACATGTTGAACGATTATTTCACCTTCTGTACGTCTGATCGAACCGTCTTAGCCGAGTTGAAGAGAAATATCGTACGAGATAATAAAACGATGATAAAATTTCTCCTATCTTGCTGTCACGATGCGGATAAAATGCGAGCTTTCGACGATTTCATCTCCGATTTGTACCAGACACCCGAAAGTCGACAAAAATTGAAATATCAAATGATCACCGATGTGAGTAGCTTCGAATGTCTGCTACATTGGATACCGTACGGTGCTCTGAATCAAATCAAGAAGCTGGTTTGTTTATTTTTAACTAGCGAAACCCAAGTGCAAATTGTCAAGGAGAATTTGCTCGAACGTTGTCGCAGTGTTTTGAGCAAAGGTGGATTTTCTTCGTTCAACCAGCGAAATTGGAACGAATTTTTATTATGGTGTTTGAACGATGATCAAAAACAGCTCGCGATGTTCAAACAGTCGTTACCTGTTAAGGATATTTTTCGTGCTGTGTTCCTGAAATGTGTGAAAAAGATAGATTCCTGTTTGAGTGATGTTGTGTTTTCACGACTTGATTGCATCGATGTGATCGATAAACTTGGGAAAAAACGATCCTCGGGTGATTCGAAGAAGAAACAGTCCGCAGATGATTCGAAGGAGGAACAATCCGCAGACGATTCGAATAAAGACAGGGCAACTGATGCTGATACCGATGTTGCTCGCCAAGCTGCAGACGATGATTTGGAAAAAGATTGGAGCGAGATCATTCTAGACAAATATGGTTTTGTCGATGATGTTATCGATGATTTTCAGAAATTGGGTAATTTCTTATTGTGGTATTTCAACGATAAATCCAAAGCTGACGAGTTCAAGGCGACCAGATTCAAGAAACGAAATGTTGTACGCAAGGTGTCCGATTTCAAAAACGATGGCCTTATGTTGGTCGTACTTCATTGGGTTTTTAATCGAAATTTAGCACAGATCGATGCTTTTGAAGTACCGGTTTAATTTAATTTTATAAATTTTTTTATACTATTCATTACTCTTGAGATCATGAGGTGTCGATTAGAATGGTCCTGTTTGATGAATCAGTCCTCGGGTTCATTTTTTGGATTCAAAAGTCTATTGCGTGATCTCGAAATCTCGGAAGAAAATGAGGTGTAGATTTTCATCTTTATTGAAGAAGAAAAAAAATACATTCTGCTAGTTAAAAGTATTTGTTGAAAATTTTGTTTCCGTTTTTCGATCAATTTACTTAATCTTTTTGAGATGCTCTATTATATTTTTTTGATAGATTATTTTCTTTTTAATAAATGCCTACCTGAAAACAGAATTGCCGGTGGTTATTTTTTAATTTGCTAATCACATTTTTGAAATGGTTTACGAGTTTGAAATTTGTTTTCTTTGGAAGATTCCTACTTATTTTACGTTGTTATTTTGCTCATAATTATTCCATTAAAATGTAGATGTTTGTTTTCAAAACGAAGTGATAATTGAATATGAATATATTTTTGTAAAATATTTGGTTGTGTTGTTCAGAATTGAGTTTTTAATTATAGCTTTGCTGTTTCTGTATTTTATATTTTCATCGAGTACCTACCCAGAGATGTTCGGAAATGAATTATTGTTATACCTATGTTTACCTACTTAGAATTGGTCAATTTTTTTCTGAGGAATTGCATTTTCCTCTGACAGCTGCATTGCCCATACTTACTCTCAATTCTCTCTCCTTTTTTTTCTCAACAGCTGAATGTCGAATGTCGAATATTATTGTACTTACTTACTGCAACGATTTTGAGATTTTTCAAGCCGGTAGAAATTCTTAGACATGGCGAATTTTATATTTTTTGCGCCTTCCAATAGGATAAAAATTGCCGTATCCCTATCCCTCCAGAAAAGTCCGTTCCCCTGATTTTAATTCATTTCCAGAACTTAAGGACAAATTTTACTTCTTTGAAGTGTACATTTTTGAAAAAGAAAAGAATAGAAAAGAAAAAATAGACAAAAAAATAAATTCTTAAGTGACAAATTCATCAGGATCGATTTTTCACTAGGTATGCTTTTTTCATTCTTGAATTTTTATGGCTATGAAATATTGAAAAGAATTCAATGCAACTTATAAATGTTATGTACATTTGAAATCTGATCTAATTGAGGTAGAAAGCAGATGATTGAATTTTCATCGCATTTTCTGTTTTCCCAATCGTTTGATGGAAATTGTTTTTTCCCCTGAAGAATCCAAATAAAATTGTAGCTAGTCCTACGAACTCGTATCAGATGTGCTCGGGACAGTTTTCTTCAATTTAGGAACCGAATATTTAATTCAATCCGTATATTCCTTCAACAATTAATTTTAATTTGAAAAAGAAAAACGAAAAATGTAATTTGCTGTTTTATTTAAAAGACTGAAAGAACCGGTCGAGGAGACATAATGTGGGTCCTCTAAAATAAATCTTGAACTTGAATCGACTTTTAAATACATATGCAGAAGCGAAATTTAATCATTCACTCGAGCTGTAAATTTCGGGCAAGAAACGAGATCAACGATTTCAAATACATATGAAATCATCATATAGGTAGATAAAAATTATGAAATACAGCTCGCATAATTATGTAGGCACTACTACTAGGTAGTAGGTAGGTGTAGGTACATACGCAAGCATTCATGCGAATGCGAAACCCCTCTTCATGAGAATTAGGATCAAAATTCATATTTTATAGGAGTTAGAAGCACTACACTCTGAGACTGAGAGAAAATGAATAAAATTTAAAAATTATATCTCGTATTGTTGTATGTATGTGCGTTCGTTAAGTCTAAGTGACGTTAAGTAATTACACTTTTGACAGTGTTACCACTCGCGTGAACGCATCGTGAACGTTCTGCTGATTTCTGTTTCTTTTTGTCTATTATTGTTTGTTCATTGTTGATGTTGACCTGAAGTACACATTTTTGTGATTGTGTTTCATGTGTTTACTGTTTGGATTTTGATAAAAATTTATTCGAATTCGAAATTTTGTGTAGAAAATGTTCATGTCTGAAGTACTAAGATTGTTTATTTTGAAGTAATGGTTCGTTTCTTGATTTCAAAAAGTTTGCGTGTTGTGATTTAATATACGGATTATTGCGACTGCGTATGATTTGCAATCCTGTAGAACCGAGTTGATAAGAACAATTAGTGTCCATTTCACAGAATGTTCGTTAAAAATTAAAAGTGAAGGTAATTGTTCTATTGGTATTTCTAGGTACATATTTCTATCGGCTAGAGTGTTGTGAAATAAAATATGGACTTATTGCTATCAGTGGAGATGATACGGTATTTTGAGATTGAATTATTGAACTGCCATTCATTCATTCAGACAGAAATGGCGGCCGTACTACAATGCATGTAACGCCATAAATGTAAATGTACCTCTCCCCCCCCCCTGGAGCTTTCCGTTGATTGATTGATGACACAGAGTGTTTGACAGTTCTGCTGATCCTGTTTTTTCTAGCCTACTTCTATCTTGATTTTTTTATCGTGGTCCTACTTTTTTGCCAAAATATCCAAGAAATTCTGATTTTTACCTTAATTGTCAAAAAAGTCTTGCTTTATCCTACTCGTATATTGTCAACAAAATTATCTAAACGTACTCAGTTTTCTTTTATTGCAAAAATAAAAAAGTCACTTTTTTGAAAATTGTACAAAAAACCTGTTTTTGTCATGATTGATAAAAATATGCGTTCTGGCAAGTGAAAAGGCCACCTTTTTGTTTTTTGACAAAATGTTAGAATAATTGTGATCTGTCACGAGAAAACCAACTTATGTAGTGTCCAAAACGTAAATTTTACAGGAAGGGCATTTGAAGTTTTGAGTCTATGTATCAGGCGATCTAAAATTTGTAGGTCCGTGAAACTTGCACCACTTTTGGCCCCCATGAGTACCAACATAACCCGATATTTTTTTTTCAGAATCATCACATTCAAGGTTGCCAAGTCCAATAATCGAAATTTCCCATAATCGATTTTTTCGATTTTTTTGAATTTTTTGCCAAAAATGTTGCAAAAACTACCCGAGTATGAATTATTAATGAAGAATAAGTTATTATTATTAAATTCTTCACGTTTCTTAACAAATTTGTTCAAGGTGAAAAGAGTTGATTTTTCCAGAGTGAACCTCATTCAAATTTCAAAAAAACGGCCTAAATCCTACAAATATGAGCCGATATCCACAAAAATTTGCATGTTGACTCCCCGGGACATACATTTCGAGAAAATGAAAGAAAAATTTTTTTTCATTTTTTTTGTAGTTGCTCAATTTTTTTGACCTTAAATTTAGGGTCAAAAGAATCGTTCGCGAACGTTTTTAGCACCGCAGGCAGATTCAGCACCCTGGGCTGAGTACTACCAATATCCACCATAAAAAATATCGATTTTTTGGACACTAAGTTGGTTTTCTCGTGACAGATCACAATTGAATAATAATGGTGAATAAGTGATTGTCTTTCTCCCTTTCCCATTCCTGTGAACCCTCCTTGAAAATGTTTCTAACTACCCTCATTTTCGTCACACGTGAAAAAAAAAAAACGATCTCTTTTAGTTTTGTCTCCAAATCGTAAATACGAGAAGCCGAGGTGCTTCACAGTCCTCAGAAAGTGCTGTTTTCTGCCTAGGCTGCCATAAGCCATAAGAGATCCTGTTACTAGTACCTAACTACCTACTGTTTTTTACCAGAATTATCTAAAATGTATTTTTTTAAGACACGAAAAATTATTTTTTTAAATTCGTACTTTTTGTAAAAATTGTCAAATACATAATTCTATTTCGTCAGCAAAATCTTTAGTGACTCGTAAATGGCAAAATTGTCAAAAAGCCCTTTTTTCTGCCTTATCAGCCAATAAAAAATTGTGTTTTTTTTGCCAACAATACCGGTTTTGCTATTTTTTTCAGCTTACTCTTTTACTTAATGTGCAAACATTTTGACTAATAGAAAATGCTGGCTCAAATTAATTTGAAGCCCCCTCTCCATCAAGTAGTATACATACAGTCATACACCCGCCCCACCACTATGGGCCAGGAGACCCCCTAAAACGGGCGTAATTCAAAATTTTATCCCAGTAATGAGTATAGATATATATAAGAAAAAGTCATTGACTTTTATGTTTTTGAGGTCGTAAAATCCGAATTTGGTAAAATTTTTCTCATTGGGTGGGGGGTGAGACGTTAAAGAGAGGGGGAGAAATGAAAAATTTGAGCATATCAACGTGCGATACATCGATATGTATGTTTTTGAGATCGTAGAATCCGAATTTGATAATATTTTTTTCGTGGGAGGAGGGGTGAGGCGTTAGAGGGGGAGAAATGAAAATTACTTTTTCCAAAATTAATTTTTCAGAATGCCCGTCTTTTACATATTAATGTTGATTTTCGTGTTTTTATAAAAGTAGTCAAAAATACGCGGAATTCGACGGTATTCAATAACTTTTATAAAAACACGTAAATCAATATTATGTAAAAAACGGTCACTTTGAAAAATTAATTTTGGAAAAAGTAATTTTCATTTCTCCCCCTCTAACGCCTTACCCTTCCACCCCACGAAAAAATATTACCAAATTCTGATTCTACGACCTCGAAAACGTACATATCGATGTATCCCACGTTGATATGCTCAAATTTTTCTTCTCCCCCTCCAACGCCTCAGCCCCCCACTTAACGAAAAAAATATTACCAAATTCGGATTCTACGACCTCAAAAACCTAAAATTCAATGACTTTTTCTTATTTATATATCTATACTAGGATACAATTTTGAATTACGCCTGTTTTAGGGGGTCTCTTGGCCCATAGTGCGCGCCCCCCACCTCCACCTTCTGCTGTCTGAGTATAATTGATGTTAGAAGGGTCTGGAAAACGGGGAAAATTATTAACTAATTACTTGTGAAATCCATGGACAAGGGGATTTACGTGCTTGTGCTGATTTTGGACCAATGAAATGTGTCATCAGTGAGGTGGGTTACTCATACAAACATTCGTAAATCTCATTCATACTTGCATAAGTTAATTTGGACAAACTAAATGGGTCTTTTTGAAAATCTGGAATTTCCATTGTATGACTGGAAGCTTCAGAACGGCTTTGAATCACTTCCAGTCGACTCTGCGAGTTAAAATCAGGGTATACCCAAAATGGTTTCAACTTTTTCAAACTTATTTGGTAGTTTTATTGGAATTTTAATGTTTATAAATTTTTTAGAGGCTCCAGACCGCCTGAAACCATTTGAAAATGAAGTACATCTACATACCCAGATTTCTATGTCAATTTGGTGAAGTTTTGATTTTTTTCACATAGGACATAGGTACCTATTTTTCTGGCTAAATTTGATTTTCAGAAATTCACCTCAGATAGAAAGCTGAGCTTTGGCGCATGAGGTTTTGAGTGGATTATTTTCCCATTAGGTATTATGTATTAGTATGTATAGGGGTACCACCCGTGTTGGTCGGAAAAATAGTCAGAAAACAAGCGAATCTTCGCTTTATCAAAAATATTGTTTAAATTGATCCGAAAAATAGGATTTTGCTGTGTTAGCTTTTGAGTGGCAGCTTCAGTACTTTTTGAAAAATGCATTAGAAAACGATTGTGGTGTATTTCGAGTATATCTACCTATTTACGCTATATTGCTGTACATACTGATGAAACCATTCAACTTTCAGATTTCAAGAATCTGGTTGAGGTCAAACATTAAAATCATAAAATCAAAATGAGCGACGACCAGTCTCCGTCCAATGGTACATTGGTATTCTACCTTCAGCCCGGTAAACTAGTCGATTTGGCTGCGGTATCTTTGCTGGGTGCTTTGAAACATCATAAAATAACGCAGTTGCATCGTGGCAACAATGAAATTAACATTAATACTTCGGAAATTGATCTAATCGGCGGGGAGTTGCCTAAACCTATTACTAATAAATTGCGTAAATTTCCTGATCGTATGGACAAATGTATAGCAAAGTGGTGGAAATACCACTGGGAACAAGTGTTTTTTCGTAGTATGCCGTCAAATGATATGATTACATTGTTTGATCAGTTGGTATGGCTTCACGATGGCGTCGATAGCTCAATTAGTTTCGAACAAACGGCCAGAAAATTGATAGATTGCGGTATATTGACAAATGTGCAGAAGTTTCAAATTGCTTGCACGTATTGTTTCATCGATGACGTGAATCTTTTGAAAAAAACAATGTCACCCGACGAGATACGTCTCGCCACCGGATCATTTTGTACGGATGTTGATCCATTCTTGGAGTACTGGTGCTGTAAAATACGACTTATGACAGGTTTTAGTTTTCTGACGAACACGAATATTAATTTTTTGAGCGAATTGATACAACCTGACTGTAGAAAATATTATCACCATTGGCCAGTTGTAGAATATTTTTGGAATCAGGTGTGCAATGAAGAAGAGCGTCTGAGGACAGCTGAACGGATTATTTATATTAGCAGTAGGAGCACAGCCGAGCTGATGTGGCATCTTCTTCCCAAATTGACTAGCTCACAACTCGATTCGGTGATCAGGGAGGCTGGTTGTGAGATTACGTTACATTTGGCCAACGAGTATAACTATGTCGAATACGAGTATGCAATGTTGGCCTGGAAACGTGTGGTGAATTTAATCGATGATTATGATCTTAATTGTCTTCTACGTTTGGTGACTGACATGGAGAAAAATCGAGATTATGTTGATGGTCTACTCCGTGAAATGTGGCTGTATATGTCGAAACAACAGAAAAAGTATATCGCCAATCAACAAGAATTCAATTATGTGGCAAAGTGGATTGATGAATATGAATATAATTCGCCAAATTATCAGCTGATTGTCGATATATATTCGCTTTGGGATTTCGAACGTAGGCGTCAATACTGGAAAGCTAATTGGACTAATTTAGTTATCGGTCAAATGAACTATGTAAACAAAGTCGAAGAAATAATGAGGATATTTCTAGGGAGTGATGAAAATATCGCTATTTTTAAACGCACCGTCATGATCGATTATAATGCTATCGGAACAGTTTGTGAAAACCTGTTGAGTTGGGGAGATTTCGAGGAATTGCAACACTACTGGAATTTTTGTACAATAGATCAGGATGTAATTCGAAATTTGAAAAAGCAAATTATTGAGTCAATGCCGAAGGACACCATGTTTCATGTTCTTTGCGATTGTTGTGAAGACGAGAGCCTTCACGCTGAGTTTGAAAACTTCCTGCGCGACATATTCACCGCCGATGAAATTAAAGATTTTCCGAAGAATGTGCTATTGGCTAGTTTGGAAAGAATGGAAGAAATGCTACGCGATGGTTCCGTCCACTTACTTATGCAGTGCGTTGAAAAATATTTATCCACCGAAAAAGATCTGTGCACGATAAAGCTGCACTTAATTAAATATTCTCGCGAGCACCACGAAATTGCCATGAATATCGAACTGGCTGATTGGATGGATTTCTCGTCTTGGCTTTATGAGGGCAACAGCAGTTTTACAAAGCGGCTTAAAACTTTATTACAACCTGACGAAGCCGAAGTGTTCGATGATGTAGAAATGGAGGAGCCTTCTCTTTATGATTATTTCTGTAAAAAAATTTAAATCAACGAGTAAAAAATCGAAATATTTGTGCATTTTTGGTTACATTGTTTTGATAATTTCCGCATATATTTTTGATTTGTTTAGTTTTCGTTTAGTACATTAATGATCGTTACAGCCTTAATACGCTTATGTATGAGTTCATTGAACTCATTTACAAATATTTTTCATCGTGATTTTCATGTTCACGCTAAATAAAAATTGTATATTCGTTGTTCTTTGATTGTTGAATATTACCTACGACATTTTTATGTCGATTTCCTGACAGTGTTCTCAGAGGGGAGGCATATGCGAAATGATCTTGGTTTTTTCGTTGGAACTCCTTCTTTGGAAAAAATGACTGATTGGTTAAACATTCGCATTCGGTTTATTTTTGCATAAATTCGTGTTTTGAAAATATTTTCTTCTCATGTATTTTGCATTAATTACTACATTTGTCAACACGTCGAATGATATCGGTTTCTAAAACCGAGAAAATATTTTGGGAGTACGGTAATGTCAATTATTTTAGTCATTAATGCCAATTTCCAAAAATCGAAAAAAGTACCCAAAGGCATACTGTAGATATCAATTTTTTTTCAAGTTTTTTAAATTGGCAATAGAGTCCAAGAAATTGACATCATTGTTATTTATAATATTCTCTCAGTTTCCGAAAATATATTTTTGAATGTTATAGCATAAGTAATTCCAAATTACAAATTTACCTACCTACCCTAAAATGAGTCATTTTCAAATTTTTAACCGTTCACGTCAGATCTCTAAAGGAGATTTTCGATTTTGGCGGTAAAAGCCCAGGTCGACGCAGAATTTTGAATAATATTTTTAGAACCGAGACACTATTAGAAAATGTCCATCTTCGAAGAACCATGTCCCATATTTGTGCTGCAAGGGCATCTCTGGAGCTAGAATTTTTTCTGTATTTCTTTCAACTTAAAACGAAGGTATCGGCTAAAGTTGTTCAAAATCACTTATTTTTATGTACATTTACTTATTGCCGAAAATTAAAATTTTATCTTTTTAAGACCGGTTTTAGAAGCTAAAATGCGAGTGGTTTCTAATCAAGTGACAATTAGTGCAGATGCACTGCTTAGTGATTACTTTTATTGAAAAAATTAAGAGACTATGATATTACAGGTAGTAAATTCATCCATGCACTCGTATACCATTGTGTACATTGAAATGAGAATTCCTAACATATGTAAGTACAAATATGTTGCGTGAAATGTGAAGAAATACTCCAAAGTCCCAGTGTTCTGCTTTCTAAAAGTCACGTTGATGAAGTTGAGTGATCGGAGAAAAGAAAATAGGTGGAAGTACAGATGATCGTTCGTAAGCAGACGACTCGACTCGATCTGAAGAGACCAGTCTGACCAGTGGAGGTACTTTTGTTCTATCTCCTTATTTTACTGTTCCATCTAGTCAGTTCATTTTTTTTTTTTTTTTTTTTTTTTGCCAATCCTGCTCCTATTTTCTTTACGAGTCTACACTTCTACAGTCTGTTACTGATTCTAGTCATGCACGTGCTGTGTAGAAAGATTCAACGATTTGTGTTCAAATTTTTTCAAACATCGAACTCAATTTGTATTTTTTATATCTATGTATTACATTTACTGAGCAACATTTGTCTTGAGAGGTTTTGGAGTCTGCAATATTCTGAAGTCCTGACGATATTTTTCGTCATATTAAGTAAGTCGATTTTTAAGTATTTTTCATCATATATACTTTGGTGCTCATTTGAAGCAGAGATTGTATCCTGCTTGTTAGTTATTAGTGGTTCGATTGATAAAAATCCTTCAAAACCAGTGAATATTTTCATTTCATTTTGGATCTCCTCCTTCATCAGTCGGAACCGTTCTGTCGATGTAGTCTAAAACATTATTTATATGAAAGAAAAAAAATTGAAACAGAATTGTCTTATTATTTCATTTGTAAATATTATTCTGCGTCTTTGTCCACATTTTGCATTGCTTGTCGTAAATAAATTGAGCACGATATAATAATTTGATAGATTACGCCAAAAATACTTTTTTTTTCAAGATTGGTAGAAGATGCATTTTGGCCTTTAAAAAGTTGTAAGTTTTTTCTAAATTGTAAAAAAGTCACTCTTTTGACAAAATTATCAGAAGAAATCCTGTTTTTGTCAATATATTGACGGAAAATTCCATTTTTGCCAGAATTGTCAAAAAGTCCTAATTATTTTGTAAATTGTAAAAAAGCCACTTTTGGCAAAATTATTCGTAAAATCCCATTTTTTTTCAAAATTGACAGAGAGAGACAATTTCGACGAAATTGTCAAAAAGTGCTGATTTACTGAGAGCTTTCTTAGTCAATTTGGTAAGATTTCAATTTTTTCAAATAGGACCTATTTTTTTGCACAAATGTCAATTTTCAAATGTTCGCTCCAGATAGGGAACTGCGCTATGGCACCTGAGATTTTGACTTGTGATAAATTGTTGCATGGTGTTTTGATCTAGCTTTGTCTGGTTGAATAAATGTTGTGCTAGCTTAAAATTTATCGTCATCGTTGCTGCCAATTTCGAAAAATCCGGGAAAACGCCAAAAAAATTTGAAATTTTCGAGTGATCAGGTTATGATGATTTTATTGAAACATTGTTGATTGATATTGATTTGAATTTCGAAACGTAGGTACGTTTTCCCCATGTTGGCTTGAAATTGGAGTAGAGTTTTTGCCCCATGACCCCGGCGATTAGTGTAAAATAAGTTTTCAAAAATAAGTATTCTCTATGCACTTATATATGAGGGTTACAGAGACTGATGAAATCATTCGACTTTCAGGTATTCGAGAAATTGTTTGCGGTCGAACCTTGAAAATACAATCAAAATGAGCGACGATCACGATCCATCCAACGGTACATTGGTGTTCTGGACTCATGCCGGTAAACTTGTCGATTTGGCTTCGGTGTCT
The DNA here is from genome assembly GCF_950023065.1 of Planococcus citri. Taxonomy (NCBI): domain Eukaryota; kingdom Metazoa; phylum Arthropoda; class Insecta; order Hemiptera; family Pseudococcidae; genus Planococcus; species Planococcus citri. Next base: position 35,414,746 of record NC_088680.1, read on the forward strand.
GTAATGGCCAGTCTGATGCATCTTAAAACAACGCTGATACGTTGTGGAAACAAAGAAATTAAAGTAAATACTGTCGAAACAGACTTGATCCATGCAACTTTACCTGAAACTATCATCAAGAAGATTCGTGCAGTGAGTCATCGAATGAACGTGTCTAGAGTTAAGTGGTGGAAATACCACTGGAAACGAGTGTTTTTTCGTAATATGCCGTCAGATGATTTGATTGCGTTGTTCGATCATTTGGTATGGCTTCACGATGGCTCAATTAGTTTCGAGCAAACGGCTAGAAAGTTGTTGGATAGTGATAATAAATTGACGAATGTGCAGAAGTTTCAAATTGCTTGTACGTATTATTTCATCGATGACGTGAATCGTTTGAAAGAGAAGTTGTCGCCCGATGAGATACATCTCGCCACCGAATCATTTTGTACGGATGTTGATCCATTCTTGGAGTACTTGTGCTGTAAAATACGACATATGACAGGTCGTTATCTGACGAGCACGAACATTAATTTCTTTATCGAGTTGATAAAACCTATCTGTAGAAAATACTATAACCATTGGCCAGTCGTAGAATATTTTTGGGAACAGTCAGGTAATGAAGAAGAGCGTCTGAAGAAAGCTAAAGAAATTATTTATAGTGCCAGTAGCGGCACACCTGAGCTGATCTGGCACCTTCTTCCCAAATTGACTAGCTCACAACTCGATTCGATGATAATGGAGAATGGTTACGAGATTATGCTATATTTCGCCAAAAAATCTGACTACATCGAATATACAATGTTAACTTGGAAACGTGTGGTGAATTTAATCAATGATGATGATCTTAATTGTATTCTACGTTCCGTGACTGACATGGAGAAAAGTCGAGATTATGTCAACAGCCTACTCCGGGAAATGTGGCTCTACATGTCGGAACAACAGAAAAAGTTTATCGCCAACCAACAAGAATTCGATTATGTGGAAAAGTTGTTTGAACGTGGTGAAGGTGAATATAATTCGCCAAATTATCAGCTAATTTTCGATGTATTCATGCTTTGGGATTCTGAACGTAGGCATAAATACTGGACAGCTAATTGGGCTAATTTAGTTATCGGTCAAATGAAACATAAAAACAAAATAGATGAGATGATGAAGATAATCTTTGATAATAATGAAAATATCGCCGCTTTCAAAGGCACTGTCATGACCGATTACAATACAATCATAGCATATTGTGAAGTTTTGTTGAATTGGGGACATTTCCAGGAGTTTCAAGACTACTTGAATTTTTGTACAGAAGACCAGGATGTGATTCGAATTTTGAAAAAGCAAATCATTACGTCAATGCTGAAGGACGATCTGTTTTATGAACTTTACGATTGTTGTGATGACAAGGAACGTCACGCTAAGTTTGAATGTTTTCTGCGCGATATATTCACAGTCGACGAAATGAAAAATTTTCAGAACGATGTTGTAATGGGTAGTCTGGAAAAAATCGAAGAAATGCTGCGCAGTGGATCCGTTCACCAAATTATACGATGCATTGAAAAATATTTATCCAGCGAAGAAGATTTGTGCACGATGAAGCTACATTTATTCAAATACTCTCGCGAGCACCATGATTTGACCACAAACATCAAGATGGCAGATTGGGCGCATTTTTTATCTTGGTGTTTGGACGGCAGCAACAGTCTTACAAAGCGGTTTAAAAGTTCATTGCAACCTACCGAAGCCAAAGTGTCCGATGATGTAGAAATGAAGGAGCTTTCTCTTTATGAATCTTTCTGTAAACATTTTTAAAGCGACGAGTAAAAAATCGTAATATTTGTGTATTTTGTTAGATTTTTCCGCCAAAATGTAAATACAAAGATCTATAATATGCATGTAACATGTCACTTTCTGTTTTATTCATGGAACTGAAAAAACCACAGGGATTCTCGATGTAGCTCATAACTTCCTAAAGTTCCGGTGATCTTCGCCGATAGAAAGCCTACCAAATTAAAATGTAACTTTCATCCATGTGTTTGTACGATCATTGTACCTACCTATTAATACGAATAAACAAAAACAAAACACTAATTCTGAGCCCATTTATTAATTGGTGGTTCGATTTGAAAAGCATCGTGAGTGGGAAAATGATAGTAAGTTAAAACCTATGGTTCAGTTATCAAAAACCTGAGGTCAACAAAAATGCTTCATATCGTTGGAAATTCAATTCCAATTTAAAATTCCTTCGTATCTAAAATTTTTCAAAAAACATTTTCCTTCATTGTTCTCTATTTTTTTGTGAAAAAAAATCGACGTCAAATTTGAGAGTAAGGATTGGGGTGGAGATGGAGAACCGGTTGGTTAGTTGGTAAGGGATCTATTAATTTCATTTCCGTTCAGGTTGCTAGAATACTGTTGCCTTGTTTTCGTGGAACAATGCTTAAATTCTTATTGAACTTAATGCTTCTTCGACTGCTCGATTATTTTCTGAAGACATGACATGATTATGAATTAGCTGTTCTAAAATTACAATACAAGGAACCATGAAAAGTTTACAAATTGAGAAATAAAAAAATACGTGTCGGGATAATAAGAGTTCAATCGCGAAAAAAGCTAGGATTTTGACCAGATTCCATAAAGACCTTTATTTTAAGATTTAAGCTGAAGATGTTTCAGAAAAATTTTCCTCGTGCTCCTTTCCAACATGTTTTGGAAACAAATGGCCGAGCGGTCAAAAAAGTGCAAATGGGGCTTATATTTTTGCATAAATTCGTGTTTTGAAAAAAAAAAATACCCTGAAGCATACTCGTAGGTACGAGTATCAAATTTTTTCAAGCAGCTTAGAACGGAGCCATTTTTTCAAAAATGCCCGTCTTCGACGAAGGTCCATATCTTTCCTTTAGGGACATCTCTGCAGGTGGAATTTTTTCCGAGTTATTTTCAACTAAAAATGAAGGCATCGACTAAGTTTGTTCAAAATCACTTTATTTTTAAGGTTTGTCTTGAAAGTGAAAGATGCGAGTGATTTCAAATAAAGTGAAAAATAATGCCCTGCTTACTTTTATCGAGAAAATTAATAAACTAAGTATGATATTAAGTAACCTTAGTAAATTCATTCATACCTAGGTACTTGTATAAATTATCCTGCGTGAAATAATACTCCCAGCGTTTTGCTTTCTAAATTTCACCTTTATGATTATGAAATCGAGTGAATAAGGGAGAAAACAACTGGAATACTTTACATTGAACATTTGCCTATAATAATTATATGATTGTAAAAAGACGACTCGATGTGGAGACGATTGGGAGTAGTTTTATTCTGCGTCTTCATTCATAATGGGTCATTCCATGCCAAATCGGCGGATTTTTGCACGAGGGGTCTTCGATTTTTTTCAAAATCAGATCATGTGTAAAGGTCATCAAACGATGACGAATGACGCAAACCGGACATTTTTTCGATTTTTTTTGACGGAGCTGTGGCGCTTCAAAGTTCTCCAAAATGGCCGAAAATGGAAAATTTCAGTTGCAAATTGCTCCCGTTGTACGTGGTATAGAATTTTGAACTTTTTTTCAAATTGTAGTACTTTGAGAGGGTAATCGACGAATGATGTCAAAATCAGTGTTGCCACTTTCAAAAACCTAAAAAGAATCGATTTTAAAACTTATAATTTAAATATAACCACGATGTCCCCCAGTAAAAATTCTGAAAAAATTTTCAGGTTTAGTCCTTTTCATGTAGAATAACATATCAAAAAATTGGACTGGCATCTTTTTTCATTTTCGAGAAAAAAAAATTACAAGTTTTACAATTGTTGCAAAAGTACCATCAGAAACCTAAAAAGTGAAAAATTTTCCATTTTTGAAATATATTACCAATGTGTAGACGAATATGTGAAAAAAATCCCCCTCCCCCCAATTTGTCAACAAATTGACGAAAAATGCTATTTTTTGCGCTACAATTTTACTTTAAGAGTGAAATATATGCATTTTTCGTCAATTCGTTAATGCCTGGTTTGCGTCATTCGTCATCGTTTGATGACCTCTACACATGATCTGATTTTGAAAAAAATCGAAGACCCCTCGTGCAAAAATCCGCCGATTTGGCATGGAATGACCCAATACAGTTTCAAACCAGTTATACTCATTTGGCAAAAAGACGCATTTTGGCCTAAATTGTTGAAAAGTTCTAAGTGTTTCCCTAATTTGTAAAAAAAGCTAATTTTTGACAAAACTGCCAGAAAGAATCCTATTTTGTCAAAATTGACAAAAACTTGCATTTAGGTCAGAATTTTCAAAAAACTTCAAGTATTTTGTGCATTGTAAAAAGGTCATATTTTTCGGCTAAATTGTTCGTAAAATCCCTTTTTTCCAAAATTGGCAGAGAGATGAAATGTAGACAAAATTGTCGAGAAGTACCGAGAGCCTTCTTAGTCAATTTAGTAAAATTTCAATTTTTTTCACATACCTATTTTTTTTGCCCAAATTTAATTTTCAAAAATTCACCTTAGATAATCAGATAGGAAATACCTAGCGATTTGGCTCCTGAGATTTTGACTGGTTAGGTACTTATATTCTCATTTTTACATGATCTTTTGATCTAGCTTTGTCCGGTTTAAAAATATCTTGTGCTAGTTGAGATACCTCTCTTCGTTGGTCAGAACAAATAATTGTCGAAACAGGCAAATCTTCGTTACATAAAAAATCCTGTTATGCGTATTTGATATGGACATTGTTGAAATTGATGCAAAAAATAGTATTTTGCTGATTGCTGTGTTAGCTTTAGATTGACAGCTTCAGTAATTTTTGAAAAAAACATTGGAAAATAATGCTGGTGTATTTTAAGTATACCTACTTAGGGTTACACTTACCCTATACTGCTGTACATGCTGATGAAATCATTCAACTTTCAGATATCAAGACTCTGTTTGCGGTCAAACGTTGAAATTATAAAATCAAAATGAACGACGACCAGACTCCATCCAATGATACATTGATTTTCTACCTTCATGCCGGTAAGCTAGTCGATATGGCTGCGGTCTCTTTGTTGGCTGCATTGAAGCATCATAAAATAACGCAGATCCATCGTGGAAACAAAGAAATCAATATTTTATGTTATGAAACGGATCTAATCAGCGTGACTTTTCCTGAATCTATTACTGACATGCTGCATGTATTGTCTGATCGTATGGACAAACCTATAGCTAAGTGGTGGAAATACCACTGGGAGCGAGTGTTCTTTCGTAATATGCCGTCGAATGATATGATTGCATTGTTTGACCAGTTGGTATGGCTTCACGATGGCTCAATAAGCTTCGAACAAACGGCCAGAAAGTTGTTGGATAGCGATAAATTGACAAATGTGCAGAAGTTTCAAATTGCTTGCACGTATTGTTTCATCGATGACGTGAATCGTTTGAAACAGTCATTGTCGCCCGACGAGATACATCTCGCCACCGGATCATTTTGTACGGATGTTGATCCATTCTTGGTGTACTGGTGCTGTAAAATACGACATATGACGGGTAATTGTTATCTGACGAGCACGAACATTAATTTCTTTGCCGAGTTGATAAAACCTATCTGTAGAAAATACTATAACCACTGGCCAGTCCTGGAGTATTTTTGGAAACAGTCAGTTAATGAAGAAGAGTTTGTGGAGAAAGCTGAACGAATTATTAATTATGTCCCTGACGGTCCATCGGTCGAGCTGATCTGGCACCTTCTTCCAAAATTGACTAGCTCACAACTCGATTCGATAATACACAAGTTTGGTGACACAATTACGCTCTGTTTCGCCAAAGAGCCCAACTACGTCGAATATACAATGTTGACCTGGAAACGTGTGGTGAATTTAATCGATGATCATTCTCTTAATCGAGTTCTACGTTCCGTGACAGACATGGAGGCAGATCAAGATTATGTTGATAGTCTATTACGCGAAATGTGGCTCTACATGTCCGAAAAACAGAAAAAGTTCATCGCCAACCAACAAGATTTCGATTATGTGGTACAGTGGATCATTGATTGTGAATCGAATTCGGCAAATTATCAGCTAATTTTCGAGATATTTTTGCTTTGGGATTCTGAACGTAGGCGTCAACAATGGGAAGCTAATTGGACTAATTTAGTTATTGGTCAAATGGAACATAAAAACAAAATCGAAGAGATAATGAAGATGATCTTTGATAATAATGAAAATATCGCTGCTTTCAAACGCACTGTCATGACCGATTATAATTCAATCAAAACAGTTTGTGAAAGCCTATTGAGTTGTGGACATGTCCAGGAGATACAAAACTACTTGAATTTTTGTACAGAAGACCTGGATGTAATCCGAAATTTGAAAAAGCAAATCATTACGTCAATTCCGAAAAACGGCATGTTTTATTTTCTTTGCGATTGTTGTGATAACAAGGACGTTCACACTAAGTTTGAATATTTTTTGCGCGACATATTCGCAGTTGACGAAATTGAAAATTTTCAGAAGGATGTGTTAATGAGTAGTTTGGAAGAAATGGAAGAAATGCTGCGCAGTGGATGCGTTTACGAACTTATACAGTGCGTTGAAAAATATATATCCAACGAAGAAGATCTGTACACAATAAAGCTACATTTAATCAAATACTCCCGCGACCACCATATTGCCATAAACATCAAAATGGCAGATTGGGTGCATTTTTCATCTTGGTGTTATGAGGGCAACAGCAGTCTTACAAAGCGGTTTAAAAGTTCATTACAACCTACCGAAGCCGAAGTGTCCGTTAATGTAGAGATGGAGCAACATTCTCTTTATGAATCTTTTTGTAGTAGTTTTTTGAGCAGTGAGTAAAAAATCGAAATATTTGTGTGTTTTTTAGATTCTTTTTTTTTAAGGTTGATGATAATCCGCCAAAATATAAATGTGGTCAATCACATGTTACTTTTTTGTTTTATTCACGGAGCCGAGAAAACCCACAAAAATCTTCTAGATAACTCGTAAAGTTCTGGTGATCTTCACCTATAAGTAGTCTGCCATGTTAAAATGCCATTTTCATCCAATAATGATTTTAATCAGGGTGTCTACCAGGTCGCTATAGCGTTAAAAGTCGCGAAAAGTCGCGATTTTGAAAATAGGGCGCTAAAGTCGCTAAAAGGTCGCGATTTTCGCCAAAAATACCAAAAAGTCGCTATAAATTGTCCAAACTTCAAATTTTAAAAACTTTTCGTATTATTATTCAATGTTAATGCTACTGCCAAATTAGCATTTTAAATAATCATAAAAATTCAAAATTTCAAAAGCTTTCGCCCTCGCTTCGCTCGGGCATATAATTTCGTTTTCTTTAGCCAAACGTTGAGTCTTGATGATAGAAAAATTGACTTCTCACATTAAAAATGATATTTTTCACTTCTGGAGAATTGTGAATTTTCGTGTTACCAGTGCTTTTGCCCTCAGTTGGCTCGGTTCGTACGGGCCATGTAGGTGTATTTTTAGAAATATGTACCTATTGTAATATTTTGGAAATTATTGTTAGATTGCTGGAGGAGCAGGACCGTCGAGAGGGGGAAAAGAGGAGAGTTTACCTAGGACTCGCTCATTCTGGAGGGTCCGACAATAAAGAAAGGGCCCGTGATGGAAGAAAAACGTGTTTTTTTACTTTTCAAAAGTCAAATTTTCAAGAGCTTTTGCCCTCGCTTCGCTCGGGCTTGTTTTCTTTTCTTTTTACACATCGAAATTTCTAAAAAAATATCATTCAACTTTCAAAGTTTTGAAGTGAAAGAATGAACTTCTCGCTTAAACAAAAAGAAAAATTAGTGGTTGAAATGACTAGAAAAAGAACAATCGAAGAAATTGAAATTTTAGAACTGAAGAAAGTTAAGTAGATGGAAAAGGAAAAAGAAAAGCTCGAAAATTTGGATGACTATTTATGTCACATGGAAACTATTGAAAGTTGTCCAAACCTCCCCCCTCCCACCACCCAATAAGTGCAAATTTTATTGGAACCCAATTTTTTTCGTTAGAAAATGGGGGGGGGGGTACTGAAAAAAAGTCGCGAAAAAAGGTTCTTCATAAATTTTTTTTCATGTTACATGGGAACTATTGAAAAATCCCATTTTTTTTGTTGAAAAATTGGGTGTGGGAACTGTTGAAAAAAAGATTTTTACGTTGGAAATTTTTTTTTTGGGGGGGGGGGGTACTTTAAACTGAAAAAAAAAGTCGCGAAAAAAAGTCGCGAAAAGTCGCGAAAAAAAGTCGCGAAAAGTCGCTATTTTTGAGAATTAAATTTTGGTAGACACCCTGTAATCTATGTGTTTGTACGATTCGTTTGATCTATTGTTATCAATAAACGAAACACTGATTCTGAGCCCGTTTATAATTTCGTGGTTCGATTTATAAAGCATCAGAGAAACTGACTTTGCTTTAGTATTTATTTTTAAGAGCCAAAGCAATCATGTAATGCTAACATAAGTACATTTCGCAACAAAACGTTCATTATTAGCTCTGTTCTATTCGCTACTCCGAGTAGCTCTGTGTACTCTCGTGATTTTCTCCGGAACTGATAAAAGAGTAGAGAGAGTAGGGGAAATGAGTCTTCGAAAAGAACACAAATCCAAGAACACCTTGTAAAACAACTAAATTTCAACAAAAAAAAGAAAATAAACACTCGTAAAACGGAATGTCGGAATACTGATTGTAAAAAAAAAAAAAAATGTCGCCTTAAAAAATCTGCTCTTTTTACTCTACTCCTTCTGCACTTCCTTTTCAGCAGGTGTAGAAAAACCTGCTCTAGAGCAGCTCTTTTGACTCTACTCCTTGCGAAAAGAACGATTAGACGGATTACTCCGAGTAAAAATGTGCCAAAAGAACACAGTATTGCTGCTCGAAGCAACTCGGAGTTGCTCGGAGCAGCGAATAGAACAGAGCTATTGACTTCATAAAAATTAAACTTGTGTAGCAAACGATGAGTGGGAAGTTGAACGTTGAAGCTTCTGGTTTAGGTTTTTCAAACGTGGCACCCGTCTGATGAAATACTCGTACTTTTTGCAAATTTAATGTATAGAAATATAGAAAAATGTGACTTTGTTGTGTGTGTGTGGGGGGGGGGCGAGTGGATGTCATTCTGAAAATTTGGTTGAAAAAAATGTAGTGAAAAAAGTAGTGATTTTTTCAACAAAAAATCCGTTGATACCCTGGTATGGTCATTGTTGAAATTGATCCGAAAGTTAGGATTTCGCTGCGTAGAATTTAGATCGGCAGCTTCAGTAATTATTTTAATATGCATTAAAAAATTATGCTAGTGTATATTTCAAGTACCTATACCTACCTAGAGTTATAGACTTACCATAATACTGCTGTACATGCTGATGAAATCATTCAACTTTCAGATATCAAGACTCTGTTTACGGTCAAACGTTGAAATTATAAAATCAAAATGAGCAACGACCAGACTCCGTCCAATGATACATTGATTTTCTACCTTCATGCCGGTAAGCTAGTCGATATGGCAGCGGTATCTTTGCTGGCTGCTTTGAAGCATCATAAAATGACGCAGATCCATCGTGGAAACAGAGAAACGGATATTAAATCTTATGAAATGGATCTAATCAGCGTGGAGTTTCCTGAATCTATTGCTGATATGCTGCGTGATGTGTCTGATTGTATGGACGTATCTATAGCTAAGTGGTGGAAATACCACTGGGAACAAGTGTTCTTTCGTAATATGCCGTCGAATGATATGATCACATTGTTTGACCAGTTGGTATGGCTTCACGATAGCTCAATTAGTTTCGAACAAACGGCCAGAAAGTTGATGAATAGCAGTATATTAACGAATGTGCAGAAGTTTCAAATTGCTTGCACGTATTGTTTCATCGATGACGTGAATCGTTTGAAACAGACGTTGTCGCCCGATGAGATGCATCTCGCCACTAAATCATTTTGTACGGATGTTGATCCATTCTTGGAGTACTGGTGCTGTAAATTACGACGTATGACAGGTTATAGTGGTCTGACGAACACGAACAATAATTTATTCTTTTCCGAATTGATACACCCTTTCTGTAGAAAATACTATAACCATTGGCCAGTCGTGCAGTATTTTTGGAAACAGTCGCCTAATGAAGAAGAGCGTCTGAAGAAAGCTATACAAATGATTTATAGTGTCACACCGGTCGAGCTGATCTGGCACTTTCTTCCCAAATTGAGTAGCCCACAACTCGATTCACTGATGATGGAGAATGGTTATCACATTATGACTTATTTCGTCAAAGAACCTAACTACATCGAATATACAATGTTGATCTGGAAACGTGTGGTGAATGTAATCTATGATAGTGACCTTAATTATCTTCTACGCCACATGACAGATATTCAGCAAAATCGAGATTATGTTGATGGTCTACTTCTCGAAATGTGGCTCTGCATGTCGGAACAACAGAAGAAGTTTGTCGCCTACCAACAAGAACTCGAGTATGTGGCAAAGTGGATTGAAAATATCGAATATGATTCCCCAATGTATCGGATAATTGTCGATGTATTATCGTTTTGGGATTCTGAACGAAGGTGTCAATACTGGACAGCTAATTGGACTTCTTTAGTCATCGGTGAAATCAAACATAAAAGCAAAATCGAAGAGATAATGAAGATAATCTTCGATAGTAATGAAAATATCGCTGTTTTCAAACGCACCTACTTGACCAATTATAATTCAATAAGAGCGGCTTGTGAAGAATTGCTGAAGTATGGACGTTGCGAAGAATTACAAAACTACTTGAATTACTCAACAGCGGACCAGGAGGTGATCCGAAGTTTGAGAAAACAAATTTTAACGACGATGCCTAAGGATGAATTTCTTTGGGTGTTTTGCGAACGTTGCGATGATGAGAGCCTTAATGCTGAGTTTGAATATTTTCTGCGCGACATATTTACGGTCGATGAAATTAAAGATTTTCAGAGGGATGTGCTCATGGCTAGTTTGGAAAAAATGGAAGGACTGCTGCTCGAAGGATCCGTTCACGAACTTATTCAGTGCGTTGAAAAATATATATCCAACGAAGAAGATTTGTACACAGTAAAGCTGCATTTTATCAAATTCTCTCGCGACCACCACGATATTGCCACAAAGATCGAAATGGCAGATTGGGTGCATTTCTCATCTTGGTGTTATGAGGGCAACAGCAGTCTTGCTGAGCGGTTTAAAATTTCATTACAACCTGCCGAAGAGTCGGAGGATGTAGAGATGGAGCAACATTCTCTATATGAATCTTTCTGTAATTTTTTCTTAAGCAAAGAGTAAGTGCATTTTTTAGATTCTAATTTTTTAAGGTTGATAACAATCCAACAAAATAATAAATGTGATCAAATTACATGTCACTTTTCTGTTTTATATTATTCACGAGGCTGAGAAAAACCACAGGTATCCTTGAGAAGTTGAGATAACTCATAAGGTTCAGATGATCTTCATGGATAAAAGGCCTTCCATAATTAAAACGTAACTTCAATCCAATACTTAATGGGTGTAATTCCATGTGTTTGTGCGATTCGTTGGATCTATTATTATGAATAAACAAAACACTAACTCTGAGTCCATTTATTAATTCGTAGTTCGATTTGAAAAGCATCAGAGAATCTGACTTTGCTTATTCATATTGAGGAGCCAAAGCAATCATTTTTTAAAAATGCATTATTTTCGCAACAAAACGTTTATTATTGGTTTCATAAAAATGAAACTTGTGCAACAAACGGTGAGTGGGAAGTTGAAGGGCGAAGCTTATGGTTCAATGTTGTAATAAATAATCTGCTTTTTTCAAACGTGATACCTGTCTGATGAAATACTTTTTGCAAATTTAATGTAATCACCTATACGTTACAAGTGTGCAGCTCTTTCTTGCGCTCCAAAAGTATGCACTTTTGTGTTTTCCCAACAAAAATTCATAGACTCTAATTTTTTGTGAAAAAAAATAAATCAAAATTCCGAAGTATTTTATGTCAAGTTTGAGAGTATGGGTGGCAGCCGGGAACCTGTTCGTTAGTTAGTCTATTGAATTTCATTTGCGTGTTTTCGAAAGGAAATAATGCTTCACTTGGAGGTTGCTGGCTGGAACACTGTTACTTAAGTATTTTCTTTTGTGGAATAACGTCTATGTTGTTAGTAAACGAATAGTTACCTGCTTCTTCTACTGTTTGCTTATCTTCTGACGAAATGATTATGAATTAGCTGTTCTAAACTTATAATGCAATGAATCGTAAACATTTTTCAATTGAGAAATGAGAGGTAGCTACCTGATTACCTATCTAGTATATTATGCATAACAAAAATGTACGTAGAGACTTCTATTTTGAGCTGAAGATCTTTCAGAAATTTTTTTAGCTCCTAAAGTACCTACTCCTAGACTAGAGGGGAGTAATGGGTTCTCAGAGAGGAGGCATTTCTGTTTTCGCTCGAGTTCCTTCCATATACATATGCTATAGATTTCGAAAAAAATGACTCCGTTGCAAAAGATAGTACCTGAAATTCTGTATCCATCTAGGTCATTGCCATCAGAATTGAGAATACTAATACAAGACCACTTTTTGAAAGTTCTACTGACCGGTTGAAAATTTGCAAATAACTTATTTTTGCATAAATTCGTGTTTTGAAAAATATTTCGCATTAATTATGCCAAAACATCAAAAATTTTGGTTTCTGAAACTAGGGAGATACGTATTTAAAATTACAGTCAAGTGCTAATTTTTCAGTCATTATTGCCAATTTCAAAAAATTGAGAATAGTTCCCGAAAGCATATTATCTACTCGCTAGTATCAATTTTTTTATATTATTAATTTTATTGTCGAAAATTGAATAAAATTACAATCTTTTTAAGGCTTGTTTTAGAAGCAATAGTGCGAGTGCTTTCTAATCAAGTGACAAGTGTGTATATATGCACTGTTTTGTGCTTACTTTTATTGAAAAAATTAAGAGACTATGATATTAGGTAGTAAATTCATCCACACTCGTATACTTACCATTGTGTACATTGAAATGAGAATTCCTAACATATCCTGCGTGAAGAAATACTCCCTGTGTTTTGCTATCTAAATGTCACGTTGATGAAGTCGAGTGAAGTGAAGAGAGAAAACTGGTGGAAGTACACGTAAATGACATCTAGATGATCGTAAACAGACGACAGTCTGACCAGTGGAGGTACTTTTGTTTTGTCTATATTTTACTGTTCCATTTTCCATTCCATCTAGTCAGTTCATCTTTTTTTTTTTTTTTTTTTTTTGCCAATCCTGCACCTACTTTCTTTGCGAGTCTACAGTCGTCAGTCTTTTATATTGATTCTAGTCATACACGTGCTGTGAAGGAAGATTCGACGATTTGTTCGCCTTTTTTTTCAAACATCGAACTGAATTTGTAATTTTAATAATATTATATTTACTGAGCAACATTGGTCTTGAGAGGTTTTGTACTCTGAAATACTACGGAGTCCTAACGATATATTTTTTCGTCATATTGAGTAAGTCGATTTTTATGTATTTTTTCATCATACTTTGCATTTTTTTAAACATCGAACTCTATTTGTAATTTTTATATTATATTTACTGAGCAACATTGATCTTGATAGGTTTTAGAGTCTAAAATACGCGTATCTATTACGAAGTCCTAGCGATATTTTTCGTCAATTGAGTAAGTCGATTTTGAAGTATTTTTTCATCATACTTTGGTGCTCATTTGAAGCAGAGATTTTATTCTTAGTTATTCGTGTTTCGATTGATGAAACCCCTTAAAACTAGTCAAAATTCTTAATTTTTGGTCATTTTGAACATTTTTGTTTCGCTTTGGATCTCCTTCTTCATTAGTCGGAACCCACCTGTCGATGTAGCCCAAAAAATCACACTTTATGAAAGAAAAGAAATTTCAAAATACTTCAAGTACATATTGTAAATTGTAAAAAAGTCATATTTTTCGGCGAAATTGTTCGTAAAATCTCTTTTTTTTCAAAATTGACAGAGAGACGCAATTTGTACGTAGACAAAATTGTCAAAAAGTACTGAGAGCTTTCTAGATCAATTCAGTGAAATTTCGGTTTTTTCACATAGGTAAGTATACCTAGCTACCTACCTATTTTTACCGCCAAATTTAATTTTCAAAAATTCGCCTCAGATAGTCAGATAGGAAATTGCGCTTTGGCTCCTGATATTTTGACTGGTTAGGTACCTACCTATGGTCCTATACTTACATTTTTGCATGATCTTTTGATCTAGCTTTGTCCGGTTTAAAAAAAGCTTACGCTGGAATACCTTTCTTAGTCGAAACAGGCGAATCTTCGTTATATCAAAAATTCACTTGCCAACGCGTATTTGATTTGGTCAGGTTTGAATTTGATGCAAAAAATAGGATTTTGCTGTGTTAGCTTAGGTTGACAGCTTCAGTAATTTTTTTAAAATACATACCTACATTGGAAAATGATGCTAGTGTATTTCAAATAGCCTATACCTACTTAGAGTTAGACTTACCCTATACTGCTGTGCATGCTGATGAAATCATTCAACTTTCAGACATCAAGACTCTGTTTGCGGCCAAACCTTGAAATTATAAAATCAAAATGAGCGACGACCAGTCTCCGTCCGATGGTACACTGGTATTCTACCTTCATGCTGGTAAGCTAGTCGATTTAGCTGCAATATCTATGCTGGCTGACTTGAAGCACCATAAAATGACACAGATCCATCGTGGAAACAAAGAAATCGATATTTTATGTTATGAAATGGATCTAATCAGCGTGACGTTGCCTGAATCTATTACTGACATGCTGCGTGAATTGTCTGATCGTATGGACAAACCTATTGCTGAGTGGTGGAGATACCACTGGGATCAAGTATTCCTTCGTAAAATGCCATCAGATGATATGATCACATTGTTTGATCGATTGGTATGGCTACCCAATGGCTCAATAAGCTTCGAACAAACGGCCAGAAAGTTGTTGGATAGCGATAAATTGACAAATGTGCAAAAGTTTCAAATTGCTTGCACGTATTGTTTCATCGATGACGTGAATCGTTTGAAAGAGACGTTGTCGCCTGATGAGATGCATCTCGCCACCGAATCATTGTGTACGGATGTTGATCCATTCTTAGAGTACTGGTGCTGCAAAATACGACATGTGACAGGTTTTCGTCATCTGACAAACACGAACATTCATTTCTTTTCCGAGTTGATACAACCTATCTATAGAAAATACTATAGTCATTGGCCAGTCGTAGAGTATTTTTGGAAACAGTCCTTTGATGAAGAAGGTCGTCTGAAGAATGCTAAAGAAATAATTTATACTGCCTACAGCGGCACACCTGAGTTGATTTGGCACCTTCTTCCCAAATTGAGTAGCTCACAACTCGTTTGGATGATGAGGGAGAATGGTTATGAGATTATGCTGTATTTCGCCCGAGAGCCCAAGTACATAGAATATACAATGTTAACTTGGAAACGTGTGGTGAATTTAATAAATGATGATGTTCTTAATTGTCTTCTGCGTTCCGTGACAGGCATGGAGGCAGATCGAGATTATGTTGATCGTCTACTCCGGCGAATGTGGCTCTGTATGTCGCAACAGCAAAAAAAGTTTGTCGCCAACCAACAGGAATTCGATTATGTGGCAAAGTGGATTGATGATTGTGAATTCAATTCACCAAACTATCAGCTGATTTTCGAAGTATTTTTGCTTTGGGATTCTGAACGTAGGCATCGACACTGGAAAGCTGATTGGACTCGTTTAGTTATCGGTCAAATGAAACATAAAAACAAAATCGAAGAAATGATGAAGATAATCTTTGATAGTAATGAAAACATCGCTGCTTTCAAACGCACTGTCATGACCGATTATAATTCAATCAGAACAGTTAGCGAATTGGTGTTGAATTGGGGACTTTTACAGGAATTACAGAACTACTTGAATTTCTGTACAGAGGACCAGGATGTGATTCGAAATTTGAAAAAGCAAATTATTACGTCAATGCCGAAGGATGACCTGTTTTATACGCTTTGCGATTGTTGTGATGACGAGGTCCTTGACGCTGAGTTTAAATATTTTCTGCGCGACATTTTCGCAGTCGACGAAATTAAAGATTTTCAGAAGGATGTGCTCATAGCTAGTTTAGTAAAAATGGAAGAAATGCTGCGTGATGGATCTGTTGACCAAGTTATACAATGCATTGAAAAATATTTATCCAGCGAAGAAGATCTATTTGCGATAAAGCTACATTTTATGAAATTCTCTCCCAACCTCTTCGAAATAGTTGGGGAAACAATCAAAATGCCAGAGTGGGTGGATTTTTTGTCTTGGTGTTTGGACGGAAACAAAAGTCTTATCGAGCGGTTTAAAATCTCATTACAGCCTACCAAAGTATCAGGGGATGTAGAGATGGAGCAACATTCTCTTTATGAATCTTTCTGTAGTACTTTTTTATGCAACTAGCAAAAAATCTAAATATTTATGCATTTTTTTCGATTCTCATCTTTTGAGATTGACGACAATCCGCCGAAATGTAAATTGTGATCAATTACATGTTACTTTTCTGTTTTATTCACGGAACCGAGAAAATCCACAAAAATCCTCTATAGCTAACTCATTAAAGTTCCGATGATGTTCGTCTGTAAAAGCCTGCCATATTGATATGTCACTTTCATCTAATAATGATTTTAATATTGTATTCCATGTGTTTGTACGGATCGTTAGATCTACTATTATGAATAAACGAAACACCAATTCTGAGCCCATTTATTAATTCGTGGTTCGATTTAAAAAGTCTCGGGGAATCTGACTCCTTATTCATTTTCAAGAGCCAAAGCTGCATTTCGCAACAAAATGTTCATTATTGGTTTCATAAAAATGAAACATGTGTAACAAACGATGAGTGGCAAGTTGAAGGTTGAAGCTTATATTTCAGTGTTGTAAAAAACTGTTTTTTCCAAACGTGATACTGAGCGGTTGAAAATTCCTAAATGGGCTTATTTTTGCATAAATTCGTGTTTTGAAAATATTTTCTTCTCAAACATTTCGCATTAACTATGCCAAAACATAGAAAATTTGGTTTTTGAAACTGGAAAAATATTTATAAATAGCCTACAGTATAGTGCTAATTTTTCAGTCTCACCCAAAAGCATAAATCTACTCATATAGGTATCAAATTTTTTTCAAGTTCTTTCAATAATTGGCAATAGTGCCCAAGAAATTGGCATCATTGTAAATTTAAAATTCTCTCAGTTTCTGAACATATGTGAGGGCGCATACGGAAAGGGACCTACCGACCAAAAAAAAAAAAAAAAAAAAGTTTTCTGAAATTGTTGTAGGAACTCTGTAAAGGGTTCCTACAACAATTTCAGAGAACTTTTTTTTTTTTTTTTTTTTGGTCGGTAGGTCCCTTTCCGTATGCGCCCTCACATATATTTTTCAATGTTTTGGCATAGGTATATAAGTAATAATGCCAAATTACAAATTTACGTACCCAGAAATAAGTAAATTTCAAATTTTTAACCGCTCAAGTCAGATCTCTGAAAGGAATCTTCGATTTTGGCGGCAAAAGCCCATGTCGAGGCAGAATCCTTGATAATATTTTTAGAACTGGATCATTTTTTGGAAAATGCTCATCTTCGAAAACCCATACTTACCTATCTTTCATCCAAGGGCATCTCTCAAGCTGGAATTTTTTCTGTGTTATTTTCAACTCAGAACGAAGGTACCGGCTGAAGTTGTTCAAAATCAATTTCATTTTTTACATTTATTGTCGAAAATTGAATTTTAATCTTTTTTAGACTGCTTAGTGTTAACTTTTTTTTGAAAAAATTAGGAGACTATGATATTAGGTAGAGTAAATTCATCTACACTCGTACCTATACCATTGTGTATGTGTATCTACACTGAATGAGAATTTCTGACATATCCTGCGTGAAGGAATACTTAATTCCAGTGTTCTTCTTTCTAAATGTCACGTTGATGAAGTTGAGTGAAGGGAGAGAATAAGTGGAAGTAAGGTGCACCGGGGCAAGTTAGAATGATTTTTCGCAATTTCAACTTTGACCAGCTGTTACTCCCCTTCTAATGAACCAATATGGATCAAATTTATTATGTAGGTTCCCATAAGGGTTCTTAACCTATGGTAAAAATTTGAGCGCGATTGACACAGTAGCTTTCGCTCAGTGGAATAAAATATAAACTGTCCTGACTTACCCCAATTGGGGGAAGTCAGAACAGGCTAAACTTTGCAGAGGCGTAGATCACAAACCGAGCGTCCTAGAAAAATTGCACAGAAACAAAATTGTAGAGAATTTAATTCTCTTTGAGATCACACTCATCAGATTTTCACTAGGACGCACGGTTCGTCCGCTATATGCGAAAAACTAAGAATTATAAAGTCTGTATTTTAGACCGAATTCAAAATAAGTTCAAAACAACAACAAAATACAATTGAACCAAAGACATCTAAAATGAAACTGAATCGCGAAAATTTTTATGTCGTGATGAAGTAGGGGTAGTACCCTCAAGTCACCTTTAGTGGCACTTCGCCAGATATAAACCTCTAGGTGCTAGAGCAAGTTTTCTAACTTACCCCGAATTCCAACTTCCCCCGGTGCACCTTACATAAAAGATGTCTCTAGATGATCGTAAACAGACGACTCGGTATGAAGACCAGTTTTACCATTGGAGGTACTTTTGTTCTGTCTCTTTATTTTACTGCTCCATCTATAGTCAATTTTTACGTTGCTTTTGTATTTTTTTTTTTTTTTGCCATTCCTGCTTGTACATACTTTCTTTGCGAGTCTGCAGCCTTTTACATTGATTCTATGTAGTCATACACGTGCTCGTGCTGTGTAGAAAGATTCAACGACTGTGTTCAAATTTTTTTAAACATCGAACTCAATTTGTAATTTTTATACTATATTTACTAAGCAACGTTGCGGGTTTTGGAGTCTGAAATACCAAGAAGTCTTGACGATATTTTTCGTCGTATTGAGTAAGTCGATTTTTAAGTATTTTTTTTATCATACTTTGGTGCTCTTTTGAAGCAGAAATTTTATTCTTAGTTATTCGTGTTTCGATTGGTAAAATCCTTCAAAACCGCTCAAAATTCTTATTTTTTGGTCATTTTGATCATTTTCATTTCATTTTGGATCTCAGCTCCTTCATCATTCGAAACCGACTTGTCGATGTAGTAGTCTAAAAAATTACTTATGAATGAAAAAAAATTGAAACAAAACGAATATTTCATTTGGAAATTATTTTGCGATTTTGTCCACATTTCACATTGCTTGTCGTGAATGAATTGAGCACGAGATAATAATTAATTTGATGGATTAGGCAAAAAATCCAATTTTTTTTAAAAAATTGGTGGGAGTAGGTAGTTGAAAAAAATGTAAAATTTTTACTCAGTTGTAAAAAAAACCACTTGTTTGACAAAAATGTCAGAAAAAATCTTGTTTTTGTCGCCCTAAGTAATTTTCAAATTGTAAAAAGGTCACTTTTTTGGCAAAATTGTTTGTAAAATCCTTTTTTTCAAAAATGACGGAGAGACGCGATTTAGACAAAATAATTGTCAAAAAGTAATGAGAGCTTTCCTGATCAATTCACTAAAATTTCAATTTTTTTCACATACCAATAGGTATTTTTTTCTTCAAATTTAATTTTCAAAAATTTACCAAAAGAAACTGCAGCGCTTTGACACCCGAGCTCGTTGGTCAGAAAAATAGTCGAAACTAGCGAATTTTCCGTAAAGCATAAATTCTGTTACGTACATACTACCTATTTGATATGGACATTGTTGAAATTGATCCGAATGTGAGGATTTTGCTGTGTTATAGCTTTAGATCGGCGGCTTCAGTAATTTTAAAAAAATGCATTAAAAAAGTATGCAAGTGTATTTCAAGTATACCTATACTTACGCTATACTGCTGCATATCATACTGATGAAACCATTCAACTTTCAGATTTCAAGAATCTGTTCGCTGTCAAACTTTGAAATTATAAATTCAAAATGAGCGACGACCAGAATCCGTTCAGTGATACAATGCTATTCTACATCCATGTTGGTAAGCTAGTCGATTTGGCTGCGGTCTCTTTTTTGGCTGCTTTGAAGCATCATAAAATGACGCAAATGCATCGTGGCAACAGAAAAATCGATATTTCATGTTATGAAATTGATGAGATCACCGTGGAGTTGCCTGAATCTATTGATGAGATGCTGTGTGAATTGTCTGATCGTATGGATGAATTTATGGCTAAGTGGTGGAGATACCATTGGAATCAAGTATTCTTTCGTGAAATGCCATCGGATGATATGATCACATTGTTTGATCAATTGGTATGGCTACCCAACGGCTCAATAAGCTTCGAACAAACGGCCAGAAAGTTGTTGGATGGCGATAAATTGACGAATGTGCAGAAGTTTCAAATTGCTTGCACGTATTGTTTCATCGATGACGTGAATCGTTTGAAAAAGACGTTGTCGCCCGACGAGATGCATCTCGCCACCGAATCATTATGTTGGGATCTTGGTAGGGATCTTGATCCATTCTTGGAGTACTGGCACTGTAAAATACGACTTATGACAGATTTTATTTTTGTGACGAACAAAAGCATTAATTATTTCTTTACAAAGTTGATAGAACCTTTCAGCAGAAAATACTATAACCATTGTCCAGTCGTCGAATATTTTTGGAAACGGTCGTCAATTAATGAAGAAGAGCGTCTGAGGAAAGCTAAAAGAATTATTTGTAGTGGCTCACCTGACCTAATCCGGCACTTTCTTCCCTTATTGACTAGCTCACAATTCGATTCGCTGATAAAGAAGAATGATTATGAGATTATGCTCTATTTTACCCAAGAGCCCAAGTACATCGACTATACAATGTTGACCTGGAAACGAGTGGTGAATGTAATCGATGATGATTCGCTTAATCGTATTTTATGTTCGGTGACAGTTATGCAGAAAAATCGAGATTATGTTAATGGTCTACTCCGAGAAATGTGGCTCTACATGTCGGAACAACAGAAAACGTTTATCGCCAACCAAGAAAAATTCGATTATGTGGCAAAGTGGTTTATACGTTATGAAGGTACTTGGCCAAATTACGAGCTGATTTTCGATGTATTCATGCTTTGGGATTCTGAACGTAGGCATAAATACTGGAATGCTGATTGGACTTCTTTTGTCGTCGGTCAAATGAAACATAAAAACAAAATAGAAGAGATGATGAAGATAATCTTCGATAGTAATGAAAATATCGCCGCTTTCAAACGCACCTTCATGACCGATTATAATTGTATTAGATCGGCTTGTGAAGAATTGTTGAAGCGTGGACGTTGCGAAGAATTACAAAACTACTTGAATTTTTGTACAGAGGACCAAGATGTGATTCGAAATTTAAAAAAGCAAATCGTTACGTCAATTCTGAAGTACTACCTGTTTTATTTCCTTTACGATTGTTACGATGACAAGAGCCTTCACACTAAGTTTGAATATTTTCTACGCGACATATTCACAGTGGACGAAATTAAAGATTTTCAGAAGGATGTGATAATGGGTAGTTTGCAAAAAATCGAAAAAAAGCTGCGCGATGGATCTGTTCACGAAATTATACGGTGCATTGAAAAATATTTATCCAGCGAAGAAGATCTGTACAGGATAAAGCTACATTTTATTAAATGCTCTCGCTCCCACTACGATATCGAAGTGACAAATTGGGTGGATTTTTTGTCTTGGTGTTTGGACTGCAATAACAGTCTTACGAAACGGTTTAAAAGTTCATTACAACCAGCCCAAGCCGAAGTTTCCGATGAAGTAGAAATGAAGGAGCTTTCTATTTATGAATCCTTTTGTGATTATTTTTTAAGCGAAGAGTAAAAAATCAAAATATGTATTTGCGCATTTTTTTTTTCATTTCAATCTTTTGAGGTTGATGACAACCCGTCAAAATATAAATTAGTCTATGATCAATATTATGTATGTAGATGTTACTTTTCTGTTTTATTCACGGGGCCGAGAAACCCCACAAAAATCCTCTGCCTGGGCAACTCATAAAAGTTCCGATGATGTTCAGTGTTCACTTTAAAGTGGCTTGCCATACGAAAATGTCACCTGATATACCTGCACTTCTTCGGCTGCTTGCTTAGTGCTTACCTTCTGAATACATGATTATTAATTAGTAATTACTTATTCTAAAATTACAATACAATGAATCGTAAAAATTTTGAAATTGAGAAAATGTGAGGCATGCATAACAAAAATGTACGTGTCGGAACATTAGATTTCAATCGCAAAAGAAAGTCAGAGGATTTTGACCAGATAACGTAGAAACTTTTATTTTGAGCTAAAGATCTTTCAAAATTTTTTTTTAGCTCTGCTCCTAGAGATGAGTAATGGGTTCTCACTTCTCAGAGAGAGGGCATTTTCTTTTTTGGCTCGAGCTCCTTCCCAATGTTATAAATTTTGGAAAAAATAACTCCGTTCCAAAAGATAGTAATTGAAATTCTGTACCCATCTTAGGTTATTGCCATCAGAATACTTTTGAAAGTTCTATTAAGCGGTTGAAAATTTGCAAATGGCTATTTCTGCATAAATTCGTGTTTTGAAAATATTTTCTTCTCCAACATTTCGCATTAATTATGCCAAAACATCAAAGAATTTGAATTTGGTTTCTGAAACTGAGAAAATATTTAGAAATACAGAAGTGCTAATTTTTTCAGTCATTATTGCCAATTTCAAAAAATCGAAAAAAGTACCCAAAAACATACTCGTACGTAGGTATATCAAATTTTTTTCAAGTTCTTTAAATTGGCAATAGTGCCCAAGAATGTTGTCTCAGTTTTTATTTACGTACCCAAAAACATGTAGGCAATTCTCAAATTTTTACCGCTCACGTCAGATCTATAAAGGGGATCTTCGATTTTGGTGGTGAAAGTCCAGGTTGAGGAAGAATCCTGAATAATATTGTTAGAATTGAGCCATTTTTTGGAAAATGCTATGCTCATCTTGGAAGACCCATATTTTTCATTCAAGGGCATCTCTGGAGCTGGAAACTTTTTCTGTGTTACTTTCAACTCAAAACGAAGGTATCGGCTAAAGTTGTTCAAAATCACTTCATTTTTTACATGTATTGCCGAAAATTGAATTTCAATCTTTTTAAGACTGCTTAGTGTAGTTAGTGTTTACTTTTTTTACTTCGTAAATTCATGTACACTCGACATTGAATGAGAATTCCTGACATATCCTGCGTGAAGGGATACTTCCAGTGTTTTGCTTTCTGAATGTCACTTTGATGAAGATATGTGAAGTGAGAAAATAAGTGGAAGTATCTACATAAAAGGCGTCTAGATGATCGTAAACAGACGACTCGATATCGATATGAAGACCAGTCTGACCAGTGGAGGTACTTTTGTTTTGTCTCTTTATTTTACTGATCCATCTAGTCAGTTTCAATGTTGCTTTGGCATTCTTTTTTTTGGCAATCCTGCTCGTATTTTCTTTGCGAGTCTACCTACTGTGTTTAACATTGATTCGGTGATTCCAGTCATACACGTGCTGTGAAGAAAGATTCAACGATTTTTCGAATTTTTTAAAACATCGATCGAACTCAATTTGTAATTTTTATTGTACTAACGTAAGCAACATTGGTCTTGATAACTTTGGTGCTCATTAGTTATTCGTGTTTCGATTAGTAAAATCCTTCAAAACCACTCAAAATTCTTATTTATTGGTCATTTTGATCATTTTCATTTCATTTTGGATCTCAGCTCCTTCATCATTCGGAACCAACTTGTCGATGTATCCCAAATAATTACTTATGAAAGAAAACAAATTTTTAAAAAATGATTATTTTATTTGGAAATTATTCTGCGATTTTTCCACATTTCACATTGATTGCCGTAAACAAATTGAGCACGAGATATTAATTAATTTGACAGATTCGGCAAAAAATCCATTTTTTTTTTCAAAATTGGCATTACGCATTTTGGCTTAAAGTGTTGAAAAGTTGTAAGTTACTCGGTTGTAAAAAAGCCATTTGTTTGACACAATTGTCAGAAAAAAATCTTGTTTTTGTCGCCCAACATAATTTTTAAATTAAAAAAAGATCACTTTTTGGCAAAATTGTTCGTAAAATCTTTTTTTTCCAAAATTGACAGAGAGGCTCGGTTTAGACAAAACTGTCGAAAAGTAATGAGAGCTTTCTTGGTCAATTCAGTGAATTTAAATTTTTTTCACGTATACCTATTTTTTTCCTCTTTAATTTTCAGCAATTTACCTCAGATAGGAAACTGCGCTTTAGCACCTGGGATTTTGACTATTTCTGCGTGATATTTTGATCACACTTTGTCCGGTTAAAAAAATGTCGTGTTATTAGTTGGGATACCTCCCTCGTTGGTCAGAAAAATAGTCGAAATAGGCGAATCTTCGCTATATCAAAAATTCTGTTTGGAACGCGTATTTGTTATGGACATTGTAGAAATTAAAGTTGAGATTTTGCTGTGTTAGCTTTAGATTGACAGTTTCAGTGATTTTTAGAAAATGCATTAAAAAACTATGCTAGTGTATTTCAAGTACATAATTATACCTACCTACACCTGGCGCTATGCTGCTGCACATACTGATGAAACCATTCAACTTTCAGATTTCAAGAATATAAAATCAAAATGAACGACGACCAGAATCCGTTCAGTGATACATTGTTTTTCTACGTTCAAGCTGCTAAGCTAGTCGATTTGGCTTCGGTCTCTTTTCTGGCTGCTTTAAAGCATCAAAAAATGACACAGGTACACCGAGGGAACAGAGAAATCGATATTTTATGGTATGAAATGGATCTAATCGACGTAACGTTGCCTGAATCCATTGCTCACGTGCTGCGTGAATTGTCTGATCATATGGACAAATCTATAGCTAAGTGGTGGAGATACCATTGGAATCAAGTATTCTTTCGTAAAATGCCATCGGATGATATGATTACATTGTTTGATCAATTGGTATGGATTTACGATGGCTACATAAGCTTCGGGCAAACGGCCAGAAAGTTGTTGGATAGCGATAAATTGACAAATGTGCAGAAGTTTCAAATTGCTTGCACGTATTGTCTCATCGATGACGTGAATCGTTTGAAAGAGACATTGTCGCCCGACGAGATACATCTCGCCACCGAATCATTTTGTACGGATGTTGATCCATTCTTGGAGTACTGGTGCTGTAAAATACGTCATATGACAGGTTCTCCTCATCTGACGAACACGAACATTAATTTCTTTACCGAGTTGATAAAACCTATCTGTAGAAAATACTATAACCATTGGCCAGTCGTAAAATATTTTTGGAAACTGTCAGATAATGAAGAAGAGCGTCTGAGGAAAGCTAAAGAAATTATTCATGGTGGCGCACCTGACCTGACCTGGCACTTTCTTCCCATATTGACTAGCTCACAGTTCGATTCGCTGATAAAGAAGAATGATTATGAGATTATGCTCTATTTCTCCCAAGAGCCGAGGTACGTCGAATATACAAAGTTGGCCTGGAAACGTGTGGTGAATGAAATCGATAATGATTCGCTTAATCGTATTTTACATTCCGTTACAGTTATGCAGCAAAATAGAGATTATGTTTATGGACTACTCCGAGAAATGTGGCTCTACATGTCGGAACAACAGAAAAAGTTCGTCGCCAACCAAAGAAAATTCAATTATGTAACGAAGTGGTTTACAGGTTATGAATATAATACGCCAAATTACCAGCTGCTTTTCGAGGTATTCATGCATTGGGATTCTGAACGTAGGCATCAACACTGGAAAGCTAATTGGTTTTCTTTTGTCATCGGTCAAATGAAACATAAAAACAAAATAGAAGAGATGATGAAGATAGTCTTCGATAATAATAAAAATATTGCCGCTTTCAAACGCACTGTCATGACCGATTATAATTCCATAAGAACAGATTGTGAAGTGTTGTTGAATTGGGGACATTTCCAAGAATTACAAAACTACTTAAATTTTTGTACAGAGGACCAGGATGTGATTCGAAATTTGAAAAAGCAAATCATTACGTCAATGCCGAAGAACTACCTGTTTTATTTTCTTTGCAAGTGTTGTGATGACAAGAGCCTTCACTCTAAGTTTGAATATTTTCTGCGCGACATATTAACAGTCGACGAAATTAAAGATTTTCAGAGGGATGTGGTAATGGGTAGTTTGGAAAAAATCGAAAAAATGCTGCGCAATAGATTCGTTCACGAAATTATACGATGCATTGAAAAATATGTATCCAGCGAAGAAGATCTGTGCGCGATAAAGCTACATCTTATCAAAAACTCTCGCGACCATTACGGTATGAAAATGGCAGATTTGGTAGATTTTTTGTCTTGGTGTTTTGACGGCAACAAAAGTCTTACAAAGCGGTTTAAAATTTCATTACAGCCAGCCCAAGCCGAAGTGTCCGATGATGTAGAAATGAAGGAGCTATCTACGAGTATTTATGAATATTTTTGTAATTATTTTTTAAGAAAAAAAGAATAAAAAATTGAAATATTTGCGCATTTTTTTAGATTTCAATCTTTTGAGGTTGATTGCAATCCGCCTTGATATACATAAATTTGGCCATGATCAATATTAGATGTTGATTTTCTGTTTTATTTGTAGGGATGAGCAAATTGATTCCATGCGTTTATACGGATCATTAGGTCTATTCCAAACAAAAATTCATAGGCTCCAGTTCACTTTGGTGAATTATTAAGTACTACCTACATTGAAATTTCAACATCGCATTGATATTTATCAGATTCAGAACGCATGTTTAGCGAGATGAATAGTTCAAGATTCAAAATACCGAAGTAATCTAATGGCCCATATTATTTATTTTGGAAATTCAATTCCCATCTAAATTTCCTTGGCATTTTAAAATATTAAATAAATCATTTTCTTTCACGTTTTTTTTTCTTTTTTTTTTTTGAAAAAAAAAATCAAAATTCTGAAGGCTTTCATGTCAAGTTTGAGAGTAAGGATTGCAGTATTCCTTCACTTTGAGATTGCTGGAACGCTGTTGCCTTGTTTTTGTGAAATAACGCCTTTACGTATTGTTATTGAACTAGTGGACTCTTCTTCAGCTGCTTGCTTACCTTCTGTGAATACATGATTTGATTATAAATTACCTGTTCTAAATTACAATACACTGAGTCATAAAAATTTTTCAATTGAGAAATGTCAGGCATGAATAACAAAAATTTACGTGTCGGGTTTTGATCGCAAAAAAAAGTCAACGGATTTTGATCATATTCCGTTGAGATCATTATTTTGAGCTGAAGATCTTTCAACAGCATTTTTTAGCTCCCAAATTGCTCTTAGTGGGGAGATATGGGTTCTCAGAGAGGAGGCATTTTTGAAATAATTTTGGTTTTCTCGCTGGAGCTCCTTCCCAACCTGTTTTGGAAGAAATGGATCAGTTACAAAAAGTGTATTTGGTTTTCTAAGTACAGTACATCTAAACGTAAATCATCGTCATCAAAATCCAAGGCCACTTTGAGGGTTCTACTGAATTGTTAATAATTATTTGCAAATGGCATATTTTTGCACAAATTCGTGTTTCGAAAATATTTTCATCTCGAATATTTTGCTTTAATTATGCCAAAACTTCGAAAGATAGATTTCTGAAGCTGAGCAAATATTTAGAAATACATAGAGTAGGTATAGTGCCAATTTTTAAAAATCATTATTGCCGATTTCAAAAAATCAAGAAAAATACCTGCCTACGCAAAAGCTGTCTTGTAGGTATCAAAGTTTTTTAAATTGGCAATATGTACTTGTTGCCCAAGAAATTGGCATCATTGTAATTCGAAATTTTTTCCAGTTTCCGAAAATATATTTTTGAATGTTTTCGTACGAGTAAGTAATGCCAATTTACAAATTTATGTACTTACCTACCCAAAAATAAGTTGTTTTCAAATTTTTAACCGCTTGTTCAAAATCACTTATTTTTTGCATTGTTTTCATTGCCGAAAATTCAATTTCAATCTTTTTAGAAGCAAAACTAAGTTGGAGTGATTTCAAATGTAGGAAAAAATAATACACTGCTTACTTTTATCGAAAAAATTGATAAACTAGGGATATTAATTAGGTAGTGTACATTCATCCGCACATGTATGTATGTACAACCTTTGCGTCATTGAAACGAGAAGGAGAATTCCTAACATACCCTGCGTGAGAAAATACTCCCAGTGTTTTGCTTTCTAAACGTCACACGTTGACGGTTGATGAAGTCGAGTGAAGGGAGAAAACAACTGGAAGTAGATAAAAGATGTCTATATGATCGTAAAAAGACGACTCGATGTGGAGACGAGTAGAGGTACTTTTGTTCTGTCTCTTTATTTTACTGTAGTTTCAGTGCAGGTATAAACATTCCTTTTACATTGCATCTCCCATCTAGTCAGTTTTTAACGTTGCTTTACCATTTTTTTTCCTTTTTTGTCAATCCTGCTCGTACTTTCTTTGGAAGTCTACTGTCTACGACTGTCTTCCACATTGATTCTAGTCATATACGTGCTGTGAAGAAAGATTCAACGATTTGTTCGCCTCTTTTTTTTTTTTTTTAAAAAACACATCGAACTCAATTTGTAATTTTCATGTCGTATTTGCTAAGTAATTTTGGTCTTACGAGGTTTTGGTGTCGTGAAATATTACGAAGACCTGACGATATTTTTCGTGATATTGAGTAAGTCGATTTTTAAGTACTTATTTTTTTAAATCATACTCATACTTTGGTGCTCATTTTAAGCAGAGATTTTATACTCAGTTGTTCGTGTTTCGGTTGATGAAATCCTTAGAAACCGGGTTCTTATTTTTTGGTCATTTTGAACGTCTTTATTTCATGTTGGATCCCCTTGTTTATCAGTCGAAAGTTAAACCTTCCTGTCGACTTAGCTTTATTTGATAGATAAGCCAAAAACTAAGTGTTTGAACAAAAATCTCTGACTACCTACGTTTTTGTACGATCACGTAAGATGAGAAATTTAAAATATTTTATAGACGAAGCCCTACGTACTTTTCTTATCCATTCAAATATCAATTTGTAATTGTAAAGTTTTCAAGAAAAATAATTTTTCAGGAGTAACTATAACGACTTAACTATTTAGAATTTTTTACGAATACAAAAAAATAGGGTCTTTTGAAAGTTTCTTCAAAAAGTATATTAACTTGAAACTTTTACAAAAATATTATTTGAGATTTTATCATGACAACAAAATTTATCTAAAACGTGCTCAAAAATAGATTCGTTTAGTATTTTGTGCGAAGGTAAAAATTATTTGAAAAACAAAAAAAAAGTGAAAATATAGGTAAAATGAAATTGTTTGAGGTTTTATTAAAAATAAAATCGTAAAAAAATGTATACTTATCGCTGGAAAAATTTAGAAAGAAAAAAAATTGTTTTCAAAAGAAATTAAAACGAAAGTTATTTGAAATGTTTAAAAAAAAAGAGTAAAATCATTCCAGAAACAATATAAATTTGTTTGAAAAAAATAAAGAAAGTAGGATTGTTTCAAGTTTTAAAAAGGGTAACATCTTTTTTAAAAAATAAAATCGTTTAAAATTTAAGAAAATTGTGTTAGATTTTCATAAAAGTAGAATCATCTGGATTTCTAAAAAGTAAAATTGTTCCCAATGAAATAAAATCGTTTAGAATACAATACATATTAAAATTTAAAGGTAGGACAAACAAAAAAACAGACAGACACAGCAAATGAAATTCATGAGTCATAAAAACACCTAAAAAACACAAAATAAAAATTTAAAACATTAGTAAGTATTAAGAAAATGAAATGAAACATCATAAAATACACAATAATAAAAATTTATAACGTATTCAGAGAATAAAATGAAACGTCGTGAGAAAACAAGGATAAAAAAATTTGAATATGAAAAAAATTAATCACTAGAAAATGAGATTAGACAGACGAATATTAGGACGTTCCTTACTCGATCGCGTTCGAACTAAAAAAAAAAAAAAACTTCACAATAACATTAGGTACTAAAAAAATTGAAGAGAACTAGAAATGATGAAAGGTTTTGATGCTTGAAGGAAGTATTTTGAAGTTGAAAAAAATTACTTACTGAAAATTTCCCAATCGTTAACAAATATGTTGAAGTTTCATCTCTGGCATAAAGCTCACAAATGATCCGTTAAATTACTTACACAAAATAATCTAGGTACCTACTTATTTATTTATTCAATTGTTGATGAATTGAAAGAATAATTTTCAGAATCATTAAAAATTAGCCCTTTTTAAAAATTCAATTTTAATACTTGAATATGAATCGAACTCAACTAATCCTACATCCAATTCTGATGCTATGTATCCATAAAGCGATGAACCGTGAAATCATCGATTGAAATTCACAATCATAATATTATTCTTAACAAAACCAAAATAATATTTTTAATAAAACAGTGAATTTATTTTCGCAGATTTTGCCATCCAATTACTCGAGAACGAAGTACCAGCGTGTTACATTTGACCTGCATTCAATATGGATGAAAGCTGTGTACTTCTATCAACCCCTGTTCCAAAACTACGAGAAATAACATCTTTTCACATCGCTTCGAGATTATGGCGTCTCAACTGGATCCATTACAAATTTACTTCGACTCGATCCGATCTCAAGGGTTTATTCGGCGATAAACTCGATATAATTGCATCGATTTTGGATAAAATAGACTTGTCAGATTCGAATAAAAAAATAATCATGACACACGTATACTCGATCGTTATGAATCTAGGTTGCTGGACATGGTCGGAGGAAAACACTTGTTACGCTGTTAGCGATCGAGATGAGAACGCATTCGTATATTTTCCACGTTTCTACGATCACATAGTCTGGCAACAGAAAGATTTCACCATCGACGTCAAAGAAACAGTGGCCAACATGTTGCTATATGAATACGAATTCAACGATTTACAAAGATTCAAGTTAGCTTGCTCGTACTGCTTCGAAGATGTGATCGATGATCTGTGGCCAACAGTTACGTCGGATTGCAAACCAGATGTGATATCTTTGATTAGTAGTCGATTCGTTAGATACTGGATCGAACGTAAGAAAACCGGAGGTGTTGGTCGAAATTTATACGACGAAGTGAGCATTATCAAATCGCTATCAGAGAGTAATCTTCCCGCTTACGAGTACTTCTGGAACCGATTGAACGATTTCCAACAAATGGAGGTAGTTTTACATTTCGTCAAATGCGATTTCAAATTCCCTTACGAGTATATATTTCCTAGGCTGACTCAGCATCAATGGATTGATTTAGTGAACGAGAAAACTGATAACATTATGTTCTACATGATGCGGAAATATTCCACTGACGGTCGTAAAACCGAGAATATTCTTCGAGTATGGGATCACGTATGCGATATGATGGATACCGATGTATTCATATTGATGATGTGGATATGCATCGAGCACGACTGTAAACCTGATAAGAATTGCTTACACAAGAAAATTTGGAATAATGCTCCGGATCATTTGAGAGAAGCTATGCTTCACGAATTATTCGATATCAAATGCGAAGCTTTGAGCGAATCACCCAGCGCAGCGGAATTTTTCCAGAGTGCTTTACGTTCGGTACGGTTTGATAGAAAGTGCCAGTATTTGCGAAAGCTGATGCCTTTGTTGACGCTGAATTATACGTCGAGTGATTTGAGTAATTTATTGCGGTGGTGTTTTACTAATAAGGAGATTGATAGGTTTTACGCTAAAACCAGTCTCAGTCTGGGTAAAGTTAGTAAAGTCAGTAAAGTGAAGTCTAGGTCTAGGAAGAAGTTGAAGTGAATGCAGTTGAAGAAAAGTCTTACCTTTCCTATGTATCTTACCTGGAATTATCTGTACTGAGAACTGAGACGAAGCCGAAAGGTGTAGTTTTGCTTTTGAGAAATGTAATGTTGCCCAGTGACTATTTTTCCTCCGTTCTTTTTCTGCTTGTGATGGAGACATGACTTTGACTTACCTACAATTAGTTGCTGATTTTGTTATATGTCATCTGCGACGGTCATCTGAGATCTCTGTAATATTATGACTGTATTCGTGTTTTTTGAGCAATTTTAGAATTAATTTGGACCATATTTTATTTTATTTTTTTAAAAGAGATTATTTTACTCTGAATTGGCATGACGTTGAATATTTTTATTCGAGAGAGAAAAAAATCATTATTAAGGTACCTAGTTTGTTACGTACCTAATTACCCATACCTACTTACCTTTTTTCTCAAAAATATTTTATACGAATTATTTCTTTCGAACATGAGAATGTATTTCATATTACCTAATACCTACGTTACATTTATTATAATTATGTACCAGTCTACTCGTAAGTCCCTAATGCCTTTATTTTGGCCTAGTTTGCCTGTTGATATGTTTTTTTTTCTTCTGTTGAAGTCCTTTGATAGTGAGAGTAACATATTGTTATATTTCTTCTACTCGAAATATTGTGTTCTTTTTTTATGTGAGATGAATTGTATGACGTAATTTAGTTAATCCGCCTTTTGTAATTTTGTGATATTAAAATATTAAAAGAGCTGAATTATTTTGGGGAATAAATTTTTTTAATTATTTAAAGAAATGGAACTATTTTTTTCGAAAAATTTTAATAGTTGAATGGAAAATTTTGAGTAACTTTATTTTGGTATTTACTCGTAGGTGATTGCTTTGATTTCAGTGTGTGATTCACGAGTTGAAAAAATAAATAATAATAATACGAGTGAATGAAATCGATATCTCGCTGGGTGATACTTTTATGAAAATTTTATTACGAGTTCAATATGAACTTTCAGTTACGAAATCGGGTTCAGATCATTTGTGAGTATTTCTCAAAATGTTGGAAATCAGTATTTTCCCATTTTTGAGCATATGAGCACAGAAAGGAGTTGAACAAGCATCAAAATTTTTTCTGATTTTTTTGGCACACCGACTTCAGATGTACCTACTAAAATGATTAAAACACGGATTTTTCTTAGATGGAGACCAGTGTTGTCAGTTCAAAACAGCACCATATGTAAAAAACAGACAGTGTTTAAAACAAAATTCTGTTTAAAATAGTTTTTTTTTGTTTTAAACAAGTTTTTTTTCAACTCCGATTTCAATTTCTCGTTGAAACAGTTGAAAAACTGAATCCAAACAAATGAATTTGTGTTAAAAACGTGTTTAAAACACATTTTAAACATGTTTAAAACACGTTTAAAACAAATGAGAATCCAGCAGCAGTTTAAAACTCTGTTTTAAACAAAAAAAACGTATGTTTTGTCTTTTTTTTAAAAAAAACCGTTTTTTTTTCAACACTGATGGAGACACTTTGTTACCTATACTTTTTCAACTGTCTATGGTAGGTATATCGGATTTTCAGTGTTGCGGTTACAGAACCCTAATACCATTTGTTGAAATTGTTGAAATTGTTGGAATCTCGATTTTTGTTAAAAATTGCAACAAATTTCACCTTTTGTCAAAACTGTCAAACAATTTGTTTCTTGTTAAAAATTGTCGCTTTTGCGCAGAATATTCCAAAAAGCCCTAATTTTTAAAGGAAATCATCCGAAAGTCTCAAGTATTTTTCCAAAAAAAAAATCTCACTATTCAACCAATCACAAAAAAATGTCTCATTTTCTACAAAAATTGCAATTGCCAAAAAAGTCCTGAATTTGGCTAAAACTTCAGTCTTCTTAACAAAAAATATTCAAAAAATTGTCAGTTCTCGTTTTGTGATGTAACTTTTAAAAAGTTTACCTACTTTTTTTTCGAAAATTGCCCAAAAGTTTGTTTTTTGTCAAAAATTTTCAAATATCACTGAGGAGTATCGTGTTTTGTTTTATCTGAAAAATGTTTTTAAAAAGTCTCAATGTTCGGGAAAAAAACTAAAATCCTTCCTTTTTGAAAACATTTTTACTTTTTTTTTAGTAAAATGGCTGAAGATTTTACCTTTTTTTTTTTTTCAAATTATCCAAAACCTTCGTTTTTTGCTAATACCCAAGTCTCAAAAAGTTCGGCTTCTTGATGAAATTGTCAAAGTCTTATTGCCAAAAGTCGTTTTTTTTTGCAAAAAATTCCAAAAAGTTTCATTTTCCTAAATAATATTATTCAAGTCTCGTTTTTTTGTCAGAAATTAGCAAAAAAGCACATCCTTTGGTTATTATATGTCAGTTTCGATTTTTTGTCAAAAAATCCCCAAATCTCGCTTTTTAACCAAACATTAATTTTTTCCCCATAATTTTCAATTTCAAAAATTACCGATTTTTGTTAGATTTTCAAATTTTTGTTTTTTGAAAATGTTCTACCTTTTTTTTAAACCAGGGGCTCAAAACCTTCGCTTTTTTGTCAGAAATTGTTAAAAAACAAAAGCGTTTCTTTTTTGCCAATAATACATATTTCAAATATCCCAGTTTCGCTTTTTGGCGAATATTTATAAAAATTTTCGTTTTTAAAAAATATCGTACAGTTGTCGTTTTTTTTCGCAAAAATTTCCAAGAAGTCTTTCTCTTCAAAAGTTCTTCAAGACCCACTTTTTTCCAGGAATTGCCAAAAGTACTTCCATTTATTAAAATTGTGAATGTCTTGCCTTATTTTTTCAAAAATTGCTGGAAAGTCTCTCTTTTTATCAAAAAGTTTTCAAGTACCTACCTACACCTACATAGTTCAACTTCTTAAAATGAAAAAACCATAACATTTCATTTTATAATGTTCTGTTTTATTGTGATTTTTTTCTATACCAAAATGTTTTGCTCACGTCTTGTCACTTTTTTGAGCTTTTTGGTTACATGATGAGTTACCTTTTTTTCGGGGAAAAAATTGAATATGAGCCCTGTTAATCCATCGAAGTATTTTTTGAGAAAATGAATTTCAGATTTTTTTCAGCTGAAAAACATTTTCATTAATTTATACGGAGTCTTTAATGTTTAATTTTGTTCATAAACTTGGGAGTATATTTTGAATAATTTTTTGGGACATTGGTTGAGAGATATTCTACTGTACCTACAATTCCTTAAAATTAGAAATATGTACTATGAAGGAGGAAGAGAAGTTATCTCGTACTACATACACGAATTCAGTCCCATATAGGAAACGTTTACCTATTTCAAAGTAAGCTTTCTCTAGAATTTCTGATTTTAGATAAGTAACTACTTGTGTATTGTGTATGTACTACTTCTACCTCTACCTATCTTTGTTTTCTAATTACCATGGAAGTAAATTACAATCGACGAAAAGGCTCCGTTCTATGTACTGGTGCTTTCGAGTCAGCATTGTTACTTCTGTAAATGAAGAAGGTAACGAAAAAAGATGAACGATCGAATACAGTCGAGTTAAAATTTGCACAACGAATGAAACCATCTGAAAGACCGGACGTTGTCGTTATCACTTTTGGTGTATCCTGTTGTAGTTTGTTCACTGCTCGGTTATCTCGTCTGCCTGCCCACCCACGTGAAATAGAAAATTTTCTACGAATCTGTGGATTCGAATATCTACTGTGTGGTAGGTAAGTACGGTCAGTATTACGTTTGTTTAAGTAATTATTATCTACCTATACTTATATTTTTTTTGAATAGGTATCAGTTGATACTTTGATACCTATTAGAGAATCAGAAATACTCGTTGCATCGAAAATCGATTGCAAACGATTTCTAAGCCATTAAATGACTGTATTATTTTTGAGAAAGATAAATTCTCTGACTTCTAATTCCCAATGATTTTTTAAAAAATGAATATTTTTGTACCTATGTACTATGTATAAATCTTGATGCATTCATCTTGTCATCTGCATTTTTGAACAGGCCTCTCCATCAACGATTGAACCTAGCTTATCCTTTGAATTCAGAAATCTAAATCATAAATGAAATTGAATCCTTCGATTTTGCTCAATTTTTTTTTTGAGTTCATTGTCTATATTTTATTTTGTTAAATTCAAACAACTTGATTTCTTCTCAATTCCCCATTTGATCAGTAAAAATACAACAGTATGTATGGTTTAGAAGGGTGGTTTGCAAAAATTGAGCAATCAAGGTACCCTCGAAGTCTCAATAAAAGGTACGTAATGCTACTGCTACGTATTTACAATTTTTTTGATATTTTGGCCATATTCAAAAGCTCAAGAGCATTGAGGAAGGGGCTCAGTGGGGTCTAAATTGGGGGGATCAATTTATAGATTTAAGCACGTTACTGGTCACAATTTCAACAGTTCATTAAATCAAAGAAGAATTTAATTTATTAATTTGACAAGCAATTCTGTTTCAATTTTTTAGTCAGTAAGCACCGACCATTTTTTTTTTTTTTAGCATTCAATACGCAAACCATTTACGTTATTATTTCATCTTTTTCGAATTTAAATTGAAATTTGGGTCTCATGTGTTCCGAAGGGGTGTCACGATCTCATTATAAAAATCTAATTGTTGAGGTGAAATTAAAAATAGTATGTCTTCGTGATAATTTTCTTTTATGCTTTTTTAAGGAGTATGCATTATTTGGCGAATTTGGAATTTTTTATCTCGCTCTCCCTACTTTTGTTATCTTGATTTTTCTCAAAATTATTTCGTCCCCCGGTTGAAAAAATCAGAATTTGCATTTACCTATCTCGTAATACTGGGAGAGGAGACGCTTCGCGACACTTGATTTTCAGAGAATTTTCCCCACAAGATTCAACAATGTTAAGATGAGGGACCAAAAAAAAATCGTACATATTCATTTTTCGTGTACGAGATAGTAGGTGTCAATTGAAGCATCATGTGGTCCATGTGTTATTCATGAGCAGGGATGGTGGATTCGATCTACCGATGTCTCCCCAACTCCCCCTCTCCTCACCATTTTTAAAAAGTTGACGATATGGAGACTGCGAGTGGTCGAATACAAAATAATGGTTGCTCGCTGAATAAAAATATTCTCAACAATAAATAATACAGTTCGCAGTCATGATCATGAGCCATTTTATGATGACTAATTGACTTATTCATAATCTTTTAATTATTGTTATTTTTATTGCAGAATTTCGCTGATGGTTACCGACTCTGGCATCGATATGAATTCGGAAAAACGTTTCGATAACGATAACAAACAATACCCGGTGGAATTCCGTCAACCAGTTCCAAAGCTATTGGAAATTAGTCTACTCAGAATGGCAACGTTATTATGGCATCAGACAATTCTGAACGATTGGCCTTGGCGTCAAAATATGAACGAGCTGGACGCTCCTTTACGCTACTACGAAGCAACCCTACCAACAGGCACGCTTCCTTTATCGATGAATAATTTCAACGTGACTTACGATATATCGGAATACTCGACGTGGTCGAAATCTCCTCGTATACATTTGCTCCTCAGTCGAATACACGATTACGTCTACAAAGTGAACGATTTGAACATCGTTTCGATATTGAAAACTCGAATACCGGTCATACTCGAGCAAAAGATTCGTCGTACAGCGTCTCAAGTAGGCATCAAGATGCTGAATTGGATTTTCATACATTTCGACGTTTTCGTCGATCGTAACGAATTCGAGATCGTATTCGTAGAGTACTTCGACGATTTGATTTGGCAGTATAAAGGTAAACCTGTCATATGCAGCGAAGAAACAGCTAAACGACTCATGAATCGACCCAAAATAAGCGCTTGGCATAAATTCAACTTAGCTTGCGAGTATTGTTTCGTCGAGCAGATTGTTACGATGTGGCCTTCGGTATCGACAGATACGAGAATCAATTGTTTTCAGCTAAATATGAACAGCGATCAAGAAATGTTACATTATTGGATACATTTCTTGGACCATCATCGACATCCTGGAGCAATCGAGGAAGATATGATCGAATTCACCGAGTTTTTTAATCGATATTCCCTGGAGTATTTTTGGAATTTCGTCGAACCTGATCGACGTGTACGAAAAATGATCTCGTGTTTGAAAAGTTCGTTTGGCCCTGCTTACGTAAGTTTGCTTTCTACTTTTGATGCCGACCAATGGAAAGAATTAATGGTCTCGGCTGGCGATCAAGTCATCATATACCTGATTCGCGAATCTAACTCGGAATTCGTAGCTCAAGTTTGGAGACGTTTTAAACACCTTGTATCTGGCGAGCAATTTATCAAGATCATCTGGTGGATTTTCGAGCACGAATTTCAAACCATATCGTATTATTTCACTGATAATATACGTATTTCGATGCATTCCATTTGGATCGAAGCACCAGATCGACTGAAACGTCGAGCAATCGAAGAACTCGTCGTAGACGATGGATTTTCTCAATACCATAAGCTGTTCCCGTTATCCAAACTTCCTCGACCGATGGATTTCCTGATTTTAGTCTTATCCGATGCCACGTTCGAGCAAAGGAATAAAATTTGGATCGATAATTGGAAGTATTTAATTTATGGAACTGCTCCTCGTTTCTTGAACGAGC
The DNA here is from genome assembly GCF_950023065.1 of Planococcus citri. Classification (NCBI taxonomy): domain Eukaryota; kingdom Metazoa; phylum Arthropoda; class Insecta; order Hemiptera; family Pseudococcidae; genus Planococcus; species Planococcus citri. Next base: position 35,453,109 of record NC_088680.1, read on the forward strand.
TTATGGAATTATGCCTGCAGAAGGATCAAATTGTCGAATTCAAGCAACGCGAAATGATGTGCTTTGAGAATATCAAAAAATATTGCGTCGAGTTGATGAAACGAACGTGTCGTAAAGAACTGAATACTTTTTTGAAGTTTTGTTGTTCGTCTGATAGTGAACATATTGCGGATTTGGAACGTCAAATTTCAGAGTCGTGGAGAGAATACGTTTTTAGTTATAGGTATTCGCGTAATTTGAATTTGCTGGATTAATTCAACGATTAACGTCGCGTCGATTTTGCATTGAAGAGTGACCAAGTCACATAAATGTTCCTATAATTTATTATTTATTTTTGTATCAAATAGCTGCCAAGTATTGAGGGCATTGCTGCCCACGAATCTGTTGTATTTTTTATTCGCCAAATAAACCCAATTTTTTATAGCGAGTTATTACATTTCTAAAACAGCATAAAAATTGTAAATTTTACCAACGTAGAAGAAAGATTGGTGCACTGAAGACAATTAAGTATACAGTTGAATACGATGTATGTTCGTTGGTTTGAACAACGCCTAAGCCATTCAAAACTTTGGTACTGGCTGTTTCGGTGGCAGCTACAGCACTGCGAGGTCTCGGTTTGGCCTTATAAATATACCCCTGACATTTTATTGCGGGTAAATTCCAATTTGATCCGTAAAAAAAAAAAAAATGAATAATCTGAAGAATTCTTGAATGGAAAGGAAATTATGAGATTTGATTGAGATTTTTTGGAGATTGAAGTGGGGGATATAATACCATATTTGAACGATAAAAAAAGTGGTTTGAATGATAGTCATTGGAATACCAAATCAACGACAATTGAGGTAGTTGAAAGAACATCCAATTTTAACGTCAAAATTGCCAAGACGCCTTGTTTTTGGCAAAATTCTCAAAAAAATTTTCAATTTAAAAGGGGCTTTTGTTAAAATTGCCAAAAAAACCCTGCTTTTGTTAGAATTGTCAAAAAAGTCCTGCATTTTGTCAAAGTATACACAAGAAAGTCCATCTTTTTTGAAAAAATTGTCCGCAGAGTTGTGTTTTCTATCAATATTGTAAAACAAGTTCCATTTTTGCAAAAATTATCAAGAAGTCCTGTTTTTATTTTTTTTTAATATAATTTTCATCAAGTAGTGTTTTTCCAAGATTTTTGTTCGTTTTATTATTATTCATGGTGAAAATCGCACCATTTGTGTTGCGTTCAATTTTTATTTTTTGTGATGTAGCTTATGAAATGTTATTGATTTAATAATCTTTCTTTTAATGCGTAGTACTGAACAAATTGCATGTATTTTGATTCCAGGTAGCAGACGATACGATCATTTTTGGGCCTGGAAGATTCATTTTATATCGACTTGAATCCTCGTTGAATTGGTTTTGTTTCTGAACGAAATACGGTAAGATTGAATTTAGATAACTATATCACATCTAAACTAACTTAGTGCTGAAGATTTAAAACCTCAAAGTTTATTCAACAATGAACTTTATTCTTTATACATTAATTTTTTCAAATTTTGTCTTGATATTGGGTTTTCAGTTCGACTATTATTAGTAATTTTTCCACCCAGATGAATTTTTTTGGTGTTCTTGCTGAGAAGATAGAGTGGAGGGAATCAAAGTTTACAGTTTTTTTCATTTAAATTTTTTTGTGTTTCTGAAAATTGAAAGAGCCACCCATGAGGTTCCCGTAGGCTTTCAAATTGTTTTACCCAAAAAATTCGATTCAGTTGATACGTCTGGAATTAAAATTAATTGCATTTTTTTTTAGATTTTGGCACCAAGCTCCACTTTGAAAAGTGCATTTTTGGTTTTGAAGTCAAATCGAATGTCAGAAATTCAGAGTCAGTGTCATCAAAAATCGAGAATTTGTACCCATATTAAATTTTATTAAATTCTGAGCCTCAGGCCTTCCTTTTCTGATGGAGTTTGTTTTGATCATTTTTTTGGAAGCTCAGTTTAGAATTTTCAATTTATTTTTTGTACTTCGATTTGATTTTCAAGATTTTCAGTTCAAGTTTTTGATTTCATGTTTGAATAACCTCATTCTTCCCCTTCCCGCGGCAACCCCTCCGGTGGTCTAAAAATTGTTCAAAATTTTTGTTTTTTGTAAAAAATTCCAATCGAACATTTTATATAAAGTTTAAATTTTTATTTTGGGATTAATGAAACTTTTTCTAAGAAGAGCAACTTTTGTTCTGAAAGACTTTCTCTGCGTAAATAATTATGAATTTTTGAAGATTTTTAGAGTTATGAAAAAATGTTATGATTGAATACGCGTAAGATGAAATTAGGTACATTGAATAGAAACGCATTATACGTGTTGATGAATAGATCAAATGCACGATAAAACGAAAAAATCTTATTTCTGATAAATAAAATTAACTACTATGCTACAAACATTTATTAAAAAAATAAAACAAAACAAACAAAATTATAAACGAACACAATACATTATGTACAATAGATACGTACATTTATATCACCCATGAACGACATCTTCAGGTACGCATAAAAGAATGATAGGTACCTAGTTTACTATACAACTTAATTATACCAATTGATTTGAGGGCGAATATGTGCCCCTGCTGCAATCTCTCGAATATTCAATAAATTTTTACAGCATAATACTTTAAACTCTTGAAACGAATTCTTATAATCAGGATCTCGCCGTAAATTTATTCGAGTCTTGGAGTAATCTACGGTTCCATTAGCTTTCCAAACCAAGTGTTTTAGAAAAGACAGCTCGTTTTTGATAATGTCCCATCTAATGTTATGGGATTTCATCCATGTGCTTATCTGAGTACCCATAAAATAGACTTGGATCTTCAACGACTTCCTCAAAGTAAACGGTAGATCGGAAATTGTATCGATTGGAATTGGCGTGTATAAGAGATCGTCGAGGTTGGATGGTTTCTCAATGTTTATTCTATGGTCCCATAGGCATTTCGATATCTGAATGATGGCTGTATGTCGCAAAGTTGGTACTACGTTGGCTGCCATTTTATCTGGAAGTGGTAAGAAAAAAATTGATTTGAGTTAATTTTGGTCAGCCAATTAAGCCTAGTCATTCTACAACTTATTTGAAGTATTTGAACACAAAAAATCACAATAATGAGAAATTTTTCAAATGTAGGAAACGTTGTCAGTTCTCTGATAAGACTTTCGATCTTCAATTTATGATTCCAAATTTCCAAAGTACTATAAGAGAATATCTTTCACTTTCTAAGTTTACAATAGGTAGGTATATTAATTATCGAAAAATCACACAAAATCATAATTACCATCAACACATGATTCCATAAGTTGATTAAATTTTTTAATGATTTAATTGGGTATGTGCCATGAAAAATCAGAGTGTCTACCGGCCGATTATAAAAAAAGTATGAAATTAGGTGATCGCCTAAAAAAATTCGAAATATCGTCAAAAATGTACAAAATTTACGAAATTTGTACCAAAAAAAATCAAATGAAGAAAAACAGTATGTTTAAAAAATGAGTACTATTTAAAAAGTATTGTATGAAAAAAATACGAAAAAAGTACAAAATTTTGTTTTTTGGATTAGGTAGATAGTAGACACCCTGAAAATTTCTTTCTAAAAAAATCAAAATCCTTGTAAATAGGTAAAGAATAAAGATAGTAAATAATCATTTGTAAGTTTTTTTTTGATTCACTGAATTTCTTTAGAAAAATTGTATTGCCTACTAAAAGTTTGTTAAGAAAGCCTATCGTTTCTAAATAATGTTGTAAAATAACTATATATAGTAGGTACTTACCAATAGGTACGAGTACTATAAATATGACAGATAATCGTTGAAAAAACACGACTAATTTAAACTACGAATCGAAAAAATCGTTTGAAAATATCCACCCAAGATACACACAGCAAAAAATGACCACTTTTAAAGAATACGAGCACTTGTCACTGTGAAATCGTATCTGCCAATGTACGTCTTCTCTGTTTTGAAAGTTGCAAAGAGCAGGAGAACTCACTGACGCGAAATCGAAAATAATACGGATGTAGATTATTGTTGATGGTTCATTTCAGGAAGTGAACTTTAGACTATTAATGATGTTAGGGTTGATTGTTTTGTACTTCGACAATGGTCCAACGTAAGGCACCTAGAAAACGGTCGCCAACTACAATGCCTCGGTGTCCGAAGTTCTTGGTATTGTTATTGAATTAATACCTAACAGGAAACCCGTTCTCTTACCCTAATGATGTATTTTGTACCCATTCGGTCGAGTCGAAGATATCGCCAAACGTGAGACGTATTGAACATTACAATAGTGGGCCTGGGTAGTACGCTGAAAAGTGAAATAAAATAGATACTTGATGGTTTTTACAGCAAACAACATTTTGAGTGGAAGTAATGATATCTCAATGCAGTAAGCAGGTTCATTTTTAACAAAATGAATTTCAACGTCGACTTTTGTCTGGATTCGATCCATTAGTATCAGGGTTGTTGCGGATCACGGAAATTTGATCCGAATCACGGATCACAAATCATTGAGAAATTTGTGATCCGAATCACGGATCAAAGATCACGCGGGAAATTGTGATCCGGATCACGAATCACGAATCACTCCAGAAAAAAATGATCCGGATCAAGTTTCATGGATCATTTTTCGGATCATTTCAAGGAAATTTTACTATAAGGAACTAAATCGGTTTTTTTAATTAAAGATTGAACAAAATAGTCTCTCATTTTTTTTCGAAAAATTGCAATAACACATTATGCAGGCCTGCAGGGGTGGGGAAAAGCCAGCCTCAGCTTGCAAATTTGCAGAAATTGAAAAATAAAATTTTCACCATTTCAAAAAGTTTTAGTTTTTCATCAATAAATCAAAAACTAAGCATCCTGGAGAAAAACTAATGACTTTTCTGTCGATTGGAAATTTAATTCTCTACAATTTTGGTCGTGTGTAATTTTTTTGTAGGACGCTTCGTTTCGCCTCCAGATCGACTTTTATGAAACTCAGTTTGCAAATTTTTCAAAAAATAATTTCAAAAAGTTTTAGTTTTTTGTCAAAAAATCAAAAACTAAGCATCCTAGCAAAAAACCAATGACACTACGTCGAAGTGTAAATTTAATTCTCTACAATTTTGGTCGTGTGTAATTTTTTCATTGGACGCTTTCTTTCGCCTCCAGATCAATTTTCATCAAAAGTTCATTTCAAAAATTTTTGGTTTTTTGACAAAAATCAAAAACCAAGCATCTTAGAAAAAAAATTATGACAATAGGTCGATTAGAAATTTAATTCTCAACAATTTGGGCCATGTGTAATTTTTTCGTAGTTGACACTGACAAATTCGCAATTTTCGAGGATGCAAGCTGACTTTTGCCCACCCCTGTATTAAAGTATCAAGTACCTTATCTTACGATTTCATTAGCTTAAATTTTTTGTTTTTCATTCCTGATATCAAAAACTTAAACTTTATTCGTTATCATTACGTCAATATCCAACAAATTGAGTTCAACTCCATTAATTTTTAATAAAATCGAATTTTCAAAGCAAAAACATGCAGCAATGCAGCATTACTGGCAAAAAAAATGATCCGTGAAAAAATGATCTGCGGAAAATTTTGAATCGGATCATAGATCACAAATCCTTGTGGTATAATGATCCGGATCACGGATCACGATTCCTACTGCAGAAAATAATCCGGATCACTACGACCCTGATTAGTATCTTTGTAGCTTCTGTTCTGAAAATTCTGTCTGGTAAGGAACCAAGGAGAGAAGCAGTCGAATTCATAAAATTAGATATTCGTAGGTACTCTGCCACCCGGAATTAGTGAAAATCGAAAAGTTGACTTGTATTTGAATTCTGTGTCTTAGGAAACTCGACAAATAACATGTCAATCGTCACTTTCAGTTGGTAACAGTACAGTTCAATTTTGAGTTTTTAATTGCTGATATGCTGATTTTGAATCTGCCAACTTGGTACGTTTGTAACCGGAGAGGTACCATTAGGAAAAAAGTAAGTTGAAGGTGTTGCCTATCATTAAATTTGAAGGGAAAAATTGCGTCCTTCTCAACAAACTCGATAGTGAGTACAGCGTCGAAAATTGAACCAATTCACATAAATTATGATTTTTCTACTAACTTATTTCAGTTATTTCAATTTCAAAAGACAGCCATGAAAAAAATAATTACGGAAATGAATAATACCAACGTCTAAAAATGAACAAATTTTATTAGTATCAATGTTTTTCCAACTCCATGATTTTTAAAATTTTTGGAAGTTTTCAAATTTCAGAGTTGGAAAATTGATAATGACGAAATTTGTTCATTTTTAGACGTACTATTCATTTCCGTAATAATTGTTTTCATTGCTATTTTTTGAAATAGGTATCTATTGAAATTCATTCGTAGCCCTTTCAATTTGCAAGTTGGGCAAAAAGTCACAACAATTATGTGATTTTGTTTCGTTTTCGATGCTCCACCCACTTCCGAAGTCAAAACGGGATTTGATCGTTAGTTTCGAAGAACGCAATTTACCTTTTCTAATCTGAAGATAGGCAACACCTTCATCTTGACATTTTTTTTTTAGTGGTAGGCTGGTAGCCTGATAACTAATTGCATTCAAATCTAAAGTTTTGCTGACCTCTCACTGGACATTCTGTTTCAGTGTACAAAACTAAGTACATAAGTACGTATGAGAGGAGTGTGTACATCTTCGAGAAAAAAAGGCAGTTGGTTGAGAAAAGAATGGAATCTATGATAGGTACTTTTTATGTCTTAAAATGAAAAAAAAAAATCAAAATTTTGATATACCTACACATAGAAGAGGATACTGAATATTAATCGTCAATTCGAATTATGTTTTTTTACCAGATCATGAAGGATCATTGGTGTAGCTTTAATAAAAAAAATCAGCCGCCCAAACAAAAAATTGAAGATCCTACGAGGTTTTGGATTTTTTAAAATTGTTCAAAAATTGAATTAACTGTATTTTTTATAAGATAATATCCCAACTATCAACACATTTTGAGGACCACTTTCGATACGAGCGAGGAAGAATATATTTTTCAAAATTGGTCCTGTTAGGGTACATGATTGTACTTACTAGAAATGCGGTTTTCTACCTACTTTCTAGGATATCATCGCCCCATTCAATTTTTTCCAAGAATTAAGGCAATTTTTGAACAATTTTGGAATATTTAAAACACATTAGATAAGGTCCTAAGTTTTCCGGTTTTTTTTTTGGAGCTACCAGCTACCGTACGGTTGAAAATTGAGCATAATTAGTAACTGATTGTGAGTAAGGTTTCCTTGTAGTCATAACGATTTACGAGATGATATTCAACACGAAGTTAAGAACTTGAAGCGTTGAAATGATACAAAGACGAAAAATGAAAATAAGTACGCAAAAATTTAAAGAAAGCATGCACAAAATTTAAAAAATTTGTTTTCGTATCAGACTCACGGATGCAGTCAGCAGTACTCGTATTACTGTGATGTGAGTTTTCGACAATTCTAGGCTTTACAACTTTTGAACTGTATTGAACTGGTAGGATAATTGAGTGACGTGCATGTAATCCATAGCTCTTGACGAAGCACCCATCATGTTTTCTACATTATATTAACATGAATATCTTATTGTACCGCATGATTCGATGTATCTCACCTCATCCTTTTGTGAAATGATCAATACTTAATGAAGATATTCAACTTTCAGGTAGATGCCTATTCGAGATAGCTGGTGCGCTCAGACCTTCGGAATAATATCAAAATGAGCGGCCAACGCAATTCGATCGGCGATACAAATACATTGGTGTTCTTTCATCACGTCGGCAAACTGAAGGATTTGGCTGCGGTATCCTTGATGGCTGCTTTGATGCATCATAAAATAACGCAAATGCATCGTGGAAATGTAGAAGTTAATATCGACTCTCGTGAAGTAGACCTCATTGGTGTTCCGCTTCCAGAAACTATTAAAAATGTGATCAGTGGATTTAGTGAAAGAATGAACGTATGCAGAGTGAAATGGTGGCAATATCACAGTAAATATGTGTTTTGCGATGAAATTTCCGATCCAGATGATTTGATTGTCTTATTGGATCAGATAGTATGGCTACCTGATGGCTGGATTAGCTTCGAACAAACAGCCAGAAAGTTGTTGGTTAGCGATAAAACTACCCAAGTACAGAAGTTCCAAATGGTTTGTGCATATTGTTTCACCGATGACGTGGATCGGTTGAAGGAAACATTGTCGCAAGATGAAGTGGATCTGGCAGCTATGAATTTTCACACAGACGATCCATTTTTGGATTACTGGCGTGTTAGAGTCCCTCCTTACGCAATGTATGGTTCACCTGACCCTGACGCTGGCCTGTTTCGTTATGTGTTGGGAATTTTAAACTATTATGGTCACTGGCCTGCCATTGAATATTTTTGGAATCAGCCTCATGGTGAAGAAGAACGGCTCGCCAGAGCTAATCAGATCATCGATGATCAGGAAGCCAAGCTAATCTGGCACCTTCTTCCTAAATTAACAAGTTCAGAACTAGATTCAATTTTAAGAGAAAAGTGTCGTGATATTATAACTGCCTTAATGGAAGATGAAGAATCCAATTACACCGAATATGTCATATTGATATGGAAACGTGCAGTGGATATAATCGACGACGATTCGCTGCTAAGTACTCTACGCGAGACTCGGAATTATTTGCTGTGGGAGATGTGGCTCAGCATTTCAGAGCGACAGAAAATGTTTGTAGCCAATCAACGAAATTATGATTTTGTGGGATACTTGATTGAAGGTCTTGAATCAGATTCGCCAAATTATCAGTTGATTGTCGATATATTTTCGCTTTGGGATGTCGAACGTAGGCGTCAACGCTGGAAAGTCAATTGGATTGATTTAGTTATCGGTCAAATGAACCATAAAAACAAAATCGATGAGATGATGAAGATGTGCTTAGAGAGTGAAGAAAAGATAGCTCTTTTCAAAATCACAGTTATGATCGATTATAATACTATCAAAGCGGCTTGTGAAACCTTACTGAGCTCAGGACGTTTCAAAGAATTGCAAAACTACTTGAATTTCTGTACGTCGGACCAGGAAGTGATCCGTAATTTAAAAAGGCAAATTATTGAGACAATGCCGAAAAGTGCCCTGTCCAAACTTTTGTGCGAACATCGTGATGGACGACTGGAAGTAGAGTTTGAAAACTATCTCCACGAAGTATTAACTACGAGCGAAGCTAAAGATTTCAAGAATCAGTTGGTCATGTGTAATTTAGACCTCATGCGCCGTTTGCTAAATGACGAATCGATTCACGATGTTATATTATTCGTTGAGAAGTATTTATCTAGCGAGGAAGATCGGATCAAAGTCAAGTTAAATTTTATTGATTATTTGCACGAGCCTAAACGTGAATACCAATTTGATTTCAATACGAAATTGAAGATGCAACCCTGGTTGGATTTGTTAGCTTGGTGTTTTAACAGTGAAAAAAGTCTTGTGGAACAATTCCATACATTGTTACGATCGTCAGCGAAGGTATCTGATAATGTTGAGAGGAGGAATTTTAATGACCGTTGGACGCATGATTTAGATTCAATCTTCAAGTCTTTCTGCGGGTTTTATTTAGATCCCTAATAATTAAGGGTAGGTACTAGGTATTAGACATAGTGGAAAATCGGTGTTAAATTTTCAAAATTCATGATCAAAGTATTTTTTATTTATATTTTTAAAGTTTTCATTAAGATGGGTAAGTAGAGGTACCTATATTTAGAGTTAAGATGTTTTACTAAGAAGTGATTTTTTTTTGGTTGCTGATATGCCTTATTATTTTTGTATTTTGCCTATTGTTTTGATCGTATAGTATTAGATAACTGTTCAACAAATGAAAATACGTAAAAGTATTTTCAATTGGTATTTTTTTTTATTGTCATTGCGATGTTGTTAGGTAGGTACTTAACCTGGGAGATTTCATTTTTAAATAATGTCTCCTCCAATGTATTTTAGGTAGGTATCTATTGACTGACAATTTAAGATGGGATGAGCTTCAACTACTCGTAAGCATAGTAAAGGCAGTTCACGCAATACATCATAAAATGTAAACTTGGTCAAAAATTTCATTTCCTTAGTTTACGAGTACGACAAGAACTGGTAAGTCATGGAAAATGGTGGTGACTTTGTGTAAAAGCTCTTCGGACTTCTGTGAGCACCAATAAGAAGTGAGTAATTCTTGGACAGTTGGACAGAGTGTAATTGGTAAAGCTGTTACCAAAAGGTGATCAAATACCGGTACGAATAATTTGACTGTATGACGAATGACCATCACCGATCGACTCCTAAAACACTGACATGAAATTTTTTAAACTAAATTTCGTATGAAGCATACGATTATCGTTATCTCTACTAATTTTATTTCGCCTATTTTTATTTTCAGTTAAATAATTTGATACCCGAATAAATGTACATACATAAAACAAGATGATAAATTGATAACTGTATCAAAAATATCCTCATTTTTTGAAATAAGCATGGTTGAAAACATGAGAGAATCCACATGCACATGAATTTATTTATCAATTTTTAAAATTAAACAAAATTAACATATGTGAGGACTTCGAGTTGATCATAAGTATCGATAAAATTAACAAATTTTCAAAATCACCATGCTCAAAAATGTAAAAATTAACGTAAAATGAAATATGTATTTCGGAATTTTTCCATTTTCCTCAAAACAAATTGGTAGGAGCTGGAGCGAAAAAACCGTGAATTTTTTAAAAACATCCTCTGTTTGAAATCTCATATCTCCCCTCCAGGGTCACCTTGAGAGCTAAAAAAAATTTGTAAGTAATTTTGAACTCTCAATGAAGATCTTCTTTGAATTTGATCAAAGTCGTACATTTTTTCCCGCAATATACCTATTCTAATTCCTAATGCATATTATAATACTTTATAGGTAGGTACAAAATATGCAATTGATTTTAACATAGATAGATTAGATACCTATTACTCATTCACACCATCATGTTCTAATATTAGCAAAACAGTCTTTATATTATATCTGTCTTCAGTGGAAAAATCATCTCTAGGATAGGTATTTGTATTATTATTAATAAAAGTTTTGATATCGGAAACGCTCTCCTTGTGATACCATCGTAGAAATTCTGCTATCCTTTCACGAATTCGAATAAGATAATATCCGGACGCTGTACCGGCAATATTCAACATGATTTTGAATGTGTAACGAGCAATGAAAAACTCCCTGAGTTGATCATCAGTTAGATTCGGATGTTTCTCATCAATGAACTCCTTGAAGAAGAACTCCTTTGCGATTGTCAACTTCTCAAATTCCGATACACTCGAATCCTGCAGTAATTTTCTCGCTGTCTCGACGTAGTCTATATTCCCGTCGACTAACCAAACCAGGTGTTTCAAGCAAGGTACTATATTAGAGTATGACCTGTTGAAGAATATGTTGGATGCGTGGAAACCTATCCATTTACTGATATTATTAGCCATGATTTTGACGCAAGTATTGAGCGTTTGCCTTAGATTTTTTGGTATAGGGATCTCGTTGATTGGGAATGGTTTGAAGAGTTCGTGCTGATTGATTGGTGCATCGTGAGTGATTCTGTGCTCCCATAGAGATTTGCCTATCTGCAGCATGGCTGTGTTTTGCAACGTCATTACCGAATCTAATGTCGTAGGAGCCGCCATTTTATCTGCAATAGAAATCAAAATGGCTCATTTGAATATATGTTTTATGGATCAATTAATAGTGTTCAGCAAGTGATCCTAAAAATTCCATCCCTCTGCTCCAAGTTGGTCTGCTTTTTAGGTAATTTGTCAATTTTCAAAAATCCGCCGTACTTGAAAAATTTAATACAGTGCCTTAAATTTTGCCTGCGAGTATTTTTGGATATCAAACATTTTTCTGCTGATTCAGAAGCCAGTGATTAGTAGTTAGTACCAACGTGTAGATCTTTCCAAAGCGAATGCAGCGACTTTTTTTTAATAAACCCCTCTGTCTATTCATGGGAGGAAACTACCGGTGTCTACAATGTACCAAATGAGCAAAAAATGAAAATTGGTTGCAATAAAAAATTCGACCTGGGGATAACTTGTTGAGTATTTTTTTAGCTGAAAATTGTAATTTTTGGCTTTGACGTACTCCAATTTTTGAAGGATCTGTGCAACTTTCAAGTTTTGAAACTGATCAAATTTCTGTAAAATTATTGCAGTTTTAAACCAATTTTTTTCAAATTTGCAGAAATTTTAGATCCTATATACTACCTAGAGTTATTTACTTATGAGAATTTCTGAAACATTTTTTCAAACGTATTTTTTTTTAGCTGGCCTTATACTTACTCGTTTAATTTCCAAGTAACGAAATTACTAAAGTTGATTTTTTTACATTTTTATGAATTAAATTTTTTCCAAAACTTTGCCCTACCTACTATTTTTTTAAAAAGTTGATAATTTACGAAAGCGTTCATTTTTAAAATTATTTTCCAACTGGTTACACTTCTTTTTTCAGCGTTACGGTTACAAAGCCCTGCCTTTGATTGCAATTGTCAAAGTCTTGCTTTCTGCCAAAAGTAGTAAAAAGTTTCGACTTCTGTCCAAATTGCCAAAATGTGTTATTACTTGCCAAAAATTGCTAAACATTATCGCTTGTTAGTTGTTTGCAAAAAAATTCAATTACATATCTCAATTCCTCCCTCCCCCCAAATTGGCCAAAAAGTTTCGCGATTTGTCATCAAAAATTGCAGAAAAGCTGTGCTTTTTTATCTACTAAAATTGTCGACGTCTCGCTTTTTATCAATATTTTCCCAAAAAGTTACTTTCACCTGAGAGAGGCAGAATAGTTTCACTTTTTTGACAGAAGTTTTGCTTTTTGTGGGTAAATTAACAAAGATGTCCGCTTTTTATCACATTGTCAAATATAGCCGAAAAATATTCTGCTTTTTTTCCAACATCGTCAATATCGTGCCTTTTTTTGCCAAAAATTCTCACTGTAATTTCAAAAATTACTAGAAAGTCTCGCTTTTCTGGCAAAAATTTGGATAGGTATCGTATCTTTTTTTTCTTCAGTAAATGCCTGGATGTCTATTTTTTAATGAAATGTTCTGGCTTATTTTGTGATGTTTTTCTGCTTTAAAATGTTTTGCTCACGTTTTGTTACGTTTTTGGTCATGTTTTATGATATTTTTCTAAACTTTTTTGGTTATTCAAGTTACTTGTTTCGAAAGAAATTTAAAACGAGCCCTGTCTTACAATTAGCGAAATTTTTTAATAAACTGAGCTAATCAGCTCCTCACATAAAATATAATATTATTATGAAGTTGGGTACGTACCTACTCAACAGCAATACAATGATCGAAGAATAAATCCGTGAAATGCAGTTTGAAACTTGCGATTGAAAATCAAAACTGCAAAATAAATTATTACAATATCGATGAAGCTATAACTGCACTTTTTACGTTGTAGAAGGTCTTGCCAATTGCTGCATGGAATCACTGAAGAAATTCACTGGGCAAAGGATTAGTACACGTGCTTTTTGTGGACTGGTATAGAAATGTACCTCTACCTACTGCGCGCTCATCCCTAGAAGACGGAAGTAGCGTTTGCATTCATCATTCATTGTTTTGCAGACCTGTTTATTGTGTATTTGCAGTAGCCACTACAGGCCCGAGACAACTAATACGTATAATGTACATACATAGACATACAAAAGAGAAAGGGGTGCGTGCGGTGGTGAGAATTTCTTAAGCGATGCTAATAATTATACTGTGGTCGAGGTTGTTAGCTGCGCTGCAGTGAAATTTCCATTCATACTAACTCACTCACACTCAGCCTCTTGGAGTGTAACAAATGTAGCCATACTAACCAACATATTTTTTGACATGAGGGAAATGGACTCGCGATTCAATTTTTAAATGTTTTATACGACTTGACTTATCGAGTTATCGAAGTGGGTTAAAATTATGTGAGAAATTCAGATCCTTACATATTTAGACCGAAACATTTTTTGTATATTTTTTGAGAATTTTAAGCTCAAAATTGAATCATGATTCTTGGAATTTTTGTAAAAGTTGTCATGCAATCTATCAAAATGAGTTGGAATTTTGAAAAAAAAAACACATAAATTTCCAGATCAACTTGTTTAAGCACAAGTTTAAAGAATTTTGTGCATACTTGGGTCATGATTTTCGAAACTTTTGTAGAGTAGTCATGCTATTTATCAAATTACGTTGAAATGTCGTGAAAAAAAAATCAGGAATTTATATCTCAACGTTTTCGAGCACTTTCGATGAATTTTGAGCCCAAAATGAGACAATTGTCAGAGTCGTTATAGTTTCTTATCAGCAGCAAAATTTTAAGGCTGCTATTTTTCAAAAATCCTAAAAACAAGCTTTGATATAGATTTTTAATGGGTAATTTCAACCTAAGTATATTTCAAGTTGAACAAAAAAAGTTTTCAGAAATCTGAAAAGGGCTCACAATTCTTCAAAATTACTCAGAAATAATTTTCGTCGAAATATTTGCATTGATCGTGAAATTTTAATCCATTTTGATTGGTCCCATGACAGAGTGTACAAAAAAATCTGAAAATCTTATTTCAATTTTTGAGCCAAAATTTCTTCAAATTTGCACTAAAATCATTTTTGTTGAAATATTTGAATTTATTGCGAAATTGTAACCCATTTTGATAGGTCACGTGGAACTGTTTATGAAATTCCCGAAAATCTTGACCCAATTTATGGCTAAAAATTGTTTAGAAGTGTTCTAAAAAAGATGTTTGTCGAAATATTCGAATATTCCACGAAATTTTATCCAGTTTTGGTAGATGGATGGAATTTTTTCTTTAAATTCCCAAAAATCGTCACCCAGTTTTGAGCTCAAAATTTTTCAAAGTGTTCAAAACACATTTTTGTTTGAATATTTGAAATTAATACAAAATTTTAACTCTCTTTGAGTGGTCGCAAGCCGCAAGGCCACTTTTGAATTACCTATTCTACCCTCGTAGTTCATTTTTATTCGAAATTGGAGAGGGAACGACATTAAAGTTGGACTACACTCTCTTGTACTTGTACTATAACTTAAATTTTTACATGGTTCAATGTGCATGGGATGAGCTTATTATGCTAGGGATAGGTATGGATTTTTTGGGCCTCCACTCAGTAACGATAACGCCTCCCTAGTCTTTTAACACTTGTCAAGTTTTTTTTTTTTTTTTTTTTTTTTTTTTGCTAAATCAGCCTAAAAATCACATTTGAGGGGCACTAGTACCCTATTGTGCTGGTACCTTTCCCACTTGTTTGACTGTGAAAATTTAAAACACACGGTGTCTCAAAATTCCAGCCACATTCGATTTCTGATGCAGGTCCAGTTTTATTTTGGTAGAGTTTTTCATAATGAAAATTTTTTTGCAAGAGAGATTTTGGTGTTTCAGTTTTTTATATTTGGTAAAAATCAAAGGTGCAGGTACAGGTTATTATACTTGACCGAATTTTCAACAAAAAAAAATCTGAACTTTTACCTATTCAACATTTGAGCTTAACGTTTCCAAAATTTCAGCATTAAAATAAATGTATAGTAAATCAGTCCAGCTTACTCGTAATTTCATCAGACTTGTAATAATTTTCAAGCATCAAATTCCAGGTTGAACTTGAAATTTTCCTCAATTGAAAATCCTTACGACTCTTTTCCCTCATTTCATTCCTATTTCATCGTCTGATTCAGTGATTAGTCATTTTTCTTTTGAGGAGTGTTGTCTAAAAATGGGAATGAAATGTTATGTTTTTGGGCATTTAATTCATCTTCCTTCACGAGGAAAAGGAATTAAATTTTACAAGAATTCAATGATAGGTAGGTACCTATTTTATTTTTATCACCAATTTGTACTTGGCCTGTTGGACGGGACCTTCCGTAATACCTACGTTTGAATTTCTAAATTTCAATTTGGAAATTTATTGACAATTTTCTTTTGAGGTCATCTTCAATTAGGGTTTGGGTTTAGCTGAACTAGAGCTGAACCTGGTTTAACTAGGGGTTAACTTTCTTTCAACCTTGTTTTAACTATGAAACGAGGATCAACGATCATCGATTCGATTTCTGCGCCTGCGCACCATAATGAGATTCAGCTACTGGTTTATTTTAGTTCAGATAAATCACTGTTGAAGCGTGTTAGTGATTGTATATTATGATAACAGCAATGCTGATAAAAAAGATTGAATATTGGAAATTGAAAAAGAATCAAAGTTTGAAAAATATCATTCAGAACTATTCCTTGCATAAATCAGTGAAATAGTAATCAAATCCGATTTCAAAATGCCGTTCTTAAGCTTGCTGACAATATTGGCTTTGTGTAAACCGAGAGAAATTCAAAAACGTACAGATTACTTTGATACTTATAGTGATCAAGATTTCCTCGATCGCTTTCGAATCTCCAAGAAATCTGCAAAATTTGTACTGGATTTAATCGAAGAACAAATAGCTTCTCCACCGAACAGGTAAACGTGATCATTGGATAATACTGAGTAGTTTAAATTTAAAACCGTAGAATAAAGCAGCAGCAGTTCATCTTTAGAAATTCGTTTGTTTCTGTGCGAAGTTGAACTAATGCGCTCAATATTATTTCATTCCAGAAGCACTGTTTTATCGCCTGCAGAACGACTCTTATTAACATTACGATTCTACGCCACCGGTTCATTTCCATCCAACAGCGGCGATCTCTTTGGCGTAGATAGATCAACGGCCAGAAAAATCATCGCGTTGGTATCTTATCACTTGGCATCACTACGACCAACTTTCATCTTATTTCCCGAAACAACTGAAGAAATTACCGAAGTACAACAGCAATTTTACAATATCGCCAAGTTTCCCAAATGTATCGGTGCTCTGGATTGTACGCATATGAAAATCGAATCTCCCGATGGTAGAAATCGAGCTGAAAATTTTCGCAATCGTAAAGGATACTTCTCGTTCAACGTACAAACTATTTGCGACGCTAATCTCAAAATTACGAATATTGTTTGTCGATGGCCTGGTAGCGCACACGATAACACTATATTTGAAAATAGTAGTATTCGCACTAGATTCGAAAGTAATGAATTCAAAGATGCGGTATTAGTCGGCGATAGTGTGTATGCTTCGAAAAGCTATCTAATGACACCGTTCGCCAATCCAACTACAGAAGGTCAGAAAAAATACAACGAAGCGCATCTTCAAACTCGTAATGCTGCTCGAAGGTGTCACGAAGAATGGAAACGCAGATTTCCTATATTAGCGATAGGTATTCGTTTGAATTACAGCTACGTAGATGCCATCGTTGTCGGTACTGCTGTTTTGTACAATATTGCCAAGAATTTCGGTGATGATGTTCCTAGTGTTAGTCAAAGCGATGAACAGTATATCGGATTAGGTCAATTTGGAACCGGTAATTTGGCTAGTAATTCTGTTGATCCTGCGTTGGGTGCTCCGGTTGAAAAGAGGAATTCGTATGTGAAGTATTTTGAAAGTTTAGGTATTGATGAGGGAGGCGATGCTGAAAGTGATGTATAAAAATGAGTTGTAAAGATGTGAGAGCGTTGTAAGTGAATTCATGCTCCAAATTTAATTTAGGTAATTCTAAGCATTGAGTTAGTTTTTATTTTAAATTATGGACCTTTTTTAAAATATTTTTTTCTAAAAAATACTTACAATAAATCCATAATATTTTTATTATACTGTTTTGAATCACTTATCAGTGTGTAGTAATGAACATGAGTCTACCTAACGGTACATATTATACTCAACAAAGAAGATTTTGGTTTTAATAAAGCTGTTGGTTTCCCTTTTCTGTGCACTCGTGAATTTAAAGTGGATGTCTAGCGAATCCCTCAGAATTTTGGGTAACAGAAGCTCATCAATTGGAAGTACATAACTCAAAAAGTTAGCGGTCGTGAATTATTTTACTGAAAGTAATTCTATGCCCCTGGGTCATTCCATGTCAATTCGACCGAAAAATGCGATTTTGAAAATCATGTCTTTCGATTTCGCTCAATTTTTTTTTTACAATATCTCCGCAATCAGTTTGGTCACAGCTCCTTCAGGGACGGGTGGGGGGGGGCTTCCATTATTTTCACATTGTCTCGAGGTACTCAACTTCAGCAGCGCATTCCTCCAAAGCTATGATACTTTGATCTAAACTGATTTCACAGTTGGAAAGGGCATTCCATTTTGAACTTCTTAAGCATTTTGAAATTTTCAAAAATTGAAAGTTGAACTTTGAAATTGAAAGTTCAAATTTCAAAATGGCGCTGTGAGTGGGACCCGACATAATTCTGAAAAATTTTCCATTGATGTACCTTTTGATGCATTTTTGAAGTATTCAATTTTCGAGATGGGATCTTTTAATGGAGGGGGAGCACCCTCTCCCTCAAATTTGGGCAAAACATTAAAAAAAAATCTGGGGCATGTGATATATCGAATTGTATGTTTTTAATGACGCTGAATACGAATATGACGTCATATTTTTGATTGGACCCCATCCACGGCTCCCAGCACCTCCCCAAATGGGGTAAAGGTTCAAAAAAGTGTTTTGTCTGTGCGACACATGAAATAGTATGTTTTTGGTGACGCTGAACACGAATATGACGTAAGATTTTTGATTGGACCTCATCCACGGCCCCAACCAATTTTTTGGACTTTTATCAATCTGGGGGGGGGGGCATGGGTGAGGTCAATTTGAAAAACTAAGGCTATATTCAATTATTCATGTTCAGCGATATCGAAAACATACTATTTCATGTGTCACACGAATGAAACCATTTTTTTGACTTTTACCGGTAATTCATGACATTCACGTCTTGAAGTGTTCAGCTTTTTGCAAATTTTTAAACTTGTTGTCTGAAAAATTGCACATAGTCCCCTAAGGCATAACTGCTAAATTTTATGTAGTTACCTTCTTGAAAAAAATTGCCAACCCAAGAAACTCGTATTATAGGAAAACTTCATCAAGATATTTTTAAGAATTGGAGTAATCCATCAATAAACTTTTTGAGTTTGTAGCACAACTTTTGAACTTTCAAAAATTACCAACCCAAAAATATCTAGGGAAACTTTGACAAAACGTTTTTATAAATTGGAATAATATGTAGAGCTTTTTGAGCTAACGTGCAACTTTTCGAACTTTTGAATAAAAACTGCGCTGTATTCCCACTTTTAATAAAATCAACAAAAATAATTATTTAGTTCGCCGAATGCAAATTAAAAATATTTTGAACTTTCAAATAAAAAACTACATTTTATTCCGACTATTAAGTACATAGTAATAAAAATCAGCAAAAAATATTAATTTTTCAGTTTGCAGAATTTGAATTTAAAATTAGAATAATTCATTATAACTTTCTGAACCTTCAAATAAGAAGCTCCGCTTTATTTCAACTTTCAATAAATATAACAGATAACAGAAAATAATGTTTTACTTCACATGATTCAAACTTTCAACCTCCGATCATTCGACTACTGAGCTTTTTTAGCCTTCAATGCCACTTTTAGTGCATTTTAAAAAAAATTCAGGGTTTTAAATTTTTTTAGTTTTTAACTTTTTGAAAAAAATTAATGAATTTTTTAACTTGGAATTTTCTAATTATACAGATCCTATGAAAGATGTAGGCAAAAGAACTATTTAAAAAATTGCATCGATTGATCATAGACCTTTTCGAGCTTATGATACATATACAACTTTCAACTCGTTCACTTTGTTTTTTAAATTTTCTCAACTTCTTAGTATGTTTGGATTTAGAAAAATAATATGTATTTTCAGTGTTGGAATATATTTTCAACTTTGAAACTTTTTTTTGGGATTTCTTAAATTTTTCCAATTTGAAATTTTTTAAATTGAAGAGTTGTAATTTACTTATTTCAACTTTTTTATTTTTTGAAATTTTCAATTTTTTTTGTTCAAATTGACTGAATTTTTTCAATTTGAAATGTCTGAATTGGAGGGTGCAGATCCTATGAGAGGAATGGGCAAAAAATTATTTTAAAAATTCCGCTCGACAAAAATCCTTTTTTCTTTATAGGTAATAATAGAAGAAGATAGAAGATAATAATGACAATTTTATTATTGATCAGATTTTGACGTGGTTCTGCCGATGTAAGTGTCATCAAATGAAGTAGAAGGAAATAGCTGTGTCATGCATTTGTCTAATAGTGGTATTGCCACAAGATCATCATTATGTTTGAAATGTTTGACTTCCACATATTTTAACTGCTTATAATGTGGATTTTCTGGAAGATCGGCAACTTAATAAAATATTAAGGAAAGTTATATCTTGAACGCTTAAATTATAATGCTGCCAGCAATTGAGTAAGTAGTTTACGAATTCATTATCTGATCCATCAGATACATAATTCGAATTTTTAATTAGCCTCAAAAATTCGTATTGCATATAATTAAATACCCCGTGTGATACAGCGACTGAGGCAGAAAAATTGAGAAGTAATGTAGAAAAATCCCTGTCACATAAATCGGGATTATTCTTATGGTAGTTATGAAGTTTCTCATTGATGCATTCTAAAACCGGAAAAATATTTCTGGAAAGTGCGCGGTACCACTGGCGAAAAACCTTGGTAACACCTCTACGGGTAAAACGGCCGCCTTTCCCTACCTGCCCGTCTAATTCGTCAAATTTTTTGTCGTACGGGGCAGGCAGGGTCTTATGACTGCATTTATCTTCCTCAAATAATGGGACAAAGAAAATCCCTCTGAAGGCGCCCTCAGCATATGGTGGTGATTTGAAGAAGTATTCCAGAATTCCGTTTGCAACCTGGCTGGCGCATTGAACGGAATGATAACCCTGTGGATACAAGATAGGTAAATTATTTACTTAGGTCATAAAATGAATAATATTCATGGCATCGGAGAGATTCTGATCCTGGAGCCTCTCAAAACAGTTCTGTTCAGGAGCGTTGAACCACTAGCAATGTGCAGAGCATGAGGTGTTTCACTTCTTTATTAGGCTTCAAATTAGTGAAGACTTGATTTCTCAAACGTTTTTGTATGGAACTTGATGATGATTGAACAGATGCACAATTGCATATTATGCCAATAAAATGTAGTTTGATCAGTAGCATGAATGAAAGAAGGGGCAATTCAGTTAGCACGTGGATTAGACTGTTACAGACTACAACGGCTCAACTTATACTGTACATTTTACCGAATCTGTTACCATCAAAGAGATGAGTCGATTAGGGTCACTTCAAATTACTTCATGAAAATTCCGATACTATTGACTCAACCATTTGATGTAAAAACATCAAGTAGGTAAATCTTAATCAGCTTGAAAATAACCAGTTTTCGAGTAATACCTACATTTCCACAAAATTGTCAGAATCTCAGTTTTTTTGAGGTTTTCAAAATTTTTTTAAAAGTTCCATCGTATCTTATGGACTATTGATTTATTTTTGTTGATGTAATTGGAAGTGATATCTGCAGACTATAGTTGATGACAAAACTTTTCAGAAGTCGATGTAGTGTGGTGGATATCAGAAAATCAGGACCCTAAATCTTATACCTACCCGGGTCACCAAAAAAATGCGATTTTGAAAGTCATGTCTTTCGATTTCGCTCAAATTTTTTTTACAATGTCTACCCACCCAGTAAGTAAGAAACCCGCAATCAGTTTGGTCCCAGCCCCCTCCGGGGGTGGGTGGGTGGGGGGGGCTTCCATTATTTTCACATTGTCTCGAGGTACTCAACTTCAGCAGCGCATTCCTCCAAAACTATGATACTTTGATCAAAACTGATTCCACAGTTCGAAAGGGTATTGAATTTTGAACTTTTTAAGCATTTTGAAATTTTCAAAATTCGAAAGTTGAAATTTGAAATTGAAAGTTCAAATTTCAAAATGGCGCTGTAAGTGGGAGCTACCATTTAAAATTCTGAAAAAATTTCCATAGATGTAACTTTTGATGCTTTTTCAAAATATTCAAGTTTCAAGATGAGATCTCTTGATAGAAGGGAAGCACTCCCACCCCCAATTTTGGGCAAAACTTTCAAAAAAAAATCTGGGGCATGTGATACATCGAATTGTATGTTTTTGGTAACGCTGAACACGAATATGACGTTAGATTTTCGATTGGACCCCATCCACGGCCCCCAGCACCTCCCCAAATGGGGTAAAAGTTCAAAATGTTATGGTTTTTTTCGTGCGACTCATGGAATAATACAATGTTTTTGGTGACGCTGAACTCGAATATCACGTCAGATTTTTGATTGGATTCCATCCACGGTCTCCAACAGATTTTTTAGACTTTTACCAATGGGGGGGGGGGGGGTTCTGGGGGGGTCATGGGTGAGGTCAATTTGAAAAACTAAGGCTATATTCGTGTTCAGCGATATCGAAAACATACTACATATTTCATGTGTCGCACGAACAAAACACTTTTTTGAACTTTTACCCCATTTGGGAAGGTGCTGGGAGCCATGGATAAGGTCCAATCGAAAATCTAACGTCATATTCGTGTTCAGCGTTACCAAAAACATATAATTCGATATATTACATGCCCCAGTTTTTTTTTGAAAGTTTTGCCCAAAATTGGGGGTAGGAGTGCTCCCCCACTATCAAGAGATCCCATCTTGAAACTAGAATATTTCGAAAAAGCATCAAAAGTTTATGGAAATTTTTTCAGAATTTTAAATCTTACAGCGCCATTTTGAAATTTGAACTTTCAATTTCAAAGTTCAACTTTCGAATTTTGAAAATTTCAAAATGCTTAAAAATGTGAAAATAATGGAAGCCTCCCACCCACCTTCTGAGACGGCTGGGACCAAACTGATTGCGGGTTTTTTACTTACTGGGTATGGGTTGGTAGATATTGTAAAAAAAAATATGAGTGAAATCGAAAGACATGACTCAAAAACGTTGGTCGAATTGATATGGAATGACCCACCCCGAAAATTATTACTCCGAATCCGCTGTACCAGATCCCCCCCCCCCCCGAGTGACTGCATTTCAAAAAATAAATCGATTTTTTTTTTTTTGTTATTCTTTTGCACGACTATTTTTTTCGTAGTTCCTCTACTTTTTTGAAAATTTATAAGTCGAGTTGTTAAAATGTAGAACGAAAGCGTAAATTGAATGAGTGCATAATCCTCAAGCATGGAAAGCTTGAACAATCTAATTGTAAATGGATTTTTAGCCCAGATTGCGCATTTTAAGTAATAGGTAGGTACATATTTTTCTGATTATACTTACAATCTTTTTCTGAAGCTCCCGCTTCTCCTCCGCATTTTTGATGAACCAATTTTTTGCTTTCGTCTTTTTATCGTCTGGTAAAGCATTTACGATTTCCTGTTCTGAGTTTGATAATAATTCCTTTGAATCTATGACGTATGATATTTTATTCCCATTAGTAGGTTTATACCAATAGTTAGAGAGAGCTTTGTTTTTATTTTAGAATCGATTTCAAGCTCGCTAAGGATAATTTACTCACCATAATATGGTTTCTCAATGAGTTTTTCGCCGGCTGCTGTAAATGTACTTTTACAATTATTAAAATATAATTTGATGAAAACCAGACTAGTTGCAAATATCAACTTCATCTTCACAAAAGTTGGATCCAAATGATATCAAGAACATCTGGTAATATAGGTAATCAAAAAAATTTAAATCAGGTAAATAAATAAAACAAAAATTAATCTATGAAAAATTTGATGATAAGTAATTGAAAAATGATTTGGAAACTTTTAACTTGTACTCAAATATGACTGTATGCTCAATGTTTCCCTGTAAGCATTACTTACCTACTAGACAATCCGCTATAGGAACAGAAAACTTGATAAGCAGTCAGATAAGCGTGCTAAATTTTCTCTATTAAAATTATTACGCAATCCGCTAGGTTATAAGTTACATTATCTACTATCAATTTATAGATAAAATTTTGATCATCAATACAGCAGAGACGGCGGTGGCAGCGAGTCTTACGTCATTCAGGATGAGATAATGAAATTGGCACTTTCTCCAATTTTGACGAAACTCACTCAAAATGTTACCATCCCAAAAAATTTGCGCGAGTCCGAGCCGCATTCGATGTTTCAAAATTTTTGGACCACCCCTTCCGGAGAACTTGCATTTTTAATTTTGAGCGAGTAAATTTTTTGAACTAGTTTCACAGTGTAAAAGTAACATTTCGGGTGAGTTGCGTCAAAATTCGCCAAAGGCCTCAAAATATTATTCTAAAATTTCGTTCGTTTTTCTGCAATTGAACAAAAAATATTGAAATGAAGTGGTGTGAAGAGTCAATAATTTCACTACAAGATAAATGAACGAAATTTTCAACATTTTTGAATTTTTTTTTTTTGGACGTTCTGAAGGTTTGGACTAGAGTGTGACATAATAAATTTTTTTTAAACTACCGATTGAGGATTCTTGCTAGTTTCTCGAATTATATGGTGACATTCGGAAACGAGAAAAAAGTAAGTACATAATTTAATAAGTTCTTACTTGACTGTTTTTCACCAATGTCTACTCACCTGGTTGTCTCTTCGTTGTTCCATAGATTTTGATTTTTGATGTGGCAATAAGTGTTGATGACTCAACCCTTTTTTCTTATACCTACTTTATAAAACTACCTGATTGATATACTTTGCCTCTAAGTATATAAATTTTGGAAAAAAACAAAGGGTTTCGTGATACTATGAAAAATATATTGAATGGTTTTGGTTTCAATAGACTAGGTACTAAATTTAACATTTCAAATTCGATTACTAAAACAGGTACACATGAATAAATTGAATAAAAAATCAGAATCTTAACACTAATAATGAAAATTTAACAAATTATATACAGATCGAAATACATTACACTTAATTCTAAACACAAAACTATATAGATAAAAAACAACAACACAAACACAAGAAATTGACAATAATTTGAAGTTGAACTATACAATAAAAATTTCACACATAAAGGTACTGTACATGAAGAAAATTTATATTTAAACCGGTAGAGGTACTCGATGTCCTAACTCTAACAAAAGCTTCTTGATCAGAATCTTATCACTGCGACTTTCGAATTTGACTTCCACCATCATCGGAAACGTAAAAGAAACAATGGCGCCAGTATCATAGAAGTACCAATTGAGGAATTCGGCAGTCCTTTTTTGGAGGCGGAGAAGGTTGTTTCCCAATTCTGGAACAGCAGTTTCCATTAGGCCATGAAATTTCTCCAAAGGTGAAAACCATGACTTTATTTCATCCTTTGGTACATCCGGATATCTTTCGGCGATAAATTCAATGAAAAAATAGGCCTTGGCTATGTCGAATTTTTCAAAATCGGACAAGGCTGAATTCCTGAGTAAATTCTCGGCCGTTGCAAAATAATCGATTATGCCGTCGTCGTACCACACCAGATGGTCAAGGTATAATAATGGGTCGGTCAGCGCCTTGTCTGCGAAGATATATTTGCGATGGAAACATATCCAGTCTGCTATATTGTCTGCTATCGAGTCACTATACGTGGCAAGCCTCTTCCTTAGAACTTCGGGCAGCGGAACCTGATCCAGAGGTAATGATTTGTGGAGATCACGGAAGTCCTTTGGTTTATCATGCTTGACTTTGTGGTCCCATAACGATATTACTGCTTTGAGCGTGGCTGAATGCTCCAGAGTGGATGGTGTCGAAATAGTTGCCATTATATCTGAAAAAGAAATTAAAAACGTTTGTTTTAATACATAGTGTTTTTATAAATTCAAATCAGATTAATTGTACGTATTTGAGTTTTAAACCAGCCTGACCACTGAAACCTGAAGAATGGAAATACCTAAATTCTCATTTTGAGTAGGTACATCGAAAATATTGACTGACATTTTTGGGGCAATAAAAATTCAGTTTGCTTTTCGTACGTAGGTAGTAAGGTACTTATTATGAGTCAATAATGCATAGTATCACGAAATGCATATTTTGGATTTCCGCAGTCGCTGAATTGGGGGGGGGGGGATAGTTTGAAAAAAAATGGAAAATTGCTCGGGTCCAAAATTTTCTTGCAGACGTTAGTTGTGAGCATTCCCTTCACTATGAATTATAATTTCATTTGAGCTAGCCAGTTGCTCCTTATGGGGCTCTCATTTCGCGCCCATTGAACCAAAGTTCGTGAAAAATGACTCGCAGCATGAAACGCAGTTGAATTTTAAAGTCGCTCCCCATCCAATAAATGAACTGTTGTAGAATTATTCAAAACTGACCCTGCGACTTATCAAGATTCAAGATGGATTAAAATTTTGCGAGAAATTGAAATATTTTATTAAAAATGATGTTGAGAATTTTTTAAGAATTTCAAGTTGAAAATTGGGGCATGATATTGTTGTTTTCTTTTTATCAATGTTGTAGTGTAATCTATCGAAATGAATTAAAATTTTAGTAGAAAATCAAAAATTAATATCTCAAATTTTTATAAGTAGGTACGATATGGTACTGAGCCAATTTTTCAAGTAGCTGCGATAGTTTTGAAAATCAACCACATTTTCAACTACATACAATTCTTCAAAAATGTCCAGAAAAAGGTTTGATACAAATTTTTGATTCTCTCGTAAAATTTCAACTTATTTTGATGGGTCGCATGACGTTTTTACAAAAAATCCGAAAATTATATCCCAATTTTCGGCTCAAAATTCTATAAATTTGTTCAAAAATAATTTCCGTTGAAAACTTTGAAAAATTTCGAGTTTAAGCCATTTCGAAAATTGGTGTTTTTTAGACTTATCGCTCTACAAAAAACCTACTGAATTTTTTGTGCCACAAAAATAATTCAGGGGTAACTTTTTTTAATAGGTACTTTGTTGCACTTTGGATTGAACTATAAATTTTTCTTGAATTTTTCACACGAATATTTTTTTTAATTGCGTAATTCGATAATGACGAAGAAAACTGAAATCTCGAAGGATAAATGACCACGTTGTTGTTGATTATAAAGTATAAATTATAATCGAGTAAATTGTGTAGGTATCCTAATCATTTTAATTAATAATTATTGTTGTCCACATAAAAAATTCATCACGCGTTGGGTAAAATATATCAGTCATTTTCAATCACTCATAGTCTTGAAACTATTTCTCATATTTTGTTCGTGGCTTCGTTAGGGGAATTTTTCGATCGAAAAGAGAACAAATAGGGTAAATGTGCCTAAGTTTGCGCGCTTCCTAAGATTGCGCAGTGACGATTTCTCAGAACCAGTGAGAGTTACAACATTTGATACCACCTTTACTTGAAAGAAAAATCAAAATGACCATACCTAACGATTTTTGGTGATGGTACAGGGTGTCTAACAGGTACTGCAGGTACTGCAAGTACTGTAAAAGTACTGCATTGAAATCCTCGGTACTGCAAGTACTGTAAAGTACTGCATTTTGCCTGAAAAGTACTGCATTTTTTCTCAAAATCATTGATTTAAAATTTTTTTAAAAACCTCAGAATGAATTAATTGGTGAAAATTTTAAAAAAAAATGTTCATTTTGTACCTCAAAAGATGCAGGGTGTCCACAAGCCTGGAAAACCTGGAAAAGTCAGGGAATTTGGTCGGCCTGGAAAAGTCAGGGAATTTCGTAATTTTCACGCAAAATCCCTGGAATTTTGAAAAAACAATCAATTGCAAATTTCAGATAAGGACCTGTTATGAAAGGAAAACATTATTTTTTACATCTCGAACCACAAATTTTCAAAAGCTTTTGCCCTCGCTTCGCTCGGGCTTGTTTCATTTTCTTTTTAAAGGGCCAGATGAACATTTCTAGATAATAAAAATCAAAGTTTTAAAGCCAAAAAATGAACTCACGAAAAAAAACATCGTTTTTATGCATCTCGAAATACAAATTTACAAGAGCTTTCGTCCTCACTTGGGCCTGTTCTGTTTTCTTTTTCAAAATCAACTTCCCTTAAAAAAGCATTATTCAAATTCTAAAATTTTAAAAGCCAAAAAAACTACTCGCTCTCACTAAAAAAACCTCGTTTTTATGCCTTTCGAAATGCAAATTTTCAGAAGCTTTCGCCCTCGCTTTGCTCGACCTTGTTCACTTTTTTTTAAGAAGTAGTTAACTTCCTTCAAAAAAACATCATTCCAATATTAAAATTTGAAAAATCAAAAAATAAACTCTTCTCATTTGAAAAAAAACTCGTTTTCAGGCATCTAGAAATGAACATTTTCAAAAGTTCTCGCTTCGCTCGGGCCAATTTGTTTCTCAATTTTAAGATGAACAAATTTCACATTTTGATGCCTCCAAAAAACCATAAAAGAAAAGAAACATTTTCAAAAGTTATTATGAATATTGTAATAAATTGGCCAAACTTGATGCACGTTTATTCATTTATTTATTCATTTTTAATTTAAAAAGTTGATAATTAAAGTTGAGCTGTTTTTTATATCCGAAGAAGTATCCAGTTCGAAGAGAAGCTTATAAAAAAAAATACACCCTCCCAAAAAATTTTTTTTCTTGAACCAAAGTATGGCGTAAGCATAGAAAATTGAAAAAAATGGTCTGGAAAAATGGAAAAATTGGCCTGGAAAACCTGGAAAACCGGGAAAAGTCAGGGAAAATCATTTCCAGAAATGAGTGGACACGTGGACACCCTGAAGATGGCAACACTTGTATTTTTTTTATAGGCGTGGTGACACTTTTTCTTCTGTAATTTCAATTTGTTTCGATTGAAATACTTATAATTTTATCGACAAATTCCCACTGGTTCAAAAATATAATTTTTTTTCTTGGGGGGGGGGGGGGGGTCGGTGTAAGCTGGATTTAAAAAAAATATAAGGTACTGCAAAAGGTACTGTAAAAGTACTGCATTTCTTCGGAGAATTTTTGTTAGACACCCTGTGGTAGCACCAAGTGTTGCCAACTGACGAGCAAAAAACTTTTTTTTCAAAATTTTTTATAATTTTTCCAATAAAAGTGGCACGCGACAATTTTTATGGAAATGGCAGTAGAAATCTAAATAAGCTATTTTTAGATTCGTCATTGTCTGGGGATTATAACAAGCACATATGTCAAGTGTTTTCTGCTTTAATTAGGTTTCAATTTTTCAATTTTGAAAAAAACACCCCTGTGCCTAAGATTGCGATTTTTATTTTTTGCTACTTTTCTAGACTAATAATGATACTTTTTGAAATTTTCATTAAGAATTCAATTCATTTGAATGAAATGACACCTTATATACGTATATCGAGTTTACTCCTTGTCACAAGCTAGGGAGAAATGGGTGTAATGCTGGAAATTCCAGATATGAGCGCATTTCCAGTGTGGTTCACTCAGAAGTTTCAATTCTACGTTCGTGTGAGACATTTTGTTTGCTTTCATCATTAATTAAACAATATTGACGAATTTCTATGTTTTTCACTGGTGCACAATCTTGGGAAGGTGAATGCGCAATCTTAGGAAGACATATTCCTAAGTTTGCGCATTTGACTTTTTTTAGTTTTTGGTCAAAATATCAAAAACTAAATCGATTAAAAATTTTATTTCTTGGGCAAATCATAGCCAAATGTTTGAAGAACCTTCTGTACAAATTTCAATATTCTAGCTCCTTTTCATAAAAAGTAGTGACTGTTTGAAAATTAGGTGCGCAAACTTAGGCACATTTACCCTACAGTAAACTTCCGTTCCGATTATCCGGACTAATTAGGGACTTTGGTTGTCCGGATAAGAAAAAATCCGGATAATACGGATTAATGTTTTTTTGGTTGAATTTTTGGTAGAAAATAACTGTTTTTTAAATTTTTAATAAAAAGTGCGAAGGATAATAATTTCATCTCTTCACAAACTAGAGAAAAAGTTGAAAAACAAACCAAAAACAGAAATCGCAATAATTTTTAAGAGAATTTTTTTTCGTACGGATAAGCGGAAGTCTTACTGTAAAAATATACCAAAATCACAAAAATTGATTCTGGATGGCAAATACATAATTCATTTCAACTCTCTCAGCTCGATTACTTAATTAATCTATTTAAGAAAATCGGATTGAAAAAAATTCTGAAAACGTTGGTTCAAAACATAACAAGATATAAAATTTTTAAAAGAGAAATCAAGTAAATCATGGCATAGTAGGATGAGTTGTACGAAAAAATCAAAATGTCACATGCAAAAAATTACATTACATACAAGTTGGATAAAATGATATTGGAAAGTAGCTCACCAATGGTAAAAAAAATGGTAGTAAAAATACTCGAGAAATACAACAAAACTTGCAAAGAACGATTAAAAATCGTAACGCAAACTCGCGATGAAAAATCTTAACGCAAACTCTCGATCAAAAATCGAAACACGAAAACAGAAAGTTGAGAAATTACTAGGTACTTGCGAAGAACAGGAGTACTTGCTAGGACGAAATAAGAATCAATATTAACGGGACATTGGCGACGCATCCTTTTTGTAAACCCTTGCATGACGTGATTTACATGCTAATGATGTGGTTTCCCGGAATTGGTCCAGGACCAGGACCGGTTATCCTTTGTTCGCTGACTTTTGTTGTGTTCCTGTGTTCGTGGATGCGTGGGCATATGGGTAACATCTCGCCAACAACGTCCGTTTTACCTATTCCTTTTGTTTATTGAGACAATATACTGCGTTTGAATATGAATATTCTGACGACGGTATTGGTGGATATTTATTTTCTCAAAAACTCGATTTATTGTTGTTCCCATGTGCAATTTACGTGCACAAAATCCGGCGCCGAATGATTTCGAATTATAGAAACACATATTTAATTACCTGCGCTTCACTTCTTCAATTTAAACGTCTGCCCAATATTTCTGTTTCAGATTGAATAGGCCTTTTGCGAATTTTTCAAATGATGTTATTAATACCTACGAGTATTTTATAGTACTCAGAAGAGGTAAAAGGTTTGAGGTATTTTTGCGTACGTATTTTTTCTTGTAAATAGATAAACCCCAAAGATCAAAAAATTTCCTGCGTCAAATACTTGGAATTTCTATACGTAGGTGTTACTGAAATGAGATGAGTGGAGTTGTAAATAGGATCAAAAAATGTGTTCGAAGTATGGAAATCTAGCTTCATGAAAACCCACATTATTGGACATACGAGGAAGCTCCTATCGAAACACGGAGTTGTAATTCTTAATCAGCATCCTTGAAAGTATTTTCAGTTTCTCTTATATATTTTTTTCAATTTCCCAGTAATTTTTAAAAAAGTCATGTTCTGAGCACTCCCCCCTCCCCCAACCGTTGAAAAAATCTACTTACAAGGGAACCTCTTGAGGTGTCCGCCTCCGATTTGAACGGGACCGCGATTTTTGGAAAGAGCATGTTCTAAAACCCCCAAATCCAAATTTTCAGCTGCCCAAGTTAATTTTTCGATTTTTGGCGAATTTTTGAAAATCCAAAATTGACTATTTTGATGATTTATGCTTTTTTTTGAAAAAAAGTACGTACTTGATCAGTAAAAATGTTCAAAATAAATCTTGAAACTGATATTAACCCCCCAAATCCAAATTTCACCATTTTCTCAGCCATTCTGGAGCCTCCAGCCCTATTTTACAATTCCTCCAGAATTTTGAATTTGCTCCAGAAGGCGTGAATATGAAGTTGGGCAGCTAAAAATCGAGTTGTGTGTTATACTCGATCTGTTTAACAAGTTTATCCACATTTTAGTCGGTTTCGGAAGCGACACTCAAGAGTGGTTTTTTGACCAGTTTTGAAAATAGATGGTCAAAAAACCACTCTTGAGATGTCCCTCCCAAAATCGGCTCAAATGTGGATAAACTCGTTGAACAGGTCGAGTATAACACACAACTCAATTTTTAGCTGCCCAATTTCATATTCATGCCTTCTGAAGCAAATTAAAAATTCTGGAGAAATTGAAAAGTAGCGCTGGAGGCTCCAGATCGGTGGGAAATGACGGAATTCGGTTTCGGGAGCTTAGTTATGGACGAAATACAGTGATTCGTGCAAATTTCAAAAATTTCTTCGCAAACGGGAAACTTTTGATTTTTTGGATTTTTTAATTTGAAAAAAACTGGCCAAAAAACCACTCTTGAGGTGTACCTTCCGAAATCGACTAAAATGTGAATAAACCTGTTAAACAAATCGAGTATAACACACAACTCGATTTTTAGCTGCCCAACTTCATATTCACGCCTTCTGGAGCAAATTCAAAATTCTGGAGAAATTGTAAAATAGCGCTGGAGGCTCCAGAATGGCTGGAAATGGCGAAATTTGGAATTTGGGGGGTTAATATCAGTTTCAAGATTTATTTTGAACATTTTTACTGATCAAGTACGTACTTTTTTTTTAAAAAAAGCATATATCATCAAAATAGTCAATTTTGGATTTTCAAAAATTCGCCAAAAATCGAAAAATGAACTTGGGCAGCTGAAAATTTGGATTTCGGGGTTTTAGAACATGCTCTTTCCAAAAATCGCGGTCCCGTTCAAATCGGAGGCGGACACCTCAAGAGGTTCCCTTGTTAGCCAAATTTTTTGCAATCGTGCGTTATTTAATTTTTTGAATACATATTTCTTATTTTTGGGAAAAAACAAATTCAGCTCATTCTCACTTTTTGCATACCACTCGGCACAATAATTGTAGAAATCATCCCTTAATGACACATGCAAATTCGGCACGTGGAATCAAACGCTCGTTCACTACGTTGCTCTCTATAAGGAGGGAGAAAGAGGAACGTATGTTTTTCTGGCTCTTCGTAATTCTGCGCATTATGTATTTTAGTTTCGGAGAAATCTTTTTTATCTGTAATGATTGTTGAGGACATTTTTTAAAAATTAAATGGACCTAACTTTGATGAAAACAAGTAAAAAAATTTTTTAATTTCTGAAATTGAAATATAGGTAGGTAATTAATATGATGTATTTCGAGTTGATAGGCCTTAGTTTATTCAAAAGAGTTGTCATTCGGGTGATTTGGAAGGGGGTTCAGGGGTTCCCAAAATCATACGATTCAATTTTTTTTACTCAACATAATAAAACAGAAAAAATTGTCAAATTCAATATTGCGAGAAAAAATTTTCAGTCAAACTTATGATCAAATGTATGTAGGAAACCCCGTGAAAAAAATGCAGTTTTTCGCATTTTTGAAGATCTTCCATCCTGTCACAAAAAATTCTGAAAAAATAATATGTCTTACATCTGGATGAGAAACATGAACACTTTTGAAATAAGTGGCCAAAAGTGCCTCAGAAGGTATTCTTGAAAAAATTTTAAAAAATTTCCATAGAGAATCCTTGGTAGTCTGTAATACTTATGCAAGCTACTAAAAAAATAAGTTGAGAACTGCCAAAGAACTTCACGACTACCTAGCCTAGCGCTTTACCTATCCTTTGTTTGCAGACTATTGTTGTGTACGTTCGTGTCGTTCGTGGATGCTTGGGAGATTTGGCAAAATCACATCAACAACGTCCGAGTCTGTCTCTGTACCCAAACCCAAAGGCTTGGTACCTGGCTACCTACTCGTACCTATTCCTTTTGTTTATTGAGTCAACCGAAATAAGTAGCCATACTACTTTTGAATATGAATGTTCTGACGACGTTATTCGTGGATATTTATTGTATACCTAAACCTATATGCAATTTACGTGTACAAAATCTGGCGCCGAATGATTTCGAGTTTAAGAAATCCACATTCAAATTACTGACGCTTCACTTCTTCAATTTAAGCGTCTGCCTAATATTTCCGTTTGAGATTGAATAGGCTCTTTGTAGATTTTTAAAATGATGTTATTTTGTATTTAAAGGTACTCATAAGAGGTAAAACAACCGATGCATTTTTGCGTATCTATTTTTTCTTGTAAATAGAGAAACCCTAAAATCGCAGATCATTTGCGTCCAACAGAATTTCAATCCGTAGTAGGTGTTGCTGAGACGAGATGAATGGAGTGTAAAAATCGACTCGAAGCAATGTTCGAAGTACGAAAGTCGAAAATCAAACTTCTGAAAAGCCTACTCGTAATTGTACGTATGTTGGGCATAGAAGGAAGTTCCTATCGAAAATTCATAATTAACATCCTCGAAAGTATGGAAAACCATGTACCAACCCCATGATTTCCAAATTTTTCTTGTATTTTTCTCTTCAATTTCCCAGCAAGTCGTAAAAAAAGTAGTGTTCCTAGCGCCACGCATCTGTCGAAAAAATCAATTTAGCCAAAGGTACGTCAACTCGATCCAATTTCATATTTTGATCCTTCGAAATCAGACAAAGCTATAAACACAATATCAAGACCTTTTTCCCGCAACCGAGAAGAGGAGTCAGGGGTGAAACGAAGAGGGTTTTTTAATTGGGCATACAAGTATACATCGCAAGCCCATCATAGAATTTATAAGAGTTCACGCATCATCTGCTCAAATGCCTAAAAATTATGCATCGTTAGCGCAGCAAAGAATACAGAGCTATCAATACATACTTTTCTATTCCAATGTACGTATAGGATATTGACAAAAAGGTCATAATTTCTTGATAATTTGAGGCGAAAAAACGAGAATTCTCGGAGGTAGGGGAATTTCACTCGCATTTTTTGCAATTTTTGTCGAAAACGCGATGTTTTCTATTTTTTAGTGAAAAAGTGAGACTTTTTGGCGTTTTTTGTGAAAAAAAACGGTATTTTATGATAATTTTTAGAAAAAGATTGATTAAAAATTTTTTCTGAAAAATTACTAATCTGTCAGTTTTTGAAACAACTAGAACTTTTTACAATTTTTAAAAAAGAAGCAAGGCTGGTAATTTTTTGGTAAGAAGTGAAACTTTTATTATACTTTTTTGAAATATTTACCGAAAAAGCTAGATTTTTTGAAATTTTTCTGGTAAAAAAAGAAACGAGATTTTTTAATAATTATTGAAAATTTTCGGCGAAAAGGCGAGACTTTTGAGCAATTTGTTGAAAAAAATGTATCAATTCTATTTTTTTTTTGGTTTTATTTTTAGGAAATTTGCGCTCGCGAAGTAGCTAAGTTTGTTTCGTTGAAATTGTATTTTTAAAAAAACGTAAAAATTTAGACTCAGTCAGGCATATTTCAATCAGCTATTGGGAAGAGAAACTGATTATTACATGTACATACTGAATTTCAATTCTTGCTTCTTGTTAGTGGAATTGATTGACGACAGTAAATTTAGAACATTTTCATCTTTGTTTGCCACCATAATCAAAATGCTTACTCGCCAAAAGTCTCAAAATATAATTCGGAAATTTCTTTTGTTTTTTTGCAATTGAACAGAAAATATTGAAATAAAAGTCTTGCGAAGAGTCAATAATTTCACTACAAGATAAATGAATGAAATTTTCAACATTTTAAAAATTGTCCTAGATGTTTTAGAGGCTTGGACCAGAATGTGACGTAGGTTGTAACTTTTTTCCAAACCACCGATTGGTGACTCCAGCTAATATTTGCAATATTATGAATGATGAATTGGCGACGTTTGAAAACGTCAAAAAAGTACATAAATTGATAATATTTTACTCAACTTTTTTTCACCAATGTCTACTCACCTGCTTGTTTCTTCTTTGTTCATTGGATTTTGATTGTTGATATGCTGGTATTGATGATTCAAACTTTTATTCCCTCGTACATACCAACTTTATAAAACTACCTGACTGACACTTAACTACTTTGCTTTTATATAAGAGTAAATTTTGAAAAATAAACACAGAGTTTTGTGATGTTATTGGAAATAGTATATTGAATGGTTTGTTTTCAATATAATGCTAAATTTAACTTATCAAAGCCAATTTCTAAAATACTTAAGTACATAATCTTAATACTTAGGTAAATTAAGTAAAACATCAGAATCCCAACACTAAATATGAAGATGTTACAATACACACGCAAATATTTACACTTAATTCAAAACATAAAAACTAGCCAATTTTAGCAAAACAAATATTAAAAATTAAACCATCTATGTACAGTAAAAAAAAAAATCATACACACGAATAAAGAGAAAATATTGACAAAGAATCTTAATAACGTACCTATTACAAAAGAGTATGCACACTGTACACACGAAAATATTTACATACACCTAATTCTAGACACAAAACACTAAATAACAAATTCAAACACATGACATTGAAATAATTAAAAGTTGAACAAAATTTATATTTACACAGGCAGAGGAACACGATATCCTAACCCTAGCAATAGCGTCCTTACCAAGATCTCATCGCTAGAACCTTGGACCGCCATAAGCCTCGGAGACGTGAATAATATAATGGCGGCAGTATCACTGAAGTACCAATTCAGGAATTCGGCCATCCTTTTGTGGATGCGTAGAAGATTGTACCCGGATACTTGATGAGCAATTGCTTTCAACGTGTTAAATATTTGTGACGGTGTAAGCCATGTTTTCAGTTGATCCTTTGCCACATGCGGATACTTTTCGGTGACAAAATCTATGAAAAAGTATAGTTTTGCTATGCTGAATTTCTCGAGATCGGACAAAGCTGCATCCTGCAGTAAATTTTTGGCCGTTGCACAATAATCTATGATACCATCGTCGTACCACACCAGATGGTCGAGGAATAATAATGGGTAGGATCGCGATTTTTCGGTGAAAATATAGTTGGAGTGGAAACTCGTCCAATCCCATATCTTGTCTGTCATTGATTCGGTGTATGTGAGGAGCCTTTTTCTTAGAACTTCTGGCAGCGGAACTTGATCCACAGGTAATGGTTTTTGGAGATGAAGTAGGTTTTTTGGTTTTTCGTGCCCGATTCTATGCTCCAATAGAGACATCGCTGTTTTGAGCGTAGCTAAATGCTGCAGAGTGGATGGTGAAGCTGTTAGCGAAATAGTAGTTGGAGTTGCCATCGTATCTGGAAAAGAAATTTAAAACGTTTGTTTTAATACAAATTGTTTTTATGATGGAAACAGGTTTTATAATTTTAAATCACATTAATGGTATTTGAGTTTTTCTGTGGAATTAGAAACCTGATCACTGAAACCTTGAAGGGTTGTCCTGGAATTCGTTAAAATGCTAGTAAATTTTCAATTTGAGTAGGCACATGGAAAATGCGCAAAAATGAAATTTTCAGCTGTCCTACTCATTTGGATTACCCGTAAAAATATTTCTCAGAATCGAAATAATAAATAATTGTTATTAAAAAAGCCCGAATTTCGGTTTAAACTATTCTTTCAATGAAGATATTCTGTTCGTGGATTCGTCGGGATTGGGGGAATTCTTTGATCGAAAAGAGAAAATGAAAATGTACTTGAATCACAAAACTTGATTCTGTATGGTTGAAATTCATTTCAACTCTCAGCTCGATTAACTAATCTAATTGAGAAAATCGGATTGAAAAAAATTCCGAAAACGATGGTTCAAAACTTGACAAGATATTAAAACTATCATAGGTATTTAGAAAGTTCAATTTCTACTTTAATTGAGGAAACTTGGACATTTGAAGGGCTCAAACCCGATTTTCAGTAGTCGGTTGGGAGCTGACATAAAGACGAAATTTTTTCACTGTTCTGTAGGTATTTTTTTTCAAAAATGAATTTTTTTTTGTATTTTAGAATTTTTAGCCAAACTACCGAAAAAAAGTAGCCTACTCTACTTCACTGAAGATGTTGAAAAAAAAACTGAGTTCTTAAATCAAAAAATAATAATTGGTTGAAAAACATTGAAATTATCGTAAACTCGATTAAAATATTTCTCAGTCATTTTGAACTTCTCTGAACGTAATTAATTTTGTGTAGGTCGTCTAAAATATAAAATATCATAAAACCATTTCAATATTTTTCAAAACAAAATTTTTGTTTTTAAATCGAGAGATATTGTGAAAGCTGTTGAAAATTTTCGGGCAATTAGGTATCACGAATTGTCAGAGTGGTCACTAATTACAAAAATAATATGTACGAATTACGTGGTAATGTTGAAAAATATTTCAGCAAGAATTGAAAATTTTTAAAACATGAAAAATAAAACGAATCACGATAAATAACCAGGTATCAAAAAATATACAATAATCACATGGAAAAATATACTACATTAAAAGATGGATAAAATGATAATATCGGAAAATTACTCACCAATGGTATAAAAAATCGAAGAAAAAATACTCGAGAAATTCGACACAACTTGGAACTCACGATCAAAAATCGTAGCGCAAAAACAGAAACTTGAGAAATAACTAGGTACTTGCGAAGAGCAGGAGATCTTGACAGCACGAAGTAAAAATCAGTATTGACTGGATATTGGAGATGTATCCTTATTGTAAGCATTCGCATGACGTGGATGATGCGTTTCCGTTAAACCGGTCCAGGGCCAAGTCCACCCTTTCCTTTGTTTGCAGTCTATTGTTGCGTACCTTCGCAGGTACCTGGGTGACATCTCGTCAACAACGTCCGAGTCTGTCTCTGTACCAAAACCCAAAGGCTTGGTACGTGCTACCTACTCGTACCTATTTCTTTTGTTTATTGAGTCGACCGACATAGGGTAGCCATTAGGGTGCGTCATGTTACATTTTTTTTGAAATTTTAAGGTCTTACCCGCTAATGTTGTTCCTCTAGATGAAAAAATGACACCTTAAAATTTTTGTTGAAAAATATTAATATTTAGAGGTCGCGCACAAGTGTTGAATATTGAGAGCTGCGAGCGCGCGCAAGCACAACACTTCCCACGACGGCGCCACGGGAAACGCAACGTAACGTAACGGGGTTGATTTTGCGCAACTATAACGAGAGCGGCATCCCCACCACAACTTATCAAGTGATACTATCTTTCTTGGATTTTTAAAACAACCATAAACAAATATTGATCATGATTGGTCGGCTCTAGAATTCATTTGAACCAAAATTATGGAATTCAGAAACTGAAACATTCCATTTTCACTAAGTAACAGCTTTAAAATGTATATTAGTCGATAAAACATCAACTTGAAGTGCTAAATCGTATCAAATATTCACATTTCAACGTAAATTTATCCCATAATTTTTTTTCCTGCAATTGCCGATCAGAATAATACATAAAACCTCAAATTCATACTTTTTTCTTCATTTTTCAAAACTTTCATATTTCCACCTACAATGAGCTTCGGAATTTAAAAATTCTTATTGAATCTACATAAATAACATCTCAGATATCCTACCGGGGACTAGACTTACTTAAGATGCATTGTAGAGGGGGTAACGTTTTGTAAAACTGCTTCAATCTTGCTAGGGAACGCAACGCTGTAATCCCCGCCGCACAACCGTGGGAAGTTTTCGCTTGATGCGCTAGTACATTCTCAACATTCAACTCTTGTGCGCGACCTCTAAATATAAATTTTTTGATCTGAAATTTTGTATGTAGTATTTTTTGACCAAATGGAACACTTTTAGGGGGTAAGCTACCCCAATTTTAAAAAAAAGTGTTTTCTATTGTTCTTTTGACGCACCCTAGTAGCCATACTGCTTTTGAATATGCAGAATGTTCTGACGACGTTGTTGATGGATATTTATCGTATTTCCTGGAAAACACGATTTATTGTATACCAATATGTATGCAATTTACGTGTACAAAATCCGGCGCCGAACGGTTTCGATTTTGACAAATCCACATTCAAATTACTTTCGCTTCACTTCTTCAATTTAAGCGTCTGCCTAATATTTCCGTTTGAGATTGAATAGGCTCTTTGTAGATTTTTAAAATGATGCTATGTATTTGTATTTAAATGTACCTACTCAGAAAAAGGAAAACAACCGAGGCATTTTTGCGTATTTTTTCTTGTAAATAGAGTATCCCTAAAGATCACAGATCATTTGCGTCCAACAGAATTTCAATACATAGGTGTTGCTGAGACGAGATGAGTGGAGTGTAAATCGAATCAACGAATGTGTTCGAAGTAGGTACGAAAGTCGAAAATCAAACTTCTAAAAAGCCCACTCGTAATTGTACGTATGTTGGGCACAGAAGGAAGCTCCTGTCGAAACACTGAGTTGAAATTCTTAATTGTAGCATCCTCGAAAGAATGGACAACCATGTACCTAGCTACCTACTACCTACCCCCATAATTTCCAAATTTTTCTTTTCTTTTTTTCTTCTATTTCTCAGCAAGTCGTAAACAAAGTAATGTTCCGAGCACCGTCTGTAGAAAAAATCAATTTAGCCAAAGGTACGTCAACTTGATCCAATTTCATATTTTGATCCTTCGAAATCAGACAGCTATACACAATGTCAGGACCCTTTCCCCGCAATTGAGAAGAGGAGTCAGGAGTGAAACATCGAGGGTTTTTTAATTGCGCACAGGTACATCGCACAGAGGCGTGCCTACCGGGGTGGGGGATGTATCCCCCCCCCCCCGACAGAAAAATGTTGGCAAAAAGTCGGGAATTTTTGGGTGAGTTGGGCAAAGTTGAATGAGTTGGGAAATGGGAAGAAGTTGTGTGACCTGGAAAAATTAAAAGAATTTGACCAAAAATTATGGGTTTTTACTTCTTGAATAGAATTTTCGAAAGCTTTCGCCCTCGCTTCGCTCGGGCCAAATCATTTTTTTTTTTCTTTTTTCTGACCACAGTTCAAGTGTGAAAAAATTGACTTCTCCTACCTACTCACATTAAAAACAACGTTGTGTTACTAGAATTCTAATCTAAACTGTCACAAGGTCCCAATTTTTGCTGAAATATCAAAAAAAGGCCCATTTTTTGCAAAAAATTCGGACCGTAATTTCTGATTTTTGCTAAAATTGGTTCTTTTGAACACATAAAA
Organism: Planococcus citri; assembly: GCF_950023065.1. Taxonomy (NCBI): domain Eukaryota; kingdom Metazoa; phylum Arthropoda; class Insecta; order Hemiptera; family Pseudococcidae; genus Planococcus; species Planococcus citri. The sequence goes on from NC_088680.1 coordinate 35,493,777, forward strand.
ATTATGTACTGAAAAAAATGAAGAATTGTAAATTTTCAGGAGCTTTCGCCCTCGCTTCGCTCGGGCCTTAAGTATTCGTATTTTTAAAAACTATTATAATTTCTGGGAAAATAAAAATGCTGTAGCCATGAGAATCAGTTTTTTGCATCATCAAAAATTCAAAGAACGATGTTGTTTCATGTTTCGAATTATATAGATTTTTCACAGCTTTAAGTTGGAGGTAAAGAACTTGACTTCTCACATCGAAAATAGTGTTGTTTCGCTCAGGCCCTTTTTATGTACTTTTGAAAATGTTATAATTTTTTGAAAATTATTGTTAAAATTTTTAAAATTAATGTTGAAGTTATGAAAATCAAATTTTTGCATTAGTTATTTAACTTTTTGAATTATCGATTTTTCAAAGCTTTTGCACTCGCTTCGCTCGGGCAGATTTCAATTCTGCTACACAATTTTTCACAAATTTTAAAGAACAAGAAATTCATTTCAGTAAACATAGGTAACCCTGGGGGAATCTGGGGTAAAAAGTTGGGAGAATTTCAGTCTCCCCCCCCCCCCCCCCGGCAATTCACTTCGTCACGACTCTGACATCGCAAGCGCACATTGAATTTTAAAAAAAATGGAAAGCGCAATGAGTTCACGCATCATTTGCTCATATGCCTAAAAATTATGCATCGTTAGCGCAGCAAAGAATTGAGCTATCAATACATATAGACTATAATCCATACACGAAAAAGTGCTCTAGAAGTTGATTTTGTATTTTTTTTTCGGGGACCAAAAAAATGCGCTGCCAAAATGAAGGTACTACCTGCCCCATTTGGAAAAGTGCAATTTTGAAATTTTTTCCCCGCACAACGAGGGGGTGGACCCTCAAAAAGGTGATTTTGGGGACATGGTCGGGACCGAAAAAACTCGACGGGGTTGTGTTGGGGGACTTCTCCCGATACCAAATATGTAATTTTTTTCCGTGAAACCCTGCACAACTGCATTCTATGGCACTTTGAATGCGATTTTTATGCATTTTTGGCCATTTTTGATGGTAAAATGGCTCTCGTGTCTACGATATGGCTGAGGACCGAACAATTTCTTGGATGTTTGTTAGACGGGGCTATTTGAAGCCCAACTGCGCAAAAACGGCGAAAAAATACTTGCACAACGCGATTTTATGAGCACTAATAGGCTTGTTACCACTCCCCCGCCCCCCGAATTAAATAATGCATTGTGAATTCGATAATATCGATGCGACCCATCAAAATGGTATAAAATTTCGCGCCGAACACAAAAATCGCAATCATTTTAAATTCTGACCCCCCGCGGTGGAGTTTTGCCCCCCAAACTGAATATAACGATGATATTGAACAAACTTTGCACGTTACACGTCGATAATGAGGATTTATGTGTACGCAATCAGAATGAATCTCATATTCGTTGCTTGGGAATATTTTTGCTTCAAAATTTTTCATTTAATCTCCACCCCCTCCCTTCCCCTTTAACGACTATTTTTGAACATGGATTTGAAAACTTGAACATGACCTATCAAAATGGTACAAAATTTCGCGCTGAGCTTGGAACTTGCAGTCATTTTTCACTTTGACCCCCTTGTTGGAGTTTTGCCCCCCTCCCTCCATAAAGTCAACTATGAAATTGAACACGTTGCACATTACGTGTCTGTATATAAGGATTTATGTAATAATGTGACAATATAAAAAAATATTCAAGGAAAAAAATACAAAAAAAAGATGAAAAAAATGAAATGAAAAAAAAAAGAAAAACAGAAAAATATACAAAAAAATGGAACAACAATGAATGATTCAAAGAATGTAAATGATAAAAACGAGATGAAATGAAAAAAAATAACAGAAAAATAAGAAAGGGAAAAAATACAAATAGATAAGAAAATTGGAACAGAAATGAAAGATGAAAAAAAAATATAAATGAAAAGAAATCAGATGAAATAAGAAATGAAGAAAAACAATAAAAAAATTACAAACAAGAAAAATGGAATAACAATGAAAGATGCAAAAAATGTAAGTAAATGAAAAAAAAATAATAATAAGATGAAATGGGTAAAAACAGAAAAATGAGGAAAACGAGAAAAAAATGAAACAACAATAGAAGATACAAAAAATACGAAATAAACAAGTTGAAATGAAAAAAAAACAGAAAAATAAGAACGAGAAAAAAATACAAAAAAATAAGATAATTGGAACAAAAATAAAATATGAAAAAAATATAAATGAAAGAAAACGCTTTCCCGAGCTCCATCGTTTCCAACTTCATTCCAGTCATGAGAAAAATAGTCAATCGAATGTGAGGAGCGAGAGAAGGGGATTAAAAAGAAAATTGATTCCAATTTTCGAGCTCAGCGCGAAATTTTATGTCATTTTGATAGGTCGCGTCCAAGTTTTCAAATCCATGTTCTGACTTTATGGAGGGGGGGGGGCAAAACTCCACCAAGGGGGTCAAAGTGAAAAATGACTGCAATTTCTAAGCTCAGCGCGAAATTTTGTACCATTTTGATAGGTCATGTTCAAGTTTTCAAATCCATGTTCAAAAATAGTCTTTAAAGGGGAAGGGAGGGGGTGGAGATTAAATGAAAAATTTTGAAGCAAAAATATTCCCAAGCAACGAATATGAGATTCATTCTGATTGCGTACACATAAATCCTCATTATCGACGTGTAACGTGCAAAGTTTGTTCAATATCATCGTTATATTCAGTTTGGGGGGCAAAACTCCACCGCGGGGGGTCAGAATTTAAAATGATTGCGATTTTTGTGTTCGGCGCGAAATTTTATACCATTTTGATGGGTCGCATCGATATTATCGAATTCACAATGCATTATTTAATTCGGGGGGCGGGGGAGTGGTAACAAGCCTATTAGTGCTCATAAAATCGCGTTGTGCAAGTATTTTTTCGCCGTTTTTGCGCAGTTGGGCTTCAAATAGCCCCGTCTAACAAACATCCAAGAAATTGTTCGGTCCTCAGCCATATCGTAGACACGAGAGCCATTTTACCATCAAAAATGGCCAAAAATGCATAAAAATCGCATTCAAAGTGCCATAGAATGCAGTTGTGCAGGGTTTCACGGAAAAAAATTACATATTTGGTATCGGGAGAAGTCCCCCAACACAACCCCGTCGAGTTTTTTCGGTCCCGACCATGTCCCCAAAATCACCTTTTTGAGGGTCCACCCCCTCGTTGTGCGGGGAAAAAATTTCAAAATTGCACTTTTCCAAATGGGGCAGGTAGTACCTTCATTTTGGCAGCGCATTTTTTTGGTCCCCGAAAAAAAAATACAAAATCAACTTCTAGAGCACTTTTTCGTGTATGGATTATAGTCTAATATATCTACTTTTCTATTCCACTGTTGTACGTAGGAGTTTCCAAACTGTTTGTCTTTGTCAAAAATGTAGTTTGTGTGAATATTCTTGCAATTTCTGGCCAAAAAATCGAGACCATAACAATTTTAGCAAGGTAGAGAGCCTTTTGAAAATTAATTACAAAAAAGTCATAATTTCTTGACAATTTAAGGCGAAAAAACGAGAATTCTCGGAGAGAGGGGAATTTTACTCGTACATATTTTTTTGCAATTTTTGTTGAAAAAGCGATTTTTTTTTCAAATTTGTCAGTAAAGAAGTGAAACTTTTTGGTGTTTTTTGGAAAAAAAAAACGCGATCTTATAATAATATTGATAATAACCTTTAGAAAAAAATTGATGTTGATGATTTTTTCTGAAGAAAGCACTGTTTGCGAGTTTTTGAAACAACCATAAATTTTTACAATTTTTAAAAAAGAAGCAAGGCTTGTAATTTTTTGGTAAAAAAAGAAACTTTTATTATATGTATGTACTTTTATGAAATTATTATCTACCGAAAAAGCTAGATTTTTCGAAATTTTTTGGTAAAAAAAAGCAGACTTTTTAATAGATAATTATCGGAAATTTTTGGCGAAAGGCGAGACTTATGAGCAATTATTAGAAAAAATATATCAATTCAGTTTTTTTTTTAGGAAATTTGCACTCGCGATGTACGCTTGTTTCGTCGAAATTGAATTTTTAAAAAAACGTAAAAATTTAGACTCAGCCATGGCTTATTTCAATCAGCTACTGAGAAGACAGATTGATATTATATGCACTAACTTTTAATCCTTGCTTCTTGTTTGTGAAATTGATTGAAGACAGTAAATTTTGAACATTTCCATCTTTGTCTGTAACCTTTACCAAAATGATTACTCGCCAAAGGTCTCAAAATACAATTCTGAAATTTTTTCATTTTTCTGCAATTGAACAAGAAGTATTGAAATTGAAATGAAAGTCGCGTAAAGAGTCAATAATTTCGGTACAAGATGAATAATAAATGAAATTCAACATTTCGAAATTTTTTCCTAGATGTTTTAAAGGTTTGGACCAGAATGTGACGTAAGTATTCACTTTTTTCCAAACCACCGATTGGTGATTCCAGCTACAAATAGTTTTTTGAATATTATGATGAATCAGCGACGTTTGAAAACACCAAAAAAGTACATAAATTGATAAGATCTTACTTAACTTTTTTTCATCAATGTCTACTCACCTGCTTGTTTCTTCTGTGTTCCATGGATTTAGATTTTTGATGTGATTATTTTGATGATTCAAAACTTTTCTCTTTGTACCAACTTTATAAAACTACCTGATTGATACTTTACCTATAGGTAAATAAATTTTGAAAAATAAACAAGAGATTTCGTGATGTATTATCAAAAATATATTGAATGATTTTTGGTATCAATGGACTAGCTACTACTTTCAACTTATCAAAGCTGATTTCTAAAATACGTAAGTATTAATAAATTGAATAAAAAATCAGAATCTTAACCCTAAATTAAGATTTTACATACAATAATATACACGTAAATATTTACACTTGATTCTGAACGTATAAACTAGTCAATTATAGGAAAACAAATCTTAAAAATTGAACTATCTATGTACAGCAAAAATTGAAAACTATACACACGAATAAAGAGAAAATATTGACAAAGAATTAATAACGTACCTAGTATTATAAAAAAGTATCCACACTGTACACACGAAAATATTTACTTACGTACACCTAATTCTAAACAAAAAACATTAATTATAACAAATTCAAACACATGAAATTAAAATAATTAAAAGTTGAACAAAATTTATGTTCACACAGGCAGAGGAACACGACATCCTGACCCAAACAAAAGCGTTCTTACAAAAATCTCATCGCTGGCACCTTGGACCTCCACCACCCTCTCAAACTTGAATGATATAATGGCGGTAATATCACTGCAATACCAATTCAGGAATTCGGCCATCCTTTTATGGATTCGGAGAAGATTGTACCCCGATACTGATTGAGCAATTCCCTTCAGGGTGTGAAATATTTCCAACGGTATAAACCAGGTTTTCATTTCATTCTTTGGTACATGCGGATACCTTTCGGAGATAAAATCGATGCAAAAATAGTGTTTCGCTATGTTTAATTTTTCCACATCCGATAAGGTTGAATTCCGGAGTAGATTCTCAGCTGTTGAGAAAAAGTCGATGATGCCATCCTCATACCACACCAGATGGTCCACGTATAATAATGGGTAGGAGTGCGGTTTTTCCTTGAAGATATATACGTAGTGGTAAGATATCCAGTCCTTTATATTGTCTGCTATCGAGTCGCTATACGTGTGCAGCCTTTTTCTTAGAACTTCTGGCAGCGGAACTTGATCCACAGGTAGTGTTTTGCGGAGATGATGGAAGTCCGTTGGCTTTTCGTGCCTGATTTTATGGCTCCATAAAGATATTGCTGCTTTGAGCGTGGCTGAATGCTCCAGAGTAGGTGGTGAAACCGGTGTGGAAATAGTTGCCATTATATCTGAAAAAGAAATTGAAAACGTTTGTTATAATACAAAGTGTTTTTATGACGAAAACAAGTTTTATAAATTCAAATCAGATTAATGGTAATTCGTAGTATTTGAGTTTCACGGAAACCTGGAGAGTTTTGCTAAAATTTGTTAAAATGGGAGTACATTTTCATTTTGAGGAACATATACATCGAAAATGTGCGAAAATGAAATTTTCCGCTGCCCTACTTATTTGGCCCTGTCCAACTCGTGAAAAGTGTCGAGTTGACTGACATTTTTGCGTCACTAAAAGTTCAGTTTGCTTTTCGTAGATACTTATTACGAGTCAATAATATCACGAAATGCATATTTTGGATTTCCCCAGTCGCTCACTTATGGGAATAGTTTGAAACAAAAATGGAGAATTGCTCAGATCCAAAATTTTTCCGCAGTTCACTCTGAATATAATTTCACTCGAACTAGCCTGTTGCTCCTTATGATTTCAATTCTCGTTGTCCACATGAAAAATTTATCACGCGTTGGGTACGGTTTGTAAAAAAAAAAGTATCGATGAAGATGTAAAATTTTCAGTTTAATTTCAATTGAAAAAAATCTTCAGCTTTTTAAAAAAAGCAAAGCAAAGCTAAACAAAACAAAACAATAGGTGTTCGTTTTTTTCTTCGAAATAGAACCCTACTCTTTTCTAGTCTACATCACCACTGAAAATGTTCTTGAATCGAAAATAATAATGTGGTGAAAAAAATGAAATATTGTAAACTCGATTAAAATATTGCATAAGTCATTTTGAACTTCCTTGAACGCAATTTTTTTTTGAAAAATACAAAAAATATACGGTCTGAGGTCAATTAAAATATAAAATATCACAAAATGAATTCAATATTTTGCAACAAAAAAATTTGTTTTTGAATCGTGAGATATTGTGAAAGCTGTTGAAAATTATTGAATAATTTGGTAGGGTGAATTGTAAAAGTAGTCACTGATGGCGAAAAAAATATGTAGGTATAAATTACGCGAAAATGTTGAAAAATGTTTCAGCAAAAATTGAAAATTTTAATAACACGAAAAATAAAACGGAATCAGAATGAACAACCATGGTATCAAAAAAATCTGCAATATCACATGCTAAAATATACGCTACAAGTTGCATAAAATGATAATATTGTAAAATAACTCACCGATAGTATAAAGATGGAAGAAAAAATATTACAGAAATACGACACAACTTGGACCTCGCGATCAAAAATCGAAATACGAAAACAGAAGCTTGAGAAATTACTACTTGCGAAGAGCAGGAGTACTTGCCAGCACGAAGTCAGAATCAATATTAACTGAACATTGGCGATGCATCCTGCTTGTAAACTATGGCATGACGTGATTTACGTCTTAATGATGCGGTTCTGTTAAACTGGTCCTGTGCCAAGTCCACCCTATCCTTTGTTTGCAGACTTTTGTTACATTTACATATGTTCGCAGGTACTTAGGCGACATCTCGTCAACAACGTCCGAGTCTGTCTCTGTACCCAAACCCAAAGGCTTGGTACCTGCTACCTACTCGTACCTATTCCTTTTGTTTATTGAGCCAACCGAAATAAGTAGCCATACTGCGTCTGAATATGAATGTTCTGACGAAATTGTTGATGGATATTTATTTCCCCGAAAACTGGATTTGTTATATACCTATATGCAATTTACGTGTACAAAATCCGGCGCCGAATGATTTCCAGTTCTAGATACTTATATGTACACTTCACTTCTTCAATTTAAACGTTTGCCCAATATTTCTGTTTCAGAATGAATAGGCCCTTTGTAGATTTTTAAACTGGTGTTATTTGTATGTATGTAGACTCAGAAGAGATACATAAGTACAATACAAGGAGAGTGAAATTTTTGCTTTTTTTTTCTTGTAAATAGAGAAAATCCCATAGATCACAAATCTTCTACGTCAAATAAAATTGTAATACGTAGGTGTGGCTGAGAGGAGATACTTAAGTTGAGGGTAAATAGTAAATCGAACCAAACTACAAAGCATATCGGCTTCCTCGAAAGAATACTTAACAAACCATGCACTACCTTCCCCCCTCCAACTCCGTTGAAAAAATCAGCTTAGCCAAACTCTTTCCAATCGTGCGTTGTTTAAATTCAAAATTTACTTCAAAATGTACAAAAACATCGATGACAATATTTTGAGAACTTAATTTAATCTTTACAGTACTACGACCGCAAGCAAGAATGTGATGCGCTCCTTTCGTCGTGAATAGCAAGGTGTATAGCGTCAGTATGAGTCATCTCATCTGACTCATACCTTTTAAAAGATAAAGGGTTTCTTCTATGCTAAAAGGTAAAACTACGCGAGTGCGCAACTTGGCGAGCTAGAACGAGATAACATTCAATTCGGATATTTCTATCTTTTCGTTGATGACGTAATAAATATCGAAAAATACCTACTTTGAAATTGCAAAAGTAGGTATGTAATTCGTTAGGATTAGAAATGAAGTTTAACACGCGTGATTTAATTTTTTTTGAATATTTCTTATTTTTTGAAAACGGGGAGGTTGACTTACGAGCATGACTTTATTTCGGGTTAGAAGGCTATTTTTATTTTTTAGGTAATTCGCGCTTGCGATGTACGCCTGTTTTGTCAAGATTGAAGAACGAATCGATTTTATCATTTTATCCTAAAAAAGAGAGGCAATTAATTTTCAAGCTTGAATTGAAAAATTATTTTTTCATTTATGTAGGTATACACTTTACTGCAATTTTTTTAAAAAACGTGAAAATTTAAACTCAGCCGAACATATTTCAATCAACTATTGGGAAGAGAAAATTGATATTTTATGCACTAACTTTCAATTCTTGCTTTTTGTTTGTGGAATTGAAGACAAGTAAGTATGTAATAGTCGAGGAGCCTGCTTAAGGATCTATTGCCCCTCCCGTCGATCCTCTGGGACAACTTTTTTCTTAAAGGGGGAGTCCTAAGGAACATTTTTAGCCCTTGTACTAAAAAAAAAGTGGCCCTACTTACAAAATGGCGGCCATTTTGATTGACAGGCCAGCCGAAATCGCAGATTTTGCGTTCCAACATAGGAATTGCACAACATTTTTCGAACCGTACAAAGGTAGATCGAAAGATCAGACAAAAATTCATCACCTGTCAAAATTTCAAGTGCTAAAGTGCGTTTTTCGATTTTTGGTGAATTTTTGAAAATCAAATTCAGAGCAAAAATGAGGGTAAAAATCAAAATTTTACCAAATTGATCATGAAAGCTGAAATTTGGGATATACCCTATTTTCGACATGCCAAATTGATTGGAAACTGTTTCAACCCGTTTTGAGAAGTTCTGAAGCCTCCAGCAGATTTTTGAAACTCGAAATTTTCACAAAATTTCATCAAAATGGAGTTGGAAATAATGTGAAATTGATTCTGCGAACTAATTTCAATACGCTAAGAAGTCGACTGCAGGTAGATTTCAAGTCGTTTTGGAGCCTCCAGCGATTTTTTGAATTTTACTGGAGCCTCCAGCAGATTTTTTAAACTTTGAATTTTTACAAAATTTCATAAAAATGCAGATGGAAAGCTGAAATTGACTCTACACTCCAATTTTAACACCCTCTGAAGACGACTTCAGGTTGGTTCAAGTCATTTTGGAGCCTCCAGCGACTTTTTGAAAATTACTGGAGCCTCTAGTAGATTTTTGAAACTTGAAATTCCCGCAACATTTTACCAAATGGAGTTGGCAAGCTAAAATTTACTCCGCTGACTAATTTCAATGCGATATGAAGTCGACTACGTGGTGGTTTCAATTTCAAATGGTTTTGTAGCTTCCAGCTACTTTTTGGAAATTGCAATTTTCCAAAAAACTCCATACGATCTTTCAAAAAGTCGCTGGAGGCTCCAAAACGACTTTAAATCCACCTGCAGTCGACTTCTTAGCGTATTGAAATTAGTTTGCAGAGTAAATTTCGGCTTGCTAACTCCATTTGATGAAATTTCGTGGGAATTTCGAGTTTCAAAAATCTGCCGAAGGCTCCATGAACTGCTCAAAACGATTTGAACCAGTTTCCAGTCGATTTGGCATGTCGAAAATAGGGTATATCCCAAATTTCAGCTTTCTTGGTCAAGTTGGTAAAATTTTGATTTTTTTCCTTAATTTTTGGCCTGAATTTGATTTTCAAAAATTCACCAAAAATCGAAAAACCCACTTTAGCACTCGAAATTTTGACAGGTGATGAATTTTTGCCTGATATTTCGATCTACCGTTGTACGGTTTGAAAAATTTAGTGCAAGCCCTATGTTGGAACGCAAAATCTGCGATTTCGGCAGACCTGTCAATCAAAATGGCCGCCATGTTGTAAGTAGGGCCACTTTTTTAGTGTGCGTAGCACACTATTGGTTTCGTTCCGAAAGTTGAAAAATTCTTTGGCTCGAATGTTCTCTTAGAGGAATGGACCGATTTTTTTGAATCTTTCGTAGGTAGGTGAGGCATAACTTGAGGGAGGGAATGTCGTAATTATAATTGCAATTACTCAATTAGCTTCTTGAGTAATTGCAATTAATTACGAAAATTTGTACCAAAAAAAGAATAAAAAAGGGAAAAGGGCCATATCAAAAGGGAAGCCGACAAAAGCGAAGCCGACTTTAAATTTTCAAAATTGAACAATGAGAAAGGTATCAAAAGCGGCGCCGACAGTCAGTTAAATTTCTAAATTTATGTAACTCCACAGGGGTGATTTTTCGGAAATTAAACAATGGGAAATGTTCTTACAACCCCATGCGGTGTTACATAAATTTGGAAATTTAACTGACTGTCGGCGCCGCTTTTGATACCTTTCTCATTGTTCAATTTTGAAAATTTAAAGTCGACTTCGCTTTTGTCGGCTTCCCTTTTGATATGGCCTTTCCCTTTGTGTTCGCTTATCTGCCGGTTTTTATTGAATTGAGCGAACACAACGGGTGGTAAAAATTTAATTTTGAAGAGCATGTTGCGGCTCCACGTGGAGCTAAACTTTAAATTTTCAAAATTGAACAATGAGAAAGGTATCAAAAGGGAAGCCGACATCGGTTTTAAAATGTAACACTGCAGGGGTCCTAAAATATTCTTATCTACAGTGTTATCTTTCCCATTGTTCAATTTTAGACTAGATGCCGAAAGCAGGTGGTTACCCTTTCGGAATGAAAACCCACCAGTCATTTGTGAAACACCTGCAGGTGTTTCATTTACACACGTAGATGCTGAAAGCAGGTGGTTACCCTTTCAGAATCAAAACCTCCAGTCATTTGTGATTTTGCTGTGCTCCCAAGAGGTTCTCTCAATCTCTCAGTACTGCAGTGCTTATGCTTTCCTGATATATCACGTTGTGCTCCGGAGCTTTCAGAATAGCATAGCATAGTGTATTCGGAATCGCGTTGTGCTTTTTTTTTCAAAATCGTGTTGTGCTTTTTTTTTGAAATCGCGTTGTGCTTTTTTTTCAAAATCGAGTTTTTTTTAAAAATCACATTGTGCTTTTTTTTCAAAGTTCACGTTGCGCTTCTTTTTTAAAATCGCGTTGTGCTTTTTTTTAAAAATTGTGTTGTGCTTTTTTTTCGAAATCTAGTGCTTTTCAATTCCTAAAATTTGCATTGTGTTTTTTTTCAAAGTTCGCGTTGTGCTTCTTTTTCTGAAATTGCGTGGTGCTTTTTTTCGAAAACGCGTTGTGCTTTTTTTCTAAAATTCGCGTTATTTTTTTATTTTGAAGTTCGCGTTGTGCTTTTTTTTCAAAATCGCGTTATGCTTTTTTTTCGAAATTGTGTGGTGCTTTTTTTCGAAATTGCGTTGTGATTCTTTTTGAAGTTCACGTTGTGCTTTTTTTTCAAAATCGCGTTGCGCTTTTTTTTTAAAATCACATGCTTTTTTTCCAAAATTTGCGTTGTTTTTTTTTTTTAAAAAAATCGCGTTGTGCTTTTTTTCTAAAATTCGCGTTGTGCTTTTTTTTTTCAAAATCGCGTTATGCTTTTTTTCCAAAATGGTGTGGTGCTTTTTTTCAAAATTTTGTTGTGCCTTGATTTTTGAAGTTCGCGTTGTGCTTTTTTTTAAAAATCACGTTGTGCTTTTTTTTTTAAAATCACATTGTGCTTTTTTTCCAAAATTCCCGTTGTGCTTTTTTTAAAAAAAAATCGCGTTATGCTTTTATTCTAAAATTTGCGTTGTGCTTTTTTTCCTAAAATTTGCGTTATGTTCTTTTTTTTTGAAGTTCGCGTTGTGCTTTTTTTTCAAAATCGCGTTGTGCTTTGTTTTTAAAAAATCTCGTGCTTTTTTTCCAAAATGGTGTGGTGCTTTTTTCAAAATTTTGTTGTGCCTTTTTTTTCAAAGTTCGCGTTGCGCTTTTTTTTAAAAATCACGTGCTTTTTTTCCAAAATTTGTGTTGTGTTTTTTTTTTTTAAAAATCGCGTTGTGCTTTTTTTCTAAAATTCGCGTCGTGCTTTTTTTTAAAATCTCGTTGTGCTTTTTTTTTCAAAATCGCGTTATGCTTTTTTTCCAAAATCGCGTTATGCTTTTTTTCCAAAATGGTGTGGTGCTTTTTTTCAAAATTTTGTTGTGCCTTTTTTTTCAAAGTTCGCGTTGCGCTTTTTTTTAAAAATCACATGCTTTTTTTCCAAAATTTGCGTTGTTTTTTTTTTTTTAAAAATCGCATTGTGCTTTTTTTCTAAAATTCGCGTTGTGCTTTTTTTCCTAAAATTCGCGTTGTGTTCTTTGTTTTTGAAGTTCTCGTCGTGTTTTTTTTTAAAAATCGCGTTGTGCTTCTTTTTCTGAAATTGCGTGGTGCTTTTTTTTGAAATCGCGTTGTGCTTTTTTTTCAAAATTGCGTTGTGCGTTTTTTTTCAAAATCGCGCTGTGCTTTTTTTCCAAAATTTGCTTTGTGCTTTTTTTCAAAGTTCGCGTTGTGCTTTTTAAAATGAAAATCGCGTTGTTTTTTTTTTGAAATCGCATTGTGTTTTTTTCCAACGTTCGAGTTGTTTTTTTTCAACGTTCACATTGTGCTTTTTTTCTGAAATTGTATTGTACTTTTTTTTGCAAAATTGCGTGGTGTTTTTTTTTCAAAATCGCGTTCAAAATCTCGTTGTGCTTTTTTTTTGAAGTTTGCGTTGTGCTTTTTTTCGACGTTTGCATTGTGTTTTTTTTTCTGAAATAGCGTTGTGCTTTTTTTCGAAATCACGGTGTTTTTTTTCCAAAATCCGCATTGTGCTTTTTTTTCAAAGTTGGCCTTGTGCTTTTTTCAGAATTCACGTTGAGCTTTTTTTCAAAGTTTGCATTGTGCTTTTTTTTCAAAATCGCGTTGTGCTTTTTTTCACTAAAATTCGCGTTGTGCCTTTTTTTTCAAAATCGTGTTGTGCTTTTTTTCGAAGTCCTCATTGTGCTTTTTTTTTTGAAGTTCACGTTGTGCTTTTTTTCCAAAATTGTGTTGTGCTTTTTTTTCAAAATCATGTTTTTTTTCAAAATTGCATTGTGCTTTTTTTTGAAATCGCGTTGTGCTTTTTTTCAAAGTTCGCTTTTTTTTCAAAATCACGTTGTGCTTTTTTCCGAAATTGTGTTGTGCTTTTTTTCCAAAATTGCGTGGTGCTTTTTTTTCAAAATCGCGTTCAAAATCGCGTTGTGCTTTTTTTTTGAAGTTCACGTTCTGTTTTTTTTTCAACATTTGCGTTGTGCTTTTTTTTCCGAAGTCGCATTGTGCTTTTTTTCAAAGTTGGCCTTGTGCTTTTTTGAGAATTCGCGTTGATCTTTTTTCAAAGTTCGCACTGTGCTTTTTTTCAAAATAATTGCGTTGTGCTTTTTTTTCAAAATTGTGTTGTGCTTTTTTTTCGAAATCGCGTTGTGCTTTTTTTAAACTAAAATTCGCGTTGTGCCTTTTTTCAAAATCGCGTTGTGCTTTTTTTTAAATCATCATTGCGTTCTGCTTTCAAAATCCCAATTGCTTTTTTCCAAAGTTGCTTTGTGCTTTTTTTGAAAATCGTGATGTGCTTTTTTTTCATAATCGTATTGTGATTTTTTTTTAAATCATGATTGCGTTCTGCTTTCAAAATTCCAATCGTTTTTTTTAAAAAGTTGCGTTATGCTTTTTTTTTAAAATTGTATTTTGATTTTATTCGGAATCTTGTTCTATTTTTGAAATTTGCGTTGTGATTTTTTTCTAAATCGCATTGTGCTTATTATTTTGAAGTCGCATTGTGCTTTTTTCGAAGTTGCGCCTTTTTTTGAAATTTTGTTATGCTTCTTTTCCAAAATTGCGTTGCGCTTTCCAAACTAAAGAAGCTACGCACACTGTTACAGCTGCGCTTGGCGCAGCTGTCTAGTTTTTGTGTACAAGGGCTAGAAATGTTCCTTAGGACTCCCCCTTTAAGAATAAAGTTGTCCCAGAGGATCGACCATGGGGGGGGGGGCTCTCCGACTATAAATTTTGAACACTCCCATATTTTTAACCACCATGATCCAAGTGCTTACCTACTCACCAAAAGGTCTCAAAATATAATTCTGGACTTTTTTTTCGTTTTGAACAAAAAATATTGAAATAAAAGTCGTGTGAAGAGTGAATAATTTTCATTACAAGATAAACAACACTAGGCAACTTTTATCAATTTTTTTTGGTGTTTGGGTTGAAAATGGGCTAAATCGATAGTTTAGACCCTAAAACAAAAAACAGAGTGAATTTTTTAAATTTGAGTTGTTTTTGTGATCAGCAGAATCAAAGTTGCGAAAATGGCCGTTTTTGTAACTCTAATCATCTCTCCTGACTACAAAAACAACTCAAATTGAAAAACCCCACTCTGTTTTTTGTTTTAGGGTCTAAAGTATCGATTAAGCTTATTTTCAACCCGAACACAAATGTGTCTAGTGTAATTGAATGAAATTTTCAAAAATTTAAAATTTTTTCCCAGATGTTCTGAAGGTTTGGACTGAAGTGTGACGTATAAACTTTTTTCAAAACTACCAATTCATGATTCCAGCTAATAGTCTTTTGAATATGATGGTTACATTTGGAAATGCTTAAAAAGTACATAAATTGATGAGGTCTTACCTACTCGACTTTTTTCTACCAATATTTACTCAACTGTTCACTTCTTCTTCGTTCCATGGATTTTGATTTTTGATGTGACGATAATATTGATGGTTCAAAACTTCGTTCATTGTACCAACTTTATAAAACTACCCGATTGATACTTTACCTCGATATAAATTTTGAAAAATAAAAACAGAGTTTCGTGATGTTATCAAAAATATATTGAATGGTTTATTCAACATTTCAAAGTCGATTTGTAAAATACGTAGATATTAATATAAATTGAATGAAAAGTCTTAACACTAAATGAAGATGTTACAATAATATACACAGACACACGATAATATTTACACTCAATTCTAAACATGAAAAAATTAAAATTATGCTTATTAATAAAGAGAAAATCTTGACAGTAAATTTAATAGGCCTAACGTATATCACAAAAAAGTATGCACACTGTACAAACGAAAATATTTACAATTGCACTTAATTCTACACACAAAACGATACAACGCCAACACAAAAAATTGAATTACGTAATTTAAAGTTGAGCAAAATTTATATTCACTCAGGCAGAAACCCTAGCAATAGCGTCCTTACCAATGTCTCATCGATGGAACCTTCGACCTCCGACAGCATCGGAGACGTGAAGGATATAATGGCGGCACGATTATCGCAGAAATACCAATTGAGGAATTCCGCCATCCTTTTATGGATACGGAGAAGAAGATTGTACCCTGATACTGGACGAGCAATTTCCTTCAAAGTGTTAAATGTTTCCAATGGTGAGAACCAGGTCTTCACTTCATCCTTTGGCACATGCGAATACCTTTCAGAGATGTAGTCGATGAAAAAGTACACTTTGGCGATGTTTAATTTTTCCACATCCGATAAGGTTGAATTCCGGAGTAAATTTTCAGCCGTTGTGAAATAATCGATGATACCGTCCTCGTACCACACCAGATGGTCTAGGTATCTTAATGGATAGGACAACGACAAGCTTGTGAAGATATTGTTGGAGTGGAAACTCATCCAGAACCATATCTTGTCTGCTATTGATTCGGTATACGTGAGAAGATTTTCCCTTAAAACATTCGGCAGTGGAACCTCATCCATAGGTAATGATTCTTTGAGACGATAGAAGAGTATTGACTTTTCGTATATCATGTGGTTCAATAGACACATCGCTGTTTTGAGCGTAGCTGAATGCTGCAGAGTGGATGGTGAAGCCGTTAGCAAAATAGTTGCCATTGTATCTGGAAAAGAAATTAATACAAATTGTTATTACGATGAAAAATCGTTTTATAATTTTAAATCAGATTAATGGTATTTCAGTTTTTTTTTTGTGTTATCAGAAACCTGACCACTGAAACCTAAAGGGCTGTGCTGGCATTCGTTAAAATGGGAATAAATTAATAAAAATTAAATTTTCAGCTGTCCTACTGATTCAAACTTGTTCAACTGGCAAAAAGTGTAAATAAAATATTTTATTGAAAAATAATGTTGAGCATTTTTAAAGAATATTGAGTCGAAAATTGTGGAACGATTTTCGGGTATTCTGAATTGGCAAGATATAAAATTTGTAAAAAATAAATCATGTAGGGCCATACCTACTTAAATAATGGTATGGGATGAGTTTTACGAATTTTCTGGGGGAAGCCAAAAACTCGATTTTCAACTTCCAAAGTGGATTGGTAGCTGGCTTAAAGACGAACTGTTTCCAAAATGTAATTACATATTTTACATTATTGTAAACTCGATTAAAGTATCGCTTAGTCATTTTGAACTTCTGTTGAAAATTATTGAGTAATTTGGTATGATGAATTGTGAAAGTAGTCACTGATGCCGAAATTAATAGTATGTATAAATTACGTAAAAAGTATGTTGAAAAATGTTTCAGCAAAAATTGAAAATTTTGAAAGCACAAAAAAACTAAGTAATCATGATGAACAACCAGGTATCAAAAAATCTAGATATCACATGCAAAAATATACTACAATACAAGTTGGATAAAATGATGACATTGGAAAATAACTTACCAATGGTATAAAAATGGAAGAAAAAATATTTGAGAATTGCGACACAACTTGGAACTCGCGTTCAAAAATCGAGATACGAAAACAGAAGCTTGAGAAATTACTATAGGTATACTTGCGAAGAGCAGGAGTACTTGCCAGGACAAAGTAAGAATCAATATTAACAGGACATTGGCGACGCATCCTGTTTGTAAACTCTGGCATGACGTGATTTACATGCTAATGATGCGGTTTCGCGGAACTGGTCCAGGGCCAAGTCCACCCTATCCTTTGTTTGCAGACTTTTGTTGCGTATGTTCCCGGATACTTGGGCGACATCTCGTCAACAACGTCTGAGTCTGTCTTTGTACCCGAAAACTTGGTACCTGCTACCTACCTATTCCTTTTGTTTATTGAGTAGACCGAAATAAATATCCATACTGCCTTTGAATATGAATGTTCTGACGACATTGTTAGTGGATATTTATTTCCCCGAAAACAGGAGTTGTTGTATACCTATATGCAATTTACGTGTACAAGATCCGGCGCCGAATGTTTTCCCAATATTTGTTTCAGATTGTACAGGCCCTTTGTAGATTTTTAAAATGATGTTATTTGTATATAAAGGTATTCAGAAGAGATGCAATACCAGAAGAGTGGCGTTTTTGCTTTTTTTTCTTGTAAATAGAGAAGACTTCATAGATCACAAATCTTCTACGTCAAATAAAAGTTTAATACGTAGGTGTCGTTGAGACGAGATGAGTTGAGGATAAATGGTAAATCGAATCAAAGCACAAAGCATAATATTAAGTTAGAAGTACGAAAATCAAGCTTCTCGAAACACGGTGTTGAAATTCTTAATTGACTTCCTCGAAAGTATAACAAACCATGTACCCCCATGATTTCCAAATTTTTCTTACTTACTCGTATATACATAAGTATTTTATTTTCAATTTCCCAGCAAGTCGTGATCAAAGTCGTGTTTTGATCAACCCCCTCTCCCCGATCGCTGTTGAAAAAATCAACGTAGCCAAACTGTTTCCAATCGTGCGTTGTTTAAATTCAAAATTTACAAAAAAATCGATGACAACATTTCGAGAACTTAATTCAATCTAGTACATACCTACGCGACTGCAAGCAAGAAAGCGATGCACTCTTTTCGACGTAATATAGCAAGGTGTATAGCGTCAGTGTGAATCATCTGACTCGTACCTTTTAAAAAATAAAGGTTTTCATCAATGTCTGATTTGTAAAAACTACGCGAGTGCGCAACATGGCGAGCTGGAACGAGATAACATTCGATTCGGATATTTCTTCTATCTTTTCGTCGATGACGCAATAAATATCAAAAAACACATTGAAATTGCAAAACTATGTACTTAAGTATGTAATTCGTTAGAAATGAAATTCAACATGTGGCATTCAAGTTTTTTTTTAAATTTCTCATTTTTTGAAAACTGGGAGGTTGACTTATGGGCATGAATTTATTTCAGGTTAGAAGGTTAACACTTTCTGTTTTTTTTTGTTTTTTTTTTCGCAATTAGCAACCATTATAGTACCTCTTGGTGGTAGAAAAAAAATTGAAAATGGGTTTTCACAACTATACTAAAGTCCTCTTCTTACATAACATATTGTACTAACAAGGGAACCTGTTGAGGTGTCACACTCCGATTTGAACGGGACCGCGATTTTTGGAAAGAGCATAGTCCAAAATCAAATTTTCAGCTGCCCAAGTTCATTTTTCGATTTTTGGCGAATTTTTAAAAATTCAAAATTAACTGTTTTTGGCGATTTATTATGCTTTTTTTAAAAGTACGTACTTGATCAGTAAGAATGGTCAAAATAAGTCCAAAAACTAATATTAATTACCCAAATCCAAATTTTACCATTTCCAGCCATTCTGGAGCCTCCAGCGCGATTTTTCAATTTCTCCAGAATTTTGAATTTGCTCCAGAAGGCGTGAATATGCAGGTGGGCAGCTAAAAATCGAGTTGTGTATTATACTCGATCTGTTTAACGAGTTTATCTACATTTGAGCCGATTTTGGGAGTGACACCTCAAGAGTGGTTTTTTGACCAACTTTTTTCAAAATTAAAAAATCCAAAAAATCAAAAGTTTCCCGTTTGTGTGGAAATTTTTGAAATTTACGCGAATCGCTGTATTTTGTCCAAAACTAACTCCCCAAATCCAATTTTCACAATTTCCAGCCATTCTGGAGCCTCCAGCGCGATTTTTCAATTTCTCCAGAATTTTGAATTTGCTCCAGAAGGCGTGAATAT
Source organism: Planococcus citri (assembly GCF_950023065.1). Classification (NCBI taxonomy): domain Eukaryota; kingdom Metazoa; phylum Arthropoda; class Insecta; order Hemiptera; family Pseudococcidae; genus Planococcus; species Planococcus citri. The sequence goes on from NC_088680.1 coordinate 35,512,966, forward strand.
GAAGTTGGGCTGCTAAAAATCGAGTTGTGTATTATACTCGATCTGTTTAACGAGTTTATCTACATTTGAGCCGATTTCGGGAGTGACACCTCAAGAGTGGTTTTTGACCAGCTTTTTTCAAAATTGAGAATTCCAAAAAATCAAAAGGTAACCGTTTGTGAGGAAATCTTCGAAATTTGTGCGAATCGCTGTATTTCTTCAAGAACTAACCCCTGGAGCGCAAATTCTACCATTTCCAGCCGTTTTGGAGCGAGAGTGACACTTCAAAAAACCACTCTTGAGGTGTCACATTCACGCCTTCTGGAAGTGGAGCAAATTCAAGATTCTGGAGAAATTGAAAAATTGCGCTGGAGGCTCCAGAATAGCTGGAAATGGTAAAATTTGGATTTGGGCAATTAATATTAGTTTTGGGACTCATTTTGACCATTTTTACTGATCAAGTACGTACTTTTAAAAAAAAGCATAAATCGCCAAAAACAGTCAATTTTGATTATTCAAAAATTCGCCAAAAATCGAAAAATGAACTTGGGCAGCTGAAAATTTGGTTTTGGGGGTTTTAGACTATGCTCTTTCCAAAAATCGCGGTCCCGTTCAAATCGAAGTGTGACACCTCAAGAGATTCCCTTGTAAGTTTTTCTCGCCTTTTTAAGTGGTAGTTCTGAGATTTGGCACAACTTTTTAAACTGAACATTTTACATAAAAATGTAGTTTTTAATTTTCCAAACTTTCACACTATGATTTCGAATTAGCATTTCTTTAAAATTACGTCAACTTGATCCAATTTCATATTTTGATCCTTCGAAATCAGACAAGGCTCTACACAATGTCAAGAATCCTTCCCCGAAATCTAGAATATGAGTAAGATCATGTGCAACGCATAGGGCAACAAAGAATTGAGTTATCAATAAGTACATACCTAGTTACCTACCTAATTTTCAATTCCACTGTGCGTATGGTATGGAGTTTCCAAAGTGTTAGTCAGAAATGTAATTTATGTGAATATTCTCGCAATTTCTGGCAAAATATCGAGACCATTACAATTTTAGCAAGAGAAAGAGCTTTTTGAAAATTATTGACAATTTAAGGCAAAAAACGAGGATATTTCCCAAAAAGCCAAAATTTGACAATTCCATCAAAAGGTAACAGTTTTTGAGAATTTTTGGAGAAACAAAAATGTTATTTTTTTCAATTTGTTAGTGAAAAAGTGAGACTTTTTGGCGGTTTTTGAGAAAAAAAGCAAGATTTTTTGATGCTTAATGATTTTTAGAAAAAAATTAATTCGAAAATTTTTTTTCGAAAAAACGACTTTCTGTCTGCTTTTGAAGCAACCAGAACTTTTTACAGTTTTTAAAAAGGAAGCAAAGCTGGTAATTTTTTGGTAAAAAGCAAAACTTTTATATTTTTTTATTTTACCATCGTATCCTAAAAAAATGCGGCCATTTCCAAGCGTAAATTGAAAAATTATTCTTACATTTCATACACTTTACCGCTATTTTTTTAAAAAAACGTGAAAATTTAGACTCAGTCAGGCATATTATTTTAATCAATTGTTGGGAAGAGAAATTGATCTTATATGCACTAAATTTTAATTTTTGCTTCTTGTTTGTGGAATTGAAGACAGTAAATTTCCAACATTTTCATCTTTGTTTGCAACCATGATCAAAGTGCTCACTAGCCCAAAGGTTTCAAAATACTCGTATAGTTCTGAAAATTCTTTCGTTTTTTTGCAATTGAACAAAAAATATTGAAATAAAAGTCGTGTGAAGAGTCGATAATTTTTTTACAAGATGAATGAATGTCAACATTTTAAAAATTTTTCCCAAATGTTCTGAAAGTTTGGACTAAAGTGTGAAATGTTGACTTTTTTCAAAACTACCGATTGGTGATTCCAGCTAGTTTTTTGAATAGGTATGATGATGGCTGATGATACGTATTCGGGAACATTAAAAATGTACATGAAATTGATAAGTTCTTACCTACTTGACTTACTTCCACCAACACCATATTCTGAAATATTTTTTCTTCTTCGTTCCATGGATTTTGATTTTTGTATGTCATGATACCGCTGATTCAAAACTTTGTTTTTTGTACCAACTTAATAAAACTACCTGATTGATACTCTTATCTCTACATATACAAAATTTTGAAAAACAACACAGGGTTTCGTGATGTTATCAAAAATATATTGAATGGTTTTGGTTTCAATAGACTACTAAATTTAACATTTCAAAATCAATTGCTAAAATATGATGTACGTATTAATAAATTGAATAAAAAATCAGAATCTTAACACTAAATCACTAAATGAACATGTTGCAATAATGTAGGTACACATGGAAATATTTACACTTAATTCTAAACATGAAAACTAATAAATTTTAGCAAAACATGACACCATAGGACATTCAATAAAATTTAAAATTCAACCATCTGTATACAGTAAAAATTAAAAATTATACCTACACATAAATATAATGAGAAAATCATGACAATACACACTGTACACACGAAAATATTTACATACAAAACAACAATCAACAATTCAAACACAAAAAATTTAAATAATTAAAAGTTGGACAAAATTTATGTTTACATGGGCAGAGAAACGCCATATCCTAATCCTAGCAAAGGCGTTCTATCCAGGGTCTCATCGTCGGAATCTTCGACCTCCAACAGCATCGGAAGTGTGAAGGTAATGTCAGCAGAATCATTTAAATACCAATTGAGGAATTCCGCCATCCTTTTGTGGACGCGGATTAGATTATACCCCGATTCTCGTAGATGAGCAATTTCCTTCAAGATGCAAAAATTATCCAACGGTGTATACCACGTCTTCATTTCATCCTTTGGTACATGCGCATACTTTTCGGTGATATAGTCGATGCAAAAGTAGACTTTGGCAATGTTGAATTTTTGCAAATCGGACAAGGCTGAATTACGGAGTAAGTTTTCGGCCGTTGCGAAATAATCGATGATGCCATCGTCGTACCACACTAGATGGTCGAGGTAAAATAATGGGTGGAACAGCAATTCCTCTACGTAGTGGAAACTCGTCCAATCCCATATCTTGTCTGTCATTGATTTGGTGTACGTTTCTAGCCTTTTTATTAAAACATTCGGCAGTGGAATCTTATCCAAAGAGAATGGTTTGTTGAGATGACGGATGGGTGTTGACTTTTCGAGCATTATTTTGTGGTCCAATAGACACATCGCTGTTTTGAGCGTGGCTAAATGCTCCAGAGTGGATGGTGAAACCGTTGAAGAAATAGCTGCCATTGTATCTGGAAAAGAAATTGATACAAATCGTTATTACGATGAAAACTCGTTTTGTAATTTTAAATCAGATTAATGGTATTTTAGTTTTTTTTTTGTGTAATCAGAAACCTGACCACTGAAATCTGAAGAGCAGTGCTGGCATTCAATAAAATGGGAATAAATTAGGCAAAAATTAAGCAAAAAGTGTAGAATTGACTGAAATGTTTGTGGCACAGAAAATTCAGTTGGCTTTTCGTAGATACCTATTATGAGTCAATAATATCACGAATATACATTTTGGATACCTGCAGTCGCATAATAGGGGAAAACCCAAAAAAAATTTCAAAGGACTCGAGCTCAAAATTTTCTTGCAAACGTTAGTTGTAAGTATAAAGTACCTACTTATAATTAACAAAGCCCGAATTTAGGTTTAAACCATTTCTTCAATGGAGATACGTATTTTACTCGTGGCTTCGTTGGGGGAATTTTTTGATCGAAAAAAGTACCTAAATGAAATATGCCAAAATCACAAAAATATTTTACTCTGAATGGCCAATAATTCATTTTTACTCTTGAGATCGACTAAGTAATCTCATTAAGATAATTGAATTGAAAAAAATCCGAACACGTCGTTGTTCCAAAAATTAAAAATAATACCTATAGATATAGATAAATATCATCGCATGCAAAAATATATACGTTACAAGTTGGATAAAATGATAATATTGTAAAATAACTCACCAATAGTATAAAAATGTAAGAAAAATACTCGAGAAATTAAACGACACAACTTGGAAATCACGATCAAAAATCGAAACAAGAAAACAGAAACTTGAGAAATTACTACTAGCGAAGAGCAGGAGTACTTTCCAGGACGAAGTAAGAATCAATATTAACTGAACATCGGCGATGCATCCTTTTTGTAAACTCTTGCATGACGTGATTTACATGATGATGATGCGGTTTGCGGTTCCGTTAAACCGGTCCAGGACCAAGTTCGCCCTATCCTTTGTTTGCAGGGCGACATCTCGTCAACAACATCCGAGTCTGTCTCCGTACCCAAAAGCATGATACCTGTTCCTTTTGTTTATTCAGTCAACCAAAATAATTAGCCATACTGCGTTTGAATATGAATATTCTGACGAAGCTGTTGGCGGATATTTATTTCCTCGAAAAATCAATTTATTGTATACCTATACGCAATTTACGTGCACAAAATCTGGCGCCAAATGATTTCGAGTTTTAGAAATCACATATTTAATTATCTATACCCACGCTTCACTTCTTTAATTTAAACGTCTGCAAATATTTCGGTTGGAGATTGAATAGGCCCTTTGTAGATTTTTAAGGTGGAGTTATTTGTATTTTTAAAGGTACCTACCTACTCAGAAGAGGTAAAAAGATAGGTAGAGACATTTTTGCGCATTTTTTCTTATAAATAGAGAAACCCCAAAAACCACAACGTTCTGCGTCTAATATAATTTCAATATGTAGGTGTTGCTGAGAGGAGATTGGTGGTGTAAATTAGATCAAAGCATTCGGACCGGGCACTCACAGATTTTTGGGGAAAATACAGTTTGAATCTCCATAGTCAAAATTTCAACTGCTCAAAGTGATTTTCATCAAAGAAAAACAACAACAACAACAACAACACCATTATTATTGACTTAATTCCCCCGAATTGGAATTTCACCATCTCCGGCCATTTTGAACCCTCCAGTGGAATTTCCAGTTTCTCCAGAAGGCGCGGAAATAATCCAGACTGTTGAAAATTGAGATGTATAGCTTATACTGTCGATTTGTTCAATGAATAAATTCTCGTTTGAGCCGATTTCCAGACGTACGAGTACATCTGGAGTTTGTTTTATTTTTTCAGCTGCAGCATAAGAAAAAAATGTTCAAAAATTGAAAATTTTCTGTTTGTTGGTAAATTTTTGAAATTTGCACGAATGTCTGTAATTTGTCTAAAACCAACCCCCGCCCTTCCTAAGTATCTGGATTGCTCTATTTCGAAACATTCTGGAGTCTCCAGCGAGATTTTCTATGGACGATTTCCCTGGAAATCGACTCAAAGGATAACCCCGTTGAACAGAGTTAAGAATAAGTCACAAGTTGAGTTTTAAGTGTCTAAATTAATTTTTGCGCATTTTTAAGAAATTCAAAAATTCTGGAGAAATTGAAAATTGCGCTGGATGCTTCAAAATGGCCGGAAATGGTAAAATTTGGTTTGACGAACTTAATAAATATGGTAAATTTTGGATTTTTTAAAATTCGACAAGAATCGAAAAATTAATACATATTTCCGTTCGATCTATACTTACAAATTTCATTCCAATTAGAGAGTTCGGTGTTGAGCGATTCTCTTGTGTAATTACCCATCTCTTGGCCCCTTCAACCGTTTTGAGCACAAATTTCTAGAACCGATTTTTGCTGGTTCCATTATATATTTTTTAATGGCAAGAATTTGCTGAAGGCTAAAGATCATTGTGAAGCCGCCACCAATCGATTTTGGGAGGCTGAAAATGAGGAGGATAGGTATAATTTCATTGATAAGTATATATTTCATCAAGTCTGGCATAATGTCAGAAAGTCCACAACATTTTTTTCCAAGTTTTAAAATGTCTGACATAGTGCATACCAAGACCACAATAGAATTTTTGCCAAATTTTCAAAAGTTAGCATTTCTAAAAGTCGATTGATTTTTTTCCAAGTTTTTGAAAATGTGGCATAATGTCAAAAAGTCAACTGTTTTTTTTTTCTGTTTCCAAAAGTCAGTGTGACGCAGATCGACGTCACGTAAATTCGGCAAATTTTGGATGGACCCCTCTTCCCGCCCCCAAAAAAAATTGGTATTAGGTATGTCTCCTTTCCAAGAAAAGTTTCAAATCATGGATATGTTTTCTGCTTAAGTCAACTGAAAGTTTAGAATTTCGAATAAAAAGAAAAATCTGATAAAATGACAGAACGTCATTTTTGATAGTTTGTTATACTGTTTTTTTTTTCAAGTACATATCTGAAATTCAGATTTGATACCTAAGTAAATTAAAAGTCTATTTCAAAAAATAGTCATTTTTTACAGTTTTTAAAAGTCCCATATAAAGTCAATTCATTGGAAGTTGTTTCAAGCTTACAGAAGTCTTGACCAAAAATGTTCTACACGAAAAAAAAATTATGGATAATTTTTACTATTTCAAACAGTACCTAACCGGATCCCATTCAAAAATATTGTGATTTTTACTATGAGATTAGTAAATTTTACTATGAGAGTAATAAATTTTACCTAATTCTATAGGTAAAATGTATTTTTTGGCTGAGTAAAAATCACTATTATTTTTGAATGGGATCCGGTTACTATACTGAAATAGTAATTTTTATTAATTTTTTTTCCGTGTACGAGTATATGTAAAATTAACTTACCTACGTTGGAAATTGATCACATTTATTAGTTTTTTAAAGTCTGACTTAATGTTGAGAATTAATTGTGATTTTTCCAAATGAAGATTTATTCATTTTTTTTCCAAGTTACCTATCAGATGTCCAATAATATACCTACTTATGAAAATGTCAGAAATTGTGTGAATTTTATTACTCGAAGAATCCACTAAAGAATAAATTTTTCCATTACTTCCAGCACGTGCGAGTAGGTTCACTTTTCTGGTAGGTAGGTAGGTAGGTAGGTAGGTAGGTAGGTAGGTACAGGTAGCTAGGTACCATACGCACGTTGTCTATTATGCAGTGCGCTTAAAAAAAATATTCAGGGTTTTAAACTTTTTTCAATATTTTGGAATTTTTACATTTTTAAAAAAATTTATTGAAATTTTTCAACTCGGAATTTCTAAATAAGGTGTGCAGATTCTACGAAAGAAGTAGGTAAGTAGACAAAAAAGCTATTTAAAAAATTGCATCGCTCGATCGTAGACCTTTTCGAGCTTATGATACAACTTTTTGAATTTTCAATGAATGTTGTGCTGTAAATTTTCTCAATTTCTTGGAATTTTTGGATTAAAAAAAATACATAGCCTATATTTTTTCAGTGCCGGTTTAAAATACTTTTTAAATAATTTTTCATTTTTTTTTCAAGTTTCTAAATGTTTTTAGTTTTTTAGAATTTTTTCAATTTTTAATAATTTTTTCAGTTCTTTAACTTTTTAAAACTTTGAATTTTCAGCGCGTATGGGCACTTTTTTCGGGTTGGTGTTGTGGTTGGAGTTAAGGTGTGGGGGAGTGTCGACTCAAAAAAATTTTGGAATACTTAGTTTTACATTAAAACCAAAAGTAACGTGTTGAGTGAGTTTCGTCAAAATTAGAGAAACTGCCGATTTCTCCATCTTATCATAAAAGAGGGCGGCAATTTTCAAGCTTAAATTGAAGAAATATTCTTTCGTTTATACACTTTACCGCAATAAATTGTTCAAAAAAATGAAAACAAAAGTGAAAATTTAGACTCAGCCAAGCATATTTCGATCAACCATTGGGGCGAGAAATTGATATTATAAGGTATGCACAAAATTGTAATTCTTGCTTCTTACTTATTTGTGGAATTGAAGATGGTAAATTTTGAACATTTTCATCTTTGTTTGCCACCATAATCAAAATGCTTACTCGCCAAAAGGTCTCAAAATATAATTCGGAAATTTCTTTCGTTTTTTTTGCAATTGAAATATTGAAATAAAAGTCTTGCGAAGAGTCAATAATTTCACTACAAGATAAATGAATGAAATTTTCAACATTTTAAAATTTTTTCCTTGATGTTTTAAAGGCTTGGACCAGAATGTGACGTAAGTTTTAACTTTTTTCCAAACCACCGATTGGTGATTTCAGCTAATTTTTGCAATATTATGAATGATGAATTGGCGACGTTTGAAAACGTCAAAAAAATACATAAATTGATAAGATTTTACTTAACTTTTTTTCACCAATGTCTACTCACCTGCTTGTTTCTTCTCTGTTCATTGCATTTTGATTGTTGATGTGATGGTATTGATGATTCAAACTTTTATTCCTTGTAGGTACATACCAACTTTATAAAACTACCTGACTGACACTTACTTTGCTTTTATATACGAGTAAATTTTGAAAAATAAACACAGGGTTTTGTGATGTTATTACAAATAGTATATTGAATGGTTTGTTTTCAATAGAATGCTAAATTCAACTTATCAAAGTCGATTTCTAAAATACATACACAGGGTATTAATAGGTAAATTAAGTAAAACATCAGTATATCTTAACAATAAATAAAGATGTTACAATACACACGCAAATATTTACACTTAATTCTAAACATAAAAATTAGCCCAGTTTAGCAAAACAAATATTAAAAATTAAACTATCTATGTACAGTAAAAAATAAAAATCATACATACGAATAAAGAGAAAATATTGACAAAAAATTAATAACATACCTATTACAAAAAAGTATGCACACTGTACACATGACAATATTTACATAGACCTAATTCTAAACACAAAATACTAAATAACAAATTCAAACACATATAATTAAAAGTTGTACAAAATTTATATTCACACAGGCAGAGGAACACCATATCCTAACCCTAGTAATAGCGTCCTTACCAAGATCTCATCGCTAGAACCTTGGACCTCCCGAAGCCTCGGAAACGTGAACGAAATAATGTCGGATCTATTATCGCTGAAATACCAAGTCATGAATTCGGCCATCCTTTTGTGGATTCGGAGAAGATTGTACCCGGATACTTGACGAGAAATTTCCTTGAAGGCGTTGAATTTTTCCGCCGGTGAAAACCACGTTTTCAGTTCATCCTTTGGTAGATGCGGATACATTTCGGACATGAAGTCGAGGAAAAAGTAGACTTTGGCTACGTTGGATTTCTCCGAATCGGACAAGGCTGGATTCCTGAGTAAATTCTTCGCCGTTGAAATATAGTCGATGACACCATCGTCGTACCACACCAGATGCTTCAGGTATAATAATGGGTAAGCCATCGATTTCTCTGGGAAAACATTTTTGGAGTGGAAAGTCATCCAATCCCATATCTGATTTTTCATTGATTTGGTGTACGCGTCCAGTCTCTTCCTCAAAACATTCGGCAGTGGAACCTCATCCGTAGGTAATGGGTTACTTAGATGAAGTAAGTTTGTTGACTTATTATGCTTGATTTTGTGCTCCCATAGAGCCATCGATGTTTTGAGCGTAGCTGAATGCTGCAGAGTGGATGGTGAAGCTGTTAGCGGAATGGTTGGAGTTGCCATCGTATCTGGAAAAGAAATTGAAAACGTTTGTGTTAATACAAATTGTGTTTACGGTGGAAACATGTTTTATAATTTTAAATCAGATTAATGGTATTTGAGTTTTTCTGTGTAATTAGAAACCTGATCACAGAAACCTTGAAGGATTATCCTGGAATTCGTTAAAATGCTAGTAAATTTTCAATTCGAGTAGGCACATGGAAAATGGGCAACAATGAAATTCTCTGCTGTCCTACTCATTTGGATCACTCGTAAAAATATTTCTCAGAATCGGAATAATACATAATTGTCATTAAAAAAGCCTGAATTTCGGAATTTTTTGATCGAAAAGAGAAAATGAAAGTATTTTTGGATCACAAAAATTGATTCTGGATGGTCAATAATTTCATTATAACTTTCAGCTCGATTAACTAATCTAATTAAGAAAATCGGATTGAAAAAATTCCGAAAACGATGGTTCAAAACTTGACAAGATATTAAAACTATCATAGGTATTTTGAAAGTTCAATTCAATTTCTACTCTAATCGAGAAAACTTGGACATTTGAAACACTTAAACTCGATTTTTCACCTCCACAGTCGATTGGTATAGCTGGCATGAAGACGAGATTTTTTCAAATTGATGTAATTATTCTACATTTCTAGTTGCCACTGCTCTGCATTTTTTTTCAAAACAGAAAATTGTTTTGTATTTCGGAATTTTTAGCTAAACTAGAGAAAAAAAGTACCCTACTCTACTTTAGTCTACTTCACTGAAGATGTTGAAAACAAACAGAGTTCATAAAACCAAAAATAATAATGGGGTGAAAAACATTGAAATTATCGTAAACACGATTAAAATGTTCTGAACGTAATTTTGTGTAGATCATCTAAAATATAAAATATCATAAAACCAATTCAATATTTTTCAAAACATAATTGTTGTTTTTAAATCGTGAGATATTGTGAAAGCTGTTGAAAATTTTAGGCCAATTAGGTATCACGAATTATTAGAGTGGTCGCTAATTACAAAAATAATATGTACGAATTACGTGAAAATGTTGAAAAAAGTTTCAGCAAAAATTGTAAATTTTTAAAACACGAAAAATTAAACGAATCACGATAAATAACCAGGTAGCAAAAAAATATACAAATATCACATGCAAAAATATACTACATTACAAGTTGGATAAAATGATAATATCGGAAAATAACTCACCAATGGTAAAAAAAGTGGAAGAAAAAATACTCGAGAAAATCGACACAACTTGGAACTCACGATCAAAAATCGTAACGCAAAAACAGAAACTTGAAAAATAACTAGGTACTTGCGAAGAGCAGGAGAACTTGACAGCACGAAGTAAAAGTCAGTATTGACTGCATATTGGAGATGTATCCTTATTGTAAGCATTCTCATGACGTGGATGATGCGTTTCCGTTAAACCGGTCCAGGGCCAAGTCCACCCTTTCCTTTGTTTGCAGACTATTGTTGCGTACCTTGCTACCTTCGCAGGTACCTGGGTGACATCTCGTCAACAACGTGCGAGTCTGTTTCTGTACCCAAACCCAAAGGCTTGGTACCTGCTACCTACTCGTACCTATTCCTTTTGTTTATTGAGTCGACCGAAATAGGGTAGCCATACTGCTTTTGAATATGCAGAATGTTCTGACGACGTTGTTGATGGATATTTATCGTATTTCCTGGAAAACACGATTTATTGTATACCTAAACCTATATGCAATTTACGTGTACTAAATCCGGCGCCGAATGATTTCGAGTTCTAAAAATCCACATTCTATTTATTTACGCTTCACTTCTTTAATTTAAACGCCTGCCCAATATTTCTGTTTGAGATTGAATACGCCATTTGTAGATTTTTAAAATGACGTTATTTGTGTTTGAAGGTACTCAGAAGAGATAAACAGTTCGGGGTATTTTTTCTTGTAAATTGAAAAACCCAAAGATCACAAACAAATTTTCTGCGTCAAATATAGATGAATTTCAATATACGTAAGTGTTGCTGAGACGAAATGAGTGGAGTGTAAATTTGGATCATAAAATGTGTTCGAAGGATGAAAATCGAGCTCCTGATAAGCCCTATTTGTTGGACTCAGGAAGAAACTCCTATCGAAACACGGAGTTGCAATGGGTGTTGTAATTCTTAATTAGCATCCTCGAAGAAAAAAAAAAACCATGTACCTACCTTCATGATTTCCAATTTTTCTTACATTTTTTTTCTCAATTTCCCAATAATTCGTGTTCTGAGCACATCCTCCCCTTCCCCTCACCCTACCATTGAAGAAAATCTATACAACCAAAATTTTTCCAATCGTGCGCCAGAATTTTTCTAAATGATCCAATTTTTAAAAAAAGTCTCCACGAGATATGTCAGTTTCTTTTATGGAGGCTCAGAAGGGTACAGAGAGTGCGGTGTTCTTATTTTTTAAGGGACTCGAGTTCCGCTTTATATCATCATGTAGAAAGAAGAGCAAGTCAAAATTAAATGCATACTTAGTGGTTTTCTGATTAAAATTACAAAATCCAAGGATTAGGCTTTAAAAAACGTAAAAATTTCATTATTTTTATTTTCTCATTTTTTGAGGCGATTCAAGTTCGTCCATTTTGTCATCATGTTAAAGGAAGAAAATCTTGCTATTCTAAAGAAAATAGACCAAATCTAAAAATCAGAAAGTACGTAAGAACGCAAATTTAATTTTTTGAATTTTTCTTACTTTTTGAAAACGAGGCAGTGGAATTACGAGCACGATTTTATTTGAGGTTAGACGGCTAATATTTTCAGGAAATTTTTTCTCACAAATAACAACCGAAAAATGTTTACAAATATTAAAGCCCTCCCCTTATATACATAATGTACTACGTTTTTATCGTTTTTCACGTGGTATAGTTGTGAGATTTGTCGCAAATTTTTAAACTAGACATTTTACATAAAAATCCAGTTTTTAATTTTCCAAAATTTCACGCAATTATTTTCGAATTGGCATTTCTTTAAAATTACAATTTCACATTTTGATCTCTCAAAATCAGACAAGGCTATACACAATGTCAAGACTCCTTACCTCAAACCGAAAAGAGAAGTCAGGGGTAAAACGTTGAGAGGGTTTTAACTTACCTAATTAACAAGTCATTCCCCGTCAATTCGACTAAGAAGTGGTAAGGGGGTGGGCGATTTTTTTGAAATTTTTTCTGTGGAAAGACCTTTTGAAGAGATAACCAATGGTGCAAATCGCAGCCCTCTAGCTTTTTTTAAAAGGCTGCAAGGGGGTGTCAAATTTTTCAGTGAACTTGAAATATCGTCCATTTCAGCAGTGGATTACTCGATAATCGCGATACCTACCAAAATTGATTTTTTTCTAATTGATAAGGGTTTTAAAAGGCATTTTGATGCGGTATCATAAAAATCAGTGTTGCCACTTTTTCTCGTATGAAAAATTAGCTCAAAAAGTTTCAAAACGTAGTTTTAGACTCTCAAAAATATTGAAAAAATATATCAAGTATGGACAACTTTACATGCTGAACAACATATTAAAAAATTGAGATGGCATTATGTCGAAAAATCGATTTAAAAAAATTGAAAGTTTGCAAAAAAATGCGATTTTTGGATTTAAAACATGAAAAAAAGTTTTGAGTGGGGAAATTGACCCATTTGACCCCTAATTTTACGTATCCGTTTCCGTTGAAAAAGTTGAAAAACCCCTTTCACTCAATAAAATAAACTCATCACAAAAAAATCAAAATTCGAAAAAATTCGAAAAATAAACGAATTTTAATTTTTTTGCTACGAGTGTGATTTTTATCAACTTTTTGATGAAATACTTCAGAAAGAGGTCAAAATAAGACAACAGAATGAATTCAAGCTTTTTTTGATGTTTGTAATTGAAAATTTTAATTTTTCCTAATTTTGATTTTTTGTGATGAGTTCATTTCATCGAGTGAAAGGGGGTTTCAAACTTTTTCAACGGATACGTAAAAATAAAGATCAAATGAGTCAACTTCACCAATCAAAACTTTTTTTCATGTTTTAAATCAATAATAATCGCATTTTTTCGAAAACTTTTAATTTTTTTCAATCGACTTTGCGACATTGTGCCATCTCAATTTTTTAATATGTTGTTCAGCATGAAAAGTTGTCCATAATATATTTTTTTTCAGGATTTTTGAGAGTCGGGACGATGTGAAAACTACCTTTTGAAACTTTTCAAGCTAATTATTCGTACGAAAAAAAGTGACAACACTGATTTTTATGATATCGCCAAAAAGCCTATCAAAACCTCTGACTATGGGAAAAAGTTCCATTTTGTTAGGTATCGCTTCACCGATTAATCCACAGCTGAAATGGATGATATTTTAGGTTCACTGAAAACTTTGACACCCCCCCCCCCTGTCTGCCGTTAAAAATGGGCTAGAGGGCTGCGATTTGCGCCATTGGTCATCCCTTCGGAAAATCTTTCCACAGGAAAAATTTCAAAAAAATCGCCGAACCCAACACATCTTGGTCTAATTGACGTGGAATGACCCTTCTGAGAATTGGCGCAAATTTTTAAACTGAACATTTTACATAGAAATCCAGTTTTTAATTTTCCAAATTTTCACGCAATTATTTCGAATCAGCATTTCTTTAAAATTATGTCAACTGGATTCAATTTCATACTTTGACCTCATTTTATAGCCTACATTTTACTGCAATAAAAAAAGAGTGAAAATTTAGACGCAGCTAGGCATATTTCAATCAATTATAGGTAAAAAAGATCAAGGTATGTCGATGGCATTGCAAGTAGAAAAGACTAGTAAACGGGGTGGCCGAAATGCCGAATCGCCGAATCATACACGAAAAAGAAATATCAGCTCCCTATTCAACAAAATCCAATTTTCAAAGACCCATGTGTAGAGAAATGTCCCATAACGGATGATTATCTCCTTTCCATCTTTGTTTGCAACCATGGTTAATGTACTTACTTCCCCAAGGTCTCAAAATATAATCCTGAAATTTCGTTCATTTTTCTGTAAATGAACAAAAAATATTGAAATAAGAGTCGTTTTATAAGTCAATAATTTCACTACAAGATAAATGAAGGAAATTTCAACGTTTTAAAATTTTTTCCAACATGTTTCTGAAGGTGTGCACTAGAAAGTGGCGTATCAACGTTTTTCGAACTACCGATTTGTGATTCCAGCTAGTTTTTTGAATATAATGTTGACACTAGGAAACGCTAAAAAAGTACATAATTTGATAAGATCGTACTTGACTTTTTACCACCAATAACTACTCAACTGTTTGTTTCTTCATGTGGTCCAATTCCATGGATTTTGATTTTTGATGTGGCGATAAGTATTGATGACTCAAACCTTTTTCCTTGTACCAACTTTATAAAATCACCTCATTGATACTTTACCTGTCGGTATATAAATTTTGAAAAATAAACACAAGATTTCGTGATTCATCAAAAATTTATATTGAATGATTTTGGTTTCAATAGACTAGGTAGGTATTAAATTTAACTTATTAAAGCCGACTGCTAAAATACGTATCGATAAATTAAATAAAAAATCAGAATCTTAACACTAAAGCGGAAATATTTACAATTAAATTATAAACACAAAAACTAAACAAATTTTAGCAAAACAAATCCGTAGGAAGTTTAATAAATTAAAAATTCAAACATCTACATACATATACATATGTATGTGTGTACCTACAGTAGATATACTTAAATTATACGAGTACACATAATAAATAACGATAAAATTTTAAAAATAAATTGATAATGTATAATTATTACAAAAAAATTCTAAACACGAAACAATAAATAGGTAACTACGCAAACACGAGAAATTGAAAATAAATAGTTAAAAGTTAAGCAACACAATAAAAATTTTACACATATTGTACATGAACAAATCAATTTATGCATTCACACGGGCCTCTAGAGGAGCACGATATCCTAACCCTAGCAAAAGGGTTCTTACCAGATTTTCATCGCTGGCACCATAGACCTCCACCAGCAACGGAAACATGAATAATATAATGGCGGCAGTATCACTGAAGTACCAATTCAGGAATTCGGCCATCCTTTTATGGATGCGAAGAAGATTGTACCCTGATACTAGACGAGCAATTTCCTTGAAGGTGTGAAATTTTTCGAACGGTGCGAACCACGTCTTCATTTCATCCTTTGGTACATGCGGGTACCTTTCGGACATGAAGTCGAGGAAAAAGTAGACTCTGGCAACGTTGAATTTTTCCAAATCGGACAAGGCTGAATTGCGGAGTAAATTTTTGGCCGTTGCGAAATAATCGATGGTGCCATCGTCGTACCACACCAGATGGTCGAGGTATAATAATGGGTAGGACAGCGATTCCTCTGTGAAGATATGGTTGGAGTGGAAACTCATCCAATCCCATATCTTGTCTGTAATTGATTTGGTGTACGTATGCAGCCTTTTCCTTAGAACATTTGGCAGCGGAACCTCATCCAAAGAGAATGGTTTGTAGAGTTGAAGGAAGTTTGTTGGTTTATCGTGCCTGATTTTCTGCTCCCATAGGGACATCGCAGTTTTGAGCGTGGCTGAATGCTCCAGAGTGGATGGTGAAGTCGTTAACGAAATAGTTGCCATTGTATCTGGAAAAGAAATTGAAAACGTTTGCTTTAATATACGATAAAGTGTTTTTATAATTAAAACTCATTAAATAATTTTAAATCACATTAGTGGTAAGTATTTGAGAACCTGATCACCGAAACCTAAAGGGTTGTGCTGGAATTCGTTAAAAATGGAAATAAATTTTCATTATGAGCACCTCAAATACAGTCGAAAAGTAAATTTTCAGCTCTCCTACTCATTTCGCTCTGTTCAAGTGGCAAAAAGTTGGACTGACATTATTTCGGCACAATAAATTAAGTTGGTTTTTCGTATAGGTAGATACCCATTATGAGTCGAACATATCATGAAATGCATATTTTGGATTTCTGCAGTTACATAATAAGGGGAAGCGCATAAAAAAAATTTGAAAAATGGCTATGAAAGAGTTCATTTCGCGCCCATTGCTCCAAAGTTCGTGAAAAATGGCTCGCATCATGGAGCGTAGTCGAATTTTAACATCGCTCCCTCTCCAATTAATAAATGAATCTGTTGTAGAATTATTCGAAACTGACCTTGCGACCTGTCATGAATTTAAGGTGCGGCTATACTGAATTTAACCATAACCTTAAACTTAACCCTAGAAGTTAAACAATGGCAACTTTTATGTTGACGTACATTAAATTCAGTATAAACCAGTCTTATTCTTAAGTTAAGGGAATAAGTTTACGGTTAAGTTCAGTATAGCCGCACCTTTAGATGGATTAAAATTTCGCGAGAAATTAAAAATAAGTATATAGGTATTTTATTGAAAATGATGTTGAGAATTTTTTAAAAAATTTTGAGTCGAAAATAATTGAGGTATGATATTCGAGTTTTTTTTGAAAAAGTTATTGTGTGATCTATCAAAATAGATTGAAATTTATAATCAACCAAATCGTCTACTACAATTCTTCAAAAATGCTCAGAAAAAGGTTTAATACAATCTTTTGAATCTTTCGTGGAATTTCAACTTATTTTGATGGGTCGCATGACGCTTTTACAAAAAATCCAAAAAGTATATCCCAATAATTTTGAGCTAAAAATTCTACATGTAACCTTGCTCTAAAATAATTTCCGTTGAAAACTGTGAAAAATTTCGTGTGTAAGCCATTTCGAAAATTAGTGTTTTTTAGGTCTCGCTTATCCCTCTCCTATTGCGCAACTGCAAGAATCCAAAGCACGCCCGATTTGTGTATTTCGGACTCGTATCTACAAAAAACCAACTGAATTTCTTGTGCCACAAATATGACAGCCAAATTCAATTTCTGGGGTAACTTTTAATAGTTGCACTTTGGATTGAATTATCACTCTTTTCTTGAATTTTTCACCAAGATTTTTTGCCCTCCCCCCACAATTTTTTTTCAAAAATTGCATAATTCGAAAATGACGAGAAAAACTGATATCTCGAAGATATTTTGGAACTGCTAACATTTTTGGTGGTATGGTGATTTGAGAAACTGATTTCAAAATTTATTGAGGGAAGACTAAAATCGTTGTTAAATTTGACTGTAAAACTTGAAAGTAGATAGCCATTACCTATCAAAAATATCAGATTTCCCTTGAAAAAAATGACCACGTTGTTGTTGATTATAAAATTAATTATTATCGAGTAAATTATGTAAGTACCTATCTAATCATTTTAATTCTTGTTGTCCACATTAAAAATGCATCACGTGTTGGGTAAAAAATATAAAATTTTCAGTCAATTTCAATCACTCATAGTCCTAAAACTATTTCTCAGAATCTAAATTATGAAGGATTATAATTAACAAAACTTAAATTTCGGTTTAAACCATTCTTTCAATGAAGATATAAAAATTCGTGACTTCATTGGGGGAATTTTTCGATCGAAAAGATGAAATAAAAACATACCAAAATCCCAAAAATTGATTCTAGGTGGCCCATACCTACTTACTTAATTCATTTTAAATCTCAGCTCGACTAATTCATCTCATTAAGAGAATCGAATTGAAAAAAATTCCGAAAACGTTGGTTCAAAACTTCACAAGATATCAAATTTGTAATAGAGAAATCTAGTAAATCATGGTGGCATAGGATGAGTTGTACGAAAAAATCTAAATATCACATGCAAAAAATTACATTAAGTACAAGTTGAATCAAATTATATAGGAAAGTAGCTCACCAATGGTATAAAAATTGCAGTACGACAAAACTTGGAACTCTCGATCAAAAATCGTAACGCAAACTCGCGATGAAAAATCTCAACGCAAACTCTTGGTCAAAAATCGAAACACGAAAACAGAAAATTGAGAGATTACTACTTGCGAAGAACAGGAGAACTTGCCAGCGCGAAGTAAAAATCAGTATTAACTGGACATTGGCGATGCATCCTTTTCGTAAACTTTGGCATGACGTGATTTACATATTAATGATGCGCTTCCGCAGAACTGGTCCAGGGCCAAGTCCATCTTTTCCTTTGTTTGCAGACTTTTGTTGGGTATGTTCTCGGGTACTTAGGCGACATCTCGTCAACAACGTGCGAGTCTGTTTCTGTACCCAAAAGCTTGGTACCTGTTCCTTTTGTTTATTCAGTCGACCGAAATAATTAGCAATAGTGCGTTTGAATATATTGGTGGATATTTATTTCCTCGAAAACTCTATTTATTGTCATACGTATACGCAATTTACGTGCACAAAATTTGGCGCCGAATGATTTCCAGTTCTAGAAACACATATTTAATTATACCTATACGCTTCACTTCTTCAATTTAGACGTCTGCCCAATATTTCTGTTTCGGATTGAATACGCATTTTGTAGATTTTTAAAATGATGTTATTTGCATTTAAAAGACGTACTCTGCTCTGAGAAGAGGTAAAAAGACCGAGTCATTTTAGCGTATTTTTTCTTGTGAATAGAGAAACCTCAAAGACCACAAATCTTCTGAGTCAAATAGAATTTCTATACGTAGGACGTAGGTGTTGCTGAGACGAGATGAGTCGAGTGTAAATCGGATCGAAAAATGTTTCGAAGTATGAAAATCAAGCTTCTGAAAAACACACTATTGTTGGGCACAGAAGGAAACTCCTATCGAAGCATGGAGTTGAAATATGTGAGGGCGCATACGAAAAGGGACCAAATGACCAAAAAAAAAATTTCCCTGAAATTGTTGTAGGAACTCTTTATAGAGTTCATACAACAATTTCCAGGAACTTTTTTTTTTTTTGGTCATATGGTCCCTTTTTGTATGCGCCCTCACATATGTAACACCATGATTTCCAATTTTTCTTAATATTTTTTTCTGCGATTTCCCTGTAAGTCGTGAAAAATGTCATGTTCTGGGAAACCCTCTCCCCCTCCGTTTAAAGAATCTATTTATCCAAACTTTTTCAAATCATGCACAAGAATTTTCCAAACTATCCCATTTTTCGAGCTATGTCAGTTCCTTTGTATCGAGCCTCAGAAGGGTACAGGGGGTGCAAAAGCACAAATATTTCGATTTCTTGAAGTATTCTTATTTTTTCAAGGAACTCGAGTTCCACTTTTTCATCATGTTGAAAGAGAAGGAAGTCAAAACTAAATCGTGGTTTCGTGATTAAATAAAATTTATTATTTTTATTCCTCGATCATTTTTTGAGGCGATTCAAGTTCGTCCATTTTGTCATGATTTAAAAGGGTGTGGGAGGCAAATTGTTAAATTTTGCCATTCTATAGAAAAAAGTACATACGTAAGAACGCAAATTTAATTTTTTGAATTTTTCTTACTTTTTGAAAACGAAGCGGCGGGCGTACGAGCACGACTTTATTTCAGGTTAGATGGCTTACATTTTCAGGAAATTTTTTTTACAAATAGCAACCATATCAGGAGGTGGTAAAAAAAATTTCGCGAGTATTAAAGCCTTCCCCTTACATAACGTACTAAGTTCACCTCTTCAAGCGGTAGCTGTGAAATTTGGCACTAATTTTAAACTGAACATTTTAAAAATCCAGTTTTGAATTCTCCTAATTTTTTACGCACACGAAAAAAAAAATTAATAAAAATTACTATTTCAGTATAGTAAGCGGATCCCATTCAAAAATAATAGTGATTTTTACTCAGCCAAAAAATACATTTTACCTATAGAATTAGGTAAAATTTATTACTCTCATAGTAAAAATCATAATATTTTTAAATGGGATCCGGTTACTGTGTGAAATATTAAAAATTATCCATAATTTTTTTTCCGTGCAATGATTTCGAATCAGCATGTTTTAAAAATTACGTCATCACAATGTCAAGACCCCTTCCTCGAAACCGAGGAGAGGAACCAGGAGTGAAACGAAGAGGTTTTTTTAATTTAATTAGCAGTAAAACGCGTGAATTATTTTTCGCAAATTCAGAAGAGTTTAGCCTAGAAATGGCTCGTTCTAGTAAAGAATCGATAAAGGACTGCATACGTACTTGAGAACTTCATTTTATTTTCAGGATCATTGCCATAACCAGTACCTACTTTTGAGTAGCTTTTGTTGTTTGAAATATTCTCTTTGGAGGTGCTTCATTTTATTTTCACATTGCACCCAATTAACGCTATAGTTCTGTTCTCATTCAGTATACTTTAGCAATAGGCTCGTACATCGCTTTTGCTGTTTTGATTTTTCCACTGTCTCTGAGCGGTTGCTTTATCTTCACTTCAAAAATAAGCAATCTTGTATCAGGTTTTCTCCCATACATACGTACTTTGGCTTTTCTTTAGCATTAGAATTATCGTTATTATAGACACAAATGTTTCTATTTTTTCGTTAGTAGGAAAAGAGGGAGGGGGGTTATACTACATATGAATAAAATGCAGTTTGACTTTTTTCGAGGTAGGTATATACATGGGAACATTGAAATTTTGAAGTTTATTTTGTTGAGATTGAGAATTAGATGAGAATTTGACAGCATAATTTTCGTCGTGACGGTGGTAAGGGAGGGAAAATTTTGCTTGAGATGTGTGTTCCCACTCTCTAAATTTGAAACAGTGAAATTTCACTGCTTAGCAGTCACGACATTTTGCCTTCTTAAAAGCAGTAGTTTTTTACTGCAAAACAGTGAAAAATCTACTGCTTTTAAGAAGGCAAAATGTCGTGACTGCTAAGCAGTGAAATTTAACTGTTTCAAATTTAGAGAGCAGGTTCGTGAATTGTAAATTTTGCACAATTTTTCAAAATAGGTGTGAAAGTGAAACAGATAAGATGAAAGAAAATAATGATATTTTGAATTTTTTCAATGTTACGTATGGTCGACTATAACAATTCTGAGTACGAGTCTGAGGACTAACTCAACTAATTGTAAGGACGCGACGACGCAAGTTACGCGACGTATTGACATTGACGGATGTGATTTTCGAGGATCAGACATAATAGAAAAAAATATAATGCGGATCTGCGTTGATCCGGATGTAAGATACCTACTGGTACGTTACGTATACCTGCTTGGTTGGCTCTTATTTTTAAGTTTCGCTATCTCCCTCTTCCATCTTTTGAAGTTCTTGAATTTTATAGGAAAATAATTTCTTATGCTTAGATTTTTCAGTAAGTTCAAAAATCTAATTTCGCCAAAAATTTTCCATTTCTGCATCAGAATTTTTCTAAATAATATGGTAATCCTTTTTTTAAGAAAAAACCTCCTGCAATGCCCACGAGTTGTGTTGGTCTTTTTGTAAGGCTCCCAAACGTGAAAAAAATCTTGTTGAAATGCCCTGTTTTTTACTAATTGTAGAAATCTCGCTTTCTACCAAAAATAGTAAAAAGTTTTGCTTTCTAGACTCGTACAGTACATAGTCGAAGTATCAGTTGTAAAAGAATTTAATCACGAGAGAGGTATAGTGCGAGTATTCCCAACTGCCAGACAAATTTTTGAACTTACAAAATTAAATCGTAAGATTGTCCGGAAATATTTCAGCTCTCAAAATTTCAGGAGGTGAACTGAATTTTTCGATTTTTGGTGAGTTTTTAAAGATTGAATTTTTGCCAACAATGGAAAAAAATTACATTGATTCTTTTTTCATGACGATTACCTAGGTACATATTATCAACTATCAAGTCCGTGGCTTGTGTTTTTTCTTGTTTACTTGCTACTGATTTGATTTTGTTCACTTCACGAAAACTTATCATTTATTTGAACAGAAATACATCGGTCGTTTTCTGCTTGTGTCATTAGTTTTCGAGAGATTATTTTTCTCATGGAATTGCCTGGTGTGTTGAATTTTATAAAATTCAAAATTTGTAGTTGTCAGCGATAATCGTAATCTTTTGTACCTTTAATTTTTTATGCGTTTTTGATATATCATGAGAATACTTTCAATTATCTTTTTTGTACTCACACATTTCTATTGGGTAGAAAAATTTCCGTAGGTAGCCGAGAGTGAAAAAATAGGTCTATTTCTCTTCAAAAATAATCTGAAATTTTCTCATATTTTTGATTCAATCTGAAGCCTTTAGCAAACTTTAGTATTTTCCTATCAGTCAGAAGTGGATTTTCTATAAATTCGAGAAAGGACAGAACTTCTTCAAAACGCTCATAAAAATCGGACACCTTTTCGTCCTTTTTCAAAGATAATTTAGCGAATTTCTATGGTCATGGCTCATGGCCCTTACAGTCGATTCAGAAAAAATAATTATGAAGAATGTCCAATTTTTGATCTAAAGGTTCAAAATTCAAGAAATTCGTCGTTTTGAATTTACAACATGGTGTAGATACTTTTTAATTTCACTTTAACGAAGTTTTCAGGTCATGAGATATTTTTTGAAGGATTTTTCAAAGAGAAAAAATTATGAAATTGTTTTGTTTCAACTTTATGAAATTTGTGATGAGACAAATAATGGACTTACGATTAAATTTAATCTCATCCAAAAATTCGGTTTCGAAAAATTTTTCCAATTTATTTTTATTCAAATTAGAAATGGGAGTAGAAAAATTATTGCATACGTCATTTAAACAGTGGAAATTGAAATCAAAATTTAAACAGTGGATTAGGATCGCGAAGTGATAAATTGAAAAAATAATTAATTGGTACTTAGTACTTACCTCAGTACTTGAGTTGTTTTTCTTTGTGTTAAACAAGTTATATTTCTTTACTGCTTCTTCTTTTTCGATAATTCGTAAGTTTCTACCATTTTTTCGTGCTCTCAAAACAAGTTTCAAAAAAATATTCATACCTACCGAATTCCTACTTATAGATGCAAAAATTCCAAGACTCAATATAATATTGCCAATGCCTCTCCCAACCCCTCAATACCTCATAGTCTACATTACTTCATAAGAACACCATCGTATAAAATATGAAAAATAACTCCAGGATTAATAAAATTCTTTGATCAAAAATTATATTAGGTAAACTGACGTTATTTGTCAAGTTTTTGAAATACAACAGGCATCGCAAGTAGGCTTACAAATGTAATCCTAAATTAATTAGTTTATAGCTAATTACTAAAATTAAGGGAAAAACACAAAATATACAAATAATTACATTTAAACACGAAAAAAACTCTATGCTAATCGAAAAAATATTTTTCAGATGACATAGTAAATTACAAACATTATAAAGGAAACACAAATGCAGGACAAGTAATTTCATTCAAACATGAAAAACAACTTAATTAATACTAATGAACAAAAATATGATACAAAAATTCACACACACATGTCACAAATTACAAATACAACAGAAATATTTTAATAATTACCAAAAATCATCGATTTCGTCTGCATAGTACGGATCTTCGAATGAATTCGATAACTCCTCGTTCTCCTCGATCGGTTTGGAGAAATCCACTTTCTCGATTTTCTTTTTCTCGGATTCTAATAACATAGGATCCGCTCGCAACCTCTTGTCTGTTTCGGCGTAGTCGATTTTACCGTCTCCTCGCCAAACTAAATTTCTCAAAAATGGAATCGCGTTATCGTAGGACCCGTATAATTTCTCCATGAACACGTTTGTTGTATGGAACTTCAACCATTTGCCAATCTCATCAGCCATAAACTTAAGGCATTCATTGAGTGCTATCATTAGATCGCTGGGTAAGCCTATGTCCTTCATAGAGAATTCCTCGTAAAGGTCGTACACGTTCTTCGGCTTCTGGTGTTGAATTCGATGGTTCCATAAAGAGGTGGCTATCCCGATGACAGCTGCATCTTTCAAAATGAGTTCTGCGGCTGGGGTTTCTTCTGTCATTTTTTCGTCCGAAAACGACATTTTATCTGAAAATGAAATCGAAACGTGTCAATTAATATTTATCAATCTTACTTTATTATCAAATACCTAATTACTTATCAATTAAAAACAATTCGAATACAGTATTTTTATTTTTTATAAATCGCTTTTAGTCGGTCGTACGTAATTATAAACTTATGATTTTTCTTCATTGGTAAAAGCATCTGAAAATTTTTCAATAATTTTTTACCATTGAACTTTTCACACGATTTGTTTTAGTTTTATCACTCATCAGAAACCAACTAATAATCATATTTTGGAATTCCTGATTGAATTGATAAAAAAGAGATTCAAAAATTTCTTAAAATCTACTTTAAAATCTTGCAAGTCGAAGAAAATTTATTTTAAAAAAATAACTGGGTAAATTGGCGAATCAGAAGTTGTGAGGTGTAAGTACCGGAAATTTAAGTCGAATCAACGAATTTTAACCTCCTGGTAAGATAGGAGTATTAAAATCACCGTGAATTTCGGTCACGAACGCATAATTTTTGTAAATTATTCTGAAAACGCCAAAGATAGGTACCTACATTAAATTCAGATAAACCATAAAAAAATCGCAATACATGAGAATTAATTTCTATAAAATTATTTGTTTTCGATCAAGTTAGTTGGCAAATTACTACATACACACAATATAATACGTATTTCAATTAATTTGAAAAAATGAACACACAAGCCAATGGCTCGAAAATAATAATATTGTGAAAAAAAAACTCACCAGTAAAACAAAAATGAAGGGAATATAGACGCTGGAGACGTGAACTGGAACTTGAAATTCTCGATCACAAACCGAAACACGGTAAAAAGTCAATAAGTAAACTACTGCTAAAATTCTAAAAATTGTGTATAAGTAAAATTACAACTCGCGAAAAGCTAAAGTACCTGACAGCACGAAAGGTTAAACGATATTAACTCGAAATAGCATACTACCGCTTTATATATTGTATATTATTTCTTGGTTGCTTTGTTGTGATTGGCCTACGCACTTACGCAGGTATAAAAATTTGCAACCGGTTCATCTACGTGACGGGGTGGACTTTGCACATCCTTTATATTCATGCTGGACTCGTTTCTTTTGTTCATGTTCGCAGGTCCTTTGTGTAGGCTTGGTATCGCCAGCGACGACTTTGGTTAATTAGCGAGAACTAGGCTTTTGTTGACGTATTCAGTCGTGTCAAATGATAATAAAAACGCATTGCTGTTGACAACGTTTTATTGCATGAATGCAACCAAGTGGAATGAAAAAAGTGATTTTATGTCGCCAGAGAAGGTAAAGATTTACTTATATTTCCTAACCAGTAACCATGGTATTGTTTGTAGTGATATCTTTTACGTAAATTAGTACCTGCTTGGAACCGTTTTTCTTTTATGTACTTTGCTCAATTTTTTGAAGAATACAGATAACGGTCACATATACCTATGCAATGCATACGATATATTGTTATCTTAGTCCTACTCGGATGATGAAGAAGGTACATAGTTGAAACTCGCAAATTCTATATGTATTTAGACGCACGTAGGTACCAATAATGTCCGATTCATACCTCGAATATTTATGCCGTTGCCTATTTTGCCTTCACCTACTACCTAACTCATTCGATAATCCTTTCTATGGGTCCTACGAAAAATCTCATTTTAGGTAGCTTACTTACCCTACTTCTCTTGAATTGATAAAATAGCTCCAAAAAAAAAATATCAAAATCAGGTTTTCATCATTTTAACGAAAAATTTTTACAGTCCTTTTCCTCCCACTTCTTGTCTATGTAGGCTTCAACTGCTCCAAACGGTTCGAAACAATTCCAATCGATTCGGTTTCAGGGATAATTATGGTTCATACCATAGCTGTCTAGGTCAATTCAGTGAAGTATTTTCATTTCATCTCATTTTTTAACTTTAAATTTGATTTTTAAAAATGTAAGAAAAATCGAAAAATATACTTGGGCGTTGATGCCTGATGATTTAATTAGGGAGTTCGTAGATCTTTAATGATGACTGATGATTTCACCAGTGTTGAAAAGCACTATTTTCAAAACGGGCGTAAAAATCCTGGCAATTAAGTATACACGCCCAGTATAAAAAAATGTAAAAAAAAATTAAGTACGCTCGTACCTACTTATCTGTGCGAGGCCTTAAAAAATATTAACGGCTTGATTGATAAT
Organism: Planococcus citri; assembly: GCF_950023065.1. Lineage (NCBI taxonomy): Eukaryota > Metazoa > Arthropoda > Insecta > Hemiptera > Pseudococcidae > Planococcus > Planococcus citri. Next base: position 35,539,419 of record NC_088680.1, read on the forward strand.
TAAATTTTTACTCAATTAAGCATTTTGTATTGCGTATCGTCGAGGCTGGTTAGAAAAAAATATGGCGCTGACTCGAAAAGATAAAAAAAACCATGTCTCGAACGAATACGTTAGAATAAGCGAACTCAGCATTAAATACTGCCATCAAGTAGGTACCTACTCACTATCGGTAAAGTTCTTATGGCGATGAATACCTACTCTTGTTATCAGACAAAGACGATTACTCAATGAAATAATCATGGGATGGTACATATTTATCTCGTATGTGTGATGCGCTCTGTGAAAAGGTGACCCAAGTCAGAATTTTTTTTTCGGTTTTTGACGTCATTTGAAAGCTTAAAATTTCAGCTTTTTTTTGAAAAAAAGATATTGAGTCTAGCCCTTTTTGCTGCTGGGTTATGAACAATTAAAGTTTCTGCTTACAAAAAAGTAATTTCGAGAAAATCAAAGTTTTAAGTTATTCCTTCAAAATTTCGAAAAAAATTATTTTCTCGACTTAGTCCAGTAGATAAAGCAAAAAAAAGCGGACTCTAGGGGAACTTGAGCTGGCAAGCTGAATTTTGGTTTGTAGGCGTATTTTGATGTGCTGAATACGAATCCGGTGCGTCCGGTCCTCTCCGGGCTGTGCGTTTTCCCCTATTGTGGATCTTAGCCCCCCAAAACCAGTTTTTCGTTATTTTCTCCCCCGCATTGCATGTTAGCGAAAAATATGCGATAAAAAACGAATCTACGTCAAATTTCCGATCTAATGATATATCAACTGTCTTTCTACCCCTAAGGGGGGTGGAGCTAGAACCATTCAAATGTGAGGGGTTTTCTAAATAACACAAAAAAGCTGTAGGCGCATAAGAGGGGTAAAATGACCGCCGAGAGCGTTCGGGTTGATACCAGCATGAAAGGTGGGTACCATTGTGAAACTTCCGCGTGGAAAGTTTCAGATCCACAGCCCCTCCCCTTTTTGGTGAACCCCCCCTTTCTGAAATTTCAATAACATTTTTCTCAACCCCATATGAACCGATTTTTAAAACTTTTTAGGATGTTTTAGATATCCATAGGACGTACTCTCACAAAAATTTTCAGCCCTCTCTCCTCACATTTACCCCTCAAAATGGTGTAAAAATATGTCGTAGGGAGGGTTAGGGGTAAAATGGGAATTTTGGGGAAAATAACTAAGTATAAATGAGTAGGGTGTCGTTTTCTTATGATTCGATATCGCTGAGCACGAATATGACGTCAGATTTTTTGCTACACTCACATTACCCTCTCCAGACCACTTAGCCCCCTCATTTTTTAACATTGTTAAAAAGCATACAATGAGTTGAAAACGCCATTTTGAGGGGTAAATATGAAGGGAAGGGGTTGAAAATTTTTGTGGGGTTACCTCCTATGGATATCTACAACATCAAAAAAAAATTTTGAAATCGGTTCATATGGGGCTGAGAAAAATGTTATTGTAATTTCTGAATGAGGGGGTTCCTCAAAAAGGGGAGGGGCTGTGGATCTGAAACTTTCCACGCGGAAGTTTCACAATGGTACCCACCTTTCATGCTAGTATCAACCCGAACGCTCTCGGCGGTCATTTTACCCCTCTTATGCGCCTACAGCTTTTTTGTGTTATTTAGAAAACCCCTCACATTTGAATGGTTCTAGCTCCACCCCCCCTTAGGGGTAGAAAGACAGTTGATATATCATTAGATCGGAAATTTGACGTAGATTCGTTTTTTATCGCATATTTTTTGCTATCATGCAATGCGGGGGATAAAATGATGAAAAACCGGTTTTGGGGGGCTAAGATCCACAGTAGGGGAAAACGCACAGCCCGGAGAGGACCGGACGCACCGGATTCGTATTCAGCACATCAAAATACCCCTATAAACCAAAATTCAGCTTGCCAGCTCGAGTTCCCCTATTCAACGCTTTATCTACTGGACTAACTTCTACTGCATTAAATTTGCTGAAATTTCGATATGATACTTCATAATTATAGACAATCAAATTTTAAAAATATTGTGTCAACATCTGTCGACTATTTGTTGAATCGTGTTGAGGAAAACACATTTTTTGTACAGAAAATTTGAAAAAAAAAAAAAATACATACCTATTTGACGTTGTTTAGCTAGGAATTTGAATAAAACACGTTGGTAGAAAGAAAAAAAAACATTTCATGATTACAAAATTATGGCATGCTAGACAAATTATCAATTATTACAAAAAAAGATGATAAAAAATCTTGGAACTTTCATTACAAAGAGTGTACAAACAGTTTTTCACAATTTTTTCTGTTGACCACGGTTCTTTTCTTTTTGTGGCAACTTAGTCGTCTTCTTCGGTCTATTTCGTTTTGGTTTCAGCAAAGGATCATCGATTTCTTCTTCTGCAATACGGGATTCCATTTCAAGTTTTTCAGCTGGTCGTTTCTTTGGTCGTCCTCTTTTTTTTTGGTTCAACATTTGATGTAGTTGCAACAGATATTGGTTCCACAGCAGGGCACACTAGGTATATCTTTCGTTTCTGGGGTGCAAAATTCACGAACTTTTGAGTACCTATAAATACCTACTGTCTCCGTTCAGCTGGTAAACCGTTCGATCTTTCTTCTTCCAACTTGATTGAATTGTCTTCTTTGATTGTTCCAATTTCAAAATTAGACTTCTCTTCATCTAAAGTCTGGTTACAAGTCACGAATCCGGGATCATCTTTTGAAAATTCAAAATGGTAATATGAAGTTATCATAGGAATTATTGTACTCCATTTCATTTGTTCAAAATATTCGGACCATTGTATTTTTGCCGAGTTTCATCAAATCTATCACAAAAAGAAATGGAAATGGGTTCTTGGTTACGAAACAAACCCGAAAACTATGACATTTTCAGAAATTTTTTCGCTTCCGCAAGAAAATGGCGGACCAGCATACCCCTCTGTTATAGCTGGAAAGAGTGAACAATTTATGGGCTAAAAAATATGTGACATTTCAGCGAAATCAGAAAGTTTCGATTTTGTCTTATCTGCGCTTCGCGGTCTATGTTTGATTTTTGGTATGTGGAGGGGGGGGGGTAATGCTGGTCCGACATTTTCTTGCGAAAGCATATTTTTAAAACTCGAAAACTATGACGTTTACTACAAAATTTTACGACAGTTATTTTTTGTAAAAAATCAAAAAATTGATCAATTTCATGCTGTAGAAACTGAGATAGAGATCTAACAAAATGTGAAAGCAAAATATTTTTCATTACTTTTTTTATTTTTTCAATATCTCAGGTTCTGCTATTACATAAAATTTCAATAATTTTTCAAAATTTGCCATATGTGACCCGCTCTGACAAAACCGACCGTTTCGACAAAAAAAAGTGTCCAAAATAATGATGTTTAAAATGAGTTTTAAGGGTTGAAAGATCAGATTTTTGAGAAAGCAACATTTTTTGAAATTTTGTCGAAATGGTCGGTTTTGTCAGAGCGGGTCACATATTTTTTTGTTATTTGCAAAAAAGGACTCTTGTAACATTTTTGTAGTTAGTGTCGTAGTTTTAGAGTTATGAAAAATTTGCTTTCGCAAGAAAATGGCGGACCAGCATACTCAATTTTTTCAGCAGGCGTCAGTATACACGTGAGACTCCTGCGACTAGACGTAGTTATAATAATTTGGTTGAGATGAAACAATCACAAAAATTGAAATAATTATAATTTAGTGCTGAAATTGAACGAACTTTCTTTTAGAATTTCCGTTAACTTCTTTAACTCATAGTGTGTTTCAAAGTTTTTCCTGAATGATTCTGTTTGATCGTAAAGGTAAGAATTAAGAAATGGAAGGAAGGATTTGAGAACTAGTGGCCCGTTATCCAGTTTCCATGACTAATGTTACATCATAAAATGGCTTCAAAATGTTCATGATCTGGTTCAGAATTTCGTCATCTTCAGACTTCATCGCCAAATCCATTTGGTTGGTATCGTGTAAGACCATAAGAACGAAGTCTTTCAGCTCTAAATATCTTTTAATCATTCGGAATTCCAGCGCGTTTCACACCAACTTATTAATCGTTTTGGGGTACAATTTCCATTCTGAGCCTGCTGCTGTTTAGTTTGCAGCAAGTCATAAAGCAACATGAGACGACCGAATGTAATTAATTATTTCTTTCAACTGGAAACAAAAAAAGTTGAAAAGTTATTTACAATTTTAAATAAATCGAACATACCTATCGAATAAATGTTCTTACATTTTTTAAAAATTCTATAATTCAACTTCTACGTATAGGTAGATACTTTATCAATTCGTAGGTTAATTGATGGCTCACACACACTTAACAAACAGTGGAACTAAAATAAAAAGCGAGTACCTAATTAACGAAAAATTAAGAAGAGACCATCATTTTCATTGTGGTAATATTTGTCGTTTGGGGCACTATAACAGGGGGTATGCTGCCCATGTAAAAAAGGATCACTAGTAAATTTTTAAAAAAAAGTGTTGATAAATTTACTAGTAGTGATTTCGTCAATTTTCCTATTAGTGATTATGGAATTACTAGTAGTGTTATATCATTAATAAAGGTCACTTACTAGAAGTGCCACACTACAGTAGATATTTATCTCAAGTGGTGCATCACTACACAAGTATGACTTTTCTTAAATTAGAAAAACTCCGAGTCAACGACCATTACTCAATCTCAGGGGTTGAAACTGATTGAACATTGATTTTTGGTTTTTGGTTTGGTTTCAGCTTTTACCTTTTGATAATTGGTTTTTTGGGTTTTTGGTTTTCAGTTTTCCATACTTGTTTTTGGTTTCAGTTTTCAGTTTTTTTTTTTTTTTTTTACCAATCAAGGCATTATGCTGCTGAATTCTGGAAAGTTTAGTATTAGTATTAGACATTAGTATTAATGTTTTTCAAATTTAATGCTGACGAAATAAACATTAAAATTTTTTAAAAAACAAAACTTGGATTTTTTCATTTTGATGATCAATCAATTCTGCAAATAAAGAGAAAACCATTCCAAATTTATTTAGTTTTTTTTTCAATTTTCACGATCAATACCTGCAATTGCAAATCAAAACAGCAACATGAAATTCTGATTTATAATTATTTTCAATTTTAATGGCGAAAAAAATGTTCAAAGTTATGTAAAAAAGTAAAAAACTTTAATTTTTCATTTTTTTATTGATTCGATGATCAATTCTGCAAATAAAAATAAAACCATTCCAATTCTTTTTTTTCAATTATCACTATCAATAGGTACCTGCAAATAAAACAACAACATCAAATTCTGATTTATTTTCTTTAATGACGTGAAAGGAACATTAAAAAAAATTGCTGATGAAAAAAAAACAGCCTTCTTCAACATTTATACTTATGGCACCAAAACATATAATAAACAAAAAGGAAAGAAATTGTTTGGCCTTTAAAATGTCCACAATAAAGTACTTTACATACCTTATTAGATTTTTTTTTTACCAGGATTTTGCCAGCTAGAATCTTCAAGGGATAGCTTTTGAAAATGGAAAAAAGTCCAAATACCAGATTTTCAAAATTCCTGGTTAAAAAAAAACAAATCCAACATACGAATAGAAGAATATAGATTTTCGAGATTCCTAGTTTAAAAAAAACAAATCCAACATACGAATAGAAGAATATACTTACAGACAATCAAATATCAAACGATTTGTTTAGGCGATCGTAATTAAATCTTAAAAGTAAAATATCATTCAGGATACTTTCTCCGAGGATAGACCGATATCTATTGTAGATAAAACTGAGATGGCTAAATAGCCTTTCAACACTGCACTGCGAAATGGATACCGTGTAGATTATTTCCGCAACTGTACATAGATTTTCATAATTTTTGTTGTCGCCCCAAAAATTATGAAAAAAAAAAAAAACAGAAAAAACCAATAACCAGCAAGGATTATTTCTGGTTTTGAGTTTTGGTTCACAACTGTTTCTTATTTTATATTTGGTTTTTTGGTTAATTGTTTTGACCAAATATTTTCTATATTTGGTTTTGAGTTTTGCACAAAACAGATTTATATTTGGTTTTTCCTTCATTTTTGGTTTTGGGGTTTTTAACAGTTTCAACCCCTGCTCAATCTTAAGATTGAATAATTATTTCATCTTATTTTCTTAAATTATAGAAACTCTGCGTTAATAACGACTATTATTTAATCTCCTCCGTACACAGTCGTTCATTTTTGCACAAATGAGATCTGGGTATACGGTTTTTGCAAAATCTGAAAAAAATTAAAAAAATGCAAAAACCAATAAACATAAAATATACCAACACTAAAACAGAATGTGTTATGATTCTCTCACTTTCGATTCTCTCAAAGACAATTGGACAAATTTTCGATTTTTTTGTAGCGTTTGGATTATTTTTATAAAAATTTTCTGATTGTCCAGTCAGTGATAGGCGGACCGTGGTCCGCCATTTACTTGCAAAATCGAATTTTTCACAAGTCGAAAACTATTATGACATTTAGAAAAATTTTACAGGAGTCCTTTTTTTATAGAGAATGAAAAATTATGACCAGTTTTGCTAAAATATTGAAATTTCATGCTGTAGAATCTAAAAAATCTAAAAAAAATGAGAAAACAAAAAAATTTTCAAATTTTTTTTCATTTTTTTGAAATTTTAGGTTCTAATGCATGAAATTTCAAGATTTCTGCACAATTGGTCATATTTTTTCATTCTTTACAAAAAAGGACACTTGTAAAATTTTTACAAAATGTCATAGTTTTTGATTACTTAGAAAATTAGCTTTTGCAAGAAAATGGCGGACCAGCATACCCCCAATCGTCATCATCACATTTGTCGTTATTGTTTTTTCTTTATCATTTTCACTTTTAGATTTCGACTTCGGCGGATGTTATTATGCCTTTCGATTTCCAAACGTCTTCATTGCTGCCTCATTCGGCTGAAAATTGACAGGGTCTTCAATTCCAGCTTTACAATAAAGTACTCGTAGGTAATGAACCGGAACGTAAGCTGAGAAAAAATTTGTAAAATCACAATGTTCTTACGCTTTTTGGTTCTGATATAAAAGAACAAACGACTCAGTGCTGACCTACTAATGTAAGATGACTGAAATTCACGTTTTTATGATTAGTTGGTTGCCAATATTAGTCGGGCAAAACTAATTTATCTTAAAAATATTAAATTAATCACTTTTAATACATAATACATAATGATATACTTACGTAGAGAAATAAGAATTAATGTAGGTATAGGTACTTACTGGAATTCAAAATGATTGAAAAGATTCGACGATTTTGGAAAATACTTATTGCAAAACGATTGGGAAAAGGTTTGTTCAATAGAACTTTTTTTGATCATTTCTTTATTAATATTGTTAACCTTCTTCGGAGATACGAGTACATGTTTTTGGGCTGGCAGCATCCAATATGCTATACTGTCTGTTATCTAAAATTCAAAAGAAGAAATCATTTATTTGTTGATCAATATGAATTCTTTTAATGATTAATGCAGAAATTGAAATTACTAATGCTAAGTACCTAACTGTTTTTTCTGCATCTTTTGTTCCATAATGTAGGAAGTATAGTAAGGCTCCTATGTGTGAACAAGCTTCGCCTAAGCCAGCTAGATAAGTGCAATGTGTGCTTACAATAGTTGAAAACTTTCTTACAATGACCCATGGATTCAAGGGGTTTTCGTTGGTTTTCAAGGAATCATTGACCTAAAGGATAATGATAAATTAATTGTATTGTAATAATTTCCATAAAATGAATACATGTATACTTATGTATTTAAAAACAACAAATAGATAATGTTTTGCTTACCAGAGTGATAAGAATTCGGCAGAAAATATGCAACCCACCTCCAGCAGAAAAGCCCAATTGCAGGTTGCAGGCGAATTTGATAAATTTCAGGGACTGGGAAACGAAGAGGAAACGGGTTTTCAAGTGGCGCAGTAATTGCGAAGTTATCGCAGTCGTTTAATTAGAATTATTATTATCTATACCTACGTTCATATCAGTAGGAAATTTCTTACTACAACAATCGAATCTACCGAAGCATATGTATCTCGGTTCAATAGATTCCTCACTCACTCAATCGCTCCTGTACTTATCGATGAAATGAAGGGAGAATTTTTTCTTTCAGTACAAGAATTTGTCGAAATTTTCGAACCAAACAAAACAAAATTTGAAAAGCATGGAAAAACACACTACCAGCTCAAAATCTGAGATACTTGAATGCATTTTTCAATTTTTGATGAATAATTTTTTAAAACGCCAAAAAATGACAATTTCACCAAATTGACCTAGAAAGCTGAAATCAAATGTGCACGCTTTTTTCGACGCCTTACCTTCTTCTCCAAATCGAATGGAACCCATTTCGAAACATTTCGAGTAGTCGTGGAGCCTCCAGCAGTTTTTTCATAATCGAATTCCACGAAATTTTACCCAATTAAGTTGGAAAGCTAAAATATACTGCATGCCCTAATTTCAACATACTGAGTCTATGAGAGGTGGTTTCCAGCAGTTCTGGGGTAGCCAGATCTTTTTGAATCAACTTCAGCATATACTGTAGGCCTATAAACACCATTAGGTGCTTATTGGTGATTCACTTGAACTATTACACACCATTTTTCTCCAAAATCAGATGCTCTGTTCCGTGGCTGATATGAACCTATATTTCTCCAGTAATATGTATTTTCATGAGTGAATATTTGAAAAATTCACAGCAAGTCCTCACGTCATTTTGACGATAAAAATCTGAAATTGAGTTTCTGCTCTATTTCTGGTATGCCAAATTGGTTTGTAAATAGTTTTGAGCCGTTATTGAGTCGCCAGAACTTTTTTTTTGAAAATTTCTGTTTTCGAAAAAAAAACACACCCTAAAAAATCTATCCGAATCAATTTTTTAGCCTGTATAAATGCGATTGAAGCTGGTTAATACCTAACCTACTTGATCGATTATGCACCTTTTTTTCAATATTGGATTCTGTCAGCTCTTCTCCATCTTTACCTATTTCACAATTCGGAAATTTGAAAAATGTAGAAATGGTTCTTGTCCAACAGAATTCAGTTTTGAAAAAAATGCTACGTAATCAATCAAAGTTAGCAGCACACACAGTGCCGATTTACCCAATAGTTCCGAAACTATTAGGGCCCACGATTCCCACGAAGGTTTAGAGGGCCTAGGAAGCTGACAAGCTTTTTTTTTCTTATTGCTCTCTCTTTAAACAAAATAAAAAAAGAAGACGCGAAGAATATTTTTATTTCCAAATCTTAATATACGGTAACACTCAACAGGTACCGAAAGTTGGTAAAAATGTATCTAAAAGGAACAAAATTATTAGCAAATAAGCAACGAAAAAAAATTATGTCTGGTTAGGTACAAACTACAAAATTATGAAGTTTTTATTTTTCAATTTCTCCAGAGATGTGGAAATTTATTTAGACAGTTAGAAATCGAGTTTTGGCTTATCAAGTTATTAGGGTGGATTGTCTTTGATTTTTTTTTGGAGGGAAATTGAAGGGGAAAATCGATAAGAAGTTGTGGAGATCTCAAAATACTGTAGAAAGGATTTTGGATACCTCACTTTAATCATCACTTTCCTACCTTTATTTCAAATTTTATAATTTACTATAGATTTGAAATTTTTTTTGGTGTTCATTGATCATTCATTATTATGTACATTGAAGTAAGAAAGCCGTTTTTGAAGATTTTCACAATTTCTGGTCATTTTGCATAACTTTTGATTACATCGACTCAGAGAGGTGAAAAAAGTCAAAAACTGCTTTCTTACTTCTGAGTTGTTTTTTTTTCAAAAAACTTGGATTTTCAATGTAAATTTTAAAATTTTGAACCCCCGGTATAAAAGTGATGATTCAAGGTCGGGATCCAAAATTTCTTCTGCAGTCTTATGAGGTCCCTCACAACTTTTTATTCAATCCTCCTTTCAATTTTCTAAAAAAAAAAATTGAAGACGACTTTCCCTTAGGTATATGTGACGCGGCACAACAAAATCGACCTTCCGACTGAAAAAATTATTTTTCACTTTTTGACGGATTTTTGGTCCTCGGACATTCAAAAATCATTTAAAACCACCCAGAAGTCCCTATGATTTGCATAGCTCCATATACATGGTAATCCAGTCAGAAGTGTGCTCATTTTTTTGATTTTTTTGATTTTTTAAAAATTGTTTCATTATTTCAACTTTTAAATCGACCTGGAGGCGAAACAAAGCGTTCTACGAGAAAAATACATCGAGCAAAGTTGTAGAGAATTAAATTTCCAAAAACCTTTAAGAGGTTTATTTTTCTCCAAAATGCATAGTTTTTCCGTTTTTCTCAAAAAACAAAAACCTCATGATGATTACCATAAAATTTCTGTTTTTTGAGAAAAACGGAAAAACTATGCATTTTGGAGAAAAATAAACCTCTTATAGGTTTTTGGAAATTTAATTCTCTACAACTTTGCTTGACGTATTTTTCTCGTAGAACGTTTTGTTTCGCCTCCAGATCGATTTCAAAATTGAAAATAATGAAAAAATAAAAAAAAAATTGAAAAAATGAGCGCAATCATGACTGAGCCCCCTGTATCAATGTAAATAACCATTTTACCCAGTGATATTCACACAAAACAGGCAAGAAACGTTATCCAAGACTATGTTTAGCTCAGTTTAGCCGGAGAACGTGATTAGAACGCAAGCGCTTCCGCTAAACGAGCAGAACTGGACTGAAAACTTTAACCCCCCATAACTCAAAAACTTATTTTCAGTTCGAAGGTCGATTTTGTCGTGCCGCGTCACATATGGCTTATTCTTGATCTCTTCAACGAGTTTGTACAATGTACACATCCACTTAATTTCCAATAGGTAGTGGATACCTGAGTGGTTTGTTTTTTTGAGGGGGGCACGAAATTTTTTGAATTAAGGGTTAGTGCCTACAACACCCTTAATGCGGCACTGCCCACACACGTAACACCGATCACAGTAAAAATGCTATTAAAATACCATAACTAAAATCGAACCAGCGATACTCCGAGATTTAAAATCACAATCCTGAGTGATGAGTAATTGGTCGGGTGCTCGGGTAGACCACTAAATAGGTACTTACTTCATTTTAACAAACTTCATAACAATTCTTGTAAATCTGGAATTTCAAAAAAAAAGTGTCGGAAGCTCCAAAACGGCCTAAAACCATCTCCAGTCGGTCCAGAATGTCGACAATGGAAGGTAAACTGAATTTAAGCTTTTTTCGTCAAGCAGTACGAATGCAGTGAATTTTTCAAATGTTCAATTCTGGATTATGCTGGAAAATATTCGGTTCTTATCGAACTAGTAGAAAGCAATTTTGGAAAAATGGCACGTCCATCGGTCAAACAAATCATCAACTAGCCCCAATCGCATTTTATACTTGTTGAAGTTGATTAGGACAGATTTTAAAAGGGAATTTTTTTTTCGAGAACTGAAATTTCCAAAAAGTTGCAAGTGACTTGAAATTATCTCCAGTCGACTCGGTATGTCAAAAATGTTGAAATTGGGGTATAAAGTAAATTTCAGTATTCCAACTTCATTGAGTAAAATTTTAAGAAAATAGGCCGGTTCATGGTGATATATTCGGTTTTAATAAGCGTACGGGTACGGCGTGAATTTAACTAATATTTCGTAGTCGAAGGGTTTTTTTCTTTTGTTGTGCCGGTGAACCGGGTTCACCGGGACAACTTTTGCATAAGAAAAACAATGCTTAGACACCCACTACACCCACTATATTCACACAACACTCGTACGCGAACGGGTCTATTTCAACTCTTAAAAATCATGCTGGAGGCTTCAGACTTTCTCAAAAAAATTCGAAGCGTTCCAATCGATTTGAAGGCTCAAAAATAGGATTCATAATAATTCAATAACAAATTTCAAGGTCACTTGGGCGAAATTTAAAATTTTTCCCATTGTTGGTCCAAAAATTTTCAAAAATTCACCCAACTTTTTCTAACAGTTGGGATACCTCCATTCTCTTGTTAGAAATTTCCTGTTATACAATGTATACGACTATGTACGTACTTCTTATGCACTCTTATTTTCAGCTTTTGTGCATTTTCTTTCAAGGTGAAGATCTGTTTTCTTCCCCTTAAAGAAAAAAATCGTCCATGTTAGATTGTATTCGCGTGTATTCTTTTATCACACAGGCGCATGAGGCGGATGAAACAATTTAAGGGATGTTTCCCTTAGGGCTTAGTTTATTACCTTCTCGCTTCCGGCTTAGGCATGCGTTTTTATATTAGTGCGTGTCCCGCATTCGTGTACCAAAATAGCTGCTACTGCTAGCGGTTCAAACAAAGTTGCATGTGTATTGTGTGGGAGATTTAGGTGCTCGTTGTCAGTCTACCAGAGTGTACGCATTCGAAAATACTCGTACTATAATTCATTCAAGGATTTCGAAAACTCGGTCAATCAAATTTCATATCTTTTTCAAAATAGTGAATAGTAGTACTGTTAGTTTTTTATAACAAATTACCATTTGGTATTTTTCTTGAAAAAAAAGAAGATAATCTCTGTTGTACTGATAGGAAGGAGAACTAGTTCACTAATGGCATGATGCACTAAACCTGATTGTGACGTAGCACTGTTTATGTTTTGTATTCGCGGTCGTGGGTTCGTACTTACCTCGTATACGTGTATCGTGTGTAAGAGTAGTGTACTTTACCTACATACTTTTTATTGCTGTGACCGCGATTGTTGTATTACTCATTATTATTGTGAGATTATGTGCCAAGTACACAGTGCGTTTTGTTTATCGTTGCATTGGCGATGCGTGTGCTCGTGTTGATACGACTGTATCCGAAGCATTGATTCGATCATTTCGTGAGAAGTTGTTGTGTTTTTTTTTTTTTTTTTTTTTTTTGATAAAACTCGAGTTTGATACGCGTGAATTGTTTTAGTAATACTGAACAATAGTTGAAATACATCTACGTGTGCTGTGTTGTGTCTACGGAAATGTAGCGTGGGAATATATTACCAGGATGTATACGTTTTAAATGCTGGGAATTTGATTAGAAAAAGGTAAGACGTTTTGATTATCTATTGATTTAGCTACTTAATAATTTTAGATAACGTATTAATCGATTGATAAGGTGTAGGTAGTATGAAAAATTTTATATTAATATCATCGTGCGTGTTTCGGAACCTTCCTATTGCAATATTGTATTTTTGGCTCTATGTACGAGTATTACCAAAGTGGGGTTCTCATGACAAAGAAGCTGCAAGCTGCAACATCTTGAAGTGGAATTATTTCTCAGAGAACAAGGCAAGGCGAACAAATGTAGGTGTTTCATAAACGACTTGATTTCGATCTCTTAGATGATCAAAATTTCCTGTAAGATTTGGAGGTACGACTTGAATTATTCAAGTGTAATTTGACGTAAATTTTGGAAAAGAAATCAAGTTTTTAAATTTCAACACATTTCATAGGTAGTGTTTCTAAGTCGTATTCACCTGAATGAAACACTATAATATGAACGTATCAATCACGTATGTCTGTACACCTATGACTTGACTAGTGATTAGTAAGCGTCACTCCAGGTGTTCTTCTCCCGCCCTCACCCTCCTGAATACCGTGAAATTCGTAGATCGATATTTTTATTCAAAGTTACGTCACGGTTCGTGACGATTGAAGCGAATACTGTGATATTCGCGCGAAAAAAATCCGATAAACAATCTTGGAATTTGTTACCAAGGTTACTTGGATTTTTTGTTAGGTATCTGGAAAAGTTTGGGTTTCGTTTTTTATTCCCTCGGAAGTGAAGATTTGATGTAGAGGCTCAAGTTGAGTATGGGTTTACCATTCTGAGTTAAATTCTTCAGAAAAAGTGTACTTATTGAGAGATGCATTCCAAATTAAATCATAATTTTTTTTTTCGATCATGATATAATTTTAATGCAATTAATGTTTACTTGCCAGTTCAAAGTATTGACAGTTGTTGAATTACACTCAGGAGGGAGTTACTCGTAAAATAATGTTTGAGTCGAATAAATCTACATCGAAAGAGTATTTATAGAAAAATATATGTACTTACCACGAACTGAAATTTCAGGTGCTAAAATGCATTTTTTGATATTTGGTAAATTTTTGAAAATATGTGGGCCAAAAATTAGGAGAAAACTAAATTCTACCAACTTTATCTTGAGAGTTGATATTTGAGATATGATCTATGTACTTTGAATGGAAACAGTTTCAAATCGCTTAGAGTAGTTCTGGAGCCTCCAGATTTTTGAAACTTTCCACCAAATGAAATGCGAACGTCGAAATTCACATGTGCACATAAATTTCAACATGCTGAGTCGACTGGAGATGATTTCAAGTCGTTGTGTAGCCTCGGTAAATTTTTAGGAAATTACAGTTTTCCAAAAAATATGTACTTCGAAATCTGAATTGCTGCTTGATAGTGACCCATTTTGACCCATTATATGTACAACTTTTTTCTCAAAATATCCAGCGATTTCATGATCGAAAATTTTGAAAATCCATTCTCAACTGGCAGGAATAGTAACTTATGTGAATTCGAAAAATTTACGTGTAATCGGCAAAAGGCTCAATAATATAAGCACCAAGCTCGAGTATTTGTGCTACCTAAATCTGATATGGACAGATTACAATACTTTTTTTTTTTTTGGAAAACTGGAATTTCCAGATAGTCGCTGGAAGCTCCAAAACTGCTGAAACTCCTCGCAATCTACTCGTATAATGTTGAAAATAGAAAATAAGTAGATATACTGAATTTAAGTTTTTTACGATGAGAAAACAGCAAATTTTTAAAATTTTCAGTTATGTGTAGGTACGAAATCGCTGGACAAAAAAATAGTTTCGTACTGGAGCACACCGATTTTGGAAAAATGGCACGTAATCGGTCAAGTGGGTCACCAATAAGTCCAATTTCGAGCATAAGCTGTAAATTTACTTTGGAAAAACAATACCATGATATTGGGGGGGGGGGGTGGAATGTTCAAAAAAATGCTGGAGGCTCATCCAATGTTGATATTAATCTGCAAAGTGAATTTTGACTTTCTAATATTTCATTTGATGAATTTTTGTGGAAATTTCAAGTTTTAAAAATCTACTGGAGGCTCCAGAACTGCTCAAAATGATTCGATACTACATATTTCCAATCGATTTTGCTGTTCTAGAATGGAGTGTACATATCCTGAATTTCAGCTTTTTAGGTAACTTTGATAAAATTTTGATATTGTCTCATTTTTGGGCCAAATTTGATTTTCAAAAATTTACCAAAAATCGAAAAATGCACTTTTAGCACCTGAAATTTTGGCCGATCAACTTTGTTCGGTTCAAAAATTTGTGTGTGAGTTGAAGAGCCGTGTTATTTTTCCATTTTTTAAATTCAACTTTGACATTTTACATTTAATCTTGTCTTATTTTGGAATTTTGAGTTGTTTTTTTTTCATTTTTTCTTATAGTTTTTTTTCAACAGAAAAGACTTGATTGGATCTAACCAGATCTGAACAGATCTAAATTATAGTTTTTAAAACGCACAAAGTTCTATGAAAAATTTTCGTAAATTATGATAACGAGTTATTTGGAATATTTGGTTGCTATTCATTGGGTTAGGTAGAATCCCTAAAACTGGTTATGAGGGCATTCGAATACTGCGAACTCGCTAAATGAAACCTGAAGACGTGATAAGGTACTACATACTTTTGGAAGCTGTATGATCTGATCTGAAAACTTATGAGTATTTGGCCTTTGGGTATTATAATTTATGATTCATATATTCACGAGAATATTGTTAGTTATGGATGTCTTGAAAATTATGTTTTTCTTCTAAGTATTATTAATTTGCCTCATAACTTCGCATGAATCCCCGAATCTTATTAATTTTGTTAATTTACTTTGATTTGATGATGCAAGTGTTCGTGTTTAATTTTACTCGCTACGTCTGACCAAATTACGTTAATTTAAAATAAAATTCGTGAACCATAATATGGTTTAGTGCAGCGCAGCTCAACTGCTCAAGTATACAGTACAAAACAAATAACAATTTCGTGAGTGCATTTTTCCCTCTAAATTTTAATGGTGATTTCTAGAATGGGATGTTTCGATTTTTTTCAGCATTTTGACTTTTGAGGACTATTTTCTTACTTTCAACCAATAAACCTATCAAGTAGGCATGCCGAACTTTTTGTTTGAGCGTGAGGGGGAGGGGGGGCAAAAGATTAATTGAAGAGTCATGTGCAATAAATTGTCGCGAATGCTATTTTCCGGTTGAAATTTTAATTTTAGAATAAATTAGTATCTTAATTTGACGTCTTTCTCTGATATTGAAAAAAATACGTTTTTTTTTCTTGTAGACATTGTTGAAAATTTGATCTTGAAACATTAATGTTTATAATTATGTATTAAAAATAGGAGTCTAAAAAATGATCTACAAATCTTTACCACATGGTACTACCTAATAATATTTTTTCAATTTTTTTCGTGTGAAATTGAGGTAGAAATCGTTATTTAGGAGATTAAAAAAATTTCCGTAATCGTGAATTTCATGATTTGGTTGCTAAAATTTATAAATCTTTTGTTTAAATGAATCCACATTACGTTCTTCTCTCTCTCTCTCAAAAGCAAAGCATGAAGAAAGAGAAAGAAAAATGGGAGTTTCCTTTTTATTAATATCTCATTAGGGAACCCCTCCTTCTCATGTTTTTCAATTTTAGATTCATTTTTCTTTTCTCCTGTTTGAGTCCATTTAGGTTTTTTTTGCTCATCAATGTGGAGTGACGCTGCACGTGTTTTGAGAAATTCCACACGAAATTTTCCCATAGCAAGAATCCCTAGGTATGCCTACTTAATCGACAGACAGCACGTATCCATCCGACCTAATTTTCAAATGATTACGATTCTCCTCTGTTGTTTGTAAACACGATCATCAAAATACGTTTGCTTTATACTTAATGGTTTGGTTCATTTTGTGTTCTAAAATAAACAAAACTAACGTAAACATTCATATTGCTGTATTTCAGATCGACGTAGATGATCTCATCTTCCAAGGCAGCTCTATAAAAAAACATCACGATGAATGAAAGACATCTAAAGTTCCATACAAATCCTCCTTCGTTATCGGAACTTGCTTCCATCACCGCAGCCATTGACTTTTGCCGGCATGAAGTGAGTGTTCGATGGGCAAGTGGGAGTATTAGTCAAGTATGCCAGCTGTTTATGGCTTTTCCTGGAAAGCACATCCCTTCGCTTCCGAGACGTATCAGAGAATTGATTCGATGTCATATTGAGCTGGTGCAGAGAGAAATTGAAACCTGGATTAATTATCAATGTGATCGGATTTTCGAGAGCAGATCGATGAAGGCGGCCGAGTTCCTGATCGAGTTCTTCGATCGTATTACGTGGTTTCAACCTGGTATCATCGACTACGAAAGGACTGCTGAAAATATGTTGGAGTGTGGTCGATTGACGGAGTTGGAGAAGTACTCGGTGGCGTGTACGTATTGCTTCGAAGAGGACGTGCTGAAATTACGAGAGCTGCTGAAAGAAGGTATATGTCGCCCCAACATAATTTTTATTCAACATTCGTTACTGTATTATTGGGAATATCGATTGATCGACAAGATTCCAGTCATACCTAACAATATTCCTGATTTCTTGGATACCAGCATCATGAATTGGCCGGCTGTCGACAACTGGCCAGCTATCCGGTACTTTTTTAATTATTTAGACGATCTCAACCAAACGTTCCAAGCTAAACAAATTATCGCTAG
The DNA here is from genome assembly GCF_950023065.1 of Planococcus citri. Lineage (NCBI taxonomy): Eukaryota > Metazoa > Arthropoda > Insecta > Hemiptera > Pseudococcidae > Planococcus > Planococcus citri. Next base: position 35,557,146 of record NC_088680.1, read on the forward strand.
GTATATCGATGGTAAATTCACCCCTTTCATCTTGGCCGAATTGACTGAAGCGCAGTTTGAACACGTGGTCGCTGAAATGGGCAGCGTAATGATGCTGAGGATGATAAATAATCCGAAGCTGAACGATTACACGTTTCAGATTTGGTTACAAGTCAGGCATGTTATGAATCAAAGTCAATTTTTCGAGATGATTCGAGGTATTCTGAATTCCAGAATTAGGTACTCGGGCAACCTCACGAATGAGGAAACTGTGTTACGTATTCGTATATGGAGCACAGCCAATGGTGTTCAGAAAGAAACAGCGATAAGTGGCCTGATCGAAGAACGTACTCCTTTCGAGTATCGAGGATGCTTGAAAAGGTTACCTCGAGATCAGCGTTTCTTATTGAATATCTTGGCAGATGCCAGTTTTGAGCAGCGAAATTTTATATGGAGGCATAACTGGCTGAGTTTAATTTATGGCACGAATGTTCACTCATTGGAGCAACTGATGGGCTTGTGTTTGAAGAATGCAGAGGAAGTGGTCATGTTCAAGGAACAAGTTTTAATGAACTTTTCCAATATCGAAAAATACTGCTTGGAGTTAGCCGAAGAGAGATTGTTCGACGAATTAAACGAATTCTTGAGATTTTGCTGCTCGCCTCATCCAGAGCAAGTACCTCATTTTAAGAAACAAATCTTAGAATCTTGTTTTTTGGGCGAAAATTCCAAAATTAATTATCATCTTTTACGAGATCTCCATCAACTAGATAAGTTTATCGGAGAAACATTCCAAGATGATAATTTAGCTGCTAATTTTAAAAAACAGATGGTCGTGTTGCCCACTAATGTAGAATTCATCCAAAGCGTTGTTCTAAATGGAGATCTCCGTCTGGTGAAAAATCTATTTAGTTTGTTCCTTTCGACAGAGCCTGATTTAAAATGGATGAAATGCCAGTTCTTAGATCTCTGTCGTAGTTCGTTATCTAGCGATAATTTTACCAAGTTTGAAACTCGCGAGTGGCAAGATTTTATCGGTTGGTGTGCCGGAAACGAACAAAAAGTAAAAGAATTTAAACGATCGATACGTTTAGACGATGTTTTTGAGACCGTATTGACCAGATGTTTCGAATTCCAAAGTATTACCCATTGTTGTAGTGCTACAAAGTGCGATAACGATATGAGTTTTTATAATTTGCTGAATAATTTTTTACTGTGGTATTTCGGTTGTGTTGAGGAAATCAATAGGTTTAAGTTGAATAAGATCGGAAGATATGACGAAATAAGAATATTGACGAGAATTTTTGCTGAGGGAAGCGAGTGTTTTATTGATAGTTTGCTCCAGTGGTTTTTCAACTCCGATAATGAAGCAATAGAGAAATTTAAAACGACGTTTAAGAAATCGAGGAATTCATTTTATTATTGAGTTGTGACTTTTGTGTTAAGTTGGTAGCATGTACCAAAGATCAAAACTATGTTCTGCCTTTGCCTATCTAATTTACTCGGAATCGATGGGGTAACTGAACATCTCGTGCTTGTTCATTGTTCTTGACATCATAGGTACAGAAGTTTCAAAAGTTTTGAAAATTATTGAAAAAACTTACATATGTACAAGGCAGGTACATAGGTACCTATCTAAACAGTCTGAAAACTTTTTGTTACTAGATAAATCTAAATCGAAAGAACATGTGCAAGCACATCAACAGCCAAAATTTCAGCGATCAAAGTACATTTTTCGAATTTTTGTGAATTTTTAAACATCGAATTTGGGCTAAAAATGTACCAAAAAAATCAAAATTTCACCTAATTGACTTAGAGAGCTGAAATTTTGTTTGTACCCTATTTCTGATCCTAATTAAAACATGCTGAATCGAATAAAGGGCACATACAAAATTTCAGCTTTCTTGGTCAATTTTTCAAAATTTTGTTTTTTTTTGTAAAATTTTCAACTCAGATGTGATTTTCAAAAATTCACCAAAAATCAAAAAATGGTCTTTAGCTTCTGAAATTTTGTCTTGTGATGTATTTTTTGCGTGATCTTTCGTTTTAGCGGTGTTTGGTCCAGAAAAATTTTCGCTGTTGGGATACCTCTCTTGTTAATCCTGATTAATCCTTTATTTAATATGGGATTATTGTTCTCAGTAAATGTACATATTTTTCGATGATGTCATGGTATCATCTCCAAAATTGAAGGAGGTGATTAGTAATTTTTAGTAGGTACCTAACACTTCTGTCTCTTGCTCTTTCAGTTTTTTTTTGTGTTTTCGAATAGACAGAGGAGAAATGTAGGTACTGAATAAGACTGTGAGGTGCAATTTTAATCATATGTACCCTCATTTGTGAATTATACCTACGTGTTCATTTTATAAGATTTAAAAATATTTATGTTCATTTTTTAGATTATCTACTTTTCCATTTTATAATTACTTGTTGTAAGTATGTACTATGTACCTACATATCTATGTGAATACCTATCTAGGTATAATGTGAATTCGCGCAGTTCGTTTTTAGATTTTTTTGTTTTAATTTATCAAGCAACTGATTTATTTTAGTAGCATAAGTATTTATTTACGTCTTTGTTTTGATCACTTTCTACTCGTAGTTCAATTGGTTTACCTATACATGTTTTGATTTAATTACCTATTTTAAACTTTGACGTTCTCATATGTTGGAAACAAAATGCCAGACAGTAATATGTATTTCTCTCTCATATTTGATGTGATAATTTTTATTTTAAGTAGAAGAAATTTTATTTATTCTCACTAACTATGTAAACAAGTAATGACTTTATGTTGATCTCAAAAAATATAGACGCAATTTTCTGTATTTCTTCTTTTTTGTTGTTGTAATATTTCATATTGAGACGGGGTCAACTCGTATGCTTTTGGTTTTTTTTGTGTCGAGTGTTGAAAAGGAAACCCATAATTCTTTATCATCCATTGTCTTGAAATCGTTTGCGAAATACTTTTCAATATTCAATTGATTTCTTGCGGGAAATTCTACGTTTTTTGATTTAAAACATAAGTCATTTAGGACTTACATACCTATTTGTATTTTGTTCCTATTTTTCAATCTGGATCGAGATTTTTTTCAACATTTTTTTTTTTTAGGAATGGTGAAAAGGATGTTCTGCACAGGTAGGTACCTAACTTCGTTTTTATCAAACGTAATAAAATTTCTGATTTTTTTGATGAACTAAAATATCCCCTTTTTCCCAACCTGAGCAACTAGAAAATAGTGGTGGGAGCAATGTTGAAAAAAAAAATCAAAATTGAGATATTTGTAGCATGGCATGGCTAACAATTTAGAACCTATCAAACTCAACAAAGTCATCAAAACCAATTTTTCATTGTTTCTCCTTCTCTATAGTTCTTATAATGATGAACGAGAAGTAGGTATTCAAAACTGTACAATCGTTTTGATTTTCAACTTATCAGTTCCTCATAAATTTCATCATGTGAAAAGTGGTTCAAATTATTCGATCTAATCAAATTCTATATTTTATGGATTTTTTGTTTTTAGGTTACGATTGTTCTCTTCTGCATTTTGAATTGTGGTTTTTCAGTTTGAATTTTTTTCCAGTTCATCGTCAATAAATTCGGGTAAGTGATTTCAATAATAAAATGTCCAACAAGTAGACTACCTACTGTATGATCTACTGATAATGAACGAGTCCTGTATGCATGTAAGTAGTACTAAAATGAAAATCATAAAAGTGCTGAACAAAGTCTTGCATTTTTCAGCCAAAATTCTTTGAAAATTCATTTCTTCAACTTACGTCTACGGTTTACTGAATTTGAAAATGGCAAAATGGCAGTCTGATTTAATTTAATACCCGAAATAAATAACCAGAATTTGTATATTTTCTGTTGAAAAATCCGATTATGGCAGGCGAGGAGAGAAGATGAATCAGAAAAGCACAAATGTAGAGAGAGCATTTTTAAGGGCATTGTAATAAAATGAAAATTTCATTTTAATGAAAATACTGTGAGCAGACGTTCTCTAATTGGGCAATCTTTATCCGGAAAACAATGTACCTATCTTGCGATATACTTAACGGTCGCGGTGTAGATACATTACAAAAAATTTGTAGGTAGGGTTACTAGGGTGTATACCCCCCCCCCCCACACCCAAAAAATCAGAGTATTTTGTGCAAATTCAGCGAAGAGCTTCATATTGATTTGAAAAATACTCAAAGAAAATAATAAAATTTAGCTCCAGAGGTGCTTTTGAAGGGGAAATGTGAGCCTAGAAGAAGGGGTATTTTTGAAGTCCTGTTTTTTTCCTCTTACCCTTACACAGCCTGTTTTAAGTGAAAATAGTTCATTTTCGAGTGAAAGTGTTTGCGATTCTGCGTCGATCTATGCTATACCTACTTGAAAAAAACTTATTTTTGGATAAATTCGTATTTTGAACATTTTTTCTTCTCAATTTGTATTTCACATCAGTCACACCAAAATAACGAAAAATATCATTTCTGAAGCTGGGGAAAATTTTAGGACGCAGTGGTGTCAATTTTGTGTCAATTTTGCCAACATTAAAAAACTTAGAAAAATGACCAACAGTTTATGGAAATTTTTCAATTTCTCAAAGTTACTAAAATTTACCAAAAAATTGGCACCACGTGTTCTAAAAAATTCCCCTATTTTCAGAAATGATATACAAAATTTTGGCAGGTACCTCTACCTACTCCCTACATATTGTACGTGATTCGAAATATTTGGAAAACAAATTTTTCAAAATCGGCAATACTTATTATAGATCGACATAGAATCTCAAATACTTCCATCTGGGACTGGGTCACTTTTCTTAACACAGATTTGTGTTGAGGTTAGACCGCTAGAGTAAAAAAAACACGATTTTGTTTGAAAATTCCCCTTTTTGAAGACCTATTATAAGTGCGACATATAGCGAAGAAAAAATTTGTAAAACACGAAGACCACGAAGTTATCCAAAAAGAAGTGATTAGCAAATTTTCACTTGCTCAGTAGAACCCTGGAAGTAGGTAAACTTGGATTTTGATGGCAATCGCCAATCGTAGGTATAGGAGTCTTAACCAACCTATTGTTATTGTACGTAGTACGTAAGTACATTGGAATCAAAGAGGGAATTCTCGAAAGCAAATTAGAAAAATTCGTTATATTCTTTAGGTAGATATTTAGAATTTACTGAATTTAGACTTGATTTTGCGATGGACTGAAAGAGTTTGAGCGGGAGGGGGCTGAAAAGGTCATAAAAGTCAAAATAAGTATCGAATGATACTCGATAGGAAATCAATTGTACATAAAATCGTTACCTTATTTGGAAAAGGTCGTAATTACAAAAAAGTTTTTTTCGAGGAAAACGCATTTGAAGTTTTTAGAAAGCTATCTTACATTAATTATAGTCGAGTCACTTTCAGTACCTAATAAATTTTATCAACTTTGTGATCATTCTTGTATGGATTTCTGGAAGAAATGCATATTATTATGCTAGAGCGAATATTCAATTTTTTATTTGAGAAAATATGAAGGAGTATGCATGTACTTATAATACTCTTAGTAAGAAAAGGTCCTATTATGCGTACTCTACGTATGTAGTCTGTAGAGAAAAAATGAAAAATTAATGCTTAGTATTTTATTAAATTTATTACTTAAAACACCATTTCGAACAAAATTTTACATTTGTATGTAAAAAATATTGATAAAATATTATCTACAAGTTGAAAAAATAGAAAAAATGAGCTAAATAACGTTAAGTATCTGGTTCTTCAAACTCACCATTTCGGTTCGTTACCCAGTTCGCTTCATCTTTCACCAGCTTGCTGCTCGGTAGCTTTTCATAATAAGCCGAATACTTCTGAGGGATTATCTTATCATTGACCATATCCATTCTACATCCTTTTTTTTTTGGCAACTGAAATTGGCAGCTGTGCAGTGTGCATTGTATTTTGTATGTATGCTGTTTTCTTCAGAACAAAACGATCAGTAGTAGCTTCAGAATCACCAGATTTACATTTTCTACGAGGTGTCTGAGAAACATTCAGTTGCAAAAATTCACTTGTACTTGAAAAATACAAAATTTTCGGAGAGTCTTGAATAAACCGTAACCATTTAATCTTCAACCAATCAACGTTCTTATTTTCAACATCCTTTTTCAGATTAATCATGACTTTTTCAGTCGAAGCACGGATGTTATAAAAATCGGAGTAGCTGCTGAAAATTTTCATTTTTCACGATGAAGTGGGTGTTGGCAGCATTGATCAATGTGTTTTGATTTGGCGCAGCGCTGCCATCGCACATTTTGTCACGAAAATTCTCGCTAAGAATGCTCGACATTACTGGGAACCCTGTACCTATGCAAAAAGCAGCCTCTTAGATTGGAGCAATGCGAGTTGATTATGTAAAAACTATTTTTCGTGTTTTATTAACCTCTGAAAACGTTGTCTTCTTGTCTTGTCACACCGCTCACCCACCACATTGATCTAGGCGGCTGAAATCCGTCATGTAGTAATTAATTACATATGGAGGGTAGAATTTGTGTCTCTTGGAGGTTTAGATTTTTTAACCCTTTCTCATCCTTATGCAGCCTCGAAAATGTGGATTTTCGATTTTCACGTTTTTTCGATGGTTTTTGATTTTACATCGGGCCTGAAACCTTCCCAAATTGAATTGAAGCGTGGTTTTCCAAAACGCATTAAGTCCGTTTTTTTCAAAATTGATTTTTTCGCGCCATTTGGTTAGTGATGTCAGGACACATCATCTGAGACGCATACCTACCTAAAATACCTATTTTATCCATGTTCTTTCCAGCTTTTTGTGAAATTGTTGAAATGCGCTTGATTTTCCAAAACGCATTAAGTCCATGTTTTTTAACGCTTGTAGAATCGCTTGTTCCCATACGAACTGATTTTTAAAATTTTATAGTATGTTGTATATGTGCATCCTTAGGAAGTATCGCCACAAAAATTTTCAACCCCCTCCCCCATATTTACCCCTCAAAAATGACGTTTTCAGTTTTTTAACTTATTTTATGGTATTTAACAATGACGATTGCGAGGTACATTTTAGAAACAACTTTTTTGGACGTATTTTTGACCCCATACCTTTTTCGAAATTTTTGCGGTGGTGCGCCATGTTAGAAAATTGGGAAATGTGTGTGGGGGGGGGGGTGAAATGGGAATTTTGGGGAAAATGACTATTAACGAGTAGGGTGTCGTTTTCTTATGATTCGATATCGCTGAGCAGGAATATGACGTTAGATTTTGTTTTACACCCCCACAGCCCCTCCGGAGCCCTCAGCCCTCACCTCAATTTTCACTATTTTGGGAATGAAGTTACTTTGATGACGTTGGTGTCGTTGTCTTATAATTCGATACCATTGAGCACGAATATGGCGTCAAATTTTCTCCTACACTGAAACTGCCCCTCCGGAGCCCTCAGCCCCCTCCTGAATTTCTATTCATTTTTGAAATAAAGTTATGTACTTTGATGAATTTGGTGTCGTTTTCGTTGTTTTCTTATGATTCGATACTCACTCAGCCCTCTCTTAAATTTCCACCATTTTCAAAATTAAGCTGCTTTTACAACATGGAATCTTTTTCATACGAATTTCGCGCTCAGCAGTATCGAATCACAAGAAAACGACATCAATATCATCAACGTAATTCGAAAATATAAGGCAAAAACTTTCAAAAAATCACAATAGTGAAATACAAACATAATTTTTGATAAGAGGTTTTGAATTGAATGGTAATATGCAAGCTGGAAAAGAGAAAAGGCAGAAAAATGTACTTTTCGCGTGGTGTTTTTTTTTAATTCTTCAATTTGTGCACTCGCGATTGAAAATAAACAGTAATTAGTAGGAACCATTTTGTTGGAAATTGATTTTCCTACAAGATGGTACTTTCATTTTTATAATTATCTTATACTGTTACCTCATAATTTTCCTGAATGAATGCTCATTTTTCAACATAAAACGTCTAGTGGTTTTCCAAAATAACGCATTAAGTCCATGTTTTTCAACACTTGTTGAATCTCTTGTGCAACATTCAACTCAACACCGCGTGTTGGTTCATATCAAGCTATACCTAAACTTCAATGTTAGGTTGGTTGGATACTCAAAATAAGCCCTCTAATGAAATGGGAGTATGTTTTATGCTTTTTCTCGGAACTTACTTTTGGGACTTAATGCGTTTTGGAAAACCACGCTTCAATTGTAGAAGGAACGGGGAGAAGAGACACCATCGTTCTGATGAAATTTCTTAATTAGTTTACTGAACTTTGGAATGACTTTTTTCAGTATTGTATTTGTTGGGTGGGTAAATAAATATTTCCTGGAGATGAGCCTCAAAGAACCTAAGACTTTGAAATATTAGGTACCTATTGAAAATTTTGGGAAAGCGTAACACTTCTGAGTTCCGTGTTGTTGGAAAGGGAGTGAAAAATCTTCCGTCCAGCTCGAGACCGAAACGTCTTGACTCTTGAAAGGTTGAAACAGTCGTCAAATTCGTCATCAATAATTTGTATTAGGTACTTATTGCTAGGTCGTAAGTACGAATTTTTGTTTTTGATCAGAAAAAGAAACCATCCTTCTTGTAGGTAGAAGTAAATTTGCGTGGAATTCCGAATTGTACCCGCCTAAAGCAAAAACACGTACTTATGTAGTATGCTAGTATGTACTATGTAGCCTGTAGGTGGAATGATCAAAGGACAATTTTGGATCTCTTTTCTCTGGTAAACCTGTTTTTCCCTGATCGAGTTGTTGGCGAGCTGACAACGCTGTATGCTGTATGTATCGCTTCCTTTGTGTTGAGTTGAGGTTCAGGAATTTTCCGAGAATTCTCTTTGTTGATGGAAACGAATTTGGTGGTAGAGTTCTCTCGCCCTTCTCCGCTTCTTTGTTTCAAACCCTGTAATATCATCTTACATACACAGCTAAATTTCACACTCACACATATGTAGTAGTCTGCTGTGCGCACGCTATAGTGCGCAATTATTGTCTTTTTGGGGTCCGGTTCAAATACATCGTTTCCAGTTCGTCGTATCTTTCTACTTTTTCTTTTATTTTTCTATTTCTAGTTTCTTTGTCCTTGTCGATAGTATAGTCGAGTCGTATCTTTTGTGAGTCAGCGTATGCCTCTTGTCTTGTCTCCACTACACTCGCTTATCGCTTTGGTCGTGATGGTATGGTATTTCCTTTGTGTTCGAACCCGGCCGGTCGGGATATTGCGTTTTAGTTTTAGTTTAGTTCAGCTTCGCTTTATATGTAGTTGTAGTGTTCCTGTGTTCGCCTGATCGACGGTTAGTCGTTAGTAAGTCGTTAGTCTTTGTTCTTGAATTGGTGTGTTTAGTTTTGAGTAGCATCAAGTCGTCGCGTTTTGCAGTCTCAAGGTTGTAATTGCATCACCTTTCGAAAATCTGCTATTTCGCGTGTAATTTAGTCGCAATTACATTCGTGTGCCTGTTCTATCGTATATTTTTCGGTTTAATTTAAATAATCATCCCTTTCGGTATCTCGCCGCGGATCGGTAATCGAAGGAATAACTATTCAGAAACACCGTACCTCAAGATGGCCGCCCGCATCATCCGGTAAGGGTAATTTAGTTTTTACTGTGTTTTAACAGCTTATTAAATAGTTTCAAATAATATGAATTCTGCTACCTATAATACTCGCATTTTAGTACCTACCCATATTGTATTTCTAGAATATGTTTGGAATTTTACTTTCTGTTTGAGATCTATTTTGAAGGTGGGAGGTCCAATAGTCATGTGAAGTGAGGTCAGTGCCCTTGAAAATCACTCTAAACTAAACTGAAGTTTCGATTTTTTCATTTGCGAAATTCTGGGATTTTCTTTAATTAATGAAGTAGTAATTGGCTCCACAGCCGATTTTTTTTACTAGGCTGTTATGAGTGTTATGTAAATCTACCAGCTTTTCGAGTTGAATGATCATGCTATTTATAGTGTGCTAAAAATTTCAGTATTAGTGTTCATCACGTACTGTCGGTATCTCTGTTGGTACTTACTATATTGCATCCCTTATTTTTTAACCGATGTTTGAATGTATTTCGAAGTATTGGTTGTGGAAATTTTAAAACTAACTCAAAATCAGTTCTAACAAATTTTAAGCTAATATTTTCTAATTACCTATTCTTGGAACTGAGAAATGAGTAACAATTGACATGAGTGGGGTAAGATTGAATGAAAAAGATTACTTTCAACATCGTTCAATTGATTCATTATGTATAGAAAATTATTCATTTCATTTGAAATAATACTGCATAACTAATCGACATCAGAAGTAAAACTCCTTATTTTTTGGACACCCTGTACTCGTGGTTGTCGATAGAACGAAAAGAGCAGTTTGCAACTGGAACATTTACGAAATGCTGTAAAATTGCAGCATATTCATTCTTCTTTGAACTTATCTTGATCATTCTTTCTTTACTTTAAATGCTACATTACATTATAAAAATTCCATAAAACGCAAAAAAATTGATCAAACTGATACGTTTAAAGTACGATTACGCAACGTTTTAGTTTTTACGCTCTCCTGAACATTTTACGTTTTGGTCGATTTGGGGGGTTTCTTTATGGTAGGCGATGGTAGGTCACATTTAGTTTTTCTGCGATGAGCCTAATTCGGAAACTAAAGGTACCGGGGTGTAGGATTTTGGTAAATTCAATGTTTTGAACATGAATTCTGGCATAATTTTTTGAGTCGAACAATATAAGAGTTCTCTTACAAAATTGCTTATCTCTGAAACTAAAGGTGCTACGGGCAACAAGGCAAACTTTTGTCAATTTTGATTTTGAAGGTAAATTTTTGTGTAATTTTTCAAAACTACATGTTTTGCTCGTCTTGAAAAGTTACACTAGAATTTACTAACTACCTTCGAAATTGACAGAAGTTCAACTTTTTAAAATTCTGAAAAAACTTGCTACAAAAAAATTATTTTTTTTTTCAAAATATCATTGCCCCTTTTTGCCCTTAGCGTCATTAGTTTCAAAAATAGGCAATTTTGTCAGAGAACCTTTATCAGGTTCGTCTCCAAAAATTGTGTCAGAATTCTAGTTCAGAAATGAATTTCTGAAGATCCGTATACCCCTGTCCCTTCAATTTCTAGACCACGATCGGCTGAAATTCCTTCTGATCGGTGACTAATCACTTCTCTCCCTTCCCTCATTAAAAAATTTGCGATGAAAGAACGATGGATGGATGATTATGAATTATTGAAGACTCGGAAGTTTTCTTTTCTGGGATTGTGGCAACCTGGCAACTACTGTAGTCTAAAAATATTTCATCAGTGAGCCGAATCGTTACGAGTCTAGCCGAACGTTACCGATATTAGTGCTCGGCCGGCTTGTCTTCGTTGCTGTAGTGGAGTAGTGCCTCGCCTCGTGTTTGCATAATTCATTTCATCATTTCATTACGATTACGAATTGTGATCGCTTATCGTGTTTATTTTGTTCGTATGTTCGTAAGCTCAAAGCTGTGCAAGTCGAGTCGGATCATGAAATTTCGAACAATTATTGTTTGTGCGTTGTAGATTACTTGATGAATCTTTTTGTGCGTTATTCGAGTCCGGTTATTTGTGGTAAAGTGAAAACGTATTCGGTTATTTAAAGCTAATAAGTAGTAAATTGCGCGATGTAAATATTTCGTCATTCGTCATCCTTCGGTGCCGGTACTGCCGGTCAGTAAATTTCGTGTAGTTCGTGTTCGTGTTATCATTGCGTCTTCGAGCTGGTCAGCCGGTATTGTATGAAACTGGAAGTGTTTCGATTCGAATTTAGAGCGTAAGCCTGTGTCACACCAGTCCCTGTAATTATTCGACGAAATTCCAGAACTGACTTTTCCTCGATCGGTGAGTTTTTTTACCATTCATTTTTATTAGTTTTAGTATTGGTATTGCTGTAGAAATTAATGTTGTTTGCTTTGGTGTGTATTGCATGCTAGAACACAAATGTAGATAATAGTATCCCAAACAAAAGAACATCTGCAAGAACTACATCTTCCTCTGATGAAGCTATTCACACTGTTCCAAAAATAGTACTAGTAATATTGTTCGAGTGAACGCTGATAAGATTTTTCTCCGTATTTTGAAACTGAAACGTATTGTACGTACGGTTTCAACTTGTATACATATGTGCTTATGGGAAGCCAGCGAGTGGCGGCAGCATGTAACATTTTATGAGGTTTCAGTTTCCAACTGGCTACACTCCCTTATCACTTTTGAGAGAATTGTTAGTCTCGCTTTCTGCCACTAGTCGGAAATAGGCATATCAGACTCACGAAAGCATTGTCTAAATTTGCATCTAGCTATAATGTAGCTCACCGATTTTGTGTTGTGTGAGTTTAGAAATGAGGTAAATAAGGCTACCTGGAAAAAAAAATCTTGCCTTGCATAATTTTTTGAAAAATTCTAATGAGAGTCAGAATGGTATCTCAAGTCCACTAAATTTAAAAAATATGTGCTGCATAGAGCTTTGGCATCACCTGGATTACTAATTAGGTAGTTGGCCATGTGGCCCCAGTAACCATTACAATATCACCAGCTCGAAACTAAAATGAATACGTTGGTTATTATTTTTCAAGTTTTCAGGAGTCCAATACAATGTAAGGATTTTGTCGCAATTTTTTAGAATTTCTTGAAAGTCAGATCAAATATTGCAAAATCAAATAATAAAACCTTTAAACATTGTAAATTAATCCATTTGTTTAAAATTTTTTAAAAGTTTGATATACAGATTATTAAAATAGCAGAGAAATACAGAGTGGCCAAAAAGTTGATTTTCACATTTCGAAAAGTTTTAGATTTTTCAAAAAAAAAAAAAAAAAAAAAAAAAAAATAATGACATTATAACGATTGGAAATTTAATTCTCTAGAATTTTGATTACATCGTGAAGCATGTGGAGTTAATAATACTTACTTCATGAGTACCAGATGGCAGATAGATAACGCTGAAAATTCTCAACGAATAAGATATTCAATATCGTGGAGCATAATATCATATTGTAGAGTAATGCTTTCGGAGTAACAGATATGCTGCTACCTACGGAGTACATAGATAAAAGATTTACTCAAAGTCCAAAACACGAACCCTCATGTTTAGATAATTCACATCATTTCATAACGGCTAATGTTACGATTCAAAATCCAACATTGCTATTAATAATAATAATTAAGTAAGCTAACGGCGAAAAAAATGAACTACTGAACAGTCTGTATCATTGATAATGTTCATACAATCACATTGTACGCTACGGTAATGTGCGAATGAGTCATCATACTTGATAGATAGGAGCTCACATCGAACTATGTACCTGACGCATCATTATGTTCTGTTCATCCACTAGTTTTCAAGGTCAGCATTTTAGTACCGAGGGTTAACTTTTTCGTGAATGAATTCGCCACGAAATAAAAATGGAAACAAAAAATTATATTCCCTCATCCCTCTACGAATACCACATAATAAAGAAACAAAAAAATCAGATACATATAGCGCATTAACACACAAATTTATTGTTTAAAAATGAATACAAAGGAAAATTAACATTAGTCTAGGAGCATGAAATTAAAAAAATGAAAACAAAAAAATGAAAAATTCACATAGCACATTCACAGTTTTCAAACAGTTACTTAAAAAAATAGAAACAAAAAATATTATTTTCTCCTTAGGAATTTAGCACAGGAAATCAATAATAATAAGTTTAAGTTTTTCAAAACTAATTGAAATAATAAAAAAAAACAAATAAACCAATTCTCCTTTTGAATTTGGCATAGGAAATTAATGAATAGTATCACAGCCCAATTTTCAGTTGAGCTCCCGCAGTAAAATTTTGAATCAAATTCTAACAATCAAAGACCGCTACCCCCGACGCTCAGGTTTTTCCCACGACGTTATCGTGAGAAAATTTCGATCCATGCGCTTAACCAGAGGAGACGTTTTATTTTCCCTTTCAACTAAATTTTTCATATTTTATTTTTCAAAGATTATTTTAATTCTTTATTTTCGATGATAATTTGAGTAATCCTTGAAAGCTGTTATATGAGCCCTCGTGAAGCCTTCTATGTCCAAATTCGTTGAGATATTTGACTTTGAAGTTGAAATTCAACTTTGAAGGAATGGGTGGGAGAAAAACGTATTTGAAGTTTTGGTTGAAATTTTTTCACCTCAAATGTAAATATCTACGAATTTCACGAATTTATGCTTCATTACACCAAACCGATAAGGTTGTACCTTGTAAAGCATTTTCAAGTTTTGAAGAAAAAAATCCAACGGCAACTTTATAATTATGATTACCTAATTACAATTAATTATAAATTGCTGAGTTACAAAATTACAATGAGGAACAACTTCTGCAAAAATATTACGACTAATTTAGTAAATTATTCTTAATTAAGTTCTGGCATCATTTTTTCAGTTCTTAAAAATTACAGGAGCAAAATACGTTTTCAAGTTCAAGAGCCGAAATCGATTTTCGAACATGGAGGTCGGTAGTACTTTGAAAAATGAGCAAAATTAAGTACCTATCAAGACTTTTTGCCTAACCTGCAAATTGAAGGCGATACAAGTGATTTTCAATTTCAAAAAATCGCGATGAAAAAAATAAGTACATACGTAAATAAACAGGTATTAGGTAGTAGGTACTACGTCAAAAAATAAACAAATTTTGTTATGATCATTTTTTTTTCTTATTCTAAAATTTGGAAAGTTTTTGAAACTCAACAATTTTCAATTTGCTGAAAATTTCATTAAATTTACAATTTTTGAGCTTCGAAAAATCTACATTTTAGAGTAGGAAAAAAATGATCATAACAAAATTTGATTATTTTTTAACGTGGTAGTTATTCATTTCCGCATCTGTTTTTATCATCGCGATTTTTTGAAATGAAAAATCATTTGTAGACCCTTCAATTTGCAAGCTAGGCAAAAAGTCAAAATATCTAGGTAGATTTGTTCATTTCTAATGAGGTTGCAACTTTTGGTACTAAAAATACTGATAACTTATAACTAAACTCACAACGTGTAATTATAGCTAAACAAACTTAAGTTTACAACGTACCAACGCCGAACGATATTATAAGAATGGGCGAAATGATTCATCAACCTGACAATGTATTGGATTATATAGAAAAATTTCGAATTATTGCATATTTCACGCTCTTTCATGAAATGTTAACAGAAAAATTCTACGTGCAGTAATTTCGGAGATAGGTATTGAATTTCAAAGTTTGTGATCAGTTATCAGTTGAATTGATTTGGCGATGCTCTGGATAAAATCGATCAGCAGATCGCAGAAAATTACAATGCTGCTTGTAAAACATTAAAAATGAAAGGATTCTCCGATGTTTGTAATTATTATATTTCACGATGAAGTACAATTCCAAAGAATGTTACTTTCTGCACCACTGTTTCCGATGTCAGTAGACTTACTCAGTGTGGTAGATGATCAATTTATAGATTTACTTATAAACGAAGTATGTGAGAACGTTTTTCAAAATGAGAGTTTAATTATTGATTGATTTTTCAATACTTACGTCATATTTCAGTGTAAAAAAAGTAGAATAAATGTTGAGTAACAGTTCAGTGTTATCTTTTGCTTTATTTGACAGAAACAAACAACATTAAAAAATAGAAAAGAATAGAAAACGTACAAAATTAATAAATTGGAAACTGTCATCAAACATTATTTAGCAGATCAAAACTAGATAATGCAGGAATCACTACAATATTATAATATCTGTAACATCATTCTTAAACTAAACTAGCCTTTGTATAATGAAAAGTTAAAAACGCTCATCATATAGGATAGAACTTGATAAATTAACCAATGCACAAATCACTGTAATTATATCTTCGATATCTTGAACTAAATCGGTGTCTACTTTGTCACGTAATATTTAAAAACTCTTTATTCGGCCAATAAATCTTTCAATGTGAACTCGCGCGCGGGCAATATTCCTTGTTTCCGCACATTCTTCTGGGGAAAATTGACTGCTCGATATCTTTTTTCTTTAATTCAGCCTCTGTTTGAAATCCTTTATCAACCATGACGCTGTCCTTAGGTTCCAAATTGCTTGCTTTTAGAGTTATTTCTCTTACAAAGAGAGCCCACAGGACCAGCCTGGGGTATTGAGTCATTATTGATAGTTTAAAAGAATGTACAGTGGGTATACACCCCACGCTGATATTGCATTTTACAGTTTTAATGTCAAATATTCTTCAACAATTCACAATCACTCACGAGGCACATACTTAACAACGAACATCAAATATATAATTCAAAATTATGTAACTCCTGTTTCACACTGAAATATAAAACTCATTTTCTGTTTCTGCCTCCGGCTACATTGTAGGGTTCAGCTCTGTTATTATTTCTCATTTTGAAACGCTCAAACGAATAAACGATTAAAGCACTTCAGTAGTTATGAAGTGATGATATTTTGTAGTACGAGGAACTGTAGGTGCGCTTAGAAACCAAGAACTCTGCCCAGTTGTGTATGCTGGGATGAATGATACTCCATCTTCGGTACAAACTATAATAGGAATAATCGATTTTTTTCCTGCGAAGCGTTGATGGCAATTTCAGCTATATCTTTCCAGCAATAGGCTGATGTCGATAGTTTTCGTTTAGAAAGACCGAAATACATGTCAGGGACAAATTTGGTATGGCCAACGGGCATGAACGATATTTTGTATAGGTATGTTATTAAAATTTAGTTGAATGGGAAAATGAAAGAAGTTTCTTGTGCGAGGGCACGAGTCAAAATTTTCCCACGACAACACCGTGGGAAAAAACCTGAGCGTCGGGGAAGCGATTTTTGAAAATTTTAATTTGAACTTCACTTGCGTAACGCTTTTGTAATAAAATCGCTGCTAAAAATCCTCATATCTGAGTCTCACAAAGCGATATTAACGAGGTGGTTTTAATTTCAGATCGTTCGAGGTTTCGAGCAGTCGGAAAAAAAATTCATGCTGCCCGTCTGAAGGTACCTCATCGACAGCTCGAAATGAACGATAATTACCAGCTCGATTGGACTATGAATACTCTGATTTTTATTTCAAATGCTCCAGAGTTGAAAAAACTGGCATCTTTTCGCCTTGCTTTGGTCGTTTGGCGAAATGAAATCATCAATCATTCATTGAGCAGTAAGATACCTTCGTCGAGCCAAATAATAGAGAAATTTTACTCCGAGAATGTCTCGAAGACACTACCCTGCGTACAAGATTTGATTTCCGAAAGTATTCGGCACATTAGGAAAGAATTGAAGAATTGGATGTGTAATCCTTGCGACAGTCTGGATCGTAACGCTTTCATAAAAAACGACGATACTTGGGCTAAATATTTCGACGAATTGGTTTGGAATGTCGAGTTCACTATTGATTATCTGAAAACATGTGAAAATCTACTCCGAAGTGATCGCGTATATGATGAAGAAAAGTTCACCCTAGCTTGTTCGTATTGTATGGAAGATCATATCCAAGATCTTTGGCAGCGTGTGGAACAATCTCTCGATCCGGATGGTCTGAGCAGATCTGCTCATCCGTGGCCATTGCTTTATTGGATCGATCGCATGAGAAATCAAGCTCTTTGTCAAAATATTTCGGATACTTTCGACGAAGACGATATGATACTCCATATGCCTCTTAATCGATGGACTACCGAATACTTTTGGCCATGTTTGAGTTCAAATGGTCAGGTCAGCTGTATTTCCTCGGCTTTATCGGATAAAGATTCGATCAGTTTGAAACACTGTCTTCGCAAACTAGACGAATTTCATTTAGAGTTAGTTGTACGAGATAAGGGCCCAGATATTGTAGAATTCTTCATCGAAAATGTCGAATGCCAACCCTTAGTCATTCCATTTTGGAACCGTGTCAAAAAAATATTCCAGGAACATCAGTTCCTCGAATTGGTTAGATGGATGTTGATATCTGAGGTTGGAGGCTTGTATTGTCATCTTTTAAACGAGGATGAGGTATCATTGTGTGAAAAAATTTGGACCAATGCTCCAGATCATTTGATAAATCACGTTTTGAATTGTTTCGCCATTAATGGTTTGACCTATGTGCGTGCTAGGTGTAGTGTACGGTCTTATCGTAATTTGAGATTGTTGGATATGGTATTATCGAAAGCGAGTTCGCAGCAAAGAATTGAAATTTGGAGAAAAAGTTGGTTGACGTTTTCCATGCATGCGAAATATTCCGATATGAACAAATTGTTGGAATTATGCTTGGAGGACTTGAATGAAAGGAACGAGTTTAAACGACTATTCTCGACGAGATTCGATGATATCAAAGACTATTGCTTTTCTTTACTCGATGCGATGGATTTAAAAAAATTAGATGAATTTTTGGCGGTTTTTTCTGCGGATCTCGATGCAAAAATGATCCTGAAACAACGTCTCATGAGGTCTTATTTCTTAGAAACATATTCCGGCTGCAGCAACGTGTATTTTAGGAATATAGACGAGTTTGTGGCTTTCATAGATGAATCTTTCTCTAATCCAGAGACTAGGGAGCGCTTTAAAAAAGACATGATGATGTCTCGCGTTTATTTTGATCGTTTATTAGAGTATCTCTATGATGGAGATTTCGATACGATTAAATCACTCTCTTCCGCGTGCTTGTCAAACGAGCAAGATCTAGTGGAATGGAAGGAGGAATTCAAGCACACTTGTCAGCATTGTCTGAATTCGGGTTGTTTTCGAACATTTGACTCGTTGCTGTGGCAGGATTTCATGATATGGTGCTTGGGCAGTGCGGAAAAAGTGGAAGAATTTAAGAAATCGTTGATTGCAGATGAGATTTTCGACGTGTTTCTCGAAAGATGCGAGAGTAAAAGAGAAGCTAGACAAATGCATAAGATTTTTGATGGTTTTTTGAGGTGGAAGTTTGCGAGTGAAGATGAAGTGGTTGCGTTTAAAGAGGTTTTTACGCGGGCGAACCCGAATGATGATGAAATTCATAGATTGTTGTTTGGTAGGAAACGAAGACGTGAAGATTGAATCGGTTTAATTTTTAATTATCGATGGTAATGTGTGGTGAAAACAGATGAATAGAGCTATTCCTTACTTTGAATGAACGACAAAAAATTGACATTCGCGTTCGAAATTTACATACATACAAAAAAAAACTACATACAAACCCGGCGATCGCGGCGCTTCGTTAGTAATTAAACCGGATAGATTGTTCATTGATGTTATTTATGTATCATAATGTACAAAATTTAGATATAATTTTACCCATTTTAATAAAGACATTTTTTTGATCAAATTAGATCGCCATGTTATTTATCAAATTTGATCAAACTACATTGATTCATTTATACCTAAACATCGTGTAGCTAATTGTAAAAAAATTCATATTCAAAAAAACTAACAACAAAAAATTCTCTCAATCAATTCTTTTCGCGTTTTAATTCACCTATTCGCTGGGTGTAAAGTTGGCGTTGATCTCTTTTTCAGAGGCCATCTGCCATCCTTTTGTTTTGCACTGCACGGATTGCACGAAATTTATAATGACTATTTTACCTCGCTGATCTAATGATTCACATTTTGATAGTCATTTTTTCACTCCCTTGAGCCTTGGGCGGAATTCCAGTTAGTGTTACATTAATCAATCCCGTAGTATTAAAGACTGATTCTACCCTTCTTTTCATAGACATTTGCGAATTTTCTGAATCATTATCATTGCTAGATTATTACAATAGTCATATTATATTTCAGTTGATTTGATCAAACTGAGTGAGATTGAAAAATACAGGTATATTATTTGATCTAAGTTTATCAAACTAGGTATAAGACTGAAAAATGCACTTTCATCACATTTCATCTAAATTGATCAAATAAAATAAGGGTGAAAAATACAAGTATGCCATGTTTTATCCGATTTGATCAAAGTAAGTTAGGTTAAAAAACGCCGGTACATCAAATTTGATCTTACTAGATTAACCATAATTAATATTATCAAGTTATGTCATAGTTGATCTAACTTGATCATTGATCAAAATAGTTGAGCTTGAAAAACACAGTTGCATCATGTTTTATCGAATTTAGATCAATCTAGGTAAAATTGAAAAGTTCGGTTGTATCATATTTGATCTAATTTCATCGAACTAGATGAGGTCTGAAGACGTAGTTTTATCACCTTCGATCCAAGTTTATCAAATTAGGTAAGGTTAATGAACATAGTTTCATCATATTTGATCCAATTTGATCGAACATTGGTTAGTTCAATTGAAATTGTGTTATCACATAAGACCAAAATTTATCAAACAATGCTGAGCCGATGTAACTTGGATCTGCGATGATGAAATTTTGTCGAATTGTATCAAGATTTTCATCAAAATTGATCAACTTCGATCAAATCATGTCAAGTTTCGGGCGGAAATGCGATAATGTCCCAAAACAGAATTTTACAGTACTGATGGGTGCTTGCTTATGCTGAAGAGGTCAGAGCAGTGGGACCGAAACGGTTTCGGGATTGAAATATTTTCGTTTGGGGGATTGGATTCGTTTCGGGATTCGATCTTCAAATTTTCATTTCGGTTTCGGGATTCGTTTCGGGATTGAAAAAATTGTTTCGGTTCCGGGTTGAATCGGTTTCGATTCCGGGATTTTCATTTGAACTTTGAAAAAAAAAATAGAAAAATTAGAAATGAAAATGAACAGCAATTCTAAGCCTAAATTGACTGATTGATCATGCAAGGGATCTAAAAATGGGGCGTTCTGACATGAAGAATTTGTACCACGAATAGTGTTGAAATATTACAATCACGACTTTGTAGCTGTAGGCTGTACACATTTGTGTAATATCTACAGTCACTTCCAAATACATATATTCACTTTTATTTACAGTTTTGAGGTTTCCAACAGAAATTTCAAAACTAAAAATAAAACAAAATATATTCGGCAGTGACTGTCTGTATATTTACCTTCAATCTTGTTCCACAAATGGAACTGCTGGTTTTTTGAATAACATGTTCGCGTCTAGGTTCATCTTCCGAATCAGATCCGCCACTAAAAACGATGATTGCTTCATTCTTTTCTATTTCACACTGGCAGACCATATCATTTTCAGCATCGAGTAGGAAATGTTCTCCAACTTCTTTTTTCTGAGAACGTGGCATCTATTGCATACAATGAGAGATTATAACAACATTCAATTAATTTATTATTTAATATTTAATATGCAAAGTGAAATTAAAAGCAGTGCTTCAAACTACAGTACAAAACAAAGTAGATCCATGCAGAATGAATTGCAGATACATGTACCTACAGTAATGACGGAAGGTTTTCCTTTTCAAAGTGAGAACACACATTACAATAACTACTACGATTTTGACGTTGAAAACCGGAAACCCCCAATACACACAGTGACAGAATGCGCATGCAATGTATGTTCTTATCAGACTTTTTCTATCATTCCTAAAAAATTTAGAGATTGGAGAATACTCATAAAAGATCGCCAACAACTGTAAATTAACCTCTTTATGACGATGTGATGCTTTGTACCATAGTAATGAATACGTAAATAATGTGCATTAATTATTTAATACGCCACCCATGCATCAGTGGGTTTAGTTGATTTACTTACATAGTGATGAGAAACACGATGAAACAGCCATAATCTCTGACATTTATAGCATCGTCCATCATGTTGGTCTCAGTGGATAGAGTAGGGTTGACGGCTGATTGGCCATGGACCTTTGAGGCTTTGACCTATAATCTAGATTTCTATTTTCTTTAGAATATAATAACATGGAAAACAAAACACAAAAGCAACATTGAAAGCATTTCACACAAAGCAAAGGCAAGGCAAGGCACAGGGTATATAATTGGAAAATAAAAGTGCGTCTATATCGTATATCCATACTTACTGTTCAGTGTTTTTAATTTTATTCATTCATTCCATATGAAATTTGCGGATTGCGGAAGTAAAAATTAAAATTGAAAAAGGTGAAGTTGAGGTTGAGTTGATGGTTGAGTGCTGAAAACTTGAAAAGAAACCCGCCAAAGCCGGGAACATCGATTTTATTGGTATTTTAAACTTGAGTCAAACAGCCAGCAGTCAAAAATCGAATCAGGGGAAAAATTGAGAGTCGAAAACCCGAAACCGAAACGGTTTTGTTTCGGTTCCGGGATTATTTCGGTTCAAAATGATATCGATTTCGGGATTAGGAGAAATAGCGGTTTCAGTTTTGGGATTGGATTTGAATCGGGATTTAATCGGTTCCGGTTTCGGGATCGTTTCGGTCCCACAGCTCTGCAAGAGGTAAATCTAATTTCATGAGTGCGAAATGAATTGTAGATTCATCGCAATTAAAAACTCTGCTTGGATCTTTGAAGACTTTCAATTTTTTTTTTATTGCATTGGATTATTTGATCAGAAAATCGAGTGTTTCTGGGGTAACTTGAGCTTTTTTCTCATTTGTGGTTCATTTGTGCGAAAACTGATTATAAGAAGTCAATTCACTGATTCAGGAATAGAGAAATCCATTTGTAACCCGGTCAATCATCATTTATAAAAGAAGTTTTAATTTTCAAATTTGGTATAAATTTTTGTTCACCATCACACACAGAATTTCATGAGTTATACGAATCAATCTGTCCCTTTTGGGGGGGATTTCTGTTTCTTTTGTTTTCATCAATTACGTTCTCGACCTGATGAAACTGATGGCCCACGACCCGTTTGAAACATGACGTAAGCTGACTAGTATGAGATCTGTGGAATCGATAAAATCCATCTTCATTATCCCCGTATTCGTATAACATATTCACTCTATTGAATTGAGCTTTCATTTAACGCTTCGGTGATGATGAAACGTTGCAAAATCTTGAGGTTTGAATCTCGACGAGCGATATTAACGAGATGATTTTAATTTCAGATCGTTCGAGGTTTCACGCAGTCACCGCTGTATCGTCTTTGACCGTTCGACATGAACGATAACGATCAGCTTGATTGGAACAGCTGTCTAATTTTCCAGCCAGATGTTCCTAAACTGGAAACTTTGGCATCTTCTCGCTTTGCTTTAAGCTTCTGGCGAAACGAAATCATCAATGATTCTTTAGAAGGAACCCCAACCCAATCTACTCGTAATCAGAAAGTGGAAAAATTCTGCGCTGAGAACTTATCATCGATACCGCCTCGTATACTAGACTTGATTTCGAATAGTATTCAGCTAATAGGACACGAATTATGGACTTGGTTGTATAATAACGAAGATCGTGTCAATCGTCGCGAATTCATGAAAAAGCGCGATACTTGGGCTAAATATTTCGACGACTTGGTTTGGAATGTTAGTTATAGCATCGATTGCCCAAAAACCTGCGTGAATCTGCTGAGAAGTAATCGTGTATCTGACGAAGAGAAATTTACCTTAGCTTGTTCATATTGTTTGCAAGAACATATAGAAGGTCTTTGGGAGCGAGTACGGAATGTTGTAGACTATAAAGAGATTCCATGCGGTCCTCCGGATTCATGGTTGTTAAGTTACTGGATCGATCGCATGCGTGATCAAGAGTTCAGTCAACGAATCTCGAAGAATTATTTCGACGAAAACGATTTGGTATGGATGGAGAACGAGCCCTTAAATAGATTCGCTACCGAATACTTCTGGCCATATTTGAGTTTCGAATGTCAAACAGAGTATGTTTTACTTGTTATTAGAAATAGGAATCCAATTTTGAAATACCTGCTCCCAAAATTGAACGATTTTCAGTTACAGACGGTTGTAGCAAAAGAGGGCTATAATATCTTGCAATGTTTCATTGAGTTTGAAAAATGTCGGCATTTGGCCATTCCCTTTTGGAATCATTTTAAAAATATGTTTCAGGAGTACCATTTTTTAAATTTGGTTGGATGGATGTTGAGATGTGAAGTTGGAGAATCGAACGGTCATGTTTTATGCGAACATGAGGTATCGTTGTGTAAACAAATTTGGAACAGTGCTCCGGATCGATTGAAAAAATTCGTTTTTAGACAGTTGGGAATTTCTTATTTAGCTTATAATATGCGTATTTTAGGAACTCACATACGGCCGAATTGTAGTGTGAGCGTGTTGAAAATGGTGTTATCGGAGGCAAGTTCGGAACAAAGGAGTTCTTTATGGAGGCAGTACTGGTTGAAATTTTCCGAGCGTACCAGATATTCTGATATGAACGAGTTGTTGGAATTATGTTTAGAAGATGTGGATCGGAGAAACGAGTTTAAACGAGAATTCGCGACTAGTTTGCGTGAAATTCGAACATACTGCTTTTCTTTACTCGATAATATGGAATTAGATAGATTGGACGAGTTCTTGAGGGGTTTTTCAATCGACCACGATGCGAAAATGGCTTTGAAGCAACGTCTTGTGAGCTTGTATTTCTTTGATCCCTTCTTCAAGTACAATAATCTGTTTTTTCAACGTGTGAATGAGCTCCTGGTATTCCTTGACGAAACTTTTCCCGACCTGCAGACCAGCGAAGAATTTAAAAGAAAGTTTCAAGATTCGTGTTATTATTGTTTGAGTTCCGGCTCGTTTCCTAAATTTGACGCGTCGCATTGGCAAGATTTGATGATGTGGTGTTTGGGCAGTGCCGAAAAAGTGGTAAAATTCAAAAGATCCTTAGATGCGAGACGAGTAGCTTACGCGTTGATCAGGAGATATTGTGATGGAGAGGTTTTGTACAATCTTCATTTGATGAATAATAGTTTTTTGAGATGGAAGTTTGCGAGTGAGGATGATGTGGTGGCATTTAAACAGTCGTCAACGGACGCGAACCCGGATAATGACGATCTCTATTTGTTATTATTTGCAATGTTCAGAAAGCGACCGTGCGAACGCAGTGATAGGGTATCGACAAGTAGGAAAAAATCGCGAGGGACGCGAAAAAGTCGCAAGTCCAGGATTTGGTTGCGAAAGTCGCGAAAAAGTATATTATTTCAATGTAGACTAAAAAGAAAATAATGTATAAGTTGCTCTGCAAATGTGTTATGATTACTTTCTATGATAAAATAACTGAATAAGGCTGAGCTGTGACAATTAATTTATAATGAAGTTTTTGATAATGTGCATACAATATTGTACTGCGATATATCCGAATAGAATTAATTTCATTTGAGTTTGTGTGATTTTTTTTGTGAATACTTATAATTGAATGGGGGGGGGGGAGATGAAATTGATGGAAATGTACTGCGCATAGCTAATTGAAGAACAAAGTATATATAAGTTGTGTACTCTAAAAAAAAACCAATATACTCGTATATAAATTGAGTTGTAAGTACACCTACAAAAATAAGGGAATTATATTTTTTATTCTGTCCATTCTTCTTGACGAAAAAATATGAAAATATTGAAAAAAATAATTTAAAAAAATTCATATACCTAGGTATTTTTTTCTCTCTATATTAAAAAATCAAAACCCGTCAAACAACTTCTGGACGAGAGCGAACGACTCGGAAGTCGGAGATGTGTTAGAAAAGCGTTTACAAGACGTTTACAAGACGCTGTATGTTTGTGGTAGTGAGAGCCGAAATTCACCGAAAATGTTCGAGTGGTGGAATTGCAACGTGACGTGTATTAACATAGTACTGTGCAGTAAGGAACAGGAGAAAGGAGAACGGACAGTGTAGGTGATGAAAGAAGGTAGAGGGACAAGGAGAGCGGGAAAGCAGTACATACATATATTGAAAGAACTGGTCTGGTTCAAGTACAGGAGAGAAGGATAGATGAAGGGAGGATGCGGATATCACTAGATCGCCGAAGTACGTCCTGCTATTTTTTGATGGGAGGGGGGGATATGGTTGCGAATTTTCGTAGTTCCCGCGTTATAACGAATTCGTTCTGCGGTGCCACCGTGGGCAAGAATCCATCGACGCTCAAAAAATGTTATGTGACTTCAATCATCCTGAGGCATCGGTTAGATTTAGTTTTGAGATTTTAAACTTTCAGGATTTTATTAAATTCAACTGTATATTATCGTTATTATGACTGGTTGATTTTTTTGTGAGTTGAAGGAGCCAATTGCTTCGGAAAACTCGAAATTTACGGATTTTGAAAAAATCATGGGCTTAATAGATCTTTAGACCCTAAATAAAAAAGAGTGAGTTTTAATTTCAGTTGTTTAAGGTAGTTTTCAGATTCTACTGACTTTTTTACATAAACAAATTTCCCTGATTTTTGATTTTCAAAGTTTCAAGTGCGTACGACTAATTTTTCTTTTTAATGTTTGATATTCGAAAAATTCAATTTGAACTTCGAGTGAACACAGTTCCGCGTGTTTTTTTCGCAAAACAATAGTATGTTGCTACGAATTCTTGAAGTACACAGTGGGCCACATACCCCCCCAAAAACGGCGATAATTAGGATTCAACCCTCATCGATGTGAAATATGTCAATAAGTATGTTTTCGAGGTCGTAGAATTCGAATATGCACTTATTTTTTTGTAGGAGTGGGGGTGAGGCGTGGGGAGCGAGAAAATTTTAAATTTTGCTTATATTATCGTGTAATATATCGTTTAATATGTTTTCGAGGTCGCAGAGTTCAAATCTGGAGTTAGTTTTTTGGTAGAGGTGGGGGGTGAGCCGTGGGGAGGGAAAAATTTCAAATTTTGCATTAATTATTCTGTAATATGTCGATTGATATGTTTTCGAGGTCGTAGAGTTCGAATCTGGAGTTAGTTTTGCAGTAGAGGTTGGGAGATGAGGGGTGGGAGGTGGAAAGTCCCAAATTTACTTTTTGATGTCTCTCTATATTAAAAAATCAAAACCCGTCAAATAAAACAACTTCTGGAGGAGAGCGAACGACTCGGAAGTCGGAGATGTGTTAGTAAGGCGTTTACAAGACGTTTACAAGATGATGTATGTTTGTGGTAGTGAGAGTTGAAATACACTGAAAATGTTCGAGTGGTGGAATTGCAAGGTGACGTGTACTAACATAGTACTGTGTTTGTAGTGGTGAGCCTTACATTCAAGCATGTTAGGCTGTTAGAGCTGACGTCACAACGTAATGCACTGATTTTTTTTGTTTTTATAAAGGAAGAAAAAAAAATGTAAGGAAAGTAAAATTCTCTACAAAATTAGGTATGTTTGAAAGTGCAATAGAAAACAAGATTTTAAAGCTCAAGTACAAAAAAATATGAAATATCAATTTTTTCCAGAAGTTTTCTTCTATCACGCAGATAACATTTAAACCCACCCTACTTTGTACAGAAACTTTACTTCGCAATGCTATATATTTAATTTCATCTTACATAGATTTTGCTTTAGTTGTTGAAAGAAAAAAACTACGCTTCTTTACCGTCACATGGCAACCATTTAAATGAGGGAGGTTTTCTGAAAAATACATATAGGCTATAGGCGCCTAAGAGGGGTGAAATGGTCCCCGAAAACGTTCGAGTTGATATTAGCATGGAAGGTAGGTACCATTGAGAAACTTCCGCGTGGAAAGTTTCAGATCCACACCCCTTCCCCTTTTTGGGGAACCCCACTTTTCTGAAACTTCAATAATACCGTTTCTCAGACCCATTTCAACAGATTTTGAAAATTTTTCAGTACGTTATGTATATCTTTATAAGGTTTCCCCACAAAAATTTTCAACCCCCTCCCCTCATTATTTAACCCTCAAGATGGCGTTTTTTTTTTCATTTTTTTATGCATATCAAGAATCAAGATTGCGAGGTACAGTTTTAGAAACGCGTTTTTTGGATGTAATTTTGACCCCCAAACGTCATGTACTTTTTTCGACATTTTTTCAATGGCGCGGCGTGCTGAAAAGTTGGAAAAATGTGTCTTAAGGGGGGGGGGGGGTGTGAAATGGGAATTTTGGCAAATATAAATATCAATGAGTAGGGTGTCGTTTTCTTATGATTCGGTACCGCTGGGCACGAATATGACGTCAGATTTTGTTTTACACTCACACAGCCCCTCCGGAGCCCTAAGCCCCCCTCAATTTTTAATATTTGAAAAATAAACTTACTTTGATTTCATCATCACTTGGCAGAAAATTTTTAGAAATTCATATTTAAAAAAAAATGATAAGAAGAAAAAAAAGAATAAATGGGAAGTACAAAAATTGTTATTTAAAATGTGAAAAAACAAATCATTTCCTCTTAAAAATAGGTACTTCAATATTTTTCAGAAGGGAGTGTCTCAAATTTTGTTTCATGATTAAAAAAATAGAAGAAGTTAGTAGACTACAAAGTGTCAAACAAACAGGACGTCATGTAAAAAAGAGGAAAACAGCAGAACTTTCTGGAGTGAAGGACAACTTTTTCAAATATTTTAAACGTTGGGAATCAAATGAAACCGAAATTAATCACTTTTCAGTCTTTACTGAGAAATTGTTATGGAATAAAATTAAAAACGGCTCAAATGATTCGATTTTCTGACTTCGAGGAGGTGAGTTGAGTTGATAGCGTTTTTATCAGTTTATTCATTAATAGCGACCTCTGGCGTGTATTTTGATATGTCACATGCTTTTTTCTTCACGCATATTTCGCGAATTTGCTCGGTGAGCATATGCTCATAACATCACTAAGGCTGATGGCTTCCCAGGGGCTATGTGAGTGTAGCAGAAAATCTGACGTCATTTTCGTGCTCAGCGGTATCGAATCATAAGAAAACGAGACTAAAATCATCAAAGTAAGTTTATTTTTAAAAAAATTAAAAATTGAGGGGGGCTTAGGGCTCCGGAGGGGCTGTGTGAGTGTAAAACAAAATCTGACGTCATATTCGTGCCCAGCGGTACCGAATCATAAGAAAACGACACCCTACTCATTGATATTTATATTTGCCAAAATTCCCATTTCACACCCCCCCCCCCCTTAAGACACATTTTTCCAACTTTTCAGCACGCCGCGCCATTGAAAAAATGTCGAAAAAAGTACATGACGTTTGGGGGTCAAAATTACATCCAAAAAACGCGTTTCTAAAACTGTACCTCGCAATCTTGATTCTTGATATGCATAAAAAAATGAAAAAAAAAACGCCATCTTGAGGGTTAAATAATGAGGGGAGGGGGTTGAAAATTTTTGTGGGGATACCTAATAAAGATATACATAACGTACTGAAAAATTTTCAAAATCTGTTGAAATGGGTCTGAGAAACGTGTTATTAAAAAAAAATACAATTTAAACGAAATTTTGAGTGAGAACATAGGTGTTTGAGGTAAGGAAAATAATCTACGTAAAATTCTCTACAAGATGGAGTAGCTTAAAAAGTTATCCATGCGATAGAAAAAAAGTTATAAAAACTAAAATTTGTAAAACTCTTGGAAAAAATTGTTTTTAGTATTTAAAATAAGTACATATCTACCTACAAATTTACTCGACATGTTGAATAAGGACATACCTGTTTGGGGTATGGAAGACGATCAAGGCTAAGTTCTGAACAAGATAGAGTTAAGTTAGAAAGTTATCAGTGCAATAGAAAACAAGATTTTAAAGCTCAAGTATCAAAAAATATGAAATATCAATTTTTTCCAGAAGTTTTCTTTTATTACGCAGATAGGAATGGTTGACGGGCCATGAGGGGGGTTTGGGGGGCGGAGCCCCCCAAGCGAAGTTCCGAGGGCGCAGCCCGAGGAACGAGTCGGGGGTTGGGCCGCGAAGCGGCCAGGGGGCGGAGCCCCCTAGTTTTGAAAAAAATCGTACACTTAGGTATTTCAACTTGAAAAAAAACACAAAAAAAAATGAAAAAATAGTTAATCATGACTGAAAAACAACAATATTTAAAGGTCATCATTATCACTGCCTGAGTGGATGAGATCTGGAAAAAAAAAGAAAAAAATGAAATTACCTACTTAGGTATTTGATAATACTAATACTGAAATTCATTGTTAATTACATTTTTTTCAAAGTATTGATAGGTCACATGACAGTTTTTCAGAATCCGAAAAATCAATCATGACCCAATTTTAAAATTCAAAATTCGTCGAAAGTGTTCAAAATACATTTTCGTTGAAATAATTGAATTTTTAGAGAAATTTTAGCACATTTTTGGGGGTCGTGTGACACTTTTTTCAAAAATCCCAAATCACCCAATTTTGGAGTTTATAATTCGTCGAAATATTTCAGTATCTTGCAAAATTTTAACCCAATAAAACTTTTTTTCTTCTAGTTTTTGTCTTTAAAAAAACACACACATACATTCGTAAAAAGTATTTGGATTTTATGCGAAATTTTTACCCGCTTTAATGGGTAGCATGACGTTTTTTCAAAAATAGGTACCGAAAAATACGTTTTCGATTAAATTTGATAGTTTTTAAATCAGTTGTCGGGTAAGTTGGTGTTTGAAAACATTCTCTGCTCAAATATTTGGCAGTTATTGGTACCTAAACATCTAAAAGTATCATTTTTGAAACTGAAGAAATATTTTGAAATACAATGGTGCCACAGTTTTGTGACATTATTGCCAATTTCAAAAAATAAAATGAAATTCCTGGGCTTTTCTCGATTTTTTTAAAAATTGTCATTATTAATGAACAGAATATTCTTACCACTGTATCCCAGAATACTTCTGCTGTTTCAAAAATGATACATTTGGATGTTTTTGCATAATTGATGTGAAGTATCTGAGAAAAAAGTATTTCGAAAACACAAATTTACCCCAAAATAAGTGATTTGCAAATTTTCAAATCTCTCAATAGGACTTCGAAAGTGGTATTGGATTTTAATGCTCTTGAAAAGATACAAGTAGCTACTTCTGGCTTTGAAATTGCAAAACAACTCGAGACTCGAGTTATATCACAAATTAATTCGCATCAATCGAAAGCTTCATAATATTGAGCTTCGGATATTAAGTAAAAATAATAATAGCCAATATGCGACTTTACATAGTGATTTATATTTTGAAATGACCTCGAGCTCGGGGACTATTTTTGCGAAAATCTAATTTGTAACTGGTGGTAAATCTCGAGAGCTATTTGAATCAATTTTAAATTACCATCGAATTCTTTTATATACAATCGTTTACAACGTATAGGGCGAAATGGTTAAATTTCCAAGTAATTTTAATGGGTGTCTTTATCTCACGCAGCAACCAAAACCTGCAAACGATCGAAAGTATAACGTATCTATCAAAATCGTAACTGAGCCTCTAAAAAAAATGAACTGGATGAAAATTTTTCGTCGCAATAGCGGCAAAAAACGTTCACCTGAAGTCAAAGTCGAAGGCAAAGGTGAACCGTCTCGTTTACAAAACACACTAACCGCAGAGGCTGATACCAAATCGGCTGATTCGCCAAAACCAAGACAAAGAGAGGATAGCGATGGATCGGATTCTGGTTCCGGTTTCGCACCGGCAACTGGTTGGGCGAGCGAAAAAGATGCATCAACGACGAAATCTACGACAACCACAACACCAGCTGTGACACCTCGATTTGATCAAAGCATGGATGCTGAAAGTCGAGAACAAGAGACAGCTCTGCTACAAGCTTGGCGTAGAAATACCAAGCCGAGAATGTTACCGATACCGAGCGATTATCCGGATTACATGAAAGAGCAGCCCAAGCTGCCTTTTACCGAAACCGAAACTTACGTAATGCGTAAGAAATTCAACTTGAAGAGAATCGAATCGTACGGTGCGCCACCTTTTGAGATGAATAAACAATTGATACGGCCTGGACCTAAACCGAGGCTCAATAAATCGTACGAGTTACGTAGAGGTTACGTTAACAAAGAACCGATTCTATCGCAACGTTTTGAACGACACTTCGACGTTTATCGTAAAGCTCCTTTTAAAACTAGTAAATTAAAATCATCGACCAAGTAAAATACTACTTGGTTTTTGGTATCTACGTGAAAATTTAAATTAAATGGTAAATATTAAGTATAAGGAATAAACTGAGTAACTTTGATTGATGAATCAAATTTTGTTTTGGTTTGTGTATTTTTTTTTGTTCCGTTTATTCCCGGGGCTCATCGGGTTCTTCTTCTCTTGAGACTGGCCCCATGGCAACGACGTCAAAGCACTCCTCCTCTACAAATGCAGGGGGTAATTGCTGAACAAAGAAAATACCATTGATAAAAAATTTAAATTTTCACTGCCTCGGATAATTATCCTGAAAATTATCAGCAATGGAAAAATTTTCTATCTAACGATCTAAATTGTCACAAAAGAATATACTCACTAAATTTCCCGCTCCCCTCTTATGTGCCCTGGCAGCCCCCGCCAGCATTAGATAGATGCTGCCTACACCAAGACGGCCACTGATTCATCCTTTCAAATGGGTATTCAGGAGCTGCCTACAAAATATTGCACGTTTGACGTTAAGTATTTACCACCAGTGTTTCTGTAGAATTTGAACGCCGCTGCTCGATGATCTAAATGTCAGCGATGACGAGAATGAAATGAATGGTAAAAATGAAAATCAGGGGTGGTCAGGCAAACAAGACTTAAAAATAAACTTAATCAGCTAACTTTCCAATTTTGTTGCGTTCGTTTTAATTTTACATCAGTTTTTCTTTTTCTAGAGAATTGACTGTTTACATTACGCGATATTATCATTAAAGAAACGATTTACCTTTTGAGAAAATAAATTAAATTAAAAAAAAAAATGAAATGAAAATAGTCAACAGACGAAAAGAAATAAATGAATAAAAGCTGGCAGTGCCAAAGCAATAGAAACGTTAACAAAAATAAAATTGAAAAAAAATAACAACAGAAGAAGCGTAATGACTGTTTCAAATTGAGATTTCAGATGACACTTTTTATTTCTATAACAACAAATTCACATTCAAATTGTAATTTGTAATACTTGAGTAATTAATTCGATCATTTTATAAAAAGAATTCGGAAGAAGGATAAAACTAAGTAGGTAGGTACCTGATAAAAATATGTACCTAACAAGTAACAATACAATACATCAAATCAAATTAACGAGAAAAAGTATTCATTCTCTCTTGAGCTCGGCTGATGAATTCGTCCATGAGGATATCAATATTTATATTGTTTGCGATGTCCCTATGAATATGTAAAATACTCAAATGATTCAGTCTCACGAGTAGATGAGTCGTTATGAGAACTGCTAATTGATTTGATTGATAAGGTTCGACGCCCATAGATCATCGAATTATGATAGATGAGGATGACAAATGTTCAAAACTTGACAGATCGGTCGGTTACACAATCTGTGCGACAGAAATGAAAATTCAATTTTTTTTTTATTAATTGAAATTATATCAACAACTAAGTTTCAGATTGTATTCGTATTCGTATTCGTATTCGTATAACTGAAATAAATATGTATTAATTTTTAAATTTGAGGGATTTTGATTTGTTTTGAAATTAGCATACAAAAAACAGGGTTATGTTTTGAAATTTTCGCTGGCGAAAATCTTGGCTAGGTGCAAGCGCACGCTTGCAACTGGACTTCCGCCGGCCCTGGAAGGTTCTGCCTGGTATTTCTCGTGGTTTTATGCCTTTATTATCATGCGTGTTCAATTTCCAATTACCATATTCGACGAGTTGATTGTGTTACCTTTTTATCTGTATTTATGCCAAAAAAAAGTAAATATAAATAAATATGTGTTCGAGTCGAGTTTGTTCTTTTCACAAATATAATATTCGGATATGTGGTTGTAAAATGTGCTTTTAAAATTACGAGTATAAAACTTATTTTCATGGTATCATAACAAGGATAGAAATTACATATCACAGTTCTCTGTAAAAAGGTATAAAATCTTAAAAAATAGAAGAAGGATAGATGGACAGGAACAACATCTTAAAATATAATTCTCGACAAATAGTAGACGAGTTTAAACAGTAAGAGATTACACAGTAAAAAATTCAGTGAGTTGTAGTCTTGGTAAAAATAATTTAAAAAAATTAAATTCTTTGATTTGAGATATAATGGGGTAAAAAACTTTATTGTGATCAATTGCGTTTCTCCCGTAATTGATATCGTTACGGAGCACGTAAGTGTTGGTGGGTTGAGATACGCATGAGTATTATTCCTGCAAAATTGCAGTATTTGATTATACATCGTACATATTTTGGTGTAGGGAAATAAGTTGAGTTGGGATAATAGAGTAGTGAAACTGTACTTACATATCTACGATTAAAGATGAAAAATTTACACCGGGGATGAAATAAATTGGAGCTAGATCCTCAGCTAACGACCTTAAACGCTTTTTTACACTTTGAAAGCACTTTTTATTTTATTAACGTACGCAAAATCGCAATCAAAAGCTACAAGTTGTTGAAAGAAAGCTTGGAATTTGGAAAAACACTTCTTATCACCGGCAACTTTGTTGTTTATTTTGGTGAAAAAGGAGCGCCTTCGTGATTTCGAGGTAATAGTACTATGGGGCAGATTAGGCATAATGCGGATATAACAATTTATGCATTAAGTTTTTTTAAAAAAATAATTATATAATTTTTGAATTTTTGATTTAAAAAATTATAATTTTAACAACGCACAACTATACCTAAGTAAAAATAATAATAAACATTTTAATTCAATTAGTCCTTGAGAGTTTTTTTCAAAATAAATCTATTTCTGTTCTCAAAATGTTGCTTTTTCTATTTGAACGTTCTACTTAAAATACGAGTGTTAAACCATAATTGAGAAACAAAAATTAAGATAACTATAAATAAAAATAATAATGAAAACTCTGTACATAATTGATACAAAAAAATGAGATATAAAATTTCATTTCAATATAAATGTACTGAACTAGGTATTAATTTTTTTGCATTTTTTTAAGCATATCAATTTCTGCGTTTAAACGCGCTTTTTCAATTTGTATATTATTCAATTCATCTCTTGGCAAACGTTCAGAAATTCGTTTTCTGCATGTCGCAACATTTCTGAGCATGATATTTTACTGGGAGATGCTTATGGAGAAGATGAATAATTTCGCGAAAGGGACCTTAAATCGGTTGCTGTTGTAGGGAATGCAGTGAATTCAGAAATATTTGTCATGTTTTCAAGTTCTTGCGTTTCCAGGTACCAATCGCGTAGATTCTTCCACGTGATTAATATCTGCTTACATAAGTAGGTAACTTACAGAAATGTGGTCTGAGATTTGACAGGATGGCGGCTGTGTGTTTCAGTTCCATTCCACATCATTTCAATTAAAATTTACGCAATAAAAAAAATATATTAAAATTGAAAAAAAAAAATTAACAAAGGAAATTGATACTGAAAAAATATGAATTTATCATGTGGTAGCTAGTTATAATAATAACACGACAAAACACAAAACAAAAATTAATTCAAAATGGGTAGCTTAAGAAGAAAAGAAATAAGAGTACGAACGAGATGATAATTCTAAAAAAAATGAATCTAATGACGTTCTCTTTCTGTATATTTTGGGTTTGTTGCGTCGGGTCTGGTGCGTGTAGTGAATCTACCGACGTTTAGTACCGTGAAGTGAGCATTTTGTTGAACGTGGCCATGCATGAATCCGTCCATTTTCTATTGGAATAACAAAAGAGAGAAAAATATAGTCTTATGCACATTGTCATGACGTGAAAAAAATTGCATCTGAAGTAAGCAGCCCTGAAAAAACTGTAAAAAATGAAACTGGAAAGGCTACTTCTGAGAAAATTGAAGCTGAAGGTAGTGAAAAAACGACAATTTCGGAAGAAGATGTAGCTAGTAATTGTTCCTCTGATGTCTGTCTTCACGATCAATCTTTTCCATACTCCGTCTATCAGCTTTTCTTTAGTCGTCGGCATGAACATTGCCAAGTCTCCTTGTCAGTGTTATCAATGATGTTCAATTCGTAAGTGCCTTCATATAGACGACGCGAAGAATTTTTAATGAGCATTATTTCTCCAGCACTGAATTTGGATAAAAAATCTTGTTTCCATAATTTGCAGTAAATTCCTTCCGTTTTATCACATATCGTTATTTTCTGGTATTTGTTACCCGTTTCAGTTTCACTATCAGTATTATATTTACTACAATGCATACTGCTAAGATGTCCACAGTAGAATTTTTTAAAGCTCCGTTTCAATTCGCCCGAATACTCGATCCGCCGGCATATAGCTGTGTCCTGTAACTGGGAATATTATTTTTCATTATACATGCTACGAAAGTATAAGTTTTCCGCCCTCCGTGCATGCTACGAAAATGCTCCATGTTTACCCGGGTCGAAAATGAACATCTTTTAACTTTTAAAGCGCTCTGGAGGCGGAAAAAAGCATTCTACGGAAAAATGAAGTCGAGGAAAATTGTAGAGAATTAAATTTCCAATCGACATAATGTCTTCAGTTTTTTTCTAGGAGGCTTAGTAATTCGATATATTTACTATGCAAAAAAGGAGTCATACGTTCATCACTTTAACCAAAAACGGGCGTAAAACTTATTTTCGTAGCATGAATAATGAAAAATATCTTACAATGCAAGAAGCGACGTGAAGAATGTTTGGTCTCGTGCTTTAACTCACCTCGCCTTCGGCTCGGCGAGTAAAATTGCACTCGACCAAACATACTTCACTTTCGCTCCTTGTATTGTAATATACTATTACGTTTCTAGGGAGATAATCTACTACATTACCTCCCGCTCGCTAATCGCTCGGCGGACAAATTAGCGATTCTCTCCCTAAAAAACGTAAAATATTTTATGGAACTGGGGAGATAATGTGATTTTCAACCATTTTGAGTTACTTCCCTCGCTTCGCTCGGGAAATGAACCTCAAAATTCGTTGAAGATCACATTATCTCCCTAGTATACTATTACTTCGATTTCGTTAATGTGCTTTGAATCTGGAATGTCCTTTATAGAAATATTATCTGTTACTGTGGGATTTATAAAATTACTTCGATGCAATGCGACATCACAATGATTATGAACAATATTTTAAATTACTTGAGGGTAGTGCTTACCACTTGTTTCTTATATAAAGGATCCCCGAGAACTTTTTCTTTAAATTTTTCCATGTCTTCACAGCTTTTTAGGGGCAACTTTAAGATTGCCCTCATCGAGGTGAATCGGAGCTGCTTTCTTGGGCTTATTCTTTTGAAATTTTTTGAAACAGCCTTTTTCGTATTTGAACCGCGTGACTGGCATGTACACAATTATTTCACTCAAATTGTAATTCGGTAAGTTATAACTACGTCGCTAGCCGGGTCGTCTATCCCTGAGTACAGTAGTGTTATAACTACACTTTCAAGTTTTGGAGTCTAGAGAGGAATTTTTACGTGTCTGAGAGGTTGACTCACTACTGTGTCAGTCCATTCAGGAAAGTTATAGCGGATTTTTATTATGGAATTAATTGGAAAGTAAACATTGGCGTATACGCGTAATTATAAGGAAAAGTGGAGACAAATATCACGATATACACACACAACAAACAAAACAAATAAAAAATACAAGAACGTAAGTTGAATATGTGATACTTTTCCGCGTCAACGTTTTAATCTCCGTAAGATCTGAATCGCCACTGGCATCCAAACTACGTGAGGGATGAAACCCTCTGCCTCGGCTTTAATTGGAAGATTCCAATCATCTCCTGGTTTTATTTTGACTGCAAAAATTTTACATTATTAGTAATCACGTATCAGTTCAAACAATAATCTGCACTTGGTCTCTTAAATCAGAATACTGACTGTTGCGCCATTCTGTATATCTAGCTAGGTATAGGCTAAACACACCTCATTTATTCTAGCTTGTCCACAACTATAAGTAAATGTGGTACAAACGAAATTGAAAACAAATTTTAATTTTGATTGGGGAAGGGGAAAAACAGATTCAGTGACAATGAAGTTTTTACTTTTCAAGTATAAGGATTATTGCAAAGACTGAATGAATGAATTAATTGTTTATCTCTGGAGTGTTCTCACCCATAACTATTTCAGTTAGAGATGAAAATTAATCAAGTCATAAAGCTATCATAGCTGCTTGCAGTTTAGTTTTCACCACCATGATTAAAAGCAAATTATGCATGAAAACCAGACAAATCATATCAACATCGCAGATAATCAGCAAGATATACCACGTTTGAAACAGTTACCACATAAAATTAAGTAAAAAAATTTCCATTGACGAAAAATGCATAAAGTCAAATATTTTTTCAAGTACACAGGTTTGTAAAAGAAAATAATAAATAAAAATGAATATAACCGAAGCGTAAAAATACCTATATAAATATTGAATTAAAATAATGAAGCAATGACTCATGATGAATACAGAAAAATTAAAAAATAATAATAATATAGTTTTTTCGCTTGCGCAAAAACTATTAAAAAGATTCCTACGGAAATACAAGGAACAAAATTTATACTTTCAAAAATGAATTTTACATTTCTGATTAAAACTCACTTTTTATGGTACATATCACCATCCTTCTGAACAGCAGCCAATTTTTCCATCACTTGGTCAAACTTATCCGAAGATGTATTAACCTCAATAACTGAAATCTCATTCGCTGAAAACACAGACC
Organism: Planococcus citri; assembly: GCF_950023065.1. Taxonomy (NCBI): domain Eukaryota; kingdom Metazoa; phylum Arthropoda; class Insecta; order Hemiptera; family Pseudococcidae; genus Planococcus; species Planococcus citri. Next base: position 35,595,491 of record NC_088680.1, read on the forward strand.
TATTAACCAAATTAAGTGGAGACCCATCATTCGTTAGCACATCATCTAACGAAATTGAGATAATATTCCCATGGGAATATTATTGAAATTATCTGGTACTAACTGTGGGATTTCTATAATTACTTCGGATTTTTTGATGGTGGACGACAAATTTAAGTATATCTCCTATTCATTATGGAAGGATTTTTGTATGTACTATGGTTCAGCCTTGTACAGTACAAACTTCTTATTTTACCAAGGAACGCAATTTTATAAAAACACTGATAAAAATTAATTTCGGATTTCTTTTGAATTTCCATTCTAACAAGGAAGGCATTCTAGTCGATTGAAAATTTTTCGAAATCGTTTAGAAACAATTTCCAAGCTTTTTTGAACAGTTTTGAAACAATTTTAAAGCTTTTTTGAACAGTTTTGAAACCTTACGCAGATTTTCTTAATTTAAAATTCCATTAAATTTTACCTAATAAAAATACGAAACAAAATATATTTTCAATCAATTCAGCGAGTCATAAAGGTAGATATACATATAATCACCTATCTTTTTTATTTTGGGATGGGAATTGATTTTCACAAATAAACTAAAAATCAAAAAATACAAGAAGGCATTGTACGCAGTCTATGTAGCTATGTATAAATACTGTCATTAATTTTGAACGCGTGTAATACAAAAGCCAAATTTTAAAAACGTAAAAGATATATTCGAAAAGTAAGTAGATGAAAAAAGTTGCGATTTGACTGTACTTTGTTGCAATATGGCTGTAACATTATAGCAGGTCGAGGAGTTCAACAAAACAGGAAAGACGCGACACACAAAGAAGGATCCGTGTACGCCAAAGGCCAAAAAAAAATTGACCATAAATTTTTTTTTTTTTTTAATTTTTTTGAGTGCATCATTTTTTAAACTAAAATAATAATTCTGTGCTCGGGGATCGCCAAATTACTATTTTCATTCAAAAAAAATTAATGTACATGAAATTCATTGGTTATGATTACCTATGTCTTATCTATGTACATACATCATTAACAGGACTTGATGAACGATGATGAAAAGTTGTACCTAAATTAATGGACTCATATGAGTCATGTCATGATACATATTAAGTAATTAAATTTTATTCTCTTCTCAGAGTTACAATTTCAAGAAACGTATTGAATTATTGGAAAATATTAAGATCAGAAAAACTGAATTTATTCATTAAGTATATCAATTTCAGCGCTTAAACACGCTTTTTTAATTTGTACTCGTATAGTACATTGTATATTTAATTCATCTTGGCAATCGTTCAGAAATTTGTTTTCAGCATGTCGTTCGAGACGGACATTGAATTTGTTGTAGCGAATGCAGCGAATTCGGAAGTATTTGTCAAGTTTTCAAGTTCTTGTGTTTCCACGTACCTATCTGAGCAATATCTGCTTCAGTATCAATCGCGATATTATCAATGATGTTTAATTCAGAAGTGACTTCATGTACCTACAGGCGACGTGAAACATTTTTAATGTTCTCCAGCACTGAATTTGGATAAGAAATCTTGTTTCCATAATTTGCAGTCAATTCGTGCTTTTCTACGAGTATCGCATATCGTTATTTTCTGGTATTTGTTACTCTTTTCAGTTAAACTTACATTATTTACAGCAATGCATACTGCCAAAATGTCCACAGTAGAATTTTTTGTATCTGGAACGTCTTTTATTGAAATTATCTGGTACTGCGGGATTTCTATAATTGTTTCTGATTTTTTTATGGTGGAAGACGAATTCAAATGGATCTCCAATTCGTTATGGAAGGAATTTTCTACTATGGTTCCGCCTTGTACAGTACAAATTTCTTCTTATTTTACTAAGGGACGAAATTTTTTTAAAACATTGTCAAAAGCTGCAATGCGAATGTAATTTTTGTTGTCGTATAATTTGAAATAAAACATGGTTATCACTTCTTGAACACTCATTCATTCTGAGAACTATATACAACACATCGATATTAATTATTATTATGTATATGTAGGTACATATGTACAAAAGGCAATGTTGCCATATATAACTAGAAGTTTAGGGATATAACAGTTCTTTCCTTGCGTAATTAATCGAAAAGTTAATTGAATAATAGAATAAAATAGTAATTTAATTAATTTGAAATGTAATCTTTGAAGTGCCTCGGTGGTCCGCAGCGCCTTGTGGATGGCTGACATTGTCTTTGACTTTCAGAGCTTCCAATACGATACCCAATTTTTTTTCAATAAATTTACGGCATTCGTCGTTGAAATCTGCATCATCAACGCAGCTTAATGCTATATTTCAAGCTTCGTGGATTTATCATGATGAATTTCATTCGTACATATTTCATCTTTTTGAAACAATTTATAAACTTCCATCACAAAATATGCGGTTTCCGCATTTTCAACACATCCGGTACTTGCAAAATCTTCTGCTGGAATACTACGTCTAACTTTTTAAATATGCTTACACAAGTTCAGGTAAATCACACTGTCTGAACAAGTGGATTTAAATGTGTGAACAGCCTGAACACACACATGACATTCAATGCATCGCAAAATGCTTAGATCAGAAGAACGCCGGTTACTAAATTTTTCAATAATGTATTGTCGAGTTGGTTATGTGGCTGAGAACTTCCAGGAACGATCTTCAGATTCCAAGTTTTCTTCAGGATGCAATTTTTGAATCGTATCATTAGTCCAGGAAAATTAGATGAAAAAAAAGGGTCATTGGGAAAAGTGAGGTAGAAAGCTGAATTTTGGTATACAGGTCTATTTTTTGGTGCTGAACACGAATCCGATGAGTCCCCGGTCGTCCCTGGTGAGCTTTCTCCCCTATTGTGGATCTAAGCCCCCCAAAACCAGTTTTTTGCAATTTTCTCCCCCGCATTGCATTTTAGCGAAAAATGAGGTTAGACACAAGAATCTACGTCAAATTTCCGATCTAGTGACATATCAACTTTTCTTCTACCCTCAAGGGGGTTGGAACCACAACCATTCAAAAAAGGGGGGTTCCCTGAAAAATACAAAACGTCTATAGGCGCCTAAGAGGGGTGAAATGGTCCCCGACAGCGTTCGAGTTGATATTAGCATGAAAAGTGGGTACCATAGAGAAACCTCCGCGCAAAAAATTTTAGATCCACGCCCCCTCCCCTTTTTGCGGAACCCTCCTTTTTTGAAATTTCAGTATCACTTTCCTCAGCCCCATTTCAACCGATTTTGAAAATTTTTCTGGAGGTTATGTATATGCTTGATAGGTAACCCCACAAAAATTTTCAACCCCCTCCCCTCATATTTACCCCCCAAAATGGCGTTTTTTCATTTTTTTATGCCTATTAACAATCAAGATTGCGAAGTAAAATTTTGTAAACACGTTTTTTGGATGTATTTTTGGCCCCCAAACATCATATACTATATTAGAAATTTTTGCTTTGGTGCGCCGTGGTAAAAACTTGAAATAATGTATCGTAGGGGGGTGGGGGGTGAAATGGCAATTTTGAAAAAAAACAACTATCAATGAGTAGGGTATCGTTTTCATATGATTCGATACCGCTGAGCACGAATATGACCTCAGATTTTTGCTACACTCACCTACCCCTCTCCAAAGCCCCTCAGCCCCCTCAATTTTCACGATTTTCGAAATATAGTTATTTTGATGATGTTGGTGTAGTTTTCATATGATTCGACACCGCTGAGCACGAATACGACCTCCGATTTTTTGATACACTCACCTACCCCTCTCCAGAGCCCCTCAGCCCCCTCAATTTTCACGATTTTCGAAATAAAGTTATTTTGGTGATGTTGGTTTCATTGCTATGGGAAAATGACGTAAGTTCATTGTTATTGTACATAAAATTTCTCGTAGAATGAGCTACAGCACATGGCTCCCCCTCGAGGGGGGTGGACCCTTCAATTTTTTTCCACGCAGAAAACGTAACAATCTGTATGTGTACTGGACTGTATAGGTATGCGGAGCATATGTGGCATAGTAATTATTCATGATAACTGTAACTTGAGTATGTGGGTAATTCTCAGAAAAAGGTAAAATTCGTGTACATGGCAAATTTCTCAACGGTTTTAGCATGATTTTTTTTTTTTTTTATGGTCCATTCAAGAATGACCCCGCACACATTTCACACATGGTATTGAGGTTTTTAGACCCTCCTTTCATTGGTGTACATTTGATTTTATACCCCAAATGTCCTTCGACTTGGCTGTCACACATCATGTTTTTGAAAATGAATGTTATAAAGTGTCATGAACTTCATTTTTTTTTGGAAAAATTGACACATTCTCATTATCATAGAACATGAAGGTCTCTTATTGTGCAAATTGCAATTGCAATAAGTCTATAGGAAGCTCACAATTCACATTTGAAAACTGTCACACACTTTTTGCGCAAATTTTCGAGCAATTTTCAATTATTTTTGGTAGCTTCCCAATCCAACATTTTTTTCTGGCGAGTGGCTGCACTGGTTCACTGTCCTCATAAAAATGTTACCCCGCAATGTTTTTTTCAAAACCTACGCAATAGCTCGTTCTGATCGTACTTGTCTCTGAAAATATGATATTTCGCAAAATCGGTGTCCTTCGGCTTGCCTTTTTATTTACCCTGATGAACCCGCCAAAAACGATAATTGAGAAAGGGAAGTTATTCTACATGATAAGTACACATTCATTACGTGTTAAAAATCGAATAATGTCCAGTAGGTAACGCTAGAAACGAAAAAACGTTGAGATTGTCCTTCGGCTTGTCCAGCGCCCATTTGTCCTTCGACTTGGCCAAATTTCAGACAGCTGTACTTTTATCGCACTAGTCGGCATATTACACGATAATACAAGCAAAATTTTACATTTTCTCCCTCCCCACACTTCACCTCTACCCCTACCAAAAAAATAAGTCCAGATTCGAACTCTGCGGCCTGAAAAACATGAATCGACATATTACACGATAATATAAGCAAAATTTGACATTTTCCCCCTCCCCACGCCTCACCCTCCACCTCTACAAAAAAAATAACTCCAGATTCGAATTCTACGATCTTGAAAACATGTCAATCGACATATTACACATCGATGAGGGTCGAATTCTAATTATCGCCGTTTTAGGGGGGCCGGGGTCCACAGTGGGGGGGATTGAATTGAGGCCAACACTAGAAAAGGGATCTGGGACACATATACAAATGATTCCCACTTGAAATTTTCCAAAAAAATGATTTTCGTTTTTCAAAATTATGCATATCAAAATCGACCCTTTTTCTGAGAATTACCGACGTATGAGTATGTATTTTATAATTCAATGACTACTTACATAAAAAATCACAAGAAAAAAATATGGTAACGAAATACTTATAAAAAAAAGTAAAGAATGTTAATTTGTGATTCACTTAATCGTCATCATCACTAATGTCATCATCTGTGGTATAACTTTCGACGCTGGAATAGTTGTAATCGTCATTTTCTTTCGAAAATCGTGAAAAATGAGGGGGCTGAGGGACTCTGGAGAGGGGTAGGTGATTGTAGCAGAAAATCTGAGGTCATATTCGTGCTCAGCGGTATCGAATCATATGAAAACGACACCAACATCATCAAAATAAGTATATTTCGAAAATCGTGAAAATTGAGGGGGCTGAGGGGCTCTGGAGAGGGGTAGGTGAGTGTATCAAAAAATCGGAGGTCGTATTCGTGCTCAGCGGTGTCGAATCATATGAAAACGACACCAACATCATCAAAATAACTATATTTCGAAAATCGTGAAAATTGAGGGGGCTGAGGGGCTCTGGAGAGGGGTAGGTGAGTGTAGCAAAAAATCTGAGGTCATATTCGTGCTCAGCGGTATCGAATCATATGAAAACGATACCCTACTCATTGATAGTTGTTTTTTTTCAAAATTGCCATTTCACCCCCCACCCCCCTACGATACATTATTTCAAGTTTTTACCACGGCGCACCAAAGCAAAAATTTCTAATATAGTATATGATGTTTGGGGGCCAAAAATACATCCAAAAAACGTGTTTACAAAATTTTACTTCGCAATCTTGATTGTTAATAGGCATAAAAAAATGAAAAAACGCCATTTTGGGGGGTAAATATGAGGGGAGGGGGTTGAAAATTTTTGTGGGGTTACCTATCAAGCATATACATAACCTCCAGAAAAATTTTCAAAATCGGTTGAAATGGGGCTGAGGAAAGTGATACTGAAATTTCAAAAAAGGAGGGTTCCGCAAAAAGGGGAGGGGGTGTGGATCTAAAATTTTTTGCGCGGAGGTTTCTCTATGGTACCCACTTTTCATGCTAATATCAACTCGAACGCTGTCGGGGACCATTTCACCCCTCTTAGGCGCCTATAGACGTTTTGTATTTTTCAGGGAACCCCCCTTTTTTGAATGGTTGTGGTTCCAACCCCCTTGAGGGTAGAAGAAAAGTTGATATGTCACTAGATCGGAAATTTGACGTAGATTCTTGTGTCTAACCTCATTTTTCGCTAAAATGCAATGCGGGGGAGAAAATTGCAAAAAACTGGTTTTGGGGGGCTTAGATCCACAATAGGGGAGAAAGCTCACCAGGGACGACCGGGGACTCATCGGATTCGTGTTCAGCACCAAAAAATAGACCTGTATACCAAAATTCAGCTTTCTACCTCACTTTTCCCAATGGAATGTTATTTTTCCTGGACTACATCAGGAATAGTTAAACTGCGAGCATGACTTCGTTGAATTCGGCGAGTTTTATCCGTAGACTTTTTTTTTTGCAATTTTAATTATTCTCTCGTACATCATTACATCTCGAATCAAAACAAAAAAAACATCAATTGCCTGTTCCAAACGTTTACAACATACATCATTCAAATACAATACAAATATTTTATTTTACGATGAAGATTTTCTAAATGCATATTTTTATTCAAACCGAGATGCTTTCTAAAGCAAAAAGCCCAACTTTACACGTTATTGGTGTAGTGAGAAACGAAGTAATCGTAGAATCCTTTGTATTGGTTTCATCGTCATTCAATAAGTTATTGAGAAACTGCTTGAGATGATTTTCAAACGTAGGCGCATCCCTGACACACTTGGAAACGTATTAGGAACAGTAACAGATTGGGCGCGTATAACAGCAATTCCTGCGACAGAAATGCGTCCTAAAAGAAAACGAAACAAAAAAATTTTCCAACACAGAATATATCTATTAAAATTCTACATTTTTTATAAACAATTTTTAGGAGTTACCCTGCATCTCTAGAATAACTCAAAACTTTGAATATTACACTTCAATATGACGCGTTCAAATACACGTGATTTTTTGATCGATCTTGAGCTCGTTGAAAAATAAATGCTCGCCTAATAAAACGTCTTTTTGTCAGTCTTACAATAAATTGCTTCTGTCAAAGACACCGCAGCATTTGTTGCATGACGAATGACGATATATTATGATCTAGGTACTAACTTTTTTCTGCATTATGCTTTACTCCGTAATAAACTATACTGTAGTAGAACTACATATTAATTTGCATCTACATAGTACATACAAAGGTTGGTAAATAAGATGATTTCGATTTCAGGATCACATCATCATTTTGGTATCTTGGGTAACGTGTTTGAAAGGTTGGATACTTCGAAGTGATTGACCAAGGTTCAAATATGGAAAGAAATGATGTCCCGGTGTTTTTCGCATCGCCTTTGTCGCTGCAAGAACTCGTCTCCAGGAAGGTTGCGTTGTGTTTGTGGTTTGAGAAATTTCGCAATACTGCTTCAGAATGTGCACGCTGGCCGTATTTCGATGTCTTTGATATGCTGGTCTTCTCTGAAGTTACCATCGACGTCCCATTTCCGATCAAACGAATGATCGAATCAGGTTTCGATCCGGTCATCATAGAATTGCTTCATTGGCTGAAAAACTCGAATAGGGTTTTATATCATATGGAAATAAATGATATTTACACTCGTTTAGATCTAGTCGCTTTTGGAGGCAATGGAACCATCCATTTTAGAGGCACAATCGCGAACTTCCTCAATGATTCTTCTTTGAGCGATCTAGTCAGATTCAAAATAGCTTGCGTCTTCTGCTTTGAAGAGCAAATTGATGCTTTGTGGCCAATTGTTTGCGATGAACCTGAACTTAACATTGACGACATGTACTTCCATAACGATTTCATGTTGTTTTATTGGATCGCTCGAAAGAAACAGGATAAATTATCCGAAATGCTTGTGCCAGAACGTGGAGGCATCGATCACAACAAAGATATCGTCACAAAATTCTCCAGTTGTACTGAATCGCCTGAACGTGGAGTGCCTGATCATAAAAGCATAGATTATCTCAAAGATATAATCGGAAGATGTTACGGGTGTAACTTATGGTTGGCTATGGAGTATTTCATGAAACTTCTAGATCCAGTAGTGCAGCTAAAAATGGTTGACGACATATTCTCATCTTATAGCGATCCCGTGTGCACCGTTCATTTGCTTCCTTCTCTCGATGCGCATCTGCAACGACGTATTCTGAATAAATTATTATGCAAAGTTGTGATCGATATGGCGCGTACGTTTACACGAGCTGAGTACGCGACTCAAGCCTGGCTTTTCATTAAAGATCTTATCGGTAAAGATAAATTTTCTCGAATGATCAATACCATAATCGACTTGAACTGTCAATTGCCATTTGAATTCATCCAGAAAGATGAATTGCTCGCATGTATTTGGTCTAGTGCATCAATTCATTTGAAAGACGTGAGTGATACCCTGTTGAATTCTGTTGTGTCTACACTTGTAATAGATTTCATAGGACGAATCAGTTTTTTAGCGGCCGTTCTGTCGAGTGCTGAAATTCCTATTCGGTTAAACTTTTGGAACCAAAATTGGCCCAAACTTATCAGCAGCGTGTCACAGGCCCAATTCGAAGAATTAATGAAGGTGTGCTTGGTAGAGCAGACTTCTATCGATGATTTCGAAAGGCGTTTGAAGAACGAACCCGGTTTTCAAGAATTTTACTGAACTTTATTTCCAAGCGATGTTTCATATTAAAAAGTATTCTACCTGGTTGATCACTTTTATTCGGACAAAAAATAAGTTATTGATGCGTAGATATTAAAAAATGAGATTATGGAACATATGTATACATGTTTCAAAATATTAATAAAGGAAAACTAGGGAGCTGCTGCTCCGCAGCCCTAACCCTCGGCTCGCGCCACCCGAAAAAAATTAAAAATATTTCCACTGAAAATTCAAAATTGTCAAAAAACGCTCGATGATTTCCCCCAGTGAAAATTCCCTTCATCCGAGTAGAAATCCCTGAACCTAAAAACCCTGGGATCCTTGCGCTCCAGCCAAGCTCACAATGGAAAATGTTATACCTACAGATGTTCATGATGTTTTTATTTTTCCCTTTTGTTTCAAGTTTTTGTTCATAGAATTTTCATTTTTCATTTGGGGGTTATTAGGATGACATTTTTTGTGATTTTCGATAATTTTAAGGTCTTTTTTGTTTTCAGTTTTATTTTTGCATTTTTCCTTGTTTTCAGTTTTATTTTTGCATTTTTCCTTGTTTTCAGTTTTATTTTTGCATTTTTCCTTGTTTTCAGTTTCTAATTCAATTTTAGATTTTTTTTTGTTTAGATGATTGTCTTTCAGTTTTCTTTGTTTGTTTTCACTTTAGGCATCATTTTCATTTTTTTCTTGTTTTCATTTTTCATTTTCAATTTTTTGTTTTCAGTTTTATTTTTGGATTTTTTCTTGTTTTTGGTTTTTGATTCAATTTTATTTTTTTTCTTGTTTTGATGTCTTTCAATTTTCGTTGCTAATTGTTTTCACTGCTACATATTATCATAATTTCTTCTTTTTATTCATCAATTTTCAACATTTATTCTTTTTCGTTCCTTTTTTATATAGGTATTTTATTGTTTATTGTAATGTATTTGATTAATTCCCATAATTTATCTGTTTTCCTTTTTTATTGTTTTTTTTACTCATTTTTCATTTTTTCATCTATTTGACATAATTTATTTTCTATTCTTTTTCAACCATATTTGTTTTATTTCACTTTAAAACAGTCTTCCTTGGGGGGGGGGGGGCTAATTTTTCTCATTTTTAATGTCAATTTTCAAATATTTTAATTTTCTCCATTTCATTTTTTATTTTTTTTCATCGATTTAGTTTGTTTCTAAAGTGTTGAGTATGTTTTTGTGTCTAAAATTTCTTTTCTTACCATTTTGTTTCCTAGTTTTAGTTTCAATTTGTTTTGATTTCTATAATTTCCATTCAGTTTTTTCGAGATTGATTTAATTTTTAGAATTGTAAGTTTTGTTTTTCCACCTTGTTTTCTCATGCTCAATTTTGGTTCCTTTACATTTTGATGGTTTTCAACTCTCAAATATTTTGTTGTTGTTGTTGTTGTTAGTTTCTGTTAATATGTTTGATGTTTTCATTTTCAATTATTTGTTTTAGGTTTTATTGGAGCAATTTTTCTTGCTTTTTTGGTTTTTGAATCTATTTCAGTTTTTTTTTACATCTAGAATAATTTCAATTTAGTTTTTAATTTTTTTTGAGCTTCAATTATTTTCTTGGTTTTTGTTTTGACGTCTTTGAATTTTCCTGTGTTTGTTTGCTTTTTTTTTTTACTGGTATTCTTCTTATTTTTCTTATTCTTCTTTATTTTTTTAGTTTCAATTTGTGTTTTGTTTCGTTCATTAATTTTTTTCTTTTCGTTTAATTCATCATACAGGGACTGCTGATTTTCACCTTATTTTTTATTTTCGTTTTCAAATACCCGTAGGTATTGATAAATTGAAAGTTCAAATTTTAAAATGGCGCTGTAAGTGGGAGCTACCATAGATGTACCATTTGATGCTTTTTCGAAATATTTAGTTTTCGAGATGGGACATGACTCGTAAACGTTGCTTGAGTTGAGGTGGAAAGACCCTATGGTAACCTACGAATTTAAGTAGCAGTCATTCAAGAACAAGAATTTTTTTCTGCTGCAGTGGATTTTCCAAAAAATTTGCGGTAGTGTGGGTTTTACTCTCTTCAAAACTTTCTGTTCTCATTTTTCTCTTCGCGATATCTTTTAAACCTAACGCCAGACAATCTTCATCAGTCGCTCACTTCGAAGAAAAGAGCTTCAAAAATTTGACATTTTTTGGGATATTGCACAATCTCAGTATGAAATTTTATGATTCAAAATCTCAAATATTTCAAGTCAACGAACCAAATTATCGAAGACGTATTCTAAATTTCAATAAAACCGACGAGCATAAATCGCCCAATCAAAAGTAAGAGGTATTATTTCTTATTTCAATTTCAATTTTATTATTATTGCTTAATATCAAATTGCTTAGTAGTAAGTAATGAATTTCGGCGACGGTTGTCGTGGCTACACTGATCGTGTTATCGGATATTTACTCACCGCGCCGCTTCGTACCTCGTTCGAGTTCTCGCCGTTCGGTTAGTTTACTTTACTTCACCGTGGTAATTTCTTAACGACCATGTTCGATTTAAATGTACGCGTATAGAAATATCAAAGTGTGTAAAATTTACCTTCAATTTCGTATGTAATTGTGTAGTGTTCGCGCTGAAATATAGTGACCGTTTGTACATATTATCGTCGTATTCAACTAAACAAACGCGTAAATTGAAATAACATTGTTTTTGGAAACCTTGCAATGGATCCGGTACGTGTAATGTGAAAATACTTCGACTTCGTTCAGATCCAGATATGATACGTATGCTGTTTATTTGACTCGAGCAGGAGTAAGTACTTGATTTTGTACTCGTAATGTAGATGGTAGTATGTATTTTATTTGTACACCAATCTATGTAACTGGAATACCCGTTCATTATCGTGTGCTCGAATCTTTAGAATGTACCACATAATACTCGGAGTTAGTTAGAATATCTTACATAGCAGATTGATGATACGTGTAGCACTCTGAACGCGAGTAATTAGCGTACGGGCAACAGCTGATAATGATATTGTAGTACCTAATACAATCGATATTCGAAAATTTTCTGAGTTCCAACTTTTCACTTCTCACGTTACTATAGAAAAATCTATACAAGTGTGATAGTGGAATATTAGTACCGAACAAAGTTCTTAGAAAAATTGTGTAATAAACAGAAAGGCCTCAGATGGTCTTTTCAGTTGAGATAAAATCCATCATCTTTTGAAGCTACATTTTTATCCTTCCATATCATTATTTTATTTTTATACTAAACTAAAAGATAAATAATAGATAGAAATGGTTACATTTCATTTTGTTCACTGATATGAGAGATAAGATTGTTGTAGAAATGACTAATGAGTCGTTTTGAGCGTGAACGTTCTTTTATGGTTTCGGTTATTGTTACGTTACGGCGTACGCGTTTTTTAAATTTTCATCTCCATCATGTATATAATACGTACGTACATCTCAACAGTGTTGCGAGAACAATGAAATTTTGTTCTCGTTCCTGGTTTTGTTTGTTTCCAAAATGAATCAAATGGTTTGTTCTTTCGTTCTCCTTCCTGTCTTTTGTTCTTGATAAAAATTAATCAGTTGGCATAATGGATGTTAGATTTGGCATAATTTTTTCCATTTAGCTTGCAAATTTTGCATTTAGCATCTGGAATCTTGTTTGGCATAATTTTTTTTATTTTTCGAAATTTCAAAGATTATTCGTTAATTATAAGGCAAAAAATCACCTGGAAAATTTAGCATCTTGAAAAGCATCCAATTTCAGCATCCATCGAAATTGAACTTTCGGCCATATTTTTACTGAGACTCCTGAAATGAAGGTTCAAAAACGAAAAATCCTGTTGAGCATCCAATCTAGCATATTTTTTTTCGATTTCCTTTGGCACCCAAACAGCATCTTTCGAATCTCAAAAAGCATCCGATCGAAAAAAGACCTGGCAACACTGTAAAAAAACATAAGAAATTTAGAATTGAGCATTTTAATTTTTTATATTAAAAACGAGAACATCGTGAGTATCAACTATCAAGGTAAAAAATCAAATGAAATTTAAAATTCATTACAACGTAGTGATAAATAATATTACAGACTGTTGTAGTTGAATCAAACTAGTACGGTATTCGTTCACAATGTAGTGCCGAGCACTAAATAAAACGCTCAACACTCGCTTCGGTGACTGGCACGGATCGTATTTTTTGTCTTCCTGAAACTTTTCCACGTCTTTTAGGCTGATAGGGCTCGGATATAATCTTTTCAAGTTGAAATACAATTTGTAATACAATAATAGCTGATTGCACCAAATAAGGAATAAACAATAGAATAGAAAAAAAAATTATAGAACAAATCAAGTATCATAACGTTTCATCGCTCGTATTTTTCAGCTTGATTTTTATGCTTTTCTTGGATTCGACCATAGGCTAATTCGACTTGGACTACTGGACCATTTTCATTTCGGACTAGTCCAGTTACTGACTCGAATTTTGGCTCGCATTTCTTTCGTTTGAAATTTCGTTTTATCAAGACTTCAGTTCCAACAGGTAACTTCTTTGAAGCTGATTGTATCGATTCATTTTTCTTCTCAGCATCTCTGTCTCGAACTTCCCCTTCGAATTAGCAACAATTTTTTAATTTTAATTTTTTATTTCGGATGCTAAATCTTGCTTAATCTCAGATTTAGATGGCTCAGGATATGACGAATTTATAAAAATACAAAATGAATCCATTTCAGTCAGCATCATGTTGTGGTGTATGATCATCTACCATCTGAGAATTTTGGGCTTGTGTCTCCTTTTTTGAAATCAAATTCATCGATTTTTATTAAAATGACACTTTTAATCAGTGAGAAAGCCAAGTGGTAACAGTATGTACTGATATTACCTTCGTTTTCTGCTGTTACATATATACAGTAATTGAGTTCAAATTTGAATATTATAATATTCAAACATTCTTCCTTTTTGTATTGAGATACTGGTGCAGAATAAATTTGTTTGTATCTGGGATCCAATAATGAATTTTCATGGTAAAATTTTCCCATCATGTGTGTGAGGCGATTTCTCAAATTCCTAAGTTCTTTTGCCAAACTGAACTCTGTGAAATAAATAAAATTAACGAGTGTTTTAAATAAATTGCTACATTGAAACATTTCTTATTTTTGCATCTTTGAACCTGTAATACAGGGTGTTCCAGAATAACCTTTCACATTTTGGTAACCACTGATCTGTGTTCAAGTGGAGCTAGGGGAATGGTAAAGGCGGTTCTAGGTAGCCAAAGCATGCCGAATTATGTTTCAAAAGTTATTTTTTGCCCTGGAGAAGTAGATGGCTGTACAGTATACTTTTACTGTGAAGGTCTTTTTTAAAAATAAAGACTCCTGGACCCCTTTACTCTTTACTCATCAGTAACAAAGCTCATTTTTATCTAAACAGTGAAGTGAATATACAGAATGTGCGCTTCAAGTGTACAGAGAATCAGTTGTTACTACTCGAGAAACCTCTACACTCCGTCAAGTTGACTGTTTGGTTGGGCGTGGCTAAAGTTGGTGTAGTGGGACCATGTGTGTTTAATGAAACAGTAACGGTGAGGGGTAAGGCAAAATGTTGAACAAGTTTGTTGTTCCTGAACTGAAAGGCAGACGATAATATAGAGTTACTTACTTGGTTTCAACATGTTGGAGCTACCTATCATTCAGAGACCATCACAATATGTTTAGCGCGTGAGCACTTTGGTCATTGAATAATTTTGTTGAACACAGAAATTTAAAGGCCACCTCGATCCCCTGATTTTTCCGCCTATGATTTTTTTTATGGAGTTACCTCAAGTCAAAAGTGTATCAGGATGAATCTAGGACTCTAAAACATCTTCTAGGTAATATTAATCGTGAGTCGAGACTGATTGGAAGAGAAGTGTTCAATAATTCGAAAAAATGTTTGGTTGAATGTGTCAAAAATGATGGAAAATATCTCGATGGAAAAATTTCTAAAACTTAATTTTTAATGGAAACTCAAATATACGGTCTAAAAACGGCATGTTTCTACTTCATTTTGGTTGTAAAAGAATTTTTGTAAACATTTTTCTCTCAGAGTAATAAGAAAAACAAATGTGAAAGGTTATTCTGGAACACCCTGTACATAAACATATGTAAATAATATTACGTTTTCATAAGAAATGCCTTAGGATATTCATTATGAAATTTGACGAAAAAAAAACAAATGAAATTAAGCCAACGAAATAATCAAAATTCACTACATATCACACCTACATTTACTCTTCATTACAATAATACAAGTCATCCACTCATCCAGATTATATAAAAGTTCACATATGGCATAACATAACATAGCATTTCACTTTGAAGATCAACAGTGGCAGTTTTGCATGGTGTCAAAGTTTCTAAAACATGCTCCAATAATATAACCATTCACTGGTAGCAATTTCTGCATCTTTGAAAAAGTCTCCAGCTTCAAGTACGAATGGTTTATGGCTTGCTTAATGATACATCCTTGAAGAATCACAATTAAAACGAAATAGAACCATAACAAACTTGATGTTACCATTTACCTTACATACCGACATCTGCAACCGTTTGTTTCTCAGGATAACTTGAGCGTTAACGCATGAAATTAAATAAATGATTACTGATCGGTAACAGGGATTTGACAAGACAACTGTCGCGCTCTAGGAAATTGTAGTAAAAAACACCGGAACTAACGAAAGGTCCCGTTGTTATCAGCAATTTTCAACAATTTTCCTTCAATTTTCACAACAATACATTCCAATGTTTATTCGGGGACCTTTCATCAGCCAATCAGAAACAAGGCGACACTAGCGCGGCGACCCTCTGTCAAGTTCCTACTGCGTTCCGTAACGGATTTTAAACTTTCATAACTCGCGTATCACAATTATTGAAATTGCCTGCTTTTTGATATTTTATTCTACATATGAAAGTACGTAGGATTGTGCAGTCTGCAATTTAATATTATCAAAATCCTTGCAATTGGCATAATTCTTTTTAATAAATCGAAGACAACCCACCTTCAATTCGCTGACAGGAATCATAGTCGTGCTTAATCCATTGAGTGTACGATGTAACTTTTACTTGTTTTTGTTAGCTCTTCAATCGACAATCGCTACTGCGAGAAAACGCTTCACTAAATGTGTCTTGTCTCATCAGAAACCGCTTTACTCAAAAGTTGAAATCAGGTTTTAATGAAAAATTGAAACGTTATAATTCTTGAGCGAAATGGCATTTCAAATTAATGTATATTGAAACAGAAACGAAAAAACTTCATTAAAATTGAAAAAACCCAATTTTTTTAGGGCAGAACGAAATAGAAATTGGGCATAATGTAAACCTTGACGATAAAATCAGAGCTATAACATAGCATCTAAAGCGATTTTTCTTTTTTTTCACACTTTGATTCATTATAATGTATTTTCCATCAACATAATATGTATTATTATATTATGGAATCAGAGTGTCTACTGGTAAAGAAAACAAGGAAAACAAGGAAATAGCAAAAGGATTTCACTCGAGGTAGCAAGGATTTTTCAAAAAAGTTCGTCTTGAATTGTCAATATGTTTTGAACTTGTAGAAAAATGCATTTTCCATTTTTTTTTCTGGTACTTTTTCCTCATTGAAAATTGTTGCGTTCTACTTTTTGAAATATAAATTTTCAAAGGCTTTCGCCCTCGCGAACCTAAATTATTTTGTTTGACAAATCTTTAATTAAACAGTTAAAAGTGAAGAATGAAAAAAGAGGCGGGGAATTTCTTTCAAAAACATCAAAAAGCACGACATTTTAGCGTTGAAACTTCTTATTAAAATGATTTTACTGCATTTTACAAATTGTAATCTTCGCCCTCATTTCGCATAGACAGAATGAAAAATTTTGCGACCTCGCTTCGCCCGAGCCAAAAATATTCTCTTCTCGTCTTAGATTCAATTTCCAAAGATCAAAAGCTGAATAAATCACCAAAAAAAAAAAACTAAAAAAGTATTAATTTTTGATTTTAGTGTACCGAGAAGAATTTCTGGTCGTTTTTTTGTATGTGACAATTGAAAAAAAATCTTTTCATTTTCAAAAAAAAAGAAAAAAAAAGGATTGAACTGATTGAAAAAAGTCAAGAAATTTCCTGCAAAACGAGTACACACAAGGGGGGGGGGGCTGTTTTTTTAATCTCAAATTTGAAGCAAGGAAAATTGCATGAAAAAACAAGGAAATATTAGCTAGCAACGAATTCGATTTTTCATATCCAGTAGACACCCTGGGAATGTAAAGAATGAACAGTTAGGCCTACCTTACATATTTTAAAATTGGATATCGTAGGTTGGTTTAGCGTTAGAATATTTTGAAAAATGCGTTCTCAAAGACGTGGTGGTACGAATTAGATAATTAATTATTCATTTTTCAAAATTCAGCTGATGGATTTTCGGTGTCGAAATCAGCAACGCGTATTCGTTATATGTACTAGACCGCATTGAGTGACAAGTTGTTAGCATAAGCACATACACCGCCGCGCCCGTCAAAATGCCCGAAGGCGAATTCGATAAACGGGTGTACAATGTCCTTATGCTTGGTGGTGGATTTTTCTGCGTGTTTTTTTCATTTCAGACGATGAGCAACATTCTGGTGAGTGAGTCTGATTGTGAGTACACAGTACACAGTACGTACTCGTAGGTATAGATACGTATTACGTAGTGTATTCTTACCCATATTTTACATATCTTCAGATTACGCTGATTAATAGTATAAAACACGAAACACCTGATTACATTGGAGATGCTTTTTACTCTCTGGCCATCGTTTACTTCGTATTGGCCTTCTTCAATCTACTGGTTCCTCCGATAATCAGCGTACTAGGCACGCGTATTTCCATGGTAATCGGTTCCATCGGCTACGCGTAAGCAATTCGCCTTTTTTTCTCTTTTTCTCTTGTACGGTGTCGGTGTAGTAGCCAATATGGCCAATGGGTAGCTTGGTTGATGGTTGTTCGGTATCTCACAGAGCAGGTGCACCACTGATGCTCTTGATTTTTTTTTGTTCTGTATTTCTGCAGACTTTACATGATTTCGTTTTTTATTACAAACGGTTGGGCGATATACGTGGCTTCGGTCATATTGGGAATCGGAGCGGCCACAATCTGGACTGCTCAGGGAACCTACTTGACGCTCAATTCGGACGCGTATACCATTGCTCGTAATGCGGCCTTATTTTGGGTGTTTTTCCAATCGAGGTATGTAATGTACTCGACTACTCGTACGTATGTGTTTTATGTGTCTATATGTGCTACGAGTAGATTAGCTATCCGTCAAGGTTTTCGAATCATTTTCGTTTTGGCCGCGTTTGAATAAAATGTCGGATTATGGATTCGGAACCGAAACTGGAGCTACAATTTCATCAATATTATTTGCCACCACCGGCGTGGTGCCTTTGCACATATTATGTAGGCGTTGTAAGGTCTAATTGGCGTAAGCGTGGATTGTCTTTGTTTCAGTACGTTTTGTGGTAATGTTTTTGTTTATTTCACATTTCTACAACAAGATTTCATTCCTGCCGACACGAGAGTTTACATTTATAGCGTTTTATCGGGTGTTTGCCTGCTAGGAGTTTTTATACTAATGCTTCTACGTCCACCGCTTAACATGCGCGGACAACAGATATCTGACACCAGCAACGCTCCTTCCAAAGCATTTATTAGTAGTCTCGCCATAATCGGCACGAAAGATATGCTGTTATTGTTCATCTCATTTTGGTTCACCGGTAAAATAAATCAATTTAATCTACCTATTACGTATACCTATCCACTACGTAGTATCTATTATTGCCCCTAGAGTAAAACTGTTCAAAATAAAAGAAATTTTCAAAAGTTTGTAAATAATCGGAAATTTATTAGTTGTAAGCTGATGAATTAAATTTTCAAACTGGCATTTTTTCGAAATATGTAAGTCTGGACTACCTCATTTTGAAGAAATAATAGTTTTTCCATGGAGTGTCCAAAATATAAATTCCATAAATATGTCATCTCTAGCTGTAATAAATGTGACTCTTGGTTGGAAAAATTGTACCCATAATTGAAAAATATCTATAGAATTGGAAACAAAAAAAAAATCAAAAAGGCTCGTTTTCTGGGTCATTCCACGTCAATTGGACCAAGAGGTGGTAGGGGGGGTTCGGCGATTTTTTTGAAATTTTTCCTGTGGAAAGACCTTCCGAAGGGATGACCATTGACGCAAATCGCCGCCCTCAAGCCCATTTTTAAAGGCAGCCAGGGGGTGTCAAAGTTTTCAGTGATCCTAAAATATCATCCATTTTCAGCAGTGGATTACTCAATAACCGCGATACCTACCAAAATGGAACTTTCTCTCGTATTTAGGGGTTTTGAAAGGCTTTTCGGTGATATCATAAAAATCAGTGTTGCCACTTTTTTTCGTAGACACAAAAAATTAGCTCAAAAAGTTTCAAAACGTAGTTTTCATATCGTTCCGACTCTCAAAAATTCTAAAAAAATTATATTACGGACAACTTTTCATGCTGAACAACATATTACAAAATTGGGACGGTAACATGTCGCATAGTCGATTTAAAAAATTTTAAGTTTGCGAAAAAATGCTATTTTTTGATTTAAAACCTGAAAAAAAGTTTTGATAGGTGAAGTTTGCCCATTTGACCCCTATTTTTACGTATCTGTCGAAAAAGTTGAAAAAACCCTTTCACTCGATGAAATGACTTCCTCACAAAAAATTACACTCACAACAAAAAAATAAAAATTTGTTCATTTTTTGAATCTTTTCGAATTTTGATTTTTTTTGTGAGGAAGTCATTTCATCAAGTGAAGTGTTTTTTCAACTTTTTCGACAGATACGTAAAAATAGGGGTCACATGGGTGAACTTCGCCTATCAAAACTTTTTTTAAAGTTTGAAATCAAAATAATAGCATTTTTTTGAAAACTCGAAATTTTTTAAATCGACTTTGCAACATGTTACCATCCCAATTTTTTAATATGTTGTTCAACATGAAAAGTTGTGCATTATATAATTATTTTTTCAGAATTGTTGAGAGTTGGAACGATATGAAAACTACGTTTCGAAACTTTTTGAGCTAATTTTTTCTACGAAAAAAAGTAGCAACACTGATTTTTATGATATCATCAAAAAGCCTTTCAAAACCCCTAATTATGAGAAAAAGTTCCATTTTGGTAGGTATCAAGGTTATTGAGTAATCCACTGCTGAAATGGATGATATTTTAGGATCACTGAAAACTTTGACACTCCCTGGCTGCCTTTAAAAATGGGCTTGAGGGCTGCGATTTGCGTCATTGGTCATCCCTTCGGAAGGTCTTTCCACAGAAAAAATTTCAAAAAAATCGCCGAACCCCCCACCACTTCTTAGTCTAATTGACGTGGAATGACCCTTCTGTAAAATAGCGTCGTAATTTACAAACATGAAATAATCTTTCAGCCCTGCTTAAAACAAACTTTTTAAAAATGTTTTTCTTTCATTTGTACGTGTACGATTAAAACAGGAACCCATTTAGCGTTCGCTGCCTCTATTTACAGTGCTTGTATCGGCTTCACGACAAAGCTGACCAGATATCCCAAGTCGTTAATCGGTTTATCTGGTATTGTGTTCGCAGTCGGCGAAATAATTGGTGGGTTAATTTTTTATTCAAATTTGTACGTATGTCAAGTGTATATACTTGTACTGTAGGTAGCAGGTGCCTCTATTTTAGAGTATTTATTTTCTATCGTAAAATCAAACTTGTTTCGATTTTGCAGCCGGTGTGTGTTTTGGAGTTGCAGCGGACATTACTACATTCCAATTTGGAAGAAACCCGATCGTGATTTTGGGAGCTGTGGTGCTTCTGGTGGGTTACGTTTTGATCTACTTGAATTTGCCGACGGATGCGCAATTTCACGATACGACGGCCATATCTTATTTCGATCCGCCCATGTATGTCTATATTTTGCATAATCACTCGAGTAGATTTTGTAAACGCTTTACACCGGATCCGATTTTTTGTTTCTTCAAAATTTCAATGGGTCTCTTTCTTTGGTAATAGTGTGTGGGGGGAGGGGCTCGTCTTATTTCATCTACGGAGCTGGGTAGAAAAGGCGTAAAAATCTCCAAGTTGCATTGTTAGTGTTTTTAAATTTTTATTACTCATTCGTTTTTTTTTTTTGCAGCGCTTGGCTGGCAGTGTTGTGTAGTTTTCTACTCGGTTTCGGGGATAGTTGTTTTAATACCCAAATCTACTCGATTGTGGCTACTAGGTATCGCGAGAACAGCCCTCCTGCTTTCGCTCTGTTTAAACTCGTCCAAGTGAGTGCTGTACTGATGGATACGTTTCAAACTTCACTTTTTCTACGTTTTCACGGAAGGGAAATCTTTAGCGTGTTATTCGTGTAGAGTAGATTAGCCGGTGGTGGTGATAGTGTTGTTGTTGAAGAATGCGCAAACGGTGTATCAATTTATCGTTTGTATGATTTTCAGTCGCTAGGATCCGCCGTCGCGTTTCTTTATTTCAGACATATAGCGCTTCATTATTTACTGATAATTTTATCTGTGATGGATATACTCGCTGCGGTTACTTTCTTCCCAGTCGAAGTAGAAGCGCGTACTCCTCATTTCGAACCGGAAGAATTAGATATTCAGATTCCTGCCGGACCTTCGGTTAATAGGATTATGGCTACGGCACCCAAAACCGAGTAATTTCGCCAGCCGACTGACGAATCAACCAAACTATATCTATATTATCAAGTTTATTTTATTGTATTGTATTGTACAGTAAAAAACGTTTGATTTTATTCGACGTTTACGACATACATACGTTTAAAAAAATGCTTCGGTATGTCCTTCGTCGAGTGTTATCTCTACCATTATTGTTTGTTAAATGAGCTTTCCTTATTATCGATAATTCTCTTATTCTCGCTCTCTATTTGTAGTCGTCGGTTTGATATTCGGATATTTTCGAAATTTTTTAATATTTTTTTACGAGTACATACCTGTCGCTGTTTGTACCTGTGTCATTATTTTTTCATTTATACAAGAGGCGGCTGAAAAGTAATTCTCAGTGCGCTCTATTTCACGTATTGAACTGAGAAAATAAAGGAGAAAAAAAAACAAAAAACAAAATACCAAAAACCAACAAACGTAAAAAAAAATGAACAATCAACTTCAACAAACCACCACGACTTCGTCATAAACAAACGACCAAACGACAAAGTGACAGTATGTAATTTCTATAGGCTATAATACATATATGAACGCAATTACCTTACATTCTACATGTAACTCTGCTTGACATCTGGAAATGATGCTGACTCGACTGTCAGCAAAAAACTCTCTGGGAGAGGTAGAGCTTTCTTCTGTACACCATGTAGCCCTGATCATGTCCAAAGCGATCATAATAAAGACAGGGCTGAAAGTTGGGAGGAATTTCATTTTCAATCTTGTAATTTTCGGTTTCTAATATGTATGTACTAGGATATTTATATTTTCTTCAAACTAACCGAAAAAATGTATGTAGAGGGAGGATAATTCCAGGGACGGATTTAAAAAAGAAGAAAGTGAACAAAAAGGAGGGAAAGGAATCAACAATAATTTATTCGTTGTTAACTACCATTTAATTATGCGAAAGCAGAGTGCTACCATCACTGCTATGAAAGCTGCGCATTGGGCCCACCTTGGAACACCATGACCTTCATTCCATAACATTATTCACCGCCTTCCAACCTCGAGGAGCTGTCTATCTATGACAACAAAAATTTGATTAAAGTGTGAGAATTACGAAAGTTTTCTAAAATTCTCACGAAATGTTGAATAAGATGAGGATTTACTTACTGTACGTGGGTTGATTTCTGGGTTGATCTCGGTATTGCTTTTTTTTGATTTATACCGTTTATTAAAGGATAAAATGTATTTCATTTAGAAACATTTTTTTAAAATAGAGATTTGACAGAGAAAATAGAGGAAAATTGATAAATTGGATGAAAAAAAATTATTATTTTCAAATCAAAAAATGTACTTTTGAGTAAAATCTTCGAAATCGTCATCGTCATTGTAAAATTGAAATAACAATAAAATAAAAATATGTATAAAATGAAAACGATAAGAAATAAATCGAAATCTTGAGATGAAAATTTGAAAATCACCGCAGATTGAAGCCTTTCCTGTCTGTCAAATGAATAACTAATTATGAGAAATTATCTGACCTCGCGCTGTGCTCGTTTTGTATCAATTCCCTCAGCACCGCACGACACCAAGCCGACAACGAATCTTTTGGTTTCCTGGAAAAACATCAAATAAGTGAAAAGTTGAAATAATGCCAAATTGCTATTACTTATCATCACAGGTGATGATTTACTTTGGTTATTTCCCTTGATTGTCAATTTAGTGTTCATTAATAACTGTCTTTATGGTGAATTTAGATCGAAAATAAGTTCAAAGGTTACATACCTATAAATATGATGAAGTATTTATTTATCTCTGTGTATGGTTCGCAACAAAAGGGGCATTTTTCTGTTATCTACCTTGATTTTTGACTCTTTCGTAAATTAATTCGTAAATATACCATTTGGCAGTTTTAATATAGTCATTTTTATCGCCTTCTAAAAAGTCGTTATAGAATAATTTAATTATAAAATTTACTGAAGTATATTCTCTTTTGGAAGTCCGATCCTGAATTTGTTGTTGTATGGCTTGAAGTTTATGATGGAAAGTTTCGAACATAGTTTTGTCAGTTTTTGAAGCATCAAGTTTCGAAATGTATTTGAAAAGAGGATCGAATGGTTACTTTCCGTGATAATGTTTGGCATCAGACAGGTCAGACATTTCGATTTTGAGACAAAGCAGATAATGATTTAAGTATAGTTTCCATAGAGGTCTGATAAATTTTTTAAAGTAAGTTGAAAAAATGTATGTTATGTACATAGATTCTGAATCTGACTTCAGTTCTTTTGTAACTTGAGGAATTGAAAATAATACTGAATAATTGAATATGAATAATGATATTTTTTATCAAATAAGTACATACACAAGTTTCAATGTCGTGAGCTAAAGATCGGCAGGACTTTGATTGATTTAATGCGATGTTCGAGATAATTAATCTTTTTTTGAAACTTGTATTCAGCAAATCATTTTCCGTTTCATTATCATCATTTTCAGATATTGAAATTTCCGAACTTATAGTCCATTTTGAAAAGACTTCATTTCAAAAGTAACGTATTCACTTACATCATTTTGTACCTTGACGTACAGATCATTGTTCAAATTATTTACGTTCACTGATTCCCGACTCTACGAAGTGAGTAATTGAACCTATAAAATCTGGAAACTGTTCAAAACACTCATTAACACTTTTTTCAACTTGTAAAGCCATTTTTTTAATTCTTGAATTTGAAAATTGATTCAATATTTTCCGAGTGTAACTGTAATAATGAAGAATTCATACTCAAGTTAATGGAACACAGAGATGTAAATACTTTTTCAATTCTGCATCATGAACCTATAAAATGGCAGGTGCAGTTTTTGAGAAGTTGGTGAATCTATAGATATTCATATTCAACTCAATGATGATGGTTGAAAAAAGGAAACTTACCAATTACTAAGTTGAGGTGGTTTCATATTCATACATTGCGA
Organism: Planococcus citri; assembly: GCF_950023065.1. Classification (NCBI taxonomy): domain Eukaryota; kingdom Metazoa; phylum Arthropoda; class Insecta; order Hemiptera; family Pseudococcidae; genus Planococcus; species Planococcus citri. Next base: position 35,620,061 of record NC_088680.1, read on the forward strand.
TCGAGTTCAACCGTACGCCATTCGTTTGGTTTACTGCATCAAACAGTTTTTTTTGTTGGAAAAGAGAATGGAATGTCCATCTTTTCAATCAAGCATGCATATAATCGAAAATAATTTCCAACTTGCGCTGTGGTAACGTAGATAGGAGTATATAAATTTGTGTACAATTTACAATGGCAAATCGTTTAAAAATGTTAGTTCAGGTTAGTATTAGGTGCCATTACTGCTATGCAGACTATTGGTACGTGTATAGTAATCCAGATGACTTCTGTTTCACTCGTGGTCATGTGAGATCCGTCCCTTGAATTTTGACTTGTACTGTAATGTGACCAAAAGATACCTAAATATGTTGGGTTTTCTTTTTGTGGTCGTGTTGGTTTTCATGGGACAGAATATAGTGCAATGGTAATTGAACCGTCGTTGAAGGCAGATACATATTTGAACTGCTTCTAACAAGTAAATCAAAATGAACTTCGGGTGTTATACCACTAAACATATGTACCAATGTACAAATTCGAAAAATGGTCCAAATTTTCCTCAGTAAATTCTAAAAAACACGTTTTTGCTTCATTTTCGGAGAATATCAATTTATTATGAGTTTTCTTTTCGTCAATTTGTGGAAATATACATTTTGTTTTTTGTAGACGTAAAAATATCAGTAGTAGTGAATCTTTTTCGCTAATAACATGAAAATTAACCTTGTCGGTTAAGTTCTTGGTGTCGTAATAAGAATAACATAGCTTCTCTCATGTGCTGAATCTCAATTGGTTCACGTAAAAATAAATCGCCCAAGGTTCGCCATACTATATTCTTGTCAGCGCAACTATATCGCATTAATTGATATGCCCTATGAAAAAATAATCTTAAAATTGATTGTTTATCGAATTCAACACCTATTTTATGGTTGCGCATTATCCTTTTACCGATAAAAGCCTGGAATAAAACCGTAAAAAATTACTTACTTACATTTTACGATTTTTCATTTCAATTTTAATTCATTTTTAGCGATTCGGCAGAAATTTGGATTTTTTCCTACATTTTTAATTAATGGAGAAATTTTTGATAAGAACTCACAGATTTTGTAAATCTAATGAAACTGAACGTGAACAGGTCGGAGGAAGGGAAACAACGCCGTACTAGACTGATGAAAATTTAAAAAAAAAAGAAAAAGTAACAATGTGCATAGTACATACATACCTAGCCACCTAGGTGAATAAAATGAAAAAAAAAATCAAAAAATGAATAATATCGAATTTCTTGTGAATTAATTTAATTTTAAAATAAATTAAAAAGCTTGAAGAAACGATTTTTTCATTCACTAAACCATTTATAGAACTTGAACACGTGAAAAAAATCTGGGATTTTTTTTAATTCTGGGATGTGTTTCTGATCAAAATTGACGAAAATGAGGGATTTTTGAAAATTGAAGTTAACAACACTGCCACTGTTAGTAGGTGGTCGAGTGTTGAAGGGGTATGGCAATATACGTCCAAAAATTGAATGGACTTGAAAACAGAATAATTTTTTTCTGAATGACATTCTTCCTCTGATCCTCTAGGCTGCCAATGCCTCGCAGAAATAGATATAATGACTGTAGTAGAATAATTTATTTCTCACCCAAAAGTTTGAGAAAATATTTCTTCTCTTTTGTTAGCGGTGTATTACCTCGACGTGCTTTTATGCCTAAAATTCGTACCCACAACGCAGATGTCGAATAATAGTGAAGCATCTCATAATATATGATATCATTTCTACCCTTATCTTTCCACCACTATTCTTAATCTTCAAAAATTATTGCTGGCGTATGGTAATATGAACATACAAGTAGTTAGTTACGTCCCTTATTAATGCAGTAATTTCCATTTCAGGAATTGCAGTCTGCTCGTAAATGAAACAATGAAAGTCTTACGTACTACGTGAAAGAAAATCAACACCGTTGAACAATCTGTCAGTCAGCTGCAAAGATGGCTGCCGCCTCGCAAGATGGTCTAGTCTTCATCACATCTGCGGGTAAACTGCAGGATATGGCTGCTACTAAATTAGCCATGGAGTTCTGGTGTCAGAAAATCGATAAAGGGTACTCGAATAGTTCTCCGTGCTTTCAATGGTTCTCAGCGCAGACCATCTGTGCCGAAGAGTTCGTACACGTGCCTCGAATCATCGGTCGTATCATCGATGCTCAAATCGAAGCACTTCGAACCGACTTGAAGGAATGGATGTATTATAATTTAGCTCGTGTATTTTTCGATCGCGATCATCGCGAGGCTATTTTAAGATGTATTCACGAGGTGCGCTTCAAATCTAATTGCACGATAGATCACAACGAAACGGCCAAACGGTTATTGAAATGCAAAAAGTTGACAGTCGAGGAGAAACGTAGAATACCTCACGTTTGGTACGAACGTGATTTCATGAGCAGATCGCTCGTTTCGTTTTGTCCTTTCGGCGATACCATTCTTCAGATTAATAATTGGTATATCGATAAAGTATCTTGTAAAGATGGAGAGTGTAAAAATGTAGCTTTGTATTGGGATACTCTTAGTGTGGAGAATCAGCTGACATACGCTCGTAGATCGTTTCGCGAAAATCCGTATAGTTTGATTTTTTTACTACCTAGAATGAAAGTCGAAGCTTTGAATCGAATAATGCAGGAGAAAAGTTTGAAAATAGTGTGCACTTTCGCTCAATGTGCTCGAAACTCCGAGTACGCTTATCAAACGTGGCTTTTTATAGAAAATCGCGCTTCTAGCTTGCAATTTTTCGAAGTAATCGGCACCTTATTGGAATACAGATCGCATATGAATAATCGGTATTACGAAGACGACTACATCGATACGTTAGTCTTGAATATTTGGACTCGAGCTCCTCGTAAAATAAAAGAGTTTTTGCTAAATTCTGACAATTCCGATAGAATCGTGACTAAATTATGCAGAGTTAACGAGTACTTCGTTAAAGATTTGAGACGTAGCTTGGATTTCCTATTGGAGTTCTTGTCGAATAAAGATTTTACCTTTAAGAACGAATTATGGATGAGATGTTGGCGCGATTTAATTGTCGGTTCGAGACTTTCGCATTTGGACGAGTTGATGAGAGTGTGTTTGAAAAATGGCGAACAAGTGGCCCGATTCAAGCAAACCCTGTTGTTAGATTTCATCAGCGAGACGAATGCTAAAAAATACTACGATCTGTTGATCAGGAAACGTTATCATTCCGAATTAAACGCTTTCTTGAATTTTTGCACAGGAGGCGATAAGCAATTGGTAGCGAATTTCAGACGCGATCTGCTTCTGTCGAAAAACAACGAAATTTATTTGATTTTCAGTTGCCATAATACCGCCTCGGTTATCGATTTCGATGATTTTATCGAGCAGCTCGTGCAAGACGAAGATCTCGCCAACGAAATCAAAAATCAAGTGATCATGTTACCCGAAAACCTCGCCGCTTTGTATAAAAAAATCGAGAATTTCGATCTACTCGCCGTTAAGGATTTACTCTGTTGTTTCGTAACGTCCAACAACGATTTGGACTCGTTGAAGTCGACTTTTTTAAACGTCTGTCGAGGTAATCTGATCGAAGGCAAGTTGTACAATTTCGAGATTCCAAAATGGCAGAAATTTCTAGAATGGTGTTTCAACGATGACCCGGAAGGATATCGTACGAGAGATTTCGTCGAATCGATACCAATCGACGTGATATTTTCGAATGCTCTGGTCAGATGCGTTCAATGGCAGAGGTATCTGCTACAGTACGGTTGTCGAGGTGCGAATCGAGAGAATTCCATGAGAGGCACGTTAGGTAAATGTGATTTTTACGAATTGAGCGATTTTCTTAGATGGTATTTTAAATCTGCGCAAGCTGCGTTCGATTTCAAAATGACCAAGGTGAAAGAATACAAAGGGTTTGGTAAAATCAGAAAGGAATTCGAAGCTGAGAGCGATGACGCTTATATCATCTTGGAAGATTGGTTTTTCGAAGGATGGCCTAATCCGTATGTATCTTTGTGCCGTCTGTGAATGATACGAGTCTAGTTGTTTTTCTTTCCTCATTTTTTTTTTGTTCTCTCTTGGTTCCTTTTGTCGTGAATTTTCGCTTCATGGTGTGTGATTTGAGAGAATGATGGCTGTGCTGAAATTTAATGGGAAAAATACTCGAGTTTGGCTGATCCGTTAGTGTGTAAATTTCTATTCGAGTGTGTGAAAAATTGGTCTGTTCGTCATCATTCATCATCCACGATGGGATGTGTTGTTAACCAATAAGTCATGAGAAGTTTGTGTTCTGTGAAGCTGCAAATTATGTATTGAGAATTTTCATGAAATGAAAGTGTGGTTTTTTCTCTGTATGAGATTCTGATCAAAATGAATAATGTTATGTGTTTCTGATCACAGTTGTATTTAAATTTGTGATTCTATACCCTGCTTAATTGGTGTCACTTCGCGTGAAATATTAGTAGGTATCTAATGATATTTGATTCTGTACGTTTGTTTATTTATTTAATTACCTATTTATTGTGTGGTGGATTTTGAAAAATGTTATTTCATTCGGTCATGCTGTTGGCGCATGCCAATCATAATCTACTGTTGTAATTTTTACCAAAGTAATTGAACGATGAAAAAATATAATTAATGCAATTCTTTATACTTTATTACTGCGTATGCTTCATTAAGAACTCTCAGTAGCCGACAATGTGGAGTTGAAACTGCCACACGGTGGTCTGAAAAAAAATCTAGCTGGCCAAAATTCCTGGCGTAGTGGAGTCCATTTTGCCCAAAACTTAAAATTGGGCTGCGGGGAGGGGGAAAATTTCAAAAAATCGTGTGAGGTATCAAAATGCATGTTTTTGAACCTCCTGAACACGTTTTCGAGGTTATTTTTACGAAATAATCGAAAAGTAACCCAGGGGAGGAGAATAAATTTCAAACTTTTCGAAAATGAACCCTAATTTCATGCAAGTGTCTTACAAATCGAGAAATTGTTATTTCTATTTGAAAAATCAGAATTTACGTAGTGGGTATTCTAAATGTAATTTATAGCTAATTTACACCTAATCTACTGATTCGAGTATTCTATATCGAATTCTTCTGAGGTTTCCTCCTCGTCACTTTTCTTCACATCTAGGTCATCAGAATCAATCTGGATTGCTTCATTTTGGGCTAGCAAATTCAAAATTTCTTCAGACAAAGGTTTCTTCTTCTTCTTCTTAGTAACAGTTTTTCGTATTGGAGATATGAAGAGATCTGATGATACTGAGTAAACGATTCATAAGATCGATATTGGTGTGAAGCCTGGAATCTTATCGAGTATGATGTCTCCGGAAATTTGGAATTATTTTATTATTAGATTCTGGATAAAAGGAGCATTTTTTCGACTTTCTCAACCTCCCTAATTGCCATTTGGCCATGTGACACATTTCTAGTGCCACTACGTCTTTAATGTGTTCGAATCTATCCTTTGAAAGAGGCTGAATTTTAAATAAAAACTTACTATCGCGTGTGAGTAGTAGGTAAATATAATTTATACGAAAAACAATTTACTATCGCATGTGAGTAGTACATATGTATTAGATATGTGGAAAACAAATTCCAAAAATGGAATTGAAGAGAATTTTACTGAAGCAACTCATTTTTTTAAAAAGATAACTCAATATCAACTTGATAATTCAACCACAAATTGTCCAAAAAAATATTCAACCACACCTCAAAGGAATTTGACATTTCATTCAATAATTTGGTTGTTTTGTATTAATAATAAGGTAAAACAAGTAGTTCCCCATATACCCTACTACTCGAGTGAATAAATAAGACTGCCGATGCCGTTGCATAGTATGAGAGAAAATAAGCTCTAGTTGAGCGATGTTATTTTGATCAGAATTTTTGTTAGCAGGGCTCCTTCAACACAATTAATCTATGGAATTCCCAACACTTATTCGAGATTAGTTGTATCTTCGAAAAATTCAAAATTTTCTTTATTGCCTACAGTGATCTTTAGTTTGCCTCTTTTTTCAGCAGAAGTGGCTATAGACTCTCTACCTGGGGGAAGACATCGAACTAGCCGTCATTTTGACTGAGTTATGTGTGTCATGTCAATTTCTCCCGCTGGGTGCTCTTGGCTGCGCCGCGCTGGTGTCGAATTCTTGAATACATTTTTTATTTTTTTTATTCAATTGAGTGAATTAGTGAATTGAATGAAATTGACATTGAGTAATTTGAAAACAATTATTTGATTTTGAATTTTTTTAAAAGTAATTGTCAATTGACAAGAAAATGATTTCTTATTTATTTTCAAACTTTTAATTTATTCTAATCACATAAATTGAGGATCGAATTGGTACAGACAGAATAAATTAATCACTTGAGGAAATGATATGTTTGTAAATTTACTTTTCAATACTTCGTAGCGCTTCTCTGGCAGTAGCAAGCTGTGGTTTCGAATTTCGTAGTACATAAACATAATCCTCAGTCTCAGGTCCTTGATTTTCTTTTTATCAATTGCACAGGCCGCTAAACGGTACAAAAGAGACAATAAGTAATTCCAGAAATATTAGAAATTTCATAAGTTGAATGAATGTATTTTTTCACAAGCATAATCACAATTACTTACCAACAAAATTGCGATGTATACTGCATATGCGCGAATCTTTTGATGGGGTATTTTCAATTCCCAAAATTCTAATCCACTGAGCTCTGATGATCTCATTTTTTGGAATTGAATGAAAAGATATTTCTTTGGTGGGCCTGTAATCAAGATTTTTATAAATACGTTGAAAGTAAATGCAAATGGTATTGCAATTTGATATTGATTATAATTATTTGAAAAACTCACTTATTTTTACATCCAGAGACGAAACAATTTTTTCTGCTCTTAATAGAGCACTTCCTGCGACCAGCACAGGGAAGTGGACCATCGCTAATACTGGTTTCTCACTTACGCGAGAAACAATCACGAAATTTATAAATAAAATTCACATCACTGACTTTATTTTACACCAGAAAATATTAACCGAATCATAATATTGTTTTGAAGAAACTAAAAATAGATGAGAGACGCAAGTTTAAAACTTCACAAGTTCAAATTTCAAATTCACATCACTTTACATTACACACGAAAATATTAAAGGAATCATAGAAAAATGACGTACGGCGCAGCCAAGAGCACCCAGCGGGAGAAATTGGCATGACACAAGATTTTACTACCGTCCCTTTTCCCCGTTGCCTGCAGTTCAATGTCTTTCCCGGAGGGCACAGGTACAGTGTCTGTAGAAGTGGCTAATGAAAGAAAAATTGTCAACAAAATCTGAACTGTGTTCCATTAGTGACAGATCCAATTAGTGGTGCAAAGTTATGGATGTGAGCTTATATATCGAAGTTGCTACATCGATATTATACCTAATCGGTGTACAATGAAATAAAATTAATTATTTTTCACGCAAAACGTATGCTATCATCTCAAGCAAGAAAACATTCAGAAAATCGTAAATTTTATTAATGAATAAGTAAAGAATTGGAACTTGCATGAATTTTGAACCTGCCACCTCATTTTTTTTAGTTCCTTATATGAGTAATCAATAAAATATATTTTTAATATTGTATTGACGATTCATATGAGCAATGAGAAAAATAGAACTACAAGCTTATTTAGGTAATATTTACAGGGTGTCTAACGGTCCTTCCGGTCCTTCCAGGTCAGTAAAAGTCCTTCTTTTTGCCTATTGGTCCTTCTTTTTCAAAAAGTCCTTCAAAAGTCCTTCTTTTTGCCCGAAGGTCCTTCTTTTTTCCGAATTTTCTAATAATTCTGTCATTTAATAAAAATTGGGAATGGTGTTCTTTTACGTCTCATATTGTATCAATTTTCCACAGCTTTCGCCCTCGCTTCGCTCGGGCTAGATAATTTTTCGTTTCTTTTCTCTGACCGAAGTTAAAGGGTAGAAAAATACCTATGACTCCTCAAATTAAAAATAATGCTGTTTTACTACTCAGGAATTGTGAATTTTCTAAAGCTTTTGCCCTCGCTTCGCTCGGGCGTTTATTCATATTTTTACCTATGCTAAATACCTATATTTTCTGAAAACTTTTGAACTTTGTAAATTTTGAAGCTATGAAAATCAACTTTTTGCATAAAAAATGATGTTTTACGTTTTGAATTATCAATTTTTCACAGATTTCACCCTCGCTTCGCTCGGCCAGATTGCAATTCTGCCACAACAATTTTCAAACATTTCCTAGAATGGAAAAATCAACTTGAGAAATTCCAACAACATAATCCAATCAATGAAAAATTCAAATAAATTTTTTATTCGACATTTTTGTTTCCAACTTCCCTTTTTAAAAAATGGTTCGAACCACATCTGGAGTAAAAAATTGGGAAAATCTAGCAAGAAAAATTGAAAGAATGTCTCAGTCTCACCCCCTCTCCATCTCCCACCACGCATCGTTTCGTCACGCCTCTGAAAATAAAATGTAATGTTTTGTGTGAAAAGTTTTTTGCTCAACTCCTTTATATTTCATTAAAAATTTTTTTAGTCACTTTTTTGATCACTTTTTGGTTACTAAAGTTATTTTTTGAGAAAAATTTGAGTACCATCCCTGATATTATTAAAATTGTTCATCAAAGTAGTTTCCCTTACTCAATTTTGTTGTCTACAAAGTAAGCGAGGGTACGTGAGGCGTGACAAAGTATAACTTGAAAATATGTCGTATGAAAAAAAAAAATGAAAAAAATAGGAAAAAAGTACGAAATATTGTTTTTTGTATTTGGTAGTCATTAGACAAAAAATTTATCAGGTCTATTTTGAATACATATGTATTTTTAATTTTTTTGTTTCTTTTAAAAATTATAAATTTTAGAAGTTTTTTTTGGCAATTTTGTAAAAATGAATGAGGGGGGGGGGGGGGGTCAGTAGGTGCATTTTTAATTTTAAAAATGTCCTTCCAAAAGGTCCTTCCAAGGTCCTTCAAAAGTCCTTCTTTTTAGTTTTCAGATTTTGTTAGACACCCTGATTTATCTTAAATTACAAGTTGGAAAATTTAATTGATGTGTAACATCTTGAATAATTGGTTATCAACGTCATCCCATATTATTCAGCAAACACCTATGAGGCGCGAGTGTTTTGGCGTTGCAAAATTTCCACATGTAGAAAACGTATTACGTACCTACTGATTGTATTAGCAGCCATCTCGTTTTCGAAAATCAAACTTTAAAAAAATGAAAACTTGCAAAGTGACTGAAAGTGTGACAAATGAAATGACAAATTTAGAGGGGAAAATACAAACTTTGAAAATCGAAAAGGGGCGGAAAAATCGTAATTTTAATTTTTTATCATTGTTTCTGACTTCAAAATAACTAATTCTTAGCAGCATCATTTTTTTCTCAATTTTTTTCATTCTGATGTACCTACATCAATAATTGAAACGTTACATCGATGCACATCGAAATCACGTTAAATCGATGTATATCGATAACTTCACATCATTACATTCAATCATTTCTTTTTGCATTTGCAAAAGAATCCGTGTTGAAGGACTGTATGTATTTTTACACCCATTATCGCAGCAACTTTATGAATGTTTTTGAACACGTACGCGATTGAATGCGAACGTGAATGAAATTTGATTGAAAAAGATGATGAAAATTAAAATTTTTACATAAGTTTACTTTATTACAATATGAAAAAAATTATGAAACAACTACTTTCTCCTGAGGTACCCGGCACGCAGCAAGCCGAATACATGAACGCTTTCTGTTGAGTTCGCTATATCCCAAAAATATTCAATTGGGTGTTGTGAAATAATATTTCTGCTCTGTTGATGCACCGTCCGTCCTCATGCATTGTGATGAAATTATGAATAGGCTCCAGCCAATGCCAACTTACTTCTGGATTATTCCAATTCTCCCAATAATTATGTTAATTATGGATATCCTGACGATTTCTGCTTCATTTTCGTGTCTCCAAAATTCATTGCTACAATAATATAGTAATTGCCGTCGAGTAACGTTTGGTATATTGGAAGCACTTGAACTGTAATCAAAGGTAAAAAAAAATCTATTGGTTTTCTATTTATATGTTTTAATTTTCCTAGAAATTTTGCACGATGTTAGCCAAAAGTATGAAAAGGTCTATACCTATATTCCGAGAAATAACCTTTATCTAGGCCTTTTACATATTGGAAGGTTTCATAGCTCCACACTTCGTACACCTCTCTCAATAAATACCCTTTTTCTAAGGCTTTATTTAGTTCGAGAATTGTGTACGTGCCTACGAATTCACGTTCAGAATCTTGATGACAACATTCTATACAGCTCTCCATTTCTGCACAGACTCGGCATATGTAAGGCAAAAACCAACTTATTTGTCCGGATTGGTAAAACAGGTAAATACAGATCCTTTGGCGGTAAAACACGACACTTCGAAATCCCTGTTAGTCCTGTAAGATTAACAGGAATATCATTGTCTAGGAGAATCTTAGGATGGTTTACAGGGTACTTTCCATATTTATTTACAAAGGGGTATAAACATACATCGGATTTTTTCATCAGGTTTCACCTTGTAATATCTGTAAATATAGAGAACAAAACATTGAAAGTAATTTTTTTTTCAAATGATTATTTGAGACATGTTTGTTTTGTTACATTACCTGTAGCAATTTTCGGTACAGCCAACATAAAATGCTTCCCGATTATCTTCTATGTACACAACCAAGCTATCATCAGTCTTATGTCTTCTCAAATCAGCATCAGCGGTACATTATTCGGCATAAATTTGATACTCCCACTTCTCTATGATTACAGGGTTTTCTTTGAGACATCTGAGAGAATGCTTTTTTGACATAGTATTTTGATAGCGTGTATCCATAGTGATACCCTTGGGTTTCTTGGAATTATTGTATAATTATTTACAGTTTCTTGTCACGTTACACTCAGCGTCTCATCTTCCGCAGCATTCTCAATGCAATCGGTATCCATATCGCATGGGAAATGAACGTATCTGCTTTGATTTTGACTGGTAAATTGCAGTTTTCGGCTGGTTCCACATGTACTGTAAAGTCATCTAATATTAATTCTCACGTATGAGTTCGAATATTCGGATGTGCGTTCTCGAAAACAGTGTGGACAACCGCGGTAAAAACAGCCGTGGATTTCTAGAATTAATGGTCTGAGTCACATTTGTTGTGCTGAAAATTCCACGTTTTAATTCGGAAAATCGTAATTTTTGCAATGAAGACTTTTCCGAATTGAAAAAATGTTATCATCATTCGAAAGACGATAAAATTGTCTATCAAACAGGCATCGCAAGTGGTCATTTTTATAATGACTTTGTCATTTTTCCCAATTTTGGTCCTTAAAAGTCCTTTTTTTCAAGGAAGTCCTTTTTAGGTCCTTATTTTCATGGTTTTCCCTCGTCTTAAAAACAAAAAATTATAATTATACACATAAAAAAGAGAATTGTAAAAGTTGAAAAAAAATGCAGTAGAATAGCGATGTTTTGCATTGTTTGATGGGGCTGCTCTGCCTGACTGAGTGAGTTGGTTGCCTAACCTGTTTAAATTGGTGTTACTATTAGTTGTTAGTTTCATAAAAAATATTCCTAATATTTCATCATTTTTTTTTCTATTTTTATACTTTAATGGAAATTGATGTTACCAGGGCTTTTTTGTGGGGGGACGCAGGGTGACGGCGTCCCCCCCCCCAAAGAAAAGTTCGAAAATATCGAAAAATTTTCATAACAATTAAACAAATGAACGAATTTTAAAAAATGACAAAATTAATAGATTTTGGTAACTTTTTCAAAAGCGAAACCGAGATCAGAATTATGATGAAAATTTGGAAATTGCTCTAAATCTAAAATTTAGCATTCAAGTTTTTACCTCAGTGTGAGTGTTTACTGGCAAGAAAATAGCAAGAAACCAAGAAAAAGGCGAGAAATTGACATGAGTGGCAAGAAAGAAAGCAAAAAAATAGTATAGGAATTCCTTTGAAAAACAAAAATTTTCAAAGAATCCAAAAAATCTCTGAAAAATTGAAGTTATTCCACCAATTTTGAAAAGTGTTGATCAGAAAAATCGAATCCTTTCATTAAAATTGATGTTGTTCTACATTTCAAATTACAAATTTTCTAAAGCTTATGCCCTCGCTTCGCTCGGGCTGTTCAAAATGCTACTTTCAACTGTTTTAAGAATTCAAAAATCGAGTAGGAAAATTCCAAAAATACTCGTAATACCCAAACTGTTTGAAAAATGCGAATTTTTCATTTTTTCTGAACAGAACCACCAACTTTTCAAAGTTTTTGATCCTATTATGCTCAGGTGAAAATGTAAAATGAAAACATTCGTACTTACAAAATAGTAGTTTTTTCGTTTTTTGGACCAATTTTTTCAACAAATTTTTTGCTCATTCTCCGCTCGAGCAGTAATTTTGCCTTTGTTTCGATCAAATAATAAATTATTAAGAAGGGGTTTCGAAAATAATTTGGTGTGGGTACTTCGATTTTATTTTTCAAAAATTCAAATTATGTACAGGGGGGATGAAAATTAGGGACTTGCAACTTCAATTTAGCGTCCCCCTCAGAAAAGAAATACAAAAAAAGGTCTGGATGTTACTATTAGTTGTTAGTTTCATGAAAATATTTCAAATAGAAAAATAATTTCAAAGTTTTTTGCCGCATACATTTTTAGATTGAAATTTTATCAGTTCATAGCAAATAAAATGAATTGTGTTGGTTGATATTGGGTCTAAACGTCTAGAAATCGGTAATTTAAAGGTCATTTTTTAGTCATTTTTTTGGTGAAAAAAGGTCCTTAAAGTCCTTTTTTATTTTCAAAATTCTATTTCGATGCCTGATCAAATGACACAAATTTAGTAAAGATCGAATGTTTTACGGGAGTTTGGAAGAATGAATTTGGCAAAAATTCTTCCAAACTCCCGTACTTACTACTCAAACCCATGTTTCAAGTACATGAATTGAGCCTGTTTTGCGGAAAACACATCATCTGTACTAGAAGGCTTCCGTATCTCTCATACATGGCCCTCGGAGCCTCGTGTATAAGGAAAGGCCTATGGTTTTCACAGCATGAGCTGACGTTTGTCATAGACTCATCTCAATCCGAGAAATGTACCCATATACGTGTCAAAAATTCTCGCTCTCCTGGTAGGGGGGGGGGTGGTCCAAAAATAGAAAGATTTTATTATTAAAAGAAATTAATTGCATGCCCTAATCACTTAAAATTATATAAATTACATGCACAAATTGTAAACTTACAATTATAAAAACTCTCAGGATTGAGGTAATCATACAAATCGGTTTTAAATCTTGATACCTAATATTAATAAAAAAAGAAGAAACACAGAACGTAATTATAAAATTATATAAAAACAAAACAAAAATAAATTTACTTACTAGAGGAATAGCATTTGAGGGGAGGAGGTAAGATGGATTATATAAGCGAATATTTGAAAAACTAGAAACATCGGGTGACTGAAAAATATCAAGTAGATATTGCTCCGTTTCCTGCATCAATTACCTAGGGAAGAATCCTATAAGAAAATACAGACATTCGTATATAGAAATAAATACCGTACTGATGTGAAACTTATGAAATTGTTCTGAAACGAAACACTTACGTGATGTTTTCTAACGTCTGACGATCATTCTTCTGTTTAAGGGTTGCTTTGTTGCTTTTTTTGGTGTAGAAACAGCTTAAAATTAATTTTCCAAAAATGTTTTCAAATTTCAATTTTTTTTTGAAAAAAGTAATCAATTTTTTAAAAAAATGATGTTGTGGATGGTCCACAATGGAATACTTACTCGTACGTACATGGTGCCTTCCATGGTTGTTTTGGGCGTCATTTGTAGACCAACGTTGATATGGTTTTGCTGATTCCTGCAAAAAAAAAATTTATATTCATGAAATCAGAAATAAAGGTAGCAAATAAATGAATCTAATAATAATAAAATAATAGTAAAAAAAATAGGATGAGGGGATCGTCGATTAATCTAATTCCATCCATCCATCGGCTCTTCAAGCTCATAATTTTCTTCGTATAGCCTCCTCTGTTGGTTGTATTCTTCGAATGACTGACGCCGTAGGGTCGTCAGGTCATATTTATTCATCCAACGGTAAGAAATCTGAAGCCTGAAAATTTATTTTTTAATTTTTCCGGCCTTTTTGGGGTCGGTAAATTAATTAGCTCCTTAATAATTTGGTTTTTAGCTTCCTCTACACGAAGCGTATCGGATATCCGATATCACTTGGATTAGTTAAACGTTGTATATTTTTTCCTTTTGTCAGTTTCAAAGGAAATCAGTAAGGTTCTTTACGAGACAGTAATTTCAGTAGGTATACAACTTACTTTGTGTTGTATACTCGTATCTTTGCCAAGAGTAAAAATGTATGCCGTAAGTCGACACCTATTATTTTATAATTTATTGTGGTTCCTTAATCTTCTTACTTACTTTGATGTTACTTCAATAAATACGTCCTACCGATAATTTCCATTTTAAGGCTCATCAAAACGTTAGTCCAATGCGAAGATTTCGAGTATTCTTACGTAGATTTTCTCCGGAATCTGCGCGGCTGGCGTATTCGACACCTCAGACACCTGAACCGTCTAAATTTTATCGCCGTTGGGAGTCACATTAATATTCTGCAGCTCGAATGAAAAATACATCGTGACGAAATAGTCTTATGAAACAATAGATTACGTTAATTCATTTTGCTTGATTATTTACGTCTTCTTAATTTAATGTATGTGTCTTTCGCACCTAGATCAATGTCCTCTTTGTCGATGTGTATGCTTTTACATTGCTAAAAATAAGAAAAAATATACAAGGTATGCTTAACAATACAAAAGAGTACACGGCAATGTCATTCGATTCGGAGGATTAGTCCTCATCTACCTCCATTCTTTCTTCTTGTTGGTCAATTTCCTCTTGCCGTATCTTTCTGATAAAAAATAATTTGTCGTATTTGGAAAATATTCCAGATGTTTGTTGACGTTTTGGCTTTTTGATGTGAACTAGTTATCTAGCTCCCTATGTTAAGATGTCGTTGAAATTTCTACGATGACAATTGACACGTCTTGTTTAGTAGGAGTTCACTTCATTGACTTCAGTAGAAATGCTACAGTATTCTTGCGCTGTATTTGCTTTACAAGCTTTTTCATTGATATGTTTCTATTGATTCGATGTTTAAATTCACCTTACCGGAACAAAATTATTTTTGAGCCACATTGATGCAGATGTCTTTATTTCCTAGCGCAATGGCATCAGTTTCTTCGATCAACTCCATTGGCGTGGATTTTTTCAATTGTTTGAAAAGAGTGAAGAAGGGCGGTAGATGTTTGTTGACGTTTTGGCTTTTTGATGTGAACTAGTTATCTAGTTCCCTATGCTAGATGTCGTTGAAATTTCTACGATGACACGTCTTGTTTTTTATTAAATGTCACGACCGGGGCCCGACGTTCACATTGAGTGAGTTGACTGCGAATTCAAAAAAGGTAAACGATATACAATCATAACAAATGAAGTAGGTAGATAATAACAATAATAAAATGTAGTTAACAAATAAAATAGGTACTTGATCAAAAAATTCTTCTACGCTTTGGAAGAATAAACCGATCCTCTTCATCGAGAGATAAGGTTTATAAAAAAAAAAATAATATTCAAATTAAAAATGAGGAAATTGTTGAGTGAATCAAATGGAAAAATTTAAAGTAAAAATGATATTAGTAAAAATACAATAAAAAATTGGAATTCTATTTAGTAAATTAATTAATATCAAAAAATTTATCACTTTTCTTTAGATACTGTTCCGGTTCAGGCGTAGAAAATGTCCTGCGTAGAAACCATCTTTTCTTGAACCGAAGACGCGAATTGCAATAACGCTATCGAATATTTTTCACATTAACAAAATATTAAAAAGACAGTAAGCGATCAAAGCACGATTGTATACCACGAACTGTTGAACGAAAGTTTCACCAATTATTTAATGAAAATTTCCCGGACAAAAAAAAGGGTAAATTATTCGCTGTTTTTTTTTTCTCAAGTTTCGCAAGTTCACAGCAGAAAAATGTATTTGGCCCTCCTACTTGACTCTTGTTTTGGAATCGATGTTTGTGCAGTTGACTGCATTATACTCATCACGCTCAATCATTTCATAAATAAGGCCTTTTTTAGTCCGAACACAGAATATGCCCTTCTTCACACCAACATGGATCTGTCCCTGCAGTTGGTAACAGTAAAGCTCCAAGGTATCGACAGTGCCATTTTTTTCGCAAAAATTTTGTTTTTCGGTTCAGTACAGTTTCTCTTGCAGTCATTTCTGAAACACTGATGGGACACTTGATTCTCTTGCAGTCATTTCTGAAACACTGATGGGACACTTGATTTCAACAACATTGACCAAGTTTTCAAAGTTGTCTTCGACTTCATTTTTTAAAAATATGTACATCGATATATGTACGAGTATAATTCTTTTTTAAAAAAAAGAAGAAGAAGAATCATTAATAATCAATCAGATTTACTCAAATTGTCGTATTAGGAAAAAATAACTCTTGCTTCTCAGTTTTTACTATTTATTAGTGCAAAGCTTTTCAAACACGAAGTGTTCATCATCAGGCTTAAATCACTATTGAACAAAATAACTAAGTCTACAAGCTTATATACTAGTGTACAAGGGTTTGTGGCTTTTACCATCTTTTCATATTTTCGTACCCCTTTTATGTAGTGCCTTGAAATAACAAGGTAGGTCTCAGTACCAGTCAAGCATTTCAAAAATGAAAGTATAAGTATTTTTTGTTACTCTTCTGCGAAAAAAATCGAGAATATTAATGTTTTTGTCATCATGAGGTGTATTCATTCTCTTTTTTCTCTCATTTCACTAGGAATAGATCGATTTCTTTCTATTACAAAGTTAAAAATTAGGTGACCATCCTCATTCTTTTCGTCTTTTCACTGGATAATATGTCTTGAATAAAGGGGCCAAGCTTCTGATCAGTTTTAATGCACTGGAGTAAGATGGTCGAATAAATTTCATGAAAAATAATTTGAATTATAAATTACTTCGTATGGAATTAATATAATAGGGTAAATGTATTGTATATATTATTCTGACATTTGTTACATTTCCCTTCAAAATATCGAAATCGTGATTCGATTCGCCAACAATTTTTTTTCATTTTTCTCTCCAGCTCAATAAACACCAAAAAAAAAAAAAAAAATTACCTACTCAATTACATCCGCTCGAGGACGTAAATGAATAATCGCAATTATTTCCTAGACTTCTTACATTTTTTTCTCAGTGAATTCTCATGTTTCTACTCGTATTTTGAAAGTTGAATAGAGAATATTAGCAGGGTTTCTGTGGTCTCGAAGCATTTAAAACGAATACCTTATTCATCAGTCAAGAGTTTTCGCTCATTTTACTTGTGTAGTCATCAATCTGCCTTTTCACATAGTAGGCAGCATTTCAAGATTGCACAACAGTGAGAATAATGACAAATTGTCTGTGTTGCGTTACCTTTGTTTTAGGCAATCGCCTTTGAGAACATTGTGGACACTGAAATTGGAGATATGTATTAACCAATAATCAGTGCTTAAAAACATTAGCGTAGTCATCGTAGAAACGATATCGATGAACCAGATGGTACATGTTGATCACAGCAACATGATTATATTCGATATATAAACAGTTGTAACACAATTATACGATGAAGTTTCAAGTTACTCAGGTAATCTTGACTGAATTCGTTATATGTACTTAATAATACGAGCTTCGAGCACTACAAAAACCATCACTGCATCAATTCACGTTCATAACTTGAGAAGAAAAAAATACGAGCAGAATTGCCAGACAATAATACGTTTATCCTTCTCGGGTTGTAAACAACAGCCATCTTTGCAAATTATGATCTCCCCCTCCCCCTCGCAAAAAAACTGCAACTTCGGTTATAACTATTTTCTTGAAAAAAAAAGAAATGCATTTAGCCGCATTACCAATACTTAAGATTAAATTTAATTAATTAGAATTAATTGTTTTATTAAAATTTTAAAGTAAATTTATTTAATTAAATAAATTAAATCAATTTTTTATTAAATTTATAAAAAAAATGTTGTATTATTATTTATTTTGAAAATAAAAAAAATATTAATACTTAAATCAGAAAGAAAAATTTAAAGTAAAAATGATGTTAGGTAGTAGAAATATAAAAAAAATTAGGAATTGAATTTATCAAACAAATGCAATGGAAAACATTATATTAAAAATCCTGATTTTTTTAATCCCGCCAATATTTTAAGCTAAAGAGAAAATGAAAATAAAATTGACGGCTTCGTCCGAAATTCTATTTTGATATTTGCGGGACATTATCTGGGTTGAAAAAAAAAAGTAAACTGGGCGTAAAAAATATTTTGAAAAAAGATGAATTTTTGGTGTTGCAGTGAAACAGATTTTTTCAGAAGGAAAAATTGAAAATGAAAAAGCAGGAAAAAATGGAAAAGTCACTGTATACCCTACAGTGGCTTTTGCCATTTTTTCCGGCTTTCTTCATGTTAATTTTTCCTTTTGATAAGCAACTAATCAGACGAACAAACGAGGAAGAGTTGAAAATAATAAAATGCAAGAAAGACGAATAAGAAAAGGATGACAGCAGCTCCAATCTTTGACGGATACACATTTTCGAGTAATTTGAAAAAAAAAAAATAGAAAAGATGGCGAAAGCCACAACGTTCAGTCAGTTTTTGGCTTTTTCAATAAGAAAATGTAGAAGAACGTTATAACGAAGAAAGTGTTTTAAAAAAATAAAAAGATGGCAAAAGCCACAAATTTTTGGCCGATTTTTTTAAGACCGTAAAAAATGAAGATGAAAAAAAAAGAAAGATGGCAAAAGCCACAACATTTGGTCAATTTTTGTTTGTTTATTTTTTTTTCAAATAAAAATAAATAAATAAATAAATAAATGGATAAATAGGTAAATAGAATGAAAAAAATGTAAAAAATGAAAATATAAAAAAAAAGAAAAGATGGTAGAAGCCACAACATTTGGTCAATTATTGAATTTTTGGAAAAAATAAAAATGAAAGTATAAAAAAAAATAGAAGATGG
The DNA here is from genome assembly GCF_950023065.1 of Planococcus citri. Classification (NCBI taxonomy): domain Eukaryota; kingdom Metazoa; phylum Arthropoda; class Insecta; order Hemiptera; family Pseudococcidae; genus Planococcus; species Planococcus citri. The sequence goes on from NC_088680.1 coordinate 35,639,152, forward strand.
CAGAAGCCACATCATTCAGTTAATTTTTGGCTTTTTAAAAAAGAAATGTAGAAGAACGTCATTAAAGTAAAAACGCTTAGAAAAAATGGCAAAAATCACAAATTTTTGCCCGATTTTTGTTTCTTTTTCAAAAGACCGTGAATTATTGAAATGAAAAAAAAGAACAAAAACATTTGGTTAATTTTTGGCCTTTTTAATAAAAATAAATGAATAAATCGACAAACAGGTAAATAGAATGAAAAAATGTAAAAAATAAAAATATAAAAAAAGAAAAAATGCGTAGAAAAAATGAAAATATGGCAAAAGTCACAAATTTCTAGCCGATTTCTGTTTCTTTTTTAAAAGACCGTGAAAAATGGAAATGAAAAAAAGAAAGAAAACAGTTGGTCAATTTTTGGCCTTTTTAATAAAAATAAATGAATAAGTCGATAAATAGGTAAATAGGTAAATTGAATGAAAAAAAGTAAAAAATGAAAATATTGAAAAGATGGCAAAAGTCACAAATTTTCGGCCGATTTTTGTTTCTTTTTTAAAAGATCGTAAAAAATGAAAATGAAAGAAAAAGGGAAAAAATTTGGTCAATTTTTGACTTTTTCAATAAAAATAAATAAATAAATAAATAAATCGATGTATAGGTAAGTTGAATACAATTTAAAAATGTAAATAATGAAAATATAGAAAAAGAAAAGATGGTAGAAGCCACAACATTTGGTCAGTTTTTGGATTCTTGGAAAAAATGTAAAAATGACAAAATCCACAAACACTTCGTAAATTTTTGGCTTTTTCAAAAGCATAAAAATAAATACTGAAAAATTTGAGTGTAAAAACAATAAAAGATGGCAGAAGCCACAACATTCAGTTAATTTTTGGCTTCATCGAAAAGAAATATACGCAGAAGAACGTTATCAAGAAAAAAATGTATAGAAAAAATAAAAAGATGGTAAAAGCCACAAATTTTTGGTCAATTTTTGGTTTTTTCAAAAAAAGACCGTGAAAAATAGAAATACTGTGTATAAAAAAAAAAAGGAAAGATCGCGTAAGCTACAACATGGCTTTCCCTTCCCCACTTTTAAACTTGATCGCATGTGAGCGAAAACGATTTTCCTGCACTGATATTCACACAAACATGATAAAATCTTACCAATTGAGCGAAATAATCTGCATCACTTAGTTTCGTATTGGATTTTTCCATTTCCGCTACCGAAGGTATAAGCAATTCCAATTCCCTTTTCCATGGTGTAAATTTAACGAACGTTTTTCTAGGTGATGAAACTGTTCGTGTTTGGCGGATTTGAACCACAGAGTTCGATTGTCTTCGTTTAATATCAGTAAAAATTTTTTTAAAAACTCAGGACTGTAAGGTTATCTTATGGTAGCAATTTTCAGGCCTTTTGGGGTCCAAATTGAGATCAAACAAATTTTTTCCTTAGTCACATAGGTACAGTTTCCTTGAATTTGCATATACCAATTTATGGTTTGCAGATATAATTCAGTTATCTTGAACACAAAAATCCACATTTTCATGCAAATGCGCATCGCGAGGTAATCTGGAACCTGATTTTTGTTTGTAACAGCAGGCCATGTCTGCAGTACGTTTTGACTGATGTACTTCAAGACATTTGGTCGAATATTTTCCCCAGCTTTGAATTACGTCAGTTCTACTCAAAATGTCTTCCAAGTTTTAGACCTTGCGAAGGAAACTAATACAAGCTTGAAAATATTAAATCTTACCAAAGATTATAATAGTAAGAGCTCACTCCATTGACTTCAGCAGAAATGCTACAGTATACTTGCGCAGTATTTGCTTTACAAGTACAGCAGCTTTCATTGATATGTTTCTATTGATTCGATGTTTAAATTCACCTTACCTATGAGGTTTACTTACATGAATGTGTTGCGCATTTTTTTGTTTCCCAGCTTGATGGCATTAGCTTACGATTATCTTTTATCGGGGTCAACGCACTTTTCCACGAGATCAGAAATAGTCATTCCTCCTCAAACCTTTGTGGGAGGCCACCAAAATTTCAAATCATGTTCTTCATCGTATTCCATCCAGTTGATAGGAATGACATGAGGCACTTTCCTCTTGTCACTTTTTTCTGAGTACAGCGCAAGTTCTGAGACGACAACAAATTTTTTTGTAGGTTTTCCCAACAAAAGGTATTGGTCATTTTCAGCATTTTCGCTGAAAAATTAATTAATGTTGAATAAAAATAGGAATAAGACTCAACTTTCGATAAGTTTCGAATCCGCAGTGTCTCTCTGCATACAAATGTTGCATTATAATTACACTAACAGTTATAAAAATCGAATAAAATTTTGAACATTATGAAAATACACAACGCAAACTTGCGATTGCGCGACTTTTTAGTACTGCGATTACTTACTACCTATGTAGTACCTACGACTAAAATAAGTAGGTAAGAGCGATATGGCATAGCATACGCGTAAACTGTACCTATCAAAGTTCAAGCTTTAGCTGGACTTTTCTGGTGCATGGATGCTCAATTCTGGATGGCGTTTTCGAAATATTGTGAACAATTTTTTTCATCGTTTTTATTATATAGGTAATTTTTTTTAGAAACAAATTCCAACTTGAAAATTTTTTCATGAAAATCAAATTTAATAAAATCAAATACATATGTGATACTAAAATACATGTTCAAATAGATATCTATCTACTATCGATATATGTGAAGTTTGAAATGAAAAATTAAACATACTTACTTAGATACAATTTACGTTGCACCGTTTTCATTTTCCATTGTACTCGTAGGTACAAAATATCGCGAAAAAGTTTTACAATGTGGTCAAAACTGACCACACGAAATTTTCGACCATGTTTCTAGGAGAGAATGCATAAGATACGAAATCCGCCTGCAGTATCTATGTACCCAGATGAACAGGATTCGTCTATGTACAATCTGGAACTGTCATAGCTGGTAAATGTTTCATCGCAAAATTGAATGTTTGTACGATTCACAGTTTATTACGCCAGATAAGAAAGAAAATTTAAACAGCCGATTTTCGTAATTCATTAGAAATAAATTTAGTGTTACATATTTCATTTAGTATACTTACGAAAAATCGGTTTCAAAAACATACTGTTTATAATAAAATTAACCTAAAAATACACACTTAGTAAATTTTATATAATACTCATAATTATTCAAGTACTTACAGTTGTCGAATTTTCAAAAATGTATCATTAAGTATCGCAAGTTTTGCAACCGCTGCCAGTTGAGGCGATTTTTTGTTTTTGTTGAACAGCGTGTGAACGTACTGGCACGTCAACAATGACAAAGGTACCTTTATGTAATATTTTTCGTAATGTAGGAATTCCAATGTGTACCTTTGCTTGTCGGCATCGTAACTGGTAACCCCGAAGATATATTTCTCGAAATATCGTCCTTCGTGTTCCCTTTTAGCAGGTTTCCGCGACAAATACATCATCTTTCACACCGCGACCATGCGTTAACCCTCCAACAGTTTTCATGGTTTTCATCAAGGTTTGCTCTATTGTCATATCTGTTGGTATCCCACCCTAAATTTTTTAAGACTGGCCAATTGTGAAATATTTCTTCATGAAATTGGTAAATTCTGGTTCCAATTCTGAAGCATCTGTACAGATACAAATGTGCTGATTTAGCATAAAAGAAATGACCACTGAAGCCATACATTCCAAGTGGTGTGCTCAGTTCCCAGATCTTTCAGCCATTATGAATGTTTTCATCGAAGATGCCACAGAGAAGTATTGAGCCCTTAGTTGGGCAGTTTTTCCTTGAGTTTTAATCTTTGCAATTTGCTCACAAAACTTTGTATGAAATTTTACATATCGTAAGTCTCCTTTTCTGCAATTGTGAGCGAATCTGTAAAAATTAAGGAACTAGTAAAAATAAGTTCATATACTTATTTAAGCTCTTTTTCAATGGCATTCAATTCTTTCATAATGATGCTTCCTAGAGCTTGATACATGAGAAAATGCGCTCTTACTGCTCTACTGTAAGAGTGTCCAGTAAGTAGTTTTTCTACAGAGTTGAGAGCAAAAATTTCACATAGCGCTTCTTTCAAGCCACTTCCAGCCATAATAAATCCAATTGCTGCAAGAAAAGATGATATTGTATGGAATCCTCCTAGTCTTACAAAAATTTTGATTTCATTTTCATTTAAGTATACTACAGATTATGTGCTTCGATCGACTTATTCTAGTACATTCTTTCTCAGCGTTTTGTATCAGAAATTGCAAAAATGTTTTCAAAGTACGTAAATGCCCGTTGCTTTAAACACATATTCTTTCTATCTGCTGTTGAAGAAGTTGAACAATTATGAATTTCTTTGGCCATTTATTAGAATGATTTATTATATAAGAATACTTACATATTAACCTACAATAACATGAAAACATTAGTTTGCTTACATATGTAATTTACAAATAGTTACAAAAATTCGGAGGCTAAGATCCAAGTGAAATCGTGATGATTATTTCTTAATCCTTTTCGCCACAGACCATGCCACCGTTGTCGTTGTCATTGACATCAACGTCAAGTGTGGTACTTTTCCCTCTACATTTACGTCTATTGGCCACTTCCATTTTTCATTGGGTCTTATTTTCACTATTAACAATATTTGGAATTTGTAAATTTTTCTGTTTTTTAAACGTTTTAGTTTAAAAGAACATTTATTAGGGTATATAGAAAACATTTTATCGCAGTATTATGCTAATTTCTTTTTCAGTTGTCCAAGTTCTTATTCTTTATTGCGAATATCAATATTTAGTTATCGTTATCGCACGGAAAATGAAAATTCTGCTTACTGAAATATTCAACTATTTGCTAAATGTTGGATAAAATGCAACCTATTTTCGTGGTATTTGGGGTAGGGAAGAAGTTGACGACACATTTGCGCTAAATTTACAGTATTTTTTAATGGAAATACAAAAAGAGAACAAGTAAGGCCAAGCGGGGTAATGGTGAACATTTTTCAACATTTTTCAAAGTGGGCATTTAAAAATTAAAAAAAAACGTAGTATAATATTTCTAATTATTATCAGGTATATACCATCGGATCAGTTATAAGTTCTGCTATCCTATGGCGTTGGAAAAATTACATAATATTGATTGAGTGAAAAATACCAGTGTGTTCACTATTGCCTCAGGCGTTTTCACCATTACCCTGAAACTTGGGGGTAATTGTGAACAAATGAAAACAAAATTAAAATTTGTATTTTTTATGTTTAAATCGCAAATAAATATACGTAGTCTTCATCAAGTACTCAAATAGAATATATGTAGATGGTTTGCAAGAATATTAGAATCCATAAGCTCTCAAACATGTTTCACAGGATCAGGTAAACTGGCCAATATTTATCTAAAAAAGTGCTTTTGTACTTGTCTGACACTTGAGGATATTTGTAGACGAAACCAAAGTGCATCTTGGTGAATGCTGGCCTGAGAAAATTTCCTGTCAATTTTCCATTTTGTGCCCTTAACAACTGTGCAATGAAGTAACGTGCTGGTGGTTCTTTTTCTACACTATAACAATTAGCCATTGCCCAACTTATAGATATATTTTTTTTGGTTTTCGAATAATATTTTCCTTGTTGGCAGTTTTCTTCAGGGATCAATTTTTTGGAAGGGTTTTTTCAATGGCAGGTTTGAGTTTTTGGCTCATTTTCCCGAACAAAAAAAAAAATGCAAAATTTCTACAATTATATGTACCTATACCCAAAACTTTAATTTTCAAACTCACTTTCATTTCTTCAGAACTTGAATTCAACTTTTGGCAAACTTTAAATAAGATTCTGTGCATCTAATCTCCCTCTTTGAAGTTACATGGTAACCAAAGTATAAGTGATTACGTTATACCTCAGCTATCCATGTTTCATTCATTATCACTTATTGTCTATAATCGAGAGTATTGGATATTTACTATTTACAATTTATCAACATAGGTGATCGTATGGATTACAGCCCGATTTCCTTTAGTCTTTTCTCTATCTCCATCGCTTCCGGAATTGGAATATACTTGTAGGAAACGATGGTCCCCTGTAAATCGACTTTTACAAATAAACGCTTCCAGATTCCATTGATGTTTTTCTCTCGCGTTGTCGGAAAGTAAAGACATACGTCCCCTATTATTTCAATTACCTCCTCTGGATCTTGATCGATTTCCATTGCTGTTGTGGTTAAACATCGTTATTAATTTCTAGAAACTTTAATTTAATATCTTGGAGGAGTGCATGTCCTGAGTAGTAGGAATATACCAATACCACGACGGGACTAGTTAGTCCCTTAGTCCACTGGACTATACTCCAGACCCCCTAGGACCAGTAGTCCATTACCCTATGGACCATAGTCCATACGTGAAATTCGCGTGAAAATCGGCATTTTTCCATGGAATTTTCCGAAAAACTTCGATTTTTCCATGAAAATTACGATTTCGGCGAATGCTAATCTGGACTATGGCCTCAGACTATAGTTGAATAGTCCATAAGACTACACCAGCCTACTCTGAACTGCCTAGTCCAGAGTAGAGTGGACTACCTAGTCTAGAGTAGAGTTGACTAGCATTCGCCGAACTTGTAATTTTCATACAACCCCCCCCCCCTCGCTTGATCGCACCTGATCACATGAGAGAAAGTCATTAAAAAAATTAGCACCAGAAAAGATTAAAAAATTCATTTGTCAACTGATAGGCGCCACTATAGTATACTTACCTGGGATAGTCATTTGCCACCTTCATTTGTCAGAAAAATCATTAATCTAGTTCACCTACCTATGCATTCACACATCTATATAAACTGACGAGCCAAAGGAATATCTGCTTTAGTTGAGTTGTGATTTCAGTTGATCGTTGGTGTAGTAGTTCAAACCTTAAGTGCTGATTTTTTTTTTCAACAAGTAATTCGAACCTTGAGTGATAAATTTTTTCAATAATCTGCTATTTTTTTCAACAAGTATTTCAAACCTTGAGTGTTAAATTTTGTCACCAATCTGTAAAATGGTTTTTAATTGTGAAAAGTGTAATAAAAATTTCGCGAACAAAAGTAATTTAAACAGACACAATAAAACAGTCCATAGTGATGTTAAAGTAGTTGCTAGATGTTGTGAACTGTGTGGCTCAACATTTTCGCGGAGTGATTTATTTAATCAACATATGTGTGAACATCATCCAGAAAAGTCTATCTTCCTTTATGAGGTTGAATGTGAAATTTGTCAACGAAAATTTTCAAGTCATTTTGCACTGAAATGTCATGCAGTATGGCATAAACGTGATAAAATTGACAAATCTGCAGTACCCTTAGCTCAATCATCAACTTTTTCTGCAGGGATCACATCAATACCAGTAGTGAGCAATCCAATCAATACCAATGGGAACCCATCAAGCTCATCCTCCGAAGTTCCGCAATTTTCTGCTCAAGCAGTAGCCACTGGTGACCCAAACCCCCCTCCAGCAAAAAAAATCAAAGTGGATGTTCAAAACAAAAATTCTACTCCAACAAAGATAATGTGCCCAATATGTAAGGTTGAAGTAGAAAAAGAGAAATATTTGGGGCATTTGAAATCACTAGCCCACAAAGATAAAAGTGAACGAATGTGTACTATTGGGCTAGGAGCTGCAACTACTACCCCTGTGAATGCAATGAAGGCAACACCAATGACATCAAACGATACCAGCAATAATTCTGATACCAGTATTGGCCTTGGAGCTTCAACCACTACCCCTGTGAATAGAATGAAGACAACACCAACAACATCGAAGGAAGTGAAATGCAAAGTGCTTTTAAAAGAAGAATATGCTCGTTTAGAATTAGACCTACTGCTGATTTTATTGAAGGGATAAGGGAATTTATGAATGCTGTCACCTCATACGTTTCAAAAATTTGTTCTGAAATTTCTCAAACACATGAAAATTTTAAATATAATTTAGAACTTTTTGCTAAGTATGTGAAACATCCAGACATTGAAGACATCAAATCCTTCAACACAAAAAATGTGATTTTCAATTCCTCAACATCAAATTTTTGTGAGCAATATTCAGACTTTCAAAATGTAATTGATTCAAAAAGTGAAGAATTCCAAGGTAAAGGATCAGGGTGGATGCTAAAAAACGTACAGTTTTTGGAAATCAACTTCAACAAATTTAACCCCCTAAATGCCTCCTCCTTCATGCCATTACCTCAATGGTTGGAGAAAAGAAAAGCTGTTCTCAATATCAGGAATGTGGATAATGCATGTTTTGCCTGGTGTATTGTTGCTGCTCTCTCAAATTTACAACAAATTCCTCAACCTAATCGCCAGACTTCCTACACACATTATTCAACATTTCCTGGTGTTAATTTCCAAGGTTTAACTTTCCCAATGAAATTGACTGATATTCCCAAATTTGAAGCTCTAAATCCTGAAATAAGTGTAAATGTTTATGGTGTTGAAAATGAATCGGTTTGTGGTCCACTTTATTACCGACAAGTTGAAAAAAGTCATCACATTAATTTACTATACTTGAAAAATGATTCTGGTAATAGTCATTATTGCTTGATTAGAAGCATGAGCCGCCTGATATCAAGGCAAATCAATCAGGAAGGTCATGAAAAAAAATTTTGTGATGGATGTCTTTTATGGTTTTATGACTGGAGAAAATTAGAGGAACACAAGAAAAATGATTGTAATCACGTTAGAACATTTATGCCATTTGGGGAACGATCTTTTATCAAATTCAAAAATATTTCTAAAATGTTAAGAGTCCCGTTTGTTATTTACACAGATTTTGAAGCATTTTTGAAACCGTTTTCCTCGTGCTTTAATGATCTATCAAAATCATTCACTGAGAAAATTTCAATTCATCAACCATTTAGTTTTGGCTATTATATCAAATGTTCATTCGATCCCAGTTTAGATAAATTCAATTTATATCGTGGTAGTGATTGTGTGAAAAAATTTTGGGAAGAAATTCAAAAGGAGGTAGAATGGATACGACCCCATATGCTGACTAGTAAGCCGATGAATTCGTTAACACCTGAACAAAAGGAGAGTTTTGAAAACGCCTCTTGCTGCTATATTTGTAACATGTCATTTTCTATTAACGATGTCAAAGTTCACGATCATGATCACTACACAGGATGCTATCGAGGCCCTGCTCACTCTGTCTGCAACCAACAACTCAAACGTCCTTGTTTCATCCCAATTGTGATACATAATTTGAGTAACTATGATGCCCATTTTCTTATTCCTGAAATTGGTTATAATGATGAAAAAGTTGATCTAATACCTTGTACGAAAGAAAAATATATTTCGTTTTCAAAAAGCGTGCAGGCATATGATCACAATGATGATGAAGATGATGAGATCGGTGCAGGTACGACATATGTAAAAAACTTGAAAATTAGGTTCATAGACTCTTGCAGGTTCATGGCATGTAGTTTAGATAAGCTTGCAAAAAATTTACAATCAGATCAATTGGAAACCCTCAGGACTTGCTTCCCAAACGAGCCATATAAATTTGAATTATTAAAGGAGAAAGGTGTCTTCCCTTATGAGTTTGTTGATTGTGAGGATAAATTGGCTCTTGATTCTCTTCCATCACATGATCAGTTTTATTCAAAATTAGTAGGTTCTAATATTTCAGAAATGCAATATAAACAGGCTGCAAAGGTTTGGCAAGAATTTAAATGCAAAAATTTAGGTGAATATTCAGATTTGTATTTGAAAACTGATGTTCTGTTACTCACTGATGTTTTTGAAAATTTCCGAAATATTTGTTTGAAAACTTATGGTTTAGATCCTGCACAGTACTATACAGCGCCTGGACTTAGCTGGGATGCGATGTTGAAGCAAACAAAAATTTCTTTGCAATTATTTAGCGATGTAGATATGTTCTATTTCATAAAACAAGGTATTAGAGGGGGATTATCTCAATGCTCAAAACGAATGGCATCCGCTAATAATAAATATATGTCCAATTACGATCCTTCCCAACCCTCCAGTTATCTTGTGTATTTAGATGCAAACAATTTGTATGGATGGGCAATGTCTCAACCATTACCTACCAATAATTTTAGGTGGCTGAAAAGTTATGAAGTGGAGTACTTCAATTTATCTACAAAATCAGACGATTCTTGTGTAGGTTACATTCTTGAAGTAGATCTGATTTATCCAGAAAATTTACACAATTCCCACAAAGGCTATCCATTTTGTCCTGAAAATATCATTCCCCCCAACAAAACTTCGAAACATCCCAAGCTTATTGCAAATGTTCAAAATAAATCGAAGTATGTTATTCATTACCGTAACCTGAAGCAGTGTTTAAAACATGGTCTGAAACTTGTCAAAATCCATCGAATCTTGGAATTCAATCAATCACCTTGGTTAAAAACTTACATCGACCTTAATACATCAATGCGTGCCCAAGCATCAAATGAATTTGAAAAAGATTTCTATAAACTTATGAACAATGCTGTTTTTGGGAAAACTATGGAGAATGTTGACAAACGAGTCGATGTGAGGTTGTTAACACACTGGGAGAATCGTGGAAGGAAGTGGGGTGCACAGCATTATATAAGCTTTCCAAACTTTCATAGTAGCAGTATTTTTAATGAAAACCTAGTAGCTGTGCAGATGAACAAAGTAAAGGTGGTATATGATAAGCCTATTTATATAGGATTTTGTGTTTTAGACTTGGCCAAATATTTAATGTACGATTTCCATTATGAATATATCATACCAAAGTATGATACCCGTGTTGAGCTCCTGTACACGGATACTGATTCATTAATTTATGAAATCACCACAAATGATTTTTACACTGATATAAAAGACGACATTGATGCAAGATTTGATACAAGTGAATATCCGATCAATAATCGTTATGGTTTACCACAAGTCAATAAAAAAGTGGTTGGTATGTTCAAAGATGAATGTAAGGGTAAATTAGTATTACTGTTTTTAGGTACTAAAGCTAAGTCGTATTGTTATGGTGTTGAAGATGAATTAAAAATACAAAAAATTGTTAAAAAAATTAAGGGAGTTAAAAAAAATGTGGTAGAAAATGATGTGACATTGGATGATTTTAAGAATTGTTTAGAGAATAAAGTGACTATTTATAAGCAAATGTATAATTTTAGAAGTTTTAAACATGTCATTTTTACACAGTTATTGAATAAGATTGCTTTAACTTACGATGATGATAAGCGTTTCATCATACCAAACTCCGAGGATACTTTACCTTGGGGTCATTGTGATATTTCAAAGTATTTATTACAGGAAAATAATGATAGCTGATACTCATTTGTTCTTACTTGTGTGTTTTGTAATAAAGTGTGTTATTGAAGTAAAAATTGTGTTTCCTCATTAAAAAAGAACAAGAGATAAAGTTCCAAGATTTTTTATTGAAATACTTTGCTATACAGACATACTTGTGCTAAAATTAACTAAAAATAGTACTTATTAATATATCATGGGGGTTAAATCTTATTTGTAGACATAACTTAAAAAAGGAGTTGAGAACAACTCGATTTTGAAGCATACTGATTTTTGCGAAGTCGATCAGCTATTTTGTATACTTTTTTAGCCAAGTATACTCGAATTTCAGCCTGAATGATTTGACATACACGGGGATCTAAGAGGTGATATGCCATTTTTATGTGAGTAATTGCAGGTAATTCCTCAATTGGAACAGACTGAATAGGTTTTAATAACTCAGTTGCAGAAGTTTGAGCAAAATAGTTAACAAAACGAGAAACCATATAGGCCGCATACATTTTGTAATCTGTTTTATTTTGCAACACCAAAGTTACTAAATCATAAATTTTCTTCAAGGCTGCCCAATACAATTCATCAATGACAAACACTGTGATATCGTCTTCCAGCACTTGGATTACATTTCCGATCAGCACCGTATACTTGCCGACACATTCAGTTGATGTAACTGTTCTGGTAGGACCCTCAACAACATCTTCTCCTTCAGTATCAAAATCAATGAGTGGTCCTTGCGTTGATGAGGTAGCTTCATTTTCAGCATTTTCATCATATGGTAATTTCATGAAGGAGAACCAATCATCATATGACAAGGTAACTCTATGGTGATGTAATAGCGACGCGATGTCAAAAAATTGAACAACAGGCTCAAAATGATCTTCAATATTGAGACCAACTTCGATATGAAAACCTGGGCACTGGGGTGATATACTAGAACTGAATAATAATTCCATTTTCACACAATACACGGAAACCACTGAAAATTAGGCAAGTATTATCACAAAAAATGTTTGACCACTTGAGCGACTGAAGTTGGAATGAGCCTGTTACAATCAGATCCTCAATTTATATCATCCTAGTATATCACTTTTAGGTATCCAGCTGTTCCATTTATTTTCAAATCCTAACCATTTTACAAAAACTTGATCCCCCTTACTTTTAATTACTTTTTCAACCAGGTAAATGTCTGGGTATTTTGTTTTGGATAACTCTTCCTCATAAAATGCGCCTTTGATATCACTCCCTGTATGATCTGTTAAAAGGTAGGTTATAGGTCTAGTGTTGGTTTGTACTTTTGATATTGTAAAAATTTCAGTTGACCAATTAGGTGTATAACCTTTTTCAAACGTTGCTTTTTGCTTGCTGATACGAACCTTATCACCCACTCTGAAACGAGCTACCTCTGTCACTGCTTTCCTGGAGCCAGTATTTTTGTAAATTTGTGCTAAAATTTTTGCCTCATTTTTTTCATTTACTTCAGCTGGTGTACACTGAATAGTTCTATGATATTTATGATTATACTGATCAATGAGCTGAGGTAAAATTTGCACCCACTTATATGAACCTTGTACACTGAATTCTATATACATGATGTTTTTCAATGTTTGGTTGAACCGTTCTACTATTGCCGATTTTTTTATGCTGTATGTGGAATAGTGGATGATATTAAATTTTTTATACACTTTGTCACAGTCTTTGTTGAAGAACTCCTTACCATCATCAGTTTGCAGATATTTCGGTGTTTTTGATAAGCTTGAAAAAATACTGATAAGAGCATTAGCTACTTCAATGCCAGTTTTAGTTTTCAAAGCAATTGCCCAAGCATATTTTGAAAAACAATCAATCATGGTTAAAATGTACCGAAAATTTGCATTTACTTTTGCATGTGGTATCATTTCAACTAAATCAGCTTGAAAAAGGTCATTAAGTCCTTTAATTTCAGTTCTGCGTCGATCATAATTGCGTCTAGCTTGTCTGTGAAGCTCAAATGCAACATTTCTTTGAGTAGTTGACATTTTTTATTCACTTTTAAGGATACTTCAACACGGTACATAGAAATGAATGATGTTTTTTGAAAAATTTTATTTTGTGAAATGCTATTTATACTATTGATAATGATTGAATGCATTTGTGAGATATACCCAAACTACTCATACACAATCATGATTCTAGAACCCAAAATCTTTGACTCAGGGAAAAAATGTTTGATTAAAAATTTCAAAACCAAATGACCACAGTTTACAGTATTTGGTTTCTGCACTGATGTTTTATTATAATAAATTTGAGGTTTATTCATGGTGTATCTATATCCACTGTGCAAATACTTAATAAGCTCAGGAAAAACTGGTATATTTCCAATTGGATCAAAATATAATACTTGATTTCTATTCTTTACATATGTTATCCAATGTGTACCTTTACCACTAGAAGAATCTAAATTTACAATAGCAGTTTCAAGCTGTTGAACACGTTGAGGCAAAGTATCTCGGCAAAAAATACCTCGGAAGAATGGTATTTTACACTGATTTACCAAACGTACAAGTTGAAAATCATACAATGGTTTTGTACTGGATGGGAGACTAATCACATGTGTTTTTCTCCTTGAGGGCCTCCGTTGAAATCTTGCTGACAGCTTCTTTGCATTACGTGACATGGCTAATGGAGAAATAATCCAAGCCCTTTTTTGTGATGACTAAGATATATACCTTGACCAATGTGTTGCGGGGGGATGGATGTAGAATTTTTATATTGATCTCTCACGTTTTTGATATTTCTAAGAGAATCGATTATTGTTGTAATGCCTCCAACCAATGTACCTACATGGGTTAACGCTGTTAAAATAGGAACAATTGGTAATGATCCACCTTGTTTTGGTATTGGTATTACTCGAGCAGGACCTTTTTTAACTTTAAACTTGCGAATAGCAGCAAATGATTTCTTTATACTGCTCTCCAAATTGTTATTTTTTTGTCCTTTTATAGCTTTTTTAGCTTTGGAAACCATTTGATTGAATGAAATTCCTTTCCCTCCAGTGATGGGATGTGTTTTTCTTCTATTCCTAGAAGCTTTCTGTCTCCTTTTTGACAGACCTGCTCCTTTGCGACGTCCTTTTTTTCTATTCTTAGAAGCTTTTGGTTTTCTTTTCAACAAACCTGCTCCTTTGCGGCGATGGTTTGAATGCACACGTTTAACTTTACCATTTCCACTGCAACCTCCAAAATGAGGGCGGATACCTGCACCAATTTTAAATTGATTGATTCCAGCACCCAAGCTAACTTTCTTGGACATGATGTTAGCCACTTGACCGGCAAACAATTTTTCAAGCATATCAGCATCCGGTGCTTTATACCGTTGCAAAGCGGCATCCCTCAATTTAAGATCAGCTTTATTACGATCTGCAACGTTTTTATTTTGAAAATATGCTATATCGTGTTCTTTACAAGCTTCATCCAAAGGATTGATTCCACGATCACCTCGAGCCAATCTCTTTTCCAGCTTTGTTCCAGGGCCGCAATAATTGTACCCAGGTAAGTGAAGCTCAAATGGTAGATGATTAATGAGCCAATTAACAATACCCTTACCAGATTTATGGTTTTTGCGCCGTGATTTGCGTGATTTCACCTTATTTGGATTACTTTTTTTCCGCATATTCGCTAAATGCACATATGAATAGTACAATCAAACTGAATAAATTCAAAGCATTGTCTCATCTATTTATACTATTTTTACCTCAGAATAAATGATACAAATAGTTGTGAAATGTTTGAACACACTCATTTCAATCAATACATACTTGTAACAAGCATTTGAATGCTACTAAACAAGTTTTCCGATTTCTAGAGTAATATGACATCTTTGAAAAATAGAAAAAAAATTCTGATATATGAACAAGGTGTTAAACTACCTGTTGAACAATCAACACTCGAATCAAAAGATGACACTCGTTCTACCCATGGACCTTTATTTCCAAATACCATAAGAGGATTACTTGTTGGAAGATCCGGATGTGGGAAGACTAATTTGATGATCGCTCTTTTACATCATAAGAATGGTCTGCGCTATGAAAACGTATACATTGTAAGCAAGAGTTTATTTCAAAAAAAATATCAACATCTTAGACAGATTTTTGGATTACTGCCAAAGATCGGTTATTATGAATTTGAATCCCCAGATAAAATATGCGAACCTCAGCAATGTAAACAAAATTCAATTGTGATTTTTGATGATGTATCCTCTACAAATGAAGCAAATCCTAAGTTGAGAGCTTATTTCTCCATGGGTCGTCACAAAAATATTTCCTGCTTTTTACTCATTCAAAGTTACAGTCGAATCAGCAAACATTTAATTCGTGATAATGCTAATTTCATTGTCTTATTTCAGCAGGATACCCTAAATACTAAGCATGTATTTGAGGACCACTTGAGCTCTGATCTAACTTTCAAAGAATTTCATGAGATTTGCTCATATTGCTGGAGAAATCCACATGGCTTTGTTGCAATTGATAAAGAATCTAGTATAAATAGAGGAAAGTTACGTTGCTCTCTCTATCATTTTATTACATTGAAGAAAAATCACAATGATGCAGATGAAGAATAAAAATCACCATCGGAGAGGAACTAAAAGACCAGCAATTTATGATGAAGAAATTGAAGAAAAACAGAAAATAGTAAAGATTGCTAATGACATCAAACAGAAGTATAATGAATTGCAAGGGACCAAGATCACTAAGGAACAAAAAATTGTCGAGAATTTAAAACCTGTAATTGATCCTCTGAAAGAAATTCAGAAGAAAACCATCGGCTTTAATAATGTCAATAAAAACACCTTTAGTACTCAAACAGATGATTTTAGTGATTCAGTTCCAATCAAAAAAGAGGAAACAGCCTCAAATACCAGCCCTACAGATAAAAGAATGAAGAAATTGAATGATCCATCTTATGGTTTGCGTTTTGATCCTAAAACACAACAATATAAAATTGGTTCTACTCCTGTGTATATTAGTGATTCTCAACTTTTAATAAATGATCAATATTATGGGAAAACAAAAGGTTTGATGCAACTTCTCCTTACCTCACACCCTACTTATGAGGATATTCCCGCCGCTGATATTACCTCATACAAAGCTATACTAGAATCAACTAGGAGCCATTTGACTTCTAGAGGACTTTTGAAGCATAGTTCTACCCCCAAATATTCCTTTATTAAAAAGCTGTTTGATGAAGATGCTAAATCACCTGCCAAAAAAAACAAAAAAGGTGGAAGTGTTTTGAATCATTTAAGAACAAGTTTGATGGGTGCAAACAATAAAAAATTTCAACTTGTTTATTATAATGACCCAAATACACTAATTGAGAGACTAGAAAAACTTGTAGGTGAGCGAAATGCTGGAAATGGATCAATTCAAATAGCTAATGAGATTCAATCAATTCTAGAAGAGTTGGAAGGAATTGGTATCATAAAGTAATGCGCTATAAATCATTTTGGAAAGTCCCCCGTTGTGATTTTTGAAAAATGAGCCCTGCTATGTATTCATAAATAATTTTAAGTATAAAAGTAAGATGAAAGCATTTAATTTTGTAGTCTATAATAAATAGATGATGTTAACACATGCCCATCAATAATAAACAACTTTTTCAGTCATGGACTCTTATCGATTTCATTTAACTAAATCTGGTACCCCATCTACAATTCTTCATACTCATCTCCATCCAATCATTCATCTCAATCCAGATACAAGATATGAAATTGCATGTCTCCATGTAGTTTTACAAAGAAGTAATCAAAATACATTGATCAAAAGCTATCGATTCTATTGTGATGATCCGAATTTTCCTTCATACAGCAAAATTGATGTGGACACAAGTTCCTTAACGTATGAAGATATTGTATCAAATATTATTGATAATTTCGAAGGAAGGTACAAACAGGAAATACTTAACTTTAAAATTGATTCTGAAAGTAAGTGCACTATTTACTCCTCATACCCCATAAATTTTGATAAAAAAGACAACGTTTTAAGATTGCTCGGTTTTCCTGGAAATTTCAATAAAGCTGAGGCACAGAAAACATATGGAGAAACTGGAGTGTATGAGTATAGAGCTCCAAGCCCAATTCGGATTCCATCAAAATATCCAGAATTTTTCAATGTGAATTTGCAGTGTAATCTTATCAAAAATTCATATAAAAATGACGAACTTTCTCACATTCTTCATTCATTTCCAGTATCTAATGAGCAACGCATGAAAGTCATTGATTGTCCATCTTTTCCAACATACCTACCCATAAATCCTGGTTTGCATACCATCACTGATATTACTTTGTGTATGGTAGATGATAAAGGAAATAAATTCAATAATTTTGGTGAATTGTGGGAAATCACCATCGATTTATTTTTGAGATCTTCCAGTTGAAATTGCCGTCAATGATCACTTACAATAACCTACACATACCTACAAGTATTTTCAATTCAACAAGAAAAACTCTAGGTAGTAATTTTCAAGATATTTTTTCAATCAAATCCAGAAAAAATAAGACAAGCGGTCATTCTTCCATTTCCAAGAAATCAAAGTCGACCAAAAATCGGAAGCATTTGGGTGGTTCCATAAAGAAGAAGAAGTACCCTATTTCAAAGCATTTGACATCAAGAAACAAACATTTTCTCAAAACTCTTGGCTTCAAAGTGAATACAAAATGATTAGCAGCCATGTTTTTGACATACTGGAACCAATAGTTATTGAAGATTCCATTGAGGAATTTTCATATCACACTTACAAGCCATTCAATACTTCCAATATTGGTTACAATGATGAAATTCGTATACCTATTCAAAGCAGAGATGTAATCACAATTCCCAGTCTTTCTTACTTGAAGATTTATGGAAAAGCTGAAAACTTGGATGCAAATTACAAATTTGACTACAATAGTATCCTATATTTATTCAACTCAATTTCTTATGAGCTTAATGGTGTTTTGATTGATCGTACAGTTAATGTAGGTCTGACAAGTACCTTGAAGTCATACTTGACAAGTACACAATTTGAAAAAAATTATCACGAATCATTAGGGTACACTTTTGAAAATACATATAGTCATGTATACGATGAGGCGACCGGATACATTGAAATTTATTTGCCTTTCAGAGATTTATTTGGCTTTGGATGTGATTTCAATAAAATTATACTCAATGGGTTGCAAGAATTTATATTATCACGTTCTAAGGATGACTCCAATATTTTCTGCCCAAAAGTTCCAATCATAGGAGCAGATGCTGAGGTACCTAAATTTACACTACAGGAAATTGCTTGGTGTATGCCACAGATTAGGACATCTGATAAGTTTCGAATTTCATTACTTAATGTCATTAAAAATAATACTACTCTTAACATTCCGTTTCGAACATGGGATTTATACACATACCCATCACTTCCTCAAGCTACCTCACATTCATGGACTGTGAAAACAACAAATTCTCTATTAAGACCGAGATTTGCAATTTTTGCTTTTCAAACCAAGAGACGTAATGATCTTTCAAAAGAGGTTAGCAAATTTGATCATGTTGACCTAGAAGAATTCAAATTCTTCCTCAATGAAATAACATACCCTTATGAAACATCGTTGATCGACATTGGTAAAAAACGATTCTCAATGCTATACCATATGTTTGTAAGGTTCTATGCATCCTTTTATAATATTCCTTTCTATGCAACACGGTTCAGCATGACAGATTTCAAAGAGAAAATGCCTATGGTTGTGATTGATTGTTCGAGACAAAAAGAGAACTTCAATATCTCCACAAGTGGACCAATCAATATCAGATTTGATTTTAGATGTAAGAATAACATTCCTCAAGGAACTGAGCTCCATTGCTTGTTAATTTATGATAGAGTATTTAGTTATAAAGCTTTTGATGGTAATGTTATACCAAAAATCTAGATAATTGTATTCACACATTTAACTAAGTGTTCAACTGTACATATTTTCAATATATTTTTACTCCCACAATAACGAAGATTTATTTCTTAGTATTCAACGAAAAAAATGAGTCTATTTGAAATCAAAAGTTATATTTATTTGTAAGTACAATGAGTGTCAATATACTTAAAATACTTAAAAAGCTTAGATTATCAGTTGATAGCTTACAAATCACTGCTATCACTAAAATATGTAGAACTATCATCACTAGTGTAACTACTACATGTGCTAGAATCTGTATCAGTACAATTATCTGAGTCATTAGAAATACCAGAAGTAAAATTAACACCATAATTGCCTTTAACTTTTTTAATATCATTCAAAGTTTTTCTACGCTTTACACTTGGTGACTTACATATTTCCAATGACGATGACGGGGAGTTTGATACAAAATCACCAGTTTTGCAAGCAATCTCACGGATGGTTTCCAAGTTGATACCCGATTCACATTTTTCAATTATAGGTGTTCTTAGAGTAGTATCGGTGACTTTTTCTCCATCTGTAGATATCTCAGTAGGGGGTACATTTATAGGTGTTGTAGGTGTTGTTGGTACACCAGAAATATCCATATTCAATTTTTGATGAACTCTTGGATTACGTAAATGAGCCTTTAAATTATCACGACGTGGAAACACACGCTTACAAACCTCGCAGGTCACTTGGGTTTTTTTCTCATGTATGGTCTCTTTATGTCTTTTTAGAACATAGTTTTTAGAAAACATAGAACCGCAAACATCACATTGAAATTTTTTGGGTGTATCACCTTTTATCTCCATCATGTATTTTCAATTTTAGAGCACACGTGCACACATGAAAGCGGACAAAAATATACTGAAGGATAATGATAGCCCAGACTTCTATTTATATGAAAATTTATTAAAAATATCTACAAACTATACCAATTAATTCTTACTTGCATAAAATGTAATAAATTATTCTGGCTAACAGCACATACTTATTTGTAAAATATTATTTTTTATACCGTGGTAAGTAAGCTTGAGGTTCTTCTTAGCATTCCATTCTAATAGCTTTTCCGGTGTATCAAATAAGTGATGGACTGATTTAGGTAAATTCAGCTTACAGTCTGCTGCATTAACTACCACTGCCATACCATATTTGGTTGTATAACATGAAAAAGATTTGACTTCGAACACTGTACCATCCGGAAATGCACTGAATTTCTTAAACGGTAGCAATTCTTGCTGAGCACAATTATTGAAAGATACTAATAACTGATCCATGATAAAACTTGGTAAAAAGCTTTCAGCAGTAAAGTACTTCAACACTCCACAACGTTTGGAAATGAACTATTTTGTACCATCGGTGTTGATATCTATTTATATGGTGAATTTCTAATGAATACTAAGATTGGGTATAAGATAGAAACCTACCTTCAAATTGCTAATGATGAAGTTAGAAGAAATGAATTGACATTTACACATTATTAATGATGTTTTCAGCTTAATGTGTTACTGTACTTATTAGCGGATGAAGGGTGATTGATTTTTTCAAGTCTAGACCTGCTCATATGGCTAAAGAATACCCAGATGGGGTATAAGATAGAAACCTACCTTCAAATTGATGATGATAAAGTTAGAAGAAATGAATTGACATTTACACATTGTTAATGATGTTTTCAGCTTAATGTGTTACTGTACCTGTTAGGGGATGAAGGGTGATTGATTAATTGATTGATTTTTCAAGTCTAGACCTGTTTATATGGCAAATCTCTAAAGAATACCAAGATAGGGTATAAGATAGAAACCTACCTTCAAATTACCTGTAAACTATACATAATGATAAAGGCAGAAGAAATGAATTGACATGTACACATTGTTAATGATGTTTTCAGCTTAATGTGTTACTGTACCTGTTAGGGGATGAAGGGTGATTGATTGATTTTTCAAATTGAGACTTAGAAAATAACTAAGCTAACAAATAAATGATGATACTACCAGGTATGACAGGTTGCCTACATAACTAATGATTTCATCAGCTTCAACAGGTGAGTGAATATGGCTGTAAATTATTGGTCAAGAGTAGGGATAAAGGAAAAGAGGTCTCCTTCTTCAACCAGTTGTTCAAGGTTTTATTCTCCCAGTTCGCGTTGTGTAGTAAACATCTTGGTCTTGACTAGTGTTCTATTTATTTTTTATTTATTTATTCAATTTTCAAAATGCGTGTAGACAGTCCGTTGAATGCGTTGAATGTTCTCAGTGAATCGGTAAGTACATATGATTTTTTTTTTTCATTTAATAAGAATTTTAAACAATTATATGGCTCTTGATATGATTTGATTTAATGGTGAACTATGTTGTATTTTTTAGAAATCTTTGAACCCACCTAGAAATCATATATTTAGTAAACCAATACAAATGGATCAGAAAACTCCTTCAAACACAAAAAAAACTAGAAAAGTAAAAAATGCAGTCGATCCTTATCCAAAAGTGAAAAATACAGTCAATCCTCATCCAAAAGCGGATGTGTCACAAGCTAAATCTGATGAGGTAAATATTCACTCAAGTAATTAATTTTATTCTCTATTGAGAGGTTGTTAAAAGTGGATTTTTTTATAGACCTTAAATTTAGATATTTACTGGGATGGATTATTTCAAGATGCGCAGCCACCATATGACCCCCGAGATTTTCCCCCAGTAAATACTGAAACCACAAAAAATACTGGTGCTGGAGTTCTTTTTGCTCAAATGGTGGCAGATACCGTCAGCAGTTCAATTGCAAATGTGCCCCCTCATTCTACATCTTCATCATCCAATGTTGCCCCCCAACCCCATACATCAACACATGATTTCTTTCAATATATGGAGATCATTAAGGTACAAATCACGTCACCTACTATTTTATTATGTTAAAACTATATGAATTTTATGTAACGTGCTTAATGCGATTTCAGAAATCAAACTTTGTGTTAGAATTCCCCCCTGGTCTCACAAATGATGAGTATTTAAACAAGAAAGTTGGATTTGAGGCAATGGTTAATCAGCATAACCCTAGGATTATATATGAGGTAGGTTAAAATACTGATCCAACACCTTTGAATCCATTTTTTATCCAGGTTAACTTTGATAACATTTTATTTATTCATTTATTCATTTTATAGGATCCACATAGGAAATTTGTGTGTTATTTCCTGGAGACGGAGCCTGGTATTATTCCATCCGCCATTGATGGATTCTGCAATTTTATGAGAGGGGTACCAGGAGCCCCCTTAGTCACTATAGCCACTACTATAAGAATGTGTTTAAATAAATAAGTAAATGACTTAAGTAATCTAAGAATGTTATTTATTGATTTATTTATGTACATGAAAATCTTTCTAAAATATAACTATTAAGTATTTACAAATATTTACAATCTTATTAATCACTCCCACTTTCCTGGTACATATAGTCATACTCATCACTCTCACTGTCGTCCACTAGCATATCTTCAATCTCTAATATGACAAGCATAGCCATCGAATCACCTACTGCCATAATCATATCATTTTCATCAAAATTTTGTTTGAATCCTTTCAGAGTTACTTTCTGACTAAGGTTGTTCAATTTAGAAAGTATATCATCAGGTATCTTAGAAAAATGATCATACCAACTGTATTTTTCAAAGAAATCGATGCTAGGTATGATGTATACTTCTGTTCTTAAGTTCACGGCAACGAAAGTTTCCAGTGATTTTAAAATGTCTATTGCTTCTTTATTCAATTCATTCACATACGCATATTCAGCATGATAGATCTTGGTAGGTGAGGTGAGATCTTCCATAAGGATACATATAACTTCTTTATCAAACTTTTTAATGATATTTCGTCTAAATGTATCCAGGGTTTTCACATGATCTTGCACATTATCTTCACTAACATTCTTCACAAGTAAGGTATAACTATCGTTAGATTGTTGAGCAGCCATCTTATACAAGTTCAGAAAATATACTGATGTGTGGAGGTTTGTGCGGTCCTACTTATACTCTAATAATTGCAATGTATTAGTAGGGTGAAATTGATTTACCTACTTCAGAACGATGTGTTGAAGTGAGTACCCCCTTTAGGATGGGTTCAAAGTGATATTTGATGCGACGTTGAAAATGTATACGATCTGAAATTGCATTCATCCATTCATTTCCTTTTCTTGCCGCTTGACTATCTTCATCATCAACTAAATAATAAATGATGGGGGGTTTGTCTGAAAATGTTACTTTCTTTCTCTTCATTTTTCCTCTCTTGCCTAAGCAGTCTAACAACATGGTCTGTATGTTTTTCTTTGAATAATACTGCTACACAAGTGAAACTAACCAGTCTTATATACTCATGTGATCAAGCGAGGGGGGGGGTGGAGTGGAATTGTATGAAAAGTACAAGTTCGGGACTTTCTCTCATGTGATCAGGTGCGATCAAGTGAGGGGGGGGGGTTGTATGAAAATTACAAGTTCGGCGAATGCTAGTCAACTCTACTCTACTCTAGACTAGGTAGTCCACTCTACTCTGGACTAGGGAGTTCAGAGTAGGCTGGTGTAGTCTTATGGACTATTTAACTATAGTCTGAGGCCATAGTCCAGATTAGCATTCGCCGAAATCGTAATTTTCATGGAAAAATCGAAGTTTTTCGGAAAATTCCATGGAAAAATGCCGATTTTCACGCGAATTTCACGTATGGACTATGGTCCATAGGGTAATGGACTACTGGTCCTAGGGGGTCTGGAGTATAGTCCAGTGGACTAAGGGACTAACTAGTCCCGTCGTGGTATTGGTATATTCCTACTACTGTCCTGATATGCTTTTTCCTCCATATAGGTTTGCAAAAGAAACTTTGACACTTACGTTCACTGAAAGCTTGTGTTAATTTCTAAAAAAAAATCAAAATTAATTTATGAATTGTTTAACGGAAATTGTCTGGTGTATTTTGTTTTCATGATGTCTAGGTAGACACTACAGAATTAAGAAAGATCAGATAACGACTGAAAATTTAATTAATTTACTTAATCATTAATAGATTGTGTATTATCGTGATTTATTACTTCGTTTATGAATTTAAGCCCCTTTTTCGGAGAAAACCAGCCATAAAAGACATGATCTTACTCCAATACAGCGTTTCCAATGCTTCAGGATTGTCTTGGAATCTTGATGGAGGGTTATATTTTTGCGAGATGTCCTCAATCGCCTCTACTGACACTGATTTCCTATATTCCTCATGTTCTAGGCCCTGCTGTATGAAGCAACCTTCTGGTGGGGCCTTTGCAACCTAATTAATTATGATTTAAAATAGATTAACTACCTACTTACGTACATCGAGAGCGGATGCCATGGAGGCGATTTTTGTGCAAGGCAGAGTAGAAGGAGCCAGAGCCAGAGGACGATCGTCGACCCGATGGACTGACTCGATTCGCAAAGCTGTAGGCTGCAGTTTTGCCGAATGCGTGAGAAGCGCGCAGAATAGGGAGCAGTGGCGCACGCTTACCCGCGGGATTACGTAATTTTGGAATGGTAACGATACCCCCGCGCGGGGTGGTACAGTCAACAAAGTTTACATTAGCCAAAAAATTGTTTAAAAAATCGATTAGTGATTTGGTACAACGGTAAAACTAAAAACTACTAAGTGAGAGGTTACAAGATCATAAAGATCAAAAAGCAAAGCACCATTCGTGCGTACTTGAAAAACAAAAACCAAAAACGTAACCTCGAAAAAACGAAACAAAAAATTTAGCTTGAAAATAAAAGCAAAAACTACATAACAGTAATAAAAATAAAATCACTTTTTGTCTAACTCTAGAACTGAGGGGGCTTCTAATAAATTTTGCACCAGAATTACTTCAACATTATTTAATACAAGCATTAGAATGATACAATCGATTATAACTACTTCATAATTACGAATACGATCACAATAAAAAAAATAAAATGCAAAAAACGTAAACGATAAGTAGGTACTAAGAACAGTATTTTATTTGAAGAGCTCAATTCCAAAATGTGCTTTGTCCCAGATTTTTGTTTTTGGCAAATCAAAAATAAAATTCGTGAACACACAAAGATGTTTTAATGTCAATTTTCAATATCAGACAGTGTAGTGTAAAGTATTTCGAATATTTTCCCTGCAATTTTTTTTTTTCAAAATGACACCTATTTGTTCAATCTGTGTACGAAGTCGCCAAAAATGGGACTAAGCACGTTTTGGCACTGCATACAGATTATTTTCCAAAATTATCACGATGAAATGTAGTATTTAGCACGTTTTGGACTGGTACAATGTTTTGTTAGGTAACAGACTACTGCACCCAGTTGGACTTGGCACATTTTGGAGTGGTAGGTTGGTTCAATAGTGTTGAATAAAACGAATTTTACATAAAATTCTGCATTCAATGTACTGGATAGCGCGTTTAAAAACGAATTTTCGGCTATCTGACGTCCTACCTAACTGCGTAACCGTCCCATCTAACGGAATTCACTGAAAACGCATTTTTGAAAAAATTGGACAAAGCACATTTTGGAAATGAGCTCTTCATTTGTTTATTGATTAAGAATACACCTCATTTCAACAGTGCCAGACATGGGGCTCAGAAGAAAACCCTGGGAAATAGTAGTATTTTGTTTATGTTGTGTTTATTGATGCAGATTGCATAAAATACATATAAAAATCAAAACAACATTATCTTTGACGATGCAACTTTCCCATAAGTTCAAAATATTTTGAAAACAAAGCTGTTCAGTACAAAATGAATCTTACTGAAAGTTGGATTACCATGCAGAGGTGGTTCGAGTCCCCTGACATGCCCTCATACCATAATTACACACAAGGGAAGTATTTTACCCTAAAGCTCAGCAATGGTTCCAGTACTATAAGGATGGTAACTTTCAGCGGAGCTTGCGATAAGTTTTGCCATACCATAGAAGTGATTCTATAAATACTCAAATAGAAGGTGACAATACTGAAGAAAAACGAAGAATTTGTCTTCATAGTCTCTATTCAAGAATTGGAACGTAAATGCGATTCCCTCGCAGAGTCCTGCGTTTGGTCAGTTCGCCGATACAATGGCGGTGGTACTTGGTAGACATGGCCACATGTCTCATTACCCACCACCTCGTTGTTCGCCACAAAAGGCTTGCCGCAGAGCTGACATACCGGTACCTACTCTAAATCGATCCATTGATTTATTTTCTTTTATTTCATAAGTCGAATTCCCTTCTTATTGTCATTTGATAGATTCATTGCATGCAGATTCCACTGAAAATATTGGATAGTTGATAGTCTCAACCTTCATCCTTCGTTGGTAGTCCTAAACATATGTATGTATGAGCGAAAAAGCTCAGGATGGATTAAATTTGGAACTGCGGATCTTTTTAATACTTACTCGACTACAAAAAGATATGTTGAAAATTATTTTATAAACCAACCATATTTACCCAAATATAATAATTTTAAAACGCTAGAAAATAATAAATTAAACTTACTTACATATTGAAAAATTGGACAAATGGATTGTTGTTGAGTTTGGAAATTGCAGTAGAAGACCTGCGACATCAAACAGACACAGTTGTTGGTCCAACTGGCAGGTAGGAAAGTTGCTAACTCCTTCGTATTTACACGATTCGACTCGATGTTAGCTTTAACTCAATGCGAGTAATGGGCGATGTCATCTTGATGAGATTGACGTGTATTAATGATCATTTAATGACTGAAAGCTTGTATTTATACCCAAAAGTAATTGGTTGAAAAAGAGTGAGAGTTTTCATGCGCAACCTACTCCACTTTTTACCTGGGCGCAAAATGGAGTGCAAGATGGCATGGGAAATGAGAGCGCATCCCAAGTCATCAACTATTTCTATCTTATCAGAATCACAGTTGTTGATCAATGCACAGGAAATTAATCTTTGACTTCTTATCTCTCAAATTATACTTACATCATAATGTACATGACATAATGATTTCATCTGTCCACTGATTTTGGCAACGCCATTTTTATGCTCAGTGACCTAAAATTTGTCAGACTAAGTACTTTTGTACAAAATTTCTGTATTTTCATGGAAATTACAAAACTTAAAACATTCCCTATATTCCTAAATTTAGGTGGGGTTTTCTTTTTTTCGGAACCTGCAAATATAAAAGTAGGTACTTTTCTGGCTCTTTTGGTGCATTTTTCTAGAAACTGTGCAACCACAATAATTCTAAAATGACGCTGTGTAACTGACGAAAATTTGAAATGGCGCTTGGAATTGGAGCGCGTCTTTGATCATTATTTCTTTCTTCATTACTTTGATCATTCCGTGCAGCTTGTTGAACTGGTGGTGGTATGGCCGGTGGTGGAATATTAATTTCAGCTGGTTGTTGAGGGCGATTTGCGGCCCTCAATGCTCGCTGCTACTAACAGTTCACTCCCATTTGACCGAATTCTATACTTGTACGCACGCTTCTTGCATTATTCTTTACTTGTATATAACTAAATGTCTAGCTACGTATGTGGCTTATACCTAGTTTTTTACTTGGGTGGATTTGCAAAAAATAAGCTGTTTTCACTTATACATAAAATGTCGTAGCAAAAAATCAAATCGAAAAGAAAGATTGTGTACAGAAACAGATACATTACCTGAGCTTATAGTAGCAGATACGTGAGTGACATCCTCTGAACTTGATGGGCTGCTATTGCAAGAAAAAAATTCTGAAATGGATAAGTGGTATAAAAAAACATGAAATTTCATGTAATTGCACTTAAATTTTACTTCTACTTGTCGTTCGTTACCTTCTGAACTATCCTCCGTTCGTTGATCCATTTTTGAAAAAAGTTCAGTTAAACAGTAAGCGTATAACAAAAAATTTCAGTACAACTGTAAGCAACTAACATCAAGAACAAAATAAAGTAAGCATTCAACACAAAAGTTCAGTAAAACAGTAAGCATATAACAAAAAATTTCAGTACAATTGTAAGCATCTAACATCAAGAACAAACTAGGAATGAAAACAGAATACATGAAATGATAACACGATCATCACGATCAAGCAAAATATAAATTCATAAAAACAGTTCTGTATTTACTAATTAAAAAAGTGCAACAAACACAACGAGTAGGTATAAAAATAATCCATTAAAAACGCGAGAATAGGTATAGAAAAGAGCGAATCAAAATTCGATAAAAAATACGAAACTTCAATAAACGTACAACAAATAAAAAATTAGTTAAAAACATGAAAATAAGTATGTACATATGTATTTAAAAAAAAAAACGAATCAAAATTCGATCAAAAAGTTCTTAATCGTAGGTAGCAAAATTTAATTATTTAATATCAGAAGCCCTATTCAAATAACCAATTCTTTTTATGAATTCGAGACAAGACATTTGATTTTCTTAATATTCCGAAAATATGTAGATTCAAAATTTTAACAAGTTTTTTTCAGTCTTTTGATGCCATTTGTTTTGAACTGTCTAAATGTTACTAACAAGTTTGGGAACCCCGGCAACACTGAGGAAATTATATTAAAAAGCGCAAACGATTGAAAAAAATACATCGTTTGCACTTCGGATGAGAACAATGGAATGCGCAAACGATGATTTCCCGATAAATCTGTGCTCAGGATCGATGACAAGGACGGGTCCTTTCTCTTCTACACTAACTTGACCTCGGACTATAACATAAAAGAATAAAAAAGTCAACTTTTTTAAAAATGAATTTTAATTTCTCCCTCGCATTTATTTCTTTATGATAATCCTAAACAGTTTTCCATGTTAGTCCCTCAATATCAAGAACTGTAATATTGAATGTATCATTCTCTAATTTATACAATATAACTGATGAAAATGACAACAAACTGCTCATCTACAGACACAATACATCACCCCAGTAAAACAGAATCAAATTTTTTAAAACACTTCTCACACACGCTGTGATTGCACAAATCAAATATATCTGCTGGTTTTCTAATGTGGCATATTAAACAAATGTACATCCACAAAAAATAAATGAATAATATGTACCTAGGTATATAGCAGATATTTGAAAACTATCATTAAACATTTAAACAAAAAACAATGTACATTTCTTTCATTTTTTTTAGCTGTAATCTGTGAAGAGTAATAAAATTGTTTGCACACTTAAACGATTCCTTTACTCGCCAAACCACTCCTAAAAGAAAAAACAAATTTATTGAGTGGTTTAGACGTGAATATGAAATCGATTTTGTTATGTTTTGTTCAAGATTGTGATTGCTTGCAATTTTTTTTATTAGTGCTTGGTTTTGTTTTTTCATTTTTTTTCGTTTTTTTTTTTTTTTTTTTGTCAAGTATGCCAAAACATATGTATATTTTACTTGAGGAAATTACCAAGATGCAACCTCATAATAATGTGATAAATATACATACGTAATAATAACGTATGCAAGCAAGTTTATTCCTACTCTTAACAGATTTGAGATTACAGCTCAAAAAAAAAATGAAAGAAATGCATTTCGCCAAGCGCGAAAAAGAAAAACATCCCACGACAACGACGTGTTAAAAATTCGCATCGACGCGCTCTAATTCCAAGCGCGAAAAACACAAACCATCCCACGACACGGACGTGGTAAAATACGCATTGACGCGCTATAACACCAGAATACGACTTCAATCAACAACGATGGGATGACCGACTAAAACACGAAGTCGGCGCGCATGCGCAGAGCGAGGTCACACTGCTGTCTCAAGTCTGTAGTGAATGTAACGCAATGGTACGCGTTAACATGGCGAAAAACTGGCCGAATTAGGTATCTGGTAGCGTGGCCGAGCGGTCTAAGGCGCTGGTTTAAGGCACCAGTCTCCTCGGAGGCGTGGGTTCGAATCCCACCGCTGCCACAAATTTTTTGTAATTTTTTTTTCGTGGTTTGAGGTTTTTGTGATGTTTTATCACATATTGAACGTGTAAAATGAATTTTCGAGATTTTTAAACCAAGTTTATAGCTTTATTTTGTAATTTTATGTGATTTAGACTGAACTGGATGAGTTTTACTTCACATATGCTCGAGTTATTGGTTGGGATAAATTTAGATTAAGCTGGATGGCGATGTAAAAATCGAGAATATAATCTGTAATACCAACACGTGTACCCAATACGTAGAAAATGCTCCTATTGCTTTCACAAAAATATTCGTGCACTGTGCTTAGTCACAAATCGATAGGTTAGAAGTTGACAAAAATACCTATTACGTAGTACGTACCTACCTTTAAAAAATATTAGAAAGATCATTTTTTTGTATTTTCTCATTAAAAAAAAACCTTTGAAGCAATCATGTAATTAAGAAATTTGATTTTTTTACTACAAAATTTTTCTACTAGATTGGAAAGAAAACATGATTATTCGTGGTCTCATATGTGTACTTAGCATATTATTGTTATCAAAGTCTACTTAGGAAAGCATTCCAACCGGCAGAAATATTTTTGAACCCGACGTAGCTAAATCAAAACTCAAAAGAGCATCTAAAAATACATTACCGCAGCCACCAGAATTTCAGGCGCTCAAAAGCATTTTTCGATTATTTGGTGAGTATTTGAAAATCAAATTAGGGGCAAAATTCGAAAAAAGTCGAAATTTCACCAAATTGGCCCACAAAATTGAAATTTTGTATGAACCCAACTTTAAACCCTCCGAATCGAATGGAAACACTTTCGAACCGTTTTGAGCAGTTCTGGAGTCTCCAGCAGAATTTTGAAAGTTTAAATCTCCATAAAATTTCACCTAATGGAGTTGAAAAGCTAAAATATATTTTGAATCCCTAACTTTAACCTGATGAGTCGATTAGAGGCGGTTTCAACCCGTTCCAAAGCCTTCGGCCATTTTTTGGGAATCCCAGTTACCTCAAAAAAAGTCATGCTTGAATTTTGGTGAAATTAACTTACTGAAGCATCTATGTACATATGAACACGTACAGTGCATGTCGTGTTTTTTAAATTTTAAATTATGAAATCACTGACTTTTAAAATTAATATTCTGGAGCCTCCAAAAATGTTTTCAAAACGATTTAAACCCGTTTCTAAACGGTTAGGGAGAGAGGGTTTTGAGATGGGTGCATTCAAAATTTCTGCTTTCCGGATAAATTCGGTACAATTTTGATTTTTTCCGATTTTATTCGCTTAAATTTGATTTTCAAAAATTCATCGAAAATCTAAAAATGCACATCATCAGCTAAAATTTTGACTGGTGTGTGGTGATGTATTTTTTGCATGTTCTTCGTTTCAATTTAGAGTAGTCCGAATCAAAAATTCTTCCGCTATTTGGGATACTCCCGCATCAGAAAAATTTTCAAACTGATATCGACCTATATGTTTAATATTACGATGGTTTTCAGGGTTTTGCGTCACACGAATTGCTGCAGAATTATCAACATATGAAATAGGGACACTTTTGATACCTGTAATTTCTTTCAATAATCTATTCAACCAAATAGCTTCTTTTGCAGCCATACACGCAGCCACAATATTTCAGCTTCTGCTGTTCAGTCGGCGGTTGTCTCCTGTCTTTGGTAGTAACTGTTTTTACTTCATTGATATAGAAGTTCTGAAATCTGCTTTGTACAGAGTACCGCACGTATTTCTAGTACCTGTAATGATCTTCTTATCATTGATTAAAAACGAACATTCATTTACTGTCGACTCGAATTCACTATTTTCTGGATAATGATCATGAGCGGCGAGAGGTGAAAATAAAGTTTTGGAGATTTTTGTAATGCATAATATGAAAGTGTTAAGATATACTTACGTTCCACCTCGTTGTAGAAAAACTTGAACGCTCATGAGGGCATCGTTCTCCCAATCAATATCCACTATTATTCCAGGGACTGGTTGCACCAGATTTCTGAGCTTTATGAATACAGCATCGTATAATTGATATGAAAAATTTGATTCAGTGGCATGAACCACGTCTTGGACAACATACCATACGTGTTTGAGAAGTAACTTACCAACTATCTTTGAATACATGACATACTGATTTCGTCTATCCTAAGCTGGACAATACCTACTAGGGATACTCGGGAGATTTCCTTTCTGAATCAGTCTTGGTACCTAAAAAGTAGAAACAAAATAATTTGAATTAAGGTGATGAATAGGTATCCTTAATTGATAGAAACAAAAATTGTGTATAATGTAATATACTTAACCAATTAATGTATTATAATTGAAAAATAACTAAACATTCGTAACACCGCCCCCCCCCCCCTCAAATCATCCACGACAATTGGTGAAAAATAGTACGTACATAAAAACTTGAATATTGCAAGTTCCGAATTTTTACTAAAATTTAATAATCAAAATTGCAATCACTAAAATACTTGTTTCTCGCCGAAATTGATACCTCGTTCGAATACCGAATTTAATAAAAATAATGAATGATGTAACCTAATTTTCTTATCGGAATTGAATACTTCGTTGATATTTCGAATTCTCGTAAATTGGAAATTGCCGAAAACTGTCATTTAGGTTTCTTCAAATTATCATATTAAGTGGCAATTTACGCAACCCGACAACGGGTTTGTTTATTTTACTCGATTCGTTTACAAATTTTTAGTTAATTAAATTACTGCATTATTATTTGTAAAGTTCGCGAGTGGCTAGCAGAAATTCTATTTCAATCCGCCGAATCTCCGATCCTGCGTAATTTTCTCATTTGATCAACTGCCATTTGCACAATTTTGTGAGTTATTTGGTATTTTTATGCACGTATTTTATAGTAATTTTCATTTGTTCGAACAATATTAAATTTTATTCAAATTAATTGAATCGATTTATTCTCATCAACGTGATTATATAGGAAACGAGAGCGATGGTTGAAAGCGATTTTTATTGGTTAAAGAGAAACAGAAATTCTGCAGAACTTTCTTCATGCTGAAAAGTTGACAAAAAAAGTATCATCGTCTCGAATATGTAGTAATACATTTAACTTTAGCAGTATTATTCAATCGGAGACGAATGTAACCGTAGGCGTAGAAACCCTCAATCGAACTGAAAATCTTCCACATCCACAAAGAAATTATTACAACATGAAATGAAACTTCTCGTAATCACGTTATTTCGTTGTGAAATTAATCGATTTGGATTTCTCAGAACTCTTGCCTTACTTTATTTGATTTATTTCGCCGAAAGCACTTTACAATAATAAATAACCCTACATTACACTTTCCAATCTCATACTTTTCAACCAAAAAATAAAAATTCGTATACGAAAATGCAAATTTCAAGTTGAAAAATTGCTATTTAAAAACAAACTCATTAAAATTCAAATTGCAGGTTTGAAATTAAAATCAAAAATTTGATTTCAAAAACGTTCCTAACTAGGAAGCGATTCAGTTTCCGTTACGAAGCTCTAGAGCCATATAGCGTTACTTGGGGCCATAGTTGGCAAAGTTCGCGGAAACTGTGAACGCGTTCACGTTCACGCTCCCTGAGGTAGGAACGCGTTCGCGCTCACGTTCATCAGGCGCCATTCACGTTCACTTTCACGTTCATAAAAATGTCTATTTTTAAGCTTCAAAGTGATGAAAATGAGTCGAAAACGCATGTTGAAATCAGTACGTTCATCATATCGTTCTCCAAAAATTGAACGCGTTCACGCTCACGTTCACTGAAATCGAACGCGTTCGCGAACTTTCGCGTTCATGAACGGGTGAACGGGGTGAACTTTGCCAACTATGCTTGGGGCACTACTAGCGTTGCTCATGTCAGAGCATTACCAAACGCATTCCTTTGTTCACAAATGTACGATTTGTCACATAATAGTCAGAGATAACAGCTTCGCGCTGGTTCATAAATTAAGAAAATAATTTGAATTGCACGTTTGAAAAAATTATTCAACAAGAAACTGTTTTCAATGGAAATGCCGTCTACAAATTTCCAACCCGTCGCGAAACCGTTATCTCCCCCCCCCCCCCTAAAAAAGAAACCTCTATAACAAAATAGGTAATTAGTAAAACAACAAACCCATTCAAAATTACATTCTAAATAGCAGATAAATAGAAAATTATAACTCAATGCATGAGCGTAGCAAAGTGTTGATATACCTATTTGTGTTAAGTTTGTGTACCCATAGAAAGAAAATATGAATTTTGTAATAAAAAACTCTAAAACCTAAAACAAAATAATTAACAGAGCAACAAACTCGCTGCTAGTCCTCGCTTTCTTCATTCGTGCACTAAAGCGCTATAGTGCACAGAGAATAAGTATCTATCCACTTACATCGTCTTATGAAATATGTAGTGACAAAGTCACTGTTTAAGTGACCGTGTTTCATGCCTGAATGTAGAAAATAATAGTAAAACGTCGAATTTAACGTAAATTTTAAATTACTTAATTAATCATAAATTGAATTACAAAATATGATCAAAGACTACTGAGTCATACCTAAGTAGGGGACAAAAATCACAAAATTCCCAACTACATACATATCAACAAAAAAAAATGTACCTATACCTAATATCTACCTATGTAGATTGTACCTAGATATAGTAGGCATATTTTAGAAATTTTCATGTCGAAATTTAAATCAACCATTTTGGGTTTTAAACTTTTTCTAGTGAATTTATTGTCGTTATCATGTAAATGCCGCCAGTGTCTTGATCGTTACAAGTACAAGTTATCATGCTACTGTTCCGAGATTTTTATTTTCATTTCTTGGAAGGCGATATGGTTTCTTTGTCGATGCCTGCGTTGCAGAATAGAAACTCTCTCTGTCTCTCTCTTTCTAGAGAGAGAGGACCAGTGTGAAGATAAGGCTTTTTAGTTTCTTGTGTACTGTCCCGTCGTTTGGTCGCCAAGAGTATTGCGTAGTTTGTTTGCTTGTTGAAGAGTGGAGTGTTCAGGTAGAAGAGTGAGGTGGTGGGTACCATGTTCCGGTTTTTCGTGTTACACCCCATCCTGCAACGTATGAGACGCGCCTTTGACGTCGACTCTACTCGTAGGTTCTGTTCTCCAGTCAGTTTCCTTTCATACCATCGTCGATGTCGGTTTTCCAGTCGACCATCGTAGTTCTCTATCGCGTTCGCAGTTCTTTCTTCGATAATGGAGTCCCTTTATGAAGTCTTCCACGGTCCAGTCCCTTGTGAAGTCGTCCATGGTCCAGTCAGTAATGTAAGGTAAGCTTTTGTCTTAAGTTCCTACTTTCGCCAAAATCATTAAGAAAACTCAAATTTTGTGAAAATTGTTAAAAAAGCACATGTTTTTTTGCCAGAACATTCGAGAAATCTTTTCGCCAAAGCAATTGTCTGAAAAATCTGGTTTCTGCCAGAATTGTACAGAAGTTTCTGTGCTGAATTTTTGTCTTTTTAAATCCCAAATTTTGTTCAAATTGTCAAATGAAAGATACCTTTTTACATGTTAGCGGTAGCCAAAATTTC
Organism: Planococcus citri; assembly: GCF_950023065.1. Taxonomy (NCBI): domain Eukaryota; kingdom Metazoa; phylum Arthropoda; class Insecta; order Hemiptera; family Pseudococcidae; genus Planococcus; species Planococcus citri. The sequence continues at coordinate 35,674,728 of NC_088680.1, forward strand.
AAAAATTCTGCGTTTGCCAAAATTATCCTAAAAAGTTCTAGTTGATGTTTTTTGCCAGAATTGTCTGCGAAGTTGTTTTTGTTTGAATCGTCATAATAATCTCGTTCGTGTGAAGTTCCTTTGTTGTCGAAATTGTGTGTAAATAACTGACTAGACACCCTAAAAAATCACTGCTGAAAATGAAAATAAAATCCTTCCTCCATCTTCTTTATTTGAAAGAATTTTACTCTCGAATAGTTGACTCGTTAATTTTTCAGGTTCGCTCATTTTGTGTATTTTCAACTTGTAACACATGAGAAATTGTAACAACTTGAATAAATGTTGTAATGGTTGTAAAATCATTGAACTCCAATGTAAAAAATTACAATTTTCAAACAAACAAAAAAAATTGTTTTTGTGGGAGGAGGGGGGGGGGTTATAATATTTTGGAAGGCGCTGATTTTTTTTGAAAGGTAGTGAAAATGTAGTGATTTTAGACCAAATAATTCCGGTAGACACCCTGTAGTGAAAGTAGTGATAAAGTGGTGATTTTAAAAATGGATAGTGAGAGACTGAGAGTGGTGAAAAAGTAGAGAGTTAAGTCAAAAAGGCGGTGAAAAAAATGACAATTTTCAAACGCTGAACTAAACTTTCAAATCATTGAAAGAAATTTATTCTCGATGAATTGGCATCTTTTTTTTTTATTCATTGTATGTATTTATCTAACTTTTGATTTCAACTTTTTTGAAAATTTTTCAATTTGTTAATTTTTAATGTGTGTGTGGGAGTGGGGGAGGGAGTCGAGTGGAAAGCTTTTAAAAATTGGTTGAAAAAAAGTAGTGATTTCTCAGCAAGAATAAAACCGTTAGATACCATGAAAGAGTTAGTGAAAAAGTAATGTTTTTTTGGTGAAAAATTCTGTTATATTATACCATGTCCATGAATCGTTCCTGTTTTCCTCAAAAATGGTCTGTAAAGTACATATGATCGATTTTTCGTCAATTTGGATGTCACCTGCTGCGTGTCTTCGTCGTAATCGTTTTCTAATTCTAAGTAGTCAAAGCGGCTTTAGTGATCATCCGGTGAATCATCTTCAAACGAAAAAACATCTTCACAATTTCCAGGGTTTTCAAACGGCAAATCAAGAGTTGGAATATTATTTGAATCGTAGCCTAATTTGGACTGTTGAGTACGTTGATTTCAGACAGTTCGAATCATTATTTAAAAACACAGATTAAATTTGAATCTGGTTACGTTATTTTAGCATGTAAATTGTATTATAGCATGAGTTATTTCGTTTTACGTTCAGATTCTAACTATGGACCTACTTATATGTGTATACTTACCCCCTCATCCGTGGCGCATTTATTTCGAGTTTGAACAGTAGTTCAAGTTGCTTTAAAATTTAAGAATGATGAAAAATTACTTACTCGAATGAATTAATTTCAACCAAAGAGTAATTATTTTATATGAATTCTATCAAAACACTGTGCTTTGGAAAGACGTTCTATCCAGTGATACCGTTGCAGGTATAAATTCTTCGCGAATGGTCGAAATTTGATCATTGTTCGTTGGTTACTTTAATTGTTATTAATCTGATCAAAAATTTCCTTCTCCTGATTAGTTGAAGGTTATTTGCATTCGTCAACATAGAAAAGAGTGTAATTATTTTATCTTTTTAATGGGTTCTTTTAAAGGTGATTTGCTGTATGAATGTTCAGGAGGTTGATCGCTCCCTCTTAATTTTATCCTTCAACAGTTCGATCACCTTCATTTTGAATTGGTAAGAGTTTGATGTTTATACAGATCTCAGCACACCATATAGATGAATTTGTTGCTGCTTGGTGACGTGAAAGAAAGATTTCAATTAGTAAGTGTATGTAAATTTCAGAACTATTGAATATTAAAATCAAAAGAAATATTACATACCTTTACGATTTGGACCTTCTCAGGATCTGAGGATCTGGTGAGAGAATTGTTTTTCTGATTGATGTAGTTAAATCCAGCTTCACAATATCGAAAGCTCCCGGTCTCCTTTCGTAATTTTTTATACCGACACTTGTGGGTATTCCATTCTTTGGTTGAAGAAAAAAAATTTTTAGAAATGAACAATGGGATAATAATTAAATAGATACTTGAATAGAAAGTTGGATATATTCAAGAATCAAACTGTTTGATTTTGATGAAAAAATAAAAGTATTAAATTAATCAATTTTTGATCAGAGAAGAGAGTGAAAGAAAAAAAATACAAATATCACTCGAAAAAAAATGTAAACATCAGTGTCAGTGCTAAAAATTGGTAGAAAAAAAAAGAAGAAATCGATGTGTGTGTGTGTGTGGGGGGGGGAGGGGTTTAAAATATTTTGGGAGATGAGGATTTTCAGTCAACAAATTCCAGTAGACACACTGTGCTAAATAGTAAGCTGTGTGTGGGTTGCCGAAAACGACGAGTTTTTATTTACAAGAGTAAAATTTAGCCCCTTCAAATCCGAGAGTATGCAAACATGCATACGTGTACTCTGGATGGGTTGCCTAAGTTACGTAATAATGAAGGGGTGTTATTCTGTGCCGGGACTGTACATGTACGCATAACATAACACAAACTTACTGGTTTGTATAAATTCTTTCTTTGTTTTTTTATTCTTCAATTCGGGAGTTATTTTGAAATTCCGTGCGGTCATCGTCTGCAATACGAACAGCTCCATGTCTGCTTTTCTCAATCTTATCCGATTCCTTCTTATATGCTTCTATTTGCGCCGATTTGGGTTTTTTTCTTTTTCTTGCTCTGAAACAATGAATACAAAAACATGATTAATAAACAAAATACAGCGTATAACAGTAAGCATAATTGTAAACCATAAGTTGTTTGCATCGCCAATACGATAAATACAGAAATTCCTAATACAAGAAATTTTTTTTGGCCTAAACACGATACGTCTTACCTCGTCGGATTGAAAACTTAATCGTTGCGAAACAATTCCTACAAAACTGGGGTATTTTTCAAAGGCTGACATATTTGGAACTGTGTGCAGAAAAAAATAACCAAAATTGAATCAAATTGATTGTTATTATCCTCGTGAAAAACATTGGATTTCTTGCCTCATTCCCATCGTCAATCGAAAACAACGAGTTTTCACAAGAGATTAAAATTTAGCCCCTTCAAATCCGAAGGTATGTGAACATCCATATTTGTACTCCGAATTGGTTGCCTAAGTTGTTATGAGTGAAGGGGTGTTATTCTGTGCCAGGACAGCCTGCATTTGAACGAAATTAATTTAGAAATAATTGCACGCTTATTATACCAAGTATTGAAAAATATATTTGAATGTTGTACGAGTATGATTTCACAGAGGCAGATTTAGTTTCGATTTCATAAAACTTGAAACATTTATGAAAAAAAAAAATCAATCAAAATGTTCATTTTGAAAAAAATAAGTCAATATATTTTGAACAAATTGTTTGCGACTCTATTCAAAATTGAAAATCAATCTCGAAGTTTTTGAAAAGTGGTTTGCGCAATGATTGGATTCGGTCTCTCAAAAAAGAAAAATTTGCGTTCGATTTTAGATAATGGAGCCTCTGGTACGAAGCGGTTTCTTCTTGCCTTGAGCTCACATTGTAGTTCCCTCACATTGTTCATTGGTTACTTTAATTGTTGTTGATCTGATCGAAAATTGATAACTTACTCTCCATTTCCTTCTCCTGATCAGTTTAAGGACGTGTTGTGTATCTTTTTTAATAAGTTCTTTTGTAGGCGATTTGCTGTATGAATGTTCAGAAGGTTTATCGCTCCCTCCTAATTTTGTCCTTTTAGCAGTTCGATCACCTTTGTTTTGAATTGATAAAGAGATGGATGTTTAAACAGATCTCAGCACACCTTATTGATGAATTTGTTGCTGATTGGTGATCTGAAAGAAAGATTTAAAGTATGTAAATTTCACGAACATATGGTATTTCAGTACCACACGTATATGTATTGATTTGACATTGCTGCCTTTGATTGGAACCACTAGCCGAATCTCCATTTGCGGAAACATTAGCAGAAACATTTACGGAATCAGAATTCGCTGACATAAGCAATTTGAAGTTTATTTCCTTTTGACGGCGTAAATCTTTTTTAGCAGTTACGATATTTCGTTCGACGTCGGTTAACTTTTTTTTAATATTCGTCCATCATTTTCATCTCTTCGGTAACGCTTCTCATGTCTTGCTTTAATTTTTCGGGTCCGTAATTCGGCGTCCTTGCAGGCCTTCCGATAAAAAAAACTGGTTGCAGACTGTCTTTTTGGAATTTCGAATTACATACGACACACGTTATTCTTGAATCGGGGTCAGACTCAATATATCCTTTGAGAAGACACACGCTGTGGGCGAAATGTCCACATGGAGGACACAGAACTGCATTTTGATCTCCTTCATGAGAATTTTCATTATCGATGACGCAGGGTACAGCCATATTTGATAATCAATTCGGGCATACCACGCACTTTTTCTGTTGCAGCAATTCGGCTTGCATTTCGAAACTATTAAAATCAAGTGAAATGTTACATATTTTAACGATGAATCCGTGAGCCCGGGTTCGGTCACCATCGATTCTGCGACGCCTAACCCCTCTTTCACGGTTCCAGCCTCGGTATATCGCAGGATCTGGCTTTTCCCGCATCTGGGAAGCCCCTGCAGCAGAATATGGATCCTAAAAACAGACGTCGATTAAGAAGGACGAATAATAAGAGCTCCGATGATCGTAGATCCCTTCTATTTTCTGATGAAAAGTTGTAGTCACGTATTCGTCCGAAAATACAGCACCTAGATTTTGATATTCGTTGATCATTTGCTCAAAATCGGCAATAAACCTGTCTGGATCAAAGTTACAGCGAAAACGTAGCCTAACCAAGCGATTATGAAGGTCCACCATGTCTTGGATTCTCTCAGATTCATAATTTTGAGTGCCAAAGGTGTCTATTCGTTGATCCAAGAGTCTTAAGTTGGTTACTTACGAGTACCGATGCTCAGAATAGGTTCAATAATGAGTACATTCTCTTCGTTTGCAGATTCCGGTACCCGTATGGGATCAATTTGGTAAAGTCCTTCAAAAATTTAAGTATACTAATTCATTACTCAAACTTCTAGCTATAAAATGAACAATCATTAAGTTCAATTTTTAAAATAGGCTGTTTGCCAGAGCGCCTTGTGCATCACTTATCACCAGCCTACCTTTCGATTCACTGATGAATTCATTGCTATTAAAATCATACGAAAATATTTTACCATACAAATACACACGTGATCCGCACAACCAAATACTATCAACTGACAATACTGGCAACTCCGTCGAAAAATGGCGTTTTATCCTCCTAGCGGGCTAGGGTGAAACTAAATGTTACCATCAACTACCCCAAGCATCTGATTTGCTTATTCAAATTTTGCGGACGCGCGAGATTCAAACCAGTTATAAACCAACCAATCAGAGCATTTTTGATAAGAGTTGGTTTTAACCCTGGTCGTTCAGATCGCGCTAATACCGTGACAGAAACGCTCAATGTATTTTAAATGGAGTTGCCAGTATTGTCAGTTGATAGTATTTGGCACAACACAACAAAAATGTTGAAAGAATACTAAAATGCTGTAAAATTTTAATATGGTTTTATTTAATTAAAATTTCTCTACTTACTGGAAAAAGACAAACTTATAAAACCACATTTTAAAAACTTAACGAATAAATCCATTTTTTGGCATCTCAACGTGGCAATTCCAATATGACTCTGCGAAAGGATTGTATTTGTAGTGCCTGCACAGTCTCCATTAATGGAAGTACATATATGTTTGTTGTGGGTTTGGTTGTGAGAGTGAATGAAGCAGATATAGGCAGGGGACGAAAAATTTGACCAATGGTTTCCCATTATTTTCTGGAAGTCTTTTAGACTTTCAAGTGCTTCTGCTAACTTTATTTGTTGATTTATGCGAGTTTCTTCTTGAATTGCTCCACGCCTTTTCTGTAAGTGTGAAATATGTTCTTGAAGGCTGACGTGAGATTTGTTCGAAGTACCTAACTCGAACATTTTCTCGACAAAGTTGAGAATTTTGCTGAGTTATTTCGATCTTGTCAGGATCTGGTGGGAGAATTGTTTTTCTGATTGATGCAGTTCAATCCAGCTTCGCAAAATCAAAAGCACCCAGTCTCCTTTCACATCCTGAATAGCAAAATAGAATTGTCAAGAAGGGAAAAATTGTAACGATTCTTCGGTTAGAGAGAAAAAAAAAATACATAATTAAATAGTTTAATAAATAGAAAATTGAATTGAATCAACATTTAAAATGTTTAATTTTGATGAAAAGATATTTGAACTAGAAAAATAAAAAAATGATGATAATAATCTTAACAAAATAATAAATGAAACAAAAAAATTTCATTCTTGCCTTTTTCTGCAAAAAGAGAATAAGAAAAGTACCTGAAAAGAGAAAGAATAATTCGTCGAGATTTCTTTTACTTAACAATCCATGAAAGATGCAAAATTAAATGACTATGAATATAGCAGATGCAAAAATTGGTATCAACCTTTTCGTTGGTCGAAAACTTGAAATGATAAAATTTGTATTATACATACTTTGGATGAGTATGGTATGGTGAATTGTTCCAGAGATTAATTTTCAGATATATACCTATGATGAAGTGCTTATTGTACATTTATAAGATGAAACTTACTTCAGCTCCATGATGTGCGTAGTGTGCTTTTCAGCGAAAACCTGATACACATAATTTTCGCTGGTGTCCGACATAAGGATGAAAGGTGGACATACTGTTGAACCCTCCACCTGGCCTTCCCAGCGGAAATCTGAAAAAAAATCAGACACCAGTTTCAAATACTACTCTTGCATACCTACTACTATCTGTGAAAAATTTACCAGATGCCTATTTTAATCCGGTGCGAACGATTTTATTCTTGTATGGCTAGTCCGCGGTTATCGTCGGGCTTATATCTGGTTTGGGGTTTTCCTCTGCATTTGTAACCATTTCATTTATTTTTTTTACGCCGATCGGAACCGCGTGAAGTTCTTTAATGTCATTTTCGTCAATTTTCATTATGTTATCTACTGCGATCCCCTCAATACCTGTGAGCTTTCGGGCTGGCTGCGTGCTTAATCTGTATGAAACAAAAATTGGTCAGAATACAATATAAATTAGCTTTTTATAAACTAAAAATTTTGTTAATACTCACTTTTCCAAAAGATTGGCGTACTGGTCGGCGCATCGTAAATGCGCATCTCTATTTTCGGTATAGTATTTTTTGAGGATATCTGCGCGGCACTTCTACCCAAAAAGATGCTATTCAGATTTTCGCGCCTATATCCCAGCATCCGTGGGTTGGCTGGCAATTTCACGATCGGGGGATCATAATCAACTCGATAATGACGTAGTCTTGGTAACGAGATCATATTTTTCGAGTTATTTTTATTGAAATGAGAAGTAACAATTTTTTGGCAATTTGCTAAAAAGGGAGAAGTTTTGTCGTTTTTCTCAAACAAAACAAGAATTTTTAACATAATTTGGCATACCTATGTTCGCGTTGAATGTTCGTAGCAACCGTAATGCAGGGTGAGGAAATTACGCATCACTTGATGTTTCGCTGGATAGTCGACGCATTTGGTCGACTTGTTCAGTCGTTATATCATTTTCCAGGTCCGTCGCCTGCGAAGTACTGGTAGCAGCAGAGCTTTGGTTGCTTGGTGTTGGTCTGTGAAATGGTTTTAACCACTTGAGTGAAAATAGACGTACACGCAATTACGAGGGGGGCTTCATTCGAATGAATTCAAAATTTTCCAAATTCGAAATGGGTTCTTTTAAAGTTCCAGAAAGTTCAGCGAGTACCTATCTTATGGTTTCAGTAAACCTCCACTATTTTCATTTCTAAATTGGGATTTCATAGGCAGTGGCTTACGATTTCCATTTTAAATAAAATATTAACACAATAACATTTAATAACAAACAAAAAACGAAATTAAATATATTACGAATCGAAAATCATACAAGAAATGAACAAACTGTAGGGAAAAAAATTGAGAAAATTGGAATGGAAAATAAGTTGTCATAGTCGCAGCTAAAAACCTTTAATAAGGTTCACTTGAAATTATGATACGCAAGCCAAATTGCTCTCTGAAAAACACATTTGCAGTGTTCTGCTACCTCAGCACGTTTAGCTTTCTTGCATTAATTTTCCTTTCCTCCTTGTAGGTGTGTTTTTGCGTAGCATTTTTTATAAATTTTTTGTAGGTATTTATTGGATAATTTTTTTGGGAAATTTTCGTGATATTTGCTTTTTTTTGAACAAATTTTACATAATTTTGAAATAATTATTATGCATATTTCATCAAATTTTCGATATGTTTGTAGCCTATTTTCATGGAACCATTTTGCAATTTTCACAGTTTCGGTGATGGCATTTCGCGGTGATATATTTAGTTGCCGGCGGGAGTTTTTTGTTCGGTAACGTCTTTTATACTGCGCTGATGGTAAACATGTGGACATGTTTCGTTCCACACTATATCTTGGTTCGGCTCAAAGCCATCGCCGCACCTCTCGCACATAGGAACAGGGATGTTTTTTTATCAATGTGTCGAGTATAAATTCTCATAAGTTGTTCCATTCGCTTTGGAAATTTCTCACACGCGTTCGGTTGCAACTTCTCGAAATCACTTGAAATCTGGACTGAAAAATTGAAAAAGAGCGTGATCTTGCAATACCAATTGAGCAATACCTCTCGCATGGATGTTGCCCATGATGAGAATGTTACATGCGAAAATTGCGCAAAAACTTGGTCCAAATTCGCCATCGGATGATAATCCTTCACAGCGAGAGCACCTATACAAAAATATAAATTAATATAATAAATTTAACACACACATATTTTAATAATCAACATATTTATACTTACCAGTCTGGTCCACTAGCAGAACATTTCGTACTTCACTTTTTTCATCCTACGTCTTATGAATATTTCCGATTTTATGAACAATGACTGATGTTTTTAGGGTGTACCCCACATTCTCGTGGACACTTGAAATCGATGTGGTTTATCTGTAACCCTCGTGAACCGCGTATTTACACAAAAACAATTGGAAAACATTTTATTACGTTAATCGTTTACATCGATGATTTTCTTGTAACTGGTAATAATTCTCAGGCAATTGATGAATTCATTGCTATCTTGTCAAAGCGTTTTGAAACTAAAAATGTAGTATTTCCAAAAATGTTTGGTAGTACTGAAGTTGAAAAACGTTGAAAATTTTCTCATTTACATCAAAATTCGTATACTAATTCAATATTCGAAAAATTCTAGTTGTATCACCTTTTGAACATTATGCCTCCATGAACATCAGACCCATTACATACAGCTATTCTGTAATCTTTCAATTGATCTTGAAATTTTGTGAGGGCTTGAATACTTCCAACACTTGAATCAATGTTGACCACGTGCACTTGGGCATAATTTCTGAGCGCACAACTTTCGGTAATCACGATTTTTTTGTATAATAAGATCATAGTGATTCCGGGCATTATCGCTTGGAGTTAGATGTAAATTAGCTATCGGTAAATTGACAACTCAAGACGGACTGAAAAAAATGATCGATCGAATTTTAAACATTACTCACCTTGACTCGAGTCAGACATAAATAGTCCACAATACTCACTCTAAAGTAATTACTCCTATCCAACAGAACCTATTCAACTTTAATCGAAGTCGGAATAAAACATCACGATCCCCATAGAGAATTTCATCTTGAAAACAGAATGAGAAAATTCGACTGAAAATTGTGAATGAGTTTTCACAAAGAAATGCAAATTTCCACTCAGGAATGGGTGTAATGTGATTCGAGAAATTTCTGATAAAAATTCAAAACGTGAAAGAAAATTGACGCATTTTCTGCACGAGTCCCGGAACTTTGCAATTAGTGGATTGTGATAGCTTGAAATGATATAAATAGGGTTAAATACAGAGTGGCGCATAAGTCAGTATTCCGAAGTTTTTCGTAAATAAATCAAAAACTAAGCATCCTAGAAAAAAACTAATGACATTATGTCGATTGGAAATTTAATTCTCTACAATTTTCCTCGACTCCATTTTTCCGTAGAGTGCTTTTTTCCGCCTCCAGACTGATTTTTATGAAACGCAGTTTGCAAATTTTTCAAAAGTATTTCAAAAATTCACAAACTGTTTCATAAAAATCGGTCTGGAGGCGGAAAAAAGCACTCTACGGAAAAATGAAGTCGAGGAAAATTGTAGAGAATTAAATTTCCAATCGACATAATGTCATTGGTTTTTTTCTAGGATTCTTAGTTTTTGATTTATTTACGAAAAACTAAACTTGAAAATCGGAATACTGACTTATGCGCCACTCTGATAGTTATTTGAGGATAATGGGATTGTTGGAGATAATACTGGGTAAAGGTGTAAGGTCTTGATGATAGAATATACTCCTAGGAATATTTCTATTACGGTATACCAAATGTACAACAAGCTCAAGGGAGGTCGTAGGTAGTACTCTGTATACCATTACATAACTAAATAATATATCGAATAAGAACGCCTGTCAGATGCAATTACCAATATATTTAGCTGATAAATTACACTCTTTATGGTAATACAAAGACTAATTAATACAAGAAGTATACTTGAGTCTCAGCTGGGTTTAGTTGCGTTGAACTACAGATGAATCAATAACTGATAATAAAGATAATTGAATTCAGGATGCTTATTAGGTAGTAGTTGAGGCAATCACGAGGATTCATATCTTTGGTAACAGATTTGTCGATCAATTTATCTATGGCTTTTTTAAAATTTTTAATCTAGTAAATGCGATTTGTATACGAACCTCTGAAGGTTTTTTGAAAATGATCCCTGGATTTTCTTTTTTGAGATTTCCTTTAAATGTAGCAGTCGCTGTGACCACCTATGTTAAGAATTTTTTGATGACTTAGAATACGTCATTGAATCCCTCAACTTCTTCATCTGTGTTTCAAAATTTGTATGTAACTGCTGTAGAAAAAGATGCATTCAGAAGTTCTTGGCGGAATTTTAGTCAATAAGCTGAACATGATTATTAAGCAGGAAGCACACTCAGATGCATTGTTTATTCTACCTGCAGTATTAGCGATGCTAGTCAAATTAATTTTTCGGATAGTTTCTACGATTTCTGGTACCAAGACAGAGGTATACGAAAAACCAATGATGATTTCGAAATATTTTTTTGGATGAGAAAACAATATAAGTTTTCTCAATAAAAAAAAAAAAATGGAAAGTAGGTAGGTACTCGTACTAAAAAATATCGATTTATACACTATTGAAAAAAAAAGCTCAAGGCTGGATTTCATCTTCTCGTATCTTTCATCTCAAAACCCAAAATGCATCAGAAATGAAGACATGGCGGCACTACTGGTTTACTTTGGAGTCCAGGAGCTGAATATTTAGAAGGCGATCCATTTTACATAATTTACAAGTGCGAGAAAATCTTTCTGCATTACTAGTAGATTGATTTTAATTAATCGCCAAGAATCTATATCAAAATCTTAAAAACTCGGTTGCTTATAGCTACCTGCTGCATACCTACAACTACATGTATGTTTTATAGTTTGGAAGCTGGACTTTTTCAAAAAATTGATACTCCGGCGCTTCAAATTCGTTTAATGATTGCGGATGATCCAGAACGGTACACGAACATGCCGATTTGAAGACGTATAAGTATTTTGCTGAATTAATTTCTATTGCAATGTTAGCCACGTTTTATTACTTCAATCAATTGCGGGAATTATTTAAACGAAGATTCGCCACATTTATGAATTCTTTCATGAAATTGGTTGTGAATTCTGGTACTACTCTTTTTCAACTGCGCAAACATCAAATTGTTGAATCCTATAAATCATGAGTGAGGTTTCGTAAAATAATAGAAGAATAATTATAAGTAATGCATAAAATTAAATTGAATTGAATGAATATTTCCAATATTGAATTTATCAAATACATTATAAATCAAATTAACGTCGAGTTGCGTAGGTTCCGTAGCGTTGATCCTGAACATTGAAGAAAAAATCAATTACATTCTAATTTAAATTACGTAATTATAAAATTATAATTAATGAATTTTACGTTTCAATTATGTAATCTCATACAGAGATCCGTACAAATATGGAACGTGTGGCATTTTAGCTGAAAATATAACGAACATACATATTGTGTAAAAACAAACAAAAATTACTTACAATAATAAAAAGAGAGAAATTCACAGGTTATAAGAAGAAAAAATTATAACATAAACAACCCATTGGTAGTCTGGTGATTTTCGCCTACGACGACGATTTCCATGACTCTTCCTTTTTCTGATACACCTATTCTATGTAGGTTAGGGTGACCCTTAAAATGCAAAAGTAATTGAATAGTTTTTGACATGCTTTTGTAGCATTTTCTTGTAAAAAACCCTCGGAATTATTTTTTAGGCGCTTAAGAGGAATTTAAATGCAATTTTCACTTAAAAACCTATGTTAAATCCCATTTAAACATTCTAGGCCAAGTCGGCACGGGTTAATGACCTCCAAATGGGCTAAAATTTTGTATTCGAGAATTTTATGATATAATTTAAAAATTTAGGGGGTCAGACCAAAAAAATATTTACTTTTGCATTTTAAGGGTCACCCTAATGTAGGTGAGTCCCATTTACTATTTGACACACAGATGCTCGGATGGGGCGAAATTCATCCCCATGAACACATCTTACAAACTGGAGAAAATCATACTTGACAGATAGGTAGCTAATTGAAACTAAACAATAATACACCTTCATCCCTTTCAATAAATTAATCTTATCAACCACTACCACTACCACTACTGTACACCAAGCATGATAATATTTAACAAACTTGCAAAAAATATTAAGAGGCCCAATTCTTGATAAAATGAACAAAGTATGTGTTTCTCTTTCGGATAGATTTATTCACTATTTTCACTTCAAAGTTTAATTGATTAATCCAAACTGCAGCACTTTTTTTGTAAGACACAAGACAACCGTATGGATGAAATCTTATTTTAAACCACATACTTACATATTTCAGTTGACAACACAATACTCTAACAGACATCTTTTCACCACAAGATCACTTTGAAATAAGGCGCATACACTAAATTATCACGTTTTCAAAATTTTTCTTCTGTACTTCATTCACTTTTTACTGAAAGAAAAAACAACAAAATTTCTATGATGAAAATTTACTGACTTGCACTTTAGTAGAATTTTGTCATTTTTCTAAAATTCTTCTAATGGCTTCGAGTTCAATGAGATTCTTATTAGTTGGCATTTTCGTGCATCCTTCTCGGCGGCACTTAAATTTCCCATCCTGTTTGGTTTTCGCTAAATCCTTGGCGCACACGAGATGGTAAAGATGGTGGCAAGCGAATGTACAAATTACGCCGTTCGGATCGATGGTGACATCAACGAGGTCGTTAATCGATTTTTCGCATGCTTCGCATACGATCTGGTTCGACAAATCACGAACTAACGAACTTAAATACTTATCTACATTTTTATTAAGTATATAAATTATACTAAAAAAAAAGCAAGGTAAACAAGTTAACCTGGTGGCCATATTTCAAAATGACCGGTTCAGTTAATATTATATTGATGACATCATCATCCCTATAATTTGTTTCAAATCAATAATAAACACATGGCAGGTTATCTAAAAAAAGATTCAAATCTCAAAAATACCTAAGCATTACTAGGATATTGTTGCGAAGCTCAGGGCTCACTTTTTTCTTAAATGGTGAATTGAATAACCTTACTTACTCTTAATTACACTTTTATATTCACCTTTCATATTGTTACCATTACCTATCGTGGGACCGACGTATGTAGTTCGGTAATAGTTCCATTACGATCGTGTAATTTCCGCACAATTTCGAGATGACGTTACCCATATTGACTAGAAAAAAAAAATTGATTTCAAATAACACACAATCGCACAAATTCGTTTCAAAAAGAAAAAAAAACGTACAGAAATCAATTGACGACTTTACATGAATCTAATTAAGAGACAAATGGTGATTTAATTTTTGTATTTCTGCATGACAAAAGGGAATAAAGCGTTACGGGAATGAATTTTGGTTGGCTGTTCATTTTATTACAGACGAACAATGTCACCAGTCTGCCAAAGTTTCGATTCCTGGAATTCTGCGAATCAGCGCAACATCATAGATATCCAGAATGAAATGTAAAGGAACTGATAAGGAGCGCTGATGATCGTATTTATAAGAACGGTGGTGTTTTATGTGTGTTAGAGAGAGGTAAACAGTCAGGTAGTCATAAGGTCTACGCGCTCCTAGCACGGGGTACAATGGTACATATAAGAATTTACGTTAGAGTGATGATTACAGGTAGCTCATCCTGAATGGTTCAATATCTGATCGTAAATCGTAATATTATTTCATAAAAAATGGTAATCCAAAAGCGATCGTCCGATAGACTAGTGAGTCCAAAAACTAAACCGCGAACCTTTCTGCTTGACTTGATGATTAATAAAATTAAATTAATTTAAATTGAAAAAATGTTCAGTCATAGGTGGAATTTAAAATTCAAAAAAAAAAAAAAAAACATTGAACAAAAATAAAGAGAAATTTTGACTAAAATCTGAGCAATAAAATCACACAAACTTAACTGAAAATTTTTATGAAAAAATCACGAGATCAGAAAGTGACAAAATTCGGTGAAATCCGTACTTTTATAATACAAGCTGGAATGATACTGTATGATGTGGCCGTGAGTAAAAAATAAGCATAATTTTAAACAAAAATTAACACTGTAAATCATCAACTCACAGGATCCGTGGTTGCGGAATTGGTTCTTTTTGTGGGTGACTGTACTTCATGTAGCCAGTTTCCTCGTTGGTCAAATTTTCCAGCGTTTCGGTATTTATCAGGTTGTGCGTTGGAGCCAGCAGCACTGGTCCCAGGTCTGTTGGAAAAACCGTTGGAGGCGCTGGACCCTGAGGATGTAGAATTTTTTCTACTGTACGGGTTTCCGGATACACATTTTCCGCCGTATCCACTCGCCATTGTGAGCTGAAACAAAAAAACAGAAAAATTAATTTCAAAAATATAATATAGATACTTAAGGCACCAAATTGTACATTTGTTTCGATAATAGATCATCTAGATCTATGAAATGTAACGATGTACTTGCTCAGAATCGAGGTAATTTTGGCTCAATAGTTCATCGAGTGCCACTGAGAGAATTTTTTCTTCAAAAAGTTCTTCTTTTTTAATATTTTCCAAAGTTGTTAAATTTGGTAGATTTTCGTTACAATTTACGAATTCAAAATCAGGAGGTTCATTTTTAGGTGTAGAAAGCGTTTCATTTTTTCGAATTCTATTGGGGATTCGTTTCATCCTCAAATTGCAAAAATCCGAGTTTTTGAGGTTTTAAATTTTTATCGTCTGATTCTGAATCGAGAAATCCGAAACCTGGAAATTTTTCTTTCAATGTTTCCGGTCTTTTAGATGTCTGTCGGTAAATTAATTAAATCTTCAATAATTTGATTTTTGGTTTCCTCTAGTAAGTCAAACAGGTAAGGAGTGTCACGGCCTGATGCAGATGGTGGAAGGACTTCTTCGATCTTCAGTTTAACAATCCGTGTTGTAAAACTGAAGTTCATAAGTAGGATATGGAACGCGAAAATTAGCTTTAGCCTCCTTGTGCTGTGTGTTCGTTTTGGAAATTGAATTTGCGAAACTCTCGTCACAATTCAAATTTCCGAAGAAAAGCTCAATATGCACAATTGCACAGTATGTTGTGATGGAGAGAAATAATTCAATCTACATATACAAGTTAATTAAATAATTGAATAAATAAAATAAATCAAGTTTAATATAATTAAATTAATTAATATTCAGCTAAATAAAGCATTTTGTCTCGTTGCTCAGCAGTCTGTCCCAGTAGAAGTGTTTTTTCCTGCTCTTTTTTTTCGATTGCTGCCATTTCAGCTTCATGTTCAGCCTGATCGCGTTCCGCTTCTTTTCTCAATTCCTCAATTTCCTTTATATCCATTTGGAACTTTTGAGGTTCTTTCATCATACTAGCTTGTATAATATAAACCTGATATGCCATACTCTAACCTGTTCTGTAGAGTTTGTGATGAAAATGGCTCATTCTTTTCTTGAGATGTTAATACAGTCAGCTGCGTCGAGCTCAATTTCTTTGGATTTCAACAAATCTTTTTTCTCATTTTTCCAATGACGCCGAGGCGGTTGATCCGGGTGTTGCAAACGTTACCGATTTAGGTGCATTATTTTGCCTTAGAATCATCTTGTTTCGGAGTGTCCGTTGCGTTTTGCTTTTTTCCAATTGAATATTCATATAGAAAACATTAGCGGAATTCACCTTGTAAATTGGCATCAGTAAGTATAATTATCGGCTGAAAGTTAACGAATCCTGAAACATAAATCCGAATAATGTTATATATAAATTTCTCGTAGATAGAGAATAGATGAGAAATTTAAGACTTACGAATAATGACGTATGAATCTGGTTCGATGTGGTCGTACAGGCAGTAATGATTAGTACAATGGCCCATATGTTGAAGCTGCAATATTAAATGGTGATAAATCAGAAGTGATGCGAGGTGTAGTGCAATACGACATTACACCATGTACCCTAAACTGTCATCTGTGAAATACCGTTTGCTTTTTTCTTTCTAAATGACTTATTGAATTTCATTTAAGCCGAGTTCATTGGTAAATTTTCCATTTTTTAAACTGATCGTAATTGAATAAAACTCCATTATAGCTTAGTTGATTATTCGACTTTTATGTTATAAGATATGTTGAATTTTGATCGTTTGATTCGGACTGTATCTTGTCGCCTCACCTGTAACAACATCGTGGATATGTAATTACAATAGGTTTGTTCTTTTCACGTTTACTTTTCTCACTAGTGTGCCTTGGTGTACTGCACTGGTGTGCGTGGTGTACTCAACTCACCACACCACTTGCACCAGTGTACAGTGGTGGTGTAAAATTTTTCGTGATGTTCTTTTCAATTTTTCATTTCGTTATCACTTATCAATCAACATCACTTCTGAAGTTTGGATATTTTGAGAAATGAATAAAATTTGAATTAAGAGGAAGTTGTGCGGTTCATTAACATGTTTTATTAAGCATCGCTATATTTATTTGAAACAAAAAGGTGGTTTCAAACCAATAAAACAGAACAAAAAAAATGATCGAGTTCCGAGTTTCCTTGAGGCTTGAATTTTCACTGTTTTCAGATTTAAAACTTTTGATTTGAAGTTTTGAACCAAAAAAACTAAAAAAAGATTAATCTCTTGTTTTACTTACAATACAATTCTTTCGCCTCAATGTTTCTTCAATGGAAAGTTTTCAGAAAATTTTCCCCATAGATTTCCAGAAGGCAAACACTTCCCTTTGAAAATTTTAAATTTCCTATCAAAATTTTCCCAGATGAATTTTCAGCAACTTTCCATGGAAAATTTCCAGCCACTTTATGGAAGACGATTAAAATAGCTAATTATTGAAATAAAAATTTTAATTGAAATTGAAACGAACCATCAAATAAAAATTCATCAGGAGAGAATTGATAACGTACACCACTTTCGGCACTCTTCCTCGCGAGCAGGGTAGGATCGTGAACACTTTTGGTGTACACTACTCACACCACGATGATACACCATCATGAAAAGAACGCGTGTAATGTTACACCAGTGTGTAAAGTAGTTGAAAAGAACGGCAAAACGTTCACGACGTTCACTAGTGAGAAAAGTGAACGTGAAAAGAACAAACTGAATATTAACGAACCTATGTCCTGGAAAATTCATGTATTTCTGCATTGAAAATATTTTTAAATTACCAGGTTTGCAACTTTTCGATGTGAATTCACCAGTCATCGAATTATCCATCAATGGCCTTACCCACCAGTAAAAGTTCTAACAACTCATTTTGGCCAATTTTGAGAGCTACAAAAAACCATTCACCATTTTTGATTAGGCATTTTCTATGGAGATGGAAAGCCTCAAAATATTGGAAGAATTTTTCAAGTCATTCATCGAAGAAGTATGTAAACTATCGTTTCAGCTGGTTCAACGGTACAGTAATTTAGAATACTACAAAATAACACTAGGCAACAATTTTTGACCTTTTTTTTGTTTTCGGGTTGAAAATGGGCTTAATCGATAGTTTAGACCCTAAAACAAAAAACAGAGTGGGATTTTTCTATTTGAGTTGTTTTTGTGGTCAGGAGAGATGATCAAAGTTGCAAAAATGGCCGTTTTTGCCCTATTTCACGAGTTTGTGGCGACATCAGTATCATGTTTCAAAAAAAAACAAGGTCATATTCGGATTCTACGCACTTTTTTAAGTAAACATCTTTACCGGATTTTTGATTTTCGAACATTCAAGCGCATACGGAAGATTTTCGTTTAAAACACGAGATTTTTACTGCACGAGAGCCTCGCCCGCGCGAACACAGTTCCGCGCCACGATTACGTCGTGGAGTAACGCCAGCGTTGCGCGCTCCAAGTTTTAAAATATGTTTCAAACAAAAATCTTCCGTATAGGCTTGAATGTTCGAAAATCAAAAATCCGGTAAAGATGTTTACTTAAAAAAGTGCGTAGAATCCGAATATGACCTTGGTTTTTTTTGAAACATAATACTGATGTCGCCACAAACTCGTGAAATAGGGCAAAAATGGCCGTTTTTGCAACTTTGATCATCTCTCCTGACTACAAAAACAACTCAAATTGAAAAATCCCACTCTGTTTTTTGTTTTATGGTCCAAACTACCGATTAAGCCCATTTTCAACCCGAAAACAAATATGCCGTTGCCTAGTGTAATTAGAGTAATTGATGGCGTACAGGTCGCCATCTTCTGAATGCCACCCAAACGTAGCCTTCCAAGTCCCAAAATATAGGTGGGAATCGCTTCTTCTGCATCAATCATCTGGTCCAGTATTGTGCCCAGCTTCTGGCCCAGATTAATTGCCTGCCAAACACAAAAACCAATGGTCGTGTTAAACTTGCAAAAACATAATGAAATTTGAACATTATGCAAATAGATGGTATCTAGACCTACCTACTTTACACTTTTTGTCAAATAGAGTGGCGCGGACATTTGCGCCCTATATTCTTTTCGTCTTTTGTTATGGTTTCCCAGTATTGATCTTCCAATTCTTTGGGATTTGGAGCATCGTATTTATTCGCGATTCTCTCGAAGTCCTCCACTGACATTGATTCAGTGTATTTTGAATATTTTCGGTCCGAACGGGGGAACTGTTGTCAGATCTGTTACCTGTACCTACATTTTGTGTTTATTAATTTTTGAATTTAAAATAGACATAGAAGACAAAAGGTTATAAACGAGAAAGAAGGCGAGAATTGTCAGCTATTTCTTAACAATGCTACATATTATAAAACATAACACACTGTAATGATCTACAAGGGGCGAGAATTCTATTCTTCGCGGTTCGAGTGATCAGGTGATTGAACAAATCGTCACCTTCACACCTCGACATCAATAAATTACGATAAATCTTTACGATATTCTTCTTTTAATTTTTCAAAGTCGTTTTGTTGAACCTCCATTCTACTGGAACGTCACCAGTTACTCTCTAAATTTGAAACAGTCAAATTTCACTGCTTCAAATTTAGAGAGTAGCCATATTTTTTATAAATGTTATTTGGTGAATTTTTTAAAATTTTTTTTATAGAAAATGAATGAATACTTGTTTATAATATCCTAGTAAGTGGTGACTTCTTATGAAGGTTTCAAAATTTTTGGCCCTCTCCTGAGTATAAAAATTTTGAATTTTAAGCACATATTATGAGCACATTTCTTGGGTTGCAATTCATTTAATCGGTTTTATCCCATTGGTTTCCGTGGGTTGACCTCTCTAGCGATGCCGTGAAGGAGACTATCTTTGATGCACCAGCAGCCGTTTATAAAGTGGTGCGTGAAATTCGTGTTCGATCGATGGGTTGATTCGCATAGTTTTTTATTTTTGTACTCCTGTCGTTATTTAGGTACTGACTTATTATACAAATAAATGCATAACAAAATAATTTTATATAAATACGCTATTCTTACATATAAGTATTGTGCAAATTGAAATGATTAAATCGAGTATTTATCGTCTTAATACTTTGAGGAAGGTACAATGATCTACTTTCACTGCTTTGGTGATCGTGTTAACTTGTTTTCCCGAAGTTTTTCCGCTTTCCGTCGGAGGTAACGGGAGGCGAATTCTTACGGTCATGTACCGGAGGTTTAGGCTGCTTTAGAGTAGATGGCCATGGTAGTGGCTAGTGGCTATTCGTGGTGGGGTGGGGTGCGGTACGATGAGACGAAGGGGTTGCGATATGATGATGATGATGATGATGTTGATGTTGATGTTTACACGATGAACCGGTTGATCGAGTCGAGTTAAGTCGAATCGAGTATCGTGTGTGTAGCAGCTGATTTAGGTAATTGCACAGCCGCATGCCGCATATTTTTACTAAAGTATGTGTCTATACATATTACATTAATACATATACACAATACACATACATAGTACCTCTACCTACGCGGACATTTTACTCGGACGCGGGACGCGTATTTATGTAAATCGTAAGTCTGATTATGCATCGCTCGGTAGATTCACTTGTAGGTACGAAAGTCGCCCTGTTACGATTAGCTAGACTACCTATCTATTTATACGCGTATAGGCTATGTGATACGTGTACGGTGTACGTTGTACAAGTAGTTCTAGCAGGCTCAGGCTCAGGCTATTCATGTTATTATACCTGCTATACGAGTATGCATGTTTGTGTGCACTATAGTTATGTTATTTGATTCTCTATTTTACCACCACCATCTCGCACACGCGCACGCACACACACACACACACACATACCTAATACTTAATACCGTCTACCTATGTATCTACGAGTATATTAGGTGGTACCTGTTACCTGTTACCTGTTACCTAATACCTATTACCTATTCCTAACTGGCCCAATCACCACTAACCAATAACACTACTGTAGTATTTTTCTACTCGTATCGAGTAGCTATAGGTACACATACTGTATTTGTACGATGTACGCATATTTGTTGAACTTTCGGGCTGACGTTTGCGTGCGACTTACCGATGTGATGTGTGATCTGTGAAGCACGTCATGAGTTGTTGAAATTTTACGAGTAATCTCGGCACAGCTACAGCGCAGCGCACCACACACAACCGTTTTCCCGTTTTCGGTTTTCATCTCTTCTTATTTCGCGATTGTCGCATATTGAAATACGAGTATATTTTATTGTCGCGCAATTCGTCATACTATTACTATTTGCGAATTGTCATTTTGTCCACGACGCGACGTTTGAATACCTACCTAATTATGTATGTAGTGTGATTGATTATACAAGTACATACTTGATCTACCTATCTAACCTGTACCATAAGACGTACTCGTAATAATTGGTTTGATCGGTTTTCGTCGGCTTTGTGCGTCCCTGCCACTCTGGCCCTGCCCCGCCATGCCATGCCCTCCCGTCATCTCTTCATCGGCAACAGCAACATCAGCATCATATGTAGTAGCTTCGTTCGCTTACATTTTGCGCTCGCGTGATGCATGGGGATATTGGTTATATGGGAGTAGAAATTCAGTTTTTCGAATTCCTGTAGAAATGAGCGAATTTACATAGATTTTGATTAGGACTTCTCTGAAAGAAAATTAAATTCCCAATCGAAGGATGTAAAAATAATTTTTGTCAAGTACGAACAACGATTTTATGATGTATTTTCATTATGTAAGTACACTTTGAATATTGAAATAACTCGAAATTTTTAGCGAATACATAGGTATTTTAATAAAGCAAAACACGTGATTTTATTCTCTTCGACGTGGTTTTTTACCCAAAGCTGTACCTTTTACCGTTCAAAAGTTATTCAAGTTCAAAGTTGTGCAAAACCAGTGATCCGGAGTCAAATTTTATACTCATCAGTTCATCACACTGGCATTTACATCTTTGATCTTCAATAACTTTTGAATGGTATATGCTGGCGCTTTGGGCGAGAAAACCATTTTGAACAGTATAAAATTCTGAACGTTTTGGTATTTTAGAACACTTCGTGTTCACTAATAATTTCGAGTTATTTCAATTCAAAGTGTATCTAAGTATGTACATAATAAGTAACCCATAAATGAAAATTCCTCATAAAATCGCCGTTTTTGCATGAAAACAAATTTTTTTTTACACCATTCGATGGGAAATTGAGTTTCTTTAAGAAAAGTCCTCAGCTAAATTTAAGTAAAAATTCACTTACAAACTAAAGATTTGAAAAACCAAATTTCACCCAATGTTTGTTAACTTTCACTATAGTAGGTATTTAGCTTTTATAAAATTTATTACGATGAAATTAATACAGTATTCTTAATTTCCTTTTCTAAACTCTTTGGAAAACTGCTTTGATTTTTTTTCTTTTGAAAATGAAAATAGACGCCCTTTCTACCGTTTCTGGTGTTGATCATTTTTTAAAATCCACAATGAAAGCAGTTTTGCTTCTATATAAGTACTCGTTGTCGTCGTAATTTCATTTTCATTTTGCTAGGCGACATAAAAAAGGAATTGTAGACTGGAAAGTGAAAGTTCATATTTTTTATTTTCATATTCGAAGTATTTAGATACAGGGTGTTCCAGAATAACCTTTCACATTTGTTTTTCTTATTACTCTGAGAGAAAAATGTTTACAAAAATTCTTTTACAACCAAAATGAAGTAGAAACATGCCGTTTTTAGACCGTATATTTGAGTTTCCATTAAAAATCAAGTTTTAAAAATTTTTTCATCGAGATATTTTCCATCATTTTTGACACATTCAACCGAACATTTTTTCAAATTATTGAACACTTCTCTTCCTATCAGTCTCGACTCACGATTAAGATTACCTAGAAGATGTTTCAGAGTCCTAGATTCATCCTGATACACTTTTGACTTGAGGTAACTCCATAAAAAAAAATCATAGGCTGAAAAATCAGGGGATCGAGGTGGCCTTTAAATTTCTGTGTTCAACGAAATTATTCAATGTCCAAAGTGCTCACGCGCTAAACATATTGTGTTGGTCTCTGAATGATAGGTAGCTCCAACATGTTGGAACCAAGTAAGTAACTCTATTTTATCTGCCTTTCAGTTCAGGAACAAGAAACTTGTTCAACATTTTGCCTTACCCCTCACCATCACTGTTTCATTAAACACACATGGTCCCACTACACCAACTTTAGCCACGCCCAACCAAACAGTCAACTTGACGGCGTGTAGAGGTTTCTCGAGTATTATCAAAAGATTCTCTGTACACTTGAAGCGCACATTCTGTATATTCACTTCACTGTTTAGATAAAAATGAGCTTCGTTACCGATGAGTAAAGAGTGAAGGGGTCCAGGAGTCTTTATTTTTAAAAAAAGACCTTCACAGTAAACGTACACTGTACAGCCATCTACTTCTCCAGGACAAAAAATAACTATTGAAACATAATTCGGCATGCTTTGGCTACCTAGAACCGCCTTTACCATTCCCCTAGCTCCACTTGAACACAGATCAGTGGTTACCAAAATGTGAAAGGTTATTCTGGAACACCCTGTATAAAAAAAATAAAAATGATTGAAAATGGGAACTGAAGAAATGTCATTATTGTTTTCAGTTCAGTTCAGTACTTTTACTTTCAATACGAAATACGGATTTTAAAAAACGGCCAAAAACAGAAAAGGTTGATACTTGACATCGTACATGTTATCATTTTCAATTAGAAAAAAAAATCGAAAAAGTTTTTAAAGCTTCAATAAAATTTAAACTTCTAAGTTGAAAAAACAAAATTTCGAAAATAAAATTCAATTATGTACTACGTTTGTACGTTCCGATTCCGAACAAGTGAACGAGATAGCTCGCTTCTAGATAGTTTCAGGGTTATCAAGTCGAGTCGAGTTGCGCTAGATTGCGTTATAGCGCGTTGGTGCCAGTGCCAGTGCAAGTGTCCAGTGATAACGGTAGTGAATAGTGATTTGCCATTTGCCTGCATGTGATTTTGTGCACTGTTGACTGCATTACAGTGTTTGTGGTACAGGTGTACAGTGTACGCTGAAAAATGAAGATGTGATGTGATGTGGCGCGACGCGTAACCAGCTTTCGATCGAGTGAAAATACCTCTATACCTAATCGATTTGGTGCATCTCGAGTGTAGACAAACTTACGCCGCGCCGCCGACAGCCAAAAGCGCTGAACGTAGTGCAATAGTGCAATAGTGCAATAGTGCTGCAAAACCCATCGATAAAAACCATGGCCAAGGAAAACGACGGTTTTGATTCGAACGAATCGTTGCCTTTATTGGGCTCGTCGACTGCGACTGCGACTGCAACTGTGACAGGCGCCCCAATTAATTACCAAACACTCGCAGGCGTAAGTACAAATTACCTATTAGCACCTACTGATTATTGATTACAGATTAGGTAGCTCGTCGTCGTTAACTTTAATTTAGGTAGGTACCTCGCTGTAGCTGCACTTTAGTGTTTGTACTATGTAGTTGTAGGTCTTTGTACGACGATTACATACGTATACCTACGACACACGCGCATCGCGTATCGCGTACCATGTAACGAATGTGCAGGCTGCGCAGAAATCGTACCCTAGTGAGAACCCCCCAAAAAAAATTATTTCGCTATACGCTATACTAAAAAATGAGTTTAAAAATATAATTAAATATAATAATATTATTGATAAAATAAGTTGATTAATAAAAAAAACTAAATATTTCTTCAAATAATTTATTTATTGAAATGATTATTATTAGGTATATACATTTTCGGCTGACGGCTGTTCACAGTGAATGATAATATGTACGAGTAGTTACATACGCGTATGTACTTGATGGGTTGTTGAATTCTACCAATTGGTACCTACTATCTGCTACCTACCCGTATCTACTTATATTTTTAGGGGCCTAACAAAAAAATCAACTTTTTTCGGGTGAAGTACTCGATATTTCCGCGCACCCTGTGTGTATGCACTCGTAGGCCTAGGTAAGATACGAGTACTACCATCGAAAGCAACCCCTATCGGTCGGTCATCACATATGGTTGCGAACTATCTACTATGTACCTAGTACCTACTAGTATAGTAGTAGATCTAGATATACTTATTAGTTACCTACTCATCTAAATTTATCGAGAGAGTAGACCTACAGCTACAGCTTGAGATCCGGCCGAGTCTACCTGCTCTCTAAATTTGAAACGGTGAAATTTCACTGCTTAGCAGTCACGACATTTTGCCTTTTTAAAAGCAGTAGTTTTTTACTGCAAAACAGTGAAAAATCTACCGAATTGGTGAGTAAAAAATAATTTTGACTGACCAACTCGGTAGATTTTCTACTGTTTTGCAGTAAAAAACTACTGCTTTTAAAAAGGCAAAATGTCGTGACTGCTAAGCAGTGAAATTTCACCGTTTCAAATTTAGAGAGTGGTACTGCTGCTGGTTATCTGCTGTTAACAAAGGGGAGAGGCGTGACGAAGTCATGTGCCGTGGGGGGGGGGGACGACTGAAAATTTTCCAATCTTTTTTAGCCGCGATTTTCGTAACTTTTTACGCCAGACTCGTCCTTTCCCTCTTCTCCAGTATTTTTCATGCTAATGAGCTAGGTAGATGTGGTTCGAAGTTCGAACAAATTTAGCAAGGGCGAGTTGGAAACAGAAACGTCGAATTAATTTTAAATGTTCAAACACTACGTTATTATAGGTACATACTTGACAAACAATTTGAATTGTCAGTACTGAAATGCAAAATCAAAAATTAACAATTTTTTCGCGTTTTGGCCGTTGAAAATCGACTTGGAAAAAGATTTTGCACTCGTTTCGCTCGGGCAAAAACAAAAAATGAAATGTCACTTTCAATATGTACCTACGAGACGTTTCGAAGCAAAATTTTGCACTTTTTGCACCAGTACCAATACCAACCCACGTAGGCATTGGTATTGATTTACTCGTAGTTATTAGGTACGTTTATTCTTAGATATCTCGAGTTACTTTTTCATGTTTGAAATTTTTTGAAAAATTGTGCGGTGGAACTCTAATTTTTCCTGCGTAAGGCATAAGTAGAAGTACATTTATGTACATTTATACATTATACAATGCAACGTACACGTACATACACAACATATGTTTGCGTCTGCGCATGTAGGTGCGTGTACTCGTAGGCAGTTTTGAAACATAAAGTAAGTGCCAGGTAGCTAATGGCAATGGCTATATTCGTATCTATCGAGCTGATTGAAAATATGCGAAATTTCTTTATGAAAATCTTGGTTTGCGGTCAACTAAAATGAGCCAAATTTTGCACCGTTCACAACGGCCCGGCTGCACGCTGCGGCCTGCAACTGCGAGTGTGCTAAGTGCTTTCCAAGATACCTACACTTACATAGGTATACGTATACGTATACGAGTACGAGTAGATACCCACTCGTACACGTATTTTGTGTATAGCGAATACCTATGTAATGTACAAATTATTATTGTACATATACATCGCACACGCTTGACGAATACACAGTACACCTACACACTACACACTACACACTACATACTTATGAATACTCGTTCTCGTTCTCGTACTCTCGCTCAGATAACGTTGTTCAGATATGATAAGATATACTCGCATGTATGTAGGTAGAGGAGGTACATAGGTCGTAAAACACGCTGAGAAATGGCAGAAAATACCAAGAATATACGTATGTGTAATACGTATTTCCACTGAAATGAAGAGATGAAAAACTGAAAAAGCATTAGCCAACGCCAACGTGATAAGGATGAGCCAGCTGTGGGTGAATGTGTAGGGGGGGGGGCGAGAGCGTGATAACGAGCGTCGTCTAATTAGCTGTACATTAGCCGTATTAGCTATGAATAACTATTCTCGTAAGTACCTAGACCTACCTTTCTTATCGTGAATACGTACTCGGAAATACTTACATCTTTACACAATTCGAGTAAGCAGGTAGAGGTTTACGTTTCAAGAATACTCGTATCTTGGTCGGAATTAGGTAATGGTGATGGGTGATGACCGATGAGAGGTATACTCGTAGTTATTTATACAGATTTTGCGAAAGTAACCACGATTCTCTCCAACCCTAACGTCAGGAATGCATATTGCATATAGCCTATTTTTTGAGGGGAAAAATTTAATCTTTGAAGGCTTACGAGTGGCAGGAGCGGGCGGATCAGGGGGCTTATCTCGGCTTTCTACGTACACCACATATGTACTCGTACCTTTAGATCGTCGAAATCTGTTTATTTTGCAAATTTTCTTAGTCTAATTTTTATTTTATGAGTATGGTATACCTACGTTGGTACTGTATTTTAACGTTCGCGTCTTGGTTTGCCCTTTGCCGATAGGCGATAGGTTGATCTCGCGTGTATGGTAGTCTATACTACGAGTATACAGGAGTGGTGGGTAGAATCGCGTAAAAATTGATTCGAATCTCGAATTTCGCAACTCAATCTTAGCTATTCCGCCATTCGAATCACTTCGAATCGCCAAAATACTAGCTTTGAGAATGAGAATCTATTTTAAAATGATTCGAGTCGCTCCGCTCGGGCAATAAACCTCAAAATTTGTCGCAAATCACTTTTATGTACTTCCCTAGTTGAATAAACTATTGTAGTTGTACCTAACTACCTACATATTGGCAATTTGGCTTGGGAATGAGGCGAGATCACGGTGAAATTGTAAGCTGTTCAAATTGATACGGCGGTTTGCGTGTGTATGACCTTTTTTACGCATATTTTCTCACGTTTACATGCGTACGGTAGCGATTTTTGGTGACGTGAAAATGGAAAAAGTCGCCATAAAAAATAGAAAATAAATACCTCCTATATAGTGGAGTTGGAGTAGTTGAATATTATAGGTGTACCGATATTTCAATTGGGCCCATTCGGTCGGTGCCGAGAAGGGTACTTACTGTAGATTTTATTTGTCAAAAATTGGTACAATCTTCCAAAGTTTTCCAATTGATCTAAACGGCGCGCGAATGACTCAAACACTGTTGAGTTCCACCGGAGAACACTGGAAGTTTATTTTGATTTTTGAAAAATAAAATCTATACCCTTCTCGGCACCAACCAAATGGGTCCCTTTGAAATATCGGTACACATTTAGGTAATTGTAAGAGAACAATAGAGGTACGCGTACTGTAAAGGCGGTAAGGCGGTAAGGCTGGCTGATGGTTTGTTGTTGAACGATGGCCGGCGCCGGCGAGTGGAGGGCTTTAAACTGTTTGCTGTTTACAAACACTACATACGAGTTACACGAGGTTTTCCAATTTCGATAGGTACCTATTATTATTTTTGAATTTTTCGATGGTTTTTAGTGGATTTTCTCCTGTCTTGATTGATTTTTATATCTTGAATTTTGGTGGTGATTTTTTTCCAAAATAATTTTTCCATGATTTTGCTCTGAATTTTGATGATTTTTTCCCTGAATTTTTGCCGAATTTTATCACCTTGAATTCTCATGATTTTTTCATAACAATTTTCCCTAAAGCTTGTGTGGTTTTATTATTTAAATAGTCGGGATTTCTCCTTATTTCGGTTCGATGGCTTTCTTGAATTTTTGTAGATTTTTCCCTATTCTGACGGGTATGAATTTTTTGAAATTTTCGATAATTTCTCGGAATTTCCATTTTTTTCTCGTTTCAAATTTTGGCGAAGTTTCTTCAGTTTTGAAAGATTTTTTAACTTTGTATTTTCACGATTCTATAGTTTTGTCCAAAATTTATTGTGGTCATTTTTTTGCCCAAATGTTGACTGCATTTTTTTTCATTTCAACAGTTTTTTTTTGAGTTTCGTGCCATGAAAAACAAAGTGACCTTGTTGCTCTCATTTTTGTGAAATTGTGATTTTTATTTTTCTAAAAAATAAACCTAATTTCCTTTAAATTTTGATCTTTTTTTTCGTGAAGGGAGGGAAGCTTCTTCAAAATTTGATGACTTTGTTTTTTTGTATATTTTTACCTTTTGTGTTGGATTTTTTTTCATTTTGATATCTTTTATTCGTTGATCTCTCTCTCTCTCTCTCTCTCTCTCTCTTTGTACAATTTTTTTCTCTGTTGAATCCTCTTCAGTTTTACTAGAAATTTTTCGATGATTTTCCTTAAAAAATGTTCGATTTTATTTCCGAATGTATAATTTTTAATTCTCGTGAGTTTCTCTGTTCTGAATTCTTAATGATTTTTGCAGAACTGAATTTTCAAAAGATTTCAATTTTCATCATTTCCATAATTTTGTTTTGAATTTCATTGATTCGTTTTTCTGCCTAAATTTTTGTTCTGCATTTCGGCAAAACTTTTTTTCTAGAATTTTCGAGATTTTTAATAACATTTAGTCCCAAATTTTGGAATTTTTTTCTGCCTAAATTTTTGTAGAATTCCCCTGTTTACAGAATTTTTTTGAGGATTTCTTCAAGTTTTATTCTTTTGAATTCTCATAGGTTCTATTTTCCAATTTTTCGACGATTTTCCTTCGTGAGTTTTTTTTCAATTCTTGCGATGTTTTTCTTAAATTTTAGTGCTTTTTACCTAATTTTTTCGGTGGAGTCTTTCTAGGTATGTACTTCTAATCGAATTTCTATTCTGGAATCCTCGTGATTTTTTTCAACTTTTTAATTTCTGACAAAACTCTTGTTTTCTAGTTTATTTTGAATTTCGCGATTTTGATTTATTAAAATATCACGAAGAGATTTTTCAACATTATTTTTGGAATATTTTTTTTCTCCAGATCTTAATCTTCGCTCTGCTTCCTCTTTTGGTTATTTTCTCTCAATAGTCAATTTCATAGTACAGTCATTTTAGATGAAATGAGAGGATTTATTCGGACTAATTCCTACAAAAGGTTTTTTTGCGGGATACTGTAGTGGAAGGCGTCCTATTTAACATACTAAAAGTCCCACCCCGTACCCCGCGTGCGTCGCGTGCTAGAGCGTGAAAAGTGTCCCGCCGAGGCGTTTTTTGCGATTTTCTCGCGAGGGTTTGATTTTACGTCGAAAATGGCTTTATTTTTGTGTTCTACGTCAAATTTCCGATCTATTGATATATCAACTGCCCTTCTACCCCCAAGGGGGGTGGGGCCAGAACCATTCAAATGAGAGGGGTTTTCTAAAAAAAACAAAAAAGCTATCGGCGCATATGGGGGATGAAATGGTCCCGGAGAGTGTTCGAGTTGATACCAGCATGGAAGGTGGGTACCATCGAGAAATTTCCGCGTGAAAAATTTCAGATCCACGCCCCCTCCCCTTCTTGGGGAGCCCCCCTTTTCTGAAATTTCAATAACACTTTTCTCAGCCCCATTTCAACCGATTTTGAAAATTTTTCAGTATGTTATGTATATCCTTGGTAAGTATCCCCACAAAAATTTTCAACCCCCTCCCCTCATATTTACCCCTCAAAATGGCGTTTTTTAATATTTTTTATGCCTATTAACAATCAATATTGCGAGGTAAAATTTTGGAAACACGTTTTTTGGATGTATTTTCGGCCCCCAAACATCATATACTGTTTTAGAAATTTTTGCTTTGGTGCGTCGTGGTGAAAAATTGGATGAATGTGTTTTAGGGGGGTAGGGGGTGAAATGGGAATTTTGAAAAAAATAACTATTAACGAGTAGGGTGTCGTTTTCATATGATTCGATACCGCTGAGAACGAATATGACTTCAGATTTTTTGCTACACTCACCTAGCCCCCTCCAGAGCCCCTCAGCCCCCCTCAATTTTCATTATTTTGGAAATAAAGTCATTTTCATATTTTGATTATCTCGCGAAATATCGCGTTTTTCGACAAAGTTGTTATACAAAAAATGTTCTCATATAATTTCCTATAAGAATGGTTCTTATCATGTTTTTGAAAAAAACGCAATTTAATCTCCCTAAAATCGTAATTTTTATATGACAGTTTCTATCGCGGTGCACATTCATTTTCTTATTCCATGGTACATAGCTGCACTCAACATGATGCATATTTGCGTTTTTATTTCGTCATTTCCATGTCTGGATGACGTTTTTCAAGGTCACACTCAATGGAGGGGATAAACATCACGTTCTAACTTGTATAACGGAGTGCAGGTGGTGTTCAGAAAACTAAAACTCGTCGCCGATGCCTAAAATTTTAAATATTGAGATTAATGTAACTTGGAATTTTTTTGATTTCATTATTATACACACTTATTCTACAGGTTTCATTTAATTGTAACATCCTTCTAGTGAGTGTGACCTTGAAAAACTTCACTCTGATGTAACTATTTTAAAGATAGTGAAAATTGAGGTCG
The DNA here is from genome assembly GCF_950023065.1 of Planococcus citri. Classification (NCBI taxonomy): domain Eukaryota; kingdom Metazoa; phylum Arthropoda; class Insecta; order Hemiptera; family Pseudococcidae; genus Planococcus; species Planococcus citri. The sequence continues at coordinate 35,706,082 of NC_088680.1, forward strand.
GGCTGAGGGCTGTGGAGAGAGCTAGGTGAGTGCAGCAAAAAATGTGAAGCCATATTCGTGCTCAGATACATCGAATCATATGAAAACGACACCAAAATAACTTTATTTCCAAAATAGTGAAAATTGAGGGGGGCTGAGGGGCTCTGGAGGGGGCTAGGTGAGTGTAGCAGAAAATCTGAAGTCATATTCGTTCTCAGCGGTATCGAATCATATGAAAACGACACCCTACTCGTTAATAGTTATTTTTTTCAAAATTCCCATTTCACCCCCTACCCCCCTAAAACACATTCATCCAATTTTTCACCACGACGCACCAAAGCAAAAATTTCTAAAACAGTATATGATGTTTGGGGGCCGAAAATACATCCAAAAAACGTGTTTCCAAAATTTTACCTCGCAATATTGATTGTTAATAGGCATAAAAAATATTAAAAAACGCCATTTTGAGGGGTAAATATGAGGGGAGGGGGTTGAAAATTTTTGTGGGGATACTTACCAAGGATATACATAACATACTGAAAAATTTTCAAAATCGGTTGAAATGGGGCTGAGAAAAGTGTTATTGAAATTTCAGAAAAGGGGGGCTCCCCAAGAAGGGGAGGGGGCGTGGATCTGAAATTTTTCACGCGGAAGTTTCTCGATGGTACCCACCTTCCATGCTGGTATCAACTCGAACACTCTCCGGGACCATTTCATCCCCCATATGCGCCGATAGCTTTTTTGTTTTTTTTAGAAAACCCCTCTCATTTGAATGGTTCTGGCCCCACCCCCCTTGGGGGTAGAAGGGCAGTTGATATATCAATAGATCGGAAATTTGACGTAGAACACAAAAATAAAGCCATTTTTGACGTAAAATCAAACCCTCGCGAGAAAATCGCAAAAAACGCCGCGGCGGGACACTTTTCACGCTCTAGCACGCGACGCACGCGGGGTACGGGGTGGGACTTTTAGTATGTTAAATAGGACCCCTTCCACTACAGTATCCCGCAAAAAAACCTTTTGTAGGATTTAGTCCGAATAAAAAATTTAAAATGACTGTACTATCAATAATTTTGTCGCCTTTTTTCCATGTTTTTTGGATCGTGTCAATTTTTGACAGTTTTGATGGATCGAATTTTTAAAATGATTTTCACAAATCACTTTTTTTCCAAATTTGGATTGCAATCTCCCTCCTACCCCGCTGCCTTTTCCTGCTAATTTTACAATATGTTTCCCATTCTAAAATGAGTCTTCTCATTTATGCAATTTTTTTTACTTGGTAAAATTGTCAAAAAGGGATAATTTTTGCCAAAATTGTCAAACTTTCCTGTTCTTGTCAAAATTCACCAAAAAAATGCTGTTTTTGCCAAAATTGCCAGAGAGTGTTAATTTTTTGCGAATTTAGCTTTTCGATGAAGTATAATCAAAATGGTCGTAATTTTTGCCATAATTGCTAAGGGACTTGTGCTTTTATGCTTTGTTGTCCAAGACATCCAAAGTCCTCTTTTTGTTTTAATGTTTTCCGAACAACTAGGTAACAAAGTCCTGTTTTCTCAGAAAATTGTTCGAAAGCTTATTATATCAAATTTCATTTCCCCTCTCCCCAATTTCATTTCTATCAATTTTTATGACAAAGTTTTTATACTTTTGAAATTTACTTTAGAGGCACTGCGGGCCCCCATAAAAAAATTTTCCATGAAAAATCATGTCAGAAAAGAAAAGAAAATTAAATTTTGAAAAATTGAAAAAAATATCCTCGTATTCAGTGTACTGAAAATTAAACAAATGCGCCATTCATTAAAAATACTTCGTGAACCCAGACATCAAATATTATAGCACATTAAAAATGCAGTAAATGAAAATTAAAATATAATTCTCCGGCCGAGCGCGACAATTACAACTTTCCACGACGTTGTCGTGGAGAAAAAGTGGTGACGCGCTTGGCCAGGGAAATTCAGTAATTCGTGACAATCGGAAGTCGGAATTATTTTAGAAAATTATTCGAAATTAAATGAAAAATTCGATTTGGCAACGCTTCCAACGTATTTAATAACAACGTGTGCGAGTGTGAGTGCAACAATTAATGCAGAAATGCGCGCGCACAATTTTTAATAATTCGTTCAAAATAAATTCTCAAAAATTATTCATTTTTCGTTCGCGAACAAATCGGCGATTTGGCAGCCAAATATTTTTCAATAAAAGTTACTCATTACCTATTTTCTCGGGAAATCGGAAGCTAAAGTACACCCTTAATCTACGAGTAGTTTACTTTTGAAATGTTGATAATTATCTGTTTTGAGCTTTTGCTAGGTTGTTTTTTTTTTCAAAAATAGTTGGTATTTGAATTTTGATGTTTTTTTCTGTATTTTTTGAAAAAACTGCTATCGAAATTTTCATTACGTTTTGTTTTTTTTTGTTATCTAAAATCAAATGTAGTTTTTTGGTTGCCACTTTTTTTTACATCAACATTTTTTTGGTTACTTTTTGGATACTTTTTCCGACTTTTTTGGTTACTAAAGTTACTTTTTTTGAAAAAAATTTGAGTACAATCCATGTCGATAGGGTGTTGCCTAGTGGCTGGCGAATGCGACCACGACGTGCGAATGCGAAATGCGAAATACGTTTGGCATATTGCTATTCGCCTGATGAACGTTGTTTACGAATTTGTACCACGTAAGGACCACCTAAAACGCGTACCTACGTCTGCCTTTGCGTATGCAACATGCAACACGGAGTGCAGTTGAGCAACGAGCACTTGCCAATGTTGGCCTTTTGTGGAGGGCTAAATATGCAGGTTCCATGCGAGCTTCTGTAGAGCGCGCTCGACTTGGTTCAGTAAAAGAACCCAAATCACTTTAGAGACAATTTTGGAAAGTAAAAAATGGTTTAATGAGTACCCAAGAAGTTTTAAGCCTTCCCTTGAACATTTTTAAACATTTGAAGTTCAATTCATCGCTTACATTTATCAAAATTATTGCTATCGTAGGTTCTTTTACTGAACCAGGTACCTGGTTCAGTAAAAGAACCCATGTTGGCAATTCTAAATGAATTGACGCGATTAATTGAATTTTGAGTATTTAAAACGGTCGAGTGAAGGCTTAGGACTCCTTTAGGTACATATCAAAACAATTTTTTACTTCAAAAAATTGTCCCCAAAGTGATTTGGCTTCTTTTACTGAACCAAGTCAAGCGCGCTCTACAGGTGCTCAGCTGTATAATGCTGAATGCTGGATTATTAGCCCTCCAAAGGCCTTTTGCCTATAGCTGTACCTAACTACGAGTATTCAACCAGTGCGCTTAAGTAGGTATCCTAAAACGAAAATGATCGCTTAAGCAACAACTAAGCACCGGATTGTTGGTTGCTTAGCCAATCAGCTAGCATCATGCATTGCTTAGCCATTGCCTAACTTTAAGCAATGGTTTTAGGATACCTGCCTCAGTCTGTTGTCGTGTCTACTGTCTAGCTCCTCTTGCGACAAACTTGCAGGTCTCTACACAGATACAGCTACTACCTATGTATCGTACTTACTCCTGGTCGTAGTATAGTAGACGTACCACCGATTTAATTTTTGCTCGCTTCGCCTTTCAATTTTCAACCCTAATCGCTTAGATTTATCAAGTTAGCTTAATGTACGAGTAGTCGAGTAGGGATACTTTATTTGACAAGTATACCCACTAATACTGTAACTTTTTTGTGGAAATTTCGTTTGGTTTCAGAATGACGTAGCCGGGACTGTTGCGGTGACTGTCGGCAACGGAACGGGAGCCAGAGCGGACGCTCAATCCGCCACAAACGGCCGAATAAAAGTCAACGTATTCCCGGAGAAGAACATCACGTATACGTGGTGCGATATCAACGTGTTTACTTCGAAATCGACGGAAAGTCGAAAGAGAACGTCGACGTCGTCGAAAATCGTCAAGATATTCAAATCGATCGGTTGCTGCAGAAACACCAACAACATTTCCAAGCGTAAACATATATTACAAAATGGTACGTAGACGTACCCTCGTACAGTCGAGGTACTGCTTTGGTTATGGAATAGCGGCGTATAGCGTATAGCGTATAACGTATAACGTGTATAATTGATTGGCAGTGTCTGGTGTGGCGTATCCGGGCGAATTGCTGGCGATTATGGGTTCGAGCGGAGCGGGTAAAACGACGCTGCTCAACACGTTGACGTTCCGATCGTCGGCCAACATGGTGGTGAGCGGATCGAGGACCGTAAACGATATACCCATCAACAGCACCACCTTATCCTCGCTTTCCGCTTACGTGCAGCAAGACGATCTGTTTTTTGGTAATTTGACCGTTCGCGAACATCTTATATTTCAGGCGAGTACCGCTCTACACCACACACCTACACCCCGCCTAATTAGCAAGCTAACGTAACGCCTTGCCTGTGTTGTGTCGCGTCCTCCGTGCACGTTTCCGTTTCTTTTTACAGGCGCTGGTGCGAATGGATCGAGATATACCATACCAACAACGCATGATCCGTGTCGAAGAAGTTATATCAGAAGTAAGTACTGACTACTCCTAACTCTACGTATGTTGTACATATGTACAACATATGTACTACTGTATACCTAATGTACATCTACAGCATACACAGCACTGCTGCAAGTACAGTGAAACCGCGATAAGTGCAACCTCAATAAGTGAAAATTCACGTTAAGTGCAACCAAAATTAATCCCCGGTCCCTACAGTCGATTTACCATGTGAATTCACCTCCATAACTGCAACAGTACCTCGATAAGTGCAATGAATTTGGCGAATTTTTTTGTGAAAATCATCCAAACTAAAGTAAAAATTTGAAAAATATGGTAAAAAATGTAGAAAATATTCAAAAACTCCTCCAACATTATCACTAAAATAGAACAATGTCCAAAAAAAATCGTGTAAAATTGAAAAATGGGTAAAATTGGCATAAAATGGATGTAGGTAACGTAAAATCAAATAAAAAATCATCAAAATTGAGTCAAAAAAAGGAGGTACTTGTCGCGTAATTTATTCACCTTAATAAGTGAAAATTGCGAAAAAATAACCTTGCTTAGTGCAAACCCTTTTAAGTGAAAAACTCAATAAGTGCATTAATTTTTCCGGTCCCTTGAGTTTGCACTTATCGCGGTTTCACTGTACATACAACTATGTACCTACCGTCCTCCTGCCTACTCTGCCCGCAAGTAGGTAGGTACAAATCTACGAGCAGCAGCCGGTGTTTTTAACTTTTCAAATCGACGACAGCTTTTACTCACCTGGGGCTCTGAAAAAAGTTTTAGTCGGATTCGTTTATGCTGCGTTTCCATTTTTTTGTTTTTTTGTTTTTACCTACGTATTTTATTTACTCTTTTTAGTCCTAAAAGTAACCGCATCTCTCTCAATTTTTCCCCCTTCGCCTTAATCTTTAAACCCGGTTGTTTATGAAATTTAATGTGCAATTTCAGCTACTGTTGACATCCTGCCAGAATACCATCATAGGAAAGCCTGGAAAAATCAAAGGTATATCCGGGGGAGAAATGAAAAGGCTATCTTTCGCATCCGAGGTAGGTTAACTATCATTTTTGTCACGCTCAAGCGCCTCAATTGACATACTCGTATGTATGTTGGTAACCTTATACCTTTACGTTTTGCATATCGCGTATCGCGTAGGTACTGACAAATCCGCCGGTAATGTTTTGCGATGAGCCGACTTCCGGTCTAGATTCGTTTATGGCGCAAACCGTGGTGACGGTGCTGAAATCGATGGCCATGAAAGGAAGAACCATCATCTGTACCATTCATCAGCCATCTTCCGAAGTGTACGCCATGTTTGACAAAATCCTGCTCATGGCCGAAGGCAGAGTCGCCTTTCTCGGTTCGCCGACCGAAGCCAATTCGTTCTTTACTTCGTGAGTAGCCGCAGCCGCAGAATGGCTTTCTATGTACCACCGACTCATACTTACGAGTTGATGCGTGATTATTTTGATTTTTGCTTTTGTTTTTGTTTTCGATGATGCAGGTTAGGTTCACCTTGCCCCGCCAACCATAATCCGGCTGATTTCTTCATTCAACTGTTGGCCGTGGTACCTTCGCAAGAAGAAGAATGTCGCGATAAAATACAAAAAATCTGCGATTCTTACGAAAATTCCGAATACGCTCAAAAATTGTACAAAGAATGCAGTCATCAACGAGAAAACAAGGTAGGTGTAGGTGTAGACTGCAGAGTGCAGGTGCCTTATAAGACCGCCGGTGGATCGCCTAGACAGCAGACATCGCTGTGACCACGTCCACCTGAGCAATTGTAAAGGTGTTTACAACGTTTGTTTGCTTTCTTAGTACAAATCCATTTACACGAACGGATGGTTAGATACGAGTAACGTGGCCAAGAGATCTCCGTACAAAGCGTCCTGGTTGGCTCAATTCAACGCCGTCATGTGGCGCTCATGGCTCAGCATGAAAAAAGAGCCCATTTTAATCAGAGTCCGTCTTTTGCAAACTATCGTAAGTAGTAACCGGCAACCTGCTAGCATAATTATTTAATTAAGGTGGTTATGTTTACCTACTGGTCGCTATTTTTTTTGCTCCCCCCCCCCACGCAGATGGTATCGTTAATTATCAGCGTCATATATTATGGACAAAAAATCGACCAGGATGGCGTAATGAATATCAACGGAGCTTTGTTTCTGTTGGTCACCAACATGACTTTCCAAAACGCGTTAGCCGTCATCAACGTAAGTATGAAGTAGGAAGTAGCTTTAGACGCAGGCGCGTTTCAGTAAGAGTTTGACAGCAGCTCATCGTATTTGCACTTTGCAGGTATTTTGTTCGGAACTGCCAGTATTCTTGAGGGAACATTTTAACGGAATGTACAGGACAGACGTGTATTTCCTATGTAAAACTATAGCGGAGATACCGATATTTTTGGTCATACCGATCATGTTCACCTGCATCGTGTACTATGTGATCGGATTGAATCCGTCTTTTGTTCACTTTATCACTTGCGTGTTGATCGTGGTGTTGGTTAGCACAGCGGCCACATCATTCGGTGAGTCTTACTATACCTCTCTACCTACCTACTTTATTCTTATTTTCACTACATTACCTACCTGCGACTACGAGTACCTATTTTTATTATTACCTACCTATTTGCTTCACCTCTTTGCGTAGGATATTTGGTATCTTGCGCCAGTCCTACAGTTACGGTTGCCTTATCCATTGGTCCGCCGTTGATTATTCCATTTTTGCTGTTCGGTGGATTTTTCTTGAACGTCGGGTGAGTTAGAGTACCTACCAGACCTCCTACTAAACTATCGCCAGCGCCATCCGACGAGCGCTTACTGAGAGTAAATTTACTTGTCTTACTCGTGTGTGTCGATTGTGTGTGGTAGCAGTTATACTAGATACTTAATATGTGTGTTGGGATGCGTTAACATATGCGGTATGTTACAGTTCTATTCCTCCGTATTTTGAATGGTTAAGTTACCTGTCGTGGTTTAAATACGGAACCGAAGCTCTTTATATTAATCAGTGGAATGACATTTACAACATCACGTGCGAAGGTAGCAACACCACGTGTTACAAAAATGGCCACGTTGTCTTGGAAGCATATAATTTCAAAGAGGTAAGTCGCAGTCGCATTCTACCTACGTTGTACTTCTCACTCCAATTACGTGTACTCTTTATGATTGTTCCTAATCGTTACAGTGGCATTTGTTACCGGACATGGGTTTACTCGTCTTACTCATCATCGGCTTCAGAGGTTTCGCATTTTTAGGCTTATTGTACCATACTTACAGAAAGTGAGATATACTCGTACCTATCTACATACATATGTACTGCAACGTTATCACCGGTTCAAATGATGCATTTACTTGTCTTTCACTCTCTTTCTTTGTGTCCGCATCCAATCGTCTATCTATATATGTGATACACCAGTCTACCTAGACCTAGTTACCTTTTTACTTGTGCGGCCTCACCTTGCCTGCCGCCCCGGATCCTTCCGATAGGCGCGGCGTACTTATACATTTTTGATTTTCATCGACGCTTCGATGCTCATCCGCAGTCAGCATACCTACCTCTTCGTTATTATATGTACTATTATTACCTATATGTGTATATGTATGTACCTACTTTTTTGTATTATACTCGTAAGCTGGTATTACTACTGTTATCAAGCTTACGATGAGAGAAAACTCGCTATTGTTGTTATCATAGCCGCTTAATCTATAGTTGAATTTCATGTATTAGGTATCTACACTTCCCGTACGTATATCTTCATCATAGGTAATGTACATTCGTCTAGCATAGTTTGTAAGTATTTTTTTTAAACATAGGTAATACATTAAATACGTCTACTTTGTGTTATTTGCCAATTGCCACTTACACATTACTATACCTTGTTCAATATTCACCGTACTCGATTTCAACTCTGAGCATATGGTCTATCGAAAAACAGATTGTGATTGAGATTCATTCTGCTTATAGTTATATTTACGTATTGTAGGATGGCATACACCGTTCAATTCTTTTTTGGAATCGGATCTTCTGCTTGTTGGGTCTGTTTTTGACGAGGGAGTAGCATCCACATTATTCCTTTTCTTTTTGGCTGGTGGCGAGGGAGTAGCATCCACATTAATTCTTTTAACTGGTTTCTTGGGTGTTGACGCTTGGGTCCGAACGTCGGAACCAAACAAAGAGTCTCCTTTTTTCTCATATCATTTAAAAATCTCGGAGGAAAGAAAAAAGCAACTTTTTCAACTACGTAATTGAATGTTTTTAAAAATCTTTTCTTACGATGTTTTTCTCTTGGTTATTTAAGGGATTCTGACGAGTTTGGCGTAATTTTCTCCCACTACAATTGTTGCATTTCATCGACATCCGTGGGTTCTTCATTTAAACGTGAAAGAAAACCTGATACCTCTTAGCTGCAGACAAAGATACTAAGTGATCGCGAGACCTAAGATAATAATACAACTTGAATAAGTAATCAACAAAAAAAATAATATAAAATAATAATTTTAAAATTACATACTTACTATCAAAACTTAACATGAAAATATCAATAAATAATTACCTATCTAAATTGAGTGCAAAAATATTGAAAACATGAAAACATAAAAACTTTGAAACATGTATCAGAATTATATTTAAATTGAATGTGATGTAAGATTAATTACAAGGTGTTGAATGAATTGGTTTACCTACCTTGCGGTTTTTTAAATAATCATATTACGCCTAATTGGCTCACTGGCGAGCCCATGAGCCCCTTCTCGCTGAGAACCATTAAATCGTTGAAAAATATGCAGGGTATTTCCCTTCAAGTCTTCTCTTTCGCGACACCTGTAAAGAGATGAAAACATCTCTTGGCGAAGAAACGTATAATGTCGAGCTGTCTCACGAGCTAAAGGCGCATCGAAATTGAACATTATTGCAAAAATCTGGAAGAGAACATCTTAACAATTCAACTTGTTCAGTATTCTGTGCATAAATGTCCTTATTTCCCGAGAGCAAAATTGTTGCGAATAGCTGAAGGTAGCAATCTTCGAATTTGGGTTTATATTGGTCGTGATGTCGAAGAACGCATGTGTGTCTATAAGTCTTATTGAAATATACGATGACGTTGGTGATTTCTGCAGGTTCAGCCTGGCCCTTGTTGTGAAACGTCCTAGATTTAACACAGTACCTATGGTGGATATATGCTGTCCTGGGAATGGTCCTTTGGAGTTCATCCATTTCTCTACTTAGACAGAAATCAAAACAGATTGTTGATGCACAGAATCTGTTTTCAAAATTGATTAGCCAGTTTGTGCTTGAAAATTGAGTCCGGATTTCTAAATGCCTCGAATCAATCTGATGACAAACTCCTCCAATAGGAATATCACGCTCATTTTAATTTATTTAAAATAAAAAATTAACAGTTATTTCGCTCTAAACTTTGTAGAAGTAAACTACCAGAGAGTTCAACCGGGTCAAGGTTACTAAAATCGACTCCTTTACCGGAATTGAAATGCAACCATGTTCCGAATATTTTATCTCATAAAATTCAGGACCACTTTTCAAAAATTACTCTTGAAGATTGAATTTTTGCCAACAATGAAAAAAAATACATTTGATTCTTTTTTCATGACGATTACCTAAGTACGTACGTATCATCAACTATCAAGTCCGTGGTTTGTGTGTTTTTTTTTTGTTTGCTTGTTACTGATTCGATTTTGTTTACTTCACGAAAACGCATCATTTATTTGAACAGAAATACATCGATCGTTTTTTGCTTGTGTCATGTCATTAGTTTTCGAGAGATTATTTTTCTCAAGAAATTGCCTCGTGTGTTAAATCAGTAATAATCAGTCACGATTTTATAAAACTCAATACTTTTGTTGATGTCAGCGATAAACATATTCATCCGTACTTCAAATTTTCGGTTTTGACATTTCATGAAATATTTTCAATTAACGTTTTTGTACTCGCAGTCGCATATTTCTATTTGGTAAACAATTTTTCGTAGCTATAGGTCTACTATTTCTCTTCAAAAATAATCTAAAATTTGGTCATATTTTTGACTCAATCTGAAGCCTTTAGCAAACGTTGGTATTTTTCTGTAATCAAAACGTGTCTTTTTTGAACTCTGCAACCGTTCTCACGACTTCGACTTGTCACGACCTCTTCATCAATAATTAAAATCGGATACCTTTTCGTCCTTTTTCAAAGATAGTTCAACAAGTTTCTATGATCATGGCGCCTCTACAGTCAATTCAGAAAAATATGGCGAAGATCCAATTTTGATTTTGATGGTTCAATATTCAATAAAATTCGTCATTTTGAATTTTGCGATGTGGTGTACTTGTACTTTTTGATTTTACTTTGACGAAGTTTTCGTGTCACGAGATATTTTTTAAAGGATTTTCAAAGAAAAAAAATTATGAAATGGAATTATACAATTAAATTTAATCTGATCCAAAAATTCGGTTTCGAAAAGATTTTCCTATTTATTCAAATTAGGGATAGGAGTATAGAGAAATTATTGCATACATTTGAATAGTGGAAATTGAAATCAAAATTTGAAACAGTGGATTATAGGATCGCGAAATGATAACTTGAAAAGATAATTAATTGGTACTTACCTCGTACTTGAGTTGTTTTTCTTCGTGTTAAACTTAAACCACATGAGAAGCTTGGTTACAAAGTTAGACAAACGCCACAGGGTTGATTTTGAGAAAATCTATGTTTTTTGTTACAAAAATATACAGCATTGTAAAGGTGGGGGATATTTTACAAATTGTAGTGATGATACTGAGTAACAAAAATACAAAAAATATCCTTCCACCATCACCCCCCACCACTAATAAAACGAACCTGAAAATGCACTTGTCTGATTTTGAAACTAAGGTGAAGATAATTTGAAATTGAAGCTGTCTAAATCAGTTAGGTTTTGATTCGTATAGGATTTTTAACCCTCTTTCTATTTCTGAGGTCCCTTTGTTTCAAAATAGTACATAAAAGGTCAAAAAACGCGATCAAAGTTGCGCCTTAGTTTCAAACACGGACATGTGAACATTATCTTAGTTTCAAAATGAGACATATCCTATCATCTTAGTTTCAAAAACAGACATATCCTGGATATGTCTGACTGTCTGTTTTTGAAACTAAGACAATTTGCACATGTCTGTGTTTGAAACTAAGGCAAAACTTTGAGCGCGTTTTTTACCCTTTTATGTACTATATTGAAAATAACAGACCTCGGCAATGAAAAGAGCGTTAAAAATCCTATAAGAATCAATATCTAACTCAATTTTTGTAGAAGTGGCGTTTGTCTAACTTTGTAACCAACCTCCTCGCATAATTCTTTACTGTTTCTTCCTTTTTGATAGTTCGTAAGTTTCTGTTTTATGCCTCTCCTACCCCCTCAACACCTCATAGTTTACATTACTTCATGTAGTGTCTTTTAGGGATAAAAATTGGAAAGATTTTTGGGACAAGGAAATAGGTTTCGAAGATAAGAAATAATGAGTGGATTAAACAAGTAGGTATTTTGGATATAGAAGATAGGTAGATGAAAAAGTATGAGACAAAAGAAATAGGATTCGTCTAGGATGAGATTAAACCTGTAAGACACACATATACGACTATGAATATCAAATTTCATCTAAATAAAAATATCTTCTACATGTTACATAAAAAGATTTAGGTAGGTGAAGCCAAGAAGGTACGAGCTAAACTCGTAAGTGATTTAGAATATCAAAATACATCATACACCGTATGATTCATTACAATCTCATGTAGTTCCAAGAAAGGGGTTCAAAAAATCTCATAATCGAGATATATCAATTCAATTTAGATAGGTAGGCAAGCCTACTGGAGATTTGTAATTAAATCATATCGATAAAAGTATAAACTTAAAAGTCCTAAATTAGACTATCTCATTTTATATACACAGGTAAATCTAGTCGCATATAAATAAATGCATATCGTACCTAAAGAAGGGTTTGGGGGTTCTCACTACATACCGTATACCATTGGCACCTCGGTGCTAGGCTTTCAAGCTACCATCATGGAATCCATATCGAGAGAGAATAAAACTCCACCAAAACACTTCGCGGTAATTCAATTCAAATAAAATTCAGTTCAATTAAACCATTGTAATTCTTTCTTCATTTTACAATGATCACACACATTTTATATCAAATTAATAAACATCAAAAATAGGAACGTATAAAAGCACGTCATCTCATTTTAACGGAAAATCAATAAGTTAGTTGCTATGGTTTCTGACGTGTATAAATTCAATAAATTTCACCAGAAACAACTAACGAGCTCTAGTGTCGTTTTTATTTACCTATAGGAATCCTATATAGGTAGGTAAGATCGTATCTTTACCACATATATATTCTCCCGATAGGCAAAGAAAAATTTCCACAGAGAAATTTTGAAATAATACAAAAAATATCAAAAATATAAACTAAAAAATCGTTAAATCTATCCGAGGAAATATATCTAGAGAATCGAAACAGTAATCTACAACTATCGAGAAAATCAGTCTTTTAGATTACATAACAGAGTCAAAATTAATACTAAATTATGATCACAATAAACTACCTTTGAAAAGAGATCACATGAATACAAATAGGTTGGAAAAATAACTACCTTTGAATATCACAACTCTATCAATAACATAACAATGAAAACACACAAACAAATAAAAATGATAACGTAGGTACAATAACAGTCAAAATAATTTCATCCTACACATGGAAAAACATGATCAAAAATTAAATCGAATAACAGGAATATAAGCATAATATCGTAGGTATACATAACAAGCATAAATATCGAGATAAACATTCAAAATCGCAAGAACGGTACGAGATGATCGAATTCTCGATTTAACGCCTGATTACTCATATTTCTTAGAGTATTGATCACACCGAGCGGACGAATATGGACATAGTACTCTTGACCGAGCATCGTTCTTGGCTTAGGATTCTCAGGAGGTCCGTTAATCGCAATCTTTAAAGGCATCTGTTTGATCTCGATAACGTTATTGAGCGCAAAGTTACGTCCGAGAATACATTGGTCACGAGTATTATCGTTGATCATAAAATTATTATGATGGACGTCGAACTTGTATTCATCGAGTGCTGGATTAAGGCACATCGGAACCGTCGCGTAGCTAGCAATACGAATTTTGAACGAGGTTCTCCAAGGGACGAATAACGTTTGCTCCGACGTGAATTTTCGGATTAGAGATCGATCTTCTAGGTCTTCAACTCGTTCGACAATATTTCTCGAGATAACCGAAACTGGGAGCCGTGCGTCGTACAGAGCGTGAACTTCTTTACCGCCGATCTGGATTTTTACTGAGATTAAAAACGGATGGGTCAGCGATAGATGCGTATATATCCATCTGGTTGGAAAGACAAGTTCACGCGCTTCGGTTGAGGTTCGGATGGCAAAACGTACGCAGTTAAAGTGTCTCGTGCATGCGTAGCTTTCTGTTGCATACCTCGGCCACTCGTAACTTTGTCTACGATGATCTTCCCAAATCGGCACGCTAACGTAAAATTTATACCTCGATCCATTATCCAATGCATGTTGCACTTTACGAATTTGATTATACTTTTCGAGATAAGTATAATTGCCGTCGAAGGGATATGGCTCGGTGATACGATGACGATGGGCTGTGATTGGAATTCGATCGATGTCAAGTATCATGTTCGGTCTGCGTTGGATTCCAATCTGACTATCTTCGTACGGATTATACTGAATCTCAGGTTCATCGTCTTCTTCGTAGTCGGAAAGTTGTTCATCGACTTGATTCGGAGAACCTCTTCGGTCAATTCGTATCTCAGCAAATACTCGTGCAGGACCAATGCGATTGGGCACAAATCGATCTCGTTGTTAACAATTCGAGGCGGATGACGGAATTCGCCCAGAGTTATATCGGGGTAATAACTTGAAGGTGGAAATGCGAAGACGTTAGCGTTGACGGCTCGATAGAACGAATGCTTGAGTTCGTGCTTGTGTCCCTCAGGACAAATACCATATACCTGTTAACAATCAAGGAAAAAACGTATCTCTGTTAGCACATTACAATTATCTCGATAATATAACGATAACGAATTGACTATCTAAACATCTTAATCTATAGGTGGGGGAGGAGAGTCTGGTGGCTTTTCTTTGACAATCTCGTAAATTCGAAGGTGACAAATATTTTCTCGAATTTTCTTCTTCGGATTGTCAATCAATTCGAGTTCATAAACGTTGTCATGTTTAATCGCAATAACTCGAAAAGGACCGTGCCATTTATCTGATAGTTTCGATGCGATGCCAGCTTCTTTATTCGATTGAATCCGTCTTTTAGCCATAACTAAATCGCCAATTTTTAATCGAGTTAAGTTATTGTTCTTATTGAAATACTCGATTCGTTTTCGACGATTATTTTCAGTATTTTCTCGAGCTTTTTCAATAAGATTTGGCGGTAGAATTCTGGTTTTGATGATATCGACGAGAGGATCTGGAACAAGACGTTTTTTAACTAACTCGTAGGGAATACAACGAGTCGTCATGTTTTCAGTGAAATTCATTTTTCTCTCGATATCTGGAAGGATTCGAAACCAGGATTTCTGACGATTAGAGACATATTTTCTCATTGATGAGCCGATTGTCACCATAACTCGTTCAGCTGGATTGCTCGAAGGAGTGTACCGTGATGTATATCTTAAATGAACATCCTGAGCTTTCCAGTGATCTCGCCAGAGAAATGATGAGAATTGAGGACCATTATCAGATAATATCACACGAGGTTTTCCGAATTCAGCTATCCATCGATTGAATTTTTCAATGACAACTTCGGTATTACCTCGTTTGATCGCAAAAAGTCGTATGTATTTTGTGAACATATCTTCGATAACGAGAATATGAGATGTTCCAGCAGTACTTCTTGGAATTGGACCGAAAAGGTCAGTACAGACAACTTCATTAAATTCTGTCACGACATGCGATTTCATTGGTCCTTTCAATTGTCGAGATAAACTGGATGATGTTTGGCAAGAGATACAACGAGTGACGAATCGATACACCTGAGTCGTAAGTGATGGCCAATCGAAATGTCTACGAATTACCATGATGAGTTTAGTAATTCCCAGATGACCGTACTCGAAGTGATAGTGTTTGATGACATCGAATTGGATAATTTCTGGAATGTAAATTCGATCTTGGTCATCTTGGCCTTTGAATGTATACAAGCCAAGTGTCTCGTCAAATTGGATTTTCTTCGATTTCTTGATCAAATAAGCAGCCAATTGTGAATCGTTATCTTGAAGTGTTCGCAATCTTCGAAAATCCGTAAGAAGATTTCTTGGCATGTCGTATTTGAAAAGAAAGATGGAAAAATTCTTTTCGTTATCGGTGATATTGAAAGAATACCTCGAAAGAAAATCAGCTATACTATTATCGAGACCGGCGATATGTCGAATTTGGATGTTGAAATTATCGAGATATAACTGCCATTTGAGTACACGATTCGGAAGTAAATCATTACGCTTCATGTACGTAACAGCAATATTATCTGTATATAGGAATATTTCAAAACCTCGTAACATGTAATAATTTTTCGAGAAAGTGTACATAATCGCAAGTAGTTCTAATTCCATCACTGAATAGCTACGTTCGTGATCTTTGAGTATTCGTGATGAAAATGCTATTGGAAGTAAGAACTTATTTCCATCTCGAATTTGTTCTTGCATGATTACTCCAGCAATTGCTTTCGAACTAGCATCCGTATAAACGTAGAAAGGAAGGCTAAAGTTCGGATAACAAAGTAAGGTTTCTTTAGCGAGTTCTTGTTTGAGTAATTCAAAACACCTTTCTCGTTCTTCAGTCCATTTAAAGTCATTTTTGGATTTGGTCATTTCATATAGAGGTTGACACCATTCAGCTACCTTCGATATGTACATTCGGTAATATTGATACATACCGAGATATTGCTGCATGGATGTGACATTTCTTGGTTTCTCGAAATTAAGTACCGTTTGGATTTTTTCAGGATCAGGTCTGGTTCCTTTATCGCTCAAAATCAAACTGAGATATTTGATTTCTTGTCTGACCCATTTACACTTTCGAAGATTTAGGGTCATACCAGCTTCAGCGATTTTGGTCAAAACAATCCTGATATGTTCTAAATGTTCTTTCAATGTTCGAGAGAAAATAACCAAGTCGTCGACGTAACAAATACAGAATGCTTCACAGCCTCTAAGTACAATTTGTAAGGCACGAACGAATGCTGCAAGCGAATCTTTGGTGCCAAATCCAACCACGGTCATGCAATATGTCACACCATTAATAACGAACGAGAGAACTATTTGCTGTTTTTTATTCAATCGAATTTGCATAAATCCTTCGACGAAGTCTAGGATTGTAAAATACTTCATTCCGTCAAACTGGAATCGTAGGTTATTGATGTTTGCAGTTTCGGTAGAATGCATTTCGAGGAATTCATTGATCGGTCTACCATCAATACAAATCCGTACGCGATTTCCGCCTTTATCGACAAAAACCATTGGCAGTTTGTAAGGTGACATTTCTTCGACGATTTTACCATCTCGTTTCCATCGTTCGATAGTTTCGGTGACTGATTGTTCGAAACGTTTAGGAATTGGTCTTGTTTTGCACCATAATTTTGTAGGTAATTCGTTATTTTTAAAACGCAGAGTATGCTCGTATTTATTGCAAGTCCCTATCTTATCAGAGAATACAGTAGGAAAGCTAAAAAGGATTTTTTGTAACTCACCTATTGATTCTTTAGCGATGAGCGCATCGTTGACAGCAATATCGATTTCGTTTTGACGTTTAATGGCTTCGATTTGCTCTGAGTCGTCGCTGGATTTGAATTCGTACGTTTCCTCAGCCATCATTATTAACTTGACACTGGGCAGCTTATCGTTATGTTTATTATCGAGATCGAACTGCAGATATCGAACTTGTCGCTCGAGGAAAGGAATCTCGATATCGTGACCAGTGGCAGGATCTTTAGCGTTGACTTTATTCTCGTGCATATCGATGACCATTTTAAATTCATGTTGAAACGAACGACCAACGATTAAATCTGCATTTAAATCTCGAGTTACAAGAAGAGGCAGTCGATAAATATTCTTCTGTTTTCCGGCTTTATCGAAATTAAAAGCCAGATACGATATTTTGGTAATCTTTGGATGACTTTTACCAGATGCAAGTGAAAACTGTTCACTTACGCCTCTAGCATCTACTTCTGCTTTCTTGTAATCTGGATATTTCTCAATGATTGAATTGTAGACTGATTCGTTCATGAGAACGTGAGAATACCCAGTATTGAGCAATGCATTAATCGTAATCGAACCAAATTGAACAGGAATCTTCGGAACTGTATCTTTATTTGCACATCCCAGATCGACCGGTTCGATGACATCTTTCATTTGGTAGTTAAGATTGTAGACTGCTTTACCGTTGATACGACTCATCATTCGATCTTTCATGTCGTCGTCTAATTTTGGCGGTGGCATTAGAGGACTAAATAAAGCGACACGAAAACCAGCGTAGTAATGATCGAATTTTTGGCGGAAAATATCATATGTTTCGAGAGTCCAGTCATATGAGTTGGTATGCCCGTCACGGTTCACTCGCTTGAAACATTTTTCACGAATTTGATATGTTATCTTATCGTTGATAACATAATTGAACCATTTATCGTCTTCTTTGAACTCAGGTTTTCTTTTAACGAAGAATGAAAACAAGTTCAAGTAGCAGCAGTACTGAGTATCTTTTCCGACGAAATAAATATACTTATTTATTTCTTGCAGATTTTTCCAGTATTTTAAATCATTTTCACGATCGTGCAACGGAGTAGCTAATACCAGCGTGATATTAGCGATGTAATACCAGCGTGATATTAGCGATGTGGAATTTCTCCTTCATAAGTTGTACAGTTTCTTTAAGATCTTCGTGAAAACCTGGACCGTCAAATCTGCTCTGCAATGACTCAGGTAAACCAACGGATAAAAGAATATGCTTAATATTCTGAGGTATCGAGATTTCGTCATTCTTAAGTTTCGAGAGAATATTCTTAAGACGAATATCGTTACTGCATAATGAACCAGCTGGAGTATTATTATGGTTCAAATATCGAATGCAATTTAATAACGCAGTATTACCAAAATAAATCACTTTGCTTTTAAAGATGGTACCAGTATCGTGAGGTTCTGGTGGATTATATTTTGGTGGATCTCGAGTTTTGATCTTTTTAGGTGTGGTCGGTTTAACTTCGATCGAAAAGACAACATTACGACCGTCAATGTCGTCATCTATCCGTTTAAATCAACATCTTGGACGCCGAAGGTTTCATCTTCATCTTCGTACTCATCTTCCTCTTCATCGTCATTAGCATCGCAACGATTCAATTGAGGTGGTTCGTACTTAATCCAGTTACCCTTTTCGTCTTCGAAAAAGTAATCATATTTTTCAGCGTCGAGTTTTTGAGCTGTTTTTGGTTTCGGTTTCGGCTTATCTGGTTTCTTTCGACGAAACAACTGTGATGGTACGAATGGTTTACTGGAATTGGATGAAGATGTGTTTGATGTTGATTTGGTAGATCGATCGGATTTGGTATTCGTTGGATTTGATGATGATTGTTGATTTCGAGATATCGAAGTATGATTGCGTTGAAACGGATTGTACATTAAGTTTTCAGCAGTACGATCAAACTTAACTTTCGCATCATACGCAGCACTAGTAATACGAGTTTTCACTTTTTCAACTTTTTCATTCATCTCGTATTTACGCATTCTTTCGATAATCGCTTCGACATCATCAACAGCGGTGATATTTTGAATTAAACGTTCGAAAATCGGTAGTCGTTGCATTAATTTTTGCATTACAAGACTAGCATCGATATTCGGATTCCAACGGAGACGACGCATCCAAAACGCAGCGTAAACTGATGGTAATCGTTCAGGATCTGGTTTATCGTCATCGAACGCAAGAATTTCAGCCATGTAGACTTTTGGTGTACTGAAAGTCTGTAGAAACTCAATTGCGATTTCGTGGAATGGTCGCTGCTTATTACAGTGGTTTCTGAAGCTTTCAGTTTCTTCTCCAGATAGTAATAAGAAGAAACACGTAACACAGGATTTATTGTTCTTAACTAATGGAATTACATGTTGATTAAATTCCATTAAGAACATTTCAGGAACACGATAATCGAGACTACCATCCCATGCTTTAATCTTTCCAGTGATAACAGTCATGATACCATTTACGTCTTTATTATGACTATCGACGGTTAAATCTGTATCATCGAATTGAGCGTCGTTAATCACCAGGAGAGATTTACAATCGTCGATATAAAATTTGAGAGATTCGGGTTTGGCATCCCAAACAAACGGACGATGATTCCATTCGAGAAATTTAACTTCGTTGGCTTCGGAATCAGCATCTCGAGTACGACGACGAGGAAGAACTCCTTTTAATTCTTCTGCGATGTTTTTACCAATCGTTCGAGTTATCGAGGCAGTAATCGTATTTAATGCTGAAACTGAAACATTGGTACGATCTTCATTTTGATCCGTAGTTGCATTCAGAAGAGCTTGTTGTAAACGTTCATTTTCAGCTCTCTGATCGGCAAGTTCTTTATTTCGAGCTTCTTTGGCGGCTAACAACCGATTATAATTTTCGAACATCGCGTTCTTCTCAGCATCGTTCATCTGATCCATTTCAATTTCTGATAAGGATCGACCGAACGATGGACGAGTTTCGACAGGTGAAATACCAGCACCAAAAGTTTGAAATAGCTTTTTAACAACTTCAGGTGTGGTATCTTTTGGTTGCTTCTCAGGTTCGTCGCACTCTGGAGAAACGTACAGAGAAAATGAAATCTCCGAAGCTTTTGTAGAACACTTTCCAACGGAAGTATCAGAATCGTCGTCGTCGTCATCAAAGAATTTGTGAACTTTACTCAGATTGAGTGGTTTATATGAAACTGATTTCGAGGTAGATGGTTGACTCGATGAATCTGAACTCGAAGATGGATGATAACCAGGAGGAGGATATTTAACTAAGACAGTCGGGTCTATAGTTACTTCGGTCTTTTTACCCAATAGAGTTTTCGGTTGAACTTTCTTTGAATAAACTCTAGGTTTGATTGGTGGTGGAACGATCAATGGTAACTTTTTTGATCGAGTGACCGGACCGGATTTCGGTGATAGAGTACCGGAATTAGTCGAACGTTGAACAGTTGCTGTTGATTTGGTTGGAACTCGAGATATGACCGAACTAACTGCTATAGGAACGGTTGGTGGAATCGAATTCGTAACTGCAACTGGTGGAATCGATACAGATGATGGCGAAGATTTCTTCGAAACAGCCGTCGACTTTTTCATAAACGGATGTTAAAGATGACTTCAAATACAATAATCGATACGCGTTGAGGTGCGTGGTATCGATAGTAGTGAGAACGATGATTGAGGGGAAAAGGGGGAGATAGTATCTATTTACATAATATAACTAAACTAATTTCATGAAAGGAACTGATATTGAGAATGAAATCGAAACTCCCGTTGAGCGCCAGAATAACTTACGTCATTCAATTTAGCGTTCAATATCAATTAATTTCGATGAAAAACACAAGAAATAAATATAAACTATAATCTAATTACTCAACCATAATATTTACCAATAATGGTCGCGTATCAGCCATTATTTAACTCGTAACACTCGAAGGGAATGACAATTATAATCTGGACGCGTATCTTCTCACATACACTTCACTCGCGATATATCTCGATAATTAACACTTCAATAAAGTAATCGCGATAATCCAGAAGATAAAAAACATTACAATAATAACGTATTAATTAATAATTTTGATTCGAAACACATTAGCGTATAACAACAACATAACAAGATGGTAGAAATAGAATCAACGAAAAATACGATCTAAATACGTTATATACTGACGCGCAATCTGGTGAGTAGAAAAGAAACGAACTAACACTAAAATATTTTTTTTTTTTTTTTTTTTTTTTTTTTTTCAATAATTTTATAATAAACGAAATAAAGTAATTATAAAATAAATTCAATCGATCTATCTCACACTACAATGTAAAGTACATTTTATCTGAAGCTGGAACAAGATAACATCGTATATAATGACATGTTAAGAGCATAAACGTATATTTATTGAAATTCAAGTTGAAACTTCTATCTTTTTATTCGAACGAATGGTTCAAGGTTATTAATATGGCATGTAATCGATGTACTTGCTATGTACGATATATTACGTTAAAACATGTTTCAAAGTACATTCGTTTTATGGCCTTGAATATTTTATCTTTTCGTTCGTTGGTGCAAAGAGTAGGTATACTTTTGGATCTTGAATTTTCATGCCTATACCCTTACGTTACGTTATTCATATTGAAGCACCATGTACGTTATTCTACAGTTTGCTCAGAGATAATTAGATAACGAATAAATGAGATAATTTTTACGTTACTTTACAAGTAGGCAAACTAAAACGAAAGATGGCGATGAAATCTGATATGAATATTTGGCTATACCCATGATCACATAGTTTTTGGAACACAAAATCAAAATTAGAATTTTGAGGGGTTAATTCACTCAAGGAAACCTCCCTTGAGCCCCACGTTGGGCGCCATATCAATATATGTAGTGTCTTTTAGGGATAAAAATTGGAAAGATTTTTGGGACAAGGAAATAGGTTTCGAAGATAAGAAATAATGAGTGGATTAAACAAGTAGGTATTTTGGATATAGAAGATAGGTAGATGAAAAAGTATGAGACAAAAGAAATAGGATTCGTCTAGGATGAGATTAAACCTGTAAGACACACATATACGACTATGAATATCAAATTTCATCTAAATAAAAATATCTTCTACATGTTACATAAAAAGATTTAGGTAGGTGAAGCCAAGAAGGTACGAGCTAAACTCGTAAGTGATTTAGAATATCAAAATACATCATACACCGTATGATTCATTACAATCTCATGTAGTTCCAAGAAAGGGGTTCAAAAAATCTCATAATCGAGATATATCAATTCAATTTAGATAGGTAGGCAAGCCTACTGGAGATTTGTAATTAAATCATATCGATAAAAGTATAAACTTAAAAGTCCTAAATTAGACTATCTCATTTTATATACACAGGTAAATCTAGTCGCATATAAATAAATGCATATCGTACCTAAAGAAGGGTTTGGGGGTTCTCACTACATACCGTATACCATTGGCACCTCGGTGCTAGGCTTTCAAGCTACCATCATGGAATCCATATCGAGAGAGAATAAAACTCCACCAAAACACTTCGCGGTAATTCAATTCAAATAAAATTCAGTTCAATTAAACCATTGTAATTCTTTCTTCATTTTACAATGATCACACACATTTTATATCAAATTAATAAACATCAAAAATAGGAACGTATAAAAGCACGTCATCTCATTTTAACGGAAAATCAATAAGTTAGTTGCTATGGTTTCTGACGTGTATAAATTCAATAAATTTCACCAGAAACAACTAACGAGCTCTAGTGTCGTTTTTATTTACCTATAGGAATCCTATATAGGTAGGTAAGATCGTATCTTTACCACATTCATTAGAACACTATTTCGTATAAAATATGAAAAATAACTCCAGGACTAATTCTTTGATCAAAAATTATATTTGGTAAAGCGACGTTATTTGTCAAGTTATTGAAAATGAAACAGGTAAGTATCGCAAGTATTACAAAAGTAATCCTAAATTATTTACAGCTAATTACTAAAATTAAGGGAAAAACACAAAATATACAATTAATTACATTATTAAACATGAAAAAAACCTAATGTTAGTCGAAAAAATACTTTTCAAATAACATAGTAAATTACAAACATTATATAAAGGAAACACAAGTGCAGGACAAAAATAAACTCATTCAAACATGAGAAACAACGTATAGGTAATTAATACGTAACAATGAACAAAAATACATATTACAACAATTTACACACACGTGATACAAAATATAACTGAAATATTTCAATAATTACCTATTACTAGAAAAAATCATCGATTTCGTCTGCATAGTACGGATCTTCAAATGAATTCGATAACTCCTCGTTCTCCTCAATCGGTTTGGAGAAATCCACTTTCTCGATTTTCTTTTTCTCGGATTCTAATAACATGGGATCCGCTCGCAACCTCTTGTCTGTTTCGGCGTAGTCGATTTTACCGTCTCCTCGCCAAACTAAATTTCTCAAAAATGGGATCGCGTTATCGTAGGACCCGTATAATTTCTCCATGAACACGTTTGTTGTATGGAACTTCAACCATTTGCCAATCTCATCAGCCATACACTTGAGGCATTCATTGAGTGCTATCATTAGATCGCCGGGTAAGCCTATGTCTTTCATAGGGAATTCCTCGTAAAGGTCGTACACGTTCTTCGGCTTCTGGTGTTGAATTCGATGGTTCCATAAAGAGGTGGCTATCCCGATGACAGCTGCATCTTTCAAAATGAGTTCTGCGGCTGGGATTTCTTCTGTCATTTTTTCGTCCGAAAATGACATTTTAGGTATCTGAAAATTAAATCGAAACGTGTCAATTAATATTTATCAATCTTACTTTATTATCAAATACTTACCTAATTACTTATCAATTAAAAACAATTCGAATAAGTACAGTATTTTTATTTTTTATAAATCGCTTTTAGTCGGTCGTACGTAATTATAAACTTATGATTTTTCTTCATCGGTAAAAGCATTTGAAAATTTTTCAATAATTTTTTACCATTGAACTTTTCACACGATTTGTTTTAGTTTTATCACTCATCAGAAACCAACTAATAATCATATTTTGGAATTCCTGATTGAATTGATAAAAAAGAGATTCAAAAATTTCTTAAAATCTACTTTAAAATCTTGCAAGTCGAAGAAAATTTATTTTAAAAAAAATGACTGGGTAAATTGGCGAATCAGAAGTTGTGAGGTGTAAGTACAGGAAATTTAAGTTGAATCAACGAATTTTAACCTCCTGGTAAGATAGGAGGATTAAAATCACCGTGAATTTCGGTCACGAACGCATAATTTTTGTAAATTATTCTGAAAACGCCAAAGATAGGTACCTACATTAAATTCAGATAAACCATAAAAAAATCGCAATACATGAGAATTAATTTCTATAAAATTATTTGTTTTCGATCAAGTTAGTTGGCAAATTACTACATACACACAATATAATACGTATTTCAATTAATTTGAAAAAATGAACACACAAGCCAATGGCTCGAAAATAATAATATTGTGAAAAAAACTCACCAGTAAAACAAAAATGAAGGGAATATAGACGCTGGAGACGTGAACTGGAACTTGAAATTCTCGATCACAAAACCGAAACACGGTAAAAAGTCAATAAGTAAACTACTGCTAAAATTCTAAAAATTGTGTATAAGTAAAATTACAACTCGCGAAGAGCAAAAGTACCTGACAGCACGAAAGGTTAAACGATATTAACTCAAAATAGGATACTACCGCTTTATATATTGTATATTATTTTTTGGTTGCTTTGTTGTGATTGGCGTACGCACTTACGCAGGTATAAAAATTTGCAACCGGTTCATCTATGTGACGGAGTGGACTTTGCACATCCTTTATATTCATGCTGGACTCGCTTCTTTTGTTCATGTTCGCAGGTCCTTTGTATAGGCTTGGTATCGCCAGCGACGACTTTGGTTAATTAGCGAGAACTAGGCTTTTGTTGACGTATTCAGTCGTGTCAAATGATAATAAAAACACATGAATGCAACCAAGTGGAATGAAAAAAGTGATTTTATGTCGCCAGAGAAGGTAAAGATTTACTTATATTTCCTAACCAGTAACCATGGTATTGTTTGTAGTGATATCTTTTACGTAAATTATTACCTGCTTGGAACCGTTTTTCTTTTATGTACTTTGCTCGATTTTTGGAAGAACTGTAGATAACGGTAACGGTCATATAATATATGTGATGCGTATATTGTTATCTTTATCTCAGTCCTAGAGGGATGATGAAGATGGTACATATAGTTGAAACTCGCAAATACTATAGGTGTCTATTAGACGCACGTAGGTACCAATAATGTCAGATTCGTACCTCAAATATTTATGCCCTTGCCTATTATTTTCCCTCCATCTACTACCTAACTCATTCGATAGTCCTTTCTATGGCTCATACGAAAAATCTCATTCCAGGCAGCTTATTTTTCTCAAATTGAGAAAATAGCACCAAAAAAATTACCAAAATCAGGTTTTCATCATTTTAACGAAAAATTTCTACAGTCATTTTCCCCCCACTTCTTGCCTATGTAGGCTTCAACTGCTCCAAACGGTTCGAAACAATTCCAATCGATTCGGTTTCAGGGATAATTATTATGGTTTATACCATAGCTGTCTAGGTCAATTCAGTGAAGTATTTTCATTTCATCTCATTTTTTAACTTTAAATTGGATTTTTAAAAATGTAGGAAAAATCGAAAAATATACTTCGGCTCTTGATATTTTAGGCGTTGATGCCTGATGATTTAATTAGGGAGTTCGTAGATCTTAAATGATGACTGATGATTTCACCAGTGTTGAAAAGCACTATTTTCAAAACGGGCGTAAAAATCCTGGCAATTAAGTATACACGCCCAGTATAAAAAAATGTAAAAAAAAAAATTAAGTACGCTCGTACCTACTTATCTGCGAGGTCTTGAAAAATATTAACGGTTTGATTGATAATTAAATTTTTACTCAATTAAGCATTTTGTATTGCGTATCGTCGAGGCTGGTTAGAAAAAAATATGGCGCTGACTCGAAAAGATAAAAAAAACCATGTCTCGAACGAATACGTTAGAATAAGCGAACTCAGCATTAAATACTGCCATCAAGTACCTACTCACTGGCGGTAAAATTCTTATGGCGATGAGTCATTTGAAAGCTTAAAATTTTAGCTTTTTTTTAAAAAAAAAGAGATTGAGTCTAGCCCTTTTTGCTGCTGGGTTATGAACAATTAAAGTTTCTGCTTACAAAAAAGTAATTTCGAGAAAATCAAAGTTTAAGTTATTCCTTCAAAATTTCGAAAAAAAATTATTTTCTCGACTTTTACTGCATTAAATTTGCTGAAATTTTGATATGATGCTTCAAAATTATACACAATCAAATTTTAAAAATTGTGTCAACATCTGTCGACTATTTGTTGAATCGTGTTGAGGAAAACACATTTTTTGTACAGAAAATTTGAAAAAAAAAAATACATACCTATTTGACGTTGTTTAGCTAGGAATTTGAATAAAACACGTTGGTAGAAAGAAAAAAAAACATTTCATGATTACAAAATTATGGAATGATAGACAAATTATCAATTATTACAAAAAAAGATAATAAAAAATCTTGGAACTTTCATTACAAAGAGTACAAACAGTTTTTCACAATTTTTTCTGTTGACCACGGTTCTTTTCTTTTTGTGGCAACTTAGTCGTCTTCTTCGGTCTATTTCGTTTTGATTTCAGCAAAGGATCATCGATTTCTTCTTCTGCAATACGGGATTCCATTTCAAGTTTTTAAGCTCGTCGTTTCTTTGGTCGTCCTCTTTTTTTTTTTTGTTCAACATTTGATGTAGTTGCAACAGATATTGGTTCCACAACAGGGCACAATATATCTTTCGTTCCTGGGGTTCAAAAATTCACGAACTTTTGAGTATAAATAGTCAACCGTTCGATCTTTCTTCTTCCAACTTGATGAATCGTCTTCTTTGATTGTTTCAATTTCAAAATCAGACTTCTCTTCATCTAAAGTCTTGTTACAAGTCACAAATCCGGGATTTTCTTTCGAAAATTCAAAATGGTAGTATGAAGTTATCATAGGAATTGTACTCGCCATTTCATTTGCTCAAAATATTCGGACCATTGTATTTTTGCTGAGTTTTATCAAATCTATCACAAAAAGAAATGGAAATGGGTTATGGGTTCTTGGTTACGAAACAAACCCGAAAATTATGACATTTTTAGAAATTTTATCACAGTTCTCTTTTGTGGAATTTCTGTAAATGTCATGTAGTTTTCGACTTACAGAAAATTCGCTTTCGCAAGAAAATGGTAATGGCGGACCAGAATACCCCTCGGTTGTGAACAATTTATGGGCAAACAAAATAGTTTCGATTTTGTCCTATCCGCGCTTTGCGGTCCATGTTTGATTTTTTGGTGGGGGGGGGGGGGGTATGCTGGTCCGACATTTTCTTGCGAAAGCGTATTCGGAAACTATTGACATTTATTAAAAATTTTACAACAGTTATTTTTTGTAAAAAATGAAAAAATACCTATGATCAGTTTCATGCCGTGGAACCTGAGGTAGGTATGTAAAAAAAATGTGAAAGCAAAATATATTTCATTATTTTTTTTATTTTTTCAGTAAGTATCTTAGATTCTGCTACATAAAATTTCAATATTTTTTCAAAATTGGCAGTATGTTTTTTTTTTTTGCAAAAAAGGACTCTTGTAAAATTTTTGTAGTTAGTGTCGTATAGTTTTAGAATTATAAAAAAATTTCTTTCGCAAGAAAATGGCGGACCAGTATACTCGCTTTTTTCAGCAAGTGTCAGTACGCGTGAGACTCCTGCGACTAGACGTAGTTTATGTATAATAATTTGGTTAAGATGAAACAATCACAAAAATTGAAATAATTATAATTTAGTACCGAAATTGAACGAACTTCTATTAAAATTTCCGTTAACTTCTTTAACTCATGGTGTGTTTCAAAGTTTTTTCTGAATGATTCTGTTTGATCGTAAATGTAAGAAATGAAAGGAAGGATTTGAGAACTACTGGCCGGTCCGTTGTCCAGTTTACAATTGACTATAATGTTACGTCATAAAATGGCTTCAAAATGTTCTTGATTTGGCGCAGAATTTCGCCATCTTCAGACTTCATCGCCAAATCCATTTGGTTGGTATAGTTGGTATCATGTAAAACGGATTTATCACAATGAAATTCAAATTAGCCCGAGCGAAGAGAGGGCATAAATTTTGGAAATTTTTCAATCCATGCAAGGAGTATAAAGAACATCATTTCTGATCGTGAAATTTATTAGGTATTCTGAATTTAAATCAACACTCCTCAGATTTGAATTAAAACTTTTTGGAAATATCAATTAAAAGAAAAATCGGCGTACTTATACGCGAATTCACGTACGTATGTGCGCTTAGGTCCTCTTCTCCCAAACACCACCAAACGTGGAAGGGTTCCATATGCCCTCTTCCTTTTTTGGCGCATTTTTCGTTTCCTCAGGATGGCCTCCCGATTCGTCCTGTAGTACAGTCTGTGGTATGGATTACGATTGCGATTGGACAGACTTTTCACCTCTCCTGCTTTCACCGTTCGTGAAGGTGCCACAGGTGTCACGATTGGGGCCTAGCAAAAACAGGGCAAGAGCATGGGAAATTTGTAATTCAAGAAGCAAAAAAAAAAAACATTACGTACTCCTGTGATTCGATAATTTTAGCTACATTCCTGATTCTCCGGGCATAAAATGGCTTGTTTACACGATAATTATTTTTTATCCAACTTTAAATCAAATAAATTAACATTAGAGTCTACATTATTTTAAATGTCTCAATCAAAAATTCTCAATACAAAACAAATGATTTTTAAATTATTTGCAAAGAAATCAACATTAGTACCTACACAAAAAAATCAATATTAAATCAAAAAACATTGGTAATTCAAAACAATTTTTTTTTTTAGATATAATTCAACTATTGAATGCATAAAAGATGTTCAGATGTGTTCATTCGTTATGGCTAATGGAAAAAAGTTTCAATCTCTGTAAACTTCACTCGCAGTTCAGGGTCGTTCCACCAACATCTCATCGTCATAATCCTAAGCATTTTTGGGCAATAATGACAACTTTGTATTGAGGATGAATAATAATTCAGTCCCCCGGTAACTTCACGGAAACGTTTATATTCGAAGGACCTGCCCTTGGTGGACTTTTCTGGCCATTGAGAACTCGAAGACATAACTAATGAAAAAGCCCCTGCCTACACTTTTAAATGTAGGCAGGAACTCAGTCCCGGGTTCGCGCTAGTTTTTTAGATACTTTGTACTTTTACATACATTTTTATCAAAGTTTTAAATTCGAAGCATAATTCGAGGATTACATCGTTGAGTTTTTTCTATTCTGCAGGCGGTAGCTCTGGGTTTTCGGCGTTATCTTCGACGTTCTATACTTGCGCGACCACAGCGATTTGAAGTACTGGGTTCGGGGGTTGTTGCGGCGGCGTCGGTAAGCTATTGATGTAGTCCTCAGATGCCCTCATAACTCGCAGCATGGCGAGAATAAGACCACACCTGTTGTAATTATGCGCTTTCCCAATAGTGAATATAAATCACAGTAAAAATTGCTTGAAATTTGATATATCTACTTTTACATTACAAACTGAACATTATTTACCTAATGTAATCGTTAACGAAGTCCAATTCGTCGTAACAAACATTGAATTTTTGCCTGAAAAAAATTATACAAAAACAAAAAAATTAAACTCAGTGCTGACGGAATTCTTTAATAATTAATACTTAAAATGGGAAATAATTAAAGGTTAATAAAATTAAGGTGAAGTACTCGCATACATACGGGTAATTAATATATGATCAGCAAGACAAGTATAAATACAGCTTTTAATAGCTTTTTTTTATTTATGAAATTCAATTTTTTTTTGGTTCTGTACATTTATCCGAAGATATCCTTCGATATGTAGGGAATTTCCTTGGTATGTATGGCGTACGCAGCGTCATGCTTGTAACAAATCACCAAATTCATTAACAAATGATGAATTTTTAATACAATCCGTTTCAATTAAATGCAACAAAAATAATTTACAAGCAAAATTTATACCTAAATAAAAAGCATCAAATTTCCCCAAAAAAATTTGTACTGTGAACTCTGAGAATAATGAATAATAAGCAGTGTGTAAAAAATACAAAGCACATATAAAAAAATTAACAAATAAATGAATCAATTAAAAAATATACTTGAATTAGAAATGCAACGAACAAAATAATTAAAAAAGAACAACGTTAATTGAACAATTTTCCGGAGGGTTTTGTAGATGCCAAAGTGGCCTCCAAACGATAGGCAGTCATTAATTCATCTCTGACAGTTTCTGGAATTACGCAGTTAGGCTACATAGGACCTTGTTTAGGACTTGTCAAAAGCTTGACGATGATTGGGATTCTCAATCTCCAACTGCACTAGGCATAAATTATATCCATTATTATTTTATTCTTTTCAGAAAAAAAAACGAATATTATCTGCAAGTTGCTTTTATCGTTCTGATTGGCGACCATCGAATCTGACCATTCCCTAGTAAGTACCTATGTACGTACCTATGGATTTCGCAAAAGAAAAAACAGCACATTTCAACGTGAAATACTTAACACATTTTATTTATTTTTTTTTGGTATTTAAAAAAAATCAAAACAAGAAGAAAAAAAAAGTTTGTACAAAATTCACAAATCACCACTGACGAGCACAACAACCACACGGAAGTGTACAAAAGATAGGTATCGATAAATGATACATTTGCACACTCGACAAAAATTCCAGGACATTTCAATGGAAAGATCGATAAGTTGTGCACAACCCTTCCTGTTGCTTGTAATAATCTTCATAGGTGAAAATTTGACCTACTCCTTCACTATACCTCTACCTCCCACATGTTTCCTTCCATAACCTTGCATTTTTAAATAAAAATTTTACTTATTACCTACCCTTGCTGTTGTTGCTGATTGGAAGAGCGTATACTAGAATGTAAAGACGCGTGACACGAATGAAAAAAATCAGGTACGAAATGGTTTGGAAGAAATTCAACAAATGAAAAAAATATTAAGTACACTCAAAATTTGAATTACGAAATAAAATATAAAAAATTACATTCAAATAAGTAGGTACATAGTTTGGGATATATGATAAAATAGGTATTAAAATATACGTTGAATTACACGTAGGTAAAAGATCGATAAAAAAAGGCTAAATAACGTTGATGATCCTTTTTAGGGAATGAAATGTATACATCCAACGAATCTCAAAGGCTGCAACTCAAAAGATCTTGACGAACTCAATTCGATAATTGAAGCTAGCCTGAAAAATTACACGAGGGTCAAACCAAAATCGGTTGAGTAAGTTACGCTATACCTATCTAAATTATCCTACCTACCAAATATAGTCACCTAAAGACACTTACCTAGCAGAAATAAGCTCCTAAGAAAGTTTCCTATACTACAAAGTGACGAAACGAGAAGAAATTGTCGAATTTGCGAGTTCAGGACTTTGAGCTTATTTAGGTAGGTTCTAACCTATCTAAAGTTTTCAATGTCGACTGAAAGCTCGTAGCAATATGCTTAAAGCTTGATACAAGTACCTAGGAAGATACTTATACCTACTTTAAGTACTTATAATCGCCGTAACAAAGAAATAAAGCACCAAGACAGAAAAATATAAAGACAAAGACAAAGACTAAGACTAGACCTACCTACCTACCTACCTAATACTGTTTTCACGTAGAATTAACCGAAAGAAAGGACAGCGAATATATCAAATTGCCACTGCGTATGTATGAATAAAAATAAAGCAAAGCAAAGCATCGAATAATTATATAAAAGAACAATATAGAAGGGTAGTTTAATTGTAACTTACAGGAGTTAAGTTCTCGTCGTTTCCTAATGTTACCTGAACGCATATTTTTCCTAGCTCATTTTGCCTGGTTCGAATTCGGGCAAAAAATTGTCACATGATCGGGGTTTGTGCAATTATCGCACCTCAGGACCTTCACTTGGCACGAATCCCTGTTATGGTTGGCACCAGTGCACCTAAAGCAGCGGTGCAATTCGGCGATTCGCTTCCCGCGGCTCGCAAAGTCAGGATACTGTTGGCAAAGAGAAGCGTGATGTTCTTTGCTAGTACATAGGATACATTTAATCGATGGTGTCTCGTTGCTGTGCGGCCGTGTTTGCGGATTACTTACGACGTCTGTAAATTTTTGTTGACAGCGTCCCCAATACGCAAGAAGCAGGGGTGCAAATATCTTTGTTGATATCTTCCCTGTCACCCGACTCGGGTGGGTACTTGGGGATAGTCGGTGCAAATCAAATTTCCACCACCCCCAATTCCCAATTTTTATTTATACAGTTGTAATGGTAGATGTGCCCACATTCAATTAGGATTGTTGGACGTTTATTTGGGTCCAGAGGCGCGTCGATTTGCGGTATCAAAGATTCGTTACATTTCTCACACGCTACAGTAGCGTATTTATACGAAATCTCTGGATCTGCTGTTTTTGGCGGTATGGGACTCAGTAACATGTATTATTGTGAATTATTTTATTACTTTATAGGATTTCCAACACACTTAACCCAACATATTATAACTGATTGGCAGATAAGCTATACATATAGTAATTATCATTTGGTTTTACGTTCATCCTGTACCTATCGATCGGTGCAAAATAATTCGGGTATGGCTGGAATTTTAAATGCTCTGGAACTGTTAGAGGGCGTAGGTGATAGTATTTGTCATCAAGATAATCTGGAGACTCCAATTTGGCGATTTGACGTTTTCCTCATCCTCCCTAAGCCGTGTTCTTAAGCAACGCACATTTTCCCCATTTTTAAAGACTTTCTTTGTGATATCGAATTCTTCGAGAAAAAAAGATATAGGTAATTAAAAAAAATTAACACCAGCTGGTATCGATAAATACCGTCGTCATCACGTTTTGGTTTCTTCTTATACTCGGAACCATCCCATTTTAACACGTAATCGTTGACATGGCGGCTGACAGCCGCCAGCCTGAATTTTTTTGAAAAAATTCCCCCGCAGTTGTAGACATGGCGGCTCTCAGCCGCCATGTCAACGATTACGGGACTTAAGTTTAAGTCAACTTTCAAGTGTTAAGGTGTCTTGATGGAAGTTCTTCTTGTATTGATGAGGTACAGACGACACAGTTTGAAACTTCGCTAATTCCACAAATTGTGCTACGAAACGATCCGCGTATGTGTATATCGTCTGGGCTTATCAGCTGTTCCTCGTAAAGGAAATTCATACCAGATTATTGAATAGGATTTGCAACACACTGTCGTATCGTATAAGTAGGAAGATAAGGTAGGTACTAGGTTTCTGGATCGCGTAAATGGCCCAGAACACTTCGTCGAATAATTATCGCGATTAATAATTACGAAAATCAATTAATTAAATTCATTCTTCACGTTTTCATACTTTATTGAACTTTGTTGGCTTTGATACATCGATAACTACATCGATAACTCGAACGTGACGTCACATGACCTCCTCGTTCACGACACTCCCGAGGGAGAAAAAAAAGAGAAAAAATTTACATCTTAAAAAATGAATTTTTTCATCGAAACAAATGCGCTGGATTACGGATCACCGAATCCTCTGAATCTGTCTTCAGCGTCGTCGTCATCGTGCGTAGTATGTACGGCGTCATCGGCGTCGTTGTCTTCGATCTCTTCAACTTCTATCTCTATCTCAGACCAATCGTCCGCATCGGCGATTGGAATCTCCGGTGTATAATCGACTGCGTCAGGCGGGTCATCCGCATTTGATGTGATGCGGATATTCGTTTCGAGCGGACAGAGTTCGCAAAGAGGGCGGTGGGCGGTTGATAACTCCATTTTTGGTTCGTACACGCTTTGAATGGTACGTTTAGATATTAAGTAAGGACGGTATAGATTTTCACACAATTCTTTTTTTAAAATGTTTATTCCTAAATCATCATTGTACCTATTGAGGTTTTGTTTGTTTCATTTGTACTAATGTTTCGGTTTAGGTAGTACATACAGGTCCATTTGGTTCCAACTACCCAATTTTCTTCGACCGTCAATATATTTTTAGGTCTCATTAGTTTATTCTACCGAACAAAAGTTGGCTTCTATTTGACACAAATCAGTGTCACAACTAGATATTTTCCTCTGCTGCCTCTCTTATCAAGAAAAGGGATAAATTCGCACGTCACCTCACTTACACTATCAATATATCAAACTAATTCTTGCTAATCCACAAAATTACCACATTTGAGCATCACATTCGTTTTAAATTTGCTCAAACAACAACAATTTGACATTCTATTATTGCAAATGTGACCGCGTTAATGTGCTCTTCAAACTTTATTCTTTTCATTTTCCTGTTATCCATCCTTAACTCCGCACAGTATTTCACAATCATCCGCAAATTGCTACAGCTTCCCATCGATGTATGAAAAATTTACAGTCAATTTGAAAAATAGCATAAATAATATTAAAGAGACTGAAACGCGATTGTGGTTTTCCATAATTGTATCGTTTCAACTTTTGACACAATATTGTAAATTTTACAGCTTCCATCGAACGGTAACTTTTTCAACTCGTGATTGGAAAAAAATGTATGGTCAAACTTGACCAGAGAGTCAGGTTACTTGGGCCCATATCGGAAGTTGGACCAATTACACGAAGCCCACATGTATTTTCCGCATGCTCAATGCATTCGTACAGAAACAGTTTCGAATGTCCCGCTTTTAAGCTGTTGTCAGTTATGTGACATGCAACAGTTTGTTTCCAGTTTGTTTTCACACCTCTGATTAAAACAACAAGAACGTGTGTTCCAAATTCTGCTTTCTGTTTCTCAGTTCCAAGTGTAGCGAAGCTACTCGTACATATAAAATTCATTCCGTTGCTTAGAGAAATTTTCGGAAGATTTTATGGCCATCTCATCAGTGTTCATAACACAGCAGCTGAGGGATTTTAGAAATAATTAGTGCTGTTGACGTGGCATTTCGGTGAGTTTAAAATGAGTAACTGTTATCTAAAAAGAAAAACGATTACTTACCCTCCATTTTATCCACGGATTCCTCTCTATAACCTACGTATTTCGATGGTTGTAATGAATCATGAAAGATGGCATGGGGTAGTTTGAGTGATGCAAATATTTGTACCCATTGATTCCTAAATAAAAACGATTTATAAGATTATTTAAAAAACTAAAGACCTGAAAATCAAAAAACTAAACATAAATAAAAATTAGAAATGAAAATTACAGTATAAGAGATTAAACATTGAATCAAATGAAATGAGTGAAGAAATTCAAATTCAAATTAAAAGCTGAAAATAAAAGTAAAAACAAAACTGCATTAAGATTAAAGAATCTGATGCAGTATCGAAACTTATTAATAATGGCAGAAATTAATGGTAAATAATAAAAATTAAATTTAAAATTTAAAGGAGAATGAAACATATTTATCAATAATGAAGAATCATCTTCAATCCAATTCATCCATTCTGAATTGAATTTTAATTACTGAACAATTCAGTCAAGCATGTTCGTATTTATTCGTTTGTGAAAAAAATCGGCATAGGTCATCTCGGCAAGCATATACGACCAGTAAAAAAAATTGCAATTACTTTTTTACGTGTAAGTAGTTAAGTACATATGTAAAGTACATGTCGTGTCGATATTTATACAAATTATACAAACTTTAGTCAACGGCAACGCAAACGCATTGTCTAGCTGTTTCTAATTCTGTGCATACGTTTTTTGGGTCATGTTTGACTAATCCTTCTTCATTTTCCATACAATGTGTAATACATTAAGTAAATCTGCTGATTAATTCTCACACACAACAACCCAAAATTACAATTTTACGATCATGAGATGATCGTGAGAGTTAGGAGTGATTGCGAGAATTGAAAGTTGAACCTGCAGCTATAAAGTTCTTACTTGTCAACTTTTTTCGAAAATTTCCCTTTCTTAACCTGGCTGATACATCCCCTCCAGACTCAAATAAAAACAAAAAATATTCCTTACCCTGGTTACTTAATAGGTACAGTGTCTAAAATCGGCTAAATGTGGATGGAATATCACAGCAACCCTGTTCTTTCGGATGCCACAAGTGTTGCGTTTGTGTTCTATGGCAGGAAACGCGAATTTACCCACCTACTAGATCTTTCAGTAACCGTGTCCACAGAACTGGTATTTCACAGGTGTGTGCCTCTGAACTCGGCTTCCTTCTACTCATTTGTACTCTACCAGTTTATCACTTCGTTGTTTTCATAATTTTGATTTTCGAAACACTCACCAACGATCTCCAGTAATAAGTACTTGTTAAAATACCAACAGCTCATGCTACTGTATTACAGGGTGCCCTCTGCCCTTGGTCCATCAAATCGTTTAAACATCGCTCCTGGGGCTTCGTGTGTTTTTAATTGAGTCTCGTTTTCGGCATGAATGCTGAATGTCCAGTTGTTTTTCGTATGACATCTTTTCGCGAGACATCTTTTCGCGACTCACGTCAAAAATTTGGTCTTTTCTTGGGGAAAAAAACAGAACAAAACAGCATCAAATACAATCAGTGATAACTACTCTTGATGATAATGAACAATAAAAGCATGTAATATATCTCGTATTAATTGTTCTAACTTGAGATTTCTACATAATTATTTTTCTGCTGATACCTCCTTCTCAGCAAATTTTCATCTTCACCATCGGCTGCCCACGCGAAAAAATACCAGTGGTAATTACCCCTGGTTACCAGTGGTGACTGGTAACATTTTTTTGTTATGGTGGTGTAATATATCAATACAACTACCAGTGGTAATTACCAAATAAACTACGAAACCACTGGTTACCTATGGTGACCACCATTGGTAAACAATGCATTTTCCGCTCGTTGCTACATTTTTCGCCAATGTAGGAGTTTATCTTTGAAATATCAGTATGGTTTTCCCCAAACAGTTTTTTGGTGTACTCTGTGAAAAGACAAATGAATAAAAATTGAAAATAATCTATCAAAATATGAATTAAATTTTTAGTGACTGTGCCATAATAACAAGATTTTTATCCACCTCGAATCCTCTTGATTTTCTTTTCATCAAGTTGAGTTCTGGAAGGGACCTTTTCTTTCGGTAATCCGGCAAAAAAGTTTAGCAGCTTTCCTGTGATGGACCCTTCCATCATCTCATTTTTCTTGAAACTGACATCCATCGCATTGTTTAGGAATGCCCTAATATTTTTGCGAGAACAACGGGAAACTGCGATAAACCGATAATATTACGGTAATATTCGTGAAATAACCACTTCACGAATAAATTTGAAAATTTCGATGTAATTTCCGCAGAAATTACGAAAATCACATTTTTTTTTCAAATAAATCCTCAACCCTTTGACAATTTTAAACTATGTAGAAGATTGTTTGAAACTATTTAAAAACTAATTCAAACCACAAACCACATTCAAATAAGTTCAGATTAGCCATCATTAATATTATTGTTTTGCGAGATATTCCTTTTTTTACTTCGGTTCTTTCTAGTTCTGACATTAAATATTTCAACGTTGCCTTATCCCCAGCATCTACATGTTGGGAATTGGCCACGGACTCCAACTCTGTGAGTCGTTCCGATTTCTAAGAAACAGAAAAATACAATTATATTTTACACATTACACAACATTTGCTCATGGATTTCTTTGGATATTTCGTTCCAAATCAGTAATCCATTGCACAAATATTGGGAAATACTCTCGAAATTTAGTCGAAAACACAAGTGTCTGGGACACCGCACCGCCGCGCCATTCGCAGGGGCTCGTGCTAGCGCCGTGACATAATTCTGAAAATCAGCAAAAACATGTTGAAAAAAAAACAACTTACCAATGTGAGCATGCCAGTTTTTCTATAATCTGAAGACCCATTATGTCGCTTGACACGAATTATGTTCGTACGCCAACCTTTTTGTGACTGCTCTCCCCTTCACAAATGAGGTAACAAGGGCCCGTAGGGACAATATTCCGTCTTGTGTTGTTTCAATGCATGTCCTTGCTAGGTGCTTGTAAATCATCATGATGTTATAACGAAATTCTCAGAAGACCCTGCACCTTTGCCGACAATCCTCGAAAAGATCCAGGTTTAAAAAGTGGTTTGGTCAATAGAGAAGTTACACGACACATTGTTATACTATGCTGGGCTAGCGTCCATATTGTAATTAATGATGTGGAGAAATGTACATACGTTATCCTCTTTCTGATTCTAAAACTAAAAAGTATATAAATGTATTTACTTACCTAAAAGCTTGAAGACGGTTTTCCAATATTTCTTGAAGAATATTTAATAATGTGATAAATTGAAACGATAATTGAATTATGAAAACTGTATGAAACCACACAGCACACACTTTACACTTAGGCCTAACAATAAAAACAACTAGGTACATACGTCAGCAGTGCATTTCACCAGCTTACATAGTTTAACATACTAAAATAAATAGTACATTTCATTATTCCCTGACAGTATGTGAAAAGTACTATTTCGTGAAGGAAGATTTACCATTCTAGTTAAAAATAATCAACTATTCCATATAGTGCAAAATACCAAACGCGTTGATGTATTTCACTATTCCGAAGTAGTAGGAAAAATCTACTACTGGTGAATAGTAAAATTAACTTACTACGGTCGTGAATTTTATTTGAACTAAGCAAATTTCACTATTTTAGATAGTCTTTTTCAAGTGCTGGTATTTTCGACCATTGTGAGATAGTATAATTTACTATAATTTATAGTAATTTTTTGAAATCATTTTGAAATGGTATTTCTTACTACAATTGTAGTAACTTAAACTACGCCTGTAGTAATATTATACTATTTCATTTTCTCCGTGCAACCA
The DNA here is from genome assembly GCF_950023065.1 of Planococcus citri. Lineage (NCBI taxonomy): Eukaryota > Metazoa > Arthropoda > Insecta > Hemiptera > Pseudococcidae > Planococcus > Planococcus citri. The sequence continues at coordinate 35,745,268 of NC_088680.1, forward strand.
CTTCTTGTGTGGCATTCCCAGATACAACTTTGATAGTTCGTTTCCTAGGCACTGGAAAAGACTAAGTACAATAGTACATATAGCAATTTTTTTCCCAATAACAAAAGAAAATCAACAAAAAAAATATACAAAATTCTATAAATAATCTACATACAATCCCTCACCAATATCTCCGATTTCCCTGGTCGTATTCTTATTGGAGGAATTTCTGCGTCCAAAAAACTTCTGCTTGAACTGCTTTTTGCCACTGCCACTTCACCTTTTTTTTTCGGCGATCCCAGTCCCAAAGGGTGGGAGAAGTTTATTCGCAAATATTCATATACAAGATATACTCGTAAAATCAATACCTTTCGGTTTATCAGAAATTACATCTCTAAAAATATTTACAAACGATAATGCTGGTTAATAATTTGCATACATAATTATGTAAATTAAATAAAGGTAAAACGCAAATTACAAGGAAAAAACCCCCAGTGGGGGAAACCTAGTGGTGAAACGAGACTATAAAATTGAAATGTTAACTTGAATTGCGCGACATTAAAGAATACAAAAATCGGTAAATTTAACATTAAGTTTAGACAGATTATCTTAAAGACTAGGATATCTGAAGATTAAGCGTGACGTGATGATTAATAAAATAATAGTAAACTTCTAAAATGGGTATTAAACGTAATACGAAACAATATAAATTGAAACGGTAATTAATAAGAATATCACATATTGATAGGAAAACCTCCCGAGGGGGAAAACCTTTTCAATATAAATGAAACGTTAAATTAGAAAATTGAAAAAAAAGACGTCAAGTTTATACATTCGAGTTGTTAAATATTAACTATTGTTTATTCGTTGCTATTTATAGAGAACCATATGAAATTTAATTGGTTTATTATATCTGCCCATCTCGCATTATCAAAGGCGCCGAAGATGTCTAACGATGTGAGTCCAACAAGACGATAATTTTTTTATGATCACCAATACTTTTAAGTAGTTCATGTATGGCCATCTCTGTGCTTCGTAACTTGCGAAATCCGAATTGCATATCGTGTATTTTATGAAAATCCTCGGCAAATAATTTGAGTTGAATTTTTATCAATCTTTCCAAGATTTTACCAATCGTCGGGAGGAGTGAGATTGGCCTGTAGCCTTCATAAATGTTTCAAGATCGCGATCCGGTTTAGGGATGAAGCATACAATGCCAGATTTCCAGCATGTTGGAAAATGTTCCACTCATTATCTCCTCAATGGAATTTTTAGACTCCAACTCAGATTCTTCAACAGAATCATTAGATTTCTGATTTTCTTCGCCCAACAGAATTCTATAAAATTTAATATTATATAATCTAAATTCAATTTTTGAAAAGTATTAAAATTGTATGACTTACTAGTAACTATTTGATGGTATATTTCAGTTTTTCAATTATTATACTTACATATCATCATTGAAGGGTTCTCGTTCTTGTATATCCAACCTTCTAGCACCCTTGGCAATTTTCCATCGTTGTGATGGATCGCCATACGCATAATACCTATTGGGGGTACCTATGTATATCCTAAGGAGAAAAAAATTAATTAAAATTGAAATTTAGAAGAATTATAATAATAAAACTTACAAAGGATCTGGGACCACTTCAGGAGTAGGATATCTGTGGTTTTTTTCAATTTTCTCATTTGGTAAATCTACTCATCAAATTCCATAGATTTATCAGAAACAGTTTCACTGTACAAAAAAGTAAATTCAAATTTGAAAATTTATAAAAATTAAAAAATATCACTAGGTATATTTTAGTTTACGCCTAATACCTAAAAATGATTCATACTCACTCAGTGACAACGTTCACAGTTTCTTCTCCATCAGTGCAACTTTCAATTCCACAATCCTCAAAACATGAAATTCCTTCAATTAGTGCACTGCAACTTTCATTTCTGTAAAAAAAAAAACCACAAATTGAAAATTTATAAAAATTAAACAATATCACTATATTTCAGTTTAGGCCTAACACTTAAAAATGATTTATACTCACTCAGTGACAACGTTCACAGTTTCTTCTCCATCAGTGCAACTTTCAATTCCACAACCCTCAAAACATGAAATTCCTTCAATTAGTACACTGCAACTTTCATTTCTGTAAAAACCAACCATAGGTAATTTTTAAACACCATAGTTTTGAAAAAAAAATACAGGAGTACTAGCTAGACCACCCAATGCTAAGATTATAGAAAAAATAATAAAACTGCCAGTGCTAGGGGGTACGTGGGAACGCAAACCACCAAACGCCTAAAAAACTTTTCCAGTAGGTAGATAGGTATATACAATATTTTTTAAAAAAACGAAAAATAAAAAATTTTAAAAACGTACTTGCACACGCCAGCATTACGGAACGTTCACCAATAATTTACAACTTAAAAAACCACCAACAAAAAATTTTAAAATGCCCTTGTCAGGGCTACGGACCACTCGGAGGATGGCGAGCCGCCAAACGCCCGAACGGGCGCGATTCCCACGGAGCGCGCGTGGAGTTTTAGCGGAAGCTCGGGCAATTCCCCCAAGTGGCCCAAATATGTACTACTAAAGTATTAACAATCGCAAGTAGTAAAAACGAAAAAAAAAAACGAAAAATTGATTTCACTTAACGTTATAAACAACAATAAAATTGTATTAAAAAAGACTGTCAAAGAAAAATCAAAGTTAAAAGTACCAATAATTGCAAGTAGTAAAAACAAAAAATTGATTTCGTTTAACATTATAAACAACAATAAAATTGTATTAAAAAAAAACAATCAAAGAAAAATCAAAGTTAAAAGTACCAATAATCACAAGTAGTAAAAACGAAAAATTGATTTCGTTTAACATTATAAACAACAATAAAATTGCATTTTAAAAAAAAGAAAAATTCAAGTTGAAAGTTCCAATAATCACAAGTAGTAAAAACGAAGAAAAAAAATGAAAAATTGCTTTCAATCAACATTATAAACAACAGTTAACAATAAAATTGTATTAAAAAAGACCGCCAAAGAAAAATCAATGTTGAAAGTACCAATAATCACAACTCTCAAGTAGTAAAAACAAACAAAGTAAAAAAACGAAAAATTGATTTCATTTAACGTTATAAACAACAATAAAATTGTATAAAAAAAAACAATCAAAGGAACATCATCCAAAATTTCGTCTCACAAACTTAACATCTTCTATCGCATCTTCCAATAGCGACATTCGTTGGTCATTCAAGACAAATTTCATTTCTGAGAACAAAGTTTCAACACTGACCTCTGTGCCTGAAACTCCGAAAATAATTCTGGTGCAGAAAAATAATAATTTCAGTCTGTTTTTATTCTCTTCCCAATATTTTACAATCTCGGCCTGCATCACGTCAATTCCTAACCTCGCCGCATTCATGTAATGAGAAATTTCTTCATCAAGTTGTTGAAAAAAAGAATCTTGTTCAACATCTTTCGTTATGATTTTATCAACAGTTTTAATTTTTTTATCCATGCTAAGCTTAAGCACTTTGTTGATCTCTTCTCTGCTAAAATAATCTTTCGCTTTCGAAGTTGAAATTTTAGGGCTGGGTTTTGATTTTTTTGAAGTTGATGCTTCTGGATGCGGTTTTGATGTTCTTTTTGCCTGCTCATGATTTCCATCTATGAAAATTGGAAACAAATAAAATATTAGTTGGGTATGAACTATAAATGAAAAAATGAAAAAACAGACGAATCATACCTTCAGCACTCTCTTCACTAAGTAAGTACATCGACATCCTGACCATCAGTTTCAATAATTTCGCTACCGAATTTCTTCAACAAATTATATAAATGCTGTTTCACCTCTACTTTTTGGATTTTCAATAAAATGTTGTGGAAACGCGGATCCAGAAAGATTGCTGTTAAAAACGTCACATTACTAAACAATGATTTTTCCTTCTCAGCCAATCATTCGCGTATTTTTGCTGCTGCTGGTGAACCTAAAAAAAATCAAATACCTACTTGTCAATGTCAAATACAGATGATTGAGTTCAATTTTATCATATCCTGGCTTTTTACAAATTCAAAACAAAAGGAAACAAAACTTCAATTTCTTGAAACAGCACGTCATAATCAACGACTAAATATTACCTAAAAGTTCCAAAGCAACATCACATTCGGTCCAGAATTTAAACAGCTCCGATAAAATTGCATTTTGAGTTTGAAATTGAACAGTTGCATCATAACAGGGTTGCAAAGTTTTCTTCAGCTCTTTTAAACAGTTCCAATCATTTTCAGAAAGAAGTGTATCCTTGTCAAAATAATCGCTCATTTTTTTTATGGCTCCTTCAGCTTCTAAGAATCCCTTCAGAAAATTTAAATCGATATTATTAAGTATTTAAAACTCACGAACACGAAGTCATAATGAAATTCTTTTGAAAGTAATTAACGCGAAAAACCTTTATGAGATGAAAAGTATTTGCAATAGGTACCTATGTAAAAAGTTGATAGAAAGAATGAATTGACGAATCATTCCTTCATATTTTTCATAAAATCAGATTTACCTGGTTTCTACAGTGTTAAAAATTTGCTTCTTAAAACCATTCTTTCGCAATACTCCTTTCAAATTCGGAGTTCTCAGCTTACCTCGGTTTTATCCGGATCTGATGTATTCGAGGAAACATTCAACTCCAATGGATTTGAGCGAACGATTGTTGATTCCGATAAATAATTTCCATTATCTATAATACTCGTACAATTCTTGTTAGTTATAGAAATAACACAATTTCATTTTTTTCTATCTTTTTTTAAGATGAATCGAGTAGGTACATGATTTAAGCATGTCTTGCAAAAAACATATCATGTGTGATATATAGGGTAAACCAGAAGCGCTAAAAATTGATTCTGCAGATATAGTTTCATTTTTTGAAATAGTTTCCAAACACATAAGAACTTCTTCAAAGCAGTTCAAGTTGCAAAAATTAATAGTCAGCAATATTACGTTTTGAAAAAAAATATTTTTTTAATAATAAATGCTTAGTTTCCTCATATCAACATTTATGCTGAAAAGTACAAAAATAAATATTTGGAAATTTCAAAAAATGAAATACTTAGTTGGTAAAATAATTTTTACACCAATGCATGTAAAAAAAATTTGATTGTGGTTTCATCATTAATATATAAATATCTCTCCGAACAGTGACCAAGTCGTAATAAGTAAATAAAAATTTTAAAGACTAAATTCACATTGAATGAAAGAAAATATACTTTTAATTTTATTTAGAAGATTTGTCAGGCGTCTAACGTAATTAAAAGTAAATGCTATGTAACAAAATTAACAAAATCATGCAAATTATTTTTTCATCAAATACATATAGTAATGTAATTATAATGTAGATGGAAGTAACAATTGGTCAAAATTGAGTATTTTCGCCTTTAATTATCTATAGCCGGTATTAAGGTAGGCTATGCTGGTAGCATGGGCACTTATTTACGAACATAATCAATAATCATACTAGATGTGCGCACTTGCTACAAAACTGGATACTTACTTGCATAACATGTTGCATTGGTACCTAACTACCTACCTAATATATCCTCAACTAGATAAGTATGCATTAAAAATTTTCACTTTATCATAAGATTAAATGCCAATTGCCAATTGTAAAGGATTCACAGGAGCATTTTCATTACTTCTTTGAGCACCTTGTCTTCCAACGGGCAAAGGTGGAGGAGGAACATCAGCTATGCTTTTATCTTTAGGTGCATTGTTTTTGAAGTATTGAAACTGATTCTGCAGATTGAATTGAGACGACAAATCAGCAAATTCTGGCTGATTTTGATTCTTATCTGAGGATCGAGGATTTGAAAATTGATCGTTGTTAGGTCGAGATTGAGCTCGCGAATTAACTTGTCGCGGTGTAGAAAATAAATTCGAAGGGTTACCATCTAAATAAACTTTTTGAGTAGTAGGGGAAAGTGACGTTGGACTGGAAGCCGCGTATACTTTTTTGTTTTCATAATTCGCGACGTTGAATATTTGACCAATCTCTTCGTTGTAGCGAGGATAAAGTGGGTTTTTAGTATTCGCCGCGTTGCTTCTGAAATTACTGTTGGGTATAATATTCGGTATACTTTCTTTATTTGTAGGGTTACTTTTGGGGTTCAAATTTGGTCTGAATAATACCGGAGTTGATTTTTTAGGCAAAATTGAGTCGTTTGGAGGATTATCTTTTTTCCAAGGTAGACCTAGTCCGGGTGTATCTTTTGCATATGTTTCGTAAGATAATTGATCGATAGGTCTGTTGTATTGTTTAGGTGAATTTTGAGTCATAAGTGGTACGTTGCTAATTGGTTGATGATATAATGTGTTTGCAAAGTGTGGAAAATGAATACTCTGAAGAACCGGTGATAAAGCTGGAAATGCTTGACTTGGTAGTAGTTCTTTATCCGATGTGATTATTGCGTTATATATTCGAGGCACTTTAAGTAATTCTGCTGCTTGAGAAATCGTACCCAGAAGGCTTATGATCGCAATTGTTCTCCGGGCCTGAGACAAACAATAAGGGAGATATTTGTATGCACTTGATAACTTTCATAAATTAAATTATGTAGGTAGGGTATTTTTTTATTTTATTTTAAACAATTTTGATCAAAACTGAAAAAAAACTTCATGTACAAATTTTCTTCCAATTCCGATTTTTTTTGTTGAAAATTTTCCGGTGAAAAATTTGAGTTTGTTAATTGGGGGGGGGGGTGGTCAGAAAATTTGATTGAAAAAAAGGTAGTGAAAAAAGCAGAAAAAATTATTCTTTTAGCATCAATACGATTTTAGCTAGGTATTAATTGGTTAATCCTTCAGTGAATATTTCAATAAGTTTACAGATAGACAGAATCTGTAAATAAATTGATTTTTTCTTACCTTCATTGTACCTAACCCTACGACTATAGCTGGCAAATATTCACAATTTCATATAATTTTTATGGTACACATCAACTCAACATTAAAAACGCAAAAGGAACTGAACAAGATATCAATAATATTAATTATACTGTGATTAATCGAACACGTTAATGAAGAACCATCGTATTCTCCGACACAAAACGTGCGACTAGGTACCACTTCTAATGTTCTCGTCTACGGCTACTTCTGTTAAATTGTTCTCGAGGTGACGGAGAAGCGTCGATTGCCTTTCACTCAAAACCAGTACTGGGTTCATATTGCAGCGTACATACTACATACATGCCTATTATGAAAAAATAAATTAGAATAGGTACACCATGTGGACTAATTTGTTTACTGCCTCGAGGTCAGGGTTTAATGGTTTTCAAAAAAGATACGACTGGGCTTTGAATTTTTTTCAGTTCGCTAGTAAAAATTCTTAAACGAGAAATAAATGAGAAATAATTACTGAAATTTTACGAATATTACGTACCTGGATACCTACTTTTATATGGCATTGTATAGGCGTAGAATACGTACTTCTGTATCATCATGATGACTCCACGTGCTGAATTTCCTACTTTATAAAGCTTACTCTTGTATATCCGTGCAGCTGAATAAATAAATTTTAAAATGGCCCGATACTTTGTATGTATGTTCGCCGCTGATGTAATTTCACACCTTCACCTACCTACCTAATTTGTACGAATTTGAAAAATTAGCATTATTTTTAAAACAAATAGATCAATTGAAATTGAGATAAAATGTGCTGACAGTGGAACTGTTTTAGCAAGTGCTAGATATTCGAAGTTTAGTATGGTACCTATTCATCTCAGTAGAAAGAAAACGATCAGTATTATACGTATCTAATATACAGGTACATTTACCCGATTTATTTATCTTTTTGATACATACTCACTACTCAGGGTATCTAACAGGTAATGAAAGTAATAAAAGTAGTAAATTGGGTAGTGAAAAAGTAGTAAATCTAGTCAAAAAGGTGATTGAAAAATTCATTAATACGTTCATTTGTTTTTTTTAAAATATAATTTTGATCAAAATTGAAAAATACTTTGTATTCAAAATTTTCTTCCAATTTCATTTTTTTTTTTTTGAAAATTTCCCCGTGAAAAAAAATGATTTTGTCAATTTATTGGGTGCGGAGGAGAGGGGACGGGAGGGGGGTCGAGTGGAGAGCTTTATAAAAATTTGGTTTGAAAAAGGCAGTGAAAAAAGTACTTACTTAGTGATTTTTTCAACAAAAAAATCTGTGTTCCAATCATTAATTGAAATGTACTTGCTACTTACTTTGTATTAATAATTTAATTCATTTGAAAACGCAATCTCATTTTTTATTACTGTTTTGTACATTATTCCTGCAAATGATATTTTCTAACACTCTTGGGCTTATATTCATCAAAATAACAAAATTGTATTCAAATTTTTACCCTTAAAAAAACTGGTACAAATTGAAATACATACTTAGATACGATTAACTTATTAATCGCCTTATTAATAAATTCTCGAGATCCTTGTGCTTAGACAGACTCCATCGGTATATACCATAATTCATAAAGAAGTAAATGTTGAAGTTTCGTTGATATCTTCATGGCCAAAGCAGTTGGGCAAAATAATAACGCCACAACTACGTACCACCAAAAAATCATCCAAACTATTCCCCATAGTCTTGCATAACACCCTGAAAAAATCAATTCAAAAAATAATTGAAAATATATACAAAATATTCCGGACTATTTTTTCTATCATCTATTTGTTTTCTTTCAATGCAATTATACCTATTCAACATACTGCAAAAAATGCATACAATTTCAATTTTTAAAAAGATTATTTCTTTATTCATAACATTGACATTCGCGATTTCTGGAATTTCAATCATGTGTTACGTACCTAACCTTGTTGGTACACCTAACGTACAGATGTTCGAACATTTTCAAAGTTCAGAGGCACTTGTACAATAATTTCAAGTTTTGAATCGGGAATATGTCAGATCCTGGTTCCACAAATCAATATCCAGTGTGTATTTATTCAAAAAAAAAAAAGATTGTTATACTGTTTTATTATCCATTTACATAGACTGCATCGTGAATGATTTTAAAATGTTCATATTACACCAAGCACCATTGAAAATTTTTGTCGATTAAATGTATGAAGTACCACTTGAGTTGATTTATGAGTTTCTACAGATTTGTTTGATTCATTCATTTGCATGGTAGAAAAATCGACAGTGAGTTGAGTGATAAAGTATAACTCTTAGATAAGACCATTGAAGGTAAACCAGTTTTTAAAATATTGCCAAAGTTCTCTAGGAACATCATTTCCGTAATATCATTGATGATAATGCGCGGTAAAAAAATCTCCATCGTGTTTGTAACAGGTGGTCATGTCTCATGTCAGATACACAAGAGGAAGACGAGATACTGGGTTTTGAGTTATGGGAGTTGTGGGACGATGAAAATGGAATTATTTCAAAATTGAAAAAAGTTCATCATGAATAACGCATTGCGTTGAGATATTAGATTAAAGTTTTGGTGTTTTCGACGTTCAAAAAAGAATCCCGAGTTAGGAATGGAGCTTGTTGACCGAAAATTGACGTTTTTAGTTAAGCTAAAAATTAGGTGCGTAAAATTTGAAAAAAGTCGAAAATCCTTTAAATTTTGAAAGACCTGTCAAAACACTTATAAATTTAGACACAATTTTTAAAACAGATTCGACCGATAATAAAAATCCAGATGAGAAATGATCAATTTCCCTCCTAATTTTTTTCCTTTTATTTTATCAGTCAAAATGAAAAATGTTGACCGAAATTATAGAGTGTCTAACGGTCGTGAAAATCATGAAATTCAAGTTAAAGTCATGAATTTTGTTCGAAACATACTTGAAAGTTGTTTAAAACCCCGTGAAATAAAAACAAAAAAAAAAATGAAAAATTTGCTCAAAAATTCAGAAAAATAAAAAAACTGAAATACTCAATTTTTGATGCTGTAAAATGGCGACCCTGTTCGACAAGTAAATCGGCTGTTATACCCATCAGATCCTTCCGATCCAGAAGGTCAGGAAAAGTTTGTTTTTTTGCGTATGGGTATTTCTTTTCGAAAAAAAAACAAACTGATAAAAGTCTTTCTTTCTGTCACTGTCTGAAGGTCCTTTTTTTCAAATAATTTAAATCAAAATCTAGCAAAAAATGAAAACTCAATTTTTCAGAATTTTTTCTTTTTTTATACGTCAAAATAATTAAATAGGTAGGTATAATAGCAAACAATTAAATATGTATTTTGTTAATGAAAACCAACTGATTACGTATTTCTATTGTCCGATGCACATATTTTCTTGATTATTTTGTTGTTTTTTTTTTTTAAAAATGATGAAATATTTTTGAAGTTTTTTTTGGAAATTTGAATTGGGAGAGGGAGGGGGAGGGGGTATCAGTACATTTTCGATTTTGAAAATGTCCTTCGAAAAGGTCCTTCCAATAAGGTACTTCTTTTTCGGTTTCAGGTTTTGTTATAGACACCCTGCCTATTTACTGGGCTTGATAGACATGACAATTTAACAGCTTGCGTCGGTGAATGGAAATGTTCTGGCATTTCAAGTTATTTAATTTCTTCATGGGGAGGGGGGGGGGTATTTTTTGTGGTAAAAATGTGAAAAACAGGCCATGAAACAGTCATGATTTTTGTCTGAGAGTTTTGTTAGACACGCTGAATTAGGACAGGGTGTCTGAATTCTGAAATTAGGTTATTTGGCAGAAATGTTCTAAAAGTCTCTAGCTTAAAATTTCGAGGTACCTAGGGACCTACCTATTTACGAACAGTTGGCAGTTTATATTCTACGAGCCAAAAAGTGTTCAAAAAAAATTTTGCTTTGGGGACTGAAAATTTTTAAATTTTATGGGTCCTCACGACCACTCTCGTCCCAAAAATGCAATGGCGGTTGAAAAACAATCAATACCCCTCCCTGCCTCCCCTTCAATATTTAAAATGCGCATATTTCCTGATATAATGCAGTTATTCGAGTGCAATTTTTTTGTTAGGTACAATTTAGATTACATGTTGAATTAATTAATAGTAACCTGAAGACAAACTGGTATTGAAAGTAATCTATATTCTTCAAATTAATTACACAACCGCGTGATAATGAAGTACTTGTAATCATATCACTCAGATGCACTGGAGTGCAGGCGTAACGAGGACGTTGATTTTATACTTTTTATTTTTCCATCAAAATCAAAGTGATTGTTAAATGGGTAGATTTTGTAATTTTGTATGCATTTTGAGATTTTTCATTCCTCTTTTTGAGATTTAAGTAGCAAAACGAGTCAATTTAAGAGCATCTTCGAAACCCTTACTATAAGTACATACTCGTAGATATAAAAACCCAAAAATTGAAGTGGAAATAACGTATAGCTGTACGAACTATATGTATAAAATGATAAATTTTCGAGAAAAAAAGCACTCACTTATGTCTATGATTTCCATGTGTGAATTCAGTACACCGGTGTTGAAAACTTGAGAGCGTGTAAAACACAACTTCTTGATGAACTGAACACAGATAAACAAGTACCTACCTATCTGCGACAGCGTGATATTTACAAATTAAACTTCTTCATATATAAATAATTACTTGCCATTCTCGTACAAGGTTGACATAACGAAGTCAAAATTTATCTTTCGGTGTTCGGAGCTTTAACCTTATTACTCGTAAATATTTCCTATTGTTTTTGAAGGTAACATCGTCGCTGGATAGCTACGAGTACGATCTCATTGCTATAACTTGGTGTATTTTCGCCCTGGGATATTTGAGCATAAAAACTCATCGTACTACAATACATAATTAGTATAGGTATCCAATATCTAATTTAAATTCGTTTCAAAAAATTTGAGAAGCTGGTTATTTCTGTTCCAAATTATTGTCGCAGCGATTTTATTGCAATATCTTTTGAAATTCTTAAAGCTCGAATTTCGTAGCACAGATTTTAAACACAGAATCGAGACATACAGCAAACAAATGCGAATAGACTGTCATTTTTTAGTTGATTTAATATTTGTTATTAAAACAGCTGTGATACATTCGACTAATTATATGGCAGTACATTTCGATGTGCAGTTGCTATGATATGTAACCTAGCAAATCGTCGATGAACTGAATCGCTTAATCGCGTGAATTTGCATATTTTATTGTACGAATGATTGAAAAATAAGCACTTATGCGAATGAATTTGATTTTATATTCGACAAATGGCAATGTTTGTGATTCCAAAGAGTGATAGGTTGCAGTATTCAGGACAGAGGAATGAGTGATTGGTTTGGGAATATTTTTGAGACCAAGATTCTCAACGTTTTTTAAAAACAAATAGGTCTATCTAAGCACTCATCACTTTTATACTTATATTGTTATTCGATGAATTTATGTATGTTGAAAAAAATGACGAAATGAAGGGGAGAAACATTGCAGCCATTTTTTTCGCTGTTGAATTCGTTGTTCAATTTTACGTTCGGATTTATTTTCACTACGTATTGAGTTTACTATTAAAAAAAAAAAAAAAAATATGAAAACCAAGCCCACACTAAGTAAACTTTTGGCGATTACGTGGGTAAGTGGAAGTATCTTTCATTCAATACTAATTGACGAAATCGTTCCAACGTAATTACAAAATGTTGAACTTTCTTTGCGTCATACATCATACGCATTTGTTCAATATTTTCGAATATATTTGCTCTCTAGGTGCATCATTTGGGAAGATGAACGTAATTCAATTTGTGCAAAAATTTAACCACCATTCTAATCCCACTCTAGGTCACAAAAATGTGTTTTGACGTCCTATGACATCAACTTGCAATGTGTATTGATTCAAGTGTACTATAAATGCGGACCAAAAAAATTGATAATGGTTTGGATGCTAGCTAGCATTTCATTAGGTACCTGCATTGCGCCTTGTGGTGGATAATTGTGTAGCCTGTACTCGTACAATCGAAGTACAAAATTATGGAAAAAACCATTCGTGGTTTTTTTTGTAAGATGAAAATTTCGCGTCTTTTGTTCTACGTATTCGTTTTGTTTTCTGTGCTGAACGTGAAGGTGAGTTTATATTTTGCCTATATTTTAATAAAATTCGCGAATTTTAATTTCGAGAAAGACGAATATTTAGGTACGTAGGTGTTCGAATCGTGTGAAACTTGAAATTTACATTTGAGCGGATGTCTTTAAAAATAACTTTATTATCATTTTGATGTGTTTATTGACACGCGAGAATGATGTTAAGGTGTATCAAGGATGGAAGACGTGGCCGTTAGTTCAGGGTCGAACCTCGTGAATATCAAATTTTCGTGTCATCGTTGTGAATTATTCTCTTTTTTCGACGAATACTTTGGAAACTTTTTTCCAGTGTGATGAGCGTAAATTTTCAAATTCGACATCGATTTTACATTTGTATTTTACCTATTCGTGATTACTTATGTACTACGATTTTCAAAATTAATTTTCTGTATCGGCTTAACAGAGCGTGCAGAACGAAGAACTAGAAGATATACAATCATGGGCTGGATTCCAAGGCTTAAACGTGCTCTCAGTAGGTGCTGTTGCCAATGACTGCAAAAAAATATTTGATTCATGCCGAGCTGATTGTCAGAAAGTAATCGATGACTTGACGAAAGTAGTTGAAACTGCTGAAGATGCCTCCGTTGTGCCTCCAAAATTATGGGAAGCATTGGGACGTATCACCGATATTTTGCAGAACGCTCCTAAAAGCGTGAGGTTCCATTTTTCTGAACTTGGTGATCATTTTTTGAAAAAGTGAGTTTCTTTCTGAATTCTAGTTACATTCTACGACATTTAAATTATTATTTATGCAGTATGACCTGAACAGTGAGTAAATTAAATCCGAGTTAAGCTATGAAATAAAGTAAAAAAAAAAAAAAAACCAAAAGACTAGGTACCTACCTACGTATAGAAATTATTGTTTGACAAATTTGAAATTTTGAAGGTGTATGCAGGGTACTATTTTGAGAACTTTGCATTTTGAAGTTAGAACTGTTTCAAAACATTGAAAAATGTAATTCAATGCAGTAAAATCTCAAATTTAATTTTTTAAATCTTTTTTTTCTGAATTTTAATGGAATTCTTGGACGTACGTATAATAAAATGATGTAATATTTGAAATCAAAAAGTTTTTCACTATTTGAATGAAATTTTTCAAACAGAGAGTACCATAACATGATGCAAAATTGATTTTTTTTTCAATTTTTTCACTCATTTTGAATACCATTTTTGGATAGCGAGTAACATGACGCAAAATTCAAAATCCAAGTTTTTTTTTTTTTTGATTTTATTTAGGGGTGAAAAAGTAGTGAATTTGGACAAAAGGTAGGTATAGTGAAAAAATCAAAAAATTCTGATGAAATTGAAAAAACGTTGCTCACAAATTTTCTTCCATGAATTTCAATTTTTTTTTAAATTTTCCAGTGAGAAATTCGATTTTGTATTTTTTTCTGTGTGTGTGTGGAAGTGGAGGGGGGGGGGTCGAGTAGAGAGGTTTCCGAAAATTTGGATTCATTCTCTCGAATCAAAACCTATAGCCATATCTCGCATTAAATTTGAGGAATTTTAATATGCTAAACTTTTTGGATACACCCCTGTCAAAATTCGAAATTAAAATATTCATTTCTCTTGTCTTATTTTGTCAAACAGATTGAGCAGCGCAATCAGCGCAGCAAAATCCAAAAACTCGGATAAACTTCAAGATCTACAAAACATTTACAATTCGGGAGTCGATGCAACAAACGAATCCGTACTGGAGCTGGAAAAGTCATTTAGCGTTAATTACAACCCTAATTCAATTATGCAACAAAGCGTGCCCGAATCACTGAATCAAGCTTCTTACTCTCAAAGTGTGGCACTTTATGAACTCAAACATTTATCAACCGCAGTTACAGAAGAAATTGACAGCATCGAGAAAGCTGCTCTTCAATTATTGAACAGAATTTACAAAGGAATCACCCTGACCAAGGAAGTCTCCCTCTCTATGAAGAAAAGCGGCACCTATCCGACAAAATATGACGAGCAGTATATCAAATACAACTTGCAAAATTGCGGCTTCCTGGCTAAAGCTATGAATCCTGGCAGTACACCAACCAGCCCTGTCTCTGAACCAGTTTCCACTACTCCAAACCAACCAGATACCGATTCAGAACCAGTTATTCCATCTCTGAGTGCTGATACACCCGGTGGAGATGAATCCGGTTGTGGTGAAATTTTCCGTAAAAGCGAGAAGAAAATTATGCAACAACTGATACTCACTATCAAGGAGATAAAATCCATCGATGACAAAAAAGAAATCGATTCGAGGATGTTCCAAGTTTTCAAGAATTATAGCCTTATTCTTACTAATTTGAATAAGAAAGTCATCACCAGTGTGATCACAGTTGTCAATCAATTCTTTCAACTTTACAATATTGTGTTATCCATTTTGGATAAAATCAATCCCGATATGAAATCTAAAGCGGAGGATTTGTTATATATGCAAGATATTGACACTACAGATGCCTATTATGCAGATATCAACAAATACATCGTCGAAGATTATTTATCATCTGCAAAAATGAATGAATTGCTTCAACGAATTGATAACCATGTAAAATCGATGAAAAGTTTGAAAGAAATTAAAACGGGTATTACGCAAGAACTTAGTGTTATCACTAACGAAGTAGGCATTGATTTGCAAACCATGAAAAGCACCATTCTGTATGTGTTTGAAGAACTCAAAAAAGGAGTGAAAGCTTTGCAAAACTTGAAAAATAAGAGCAACAGAACTGGTTTCCGATATTATTTGAATTTCTATAGAGGTAAAGCTGACCTGGCTCAACTTAAAAAGCTCATTTGTACCATCAATAGTCTGAAGATCGAACTTCTTCTGGAAAGACAGCTGTTCACTGACGATGAAGAATTGGAAGCTTTTAAAGCTGCTACTAGTGACGTTCAAAATGAAATTGATCAAAAAAATCAAAAACTTTTGGAAGAATTGAGTAGCATGAATGATTTCAACTTCGTTCAAGGATTTGTTTCAAAAAGTGTCTTGGATTACAACATGTGCCTTGAAAGTTACACAATTCAAAGCAGAACCATTCTGAAAACAGTAATAACAAAATATGTGACCATATTTGAAGAATTGATAATTATCATTAAACGCCGGAAAATCAAGAATTCCAAAACTATCGAAGACTTGTATCTTAATGAAAGCTCTTCTTCGAGTAACCAAGATGAAGTTGTTTCAAAATATTTGCTCGAAAAAACTGATATCGATATTGAAAAGCTTTGCTCAACTTTGAACCAAGAAATAAGCACTCAAAATAAAGAAACTGTCACTCGAGAAATACAAGATATAACCACAGTCACTCATTCTGAAGTTAATAAGATAAACCAAACAGTTCTGAAGATGATCAACACAATGTCAACAGAAATTCAAAATTTAAAAGCTATAAAAGATGAAGCCAGCCAAAAGATTGATTATGAAATAAGCGACGAAAAGTTGAAATGTATTTCAAATATCATACAAATAATTGATTCTCTGCACATAAAAAGCAACAAGGATGAGATTCAAAGTTTGAGCATTTATTTTGAAAGAGTCAAAGAAAAGATCCAGATAGCTACTCAAAATTTCGAAACTCAAACATCCGAGTGTACAGAAATGCAACAATTCAAAAGCCAAGTTGAGACATTGAAAACATCCATATTTGAAGCACTTACCAAAGCATCACTGGCAATCAAAGAAAAAATCCGCCGGGTTCTTTTTGAGTACAATGAAAAGCTATACATTTTACAACAAAAGACAACTTGCTACCAATTAGATAATTTCCATGGTCAAGACAGCAGTTTCACATTGAATGATAATACTAGAAAATATGTTACTGGCTATTACACATCTGAGGAAATTTTCACTACTTTGGATACCATTATGAATTCTTCCACTAGCTCTGATATTAGTCAGTTGAAAACTGACATGTATTCAAAACTTGATGAAACCAATCAAAGCATTGAATCTGAACTTGAGAAAATTCACGACGATTTGAATGTTTTTGTTGAGAAGTTTTCTCAAGGCATGCAAGTGTTATCAAACATTGAAACAAAATTCCAAAAACAAACTGATGAAACGGAGACCATCGATGAAACTGAGCTTACTGCATTGAAAGAAGTTGATGGGATGGTAAATGTCATTGGTAAATATGTGAATGTGAATGCTGAAAATTCACAGCGAGAATTGAGAGCTCAAATTGACAATGCTAGGCTGCAGATTTCAAGAAAGTTTGAACAAGTTTCTCAAACATTGACATCAATGCAGGATTCTACACAGATGGAAAGCATTATAACAGAATCGATCATTAGCTCTGAAACTATATTCAATGAACTGAAAAATAACACCAGATGTGAACTTACACGAAGTGTGGAAGAATTCCTAAACTCGTATCAAAAAACTATTACCACATTACACTCCCAAGTTACTAGTAGTCAAACTACAATTTTACAGGATATAAATAAAGGTGATTGCAAAACAGTTGATGATGATTTCCAAAAATTTATGCAAATGATGCTTCAACAAGACTATCAATCACTAACAACTGTGTCAAATACTTTCGAGTACATGAAGAAGTACAATTTTGTTGATTCTCAAAATTTGAAAGAAAAGTGCTCTCAAGTATTTCAGTCCTTGTCAAATAAAATGAATATGGAAATTGATAATCTTAGTCATGTTGGTAAATATGTCCTTGAAAATGTGCAAAAGGCAAATAATGTCTTGATCAAGCTGGAAAATTGTGAAAACAAACAAAATATTAATGTATCATTAACAGAAGAAGAGATCCGAGAATTCCGCGTAGCTAGATCAGTTAATGAATTGTGGAAGTACAGTTATCAAGATACCAGCATAAGTTCTATTGGTACAACAATCACCAGTGCTAGATCTGAGATTGATTTGGAGTATAGAAAAATTCAAACAAAATTAGAAACTTCAACTGACCAAAGTGTCATTCAAACTGAGATCGAATCTAGCATTCAAAATATCCAAAATATATTCCAAACTACTCAAACCCATGTCAATGAAATTATAAAACAAAACGTTGAGTCATTTTATACATCTATGACTAGTCAAATTAATGAGTTCCAATCATCTTGTAGCTCTTCTTTGAATACAGCATTGCTATCAGTTATTAGTGGTAGAAGTGTTTCTTCAACAGAGCAACAAAGTTCCAGTACTAATATTGATTTCAACAGCTTCACTAGTTCAGTGAACGTGAAACAAATTTACAGTGAAGTTAATACAAAACAGACTGAAAGTTCTAGCCACACCATAGAAAACTTCAAGCAAGTGATAAATGAGAAATTCAGCAAAGTTGAACAAACTTCAGCTTATGTTGTAGAAAATGTGCAAAAAGGATACGGTATCATAGAAGAAATCAAAAGTTCTCTCCAACTAGACTTGAATTATCAGCTGACTCAGTACCAGGAAGAACAATTAAGGCAGTGTGTATCAGTCTCTCATAAAGTGGGAAATTTGAAAGTTGATACCAAGACTGCTCAGACAACAATCACTAATGGTATAACTTCTGTTAAAAATCAAATTAGTGAAGAGTTCACAAAAATCAATGAATCTGTATCTACTCTTACTGATGAAAAATCTATTCAAGAGACAGTTTCAAAAGGAGTCAACAAATTTGAACAACTGTTTACTCAAGCTAAAGATACGGTTAAAGAGCAGCTATCATTGGCATCATCTGGCTTTTACTCATCTTACATGAAATCAATTACAAGTTTTGAAAGCCATAGCTCCAGCCAACTTTGCAAAACATTGAGAGATATTGAAAATTATGAAACTTCATATAAGTTGAATAGTGACCAATACTACATGGATACAGTTTCATACTTTAATAGCAAAAGTTTCAAGTCATGTTTATCAATTAAAAACTGGTTCACTGATATTCAATCCACAACATCAATAGAGACATTTTCTACTACAAATGAAAAAAGTACCAAAGAACTGAGTAGTCTGAATGATAAAATCACTAGCTCTTTTGAAAAAATGGAAACTAGTTCAACTTATGTTCTTGAATCTATTTCAAAAAGCTCTGAAATGTTGACACAAATTGAAGAGTCCGTGAAGCAAGATGCCACTTATCAGCTCACTGAAGATCAAGTCATTGAAATACAGAAATGCATCAGTATTTACAAATCCATTCAAACAGTCACTACAACTTCTACTTTCACTACTCAAGAATCCATTCAAACCAGCATTAATGAAGTTAAGAATAAAATGAACTCTGCATACTCGGAAATAAATCAGTCGATTTCTTCCTGTACTGATGATAGTTCCATTACAGAAATTACTTCTAAAGGAGTGCAGAAATTTGAGCAAATATTTTCTCAAGCTAAGGAAACTGTTAAAGAAGAGCTCTTCCAATCGTTGAGTAGTTTCCACACTTCATTTACCCAGATTTCTACTGATGCTCATGCAGAATTCAATGAAATTAGCTCTACTTTACAAAGTATCAAAAGCAGCTCAAGCACTTATAAATCTGATGAGCAATGTTATCAAGAAACATTGTCATATTTCAGCAGTGAATCTTTCAAATCCTGTGTAACTGTCAAAAATTGGTTCAATGAGATCAGTTCTAGTAGTTCTACATCTACATCCAACAATGTGAAAGAAAAATCTATTCAGGAATTCAACAGTTTGAATGAAAAAGTGACCAATTCTTTAGATAAATTAGAAACCAGTTCATCATTCATTCTTCAAACAATTGAGAGTAGCACTCAGATTTTCAAACAAATTGAAACTTCCATGATACAAGGTAATACCTATCAACTGAGTCAAGAGCAAACTACTCAATTGCAAAAATGCATGAGTGTTTATCAAAGTGTTCAGAATACTGTTACCTCAACATCAACACTTATTGCTCAACAAACAATTCAAAGTGATATTACCAATGCTAAAGAAGAAATCACCAGTGCCTATTCGCAAATTTCTCAGTCCATTTCATCAGCATCAGATGATCATTCTATCAGACAAGTAGAGACTATAGGGGTGGACAAATATGAGAATATATTTTCTCATGCTACTGAAACAGTAAAAGAGCAGCTTTCTCAGAAATCATCTGATTTTAATTCAATGTTTACACAGCTGTCAACTGATATGCAGCAAGAAAATTTACAAACAGTGGTTACTAGTGAAAATCATAGTCAGACAGAAAACGACTTCATGCTCTCATGCTTCAATGATGTGTTCAAGTCATCTACTGTTATTAAAAATTGGTATTCAGAAATTAAGAAAAGCACCCAAGAATCTGAATGGTCTATATTGAGTGGTGGTCTAAGTGGAAAAGTTTCGAGTGATTTTAGTACCTTGAATGAAAGGGTCACAAAGTCCATTGATTCGATGCAAGAAAGTTCAACTTATGTTCTAGACACCATGAAAAAAGGTTTTGAATCAATTAAACAAGTTAAAGAAAGCATGATGCAAGATACAAGCTATAAGTTAACTCAAGAACAAGTTACACTTTTCCAGAAATGTGTAACCATTAACCAAACTATTCAAACAGTGATGACAACCACCACTACTACAGTTACCACTGAAGCCAAACAGACCATGGAATCTGATATTAGTAATGGGAAGAGTCTTATCAGCAATGAATTCAATAAAGTATCTGATACCATAAGATCACTATCTGATGAAAACAGTATTAATGAAGCAGCAACTAAAGGTGTTCACAATATGGACCAATTCTTATCTCAAACCAAAGAAAAGGTTGGATCTGTTTTATCAGATTCATCATCTACTTTTTATAATACCTACCAAAGAGTAACTTCCATGCTTGAGAAACAAGAAAATAATGAAGTGAAACAGGTTCTATCAGATATTACAAAGAATGAAAGTTCAACTCAATATCAAAATGATCAATCGTTCTCAAGTATGATTTCTTATTTCACTGACAGCAGTTTTACATCAAGCTGCACAATTCAGAACTGGTATAATGAAATCAAGTCCACTTCTTCAACATCAACTAGTGAGTCTTCAAGTGTTAGTGAAAACACCATCAATACATTGAGCACAGTAAATGAGAAAGTTACAAAATCAATCGATTCTATGCAGGAAAATTCATCTTCCATCATTGATACCATTGAAAAGGGCTCTGAAATTCTCAAGCAAATTGAAGAATCAACTACTAAGAATAGCACCTATAAGTTGAGTCAAGAGCAAGTCACATATCTTCATAAATGCATTACCATACATCAAACATTCTCTTCCACTGTATATACTAAAACCAAAAAGTCAGTGGAATCTGATATTAGCAGCGGAAAGAATCTTATTAACACTGAATTCAATAAAGCTTCTGAAACCATAAGATCACTAACTGATGAAAATAGTATCAATGAAGCTGCAACTAATAGCATCAATAATATGGACCAAGTATTTTCTCAAACAAAAGAGAAAGTCAAGTCTGTTCTATCTGATTCATCCTCCTCTTTTTACAATACCTATCAAAAAGTAACTGCTTCATTTGAAAAACAAGAAAATTCTGAAATAAAACAAGTTTTATCAGATATTACAAAGAATGAAAGTTCAACTCAATATCAAAATGATCAATCATTCTCAAGTATGATTTCTTATTTCACTGACAGCAGTTTCCAATCAAGTTGCACAATTCAGAACTGGTATAATGAAATCAAGTCTACTTCTTCAACATCAACTAGCGAGTCTTCAAGTCTTAGTGAAAGCACCATCAATAAATTGAGCACAGTAAATGAGAAAGTTACAAAATCAATTGATTCCATGCAGGAAAATTCGTCTTCTGTCATTGATACCATTGAAAAGGGCTCACAAATTCTCAAGCAAATTGAAGAATCTACTACCAAGAGTACCACTTACCAGTTGAGTCAAGATCAAGTCACATATCTTCATAAATGTATGACTATCTATCAAACAATCCAATCTATTACAACTATCACAACTTCTACTACAGTAGCTACTGTAAAACAAACCATTTCATCTGATATTAAGAATGTCAAAAGTAAGATTGTCGACCAATTCTCCAAAGTTTCTGAATCTTTGAAGTCTCTCAGCGATGAAAAAAGTATCAAGCAAGTAGTTGATGATAATGTCAGTCAAGTTGACCAATGTTACAATGAAACCAAACAGAAAGTGCAAACTGAATTGAATGAAGCATCGTCAGATTTCTTCAATAATTATCAACAGATTTCATCAACTTTGGATACACAAGACTCCAGTGTATTACAAGATGTTGTTTCTGGTAAAAATACTTACCAATGCAATTCTGATGAAACATACTCAAAAATGATTTCATATTTGAACAGCGATACCTTCAAGTCGAGCACCTCATTACAAAGTTGGTATGAAGAAATTCATACAAGTTCCACAACAAATCAGTCAAGCATAAGTGAATGCACCATTAATGAGATGAATACATTGAACAATCGTGTTACCAAATCAATTGATTCTATGGAAGAATGTTCAAATTATGTTTTAGAAACTATAGACAAAGGATCTCAAGTTATTAAAGAGATTCAACAATCATCCAAAGAGAATACCAGTTACCATTTAACTGAGAACCAAATCACAGTGTTGCAAAAAAGTATCAGCATTCACCAAATTATTCATTCAGTCACAATAAACTCCAGTAAATCCGTCAGTGTGGACACTGCTGCGCAGTCTAACAAATCCACCTCAGTTTCCACAGCTGAGCAACAGATTACTTCTGAAGTTGGTAACGTTAAGAACCAAATCAATGAAGAGTGCACGAAAACAGCTGAATCAATACGATCCCTTTCAGATGAAACCAGCATTAAAAAGGCTGTTGATAATAATGTGTCCAAAGTAGACCAATATTATGGAGAAGTCCAGAGTAAAGTACAAACCCAACTGACTGAAACTTCTACCAACTTCTTCAATAATCTTCAGTCTTTCTCATCCACATTAAATTCTCAAAGTAAATCTGAAACTAATACGGTGATTCAAGAAATTTTGGAAGGTAAAAATAGCTACCAGGTGAATAGTGATCAATCATTTGACAATGTTGTAATTTATCTGAAGAGTGATTCATTTAAATCGAGTAATACGGTTCAAAATCTATTCCAAACTATTCAATCAGATAAATCCACATCCGTATCTTCAAATATCAGTGAACAAGCTATCAACAATTTGAACACTCTCAACACCAGTGTCACCAAATCGGTCGATTCAATGGAAAATAATTCAAAATATATTTTGAACACTATAAAAGAAGGATCTGAAGTCATTCAGAGAATTGAAGAAAGCACCAAGCAAGATTCCAACTATAAGGTTACTCAAGACCAAATTATCATCTTGCAAAAATGTATCACCATCTATCAAACTATTCAGACAATCACAACTACCACTACCACCACTACTACTACTACCACATCCAACGATAAGAAAGCCAAGACAGATGAAAACAATGTTATCCAAAATAACGACACTTCTCAAAGTTCAGTGGTATCCAATGTTGGCAGATCAATTGCAGATGTTTTTGGTATGGGTAGTGAAAGTAATAATGAAAAAACAGACAGTTCAAACAAAGCAGAGTCCAATGTGACTAAAAATCAGTCCTCAGCTGATGTTGTGGAAGTCGCTAATGAAAATGACCAGGATATGTGTAGCTCTACTTCAATATCCAATACAGAACAGAAAATCACAACCAATGTGAGCAATGCTAAGAGCCAAATCAGTGAAGAATTTACCAAAACCACACAATCCCTGAGTTCCATGACTGATGAAACCAGCATCAAACATGCTGTAGAAGAAAATGTCCAAAACACCAGCAAGTACTACAGTGAAGCTAAAAAAGAAGTTCAAACTCAGCTCAATCATACAACTTCTAGTTTCTTCAATTCTTGTCAAAAACTAGATAGTCAATCAAATTCCGCCTTACATGAAATAATAAATGAGAAAACCACCTACCAAGCTGATGATGATGAGAACTACAAACAAGTTCTCACATATTTGAACAGTGATTCATTCAAATCAAGCACTGATGTCGATACTTGGTATAATGAAATACATTCCAATACTAGTTCCTCAGATTTGAGTAAACAATCTGTAGATGAGCTTGGCAGTCTCAACACTCGTGTAACTGAATCTGTGGATACAATGGAAAATCATTCGAAATATATTCTGAACACGATGAAGCAAGGCTCTGAAATCTTGAAACATGTGGAAGAATCATCTAAGCAGAATACAAACTATGAACTGTCTCAAGAGCAGATAATTGTGTTGAAAAAATGTATTACTATTTACCAAGTTATCAAAACAGTCACTACTACAACCACTACTGTGACAAATACAGTCTCGGTGAAAAATAATTCTGTTTCAAATCATTCTACTGCATCTGACGATGAATATGAGTATGACATCGAGGTGAAAAAAAATACTAAAGAAGTGGTCCAAGTTGAAGAAACTACACAAGAAGATAAGATAGCAGATGAGAAAAGTGCGAAACTTGACTCTTTGAAAACTGCTGCCTCAAATGTTGAGCAGAAAAATGATAAATCTTCTGATTCTGTATCAAATGATTCAGCAACTCATGAAACTAATAATGAAACAAAATCGCTGGATACACATGTGACCAATGCCGACACAAATGCCACTGCATCTGCATCGACTAATGTTGAAATGTCATCTTCATCTAATTCAGTATCCAACGATGTGGTAAAAGATGCGGCACAAAAATCGGAAAGCAGTGCTTCCTCTTCTCTAAATACTCAATCAAATGCATCATCTAGTGCTAGTCAAAAAGATGCCACACTCTCAAATTCCAGTACCACTGAAAATCAAGATGTTAAAAAAAATGAGGCCAAAAAGTCGTCCAAGTCCAGTAAAGTTGACCAATTGAAGAAATTCACCCAAGAAAGTACAACTTCCAAAACATCCTTAACAACTCTCATGGTGAGTGATCAACTTTTTGTTTTCAATCTATCACATTTATACTCGTACATACAGGGTGTCCAGTGAACGGATGGCAATACTTGAGGTCTGGCTTAACTTGGTAACCTCCTTGATTTTTCTCACTTTTGGGGTACCTACCTACCTACCTACTTACTGTTTACCATCCCATATTCAGAGATAGATTTTGATTTCAACTTTTCTAAAAACATTCCTCTTCAATTTTCGAGATAGGCAAAGGCAATAATAACATTTATACCTACCTAGTACCTACCGTTTTCCCCCACTGGTATTATACGGTTGTATCCTAACCTAATTGAAAAATTGCCATCCGCTTACCGCACACGCGTGTAACATCTGAGATGCGTATTGAAATTTGTTTTACCGGTTATTTATGCACCATAGGTAAATTGGACAGTTACGAAATCAACCACTGTCGGAGTTCCCAACACTTGCGAATCGATATCTTGGGATAAGTTCATAAATCACGATGAAGACGACAGCACTATAAAAGAAATTGCAGATTTGCTGGCTGTAGGCAGATCCGTCATCGAAGATTCCATCGAATTGAAAAAAGAAAAATTGCCTCTGTACAGGGATATCGATGAAATCGAAGGTCTAGTCGTTCATTGCATCGAAATCGTAGATGAAGTTTTACTACAGTTATCAGAAGTAGTTGGTCAGGATGTACAAGTCCTGAAAGATTTGTTCTCTGAAAACATAAGTAAAAATGTAGGCCCCGAAGCTACCAAAATTCTAGGCGATAAAACATCCACGTTAGATAAAGAATTATTATCGGCAGCATCCACCTTTTTCTCAATGAAAGGCAGTAAGAAAACAGATTTATTGAATCAGATTTATAAGCAGTTTAATAATGTACAGATTAATGACGAAAAGCAAGCTAGGGACATTGCTGCCCAGAAATTTGATAAATTGCAATCGATCATGAAAACAGTTCTTGATAATATCGACTGCTTGGTTTTACGTGTCGTTGATACGATTGAAAATGCTAAGCATTTCTCTAGTTGTTTAAAAGATGGTGATAATTCCTATATTTCTGTGAAAAATGGTCAAGTTTTATGCGATACTTTGAAAATACCATCTAGCCCGTAAAAAGAGTTTTTCACAATGTTTCCTAACGTTAGTTACCTACCTGTTACCTTTAATTTATTATTCAAATCGTTGTTATTTATCGCTTTCCATTTTAAATAAATTATTAATTTGCAAATGTAACAATTTTTGTAAATAAATTTTTTTATTTTTTTTTATTGTTCGTGGTATAGTATGGATGTATTTATGCGAAGTATTGCAACGTTTTTTCATAATTATGAAAACAATTTATTTGCAAAGCATGCTTTTAAATTTTAATGTTGATGAACTTCAACATCTGAACTCGACTATTAATAGCTATTAATTTATTATGAACGAAGTAAAATGAAGGATGAATTTTTAGGTTGAAATAATTTAATAAAGATGTAAACATTTTGGATGGAATCATGAACATTCATTGACGTTAACGTCAATGTGAACATTTAATCCATTTTCATTTAGAATCTCTCTTAGTTTTAACTTTCAAGTTCAACAAAATTTGTAATAATTTTGTAAAAAAAAAACTTAAAAATTTGAAAATTGGAATCAAAACAAAAAATGTACTTTCGTTTATCGCCGATAGATGTCATTATACGAGGCTAGGGACCGCCCCGGCACCGGCCACTAAATGCTCGCCAACTGGAGTATTTTCTTTTCATTGTCTAAATTTCATCTCATGAGCGTGTTGTTTCTTCATCAGCTGTTGAGTGATAAAGTGATAGTAGTGTAGTAGCGCGGTAGCGCTGGTTTTTTTAAGTCTGTCATTCGAATCTTACATGATCGTAATTTTTGCTCAATTTTGTTGTTTAATAAGAATCAAATGAAATCTTTAAAAAAAAATAAAAATGTTCAGTGTTCTAATTTAAATAAAAATAAACCAATTTCAGAACTCATTTTATTATCTGAAACCGATAACAAACGAAAAATAAACATTTGGTGTTGATATAAAATTACAAAAATTATCAATCACTTCGATATAATTATAAATTTAGTCAGTTATGTTGGAATAGTAATGATCTAAATCTACGTGAACGTTGCATGCAAAATTGTTTTCATCTTGTAACATTGCCTTTAGCATTTGTTGCTCGGCTGTGGTAGGCATTTTCGCTGTCAGAATTTGGTTTCCTTTTTTTCGTAGTGGAATGAAACATATGAGTACCTTAGAGTCAAACCCAGAATTCTCCAAATTTTTGAAAAATGAGGTTATGATCGTTTTGGGTACAGTTAGTCGGTATGCATCGATTGCCATTCTCCGTTTTTACCAATCTGACATAATGACGCAGTCAGCGAGGTCCAAAGTACCGGGTCCGAGTCCAATTCCGAAAAAAGTCCAAAATTTTCAAAAATGAGATTATGGTTGTTTTGGGTACAGTTAGTAGGTACGCATCAATTGCCATTCTACATTTTACCCCATTCGATGCCATGATGGTGAGGGGGTCCAAAGTCCCGGGTTCGAGTCAAACTTTGAAAAAAATACTTCAAAAAAATTTTTTTTTTTATTCCAGTCGACTGTAAACAACCTTGAGATACTTTCAACAGACTTGAATCTAGAATTATTCCTCAATCCCTCATTTTATCATGTATTTTTGACATTTTTTTTGATTTTTTTACAGACTTGGAGTCAAAACCAGAATTCTCCAAAATGGTATCGTGAATTACTGCTATGGAAAGACTTGAAAAAAAATTTTTTTTTCGTCAATTTGATTGTTACCCAAAGCACTATTTATAGACGAGATTAGAAACCTGCTACTACTGATACCAACCTTCTAGCAGTTTTTTGTGTTTTTCTCAAAATGACGAAAAGTGGAGAATTCTGGGTTTGACTCTAAAGTACTCATATTTCTGTCTCGCATTTTACCGACTTTGCCGTGAAACGGAAAAGTAAGGTATTGTATTTGTCATGATGGTTGAGGATTTGGGTGGGGGTGGGTTTTCTTGACGTTTTGGAGTGTGCTGATCACGATAAGACATATGGCGCAAAACGAGATAAGTTTATATATATATTTATTTATATATTTATTTATATATAAGTTTATATATCAATTTATGTATAAATTTGTGTCACGCTGAACTCAAAAGCTCCGAACTTTAAGTCGAACCTGATGATGGCAAAATATTGCTTTGATACTGAACTAGAGAAATTTTTAATTTGGTCGAAATCGGTTCAGCCGTTTACGAGATATGAACGTTTAAGTGTGTTTCAACGTTATGGATAAGCAGAAATTTGTGTAAACCCTTATATCTCGCAAACGGCTCACCCCCAACAAACAGATGGGGTGGTTAGGGTGTGTAGGTTGCAGATTGGTACGCCGAAGGTCGGGTGTTCGAATCCCGCGCGAGTCAAGAGGAGAAAATTTTTTGTTGATTTTTTTGTTAATTTTTTTGTTAATTTTATCCGTCCAAAATTTTTTTGCCATAAAAAATCAAAATTTTTCAAAAATTTCTAGTGTAATTTTTGTTTTAACAAAAAACATTAAGTTTTTGGTAAATAGCCAGTAAATTTTGATAATTTTTTTTTTTTTTGTTAATTAATAGTAATTTTTAGTAAATAAAATGATTAGTTATTTTTGGTGAATTACTCGTAATTAAAGTTGGTTGAAAATTTTGGTAAATTGCTTGGGTAATTTTTGGTAAATTGGTAAAGTTTGGTAAATTGGTAAAAACCTTTGACAGTAAATTACTGGGGTAATTAAAATTCGGTAAAAAAATTGGTAAATTAGTGAGGAAATGTCTCGTAAATTACTGAGGTGAATGTTGGTAAATTGCTGGGGTAATTTTTGGTAAAATGGAAAATTGGTAAATTAATGGGTAATGTCTGGTAAATTACTGAGGTAAATGTTAGTAAATTGCTGGGTTAATTTTTGGTAAATTCGTAAATTTTGGTAAAGTGGTAAATTTTGGTAAATTGATAAAATTGGGTAAATTCGTAAATTTTGGTAAATTCGTAAATTTTGGTAAATTGGTAAATTTTGGTAAATTGGTAAATTTTGGTAAATTGGTAAACTTTAGTAAATCGGTAAATTTTGGTAAATTGGTAAATTTTAGTAAATTGGTAAATTTTGGTAAATTGGTAAATATTGGTAAAATGGTAAATTTTGGTAAATTGATAAATTTTGATAAATTCGTAAATTTTAGTAAATTGGTAAATTTTGGTAAATCGGTAAATTTTGGTATATCGGTAAATTTTGGTAAATTGGTAAATATTGGTAAATTGGTAAATTTTGGTAAATTGGTAAATTTCGGTAAATAGGTAAATTTTGGTAAATAGGTAAATTTCAGTAAATAGGTAAATTTCGGTAAATAGGTAAATTTTGGTAAATAGGTAAATTGGTAAATTTTGGTAAATTGGTAAATTTTGGTAAATAGCTAAATTTCGGTAAATTGGTAAATTTCGGTAATAATTTTGTTTTTTGTCAACAATTTTCCTGATATATTATTCCACTTGTAATATGACGGTTACGTCTTCATAAGTACGCTAATTTTTATTTGAAAATCAATTTCATAAAAGTGTAATATGATGGCTACTTATGATTGACTATTTTATTTTGTCGATGTTTTCGACTTTTCGTATTCATTAAATCGGTAAATTTGGGTACTTCCGCGCATTTTGATAAATTGGTAAATTTTTAAGTAATGTCTGGTAAATTACTGAGATAAATGTTGGTAAATTACTGGGGTATATTTAGAGCAAAGTCGGTTGATCTTGCGAACTGCGCAAGATGTTTTTTTTGTTTAGAATTTTTTCTAGGAACATCACCGTCAACTGGCGCAAATACAGTGTTGCTTATGCTTCCCATTTCCTTCTTCTTTATTTCTTTCAATTTCAACAATAAGGACGCAGCTTCGTTCAATTTTTTATCAAATTGAGGCCAATACTCGTCATCTTCGTCTATTACATCTTCGACTTCGTTAATTAATCCAGTAAGATAGTCGAGTTGATTTAGCGAGTTATCTCGTTTACTGGTATTCTTGGATGCCATTAACTTATGGAATTTTAAGCTGTGATGAAGGCCATCTTCTCTGGTAGCACTAGAAGCATCGTCATTGTCAGCTAACGGTAATTCAGTGACATTTTCAGCAACAGTTCGTGCTTGGGTAACATTATTCGTATCTCTGTTACTAACCTACACAATGAATTTTTTATAATACAATGGTGCACTATCGTTTCCAAATTGTCTAGCATTTCTTACCCACTCGTCAACGCTAGTTGTGTCATCTGTATGAAGTCGATGTCCTAAATTTATGTTGAAATTCAAAGCGATATTCTGTACATCTTTTCGAGTCAACAAATATAAACGATCGTTGGTACTGATATTTAGATTGTCACGAATGTTATCCAATATCGCGTCAATATGGACACCTTTACTTAATTTTCCTAAATATAACAAAAGAACCAACATCAATCCAGCAAGCAAGTATGCCACAATTTTAGAAACAAAAAAAGAACTTGACAAACGAAAGTATGTACCAGCTATTTCTGTTCTTTCCTCATCAGTTAAGCGTAAATGCGCTATTTCATCCGCATGACCATAATGAGTACTGTAGTAATTCACAGAAACCCTTTCACCATCGGAAGACGACGTAACTACAATTTCTGCCGGACAAAACGCTCCAATTTTACAGGAACCTTTCATTTTTAAATTTCTTTGTCCTTTTGATCTGCTTTTGAAAAATCCGGAACGAAAACAGTGAAAATGTTGCCTTATCGATTTATCGCTCAATGTCCGATCACTTCTGTTTTTTGAAAAATTAGAACGCGTAGCTTTTTCCTCGTTCTTTTTCCATTCCTGAAACTCTAAAAAATGTATTACTGAACGTAGTTATCATGTAGTGATATGAAAGAATAAGGTAAAGCAGTCAACGCAGAGCAGATGCAAATACTTGCCTTCAAAGCTACGAAATTCAATAGTTTCAAGCTTGATGGAGACATTATGTTCGTTCTCCAGATGACTTCGTAATAAACTCAATTTAGACCCAATAAATGAGCAGCCTGAACATTTAAATTTTGAATTTTCATTGGACTGATTATCAGTCGTTTCGCCATGAACACTACGTTGATGCCGAAGTAGAGATTTTCTATGCTCGTATGAACACCCGCAAACACCGCAAATAAACTTCTCCATTAGGTATTTTAATTACATAATTTCAATACAAATATATAAAGACAGCTTTTAGAAGTTTCACTCTCAGATCTCATATACTTTGGTGATAAAAAAAATAAATAAATATAGGAGATAATGAGATAAGAAACATGCTCATGAGATGAAATTTAGACAATAAAAAGAAAATACTCCGGGTGGCGAGCTAGTGGCCGGTGCCAGGGCGGTTCCTAGCCACAAGTATTTTATAGCGGTAAAATTTTTTTGAAACTTTGTCAGTTCCATTTCACAAAATTGAAAAATTGACGTTATTTACAGTGTTTTAGATGATAACTTTGATATATTTCTTGAATAATCTACATCCATGAAAACTTAACGCAGTCGGAATGCCAGAAATGGACTTCGTTGATTTCCAAATAAAAGTTCTTCGTAGCATCGACTGCAATAGTTTCCACCTCGAACAGAACAGTACCATCGATGGGCCATGTTTTAATTACTTGAAAAATTATATAACACGAGACAACTCTATCACCCAAAAAGAAGTGAATAGATATGTATCTAAGACGTTGTATTTATTATCAATGTGCTTTCCCTCTTCTTATCACTCACCTACTCACTCTCTGTATTCTTCTCTCAGGCACAAAAGTATTTTTTCAAACATTTCCTAGAATGGAAAAATCAACTCAAGAAATTCCAAAAACATAAGTGCATTCCTACATAAGAGTCAACGTTCAACGCTCAACCGGAAGAAGATGCTCGGTTATTGGCTGGAATCGTCAACCTAAACGCACAACGTCCAACCGAAACAAAATATTTTGAATTGGTTGAGAGTTGAGCGTTGAACGTTGAACGTTGTCGCTTATGTAGGCGTGCACTAATCCAATCAATGAAAAAATTCTAAAAAATTTTTATTCGACATTATTGTTTCCAATTTTCCTATTTAAGAAATGGTTCGAACCACATCTGGCCAATTAGTTGGAAAAATCTTGGTTTGAAGGGAGGGGGGAATAGTGTGGAGTGAAAAATTGGGAGAATTTCGCAGTCTCACCCCTTCCCCCCAATCACCCGCCATACGTCGCTTCGTCACAGTTTGTAAATAACGAAGCTGTAAAAAAAAAAATGAGCAATTAGGCTTTATGTTACACTTACACGTACATCCATTTGAACAGAAAACAAGTAAAAATTTAAATTCAAATCTGACTTGTAAGGCAGCCGGACTTTCGATGATAATATCCGATCGATGCTTCTTTCAACGCTCTAGAAACTTTCATTTCTCCTTCAGCAGCTATCACTTTAGCACGAGCTTCTCTGCTTGCTGATCGAATTTCGAATGTGCGCATTCGTGACATAATTCAGACGATTTAAAAAAGAAAAAAACAAAATAGTATATTTCGATACGTAGGTAGTACATAAATAGTAAGTAATAACACGAATAAATAAGAACTACATTTAAACGTTAACGGCATCGTACTCACATTTTTTTCTACATTTAATTCTAATAACAGCCAACTTTGCAAAATTTACAAGAAAAACGAGAACAAAAAGATATGTATAAATAAATTAACGTGAAATAGGTAGGTCAAAGATATCCGATAGGATAAGGCGAACGATTTGAAATGAATGTTGGTATCGTATGGGGATTGTAGAAATAGCCAATAGCCCTGGTACCTAAAGCATTAGCCACAGGTTTTTTTTTTTTTTGGCTAGGTACTGTTAATTTGGTTAGGTACTGTTAATTTTTTTTCTGTTCGTAGGTAACAAAATACTGACCTAATTCGTGACAACGACAGTACGTACAATCTACATACGATCAACTTTCAAAAAATTCGCAATTACCGACTAAGAAATCAGCGTACTTGATGCTGTAGGCCTCTAATAAGCTTTGAAAGTCAGCCCTGTAATCGTTCAAGTAACCACGCTTGATTCAGAAAAACTACCTTAACTAAACATACCTATAATTATGTATACTTAAGCACTAAGCAGTGCTTCCAGGTCATCGAAATTATAATTATAATTCCATACATTTCAGTAAAATAGGGAAATCCCTTCAAATCTGTACACTTTTTTTCCTCGAAAAACGCTTACAACACCTTCAAATTCGATGGCGAAAATGTGATTTTTTGACTGTTGGTTGCTCACTAAGTCAGGCCAATGTTTAGAAAACGTGATTTTTTTTTTGGAATTTTCCCTTTGAAAATGTTAATCGTGGTGAGTTTTTTTTAAACAAATTCAGTCAATGTGTCCATTTTGCATTTTCAAAACATGAAAAAAAACTGAAATTTTTTTTCGAATTTCATGACTCGTATTTAGACTTTTTCAAAATTAAAAAGAAGGTAAAATGAATTTTGAAATTTTTTACAAAGAATTAGGCTTCATTGATTTTGAAAATGAATTTGAAAAATTCAAAAGTAGAAACCTGGACTGAGATTTCTTTTTTTTACCAAGCTGAATCGAAAATTTGAGAGAAAAAAGTAAAATTATGCCAATTTTCAAATTTTTGATGTGCTTTTTTTTGGAACTGGAACCATTTGAAACAGTTTTTTGATCGTTGAAACTACCGGCAGAACACCAAAAGTGGAACTGGGGGAACGATTAGAGCAATTAAAACAGTTTGAATTTGTAAAAAGCTGAAAACCACTTTAAAACAATAACCTGAATGTCGCCGTTT
This sequence comes from Planococcus citri, assembly GCF_950023065.1. Lineage (NCBI taxonomy): Eukaryota > Metazoa > Arthropoda > Insecta > Hemiptera > Pseudococcidae > Planococcus > Planococcus citri. The sequence goes on from NC_088680.1 coordinate 35,779,005, forward strand.
GAAACCAGAAAAAAAAAACATTTCAAAAGTATGTACATTTGAAAATTTTTTGGGCACCAGAACCCAGAACCTACTCATTCTCAAAGGTCTCGAAAACCTCTTCCAATTCAAATTCAAAGGGTTTTCAACCCTGGTCAGAATCTTCTATTGGACACTTTTGCGCGTACATACTTATGTTAGTTCTCGCTGAAGCGAAAGTAGAATTTGAAAAAAAAAAAGAAAGTAGTAGGCGATGTTGGGTATCGTCGATTCTACTTGGTCCCAAAGTGATCTCAGTACACGAGATTCACCACACACGTAACGCGTAACAAAGCGAGAAAGTTGTAAGTAACATAAATGCCCCCCCTCCTCATTAGATACCCTCCTACAACGAATCCAGTCAAAACAGCAAGCAATTTATAATTGATTTTTGGATCAGCATTTTTTCTTCATTTTTAAAATGATTTTTATAGTGGCGATTTCAAAATACCTAATCTATTGTTGTAGCTAATTCCAAATGAATTTTCCACAATTATTTTGAATTTCAAATCAGTAATTGTTGAATTCAACTCTGATGATTTTTTGTAGTGAGAAAGGGGCAGAGCTATTAACTCGAAACAAACCCAAAACCGAAACTACTTGAAACCCGATTCAAATTTACAACCTTGAACAAAACCAAAACGCAACCCATTATATGAAGTAGTTTGACAGAACCTGAAAATAGAACTTTATGGAAAAACCTTGGTAAAAGCATCATAAGCCACTGAAAATCATGAAAAATGATGACATTTCCAGGAAATGCCATGACTTGAAATCTATTTTTTGCAGTAGGCAAGTTTTAGTTGATTTTTTTTTTTGTAATTTAAACGCCAGTTTTTCTGTAGGAAGTATAATTTCAAATCAATCCTATCACACGATTAAATTAATTTTTCAACGTGATTTCGAGTGGGAGATTGGCGATTGCAAATAAATTTCACTCTTCAATAGTAATTTTAGAATTTCACGATAGATTTAGTGCAAAATATTGCGTAATAAGCATGCTTAACTACGACCCTACATTCGTAGATATGTAGATGTAAGAGCAGCGGAGTTGTGTTAGCTGATCGAGTCGTATACGAGTAAGTATTTACGATACCCTACTACTGGCAAGTGGCGAGTTGAATTGCTCGTCTACGTTAGACGTAAGGCGTGCAACACTCGAGTTGCAAATAAGGTAAAAGGTTGCAGACTGGTCAACTACATACGTATGTAGTATTACTTAGCTTACTATTAACCTAAGGAGAAATTAGAATGGAAACATGAAAACAATATCTACCCGTGAAAGTAAGACATAACAATTCTAATGTAAAGATAAGCGTATTAAAAATGAATACTTGAAGTAAAAAATAAACACCTGGTAACAATAACATTACAAGTAACTGAGTAATTATAGGTATAGGTTTACCACATGTTTTCAAAAAAGAAAGAAACATTTAGAAAGAAAAAAATGATACGTTCGAATTAGAAGAGTAGGTAAGTAGAAGTACTACTGATAAATTAGCAAAAAAGAAGTAGGTACACCTACGTTGGTGTTGAGGAAGATGTCATTCGCACAAAGTTTTATATCGAGATCAGTGGACAGAACTCCCAGAAGCAATACAACGACATACATTCGTGAATTTCAATTTTTTAAATTATGTTTTCAAAAGTCAACACAAATTTTGCAAATAATTATGTCAAAACAATCCGTTTCATCTAATTAACCAGGTCAAATGACGAGATACATACAAAAAAAAATCTATCAGCGAAGCCTTAAAGAATACCCAATAACTATTTCGTACCTACTCCTATTGGAAATAAGTAGGGTTATGTACCTAAATACGTATCAATTCCTCTCGATTCGGTATTCCTAGAACGTATCATGCAATCACACGCTAATTATGCCTATAGCCTATTCTATCTGCACTCTGCAGTGAGGTTATCACGTACCTAAGTAGGTAATAATAAAATAGATAGGTAAATAAAATCGTAAAACATGGATAAAGAGTGATAAATGAAAAAAACAAACAAACAAAAGCTTATCTCGAGACTTTGGTAAATAATAACAAAATGAAAGAAATAGTTTACGAAAGGAAATGAAAAAATGAATGAAATGAAAATAAACAGATTACCTACTTATGTATGTACATACTTAGGTAATCTATTTATTTTCATTTTATTCTGGATGGATTGCTAGATTGGTAGGTAGGTATAGGTAAATTGGTAGACTTTCATACAATTTCATCTCAAATGAAAGGAACATCATTATAGAAGATAGCTAGACAGTTAGATGCGTATAAACATGGTAGGTACCCAGGTAGAAATTGGTAAATTGAACAAACAAACAAACAAAACAAATAAACAAATGAATAAACAAACGAGTTAGGTAATAAATTAATAAAATTTAGTAACAATGAAAAATCGCTGCCGCCAACTACCTACATATTTTTGAGGTAAAGATCGATTATCGCAGAAATACAAATACATGTAAATGTATTAATCGATTAGGCGATTAAGTTTTCGAAAGAATGGCGAGACCATGTTCTCGGTACCAAATGCCCAAGTGGTAAATAGGTATGTAGTAGATATATTATGTAGTGTACTGGTGGGTGGCAGGAGTAGAAGTATCGACATTTTATAATGTAGGTATTAGGACTAAGAACGCATTACGCATCCACAGGTCAGCGATAGGTCGATGATGACGAAAAATGTTACCCTCATAACACAGTGTCCAGTGTTTCCAGTGATCTGATGATTTGTTCATCTCGCAAACACCATTCGACCAATTCTTCAATAGTTACCACACCGTCGTTGTTTCGATCGATCAGCTGAAAGCAAACATAAACCTTAGGTACACGTACACATCTACATATCCAAATTCACTTTGCTATATCGATATTGAAAAATGAATACCGATGTTTTCAAGAACGAAAAATTGGAAGAATTGAGAAAATTCTGGTGACCCCCCCCCCCATAACTTGAGCAAAAAATTACTTCAAATACGAGAATTTAGCTCCTCTCTCCTTCAAAGCCTTCAAAAAGTGAAAAAGTTCTATTTATTGAATAAAAATGTTGAATTACTGCTAAAAAAAAAATTACTGCACCTGCTGATCATAAGTACATTGAATTTCTTCCGTTTTTATAATTTCATGTTAAAATATCGATAATCCCCGATGTGTCGATACTTTTTTGAAAGTATCGATATTTTAAAATCAGAATTATCAACACCACTAAATTTTTGCATTTCGAAGTCGCAATCAATGAATTGAGACCCCTCTTCCCCCTCTCTTCACCACCCAATTTCATTCGCAGGGTGTCTTAACAAAGTCGTCTTGCATATCTTGCCAATCCTGCTTTTATCCTGCTAGTCCTGCAATTGTCCTGCTTTCAGTGTTTTTTTTTTATCAGAATCAGAATGTCCCGCTTGTTTTTTAATTCGACTTGAAATTTACAAACAATTTTCATTTTAGTTATTTCTTGTCAAAATTCGTGAAAAATTCTCGTTTTTTGCCAAAAAAGTTCAAAAGTTTCACAAGTCTCACTTTTTCATGAATAAATCGAGCTTTTTCGACAAAAAACTGCGAAAAAGTATCATTTTTTGCTCATAATTGCCAAAAAAGTACCCACTGCTTTTTTCTATGCAATTGTCGAAGTCTTGCTTTTTCCCAAGAAGTGATAGAAATTGAATGAAAATTTCAAAGTCTCGCTTTTCTCAGAAGAATTTGCCAAAACTGTTTTTTTTTTCAATCGAAATTGCGAAAAAAATTCTGTTTTTATTGCCAGCAATGCTACTTTTTGTTAAAATTTTCAAATTCTTGATAATTTCAGACAAAAATTCTCAGTTTTTACCAAAATTGCTAAAGTTTTTCCTTAAGTCTCTATTTTGCTTCGAATTGCCAAAAAAATATCACTTTTTCACCGATACCTAATTTTCAAAAAATCTTGCTTTTTTCTAAAATACTACACGTACCTAAGTCTTGCTTTTTGCGAAAAATAGTCAAAAATTCTGGTTTAAAAAAAATCATTAAAATTAGTGTTTTTTGAAAAAATTTCAAGGCCCCACTTGTTCTATTAATTCTGTTGAAGTCACGTTTTTAGTCATGAAATTGCCAAAAGCTCTTTCATTCGCTAAAATAGTCAAGTCTCGCTTTTTGCCAAAAATAGCCAAAAAGTCTCTTTTTTGTGACTTTTTTATGCATTATATTGTTTTGCTGTTGTTTTCCTTTTTTTTAGTTGGGTTTAATCTTTTTTTTGGGGGGGGGGGGAATTGAGTACGAGATTTGTGAAAATATTTTTAACAACCTCCCTCCCCCCCTCCTGACAAAGAATGTGAACGGAAAAATTTGGGTGTAAAATTTCAGCTCTTCTCCTCCCCCTCTCCCCTCTGAAAAAAAATCATGCGAGTGTTTGCAGAATGCTTCACCAAGGAAAATTGAAATGGTAAAAGTATTTTCTCATTGAGTTGAATTTCAAAATGCAGGATAGCTACAATATGGGTGTCAAAATATTTTTTTTTTGAGTCACAGATTCCGAATTTGAAAGCTATTTTTCACAACCTTGTCCACAAATTGGAGCCAAAATTGAAGGAGGGGGGTTCGAAAATTTTGGATGATTACGATATGGCTGTCAAAATATAGGTTTTTTTTTTAGTCTCTGATTTCGAATTCCAAAGTATTTTTGACCCCCGACTTGTTGGCATTTGTCACCCCAGTTTTGGTGCAATTTGCGATCAAGGTCTAAAAATTTTGAAATTTGGCATCAGCGACTCAGAAAACCTACATTTTAACATGTCTTTCATCATTCATAAGAACCCTGCATTTTGAAATTTAACCCCCCCCCTCCCTAATTTTTGGGGTCCATTTTGGAGTCAAGGTTGAAATATGCTTTCGAATTCAGCATCAGTAATTCAAAAAACCAATATTTTGACATCAATATTGCAATTACTCGAAATTTTCAAATTTTAACCCTCTCCCCCCTCCTCCTCCTCCTTCCATTCATTTTTGGCTCAATCTGGGACGGAGTTGAAAATGAGTACAAAAATTGAAATCAGCAGGAAAACTGACTTGAGAATCTGAAAATTTCATTTTTTTCAAGTTTTATTTGAGCGCCAGCATTCATCCACTCATTTCTTACCGCAACCAAGCAATTTTGAATTGAATCTTTAAGGTGCAGCGGCACCTGCACCGTGCCTTTTGTTTGATTCGAAATTGGAATGCGACTAGCAAGTGTGGTCGAGTGCATTTACAGTTCGGTAATGTCCTTATCGTCCTTAATAAATTGGTACAGTACCTAAACGATCGATTGAATCGTACTACAGAACCTGCAACGTTAACTATGTGTGTAAGTACTGTGTAGGTATAACACAGTCGGAGCCCCCGCTCGTGCCCATTGCCCAGTCTTCTCCGTCCATAAATTTTATCGTTGGCGGAACTTGAAAAAAATAAAGCGCATCATCTAGTATATCTACAGTTCTACGCACGTCTATTTGTTATTCGTCTCGCGTAGTCTAATGTGGAGTGGACATTTTCAACGAGACACACGGCACGTGGTACTTTCGTAAAAGTTGGCAGTGTTGCGACGTAGCATGGCCTGGCCTAGCCCGGCCCGCTTCCTAAAAGTAGGCTATCTGAGAATTCTAAAACAATTTTCCACCTGACTTCGATTTCGAAAAAGAAAGAAGAAGAAAAAAGTTTTCCCACGTTTTTAGTCTTTTTTTCTCACTAACGTAAGAGCAAAGGAGCGAAAAAGCTTATTTTCGTCGATTTTACGCGTGTGCGATATTTTATTGATATTCATTTTGCAACATTACCTATTCTTAATGGCAACTTACGTGGAATATTTTATTAACGTGTTCCATGGCCGAATGTTCATCTACTTGAGGTTCGGTGTGTCGGCCTAACATTTCGTATATGGAATTCACAACGTCCACCATTTCTTTTTTAGTTATGTGGCCGTCTTTGTTGATGTCGTACAGGCCGAAGATCCACTGCAGTTTTTCTTGAACACTTCCGCGTGATACTTTGGATAAGATTCCAAGAAAATCCTGCAATATACACACACGCTTAAAATGTGATAGAAAAAAGTACTGCGTACCGATTACCTACCTATACAGTACAGACCTAGATAAAGAAAGAAGGTACCTATATTTTTTTTTGCTCGTACCAAGAACACTACTGACAACTACCTATTTACCTACCTATCAAGAACAACGATATGCTCTTTAAGTGACGAGAACCGACTACCGAACGAAGCGAAGCGAATCGAAATCAAAATGACGATTGCAAATGCGATTAATCAATTAAAAGCATTCGCCTTTTCGAGTAACTCGTGCGACAGACGACACGAACATCGCATTTTAAACGTGAGCCGCAGTGCGTCCCGCCACCCTATCGCCATCGAGTCATGTTCTATGTCCTCCGACGACTCGACCAGGTTGAATAAAAAATGGCAGACGTATTTGCATACTTGTAATTCGTACGTAGTGGACAGAAATATCGAGTACCCCCAGTAAAGTTCTGCGATGAATATTTCAGCTGTTGGTCACAGTGAATAACAATAAGAGAAATAATAACTGGTCGATCCATTCAAAAATTTTCAAAAAATACCTCAGAATGCGATTTGGTTGTTTTGTTCATTTATGGCTGCATTTTTTTGGATAATTTTGAAGCGATCAGCGATCACTGGTGACGAATAATTTTTTTGAAGCTACGGTTCACGAATCTGTTTGCAAAGAATGTAATCCAGATCACTGATCACGGATCGTAGAAAATGTTTCAAATGACCTGCGTTACCTATAATACAACTCTGATGATCTATTGCCAGTAGACAGTTGGACATTGAGAAGTGATAATTCGAGATTGAATCGAAATTAGTCTACACCTATACCTACGGTTCAATTTGAAAGTACCCCTTACCTCGAAACTGATTTTACCGGAAGGATTTCGTTTCATAGTGCTGAACACGTAATGAGCATACTGAGTGGCATCTGAAACAAAAAGACAAACCAACCATGACCCATTTGCGATCAATTTCATCTTTACGACTTGGTAGGTAGCTATAGCTGATAGTAAAATAACCCGTAGTTACTTTTTTTCTTAAAATTTTGGTTTCTAAATTGACTTTTTTTCTGCAAATTGTCGAAAATTCAATTTTTTCACGTATTTTAACGAAAATAAAATTCTAATTAGGTCAAAAAAAAGTGAATAATTTGCGAAAGTATGACTGCATGTTGAACTGTCTTTTCGGTGTTACGGTTACAAAGCTCTGTCTTTTGCTCAAGTTGTCAAAATCTCGCTTTCTGCCAAAAATTGTAAAAAAATTAGCTTTTTCAAAAATTGACAAGAGTGGTGGCTTTTTTAAAGAAATTGTGATTGTTTGTCGTTTTTTTTTACTGAAAATTCCAAAAAGTTCTATTTTTTTCTATAAATTGTACAAAAATCTTATTTTTTTGACTGAGATTGCGAAAAAATAATTTTTTTCCCTACTTGTTGCTAAAATTGTCCAAGTTTTGCTCTTCACCAAAAATTGGCAAAAACTTTCGCTTTCTAGCAAAGATGCTCAAAATGAAAATGTCACTATTCTTCTAGAATTTAAAAAAATCTCCAAATGTTTGCCTTTTCATGAACTTACGGAAGTTTTTGCTTTTTTAACGTAAATTGCAGAAAAATATATTTTTTCAATGATTATCATAAAATCTCGCTTCTTGCTAAAATTTTCAGTCTTTCTTTTTGTAAAAAAAATTGACAAAAACTCGCGTTCGAGCAAAATTGCTGAAAAATTTCTCTTTTTTCCAAAAATTCCAAAAAGTCTCCTTTTTTTCAAAACAATTGTCCAAAGTGCTAGCTTTTTTGCTGAAAATTGCTAAAAAGGCTTTTCCAAAAACTTTCCAAGTCTCACTTTTTTTGACAGAAATTGATAGAAAAAAATATGCGTAATTTTTTAACAAAAAATCCCAATTTTTCCCAAAATTGTCACAGTTTTGGTTAGTTTTCTATTAGATTTTTTTGTCATGTTTTGCTGCTTTTTTGGTCATTTTCTGGTTATTTCGAGCTTTTTTGCTTACTAATGTTACTTTCTTTCTTTTTTTCTTTCTTTTGTTTTTTTTGGAAGAATATGAGTACGAGCCCGTATGTACAATTGAAGGGCAGTTTTCCAAAAAGCAATAAGTCAAAAATTATGATTTCGAGATAAATGACGTTTTTAGTGCCTATTTGAAGCCGTGATGCACTTGGAGTGTACACTGTACGTACGTGTGGGTTTTGCGGTGTAACTCAAGTGTGCAGCGCTTCTGCGGCAGAAAAAGTAAACTGACTTATCGCCTTTTAGAAAAACGATTTTTCATGTTTTCATTTATATGATAGAACCAGTGGTGCAAATCGATGTAAGTCAACTCTAATTCACAGTACAAAAGTACATGACCAAAAAAATCGATTACGAAAAATTTTACCTGTATGTTTAACAAAAATTAAGTATTACAGTACTATCCATTGAAAAAAAAAAGATTTTCGATTGAAACAGAAAATCTTACCACTATTTCGGCAACAAAATTGGTCGAAATTGCCAAAAAAAAGTTGTTTTTTCATTAGAAATTACCAAAAAATTTGACTTCTTTCGCTAAAATTTCAAAAAAAAATCGTAGACTACTTATTTGAAGAAGTTGTAAAAAAGAACATTTTTTTTGTCAAAATTTCTAAGAAGTCTTTTTTTTCTATCAAAAATGTCAAATTTAAATAAAATCAAAATTGTCAAGAAAAATCTGTTGGTTATCAGAATTATCAAAATGACTATTTTTTTTTTGTCAAAACTGCCACCGTTTTGTATCTTGTTAAAATTACAGAAGAATTTTTGTTAGTTGAAATTTCTAATGAAAGTTTTGTTTCTTTGTCGCAAAAAGTCACTTTTTTGGTTAAAATTGCAAATTAAAATTAGTGTTGAACAAAAATCAAATTTACTAAAACATTTTTACTTTTTTCAATGTTATTATAACTGCAAAAAATACACATTTTTTCTCGATATTTTCGTCAAAATTTCTTGAAAGTTTTGTCTTTTTTTGTCAAAATTTTAAAAAAAAGTTGGTTTGATGAAATTACTAGAAAAAATTGTTTTTTTTTTCAAAATAGCTAAGAAATCTTTGGTACTTTTTTTATTAAAAGTGTAAAAAAGACCAGTGATAAAATTGACAAAATAATTAAGTATTACAGTACTATCGATTAAAAAAAAAAATTATTATCATTTTGATAACAAAATTTTCAATTGTTGTTCGGATATTCGTAGAAATAAATAAAATATTTATTTTAAATCAATAAATGATCAATCTAGCTTTCAAACATTACGATAACATAACGAACATATTCAACGAATGAATTGTAAAACGTGAATGACTGTTTTTGAAAATAAGCAATTCGATGAAACGACCATAAAACATTTCGCAAACAGCCACATATTTTTAACAAAAACCAATTTTAAACCAAAGAAAGAATTGGACACAGCCAATGAATAATATAAAATAGATAAATTTTGCATAAGATGAAAAAGATTTTATCGTAACAATTGTTGAAAATTTTTTACCTCTATTTTGGTGATAAAATTTACAAAAATTGAGTATTATCTACAGCACTATCCTTTAAAAAAATTTACCTCCATTTTGCCAATAAAATAAAAACGAAAATGAAGTATTACAGTACTATCTATCAAAAAAACAATGTTCACAGCTCTACTTCGGCTATAAAATTAATGAAAACGAAGTAATCGTGACTTATTGCGTTTTGGAAAAACGATTGCAACTTGCAACTTACAGAAAAACTGGATTGTGCGTAAATAAATAGGTATTTTGGGTAGGTTAGGCATTAAATAGGTAAGATACGACCAATAGAACACAATGGCGTGAAAAACTCGATTTTCAAAAAAATTGACTTATACCCTTTTGGAAAACCGCACTTCAATTATAGGTTGAAATCGAAACTCGAAAAAGTGTATTACAACTTCTAGAGAACAATTATTTAATAGTATACGTAGGGTACGAAATACGAATGCATCGCTGCAAGCGCAACTTACCTCCTTGAGGAAAAAATTGAGAGAATATATGTTTGAATGAATCTTCGTCCACTAATCCAGAGGGACATTCCTATAAGGGACAAAAAACAAACAAACAAAATGTGATAAATATGTACAAGTTGGTAAGTAAATAGCGCTATCTACACTATAGGAACGTATCAGACGTTACGTAAATCATTGATAGTCTGTCTATACGACGATTCCTAAAATATCGCGATTCTCCGGATTGTCAAAGAATCGTCGAGAGATGACAATTTATTCTTGATGATTCGTGAAAAGCCGTAAAATGTAGTTTGAGCGAGCCAAAAAAGTGAAATACCTAAAAAGTTTTTCTCGTTACGCGAATAATAAATTGTATAGGTATCGAATCGATTTTGTACCCTCTTCTCACCCCAAACATCCAAAACGAATTTATTTTTGCCTATCTGTTCAAAAAGTCCTGTCTTTGCTCTAAAATTGCTCAACAAAAGTTCTGTTTTTTGTCAAACTTGCTTTATGAGGAGCTGGTTTTTTTAAATCAAATTTTCCCAAGTCAAAAAGTATCAACTGTCAAACATTCCTGTTTTTGCCCAGAATAATGCCCCAAAAATGTCAGAAAATTCCCGTTTTTTGTCAAAATTGTCAGGGAGTCAATTTTTGTCGAGTTGACGAAAAGTTGTCATGTTTTTTTGTCCAAGTTCTCAGCAAGTACGTAGCTTTTCGATGAAATCGTCGAATGGTTGTAAATTTTGCAAAAATTGTATTTTTGCCTTGTTTACCTAAAAAGTCCTCTTTTTGTTTCGAAGTTTGCTAAATAAAAGCTCCGTTTTTTTACATAACTGCTTAAAAGCTCATTTTGTTATCAAATTTATTTTTCCCAATAATTATTTTTTTCATTTTTTAATTTTTTATCACAATTTTTCGATATTTTTGAAATTTTCTTTGGAGCACTTGAAACATTGAGTACAGGTATTTTCCTCTCATTCGAACATGTAGATAAGTATCGTTTCGCGCAGTAGACTTTTAAAGTGGTCCTTGAAAATGCAACAGACTAGTATTCTTGGAAGTAGGGAGGGGGTTGAGTTCCTTCCGTAAGTGCATTTTTGCGGTCGAAGAAATCGGCGGAGGGGGATAAATTCGATTTATTTGAACGCTAGTCGTAAAGTAGGTAGAGGTACTGACACGAGACTGACAAATGATTTCGTAGTGGCAGATTTTGCGCGAGCTGTGTCGCTCTTACTCCGCCGTGCCGTGATAAGAACATATGGATGGAAGACGTTAACAGATTTGCATACCCAGTCCGCCGTAAATACAAAAAGATTTGCTATGAGACTTTGAGTACTCCGCGCTGTGGCGGTGGGCTCCCACCCTTTTTTTCATCCACTGCGTGAACGTGTTCGCTTTCCTAATAGTTCGTTAAATACTCGTAGGTACCTACCTGTTTGAATCCGCGATAGATTAGCTGGATTTCTTTTTTGTTGAATTTTGTAACTTTCGTCAACTTGGTGAGTTCTTCTGGACGATATCTAACAACGTGTAGGCCTATTGCTAATTCATCGATATCTTCTTCTGTAAACCAAGAAAGCGGGAAAAAAATGAATAAAATCATTTGAAATACAATACATAATATACATAATTATACTAAAAACACACGATTACGAAATAATAAAAACAGCGTTGCGTGCACTGCAAAATAATACCTACAGTTAGCAACAAAAATATTAATTGTACACCTGAAATTTTGATGCTGACTATACAGCATTTGTTAGAAATGTTTATGAGAACAAGACTGTTTTAAAAAATCCAAAAATTTCAATTATGCTCTTTACGAGTATGGTCACAAAAATCCCCTTTGACCTATATAATTACACAAAACTTTTGAGGAACATATTTTAGTGGGTAGGCAACAATTTCGAGTTAGTCAGAGAGGGGATAAGGGAAATGAAGAGATGTTGAAATGACCTAAAATATTTAAAAATCAGTGTTATTTTAGGCATTTTTGACAGATTTTGTCACTGTGGTGCATTAACTTTTCAGCTCAGAAAACCACAAAATGCATAAAAAGCCTACCTCAGAGAATAATTTTGAATTCGACAATGAAGACTTTTAGACCATTTTTTACCCTCAAAAACTAGAATTGAAGTTGTAATCAGTATCAGAATTTCAAGTCGTATAAATATTTTTGTTACCGACTGTAGGTAAAACTGCATTACAAAGGCGGATCAGGAGGGGAAGGTCGTAAACCTTACAGATATGAACAAAATTTTGCTAGCAGGCACACGACGTGTAAATGACGGTACCTAGTAGGTGCTGGGTATAGTTAGGTAGGCATTACATGTGCATGTATTTGTATACCAAATATACCAAAGTTCGAAGGTAGTGGCGCGGCGTGGGGTTCCTGTTCATCCATACCTACCTACTTTCGAAAATGTATACTAGTTTGGTAGCATCGTACTTGTACTATACAACAGTAACACTCACACACATGACAATATTTGGAAATGCTCCAAACGCGTTCGGCGTTAGAAGTTTTTAAGCCTTTGCACATTCCGCTGACGAGCTACTGTACTTTATTGGCTCTGGCAAGTTAACAAATTAAATCCACTTCTCAGTCGCCTTGCCTTGGTTTGGCTTGGCTTGCAGGGTGTGTTGTGAATGCTGCGCTGCGTCAGCGGGTGATGCGTGTTAGTTGTGTATACCGTATGGTACCATTGGCAAACCTATCTGCCCTAAGAGTAGGTAAATTAAATAAGCAAGACAATCTCAGGTTATACTGGACTGCTTCAAAGTGCATTCGATATCCTATAAATAGTCGGGGAGCCCCCATAAGGATCTATTGCACCCCCCCCCCCGTTCGATCTTCCGGGACAATTTTTTCTTAAAGGAGGAGTCCTGAGGAATATTTTTAGCTCTTATCCTAAAAAAATGGCCCTAATTACAAAATGGCGGCCATTTTGATTGACAGGTCATGAGGTCAGCCGAAATCGCAGATTTTACGTTCCAAAATAAGACTTGCATAATATTTTTTAAACTATACCAAGGTAGATCGAAAGATCAGACAAAAATTTATCACCGGTCAAAATTTCAAGCGCTAAAGTGCCTTTTTCGATTTCTGGTGAATTTTTGAAAATCAAATTTAGGCCAAAAATGAGGGGAAAAATCATTAAATTTACCAAATTGACCAAGAAAGCAGAAATTTAGGATATATCCTATTTTCGACATGCCAAATCGATTGGAAACTGTTTCAAACGGTTTTGAGCAGTTTTTGGAGCCTTCGGCAGATTTTTGACTCGAAATTCCCACAAAATTTCATCAAATGTAGTTGGGAAGCCGAAATTTATTCTGCAAACTAATTTCGATAACGCTACGAAGTCAACTGCAGGTAAATTTCAAGTCGTTCTGGAGCCTCCAACGACTTTTTGAAAATTGCTGGAGCCTCTAGTACATTTTTGAAATTCGAAATTCCCACAAAATTTCATCAAATGGAGTTGGAAAGCCGATTCCTCAAAATTTCATCAAACTGGGATGGAAAGCTGAAATTTACTCTGCAATGCAATTCAATTTTAACATCATCTGAAGATGACTTCAGGTTGGTTCAAGTTATTTTGGAAAACATCCAGCGAGTTTTTGAAAATTACTGGAGTCTCCACCAGATTTTTGAAATTTGAAATTCCCACAACATTTTATCAAATGGAGTTATGCAAGTTGAAATTTACTTTGCAAACTAATTTCAATATGATAAGTATGAAGTCGACTGCATGGTGCTTTCAAATGGTTTTGAAACTTCCAGCTACTTTTTGGAAATTTTGATTTTCAAAAAAACGCCATGCAACCTTCCAAAACGTCGCTAGAGGCTCCAAGACGACTTGAAACCCACCTGCAGTCGACTTCGTAGTGTATTGAAATTAGTTTGCAGAATGAATTTCGGCTTTTCATATCCATTTGATGAAATTTTGGGAAATTTTAAGTTTCAAAAATCTGTTGGAGCCTCCAAAACTAGGTACTCAATACGGTTTGAAATAGTTTCCAATCGATTTGGAATGTCAAAAATAGGATATTTTATTACTTCGTTCATAACTAATCAGAAAATGGATTATTGATGAAAAAAGAAATTTTCAACGACGTTAAGTGTATCAAACGTCACAATATATAAACTATAAAAAAATACAAAATAAATTAAGTTAAAAAGCAGCCTTCGTTGCAGGTAAAAATATCACTTCTATAAACAAGATCACAAAAATTTTCGCAAATCCACGTCAAATACATAGATGATTAGGTATGTAAAATTTAATAAAAATTGAAACGTTCAAATACTTCATATGCTTGCCCTTAGCTTTAATAAGAGCTTTCAAACGGTTCGGCATCGAGTCGACTAATTTTTTCAAGTATTCGAGCGGAATTTTTTTCCCAAATACAAATATGTAGGTACTTAGCTCTCAAATTTTAACTATTTTTTTAATAACTCTACAAACAGTTTCAAATGAAATTGTTTTTGACATCAGTTCTGAAGTGATTTTTGGTGCACCTATTTTTGGAGTTTTTGCAATTGTTCGCGCAATGAACCTCTCGTCTTGAATCGAAAGAATCTGTGGTCTTCCCGTTTGCAAAATAAAGTCAATTCTATCTTTCTTTTTCGAACCGATTTTGCATGATTGAAAATGAATAACTGGCGCATATCAAACGAATTATTGCACGATTTTCAACGCATTTTGAAAACACCGGCGACTATTGAATCACGCGTTCGATGATTTCGATCTTTAGGATGTGAAAAACTTTGTTACTTTTTCGCATTTTTTTTTTTACATGATATGTACTACGGGTATTAAAGATGCATAATCCTGTGGAATTTCTTTCACCAAAAAACATTTGCTGACTAGTGATGCATATTTGTGTTCGGGTTGAAAATGGGCTTAATCGATACTTTAGACCCGAAAACGAAAAACTGAGTGTGGTTTTTCAATTTGAGTTGTTTTTGTGGTCAGGAGAGACTGTCAAGGTTGCTAAAATGGCATTTTTGCCCTCTACTCTGTTTCCTGTTTTAGGGTCTAAACTAAAATCATAATATAGCCCATTTTCAACCCAAACACCAAAAATAAAAAGTCAGAAAAAGTTGCCTAGTGTTATTTTCCACTGTGTGTACAAAAATTGTTGCTGCTCCGTCTTCGTTAGCAATTTACTCCCCCCCCCTCCCTTCTGATTTTTTAGTAAACCATGAAAATTATAAGAATGCAAATTTTTATCATTGAATATAATAAATATGTGAAACATAGCTTTATTTTAAAAATATACTTAAGTGAAACAACAAAAAATATTTTTGGTGTTAAAATTGAAAATAGGTACGTATTTAGTTACAGTGGTGAAATAACAATACATATTTTTATTATTACAGTGGAGTCTCGATAACTCAAACTCCGTTAACTCGAAAACTCCGATAACTCGAAGCAAAGTCTGTTTCCCTTCAACTCTCCATAAGACTCAATGTAAAATTAACTTCTTTACCTCGAAGTAAAAAGTCCAAAAACTCCGATAACTCGAAGTAAAATTTTTGAAAAAGACAAGAAAAAACTTCTGTAAGTCGAACAATGCCAACGTTTTGCCTCTATAACTCGAATTTCTAGTTGAAAACACTTGTAAATTCGAATCTCATTGATACAAAACTCTTTCAAATTCACATATTGGCCATCTTCAATGGTACCTATTGTACAATCTTATTTCATACTTTACTCATACATTGGTATAATACGTGTTTCCATTTCATTCTGGTAAAAAAAACACTCATCTAATTCAAAACTTCGCTTACTCGAAATATACCAAAAATTAACCTCTATAACTCGAACTCCAATAACTCGAAAACTCCGATAACTCGAAGTCAACTCCTTCTCCCTTCAGCTTCGAGTTATCGAGACTCCACTGTAAATTGGTTTTCTTCTTGTTTTAAGACTAATATGACTTGAAATATAATTATAATAATAACAAGACGATCATTTTTCACTATTTAATCGGATAAACCTATATACAACTTATACTAACTAAGTAACTGGATAGTTTGTATACTAAAAACGAGGTATACATCGAATTATAATAATCAACTGGATATAACAGTTCTCCCCTACCCAAAATAATCATTCAGGTATTTAGGAGGATGGCGATCTCTAATCGGGCGCGGCGATATTACTGTTGGAGCCGAAGGACCCGGTGTATTCGAAGTTGGTGTATCCACCGACGACTGGCAACTGGAGAATATTCGTTAGGCACAATGTAAATTTTATCCAGGACTGATTTGCCTTTATATGATATATTCACGATTGCGTAACCATAGGGAGGAAATACATCCTGTGTATACGATCGTAGATGGATATCAGGTGGCTTCAGGGAGATGCCAAGTTTCATTACATCAAAAGTGTCCTTTGGTAACAGCATAAATTTACTACCAGAATCCACCTTGAACATAACTGGTTGGTTTTTGACAAGAATATTTGTAAAATAGCAGTCATCTTCATCGGAAGGTGGGTTGGCATTGTTCTGGCGGATATCAACAATTTTGTGTATTGAAAATTCACCTACTGGAGTTGAATCGATAACATTGGTAGCTGTAGGTTTCCTATTTCGATATCCCGTTGAAAACGTTGAAATGCTTGCTTTCACTATGTGACCTGCTTTCTTACAACTTGAACAGTTCACTTTCGATCTCTGAATAGGGCACTTGGCGATCAAATGGTTATCTTTACAACATTGTAAACAAATACCGTCGAGTCCCAGTTCGTTGCAATCAATCTTCAATTTCGAATTTGAATGTTTATTTTGATACTGGTTCTGGTTATCATTCTGAGGATTGTCTTTCTTCTTATTCTGACAATTACCGAATTTACTGGGTTTTAGTTGATTAACTTCAGAATGAATCAATGAATTATTCATTGAAGAATCAGGAACAGGTGTTTTCGAAATTTGATTAGAATCTGTTTTGGCTACCTCTAAAGCTGGGAGGTGTAGGCATATGCGCTACAACTTCAGCCCTTTTTGAGAACAGGACTTTTCTGTACCCATTACTATATATTCATATATGTATTCTGATTTGTCTAGAAAACAAAATAAAGCCGAGAAAGATGATGAGTGTTTGTATCGAACTTGTAGTCGTCAGATTGCAACAAAGCGGCTCGGATATCGTTGTCTTTAACACCACAAATCAATTGCATAACATCGGCAATTGATTTTTTTGCATGCTTCACATTCGAATTCACAATCGTTTAAACCACGTTTTAATACAGCTACAAACTCACCGATGCTTTGATTATCAGCCTGGGATTTTGATAGGAACTGGTGTTGTGCTACTAATTGATTCTGCTTCAGAGATAAATGTTCTTCGATAAGCTTTACCAACTTATCATATTGATTTCAGCAATCTTTTTAGGAGCAGCAAGCGATGATATAATGTTGAACTGTATAACACCAATTGAGTTGAGCAGTAATTTTGCACAGATGGCTTATCAGCAGCAACTTTCTTTCTATCAATGTAGATTTCAAAACGCTGTTTATAACTTTGGAAAGATTCCTTTGCTGGATTAAATTCATCGAAGTTGGGAATGGTGGCTCTGGACTGTGTTTGTGATGATTCACTATCAGTATTTTGTTCTGGAGTACGTGTGAAGATAGTAGTGAGGATTTGTTGCTGTACTGCCATAAATTGTTGGAACTAGTTGGAAATGTGCTGGAGGTATGAACGAATCGAATATAGATAGTTTCCAATGCGCACTTGAAATTAAATAATGCGGAACTGATTTATCACACATTTCATTATAATAATTATTACTTTATTTACACTCATCGACAATTAATATGACTTGAAATATAATTATAATAATAACAAGACGATCATTTTTCACTACTTATACTAACTGGATATAACAAAGACCTACAAATTTTTCTACAATACCTTCAAATCACAGATTTTCTACAACATCTGACTCAATCACTGTAGCTGATAAATACGTTAACTTTTCTTGACTCAATGGCGATTGAGTATAACTTTTTACTTTTTTAAGAACTGAAAAACTTCGTTCTCAACTAGCATTGGAGACTGGTAGGGTTACAAAGATTTTTAAAGCCACATAAATGTTTGGGTTTGGGAAAACTACCACTAAATTTTTTGTTATTTCTTTCAATACTTCACATGGGCTTGAGAATTTGTTTCCTTTCACCTACTCCTTGAACCGGAAACACTCCTCAGTTAACTCAGAATTTAGACTATTCAGATCCATTTCAATAAAAGATTTTCGGCTCCTTTCGTAAACTGAAAAGAACCGTGGCGCCGGTGTATCAAAATAGAATAAGTGTGCAGGAGAGGCAGATTATTTTGAAGAAATTTTTGAAACCCAACCTTTCGTTAGGTAGTTTGCGTCGTAGCTTGAGTAGGTACTTGCTCATAGTGGTACGTTATAATGCTACCTAATTTGCGGTAAGTATGTTTATTTTTTGCATTTCTTTTTGAAACACCCTGCAAGACGCCTCGACAACTCGACCGCGTGATTGATGATGTTGATGGGTATTAGGTCTCTTCCAAGATCGCTATTTGTTTTACCTGATTACACACTGGACGAGATACCTACAGAAACGTAGTAGATACATCTACGTTTTATGTATTTTTCGCAAAATTGTCGTCGCAGCGTGGCACGAAAATGTTAATGAAGCTGCTTTTTTACTGGTGGTTTTATCGCGACATCTTTGTCCGCCGCACCGCTCCCTCCCTTGCTGGTAATTAGGTTCAATAAAGACATCCGAGCTTAATGTTTTTCTTTCTTTTCTTTCACGTTGGTTGGTACTTTTCAGCCTCGGTCCTTTTGTGTACCCACTACTGGTAAGCACAAAGCACAACGCGCCATGACGCTGAAACGCTGAATCAATAAATCACTGCGAAGCGAGTTATGTAGTCCGGCGACCTACACCTACTCTCTACACTAGATAGTATAGATACATTGTTATAGAAATTGGCAAAGGCAGCTAAAATGCGAATGCGGATGCTGATGCCGATGTTCTCGTACATTTACGGTCAATGGGCAACGAGCGGAGGTTGTTGGGGCACCAAAATATGTACCTACATATAAGCGCTGTAAGAGTACAATTATGCAGGATTCGATGTTAGTATTTCGACAACTCGCGTCATTATCTCAACATTTCAACTTGTTGACTTGCCCAAAAACTCTCGAACATTTTGCCGTTTCGAGAGCTCGCGCTGACATAGGTAGCTAGCGTACGATTGCTAGTACGTCAAGTAGGTACGTAAACGTGAACGTATTCTTACAACCACGTTTCCATGACGACGACGCCAAGCGTGCGTATTTTTTCTCGATAATTCTGTTTTCCTCCTCTACTTTTCACTCATCTCCACTCATCTTTATCTCATCTCATCTCATTTCTTCTCACCGCCAACAAACGCACGTAGGTAGGTAAATATTACGACGCTATAGCAATATCATTACCATACACAAAGTAGGTACCTACTGCAGCAATATTGTTTGTAAACAATAACTACATATTGCCAGTGTACTTTACATAGACCTACTGGGAGCCTTTTTTTCGTCGAGTTCCCCCATTCCAATCTTGCTAAGACATAAAAATACTTGTGAAAGGTACGAAATACCGATTAACGTGAAATGCGATTGCCAATAGGTATTTACTTCCTCTCAGTCACTCTCGGTCGGGATTTGCAGAACGTCGTCGATGGCAAGTTTTATGCCTCATTTGCGTCTTTTTTTTTAAAAAAGTGAAATTTTTACATCATTGGATCCACCTTAGTGAGACGAATCTAATGATGCAATAATGTCAAACAAATAACAATAAAATTACAGAATAACACAACGTAAATTCAAAACTATAAGAAAATGTATGTACTTCTCCGTCAGTGTACCACGATGAGCTTACGTTAGTACGAATGATCCTGTTCCGTGTTATTATGAATATTTACAAAACATCTTCCTTCACCCAGTGCACTACTGTGATTTTGCATTTAAGGATTCTTTAACGAAAGTTTTTGATCAAGCATGGAATTCATTTTCGAAGTCTGATTAACTTTTTGTTTTCGTCTTTGATTCAAATCGTTGCTGCTTTGTAATCCTTTTATTTGCAGGCTCTACATTGGTGGTACTCGTATCAATAGCTTTTCTTTTCTTTTTTCCAAAAATTTCCAACGCAGAATCAATTTTTTTGGTCAAATGAAAATATTCTTCCGGAGTGAAGTCATTTTGCGAGAGAAAACCGAGTAACGTTTCCGTTTTTTGAATAAGGTTACGTTTAGATACGAGTATAGATGACATTCCGAGCATTTGACAGAAAATACTTTTTTTTTTCAACTTCGTCATCTTGAACCTTTGATTTTGAAGGCACACAAGTACTATTTCTTTCATGTCTAAGTAATTTGATTGGAGGACTCGTTGAAAGAATTATTACTGTTACTTTACAATCCAAGTTTACAATCTACATTCTACATAATTACTTATAGTTAGACAAAATTACAGGAATACTGGCAAAATAGAGACTAGAAAAACAACAACGTAATGAAACCATGTAATGAAACGGAGCGTTTTCATTAGTGGCTCATTTGTGCTCCAGATCGTCTTGTCTCGAGGAGTGAAATTCGAAGTTATTTGAAATTTCAACTTGTAAAAATGCAAGCAGAGAAGACGGAGTGCGAACGCAGTAAAATTTCGTCCCAATTTAAATTCGTCGAAATATTGCCAAACAGAATGACACGACACTTACACGAGTAGAATTAGATTCTAAGAAAATTTATAGGGCGAAATTTATAACAGAGAAAATTAGCATTTATTCATACAATCTCTGTACGTACAATTCATACATGAATGAAAAAATTTCATAGTTTCCTGTTCACGTGGAAATTTTCGAAATTTGCAGGAATCACTGTAGTTGTATATCTAGTCTAAAACCAACCCCCCCCCCCGCAGTCCGAATTTTACCGTTTCAAGCCATTCTGAAGCCTCTATAGGAAATTCATCCACACCTTCTGGAAAAATTTAAAATTCTGGAGGAATTGAATATCGCGCTGAAGGCTCCAGAATGGCTCGAAACGGTGAAATTCGGATTTGGCGGGAGGGAGGGAGGGAGGGAGGGAGGGAGGGGTAAAATTACAAAGTAAAATTAGCTTCAGGACTAATTTCTATAATTTTTGCCGATCAAGTACGTTTTCCCCCTTATCATAAATTACTGAAAATGGCCAATTTTAAATTGATAAAAAATGTACATATGTGGGCGGTTGAAACTATCATGGGGTTTCAGACAAAGACGTTTATTTCTAAAGTGGACCCCTTGAGTAGTTCCTAATGCTCTAGAAATCGAATTTGGATAGCATTTTTGCGACCCAAAAAATTCAGTTTGCTTTTAGCTGCAGATATGGGTCTAAAATGCTAGAAAAATCGTAGGTACCTATTTTAGATTTTCGCAGTTGCACAATATTGGGGATGAGACCTAAAAATCCCCAATTTTCAAAATGACTTCGACGAAAAAAATTTTTTTAAGGGTAGTTCTAAGTGCTTCCCTCATTCCGAAATATATCGACTTGGGCTTGCTATAGTTGCACAATAGAGCGCTAGTGCCCCTTAAGTGTGATTTTTGGGAAAATTTAGCTCAAAAAATAGTTACAAAGTCGTCATCAAATCGGCTACGCAAAAAAAAAAAATTATATCTGTAACGTGAAGGAGTTCGTTTCACGCCCATTGAGACGAAGTTTGCGAAAAACGGCTTGCACAATAGTGAGCAATTGAATTTCGAAGTCGCCCCCTCCAATTTCGAGTAAAAATAAACTGTTTTGGAATTATTCAAAAGTGATGTTGTGACCTATCAAAATAGGTTGAAATTTCGCGAGGAATACAAATATTTCCACGAAAAAGTTTTTTGAGCATTTTGAAGAGTTTTGAGCCTCAAAATTGGGCCATGAGCTTTAAAATTTTCAAAAAAGGTTTTCCTCCCCTCTCGCCCCATTTCGAGTAGAAATGAACGGTTGTAGAATTATTCAAAAGTGATGTTGCGACCAATCAAAATAGGTTGAAATTTCGCGAGGAATACAAATATCTCCACGAAAAAGTTTTTTAAGCATTTTGAAGAGTTTCAAGCCTCAAAATTGAGCCATGAGCTTTGAAATTTTCAAAAAAGTATAATATGACATATCAAAATAGATTGAAATTTTGCGAGAAATTCAAATATTTCTACCAGAATGCTTTTTCGGCATTTTTGAAAAATTTTGAGCTCATAATTAGGTCATGATTTTCGGAATTCTTGAAAAGTGTGAGGCGACATATTGAAATACATAGGTTGAAATTTTGTGATGAACTCGCATATTCCTCTGAAAATGTTTATTGAGCATTTTGAAGAATTTCGACCTTGAAATTGGGTCATAACTTTTGGGATTTTAGTAATGTGTAATGCGACCTAGGTATCAAAATGATTTAAAATTTTGCGAGAAAATCAAATTTTTCCTCAAGCATATTGTTTGACCATTTTTGAAGAAAAGTTTTCATGGCGGTGTTGAATGATTGCTGAAATTAAGAACCATTTTGATTGGTAGCGTGATATCTTTTTTGGAAATCTCCTAGATTATTATCCTATTTTATGCTCAGAAATCTTCAAAAATTCTCAAAAAACATGTTAGTGGAAAAGTTTGTGTTTCTCGCAAAATTTCAAACTATTTTGATGTGTTGCATAACACTTTTTCAAAAATCCCAAAAATCTTGATTCAATTTTGAGACTTAAAATTTGTTTTAAAATTTTCAAAAAACATTTCCGTGGAAATATTTGATTTTCTCGAGAAATTTTACCTTATTTTGATATGTCATGTTAGTTACATTTTTTCGGAAATCTAAAAAATATATTTTTTGGCATTTTGGACCCATACTTATCAATTAAAAGCCAGCTCAATTTTTTGGGTCGCAAAATGCAAACCAACTTGACACTTTCTACCGATTGGACTGTAGACTAATGGGGAGGGGTGATGAAATTTTTACATGGAAATGAACGAATAGAAGTGAAAAAAATCACTGCTCTCCGACATTTATACCAGAGATGAGAAACATCCCATTTACTACTACGTGTTGATAGCGTTCGCCTGCAGCAATGATGACTAATTTCAAACAGTAACAATAAGTAGGTGGAGAAAAAATGAATGAACAAAAACCAGAGAAAATGAACTGCACCTCGAAACAAATGACAAAAAGAAATACTCAAACTGCAAAGTACTATACCTACGTAGGTATAATATGCGTTATAAATGGAAACTGAACCCGCCACGCCGCGTCATCACGCCGCCGCCGAACGCATAGAAATTACGTATTCTAAAATGTTACTTCAACTTGACATCTGTCAACTATATACGTTGTATGTACTATACCCATAATCTATTTAAGTTTGCGAAAAATAGTCTCGACGCGACGCCGACGGAAGAAAAGCACGAGAAAATGTCACATTTCAAAATGTTTTAACAGTTGCCATTTCCATTTGCCGGGTTGACAGATTTTGAAATGAAAACGAAGCTTTTTTTTCACTGTGAAGCTCGGGTGCGGCGCGGCGTGTTGTCATCCTCGTCGTGCTCAAAAGTTTGCAAAATTGATACCGAGCGACCCTCCCCCCTCTTCCTGCCTTACGACGCGGCGTAAAACTCACAACGAGCAAAGTGAAGGCGAAAGCGAATCATCCAAATTACCAAACTGTCCAAGTTGGCTTTTTTAACTCAAATTTTTATTGTTAACTACTTAATAAATGAAAAAAAGTATGAATTTTGACGATTTTACTTAAATACGAGTGCGAAATGTGGTAATCGGGGTATTTTAACCTGCTTAACACGAATCCGGCGTTAGTTTTTTGTAAATGGAGTTTTTAATGGTGGAAAAGTGCGATGAAACTCGAATAGTAATTCTTGAGAGGGTGACCGAAGGACTGTCTGTTTTACTACCCAAAAATGGCTATGGAAATAACCCCTCTTTGGGGACCTCTGGCTCAGCTTCCTGAACTACTGAAGGGCTTTAAAAAAATTTTCTGGTATAGGTAATCGCAGAAACGTACTCACTACATAGCTTGAACTTATTTCATGCCCAATTTACCAGTAAAAAGTACTACCTCAAAAGAATGATAATGAACTAAAACAAAAAAAAAAAAAAATAGAACGAAAAACAAAAGAAAAGGAAAACAAACAAACAAATGGATTAAAAACTGACCTTTCTTTTTGCTTCCGAACATAGACATAGCGATGTTCACGAAGGTATGAACCTGAACGGAATGTCTCCTGGCATTATACTCGTAAAGTTGGTTTCTTCTTTTAAAATCATTTAATCACTATAGGTAGGATCGGAAAGCTAAGTAATTTTTTAAATGCGCTGATAAGCATTAATGGCGACGGGCATTCCTGTAAAATATTTCGTCATTTTTAATAAGCAAGCTGATTAATACACGCAATGTACATTATTTATACATATCTATCTACTAATAAAAATTATACGTACGTTATACATACATTTACATAGGTAGGTATAGGTACCTACTTATTCCTACTTATTTAAACAAGCGCCAGAAGCAAAATAATGCAGTATGCGGTAGTCGTAGGAAGGAAGGCGAGGGTGGTGGTAAAGGTGTACTTGTACGTGATGTGATTGTGTAGGTAGGTACCTTACCTACTTGACGTGATTTTTTTGGCATTTTTTACCCTTTTTCACTCCTTTAAGCTCCTTGACTCTTCAAAAATCGTGAGGGAACAATTTCTCTTGCCATATTCTGTTAAATCAAATTCATAGACAACCCAAACCGCAAAGTTGATCAAAATAAACCTGCATACTTGACAGAGTTATTGAGTTATTGAATTTTAAGGTTGCATACTCGTAAATTGTATATTATGGGCAGGCCTTTTTTGTATTTCCTTCCTTGGGGGGGGGGGAGCTAAATTGAGTTGCAAGTCCCTAATTTTCATCCCCCCCCACACACAGTGTTTTGAGAAAAAATTCAAAGTACCTAAATTATTTTTTTATCGTTTAAAAAAATATTTTTGAAAATATAGTGAGCATTTAGAAAAAAAAATGATCACCTTTTTCTGATCCTCAAGCAATAATGTTCCATAATTCAAAAAAAATTTTAAATGTGGCAACCTTGATAGGTTTTGTATTTGGATAATTTTGACTTTGAAAAAAATTCGAAACTTGAAAAAAAAGTTACCAAAATTTATTCTTTTTCATAAAAAAAATTCTTTCATCTTTTCAGTTTATACGGATTTTTTTTGGAATTTCAAATTTTTTTTGGGGGGGGGGGGACTGCCATGCTTCCCACAAAAAGCCCTGATTATGGGTACTACAGCCATTATTCAAACTTCAACTTCATGACTTTTTTGTCAAAAGTTGTTGTGGTCATGTAACCTTTAAAAACGAGTAGAAATTCCAACCTCGACTTCCTTCCAACCTCCTCTCCTTCCCACCACACTCGGGCCCCCTTAAATTCCTTCCTTTCAGATAGACATTGTGATCTATCAAAATGAGTTAGAATTTCGCGCTGAATTTAAAAATGGCGATCATTCCCCTCCAACCGCCCTTCCTTCTCAGATCGAATTTGGACCCTCGAAATAATTCATTGTTTCCTTTTTGATGATTGAATAGCGAATCAAAATGGGCCAGAATTTCGTTTTCTTGGAATTTTTTCAATCTAGAATAGAGACTCTTCATTAGTCGTTCATGGAAATCCTCAGATCTTCTTACCGTAAAAGATGGATGCATTTTCCAAATTGATAATGATAACAGTAGATTATTATTTTTTTTGTCGAAAATTAAGGGTAAAAAACGACAACAAAAATTGACCAATGCGAGAAGGAAAAGGAGTAAGAAAAGGCCAGTTTTTGGTATTTTCAAAGGACTTTTTATGTGATAGGAATTCTGGTAAAATGACATGTTGCATATCTTAGGCAGGTGTACCAACATTTAATTCATGCCAACATGCACATTGAACATTTAAAAATGAGATTTCTTAGGACTTGAATTACTTTAGGCACCAAAAACTGTAAAACCTCGTGTTCGAAAAAAATGTGGGTTATTCGGTCCTGCTTCTACACTGTCGAAGTGTCGATATTATTTTTTTTCTATTTCAGGTTGAGAGAAGTTGTCCAAAAGTACAGAAAAATTTGCTTTCAAATGACCAAGACTTTCACTTGTGTGTAGCAACCTTTCAGGCTTGAGAAAACTTGTATTACAAGAGATGGACATTTTCAATAACAATTGTAAAGAGAGGTGATATATCTTACCACGAAGACTAAAAATCTTTTCAGCTTCTTAACTGCGTTTTCTCTGGTTAGCAGTCTGTGTTGTCATTTATTTGGCATAATGAGAGGCAGAATTGAGGACCAACTTCCTTTTCTGCATTTCAAAATCCTCGCTCGGAGCCAAATCTCCATTATAGATCAGTTACGCTTTTTATTATAGAAGAAACATTGCTATTTTCATGCGTTATTGCCGAATAGTGTTTCATTGTATCCTAAAATTTACGATTTATAATGCTTCAAAATTGCAAAAATTCGACAATTTGTAGAAAAATTGAATAATTGTAGTATACATACAACCGTTAGGAACGTAAATTTGAGGGGTTTTTTATATGTATTCTTTGTATTGCATCAAAATCCGAGTAAGTAGAGCTGCTGTGAGCCTCATTTAAGAAATTTATTTCAAATACGGAGTATATTTGAGCACATAAAAGTTTTCTTTTGTCAATTTTACGTTCACCACTGCGATAAAAAATTCTTTACAAAATTCTGCCGAAAGGTTCATTCTTCATCTACATATTCTGGGTAGTAGGTACTTAAATTTTACATCCAATACTTTTGGATATCGATTTTTCCCCTCGTAAAACACGCGTTTTTTTAGCTATACCAGGAGGGGGTGAGGTGGGAAGCGGATTTTTGAGTGGAACATTTTTTTCAGAGGTACCAAACAATAATCCATCATAATTTCCCAAATCTAGGAACAGGGACATTTCACCTATCTTACCTAATAGGAATACCCTTTCGTTGAAAAAGAAGATAGAAAGAAAGGAAGGAAGGAAGAAAAAAAAAGAAAAAAACAACAGGAGCAACGTTAGTATCCACATCCAATCAACGTATCATTTATCAAAACAGCTAAAAGCAACGGGCACGTGTGTGATTGCGTAATGTAACATGTACAGTATAACGTCCAAGTAGGTATGGCATGGCATGGCTCACTACATACAAATACTTCATACTTCATACACAATAAACATAGCTGCCATCAGATTCACCGACTCGTGAGCTTTATTCGCGATAGCGCAACATTAATCATATCAGTAGAGATAGGTGCTAGTACTGGGTAGGTAAAGGTATAGGTAATACGTATAGTATCCTCGTATCACACACTATCACAGCCTTTAGCCATTAGCTAGCTATACACACACAGCACACAGTATACGGTACTCACACATGCACATAGGTAATCGTGTTCATCGGTGAGGGTGTGTATAATATGTAGCTTTTACTGCGTATTTGCGAACGTGCTTTTTTGTGACGTCTTTGGCCATATTTTTCAGTACGACCCGCGATCACGAGGTCATTTTCTTTAGCTAGGTATTTGTCAAAAATCTCCGCACTTCCGTACCGCTATTATTGGTTTACAGAGTTGCTTTGCATTTTTGTCCCCCAAAACAAAAAGTTCAGTTCATTTCTGGTAGATATGGGTATTTGGGTAATGCCAGAATAAAGGTATTTTAGATTTTTGCAGTCGCACAATTGGGGATGGGGCCTAAAAATCCCCAACTTTCAAAACGGCTTCGACGTAAAAAAAAATCATATCTACATCATAAAGGAGTTCGTTCCGAATCCATTGAATTAAAGTTCTGGAAAAACGGCTTATCCAATAGGGAGCAGTTGCATTTTGAAGTCGCATCCCCTCCAATTTCAAGTGGAAATTAACGGTTGTAGGATGATTCAAAAGTGATGTTGCGACCTATCAAAATAAGTTGAAATTTCGCGAGAAATTTAAATATTTCCTCGAAAATATTTTTTGAGCTCAAGATTGGGTCATGATTTTAGGGATTTTTGAAATAGATGTAATTCGACCTATCAAAATAGGTTAAAACTTCACGAGAAAATTACACTTTTCCACAAACGTGTCATTTTAGAATTCTCGAAGAATTTTGTTATCAAAATTCGGCCACGACTGTGGGATTTTGGAAAAAGTTCTCTGCAACTTATCGAAATAGGTCAACATTTTGAAAAAAAATCAAAGATTTCCACGAAACTGTTTCTTGAACTGTCTCAGAAAATTTTGTGTCCAAAAACGGGTCACGATGTTTGAGGTTTTGGAATTAGTGTTATGTAGTACTCTTATCAAAATAGGTTAAAATTTCACGAAAAAATTACACTTTTCCACAAGCAATTTTAGCATTTTTGAAGCATTCTGAGCCCAAAATTCGTGAATAATTTCGGTGATTTCTGATAAAGACGTCATGCAACTAATAAAATAGTTATCTATAAATTTCAACCGAAACTCGAAAAACGCAACACATGAAATCTTTTTTGAGCACTTTTGAAAAATGTTGAGCCTAAAATCAAGTCAATTTTTCGAATAGTATTTATGAAAAAGTGTCATGCGATGTATCGAAATGTGTCAAATGAAGAGAAAGTCCAGTGCTGTAATCCAAGCCGATTTTTTTTCAACATCTCTTAAGAATTTATAAGAGAAGAAATCGTTGAAGATTATTACTCATTAACTTTTTAAATTGAGAAATTATGTATATTTTGCATATTTTTTATATTTTTCAGAATCATTTCGTTCAAACTGAATTTCACTTTTTTTGCTTCAATTTTTTCTTGCCTTCACTAAAATGAAAGAATTGCCGTAAAGCAAGAATTAGCGCTTCTTAAAAAATTTTGTCAAAAATTACGATCATTTGACCATTTTTTCAAAAAACTACTTCCTGAGAATTTTGAAGAATAAACATCACAATTTTTCGCCAACTCGCCAAAAAGTGGCACTCTTTGACAATTTTGACAAAAAAAAATGAAATGTTGTGACAATTTTGGCAAAAATTCGCCTTTTTTGACAACTTGACCAAAAATGGAAATCTTTTTGACAGTTGTGACGAAAATGTGCACTTCTAGTTTTGCTAAAAAAAAATGGCCTTTGACCCCCTTTCCAAAAATCGACTTTTTTTGCCTTTGGCAAATTTGGTGAAAAAAAAGAACTTTAGAAGCAAGTTTGCAAAAACCAGATTTTTGTTTGGAAATTTTGGAATAAAAAGAGGACTTTTTAAACAGATGAAGCTAAAATAAATTCTTTTTGGATGTTTGGCGTGTGGGGAGGGGGGGTGAGGCAAAAATTATGGAGTTACTATACTTTTAAGAATTAGCGTGACTCCCTCACTCCCTCCCCCCCAACAAAAACCCAAGTGACAAAAATAGGCTTCAAGAATATGAAATTATCATTCGTTTACTAGAACAGGTTGTCTAATAGTCATGAAAGTCATGAAAAGTCATGAAGAAGTCATGAATTTTGCTCGAAACACGCTTGAGAATTTTTTTAAAAGCCCATAAAATGAAAAAAAATAAGAAGATGAAAAATTAATTGTTCAAAAAATTAAAAAAATGAAAAAACTGAAATACGTAATTTTTGAAATGTAGAAAATGACAACCCTGTTCGACGAGTAAATAAGCTATTTACCCATCAGGTCCTTCAGATCCAGAAGTTCAGGAAAAGTTTGTCTTTTTGCCTACGAGCTCTTCTTTTCAAAATAGTGAGTAAAAAGTCCTTTTTGTTCGAAGGTCCTTCTTTTTTTTGAATTTTTAAATTATTCTGTTATTTTATCAAAATCGAGCAAAAAATGAAAACTCAATTTTTCGAAATTTTTATTTCCATTGTTTGATGTATGTACTTGAGTATTTTCTTGATTATTTTTTTGTTTCTTTTCAAAATTATAAATTTTCAAAACTGTTTTTTTGACAAATTCATCTAAATACAGGGAGGATCAGTCCCTCAAAAATGCCATTTTCGGCTATTTACTGAGTTTGAGACACGTGACAATTAAACGAAAAATAGACTATTAACGTCGATGAATGGAAATGTACTGGCATTCAAGTTATTATTTGGGTGAGATGGGGGGGGGGGGTATTTTCATGCGGTGAAAATGTGAAAAATATGTCATAAAAAAGTCATGATTTTTTGTGTGGGAGTTTTGTTAAATACATAGGTAGGTACCCTGTGGAAAAATTAAAGATAAATTCACCTCTAAGCCAACTCCTTGAGTAAATACTTATGAATATGGCTCTAAAACTGATTTTAAATTCTGAATTCAACATGTCACATATAGGTTCGGAGACTCATATTACAACATTTTAAGTAGAGGGGGGGGGGGGGGTAGCCGAGGTACTCAAAAAACTACGTTTCTTTTTCAAAAATGAATTTACTTTGAACACACCTGGCGCAGCTTCTTGAAAGGCTAGGGTGCTCGCATTTTCCCGGAGCATGTTCTTTTTTTTTCGATCTACCTTAATGTACTTATGATAAATGTGGACATGAGAAGGTGTACCTACGTTTAGGTGCAAAGAAACTACTCCTCAGTTCAGTTGAAAAGCTCGCGTAAATTATGAACGAATATGCTTTGTGCAGTGTGTAATCTTGTTATTCACACTGTCCAGCGTGTAAATGTTGCGAAAAAATTTGCAAACTTACGAAAAGACATAAGCGTAATTGAAACAAACAAGCACTTATTAGTCAGGCAGGCAGGAAGGTAGGTAAATGGATAGAGTTACCTTTGATGAACATCGATGAAGCTACTAGTATTGTTGCTCAATTCCCTCGAAATCAAAACAACGCATATATTCCTTGAGAAAATCATACCATAGTTGTCGTGTTCTCGCTTTCGCTACTACCTGTACCTACGAATACACAGACGTACCTCTATCCTCATCACCTAATCACCTACTAGCTACTGGTCGTATGATTGATGAAGAATGTAGCCACAAATGGCACGGAAGAAAAGGGTCGCTTAAGGTACGAATTTTCGTACCTACAGTATATTATACAGACTGCGAGTAGTCGAGTACCTACACGTAGACTCTCTACCTGCTATAAATTTATATTATAGTACTTGGAAATGAAATAAAAACAGGCGTATGGAGTAAGTAGGTACGTAGTACGACAAAGCACGATTTTGCGGCGGCGCGGCGTAATGCGTATTAAAACAAAAACCCAATAATAATAGTTAGTATTTTAGGCAGGTATTAATAAAGTAGGTACCTACATTGATAATTACATGGGGAAAAGGCGCGATGGTGGTAATGGTATCGGCTGCGGCGCAATACGTACAAAGGAACGATCGAGAATTTTTTTCGCACGAAATTTGCGCAACGAAAACGCGAACGCACGCCCGACCGCAAGTAAAATTTGTTTAAACTGAAATGAAACCCAACTCGAAACCGAACTGACGTCAGGCAAGAAGCGAAGAGCGAATTTACCAGCGGCATCTACGGCTACCGCTACCACTGCCACTACCACTACTACAACTACGCAGGATGCACGAATATCAGGTAGGTAAGACAGATGTACCTACGTAGTAATATACCAGCACAAGCTAAAGCTACAGCTGGAAGTGGAAGTATACGAACTATACAGCCCTATTCCTATGCCCTAGCCGTAGCCATAGCGCCGTAGCCGTACAGCTTCCAGCCTCCCTTCGTATCATTCTCGAATCTCGATGTTCTACGTTTGCGTTAACAACAGCAACACTGTACCCTAAGCCGTAAGCTCATGTATATAGCCTACTCGTACTGTACGCATAGTCGCCTAGTCTGTAACCTTTGCGTAGGCATAGGCCTACGTGTATACGTAATCTTCATTTTTATATATCTCTTCTTTTTGGCCACGAGCAGGAGCAGCGCGGTACGGTACGGTACCGGGTACGTTGAACGTTTCAAGTTACCATTTAAAATATCCGAGAGCTTTTTTCACTTGGAGTTGGTGATTAAAAAAAAATTAATGTGGTTAGATCTCAATGAGAAATGACGAATGAAGCGAACCGCAGTTCTCAAAGTGCATTTGCAGGGGAGATAGGGGTGCTCGAAGTTTTAAGGAAAGGGCTATTGTAAAGTTCGAGCGGGGTTGGCTCGAGAACTAAGAATGGTACACTTTTGGAACTTTTCTCAGTTTGTGGGTTTATAGAAGAGCTTTTTGGAAATGTGATGAGAATCAGTGTTGGTAATCTGCTGAAAAAGTTGAGAATGATATTTCTCCATGGCGTTCGTGCTAATCCCCGTATTTTCTCGGATTTGAAAAATTATATTTCCAAAAATTCCGAAAAAATTACCTTAAGTTAGTGCAACTTTTTTTAATGCTGATCGATGTGTCAAAAAATTGGAGTAGAGTGTTTTCGTATTCACGATTTGAAAATTTCCAGACATTATCAGAAACAAATAATTCCCAAATTGCCCAAATTGGCATTATTTTCATCAATTCTACAGTACACCATATTTTCAGAAAAGTTGGTATAAAAGCATTTTTTATGTACCTACTACCTACTCATCACAGTAGTTTTTTGTAATATTTAAAAAGTGATGAAGAAACATGAGGAATCTTACAAAAATTTACATTGTACCTACTCGTTTTTTTTCTTCAAGTAACTAAGTTACTGAAGTTAGTAACGTTTGGTTACTTTCTAAAAATTTTTGGTTACCAGAAGTTACTTTTTCCTAGTTTTTTTTACAAATTTCCTTTTTTTTCAAAATTATAACCAGAATTTTTGAAGAAAGAAAAAATGCTCTGATTTAAATGGTCTTACTGCTTTTTTAGCATTACGAATTTTATTTTTCCTGATTAGATTTGATGGTTTTTGTTCTGAACTTTTTAAAAGTTTTTCCTAATTTTAACAAGTACATATTACTCATGCAGTCATTATTTTTGAATTTCTCGGTGGTTTTTACTGGATTTGGTCCTGTTTTGATTGATTTTTACATGTTGAGTTGTAGCGATTTTTTTCCATAATAATTTTCCATGATTTTATTTTGAATTTTGATGGTTTTTTTTTCGCCTGAATTGTTGCTGAATTTTATCACCTCGAGTTCTCGTGATTTTTACATCAAAATTTTTTCTTTCGAATTTTTATGAATAATTCTTTTTTTAGATTTTCAATGATTTTTCCGGAATTTCAACTTTTTTTCTCTTCAAATTTTGGTGAAGTTTCGCCAGTCTTGGTAGACTTACTAACTTCGAATTTTGATGATTTTAGTTTTGTTCTAAATTACGGTCATTTTCTTGCCTCATTTTTGACTTTTTTTTTTCATTTTAGCATTTTTTTTCTGGTCTTGTGCTTTGAAAAAACTAGTGTTTTTTTTGTTAAATGTAATTTTTCTGCTTCCAAAAGTTATGATTTTCTTTAAATTTTGATTTTTTTATGGAGGGAGGGGAGCTTTTTCAAGATTTGATGAGTTTGTTTTTTTCATTTTCATCTTTTGTGATGGATTTTTTTCAGAATCTTGATATCTTTCATTCGTTGATCCCTCTCTCTTTTCTCTTTCGCTCCCATGTTATGAGGAAGGTGCTCGGGATTTCCTCTCTCTTTGAAATTAAGAGAAGAATAAAACGTGAACAAAATCAAGAAACCCCCCTCCTAAATTCAAAATAAAAACATCAAGTCTTGAAATACAAAAAAAAAAAACAAAGAAAAACGAATCGATAAAACTCAAAATAAAGTTATGGAAGGGATGAGAATGGAAAACTCTTGAAAATTCAGTTCATGAAAAATAACTTAAAATTCAGAACTGAGAACTCGCGAGAGTTAAAACTAAAAGAAGTATGAAATCAGAAAAAAAATCAAACATTTTGAGAAAAATCATCCAAAAATTTTGAGCGAAACTCAAGATGAATGATTCGAAAGAAAAATATAATTTGAACTTGAAACAAAATCGTTCAATAATTTTGTTGCATTTTTTTTTTTTTTTTTTTTTTGAAACTTGTGTCAATTTTTGCCAGTTTTGATGTCTTTTTCTCGCGAAATTGAGGATTTTTTTACATTTCGTAATCACTGTACATTTTTTTGTACTTATTCGAATTTTAAAAATTATTTTCACTTTTCCCTTTGGATTGTAAGCTCTCCTTCCCGTTTTCTGTTCTGCTCTGAAATGATTCTTCTTATTTACGGAATTTTTTACTATGTATGTATTATTGTTCATTCTTTCTCAACACTGGAATAATTTTTTTCATCAATTGCTTGCTCGTGTCAAAATTTCTGCGATTTTACAATTGACATTTTTTTGTACATTTTTGAAATGATTTCGAATAAGATTAAATTTAGTTCCTCCCTATTTCGGTGGTCAAATTTTGAATTTTTCACCCCCTTCACCCCTCCCCCTTACCCATACCAAAAAAATATTGTTAAATTCGTGATCTACGCACTCGAAAAAGTACATTTCGACGTATCACACATCATTGTAGTCAAATTTTGAATTTTTCACCGTTTTCACCCACTTCGCGTCACTCACCATTCACCTCTACGAAAAAAAATATTGTCAAATTCGTGATCTACGCCTTCAAAAACATGCATTTCGACATACCACACATCATTATGGACAAATTTTGAATTTTCACCCCCTTCACCCCCCCTACACCAATCACCCCTACAAAAAAAATATTCTCAAATTCGTGGTCTACACACTCGAAAAAGTACATTTCGACGTATCGCTCATCATTGTAGTCAAATTTTGAATTTTTCACCGTTTTCACCCCCTTCATCCCTCACCATTGACCCCTACGATTTTTTTTTCAAATTCGTGATCTACACCCTCAAAAACATACTTTTAAACCAAAAATTGTCATTAAAACCTTGTAAAACTCATTTTGAAAAAAAAAATTTAGTGTGTGCATTCCAAAACGTGCTTACAGTAGGTCCCTCCAAGACGCCAACTTCATGTGGAATGATAATGACTTAATGAATAACTTTGATTCAATAATGAGTACCTATAATACTTCACATTTTTTTTTCTACCCAAAATATGAACTATGAAGTTCAAATCATTTTCATTTAAAATTTCTGCTGGTCACAGGCCTTTGTTTTCAGTTTTATTTACCAACACGACACGATTTTTGGAATTTGGATTTTGAGTCCTCCTCTGACTCAGTCGTTCACTTTCCAAGTGTTGGTATCATTCGTTTAATTTCTTGGAAACTGATTTTTCTGTCTGTCGGATCCACTTAATTTTCAATTCTAATGAGCCACCTATGAATTCTGCGACGCGACGTTTTCAATACGTAGCAAACACACAGAAAATGAGTATGTATTTCGAGAAAATACATTAAGCAGGAAGTTTATTTTAACCGCACCATCATCAGTAATCAATACGTACCTCTATACCTACCTACATTATAATTTTTGATCATTTTGTTCTGCTTTCTTCGAACAGTGATCATGCAGCTGATTGTTAGTCATCTGTAGGGATAAACGTTGTATGTACCAGTGTACCTCTACCTACCATTTAACTTCCGTTTACTCATTTTTTTTTGCTACCTGCCTGGTTCGTGGGACATCCTGTACTTTTTATGCATAATGTCTGTCTGAGACGATTAAGATGTTGGCGACACCCGTAATGATCTAAGAAATGCAGCAGTATCTAGTACAAAGAATCTGCTCTTGAAAACATCCCTATTGTTCAAACTGCCCAGCGCAGCCGATGCAGACAGACATTAGGCTCTAGCCATCCAAACTCTGTTGTTCTTCGAAAATTTACTGTGTACATGTCTCTGGTATTTTTCCTGAAAAAAAAAAATGTATTTAGACGTATGCAAATGTAACGGAACACACTATCTATATTCTCGTCTTGCTTGCTAAGTTGCTAATGCTATTCAGTTTCAGTAGTCTTTTTGGTTCTGTCAAGTGTAGTGCATGGTATATGTAGTTCTAAAGTTACAATTCACTGAAAAGTTGCTCTCTTATTACATAACGTGGAATTTTTTTTACAAATTGAAGTGAAGATTGTGTAAGCTAATCGTTAATTTGTGCGAGTACATATCTATGGACAGCATAATTTGGTACGTTGGATTTTATCCCTTTTTTTATACTTAGGCTATTATGTTTTTTTTCACGCTACCAATTTATTTGGTATGTTTTTCAAAATAATTTGAAAATTTGTGCATTAGAAAACCGTATTACGCCACTTTGCAATAATCTATTCAAAATTATCTGGAGGCACTTGATGAGTATATAATCGTGTTATTTTATTTCGTTTTTTTTTTTGGTATCATATTGCATTACCTATACTTACTCATAACAAGCATATGATGAAAATTACGAAGTAAATCAGGAAAGTTTAATACTCGTAATTTGCCAAGTATCTTAAATCAAAAACCAAAATCAACAAGTTGATGTGTAAATTGCAAAATACAAGTACTTCATACATCAGGTTAAGAATATATTTATGAACAATTATTTAAATTTGTACCTCGAATGCATCCATTTCTTTGGCCAATTTTTCCATTAGATTTAATTCATTACCTACCTTCTTTTCTTTTCATTATTGGTTTTCTTTTAAATCTGTATTTGCAGTAGTGTAGAATTTCACTTAAGATTCGACTTTCTTGCTCTCTCAGCCAAGCATTCACCATGGCTTCGAATTGTTTTTCTTTTTTCCAATGCTTTCTATCCAACAGATACGAAAAATTTCATGGTCGCAATTTTCTTCGAAAGTGGCGTAATTACCGGTATCTTTTCAATGTGTAGCAATTATTTCATTTGAATCTAATCCAAAAATTGTCAATTTTAGATATTTTGATTACTCGAATTCTCACAATTGTTTCATCAAAGGTGATTTATATCGTTTGAATACAATCGAACGAAATGGCTGGCAGTATACTCTCAAGGATGGATAAAATTTGTCTGGTCATCTTCGTTATCGCTGCTGTTCAGGAATTAGCTGTTTGTTGGCCGCTAGGATATTACCCACTTCCATATTATTATCGAAATGAAGGTGAGCTAAAAAATCTCGTTCAACATTTTAAATTAAGTGTAAATTGTTCTTTTTCGGCATTTGCTCTGATGTTCATAAGAATTTCATCTTCTTCATCGGGGCTTGTCGATGTGAATTCTACGATATCAGTTCGATGAGGGGAAGGGTAAATTCTGAAATTTTACGTTAAAAGTAGAAGTACATTATCTTGATTTATTTTAATTATACCTGTGTAAAAAAAATGGCAAAGATTGGAATGAAACTGCGCCAGGGGTAATGTGAGGGTGTATTCTTGACGAAATGACGAGCTATTCTTCATGGACGATTTGGGGGGGGGGGTTCAATTATATTGTTTTTCTAAAAAATGTAGTTCTCAGAACTTTTACTCAAGATCATAGGATAAGTATACATATTGATAAATGTACTCGTGCAAAACGTGTAAGGCCTCCCTAATCAAAATGAGGCCTGCATCTCCATCTGAATAAACCCCCCCCTCCAAATTTTTCGAATTATATCGCTTTGCTGTTTTAAAAAATTTAAACATCGAAACTATGGTTCCTTAAAAGCATTGCAATTTGGTATTTGTGCCAAAAGTGTAAGCCTTCCTGATTAGAATGAGCCCCCCCCCCCACCATCAATTTTTTACATACTTATACCTATGAGTGTTTTTCAATCTCAAATGTCATTACTTTTCATACAAATCAAACATCAAAAACTGGTCAAAAAATCCAAGTATGTACTTGATATTTTGCGTTCGAAGCCTTTCACTCAGCAATACCAGTCTGGCCGATTCCGCATTATTTCTTCTTGCGCCTCCATATGACTGTACACGATTATTAGTAATTATTACCTCTTCCGGCCATACTCACAATGTCACAATACAAACGACTTATGGATATTTTGATAAATACATACAAAGTTCAGAACACATCTAAATATACAGAAATACATATATATTATTTTTTAAAATAAGATACGCGAATAAGCCATAAATTTAATTGCCAGCTGTTCGTTAATTTCTTGGTTAGAAATCCGTTTCAATACCTACGTCTCTTTCTGAACATAAAATCATTACGCACGAGAGTTAAATGTCGAGCATGGTACATCGTAGTCGGTTTTTGATGATATTATCTTTACTAAACGCTCTTTCAGCGAAACAACTGGTAACTGCAAAGGTAACCAAGATTTTATAAACTACCACTAAGCACATTAGGGTGGATTTAAAAAAAATATATCCTGGATTTTGACGACAATTTGCGAGGAAGTTTATTTTGAGTGGGAAATTGCTCAGAAAAATAGTCATTTCCAAAAAAAAAATCGTGGCTTTTTGCCACTTCTGGGTAGTACATATAACATATTTTACAATTCCTCTGGAACCCTCCCCCCTCAAAAGTTGCGATTCGAGTTTCTGAATCTCTTTGTCCCATTGAAATTATAATTCGCTTGTCGATTCGCGAAAATTACAATTTCCCATCATTTTTTGAAGCCCTTTGTCGCCATTAAAAATTTTTATTATTATAAACCAACGCTAGTTTTATAGTTTAGACTTAGTAGTTATATCCAAATACCTCGATTATCATACTTTTTGCGATCGTTTCGATCAAATTTTCAAAATCCACTTTTTTCACCTATTTTAGCGGATGGAAAAAAAAATTCAAGTGAAAAAAGTGAATTTGGGCAGTTTGATCAAAATGATTGTGAAAAGTGTGGTAATCAAGATATTTTGACATGCTGAACACGTATCCAGGGCTGGTTTTTCATGGAAAGAATTTTTTCATGGTGAAAAAATGCCTTCGAGTTGATAAAAAATTGTGATTTTCGCGATCTATCGATTGCATTTTGTATTCAATTGGCCAGGAAGGTTTAGAAAGTAACTCAAATCGTAACTTTTCAGGAGGGGAATGACCGATGATTGCACAGGTTACGCTTCTCAAAGGTGGCAGAAAACTACGATTTTTTTTTCAAAAATAATCTCAGTTTGAGGACCCTTGGCTGAATCCCCTGAACAGCTGAAAGGCTCAAAATTTTTCTGGGCAGTTTCCCTCTCAAAGTAAACTTCTCCACCAATTTTCGTAAAAATTCAGAATGTGAAAGAAGGTTGCCCATCAAATTGTGAGTTTTTTTTTCAAACCTGAGTGGATTGTAATTTTTGAAAATGTCCTCTCACTTTAATTAATATTTCTTTGAGGATTTTTTTTATTGGTCAATATTTCTACTTGTATTTATTGTTTTCGAAAGTGATTAATGTTTTTTTTTAAAAAACGTTTCATCAAATTTTTGATACTGTTGATGGCAACCTATTAATTTTACCTATACATTAAAATCAACATTCCTTCAAGAAGAATTAATACATATAATAGTTCTTCAATCAAATTTTTAGGAAATATTTGAAAGTTTCTTTCATGATTGAAAAAATTAAAGTAAGATAAAACTGGTTCTTTAACCAAATCGGCGTTACACGGAGTGTCGTCTTCGTCTGATTCATATTCCAAATCGCATGCACTTTTTTCATCGTGATTATATTCATCTTCTACCTCGTTTTCTTCGTGTATTGTGTGTGCTGGAGCAGCTAGCTGTACAAGCCGCTTTGGTTTTTTATTGATACATTTTTCTAAATTGGTTAATTTTTAGTTTTGCGGAGCACATACAGGGTGCCCAGAAATATCGACTATCGAGTACCCCTAAAAAAGTTTTCTACTAAAATACTTTGGTTGGTCACAGTGAATGATAATAATGATAGCACATGATTGGTTGTTGGACTGGAGAGATAACATTCCACCAATCATATGCATCTATTTCACGTTGCCAACCTATATTTTTAATGAAAAACTTTCTTAGGGTTAATCGATATTTCTGGGCACCCTGTAGCTCCTTCAATTCACAAGATAGGTAATTTATCATGTTTTTTATTAGGTAGTCTAGTTGAGTTGTATGTATACTTAGTTGACGTATGCTCCACGTTTCACATAACACCCTCAATATTTAATTATTGGCAAAAAAAAACCCAATTAACTTAACATCATGCTGGATTAAATTGTTCAACATTTTAGCTAAATTTCCAGTCTTTCCAATTTTATGATAATGAAACTGGAAACCCTTACTCATTTTAATCTAAATTTCATTCTATATTTATAGATTACGCCGGAGAATCTTTCAATCAAATCATCAAAAGCAATCCTCCTCTGCCGTGGGAGATTTCTCTACCACTAGCCAGATACGACGACACTCCTGCAATCTCATCTCTTCAGTCGTACCAACATTTGCCTCATTTTCCAGCTTTGGGTGATTCACAATCAGTTTTTGTACCCGATGTACAATACGTACCCGATAATCTGCAGCAGCATTCCATTCGTAATGATATTCCCAACGTATGGTATTATCAACCAAGCTATTCAAATGTCATACCATCTTCGAATTTGGTGTTTCCCAGTGCCACAGTGGAAACGTCTACCCGATCTCATAATAACAATTTCACGAGAAATCCCTCGAATGGAATTTCTGCTGTGACTGATCAATTCGCCACTCGTGAAAATTCAAACTTGGTGTCCTCTAGTGATACAGCGAAATTGTCGACCCCATATAGTGACATTGGTTTAACGAGAAAGCCAACTAATGGAAATTTTCCTAGATCGGCCGAACTGATAGAATTGAATAGAAACTACGATTTACCGGAAGAATTGGATACAGAGTACTATGTACCGGACGATTGGGATTCAAACGACGATCTACAGAAAGAATTGGATACAAACAACGATCTACAGAATACAGAAACGAGCTCCCAATCTAGCTCTGTTGTAAGTACTCGTTCAGATTCGATCTCAACACTATCGAGTTTGGTTACTCTAGTTACTGCCGAATCGTCTACTTTGAGTGGTCCATCCAGTTCCATTTCCTACTCTACAACTCTTCAGATCGATGAAAATCTGCGACAGTTTGGTAAAGATAATGAAACAGAAGTGACGAATTACGAGAAACATACCACCAACTCGATAAACGAGGAAAGCATCGTAAGAAATCAGCTTCCTTCTGATTCTGGGAATGAAACTGTCATCAAAGTCAGCAGTAACATGGCAACTACACCTTATTCTATCGAACCGACCACCTCTAAAAATCTGATGATCGATGTCGTACGTAATAAGTCTAATAGTGATTTAGATACGGTTTCAACAGTCTCTAGAAATGATCCATCTTCTACTGAGGCGCTTCCCGAGGTACAGGCTGATGAGTTCAGACAATCGACATTGAATTCCAACGTAGATGAGACGACTAAAGTATCTGAAAAACTGATCAATCATTCGATTATTGAGTCAGATCGTCTCGAAACCACTGAAGTTGTCAATATGACCTCAATTTCAGAAAACAAAACTGATTTTTCGACTGATCCGTCTGTTACTGAGGTACATTCCAGTGTAGATGGAGATGAATTCAGACTATTCACTTTCAGTCCCAATGATAAAATGATTGAAGTATCCGAAAGTGTGATCAATCAAACAATTATCGAATCAGATCGTCTCGAAACGACTGAAGTGGTCAGGATGACCTCAGTTTCTGGAAACGGAACTGATTTGTCGACTAATCCACCTGTTACTGAGGTACCTTTCAAGATAAAAGCAGATGATTTGAGACAATTCACATCCGATGCCAATGATGAGACAACTCAAGTATCCGAAAAAGTGACTAATCATACGATTTTTGAGGCAGAACTTCCCGGAACCACTGAAACAGTTTCTGGAAATGATACCGAGTTTTCAACGAGTTCATCTACTGCTGCGGTACCTTCGAGTATAGAAGCAGATTATTTCAATCCGTCGACATTTAATGCCAGCGAAGATCAGACTACTCAAGTATCCGAAAAAATCATTAACCATACGATTATCGAATCAGATCGTCTTGAAACCACTGAATTCAGTAAGATGGCGACAATTTTTGGAAATGAAACTGATCATACAAATACTGAACCTTCTATTACCATGGTACCTTCTGAGGTAGAAGCAGCTGATTCCGGATTACCAATATTGAATGCCAATGAAGAAGATACCACTCAAGTATCAGACAAAACGATCAACCGTATGATTATCGAGTCAGATAAT
This sequence comes from Planococcus citri, assembly GCF_950023065.1. NCBI lineage: Eukaryota > Metazoa > Arthropoda > Insecta > Hemiptera > Pseudococcidae > Planococcus > Planococcus citri. The sequence goes on from NC_088680.1 coordinate 35,821,089, forward strand.
CTCGAAACGTCCGAAGTTGATGTAATGACAACCGTTCCAGACAACGGAAGGACGTTTTCCATGAATTTTGTTGAAGTAGAAGAATCCATTGCGGAACCTAATAAAACCGATATTGTTGATTGGCCTGTTACCACAGACTCGATAGACTCCCGATTAATTTCAGTTGATCTGAAAAATGTCACGTTCGATGTCGAAGAATCCAGCGGAGCCGGAGAACAGACAGATGAGCCGAGCGTTTCAATATATGTACCTGCCCAGGAACATAATAGATACGAATCTAACCTCGAATATCTTTGGTCTGTTGATATGTATCAGTATCAACCAGCTCATGTTATAGAATTTATGAAAAGTAGATCCTCCAATGACTTAGATACTGGATCGAATATCAATGCTGTTGATCGTGAGGAATTCTTGTTCGGTATTGCGTCCAAGTCAGGATCTCATAATTTGAATAAATCTACCAGCAGAAGTAATTAATTAGGCTCTTCATCCATGTTTATTATCGAAATGAATGATTTCCACGATATTTTTTACAGAATGATTGGAAATGTCGGAAAGGGTTTTGATACATCATAATGCATTGCATACGTGGTGGTCTGGTGGTATTTGATTTATATGTAGGCACGTACATATTGTATGTTGAACGAAGCCGTGTGATGTTAGCCTATTGCACTCGTGTAATGTTCCTTGTGTCCAAACTGATCATATAATTTGATCATTTTAGTTACGAACTCGAGTCAGAATATTATTCAAGATCTCGGTGTTGAATAAAATAATCAACTTAATTGTGATTGAGAAAAACACTTATCTTTTAAAACGAAAATTATTGCCATTAATTTCTTTTTCCAAAGAGATCAGAGATATTAGTTTATTATCTACCGTTTTTGCATTAGGTATACCTATTTTTATACTCGAAAATACCATAATAAATACTCGTATAAGTGTAGTAGGTGCGTAGTGATAGAGATGTGTAAATATGACAAAACTTAATAAAATGTGTATTCTGTTTTTCTCCTCATCTTTTCTTTCGCTTTAATTTTTGAAACAGTGATCCGAATCACTTGGGATTCTGACCGGTAGGGAAACAGTTGGCTCTAATCATCACGACACAGTAAAATGTGAGAAGTCCTGGAACCTCCAGCCAATTTTGGTACTTTTTCCAGTATCAAAAAAATTGCCATAAAAAAGTTAAAATGAAATTAAAATGTACTGTACAAGTTCAGATTTATCGTATTTGAGATGAGATCTTTCTGATCAACGTAAACACAAACTCTTAGAAATTTAGAGTCCATTTCTGCGGGTCCAAAGTCCAAATTCAAAGTGATTGAATTTTTAAAAAAAAATTAAAATTCATCTTTCACGAACACATTGCTATAAAAATCTAAAATTTAATTCATTATCATCTTTTTTACCTAAGTATATGAAATCAATTGCTTAGTAGTCCTTTTACTGAATTTTGGAGCCTCCAGTATATTTTTAAAAGCGTGTTCGAGTCAATAAATTCTGAATTTTGAATTTCATTTTCACCCATTTTATATCCAAGTATCAATTTTTCGAAAGTGAAAAAATCCAAAAAATTCACTGGAGGCTCCAGAACTACCTATTCAAATTTTGAAACCACCATCAATTGATTGGAATTAGGTCAAAAATTGGGTATAAACTAAATTTTATGTTTCTGCCGCAATTTCGTCGAATTCCTTTTTGATTTTTTTTTTTTTTAAAGAAAAAAATGAGCTGAATTCAAATTTTTTGAGAATTTGCCTAAAATTGGGGAATGAAATTCTACAACTAAAATTTGACTTGAAAATAAATAAACTACTGAAGGATTTATCGAATCAAATCATCTCAAACTTTTCTCTTTCTGAGGTGATTCAGTTCAGATTTAGGTAAATTGGTAGTTACTTTTTTCTCACCCCAAAAAGTCAATCTATAAATCTCCGATTCTTACACACGTCAGTTCTGAAATGCAATTCTGCTCCGTTTTATTGAGTTCCATTTTTCATGAAGAACTGGGGATTTTAGGTTAAATTAGGTTGAACAAAGGAACTATTTTAATGTTGAGCCAAATCATTTTGTAAAATGAAAAAGAATAAGTATGAAGTCTTACCTCGTAACAATCAGACTGCGCTCAAATCATTCATAGAAGATACTTTTAATCAGGTTTGTTCGATTGGAACTCAATCCATGAAACAACTTGGAATCCAGTCAATTTTGAAAGATGGAAGAGCTTATTGTAAACCATCCGCAGGACTGAGTACGAGTACCTAAGGAATCGATCGATTTTTTAAAACTTGAAGAATATATGACAGAAAATTAAAGATTAACACCATCAGATTAAAATAAGAAATCAATTCTGAAATTAATAATGTAGATATTAAAAAGAACAAATAATGTTGAACTTCAATATCACCAATTACTGGATGATGTCACCGATTCTGGACTGCAAATTTACTTACCTATAGGTAGATCTATTTTCGAAATTTCCTGGAAGATTCATTTGAGATGAAGTATCATTTATTTAAATTATTAAATTACAAGAATTATTAATAAAACAACACAACTTATCTTGTATTGTTATCACAATTAATATTTGCCAAACTGCAACTTTACCTCAATTTTTACCAGCGGGAGCAATTACTTATACATAAAGAATCGATTGATCGATCCTTACGTAAAAGAGTTTAATTAAAATTTCTTCAGTAAGTAGTAAATTCAACAATATTAAATTTAGGTTCTTCCAGGGTAAAATTAAATCAAGTAATGAAACATTTGATTTTAATATGATAGGTCGTTTACATTCGTAAAACCTCAATTTCAGTCATTCTGGAGTCTCCAGCGATTTTTCATCATTTCTCCAGAAACTTGTAATTGCTGCAGAACGGCTAAAAATTAACTTTAGCACAAATAACTTTATTTGGGACCTATGTGGGTTGCCTTTAACCATTTTTTGCGGTTGCTGCGAAAATCGGCTTCAAGTTTCTGGAGAAATGATAAAAAATCGCCGGACGCTCCAGAATGACTGTAATTGAGGTTTTACGAATTTCGATAGTCGTAAATGAGTTAGGGACACCATATGAGCCGCTTCCCGAGAAAATTCCATTTTTCATCAATATTTTCTATTTTTGGTATTAATTGATAATTTTTCGGATTTTTCAATTTTAAAAAATTCACCAAAAATCGAGAAATCAACTTTAGCACTTGAAATTTTGGATTTGGGGTCCTGAGGTGGTCTCCTTTCGATCTAGCTTTGATTCGTTCAATTTCGTTTCTGCCGGTTCAGGTAGTTCCCTTGTCAGCCAAATTTTGGAATGACCCCTGGCGTGAAAACCATATACCATATCCATGTTAAAAATTCCTCCAAGACGGAAAATACTACATAATATTATGGATTTTCAATTTCCATTATTCTTGCATTTTTGTAAGCTTTGCGTTTAAGCATTCATTTTAGTATAGGAACATTTATTATTACAAGAGGAAACAGGCCATTTTTTAACAGATAAGTGCATGGGCAAATGCCCACCCAGTGACTTAGCTTTGCCCACCCAGTAAATTCGATTTGCCCAAGAAAATGTTTAATTTGCACTCAAAATCACCAATCTATTCTCTAAATTATTATTTTTTTCAAAAGCTTTTACCCTCGCTTCGCTCGGGCTAACTTGATTTTCTTTTTCTCAAATTATTCATAACTGTGCTTGGAAAGCATTTTTTTTAAATGTCTGCAGTGGAGACTATTTACTTTAAAATTATTGTTGTTTTACTTCTAAAACCTATAAATTTTGAAAAACTTTTGCCCTCGCTTCGCTCGGGCCAATTCGATATTTACTTCTTTGCAATTAGAATTTCAAGACACCATTATAGTCCGGCATATGACAATAGGAGTAATTGCACCCCCCGCCGATCCTCCGGGACAACTTTTTTCTTGAAGGGGACATCCCAAGGAACATTTTAAAGCAAAGTTGCCAAAAAAAAAGTTGGCCTTACTTACAAAATGGCGGCCATTTTGATTGACAGGTCAGCCGAAATCGCAGATTTTGCGTTTTAACATAGGACTTGCACGAACTTTTTCAAACTTTACAAAGGTAGATCGAAAGATCATGCAACAATGTATCACCTGTCAAAATTTCAAGTGCTAAAGTGCGTTTTTCGATTTTTGGTGAATTTTTGAAAATCGAATTTAGGCCAAAAATGAGGGAAAAAATCAAAATTTTACCAAATTGACTTAGAAAGCTAAAATTTGGGATATACCCTATTTTCGACATGCCAAATCGATTGGAAACGGTTTCAACCCGTTTTGAGCAGTTCTGGAGCCTCCAGCAAATTTTTGAAACTCGAAATTCCCACAAAATTCCATCAAATTGGAGTTGTAAAGCTGAAATTTATTCTAAAAACTAATTTCAATACGCTACGAAATACTGCAGATGAATTTATTTCAAGTCGTTTTGGAGCCTCCAGCGACTTTTCGAAAATTCCTGAAACCTCCAGCAGATTTTTGAAACTTTAAATTTTCACAAAATTTCATCAAATGAAGATGGAAAGCTGAAATTTACTGTACACTCCATTTTTAACACCCTCTGAAGACGACTTCAAGTGGGTTCAAGTCATTCTAGGGCCTCCAGCGACTTCTTTTGAAAATTACTGGAGCCTCCGGCAGATTTTTGAAACTTTTTATTTTCACAAAATTTCATCAAATGGAGATGGTTAGCAGAAATTTACTCTACACTCCAATTTTAACACCCTCTGAAGACGACTACAGGTGGGTGCAAGTCATTTTAGGGCCTCCAGCGACTTTTTTGAAAATTACTGGAGCCTCCAGTAGATTTTTTAAACTTGAAATTTCCCGCAAAATTAATTTATCAAATGGAGTTGGCAAGCTGAAATTTACTTCGCAGATTACATGGCGGTTTCAAATGGTTTTGAAGCTTCCAGCTACTTTTAGGAAATTTCAATTTTCCAAAAAAACGTCATACAACCTTTCAAAAAGTTGCTGGAGCCTCCAAAACGACTTGAAATTCACCAGCAGTCAACTACCGTAGCGTATTGAAATTAGTTTGCTGAATGAATTTCGACTTTCCATCTTGGTTTGATAAAATTTTGGGGAAATTTCAAGTTTCAAAAATCTACTGGAGGCTCCAGTAATTTTCAAAAAAGTTGTTGGAGGCTCTAAAATGACTTGAAATCCACCAGAAGTCGTTTTCAGAGTGTGTTAAAATTGGAGTGTAGAGTAAATTTCAGCTTTCCATCTCCATTTGATGAAATTTTGTGAAAATTTAAAGTTTCCAAAATCTGCTGGAGGTTTCAGGAATTTTCGAAAAGTCGCTGGAGGCTCCAAAACGACTTGAAATAAATTCATTTGCAGTACTTCGTAGCGTATTGAAATTAGTTTTTAGAATAAATTTCAGCTTTTTACAACTCCAATTTGATGGAATTTTGTGGGAATTTCGAGTTTCAAAAATTTGCTGGAGGCTCCAGAACTGCTCAAAACGGGTTGAAACCGTTTCCAATCGATTTGGCATGTCGAAAATAGGGTATATCCCAAATTTTAGCTTTCTAAGTCAATTTGGTAAAATTTTGATTTTTTCCCTCATTTTTGGCCTAAATTCGATTTTCAAAAATTCACCAAAAATCGAAAAACGCACTTTGGCACTTGAAATTTTGACAGGTGATACATTGTTGCATGATCTTTCGATCTACCTTTGTAAAGTTTGAAAAAGTTCGTGCAAGTCCTATGTTAAAACGCAAAATCTGCGATTTCGGCTGACCTGTCAATCAAAATGGCCGCCATTTTGTAAGTAAGGCCAACTTTTTTTTTGGCAACTTTGCTTTAAAATGTTCCTTGGGATGTCCCCTTCAAGAAAAAAGTTGTCCCGGAGGATCGGCGGGGGGGTGCAATTACTCCTATTGTCATATGCCGGACTATTAAGTAGTAATGAAATTTAGAAAAAGTTGAAATTTGAAAAATCGAATTCTTACATTAAAAATTATGTTCTTCTACTCATTGAACAACAAATTTTCCGAAGCTTCTGCCCTCGCTTCGCTCGGGCCAATTTGGTTCTCTTCTACACAATTAGAATTTCAAAAAAATCTATAGTTGAATTTGAAAAATGTTGACATTAGACAAACTGAATTCTTTCATCAAAATTGACGCTGTTCTGCTTCTAAAATTGCAAATTTTCCAAAACAAATTTGTAATGCGAAAAGCAGAAAAATTCTAGAAATACTCATAATACTCAAAGCATATGGAAAACGCAAATTTTTCATTTTTATCTGAACAGAACAACTCGATTTTAGAGGTGATTTTCTGAAAACCTTTCATGATGTGTAATGATTTTATAAAAACAGTGGTAAAATTCCACACTTTTTGAAAAATTAGATCCCAAAATGATAAAAAGGCCATTTTTGCATGTTTCATTTCAAATTTTTACTCGTGAGTGAGGGCAATGGCCCCCTTCACCCCTCCCTCTGGCTATGCCACTGTCCCCTTGCCCACCCAGTGAACATTTCTTAAAAAATGGCCTGAGAGGAAACCCTTCGTGTTTCAATTCAAATTGATTTCAAAGAGAAAAAAAACAAGCTTTAAAACATGTTTAATCTTTATTCTTCGAATATTCATAAAATTTTCTAAGCCTTTGAAATGAAATAGGTAAGTAAGTATTTGACTAATGGATAGCATAACAATAATACTCATTCACGTCTTAATTATTACGTACGATTTACATTATTATAGAATAAAATACAAAAACAAGGGAAATAAAATTGGAAGACTATTTATGGAAGACATTATTGTCGGAGGAATTATATTTAATAAATAGGTAGACAGGTGTAGGTGTATAGTTGTACACTTGCACAGGGTGTCTACCGACCGAAAAAACTACGAAATTGGAAAATGACCTAAAAAAGTAGGTACGAAAATCCGTTAAAAATTTACAAAATTTACGAAATTTGTATGAAATTTTGAAAGGATTTTTAAAATGAAAAAATTAAAATAAATGTCGTACGAAAAAAATATGAAAAAGGTACAAAATTTTGTTTTTTTGATTCGGTAGACACCTTTTTGTAGCTAAAGCTGCGATAAAATTCGTCATTGACAAAAGAAAGCGCAATAGATGATATTTTACTCAAAGAAATTCGTTATACCAACATGAAAAATATAAAATTCGAGAGGAAAATAACAAATCGATATCTTGCAAATGAGATCCAGTCGTCTACCATGAGTAGGTATAACAACTAAATACACGCAATACGTCTTGATACACATCTCAAAATCGATAAATAGGTAAGTAGGTATACTCAAACACACAGCTCAAGTAAACATCATTTAAATTTTATACGAGTTGATTAATTTAGATATTTCCTTCATCCAGTACTTGTTTCAATTTATCCAAAAATATATGCGCATGTTTAGGTGTCATGGTTAAAGCAGGCCTTAAACGAACCGCAGTATCGCCACAACCACCGCTGAGTACTCCTGCGAAAAAAAATATTACGTAATAATAAATTCGTTTCGATGAATTAAAAATTCAAAATACCTATTGGGCTAGATTTGAAGATAAAAAAAATGACACGATACCTTTATTTTTCAACCTATTAACAACAGTGTCTCTTTGAGCGGAGGTAGGCAAATCGAAAGATATAAAAGTACCCAATCCTCGTACGGAATGTATCAATCCATTATAACTGTTTTGATATTCCGTTAATCCTTTCATTAATACTTTTCCAGTTTCTTTGACGTTTTCTAATAGTTGATCTCGTCTTATGATTTTCAATACTTCTTCTAACATGATCATTTTACCAGGATCACCCATCCAAGTGTTAAATACTCGGAATGGTTGTTTAGGGCTGTAAAAATTATGTCATTGAAACCAGTTCAAGTGAAGGTTCATTGTAGAATAGGTAATTAAAATATTCCGAGGGACTTACATAAATTCAGGTTTCAGATAATATCCTCCAATTTGCATTTTCTTACTGAAAGTGACTACATCGGGAGGTCCATCTAGATCGAAATATTCATGGCACCATATTTTACCTGTTGGACCACCGCCAGTTTGTACTTCGTCGACTAAGAAGGCGACTTTGTGCTGTAGAAAAGTACATACATTAGGTAAACATAACAGAACATATAAATCAATCCGGTCCAGGTACACGAGGCTACGTACTTTTCTGGTGATCTTTTGTAACTCTTGGAAGAATTCTTTGGAAGCGTGGTTATCTCCACCTTCGGACTGGATCGGTTCCACAATGATACCTGCAACTGGTTTACCGATCTTCTTTTGTTGTTCGATTAAGTATTCTACCTGTGGCCAGACAATAGTTCGAGTTCAATAAAGAGTATCATTGAATTTAACGTTTTGACTTTTGATGGTGACATTCCACTCGAGGCTTGTAGCAAAAAATACACATTCATTCATGTACTTTACTTACTTCTTCTAAACTGTTTTTATCCTGTTTTTTGTTTTCGGCGACATTCTCTTCTAGTGGATACTTGTACTGAGGGAAAGTAGCCACAGGCCAGTCGAAAGCTGGTACGTCTATTTTGTGTAGATATTTGGATCGAGTGGTAGATAATGCGCCCAGTGTTCTTCCGTGAAATGCACCTGAGAATTTTAATTTCATTGAAACAAAAAATTGTGTTTGAATTACTTCTTATTCTACAGACTGTTTTTTTTGTCAAGATATCGCGTAATGTATTTATTTATAATTTTATGAAGATCGTCCGGCTTGGAAACAATAGATTGAACTCATGTTTCTAATAATTTTTTCGAAAAATTTCAAATAGCTTTGTTGACGAAATTTTGAAAATCTAAATGGCTTATTTTTCTATTAAAAAAGATCGAATTTTGGTAAAACTTTGGTAGAAAGCTGAAATTTGGTTCATGCCATATTTTTCATCTATAGGTATCAATAAGTAATAGTTTTGAGCCTCTTTCAGTATACCTTCTACTAATTTTTGATATGTTGAATTTTTAGAAAAATCAGAATTTTTTCAACCAAGGAAAATAAAAAAAAATTACATCCAAAAGTCAGAGATGGTGCGAAATTACTGTATGGTCAAAAATACCATTAGGTATGTTACTTTTCAATCTTAATTTCATCAAATTTTCATTTTTTCCCCATAAAAAATCGTCTGAATTTGAATTTATCAGAGTAGAACAAGAATTTAGAATTGAAATTCAGTATGTTTTAACACCGGAAAACCAAAAAAATCTGCTGGAAATTCTAAAATGGTGCGAAACCACTACTTGTTGTTTTGAAAGGTCAACAATTAGACCTGAATAAACGAAACATGACTTTTTTAATCTCAATTACCTGTATCAAATTTTATTTTTTCTGTAAAAATTCTATTTGTGAATTTTTAAAAATTTTTACCAAAAATTCAATGTGCCTATGTTCGGGCATACATCCCAAGCGCACATTGAATGAAAAAAAACACATCTCAAGCGCAAATCGATTTGTACATCATTAGCGCAAATGCATTAAAAAAATGCATCCCAAGCGCAACAAAGAACGCCGCTATCAATACACTTTCCCGGTTTGCTTTACGTAGGGGGTTTCAAACTGTTGGTCAGTAACGCAGTTTATGTAGGTATGTAACACAACTTACAAGTACATAGTACATACAAGGGGAGTTCCAAAAGTAACGCCTCCAAGCTCATAGTTTGAGTACTGAAACTTTCCATATGCGGAAGTTTCTCTATCTGTGGTACCCACCTTCCATGCTAATATCAACCCAAATGCTCTCGGGGGCCATTTCTCCCCTCTTATGCGCCTATAGGCTGTATCTGTATGTATTTTTCAGAAAACCCCTTTTTTTTTGAATGACTGTAGTTACACCCCCCCCCTCTGTAGATACAAAAAAAGTTGATACATCATTACATCGGAAATTTGACGTAGATTATTTTGTCTAGCTACATATTTTTCGCTAAAATGCAATGCGGGGGAGAAAATGGCGAAAAACGTGTTTTGAGGGGCTAAAATCCACCGTGCGAAGATGCACCAGGTGGATCGGGGGTGATTCCACATATGTTGTTTAGGTTTGTTAGCAATTTTGTTTGGGTTTGCCCCCATAAAGTGCTTTACCGACTGTACTAAGTATGTAGTTATGTTTATCCTTATTTATTTAATAACTTTCCATGTGATTTTTCTGTGATATCAAATTTGGGAACCACTGTTTATGAAAAACCGTTTTACCCTTCGTGGCATTCTTTGTTGCGCTTGGGATGCATTTTTTAAATGCATTTGCGCTTGCGATGTGTAAATCGATTTGCGCTTGGGATGTGTTTTTTGTTAGGTCATTAGCGCTTGCGATCTACGCCCCTATGTTCTTTAGATTTTTCTGTTGTTTTACTGGTTGGAACATCTTTTCTGTTGGATGAAAATAGGTGGAAGGGGAGAAAGGCAGTCAAAAATGTTCAACTCAATAAGTAGCAGTGAATCTTGAAACGCAGACCATGATTTTGAAAAAAATGTTCCTATGAATGTACAGGTTTTTTTTTGAAAATTTAATTTTTGATTTTTTTTTGGGATGTTATACAAGTTTGTCAGAAAATCAATTTTTGAATGGACACTGCTGGAATTGTTTCATAATCACCTAAAACAGTCACGAAGGTTCTCGGTTTGCTGCAAGTATATACTTATTACAGATGACTTAGCTCATTTTTGGCACTTCCAGAGCGAAAAAAAAATGGTCCCAAAACGGATAGGTAGTTTTTCAGGGTTGTAAGAAAGTCAGAAAACGTTGCCAAAAATTAAAATAACCCAAAGATATCTACAATATTTTTTTTAAATTGCTAATTTTTGAAAAAAGACTGGAAATTAATTTTCACTAGGAAACATTATCGAAAATTGGAATATTTGACCCAATTACAATTTTTTTTATTTGTAATGGTTCGTTTATTGTTTAAAGATGAAAATGGTTCCCAAAAATTTTGAAAATTTGCCCAGTACCTGTGTAATGTTTTTATTCTAATTTTTAAAAATTTTCAAAAAATTGTCAAAATTCAAAAAATAAACTTTAGCATGCTCTTTCGATCTGAATTATTAGCTTCAATCATCTCCAAAACAACAGGAAAAAGTCATGAGATGTTTGACATAGCAATTTGAGCACCCCTTCCAATTAAAAAAACATTTCAAAAACACTCGAATATTCGATATATTACCTTTGAAGGACAAAATAGTCAAATTAGGAGATCCAGGGGTGGCATTCATCATACAAGACGACTGTTCCTCAGGTGTGAATTCGAAACTACCACCACGTTGCTGCACTTGATACCAAAAGAAAATATTCTTCATCGCATTTTCATTACTGCACGATCCACACATCATAGTAGTCACATGATTTAAACCTTTAGGAGCAACCTGTGAATTATTGAAAAACAGACCGGTATTTAATTGGGAGAGGTAAAATCTTTGGAAACAATAAGAATAAATACCAACACTCAATAACACGTTTTCCAATTTATGGATCCAATCAGCTCCTGGAAAGTAACCCAGAGCTGGTCTATTAACCACTGCTTTCTAGTTAAAAACAAAATAACCATTAAGTAAGTAGGTAAAAATCAGTCATTCTAATGGCACATGAATCATTCATTACTCACGACATTGTCTAGCTTTTGTAAAGCTTGAATTATTTCAGGATGATTATATCCGATGGGAATGGACGATATTTGCATGTAAACATCCAACAAAACATTACCATCCACGTCGACGAAATAATTTCCGATTGATTTCTCATAATCGCCGAATAACTGCACCGAGTTGCTTTGCTAAAACATGATAAAACTTGATTAAAAACACACGTGACCAATTAATCGATTGTTAGCTTCAAGTTCGCGCCTACCTGTACTTTCCCTAGCCTCTCAATATAGCTTTTGGTTTTCGGTCCGGGTACTTCGGTTTTTACACTAGGTCCAGCCGGTTCCAATCCCTCGAAGGATGATACGAATCTGTAGTTATCTATAACATTATATTTTTTCAGTACATCGAAAACCGCAGGAGGTAAATACGAAGTGGCGTTCTTCAATAATCTCTCATTTAAAATTTTTTTCCAAGCGAGAAAATTATTAAATGACATGACCATCGGTAAATTAACCGTTTCCTTTAATATTATTCTAGATGGTTATTTTGAATTAAAATATTTTCCAAACAATCGAATGGAATTTATTTTATGTTTTTGAAATTTGAACAATATACGAAGACGTTCTAGGTACGTTAATTATAATGAAAAAAAATAACACTTCAATTCGACATTCTGTACAAAAAAAACATTGATAAAAACTCACTTTTCAGTTTAAATATCCGTTTTAAACAGGCGCAGCTCATGTTTTGCATGGTAATTCGAGCGGTGAACATTACAACTCGAAAGCAACTTAAGAATACCGATTCTCTTCGGCGCTAAATGGATCTTACGCGGAAGCAGGTTATTTAAATTCGTTATCAAATATTAAACATTTTTTATCACATAATTTGTAATAAAATAACACCTAAACCGACTTCAATTCAATCTGGTATGTACTAGACTAGTAGGTGTTATTTTAACCAATTGTTAACTACTAAAGAAGTGGGGAGAGCGACGTTATGTTTTTAAACTAGCGAGCGGTGCGGTTGTGCTGGTAGAATAGGTAGGTATAGCTATGAAAAAGTAAAAGGGCCAGCGCAGCTCCCAGCTTTGAGAAAATGTGTCAGTGATGGGGGAAATAATCGATAGAATTTCGGTACCCTAGTTTAAGCTTTCCCTCCAACAAAACAAACGATAATGGTGATATAAATTACCGGCGAAGATGGGAATTTTTTTCACCGGTTGGTGCCTTGGAATTTGTTGAATTGTTCATGAACTAAAATTCGTAGAGCTAAAAATAAATTGATTAAATAATATTAACAAAAAACTGGATTTAATTCATAACTCGATCGAAAAATTCACGAATCCTTCCAAAAATTCTGCAACCCGGTGGTTCCATTGATCCTCGTCAAATCATTCCTCTATAAATCACACCCTGTCGAAAAATGAACAAAATTTTCTCATTATAATTTTTTTCTTACTCTAAATTTTGTAAAGTTCTTGAAATTCAAAAAATTGTCAGTTTAATAACGTTTTCTCTTCTGGCCTCACTCTTTCTAAACACTACAAAAAATTCAAAAAATTTTCAAGAGTCTTGAAAAATAAAAACCTTAAAATTGACAAAATATCCAAAAACTTTCGCAGGTATTACGAGTATATGTATTTTTCGTATGCATGTTATTCAAATTGCATACGGTTCATGTTTGCAGGCGTTTCTAACTTGAAATGGAAAAATGTACCTACTTATAAAAATAACTATCAAGTCCAGTACGCCGAAAATAACACAATATCGAATAATTTTCAATACAAAATGATTCGCGTACGTTTTATTGTCTCAAAAGATTGTATTTCTGCACATTTCTTATGATTTTTAATCATTTTACGATGAATATCATTAAAACCGTAGTTCCGAAGCTGGTTTCGGTATTCCATTGCTTGAGCATTAGGTAGGTTTCTGCTCACCTTGTAACAGTGTTTTCTTTTTGAAACTCTAATTTTACTTTTTGTTCAATCGTATTCTCATCTAGTTCCATCTGAAAAATTTGAAAATAATGAGTTATTATTTATTGTTTTTCGTGCTTTTTTAATTTTACATGAAAATTACTCACTTCGGTGAACTGAAGAAATTTACTATTTTTTTCAACCTTGTCAAAGGATCGAAGATACTTTTGTCGATGTAGAAGAACTGTATCAACGTGAGTTTTATGTTTCATAGCTAATTCCAAAGCTCTACAGCACAGAGAACAAAATAATAATGTTTACTTACTGAATAATAATTCGAATAAAAGGGCTCTGGAAGTCGAATTTTGGTGACATTTTTACGGCCCAAAATATTCAAAACGGTTTAAAATTCGACGAGAAGTTGAAATATTTTAAAGAGAATTTTTTGAAATCATTTTTGAAGAATTTTGAGTCCAAAGTGTTGAAATTTAAAAAAAACATGTTTCCTGAAATTTTCGACCCATGAAGGTGGTATGTGAAAAGCCACTGGATTTTCTGAGCAACAAAAATTCCAATCAACCGCACACTTTCTGCCGAATCTGACTGTAGACTAATTATTTCTAATCTCTTTATAGGAAAAAAAATTACCTTAGCCATCGATGAGTACAAATATTCAAATAAACAGCCCGAAAAATTAATCCATTTTGTAGCAAGATCGACTCTGCATCTTCTGTATTTCCACCCAGTAAAGCGAGTTCTGCTGCTTGGATGGATTTATTTTTGATAGTCTACAAAACGAAAATATTGTTGAAAAAATTCTAGTAAAATTCAATCAGTGATTTAAGATTATTCATTGATCATTGATGACAAATCTTACTTTAATGTATTGAATAAATGAAACTTTATCGAGTAAATCGATGGCAGCATAGGCTTCCTCTGCAGTATCGAGCTCTTTTCCGAAAATTGCTAATCCTGCTAAGCAAGTCCATAATATTTCGTCCTGCAAAACATCGGATAGGTAATAAAAAAAATCATTTTTTCAACGTATTTTGGTCCAATAATAATTATGGCCATACCTTCACACTTCGACATAATTTCAAAGCGTTTTTCCAATTGTTCGTAGTACCATAAGAATGTAAAATTGACATAAAAGGCGATGTGCAGCTGTTGATCAAAGATCCATCCGATCTACGAATATTTACATGGTTTCGTATAAAATTAACTATGCTGGGATTTCTTCCAAATTCACTGAAAAATTTCAAGCCATTAAAATCTTGAACAATGAGTTTAGTAAAAAAAATATATCGCGTGGAAAAAATAATACCTCGTATCTTTTACTAAAGTTGATCTACGAAGTAAACGAGGATCAACGAATACGATACCGGGATAGTACCAAACAGTTAGTGTAGTTTCCTGAATACCTGCCAAAGTATTGTAATCGTGATTCCAAAATATGGACTGTACCATTATTCCTTCGGGGGAAAAAATTTAAAAAAATTCTTTATTAAAATTTAAAATTATTAAGATACCTACTCTGATACAGTATTGAAAACTAACCTAATTTATCAATTTTCCTCGATGAAGAAATTCCTGCTTTTGTAGGCACTGATAAAATATACAAATCTCTATTTTTATCGATAAATGCCAATTGCCTATTTTGTATGGATCCGGCTTGATTTAGAGCTAAATCAGTTACACCAATTTTATGGGTGAAAGGAGGTGGATTTACACTTGAGCCGATTTCCAATAAATGAATCACTGGAATAAAAAATATTCAACTTGAATATTCATCAACACGTCTCAAAAAAAAAAAAAAAAACAACTTTGTAAGTAATATTTACCTTTATCATCAATTTGATCTCTTATTGCTAATGTGTCATTACTTAATGATATCATGTCATCGCTGATTAAATCACACAGCATATTAGGCCATTTTGGAGTCGATGCATTCCTTCCATCGTATGAATAGATATTTACAGAGCTAGGTTCCACTAGAGCAAACACTCTGCAAAAAATCATCAAATAAGTATTTGTTTCAAGACATTTACATACGTAGGTACCTATATCAGTAAAAAAAAGGTGATCGACGTACTTTTCAGCCATAAGAATAATCATTACACATCCTTCTTTTAATTCCATGATGTGAGGAGTATTGAAATTATTCACATTGAAAATATGACATTGTGTAGGGGTAGCTACAACTATTCTTTTGTAACGAATCACTACGTGAATGATTCTTTCGGGAAAATCCAATTTCTCCATAACTTCGCCACTTATATCTTTAACTTGCAAGCATTTTCTGCTGGTGACAAGTAATTCATAATTTAACCATTCGTAACGCCTGTAATTAAATAATCGTTCATAGAATCATTGCACATATTTCTCAAGTGAGTAGGTATACCATTGAAATATTCTAAGTACCTATCAAAAATTAGAAAATTTAGTGCATAATAATTTCAGTAAATAAGTAAGTGAATATTTTTAATTAATGAAATGAAAAAAATATTTTACAGATTGAAAGCAATACCTTTCTATGATGTGAGCCACGAGTAAATTACCGTTAGCACAAGCACAAGCAACTTGTGTGCCATCACTTGACCAAGAAATACTATAAATGCTATCGCTGTTCGGCATTTCCAAGCAATGAGACCACTGTAGAGCAGAAAAAATTTCCAATGTAGGTAAGTGCTGCATTCAAGTGATTTATGACACATAAAATTTCAATTGGATTTTTAAAAAAAAATTAAAAGTGGAAGTGTAGGTATCTAATTAAAACAAGAAAATTATGACGCTGATTTATGAAGTTGGTAATGAATTTAAATATGAAGAGCAAAAATCTCACCCCAGCTCTATCACATAATCGTAACGTATTGAAAGATCCAATGGCAAATAAATCACCGCTAGGTGCCCAGTCCAAAGACGTAATTGGGTAATCATGGACAACACTAGAATACAACTGACGTCCATAAGTATCCCATACCTAAAACCGATAAAAATATAAATCATTTTTCATTTTCATTGGAAATGATTTCATTTTTATTATCATTGTATTTATGTACTTTATATCTACAGTCTTCTGATCCCGAAACGATGAGATTGTTATTGCTATTCCATGATACTTTCAGAATCAACCCTTCGTGAGCTTTCCACTAAAAATATAAATTTACAGATCAACATCATCATTATGAAGCCATTTGTTACAGTGAGAAAAGTTTTTCACGAACCCGATTCGATTTCACATTTCCAGATAGGGTTTTAATAATCAACATCTTATTACTGGTGTAGAGAATTTGATTCGAGTCTGGACTCCAAGCTGCACTATAGATTGGAGTTGATTCTTGTACAACGGTGGATCGAAGCATTCCACTTTTAGACCAAATTTTTATTTGACCATCTTCTCCGCCTAAAAAAAATATCGTCAATAATTCTCATCCATACCTAGTTGATTTAAAAAAAAAAAAAAATGGATTTCAAAATATAATAGCCTATAAGACGTGTTTGTTAACCACTTAACCTGTTAGTAAACTCGATCCGTCAGAGCTCCACTTTCCAACGAGTACAGCTCCTCGATGAGCATCTGCAGTTTTTTCAGTCCTCCCATTTTTTCCAATAATATGAAATTTTCCTACAGTCAAATAAAACATCAAAACTATACCTAAAAAAATCCCCAACGAATAGTAAAAATAATTCTGAAATAATACCATCAGCTGAGGTGAGTAAAATTTGTTCCACTTTCTGTCTCTTCAATCCTCCTTGATTTCTTACAAAACAATGTAAATCTATGGGGTACGCGTTTTCTGGAAAATCGTACAATTTTATCGAGTCTTTGGTGAATAGATTCCATTTCAATAGGACTCTATCATCTCTACAAAAAAAAAATAGAAAAATAATTTTAATCGATTTTCATCTGATTTAGTAAAATAAACACAATAAACGTACCCGCAAGAAAATACTTCCTCTGATAAATTCCACCCTACTGCACATAACGGTTCGTTTGTATCTGATTGTTTGAAAACAGATATTTTGAATCTCATATTCTATGGTTTTGATTATCATACTGTTTTTAAATTGATAATGAATTTATTACATTTCGTTCGTTCGCGTTGTCTACTTCATGATTTTCTGTTTAGTTTTCAGGTACCTCAAGAGTAGGTACGTAAAGTTACTGTTGTCATTCTCCGTTACCAATAGCAACAGACAACTGCATATTGCTATCACTGAACTGGTGTCACGGTTCAATCACTTTTAAGCTGGCCACTCGGTCATCATTGTCTGCATAAAAATATTTATGAAATTCTAACTAGGAGTAGGAGACGTATTATTTTAAGAATGTTTCTTTTGTCGGTAAAAGTAGAAGATAGGTAGGTAAAATATTGAAAAAAAAGAGTTCAAAATTCAAATTTGTATGAAAGTGCTGATTTGTTTTTCGCTGAGTGTTTCAAAATAGCGGGAAGGATCACGTCTTGATCTAGTGGCACAGACGTTACTATAGCAACCGAGTCATGTAACAATAAACATCCAGATTAGAAATAACATTGAATATAATTTTTTGAATGATTACTCGGTAAATTTAAATGCTGAAACAATCATGGTTCATTCGTCATTGCCATTTGAAGTGTTACTGTACTTGAATTATAATTATTTTATCGTTTTCATCATTGCGGAAGTGGTGCTATACCTTTTCAAAATTAGCCATCTGCCTTATTCAACGGACGCAATACTCATAGATGGACTAATTTTCAAATTCTATTGCTCGATTCAACTTTGCAGGATACACGCAGGACGAAAAGGTAACTTGACAGGAAGAAACACATACATTATTGTTTCATTGTTACTCATCATTCCATCTTTAATTGGCATTTTATACATTACATTAATTCAACTGAAAGTTTTGAGATTGGAAGTAATTTTATGTTGTATTGAGATTGTTATGGAAATTGCCGAACTTATATTTGTATTATTTCATTTATGCGCTAATAAAAGGAGTAAATATTAGAAAAATGTCTACCTTGAAAATTATTAATTCTTATAAGAAATAAAAGTTTAAATGTTCTACTCATATACTTATGAACATTGAACAGAACACAATAAACAGGTATTATGCGCGAAACATTTAAAAATTTATTACGAAAATACAACAAAACAACAAACGTGAGTTTTAATACCGATAGGTAAATAAATTAAGTACAAGAAAATTAATGTTAAATAGTGCAATAACATCGTAACACATACTTAAGTCTAAAATATTGAAAAAGTGGCCCAATAATTTGTTTAGGGCCAACACAAAATATATATGTTTCTCTTCTTAAATAAGTACATAGGTATATTATTCATGCAAAAATTTTAAAATTATAAAAAATGTACTTGCATATGAGAAAAGTACTTATTAAAATTCTAATCCAGTGTTTTTGTTCAAAAAAGTTACTATTTGTATTTTTCATAAAAAAATTATGAACATAACTCTGTATGCTTATAGTTTTTTTTTTTTTTTTCAAAGCAGTGCAAAATAAATTTGTTTTATTTTAAAATTCAAATTTTTTCCGTATCGATTTTTGAATCCGCTGAAAAAATTAAATTAGAAATATGTGGCTGTCCTTCTGTATTAATGTAGATTTCACACAGAAAAATTGAGTTTATCTTCAGTTACACAGGAAGACTTCCATAAACAGAGTTCTAAATTTATGGTATGTAAAGTTACAATTAATTATTTAGATTATTTCGATAAAATTAATCAAATATTATGATTTCAGTGTCAAATATACCTATATTTATATTTTTGATCTCGTTTTGCACTATTTTTACATACGAGTATATACTTATCAATTTCTGTTGAATGTGTTTAAGCGTTACCATAAATTATTTCTGTTGTCTATTCAGCTATTGTATAATTACCTATTTGCATTCTGTTTTTCAATATCCGCCATTTTGTTTCGATAGCTTTGATATAATTAATTTTTTTAAATAATTAATTAGTTGACGAAGTTATTAATTTTGTGTGGTATGTTTTTGCTGTTCAGCAAGAAATCATCTCGATACATATCGGTCAAGCTGGAATTCAAGTTGGGAGTGCTTGCTGGGAGTTGTATTGTATAGAACACGGATTATGGCCAGATGGTTTTAAAAACGACGTGCCCGAGTTTTGCCCACCTCGGGAAATTTCGTTCGGGTCATTTTTCGAAGAGACAGATTTTGGAAGATTTGTTCCCCGAGCGGTGTTAGTTGATTTGGAACCTCTGGTCATAGGTACGTCCTCGTATTTTACTTCGGTTAATAGTCCATAATCTCTTAGAATATAAGTACCTACATACATACGTAGACTCTTTACCTGATTTCGTTTACTTTAAATATGTTTTCTTTCGCACTTGGTATTTACAGATGAAATCCGAAACAATCAGTACAAATGGTTATTTAGACCTAGTAGTTTAGTTTCGGGTAAAGAAGACGCAGCAAACAATTATGCCCGCGGATATTATACCATTGGTCGGGAAGTCATCAAGACCGTTTCAGAAGCTATTAGACGAGAGTGTAATTTATGTGATAGTTTGGAGGGATTCATGTTTTTCCATTCAATGGGCGGTGGTACAGGTTCCGGCTTAACAACACTGATTTTAGAAACATTGAACGAAGATTATGTTAAGAAAAAACATCTCGAATTCGTGATTTATCCATCACCTCGAGTATGCATTTAAGCAAGCAGTTATTTCTGTGTTTGTGCATAGAAAATTATCAAGTTGTTTTTGTTTACAGTTATCAACCGCTACTGTCGAACCTTATAATGCGATACTTTCAACCAACGGTAGCATAGATTTGACCGATTGCGTGTTTTTGATGGATAACGAGGCTTTATACGATATATGCTCTTTGAAATTGGACGTCGAAGACCCCACATACGTGAATTTAAATCGAATTTTAGCTCAAGTAGTATCGTCGCTTACAGCAGCGTTGAGATTTGATGGGTCTATAAATGTGGAGTTATCAGAATTTCAAACTAATTTAGTACCATTTCCGAGAATACACTTTCCTTTGATCACATATGCTCCGTTCCTTAGCTCGTATAAAGCTACGCATAGCCGGACTACTATTTCACAAGTGACTAGAGCATGTTTCGAACAATCCAATCAGCTACTGAAATGCGACCCTACGCGGGGAAAATATATGGCGTGTGTTCTTCTTTATCGTGGTGTAATTCCACCTAATGATATCAATAAATCTTTAAGGATCATCAAGCAAAGTAAAATTCCTTTTGTAAATTGGTGTCCGACCGGATTCAAAGTCGGTATTAATTTTCAACCGCCAGCCAATTTCCCAGATCACACCATGGCGTCATCTCATTTGGCTCTGTGTAATGTTGCCAATACAACAGCTATATCGGAAGCGTGGGCTAGAATTGATTACAAATTTGACTTGATGTTTTCCAAAAGGTGTTTCGTTCATTGGTATTTAGGCGAAGGTATGGATGAGCAAGAATTCATGGATGCCAGAGAAAATCTCGCCGCTCTAGAAAAGGATTATTACGAATGCGTCTCTGAAAATGTCTCCGATGGATCAACTATTTCGCCTTTAACCACCAAAGGTACAACCGCTACCGAACGAAAGCAATCCATTGGATCAACCTCTCGTAGACCTCCATCTCCATCGAGAGCGGCTTCTCCGAGAGCATCTTCTCCTAGAGCAAAAACTGTTCCTGCATCTACTCGTCGATGATTTTTTTTTTTTTGTTTTAATATCGAAACTGAATTCCAGCCTGAAAAAATGTGTGGCTTCCCCCAACATTTCAAAATTCTATGTCTATTCTGATATGTGTACTTTGACTTATTACCTGGATTGTATCACAAAGTTTTTCTCTTACGTGTACTGAAACTCTGGAATAAACATTTGCTTTCCTCCTACAACGGTATCTGTCGTTTTGATGAATGTAGGTAATGGGTAAAAAAATCAGGGATTTCCAGCCAATCATCAATTGAAGAGCTCTATTCCAAAGTGGGTTAAGTCAAATTTAAAAAAAATTGAGTTAGCACCGCCATCCAATAGTTCAGAGAGGTACTTACAAAACATAGGTATCAGAACTTTCATACCTACCTCATATCAGTGTTGCCAGCCCTTTAAAAATTCACATTTTTCCAAAGTGGTGTAGGAAACATATTAACGCACGTCAACAACAAATAACAACGTTTATTATAAAAATTAACAAGGAACATTGAAATTACATCTTAACGCTTCGAGAACATAAACGCTAGTCAGGGAATCGAATACACGAGATCGAGAAGGCGCGTGTACGTAAATACCGCGTAATTACGATGACTATTTCCCACAATCGGCCATCCTTTCCGGTGTGTCGTCCTCGACACACGATTTTCCTCGTTGAAATGGACCGCTTTCAGAAACGTTAGAAAGGCAGCCACTCGATTTCTCCTCGGAATTCGAATCGTTGTCAGATGACGAATCACTGGGCGATGAAGGACGATTTAACGATGGTTTGCTTGACTGGAACTCACGAAGACGTCTGGTCCAATCCACCGCTTTCGAATAATCGTATACACGTAGGAAGTTGGCCATTTCCTCGTTTTTAAAACCAGAACATACCGCATTTTTCGAATCTGTCACTGATGCGCCGACATCTTTAGCTAACCGCAGCTTATCGAAGATGTATTCGATCGGTGACTCGTTTTCGTTTTGGGCTCGGAGGGAAAAACGCTCCCACTTGTCGACTACGTTGGTTTCGCTTCCGATAAACGTCTCGGAAAATTGCTGTCGAAAGTCATACCACGTTTTGATATCGTCTGCGGACAGGAGATACCAGGTTTTGGCCGCTTTTAGCAATAAACGCTTCGCTGCTTCTAATTTCTGTATATTGTTCCACCCGGCAATGGTTGCTTGGTTTTCGATGCTGTTCAGCCACTGTTTCGCTTCCGTCGATGATACTTCGCCGGTAAAGTGTGGAATGTTGGGCAATAGCACAGCGCTGCTAGCCGCTCGAACAATTTCACTCACCGTATCAATTGGAATCGTATTTTTCGATGCCGCCATGCTTTCGAGGGTGATCGAGAACAACACAAGAACTTTCAACACTTCAAAAACGAATGTAACGATAGCGATGTCATACGAGACACAGGTCCGACCACTTCTGAATATGTAGGAAACATATTAACGCACGTCAACAACAAATAACAACGTTTATTATAAAAATTAACAAGGAACATTGAAATTACATCTTAACGCTTCGAGAACATAAACGCTAGTCAGGGAATCGAATACACGAGATCGAGAAGGCGCGTGTACGTAAATACCGCGTAATTACGATGACTATTTCCCACAAGTGGGTTAAGTCAAATTACTTTTGGTTTCCAAAATGGGTTAAGTCAACACTGCGTGAGATTCAGCTAATTCGGATTCAACATTCAACCCTCATTGATGTGCAATACGTCGAATAATACATTTTCGAGGTCGTAGAATTCGAATCTGCACTTATTTTTTTTGTAGGGGTGGGGGGTGAGGCGTGGGGAGCGGGAAAATTTGAAATGTTGCTTATATTATCGTGTAATATATCGATTAATATGTTTTCGAGGTCGTAGAGTTCGAATATGGAGTTATTTTTTTGGTAGGGGTGGGGGGTGAGGCGCGGGGAGGAAGGAATTTCAAATTTTGCTTATATTATTATGTAATATGTCGATTGATATGTTTTCGAGGTCGTAGAATTCGAATCTGCACTTACTTTTTTTGTAGGGGTAGGGGGTGAGGCGTGGGGAGTAAGAAAATTTCAAATTTTGCTTATATTATTGTGTAATATATCGATTAATATGTTTTCGAGATCGTAGCGTTCGAATATGGAGTTATTTTTTTGGTAGGGATTAAAAGTGAGGCGTGGAGAGGTGAATTTTGCTCATTGTGTCGTTTAATATGCCGTTTGTCATGTTTTTGAGGTTTTTTTCATTGTTGATTTGAAAAAATCATTTTATAACTCAAATAATGTATTTCAATCAAAATTGAATCGAGTATATCATGTTTCGATCTTAAAATTGCGATAGGTATATCCGCAATTCTGAAGAAAATTGATGTATTTTTATTAGAAAAAGGAACCTGCAAAGCAATGGGGCAATTTCGGGCAAAAAATCGCTAAAACATAATATACACTACTCCTAAATACACATCACTATGCAGAAGAGAACACACGATATTGCGCGATTATATGAGTTTTGTTCCAAAATGTGTTCTGATTTTGTGTAAAAAACTGCAAACTTTAAAAATCAGTGGTATAAGAAAACATCAAAAAGTAAATTTGGAATTTTTCACTCCCCCACGCCTCACCCCTCACCCCTACAAACAAAATAAGTGCAGATTCAAGTTCTACGACTTCGAAAACATATCAATCGACATATTACACAATAATATAAGCAAAATTTGAAATTCCTTCCTCCCCGCGCCTCACCCCCCACCCCTACCAAAAAATAACTCCATATTCGAACTCTACGACCTCGAAAACATATTAATCGATATATTACACGATAATATAAGCAACATTTCAAATTTTCCCGCTCCCCACGCCTCACCCCCCACCCCTACAAAAAAAATAAGTGCAGATTCGAATTCTACGACCTCGAAAATGTATTATTCGACGTATCACATCAATGAGGGTTGAAACCGAATTATCGCCGTTTTTGGGGGTCTGTGGCCCACTGTGCGGCGATTCTTATTTCCAAAGTGGGTTAAGTCATTGATGTTTCAACTTCATATTTGACAGTCCAAAGTTGTGAAAGGAAGACTTGACCAATTTCAGAAGAAAAAAACACGAAATGTGCAGTTTGTAGGGTTCAAAACGGCGGATTTCATTCTTACGGCGATTCTTATTTCCAAAGTGGGTTAAGTCATTGATGTTTCAACTTCGTATTGGACAGTCCAAAGTTGTGAAAGGAAGACTTGACCAATTTCAGAAGAAAAAAACACGAAATGTGCAGTTTGTACGGTTCAAAACGGCAGATTCCATTCTTACGGCGATTCTTATTTCCAAAGTGGGTTAAGTCATTGATTTTTCAACTTCAGTGGTGCAAAATGGTCGAAAAAATAACTTTTTCTACGATCGATTTTTTTTGTCCAAAGAGAGGAAGGATGTATCAACCTTCTACAATTGGTGTCACTTCAGGAACAGAACAAATTCTACATCAAAAATTTCAAATGCGTTTTATGAAAAATGAAAAAATTTGACTTAACCCACTTTGGAATAGAGCTCTTCAATTAGCTTTTGGCTATCAGCTTTTAGCTTGATTTTCATTAGCTTAAATAAAGCTGGCTATTGGCTGGCAAAATTTCATTGGCTGGCGATTGGCTGGCTTTTGGCTTACAAAAACAAAAATACATGTGACCCCTCAAAATACTCGTTATGACGTGTAGACGATTATTAAAAGGACAATTTTCATTTCTGTCGTGTCAGTGAGTGTAAAACGTGAGTCACGAGTAAAAAAAAAATAAAAAATGAGAAAAAAATTTTAAAAAATTGAAAAATTTGAAAATCACTCCCAAGTTCATTAGCTTTTGGCTATTAGCTATTGGCTGGCAATTT
Source organism: Planococcus citri (assembly GCF_950023065.1). Lineage (NCBI taxonomy): Eukaryota > Metazoa > Arthropoda > Insecta > Hemiptera > Pseudococcidae > Planococcus > Planococcus citri. The sequence continues at coordinate 35,846,135 of NC_088680.1, forward strand.
TTCATTAAGCCAGCTTTTGGCTATTGGCTTAAATACCATTAGCTTGCATCAGCTATTGGCTTTTGGCTTTTAGCTATTGGCTGGCTGGAAATCCCTGAAAAAAATCATTCGTACGGTGGACAATTTAAATATGAATCGAGAATTCTTAAATTTCATTTTAAAAAATTTACAGGTAGGTTATAGGCATAGGTATCTACTTGTAACCATTTTTACTAAAAATTACTTCAAAGAAGCACTGGCGTTACTAGTGGCACCTTCTATTAATTTCTCTAAACCTTTTTAACTCGCAGTCCACAATTCCACATACCCGAGCTAGTTACTGATTTTTTTTGGTTAAAGAAAATTTCAAAAATTTTACAATACAAAAAAATGTTCTTTTGAGCAAGGTGAACCAATGTGAATAACTCCTTAGTCCTCTATTCAATTTTTAAAATTCTTCAACTACGTGCCAATTTCATAAGTGGATTTATGACCAATTTGTAACCAGAAAAAATGAAAAACAAAAGAACAAAAAAAAGACCATAATTTTTTGCAGGGCTTGCAAACCGAAACCAAAACCGAAACCGAAACCCCCAAAAACCGATTAAAATTGCTCAAAACCGAAACCGAAACCGAAACCAGGAGCGTTATTTTCCCACAACTAAAACCAAAACCGAAACCAGGAGCGTTTATTTCTCAAATTCAAAACCAAAACCGAGAGTGTAACTGATTGAAAACTGAATTGGTTTTGGTTTTGGAATTTTTCAGGTAATTAGCCTGCATTTTTGGTAAAATTAAAGTAAAAACTGATGCTAAAGGTGAAAAGGCCTGAAAAATGAAAAAGTTGACAAATTTGGCACTACCAAAGTGCCGCTTTCTAGTCACATACACAAAGTTTTTGAAAAAGTGATCACTTTCTTGGCCTTCTTCCCTCTAAAAAATGGAGAAAAAAGGAAAAAACCGAAACCAAAACCAAAACCGAAACCGATTCTTTTGAAATCAAACCGTTTCAGCAAAACCGGAACGAGAGAGATAATATTTCAAAAAACCTAAACCAAAACCAGGGATGGAAGAGCCGGGAGCGAGCCGGAGCCAGAGTCTGAAAGAGCCGGATTTTTTGAGGAGCTAGAGCCAGAGCCAAGAGCCAAATAAATGAAAGTGCAGAAAAACATCAAGAGCTCTCTTGCAAAAGAGCTCCTTATTTTACTCAAGAGAGCCATCATCATAAGGAGTCTTTAACCTGGAAAGAGCCAGAGCCGAGTGGGAGCCCACAAAATTTTTCAGGCTCTTTGGCTCCCTAAAAGTAGAGAAAAAAGTTGAAAAATGCGCACAATTTTATCAAAAATTCAACCTTTAAGTCACATTTGTGAAGAAAATGAAGAATTTCCAAGTTTTTTTCCTCATTGAGAAATGAAATGAAAATAAATGCAGTGTATTTTCATTTTTTTCATCGTTTTTCACGAATTTTGAACTCTAATTTAAAGAGCCAAGAGCCAGAGCTGGAGCTGGAGTGGGAGCTGAGAAATTGGAAGAGGGAGCCGAGAGTCAAAGAGCGGAGTCGGAAAGAATTGAGGAGCGAGCAAGGAGCCAAAGAGCTCATGTAAAGAAAAAGTGCCAAGAGCCAAGAGCGAGCCAGAGCTGAAACTTGCGGGGAGCTGAGCCAGAGCCAAGAGCGGGAGCCCTGAATTCAAGGCTCTTCCATCCCTGACCAAAACCAAAACCGAAACCTTTACTTTTTCAAAAAACATAAAACCGAAACCAAAACTGAGAGCGATATCTATCCGGTTTTCAAGCCCTGATTTTTTGGTCTCCTCCTTCCTCCTCTCTTGATTACCTAAAAAAAAAATCCCTTGCTTTTTTATAAAAATTTCAACTTTTTTCTACCAGAATTCAGAGATTACTGAAAAGTAAAAACGTTAAAAATAGAAGGACTCAATTTGTCAATGTCAATCAGAATTAATGATGACGAAATTTTTTTGAAAAAATAAAAAAGTAAAATATTTGATTAATTTGAGGAATGAAATAGTTGAATAAAACTCCTTGAAAAGCGCTAGTGGGAGGATGGCATCATTTGCGTTACAAAAAAATGTCATCTTTATTCGCAATCGCACCGTTTGCGTTACAAAAATGATAAAATTTTCAAAAATAGATAACATAACTTATCAAATTTTGCAAGGTCGATTAAAAAGTTGGAGGTTACTTGGATCACATTCAAGAATTATTAGTATTATTACTAATTTTCGCGTGGATACACGTTCATCTTTATAATCATCATTTTTTGGTGACAAGTGCCGTCTGTGAAAGTTCGAAATCCACAACCCTCAAAATGTCAGCTCTATCGTCGAACACGCTGAAATCAGGTAAAGGTGTACTCTGCCGTTTCTTCAGCACCAGTAGAATTCTATCAGCTCAACAAATGACTGTTCGAGATGCCTTGAACGCCGCTATGGACGAAGAAATGGAGAAAGATGAACGTGTATTCATACTCGGCGAAGAGGTAGCTCAGTACGACGGTGCTTACAAAGTATCCCGAGGATTATGGAAGAAATACGGTGACAGGCGAGTTATCGATACCCCTATTACCGAAATGGGTTTCGCAGGAATTGCTGTCGGAGCTGCGATGGACGGTTTACGACCAATTTGCGAATTCATGACGTTCAATTTCGCTATGCAAGCTATCGATCAAATCATCAACTCTGCGGCCAAAACATTCTACATGTCGGCCGGCAAAGTCAACGTACCTGTTGTGTTTCGTGGACCAAATGGAGCTGCTGCAGGTGTCGCTGCTCAACATTCGCAATGTTTCGCTGCATGGTACGCTCAGTGCCCCGGTTTAAAGGTAATCTCACCTTACAATTCGGAAGATTGTAAAGGTTTGTTGAAAGCAGCCATACGAGACCCAGATCCTGTCGTCTTTTTGGAGAACGAGTTGTTGTACGGTGTTCAGTACCCGATGTCTGACGAAGCTCTCTCTAAAGATTTCGTATTACCTATTGGCAAAGCTAAGGTAGAAGTAGCTGGTAATAATGTAACTTTAGTATCGCATTCTAAAGGAGTCGAAGTAGCCTTAGACGCCGCCAGATTACTATCTAGTCAAGGAATCAGCGCCGAAGTTATCAATCTCAGAACAATTAGACCTTTAGATTTTGAAACTATCGCGAAATCAGTTCAAAAAACCAATCATCTCGTAGCCATCGAACAAGGCTGGCCAGTATGCGGCGTATCGTCCGAAATTAGCGCTAGAGTTATGGAAAGCGAATTATTCTTCTATTTAGACGCTCCCGTAATCAGAGTTACCGGTGCTGACGTTCCCATGCCTTATACCAAGTCTTTAGAAGTTGCAGCTCTGCCCTCAGTCGAAGATGTAGTTTCAGCTACCAAGAAATTATTGAACGCTTAATTACACACGCAATTGGTTTCGTGGACCGATAATTTTGTTACCATACTCTATATAAACTTACTGTCTTATGTAAATTTTCCACCGGAAGCTTAAAGAAGTAACTTATTGCACTTTAGCGCTTCTTAGAATGTACAAAAAATTAAATTCATTCCTTCGTTGTGTTTTTTTTAAGCAATACATTTTAAAAAACGCGTAACGAGTCGATCGTGTAATTTATTATTATTTTTTTTTCTTGTTAATCATTTAAGATACCTAGTGATTTTATGATATCGAAATGAAGTTTTTCTCGTTGTATACTTCGCAGAATACGATTTTTTTAAAATATATCCGGCGTGTACATTTTGTTGACGTATTATTTGTTTTTTAAGTTACTTTCTTTTTTTCTAAAGACAATTATTTGAATAAAATTTCCCGATTTTTGTTAAAGTTTTTTTTTTTTAATTCGAAGAACATATACTTTCAGTTTTAATGTTTACGTTCTGTAGCGAAAGTTATTTTCAGTTTCAGATATACTCCAATTATTAAACAAACTTATGCATTTTATTTGTGTATTTATGTATTCGTTGATGAATTGATAAGAAAATTGCATAATTTTGGTTATCTCTCATGTGAACTAGGTTAGTGTGGCTCAATCATCGAAAATGTAATCAACATAGATACGTGTACATATTGAATATTACTCATTCGTGAGATTAGATTTCATGCTACATTTCATGTCAGATTTATTCTTTATGCACCATCAATTTATTTTATTTTGATGTTGAGATGTTTTCCTCAAATATGGACACTTCGATGCTGACTATAAAACATTTCAAGATACGAGAGAAACAAATCACCTAATTTTCATTCAATGAGCACAATTCATGAAAGATGGTCAAAATTATTGTCAAATAAATTACTATCAATTGTTCAAAATAGACACTAATTAATTAAGAAACATTTGATGTGTATTTTTTTGCCAAAAAAAAGTATAGGTAACTAGGCCGTTTTGCAACGTTTTGATTAAATAAGCGATGTTTTTCTTCGGTAACTTGAGCCCTTAAAAGTAAGAATTTTTGCAATTTCTGGCAAAAAGCAAGATTTAACAATTTTAGCAAAATTATTTGAACAGTTTTTAGAGAGTGAAACTTATTACAATTTTTTTTAGCAATTTTGTGCAATAAGCGAAATTTTTAAGCAATTCTTTTATGAAAAGAAGAAAGCAGAACTTTTTGAGAATTTTTGGCAAAAAAGCGAGACTTATGGGTAATTTTAGGGGAAAAAGTGAGACTCATGTTAGTAGCAATTTCGCTTTAAAAACCGAGAATTTTATTAAAGAGAAGGACTTGATTAATTTCAGCAAGAAGCTGGTTTGTTTGGCAATTATTGCCAAAAAATATAAAAGATTGATATTTTTTGTCAATTTTTGTCAGAAAATTTGGACAATTTTGCAACTTTTTGATATAAAATGGAACGTTTTGGTAATTTTTGGCAAAAAAAATGAACTTTTTCGTACTCCTACTCGTGTTAGATGCATGTTTTCAAATTTGAAAATAATCACATCACTGATGAAAATGAGTAGATGAAAAAAATCGAAGAGTTCTAATTTTGCTGGAATTGCAATATGAGGTGTATTTCGAGTCGATATTGAATTTGGTACAAACTCGGGTTGATGATGTACATAGTATGGCGTTTTTCATGATGTATTTCGAGAATAAAGAAAATGATCAGAGTCCAAAATTGACGACTAGATTCGTCGCTCATTACTCGCGATGCTCTTTCATCAATTTTAGTGATTTTTCATTTTAAACGATTTTTCATTTTTGTGCCAATCTTCTGTTCTTTATTAATTCGCACAATTCATTTGAAAATATTTCATTCCATTTTCTATATTTTGTTTGAAGTGGTGATCATGTAACAACTGTAAAGGCACATCACATCCCTGCAAATCCTGCAATTTTTTTGAACTTTGAAGTTTGATTTTGATTTGATTATTTTTGTTTTGCTAATATTCTATAATGTTCTCCATGATTTTTCACATCAGTTTTTATTTAATCGTTTTTACTTTTTCCAGTTTCATTCAGGGCTTAAAATAAAACCATGTGGATTTTATTTGTTGTTGTGGTAGGTGGTTTTTAAAGGACTCAAAAATAATGGTTTTTGGTTATGGTTTCTGAATTGGTTTTGATTTTTCAATCACAGTTTTTCTGGTTCTGGTTTTGAAATGGTTTCAACTTTTTTAATATGGTGTTGATGTGGTTTTGGTTTTCTAATAATACTTTTTTTTGAGGTAGTGGTGGTTTTTGATATGAAAAACCATTTCAAATTTTCAAATAGTTCTGATGGTTATGGTGGTTTTGATATCAGAAAAATTTTGAATTTTCAAATAAATTTACCGAAAAACAAATTAAGGTACGAGTAAGAGTAATGTCTGATTTTAGACCAGAAAACAGAAAATTTCCATCTCTGGTCTGGAAAAATTGAAAAAAATCACCGAAACTAAAAAAAAAAACATTTCATGAATTGGTTGTTTTTGGATATGGTTACATTTGAAAATTGAAATGGTTCTTGTGGTTGTGGTTTTCTTCAAATAACACAACTTATTGGTGGTTTTGGTTTTTTCAATCCAATTTTTTTTCCGATATATTGGTTTTTTGTTGTTGTTATTTTTGAAATGTATAAAAAGAAGTTGAAATGGTTGTAGTAGTAGTGGTTAAGTTAAAACTAATTGAAAAACAATGGTTGTGGTGGTTTTAATTTTAATTTAATTTAAGCCCAGGTTTTATTAATTGATTAAAATTTAAAAAAAAATTGTCGATGCTTGCAGCGCACGTAGGCGGTGAAAAAATAAACTTCGTTGCAGTGCGGTCTGCGTTTGGGTATTTTTTTCGTTGTTGTTGCTGCCACACTGCGACTAAACTGTTATCAATTTTATTCCTTTGCAAATTTGTTGAGTTTTGTGTGATTTGACGAATTTTGCGGAAAAGTTAGTTTATTTCTAATATAAATTATGAATTCGAGTTAATTTTAAACTACCCATAAGATAATTGACATGCTGAAGGTATGTTAAAAGTTTGTATATTCTCTCATCAATCATATTGTAAATGTGTTTCGATCAAATCTCACTCTTTAGTTCTCACGTTGATCTGTTTTCTTCGCAGCTTGGTCAAGATTCATTGTGAAAATTCTAGTCATCTTTGATCACTGAACACTCGATACGATGGCGGAGTTACTCCTAGACCCGCATATCCGTTTCTGGGTCTTTTTACCAATCGTCGTGATTACATTTCTAGTCGGAGTTGTCAGGCATTACGTGTCGTTGCTGATAGTCACCCAAAAGAAATCCGAATTATCTCAAGTACAAGATAATCAGGTACTAATACGAGCCCGAATGCTGCGAGAGAACGGCAAGTATTTATCTAAACAAGGATTCTACATGAGGAAGCATTTCTTCAACCACGAAGAAACCGGATACTTCAAATCGCAACGTAAAAACGCTCAGCCTCCGAATCCGATGACAGATCCTACTCTCATGACAGAAATGCTGAAAGGTAACATAACCAACGTACTGCCGATGATAGTAATCGGTGGCTGGATTAATTGGATGTTTTCCGGATTCGTTACCACCAAAGTACCATTCCCGTTGACTTTACGATTCAAACCGATGTTACAAAGAGGCATAGAATTGATATCGTTGGATGCGTCGTGGGTTTCATCGGCTTCGTGGTATTTCTTGAACGTTTTCGGGTTAAGAAATGTTTATTCTTTGGTGCTAGGCGAGAATAATGCTGCTGCTGAGCAAGATTTTGCTCCTGGAATGATGCAGATTGGAGGTATGGGACCGACTCCGCCGATCGATCCGAAAATGGCGTTTAAAGCCGAATGGGAAGCGTTGGAGATTTGTCATCATGATTGGGCTTTGGCTAACGTCGAATTCGATGTTTTGGGTAATCAGGTTATTGAAAGCTCGATTCAAAATTGAGTGATTTTGTGATGATCTTTGCTATGTGTAGTGTTGTAAATGCAGCGTGGGTCATGGTCTGGCTTTCACTAAGAAGCGTTCTGTATTTTTGTTTTGTTTTGAGATATTGTTTACGTTGTATATTTTTACTTTTGTAACTCGCCTAGAGAGTTTTGTATATAGCATAAAATTACTTCGAATCGTCTTCTGTTTCAATAATTTTCATCGTTTGTCTGTCTGTCTGTCTGTCTCGTTCTAATCTCAAGTTGGGTGAATTATTTGTTGAAATTTTATGATATACATCAATCGTGATGAAATGGGTCCGAAATTTTCAATAATTTCCAGAAGAAGTATTTTCATCGAAATATTCGAGTTTTAAATTTTAATTATTTCTTATACGTCTTATTTGGCCTAAATTTGACTTTTAAAATTAAAAGTTTGCCTAAGATCGTACAATGTATTTTATTTCCTAAAATTTTAACTGGTGATATATTTTTGTAAGTTCTTTCGATTTAGCTTTGCTCGGCTCAGAAATTTTTCTGTCAGTGAAAATACTTCTCTCGTTACCGTAGTTGCAAAAGGAGAACTGAATTACTAAATTGTACCATTTATAATCATTTTTCGGTCGGATGTCGATTAACATTCGTTACTAAATCCAATATAATGTATGAAACACGTAGGTGCGCAAATATTTCCCCTAAGGTCCAAAAATATACCATCCGTCAAAAGAGAGAGTTACAATGTACATCTATACTTGAATATTGAAGGAGCAAATGAACGAACTGTTTGGGAGACTCCGGTTTTTTTTCTATATTCATTCACTCTCCACTGCCTTTAATCATTCGAACATGTAAATTTTTTATTCAATGTCATTTTCAATCAAACTTTTTCATTCTTCCACCAAATTATAGGCTACCTACGCCTGATGGACCCAATTTGGGCAAAATTCATAGACATAATCGTAGCGCCGACTGGGATGTTCATAAGTTACAGGATGAAGGAGACGTAAGGAATAGGTAACTAAAATAAAAATGGTCGTTCCTCAGGGATTTTGTTTTTTTCTAGATAAAAAAGCACTTATCAATCAACGCGGGAAAATCCCATCAAAAAACAAAATAATAAACTTTTTCACGTACGTAGCATTTATACGTCAGAAATCATGATGACGCCTGTAGATTAAGAATTTAATCAATTCTTTTGACTAAATTTTTAATCGCAAACAATTAATCATGAAGACGGTTTATAAACCCGTTTTCGAGTTTTGAAATGTTGAAATTACGCGTTCATCGTCACTTCAGCTACCAATATTGTACTTTGGTATCTACATACGAGTATGTAAGCAATAGAAGAAAGACATGTATGTACATAAGTAACTATAAAATATTTCGATTAAATATGTAGGTACGACTAATTACGTTACGGGTGATTTTCAAATGAATCATCATCTCATTCCTATCGCTTCCAATACTCGATAGTTTCCTCTCATTTAGCAAATATGAGAATTTTAATGCGTTCAGTCGTTCACTACTCACTTACCGTACCTCTGATGGCTCTGATGGTGGGCTAGGTTATTGGCCGTGCTATAGCACGTGCTCAAGCGATCCTCCGATCACATTTTCTTCTCAAGTTGTTGCAAACGTGCATTATTCAAACTGCAATGGAATTTTCTCGAAAACTTCACCTTTCTGATTTGATAAGGAGATTGCGCAGTTTTCATTTGCAAAATGCACGAACATCTACGTCGAGTCGGTTGTTAGAAATTAGCACGTAGTTCGACTTTTTACGCGTCGATGTGAAAATTTAACGAATTCGTAGAGATGCCCGTCTTATCTTTGCAGTGGAAAAAAGCGAGCTATTCTCAGGGTGGAGAATATTTCCTTAGGACGATGCAACTGGTACGGAATTTATGAGGATCTTATGTCGAATTATTGGTTCCGAAGAAGCAAGCGTCAGGTTGAAACCAGTTCATATTATCTAGACTCCAATTGAGTTTCGTTGTACGAAGTTGTGTATTAAAATAGTGATGTAGCCAAGGGGGGAGGACAGTTGGGGCGGTTGTCCCCCTTTGCGAATACAAATTGAACATAACACATTATAAAAATGAACGATTTTTTCGTTTTTTGCACTAATTTTTTGAAAAATTTTCCCTCTCGCTTCACTCGAGCAGTAATTTTACCCTTTTGTTCATGAAAATATCTTATATTATATGAGAGGGTTTCAGAAAATTATCTTAAATTTTGATTTTTGCATGCCCAAAAACCGGGTTTACCCCCTCTCCCTTCCTTGATAAAATATATTAAAATCCCTGGCCTACTATAATTGACATGAATGCTTTGTGATTCGTGCAATCCTAGCTCCTTTGGAAAAAGTGATTGGGCAACCTTAAGGCAACCCATTTAAAACGATATGGTGACGTACAGTTCACATTAGGGTGTTCAATTAGCAATAATTTTCATCTTTAATTAGGAAATTTCGTTAATCAAAAATGACAACATAATTGATCATTATTCATTCTGCAGTAACTAGTTCAAACAGATTCTGCTGTTTTTCTCTTGAAAAATTTGCACCCAATTCTCTTAATTCATCAGGCAATACTTAAGTTACTTCGTGGAAAATTTTTCAGAATTTTTTTGTGACTCATCTAGAGAAGAGGTTAATTAATATGTATATGCCATGAAATGTTTGAAAACAGTCAACACTCTGTATTACGGAATTTATTCAATTGAAAAACTGAAGTGAACGCTTTATTCTAGTCAGTTACAAGTATTAGAAGTTGAAACGAATTTGAGAAAGTAGCAGGAGGGGGGGGGGGAGTTGAATGCCCGAAAACATATTTAAATGATATTCTCACAAGCAGTCATTTTTATGATGTTTTTCATTTCAACATCATTTCCGTCCTCTCTCAACTATGAATGGTGGAGCTACGAGTCTCAAAATGTGCACGCAATGTATTGGCGATTGTTTGCAAAGCTGAAAATGGTGGCCATTTTGATTGACAGGTCAGCCGAAATCGCAGATTTTGCGTTCCAACTAGGACTTGCACGAAATTTTTTAAACCGTACAAAGATAGATCGGAAGATCAGGCAAAAATTTATCGCCTGTCAAAATTTCAAGTGCTAAACTGCCTTTTTCGATTTTTTGGTGAATTTTTGAAAATCAAATTTAGGCCAAAAATGAGGGGAAAATCAAAATTTTACCAAATTTACCAAGAAAGCTGAAATTTAGAATATACCCTATTTTCCACACGCCAAATCGGATGGAAACGGTTTCAAACCGTTTTGAGCAGTTCTGGAGCCTCCAGCAGATTTTTGTAACTCGAAATTTCCCCAACATTTCATCAAAATGGAGTTGGAAAGCCGAAATTCATTCTGCAAACAAATTTCAATACGCTACGAAGTCGAATGCTGGTGGATTTGTTTCGGAGCCTTGAGCGACTTCTTGAATGGTTATATGACATTTTTTGGAAAATTGAAATTTTCAAAAAGTAGCTGAAAGCTTTAAAACCATTTAAAACCACCATGCAGTCGACTTCATATCTTATTTAAATTGATTTGCGAAGTAAATTTCAGCTTGCTAACTCCATTTGATAAAATGTTGTGGGAATCTCAAGTCTCAAAAATCTGATGGAGACTTCAGTAATTAGAAAAAATCTGCTGGAGGCTCCAGAACTGCTCAAAACGCTGAAATTTACTTCGCAAACTAATTTCAATACGAGATAAAGTCGACTACATGGTGGTTTCTAATGGTTTTGAAGCTTCCAGCTACTTTTTGAAAATTTCAGTTTTCCAAAAAACGCCATGCGACCTTTCAAAAAGTCGCTGGAAGCTCCAAAACGACTTGAAATCCACCAGCAGTCGACTTCGTAGCGTATTGAAATTAGTTTGCAGAATGAATTTCGACTTTCTATCTCCGTTTGATGACATTTTGGGAAAATTTCAAGTTTCAAAAATCTACTGGAGGCTCCAGTAATTTTCAAAAAATCGCTGGAGGCTCCATAACGACTTGAAATCCCCCTGTAGTTGACTTCGTAGCGTATTGAAATCAGTTTCCAACTCCAATTTGATGAAATTTTGTCGAAATTTCGAGTTTCAAAAACCTACTGGAGGCTTCAGAACTGCTCAAAAAGGTTTGAAACAGTTTCCAATCGATTTGGCATGTCGAAAACAGGGTATATCTCAAATTTCAGCTTTCTTGGTCAATTTAGTAAAATTTTGATTTTTCCCCTCATTTGTGGCCTAAATTTGATTTTCAAAAATTCACCAAAAATTAAAAAATGCACTCTACCACTTGAAATTTTGACAGGTGATAAATTTTTGCCGGATCTTTCGATCTACCTTTGTACGGTTTATAAAATTTCGTACAAGTCCTAAGTCATGCGATTTCGGCTGACCTGTCAATCAAAATTGCCGCCATTTTGTAAGTAAGGCCACTCATTTTTTCGAGGACAAGGTCTAGAAATGTTCCTTAGGACTCCGCCTTTAAGAAAAAAGTTGTCCCGGAGGATCGACGGGTAATGCAATAGATACTTATGCAAGCTCCCCCCCCCCAAAAAAAAACCGAACAAGCCAAAAATGCAGAAATATGTTCCAAAGAATAACCAGGGATCCTCCCTCATCCAGGACCAGGTTCCGAAAAAGCCCGAATGTCCAAGCCCTACAACCTTAAAAACTGTGACCTACAAGGCTACAAAACCCTGGCCCAAACCCTAAACATTTTCCTTTGAAAACCAAGCCCCAAACGTGAGACCCGAAACCCAAACCATGATCAGGGCTTTTCAGCCTTTCAGGGCTTGTGTAAATTACTGTTGTAATTAGGTACTGTGTCTGTGTTATCTCATATCTGTCCATCTCAAAAGTCAAGCTTGTGCAAACTAGCGTTTTTGGTACATATTCAGTAGCTCTAGTTAGTTCATTGTTCATTGAAAAATGATACTCAAAAAATTTGGGCAATTATTACGAGCTAAAAATCCCAAAAAATTTTAATTCTGATTTTTAAAAAAAATAACTGTTGGATTTGAATATTTTGAAAAAAGCTAAAGCATACACTAGTTTGTGCCAAAGTTGTAGAAAAACGTGTTGAAAAATAGAAAGAATCCTTTTTCTCGTTTAAAACATCTTTTGTTTGTTTTAAAAGTCATTTTTTTCTTGTTTTAAACAAAAATTCTTTTTTAAAAACTGAAAAAAGTATTCAAAATTAATACAAATGATAGTAAGTATATTTTGTGCTTTGTTCTCTATTTCTCATATTTTCATCTCAGATTTTACTTTAGCAAATTGTGCATGTTTTTTTCCTGTTTTCCATTTTTGCACAAAAAACATGTAATTGAGAAAAAAACTGAAAATTTGATTTTGAATTTTTTTTTGTTTAGAACACTTTTTTCCATTTGTTTTAATTTAAACGTGCTTTAAACATGCCCAAAAATTACGATTTCGCATTCGGTTCGGCGACAAGCCTCGCAGGATGTACGTATATTATACGCATGTATGAAAATGATGCGACAAGCTCGCATCAGCGGGAGTTACTTACAATTCGTTAAGGCGAGCAAAATACAAGAAATCGAGCTGCTGTTCGCGGCTGGCCAGCGTAATTTTCCTATTAATACTAACGGACACGCATATTACGAATTGATAACGAAAGATGGGCTAGTGATAAGAAAGAACATATCATATCTATATGGTAGTGGGGTTATTACTTATTAGGTACGAGTAGTACACATACAATTATACTCGATAGAGATGCTGTGCTCGTTGTTCAAATCACAAATGTTAGAACAGCACACTTGTACATTGTATGTAGCTTGTGTTGGTTATCGCAGAGTCTTAAGTACTGGTCAGTGGCTGGCTCTGGCTACATACACGTATACATTAGGTGGTTACTTTTATCTTACGATTAGCCTTAGTGAAGTACTCGCTACTTACGAGTGGTGGATAAGAGAGTGTATATAAGTGCAGCTGCGGAGCCATAACTGCAGATAATCGACGATGGACCACTGCGACCAAATGTGTAGTCCATGCTCGTGCTTCTGGCTTATGAGTTATATGATTCTTATTAGTACATACGAGGTAAAAATTTATATACTTATAAAATGTCCACATAATACACATGCCTACGAAGATGCGACGGATAGTCGAGCTATAGCGACGACACAGTGCAAAGGAAGGGACGAGAGTGCAGAAGCAGAAGGAAAACGGAATCCCGTCTTAGGTACTTTACGTTAAGCAGACAGAAGTACGACGACTGAACTGTGAATGCAGCATTTAAAATGATGATATAATGAAGTACTGCCGCTTCGTGCTGTGTTCACTCTTCACTGCTCAGTCATCATCAGTGTGTATTTAATACAACTTAGTCGACGGATGCGTGACTGCGACTCGCTCAAACAGCTTCGTTTCCATGTTAAATTTTGATTTATTTTTCTGATTTTCCTTTTCTGTTTTTTTTTTGTAATTTTTCTATCGTGTATTATTTTTTTTTCTACTTCTCGTTATTAAGTTCTCTTTTTCTTTTCTTTTTTCTCTATTTTATTATTTCAAAGGATTTTTGCTGGATCGTCGTTACTCGTAAAATCAACCACCACGGAGCGGTTACGTCGTCGTCAGCAACGACAACGACATGAGAAACCAAATACGATTCGTCAGCAGTTTTTTCATAGTCATTTTCTGCTGCATACGTTTCATCGATGCCTCAAAATGCAATGAAAAAGTAAGTTCTTACTTTTTTTTTCGTAGTTTCTTATATTACCTATAATATCAATTGCTTATGTACCTCCATTTACGTGGAACCAGATAAAATGTGAACCTATGAAACATTTTGGAACACAGATAGTACGAGTATACACTGCTTTCGCCGAAATATGTAGATAGGTACGCGTACAGTCATCAATTGAGCGATAGCTTTTCTTATTTTATGGACGATTCTTGCGAACAAATAACAAAATGATTGTAATTGTACATATAGATAATTTAATAGCTACAACTTACGTCATTATATTAATCGAATTGGTCCATTAAGAATGAGTAATTTTGGTTTGCCCTTTCCTCGTTGATTCATATTCATATTTTCATTTTGATAATAATTGTTCAACGATAAACATCCGATGATGACAATAAGCATGAAGCGACATTTTAAACATTTTTACGATACTAATCATCGCAGTAACCACAAAAACAATTCGTTTTCTTCATCTTATCGATGAAAGAACAGAGACAGGAAGCGTGCGAGAAGGAAAACCATAGATGTTTTCTCTTATCGATAAAACGTGTGTGGGTTTAGGTAACATCGCGCAGTGCATCGGGTTAATGTGAAATAAGATAATACGGGAAAGGAGCCGGTGAAAAATATTGTGCATTTTATAACAAAGCTAAGCTACATATATAGATAAGTAGGTATTAGGTGGTAGATATAGGAGTTCAAATTTTGTAAATATGATCAGAAGTACCACCCAAATGAGCTCAAAAAATTTACACCCTCAACCTTTCTTTATGCTACCCGCTCAGAAAAGTCAAACGTATCCACAATTTCAGTGTTTCGCCAATTTCGTGAAAATGGTGATATTTGAGGAATAAAGTACCGAGCCTGAATTATTCACCATTAAATTCCCCGCAATTTGATACCATATTTGAAGCAAATCCGATAAGGGCATCGTTTAAAAAGGGGAGGAATCGTCCACAATTTTACTTTTTTTTTGGCAAATTTTCAAGATCCCATGGGGGATTTTGCTATGTAAACATATCAATTTTTGGCTTCATTTTTGGATTTTGAAACAAATTTTTGGATTGCCAACCCCTTCAAATTGGGTGAATTTTCTATTTTGACAGTGGTCATTCGATATTTTTTCAAACTTGCAAGAATGTTGGACAACCCTAAGGGCTATTAATAGAAATTTTTTCAAGCATTTATCTTCTGAGCGAAGCGCTCTTTTTCAGCTTTTAAACGGCACTTTTGGTCACTTCATTCAAAAGTGCAATTATGAAAAAAATACATAATTTATGTAACTCACCCAAATACATAAGACATATTTTTTCATAATTTTTTGCATTGCTGGAAAATCTTCAAAAATGACAAAAATTCTTTTTCACGATTTTCCCGCCTAAATTGGCCAATTTTGGTCGAATTTTTTTTCTCGAAATAAGTACATCATCAACCCAAATTTGTCAATTTTTTCTAAAAAATTTGATTTGAATGATTTTGGGAACCCCTGAACCCCCTTCCGGGTCACCCAAGTGGCCGAAATGCATGTCTAGACTAATATTAATTCGAAATATGTATCATCATGTATTGCAATTTCAAAGAAATTAAAAATCTTAGATTTTTTTTACTCATTTTCGTCAAACCCTCAAGACAAAGAACTGTCTGTAAATTTTTTAAAAATTTACAGAAAAATTTACAGACAGGTAATTTCGCGGATTGACTGTAAATTTACATTCGGAAAAAATTTGGTTCATACTGCTCGAGATATGTTTCAATTTTTGAAAAATGTACTCATCACACGTAAAAAATAAGAAAATGTTAAGAATACATTTATTTCAAGTTCTGCCAACTTCTCATCTCCCCTTCCTGTAATCTGGAGGTAAGTGTGTGGGGGTCCACTGTTGGTCAAACTTGACCTGTAGAATTTGAAAATCGCCTTAAAAATTATATCGAGTGAACGTAAGTAATACGTGACTAAAAAACTACTGTTATGGGGTATTTTTGAGAAAAAAAAAGTGTAAAGTATCCTCTATTCCTCTCCAAGAAAAGTTTGGAATCATGGATACGTTTTTTGCTTAGTTTGACTCAGTAGGGTGGGTCGACTTTGACTTTTTTTTTTTAGAAAATTGGAGGGGGATTCGGTAAAAAGTTATGGGAGAGGGACCTCAAAAGACTGTAGGAAAAATTTTGGATATCTAACTTGAACCATCACTTTTCTACCGGGGTTTCAAATTTGAAATTTACATTAAAAATCAAAAAAGGGGGTTTTCACCTTTCCTAGGATTTTGCATTACTTGCGAAAATGGTAGGTACGATTTTTGTTCTATTCAAAAATTTGTATAAAATGACTTGAAATAGTGAAAACATTCAAAACCAGTTTTCTTACTCCTAAGTGAATTTTAATACGATCAACTGACGCAAAAAAAATCAAAAAATTTTTTTTTTTAAATTTTCAATATAAATTTTAAAATTTGAAATCCCAGTATAGAAAGGGATGGTTAAAGTTAAGGACCCAAAATTTTTCCTACAATCTTTTGAGGTCTCCCCTACAACTTTTTATCCAATCCTCCTCCCCAATTCCCCCCCCCCTCCCAAAGGTCAAAGTCAACCCAACCTACGTATCGACTCCATACTGATGATTCCAAATTTGAAAAAATATTTGACAAAATATCAGAAAGCTATTTCTTGAAGTTTGATAGGTACCTAACTACCTAGGTATAATTTTGACAATTCATTGATTTTTTCCTCCCAAGTCTGGCATACTTATGTAATTTCAGAAAATACACATTATTTTTTCCAAGTTTTCAAAAATTTACAAGATTTTTTTTCGTTTTCTGAAATTCGTTTTCAGAAGTCAACCTCACACTAATTGATCGAATTTCTTTCGTTTTTTCAAAGTCTTGGAATTCACATGATTACATATCAAAATCCCCCTCAGATCTTGAAAAGTCGAAAAAAAGTAAAATTGTGGACGAATCCGCCACTTTTTGAGGGCTGCTGTTATTGCATTTTGCTTTAAACATTGGTATCAAATTACAGGGAATTTTATGGAAAATAATTAGGCCCAGTACAATTTTTTTCAAATACCATTAGGCACATTGGCCTTATCATTTTCACGAAATTGGCTAAAAAAACTGAAATTGTGGACACGTTTGACCCCTCCCTCTCCCACCGTGAACGTAGCCAAAGAGTTGGGGGTGCAAACTTTTGTGTGCTTGTGTGGGCGGCCCTTTTAAACAAATTTACGAAAAAAAAACTGAATGTGCCATTTTTTGCTTTTTTACACCCCCTCCCCCTTTTGACGTTATTTTCCTAGCCTACGATATGAGCATGAAAACATTATTTCAACGGAAAACAATTATGGTCTTATAATAATGTTGTAAAATTAAAGCAGAATCATTGTTTCCTTTCACGTCGCACCGTATTTTATTCAATGAAACAGATTCAAAGCTATGACCATACGTTTTGAAAAAAAGATCAACAACCCCGCTTATAATTTTTAGTGTTCACCTATACCTAAGTACTCGATGTTTCTAAGCGTGGTAGGCCTCGATTTCATCTGCCTAGCTGTAAATTTTTTAAAATTACGGTCGCTTCAAGCGAATGTCATCCATTTGCAGGCCGGCGAGTCTATTCTCGGACTATTGAACTTTTCATTCCGTTTGCTATCGTTGTACGAGTACGAAAAATTGAAACGAAAAAAAGAACATAAAATATTAACCAGATTATCTTACGTATGTAGGTATTAACAAATGACAGGACATTTTAGGTCGTCATTATATTGACGAAACGTTACTTTATTTTACATATACTTACTTATAAAAAAAAGTATCATCATTGCCGGCAGTAAGTACGATATGTGCACTTTTAACGAAAAATTCAGCCGTTTAATAAAACGAACGAAATAAAAGGAGCATTCATTAATTAGGTCGTTACCAATCGCACATGCTGTGAGTGTATGTATGTGTGAGCGTACAGTACAACTGTACACTCGTAAGTGTAAATGTATTTCGTACTAAGTACTACATATGTGCGAGTAATAATTATGGTTTTTATTTTCGATACGTCACTAGCGCGTATACAACTGTGTCGTCTTTTTCTCTTTTTCTTTTTGTGCGGCTTCTTTTTTCGCTTCATCGAGAATTGATGAGACTAATGACTAATTAGCGATGTTTGGATATTAGCAAGCGTACTCGTATACAGTTTGTGACGTTGTGAATAGTTCAATTGGACGAAAAAATTTCGCGTATAAAATCTACGCCAACTCGCGCGTGTATCGTTTCATTGAAAATGAAAAAAAAAAAAAAAAAAAAAAATGTTTCTTCCTTTAAATACTTGATGGACAAAAATAGACCATATCTACGAGTATGTACCGAAACAAAAAGATACCCATGTACGATAGGGCGAAATTCAAATAATGCACAGTTGTATGTACTTTGTACCCTATAATATCCTCCTCCAATGTCGAAATTTAAAATCACAGACACCATTCAACACTATACAATATCACTTTACACGTTGACCTTGGAATTGAAAATTTTGACAACTCTAAAAAGTGATCTCAAGTCAAAAAAAATTGAAAATTTTACAGACAACTGATTTGACAATTGGACTGTATAAGTACCTTACCTACCTATTCCTCTCTATTTGGGCATAAAATGAAAAGAAACACATGACGCAATCGATACAATGAAGATGAAACAGAAAAACAAGATATTTACAGCATTTCAAACAATGCTGCGGTATTATGATTACAGTTATTTGTATGTACTTGCAAATACCTTTATACTTTATACCATACAGTAAAAATATAGGTACGTAGACGTACGTAATTACGTATGTATTGTGCATAATTTACCTACGCGTTAGTAAATACACGAAAAATACGATTGTATCTGCAAAATTCCAAACATTCGAAATGATTTCTTGGATCGCAGTTTCAGATTCGATCCAAAAAACCAACGTAAAATTAGATAGCAACATTATAGGCTAACAAAGGAGGTATCCCATCTGACAGAAAAATTTTAAACCGGACAAAACCAAAACAAATTATTAAAAAATCAATTTTTGAAAGGGGAAAAATGCTAAAAATCATCCAAAAGTCTCAGTGAATATTTTACCAAAAAATCTCGATATTTAACCCCAAAAAAGTGTCTTATTTTCAACAAAGAATGCAAAAAAGAAGGTATTATTTTTTTGCAAAAAAAATTTGTAACGAGTCTTACTTTTTCAAAAAATTGCTTTAAAAGTTTGCTTTTTGTCAAAAATTGCCAAAAAAAACCTTGTAAAATGTAAAAAATGTCTTAGGTACTGTTCGAAAAAAAACTGCGAAAAAATGTATGTAATTTTTTTCCATCAACTTCCAAAAACTGCTGCTTTTTGCTAAAGCATGTCAGTCTTCCTTTTTGCCAAAAATTAAAAAAAAATTGACACAAATTCTCGTTTTTTCCCCAAAAATTGCCCAAAAGTTCGTTTTTTGTGAAAAATTTCCAAAAATTACCGAAGAGTGTCCTTTTTTTACCTATGAAGTGTCAAAAAAAGTCTCTCTGTTCGAATAAAGAAACTACGAAAAATGTAGCTTTTTTCTGAAAATCGCTACTTTTTGCCAACATTGTCAAATTTTTGCTTTTTGAAAAAATACTGATTTTAAGCAAAATGACTAAAGGTTTTCACGTTTTGTTTTATTTTTTTTTCAAATTATGCGAACCCTTGCTTTTTGCCAATAGTTTCCAAAAAGTGCGGCTTTCAGCTAAAATGTTCAAATTCTTGCTTTTTGTCAAATATATTGTAAAAAATAATTCTTCTTTTTTAACAAAATTCCCAAAAGTTGTTTTTTTTGGCAACGAATTCCAAAAAGTCATTTTTTCAATACTCTCTAAATTTGAAACCGTGAAATTTCACTGCTTAGCAGTCACGACATTTTGGCTTCTTAAAAGCAGTATTTTTTTACTGCAAAACAGTGAAAAATCTACTGAATTGGTCAGTAAAAATGATTTTTACTGATCAATTCAGTAAATTTTTTACTGTTTTGCAGTAAAAAACTACTGCTTTTAAGAAGCCAAAATGTCGTGACTGCTAAGCAGTGAAATTTCACTGTTTCAAATTTAGAGAGTAGTATTGTTCAATCTCGTTTTTTTTTATCAGAAATTGTAAAGAAGCAACTTCTTTGGTTAGACAGTCTGATTCGCTTTTTTGTCAAAAAAAGGTCAGAGTCTCGCTCTTTTTTTTAAAAAAAAGGTCTTCCGTTTTCAACAAATTGCGAAAAAGTAGGTATAATTTTTCTGCCAATAACGGTAAGAAAAGTCTATCTACTCTTTGCTGAAACTACGTCAGTCTTACTTTTTCTAAAAAAAATTCAAGCTTTCTCAGTTGAGCTCCTGAAATTGCCAATAATTTAAAAAATGTCATTTTTTTGCTAATAATTCCCAAAAAGTTCTGATTTTTTCTGAAATTTTCATAGCTTTGCTTTCTGCCAAAAAATTGTGAAACAATTCTCGTTTAAAGAAAAAAAATAGCTATAAAAGTTGTCGTTTTCATTACTACCATTTTCAAAAAGTCTCACTTCTTTTCAAAAATTGTCCAAGTCCAACTTTTTTCTAGAAATTTTCAAAAACCTTTGCCAAAAGTCTCGCTTTTTCAGTAAAAAATTTCTAATCAACTTTTTGAAATAAAAAACCTTGACATTCCATTTTCTAATGTTCTATTTTTTTTGTAATTTTCTTCCACGTTAATAAATATGTTTTGCTAACGTTTTATCACTTTTTTGGTTACCTACTTATGTTACTTTCATGTTGGAAAAAATTTTGTACGAGCCCTGGTGCATTTTTTGAACTTTTGAGCTCTCAAAAAATTAAAATGAATCAAACTTTCGTGCAACTTAGCTTAAAAGCTGAAATTTGGTGTGCACCCTGCTTTCGACTCGTCTTCCCCTGATCGATCAGAAACAGTTTCAAACTGTTTTGGGCAACTCTGGAGCCTTCAGCACATTTTTGAAAATTGAAATGTCTTCAAAATTTCACGGATACCCAATAAATCTGAAAAGCTAAAATTTCCCATATACATACACCAATTTCAACATGCTGAGTCAATTGAAGATGATTTCGGGCTGTTCAAGAGGCTACAGAGATATTTTGAAAATGTCATAACATATATTTTCAAATCGTAGATACCATAAGAATTGTGCAAGTAAACTTGAGGAGCTTGGAATCAAAACTCACTTTTGCCACCAAAAATCGATATGCGTTTTTTTGCGGATTCGGATACTTCTTCAATTTCTCTATCACCCTACAGAATCCATTTTTCCGAATTCGGTCCCAGTTCTTCACAATTTCGGGTTAAAAAGTGCCCTTGGAGTCAAAACTCACTTTTGCCACTGGCAAAAGTGAGTTTTGACTCCAAGCTATAAAAAAAACTGTATTTTCAAGGTCGCATGGCAGTCTACAAAGCCAAAATGATTCAATTGCAACTTCGGAAGCATTTTCTGATAGTGAAAATAGCGAAAATGGTAGTTTTGAATTTGGAAGTTATGCAACTGAGGAGGTAGAAAATTGGATGTATTGAGCACTCAAAACTTTTAAAGCTCTCTGGAGGCGGAACAAAATACTCTACAGAAAAATGAAGTCGAGGAAAATTGTAGAGAATTAAATTTCCAATCGACATAATGTCGTTAGTTTTTTTCTAGGGTGCTTAGTTTTCTATATATTTGCAAAAGAAAGTATAATTTTTGGAAAAATTCAGCGCTCAAAACTTTTAAAGCTGTCTGGAGACGGAATGAAGCATTCTACAGAAAAATTAAATCGAGGAAAATTGTAGAGAATTAAATTTCCAATCGACATAATGTCGTTAGTTTTCTTTTAGGAGGCTTATTTTTCGATATATTTGCAAAAGAAAGTAAAATTACCCCACCTTGGAATCAAAACTCACTTTTGCCAAACTTGAAAGCCATACTGCAACGATATGGCAACTTGAAAAAAAAAATTTTCTCATGGAATCCTATTTAGTAGTCTTACTCAAGAGCTCGACACACTTTGCGACGTTTTTTTCATCAACGCACTAGGCGAAATCAGTTATTGTCGATTTTCTCGAAACTTTGTCCGATGGCAAAAGTGAGTTTTGATTCCAAGCTCCTCACTTTAGCTCTCGTAAACGCGATTGATGCAAACCGATTTTGGAAAATTGGTGTGTAATTGGTTCAATTGGGTCACCAACAATCACCTATACGTGCTGAATTTGAGTTAAACGGATTTTAGGGAGTTCAAAAAGTGTCATAAAAATTAATTGATAAATCTACTTCAGCACGTATAAATGCGATTGGTGCTTACTAGTGACCTATACTTGACCGAAAAGCTTCATAATTGAAAATTTGAAAAAAAATATAGTTCCGAAGTCGTGAAATCTGCTTCTGTGAATTTCTGAGGTCAATATGACATTGACTGCTTTGAGAAGAATTCTTCATCTTTTATCGTATTTCAGCGAGCAAGAGTGAAATGAATAATCTTAAAATTTTCACTTGTTTACATGTAAGTAGCTAATGCTAAGTATCTAGTTACTAACGTTTTGTGTATTATATTTGTATTGCAGACGTGCAACCCAACACATCCGAATAAACTGAATGTCCATCTGGTACCACATACCCACGATGACGTTGGGTGGCTTAAGACAGTTGATCAGTATTATTATGGAGGTAAAAATAAAATGATATTATTAACTGTATTACGTACGAAATTATTACCGTACATCAGAAGGGTTTTGATTTTGAAGTGTCTCTCATCATCATCACCAAACACTGTTAAATAATAATTGCATGAGAAAATAATTCTATATTTTTTCATCTCCTTCAATGTTCAAAATAGTGGTGCCGAGAGCCCTCCCCCTCGCCTCTTAATAAAAACCAAAAAAATTTCTATTAAAAAAAAATGTTGAGTGAATTCCTCTAAGTAATTTATTTTTAAAAAATTACCAGCCTCTCAAGCAATGTCCCCCTCTGTACAAGCCCCTCTAAGTTGAAAAATCAATATAGAAAAAATTGAATCGAACACGAGTCGATGAAAATTTTTTGAAAATAAGTTGATAAATTTCATGACAAAATAATTTCATATTTTTTTTATTTTTTTGTCAGATTGCAAAAAGTGCTGTCGAAGGTCTCCTTTCCCCTTACAGTTGAAAAGAATCCCAATTTTTGGGTGAAAATTCTTCTAAATAATCTTCTGTTTAAGAGAAAACCTCACCCAGTAACTCAAAACATTGGAGAATCAGGAGGGGGTTCTTCTATAAATAACCTTCAGTGCAGAATAATATTATTCTGACACAAAAATTGAGTTTTTTCATTAAGTACCTACATTTTTTTCTACTTCAATAAAATTTTAGTTGAGGGTAATTTGGATCGCTCTACTGTGGATAGGTCACTAACGAGTAGGCACTTACAGTTAGCAAATATGTATACCCACAGCAAAATATGTAAACAATTATTCTAAGTATTTGTACGAGTTTTATTACGTAAACAGCCAACATACTTTTTTCATAATAAATACGAATTTTCAAAAAGAAACACTAAAACAAAAACTACGCAAATTTTGTAAGAATATAGATATCCATGTTTTGTATGACGTTATGAAAGAAAAATTGCTAAATGATTTCAACCGCTGATATTTTGCTACGAATAAAGCAAATGCGGGTGTTTATCATGCGAAAAAAATCCATAGGTGTGGAAAATATGATCATTAAACCTCAAATATTAGATGTAGAACATCATGTATGTACCAAACCCACAGGTACGTGTGCTTGATAACTGTAAGATGGCCTAATAATGACTTCATGTAAATTCAATAAAAATGAATCAAGCACCAAAAAATATTCGAAGAAGAAAGTTACACGATCATGTTTTTTTTTATTTGTTTCAACATTCGCATTCGAAAAACCCCATTTGAAAGAACCTACCAACTGCATTTTTTAATTGGAACATTTTTTTTTTTTTTTTTTTAACCAAAGTTGATGTAGCTCCCTAGTTTTTTTCAGTTATTCGAAATAATCAAATCCCCCTTTGAAAATGAAAAAGTGCCTAAATTATCAACAGCCTTTCCAAATGCCCACAGGGACAACGAACAACATTGGGTAGACCACTACCTACTCAACACATTTGCACAACTATTATTGATACATTTTCAATTTACAGGTAATAAAGGTCACGCGCCCTTTGGAGTTCAATACATTTTGGATTCTGTAATATCGGAACTACAGAAAAATCCAGATCGTAGGTAAAACGATATTTTATTTATTCGAAGCTAAAATAACGAATGCAACCGCAAGTAGGAATTTACCAATGTTAGACACAGCGAAAGTACTCCAGTCCAAGTGCATTCTTATACTCACAGAAAATTGGCCTAGTAAATTGATTTCGGAAGGAAATGAAAACAGCAGTCAGTGACGCGTTAGATAACTCAACCACGACATTCGCACCTGTCAGATATAATTGTCGTCGTTTTTTTTTTCACAAAATAATCGTACCGGTATTGAAAACGATCGTCACATTTCTTCGTCGAGCACTTGGAATAATGTATACGTCATATTATTTAAAACAAAAGCGTAAACCGATCGACCAAAGACCTACTGCCATACTTCGTAATTCTCGTACCAAATTGCAATTCACTTTTTCTCATAAAACGCAGCCAGCCAGACAACAGAGACATTTAATACCTATACAGCCGAGTAAATACGATGACATTCACCTTTCTATGCGCGTCTGCGTCTGCATTTTCATTCGTATTTTTATTCATTTCAATTCCCTTCAGTTTCGTTAAATCGCGATAAAAAAAATTAAAAAAAAAAATACAGACAAATCTAGAAGTCTACATAAAAAAATGCAAATGGATATTATTTTGACGTACTGTGTGCCCCCTGCCCCTGACTCAAAATTATTTCGTGAATAATCCATTTGCAAATTTACATAGGTAGATACTTTTACTTACCTAATCCATTATTTTTGTTGACAAACAGATTCATATACGTAGAATCGGCGTTTTTCTGGAGATGGTGGGAAAGTATAGAAGAAAATGAACAAAAACAAGTAAAAGACTTGGTGAAAGAGGGACGTTTAGAATTCGTACACGGTGGATGGTGCATGAGCGATGAAGCAACTCCACATTACACCAGTATGATTGACCAGATGACTTTAGGATTGAAGTAAATACATACTTAATCTCATAAATCAACGAGTAAAAGCACAAACTCGAAACTGTATTAATCGATTGAATTTTCGTTCAGATTCTTAAACGACACATTTGAAGAGTGTGGTAGGCCAACAGTCGCCTGGCAAATCGACCCATTCGGACATTCGAGTGAATTAGCTATCGAATTCGCTGAAATGGGATACGACAGTTTATTCGTTTCGCGAATCGATTACGAAGATCACAGCGTTCGTAAAAATTCAAAACAAATGGAAATGATTTGGAGACCGGATACGTCTTTAGGTAAGCCACCCAACCATCCGAGAGACGATCAGTCGATCATACTCTCGCGCTACACCAACCTACATGCGTAGGTTACTTATGATGTACATTCCTAATGAGCACAGAACGCAGGGGGGCTGATTTTATTATTCATTTATTTAATTACGCGTTTTTGTTCCAATTAATTCACGCTCGAATATATACGATCAACAATTCGAATGCGTACACTGGGTCAAATGTCGTTAAAAAGTAGATTAAGTTAATTATTATTGACGCATTTTATTTTATTTTTTGAACCGCGCAGGAGAGAGTGGAGATCTGTTTTTGAACATCATGTATAACACGTATACATCACCGAGCGGATTTTGTTTTGATACGTATTGCAACGATGAGCCCATCATGGATAACAGGAAACTACACGGATATAATGTTGATGACCGAGTAAATATAACATTTTCAAAAAATCCTACCCTATTCAAATAGGTATCTATACCTACACTTAGAGGTAATACTTTTTCATTTGTCATATAGATTCAGAAATTCGAAGACCACGTGCAAGTATACAGGAAAGCGTACAGAACTAATCATATTTTAATTCCGATGGGTGGCGATTTCACTTACAGCGTCGCTTCTTCGTGGTTCAAAAACATCGATAAATTAATTCGGTAAGACGCACCTACAGTCTACACAGTTCAGCTGGCAAAAAGTGCTCTAGAAATCGAATTTCACTTGCATTTTTGTGACCCAAAAAATTCAATTTGCTTTTGGTAGATGTGGGTCTAAAGTGTATGAAAAGACGGTTTAAAAATTTTTGCAGTTGCAGAATAGAGGGATGGGACCTGAAAATCCCCTATTTGCAAAATGGCCCTAACACAAAAAAAAATTTTGTAGTCAAGTTCTGAGTGGTTTCCTTATTCTTATTATTTGTTTACTTTAGCTTGCTGGTTGTATAATGGGAAGATAATGCCCCATTGAGTGATGTGTCAACCTATCAAAATGACTTAAAATTTCGCGAGAAGTTCAAATATTTTCATTTAAATGTTTTTTTGGGCATTTTTGGAAAATTCTGAGCTCAAAATTGGGTCATAATTTTTAAAGTTTTTGAAAATATGTGATTCGACCTATCAAACTAGGCTGAAAATTCACAAGAAAATTGAATATTCTTGCGAAAATGTTTTTTGAACATTTCTGAAGAATTTCGAGCCCAAAATTGGATCATGATTTTTGAGAGTTTTGAAAAAAATGTGACACGATCTAAGTATCAACACGATAAGTTGAAATGTTGCGAGAAAATCGAATATTCCCGCGAAAATGTTTTTAAATGTGTTTGAAGAATTTCAAGTCCAAAATTGGGTCAAGTCATAATTTTTGGAATTTCTGAAAAAGTGCAATGCAACCTATCAAAATAGGTACATGCTTCAAAATACGGTGTGAAAAATCAAATACTTCAACGAGAATGTTTTTTGAGCATTTTTAAAGAATTTGGAGCTGGAAATTGAATGACGATTTTTGAAATTTTTGAGAAATATGATTCGATCTATCGAAATTGGTTGAATAAATTTCGCGAGGAAATCAAATGTTGCCAAGAAAATGTTTTTTGAAAATTTCTGAAGAGTTTTGAGCTCAAAATTGGATGATGACTTTTGGGATTTTTGAGTACATAAGCGTAATTCGACCTATCGAAATAGGTCAAAACTTCACGAGAAAACCAATTTTTTCACAAACACATTGTTCGAGCATTTTTGAATAGAATATTTTCTTGATTTTTTTTTGTACAAAGAAACTGTCAAAGAAGGAGTATGCGTTCTATCAAAGTTGGTAGAAATTATTTAGGCACTGCTTTGGAATTTTATTTAAAATTGTTGAAATACTTTTACATTTATGTATATCGAAACAAACAAAACAATTAATACACACATAGGTGAGCATGCATACCTAGACCTACTAAAACATTTCAAAAAGCCGGAAATTTTTTTTCAAAAATGAGTGTTTCATTATGAAAAAATTGATTACTCATTTTTTTCATGGGCTTCTTCACTAAATTTTCAAGAGACATTGAAAAAATATAATTGGTAGAACACAACACTGGATTTATTCCACTTCATATCACACATTTTGGCACTTTTTCCATAGTTACCTACTCGTATTCGAAAAATTGACTCAATTTTAGGATCAAAATTTTTCAAAAATGCTCGTTGAAAAAAATTTTTTGACTTTCTGCTGAAATTTAAAACCATTTTTATTGTTCGAATAGCGTCTATTCTGGAATTCCTCGAAATTATTGTACAATAGTTTGAGTTTTGAATCATTCAAAAACACTCAAAAAATATTTTCGTTGAAACATTCAATTATTTTGATAGGTTGCATTAATTTTGTTGAAAATTCCAAAAATCACGACTCAATTTTGAGTTATAAATTCTTCGAAAATGCTCAAAAAACATTCTCATTGAAGTATCTGATTTTCTCAAAGTATTCTAAACTATTTTGATAGGTCGCATTGCACTTTTTCAGAAATTCCAAAAATTAAGATCCAATTTTGAGACCAAAATTTTGCAAGAATATTAGATTTTCCAGCACCAATAGCAACATTTTACCTATTTCGACAAATCGAATCACACAGTTTGTAAAATTCCAAAATTGATGAACCATTTTTGGACTCAAAATTCTTTAAAAATGCTCAAAAAACTTTTTCGTGGAAATCTTCGATTTTCTCGCGAAATTTTAACCCATTTTGATAGGTCGAATCACACATTTCCATAAAATTCCAAAAATCATAACCCATTTTTCAGATGAAATTTCTTCAAAAATGCTCAAGAAACATTTTCGTGGAAATATTTGATTTTCTCGCAAATTTTTAACCTAATTTGATAGGTCGAATCACACATTTTCAAAAATTCCAAAAATCATGACCGAATTTTGTGCTAAAAATTCTCCAAAAATGCTAAAAACATATTTTCATGAAAATATTTGAATTTTTCGCGAAATTTCAACTCATTTTGAGAAGTCACAACATCACTTTTGAATCCTTCAATTGTTCGTATTGTGCGAGCCGTTATTCGCTAACATTGGTTCAATGGGCGTGGAACCAGCTCCTCTATATTATATAGATATGATTTTTTTTCAGTCGCCGACTTGATGTTGATGACGCCTGCAAAACCGTTTTTTGATAAATTTGCCCTAAAATTACTCTCAATGGGCTCTAGTGTTCCATTCTGCAACTAGCAAGCTGAAGTAAAGAAATATTTAGAATGAGAAGAGCGCCTAGAATTGACCCACAAAATTTTTTGAACGTCAGAGTTCTTTTGAAAATTGCGGGGTTTTATGCCCCAGTCTGAAATATGTATTTTCTGACATTTTATACCTACCCATATCTACCAAAAGCTAACACAATATTGTTAAACTGATTGTTGATTTTTTTTTGTCAATTTCAGTTACACAAACGAAAAGTTCACGTCCATAAATTTATTGTATTCTACTCCCGATTGTTACATTCGAGCTATAAACGCCGCCAACACAACTTGGCCGGTTAAAGATAACGATGATTTTTTCCCGTACGCTAGCGACGAACACTCTTATTGGACGGGTTACTTTACCTCCAGACCGGCTTTCAAATATATGGTTTATAGAGCAAACAACGCTTTACAGGTAATGTCGTATTTATGGACATTTGATAAAGCTAAATCTACTCTCTGGCTGGTACATGATCGTAACCACGTACCTATATGTAACTATCGATATAATACAAAATTAACGTAGGTACTCGAAGTGCATGAGTAGTATACCTACAAACAGTTAGGTAAACGCGATACACTTTTCATGCAGCGAGAATAGAGTACAGGCCTACAATCTTATCTGTTGAATTACTCAGGATATTTAGTACATACATATTTTCATAGAATTCTTGAGGCTGTTCATCAATATACCGATGGATGGCTTTAAAATCATCGTCCATACCTACTTCATTCTGAACAATTAAAACCATTAGTAAATACGAAGAAATATGTATATGTAGGTACATATACGTACATTAAGGTGTTGCTAACTGTTCGACCGAAACGTATTTACAGGCAGTGAAACAAACAGCCACTCTTCTAGGCAACAACTTCGAAGAAGAAGAACTCAAATTCAAAAGAGCTTTGGGAATTTCACAGCATCATGACGCTGTTTCTGGAACTGAAAAACAACACGTTACCGACGATTATGCCTTGTACTTACACGAAGGTTTGGTCGAAGGGCGAAAAATATTCAACGAAGCCTTCAAGTAAGCTTTTACTAGAAACATTAACCTATATCTATACCCATGCAAGCGTTTCATGCGAATGTTTTCGAGCAGATTTTTGTACACGTCAGAGTACCCCGAACATCACCTATGTAATTTAAAAAATATTAGTCAATGCGATATCACCGAAAGCACGCAGAATTTCGTTGTTACGCTGTACAATCCGTCTCCTCGTAGAATTAATTCGATTCCGTTACGATTCCCGATTATTGGCAATGCCAAACATCAAGTTTACTCGTCATCGGGTTAGTATGCATGGGATCAATGTTAGTGAAAAATCTGACATTTATACTGAATGGCTGATGTAGGTAATGTAGAATAGGTAAACCAAAATGTGAGCTCTTTTGGTTCTTGCAGGTGCATTCATTGATTCAGACGTAATTCCATTGAGCGAAGGTGTTTTGAAAATTCCGGGACGAAAAAGTAACGCTACCACAGAATTAGTTTTTCTGGCAAAGGATATACCTCCTTTGGGAGCTACAAACTTTTACATTCAAACGAATGCTGATAATAAACCAAGCGCTAAACCACAACCGGTTGCCAGTGATGCCGACTTCATATTGGATAACGGAGTAAATATTTGCTTATAAATACAATACGCTTTGAAAATTTTAGCAGACACGTATATTTGGTATCTAGGCGCTTAAATGTGTAGGAGTGACCTTCGCAAACATTTACCTATCTAATAATTATAACATAATACGTACATATTAGAAACTAACCAAAAAAAAAAAAAGTATCACACTATAGTGTTTATTTCGACTAAAATTTCTTTACTAACTGCACGTACAAAATGCACATGCTGAAAAGCATACTCGCGATTAAAATTAAGAAAAATATTAATTTACAAAACGACAGTTATTCCATGATATCAATCTTTAAATTTATTAGCTAGTACAATTAACATTTAACGGAACCAGCGGATTGTTGCGTAGCGTGAAAAAGAATGGAACCGAATGGAATTTGGCTCAAAACTTTTATACTTACGACGCGATGAAAGGTTATAATTATAACGCCGATACCAGAGCTAGCGGTGCCTATATTTTCCGCCCAAAAGGCGAAGCTAAACCCGTCAAAGAAAAAGCCATCGTCACACAATACAGAGGCAAGTACTTATCTAACACATACACTAAATGATACCTAGGTAATTAAAAATAGACTACATCGATCAACTAACTTTAAATTTGTATCGTACGTAGGAAAATATGTGCAAGAAGTACACCAAGTTTTCACACCGTGGCTGAGTCAAATAATTAGACTGTATCAAGGTGTAGAAGATGTCGAATTCGAATGGCTCATTGGTCCAATACCGATTATGTAATGAAAACGTCACTTTTAAAAAAAAATTATTATGAAATAATACTTATGAGATAAAATAATTGAAATGTTTCTTTTGATCAGCGAATGGACTGGAATGGAAATTATAACGCGATACACTACAGATCTACCATCTAACGGCGTCTTTTATACAGATTCTAATGGAAGACGTTGGATAAAACGCGAACGTAATCGAAGAAAATCTTGGAATTTAACCATTACGGAACCCGTATCTTGTAATTACTATCCGTTAACGTCGGCTATATCTTTAAAAAGTAACGAGAAACAAGTTACTGTTGTGACGGATAGACCACAAGGAGGCACCAGTATGACGGATGGTCAACTTGAAGTTATGGTAAGCGAATTTCCATCGAACACGATTATCAGAGTCGATTTAACACATGGCAAAAAGAAAAACTGCAGCATTGTGGTCTAGCCGAAATTTCCCGGAATTCTTGCTTTTGTTAAAATCGGTTTTATGAGTCAAAATTTCTAAAAAAAAAAAGGCTGCTTTCTTTTTTTTTTAATTTCTAAGAAGTCTTGTTTTTTGTCCCAAAATTTTTTTTTTGTGTCAAGATTGCAAAAAAAAAATCAATACCTACTTAAGGACCTATTTTTGTTTTGTCAAAATTACCACAAAGTTTTTTTTTAATTAAAATTTTTAAGTCTTTTTTTTTGCTAAAATGAAAAAAAAAATGTTTAAACCGAATTTAACCGTACTTTTTGTCTCAAAAGATGTGTTTTTTGTGTCAAAATTGCTATAAAAAAATCTGTGTATTTTCATCAGAATTACCAAAAAATCTCACTTTTATGCACGAAAGTTGCCAAAAATCTTACTTTTTTGCAGAAATTAAGTTTGTTAAAGCATTCCAAATTTATGGAGAAAATTTATGAATTTCATAAATTTTAAAATATTTTTGTCAGTTTCATACATAGGTACTAAAATTAATTTTTGAGTGTTTACAATTATTAAAATTGCCAGAAAGTTTTGTTTTTTTGCTAGAATTGCAGAATATCTACATTTTTTTTGTTTAAATTTTCCGGAATATCTTGCCTTTTTGTCGCAAAAAATCTGTTTTTTTTTTTTTTTTTAAATTAGAAAAGAAATAAATTTTATGAAAATTACCTAGAATACCTATCTACGTAGGAATTACAAAAATACTGTTCAGTATTTATTAATTTCTTGTACTATTCAGTTACACAGACGGTTACTATACGATGATAACTTCGGAGTAGTCGAGCCATTGGACGAAATAGCATTTGGCGAAGGATTGGTAGTTCGTGGTAAACATACAGTGCAGCTTAATTTGATAGCTTCAGCAGCCGAATCTCATCGGTTCAAAGCAGCAGAATCGGCCTACGGTGCAATACCATTATTCGCTAAAACAAATTATAAACTAGAAGAATGGACGAACAAATTCAACAAAAATGTAAGGGTTTAATGGTTTAAATAAACGATGTAATTATGTATATTATCAGTTGGTAGATGCGAACGATTGGAAGTGTCGTTAAGTATCAAAGCAGTCCGATCGGACTCCTCAGCTGAGCTAAAAAAAAAATTTGTTGTTCATCACAATTCATTTAAACTTCCAAATTTAGTTTCAAATCAATTTATTTGATCAATACAGGTAACTTTGATGAAGGCTGAATTACCACCAAATGTTCAAATAACCACCCTGGAAAGATGGCGTGAAAACCAAATTTTACTAAGATTAGAACACCTATTCGAACTTAACGAATCTAGCAACTATTCAAAACCTGTAACTGTAGATATAGAAGTAAGTAGGCACTCAATCACGATTGGGCTTCTCATACCGGTATTTATTGGGTATCACATCACTGATATCGTTAATGAAAACGCAAGAGTACATTTTAAATGTATTTTCTTTCATTGAATTTCAGAAATTATTTTCTTTCTTCGGAGTTGACAGTTATAAAGAACTTACTTTAGCAGCTAATCAAGAAAAAGTTAGTTCGAAACGGTTAAAATGGCGAACTCCTGATAATCCTGCTGCAAAAGCGGAATTGAACAAAACTGGCACCGATAAAATTATTACTCTTCAACCGATGCAAATCAGAACATTTTTATTAAACGTTACCCCGATTAAACGAAGATGATTACAAATTCAACTGCTAAGCTCAAGCTGGAATTGCTCGAATACTCATCCTGATTGAATGATTGATTATAGCATAAAATTTGTATGTAGATAATTATTCTTAAATTTTGGCATTTTTTACGGTTTAATTTTTAGTATACGTAATATCATTTTTTTTTTTTTTTTTTTTTTTTTTTTCGTAAGAATCAACTGTTGAAATATTTCATAATTTTGTAAAAATATACCGTTGAAAAACTCATGTAGGTAAATTGTAAACAACAAAACTTGACCAATCAGATTTTTCATTGCCTGGAATGAAAATATCTGATTGGTTGAGTATTTTGAAGTTTGAATATATTTGAAATGTTTATTTACACGCGTGCATTGGGTAGGTACAGGTACTAACTCGGTTTAGAAAATTGACACGAACGCCAAAAGTGAATTTTTCATTACTAATGTGATGAAAACTGCTACCTAGTTTCGTTGAAAAACAACAGAAATGAAGTTTTCGATCATAAGATATCTATATACTTTATACAAGTCTAACATAACTGTAATTAGGAGGCCTATGATTTTTTGTTTTCGAATGTGAGAGGTGTGGCTTCATATTGAAGTTTTATTCCGGCATAAATTTATGTGATCATGTTTCGTCGTTCACCTTGCGAAAAAACGATGAACTAGGTGTGTTATTACTATAGTTACGTATCAGTTTACTTCTCTTAGATAAAGTGTGTTGCCAGTGTTATAAAAGGAGGAGAAATCCCACCGAATAATCGTGCCTTAAACTAATGAGTAAGGAAAATATCGAACCTTGGTGATGCTTGGTTCTTATTACATTATTAGTTAATTAATTTTTGGAAGGGTACAGGTTGTCCCATGGGAGGCATGCCTACTTTTGCATGCCACTCGGGTGATAGCAATCTGCCCTCAGTTAATTAATGTACTTGACTACTTACATCTCATTAAGAGCAATGCATATTGCATGATAAACTATATATATATATCGCGGATGGCCTTCGGAATATCATTAAAATTAAAAAAATTGCTGGTTGCCAAATTTTATCAACAATTTTCTTGTCAATGAATAAAAACAATCGGAATTGAATTTCGTCATCGATTGATATTTTTACACATTTAACTATAATTTTTCAATTTCGTTTCGGTTTTGTGAATTTTTAAACTGAAATGCATCCAATTGCCGATCCACCTGCATCTTCATCCCCCTCTACCTCATCAAATCATTCAACAACTCGAACCACAACATTGTTACATTTCGCCGAACACTCTACTTCTGCATTAGAAGCACATTATTCTCAAAACTTGCATCCAAGATTAAATGACATCTATCCTTCTAGGTCTCAAGATCAAAGCTCATTTCCGGTTAGTCGTTTAACGATTCCTTCCACTCTAACTTATCCTTCTAGCAATGTAGAAAATGTCATCACATCGATGAGTAATATGGAAGTCATGAATCAATCAGCTATTGTAAAACCAGCACTTCGTACTAAGTCATCTACTAATAAGCCTACTCCTGCCTCAAAAACTGCTCTAACTTCTTCTACAACACATCCTCAAACCACTCAACGCGAATCTTCTCGTTTACTAACCGAAGAAATCAAAGGCACTGTTCGAGAAGAAGTTGAAAAAATAGCCAATGGTTTGATTAAAGAAGAATTGGAGAAAGAAATAGAGGGTAAAATCGGTAGTAAGAAGATCAGCACGTCGAGACGTTCCAGGGTATATAAAAAAGTCAGCAGCGAAGTTAGAAAACAAGTAAAGTGATACCTACCTTATTCGTACTCGAATGATCAAAATGATAAATTCAGTGTAGGTTCCTAACTATTGAGTTGATTTTCATTTTAGATACAAGAAACTATAGATAAAATTGTCGAAGAACAATTAAACACCACTTCTTCCGACGATCAACCTGATGACAGGGTTAGCGATGAAATCGCAGCTAAGCTTGTAGAAGCTGTTCGGTCATTATTGAATCGGAATATGGAGAAAGCTATCGCTGATGAAATTATAGAACAAGTAAAAGTCGAAAAGTTGACGAGGACGCCTACGATTGTGCCTGAATTTCATGGTTAATATTTATATTTACTATGTATTTAACAAATCGGTTTCAATTCAGAGTTCGTACTCGATTACTTTTCAAGTAATCTGGTTAGGTACTAAAGTTATGAAAAGTAAATTTTAATTTTTTTGGTCAAGTATTTTTTTTTTTAATTTTGGTTATTGAAGTTCCAATTTTTTTTATTTTCGAAAATCTGAATTTTTTCTTTGAAATTTTTTATTTTGATGGATTTTTAGGTTAATCCGTTCGGAATTTTATGATTGCCCGTCCCCCGAAAAATATTTCTTCCGCGAGTCGAAATTGGCCTTATAATGATTTTTTTTCTGTATTAAAGTGTTTCACCTTTTTTGGTTTCTTTAGTTAGATAGGTAGGCTACTTAAGTTTTTTTAAAAATAAATACAGTTTACTCAATTGTTTTTTTCAGTTCCTAGTGCTTTTGGAGTTCGCCACACTCAAACGTTTATGGTGCTTCTTTTTTTGGCTATATCGTACGTGCAGAGAGTAGACTTTTATGTAGCTGAAGTTGCAATGATCGATGCAAACAAAGCGAATCCTTATTTCGAAGTAATTAATTTTGAAATTTATTTGCTCAACTGATTATTTAATTTTTCCCTTCGAATCTCAAAGTAGGCAAAACATTTCTCATTTGTGCTATTCGATGAATTTTTAGGAGTTCGATTGGGACGAAACCGTGTTATCCTTGTTACTAAGTAGTTTCTACTGGGGATACTTCGTTCTGCAAATACCCGGTGGTATTTTAGCCGAACGATATGGACCCAAGTTGGTCATGAGTGCTTCAATGATGGCATGTTCGTTGGTAGGATTATTGATGCCAGTAGGCACATTAATCGGTGACTGGATCGCCTTATACGTGTTGAAACTTTTGCAAGGAGTTTTCCAAGTAATTACAAAAAATTCTATCTACATAATTACGTAACTTTGCTATCGTGAGACTATATACATTGCATCTGTAATTTATTTGTAGGGTACTTTTATTCCTGCCGTTTATGTGTTCACTTCTCGTTGGATACCGCCGAAAGAAAAATCTCGATTATTTACGCCAGCATGTGGTGGTATAATCTTTTGGTAGCTACATTTTTATAATTACGCATTTATTTTTTAATCATTACGTGGACGTTGAATCGCATGTGTATGGAAAGAATGCTATTTTTTTGCCATCAGGAATGCAACTTGGTGTTGTCGTCGGGATGCCTGTATCTGGTATTTTATGCGCTAGTTTTCTGGGTTGGCCATCGGCGTTCTTTTTTTCCAGCTGTATTGGATTTATTTGGGTAGTCGTGTGGGTTATCGTGGCCGCCAATAGTCCATCTGTGCATCGAAGTATATCGCGAGAAGAGAAATTGTATATCGAGGGATCTTTTGGTTTTGGAGAGATCACTCTTCGAGGAGCAGTACGTGATGGATAAAT
Organism: Planococcus citri; assembly: GCF_950023065.1. Classification (NCBI taxonomy): domain Eukaryota; kingdom Metazoa; phylum Arthropoda; class Insecta; order Hemiptera; family Pseudococcidae; genus Planococcus; species Planococcus citri. Next base: position 35,882,787 of record NC_088680.1, read on the forward strand.
TTAACTGATTTTTTATGTACATTTTCATTCTCAGGTGGCATTTAGTTATCGTTTTTTCGACAGGAAAAAATCATTCCATGGAGAAGTATTCTCAAGTCGACTCCATTTTGGGCTCTGGTTGTATGCCATTTTGGCCAGAATTGGGCATTTTCGACGCTTATCACTGAAATGCCTGCTTATATTAATAATGTTTTAAATCTCAATATTACGGATGTGAGTTCTCAGTTTGTATTGTGTATTGAATTGGGTAACTATTTATGAAAATTAATCAATTTTTGAACCTGCTCTATGCAGAATGCGTTCTTTTCAGCGATGACTTATTTCGTCGGATGGGTTTTCATCGTCGTTTTTGGTTTCGTAGGTTCAGCAATTCAAGAAAAAAATTGGTTTTCTTTGACTTTTCAGAGGAAGGCTTGGAACAGTGTTTGTAAATATCTTTATTTTCTATTGGACAACTACTTTTCGTTGAATTTTTCCACATCATTTTCCGCTATTGAAATGGAAGGGGGTGAGGAGGGCATTCGAAAGCATACATTTTTTTAATGACCCGGAGACTAGAAATCATAAATACAGCAAAGATGAAACACTGATTCTGGAATTTGAAATTTCTGCAAAATAATTTTCTTACCATTGGTTCAACTCTTTTTCTGGCAAAAGAAGTGTCCTCGCTGGGAAAATTTTTTTGAACTGGCTGAAAACATTCAAAAATGTAGGTACAACCAAGTCAAATTTCAAAAGCTGAATTTCATTTAACCTATCGATTTTTTGAAAATAGGTAGGTACTAACTATACCTAAAATTTGGCCTGGTGGTGTACTTATTTTTAAATCTTTTTTCAATTTTCTCGTCATATCAAATTTTTTTCTGCTGATTATCAGGATGTAGCTCCATTCTGAGGAAATTTTCTTACATTGGAAACTTTCAATAAATTCGGCCTCACCTTTCAATATTTTCTCTTCATTGCTTTGTATTTATCTTGGAAACTCATATTTTAAAAATGAATTTTTCAAACACTTTCAGCCGCCCTGGGAGGCACCGTTTGTTTCCTTATTTTAGGAATTAGTCGAACTAAAAGTCAATTGTTGGCGATAACCTTACTAACAGTCACGGTAACCACGAACAGTGCAGCTTATAATGGCGTTTTCTCAAATCACGCGGATTTATCTCCAAATTACATCGGCGTTTTAATGGGTCTTTCAAATATGATAGCTAATGTGGCTTCTGTAATGGCACCCATGTATGTTGGCTACATCGTGAGAGATTCGGTTAGTAAAAATGCAATCTTCAACTTACGAATTAATTCATCAATGTTACTACATGAACATTTGTTTTACAGACAAATGCCGATCAATGGAGTGTGGTATTTTTAACCTCTGCTGTTGTATTATTTGGTAGCAATGTAATTTTTGTATTATTCGGTACTTCTGAAATACAGCCTTGGAATACACCTAGTGATTTACATTTGCAGCTTGAGAAAGTGGGTAAGTAGATACTGCTTTGGTGTACGTGCAAGCTGCACTTATTTTCTCGTTTCTTTTTTGGGACCACTTCTTTTTTTTTAAATTTCAAGATGCTGCTGCTCTTTCATTTCGACGTCAGAAAAAGAAAAGTCAAACATACGTTGTTGCAAGTATGATTCAATTTTCAAAGTTCTACATGTATGTTCTTACTTACACGGTAAAATCATTAATTGTTTTCATTATGTAGGTACCTATTATAGTGGAGTTTTAGATCAAGATAATGAAATTTATTCTCCAAAACAAAGTGGAATTACTCATCGTAACAGTATTTGAATTTTTATTTTGATGTCGAAATTCTGTTTCTTTTGATGTGTTGAGCATATGAGTATGTATTATTATTTGCAATTGTAACATTACTTGGCAATCGGTGTAATGATTCATAAATTCAACTGATTCAATAATAACGAAATAACCTACTGTAGTTGTGATAACCTGCAGATAAATAAGAGAATACATTATTTATTTTTTTATAAATATGTGTGATGATTCATTTTTCTTTAAATTCTGAAGTGGTGAAAAAATCATGATGAAATTATCACATTCGGGTTCTAGAAAAAACCCAGGTTGAGTCTTCGAATAACCCAATTTGGTAGATTAGAAAATATACCAGTTATTAAATTATTGTTGTAGCTGTTCAATCAGGTAAAATCAACTTCATTAAAAAATGAACTGAAAAAATGTACTTCGAACGTCAAGTGAAGACTTTTCTAAACAAGACACCAAAATGATGAAAAATGTTTATTGATTTAAAAATATCAAGAAAAATGTTTAAAATAGGTAACTGAAAATATTACCATACATAAAGTAAGTATTCAGTTGAAAAATATATAAGTATTAAGTATAATTGAAATTATTGAAGTAAATTAAGGTTTGTATACCTAGATGCATGTTAAAAAAAAAAAAAAAAAAAAAAAAAAAGTTCAAAGTCAAAATTGACTGGAAACATTCAACAATTTGAAGCAATTTTCAAAAAAAAAATATATATATAATACTTATCCAATATCCATAGTACTTCGAACATTCCCATCAAAATTTTCGAAATCAATTTCCTAACTTGTTATTGAAATCCAACAAAAAAAAAATAGCGTAGATATGTACCTATCTATTTGTACCTACTTATATAATGTAACAATACACCTATTTTAAAATATTAATGCTACACCCTTAGACCATATTATCTAAGTGTATGTCTAGAAAAAAAAAACAAATAAAAATACAAGAAATGAATGAAAGCGAGTGAGCTTATTTAAAATATATCACTTGGGGAAAAATGTCCTCTGAAAAAGTTTGTTTTATAATACCGTCACAACATTACGTTCATTTAAAATTAAATTGACATTCACTCACTGATGAATTGAACGTGCTCCAGGAATCAATATTGGTGTGAATTTTACGAGTCAAGTGTAGCTTCAAGTGGTACATTTTTATGGACACATTGCAGGAGATTTGTCGTTGATTTTCGAGATCATCATCGCTCATTAATTCTTGAATTTTCTCGTTATTACAAATAAACTTTTTATAAGCGTATGAAAGTTCACCTAATAATTTTCGAGCTTCTTTTGGACCGCTGACTTGATCTTTCTTAGATATCACCAAGTCGATTTCTTTGATTAAAGCTTCTTGATAATAGATTAGTATCGTGGTATCGTAAGAGGTTTTCATACTATCATGTTGTTCTTCTTGACTTTCATGATTCATCTCGGATGAAGACACACTTGAATTGCTCTGAGAATCTGACAACGTTGATGACTTGATTTCTTGAGATACCAAAGAAGACTGAGTTGCAGGTGGAGGGGATTGATGGCTCGATATGATTTCTTTAAGCTTTGTTTGCACTAACATCACCTCTTGTTGAATTTGCTGTGATTTTTCCAGCTGAATATCGAGTATGGGTACTCTAAGCTCAGTCTCAATTTGGATTTGATTCTGAACAAACCTTTTGTACAGTTGAGAAATTTGATTGTACTGGGTTTCAGCTGCCGACACATTATTTATCACTCGGATGCTTTTGATTTGCTTGATTAGAAACGTCTGTATTTTGAGCAACGTGTCTAACTTGGGACTAGGTTGATTTGAAATTTCCTCATGTGATGGCTGTGATTGGTTCTGGGTAAAGATTGTTTTCAATTTGGCTTGAAGAAAGATAGCTTTAAGTTGAGTTTCTTGTAATGTACTCAGGTGTTTTTCTAGTCTGCTCAGATCATTACAATTATTCTCGATTTCGTTTTGAATTATGACCAGACGATTGAAAAGCGGTGTAATGTGATTGTACAATACTTCGGCTTCGGCTGATTTCATATCATCTCCTCGAATCGACGTCTGATTCTCCAATGCTTCGATCTGTTCTGTCAAAAACGCCAGTTTTATCACACTTTTATCCATGGTTCTTGTAAACGAGTAATCGCGATCGAAAATTTCAGTGATTTACTGAGAAACTGCACCAACTTCAAAAAAAATATTCACTTTGATGCCGAGTAACACGCACATGTAGGTTGACTAGAATGACGCGATGGACAATGTTGACCATTCGAGATCAAAAGGAGAAATGAAGAAATGGAGGTGCTAAAAGATCTACCTACCTGTATATTTGCATTTCATGTGTACCTACATATAGACACAGGGTGAGTTATCTATCATTTCAATGAAGTGAAAGATGTTTAGAAAAGTATCAGACTATAGACGAGACGGGAGACAGTGAGGGCGGCTTTTGTCTTTTGTGAGCACTTGTTGCAAATGCACAATACTTTCCTTTTCAATAAATGCCTTCTGGTGATATTATTTACTATTCTAAACAACCATATCCACTGGCGACGGAAGTCGAGGAACTGAGAAAAAGTCGTTTACAGGGACACCTGGGTGAGTGATTTTTGTTGTTGTTTTGTCGGTACATACCTTTACCTATAGGTATATTTTGTACATAAATAATAAAAACAATTCATTTTTTCCTGGAAGGTTTAACGATGCCGATTTCTAGCCTTTTTACGTTTTTTTTTGGCACCACTTGATTTCTTTTTTAAGTGAAGTCGATGTTTGACCGCATTTTTAATTTAAGACCAGACATTTTTTCAGCTAGACTTTCCACGAGTAGAGTGTCAGGATGAATCTCACCAATCATTGGTGGATCCAACTATCATTATCAAAAATTTTTAAAGAAGTTTTTCCCACTGTGTTTTAGCATAGGCAACCCATCTTAGACGCATGCATATTTGCTCACCCTCGGATTTGAAGATGTTCGTTGATTTTGCGAGGAAGTTTTGAAGTTATGCCATTCAAGAACCCTGATAAATAGAAAGGTGCTCTGCAAGGCGCTAAATTGCTCATTTCGTCAAGATTTTTTTCATCTACCTAATCGATCGTTATGCTACATTTTTTTTGGAAATCTCAACTCAGAAAAACATGTCTTCTTCATGTGGGTATCATTATTATTTCAATTTCTCGAAGAAAAAATGTCTCTCTTTTCTGATGACACAACCACCTTTTCCTCTCTCTATTTTGGCTCGCTGAAAATAAGGGTTTGAATTTTGAAAAACCACTCCAAAAAATTGCGAGAATTTGAGAGAGTTATTTTGATTTTTTGACACAAAATTTATATTTAATCAATCGATGTACAAATATTTTTTTTTCAAATAGTGAAATGAGATTATTTTTCAATGATTTTTATCAACGATTTTTTGAAAGCTTTGGATAGGTGTCTACCTATTTGATTTTTTTCAATCTCTCAAACTATTATAGGTAGATACGAATATTCTGAGTGTAAATGATCTACATACGTATTAATATTATGGCTAACCTACACGTGATTTTTCATTGTTACCTACTCATTTCCTTTTTAATCAAGATCACACAGTGAAATCGTAGGAATGATTTTCACTTTTTTTTCAACTCCAAAATTGAACATAGCCCCCCAAAAAAATGTTACACTGTACATGACACAAAGATATCTAATACCTATACGTATCTCTACTAAATAATACAGACGAGCTTTTACCATTAATTGATTGTATTATTAATAATAGATTTAAGGCCGGGTAGACTTTTTCTTCTTTTTCTATTTCCTCGAAGAAGTCAACACGTTACCTATACGGATTCATGAAATGTTTACCTCAACTGTCAACGATATTTTGACGTAGCTGTTTCGATTCGTTAATATTTTCGTCATCTTTCCTCCGAACGAATAGGGAACCGGTGTGGTGAATGTTTAGCATAATGGCCACCTGTGATGGTATATGAATGAAAGAGTGAAATGCTCAACGGGTACAATGAGTTTAATTCGTTATTGTGTGATGTACCTACATAAGTGTAATTCGGTGTGCACTATTGCCTGTCATCATCAACATCGTTGCACCGAGTTATACATTTGGAAATTGAAACAAGTTTCAGTGTATTTTTTATTAATGTACATTTGGTTGCATGTTGATGATGAATTGAAATCAAAAAATTCAGAATGATGAATGAAAAAGTACGAAGGTGGAGGAATTATGGATGGATTTCCATTCTCAGATAATTTATATTTGTCTAATTTTCAACTGATGTCAATCGCCTGGTAAATCATTAAAAAAAACTTCGAATTCTACAAAAATTGGTTTAAAACTGGACAGTTGTTTGAAGAATCGTTATCCACGACATTCGATTGAAAATGAAAATTGAAAAAAAAAAATACTTACAGAATATTATCAATTTGTGTGATGGAGCTCTAATCGACCCACTTCTAAAATTTATGAAAGAATTTACGAAAAAATTACTAACGAAAAAAATGTAATTCAAATATACGGAGAGTATTGAATTAAACTGGAGAAAAATTCAATAAAATTGCAGTACAAGTCAAGTAGGTACCTACATTTAGAAAAAGTAAAAACGATCGATGAATTTTAAAGTCTCTGGAAAATGAAGTTAAATTGGAAAAAAATTGGTATGCTTATTATTGCACTAAATAAAAATTGAAATAAAAATTTAATTAAAAATGTAATTACCCAATTTTGTTACCTACCTTTGGGAATTGTTGCGCAAATTTGCAAATGATTCACAACATCTCAATCAGTTTGAATCCAAAGACAAAATGAAAAGTTTTATGTTAGGGGGGGCGAAAATTTGTCGATTTATGTAAGAAAAAATACCAATTTTGCTGAAGAAAACGGAAGATGAGAACATAATCAACGGAAGACGAGAACATAATTCTGCCAGTTGACCTATGTAAGGTGGGTCTTTTCATAGCCTATCATGACCTGTAAATAATTTTCTTTTTCTCTGTTTAATTTTCAGAAGCCTCAAACGTAGAATTTTTTATTTTGTAAAAGAGAAACAAATCAGCCCGAGCATAGACAGGGCAAACGCTTTCAAGAATTCGTATTTTGATGAGTGAAAACACAATGTTTTTTATGCCAAGGGTTTAATTTTTTTGGTTTCAAAATTTTAGAATTTGAAAGGTGATTTTTTAGAAATTCCAAGTTTGGAAAAAAAATCGAACAGGCCCGAACGATCTGAGGGCAAAAGCTTTTGAAGCAGCGTTTCTTTATGAGTGAGGAGTTTGATTTTGTCGGTTTCAAAATTTTAGAATTTGAATGATGAATTTGTATGAAATTCCAATTTTGAAAAAGTCGAGAAATGAAAAAACGTTTATTTTTCATGCGAGGAGTTCATTTTTTGATTTAAACATTTTCCGAGTGTAAATAATATGTAGGTAGGTTGTTTTTTTTTTTTTTTAGAAAGTTGATTGTGAAAATTTTGCATTTCGGGGGGGGGGGGTGTCCACCTCCTTAGTTTCGTCCTTGTTTGAACTATTCTCGAATGCTTTTTAAATGAATTTTCAATATTGAAAAATGGAATACCTTACATATTATTTTGCTCGTTGGAGTAGGTAAATTGCTTCATTCATGTATTTATAGGTATCTGTAAAATTGACTCTTCAATGAACAGAATTATTTCAGAAAATTGGTTTTAAAAACAAAAACTACTAGTTCTATAATTTCAATTACCCGTATTACCTAATATTAATCATCGTCAGACCAATTTTTTCATTGACAACCTCATTACAAGAGTTTCATACAGAAAGGGAAACGTTGACCGATTCGTAAAAAGAATACTGAATGGTGTGTGCTTTATGCAGAGTCATTCTTTTTAGCTTTTTATTCAATCGAAATACGAGTAGGTATTAGAAATGTGTAGCGCGTGACCTTTCAATACCTTATAGAATAGATATATTCATTATGATATTATGTACACATACTTGGGACGCGCATATAATACGTGCTATATAGCTTAAAGATACCTGCATAGGCTACTACCGATTACTAAACAAACCTTTAGGCCTACCTACTAATGGTAATTCACTGCGAAGAACACGTGAATCAATTCATTAAACTGATACCTATATTATTGAAGAATATTGAATCATAATATTTCTATGGTGTGCATTTAAAAAGAAATCAAATTATTCTGATCTAATTTGTTGTGTAAGTTGAGTACATGCTTTCTTTGAAATTGGTTCTAATATTCTAAAGTGGAAAAATTGCCAATAAATAAATGTATTAGAGTATTGATAAAGACTGCATATTGTTTTTAATTAATTTTGAGCACACTTGGACCTTGAAAAAAAAGCGAAGAAAAAAAGAAAACGTAAAAAAATACATATAAAAGAGAGAATCCGGTAAGCACAAAAGATATGTATAATAAAAATATTCCTTTCTGACAAGGATAAAATATTTTAGTGGCATTTCCTGTGGGCATTTACTAAGTTACGGTACCATGCTGTCTGCTCTGGGAAATCTCGACTGTTCGACACGTTAAGGAGTGGTATTCAGTGGATGACTTGCCCAGTTTTATTTTTGACAGTAAAGAGAACGGTACTTGGCCACATGTCTACGACTGCAGATCGAAGCCCCGGAGGGGAAAGGGTTCGTTAAAGGCATTACAATAAGGCCACTACACTATACGGACGAATAGAGCGGTTTTGGTGATTCGATATAGGCCTATATCTTGGTGCAAGATGCTTCGTCTCTCTCTCTCTCGGTGTAACTATTTCGAGTGTTTATTTTATACGAAAATTATTATTACAGAGGATTCTCCAGCACACACACGCACCGAACCCCATGTCATGTGCATCGTTCGCTATGACCTTATCAAAACATCCCTTTGAATACAAAATTCGGAAATTTTTATCTTACCCCTCCCCCTTCCCCCTATTTGGATATTCTTACGTAGTGAGGTTATTACCTCGAACGAGGTGAATTTTTTCAAAAATAATCTCGTCGTCCCGTCATCATAGTCACAATACGAAACAGTTTACCTACCTATAGGTAGTAATATCGTCAGTCTATATTTAAAAATCGAAACCCATCAGTCGCACGTTCAATAAGTTAGCATAGAACACCTATCGGTTCCATTAGCTGAGAAAAAATGACAAATGAATGTCACACCAGCGAAATTCACCGAAAATAAAAGAGGGAAACGGTGACGGGTAGCAATTTGTACTATGTCAAGGTACTTCCTCCTACGAATATAGATATATGAGCATGATGTCTTTCACACCAACACTTCGCCCGATCAACAACATCATCAAACATTACCACCGTCGACTCTTCACTCTCCAAAAAGCAAACGTTTTCCACACATTATGATTTTTAGAACGCCTTGGCAAATTGACAAACTACCAAATTGTCGTTGGTCGTTGGTACACGCGGACATGAATATTGTTGCGATATTTTTCGTCGCTTTAAATCGTCAACTCTACCTCGTACTCTCACTCTCACTCTCGCTCTCATCGGTCTATTATAATCGTTATTACTCCAGGGATCCAACAGCTACGATTTGTGACCTGGCGCTAACAAGTTGAACTACTGTTTAGATCATTTATCATGGAAAAAAAAGGCACATGGGTCCGGTTAATTATTCGTCTGAGAAAAAAACTGACAGCTAAAATCATCCCATGTAGTTTAAAATATGTTTGAAGATGACTCTAAATTATTGGTCGTATTTTTATGAGATGTAATCAGTTTTAGAGTGTGCGAATTTTTGGCTCGTCTCTCATGAAAAAAATCGAAGTTTGATCAAACTGACGGAAATGGCTGAAATTTGGTCTGTATAGGTACCTTTTTTCCGACCTCCGGAGTCGATTGGTGATGGATTAGTGATGGTTTCGAATCATTTTGCAGCATCCAGCGTTTTTTTCGTTTGCACGTAATCGTCGGAGAAATTTTGGATTTGGACTGACGCAAAAATATTTTCATTATACATGCTACGAAAGTATAAGTTTTCCGCCCTCCGTGCATGCTACGAAAATGCTCCATGTTTACCCGGGTCGAAAATGAACATCTTTTAACTTTTAAAGCGCTCTGGAGGCGGAAAAAAGCATTCTACGGAAAAATGAAGTCGAGGAAAATTGTAGAGAATTAAATTTCCAATCGACATAATGTCTTCAGTTTTTTTCTAGGAGGCTTAGTATTCGATATATTTACTATGCAAAAAAGGAGTCATACTCATCATTTTAACCAAAAACGGGCGTAAAACTTATTTTCGTAGCATGAATAATGAAAAATATCTTACAATGCAAGAAGCGACGTGAAGAATGTTTGGTCTCGTGCTGTAACTCACCTCGCCTTCGGCTCGGCGAGTAAAATTGCACTCGACCAAACATACTTCACTTTCGCTCCTTGTATTGTAATATACTATTTGAAGATCTGCTCCTAAATTGATCGAAATGGTTACAAAGATGATGAATTCGAGTTTGTAGGCGCAGAATTCCATTTATTTTTCAAAAACTCGAGAATTATAAAATTTCCAGGAGGCTCCCGAACAGTTCAAGATCATCACCTGCCGACTCGAGAGGTCGAAAATTGGATAAGAATCTTTCATGCTTTTATGTTCACTTGATCAATTTTTGATTTTTTTCATGAAGAATAAACCAAATTTGAATTATCAAAAATTCACTAAAAATCGAAAAATTAAATTCCAGCTCCTGAAATTCTCGCCCGAGGTGTATTTTGGGGTCATATGTACAATACATTCCCTTTTGTCTGGACCAAAATTACTGAGATTCCTTAAAGTTGGGCTAATTCTGGTCACTTAGGTCATTTTTTTTTTGCAAATTTTTCACAAATTTATTTATTTTATACTTACATACTGAGAAAGAAAAAAATGTCAATGATATAAAATATGTACTTGAGTGAATAATTTTTGGAAGTTTGCACTGTTTCCTTCTTTCTCATCTGGCTACACTGCCTTTTCAGTGTTACAGTTACAAAGTTCCGCCTTTGGTTGTCAAAGTCTCGCTTTCTGCCAAAAATATAGCAAAAAATGTCGCTTTTTGTTGAAATCGTCAAAAGGCTTCGGTTTTTGTTTAAAATTCTAAAAAGTCTCAAATTTCTCGCTTGCATGACTAAAAAAATATTTTTCAAAAAATTGCCCAAAAGTCTCGTTTATTTTCATCAATGCAAAAAGTTTCCAAAGCCTCCCTTTTTCCATAAAAATTGTCTCAAAAATGTCATTTTTTATCCAATAGGTTGATTAGGTACCAAAAAGTCCCGTTTTTTACTAAGATTTTAAAAATCTTGTTTTTTTGACGAAAATTTTCGCTTTTTATCAAAAAAACTGGCTAAAAAGGTTCTCTTTTGTCTAGAATTATCCGAACGTCCTAATTTTTTCCAGAATCTTGTTTTTTTTCTGAAACTGTTCAAGCCTTGCTTTCTGCTTAAAATCATATAAAATCATCGAGTAAAAATTTCGCTTTTCCAAAAAATTGTTCATAAGTCTCACTTTTTTGACAAAAATTACAAAAAAGTGTCATTTTTTTGCCAATGATTGCAAAAAAGACCTGCTTTTTGCTAAAATTGTCAAAATCTTGTTTTTTGCAAAAAATTGACAAAAATTCTTACTTTCTAGCAAAATTGCTAAAAAAAAACTTCTTTTTTTTCAAAAATCCCAAAAAGGCTTCTTTTTTTTCAATAATTATCCAAAAGTGTAGCTTTTTTGCAAAAAATAGTCAAAAAGCTCTTCCTTGGCTGTAATTGTCGAAGGTTTTTTTTGGGTGGGGGAGGGTTTTTTTAATTACTAGATTATTACACCCTTCTTAAGGAGGTTTATATGGAATTCGATAAGTTATGTTTTTTGATTAAGGTGATGATTTTTTCTATTTTGGAGGGGCTGTCAGGAATGAAGAGGGATCATTGGTCTATTTGTAGAGATGATCGATCTTGGAGCAGATGGGGACAATAAAATAATAATTGTTGAACAGAGATGGGTTCAGATGAGCAAAATTGGCATGAAGGATTTGTGTCCAATTTTCAGTCGCGTGAGTATGACTTCTTCAATTCTGTTTAAGTGGGAGAGGTTTTTCCGAGGATGGACTGATTTTTTATGTTGAAAGAGCTTGTTTGGGGTTTGGAGGGACCAAAAGTTTTGCCATTTCTTAAGTGTGCTTTGGATGAAGATAGATTTGAAGTCGTCATTAAAAAAGGGTCACTTTTTGCGGAAAATTCCAAATTCTCGCGATATTTTCAAAAATTGTCCAAAAATCTTGCTTTTTTGACGGACATTGCAAAAAAATATCAATTTTTTGCCACTAATTACCTACAACAGCGTCCTGCTTTTCTCTAAAACAATTGTCAAAGTCTTGCTTTTTGGCAAAAATACTCTCTTTTTCAAAAATTGAAAAAAAATTGAATTTTTTAAAAAGTAGCTAAAAGTTGTTTTTTTTTGGTAAAAAAATTCCAAAAAATTGCATTTTTTTTTTCAAAAATTGTCCAAAAATTTCCCTTTTTTGTCAGAAATAGAAAATTGGATTTTTAATCAGAAATGGCAAAAATTCTCACTTTGATGCCAAAAATTTCCCAATATCCCAACTTTTTAAAATTAAAAACCAGAACATTTTAATTTGTATTGTTCTGTGTTTTTTTTCGTTGAGTTTTTCTGCATTAAATTTTCATTTTTTTTGATTAATTTTTGGTTACTTTTTCGAGCTTTTTTAGCTACTAGGGTAAAGCATTTTTTGTTTTGTTCTTATTTTTTTCAATTAATTAATTTAAATCATAAAACGTGCATAGATAAGCACTGAGCTAGGCTTCCGAAATGAAATTCAAGTAGATGCTTATGCACTCTGCCAAAAAAAAAGTAACCCTCTTCGAGCTCTATTTGTCAATTTCACCAATCCAATCCTCCAAATTGTCAAGTTCAGCGGTAAAAAAGTCCTCGTTGCGATAATTCGTAGAAAATTTTACTTTCAATTTGACGCTACATCTTCGTTACCCCGACATGGTTCCGGATTCCGAATACGTATGCCTCGCTTGTGCGGCTATGCCTTGTGCCATGCCACCTCACTCGCGTTCTCGTACGTGTCATAAAAAATTAACAAATTTGGACGTAAATTAATTGCTTTATTTTAAGGATAATTTAATTCGAACTCGTAGCGTAACAAGTTGGTAAAATTTACTGCGACATAATGGTCAAATTAAAAATCAAATAACGCCTTGATAAAAGGTTTACTCGAAAACGACAAACCGTAACGAATTACTCCGGTCTTTTTTTTCACCATTCATTTCGGAATATATCTATCCGCAGAAAACAGCTAAAAGACACATGACAGATTACCAACAGAACCTCCCCCTTGTTTCTTCTGCGGCTAAATGCGGATACGCGTCAAAAATCAGACAAGTCGAGAATAGATAAAGTGTTAAGAATTAACGACCTCACACATTGTTTCTTAAATTTCTTTTTCGCCCCTTTGCCTCGCTATTGTGATTTTTCTACCTTACCGCGAGTTTCTTTCTATCCGGTCCAGCGAAATCTTTTGTCGGATTTAATTTTTTAACATTCAACATCTCTTTTAACAGCGACGATACGGTAATTTTGCAATTCGTACCTTGTATCTGTTTCTTTACCTATACTCGTATGTGTATACAGAACGTGTGGTTGGGGGTGTTATGGAAACGTTTGTTGTTGATTGTGCTTGTGCGTCGTCGTCGTCGTCGTTTCATCGTTTGTTTTTATTTCTTCTCAGGTGGAACTGGACTGTTTAGTGTTTTGAAATTTCGGCCAAAAATCAATGAGCTTGAAGTTTTTATCGGAGCCTATGTGGCCTATTTTTTTATTAGGTGAATCTTTTATAAGATGAAAAGCACCAGTACGATTTTACGCAGGAGATCATTTAGGTATCATACTTAAAGAAACACTAGAGGCAGTGAAAAAATTTTAATTTCCTCTCCTCCAACTTTTTCCATATTTCTAATTGGAAAACCAATTTAAATTAGGCATAAGTACTTGATGCTGTTTCTTAGACCCCGGATCGTCTATCTCAATTTTTGAATTCAGGAGTTTTTTGACACATTTTTTCTTTGAAAATTTGTGAGTCATTTCATTTTGTTATATTATTGTAATTTTTCATCAACTTTTTTTGTTATAACAGTTTTTTTCAGAATTATTTTTTTAAAAATCATAATGAGAAAAGATGTGTAAAATTATACAAAATTTATAATTTTCAACTTGATATCAAGGTGTAAAAAAACGTATTTTGATTTTTTCTTGATAAATAAGCCAAATTCAAATTTTAAATAATTCACAAAAAATCTCAAATTGAATACAGAACTTGAAATTTGATGTATAGTCGGGGAACCCGCTTAAAGATCTATTGCACCACCCCTCCCGGTCGATCCTCTGGGACAACTTTTTTCTTAAAGGGGGAGTCCTAAGGAACATTTCTAGCCCTTGTACTCAAAAAAAAAAGTGGCCCTACTTACAAAATGACGGCCATTTTGATTGACAGGTCAGTCGAAATCGCAAATTTCGCGTTCCAACATAGGACTTGCACAAAATTTTTCAAACCATACAAGGGTAGATCGAAAGATCAGGCCAAAATTCATCACCTGTCAAAATTTCAAGTGCGAAAGTGCGTTTTTCGATTTTTGGTGAATTTTTGAAAATCAAATGTAGACCAAAAATAAGGGGAAAAAATCAAAATTTACCAAATTGACCAAGAAAGCTGAAATTTGAGATATATCCTATTTTCGACATGCCAAATTTATTGGAAACCGTTTCAAACCGTTTTGAGCAGTTCTGGAGCCTCCAGCAGATTTTTGGAACTCGAAATTTCCACAAAATTTCATCAAAATGGAGTTTGAAAGCTGAAATTTACTCTGCAAACTGATTTCAATGCGCTACGAAGTACTGCAGGTAAATTTTAAGTCGTTTTGGAGCCTCCAGCGACTTTTTGAAAATTACTGAAGCCTCAAGCAGATTTCTGAAACTTTAAATTTTTACAAAAATTTCATCAAACGGAGATAGAAAGTCGAAATTCATTCTGCAAACTAATTTCAATACGCTACGAAGTCGACTGCTGGTGGATTTCAAGTCGTTTTGGAGCTTCCAGCGACTTTTTGAAAGGTCGCATGGCGTTTTTTGGAAAACTGAAATTTCCAAAAAGTAGCTGGAAGCTTCAAAACCATTTGAAACCACCATGTAGTCGACTTCATCTCGTATTGAAATTAGTTTGCGAAGTAAATTTCAGCTTGCCAAACTAGAGGCTCCAGTAATTTTCAAAAGTCGCTGAAGGCTCTAAAATGACTTGAACCCACCTGAAGTCGTCTTCAGAGGGTGTTAAAATTGGAGTGTAGAGTAAATATCAGCTTTCCATCGCCATTTGATGAAATTTTGTAAAAATTTAAAGTTTCAGAAATCTGCTGGAGGCTTCATGTAATTTTCAAAAAGTCGCTGGAGGCTCCAAAACGACTTAAAATTTACCTGCAGTACTTCGTAGTGCATTGAAATCAGTTTGCAGAGTAAATTTCAGCTTTCAAACTCCATTTTGGAAATTTCGAGCTCCAAAAATCTGCTGGAGGCTCCAGAACTGCTCAAAACGGTTTGAAACGGTTTCCAATAAATTTGGCATGTCGAAAATAGGATATATCCCAAATTTCAGCTTTCTTGGTCAATTTGGTAAAATTTTGATTTTTTCCCCTCATTTTTGGCATAAGTAATTATATTTGATTTTCAAAAATTTACCAAAAATCGAAAAACGCACTTTAGCACTTGAAATTTTGACAGGTGACAAATTTTGGCCTGATCTTTCGATCTACCCTTGTACGGTTTGAAAAATTTTGTGCTAGTCCTATGTTGGAACGCAAAATCAGCGATTTCGGTTGACCTGTCAATCAAAATAGCCGCCATTTTGTAAGTAGGGCCACTTTTTTTTAGTACAAGGGCTAGAAATGTTCCTTAGGACTCCCCCTTTAAGAAAAAAGTTGTCCCGGAGGATCGACGGGGGGGGACAATAAATCCTTAAGCGGGCTCCCCGACATTGATGTATTTTGAATGCTATTTTGATTTTTTAGTTCAACCTGAATAATTGTTATTTTTCTGCCAGTTTGGATACCTTCCTCGTTGAGGAAAAAAATCTTCTATTTCTGTAGAAAATAATTCCAAACTTTCCACACCATCTGAAATGGGCCACTCCTCGAATGATTGCAACTTTTAGCAAAAGTGGTCTTTTCTCCAACTTGCTAGAATCATTCTGCAGAAAGCGCTATAATCAGCTTCAGTGGATAAAAATTTGAAGAAATTCGACGCATCAATTTATAAAACATCGCTTTTATTTCACTCTAAATGTGCATAAAATTGAGTGTGGAAAGCGCACTCGAAAGCCTGTTGTTATGTTTGGGGTGAAATAATTCGTAATAGAAAGGACTACCACTTTAAGGGCTGAGAAACTTTCATCATTCGGTATGCTTTATCGTCATAGCTGTGGCGTCGAGTTAAAACCTAAATAAACGAATTTGCCATCTCAAATAAATACTTAATTGATATGCAAATATGGTACTTTTTAAAATCGATTAGGGGTGCGTTCGCGTATATAACCCTGGCTACGGCTCAATCGCGATGGTTTATTATACAATAGTGGAAGCCGCCCGAACTCAACGGTTTTATCAGTTAAGGCTTAAAATAACATATTGCGGGTTACCCTTTCGCGATGACGCGATGCATTTTGTTTAGATCGCCTCCGGCGAACGTGTCTTAATTAAAGCGTTAATCGAAAACACGATACGAGTAGATATTTGCAAAAATTCGCATCCAGTTTTATCACCTTGCAGCACGCATACGCGCATAGCCTATACATAAATCCCTCCCTCGTGCACCTTACTCGATGTGTATTCGTAAAGAATGAAATTATCCTGGTGTATGTCGAGAGTATATCTACGTACCAAGTTCATCATATTCTCAATTTAATCCTGTATCCTATTAATACGTTCTCTATTTATCAATATGAAAACCAACAACTGATTTTTCAGGGTTTAACAACAATAGATCAGCGCTGCTGGTGGTCTTGTTAGTATTCGCGTTCCTGTCACGCATATAGGTCTATATCTTTCACCCGCTACAGAAGGCATTTTTATGAATATTTACCCCAAAAAATAAACCACTATTCGACCAAGTTATACGAATTCCAATAATACTTCGCAACATTTTTTTTAAGCCTATTACGTAAAACATTTTTACAAATATTTTGCACATTGTTAAATATTATGCAGTAGCTCTCTAGCTAACTATTTGGGCCGGTATACCTACTGAAAAAAAATCTTTACCATTGTATAGGTAAGTACCTACGTGGGTATTTTGTTGTATGTATTTAGTATGTTCGAATACCAATGGCTACGTCTATAGCTACGTAGGTAGGTATCGCATCATCAAGAGTGAATTTTCTATTCTACGTATATTGACAGCTCTATCCGAATACCTACCAACACAGCCAAATGGTAATTAGACGTTGAAAAGCTGGCAAATGATAGATATCATCGAAGTATAGATGAGGCTGATGCGAAGGGACAAATACGCCAACAAGTTGCAATCATCGATGCCGGCCGGTTAAGGAATTGTGTATTTTGGCTCAGCTTCTAATTCGAATACGCGTACTAGACGTGAGTGTGAAATAGAAATTATTCTTCGATTCGTATACCTACCTACTGTATAAATAAGCGAACGATGTAATTGGCAAAATTTCTTCGCTCTAGTCGTAACCACACGTGAAAAAAAATTATTTACGAGACGAAGAAAAAAATTTACCATAATTTTTCATATTTATGACGGATGCGGTGATGTGTTCTGTACATATTTCGAACTCACAACTCTCTCTGTCCGATTAATTGTTTGTTTATTATTATTGGATTTATTTATTTTTTTTCTAAATCGTAATTCTACAGACTAATCAGAATGTAGGAGAGACGTGAAGGGAGGTTACCACCTGGTTTTTTTACTCTTGAAATAAACTGTTTGTTTGGAAAATTCGACCAATTTATTTTTAAATTATCGCAAACTATAGTGTGCGTTTTGGCTGATAATCTTTTTATAACTCTCAAGATGATTTTTTGAATTCGCAATTCGATTTGAACGAAAACCAACTAGATTGAAAGAGCACATGCTTAACATGTAACCAAAATTTCATTCTCAAGTTCATGTTTGGATTTTTTTTGAAACGTTGAAGTTAAAAAATCTGAATCAGGGGTGATTTTTCATTTTTTTTATGATAAATATCTACCTATGAATTTTTTTGAGCAAATGTGAACCAATGTGAATAGTTCCTTCAATTCAATTCCCACACATAAATAATTACTGGTTTTGGGCGATTCCACAGTCTTCAGAGATTTTTTTTATTTTTTCAAGAAATTTTAAATTGATTTGGAAGGGGTAAAAATTAACCTTAGCACCTGTTAATGTTTACTTTTCTGGAAATTACAAATCGGTCAAGACATTTTTAGAACTCGCGACCTCTTGGAATTTCTCACGAATTTGTCTAAAACGGTCAAGAGAATGTCCAATGAGCATCGATTTAAGTTATGGGTCTGGAAATAAATTTTGGCTTGGCCTTTTCTGAGCGATTTGAAATATCTGGAGAAAATTGAAAAATCGCTGGAGGCTTCAAAACAAAATGTCTAACAAGTCCTACTGGTCCTATTAGACCTACTAAAGTCCTACTTTTTTTCAAAAGTCCTTTTAGTCCTACTAAAGTCTTACTATTCAACAATTTTATCCAAAAGTCCTACTTCTTTTTAATAAGACTTTTTCAAATTTTCAATTTTTCCCCTTTTTCCGGAATCTTGAACAATTTTTGTAGAAAAAGGTTCATTTGTCGACTTTTTTAGATTTTGAATTACACATTTTTGAAAGCTTTTGCCTTCGCTTCGCTCGGGCTATTTGCATCTTCTTTTCCCACATAGAAACTTATTGTTAAAATTCAAGAAATATTCAAAGTTTGAACCAGAAAAATAAACTTTTTATTTTTACTTCTCAAAACATGATTGAATTTTTGAAAACTTTTGGCCTCGCTTTATTCAGAACTGTTTGCTTTTCTTTTTCAAATTTGAATTTTTTTTTTTTTAATAATCATTCGGGTTTTGAAAATTTTGAAATAAAAATAATAAACGTCTTCAAGTATGTACGAGTATCATACAAGAAAACATCGTTTTCATACCCTTCCTTCAAAATACTTACTAATTTTCTGGATTTGCTCTCGCTTCGCTCGGTTCCGTTTGCTTTTCTCTTTTCATTTTGAATTTTTTCAAAAAAAAAATATTCGAAGTTCAAAAGAAGAATTCGAGTTTTAGATTTTAAGCGAACATGATGTGATATTCATCAATTTTTAAAATTGATAAGGAGAAAATAAAACGAAAAATTGGAATGAAACGTTATATTTTTGGTGTCTACCTACTGTTTAAATAAAATCATAAGGTGTTTGAAATCATCAGAAAAGCAAACATTTCTTTTACAAATTTGGTTAAAAACTTGAATGTAAATTTTGACACCCCCCTCCCTCCCTCCCTCCCTCCCTCCCACCCACCTTGAAGAATTCCACAAGTGTTCGAAAAATGACTTGCTGAAAGTCCTGCTAAAAGTCCTACTCAAGTCCTACTTTTTCATATTGAAATTTTGTTAGACACCCTGCAAAAAGACCTCTAACTACATAGTATAGTTACCTATTGATGTGTGGGGGTCGAATTGAAAGAATTATTCGCATTGGTTCACTTTGCGCAAAAATGTATGCTTCATGAAACAGTTCGGAAATTGCTCTCAAAACAGCTTTTTTGAATTTTTTTTAGCTCCATAGTTGCTCCTGGAGGGGATAAAAGTGAGCTCTCAAAAAAGAGGAATTTTTGGAAAAATCGTAGTCTTTTCGCTTCTATCGCTACCCAACCTGTTTCGGAAAAAATAGCCCAGTTTCAAATGAGGCTGAGCGGTTGAAAATTTGCAAATTGCTTATTTTTGAATAAATTCGTTTTTTGAACATTTTTTCTTCGCTGATATTTCGCATTAATTATGCCGAAATATTGAAAGATATGATTTATAAAATTGGGGAATTATTTTGGAACGTAATAACTCTCACTCTTTTATCACTATTTCCCATTTTAAAAAATCGAAAAAATTGTAGGTATATGTTTTTGGCTATTTTTCTCAATTTTTAGAAATTGACCTCTGCGTTTCAAAATGTTTCCCTGTTTCAGGAATGGTATCTATTCAAAATGTTGGCACAATTGATGCGAAATATCTATGAAAAAATAATTCAAAAATGAGTGAGGGCCATTTTTCCCAAAACAGGTTGGGTAGCGATAGGAGTGAAAAAACCACGATTTTTCCCGAAAATTCTTCCCGTTTGAGGGCTCATTTCTCCCCCTTCAGAAGTTCAGAGGCACTCCTGGAGCAAACAAAATTTCTGAGTAATTTTCACTCGAAATGAGGGGTGTTGCTGAATTTGTTCAAAATCCACCGACTTGTTTTTCGCGACCTACCTTAATATACTTATCTCTACCTGTCTATGGTACTTGTTTGTAATTTTTTTTTCAAATGAAGTAAGTAGTTTTGCGTTGGTTAGCAATTTTTTTTGGTAGGTAAGCTATCTTGTTGCTTTAGTAGTACTTTGGTTTTTCAAAATAAGCGAAATTAGTGACTTTATGAGTGACTGAAACAACATATTGATATCACTTCGCCAATCATTAAAATTATTTTTCATAAAATTCCTTACCCTACCTTATTTACTTAGTACATTGTCAAGTGGTAAATCCTTAGGCGAATATGTTTCTCATACTTGTAAGACGTAGATATAAGTATTAAGGCTAAAAGGTAAGTGAATACCTATACTCATCGTTAGGCTCATAATAACCTATAATGAGGTAGGCATAGACTACGCATTGCCAATACATATACTCGTAGTCGGGTACGTTACCTTAATTCTTCCTATAATATGGTATGTTTGAAACGATGACAGAAATGATTTAAAACACATTACTAAGTGACTTTATAAATTAAGAAAACAAATCTTTCATTAAACGTATACACACACACACAAAAAAAAAAGGATGACTGTACGCCACCATAATAATATACTCTATACACAAATGATACGGTCGGCGCAATTCATACTTTATCTATTTGATCCCCTTCCAAACAAAACAAAAAGTAGTCGTCTCCTTATCGATTTTTAAATGTTTTGGCAACACCAAGTAACTTAAGTAATTTTCGTTGCAACGAGAAATTCTTCATAAAAAATTCTTTTGAACGAATGAAAAAACAAAAATATTTTCGTAAAATTGAACTTTCAAGTTATAGCAATTTAAAATTTATACAGAAATGGGGATTTTTTTGTTCAACTCAATAGTACGATAATATATAAAGACATTTTATGAATGAAGTGTTTTTTTGTTGTTTTTTTTTGAACCATCGAATTTGATACGGTCATTATTCATTATAACGATTAATGTGGTTTAAAATAATATTTTCTTTGGTGACGCTGACGGGGATTTTGTTATTTTTAACGTGGAAACGTTTACGTTTTTCGGCGAAAGTTGAAAGTACCTACGTATTTACGAGCGAAATTGATATACCTATACGAATTAATCGACTCGCTTATCGTAGATTATTGTATCTATAATCCTTTCACATATATCAAAGTGTAATTACGAGGAATGGGTACTTTTCTTGCCAAAGAATTTATTTATTAAACTTGAAGTACCTACCTAATGTGCAAAATACATTTATAGAAGTGAAAGCAAATGGATCTGCAAAAAAGTGCTCCGGAAATTGAAACTGGCTGACACTTTTCGATCCGAAAAATTCAAGTGGATTTTTGTTGATTTGGGTCTAAAATCTGGAAAAAAGACTATTTTGGATTTTCGCTGATAGCACAATGGGCGAGTGGAGCCCAAACTGTGGAGCCTAAAAATTCAATTTTTCAAAATTTGCTTACAGGTTTGCACTAGAGACCTCCCCCCCCCCCTCCTATGCTCCTGGCCAGTTGCACAATGAGGTGCTATAGTGTCCCTCAAGTGTGATTTTTGGGTGAATTTTGCACAAAAAAAGTTACGCTGGGGTCATTAAGTCGAGGCTCAAAAAAGTTCTTTTGTGGCCATTGGATGCAGTGAAATTTTGGAGTCACGCCCCCTTCAGTTTTGACTAAAAATTAATCGTTGTAAACTTATTTGGAAGTGACCTCGTGACCTATCAAAATGAGTTGAAATTTCATAAAAAATCCAAATATTTCGACGAAAATGTTTTTTGAACATTTTAAAAGAATTTTGAGTTCGAAATTGAGGCATGGTTTTCAAAACTTTCAAGAGTCGTGCGATCTATCAAAATTGCTTGAAATTTCGCGAGTAATCGAAATACCTTTACAAAAATGTAATTTGAATAATTTTTAAGAACTTAATCTAAAAATTGGAACATCATTTTCGGGATTTTTGAAAAAGATGTTATGAAATCTATCAAAATGGATCAAAATTTTGCTAGAAAATCAAATTATACGTACATATTTCGACGAAATTTTTATTTGAAAATTTTTGAAATCAGGACTCGTAATTAGTCACTTTTTCAAGCAACTAAGTACCTATCTGAAATTACTAAAAGTTACTTTTTCATCGTGTTGTTTACTACACTTACTTTTTTTTCAAATTTTTCAAGATTTACTTTTTCCATACTTTTACATCTTGAAAAAGAAAAAATGTTGGTAATATTAATAAATAGACATATTTTGCTGCAGTTGTCAAAGTCTCGCTTTCTACTAAAAAATTCAAAAAAATCAATTTTTTCCCAAAAATTACTTGGAATTATTACTTTTCACCGCAATTGCCTAAAAGGCTCGCTTATTCTTCACCAAAAATGTGGAATTAAGTCGCTTTTTCGACAAAAATTGCGAAATAGTTACATCATTTTTTTTGCCGACAATTTGCCACAAAATTCCTTTTTGCTCAAATCGTCGTAGTTTTGCTTTTGGCCAAAAATTGACACAAACTCACGCTTTTTAGCAAAACTTCTGAAAAATTTCATTTTCCCCCCATAAATTACTCAAAAGTTGATTTTTTACTAAACACAAAATATTTCTGTTTAGATACCAATAAAACGGCCAAACAGTCTTGCTTTTTGCTAAAACTTTCAAAAAAAGCTCGTATATATCAGTTTTTCCAATAATTCTAAAAAAAAACTATTCTCGCTTGCCTGAAAATTGATGAGAATTTTTCCTTTTTTGCAAAATGGCTCATTGTCGTTTTTGTACCAAAATTCTAAAATTCTCACTTTTTTTCAAAAATTGTTTAAAAGTCTCGCTTTTTTGCCAAAAATTCATTCCTTTTGCTAAAATTTTCCAAGTCTACCTTTTTCACCAAAAAGTAACGAAATAGTCCAGTTTCTTAAAATTAAAAACCAGAACAAGTCAGTTTTTTTGAAAAAAAATTCTAAGTACCTACGATTCCTGAACAATTTCAAGTCCAAAATTCGGTCTGGATGACTTTTGAATTTTTTTGAAAAAATGTCGTTTAACGTATCAAAATTTCGAGCACAAAGTTAGATTATGATTTTTGAGTCTTCTGAAAAGGTGTGATGGGACCTAACAAAATTTATCTAAATTTCAGTAAAAAATGAAAAATTTTCAAAATGAAGTTTTTGAGCAGTTTTGAAAAAATTAAAGTTGAAAATCAGATCTTTAGGCTCCATCTCCCTTGTGCAATTGCGAAAATCCAAAATAACTATACGTTTTTTAACATCTTGGATTCATACATATGTACATATACGAGTACAAAAAGCCAACTGAATGTTTTGGGTGGAAAAAAAGTCAGCCAGCCAACTTGACACTTTTTGGCATTTGGATTGCAGATTGTATACGTAAGTATATTATACTAGGGGGCTCCGCCCCCTGGGCCGCTTCGCGGCCCCAACCCCCGGCTCGCGCCCTCGCTTCGCTCGGGCACTCGCCTGCTCGTTCCTCGGGCTTCGCCCGAGGAACTCGCTTCGTAAGGGTCCACTCAACTCACTCATTGTCAGCTCATTATTATTCTGTTTTATTGTTGCCTTCAGTTACTCCGCTCATAAACATACTTAATATGTAAACAAAGCAGGGCATCCAGAGGGACCACGAGGAGGTAGGCAACTTCCCCTCCATTTTTTTTTTGTTTTTTTTCTTATTTTACTTTTTTTTTTACTTTTTTTTCCATTTTACATTTTTTTTTTATTTTTAAAATTTTTTTCACTTTTTTTTGGTATAATTATTTTATTACAAAAATACAAAATACAATACAAAAAAAATCCATTTAAATTCATGGTTTGCTTAAAAAAGCTAAAAAACACTTTACTACAAAAAAAATCTAAGAAAGGCGAAAGTTTTCGTTAGAAATATTCATGGTTTGCTTAAAATAAAAATCAAAAACACTTAACAACTATCTACAAAAAAAAAAAAAAAAAAACCAAGACAGGCAAAAGTTTTGGTAAGAATTAATGTTCATGGTTTGCTTAAAATAATGAAACACACTTAACAACTACAAAAAAAAAAAAAAAAAAAAACTGAGAATGGCTAAAGTTTCGGTAAGAAATGTTCATGGTTTCCTTAATATAAAAATGAAAAGCACTTAACAACTACAAAAAAAAACCCAAGACATGCAAAAGTTTTGGTAAGAAATGTTTATGGTTTGCTTAAAATAATGGAAAACGCTTAGCAACTAAAAAAACAAAACAAAACTGAGAAAGGCAATAGTTTTGGTTAGAAATGTACAGAGCGGCTAAAAAGTCAGCATTCTGATTTTCACAATTCAAATAGTTTTAGATTTTTCTTGAAAAAATCAAAAACTTCAGCATCGTAGAAAAAAAGTAATGACATTATGTCAATTGGAAATTTAATTCTTCACAACTATGGTCAGGTGTAATTTTTTGCAGGACACTTAGTTTTGCCACCAGATCAATTTTTATGAAACTCAGTTTGCAAATTTTTGAAATGAACTTTTGAAAAATTTGCAAACTGGGTTTCGTAAATATTGACCTGGAGGTGGAACAAAGCATTCTACAGAAAAATGGTTGGAAAGAAAATTGTAGAGAATTAAATTTCCAATTGACATAATGTCATTAATTTTTTTCTACGGTGCTCATTTTTGATTTTTTTTTACAAAAAACTAAAACTCTTTGAAACGTGAAAATCACAATATTGACTTTTCAGCCACTCTGTATTGTAATTTCGAAATAAAAGTTTGACTCAAGTTAATAATAATTCATGGAATACTGGATTTGCCGTATAAATGCCATTATCCTCAGAAACTTTGCTCTGAGAGGTGAGTATACAAATGTTCTTTGAACTTCTCACCCTACTCAGGGCAACATAGAGCTGTCCATGTGCGAAAACATGGTCTCGTAAATCAATGGCAGCCAGATTTAGAGTCTGGCCCTGAGCTTTATTAATCGTTAATGCATAGGCCAACTTTATGGGGAATTGCCTTCTTAAAATTTGGACACCTGTATCACCAGCAGAAAACTTAAAACTAATTCGAGGAATGAGAAATGTTTTATTTTCATTTTCTGGAAGACAAACCTCAATTATAAACTTTTTAACCGTTTTTATCACAACTTTAGTCCCATTTACTAACCCCTCTTCAAAGTTCAAGTTCCTCAGAAGAATACATATCGCTCCGATTTTGACAGTTATTTTATGCTCAGGCACCCCAGGCTCATTCAGTTTATTCAAAAAATCTGCACATAAATAAGTAGAATCTGGATTCACAATACTTTCTCTACCTTTCTCCTCAATTATCGCCGTATCCGCACTATACAAATAGATTTCCTCACCAGGAATTCTTTCTTTTATAATAACACGATTTATTTGGTTTATATTTTTATTGGTAGGGGATAGAATACACCTTTTTGACAACTCACAAAAATTTTGAAGATCATCCTGAGGATATATGAAATCTATAACGTCCTCGATTGAATGAAAAATCTTTAAATTCGGAAAATTGAGACATATCAGTGTTTCATCCTTACACAGAGTTTCTTGAATTTTCCCTTCGCCTACCTTTAATAAAAATTCAGAATAACTCGGATCATTGATAGATCGTTGGGAAACTGAAAGATGTAAAATTTCCAGATGTTTCCAAACCTCCGAAAATTTGATACTACTACTTAGAATCTCAGCTTTTGAACCGTATTTAATAACAGGTGGGATCTGTCGGAAGTCTCCTGAAAAAACTATATTTTTACCACCAAATGACAGCTGATTACCCATTAGATCTTTCAAAGTATTATTCAACCCTTCAACATTGAATTTATGCGCCATGGGGGCTTCATCCCAAATAATGAGATCGGCATTCTGTATGAGCTCTGCACGCTGTGATCGGTTAAAAATATTACAGGATGGATACATATCTAAATTTTCAATAGGGATCTTAAACATAGAATGGGCTGTGCTACCGCCCTGATAGTTCAAAGCTGCAATGCCCGTTGATGCTGTGCAAAGTACAATTTTACATTCATAACGTAAGTTTGCTGTAATGCACCTTAAAAGAACCGTTTTCCCACTACCTCCTGCACCATCAAGAAATATTTGAACAGAGTTGTTTTTCAAGAAAACTTGCTCACAAACATAATCATAGATTCTTTTCTGGTCATCATTCAACAGTGGAACCCAATAATCAACATACGCTTTCAAATCATCTTTATTCCATCTCTGTCTTTCACGATCAACTTCTTTTGAATCATCTAAAGGAACTGGTAAACCTACATCTTCAGCACTTTTGCCATGTTTTCTCAACATAGAATCGATGTGACATAAAGACTTATTATGAGCTCTCTCACTATGGTTTGAAAACTTGTCTAAAAAATCTTCAGATAAAAGATCTCTAAATTTTTCCCATAAAATAACTGAAGGAGCTCCACTAATTATTAAATTGAAAAACAGAATTCTCAAATCACGACCCGTTTTAAAACCTGCAGCTTCCACTATCGCCTGCTCATATTCGTTCACATCACTCAATAATCCTTTAGCATACGCAGCTTTTTGAAAAGTGTCCAGAGATACTTCGTCAACTTTTTTCAAGTCTTCATAGCTATAAGCTGGAAACTTTCCTAAAAGCATACGCAAGTAATAAATCTCTCCTAGGGTTGGGGATAACCAATACATTCTAGCTACAACTTCTCCACGCACTCTCTTCACAAATTTTTTTTTTTTGGATTCAAAATCTCTTTTTTCACTCAATCGATACTGTTCATAAAATTCTAAATATGTTAAATTTTCAAATTCAACACTTCTTGGCCGGCTAAAATATAACTCCAATTTTGAAAGACTTCGTTCACTCGCTTCTTGCTCTTTACCTTCTTCAAAAATAACTATATCTTCATTTGGTAAGTGAATAGGTAGAGGAATGACAGTAGGCTGACGCCCTGATACATCGAATTCAAACAAACGCCACATTGCTTCAGAAGCACTTATATATCTCATTTTAACGTAATTTTCAATTTCATCTACAACCTCATCATTGGAATCCGGAACAATAGATACTTTAGCCATATCTGGGCCCTTGTGAATATACTTAAATAAATACTTGATAATTTTGACAGTCGAGGCAATTTCTACATTAATATGACAATCAAACATCATAAGTAAATCAGGATTGTAGGGAACGATCCACTGATTGTTAATTTCTCTATTTTTTTTTAGGGCTACGCTTTCGGGTTTGTTGGGTCTTTTGTAATGTACATACCCTCGCTCATCTGTGTATGTACATTCCAAAAATGGTTTAGGATAATTTTTTGTACACTTCGAGTTATCCATACATGGCGAATTTTGATTTTCTAAACCACATGGCCCATGGACCATGTGTTTTAGAACACGTTCGCGTAATTTGCCACCATATTCGTCAGGACCTGGAATTGTGGCTCGAACAAATTTATCAATTTCGTCATGTGTCAAATTAGAGGGCTCCACTCTACAGGCAATGTGAGCATGAGGGAGCCCTCTTTTTTGGAACTCGATAACGTACAAAATATACACCATTTTACCAAAAATTTTACCGGA
Organism: Planococcus citri; assembly: GCF_950023065.1. NCBI lineage: Eukaryota > Metazoa > Arthropoda > Insecta > Hemiptera > Pseudococcidae > Planococcus > Planococcus citri. The sequence goes on from NC_088680.1 coordinate 35,910,590, forward strand.
TTTTAAATCTTTTAGCAAGCGATTCAATTTTAAATTAAATACCCTATCACACAGGTCAGGTCTATCGATATGGGATTGTTTTTGAGATAAATTTGATTTTATTTCAGGCCAGTTGGGGTTACAGGTTTTTGTGATGAAAAGAGTTGGCTTACCCAATCTACTCACTATAGCCATACCGTCTTGATATTTTAATTGCATGTATCGTGGACCATGCGTGTAAGAGCTCGGAAGATAAACTTTACCTGGTTTTGGACCCCCCTCAGCCTCAATAGACTCGTCAATCTCACTCCTAGGCGCCATCCTCAAAAATTTTGATTGGTTAAACCGAATATACCTTAGTTTTTCTTCCTCTACTCTACACCACATGTCCACGAAATACTCCTGTCCTAACCTATCCAAAGAGGTGAATCTCGAATCTGATAATAATAAATATCGGTAATATTTGGTTTGGGTTATTTTTCTATTATTATCATCCAGCATATCAATAGACCATCCTGCTGACCCATGGGGAAATAATAACGGGTATTGTAAACTCTCATAAGCAGGGTCTAGAAAGGGAACAAACTGAGGCTGCCTCTCATTTTTTTTCCAGATTACGACTTTCCTAGGATCAGCATTGGGGGTAGTATAAAGAATTCCAGCAATTTCAGCACAACTTGGTCTGTCCCCTAAAATAGGACCATGGGTTTTTCGGCTCGTTTTTTCAAACACTAAATGAGCATTTTCCGATTTTTCATTATGTAGTTGTTTTAAAGATGAAATAAAAGGGTTGACCTCATGTAAAAATTTCGAAATCTGATCTACAATATTTTTATCTAATTTTTCATTCTCAGCAATTTTCAAACGCTCCTTACCATCATCAATATACAGAGATGAATTATTCACACTACCTTTATAATTTAAATCAAACACTCGATGGTAAATCCTTCCTTGTATTTTCACCAAAGATGGTCCTGATTTTGGTATTTGAAAACCCTCAGAAACACCCATGGCTGAAAATGCAAATAAGTTATTATACGCTCGAGAATGTGATAAAAATTGTGGCTCATCATAAAAAGAAGCATTTAACTGAGGCAATTTGATGTGAATTCGGCCATTGCCACAACACCACATCAGTTTCGAAGATTCTTCAATAAAAAGCCTACTATTGCAATGAGGACATTTGTAACAATCATCGAGTGAAATTTTCTGTAAAAAATAAGTAGTTTCTGGAGATACATTTTCTGATTCTGATTTCTTAACGATTTTTGGCACTTTAACAGAATCGCATTCAATTTGTTTTTTTGGCCTACCTCTTGCTTTTTTAGTTTGAACTACCTCAGAACTCCCTTCAGCAGAATCACTCACAACTTTTTTTTTAGGTCTACCTGGAGCTTTTTTAGTTAAAATGTCTTTTTTAGTTTGAAATCCTTTAGAACAATCTCCAGCAGAATCACCCTCAACTTTTTTTTTTGGTCTACCTCGAGTATTTTTAGTGGAAACATCAACAACTTTCACAGAGCAATTTTTTTTTGGCCTGCCAGGACCTCTCTTTGTTGCATTGTTTGCAACTACTTCGGAACAAACTTCAACAGAATCACACACAACTTCTTTCTTTGGTCTACCTCTTGCTTTCTTTTCAACCTTTTCCTCATCATTAATTTTTATTTCTTTTTTTGGTCTACCTCTCACTTTCGTATCAACTTTTTTCACACCTGTATTTTCAGTTTTTTCAACCTTCGGTCTACCTGTTTTTGAAATTTTTCGCGGCCTGCCTTGAGCAGTTTTGTTTTTATCATGTTTGATTGAGACACTCGAATTACCTATTGAGAAACACTCGCCAATTGACAGAGAATCATTCACCAACTGGGATTCAGTGGGGAATGGCAATGCTTTATTCGCTGAAATCATGTTTAAGATATGACCACGCATAACAGAAGACACATACGTTTCGTTTTTTGGTTCTAAATTAACACATATGGCCGTTGCAAACGCTAATGCGTAAACACCGCAGTCCAATCCGTTCGTTTGATTTTGAACTGTGTGAAATTCAAAATCACAATCTTGTCCTAAAATTTGACTCAAAAAAAGTTTTTGACCCTTGGTCACAATTTTACGATTAAGACTATCAAAAACATGGATCACTGTACCATCATAGTAAAATGTTACCCAGTGTGATATTTCACCAACAAACGAAGATTCCTTATCGGATAATACTTGCAAATGTTTTTCAAGTATCGGTGGAAATGGGTAAACATTGTCTTCATTGTAGATGCCCATTAAATTCACATTGACGGGCGTGAATGGCGTTTCACGAGTAATAATTTCCATTACTTTGTTAATGGTATCACCAGAGAGGTAATCATATTTTATTTCGTTTTCCATAGCTGCTTAATAATAAAATTATAATAACACCACAAATTACCTTGGTACACAAGTACCTACATAAATATTGATACAGAACGATGTCGATCTATCTTGAAAATATACTTCAGTATGAATCAACGTATAAATATAAAATTATATTCTTGGAAGGACCCCGTTATGGATAGACGATTTGAATCAACTTGAATCAACTTGAATCAACTTATTAAAAAATGATAAGACAATGGACGCAAAAGCAAAGCATCAAGACGATAGACGCGAAACGGTGAACGCATAAAGCACCCAAGACAGACAGATTAACAATAACAATATCTGTTGACAGCATTCACGCTTCATCGATTTCGATAAATCATAATCCGCGTCGCAAGAATTCCATGCGCGAGCATGTGGCGTGATCAAGTCTGGTATGACAACGGCGCCGCGAGCGTCGTCGAGTACCTTTACGTTGGTGGTTGTGCGTATGCTTGTGTGGGTGTGTAAGTACACGAATCGTTGTAACGGTTTTTGTTATAAAATGCCATAAAAATCGATCAAAATCGCACGATATAATTAACTTTTTGCTAATCTGTTTTCACCATTTTACAGAGCATGAAATATCGAACATTTCCCTCGTTGACAGTACCCATCTAGCGTTTTTAGTTTTCGAGATAATTTAATTCAAAATTGTGTAACTGAAATTCGAAATTTGAATTCAAAATAGCTCAAAAACTAAAAACCCCAGAGTGGTAATGTAATCGAGGGAAATGTTCAGAATTGAATGCTCTTTAAAATGAGATATTAACCACCCTTCTAGCCTTTTTCGTTCTTGATATATTTGAGAATAATCGAAAAAACGGCAAAAACAGCCCATTTAAACTCAAAATTTGGGCCCTTTAATTTCAAAATTTTTGCCCCCGCGTATTTTTCCTATATTCTAGAGACGTTAAGCTGTCGATTAAAAAAAAAATCAGCTCTCTAGGTGCCATAGATCGGGCTCAGGACTTTTTTCCGATTTTTCGGGTATTTTTTAATTAATTTTTTTCGTATTTTTCGCGTATTTTTGGTGTATTTATTTTTCTTGCAGCTTTATAGGATAGATGTATTATGTACCTATGTAAGTAACAATTTTCTATCGTCAGGTACCTCTATCTATGTACAGTAGATACGTATACCCCTCTCATCATTCAATAATCTGCGGCAGTCTGCAGTCTACATACACAACAAAAGCTTCACGTTATCCGGGGATTAAAATGGCGGTTCGTATTCCTCCCTCAAACACAACAAACGCATCTTTTCACGGCCAATCGCCACCCAATTTGTTCTTTTAACCATGACAAAGAGCCCTCGGTCTCTTAAGCGGCTACAAGGCATCTGTCAGCAGCGAACCGCATATACAACCGAAACCAATTTACCGTATAAATAACATAGGCCGGCTTTCGCTAATTGAGTAGAAGAAAAACAACGCTGGGCTATAGCCTATGGTTTTTTTTCCTGTATATAGCGAGGGTACGGTACGTTTCCTCTAAGAGGTTTTCGATCGAGTATTACACGTGATGTACTTACTGTGGAATTTCGTATAGGCGAAAAGTCGAGGAAAATGGCACGTCGTCGGTAGTAGTTGGTTGGCACTGGCGACGGTAATGATTTAATCGTAATTTAGCCGTAGCCAAAATGCACCAACGAACGCCCGATTGTAATTCCTAGCGGTGCGCCTGTGCGCTCAAGGTACCGCCCTGCGAAGTACTCTTATCTTATAAAGCATTTTCCCGTCACCCCCTTGGAAAAAGTATTTTCTCAGTAAACAATGAACTCCATTAATTAAAAGGGAAAAGATATGAAGAGTTTTCGTTATATTCGTTTGAAAATATCTATAGGCTAACCGCCTTCGACGACAGCGAGACGTGAAGAAGTAATTCTCTTTATTGATTCCTTCCTTATATTTTTCGTTTTACTAATGCTCTTTTCGTATACTCAGTTTTCCTGCTTCTTTTCCTTCTCAGTTTTTATTATTATTGTTTCGATCTGATCTTTAATATTTTCTCCGCAATTGTTAGGACTATACCTATACTGAAGAAAACTATGACTAGTGTGGTGAATCGTATAGAGGTGGTTTACCTATCAATAGATGTGTTGTTTATGTGAATTTATTTTCATCGATGTAGGTGGCTGTTGTTTGCAAGATTTTGATATCGTTCTTCTCTTTCTATAAATCCCTACTGGCTGTAAAACGTTTTTTTTCGTCGGTACATATTTTAAGAAGTGGTGATTTTTTAATGCATAGAAAATGATAAATGGTGGAAATAATGTTCGGTATAGCTAGAATGTAAAAATAATCGTAGTAGGTATTTTTAACATCGCTGTCGACTTGGGCCACGATATTAATTTTTTTGGTCATTTTGGCAATTCGTAGAATTTGAAATTTTACCAAATTTTTTTGCGAGATGAATTTTTTTTTTGGATTGAATTTCTTTCTTGATATGCGATGACGTGAAAAGTACAATTCCTTCCATCTTTTTTTAGTTTTTCACGAGGGTCACTTGAAAAGTAATGACTTCTTTCATCTGTAAAATTTCAGAACTTTGAAAACTGTCAAGTTACTTATGACTCAACGGAAAAAGCAATCCATCGTAATTTTAAAAAAATGCTTTTTGGACAAAAGAAGACATTGCAACCGGCAGAAAAATGTTTGAACCGTACAGAAAAGAAAACCTTTTGAACTCAAAGTATACGTACTCAATTTAGACGAAACCAAGTTAGATCGAAAGAGCACGTTCTAAAACTCTCGTGACCAACATTTCATTTTTTTTAGATTTTTGATAAATTTTTGAAAACTTGAAAAATTCAAAAAATTATAAAAAGCTGTTTCAAGGGCGATTTTCAAACTTTCTCATGAAACATAGATTTTTTGAATAAAATGAACCAATATGAAAAATTTCTCGAATTAAAATCCCACACGTTTACTTACAACTAGGTACCTACCTAGTATTTGGATCATTGTGGAGCCTCCAGCAATTTTTTGATTTTCTCCTGAAATTTAAAATTGCTGTGGTGGGGCCAACGATGAACTTTAAAACCTATAACTTTGATCGGTGCTTATCGGACACCCTCTTATTGACTTGACCATTTTAGGTGGTTATTACGGCGAAATTCTAAATTCCAGAAAACGTGAAAAAATTTCAACGAAGCTGTGTAAAAAAAAACAGTCGAGAGGGCTGCTTGAAATTTTTAGATAAAATTGAAAAATTGCTGGATCTAAGTATGTAGTCTTAGGATGGATTACGAAAAAAAAGTCGAAGGATTTTGCCCAAATTCAGATGATGTCTTCATTTTTAGTTGAGAGTTGCTCGAAATGAATTTCAACTTTGTAGGTGCCCCTGGAGAGAAGATATGAGTCCTTAAAGTTGGGGCATTCGCAAGAAAATCGTGTTTTTTTCGCTATTGCACCTACACAACCTGTTTTGGAAAAAATGGCGCAGTTCCAGAGGATAGTTTGAGATTCTGCATCGACCTAGGCTGATTGCCATCAAGTCCAAGACCACTTTTTAGGATTCTACTTAGCGGTTGAAAATTTTCAAATCGCTTATTTTTGGGTAAAGTCGTGTTTTGAAATCTTTTTCTTATAGAATATTTCGCATTAGGTAATCATCCCAAAAACATCGAAAAGGTCATTTCTGAAATTGAGGGGAATTTTGGGATAGCATTGGTGCCAATTTTTTTGTCGTTATTGTCAATTTCGAACTCTAAAAAATTATAATTGATGAGCTTTTGGCTATTTTTCTGGATTTTTCAAAATTGGCAATAATGATCAAAACATTGAGACTCTGGCCTTTCAAAATATTTCCTCAGTTTCAGAAATGATATCTTTCGATGTTTTGGCTTAATTAATGCGAAATATTTGAGGAGAAAAAATGTTCAAAACACAAATTTATCTTTCCAAAAATTAAATACCTACGTAATTACGTATTTGCAAATTTTCAACCAGAACCCTAAAAGTGGTCTTGGATTTTAATGGGCAAAGGCCTGCGTCGTAGAATCTCAAATACGTACTTACTATCTTTTTGATTTGAGCCATTTTTCATAGTAACCGGTTTGGTATTGGCTAGAAGGAAAAAACACTTTTTTTAAAAAAAAAAAATGTCCCCATTTGAGGATTTATCTCCCCCCCCCCCAGGGAACCTACGGAGCTGACATTTTTCCTAAGTAACTTTCAACTTAAAATGAAGGTTTTCTCCAAATTTGGTCAAAATTCTCCTTAATTTTTTTTCGCAATCAACCCATGTGAAAACTTAATCATCATCCTCTTTAATACGAATGAAAAACTGTTGAAAATAATTTTATAGCCCATTAATAACGCGACGATAAATTACTTAACAACGTGTTATGTAAATATTTAACATGTAGGCAGGCTTCGTGCCAAACGCGAAGGGTTGTTTGATCCCTTATATAGTAGTATGTCGGTGGCTCGAGAATTTGACAGGGCTACACGATATGCATCTTGTCAACGCCTGGTTCAAATAAAGCCGAGAAAATACGCGTATTTTGACTCGTTTACATGGCAACGTTTACTAATAATGTTGCCTCGATATTAAAAATAAGAAACGAGTGGAACACTTGTATACTTTTACCATATAATAAGGTGGTACCCTGAACCCTGCACACAGACATAGGTATGTGACGATAGAGCGTGGATATTTTGTATGTACAGTTCATTTTTCATGGGTAATTTCGTAACGTTGAATTGTTAGACATTGGTAGAGGGTGTAGGACTTCGAATCAGCGTGCAGATGGTATTGAAAGATTAGCCAGAAGAGATGGAATGATCGATGGTGGCTTATTGAGTCGATGTATCAGTTTTCACAAGTCAATCATTGTTGAATTCGGTGTGTCTGGTGTTTACGAAAGAATCGCCTGATGCTTGCTGTGTAAATTACAAAGTCTACTAGAGTTTCCCCTCTTCACATGGGTAGGTCTAGGTACCTATTTAATGTAAGGTAATACTGTTCCTAAAATTTTAGGGAAAAACAGATAATCGTACGAGTATTTTTCATTTCCAGAGTTGAAAAAAACTACTTACCCATAACTTAAATTTTCTACCGCACTCTTTCCATTCATTAAATTAAAATCTATTCGTGCGAAGACAAGTGCAAACTGTGAAACGTGACATAGAGGCGAAAAAAGGATACCACCGGTTTCCTAAAATACCGGAACATGTCAAACATTTCATTTGACGGTTGCAGATCGCACGTCCCTTGAAGATTTATACAAAAATCCAATGAATTATGCCCATGACAACCCATACCGGAAGATACATCTTAGGTACCTTGCAACTTAGAAACGTTGAAGATGAGTTTCCTCGCATCACGTCTCGGGTCGAGGGTATAACTGGAAATAGGCGTAATTTATTAGCAAACAAAACATTAACTTTTACGTTCTAATCTACGTTGATTTAATTTTCAAGCTGGGTCGCTGGGATTTTCAAACTTCGTACTACGAGTACAAACTTGAGCGTCGTTTCGAAGTTTAAGAACGGATTAAAAACTTGTGCTGGTGATATCGTTGCCATGGTAGTGTAGATGGAATTTTGATGGATATTTCTACGCCAGAAAGTTGGTCTTAAGAATACCCCCAAAATGTCAAAACACAGATGGCAAAAATTTCTTAATTTGGTGGGAATTTTAGAGTTGATTGTGTTTCAAAAAAAAAAGATGGATGTCCTGAAACATGAGCTGAGCCTTGTGTAAAACTGCGATAGTTTTGAATCAAATCGAGTCTTTGCTAGATTGAAGAAATGAAAGGTCATTCCATGTCAATTCGACCAAGAAGTGGTAGGGGGGGGGGTCGACGATTTTTTTGAAATTTTTCCTGTGGAAAGACCTTTTGTAGGGATGACCAATGGCGCAAATCGCAGCCCTCTAGCCCTTGTTTAAAGGTTGCTAGTGGGTGTCAAAGTTTTTAGTGAACTTAAAATAATTATCATCCATTTCAGCAGTGGATTACTCGATAACCGCGATACCTACCAAAATGGAACTTTTTCAAATAGTCAAGGGTTTTGAAAGGCTTTTTGGTAGTATCATAAAAATCAGTGTTTCCGATTTTTTTCGTACGAAAAATTAGCTCGAAAAGTTTCAAAACGTAGTTTTCATATTGTTCCGACTCTCAAAAGTTCAGAGAAAAATATATTTTGGACAACTTTTTATGTTGAACAACATATGTATTAAAAAATTGGGACAGCGTTATTTCGTAAAGTCGATTTTAAAAAATTGAAAGTTTGCAAAAAAATGCGATTTTTTGATTTAAAACATGAAAAAAAGTCTTGATTGGTGAAGTTGACCCATTTGACCCCTATTTTTACGTATCCGTTGAAAAAGTTGCCAAAACTCTTTCACTCGATGAAATGAACTCATTACAAAAAAAATCAAAATTCGAAAAAATTCAATTTTCAATTCCAAACATTAAAAAAAATTTTAATTTATTCATTCGTCTTATTTTGACCTCTTTCTGACGTATTTCATGAAAAAGTTGATAAAAATTACACTCATAGCAAAAAAATTAAAATTCGTTTATTTTTTCAATTCAATCGAATTTAAAAATTGAATTTTTGGGGGAAAATGTCGAAAAAATTCGACCCTCCCAGCCACTTTTTGGTTGAATTGACGTGAAATGGCCCTTACAAATAGAATCTTTCTAGGTATGCCAAAAAAAGACGGAAAAAAATGGGAGGGCTGCATCGATTGATCTCTTCAGGTCGTAATTAAAATTGATCATGTCTGTCGAATCGTTCCAGTTCCATCCTTTTCTTCGTCGATGATTTTTTTCTCAATGGAATGTCTTGTCTGAAACCAGCCCCCACCCCCTTGATTGGGGATTGAACAATTTTGAGCCATTCTGTAGCTTCCAGCGCCATTTTTAATATTTTTTCTTGCGAGTATTTTGGTCTAGAGAGAGTTTCAAATAACTTTTTTCACTTTCATCGAAAAAAAAGAAGCACAGAAGGACAATGACTACCTACCTATTTCTAAAATCGAAAACTAAAAACAAAAAATTACAAACACCGAAAACACAAGACCTCAAAAAAAAAAATAGACTAAAAACCAAAAAAACACTTGAGAAACAAAACCCCTTAAAACAAACACCAAAAACATATCATCCACAAAAAAAAATAATTATAAAACAAAATCGAACACGAAAACACAAAAATAAAAAATTCTTAGATACCTACCTAATACAAAATTGAGCATGAAAATTCTGAATTAAAAAAATGATAACAAAAAAAACGTAGAATCAAATATCAAACCAAAAAACTTTGAAAATAAAATCGAAATCCGAAAATGAAAATCTATGAAAAAAAAGTGAAGTCTTGAAAACGAAAACAGAAACTAAAAGCCAAGAAATTCCAATGTCGTGAACAGAAATTGAAATCAGAATAGCTGAAAACGTAAGCCAAAAAATCTAAAAACAAAATCGAAGATGAAAAAACGAAATGAAAAAATTCTAGAAACGAAATCAATCGAAAATCTTTTTTAAAAAAATTTGAAAACAACACGAAAATTACAAAGCTTTGAAAATAAAAACAAAAATTCTACCAACGAAATCGAAAATAAAAAAAAACATAATGGGAAAACAAGAACTAGAAATTTTAAAAATGAAATCGTGAAACGAAAATGAAAAATCCCAAAAAACTAATCGAAACCCCAAAATAAGAAAAACTGTAGAAATTAAAATTGAAAACGTGAATCCTCAAAAATGAAAATGGGAAAAACTCTGAAAATTTGATAGATTTTGAAATGAAAGCCAAAAAAATATCATTCTCTCCAACCTTGAAATGAAAACAAAAAAATTAGGAAACCCCAATTTGAGTGAGTTGACAATTGGTCCATTCATTCTGTAATCTTTGTATGGAGAGAATGTCCCATAGTAAAAAAAACTTCAGGACACGTTTAAAATAAAAATTGAGAAAGCTTGATACAGTACTTCATTGAAAGCAATGCTAACTTCCCCTAGAAAATAATTCTCAATTATCACGAACATCTAATTCATTCTCATCTCCCAAAATAGCCTTCTCGTTATTCGTCTAGGTATGCGTATAAGTAACCGAGGGAAGAACCTAAAATACTCGTATTTAACCAATTACGTATAAAAGATATAGGATACTTAACATCATCTCGTACCTTTCACATTGATACATCACGATTTCATTGGTATACCTAAACGAAGCAGATGAACACACTCGAGATTACACGAGAAGTACCCATAATATAAGTGATAAGTTAATAAGACAAGAAACGGGTGCTATCATTGCTCAGGTATTCCTATCCTACCTACTCATCCATATGTTAGCCGAGCCATCGAGATCGAGTTAACCTAAACAAATATTTATTCAAGCAACATCATTGCTAGTATCTCGTCTCGTCTCATCTCATCTCACTTGGCAGCAAAAAGTTAAACTACAAAACTGGGAGAAATTTAAAAATTGAAACAAACCTAGGAAACTTTTCATATCTCGACGCGAAAACGACGGAAAATGTAAAATTTTCGCAACTGTAAAAGCCAAAGAGCTCCAACTGCGGGTAAATTCGAAAAGATAATACTCATTAATAATTACTAAAGCATTTGATGAAATTTTCTTAGTAAAATGGGGTGCTCGACGAAGCGTACGATATGAGTTTGTGAAATCAAGCAGCTTTTCGATACAAGTTGCCGATTCGCTGTAGGTTATTATCTTATTTTTAGGGGGAAATTTTTTATACCACGAGTTTCCTTAACAATGGAGAAACTTTTTTTTTTTTTCAAATCTGTGAAGTTGAAGCAGAAACTTGTACGGGGAAGCGAGACGTCGGTTGGCAAACTCTGTGAAACAACACATCTGGCGTTTCGTCTATTTTCATCCTCTTGCTTTTTCAAGATTTCGAGACGAGATGCTGAAAATCTTCGTTTTCGCGTAGCTGGGCGATTTTGCGAATATACCGTTAATTAGGTGGCAACCTTTGATAAGGGTATATTTTAGTACAGAAGAGAAACGGGTTGTGATCGTGAGATGATCCGTGTACGAGTTTCTGAATCCCAAGAGAGAGATTAGAATTTCATTACTGTAAGGTTTTAACTCAGGGTAGGGAATACTACGAGATCGATATTTTGAAAGATTTATGGTCTTTGGATGTACGAATAACTTATGGTTTATTTTTTGGCTTTTCGAACTGATGTCTTTTTTTTAGTATTTCATATCAACGATAATTTTTTTTTTTTTTGGTTTTAATAGGTAAAAATTACCTACTCAGGTATGAAATCTTACTTACACGTATATTGCAAAGTAAACGAATCGTGTAAGTAAACATTTAACTAAATTAGATGGTTTAATTTCCAACACAGATATATAAATGGGGAACACAGTACGTTGGCTTTTCGAATACATGTATAGTGAAGTTATTACCATTCTAATGTAAACATATGTAAGAAAAATACCGAGAGCGTGAACGTGCGCGTATGTTTAGATAGTTTACATGTAATCCGGTGCCCTAATCTGCTATCGAGTTAAACATTTAATGGATTTTTTTCTTCTTATTTCGATTAGATATAACAAAGCTAAATGTTTTAATTCGACTATTAAAAAACTTACCTCCTCGATGTAGGTACCGCCGGAGTTGTGGGTAATTATTCGTTTATGTATAGGTAGATATGAATTGAGTGTGGATGAACATCATTTTGTAATTTATTTACAAAATAGTACCCCGGTAGTAAATGGTTTTTAAACTGATGTTTATGTGGTCTGGTGATCGGTTATAAAAATCAATCTGTTTAACCATCATTTCAGCTCAATTTCTGCCAAATTTTCAGATCATTTACCTATTGAAAGATCAGCCTCTTTCACTACAAGTTCTGTTTATAGACTCTTCTATTTTCCTCCCATCACTATGCCACACTCTTAAACCATCATCCTCCCTTCTTGCCCCTTGAATAAATAAATTTCAAAAATGAATATTACCTAACTCACAGGAAATGCTGAAGATTCAATTCATGCATTTCGAAGTTGATCACACATAATCACGCATCACTTTGATTCCTTTACACAGTATTTTCATCATTCCACGAAGTACAAGTAGGTAAATATAAATCCCTCGTCGCCCTCGTCAAGTGAAAAAACATCACAATTTCCTATCTAAATACCTCGCGAATGCGTTTTCCCACCTCAAAGTTACCGTAACGGAAACCGCACACGTATACTAATGACGCAAGCCCACTCATTTTCCATATGTTAGAATATCACCTTTGATGTTATTCCAATAAAATAGCAATGACAGACTTATTGCTCGGTTGACGGTGTCCTTTCAGAAATTCAAAGCGTAAAAGCGGATTCGTATTTAAATAGTAATTAATTACACTCTCGTCTCTCAGCTGTGTGTGATACAATGTAACCAAATGGAAGTGTTTATTTTTATTCGATGATAAGTGAACGTAGGTGAGTTTCTCCCCGCTTAAAAGTACCTACGTTCCTCGAAATGAGTTTTTGAAACACACATTCGTTCAAAGACTAGCATAATTTGTTTATTGCTTTCTGAGTAGAAATCGTCATAAAGGTAGTCGTTGTAATAGTTGGTATATAAAAAAAAATTATATACTTATAATAAAATAACAAACGAGTATACGTAGAGCATATCGAAATGGAATAGGTACATATTGAAGAAAAAAAAAATTATAATTACAACGTAAATAAATACACAATCGGAATGAAGAAGTCGTATAGCGAGATGTCATATTAAGCACCAATTTTTTAAGAATAATAATTACAATGCAATCGAATACATATTTTTAATACAGGGTAGGCGTCCTTCTGTTATACTGGTGAAAATCGTGTTTCCATTTTAACAATTTCCATCGAAAAGTAGAATTTATTTTTATTTCTGACATTTATGCCAATTTATAAGCGATAAAATCGATTAACGAATCAGCATCAAATTATTTGGAACTTGGAACTTGGCCATTAAATATTTGGACGTTACAAATTACAGAAAGTGATGAAATCGAAAGAGTAGGTAAATAAAATAATTATATTACCTAGTACGTTTAACGAGGAATGATTCGCGATTCAATTCGCCTAAATTTAAATTAAGTTTCCAAAAAAATTAGGTATTTTTAAGTAGTAGGTAATAGGTAAATGAATCGAAAATCAGTCGTACAATATTCAATCCGATTTTACATTAAGAAAGACTAGACAGTTGTGAAAAATTTTCCAATTTGGAAAATAATCATCGAAGAAAAATTACAAATACTTAAAGAAATGTCATCGTGATACGACATTTTAAAAATTACTTACATAATCAGATCAGGTGTAAGTAGATATCTTAAAAGAAAAAAAAATGTAATAGGCCAACAAACTTAAAAAAATAATACGATATTTTTACACGCGATAATTTACAAAAATAAATACAATAGGGCTAGGTAATATTTCATTTTGTATAGGTTGGAATCTTCACGTTTGTTTTTTTCGCTCTCATTTTTTTCCAAATTAGAAAACGCGAATTTTTACAGGGCTCATCTTAAAATAAAAAAGGACATTTGAGAAAAAATTAAATTGAAGTTTTTGTCAATTTTCACATATTTCTTTCAACCATCATAAACGTAGGTAGAGGTACTAACTCAGCTTCTGAGTTCTGGTAATAATGGCGGGAAAATTGAAGTGAAGGGTTGAAGACTCGATTACAATTTTCATGAAAAAAATCGGGAAATTTGGTGAGAAATTTGTTGAGTATTTGAGAATGTGTGACTCACAGATAAAAAATATGTAGAAGTGGCCAAAATTACGTACATATCTAATATTGTAGGTACATACATTGAAGCCATTTTTGTTTCTGAAGAAAATGAAAAACTCGTTCGAGACTTTGAAATAACTAAAAAACGATTATTTTTTTTTGGTTGAAAATTTGACGTTTTTCTCTTTTTTTGGTTGGTCAAAAATTTACTCCTGGAATTTCGAGATGATCTGATAATCCTTTTAAACAGACAAGATGGTGCCCAATGAGTACCGGCCGGAGTAATGGGTGCTAAAGTGCATTTTTTGTCTATTTACAGCAATTTGATATTCCTGCAGGGAGTAGAAAACTCGCTGGAGGCTCCAGAATAGCTCGAAGTTGGTTGCTTGCAATTTTGAGGTTTGAACACTCATTGGTTTGTTTTGTTTGGATAAAAAAATATTATTAATGAATAATTTCAAAATTTGCCTCAATGCATTTTTTGTTAACTTTTCACAGCTTCGTCAAAAATCCCCGAAAACATTTGACAATCTTGACTTTTGGTTACTGATGTCTTAGAATATGTTTTTTCAATCAAGCTAAATACATTTATAAACTTTCAATTTTTTCCAAATTCTTTGGTAATACACTTGGTCTACTTACAATTCATTTCAGAGCTCGTATTAACTTTTTGTTACTCAAGTTCTCCCTTCTTTGAAAATAGGAAAAAACATATTCATTTTTTTATCAATTTCCTGCCCGGTATCTACTGCCTTTTCAACACAACGGCCTTGCCTTTCACTTAAATTGCCGGTATCGCTTTCTGCACAAAATATAAAAAAGTCTCACATTTTGTCAAAATTTCCAGATCATCTAAATGTTTCGCTTGAAATTGTCCCTTTTTGGCCAAAAAATCCAAAAAGTCGATTTTTTCAAAATTTTCTCGAAAAATTTCGGAGTTTTGGCTGAAATTGCCCAACAATACAAAGCACCAATTTTTTTCCAATAATTCTCAAAAAATCCTGCTTATTTTTGCTAAAGTTGTGGAAAGTTTTCGCTTATGTTTTTTTAAAAATTCACAAAAATTCTCACATTTTGTCAAAATATCCAACACATTTTTGAAACTCCGCTTTTTCGCAAAAAAATAAATATCAAAAAAGTCTCAATTTTTCAAAAACTCAACAGTTTTGATTTTTGGTGGAAATTGCCGAAGAGTAGGTACCTCCCACTTTTTAATTGACTCTCAAAAAGTCCTGCTTTTTTCTAAAATTTTTCAATTTACGCTGATTCGAAAATCGACAAATTCTCGCTTTTCAGCAAAATTGCTAAAAATTTTCGCTTTTTTGATTAAAATTTGCTGAAAAATAATCTGCTATTTTCTTAAATTATTGTCAAAGTTTCGCTTTCTGGCAACAATGACAAAAAGGCTTGTCTTTTGTCTAAATGGTCAAAAAATCTTGTCATTTGGCAATAATTGCTAAAAAATTGTGGTTTTTTTCAACTGTACCTAAAAATTTCATTTTTATTCAAAAATTGTCCAAAAAGTCTCGTTTTTTTGCCAGAAATTGACAAAAAGGTCCTTCCTTTCGCTGAAATTGTCGAAGTCTCTTTTTTTTTGCCAAATAAGTATTGTCTTTTTTGCTGGAAATCGCCAAAATTTTCACTTTGCTATCAAAAATTTCCAAAAAGTTCCGAATTCTTTGGCAAAAATAGTCTATTGATTTTTTTTGCTCGCGTTTTGTTATGGCGATTTTACTAACAAAATTTTATTTCATGTTTTGAACTTATAGATGTTTCAAATATGGATTTTTTTCAATTTAAAAAAGAGATAGTTTGCCTTCTCTTCGCTCTGGCAAAAAGCGTTCAGAAATTCGTATTTCAAGAGTTGAAAAACCATGTCCTTTTTAAAAAATGTGTTCATTTTTTTGACTCCGTAATTTTAGAATTTGAATGTTGAGTTTTCAAAAATTTCAATTTTAAAAATGAAAAGCAAACAGATCTGAGCTAAGCAAGGGCAAAAGCTTGTTTCGAGAAGTAAGAAACAGTGTTTTTTCAGCTGAAAAGTGTATTTTGTTTGTTTAAACATTTTTTTAAAAATTTGAATGATTGATTTTTTTTTAGTTATTAAAGTTACTTTTTTTTTTTGGAAACCAAATCTGCTGAAAGGTAAATTGCGCCATAAAAATCATCTTTCCAAGCATCATGAAGCATGTACTTTTTGAAGTCTTTCATAATGTTTTGCAGTTTTTTGAGTTTTTTAAAACGATTACTTAATCTTAGAATAGGGAGAGAAAACGAAAAAAATCGAACTATCGAAAAAAGTGATGTAGGTAATTACATAGATAACGAATTGTATGTTTTTGAAGGTGTCAATTTTGATTCTGGAAACCGATTGACCCAAAAATCAAAATAAAGCCTCCAGCATAGCTACAGGAAAGATGGCTGGAACTTATAGATTTTCAGATTCGCTGATTTTCTAATGAAAACTGTGTAGGTACCTTTAAGATCAAAACTGAACCTCCAAATTTCAGATTTATTAGTTGAGTTCTTTTTTGACAAAAAATTAGAATTTTCGCCGCCACTTTTTAACGACCAGAAGTAGGCATGTGAATAAATTATAATATGTATTTCGCGATTGTAATTCATCTCCTTTTCATCGTTAATTATTTATTTTGTGTTCAAAAGAAGGGTGGAAGAGGGTGGGTGAACAAACACATTCTGTGAATAAAAGTAGGAGGAGCAAGCGATAGCATGGGATAATTAATTCAGAGGGTACCTATACCTACTTTTATTCAAGTTTATCACGTGACATTCTCGAGGTGAATAAAAAAATCATAATCTGGATTTTTCAAATTTCTCTCAAAATGTCCTCATCGCCCCGGATTTAGGAAATTTTTGCAAAATTGACGAATATAGTCGTAACGTTGTTGAAGCAAATTAACACCGCCTAATAGTAATCATCTGTTATTACTCTGGAAGAAAATTCTCAAAAATACTTTAGCAGGTGATAAAAATACGAGTAATTAGGAAGAAAAGGTGATAAATCTCGTTTTTATATTTTGACACTCAACACTTGGGGTTTTTAACTCGACTAAGCTGGGCGTTAATCGTTTGATGAATTACAAAAACTTGTATGTTTTAATCAAAAGTGAAGATTCTCCTTTTACTGTTGAAGTTCAATAAAATCACAACGGCTTCAAAAAAAATTCAATCTCTGGTCAAATTAAGTAGGTACTTATTTCTCGAATCTATACTTAATCATTCGAAATCATTTCCAAATATGGCACAAAAAATGATGAACCTCGGGCAAAAAGTTATGGCCAAAAAATGAAGATATTGCTCAAAATATGGGAAAAACTTATCAGTACTTAACTAAACCATCTTGATGTTCTTGATAATACGTTGGTACATTTCTAAATCCAAGCTGGCAATTTGGATTAGTTAGAGTGGAATCATACAAATCAGTATTCGATATAGAGGAATCGTTGGCATACCACATTGGATGCCTATGAGTACTGACTGGTGATCCACTAAGGAATTGATGCTGATTTGTGGACGATATAGGGATCAGATCCTCTGTATTGTATTGCGAACAATGATAAGGATACGTACCAGTATGCCCAGTACGAGGAACATAATTTTGACTTGAGATCACTAAATTGTCCATAGTAAAACCAACATCAGTTATGCTATCTAAGGTTGGTTTCACATCTTGATGATGGTGATGATGATGAAGGTACCTGGAATTGGCACAGCTACTCGTATTAGGCTCCTTTTTCGGCTTCGTTGCGAGTTTCTGTTCGCTGAGTATCTTATCTTCTATTTTCTTCAACTGCACGTGGTGTTGTTGGTGTTGCTGTTGTTGCTGTCGTTTTAGAGCTTCTTCTTTCTCTCGGACTGCGTCTTTTTTCTTGAATCTTTTCCTGCGTCTGAGGTAAGAGCCATTATCGAACATGTTATAAGAGTCTGGATCCAGCGTCCAGTAGCTGCCTTTGCCAGGTTTCTTGTCATCGCGTGGGATCTTGACGAAACATTCGTTTAAGCTGAGATTATGACGTATGGAGTTCTGCCAGCCTTGTTTGTTTTCTCTGTAGTATGGAAATCGTTCCATGATAAATTGGTAGATACCATTGAGGGTGATTTTCTTTTCGGGCGCGTTCTGTATGGCCATCGCTATGAGCGCTATGTACGAGTATGGTGGCTTGACCATGTCTTTGCCGCCATTGGCGTGTAGTTGTTGTTGCGGATACGCGCATCCGTGGTAACTATATCGAGAGTATTGCTCGTATGGGTTGTACCCGGCAGTGGACATACTTCCGGTGTAGGTATTTCCGCTGTGACGATAGTAACTGGCTTGTTCGCCGAAAAGCGTATGCATTATTCGAGGACGTGCAAAAGTACAGGTAAGACCAATACCTAAATGAGGAAAAGTATAATTAGTCTACGTTTTATATGTCAGTGTAGGTTTCGCTGAATTCTTGCAGTATGCCAAAAAGTGATGTTGAAATACGCCCATTTTCTTTCGTATGCACGAAAATTGAGAATATTTTGAGAACAGTTTGCAATTGGCGGATAGTAGACTCTAGGATGGTTCATTTTTTGAAATTTGATGGAGTATTTATCAAAAAATCACGACCAAATGACCCCAACAAGATTTCAAAAAAAAAAATCAAATTATTAGGTTCATGTTTACTCTTTCATTCTCCTCCTCAACCTCTCGATAGAGCTCAAAGCTTACAAAATTAGAAGATTTTCAAATTTTTCGATTCACGATTTAAAATAAAAAATAGAAAGTTCAGGTGGTCTCTCGATAACTGATGTTTTTAATTCTTGCATATCATCGCTTTCAAGTTATTAAAAAAGCTCGAAGTTCATTTTTGTCAGGTTCAGGTATTTTTATTTTAGAATAGGTAGATACTTATCTATGATAATTTTGTGATAAAAATTTATCAGCGATTCTTCGATTACGTTTTTCCCTAAATTTCCAGAAATGTAGCGGGGTTTTCAAAATACGAGGAGGTATCGTTCCTCTGCTTAACACATTTATTTTATTCATTTACTCATTCGCAATTTTGAATTTTTCCAAATCTGGTCCAAAAATTTTATGTTTGAAAATTCGGCAAAATTGGAGAAATGGACTTTGTCTAAAACTTTGGTTGATGATGGATTTTTGCAAGGTGTTTAATTCTGCCTTCGTTTGAAACCCCCTGAAATTTGTTTACCAATTATTGGAGTATCGATCTCTCTTATTGGTATGTTTAACATGTTTTCAACTTTTAGAAAATTTAATAAAATGAGGGGCTTCATGGAAAAAAGGCCTTAGCCACTTTTTTCTATTTTTTTTTATTTTTACAATTCTGAATGTACTTACATATTTAAAATTATTTTTTAAAACAATTCCACCATATTCAATGATATTGAAGTGTTCTTCCATGAAAAAAAAAACGAATTGGAAAATGTTTACTTTTAGAAAAAATGTTCAAGTCCATTTATGAACTTGTAAAAATAAATAAATTGACTAAGGCCGTTTTTCCATGAAGCCCCTCAATTGGAAAAATTCACTTGGGTAGGATCTGGCCAGATTTTGAAGGATCTTAGAATTGTTCAAAAAATGTTTTGTCATGATGGGCTAATACAACCAGTTTTTATCACCAAAAATCGATGGCTCACAAGGAACAATTTTCACATCACAACTATGTGGAGTTTTCGATTTTCAAAAATTTAATTTAAGAATTTTCAAATTCAGAAAAAATTCAATAAAAAATTGATATTTTTGTAAATTTTTGACAAATAAAGTTTTTACGTTTTTGGATTTGGAGAAATTTCATAGGCGATATAATGAGATGAAGCATCACATTTCAATGTAAAAATTTATTGAAGAGTTAACAAATTTTCAAAATCGAATCTTGAAAATAAGTTCAGTAGCAGAGTTGAGCAACGAGTTTTGAAAAAACTCCAATTTAGAACTCAGTCAGATTTTGCAATTTTTCATTTCTTCTAAGAATGATTGTAAAAATACATCGAATAGGCGGCCATTTTTTGGGAAATTTAGTCAAACTGCTTTCAGCCTCTTTCAACTCTTTTCCAAATTTTTTCATTTTTTGATCAGTTGGGTACTGAAGTTTGAACTCGACCCTTTAGGCAACGCCCCAGAATCATGCAGTGATATTAGGTTGATGATATTTGAAAAAAAAATTCAATTCAAGTCATTAGGTAAGTACTCTCTTTGGAAACAGCGTTACCAGATTGGGCGATTTGTTTTTGAAATTGTCATAATTACCCAAAAAATGCCTTTGGAGCGTCAGGTGGCCACTGGCCAGTTATAGGTGATTCAAGATTTTTGTCTTTCGATCATAACTTTCGTGAAAAATTCTGCTCTTGCTGTGTTAGGGCTGTACCTAGCCTTTTTTTTATTGGTTCAAAAAAATATCTGCGCTCAAATTGCCACTAAATGTGACCCAATTTTCTCAATATTTTCAAATAAAAATGACTTTAAAATCCAAATTTTAAACATTGTTTGAAAAATGCACTTGAAATTACCCAACAGGAGTCGCAAAGTTGTGGTTTTGGCAATCTTGGGCAATTGAAAAATTGGTTCGAAAAATTTCAGTTTAGAATTTTAAAATTCAGAATAAGTATATGTATTTGGTGAAAAACTGAAATTTTTGGTAAAAAATTGTGTTTCTGAATTTGGAAACTTTTTCATTTTTGATCAGGTAAATAAAAATTTGTGTAGAGAGAAGAAATGCAAAAATTTTGAAAATTTGCTGGAATTTCATTTTGGAATTTGACGAAGAAAATGAGATGCAAGTATCGAATTTCAATAAATAAAAATTTGAAAATCACCTAATCTTCAAAAACAAATTCCAAAAATAATTCATAAAATAATGCGACTAAAAATTAAAATTTATGTATTCTCCTAATACAAAATCAGTACTCTTCTGCAAAATTATTTTTTTCTGTTCGAAAACTTTTATACTGTGAGTGTAGAAATGCTAAAAGTTTTTATATTCAAAAATTCCAAAATTAAAATTTTTCAAGATCAAGAAGCTTCACAACATTAATTAACCTTTTTTCATTCAAATTTTGACGTGATGTGAAAATTTTTCTTCGGGAACAATCGAAGATGCTATAGAAATAGAAATCAAATGTTGTGTTTCAAAGCATTAAAAATTAGTAGTTCCTACATCTCTGGGCATACCTACCTACCTACTTATATCTATTTCGAATTTATTTTCAAACTCATTCGCTCTTTTTTAGATGGTTCTTCAGAAGTACGAGGTGCCATCGCCATAGAATCCGGCCTGTATCTATTTAGCCATCTTTTGTTGGGGGGGGGGCATAAGTATTGGTATATACTTACGTGCTAGGAATATAGCGAAGAACTATTTCAAGAAAGTGAGGGGTAGAGATCAAAGTTAACCAACTCCTCATCTAATGCTGGTCTTGATAGAGAGGGGGGATTTGGGTGAGATTCCTCCGGATTTTTTGAAAAAAAAATTTGATGGTAAAAAGTGGGAATTTTCCCAGCATTTTTGAGCTTTTGTTTTACTGAGATAGATGCCGATTACAAACCATGTTTAGCTTGTTCTAAAATTGTGGAAACAAACTTGGAAATTCTTTAAAATTTTGTGTCTTTACTTCACTTGGGTACATATAACTTCATTTTTTAAATCTTTTTTTTAAGAGGAAGAGGCCTTTTTCTCTTCTCAAGTTCATCTTTAAAATTTCTGTCACTGAAGTCCTTCCTCTTTAAAAATTAAGTAAATAAGTGACATATTTTTTTGGTCTCTGTTCTTCGAGAAGCTTGATGCTGCCCCCTCCCCCCACCCAAAAAAATGAGACTGCAACATTTTTTGGTTTGGACCCAATTATCCCCCTCCTAGGAAAAATCCTGGCACCGGTACTGGACGCATCTGAGAATTCCCAAATATATTATTAAACATTTTTATAATGCAATTTAAGAATTTTCAAGTTAATTTTGATTGAAAATTATTCACCGATGACTAGGGGGACAAAGCCCTCCTGACAAATTGGGAAAGTTTGAAAATAAATTGAAGATTTCACTATTTCAGACAGTTGAAAATTTTCATCTTATCACACATTAAAATGAATAACTCTTCTATCGATGCAACTCATTCTCAGGAAGGCTCTTGTCCCCCATGTCATTGATGAATAATTTTAATAGGAATTGAGCTCTTCAGAATGAGTTACATCGACAAAAGAGTTTAATATTTATTTTCAAAAAGAGTTAGTTCGACCCTGACTCATTTTTCGTTCGAAATTTCAGCTACTGAAGTTCATCCTTTCCTTATATAATAACATTACCTGTAAGTATAAGAAAGACTTTGGAAATTTCCTAAAAATCGAAAAATCAACTCGAGTAGCCCAAATTTGGGGATTTTTTCTCAAGATCCTCTTTCGACCTGCCCCAGTTTTCCTTGAATCAGACATACCCACGTCAAGGGGCTCCCTCGTAAGTATGTAATGCTCAAACATTACGATTTCCGAATTTGTACAATTTTCGTTAGATTTTGCTACCTGAAAAGGGCGCATTTGGCATTTCGGCATACTGCAGGAATTCGCTGTGACATATTGTATACTTACAAATTCAACAGTTAACACCACCGAGCGTTGAAAAAAGTACCTAACGAAAACACGACGACGACGAAGACGCGACCAAAAAAAGGGAGGTGATTTTTCGTCATTTTTTTCGCTCTCTTTCGCGTTCTCGTTTTTGGTACCAAAAACACGATAATCTCCCCGCGCACTATCCGCCGAACCTATTAACCGGTGCTGATAGGCTTTAAAATCCGGAAGAACGAAACATTATCACAATATTTAGAATGGAAACATCGATGAAAGGAAACCGCGCACCAAATTCCCGATAAAAAGCGAACATCTTATTATGACACACAACACAGGTCGTTTACACAAAGATTAAGTAAAAACAAACCGGGGACCGAATGTGTTCTGAAACAACAGAAACGGTGGCCGTTTTCGAATTAGCGCGCTAACCTAACGTCAACAAATAAACCGAAAGCGCGTGCGAAGGGATCCGGGTGCATGGTTAACCCACAACACCACCTTTTTTGACGACGAAAAATCTAAAATACCATCGTCTCATTGGTGCATTTCCAACACGCCTGACGGTAATGATTGGCCAACCGCGAACAGCTGTGCGGCAGCTAAGGCTCGAAAACGCCCAATTTCAAGTGCCCTTGTCAGAATTTCCGAAACGAAACCGGGCGATACGGGTTCCCATTCATTATACCCGACCGCGAACAATACCGTAGTACGCAGCTATGGACAGAAAAAAGAAGCAGAGAGGAAAAAAGAGCCGAAGAAATAAGAACTTATCGAGGTGTCAAAACGAAATTGAGCTCTCGTTCGTCGCCCCGGGGTTAAAACAACAAAACGCCACCGCGATTAGGCGGTTATGAAAATTAAAAGTTTCGGATCAGTCGTTCTCAAAATGCGGACCTTGTTTCTTATTATTCGTGTAATTTTCTCGTATCGTATGTTTCAACTATAGAGACAGTTTCAACTCTGCCTACGTTAAAGGTAAGTTAGTATTTTTTGCAAGGTACTTGCTGTGCGATTTTTCGGGCTTTTCGTGAAAATATCTGCCTACTTATACTTGAGAGTAAATTGCGACGCGATGATAATTTAAATTTAAAAATTATAGATTCGTGCCTGGTTTTGTGTAAACATTTTGTATTGATTGGCAATCGTTGCTTTTTAAGTTTGTTGTACCTTACTTACTTATTCGATTTCGTTTTTTTTCTCAAATTTTTCATTCGTCGTGGGGTAGTTTTCTTTTATTCGGCGTTTTCATTCGATTTTCATTGTGTGAATCTTCGTTTCAAACGTTGATCTGCGTTTATTATCTGCCTTTTGTGCAAATTAGTCGATTGAAAATATCTTTAGACTTGAGAGAAGTGAAATCAAGCCACACCCTGAAAGAAAGTTTGTTTCGATATTAATATTAAAGGTCGAGCAAAGAGACCTTTTTCAACTTCATTTTTTGATTCCTTTCGAAAGAGAGTCGAAAAGACTGTTGAATGGACGTTTTTTTCTCAGTAGGCTTTAAACTCCTTTTCCATATTCATATTTTTACATTAGATCATTACGAAAGCAAGTAGGACTGCTCAAACTTTTGGCGCCTTTCACAAGAGGTTGCACTGAGAATTACGTTGTGATATTTGAAAAAAATTTAATTCAAATCATTACTCACTTAGGGAATAAAGCATACCCTCAATTTCCTCAAAAATATTAGGTAGGTACATACTTATGTTGATTCCAAAATAAATTTATAAAGACGTAGCCGGAAACGAACGGTCTAGTTGATGTATGTAAATTGGCTATAAAACATCACCTAAAAATTTTCACAACTTCTTCCTAAATTTTTTCAAGACTCGAAATGAAAAAATTCAAACGCAACTTTAAATTCTCCTTTTTTTGAAAACATTCGTAGCTCTCAATGAAAATTTTCACAGCACAAGAAAATTGGAATGCATAAGATGGTGATCGGATATCATTTGGTTTTCGATTTCCAGAAGTTTCATTTCAGTCGCTGACTGGCTCTATTGGGAGCCCCTGGTGGATGCACCAAATGGGGCTCTCAAAATTTCGTCCCTTTTCCCTTAAGAATCTTTCTCATTCTGATTTTTTCTCTGGTTCGGATACTTGAATGCAAGTTGTACACTTGATTTTCGTTTTTGTTTTTTTATTTAATTTCGCAAAAATTAGTCTACCTGACTGGAACAAAACTAGAGGGTTTTTGAGGGGGGAGAGGGAGGGGGCTCAAAATTTGCCATGAGAATCGCCGAATGACATGACGAGTTTTCAACGTGAAATGAAAGATGAAAGGACAATTTTGCCAATTGATACATCTTAATTTGCATGCATTTAGGCTTATTACATAAAAAATTGTTGTTTCCCCTTTTGAATTTATAAAAGCTTCAAAAATGGATTTTTTTTGGTTTAGAAAAGAGATAGAAATTGATCCGAGCAAAGCGAGGGCAAAAGATTTTAAAAATTTGTATTTCAAGGACTAAATACTTACTTATATAGTTCATATTTCGAGAATGAAAAACGCAATGTTTTTTAAAGAACTTTTTTAGGTTCAAATTTTAGAATTTGAATGATGGGTTTTTAAAAATGTCAATTTCGAAAATGAAAAGCAAGCAGGCCCAAGTGGAGTGAGAGCAAAAGCTATTTTCTATAGAATTGGAAAAATAATGTTTTTTACAGTTGAAAAGTGGTTTACCTTAAAATTTGAATATCTAATAAAATTTTATAAAATTTTGATCTCAATTTGAAAAAAAAACAAGATCCAAGCGAATCGAAGCGAGGGCAAAAATGTCAAAAATTTGTATTTTGAGAGAAAAAAAACAATGTTTTTTGTGATGAGTTTATTTTATTGACAACACAATTTTAGAATCTGAATGTACTTAATTAAAAATTCCGATTCCGGAATCTTGGCTCAGGGGCCCCTTGGTGTCTCGAGCCTCTTGACGATCGCCAGGTAACATCATAGGCTAGTCCATCCTTGTTTTATTTTATGGAATTTTGAAACTCGGAGAAAAGTAATTTAGTTGGATATTAACTGAATTTTTGACCAAAAACTGTTCCTGAATTGAAAAAATTTCCATTTCTGATTGAATTTCTGTAGGAAGCAATAGCGTAAAAATCTTGAAAATTTATTGAAATTTGAAGGAGGAAATGAGATATATGTAAGCATCTCATTTCAATCTGAAAATTTGGAAATAAATTTTCAAAGTCGAATTCCAAAAATGAATCACAAAAGCAATTTAAAATTTAAATTCTTGTATTTTCCATACAAGCTTAGTAGTCTCCCAAAAAAGAATTTTTTCTATTGAAAAATTTTGATGTTGCGTAGAAATACTTATTAGGTATTATAAGTTTATAATTCAACGGAATGTCAAAAATTCCGAAATGTAAAATTTTCAAAATCAAGAATCTTTAGGATATTTTACCTGGTTTTAGGTATTCCAATTTTTTTGTTATGCGAAAATTTTTCCTTGTAAGCTTGAAAGCTGTGTTTTGGGACATTGAAGTTTCATTTTCGAAGCCTTTAAACTTCCTTAGTGTGTTAATATAAAGGGCCAAGTAGTGCTGATACAAGTGACATAAACTGAACCAAATAAATAAAATTGATTGATTGATTTTGAATTTATTTTCAAATTCTATCAAACTTTTTTGTTCAGAGTTACGAGGGTCAATGGAATTTGTGAATACATAGATAATTTTTAAAAATTGTGCAAAAGAGTTGAAAAAGAATTAAACTCTTTGAAAAAAGCCGTCAATTCAGAGTGCAGCTCTTTTTTGAAAAGTCGAGTTCTGAAAGAGTTGAGTTAAAATTCTATTCAAAACGAGTTGATTCGACTGAAGAATTGATTCATTTTAAAAACGAGTTTACTCAACCCTGAATGTAAGGGAGCCTCTCCAAAAAGCTCTGATTGAAACTAACACCAAAAGATACGGGACTAAATGAGTAACACAATTGAAAATCACTCCAAAAATAATCGAAAAAAGAGAAAAGTGAAACTATCCACCTCAAACCCTCATTTTAAATTTTTTAGGTAGGAAAACAATTTGACAATGAATCAAAAAGAATTGTTATGGAATTTGAGGAAGGTAAGTATGTAGAAAAGAATTATACTTATCTACCTGTAAAATTTTCGATTTAAAAATTTACTGAAGAAAATTATTGACCCTATGAAAACGTTTCTACGAATTTTAAAATGTTGCTAGGTACATTTCAACAAGAGTTCATTTCGATCATTAAAATAATTTTTGCTCGGAAAAATCAATTTTTGAACTTTTTATTCAATTTATTTTGTTTTATTTTTTGGGACAACTATGTTCTTGAAACCAAAGACATTATACTCGTTTTGAGTCTGAAGAACAAAGAAAATCACGCTTTAGTTGAAGAAGTTAATGTTTATGGTTGAAAATTGCTAGTACCTACCTGTATTAATTTGTATACCTAGGTACCTACCTACATTATGATTACGATTTCTAATAATTTTGCGGACTCAACGAAAGGAAATTAACCCAGCCTCACCTTTTTTGAACAACTCGATCTGCAATTTAGTTTCTATAACCCCTCAGATTTCCAAAACTTGAAAATGCACAAAAATGTCATCACACAACCCCTTCAAAAGTGATGAAAATGCCTAAAACTCCTATTCGTCTACATACAACACAAAAAAATTCCAACACCGTGACAATCAAACCGCACCGAAATATTTCACACGTCACTTCACATCACAAACTTTCCACTCGATCAAAACATATCCCCTCGAAACAGACATTTTCGAAACTGGTTACCCTACGAAAAGTACGGCGATGGAAATAAAATTGAAAACTTGAAAGAAAGTAGATATCCCACTTATCGAGTGGGCGCGTGTACAATAGGAAAGAAAAACACTTGAAAATCCCTTCTTATACGAATGAAAACCGCATATTCGAGAGAATTTTACCGCGACATACACCGCCACCGTCGTCGTCATGATAATTCGACGAATGATGAAAAGTACCTACGCGTGTATTACAAAATCATCGCCCTAGTTAGAAGGTAGACTCTTGACAGGGTCGGATGAGGCGTTTTGTTGAATGAATTCGACGTTTATTTTTTGACCATCTGGATGTCTCTTGCTTGTATGTATTTCTCTCTCTTCCTCCGTAGGTAGTCATTTTCATAGCATTGAAACGATTTGTGAAATGAATAGGGATTGATACAATATTATGATTTAAGTGGCATTATGGTATTATTTGTATGAAATGGCTTTATTAAGTTTGAGGAAAAATAACTTTCATTTACAAATGAATATTTTTTATCATTTTTTGCTACATCGAAAAATGTTTTCTCTGCAAAAAAGCCAATACCTAGATTAAATAATGTTGCATAAATTTTCGTACAAACTGAAAAAGTGATTTTTTTTTTACAGACACACCTACGTTCCAACTTTGGAAGCACTGCAAAACTTCAATGAATTTCACTCAAGGGGTACAATCGTAAGCTTAAAATTATGTACATGGCAATATTCCCCCACCCCTCTCATAGCTTTTGGAGCCATGGAAATTTAGGAAGTATTCCAAGCATTGCAATGGTATCCAACCTTAACAGAAAATAGCAGTTTGACATTCGTATTATATGTACCAGGTAATAATTGAGAAAAATGGCCAAAATTTATCAAATTTTTTAAATTCTTTGAAATTGGCTATAATGGCCGAAAAATTAGCACCAGAGTATTTCAAAATATTTCCGCAATTTCTGAAATGATAACTTCCGATGTTTTAGTAAAATTTATGCAAAACATTTGAGAAGGAAACATTTTTCAAAATACGAATTTCCCTGAAAAAATACGATTTGCAAATTTTTGATTATCTCAGTACATAGAACCATAATACAGGTTTTGGATTTTTATGTCATCTGCCTAGGTCTACGTAGGACTTGAAATATTATTTTTTGGAACTGGTCAATTTTTCTCAAAACAGTCTGGGTAAGACTTGAAGCGAAAAAACCACGATTTTTCAAAAAATGCTCTTCTTTGAGGATCCATATCTTTCCTCAGGGGACACCTTCTGATCTAAAATTTTTCCTCAATGACTTTCAACTCAAAATGAATGTCTCCAAGTCAAAATCCTCCGACATTTTTTTTCGTGTTCACCTTAATAAATGCGTTAGGGAGAAAAATATTTGCTTTTTTTGGGGGCGATTTTGAAATGTACCTATTGTTTAAAACTAAGTACCTATTATTGAACTTTTTTTTTGATTTTTTAAAATAATGAGTATTTGGATTGTGAGTCGAAATTTACTCTTCAGGTTTCAAGGAGGTGAAAAGACCATGGAAAGTCTAGAAAAAAATCGCATGATTTTAATACAAGAATGAATCATGAAACAGAACCGAAAAGTATTTTTTCGTAATACATTTTCTCCCGATTTATATTGTTTTAAAATTTTTGAACTTTTTAGTTTGAAGTTTCTGTTGTAGAAATTGAAGATCGATCAAATATCGCTGAAGAATTGATCAATGCCGAAAATATAACAGTCAATGTGTCGCGATATATTACAGAATATTTTTTTCGCTGGAATGATAGTACGAGAGGTAGCTGAAATGATACATACCAATGTTACCATCAGGGAAACGATGTAGGTACCTAGCAAAAACAGCATCAATACCATAGGTACTGATCAGATTATTCAACAGAGCAGACAGTATCTAGCGCATTTTTTGGTCTTTGCTGCAAGTTTTTTTTTTTCAAAAGACGATCAAATTATAGGCATTAGTAGAAAGGAAATTCATCTGACTGTTTCATCTGTTTAGTGCCATTTTTATTCAAACGGTTTTTTTGTTTTTTTTTTTTGGTAAATTTTTTTTCTGAAAGTTTCCAATTTCCGGAAAGAAAAAATTCAAAAAAAAAACTAGAAAGATGAAGAATTTTTTCAACTGTTCGAAGGTTTTATTTCGAGGGAAAATTTCGTGATGAATCAATAAAAGGCCAGAATAAGAAATACTAACAACCATTCTTCCGTTGTAGATGATTTACTTAGCCAAAAAGATGTGTATAATTTGGTATTTTTTTCATCGTTTTTTTTGACACCCATAAAGAACAAACGCAAATGCAGAGGCTCCAATTATTTTCAAATAAAAATTATGAATAACATTTCGCGTGATTTGGAAATTGTCCCATAGTAAGTATTCCATCACATGTTGATATGGAAGCAGTTTTTCATACAATCAGTTGTTCCAGCGCAAGCACGACCAGTCACCAAAATATAATTGAAAAAATGGACTGCAGTGAATTTTCTGACGTCAAGAGTCACTTGAATTATCTACTATTTTTCTCTTCAAACAAAGTGTTGTACATACGTATAATTTACAAAATTATTTATTATTATTTTCAATATTTTACATGATTACAGTGACGTACAGTTTATTAATCAGCGTTGATAAAAAAAAAAAAAATGGTCAAGTTTATGAAAACACAAATAATCATACCTAATGAATACTTAGTTCAACATACGAGTTTATATTTGCAAAATGATTGAATGCACAAAGTGTAAGAATACCTTGATGGTACATATGCTGAAAAATACATACTATCACATTGAGATGCTCAATTAACTTAAACTATGTACTTACTTGGAGTTTATAACGATAAGTACAACATATGAACACATTTGTTTTAAGGTTACATTTTATATACAATAAATATTTTGCACCACCGTATTTGATGGGAAAATAAGTAGGTACATTACTACATACCTATAAAAGATCAATTCTAAATTAGTTAACAAAGTACCAAAGTGTACCAATATTTTCACAATTTTTGCTTAAAATTATATATGTACATAGGGTGTACTGTTTCATAAGTGACCTATCTACTCCCATTTGGAAATAGACAACTCATGCTGAGCATAAGTAGGATGTTTGCCTAGATTCTTGATTGAAGGGGTCGAGTAGGTACATTACATCTATTTCTCTATCATTATCTTGAATAATGAAAATGTTATACGAGTTGAGCTGAGCATAAGTAGGATGTTTGCCTAGATTCTTGATTGAAGGGGTCGGGTAGGTACATTACATCTATTTCTCTATCGTTATTTTGAATAATGAAAATGTTATGCAAGTTATTGATACGTACAGTCTAATAATTATTTAAAAAACATTTTCAAAAGATGTGTGCAATTCAGTGGCGTAGACAGATCGTTTTTTTGGGGTGGGTACAATTTTTTTTGTCTTCAGTAAAAAAATAAAAAAATCAAGAACGGTTCAAAAAATGGAAGGGTCATGAAAACACTCAGGCCCACCCTTGACTAATTATAGGATCACAAAACCCACAATTTTTTCATACTCGTATATGAGATTTTGGTATTCATTTTTCTGGTTGCTCAAAACGTAAGCTACTGAAAACAACAAAAATTTCATTTTTGAAAATATTATGGACGTGGTTCTACATCTAAGCTTTTGACATACAGTTTTCGAGTAGCGCAATCTTGAAATAATGTTCCACTTTCTAATGGGAGTATAAGGGAGCCTCTCAATTCAAAAGGTAGGCGAACATATCTACTTGTACTCAGCATGGGTTGCCTAGTAATCAGATGAGAGGAAGTATAGTACCTACCTAAATATGAATTTTGAAAAAAATGATCGAAAAGGTCAACATTTGTAGAAGGCAAATCCCCACTTCTCCCCCTCTCCTCGCACTTAATTACTTTTGTGGAAAAATTTATGTTTCCAATTATCGACTCTATAAGCCAAAGGCGACAGGTTCGCTGCAGAATGCTTCCGTCGATGAATTTTTTCCCTATCTCCATCATAAAACCATTCTAAAATTGTCGTCAATAGGTCGCTTTCGATGCCGAACGCTTCTTTAATCTCTTCGATGCTGCTGAAAGAATCGATCTTGCTATGCTTGTAATTTCTGATCGCAGACCACGTGACAAAATACCATTTTAAAAAGGAATTCACTTTAACGAAATCGTAATTTTGGTTTTTCTTGCGATGGCGAAAAAAACTATCTTTGTAGGCTAAATCGACGCATCTACGCAGCATTTTGATGAATATCTCGTCTATGTTTAGAGAATCCTTCCATTTGGCGATTTTGTTAGCGTCGCTGTTAAAACACCAGTTCACAAATTCTTTCCAATTAGCTTCGTTGAAATTGTAGCACAATCCAAAGACTAGACTCCTGCCACAATTGTAGATCAGATCGTCCTTGGTTATACTCGATTGGTCTTGTGATAAGAACACGTCGATGAACTGACGCACTTGGTAGAGCTGTCCGTCGACAAGCAGTTTTTGATAATGCTCTAGCATAGGGTTCGACCGTATCATATCCTTTCTGAAACTTGTCGCTTGATCCTCGTCGTAACAGTCGTCGACGAATCGATCCAATCGACACCATTTTTCCAAATCATTTAGGTCCAAAATACAGACTGCGTTCATTTGTACCCTGGTTAGGAGATCTTTCTGTATGCGATACTTTCGATTTCGATCGACTTGGCAAAATGTTAAAAAATCTTCGACGTCTTCGAAATATCCCTCTTTGAAAGAGAGCTTGTTGTATTTCTCCAAGAACTCGACGTCTTCGGAGAGACGCGTTTTGATTCGATCCACTTCCAAGGTATCTTTGACACACATAGCGAACAATTCCTCCAGGTACTTGGGTGGTATGTTGAAGATGATCGTGTTTTGATGATCGTTCCATAATTTGGCTCTGGATTCCTCTGTGGTAGCTGCCAAAACTGCTAATAAGAATCTAGCGTCTCGATACGTCACCCTCAGCAAACTGTCTTCTTCGAACAATACGTTCAATACATCGTTGATGAAATTATGAACGATATAGCGCTTCAGATTATACTGAGATGAGCTCCACGTGTCATGAAGCAAAGTGCCCACGTGTCGGTTTATATCGGTTTTTACTCGTAGACCAATTTCTTTATCGTCAATTACCTGCTTGATCAAACTGTTGAATTGAAAGACAGTCGCGAATTGTCCGAAAAAACGCCAAAGCTGTAGAGCGAACGTCGAATACCGAGACTTTTTGGCGAAAGTGATGTAAATGGTTACTCCTTGTTTCATGATCACTTGCCTTTGTTGTTCGACCGATAAATGAGGTAAAACATGCAACGCGAACATAGGATCTTGTTCGATCAACTCGATCGCTTGTGCGATTTGTTCAACAACTTCTAACTCGTTCAAAAAATGCAAGGTGGCGGTCCAGTTCCGGGAACATTTCGAATAAGAAGCGAAGATACGTTTGAAGCAGACGTGTTTGCAGTGCTCTTCTTTATTCATACGATTATTCCAATAATGTATGATTGGTTTTATGGTAGCATTGAGAAGACCTTTAGTCCGACCGCACCATACCAAGGCCCATTGACGTTTCACATCTTCCTCCAAACAATACACGCAAGCTATACGAAATTTTTCCATATCGTTCAACAGCTCGTTCTGTAGCAGCTTTTTGGCCGTGGCTACGTAATTAATGGCGCCACTTTGATAGCATACGATGTGATTGAAACAACGTAAAACAGCCCAGCCTAGATCTGAATCGAAAAATATCCGCTCCGAGTGATAATCCATCCACATTTTTAGCTCTTTGCCCAGGGCTGGGATGTAAGGATCGAGAAAGAACTCGATCCATGTTGAAACTGCGATCATCTCTTTGGTACTGAACCAAACCGAGGGTAGACCGTCGCTCGAACATAAATCTGTGAATTTGTGACGCCATAACATTAACGCCATTCTCAACGAACTTATCTCTCTTAATGACGTAGGCGATTCTTGGTAAATCAAACGGTTTTCTGAAGTCATATTGAGGTGACTTTGATTAACAGATGCGACAAAACCGACGATGAATATTCTGAAAGCAGAAACATATGGTTAATGTAGCGTACCTATCAATTAAAATCGCGAAAAACATGTGTTTTTGATTTTTTTTTTTTTTAGATAGGTACCTACCTACTTATCAAACGAGCTAAACATCACGTATCGAAATAGAATTTTGTCCAAAAATAGCAACGTTGGTGACTTTTTTTAGGTACTCAATAATTCGCTAAAACTCATCAAGTTTCCTGGTTATTTGATTTGACATGTCGTGTGTGGTTATTAAAGCCCCCCTCCCCCGCCCCTCAAAAACAACTTTGAGAGACGAAGTTGAAATCTACGAAGCTGCTAGATTTTTATTACGAATTTGAAAGGTAAGTGAATTTATGAGTACTAACGAGTTTTGATTTTATTTCTCGTGTTCACTAATTAGGAAGGTACCTACCAATTCAACTGACAGCGATTTTTTTTTACCGGACTATGCTAGATCGATAGAGAATGTAAAAATACATCACCAGCCAAAAGTTTGGATGCTGAAGTCGATATTAATAGGATTTTTGTTGAATTTTTATGTAAAGATCGAAAGTGCCAAGAAATGTGAAAGAAATCAAAATTTCGCCAAATTGATCTGAGAAGGTGAAATTAGGTATGCATTCTATTCTTTACCCCCTCTCTTCCCCAATCAATTAGAAACGGTTTCGAAACGTTTTGAACGGTTTCGGAGTCTTCAGCAGATATTTGAAAATTTAAATTTTCACCAAGTTTCACCCGATGAGTTTGAAAAATCAAACTTTACTTTCTATCCTAATGTCAACTTGTTGATTCGATTGGAGGTAATTTTATTAAGCTGCTCTAAGATTTGTTTAAACGTGCTATAGATGATTTGAATAATTTATATGGCACTTTGTGAAAATCTAAAATTTCCAAAACATGACTGGATACTTCAGAACGGTTTAAAATTACTTCCAATCAACTCAACGTGTTGAAATTATGTTATGAAGTGAATTTCAGCTTTTCAACTTCATTGGGTAGATTTGAGGAATTTCGACTTCCAAAAAATCTGCTGAAAACTCCAAAACAGCTGAAAACGGTTCGAAACTGTTTCGATCGATTCAAAGAGTCAAAAATAGAGGTACCTACCAGATTATAGCGTTCTAGATCAATTTCGCAAAATTTAGACTTTTTTGCATTTTTTTTGCCCAAATTTGGCTTTAAAAATTGACCAAAAATCGAAAAATGCATTTGAGAAAGTGAAATGTTGGCTGGTGATGTATTTAAGCGTGTTGTTTCGATCTAACGTAGATCGAAATTTCCTTCATGGGCCAAGAGAAAAAACCTGCTAAAAAAAAGTCGAAAAACATTCTTGAGTTCCCAAAATGTATAAAATTTTTAAGGTTTGAGAAAAGTTTTCAATTTGAATGTGAGTTTTGTCCAGTGCTAGAGGGATCATTATGACTCAAAAATCTCACATTTTTATCTCGTATTTCTGAGGCAATTTCACTGCAACTTTTTCCTAAATTGTATCAAAATTTGGAAAACTTACAAATTCAAAAAAAAAAATGAATTGAGAATTATACATTTTTCATCATGGAAGAAAATATGCACTTCGAAGTCTTGAAATAGCTGTACTTGACTTAATAATAATAAATACGATATGCCCATATTTCTACATACCTCTCGGAATAGCTTCCGTTCAATTTCTCTGCTCCCAGTGAGGGGTTAAAACTCCAGCTGGGGTTCAATTCTTCATCCAAATAACTCGAACTTTGAAATTTCAACTTGATTGAACTTTGATTAATTCAACGTGAGCACTTAACGTGACATTTATTCATTGGGGAAAACAACTATAACTGCTAATTTTTCTACTAAAACAATTTGCGCAATGATCGTAATCAAATAAAATATCGTCACTGAGATTTCCTGTAGGATGGTACGTTACCTCATTATATATCGAATTATTCATCATTTACGACGTTGAATTTTTTTAAAATTAAAGAGATATGGTATAAAACGGACAGGATTGCTCACCATTTGCGTCAAAGGAATGACGATGACATTTAATATCGTACCAAATTATATGAGGTTCGTGCGTAATCAACTCTTTTATAGTGAATCTTTCTAGTGCAGGGTATTTTTAAAATGCTTTATTTTTGTGTGTAACTGTAGTGTAGATCGTGGAATTTTTTTCCTTCAAATTACCTATTGAACATTCCTGGAAATTTACATAATTTGGAAAAAAATTGGAAATTTTATAAAAATGTATGAACATTTTCTCACCAGACTACGCATTACGATTTTTACTTTGTCAAAAATTATTTGAAAATGATAATTTTTGTGTTTTTTCAAATTTTTTAAATTCTAGAATTCGTGATAAAATATCAATTTAGGAGGACATCACACGACCACTCAAACTCAACAATGGTCTTCAAAGCAATTTTTACTTAATTCCTTCTTACTTTCTAATTTCTGATAAACGTGGAAAACTTCAGTCTCATATGGTTTTTTATGGTAATTTAAGAAGTCTGAGTGAGGAAAAAAGGTTGAAGGGGTCGTATCTTGAAAATGAGCAATTGAGCACGCATTCGAATTTAGTAGTACCTATTGATGAATTCATGAACGATGCGTCATATATAGATAAGTACAATTTTTTTGCGTTTCTTGCATTTTTTGGGAATTCGGAGGAGGAGGTGGGTTAGAGAGGTTGTATCTCAACAATTACTGGATATTCGAACTTGGTGATGCAAAAACATTACAAAGGATGTGTTACACAACTCAATCAATTTTTTTTTCAATTTTGTTCAAAATTTGGGAGCCCATCATCATTATACCCTGAGGGTTCCAGAATCCTAGAACGGAAACGATACTCGATGGTTATAGGTATAGGTACTCATAAAAGTATCTTTGTTGTGTTTTTTCAGATTTTTTGATTGGGTCTTAAGATCTTTTTTATCACGATCAAAGTCAAGCTTTATATGAGAAAACTCCACTTTCAACTTTTGAAAATTCTCGAAGAAAGTTTCGACCAAACTCCTTTGAATATTTTTTGTGGTGGCCCTAAAACATTGAAGGTAAGGATTAGTGTTTAGGAATCACAGACCCTCAAAGTTGAGAGAAATGAGTATTTTCATTGAAAATTGTCAAAATAGGAAATGATGAACCCCCCCCCCACATTCCTCCAAAGATGAAGGTGGATGTTTTGTTTGTGGCGTGATATGAAGCCATATAAAGTAAGTAATAAAATGACATACTCGTATGTACAAAATTTAGAAGTTTTATTCATGGTGGAATTAAGAAAATGAATACAAATATAAATACGAGTAGATAGTGTACCATGATGAAAAATTTAAAATTACGAACTGAATTATTTAAAAATAACGATCACTTAAAATACTTTTTCGTGAAAATGACAATTTAGATTTCAAAGTAAAAAATTTAGATAGATATGCATGAATAAATTACATATGTGAGTATTTTCCACCATGTAATTTTCAAAGAAATTCTGCCAGTAGTTGTTACCACTGTCGTGGCGATCCATAAAATTAGATGTAAGTACATATGATCAGCTGATAAATTCTCTATCCCTTTCAGAATCATCTGTGCAGGAAATCCGTACGATACACGTTGTAACCACCATGTTGGATAAAAATGTATTTCCCTAGGTATTCAAACTGTTCTTCATCGGTATTGTTTTCAGCTTCATATCCGAGTTCTGAAAAAGTTTAGAAAAAGCTCTTTAAAAAGTCGAAAAATTATTCCAAGGTAAGTATGTTAAAAATGTACATGTTTGGTAATATGTAATGCAATTTAAAGAGCAGTTGTGTTCAGTTCAGAAATTTTTTTGTTGTATCATTCCATTATGTCGTTGCTATAAAAATGAGCAGTTGTTAATGTTATTCTAAAGCGTTTGTGCGACCATATGAAAATGAGTTGAAATTTCACGAGGGTTTCAAATATTCGGACGGAAATGTTTTTTGAGCATTTGTGAAGAATTCTGAGCCCCGATGAGTCATGATTTTTGAAATTTTCAAGAAAATGTCATAAGACGTACCAATTTAGATTAAAATTTTTCGATAATTTCAAATTATGTACTTTGACCAAAGTGATTTCTTGAGGATTTTTCAAAGAACTCTGAGCCTTTGAGTTATGATTTTCGAAGTTTTTGATAAGTGACCTATTTAAATGGGTCGAAATTTTCAGAGAAATTGAAATATTTCGACAAAAATGTTAATTGCGAACATTATTGAAGAATTTTTATCCTAAACTGGGTCTTAATTTTCGAAGTTTTTGAAAAAGTGGCATGCAATCTGTCAAAATGTACTAGAATTTTTTTTGGGAGGGACAATTCTGAAAAATTTTGAGTCCAAAATTAAACATTTTTATTGGAAATTTTTAAAAAGTGCCCTGCAACCCATCAGGATGGTCTCATGGGGAGAAAATCCATGAATACTTCAAAGCAAATCGACTTGAAAATAAATATAAAAACAGTCGAAATTTTGAGTGCAAAGTTCCTCAAAACCACAGAAAAAATATACTGACAAAAGTATTTGATTTTTTCAAAAAGTTCAGCTCTCTTTTATGAATGACGTGGGGCTTTTTTGAATACCTCGAATATCATGACTAGTTTCTCACTCAAAATTGTTTAGAAATACTTTAAAAAACATTTTCGTTGAAAATTTGGATTTTTCGTAATAATGTATTTTAACCCATTTTAGGCTGCATGATATTTTTCAAAAATTCCGAAAATTGTGGCCTAATTTTGGGCTCAAAATTCATCAGGAACGCTCTAAAAACATCTGAGTTGAAGTACATATTTGAATTCATCTCAAAACTGGAAGCCACTTTGATTCGACGTACGTCATTTGTTCAAAAATCCCGAAAATCATGACACAATTTTCGTATCAAAAATCATCAGAAATTCTCAAAAATCGTTCTGGTCAAATATTTGAATTTTTCGCGATATTCCAGTGCATTAGAAATCCTGAAAATAATGACCCAATTTTGGACTTAAAATTCTACATGAATGCTCAAAAAGTATTTTTGTACAAATATTAATTGGAATTCTCACAAAATCGTAATCCAGTTTGGTATGTCGAAAGATCATTTTACATAGAATCGTTTCCTACGAATTTTTTCAAAGAGTCTAGATAGGTACTAATTTTTTTGCGCTCCCTCCCCACTCCAATTTTGTACTGAGTATGGCTAAAAATCACAATTGAAGGGATTATGCGATTCGCCATCTGAAGTGAAATATAATTTGGAGTAAATGGAGTGTCCGCTACCAACCTGTGAAATAAGGGTTTTAGATCACCCCTTCCCCTCTATTGTTCTACTGCGAATTTCAAAAATACGTAAGTAGGTACGTGTTTTTTGACACGTTTGACTCATTTTCACTAAAAGCCAAGTAAATTTTTTGTGTCGAAAAAATTCCAGCCAAATTCGATTTCTAGAGTGTTTTCGCCAATTGGATTCAAGAGTACAAAGAGATAGATAATGGAAAATATGTACGAGTACATCTGAAGTGAAATCTTGTACACGTTTTCAGTATCACCCTAGTATCATCAAAAAATGCTACTAAAAGTACCTATTTTTTTAGATGTTCTTATTGTCAGTGATTATAGTAAGCACATATTTTTACTAACCTGTCCATCATCCTTTGTAATTTTTCGTATCACTTCAGAAATCACATTTCATCGCTGCAGAAAACCCACTTCTCTTTCAACAACCGCATCACGTTCGCCATAAAAGGTGGTATATTCTTGGACATGGGATTATTCCACCTGTAAATTAGCTCCTTATCTCCATCGAAGAACCAATTTATCAGCTCATCAATGGCAGGATTTTCTCCGGTCTTGAACGCTTCCTGGATCGATTTCATGCTTCCATATTTACGTGCCTTTATCATTTTATACTCTTTGACCAAGTCGGACGATTTAAAATACCACAACAAAAAATTATTCAGTCTGGTAAAACAGCATTCGTCAGATTTTTCAGTGTCATCGTTATTCAAAACATTTGATATGTATTTTTGTAAAAATGTTTCAAAAATATCGTCCATAGGTATCGATGATTGAAATTCTTTGATATCGTCCTCGGAATTTGAACACCATTCCAAGAACTTTTGCCAATCTGTGGCTGTAAAGTTGTAAAATCTCGCTTCGATCAAACTACAGCGACATTTCTCAATTATATCTCGCTTCAGTTCGATTAAATCTTGACTGGATGAAAATAAATCGAGAAAGTAGGTGACATCTTGTAACCGACCTTGATTCAGGGCGCAAAGCAAATCGTGAAGTAAAGGAGACGAATACATTAGGCATTTTCTGAAACTTACAGTCATATCTTGGTCTTTAAAAGAGGCATCTACGAAATCGTGGAATTTATGCCATTTATCCTTATTACGAAGTTGAAAAATGTACTCCGCCAAATGATCGCAATGTATCAACGTGTCTTGTTTAAGTTTCGCCGACGTTTTCTCATCCCAAGACATGACCTTGGAGAATTCATCAAAGTAAGCGTAATATCCTTCTTTGATCCAATTAATGCAATGTTGTTTGATACTCTTGTATGATGCCGGATCCGATATAATTGTTTCTTTGAATTTATCTATTGGATCTTCGCCCTCAATACACAGCTGGAGTAAATTTGGCAAATACTTGGGTGGCAAACTGGCAATCATCTTGTACGAATGCTGCTTCCATAAAGAATTCCTCAACTCGAAACTGGTTTCTGGTAGAATAGCCAAGAGGAATCTGCAATCTTGGTTCATGATTTTGAGTACCTGGTAATCAAGCTCGAAGAAAACTTGTACGATGCTTTGGGCGTGATTCGAGATTACAAAGTTTTTCAGTGGATCAGGAGCACTGATCCAGATCTCATAAAGTAAGCGAACTGCGTAAGTATTGCACGTCTTTGTTCGTGGTTTGATGAGTTGCTCCTCGATGGTCAATTCTATCATGCTGAAAAACATATAATCGCTGATCGAGTGCCTAATATAATACCACGTTTGAATGGCGTATTCGACGTATTTAAATTCCCTAGAGAATCGAAACCAAATCTGGTCTCCTTTTTTCTTCATCGTTGTTTGGATCTGATCATCTTGTAATTGTGGCAGTAATCGAATAGCGTACAAGATACTGTGATTGATTAAATCTATCACGTGGTTGGTTTGCTCATCGGCGTTCAACTTTTTGAAAAAATACTCGACAGCGGCCCAATTTCGAGGATACTTGAAGACAAATGAAATCATACGTTTGGCTGCTGTCGCGTGTTTGCATTTAGTTTTACCTCGTAAATTGTACAACATCTCTTCGTTCCAGTAATTCATCAAAGGTTTAATGGTATGGTTGGAAACATTGTTCTGTTTATGGATAAAGAACGCGGGCCACATGTGTTTTATCTTCTCCTCCAGACAATAACAGCAAGCTAATCTGTACTTCTCAACACTATTCAATCGATTGCTGTTCACTAGTTTCTTAGCAGTGGCCACGAAATCCAAAGAACCGTCGTATTGGAATGTCAACCTATCGAAACATTTCCAAATCACACTATGAGCCTGGCTATCGAAGAATATTCTATCGCTGTGGTACTCGACCCATTCTTTCAGATCATTACCGACTGATTGAATATATTGATCTAGAAGCTCCGCGACCGATGATGTCACCTGTACCATGTTATTGGCGACAAAATTCTGTGCCTGGAACCATTTCTTGTCTGGTATTTCACCTGCGGGACGATTTCGGAGCTTGGAACACCACAGAAGAAAGGCTGTCTGAGATGAGGCTATTTCTTGCAGAGGTAGAGGTGATGTGAAAAAAGTCAATTTAGGGCGTTCTGTGCTACATGCAGATGATGGGTGTGGATTTTCAGGGTTGCACATTTTTTGGTGCGGGTGTTTTCGTGCTGGATGTCTGAGAAAGGTTTGTTGGTATTTTCTGAATCAGCTCGGATTGAATTGGAATTGGATCAAAATCTGCAATTAAAATATTGGACTGATAATTTTCTCGAATTATTTTTTCTACAAATTAAAAAAACAACAAAAATATTCTGGAAAAATATTGAAAATTTTAGAACTTGAAAGACTCTTTGAAATGTTGAAAATTAAATGTTACCTACCTACACATTCTGGAAAAAATGCTGGGAAGAATTCGACATTGGTTACAGTTATTACTGTTTTCTTCACACTTGTGGAGAATTTTTATGACCTTTTGAGCAATATTTTATAACTTTTCCGTGCCACTTCAGTTACATTTTATGAATTTTTGTATAAAGTACTTTTTGCAATTCCTTGTGACATTTTAATGACATTTTTCAATTTTTAAAAAAATGGTTTTTCGAAGCCTTGATCAATTTAATCATATTCTTTTTGGTTTTATTACAATTATTTTCGTAACGGTGTAGCCTAATCTTTTAAATTTTGGTATAACGTCATTTTATGAATTTTTAAAATATTTCTCCAGTTTTTTGAAAGTGAATTTTTCAGTTTCTTCTGCATTTGTTACAATTTGCATGGTATTTTCTTTTTTTTGAGGGGGGGAGGGGCAATCATTGTGCAAAATTTTTTGGGACTCTTATTCAATTTTTAAAAAAATAGTCATTTTGTCGTTTTAAAATTTTTTTGCATTATGTTATAACCATTTCTAATGGTTTTTGTACTTTTGATGAAGTTTTGATAAAATGTCAATTTCAATGCACGTATCAACTTGAATGAAATGTTCTACTTTTTACATCTGAATTCGACAATTTTATTCTAATGTTCGGAAAATTTTCCTTGGGTGTTTGATGTGTATAACAATTTTTTGAGTAGGCTTACCTGCCTTCTTGAGTTTCCAAAATTCAAGTTTCATTTTGGAAAATTCAAGTTGAGTGGAAAATGCTAATTTGAGCATTTTTGAAAAATTTCAAGCTCAAAAATTGGGTCATGATTTTAGAGATTTATAAAAAATGTCACGAAACTTATTGAGTAGGTTAAAATTTTGAGAAGAATTCCAATATTCTGACGCAAATATCTTTCAGCATTTTTGAAGAATTTGGAGCCCAAAAATTGGGTCATGATTTTTTAGGTTTTTGAAAAATGTCAAGTGACAGATCAAAAAATGTAGGTAGGTCATGATTTTGTCTCAATCCAAAATATTTCGATGAAAATGTTTTTTAAGCATTACAAGAGAATTTTAAGCCCAAAAATGAGCAATAATTTTCGAGGTTTTTGAAAAAGTGTCATGTAATCTGTCAAAGTGGGTCAAAATTTTGCGAGACATTCAGATACTTACTTCAATGCGAATGTCTTTTAGCATTTTTGAAGAATTTCAAGTCCAAAAATTGGGTCAGGATTTTTGAGGTTTTTGAAAAATGTCACGTGACCTTGAATAAAGATACCAGGTCGACATTTCACGAGAATTCCAAGTATATTGTTGACAATAAGTATTTTTTGAGCATATTTCGGGAGAATTTTAGGCTCGAAATTGGGTCATGATTTTTGAGGTTTCTGAATGATGAAATGTGACCAATGAAAACAGGTCAAGATTTTGTGACAATTCCAAATATTTCAGTGAAACTGTTGTTTGAGCACTTCGGGAGAATTTTGAGCCTAAAATTGGGTTAGGTATGACTTTTGAAATTTTGTAAAAAGTGTCATGCGATCTTTCATAACGGGTTAAACTTTCGACAAAATTCAAATATTTCGACGAAAATGTTTTCTGAGAAATTTGACCCCAAAATTATGCCATGAGTTCCAGGATTTTTCTGAAAGGGCCATGTGACCCATCAAAAGATTGAAATTTTACAACAGACTCAAATATTTCGAGGGAAATGTTTTTTTTAACATTTCTGAAAAGTTTTGAGCCTCAAAATTAGGTCTTCATTTTTGGAATTTTCGAAAAAAACGTAATTAAACCAATTCGAGAAAAACTGCAAAAGTTTCATCAACACATTTTTTGAGTTTTTTTGAGAATTTTTCTGCCCAAAATGAACCCTTGCTGCCGATTGGACTACGCACGATGGAGTTGAATTTAAATTCGTCATTGAAAACACAAGAATTGAACATATTTTCTGTTGAAACTCAATGATTTGAATCGAAATTTTAACGAAAAATCGTCACTTTTTCTCGCCATTGCTTTTGAAAATATCCCATCGTTTTTTTGGTGACTTAAGTAGGTAGGTACTGTTGGGTAATACCTACTTCTGTTCATCTCATTTAAGAAGTACATCACTATCGTGACGTAACATCCCTCGAGGTGGTATGAACTATGAAGTACATATTGTACATAGGTAATATATACGAGTAGGTATCTTACCGTGAACTAGTAATTTGAAAAAACCACTGTTTTTGAGCTGTTCTCACCATGCAACATTAGATTTCATTTCTATGAAAATTTATACACTCGATTTTTAAAATATTTTCCTAACTGCCACGCGCACAATGATATGATATTTACGACTACTGGATGAAGTTAAATGACCATCCTCTCTCGTTCTTGTCTCTGATTCACCAAAATATTATCGTAGTTATATTTCCCTTTATTTTTCATATATATATATTTAAAGTTACCATCACGTAAATACTTGTTTTAATTAATTTTTTTAGATAGTGACTGACGACGTCACAGAGTGGACTCTTGATTAAAAATCAAAGTAATGACAAACATCCTTTTCCGCTGCAAATTTTTTCATCTATCGAGTTGAGCTGTTGATAACTCCAGTCACGGTTATATATTTTTTTTTTTTTTTAAACTTTTCATAAACAAAAAAATAATGCGGTTCATAAACGACTGACGTGTTTTATTAATTTTTTATTTCTATATTGAAGCAGATACCTAAATTATTTCAAGGATGATTTTTTTGTGAAAATTTGAATAATTTTAACAGTTTTTACAGTAAGATGTCTGAGAACTTCCGTCAGTTGGGAATCCCTCATCGGCTCATCTCTCTATCAGATGGCAAAAAATATTTCTAGGAAAAAAAATGCAATGAAAAATTAAGCTACCTTTATAAAGACAGTAAGCTGGCAATAGACAATTTCTACAGAAAAGTTACATGTACTGTCCATGGAATTTTTCCATATCAAAAAGTGAATAATCATCAGAATTTTTAAGAAATATGCTCGGTATGAACTTTACAAGTTGAAAGGTTCAAAAGTTGTATAAAATCGAGTTTGAAAAAATTCTACGTTTTTTTTTGTAGAAATTGTCTATTGCCAGCTTACTGCCACTTGAAAGGAAGCTTTACAAAAATTTTATTTAAGACCGTCGCAAACGCCTGCAAATATGCATAAAAATAGCTTCTTATATTCTTCTATATCTATAGACATTATGATTTTCGCATTTTTAATTTCAGATTTTAGTTGTTGATTATAATCAACAAGTACTGCGCCTCGAGCGGCTCCATCCGTTACAACTTCTACATGAGTTTCGAGAGATGTCTTCACAAGTTTATCTCCCTTCAACATAA
Organism: Planococcus citri; assembly: GCF_950023065.1. Taxonomy (NCBI): domain Eukaryota; kingdom Metazoa; phylum Arthropoda; class Insecta; order Hemiptera; family Pseudococcidae; genus Planococcus; species Planococcus citri. Next base: position 35,955,465 of record NC_088680.1, read on the forward strand.
CAGCAGCAATGAAAGCGTCGACTGGGGTATACCTCGGTAGATTCAAAGCGACTGACTCGATCCCGTCGAGGAATTGTATTACTTTTGAGTCGTGGCCTTTAAATGCGTCTTTTCGCCATTCCTGCGTAGTAAATTATGATTTCATTTATAGTGTAATAAATAATTTCAATAATATTGAAATAAAGTATTAGTTATGTGATCATAATGTAGGTAGGTATCAAAATCTTACTATAGTGAAACCAGAATTCACTCCAGTTTCCCATGGAAATAACGTCAATTTCGAGCTAGTGGTAGAATTTAGCAGAATATAGCTCGCCTCCGGATCAGCTTCGAAATTGAACTCGATACCGGGTGCGATATTTCCTACTCCTGCGATACTCGATCCCATCACATACACATGCTTAATTCGGTCCATGAATCCCTCATCAGCTGAAGCAGCCAGAGCAACGTTGGTCATCGGGCCAACTATGAGGATATTGATTTCACCTGCGTGTGTTTTGGATAATTCTATCAATGCTAGACTTGCGGGATTCGAACGATCGACTTCGCCGAGAATTTTATCTTCAAACTTGTAGTCGCCGAAGCCATCTTCTCCGAATCCGAAGCTTGAAAGAACGCCTTTTTTTCGTAATATTGATCTGCTTGCACCGGCATATATAGGTATCTAGGCATGTGGCCGTGAGGAGATAATCAAAATGATAAGTTTAATGGAACAGTGAAGACGAGTGATATGTACTTATTTTAAACAACTGTATTATAATTCAAGAAAAATAAGTCCTGGTTCGAGATTGGAAGTAATCACCAACACTTGAGTACGTGCTCCTCTACCTCAACCCTTGCCCTATGTCTCATAAAGTTTCGAAATTTCCATCTTGGGATAAATTTGGATGGTCTTGAAGATAATCTATCAAGGAAAGTAGGTATCGCTGATGATAGATAATTTTTTGAACCAGATAGAGATAAATCGAAAAAGCGCACAAAAACACTCACCAGCATTCGGATGCTTATGGCTTTTTTTGAAAAAAATTTTGAAAATCTTTGAGACAAAAATGCGAAAAAAATCAAAATTTTACCACATTGTCCTAGAAATTTGAAATTATGGTGTATATGTGTACATACTTCTCAAGTTTTCAACCCTCTTTCTCGAATCGATTATAAATTATTTTAAACCCTTTTGAGCAGCTCTGGAGCCTTTAGCAGTTGAAATTTCCATACAATTTTACTCAAAGAAGTTGAAAAGTTGACTCTATACCCTAATTTTAACATGCTGAGTCGATGGGAGGTGGCAAAATAATGCCTGGAGACTCCATAACGACTTTAATGTAAGCTGTTCTGGAGCCTACAGTTATATTTTGCAAATTCCAAATTTTCAAAAAAGAGTCATGAAAACAGTAGGTACATAGCTACCTACTCGTATGAATTCACCTTAAAAATTTTTCAATTCTCCCCTCCTCATTTTTTTAAGACTCACAAAAGAAAAATTTACCTTCGCAGATTTTCGCTTTTATTCCTTTTCATGTCACTATAAAATTGGAATGAAACTGGATTAGATGACGTAGCAGTTTTCGATTTTAGAGAAATTTTGTTTTGAAATTTCGGGATCGAGAAAAAAATGGTAATGTACATAACTATTAGGAAATTTTTTACAAACAACCAAATTTTAATGTTTCCAAATTTGAGAAAAATTCCATTTTGGATTAATAGTAAATTTTCTTGAAGAGCAAATGTTTAAAAATTTTGGGTTGAAATTTCATATTTTGGAATTTGGAAGAAAATTGGGATGAAGAATCTCATTTCAATATAAAAATTGAGAAAATTCCCAAATTTTAAAAGTTAAATCACAAAAATACCTTATAAAAACGATCAGAATTGGAAAATTAATTTTTCCCACAAACCTAGTAAGTGCGTAACTCGAAAATGAAAATTTTTTCTATTTATACAATTTTGATGCTGCGTATAGAGTAAGTTTTTATGGTCCAAGCACAAGTCCAAAAATTCATAATTAAATTGAAAGCTCTCTCGACTTTAGATCGAGTTTCATTCAAATTTCCGAAGTATGGCGGGCTCAGCATGTTGAAATTAGGGTATTTAGTAAACATTGACATTTTAACTTCATTGAGTAAAATTTTGCAAAAATTTCAACTTTCAAAGATCTTATTGGAGACCTCAGAACTGCTCAAAATGATTCGAAATCGTTTTCAATCAATTGAGAGGGAGGGGGGGGGGACAAGCTTTGTCCAGTATAGCAAATTTTCTGTTATTTTAGATATTTCCCTTGTGAGAAAAACCCCGAGTCAGCTGCTTCTTGCATTTTCTAAAATTCTCCAAGAATTAAAAAATTAATTTCGACAAAATTCCTATGATTACAGTTGGTGGATTGTAAAAGTTCTCATGGAAATAAATTCTGGGATAATTTAGCTTTCAATTTCGGATTAATATTTTTTAATTCCCATTTCAAGTAGCGTTTGCCCCTTCAGATTTCAAGATCGGCAAAATTTGCAACCTGCAAGCTTATTTAGTGGTAGCCTAATTGATTAGGTGCAAATTTTTAGTTTTGTCATTCGTCCGTGCAAAATGATAGTAAGACATCTTTTTGAATCGATAATTTGTTCAACATTTTGGTGTGGAGAAAAACTCAAATTGTGAGCCTGCGATGGACAATATTTCTTCCCAATTTCCTTAAGTACCTAGACCTACTAAGAATGAACAATTTTCTCCTCTTGAGAAAGTTGAACTCGTAACCTAAGGGTATTTTTCATTATTTTCTGATAATTGTGAAAAAAAAACAAATATTGATTTATTTTCTTCTCTTTAGAAAGGTGCGAGGTCAATTGAATACGTAAATGCAAAAATTTCGAACCAGGTCTCACCTCACTCTTGAATGATATTTACTCTGATATCTTACGTCAGGTCGATTGGCTATTGTCAATGTTTTCCTCACGTTGGTCTCTACTTGTTTTACGTCTATATTTCCATAAGAACAGGTAATCGCGAGTATTTCAAAGGAGCATTGATTCAATTGCTTTTGCTCTTCTAGGAATAACAAGATAGCTACAGCATCATCAGATCCAGCATCCGTGTCGATTATGAGTTTTTCTTTACACCTGGCGTACAGTGTGAAAAAAAATGATAAACTTGAGTTAAGAATATGTTTTTTTCACTGTAAACATCTAATTTGCAACTTTTACTACAGACTGTTATATGAACTGTAACTCAACTTGTAAGATGATAATATTATTACGAGTACATACTTTGGTTTATCAGCAGAACTAGGTGCCCCATTTGCAACGATTAAAATCTCGCAGATAACCAGTATGAACGCTTGATACGTAAATTTTGATTTTTTGAACATCTTCGCTGAAGTACAGAATTGAAAATGAATACTTGGTGCTATACTTTGCTACAATGTATCTACCACTTGGAATGGGGTTTTCATATTTTGCACGCGTATGAACGTCTATTTTCACAGCTTGTGCGCGCCAATATTACTCATCAATCGTAAATCATGATTCGTGATGCGGTGACGTAACTTAATGATTACGATTTTCAAATTTTGTTTGCTCTAGCAGTAATATTTCTGTTGAATTTTTATGCCTACTGTATAATATCGATGATGTGTTTCTTTTTGATTCGATCACAAGTACTCGCTTGAAGAAAAATCGTAACTTATGGAATTGACTGGGAAAAAACGAAATGAGCCCAAAAATGCACGCTAACCAGAATTTTAGGTGCTGAATTCGATTTTATGGTTTTTGATGGATACGAATTTTAAAGATTTTTTTCACCCTTTTTTTCTGCGTAAAATTGAAACCAAATTGGGGTACAAAACTATCCTTTCTACGGTGTTGGAACTCGCAAAATTTGATTTCATTTTCGACTCATCTCAGTGCACAGTGCACACTGCACACCACGACGACGGATGGCTACAGCTACGACTTTGTTTTACTCTTTTACTAATTTCAAAAAATTAAAATAATCTTCACAATTCAAATTAACTTTAATCGGTTTATCATCAGTTTAACTGCTTGAAGTAATTAGTATCTAAAATATATTATCTACTTGCAGATAATAAAGCTCAAATCGAAACAACTGCTTAAAATAATTCGTACAGGTATTTCTAAAATTATCAGAAATTGAAGTAAATCATCTACTTATACTCGTATCTACAGATGATAAAGCTTAAAACAGAGAAATTATCCTAAATAAGTATGATATAGTATGTACAATATACTTAGGACTAGACACAAAACTTAAGGAATATTACGGCTTCTTTTACTTGTAGAGTACATACTCGTATTACGCCTAAGTAAGTGGTCGGCGACGGCAAGGGTGCACACATGCACAGTGCAAAGTACTTGCTACTCACACTATGAGTACTGCGTACGTGTTTGTGTACGCGTAACCAAATTTTTCCATACTTCGAGTGTAGGTATAACCTTGTTTGCGGATTTCGCGCATACATAACCACGTGCTGGTGTTAGCCTCAACTGTGAGTGCGACTGCGAATCTGAAACTGCGATACCACTAATTTTCCGCCAAATTTCCGCCCTAGATAAATACCTATACCGAACCTAGGTCACATAAAGCGCTAGTGTCGGCCTCTGAATTAAACAAACAATACGAATGTAAACCTTTTATATCACGCCAACTGAACCAAAGCTTGAAAATGGCAGGCATGAAGTCGCGTCTCCCTCCCCCCTCCAATTTCAAGTAAAATCAAGTAAAATTGAACTGATGAAGGATTATTTGAAACTGACGTTGCGACCTATCGAAATGTGTTAAAATTTAATGAGAATGTTCGATAGTTCGGTTAAAATATTTTTCGAGCAAGTTTGAAAAATTTCAAGCTCAAAACCTGGATATGATTTGGGGAAATTTTTGAAGAAGTACATATTATGCGACCTGTCAAAATGAATTGAAATTTCACGTGAAATTCAGTTATTAAGAATTTTGAAGAAATTTGGGCTCAAAATTGGATCACGATTTTGAGCTTAAAATTATTTAAATTTGCTCAACAAGATTTTTTCCGAAATATTTGAATTTTTCGCGAAATTTTAACCCATTTTCATAGGTTACCCACTTTAGAAAAATTCCGAAAAATCGTGATCCAATTTTGGAGTAAAATTAAAACACTTTAAAATTGCTCAAAAAACATTTTCTCAAAAATATTTTAATTTTCCGCGAAATTTCAACTCATTTTCTTAAGTTGGAAGGTCACTGAGGTACCTATTTGAGATTGTGCGTCGACCTAAGCTATTACCACCGAAATCCAAGACCGCTTTTAAGGGTCTACTTAGCGATTGAGAATTTTCAAATTGCTTATTTTTGGGTAAATGATTCGGGTTTTGAAAATTTTTTTTCATCTCAAAATTTCCACGCTAATTAAGCCAAAACATGAGAAGGTATAATTTCTGAAACTGGGGAAATATTTTGGAATTCAATGGTGCCAATTTTTTAGTCATTATTGCCAATTTCAAAAAATCGAGAAAATTAGCCAAAAACTTACGTAGCTTTGTTTGGTTTTTTGAATTTGGCAATAGACATTAGAAAATTGGTATCACTGCGCTTCAAAATGTTTCCACAGTTTCAGAAAAAAGATATCTTTCCATATGCGAGATATTCTAGAGGAAAAAACTTTACCGAAAAATCAGTCGCTCCGTAGAACCTAAAAGTAGGTAGGTAGCCTCCTATTTGAGATTCTGCGTCGACAAACGTTATTGCGGTAGGAAATTTGTAAAGCTTATTTATGGGCACTTAAATAAATTTGTGTTTTGAAAATTTTTACTTCTTGAATTTTTCGCATTAGTTAAGCCAAAACATGGAAAGATATCATTTCTGAAACTGGGGAAATATTTTGGAACGTAGCAGTGCCAATTTTTTGGTCATTTTTGCCAATTCAAAAAAATCGAGAAAATTAGCCAAAAAGTTCCCGAATTTTTAAAATTTGGCAATAATCATTAGAAAATGAGCATCACTGCGTTTCAAAATATTTCCGCAGTTTCAGAAATTATCTATATCTTTCCATGTTTTAGCATAATTAATGAGAAATATTCAAGCAATAAAAATTTTCAAAACACGGATTTACCCAGAAATAAGCGATTTGTAAATTTCCAAACGTTCAGTAACCTAGTCGATGTAGAATCTGAAATACGTAATCTTTTGGGACTGAGTCATTTTTCCCTAAAGAAGTTGGTAGGGCCAGAGCGAAAAAGTCACGATTTTTTCAAAAATGGCTCTTCTTTGAGGACTCATATCTCCCCTCCAGGGGTACCTTCGGAGCCAGAATTTTTCCTGAACGACTATCGACTTAGAATGATGGCCTCCGCTGAATTTTGATCAAACTCTTCCAACACCCCCCCCCCCCCGGCAATGCAACCTACGAGTACACCTACATAAATCATAAATACTTTTGTATTTTTCAATAATTCAAAAATACTCTTGGATTGTTTTACCATCCTGTGATGAGTGCGTTTTTCAAGTTATAACAAAATAAGTACTTTGGTGAAAATTAGTAAAAGAAGAAAACCAAAATTTCAATTTTTGTTTCTAATTTATTTTAGTCTAGACATGAATTTTGGTCAGGCGGTGACTGGAAAGGGTGGGGTTGGTTTTAATTTAGATTGATGGTATAGGGAGCGTCTCATTTGATACTGTGGTGAAAAAATTCTGTTTGCTACTTTGAAGATCTTACACCTACTGAGTGTGTGCTTCATTAGGCTAAAATCTTGTGTTTTGGTTGACTTTTTTTTCAGCTTCGACCTCAATTTGTCCAGGTCTTTCCATGGCTATCTCAACTTTAAGTTAAAACAATCTTCAAAATTGGATAAAATCTAAAAAAAACATAGGCTATTAAAATTCGGCTGAAAAAAGACATTTTCTTGTACAATTTTTCAATAGAAAAAATTAACGTGTATCTCAAGAACTACCTGTACCTACGCCTCCAAGAGAAAACCGAAGTGTTTCAAACAGACAGTGCAAACATACGCTACAACTTTAGTTCTCTTCATTTTTGTCGTAGATTGCTTAGTTCTCGTGGAAATCAGGGAAAAGCTTACAAGGGAACCTCTTGAAAGAGCATGGTCTAAAACCCCCAAAACCAAATTTTCAGCTGCCCGACTTCATATCTCGATTTTTAGGGAACGTTTGAAAATTCAAAATTGACTGTTTTTGGTGATTTATGCTTTTTTCAAAAAAGTGCGTACATGATCACTAAAAAGGATCAAAGTAAGTACCAAAACTGATATTAATTCCCCACATCCAAATTTCGCCATTTCCAGCCATTCTGGAGCCTCCAGCGCGATTTTTCAATTTCTCCAGAATTTTTAATTTGCTCCAGAAGGCGCGGATATGAACTTGGGAAGCTAAAAATCGAGTTGTGTGTTAGGCTCGACTTGTTTAACGAGTTAATCCACATTTGAGCCAATTCTGGAGGGGACACCTCAAAAGTGGTTTTTTTACCAGCTTTTTTCATAATAAAAATATCCAAAAGTTAATGGAAGGCTCCAGAAAAGCTCGAAATGACGAAATTCGCTCTTGTGGGGTTAATTAATGACAAAATACAGCAATTCGCACAAATTTCGAAAATTTTCTCGCAAACTAGAAATTTTTGTTTTTTGGATATTTTTATTTTGAAAAAAAGCTGGTCAAAGAACCACTCTTATGGTGTCCCCTCCACAATCGGCTCAAATGTGGATAAATTCGTTAAACAGATCGAGTGTAACACACAACTCGATTTTCAGCTGCCCAACTTCATATTCACGTCTTCTATGGAGCAAATTAAAAATTCTGGGTAAATTAAAAAATCGCGCTGAAGGCTCCAGAATGGCAGGAAATGGCGAAATTCGCCCTCGTGGGGTTAGTTCATGATGAAATATTGCGATTCACGCAAGTTTCGAAAATTTTCTCGCAAACTGGAAATTTTTGATTTTTGGATATTTTTATTTTGTAAAGAAGCTGGTCAAAAAACCATTTTCGAGTTGTCCCCTCCAGAATCGGCTCAAATATAGATAAATCCGATAAACAGGTCGAGCCTAACACACAGCTCGATTTTTAGCTGCTCAAGTTCATATCCGCGCCTTCTGGAGCAAATTAAAAATTCTGGAGAAATTGAAAAATCGCGCTGGAGGATCCAGAATGGCTGGAAATGGCGAAATTTGGATGTGGGGAATTAATATCAGTTTTGGGACTTATTTTGATCATTTTTAGTGATCATGTACGTACTTTTTTGAAAAAAGAATAAATCACCAAAAACAATCAATTTTGAATTTTCAAACGTTCCCTAAAAATCGAGATATGAAGTCGGGCAGCTGAAAATTTGGTTTTGGGGGTTTTAGACCATGCTCTTTCAAAAAATCGCGGTCCCGTTCAAATCGGAGGCGGGCACCTTAAGAGGTTCTCTTGTTAGCTCCATTTTTCGAGTAGCAAAGCGTTTATCAGCTTTGATTGAAGGCTTTGGTGAAAATGAGTCTCCAACATCCTTACATGTTGGAAAAAATTCCATTGGTTGCTGTCAAAGATGGAAATTTTCAATTGAAATTACAATTTCACTCCTTTCGGAAGAGTTGGGGGGTAAGATGGCGATCTAAAAATGTCATCTCGGAGGTTATTAACCACCACACAGCTTTCAGCAGCTGTTTACAAATATCGAAATCCGAGGATAGAGCCAAATCACCTATTGTACCCGGCTATGCTCTTTGCTGCCGGCAAAAACGTCCGCGCAATTGCTTTTCTAGCTTGATTTTTCGACTGGGTGTGTAACTGTGTACTGTGTCGTGTATTTGCCTGTTGGACTTATATTACGATTAGAAAGAGTCTTCAAGAAACCATTATACTGATGTGATTGTTGATATTGATAATTGATACGTAAATAAAACGTTACAGGCGCCCAACGACGCCTATGTCTAATTTAGCCAGCTGATACGCGGACACGCGAACACAATTGACATTTGGTAAAGACAATGCAAAGTGCCACGTCATGTCATGGCTCGCGACACTTTGTTGTGGCGCGAGCGAACTCACTTGAGACGCGACAACGATGACAGTAACCGCAACCGCGATCGCAGGTCGCTCTATGTGGTTGAATGGTGGATCAGATTGAAAATTAATAGCTTTCAAAAATTACAATCGTAGGTCGAGGTACAGATTACGTACCTAGGCGACTTCTATGTACCATTGTACTCGTAGGTAATTAAAAGGTAGAGGCACTAGGTAGTAGGTCTAGGTACCTGTGCTTTTTGTCTATGCTGGTCGCTCTTTGTGAACGCGACGCTCGCTGGTGCGAACAAAAAGCGCGATTACGTTTAAATTTGACGCAAAGTGTCCTTACATGTACACTGTATCGGTTTCGGTATCATATCGTATCGTGGGCTATATGCTATACATGCTAAATACTTGTACACGCCGAGTGCGCGGACTGTCTAATTGAAGTGCCGAACTTTAGAGATACGCGAATATTGTATATCTACGACACTATTTATTACTGACGTACGCGTACATATAATAAGTATATTATTGTACATGTATAAATTTAGCGACCGAGAACCTAACTAACTACCGTCCTAAGTACATCTACACGTACTTGTAATTAGTTATCAATGTGCGATGCAACGTTACGCTATGACGACGACGTCGAAAACACCTTTGTAATATTCGGCGAGTCCGCGTACCGTACTCGAATTACTCTGCGCCGCGCCGCTGACGCCGTTATTGCTTGTCAATCGTTATGCTACACTTGTTAGCCACATTACCATTAGTCAGCTAGTACGGACTACGAACTGGTTGCGATTTGATGGTCATCGTCGTGGCTATTCTTGTTCTAGCTCTGTTTGCCTGCCTGTCTGGCTATCTAGTGTCTATCTAATCTGCGTATGCGTGTTGCTCTTGCTGTGTACTCGTACATTATGTAGTCCACCCTACTTTCCGCGTCGCGTCGTCGTGTGTTTTTGCGTTTTAATTAACAACTCTCGATGAATAATTCGAGTGTATGCTACAGATTTACCCGAGTCCAAAACGTTACACCCACATCTGTGATAAACCATTTTACTGGAGCTGCTCATCTCCGTACACGTCGCATGTCGCGGTATTCGTTCTCGAATCCAAGAAATATACAAATATTCGTAGTTTTTGATTAGTTTTTATCGTTACTCGCAATCGGTGGTTTTTTTTTCCTTGTTTCTTTCGTATGTACATGAATCGTGTGACCGTGAGTGATAGCGAAGAGTAGTTGTGGGGCGGTGACGACCGACGCCGGCCGTAGAAACAACAGAAATTGCGACAACAAATACCGACTGAGACACCGACGTCTGCGACGATATGAATTACGTCACTCGAGATCCGACCACAGCATCCACAGCTGACAACTCGAACTCGGTAAGAACTATTTTTCAACTTTTTGATACATAGAAAGACTGTAAAAAGGCTTCATGGGGCGTGTCAGAATGGTTTAAGATTTCATTTTGAGCTGTGTTGAATAATTTTGAGTCTAAAATTGAGGGGGAAAAACTGTATGTGACCTGTCAAAAATGGGTTAAAATTTTGGCAGAAAATCGAAAACGTCTATGAATATTTTTTTGAGCAGTTTGGAAAGCGATGGAAACCTTTTTGAACCGATCCAGCATATACATCACGAGCCAAAATTTCAGATGCAGGGGCATTTTTTGATTTTGAATGAATTTTTGAAAATTGAATTTGGCTCAAAAATAAGGAAAAATTGAAACACCGAATTGACAGAAAAGCTGGAATTTGGCGTGTGCCTCCTTTTTCGATCCTCTGATTCGATTGGAAACGATTTTGTACCATTTTGAGCAGTTATAGAGCCTCCAGAAGGGTCTTGAACGTTGTAATTTACTTTAAAATTTACCCATTGGAGTCGAAAAGCTTGAATTTACTTCAAACCCTAATTTCAACATACTCAGCGGTTGGATAATCTACAGTACCGATTTCTGATTGATTGCAGCGTCCTCCTTGTTTTCTTATCATTTTCAGCTTTGTTTTTAGGCAGAGGAAGTAAGCCATATGATTAAAATATTTCGACGAATTATTATTTCATTAACTATAAAAAGAAATGTGTCATTGTTTCTCTTATTCATTATTTTCACGAAAAAAAAATAATAGAATTGAAAAGTAATGGTAGCCCGCAAATTGATCACGCATCCGGTGCTGTTGGCAAAAAGTGCTCTGGAAACAATTTTTTTTTGTTTATTCTTTTTATTGCTGATACTGTCTTAACACATCTAAAGGATAAGATTTGACATTAATACGAGAGTAATGAAGATAAAATTTTGTTAAATTTTTTGCTGCATTAAAAATTTAGTCGGCTCTTTTCGCAGAGATGAATCTAAAGTGTCAGCAATGACCACTAGCCTCTCAATTTTCGAAGTGACTCAGACCCAGAAATTTTGAGAAGGAAGGGTAGGGGAATATGGTACTCGAAGACCATGGATCAACCTTGATCGGGAAGTTACAGGGCATTAATAGCGCTATAATGAAGCATTTTTCACGAAAAACATTATTTTTTACGGCAATCCTCCTCCTCAAATGTGGTTCGCGTGAAGGAGCCAGGAGAAGGGATCCAACTGTAAATCCAATTCCATATTCGTATTAAGGGGGTTCGATTCATACACGTATGATAACGACATCCATATTGTCAATCTTCCTGTGACCCGAAATTGTGGGAAAGGGGAGTGTCCACTGTCCAGTGGCCTGTCAGATGGTTTAAAATTTCAACAGAACATCAAAACTTTCTATAAATATATTTATTGAGCTGTTTTGAAGAATTTTTAGCCCAAAATTGGGTAAAGATTTTCAGAATTTGAAAAAAAATGCTTCACGCGATCTATCAAAATGGGTTAAAATTCTAACAAAAAAAATCAAAAATTTTTATGAATATTTTTTCGAGCAGTTTCAAAGAATATTGAGCCTTGATGGGTTAAAATTTCTCAAGATATTTACATATTCGACGAAAACATTTTTTGAGCGTTTTTGAAAAATGTTGAGCAAAAAATTTGGTCATGATTTTTGAAATTTTTGAAAAAAGTGTTAAGCCACTGATCAATAAGGGTGAACATTTTATTTCCCTAAAAACTTTTTTAAAGCAGTTTTAAAGAATTTTGAGTGTAAAATTAGTACATGATTTTTGGGATTTTTGAAAATATTGTCATGCATAACTTATCAAAAAATATCAAAATTTTGACAGAAAATCGAAAATTTCTTTGAAAACTTTTTTGGAGCAGTTTAAAAAAAATTTTAGATGAAATTGATGGTCTTAATTTATGCTTTTTGAGCAGTTTTAAAGAATATTGAGTCATTGTGATGCGTTATATTTCGACGAAAACGTTTTTTGAGCGTTTTAAAAAAATGTTGAGCGGAAAATTTGGTCATGATTTCTAAGATTTTCCGAAGAATTTTGAGTCTGAAATTAGGACATGATTTTTTGGATTTTTGAAAATAGTGTCATGTACAACTTATCAAAAAATATCAAAATTTTGACAGAAAATCGAAAATTTCCTTGGAAACTTTTTTGGAGCAGTTTAAAAAATTTTTTAGGTTAAAATTGACAGTCTTAATTTGTGGTGCGCCATGCCGTCTATCAAGATGGGTTAAAAATTCTTAAGAAATTCCAACGTTCCAACGAAAATGCTTTTTGAGCAGCTTTAAAGAATATTGAGTCATGGAGATGTACGTATTTCGACGAAAACGTTTTTTTGGGCGTTTTAAAAAAATTTTGAGTGAAAAATTTGGTCATGATTTTTAAGATTTTCTGAAGAATTTTGAGTCTGAAATTAGGACATGATTTTTTATATTTTTGAAAATTATTTCATGCACAACTCATCAAAAAAGATCATAATTTTGTCAGAAAATTAAAAATTTCTTTTAAAAAAATTTTTTAGCTCAAAATTGATGGTTTTAATTTGTGGTATTTCTGAAAGAGCGTCATACCACCTATCAAGATGGATTAAAAATTCTTATAAAATTCAAAAATTTCATCGAAAATGCTTTTTGAGCATTTTTGACGAATTTTGAGCTCAAGATTGGGTCATGATTTTCGGTATTTTCGAAGAATGTTCAGAAAAAAATCAAAACTTTCTATTGAGCACAAAATTGATGAATTTTAAACCCTGAACTTTAAGTAAATTTTCCAAATAGGTACTGAAGATAACTTCATGTTCTCTTGAAAATGTAACACACTTTAATAAATCACCTGGCCCAATTTTGTACACAAAATGCTTCAATAGCATAATACTTTTTTAAAAAACATCGATACATGGCCAGTCGCACATATACCTATTATCTACCAGTACCTCGGCGATATGTTCTACACACATACTGTAGTGTTTATGTGCTATGAAGTGTGATTTTACTCACACTGATTCATCTGCATATCTTTGTGTTTGGCTCAACACTCGCGACCCGAGTGCTGCGATAATTGGTGGTGCGATGATCGAGTATACGAATAGATAACTGCAAAATTTATATTCAATTGGTTGATATTTGACTATACTTAAATAACGCACCTGATATCTGTTTTGAACATACATTGTAGGTAAGTTAGTCAAGTCAAGTACTTTTGATAGCGCGAGATAACGCCAAGAGTGACGTGCTGCGGGTATAGTTATAACATTTTTTAAAAAATTGATAAGATTGCAAGTGTCAAAAAGGTAAGGGTTCACGCGTCGTCGTCGAAGTTTATCGCAAACGGCGCTGTAATGTACAATTTTCTCGCCTGTGTATATTGAAATTTTTAAATCCGCCACGCGTCAGTTGGAAGTGCTTAAATCATAATTCATAGGCTATATCTTAATATAGTTCCAATATCAACCACTAATACCTTTATCAATCTACTCATACTGCTACAAATACTTATCTCTGTTAATCGATATTCGCATTAGGCTAATTAATTTCACACATATCGAATACTTATACTATGTACCTATAACTAGGTAATTAACAGAGCTCTATTGTTATGTTGTTAACAGTCAGTGGAACCAGGCAGAGCCCAAAGTAATGGCAAGTGCGATGCTCCAGACTCAGACAAACAAGCGTACTTTAATGAAAATAAAGTTTTAATACCTGAAGCGGTAAGTTGAGCTCGACTCGAGCGCACTTTTTACCATTCACAACAGCTGAATGAGTCATTGCGAAATGGACATACCATGCAAGAGAAGCATTGTGTTTTGGAAGACAAATGGCCAGGAAAGACAAGATTTTCAAAGACTGCACCATTCAGCAGAACAAAAACTGCAAAAAATCATCAAAGATCAACTTCAACTGTTGAAAATTGGGTGATGGGGGGGGGGTTCTTTGAAGTCCTCTTTCGATCTATCGGAGTTTGGGGTGTATGGTACATCCGAACATAACAATCATTGTTAACGGGTTCGCACGTGTTGAAAAGTGCACTTATCCGAATCTCCGATTTCTAAATTTATTTAAACAGGGGTTCTCAAGAAATGTTTGCCGACACATTGTATGTATGTATACTGAACTCGTAGGTCTTATACCGTATAGGAAAACGTAAATTGAAATGCAATATAAATGAACATTTTGATCAATTTATTTTACCTTCTCAAGTAGCTACTTGTGAGTATAAAATATCATCACGTAACAAGTAATAAGTAATTTTACAAAATATCAGTCAAGACTTTTAGTGGATCGGAAAAAAGCATATCTTGGATTTTGACGAAAATTGGAAGGGGAAGTTTACTTCAAGTACGGAGACTACCCGGAGAAATTTTGAGCTCCCAGCTGTTCAGGGAGCTGAGTTAAGGGTCCTGAAAGTGAGTCATTTTTGAAAAAATCATGTTTTTTGCCACTTTTGGGTGGTACTTAATACCTATACCTATAACCTGTATAACTCGTGCAATACCTCGGTTACCCCCCCCCTCCTCCCTCACCAGTTATGATTTGAATTTCTGAACCGTGCAATCCAAGACCTCTTTTAGCTCTCTACCAAGCATTTGAAGGGTTTAATTCCAAGTCGGCCTAAGTCCATTTTTTCCGTTTCGAGAAAAACACAAATAAGTGTTTTTCTCGCCCTTCCGCTTCAATAATAAATGATGTGATTATATGGTTGTGAAGCTTGATCTTTCTGCTTTAAAGTACCGTATTGGTATTTTTTAAATTTTGCGTATTTTCAGCTCCAGAGCGCGTCAAACAGTCAGAAAAAGTGGACTTAGGCCCATTTGGAATTATCTGATGTTAAAAATTTCGAAAAAGAGCTGAAAAACGCGTTTTTTCAAAAAAAAATTCACGAATCATTAATTTAATACATTTCTGAAACAATTTCATTCGAAGCACCTTCAAATTTCGTCTCTCGAAAATCGTTGAAAAACTTGAAAAAAAACCGGCACAACCGCACTTGTATACAAATACTCTTAAAAAATGTATGATTTAGGCCACTTTGGAATAATCAGCTGTTTTTTTGAGCCGGCAAAACAGCGCTCCTGAGCGAAAAAAGTAACGCCAGGTGATGGGACAAGGTGATAAAGGTGTTAACCGACCTGTACCACCAGATGGCGCTGCTAACTCAAAAATGATAAAAATGGACTTAGGCCGACTTGGAATTAAACCCTTCATTTAATGATCGATAGATCACGGAAATTACAATTCCTTATCAACATTGAAGCACATTTCCACCATTAAAAATTCTTTTTATGAAAAACCAACGTGTGGATTCGTGTTCAGCTGATCAAGTGATCAAAATTCCCCGATTATCACACGCTTCGCGTGATCAACTCGATCAAATAGTGAACATTCATATTTTTCTACTTAATCGTTTTATATGGATGTAAAAAAAAATTCAAGCACAAGACGTGAATTTTGAAAAATTGATCGAGATCATGGTGAAAAATGGTATTTTGACCTGCTGAACGCGAATTCAGCGTTAGCTTTTTATGGAATTTTTAAGGGTGGAAAAGTGCTTTATTGATTTCGCGATCCATCAATCTTTAAACGCTTTTTATAGAGGTAAAAGTGGTATTGAATTTTGAATTCCATGGGTCAAGGGGGTTAAGAAACTCAAATCGCAACTTTTGAGGAGGTGACCTTTGGATTGCTCTGGTTATACTGCTCAGAGTTGGCAAAAAAAAACAGATCCCCCCCCCCGAAAATGACCTTACTTTGAGAACCCTTGGCTCAGAACCTTGAACAGCTAAGGAGTTCAACATTTTTCAGGGTAATGGGTCTCTCACTCAAATTAAACTTCCCTACCAATTTTCGTCAAAATCCAGGATTCTTTTCGCTCCACTTTAATGTATGTACCTCTACCTACCTATATACCCACTAGTTCAACAACCATGGTACCTATACTAGTCGTAACGAATTACTTAGAATTAGAATAATTTTTTTTTAAAAACACCAATTTCGAACATAAGCGAAGGAACGTAGTTATAGGTACTTAAAACAGCGATAACAGTGACTATAAAGAATATTACCAAACAACTGCATTTTCAATTATAAGTACATATACCTAGAAACCAAAATAAAAATGAGGTACATAGTTAAGTACCTAATAATTTACAACTTTACAATGTTCTTTTTGTTGTTGATGTAAGCCTTTCCTTTCCTACTTGCTTCAACTATTTTCCAAGTATTTCAAACGTATAGAGCAAGTTTAGGAATCTCTGATTAACCCTGCGAGTTTTTCATATCAGGGATTCGGATACACTTTTTTAAAAAAATAATAGTTATAGAAATCGGAGATTCGGATGTTTGGTTCCAAGTGTGGATTTCAGTGTCGAGAAGTTCCCTAATGATTTATTGTGCTCCTACCTAAAGATATGTTTGATTTTTCAGACAGAAGGCTTCAGTTTTCGAAAACTATGGGCTTTCACGGGACCGGGTTTTCTGATGAGCATCGCGTATCTAGATCCGGGCAATATAGAATCGGATTTACAGTCTGGAACCACGGCTATGTACAAGGTAGACTATAATTTTTAGATATACCATTCCTACGTACTCACAGTAGCTTTGTTTCAACGTCGCCTTAATTTTTTTTTACGATTTTATGCCATCGTCGAATCATTGCGTTGATTGCTTTCAGCTCTTATGGGTATTGATGAGTGCGACCATACTGGGCTTGGTCATGCAAAGATTAGCCGCTCGTTTGGGTGTCGTTACAGGACTACATTTGGCTGAAATGTGCTACAGGCAGTATAACAGAATACCACGAATTTTCGTATGGTTGATGATGGAAATCGCCATCATTGGTTCCGATATGCAAGAAGTCATCGGAACTGCCATAGCCTTGTTCCTTTTATCCAATAAAGCGTTAGTATAGCTATTTCACTTGGTCCTAAAAGGGACTAGAGAGATCCCAAGTGGCAGAAAAATGTTTTGAACCTTACAAAACTGATTCGTTGTACTTTCAGAATACCGCTCTGGGCCGGAGTTGTAATCACTGTGTTTGATACTTTCACATTTTTATTATTGGACAAGTATGGATTGAGGAAGTTGGAATTTTTCTTCGCTTTTTTGATCGGGGTGATGGGATTATCATTTGGTTACGAGGTGAGCGTTACAACAATCTAAAATAATAATGAGTGTAGATGTATAGGGTAGATTAGATATACCTGTACGTACCTACCTAATGAAAATTTAGCCCAGATATTTGCTACATTGTCACTACACACATTCGACTTATTTTGTGAACAGTTTGCTGTTGTTGGACCAAAAGCCACAGATGTGTTGACAGGTATGGTGATACCTTGGTGCTCTGGATGCAATAGCTCAGCGTTTTTGCAAGCAGTCGGTATAATCGGCGCGGTCATTATGCCACATAATTTATACCTTCATTCTGGTTTAGTCAAAGTACGTATTACGTTGGTGTGGTCTTACATGAACACTTATTTATTTAGGTATGTGAAAATACTCTCACAATAAGTAATTTATATGCATAAGGGAGGGTTGCGGTAAAAAATGTTGGAGGATTTTGCACAAATATGTACCTACCACTCAATACCTCTTGGCAATTCAACTTTTCGTTAACTTTCTAATAGACATTATTTTTGCTCGTTACGCGGGCAATTTTTTTTTACAGTCCAGAGCAATCGATCGAACAAAAAAAGACAAAATATCAGAAGCAAATTTTTATTTCTTCATCGAATCGAGCTTCGCGTTATTGATATCGTTTTGTATAAATGTCGCTGTCGTGTCAGTTTTCGCTCACGGCTTATTCATGAAAACAAATCGAGATGTGGTAAGTTGAATAGACACACGACACACCGATGATTTGTCGTCACGTGGCTGATTCGTGCAAAGGGTATCAACGTTTAAAACTCCGATTGTTTCTTATTTTTGCCAACAGCTACAAATGTGCCAATCTACTAGCATCGATCATCAAGTATTCCCGGTTAGTATTCGCTTTTACCTAATCTGGTAAGTTGGTACCTACCTGGGTAAATCAATACACAGATTCCTAAATCTATAAGTACCTATGTAAATGCTTGATTGTATTGTGGGCTCCCCTCGGTTTTTAAAAATCATTTTTAACTTCGTTTGTACGCAGAGGAATCAAATTACATAGGCTAGGTACCTATAAATGTAATTGAGTACCTATGTTTATTCTGATGGAAAATAATTAGATCTTATCGTCTGATTAATGGCATATTTGCGTAAGGTTTTTTCTGGTTCGACCCCTTTCTCTTCATCTCCGGTGAGAATGTAAAATAGAACACTTAAAAGGTCATTTTTTTTCGTTTTTTGAACCTATTTTTTCAAAAAACTTTCGCTCTTGCCTCGTTCGAGCAGTAATTTTACCTTTATTTTAATGGAACAAATTCATGCATTGTGGACGGTTTTCGGAAAATTATCTCAAATTTCGAATTCTCATGCTTAAGAATCTGGGTTTGCTCCCCCTCCCCCCGCCACCATCACTAATAAAAATATAATCCCCTCCATGATTTTATCCTGAATACGCCACTGAGTCTGATCAGATCCAGACGTTCCCAAAATTCAATAAAATCTGATGCATATCAGCAGGGATTTTTTGTGGTGGAGCGGGGGAGGGACTGTCCCCCTCTCCCGAAGTTCTACAATATCAAAAATTGCCATAAAAACTAAAAAAATGAAAGAATTTGAAAAAAATGAAAAATAAATAAATTTTAGTAACTTTCAAAACATTTTGAATTTTTTTTCAAGTCAGAATTTATCCAAATACCTACAAAATCTGTCACTCAAGGTTGTCTCATTGAAATTTTTGAAATACGGAACATTATTATCTACTTGAAAAGCAAAAAACAGTGATCAAAATTATTTATTCCAAAAAAAATTCAAATTTTTCTGAACAATAGAAAAATAATTTAGGTAGATACTTCGATTTTTTTTTCTCAAAACAGTGACCAGGGGGGGAGGGGTATGAAAATTAGGGACTTGCAGCTTCAATTTAGCATTCACCTCCCCCCTCCCTCAAAGAAAGAAATACAAAAAAAGGCCTGCATATCACATCGAATTGGATATGTCCAGACCTCTGCATCTGAACAGATCTGATCAGACCAGACTAGTCAAAAATCAGCATTTTAGAGCAATTTGGAGGAGAACTTCCTTTTTTTGGTTTTTTATGACAATGACCTTGAAACACCTTCAAAGTTGGTTAAAATTTTGGACTAAGACAAAACAGCTTTGCATAACTTTGCTTTCCATTTGCCATGTACTCAGATCTACCTGTTTATTTAATATTTTTTTCAAAGTAATGTGGACGTGTTATACCTATCGGGTTGGCCATTTGAGGTAATTCATTAGAATTTTCTCATTTTCAGAACAACACCGAGTTGGTGGACGTTGATATTTACAAAGGAGGTGTTTTTCTTGGTTGTCAATTCGGTACTGCTGCCATGTATATTTGGGCCATAGGTATTTTAGCTGCGGGACAAAGCAGTACCATGACTGGATGTTACGCTGGGCAATTTGCCATGGAGGTAATTTTTGTGGGTGTGGGTAAATGTATCTAGGAAGTAAACTCTGAGGTGTAAGTAGAAAGCAGAAAGCATTGGCCGCGAGCTGCGAATGCCGAGTCACGGCAGCTTCTACTCTGGTAATTTTAGACTGATCTTTGCGAAATTATTTTGTTTTTATTTTTTTAGGGATTTCTGAATTTACAATGGAGCCGATGGAAAAGAGTGGCGTTAACGCGATTAGTGGCAATTTTGCCCACGTTTTACATAGCATTTTTCAATAATATCGATGATCTCAGCGGTATGAATGATATTTTAAACGCGATAATGAGTCTTCAACTGCCGTTCGCTGCTTTGCCAGTCGTAGCATTTACTAGCAATCGTCATATAATGGGCGAATTCGTTAATGGACCGTAAGAAAAATCATCGTGCTTAGCTAATTTATAAACCTATACCAACACCTTATCTCTCCGTAAATTCGTGTACTCGGTTGCGTTTTAGCATACATTGTATATACGAGATGAATATTACCTGTCAAAAGGTTACTTCCATCACTTAATGTAGGGAGATTTTGGGCGGGCTTGTCTTTTTTAATTTTTTCAAAATCATTTTCATCAATTTGGATGCTTATTTATAGCCCTCCAAATTAATGACCTTTCTGTATCTAGCCTTCAGAAGGGCCCCATTCCTCATGTTTGACCCCATTTGACCCTTTTAGAGCAGGCAACAGATCGTGAAATGTGAAAATCTTAAAAGAGGGTTGAACATTTATGAGAGAAAATTGACCTAAGAGTGCGATACGCAATCGAGTACAAAATATATCTTTATCTGCTGAATACCTATACTTATCTTATGCACCTAAAATTAATAATATTTTGTTCCTATGCAGCGTCCATTCCATTATCTACCTACTCACTCTTTACTCGCGATTTTTAATACTTTCGCATCGTGGCTTATAAATGTTACAGAGCAAATATCATCGTCGCATTAATGTTATCAGCTGTAGTCATCGTGATTAATATGTACTTTGTTCTACACACGGTACTGCATGAAATTCAAGTTTCAACTATTGTGGTAGCATGCATAATCACTTACACAATATTCTACCTGGCGATGTGTTTGTATCTTCTCATCCATCTTGTGTTTAGTATTACCAATGATAGCAGCCGATATCATAATAATCGAGTAAGAAACATTCGCACACTTTCTAAATACATATCTAGGCAATACGTCATACGCCGTAGGTGTACCTATTAATAATTCGTGGTTCTGGTTCCTGGATGCTGGATTGGCTGGAATCAAAGAACAGGCTCAGGTTTAAATACTCGAACTAAAAATATCGGACACTTTTAAATATTAGGGGAGAGGTTGCGGTGGAAAAAAGTGTTTGGAGGGGAGGATCGGCCAAATTCATTGGAGACCTTAATTTTTGAAGTGAAGCCACTCAGAAAAATTTTTAGACCCGGAGGTAAAACTCAAAGAGGGGAAAGCTTCGAAAAATTGTAGATTTTTCGCTTTAGTCTTAATTTTCAAATGTTCAATTATGGCCATGGCATTGCCAAATCAAATATATCTAGTAGAAATTTTATTTTTTAAAAGAACACACATATCCGTCAACTTTTACATTTGAGTGCAGCAGTGCGAACTGCGAATGTGTTTTGTGCAGTATAATCACATTCCAAATAATTTTTGTTGCAGTTTGTAAAAAAATTCATTGGCACGAAATTTCTTACAGAATACATTCATTCATCAGACAACGTTTGTGCCAGGTACATATGAAAACACGAGACTTAGTACATAGGTACATTACATGTTTAGTAGGTACCTAGTTTGAGAATGCATGTAAATTATGAAATCGGAGCTCACAATCATTTAGTAAGGTGTATACGATTAAAAAGCTTGCATTGCATTTGAATGTGACAAAGAGACACATTATCCCAACTGCCAGAAAAAATTAAATTAAATAAAGCTAAATCGAAAGGGCATGCAAAAATACATCATCGGACAAAATTTCAGTTGCTAAAATGCATTTTTCGATTTTTGGCGAGCTTTTAAAAATTCTTGGGCTGGAAAAGGATAAATATCAGAATTTTACTAAATTGACAATTGAAAAACTGAAATTTACTATTCATCTACTCATACATTTCATATAGTTTTTACCCCCCCCCCCCTTTAAAAGAGGTTTCGAACCGTTTTGGACCTTTCTGGAGACTTCAGTAGATTTTTGAAAGCGTTGAAAATTTCTTACAAATGCAACGAAAAAATTTTGAGATTTAGTTAATGTCTATTTTTTTTCGACATGACGAGACACTTGGAGGTGGTTTCAAGTTGCTTTGGAGTCTCCAACTCCAGTCATATTTTGAAAATTCCAGATATTTCTCCAATGATGAAATCTGTGGAGAAATATCCAATTATTGAAAAATTCACTGCGTCCGTGTGATATGACGAAAAAAGCCGAAGTTCAGTTCATGTTCTCTTTTTGACATATTGAGCCGACTGGAGATGGTTTTAGGACAACGTTTGTAAATTTGAATTTATGAAAAAACTTCTTAGACTCTGTTTAATTCTACTGAACTTTAGCACGTGTAAATATTACGATTGGTTCTTGTTAATGAACTACTTACTTGATCGAATTCAAACAATTTTCTCAAAATCGGTTTTTAGCAGTTCGGAACCTCGCGAATATACTCGTATTTTTCATATTTCTAGTTATGAAATCGCTGGAGAAGTATGTCATGTTACTGAACAGGCGAGGACGGATTTTGGAAGTATGGTGTGTAATCGACCAAATAGATCACTAACAAGCACTAATGTTTCTATGGCACTTGGTGAAAATCTGGAATTTCCAAAATATACCTAACTAGCTGGAGGCTCCAGAACGTTTCGAAACTATCACCTTCAATCGATTCAGCATGTTGAAATTAGAAGTATACATAGAGTAAATTTTATTTTTCCAACTAAGTTAGGCAAAGTAGGTAAAATTATGTGGGAATTTTAACCTTCAAAAATCTGCTGGAGGCTCCAGAACTGCTCAAAATAGTTCGAAACCGTTTTCAATCTATTCGAAGAATCGAAAGAAGGACATGGACCAAATTTTGGCTTTCTAGATCAATTTGGTGAAATTTTGATTTTTTTTCCATATTTTGGACTACCTACTTGATTTTCAAAAATTTACCAAATTTTGAAAAACGTATCTGTACCCTTGAGATTAACCCTGATGGTATATTTTTACACAAAAATATTTTTTTAACAACGCTTTCCTTTGGCAAAATGATTGTGTGTTTTTCGATTTTCACTCAACCCTGCGTTTAAATAGGTACTTACTATTAGATAATTAATAGGTATGCTAGCTAAATGATAGCCTTACTGCTTATTCGTTAATGGATTTTTCTATTCTACCAACTTATGTATTCCAGAGAGGATGATAAAACAGGCAGCTCGAAGTCTAAAAATGATTGTTGACATGAATCCGTCCGTTGCGCCGTTGTGCGAGAATTTGTCACTTCATTTCGATTCAGCTTTGTACTTTTCCACAAAAGTGAAAATCGTGATTCGATCCTGATCGTCAAATTTATACCTACCGATTTTTTGTGTTATTTTTTAAAATTTATACCTACGTTTACGTTATTGTTGAAAATGATCAATTCTGATCCTTGATTATAACTACCTACTAGTTACTGTTCTTTTATGTAATAAGTACTTTGTTTGCTCGTTTTCCAAATTCACGTACAATGTAGATAATACCTACTTAGGCATTCGTTTGTATTTTAAGGATACCATTTTTGACCAGCAGCCTGTGCGGGCACGAAGAGAGTGCATCGTTCTAGATGTTTTTTCTCGTTCATTTTCTTATATCGAACCAGGTACTCGAAGTTACCAAATTGTACATTTTCTTTGTTATATATCTACTTACGTGATAATTTTTTTACGTACCAAGCGTATTGTTAAACTTGAAAGTAAAGCATGGTTATATTTTATA
Source organism: Planococcus citri (assembly GCF_950023065.1). Taxonomy (NCBI): domain Eukaryota; kingdom Metazoa; phylum Arthropoda; class Insecta; order Hemiptera; family Pseudococcidae; genus Planococcus; species Planococcus citri. Next base: position 35,979,327 of record NC_088680.1, read on the forward strand.
TATTTGTTTTTACATTATTTAACAAAATTTCAATAGTCAACTTCTAGGTACCATATACTTGTAATTTTTTTCTTTTTGATAGTTTTCAGACATTTCATCTGACTTATATAGGTATCTATAAAGCGGGCAAAAAAGCTCAATGTTTCAATAATTTATGTTATACCAACATGAAACAAGCATGGCTAATTATTTACGTATTTTGTACCCATCTTTGGTATTGGCATCATAACTTGTCTATTCTAATAAAACAATTTCTGTTGGTCACATTTGATAAGTGAGCCTATTTCATTTTCCTCGAAATCATGACATTATTTGAGACAAATTCACTCATGCTCACTAAACGTCAATTTTATCAGTTTGCCCTCCACCTCCCTGTTCCGCTGTTCAGGATGAATTTTTATCACACGTAATAGTTCCTACTACTCGTGATTTAAAAAAAAGTGACTAATTACATATTCTGTATTTTAGTGGAAATTTTTTGTATCGCTGATGTATCAATGCTTCATTACTTTCATTGGTTACAAAATGGGTTTACTCGTATATTAGATTAACTTGAATTGAGCAAATGTGCGATTAATGATCGATAAAATATCGTGTGTTTCGGATGTGTGCTCGTTTTTCTATTACCTACACGAAGATCGAAGTGGTTCAATAAAAATAATATAATTGTGGTAAGGAGATGATAGTTTCTTTATTATTGAATTAGGTACTGATTTTATTTATTGGGTATAATGGTTGTGGATTTTTTTCTTCATTGCACTTGACATAGGTATTTCATTTTTCAAATAAAATCATGATCTGTATTTCTTATTACTTCTCCCTGCTTCCCATAAAAATATTTGAAGTTCATCTGTTCATCAGAGGAGAAGGATTGAAACCGAATTAAACTCTGATCTGATTAAATAGGCCTGATCAGTGATCTAATCCGATCAGATCTAATCATTTCTATACTGATTATTTTTAATGAATAAATGATAGGTACCTATACCTAGTTGTAAGAAAAAAATCTTTCAAAAAAGTCAATGTGCACAGCCTGTTCATTTGTAATGAAATCTTCGTCACAATTAGTCTAAGAAAATAACTTGAAAAATATAATAAAACCTATCTATATCATTTTCGCAGTTGCAGGGTGCCATTTGATGGCCCTCTTACGTGCAATTCCATCTCTTCAGATACCTGGTTGGCCTGAATCGGACGAAAGCACCATGTGGTTTTACCTATCTCCATGCACGTTACGAGAAATGGCTGCGGTCAAGATGGCCTTACTTTTATGGCATCGTAGATTCAGCGATTACTCCCTGAGACACATAACCTCCGCTAAATGGATCCATGCTCATAAATCCTTCAGCACCAAAGATATGTTCGTGATACATCCGATCATCGAGAGTCAAATCGATCAGTACATCGATGTTGTATCTTCGGAATTGGAAAACTGGCTGGATTATCATTTAGAAAAGGTATTTTTCGATAGCGATTTACACGAGGTGATTTCAAAATGCTACGGCGAAATTGTATGCTGCGGTATCGATTGCTCCATTAGTTGGCACGACACAGCCAAAGCTCTTTTGAAAAGTGACCGATTAACACAAATGGAGAAATACCGAATCGCTTGTTTATACTGTTTGAAAAACGATATAAAACGTTTATGGCCTTTATTCTGGAAAAAGCATCATAAAGGTGTTTACAATTCGATCCTGAAACCTATTGTAATGTATTGGAATGATCTGATGTTGGATGAAGTACGCACAGGGATGCCTAAAATGCCTAATGTGGCTGTAGAAAAACGATTGATCTCCTCTAGTTCGAAATATGTTCGGAATTGGGCTACTGTGTTGTATTTCTTGAAACGTTTCAGTTCATTCGAATGCACTGATCAAGTAATCAGTCTCATAGAGTACGATGTCTCGTATGCGATCCACCTGGTACCCGAATTGAACGATGATCAAGTCCGCAAGGTGATGATCAAACGAGGTGTCGCTATTTGGTACCATTTCGCTAAACAGTCGAGATATGTAAGATGTGCTCTGCGAGTTTGGTCTTATATCCGGCATTTGATTTCGGAGAGCGAATTTTACTCCATGATTAGTCTTCTGATGTATAGTAAAGCGGCCGAGGTACGGGAAGAAGGGCAGCAGAAGATAAGAGAACACACATCGACAGTATTGTTTGAAATGTGGAACACTGCTCCGCCTCATTTGAGGAAGTTTGTCGTCGATAATTACGCCGCCAAGGTACTGGACATTATGTACGATTATAAAAGCGAGATGCTCAGAATTGTTAATCGTGACGCTAGATTTTTACTGGCCTTATTAAGCGATACGGATTTCCACTTCAGAAACGATTTATGGCTACGGAATTGGTCCAGTATGATTTTCAGTATCCCTCCATTGTACCTAGACCAACTTATGATCGTATGTTTGGAAGATCCGGAAAAAATATCCAAATGTAAGAAAGATATTGTCAACGGTCCTCAGTACATTCAAAAGTATTGTTTTCTTTCCATAAAAGAAGGATGTTTCGAAGATATCGATGATTTTCTCACTGTTTGTTCATTACCCGCAGAAAAAAAATTGGAGCATAAGAAAGAGTTATTGAGATCGTTCCGCTATAATGGTCATTTAGTTTTCGAACTGAAAACACTTAAAAAATGGAAAGCATTTAGTCATTATGTCGATAGAGTTTATCAAGACGACGAATTCGTCAAAAGCTACAAAAAGGATATGGTATTCAGTAGTTCTGTCCGCGATGCTTTAAACAAAGAGCTAATCAGTGGCCGATTGTGGTATGTTGATCGTTTCATCAGCACTTTCATTACTACCGAGGATTCTGTCGAGCTCAAAGCTAAGCTTATGGATCGATGTCAGAGTAATCTGGCTCAAGGCAAGTTCTACAATTTCGATAGATCAAACTGGCAAGAATTTTTTGAATGGTGCTCTGTTGGAAATGAGCAAAAGATTTCAGAATTCAGATCCAATTTGCCAATCGATAGAATATTTTTAGTAGCGTTAAAAAAATCTGTCAAGTTCGTCTCGATGAATGATTTTTTTCGCAAATGGGCTGACGATTGTGATTTCGTGAAGTTGGATAGTTTCTTGAAGTGGTTTTTTGGTACTGCCGAAGGAGTCAAGTGTTTTAAACTGAAGAAAGTGTATGTATATCAGGGTGTAGATGATTTAAAAGCGAAGTTGAATGTTGAATGCGATGATGTTGTTGGTATTGTACTCAAATGGTTTTTTGACGGTAATTCGACTGATTTGGAAGAATGGAAGAAGTTTAGTGAAGATCCGCAGTTGGCAAATTTATCTTCGAAACGTTGAAGTGAAAAAGTGTAGGTACCATAACTGTGTGAGTGGATAGGTGTGAAATATTTTACGCTTAGTAATTTATTTCTGTTTATAAAAATGTATAGGAAAATTTAATATAATTATTTAATCACTTCATGAATGTTGGCGTTTTAATCTCTTTACTATTGTTAGCTGCTCTTCTTCGTAGACAAATGACAAATGACAATAGATACCTACTAAAAAAATATTGAACTTGAATCGAAGACATCTCTAAAATAATATTTTTATCCTGGTGTTTCGAATCAGACCCAGAGTGGACACTGGACACAGTGAAGAGATAATTCGCTCATAAGTCGAAACTTTGCAATTTGCATCGTATTACGAGGTATGTTTTTTGCAAAATTATTGAGATTGAGATATTAATTGAGTGTCAACTGTCAACCTGTCAACTTCGATTTTCGTTGGAATGGAACCGATTGAAAATTTCGCATTTCGTATATAATTTTACTTTTGTTGCCGAAAATTAATTTAACCAAATGAAGTATGTGATTAGATAGGTTTTATTATTCATCAATGTTTTAAAATTTGTGTTACAGCTGAATTTTGATCCATTTTGATTATTTACAAATTTAATTAAACAAAAAATCTGGATCTGGAAATTAATCTAGAATAAATTTGAAAAAGTTTTCTTTGTCAATATGACGTCACTGAAAATACTGACGTCCACCAATGAGAATGCGTAATATACTGTAGCGCACCTGTTGCTGCGGTTAGCTGCAGCTGTTGCAGACGTGTTCTTTCTTATCAGTAGTTATCAGTGTGAGAGTGTGAGAATTTAATTTAAATTATTGTTGATTATTATTATTATTAATTTATTAATTATTAATTAATTTTTGTTAATATTCCGTACGTGGATCGTGTCAACGGTATCATGTGAAGTCAAAAGTAAGTTGTAATGTAATTATGTATCTACTAAAATGTTCATTAATTATTCAGGTAGCTAATTGGCTCTTCTGAAAACAAATGTAATTTCATTTCACGTTTCCTATTGATCGTAAGTGTACCGTGGTTCGGTCACTGAGTTTTGTATCTATTTGCTTTGGTTTTTGTGTTCGGATTCAAGTCGACTAAGTTGAATGGGAAATCAATTTTAAATGTAATTCACTATTCTTTTAATGAGCAGATTCTCATTTGATTTTCCAACTAAAGATTTCTGACACAATTTCAACTATCGCCGCCGGAAACGTCGCGTCTGTGGCTGAAAAATCGCGCATTCGCTCCGGACTGGTTTGCCACGAATCGTGATATTGCTTTGCCAAACTCGTTTGATTCCCGACGGAATATTTACGATGACAAGTTTGATTACAGGTCTTCCAGTTAAAAAGTTATTTTCGTTATAACGCTGATTTTTTTCTGGTCCCTAGACAGTTCCATTTAAACTAAACTAATGTAAAATTTATCGCGATATAACGCTGTATGATCGGTTTATAAAACACCTTTTCATGATCTAATACGTCTTATTCTGGAAATTATCGTACAATTTCGTTAATTTTAGATATTGAAGAACCATTTCCTGCGTATTTTTAAGTGAAAAATGTATCAATAGGTATGAATTATGATTATTTTATTGTGTTAAGATATCAAGAAGGCCGGTCTCTAATTTTCATATCATTTTTACCAGATAAGAATGAAACAGTTTGTATGTTTTAGAACTTGGGTGAGATATTCAAAAATTCCTATTCTTAATCTTCTAAAAGTGGGAATAGTTAATAAATTTTGGGCAAAACACGCGAAATATTTTTGATAAGAATGCAAAAAGTTTCTTTTTCTATATGAATTATCAACAACCCTGTTCTGTAATAAAAACCTCGCTTTTTTTTGTTTTTTTTTTGTTTGAAAAAAGGAGCCTGTGTGGAAAAGTTTGAAAAAGTAAAAATTTTGTGCAATGATAGTGATTAGTGATTTTTCACTCGAAAAAAAAAAACATGTTAGGCACAAGATACTTTACCTATAGATATCTAATGTTTTTCCCAAGTCCTCAGGTCAATATGAAGTAAATGTAAAGGGTTAGGTATGTAAAAAGTTGCATGACTCGTACTCGGTTGCTTTTTGAGTACCTAGGTTAGTTGTTTCTTTTTTCAACATTTTTGTCGCCAAAGTTACATTTTGTTCGAATATCAAAAATTCAATTTTTCCAAATCTTGGCTCTACTTACTCGTACTTTGAAAGTATTCATTTTTTATCCTTTTCGAACTCGTTACACTGCCTGAGTGTCTACTGGATTTTTGTCAATAATTTTAATAAAAATATTTTTGACATTTTTTTACAAAAAACTTCTAAAAATTGTCGTTTGTTGCAAAAACTTCATCATGTCCTACTTTTTTTTCCAAAAATTGTCAAAAACCCTTGCCTTTTTGCTAAAATTGTCGAAGTGGCGCTTTTTGTCACCATTTTCCAAAGGAGTAACTTTTTTTACTTACCTAAAATTTGCAAAAAGCATTAATTTTTCGACAAAAACTGCATAAAAGTGTTACCTTTTGCCAATTGAATAATTTCCTTCCGAAATTCTGGACATCGGGGATTCCCTTGTGAGACAGTGTGGCAAAACCTAAACTTCGTATCAAGTGTTCGATACATACAATCCCTGCCAAAATATCTGCCTTTGAGGTTCCTGCGGCTAGGAGACACGGCGATGCTTTTAGAAATGTTGCTATACAATTATTTTCCGAAGAACTTATGAGTTTTCGATAAAGTTAAGAGTAACGAGTAACAGTTATTTTGAAGCTTATGAAGGGGGGGCAGGTAAACGTGTTCGTGTGATCCTTATTTTCTCCACTTTACACATTTACTGAGCCTCGTAGATACCTGTAACGTAGAATAATGATTTTTAAAAAAGAATTTCTCGAATATTTGCTGATTTAAGCTTTGAAATGACATAGGTAGGTAGAGGTACCTCTACCTAATTATGTACCTACCTATTTTTGGAACCCCTGATTATCCATTTACGAAAATCGTCCCCATCTTAATGGCCTCGCTTTTTGATCGTACTAGTATGTTGCGGTTGCCGCTGCGCACGATGCTACCTGCCCAACCAGTTCCACATATTTTTACAGTATTGTTGCGATGCGCTTACATTGTATGTACCTACATATAATTTGGTACGAGTTGTGTTGTCTTTCCCCTGTCTCCTTAATGGATTCGTCCCATGTTATAAAATACTTGTTTCTACCGTGTAAAATGAAGTTCAGTGTTAAACTGGTTTTTTTTCCTCCTTAGAGATTCGATCGAATCGTTGGGGTATTTCCAATGAAAAAATGTAAACGGCCGCGGCAGTCGAGAAATTCGTGTCGCCGATCGGTTAAAAACAGCTTCACCAATGGGTAAGTGAAAAAAATTTATCTTATGTATTTGAATTTTTGTTTTTTATTGCCACGTATATCTCGCTGAAATTATTATTTCATTTGATAGTCGTAAGTAGGCAGTAGGCACTTCCACATAAATGTACATTACGTGAAAGTTAATTTTGTAAAATTGAGCTAACGAAAAAATGTTAATTGTCTACCCTTTTAACTTTTACGTGCAGAACTGAGCACATTGACAAAAATTACCTCTCACCGAATCTGTCGGTCTGCTAAAGTAGATACTTACCTATACCTAGCTATCTAGCTTCGTTTTTTTAACGAATGTTATACATGTATTTGACGTTACATATAATAGGTATGTATATAAAAATGAAAGACGCGGTTGACAAACAAATACCTACTTTATTCGATCACATTATATCGAAAATAAAACTAAGACTGGCGTTACCCACATTTCTAATTAGATAAATGTAGATATGAAATGAAAAAAAAAGTACAAGACAATAATACTTGAAAATAAGGAAACAATTATAAGAAATTAAGATAGAACAGATATTGTAAGAATAGGGGTAAAACCCCATTAAATTGTGCATTATGTTATGGTCGCGAAAAGGAAAAGAGAACACTACGAGATAAAACAATATATTGAATTCATACTAAAATCGGAACTGATCTATCATCGTTTTCGGCTGTATTTCTCGTATATAAGATTTTAGGGAGAAAATGAGATTAAGGTGACAATTAAGGTAAATTATTTAAGGCTATAATACGAGTAGGTAGATAAATTAAGAGTAGGCTATAACAATTACCATACCTTTAATAGCAAATTTATGTAGGGAAAAATATAAAAAAGGTTAAATATGTAATTAGGCAGGTATACACAATTACACATATGAGAGTACTGATGCATTAGCTATGCGAGATTAAGGGTAGTGGTGGACATTCATCACACCCCCTGATGGAGATTGAATCATACATTTATGAATGATTTATAAATCTGATCCGAGTCTAGCACTTCTCTTTGGGGGCGAGTGGACACTCAAATTGGTGTTTCTTCAAAAATACATACTCGTATTGTTGGAGTTTCTTCACATGCTTGTTGCGTAGAGGGATGAGTAAGAGGCATTAGCTCTCAGTAAGGTGATGGATATGGAATAGTTGGATCAATGTTTGGATTTTGACGAGTTCTGCATTTGCAGTATACATATATGTATTCATATAAATGAATAAGTAGATACAAATAATTGTAATTATCACAATTAGAGTCCAATTTAATATTGGTTTGTAGTGAACTAAAAAGCTTTCATTGAATCATTTTTTTCTTCTTGTTGAAGGGAAGACAAGAGTTTTGAAATTCATGGAGTTGAATTGTAATAACTTTGGTAATTATTGGATTTTCTCTATTAATTGTAATAAATTGTAATACTGGGCATAGTTAAATTTATAAGTCGCAGTTCTTGTACGATTTATCCATGATGATGTGAAATGGCATGGAAGAAGTATTCTTTGCTTTGTCCTTTACAGCCAGTAGGTATGAGTAGTGAGATATCGACTGTGTCTAGTTACTGTTACCAAAACACATTTACGAGACAGTATGGAATTTGGTCCAAGTGATATCCAAAAAATTAATGTATTATTACCTATAATTTATTGAGCCCAGGGGTGAATTAACCTCAGGTACGTGGGATGAACCCGAACGTAATTTAAAGCACACGTCATTATGACAGCATGATTAAAATTCTATAGTTGAAATTTTATTTTAAACGTTTTGAAGTTTACTCCAAAATTCATGTATTTTTGTGGTTTTGAAAACAGCGTTACTTATTTTCAAAACGTTATCGTAAAAAAACGTAATTCAAAGTAACGTTATATGTTTTTATGCCGTTTCTAGACATGAATGATGTACTGTTGTTTTATCTGCATGTCACAATAAACTTTGAGTAATGTAAACAGTAAACTACCAACCATTTTCGCCTAATGAGTGCCCGTAGCACTGGGGCTCCTATGATACATCACTTGTTGTCTTGTCCATTATGTTAAATTGGATATAAGCGGAGAATTTTTACTGGAGCAGGAGACTCGAAAAAAATATAACATCCAAGTCGCATGCACATGATCACGCAGAGAGAAAATCTTCGCGTTTGTCCTTGTCTCTCTAGCGTCAAATAAAGTGGAAAAAAACTAGTATCTGGTGCATGGTGCGGGGTGGGATGTCAAACAAAATGCGGCATATTTCGACGACGACTAGTTTTAAAAACATTGCATCTATCTTTCTCACTCCTATACTAGTTTAAAAATACCAGCATCCACTCGCGATCGTTTCACAGTTTGAAGCGATGCGTTCCCTGCAACCCCATCATCTTAGTATGTACTTGATGTCGTTTAAATTCTTGTAAGTATATAAACTGCATTGACTTATACCCAGGGCTTCTTTTGTGGGGGAGCACAGGGGGACGCCGTCCCACCAAAGAAAAGTTCGAAAATATCGAAAAATTTTCTTAAAAATTAGATAAATAAACAATTTTGGAAAAAATGAATAAATTTTGGTAACTTTTTCAAACAAAATTGAATCATCAGAATAGTAAAGAGCGAAAACGAGATCAGAATTACAATGAAATTTTGGAAATTGCTCCAAATCTAAAATTTAGCATTCACGTTTGTACCTCAGTACTTGCCTTGTACTAGAATTAAAACAAAGATTGGGTACTTTTTTATAATTCCGAAACAACAATAAAAAAATAAATTGGTGTAGGTACTTCAATTTTTTCCTCAAAAATTAAAATTATGTACAGATGTGAGGGAGGGGGGGGGGGTATGAAAATTAGGGAATTGCAACTTCAATTTAGCGTCCCCCTCAGAAAAGAAATACAAAAAAAAGCCTGCAGGTATACCTATATAGACAGCATCTGTGTATTCTGAGCTCTAACTCCTTTTCAGTTTTTCACAGCTCCTTGATTGCTTCTTTCATAAACTTTGATCGTTCAGTACTTTCTTCCAGTCTTGGTTGAAATGATGGTGATGGTATCAGTATTATGCGCTCATGAGTATATTCTGGAGGCCGCACCTCCAGCTGTACGTGGGGGCCATGGGGTTCCCCAGTCCTCCGCCCACTAATGATAATACATAGATATCCGCATCTCGTCACAGTGCATTTTTATTGCAATTACATGTAAGTAATGACACATCTGTGGTGTGTAGTAGAACATCACTCTACAATTAGTGAAGCTTCACTACTCAATATCTTATAACATGGCTGGCATCTTGAGTCAAGTAGTCGATTTTCATGATTGTTAAACTCATATTGATGTTCCATAGGTATTTGCAAAAATTGTCTCTTCTTTAATTTGAATGGGAAACCCTAGAACTACAAATATAACTCTTTCAGCATGTCTCTAAAAAACCATTACATCACTTGTATGAATAAATTTTACTTAACAAAAAAATGAGCAATTTAATTTTTTGGAAATAAACTATTTCTTCCTTTTTTTTCCTACTTAGTGCGTTTAGAAAGGCTCAAATTTATGAACTGTAAAATTATATTTTACAGCATTATTGTAATAAGTTAATTTAAAAAAATTAATACCTACATATAACAGGGTGTCCACAAGCGTGGAAAACCTGGAAAAGTCAGAGAATTTGATCAGTCTAGAAAAGTCAGGGAATTTTGTAATTTTCACGCAAAATCCCTGGAATTTTGAAAAAGCGGTCAATTGCAAATTTTGGATAAGGACCTGCGATGAAAGAAAAATATTATTTTTTACTTCTCGAAAGACAAATTTTTTAAAACTTTTGCCCTCGCTTCGCTCAGGCTTGTTTTCTTTTTTTTCACAGCAAAATGAACATTTTCTAGATAATAAAAATCAAGTTTTAAAACCAAAAAATGAACTCCTCACAAAAAAACCATCGTTCTTATGCATCTCGAAATACAAATTTACAAGATTTCTCGCCCTCGCTTGGGCCTGTTCTGTTTTCTTTGTCAAAATCAATTTCCTTCGAAAAAAGTATCATTCAAATTCTAAAATTTTAAAAGACAAAAAAAACTACTTGTCTCCACATGAATAAACCTCGTTTTTATGCCTCTCGAAATGAAAATTTTTAGAAGCTTTCGCTCGAGCCTGTTCTCTTTTCTTTTTCAAAAGACGTAACTTCTTTCAAAAAAACATCATTCCAAGAAACCAAAAAATAAACTCTTTGCATTAAAAAAACTTCGTTTTTAGGCATCTCGAAATGGAAAATTTTCAAATGTTCTAGCCCTCGCTTCGCTCGGGTCAATTCGTTTCTCATTTTAAAAAGAACAAATTTCACATTTTCAGGCCTCCAAAAATCCAAAAAACAGAAGAAACATTTTCATAAGTCATACGCGAATGCCGAATATTGTATCAATTGGCCAAAATTGATGCATGTTTTATTCATTTATTTATTTTTAATTTACCTAAAAAGTTAATAATCGAAGTTTAGAGGTTTTTTTATATCCGAAGTGGTATTCAGTTCGAAGAGAAGCTTATGAAATAAAATTCTCCCCCCCCCCACCCCCCAAATTCATCTTTAATTAAAGTGTGGGGTAAGCATAGAAAATTTAAAAAATGGTCTGGAAAAATGGAAAAATTGGCCTGGAAAACCTGGAAAAGTCAGGGAAAATCATTTCCAGAAATGAGTGGACACCCTGTATAAGCTGAAAATATAGGTACCTATTTACTCAGTAGGTACAATATACTGACACATGTCTATCTGTGACATTTGTTCCATGTTTGTCATTATGGTCTCCTCCTTTATTTGGAATGGAAAGCCTAAGATAATGACACCGTCATGATGTCTTTAAGGGGGGGGGGGAAATAAAAAAATTACGGTCACTGTATCAAAATAAATTCTCTAAACGAGTAGGTATGTAATTTAATTTTTGAAATGAGCCAACACTTACTTACTATTTCTTCAACTTTGGCATTCCATTTTACTAGAGTTGTGATCTCTACGATTTTTATCAAATGAGTAAACTGCATCTCCTTATTAATGGATACGTCAAGAGAGCACAATTGATACCATCGAAAGAATTAGTAGTTATAAACATACAATCCCGTAAAGTACATTCTTCTATATGGAAAACAGATTCGTTAAACTGAAGAAGAGTAGGGGTTTGCGAGGGCGAACATGTATCAGAAAAAGATAATTCTTTGTACAACGCTTCTACGTTATTTGTTGTTAGTTCGAACATTTTACGTTGTTTCACCTCCAGAAGTGTGTAATGAAATAGGTAATTTAAAGCAATTTAAAGAAAGTGATATTGTTAGAATATTACATTCTTGTGGAAAATCTGATAAAGCATATCATCAAAATTACTTACTTAGTATCTAATCAAGTTTTCTATATTGTCTAAATAATCGTAACAAAAGTAACCTTTCCTACAAATTAGTTCAAATTTTTGTGGTTCACTAAAGTAAGCATTTGTATGCAATAGCTGTCTCTTAGGAAGAGTATCCACTAATTTGCTTCAACTAGAAGATGAATCAACGAATTGAATCCAAAAATTATGAGTAATTTTTTTTGAAAAACTTATATTATGTTTCTTCACTATTTGGTATAACCTTTGATATCTCCAGCAGCGCCTTTTTTATAACCATGGAGAATGAAATGCGAATCATACTTTGAAAGGTTATGTACGAATACAGGTTAAGAATTGGGAACTTTTCCATATAACCTGGTATTGTGATTCTTAAAAAATTTTTAAAAATACTTAAATGGTTTTATTCAAATTTAAACATTTCAAATTGGTAGGTAAAACTCATTAGGCAAAAATAATTTCAACCAAAATTTTAAATACATACTTAATTACTTCATGCAGAAACTTAATTTTTTATTTAAAAAAACAGAAACTAGAATTTTTCATTACAAATTTTTAAAAAAAAAGTAATTAAAATTATTTTATTAAAAAATGTATAAATTGAAACATTTCATTGAAAATCACACAAACTTAGAAAAAGTAAAATAATAGCAATGGAAGGTGCTTCTCTTCCAGGTAAACTGTGACAATAAAAGAATTTTATGAAAGCTTACGCTTATTTATGTCAACAGATCATAATACTTATTGCTTAAAAACAAAACAACTGCACTGTATTTAGCACTGGACAATTTAGGCTCAAAAATAACTAGTTTTGTCTACAGGCAGTTTGGTAATATGTTCGATTCCCTACTTCGAAGTCTTTTTGATTGGTAGATGACGTATTCGTCAGTCAATTCAGTCATTCATGTGCCTATTTAAAAAAGTATAAATACGAGTACATATAGCTGTAGGAAATATAAATTTTCATTCATGTGTACCTATGCGTATAATAGTGTGGTAATTTACGTAAAAAAATCACACCAGGCTATGCATTTATCAACCCTTTCGAGGTTCTTAACTCTTATTTAAATCTGAAGATAACTTGATAACTACATAATTAATATTGTTAGGTATTGTATTGTTTTCTTCCGAAAATTGTATTAAACTGATAATAAATTAGTAAAACTAAAATATAACCGTTAATCTTAAAATCTCTACCAAAACACATTCTATCGCAGTTTTATTTTGTGAATCGAATTACCTAGGTATCGGGTTTATTAATGTTTTCTAGAAGATGAAATTCTACATCGACTTTTCTATATAAATTGTGAAGGTTGTTTTTATTTGGCTCAAAAAATTACCAATTATCATTTTTTACCCCAATTCGTTCAAAACTATTAAATTATCACGAATACAAAATACTTACATATAAAAAAATTAAGATGGTCGAAAGTAGATTAAAACGTTTTCATAATTAATTACATATATGTAAGAGTGCCATATTGATTTACAATCATCAAATTACCCGAATATAAATTATCAAAGACGATATTCCGATTATCATTATGAGAATAATCCATTAAAGTTAGTTTTATTATTATTATTTTTATTTTCGTTTGTTTTAAAAAGACACTAGAGATGTTAAACATGCTATGATCGCCCGAGGTGTGCAATGTGTGCATAAATTATTGGGATTGATAAAATATGGCAACTTGCAACTTTGTTGTGTAGGGCATCACTATACATAAAGGAGTGAGAGAGACATTCGCGATTTCGCGAAAACAGGTCTACCTATAAAAAAATTAATTATGCATACCAACACGATGTGGGAAAATGTTTCGAATTTTCCATTATCTAATTAAATTCCAAGATCGATGTTACGGTATCAATAATATATTTTTTGTGATTGGGAATTGTTGACTTTGTGGGCGAAGAAAAGTTCTTTGTTACGAAGCAATTCGAGATTCATACCATATTAATAGGAAATATTTTCGGTTTCTGGGTTTTCAGATTTTATGGATTCAGAGTATGTGTTTTAACCAGACCCAGAAAACCTATCAAAAACATTAAGAAACTGCGACAGTAACTTATCAAAATGAATGTTGACATAGTCTCTTACGTGGAAAACGACGACTATACGCCCATCGGTGATCACAATTCACAAGAATCGAATCCGTTCGTATTTCACTCATCTCCATCATCGTTGCAAACGCTCGCCTCGATTCAGTTAGCATTTCGATTATGGCGAGTAAAGTGCTCGAATCTTGCACCAGGCCAAGCCATCACCTCCGACTCGTTTTTCCAACAAGAGCAATTCAGTTGCTCGGAGGTTCTACGAGTATCAGTTCCCACTTCGATCAAAGATGTAATCGATCAACAAATTATATTAGCTGGAAAAGAATTACAAAAGTGGAGTGGTTTTTACTCGAAGGAGGTATTTTTCGATTGTAATTTTTCGCAAGGTGTTCCGAAATGCTTGGACTATGTAGTGTGTAGATCAGAGGGTTCTATTGATATGAAAAAAACCGCTCTGAATTTGATCGCAGCTGACGAGTTGAACTTGGTAGAGAAGTACAGAATTGCTTGTACGTTTTGTTTGGAAGAAGAAATCAAACGTATTTGGCCTTCGGTTTCGAGTGATCTTCGAGGTGAAAATGATTTCTGCAAATTCGCTCTGCCTTCTTATTGGATTTACTATTTGGAATCCGGAGTGGACGATGTTTCCACCGTAAGTCGTCTTTATCCGTTGCAACAGAATGGTAATTGGTTAGCTTTCGACTATTTTTGGTGTAAATTAAACGAAGACGATAAAGTAGCTGTGACCGAGTCGATTCTACGTAATCCTGATATCAAACGAATCAAGCAAATGTTACCAAAGTTGACCAAACGACAAGCTTGTCGAGTATTCGAATCAATGGCTGATAAAATTCTAAACGTTTTAATAGCTGACGATGAACACGTCGAGTACGTCTCAAAATTCTGGATCCATATTAAAGATACGTTGCATGGAATTAAATTCTACGGTATTTTACATACTTTATGGAAATTTGTGTATAATTCTGCTAAATTGAACGAAGCCGTAAGCAAATGTTCTAGAAGCGATCTATTGTTCGAATTATGGATAGAGGCTCCGGAAATATTGAGAGATTATGTTCTAGTTAACCACGTGAATGATTTCTTCGATCAGTTGTATGGTGAAATGTTTGGTTTCTTGGGTTGTTACGGTTGCGATATGAACTTCCTATTGGATTTGCTGGAAGCTTCGAGGTATGAGCTTAGGAACCAAATATGGATGAGAAACTGGCGTAAATTGATTCTTCGCGCGAAACCATCGAGTTTAGAGCAATTAATGAAATTATGTTTGGATTATAAAAAAGATATCGTGATGTTCAAAGAACAAAAGATGGTTGATTTTCAAAGCATGTCGTATATTTTTCGAATGTTTCTTAGGGAAGGGTTATTTGCAGAGTTGAGCGATTATCTTCATTTCTGTATGAAGGATGCGTCTAGTTTGGAACAGCTGAGTAAGCGAATTATCGAGTCAAGTCTTGACATGATTATGGTGTCAGTTGAAGATAAAGTAAAAAAATTAGACCGTTTTATTAATAGTACTTTTTCTAGCGCAGATGCAGCGAATACTTTCAAAGAAGAGTTTTTGTCAAGTGCAGAATGTGTCACTTTCTTGCATAATAAATTGGACAGTGGTTGTTTGAAGGAGATTGAAATACTCATTAGTGCTTTTCTTAAATGCGAACAAAAATTGAACAAAATAAAACTAGATCTTTTCGATCGTTATTGTAACAATCTGCTCGCTGGACGAATAGCAGATTTCGATGGCGAAAAATGTGATGAATTTATGAAGTGGTGTGTGCCCGATGAACAGATATCTCAGTTTAGGCAATCCTTACCCATAGATGAGATTTTCGAAAAATTTTTGGCTAATACAGTAATTGTGAAATCGTCCTTTCTGTCTCAGAGATTGCCCGCTTTTTTTACTCCCGTTGATAATTTCTTTATGTGGTATTTTGGCAACAAAGAAGCTGTCAAAGCTTATAAACAAAGAAAAATGTATGGTCATGAAAAGAGTCCGAATTTGGAAACCGTTTTGCAGCAAGCTAAAGCATCGGATCTCGAACGCTTTTTATCATGGGCTTTTGAAAACGATAAGGAAGAAATTCAGAAATTTGTAACGCCTCGTAAATTTGGCCAGCGTAGACGCAAGGTTTTCTCCTTTCCTAAGGAGCAGAGAACTTCGGGTCCACTATTTTTTGGCGGTCCTTCGAATTGATTTTTTCAGCACATTTAAAATTTTTAATTATAATAAAAGAAATTACGAGCAAAATAAAATAAAATAATAAAATACCTCTAAAAATTCGTTTTTAGGTCATTTCATTTTACCGATTTTAAATAAAAATACAATTTTAAAAAATTATCTGAGCGGGCCACATTTAAGCGATGAAATTTAATGAATACGATTTACAGGTTTGCGAAATTCGTTTTTAAAAAACAAGCTCATGCTATTTTAGTTTAATCAACTTGAAAAAAAAATGAAAAATGGTACGTGTCTGTTTTCTGAGTGTATTAAACTTCAATTTTTTACCAATACCTTTATTAATAATTTTATGTATTTGTAAGTTATTATGACAAAAATTTATACAATAAATTGCATTCATTATATTTTTTTTATTCCCGCAGTTTCATCCTTATTTATTTGAAAAATTTTTGGATTTTTTTGTTTTGTTTCTGTGCTCTTCTCTGCGTTGAACCGTCAGTGGCACACATGTCCCGTGTAGCCAATCGAAGAACTATAATTATCTGATTTTGAAAAGTAGAAAAATGAAAATAAGTGACTGAAAATGCCAAATTGCTTTTTTGAAAATTTGATTTCTCTGCTAGATTTTGAAGTAACTGCTCTTATCTTCTCTCAATTCTTTCTCACGTAAAAAATAAAACAACAAAAAAACATACATTCATTCATTATCTGCAGTTACCATTTTTAAGCAAATCTTGTCCATAAATTTTTATTTTTGATGCTTTTTTTCCCTCATGAAAAACATCATCATGAAGTGGCTAAAAAAAATGGTTAAAAAGTGAAAAAAGAAAGAAAACCATTTCCTGTAAGAGTCATGTAACAAGAATTTTGCGTTTGGAATTTTAAAAATTGAACAAGTTGAAACTACGAACTGATGAAAATAAAAAGATGAAAATGAATAGCCTTGGCCAAAATAATTTCTAAAGATGGCCTGATTTTTTGTTTTTTGCTGATTCGAAAAATTCGATTCGAAAAATTCTAATCGAAAAAAGAAAAAGAAAAAAGATGGCCTCAGCCACTATATTTTTTGAAAATAATCTGAATTTTTTGTGCTGGTTAAAAAGTTCTAATAACAAAAAAAAAAAAAATGAAAAAAGATGGCTCTTATTGCCACAGCTAATATTGTTGATCTACATTTGAGCAAGTTTTCTATTCGAATCATTTTCTACTTTCCACAAATTCGGTTTCTTCATCGGGTCTTCCTTTACTGTAATAATAGAAGTTGGCAGCGTTGAACTTGGGTTAAAAAGTGAACTCTGATGCCACATTTTTGACTGCACGAACACGTGTTCTTAAGTTTCGATTGTAATATCGAACTGTCTGATAAATGAACTGTTTCTATCACTCACGTTGTTTTAAATGTTGTGATCGATTCGGTCGACTTGATCAATGCCATCATTATGACGATGGGTCTGTAGTGATCAACATTGAGTGTTGCATATTGCATCATAAACGATGCAAAATCGTGTGTTTGTACTTTGTACTCATTGCAGTCAACAGATGGCAACGTGAATCAATGCCAATGTACCCGTACATTAGTTGACCACTGATTTGTCGCGATTTTATCACCTTCTGTGTAAAAATTGAAGTTGATTCATTCGCGAACGTTTGGTTTTCATTTTTGTATCAGAGTCAACATTGTCAAATCTCATTTGCGCAGTAATATACCTGATGTTGGAAAATAAAAAATGAAAAAAAAAACGTGGAAAATGAAAGAAATGAAGAAAAAAAATTTTTGAATGTCATTTTTCGAAATTGAGAAAACTGTGAGAAAATTTACAAAAAAAAATAGGGCCTATTCAGTTCGTATTTCAAAAACAAAAAAAAATAAATGAAAAAAAAAACAAAAAATATGAATGAAAAAAAAACGAAAAAATAAATGAAAAAAAAACAAAAAAAAATTATAAAAAAAAACTACAGCAACCTGAAAAAAAAATATTTAATTGACTAATTGCAGTTCTTATTTCAATAATTTGAGATCACGAGTACAAACGTCAACCTGAACTTCGTACAGTCGTAATTTAATCTTTCTGACACGTTTCAGTAAAATTTAATGAAATAGAAAATGAAAAAGCAAAATTTGGAGAAGAAATAGAATTTTACTTTTTACAGTCTTCAGAACCATCTAAATTCCGGTGAATATGAGAAATTGCAAAAAGAAGGGAGTTCTTCGATAGCAGTTGAAATTCAAATAAGTATGCCCAAAAAAAATCTGAAAGCAGAAAATGAAAAAAAGTGAAAACAATGTTAAAAATGTAATTAATAGTTTAAAAAAAAGTAAAAATGGATTTACAAAAATGATTTCTAGTTATAAACTGGGACAACTTTTAAAAACAATTTCATAATTTCTATTGAAAAAAAAAAACGAATCGTCAATAGTGGAATTTTGTTTTTCGTCATTCCTGGTGTTATCAATTTATTAGAGAAGAGCCACAGATGTTTAAAATTTAAAAAAATGAAAAATGATCAAAAAATGATCAAAAAATCAAAAAATAGTAATCGAGAAAAAAAGATCGACGGGATGCGTTGGTATTTCTTGAAGTAAAAAAATGAAACAAGAATTGGTAAAAAGTATGAATGTTTAAGGCATATTTTAGTCATTGCTTTTACGAATGAAATGAGAGATGAAAAATGAAAAAAAAAAATTGTTTAATGAATAAAAGTAAAGGATTGCTGTGAAAATGCTCACTGATTTGTTTGAAAAATAAATTTATTGTCGTTATCATTTTGATTTCACTTCGTAGAGTTTTTAATTTTCAATCTTGAATTTTTCATCGATGAAATTCAGCTTGCTCAGACCTACTCGTTTATTTTTCGACAGAAAAATAAAGTGAACCTATATAGAAATCAATTTATTGTATGAAATCTTCATGAATTGAGTAGTTGGCACCAAACTCAAACAAACATTTGCTCTCAATTTGCTGCTGCATTTTTGTAATTAAAAAAAAAATGTTATGAAATGAACAAGAAAATGTTTAAAAATCAAAATGTAAGTCCAAAAGCGGTAAAAAATCGAAATATTTGCTTAAAAATTATTAATCTATTAATCCTCTTGAAATCACCCTTAATAATATTCAAAGAACCTGTTGTAGGCATGTTGATAAATTTTCTTATGTCGATTCAAAAAAAAAAAACTGGTAAAATTGTGCAAAATTCTAACGAAATCGTTTCGGTTTCAGATCCTGGTACCTAATCGCGACAACATTCCCCGAGTCGACATTCTTAGGTAGTCAATCAGTCAGATATTACCGGGCTTCAAAATGGACAAAAACGCATTCTCTGCTTTTGGAATTCGGAATGATGGCCCTCTAGCATTTCATCCATCTCCTCTGCCCCTTCAAATGATCGCTTTAAATAAAATAGCCACGCTTTTATGGCGTCATAAAATCAACGATCTGAATCCATGGGATAATATGACCACGTGGTTGAACGATCAACAGTCGATTAGTTATGGCAAACTATTGCCAGTTCCATCTGTCATCAGTGATATGATCGACGACCGTATTAAAGAGATATTCAAACGAATAGTGATCTTGAAAAATGATCATTCCAAGTATATTTTCCCCGATTGCGACGATGAAGTTATTATAAAAAAATACATTAACAGCTTTGAACTTGGCGATAGCGATAAAGTCATTGCTAAAAAATTGTTGATCAGTAATAAGTTGACACCTGCTGAAAAATATCGACTGGCTTGTCGATGTTGCTTTGAAAATGATGTAAAAAGGCTATGGCCTTCGGTATCTAAAAACACTCGCATTACTGGAATTCGTTTCGAAGACGATGAACTGCTCTATTATTGGAATTGTCTGATGAGAGAGGAATCTCCCAATATACCTGGTACCAATTCCGAAGATTCACTCGAGCTACGCATGATCTCCTGCGAATATCTTTTCAATGGTATGTCCATCGAGTATTTTTGGGATAAGCTAACCCCAGAAAATCGTTGGTCCGTTGTTATCGACGTATTTACTCGAGGAGCCAGATGTGAAAATATTATAATGTCCTTGCTTCCTAAACTAAACGATATAACGGCGTATCATGTCCTATGTGCAAAGTGCATGGCTGATCAGGTCTTCGCTGCTTTGGCTCCATTTCGCGATGATTTCGAGTATTTACTCAGAATCTGGAATTATTTATGCAATTTTGGGACAGTTGATAACTTAGCCACTGTCCTACAAGAGTTAATTGATTTGGCTTTTGAACCTTCTCATTTGACAAGTGACGAAGCATTCCAAGTATCGCTGGTTCTACATGAATTATGGATTAGAGCTCCTTCATCGTTGCGGAACTACACTCTAGAAATGAATATTGATGTTGAGATGGAGAGACTCAGCAGTATAAGGACGATTCAATTTCCGGATTGTTACCATCGTGATATAACTTTTTTGATGGATCTATTGAATACTGTAGATTCACGATCCAAAAACAGAATAGTAAGAGCTTATTTGGAAAAGTTCATCATTCGTGCCAAGCCTTTGTATTTAGAACAGTTACTCGAATTGTGTTTTGAAAATGATGCTGAAATGGTTCGATTCAAAGAAAACGAGATGATGGATTACAATGAATTGAATCACGAGTTCGAAGCATTTGTGAATTACGGGTACTGCGATGATCTCAGCGAATACATCAAGTTTTGTTCATCCGATAAAATTCGCGTGGAGAACTTGAGGAGACGAATTATCGCCCCTCATATCAATGTCACTACGTTATCAAGTTCTGTGAAATTGACCAGTTTGCTCAAATTCATCGACGATACTTTCGAATCGACCGAACTCGCGAGCAAATTCAAAGAAGAGATGCTCATGTCTTCCGAATGTGACATGTTGCAATCAGTTTATGATAAGTTGGATTGCGGATGTTTGAAAGATTTGATCAATTTACGCCATTTTCTATACTCTGAGAGTTGCACGAGTATGGTAAAGCAAGAGTGTGCGAATCATTGTAAGAAATGTTTGATCGAAACAAAATTTGTAGAATTTGATATAAATGTTTGGAGAGAGTTCATTATGTGGTGTCTGGGTAGTCGAGAAAATTGGTTTGCTTTCAGAAGATCCCTTCCTATCGACCAGATATTAGAGGAGTTGCTTGCTAAGGTTATTAGAGGGTTTGCTCGTTTGACTGGTGCCAATTGTGATCAAGTACGTCATTTTGAATCGGTACAACCATCTTATGAGATACTTTCGAGTTTTACTCCGGTAAATAATTTCCTTTTGTGGTGTTACATTACCAAACAGATTGTTGGCCAGTATAAAGTGAACAAATTGAAAAATGGAAGCAGTCGAGTGCTTCGACTTACAATGAGTAAAAATTGGGGCAAGATTGTCGATATAATTTTGAATTGGATTTTTGATGACGATGAGGAACGAATGAATGAGTACAAAGCTTCGCTGAAGCCGAACGAGGAGGCAGGAAGTGTTCGATAATTTTGGCCAATGAACTGGGATATGGTTTAGAACTTCAATTCCAGAAATAATGATATTTCTATATTGAAAGAAAGCTGTGAACTAGACGAGTATATTCTTTAAGTTCTGAATTTCTGTGTACCTACCTATAGGTATACTGGCTTGTTTCGCTCACAAGCTTGAGAAGTGAATTTTTCGGTACCCGCTCAAATAAAAAATTGTAATATACATAGCGTGAGTGATGAAACATTGTAAAAACTAAGCAGTAAAATAATTACGAACATTCATAAATTTATGCGTTATCCCAGTTATTTCATTTTTTCATTTTTTTTTACTAAAGACTTATAGTGCTTTTCACACAAATTTTCATACCTAATTTTAAAAAAATTGAAAATTACCAAAAAAACGCAAGTAACTGAAAAGTAAAGAATCCATAACTTTTTTTTGAAAAAAATCAACCAAAATTGGAAATCACCAGAAAAAGCAGGTATCCATAACTTTTTTTGAAAAAAATCTAACAAAATTGAAAGATATTTAAATTTTTATATTTTTCAAAAAAATTGAATCACCATAAAATATGGTAAAATTCATTTTGATTTATGTACAATTTAAATCATTTTCAAAGATTTTAAACGTTCATTGATTGTATTAGTAGTGTTGAACGTTTCTTCAGTTTGCTGATGGATTACTCCTTGAAAAAGTGCACAATTATTGATCCGGTGTCTCACATAGCACGGACATACTTCCGTCTCCTCGCTGTGTGAAACAAAGTGTATTAGATAAATGCATTTTTTAAAAATGAGTATGTGTTTTTAAAAAAATGTTACCTTCCCCAACACTTGCATTCATGGCATGCCTCGCATATGCAGCCGTTCTTTGCCTGCAGCTGGAGAAATAAAACTATCGCAGAGGGGCCATTCATTCCTTCGAATTTAAAGAACTTGTGAAATGCTTTGAATTTTTCAAATTCCTCATCGTCCAATGAGAGGAGAACATCCGTTACATGTTCTGCGAATTTTTTTTTGTATTTCCACATGAAACGTTATGTAAGTTAAGGTAAGTTGTATCGGTATACTTACGTGGCAAATTTGTTTCGATGTTATTGTCCAGGATCAAATGAATGGAGTTGAACTGCGAGCCTTCTTCTTCTTTATATCGTTTAACAATGTCGGTTACTGTAAAAATCATCTGCTCGGGTAATTCTGTTACACTGACGAAATCAGTGTACTGACCTCGTCCAAGTTTTCCGACTGTTTCTGAAAGGCTCTCATGTTGCTGAAAAAAATTACCAAAAATTTTTTGGAGGAATAGATTTTTTTGGCAGAAAGTAATTTTGCAAGAATAAAATACAATACATAGGCACATTAAGCACTCTGTTCACTTCAGTGATGTTCAATAACATCCTCTATTTTTAAATTGATGCCGATGCCCAAAAAAACAAAAAATTTGAATTTTTCATAATTTTCAAAATTTTTAAAATGTTACGTATGTATTTTTAGTGATATTATTGGCTACGGACTATGTAGTAGGTTAGACATGGATGAAACGACAGAATATTATTATTATTTCTATTAACTGGAAATTGAAAAAATATTCGCTGAATATTCGCTTTTTACCAAAAAAGTCGACATTTTCAGAAAGTGTTATAATTTTTTCAAAAAAACAAATTTGAAAGAAAAGAAGTTGAATAACACTTACACTGTCCATTGAAACGGCTGAATTCAACTTGAATTTTCACCTTTTCTTCGCCCTTTACAATGGTTTCGAATATAAAAAGGATTGCAATTTCTTCAAAATTTGTTTTCACGATGTCATCAACCAACTTACACCTACTACTCGGATGGGTAAAATCAGGACTCAACTTGGCTAAATTTATCGCATGTGACTCTTGATCTTTGAGGTACACTTTTACAATGAATGCATTTAAATGAAATGAATTATTTTTCACTCCATCACGCAGGCTCTTTCACATTGTACTCGTATATACATATGTAGCTCTGAAAAGACTTGTTTTTATTCAAAGTCACGTATGACTATGCCATTGCAGTAAAATACGTTTGTACTCAGAGGAGGTCGTCGTGAGAGAAGAGCCAACTGTAGTAGGGCGATTTTATTTATACGTTTTCAGAACCCCCCCCCCCCCCGCCCATCGCCTTCCTATGTTTTTTTGAAAATGTGAGTACCGGGCGCGAATCGTTCCCCTCGGCGCCCCGCATTTGCGAGTGTAGCTTGTTTACAAGAATATGCAAAATTTGATCGAGCGAGAAACGAATTTATGCGAATGAGCGCGTGCATAAGAAAGCTCCGCGCATCGAGAGATGTACCCAAGGAGTTCCACGTTCCACTACTTTCAATTTGATACAAATTTTAAAACGATTCTGCTCTGCTTATTCTATACTGCCTCTTCTAGGAAGTTAAAATTTGGCTAAAACAAACCACATAAGTAAAGGTCTAAGGTAAACGTAGGTATTATATGTACTTACACGGGAGATTTGTTCTTATTGAATTATCCGGGACAAAGTATATGTTGTTATTGGTATTTAAAAATATAAGTTACCATGAACCGCCCTATTGATATTTGTTTTCAACTTTTAAATGAGATCTAGTTACCATAAATTAAATCCTTCCAGGGATCTTAATTTGCAGGATCAGGTTTGTTATCAGGAATATTGTACTCTTTTTCAATAAATGCTGGTTCATCACCTATACATTTTATAATGGATTTTTAATAAAAATAAATTTTAAATTTGTAATTGAAACTTTAATCAAGTTTTTTTAAAATAAAAATTTTTAAAAAATTTTCAACTTGAAAAAAAATTACTTACTTACCTATGTAATTATTTTAAGTAATTATTTTAAAATCGTAAGGAAATACTTCAAACCGATTAAGCTTACGTTTAAATTATTTCTCGATTAAACCTTAGAAATTCGTCAACGAGCAAAAAGTGTAAGTTTTTCTTTAAAAAAAGTAGGTACCTATGTAATTTGTTTAATTAAAATATTTAAAAAAGTAGGTACCTATTCTTGTAATTTGTTGTAATTTCTACGTAATTTGTTGTAATAGGTAATATTTTTTAAAAAAGTAGGTACCTATTTTATGTAATAATTAAAATATTTAAAAAAAGTAGGTACCTATGCGATGCGGATCATTTTCCGATCATTTTGACGTTGCCTCATGAACCCATCCATTTAATTTTTTTAAAAAAACTACCTATGATAGGTTTATAACCTAAAAGTAGGTACCTATGTAATTTGTTTAATTAAAATATTTTAAATTTTCCATTCAAGTGTACTTTATTTAATAAGAAGGTACCAAGGAATGTTTGGAAACAATCAGGTCTAGCTAACAAAAAATTCAAAAACATGTAGAGACTAAGTTAAATAGAATTTATTTTATACGTTTTCAGAACCCCCCCCCCCCCGCCCATCGCCTTCCTATGTTTTTTTGAAAATGTGAGTACTGGGCGCGAATCGTTCCCCTCGGCGCCCCGCATTTGCGAGTGTAGCTTGTTTACAAGAATATGCAAAATTTGATCGAGCGAGAAACGAATTTATGCGAATGAGCGCGTGCATGAGAAAGCTCCACGCATCGAGAGATGTACCCAAGGAGTTCCACGTTCCACTACTTTCAATTTGATACAAATTTTAAAACGATTCTGCTCTGCTTATTCTATACTGCCTCTTCTAGGAAGTTAAAATTTGGCTAAAACAAACCACATAAGTAAAGGTCTAAGGTAAACGTAGGTATTATAGTATGTACTTACACGGGAGATTTGTTCTTATTGAATTATCCGGGGAAACTGCTTTTAAAATCTGTACCTGTATAAAACTTGTAGAAACTACTTTATAATAATAACCAACTAGATTGTACTGTGCGTGACTAAGTCACGGGTGGCGGCAGGACACAGTCAAAAAACTATTGAAAGATGATTTGTTCAAATTATCCATTTTTTAAACAACCTATAAATAGTACCTAGGTATTTTTTAATAACCTCACTACTGAACCTACCTATAAATAAAATGCTGATATGAAGCATTTACCGTGTTTTAGCCTTTACTGAGCAAAATAAAAAAAAATAAAATGATGGAAAACTGATTTACATTTTACACATTTTAATCTCACTTTAAAAAAAAAAAAAAATCACAAAGAATGATTTCATTTAAAAAAAAAAACATAATTCACAAGAATGATAACTGATTTACATTTTAAACATTTTAATCTCATTTAAAAGAGGTAATTAAAAAAACAAAAAAACGTTACATATGCACAAATATACATACACCCACCAAAAAGGTAGGTAGGTCTCAATTTTTCAAAAAAAAAAAAACATACATATGTACAAATATACCTACATACAAAGGTAGGTACTTCAAAAAAACTGAAACAAAAAAATAAAACATAGCAAGGTACCCTTCTTTCAACATACAAATAGCTACTTTTTTTAAAAAAGAATAAAGATTACTTTTTTTCAACATACATATAGCTACTTTTTAAAAAAAAAAAAGAATAAAGATTACTTTTTTTCAACATACATATGTATAGCTACTTTTTAAAAAAAAAAAGAATAAAGATTACTTTTTTTCAACATACATATAGCTACTTTTATTTTAAAAGAATAAAGATTACTTTTTTTTCAACATACATATAGCTACTTTTTTTAAAAGAATAAAAAAAGATTTTTTTAAAGAATAAAAAAAAGATTAATTATTTTTTTAAATAAAAAATTAATTATTTTGAGGTGGAAATGCTCTTGTTATTGTTTTTGATTTCCACACAAAATCATACAATTCCATGAAAACCTCACAATCTAAACCAAAAATTTGTTCAGTATGAAACATTTCAATGTAAGTGTGAAGATATTGCTGTCAATCTATCCAAGGCATATTATTTAAAAAAGTAATGTAAAAGTTAGTAAAAAACAACAACTCGCTGGATATGGAGAAAATGCCCCTGGGTAAACTGAGTAAAAGGTGAAGAAAGCTTTCAAAGTGCTCACTGAACTGCAGAATTGTATCTCAGCATCTACATTAACAACTTCGTAGCTCGGGCAGCTGTTTTGCGGAGCAATTCCAGCGCAATTTCGTAGTGCTGAATTTCATCTAAGTATGGGATCCTCTTATTTTTACCCTTCGGAGGGCATTTCCCGTTAATGCGCTAGACCTCGTCATCATACGTGAATGACCCATAAAACTCTCTATGAGCCATCTTCTTTAAAAAATTGTTGAATTGTAATTTTTCAATATTGCATGATTTGTAGAATACCACCGGCAACATTATGAGGTGCATCACTCCCTTGCAATATAGCAGCCTGAGCAGAGAGGAGAATCTGCTTACGTTTTTCTTGTGACACTTATAGCTTGTGTCGAACGCTCCTATTGATAAAATTACGTGTGTGGGCATCCTGGGAAGACGTGATACGTTGTCTTCGAGCCTGTGCATGGATAGGTTCGATCCATTGATCACGGACGTCTTCAGTTTACGAACTCTGTTGCGATCTTTGTGTATCGTTTCTTTTATTAGGCCATAAGCAACGCCGTCGCCTATGACGGCAAAGCCGTTTATAAAGTACCAATTTTCGAGTTGGTGAACCATCTTATAACACTGTAGAGGCATGTATTGCCTTTTGAAGTCAAAGAATTCGGCAGTTGTCTTTGAAATACCAATGTTTTGTGGCAGTCGCTTTCTAACGATTTTTCTGCGGTACGCCTGACCATCTCTTATGGGAAAATATACCCTAGTGTACTCCGCTGAAATCGTGGGAACCATTTTGATGTAGCAGTCTGGTAAGTTGACTCTTCTTTCAGATGTCTTTTCTACCTCATTTTTGACCTCTGACTTTTGTTTTTCTTGCAGACGATTCTGGTTCTGAGCCTTTTTTGGAACTACCACGATGACAGATTTGGGAGCTTCCTTTATTTTGCTCATCGGCAACGATTTCGTTAGTTTCGTAAGTACCATAGAGGCCTGATTGATGACTTTATCCTTGACCTTCGTTAGTTTCGTAAGTACCATAGAGGCCTGATTGATGACTTTATCCTTGACCTTCTCCGGTAGTTCTTTTTACTACTTTATCCTTGACCTTCTCCGGTAGTTCTTTTTTCTTCGGAGCTAATCTTGTTACTGACTTCTTGGGCGCAGGTTTTTTTTTCGGCTTTTCCACCTTCTCTGCCTTTTTCCTCAGCTCGGAGTGACGACGACGCGTTTCAATCACTTCCGGCGAAACTGCATGTTTCCAGTCCTCTGACTTGAGATTGGCATTAGTTTCCTCATCCGACGACACAGATATGACTTCCTCATCCATGTCGAAGTCCTTCTTGGGCTCGGAGGTCTCAATGGGCGATTCCTCCGCCGTAAGATTGACATTAGTTTCCTCATCCGACGACACAGATATGACATCCACATCCATGTCGAAGTCCTTCTGGGCCTCGGAGATCTCAATGGACAAACCCTCCGCCGTAAGATTGGCATTTACCGAAATGTTACACTCTCCGTATTTATGGATGTACATGGGATACCCGCAGCCCTGACTTTATCCTTGACCTTCTCCGGTAGTTCTTTTTTCTTCGGAGCTAATCTTTTTACTACTTTATCCTTGACCTTCTCTGGTAGTTCTAAAAACATAATTCACAAGAATGATTTCATTTAAAAAAAAAACATAATTCACAAGAATGATAACTGATTTACATTTTAAACATTTTTAATCTCATTTTTAAAAAAACACATAATTCACAAGAATGATAACTGATTTACATTTTAAACATTTTAATCTCATTTTTAAAAAAAAAAACATATTCACAAGAATGATTTCATTTAAAAAACATAATTCACAAGAATGATAACTGATTACATTTTAAACATTTTAATCTCATTTAAAAGAGGTAATTAAAAAAACAAAAAAACGTTACATATGCACAAATATACATACACCCACCAAAAAGGTAGGTAGGTCTCAATTTTTCAAAAAAATGAAAAAAAAACATACATATGTACAAATATACATACAAAGGTAGGTACTTCAAAAAAACTGAAACAAAAAAATAAAACATAGCAAGGTACCCTTCTTTCAACATACATATAGCTACTTTTTTTAAAAAAAGAATAAAGATTACTTTTTTTCAACATACATTTTTTTAAAAAAAAGAATAAAGATTACCTACTTTTTTTCAACATACATATAGCTACTTTTATTTTAAAAGAATAAAGATTACTTTTTTTTTCAACATACATATAGCTACTTTTTTTAAAAGAATAAAAAAAGATTTTTTTAAAGAATAAAAAAAAGATTAATTATTTTTTTAAATAAAAAATTAATTATTTTGAGGTGGAAATGCTCTTGTTATTGTTTTTGATTTCCACACAAAATCATACAATTCCATGAAAACCTCACAATCTAAACCAAAAATTTGTTCAGTATGAAACATTTCAATGTAAGTGTGAAGATATTGCTGTCAATCTATCCAAGGCATATTATTTAAAAAAGTAATGTAAAAGTTAGTAAAAAACAACAACTCGCTGGATATGGAGAAAATGCCCCTGGGTAAACTGAGTAAAAGGTGAAGAAAGCTTTCAAAGTGCTCACCGAACTGCAGAATTGTATCTCAGCATCTACAGTTTGATGGGTCGTTGGATTTAAGTATCAGAGTATGGGATGTATATATATTTTTCAACATTGTGCACAATTGATGGGTTCAATCAGCATTTTGCTCAATTTATCATGAAAATGTGATGAAATTGTTAATGAAAAATGGGTAAAAAATTTACCTCACCACCATTTTCAACCCCATCTGGAGCCTCCAGCAAAAGTTTTGCATTATTTTTAGTACATTACATTGTATTTATCACTATATGCATTATGTTCATGTGTTTTGTGTCGTACAATGAAATTTATCACGGTGTACTACTTGAAATTATTCCAGAAAGAGCTGTAATCAACTTACACTCTCAAGATAGAAATAAGTAATTCTTTTTTTTAATATTCTTAAAAACCTTTTTTAACAAATTAGGTACCTACTTAACATTTTTCAACTTTTAAAACTATTTTTTTCTCGTCAAATGTGATCAGTGGAGAAGTCTTTAAGAAAAAAGACTACTTACTGTTATGACACAATGGTAGGAAAAGAAGCATCTGATAATGTTGTGAAAATTGATAACAATGGTCCGAATTCAATCCTCAGAATAACACGCAGAATTTCACATACAATGCGGTCATAATGTAGAATCGAATCGCAGATTAAATTTCGAGTGAAGAGAAGACGAATTTCATTTTTTCAGTCAATCAACCGAATGAAGAAAAACTAGTTTCCCAACAATAAGTAATTTTTGAACTAAAATTTCATTATTTAAACTAGTTTTTCAACAAGGAAATGGTTTGGTGACTGTTCCAATTCTAATTCAGTAAGCTACGTTTGATTGGCTTGAGAACCAAACAGTGTTTTTTTGTGAGAAGGTACTTGCTTAAGATTTGTCATTTATATAATTTCTTTGAAATGCGACAACCTCAATAATTATACCCTGAATGAGATCGAATTTGACTCTATTCCATTGCCCATCTTCACTTAGATGGTTGTAAAAAATGTAGTAAAAAATGTATCACTTATAATGAAAATTTATCTGAACTAATAATTTCAAACATAGGTACCTACTAATTTAATAAGTATGTCTAATAAAAAATAATGAAAATGTATCTAAACTAATAATTTCAAACATAGGTACCTACTAATTTAATAAGTATGTCTAATAAAAAATACATAAAGAGTATTTATGAAAATGATTCAAAAAAGTAGGTTCCAAGTATTAATTTAAAAAAAAAAAAAAACCTACCTATGATTCAAAAAGTAGGTTCCAAGTATTAATTTTTTTTAAAAACCTACGGGTTCAAAAAGTAGGTTCATAAGTATTAATTTGTTTAAAAATTTTTTAAAAAAGTAGGTTCCAAGTATTATTTTTTATTTTTAAAAAAAACCTACAGGTTCAAAAAGTAGGTTCATAAGTATTAATTTGTTTAAAAATATTGAAAAAGTAGGTTCATAAGTATTAATTTGTTTAAAATTTTAAAAAAAAAGTAGGTTCCAAGTATTAATCTTTTAAACAAAAACCTACATATAATAGGTTCAAAAAGTAGGTTCAAGTATTACTTTTTTAAAAAACCTACCTATGATAGGTTCAAAAAGTAGGTTCAAGTATTAATTTTTAAAATATCTACCTATAATAGGTTCAAAAAGTAGGTTCAAGTATTAATTTTTTTTAAAAATCTACCTATGGTGGTTCAAAAAAAGTAGGTTCATAAGTAATTATTTTAAAAAATTTTTAAAAAGTGGGTTCCAAGTATTAAATTTAAAAAAAAAAACTACCTATGATAGGTTCAGAAAGTAGGTTCATAAGTATTAATTTGTTTAAAAAATATTGAAAAAGTAGGTTCATAAGTATTAATTTGTTTTAAATTTTTTAAAAAAGTAGGTTCCAAGTATTAATTTAAAAAAAAAAACAAAAACCTACATATGATAGGTTCAAAAAGTAGGTTCAAGTATTAATTATAAAAAAAAACCTACCTATAATAGGTTCAAAAAGTAGGTTCAAGTATCAACTTACCTATGATAGGTTCAAAAAGTAGGTTCCTAAGAATTAATTTGTTTAGAAAATTTAAAAAAAAGTAGCTTGAAATTATAAAGTAGCTTGTTGAAATTTAAAAAAAAAGTAGCTCGTTGAAATTAATAGCTTGTTGAAATTTAAAAAGTAGCTAGTTGAAATTAAAAAGTAGATTGTTGAAATTTAAAGTAGCTTATTGATTTTAAAAAATCTACTTGATAAGTTGGAACAACATCCAAGACTGGCTGGATTTGAGGTGCATTGTGTACAGTTGGATCTGCTAACCCATGGTAAAAAAACTTGACGGCTGGATTTGAGGTGCTTTGGGTAGAGTTGAATCTGCAAACCCATGGTAAAAAAACTTGACTGGCTGGATTTGAGCTGTATTGGGTACATTTGAATCTGCTAACCCTTGGTAAAAAACTGACTGAGTGGAGCAACATCCAAGACTGGACAGAGTTGATGTGCATTGTGTACAGTTGGATCTGCTAACCCATGGTAAAAAAAACTTGACAGCTGGATTTGAGCTGTATTGGGTACAGTTGAATCTGCTAACCCATGAGAGGGTTAGCATAACAATTTTCTTAACCCATGAGGACACACAGTCCCACAGATACACAGAGATACCACAACTGAGAGATAGTTTAAAACCAACACAGATAGTTTAAAACCAACGTAGACTTGATAGAAATATACTAATCAGCAGTGTCTGTTGATTAGTATATTTATACTAACCAATGGACCTAGCTATGTTTAAAAAAACCCTACTCTTGATAGGTGGAGCTATTTAGAACCACTTCAAAATATGCAAATGTCATTTTACAATGTATTTTTTAAAATTGAGAAAAAAAGTAACCACTTGGAAGAACTGCTGCTTACATATTCATTAAAAAACATGGTTCAAAAAACAGATGAAAAACCTTCAAAGTGCTCAATGAACTGCAGAATTGGATCTCAGCATCTAGAGTTTGATGGGTCGTTGGATACAAGTATTAGAGTATGGGATGTAAAAATGGGTAGAAAATTTAACTCTACCAACTTTTTTCGTACATCACTACATGCATTACGTTCATGTGTTATGTTGTGTTGTACAATGAAATTACTACAGAAAGAGCTCTAAGCAACTCCAAAAAAGTAGATTGAAATAAGTAATTCTTTTTTAATGTTTTTCAACAAATTAGGTACCTACTTAAACTCTCATCAGTTGGAGTGTGAGATTGATCCAATTGATCCCAATCATTATGAACTGGAATACTTTACAATCCTAAGAATAAACAATAGGGGATTTGCTTAGAAAAAACGACGGAAAGATCAGCCAGAATTGAAAAAGCTGGCTACAATCTGATTGAAATCTGTCACTTGATCAAATTATTAGTTTTTTTAATAATAATTTTAAGCATAGGTACCTATTTGACTCGCTCAGTAACTTTGCACTCTTCATAATCACACACATTATTAATCTATTAATGTAATGTACTATTATTTGTGACATATAATTTAATAACAATTTAAATGATCTTACCGAAAAATCTCAGAAAAATGTTGTGAAGATTGATAAGACCTTAGTTCTGAATTCAATCCTTGTAATAACACTTAGAATTTCACATACACTGTGAATCAACTATAAATTTCGAGTGAAAAGCTTTCAAAGTGCTCACTGAACTACAGAATTATCCAGATGGAAAGTTTATAAGTATACCTTTACAAATTTATATGATTGCTGATGTTTCTCTCATGAAAATGAAGATGCATTGGCTATGAAGCTGGATTTACTCGCCCTTTATCAGTTTTTTTCTTAAAAAAACTAACTCAGCATCTAATGATAAAATGAGTATATTACCAGAAGATACAAATTAGGTACTTGTAGGTAATTTAGAAAAGAATTTAAACATACTCCCAGAAAGAGCTGTAATCAACTTAAAAAGTGTTGAAAAGTAATATAAAAGTATTAGAGTAAGAAAAATTCGATAATGTTACCAGTAAAATTAATTCTTTTCGTTCCATAAAGTGCGTAAGATTTAAATAAGTAATTTTTTAATATTTTTTCTCCTCGATGTGATCAGGGGAGAAGTCTTTAATTTTTTACTTGCCTAGTGAGATCCAATTGGTCCAAATCACTATGAACTAGAACACTTTACAATCCTAACAAACAATTAGAGTGATAACGACCAGTAAAATTCTTCTCGTTCCATAAGGTAATTGAGGTAGGTATATACCTAAATGGTTGAGGGATATAGTCTTGTAATTAGTTTATTTAAAAAAAACTTGTAATTCAAAATATTTAAAAAACCTATTCTTGTAATTTGTTCAATACTTATGTAATTTGTTGTAATAAGTAGGTACCTATTTGTTCAATTAAAATATGTAATTAAAATATTTATGTAGGTACCTATTTGTTCAATTAAAATATTTAAGAAAGTAGGTACCTGTTTCTTTATGTAATTAAAGCAGATATTTTTATAAAATCTAGAAAACCAAGACAGATCCCTAAATGGTTGAGGGATATAGTCTATTCTTGTAATTTGTTCAATACTTATGTAATTTGTTGTAATAAGTAGGTACCTATTTGTTCAATTAAAATATTTAAGAAAGTAGGTACCTGTTTTTTTTATGTAATTAAAATATTAAAAAAAATATGTAGGTACCTATTTGTACAATTAAAATATTTTAAAAAAATATGTAGGTACCTATTTGTTCAGTTAAATGGCAATGGTGTAGGTAATTTATGTAATTTGTAAATAATAGTTGTTTGAAAAAAGCACCTACAATGTTAAATTTTTTGTTTGAAAGAATTTTAAAAAATCTTGTAGGCTATCTAAAATTTTAAAAAAAAGTAGCTAGAATTTTAAAAAATCTTGTAGGCTATCTAAAATTTTAAAAAAAGTAGCTAGAATTTTAAAAAAATCTACAAGTACCTACAATGTTAAATAATTTTTTGTTTGAAAAATGTTTAAAATTTTAAAAAAAGTATCTATAATAAAAAATCTTGTATCTAAAATTTTAAAAAAAGTAGCTAGAATTTTAAAAAATCTTGTATCTAAAATTAAAAAAAAAAAAGAATTTAAAAAAATCTTGTATCTAATTTTTAAAAAAAAGTAGCTAGAATTTTAAAAAATCTACCTGATGTTGGAGCAAGTCTAGTCAAGTAAAAAAAGTGATCAACATCGAAGTGGAAAAAAACTTGGATCAACCTCAAAGTAGAAAAAAACTGATTTTGGCTGGATCAATATCGACGTGGACTGGCTGAATCAACATCATCGAAGTGGAAAAAACTGATTTTGGCTGGATCAATCTCGAATTAGAAAAAAAAACGACTGGCTGGATCAATATCGACGTGGACTGGCTGAATCAACATCATCGAAGTGGAAAAAACTGATTTTGGCTGGATCAATCGAATTAGAAAAAAACGACTGGCTGGATCAATATCGACATGGACTGTATGGATCAACATCAAAGTGGAAAAAACTGACCATCGAAGTAGAAAAAAACGTCTGGAGTTCAGGTGTGTATTGGGTACAGTTGAATTTTTTCTGGGTTATCATATCACCGATTTTACAGTTTAGACACAGAGTCCCACATACACAAGAGTTACTACATATTTAAAATGCTAACCCCTGAGAGGGTTAGCATATCAACCCATGACTACAGTTTTGGACACATAGTCCCACGTACATAAGAGTTACTATGATATTTTAAAAAAAACAACGATAGTTTAAAAAAACACCAACAGGTACTTGATAGAAATATACTAAACAGCAGTGTCTGTTGATTAGTATATTTATACTATCCAATGGACCTAGCTATGTTTAAAAAAACCCTACTCTTAATAGGTGGAGCTATTTTGAAACATTTCAAATATGCAAATGTCATTTTACAATGTATTTTCCAAATATGTAAATGACCATGTATTTTTTTAAAATTGAGAAAAAAAGTAACCAACTACTGCTTACATATTCATTAAAAAAACATGGTTCCTACATTAGTAAAAAAAAGTTGAAAAATCTAATACTTTCAGTTTAAAATTATAAAAAATAAGATGAATATGTAAATTTTAACACTGTCCCATGGTGACTTCTCCTCATACATAGTACAAGCTATCAGGTATCGGAGATAAAAAGTAGTTTCTATGTTGTTATATAAGAGTAAGAGATGCCAAAAGTTTTATACAGGTATATCAAAAAAATTAATAGAAATTCAAAGATAAGGTCTAATTTTTTGAAAAACTACCTTGAAAATATTTTCATTCAGAAAAAAAATCACCAAAGGTGCATGCTTGAAATCTTACTACATATTTTTTAGTACAGCTCAGCTGTGTGAAATAACTGTTAAGATGTTTCATTTTTTTGAGTGGTGGGAGAAAGAAAAAAACCACTTACATAATGTGACGTGACAGGACAAAATCGACCTTCGGACCTAAAAAATTATTTTTCACTTTTTGACAGATTTTTGGTACTTAGACATTCAAAGATCATTTAAAACCACCCAGAAGTCCCTATGATTTGCATAGCTCCATATACATGGTAATCCAGTCAAAAGTGTGCTCATTTTTTTTATTTTTTTTTATTTTTTGATTATTTCAACTTTTAAATGGACCTGGAGGCGAAACAAAGCGTTCTACGAGAAAAATATGTGGAGCAAAGTTGTAGAGAATTAAATTTTCAAAAACCTATAAGAGGTTTATTTTTCTCCAAAATGCATAGGTAGTTTTTCTGTTTTTCTCAAAAAACTAAAACCTGATGATGATTACCATAAAATTTCTGTTTTTTGAGAAAAACAGAAAAACTATGCATTTTGGAGAAAAATAAACCTCTTATAGGTTTTTGAAAATTTAATTCTCTACAACTTTGCTCGATGTATTTTTCTCGTAGAACGCTTTGTTTCGCCTCCAGATCAATTTCAAAATTGAAATGATGAAAAAATAAAAAAAATTGAAAAAATGAGCGCAATCACGGCTGAGCCCCCTGTATCAATGTAAATAACCATTCTACCCAGTGATGTTCACACAAAACAGGCAAGAAACGTTATCCAAGACTATGTTTTGCTCAGTTTAGCCGGAGAACCTAATTAGAACGCAAGTGCTTCAGCTAAACGAGCAGAACTGGACTGAAAACTTTAACCCCCTGTAACTCAAAAACTTATTTTCGGCTCGAAGGTCAATTTTGTCGTGTCGCGTCACATATTATAAACAAGGAAGCAGTCTTAATAAATGATCAATTTGCAACATTGATCATTTGTTATAGACATTCAAGGATTCAAATCCTTGAACAGTGAATTTTTAATGAAAGAAGTTAATATTGCTAGTTTAGAAATACATGATGTTTACCACTATGTGGTGATATATACATAGAAGGGAGTATTCCTACTCCACCCGGAAAGGTCAGGCTGAGATGACCTTGTCTGGATATTTCTTTACAGTAGACACTTAATGACTGTAAAATCTAGTAATTCAATTTTTTATTTAAAGAACAGATAATGGAATTTTACGTACATTTAAAAAATATAGAAAAAACAAAAATTACTTACTTAATATTCAAGTGTCCTTGTAAAATATGCCTATGCTGTAAAAAAATGCAACTCAAAATATTGCAAAAATCCTCAACATTTAGGTTATTGCATAATCAACCAAAGGTAGGTACCTGCATATTTCAACAACAAAATCAACCAAAAAAAGTATAGTACTTACCTACATATTTTTTACCTACCTAAATATTTTTCAACAAAAAAGGTAGTTAACTAAAAAAATCAACCTAAAAAAGTGTGATATTTTTTACCTACCTGAATATCTTTTAACAAAAAAGGTATAGGTAACTATAGAAATCAACCAAAAAAGTATGGTATTTTTTACCTGCCTAAATATTTTTTAACAAAAAAGGTAGGTAAGTAAGTAACTAAAAAATCAACCATGAATATTTCATTGAAAAAACATGGTTCCTACCTTGGCCCAGGGATCTTCATCCGGCTGTTCAGGTTGATCATCAGGTGGATGATATTACTCTTCATAAAATGCTAGTGGTAACACCTGAAAAAACAAAAATTTTTCAAAACCTTATTTTACAACTTATCATAATATTGCATCTGAACATTACCAAAGAGGGATGCAATTTCTAAATAATATTTGCTTATCAAACAAAACTCATCATGTTTGAACTTCTACCCTGATGTGTATCGGCAGCCACCACTGACATTAGGTGGTCTCTACATAAAAAAGGCCATTGGGACATAAAAAAAATCGACCAACATTTTCACACATAATATATTTAAAAAAAGAACTGAAAATGACCAAAAAAAAGCAGGTACCCATAATATTATTTAGAAAATGAAAATCAACCAACATTTTCAAAAAATTTAAAAGCAGGTAATTTAAAAAGTTAAAGAATCCATACCTACTCACTTTTTTTTAAAAAAAAACTTGAAAATATTTTATATGGAAAAAAAGTAACACCAACTTACACTGGGTTTTCCAGATACATTGATAAAATAAAATGTTTGTTCTTCAAATTTGTAAGCAACCAACTTTGTTGTTTTGCTGAAAAACAATTCAAATTCAAGTAGAGAGTAGGTAATCGATTCTTACTGATAGAATCATTTGACTTTCAGGTTTTCAAGAAATTGTGTACGACCCAACTTTCCGAGTATTCTCAAAATGAGTGACCAGCGCGATATGCCCAATGGTTCGTTGGTATTTTACAGTCACGTTGGTGAACTGGCAGATCTGGCTGCTATATCTTCGATGGCTGTTTTGATGAATCATAAAATAACTCAGCTGCGCCGTGGAAACAGAGAAATTGATGTTGACACTCCCGAAATAGATCTTATTCCGCGACTAGCATTACCTTTACCTGAAACAGTCATCAATACCATTCGTGGATTGAGTTATCAGATGAACGTTTCCAGAATGAAATGGTGGACATATCACTGGCAACATGTGTTTTTTTGTGATATGCGGCCAGATGACATGATCGTATTATTGGATCAGTTAGTATGGTTACCGAATGGATCAGTTAGCTTTGAACAAACCGCCAAAAAGTTACTAAGTGGCGGTGTGTTAACCAATGTGCAGAAGTTTCAAATCGCTTGCACGTATTGTTTCCTCGAGGATGTGAATCTCTTGAAAGAGACGTTGTCGCAGAATGAGTTGAATTGTGCTACCAAAGCGTTTCAGGAAAACACTGATCCATTCTTGAATTATTGGTGCTGTAAAATGTGCCGTATGACCGGAGCATTCAATCCAAGGCGCGTTGACCTCTGCGAATTTCTGTTACCAGTTTCCAGAAAATTCTACCATCATTGGCCAGCCATAGAACTGTTTTGGAAACAGATACCTGATGGCGAAGAGCGTCTGCGTAAACTCAAGTTTATCATTGGTATTTCCGATGTCGAACTGACTTGGCGCATTGTCCCCGAGTTAGCGAAGTCGCCTCTGAATTCTGTGATAATTGAGAAATGTTTCGATATTGTGGCAACTTTTGCGGAAAAATACAACTACATCGAATATACCATACTGACCTGGAAGTATTTAGTGGGTTTAATCAATAACGATCAGCTTCTTGGAATTCTCCTGTACGTAACAAACTTACAGAACAGTCGAGATTATGTGAACCATTTACTATGGGAAATGTGGCTGTGTATTTCCGAACGACAGAAACAATGGATAGCTGATGAAGGAAGTCACGATTTCGTGGTTAAATCCATTGAAAATCTGATACTAGAGTCGCCAAATTATCCTTTAATTATTGACATACTTTCACGTTGGAATATCGAACGCAGACGTAATTACTGGGCAGTAAATTGGCATCGTTTGGTTATCGGTCAGATGAATTATAGAAACAGATTCGAAGAGATCATGAAGATGTGCTTAGAGACTGAAGAAAATATCGCTGTTTTCAAACGCACTGTGATGACTGATTTTAGTTCCATCAAAGAGCCTTGTACAACTTTATTGAATTCGAAACGTTTTGAGGAATTGCAAGACTACTTCGATTATTGTACATTGGATCAGGAGGTAATCCGAAATTTGAAACGTCAAATTATTACGACGATATCAAAAAGTGATCTGTTTTGGATCCTTTACAGCTGTTGTGAGATGAGCGGGGAAACTGAATTTGAAAAATATCTTGAAGTCGTGTTCATCGCAGACGAAGCTAAAGTTTTTCTCAACGAATTGCTCGTGAGTAATTTGAACAATATACGCGATTTGCTGCACGAAGGATGTATTAATGAAGTTATTCGGTTCGTTGAAAAATTTCTATCGGGCGAAGAAAATCTCGACAAAGTAAAGCTAGAATTTGTGAAATTCTCTCGCAACTTGATTAACGATGCGAGAGTGAAGATTAATGTATCTGATTGGCTTGATTTATTGGCGTGGTGTCTCGATGGCAACAGAAGTCTGATGGAACGATTCAAAATTTTGTTACAGTCTGCCGAGGTGTCTGATGATGTGGAGATGGAGAATCCTGATGAACATCAGGATCATATTTGTAATTCTATTTATGAATCTTTTTGTAATTTGTATTTAGACGATGAGTGTAAGATTTGATTTTTGAGGAAAAAATCTTGATAATTAACTACAATAAGTATGCATAAATGTTCATTACATATTTCTGTTTTTCACAAATTCGTTTTCTTCATCGGGTCTTCCTTTACTGTGGGATGGCGGATGAGGAGGATCCGTGGCGGAGGTTCTCTTTCTCATCATCCGAAGGTCGTTGAAAATAAGGTAGGTCCTAGGTAGTAGGTACGTATCGAATTTGAGCTTTGAAAAACAATTTGATGAATTTTTTTTGTACAAATATTATTTAGCCCAAATTGATTTTTTGAAATCCAACAAAAATCGAAAAAGGCACTTGATCGAGCCCCTAAAATCTTGGCTGGTGATTTATTTTTGTTTGTTCTTTAGCCTTGTACGGCTCAAAAAATGTTGAGCCAGCGGAATACTTCTCTTGTGCCTAAGTCTGAACTCATTTCGTCAATTTGGTGGCATTTCCACTCTTTCATACTCGTATATTTTATTTCTGCGCGTGATAAGGTACCTACTACATTATCATTGTGTTCGTGCTGTAAAAGGTGTAATTAATTGATTAACTCGGACTTACTTTAATTAAAATTTATTGAAAAGAGGGTGGGGGAGAATCTTCTAGAAGCACTATCAATGATATCCGAAGGGGGTGTTTTTCAATATTTCCAAGAAAAAAAAAATGTGAAAATGATCCACTCTTGAGCACATTTTTTTCGAATTAAGTATTTTCATGGTCCTTGATCATTATTATCACAACGACCATCGTCATGGAGTTCTGGACAGAATTTTCCATTCATGGCCGCAAAGTACCACTCTTTACCTATCGTGGTTCTTGAGATGCACGGTAGAAGGTTGTTCAACAGAACCGAAAGCCGAAAATTGTCATACGACTTATGTGCATATCTTAGCCCCTTTTGAATATCACTTTAGGCAACCATACATACTACCACTCGAGATGAGTAGCCTACTTACTGGTTTGATGGTGGGTCATTCTTCACAGTTCATCTCGTAAATCGTGGATTTGATTCCGGATGAATTTATAATTTTAAAATTGTAAAAATTCGTACATTTGGAAGCACTCCCAAAAATGAACAAAATTACAATATTTCTTATGTCTTTTTTGCAACTTTATAGTCGAAGTAAGTAGCTAGTTTTGAAAAAATATTGCAATTTACAAAATTATGAGATGAATGGAGGGGTTTGTCTAATATGGAACTTCGGTTATAACAACTTTTTACCACGACCGAAATTCAAAAAGCCATTAAAGCTCAGGCAAAGTTGATGAAAAAATTGTCAACTCAGAATGACACCTCGTATGTACTGACGTAAGCTTTCGATAACGTATCATTAATGAGTGCACTAATATTGAATTATTGAATGTATCGATAACATATCGCTTCGCTTTTACAGCACTGCATTAGTATTTGTTTATCATTTGATGAAAAATTCTGTACCATACTTAATTATTGATAAAATGAACTTGATACTACCTAATACTCACGTTCGACCTGTGAACGTTAAGAAGGAAATTATATTTCTTTGCTTACCAGCTTACCCTTGTTCATGTATCCTGTTCCAGGTATAATACCTTCCATCTATACCTATCGTAAATGAGCAACTGCAGCGATAGGTCAGGTAAACTGGTAAAAAGAAAAAAGATACTAATGTTCATCTAACTTTTTAATCTAATTAGAAGAATGGTCACCGCGTGTTAAGTAATTTAAGCGTTTCGTCGCAACGTTAATTTACATTTCGTCTCTAATTGTGTTGTTTAATGAGTTTACAATATACGCATACCCTACCTATACGTAATGTGTACAGTACCTAACTTCACCTACGTGCCTAATACCTGTGCATAGGTAGGTAAGGTACTCATATCTAATCGTTCTGTTTTTTCTACATATTTCATTTCACTGGAAGTGTTCCAACATTTGGTTTGTGTTTTAGTTTCATTTTTGTAGCCCATCTGTTAAAAATACCCAAGCTGCGTGCATTTCCTCTAGAGTGTTGGTGTTACCCAGCGTATCCGCATGTGGGTTCATTTATGAACTTCGAACCCGTGTTATCAGTCATGTTTTTCTACCTCTCTGGCTCGTTTGAATAAATGAGTCTTTTATCAATAACTGTTTGGCTTGTTTCTAGTTTCATTTTTTTCCAATTTTGTTTACAAAATTCTCAGATGCGTGAATATTTTACTCATTCGTGTTCGTACTGTACGTACAGTAGTTACTCGAACGTGCGGTGAGCATTAATTTCATGATTAGTTAATGTGATTTTTAAAGTTCTATACTCGTACTTATTCGTATCAAGCTTGCTGGTGAGTTTTTTACGTACTTGGTTTATGTTGTATGATAATTTATAGATACCTATTTTTTTAAATCGCGTGAGCTTGATTATGTTTTGACCTACCTACTTTTTCTTTTCATCGAAATGGCTGGTTGTGCACAGAGTATTTTTCGGGTGGGGGGGGGGCGAGGGATCAGAAACAGGCTATTTTTATGAAAAATCTCTGTAGGTATATGTACGTGATTATAGTATAGCTTCAAGTGAAGTATAAATTTGGCAGTGAAATCGTTTTGACTTGAATATTTCGTTCTCATCACTTTTTAATTAAGTTGACAATTTCATAAAATCGAACAGAAAAAGTTGTAGGCTGATTTATAGGTCGAAAAGTGCCAGAAAAGGGTTGAAAGTTTATTTTTCTGACCTGGAAGAGAAGGTAGACATTAGGATTGGATAGTCGAAATTTGCAAGCTATTGTGTAGTACATTAAGTAGGGTGAAACTGCTTTTTCATTATACAATATACTTACATGCTACGAAAGTATAAGTTTTCCGCCCTGTGTGCATGCTACGAAAATGCTCTATGTTTACCCGGACCGAAAATGAAATGAAATCGAGGAAAATTGCAGAAAATTAAATTTCCAATCGACATAATGTCTTTAGTTTTTTTCTAGGTGGCTCAGTTTTCGATGTACATATTTGCA
The DNA here is from genome assembly GCF_950023065.1 of Planococcus citri. Taxonomy (NCBI): domain Eukaryota; kingdom Metazoa; phylum Arthropoda; class Insecta; order Hemiptera; family Pseudococcidae; genus Planococcus; species Planococcus citri. Next base: position 36,022,091 of record NC_088680.1, read on the forward strand.
AAAGAAAACATAATTCTGTTTTTAAAAAATGAACTATGCAAAAAAGATTTAACCAAAAACGGACGTAAAACTTATTTTCGTAGCATGAATAATGAAAAATATCTTACAATGCAAGAAGCGACGTGAAGAATGTTTGGTCTCGTGCTTTAACTCCCCTCGCCTTCGGCTTGGCGAGTCAAATTGCACTCGACCAAACATACTTCACTTTCGCTCCTTGTATTGTAATATACTAATAGTAAGTATTTCGTAGCATGGATAAAGAAAAATATCTTACAATGCAAGAAGCGACGTGAAGAATGTTTGGTCTCGTGCTTTAACTCCCCTCGCCTTCGGCGCGGCGAGTCAAATCGCACTCGACCAAACATACTTCACTTTCGCTCCTTGTATTGTAATATACTACTGACTCGGATTTTGGTTTTTACTTTTTGTGCCATTGCTCGTTTAATACCGCCGAATGATGACTTTTAGCGCATAAGCGTGTAGTTTTTCATCCTGTTTAAGGGGGGGGGGTGATCCCCCAACACAATTTTTAGGGATTTTGTGCTATCTTCGACCGTTTTTAAGTTGATTGATGAAATTCGGTTTAAAAGTGCAGATACTTGACCCTGAAATTTTTAAAAAAATTGTTGAACCCAATGGAGACCTCAAAATATACTTTGAAAAGTTTAAAGCAATGTACATATTTGTATAGAACAGAGTCCAAAATCTGGAAAAAGCCCAAAACATTTTTTGGGGGATTTTTCAGTCTATTTTCTACCTTTGGTAATTTTTTCAGAATTTTTCGAGTGGTAGCCGCTGCTCTGTGGCCACAAAACAATTTGGAAACGTGTTTTTCCACCTAAAGTGGTCAATTTTGTCCGGAAAATTTTTTCTCACAGTATGTCATCAAAGATGCTGAACTACTCCATCAATTTGAGTTTGAACCAAATTCGTTAAGTTTTCTTCAAAATTTATATATAGGTATTTGATACCTATTTGAAAAATTAGATTTCGCCATTTTGGGAACTCCTGACATCCCTCTCAGGTCACCTACATATGCAAAAATTCATGTCCACACTAATATCAATTCAAAATATGTACTCGTAGATCATATATTTCAATTGTAGCAAAATTGGAATTTTTCGATTTTATTGGTAGACTCATTTTCATCAGATGTGATTGAAAAATTGTGTTCATTTTGAGCTGAAAAATGAAAAAAAAAATAGAATTTTTCCTTAATTTTTGATTCTTCTTTACATTGATTCAAAGTTTTCAAAAAGGATTTAGAAGTACCTACATAGTTGTTAGGGTCCAAAAAATGTTTAAAATTAGTATCTTCACCTTCACATCAATTGAAACAGACAGGCAGCGCAGAATTCCTGAAAATCGTGTTTTGGGGAGTGGTTCCACCCGCTGAGTGCGGATTGAAAACCGCTTATGCCCTCAAAAATCATCATTCGGAGTACAATAAGCGAGAAATCGTACGAAAACTGGAATCTGAGTCAGAGGCAGTTTCACCGCATTCATTGTATTACAACCTTTCGACCTTTCAGATTGATTGAAGTGGAGGCTGAAGGTCGAAAATCTGAAATTTGAATATAAATGCATTAGTCATTGAGATCATTTGGGTTATTATTATTGTGGCCTTCAAAATGAATTGATCCTCTCCACTCCAAAGGTCAAATCTAGGTTCTAACTCCATTCATTATGGTTTTACTTTATTGAACACATTAAAAAAGGCACCTGATTGTGAAATGTTAAAGCTCAATTCTCTAGGAGATTGAGATTACAAAAATATCTTGGGTACTCAAATGAGGGTCATTCCACGTCAATTGAACCAAGAAGTGGTAGGTGGGTTCGGCGATTTTTTTGAAATTTTTCCTGTGGAAAGACCTTCCGAAGGGATGACCAATGGCGCAAATCGCAGCCCTCTAGCCCATTTTTAACGGCAGCCAGGGGGTGTCAAAGTTTTCAGTGAACCTAAAATATCATCCATTTCCGCAGTGGATTGCTCGATAACCGCGATACCTACCAAAATGGAACTTTTTCCCATAGTTAGAGGTTTTGAAAGGCTTTTTGGTGATATCATAAAAATCAGTGTTGCCACTTTTTTTCGTACAAAAAATTAGCTCAAAAAGTTTCAAAACGTAGGTTTCATATCGTTCCGACTCTCAAAAATTCTGAAAAAGATATGTGACCCGCTCTGACAAAACCGACCATTTCGACAAAATTTCAAAAAATGTTTTTTTCTCAAAAGTCTGATCTTTCAACCCTTAAAACTCATTTTAAACATCATTATTTTGGACACTTTTTTTTGTCGAAACGGTCGGTTTTGTCAGAGCGGGTCACATATATTGTAGACAACTGTTCATGCTGAACAACATATTAAAAAATTGGGATGGTAACTTGTAACAAAGTCGATTTTAAAAAATTTAAATTTTGCGAAAAAATGTGATTTTTTGATTTAAAACATGAAAAAAAGTTTTGATTGGTAAAGTTGACCTATTTGACCCCTATTTTTACGTATCTGTTGAAAAAGTTGAGAAAACCCCTTTCACTCAATAAAATGAAGTCATCACAAAAAAATCAAAATTCGAAAAAATTCAATTTTCAATTTCAAACATCAAAAAAAGTTAAAATTTATTTAGTTGTCTTATTTTGACCACTTTCTGACGTATTTCATGAAAAAGTTGATAAAAATCTCACTTACAGCAAAAAAAATGAAATTTGTTTTTTTTTTGAATTTTTTTGTGTTGAGTTAATTTTACCGAGTGAGGGGGTTTTTTCAACTTTTTCAACAGATACGTAAAAATAGGGGTCAAATAGGTCAACTTTACCAATCAAAACTTTTTTTCATGTTTTAAATCGAAAAATCGCATTTTTTCGCAAAGTTTAAATTTTTTAAAATCGACTTTGTTACAAGTTACCATCCCAATTTTTTAATATGTTGTTCAGCATGAACAGGTGTCCATAATATATTTTTTTCAGAATTTTTGAGAGTCGGAACGATATGAAACCTACGTTTTGAAACTTTTTGAGCTAATTTTTTGTACGAAAAAAAGTGGCAACACTGATTTTTATGATATCACCAAAAAGCCTTTCAAAACCTCTAACTATGGGAAAACGTTCCATTTTGGTAGGTATCGCGGTTATCGAGCAATCCACTGCTGAAATGGATGATATTTCAGGTTCACTAAAAACTTTGACACCCCCTGGCTGCCGTTAAAAATGGGCTAGAGGGCTGCGATTTGCGCCATTGGTCATCCCTTCGGAAGGTCTTTCCACAGGAAAAATTTCAAAAAAATCGCCGAACCCACCTACCACTTCTTGGTCCAATTGACGTGGAATGACCCATGAGTCCTATCGCATTCATTTAATGCATCTAAGATTTGAATATTTTTTTGTAAATTGGAAAAAAATAGCGAAAGAGTGGCCGAGAGGTTCCGTGAAAATATTTTCCATATGAGAAATACTTGGTTCTTAACTTCAATTTTTTGGTCATATTATAAAATTGGCTAAAATCGGTGACATTTGAAAAAAAAAATTTCTAGGGGAAACTTTGTTAAATTCTAGGAATTTGATTTCCACTTCCTCTCATCAATCACAATAAGAATCGAAATCCAAAACTGAGTATTCTGTTGATCCATACGAATCGTTTGGCAGAGATCATGCTCAAGAGTTTCAGGAAGATTAGAGGTAAAATACCTACTTTTAAATGAATGATGAGGACGAGGCACTTTTTTAAAAAATGCAGTAGTGTACTTATAAGGACAACAACCAGGAAATATTATTATTCAAAAAAGGGCCTACTAGTACAATTTTTTTTAAAGTATTGATCTATTTATATCATAATGCTACGAAACAATAAACTTGTGGTAGCTTGGTTGACAAAAGGAGTTTATCAAGTGGTAATTATAATTGCTTTATTTTCAGGAAACCCGATGTGCTGAACTTGAAATTTATTCTTTCACCGGGCTTTTATCATCTACCATCATGTTCTCGATGGAAAAAACCGCTACAGATTTGATCAAAACTCCCATCTTCATCTCATCTCCGCGTAACCTACAAGAGATAGCCTGTTCTCAATGTGCATTGAACTGTTGGCGTATCAGCTACTCCCTTAATTACGATCAGTATCCTGATGAAACAGCCGGGGTTAATTGGTTTACATCTTTTAAATGCGTTTCTACCGATGGTTATCAGAAATTGCCGAAAGCTATCGAAAAATTTATCGATAGTCGTACAGAACGAATGGGACAAATGTTATACGTCTGGGCGCAGAAGTCATTCGGCGATAGTTGTCGTGCCATGATATTAAATTGTTTTGACAATATTATCCTCAATGCAAGCGGTGACATCAACTATAAACTAACAGCGAAAAATTTACTGACCAGCGACGTATTGAATGCGGTGGAGAAGTACAGGATCGCTTGTTGGTGGAGTTTCGAAGAAGATGTGGAACGTTTGTGGTCCTCAGTAAAGGACGATGAAACGATCCAGGGATGTAGTTTCGATGAATTGCCCACTATGTACTATTGGAATTGTCGAATGAAAAACGAACTCCACAAGATACCTGGCGATAAAAGATATTCGGCCGAATCACGTATGCTATCCTCACATTTATGCGATTGGTCGGAAACTGAATATTTTTGGAATAAGTTAAGCTCGCGGGAACAACTTTCCAAAATAACAGATACAAGAGCGGGAGTAGGCTATATTAATCAAAATGTGCTCCCAACGCTGGATTTTGGACAACTGAGCTATATTTTGAGTAATTTACCAGTCGCTGTGGTGGAAAACTTGGCAATCGAAGGAGAAAATACTCGTTTTGCTGAGCAAGCTTGGAATTGCGTAGCAAATATAATCAACGGAGACCAGTTCTACGAATTGTTGTACGATTTACATAGGTTTGCATTCAGTGGAGAGTGTTCCGAAGTCAACCACGTGGCTGTTTTCCTTTATGAAATTTGGGCCAGTGCTTCGGATAATTTACAGAAATGTATTTTAGACTGTCCGAGATGTATCGAAGCATTTTTTGATGACTTGGAGGAAGGTCAGCTTATCCAATCCTATGGTTACGATATAAGCTTTCTTGTGGCTGTTTTCAACGGAGCAAAGTTCCAATTGAGGATAGAATTATGGCGAAGGAACTGGCATAAATTAATTGTGCTCGCGAGACCGTCGGATTTACGTAAATTCATGGAATTGAGCTTTGAAAACGAAGCCAGCTTGGTTAAATTCAAAGAAACCGAAATGATTGACTACTCGAATCTAAACTACGAGTTTGATTCGTTCATTAAGCGAGGATTATGCAGCGAGCTGGTAGACTATTTGGAATTTTGTTCTTCAGATAAGGAACGTGTAAGGCATCTGAGAATGCAAATCGTTGATTCGAACATACATTACACTTCTTATTACTTCGATCCCGATATGGTTTCAAAATTTAACAATTTTATCGACGATACTTTTGAATGTCCGAGTTTAGCTAGTCGATACAAAGAGCGTTTTGTTCTGGAAAACATCGACGAATGGTATGAAATGGTGGATAGCGGTTGGCTAATCAATGTTAAAAACGCAATCCAATGTTTATTACCTGAAGGTATACTTTTGAGCCATATTAAACGAGCGTTGTACGAACATTGGCAGTATAATTTGAGGGTTGGTACAATTGCTACTTTCTATATAAGGCATTGGCACGAATTTTCAAATTGGTGTGCTCCTAGTGAGGAAGTGGTGTTAGAGTCGAAATATTCCTTCAATCTGGATTATCTGTTGGGAGTTTTGTTGCCCAAATGTATTCGTGAAGAGTGGGTCTTACCACCATATTTTTCTCGTCTTGATAGGTTTCTGAGGTGGTATTTTGTTAGCGAAGAAGCTACGAACGAGTTCAAGCTGCAAAGGATTAATAATTACGAGCAAGTTCCTGTTATTAAAAAGATATTAGAAAAAGGAATCGATCGAGATATCAGTAGAATGTTGAATTGGTTTTTCAATTTCGATGCTGATAAAGTAGGAGAATTTCGTTTGAAACTTACCAAAAGTTGACTGCATTTAATGTTAAGTAGGTATTATTTTTTGTAGACAACGTTTTTAGCGGCTGTGGTTTATTTTTCGACGTTTTACGAATTTTTTATTTTTTTTATTTTTGGACTTATGAGAAACTTTTAGGGAACTTTTGATCCGTAATGTTTCATATAATTTTCGAGACAATCCTTCATATCTAATATCGACTTGAGTTATATTTTCGTCCAATATTTTGACCAGTCAAAAATTCAAAAAATTCATGTAACATCAAGAAGCAAAAAATTTGACTTTTTTGATTTTTAGATGCTTGAGTGTAACATTCCAGAATGTTCCTTTGTGGGAAGGTGAATTTTACAATTGTTGAAATCTTTATACTCTTTGATCAAAATTGATGAGAAAATGACTTTCTGGCTCATTAGATATGCGAAAATTTCATGAGGAAGGTGCTAAATGATTTTTTGACCACTTCTCTCTTCGCTCGAGACTCGAAAGAAATAAAAATTTACGAAATATCGATAGGTAGTTGATGCTTGCTAAAAAAAAAAAAAACTATGGGTGATTTGATGTGTTTTGCCATTTCTTTGCATTTTCTTCTTCACTGAACGACGACTCAGAAAATATACTATTTTTGGTAGGTGGGTACCATTCAATTGGAATTTTTTTTGTCATTAACTATTACATTTTTTGAATAACACCTGCTCCATATTACCCTCTAATCGCCTATCAAGACTAAAATCTGAATTTTTTCTCGTGCTAGAGCTCTCGGAAGAATTGAAGTAGGTTGTTAAACATTCCTAAAGACGATTTAAATGAGCCAGAAAATCACTCCAACTAATTCAGATAGTTTTGAAAATTTTCCATTTGGGAAATCTACTCGTTAGATAATTTGAAAATTTAGTTGAAAGAGGTAAAGGTTTCATGCTCTAACCAAAAAGTTGAATTTTTTGCATTTTCAATTTTTGAAGCTCGATTTAGGGCCTTTGTGTGTTTCTCTGGTGATCAGTGATCTCAATAGTACATTTTTTTATATCTACCGGATGTGGATAGTTACTATGGTTAGCTCAGGTGTGGTGGTTGAGAAAGAAATCTGCTTTTTCCTGCCTCTCGTAGTATTTTTATGCGGGTTGTTTTCTTCGCCATCGAATTTTTTCTAAGTAGTTAATTCTTCGTTAACGTGGATCGTTTTTAAGAAAATTTTCTTTGAATTTCGTAAACATTCTTAGGTTTATGTGTAACTTGAAGATTTTAGTCTTCTTAATTATTTCTATATTTTAGTTATTAAATGTGATTTATGATAATATTGAATTGTGAAGTTGCGAAAAAAAAGTATAATTAGTAAAATGATGATTAATTATGTCACCTAAACTATTCGCATATAATATTTTGTATCCCGACTACCCTGGTAGGTAGAACAATTTTTAGGAAGAATAATGTTATTCGTTTTAAATTTTACTCGTAAATACCTATGTATTCATTTTTTTAAAAATCGAAGCTACATAATGTACATTTTTGTGTCTTGAAATACAATTATCAGAGGTATTTAGACGTACATTTTTGTCAAGTTTACCTAATTAAATTTCCTCATAAAAATAGAATTCGTATATGTACCTACCTATGCTATGAAAAGAATGAATTTAGGGAAGGTATAAAAATTTTTAAAAAAACTTGAAACGCACACAAAATGAAATACATAAATAACTGAAGTACCTTGCTACAAGTATTTACCAAGAAACGACTGAGTTTTGAAAACATCGAGCACGATATTTTGAACACAAATTGTATCAGGAGTATTTGAGAGCAAATCTTTTCAGTCTTTCGTGATCAGTGATCTAGAAAATTACTAAATGATACGAGTAAGTATAATAATCCAGATTCCAGCAACAAAATCTAATAATAATTATATCGATGAACACCACTGTTTTATACATAGCAATGTGTTCTTCAGTTTTTCGTTGAAAAATGAATTACATAATCAAATGCAAATCACCTCATTAGTATCAAATTACGTGCTACATAATAAAGAAGAAACCCATTACCTATCAAACTACCATTCATTGAATTTGTTGAGTCGTCGATTCCGCTATAGAAATTTGTCCTTAAAATAATGAAACAATTTTCATACATCCGTTAGTTAATGGCAGACTTCCACGAATATTTTATCAGACCAATAACAATGTACCTAACCTACCTAGGTACCTAGTTCATGTTAAACGTTGCAAATAGAAATATGAAATGCAGCTGCTTCACAAGTACGAGTAATAAACTGCCATATTTATTCACAATTTCACATCGACCGTATGTCTGACATTTTCCTTTGGTTATGGGAACTTGTTTTATTTAGATGGTAACCCTCGATAATTTTTCACAATAAAATCTCAGCCAGGCAGGAGTATTTTTTAATGAAATTTTCAAACTAATTCGCCAACTACTCTTGAGAATAATGTAGTTTGAAAAATTCAACATAAGGTATGGATAGGTAAGCAAAGAAGAATAATAATTATTAATTAAGTGATTAAAACTGAAGTTTTTTTTGTCAATAGCGTCTGTGCTTATCGAAAACATGATGTAATTTAATATATTCTAATAAAACGCGAAGATTTTTTTGGTGCGAAAACGCACTAATTTTTTACCTATACTGTCACGTTCAGTGGGAGGAAAGTAAGTAAGGTTGGAGTTGTTATTTGACTTTTACATAAATAAAACCTTACTACTAAAAAGAACAAAATGAAAAAAAAATAAACAAAAGCAATAGGTTTTGTCAGTTTATTGTTTCTCACATGTCACACTTACAATGACATTTTATTCAATAATGCAGTAAGATTTCCAACATTTTGAAATTTTCTCATGATTTTTTGAGCAACAACTTCTTTAAACAACATTGGATTGTGTAGTTTGTGTTTCATGTAACAGGGGCATACTTCTTCACTTTGAAAAAAAAAAGATATTGAAACAAATAATTATGAAAAAGTAACAAAAAAAGAGTAAAAGTTACCTTTCCCCACAGCTACATTCTTTACATTCTTCACACAGACACCCATTGCAAGCCTCTACCATTGGAAATGAAACTAGGGACCATTTTCCGTGCATTCCTTCATGTATGAAGAATTTGTGAGTAGACTTGAAATCTTCGAAATCTTCTTCAGTAGCTGCTGGTAACACCTCAGATATTCTTTCTGTTACAAAGAAAATTATTAGAATATAATCTATAGGTTAGGTAAAAGTTAGTAATCCTACTTACGAGATAAATTAGTTCTCGACGTTCTCGTTTCTCCGTCCAAAAATAATTGGACGGAATTAAATTGGGCGTTTTCCTCGCCTTTATATTATTTCCTTGACATCTCAGTCACTGTGCGGATGACTCCTTTCTCTAGCTTTGTAAGGCTGGTGAAATTTTGGGCTGTCCCCTAACCCAGCTTTTTTACAATATCAACAAGACCTGATGCCATTTTTATTTGCTGCACTTCATTCCTGTACCTTTAAGGAGTAAAGCTAATTTAATAAACCTGATTTTTAAAAAAATGGAATTTTAACAAAAAAAAAGCAGTAGGTAAGTACTGCAATTTCAACAAAAAAAACAGCTATTAACTTGAGAGAAATTGAATTTTTTTAAAATAAAAAAAGCAATTAACTTTAGAGAAATTGATTTTTTCAAAAAAAAAAAAAAACAGCAATTAACTTGAGAGAAATTGAATTTTTTTAAATAAAAAAAAACAATCAACTTTAGAGAAATTGATTTTTTCAAAAAAAAAAAACAAAATTTACTGGAATTTTAACAAAAAAAAACAGCAATTAACATTAAGAGAAATTGATTTTTTCAAAAAAAAAGCAAGTACTCATACATAGATAAAATTTTTAAAAAAACTTACACTGTCCAGAAACTCTGCTGAAATTGATCCTTATTGTCAATTTCTCCTCGGTGACTGAAGTAGATTCAAATGCAAAGTGCGAAACTATTTCACTCAAATTTGATTCAATTATTTCGTCTACAAGTTGGAATTTTTGATCACCCGGGTGGTTCAAATCAAGCGTAAATTTGGCTAAGTTGATTTCATGTGTAGGTTGCTTTTCCAAATAAGCTTCTACTATATATAAATGAAGTACCATCAACTTTAGTCTTATACCTATGTAAAAGTAATTCGTACATCACGCAATGGAAAACAAGAAAACTGCACTATACTTTGTCCACACAATTTTATTCTTTATAGATACCCATTTTCCATCCTGTTTTGAAATAAAAAATGTACTTGAGACTGTATAATATCAAAGTTATATTGCCAAAAAAATAGCTAATTTTGTTGCATAGTCTGTCAATGTTAAACTCCATTACCTTATGCAATCAGTGCTATCTTTCTCATTCCTTTATGTATCCCATTTCAGGCTGTCTCTCTCACTCCTTCATGAAGATTGCTCCAGACAACTGGAAACTTTATTGTGTGAGAGTGCAAGTGCCAGCAAAAAAAATACCTAATTTAGTTATGTATTGCATAATACTAATCTACCTATGCAAGTTACCACCAACTTTGTTGATGCTAATTTTTTTTGGAAAGTAATCAAAATCTTCCACTTTCAATTAATTTGAAATACATTTCTGTAGAAAAAAACCAGTGGTGAATTGAAACCATAGGGGTCCCATTAGTGGCCATAATAAAATTTGTTTATTTTTTGAACTAAGTAAGTAGTAAGTAGTACGTACGTAGTACTTATTTCTGCATTAATTTTTTTCACCGCGATTTTTTGAAATTGAAAATCATTGATTGTGGCCCCTTCAGTTTGCAAGTTGGACAAAAAGTCATAACTGGTAATTTTGTTCATTTTTCAAAATACTACTGACCCCTATGGTCAAAATTGGATTTTTGCTCTAGATTTTGAAAACGTATTTTGCTCCTTTGATTTTCAAGATAGGCAACTTGTACATCTTACGTTTTTTTACTCGTAGGCCTATATACCCGGTCATATCCAAATCCGAAGTTTGTACTACCACTCCCCGGACACCCTGTATAGGTAGGTTAATTAGATATACGTAAGTACGTTAACTAGTGTAGGTACAGGGTGCGCAGAAACACCGAATACCCTGCTGAAGAAAGTTTTTTGTTGAAAATACGGGTTAGCATCACGAAATGAAACCTCACGATTGTTGGAATGTTATCACCTTATCATCTCAGTCTAACAACAACAACATGTGCTACTATTATTGTCATTCACTGTGACTAGCCAATCTTAATTATGTATGTATAATTCTATCAGCACATTCTCGTATAGTTTGGTTGCCTTTTGGCTCTTTGGTAATGAACGGTCAAGATTTAAGAATTTTAGAAGTTTTTTTTGGTTTTTTTTTTTTTTTTTTTGGTGTACCCTAGGATGGGTCGTTTTTTAATTTTTTTCAAGTTTTAATGTACCTAGCAAAAAATCATTGCCAAATGACCTCAATAAGACACAGAAAAATTTTGGATTTTTTGGTCAACGTTTGCCCTTCTCTCCTCCCGTAACTTGAGCTCAAAGTTTTCAAAATTCAAAAAATTTTCAATTCTTTCAATTTTTTCTACAATTTTTTTTTAGTTGGGTGGTCCAATAAAAACAGGAATTTTATCAATGAAATTAATTTAAAATAGATTTATTGATTTAATTTCATTCCTGAATTAATAATTCAATAATGAAGTGGAAATAAATTTATTTTATATGAAATGATTACATGAATTTACCTATTACGAGTATTTTATTTCAAAATAAAAATACTGATCTTTAGTTTTGGATTGCTCATTGTGTAAAATTTTGGATTCGACTTTGAAGAAATTGGAGTTAATTGGATCTGTTCAGTTGCAGAAATGAAATGGAAAACAATTAAACAAAAGTAGGTAATGTATTAGGTACGCGTAATACGTAGCGTAGGATATATTATTTTAAAGAGCTTTGAGCTTTACTTGCTCAAGTGTCAAGTATATGATTTGTCTATCTTCAATTCTTCATAGGAAATTTAATTAATCGTAGCCGCGGCAACACTGACGGCGCTATCTGTTTAAAAAAAAGTACACTGTAGCGTAAACGTGTGTGTGTGTGTGTGTGTGTGTGTGTGTGTGTGTTCGTCGTTCGTTGATAGTTCGTTAGTACACGTTTCACGTCTCCCTCCGACTCTTTCCTTCGTTTTACACTTACGTCAATTCAGTTTGTGAAAGAAATGTGAACGCTGTGCAATGTATTTGTATTTATGATCGCTATTCGTATCTTATTTCAATCGAATCGAGTAATATTTTGCATATTTTCGGCGACTAGTTTTGTTCGGTAATACGCCAAGTAACTGTCAAATGATTCTGTGTCGCGTGTGATGCAGATAACCCGATTTATATACGAATAATTATGCAATCAATGAGTTGATTCGAGATATAATATGCACTTCGATGCGTGAAACTACTTATTCAGATTGTCCGATTATTGGTGAGTTAGCTTGAATGTATTCATTATATTATTTAAGTAGTTTATTTCGCATTTTGGATGTTGGCGTGCAAACTCGTGTTCGTATAATTTTGATGGAGTTTCATCATTTTATCGTTCAGTTGTTAATATTAATTATGTTTCTGTCTTTGAAACGTACGTGGTATTTTGGCTCTTGAAGTTGAGTCAACATTGTTTTTTATTGCGATAACGCGGCCGGGCCGTATTGAAAGTGCGACCGGCGAAAAAGCAGGGTTGCCAGTTTGTGATATGTTGAATGTGCATGGTGCTCTTGCTTGCAGTTGCTTCGAATGGGTGTTATTTTTAAATTTAAAAATGCATATTGTGAAGGTATGCAATTTATTCATTATAGGTACTATTAATTAATAGGTAATTTTAGTGTCGTCAACGCTCATTCGCACTTCTTACCATTAGTACCCGATTAATTTTTCAAACTATTTCGTATTAGTGAATTAAAATTAATCACCGAACAAAAATGAAAAATTGAAGACACCATTGTTGATTTTATTCGTTGTTTAATCAATATGGATTGAAGTTTTAATTGAAAAATAATTAACATTCCTCTACTGTAATATAAAATCTTCGAGTGTTTTGAGTTCCAAGCAATTATTTGGTTTTGAGGGGAAGAATTGAATTGAAGTGTTTAAGGGCGACAACTTGTAACATTTTTGAAAAAATGGACAATATTTTTGGAAATTTTGCAAGAACATGTAAATAGCAGGATTATTTACATGATTTGAAAGAGGATAGATATTAGAAAGTGAAAGGATACACTACGTGAAATACGTACAAATAGGTTACATATACCTACCTAGCTTAAAGTGTAAGAAATATTTTCAAAACGATTTTTCTAAAATTGAAAACAGAACAAACAAAACCGGTACACATTTTTACTTTTTATAATGCTAAACAAAACAGGATATGGTATAAATTTTCAAGCTGGCCTCTGAACCTGAATTTTCAGCTTGATTGCAGTTTTTTTGATCTTTTTTCCATTGGAGTTTTTTGCAAATTTGCACGAAGTTTCCAAATTTTTTGCAGTGGTTACAAGTTATCCTACGAGTATTTTTAATTCCTTCGTTGAATTTCTTTTTCCTGCATTCGTGCTTGGGAATAATCAGGGATTCTATACTTATGAATGCTCAACTGTGCTCAAATTAGACGTTTTGAATCGACAATTTTCGGTGTAGTAATGGGTTTGAATTTCGCAATGGTTACAAAATTTTTGAATTTGAGTGTTTGATAGATTTATAATTTGGAATTTTGCAGGCTTGTTAACCGAAAAAAAATATTTCCGGTTAAGGTTATGGTTAAAAATTAAACAAGAAATTCAAAATTTCGATTAAAGGTTACGGTTAAGGTTATTCATTTTTTAAAGTTACGGTTAAGGTTCAGGTTACGGTTATTGATGACCATTTTTTTCGGTTAATGGTCAAGGTTAAGGTTACAGTTTTTGGTGGTAATTTTTCCAGTTGAGCTTAAAATGTCGGTTAATGGTTAAAATTACAGTTGAAAATTTGAAAATTTCCAAAAATTCTTTCGGACTTTGAAATTTTGAAGTTTAAAAAATTGGAAAACTGGTAATATTTTCAATGTTTTGATCATTTTTTTGATTAAAATTTCAAATCACTACAAATCACATTTAAAAAAACTCAGATAAAAAGAAAATAATGAATTTTAAAATTTTGTAACCGGTTTTTTTCTAAACATTTTTTGGTTAAGGTTATGGTTACGGTTTATTTTGATCTCAGAAAACGGTTACGGTTACGGTTATGGTTAGTGATATTTCAAAAAAAAAAGGTTTTTTGGTTACGGTTAATTTTTTTCGGTTAATTAACCGGTTAATTTGCGGTTACGGTTAATGGTTAAAAACCGGTTAACAAGCCTGGAATTTTGTTCTTGTTGTTGCAAACGTGTTATTTTTGTTCGTTAATTCATTTTCTTTCGAGGATCCTCCGCTTGGAGAAGGAGGAGGAGGAGGAGGAATTGGAAACGACCTTCGTATTTTGTGATACGTATGACGCTCCTCGATCTGAACGAAACCACACTAGATCGAATATGAGACCATGTTGAACTGCCGGTGACCAAAATTTTAGGATTCAAAGTTCATTTTTGGTAAATTTTTGAAAAATTGAAAAACAAATGGAAAATTTTGTTGAAAATGTGTTTTTTGACTTTTTTTTTATGAAATGTAATTTTTTTTGAGAAAAGTGAACCTATGTGAAAAAACCTTCATTTCAACTCACACAAGCCTCCAGCAATTTTTCAATTTTTTTCTGAAAGGAGGAGTTGCGATAAGGCCATTTTTTGGCCCCACCTAATTTTCAACTCGACCACTCTGAAAATGTTGTAATAAATGTCCGAAATACTAATCCGTAGTTAGTTAACCCAAAATGACCAGTTTTTGGGCTCCAGGGGTTCCCAAAGTTGTGAATTTCAATTTTTGACCCCCGGGAGCAGAAATGGGAGGGGGGGTTGGAAAACTTGGGAACCACCATTTTGGACCTACCCCTTTGAGCCCCGCTAAAAAGCTTTTTATATTTCATTAGTATCTGAAAAACCTCCATCCTACCAAATTTTTAGCTCAATAAAATTTTGCCAAAAATCCAATTTTACAATTTATCGTAATTTCGATATTTTGGGAACCCCCAGAAAACTAGAAACCTGTGATTTGCGCCAAACGTAACGTTTTGAGGCATATATTCAATAATCTAGATGAAAAAGTTGAATTAAGCTCTCTGTATATTCGTAATTTTGAACCCTTTTTTAGAGCCCCCCCCCCCGATTTTAGGCACCCATAAAAAAGGCGTTTATGCATAGTTTTTCAAATAAATTGAAGAATTTACATTTGAAACACATTAGCAAGTGCTCGCTAATTTTTCGAGTGATTTTTCCAGTTAGTTTCAAAATTGAGCTATTTTGGGTCAAATTCTGAGATTTAACTCTTCGAAAAGACGTTAAAATCAGGTTTTCACGATTTCAACATTGTAAAAATCTCAGAATTTGATCCCAAATACTTAGTTCAATTTTTGAAAGTTACTGGAAAAATCATTCGAAAAATTATCGAGCACTTGCTAGTGTGTTTCAAATGTAAATTCTTCAATTTATTTGAAAAACTATGCATGAACGCCTTTTTTAGGGGTACCTAAAATGGGAGGCTCTAAAAAAAGGGTACAAAATTACAAATATACAAGGACCATAATTCCACTTTTTCATCTAAATAATCGAATATATACGTCAAAACGTTACGTATGGCGTAAATCCCAGGTTTCTAGTTTTCCAGGGGTTCCCAAAATATCGAAATTACGAAAAATTGGAAAATTAGATTTTTGAGTACCGGCGAAAATTTTTATTGAGGTCGAAATTTGGTAGAGTGGAGGTCTTTCAGATACTAATGAACTGTAAAAAGCTTTTTAGCGGGGTTCAAAGGGGTAATATCAAAATGGTGGTTCCAAAATTTTCAAAAAATTGAACCCCCCCCTCATTTTTGCTCCCGAGGGTCGAAAGTAAGAAAATCACCTCACATAACGTTTATCGGATTCGATTCAAAAAGATATTTTACGTTTAAAAAGTTTTTGAAAATAATATTCAGTGGTTCCTAAAATTATTTTTTTATTCGCAACTTTGGGAACCCCTGAAGCTCAAAAAATGGTCATTTTCGGTTAACTAACCACGGATTCGTATTTCGGACATTTATTACAACATTTTTAGAGTGGTCGAGCTGAAAACTAGGTGGGGCCAAAAAATGGCCTTTCGCAACTCCTCTTTTCAAATTGTTCTGGAGACGCCAAAAAAAAAAAGTTGAATTGAGATTGTTTTCTGTTTCATAAAATAATTGCGAACATCGAGATTCTTGAATGAATGCATGAATATCAGTTTATTTAATGAAAATGCGCACAGTTGGCATTATCGTTTAATAGTATTACCTACCTACAAGAATAGATTTGACAAGAGGAAAATCAACAGCTTTGAAAGATAGCTGAACTATACAAGTTCAGTCGTATAAAAGAACACAGAGGTACATAAGTATTCTGCTTCTGTTGATGACAGGTAAAGAACACCAATATATGTACCACATTATTCCGAAAACCCAACTAAATTTCCAGAACTTGACTTCCTCCAGATTTTCTGGTCTTCACTTCTAGAACAGTGTCTTTTGTTTCAGATGTAACTTGAAACTTATTGCTTATGTAGGTATTGGTAATTTTATCCATAAAATTAGAAAGAAAAATCCTTACGAAAGATAACATGAATCAAGTACTCGAAAGTAGTACCTAATGGATTACGTTTAATTTGATTTTGATTTCAGAATATCAAATTCTAATCGAAAACTAGTTTGAAAAAACAAAAACAAAAAAGTAAAGATGATTTCTCAGATTCGTGAAAGAATGAGACTCGAAGAAAGCCCTCTGAAATATCCCACCTCTCCGGCTACTTTACTTCAATTCGCTGCGACCAGGTTGGCGCTAGATTTATATATTATTAAACATGGCCAGAATTGCCCCGAAGGGCAATTCAATTGCGAAAATATTCTTCAAGTTTCCCTACCAACTCGTATTAAAAACGTAATCGACGAACGAGTCGAGTCAGTTGGTCGGAAGATGCGGAAAATATGTCACCATTTTAACAAACTGCATAGTACAATAGAGGATGGTAACCAGAGCGATGACGCAAGATTCTTCGAAAGCGTGACTTATGGTCCTGATGGTAACATAAGCTTCGAACTTACAGCCAAGAAACTGCTATCTAACGACCGTTTGAATCTGCTGGAGAAGTTTGGAATCGCTTGTGTGTATAGCTTCGAAGATGATATTAGAAGAATTTGGCCGACTGTAAGCAATCTTGCAAGATTCGAGGATGCTTTCGTTTTCGATACAGATCGCGTTTTGGTGAGATATTGGGTCGCTCATATGGGCAGAGTTAGACGTTTGCTGCCACCGTATCCACATATGATGGCGTGCTTGAGGATACAGTGTAAATATTGGACTACTTTCAAGTACGTTTTGAATAGGATTCACTCGTTCCAGCAATATCGATGTATCAGTGCTTTCTTGCGAAGTGGTCGGTTCAAAAATGCTAAGTATATGCTGCCAAAGTTAAACAGGATTCAAATGCGTTACGTTTTGCAGCACCATGCCGGTGATATTATCGCCCAACTGGTTGTGAAAGAAAAATACATCGATTTCGTGATGCAAATTTGGTCCCTAGCCAAAGAATGCATTAGCGATGGGCAATTCTTACATCTTATACGGGCCTTGTGCCGAATATCGTACAAATGCTCCAGTCAGAACGATTGTGATAAATCAGCTCATGTTCGAATAGCTCTTAACGAAATTTGGACCAGTGCTCCGAACTCGCTGAAGTACGAAATTTTCAATTCCAACTTCGGTGAAAAAATATTAAACGATTTGGAAAATTTCGATCGCGAAAATCAAGCTGAGTGTTATCATCACGATATGAAGTTTTTCTTGCAGTTGTTCCAGGATATGCCTTTCGAAATGAGAAACAGTCTGTGGCTTCGATATTGGCTCGTCTTCGTTGTACGTTATCGTGCGGCATTTTTGAGTAGCTTTCTGAAAATATGTATGAGAAACGAAGAAATTCCACGGTTCGCGGAATCGGTGATGTTGGATTTTGAAATGGTAGGAAGTTTCCTCGATAGCTTATTCAAACGACAATATTACGAGGATGTGATGGATTACTTGAAAATTTGCTCAACGAACGACGGTCTGGTTCGAGAGATGGGAAGAGAAATGATCCAGAAGAGGAATAAATTACCCAATGATCCGCAATTCGATAAATTCACCGAGCTGAGCAAATTCATCGATGGCTGCTTTGCGGATAGCGAAGAGGTTATGAATTTCAAGGCGCGGTTCTATTTCTCGCAACAGTTCCAAAATCTGCTCGAAGCCAAGCTCAAATGTGGTGTAGCCAACGATCAGATACGCATAACCGAGCTTTTTTTGTATTCGCAACCGGATGTGGTTTACGCGAAGCGAAATTTACTCGAATATTGGCGACGTTGTTGTTTAGATTCTAAACTAATTAATTTTTATCATTGTAACGAATTTTTATCTTGGTGTATCGCTGATACGAATAATGTACCCGGTTCGAATCGTGATTTTCCTGTAGATAGAGTATTTGAAATATTGTTAATGGATGCTGTTCCAAAACTCACGTATTTATTAGGTCCTTTAGAATTAAGTAGATTCGAACCTGATCCCATGTCGACTAGAAAACTCGACGAATTTAATGTCGTAGATGCATTTTTAGCATGGTATTTCGCTACCCCTGAAGGGAAAAGAGAGTTCAAGTTGGATAAAATTAGGTCTCAAGATATACCAGGGGTGAAAAAAGTATTGAGTATGAAGAATGAAAGTGTGATTAATGATGTATTGAGTTGGTTCTTTGATGGAGATCTCGATCAAGTTAAGAATTTCAAATCTAAATTGAATAATGACAAAGGTGATTGCGCAAAGGATAGGAGTGAGCCTATGCTAGAGTAATTTCGTTCGATTTATTCTATGCGTCAGAAAACCGTAAGGAGTGAGTTCGTTATATGTGACCCGCTCTGACAAAACCGACCGTTTCGACAAAAAAAGTGCCCAAAATAATGCTGTTTAAAATGAGTTTTAGGGGTTGAAAGATCAGATTTTTGATAAAAAAACATTTTTTGAAATTTCGTCAAAATGGTCGGTTTTGTCAGAGCGGGTCACATATATATATTTTTTTTTACTTTTTTCTCGAGGAAATGTAAATAAAAAGTCTCGACCATGTTCTAGTCATCATTCGCAATTGCTGTACCGTTTTTTTAATAGGTAATTAAATTGTATATTTAGTACACATAACTGTCTAGAAATTTCAAAAGAATATCATGTCTCATAATTTCTTTTTGAACTGAATCTACTTTAAAAAATTGCATTCATCAACGGCACACCAGAAATTGATCATAATAAATCTTTAAACCTCCCTCACTGGTTCCTGGGGCTAAGAGCGACATAACGAATTTTGCGTTATTTTGTCTGCAAAATTTTAAAACTTGAATCGATGTATGAGTAGATAGTTGATTTTTTGGGAAAATTTGAGGGGGATTCGAAAAAAAATTGTGAAGGATCTCAAAATACTCTGGAAAAAATTATAGGTCTTCTAATTTTTACCATCACTTTTCTATCTACTGCGATTTAAAATTTTAAAATTTTCGTTGAAAATCGAAAAGATTTTTTTGATTAAACACAAGGGTTTTGCATGAGTTGCATGACTTACAAAAATGATACAATTTTGAACATATTCCAGACTTGTAAAATAACCCGAAAAAACTGAAAAAATGTCAAAAACAGCTTTCTTACTTCCAAGTGGATGTACCTAATACGCATGGCCAATAATTATCGTTTTATCATCAATAATTTTTTTTTTTTGATTTCCAACGTATACCTAGGTATGTAGATATATTTTAAAATTTGAATTTCTAGTAGAAAAGCGATGGTAAAAGCTGGGGGACCCAAAAATGTTCTCATTGGTTTTTGAGGTCCCCCAAAAACTTTTTTCAAATCTACTCCAATTTGAACAAAAAAAATGAGTCGAAGACTATGTATATTTGAGTGGAAGATGAAAAGTACGAGAAAATCACAATAGCTGCACTTTTTTGGTAAAAATTTCAAATTTTCAAATTTTTTGTAAGTATTTGAATTTTCTAAAAAATTACCTCGGTCAAAAGAGAAGAATGTTAAAAGACAATTATTGCGTTACTACACTTTTTTGGCGAAAAATCGTCTTAAAAAGTTCAAAATTTTCCATTTTTTAAAAATATTTCATAAAGTGACTACAGGACTCCGCCCTCTGGGCTGCTCCGCTGCCCCCAACCCGGCTCGTTCCTTCGCTTCGTTGTGAAAAATTGAATTGAAATTTAAAAAACAATACCTAGGTACCTAACTAAAATTAGATCAAACGCCAAAAGCAAGAAAACCTATAGGTTAAAATAAAATCAGACACAAAAATCGATATAGGGCTCTACCTATACCTATAAAAAAGGAGACCTCAAAAATACAAACGGAAACAATAAACATTGAAAATCAAAAGACCTCAAAATGATGACCAAAAAAATGTCATCCTCACAATCTCGAAATGAGATAAAAAAAATTCTACAAACGAATTAATTGACCGTTAAAAAACAAAATGGAAAAACAAAATTTTGAAGTTCTAGAAATGAAATCGATATTGAAAATACTCAATTGAAACAAAAAAATAAAATTGGAACACCGAAAGTATTAAGGTAGGATTTTACGAGAAGAAAATGTAAAAACAAAAACATACTCAACATTTTAGTATTAAATTCGAATGAAATTAGCCAGTAGTGTATGAAAAAGTCCTTATAAGAAGATTTGAAACGATACGTTTCAAGAATAAAAAAAAGTTTTTAAAATTACTACCTATTACAGAAATTAATTATGTATGTGTAATTTAAATACAAAAAACAAAGAGTGAAAGGGAATGAAAAATAAATGCATAATAAATAATAGGAAAAATTAGAAAAAAATCACAATAAAAAAATGATGGGAAATGATAAATTGAATAAAATATGAACAAATGAAGGGCTTTATGGAATCCAAAATTAAAATAGAAATTGAAACCAAACAGCAACATAGAATAATATAGTAAATATGAAAATGTAGATAGAACTGGAAACAAAACAAACACAGGCGTAGGTGTCCAGTTGTCCAGCAGTCAGCAATCAGCATTCCCTAGAGCGCTTTCTTCAAGTCGAGGCATTGAAGAGACTTCGCCATCACTAGTGCAAGTGGTACGTTTAGTTGAGTGGATGCTAGAAAAGGCTAGAACTGACCACCAGTATAATTAATGACTTATCTTGTAGGCTTGTTTAGTATACCTCTACCTACATAAATAAGTGTTGTGAGGATAACATCATACCACCTTGGTTAGCTTGTTGTTGTCGTCTGTTTTCTCGACTTTTGATCGCCTAAGGAAGTTGGTGTTTCTACGCTCATGTGTTATAGTTGATGTGTAATTGATTTATTAATGGTTATTTGGTCATTTGAAAGGTATGTACCTATCTTCATTTTGTAATTGAGAGAAATTACTAACCATATTACAGTTAATCATAACAAAAATGCTAGTGCATTAATTAAACGATTATATTCTGGTCATTCAGGGTTAGACTTCAGCTGGAGCCATCGAGCGACGTGTTCTCGCCACCCAAGTTGAGTGATGGTTTTCGAGTTGCTTGAATATTAATAGATTGGCCAATTTTGAGGTGTTTTTCAATGGTTGAAGGCAAAGTTAGCACGCTTGAGCTCACTTATCCACACGTTGTCATTTAAATTGAGAGTTTTCGTCACAATCAATAAAATTATTTCGTTAAGATGCTGAATAAAATACTTTTTTGAAGCAAAAACTAATAGTTTGAGAAATCCTGAACTTGACGATAACGTACTCAAAATTTTTCTAATAGAGATCGCATGAACTGAAATTTTAAGAATTGAAACATTGAAAAAATTTCAAAATTTGGAGCTCAAGTCGAGGGGAGAAGGGCAAAATTTGACCAAAAAAGTTGAAATTTTTCGTACATCTTATCGAGGTCATTAGCAACGATTTTTCGTTAGGCTTCGTCAAAATTTGAAACAAGTCGAAAAATGACTCACCTTTGTACACATTTTGAAATGATCAATATGGAAGAGTTGTGGCGCGGCTATCATTTTACATATAAATTTTATTATGGAGATGAAAAA
Source organism: Planococcus citri (assembly GCF_950023065.1). NCBI lineage: Eukaryota > Metazoa > Arthropoda > Insecta > Hemiptera > Pseudococcidae > Planococcus > Planococcus citri. Next base: position 36,044,284 of record NC_088680.1, read on the forward strand.
ATTTGTAAAATGATTTTTAAAATGATTTTAAAAATGATTGCATCATTTAAAAGCCCAATTTTGTACATATTCGACCAAAAAATATTCTAGACTGAGCTGAAAATGTGTATAATACAGTACGTAATGCATGCATAGAAAAAAAAAAGGATTGTGATGCTGGGCTTTTTCAACTTTTCGCCCTTGTAAACGAAGTAGGTACCTATACTGAAGAAAAATGCCATGAAAAATCGACTGAAGTTGATTCGCCGCCTCTATAGCTGAATATGAAATTGCATGAACTATCGTTAAAGTTTTGAAACTGGCGGGCACCCCGTAGCAGCATTTAATGGATTGCGTTTCATTTGATTTTGATTTCAGAACATCGAATTTCACCTTAATTCGATCTTAGTTCCATGCATCTTGAGAAAATGATAAACGAAAACCGTCCACTAATTTATCCAACCTCTCCGGCCACCTTGCAACAGTTTGCGTTGACTAGATTGGCGCTAGATTTATGTCATTTTAAACGTTCATTGAAGGATTGCGACTTGGAAAACTTCAGTTACGAAAATGCCTTGCGAATTGCCGTACCAGCTGGCGTTATAAAAGTAATCGATAAACGCGTCCAATCGGTTGATAAAAAATTATCGAAATTGTACCTTCATTTCCGTATACGTAAGGACCAGAAGGATTTTAAAGTCGACTTCAACGAGAGATACTTCGATAGCGTGAGTTATGGTCCTGATGGCAACATCTGCTTGGAACTGACTGCCATGAAATTATTATCGAGTGAGGCGTTGAGCCAGCGAGAGAAGTTTGGAATCGCGTGTATGTATTGTTTCGAAGACGACGTTAGAAGAATTTGGCCGACGATAGCCCATACATCGGATCTCAGGGATGGTTGTTCGGAAGAAGTTAATCGTACTTTGGTGCAATATTGGGCTATGAAGATGATAGGTTCTAGTAATACTCCGAGGTATGAACGTATCGTCAATTGGATGACGCTAGAGCGTGTCTGTTGGCCCGCTTTCAAGTATATTTTGAACGAGATGAGCTCGGGAAAGCATAGATTCATCAAAGGCCTGTTACAGAAGGAGTTGAGATATGCCAAATACATGTTGCCGAAGTTGAATGAAACGCAGATGCGATACGTTTTACAACGTTATTCGGTTGAAATTATCACCAAATTCGTATGGAAAGAAAAACACTTGGATTTCGTTATGCAAGTTTGGAATCTAGCGAAAGACCTCATCAACGTTGATAAATTTCTAGAACTGTTGTGTATTTTGTGCAGTAAATCGTACAAATGCGCTGACCAATCCGAGTGTGATAAATTAGTCCACGTGAGAATAGCTCTCTGTGAAATCTGGATCACTGCTCCGAACTCTTTGAAGGACGAAATTTTCAAATCCGACAAAGTGGTTAGGATCTTGATCGACTTGGAAAATTTCGATCTGAAAAATAAAATGGAATGTTACCATCACGACGTAACATTTTTCTTGCGCCTCTTCAAGGATATGCCTTTCGAAAGCAGGAATAGTCTGTGGATTCGATATTGGCTCGTGTTTGTTGTTCGCTATCGTGCGAAATTTTTAGATACTTTTTTGAGATTATGCATGACAGAAGAAGAAATCCCACGGTTCGGAGAAACCGTGATGCTGGATTACAAAACAATTAAACCTTTCCTCGATTTTTTACTCGAACGACAACTTCACCAAGACTTGATAGACTACCTGAAGGTATGTTCACCTAATCACGAGCTGTTTCGAGAATTTTTAGCAGACTTCGTTGTATCGAGCGATAAATGGCTCGATAATCCGCAATTCGATAAATTCACCGAGCTGAGCAAGTTCATCGATGGATGTTTTAGTGACTATGACGAGATCGTGAGCTTCAAGTCGAAGATTTTTTTCACCCTGCAGTTCCAGAATGTTCTCAAAAGTAGGCTCGGAAGTGGAATAGTTGAGGATATGGTATCAATAACTGAACTGTTTTTATACAATGAATTAGATCTGATTAATGCCAAACGAAATTTACTCGAATATTGGCAATCTTATTATTTAAAATCGGCTAAGATAAATTTTAATGATTGTAAACAATTTTTATCATGGTGCATCGCTGATACGAATAATGTATCTAGTTCGAATTGCAATTTTCCCGTAGATAGAGTATTTGAAATAGTGTTCCTTCACGCCGTTCCTAAACTTTCCGTATTGTTGGGTCCTTTGAATATGAATAGATCTGAACCAGAGCCCTTGATGGCTAGGAAACTAGACGAATTTATTATCGTAGATGAATTTTTAAAGTGGTATTTCGTTACTCCTGAAGCAGTAAGAGATTACAAACTGGGTAGAATATGGCGTCGAGATATACCAGAAGTAGGGAAAGTATTAAGTGTAAGGAATGAAAGTGTGATTAATGATGTGTTGAGTTGGTTTTTCGATGGCGATCTCGATCAAGTTAGGTATTTCAAAAAATGTAATGATACCTGCATTAGAGTAAGTTTGTAAAACCCTCCTCCCCTCATTTCCGGTTTTTAAATTTTCCTACGCTGAGATTTTTCAATTTTGGTTGGAATAGATATTTCGAAAACGAAGTCTGTTGAAGAAAAACAACTCATATTTTTAGCATTGTAGAATCCTAATATGTATGCTACATTTTTGTCTTTTTTAATCAATTTTTTTTTCTCAAGATCCAGAGTCGTTTTTGGTTTGAAAAGTTTGTGTTTGTTTTTAAGATTTACTTGTAATTTAGTTTTCTATTTTGACTCTAATGAATCATTTACGTCGTATTACTACTCTAGTCTTGATGACTCTCTCACGGGAAAAAAAAATTAATAAAAATTACTATTTCAGTATAGTAACCGGATACCATTCAAAAATAATAGTGATTTTTACTCAGCCAAAAAATACATTTTACCTATAGAATTAGGTAAAATTTATTACTCTCATAGTAAAATTTACTAATCTCATAGTAAAAATCACAATATTTTTGAATGGGATCAGGTTACTGTTTGAAATAGTAAAAATTATCCACACTTTTTTTTTCCGTGCTTCGATGGTGGGTTTACAATTTTGCAACTATTGTGCTAGATCATGACCGTCACAATGTTGTTGAATTTCACATCATATTGAACTCCCAAATTTATTATTACGTTTGTATGTATTACTTAGGTACATCTGATCATTTTCCGTAATTTATTTACATATTAAAAGCTAACTGCATGCAAGATGAAAACAAGTTATCTGATAACATTATCAATTTTATCATATCGTAACGTTATTTAGTTGAAATTAACATGAGATTACGTCTCCGAGTGATATATTTTCATAATTACCTACCCAGTAAGTCTAAGCTAAGTACGTTCATTTGTAATTATTTTAATATGTGCATATACCTATCTACGTATGTGAACTGAATTGAAGAGTAAAAAGTTTATTCATTTTATAAAATTTGAAAAGCAAATACACTTATTTTGTATTTATTGAAAAATCACTTGTTTTGCTTATTTCATATCGAGATAAATGTCGAATGTGTGCAGAGGGAAGATTAGCTCCTCCTGTGGTAATTTGAAACTATGCAACCCCTATTGTTGATATTTTTATACTTGACGTAATAACCGTCGTAAAAAAAAAAATTCAAAGATCCTGATTGTGAGCAAATAAGGATGTAGTGGAAATCCAACGACTTCTAGTCTTGAAGGGTGAGCTGGTTGTGCTCTAACTAAAATCGTATTCAATCTTCCCATAAAACTTATTGAAATTCAAGCTGTCATAGTAAACCAGTTTCTTTTTTGGAACAGCAATGGTCATGTTTGCCTCTTTCTCAAAGTAGTCGTCTCAGTGGCTCTGTAGGCGATGCCGAAATACCACTCTAATAAGAAAAATGGCGGGGAATGAGTTTTCATGCAATTTACGAGCTCAATTTTTCAACATTCGATTTCTTGATTGGACTTTTTTAGGTCTTTTTTACAGATTTTTTTCGATAATTTGTAATTGGTACGTCGGGTTTAGCCTTTGAGTGTGGCCTCTTTGTGCCCCTTCAGATCAGAATTTTTTTCATCGCCGCGGATTAAGATTCGTAGCATTTTGATTTTCACTCTTTCCCCGATGATTTACGAGTATGTGAATTTTCATTATTATCCATTTTTTTTTTTTTGCTTTTCTTCACTACCTACTGTATTCTGCAACTCGCTAGTGGAAAATTTGACTGAACAAAATTTAAGCAAGATAATCACCACGAAATTTTGAATTTGAAGAGTGATATTCCAAAACTCGCTTTGTCCATTTTCACAACTTTTCAGGAGAGAGGAAAAACAGTTTCCCTTTAAACGGGTAAATTGGCTTTTTAGGCGAGTTTAGCACATTATTTGGGTGGATTTATGATGTAGGAGTGTAGGTATACACTTCATCCACTAAATACTGCAGAAAAAAATTTCAATAAAAATAGATAAAGCGCGTTTTGGAAGATTATTTTTTTAAAAATTTTTAGTGAATTGGCTATTTAGGTGAGTTTAACACCTCATTTTGGTAAGTTGATGATGTAGGAATGTGAGTTACTACTTCATCTACCAAGTATCGCTGAAAAACGCACTTTGATAAAAATGGACAAAGCGAGTTTTGGAATATCACTCTTCATTTATAACTTGATCCAATTTTTTACAAAGAAAAATTCAATTTTTTCATTTTATTATAGTTTTTGAAAATAATATGGGCAAGAAAATATGTACTTCATTTTTTGAATCCATGAAATCCGTCTATGAATTCGTGGAGGGGAGCGAGGGAAGGGAAAAATAGGAGGTGTGAATTGTTGCCGATTTGGGTTTTCAGTTTGTGCAGAAAGCACGGAATTTTTTTTTCAAAATTGACATCATAAAAACTGTTGTTGTTTTCAATTTTTATTGAATTTCCATATAGGTAGTTCTGTATTTCATGAATTATACTTTTTCAAACACTTTATTTTCTAATTAAATTTCCTAGGAAACTACATCTTTCAAATTTGAAAAATTCGAGTTTGCATTTTATATGTATCTTCAAAACTTAAAAATTTGCTGATAATGGAAACAAAATCAGTTTGTTACGACGTTTTTTTTTTGTTTTTTAATGAGATATAAAATGTTTACAAAATGTGAGAAAAAATATGGAAAAGTTGGCAATTTTGAATGAATTGTGCATTTTTTTGCAACTTGAGCAATCAATTTTTGAAATCCAAAAAAAATATTTGCAAATTCAACTGTAGGCTGCTAAAGTTGTAGGAAAGGTGCGCACTGCGCAATTCATCCAAAATGGCGCATTTTCCCATAATTTTCTCAATTTTTTTTTGCCATCATGTAGTAGGTACAAGAAAAATATACAGAAAAAGTTTTTCAAATTACAAATTTTCTTTTGCCCTCGCTTCGCTTGGGCCACTTCACATTTTTTTACATTTTCTGGAGAACAAAATGGTTCAAAAACCTTGAAAATTTTGCAGGTCATTGCACCGAATTTTTCTTAATTCGAAAAAGTAGTCCAAAAATCACAAAAATGCCTTGACTCTCGATTTCAATGAAGTTGACGAACCTTTTTAGAGGTTGCATGAAATGTTTTTAACTATTCTCTCGTTCTTTTGAATAAAATGATGAGATGGGAAGGGAAGGTGGGGAGAAGGGTGTGAATCTTGTCTATCCTATAATCTTATGTACCTACCTTCACGGAAAAAAATATCCAAAAAATTTCCTTTTTAGAAAATTGTGCAAATCTGGTACATCTTGAAGACCAGATTTTTTGGTGGGGGGGGGGAGAAAAATATCCAAAATATTTCCTATTTAAAAAATTTTAAAAATCTTGGACATCTTGAAGACCTGATTTTTTAGGAGGGGGAGAAGAAATATATCCAAAAAATTTCCTATTTAGAAAATTGTAAAAATCTGGTACATCTTGAAGACCAGATTTTTTGGTGGGGGGGGGGGAGAGAAAAATATCCGAAAAATTTCCTATTTGGAAAATTTTAAATATCTGGAACATCGTGAAGACCAGATTTTTTAGGTTGGGGAAGGGGAGAAAAATATCCAAAAAATTTCCTACGTATTTAAAAAATTTTAAAAATCCGGGACATCTTGAAGACCAGTTTTTTTTGGTGGGGAGGGGCTATGGGTAGAGCTAACGACGTTAACGTGATACGAAATTTCATTTTGGAAGTACAAAAAAAGCACGAATTTGACCTTCTGAATTTTTGGTAGACACTCTATGGGGAGGAGAGAGGAGAGAAAAATATCCAAAAAATTTTCTATTTAGAAAATTTCAAATATCTGGAACATCTTGAAGACCTGATTTTTTAGGGGAGGGGAGAAAAATATCCAAACCTATTTAGAAAATTTTAAAAATCTGGTTCATCTTGAAGACCAGATTTTTTGGTTGGGGGGGAGGGGGTAGATTAGAAAAATATCAAAAAAATTTCCTATTTAGAAAATTTTAAAAACCCGAAACATCTTGAAAACCAGTTTGGGGGGGTGGGGGGGACTATGCATAGATCTGACGACGTTGACGTGGTACGAAATTTCATTTTTGAAGTACGAAAAAAGAGCGAATTTGGCCTTCGGAATTTTCGGTAGACACTCTGGAATGAGAAAACTAGTTTTTTTAATGTTCGGGTTTGAATCGTCACTCCAAAGTGAGTAAATCTGCATGAAAGTTGGAAAATAGAAATACCTTTGTAGGTTGAAAAAAAGACGCAAATTGCCCACTTTTTCCCCTTCAAGCTCAGAATTTGCAGTGTGGCGTAGTTTTTGAAAAACCGAAAAGCTCGAGAAAATGTTTAGAAAAATTGAAAATCGTTAGCGTCACTCACACGTCAAATTTTCTACCTAATACTCGATCAAAAAATGTTGAAAAAATAATGCTGAAAGTATGGAAATATTTCAAGTGGAAAATTTGGGACGTGGGGCAGTGAAGCTTCGAAATGAAAAGTAGTCGAAAAAATTAATGAAATCGATATCGGACAAGTCGTCAATTTACCCTTTCTTGTTAAATGAATATGCTAGAAAAGCAGGCGAATGGGAGGTGGGCACCTTTGCAGGGAAAATTGAGAAGAATGAAAAATGAAACATTTTTATTTTCTGAAGCTGATAGACACCTAATAGATTGCGTTTAATTTGATTTTGGTTTCAGAATATCGTAGCCTACTATTTTAATCCGATCGTAACTTCCAAGAAACAACCGAAAAAAAGATGGATAATTCGGATCGTGAGGAAGCGAGGTCTAATGGCGGTTACCCTTTGAATTATCCTACATCACCAGCCACTTTGCTGCAATTTTCCGCGACCAGGTTGGCGCTAGATTTATGTAATTTTAAACGTATGCGGAATTGCGCCGAAGATCAATTCAGCTGCGATAATATTTTGCCGGTTGCCCTGCCAACACGTATCAAAAAACTAATCGACGAACGAGTCAAATCAGTCGATCGAAAGTTGAAAAAAATCTACGAACATTTCAAGAAGCTGCGTACTTCGTCGGAAGATCTTAATTCCCCGATGAGTGATCATGTAAAGTACTTCGATAGCGTGAGCTATGGTCCTGATGGCAGCATTTGCGTCGAGCTTACCGCTAAGAATCTGCTAACTAGTGACCGGTTAAGTCAGCTGGAAAAGTTCAGAATCGCTTGCGCGTATTGCTTCGAAGAAGACGTGAAAAGAATTTGGTCGACGATATCGGATAAAACGAGTATCAATAATGATTCCTTGGCGTCGATAGATCGTCTTTTAATCGACTATTGGAGCAATCGTATGGAAGGAAATCCGATTATGCACCCGGAATATCCGGAATACTCCACCATGTTGGTACTTCAATGCGAGTATTGGTCGGCTTTCAAGTATTTCTGGAGTAGAAATTCGTCGATCGAGCAATTCCCAGTTATTACCGCGTTATTACGGCAGACACGTTATAAAAACGCCAAGCATATGTTGCCAAAAATGAACAGTATACAGCTGCAGTACGTTTCTAGACACCATGCCGGCGATATTATCACCCAACTCGTATGGAAAGAAAAGTACATCGATTTCGTTATGCAAATTTGGACCCATGCGAAAGAATTCATCAGCCGCGATCAGTTTCTGCTTCTTTTGAGTACCCTATGCGGTAAATCGTACAAATGCGTTAATTCACTGGACTGCGATGCGTCAGCTCACGTACGAATGGTTCTGTATGAAATTTGGATCAGCGCTCCGAATGCGTTAAAAGAAGCAGTTTTCAAACAATCCAACGCAGTGGAGGATATTTTGAAAGACTTGGAGCAATTCGATCTGAAATATGAACCAGGAAGCTACCATCACGACATGAAATTTTTCTTATACCTGTTCAAGGATATGCCATTCGAAATGAGGAACAGTTTATGGCTTCGATATTGGCCAGTATTCGTGGTTCGTTACCGTGCCAAATTTCTAAATAATTTTCTGGAGTTATGCATGCGAAAAGAAGACATTCCAGAGTTCGGCGAAACGGTGATGTTGATTAGCGAAACAATCGGAAATTTTCTCGGTTACTTATTCGAACAACAGTTTTACGAAGACGTGATGGATTTCTTGAAAATATGCACATCGGACGAAAACCTGATACGAAAAGTCGCCAAACACATGATCCGGTCGAATAATTTATTCCTGTGTGTTTCGAAGATCGATAAATTCGCAGAACTGAGCAAATTCATCGATGGCTGCTTCGCGAATAAGGACGAGATTGTCGACTTCAAAGCTGAGTTTTATTTCTCTCGACGGTTTCAAAATCTATTGATAAGTAGACTGAAATATGGCGCTGCCAACGATCTAGTCCAAATAACCGAACTTTTTTTGTATTCTGAAATATGCGTAGTTTACGCGAAAGGAAAATTACTGGAATATTGGCGACGTTATTGTTTGGATTCCGGTAATATTAATTTTTACCATTGTAAAAAGTTTTTATCCTGGTGTATCTTCGATTCGAATAATTCACCCGGTTCGAATTGCGATTTTCCTGTAGATAAAGTGTTTGAAATATTGTTAATGGATGCCATTGTTAAACTTTCTTATTTGTTGGGTCCTTTGGAATTAACCAGATCCGAACCAAATCCCTTATCGACTAGAAAACTCGATGAATTTACTCTGGTAGATGATTTTTTAACGTGGTATTTCGTTACCACCGAAGCTATTAAGGATTATAAGTTGAATAAAATACGATGCAGAGACGTACCGTGGGTAGGAAGAGTATTGCGTATGAAGAACGAATGTGTGATGAATGACGTACTGTGTTGGTTTTTTGATGCAGATCTCGATCAAGTTAGGTGTTTCAAGTCTGAATTCACCAAGAGTGAAGATTCCTGTGCTGAGGAAGTCAGTAAGCTAACTTTGGAGTGATTTTATTCGATGTAGTGTAGCTTTGGCGATACGAAGTTTTCTAGTTTTGATGTGAAAGTATGACAGTAAATAATGATGTTAAAATCTTATCTCTGTGAGTAAATAATTATACTCTTTTCAACGAGAAATTAATTTTAAGAATTGTAAAGAACTTGTTGTTTTGATGAAGTGTGGGTAATTATCTTGTCATGCTGGACATGAAAACCTACAAAAATAACGTGATTTTTGTGTTCAATTTCGCTGAATACCATTTCCTTGAAATTGGTAGTTAAGAGGTAAATGGTTATTCTTCTGAAGGAGGCCTATGAACGTAAAAATGAACAGTGATCTCGTTTTCTTTAAATTTATGGAGCAAGACGCTTGTCGATCCTTCCTTGAAACGAACTTTCAGCACATTTTTTATGATTTTTTGACGAATCTAGATTTGTAAATTTTCCTCAAAAAGTCTCAAAGAAAGGTCTCACAGAAAAAAATTTACCTAGGAATAGGTATGCTTCACTTTCACAATTCTATTTCTTCTCTTTTTTTTAAAAAACAGGTTCTTCTGATTTATCTGAAGTAGATATTGATTGTTTATGATGAAAAATTCGCAACAAAAAAAAATGTCACCAAAATTAAAAAAACTTACTACTTTTTTAAAGTTCATAATTGCAGTCGTCTCTCTCATCGAATCTCTCGTTGAAGGAAAAACTCTTGTAGAATTTTTGAAACCGATTTGAACCTTAATTTAAGTATAGGTATACTACCTATTATTTCGTTTTCTTCTATGATGTCTTCTGTGATAAGTTAATATCGAATGCGATTTTCAGATTTGAATTCGAATGTGATGAATGTCACGTTTACAACGTTAGCGATTTCGTCTTCCAAATAAGCACGTAAATGAATTTTATTGAATGTCGCGTCACTCGTAAAGAAATACCACGAATGAAATACTGTAAGCTGCAGTAAAAAAGTTTACAGCTGGTTATATAATAATATGACGTAGGAATAAATTTACAGTTGTTAGAAGTGCATAATAATGTAGTAATGTACGTATGTAGATGAACAGGTCACCTCGAATTTGCATTGCAAACACACACGTAGAAAAAATGGCCGCCGAGATGTCAAAAAATATCTACCAAATGCAAATATGCAAATTAAGGTGTGGAGAATCCGATGGGTTAATATTTTTAACGGAACTTGAGCGAAATTTGTTCGAGCACTGGACCTTGGCTGCGATTGAGTTCAATGTTGTGAAAATTTTTTGATGCGGTGACGTGTTAATGACTTACCATAAGTTCCAATTTTGAATTCGCTGCACACGGAGTGTTTGAAGTATTGTTAGATGATCCGGAATAGATCTGAAGTTGACTGGGCAACTAGACGAATTTGATGTCTTAAATAAATTTTTAACATCGTAGTATTTCGGTACCCCCCCCCCCCCACCGAAATTGATGAGAAATTGCAAACTGAATAGAATAATGGTTTAAAGATTTACCAGTGGTAGCCGAAATATTGCGTATGAAGAATAAAAGCGTGATTAATGACGTGTTGCGTTGTTGGTTTTTTGAAGGAGATATCGATGAGGTTGGACTTTTCACGTCTGATTTTAAGAAGAGTGAAGTTGATTGTACTAACAAGGGAACCTCTTGAGGTGTCCGCCTCCGATTTGAACGGGACCGCGATTTTTTGAAAGAGCATGTTCTAAAACCCCCAAAACTAAATTTTCAGCTGCCCAACTTCATATCTCGATATTTGGCGAACGCGAACGTTTGAAAATTCAGAATTGACTGTTTTTGGTGATTTATACTTTTTTCAAAAAAGTACGTACATGATCAGTAAAAATAATCAAAATAAATCCTAAAACTGATATCAATTCCCGAAATCCAAATTTCGCCATCGCGATTTTTCAATTTCTCCAGAATTTTTAATTTGCTCCAGAAGACGTTAATATGAAGTTGGGCAGTTAAAAATCGAGTTGTGTATTATACTCGACCTGTTTACCGAATATATCCACATTTGAGCAGATTCTGGAGGGGACACCTCAAGAGTGGTTTTTTGACCAGCTTTTTTTCAAAATAAAAATGTTCAAAAATCAAAAATTTCCCGTTTGAGAGAAAATGTTTGAAATTTGCGCGAATCGCTATATAGTTATATTGTCATTAATTAACCCCACGAGAGCGAATTTCGCCATTTCCAGCCTTTTTGGGGCCTCCCTTTAATTTTTGGATAGGTATTTTTATTTTGAAAAAAAGTTGGTCAAAAAATTACGCTTGAGGTGTCCCCTCCAGAATCGGCTCAAATGTGAATAAACTCTTTAAACAGGTCGAGCATAACACACAGCTCGATTTTCAGCTGCCCAACTTCATATTTACGTCTTCTGGAGCAAATTAAAAATTCTGGAGAAATTGAAAAATCGCGTTAAAGGCGCCAGAATGGCTGGGAATGGCGAAATTTGGATTTCGGGAATTGATATCAGTTTTAGGATTTATTTTGATTATTTTTACTGATCATGTACGTACTTTTTTGAAAAAAGTATAAATCACCAAAAACAGTCAATTTTTAATTTTCAAACGTTTGTCAAATATCAAGATATGAAGTTGGGCAGCTGGAAATTTGGTTTTTGGGGTGTTAGATCATGCTCTTTCAAACAATCGCGGTCCCCTTTAAATCGGAGGCGGACACCTCAAGACGTTCCCTTGTATTAAGGTACGTAGAAGAAACGTCCAAGTTCTTTCGGTCGATGCTATGCTGTAGTTTCGGCTGCACAAAGTTATAATCAGGTGTCTTTTTGTAGAGCATGTCGATTTTTGTTCCATCAAAATTTGATGCTCTTTCGCAAATAATTCTCATCAAGTGCATCGAAAAACGTTTTTATATCGTGAACCATCCAAATCAGTATTCGACAACTTACTTCCTTTCCTATAAAAAATTTTTGATAATCATCAATATTCAATATGGACCAAATATTTTTTTTGAATTCTGCCGGTGAAAAAATAATGATGTTTTATAGGTATGTTGACAAAATATGTAATATTTTTTCCAATACACACAACCAACATAACTATTATCTACTTAAATTATTTGTGTATATTCTTAAATTATTTATGTATTCAACATGAATGAATGTTATAAAGAATTTATGTACCTGGTGTCATATCAAATATTGAATAAATTTTATACATTTTTCTTTCTTATTTGAGCTTATTTTTTACTTTGGTCTGTAGTAGTTCTGAGCCACTCAGAGGGTTGTAAAGAGAATGGCAAGTGTGGGAATATCCACTGTAGTATTTAAATGGTTTTTTACCACTAAACATTACGATTTACGAGTAATTATTAACCGAACTGCAATTTAAATGAAAGCCTGTTATTTATCTTTGGTGAACTCACAATATAAATTATTCTTTTTCTATTTGCTAATTATTCGTGTAGTTTTTCAACGACGATTTCGTGGCTTCTTCAGAGAGCAATCTGTATAGCACATCTGAATGTGGAAGGCTGGCAGAAAAAGATACGTAGGTTAACAACAGCAGAAGCAGAGAAATTTTTTGAAACTGTCTTTAAATCCGAGCTTAATTTTTCACTAAAAGGCAATTAGGTATCAACGACGAATAAACAATTCATTAAATTTTTTTTAAGGCCTAAAAAATTACAGATTTAAACACTCAAATACGAGTGAAAATTTTGTAATTTTTCAAAAAAAATATCCAACTAATCCAACTTGAAAAATTATCTTTCAGTGCAGCCTTTTTTCACGTTAATTCTAAAAAAAAAGACTTTTTTTTGGATCATTGAAAAGTCCAACTTTTTCACAAAAAAACATCACGTTCGTTTCGCTTTAAACTTGTACGAAGTTTTAATTTCCAAGCGCTTCATCGAAAAAATACCTCATCATTCTTTCTGGGTGGTGATTTCGAGCCATTTTGCAGCTTCCGGTCGAATTTTTGGTCAAGTTTTCAAAAAATCTCACCAAACATAAAAATAAAGTTTAGCTGATACGTATACGATCATTTTTTAATGAATTTTTCATGGTGTAATCAGTGAAAAATTTGAAGAGCCAAATAGAGGAAATAAAGTCTTAAAAGTTGAAGAATTACTCCTTTTTTTTTTAGGATTTTGGCCAAAATTATGAAGTGAATGAAAAGGTACAATAAGTAGGTATAGACTCAACGTAAAACAAAAATAATTCAATTTTTAAAGATTTTCAGAATTCTTCCTCCCTGCTCCACCTTCGGACCTTTTTTTCGGGAGGAAATATTCCAATAGTTGGAAAAGTTTTCGAATCAGATGGGGAAAAATTAAAAGAAAAAAATCATTATAATTGGTTGTATTTTTGAGTGGTTTGCAGGCTTTTGAGGATTCTTGGATTTTCCTGTTTCGAAAATACGAAAATCCTGCTCTCCAGATAACTTTTTTTAATGCCCAAAATGCCCAGTTGTGATCATTCAATAAGTTTTTTCATTTTTTTTTTTTTTTTTTGATAATCAAAAGTCAAGTCAACTTTCTCAAAAAAAATTGATTTCAGAACTAGTGCATCTTAACATCCATTTCCTCCCCTCCATCATTATCCTCCCCTTTTACTCACAGTTTTCATTTGAATGATTCTAGGTTTTTTTTTTGGCAGCATTTTTTGTAAACAAAAAATAAACTGTAGTGTAAAATTGAAGTATGTACCTGATTTTTTTTGAAAATTTGAAGACTTTTACCAAATTTGGAGTGTGAGTGCACCACTTACAAATATTTGTCGAACTACTATTATGTATTAGGGCAACTGCAATTATTCTCATATTCGAGGTAAAATATTCAATATTTCATTTAGATATTTGGAGTAAAATAATTGCCTAAAATATTCGGATATCCTATATTTGAGATTATGCAAATTCAAAATTATGGGTAGGTATCGTTTTACTTGTAGATCTCAAACCACAGGAGTTGATAACTCATTCAGGTGAGTGTTGTAAGTGTGATAATAAACAACTGAAAAATGTTCTTAAACAATTTATAATTTAGCGTAGTTGTACGTGATAAGAATTAGTTTCATTCCAGGGATGAGCTTTAAACTAATTTTATTTAAAAATAAAGAATTCGATAACACCATTCTAAACTTTACTTCACTACTGATAAAGAATTATTGTCAATTCTAAATTTTATTAATCGTTATCATTTTGAAATTTTGATTTCAGACTATTCAACATCAATCCGAACGAAGTAGGTACGTTTCCCTCATGCTCGCATAGACACCACCATCAGCTGCATCATGAACATCGAAGAATACCCTCTGTATTATCCTACGAGGCCCGCAACGCTTCAGGAATTCGCTGTTACCCAAGTGGCATTACGGTTATGCCATTTCGAATGTATGAATCCTGTTGACATCAAAAACTGTCCGAATCGACCCAGCTGCGATGTGTTTTTAGGCAGACTCGCCCCGAGCATCAAAAAAAGCATCGATAAGCGTATCATCTCGATTAGTTCAGAAATCAGAAAAGTGTTCGATTACTTCATGCGCGATGAAACCGCTATTTTCTTCAGTACCACCGATACAGGCGTTTATCAGCACACTTTTGCAAGGTGTTTCGATAGTTTTACTTATGGGCCCGATGCCGCCATCAGTTTGGAAGCCACTGGAAAGAATTTAATGTCGAATGACAATTTGAGCCTGATAGAAAAGTACAGAATTGCTTGTACATTTTGTTTCGAAGACGATGTCCGTAGGATGTGGCCGTCGGTATCGAACGATGAAAGTATAAATACTCCCGATTATATAAAGGATCCTATGCTGCATTACTGGGCTCGTCAGATAAATTACGACAGACACGAACCTCCAACTTACCGATATATTATGAGAATGCTGAAACGGAGCTGTGATAATTGGGCTACATTTAAATACATGTTGAATCAAAACAGCTTCGAGGATCAGTTATCAGATCTTAGTGATATGTTTGACACGTATAATTTGAAAAACGTCGTATGCTTGTTACCAAAATTGAATAGAGCTCAAGCTGATCACGTGTTGCGACATTTTCCTCATAAAATTATCATGGAATTGTCATCGAAAGAGAAATACTTGGAGTATTTACTTCAGATTTGGTCTATGGTCAAAGATAATTTTAGTATTGGTAGATTTATGGGGGTGATCGGTGTGTTATGTAGTAAAGCGTTCCGATGTAAAAATATTGAAATAGGTTTACAATTTAGGCTCAGAGGACGTCCAGTTGTAGTCAACGTCGAAAATAATATTCAACCAAATGCAAGCGCATTAGATCCATTGCTGCATGATCCTACGACCATCAGATGTAAAAAATTGTATAACGATGCGAATGCTCTATACGAAATTTGGATCAACGCTCCGGATAATTTGAAAAATCAATTTACTACCCGTTTCGCTAAAAATTTATTCATTAAATTGAGCAATTTCGATCGCGATAACAGAATTGAGTGTTATAATCACGATATGCGATTTTTTATGCAACTTTTAACAGACATGTCGTTCGAAACGAGGAATGAAATATGGCGTGAGCATTGGCTCGTGTTCGTGATCCGTTCGCGTCCGAAATTTTTGCATCATTTTCTCAGATTATGCTTGAGAAACGACGAAATCCAGCCATTTGTAGAAACTGAAATGATGAATTACGCGACGGTTGAAAAGTTCATGGAATTCTTACTGAAACGAAATCTTTTAAAAGATGTGATCGAATATACGAATTTATGCTCGTCGAATCAACTTATTGTTCGAAATTTCCATAAAGAAATCTTGACTAATCGATTCTTATGCGATGTGGGATTCGATAAAGGCTTCGAGTTGAGCGAGTTTATCGATGGTTGCTACGAAAACGTCGATGAAGCTAGGCAATTCAAACAAATGTTGTTTTTCAACTCACATTTTCAATCTTCATTGCATTCGAAAATAGAAAAAGGATTGGCGATCGATGTGAAGCGTCTTACCGATGTTTTTCTTTATTCCGAGTCCGACCTATCTGATATTAGACCAGTACTTCTCAGATGTTGGTTACGTTATGCTTCTACAATCGACGATATGGCCGAAAAATTTGATTTCGATCACTGGAAGGAATTTTTACTATGGTGTGGTGGTAATCACGACTTTTTATCCAAGTTCAAAGAATCCATACGTGTGGATAGTATTTTCGAGGCGATGCTGCTCGAAGCTGTTCCAAAACTCTCACTATGGTTGGGTTCTTTGGAAATAAAAAGATCTGAACCGGTGCCATCGTCGAGTAGGAAATTAGAGGAGTTCGACAATGTCGACGAATTTTTAACGTGGTATTTTGTTACTGGAAGAGCAATTAGAGATTATAAACGAAGTAGGATATTAAACTATCAAGAGATGGAAGGTGTTAAAAATGTGTTATGCGCAAATAACGAATGCGTAGTGAATGACGTTTTGAGATGGTTTTTTGACGACGACCTCGATGAAATCGGGTATTTCAAAACCGGTGTCTTAAAACGATAAAAAATTATTTTGTGAAGTTTTTATTCCTATATCTTAGTTGCTACTTGAATGTTTGAATTGAGACTAGATCATGTTTTAATTTTTTAAGAGGATTTTATAAACAAATTATTCTTTTGTTATTATTTTACTTCAATTTTTATGCATTCGTCTTCTTATCCACCTAGACCTACCTATTTGTATACTCTATTAAAATATAGATGTACGCATCTGTGATGCCCTTTGTAATATGTATTATATTCGTGACTAATGTATTCTGAAAATTGATAATTGTTATTTGCCTGAGCAGGTTTTACTTTGTACACATTTATACCAATAGCTTAAGTCAATCATTGTAAATGTCGTGTAGCAAACGACTGAAAAATAAAGCGTTTTTAATTTGATTTGATATGATCTTTAAAAAATTGTACTTGAAATAATTTTTAAAGTATTTGGGTAATGAAGATTCGAGCTTTTCAAGCTGATATTTATCAATCCTTCATATCTCTGCCTCGTTCCAAAATTTTCATTTATTTTTTTTTTAAGATACTTATCTTGATTGATATGTTGAGATTAATTTACTGTGGGCTCGAATTTTATAAATAAATCGTAGGTAGGATATCTTTTATGAAGGATCAATAAAATGAAAAAATTGAAACTGAAAAAATGTCACGCCCGATGCAAAAAATCTCGAACCAACTTGATAAAATATTTTGAAATTTGTGTGGTGTGTGAAAGAAATAGGAACCAATTTCAGAAATAACTTCGTATTTTATGCTGCATTTCAATCAAACAGTTCAAAAGAAAATTTCTAATTGCTGTAACCAGACGCTATTTTCTGTATTTTTTTCGAATTTTTTTTGGATACTGGGTAAATTTTAAAAATCCAAATGACTGACCTTTTCTGTATTTTTTCTCTCGTTTTCGAGCACATATAAGACGTGAAAAATAGTCTATGGCTCATTTTCGGTGTTTTCTGGTGTAGCTTTCAGCTTCCAGAAATCCTATTCATTGTTCTTTCTGTCTTTCTTTCTTTCTTTCTTTCTTTCTTTCTTTGTTTTTTTTTTCAAATGAGAAGAATAATTAATAGGAAACTTACGAATCACAACCACAAAAAAAAAGGAAAAAGGAAAAAACTCTCTCTCTCTGCTAACCTCTTTACTTTTAATTTTATAACCACCTATTCATCAAGAAATACTTCATTACATGGATTAATCAATATACAGGCCTTTCATGATAAAATGTGCTCGAAGCTAAAAGAACTTCACGAGGATTTGAAGTGAGCACTCGTAGGTAATATTCAAAAATTCTTTGAAAACCGAAGAAAGTCATTTACTAGGTAATATGTTGAAAGTTATCGGTATCAATTCATTGTGAGTAACTTCATAAATGCTGCTGATTTTTCTGATTTTACCACATTTTTCTGTGAATTTCTCACAGGTAGGTAAGTATTTTTTATATTTTTATTCACTGAAATCGTGAGAGCATTGAATTAAACCACAGAATCAGGTTTGAGTTACATCTCAGTCATTTTAGATATTTTCATCAAAACAAATCCCATTGATAGCTGGAACTTTTTTTAAAAACTTTGAGAATACTTTCTAAATAATATTCGAGAAATCGAACCAAATTTATCGTGAAAAGTGTGGTTTATTTTTTTCAATTTTAATACACATACAATATGCATAGAATTTTTAAAACCCAAAAAACTGCAAATAAATGATGAAAATTGATAACGTTTTGGTGATATAATCTGCATCTTCTGTGTTTGGAAGAAATACCTCAATCAATGAGCTGAGATGTTGAGAAGAAGTGTTTTCAATTTGAATAATTCGAGTCTTCAAATTCTAATAAGGTTACTTACCTGCCAAAAATTTTAATCATTGTTATAAATTTAAAAAATTACAACAGACGAGTATAAAATATATTTTATCGAATATCGATAGTAGGTATTGGTGGGTATCGTACAATGTAATTTTTATACTATAGACATGATAGAAAATCTTTCAGATTGAATCAAGTTTCTCTATTAATGGCAGGCTGATTTAATAGCGTTGGTAATGTGTCCGATATGGGTCCAGTCAGCGTGACAAAGTCTCAAGAAGTACTTCATCGATGGGTACATGAATTCACGCTGAAGAGAAAATATCAAGTGATTATTTATTTTATATGTATCTATTGAAAGTTAATTCAGAATTGAATTAATAAGAGGTATGATTTAATTACTTCAGGGAAATTCAAACAAGAAGACAAATAAGCTTCCAACGCAGTCTTGTAGCATTCCAATCCTTCGTCGTTCACTGCGACACGAGATTGCTCCAGAAGTTTGATTTTGGCGGGATCACTGTTGGTTAATTTGGCTAATATGTCGTTCAGTTTTTTCATGTGGACGAGTCTTTTCTGTGAAATCGTAGGTAAGGTAACAAAAAAAAGAGGTAAATAAGGAAGTAATTCAGAGTTAATAAAATAATAATATTATGCATAACTTCAAGTTGCAAGATTCAAAAACAGTTTAACTAAAATGACAGAACATTTTTTTTTTTTTTTTTTTAACTTCTTTTGTAAAATTTATTTTGATCTTGAGATTACGAAGGAATAAAATTTGTGCTTATTTAAGAATTTATTTTTATTTTTTATTTTTTTGATACGAAACGTTTTGAAAACAGACTCGTTTTATCTTGTCATTGAAACAATACTCATACAAAAATTAGGTACCTAACTACCTATTATAAAACTTACGCGAATTTCTTCTGATAAGAGTTTTTTGTATTTTCTAATTGCAGGCTGATCTTGTCGTTTTATTGCTGATTCCAATGCTAATTGCAAACCAGATGTTTTGGCTTCAGGTTGAGGTACAGCGTCCTGAAATGTTAGAACACAAAGTAAGTATAGAAATGAATTTTTAAAATTAATGTTGCCGATAATTTTTCGATTATTGATATAGGTAAGTTTAAAATTTTCCAAAATGTTTACTGGGTTATGAAAATCATGAAAAAAAATTACAGTTGTGCAATTTGGACTAAAAAAAATTGATAAAATAGACATGACTTTTTTTGTGCACGAAAGAAATTTTCCTAAATTTTCTATTCTTTCTTTTGAATAAAAAATGCAAAACAGAATAATTACGCTGAAAAAATATCAAAAATCATGAATTTCTCAGTCTGAAAAAATTGAAAAAAATCGTGTTTCTGTTGTTCAAAAAATTTTTAAACGAATATTTTGTTCGCAATGAGGAAGGTAGAGGACTCAGAAAAAGAAAAACTTCAGGGTGTTAAAATTTTGAATGTTTGCGTGTGATATTTTTCATTCGGCAGGTATTTTAGCCTCTCTTTTGAAATGTCCATTGAATAAAAAGCGTCGAGGAACAAATTTTTCCAGAATTGAAACAAAATTTTGAAAATTTTGAAGCTCCAATCATAATTTTGAACTAATTTAGAGGGCTGAGGGGAGGGGGCTGTATGAATATTGAAAAGTTTCCAGTGTTTCATCAAAATCCGAGAAATCAGTTGATGTAATATTGTGTCATGGTGATTTCGATTCTTACAGGTTAACCTTTTTTCTTTATTTGAATGGTTCTCGAGTGGTTGTATTTTTTTTTCAACTTTCTAGCTTAATTTGATGGGATTTTTGATTTTTCCCGATTTTCAGACCGCATAGATTTTGAAATTCTCGTCAAAAGTCAAAAAATGAACTTTGGCATCTGGAATTTTGTCTGGTAGGGTATTTTTGTACGTTTTTTTGTTCTAATTTTGTCAAAGTCGAAAATGTTTCTATAAAAAAATGGAAACTCTACATGTGTACGAGTATTTTGAATCGCATACCAAATTTGGATCCACAAAAGGAGTAGCTTCGTTTTCATCAACTTGTTTCGATTCACCGATAACTTCCGACACTTTTGTGCTTCCTATGTCCAAGTCTCCGTATTCTTCGGCGTGACTTTTCGTTGTTTTAGTTCGTACTCTTTCAAATATGTGATGTAGTGAAACTGTCGATAATTTTTCCTAGAATTAAAACATAAAAAGAGGAATTAGCCTACTCTATAATTCATTTTTCGTGCGCAGAAGTCAGAGCTGGCAGATTATTTGTAGATAATGTAAGTTTAGTATGTGTGTATGCATGTAGATTTATGGAATATAATAATCGATGTTAGTACAGTTTTTGTTTAGAATTGTTGAATGTATCATAGGAGAACGAAATAATTAGATTATGTTTCTCAGAATTCATTTTTTTTCTTTCAGGTTCAATTGAGGAAAACTTACGATTTCAACTTGGTGCATCCAGTTGACAGAAAATAGATCTCCGAGAAAGACTTCCATTTTATCATCCCAGTAGCACGCATAAGACGATTCATCTGGAGTAGCAGCTGCCATTACGAATACTGTAATCAACAATAAAAGGTGAGTTGGTTGGTAGGTAAGATATTTGTCGTAGCAAAGTTAGTTTCTAGTAAGGTAGGTATAAGTATTCGAAGAACATGTTGAAGAGCCATAGGAAGGAAAGACGAGCGGTTTTTTTAAATAATGTAGGAAATGAAAAAAAAACAGGTTAGAAAAATGAAAGTCCTTTTTTTAAAACAGAATTCACACTTATTTGAGTACCTACTAAAACTCATTATTTTCACTTTTCAGTGATGGAAATTTTGATTTTGTTTTTTTAACTCTGACGAATGACGATAATTTAAAAGACATGGCGGCATATTAATCCATAATCCATCACCTCATTAGACTACATAGATCTACAATAACGCGTTTCCAAGCAATTTATTTGCACTTACTGTTTGTGGTATCTTTTAATAGACTTTCGAACATGGAACCGGCTTCGCACGCTTCAATGTAGAGGAACATCTGAAAAAAAATGAGCGATTAATCAAGATGATCTAGCATTCTAGCTACATACCTACCTATTACCTACGTAAGGAAGAATTTTCATTCATTAGAATTAACATACGTAGGATACGTAGGTATTTATTATTCTACGTGCATAAATATCTGACCTACTTTTTCGAATAATTGAAGAAAAATTGTGAATTTTTTTGTCTAATATGGGTTGATTAGGTATTATGATTATTTTACGAAATTCCAGGAGTATAATTAATGTAGTACCCGTACCTTGTTGTAACGTTTTTCATCGGTCATGTTATTCAAAGCTGAAATCAAATCCTTCGAATGCAACACGTCGTTTGGAAAACATAAGATATGATCGCCTCCGTGATCAGCGAAATTGACGAAAATGTAATCGTCGGGGCCACTGCATAAAAATGAACGCACAGTTTTGATTATTGCGCTTGAAGAAAATGCCTACGTATTACGTAGAACACTTCAAAGAGATGAAAAATTCAATTTGCAGTTTTTCGTACGCACCTTTCGATTACTTTTCCGCTACCGATACCAGACATTAGGCTCTTTTTGCCCTGCAAAACTTTCAAAAAGTTTTCTGGAGTGACATCCTGTGTGTGAGACATAACATGAGAACGTTGAAATTGCTAGCAGTATTTTTAAAATTGATTGTGCGCTAGAAGCGTGTACCTTATGTGTAGGTACTCACGTTTTCTCTGTAATCTATGACTACTCCTTTGTAAACGTCTGTGCCGTTTGGTGAATTAATTATCACACCAGGTGTAGGATTGCTACATAAAATTCAAAATTCAAGTTAATTGCTACTCGTTATTCATAATTTTCATTGAGGTAGGTACCATAAAATAAAAAACTTCGATAGTTTGACACCTTTGGAAAATCAATTTAAAATGATTATACAATTTTAATTCTATTTCAAGCTCGTTTGGACTTTTTTTGAGGCTTTTTTTCTGTAAGGTGATTTTTTTTTTGAATTGAAAATATTTTCTCTCGTTATTTTAAGATCACATCAATCATCATGAAAACAATTTCAAGCGATTGAAAAAATCAGTAAGTCAGATGAAGGGGGAATGGCAGTTTCATTTCATAATTTTTTTTCTAAATTTCGGAATACCTAATACCGGTCTAAACTTTCATCAAAATGTCACTATGTGTAAGTGTAATATTTATCAATTATATGGGCCTGTAAATGTTGCAAATGAAAAATGTTTTGTTGGTAATCGAGGAAAAATTTGTCTGGGCGTCTCTTTCATTATTTCACGCAGTTTTAGTCTTCGTAATTTGACTGTCCAAATTTTTGAAATGAATGAACTCTCATCCGTTGGTTAGTTTAATCCTAAATAATAAAGATTTCAAGAATAGCAAACAAATGAAGATATTTACTTTTTATCGTTGGCAATATCATCGTACATCATTGTAATAATGTTTTCTGCTAGGAAACCATTTTTCCTCAAAATCTGATACGCGTGACAAATGTCAGCCTGCAAGAATCAATTGATTACTTTCATATCATCACTCTAAATTTCAAAAATTTGACAAAGGAAGCATTTCAGTCTATACCTGATGTCTATAATTGCCCCATCCATTTGATCCTGCGACTAATAGTGCCCACTTTTTGGGAACAGGTGCTTCAGTTGTTTTTCTTGGTAGTGTGGGCTGCTCTTCACGTGTCTTTATTCTCAAAGAACTTGCACACGAAACACATAGCACAATAAGCGATGAAAAAAGTAATGAATTCATGATCTGAAATGTTTTATGAGGAGATGAGAATGTTAAATAAATTATTTTACGTAAAAGAAAAAAAATGAAAAAAAAAAATGAAATAAAATAAAATGAATTTAGCCTCACTTTTCTTTTTTTTATAAATTTCAATTTCAATCAAAGTGAACGCGAACTGACACCATCTACAAAGAAACTAATATGCAAGACTGTCCGTTCTTGGACGCAGCTGGCGTATAAATTGCGAGGAAAATAAAGCTCATAATTGATCGCAGTTATCTGGGTTCGATAATATTTAGACATGAGTCACTGAGAGATTGTTTACTGTAGACGCGGTGACGGATGATGAAAACCAGTTGAACGAGGAAATAATCAGCTCATATCATATTGTTTAAGAAGAAAAAAAAATGCTAAACCAACAGAATACGTTCGGAGATC
Source organism: Planococcus citri (assembly GCF_950023065.1). Lineage (NCBI taxonomy): Eukaryota > Metazoa > Arthropoda > Insecta > Hemiptera > Pseudococcidae > Planococcus > Planococcus citri. The sequence continues at coordinate 36,068,057 of NC_088680.1, forward strand.
GTATCTACTTGTGAGAACAATGGGAACCTTTCTTCGTTGGTGAAAGAACAAGATGGGTGGGGAAGGGTTGAAAATAAAAATCTATCGATTTCAACAGAGTTGAATTTCGAAATAATTATATGTATTTTTCGATACAATTTTCTCGTATTTTGACGAGCCAGACTTCCAGTTTGAATTATTTTTGTTCAATTTCTTTATTTTCAACAACCGCAATCATATTTCAAAGCCCATTTGCAAAAAATAGATCTTCAACGCATGAATCTGCTCTACAACCATTCTAGGGGTGAACGGGTGAAGCTCTTTGAAAATTCAAAAATGAATCAATCGATCGGCCAACTGTCTCTTTCATGCTGATCTGTTCGCCGATTTATCGTCGGATATCGCGAAAATTAAATTTATTTATGTGGGAAAGAAAAACGTTCTCTTATCGAATGAATATTAAATAGTATGCTCATCTCATATTGAATTAAATACATCGCAAAAAATTCAAACATATTGGTGATCTTTGATTCTATTGATGTGGTGAGATATTTATAACTTATTCTTTCATTTAAAAAGTAACCAGATAATCGAATAAATTTCTCTTCAAAAGCAGGTACTCGTATTATATGTATAGGATGAACATGGCTGACACGTGTGATTTCAAGTTGGAAAATGAGAAAATAAATAAATAAAATTCACCTATGGAGATGAACTTTCGTGAATATTGTACATACAATCAAGCATTTCTATATTATGTATTCTACGCATAGATGTATTCGTATTTGTTGAAATCTAATCGCAAATATGGAATTTCTGAGATGAAATAATGTGCCTACTTGACAAAAAATGCGAATTCCACTTCAAAATAATATTATAAAAGAAGGTCTTTTTAAAAATAATTTCATGAAGACTTGCTCGTATTTCTAATGGGGTGATTTTGATTTCTAAATCGAATTTAAAAGTGAAAAAATATGACAAAAAACTCAAAAAGTTTATAGCTTCTTCCTTCTCCTATCTTTACCGGCGAGTAATAGTGTTTGAAAGAGGTTTAGGCTTTACTCGTAGCTCGTTGCTAGAATCTAGAAATCTGAAATTTACGTATTTAAAATAATAGGTACCTAATTATTTTGCTTGTGAAAGTTTTTTTTTTAGTTTATTGATTTTTAAATTGTTATTAACCTCAATATTCTTCTTTGCTCATCTTTTTCAGAATTATGTAGCAGTTGTTCCATTTCGCCTTTAATCTGCTGAAATAAGTATACGAATATTGTGTTGTCTTTATAAGTCATTGTCGGATTCATTCAACGACCGTTATATCTGATGTTTTTTTTGCCATCGAACGATCATCGATCGATTTGATATTAGTGTTACAATTCTGAGTGACACTTTGACAGAATCAAGAAATCGTGAAAATGAACAGGAAAGATAGGTACATAGAATAGTTCTATTTGTTTTCCTTTTCAAACTGTTGTTAAAATTTTTCCCTAATGTTTCTCAACGTGATTCATATTTCATTCTTTTTCAACTGAGCACCAAACTTGACGTTTTTTCTTCGAACTAATTAGCTGCTAAGTGCTAATCGATTTTTTTGAATTTGAGAAAATACATTTAATGAACTAGAGTCTTACCCCAATGTAAATTTATATACTTATATTTCAAGTACCTAATGTTAAGTTAAGTGATGACTGAGTTTGTCAGTTGGAATTTTTTCTTTGAAGGCTCTTGTAAGTTTTTTTAGTTCCAATGTTTCGCTTTATATTAATAAAAAATAAAAATACATTTTTTAATTTTTTAAATATGTATTTATAAGAAACATATTAATTTCTCTACTTTACTACATCGATTATGACCCTATTGAATAGTTTGTAATGCCTATTTTCAAACTTGTGTACTATTTTCAATTTTTTTTATCTCGGTTTATTTATTTGCTTTTTTGTTTTTCCACCAATATTAATGATGGACTACAGTTACAAGAATGTCAATAAATGCTTCAACTCCATGTCATATTCATTTAACTAATATATCAATGTATCATGGTGTTTGTCTCGGTTTTACTACATACTTTTGTTGTTTTAGTAGATTGATAGTTTGTTGTATTTTTTTTATTCCATGTTGAAGGTTGAAGTACAAAGTACTTTGCTACTTACCTCAGTCAGTGCATTTTTATTTTTTCTTTCACTTTCAATATTTCTATATTCAATTTCCGAATCTACAACGGTTCGTAGTTACTAGTTAGCACCTAATGTTACTTTTACGACTACACTGAATAAGATAATTGATTCATGAACAGAATAATCGCCAATGGCTGAGGCTGAGATTTTCTTATCATCACCGATTTCCCCAAAAATTAAGTTTTAGAAAAATGAATAGCTTTTCAAATTTAAAAATTTAAATTTAAATTTTGGAACTGTATAAAATAAATGTGTACCAAGCTTCTCATTACCTTTTTGAGGAAATGAGCCATGCCATGAGCGATTTGTATTTTCAAAATAATCAAATATGTTGAATTATTGAATTCCAGGAATTCAAGTTCAATAAGATGCAAGTAAACGTAGCTCGTAGACGACGAAGAGATGAAATATTTAATTAATAAATTTATTTAAATATTTAAATTTTAAATTATTAAAAGACAAATAAAAAAAAAAAACTTTAAAAAAACAAAAAAAGTAAAATTTATGAACATGACGTCAGCGTTCGTGACCAATCATAATACGCTAAATCAGTGCTGCCTGAAAAACCAACTCATGCGCAAAATGATTTTTTGTAACAACTCGAACCTCCCTCCTTCCTGCGCATTTACGTTCCACTCCTCAAATCTCGAAATAAAGATAAAGAAGAACCGTCGACCGCGCACACCGGCCCGCACATTTATTTTAAATTAAATTGCAATTTCGGTGCATCGTAATTGACTTACATTTTATTTAATTTAATGTTAATGTTTTATGTAATTAGAAAACGTTCGATCTCGGAAGTTACCATGTACGTGCGTAATACGTGATCTTATAATGCAATTCGTGCATCGCCGGTATTCACTGTTCAGCTGTCAACGTTATTTTCTAAGATTTTCGAGTGCAGTAAAAGTAATGGTTTCCTTGGCTGTATGATATGATTTATCTGTTCGAAGAATTTGAAGCTTAATTCGGTAAGCCGACGTTTCTTTATCTCGTGTTGAACTATATACTTTGTCTCTAGTTTTTATTATCTGTCGAATATTCCAAACTCTATTGTTAATTGATCACGTGTAAATGGTCAGTTTGTTCATTACACAATTTACCAAATTAAGGTTCTGGAATTCTCGTATATTATACTATATAGCGGTAGCTCATAATTCGAAGATTTAATCTCCATTGCGTCAGCGTTAAATCCGAATAATATAGTTACGTGTTTAATTTGAAGTTAATCAGCGCATGGTTTTGTATGATTGTAAAGCATGGCAGCACGATGAGCCCTAATCTCTCAATCAATATGTAGCTAAGCTAAGCTACATACGCATGTAATTATGTACATATTCGTTGACTGTTGAAAAATCTGTTGATACGTTGCAGGTCTGAAATTTTTGGTTTATTTCTACTACATTAGGTATTCGTGCTCAGTTAACATGTGTACGAAAGAATAATATCGCATCGATAAATTATTTGTCGTATATTCTAGATGAAAAATGCTGTACACGAGACTCGGCAAAATGAACTATTTTTACTCGTTTATCTTATCAGCATTTCATTGTTATCGATGTTGAAATTTTTCGTAATAAGTATCGCCTATAATGGCTGACGAACGCTGAATACGTAGCCGTACGTGTAATGTAAGAGTAATTATCCATCTTTATTACAGACTTTTCCCATTAGAGGTTAGATCATTAAGTTTATATACTTCTACGTACGTGTATTTTCCTTTCGTTGACATCATCATTTTCGCGTTCTGTTTGCTTATCGTAATTCGTAGATTAAACAATTTCATCAGGTATGTTTCCATAATACATAGGTTAACATAGAGGTACTTGATTATTGTCCAAAGAGCTGATCGTGAGAAATGGAAATTGGTTCTGTATCAATGTTGGCCAATCTATTCTTCATAGTGTGGGAGGGAATTGTAATATACGAAAGAAAGAAATTCCCTATCGATAAAACTTGAAAGCAACAGATGAATTTTTAACCCATAAAAATGACGATAATTCGTGTTCAATTTTCTCGATTCATAATATCTGTCATTTCAAGTATAAATTAATTTCTTTTCACGTATTTTTTCGCCATTAGTTATTAGAAAAACGTCGTTCAATAACAGGAAACCAAAAAACAAACAATATTTGTAATTGGTTAGAAATTCTTTTCTGAAATGATTCTATTTGTGTAATTCGTTGACGTGAGATGTAAACAACGTTAGGACCGAAGGTTTGTAATCCAACTAAAGTTGTTTTACAGAATTATAATCGTAAGATTGATTTTATAGAATAACAACGCCTAAAATTCAGAATTCGTAAATAAAATAAATTAATAAAGGTTTTCATGCGTTGCGATAGTCGATCTGAAAATTTTATTGGCGAATTCATCCTTTTCGAAGATCAATTAATTACTTTTTGCTTTTGAATGTTGAATCTATTAGGAAAAAGTAGGTTATTTTTACCCAGGTGTATCATTTTGAAATTGTTTTAACTGATTTTGTATTGATATTTTCGGCGTATTTTTTTTTTCTGAATGTTATAGTTCTGTGATGGTTTTTTTTTGGTAGGGGGAGAGTGGTAAATTTTTGACTCTGAATTGGTCTGAAAAGGAGAGATTAATTGCGAACATGAGACTGTGATTTTAATAATGCTTATTGAAAAACTATATCCAGCATAGGCAAGCTGCAAGCTGATGAGTGGAATGAGAGCATGGCCGAGGGAGCGAACGGACAACAAAGGAATGGAATGCTGGATAGTTAGCGACTGAAGGGTGTGCAGGGAGAAAAGAGAAAACGGTTTTAACGGATGTGATGGAATGTAGGGATGGATGGATGCTAGAAGACAAACGTACGAAATAACACGTGAAAAAGGCATGGTTCGCTCGAACACTGTCCTTTGTAGCTGGCGAATGAAGGGTGTGCACAACGTGCAGGGAGAAAAGAGAAAACGCTTTCAACGGATGTGAATGTGATGGAATGTAGGAATGGAACGACAATGCTATGTAGAAGACAAACGTAGCTTAGGAAGTACATGTGAAAAAGGCATGGTTCGCTCGAACACACTGTCCTTCAGAAGAATTGCCCTTGGAGTGCTTCGGAGAAATCGAAATGCTTTCTGAAGCGATGAAAAAATATTATTGAACCATTCCCCCTTTCATTCGAGATATAAATTTGAGAAATTGTCCTGCTTTTGTCTTTTTTACTAGGTATTTTTTAATCATAAAAAAAATTGGGGACTCCCCTTTCTGAAAAATATTGAGGTGGTATTTTTGGAAAAATGGCTTGTTTTTTCATAGGCATATTTTGAATTAAAAATTTTTGAATTTCCCAACTATTCCTTATTTTGGAAATTTCTATTTCTAAAAATTTTCACTCAAGGGCGATGATAAATTTGGAAGAAAAGATCTAAACATTTGTAAATTTTTAATTGAAAAAGAAATCGAAATATTTTCTCAAGTACCAAGTGAAAAAAAATCGATTGCAATAATATTGAACCACTCCCCCCTCCTTCTATGTAAATAAAATATGAGAAATTGTCCTGCTTTTGCCCTATTTTTTCATATTTTTCCGTTCTTTGGTCAAATTTTCTTGTTGAAAATCGCAAATAGAAGCAAATAACATCCATGCTTATGCAGAGCATTTTTTTTTTTTTTTTTTTTTTTTTTTTTTTGGGGTGTTTATAATTACAAGATTATTACACCCTAAAGGGGGGGGGGGGTTAGATTTGGTTTGTGAGGCCGATGTTTTCTACTAGGGAGATGAATTTTTGTATTTTTGAGGGATCGTCAGGGATAGTAGGTGGGTTTTCTTTTATCTGTAGTGTAAGTCTGTTTTGTTTTAGTTGGGGACAGTTGAAAAGTATGTGTTGGATGGATATGGGTTCGTTTCTGCAAAATTGGCATGAGGGTTTTGGTTCTTTTTGGTATAAGTGGTTATGAGTAATTTTTGTGTGGCCTATTCTTAGTCTGGTAATCAGGATTTCTTCTTTTCTGTTCAGGTGGCCTAGATTTTTCCAGGGGAGAGTAGTTTTTTTATGTTGGAAGAGTTTGTTTGAAGTTTGTTGTGACCAAAAGTTCTGCCAGTTAGTAAATGTGTTGTGAGTGATTAGAGATTTAATGTCATCAGGAGTGAGAGTGGTAAGAGGGGAGGGGGTAGCGGCTGTTTTTGCTAATCTATCAACAGTTTCGTTTCCAGTGATACCTATGTGGCTGGGAACATACATGAAGCTAATTGAGTAATCATAATATTGGAGGTTAAAAAGGGACTTAAATATGTCTTGGACTATGGGGTGGTCAGAAAAAATGTTTTGAATGGATAGCAGTGAACTTAGTGAGTCGCTTTGGATTAAGAATTTTTTATTTTCTGATTGAATGGAAATTATATCTATTAGGCAATGTTTTATGGCAGTGAGTTCAGCAGTAAAAATTGAGGCGCAGTTGTGAATTTTGAAACTGAGAACTTTGTCATTAATTGAGTAAGCATAACCAGTATGAATATTAGTAATTTTTGAACCATCTGTGAAGCATAAGTTATATTTAGTATAGTTTGATAACAGTTCTAAATAATGACTCTTGATTAATAATGGGGAGTGATCATGTTTTGGGTAGTTTCTTAAGTAGAATTCCATCTGTATAGGTTTGAGAGACCAAGGGGGATAAGATATTGGTTGATGTATTAGGTTTTTTAGGTCAATTTGTAGGTTGTTCATATTTTTGATAAATTCTGGGATTGGACCTGAAGTATGGAGGAAATGCTGAGAGCTGTAGACATTGAGTGACCTTTGAAGAGGGTGAGATGGATTAATTGCAACAGTTGTTAAGAATTTGTTTGTCATGAGAATTATCCTAAAATCAGGAGGAAGCTCTGCAGCTTCACAATAAATACTATCAATTGGAGACGAATAGAGAGCACCTATGCAGATGCGCAAGGAGGAATTTTGAACAGTTTTGAGAATGTTAGTAGTTTTATTTGACAGGTTTGTAAAGCATGGACTTCCATATTCAATTTTACTACGTATCAGAGCTTTGTACAAGTGAAGTAATAGTTGGCGTGATGGGTTATACTTTGGATTTTTAACAATTTTTAGTAAATTTAGACGTTTGTTAAGTTGAGCTTTTATGTTGAGAAAATGAGGCGTCCAAGTAAGTTTTTTATCAAAAGTAAGTCCAAGGAATTTAGTGGTTGGTTTAAAAACTAAAGGATGTCCTTTGAATTCAAGGATAGGTTCTGGGTAGGTTTTATTTCTCTTGGTAAAAAGTATACAGTGAGTTTTAGATTCAGAAAATGTTAGTCCATTTGTTTCAGCCCATTTTTCAATACAATTTAGAGTTTTTTGGATAATTTCTGAGGCTAGTTTGATGTTGTTTGAACGTATTGAAATGTTTATATCATCTGCAAAAATTCTTAAGGAAAGAGGTTGAGGAATAATACTACAGATGTCATCAATTAGGAGTATAAATAGGATGGTGCTAAGCACAGAGCCTTGAGGGACTCCATTTTCAATATCAAAAAGTTCAGAGTATGTATTTTCAATTCTGACTCTAAAGGTACGATTTGATAAAAAGTTTTGAATAAAGTAAGCTAAATGCCCTCGAATCCCTATAGAATGTATTTTTTGAAGTATTTTGTATCTCCATGCTTTGTCAAAAGCTTTTTCAAGATCAAAGAAGACTGAGAGTACAAATTCTTTATTTTGAAAGGCAGTATTGATTTCCTGTGTAAGACTAAATAGATGGTCCAGAGTAGATCTTTTTTTCCGAAAGCCACTTTGAAAAGAACTGAGGGAATTTGTAGAGTCAATATACCAAGTAAGACGTTTCATAACCATTTTTTCTAGAATTTTACATGGGACAGAAGTTTAAGAAATAGGCCTGTAACTGGAGGGAAGGTGAATATTTTTCTCAGGTTTAAGTATGGGAATGACAGTTGCAGTTTTCCATGTTTGAGGGAAGGAATCTGAAGACCAGATTATATTATAGAGGTTTAGTAAGTCATTTTTACTGGTGTCAGAAAGATGTTTCAGCATATATGGATGAATATCATCTGGTCCAGGTGATGAATTTTTAATGTTGTGGTTTAAACAGTACAGTAGTTCGTTTATAGAGAAAGGTGCATTATATGGTTCAAGGTTATCAGATGAAAAATCAAGTACTAAATTTTCAGTTTGGTTTTTGATTGTTTGAAAAGCTTCACTATAGGAACTTGTTGCTGAGACTTTAGAAAAAGATTGAGCCATGGTGTTAGTTATGTTATCTAATGAAGTAATAATGTCATTGTTGTGGAGAAGATATGAAATGTCAGATGGGACATAGCAGCCTTTTAATATTTTTATTTTAGTCCACATTTCTTTTATACTAGTACTGTGAGTGATATTCAACATGAATTTGGTCCAACTATCCCTTTGTTTTGATAGATTTGTTCGGCGAGCAATTGCTCTTTTTTTCTTAAAGTCTATGAGATTGTCAGTAGAAGGATATTTTTTGAATTTTCTTAAAGATCTTTTTCTTTCTTGAATAGCAATTTTCAACTCTGGACACCACCAGGGTACAGATTTTTTAGGGACCTTTGAAGAAGATTTAGGAATGGTTTTGATAGCAGCTTGAATGATTGAATCAGTGAAGTACTGAACAATAGAGTCAAGGTCTTGACAAGAGAAATCTAATGAAAGCACTTCTTTATTAAAATGAGACCAATTTGCCTTATCTAGTATCCATTTTGGAAATTTTGCTTTTGTGGGATTATGAATTTGATTTGGAATGGAAATGGTAATGGGAAAATGATCACTGTGTTGAAGATCATCTTGGGGGTTCCAGTCTAAAAGGTGTGAAATATTTGGAGAGCAAAAGGTCAAATCAATATTTGAGAAAGTACCATTTGATATATTAAAGTGAGTAGGTTTTGAAGAATTGAGGAGAAAAATATCAAAGGTAAAAAGAACCTTTTAGCGAGAAGTTTGTTAGATTAGGAAGAAATAACTCTTGCTTCTCAGTTTTTACTATTTATTAGTGCAAAGCTTTTCAAACACCAAGTGTTCATCATCAGGCTTAAATCACTATTGAACAAAATAACCAAGTCTACAAGCTTATATACTAGTGTACAAGGGTGTGGTAGTTTAACAGTACAAGGGTGTGGCAGTACAAGGGTGTGGTCATGTGGAAGAGGGTGTGGTTGTAGGTGAGGATGTGGTAGGAGTCATGTCTTCAAGTTTGGTTTTAATAACAGAAAGTAGGATATTTTCTAAGGGTTTTAAGTCATTATTTAGTAAATTTGTTTTGTTTTTCATCATGGCTATTGCTTCCCTAATGTTTAATTGAGATGGTTTATCTATTTTTTGTATGAGGTTCAGGTTTTCAAAGGAAGTAGTGTGGTTGGTGGCAATGAGATGATCTGAGAGAGCAGACTTATTTTCATATTTGTATTTAGCATAATAAAGATGTTCCTTGAACCTCTTTTTGATGTTTCTTTTGGTTTGACCTATATAAATTCCTTGGCAATCTTTACATTTGATTTTGTAGATGCCACTACAGTCTTCAGGTTTGTCTTTGTCTTTAGTGTTACCAAGAAGGTTTTTAATTTTGTTATCATTGGTGAAAATGGGTTGTATGTTGTGTTTTCTGAAGACTGTTTTCATTTTATTTGTGAGAGGGGGATAGTAACTGATCCTAACTCTTTTGACATCATCTTTTTCAGCAATAAAGGTTGTGGCATCTCTGATTAGTTTTTTGTTTTCATGTTTTCTTATAAGTTTTTGGATAGATGTTTTTGTGTAGCCAAGGTTGGAAGCAATAGACATGATGTTTTTTATTTCTTTATTTTGGTTATTTTTATTTAGGGGGAGATTTAAACACCTGTGTATCATGCTGTTGAAAGCAGCAAATTTTTGGTTCCAAGGCTGGAAAGAGTCTGAAGGAATGTAGTTATTGGTGTGGGTGGGTTTTCTATAGATATCAAATTCAAGATGGTCAGAATGTCTAATGATTAACATGTCCAGAAAAGGGAGTTTGTTTTGTTGTTCAAGCTCATAAGTGAATTTGATGGTAGGATAGAGACTATTTAAAGCATTGAGGAATTCCTCAATGTTGAAGTCTTCAGGAATGATACACAGGATGTCATCAACATATCTAAACCATGCTTTGGGAAAGTTTTTATTGTTCTTTTTGAATTTTGTCTCAAGGTGGCTCATGAAAAAATTTGCCAAAAAGGGAGATAAGGGGTTGCCCATAGCTGTGCCTCCTGTTTGTTTGTAGTAAGTTCCATTTATTTGGAAAATGTTTTGGGAAGTGCATAATTTTATAGTATTCATATAATGGGTTATTTCTTTTTTGTTGATATTTTGTTCTTTTAGCCAGTTTTCTATCATTTCTAAAGTCTCAGGAATAGGCACACTGGGGAAAAGATTTTGTACATCAAAAGATATGAGCCTGTCTGTGTCATTAATAGTAATCCCTTGCAGTTTTTCTGCAAGTTCATAATTATTTTTAACTTGAAGAGTTTCAGGAAAAGGAAGGTTTTGGAGGTTACAAAGGAGTTTTTTGGCAATGTTATAGGAAGGAGAGTTGATATTGGCCACAATTGGTCTCATAGGATAGTTAGGTTTATGGATCTTGGGAAGACAGTACATTTTAGGAACTTTAGGATTGGAAGGAAAAGGAGTGTTATTAAGGAAGGGAGTAGTTTTCACCAAACTTTTCACTTCTTTCACCATTTTATCCACAGGATCACTTTTTAACTTCTCATAAGGTCATTGAGGAGAAAAAGAGAAAGAAAAGAAATTCACAAAACAAAAAGTTGAAAAATCTGTTAAAAGAAAAAAGTAACCATAGTGGTGTTAGCAATGTTGTTAGTGTCAGTGGCAGTGACAGTAATGGTGTTAATGAGACTACTGTGTATGTGAAAAACCTAACTGATGTGGTGTTCTCCAAAGAAGAATTGGATCTTCTAAACAAGGGTCTAAAATTCTCTTTACCACCCATGAGGCCTCCTATTGAAGATATTATTTCTGATGTGGATGCTTCATTGTGGAGAGAGACCTCAGAAACAAAAATCAGCATAAAGAAAGAAGTGGTAGACATCATCAAAACCCATAAACCAACAAGAATTCCATTTCATCCCCACAACAACACCATCAAAAGCTTGAGACAGAAAGGTGTCTACTATATGAAAGCAGACAAGGGAAACACCGTAGTGATAATGAAGAAAGATGAATACTTGGAAAAGTGTGAAACCCTTCTTAATGAAGGACCTTATGAGAAGTTAAAAAGTGATCCTGTGGATAAAATGGTGAAAGAAGTGAAAAGTTTGGTGAAAACTACTCCCTTCCTTAATAACACTCCTTTTCCTTCCAATCCTAAAGTTCCTAAAATGTACTGTCTTCCCAAGATCCATAAACCTAACTATCCTATGAGACCAATTGTGGCCAATATCAACTCTCCTTCCTATAACATTGCCAAAAAACTCCTTTGTAACCTCCAAAACCTTCCTTTTCCTGAAACTCTTCAAGTTAAAAATAATTATGAACTTGCAGAAAAACTGCAAGGGATTACTATTAATGACACAGACAGGCTCATATCTTTTGATGTACAAAATCTTTTCCCCAGTGTGCCTATTCCTGAGACTTTAGAAATGATAGAAAACTGGCTAAAAGAACAAAATATCAACAAAAAAGAAATAACCCATTATATGAATACTATAAAATTATGCACTTCCCAAAACATTTTCCAAATAAATGGAACTTACTACAAACAAACAGGAGGCACAGCTATGGGCAACCCCTTATCTCCCTTTTTGGCAAATTTTTTCATGAGCCACCTTGAGACAAAATTCAAAAAGAACAATAAAAACTTTCCCAAAGCATGGTTTAGATATGTTGATGACATCCTGTGTATCATTCCTGAAGACTTCAACATTGAGGAATTCCTCAATGCTTTAAATAGTCTCTATCCTACCATCAAATTCACTTATGAGCTTGAACAACAAAACAAACTCCCTTTTCTGGACATGTTAATCATTAGACATTCTGACCATCTTGAATTTGATATCTATAGAAAACCCACCCACACCAATAACTACATTCCTTCAGACTCTTTCCAGCCTTGGAACCAAAAATTTGCTGCTTTCAACAGCATGATACACAGGTGTTTAAATCTCCCCCTAAATAAAAATAACCAAAATAAAGAAATAAAAAACATCATGTCTATTGCTTCCAACCTTGGCTACACAAAAACATCTATCCAAAAACTTATAAGAAAACATGAAAACAAAAAACTAATCAGAGATGCCACAACCTTTATTGCTGAAAAAGATGATGTCAAAAGAGTTAGGATCAGTTACTATCCCCCTCTCACAAATAAAATGAAAACAGTCTTCAGAAAACACAACATACAACCCATTTTCACCAATGATAACAAAATTAAAAACCTTCTTGGTAACACTAAAGACAAAGACAAACCTGAAGACTGTAGTGGCATCTACAAAATCAAATGTAAAGATTGCCAAGGAATTTATATAGGTCAAACCAAAAGAAACATCAAAAAGAGGTTCAAGGAACATCTTTATTATGCTAAATACAAATATGAAAATAAGTCTGCTCTCTCAGATCATCTCATTGCCACCAACCACACTACTTCCTTTGAAAACCTGAACCTCATACAAAAAATAGATAAACCATCTCAATTAAACATTAGGGAAGCAATAGCCATGATGAAAAACAAAACAAATTTACTAAATAATGACTTAAAACCCTTAGAAAATATCCTACTTTCTGTTATTAAAACCAAACTTGAAGACATGACTCCTACCACATCCTCACCTACAACCACACCCTCTTCCACATGACCACACCCTTGTACTGCCACACCCTTGTACTGTTAAACTACCACACCCTTGTACACTAGTATATAAGCTTGTAGACTTGGTTATTTTGTTCAATAGTGATTTAAGCCTGATGATGAACACTTGGTGTTTGAAAAGCTTTGCACTAATAAATAGTAAAAACTGAGAAGCAAGAGTTATTTCTTCCTAAGAGAAAAATATCATTTTTTGATAAGAATTTCTCTATAACATTGCCTCGATTATTGTTTGAATTTGATCCCCAAATTTTTGAATGAGCATTAAAATCACCAAGTACAATGTATGGTTTAGGTAATTGTATGAGAAGGTTTTCTAGTTCTTGTAAGGTTATGTTTTGATGAGGGGGAATGTAAATATTGCAAATTGTGAGGTTTTTTATGCTATAGTGTGGGGTATTTATAGTTACAGCATTGGCTTGGAAGTTACCTAAGAAGATATTTAGTTGGGATGATGTAATTGTATTTTTGATATAAATGGCTGTGCCACCACAAGCTTTATCACCTCCTGGGAAGTCAAAACGGAAAGAAGAGTAATTTTTGAGCCTAAAGTTATGGTGAGAGCGTAAGTGTGTTTCTTGAAGGGCAATTATTTCAGGATTTTGGTGGTAAACTAGGGTTTTGAGCTCACTCAAATGACTATATATGCCATTTATGTTCCATTGAATCAAAAAAGTCATATTTGTATGATTTTAGTTGATATGTGATTTTTAGATTTTCCAGAATGAGGGGGGGGGGGTCAAGAACTTCAGGCTGAGTATCAGTATAAACTATAGTAACTAATAACATATGATAATCTAGAATACAGAACTTAAAACCTACTCAATAACTTTAGTTTGTACAAAGATTGAGAAGATAATAATACTTAACAGCTCATAGGAGACATTTAACAAACATGTAGCTATAGTATGAGAAAGAAATGACATTACATACATGTTACAACAGTACATCTTTTCAAATATTTAGTAAAAAAAAAAAAAAAAAAAAACATTCTGTCTGGTTGATGCCATTACTCAGAAGTTGAATCACCATCAGTTTCCATTTTCTGGACATTATCTTTTGAAATCTTCTTTCGGAGCTTGGTAAAACGAGTCTTCATAGTTCTAGTATCAAGATGTGGGTAATTCTGGTTCAAGATTTTCACTACACCATCCATGTCATTTGTAAATTGTGTAATTGTTGACATTGGGTCACTTTGTCCTTTCAACATATCCATCATAACTAGAAAATTCGAAAATGATATTGGATATTCCTTTTCATGTAATTTGAAATTTTCTTCTATTGATTTGAGCTGCTCTTTTATGGAAATTGGTTCATCTTCAGCTTTCATTTTCTTGGAATCACTGGTCTTTATAACTTTTAAGGTTGGATTGATTTCATTTGTTTCAAGTTGTTTTGGATTTAGGGATGGATTTTGGGTTTGAGAAATATCAGTATTAATAGAAGAAATTGAAGATTCAGAGTAAATTGATAAAGGTCTTTTCATAACTTGTGACTGGGAAGTACTAGGAATCTCAATTTCACTGGATTTGGTCAGGTTTACTGGCTGAGTCTGTTTTAGGAGCTCACTGAAAAGAGATTCATGGCTAGGTTCAAAATTATCAGATGGAGTTTGCACATTCACATTTTGTTCTTCAGGTTTATTTGCAGGTTCATTATCTGGAACTGTTTTTGTGAGTTTATTCTCATTAGATTCATCTTCAGGAATTTCAGAGATGGTTACATTTGAGACTTTTGAGTCATCATTATTTTCTGTTTGTATTGTTGAAGCATCTGAATTCTTTGCAGCATTTTCATAGCTATATTGACACTGGTTTGAGGTGTGACCAAATTCATGGCATATAAAACATTTGATTTTTGTGTCATTGAAAAATATCCGATATTGGTCCTCTTCATAGTTGATTAGAACAGATGGAGGAAGTTTATTTGCAGTATCTTCTGTGATAAATACTGACCTTCTCTCAGATAAAACTGATCGGAGGTTGGTCTGCATAGTAAGGTGAAGAAAGTTCATTTTTGTTGCAGGTACAGCTCCATGGGCAGTTATAACGTTGAGGATAACATCATGTGGTACATGAGGAGGTACATTTGAAATTATAATTTTTTTATTTTTGGTCATGTATGGTCTGGCTCGGATTATTTTTCTATCTATTTCCAAGGTACCATCTGTTTCAAGAAACTGCTTGGCTAGGTCAGCTGATTTTAGGTACATTCTTACCCTTTGTTCTGAGATAACACCACAGTGTAAAATATTTTCAACACCTATTTTAGCGGACATTTTTTCAGCATAATAAGTGGCATTTGTACCTGGTATGTGTTGAAAGATGATGGCTTGATCTTTAGTAGGAAATATTTCTTGGCTCACAGCATTTGAGAACGTTTTTACTGGTCTGTTGTCAGCACCAGTGGTTGGTGAGGAGGGTGTGGAAGGCATAATACGAAGATAGGTACCGGCTCAGCTGTGCTGAGGCCGGATTTATCACACTAACGTTTATCCGATGATATTTGCTTTTATCTTATCATAAAAACGAGATAAAAACGCGTGAGAACCAACAATAGGTAAATAAACGAATAGCTATACACAAGTACAGAGAGAACTACACAGCAAGAAACGTCTTTCTCGGAACACGTTAGCAAAACGAATGCAGAGCATTTTTTTTGTTTTTAGAAAAATGAATGTAACTTGAAAAAGTACATTTCAAAAAAATGTACATATGAAGAGCTCAATTCCAAAATGTGCTTTGTCCCAGATTTTTGTTTTTGGCAAATCAAAAACAAAATTCGTGTACGAAAAATGAATGTAACTTGAAAAAGTACATTTCAAAAAATGTACATATGAAGAGCTCAATTCCAAAATGTGCTTTGTCCCAGATTTTTGTTTTTGGCAAATCAAAAACAAAATTCGTGAACACACAAAGATGTTTTAATGTCAATTTTCAATATCAGACAGTGTAGTGTAAAGTATTTCGAATATTTTCCCTGCAATTTTTTTTTTTCAAAATGACACCTATTTGTTCAATCTGTGTACGAAGTCGCCAAAAATGGGACTAAGCACGTTTTGGCACTGCATACAGATTATTTTCCAAAATTATCACGATGAAATGTGGTATTTAGCACGTTTTGGACTGGTACAATGTTTTGTTAGGTAACAAACTACTGCACCCAGTTGGACTTGGCACATTTTGGAGTGGTAGGTTGGTTCAATAGTGTTGAATAAAACGAATTTTACATAAAATTCTGCATTCAATGTACTGGATAGTGCGTTTAAAAACGAATTTTCGGCTATCTGACGTCCTACCTAACTGCGTAACAGTCCCATCTAACGGAATTCACTGAAAACGCATTTTTGAAAAAATTGGACAAAGCACATTTTGGAATTGAGCTCTTCATATGTATAGTTAGTGGCAATTGGTCCAATTCTCACTATGTACCTTTTTTGAAATGTACTTTTTCAAGTTACGTCCACTTTTCTAAAAACAAAAAATGCTACCTATGTAATTTGTGAAGTTCGATGCTTTCGAGAAACCTGTTTCTATTTTGAGAAATTATGAAAATATTCTACTCAACACGAAGGAATGTCGAACAGCAATACGTATTCTTTTGTCCTCAATTTCATTCGATCGTGGGGTTTTAAACGAGTTAGGAAATTCTTAGATAGGTAATCAATCTGAAATCGCCCCTTTTCAAGTACACAGGTTCATACCTCCTTTCAGCTCGCACATGATATTTTTATAATTTCGTTATTGGGGAATCGACTGAATGCAAACGTTTCCATTTTCAGATACCTGACGATGTTAACGTCTGCCAGTGTATTCGATGAACTTGGGAACCTCGAATTCGACTTAGACGTTGAAAACGATGGCAGCTCAGCCGATAACGATCTCCACTTGGGTAGCTTGACTGTAGAAAGATCTATCGGTACACCTGTATCGATTTCCAACATCGATGAGCCGATCGAACAAAATATCGAACTGGAAGAAATCCCTGTTCCGGTATTTTACGAAACTATTCCCACTTTATACGATATGACCTTTTTTGCACTGGCAATCGCCTTATGGCGACGAGTAATAAGTCTGAAAAAAGATACCGGTTGTGGTTCGAATTGCCATTTCATTTGCCAAGACGATGAACAAGAAGTTGAAAAGTTATTACGAGCATTACCGATACCCGGTTCAGTCCGATCATTGGCGATGAAATATCTCGAACAGGTGAAAAATGAGATGAATAATTGGCTTCGTTTCTATAAAAAAAATTTATTCGCTTCCAGACGAGCTAGCGGCGAAGGTACCGTGGACATTGGTGACCTGCTGTTTTGCGTTTGGCTACCAAATGGGAAAATAGACGATAGAAAAAGTGCTATGAATATGTTATCGAATCCTAGACTGACCCAAGTGGATAGATTTAGAATCATGTGTAGATATTGTTTGGAAGACGAGATTCGAAAAGTATCCGCTGATTCGCTTCCGTCGTATTTCACCAAAAGAATATTATTCAGTAAAAATTCTCTCGTGTATTACTGGCTGTGCCGTGTAAACTGTGATCTGCTTGATAAATTACCAAAAAATGCGGGCGATCCGATCGAGTTTGTTCTAATTACCGCATTCAACGTGGATACGTGGTCAGCCATAGAGTATTTTTGGGATCGTTTGAACGTCAACGAACAAATCTCCGTTGCTGATAAACTACTTAAACTAAGACCGGAGTTCCAAAAGGAGTTGTTTTCGAAAATGAACGATTTCCAGAAACGCCACTTGCTGTTCAATATTCCAGTCGAGATTGCGACCAATTTTTGGCTACGAGGTGCTCAAGAACGATACGCTTACTTGACGTGGATGTATGTTAGAAATTTAGTCACTTACGATCAATTTAGTACACTAATTCGTGAACTTTTATCCGAAAGTCTTCCTAGTCATAATGATAAAATCGCTTGTCTAGTCGATATTTGGAAGGAGACTCCAAATCATTTGAAAAAACAATCCTTACAAAAATCCATGATCGATATGATAGTTAAATTACATGTTTGTTATCGGACTGACTTGTGTTCTAATATCGATTTCTTATTGGCTTATTTGACTTATTGCAGTGTAGAGTTTAGAAAGAAGTTTGTATTCGAACGAGTAGAAGATTTAGTCCTGAAGGTTGATCCTTCGACGATGGATCAGCTACTAAAATTATGCCTGCCTGATTCTCAGGATGTAGTCGAATTTAAAAAATACGTACGAGAATTACATTACATTCAAAATGGTTTCTGTGATATTTTACACGATGATACTGCGCATAGGTTGAATATCTTTTTAGAATACTACTGCCCCGATTTAAGCACTAGAAGCGAGTTTTGTAGCGAATTTCTCGAACACTTTTCTGTCCGAGGGTGTCCTTTTTATTGCCTGTGTAAATGGCTTCACACTGTCGCATTTATCGATGATAATCTTCTCGATACGTTTCCCCAACAAGCGTTCAAGTTCAAGAAACGTCTCGTGTGGTTTTTTTCAGATTACTGTTGCGAGCTATGGACAAAAGATAAGCGAAGTGAGATGGATAAAATGATCGAAGTAATCAATGAAGTTCTTACGCCCGAAGAGCTAAGTGTGTTTAAGATGAAAGCTCTCGAGAGACTTCCAACTCGTTATCGATGGATTGAATTTGATCGAAAGGTTGTCGAGGAATTTATGAGTTGGTGTTGCGATGGTGATGAACAAAGAGTGAAACATTTTAAACGATCCATCTCCATTGATTACCTTTTCAAGACAGTTTTCGACTCGATGACGTGGAATTCTATTTTGGTGAAAGAAATAGATCAGGAAAAGGCCGCCGAAGTGTTTCATCCTATCGATAAAATGTTAGTTTGGTTTTTCAAGAGGTCTGAAGTAGTGAAGAGGTTCAAGTTGGATAAGTTGTTTGGGCGGTGTGATGACCCTGAAGAATCTGTCATTCGACAGTATAGTTTGTTGAAGAATGAAATTTTCATCAAGAACACGTTACCGTGGTTTTTCGAAGGAGAGCAAGAAGAAATTGAGAAATTCAAGCAACTTTATCGAGACGATGTTATTGGCGATATGATTTGAATATGTAGTTTGAGTCTGGTTGGTTTGAGTTTGAGTGTTTCAGAAGGCGATTGTGATACATTTTTATCGTGTTCTCGTTTGTTTTCTAGTGGAAGGTAGAGTACCTCGATTTTTACGTTCGTTTCGGTCAGCATAATTCATATTCTGGTTACTCTATTAGTGCTCTTGATTCTATAATATTAAAGATGTTTTTTTTTGTTTTTGAATTTTCGTTGTGTTTTGTTGTTCATTTTGTGTAAGATTAACGTACCCGAAACCACTAGTGGCTTTTTTGGCTCACCAGTGTTTCTCTCTCTTTTTTTTTTTACTTCTTTTTTGTATTTCTTTGTCGTGTTTTTTCAAGAATTAAATAAAGAATTCAATCAATTTTCCACTTTTTTGCTGAGGAGAAATATCAGAAGGGGAAGGGGGTCCGCGGCGTCATTCTATCTCAGTTCAACTGATTTTCTGTTAGCGATCTTCTAATCATTGTTGACGATCCTTTTTTTTTACATAATTTTCTTGACTTCATATCATTTAATGAAAATCGATTGTGAAGATGGCAATGAAAAATATATGGGGAACTTGAGCACACGCCCGAGCCCAAGTGTTTTTTCCTGCCCGCTTCCGTGGAGATCGCGAAGCGTTCGGGTTCATATACCATTTTACCTCTGTTCGTACATTAATTTTTTTTGATATTATATATTTTTTTATAAACATTTAATACGTATTTTTTGCCTAGCACGTTTAAAAATGTCAATAAAATGAAATAAAGTAAAAGAACACAAACACAATTGAAATTTGAAAAATATTTATTTATTTAAGAAATTGCCAACAAAATATGAATTTTCTAAGATAGAAAAAATGAAAAAAGAATAATCGCGATTAAAACAACTTTCATTTTATCCGGTCGGCCCCTTCTGGGCACCCCTCCTTGGTGCACAAAGTGTATTTGGACTCGTTGGTGTTGACTTGAAAATAAAAATAATGGAGTGGGAATATTGAATCCAGTACTTGAACACACACAATAAAAATTAAATTTTTAAAGAAAAAATTGATTTACTTACTGCTTTCAATTTGTTAATGTAACTAAAAACGAAAAATTCAAGTTTCTTGAGAAATTTTGAGATTGGTGGGTTTAAAAAAAATTTTTAATTCACCCTCTGCTCAAACAGCAATTAATAAACGATGACGTCACCTCCATGATGTTGAAATTCTGTCTTGAACATGAAAAAAAAATTAATTGATAAAAAAAAACGAAAAATTTGTTTTGGTATTATTTTTTAAAACTGAATCACAAAAAATGAATTTTAAAAAACTTACTCATTAAAAGTGTTGTTATTTCTTCTATTTTTGTAGATGAGTATGATAAAGAGGCCAATTATGGCGATTGCGGTGATTTCAAAAATGAGACATTTTCGAAGTACATAGGTATTTACTTTACATAGATTGAGTATTTTCAGTACTATTTCGGATTATTTCGCATTTTCATATCTCGATTACAATGGGGTGACTTGGGAGATTTCTCAAGTATTCCATTTTTGTCAAGGTATTTTTGTATCTAGACTCCATTGTAATTGCCCCTGTTTGAACCAATATAAAAAATATATACATTTATTATGATTTTGATAACTTCAAAACCAGATAGCTACATATTATTATAGATTAATTTTCAAAAAAAAATTGATCCTGTATATACTAGTGAGGTACGATTTGGAAAACATATTGGACAGCCATGAAAAAAGCAACTGTGTATTTCTAATATTAATGGTCTAACTTCATATTCCTCATTCAGACCAAGTTTTGAGATAGGGAATGCTGCATAGTAACCATCCACACTATACTTTCCAATCCTCTAATGTCTACACAAGAAGACGCGACAAACAGTTTATTTTCAACACCACACAGATATCAACAGGTACTGATTTTGTTGGAAAAAATTTGCCAAAAGCCTGTGTACATAGAAATAATTTCAAAAGGTGTGGAAAAAACTAATTGAATAAATATTAATAAATAAATAAAACAAAAATATAATAATAATAATAATCGATTTTTTTTTTGGAACCTGTGATAAACAAGTGACATAAAACACCATAAAAACTTCCAAAAAGAACTAAATAAATACCAGTGCAGATGTTGCCAGAGATCTGACAGGTAGCCATAACTGACTCCTCATATGTACGAAGGTATCTTATAATAATGTTTCTTCTGATATCCAGGTAATTTTGATATGTAAATGGAAACCTTGTTTTAAATTCTGGATGTACAAGAATGGGATTTAAATTGACCATCCCCCGCTTCAAAACGGATTTTGACAGTCTCTGTCAAATCTTTCTGAAACATAAATCAAAACCAAAAAAAAAAATTACAAAGTAACAGATGAATTGTCAAAAAGAATTATGATTTTTTTTTAAAATGATGAATAATTTTTTTTGCTTACATGCATTGACCAGTAGTGGCAATTAAAGTACCAACAACTAGTTGATAAACAGGGGCTATTGAATCCCAAAGTGTAGTCGACCAACATTGCTTTTGGATCATTATGTGTCAAAAACCCAATTGAAACCCCTTCAGGTCTTATGTAGGAATGTCTCAATGGAAAGCTATGTATAAAAAAAATTACAAACTAGTATTTCTCAAAACACAGAGTAGTAGAACGAACCTGTTTTGGCTTATTAATTTATTTTAATTATAAAAAAAAAAAAATTACAAACTAATATTTGTCAAAAGACAGAGAAGTAGAACTAGTTTTTCTTGGCGTAGTACTAACCGAACGAGTAGTAGGACGCTTAACAGCCTTCGTTGGCGGATTTTCTGTAACGGAAGGGGTGGCAGGACGCTTGATAGATTTTTTCGCCGGAGTTTTTGCCGGAGTTTTCGGCTGATTTTTCGTGACAGAAGGGTTGGTGGAACGCTTAACAACTTTTATTTTCGGTTTTCTCCAAAGTGACAAATTTTTACTTTCTTCCGGCACATATTGAGAGAATTTTTCATGAAGGTATTTTCGCCTGATGACCGTAAGTTTTTTTGGAGGTGTTAGGTTTGGAACAGCTTCGGAATCAAAATCGTTGGGAAATATTTGATGCGAGGCAATCGTTTCAGAATTCAGTTCCTTGCGACACTGGACTTTATTTTTGGATAGTGCATCAAAATGCTGGTACATCGATATGTTAGGTATTTTTTTTGCCTTGTTTGTTGTAAAAAAACTCATCCAGTCAAACACTGGGACATACGATTCACTGCGTTCATTACCTACAACGACTGGTGTAATGGCCTTCGAAATCGAGCAATCATCTACAGCAATTTGGACCACATCTTTGACAGAATAAGCTTCACTTTTTCTGAACTTCTGCTTGAATATTCCAAAATACATATCCGGCATAAATTTCGTATGCCCAACCGGCAGGAAATGGATGTGACAGGATTCGTTGAAATTTTTTCCAACACGATAAGCCAAGTATTGAACCATGTAATTGTTCTTATTTTGGGCAGCGCAATTATCTGCGTACGTGCAGATGAAGTGTTTTTCCCCAAAACGGAAGTTTTTCAAACAATGGTCCAACAACGAAATTGTAGTATTTGCACCCTTGCCAAAGTTGCAAGATTCTGGAATGATGTACAAAGTAAATTTTTTCACTGGTTCGAGTGCAATCCCAAAAAGACCAATTTTGAATCCAGACAAAAAATATATTGGTCCTACTTGTTGAGATGAAAATGGTAAGGAAATCTGCTGTGCAAAGTCGAAGCCATAATGCATTTTTCCAGGAAAAGAACAGGGTTGTTGGTATTGATGTATACTGGAAGCGTAGCGCGGATCTTTTTTCAACTCGGTAGCACACTCGTTGATCAAATCGTTGTAGAATTTTCGTTCTTGTTGTACTAGTGTCAAATGTTGCAATGATTCGCGTAATTTTGATTATTTTTCTGCTTCTGACAATCCGTGCAATTTGCTTAGTGACATGACGTTTTGTTGACATGTAACACAGAGATCACTTTTTGGTCGTTGTATAACGATGTTCGGGTACTGAACTCTCCATAGCGCATACCAGAGGGTTTGACTAATTGGTTTCGTTTCCCCAATAGCTATTAAAAATGGCCCACAAGACTCTGATTTTAAACATAATTTTCATTCAGTTTAAAGGGGTTTGTTGACTAAGGTTTGATGATTCAATAACTTATTATCACGAATTTAAATTATTCTAACACACGATGGGCGGTGATAAATGTCCTCATCATGAAGATATTCTGATGTTTGCATCTACTCGTCTGACCGCATCCTCGATTGTAAAATCATTCGTTAATTGCACTGTTGAATAGTGCATTGAGACCTTCATCACTTGTAATGTGCCTCTTACAATTATTTTGTAATCAGTAGATACAATAAATGGAAAATGTAATTCGTGCTTCGAAAACTGATGGAAGGAATTTTCCCATTTTCAGATAAATTCATCATAATGGAAACGTCTGCTGTCAATAATTTATCCGAACAATTCGACCACCTTGAATTGGACGCGGAAAGTGACGAATGCGCGATGGAAAAAGATTCGGATGTGGGATTTTACGAAACCTTACCCTCCTTACAGCAGATGTCCTCGATCGTGATCGCAATAAATTTATGGCATCCTATTGTGAACGACTGTAATCACGACGATGATCTATATTTTCACTCCGAACGCGCGGTACATTTTTTTAACGAGAAAGACGTAGCGGAGGTACTGAAATTAGCTGACAAATTACCGCTACCTCGATCACTTCGTGAACTTGTAGTAAAATGCATAGACCCGGCCAAACAAGAGATGAACGAATGGTCTCGTTGTTACGCTCAAAGTGTCTTCGGTAATAGACGCGTCGATAGCAGGGAAGCGATTAAACGGAAGGATTTGAATTTCTGTTATTGGTTGCCGAACGGAAAAATCGATCACAAGAAAACCGCTTCGAATATGTTGTCTAATTCCAGACTTAGCGTCGCTGATAAGTTTGAAATCATGTGTAAATATTGCCTGGAAGACGAGTTCAGGAAAATTGCCGCCGAAAACTCGACCGATTTCCTAAACCAAGTTTTCAATAAAGATCTTTTAAAGGAGTACTGGCATCACCAAATATGTAACTTGTTATCGGAGGAGAAGAAGAAATCGTTGGAAGCTCTGTTGATCACTACACCCAACGTGGATACGTGGCCAGCTTTGGAATATTTCTGGGATCGTTTAAGCGTCAGTGAACAAACTTCTAAAGTTTTGGTGCTACTTAATCGTAAACCGCAGTTTCAAAGGCAGTTGTTTTTAAAAATGAACGACGAGCAGAGACGTTACGTCATTTCGAAAATACCCGTCGATATCGTGAGGAATTTCTGGAAACAAGGATCTTGCGAACTATTCGCTTTTCTGAGTTGGATCTACGGCGTGGAGACGATGACTTTCGAGCAGTTCGTCGAATTGATGGAAGATCTTCTCGCTATAAGCTTACCTCATCATGCGAAAAGATTAAGATACCTGGTGAAAATGTGGAACTGTTCGCCGACCCATTTCAAAACACGAGCTGTGCAATCGATGAGTAAAAAAGTGGTATTTTTGCATACAGAAATATGTTGGACTCGATGGGAAGATGATAAGTTTTTGCCTTCGAATTTTAATTTCTTACTGGCGTTTTTGTATTCGGCCAGTGTAGAGTTCAGAAAAGAAATCTTATTCGAGAACGTAGATAAATTCGTGTTACGTAACGATTCGCCGATGATTCACGAATTAGTCAACCTGTGTCTTCCAAGTACCCAAGATGTGGTAGAATTTAGAAATTTTTTAACGAATTCGCTCAAAGTACAAATCGATTGTTACTATTTACTCGTCGGATCTGTCGACGATCGCCAACGATTAGCTAAACTAATCTTGAATTATTTTCCCGATCCGGACGCCAAAGCTGATTTCATTTGCACGCTTGTATTATCCAAACTTTGGAGCGACCTTTCGATCGATAATTGGAACGATGCGATCAACTTTATCGAGTCGAACCTCGATGTAGATTCTCACGAAGCGAATATTCTCAAAACACGTATCGCGTGGTCATTCGCGACGACTCAGATCCAATTTAAATGGAGTGAAAATCGCGTTCGCGAATTCATCACCTCGATCATCTCTATTCTCGATACCGAAGGGTTAAAAACATACAAGAACAACGCCCTCGAAACATTTCGAGCCAAGTACGATTGGTTGAAATTCCGCATAGAGGATATCGAAGGTTTCCTAATGTGGTGTTTCGATCAAGATAGCCAGCAAATAACGCAGTTTAAAAAATCTTTCTCGATTGAAAATATTTTTCAATATTGCTGGAGAGATTCGGAAGGTCAGAGAGCAACGCTCGAAGAGTTGTCTGTTTTGGATGAAATATTGTTTTGGTATTTTGAAAATTGTGACGATGTTAAAGCGTACAAGTTTGAAAAGATTTGTAATTTGTTCGATCGCAACAACTTCAATATAGATGACGATTTTGCTAGGGATGTTTTGCCTTGGTTTTTCGATCGTGATCCAGTAGAAATTCACAAGTTCAAGGAACTTTATAAAGATGATCCGATTTCTGTAATGATCTGGGTGCCTGATAGCGAGACTACAGGTAATTAGAAAAGTCAAAAATAAGGTGTTCATTTTTTTAAACTGAAATGGCGGGGAAGGTGGCTGGAATCTCTTGATTTAGAATTGCAAGGAAATTATACGAAAAACTGATCTTATCACTGCCAATGTTGATCTAGAATTTGCAAAATACACATGTCCATAAAATTTCAGGTATGGAAAAAACACTTGTGAAATTTTAGTAGCCTTATTTTTATTGAAAACGAGATCTTCGTCAATTATCTTACTATTGTTACATTTTTTCCCCTGTTCGGTTCATTTTGTTTTGTAATATTTTTAATTAGTTAGGCGGATCGAACGCCTAAATTGTTAATATTTATACCTACAGATTGTTTTAATTTGAGTTTTACTTTTGTTTTTATTGTTTTTGTTTTTAATATCTACTGTTTCAAGTTAAATGAGAAAATATTATAGAATTTCAGACATTGTTATCAATGAAATTCCAGATTTGGAAAAAACTTGTGATATGTATGTGTTTCAATGCACTTATTCGTTGTTGAAGACGAGACTTTGTTGTCTTTTTAAAAAGTTTTTTTGCGGCGCGGCGTTCATTTTATACATTATTTTTTGCTAGAACGCTCGAATTGTCAACATTTTTATACAGATTGTTTTAGTTGGTTTTTTGTTTTTGTTTTTAGTGTCTTTATTTTGTTTCTTATTATCGATTATTATAAACTTGATGAGAAAATATCTTTTTCCCAAGTACTTTTCAGAATAAAATTTATTTTATCCAGAATAATCTCTTTTCTAGTTTCACACCGTAAGCGTTTGCTCTACACTAAGTACACATGCATTTTAACAATGAAAATATGTATCATTAATACGTATAAGCATTAAATTATAAAATTACATACCTATATAGGATATTTCTAATCATATACGTTCTCAACTTTCAAATTCATCATCCAGCCTGGCTCCAAATTCATTTCAAGTCTCACACATCAACTCACAGCTTTCGTAATAAACACCAAAAAACACCTGCATTGGTCATAATTAGTCCATTTCATGTTAATAACATAGGTATCAAAAAATTAGACTGGTATTTTTTTCATTTTCGAGAAAAAAATTACAAGTTTGACACTTATTGCAAAAATACCATCAGAAAACTAAAAAATGATAATTATTGCAGTTTTGAGATATTGAGAACGAAATCGAAATTTGAATGAGATTTTATTTTCCTTCTTGATATTCGCTACCATATTTTTCCCTAGGACTTTTTAAAATTTAAGTAACTTTTCAAGCTTTATAAGCGACCGAATCAATAAAAGTTTACTATTGAAAATTATTTAAAAACGCAAAATCGTCTAAGACGAATAAAAACTCGATGAGACTTCATTTCAACGATTATATTCAACGGTAATACTCGTAAAACAAAAATAACGTATGTGACTTGAAACTAGTAAAATAATAGTATTACATAAAGTTATATTTGTAGAAGTATTTTCAAGAATTAGTTAAAATCTTATTGTGTTATTCAGAAATTTCAGTCTCAAATAATCAAAGCTTTGAAGAGTATGAAGTACATACTACATACATACCTAATTACAACAGAATTTTTGATTTGTAATAAAAATGCAAACAGGACACCACATTCCAATAACCACAGTTTTTTAAGGGGGGTGGTGGTGGTTAGGGGCGTGATTACATGTGCTTATGTTTAAAAAAAATGCAGCTAAAAAATATCGAAAAAGAAAAATTCGAGGTAATTTTAGAGTTTTTGCGCGAAACTCTATTGTAACCACTTTTTCACTGTCGACGTCGTACTTTCATCAATAATACATTATCCGATCAGTGAGTAGTATTTTAGCTATAAGCCAATCAGCAAGTAGATTTTTAAAATGCTGAGCAATATGCAAAAATAATTGGCTATGTTTATGTTTGTTTCCAAATTCCGAATTCAATTCAAAATTTTATTGATAATATTGATATAAAAGTCGTCGGAAATTTTATGAAAATCGGGCATCTTTCTAAGAACCTATGAATTGAAATGATAAATTCAGAAAAATCAATTCTCAAGTTGATGGTAAATGTCTGAGGTGAGATTATATTGATCATACTATCAAGATTTGTTGAAGAAATATTCAAAAGCATAGAGCATTAGATCACCCAATAAGCAAAAGGTGAATGCAAAAACTCTCTTGCAATCAGATGAAAATTGTTATCGATGATATTATCGTTGTTATGAAAATTGTTATTGATGATATCGTGTTTATGAAAATTTTTATCGATGCTACCGTGTGTACGAAAATTCCATCTTCTTGGCATTTGAGAAGCACGAATCAATGGGAGGCGATGTTGTGAAACGTATACTGGTATTTGCACTTGTTCATCTATTTCGAGTTCATCAATGTTTCCTGGCGCTTGTTCAAACGGCTGGAACAACGGCGACCGATGTTCATTTCCATCTTCTTCATCATGCTCAGCTCCTCTTGACCGTATTCCACCTCTAGGTAATCTTTTGCCCCTGTACCAGGAAGATGTATCGCTATTCGCTATCGGTAATAGCTGCAATGCTGCATGCGTCACTCGAGGTTGATATTTTTCGACTCTGAATTTGAAGTAGTTTTTCTGGAGCGCTCGGTTGTAGTTTTCCTGTTGAAAAAAGGATTTTATTATTTTGATATGCAAAATGAAAAAAAGTCATAAGTAGGTATCAACACAAATAGGTACAACTATACGTATATTTTTCATTTAATTAAAACATTAACACCAACAGGTATATCGATTAAAATATGATTAATCGAAATAAAATAGCATTGTAGCTATTGGGAAAGGGCAAGGGGCGTCTTGCTTTCTACTCACAATGCTGAAAACCTGAGTGCGTAGATTTTAGTTGAAAAAATGAGGATTGAGTAGGAAAAATTGTGATTATTCCGATAAGTCACTATTTATTTTTCATTCGGTGACTCGGTTATAATTTCTTTCTGTAACATGAAACGTCTCGATAAAATTTCCACAATAAATAGTCGAAAAACGACCAAATTAAAACGTACATACTTATTGCATAACGAATTGATCCAATGTATCTTGATTGTTGTTAATGAAATTCGGCAAAGTTTCAGTAATTTTTCAACACCAAAAATAATACTTCTTCATTTTGTGAATTTCTGAATAACTTGGCTTAAAATATTCCATAAGCAATCCTATACAATGATGTAAGGTTTAAAATTTGACCTTTGCCTTTATCAAATTTACAGTCCTTCTTTTCATGACCATATTTGAAACAAGCAAAGCACATCCTTCTTGGATTTGGACAAGCAGATGCCTCATGGAAATATTCTCCACACTTGGTACACTGAATCTTTTTCTTGTCTTCTTTTGATTGGTTAAACTGTGGCCATGAAAATTACTTAGAGTTGGAGTAGAGGTTTCTTTCTGCTCCATCCTCCATCATTATTTTTCTGTTTCAACATCACGTAGTTTACTGCTAATTGAAGAGTATGATCGTTGCTGGGCATATTTTTGATTTCAAAGGTCTCAGCAGTCTTCTTCATGTTCGCCGCATTATCGGTGCTGGCATTTCAGTCTTCGAAGTGATATTGTTGTAGAACGAGAAGTAGATTGTTTTGGGGTCGTGTATCCCAGTGATTTTTGATAGTGGAAGAGAGAGATCGAACCAATTACGAATCAGTAAAATTTTTTGAGTTAAGAATGGATTCTGAAAATGTATGTTGTAACACAATGTAAATATGCAATAATCCAAGAATGAGTGAAATCTACTCATTCTTGGCAAAGCCACACAACTTTTAATGTACGAAAATTGAATGTGGCAATCTTGAATATTCAATAGATAGCTGACCTGGAACCATCATCTTTATGAAATTTTATTTAAAAATTTAAGTACTTACTTAATCCTAATAAAAGAGGAAGGGAACTACATTTCTCTTTCATTTTCTCAAACTCTTGATGAATTCAGAGGTATACCTAACGTGTAAAATATCAAATTGCTCATCTTCATTTATATGGAGCTATTTTGAAGGGATGGGAACCTAGGGTTTCGGTTTTACCTTAGTGCCAGCTTTGGCTTCTATGGCTTCCTTCTTTTCAAAATATCTTTTTCGTGCATTCCGATTCATGTTTTCAAATTTCAGTTTTCAAGGTGACAGCACTCTAGTGTGTACTGCTTTCTAATGCAGAATTGAATTCATCTTAGAGTACTTACTATTTTTAACATCATCAGATGTGGAAATTCTCACTCAGTATTTCATTGTAAGCATAATTCAAAAATATCCCTGCTCTAACAGGAAGTTGAATAAAATATTAACTACGTGGAGTTCATGCGGATCTTTTTTAATAAGTGAGGTTACCAAGATTAGATAAATCCATGGTATCCTGAGGAACAACTCCACTAGGCCCAGCTCCTCCAATCATCAGGTAAATAGGTTTTGCCTGACAATCTTGACGTTGGCACTCTGGAGTGCATTCTTTTGACAATTCCATGTCAATACTAATATTTTTCAAATTAACAATATTTTTACTTTATTATCGAGTGGCTGCACATCAATAATTGAGAAATATCCCTGCTCCATCAGGGAGTTGAATAAAATATTCACATCATGGAGTTCAGGATACGGATCTTTTTTATTAATATTTTTCAAATTAACAATATCACTCTCCTCTATTTTCTTCAAATAATTGATTTCACATACCTAATTATTTCATTTTTTTAAATATAAATTTTATTTAAATAATTTTAAATCTTTTAATCTTTATTTTTACTTCATTATCGAGTGACTGCAGATCCTTGTTTCACACTATTAAAACGTGTTAAATTGTATGCAAATACTTGAATGATGTGGTCACCAACGCATAGTGATGATGCATAATGAGTACCATATTGAGTAAAATCGCTGCACATCAATAATTGAGAAATATCCCTGCTCCATCAGGGAGTTGAATAAAATATTCACATCATGGAGTTCAGGATACGGATCTTCTTTATTAATATTTTTCAAACTTACAATATCACTCTCCTCTATTTTCTTCAAATAATTGATTTCACATACCTAATTATTTCATTTTTTTAAATATAAATTTTATTTAAATAATTTTAAATCTTTTAATCTTTATTTTTACTTCATTATCGAGTGACTGCAAATCCTTGTTTCACACTATTAAAACGTGTTAAATTGTATGCAAATACTTGAATGATCTGGTCACCAACACATAGTGATGATGCATAATGAGTACCATATTAAGTGAAATCGCTGCACATTAACAATTGAAATATATCTTGAAATACTTTATATTTTACAGGTAAAGTTTGTTTTTTTTTCTTTCTTGCAAACAATTTACTAGTTCGATCTGCGCCTCTGAAAATACCAAAAATTACGGTTCAAGGCCCTCCACGTATCGTTGATTGTATGTGTTGTAGTCTGTTGTAGATATCGATAAATCGGATCCGATCAATCGCTTTTGGCTTCCAGCATAGTCTCATTATATCAGCTATCTCTGTAGGGCAGTCTTGAGGTATACTTAGACGCAGAGGGTTATTTTCTAAAACTCGTTTTTGTATCTGGTAATTTTTAAACCAAACATTATTTTGATTAGTTGGGCGATGTTTAGGCTTATAATTAATATTCAGATATGATTAAAAGCATAGGTTTACTTACTCTTCTTACAATATGGTTGCAAACCAAAAGTGTGAATTTCCCATAGTAGCACACCGCAGGACCACACGTCCGACTCTAGGGTGAATATTCCAAATAGAACAGACTGGTGACATCCATCTTATCGGTAATATTCTTTTTCCTTCGATCTATTCAACATGCAATAGGCAAAATTTCAAACCAAACATTAATAGATGAGAAAATAAAATACGTTATAACTTTGAACAATCGAAATCGTAAACTAAAATTAAGGATTAACGTATAGGAACAAAAGAGTATCAAATACTGGGAACAAAAATAACATAAGAATAATAGTGAAAATTCACGAACAAAATGAAGGAAAAAATCAGAATGAAATGATACGTATCGCTTGATTAGTTGGGCGATGTTTAAGCTTATAATTAAGATTCAGATATAGATTAAAAGCATCGGTTTACTTACTCTTCTTTGTCGTGGTAACCACAATATGGTTGTAAACCAAAAGTGTGGATCTCCCAGAGTAGCACGCCGAAGGACCACACGTCCGACTCCTGGGTGAATATTCCAAATAAAACAGACTCTGGTGACATCCATCTTATCGGTAATATTCTTTTTCTTTCGATCTATTCAACATGCAATAGGCAAAATTTCAAACCAAACATTATTTTGATTAGTTGGGCGATGTTTAAGCCTATAATTAAGATTCAGATATAGATTAAAAGCATAGGTTTACTTACTCTTCTTTGTCGTGGTAACCACAATATGGTTGTAAACCAAAAGTGTGAATCTCCCAGAGCAGCACGCCGAATGACCACACGTCCGACTCCTGGGTGAATATTCCAAATAAAACAGATTCCGGTGACATCCATCGTATTGGTAATATTCTTTTTCCTTCGATCTATTCAACATGCAATAGGCAAAACAGAAAAATTAATTAGGTACCTACTGTGAATGACGAAAAGTCAAATTGGGCAAAAGTATTGAAATTTGTAACTTTTTGTTACAATATTATCCCAATTTCGAACTTCGTTAAATTATCCCCATACTTCTTACTTTATGGAAGATAACCGAATTTACCTATCGATAATGAATTGAAATATGAGAGTAAAAATAGTCAAAGTCGACTATCAGAATTTAAAAAATTGATTGAACTTAGAAAAAAAGTTCCTAAATTGATTATTAAAAATTAAACGATAAGTAAAAAATATTACGATAATACTCATAAAGAACTGAATTTTGAAAAAGATGAGAAAGCCTTACTTGCAGTACCATTTGCAAAAAAACTATCACCTAGGTACATTTACTGGTTCAGTTCTTATTATGGAGAAATTATCTCCGTTGAATTATACTATCCAGTACGAAACTGGAAATAAAAAAGGAAAAATTGAATCAGTTCACATATAAGACGTCTTGAAAAGCTTGAAAACGGCAAATAGTAGCAAGGAACATTGTTGTGCCAAAAACCGAGATTAAACCTTATGGTATCTATCTTTGACAATTTTCAAAACGCCAACCGCTGAAAAATACTTGAAAAAACGAAGAAAAATGAATTTAAAAAATAAGTACGTGGTACATTCAAACTTTTTACTCCTTCTCTGATAGAATCTACAGGTTTGTGATTTTTTTCTCTTCTGTGTCCTCTTATTTATTTTTATGTACATACATATAATTAACTACTCGTAATATATTAGGTACATATAGATCACCATGTCCCAAAATGCCAAGGATTCAAAATTTTTCATCATTATCATCGTAGTTTGATTTCGAATGCTGTATCAAGTCGCTTAAATTATCGATCACCTTAGTAATGTGAGTCGTTTTTGAAAACAATTTGTTATGACTCTCGATTGCTTTTTATAAGAAATTCAAACACTGAAATTGCTCTTCAATAAAACAAATGTCCAACGGACGGATAAATTTGTTAATGTGCAATGCGGTTCTGCTGCCATCGTTGGTAGCAGTCACCACACATCACCAAGTGTGCATCTACTACTTCATCGTTGTCGGAGTGCAGAAAAGCCCATGTGGCTTCTGCATCCAAACAGATGAGGCATTGAGCCAACAGTATAAAATGAAACCTCGGAACCTCACAATACACTAAATAAACCAATTTAAATTAATAATTAGAAAAATCATTAGAAAAATCGCAGACTTGAATGAGTCTGAGTAAATAATATTTCATTAATAAAATTCACGAAAATCAAAATGCGTGAATTAATAAAAAAATTTACGTATTTTGAATTATTCATACCAATACTAGGTGATCGTTTCCTCTTCAAACCAATTTTCTCTTTCGTAGTCTTCACTTTTTCGGATTCTATGCACTTCTTCTCGACCCTCTTTATCGATATTTCGGGTAAATTCTGCAGAGGTGTAGAGTAGTCATGATCGGGATTAGAGGGTGCCCCTAATAACTTTGATAAAACCGGTAACGATGTTGGACCAGGGGGAATCTCGACAGACGTACTTGGAATTGAGAACGAATCAAGAGGGGGAACTTGGAAGGACATACTTGGAATTGAGAACGAATCAAGAGGGGGAACTTGGAAGGACGTAGTTGGGTTCGAGAACGAATCATTAGGGGGAACTTGGAAGGACGTAGTTGGGTTCGAGAACGAATCATTTGGGGGAACCTGGAAGGAAGTAGTTGGAATCGAAGACGAATCGGAAGAATTTGGATAACATTCAATAATGGGGGGAGGGGGTACACTCGGGTCATAGGTAGGCATAAGATACTGATCCAAATCTTGAAGATATTCAGAATCCTGTAACAAAATATTACATCCTTTTTAGCAATTTCAATAAATCAATCATTCAATAAATAGTTCACATGTGTATTTCAAAATTTTTCAAAGGTAAGTATTTAAAAAAAAAAATCTTACCAATTCAAGGGCAATACTTTCAGGTAGCTGGGGTAGGTGAGAGAACAGCTCGGCGATTTCAGCTTCAAAAGGATCTAAACAAACAAAACAAAAATCATTAATGCGATCAAAAAATTAACTATTTTAAATTAATAATTAGAAAAATCATTAGAAAAATCGCAGACTTGAATGAGTCTGAATAAAAAATATTTGATTAATAAAATTTACAAAAATCAAAATGTGTGAATTAGTAGGAAACTAAGAAAATTTGTTAATGTGCAATGCGGTTCTGCTGCCATCGTTGGTAGCAGTCATCACACTTCACCAAGTGTGCATCTACTACTTCATCATTGTCGGAGTGCAGAAAAGCCCATGTGGCTTCTGCATCCAAACAGATGAAGCATTGAGCCAACAGTATAAAATGAAACCTCGGAACCTCACAATACACTAAGTAAACTAATTCTTTCTCACCATTATGATCCCATGCCAACAAAGACCGTCCTGGCTGGGAATAAATCGGTAATAGCTGTCGGATTTGTAATCTTTTTTTGCTTCTTCACTAGTTGGCCCAGCATCTCGACATACCCAGCAAATAATGGGAACTTTTTCGTGAATTCCGAGGGAAAATCTTCAAAAAAAACTTTCATTTTTCACACTATATCAAAATGTTTGCTGAGCATCAATCGACTCTAAAATCAAGTAATTTAAATTCATTAAAAAAAAAAAAAAAAAATGGATTTTTCGAAAATTTTTTGAAAATACTTATACTGAAAAAAATTACAAAAAATGAAAATGTATACAAAAAATACAAATTAAAATCTTAAACATATAGGTAAATTTACACATTCGGCATATTTTTCAATTAATTTGACTATAAAAAAAAATTATACAAAAAACACACACAAATATAATACAAAAACCCATACAAAAAATAATAATCATCGAAATCACATAAATCTTGCAATACCAGTGAAAATCGAAAAACATGTGCATTGAAGTATTTTGCAGCACGCGAAAATATGGAATGACCTTCTGTTTAAAGAGGTCAATGGCCTTTTCAGCTTGTTGTTTTGCCTTCAGGATTGCTGTATTACCCACAATCTTCTTGGTGGGAAGGATTTGGGGTGCAACCTGTACATTGGACGATTGCTTACTGGCTCGAAGTTTTTGGCAAAGAAAGAAATCAATGTATTCTATTATACTTACTAAGGGATGATGGATCCACGCAGGATATTCTAGCAATACCAGTGAAAATCGAAAAACATGTGCATTGAAGTATTTTGCAGCACGCGAAAATATGGAATGACCTTCTGTTTAAAGAGGTCAATGGCCTTTTCAGCTTGTTGTTTTGCCTTCAGGATCGCTGTATTACCCACAATCTTCTTGGTGGGAAGATCTGGGGCGCAACCTGTACATTAGACGATTGCTGGTTGAGGGCCTGCTTCGTCATAACGACCGGTTGATTTTGTTAGGGGGCTAATGGCGCCCTCTCTAATGAACATCAATGGGACTTGAATTATTAATCATCCCACCCTCGATCGGATTTTTACAGTCTTCATTAGCGTTAGATAGGATTTTTTCAGCTGAAAAAGACAAATATGAAATAAGTAATTGATAAACGTGAAAAATTACGGAAAGTCAGATTTTAATTGAATAATTAAAACAGTAACAATTATTAACTTTTAAGCATTGCATGCTATTATTAAATGCATGAATACATGTAGATTTAACGACAGAAATCACATTGATGGTGGCTCTCTTTGAAGCTGAGCTTCGACAGGAATGCTAGTTGTCCTCTCTTTAATTGTGAGCCTGATAACGAAGGGTTTGGGTCGGACGTACGCCATCTCTTAATTCTCCAACAACTCCAGTAGCATGGTACTGCTTAGCGATCCTCTGCTGTAAACGCATCTTCGGTATATGGAGGATTTCAGTAAACGCCTTGACACATACCTGAACTTTTTCTTTTTTATCAGTACGCATGAAGTATTTTGAAGATCACGAACTTGGAGAATAAGAGGCGGTACCTCAATGTGTTTGATGAGGAAGTTGTCTTGAGACTTCCACACACTGCTCCTTTTCAGTGATGGCTGGTTCCTACCGGTACTCTCCTCCACCTGTACCCTTCACATACTTGTTATGAGCATATAATCATTTTGTTTTGATTTTTTCAATACGTTTTTATATTTCATTTTTAAAGTTAATTTGGAGCGGAAAACATGTGAACACGCATCTAATAGCTCTTTAGTCATATCTCTCAGAGTTGGTTATACATGTCGTATTTGTCGCATTAATTACACGCTTCTAAATGGCACATGTGGATATACCTAAGAGTAAGCGCCTATTTTGGAAACGTGATTGGCTGCAGCAGAACAGGCTGCTTAACATATCCTTTTCTTTAATATCTTCACATATAGTGAGACATCTCCTGGATGGTTTCCTTCGGCGTTTGATCGGCACGAAATCCCACAGGGATGCCCAAGTAGGGGTACGTCTACATATCCCCCTCCTTGAGCGCCTCCATGGGCTCCTCGCCGATTTTCAGAATCGAATTTACATACCTTAGGGGTTTTTCTACAGTCAATATGGAGACTGGCGCATTTCGCTGTGCATTGAATTCATTTTCTATTGTCTGCCACGTTTCTTCTTCTCTTCTACAACAGGATAGGAAACAATTAATAGGAAATTTGACAGAAAATTCCATGATGAGTGTATAAATATGTGATATATTTTACCTCGAATTGATGACTGTCAGTGGCCTTGTTCTCAATAATTAATTTATACTTCCGAACCAATTTCAGAAGAGTGAATTCCTCCTCCTCTAAAAAATTTGGTTCTCGTTTTCCTTTTATGCGGTTCCCATTTCAAAATAATTTTCAAGAGCTACAAATTTAAAATGAAATTATTCGAAAAACAGAACACTATCAACACAATAATTTAATTTTCTTATCAATTGGGTCCTAGGTGAACTAGTAATCCAAGGTTAACCCTGAAAAAGTGGCGGGTAAACTTGATCACAGATCAACAGTGAGTACATAAATAGGTAACTCCTCATCCTCATGGTGCAACGATAAGACTTCCCTAAACTCCAATTAAACTGTGATCTTGGTTTCACTCTAGTTGGTGCAACCGGTACTTTCAAAAGTCTTTTTTCAACCGCCTGAACCAGTTCCAAGCTTTTCTGTAATGCGATATTGGTGGTTTCCTAATTGTATTAATTGATTCAATTTCAGTATTATTGACTTTTTCAAAGAAATTGTATTGTGACTTTGATTTTGTTGTAAGAATTAAAATTTGGTTATTCAAATATGAAAAATCAGTTTAATGTTATATTCCCTGATAAAAAAAAAGACTTGGAGTTTTATAAATTTAGAATTTTGATTTATTATACAAAAAAAATTATAAAACCATAAAATTTACGAAATTAATAAGAGATTAAATTAAAATTTATTAAATTTATGAAATTAATAAGAGATTGAAATAAAATTTATCAATTTATAAAAATGAGAAAAGTAGACTAGACCAAGAAAATTCAGTTGAAAAAATAAAGTTAAAAACTTACAGTTTGACAATTTGCTCTGTTGCTCCACTGGACTCACAATAAAATTACGAAATTCGAGATTAAATTAAATAAAAATAAGATGAAATTCGAAGTTGAAAAATAATAAAATTGATGAAACTTGAAATTGAACTGATTCTCGAAGTGAAAATTGAATAAATTCGCGATCAACTTAAAATATTGATAAAAAGAACTTTGCTTTAGCAAGAATTAGTTAACACACACGAAAATCCGAAAATTAACTGATTTTTAGTCTCTCCTTTGCCTGTATTTATATTAAATTGGACAATACAAGCAAGAGGAAGACTTAGGGCTCCTGGATGAGGCCTATGTTATTTTGTGGTCATTTTCAATAGCCAATTAATGAGTTCCAATAGCTATTGAAAATGTACATATCACAAGACAACAGTTTTTTAACAGAAATTTGTAAAAAGAGGGTTTGTTGACTTCTACGACCAAGGTAATAAAATCACTAGACATGATTTTTCAAGGAAGAAAAACAGTGCTGCCTATTGGTATCAGCACGTGAACAATTACGTTGATCAAAAAGTTTTAAAATTTATAACAAGAGATCTATGTTATATTTTTTACCAATTGTCCATTTTTGCAGATGTTTGTGGTTGCCTAAAGTAAGATTTTATGGCTAACGGAAAAATCAAAGGAAGCCTGAATTAAAGTCGTAAAAGTCTTCCGAATTTTAAGCAAATAAGCTTTATTTAATCAATTTTTTATTATTGGGTAAACAATATAGGTTCATCCGGGGTTTTGGGGCTGGTGTTCATATACCAAGGGTGATTTGGTTCCTACCTATTTCATACGAGTAATATTTCGTCATGTTTCGAAATATTATGAAATACCCTTAACCTTATTTTAGAACTAGAGATTTGTAGGTATATTACATTAATTTGGCTGTTTTTGTTTTCGATACTATTTTTGATTCAATATTCCGTCAAAGGCAGCGTTTTGAGGGATCTGATTTGCTTGGATAAAATGTCTAGGTGGAATTTCGCGTGGTACTTCTATTAAAAAGATGCGATCCAGATTCTCTCGTCTGTATTCCAAAATTCGTGGGTTGGCTAGTAATCTTAGAATCGGCGGATCATAATTAACACGATAGCGGCGTAATCGTGGCAGCAAAATCATATTTCCGCACAGTCTCGAAATAATATTACCCATATTACTTAGGTAGGTACGTAAAAATAAACGCGCAACCGAACAATAACTAAACAAATTCTTTTCAAAATAATGAGTATGAAATTCTCATATCCAAAAAATACCTTTTATATGGCGTGAATATTCAATTCATAAAGAAAAAATGCCACTGGTCTCGTACATATACGAATTTTACGAGTATATTTTCAAAGCTTTCGACGTGAATTATTTTTTTTTGTAAAATTTGAAATTCAAAAAAATATATTAATAAAATGGGCGGCTTTGGTATTTTTAATTGCAATGCTCAAGTATAAGAATTTTCTTTCAAGTGTTCGACGTGACTATTCTTTCTCTTTCAGATTTTTTTTTTATATAGCGAGGCGAATTTTATAGAATTACTTGCAACGTATTAATGCCTTGAACTATATACCTGAAATTTGTTTTACGACTTTCGACGTATTCTATGTTCTTTTACCTCTAGTGTAAACATGGAAAAGCTCA
This sequence comes from Planococcus citri, assembly GCF_950023065.1. Lineage (NCBI taxonomy): Eukaryota > Metazoa > Arthropoda > Insecta > Hemiptera > Pseudococcidae > Planococcus > Planococcus citri. The sequence goes on from NC_088680.1 coordinate 36,107,362, forward strand.
CTTTTCACCTAAAAAGAAAATGTCTTGTCACCGCTTGAATAAACATGAAACAATACTTAACATTAGTCACACGATTTTTTTGTTTTTCTTTTGATTACAATAAAGAAGGAATCTTGTTAGAAAGGAGCTATCATTTCTTAGAAGTACAAATTTCTTTTCGTCTTTTTTTCCCATGATAACGGGTGATTTCTCTGACATAGTAAAAAAATCAAAGTTGATCAGCCCTCCGTTCGATATTGAAGAATAGAAATTATAACTACTCGCTCTCTCATCTGATCTGAATCCGTTTGGGTTTCATTTTCTACTATGTACTTACTCACACAACTGTTGATATGCAGTTACAATTTGAAAATATTTTCATTTTATTTTCGTTTAAAATGAAAATTGCTTCGAAGGTTCCAAGTGATCTTGTGAAAGTGGCTGCATTTCAATATCAATCGCAGAAAAAATATGTGTGTGTTTTGGTTAGGTTGAATTAACGTATCAAATAGTACAATGAAGTCATTGATCACACAGTGATCATGTCTAGTTCCATGTGCTTCCAGCTTGAACGAACTGAAATGGAAATCATGATATTTTTCAAATGGTTCGCTGCTGATACATGAACGTCGGGTGAATCGTGGACCTTTGGATGTCCAACTAAACCGACATGACATCGATTGTAGAGTGTCAGCATACAATTTATGTTTGCATGTAATGTCGATGATTGTTCTAATGTTACTAATTTGTTGCTATGAAGTTATCAGTTTCATTCAGTTATTAAGTATGAGCACACGATTGCATTTTTTTTTTCTGCATTGAAGAATTGAAATGTCGTTTCAACTTCACAGATGTAAAATGTCTGCTCGAGTATTGTAAAGAACATTATAAACGGAAAATGAAAAATCCCAAACGGATTCTCATTAGTTGAATGCCAATTATGTTTACAACTTTTTTTTCGATTTCGAGATTTTGTACTTATTTGGCAAATTGAAAACAGTAAATGAAAAATATAAGATAGCATGAGCTACACCGGCTACACGCTTTGAAAACTTCCGTTATACATGGTGAAAAAATGGTACTTTTTTGAAATTCTCAACAAATGAAATTAAGAAATGAAGGAATTGTAAAAAAAAAGATGTCAAGAGACACATTTTTTGGCATTCAATTGAAAAAAATTGCTTTTATTCTTTCAAATTCTCAACAAATAAATTAAAAAATTGTTTTAAAAAAAGGATATCAAATGGTACATTTTTTGGCATTCGGATTAATGAAAACAAAAAAAAATCGTCGTTTATTGGAAAATACAAGATAGCATAGGCTACACACTTTGAGAACTTCTGTTATAATGGTGAAAAAATTGTATTTTTTTGAGATTCTCAACAAATGAAATTAAGAAATGAAAGAATTGTAAAAAAAAAAGATGTCAAGAGACACATTTTTTGGCATTTGATTGAGAAAACAAAAAAAAATGTCTTTATTCTTTCAAATTCTCAACAAAGAAATTGAAAAATTGTTTTTTTTTTTAAAAAAATGATAACAAAAATAGTACATTTTTTGGCATTTGGATAAAAAAAAAATCGTCGTCTATTGAAAAATACAAGATAGCATAGGCTACATACTTAGGGAACTTCCGTTATAATGGTGAAAAAATTGTACTTTTTTGAAATTCTCAACATATGAATGAAAGAATTGAAAAAAAAAGATGTCAAGAGACACATTTTTTGGCATTTGATTGAAAAAACAAAAAACATTGCCTTTATTCTTTCAAATTCTCAACAAATAAATTAGAAAATTGTTTTAAAAAAAGGATGTCAAATAGAACATTTTTTGGCATTTGGATAAAAAAAAAATTCGTTGTCTATTGAAAAATACAAGATAGGATGACGAAATAGTAAAATTAAAATTGCATAAAATCTTATTTTTATAATATTAAATCTAAAAAAAATTATTAAATTTTAGGCTATACACACTGTGAGAACTTCCGTTAGAATGGTGACAAAATGGTACTTTTTTGAAATTCTCAACAAATGAATTAAAGAATAAAAGAATTGAAAAAAAAAAAAGATGTCAAGAGACACATTTTTTGGCATTTGGATTGAAAAAACAAAAAGAAAAAATTTCCTTTCTTTCAAATTTGCAACAAATGAATAAAAAAATTGTAAAAATGTAAAAAAGAGGATTTTTAAATCGTACATTTTTTGGTAAGTATTTGGATAAAAAAAAATGTCGTTTATTTTAGGAAAGAGAAAAAAAGAAAAATATGAAAAAATAGAATAATGTCCAAATGCCTTAGCTTTTTATGGCGTTTAATGGGCGAAAAAAAAAACATGACAACTTTGGCCATAGCCACACTTTTTTTAGTGACTTGTTAAAAAATCGAGAAAAATTATAGTTCATTAGAATAAAGAAACAAAAAATGCGTCGATGTTGGAAAAGTCAAAAAAAATGTAAAAAGAAAAAAAAAGATTACGTGAGTTTCAATTTTTTGGGGTTGAGCAAGAAAAATAGCAAAGAAATTTTTTTTATGTATAAATTTGGAAAAAATTTGAACGGAATTTAAAGAAGAGCCACCTTCGGTTGAACAAACTGAAACTCCAATTGTTCGAAACCTAAGTACAATAAAAATTTGAAAAAAAAAACAAAAAACAGAAATAATAAATAAAATGTGTCAATAACACTGAAAAAATGAAAAGTGAAAAATTCAAATTTGGGAAAAAAGGAATTTGATGCTATATAAATTCAAATGAAGTTTGATTTTATAAAACGGAAGTTGATGAATTTGAGAAAGAAAATTTTAAAAGAAAAATGATGATGAAAAACCATTTTTCGGAAATGGCTCCTCTTTGAAGATTTATATCCCTCCTCTAAGAACACCTCCGGAACCGAAATTTTGTTTGAGTGACTTTCAACTCAAAATGAAAGTCTCCACCTAGTTTTTGTCGTTGTCACGCACGAAGTCAATGAAGTGGGTAGATTTCATTTAAAAAATCCATCTATCTCTGTTCTAAATTTCAAAATTCGGTAACTGCTTTCAAACCTTACTAACATAGGCCATGACTCATGAATGAGTTGACAGATCTTTGTTGGTCCATTTTCACAAAAACCTTCACGCTGACAATGAGATGCGTGTGTCCTTCGTGTGCCTGTAGTACCAGGTTGGGGTTTTGATACTTAGTTTTTTTAATGATAAGAATTTTTGCGTTTTGCATTAGGCAACAGTGTGGTTTGTTATCTGTAATAGGAATTTTTGCGTTTGGCATTAGGCAACAGTGTGGTTTGTTATCTGTATCTGGAATTCTGGATGAGACTCGAACGACGCCGTGTTTAGCAACTACATATAAAACTAATGTTTTATTCGTCTAGTTCGCGAATGTTGGTGTGCATGTGATGTTTGTTCGCGAATTCATTCAGAAAACCAGATATTTATTAGGTATGTAAAGTAGCGATTTACCAATAATATACCTATTATGTATTATAAATTATAATGTAGTTTTATCTTCCACGAAGAAAATTTGACCTGTATCTCCGTGAGTTTCAATCTTTCGTAATCAGTAAGTTGCTGTTGCTACTATGAACATATCTCCTTATGACTCAGTGATTTCTCAGAACAAATTCTCGATAGGTGATCCGAATTTCGTTTAGATTTTTCAAATCTTTTTCGGTTAAGAATACGTAAAATGTTAGGTATATTAAAGATATGATTTGTAGTCAGATTATTATTCTACCAGTGAAGTCCTTTTGATCAGATTTGTCTCAAATTTTAATTGGTGGTTTGATTTTTCTGCAGAATTATTGATTTTTTCTGTTCATTTTCTTATTTAGGGTTCCCCGAGCCTCGCCTCGGGAAACCCTATTAAAATCGCCACGGATTATCGTCTCCATCAGGTTTTCTGTATCCTAGATACTAGCGCTGTCTAGGGTCGCGTAAAGATATAACATACAATTTTTATTTTCATTATTTTTTTTTTAGCAGCAATTAGTACATCATAAGTGGAAAGTGGAATGAGAACGTCTGTTTGGAAAATGTTCTTACGCTCATCACCAACAGAAGATGAATGAAATCTGGTAACGACAATTATAATAGGCCTAACTAATTATTTTGTATTATTCGACCGATCTCATTATACGAAAAATTGAAAATTCTCAAAAACCCCACGTAATATTCGTTTTTTGTCAAAATTTTTATAAACGTTAGTGAAAAAGAAAATCTGCCGAAATGCAGACCCAAATAATTTGTAAAACAATTCGAATATTCCCGATCACAAATTATGAAATTATTATTAAGTAAGTAACCGTTATAATAAAGAACAGAGAAAAATATCTTAAGAGTGCGGTCACCACAGACCGTAACGTAATTCGTAACGTAACGATAACTCGTAACAGAAACATCTCGGTTTCTGTAATGTTAGGGAAAGGTGAGGGAACCAGGGAGATGCCTCCAACGTTTGAAAATCGACCCCCTCCCCGTACCCATCAAGTATCAAGTACCTGCAAACGCTGACTGTAACCCGGAGCGTATTTTTAACATTTTTAGAAGACACGCTAATGAATTAATTTGATTGAACAAATATTTATATTGGCTTGGCGTATTAAGAATTGTAGCGATGTGATGTTAACATTCGTAACTTGTGACTAACTACTTGATTAGTAGGTGTAGGTAGCCTTTTTTTTTTAAATTTGACCGCAATCCCAAAGGGTGCGGTTAGTTTATTGGCATTTGGGACACAAACTTATTTCACCGGGAGGTCTTAAATAAGCCTACATCTTAATTACAATACCAATAACAGAAGGCAATAATAAGAATTAAAAAAAGGAATTATACATAACAATTATTCGGAGATTTCTACAATCGAGGACGGGTGAGCCTGGCTCGTTCTTGTTCCCATAGTTTGACAACGGTGGCGTGGAGATATTTGCGGTGATCTGCTTCGAGAATATCGATTGGGAAAGGTCGATTGGTCTCATGCAATGGGCAGAGGAGAAAAACGTGCTCAGCGGTTTCATCTAGGTACTTCATGAAGTGAATACCTACTATCGTACGATTTCGTGTTTATCAATTTTATTTGCGCGAATTGTTGAGACTAGTTTAAGTTATCGCATATTCATCGTTTCGACGAAAAAAAAATGATTCACTTTCATAATCCGTATGGCTACCGTAGTTTATCACGAGGGATCTTTGCGAATGTTGCTTGTTTTTCAATATATTTAGATACCGATACCTACTTCGTTCTATTAGAAATGCAGGTTTCATCAAAAGATTTCGAAATGTTTCGAGTACTTACGCTTGCTTTTAATTTTCAAGTAGGTTTCTGATTGTACAAATAGAAATGGTAGGTCTCGATCACACGATAGATATCTGGTTTGGGACTTACATAAATAATAAATTTAAAGCAAAACTCATTTTTATGGAGTGAAGCTGTATTTTCCGATAACAACACTGCATTCTGGTTGAACGCTACTTCTTTTTGATTTGACAACGCAGAATTTTCAGCTGATGAAACCGAATTATTCATTTGATCGTCATTTCCTGGCTTAAACATAGAGCGGTTCAATTTCTATTGAACTTTGTCAGTAATAAAGGTTTAAGGGGAATTTATTAATTAAATTGATTCAGCACATTTTTATTTATTAATTAAATTTTATATAGGGTATCATTACGATTATCAGACTAAATCCATGATAATGTTTTCATTAATACTCTCGTTGATTCTGCTTACTTGCACATAATGATGCATCTGGTTACTCGAATGTATGTGTCCACGGGGCAATTGTCGTAGCTGATGCGGATGTAACTGTATCACTGTGCTAATTGATAAGTGACATTGTCTACTTTTAGGACTACTATTTGGTAGTCTGCTTTCTTTGTATCGATGTACTTGACGAACCGGATTTCTGACGTAGTAACGCCCCAACGCAACAGGCTCCGATATCCTTCGACAGTCGTTGCCAAACAAGGAGATTAAATCAATCTCCTGAAACATCAATGCGGCATTAGTAATAAATACACTTCATACTTACTTTATTTTACCACCACATACGAAAAAGGTAGCACATGGTATAAAACAAAGGTGGAGAAAAGAGCATTTATTCCAGACTGGAAAAATGTTATCAAATTGGTGATGAAAGACATAGTAATAAAATAAATGGTTTGAAATCTTTATAATGGTTACATCAAAAACTGAAAATAAAAGTAAAATTGAATACTAAATTGAAAATTGGAAATGAAATCAATATTAGCTTTTTAAACTAATTCGCGTATTCACAAGAAGGAACTCGTGAGAAGTTGATTAGATTTTGCTATAACCTTTGCTTAGATATATCATTACTCTTATTTCAAAAATTCGACCAAAAACGGGTGAAATTGGAAGTGAGAATCATAAACGAAAATAGAAGCTTACACGGTATGGATACAGAGTCAAAAATTTCACTAACAAATTAAAAAAAAAATATGCTTATACACATGAATGCCGCTCACTCTCTTTGTTTCTACGCTAAACCTATTTTTTGCATTCCTATTTGAACTCTTGAATGATGAAAGAAATGTTGAATTTCAGATCACTCACAAATGTATGCAAATGGATTCGTGAAGCTGATGAAATGAATACAGAGCGCCAAAATCCTTTTGTGTACTTTCACAGTGTATCGAGCTTACAAGAAACAGCATCTTTTCGAGTAACTTTGACAATATGGCGCAATCTCTTTTTAAAAAGTAGACCGTCCATGAAAAGAGAACAACGTCTAGTTCGCCATCTGCGTACTTACGATTGTTTCAAAAACGATGCTATAAAATTGATAGAGCATTTACAAACAAATTGCGATGTCAAAAAATGTCTAAAAAATTGCTCAGAAAAGATTTGCGAAGAACTGAAGAATTGGATTAAACATTTTCAAAATGAGATACTTGGCGTCGAGAATCCGGCCTGGGATCAATACTTACGTAATAATATTGATCCAAATTGGTGTGTTTGGTTGCCAAATGGTGAAATCGATTATCGAAATACAGCTATGAACATATTGAGTATCGAGGGATTATTATCTGAAGAGCAGAAATTTCTCATCATGTGCAAATATTGCATGGAAGCTGAAATTGAAACGTTTGCGTCCACAGTTCCTGAATACATCTCTGTGAAAATGAATTACCCTGAGAGTCTTGTCCATTCGTATTGGATATGTTACCTGAAAAACGCGTTGCATCAAATATGTGATGAAAATCACACTTCGGTTTACTGTTTTATGATTAACAATTTACCCCACGATGGGTGGTGGTTTGCCAAGGAATATTTCTGGCTCCGTATGTGCGACGATGAACAAGAAATTATGGCTGCTCACTGGGTCGACGAATGCATTCTGGAAGAAAATGATCGTAACTGCATCGTGTTGGAAAAAATGATTTCATCGATGACTTGGTCCCAACAGTACACTTTACTCGTATTAATGCAAAAACTCGAGACGATCATAGTCAACTTCTCGTTGCGTTGCTATCCATCGCAGTGTGCATTTTGGGCATGGACGAATTTCAAAGATCACATAGCTCCTGAACGATTCGCCGCCATAGTATGTAATATTTTTGAAATGAGTCGCGATACCACAGGTTCATTTACCTCCTTAATTGCAATATGGAATTCAGCGTATGCTCATCAACGAAACTTCGTGCTTGAAACTAGATCAGAGTTTTTAATTCAGATATTTCTGTCAAGAGCTTCTTCGGGACTCCAGTGGAGAGTAGCTCCGCAATTCTTGAACGCGTTTTTTTCGTCCATACCTTCGGATTTGAAGAAAAAATTCATTTTTCAGACAAAGAAATTGTTTACAAGCGCGCCGTTTTATAAACTACATCTCTTTAAACTCGATCTATGGAGCAAGTTATTGAACGCTTGTTTCCCATGCTCCGATGACCAAATGGAATTGAGAAAACTCATCCCAGGTTTACCCACCGTGAGAGACTTCTGTTTGAAATTATTATACCAGCAAAAATATAACGAATGCACATTAAAAGTAACTTATTACTTTGAGAATGATTTAAACGCTGCTCGAACGTATCAGCAAGAATTACTGGAGGAAGTGTCACTTGAGGGAGACATCAGTCTGATTTTCAATGCTTCTGCATGGAAAAAATTGAGTACTTATATCGATGAAATATTTGATCAAGGTTCATCATCTGCGTTAAAGATGAAACAACAGTTTATCACATTGATGGCTGCCAATTGCAGATATAACCCTCGTCTCCGTCAAGGTTTTGATGCCATGGTGAAAATTGTTGAAAATATATTCAAGAATGAAGAACTCGAAAATGTTAAACGCGTGTTTGCCAATTCGTTCTGCGCTAGTGTCAAAGAGTCGGAATTCGAGTATTCCTGGTATGAAGAAAATTGCGATAAAATGTTACTCCAAACGTTTATAGAGTGGGCTTCGAATTAACGTGGCATTATAACCATGATGTTGTGTTATTTTTGTTAGATTTACCATACCCTTTTCATGTCGTTGTGCATGTTTTTGATTGTTATGTTCTGAAAATGTTTACAATTGAGATGTTCTGACTCAAAAATTTTTGAAAATGGCAAAGCTTAATCGAAGGAGCTCACATAAATACATCACCAGTCGATTTTTGGCTATGTGTTTTGAAAATAAAATTTAAACCAAAAAGGGGAAAAATTTTATTGATTTGACCGAGGAAGCTGAAATTTGGAATGCACCCTACTGTAGGCGGTGCAGTGTTAGATATTTGGTGCATAATTAATACATTTTAGCTTTTTATGAAGTTATATTTTTTTGTTATTCTTGGCCCAAATTTGATTTTTGAAAATTATCTAAAATTGAAAATTGCACTCAAGCTGTTGAAATTTTGGGTGGGCATGTAGGTAGATATCTCGAACCTGAAGAACCAATTGATGATCACTTGGGCAATAACGCACATGATTCCCTCTATGTTCAAGGAAACAACATACACGATTCGTTGATACAACATGTATTGTAATATTATAAGCAGGGTTAATTACTTCAATTATGCTCAATTTCTTTGAATAAACGTGTGTGGCGATTTTGATGTATTACATACTTTTAACGTTATTGTGTTTGTTGAAACGTAGTACTCTCTAAATTTGAAACAGTCAATTTCACTGCTTAGCAGTCACGACATTTTGCCTTTTTAAAGCAGTAGTTTTTTTTTACTGCAAAACAGTGAAAAATTACTGAATTGGTCAGTAAAAAATCATTTTGACTGACCAATTCAGTAATTTTTCACTGTTTTGCAGTAAAAAAAACTACTGCTTTAAAAAGGCAAAATGTCGTGACTGCTAAGCAGTGAAATTTGACTGCTTTAAATTTAGAGAGTACACTTATTGTGATGTAGGTGTCTATTGTGTATTATAAATAGCGGCGAAGACTTGAAGTATGCTCAGTTTCATTGAATGTACGTGTTTGGAAATTTGTATACCTACTTATACTATTTTGAACATAGTCAAAAATTGTACATTTTATTGTAATCTAATTTCGCGTATACTTCCGTCACTTTGGACCTTTGCGCGATTTTTCATATTTGTTTTTACAACCCTTGTGAATTCAGTAAATAAAGAAACATATTATTTGAAAAGTGAAATCTTTTCTTTATTCTACAAAAACAAAATGATTCGTGCGCGACAGCAATGCGCTGAAGCGCAATGGCTGAACGATCAGACGTACCACTGACTACACACAGATTCTGATTGATGTTACCAAAAATATCAACTTCAGTTTGGTGCAGAGAAATTATGTAATCCGATTTAGTTTTCGTTCGCTTTTATTTTGGCGTTTCTTGCATTACTGTAGTGGAAGGCTGTAATTTTATTTCTTTTTTCAGTACCTGTTTGCGCGATACAGGCGTACTTGCTTTCACAAGTTTCGCCTGAGTTGTAAGTGCAGCAGGCAGTCGGCTGCTGATAGGTGTAATCGCTTTCACAAGTTTCACAGGAACTGGCGGCGCAGCTGACGATGGACCAGCAAATAAATAAAATAATAATAATTATTATAATTAAAAACTTACAGTTTTGGTTCCTCGGTGAAATTATTTCAAAACGAATGAGATTAAAATCAGAGATTTAAATTAAATAAAAATATGAAATCGGCGATTTCAATTAAATTAAAAAAAAAAAAACAGACGTAATTCGGAGTTATACTGATTCGCGAAATTCGGATATAGACTTTGAGAAATAATAAAAAAAACTACTTGAATGTGCATCATTTATTAAAATCTCATAAATGTCTAATGAATGGCACAAGATGGAAATTTTTGCATTTAGCATAAAATAAAATTACTCGCGAGGCCTCCCACATGTCAGCTTCTTATTTAAAATTTGTATTTCTAGAGTATGTTTCTCCTCCATTAATCGAATTCGAGTACTAATTTCAGTCATCTGGAAATTGTGAATGGCATCTTTTCTATTCTTCTCATCCTGATATTCCTGCTCGCGGAGCTTCAATTCAAGGAATTTCAGTCATCTGGAAATTGTGAATGGCATCTTTTCTATTGTTCTCATCCTAATATTCCTGCTCGCGGAGCTTCAATTCAAGGTCTTGTTTTTTGGCAAAAGCTTCCTGCTGGAGCTGGTTGAGGGAAGATTTGTCACTTGCCCATTAAGAAACTTTGTCTGTGTAGTCCGGTAATGGATTCGTTTGCATTGCGTGTTGAATTTGAAGTACTCCCATGGCCAGTACCACCTCGGTATAGCGATGTTGTACTGAATCGTGTAGACTTTAAGCTGTTTCCAGCGCAAAAAAAAAGAAAATACAATAAATGTGTACCACTGTACCTATCATTAGTGGCAGTTATGCTTTTTAATGCAGGTGACTTGGGAAGTTTAAGCTGGCTAGTTGTGCAATTTTCCCATTTCGCCTTGTAAATTTGAGACTCATCTCCGGAACTGGGAGAAGGTTTGACATCAACATACACAAAATTAAAGAAATGTGTAATTTTATTAATTTGAGTTCATTGTAATTATAAGTAGGTAGTAATGTACTATACCTATGCAGTTTGGACTTGGTGGTAGGTATTGTTATGTTGCTAATGTAATTGTGGTAATTATTAACAGCATCTTCAAGAGTGACTTCATAGACATCACCATAAACTAAAACATTATCATTTTGATTTTTAAAAATGTGAACAGAATTCTTTATTATCTGTAATTCCCCTTTCTATCACTGTGCTCGCCATCACTACCATTACCAAATGAGCCAAAATCATCATCAAATTCTGATGGATTTCCAGTCATTCTAACCCCAATCATGCTCAACATGGCGTTGTCCGTGGTATCCATGTGGACTGGCTTGGCAGCACCTCCACCAGTTCACTTTATGTACTTTTTCCGACTGCTTACTTCTTCTTTGAAGTTTTTTTAATATTTTTGTATTTTGTCCTCAGGACTTTGGCAGTCCTGTGTTCATGGGAGGAAAGCGAATTAAACTGTTTGGTGAATTCCATTTAATATTCTTCTTTCTGCCTAGAATTCAATTTTTGATCACAAAATACATAAGTTATGATAATACATCTACTTGAACAAATACACCATTCGATGTGGTTTATAGTTATGCTTACGCAATGGCATTAGAAACTTGGTTTGATATTTGGGACTCAATAACGCTCGAATTTTGCTGCACAATGGGCATTAATAAATTCACCTTCACTGGGGTAAAATTACTATCTCGTTTACTCATTGTGAAACGAAAGATAGATAGGTAAAGTATAAAATTTTAAAATCAGAAAATTCACTCACTTAAACGTATTGGAACCCAATACTCAAGTTTTAGTGATAGTGTAGAGATGGTGCTGGTTTGCCTACATTTTCTCAAGTCTTTGCTTGATAATATTTATTCCCTTGATGGAATTTATCAGTGATGAGGACAATATTTTGCAACCTACATAAAATCTACTGAATTACAACACATTTTCATTATTATTTATTAGTAAAACAACGAGATCATAGCATTCATGTAGAATTTAAGGTGGCAATGAAGAAATTAACAAATTCATCATCATATTTTCATTTTTTCAACATTAGAAAATATGATAATGTGAAATAAACCAAAATTTCATCAGCAAAAAGTGCCTTCATGATATTGCTCACTCATGGCGGGCGCAGGAACCGAGTTGGCCAATACCTGGGCTGCAGACAGCATTCCCTCGACCTTGCTCCTGATTGTTGCCACAGTGATACGAAATTCAAAACTCTGTTCGGGTTGGAGATGTTTTGACAGTGATTACATATACGTACCCTTGAATTCAGCTCTGTTGTCACAAATTGCTTGTGAAGCGACAACACCTGTATCTACAAGTGTACAAGTACCAGAAAATATAGGTACATTATTTATAATGAATGCATTTCTGAAATTTAATTTTTCAATTATGCATACCATGAAACGATAAAGATCTGATTTTTATTATTGGCATTTTCATCTTGCAGGAATTGGTTGTGAACTCTGATGGGAGTCTTTTTTATTTGCTGAATATTAATCTGAAACATCAAACATTGAACTCTGGCTCACTGACAGTAATTGCTCAAGGCACTGCTTCATTTTACGTTGTTCTTTCATCTGTTCTGCATGTTGTATTTTTATTACAGTCACAGATTCCAATACTGGTTTCATTATGGTTTTCAAAATGAACCCAGTATTGCCTTCATTATTTGTTAAGTAAAATATTATATTTTTTAATGAAAACAGTTTAATTGAAAATCCCTGTGATTATTAAATGATTGTGAAAATCGAGGGTGGCTGTGGGAATTGAAAAGCCCACAGCTATAAAATTTTTTGCTTCAACCTCTTCTCTGCTAGGATCATCATTGGTCTCAACTGAACTTCCATTCAAGTTATAATCATGATCTGTAACTAAATTTGCAGTTTTATTATTTAAATCTCTGACATTTTTTACAATTTCTAAATCAAACCACCAATAACTGCATCTTCTTTCTCCTATCATTACAATATCATCAGTTCCATTTTCACAGGCTACAGCGCGATCTTTCTTCAAAATAACATAATAACCTTCATCTGTGAGTTTTGAAAATGATGACAAATTTTCACTCAGCTTGGGTAAGTAAAGTACTTTAATCAAACTAAAAACACCTTTAATTGGTTCAAAACTAATTTTATTTTTCTCATTGTTGTTAAAGCAGTGAAAATCTTGGCAGAGCCCTTCTTCTCCATCGATCTCAATCTGGAGCTAGACTTGGACCTTGATGGGGATGATCAATATTGCAGAATGTTATATTTTTGACGAAAGTTAATACTGGAGTATTCTACAAATAATGATTTTTTTTTTGCATATACTCACTGCATCAATTGTGGGGACATAAACAGCACCGAGTGTTGTCCGACATTTTCCACGATTAATGTTTCGACGTTCGGCCCCGGTGTAGTGATAAGGCGTCGGTATTCTGCATTAAATCGGAGGTGGTGACCAAACTCCAAGAGCGTTGCGGGTGCAGGAGGCACAATATTCTGCCGCCACCTCTCCATTGAGCGCCTTACGCGCTGAAAATTTAGTCTCAAGAACTTCAGCGGGCCGCCTGTCAAGAAAATGCATCGTTTACAAATTTTGCATTTTGAAATTTCATTACATTCCTAATGGGAATATGAGACTTACCCATGCATCACTCTGTTAAAAATTACATGCAGATCGTCATTGGCTATTCGGACGGCTGTCCGAAGCGTCGTCCAAGCGTCCAACACGGCTGCATTAGTAATTGCGTTTTCCACTGCATGGTTGTGCGCATGCGGAGCACGAATCACTCTTGAATCTGCATCAATCGTCACTGAAAAATGTTTTTTACAGAATATTAATTAATGATTTATTAACGTAATTCTGAAATAAAAAAAAAAAAAAAATTAAAAAAATCTTAGTAACTTAGTATAATACAACTTACAATTTGTGGCTGCAAATGCCCATTATTCTGGCTACTTTCGCATCTTCATTTTCGTCATGAGGTGCTGGCAGTGGCGAAATTGGGCTTTCCTGTTGGTTTTATTTTTGGGGAGTGTGCCAGTTTGGCACCACATTGACTCTTCCCAGCGCTGCCATTTGACTTGAACAAAATTCCGAATATATACGGAAAGCCAACCTCTCATCCTCGGAAGTTATAGATGACGAGGTTGTGTAAGATGATTCTGTGTTGAGTGCGGGCATCGGTATTGGAGCCGGAATCGGATGGTTTAAATTTCGGAGCTCCTGTACTTCCCGTAACAATTCCGCTAGTTTAGGCGCCGCTGATGATTCTTGATTAGACTGAAAAAAATTAAAATATGTAGTTCTGAAATGAGAGATGACCGTTTAACTATTGGTTGCTCTCTGTACTATTCAGAAAAAAAAATTTCAAAGGGTGAACTTATGAATAATTTTAAAATTTATTGAGATTCAGTATAAAAAAGACAAAAGTTCCTTGGAACAAATACAAATGATAATTTTTACTTACAAATCAGCAATGTACAGCTTTGTATAGCACATTAAATAAATAAATTATTAATTATGCTTGACAATGACAGAACGATGGTTATGTTTATAAAATAAAAGCGTGGAAGATTTACACGATTGTGTGGGCACATCTCTTTCATTATTTCGTCAAAGGTCCGCTGGACTTCTACAGCAAGTTGTTTCATATTCTGGAATGTCTTCTTTCAAATCCAGCAATAGTTGCGCGCTTTCACCTGTTGATAATACTTACTCTTTGTTCCTCAGTACCTGTAGAAATGCGTGACAATAATTCATCATCTAAAACTGACATTTCTGCTCCATTTGCACCCTTTTTTTCAGCTTCTGTTGTAGATTTCGTTGGATTATTATTAGCAGGATTTTGAGTTTGACCGCTGTTTCCTTCAGCATAAGCATCGCGATTTCTTTCTGTAGAAATGAACAACTATGAAAGTACCTACCTACTAACACCAAATAGCCAAAAAAAAGAACCAAACGTTGATTTTTCTCATTTTTCATCAGGAATCGATCATACAGTTTTGAGATGTGCTTTGTCACCATCTCCTTCTGTTCTTTTGTAAGTAATGATTTGAAGCACGGATCAAGATACAAAGATGTCAAAAAGGTAATGTATTTAGAAAGAGTTGTGTCTCATCTTTCTCGCAAGTGGTTGACAAGAGACTGAGCAATGATATGGTCTGAAAATTAAAAATTAAATTACAATTCTTGCATTTTAGAAACAGCACATAGCAGGTTGCAGGTACAGTATGAAATCTTACTTATTTTCTTTGTATTAGCAATATGTACAATTAGAGAAAATGATACATATGTCTCGCAGTGTACACTGCTCAGTGCTCATATTGCGATGTAACAGTAGCAATTTTGCTTGGCTCAAGACTGTCCTTTATAGCTTGGATTTCACTCCATTCTTGCACTGTCAAATGGAATATGTTATCTTCTTTAGCGAGTTCTTGAATGCAACTTTTCATCGTATGTTGGAAAATGTTACGATCAAATTTTAAAGGTATAAAAAAATCAAATGATTGAAATTGATAAAAAAAATTTTAAAAATCTATAATAGACATTTTTTAAACATATAATTTAAAATTATAGACAAAAAACTTACTGGGTAACATTTTCTTCTTAGCTGGGGTGCTACTGTTTGATGAAAGAGCAAGTGGTCGTTTTAAAGATGTATTCACTTCAGATCAAAAAAAATTATTATAAACATTATAGATAATTATAAAAATATATTATTCGTGAATTAATATTTTTTAATACTTACATCGTGATTATTTCGCACAGATCATCCAGAGTAAACTGGGGGCCACTATTGAATGATGTCAATTTCGCATTTCTTATTAATACATTTTGATCCTTTGATACTTTATACTTCTCCTCCCGCCATTGCATCATAACTAAAGATTCTGAAAACAAAAATTTATTAATAAAATACAAGGTACATTATTTTTATTTTTTAAATAATTTTTTATTACCTGTGTTATCGTTGATATTATAAAGATATCTCACACATCCTGTTGATGGAAATGTAGTGGCATCATTACATGTATGTCACTTTCCCCATGAACGATGTATGATGTCCAATTTTCTTAAATTTTTCTATATTTTCCAGTACATTAGCGATGCTTTCAACACCAAATGTGTCATTCAATTCCTCGGATTTGAGTTTGTGGGATGTAGCATATATGAAATTAAGGTTCAATTTCTTTACATTGAGATAAATTGTCCAGAAATTCATATTTTGTGGTTTTATAATCAACAAGTAGGTAAGGTTTGGTAGGTATAATAAAATGATATGGGTTAGGTTCAACAGATGAGGAGAAGGGAAAGGAATACTTTCATATAGGAAATATTGTTCATTTTCTATTCGGGGAATAGAAATGGCAAAATAAATGGTATCATTAGCGAACTCTGTTTCAATTGTACAAAGATCAGTTAGTTTTCTAATTGTTGATGTTTTAGTGTTTTTATTGATGTCTATAGGGAACATCTGATCTGAAGGAGTTTTGATAGTTAAGTAATAGGTATTTTTTCAAGTCATTAGTTGTTACTATAGTAGGGTGAAGAGTGTGTTGTTTTGACATGAGAATAGCATTTTGTAAAGAACTCTTATCAGCAAAGGCTACATCATATAATGTATTAACAGCTATTTCAATTTGTTGATATTGAGACTTGATAAGTAGTTTATTAGTTGTGTTGCTGAGTTTATTCAATTCTGAATTGATTTGTTCAGTTGCATTGTATAATATTTGTTGGTTTTTTTTTTTCAAAAATTTCAGTTTATGCTTTGAAATTTTTAATAGTGTTTCCAATTAATTGAATATTTCTACGTTGTAATTCGATTAATGAAGCAGTATCAGTTGATACACTAGAGAGTGATGACTTAGCTGCAACTAAACCAATGAGGAAACTTGAGGCGACAGCTCCAGTAGCTAGAAGAATAATTCTTTTTTCTTGAATTTTAGATAATTTTTCTGTTGTGGTTTTTATATTTTCAACTTCTGCTTCGAGACTTGAGTACATCCACTCCAGGAATTCAATTCTGAAGTTTTATTCAGTTTTTGAGCCATTTGATCTAAATAATACAAATGGTCTCTAATGTATGTGATTTGAAGTTTGAGTGAACTTATATTAATAGATGAAATTAAGGGGTGCCATTTATCGGCACGACAGATTAAATGATTTTAACAACAAAAAAAAGTGTTTTGCACGACAGATGCTAACGTCCCAAAGCCACTTTTTTAACGACGGAAACAGTTTTCAACCAATGCACGACAACAAAAATTCCAGTACACGCCAAAAAAATTAAATGAACGCCAGCGTATGCCCGACAAATTAAATGAAATGCATCGACGACTTAAGTAAATGAACTAAGGTAAGTGCAGCTAATTACGCCACGTTGGCAATTACGCCACTACTGCAGTTCTCATAGTAAACGGATAGATGGAGTCGTGTGACGATTTTTAGGTGATTGTACTGTTAATGCCAAGGTAGAAAAACCAAAAATATCTCCGGACCGGATAATTTTCTGATCAGTGGCTCGCTTTTTCGTAAATTTGATGCCAAAAAAAAACGTCATGTTAAATTGACCACAGTTTGGAAACGTGCTGTAATTTGTAATAAGGGCGAAAAAAAATTTTGAAGATATGTTTCCAGTAATAAATTTAATGACGATTTCAATGCGATAAACAGTTTTTTGTCATTTCTCAATGTAAGTATCGAAATGTTGAAAAATATACAGAAGTACCAATGTTGAAAATTACGCCACTTTAACAAAACTCTTTCAGGACTTTCACATATTTGACCAAAATGCTAAGAAATAATTTTTAGCGATGTTTTTATCAATAATTTCAAATAATTTTTTTTGGTGGTGGGGGGAGAGTGGCGGAATTACCTGCATATGTTGATGAATACACCACTTTGATGAATAATTTTCAGAAATGGAGGGTTGAGATAGGGGGAGGGGTAATGGAAAACATTTTTTTTAGGGAAAGGTAGCCAATAAGATGCCCAAAATGCCAAATGATTTTTACCAATGTTTTCATAGATTTTAAATAGTTTTTTGGGGTGGTGGCGTAATTACCTGCACCTGTTGATAATTACGCCACTTTTGTAAAAAATTTTCAGGAGGTGATTGGCGGTATTGGGGGAGGGGTAAGAAAAAAAATTTTTTCGTGGAAGGTAGCTAATAAGATGTACTTTGAGGTGGTTCATTCACATTTTTGCCAAAGATGCATTTTAACCCCACTAAATGACCTCAAACCTTAGGGTGGCGTAATTACCTGCACTTACCTTACGACATAATGATAAAAGCGACGAATTTTTTCACAAAATTAAAATTTCCAAAAACAATTAATTATTAAAGATATTAGCTTAAAATAAGAACAGCATGAATAATTATATGAGAAGTGCCTTTTTAGCCTTGTTTGGCGTACCTCTCTTCCTCTTCTGCCCTAGAGGCACATTTTTTGCTTCTACTGGCACACAGGAGCGGATGGGGCACTTTCAAAGTGATCATTATGAGGGAGCTGGGGGGTATAAAAATTACAAATTTGACACCATTTAAAGAAAAAAAAAACAAAAAGTTGCCAATTTTTTAGAAAATTGAACAATTTGACGAAATTGAAATGAGTGTATTAGATTTAATTACTGAATTAAATTAGAATTTGTATGCTGAGTTAAGTTAACCTAATATTCAAGTATTATTCGTAAGAGGATAAACAAAATTTTGAAAAAGTTGGAGTTTTACAACTGAAAAATAATGTACCTTACCTACTCCTACACTAAATTGAGCCAAAGAAGTTGAATAAAATACTTGTGAAAAGGTGAAAATTTTGTCAGAGCAGAGCGAGGGCCAAAATTTTGGAGAATCCAAACTTGAAAGGTGGGGAAAAATGTTATTTTCGTTACTGTTGAGCCCCATTTTCGAATGATTTGCGTTGTCGGGTGATTGAAATAATTTTGTCGGGCCTTCCCATGTTCGTCGTGCATTCCCATTCTCGCGGCGTGAATTTTCTATGCTTGTCGTTCGAGGTCTGTCGTTCGATGCTGTCGTTTTAATGACCAAAACTGTCGTTGAATCGCTGTCGTTCAAAAACATGATTTCGTTGTGGGATTTTCCTGTCGTGCAATTTCCTTAATCTGTCGTTCAATTAAAGTTTTCCCGAAATTAAGTGCCAGTTAGGTAGCAAGGTTAAAAATATATAGGTAATTAGTCTAGGGTAGGTATATGTTTGTAATAGGTACATAAGTATTATATAATAGTGGCAAAACCACAACAAACGATTAAAAGATAAGTAATTAAGAAGAGGATTAATATAATATGAGTAGTAAGTCTGGGACTCTGAGTGGATTGTCAGTTCATTTCTGATAGAGTAAAATCTAAAATCCATTCCTATAATCTACTACCCCAGTAGATTATGGATTTTTAATAATCTGGATTTAATCTGTTTACAAACTGTTGATATTATTTGTAAAAAAAAAGTGTAAAAAAACATACTTTGATTGAATCATTTTATTTGATATCTGTCAAACGTATAAATTAAAACATACCTGAAGGCAATATATTTTTTGAATTTTATTTACATTTTTTGATTGAACAAGAACAATAAAATCAAATAAAGTTACGAAGTACCAAAAAGTCTTAAAAAAAAAAAAAAAAAAAAAACTGAATCCGAAATCAGTGAAACCACATGTACACACTGAAAAAACGAAATTTTTTGTTTCAAACATACAAAAAAAACTGTTTTTTTTCAACACTGATAAAAAATTTCTCTCGAAACAGACAAAATGTTTTACAAAAAATTTCAAAATTCAAGTATTTAAAAGTTTTTAAAAATATGAATAAAATTGTTATGTTCTCAAAATAAATTGGTCTACAATGAGTTAAGCTCTTTATTAGAATTATTTATAATTATTAAAATTTTACCTCAATTAATATAAATTGGAATTATTACACTCGCGATACAATAAATTAATTAAATAAAATTCGAATTGGTTTAAAGAAATTTACGTGAATTAAAATACAAAATCTGCACAACACCAAATAAAATTTAGAGGAAAATAATTACATTAAATTAAATTAGAAATTCGCGGAATTACGTAAAATTACGTAAATGAAATTCACAATTAGCACCAAAAATTATTATAGAAAAATTCGCACTTGTAAATATAATAAAAGAATTAATATTGAATAAAAAATTAGAAAACTTAGAAAAATGAGCGAAATTCGGAAGAGATGTTAAGTTTCACCAGTTTACTATACAAAAATTACAAAAGAGAATAAGCTCGGAGAGCTTTTCTTAAGACAACTGTATGTACAAGAGTTATATGAGAACTGATGAACTGTCATCGGACAAATCTCTCTGGTTATCTTGAGTGAAGTCTCCCTTCACTCTTCAATTATAGACGGCGACAATACTTTCCTCTTTCCCCAGATTAATAATTTAAGAAAAAAAATGCATCCGAAGGGTAAAGAGAGAAGTAAAAAAATACAGGGGTGAAAGGACTAAAGGAGAGAAAAAAATGGACAGAAGAGATAGGAAAAGGTTAAATCAAAATATTGTACTATTTTATAGCCTATAAAATGTACCCGATTCAACTTACTTAAAGAGAAAAAATGTAAACGTATGTGAAAACAGAAAAACGGTGGTTATTAAGGAGATTGACAAGAGAGATATAGATATGCTCCCCATATTTATATTTATATGACAAAGGGGATGATACGTTGATACGTTTGTATCAATCAATAGAAATGCACTAAAATGCATACGCAACTCAATAGTACGTAGTTGCAATTACTAGTTGCAATTACGTAGTAATGGCAACTTAACAAAATTAAAAACTAAGAAGTCAAACGAAGTATCCTCAAGCCTATTTGAATAAAATTGAATCTGGAATCCGAATACTTGTCTCCTCCAGCCTCCTTCCTCCCATAGGCCGTAATAATCAGGGATGGAAAACTGAAATGATATTAGTTCCAGTTTCAGTTTCTAGTTTTCAGTTTTCATTAAATTCCAATTTTCAGTTCTCAGTTTCCAGTTTTCATTTTTTTAGTTCCAGTTTCAGTTCCAGTTTTCAGTTTTTTTTTCATTTTTTTTTTAAATGAGTTATTTACAGAGTTTTACAGCTGAAATTGGCAAAATAACTAATAACAAGTGAATATCTTATTATATATCATTAATAATTTAATAGAAAATTAGAAATAAAAAGACAAAAAGTAATTAGTAATATCTTTTTAAAGTTTTATTACAAAAATGAAAAAATTCTCTAGAGACACTCTAGAGAGAAGAGAATGATTAAGATTAATTGATTACATCGAGCGATTGCGAAATGCGATTTGATTACATCGAGCGATTCCGATTACTTCGAATTACGAGTATGTCATCCACAGATTTTGTTAATAAGTTCATTCGTCGTTTCGCTAAGATGAAGTCCAAAGAACTAAAAAGTCTCTTGACCGATGTCTATGTAACAGGCATCCAAATTCCAAATTAACCTTAGCAATTCGATATAAATTTTTATATTTATGCCTGTTGTTGATCCAAAAAGTCATAACTGGTTCGGCAAGTAATTTAGGTATGTCATTCATGGAGGGCAACTGGGCAAGTTTTCTTCGTCATATTTTCAATTTCGTTTTTTAAATCATTCAACAGGCGGGAACTTTCTTCACTCCGCAATAGCAGTGGTAGTGGTTAATTGGTACTAGCAGATATTTTGCGGAGATTGCGGAGGCAAAAATATTTCGGGAATAGCCGCCCTGTTCACTTCACATCACAACTAAGAGCGAAGTCAAACGAAGAAAAAAAAAGTTGAAAACTGAAAAAAAAAACTGAAATTCCAATTAGTTCCAGTTTTGGTTTTCAGTTTTTAATTTTCACTTTTTTAGTTCCAGTTTCAGTTTTTTCATTTTAGTTCCAGACAATTTCAGTTTTCAGTTCCATTTTCAGTTTGCCATACCTGATTTACACACTGAAAAAACGAAATTTTTTGTTTCAAACGTTTTTAAAACCAATTTAAAACAGGTCAAATTTTACACTTCTTGAATTTGGGTTTAAAACAAAAAATTTGTTATAAACGTTCCAAAAAAATTGGTTTTTGTTTTTTTTTGAAAAAAAGTTTTTTTTTTCAACACAGATAAAAAATTTTACTCAACAGAGGAAACGTTTTACAAAAAAATTCAAAATTCAAGTTTTTAAAAGTTTTTAAAAATATGAATAAAATTGAAAACTAAAAAGTCAAACGAAGTATTCTCGAGCCTATTTGAATAAAATTGAATCTGAATACTTGTCTCCTCCAGGCTCCTTTCTCCCATAGGTCGTAATAATTTGCCGCAATAAAATAATTACCTATTTGCAAAATTTGCGAATGCGCGCCCGATGCGCTTCTAGCGATTTTATGCAAAACTACCTAAATGGTATTTCTTTCTTGCTTCCCTGCCATCCTGCTGCTACTGCTCCTCTCGTCCTCTACGGATCCTACCGTATCGTAGTCTCCTGTCTCGAGCTCTCGACTGGACTCTTGTGTTTATGTTGATTATGATGAGTGAATTTTTCGGTATTTATTTTCTGTTTTGTAATTGTAATGTAATATACATACATTTAAGTATCACAATTTCAACGTTTTAACCGTAGTTTTATACTATTTCAGTGATTTTTCCCGAATTCACACCTAGTATGGAGTACGATTACCGGCCTGAAGCTACGATGCACGCCTTCCACAGAATTTGATTTATCTATTGACGTTTGTTTTTCAACATCAATATCGTTCCTTTGTAATTACATTAATTTCAGCAAACTTGGAATTCTGTTAGAGGTAAGTCGACATTGTTTTCTCATTGTGTATCATGTTTGAAAATCATTAATTTTATTGCTACAAGATGCAGATCAGTAACACGAGATACATTAGCGAGTCACACAATAACAAACGAAAATATTCATCTGAAAAGTGTTTCTCATCTGTGTATATTGTTTTATCAATCATAATCCCGTTCTAATATGTAGTATATTTTCATTATTTCAGTAATATCCGTAAACTTTCCCGTTATGCAGTTCAATTTAGTTTGAAGTTAGCAGCTGTTATACTCATTTTGTTCAAAAATCAGCTGTTCGTGAACGCTATTTAGTATCGCTCGATCGAAATGAAATGTACTTCGTTGAGTTTAGAATTTGAATCGAGGTAAGTTTACATCGCCGTTTTTTCATGTGTTTCTATTTTATTTGAAATATTTGGTTTTATTGCTGCAAAAAGTGTTTCTCTTGTAGTTCAGTAGTTGAGTATAATTTCAATTATTCTAATTTGTATTTTTAAAATATTGCAGGTTGTCATCAAGTGCGCTGTTACGTTTCCAGTCTAAAGTTATTGTGCTCGCCTTCTACAAAAATCGATTTGTAACCAATATTTAGTATTTATACGACATGAGATTATTGTCAACGAATTTTGAATTTGAATCAAGGTGAGTCGGCGTCGCCGTATTCTATGTAGATATTATGTTTGAAATGTTCGACTGTATTATCTACAAAATGAGTCTGTTAGGTGGCATGTACTATGATCGAGTTGAGATAACTTTCTGGTTAGAATTTCCCCACATAGGTAATATTGCTCTTTAGCTCTTTCTAGTATTACGTTGAATAGTCGGTCTCGACGGTCTCTGACGTAATATAGTTGTTGTCTGTCAAGCTTTTCAGTATAGTAAACTAAATAATGTTTAGAAATTGAACATCATGATGCTCTGAAGTACCACACTATGAAAAAATTCTTCCAAGTGATTTAAATACATATAAAAGATCTTGATTCAAGATAGATACGATAATGTACGTTGCCTTTTTCATAATCAAATCTAATCAGTGAGTTTATTTAATGAACAAAAGAAGCGAAATGATTTTTAAAAGTTTGAATTTTCTATGATATTTGCTGTTTATGTGGTTATATCTCTCTGAGTCGCGATTTTTTTGTTAGATAATGAAATATTTTGAGGGAAAAAGCTCATTTCTTTGTTTTATTTACATAGAGCGTATGGAAACTGTTCCATGAAATCTGTCGTATGTTGAATTTGTTTAGTTTACAATCAGTTTGCATTTTCGTTTGATAACGAGGTTACTAAAAGAAAAATACATATAAAATGAAATTATTTACCGCATTGAAAATCAACTATAATAGAGAATTTTTGAAATTTTTGTCATATACTTCCTGCGAGTAGTCTAGTCGTACCCTATCTGTAACATTTTCTTAATTTTCCTTATTTGGTTAATTTCAGAAAGTACAATATTATGGATTATTTATCAACACTTCACCGTAATATTCTCTATTTTTTCCATTCTTTTTGGAAATTTTTGAGTTCAGTTTTCTTTGTAAATCCATCTTGTTTATTTTTTGCGCTTCAATTTTTTCACAGCATTTTCAATTCATGTTGGTGAGAAGTTAGCTGAACTACAAATACTTCATCTACCTACACATATGATGCTTGATGCTCGAATCACGTTACACCCTTTCCTGAGTGGAAATTTGCATTTGAAAACAATTTTCTAAAAATTTACGCATA
The DNA here is from genome assembly GCF_950023065.1 of Planococcus citri. Taxonomy (NCBI): domain Eukaryota; kingdom Metazoa; phylum Arthropoda; class Insecta; order Hemiptera; family Pseudococcidae; genus Planococcus; species Planococcus citri. The sequence continues at coordinate 36,131,838 of NC_088680.1, forward strand.
TTCCTTCAACATTATGAATCAACATTGCAATTTTGCAATTTTATTCTATGTATTTTTCGAATAAAGATCAGTACAGCTTAAAAACTAGGTAGTAAAATGATATACTTAATCGATAATATTATCAACAAAGCTGAATTATTTAATGCGATTATGTATACTCAATGGTAATATTTTTTTTAAAAAAACAAATTTCTATAAAAAACATAGTATTCAGTCAGTCATGAAATAGTATATTACAATACAAGGAGCGAAAGTGAAGTATGTTTGGTCGAGTGCAATTTTACTCGCCGAGCCGAAGGCGAGGTGAGTTAAAGCACGAGACCAAACATTCTTCACGTCGCTTCTTGCATTGTAAGATATTTTTCATTATTCATGCTACGAAAATAAGTTTTACGCCCGTTTTTGCTTAAAGTGATGAACGTATGACTCCTTTTTTGCGTAAATATATCGAATACTAAGCCTCCTAGAAAAAAACTGAAGACATTATGTCGATTGGAAATTTAATTCTCTACAATTTTCCTCGACTTCATTTTTCCGTAGAATGCTTTTTTCCGCCTCCAGAGCGCTTTAAAAGTTAAAAGATGTTCATTTTCGACCCGGGTAAACATGGAGCATTTTCGTAGCATGCACGGAGGGCGGAAAACTTATACTTTCGTAGCATGTATAATGAAAAAATATTTAAATTTAATGCAAAACAAAAAAATGAGCTTCTGAAAAATAGAAAAAAAAAACGAAATATGAATGAAAAATATAATTACCTTTTTCAATGGAAATTCCATGTTGCTCAATTAATCAACTTTGCAGTTTTGCAATTTTATTCTATTTTTCGAATAAAGATCAGCACAGCTTAAAAACTAGGTAATGAAATAATATAATCGATAATATATTCAACAAAGCTGAATTATTTAATACGATTAAGTATAGTTGATACAAATATTTAAAAAAAAAAAAAACAAATCTCTATTAAAAACATAGTACTTATTCAGTCAGTCACATCATTTTTTAAAAAAATATTATTTAAATTTAATTTGGGTTTGTTTGTAAGCATGATCAATTGCAACCACTTTTGTTGTTGTTGCTCTTGAGTAAAAGTCGCTAAAGTAGCTTTTAGAGTATTTGAGCAAAACTCACTATTCAAATAAATTTTTATTTTCTTTAAAATTAATATTGACGAATATATCTTTAAATTTGTAATCATTTTTGATCATATGATCGAATACAAACTCCGTTAGTTCAGTAGTAAAAGCGGCTTCATTTAATATCTGTAAGAACATATTATACTTACTCTCTTCGTTGATGTTTTGTTTTAAATCTGTGACGAATAAATTAAACAAAGTTTCGTCAATCAATTCTGAAACAATTAGCATTATTATTGAAAAAAAAAAAAAAAAAAAAAAACATGAAAATAAATTGATATAAGTAATGCACAAATGGCTTTTTCATTTATTTCTAATATGTAAGTTTCGAAAAATGTACAACAAAATTGAAAAGAAATTTCAACAAAAGTTGATCAAGATGTTGAAAAATTCCAAAAAATTGAATCTATTCAGGGCTTGTGTTCGGTTACTTTACGTTTAAATTTTTCTCATTTTTTTCAAGAACTACCAAAGCAATAAAAGTCTCTGTTTTACTAGAAATTACTTGAAACTATCACATGTCTATTGTCTATCAGTAGTGTCAAAAAAATTCTTGTTTCATGCTAAAATTGTTAAAATCTTGCTTTTTATAGAAGATTGCCAAAAATTCTTGGTTTTTCAAAAATTGTTTTGAATTTTTGGTTTTTAGCAAAATGGTTAATTTTTTTGTAAAATATTCCAAAAATTCTCATTCTCTTCACAAATTGTCTAAAAGTCTTGTTTTTTGACAAAAATTGCGAAAAACTCAGAAATAACTCCTTTTTATGCAAAATTGTGATTTTTCGATCAGAATTTCTAAAAATTCCTACTTTATGATGAAATTGTCGAACAAAAATTTCAAAACGTGGCATTTGTTGCCAATAATTGTCTTCTTTCAATTTTTTTTCAACGCTTTCTATTCTTTTTGGTTAGAAATTAGTTCTCGAATTGCAGATTTTTCCGATTTCAATTTTTTTCGTTTTTTTTTCTTGACAGGATTTGTTTTCTATAAAACTTGAAAAATCAATTGAAATCCTCCTTCCCCCTCCCAGTTTTTTAATAGTCAACACAGGTGCAATTTTTTATATTATTTTGTCGTTGTGTGATCAATTTCTTCTATTTTTTTGTAAGGTTTTGAGTCTGATTTCCAGATTCTTCCTTGTTTATTTTTTGTAAGTTCCCCCTTCAAGTTTTCTACTCCATTTGCTTCTTGAAATCTTGAGCCCACTGAAGTTTTGCAGTATAGCTTATACTTTGTATAGCTGAAATTTTTCTCTTCTATTGCGATATTCTCGATTTTCTTCATTCTATTTAGAATAATGACTTTTAAAATAAATGGGTTAAAAGATCAGATTTTTGAAAAAAAACATGTTTTTGAAATTTTGTCGAAATGGTCGATTTTGTCAGGCGGGGTCACTATATATTTTTTCCAACTGCAGATTCCCCTTCAAATTTTTTTGATTGGAAAGCGTTTCTCGATCGGTTGCAAATTTTTTCGCTCCCAATTTTTCCACCCCCCCCCCCCTGACACGTTTCATGTGATTCAACAGTTACCATAAAGCTGCAATTTTCTTCTTGTGTCGTATAATGTTCTCAGTTTCTTCTATTCTTTTTGGAAGGTTTTGAGTTTGATTTGGTTATTCTACATATGTTACCTATTTAATTTTTTCAATTCTATTCTGTTTGGTTCGAGATTTGCTTGTTGAGTGGCAGATTTTCCTCACATAATTTATCGTCTGTGAAATTTGAAAAATTGATCAATATTTCCTTCCTCTCACCTTACCTGGCTTGCTGCAGATTTTTTTGCTCTTTTTTTTCGGGACTTACGTGTTGTCTAAAAAACTTGAAAAAGTGATCAACACCGTCCCCTCCCTTCCACTCCTCTAGTTTTTCAATAGTTTTTATAGATGCAATTTTTTTCTCTGTCGTACTACTACTAACTTTTTCTATTTTTTTGAGGATGTTGAGTTTGATATTGTAATTTTGTCATTTTTATTTTCTCCACCTACAGATTCCCCTTCATTCTTCTTGGCAGGGTTTTCGAGCATCTTTCGAGTTCGATTTTGTAATTCAATATCATTTATTTAAGCTGTTGATTTTCTTCCTTTTTTCATTACATTCTCAATATCTTACTCGCGATAGTATTTCATTGAAGTAGGAGTTTGACTCAGCGTCAGCTCCGTCCGGGTAGCTGATTTTTTTCCAGACGTCGTCCGGTAATTTTCATCTGGAGTCGTAAAATATAACCCTCATAATCGATAAAGCTGCTTCAATTTTGATTCCCTCTCCCTCGGCTTGTAACCACATCCAGGGGTTTCGTTGCAAATACAGCTGCAGACTACATGTACATGTGTATGCGCTCGTCGCGTAACTTCAATCAACAATACCTCGAATTCGAAAACTATCAGACATACGGAAAAGGTGTATAGAACATTTTTCGTAGGAAATTCGATGCTCTACATTTTCCCTCTGAGGTATTTCATCTCTAATTGTAACCATTTTTGAGAAAATTGTGAAAAACTGAAAAATGAGAGGGTTTTGAGCACTTAAGCTAGCGCCTCGTCTAGTAAGTAGTATGTATTGTAAATTCTGCTCACTTAAAACCAGGGAACTGAATTATACGTCTCAGACTATACAGTCAACGTTCCGGACTCCTGTTCATAACTTTATAGACTTTATGACCCTAACGAAGCAACATGCGGTCGTAAAGTTCGAGACTCAGCATCCCAGACAATGACTTGGTCGCTGTTTCCATTAGTTACCATTTGCGATGGCAGATTTCAATCAATAATTTATAGGGGTTTTCAACGGTGTAGTAGTTTTCATCAAATGCACGCGCGTGTCTGCTCATAAATACAGGGATAACGAAGACGAGACAGTTGGCTGGAAATCGCAACAGGGAGTAAAATTCGACAGTTGTTGTAAGCTGAAACGCGCGGCATTCTATGTAATTCTTCGCAAACGTGTGTACCGTTCTCGTTAGTTAGTGGAGTCGTTTTTACCGGCGTTTATTTTTTCTACGCAAAAGTGTGTACCGTTCTCGTTAGTGGAGTCGCTTTTACCGACGTTTATTTTTTTCAATAGTAAGCTTCTTGTAAAGTCGTTTTCGTGGATTTTTCGAGCGTGATGAATGCAGGCAGAAAGAAGAAAACTAAACAGCTAAGTAAAACTTACGATCAATTCAAAGGCTACGAAAAGTATGCGTAGCCTCTAAGTATAAAATTTCAAGTTTGCTGCAATGCGAATAATTTTTTTTTTTTGAAGTTACCGGCATTTTATAATTAAAACAAAATCTTGAACGAGAAAATGTTTGAATAACCATGCATCATATTGTTATAATGTATATTCCCTAACTATTAACTTGGAAAATTTATCAATTTAAATCAACTTTTTTTTTTAGAAAATTATAAAATCGAAAATCCATATAATTAAAAGTGAAAATTTAGGAATTGACAAAAAAATTTAGAATCAAGTAAATTAAGAAAATGAAAGTAAAACTGTTATGCTCCTGAATGTGTTAAGGGTTCACTGCTTCCCTGACTCATGCTAGACAACTCTCCTATAAGTTGAGTTTCATGCTTCTTATCTGAGTAGAGTAATTTTATTTTATCCTTCAATTCTTGCCACGCCACGTTCGAAAGGTACATATGGCGTTAATATAGATTAAGCTGGTGATTTAATCTTTGCTAATACGGTTAAAAGTAATGCGTGCTTTTGGTCCGTGTATGCCAACTTGAAGGCATTATGATAATTAGGGGAGACCGGGGCTCAGGCTTACTTTTTTTCTTGATTTTTTTTGGGCCACTTATTGTTGATTTTTTCGAAATTTGACCGACATGAAATTGAAGGATACATTGATGCTTTACCTACGTTTTGGCGCAGCAAAATTCAAATTTCAAACACGTTCACATGGAAAAAATTGATTTTCCAAAATTCGTTTTTTTGGCCAACTTGCCCCGGGGCCGGGGTAAGTTGAGATTTAAGTTGGTGTACATTGACATAATACAAAATTGCATACAAAAGCGAATTTATTTCAGAATCAAACAATTTTGAATTTTCTACTCGCAATTATGGCATACAAAGCTCGGATCACTATCTGTACACTCTTCGTGAGCCCATCCGAGACATTCTATGCACTGCAGCCGCACCTCCTTCGACCTGCTGTAGGATTCATCGCATATTATAATGCATGGTACCGCATCATCTTTTTTATTTTTCGGTGCCTTTTTTGTCTTCTGTTTCGTTTCCTGTTTCTCATTTTTTCCAGAACTTGAATTTTTGAGTTTTTCAGCCAACTTCGCTTTAAAACTGCTTTGGCGGAGGTTCTTCCTCCGAATCGGAATCCCAGTCATTGTTTTTCTTGGAAGCCAATTTGAATAATCTTTTTTTGGCATTTGCTTCCTTAGCAGCAATTTTTGCGTCCTTTTCAGCTTTTTTTGCATTTAATTTATCAAGTTCCGGAGTATCTGTGAGATTTGCGGTGGTCATCGTTCGTCTAGAAACAGTAGGGTTATTTTTGAATTCCTTTTTTGGAAACGGGCAAAATTTGGTAATAGAAATATTCGAAGGTGAAGAAGATTGATTATTGAGATCGTTCGGTGTACTATAGTGGCCACTACTTCGTTGATAGTGTTATGTTCTCAAAATAAATTGGTCTAAAATGAGTCAAGCTCTTTATTAGAATTATTTATAATTATTAAAATTTTACCTTAATTAATATAAATTGGACTTATTACTTACACTCGCGATACAATAAATTAATTAAATAAAATTCAAATTGGTTTAAAGAAATTTACCTACGTGAATTAAAATACAAAATCCGCACAACACCAAATAAAAATTCAGAGGAAAATTACATTAAATTAAATTAGAAATTTGTGAAATTATGTAAAATTACGTGAATGAAATTCACAATTAGCACCAAAAATTATTATAGAAAAATTCGCACTTGTAAATATAATAAAAGAATTGATACAAAAATTAGGAAGTTATAAAATTTAGAAAAATGAGAGAAATTCGGAAGAGATGTTAAGTTTTACCACCACTATACATATAACTGTATTTACAAAAATGAACAAGCTCAGGGAGCTTTTCTTAAGACAACTATATATGGACAAAGGTTACATAAGAACTGTCATCGGACAATTTCTCTAGTTATCTTTTGAGTGAAGGCTCCCTTCACTCTTCAATTATAGACGGAGACAATACTTTCCTCTTTCCCCGGATCAATCATAATTTGTAGAAAAATGCATCCAAAGGGTAAAGGGAGAAGTAAAAGTACAGAGGTGAAAGGAGAGAAGAAAAAGACAGAAGAGAGAAGAAAAGGTTAAATCAAAATTATACGTATCATTTTATGGCCTATAAAATGTACTTGATTTAACTTAGAAGGAAAAATGTAAACGTATATGAAAAACGGAAAAACAGTAGTTATTAGGAAGATTGACAGAGTGATAGCGATATGGTTGCCATATCTATACTTATATTGGAAACAGAGCCATGAAGGGGATGATACATTTGTACCATCATAAAAATGCACTAAAATGCAACGCTACTTAATATGTATCTGGAATTGACAGCATTCATATTCTGAACATTGTCAGTGATGACTGACAAAAATTTAGAACAACCAATTTCTTCCATAACTTCCTTTATGATACATTAATGGAAGCTATGTAGGTTGCAGTATGTTGGTTGTTTTCTGCTAAAATGATCTTATAAATCACTGGTCCACTGGCTGTAGTAATAAGGACGTTCAGTACCAAATGTTTTCTAAAATGAAACAATGAAATAATTACAGGTACCTAAGTAGTATACCTAAAGGGGAAAAAATAATAAAAATAGAAAAGTTACAATTATTAAAAAGCAAAAATTCTTTTGTTACTCACTTTACATTTATCCAGCCATCAATTTGAAGACTTGGTGAGCTTGATGCTTGTATTCACTCAAAGACAGATTTCTCAACAGATTCAAACATTCATATATTTAACAATGGAGTAGAGAGTGAATAACTCGAAGGAAGTGTAAATGATGGCCGTATGGTTTGGAAATAAGTAACCAAATGTTTGTTTTCAACACAGCTCAAAGGTATACCCATTGCATGAATAGCTCTTCTCACCAGTTGAATAATGGAGCTAAAAATATAATTGAAAAATTAAAATAAAAAAATTAACGGACATGACAGACAAATTTCAATTATCAAAAATCTGTCCTCATTTGCAGGATAGAACATTTTGACAAAAAAAAAAAAAGAGACCAAGCAAGAAAAATTACTTACTAAAGAAATGGAAAACTCCATTGTTTCCCAAACACTTGTTAACAAGTACTATGGAATTGGATTTCCTCAGGTGGATTTTTCAGGAAAATGCAACTGTGTACTTTTATAAGCGCATCGTGCATCGAGAATCTTTCAGCTAGATTCATGATAATACTTACTATAGGGAACCTATTTTAGGTACAAGACATTCATTATCTAAGGCAAAACACACATACAATTAAATTAAACAAATTACCTTGAAAAATGTGGCATTTAGTTACAATTTACAAAAAATTATATAAATTCAAAAATTAAGAATACAAATTTTATGTATAAAATGAAACTTCCGAACCTCACAATTCACTAAATTAACTAATTTAAATTAATAATTATTTGATTAATAAAATTCACAAAAATCAAAATGAGTGAATTAGTAGGAAACTAAGAAAATTTGTTAATGTGCGATGCGGTTCTACTGCCATCCTTGGTAGCAGTCACCACACATCACCAAGTGTGCATCTACTACTTCATAGTTGTCGGAGTGCAGAAAAGCCCATGTGGCTTCTGCATCCAAACAGATGAGGCATTCAGCCAACAGTATAAAATGAAACCTTGGAACCTCACAATACACTAACTAAACGAATTTAAATTAATAATTAGAAAAATCGCAGACTTGAATGAGTCTGAATAAATAATATTTCATTAATAAAATTCACGAAAATCAAAATGAGTGAATTAGTAGGAAACTAAGAAAATTTGTTAATGTGCGATGCGGTTCTGCTGCCATCGTTGGTATCAGTCACCACACATCACCAAGTGTGCATCTACTACTTCATCATTGTCCGAGTGCAGAAAAGCCCATGTGGCTTCTGCATCCAAACAGATGAAGCATTGAGCCAACAGTTTAAAATGAAACCTCGGAACCTCACAATACACTAAATAAACCAATTCTTTCTCACCACTATGATCCCATGCCAACGAAGACCATCCTGGCTGGGAATAAATTGGTAATAGCTGTCAGATTTGTAATCTTTTTTTGCTTCTTCACTAGTTAGCCCAGCATCTCGATATACCCAGCAAATAATGGGAACTTTTTCGTGAATTCCGAGGGAAAACAAATGTCCAACGGACGGATGCTATTCTTTGACCTGGCGAAAGCCAAGTCATGAATATATTGCTGCAATTTTAATTTTATTTATTACAAACAAATACTTTTAAAAAACTTTAAAAACAAAAAAAAACAAAAAAAGACACTTACAGTGCCAGCCAATAATGCTGATTAAATGCACTTCTTCTCGACCCTCTTTATCGATATTTCGGGTAAATTCTGCAGAGGTGTAGAGTAGTCATGATCGGGATTAGGGGGTGCCCCTAATAACTTTGATAAAACTGGAAACGATGTTGGACCAGGGGGAATCTCGACAGACATACTTGGAATTGAGAACGAATTAACAGGGGGAATTTCGACAGACGTACTTGGAATTGAGAACGAATTAACAGGGGGAACTTGGAAGGACGTACTTGGAATTGAGAACGAATCAAGAGGGGGTTCCACTACAATTTGTTAATGTGCAATGCGGTTCTGCTGCCATCGTTGGTAGCAGTCACCACACATCACCAAGTGTGCATCTACTACTTCATAGTTGTCGGAGTGCAGAAAAGCCCATGTGGCTTCTGCATCCAAACAGATAAAGCATTGAGCCAACAGTATAAAATGAAACCTCGGAAGCTCACAATACACTAAATAAACTAATTTAAATTAATAATTAGAAAAATCATTAGAAAAATCGCAGACTTGAATGAGTCTGAATAAAAAATATTTTATTGATAAAATTTACAAACATCAAAATGTGTGAATTAGTAGGAAACTAAGAAAATTTGTTGATGTGCAATGCGGTTCTGCTGCCATCGTTGGTAGAAGTCACCACACATCACCAAGTGTGCATCTACTACTTCATAGTTGTCGGAGTGCAGAAAAGCCCATGTGGCTTCTGCATCCAAACAGATGAGGCATTGAGTCAACAGTATAAAATGAAACCTTGGAACCTCACAATACACTAAATAAACGAATTTAAATTAATAATTAGAAAAATCGCAGACTTGAATGAGTCTGAGTAAATAATATTTCATTAATAAAATTCACGAAAATCAAAATGCGTGAATTAGTAGGAAACTAAGAAAATTTGTAAATGTTTGTGAGTGTATAAGATTGACTTGAAAAAAATGAAAATTAGTAACTGAGTAGATATCGCAAACTTAAAACAAGAGAAATGTTGCACAGAAAATTTACACGGAATAGAGAGAGAGTTAGTCAATTCCTTGTGGCTCCAGTGAAATTATGTATCTCAAAACGAATGGGATTAGGGAATCGGAAATTTAAATTAAAACTTTAGGTTTTTTTTAAAAAGTTTCTTTGGTCACAGTACTGGAATAAATTAAATTAAAAATTATATCGAGTTATTGACATTTATTTTGAAAATAAACAAAGATTTAAAAATTAAGCAATAACTTTAACCTTAAATTTAAATTTAAAAATAAATTTTTAAAATTAAAATTGTTTACAATTTCATTTTGGGAAGCTAGCAGGTTTCATGGACTTTAGCAGGTTTTTTAAAAATTAAATTTTTTAATAACAAAACTCATTTTTTGGACGTTTTTTGTGGGTACACTGATGTGTCAGTGGCTGTAGAAGCCAAAAACCGCAAAAAAACGATTTTCAATCTTTTGTGAGCTTAGAAGGTTCTGGACTTAGGCCGTCGACATATCCCCTTCAAGACCCCCCCCCCCCCAAGGCGGAGCTGATGAAAAATTGTAAAAAAATATGTACACAAATCTTAGAAGTAAGCAAATTGTATGTACCATAAGATGTCAGGTCCAAGAAGAAGAATTTATCAGAGTCTCTTTTTTGGGTTTTCTTTTTCTGTGGTTTATTGGATTCAGGTGCCTGTCGTTTTATTTAGTGGAGTGGAATGTAGGTTGACGAATTAATTTATACTAAATTCTACTTTCAAAATTCGCGATAATTTTCATTACAAAAATCAATTGAAATCAGTTTACCCTTCCAGATTGTTGATGATGGAAATTTCCACTTCCAGTCATGCGATACCCAATGGGGAATGTCGAATTGAATGAGAAGTATTGGTGCCAATTCAACTGAAAACTGTTACCATTTCAATTACTCGCTGCTTGCTCGTAGAAACATTTGCTGACATGTCCGGGCAGTTGATAAATGTTGGAGAATCGGATATACGAAATGGTGAATTCGTTGTAGAAGACCGTGGTTTAGAATTTTACGAAGCCATTCCTTCTTTGCAAGAGATATCTTCGACTGTGGTAGCAGTCGAGTTATGGCGTCGGGTAATTAGCTTGGAGAATTGCGAACGTGATACACATTCGTATCCTGTTCTAGAGTTTATTCGTAATGAAGGTGAAATGGAAGTGGAAAAAATACTTTCAGATTTACCGGTGCCTAGATTAATTCGTGAATTTGTTAGAAATTATGTCGGTCCTGTTAGGGATGAAATGAATAATTGGGTTCGTTACTACGCGCAAAATGTCTTCGTCACCAGACAATCCGTTCCCGAAAACCCGATTGTAATTTCTGATTTAATGTTTTGTATTTGGTTACCGAATGGGAAAATCGATCATCGAAAAACCGCCTCGAATATGCTTTGTAATCCCAGACTCAGCTTGTTAGATAAGTTCAAAATCATGTGCAAGTATTGTTTCGAAGATGAAATCACGAAATTATCTTACGACTTAATTCCCGAACGTTTCGTTAAGAAGGTTACTTTCGATAAAAATCCTCTAATGTATTATTGGCTTTGTCATATGACCGGTGATGTGGATAAATTACCCAGAAGAAATGGCGAATCTATCGAATGTTATTTGATCACAGCGTTCAACGTGGATACGTGGTCAGCCATCGAGTTCTTCTGGGATCGTTTGAGTCTCAACGAGCAACTATCCAAAGCTTTAGTATTGATAAATCGTAAACCGCAGTTTCAAAGACAGTTACTTTCGAGAATGAATGAATTTCAGAAATTACACGTTTTGTCGACCATGCCTTTCGAAATTACCATGAACTTTTGGAGGCAAAAGTCTCACGAAAGATTCGCCTATTTGACCTGGATTCGAATTATCGAAAAAATAACCTACGAACAGTTTTGCCAATTGGTTTACGCCCTATTAACCGAAAGTCTTCCTAATCAAGTTGAAAAATTAAGTTACCTTGTAAAAATGTGGAATCGATCGCCGCAGAGTTTTATTAATAGAGCTTTACAATCGATGAAAAGCACCGTGGTCGATTTGCACGCCGCGTATTTCGGCGGATTGTCATGCAATATGCAATTCCTATTGGTTTTTTTATCGCATGGCAGCGCCGAGCTCAAAAAAAGGGTTATGTTTGAGCAAGGTGATAGCCTAGTATTGTATAATGATTTTTCCATGATCGATCAACTGATCGAACTGTGTCTTCCAAATGCCAAAGATGTAATTGAGTTTAAAAAATTCCTACTCAAGTCGCAAAATGTCCGAAGACATTGTTGTTCCTTACTGGATGGTTTTTGCGGCGAACTCGAACAGGTGATTCAATCTTATGCCATGTTAGATGGTCAAGACGAAGATTTTCAACAATTGATTAGCTTCCTCGAACACTTTAGTCCTGATCTAGATACCCGAACTGAATTTTTGAGTAAAATCCTCGATTCGTGGACGATGGATGGTTGTATTTTTACGAGCATGAGAAGGTGGAATAAGACGATCGAATTTATCGACAGACATATCCTCGACACTTTACCCGAACAAGCGATTAAATTCAAGAAACGTATCGCCCGATCGTTTGTCCCCAGTTGCGTAGAATATTGGTCAAACGACCACGAAACACGTAAATTTATCGTTTCGATTGATCGAGTTTTCGATCCAGACGAGTTAATTGAATTCAAAAATATCGCCGTCGATGTGCTCCCGACACTTTATCGATGGGGCGAATTTGATCGACAAACTATCGAAGCATTTTTATCGTGGTGTTTTGATAATAATGATCAGAAAATCGAACAGTTTAAGAAATCGTTGTCGATCGAGGATATTTTTTTACAAAGCTGGCAAACATTGAAATGGAATTGTCGTTTGGAAACCAATCTTACGTCGGATGAGATTGGTAAAATTTTTGCGCATGTTGATGAATTATTAATGTGGTATTTTGGGAATGTTGACGATGTGAAGAGATTCAAATTGAAGAAAGTGTTCAATTATAATATCGGTAGAGATTCGATTTTTGCCAAGTACAACGATCGTTTGGATGAGACTTACTTAAAAAATGTTCTGCCATGGTTTTTCGATGGTGATCGTGAAGAAATTCGGAAATTCAAAGAACTGTATAAAGATGATGTGATTGCTAGTAGAATCGATATCGAATAGGCCATTCGAATGAAACGTGAGGAGAGGGTGATCGAGAAACAGGCGCGCATATAAATGCATTATATAATTTTGTTTTTTTCCAATTTGTGATTTTGATTATCTTTATTTTATTCCAATGTTTATCAGTTGATTTTATTCCATTATGTATTGTGATGATTTATCGGTCGAAATTAAACGATTTTAATCGATTATAATTTTATTTAAAAATCACACAAAAATGATTTAATGGGCATGCATAACATTTCAACATGGATATCAAAATAGGGTTTTATAGGGTCGATAAAGTTGATTTTAGCATTCATATTCACTTTAACCTCGAAATGAACCATCCAAAGAGAATTTCGAAATGAACCTTCAATTTGGGGAGAGGGTGCAAAACGTGCAATTTCGAAAAATTCAATACTTACAGACTTCGGCGTACTTCGCTCTTTCGTTTAATTTATTCCGAAGAAATATATATTTGGGGGCGTCGCTGTATGTAAATGAAGAACGGCGCGGTTGTCGATTATTCGTCGAGTTAATTCTAATAAAAAGAACAATTACGTGACATAGAACTCTAACAGCAGAAAGTCAGACTTGAAATTTGAAAGACTACTTACTTACTTCTATGGTACCCAATGAAAATGAGATGGTATTCGGAACTCCCCCAGTGTCTAGTTGAGCTGGGTACGTCTTGTCATCAATTTTAAGTGTCAAAATTGTGTAAAATAATAGAAAATTGAAAAATCGAAAAAAACATTAATAGCAGGAAAAATACGTAGGAAGAATTTATTATAAAGAACAAAATGTAGTCAAAATCAGATCGTAAAATTTGTTTGAAATTCTTACGTACCTGCATTGATTCGACAATCCGGTTCCCACGTCCGGAGGCCTGGCTGTGGATCCAAAAAATGTTAATGTCACGTGCGGTTTGAAAATTAATTTACGAAATGGATTTCTGGTGATGTACCTACAAGAAAAAAAAGTAAGATTAACAAGTTGCCTATTTAGAAAATTGAGGGGGAAAATACGTTTTTAAAATCCAAGAGCCAAAATCCAATTTTGACCCTGGAGGTCGGTAATAGGTAATTAGGTACTTTAAAAAATGAACAAAATTACTGGTTATGACTTTCTTGCCTAACTTGCAAATTGAAGGGGCTTTAAATGATTTTTAATTTCAAAAAATCGCGATGAGAAAAAATGAATGCAAAAATGAATAATAGGCACGTTAAAAATAAACAAATTTTATTATGATCATTTTTTCCCCTACTCTAAAATGTAAAAAGTTTTTGAAGCTCAAAAATTGTAAATAAAAAAGTCCGAGAACGAAATCAAACGTAACAACAAAAAAATATCCACACAAAAATTTTTCAACGAAATCAATTCTGAAAAACTCGAATAGAAATTCATAAAGCAGAAAAAAATACTTACTCGCATCTAATGTTTAAAATGCATCAAAAGCATAAATGTTATGTAAAACAGTTCTAACGCGGTTGCTACACAACTATTGTTATCGTAATCTACCGAATCCGGCATTTTGACTGTTTTTTACATAAGTATAAAAAATAGACTACGATGTCGAGATAGGTACCGAAAGATACTGGGCTAAACTCCAGCATCAGGTGATAACCCGATACATATTTTTCCCCACTACCTGTTGGCAAAATTTATCAACCCCATTTCCACAGGTGGGTTTTTAAAAGTTGATAAATCGCATGACTTTATTTCAAAAATCATGGCCGTTTAAAATACTCGTATTACTTTATAACTAGAGTTCGTACATTTTAATTTAAACAATACAATGAATGATTAAAATTATTTAAAACAGAACAGTGCCTATTTATACCTAGGTGTTTACATATAACAATAAAAAGTTGATTAAGTTTTAAAAAATTTTATTAACAATTATTTACGTACTTAATAGAACATAAATAGCTGAATATATTACTATGTATTTTGTGTTTTCACTTAAACTATGTATTCTACAGTATTATTTCATTTTGCTAAATTCTTCGCCAAAATGGTTATTTGATTACGAGTCGAATAATGCAGATGCACTCGCTAAAACAACATTTATGATCATTAGAATCAATCATTCGTCAGAAATGAACCAAAGTAAATTCAAATAGGTACAGGAACATTACTTGAAAATACATAATATTGCCAATTGAATCAATCTTGTAATTGAATTAATACTAAATTCTTCAAAATGGCCTAACCAGATCTAATCAGGCCTAAAAAAAACCCCTATGGAAGACCTATTTGAAGCTGACTCAAGTCTGAATCTGTATACTTGAATATGAACAGACCTGCTCAAATAGATCCGATCAGGCCAGCTAACATTGGGAAAATTAAATTTAAAAAATAATAATCATCTACTCTGCTTACTTATGAGATTGAAATCCCTGTAATGGGCCACTCGCTCTAAAAAGTCATCAATTCCTATTCCATTGATTGCAGCTAAATCATTTTGGGCTGCTTGAATATTGTCATCTTGCTGCCTCCATTTTCTTGGCTTCGAGGAATTTATGTTATTATTATTTTTGGCAGCTCTGTATTTTCCTGCCGAATCGTGTTCGTTGGTTTTAATTGCATCTGAAACAAAAGAAATCAGAATCCAGCAGTTAACTGATGCGCATGGACTGTTAAATCCCAGGAAATAGTCAACGAGCATCGCCTTAGGGCAATTGTGTACCAAAAATTCAGTAGTAATCCCATCTGGCTTTAGATAGAGTGCCTGAGCGGATAATAGTATGGGTCTACAACCCTCTCCACTCCAGGAACCTACGTAAAAAACATTTAAAAAAATGAAAATAACAAAATAAATAAATATTAATCAAAAAATAATAATACTTAATACAAAAATTTAATAAATATATTTTTTTACCTATCAATCCTGTTGGAAACAGAACGTGCAACTGATTATTGCCATAGCTATTTGCATGTCCCTTGATATGCAAAAAACGAACTGATGTAAATTTTGATACTAGACTAACTAAGGATTTGAGTGAAAATATCCTTATTAGCCACTGGTTTTTTATTATTTTTCAACCAACTGTTTTTAGTCCATTTGGGTATCTCAACATTGATACAGGATATAGCATAATTCGAGTCTGATAAAATTTGCACTTGGTTAAGCTGGAAACGATGAGCTTGATTTAGAGCTTCTAAAATTGCAAGTAATTCAACACGATTATATTACCAGTACACTGGGAAAACCATTAGATGAAAATATGCGTTTTTTCTGTGATGTGTCCGCTCAGAACACTTCCACATTCATCACAACACACCAAATGCTTGCACGGATACACCAAAACACACCTAGGTGCATCCATGCAGATTAGGTAATGGTTAATAGTGAAGAGTCCAGGGAAAGAACCAGGTAAGTCATTTTTTCAAACTTTTGAGTTACGGCGTTTTGAAGTATCAGAATGCTCCAATTTTGTAGGAAATTTGAATTTCATCAAGGTGATGACTGGAAATACATCACACAACATCCCACAAACACAACTTGAGGCATTGTTGAAAAAAAATGAAGAGATGGGCCAGTCACGACTTGAAAAGTCACTCTTTTCGTGAAAAAATCAAGCAAAAAATCGAAAAATCAGTGTTTTGCAACTACTTGAATTTGATAAAAATCGATTATTATGATGACATAATGAAAAATTTTTGTATTCTAAATAGTTAACGATGTTGACATTTTCTTCTTATCGCCTCACATTTGGTCTCGGCTCATTTTTCTCCTCCCCTCTTTTTTTTAAAGGCCATTTTAACCATGAAAAATCGATTTTTTCCAAAATCTAAATGGACTACATTTTTCTACTCCTCAGTGTGAATTTAATTCAACCCTAAACTCATTTTTGAAAAAAAGTGACTTACCTGGTTCTTTCCCTGGACTCTTCAGTTGAAGTAGGTGGGGGCTGACACTTGGACTGTCCGCAAAGCTTGGGCTTCAGCAAGCTGAAAGGCTTCCATTTCTGGATCCTGTCCAAATTCATAGACAATCTCTGGTGTTCGAAGTCACTGTCAAGTTCGTCATTTTCTTTCCACATTCATCACAATACACTAAATTCTTGCATGGATACACCAGAACACACTTGGGTGCATCCATTCAGATTAGGCAACAATGGTTGATAGTTGTAGTAGGAGGAAGCTGAGATGGCACAGTCTCGAACACTTCAACTGTCCGTAAAGCTTGGGCTTCAGCAAGCTGAAAGGCTTCCATTTCTGGATTCTATCCAAATTCTTAGACAATCGCTGGTGTTCGAAGTCACTGTCAAATTTGTCATTTTCTTATACATACATCACTTTCATAATCCACTATCACTTCATCGTGCAACAGGTCTGTAATTGAGAAAATGAAAGTGAAGAAGTAATAAAACTGGAAGAAATACACAAAAAAAATACAAATGAAAAATATTCTTAAAAAATATAAAAATTATACGTATAAAATTCACCAATCGCGTAATTACGAATTCGAAGTCTAAACGAGTTTTAATTTTTCATCAGAAATTACAGTTCGATCATAGTAAGATCGCAAACCAAATTTAAAATATGCAATTTAA
Organism: Planococcus citri; assembly: GCF_950023065.1. NCBI lineage: Eukaryota > Metazoa > Arthropoda > Insecta > Hemiptera > Pseudococcidae > Planococcus > Planococcus citri. The sequence goes on from NC_088680.1 coordinate 36,149,168, forward strand.
GGTATAAAGAAATATTACATAATTATGCACTACATTATTAAAAGCGAAAAGATGATGCTAACAGTTGGACAGATTGAACATTATTGAAACAATAATTGACAACTTTACCACCTATTTCTTATGTCATACATATTGGAAATAAGGTGTACCGTAAGTCTATGCTCGTAAAGTTGTCAGCAATCTTAGATATAATTGAAAGAAAAGGGTTACTTAATCTATGCACAAACTTTCTGGTTTCTTATGAAGGCGCCAGTCAAGTCGTAAATAGTCTGAAATGTTGAATCATAATATAAAAAATATTTATCGTAATTGAAATAATAAAGTACATGAAGTGAATGCATGACAAAGTGCAAGTACATACATATATGATAGGCGAAAATATGCATATCAGGTGAGGAGGTGGTATGCATAACAAACCTAAATAAAATTCATCAATTATTAGTTTTCCCCTTGAAAAAAAAAAAAATTACTTACTTTATCGGAAGAAACTCCCTTGAACAACTGTTAGTCATCGCAGCCCCTATGATTATGATAAATAAATACATAATATCCAAGATACTACCGTGGTAAAAAGTAATGAAACTCGCGCTCAAATTTTCATGAATATTGAATACGAGCTGGGAATTTTTTTCCGATTTTTCGAGTATTTTTCGGGTATTTTTTGGGTATTTACGTATTTTTCTTGCAGCTGTATAGTATAGATAATTTTTTTGAAAACTCAGACCGGGAAATGGTTTTTACCATCGTGTTCATCATATCAAAACACGTAAGGTACCCCCGGATAAGATAGGCAAAATGCCCTTAACCTAAGATTTCGATAAAACTCACAGGGTATGTTTAGTACCCCCAAAAAATAATTTTGAGCCCATAGCCCGCTCTCCACCCCATCCCCCTCAGCAAGGGGGGCCAAAAAACGCGTTTTCAGGGGAAAATTCTGTATCAGCGCGTAATTAATAAATTGATTCTGTAAAGAAATATAGTTAGAGGATACATGGGCGTACCTCCCTGAATTTTTTCAGAATTTTTCATCGCATGGGGGGAGAAGGGGTGACAAAAGAAATAAGAAAATTTAAGCATAAACTGCAACGCATCATGCATTAGAGTCTAATACGTAAGAATCGATGTATTCGGATCGAATTCCAGCAAGATTTTGGTCTGAGACAAGAAAACTTTAAATCGACATTACTCCGGAACGAAAAAAATACCAAACGATTTTTTCGTCAAATATGTATCTTCAGGTCTACTTTCTATAGAAGTCATCACCCGGCCATTTAGAGTGGTAGGTCAAGCTCAAAAGCTCAAAAAACTCAAAAAACCACTTTTGCATTTTTTCACAAAAATATGGACAAATGGCGGAAATTGAAAAGAACCAAGTTGTTCAGCGTTTTTATTTTTGTTTGATCTGAAAATTTTTCGGAAAAATTCAAGAATCGCGTTCATTTGAAAAAGCAAGCACACATATCTTTAAATTGAAAAAAAAAACAATTATTCCAAGATGAAAGGAAACAAAAATAATATAAGATGAAAAATTACCTTGAAGAATTCTTGAAAAACACTTACGGGAAATAAAATCTTGACCGTTGTCTTCCAATGAGAAAAATTCTAAAAGATTCACGTCACTATTCAAAAATTTCGAAAACACGAAATTATTCAATAAAAACTTCACGATAATTCTTTGATAAAAAATTCACGTTTTTGATTTAAAAAATGCAAGTTTTCGACAAAAAGTTCACGTTTTTGATAAAAAATTTCAAAAAAAATTTACGAATGCAAATTATGAAAAAAAAATAGAATCAAAAGTTCACGAAAGTTTTTGCGGTCAATTTAAAATCACTTTACGAAAGTTTTTTGAAAGCTTTTTTGTTCGGGCGCCAATTTGTGATGTAGTTATCGAATAATTTAATTGATTAAATGAAACCAAACTATTTCAATATTTACAAATTTATTGCACGAATTTATACACGAAACGAAAGCTTAACTTGTAGTTACGTCTTACAAGACATGAATCCAAATAATCCAAACCCTAGACTCACATGAGTATTTGTAGGAAAAATCATAAGTTAAAGGGTGTAGGTAGGGTTGTTTGGTTTAAAGAATTATGTATTTTGACTTAAATTACTCCCATTGCGTAATTGCAGTTATTACACATTACGAACGGTTTGTTGCACATTAGTTTAAAGGCGATCGGAAGGGGGGGTGAGGGGTGTACCAATGTTTGACACGCGTCATATTCTTTCTGGCTGTGTGGCGTCTGTTGATATTTTTACAGATTTACGTATTTTTCTTACGTGTCATCACAATTTTGTGAGGGAGGTATGCTGGTCCCCCATTTTCTTGCGAAAGCCAATTTTCTACAAATCGAATACTATACGACATATTTTACAGAAATTTTACAAGAGTCGTTTTTTGGTAGAGAATGAAAAAATATGGCCATTGTGCAAAAATCTTGAAATTTCACGCAGTAGAACCCGAGATTTTAAAAATATGAAAAAAGTGAAAATTTTTTTGTTTTCTCATTTTTTTTTTAGATTTCTTAGGTTCTACTGCATAAAATTTCAAGATTTTTGCACAGTTGGTCATATTCCTTCATTCTCTACAAAAAAGGATTCTTGTAAAATTTCTGTAAAGGTCTATTAGGGCTATGTAGTTTTCGACTCCAAAGAAAATTCACTTTCGTAAGAAATTGGTGGACCAGCATTACCCCCCCCCCCCACCCTATTAGCACAGGAAAAAAACACTTGAAAGTTTACATCACTAGCACAGACTCACAGAGCACAATAAATAGCACATTAATACATACAAATATAATATACAAAAATTCACAAATTTCAAATTTAAAAACATGAAAAAAATATTAATGAGACTGAAAATATTTACTCGGATTTTTCCAAAAGGATTATTTCGGTGAGTTCGTCCACTTGGTATTGTGTTTTATTTGCAAACTTAACGCCTTTAGCGTTGCGTATCGCTACATTACTGCGTATTGTGATTGTTGGTGTCTCTATGTTTCACTGGACAAGTTTCAAATCTCCTGAAATGAATCACACATCTCTCACTGGACACTTTCTCTATCATTTCTCGAATTATTTACCATACGAAAAAATATTACAGCAGGATAATTTTTGTTATCGAATGCGTGAGCGTCAATATTAAATTTCAAATCCGCCGAATTTAGAAGATAAAAATAAAACAATTAAAGACTTGGAATGGCGAACACCGCCCCTCAGACTTGAAAATTGTAGGTTTTTTTGTAAGTTTTATACAATTGTCCTATAATTTGGCTTTTTGCCAGGAATGGACTTTTTTCAAGAAATTGCAAAAATTCTCACTTTGTTTCCACCAAGTTCTGAGTTTTTTTGGTGATTTTTTTCTCTGCGTGAATATGTTTTGCTCATGTTTTTTTCACTTTTTTGGGCTACATTTTCAACACAGAGAAAAATGTATCACACTTTTTTGTTATAAATAATGAGATTTTGGATGAACTCTGAAAATTTAACAATTCTTTCTATAAATTATAGTAATTTTTGCAATTCACTTTGAAAGAAATTATTTACTATAGAAAAAATCAAAAATTGCTATAATTCATAGTAAAAATCATCAAATTTTCAGAATCTATCCAAAATCTCACGATTTATAGTACAAATTCGAATTAAAATGTCTCAGTGAAGTTTCTTGTTGATTACTTAAGTTATTTTATTTATTTAAAAAAAAATGAGTACAAGCCTTGCTATAAGAGAGCTCTTTTAGATTCAACCGTACAATTGAAAGTGGTATGTAGTTTAGTAGGAAATATTTCGCTCTTTTTGCCCCTTGAGGAGGAGACCTTTTCATACATTCGACAACGTTGTTGATTAATACTCGAACTTCAAACTTTAGATTACTGTTTTCCACCTGTAGGTGTAAGTCAAATGGCGTGAAATTATGACAGAAGTTTTTTTTGATAGTTTCAGATTATTGACATGATGATCTCGAGTGGCATTCCTGGGTCGACTGAAGGGGATTTCGAATCGCACGAAGACAGATTCGCGTGCATTGTCGCATTGCCTAGTTTACAAAAAATCGCATCTTGCCAGGCGGCTCTCTCGGTATGGTACAGTTACGTTTCGGGTATCAGAGCTAGCGATGATTTCAAATCCCAATCTTACGATTCGTACGACACTTCGCCGGTTCCATTAGGTCTCGGAGACGGGTATCAAGACGCGTGCTATCCCATGATCGAATCTCTAAATACGCCTCGACGTATTGAAATTTTACTTAAAGAGTCTTTCGACGAAGTTCTGAAAGAAATACGTAAATGGATTAATCACTTGAATAGTATATTTGACATTAGATTTCTACATTTTAGTCAGCAGTGTATTCGTAGTTTCGATCCGAAGTACTTTCATTGGTTCCCCAATGGTAAAATAAATTACAAGACGACAGCTGCGAATATGGTTCGAGGAAATTCCGGTTTGAACGCCATGGCCAAGTTCATCTTCATGAGTAAATATTGTTTGGAAGACGAGATGAAAAAATTCTCTCTGTTGTGGCTTCCTCGCGAATACATTTCATCGGTGAATTTCAACGGCGAATATTTAATATATTATTGGATCTGTTATTTGAAACACGAACTGCATAATATACCGTCGACGGATTTCGATTGCGTGGATGCTGCGATGGCTGCGAAATGCGATAGTAGCACTTGGATCGCTTTCGAGTATTTTTGGGATCGGTTAAGCGTTTCAGATCAGATATCTGTGGCTAAAGTTTGGCTTCATCATCTTCGTATTGAAACGTGTTTATCTCAAGATCGCTTACTCAACAAAATGTCGCTATTTCAGCAACGTGTTCTGTTATCCGAGATTCCTAAGGAAATCATATTCAATTTTTTTGTCAATTTAGAATCACCGGAGGCCGCATTTTGGGCTTGGACTCATTCTAAAGATATAATGTCTGTCGAACAGTTCAACGATCTCATGGATATTCTCAAGTTGCACCGTAAAACGCACCGTGAAGAAACGGAACGCTTCTGTCTTCTTATATGGGACACGGTTCCCGATCATCTGAAAAATGAAGTCGTCCGATGCATAGAAGAACGAATCGAAGTATTGTTTTCTGTCGTCAAGCCTTCAGCTACCGATTTCGCCTTACTTTGCAAATACGCTCCGCTCAAAAGTTCCCAATTTTGGCGACACTTGATTCTAAACAACGTGTCGCATTTTGCCAACTACACCGAAGATCCTTGTGCCATGATCGATTTCGTAGAATCATGCTTGGTTGATCCCGATGACCTAGCTGAGTTCAAAAGATCGCTAACTCAGAGCGACAAGATGATGTTCGGTTGTCTCAGGCTGATCAGCGGCGGAAATTTAGAATACATCGATCTCAAGTTGAAATTTTGCTATTCGGATGAAAAAGCTGTTCGCGAATACAAAGAAAATGTGTTAACAGAGACCAGAGTATTCGAAAAAGGAGTTTATTTCACCGATCTTCGAAAATGGGCCGAATTGAGCGAATTCATCGACGACATGTACGCAGATGATCCGTCTACAGGGTTGCATAAAAAGAAGCATTTTATCTCATTGTACGCGGGTGTTTGGCCTCATAAAAATGATCGAGTCGACAGTTCGAAGATCGACGATATGATCAAAATTGTCGAAATGGTGTTCGCCAAAGAGGAATTGCCGGCGATAAAAAAGGTTTTTGTGAGATCTTTTTTGAAACTACGTGCGAACCGAAGTACCTACTGGCGTGATAAATTCACAGATAACAAATTTTTCCTCAAGTTTGTTGTCGGCTGGTGTTTGGCTGGCGATCAGAAGGCCATCGACGAATTCAAAACTATCTTACCGGTTGAAATTATTTTCGATGAAATTATCTCGAAATTGGATCGAGAATACGTTAAATGTTTCTGGCTCAATTCGGTGTTACTCACCGATGTGGATTGTTTTCTCAAGTGGTATCTAAACAGTGACGAGATGGTGAGAAGATATAAAGCAGCTAGGATAACCCGATCTGATGGATTGAAAATTTTCGATTCTGTTGCCTTGAATAATGATAAGTCCAGTTTGATGGTTTTGTTAAAGTGGGCTTTTAATGGAGATGTATCGTTGGCAAAACGAAGTATTCAGTCGGGAAATCTGAAAAACGCGATGAGACGTTTGGGTATTTTTTAATAGCCTGTGGTTATTATTTTTACGCTCGGAATGTATATTATTTTTTATACTCTATTTTTACCTAAGAAATTGTGCAATCAGATGGAGAGAGTCTTTGGTTTTTATTTTTCCGAGTTCGCTTCGGAGTAACTTGATAGGTGGTTTTGTGTAGATCTCAAATCAGATTAATTGGAATTTTTTCGATGCTCGTTTACTTTGAATTTTTCAAAGCATGGCATTTTAAAAAATTAGTCTTGTTGGGATTCAATTTGAATGACTCAACTTTTCAATGAGCTCTTGAAGAGGTAAGATTCAAAACTGGGAGCGATGTTCTTCCTTGAAAGGTCACTTAGGTAGGTATATTTTGACGGCAGTAGCTAGGAAAGAAGTGGTGGAAGAAAATGTTTCCGTTTCGCTCTTATTTTTCAGTTAAAATTTAAGAAAGTTGGAATTTTATAGTGTGGTGAAGTACCAGACGATAAAAAAAAATCCCTCGCATGATTTAAAAACGTATTCGAGTAAATACAAAAACAACCATCTTATACTTCAGTCGTATTTTCGATTATACATGATAAACATCATCGTTTTTTTGTACGATTTGAGAAAATTTTGTATAAATCAGAAAGGTAATGATGTCCATTATCCACCCCCTTGACAAAGATCGATTCTTTATTAAATTCTTTATGATTGTATGAAATTAAATTTTCTAGATCTAGATACTCGTCTTCATTTTTAATCGAATTATTGAGAGCTTAGGACTCTTATTTCAATGTGTTTTCTTTAAATATAAAATTTGATCCAACATTTCTTTGAAAAATAATCCATCGCAGAAGAGAACACTGTAATTTTTAAGACATCCTAAATTTTGCCCCTCATTGTGAAAATGCCTTATGAGGAATCGTATGTTGAATGCTTGACACCAATTTTATTCTATGTACTTGATGGGCGAAAAATCAATAGCACTGCTTGGCACTGAAAGACGTACTATGATATGATAGGATCTCAAAAAATGTCCGTTTTGTGAAACTGGCTCAATTTTTACTTTACGTATTTGTGTTCATTTTTGAATGAAAATAAAATCCAAGATTACACCATTAAGTTATCTATTATGGGAATATTTTTTTGCTATTTATATTTCTTATAGAAAGAGACTTATTTTATATTAAGCATGTACTTATTTAATTTTTTTTGTTGGAGCAAATAAACCATAATATTTTGTCTGTTCAAAAATTTATCATCGTTTGAATTGGTTAGATCCAAAGAGACTCAAATTCAAAAATCGCTCTTTGCTTCGAGCCAAAATAAGTTGCAGGTAACATGAACAATTTTAAAAAATGAAAATAAATGAATACTTACAACAAACAAGAAAAACGATTTTTATTCACCATTTTTACACATGTCAGTCTTTTTATTCTTTTTGAGGCATTTTTGGTCGAGAATATGTCAAAAATCTATGAAAAAACAAAGTAGCCTATGTACTTACCCCATTCTACCAGCATGTGCAAAAATGTTAAAACCAAAAATGTTCTATGTATTTTTTCTTCAGTTGAAGAAAACGACTCACTAAAAAAGTAAAATATGAAATACTCGTAGATAGTAAAATCAAAGTTTTTTTCCGGCACTCTACTTGAAAGTACGCAAAAATGAATTTTTCAAATGTAGGGTTGAGCGGCATTAGAACATGATTTTTAAAAAAAGAATTTAGATATACATAATGAAAATCATGAAAAAATTTGAGTAACAAATTTGTACAAATTCCTATGCCACTTACGACACCAGTCCTACCGACTGCGCCAGAAATATGTCAAGCTCATTCAATTTTAAATGATTAATTATTAATTGGCAGTTTAAATATTTATTAGCAATATATTTATAAACACTTACTCAGATGTTAATATAAAATTGATGAACTAAAAATATAAAATAGGTATTGTGATGACACATGTAGGCAAAATATACGTAAAGTTAAAATCTGTTAAAAAAACGTAATATCGGCTGGCGCCACACAGCCTCACAGCCATAAAAATATGACGCGTGCCGAACATTGGTAAACCACTGACCACCCTTCCGAGTTGCTAATGTGCAACAAACGGTTCGTAATTGCAGTATTGCACATTACGAACCGTAAGCAATTTAAGTCAAAATGTCTAAGCAATTTAAGTCAAAATGTCTTTTAGCCAACCCTTTACATGATGATTTTTCCCTACAAATACTCTGGTGAGTCCAGGGTTTGGTATGATTCGGTTTTCTATCTTGTAGACGAAAGTCTTAAGTTTAGCTTCGGTTTAAGCTTATTGTTTCTGTATATACTTGTGTTAAATTCGTGAAATAAAGTGAAAGTATTAATTATTCAGTTTGTCGTCTATTTAATTGAAAAGGTCCATAAGACCCATTACAATTTGGCGCCCAACGAAAAAAGAGCTTTGAAAGCTTTCGCGAATCAATTGAATTTTCGTGATTTTAAATTAAAAATCGTTTTTCTCAAAACGTAATTGAATACTTGAATTTTTTCGGCAAATTATTTGAATTTTCGTGATTTTTAGTAAAGTTTCAATTGAATTTTTCTTCTCATATCTACCGAATTTGAATTCGTGAATTTTTTTTCCTGTCATAAACGTAATTGAATACTGGAATTTTTTTTTAAATCAAAGTTGTGAATTTTTTATCGGAGATTTTTTTGGTGAATCTCAACGAATTTTTACGAATTTTAACGAATTTTTGTGAAGTTTCTTGTGTCCGAATCTGTAAAATCAAAAAACGTGAATTTTTTAAATCAAATTTCAACAAATTTTCGCGAATTCCAACAAATTTTTGTGAAGTTGTTTGTGTCCGAATCTGTAAAATTAAAAAACGTGAATTTTTTCATCGGAGATTTTTTTGTGAATTTCAACAAATTTTCCCGAATTTCAACAAATTTTCCCGAATTTCAACGAATTTTCCTGAAGTTTTTCGTGTCCGAATCTGTGAAGAAGTTCTTCTTGAAGGTCAACAGACGATTACTTCCTGGAAAGTGGTTTTCAAGTCAATTTTTCAATTCAATTTTCAAGGTAATTTCTCATCCTATATTATATTTTCATTTTATCTTCTCAGAATAATTGCTTTTTTTTTTGTGCTTTTTTGTGCTTTTTTTTTCCAATTTAAAAATATGTGTGCTTATTTCATATAATGAACGCTATTATTAAGTTTTTTAGAAATCTTTTTTTAAAATCAAACAAAAACAAAAACGCTCCTTCAAAATTAATTTTTGAAAATTCAGATACTGAACTGTACTTTTACGAATACAAGAGAAATCATAACACAAAACCGAACAAAATACCAAAAAAGACAACTAAAACTATTGACGTTGAATTACAGATAACAAAAAGACAAACTTTACCAAAAACTGAAAATTCTGACGACATTTATTGGTATCAGCCAAATTTGCAATTCAGATTTGATGAAACAGATCTAAATTGAATTTTTTCTGTTTCTCTCCTTTATTTTTCATGAGTGGTGGCAATTCCACAATTTTCAACCCCGAATCAGAAAAATCACCAAATAGTGCTCCATCCTCTGAAGAAAACGTATTAAATACTTCCGAATCCGACTCTGACAAATCAAAATTTGAATCCCCTGATTCGAAAGAAAATTCCCCAACCCAAGAACAAAACCAAGAAAAATCTACTCCAACTAGTCCATTATCAGTTCCCCAATCCATCAGTTGGATCTATTGTCTATCAGTAGCAGAAGCAGAATATTTGATAAAAAAATTAAATTTGACTTTTCCAAAAAAATTGACTCTAGATTCTTTTCGAAATTGTATTAAAACATTTATTAGTGAATCTGAAAAAAACAATAAGACAGCTAGGTATATTCACGCTAGTCTTGTAAAAAGACAAAACAGTTGTTATACTAGTAAAAGAGTTCAAACGGAAAATATGACAACACAAAAAGAAAAAATTTATGATCCTGAAAAATTTTCTGGTCTCAATAATGACCTATATAAATTTATTGATAGCTTCGAATTATGCTCTAAAGCAAATAATTGGAGCGACGAGCATCAAGCTAAAGTACTTCCAATGTACCTTTCGGAATTGGCATTGGAAGTCTTTAGAAATATTCCCAATCAAAAAACAAAATATTCTGAATTAAAAACACAATTTTTAGAGGCTTTCAATGAAAAAGCTCAGAAAGAAGCTAATGAAAATATCCTAATGACCAGATTCCAAAATGATGATGAAAAATTACTACAATATTTTACTGACATTTTGAATCTCTGTAATAGTGTCAACCCTATTATGGAAGAATCAGTAAAATGTAAACACATTTTAAAAGGTTTAAAAAATGACATTCATAAAGCAATTTCTCTTTTGGATAACTCAACTGTCGAAAAAATTAGGGCAAACTTACAAAAGTACGAATGCACGGAAAATCTTTTAAATTATAGGAAAAATCAGGATAAGGAATCAAGGCTTAAAAAAGTAGAAAATGAGCTATTTTTGCTCAAAAATTCGAATGTCGACAGTTTATGTGATTCAATAAATAACCTCGATATAAAACATGAAAATAATTATGCTACGATAGCCAAGTTTACTCCTCAACAGAATCCAACCCCCCCAAATAGGTTCCCCTTTCGCCCAGTACCCTTTTATCCTCAACGTTTTCGACCTCAACCATTTCGTCCCTTCTTTTTTGGACCACAACCTTTTCAACGTCAACCTTATCGTCCCCCACCACCTCCTCCTCGCCCATTTATGTTTCCACCTCCCCCATTTCCTCGCATCAATTTTCAAAGAAGTCAAATTGGATTTCATCCATTTAGACAAATATCTCCTGGTCCAAATCAACCTTTTCGTTTTGGGTCATATGGACCTAGACCTTATCAAAACCCAAATCAATCATATCAATTAAATCAACCACAATCAAGACCACAACGAAGAGATTTTTGTAGCCTATGCAAAAAAGTAGGCCATATCCGAGAAAAATGCAGATTAAATGACAAAAAAAAACGCCAATAATGTTTGGTAAAGATACCTTTTTTTTTTCTCTCACTCTTTCTTCGGACTTGCTTGATATCAACTCAAACGTTTGAACGGTGCCTCTGAAAATTACAAAAACAAATACCTCAATAAAAATAAAACAAAACAAAAAAATTGTGATTGAAAAAATAAATAAATCAAATAAACAAATAAAAGAACCTTTTTTGGAAAAAACAAATGACAAAAAAAAAACCATAAAAACTTCGAAAACAAAATTCTAAATTTAAAAAAAAAAAGGAAAATAAATACCAATGGTGACGTTTCCAGTGATCTTGTAGGTAACCATAAGTAACATTCATCATAGGATGGCCCAAATCTAATGATATTTCTTTTGAGATCCACATAGTTTTGATAAGTAAAGGGAAATAATATCTTAAACTGCGGATGGACCTGAATTACATTAATATTCACCATACCTCCTTCGAACCGAACTTTTATTGTTTCCATTAAGTCCTTCTGAAAATACAAAAAAAAAACGTTACAAAAAAGTGTCAAAAATATGATTTTTTTTTTTTAGACAAAAAAATGATGAAATTTTTTTTTTCCCAACTTACATGAATAGACCAAAAGTGGCTATTATAAAACCAGCACCGTGTAGACATACATGGGCTGTTAAAGCCTAATTCGTAATCAACACACATGGCCCTAGGGTCATTATGTGTTAAGAATCCCTTCGTAACACCATCAGCTTTCAAGTATGAATGTCGTAGTGGAAATCTGAATTGATCAACAGTTCTATTTGACCTAGGAACCTGAAAATTTTGAAATAAAAATTAATAAATAAAGCTAATCAAAACACAAAAAAATACGTAAATTTTGATTTTTTGCCAAACTTTAAGGAAATAATTTGAATTTTGAACTTGAAATTTTCAACAAAAAAAAAAGTTTAAAAATAATAATAGGAAGTATTCTAATTCGAAAATTTGAATTACTTTTTGAAAATTCTATTAATTATTTGTACCTCAACAAAATGATGTCCAGTTGCCTGTGGTTCAGCAATCTGAGGCTCTGGTACTAAATTTATGCTAGATGGTCCCGCCTGGGGCTCCATCTGCGGCTCCATCTGGGGCTCCACGGTGGAATTTTTTGGCATTTCCAATTCGAGGATCATAGCATTTAAACTTGTCTACAAACAAAACCAAAAAAAAAAAGTAAAGGTATCAAAACTCAAAAATCAAAAAAAAAATGTGAATTATTCTTTAAACATTTTTTTTTTAAATCAACAAAAAACATACCTCATTTGGTTGTTCAGCATTTGTCATCTCCTGGATGAAGTCTACAGGCTGAAATTCCTCACTTTCAAAATCTATTTCATTCAAACCTAAAAATTGAGAAATTCCATAATTATTTATTTAACACGAAAACCCTTAAAATTATAATCAAAATTTATTCCCCCCTACAATTTTTTGAAAAAAAATACACCAATTTAATGATAAAAATAGAATCAAAAATTCACTTACCAGCAAGAAAGTCATTGTTCTGAGAATCCATTGTAACTCAAATTAATTAAAAAGGAATAAAATAAGAAAATAAAATAAAAAAATATATCAACTTTTCACAAAAATTTTACACACAAAACTGATAAAAATCAAGATTTTTTTTTCTGGTTCACAATACACCTTTGAACACCTCAAACAAGCAAGCATAAGAAGTACGTACTGGACATTGACAAACCTCCAGATATGGAAACAAATCTTATCTTTTAGCAAAATTCCATATTTTTTCTACCTTCTCCAGTTATCCAGTTACTTTGTTTTGGAAAAACCTCACGCACCAATAATACATACAAGGTGTAGGCAAATACTTCGTTATCTTTCTCTGGCATAGCATGGAAACACAACATCTTGGTAAAATTACTTATACATGGTAGAACAAATTAATTAATTCAATTTTTTTTCAGATGGTACAAATTTTTGAAATCTCAAATATTGCAAAAAAAAGTGTGACAGCATTCGTTGACATTTTTATACATGACAGAAACACATTTCCAATTGTATATTGCGGAAGTAGATTCCGCTGGGATGAGTCGAAAGTAACCATAGCGCCTATTGGCCCAATTCGGATTTCAGTGAATGATCCGATCGAAACCGTCATCAAATTAATTAAAAAGATGCTGTCAATTCTAGACTACAATGTATACGTTTATTACGATGAATTGCCATACGCTTTAAATATGTATGACATAATAATTTCTAGAACAGAGATCAACATAAACGATTTGAGAGCTGATTAATTTTTTTTTGATATCTCCAAATTTTTTTTTTCAAGTCTTTGAAATATTAATTTTTTTTCAATTTTTTGTATGTAAGTATTTTTAACCCCCCCCCCACATATGACTTAATGATATTTTGAAAATCTCCCCCCTCAGGATGCTGACCTTTTTGTAAATACCCCCCCCCACATTTTTGTTCTTTCCAATTATTTTTATTTTCTTTCCAAACTTTTGTTTTTGAATTTTTTTTGCTGCTTAAAAACTTTTTAATATTCTTTACTTAACATTTTTTTTTCTGTCTTTTCTTTCAATTTCCAGAATGTTGACATTTTTGGTATTCTACTCTCTTTTCAAAATTTCTTCTACTGAAAACCTATTCACTGAAATTATTCCTGGATCCTTTATATCTGAAATTGAAAATATAGTTGTCTATGAAAAATCCATTCCCTATAAATTTATCTTAAATTATACTTTTCCGAATAGTAATCCTACTAATTCTTCCTATGAATATCCTCCCAATACCAATTGTGAAATGAAAGATGAATGCACCTATACTCATGATTTCTACAAAGCACTGACAAGATTGGACTCCTTCATTGATAATCAACTTCAACAAACTCGTTTTGATGCAAAAATATTAAATGAACATTCAAGAAGAAAAAGATCATTTCTACTAGGAAAACTTTATGGTAATTTCCTAGAATTTTGTTGTGATGTAGTCACTAAAGATGATCTCTACCCATTATTTGTCAACCAGCAAGAATTAACAGCCAATTATAAAAATTTAAAAGAAGCCTTAATTGAAACACATGCAGATATTTTCAATATTTCCACAGAACTTAAATCATTCTCTAAACTAATTCATGCAAATATTGAAATGATAACTCAAACAATAGACACACTCTCTACCACTTTGGAAAAATTTGCAGACCTTTTTGCAGCAGATAGATCCACATATCCAGTACTAATATCAATTCTAGAGAAAACATTCTATAATTCATTTTTCTCATCCATTATTGAACATTGTAAAGAGCACAAGCTTCCATCTTCAATTATCTCTCCAGAAAGCTTGAAATATTACATTGAAGTTTTGAAAACCAATATTGAAAAATTTAATTACACCATAGCCATACCTACTTCAGAAATTTTGGAATACTATACCAGAAGTATCACACATTGTCAAATTTCAGAACAGCAGATTTTATTAGAAATTCGAGTGCCTTTGAAAAAAATTAATTCAGACTGGAAATTATTCAAATATACTCCAATCTACTTCAGAAATAAAGAAGAGCTCTGTATTCTGAACACTGAGCAAATGCTAATTGCTTTTGATTCTGGAAAACAAATTATCAGAGAAATTACAGGAACAGCATTAAAAAAATGTGATCTTTCAAGACAGTTATGTTTTTTGGACTATTTTGATTCCACCTATGAATCACCAGAATGTGCAAAATCATTAATCCTTGGAAAACAACTTCAAGAATTAAATACAGTGTGCAATTTTAAATGCGAGCACATGCATTCAAAAACAATAATTAGAAAAATTCAAGAAAATATTTACATCATTTCCAATCCTCAAAAATTTCTTTTCCTTCACAACTCTTCAAAATCAGATACTATTCCTTTAGAGATAAATTATAATCAATCTGGTGCAATAAAAATTCAACTCCCTTGTGATTTTGAATTACTTTTAAAAACTGATGAGGAAACCCAAATTCTGATCCCACAAGGATTTCCTTGCATAAAAACTTCTGAAAATACCTTACATCTAAACAGACTACTTCCCTTGCAATGGACTAAATTAGATAATAGCAAAATAGATTTTCACCCCTTTAGTCCCTTAAAATTTAAAAATATTACAAAAATTTTTAATGAAAATTGGAAGGAACAAACCCCCTCTTTTAATATTAAAGAAAACCCCCAAATATTTGAAAACAAATTAAGAGATATAATTTTAAATGATATTCAGACTCCCTTGTATGGAGGACATACTATTAGCAGTATTATTTTTACAATATGGTTAATTGTTTTAAGTGTATTAATTTTAAAAAAATATTGTTAAAATAATTTTACTTATCTTTTTAGAAAAAATTTTATGTATAAATAACAAAAAAAAGAGAAAAAAATGCATAAAACAAAAAAAAAATGAAAAAAAAAAGAAAGAAAAAAAAAAAGAGAAAAAAAAAAAAAAAAAAAGATGTGTATTTTTTTAAATACTCATTTTTTTTCAAAAATCTCTACTCATAATACCTCATATTTACATTCCATTGATATTTTTTTTAGATTTTTTGTAATTAGATTTTTTATATTTAGATTTTTTATGTTTAGATTTCTTATAATTCGATTTATTATAATTTGATTTTTTATAATACCATTTTTCATAATACCATTTTTTATAATAACATTTTCTATGTATAATTATATTTTTATACTAACCAACAAAAAAAAAAAATTTTTGTTTTTGAGATGTATACCTCTAGTACTTGTATATTATAAATTTAGAGAAAAAACAAAAAGCAAACAGACTCTGGACTCATAATCAAGTATCTTGTCCCATTTTTAATTTTTTTTTGGGAAAATATATTTATTTATTAATATTTTTTTTTTGGGTAAAAGACAAAATTGAAAAAATGATAATAAACCGAATGGAAACTTTCTAAAATTGAAAATTACCCCCCCCCCTTGTCCCCTTTCACAATCTATTCCATAGTCAAATTTTTTTTTCAAGTGTGGCAAATTTTGGGAAATTAAATTTCTTTTTGAATTTTGGGAAAAGTGTGGTCACTTTTTTGGGAGAAAGGAAATATTGTGATGACACATGTAGGCAAAATATACGTAAAGTTAAAATCTGTTAAAAAAACGTAATATCGGCTGGCGCCACACAGCCTCACAGCCATAAAAATATGACGCGTGCCGAACATTGGTAAACCACTGACCACCCTTCCGAGTTGCTAATGTGCAACAAACGGTTCGTAATTGCAGTATTGCACATTACGAACCGTAAGCAATTTAAGTCAAAATGTCTAAGCAATTTAAGTCAAAATGTCTTTTAGCCAACCCTTTACATGATGATTTTTCCCTACAAATACTCTGGTGAGTCCAGGGTTTGGTATGATTCGGTTTTCTATCTTGTAGACGAAAGTCTTAAGTTTAGCTTCGGTTTAAGCTTATTGTTTCTGTATATACTTGTGTTAAATTCGTGAAATAAAGTGAAAGTATTAATTATTCAGTTTGTCGTCTATTTAATTGAAAAGGTCCATAAGACCCATTACAGTATATATAAATAATTACAAATTATTGAATGAATTGAAAACACCAATTAGTTAATAGAACAAAAATGATTACAAAAATATGACTTAGAAAATTTGAATTAGTAAAAAGCAACTTGGAAAACTTGAATTATTAAAAGCAACTCGGAGATGTTAGTAGTTTGAAGAATATAGTAAGACTCATCTCAGCATAGGCTTTCCAGCTATCCTCAACCCTTGACTGGAAGGCCTACGTGACTGTATGTACCCATTTTAATTGAAAGGAAATATATGGAATCATAAAATTATTAATCTATAAATTTACTATTTCTTGAATGATCACTCTTAAAGCAGCTTAGGCTTAACCAATGGTTAAACATAAGATGCAGCAAGAGTGAACCTTCATAAAAGGAAAATTTTAGACTTCAACGAATCGCGCCAGCAATAGTACTGGCACAGTGCAGTCAATCGGCGCTGGTTGATTGTCTTATAGAGCATGCTCTTCTTCCTAGTATTCGCCGGGGAATCTCGCGATTGACCCGCTGCGACTTCGGGGTTCTTGCCAGGATCATCCACGTTTTCTTCAGTATCATCCTCTTCAGTGTCGCTATCCGGGTCATTAATTTACTTTAGTTGATGCTTCAAGTAGAGTCTTAATAACTCATCGTTCTTCACAATATCCAGTACTTGGTCGTTTCTGAAATGAGAAAAAAAATGGTCAATGACCACATTGGGAGTGTGAACAGGACAAGGGACTGACTTACCGCATGGGTAGGAAGAACTCCACGAGCTCCTTATCATTCAGTTTGATGTTCGTTGTGTGTAACTTGGCGCGTACCCGTATATTTCCATGTCCATCCATGGTTTTACGGCGCAAGCATCGATGTCTCTTTATGTCTGTGTAGCAAGTATACTTAAAAGCCTAAGGCATAGTGTATTGGCTTAAACACATTACAAGTAGACAACCAACAAACCAAAAAAAAAAAAAAAAAAAAAAGGTACCTCGACAATCTGGAGAAATCAAAAATGTATTCGAAAGACTGCAAGAAAACAAATAGGTATTAATAATAATAATGATCATTGTTAAGTTCCTTCGATTCAAATAAATAAAACTCAATAAAATTTAGATAAAATTTAATTATGCAATTTTATAAAAATCATAAATAATTAATGTAAAATTTAATTAGTGCAAAATAATACAAAAAATCAGAACATGCAAAATGAATTAAAATAAACTTACAATACTTGGGAGTTCATCATGGCAGAATTAAACACAGAGTTGAATATAGTAAAAATACAAATGATTAAATTCAAAGTTGAAAATTCACAATAAAATTGATAAAACGATAAAATGTTAATATACTTAATAAATAATAAAATGATAAAACCCGAGATAGAATTATTAAATTACAGGAAAACTGTTGAAAATTCATAAAGTTTTTATAAAATTCGAAAAAACGCACCAATTTCGAAGAAACTGAATAAAAATCCTTAAATTCGGATTGGAACTTTTAGGCAACAAAATTAACAATATTAAAATTCGCGAATTTCACGAGTTCAACAAGGCGGATTGACACTGAGACTGGCTGGCAAAATACTGGACGTTTTCTCGGAGATTTCAAAAGTATTTATAATAAAAAGGGTCGAAAAGTAGCAAAAAAATGTGGTGCCAGTCAGTCGAGGGGTGAATTGACAGTTTTGGCGATGGATCTTTGATAAATAATAAAGTACTTAATTTTACAAGATTATTACATTTGGTGGCCAGCTATATTCTAATGGAATAAGATAATAAATTTGAATAATAGCAGGTCAGCAAAGGTGTAATAAATTAGAAATATCTTTTAAAAGGGTTTAAGCGGCAGTGAGCGATGGGAGAGGGATTTAAGGCGAAATTTGGCAAAGAACCCCTTAAACATAGTAACCTACTAATACTACCACCACTTGGGTGGTCAAAAGCGTATAATATAGACGTGCGTAAATGGTACATACATAACATCATAATGATTTTGTTCATATTATAAATTATGCATACTTTTTGTGTAATTCAAATTTTCCGAGGAGTGGAGGGATACTGGACAGGGTCGACTTAATTCACGCCGGTTATGAGGACTTGAATAGGTGAATTTGTAGAGTGCATCCTTTTTTAAAATATATACTACCTGCTGCTTGACAATTCCTTAATGGTTATTCAGTTTGCTATTAAAATTACTCCCATATGGCTGCTCAGGCATAGATTTTCTCTTGTAACCTTCCGAAACCAGTCTCTTGACCATTGTCGGCCTGCGCTCTTCGCTTTTCAGGATTTTCTCTTTCACCAAGAAAGCCAAGTCTTGTTCTTTCTTGTCCATTTCCCTTTCTTTTTCAATCTCATGCATCAGAGATTTCACATATTCAAATGTTGCTTTCTCTGAACTCACGACTCTCAACACACCTATTATTTTCTGTTTTGCCTTCGTTGGTAAAACATAGATAAAAATGTCCCTTTTCATTCTCTCACTTAACCTCTCTCCACAGCTGTTGTATCAACTCACAACCTGCTCGAATTCGGTTAGGTTAACAGTTATAGACTTGTCAACGTCATAACTATAATTTCTCAGATCTATCCATGCGGATATTGAGCATGCATTGGTCTTTGGATCTCTAAGATCCATGATGCAATCCAACATTTCCTTTGCATTTCTCAAATGCTGCACATAATGCAGGTACAAGCCATCCAAGTACTGTATAACAGTACTCCTCACCACCAGTTTTTTCTTTCTTCCTCATCTTTCTGGTAAACATGAGGAGCCTCCACATCTTTGAAAAATATGTCTTCAAGGTCTAAGACCTTGCACGCACATCGAAACGATGTCAACCAACTGTTATGTTCCGATAGCAAGGATGAATAAATTATATTGAGAGAAAAAATATTCAAGCGTCACACAAATGAAAATATATTATTAATATTTACGCTTACAGTAATTCAGGAAAATCAGATAAAAGTTACACGATGAGACACAATACAAATAATTGATGTAGAATAAAAACACAACAGTGTTTAACTCCAAGAAATATGATATTTTAAAGTACAAAAATCGACACAGTATTTTATAAGAAGATTTTAACAGAATTTAACACAACACTACCGACACAGAAGGATATGGTTTTCAGGACTGAATCATTTGACAATTTTACCCACCTTTTTCTTATGTTTTATTAGAAAAAGAGTGGAGCCATAAGTCTATGGCCATAAAGTTGTCAATTATAACAATTTTGAGTAATTTCAAAGGAAAAAAGGTGACAAGTTATGTACTTGCTGGTCTCTTATGGAGGCACCAAGCAAGACATAAATTGTCTATGAAATTATTAAGAGAAACCAAAAAGAGAGGAAAAAAAATAGGAGTAATTAGTTTTGTATTGATCGTGGAAAAGACTAGAAGGAATTGAAATTACGTAAGGAAAGGAAATAGAACTAAGCATTGGAAAATAGGTATTAAAAAATAGGTATATCTATAGGGATAATAAAATGCATAAATTCAAATATGGTAGATATGCATAAATTCAATATAAGATATACGATATAAGATGTAAGATGCATATAACAAAGATACATTTATCATAAAATAATAGGTATATTGGCGAGACGAGGTAATATAAAGGCGAAGGCGAGGCGAGGATGAGGAGGATATGCATATAACATAACTCTCAAAGTTTAGATCATCTGTCAGCTTCTCAGGGGTCACGCCATCCAACTTCTGGCGCTTCCAGACTCGAACTCCCTACAACATAAAACTCACGACTGTTACTCCACAGTCCAGTTTCCCAGGATAAAAGGTCTAATGTTCTCCGTTTTCCTTTCGGAGGTGTGGGTGGTCTAATGCCCATTGACAAGAATTTTTCTATTATCCCATATTAAAAAAAAAAAAAAAAAAAAAAAAAAAAAAAAAAACAGTATCAGGCACCCATATTTAAAAACGTCAAATGAACAATACTTAAATATTTACCTCGAAAAAACAAGACAAAAACATATCTCACCCTCATTGCCCACAATCTTTCAGAACAAAATTCAAACCCCTCCCCTCCCTCAAAAAAACGATAAAACTCACCGTAAATAAGATGAAAACATAAAACACCAGAAACACGAAATCTACACTTTGGAACAGAACAGAACACGAACAAACGATAATTATTTAAGACTGAAGAATCATACATCTCTCACTGGAAACTTTTTCTAATATTTTTCAGTTAGTTTACAAAAACATGAAAAAAAAGAAGAAACAGAGTGTATACATTGTTACAGTACTTGCTATAAAACCCATACTCTTCTCCCCTAAACCAGACTTCGATGCATAAAATTAGCTAGACCATTACTGGTACACGCACACAACAAATGTTGAAAAAAAAGTGAAAGAAAGTCGCGAACAATTTAAAACGAATTTATAGGAATTTGACTTTTCGTAAATTATAATTTTTTGAAAATTCTGAGAGATAAGCTCCTGGGGTAATTTCAATGGGAAAGTTTTCTAATGCATAATGTAGTCCATAATGGGACAGATAAATTTCAAATTGGAAAAATATCATAACTGAAAAATAAAACAAAAGGAATAGAATTTCGCAGACAGTTTAGAAAATATTAGTTCGGGTTCCAGTTTTGTAATGAAGCCGAATTGTAAAGAAAACTGAAATCGATTGACATTAATTTATTCTAAAACTTACATACTTTATATTATATGTGATTACTGATTAGATGATTACCTACGAGTATGTAGGCCAAATATTACTACATATCTTAAATTTTTACCAAAAACTTGATAAATAAAAATAAAGAACAACGACTTGGTGGAATGCAAAAAAAGCAAAAGCTTGAATGCTGAAGAAAATTTGTGGAGTAGTTAACTGTTAAAGAGAGGAATTTTCACAAAATTCTTAACTCCGCATAGCACTTTACAGTTCTCGCATTTGATGAAGCTGGGCTGGTTAAAGAAAAAGAAAAAAAATGTATAAAAACCAAAAAAGTAAAAATACTTAATTGATCAATGAGAACAAAATAAATATAAATAAAATTTGCAAAATACAAAGATATTAGAAACAAAACGTTGCCAGTAAAAACAAGTACGTAGGTCTATCCCACTTGCGAGTGCACAATCCAAGTTTTCTAGCATCATAAATATCCGAATTTTTTTTAGGGGAGTCGTCTTCTTTTTACCCTATAGAATAAAAATATATCATTATAGATGTTTTTTTTCTTCGTTGATGTACAATTTTCTGTTTCGAGACCAAATACTGAGTTGTGGCAATGAAAAAAAAAATTATTATTGGTTAAAATTTTTTGATTAGAATAAAATCAAGAAAAAAACTTTAAAAATTTTGTGTCCAAAGAGCAAATTGAAACTATTTATTGTGGTGTGAATCCCTTTGTGATGTTTTTTTCCACATATTGTGTAAAGATGGCACTGATCACATGATCTTGTCTCATATAGGTAATTTTCTTTGAAAGTCAAAAGATGAGATTTCGTTTCAACTCAAAAAGAAAAAAAATATTAATGAATTCTTTTTCCCTCTGATCAGAGCCCGTTTGAGAGTTCCTTTCTTCGTCTGATTTGAGATTAATGTGTGCTTTGTACCCGCACCATAACAAATTAAAAATATAAATACGCACGTACATACTTAGCATTTGGGTTATTTTTCATTCATGACAATTTTTTAATTTGAATTTTCTTCATTGTATTTTACTGATGTGAAAGACGGCATTTCAGTCTCAATAACATAATTAGCGTTTGCATATTCGTTCATTTAAAATACACGATTAATAATTGGAGCCAAGTAAGTGCTTGAACGGAGGTATTTTTTCTCCTGTCATTGTCAAATGATTCGCTACTGGTGTACATACTATAAAGTACAAATCGAATCGCGTACCTTTGTGTACTTGATGGATACAATATCACGAGTATCTGCATCCATTTGTGTTGTGCTTATGATGTTATCAAGTTGATGGTTGATAATGTGAAGTCATTGTCACCTCGATGTGTTTTTTTTTCGAAGCACATAAATATTATTGATAATCGTCATTGAACTTTTATCAACTTACAAGCAAACGATTGCACTTCACTTTTTTGTGTTGAGGGCTTGAAATGCCGTCAACCACACAAATAGTAAAATATGCGTAACTCGAGTGGTATATATAATGAAAAAAATTTTGGATAAAAAAGTAAACTTAATGGGTGCTTTACTTCTATCAGTTCTGTGTACTGAAATTTCAAAGCGTAAGTAACTCTTGAGCGGGTTCTGATCAGTTGGTTTAAAAGGTCAGGTTGTCGCCAAAAAAAAGAAAAAAAAAATTTTAAAAATATATTTTTAAAAAAATGAAAAAAAAGAAAAAAATGTAAAAATCAACAAAGTAAATACTGAACAAGTTGTTTGATTCAGAAGAAAACAAACAGAAAAAATATGAAATTTTTTTTTTTAAAATTTCTATGAAAAAATAATATATACCTGCATACCTATTGGAGATGTTATTTTGTTTTAGAAAAAACTGAACAGAAAAAAATGTTGATGATTGATTTTCTTTTGAAAGTAGAAAAATTGAAAACAGGAAATGATTAATAAAATGTACCTACGATGTGCTGGAAAAATTTTGAAAATGTTCAGTTATAACAGTGGTTAGAAAAACTCACATCGGGATTCTCATTTCATAAAAAAACAAAAGTGAAAAAAATGGAAAAAATTAAGATGGCAGGAGGCCACATGTATTTTTTTTGAAATAAGTTTGAAATTTGAAGTAAAAAAAAGAACAGTTTGTTGATTGATGTTTTAGATTTTTTTTAATGGATTTTCATATTTCATTCATCAAAAGAATTTGAAATAAATTACAATATGTAAAACATTGTGTTGCTACACTTTTTTACCATTTAAAAATATCACTGAAAACGAAGTACATGGTGCATTCTTTAAATTTTCATATTATTTCATTCTATTATTCATTTTTTTATACATTGTTAGTAAATAAGTCGACTTTGTAAATGCAGCTATGCTGCCTATTGCAAAAAATAAAGTTGATTTGATTTGATTTGAAAATGAAAAAGAACAAAAATGAAAAAAAAATAGAAAAAAGTAAGATGGCGGGAAAGCCACAATGTTTTTTAGAAATAAGCTCAAAATTTGATGAAAAAAAAAACAAAGTTTGTTGATTGATGTTTCAGATTTTTTAAAATGAATTTTCATACTTCATTCATCAAAAGAATTGACCTGATGAAAAGAATTGGAAAATAAATTACAATATGTAAAACATTGTGTTGCTACACTTTTTTACCATTTAAAAATATGACTGAAAACGAAAATGAAAAAGAACAAAAATGAAAAAACAATAGAAAAAATTACGATGGCGGGAAAGCCACAATTTTTTTTTAGAAATAAACTCAAAATTTGATGGGAAAAAAACGAAGTTTGTTGATTGATGTTTTTAGATTTTTTTCTGAATTTTCATATTTCATCCATCAAAAGAAATTGGCATGATGGAAAGAATAGAAAAAAATTACAATATGTAAAAAATTGTGTAGCTCCACTTTTTTACCATCCATTTTTAAAATATAGCTGAAATGGAGTTGACGACCAAGTTTAAAAATTATATTCTATTTAAAAACAGAAAATGATAAAAGTCAGTTAATTCTTGTATTCGACTGCGAATTGAATGCGATTTTATCCATCACAGTGTATTCACCGAGATGGTAGAAAAGAAAAAAATTATTTACCAAAAACATAATTATTTCTACCTATTGACAAAATATAAGCTATCAACCGCATTTCCACTGGTGGAATTAAGACAAATGTAACCGTGCGCTTTCATAAGCACATCGAGAATCTTTCAGCTAAATTCACACTTTTCAATGTCATTGAAAAAATAAAAAATGAAAAAAAAAAACATGTTGAAAAAGGTTATTTTAAATTGAAAATTAAAAAAATATAATATATTCGTGTTGGGAGTTTTAAATATACTTACCTACCTACAAATGCTTTAATTTTCAAAATTTCGAAAATTTTGTTTAAAAGTCCTCTTATTGTAGTAAATAACTTCATACCAGTTTTGCAGAAAAGTTAAATTTTTGACAGTTTCAGCGAAAAACAAAATCCTTTCAATAATGTTAACGACAACATTTTGACAGTTTAGCTAAAAAAAAAGACTTTTGGCAATAACTGAAAAAAATATGGTAATCAGTCATCTGCTCAGTTTCTTTGCAGACATTAGAAAGAGCTGTTAGTTAGTTTCCTCAAAACGAATAACCATTTGTTTGTTATTTCTCAATTTATGCCAAATTTTGACATCAGCAAAAATAGTATTGGTCTTGCAATTTTCCAGGACCTTTTTAGATTGGCCAGTAATCAAGGTAATTTCACATGGGGGGGGGGAATTAAACAAACTTCTGTAGGTAACAGGATTTGGACAAATGAATTCGTTTGGTAAAATCTAATGAATGGTAAAATCTAATGAAAAATAAACAATTTATAAACATGCAATGAATACATAACATCATAATATAGGTCTACATTATAAAATTAATTCCAAGTGCTCCCATTCTCAGTCATCATAATGAGGGAACTTGGATCAGCATCAGCCAAATTCTGTATCCTCTGGTCTTCGATGAAATTTGAAATCTTTTTACGGAGCAATGCTTGCTGCAACAGAGTGAATTTTTTCAGGGAAGCTGCAACAAACTCCTCATACACATCGTTCTCATCCGTCACATTCAGTTTTTCCTCCATCTCTTCAAGTTTTTTCATCTGGTTATCCAGGTCTATCTCTTCATCGGATTTTTTTTTCTGTTCTGTTTCTGTACACTTTGTTGTGGAGCTGGAGTTTGAGTTTCACTGTCTGTTGTTACACCGGATTCATTCTACAGTGAACAAAGTTTATTGTACCAATCACTATTTACTGGCGCAGTTATACATAATATAATATTGATTGATAATTGATAAATTTATTGTACTTACTTAAGTATGCATATCCAGTTATTCATTGATACTCACCAAGTTACAAGACATGGTTCTAGTGATGCAGCCCACTTGACAATAGATTCGCCGCCCGAAAAAGCCGGTGAAAAAGCCGGCCCAAAAATGACAGTAAATTTGCTGGTAAAAAAACGCCAGCCAAAAGCGGCTGTTTAAAGTGGCTGATTAATGCATTAAAACGCCGAAAAATCTACCAAGCTACAAAAAATTTCTAGCCCAAGGTAGGATCGAACCCGCGACTCCTGCGTGGAAGTCCAGAGCGCTCACCATTCAGCTATCACAGCAACAATAAAATCTTTGTTTTCAAGTGGTATACATGTACCGCACTTCGTACTTTCCTTTAAATTTTTTGAAAATGAGTTCTGAACACAGGTTGCGCATGTGCATTGTAATCGGCAAATCAGCAAAATAAAAAACTGCTGCTTAAAACGCCGGCTCAAAAGCGGCTGTTTTTCTAAAAGTGGCGGAAAGCGGCTGATTTAAATGGCTGATTTTATAAACTAGCCGCTTCTAGCTGGCGTTTTTTCACCGGCAAATTTACTGTCATTTTTGAGCGCCTTTTAAGTGGCAGATTTACAAAAATCAGCCGGCGTTTCGGCTTAAAGCGGCGAATCTATTGTCAAGTGGGAGTGCTCAAATAAGTATTCAGCAGCCTTGAACCACTGCAATTTTGGGGTATACACCGAAGTAGCAGAGCTGCCTGTGCCCTTACTTTTTTCCACTTTTTGTATCTCGGTTTTATATAAATCAATTAGAGATTTAATTATTCATTGATACTCACCAAGTTACAAGACATGGTTCTAGTGATGCAGTGCTCAAATAAGTATTCAGCAGCCTTGAACCACTGCAATTTTGGGGTATACACCGAAGTAGCGGAGCTGCCTGTGCCCTTACTTTTTTTCACTTTTTGTATCTCGGTTTTATATAAATCAATTAGAGATTTAATTATTCATTGATACTCACCAAGTTACAAGACATGGTTCTAGTGATGCAGTGCTCAAATAAGTATTCAGCAGCCTTGAACCACTGCAATTTTGGGGTATACACCGAAGTAGCGGAGCTGCCTGTGCCCTTACTTTTTTCCACTTTTTGTATCTCAGTTTTAAATAAATCAGTTAGAGATTTAATTTTTTTCTTAAGTATAGAATCGTCAGGTACCTGTTCATCTGTCAACATAAGAACTATTAACTTGGACAAACGGTTTCATTTACTTCCCTGAGCAGCTCCTCCAGCTTAGTGATCTTTATGGCTCTTGAAGTAGAATATTCGTTCGAAGAAGTATTCCATAATATCTCTGTATTTTCGGTAAACTTCAAAAAAATGAGTGATCTGCTCTGCAGACCACTTCGGGAGCTTCACTTTCATTTTATTATTTGTATCTGTCATCATAATTACTGTTCTTTAAAATAAATAAAATTAAGTATTTGAAACACATTCACTGCAATTTCATTTGGAATTGGGAAAATAAAAATGTACTCAAGTAAACAATTCGCTCATCAATGATAACACCAACATCACAATCTGCTTGTAAGTATTTACATTTCCTTTTTAGTGGCTTGTTACAAGCAGCTTGTAAAAAAGAGCAGCTTGTGCAAGCCACAAGTAGAATTACATCCTACTTTTTTTTACAAGCCATTTACTTGTAAAAAGCAGCTTGTAACTTTCTCCTAGGTTTACATTGGCTTAATTTCTTCCACAACAAAGTTTTTGGATAAACTCGTCATAATTATAATTTTATTTAATAAAGTAAAAATAATAGAATATATAATCTATGCCCATGAGCAAATGGAATTGCGTAGGTATCTGTTAATAAAAAACAAAATAAATTAACTTTAAGAAATTGCATTCTCACCCTATTGAAAGGAATGGATTTTTCCTGTAGAATATTGGACGGAATTATGCAGCATTTTTGCCGCAGATAAGTTGGGCAACATGCCTCATTTTCAAAGATGTCCAGCGCAACTTCATCCAGTCTATGACCATGAGCAGGTGGAATTGCGTACCTGTTGATATAAAAAAATTAGCTTTAAGAAATTGTATTCTCACCTTATTGAAAGAAATGGATTTTTCTTGTAGAATACGTATTGGGCAGGATTAGGAATCTTCTCGAATTTGTACTTGGTTTCTTTTCATGAAGATTTTCCGCTGCATTCTCTTGAACTCATCATTGCTATATTTGAAAAAATGTGTGACTGCTTTGTTTATGTCAGTCACCTTGTTAACTCCAAATAAACCTGCAACAGTACATTAACATAATATAAAAAGAATTGCAGTTAAAAATGACAGAGAAATATATTTTCAAAGTGAGCAAAAATGAGCTTACCTACCAATGTTGCAGTAGAAAAGAGATGTTAGAAAATCTTTTTTGTCTCCTTTTCCTAGCATGGTGTAATGAGCACCTATTTCATAATTGAATAGTTCTTTTTACACTATTTATGTCTTTCCTTTCATATCGTTGCCCATCCCAGCTGCTTGTTTGGTCAAACATCTCTGTGCGCAGCACAAATTTGAAAAAAATAAAAATATTGAAACCAATTATTATTTTATGATATCTGGGTACCATTTACACTTACAACATAGCTCTGATATTCCAAGTCACTGGTGTACTGCGTTTCTCATTCAGTCATTTCATCCACAGTACACACAGCAAATCCTAGTTTCTGACAGAGAGTGGACAGGTGCAACTGCTTTCTACAACCTACTGCCTTCAGATTCGAAGAAATCTTTTCTTCTGAAGTACATGCTTCCTGCACCTCCGCATGTTTTCAGAAATTCTAAAAATTAGACAAAAATACTTTTAAAAAATAATAACAAAAACAAAGAAAAATCAAACGCAGCAATGAGTTCCTACATGTATCCCACTCATATAAGAAGTTGACCTTTCAGGAAATCTAGCACTTGGATTTTGCTCAAGCTGCATTTCAGAAATCAGAGATTTCCAAAATTGAATGAAATAAAACAGTGAATCTCAAATATGAACATGAGGCGATTTCCAATCCAGTCATTTCTAATCAATGAATGAACACTGAATGAAAACGTTCATTTTTCTGATTTATAAAATAAAATAAAGTGAAACAGTTATCACATTTTAAAAAACATTGCAGTACAAAATAATGGTGAAAAAATCATATACCCTACCGTGGTAGTGAAATATCATAAAATAATTGATAAAAAATAAATATAAGGCAATTTCAAATCCAATCATTTGTAACTAATGAATGGACCCAGGACACTGAATGTAAAAGATCATGTCTTTTAATTCCAAAATTAAATTGAATAAAACGTGGTATCACATTATAGAATCACATTTTGAAAAATCACAGCAAAAATACATAATTGACAAAACACTTTTTTATATTTTTGGTCATTTTTTGGTTTTTTTGTCCTTACTGGCCCCGTTTGCCTAATACATTACTACTGTTTATGTACATTAAACTGAACCGGTACTCACCACCAGTTCTATAATATAGAGCAAAAAAAAAACATATAATAAACTTTTTTTTAAAAAGAACAATTGACGCACATGACAAACAAAAAATTTCGAATATCGGAGATCTGTCCTCTTCTATTGAGAGGGTCGGATATTTTGAAAAAAAAACTTACCAGTTCCATAATGACACACATGAAAACAATACAAAATAGTGCAAGAATCTTTGAGCATCGGTTATTACATCCTCTTCAAGAGGATCAGTAATTTGGAGGGCTGTAATAGGATGTCACAATACCCATGATTCTGTCTAGTTTGTTGTGAATTTCCCTGTTTCGAAATCTGTCGGAATGGACTTTCGTTCTTTGGTAATTAGTAAAATTCTCTATACGAAATAAATGAAAAAAATCCTTTCTATGAGATGAATTTGGAATTGTAAAAATTCTCTTTATGAGATAAATTAGAAAAATCCTCCCCATGAGGTGACTTGGAATTAGAATTATTCTCAAAACAGGATAAATTAGAAAACTATTCCTTATGAGAAGCATTAAAATTAGAAAAATTTTCAGAACAAGAAGAATTAGGCGAATTAGAACAATTCTCTGTGCGAGATAAATTAGAAAAATATTTACACTTAAAACATATTGTACCTACGTAGAAAGCGTGATATGGCACTTCAACCACACTTTTCAATTCTTGCAGTGCCTGGTATTTTGATTTCGTGATTTCTAATCGTTGAGCATGTAATCCTTGTATACTACATACATGGTTAATGTAGGCGGAGGTTAAGGGTTAAGGCGATGAGGTAGAGGAGTCCACCTTTCCGAATAGTCGAGCGTATAGACGATTTCTCTATTGCTTTTGTACAGAATTTGGTGGATATCGGTCACAGTTGGATCGCCAACTTTTTTGCCAGGTCGGACTTATTGTTGAGAATGTACAAGCTGTATTGTAATTTTTAAAGAAAGTATGGTTCACGACATTCAAATTATATGGATGATGAACAAACTCCGTAGAGACTTACCAGTAATAATACTAAAGTAGGAAATTCCTTGTGACTAACGCGAGATCGCGAATGCGAATTATAAAAATCGAAGTTATCGCCGATTCGGTAAAATGAATTTGCGAATATACAGTTCCATAATAAGAGTAAAAAAAATATAATGGACAAATTAAAAAAAAAAGAAATTGACGCGCATGACAAACAAAAAATTTCGAATATCGAAGATTTGTCCTCTTCTTTGTAGTAAGAGGATCTGATATTTTGAAAAAAAAAACTTACCAGTTCAATAATGACGCACATGAAAACTATGCAATATATCTCTATTGCGATTCTTAAACAGTTGTTACATCCCCTTCAAGAGAATCAATAATTTGGAGGGCTGTAATAGGATGTCACAGTATCCATGATTCTGTCTAGTTTGTTGTGAATTTCCCCGTTTCGAAGTCTGTCGCAATGGACTTTCGTTCTTTGGTAATTTGTAAAATTCTCTTTCAATTTTTCGATTGCCTCGAAAAAAAAAATACAAATAAAAGAGTTTATAAAGAAAAAATGATGAAATACTTACATGCATTAGCCAATAATGGCGATTTTTGTAAAATCACCCAACTGAGGAACAGGGGCTATTGAAGCCCAAAGCATAATCTACGAACATCGCTTTCGGGTCATTACGAGTCAAAAACCCAATTGAAACCACATCAGGTTTCAATTAATACGAATGCCTCAGTGGAAAACTATTGGGATCTATTGCCCTTTCCAACCTAGGAGCCTGAAAACATTTCAAAAAATAATTAGGTACTTAATAAAATAAATTTTTAAAAAACCTAAAAGCTTACGTATCATCAAAAAACAAAACAAGCGAGGTCCGGGGGACCTGGCAAGAGGGTTCCCCAGATTTTATGAAGATATCCTCTTTCTTCGAGAATTTATAGTAAATAAGCTATGAGCAAAAAACGAACAAAAAAAGTTCAGCAGGCTCTCATTCAGCCCCAATTATACATAGGAAGCTATTTTTTTTAAAAAAATAGAAAGGTCTCGACGAGTAAGTACTTGATGCCAAAACTATAGCGAAGGACAAATTTTGATTTTTAGGGCCTCAAATTTAGGGAAAGGGGCCCTAAAATCAAATATTCAATTCGGACATCGAGTTTTTTTGGCTACAGGGTACACTGGTTTTATTAAAATGTCGGATCAAATACATTTGAGCATTTGACATACACAAAGCATTAATAATAAAATTATAAGTATACCTACTGATAATAAAAAATAACAAGGAAATTTTCCTTCATTTTAAACATCATTCAATTTAATTTTAAATGAAAAAAAATTTTAAAGTAGAATTGGAATGTGCGGCTAGTAGAAAAATTTATTGCATAAACAGTAAAACTTGTTGGCTGATGAAAACGAAGTTGAAAAATGCCTAGCAATTTAGAATTGAAGAAAGTGACTTGGCAAATACAAAGGTGTCTGTGAAAGCGATTTTAATAGGGTTCTAAAAATATATGATACATTCAAAATTTTGATATTGCTACAAATCTTGTTTTTACCTAAGTTCATTAAAAATTTTTTTTAAATCCTTAACCCATTTTGTTTGGTTGCATGACACTTTTTTTTCAAAAAATAAAAATCCTATGAAAATCATGATCTAATTTTTGGCTAAAAATTCTATAAATTTTTCTTTTCTCCTCCATAAAATTGGTAATGGGATTTCCAGCTGATATTTTTACAGATTTTTAACTTTACGTGTGTCATCACAACAGTCAAATTTTCAAAATTGACTGAAACGTTAATTAAATTTGTAGGAAATCATTGTTTTTTTTTCAGTTATGACTGATTCGAATTTAATGAGTATAAATAAAATTAATAGGTAAATGCTTGAAATTGAAAAAAAAAAGAAATTCAAATTACCTTATTCTTTTGTAACTGTCCTCAGGTCTTACATGTCTTCCTTAAGCGCTGTGGTATAATAATTATAAACAATCTGTACCTGTTCACAAATAAACAAGAACGAAAAGTTGAAATTCACTAAATTCTGCTCGTAATTGCATGCTCGCGTAAAGGCATTTGAATTCTATTCGTGCGGGAAAAGGATAATTAAATGGTAAAATCGCACTAACATTTTTTTAAAAAAATCACTGCTAAATTCGCCAACGAGACGCACACTAATTTAGAAATGATTTTGTTCTATTTTTTTTCCCCCCGGAACGATTATCGCGTTATAATAGCATTATTGAATAGAACGTGAATTTCGAGGAATTTTTTACTAGTAGGTATAGGTACATATATTACCTACATGACAGGAGCGGAAAGTATGCGATTAACAAGTGCGTAGTTTAAGGAGCTAGGCGAGGCCGAGCGATTTAAATCGCACGAGTTATTCGCATTACTTTCCAATATGAGAGGAAAATAAATGCTGAAATTTTTAGAAATTGTTAATTTAGAATTTAATTAATATTTTTTGCACAAAAATAAAGCGAGCAAACGTATAAAAAGAAAAACTTACCTATCTTAAAGTACTTCGGTACTCACCTGATTAGTAGTGCTTGTAGAGTACATAAGAAACAAAGAAAGCGTTCAAAAACAGTACCACCAAAATCCACATAATAAAGCAGATCTCACTTATTGTAGATAAACGAATATAACGATCCGGTTCACCAGGATCCATGTTTTCTGGCATATTTTTGAAAAAAGCAGAGACACGTAGAAAATTTATGTGATTTACGAAAAAGATACCTACCTTAGGTAGGTAAGGTATATACTACGCTAAACTCGAGATACGGAAAATACTGCAGAAAAACGTACTTACACAGAAGTAATATTTCTTAATTTTCTGTACCTAGTACCTACGTTTTTCTGTCATATTTTTCGTAAGAAACCGCGGTATTTTTCCGTAAAAGACACTTTGAAATTGTCCATGTTGAAAAAAAGCTGACGTTTTGTCTACTTTTTTCGTAGGTAGCTTTTTTAATTGAAAAATGAATGATAAATTACTACTTGAAATGAAATGGAAAGATGGACAAATAGTGTAAACAATGGAGAAAACAAAAAAAATTGAAAAATGAGAAAAAATATAAAAAATAAAATACTTATTCCTCCTCCCAAAAAAACGTTATCAAATAAAATGGAATGATTCAATAAAAATGAATTAGTTAAGTAATAAAAATTCATATAATAATAATTAGAGCTAATATATCTTTAATAATTGAATAGGGATTTAAATTAATTAAATCTAAATTATTTTTTAAACCTAAAGGATTATATTAGATCCAGTTTCATTTGAAAAGTCGCGAATCGGCGTTTTTTTTTTTTTGCTATTTTAATTGAAAATACAGTCGATTAAGGCTTCGAACGCGATTTTATGAATGATTATTATTTATTACTTTTCACATTGAAACAAGTGAATCTAGCTCGTATTCCAATCGCCATCCCTCCCCCTTTGGCGTGACAAAGTATAACTTGAAAATAATTTTTTTTTGGCAATTTTGTAAAAATGAATGAGGGGGGCAGTAGGTGCATTTCTAATTTTAAAAATGTCCTTCCAAAAGGTCCTTCTTTTTAGTTTTCAGATTTTGTTAGACACCCTGTGTATCGCTGGGGAGGAACGTTAATTTGAAATTCGAATCGGCACTTCTACAGTAACTTGTTTTGAAAAATCGTACCATTATTCAATCGAATGGATCAGGGTCTTATTGAATGACTTTTTGAAATTGATAAATCTAAAAATCAACCGAGGTTCTAAAATTTCTTGAAATCATCACCAATTGTTTCAGATTAGAAATTTGTCATGAAACAAAAATTTAAGATGTTACCTAATAGATAAAATTCTTTTTTTTTATCAAGACACCTACACACAGTGAACTGTTACTGAAAACATGATTAATTTCAGTATTAAAATCGTTAATTAGCAACACATTCAAAGGGTTGGAACATAAAAAAATACAATGGCTTGACTAATCAAAAAGTAACACTTTGTATTTACTCACTTCATTAAATAAAAGATTTAAAAATATTTCACAAATTTAAGGTTTACTTTTTCAATTACATACCAAATAGGTACACGCTGTGTAGTTTAGAACATTGGGAGCATCGGTAGCATTGGAGGCATTGGAGGCATTAGAGGCATTGGAGGCATTACCGGCATCGGTGGCATCGGTGGCATCGGAGGCATCGGTGGCATGGGGGCCATCGGGGGTATCGGTGGAATTACTGGCATTCGGGAAATTCGATCTATCAACAACTTCTTCAAGTACGATTTCTTGAACGGAATCACGATTTTGCCAGAAAGCCATTTGTCATTTTTAATATAACTGATGAATTCGTCGATTATGGTGAAACTGACAAAATCTTCCAACGTATCAGCACTATCTTTACCCCCAAACTCTGTTTTTTTATCCGCCGCTGTGATCTTCTCCTTATTCTTTCTTACGTATTCGTCGACAATTTTAACTAAATCTTTATTTTTCGATCTACGAACCTCGTTGATCAAGTGTTGTCGGATATCCGCATTTTTTGCATTCTTCAAAGCTTTCGTCAATTTACTTCGATAATCGTATCCCCGAAGTCGATTATTGGGCACTGGCATGATCCATTTTAGGATCCCTAACACGTACGATTCGATATTATCGTAATCCAGCTTACCACTGGATTTGGTCAGTTGCGAAGCTAAACTAACTTCTTTGGTTCGTAGTTTTTTGAATTGCTCAGCAGAAAGAAGAGATTTTAGATCTTGTTTGGATTGCTTCTCGGTTCGAAAGGGTTGTTTTAATTTTTGACGGACTTGCTTGGCCAGAGAAGAGTTTTTTTTTATTTGACGGAGTACGCTGTCGGAGTTGAATTTACGTTTCCATAATGTGTCTAGCGAGGAATCTTGAGCGCTAGTGCAATGACAGGTGTTTTTTGGGGTACAGGATCCTTCGGTTTTGACGTTGTATAGGGCTCCAATCAGGATGCATTCGACTTTGCAGCCGATGTTGGAAAATATTACGCAGGTTAGGGCTGGAAGCGAGGTACCTGTGCAGAAACATGGACGAAGTATGAGTTGGTGAAAATCGTTGGAAAATTAAGAGCTATTTGAGTTTAAATTTCACTTTTTGATTTCGATTTCGAACTGGCTGGTTTCGACTTTGAACCTTTTTGTTTTGAACTGCTTTCTTTAGATTTCGAACTTTTGCTTTTTTCTCCCTCATCATCGTCATCGTCTTCATCGTCACTTTTGTCATCGTCAGTGCTGCTGTCGTCTTCATCAGACGATTCATCTTGATCTGAAAATTTGTCGACAGCATTGAACGTATTGTTATTCGAGTTTGATGTTGAGCATTAATGAAAAGAAAGTAATTGCTTTACCTGAATTCTGATTCTGGGTGTCATCATCTGAAAATTCATCTTTCGCTGATTTTGAAGACTGTTTCGTTGTTTTCTTCGCTGCGTGAACTGCAAAAATATTCGATCGAGTTGATTCGAATGAGTATATATTTTTAATTGCCTTTAGTTGGCGAAAAATGATGTATAGTTTGGCTGATATTTACCGAAGGTTGCACAGATGAGCAGCGTAACCAATAAGAACTTATTCATGATGACCATTGAGGAACCTGGAAATAAGTCAACATTTTCAAAATAAAGCACTCAGTCGTGAACTTATAGAACTAAAAAGTGAATTTCATTTACGTGTAAAACAGTAGTTGAAAATTTTTTTCGAAGTGAACCGAATAAATCAACCTCAAGTAATGGTTTCATTTTATACCTCCTCAATCATCGACTAGAAAATTTCTTTGGGGTACGCAGGTGGCAAGCATTTCGAGTTAATTTGAAATAAATATTTAACCTTGAAGGCTACACACTTTCGGTAGAAATTGATTGAAAATTAGGTCTGATTCGATTTTATTTTTAAATCATAATTTAGTGAGCTTCGCAAACGATAAGTTTACTGTTCGAATCGTATTGGGTTGAAATGTAAAGTTATGGCAAAATTAACGAAGGAGCTTCATTAGTGATGCGAGAGGTGAAAGTTTTGCAATACCTGCGTGATTCGTGTCAAGTTTAAAATGTGTAGCAATCGTTGAAAAAATTATGAACCAACTTACGTTTCGTTGAAAAGATTACTATCAAATGCAGTTGCACACAACTGAGGCTAAATTACACTTGACGATGGCTCGTAGAAATTTCAGACTGACAATTTCATATGCGATGGCACAGCTGCAGATGACTTCAATTTTGCCTCATCCCATCAGGTTTTCTCACTAACAATTTAGCTGTGAATTGACAGTACCTACCTTTATTGTGGTTGATTCATCAATGATGAGTTTACTCTGATTGGATTCATCAGTACTTTTGATTCGGATCAATGCTGATTTTTTTTTCTTTCATTTTCTAGTCATTCATGTGCAACATAACAATTTAGACGGTAGACTTCCGATAATGACCAGACTTGTATCATTTTCACGTGCCATTTCAACGCCTGAATAAACTCTAGCGTATTTGATTCAACGACAGAAGTGTTGCCTATAGTAATAAGCCAGGCGTAGCATGTTCTCAAACCCGCATCTGTCCATGTTTCGAAGCTATTTTTCATTCGTTTCGTATTCCAAAACCTACTGGTTTAATTGATAAATTTTTATTCCATAGGACTTTTTTTTTTAACCAGTGTTCCATTTTTAAGCATAAGTGAGATGAAAAAAAATCATTTTTCAATTTTTTTCATTGCCTGCTTAATGTGGTATGCTTATTGTTAATTGGCTGGATACATATCTCTGCTAATAGGGTGAACTTTTTCTTATATCTTTCAAATGATATAATGTTATGTTCTCAAAAATAAATATGACTTGAATGAGTTAAGCTCTTTATTGAATTACTAATTATAATTATTAAATTACCTTGTAGATAAAAATTACAATTGAAATTAATTCACAATTAAAAAATTCGCGAAGTAGCACCAATTTAAAGTTAGAGAAAATTACATAAAACGAAGTCCGCGAAATATTATAGAATTATATTAATTATTAAAAAATTATAAGAAATAAATTCGCACTTGTAAATGTAATAAGAAAATTAAATAAAATTTAAGAAGTTAGAAAATTTAGTAAAATTGAGAGAAATTCGTTAAGTTGAATTGGAAGAGATGTTAAGTTGTTAAGTTTCACCACCACTATACATATATCAGTATTTACAAGCTCGGAGAGCTTTTCTTAAAAACAAGTGAACTTGGACAAAGGCTATTTTACAACTGATGAACTGTCATCGGACAATTCTCTCTGGTTATCTTGAGTGAAGGCTCCCTTCACTCTCCAATTATAGACGGGGACAATACTTTCGGCGACATTACTTTCCTCTTTCCCCGGATCATAATTATACATCCAAAGGGTAAAGAGAGAAGAAAAAACCAGAGGTAAGAAATAGACAGAGGTGAAAGGAGAGAAGAAAAAGGCAGAAGAGAGATGAAAAGGTTAAATCAAAACAGTACTTTATTGCCTATAAAATAGACTTGATTTAACTTGATGGAAAGGAAAAATGTAAACGTATGAGGAAAACAGTAGATTGACAGGGAGATTAACAGGGAGATAAGATATGCTTAAACAAGAGTCAAGAAGGGGATGATACGTTGTATCAAACGTACCAATCAATAAAATTGCACTAAATGCAATGTATACGCAACTTAATCAACTTACGTAGTTGGTAGTTGCTGGCAACTTAACAATAAAAATATGATATGGTATTTCTGCTGAATAAGGATGAGCAGGCGAGAAAACTGACTGAAGCAATTCATCCAACGTAACCCAACAAATGAAAAAAATCGAAATATCTCACACTTGTTCAAATTCACAAAGGGTAATAAATTTTGAAACGAGAATATTCATAATGACAGGATATGCACAGTGCTTTGGGGAATTCCTGCTCATAGTGCATCGTTCATTTCATAACACCACGTTGGTACTAGGTAAATGAATGTGGTAATATATATTTCATAGAGTAATTTTTTTTTACTGTTTTCATATTGCCATTAGCTGCGTATATTTCTCAACAAAAAAGTACCCTTGTATGTACGTACATAACCACCCAAGATTTCGTTATAGATGAATGTAGTAATTAATAAAGCTTACAAACGACCTGTTTTTTCCACCAGATGAATTATACGTATATTCCTTATACTACAATGCCATATGTTATTATGTGATTCAATTACCGAATACCTACGAACTTCTAAAGATGTCATCCATGAACTTACATACAATGCTCTTCACTGTGTGTAAAATCGTTTTTTAATGCAAGGTACTTTATTGGAAAAATAGAACTTTTAAAAATTGTCCAAAATTTATAAAACAGTAAAATATCGACTAGGAAATTAATTTGCAACAGTCTCGAACCGTTGAGTCGTTCTTGTTTAAAATTAAAACCAAGATTTCATATCACATCCGCCATTATGTTTCATTACCTGAATCATTTCACCATGTAGTATACGCCATTTTCTCCAGTTTCCAGGTAAACCTATCTACCTGTTTAATCTCACCTGGTACGGTTTCATTTCTAACCAATCTCAACTTTATAACTGGTGCACCAATCGTTGTCGAGATTTCGACCCCTCTCGAGTTCTGAAATGAAATTACAACGAGTAATCTACCTGCAAGGTAACTGACAATAGTTGTTTCTTTCACTTTCGAAGTAGAAACTGCCGGTGAAGATGCTTCTCATGTATTTGAAATTCCTTTATGCCATCGAGATTTATAGGCTCTTACAATGTATCGATTAGGGCTTTCAGATCGAAGAACTGCCTGCTGTGGAATCATGGTATTTGTCTTACACTCGACGGGAGGTCTCTTCTCCCTGAAATAATAATAAAGCCGTGGACGGAAACAAAAAATGGCGTGGTTGAAATCCCAGTATGTGTTAAATATTCGCCGCTAAGTCTTCGGAGCGGCTGGCTAATACAATGTATCATAGGTGCTTAAACCCCTCTGTCTTTACTGAGAAGATGAACCTTTTTTCGAGCTTGATTTGTTGGAAACAAAACAATAAGAAGCAGAAGAGTCGAAGGGAGTGGCATTAATAGGTACTTCATTACTAACTCTTTCTAGACTCTAATAAAATAAATAATCGTAAAAAAATTAACCGACGCGACGAGTGTTCTTATGGCACTGCTATACGTTGTAAATTTTACGACTTGTTCGGATCTTATGCTAATTAGGACGCGGGTAGCATCTCATTATTAGCCTTTAAGTCATTTTTTTATGATGGTAAGGTAAGGTCTACAGAAAATAATTCCTGTTTAAATTCTTGAAATGAATGTAGATGGGGTGATTGAAAATTTTTTTTCAGAGTATTGAAAATATTGAAACAAAAACTGCCTGTGTTATGCTCTCGATATAATTTCATGTAGGTATGTTGAAAGCTACTTACTTTATTATACAAGTTATCACTGTAGATTCTAGAGTGATTCAGGAGTGGTGTAATTGTTACTGCACTACTGCACGTTATTATTATCAGAAGTATCGCGACCAGTCTCACCATCATCTGAAATAAATTTTTGTAATAAATCAGAATGATAAGTGCAACACGGCGATTTATCCTAATTGAGACTGTGTGATTATTATGCACATATATGACTTCGTAAGGACCTTTATTTCGAGGTCT
The DNA here is from genome assembly GCF_950023065.1 of Planococcus citri. Taxonomy (NCBI): domain Eukaryota; kingdom Metazoa; phylum Arthropoda; class Insecta; order Hemiptera; family Pseudococcidae; genus Planococcus; species Planococcus citri. Next base: position 36,188,810 of record NC_088680.1, read on the forward strand.
TGATTTTTGAGCGATGCCTGGTTTGGTATCACAAATTTTTAATAGAACCTTATCTCCAATTTTGAAATTTAAAACTTCTGTTATGTTCTGATAGCAAGGGTGAATAAATTATATTGAGAGAAAAAATATTTAAGCGTCACACAAATGAAAATATATTATTAATATTTACGCTTACAGTAATTCAGGAAAATCAGATAAAAGTTACACGATGAGACACAATACAAATAATTGATGTAGAATAAAAACAACAGTGTTTAACTCCAAGAAATATGATATTTTAAAGTACAAAAATCGACACAGTATTTTATAAGAAGATTTTAACAGAATTTAACACAACACTACCGACACAGAAGGATATGGTTTTCAGGACTGAATCAATTGACAATTTTACCCACCTTTTTCTTATGTTTTATAAGAAAAAGAGTGGTGCCATAAGTCTATGGCCATAAAGTTGTCAATTATAACAATTTTGAGTAATTTCAAAGGAAAAAAGGTGACAAGTTATGTACTTTCTGGTCTCTTATGGAGGCACCAAGCAAGACATAAATTGTCTATGAAATTATTAAGAGAAACCAAAAAGAGAGGAAAAAAAATAGGAGTAATTAGTTTTGTATTGATCGTGGAAAAGACTAGAAGGAATTGAAATTACGTAAGGAAAGGAAATAGAACTAAGCATTGGAAAATAGGCAGGGTTGGTTCTCTACGTGTAGACTATCTTTGTCTACATAGTCTACGTTTGTCGTGTAATCTATGTAAACTTCATGTAAAGTAGACTTCCTGTAGACTACGTGTAATGTATGTCAACTTCGAAGTTGTGTATTCCCAAATAATCTCCCTTCTTGCTAAAAATTTGTCGTTTTTTTTTTCAAAAAATTACCCTCACTTTTTAAATGAAAAACTGAAGAAAAAAAATCTTGCATTTTCGACAAAGATTGTGAAAAGGTATAATTTTCTTACCAATAATTGACAATGTCTACTTCTGCTAAAATTGTCAGTTTTGCTTTTCTCAAGTTTTTTTTTCTTTCCAAACGTTGTCAAAAATAAAGTACCTACTTGCTCGTTTTTTTTTCAAAAATTGAAGAAAATTCTTGTTTTTCAGCCAAATTGCTGAAAATTTTCATTTTTTGCAAAAACTTGAAAAAGCCATTACTTTTTTTTTACAAATTGTTCAAAAGTTTCATTTTTTTTACCCAAGAAATGCAAAAATCTCGTTTTTACTACTAGAAAAATTAGGGAAATGCTTTTCCTTTGTGAGAGATTCGTATTCTCTCTTTTCAGCTCGACAAAATTGCCGAAGATTTTCACATTTTTTCAAGAATTACCTACCCAGAAGTCGTTTTTCTGCCAAAAATGATCAAAACCTGAAAAATATTGCTTTTTTGCCAAGTAGGTATGTTTTTTTAACTCGGATTCTCAAAAATTTAGTTTTTGAAAGTTTTTTGAATCTCTTTTTTGAACATCGTTTGGATTTTAACCACAAATTTTTAAAATCTTCTGCCAAAATCCATGTAAACAAGCCATCAGCTAAACGCTGATTACAAGAGAGTTTTTGCTGTTTTCAAATTTATTTAAATGGATTTAATCGGAAATTCACAAAACAAAACACTAACTATAGACATCAATACGCTTTAAACTTTAAAATTTTTACGTTTCCATTTTTTTCGATTCATCAACATTTTTTTCTTCTCCGTCAATTATTTGTGCATATTGCTTAGCATTTTAATAATTAAAATGCTACGACGACGACGACGACGTTGACGACGACGACGATGACGACGTTGACGACTATGAAAAAGTGGTTACAATAGAGTTTTTTCGCGCTCCGCGCAAAAACTCTAAAAAGGCTTTAATTCTAAAACAGAAAACAGTTTTACTTTGTAGTTTACATAGTTTACATAGTCTACAATGTCTACATGTAAACTATCGTTGTCTACAATAACGTTGTTTACACGTAGACAACGTGTGTAAAGTAGACTATATAGTCTACTTGCCAACCCTGAAAATAGGTATTAAAAAATAGGTATATCTATAGGGATAATAAAATGCATAAATTCAAATATGGTAGATATGCATAAATTCAATATAAGATATAAGATGTAAGATGCATATAACAAAGATGCATATCATAAAATAATAGGTAAAGGCGAGGCGAGGATGAGGAGGAGGAGGAGGATGCATATAACAATGGAGGCACCAAGCAAAACATAAATTGTCTATAAAATTATTAAGGGAAACCAAAAAAAGAGAGAGAGAGAAGGAAAAAAATTAGAAGTAATTAGTTTTGTATTGATCGTATGGTGGAAAAGACTAGAAGAAATTGAAATTACGTTAAATATAGATAGGAAAGGAAATATAACATAACCATTGAAAAATAGGTATATTTATAGGGTAAATATAATAAAATGCATAAATATAGGTATATCTATAGGGTAAATATAATAAAATGCATAAATTCAATATAGGATGCATATCATGAAATGCATATCATTTAATGTAGGCGAGACGAGGTAATATAAAGGCGAGGTGAGGAGGAGGAGGAGGATATGCATATAACAATAATAATGAAAATTGAAGTCGCCGAACTTGAGTGAGTCGAAGTTAGAAAATTGAATAAATAAAATCCACAAATTTATTTAATATGAAAAATTATTAAAAGAATTAGAAAAATTCATCAGAAGTGGTGAAAAATGAAAATGACTCAAAAAATTAGTAGGTATGTCAAGCTCATTCAATTTTAAATGATTAATATTATTAATTGGCAGTTTAAATATTTATTAGCAATATATTTATAAACACTTACTCAGATGTTAATATAAAATTTATGAAATAAAAATATAAAATAGGTATATATGAATTACAAATTATTGAATGAATTGAAAACACCAATTTAGGACAAAAATGATTACTTACAAAAATATGACTTGGAAAATTTGAATTAGTAAACAGCAACTTGGAAAACTTGAATTATTAAAAGCAACTTGGAGATGTTAGCAGTTCGAAGAATATAGTAAGACTCATCTCAGCGTAGGTTTTCCAGCTATCCTCAACCCTTGGCTGGAAGGCCTACGTGACTATCTGTACCCATTTTAATTAAAAAGGAAATATATATTGAAAACTGAAAAATGTTGAAATCAGAAAAACAGAATAGATAGTTTTCGACAAACTTTGTCTGGTTGTTGGTGGTGGGGGTGGGGGGGAGAAAATCAGGGAGAGTTGGGAAAATAAAGGGGGAATCTTGATACTGAAAATTATCCTGGTTGTGTTTGTGTAGCTCCAAAAAATTCTTAAAATTATCTCTGCATGTGTTTCCAAAACGCACTATGTCCAAAAAAATATTGATAAGAAATTCATGGTACTTAGTACAATTTGGAAATATAGAAATGACCCAAATTGGCTGATTTTTTGGGCCGCAACTTTATGCTATGTAGATGGCCTTGCAACCTCAGAATCTTTGAAAATGGACTTGGTGCGTTTTGGAAACACATGCTTCAAATGTATAGGAAATAGTCGGAAAATAGTCGTTATTCAAGAGATTGGACAGAATGATATAGCTATTGTTAGCCATAGCCATTTGTGTACTGTAATAAAAATGCAAAGTGCAATTATGTAGGAGATACCTACGTACGAAAATACTGTGCAACTTCATAAGGTAGTTGCGGGGAACTTAACAGTACCTACATAACAGCATACCAAGCAAGTCGATCAGAATTTGAATAAAAATAATACCTAATAATTCCGAAAAATTGAAAATTGAAAATTGAAAATTCAATTTTTTTGAAAATTAAAAATTTGTAAATTTTTAAAATGACGTGGAAATTTTAGTAAAAAATTTTTTAAATCAAATTCCTCTTTTGGCTTTTTTATTCCCATGTTTGATGCATAATCGAGTAAGGTGTTGCATCATTAGCAGCATCCTTATATGAATTTGTACATTTTTCTCCCTCATATCCGAGTTCTGTTTTTTGTAACGATAGGGTTCAGTGATTGAATTCAAAAGGTTCTAGTTGCGTTTCAATTCCATCCGAAGGCATGACGAAGACCACCACACTTACAGGTGGGTTTTTTTCTCTCCAAAATTCTAAACCACACACAGCCTTGTATAGAAGAAAAAGGAATCGGTTGCTGCATTAACGCTTAGGTCGACCCAAAAGAAGAAATAAGAGGCGAAGTCAGACATATACCCAGGTCGGTATGTTTTAACAAGGATATTATGTTTCCGGTTGGTCGAAAACCCTGCTCACGAGGGACGGGACAGTACATGATAGAAATATAAGAGGCTAGCGAGCAATTAGTAGGCCAAACTGTACGTAACATATATTATCTACCTTAGCGATTAATTAATTCCAAATGTGGTCCAGAATGTGATAGAAAGTTTTTTCTTGAGATGTTTTGCCCAGTAGCCAACAAAGAAACTCAATTTTGGGGCAGCGGGATAAAATTTGAATAAGCTCTCTTTCAAAGAGCCCAATTTCATCTCAATTGAAGTTGACGAGTTGTAAAAGTTCCCTTATATTATACAGTCGCAATCGGCTCCTGCGAGTCTTATGTTGGCATGAAACTTAAAATCTTCTGAAAAATGTACTTCTCTTTTCCATAAGGTTCTGGTCATAGAGGGGGGGGGGGGTTCCAAGGTGCAAACGACAGCGAGAAAATTAACGAGTATAATACTTACTCTGCAAAACTATTCGCATCCGGTGATAAAAAAATCTGTACAGCAGAAAAAATGGAGTATGTTGTGAGGGGAGGGGAAGAGGAGTACGACGAATAAAAACGTATTTTTTTGTACGAGTATAGTCCTGTGTCTCATCATTACTTTCAAGTACTCGTACTTTTATGCAGTGCGTTATTAGGCGTCATAAGCGAGAGGAAGATGCGCGGCGGTAGAGCATATTATAAGACTACGGTCTTTTTTATTCTTTACGACTTTAGAATAGCGGGCATAAATAACCGCGGAACTAGTGTCGAGAAAGATGCACCGCGTCTCTCTTTCTTCATTAATACTGGGTGTTTCGAAAACTCTTCTCGACTGAAACATTGATTCGGACTATGTCGACGAGATTGATTGGGGGGGGGGGGGGGATCAAAGACTGTGAATTTAAGGCTCTGCATAATATAATTACAATTAAGTGAAACTGGTCGCCATCTTACTCGTTGTCAAGCTCCTTTTTTACTAGATTACAGTGGCGATTCTGGAGGGGAAAATGTAGGGAAGTCAGCTATTTTGAACAAAATGAGCATTTTTCATATGTTATGTTCCTTCGATCGAATAAAACTCAATTAAATTTAGGAAAAATTTTAATTAGGCAAATGCAAATTTGAAAATCATAAATTGTTATCGAATAATGATAAAATTACAACATGCATAAAATTATTTAAATACACTTACAGTAGAACTGGATTCATATTTAAAATTGAACAAATAAAATAGTTGGATACAAAATTAATAAAATAGACGAACGGAACTTCTAGAATTGCTGAGCACTTCGCGAAATTTAAATTGAAATTGTTCTTATAAAAATTCCTTGAAACCGAACTTAGGTGAACTTAGAAAATAACCGAAACTTTAAAATTTTACTCGGAGATTCGGATCGAACTTGAAAGCAACAATATGAACAAGATTAAAATTCGCGTATTTAACGAGACGGATTTACTCTTAGACGACTGGCAAAACACTGGACAAGACTTTTGAGATTTCAGGAGTATTTACCTATATCAAAAAGGGTAAAAAAATAGCAAAAAAAATGGGTGCTAGTCAGTCGATGTGAAAAATTGACAGTTTTAGGCATTGATTTTGAATAAATATTAAAGTACCTACTTAATTTTTACAACAATATTACATTTGGTGGCCAGCTTTTATTTTAATGGAATAAGACAATAAATTTAAATAATAGCTGGTCACCAAAAGGTGTAATAAATTAGAAATATCTTTTAAAAAGGGTTTAAAAGGCAGTGATCGATGAGAGAGGGGTGTAAGGCGAGATTTGGCAAAGAAACCCTTAAACATAGTAACCTACTAATACTACCACCACGCGGGTGGTCAAAAGTGTATGTACCTACATACCTACCATATACTTAATATAGACGTGCGTAAGTGCGTAAATTGTACGTACATAACACATAATTTTTTACAGTTGAAAAAACATCAGCCCACGCAGTTTCAATAAATTTATTAGTAGGCTAATAAAATAAAAACTTATACCTACTCCAATATTTGGAAAAGGTGAACTTATGGATAAAAAGTATAAAAAGTTTAGAGTAGGCTTTCCAGCTATCATCAACCCTTGACTGGAAGGCCTACGTGACTGTGTCTGTACCCATTTAATAAAGAAAGGAAATATATGAAATCATAAAATTATTAATTTATAATTTTACTATTTCTTGAATGATCACACTTAAAGCAGCTTAGGCTTAACCAATGGTTAAAAATAAGGTGCAGCAAGAGTGAACCTTATTCATAAAAGGAAAATTTCAATATAGAGAAAAAAAATGAGAAGAAAGTATTAAATAATTTGGAATTTGATAATTATTGTGGTACAGACAGAAGGAGTGTCGCGGATTCGCGGTTATTAATTATATTTGGCTATGTTTTTGTTATATTTAAAGTTCGCGATCTCGATAATATTCGGCTGCTAGGTTTGTTATCTTGAAGATTCAAAAGTTTTTGTTATTGTTTTTATTCGAAAATAAATAGAGTACGAAAAGGGTTCGTATTGAAGCGATTAAATCAATCGCCCTTATTGTTGAATTCCTTTTTCGTTATGGTAGCAGGCTGATCCTAAATAATCGTTCGTTTCGTCCTCCGAATTCGTTGGTAAATTCCAAAAATGCCGGAAACCAGCGAAAATGCCGAAAAGCTAAAAGCGTTATCCACCCGAAAGTCCAGACTTCGTTCTTCACTGACTAGAAGTATGTCATACGTAAGTGAGAAGCTGGCAACGGCAGATTTTAACGAAGTTAAAGTGAAATTGACAATGGTCGAAGATATATATAAAAATTATCTTGCTTTACTTGACGAATTCGACAACTTCGAAGTTCCGGATCTGGACCCTTTCATAGAAAAATTCGAAGATGACTACATCGCCATTAAAGGTAAATTAGAAAGCAGTATCGAAAAATTCTCTAATAGCAGTGCTGTTCCAGGTTTTAAAAGACAGTGTACAACTGAATCTGGTGGTAGCGGTAGTTGTTGTTCTTCTTCAAAAGCTACGATTAAGTTACCAAAGTTGGAGTTGAAGAAATATGGTGGTAATCTACTTGAATTCGAATCGTTTTGGTCTTCGTTCAACTCAGCTGTACATAATACTGATTTAGAAGCAACTGATAAATTTACGTACTTGAGAAATAACCTGGTAGGCGAAGCTGAATTATTGTTGAAAGGTATGGGTACCACTGCTGCAAACTATCCAATCGCATACGAAATGGTAAAAAAGAAGTTTGGTAATAAAAAGAAATTAATTGATTTATTATACGATAATTTAACGAAAATTCCAAAAAGTAACAAATGGACTAAAAATTTGCGAAATACTTACGATAATATTGAATCGAATTTACATGCTTTAGAAGGTGTAGGTGAAAATATTCAAAACAACACCATACTGTACTCGATGATTATGAAGAAGTTTCCATTTGATATAATTATGAAAGCCGATTTGGATGTTGCAAGTAACGATTTATCCGAATTGAGGCAGAAAGTTGGCGAATTGATATGGAAACAAGAGCAATATTGTGGTACGAATTGGAGTGAGTCATCCGATAATAATCCTAATAAAAAAGATTTTTTCAAAGGTACTACAGAGAGCTTGATAACTGGTGATAGAAAACCGAGTAAAAAATGTATCTATTGCGGTGAAACGTCACATTATTCCGATGAATGCAGCAAAATAACGACATTGGAAGACCGAAGAAAGAAATTGAATGGTCGTTGCATCATTTGTTTGAATCCTGGTCATCTCGCTAAAGACTGTACGGTAAACAAACCATGTGTACATTGTAAGAAACGTCGTAGTCATCATCGTAGTTTATGTATTAAATTATTTTCAAAAGAAGTTAGTAATCCTGAACCAACTGAATCTTTACTAATGAAAGATCAAGAAGGTAACCTGTTAGCAGCCACAATCAACATTGGTAATGAAAGTCGTGTTCAGAAAGTTACCTCAATTCTGGATAGCGGTTCAAGAAGATCGTACATTACTACGAGGTTGGCCGATAAATTAAAATTGAAGCCTCTTCATTATGAAACGATTAGAATTTCTACGATTTGTTCCGAAGCTCCTCGAGAAATTTCAACCAAGGTCGTTAGTTTAGATATTTTTACAAATGATGGTGAAAAAATAAAAATCACTGCAAATACGATACCTAAAATTATTAATCGAATAAATCACCACGATATTAAGTTAGATTCCAGATTCAAGAAATTCAAGCTCGCTGAAGTTGATAAAAATCTTGTACCTGAACTCCTGATTGGAAATGACTACATGTTCGATTTTATGGTCATGGAAAAAGTAATTATTGATGATTCAACTTCGTTAATCAATTCGAAATTTGGATGGCTGGTTGTTGGTCGAATCGATAAAAACCACGAAACTCCAGTTTTCTTCTCCGAGATTGAAATGGTAGAAAACCTATGGAAATTAGATGCGATTGGGATAGATGATTCAACCTCAGTGGAGGATATTGGCGATGAACTTGCGGTAAAAAGTTTTTATGATAATATAGAATTGATAGATAATCGTTATGAAGTAGCTTGGCCCTGGAAAGAGTACCCTCCTGATTTAAAATCGAACAAAGGGCTCGCCTACGGTCGTTTGAAATCTCAGATGAGAAAATTCGAAAAGAACAAAGAATTATTCGACGAATATGACAAAGTGATCAAATACCAAGAGTCTCAAGGTATTATCGAACGAGTCAACGAATCTATCAACGATAAAGAAGATTTAGTTCATTATCTTCCGCATCACGAAGTTCTGACACCAGGTAAAAGTACCAGTTTACGAGTTGTTTATGACGGTTCTGCAAAATCTCGAAAAATTGATAAAAGCTTAAACGATTGTATTTTTCGTGGTCGTGTTCTTTTGGAAACGTTATGCGGTTTGATTTTGCGCTTAATGTTGAGATGTTTTGTATTAACTTCTGATATTGAAAAAGCATTTTTGCAAATCGGTTTGAAATTACGTGATCGCGATTTTGTTAGATTTATTTGGATAAAAGATTTTAATAAACCGCTAAACTTCGATAATTTGATTATATTTCGCTTTACTAAAATTCCGTTCGGTGTTATTGCTAGTCCGTTTTTGTTAACTTTAACAATAATTTTTCATTTAAATCAATATGATTCGAAGTTCGTTCCGCTATTACTAAGAAGTTTTTATGTGGATAATCTTATCTTGAGTGTCAATTCGGTAGATGAAGCTATTGATCTTTATAATTTTTCAAAATCTTGTTTTAATGATGCTTCGATGAATTTACGTAATTGGGTTACGAATTGTAATGAACTTAAAAATGTTTTAAAACCAGAAGATCGTTTAGATGTATCTGAAATTAGTATTTTAGGGTTAAAATGGAATGTTAAAAATGATACTTTTGTGATTAATCATAAACTCACTAATTCGACTATTATTATTACAAAACGTGAAGTTGTAAAAAAGGTATCCTCGATTTTTGATCCGTTAGGTTTTTTGTGTCCTGTTGTTTTACCAGCTAAATTATTTATTCGATATTTATGGGGCAAAAACTTAGATTGGGATGATGTTTTAGATGAGAAAGATCAAAAGTCGTGGAAAGAATATGTAGAAATAGATCGGTACGTATTTGGTGGCACTAATGCTTGTAATGATTTTGATTTACATTGTTTCGTTGACGCGTCTCAAAAAGCTTATGCTGCAACTGTTTACGTTAAGAAAAATAATTTAACTCGTCTCGTTTTTGCTAAATCTCGTCTCGCTCCTCGCAATAATTTAACTATTCCAAAGTTAGAATTGTTAGCTATATATATCGGTAGTCAAATCGTGAATTTCGTTAAGAATGAATTTTCTGATGTTAATATCAAAAATATTTATGTATGGTCCGATTCCAAATGTGTATTATCATGGTTATGTTCGAAAAAAGTTTTGCCCAAATTTGTAGAAAGAATTGTGAAGAAAATTGATAAATCGTTCAATTATCGCTACGTTCCATCTGCTGAAAATCCTGCTGATATAGCCAGTCGCGGTGCAGAAGTGCAAGATTTGAATTCGTTCTGGTGGGAAGGCCCCACATGGTTGAAAGAGATGGAAGTTGCTTGGCCAAAGGCAATGAATTTACAATTTGAATCCGAACCTGAACCTGAACCAGAACCAGTACTTATCTCCAATAATACAGCTGTAATTCAGCCTCCTTTTAAAATCGATTGTACTCAATTTAAAACCCTCAACTATCTACTTGATGCAACGTTAAGCTACATGAAAAATGTCAATCCGAATAATATTGTTCAGAAAACCGAAGAAGCTTTCAACCAGTGGATTATGTATATCCAAAACAAAAATTATCCTGATATTTCGCAACCTAATCCGCTTGGTTTAAAACGTGATTCTCAAAATATTATACGTTGTCATGGACGCCTGGTTGAATCATGTCTCGACGATAATGCAAAGTTTCCAATACTTCTACCTGAGAAAGAATACTTCACTCACTTATTAATTGAAAAAATTCATATCGATAACTATCATGTTGGCGTTTCGCATACTCTCTCTGAATTGAGAAAAAATTTCTGGATTCCAAAAGGCAGATCGACGGTGTACTACGTTCTAAAAAAATGTGCTAACTGCAAATACTACGATGGTGGTCCATATAAATATCCTGCAATTCCTCCGTTACCTGAATTTCGTGTAAATCAAAGCAGTCCGTTTTCCTGTTGTGGTATCGACACATTTGGTCCTTTATACGTCAGTGATAACTCAGTCCAGAAAAAAGTATTTGTTAGTATTTTTGTTTGTATGATTACGCGTGCGATTCACTTAGAACTTTTAGAGAATATGACCACTCAAGAATTCCTACTCGCTTTTCGTAATTTTATAGCATTACGCACAATTCCAAAATTCGTAATAAGTGACAACACGCCACAATTTAAAATAACCAAATCAGCTTTTGAAAATCTTTGGCAACAAATAATTTCTGATAATGATGTAATAGATTTTTGTAAAAATAATTTGATAGAATGGAAACTGTTGCCTGAATATGCCCCGTGGCATGGCGGTTTTTACGAAAGATTAATCGGTATAGTGAAAATGTCGCTAAAGAAAACAATTTTTAATTGTATAATAATAGAAAATCAATTGAGAACCGTGTTGTATGAAGTAACTTCTGTTATTAATTCGCGTCCTATTGTTTACGTAGGTGAAAATGATAGTAATGTATTAACACCTAATGATTTGATGAATACCAAATTCGATTTTATTCCGGATATTGATAATGTTAAAAATATTAAACGTGATGTAATCGTAAATTTATGGAAAAGATCTAACGATATTATTAATCAATTTTGGAACGTTTGGAAATTTCAATATTTAACTAGTCTTCGTGAACGTAATATTAGTATAAAACAAAAGAAAAATGTAGTAGACTTAGTTCCTAAAGTAGGAGATATCGTATTAATTGAAGGTGATAAAAAATTTTGTCCTAGAGGAGAGTGGAAAGTTGGTAAAGTAATTAATGTTAATGTTAGCTCAGACAGTAATGTTAGATCAGCAATCGTTGAAACTAAAAATTCTAAACTTACCCGTCCCATTAACAAATTGTATCCCTTGGAAACATCGTAATTTTTCTCGTTTATACTTATTATTTTAAATTTAAAAATTCGTTTTTTTTTTTTTTTTTTCGTCGGGAGTGTCGCGGATTCGCGGTTATTAATTATATTTGGCTATGTTTTTGTTATATTTAAAGTTCGCGATCTCGATAATATTCGGCTGCTAGGTTTGTTATCTTGAAGATTCAAAAGTTTTTGTTATTGTTTTTATTCGAAAATAAATAGAGTACGAAAAGGGTTCGTATTGAAGCGATTAAATCAATCGCCCTTATTGTTGAATTCCTTTTTCGTTAAGGAGTATTTAAATCTTATTAAATCTTATAAAGGGATCTTCTGTATGCAAATAACTTTTATATGTAATTTGCATACGAGCAGAGAAAATATTATCTTTGTGTAAATAAAATAATTTAAAAAAATAAGTAGAGGAAAGGCTACTAGTATTGATAATGAAATAATGAATAGAATAGAGTGCACCATACGTAAGGTAACATAAAAATAGTGATAGTCAACGTGAGGAATAAAAAGAAACAACTTGAAAATAATGCAACAATGAAATAAATAAATAAATAAAGTAAAAAAACGAAAAAATGCACTCGTTCCTCTTAAAACGTACTGCTGAACGACCACAAAATTATGACAATCATTATCATCAATTTGGAATTGGACAGCTTCAAACTTCAGTCACTCAGTCAGGTTATTTGCACCATTTTCAACGACGTTTTCAGCCATGAGTTCATTTCGAAGGTTTGTAAAATCCAAAATAATCATTATTGTCACTGTCGCCTCAGTTCCATTCTCACTTGCATTTGACCATTGGCTGCAACTTGCTGGACAGTTAGTACAGTTGTTTCAGCTGCACCTGTCTCAAGAAGGTTCGATCCACTATCATTGCTCATGAATATGAGTTGCGCATTGGCACCGAGACCAGTATTCTGAAGTGATAAAATTACAATTATTCCTGACAAATGTTTGCTTTGGATAAAATTTGCTTTTGTTTAAAACGGCGTCGAAATTTTGTCGTTGTTTTAAGCAAATGAAAAAAAAAACATCATTTTTATTTGCCTAAAACGGCGGCAAACTTTTTTCAATGTGTTTCACCGAAATTAGAGCACGAAAAATGGTATTTCTCGTCAATTCGTTGAGAAATTGTGGGGAAGGGAGAGTGATTTTTTTCACATGTAGAGCGTGTGGAAAATCCCCCCCCCCCCCCATTTGTCAACGAATCGACGAGAAATACCATTTTTCGTGCTATAATTTCAAGAATGAAACATATTGAAAAAATTTTGCCGCCGTTTTCAACAAATAAAAATTATGTTCTTTTTTCATGTTTAAAACGACAACAAAATTCGTCCAATAGGTATGTTTCACTTGCAAAATCACTGCAAAATATCTCAAGAATGCAAAGTTTTTCATTTTTTAGGTTATTTCTATGATGGTATTTTTGCTATAAGTGCCAAGCTTGTAATTTTTTTCTCGAAAGTGAAAAAAAAATTCCCGTTCAATTTTTTGGACTAAAACTGACAATGAGAATTTTGTTCAGAATTTCAACTCGTGGACATCATGGTGATACTTACTTAAATTATGTATAAGTTTTTTAATCGAATTTTCAGGGTTTTTAAAGTAGCAACACTGATTTTGACATCATTCGTCGATTGCTCTCTCAAAATACTACAGTTTGAAAAATAGCTCAAAATTCTACATCCACGTACATTCGTACAACCAGAGCAATTTGCAACTGCAATTTTCCATTTTCGGCTATTTTAGAAAACTTTGAAGCCCCACAGCTCCGCCAAAAAAAATGTCCGGTTTGCGTCATTCGTCATCATTTGATGACTTCTACACATGATCTAATTTTTTTTTAAAAATCGAAGACCCAACGTGCAAAAATTCGCCGATTTAGCATGGAATGACTTCGTGGTTTTTTCGCCCTAGCTCTTATCCAATTTGTTTTGGGAAAAATTGCCTACTTTCTAAACATGTTACGAGATTCTACGTCAACCTCGGTCATTCCAATCAAAATCTGAAACCCCTTTCAGGGTTAAACTGAGCGGTTGAAAATTTACAAATCATTTATTTTTGGGTAACACTTTTTTTTTGAATTTTTCTTCTCTAATATTTTGCTATTGGAGTCTTCTGAAAACAATAAATCGATCTCTGGACATGTTCTGTATGACGCAAATAAACCAGATTATCTATTTGAAACTGCAGACGTTCTGTGTGAATGCTTCAAAAAACTCGATTTCGTTCATCGATCGGTTCATTTTTTTTCAAACTTAATCATGCTGTGAGTGAAAATTCTATCGCTATTTTTATAAAAATAGATTTGTCGTTAATCTTACATTTGGCTGATAGGTATAAAGTTAGCATAAATAATATTCATTGCATTGATTCGCGAAAGGAAAAATATTCACCTAGTTCACTTTGCGTTTAATATTTCCACCTGTCAAAAAATCTGATACCAAGCCTCAATGACAAACATCGTCGTCGTCCTAAAGAACATCAAACAGTCAATACAGTACCACACATATGTACCTTGTACGTATCATTTGATAATTGAAAAAAAATTAGGTAACTGCATTTCATCGCGCATGTGATACGTAATTGAAGCCCACAAAAAACAAATACGACGCCTCAGTTACAGTGGAACATGACGTTGGGGATTTTTTCCCATTCGCGTACATTCGTCCCGAACCATCTATGTTTGCACAGTAGTTGATGCGATTACGCTGATATGTATCAGTATTACAATATGTTTTAAAAAATACATTACTCAAATTTTACCTGCATTTCAATGTTACGTGTTTCGTATTGCGCGAATGAATATTTAGTCGTGGTAGTACGAATTTTTCAATATATTTATAATCTAAGTGCATCGTCATCGAGTATTTGCCACCGTTTGGAAACGAATTTCACCTGTGTAAGGTAAACTGAACGTCTTATACGTTCGAAAATTCCGAATGATTCTTCCGCTACAGGAATGCGCCTAAAATGTCTGCCACTGTTACTTATTATTACGGCAGCCGCAGCAGTAGTCAACGCCGACAGTTTCAATTCTGAGGAAGATGGTATGTAAATTGAATAATTTTAATTTGCTGTTTCTGCGATGCGAAAATTGTTAGAATTCGAACCAATTGCGGCGTTTTTTCACTTGTAGGATTGAAACCAAGTCTGAGTTGCATTTTATGGGGCGATGCGGGATGCAGAAGAAAATGTGCTTTGCTTTGCACTGCTTTTGGCTGCCTGTCAAGCAGCCCGCAATGCAACACGGTATTCTGCGACTGCCGGGAAAAACTGCCCATCAAATGTTTGGGCGTTGTTCCGAATGCTTCGAATTCGCCTGATCTCCCACCCGACGTCACATTCAAACAACTACTGGTTGTTAAATTTATGCGAACTCCCGTATTTCGTGATTTGGACAAAGTAATGCCTACAGTTCCAGAGCTCGAACTCGAAGTGATGAAATTTCTTTACACAACCGATCTATCGGGAAAGGAATTGAAGCAAGAAATGAAACGTAGGTTTCCTTCATTGAAATATCTATTCCGACGCTTGAGACCGCGACCCTTGGCTCAACTTGATCCTAATGTCAGTGCTGAAGTTATGAAAGAAGGCATCAATGTGGAACCGGAGGAGCCTCCTACACGTTCGTATTTCTCTTCGTGGTTAAAACCAAAACCTACGAAATTCGACGTCAATTCGCCAGAAAATCAGAAACGTATTATAAATTTGATTAAAAAATTACCTTACAAACACGACGTCATAGAGACGTTTGAAGTTCTGCGGGATTCACCTGAGAAACCATTGTATCAGAATATTTGCAGATATTTCCTCAAAGAGGGTATGTTGTCGCCTGATGGTGTCCAGATAGTTAAACCAACCAGCGATCCTGCTGAACTCGAGAAAAAAGTGCAAAATGACGACGTCATTAGACAACTTCAAGATAGAATCAACGAATCTAATGAGCAGAGAAAAAATCGTAAAAGAAAACGTGTCAACAACAGTGGAGAAAACAGTTCGGAAGAAAATGATGCCAAAAAACCTAAGCTGGATGAGACACCGGGGCAATCTCCAAACAATGGATGGTGGAGTCCTTCGCTTTGGGGCCCAGGGGGAAACTCTCCGAACAACAGTGGACCTGGCCAGAATCCTACAGTTGGGCCAACTGCTGCAGATAAACCATCAGGAGGTTGGTGGTGGGGATGGGGTAACGGAAAAGGTGCTCCAAAAGATGGCGGAGTTGACAAATCGAATATGCCACCACCGTTGCCATCAGCTGGTCAATCTCCGAATCAAGGTCCAAATTCTGGCGGTTCTTGGAAGTGGCCCTCATGGAATTGGCCTGCTGGATCTGGTCCCCAAGGCGCAAATATGCCGAACCCTGATCAGTCACCTGTTCAATCTGGCCCCTCTATTGGATCACCTTGGGGAAATAATGTGTCCCAGATTGCAACTCCGATTCCATCTAGCAACAGTGGAAGATCTTTAGATTCTCCTGAACCTGAAAGCGCATTGCTCAAAGAAGATCTTCCAAACAAAACACCTAAAGAAAGGAAACGCCATAAATTGAGGAAAATACCAGACACCAAAGATTTTGAGGAGGATGTCTTCCCAGACATGGGATCTATCGATGAAACTCTGGGAAAACCAAAAAAGAAACATCGTAAACATGGCAAGCACAAAAAACATAAGAAGAGAAAACATCACCCTGAAAGTTCTGAAAGTGATAGTGATGAAAGTTCATCTGAAGAAATTTCTCCATCTGGTACTCCAGTCCCTCACAAAAAGAGAAAGAAGCACCACAAAAAACCATCGGAGAGTGATGAAAGTTCATCAGAAGAAATTTCTCCAACTGGTACTCCAACCAAACATAAGAAGAGGAAGAAGCATCGCAAGAAACCATCAGATAGTGATGGAAGTTCCTCAGAAGAAATCACTCCTCCTGGCGCTCCAAGCAAACCCAAAAAAAGAAAGAAACATCACAAGAAATCATTAGATAGTGATGACAGTTCAGCTCAAGAAATTGCTGCACCGGGTACTCCAAGTAAAAATAAAAAGAGAAAAAAACACCACAAAAAGCCATCTGATAGTGACGAAAGTTCATCAGAAGAATATTCTCTTCAGAACACACCATCTAAACATCCAAAGAAAAAGAAACATCACAAAAAGTCATTAGATGGTGATGAAAGTCCAACTAAAGTGATTTCTCCCCCAGGATCTGATTCTGAACCTAAAAAGAAAAGAAAGCATAAGAAAAAACCATCAGATAGTGATGAGAGTTCCAGTGAAGAGACCACATCTCCAGGATCCCAACCAGAACTTAAAACTAGGAAAAAACACAGAAAACCAAAGAATAAGAATGATACTTTGACATCACAAGCAAAACCAGAAGATGTAAAGAAAAATAATTCTGATAGTGATGAAGATGATAGCGATGAAGATACTGCCAAAAAAATACCTTCAATTGGAGGATTATCTGGTCAAAAGACAAATGAACCTATGGTGGAGTCTTCACCTGATGGAAAAATCAATAAACATAAGCGAAAGAAGGATAAACCATCTCAAGCAAATAGTGATGAAAGTTCATCGGAGGAAATTTCTCCTGATGGTACAGTCACCAAACATAAAAAGAAGAAACATAAGAAAAATAAACCATTGCCCATTTCTTCTCAATCTCAACAATTGCCTGGTGACAAAGATAGTGATGAAAGCTCTCCTGAAAAAATGGTACCTGATGCAGGAAAAACCAAACATCACAAGAAAAAGAAAGTTTTACCCTCCTTGCCTTCTGATAAGAAAGAAAGTATCATTGATGATAGCTCAATGGAAACCCTACCATCTTCACCCGACCTTGTCAGCAACCCTAAGAAGAAGAAAAATGTGTCAACAATTTCAAGTGCATCAATAAGTTCTTCACAGTTACCTGATGAGCCATCTAATGATAGTAAACAATTCAAGAAGCCCAAAAAGACCCAAGATGCAACATCAACCCAAGAAGTGTTGCCTGAGAATTTAACTCCTCAAGGAATTCCAAAGCCCAAAAAAACTCCAAATGCAACATCAACCCAAGAAGTGTTGCCTGAGAATGTAACTCTTCAAGGAATTCCCGGAAGCAAGCTAGGAGATTCACCTTTGGTTAGAGATGATGTTCATGTCAGACCAGTTATGGGAAGCAAATTAGAAAAATTACCAGGTCTTGAGAGCATTATTGGGCATGATAGTCCAATATCTCTAAAAGTCAATGGGCCATTACAACAGTCACTCAAAAACATGCCCAATTCTTTGTCTACGCCATTGATACTCTCAGGAATACCTACAGATGTACCCAATCTGCAAAACCATGACATGCATGATGATCTTACCCCAGAAAAAGGTAATGGATCTGTACAACAGTTACTCAAGAATATGCCCAATGCCATGCTAACTCAAGAAGGTACCCCTAGAGATATATCAAATCCAAGTAGCCATGATTTGCAAAATATTCCTACTCCAAAAGAACTGAATGGATCATCACAGAAATTACTCAACAATATGCCCATGATGCTCACTCCAATTACTTCAAGTGACAAATCCCAAAATACTTCAAAACCAAATACCCGTGACATACAAGGTGATATTATACCAGCCAAAATGAAGAGACCCTTGCAGAAATTATTGAAAGATGAGCCTAATTCAATGTCATCTCCTATGTCTCAAATCTCATCTGGAAAATCTCCTGATACATCTACAGTTATTGGCTCTAATCCTCTGAAAGGCAATGATGGACTGTTAGCAAACCCGAAGTACCCAACATCAGATTCAAATAAATACCCTGCTGATATTATTTTGCCAACACAGCAATTGTCCCCTCAAGATTCAAGTCCGCAAAAAGTGAACAAACAGATGGCTCCATCAAGTGATACAATAGCCAATGCCCCAAGCAGTATGTTCTCATTGGGTTCACTGTGGCCAACTTCTAGCGAACCTGTGAATGGATCACCAGAGCTCAAGCACATGGATAGTTTTTCACCCACAGCACTGAACAATGTGAAATCGTCCGATGGTTTGCCTTCATCCAATGTTGTCAACTCAGTATCAGGTAATCCATCTGTTCTGGGAGGGTTGATACCGCAAGAACCGTCCAAATCACTTTTGAATGATGGCATAAAACCATCTTCACCTAATAGTTCATCAAATAAATCACCCAATAAGTTGAATAGTCCTGCCAAACATCCAGAAACGTCTGTTTCAGAATCACCTTTGTTGAACAGTAAGTCAAGTCAATCACTCAGCAAAGAAAATCCTAGCCCTGGTGGTTCTCCTGTGAAAGGAGGTGAAAAGTCAGATAAGTCTGATATCAAAACGCCGTTGCTCAATAATTCTCCAAGTCAACTACTTGATGCTCAAAATGGGCTTGTTGCTAGTCCCAAGGGCAATGTTGATCTTTCTCCTGCGGACAAAATACCATCTGATGCAAAACAAACTCCACTCATTAATGCCCTGGACAGTCTTTCAAACTCGCCTACTGAAAAGAAAGCAATTCTTGATGCAAAACCAACGGCACCTGCCAATTTGCTTGCCAAATTACTCAATAAACAAATCCCATCAACTATGTTTTCATCTACACCAAGTGAATCTTCAAAGAATTTGGATCCTGAAATGAAATCACCTGTATCAAAAGATCCATCAACTTCTCTCCTTTCACCTAGTGACTCAATCTATCCAAAACCTGAAGAAATTGTTGCTGAAAAATCGCCATATGTGCCAGGTACCCCTTATCACTCATCACCAATGATGCATAAAGGAGGCAGAGATGTACCTGATCATATGGCAGATGTGCCTCAAAGTTTGAAGCAATTGAACAATTCAAAACCATTTTTGAATAACCCCCAACTTGCTGGTTTGTCAGTTCCGTTATCCAACACACCATCAAAATTGAATTCGCCTTCAAGTATTTCTCCTGAACATGATCCCCTGAATATTGAGCACCCTAGTGGCCCTTCAACAAGTTCATCAATTATTGATTCTTCTAACCCCAAAACAGTTCAGTTGAAAGATCCATCCACATCTCCACTCACAAACTTGCTTGAGAATAAACTGAATGAAACAAAACCTTCTAAATCAGCTCTCACGAATCCTCAGAAATCAGTAAGTGATCCCTCTGTGCCTGGTATTTCATCTTTACCTGATGTGTCGTTGGCAAAACAACTTCTGAGTAAAAATTTACCACCCAATAGTGTTCCTAGCGATGAAAAGCTCAAAGATTCTTCAGGTCTTCCTAACTCTCTTAGCAATCCATCAAGTCCTTCAGCCATCAATTCTGCTGACTCTGGTACTGTTCAGTCGAAAGATTCATCCACATCACCACTTGCAGGTTTGCTTAAGAATAAATTGGATGGTAAACCTTCTGATTCTCAAAAATCAATTAGTGATCCATCTGTGTCACATATCTCATCTTTGCCTGATGTGTTACTAGCAAAAAAACTTTTGAGTGAAAATTTGCCACCTGGAAGTGTTCCAAGTGATAAGAAGATTAAAGAATTGGTAGATAAATTAAAATCTGAAAACCATCCTTCTTCAGGTGTTCCCAACTCTTTGGTTAGCAATCCATCAAGTCCATCACCTCTCACTGATTCTCAAAAATCAATAAGTGATCCATCTGTGCCACATATCTCATCTTTGCCTGATGTGTTACTAGCAAAAAAACTTTTGAGTGAAAATTTGCCACCTGGAAGTGTTCCAAGTGATAAGAAGATTAAAGAATTGGTAGATAAATTGAAATCTGAAAACCATCCTTCCTCAGGTGTTCCCAACTCTTTGGATAGCAATCCATCAAGTCCATCACCTCTCACTGATTCTCAAAAATCAATAAGTGATCCATCTGTGCCACATATCTCATCTTTGCCTGATGTGTTACTAGCAAAAAAACTTTTGAGTGAAAATTTGCCACCTGGTAGTGTTCCAAGTGATAAGAAGATTAAAGAATTGGTGGATAAATTGAAATCTGAAAACCATCCTTCTTCAGGTGTTCCATCATCTCCCAATTCTGCAGACCCCAGCATAGTTCAGTCAACAGATCCATCCGCATCTCCAAATGTGTTATTGGCTAAAAAACTTTTGAGTGAAAATTTGCCACCTGGTAGTGTTCCAAGTGATAAGAAGATTAAAGAATTGGTGGATAAATTGAAATCTGAAACCCATCTTTCTCCTAGTCCAACCAACTCTTCAGTTAGCAATCCATCAAATGGCACAGTGGATGTAACAAAACAACCATTACAAGCCCCAGAGGACAAATATCTTGAAAATTTAGTGAATCAACTGAAATCTGGTGATCCATCATTGCACCTGCAAAGTCTGTCAAACAATGATCCATCAAGCATTACTATAGGTCCAACAGTTGAGCCTAATGACACTATTCTTCAAGGATTAGCTAACAAGTTAAAACCTGGAAGTGATTCTTCACCCACATCTCAAAGTCCTTCATCTAGTGGTCAAAATCCGTTGCCTATCAAAAGTAATCCTAATAACAAATCAATTGACCAACCAATTAATGCAAAAGCATCACGTATGCCCAACATTCCATCTACTCGTGATATTTCAACTAGCTCCCCTCAAATTGCAAATGGAGCTTCTTTACTTACAGCGGCTCCATCTCAACCATCAGAGAAAATGTTTGGTGGAGGCTCTGACAGTGATACTTCAGGAATGCCAGAAAAATCTCCTCCCTTGTTGAATAAACAACTTGGTAACTTGAAACCAAAAGGTGATGCAAGTGTTGCAAATTTGCCAGGTGAAGGTTCTCTTTCTCAGCCAAATACATTGCTTTCACCAATGTCTGATATAGCAAAAGATCAATCTGATCAAAATCTCTCCAATTCCTCGCCATTGGTTATTTCTCCTGAGAACATCATGAACAGTATGGTTGACAAAGGCCTACCAGGTGCTCTTTCAAACAACTCTCCTACTTCAAGTTCATTTGTATCTCCAAAATCACAGGGATTAAAATCTCCCACTTCAACTGATTCATCAAATGCAGGTCACACACCAGGTGGCACAACTCCAATCATAGGTAATTTACCAGAAAAATTGAGTGTTTCTGCTCCACCCAGCGTTGGTGTTTTTACATCAAATAAAGAAATTCCTGTGTCAAACAATTCGCCTATTTCAGAACTGTCCTCAAAGAAAGATGTGAATCCATCATCATCATCAAATGTCTCCAACTCACCTGTCTCTTCGCAGGACGTCATTAATCCAAGTAAGGACACACTGAAAAGTAAATCAAATCCCAATGTAGCATCATCCAATGATGGACCATTAGTTTCACCACAAACCAATCTGAATTCACCACTAGGTACTCCCTCTGGTCAATCCATTATATCACTTCCAAATCCATCAACTTCAAGTGTGCTGCCCTCAACATCAGAAAAAAATGCATCTGCAAGTCCAACTCTCGAAAGTAATCCTGGAATTGGTGGCCAACCTAAAGGAAATGGAAAGCACGATGTGTCAACCAGTGAAAAAGATGAACTCAAACCATCTCTCAAACAAATGCCTATATCTTCTCTATCACCCATACTCATGCCAACTGATGGAAATCCTTTTGAGACACTTCTATCAAAGCCAGAACACTCATCATCAAGCACACCTTCATTGAATAATAAAGAACTACCCTCAGATGATTCCAATGCAACTCTTCTGCCATCAAGCAGTAACAAAAATAGTCAACCTTTAAAATCAATTGAAAAAGTTACCCCTACCTCAAGTCTTTCCCCATCAGGTAATTCTCTGCCGCTTTTGAATATAGGGAGGTCATTAGATAATGAGAACTCGCTTCCTTCAGATCACTTAGTTGATAAAAACCCTACAATTGAACATTCTATTACACATGAATCAGGTCTTCCTGAACAGCCTGTTGGTGATGGTCTGAGTAGTCCAAACACTGAAAAAATGTCATCACCTTTAACAGCTAATCCAAAGTTTGCCTCATTACTTGACAAACTAAAGAATGCTGGTTCAAAGCCACAGAAAAATATTCCAAATTCCTCACCACAGATTACCAACACCAATGGATTTTCAACTAGCCCATCTCAAGACCAGCTGATGCTCACAAATGTGAAACCTTCGATATCTAACGATGCTTCAATACCTGCACTTGAAAGTTCACCCATGAAGAATAGCCCATCTCTTGCTAATTTACTTTCTCCAGATAACAATGTGAAATCACCATCAAGTGTACCATTAGTGAAGCCATTGAATAATCTACCCAGTTCACCAGTAAATGTACAAGATTCCACAATACCACAACCTTCAACTTTGAAAGATAATATGAATTCTGTCATACCCCCAGGAAGCAAAAATGTTCTTCCCTTGAATCAACCAAGTATTGTTGATCACAATGAAATCCTACCAACATTATTGAATGGTAAATCAACACCTTTGACATCAAACTCCCCACCAATTACATCAGAAAATCTCCAGCCATCTCTGAATTCTAATGTTTTGGATTTAAAGCAGCCAACTATCAATCCTGCTGCAGAAACGAAAGAGGCATCTCAAGGGACTCCAAATGTCTCTCCGAGTAAAAGTACACCAGTCCAAAATAAAATTTCTAATTTGTCACCAGATGTCTTGAATTCAATTCCGTCGGATAACCATATGTTGCCACTTTCTCCTGCTGCTAAACTAATGCTACCAACTGATTCACCTCCGTCACTAGGACAAACTTCTGCTAGTAAATTAATAGATGGCTCTCCCACTTCATTGAACCAGATTCCCTCTGATAATCCATTGTTGCCACCTTCCTCTATCACTAAACAAACATTACCTACTGATTCAACTCCATCAATAGGAAATATACCATCACTGGATCGAGGTTCTCCTGGAAAATTAGAAGATGGCTCTCCCATTTCATCAAATCCAATTCCTTCAGATAATACCTTGTTCCCACCTTCTCCTGTTATTAAACAAGCACTACCATCTGGTTCAACTCCATTAATAGAAAATACACCATCTTTGGGGCAAACTTCAACTGGTTCAACTCCAACCATTGGAAATGTACCATCACTGGACCACACTTCTGCTGGAAAATCAAAAGATGATTCTCTTACTCCATTAAACCCAATTCCTTCGGATAATTCATTGTTGCCGCTTTCTTCTGTAACTAAACAACCATTACCAACTGGTTCACCAACATCACTTGGAAATACGCCACTGGGACAAATTTCAACTGGCAAATCTAAAGATACCACTCCTAATCAATCAAATTCACCAGTTGGAAATACACCACCATTGGGACAAACGCCAACTGGCAAATCAGAAAATATCGCTCCTGATCAATCGAAGTCAAAACCGCAGAGCTCATTTCCATCCATGCCAACTCCAATTACCATCACACCAGTTCATCCTGATTCAATAAACAATCCTGCTTTACCCACTCCTCTGGCAACCACTAATAATCTGCAGTTACCTAATCCCAGTTCTGGAATACTGAAATCTCCCATCAATCCAACTACTGCGCCATCTTTGTTATCCAGTCCAATATCAAAACCTGTTCAAAGCAGTTCTACTCCGCCACCTTCTCTGTTACCCAATCCTATTCATTCTGCACCTCCATCTCATCCTTCATCACCATTTGATGAATTGGATGATTCGATCCCCTGGTTAGATGACGAAGTTGATATATCCGACGATTCGATGGAATTTTTGCATAATCGTCCAAAACCATCATTTAAATCATCCACAAAATCACCATCAAATGTATTGCCGAAACAAAAACCATCCAATACAATTGAAAATGTACCTCCATTACCATTACAAGCACCCAATTTGCCACCAACTTCTCCTCTTGTGGCGAAAGATCTTAACAATATCAACAATACACCTAATAGCAATCAACTTCCATCAATCATTAGTCCAAAAGAACATCCTGTAAACCTACAAAATCCAAATACTCCCCTGTTATCTGCACCATCGCCACCATTATTGGATAATACAAAAGTAAATTCACCATTAAATCTACCAGGTTCACCTTCATTTTCTCCCCAATCCAACACGCCACAGACTCTTCAACAACAGCCAATTACAAACACCCCAAGTTCATTACTTCCCTCGCCTTTATCCAGTCTACCTGATTCTGCAGGACCTTCATCGCCGAACCATCCTTCAGCTGCAGTTCAACCATCCCTTCCATCCCCTGACCCCCTTCAAAACTCACCACTTCAGACTAAAAATATACCAGCTTCACCTCTCGGTTCAGAAAATCCATCATCTCTCAAAATTAAGCTACCTCCTGGCGCAGACAATTCATCACCATTACCTTCAAACTCATTCAATAATCCATCATCTACGCCAATTTCTGGTCCATTGGCACTTCCATCAGTTTCTCCCCATGAACCGCCTCCCTCTATACCTTCTCCAGTCATTACTCCTCCCCCTGACATTAAAAAACCACTAAATTTCAATAGTTTATTCACTTCAGAGGAACTACCAGATGAATTACATTCTGAAGAGCATCCCAGCAGTCACGACTTGAAGCCTTCCCCTCCGCCATTGACTGCTCCATCACCTCTTTCGCCCCCCAGTACAGCACCACCTCCTGGTTTCAAAAAACCTTCTTTAGACCTGAATAAACTCTTCACTTCTGAAGAACTGCCCTCAGATTTAGTATCTGATGAGCATCATAATCCAAGCCCTCCAGCTATACTACCCTCACCACCATCACCGCCACAGATTACTCCACCGTCTCCTCTCTTCACAAAACCATTTGGCATGAATAACAACATGAAATCTCCACTGAGTCCCCTTATTACTCCTCAAATCAATAACAATATCGGCAAACCATCAATATTTGCCAGCTTCGATGATCTTCCGCCTTCTCCACCCTCTTTCAATACTTTCAAAGCACCTATGCTTACACCGCCCATGGCCAACTTCGACATACCTATTACCCTACCTAAATCAGCCCCTCTCCCTTCGCAATCCGGTCCAGGAACAGATGACGAGGCAAGTCGTAAAAATGGCGGACAAAATTGGAGGCAAAAATTATTTCAAAAGAAAGCTTTCCAACCTCTGAGTTGAATTGACATTAAACAGTCTGAAAATCGAACACTGTAGCTGTTTAATGTAGTGTAGGTATTTTAAAAGACGTCCTGAATGTTCTAACGTTTAAATTATTGTTTCTTTTAATCTTTTAAAATAAAACATTTTAAAATCAATCACAATTTTTCTTGTTTTTCATCAATCTTGTGTTTGCTATTGCTATCGTAGAGCCAGTTGTACGTATGCCAGTATTTCGCATGTGTAAGTGCGGATGGTGTATCGCGTACAAAGACATTGAATTGGAGCGAAATTCGTAAGTACACGGGTGGGGGAGAGGGTTATCATTTTGACGTATTCAACTAACGTCTCTAGACCACTCATACATATAAACGGTCATATTTTGGTGTAATGCCATTTTAATTATATATTACCGTGTGACTCGTTCTATAATGACTTTGTAGTTAATTAAATTACCGTGCTATTGAAATCGGTGAAAAGGAGAGTATTAATTTTCACCAAAATATTACCAACCGCGATAACGACCAGTAGTCTACTCATTGGCAAGATAAAGTGTTGAACAGCACGGTCGAATTGCGTTTAAATTTATGAAAGATAAAATGGAGAAAAATAGAATTATGAATCGTGTGATGAAACTGTTTCCGATTGACCCCCTTCCTCTTATCTTCTCGACGCAGATTTGTGACGTATATTACGTAAAATAGTGAACTAAAAATTTAAATTTTGAATTCAAACTCAATTTCAAATTTTTTATTGATTTTTTCACTTTTGAGTTTGAAAACTTTGATCGACAGATTCTTGTGCGAAAAATTGACAGATATCGAGTTTCCTATTCTGTAATGTTAATTCAAGTATCAACAAGGATATCTTTGAAAGAGGCTTCCATCGTGCCTTCTCAAGTGCAACCGCAATTAATTATGCTTTCAAGCGAACCCTGGGATCGATTTTGGTGCCGTTTCTTATACCAATATGCCTGTCTAATTTCTCAGGATAGTAGCAAAATTACGAAGAACTCAACCCGACAGTTCTTCGGCCGATGGGGTCTTGTTATTCTGAAACAGAAACAAAAACCATCGCTAACCCCCGCAGACAATCTGTTTCACACTTTCTCATTCTGTTACTCTGCACGATACATTGGCGTCTTTTGCTTTGCTCTTCTATTCTTGTATTTCTGTCTATCTCCACGTACAAAAATCCTGTCTACTTTCTCATCGCGTCATCAGCAACAGAGCGGTGGAAATTACGCGCGAAAATAATCCAAACCATTAGTCATAGCCGAACCATCAAAGCGTGTTACAAAGTTAAACATTTCAACACCTCGAGCGTCGCTGCCGCTCCGCAACATTATATTTATCGATGAAAACAGTAGTTTACTTTAATCTGCTTGTCAGAAATGAAAAAACATCGTCGACGTTGACATTTGATTAAACACTCTTTCTGCTTACCCTTTTACCTATATCTATAGTCAGTCATTATGTACGTCTACGTATATTACACTGGGTGATGAGGGGGTGAGCGCGAGCGCAATTTTAACTCATCTTGTTACTCTCACGACCTACGATTTGGTGAAAAATTTCATTATACGACGTCGTCGGTCGTCGCGTCGAGTATATGTAAGACAAACCTACCGCAATTGGAACCAATAAATCCTGAGCCAGATTTAAAAACCGTGAACAGCCGAAAATTTACTCTCATTTTAGAATCTAATTGTTTTAGCTCTGCTGAGACTAACGCAGTGAGCTGTCACTTTGTGTATTGTAAATAGCAATCAAGTCGAGTCAATCTTAAGCACCGAGGGCAGAGTAAAAATGAGATATTCGAAGCAGGTACTTTTCTGTTCACTAGAAACCACCCCGCTATACCTAATTAACCGAAATATTATCTTGTTTCCAAAACCAACTATTCGGTGGCCATGCCCTGTTGACTGGCTTCGTATTACTATTCGAGTTCTTTTCTGTTTTAATTGCATCCTCTTCATCTATTCGTTTCCCAACTTCCTTCTTTTTTTCTTTCTCGAATGTCGTTGTTTCGAGGTTTCTCTCGAGTGTATTTTTGTTCTACGTCAGTAAAATAACGTGACTAGTAGGTACCTGCCTGCGTGACAGGTCTGTGATAATTTTACATTTTGAGATAGGCCTATCATTGTTTTTTCTGCCCAATCGAATGATGTTTTCGAATTAAGATTGCTTTTTTGTTATGACCTGCTGTACTATTCAGCTGGAAGATTTAGTACTTATGAGGAAAAAATTTGAAAAATCAAGTTTTCTTTTTGAATGAAAATTTTTGAAATTTGCTCGAATAGTTGTGGGTAAGTAAAGTATATTGTCTAAAATCAATCTTTCGGATCCGAGCCATTTCGAGCTATTCGAGAGCCTCTAGCGCGATTTTCGATTTCTCCAAAATTTAAGAATTTCTCTAGAAGGCATGAAAATAGATTTGGGCAGCTAAAAATCGAGTCGTGGCTTATTTTCAACCTGCTTATCGAGATTAATCAGGGTCATTAGTATATTGAACAGTATAAACAGTAGTTTCAGCTTTTTTTTAAAGTTCCTCCCATGATCTAAATGTATGGAGAGTGAGGGTCGATTTTGCTGCGGATTTTATTTTGGCTATTTCTACAGTTAACAATAATGCGTGTTTTTAGTCAGATTTTCAAAATTCAAGGCGTCATGGGTCTCTGATTAAAAGTCAGCTAAGGTACCTCGATCACCGAGAAAAAAATGTTGAGGTAATTAGTGAACTTGAATATGTAATTAGGTAACGAAGCTCTAAATGTTACTTATATTGGAACCAGTTACTGAACAGTGAACAGCTTGGTTAATTTTTGTAAATAAAATATGTACAAATCAAATTCAAATTTTTTCGTAAATTATTTAAATAATTAAACATTATAAATATGCATATTAAGCACTCACTAAAAAATTGTGGTCAATAAAATATTGAGTTAGGTATAAATAAAAAATGTTACAGAGTTGAAGAAATATTAAATTAAGAAAAAAATTACCTACTTACACCTAGTCGGAATAATTTGAAATTCCTACCGACTGCGCCAATTTTTTTTTTCTGTTATGCCCCCAAACATGTGTAATAACAAAGATGACATGACAGTGCATCGGCAATCGTTTATTCATTGATACTGTACAAATTGGCTAGCTTATACTATGATTTTATTGAAACGGAATTGTTCGCGAATGATTGAGTCTATTTTTTCAT
This sequence comes from Planococcus citri, assembly GCF_950023065.1. Taxonomy (NCBI): domain Eukaryota; kingdom Metazoa; phylum Arthropoda; class Insecta; order Hemiptera; family Pseudococcidae; genus Planococcus; species Planococcus citri. The sequence goes on from NC_088680.1 coordinate 36,217,833, forward strand.
TTCACTTATGTACCTATTAGGTGTAGGTACTCTAAACTACGTGCCTATGTGCCTATCTTAGTTTTTATTTATCCTCACGTATCTCTCTACACATGGTTATAATTTTGAATACATTTTTTATTATTTAAATAATTAGAAATCATAAATACCTATGTATATTAAGCACACTCTATTAAATTTATACTTGATCAAACTTAATAATAACTATCATTCACTTTCAACGTGATATTAAAAACTTGGTTATTATAAAAATGTATAATGTTGAATGAACCCACTAAAAAATTGTGGTCAATAAAATATTGAGTTAGGTATAGATAAAAAATTTTACAGAGTTGAAGAAATATTAAATTAAGAAAAAAAATTACCTACTTACTCCGAGTCGGAATAATTCGAAATTCCTACCGACTGCGCCAATTTTTTAAGTATGTTTTTTTACACTGATTTTGCATAATCTGTAATATGGATTGTCATTTTTTTTTACAGATGTATAATCAGTTTTTGAAAACCCGGTTGTTCTTTTTACTGGATTTTAAACAGATCAAATCCGGATTATTGAAAATCCATAATCTACTGGGGTAGTATCTTATGGGAATGGATTTTAGATTTTACTTTATCAGAATTGAACTGACAATCCTCCCAGAATTCAGATTATGGATTCTTGTAAAATCCGTGTAAAAAAACATACTTATTATTCAAATAATTAGAAATCATAAATATGTACCTATGTATGTATATTAAGGACACTTTATTAAATTTATACTTGATCAAACTTAATAATAATTTATCATTCACTTTATCGTGATATTATTGAAAACTTGATTATCATAAAAATTCTTAATGTTAAATGAACCCACTAAAAAATTGTGGTCAATAAAATATTGAATTAGGTATAAGTAAGTAAAAATTTTTGCACTGCTGAGTCGAAGAAATATTAAATTAAGAAAAAAAAATGGCTACTTACACAGAGTCGGAATAATTCGATCGCGTATACTTAAGTCAAATAATTTTGTATTCAATGAAATTTTTTATGGACAATATTTTAATTTGAAGTTTATTTTAGCGGATGAAATCATCCAAGGCCTCAAACAAATATATTCAGTATCAAGAAATGTTGGATTGGGAATATGCCCTTCAAATTATGAAAAGAAATTGAACTGAATTGAAATAGGGTAAGGTAGCCTAATATGGACCGGTGCTGTTGACCAATCTCGGTGCTAAATTCGTGTCGAAATCCAATGAATTTTTTCGCGATCCATCCAATGTACCTACCTACATGTTCCTTGGTATATAAAAGTATGTTTTTTGAAAGCATAAATTGGCAAAAATGACCAATTTTAGGTTTTCAAAAATTCGCTAAAAATAAAAAAAAAATCAATTTTAGCACCTAATTTTTAGTTATGTACTGTATGTAGGTTTCAGACCATACTTTTCCCAAAAATCACGATCCCGTTTAAATCAGAGACGGACACCTGTAGAAGTTCTCTTGTCAGCCAGTTGATTTTAATTTTAAAATAACAAACGAGATAGAATTGATAATGCTGTGTGTAAAATAATAAATAAAAAACTTGAAAAACATGCAAGTCCTCCTCAACTATCGAGATGAGTTTATTTTTTCAATCTAATGGAAACGAGACCAAATGACGCGACGACCTTTCTATCTGGTTTTGTACTCGGTTTTTCAATCACGTCGAAACCGAAAATCATCTTGGGTTTTACATTACGCAGATATTCTCGATCCATAACAGCTTCGTATTCTCATTGGCAGTTACTCAATCCATCGTGTCTGTTCTACCAGCTACTGAAAACAGTGAGAAAATATCAAACCACTCCAGGTACCTAATTGGAATTGGCGAGGTACATTTTTATAAAAGACAGATACTCGTACTTAGGGCTATATATGAGTGAAAATATGTTGCAGTTTATTCTGGACACATTTTGCTTCATTTTTGGTCGTACTGTGACGAGAAAAAACATTCACTTTTAAAGTAGACTGTTTATTTGTAGGTGGCATTTGCGATTCAGGTGGCGCCTTTCATGTGTTTAATAAAGTGCTTTTGGGTGTTCCGTAACCTTAACCTTGCGTCCATTTGAGAAACGAATTCGTTACTGGTGATAACAGGTCTTACGATTCATCGACTGAAGTCTTAGTACAGACAAAAAAGTATTCTCAAGTAAGATAGGTGAAATAGCCATGTTCCCAGATTTGAAAAATTATGATGGATTATTGTTGCGTACCTCCAAAAAAATTTTCGACTGGAATTTCCACCCTCGCCCCCCTCCAACCAACCACCCTTGAAGAGTATAGCCAAAAAACGCGTTTTTTTCGAGAAAAATTCGGTATCCATGAGTATTGGGGAGAAAATTCTGATACCTCGCGACATGTGTAGGGGAAGCCTGGGCTTTTCAACACGATTTTTTTCAAAATTTTTCATCATAGTGGTGAGGTAAAATTGACAAAAGAAAACTTTGAACCGCCACAGCTCCGGATTGAAGGGTTCAACACAAAAACGGTTTTCGCTGAAATGTGTCTTTTTACAAGTACTTTCTTCCTACCAATTCATAAAATTAAAATTTTGTGTGCAAAAGGCTCACATTTGCAAAAAAATGTATAGAACAAAAAATGTTGAGCGTCAAATTTTACCTTGAAAAACGTGTTCAAAAGGTTGTCAAAACGCTCATCTACTGAAGGTAGCAAGAACTGTAAACATGAGCGCTGTGAATAAAAAAATACCAAAAAAGTTCAAATTGAGGTCAGAGCGATTCAGTTACAATTCTCACATTCTTTTCAATTCAAACAAGTTTCCACAATGCTTGATGGAAAAAATCCTTCGAAATGGAATGCAGAAAATACAAATTTTTCAAATCCAAAAACACCTACACACGTGTTTAACAAATCTTACCAAAATTCAAAAATGTTGGAAAAAATCCCAAAATTGTACTGAAAAGTCATCTAAAATTCATTCTAGATCATGGATTGGTTCAAAATCAGATAAGAGTGAATGAAAAAAAAACTGATTCCAAAAATTGTTGAATGATAAATTATACAATTTATATTTTTTTAATGGAAATTACAAGCCATAAAAAAATTGACGTAACTTCCAGTGAGAGGAAAAAAATTGTCGACCAAAATTGACCCATCATTCCATCAAGAGGGACAAATCGTTTGAAAAATCAATTTTTTAGCATTTCCGAAGGTTCTTTACCTAAATATTCTGAAAAAATATACTACATTGTGTATCTTATCTACGTAGATTTGGTAAACATATAGGCAGGCCTTTTTTTTGTATTTCCTTCCGAAGGGGGACGCTAAATTGAAGTTACAAGTCCCTAATTTTCATCACCCCACTGTATTTTAAGAAAAATCAAAGTGCCTAAATCATTTTTTTATTGTTTAAACAATTAATATTTTTGGAAATAGGTATAAAAAAGTAACTTTCATTTTGATTTAAGTACAAGCTAAGTTCCTACTTGGACTAAGGTACAAACTTGAATGCGTAATTTTAGATTTAGAGCAATTTCCAAATTTTTATCTCATCGTAATTCTGATTTCGTTTTCACACTTCAATTTTACTATTCTGATCTAATAATATTCAAAATTTTTTGAAAAAGTTACCAAAATTTATTTATTTTTTCATTTTTTAGTGTTTTAATGACAATTTTTCGATATTTTAGACTTTCCTTTGCCCCCTGCGCTCGCCCACTAAAAAAGCCCTGCATAATAGGTATCATTTAATTTACAAGTGTAATTGCACATTTTTTTCGGGTCAGAATTTGTCTATTTTTAAAGAGAACTATAGAAAAAATGAATAGAAAAGGAAATCGAGAGGAAAAATATAAAATTACGAAGATTGATTTTAAAAATAGAAAAGGCAGCACTTTTTAGACAAATTTTGCCAAACGTTAGGACTTTTTGACAATTTTTGCAAAAGCTGTACTTTCAAGACTATTTTGGCTAACAACAAGATTTTATTCACCATTTCGGCATAAAACAGAATTTTTTGGATAACTTGTCAAAAAAAAAGGTCTTTGGCTACAATAATTCATCAAAAAAAGTAAAACCTGCAAGCAATTGACAGAAAGCAGTCAGTTTTGAAAATGTTGGCTAAATGCAGAAGTTATTTTTTACAATTATTTATCTATTTTGGCAAAAAAACAATATTTTTTTATACATATATAAATATTGTTTAAACAGTCACAAGGTATTAGATACATAAGTGACTTAATATCAGGAAATAATGTATCTTAAATGAAATCATGATAATTAGTTACGAAAAAAATTAAATCTTACAATGATTTGGCCCTAAACAGGACTTTTAAGGATAATTTTGGTAAAAGCAATAATTTTTCTAATTTTGGTAACAGGATTTTTTGAACATTTGGGCAAAAAGCGGGAGTTTTTTGGGCAATTTTTACAAAAGTTAGGAGTTTTTCATCATTTTGACATAAATGAGATTTTTTGACCATTTAGGGGAAAACAGAACTTTGCAGACAATTCTGGCAAAAAAACATAAACAAAGACTTCTAAAGATAATTTTGGAAAAGCAAGCATTTTTGAAATTTTGGCTGCAAACAAAATTTTTAGGTCATTTTCTGCAAAAAAATATTAAGACTTCTTTAAAAACGTCAAAAAAATATTTTTCGACAATTTTGTCAAAAAACATATCTTTTTGGCAACTTTTACTAAATAAAAGAAACTTCTGTACAATTTTGACAAAAATGAGGCTTTTTTGACAATTATTCTAACGATAAGATTCCTTGGCAATTTTTACAAAAAGTTGAGATTTTTGATAATTTTAGCAGAAATGGGAATTTTTAAAATTTTGGCCAACAACAGGATTTTTCCTTCATTTTAAAAAAAAATATTAGAACTAGGTAGGTATATATTTTGATGACGTCAGGAAAAAATGTCTGTTTCGACAATTATTATAGCCAAAAACAGTGCTTTTTTCACTATTTCGACAAAAGTTATAAGATTTTTTTACAATTTTGACAAAAACGAGGCTTTTTTGATAATTTTGGCAAAAGCAGGAATTTTTGGCAAGTTCGTTGTAGCGATTTTTCGCCCCATATACCACGTAGCTACACGACCAAAATCCCCACCACTATGACGAAAAATTTTGGAAAAAATCGTGTTGAAAGGCCCAGGCTTCCCCTACATTTTTCTTGCAAAAACTCGTTTTTTAGGTTGGAGCGGAAATTCCGCTCGAAAATTTTTTTTGGAAGTACCCAACAATAATCCATCATAATTTTTCAAATCTGAGAACAGGGTCATTTCACCTATCTTACCGTAGCTGTGCTTTTTTGCCTCGTTTTCCCTCTCCTTTCTGGAAACCTATAATGAAAAAAAAAAAAACGAAACGAAATACTCGTAGAGCTAGAAATATGATCGAAAAAGTGAATCAAGAAATATAAATGGAGTGCGGAGCTCGTCATGGAAAGAGTATAATAGTATAATGTATTGTATGTATTATGAGTGACGACGCCGTCGTACGACGAGATGAACAAGGCAAGAGCAGGCGAACAGAGGGCGTTAACTGAAGAAGAAGATTTCGCTACGAATAATCTATCATCGAGTCGGTAGGATATGTACGAGGAGAAATACTCGCATTCGTACGCGTATCTTAGGATGGATTTTAACTCTCTCAGCAGGATGAGTATGGATGAGAAAAAATAGAGAGAGGCGAGTCAGACCCCACCTTCAACGCGGTGTGACCGAAGAAAAAAGAAAAAATAATGAGCGAGTGAGACTTGAAACAGATAAAGAAAGAGTAAGGAGAACTGTCACACAGCATGCAAAGCATCCGAGCCGGCTGCAGTAGAAAAGAGCGGCGAGAGCAGAAGATCGCGCGCTATTCGTAGAACCGGAGGATGTGTCAGGGACCCCCGAACGTTTCGTGATCCGTGAGTCGCTCCTCGGTACATCGTTTCACTATTCAGCGGGATATTCATCATTTGTTTGGTACGGCGTTGCGGCCAAGTCACTAACAAACTTCCCCTCTTCTGTACCCTTCGACTCGATCGTCGATCTACGTCGATTTACGAGTATCTTACGTTTTTTTTTACTCTCGTGCTCGTCGTGTGAATCATTATCTCGCGTCGAATTTTGGAACACTGTGTACCCGCAGTTGGCCAATTTACGCGGTATCGTGTGTGTTGTTGTGTGACGATGTGATTCGATTTTTCGATCAATTTTTTTACGTTAAAATATGAATTATTGCGGTTATGGTGTCGTTTTTGATGACTAAATTTGGATAGTGATCGTTGCGTGTGTGGCTGGATCAATGATGAACTACGCGATTGCCCCGATACCGGGTGCAAATTGTACGATGGATGATCACAATAAACTATCACCTTCGATGTACTACGAGTTCGCAAACGCCGACGGTCCAGGTGGGCAGGTATTGATGTCCTCCGACTACTACGGTTCGTTGTCACCGAAGAAAATCCAATACGAGAAATTTCAAGATATAAAATTCGGTCCCGATGTGATGGCTGCGGCAGCCGCTGGTCACGAATTCGAATACGTTAATTCGGCCCCAACGCCGGACCCGGATCGCAAATCGGCCAATATGGAAGATCTCGTCGACCTGAGTTCGAAACAAGATCACCTGTTCGTCAACGGTTCGCCAGGTTCGGCGTATTTCGTAGCTTCGAATCGGGAAACGCCGATGAAATTCATGCCTCATTTTTACGTCGATAATACCGGAGAACGTCTAAAACACATTAAACTAGAACCGGATCAAGTGGATTATGCCGAAGATGCGTCATCTTTGATGGTAGCCACTTCGATGGCTTTGGACGAGTATTACCAGCAATCGACGATAACAACGAGCTTACCTGCGGCTCCTACGACCACCACGACGACATCGTCGTCATTGAGCAGCAAATCGGCCGAATTTGCTGAATTCTCGAGCAGTTCTTCGGCCGCCGATACGCCTACAGCAATCATTCCGAAAAAACGTAAACGATCTCAGCGTGGAAACTCCTCAGCTAAGAATACCAATTCCGGATCCGGTACTGAATCGCCATTGAGTTGGGATGAAGGTATCGACTCGACAGGTCGCAGAAGTTCGATGGGCAAGATGCGTAAAAAAGGGCCTCAAACGTACGAGGAGATTCAAAACCAAAGAGTTATGGCTAATGTACGAGAAAGACAGAGGACCCAGAGCTTGAACGAGGCTTTTACTTCGTTACGTAAAATCATTCCTACCCTGCCTTCGGATAAGCTGTCCAAAATACAGACTCTTAAATTGGCTACTCAGTATATTTACTACTTGAACGAGTTGCTGAAATGCGGTAGCCACGAACACGGAGATACTGATAATGAAGATTCGCCCAGAGGTAAGCGATGGTATTTAATTATATATTTTTTATGTTGATGTTTCCTTTAGAAAAATTAGAACATTACGATTCGATTTCATAAGACTAAATTCAGTGTGGAAATTTATGGTTTCGAATTGAAAAATTGTCCTACGTATTTTTTCTTCGAATGGTTCGCACGAACCCCTCTCATTTTGACGAAGGATGTAATAAATTACATAAACACTATTAAATTCTCGTTTTTTTTTCAACATGTTATACGAGTCATTTTTGACATTACTCGTAGTCTCATACTACCTAAAATTTTAAAAATAATGACAACATGATGTAGAAAATTACGTTGAATTTTTCTCATCTTGCAGGGATTGTACTCGGTTACTAAAGTTACTAATAGTAACTTTTGGTTACTTTTTAAAAATGTTGGTTACTAAAAGTTACTTTTTCCGAGTTTTTTCACAAATTTCCTTTTTTTTTTTCAAAATTTTATCCAAATTCTTCAAAAAATTTAAATGGCATCAGTGCTTTTTCAGCGTTACGAATTTTATTTTTTCAGTGTTGATGATTTTTCTTCTGAAATGTACTTGGGGGTTTTCTAATTTGGACAGGTATTATTATTTTTGAATTTGAATTTTGATGATTTTTTTCGCCTGAATTTTTGCCGAATTTTATCACCTTGAATTCTCATGATTTCTTCATAGAAATATTCCCTCGAGCTTGTGTGGTTTTATTGCTCAAATAGTCAGGATTTCTCCTTATTTCAGTTCGATGACTTTTTTTGAATTTTGTGAATTTTTTTCTTCGCCGATTTGGTGAGTTTTCTTTTCAATTTTTGTAGATTTTACCCTACTCTGACGGTATGATTTTTTTGAATTTTCGCGAGTTCTCTTTTTTCAAGTTGCCTATATGACTGCATTTTTTTTATTTCAACAGTTTTTTTTTTGAGTTTCGTGCTTTAAAAAAACAAGTGATTTTTTGGCTCATATTTTTGTGGAATTGTGATTTTTCTTCTTCCAAAAATCATGATTTCCTTTAAATTTTGATCTTTTTTTCGAGAAGGGAGGAAATCTTCTTCAAGATATGATGACTGTTTTTTTTTCACCTTTTGTGGTGGATTTTTCTGCATCTTGATATCTTTCATTCGTTGATCCCTCTTTCTCTTTCCTCATCTCTTCCAGTTATGAGGGAAGGTCCTCCGGATTTCCTCTCTCTTTGAACTATTTTTTTTTCAAGTTCGACTTATTTTTCTCTGTTGAATAATCTTGAGTTTTGTTAGAATTTTTCCTATGATTTTTCAGAAAATGTTTTTGATTCACCTAGTTCCGAATTTATACTTAACCGATTGAAAAGATGGGTAAATTGATAGAAAAAAAAATGAATCGCGATACTGCGATTCAACTACAACGATTCACTTTTGTTTTGAATACGATTCAGAGTCTGATTCTGAATCCGATTCAAAATTGATTCGCAATTCATTTCTGCGATTCGAATCGCACAATTTCTAATTTTGACCATAGACTCAAGTTGGAAGGTAGATAATTATGGTACACTGGACTTTGGATTTTTAAAAATGCTATCCAAATTTGGGATTTGTCCAGGAGAAATGGACCTTGGGATGAAAACTCACCCAGCCCTTTCCAGAGCCCTTCAACTCCCCTCAATTTTCACGATTTTTGAAATAAAGTTATTTTGATGACATTGGTGTCGTTTTCATATGATTCGATACCGCTGAGCACGAATACGACTTCAGATTTTCTGCTACAGCCCCCTCCCTCAGTTTTTATTATTCCTCCTCGAGGATTGATTTCACATTTAAAATAGCTCAGTAATTTTGTTCTACATCAAATTTCCTACAAATTTTGTCCACCAACTTTTCCCCCTCCGACTATGGGAAGGGGGATGAAGCCTCTGAAAATTGGTTTTTCAAGGGGAAAAAATACAATGAAAAGCTAGTAACCCTCTCTGTAATAGAATGAATTATGACATCGTCAAAATGGAGATCACCCCTGCCCCTCTCCTCTATTTAATAGGTACGCTTCATCATGATATCCCCCCCTCGTAACATTCTCATTTTGATTCGTGAAAATATTACGTCTAAGTATGCCAAAAATCACACACCCTTCTCTTTTCATTAAACTCATTTCTCTGGCATTCTCTTAAGTTTATTTTAAACAAAAAATTAAAACAATTACTTACTTGAATATTTTTTTAAAAATTCATTTCAAGGAAAAATATTCATTTAGCCGTTTCATCGTCAGGTACCTAACGTTATTTCAAATAAATTATGTTGATCTCAATTATACGCTACCTCAGATTTAAATTAACGTCCGAAATTTTGCAACCAGTCCGCAGGATGGGTTCTGCTATCTATTGTACCTATAAGTAGAGGTGTTTTTTTGACGCGAATAGGCTCCAATTTCCTCTCTTCAAATACAGTGGAACCGCGAGAAGTGCAAACTCAAGGGACTGGAAAAATTGGTGCACTTATTGAGTTTTTCACTTAAAAGGGTTTGCACTAAGCTAGGTTATTTTTTCACAATTTGCACTTATCAGGGTGAATAAATTACGGATCAAGTATTTACTTTTTTTTACTCAATTTTGATGATTTTTCATTTGATTTTACGTTACTTACATCCATTTTATGCCAACTTTACCGGTTTTTCAATTTTACACGATTTGTTTTGGACATTCTACTACTTTAGTGTAATTAATATTGGAGGATTTTTTTGGATATTTTCTACATTTTTTACAGTATTTTTCAAATTTTTACTTTGGTTTCAATGATTTTCCCTAAAAATTCGCCAAATTCATTGCACTTATCGAGGTACTGTTGTAGTTATGGAGGTGAATTTACTAAATCAACTGTAGGGACTGGGGATTAATTTTGGTTGCACTTAACGTGAATTTTCACTTATTGAGGTTGCACTTATCGCGGTTCCACTGTACTTGTTAATGTCTACGCAATATCGAATCGTATCAATTATTTTCTAATAAAAAAATTCACTCGAATCAAATATGCGAATAACTATGGAGTAAAAGTCTGTCATCAAGCTCCTTCAATTTTAAATGATTAATTATTAATTGGCAGTTTAAATATTTATTAGCAATACCTATATTTATAAGCACTTACTCAGATGTTAATAATATAAAATTGATGAAATAAAAATATAAAATAGGTAAGTATAAATATAAATTACAAATTATTGAATGAATTGAAAACACCAATTAGTTAATAGAACAAAAATGATTACAAAAATATGACTTTGAAAATTAGAATTAGTAAAAAGCAACTTGGAAAACTTGAATTATTAAAAGCAACCTCGGAGATGTTAGGAGTTTGAAGAATATGGTAAGACTCATCTCAGCGTAGGCTTTCCAGCCATCCTCAACCCTTGGCTGGAAGGCCTAGGTGACGTGTCTGTACCCATTTTAATCAAAAAGGAAATATATGGAATCATAAAATTATTAATCTATATAATTTTACTATTTCTTGAATGATCACTCTTAAAGCAGCTTAGGCTTAACCAACAGTTAAACATAAGATGCAGCAAGAGTGAACCTTCATAAAAGGAAAATTTTAGTATGGAGAAAGGAAATGAGAATAAATATTAAATTCGGAATTTAATAATTATTGTGGTACAGACAGGACAGAATGAGTAGTATTTAAATCTTAAATCTTATTAAATCTTCTCTTATGCAAATAACATTTAGTGATTTGCATATGAGCAGAGAATAAAATAATAAAAAAATAGGGGAGGAAAGGCTGCTATGTACACTATTCGCTTATACTATATACTGTGTATATAACAAGTATATTCCTCGATCTTATTTTTCCCCGTTTTATTACGAAAAAAAAAACAGAATTGTCATGTAACCGTGTTGCAAATTTTTATTCGCGTAGGTAGGTATTTTGCTATTTTTGAATGAGTTTCAGTGAACTTGTTGCTTTCTTCAGTGGAGATATAAAACTAAAACTAAATATCGTTGCTTTATTAGGAAAAGGTCGTAACTACAATTTTTATAAAAAATGAGATAGTAGTATCATTGGAAAGAGAATTTTGTCCTCTACATGATGCAACACTTGAAATTGAATTTCGATATTTTTTGTTCTTGTAATAGCCGAAAACAAATGGTTTTAAATACACGTTTTCAAAACCGTTACAATGAAAAGGTTCTAAATGATATTGTTTCTCAGATTGAACCTATTTCTTTTGATTTTTGTAATTTGTTGGTAAGAAAAGTCATTATAAACACATAATTTCACGTAATTTCACTGACAAATTGTAGAAAATCAACCTCATCACCTTAAGGATATCGTTCCTGTGTATTTCTTATGGGCTTTTGATAAAAAAAGCTTGACTTAAGGTGAAAGTTCCTTTGTTGAATTTCACTTTTTTCAGTTCAGAGTTCCTCAAATAAAAAAATAAAAAATCAGTGCTACCAGGATGTTTATTTCGAAAATTAGCAGGAAAATGATTGCAATAACCAAATGTTCTCTTACCTCATCTAAAACTATCAAGTGTACTTGATAGAATGCTCTTTAAAAATTAAAATGCGTTTTCTGAGAAATCAACTTTCATGTAGTTACGACCTTTTCCTAATAAAGCAACGATATACAGTACAGTGATACAACATGAATCAAAATACTACTGTATATTTTTGTAGATAAAATATAGCGAAAAAGGATTACCCTGCAAATCGAAACATTGCATTAGAACAAAAGTTAATTAGGTACAGTAAAAGCTTGATATGTAAGTAACGTTTTTCAAAGGACTGACAAGAAGGAGCGTTATAAGCCGAAGCGCGCTATAAGTGAGCGTCCTTGGTTAAATGGGGTTGTCTAGGGGGATCAGAAGAAATCAGCAGTGTAATGAAATCAGACTTACCCTACAACCAAAAGCATCATACTAAGCTTTTACTGTACTTACACAAAAATAAAGAGGTCTCGATTAAATTCATAATAAGTGTAAATGTGTACAAGTAAGTATCAATTTAAATACACAAACAAACGATCAGATTTACAAACAAACTAAGTAGGTATCAGATTTACAAAACATCTCCCAACACAACAAATAAATTAACGAAAGATAACAGATTAACTTACTTACATAGAAAAGACAAATTTCCATGAGTAAAATGTAAAAACTTCAAATTACTGTTCCCAGTAAATCCCAGACAGTAAACAAAAGGGCATAGCCTTTTGGAATAAAATTTATTTTATGTAAAATAATGATACATATAAATATGTATGAAACACAACATTAAAAATGAAAACTCTAAACATTTAGATCTAGATTGCTTGGCGATGTTTTGATATCATGAATTTTTTCATTAAAGTTACTTAATGAACAGATTTTTGTTGACAATTCTTTTTGCAAGTTTTTTTTTTTTTTTTTGGTTGGCGGTAATTTTGCTTTTTAAAAGTATTTTTGATGGATATTAATTACCTACTCATATACTCAATAATAATAATAATAATAATGTTCTGCGACCTCAAAAACATATTATGCGACATATTGCACATCGATGAGGGTCGAATCCTAATATCACCAATTAATTTTGTAGATATTCTGACTTACGCCAAAGTGGAGTAAGTCAGAACTAGTTACATTTTATTGCATTGTGCGAAAGCTACTGTGACAATCGCGCTCAAATTTTTACCATAGGTAAAGAACCCTTATGGGAACCTACATAACAAATTTGAGCCATATTGGTTCATTAGTACTAGAGTAACAGCTGCTCAAAGTTGAAATAGTGAAAAACCGTTCTGACTTCCCCGGTGCACCTTATTATACAGGTAATTAGAAAGTATTGATCAAGTGTATTGAAAAGACTTGAAGAAAGTACATAAGTTATGTAAAAAAATTAATGTATCAAAAGGACTAGAAGGAATTATCAAAGTACATACATAAGTTACAATGAAAAAATATAGATAGGACTAGAAATGTAGATAGGTTTAACCTGATGCATAATATCTAAGCATATCAAGATAAATGATGAATAAGATTAAATGCATATTAGCATATGAATAAAATATGCATGTATCAGATAAAAAATAATTAAGAAAATGCATAAAATAAATGCAATCATATTAATAGGCAAATGCATATCATAATATAGGCGAGGAGGATATGCATAACAATAATTATACAATTACATACACATCATCTGTTACTGGTTCATCTTCAGGAAACCTGTGGTTTCTCAAAGTTTGAGCCTTTTTTTCAACAGATATCAATTTAAAGTATTTGTAGTATTTCTATAGGAAATGAAAAAATTACCATTAATAATAATAATTAAAATGATTACTCTAAAATGTTTTTAATTAAACTTACTCGATGTTTTCTGGGTGTTAGTCATCTTGGTAAACCTCGAAATTTATCACTCTCGGATTCAATTGTGTTTCTTCTGATGTGTTACTCTCGTATAATTCCGCGTTGATTAAGCTTAAATCTTCGTATACATTTCTATAACTGCAAAAAAAAACTTTTCAAAAACTTATATGTCAATATCAATTTTTGTAAAAATTACCATACTCACATCTTTTCCCTTTTTTGTATCTCTCTTGAATCATTCACCTCCTGGAAGTCTCCAAAAAAATCCAAGAAGATCTAATTGTGGGCTGAATACCATTTCTTTTTTTTTCAAAAACCTAAACTGAATTTGCGTCATTATCTCAATTTTTCACGTTGTTTAAAACATACAGTATTTTTCTCCATAAAAATCAGTTTTCCATCTCAACTCAGCACCTTATACGAGAAAAATGATGAAGACCAAAATGTCGGCATTGTAACTAAAAAATTGAACTGCTCATAACGAAATTACGACGATTTTATTTTATTTTTTTTTCTAAATAGAAGTCAACATTTAAACAACCAATCTTTGCTGAGAAATGATTTCCGAATGAGCAGATTTATCTAATTTTTGAATGACTAGTTGCTAAGCGTTCAGTTCCGCTGATTTTTCTAAATTTTTAATGTTTATCTTCCTTCTGCGATAGTTCCACATCGACACTAATTATTTAAAATATTTATTCCGTCGTGAATAAGAGTAATAAATAATATTGCAAAACCCATAAAGTGCTTAGATAAAAAAAAATTCATGGACCATTTTAGTTCAGAATTCGTGAAAATTGTGATTCATCGTTACTACAAATAATTAGCTCTCAGTGAGACGTGAGTTTTAGGAGCGTAGAAAAGTTATTTTAGCGCAACGCTAAATTGAAAAAAATTACTAGATACATAATATATTAAAATAAAAATTATGAAAAATACATATCTTTAAGAATGAACTTTTAAAAAAATCATAGATGGATCCCTCTAGAAGCCAAGATAGCTGGATAATTCGTTGAAGAATAGTAGGCTGTAGGGGGAGGTAAATTCAAAGTCGATAAAAACAGAAAAAAAATTGAATTTTTCAGACTTTTTTAATCGCGTATTTATGATTAGTCGAAAAAAGAGAGGTAAAGAGGGAAAATTATGAGAGCGAGCGCTTGATTCATTAAACTTCTCAAGCTGATCGTAATTTTACGAATAATTCGTAAAATGACAATTTTTTTCTCAGCATTGAAGGATTACTGGAATAAGAGCTCTATATACACGAAAACTAAAATCATCTTGAGTATCTCCAGGGAGCTGGATTTTCACATTCGCGTTGCCTTATCCGAGTATAATACAGAAAAGATTAGAAAACGATTAGCAAACCACACACGCGACGAGAGTAATAAAATAAAGAAAAGAAAAGAAAACACCCTTTGATTATCCTCATAAAGGAATTCTTTGTTTACCTAAAATCCTCGACTATAACTCGATGAATTTCACCACAAGGAGAAAAAAAAGCTTACAAGACAAAGAGATATTTTTAGGCTTTGAAAGAATACCAAGAAGCAAGGGTTTGTAGATTAGCTAATCTGTAATTCATTGTTAGATGAATCGATAATTATTGGTTCACGGATTCCATCACAATTCATTATGAAATAAGCCTATGCCCTATAGTATTTCATTCCCGGTAGAAAACCGGATAAAGTAAAGATATTCGCTTTTTTTTACGCATTTCTCTGTTTTTTGATAACCCATTTTATGGTAGTTGTTTATCTGGCTTGTGATTACTGTGAATGAATTAGTGATTAACTATTTGTAAAAGGATAGCCTACGATAACAAATTACTCGTATTTGAAACACTCGAAACGATCAACGACTTTCCTTTTCGTATGTAAGCCGAAGGGGTAGGTCGCGGGTCGGTTCAACTCGGAATCTACTCGTAAATTCTTTTCAATTCCGTGGTGAATGATTGCCCATCCTTTTTTTTTCTTCGTTATCTTCGGTTTCGGCGTAGTTCCGTTTATTTGATGTATTTATATGTCGTAAAAAAAGGAAAGTGAAAACTGAAAAGGGTGAACTGGAGGTTGATGTGAGATCCGAATGACAGGCTTGATTACTGTAGTATGATGTAGATTCTGATTTGAAAATGCTGGGGCGTGAATTGATAGATAAAATTCTCTGAATGTTGTTTTTTTTTTTTTTTTTTTTGATAAGAGCTATAAATACGACTACGAGTACAGTACACCTACCCTTTTTATTATTTTATTTAGGATTTTTTTTTTGCTATTTTGTTTAGAATTTTTTCCAGATTTGGGTTTATGGGGAGAGCGTGAGTGGGATTTCCGTTTTTTGATTATTTATTTGTATTTGTGTGTCGCAGATGAAAATTTTAATGTGAGTTGGTGAGTTTTGTATGTCGAGATGATTTATTTATGAATTTTATTATGAGCATGAGTTTTGTATTTTTCCGATCTATCGAAATAATACTTAGGTGTTTTTCAAATTTTTCAAACCTATGGAAAATTGAGCGACCAGCTGGAAAATAAAATGAGAAAGGAATAATTTGTTTGATATATCGACTATTTGGAAATTGACCGATCGATGCAATAACTTGAAATTTTCCAATTGACTCATTCATTTTATTATTTATTTTATTTTCTTTAAATGCTGGAGAAGTATTTATCATATTTAAAGTTTTTTTTTTCTGAAAGGTCAAGTTATCCTTTGTGCAAATGAATTAGATTAATTTGAAGCTCATTGTTAAGATTTGCCCTTCTTTCTCCAGACGATACGTGATTTCAAAGTTCATTAAATGATTTTCATACGTATTAGGTGGCTTTTAAACATTTCAGTAAAAACGGTTCAATTTCCTTTTTTTGTGAACTTGATCAGTTAAAAATTTATTTTATGCTCCATAATTTTGTTTCTATCAACTTTTCTCGTTGAATCATAAATTATCGATTTTTTTGAGGTGGAAGAATAATTCAATATTTTGTCAAATTTCTCATCATAAACGATCAATTATCCAAGTTGAACATTTTCAATTTTTTCTAATGCATGGTACCTAATTCAAAAATCAAGTGAGGAGCTCATTGCAAAAATAGCCCTTGTCACTTTGAAAAAAAATTGGGGAGGATCTTTTCTCCACTGCATTGTATGGATGCATCAGTATGATAGCCCTCTAAAAGTTTTTCCGAGAGTAACAGGAATTACTCAAGTTGATTAAAAAAAAATCACTTTGAATACACTATACCAATTCATCGAGACTTTACAGTGGTTTTTTGTCTCGCTTGTATTTTATTTTCATTTTGGACAAGGGCTATTTTTGCAATGAGCTCCTCAAGTCCATTGTGAAAAACAGACTCGTGTGAAATTTCATGTTCCACAACTTTGTTTCTATTGTTAGGAAGGTTTCCCAACTAACAGAAAAATTTTTGAAGCGGGAAAAGGTGATTCGATTTTATGTGCTGAACTGCATTTTTCGATTTTTACTGAATTTTTAAAAATCAAATTTATGGTCAAAAATGCAAAAAAAAACCAAAATTTTACTAAAGGGGCCTAGAAAGCTGAAATTTGCCATGTACTCTATTTTCGACCACTCAAAATCTATTGGAAATGGGTTTGAACCATGTTGAGTCTATCTCCGGAGCCTCCAGCAGATTTTGGAAAGATGGAAATTTTTTTATAAGATTTACTTCACACCTTTTTGCCAACATTCTGAGTGGATTAAAGTAGGTTTCAAACTATTCTAGAGTCTCCCAAAACTTTTTAAAAATTCCAGATATTCAAAAATTGCCATAAAAAATGTTTTCCAGCGACTTCATAATTGAAAATTGAAAAAATTCACTATTCTTCTATTGCTTGATGAAAAAAAGGCGAAATAATCCTTAAACTTACACTATATTTTTGACATTTTGGGCAGGCAATTTCAAGACCTTTTATGGAGCTTCCAGCAACTTTATAAAAATTTCAGATTTTCCAAAAGTGCCATTGAAAAATTTTTCCAGCGACTTCAAAATCGGAAATTTGAAAAATCCTTTGTTCTTCTACCACTTGATGAAGAAAAGTTGAGCACTCCTGTACATTCCAGTATTGACATCTGGAGTTGATTGCCGGCGGTTTTAAGACGTTTAGCCTCCAGCAATTTTCTGGAAATTCCAGTTTTTTCAAAAAAAAAAACATAAAATCTGTCAAAATTTAGTTTAGCACGTATGCTCGCAATTGTTTTTCCAGCTTTCAATTGTGAATTCGCTCGAAAAATATACGATTTCGAACCGACAAAAACCAATTTTGGAAACATGATGTGTTATCTGTAAAATCGCGTTTGTGTGTGCTGACTTCTGAAGTTGAGTAGGACAGTTTTTATAGCGATTTTTAAGAATCTCTAATTTTTAAAAGGTTGCAGGAGGTTTCAGATCACCTTGAAACCAACTCCAAACGACTCAGAATGTCAAAATAAGTGTATGAAGTGAATTTCAACTTTCCGAATTCATGGGATAAAATTTTGAGAAATTTCCAACTTTCAAAAAACTGCTGGAAGCTCCAGAACTGCTCAAAACAGTTCGAAACCGCTTCCAATCAATTCGGTTGGTCAAAAATAGGGTAGGTTGCCAAATCTTAGCATTCTACATAGGTCAATTTGATAAAATTTTGATTTTTTCGTATTTCTAGCCCAAAGATTTTCAAAAAAACACACCAAGAATCAAAAAATGCAATTCGCCGCGTCTCCTGAAATTTCGACTGGTTAAGAATTTTAGCGTGCACTTTTCGATTCAACTTTGTCGGGTTCAAAAATTTTCCCCAGCTAGTTGAGATCAGTGTTGTACAAATCCTGTTAAAAAAACGAAACAAAGCAAACTTTTTTTTGGTTTTGAAACAAAATTTTTGCTTGTTAAAAATTGAACTAAAAAACGACCTTTAAACATTTTATGCTGAAAAACGGTATCTTTTGATTGCAAACTTGATTTCCTTTTTTTTTTTAGGTATAGGTATTATTATTTGCAACGTATGCTTCATAATCTAAATTGTGGGAAATCTTGTCAGCCATTTTACCAAAGTTGAAAAAATCTCGAATTCGATGGTTTCTCAAAAACATAGGGAAAAAACAAAAAACCATGAAAAAACCCAATATACCTCCAGAACAACTAGTCTAGGTTTTAATAAAAAAAAAAAAAAAAAACATCTGAAAAATAAAGCACGTTTTAAACAAAAAAAGTTTAAAACAGAATTTTACACTGTTCTTTTTTTGTTTTTGTTTTTTTTTCGTACTACCCTGTTGGCCTTTGGGATACCTCTCTTGTTTTTTTTTTTTTTTTTTGTAGAACTAGATCCCTCACTTTTTGCTAGAATTGACTTTTCGCAGTGAAAAATTTGTCAATTCTTTCACCGCGAGCATTTATTTTCCAGGGAAAACCAAGGGTTGACCACAAATTGAGAACGATCGAAGTTGTAAAGTATAAAATTTTCTGTTTCTGTAAAATTTTGATAATTTTTTTCCTGAAGGTTTTGTTGTTGAGATATTTTGAATAATTTCCTCATTTGATACGTTACTCAATATCAAAATCTTGAATATGACATCCTCAGAATCACTCTTCAGCTATTGAAAAAAATGTTCATTTGTAAACATTTCTAAATATTTTCTCAATCTCTTTCTTGCCAATTTTCAGTATTTTTCGAATAATGGCTCCAACCCAAACGATCAAAAAACTATTTTTCATATTTCTGCATTGATTTGTAGAAATCTGACCAAGCGCCAATTTCGTCTCAAGTAATCCTCCCTATCAAATTTTTAGTCACTGACGTGCCACTTCACTAGACATAATTATGCTTTTTTATTTTCATATCATTTTCAGATTGATGAAATATCGAAATGAAAAAACCCAGCTGGGTGACAATGGTAAATCCTTCCCCCCCTCTCCTCTTCATATCCCACCTCCTTGGTTGAGATTTTTTAACCATTTCGGTTCTTCTTGGCATCCAAAAACTCGCTGAAAAAAAAACGTTGACCATTTAGCTCTCTTCTGTTGTACGCAGTGTTGCCAAACTTGTCATTTTCCATATTTTTTCAAACTTGCTGAGGCAATGAATCATACTAACAGTAAGGGGTCATTTTCAGGAGGAAAAACGAAAATATTCTGTATTTCAGTATTTGAAGGTGGAAGTAGAGGATAGACAGGATTCTGATAAATTATTCTGACGTGACGTGAGATACGTTTATATGAATGTTTCACGTTCACAGAAATGCAGGAAATGTGGATATTTTCAAGCAAATCTTTTTAGGAAATTCCTAATGTGCCTCTGACTAAATATTCGTGAAAAAACGCACACTTATGTAATATAATACTGTCATATTTTCGAGAATTTTAAGCTTATCAAAGAATTAATTGGAAAAAAAGTATATATCATTATCAATTTATCATTTATGCAATTTTTTTTTTCATATGTTCACAGGAGGATGCGACCATTCCAATACAAATGACGAGAAAAACTCCAAAATGGGCATGTTATCTTGCAGTTACACGGCTCACGAACGACTAAGTTACGCATTCAGTGTATGGCGAATGGAGGGAGATTGGTCGAATAGCAGTAGTCACGGATAGAGGGTGAGTATCGCCATTTGCGTCTCTTTCGACCCCTCTAAAATAGGGCTAAATTAGACACCGCGCCTTAAAAGCTTTCCATCAAAGCAGGAAAATGGCTACCTACCTAAATAATTCTATTTTTATTCATACTATTTCTCTTTTTTTTTATTCGCAGAGGTTCGTAAATCGTATGTGATTGTGGATGGCCATTTTTTATTTTCAATGTTTTCTTTATATTGGTGCTGGAAGTTACGAAGCATCCACCAGTTTCCATATTTTTACGTATTTTTTTAAAAGTATTTCTCGTCTTTTTACTTGATGTAATTTTTTTGAAAATTTATTGTTGTGTAAGAATAATTTTGTTTTGCATACGTTTTTGTTTTTTTTTTCTGTATAGAATTGTACCTGTATATTTAAGTTGTTTATTTTTACCTTTTTTGTTACGTACGTGCCACAAAATCTGACAATTTTTAATAAAATGATTTTTATTATTTCTATATTGCGATTATGATGTTTGATTTGATTTCAGTACAGTGCAGTGATGGATGAATAACGATTTATTTTCTGGATAAAATTTGACGAAATTATTCTTGAAAATTTTTTTTATCGAGTTACTTACGTATATCGCCTACATCTCGGATTTTTCCAAATTAAATTAAAATGTACGAATGTATTCAGTTCGAAAAAACCATTTCGGTCATTTTTAAATTCAATTTTTTCACCAACTATAGGTTCGCAGAACCGGCGGATGTCGTCGCCTCAGAGTCGATTCTCGTGTGTGGGAGATGGAAGAGGAAACGGAACGAGAGCCAGAGCGAAAGAGAGACAACGACGATGGAAAAAGCAAAGAGGAAAAAAAATTACGAAAATAACTCGGTCGCTGTGATGTACTCTGGCTATAACGTTAACGGTTACCGAAGCCAAAGACGCGGTCGTCGCCGTTCGGCGGTCGCTATTACACGACGAGATATTATTCCAACAAACGATGCCAATATTTTGTAAGATTTTTCGACGACGACGACGACGTTTGTCTGAAAGTGAACGAAGCTTGAAAACGAATAGAAAAAAAATAATACGAGTTCGTGTACGAGTACGTAAATTTATAAGGTAAACGTAAATAAAGAGAGATGGTTTTCGAAGGGATTTTCCTGTGCCGAATGTCTCTCTTTCTCTTTGTGTGACGCGATGACCTACGATGACCTAAGCAAAGCTGTACGAGATGAGTTCTCACGAAAAAGGCTCGCTCGTGGCCCGGCGGGAATTTCAAAATATGTCGCGTTATGCTCGCTGATCATCGAGAAGAGAAGATGCTCCCGGAGACAAACGGCAGCTGTTCTTGTTCTATAGGGTACCGCGATCGTAAAGCAGCTTCGAGTTGGTCGTGTGGAGTTTTTTTTTTTCCTTCAACGTACTATAGTATTATCCCTGATCCCTCTTGTTTTAGTTGTATCGTGACGAAAACATGAGCATAATTAACCGTAACGTGACGACGGTATTAACCACACAATCGAGCACACGGATTAATTCGACATGTGCAAAGGCATGTGAAAGTGTCGTCAATGTTGCACAATGTGAGGGAGGAAGAGTGAAAAAAATTCTGACGAGCTTACTCGTACGTATTAACTTACGCAAGTGGCAACGTTGACAAGAAATGATGAGAAGAGAAGGACTTGCGATCGTGAGAAAGTCATCGAAAGCTTATTTTGGAAGTACGAGTGCTGCTGTAACGTAATTATCTGTCGAAATGACTACCATTTATACCATTTCACGTCCTAATTAGCTGTGTTTATTTTTAATAGCGGAGATGACGTCATTGTCGTTGCAAAAATGAGGTAAAGTCAAAAGAGAGGCCCTGGGAGTGGAAAGGTTCTTTTGTGAGTACATATTTTAATGATGAAAAGATGAGTTGGGTAGATGGTTTTATATACTATAGGTACTATAGGGTATGTCATTTTCTAACTTTTTTCGAATTTTGATGCACCCTAGCACAAAATTATGGCCAAATAACCTCAATAAGACGCAGGAAAAATATCAAATTTTTTGATCAAACAATTTTTTTCGACACCTACGTACATTTTTTTTCAAATTTTCAAAACTCTAAGACCTTGACCAGAGGGGGGCAAATTTTGACCAAAAAATTAGCAATTTTTCCTGTGCCTTATTGAGGTCATTTGCCCATGGTTTTTTGCTTAGTGCCATCCAAATTCGAAAAAAGTTGAAAAACGACCAATCTTAGTAGGTACCTATACTTACTTAGTAGGAAAGTTTTCATTGTGGAAAATAGGTTTTGAATGAGTTGATTTTTTTTGGTGTTGGCTTGGACAAAAATGACTCCTGTTTCAAAAAAATGATAAATTGTTCATATCTGAATCGTGTGAGAATCATGTTCCATGTCTGAAAAAAAATCATTACATTCATTCTGTTGCTGGGACAATATTGCAGAATGCCTCGAATTAGTTATTTCAATTTTTAATGCAGTTTTAGAAATTCACCTACGAGGAAGGTAAGTATTTTATGGACCAAGAAATATTCGAACCGCGTAATGAAAAATCAAAAGAACAACTCGAGGCATTTCAGGAGCTAAATTTTATTTCTTTGTAAACAATTTGAATTTATCTAGGTTATTTTTTACGAGACGTACATAAAATAAATGATGAATTTTCGTTTCTGGTCTAAATTTTGGACCCTACAACTTGAAGGGGCTAGAGTTTATATGAACTTTCACTTTTCAGAAACCAAGTCTTTGAACAGAGTTTCTGACCAAGCTTCTTAAGGTGAACAAAAAAGTTTCTTTTGCAAAGTGGCTTAGATGAATTTTTTAAGACACCCCAAAATGTATACTTGGTTTATTGCTTCTTGCTTCTTCAATTTCGAAGATAGATACTTTCTTTTTCTTAAAATAACAGATTTTGCTTTTTTGCTTGTCTCAAAAATTTACGTCTAAATTTCATCTTCAAAGTCAGAAATTTTAACTTCTAAAAATTTTAATGAACTTCAAAGTTTGAAAAAAGTGAGCTTTTTTCAAAAAATTATCTGATTGTCAAAACTTTTTCAATTTTAAGATGGGATTTTTTTAAAAAGAACTTTTGTTTGTCTCACAAAATTGGTTTAACAAGTTCAAATTTTGTGAATTCAGATATTTGTCTCTTAAACATTTCCAGAGTAGGCACGTTTCAAGAAATCTTTTACTAGCAAAAATGTCTAGTACTATACTTAATTCATTTCATTTTTCGACTTTCGCAAATTTTTTAAAATTCAAGTTTGGCACATTTTGATTTTTTATGAAAAAAAAATCAAAATTTGACCTAATTGGCCCAAAGTGCTGAAATTTGGCTTAAAACCTATTTTTGATATTTTCAACCTCCCTACTCGATTGGTAATGGTTTTGAGCAGTTCTGGTGACTCCAGGAAATTTTCAAATTTTCCAGTTTTCAAAAAAAAAATGCTGTAAGTATAGGGAGGAAATTAAATTCAGCGTCTATTAACTCGGATTTATCATCTTTATAACTCTTTTGATCAATTTAGGCCCACATTTTCAAAATCTCTTTATGGCGGTTCAAATTTATATGTTTTCCAGCGATTATGTTTGAAAAAAATTGAAAAATTCATCGTTTGCATTTGCAAACTCTAATCAAAAAAGGTTGAAAGGTTAGTACATAGATAGGTATACCATAAATTTTTTAACTCACTAGTCGATTTGTGATGGTTTCAAACTGTTCTGGAGCCTCCGGTTGATTTTCTGATTCCCCAGATTGTGGAATTGAAACGCAAACATATGTAGATAAATGACAAATTTTTTTACCTAATTTTTTCAAGAATAATTTCTGGAGAAAATTTTGGATTTGAACTGTCATAAGTGGACTTTGAAAATGTACCTATACCAAGTCTCGAAGATGGTAAATCGGAATTCATAGCTGCCGAATTTCATTCTCACCCAATTTGCAGCCTTTTTTTTCGGAATCTGGACAATTCAAAACTCTGCAAGAACCTCCAGAACGGTTTGAAACCAACACCAATCGATTCGGAGAGTGAGTCGAAAATGGATATAGAACCAAATTTTCCTTTTTTTCATTGACGCGTTCGCGAACGATGAATTCTTCGTCCCCCCCCCCCCAATGTTCGTAGGAGAAAATTCAAGATTTGAAAGGGCATTAAATAATTTCGAAAATGTGAGTAAATCGGCCAAAAGGGTTACAAAAATGGTGAATCCGAGTTTGTAGGAGCTGAATTTCACTTTGATCCTGCTTTTACTATTTTTTCGAAAAATGGAGAATTCAAAAATCCGCTGGAAACTCCAGAAAAGTTTGAAACTATCACCAATGGATCTGGGAGGTCAGAAATAGGGTACAAACCGAATTTCAGCCCTTCGTGTTAATTTTGGTCAAATTTTCATTTTTTTGGTAATAAATGAGCCAAATTTAAATTTTTGAAAATTCTAAGAATGAATTTGAGAGTTTGTAATTTTTTCTGGAGGGTATTTTGAGGTCCTTTTTTGGTTCAAACGTTTTTCTGTCGGTTGAGCTTACATTATTAGTTGATTGTAACTCCTGCTAAAGCATTTTGAAAACCTGGAAAAAAGTAGGTAAATATCCAAGTATTGGAGGCTCTAGATCAGTTCAAAAATCATTCTCGTTCATGATTGTGGGGATGAGGGACTGTTGACTCAAAGAAATAGAGAATGTTTCGAGTGGTTTTCTCTATCAGAAAAGAGCGATTCTGGTATTTTTTGAAGTGCAAGATTTTCTACCTACCTTCTCTCTGATTTGGGTTCCTCTTCCGGATGTCGAATTTATGGCAAGATTGAATTTTCAGCTGTCTAAGTTGATGACAGCACTTTCTGGGGTGATTTGAAACTGCTGGAGAAAGGTTAACTTTTGCTGAAGGCTTTAGATCTGTTAGAAAATGATGAATACTCGATTTGGAGCATTGACTTCTGCAATCTGCATGCAAACCGATTTTAAAAGTTCTATCGTGAGATTTTTGCGAAGAATTGATAAACCAATGCCAATAGAAGATTCCCGCAACTTTTAAAAATTTGTTGAAAATATTAAATCGGAGCACCTGCGCCCGAAAAATTCAAAAATCCCGTGTTATAACCAGGATGGCTCAAACAAAACAGCTGCTAACAGTTGATTTCAGAGATCACTAATCAAAAAGGGGAGGGGGTTTACCAAATTTCATTAAATTGTATTTTTATAGGTCAAATTATGATTTCAAAGTGTATCAAGCCGGATAGTTTTCATGATAAAATTTTTCATTTTCAATTTTTCCAAGTACATACATACCTACCTATCGATTAAAATGTTTTTGAATATTGTCGTCTTTCCTACGCGAACTATAATGTCAACAAATTAGTGTAAATCTGCGAACGCAAACATGAAAATTTTGAAAATAAAATAACTCATAATCAGATTTTCTCATCTAGGTCATGAGAAACGTAATAAAATTACGCAGAAAATCAAACACCAGAGAGCTCAGAAGTGAAGCAAATAACATCCTAAACCGATTTGGGGTTTCCTCATCACACCCGTCATGTCATGAGAATCTAGCTCCAAAATATGATGCGTAGGAAGAGTGCACGTGTGTCATAAATGTCAAAAAAAAAAATTGTCCCTGAAAAAAAAAATGTGTGAGGGAGAAAATTAGAAAACGAGGATTTGTCATCAGCGTGAGAACGATATTGACGTATTTATGGCGAATCCGACCCATGTCCCATACTGCGGCAGAGTCGAGATAAAAAGATGAGGACAAAAAAAATAAAAATGAGAATACACTTTACGTACGTAGATGGTATCATTATGCTGCGTCACTTTTTTTTTTTTTTTTGGGTACTTGCGTGGGTGTGATCTAAAGCATAATACACGCGATTTGTTGAGAACCCAACGAACTTGAACTTGTTGGGAGGATTAATCGAGTTGGCTGTATGATGTACGAGTTTACACACTCAATGTACACATACTACGTAAACGCGTCGTATATTTCAACGACACCGACGACCGTTGTCACCGCCATCGTCGTCACAGCTGCAGCCATCGCGTAACCATAACCACTACTATACCGCACCGTAGTGTAAGTAAGTAAGTTTTTGTGGGATAATTTTTTGTAAAAAATGAAAGTGAACTACGGTGATAAATTGTATCTACTTTGCCAAGAAATTAAATTACAAAAACGAACGAAGTATGGAGTGAAATGCGTGATTAGTTGAGCCAAAGTTGTTCTGTGCTTGCTGGACTTGGTGATGGTGGAGTGTTTACAGCCATTTTGTGTATAGTGGAAATTGGCTAGTTTTTGAGTTAGAGTTGGCTTGTGCTTGTGCAAGTCTGACGAAGTTTTATAATACTTACAGTATTTATAATGGGGGGGGGGGGGGGGTTGACTCATTAAGGTTATTCATCTTTTTAATGAGAGTAAGTAAGAAAAGTTTCAATTTTTTCAGAAAATTTCTACTATTTTTATGGAGGGACTTTTGTAACACTTTTTGAGCAACATTTACCATTCTATCTGTTGTTTGTTTGTGCAGGTCAAAATGGCCTAGATACTGGAAGAATATCTGTTAGTTCGTCATCTTTATGATCTAAAATCCTCGTTGTTCTTGTTGAATATTGAAATCCAGTATACCTATCCTGGAAGTATGGGATCGTTTGATTTAGAAGCATTACAGTACATAAACACGAATGAGCAAAAAATTATGAAAAACAAGAGGTAAGTAATCTGTAATCTGTACATGATTATTTACATTTTATACAACTTGATTAGGAAGTAAATTAATACATAAATATTGTACCTTACTTAAGACTTACGAGGTTCTCAAATTTAATTCTATATCACACAGCTCCTTGATTTTTGAAATAATGGGTAACTTTTACGCATGGATCATACTTACATACCTACTTAGTATACTTACCATATCACGTCAGTTTGACTAAATCGTAGGTACCTAATACATACAATAATTTTTAATTACCTGTTTTTTTTTTCGATTTCGTTAATATGTATTTTTTGACCTTAAACTCTCTTTCGCAGCTTTGAAAAGTAATCAAAAGCTGAAGGTTCATTTTCCACTTGGAATGATCAAATTCGAAATTTGAATTCAAAGATACCTACAGTCATAATTTTGAGTTCTGATAACTTTTAACATAGAGAGCATCCCGATGACCTCTTTAAATTTTCGTCAAAATCAAAACCATTTTTGAAAGTTATATAAATCGTCAATAATAATGTTTTGGATCATTCCATGTATTTTAAATACAACTACCTATGTTAAAAGCTCCCTTCTTCCAAACATTTTCGAGATTCTGAATGCAAAAGAGAGCTCATTTTTACAGTCCTGTAGGCTGAATTTGTTTCGATTATTGTACCATAGAGATGATGGGGAGGGAGCTCGAATCGATTTTGTTTGAAAATGATTACCCAGCTGATTTTGTTTTACTTATAAGTAGGTATTACTGTTTTTGAAATTTTTCCCCGAGTTTTGAGCCTTCATCGCGTCATCATAATGATTCAAGGTTTTTGTTGAGATGATAGAAAAAAAAAATTGAAAAATTGAAAGTTGTCACTCTCAGGCATCTTTGTTAGGGTGGAACGATTTTGACTTTTGAGTAAATTTTCCGCTTCTATACCAAGTTTCGGATCAATCGATCCATTGATTGCAAAAAAAATCAATATGAAATGAAGGTAAAGTCTCCTCTCCAAAGAAAGTTTAAAATTATGGATAATGTTTTTTGCTCAAGTTGACTTGAATGCTTAGAATTCCAATAAAACCGAAAAGTCCAACAAGATGCGTCCCTACTTATTACATTAGAAAGTCAATTTTGAAACTTTGGCATTATTTTTCGAATTTTTTTTTATTTTATTCGGGTTCTTGAAAGTCAGACTTGATATCTAGAAATCCACTTCGAAGTAAATAGAAATTTCAGAATTTTTTTTTCAAGTTTGTATGTACGTACGTACCTAAGTGTAATATTATAAGAGTCGACTTGCATAAGTATATCGAAATATCGAAAATCGATCATTTTTTCTAATCTATTAGAGTTTATTGGAATTTTTTTCATGTTTTTAAATATTGGACAAAATAATTCAACAATAATTTTTTTCCAAATTTTCAAAAAGTTCACAAATTGATATCTACACAAATTTTCGAAGTTAATCAATTCTAATACAATATCAAAATACCAAAAATTGCACTTTTTTCCAAAGTTTTCAAAAGGCTCTTGAAAATTTTGGACAGACTTCCGGTCGAAAAAATGGGTGTAAAGTCTCCAAAGAAAGTTTTAAATCATGGATAATATGTTTTTGCTCCAGTTAAGACTCAATGTTTAGAATTCCAAATTGGAAAAAATAATCTGACTTACATAATATATAAGAAAGTCATTTTTGAAAGTTTGATATGGTTATAATTTCATTGATCGGGCCCCTTCCGAAGTCTGATATAAATGTCAGCAAATCAACAACTTTTTTTATTGTTTTCAAATGTCTGTCATGATATTGCATATCTAAAAGTCGATCGATTTACTTTCAAATTTTTGAAAACCTGGCATAATGTCAGAAAGTCAACTGATTAATTTTTTCGTTTTCAAAAATCAGGCTATAATTGCAGGAATTTATTTATTTTTTCCACTAATTTCTTCAAAGTCAGATTGATATTATCTAAAAGCCTTCGTGCTTCAATTTGAATAAAAATTTCAGAAATTACCTGGTGAGTTCTTTTTCAAATTTTTTAAAAATCTATGATCAAATTGAGTATCGACTAATTAAGGTCTTTTTAGGCTGGATAAAGAAACGAGTTCCCAGTTTGGTGAATTTTTAAAAATGAAAATTTCACTCATTTTGGATGAAAAATTCAGAAAATCAAATTGATGTCAAAATTAAATTTCTACCTTATTTTCAGCGATGTCTGAATATTGTGCCTAAATCGGTCGGTGGAAAGAGCCACAAAGACAGTGAATTCGGTTCATAGGACCTGAATTATTTCAATTTTGGCTTCTTTTGTGATAATTTTCTTTAAACTGGAAAATAAAAAAATCCTCAGGAGTCTCCAGAACGTTTCGCGATCACCGGCAATCGATTTTGAAAGCAAAAAATGGGGTACAGACCAAATTTCAGCACTTTGTGTCAATTTTATCAAATTTTGATTTTTTTTCCATGAAAAATGGTTTAAATTTCATTTTTTAAAAATTCGTCAAAAAAATCGAAAAATGAATTTCAAAAGTAAGTGAGGTATACAGGAAAATTGGGATTCAAATCGACAGAAATAGATTTTGAAAATTAATGCAAAAATTGACCTTATAGAGTCACAAAGGTGATGTGTTTTAGTTTATAATTTTGGGAGGTGTAATATTCCCGTATTTTGGCGGTTTGTAGCCAATGTCAATTTTTTCAAAGCTGCAGGAAAATCCAAAAATCCACAGAAGGCTTTAGAACAGTTCCGAACTGTCTGCTCCAGTTCTAATTTCGGCTTTCCAACTCGATTTTTTCACTTTTTGATGTTTTTTAAATGCACCCTTCTTGATTTTAAAAATGTTTTATCAATATTGAAAAGAAGTTCAGAATACTAGGACTGAAATTGAAATACATACCAAGAAATAGTCCCATTTATTTACTAGTTTCTTGAATCATGCCTGATGCTCTAAAATAATTTAAATTCAACTTGGGCAGAATATTCAATCTCAAGTACCTACCCTAGGTACCTATTTGGTGCCCAAACTGTTTTTAAACAAACAAAATTCAAAAACCTGGAAAAAATTGAATTTATTTTTGGAGACTCAGAATGGCTTGAAAAAATCGAATTTCGATACAAAGGTTGAAACGTGTAAAAAAATGTGTTTTTTTCTTTTCTGTTTCTTTTTTTTTTTGAAGATCATTAATTGAAAAAAAAATAAAAAGTAAACTCGAGCGACTAATTTAGTTTGGAGTACATATTTGTGTATGTAATACCTTTTCAAAAATTTCAGTCTGAAGGTTGAGAACGTTTCCAGTTTTGATTCTGAGTGAGAGAAGATTTTTTCTAGGAGAAAAAATTGGGTCAAAATAAATAAAATCGAGACCAAAACTAAACCTTACTTGGATTTAAGTACATTCAAAATGACTCGTATGATATCAGTATTGTTGATCGTTTCGATAATCACAGCTCCCAGAACCCACTATGGGATCCCTTTGTATGCTTCGCTATCTCTGAGGAGAATTCCATTCGATATGGATTAATGCGTCAACTTGCTCTGGTTGATTCGCCTCAATAACATTCATCGCAATATATTTCACACTATTAGCAGTCTGATTCGCTGGGAACTTTATTTTCAGGGCATCTTTCAAAGCTTCCTCGACCGTGCTCTCAAATCTGGCCACAATTACTCCGTTAATTTTCTTGCTACGAGGTGATATTAAATACATATCGTATGGAGTGAGGGAAGTACGATTTTCCAATGGTACTTTGTCGATTATACGCACATGTCGACTATGTTGTGTATTAACCCTTCGACCCAGCGAATGGTAAATCATGGCTTGAAACTGAATCTGAGCTGTTTGCGAGTCAGTTACTCTTCTAATACCGTTATGTAACCTGGAGGCATTGGATCGAAGGTATTCCGATTGGCAGGTGAGATTGGAGGTCTCCGGTTTACTCGATATGATATCGAGAATAACGTTGGCAATGATTGAAAATTGGGAAAAGTGTTCGAATCGTTGAATCAGCTGGTGAAGAATACATATTCTAGGTTCGTTGTTGGCCCAAACGTATCCGTACGAAGAAGTATCGTTATCGTCTGCCCTCTTGAAATATCCCATCTCGTAAAATAACGTCAGCAAGGTACGAGTGTATTGGTCGGAGCTGTCGTAATATTTACGTAACTTTAATCCCCCCACTTCCTCTAAAGCGCCGGTTTGGTAACGAGTTATATCGTAAGGTAAATTTATACGACCGTTGATACTCAATAAGAGGATTTGTTCGCGAAACTTGATCACGTGATAGAAATGAATTAGCACGTCGAATTCTTTGATAGGATCTGTATGAGGTTTGAGCGATTCTCTGTAGTCTTGTTTCAGCCTTTGCCTATGCAAATGATACTGGTAAATGGTATTCGGATTGTAGACGTGTAAATTAGTCCCTTGTACGCGATATCCTCGATAAAAGTTCAGCAGATTCGAGCGCATTTCCTCCGACATGGTGAACTTGACCATTAATTCGTCTGCTTCTTGTTCCAGGTAACCGTAGTGTCCAGCAAACGGATGGTTTTCCAAGAAAACCCGATGCTGAATCATACTCAAATCGCAGTAAGGTAAACTGAACGGTAAACTGGTCAGCCCTGTGATCAAAGCTCGACCAACGTATTCGGTACCATTGACCAAAGCTCTGGAGATCATTTTATTCAGATATTTATAATACTCCAACGTGTATCTGGGATCTGCTTCGTTGACGAACGATCTACAAGACGTATTATCGTAGTTATCGATCAACAAGACCACACTGGATTGATTAAAGTAAGTATACAGTACTCTGGAAATCCTCAAGATGGCCTCCGTTATCCTCAACTTTGACGCATCTTCGCTTTGTAACTGTTTCAGGTAATCTATATCTTCCGGATCAACCGAACCTAACTTCGAAGCTGGTAAATTGATCAACCAACGGTATTTTTGCATCGATTTCTTCAACTCGGCTCCTATAGCGGTTTTTGGCGATACTTGCAAATTCTCGGGAAACGATAAGTGGATGACCGGGTGTCGAGCCAGATGATCTCGCATTATGGAACGATGACGAGATATTTTCATCGTGCTGAAGATGCTATAAGCGTAAGTATCGTTTTGACGTTTTGGTTTACGAGTTTTATCCACTTCGACGTCTGAGAATAAAGCTATCATGTCGAGATTGGTGGTTTTTCCGAATTTAAAAGGGCAAGTGACTAGATTATACGGCGAAGTGGAGGTGTCAAAAAAGGCTGCCAGCAGCTCAGATTTGTCGACGAAAACGGTTGATTTGCGTTGAGTATTGAATAGGTTGGCGATGACGAGATGTGAAATGGTCAGAGAAAAGATGACAGAGCTCCATGAAAAGATCATTGTATAGTATGTGAGAAAAAAGGAAGTGAGATAGGATGTACGAGAGGAGTGGGGTGGTCTGTGTGGATTTGAGGCTTAATTTTGAAAAGTTCACATGCTGAGGTACTCACGTGAATGATGAAAAGATATTGAAGCGTCGCTTACGAAGAGCTTTGGGCCCTTCGAACTTGCTGTACTGTTCGATTCAAGAGGAAAGTGAGCAATTCGTTTCGAGAGACGTGAAAGATAACTGAAGAATGTGATTACGAAACTGTTATCGGTGTAAATTTGAAGGAAAAAGATCTGATATGAAGAGAGACGATATTCCGTAGGTAGGTATTATGTAATATTTCAGTTCGTACCTACTTGATATAATTTTTCGATTCAAACGAACGATCATCATTCATCTTTCATGAGCATACTAAGCAGTAAGCAAGTTTATTCGTAACTTTTTTTTCCAAAATTAATGAATGGCCGGGCTCATACTCGCGGTCTTTTTTAAGTAGGTAACTAAAGTTGTAATTGCAAAGCCCTGTCTTTGCTAAAGATGTCAAAGTCTCGCTTTTCATCAACAATTGCCTAAAAGTCTCGTAATTTCTAAAAAGTATCACTTTTTTTTGTCAATTATTCCCAAAAAAGTCCAGCTTTCCGCTAAAACTATAAAAGTCCTGCTTTTTGCTTAAAATTGTAAAAAAATCTCACATTTTACAGAAATTGACCCAAAACTTTATTTTTTAGAAAAGTGCTCGAAGATTGTTGTTTTTTTTGCAAAAAATTCCAAAAAGTCATACTTTTAGTGCGTTTCTCCAAAAATTGTCTAAAAGTCTCACTTTTTCCACAAAAATTGCGAGAAAGTAAGTATAATTGTTTGCCAAAGGCCAAGAAGTCTAGCTTTTTTGCCAAAAATTTACAAAAACTCTCTCACTTTTTGGTAAAATGCTGGAAAATGTTTTGTTTCTCCATAAATTCCAGAAGTCTCTTTCCAAAAATGATCCGAGAAGCTTTTTTTTGTTAGAAATTTCTGAAAAAATCCCTTCCTTTTAATAATAGTATATTACGTGACAGGAGCGTTACTGTCCAATCCTGTCGCGTATACTATTTTAATTTCATATGAGAGGAAAATAAATGCTAAAATTTAAAAAAATGGATGATTTCGAATTTGTAAACATGTGCGGAAAACAGTTACTTTCCTCCCTAGGGAGGAAAGTAACTGTTTTCCGCACATGTTTTGATAGATGCGTTAAAGACGTATTTTCCAAACACAAAACTGTCTAGGAAACTACTCATTTTCCGATCATGTGAAATTAAAGCTCTTTAATACAAGTATGGAAATAGATTATACTCTTAAGAAAGTCATAGGATTTAACGTAAGTTTTACGTACTGCGCAGTGCGCGAGCAAGCATCAAATCAGCTGTTCACGTACAACGTTGCACCCTATTGGTTGCTCCACCCACCACCACCGCGTGACGACACCAACCTGCCATGCGCAGTACGTAACACATACGTAAAATGCTATGACTTTCTTAAGAGCATACTCTATTTCCATACTTGTATTAAAGAGCTTTACCTTTTAATAAAATTGTCAGTGTTGCTTTTTGCGAGAAAATGTTAAAAATTCTCAGTTCTTTAAAAATAACAACAATTTTTTCTTTTTAAACAAAATGGCTAAAAGGTGTCGTTTTTTTGCTAAAAATTACAAAAAGCTCGCATTTTCCAAAAATCGTTCAAAAGGTTTTTTTGGCCAAAAATTGACAAAAAAAAATAATTTTTTAGTCACTACAATATTGCTTACTTCCTAGAACGTCCTGTCTTGCTTTTTGCAAAAAATGGACAGAAATTTTCGCTTTCTGGCGACATGACGTAACTTTGCGAACAAATTCCACTTTTTCTTAAAAATTGTTCAAAAGTATTGCTTTTTTTCCAGGAATTGCCAAAAATTCTCGGTTTTCAAAAATTGGCAAAAATATGTGCTTTTCAACAACACGGCTAAAAATATCGTTTTCTTTGCAAAAAATTCCAAATAGTCTCACATTTTTTCAAAAATTCGACTTTTTGACGAGAATTTTGAGAAAGTTGAATTTTTTGCCAATAGTTGCTAAAAATTTCTGCTTTTTGCTAAAAATGGACAAAAACTCTGCTTTTTGACAAAATTACTGAAGAAATTCACTTTTTCTCCCAAAAATTGTAAAGAGTCCCGCTAATGACAAAAACTAATTTTTCTTAACAAAACGGCTAAAAAGTGTCATTTTTTAAAATTAATCCCAAAAGTCTCACGTTTTGCCAAAAATTGTCCAAAATTCTCGTTTTTTGTCAGAAATGAACAAAATGTATAATTTTTTTTACCACTAATTACTTTATGGTTTTTCAGATGTAAAGTACATACATACTGTTATTCTCTCGTAATTTCAAAACTACTCAAACTTCTTATCCTCATAAGTTCTAGATCTATTTTAGCTATAAAAACTTGATGTGCAATTTTGCTTACCTTATTTTTTATGTGTTACAGATTATGTCAGTCCTTTATGCTGAATGCTGATGCTGAAAATAGTTACCTCCATCTCAGTTCCTTCGGAATTCGGTTGAAGTGATATGGAACCTATCGTGCTCATACCTACATTATCATCTCGATGATTTTTTTTTCAACGTTAATTCTTATTCATTATTTCCACATCGATCTGTAGTGATCTTCTGAAAATTAATTCAGTAGGTACTTACATATGTATGGTTAAATGTTGTTTTCATTTTTTAGTAACTCGAATTAGTTGATAGTTTTCATTTTCAAGTTGTATGTGCCAACTGCCATCCCATGTTCTGTTGATGTCTTTAATTTTATAGTTTAATATAAATTTTCTGTCATTAAGTAATGTGTACCTACCTATTGCATAGATATATAGTATAGGTACCTACTTGAAAAAATCATTCAATTTGTTCGTACAACTTTTTTTTAGTGTATTTTTTGAAATCCTGTGTAAACTGTCTGTGAAATTAATTTCAATAAAAACGTTAGTTGCGTTGAATTGTGTATTGCTTGAATTTACAGGAGTAATAAATTTGAAATTTCAAAAACTTTTCAAGTACTCCACTTAGAATAGGGAAAGACTTCGAAAGTTCGAAGTTCAATTTGTTTTGAAATACATATTTTTTATGGGAATGTTTCTTTCAATTTGTTTAAAGAGAATTTTCTCTCAGAAGTTTTCTCTTCTTTTCGGATTCCTTGGTGAAACGACCAGTCGACCATCGTAATTTTGTGGTCGAAATAATGTCAACAGATGTCTCATTTATATCATTTTTATTTTTTAAATTACACATTAGATTAGGTACATTATATAGGTAATTAGGTACTTGAGATCAATTTCTATTGGCTTTTTCATTTTAAAAATGAATAACTACATATATTAACCTACTAATTGAAATGAATTGAACTAAATTTGGTAGTTGCAAAAAAAATTATTCGATTGGATGATTTTGAAATAAATTCTAATTGAAAATAAATTGATTCGAAACAAAATTAAACAACAAAAAATGAATTTAAAAAAGATCGAATTGAATTGAAGTGAATATGATTATACATATGAACACAAAATAAAATGAATTGAATTTACCTACAATAAAACAAATTGTTCGTAAAATGAACGAACTTGAAATTGTAATAAACAAATTTAATGTATTTGCACAAATTGAAATATTGAAATAAATAAATTGGATGGAAATTTGAAACACATCAAAATAAATTATTTCAAAATAGACTACACAATAAAATGAAGAAATTTACATGAAGATAAAGTAAAAATGAATCAAATTAATTAAATTAAAACTATTTCGAAATAACTTGGAATGAATTAAATCAAATTTGAATGAATTGAAATAAATTGGAATAAAATGAAATGAAACAATACCTTATAAGACGTATGAGTAATTCAAAATAAATGAAGAAATAAATTAACTCAATTCATTTAAGCGCAGCAATAATCTCAAATTCGTTATTAAGTAACCTATAATTAGAGTCAAATCTTATGAAAATGTAATATTAACATTAAAATTGTGATCAGCGACCTCAGAGTAGTAAGAATTCGCCGAATTTAAAAATATTTACTCTATTTCTGATGAATTTCCTCATTTTGTGGATGTACGTAAGTACTTACAGGTAAGTAGGTAATCTTGGATTGAAATGCATGTAACGAATCAGTGTTTCCGATTCAACTAAAGTGATGGATTTCAACGATTTAATAATGTAAAATTTCATCGCAAAAGAATGAATAGCGATTTTTAGAATTGCATTAAACTGAGGTGAAAATGTACTCGTAAATTACTTGCGAAGAAACGACTATGCAACTTCATTCACATCAGATTGATATTCTACGGAATTTTTCATTAGAATAGCAGAAGATAGCGCCTGAAAGAATACAAGGTAGGTAACTCATTGAACTCTTCTTAAAAGTTGGTCCTTTGAGTTGATCGTTGTAATCGTAGAGGAGTCGCTGATTTAAGACCGTCGATGACATTGATTTTTTCGTATTCCAGCCCCGGATTGCATTTAACGCCAAAATACCATTCTTCTCATGGAAGATAATTAGAATTAATCCAAATTCAAAGCAACTGGCCAATTGCCCATGTGATGAGACAAAATGTTGGTTTTTGGATACGAAGAATCCAATGCCGATGTTTATTTCAGAGCTAAATTAATTTTCAAACGCAAAATTGTAATTTTTCGAAGAAAATGATTGAAATTACATTTTAATGCTTTCGAGGGCGCAAATGGATTCCGCAAAAATAGAAATATGGGATTCTCAAAATGAGGGGCTCGATGGTTCTTTCATTTACTGTAGGTATAAGTATTACGAGTATAATATAGTGGAGAAATCTCCATTTTTATTAGTTCATCGACCACTGTTTTTTCAAAACTTGAAAGTTTTTATTCGTTATCATTGTTTACAAAAGAAATACACTTACCAGGTCGCGATTCTTCATTTGCTTCACCTTCCGAAATTTCTATCATTTCTCAAACACACATAAAATCATTGAAATTACACGCTGAGCTCGAATTCCTTAAAATCATTTTCAAGTGCCATAAACCATAAGGATGAAAATCGAACAAGTTACACTAATGAGAAAACCATGATGATTGTTGAAATCATAGTGACTGAAAACTTCCACGAAAACCTAACAGAGTTAATAGCGAAAGCTGAAAATGTCAAAAAAATCCAACAATAAAATTTTGCATATTCTAATTTCAAATTTCCAGCCATTTTCACCTGAACTTGCCTTTCAAGCTTCGTCAAGTAAAAACGATTTTACAGCTCAAATTCAAATTTTTGAATGAAATACGTACCTATGTAGGTATGTAGTACATTATCAAACTGATTTTGAGCGAGTAAAATAAATTTCCGAGTAATTTCTATAAATTCTGGTAATTCATAATCCTCAAAACTCGTAGCGTTAAAAAAATCTACTCCACACAATCCTTTTTCCAAAAAAATTGATCAAATCAATGAAATTATTATTGTAATAATAAAATATTTTTTATTTACATAACATAATACATATAGGAACAACGATACAACAATGAAATAATGCTTACAATCGTAAATCATTCAGACTTTCAATATTCCAAACATGTATTTTAAGCAAAGGACAAAAATATCCTCTACAAAATATAAACAGGTACAGAATTAGGTACATACAATACATACATATGATAAGACAACCAAAAGAATATAATATTTTGTTCAGTTGACGTCACAGCGTTTTATGATTGCACACCAACGAAACAAATTCTAAAAATTCACGAGCGAGAATCAGGTTACATTTATTAATATGTTGTATTTAAAAGCTTGATCTGATTTCTGCATTTAAATAATGGCTGAAAAATATAATAGTTAATAATACAAACATTTTTCTGTTTTTTTATGAATAAAATGTCACAATTTTAAATAATCAATAGAGAAATGACTATGAGCTCTCTCCCTTTCTCCCTCTAAGCTTAATGACCAATAAGGTCACCAGTAACATGCAAAGATTACCAAAAACGAGCAGTCGAGCATCTGTTTGTAATTCAATGTAATTATGTACTTGTATCAACGATGATCGAATCGATTTTCAATAATTACTTAAGCAAGTTATTTAATTCGGACACTTTGGCGACAACATTTTTATTAAGGATCCCCATGGACTATGGAATCGATGATCATTGATCACCCTTTCTTTTTGTTTATACTGAAGACTTGGAACGCGGCTATGTGTGCGAAATCAAAGCCATCCCCCCGAAGAAGTAACTTCATTCAACTTCAGAAAAAATCTCATTATGAAATAAGTAAATATTGTACTAATTGGCTTATTCATTTTGTGTTTTTTTTTCAATTTTTCATTTTTCATCACCACTTCCTCTCATTAATTTTTGATTCACATTTTGTATTTGTTTGATTTTTTCATGCTTGCTTATTAAAATTTTTACAAATTCATTAATTTTTTCCTATTCATAAAAGTACAGATAACTCTGGTTTAATAAATATAATACGCTTTTGATTACGTGCCTAGCTTATTTTCAAGTTATTGCTAGCATTTTAGCTTCCACTGCGTCCCTCAGATTGCCTGCCGCCCACCCACTTTGATGAGTTGAATCCTAAGGAACTAGTTGAATCAACCAACGTAAGTTTCTGTAGGAAAGGGCTACTGGCGGCATCTGTTAAGTACCCGCGATTCAAACTAAAAGGGTTAACGAACATTTGATTAATTAACGCCAAACATACATCTTGATTAGAATCGTTATTCTATATTTTAATCATAATCTTTTCATATTTTTTTACTTTTATATCGTTTTACTCTCTACTTTATATTTTTAATCATTTTTCGTTTCTCTTCTCCTTCTGGAGTGTGGTAAACCCACCTAGCGACCCTAGCGATAATCTTTAGAATTAAAAATACGTTACTCTCTGAAATTATAAAAAATGTATAATATACGTTGAATGCAATGATGAAATGATTATGTCTTTCGTTTTAATTAAATTTAATTGTTTCCTCGTGCGCTTCCAATTATAATCGGAAACATAGGTCCTCCTCATTCGGAAACCATTCTTCCATTTTGTCGAAAATCGTGAAATGAAATAAAATTTCACAAATTTCGACTCTGTGAAAAATTCACAGAGAGTGAACATTCGTTCAGTGTGGGAAAGATCAAATACTTTTTAGATCTGTCCATCATCAAATCTACACAGTGAAACAACCCAAAAAAGCTTAGAAAAATTTTTCTGATAAGCGTTATTTTTATGATAATATTAATAACCCCAACATCGAAGCAGAACTAAAATTTGACTACTTATGTGTATCAGGATTTCAGTTGCTTGAAAAAGTTATCTTACCATCACATGTTGAAGTTAAATATTAATACAATTCATTCAGTGTAGTTCCTCATACTAGTACTAACTAGTACTTCACATGATTACAAAATCCATTTCATTCAGGGTGACATCCTATTGAGACACCCTCTTCAGTAAGTTGATAGGTAAAATTAACATTAATTTTCAAGTTTAAAGAACTAGTCCAATGATATGTACTTGAGTTATGGTTAATTTTGAATTAAAGCCTAGAGCTGTAATACACTCATTTGGCGGAATTTAATTTTACATTAGATTTTCAATTCAAAGTTTCCAGATGAAACTAGATCATTAATTTCTTGCTCATTTCAAAAGAGAGAGACTCATTAATAGGTAACTCTTACTGCAGGACATAAACCATGATATGGTGATTGTCCTGAGATATGTTGATAAACCCTTTCCGCATGAGCAGAAATACTATGAAGAATTTGAGAAAAATACTGTCATAATACCTACTATCTTCATGATACATAGGTACTAGACACCCCAACATTGAAGCTGGACTAAAATTTGACTATATATGTGTATCAGGATTTCAGTTGCTAGAAACAGTGATATGTGGATTTTTCACACTTTTGTATTTGGCATATCCAAGTGCAATCCGGGTATCCGGATACACTTTGGATCCGGATGAATAATTTGTATGTATCCGGATGCATCTGGATATTCAACAATGCTAGTTGAGACCTATTTGTTGATTCAAATATTTACATTTATGTTTATTTTATTCTAGATTATTACAATCAGAATCTGCAAGAGCAAGAATATTACTACCACCAAGATTTTTATTTGCCACGTCTGCGAAAACATACTCATTTGAAACTCATTTGAACTTCTCCATAGATGTACAATATATCCGGGAACAGATGTATCAGAAAATTACCCATCTTATAGAAATGTATATTTTTAAAATGCAAGGTGAAATGCAAGGAGAAATTTCACAAACTTGAAATGAAACATTAATAAGGTCATCGCCAGCCGGAAAAATTGATAACCACGTTCGGTTTGATCCGAGGATGGCCGAAAATCTTGAGTTCATTAACGTTCGGGGGCAAACTTGCATTGTAAAAAGAATTCGCAAAAATAACAATTTTGAAAAAGTTGCAGAGTGCTTTTGTGAGTGCGTTGACAAAATCCGCGAGTTTATGAAATCGGAGAGCAAGATTTACTACGAGATTATGAATGTTATAAATACATATCTC
Source organism: Planococcus citri (assembly GCF_950023065.1). Taxonomy (NCBI): domain Eukaryota; kingdom Metazoa; phylum Arthropoda; class Insecta; order Hemiptera; family Pseudococcidae; genus Planococcus; species Planococcus citri. The sequence continues at coordinate 36,258,651 of NC_088680.1, forward strand.
CCAGAATGCTATGAATTGTACTTCGCAAGTGTTTAGGTATAAAACCTACAAATACATTTTTTATGACTAAACAGTTCATAGTTTAATTCAAAAGAACTAGTGTATGATCTGGGACCTTATTTTTGTCTGAATCAGGGGTATGGCAGCCGAGATTCTGATAACCATAATGATATATAAAATTTAATTAATAAATAAAAATGTGCTGAATCAATTTAAGTAATAAATTCCCCTTAAACCGTTATTACTGCCAAAGTTCAATAAAAATTGAACCGCTCTGCGTTTAAGCCAGGCAGTTTTGCAAAGAAACATTTGATTGCGAGCGTTTTTTCATGGCGTTCACTAGCCATTTAGATTATGAAAGTGAATCAATTTTTTTTTGTCAAAACGATGAATATGCGATAACAATTCGCGTAAATAAAATTGATAAACACAAAATTGTACGATAGTATTCACTTCATGAAGTACCTAGGCTTCCTACTAATCAAGCAGTTAGTCACAAGTTACGATGCTATGAATTGTACTTCGCAAGTGTTTAGGTGTTAAACCTACGAATAAATTTTTACGACTAAACATTTCATAGTTTATTTCAAAAAAACTAGTGTATGTTCTGGGACCTTACGTATTTTTGTCTGAATCAGGGGTATGGCAGCCGAGATCTACAAACCATACAGTCCTGAACAAAGTTTTATCAAACTGGATGATGCTCTTTGTCAACTTAATTTCGTCAAAAATAAGTGCTCCAGTCAATAAAAATATGTCATTATTAAAGTGCAACTTCTTGCTTGTTGGTTCATATCATTTTTTTTTATTTTTAATTCTCTGTCAAATATTCATTTGACTTGATTATTTTGGTTTTTGTTTGTTTAAAAAAAAAATCTTGAGCTAAGTATTTAATTTTTCATTCATTTAATTTTGTCATTCAAATTGTTTTTCAAATTTTTTACATCAATCAAAGTTGTGTACACCATGTGTAAAACAGGGCTGTTAGACACGAAACGTAAACGTATCGTTTCGTTTCGGTTGAGCTCTTTGAACCAAACTGTTTCATTATACCGTTTCGTTTTGTTCCATAAAAGTGGTATCATTTCGTTTCGTGCCGTTTCGTGTCGTTTCGTTTCGTTTCCTTTCAGCCAAAAAAGTGAGAAAAGCGGACATTTTCATTAATAAATGAAGAGGAGAACCCCTCTAGAGGCTTTAAATGGATGAAATTTGAGTGAATTTGACAAAATTTGGCCGAAATTTACAAAAAAACTTGCAATGAAAAATCAAAAATTGAAGAAATAGAAATGATTCGTTTCGTTATAACGTTTCGTTTCGTGTAATTTTTTTGATTCGTTTCGTTTCGTGTCTCGTTTTGTGTCCAGAGGGAAAATTTTCCGTTTCGTTTCGTGTCTTTCGTTTCGTTTCGTTTCGTATTAACAGCCCTGGTGTAAAATGCAATCTAATCATCTTGCAAGTCTGTACTCTCAAGGGGCTGGTGTGTCATCAATTTTCTACCAGAGTACTGAAACTTTTCAATGGTTACATCAATTAAACCCTAACATGATTCCAAACACGATAGCATCAGATTTTTACAAAAATTTCTACTTGTGTTTTACTGAAAGAACTCATTTAAGTATATATGTTACCGTTAAAGTATTTACTCCAGGTAATGTATGAAATAACTAGTTATTTCATACATTAACGAAAAAGTGTTTAATGCTAGTAAATTGTTCACAGTTTACCTAGGTAATGTATGAATAATCTAGTTATTCCATGAAATAGCGATGTGTGATCAGTTAAATCATGAAATGAGCTGTTGAAAATATTTTTGTGGTGAGTTTTTCATCAAGTGAAGGGATTTTTTCAACTTTTTCAACGGATACGTAAAAATAGGGAGTCAAGTGGGTCAACTTCACCAGTCAACACTTTTTTTCATGTTCTAATTTAAAAAATCACATTTTTCGCAAACTTTCAATTTTTTAAAATCGACTTTACGACATAATGCCATCCCAATTTTTTAGTATGTTGCTTAGCATGAAAAGTTGTCCATAATATATTTTTTTCAGCATTTTTGAGAGTTGGAATGATATGAAAACTACGTTTTGAAACTTTTCGAGCTGATTTTTCATACGAAAAAAAAGGGCAACACTGATTTTTATGATATAACCTTTGATATCACCAAAAAAGGCTTTCAAAGCCCTAACTATGGGAAAAAGTTCCATTTTGGTAGGTATCGCAGTTATGGAGTTATCTACTGTTGAAATGGATGATATTTCAAGTTCACTGAAAACTATAAGGGCTAGAGGGCTGCGATTTGCGCCATTGATCATCCCTTTGGAAAGTCTTTCCACTGGAAAAATTTAAAAATGATGGCCAACCCTTACCATTTCTTGGTCGAATTGAAGTGGATTTACCCTTCATATATGCTGTAGCTTTGAATTAACCTTCATTTCTTACTTTATCGCAGTTCATTCATTGAATTCACACTTCAACTAAACACACCTCGTGTATGTATGAAATAACTAGGTAAACTGTAGAAGAAAATTTGATTTCACACTTTTTTGTTCATGTATGAAATAACTAGTTATTTCATACATGAACTGGCATAAATACTTTAACGGTAACATATAATATGCAAACATCTAAAATCAAGGATGGTAGTTTGAATTCGATCCCATCAAAAGTCATTACTAATGAATTCAAAAATTTGAAAGATATTTTTTAACATTTATAAACCTAACCATATTAAAATTTCAAACGCAGAAGAATGGGTGATGATATTAAAATTGCTAAAATTACATTTAATTAATATTTTTTTTAAAAAAACAACCAAAGCATTCAGAAAATTTTTTTTGAGTTCATCCAGAAGAACTGAATGAGCTTGGTACTGATGACACAGAAAACAACGTTAAGGTTGAATATGAATACAATTCATTCCTTATAATTTTCATATAGTAAGTGCTGAAAAGTGTGAGATTATTCCAAGGAACAATTTTTCTGCAGTAATCATGCACATATTCTCTATCAAAACACTTCATTTCTACAACAAATTGCACGAAAATTAGAGAAACTCACATTTCTTTTAAAAAATATTTTTTATATGTTATTCTATTCATTAAAAGAAATAATAAAAATAATTTAATTATTTTTTTTCTTTGTAATTTCACATTTTTTCGCATTCCTGTTCTTTGAAATTTCACAATTTTCTTTTCATTCCTATTCTTTGAAATTTCACATCTACTTGACATTTTTTATTCATTTGTAATAAAATCTATTATTATTGTGGCACCAGGAATCGTATTTTGTAATTCTACGATAATCGTTATCAATATGAATCCGCATAACCATTTTTTGGTATGTTTGTTTGGAAATTTGGTTCATCATATAAATATTATGTACAAATACCATGCTAGTGAACAAACATCTAGAAAAAGTACAGCACAGTAAGTAGATAGATAATTGGTATCTATGTTTAGTTAGTTGTATTATTTTCCAAGAACAGACTGACCATAAAACTGCCTCTTGGTTGCAGGTAAATTATTATTCTGCACAATCTGCAAGTATAGCATAGCTTGTGAACATACTTCTGTTGCTGTTATTGATGTTGATAATTTGCTAAGAATACAACAGACTGCTAATGTCTGAACAGAAATTTTGCAATCATCCGAAGTATGTATCTGTTTACAATTTACCTACTGAAGGTATTGCATATGCCTATATTTAGATTTTTATTTTCTTTGTTACAAACAGGAAAAAACAAGTAATCTGTCATCAGTATTTGCTGCAACAACTTGAAAAGCTTTTCATTGTCACGTCGACAAATGTACTGTAAGTTGTGCGCTATAAAAAGCGCAGAGAGTGGGAAATGCTACACATATAAACAGGCTGTAACTCCCAATGCCAAATATATCAGCAATATAATAAGAGGTAATCTTTTTTTAAAAAGATTTTTTATATGTTATTCTATTCATGGAAGAAGTAATAAAAATAATTTAATAATTTTTGTTCTTTGAATTCATGTTCTTTGAAACTGAACACCTACTTGACATTTTTCATTCATTTGTGATAAAATGTATTATCATTGTGGCACTGGAAATCGCCAAATCAGACTTTTGTTGTAAAGCAAACTGGAGTAGGATAATTTTATTCTGAGATATAATTTGATTACCCAAGGATATGGGAAATTGTGATGCACAACTTTGCAAGATAAGCAAAGTTGCACATTGCTCTATGAAGCAATCACACCACATTATTTTAAAAAACGCCAATTGAGCGCTTTGAAACAAGCAGTTTGGTGGAAATCGCTTATCTGTTTGTCAAATTATCTACAGTAGGCGTTCACATTATAGACATACCAGTCAAAGTTGATGTACGTAATATTAAAAGATTGTTACAAATTACAATACATTTATGTAAGTATGTAGTACATAAAAACTAAAAAAATGTTGAATTAAAACTAATATGATGAGTTTTCTTTTTTTTTTTTTTTTGTAAGTAAATTAATTAAACCTGATCATCACATCACTCAAAAGTGCCTATTTGAATGGTTTTATTGGCTACACAAATTGAGAAGAGATTCCTCAACTAGACAGGAGTAGGTTATAAAATAAAAGTTGATTCATTCTAAACTCATTGCTTTCAATCAAGAATAATATATAATTTTATGTTTGGAAAGATTAGATTGCAAAATCTTCCACAACTTAATTTTTCAGTTTTTATGTAAACTTCTCTATTAGAGAGAATAAATCATTTTAAATGTGCACAGGTTCGATTATATCTCCCTTTCTCCATTCCTGAAGTGAGAATATTCTCAAGAAATTTTTCAAATTTGAGGAAGTTTTCCAAATTTCAAATATGGTACAGATTATTGTTCCAATGGCAGAGCCAATAAGCACCAAGCATCTGAATGTTTCATTGAGCCAGGTAGTGGCATCAGGTTCAGTTATGTAAATGCCACAAGTATGCCCAGCATATCTCCTCCACATGTCATTAATAGAATTGATACTAGCTATCATAACAAAATTGTTAACATCTGAGACCCCCCTGAGACCCTAACAAAAATTAGGAAATTTAGGAAAGTTGAGATAAATTCAACCTGTTCAACTTCAAAAAACAGCTTGAAGATTTATGTTCTAACAAAGCTTCTGAATTGGTTGCTGAATTTATTCTGAGGTTTGAAGCTGCTCCTTGAAAATGAGGCAAAACATAATTGTTTTATAATTCCTGTTATGGAACTGTATTCTTTCTGTGAGTTGACTGCTGAGAGAAGATTTATGCAGACCAATTACTCGTATGATGAATTATTGAAATTATGCTTGTTATTTGAAGTAAACAACAAAGATAAGCAAGAGCATGTTTCAGAGCCTGCTTTAGTTTTTTTCATTTTGCAATTCTATGATAATTATGGATCAATATGAATCTGCCTAACCATTTTTTGGTATGTCAGTTTGAAAATTCGGTTCATCATATAAATATTACAAATTCCAGGCTAATTGTGTAATTCTATGATAATCTTTAATCAATACGAATCCACCTAACCATTTTTTGGTATGTAAGTTTGGAAATTTGGTTCATCATATAAATATTACAAATTCCAGGCTAATTGTGTAATTCTATGATAATCTTTAATCAATATGAATCCACCTAACCATTTTTTGGTATGTAAGTTTGGAAATTTGGTTCATCATATAAATATTACAAATACCAGGCTAATTTTGGAATTTTATGATAATCTTTAATCAATATGAATCCGCCTAACCATTTTTCGGTATGCACGTTTGGAAATTTGGTTCATCATATAAATATTACAAATGCCTACCAGGCTAGTGAACAAACACCTTGAAAAATTTTCCAGGAAACATCCGCTCCCTTCTTCTAGTTGGAAGGTAGTACAGCACGATAGACAATATTGTATCTATGTTTAGTTAGTTGTATTATTTTTGTACTACAGCCGGACTATAAAACTGCCTTTTTTTTTTGTAGAACCTATTGTCAAAATAATGGTTGCAGGTAAATTATTATTCTGCACAATCTGCGGGAATAGCTTATGAACATACCACTATTGCATAAGACTGTAAGGGTACAAATTGCATATTACAATATGCAAACACCCTTACACCTAGGGATAGTTCGAAATCTTCTAATCCTATTTTACTTTAGCTACCGGAACAAACAAATCGCCGATCACTTTGGGATCAGTTTCGATGACAAAAGTAAACTGGAAAGAAGAAATGAAGGAAGGAAGGTTATGCGAGGCATTCATTGTGATGAATGACCACTCAATCGTCGCGAAGTGGATCCCGAAAGAGGAAGTGCACAGATATATCGAATTCATGATGTTACCAACCAACAATCCACTGTCACCCAATATGGAAATTTCGTAATCATCCGAGGTATGTATCTGTTTCCAATTAACCTACTGTAGGTATTGCATATGCCTATAGGTATTTAGATTTTTATATTTTTGTTACACAGGAAAAAAAAGGTTATCTGTCATATTTGCTGCAACAACTTGAAAAGCTTTTCGTTGTTATGCCAAAATGTGTACTGTAAATTGTGCGCTATAAAAAGCGCAGAGAATGGGAAATGTTATACATGTAAACGGGCTGTAACTCCCAATGTCAAACCAGTTACAAATTTCCAAACTGAGAAATTCAAGTTTCAATATTCCCTTATCATTTTATTGATTTATATGATGTGACTTTCAATTTTCGCTTGAGTATCTAGCGACTGTGTAGTATATTTTCAACGATGTATTAGTAAGAGTATGGCAAGATCTCGTGTCAGAAATGTTTTGAAGATTGAAAACGCAATCCTCAAAATTACATCATCGAATTTTTTATTCAGACTGATACATATTGTATAAGAGTTTGCAAACAAGTTTTTTTACTCAATACTACGCATCGGTAGAGCCATTGAGTGATGTTCAAAAAGAAAGATACAAAAAAATCGCCGAAAAAGATTCTCCTCCAAGAGTCCTTGAGTAACACATTTACATAATTCATACGCTCTCGATGATTTTCCCAATTAAAAATCAAACCGCATACGGTTATTTTGTAAAGATGAAAAATTGATAAAAATACCAATGAAAAAATTTCCCCTGAGAAAAGCACGTTGTAAACGAAAGAGAGGGAGAGAGTGAGAGTACAAGATTCTTAAAACTAAAAAATGAAAGTAAGTGCGGGTGAAAATAATCGCAACGATAGCGGATACTTGAAATACTCCGATGACAAAAAAATACAACGATAAGACACGTAAAATACTCTGAAACTCGTGCTAATCACATAAAACAGAAGCAAAATCTCGGCAAACCTGATCAAATTACGAAGGCAATCATTCGATGGTGATGGAATCGGTGACGTTGAATAAAACGAAGTGATGATTAACAGTCTTTAAATCTCCTCCTGTATCCAACTTAAAGCTTTACTGATTACTTTCAGTTTAACGCGTTGTAGAAATGTGGCGATTAATTGGTATTCGGTGACTGAGGCGCGTTTACGTTGCGAATCACGTTTATGGAATAAAATTGGTCCTTCGTAGAGGATTTTGGTCGTCAATGATAACAACCATTGCAGAATCTAAACGTGATAAATGAAACGATTATTAAATTGACCAATTTTACAAATTTAAGTACATAAATATGCAGCATGTCAAATATTTACCTCACTGCTGGATGGCAATTGGTTTTTCGATATCCATTGACTAGGGGCCCATAAATATAATTGACATATCGTTGCTGCTGTTTCAGCATCCAGTCTCTGCAATCAAAATCATACGTATTAATATCAAGTACAAATGTTAACAATACAAAGAAGAAACTTTCATTTTCATTTGTATTTGCACATTTAATGTATTCCAAAAAAAAAAAAAAAAAAAAAAAAAAAGTAAACGAAAACCTTGAAAAACTCACTTTTGCTGGATTTTTTGCCAACATATTCCTAACAAGTCGACTAATTAGAGATGGAACTTCAGCAGGTAACTCGGGTAACATGTCATCGGTGTAGGTGGTATTACGTAGTACGGTTCCTTGCTCTTTGGTAATTTGTTTGTAAAAAGGGTTCATCCCGGTGAATATTTCATACGCTAATGTACCCACAGTCCATATATCTGATTTGGAATAATCAATCGTTGAGAACATTCCAGCTTGAGCAGTGGCAACCTTCAACAACAAAATGATCAAATCAGTAAATTAAGCGGATATTTTACGACTAATATAAACAACGAAAAAACTCTTACTTCAGGCGCCATTAACGCGGCATTACCACCCCGATCCATATCCGGTGTTCTGTATGGCATTTTTAAACCGTAATAGCGATCAGATAAACAACATCCAAAATCAGTAACAACCAAAGTAGGGCAATTATTTTCTCCTTCTGAAGTATCCAGAAGAATATTGTCACTTTTGAGATCACTACAACGAAAATTACACGAAATTACTTTGCAACGAACATTAATTTAAGCAATTATAGATAAGTGATTAGTAAATTACCGGTGGGCGATTTCACAACGGTTCATATGCGTGACCGCTTCGAGTAGTTGAGTCAACAAAAGAATACCGTCTCGAATATCTGGTGGTTTATCGATAAGATATTGTCTCAAGTTGGTATTATATCTGAAACGCAATTATGAAAACGATAAGAAGTAAGAAAACAAGTTAGCAGAACGACTATCAAAATAACGTTAAATATTTACTTTTTCATGACCAGGAATAAGCTCATATTACGTCCATAACCTTCGGGATTTAAACGCATTGGTAACGCGTCAGGATACAAAGTTCGACCACTCGGTAAATCGGGTACGTAGTCTGTAAGAGAGCGGTACATAGCGACGATATTAACATGAGGCGGTAAACGTTGAATTCTTTCAGCCATCCTGTGAAATGAGATTAACAATGTAAACAACGAATACATTTCGATAAATATAAAGCGATCACGATAACTCACTCATTTTCCCAGAATCCAATCGTGTTTTTATCCAAAGTGACATTTTGTAATGGGACCATTTCTCTGTACATAGATCTCAGAATAGATGAAGCGTTACTTTCTGCGTCGAAATTGAACATCATTTTTACAGCTAACGGATACTCCTTGGGCATCTGTTCGTTATCGTCTTTGGTTTTTTCTCGAGCTTCGTAAACCACAGCGTTGCATCCTTTGGCGATAACTTTACCGAATTCCAACGAACTGAGAGAAAATTCATCTTCGAATTCGCGATTCTCCGCTTCGAATAAGTTAGCTCGCATACGACGGATAGATTCCTACGTGCACACGTAAGTAAGTATTTATACTTTACATTGTTACGACGACGATAAACAAGACTAGTCAAGGTTAAACACTTACCCTGATCTCCCAACAAACGCCTTCCAATTCATCGTTTCTTGTGATTACACCGGTACCGGATGCCAAACTTGTACCAACCAAGGCGAAGAAAGCTGAAGGGTTTCCGTTGTTATGCTGACGAACACATTTACGCCGTAAATCGGAAGCTAAGCTATTGGTGACTCTTTTCAAAACACCGTCCACTAACAAACGACGAGCGTAATCGTATCTAGTCTGGATACCTTTCAATTCAGTAGTTCTTCCTGCCGATGGTAACAATCGTTTACCATCTTCAATTAGAGCTCGTTCTTTGGTGAAAATATTGACACCCTGTGTTTGCGGAAGAAGATTGGCGTTTTTTCGCCACAGAAGGATATACCGATAGTACGCGCGACTTATCGCAGTTTTCAGATACATGTTGAACTAACGAAGACGAAACTAAAACGGGTGTGGTCTCGATATAACAACAACGCGTAAATTTTTCGCAAATTATTCACTATAAACGTTTTTCACTCGAACTTTACACATAATTCACATAAAATGTATGACGAAATGGCGATTGAAATGAAATAACTTATAACAGTAAAAATTCAAGGACGGTCAAAAGTAGGGCACTATAACAGGGGGTATGCTGGTCAGCCATTTTCTTGCGAGACTAGCCTACTTAGCATAGAAACTCCGTAAGAACGCATACAATTTTTCGTGTGAAAAATGCAATTTTTTCGATCGTTCGCGAGTTCGGGTGATCTGTTGTGTAGTCTCAAATTAAAGATAATGAAATGCTCTATCGATTAATGTTAAAATTTCATCATTTCGCGTAAAAATAACGATTTTATGAAGACTTCTATGTTACGGATTTTTGCATACTACGTACGTCATCTTTAAACTAAAAATTCTCGAAATTTTCAGTGGACACATGCATGTTTTAAAGTACCAAAATGTTCGGATTTTCATCCTCTTTAAAATGAGCTATTAGCGAAAGCTCTAGATGCAACCGTTTGAAAATTCTCGAAGTTTAAAGTTGCGAAAACAAGCTGCAAGCGGTAAGTATTGAACTTCTAACTAAAATTACTCAAAATTTCGAGTGGACACGTAGGTATTTTAACACATCAAAATGTTCGTAAATTTATCCTCTTTAAAATGTTTCTTTACCGAAAGCTCTACGTTCAACCGTTCAAAAGTTTTCGAAGATTAAATTTGCGGAAAGTGGTTACTGATCAAAACATCACTCACTGATAACAGAGATAACACAATTTGACCACTTTCTGCAACTTTAATCTTCGAAAACTTTTGAACGGTTGAACGTAGAGCTTTCGGTAAAGAAACATTTTAAAGAGGATAAATTTACGAACATTTTGATGTATTAAAATACCCACGTGTCCACTCGAAATTTTGAGTAATTTTAGTTAGAAGTTCAATACTTACCGCTTGCAGCTTGTTTTCGCAACTTTAAACTTCGAGAATTTTCAAACGGTTGCATCTAGAGCTTTCGCTAATAGCTCATTTTAAAGAGGATGAAAATCCGAACATTTTGGTACTTTAAAACATGCATGTGTCCACTGAAAATTTCGAGAATTTTTAGTTTAAAGATGACGTACGTAGTATGCAAAAATCCGTAACATAGAAGTCTTCATAAAATCGTTATTTTTACGCGAAATGATGAAATTTTAACATTAATCGATAGAGCATTTCATTATCTTTAATTTGAGACTACACAACAGATCACCCGAACTCGCGAACGATCGAAAAAATTGCATTTTTCACACGAAAAATTGTATGCGTTCTTACGGAGTTTCTATGCTAAGTAGGATAGTCTCGCAAGAAAATGGCTGACCAGCATACCCCCTGTTATAGTGCCCTAGTCAAAAGTTGCATTAATTTTTAATGCAACGTTGCCACGTTGTCAAACATGGAAATTCTTTTTCAGTGTTTCCGACATTGAACCGCAAAATTGAATATTTTTCGTTTTCGTCTTTCAGCCTTCTTCAAGCATCTGAGAAATTTTTCATTTGTAAATTTTTTCTTCAAGTTATACTATTAAATTAAAATTCAACTTAGCTGATTCATTAATTAATTACCGAAAAAATGAACAACGAAAGAAACCGTAACCATGTTAGCGTTAGCCATGTTTCATAAACTGGTTATACTGGTTCATTCATTTTCAAAACAAAGCCAAGAAAGTTGAATAAAAACAATAATATTATTGTTTTTTAAATCAATCTGTTTCTAGGAATCTAGGAATTTTCATTCCAGATTTCATTAAATTCGCGATAAAATTAGGAAAATAAAACCTATGCCTCTCATGTAACTAAATGAGAAAAAAGTGAGACTTATTATTCAAGTGGTATCTCAGGTATGTGCTGTAAATATGGCAACAAAAGTCAATATCTTTCCGACTTCATATCTAAGTACTTCATGCTTACCCTTTGGGTTTTCAATATTTTAAACTTCTCTAGTCATATTTTCATTTTAATTCTTTCAGGGTAATGCGAAATGGCTAGTCAAGAGTCCAAGTACAGTGCTTTTGCTCGCCTGAAACAAGATTATATTTGTTTAAAGAAGGATCCTATACCATACATCGAAGCTGAACCATTACCTTCCAATATTCTAGAATGGTAAGCTTATTCGATAAATAATAAATTAAGCAGATATTTTCAGCAGTGTAAAATTTACTTTCTTCTTTTACAAAGGTATTACGTAGTTCGTGGTCCAGAGAATACTCCTTATGAAGGAGGATATTACTTAGGGAAGCTCGTATTTCCTCGCGAGTATCCGTTCAAACCACCTGGTATTTATATGCTTACTCCTAATGGCAGGTGAGTCAGACATCTTTATGAATACATAGAAGTTATCCGTTGTCTTAAAATTTCATTCGGTCATATAATTTTAGATTCGAAACACGTATGCGACTGTGTTTATCGATCAGCGACTATCATCCAGAAGACTGGAATCCAGCTTGGAACGTATCTACCATACTTACAGGGCTTCTCAGTTTTATGGTATATTTTTCGATTCTTATTCGTAATTTTATACTCGTACTTGTTCTTATAACATGTCGAACATTTTTGATGTTGCAGTTGGATAAAAGTCCTACGGTTGGCAGTGTCGAATGTTCGGACAATAAACGACGAGCCTTGGCTACTAAAAGCTTATCTACTAATCTTCTCGATAGTACTTTCTGTGATCTATTTCCCGAGTTGGTGAAGGTATCTAATACTTTTACTTTTTGTTTTCTCTTACTTAATTTTGCTCGACAATTGCAACTTCTTACCTCTTTACAGAAAATAAAATCCGAATTAGATGGAAAGAAACCGAAAGAAGAGACAACTACGAGTCGTAAACGTGAATCACAAGAAATGTACTCGAGTGACCTGGAATCTGATTCGTTTTCTGATTGAAATGTGTTCAGTTTCATATAATACTGGATTTCTTTCATTGTTGTATCCGATACTCAGATCTGTGAGACTCATACACAACATCCCGATATATGAATTGCAAATGATGATACTGCAGCTACGTGCTGTGCGCATAATTTAAACACAATTATGAATTTTATGTATTTCGTCGTTCGAATATTCTACTCGATTTTTCGAGTATTTTATTCTTATCTGTTCCTTGTATTTTTTGACTGAATTAGGTTTCGAGATTTCTCGAAAAAATGAGTAATTTATTTAAATTTTCATTCCCTACGTAAAAGAGTCAAAAACCGTTCGTATTTATAAGCTCGAAGTACTTCGAATTGGACATAGAAAATGTTTAAATTTGAACTTGACTCCCCGAACCAAATTTACATGATGCAATTTTGACTGAAAGCTCTTAGCTCACAGCAATACAACACATCATCGAAGAACACAGGATTAGGATACATGTTCCGATTGCATGACTTGCGACAGACGTGTGGTGAAGTTAATACGTACTTGGTTAAATTTACATTGGAATTTTAGGCAATATCCATCGTTGTTTTCCGTCCTACTCAAAAAATGTTGGAGTAACGAGATTCGAAACAATATCGTAAGATGTATTATTGTAATATACTCGTATGTTCCTTTGTACTGTATATTGTAATTAAATTACTGATCTATTTTTAATACATCTATTTTCAAGTTTTTTTTTAGCTGTTGTAGTTTTTGTTCGGAGTTTTATTGCTTCGAAAGTTTGAATGGTTCAATTCATTATTGATGAAATTGAAAAAAAAACTCCAAAAATGATGATTTACGAATCACGATTGAGACTGGGACTTTTTTCTTTTATCGGATTGATTAATTTCGAGTTCCGTTTTCAGCGTACATAAGTTGGGAAGTCTTTAAAGCAATCAGTCTGACAGTCTAATTTTGAGATTTTCGAGAATGTAATACATGTATTTTTTTTATCGATTCACAGCGCACTTCGGAGCACTGAGTTACAAGAATGAGAGATTGATAGTCGATACAATGAGATTTTTTCATTTACAACTAAAGCAGTGAATCAAATGAATATCATCCTGCATTTACGTTTCCACTTTCCACATCTCCGATTCCATCTGAATTTTTGAATTTTGATTATTGAACTGCAGTTCAGTTCCTAGTTTTCAAAATTTTCTTCATCAAATTATCAAAATATTCAAGCCATTCAAGTCAGATTGGATTTCGATTTCCTTTTCCAAGACTGACCGTGAGAAATTCTTCAGAAACGAAAGAAATTTTGATCAATTTTATTATGAGACATAAATAAGCATTTAGTGAAAATAAAAAAAATGATTTCAATTCTCGCTTCAATTTTTCTCATTTTTTTTGAAGATTTAAGTTTCAACTTGAACTTGAACTTCAAAGTTCAAACTTTCAACATTTTAATTTTTAAAAACAAAAAAAAATTAAAAACGATAAACCAAGACCACAGTTAGCTGTAAAAGCACAAATACAAAGCCAAAAAGGAAACAAGTAAAGTTGTAAAGTTTGAAAATTTTCCTTATCTTGAAAACTTTTTCTGAAATGAACGAATGGAAAAGAAAAAGTATGCGATTATAAATGCGAATAAATTCCTTAAAAAGCATCTCAATATTGCGCAAAATTAATCGTAGATAAAATTAACTATTCACACTACTTACCACCTTCAAAAGTAAGTACATATTTGCATTCTGCAGTAAGCTCGCCAAAACAACAAAAGTTGATTGGCGATAGTAGCTTTATGCTTTTCTACGTAGTACTTTTATCAATACGTAAGCTTTCTAATACCAGTATTTCTTAGGTGATCAAGTATGGGCAGTCGGAAAGCAAATCATAGTGCTATTTCTCGCCTGAAACAAGATTATATGCGTTTGAAGAAAGATCCTATTCCGTACATCGAAGCAGAACCACTACCTTCCAATATTCTAGAATGGTAAGCTTGTCTTAGCTAATTAACCAATCTTCGTGTCCACCATTAGTGTATTTTGTGTTCATTGGATGGTTTTTTGTCAGGTATTACGTTGTTCGTGGCCCAGAAAATACACCTTACGAAGGCGGATATTATTTAGGAAAGCTCGTATTTCCTCGTGAATTTCCTTTCAAACCACCCAGTATATACATGCACACACCTAATGGCAGGTTTGTTCGTAGCCAGCTCATTATTCATCGAGTAATTCTGTAACTCTTTTTGAGATATTCGATCAACGTATTGTATTGATTGCAGATTTAAAACGCACATGAGACTTTGCTTATCAATCAGTGACTTTCATCCGGATACGTGGAATCCAGCTTGGAGTGTATCGACCATATTGACCGGACTTCTCAGCTTCATGGTATAAATGATTTATATTCTTAATTCCGTATTACGTATTTATTGCATCATTTTCTAACGATTATTCACTGTGGAATATTGTAGCTGGAAAAAAGCCCTACGTTGGGCAGTAT
The DNA here is from genome assembly GCF_950023065.1 of Planococcus citri. Taxonomy (NCBI): domain Eukaryota; kingdom Metazoa; phylum Arthropoda; class Insecta; order Hemiptera; family Pseudococcidae; genus Planococcus; species Planococcus citri. The sequence goes on from NC_088680.1 coordinate 36,273,817, forward strand.
CGAATGTTCGGATTACGAACGACGAGTCCTTGCTGCTCAGAGTTTAACCACGAATCTACACGATCGTAACTTTTGTGATCTGTTTCCGGAATTAGTCGAGGTATAACACTGTTCTAATCCAATCACAGAACTCATTCGATCATAATCTAACGCAGCGTTTTATTTTACAGAAAATCAAAACCGAGCTAGACCGAAGGAAGCAAATAGAAGAGCAAGAGAGTAAATCGTCTAATGCTAACATCACTCGTAACGGATCCGCCGGTAACGTACGTGCTCTAATCATGGATACCATAGGAGGCGCCGCTAACGGTCCACCAATAAATCAAAACGGTTTATATAATATAATATCGAATATCGGTATCATATTCGGTTTCGCAGCTTTCGCTTACGCAGTTAAATACATCCTGTTAAATTTATCTCACGAATGAGCCGAAGACGCGATGCTTTTTCGATGGATATTCTTGTTATGTCTTACCACATGTTTGTGTCGTTGATTGGTATTATTTAGCCAAAGTTAATATATTACGTATAACTTTCTTAATTCGGAGAGAAAATTATTTCATAAGTGGAAAATTCGTTCGGTCTGGCGAATACAAACATTCGCGCCTTCGTGCTGTTTTATTTTACAATTTTTTTCTGGTACTAAAATAATTCATACGATAATGTACGTATATAAATAATCTATATTTTCTTTCTTTTCTATCTTCGATAATATTTTTACGACGTTGGGAATATTTCTACCGAGTTGGGAACTACGCATTTAGATGAAAGAAAAGTACAAAAAAAAATTACACCTGTGAATAGTTGTTTTCCTTTTCTTCTTGTTACTATGATAAGATTTTATTTTCATTTTTTTTCCTGTTTTGTTTTGTAATTTTTTTATACCTATTGGATGACTGGGTCGTTGTAATCAGTTATTGGGTACGTCACAGTGTGGGTGATTAGTAGTGTAAAAGGCGTATACGGCGACGTACGGACTCGGGAAATCCGTTATAATGGTGTATTTATTCCAACTGCAACACCCCGAAGAGCGAAAGTTGCCGCAGAACGTAAACTTTGAGTACATTAAGCAACACTATTGAACAGAAACTTACCTCTGAAGGAGTATTATTCTTGCTTTGTGTGTCTGTGTATCCTCCACAATCTCCTACCAACACGATACAAGAAAGAACACGTCATTCTGTATGTAAATCTATTAAAAGCTCGCTACCAGCAACAAGGAGGTACACATCGCATCGGTACCGTGATTAAATTCTAATGTACGATTATCTTAATATCATACTATCGTTGTCATTGTATAACATCACGTGTATAAAAACTCACTGGCCGATGACTAATTAAACACCCGACAATTTACAACCTATTACCTACACGAGAGTTACTTTATAACGTGTGATTATTTTTACAATGATACAGCGTAAAAAAATGTAAATGCTTTTTTTTTCTTTTTGTTGTTTTGTACGTTTTAATTTTTACTTATTATAAATTAAAAAGAAAACATTGAATGGAATAATACACGTAGTATTTGGGTTGTTTAATTCATTTGCGAATCTGTCATCGTTTATATCACATCGTCTTGTGCGAATCAGTATCTTCGCAGCATTTTCTTATTTTTTGGTGGTATTTTTGTTTAGAAAAGCATGTATATCTGTAAAATGAACGAAAGTTTTCGATAAGTGTCTTGATGAAATGACATTTTCGAACTTCGAAGATGAAAGAGAAATTAAGACTGATTTTATGCAATGACTTACCTTTGGATCTTGATTATAACTACAAACATTCAGATTGTACGCAATATCACAAGCTCCACTTCCTGTTGGGAGAATAAACGACAATTGAATTATGCTGAAGAATAAAGTCGAAAAAATTAAATAAAAGATGATTCAAGTGAATTTTGAAACCGAATAATTTGATTTTGAAATTTTACCCAACTGTTGATTTCATAAACTCGTGATTTTTTAAAATTTTGAAAAATGTCTGATTAAAATAAAAAAAAAATAGAACACCCTTTGATACTTTCTTCACTGAAAATGATTTGACATTGTTTCTATATCAAGAATTCAAGACCCGTGATTAAAAATGGGGAAAAAATACTCTTGTCTTACCTTCGGTTTTACAATTGGCTACTACTTTTTTACCGAACTCTGTCATATGCGGAGGAAGTAAGTCAACGTATGCTTCAGAGTCAAATGCTCCATCATCGTCGAACTATAATAATTTCAAAACACAAAAATTAATGTAGGTAAGCGAATCGTACTTGATGCAGAGTTTGAGCTCGTGAATCGATCAACTTACAATTCCAAGTTGCACCATGAGACATTTCATGTAACACTGCAACATAAATTCAGCACGAATATATCGTTAAATTTTTGCAAAGCAGAAATGAAGTACAAAATTAATCGATAAAGAATAATTAATTTCTATTTACTCCAAATTCCGTTCAAAAAATGTAAAAAAATGAATGGTGGAGATCTATAGCTATACTTATTGCTCATAAAGTTCCAATTAAGACCGTTGGTGTCAAATTTTATAGTGATGATCTGATGAAACAAAACTATAATGCTTTTATTTTTATATAGGTACCTAGGTGATTATGATTATTTTTTTTTTAATTTTAAATGGATTTATTTTGATTTATTTATTTAATTATTTATTAATAAATTTTATGAAAAAAATTAGTTTGTGAAATTAAAGATGAATTTTAATAATTTTGCAAATACCTACCTACATATTTTTTACTACTTATGTATTTTTAAATAATACTATCACCGTCATATTAAACAATTAGGGTGCTTTTTTAAATTTAAATTTCAAAAAACTAAAAAAAAATACAAGTTTTTGGTTATTTTTCTTGATTTTTTGAGATTTACAATAATGGCTGAAAAATTGGCACCACTCTGTTCAAAAATAAGCATTTCTCCAGTTTCGAAAACGACATTTATCGCTGTTATTACTTAATTAATGTGAAATATTCAAGAAGAAAAAAGTTTAAAAACATTAATTTACCCAAAAATAAGCGATTTGTATTGACGCAGAATCTCAATAACTACCATCTCACGAAACTGGGTCATTTTTTTTACAAAACAAGTTAGTTAGAAAGGGGCTAGGGGCTATAGCGAAAAAAACACTTTTTCGAAAATGTCCCCTCCTTTAGAACCCATATTTCCATTCCAGGGGCACCTGCGCAGCTAAAATTTTCTATGAGTGACTTTCAACTTGAAAATTTGAAGGTCTACACCGAATTTGGTCAAAATTCACCGATATTTTGTTCGGTGATCCACCCAAAAATACACGAAGTGATTCCGCAGTCCACAGGTAATGAAAAAAATAAGATCAAGCTTGATGAACAATGTTTCCATGAAAACTAATATACATACTATAAGAGATAAAAACTGAAAAAAAAACTTGCCTTCAAGTTATCCACTGGATTATGTTTGCCCTTATTGAAATCTGCTATATCACCTGAATGATACACAAATTTGATCATTAATCAATCGATCGATCAATCAATCAATCAATCAATCAATCAATCAATCAATCCAGATATCATTTGATTATAGGTATCTACTTATAGTAAATTGATGAACTTAAAAACTCACTTTCACTGGCGCCGGTTTCCGCTACGCACATATCATGCAGATTTTTCAACATTGCTTTTACTTCGGGTGGCATATCATCTCCAGCATGCTGAAACACGATGATTTGAAATTAATGCCCGCTCGATTCGATCAAATCGCGATACAAAATGAAATACATTATATTCTACGTACAACATTAAACACCATATAGCACAATACAAAAAAAGTTACAAATTTGAGCATTTTTGCTCATTTAGCAGTCAGCAATATTATTAGAGGTACACGATTCCTGAATCCTGACTGAAGACAAGCCAGAGAAAAATGCACACCACCCCGAAGATAAATACAAAAGAAATCGCGTCTTCGTATCGACGACATTTATTTATCAAAAATCATGGTCAAAGCAAGGTCGAGATTTTAATTTTTAATTACAGACCAATGGGTGCAAATGAGAATTAATTACTCGACAGAGGTGTCAATTGCTGCGGAAAATTTTTCATTAATGGAATTTAGCTGGCTTTAATTACTAGGTGGCTGAAGAATTGAAACTTATAGGTAGTGTTTGATGCGATGACTAAATCGACGCAAGAATAGGTACCTATCAACATAACAAGTGCCGATGTATCGTCTGTGAAGTGTCCTGTCTCTTGTCAATTTTCAAAGATCTTTTTTCAAAGAAGGTTTCTTTTTGTGAGTCTACATTCAAGTTTTCGTGTAACTTCAATAACTCGAATGTTTACGCTCTTGAATGTCCCTACTTTACAAATTCATGTTTCAGTTGAAGTGAAATCATTTATGATGACATGATCATAAATCATTGACCATACAAACAGAAAGTTGTGGTTGTATTTTAAAACACGTCCAAAAATTTCAAAAACGTTGTTTTTTGGGGCGTACTTTCTTTCCTATATGACCAAATCGGTTCAAATTTTGCATTTGCGCTTGAAATACAATTTTAAAAAATTCCAAAAAAAAATGTACGTTGATTTTAAGACCCTCCTTCCCAAATTCGGGCCTTTGAAATCAAAATTGGATCTTCACGTCGCTACATTTTTAGAAGCAAGTAGGTACTCATCGAGACCTTTCGATTAAAACAATAAAAATGAAATGAAAGTTGGCCAGTTAACAGGACATTCGGATATAAAAAAAATTCAGAATTAAAATTATGAAAAATTTTTGAAACTAGCGTAAAACTACTTACAAAGAAACTTGATTTAGTTACTTTTTGGTAGGCAAAATGCCCATAGCACGAGTTTCCCTAGCCAATTAGGCAAAATGAGCGATTTCTAAAATAATAACAGCTATTCAGTCTGCTTTCAAAATCGAAGGAGCCAAATTTTCACTCTGCTGCTTGGAGTCATCTTTTTTGATAAACAAAACATCCAAGTTTAATGACATAACTGATAGCTTATCTTCAAAATAAAAGAACCTAGAGACATTCTATAAAAAAAAAAAAAAAAAACTCAATACCCGCAACTTGACGTTTGAAAATCTTACAACTGCACAAATCCATTTTCCGATTTTTAGTGAATTTTCAACGTTAAATTCCTAACCAGAAACAGCTTTTTAATTTTATGGCAAAAAACATTTTACGGTGAAACCGATGAACATTTTTTACTCATGAATTAAAATTTAATCATCACGCCGAGCTCAAATTTCATCATTTTTAGCTGATTTGGACACCAATCGGATTTCTATGTTTCCCACAAATTTTCTAAAATTTACCAAAGACGTAGGTGCCTAAAATTGATACGAGCAGCTGGAAATTTGATTGTATAAGTAGCTTCCTTTCAAAACGTTCATCGTCAAAATCTGCTCTTCTAACGAATTCCAGCCAAACATCTTAAGTGTTATTTTCTGACTAAACTTAATTTTTTTTTTAAAAAGTCCAATTATCAACACCTGGATTTTACCATATTCCAAACAATTCGGTAGGTAATCAATTTGACCATTTCCAGTATATAATAAAGACTTTCGCATTTTCTTTCTCGAAATAGGAAATTTGAAATTTAATCAAAAAATTGTCCTCGAGAGTCGAGATGTTTGGTCGAAACTTGCTCAACAGCGGATTCTTGGATTGCACACCTTGAAAGCACAAGAAAACCAAATTGATATGCAAAACTGTTAATTGATCGACATACCTACAGTGGGGTTTCAGAAATTCATTGGATCGAGAAAACGGAAATTAGGTAGGAAATTCGTGTTTAGCCGGTTAATATTACATTATCTGGAGGAAAGAATTATCATCAATTTAATCAAAAAATGCCTTGTTATAGCAATTTTCAAATTTTCAAAATTAAAAAAAAATGGAAAATAATTCTACGCAACTGATGAATTTTTTAAAAGCTGTGGAACTACTTTAATGCTGAAATAAAGTGCCTACATGTCTTGTGATTCCTCCCCGTTCGTCAAGTTTTGACCTTCGATGACGTCACTGCTTTTAGTTCCTTCTATTTCGAAATAGGCAATTCATCATTCACAAAAGAACGTTTCTTTGTGTTTCGAAAAGGGAAACTAAAAATTGGGTTTGATGAACTGGAGAAAATACAGAATTTGACGAACATTTTGTGTGCAATCATTATTTCAAAATGAATACTTTTCTAAAAACCACATCAATTCAAAAATCTTCTCTCAATTTTCAAATAAAGCGAATTCTTAAAAAAAAAAGAAGAAATATCAAGCACGCAAAACACCTTTTTAATTGACAACGTTCACTTTCGATCAATTTTTTCCACTTAAAAAAAATCATCATTAACCACGAGGAATGATTAGTTTCATCATTTTTTTGCGATTTCATTCCGTTGACGTGTCATTCTAACCAAGCACTATTTTCAATTCAACTTTATCTATATTCCTTTGAAAATACTAATGTAAAAACCTTAAATTTTCTTAGATTCATCATAGTACGTCACGTGACGAAGTGAGCATAAATAAATAAAAAATGAAGACATCGTAGCCTTTTTAAATTTTTTTCTTCGATAGAATCAATAAATTATAATACACAGGTAATATTTTATCAACTTACATATATAAAATGAAAAATACACGAAATAATCATTGTATGTACTACTTATGTTCGTTTATTGCGATGACAGAAAGTAAAGTTAAAATCCATCACATGTATCCATTCATCTACATGGTAGGTAGGTACATACCTATCTACTACCCATCATCATGTAGAACGCAGCTACCAAATCACGTCTCAGACACTGCTTAATATATCTGGTATCTCTGTAAAATCAAAGCACAATAAATGATTACCTACGTCTAGTCGAATAATTCTCCAATAAACATATTTTGGAACATCAAATCTACAGAATATACGATATGTATATGTAATGTAAATGAAATAATAGGTATGTATATTTTTATAATTTTGCACTCACCGATGGATCCGTATTGTAACTGCAAACGTTCAAATTGTAAGCGATTTCACAAGCTCCATTTCCTATTGAAAAAAATGTTGGAAATTAATTTATTTCTCATCCAATTTCAAAATGAATAATAAAAGTAAAATTCGATCAAGTTTAATCTACCTTCTGGTTTACAGGCGTCGACTATTTTTTTTCCATACTCAGTTAAATGCGGTGGGAGTAAATCAACGTAAGCTTCGCCATCAAAAGTACCATCATCGTCGAGCTGTGGAACAAATAATTGGATAGAATTTGATTATATTTCTTGAAACCCATCTTGAATCATGTAATAGAATTTATAATCGAATACTTACGACACCGACGGATGCCATCAAACATTTCAAGTAACACTACAAAAAAAAAAAAAAAAAAAAAAATACGATCAATTTAATATTTTTTTAATTTGAGAAGAAAATAGTATAATCAAGAAGAGAGGAAGAGAAGGGCATTTTCAACAACATAATACATACATCATTAGAATCTTGGGAAACATTTTTTTTTTTTTTTGTATTTACCTATATCGCATTTACCATTTCATTTCGAAAGAATTTTTCAAGTGAAATTTTTTAGAAGCAAAATCGACAGGAAAACGAAGATAAAAAAATTTTTCTACTAGTAGCTTCAAAAATGAGGTATACCTAATATGTGAAAAATTGCACCGATCGTTAAACAAAAAACAATAAAACTTCACCTCTTTCTAAATCCATTTTAATAAGTTTTTTTTTCAGATTCTCGATTCCAAAAACTGAATAATTTTGAAACGAAATCTGAGACCAAGTTTTTTATTGTTAATTAATTACTAATTTTTGATCCTTTCTCCTTCCGATAATCAAATAATGAGTTCCTCAATTTAAAAAAACTACCAAATAATTCATCTAAAAACACATCAGTAAATTTTACGCTTTTATAAGTTTTTAGATATCAGGTAAAATTCCAAAATTTGGCCACTTGATGAAAAATGAAAAAACAAAATTTCACCAAATCGACTTGGGAAGCTAAAATTTTGTATATGTATATCCCTAATTTTCGACCCACCGAATCGACGAGAAGCAGTTTCGAACCGTTCTGAGCAGTTCTGAAGTCTCCCAGTAAATTTTTGAATGTTGAAATTTCTGCACAATTTTACCTAAAGAAAATGAAAAGCTAAAATTTAAAAAAATTTGGAGGCTTCAAAGCAGCCTGAAACCATCTCAAATTGACTCAGCATGGTAAAATTAGGGCGTAAAATTGGCTTTGCAACTTCCTTATGTAAAATTTTGCGGAAATTTTAATATTCGAAAATTTTCTGAAAGCTCCAAAGCTGCTCAAAACGATTTAAAACTGTTTCCAATCAATTCGGAGAGTCGAAAACCATTGAATATTTTCCCTACAGAACAAAAAATAATGATTAAAAGCCTTCACGAAAAGACTTACCTTCAGATTTTCTGTGCCGCTAAATTTTCCATTATTCGCATCACTAATTTCACCTAAAAAAAATGAAAAAAATAAATTATTAAAATCACTCAATATTTATCAAACTGCGAAAAAAGATACAAAATACATAAGGAGTTTCTCCTTTTAAAAAACACTTACTTTCTGCAACACCAGTTTCTTTGACACAAGTATCGTGCAGATTTTTCAACATCTGTTTCACTTCCGGTGGTAAATCATCGGACGAATGCTGCAAACAATACACAAAAACATATCATTAGCATCAATCGATTTTACCCAGTTGACTAAATAATTGATAATAATTCGCGATTAGGTCGATTCGACACATACCACCACTTGTAACACAACATAACACGACACCAATAGAGTAACAAATTTGAGCATTTTTGGGTGATTTTTTTACAAAATTTTCAGATACACAGTGGTCAAGTAGTACGCAACGATACGAACAATGGGAAAACTTAGTTTGGGCAGGCGAGTATTTTGTAAAATACCCGTACACTTATGAATTACATTCGAAAGAGCTAGTTTCCGTTTTCGGAGTCCTGTATTATAGCATTTATTTAAGCTAAATCATTGCCAAAACAAGGTCGTATGTTTACTTTAGTAATTACACGTTGTGTTAATCCATCGCGTACACAAATCATCACCGGACACGACAATTTTCTCCATCTTGCCCCAGTCGTCTTGCCCCCCTTTGCCAACAGGTACCTTAATACGATCGTTTTTCCGCACGATAACGAACCAACCTATGCATTGTTTGACATTAAAAACAAATTGCAAATTTAAAGGGTGATTATTTAACTGTCATCTTTGACGAAAAATATCCGTTTATTAGTTCTCGATTGATTAATTGCATGCTGAATAATGTGTGCGGATTGTCGCCGTAGTGCAGCAACCCCTACCTTATATACCTAAACCTACCTATTTACTTATACCTACACGACACACGTATATAAAATATCAAATCTAACGTCTGCACAGCAACGCTGTTTCTATGGCAGCATTTTAAACAAAAAATCCACTCGTGGCACAAGAAAAGACTCTCAGTTTGGTTACAATATGCTACCGGAAGACGATGGAAATGATGTAAACATCGTGGAAATCATATTGAGCACCGAATGGACTCAAAATATAGTTCTTCGAAGCATACAGCATTTGAGTGAGATTTTTTACAAAAAAAAATTATGGAAATTCGCCCAAAAGAGTCAGTTACTCGAAGATATTAAAAAGAACGACGAATCATCCGTGTTTTGGAAAATTAACAATCATCTTGAGGTAATTTCTTAATTTTACAATAAAAATTACGAAATGAAGGATCAAATTTTATCGATTTTTCTCATCGGGGAATAGTCTGAATTTGTCATTTAAAAAAATGTTATCAGAAAAAAATGAATTTTTGGTATTTCGAAAAAATATTAAGTTAAGCTTACAAATTCAAAAAAAAAATATTTCTAAGTACCTAGGTATAAATAATTTTAAGTACAAAAAATTCATTAAATAGGTCTAAAAATAGAAAAAATAGAATTTATCAAAATAAAATATTGCATTTTAAATTAATATAAATTGAAATTGAAAAAAATAAGCCAATATGGATAGTATTTTTTTAATATATTATTTTTCCAAAAAATCATTTTTTTCCCATTTTTACAACCATTTTTGATCCATGGCTTCCCAAAAAGTGAAGAGAAAACTTAGTACAATTCAGGGAAAAAATTGAATGTCTGACCTTTTTCAATTTTTTTATACAAATTGTACTGCAGGATAAAAAAGATCAACTTGACTGTATTTTGGGAAGAAAGAAAAAGAGGGGAAGTACGAGGACGAAAACGCTAAACATCACACAGCAATTTTTAGCATCCATTTAATTTGCATGCCAAAGAACTATTTTTCATACAAGTAAAATGCTGATGAATCTCAGGCGAAAAAAAAGATTCTGCTCTAAATGTGCAAATGTTTGGTTTTTTAAACCCTGGGCAAGGAAGTACCAACTTTTTGAACTGGCACGCTCAGGTTTGAACCGAACCAAGTTACATCGAAAGAGCATGTTTCGAAACACCCATAGTTAAAATTTCAGGTGCTTAATTTGGATTAATTTACCTATTCGTCAACATTGTTCGAGATAAATTTTTTTCATATTCAAAGAAAACTAGAAAACTTTTTTTGAAATTCCAAGTTCTGAAAGAGACAGAGAAAAAATATTCAAAAACGCAGCACTGCACGGGAATATTGGTAAAATAGCGAGACTTCTAGCTGGAAATTTCTGCAGAAAGAGCGATGGGAGAGGAGGACAGTAAGGTCGATAGATGATTTATTCGTCAAAATTGTTCAAAATGATGAGAAAAGTTCCTCAATAGAGCAAAAAAAAAAAAAAAAAAAACGATATAAAATATTAACAAGGAAACGTGAATAAATCCAAATTCTGAAAACAGAGAATAACATAGGAAAATTTTACAGTTCGATAAGTAAATAAAAAAAAAACAAAAACAAAAAAACAGGACTCTTATGCAACTTTTACAAAAAGGCAAAACTTTTTAGTAATTTTGACATAACAGTAGGTACCTTTTTGGGTAGGGAACTTTCTCCGGTACCTATTTTGGAAAATTTTTAAAAATTTAGAAAACTAAAAAAAATTATTTTCATGACAATTAATTGACTTTTTTGTAAAATATTTCAATTAAAAAAAAAAAAGAACCAGTGCAAATAATTACTGTATTTAACCCCCCCCCCCCAACATATTTGAAAAGTACCAGTTTTCGGCAAATCTGCAGTCTTCAGTGGTTCATCAATCAGGGTGTCCACTCATTTCTGGAAATGATTTTCCCTGACTTTTCCAGGTTTTCCAGACCAATTTTCCCATTTTCCAGACAATTTTTTTTCATTTTCTATGCTTACCTCACACTTCAATTGAAGAGGATTTGGAGGGGGGGATTTTATTTCTTTCATAATCTTCTCTTCGAACGGGATACTTCTTTGGATATAAGAAACAGCTAAGCTTTGATTATCAACTTTTTGAATTAAAAATTAATAAATAAATGAAACATGCATCAATTTTGGCCAATTTATACAATATTCATATGACTTATAAAAAATTTTCTTTTGTTTTTTGGATTTTGGGAGGCCTGAAAATATGACATTTGTGCATTGGAAAATGAGAACTAAATTGGCCCGAGCGAAGCGAGGGCTATAAGTTTTGAAAATTTTCATCCTAAAAACGAGTTTTTTTTAATGCAAAGAGTTTTTGATTTCTTAAATTTTAATATTGGAATGATGTTTTTTTGAAAGAAGTTTTTTTGGAAAAAGAAAAGAGAACAGGCTCGAGCGAAAGCTTCTGAAAATTTGCATTTCGAGAGGCATAAAAACAAGGTTTTTTCATGTGAGGACATGCAGTTTTTTTTGGTTTTTAAAATTTTAGAATTTGAATGATGTTTTTTCGAAGGAAGTTGATTTTGACAAAGAAAACAGAATGGGCCCAAGCGAGGGCGAAAGCTCTTGTAAATTTGTATTTCGAGAAGCATAAAAACGATGTTTTTTTGGTGAGGAGTTCATTTTTTGGTTTCAAAACTTGATTTTTATTATCTAGAAATGTTCAACTTGCCGTTGAAAAAGAAAAGAAAACAAGCCCGAGCGAAGCGAAGGCAAAAGCTTTTGAAAATTTGTCTTTCGAGAAGTAAAAAATAACGTTTTTCTTTCATCGCAGGTCCTTATCCAAAATTTGCAAATGATCGTTTTTTCAAAATTCCAGGGATTTTGCGTGAAAATTACAAAATTCCCTGACATTTCCCTGACTTTTCCAGGTTTTCAAGGTTTTCCAGTCTTGTGGACACCCTGTCAATTTTCTGGAGGACTTTCAAAGGTACAAAAATCAACTTCAGCATACACAAAATAACGTTAGTTGGTGCTGATTGGGCACCCTCTCGGGACATCGCGAAATTTCCTATCAAAATTCATCAAAATCCAAAAACGAACATCTGCAGTAGGTACTTAAAATTTTGGTAACAGTGATTTTCGGGTACACACTTTCAGTCTATCTCAAAAAATCACTTGAAGTATCCCTTCAAAGATGAAAAATTAAAACAAAATTGAAAAAAAACATCACTGCATGATACATTTTGAAACACGAAGCAAAAAAGTTGCAATCCTGAAACATTAAAAATAAACTGTTATTTTCAAATAAACAAGTGAAAAAACAAAAAAATGAAAAGATAATTCTGTTTCAACATTTTTGAAATTTTTTGTCTTTTTTGTTCTTCGCCCATCTTCATATCGCTCTGATATGTTTATCCCGTATCTACATGTAATTTTTCTTTTTGTACCAAGGTTTATAAAGAAGATGATGTACTCATTGGTCACAATCCATTGGATCAAACTGCCACGTATTGTATAGCTCGCACCGTTGATTCTAAGAATGCAATATTATCTGCTTTGGAAAACCTACATCAAACTTATGAATTTCGTGTATCAAACCTCAAGTCCTACGAACCAAAAATATGGCTGTCTTGTGGCAGTGAGAAGGAAGTGGATGAAGCACGAATTGAGTCCACCAGAGAAAAGGTACCACCTACGAGTACGAATATGTAAAATTATTCCCCCTCTCTTATCTCTCTCTACCTTTGTCCAGGTGATTACATATAAGGATAAGAAGTCATTCAAATGCTTGCTAATGCAGGCTCACCAAAAAAAAAAAAAATTATGACCATGAAAGGCTCGTCTCATTCTTAGATTAGGCACTAAACACATCATATTTCAAAGAAAATTAATTCATATTCTTTCAAAAAAAAGGACACGGAAAGATTTTTACTGATTTGAATTTATGCAACGTAGATCAGCGTAGAATGGATCGGAAACCTGGAAAAACGTTACGAAAGCGTGAATTTCGAAGATGTCGACTCAGACTACGTGGAATTTCCCAGCTTGTCTCTTCAAACATACAAAATTTTACGGAAAACCAAACTAGACATAGGTTTACAAGTGAGTACCTACTACCTACCAACCTACCTATTCATTAATACACGACTGGCACACCACGTAGTATACGCTGGCTACTCGGGATCACTATAATATATTGTATGTAATTACACCCATTACTTAATCCATTCGCTCATCGCTGTGATCACGGCTGACGAATTTTAAGGTAAGCGAATATTGTTTCGAAAAACAATCCGCACAAAGACGTCGTCGTTTTAAAAATTATTTTCTGACCTTGAATTCCTATGTCATCGTTTGAAAAATAATAATTTTTTCAAAAGTAGGTACCATTATTGTAGAACATTTTCGTCACAGGTTCACGTCAAATATCATACAGTTCATACGCAAACCTGCACATATGAGATAGCTTTGGAATTCCAGACTGATTCTGAGGTCGTTGAAGATCAAACAGAGCAAACTGACGAACTCAAGTAAGGACGTCGATTACGTATTAGAGGCCTATACCGTATATCGATAGGTAGTCTTCATGACAAAATACAAGTTTTTTTTTGTTTGGAAGATTCTTTCGAAAAATAAAATTAATTATAGGAAGACTTCTCTCAAACGATAAATATACACGTATACGTCGCCTAACTTTTAAACGCACGTAATGAAATCTGGTTACGTGTAATTACAATCAATTTAAACAATAGCAATGGCGACAAGAAAAAAATCCTACCAAGCTATTTAAGGCATCGTACCTACATATATAATAACAACCTTGTAATGGGGAAATATGCCCTGACTGCCATAGGTAGTCCATGTAGTACATATTGCCTATGCAATATTTCGAAGATGTACCTCGTGAAGGTCATCTTATTTCGATTCTTCTAGATCTTTCGATCATACGATCCCCCTGGGCTTTACTCTACCCTAACAGTAAATGACAATGTGTGAACTGCTGACGTCATAGACGATTCGCGAACTCGAGGTATCTCTCTGAGAGCGTCGAGCTCGCCTCCTTACTTGAATCTTGCTATTCGCGGTGGCAAGGTCTGGTCTTTGAATATACCCATTTAACTTAGAATGTGTCGTGCTAGTTCTCTCTTTATTTTATACCACCCTTGGTGGCTAAAACATGATTTATCAAATATCCCTATTTTTGGACCCTTCACCAGATCCGGACTGGGAGAAGTGGCAACCCTACTAAAGTGTTCATAAAAACTAGAATCTACGCTCGGGCCTAGTATTGGGGGAACCACAGGTGAGTAGATTAACGTGTACATTCTATAATGGGATTTTACCCCGATCATATACCTTTTAGATTAACTTCCTTATTATATGTTAATCAAAATTATCTTCCTGCGAGCATGGGGATTTAGTGTGAACCATTGATCGCAGGTAGAACGATGAAGGACATAATCACATCAGATGTTCCTATTAATTTAGTAAGATTCCATTTTTGTTGATGAACTTATAATTCATAACTTCTGTTTAGGCTATCATACTAGCATAGATGTAGGAGTGTTGCCTATGCTAGTTATTTTAGTATTATTTTCGTTACTTGTAAAGTATTTCCATTACTGTAATATTTCATGTAATACATCGACTTTTGGGACATGAAATGTTCACCTGAGTGTTTTTCATTAAATAGTCTTTTGAATTAAATGAATGGTAAGGGTAGGAAGGGTGTAGACTCTCCGTACATTTTGAGCTAGTTTGGGAGAGGTAATTATTCCTTCTCTAAGGAATAATTCTTGCAATGATTCCCTCGATGTAATTATCATAATATCACCTTATCGTATTTATTCCTATCTATACTATTACAACCTGAACTCTTTTTTTTTATTCAACAGCGTTCAAGAAATTTCCACAACTACAACAACATTACATCAACGCCCAGCACAAGACCACGATGTATCGTTGAATTACCATACATCTTTCATAAACATGACAAATCGTTTCAAAAAAATATCTTCAATTGCATGGCATCCGGTGAATCCTGGTAAAAATGATTAGTTAGCCCATCTCATATCCCCTAAAAGCAAAATTTTGACAGCGATATTCTTTTTTATAGGTTATGCTGCAGTAGCCTACACCTCTCCTCTGAAGTCAAGTCACGATGAAAACACCATTTGCGAGAGAACTCACGTGGAAGATGATATAATTCAAAAATCGAGAAAACTGGTGAACGAAAATGATATTGAGACCATTGATTCAATTTTCGATATCATTTCTGCAGCAAAGAAACCTCTTAAAGAGCATCCAACAGATGAAGATTCTGGCAGCGAGACTGATTCGGTGAAGGTGAGCTGATGATACAAAAGATGATAAAATCACCAACGTCCTCTTTCTGGTTCATAAACAGATTAGTAAAAATTCAATTAACCTAAAAAATGAAGAAGTAAAATGAAATACGAGATCTTGATTGTTTGGAGGCGCGAGTTCGAAATTGATTTTTTCGGGGGTATTTCAAATTTTCCAAAGCGAGAAGGTTAATAATTATATCAAAAGTCGTTTTGGAGCAGTCTAATCCAAATGTGTAGACCTATTTTTCCAGAAAATTCGATATGAAAGATTCAAGGGTTTTTTCTAAACTACCTCAAAATCAGCTTTCCTTCCTGAAAATTTCAGTGTATTATACAGGGTGGCCCAACTCAAAGTAAGCTCCTTCCATCAGCGACATAGGCAACTCATCACACATTCATGAATGCATGTTTGCCTGGTCTTAAATTGCAGGCGCCGAGTCGAGTTCGTAAGAAAACAATCATTCAATAAATTTTCTACTCTTTTAAATTCGAGTTGGTACAAATGCTGTTTGTCTTCACCCATCATCAAAAAAAAAAAAAAAAAAAAAAACAAACGTGCCTGCATTTTGAAAAATTTTAATTGAAGCAGATAATCCTGCGTTGGTCCAGGGGAAAAGGAGTATACTTGTTCAGATTTGATCAGATCGAATATAGGAGACCTGAATTGGATATCTAACCAGATCTAATGAAATCTGATCAGATCCCATCACCCCCCCCCCAATCCCTCTAAGGCAAATACTAAAATCTCCCAACACCATTTAAGGAAGAATCAGATGATGAAAACGACGATCAATCCACCAAAGATATCCGAGATGCTGGTACACTGATGATCTACAAAACTCCGGTAACCATTTCCAAAGCACTGTCACAAGAATCGACTTCTAAAACCGACCAGGAGCCAGGTGAACACACTGAAAGCGATCTGAGATGGGCTTCGGATATGATCAAGATTGGCAAAGATCAAGAGAAAAGGTATTAATAATATTTGAGATTGATTATAATCCATCACTGCGCGTGGATCCCGATAATCATAATTTTGATTTGTTGATTTCGAAAGTCTACCACGAGAAGATAAACTGCCCGATGACTCGAGTGATGACACAACCAGTATCAGCAGTCTCGAGTCGGCGTCTTCGTGCTCAACCATGAAATCTGAACAATCTGTGAGAATTCCTGCTTATGAAGACACGGATGGTGAAGATGTCGATTCGATAGAAGATGATTTACCCATCACCGATACTGATAGTTCTGTACTGCTTTGGAACTGCGATAACGATTTGACTCCTCAGGTTAGTTGATCTGCAAAAAGTCCAGTTTTCCAATTATTCTCATCGGTCACTCGAACTATACTTTCAACTTTCAGCTAGAATTATACAATGTCCACGACGTTCACGTCATCAAATTCTACCCTCTGGATGGCAATTTCCTCGCAGGAGGCAGTCGAAGTGGACAACTGGTTATATGGGATATTCGGGATGACATCGAGACTTCAAAATGGCCCCACAAGCAATTGGATCAACATAATTTAGATGCTGAATTCATGGTTAGTGGTTGCAGAGAGTTTTGAGAACGACAGTCCCAACTCATTGGTATTAAAAAAAAATTACGAAGCAAAATACCAATTTAAACGAACGATTTTTTTTCAATCCAGGAAAATCTACCACATTGGGAAGCAGACCAACACAAATGCCCACTCGTGCATCCTGCGGCGATCAGCGTCCGTAACATTTCGCACGTCGATCGAGTCACAGACATCGAATGGATGCATCCGTCGGTCAAGGTAATCACTAATCAGTAATCACACGTCAGTCGGTGCCCATCGAAGGCCACTGAAAAGTTATATTAGTTGCCTACAGCGAATTTTCAGGAACTTTCGTATTAGTTGTCTTCTACAGGTGCAATAACTAAAACTGATTCCGACTCGAGACAAATCCTCACCGCATCTTTGGATGGCAGTATGAAAGTATGGGAATTACAATCTGGTCGAGGAACAGATGATCATAAGGGTGACTCTCGTTCATGGCATTTGCAGTTAATTTATAACGTAAGTATATACCTGGAAATTTAAAAAATTTGACACATTATTCTGGTGAGTGATTTTTTGAACTCATTTCACAAATTATTTATATTACAGATGATCATCACAAACCCTAAATTGGACAAATACCCTTTATCCATCGTAGCATTTAAAATACTTCTACCATCGCCTCAGTACATTCCTTCGTCGTCAAAAAATTTTGTATTTGGTATGTTTCAATTTTTTTTTGTTTTTTAAATCATTAGTTTTACTTCTTGACATGGATTGGATATGTTAATTGCGCCGAGGGTCCGCAAATATTTTCAAGATCCGCTGACTTCTGAAAACATGGAAAATTATCGTCAAATTCTATCATTATGTACCCTGAGAACGAAAAAAAAAATATTTCCAACATTATTCAGAGTTTATTTTAATGGAATTTTACAAATATGTAACTGGTAATTGACTGTTTTTTTTTCAATAGATAAGGGGTTAATTTGGTAATTTTTGACACACCTACTACTGCAAATTTTCAGCGCATAAGTACACACAGTACACACCTAATTATTCATGGTAAATTACAGGTAATCTTTAATTATTGGTGAATTTATAGTATTTTATTCTGAAAAACTAGTATTCATCCTGTGGTAAATGACTAGTGACCTCTTAAGGTCACTGACCTTCCTGTCTAGTCTCTCATGGGGGTCAGTCTGCCTTTCTGAGTTCTCGAGGTTGTACGAGAGCCTGTCTGGCTGTCCAAGGTTGTCTATCTGCATGTCTGCGTTGCCTCTCAAGGCCATTAACCCATGTGTCTAGACTCTCAAGGTCACTCACCAACCTCTCCAGCTTTCCAAGGTCGTCTTTCTATTTGTCTGGTCACTTAAGGTCATTGACCTCTCTGACCTCTCAAGACCATTGATCTGTCTGTCTGATCTCTTGAGGTCACTCACCTACATTCCCAGCCTTTCGTGATTGTCTGTCTACCTATCTTGTCTCTCTAAGTTGTCTGAGTATCTATCTGGCTATCCAAGGTTGCCTGACTGGCGTCTTAAGGTCATTGACCTACATTGTGTTTCAAGGTCGTCTGTCTGCCAGTCTAGCTTCTAAAGATCATTGACTCGTCTGCCTGAACTCTCAAAATCACTGACTTACCTGGCTACCTGGGCCTCTTAAGGTCATTGACCTGTCAGACTCATCTCTTGAGATCACTGACCTCTCATGTACAGCTTCTCATGGTGGCCTGAGTGCCCGATTTGCTGTCTAAGGTAGTCTGCTTCTTAAGGTCATTGATCTGTAAGTAAGGCTTCTCAAGGCTGCCTTGTCTGGCCTCTCAAGGTCACTGATCTTTTCTAGCCTCTCATGGCCATGTTTCTGTCCGGCCTCTCGAAGTTCAATATTTTGACTGGGTAGATGAATGATTTTTTTTTGAATATCTCGTCTGAATTTCGAGAACTTCGTCAAACCAAAAAATGACTTTCTGACAATTTGCCAGGCTTATGAAAACTTGGAGAAAATCCTAAAGGGTTCCTGTCAATGACATTTGATAATCAAATTTGAAACAAAGCAAAAAACATATCCATGATTTAAATTTTTCTTGAAAAGAAAACCGTATCTTTATTTTTTTATGAACCTGATAATCAGTTCCAGAGCTAAACAAAAAGATCAATTTATCCATAGCTGTGGCCAATACCATCGGTGAAGTGGGTATAATCAAGATTGTAGAAAAAAAAGACGCGTTCACTGATATTCCACCGGCAAAAGCTCCAGAAAGTAAAATATTGTACCCAGATTGTTCAATTTTGAACAGCCCATGGGGTACCTATATTTAAACTTTTTTTCAGACTGCAAACATGAATGGTGGGGAATTTGTCATGATGATGTGATTACCTCTTTGTCACAGAACTACTACTTCCCCAACATATTTTTATCAACTGGTGGTAGGATATTCGCATTGTGGAATGCCAATTTCAAGGTACATACTTCCAAGTAATGTCTTTATTCTGAAAAAATCAAGTTCATTTTGATCATCCTCGATTTATTTCGCAGCATGGGCCAATTTGGTGGAAACAATACGCTGTTGATATCGAATTAACTGGAAGCTCATTTTCTCCGTATCATCCAGGATTGATTTACATTTCCACATCGAATGGTAAAGTTGACATTTGGAACGTTACGAAGCAAGTGCATTTACCTTTACTGGAAATAAAAGCTTCTGGATATCGGATCAATGGTATTTTTAATAGTGCTTCAAAATATATTTTTTTTTAAATCTGATTTCGCTCAAAGATAGAAGTTAAATGATAGGGTATATTTATGATTTCAGGGGTGGCTTTGGTGACACCCCCGTCTGCCGAGTATAAACTTAGTATCGCTGATTCGAATGGTATTTTCCATATTTTAAAAAACCAATACGAAGAAACTTGGGACGACGATGATGTACGAGTAACAATTTCACTGTTTAACAATCATTCGAAAACTCAAACCGAAATAACAGTATTTGATATCATTTACCCACTTGATTTATCATGCTTGACGCAGTTGAAAAACGTGGACGTGTTTTTCAAAGGAGCTGAAGAATGTAAGAAACAATTGCTTCATTGGAACAAGCACTGGAAAGATTTAAGTACCACTTCAGACGAATACGGATTCCAATATAAACCCGAGCCGAGAAAACCCGACAAATATGACCCTCAAAGGTAATGAAATTACTCGTACTGAACTCGTCTAGCTTTAATCGCAGTGTTACCTAAACTGGAAAATGAAAATTTTCATATTACAATTTTTAGTAAATTTCCAGATGAAATGTTATTATTTTTAATTTAAATTTCATTTTTTTTTCAGAAAGAAAAGTCTAAGGATGGGTAAACCGAGTCTTCCGATTGAAAAAGTAATAATTTCAAATATAAAATGTACAATTATTTTTATTAATTCACATCTAATATTTTTAAATGTAAGATGGGAAAATTTTTTAAAAAGTAGGTAGGTAGGTATATTCAAGAAATCTAGATGGAATTAATTTTCAAATTAAAGCAAATTCATTTCCTCAAAGTTCACCATTTAGAAATGAATTATTTCAAAATTCTCATTTCAAGTTCGTTCACGAACGATTAACATCAAATTTTCTGAAAAATAATCACACCATTAAACGCCCGCACCATGTTCAACTTTATCAACTATTCCTCAATTTTCAAGTTCTTTTCAAGTAGCTTTATCAATGTTCATTTAAAACCTTTCTCTCCATAAAGAGCAATATAATTCTCAGTAACGATTAAAATCGTTTTTGAAAATTCTTTCAAAACACTCCCATGGGTAAAATGAGATTGAAAATGGGCAAAAATAAACGACCATCAGTGTGTTATTTTTCTTAATAGATTTCATATCCGATCTACGAGTAAAACACATTCACATGTCAACTCGAGATTACGTAAGAAAATATTTTTTTCTAATGAGACGAGTAAATGACGTAATTTTCAAACTTGTAAATTTTATCACATTTTGAATATTTTAGCGAAAAATATCGAAGAAAGGCGAGAATAAAATCCTCCCAATTAGAGAATATCTAAAAATACGAATGAGTTAATTACTACTTCCGCAACACAACTCGATGTAAAAATAATCATCTACCTATATTCTCCTAATTTGTAATTTTTTCAGCTCATTGCCAGCCCAATTGTCGACGATAGACCACTGCTGGAAAAAATTGCGGATTCTCAAGAGCACAAAGAGCTACTTCAAAAACTCTTGGACGATTATAAAGCTCTCCCAAAACTCATACCTGAAGCTCCTGATACTTCAACGAAATCACAACCTTTATCAATCAACGATATTCATCGTATTTATTGCACATAACTTAAGAATATAGACATCAAAATGGAGATAGACATTCAAGCTGTGTATCGAGATGAAGGCAGATGTATAATTTTTTCATAACGACAAACGACGATAAAACTCATGCTAGTCAATTTTTTCGCTACGATAATACGAGTTTATTTATTGGTTTTGACGGTTTCGCGTTTATAGACAAAAGAAGAGAGAGAGAAAGGCAGATAGTATAGCGAAACAGGGTGAGAGTTCGTTTTCTATGTAACACAGATAAACATGAATTTATAGCTGTAAACTGCTTAAAAAATATTATTTATGGCGTCATAAATTTCGACATTGTACTTCTGCTAATAATCATTTAAGTTCGAAATGAGAATTTATTTTTAATGAGTATTTTAAAAATTCATAGCCTATGAGCAGATACGTTACACAAGCCTTGTTTTTTATTTAGGTATACCTATATTTTGTTTTGGAAAACAAATTACATCATACTAACACAATATCGCTATTTTTTCACAGTTTATCAGAATGATTCGTGAGGTGTTTTTTTTTTACTCGGACGCGCCTTTGTGACCTCCCTGCTTGGTTGCATGGTTCCGCAAAACTACCTACCTACGACATTTCCCTTAAAAAATGCTTCCTTCTTGGTACCTATATTATAAGAAAATGGTATAATCGTAATCAACTTACGAGCGAATATTTTCTTTTTAAAACGTTTGTACGTAATTAAACTGCGGTTAATAATTTAATTCACACGACAAAAAATGTCGTCATCGTTTATAGTCCAGACTATTCGTGTCACTGAACGGTGGCGTATGTACGTAAGTTTAAAACATATTTTAACGCCTAAGATTCGTACATTATTGGAAACTAAGTAAGTAAGCAATTAGGAACATCCGATGACCTATTATTACCCACGGGTCTTGGCGACCACTTTAACGAGTTAATTTTGGAATATATAAGGAAAAATAATTTAGATGTGTTTGTGGTGAAGATAACGCACGGTATCCGTATAGCGCCGAATTTCACTTTTCCTCTCAAAGTTCGAGCATATGATTCAAACTAAATTTCGAAATGACTAGGTAAAATATACGAAATATAGTTTTTAAAATTAAAAAATTATGAAATTTTCAATTCTGTTGAAAAAATGGTATTCCCCGAATAATGAAAAAAAATCCTTCATAAGTCGAAATTTTTTTTCTTAAGCTCGCACGTGAAGAATACAAGTCATTTTAGACTGTCTAAAATTTTCAAAACACAAAAACATTGAAATTGACATCGAACATGGGCTTCTGAACTGCTACAAAAATCAAAATTGAAAACAAACCATTTCAAAAAAAAAAAAAAAAAAAAAAAACGAAAAAAAGATTATGGCCTCTTTGTTTTATTATTTTTTGAGGGAGATTTAGTTGGAATAGAAGGTATTGAGAAATAAATGGTCAGAATAAACGATTTTCAAATACATAAGTACCTACTCAAGTACCTATTTTAGAAACAGTCAGAAAAATAACCAAAATATGAATGTAGCAGTTTCGTCATTTTTTTTTTAATTCAACGTCTCCAGTTACAAAACGTTTGAAACAACATGATTCATTTTTTTTCAAGAAATTCATCATTGATAATTTTGTTTAAATTCATTCCTAAAAAATTGTGTAGATACTTTTATTAGGATTGAAAAATCGGAATTTATATCTACACCAGTTTCAAAATTCAAACTTTCATCAAAAAATCATTGCAACATTCTTTATAATGCGAATGAGATTAACATAAACCAACACTGATCATAAACATTACATTAAAATTGTATTTCTTTTTTTTCTTTTTAAATAAAAAATTTCTTATTACGCAATAAAAAAAAATAGATAGGAAATTTACAAAAAAAACTTTATCGATTTTTCTTGAAATTTTCAGGATTTTGGCTGTTTATAATTTGAAGGAATTTTTCCAGGGAAATATTTTCTTGACGACGATTTACTTCGCCACCTGCTTGAAATAGGTAAAAAAAAAATATAAATTTACCATGTTTAGGCGTTAATGTTGCATTTAAAATTTTAGCCTCAGACGAGAAAGTGTCACTCATAAGATCTGTTCACTTTTTGACGAACGATGATGTATTTTCTCGGTCATTTTTCTCATTGCATAATACTTTTTTTTTAAAACTAATTCCTTTCATTTTCAAGATAGGCCAAATTCTTCCAATGAAGTAGGTACAGTTTTTTTTCAATATAAATATTCAACTCCCTCCTCTCTCCCAGACAAAAAAAAATCATTCCTGCAATTTTCCTCATCGACAAACAGATTGTGTCTCTTCAACATTCGAAGTAGGTACGCAACATGATTCTCAAACTTTCAGTTTATTTTTGTAAAAAGAATAAAATATAAGAGTCTATACGTGCATCTAGAGTTGAGGAAGATTTGAATCAAAAATATCGTGATTTGATTCGGGATTAAAACCATTTTTTAAAACGTGATTCGTGATTCGGATTTTTTTTTTTTTTTAGCTGTGATTCTTAATAAAATTCTGAACAATTATGAGCCACGAATCATTTTTTTCCATCTCGTGCATTGCTTCTGAATTTTGCAACTTATTTTACCAATTTTGTAAGTGATATTTCAAGAAATTTTACCAACTATACGTCTCAATTACAAAAATTTCATCAATTTATGGCAATTTTCAGTTATTTTTACGCTAATTTCACAGTTTTATAATATTTTAATCAAATTTTCATCTTTTTATTCTACATTGGTTAAATTTGATCAACATACAGATAAATAATTTTTAAAAGCCTACGCAATTCACAATTTTTTTTTTCAAATCCGGAGATATTTCAGCAATTTCTACTCGTTTTAAATGCCACTTTAATCAAGTTTTAACGCTCTTTTAGGCAATTTTCGTAAGATTCTGTTTGATTTTATAAACATTTCATCAATTTTTGGTACTCAATTTTCAAGTTTGTCTAATGCAATTTGCAAAAATATTGAAAAAAAAGAGAGAAAAAAATGGAAATATGTAATTTGAAGATTAGGTATAAATCACAAACACAAAGATGAAGCAATGGAATCAATTTACCAAACAACATTTTTCACTAAATCAAATTTAATGGACGATTGAGTAATCAAAAATGATTCGAAAATTGCGTGATTCGAATCACTTTTTTGAGGAATTGATTCGTGATTCTGATTCGGATTTTTTATTTCGTAATTCGTTTCAATCCTGCCTGCGTCTATCAAAATTGAAAAAAAGTCACAAATTTATGATTTTTCATGTAGTCCGGTCCGGCACATGGCAATAGGAATAATTTCACCCCCCCTCCCCATCTTCCAACATCAGATACCTTATCGACCATGAAGATCCAAAAAGTAGCTGGAAGCTTCAATCCGATTTGAAATCCACATGCAGTCGATTTTCATAGCGTATTGAAATTGGTTTCCAGAGTGAATTTCAGCTTAATACTGCATTAATTGATGAAATTCGGTGAAAATTTCAAGTTTCAAAAATCCACTGGAGGCTCCAAGATTTTTCGAAAAATCGCTGGCGACTCAAAATGACTCAAAGCTATACCAGCAGTCGACTTAATAAGGTTTTCAAGTTTGAATGCAACGTGAATTAACTATTTCATGAAATTTCGTGGAAAATTTTTCAAGTTTAAAAAATCTGCTAGAGGCTCCAGAACTGCTCAAAACGTTTTGAAACCATTTTCAATCGATTTGACAGGTCGAAATAGGGCATATTCCAAATTCCAGCTTTCTAGATCAATTTGGTAAAATTTTGTTTTTTTCTCATTTTTGGCCAAAATTTGATTTCAGGGTGTCCACTAATTTCTGGAAATGATTTTCCCTGACTTTTCCAGGTTTTCCAGACCAATTTTTCCATTTTTCCAGACCATTTTTTTATATTTTCTATGCTTCTTCACACTTTAATTAAAGAGGATTTTTTGGGGAGGGGGGTTGTAATTTTATTTCATAAGCTTCTCTTCGAACTGGATACATCTTTGGATATAAAAAACAGCTAAACTTCGATTATCAACTTCTTAAATTAAAAGTACATGAATAAGTAAAACATGCATCAATTTTGGCCAATTGATACGTACAAAATTCATATGATTTATGAAAATTTTTCTTCTGTTTTTTAGATTCTTGGAGGCTTGAAAATGTGAATTTTTTCTTTTTGAAAATGAGAAACAAATTGGCCCGAGCGAAGCGAGGGCTAGAACTTTTGAAAATTCTCATTTCGAGATGCCTAAAAACGAGGTTTTTTTAATGCAAAGAGTTTATTTTTTGGTTTCTTAAATTTTAATATTAGAATAATGTTTTTTTTTTGAATAGGCTCGAGCGAAAGCTTCTGAAAATTTGCATTTCGAGAGGCATAAAAACGAGGTTTTTTCACGTGAGTACAAGTAGTTTTTTTTTGGCTTTTAAAATTTTAGAATTTGAATGATATTTTTTTCGAAGGAAGTTGATTTTGACAAAAAACAGAACAGGTCCAAGCGAGGACGAAAGCTCTTGTAAATTTGTATTTCGAGATTCATAAAAACAATGTTTTTTTGTGAGGAGTTCATTTTTTGGTTTTAAAACTTGATTTTTATTATCTAGAAATGTTCATCTTAAATGTGAAAAAGAAAAGAAAACAAGCCCGAGTGAAGTGAGGGCAAAAGCTTTTGAAAATTTGTCTTTCGAGAAGTAAAAAATAATGTTTTTCTTTCAACACAGGTCCTTACTTATCCAAAATTTTCAATTGATCATTTCTACAAAATTCCAGGGATTTTGCGTGAAAATTACGAAATTCCCTGACTTTTCCAGACCGACCAAATTTCCTGACTTTTCCAGGTTTTCCAGGCTTGTGGACACCCTAGATTTTCAAAAAATCACCAAAAATCGAAGCGTTTGAAATTTTGGCTGGTGATAAATTTTTGTATGCTCTTTCGATCTAGCTTTGTCCAGTTCAAAAAATGAGTCCCATGTTGGAAAGTAAAATCTGTGATTTTGGCTGACCTATCAATCAAAATGCCCCCCATTTTGTTAGTAAGGCAAATGGGCTCTAAAATGTTCCTCAGGATCAGCTGAGGGGGGGGGGGGGTGAAATTATTCCTATTTTCATATGCCAGACTAATGTGTTTCATTTCATTTTTCTTAATTTTCGAGTAGTTTTCCACAATTTCGATTTTTTTCTCAAACACAAATTACACTTTACCCATCAAAAACCACAATTTTTGGAAAACAACGTGAATTCAAAGCCAACTAGACCCCTTTGAAGCTAAAATACTCCAATGAATGTTTCCAAACAGATAAGTATACCTTTTCCGAACAAGTTTTCACTTCAGTCATCATTTGCAATCCAACTAACGTAATTCTTTCACAATAGCCAAACGTGGTTCGTTTCGAAACGAAAAAATTCGCTTAAAATTGACGTTTCATAATTTTGGCGACGTTTCAAATTCGCACTTAATAACTATTATCTCACAACGGTCAGAGTAAGTAAATAGGACATCCTATAGTAAAATTACGTAGACTTGGTTCGAGCAATTCGAAGATAGAAAAAATGGCATCCAATTTATATCCAATTATCCACACGTGCATTTCGATAAACACTAGCTACCTAAAATTTAGACTTGAGATTCCGCACGTAACTTCGAGCCTACGTGAAATCGACGTCAATTCAGTAATCATCTAAACGCTAAAACGCGCTAAAATCAGTCTGCGTAAATACTCGTACCAAATACCTATACTTCCGAGCTCACGTAACGTGGGTAACAAATACCTACTACATATCTAAACTTTTTATCACACCAATCGTTTAATCGAACACCAATGACAACACTATACAGTATATGTACAGTACACCAGCTAACCTATGTACCTGTCGAAAGAACAGAGACAAAAAGAGTATAAGCTCGATTCGAACGAGCTTTATGATTATGAATGAGCATACCTATTAGCTACCTACCTACCTACCTACACGTCGTTTGCGCGCACTTCAAGTTTTCAAACGTTTTTACACTTTTTGAAGGTTACAACGGCGAGTTTTGTTTTTTTTTTTCATTTCATTTCACTTCATTTCATCGCGTTATGTATAATATTATGTTGAATATGAGCCGAGCTACCGAACGAGAGTGAGACAGATAGACTGGCTCATACGCGCGATATATCGTTTAATTAACATACAACGGTGCTCGTACCTACGTTAAGTTCGTCGGCATATCACATCGTGTTCATTAAAACGCGTGCAACCGGCTTCAAAAGACGACTACTGAGGCATACTGCCGCAGCAGCCGTATCCAATTCATCTTTTATAATATTTAATAGTGTTTCAATTTTTATCAATTTTTTTTTGAGTCGTCAATTTTCAAACGTCGGTTGTTTCGCAGCACGTGAGTGTACTTCTCGTATGAATCCGAGCCAAAAAATCGCATCGTTGTAGAAAATTTTGCAGACATGACTAAAGAAAAGACCGAAGGTAAGTGTCACCGTCGTTACACTGTCTCTATACCATAGATACTCGTATTTGTACCAATACTCGTAAGTACAACTGATTTATATTTCGCTGAATTATGCAAACAACTGTCGCACTACTTGCACACGTTTAATATGTACCACTACCATAACGTAAACGTACCTATATGTCTGCGTATCTGCTGTCAGATAACATGCGACAAAGTGTTCTATATTGCGTGTATTTAATCAGACATACGATGAATGGGGGAGAAGAGAAGGTACAGGTTAGATTTTCAAATAACTGTCACTTAAACATAGATACAGATAGGTACCTGAACTCGACTAGTAAACGTGTTCATTTTTTCAATACCAGTAAGTTCATTCAAAAGAATACTCGATAGGTGACAACTGATTGAAAAATGGTGTATGGTGTTTTTTTTTCAACAAGAAGATTGGGTTCAATTTCCAGAAGCAAAGTAAAAATCAAAAGATATTTGAAGATTTTCATCGCTCTTTGTTGAATTCTTGTAATAGGATTCCTAATTAAAAATAAGATAACATTTTTCATTTTTCACATAAAGTTGATAGGTAAAATGGAATTTTGCACAATAAAAAGGATCCTGTCAAATTCGCTTACAATAATGATTTTGATGTAAAATTAAGAAAAAACTGTGTAGAACTCTGAGTAGATACTTCATTATAAAAAAAGAAGCTTCGATTTTAAAAACTCAAATGCCAGAAATGCTAGATTTTTCTTCATTTTCATCTTATTCTTTGAACTCTCTTTTGACAGAAAATGATCCTTGTGATCTTCTCCAATGAAAGCCGAGGTAAGCCTCAAATTGGCCTACATTTTCAATAGATAGTCACGAACAAATTTTTTTTTTAAATTTTTAATCGAGATTTGAACATATGTTCACATTATGATACAAAGTAATGTTGAACGACAAGAGATAACGAACTTATCAACTTCCTTTCACATGTTGGCTAATTTCTTTATGGTGATTAGTTGGGCGACTGAAAATCTAAAAATTGCTCATTATAGAGCTAATCTCCCTTCTTAATGAGTTTCGGTAGCAATTTCAAGCTTTTCTCTGGGCTTTCTCTCTTTACTCGTATATGACTGAAAAAAAAAAAATCTCGTGGGAACAGGAACTGAAGATACTCAACTACCTACTTCAGATTCTCTTTATTGAGAGCAGATTTTTTTCGAAGGATTTTGTAACGAAGACTGTAACGTACCTAGTCAATTGATCGAATTGAAAAATATTATGGCCGATACTTTCGGAAAATTGATCACATTTTTTATTTTTGAACTTCATTATTTTCAACATTCAAGGACATTTAACTGCTTAATAATTCATTCCAATAATTCGTGGTACAAGAAAACAAATTCAGAACTTTTCTTTTGCAAAATTTCGTATGTATAGAGCAATTTTTCTAATGACCATTTTCCTGGTACATTTTTTTTTGAATAACGCGAAATCCCTATTTTTGAAAAGATCTCACCCCCCTCCCCCTCATGGGTGACGCTCAACCTCTATGAAGTGGATTCACGTTTTGCAGAGCTTTTTTTCTGTTGAAAATATGCATTACAAAAAGAATTGGGATTGAAATTTTTTTTTTGTTGACAATTGTTTTTTTATTCGAAATGATTAAAATTATCCCCTAACCTTTTTTTCCCACTTTTTGTAGTGGGCACACCAATTTTTGAAATTTTCTAGTCCATAAATTTTTGTACCCCCTTCCTCACCCCAAACATCCTGAAAGAACTGATTTTTGTCTTATCTGTTTAAAAAGTCCTCTGTTTGTTCCAAAATTGCCAAACAAAAGTCTCGTTTTTTTTGTTGCCAATATTGCTTTCAACATTACTATGTTTACTTGTTGCAAATTTGCCCAAGTCAAAAGGTGTCAATTATTGAGGGAAAAAATGTCAAAAAGTGTCCATGTTGGTCAAATTGTCGAAAAAGGCAAATTTTTGCCAAAACTGTCAAACAGTCTTGTTCTCGTCAAGATTGCTCAAAAAATCTGCTATTTGCCAAAATTGTCAAAAAATTACCGTTTTTAGTCAAAATTGTCACAGAGTATCACTTTTTGGCGAATTTACGAAAAGTTGTAATGTTTTTTCGTCAAAATTATCAAGAAGTAGTTTTTTTTATTTAACAGTCAAGTGGTCGTAATTTTTGCCAAAACCATCTAAGAAGCATTGATTTTTGCCTTGCCTGCCTAAAAAGTCCTCTTTTCAGTTCATAGTTCACCAAACAAAAGCCCTGTAATCACAAAATTGCTCAAAAGCTTCTTTTTTTTGGTTCAAATTTCACTTTTTCCTTCAAACTCTTTCATTTTTTTTTCCAGTTATGACAATTTTTCTATATTTTTGAAATTTCCTTTAGGGACACTTTGGGACACCGCGTGCCTCCACAAAACAGCCTTTCTGAATCTGTACTTCACTTCAAGACTAGCTTGAGAAAAATATACGCTTTTAAATTCCTTAACCGGCTGTTTTTTCTTAAACGATAAATCAGTCGACTAAACAACTCTAAAATGAAACAACTTAATAATTGTATTACAAGTCATTCTGGATAAATTCACAAATCGTCAAACCGAGGAAGCCATCAAAATCTGGCTGGAAATCCTAAAATGATTTTAAAATTCCAAAATTTGAAATCAGGAGGAAAGGGAGCAGGCTTATACCTAACGAGTCGTTTTGTTTTAAAGTGTTCGAATTTAAGTAAGTATTTAACGAGTCATTACCACCCTTAATATGCATTTTGAAATTTAAAAAAATAGTAGATAGAAGAATTATCCATTAGCGCAGGTAATTTTACTTTCATCAAGTACCAAGGTAAGTTCTTGGCTTCCGGGAAGCTGTGCCATAATTAGATAACAACTCTGATAACAGATAACCTATTTAAAGCTAGGAAAAAAAGTAAATTGAACGTACAAAATTATTTGGAGAGGTAGTCAGAGATTACATTGCTGTAGACAAACACCTTCGTGAATTGCAAGTTTTTAGGCAGGCACTATTTGCTTTTTAGCCTCTGTTGACAATTTTATACCTATTTTCGGAAATTCATCCATGACATTTATGACTTTAAGAAACAGTAAGTCAAGTATTATCTAAATTATTATGTAGTTATCTCTATAATAAATTTGTTCGGGAACATCAATCCCACTGTGAGATACGATTACCTTATTATGTTTTCTAGTCACAATAGTAAATAAAAATTCTATACACTTACGATTTTCTAATATCATATTGAAAGAGTTTCCCATGCATGGTAATTTTT
Organism: Planococcus citri; assembly: GCF_950023065.1. NCBI lineage: Eukaryota > Metazoa > Arthropoda > Insecta > Hemiptera > Pseudococcidae > Planococcus > Planococcus citri. The sequence goes on from NC_088680.1 coordinate 36,305,017, forward strand.
CTCTTCTTTTTCTGCTTTTTATTCTAATCCATCACCTGCGAATAAAAATTGAAGAATTATTCGAGCATAAAAGCACGTGTAGGTAATTGAATAACATGATTGGTAATTTTTTTTGAGGAATTTTCGAGCCTGAAATTCTCAGTATAAAATCATTATGTTAAGTATAGACGATCCTAAGTTGAAATATGGAGAGAATGGCTGGAGAGAATGTCAAACTGAAAATCAGCGTCATTTTTCCATTTGCTGTCAATATTTATCCCTCCTCCCCCCCAATGCCTTATCTACCTAATTATCTTTCAAAAAGTAAACATTTTTTCCAACAATTTACCATCTGCAAGAGCTCCATTAGAAATTAATTTTTTCAAATTAAATGAGACGAAGGAGGGGAACAGCAGTACCCTTAGTGGTTCAGCTTTGCACTTGAAACATGAACGAAAAAAAAATCGAGGACAAACCATTCAGAATTGTCTTCCCTCAGAATTGAACTCATCAGTTCAGTACACTTCCTCATTGCCAAAAAAATTCTCAAGTTTTTCTAATTTTTGCATCATGTTATTTTTTTACAAGATATACTTTCATTCAAAATCACTAATTCCCTAATTAGAGCGAATACAATTACACTAAATCGAATAACTATGTACAGGTTAGTTATTTTGTTTTGATTTTTTTCAAACGAAAACATAGCGTCTTCTTCGATAAAAATTTATTATCGATTGGTTAATCGCAGTTAATATTCCATTAATTATACCTACTTAGTTGCTCTTGATTCGAAAAATGTAGAGATAAAATGAAAGTTTAACTGATCAAAATTAAGAAGCTAAGTACACGTAATAGGTAGGGAACAGTTTGTTGGGTCTTTTATTCTTGATACTGTATTTAATCGATTTTCCCACTACCATAGTCACAATAGAGGATTTGATATAATACACTGGAGAAGACACAAGAAACTGATACTCATCCAGCTGGATTCTCAAATCACAGCCACAGTTACAGATACGCTCAATTTTTACTCTAACAACCATGGTTTACAGCAAACAGACTCAAACTAAATATCAACAAAAGCAACATCATGATTTGAGTTGTTTTCAAACTTTCTCTAAAATACCTACTCAAAAAATTATAAAATGTTGATATTCTACATGGACCAAATTTTACCAAAATTTTCAAAAATTGACTCCAAAATTCCAAAACTGAATACAGCACTTGAAATCCTGACAAGTACTCGAAGGAAGGGGGAAGGAAGATAACGGATCAGTGTTGTACTCGACCTTTGATGACAAGAGCTTGAGTCGGTAGATATCTAGTAGCAAATCGAAAAATTTTCAAAATCCATATTCCTTTTTCTTTCAATTGCAGCAACCTCTGTTTTTATTCTTAGAAAAAATATTTATCACATCTTCAAAAGTAATAAAAACATATCTAATTTCTGACGCCAAAGTTCCACATCAAACTACAACATCACGTTTTCGTTTGAAATTCTTTTCGATTCGATTCGATTCATCGAACTCTACAGAACGAAACCAGTAACTTTTCCAAAGTGGAATATTTTTCATCCGAAAGAAAACAATACACGACAAACTTGAAACGAGCTGTTTCGACTTTTGAACACCTGGTGACAAAAAAACCTACTTTTGTTTTTTTTTTTTTTACAAACGTGTTTTATCGAATTTCAAATAAAGTATTAACAAAAATCAACCGGCTACCGGAGAGAAATTGCACACTCGTGATACTTTTATAATTTTATGATTTTTTTATCACATTTAATGACTCGTATTGTGTATACAAGATTTTTTTCAACAGCCGATGTACGTGTAAATTAAAGCTCCCTTTCAAGAGTTTGATATCAAAGTATATAAAATATACGAGAATACCTATATTTCGATAGGTATATCGTGATAGGTACATGGGCTTTCGACTTTGACAGTACAAATATAGAAAATGAAAAAAAAAAATTTACACCATGAGCAGGTATACTCGTACGTATCATATATGTACAAGTTCAAGTACTCGTATATATGATACAAGTATAATGACTTCAATTCGGTAACTTAAAAGATACGATCACAAAAAGGGAGGCGACGAAGGAAGTTCCAATCTACGAGTAAATCATACGTACACGTTTCGAACATTTAATACCCCACGAACGTATTTGTATTATTTAATCGAGTTTCTTTTTGTCGGTATTTTCAACGACTTCGTACTTACAATTATGACGATTTACCGCAAAAAAATGCATATAATCGTTGATACCCGCTCCTTCCCACCTCTCCTTTATCTATCGTCCTACGTGTATTCGCGTAAGATAAATCGTCCGCGTCGTCTCTTCGGTATAACAATTAAGTCTTATTATACGTATTTAATGATGGCATTTTTCCTTTCTTTTCCTTATTCTTTATTTGCATCTGATTAATCGTAATTAGGCGAATGGAATTCGTAAAGAAAGTCGACTCGTTCGTATATCGCCGTCTAATTAAAATCATAGCTGTCACCGCCGTCGCGGTTGCGTAATTACCAACGCGGACGAGGAATTAAACGGTTCGATTTTTTTTTCAACGCCAACGAGGGACGTGTTTATGAGATACCCTACTCCCCTCTCCGGCACCTATTTTTGGGCTTATTGATACGATGGACCAGGGATGATTTTTTTTTTAGAATTGGGTAGGTACCTATTTGAGGTGCCTTTTTTTTTCAAAAACTTTCCCACGTATATATTTGCAATATACTCGTACTCGAAGTTAAAAAGTCATTAATAATAATAATGCCTGGTTGAAAAAAATTACAAAACGTACACATGTAAATAAGTACATACATACGTACAACATAGTACACTTTGCAAGAAAAGTATCCAATTAATCTAGCATTCGTCATCGTAAAAGGAAGGGAAAGGGAAGCAAAAAAAGAGAAGTGTACAGAAGGGTACCTATAGTTATATGTATATTATGACGCATAACTCTACATTTAAGGGGATTGCATTTTGTGTTTTATTCTATTTTAAAATTATTCATATTTTTAATTATACGTCTCATTTATTCAAATATCAGAACGTTTACGCAAAAAAAAAAAAATCAAAAAGCGAACCTGGTTTAGTGTTTGACGTTATTTTGCCAAAACGTTATTTAAGGAAAATTGTGTTACGTTACACATACGTAAGTACTGTAAGTCTATTTTTTAAAAAGAAAATGTTGAATTGTAATAATGAGCATGAATTTTCTTCTTCCACGATTTTCAAAAAATAAAAAAACTATCAATTTCTTTCAATTTTTCTGTTTTTTAGGTTTTTATTACTTTTTTCAGTTTTTTTTAATAACTTACTCGTATGGATGTGTGATTATGTACACGAAAATTAATGCTCCACAAACGAGAAATTTATTGCTGAGTAATTTTGTTCCTCTCCATTTTTTTCCGAATGACTTCAGGTCTTTCTAATATTTTTTTAAATCAAAAATTCCGAATCAAAAAATTTGAATTTCGAAAATTTGTAATTCAGGGTTGAACGAAATAAAAAACAAAGGGACATAAAATTATAGACCATAGAATTTTACACTCACCCACGAAACTAAGCTAAGAACGATTTTTTACTAGAAGGCTTTGTTTTTGAGATATTTTGAACAAAGAATAAAAGTTTAAATCTTATTGTTTGTTTGTGGTGGGAAATTGTTGTTGTTGTTTTTTAAAAATCTATCATGAAAGAAAATGAAAGAGAGGAATCGTAATCCATGAAAATACCCATTTGTGGAGAGTGACCTTCTTCAAGGTTCAATTTTGAAATTGGAAAGCTCAAATTTTGTTGATTTTTTTGGAGAGTGGAGGCGAAGAGAGAAGTTTCATCATTTTCAACATTACAAAAATCAGGTATCACAAAAATAATTTTTTTTCGTTGCGAAATTGTAATTTTCGTTCAACCACGAAAAAAAATGTAGGCAAAGGTGCCCTTTTCCCCCAACATTAAGACAGTTCTCATTGATTATACCTACCTACCTACCTACACAAGCTGAAAGTAAAATGTCTGAAAATGAAAACAGAGACATTTTCTACATTTTAAATGAAAATAGGAACCTATTATAAGTATGTTCATCAAATCAAATTCAATGAACTTACTTAAATAAGCCACCGGCTATTCACTGATTGCAAGAGAGTTTTTTGCCTTTAGCTTATAGGTATTGATTGCTTTAATGCATTAAGTTATACTTTTAAATTTTCCTTTGAACAACTCTTGATGATATGATTGAAATAACTCCACACGTTTAGCGGACCAGCTTCGATTTAAAAATTAATTTTTCACTAGTTGAAGCAGAAATTGAAAAATATCCGAAAGTACATCGTCAACCAAATTTTAAAAAACTGAATTCCATTAACTCAATTTTTGGCTAATTTTTAAAAAAATTCAAATTTGTCCATTTTTTATTACTAGGTAACTATTCGATCGAAATGAGGCACGAAAGCTGAAATCGGCTTCATACTATAGGTATATTTTCGACTTATTGAAGCAATCGGTGGTGGTATTGAGCAGTCATTTTGGAACCTAAAGTAAATCTCTGGATTTCCAGTTTGAAAATGGCTGCGATGAAATTCAACACCCTCAAACGTTAATTAATCATGTTCAAAACTCCTTGAATTATTTTAAACTCGACACAATTATCCAGAATCTCTCTTCATGAACTGAAAAACTCAAAAATATGTAGAAGGCACTATAATTGCTTGAAACACTACCTATCGATTCAATAGGTTTAAAATACATACAAGATTCAATGATGGAACGAATTTCAGCTCTCTACCTCAACTCGATCAAAATTCAATTTTTTTCATAAAAAATAAACGAACTCGAAAATAAAAAAATTAGTGAAATATTGAATGAATTCAGCTCCTTGAATTTGGGCTCTTGGAATTTTTGGACATGTGTTTAATTACTCTTCATTCGACTCAGAGATGTCTCTGCTAGTCGGGAAACCTTCTTGAGAAAATGAATTTTGTTTGAGCAATCTCATCGATGGAAAATTTTCTTCCAAGTTGTACACTTGGCTACAGATATTCTAACAATTTTTGAATAGTAAGATCAGTACCTCGGAGAAATTTTCAAAAATGTTGGCAGCCCTGCGATAGAAAATTTTCGACAATTTTTTCAATAGAATTTACCAACACTCTCATTAAAAATATTTGGGCGGTAGCGCACGAACCATTTTTTGTTTTTTAAATATAGAAAATCTCAAATTTATCAATTAGCCGACTTTTGAACGCCAAAAGTACCCTCGAGGCTTGAATCGAGTCGACAATGGTTCAAGAGATGTAAAAATTCAAATCACACCTTCTTAGAGCCGTTTCTGAAATTTTACCCCACACTTGTAGAGTCGTCCAGGTCAAAAAACACAGTTTTTTTTAGGAAATTGCCCTACTTTGAGACCCCCTGGCTCCACCCCTTCTGTCTCGAAGGCCCAAATTTTTTCTGGTGACTTTCCAACTCAAAAAGTACCACTCTTGTGAATTTGATCAAAATCCGCAATACCTATGTAGGTACCAAAGAGTCTAGACCTAAGCCAAGATTTAAATTTATGTCCATATTCCATTCATAATTACCTATTAAAAAAAAAAAAAAAAAAATGAATGAAAAGATAAAGAAACCCGAAAATAGATCGAATTACAGGATGCATTTATTATTTTCCGATAATTAGAATTATTAGTAGGTACATCATGAACATGATGTTCGTTTGTTACAGTTCATTATCGAGTATAGATTCAAAATTCTAACCTTTACGCTTTACCATATAAGCCGAAACTCACTACAAGATAAGGTATTTCTATACGTAACTATATAGGTAGGTAATTAAGAAAAACTCATAATAATACATAAATAAAAACGGAACCGGTTCATTCGGTAGGTGAAGGAATGAACAAAACCGCGATAACGAGAGTAGTGAAATTTTATGGCAAATTCGCAGGTACTTTGCACCTTCGATTCGACTCGGAATAAGTCTGCTAACATTCGGTAATAAAATTATATCACCGCGATGACGATGAGTAATGCATAATCGATACACGCAACACGCATGCATTTTAAATTTTAAATTTCCGATTAACCTCTTTAATAATTCACGAGGTGAGACTAATTTTGGTATAAGTACATTTGATCGAGCTGGATATACTGGCTACTTGCGAACAACTGTGTAAAGCGTTAAATAAAAAAATGTAAGTTTTTTTCAACGATACGTGTTTTTATACGACTTGGTGCTTTGACTTGGGCATGTTAAAAATTTATGTTTGGCGCGTTTCCGAGCATTTTTCTCTTATCAAGCCTAAACCCGGGCGTAAGTAGATGTTTACAAAACAATTTGACGTTTATTTTCGATACGTATACGAGTACACATATTGTTTGACCTTCGATCTCGTAAGACCAATTACGAACCGCTATTCGTAATTAATATCAATAAATTATCGATTATTCGAAAACAATCCTATCGACGGCGTGATTGACGTTTCAAAAGACCACTCAGTGTAAGAGGAATCACCGAATCGCGGTATTGTGTGAATGCTCTAACATGATAATTAAGATAACGAGCTGCCGAAATATAGTCATTGTTTTCTGGCATGCTACATAGATGCTGTTTCAAAGGTCTGCGACCTTTCCAGTGTTCATCAATTGGATCGGAATTCGAAGTGATATCGATGGAATTTAGTATTTTAGTATTTGAAGGGTTCCTTTCCAAGTCGGCCTAAGTCCATTTTTATCATTTTTGAGTTAGCAGCGCCATCTGCTGGTACAGGTCGGTTAACACCTTTATCACCTTGTCCCAACACCTGGCGATACTTTTTTCGCTCAGGAGCGCTGTTTTGCCGGCTCGAAAAAACAGCTGATTATTCCAAAGTGGCCTAAATCATACATTTTTTAAGAATTTGTATACAAGTGCGGTTGTGCCGGTTTTTTTTTCAAGTTTTTCAACGATTTTCGAGAGACGAAATTTGAAGGTGCTTCGAATGAAATTGTTTCAGAAATGTATTAAATTAATGATTCGTGAATTTTTTTTTGAAAAAACGCGTTTTTCAGCTCTTTTTCGAAATTTTTAACATCAGATAATTCCAAATGGGCCTAAGTCCACTTTTTCTGACTGTTTGACGCGCTCTGGAGCTGAAAATACAGTGTTGCCAATGCCATATTGAAAAATCCCGCCAGATTGATCCTAAAAAACCGCTAAAAACCGCTAAATTCCCTATAGCAAAATCGCTAGACTTCCCGCTAGATTTTCATCATTTTTTTAAAACCTCAAGTCATGTAAAAAATACAAAACTGATGAAGATTCAATTTGTTGAAATTTTAAAACTGTTCAAAAATAACTAAAAATTAAAAAACAGTGAAATCATTCAAAAATTACCAAAGAATTGATGAAATTGAGTGGATGGCTTTTACAAAAATTGAATTTCATTGATTTTTTTTTTCAAAAATTCAATATTTTTTAGCTGAAATGCTGAATTTGTGAATTAAAATGGTAAAAGTGGCCATGAAGTCAAAAACGCTAGACTTCCCGCTAGCCGCTAGATCAACAATTTTTGGCGGTTTTCTATGTTCAAAATCGCTAGGAATGGCGGGAAAATCGCTAAATTGGCAACGCTGTGAAAATACGCAAAATTAAAAAAATACCAATACGGTACTTTAAAGCAGAAAGATCAAGCTTCACAACCATATAATCACATCATTTATTATTGAAGCGGAAGGGCGAGAAAAACACTTATTTGTGTTTTTCTCGAAACAAAAAAAATGGACTTAGGCCGACTTGGAAAGGAACCCTTCATTTCTACTATTTCATTCTTGAACGAAGTTTGAAGGAAAATTCTTCAGTATGGTTTTGAAATGAAGTCCACTCTTTTCAAATTTTAAATAAAGTTTGATAAAGAGATTTCGATAACAATAAAATGATTCTTCGAGTACCTCATTCCCGAACCGGCGAACGACTGAAAAATACACCGTAAAAGTATTATAAACATCACAAGAATGTTACCAAAAAATTGACGGTACATATTATTTAGGTAAAATTGCGCAAAAATAGTATATTTACAGGAAATCAACTAAATAATGTGTTCACAAAATAGCCAAGAAATTTGTGAAAATTGAAGAAAAGTTCACAGAATTACCAAAACTGACTTATCAGTTATTGAAAATTAGGTACTATAAATCAATAAAAAAAATCAACTGCAAGTGAGCAAACTTTGCAAACATTTCTCAAAAATTTGTTAAAATATCCTAAAATTAGTTGGGAATGATGTAATACTTTGAAATTTGAGTAAAATAACACAGAAACCGATAAAGTCGATTAATATCATCAAAACGGAATAAATTTTGGCAAAAATTACACAAAATATCATAAAAACTGTCAAATGAACATAAATCTGTAAATTATCAAAAATTTATGAAAAATGTAGCGAAATTGATGTGAATTTAGCAACACAACTGCTTGAAACATCGTTCATAGTTGATAATGTATCTCAAAATTCGAGTGAAATGTAGCAAAACCCAAACATAATGTTCAGTGCCTATCCTAGGTGTGTACTTAATCAAAAAAAAAAAAAAAAAAAAATGAAAAAGTATGACCTTTTGATGACTTTTGGATGATCAAATTTTCGTTTTTGGGCGACCTTAATTTTCTTGAAATGACGTAAGTTCCAAATTCAACTTTGACGACAGATTTTTTTAGAGCTTTTCGTGCTGGTCACTGAAAAAAATAATGAAAAATTGAATCACGTCAGGTTTTTTTTTCACATTTTCAGTGATCATTACACTACCTTATTATCACTGAAATTCTATACATTTTTGGCTACTCTCAAGTTACATAATTATTTCTAGTACCTACTTAATGATTTTCCAGTTTTTGTTATTCCTTACTACCTATCTGATTTTTTTCATGATAACGAATTCAATACTAATACATTTATATTATTGTTCTATTTTATGTAATTTTGCACAATTTTTTTTCATACTGAGCATTTTTGCGATATTTTGCTCAAATTTTCACAATGTTTCACCAATTTTCAGGTCATTTAAATAATTTTAAAAGTACATATTTCAATGAATTTTCAAGCAGTTTTCGCAAAATTTTGCTCAATTATGCTAATTTTTCACCAATTTATGACAATCTACAGTAACTGGGAGGTCAATTCGGCAATAATTTTTATAATAATTTCTGCATTATCGACAAATTATCATTCAATTTTAAAAATATTTGATAAATTTTTCATAAAACATCGTTCAATTTTTGGCCAAGAGAATGAATTTTTGATGACTTTGATAACCTGTAAAACACCTTGGTACATCCAGCTGAAATAAATAGGAATGGAGGGGGGGGGGGGTAGAGGGAGCAAAACCAGATTTTTAGGCATAAAAAATCGAAAGGGAAAATTTTCCAAAAGTCACTGGAGCCTCTTAAATGACTTGAACTCACCTGAAGTCGTCTTCAGAGAGTGTTAATTGGAGTACAGAGTAAATTTCGGCTTTTCATCTCCATTTGATGAAATTTTGTGGAAATTTCAAGTTTCAGAAATCTACTGGAGACTCCAGTAATTTTCAAAAGGTTGCTGGCGACTCCAAAACGACTTGAAATCTACCTGCAGTCGACTTCATAGCGTATTGAAATCAGTTTTTAGAATGAATTTCGGCTTTCCAACTCCATTAGATAAAATTTTGTGGGAATTTCAAGATACAAAAATCTGCTGGAGGCTCCAGAACAACTCTAAACGTTCTGAAACAGCTTCCAATCGATTTGGCGGGTCAAAAATAGGGTATACTTACCTCAAATTTCAGCTTTCTAGGTCAATTTGGTAAGATTTTGATTTTCCCTCCTCATTTTTAGCCTTGATTTGATTTTCAAAAATTCACCAAAAATCGAAAAAGGCTTTTTAGCACTTTGATGAATTTTTGTCTGCTCTTTCGATCTACTTTTGATGTTGCAACGCAAAATCTGCAATTTCGTTCATGGTTCATAATTTAATGAATCATGGAACACAGCTTTAAAAAATATTCGAATCAAATCACTGAATTTTTGATCTTAATCATGATTCGAATCGTTCCCTATCCTTTATAGAAAAAAAAACTTACATACCCTTAGTTGCTCTCCAATGACTCAATTCAGTGAAAAAATCATTTGCGAACTATGATTTCATATTACTAAAAAAGATTAGGCTGATTCAAGAAATTTTTCATTTTTTAAGCGATTCATTCGAGAACGAATTCTTCTCATAGGGAGACCAAATACATTGAAATTGAGGAATTCCGCTCTTCCAGTCCTTTTGTTTCAAATTCTTCATCGCTTCGTTGAAAATTTAAGCGTTCGAATGAATTCAAATTCTAAAGACTGCAGACTTACAGTCGACTTCAGACGTAACTTCGTTGCAAATTATCGAAATCGCGAAAAGATAGACAAGTCTTCAGCGAAAAAAAAAATGAAGAGGGAAGGAAGTAAACGAACACATACACTCATACCCGCCCATCTACGTACTCCTGAGATGGTATAAAAACGAATACTTCTTTTCAATAACCGTTACACCTTGTTAATCATCTATGTGAACGGAATTTTTAAACATTAGGTAGGTACCTTCATTGTTTTCTCGTATGCAACACGCACACTCGCATATGAATGTAAAAATTACCACCTCATCCTCTCTTGGGAAAAAGCGGAAAAACTTTGATGGAGAGACGGATGAAATGAAATCGAAGTCAGCGTGTGCCATACCATCTCTTGCTCTTTGTCTTTGTTATGCTATGTGTAGCGTTTAGTTACCTTCGATTGATTCGATTCGAATTCGATTCAATCGACGATGCAAAAACTTTGTACTCGAATTCGAATGCATTGTAAATATAAATACCTACCTAATGTGTATAGCGAACAATACTCTTACCCTAAAGTACGCGTTAAGATTTTTCAAAATTATTCCCTTTGACGGTATACTTATATTTATGAATTGTAGTTTATTTTCAAAGTGTGTATAAAAGTTGGATCCGAGAGCTGCGTTGCGGCTTTGTATGTACTTTATACTCTTAAACTTCACTTGGAGTGTAAATGTGCCACATTTTGGTGGTCGTTGTTATCGTATGAAATTCACTTCTACGTCTCCCCCACCTCCCCACCTTGCCGTTAGTTTCGTTTATAATGTTCGTAGTAACCGATAAAGCTTTTTGAAGAGGTTTACAAGAGAATGTAATGTGTGTAGCGTTAAAAAACAGGACGGAGAATTCGAGTTTAATTTATAGAGAAAAATTCGACGATAACCAGAAAGAGATTTTTTTCTCGCTATAGGCAATAAAGAGAGAAGAGTCAACTACTATAAAAGAAACACAGCGAATCTTAATTAAGTTTTTTTTTTTTTTATTTTGAAATAATTTCGTAACCGAGAAAAACTACCTCTATAGAGTGAATCTTTGGAACGCAGTAAAACGGTTCAATTAACGTTTGAAATACATTACCGAGAACTGTGATGTCGAATATAGCCCATTATCGGATGGCTCGCGAAATAATCAGCGAATTTTCACGCTACGATGAAAACAAATGGAAATCGTCGTTTCTTTATCGAATACCGAAGATTTTATTAAATTTTCAAAATAATAAAGCCGAAAACGACTGAAAAGAATTTTTTTATGCTTCGCAATCGCTCGATGAAGAATGAAAAAATCGACCGTTCGATGTTACACTATTTTTATATGAATGACACTTACCTACTATGATTTTATTGAAACGGAATTGTTCGCGAATGATTGAGTCTATTTTCATTTCACTTTACGAATTGCGATGTGAAGTTCTCGTTGCTTAGAATTATAATCTAACATGAAAGAAAAGAGCTGTTCTGTTCGACGATTTAATTCGTAAAAATTTTTCATTCTCGAATTGAACGATTCGCACTTTTCTAAATACATACATAAGTACTTCAATCGTAAAAAAAATGAATCATCAAACTGCCTTGACGAAAATATGCCTGAACATTGTGCATAATTATTACTTTGTTTGAAAAATTATTCATATAATTATTTTTTCACGAAATACCTCGTTCGTTCGCGAATGATTCGTTCAGAAAATGAAAACTTTCTTATATTTGTAATTCAACTAAACTGTTATCAGAAAAAAGAAATCGTGGGTCATTTTTCTCAATTTCCTTCAGCCATGAAAAAGCTAGCTTGGTATGAAAAATCCTCATTCACAAACGATTCTTTTCACTGAATCGAATTTTCCAACGAAATGCCTCGTTCGTTCGCGAATGATTCGCTCAGAAAATAGTGTCTGGTGAATCAACCAGGAATCGCGAGCCATAAAAAAGCCATCTTGGTATGAAAAATGTTCGTTCGCGAACGATTCATTCTACAGCATTGAATCATTCGAGAACGACTATCAGTTTTTGGTGGAAAGAATCGTAAGCATTCTGCGAAGGAATTCTCAAAGTTTTAGACCCGTTTGATTGATATTTAATTATTCAGTATTCATCTCAAGCCCTCAGAAAATCTCAGCTGGAAACAAATTGCCCCTTTCAGGCCCTACCTCTCTCTACCTCTGAAAATTCAATTTTTAGACTTTCTAATTCGATATCAATATTCGAGAAAAACAAATTGAAAATAATCTTGCGATTAATTTCGACCAAATCTTCAGAGAAATTATTGTAGTTCGGGTATTTCATTCATTGACAATCCTGCCCTCAGTTTCGAACTGAGGTACCTAGAAGAACTAAGAGAATATCAAAATTTGAATTTCCACATTTTAAAACCAAGGCATTGCTCTTATGAAACCTCCCCTCCCCTCCCCTCCCCTCATCCATTCAACTTCCAGGAAAATTCGAAAAAACCTATCAAATGTGAATAAGTATGCTTGCCTAACCTTCGAGTTGCAGGAGAAAGAATACGTTCTTTCGAAAATGTTCCACTTAGGATTAAATTTCTTCTTGTTCATTTTTTTTTTTTTGAGAATTCCAAATACAAATTGAGTTCACTTCACTTCCCATTCGGATGATTATGATTGATAAAAATAAATTAAAAATGACCTCTCGTGTGTGGCCAAATTCATCATATAAAAGGCGGCACGTTACAATCAGTTGATCTTTGACAGAATGTCAACAATATTGGGTGAAATATTTGCATACATTATCTAATTTTTCGATAAAGAACACGACGTTCGAAAACCCGAGTCAGAAAACTTGAATATTCTTTCATTAAGTAGTATTGAAGAGTAACAAAACCTCGCTTTATTTGCTGAATTGTGAATAAGTAACACATGGAGCTGGAGTCAAAGGAAACGGAACTACCAAATTATTTTCAAAAATTGTGTTTCGTGTGCGATGTTATTTTTTCGGGTACATCCTATTTGAAGCTTATTTTTTTTCTCAAAGTTTGTTAGATTATGAGACGTGATTTTTTTTTTTGTTACCCATCATCAAACTTCATTTATATTTGTTTGTATTTTTTTCGTTGTCTATTACATATTTGTAATTTGGTCAACACTATTAAAATACATACCAACATTTTATAAAGTTAAATAAGATGTCCATTGAAAGCTAAGAAAGGGGAGAAAGATGAAACACAGCAATTACTTAACTTGAATCAACATCTCAAGTTCATAGCTTTATTAGTAGAGCTTTTAGCCATCAACTTTTGTCATTAGAGAAACTTCTAGTCTGAAATCGATAGACCGATGTATCGGATTACAAATTAATAGAGTTAATTTCTCCTTACGAGTTAATGAAGATACCACTTTCGCTACACCGAATGAGTCTATTTTACTCGTAGTTACGTAGTACTATATAGATTAATTGTCTGATATGTTGCAGATTTTATCAAGACCGCATTCACCTTGGAGGACTTTCAAGGTCTAGGACGACGCAAAATATGGAGACTGGTGAACCTATTTTTATCTGAATTTTTCGCGACGGCTGTCACAGTGTATTTGGGATGTGCTATAATTCAGTCTGGTCTGTTTGGAAAACCTCAAAATCATCTTACTATTGCGATAGGTTTCTCATTCGCTGTCGGAACTTCTATTACGGTAAAAATCCCCAATACAATATTATGAGTAGGCCTATTGTAAATTGTTCAATTTTTCTTGGTCAATTGTAAATCTAAAAAATGAAAAAAATGACAATATTGATTCCACATTCGAGCTGCGAAATCAAAGCTGTCAATTTACTTTTCAGAGACTTGAAATTGGCTAAAAAATAAATATGTACTTACAACTAGCTCGAGTGCTCACAACAGGGCGGTTTTACCTTACTTGAGATTATTTTGAAATATTCATTTCAATTTTTTTTTTCACATTACAGTTATTTGGTCATATCAGTGGATCTCATATCAATCCATGTTTATCTCTAACGTCGGTGATACTTGGAAAAATGTCTTTCTACGTGGCTCTGCTTTACTCAGTAGCACAATGTTTAGGATCATTGTTCGGATACGCTTTGACGAGGGTAAGTTCTTTCTTTATTATATTTTTATACCTTAAACTATACTCATACAAAATGTACTGGTTTCACAGCACTGACATAAGTATTAGATACCTCTTCAGCCTTTTAAAGATACTGGAACCAAAAAAACGAGAAATTCGTCTTATTTTAAATCAATTTATTCAATTCTGAACAAACCTTAGGTACTCCAGGTCACAAAATTTCGTTGAACTTGATCGAAGACCTGGCTTTGCAATTTTTTGAGGGGTATTTCCAGGTAAAATAGGTGAAATGTCTCTGTCCCCAAATTTAAAAAACTTCATAAAATGTTTGAAGTCAGCTACATAGAAAAAATTATAGCTCCGGAGGTGCCCTTGGAGGGAAATATGGGTCCTCCAGAGGGAACATTTTCGAAAAAATCCTGATGGTTTCCTCCAGCCACCCAGCCAGCTCAAGAAAAAAATGGTCCGGTTTCAAAAAAAAAAAGGTTAGGTGGGTTTCTTCGTCAACCAAGGTCATTGCCATCAAAATCTAAAGCCACAATCAAGGTTTCTACTAAGAAATATTGAAGATTTGAAAGTCGCTCATTTCGAGGTGAATTCGTGTTATTTTCTGCTCAAATATTTCGCAGCAATTTTAGTAAAACATCGAAAAATATAGTTTTCGAAATTGGGAAAATATTTTGAGAAACAGATGGTGCCAATTTTTTGATCATTATTGCGAATTCCAAAAAATCAAGAAGACGGCCCAAAACTCATCAAATTTTTTTGGTTTTTTGAAATCGGCCATAATGATTTAAAAATTGGCACCATTGCATTCTAAAGCATTTCCCGAGTTTCAGAAACTACATACATACCTACACATAAATCTTTCGATGTTTAGTCATAATTAGGAAATATTAGAGAGGAAAATATTCTCAAAACACGAATTACGTTTGAATAAGTGATTTTTAATTTTTCAATCGCTGAGTAAAACTGTAAGTGCCCAGTGGGTTTGAATTTTGTGAACAGTTTTTCTCAAAAAAGGTTGGGTAGGAGCTGGAACAAAAAAGCACGATTTTTCCAGAATTTTCCTCCGTTTGAGGACTCAACTTCCCTCCATGGGCACCTCCCACCTCCAGAGCTAACAAATTTTCTGGCTGACTTACAACTCAAAATGAAATAAGTAATTCGTCACTAAATTTGATCACTCTGACATTTTTTCGCGATTCACCTCAATGTGCATAATGTAAGCTAGGTATTGTTTTATTCAAAAAATCTAGAATTTCGTTACAGCGGTTTTCGACATTTTCAGTCAAAAAGGAATAAGCGATAGTAGACTACCTATTTATTTACACAAATTTTAGTGCATTCTTCGAGAAATAAAACATGACTGGGGGCTCCAGAGCATCTAAAAAACACTTAAAGTCAACTAAGTTTGTCAAAATTTAAAATACAAGTAGGTACAGTATTTTTTTTTTTTTGAAAACGATATTTGAAAAGTTGTTTGTAATCAAGTAAATAGGTTTTAATTGCGTTTATGGGTAGTCATTTGGAAAAATTTTATGGCCTTTTTTTAAAAACCTGGATTTTCTAAAAAAAAAAAAAATAGATGGAGGATTCCAAACTGAAAATGGCTTGGAACCGTTGAACTGTTTTCAATCGATTGGAAGTGTGAAGAAGCTAAAGAATAGGGTTTTTCTACCTAAACAGAAAATTTCAAAGATTCTTCTTCAAATTTAGATTTTTTTTGAATTTTTTTACCCAAATTTGGTTTTTAAAATTTTCCAAAACATTCAAAAATGAATTTCAGAACCTGAGATTTTGACTGGTGAGGAATTTTCTCATGCTCTTTCGATGTTACTTCGTCTAGCACAAACATTTTTCTTCCAGTGGGAATACAATACCTTCTTAGTTGCTTATTCTTGAACGAATTACTTATATGGCATTTTTCACCAGTGCAATGATAGAAAATCTCACTTATTATTTCCTTTGGAAGAGAAAACCCATAATATGATAAAGACGGATAATTTGAATCATATAGGAACTTGAAAAAGTTAAATTTTCCATCCTCATGATTTGATTAAAAAAACAGCATGGTTCTGTTTTAGCCTCAAGTTGTTGATCTGAAATAAATATCTTTACTCACTTGTACCACAAAATGCTCAGCTGTTTTCTCATCCCAATATCCCATCTCACAATACAAAAACGTTGAACTTAATCCATTTGTATCCTCCTTCCACAGGGTATTCTGACACCTGAAGCATCACAAATCGCCAGCCAAACAATTACAAGTTATAATTTCACATTTTACTGCGACAGATGTGTTAATGCGTACAACCCTCAATTCACCGTTTGGCAAACGGTGTTCGCCGAAGTATGGGGTACTGGTATTTTGATCTGGGCTGTGTGCAGTGCTTGGGATTCACGTAACAAACATCTTCATGACTCGATGCCTGTCAAATTCGCCGTTGTAATGGTTGCTATCGTAATACCCACCGTAAGTCATTTATTCTTATTTTAGTACCTCTAACCTACCCATATTCATCATTAATTCATCTTTTGATCAAATTTTCCAGGGCTTATACAGTAGTTGCAGTTTGAACCCAGCCAGAAGTTTTGGACCAGCTTTATACAACGGTCTATGGGAATATCACTGGGTAAATTACATTTTTCAGACATGTTCCCTGGCTCATCAACATCACTAATACTAAATTTTCTCCTTCAATATTGCAGATCTATTGGGTAGGTCCCATTCTCGGTACCCTAATTACAGCTGTACCATACAGACTGATCTTCAAACCATCTCATATGGAAGTGATTCCGGAATCTAAACGAGATCCTGCCACACTATCTTTACGAAACAATAAAGACGATGACGCTTAACTCGACTTAATTTTTTTACATAAAATGTATTTCTTTTCTAAATTTTTCGTTCAAATTGTATAAGATTATGAAATTTTTTGTGTAAGTATGTACTCGTTTTCGTGTCGTGTTTTTCTTCATTTTTTTCAGCCTATTTTTTTCAATACGAAAATATATTATTTTTAAATAACGATTTATCATAATCTTATCTATCTATTGTCACGTTGTATAGACTCACTTTTTTTTTGCATCGATACTACCTCCTCTCCTTATCATCATTATAGCATGGCATGTGACCAGACCTCAACGTACTCAAACTCTTACCTCCACGCCGCAGCTTCTGGCGACGTTTCATTTGGTTTTATCTCGAAAATTTTGCAACCCTATTAACGGAAACAACTCGCATTACTTCATTACATTTGTAATTAGGTATATGTCACCCTTGATAATAGCTCACCGGCAATAAAGGTATCTTTTTTATGACATTCTAAACTAGTACGTAGGCTACCTATATGTATAAAGTACCTATTTGAGTTCGAATCGATCCAGTTGCCAGTTGTAATTTCAGATACGTTGCCTTCCATTCCACATCTACTTGGCAACTAAAAAAACCACAATCCATACATGTTTACGAGAAATTATCCATCTGAGAGAATACCGAAGAGGGAAAGATTGCGGAATACGAAACTCGCATTATTTGATCGTACCTACATTCGTCGACGATTTGCGAATACTTAAACCAATTTCTGGTTATTTTTCATTCTTCGTTCATTTCGCTGATTTTCAGCTCAGAGTAAAACTTGCAGTAAGCACCTAGCAGGGTGCAAATACGGATATGGAATCGATTCACTGTTGTAGGTTTTAGGTAGGTACCTACTACTAGTACACATTTACACTATACGCAGACCATCGACGTTAGCGAGAATTTTACACTTTTTTTTTCATTTCTTTAAAGCCAATTTCTACTTATTTTCTTTCTTCTTCGAATGTACGAAGAATTGTTGCTTTTAACGGAAATTGCATTTTATTTTCCGAAGAAAAAAAATCGTATCTCGTATTTTGTAACCACTCTTTATCCCCATTGACTATCTTATTGGTAATCGTGTCTCAGAATATAGGTCGAAGATGGTTGAATCGGAGATTCAATTTGGTGAAATTCTTTTATAAAATGGGAGTAGAAGGAAGATTCGTTGGAGATACAGTAGAATTCTTTTTAAAACGCCAAGAAAAATTTTCACGTGTGGAACCTAAAAAATTGGAAGAATTGTTCAAAAGTAAAAAAAAAACAAATTTCAATTTTTTGCAAAAATCAAAGTTGATTCAAAAAGTTGTGAAAAATTGTCAAATGGCAAAAAATAATGTTCATATCATGCAATAATAAAAGGTAAAAAATCAATACACAAAATTCGACATAAATTACTCATTCGATTCAAATTTTCCGCTCTCTTTCAACTTAGTTACATACTTAGAATAGAAAGTTGAAGACGATTAAAAAGAAAAACTAGACAGCTAAGCAAAGCTTAGCTGCAAAGTGTGCGTAGCTAGCTGCCTTTTCTACAGCTATAACCGTTATTACATCTAGGTAGTGCATAAGTGAATCAACCATGTCACAGTGACGAGAATTTTTGAAACTCTCACTGCTTCAAAATAATAATTGTTTTTCAGTGTTTTCATATTTTCCAAATTACAATAGGTATTTCAGAATAATTTATAAGCTTGTATTGCTTCTAAATTTAAAAATTTCTAGTTGTTATTCATAGTTTACATTGTTTTAAAATTTACAAAATTTCAAATCAATTTCCCGAATTCCCTATCGCTACAATTTCATGAAGTTTTCAATAAATTTTCAGAATTTTGCATTGCTGCTGAGTTAGGAAATTTGCAATCAATTTTTAGAATTCACATTGCCTCTAAATAGTCAAATTTTGAATAATTTTTCAGAATTCTTATTGTCTTTAAATTAAAAAATTTCAAATTCAATTTTCAAGTTCATATTGTCCACAAATTGTAAAACGTTTACTCAATTTTTGGAATTCACATTGCCTCCAATTTTTCAGAATTAATTCTCATCTTCTTCATAAATATTACAATACTTATTTCATATAATTTTCAAGTTCACATTATCTGCAACTTACAGAACTTTTAATCAATTTTTGGAATTCTCATAGTCTCTAAATACAAATTTTCATATTATTTTTTTTAGAATTTCTATTGTCTTCAAATTTATAAATTTTCAAACCAATTTTCAGAACTTGCTTTTTATTCTAAATTAAATATGTTAAGAATTTGCATTGCCTCTAAATTACACAAAAAAATATGGGTAATTTTTACAAAAAAATTTAACTAAATACTAGTATTTAGCACAATTAAGTACCAGATCCCATTCAATAATTTTTACTGTAATCGTATAGTAAAAATTATCATTTCAATAAATTTTGCTATAGGTACCAATAGTAAAAATCATTTTGTTTTAATAATTTTTACTAAATCATGATAATAAAAATTACATGTTTCAATTGTACAAAAATTAGTTTAATTACTCATTTTGAAGTAATTTTTAAATTATAAGTAAAAAGTTAAAAATTATTCATGTCAATGGTAATTCTTACTATACTTAAGGCTATAGGTAGACAAAAAATTAATGAAATGAATTTTTAGTTAGCAAATATATCATAATTCATAACTCAATTTCAGCATTATTTTTACCCCATTATCATGTACTTACTACATAGGTAACTCCAAAGCATTTACCTATCCAATTCTCCTACGAAAAATCTGTCTCCTACCTACTTACCTCACGGGGATTCGAACCTGGGTCCCTAAATTTCCTATTCCTACCTACATGCCCTATCCATTCGACTTCGAGTTCATATGGTGAGTTAGGGCATTAAAAGAATATATTTGTTGGGTAAACGCCCCACCAAACCACTCCCACTTGGAATTTACAGCTAACAGACCGGGGGTGTAACAGGGTACAATGAAACACAGCTGGTGATGGAATAGACTGGGGGTATAGCAGGGTACAATAAGCGGCAGGTGTTCTACAAGTCCCCTTTTCCCTTTTTTAGGATTTAATGCATTAAAATAATCAACTAAAATTGCAAATACTCAGCAATTACCCATCCGAATTGAATGAAAATTAATCTATTCCCTCCGCCTTAATGATTCTCAAATGGTGTCCAATAGGTACAAAAAACGGCTGGATAGCTTAAGAGAACATTCATTGTAATTGAAATTTCAATTTCTCAAAGCGAAACCAATAGTGTGCTACGCACACTAAAAAAATATCAAAAATGGAGATGATTTCACCCAAAAATGTAATTGGAGATGTTTTTTTCCCCCTGTTTGGTGAAAGGACAAACATAATCCATAGTTCTCATAGTTCCAAAATTTTTTCTCAAAACTAATAACAATTATGGATGGAAACATCTCCATTTTTAATGATTTTTTTTTTCATAAACAGCTTTCCATTTTAAAACGGCATCATCACTCCATTCTATTGTAGTGTTTTCAATATTAAGGTTTCTGGCAGGGTGGCAGCAATTTGTTTGGAATGAGTTCAAGTTTTCAGGATTTTAGCCAGGAGTTGGTGGTGTTGATACTTTGTTCGAGTTTGTCAATTACACTGGAGAGATTATTACTTTGGGTGCATAAGCAGGTATCATCTGCAAATTGAAGAATTTTAGCATTTGATGAAGTTGTGATGTCGTTGCAGTAGATGTTGAAAAGTGTAGGGCTTAGAACAGCTCCTTGAGGTACACCTCAGAAGATAGGTTTAGGGTCCGAAAGTGAATCGTTTATGTGAATCTGGAAGTAATGGTCTGATAAGAACGATTTGATAATATCAAATAAGTAACGAGGTACTTGAGTATTCTGCAATTTTTGTAGGAGACTGGAATGCCATACAGCGTTGTAAGCTTATTTAATGTCAAGAAACACTGTGGCGGTGTACTGTTTATTTTCAAACCCTTGGTGGATAATTTTGGAAAGACGATGGAGTTGGTGTGTTGTTGCTGTATGTTTTCGAAAGCTGAACTGAAACTGTGGCAATATTTTGTGTCTGCTGGTGTGATCAATTAAGCACTTCAAGATGATAGATTCTAATAATTTGAAAAGTGAAGTCAGTAGGCTGATTGGTCTATAGCTAGCAGGAGAAGTTGGATCAGGACTTTTTTTTTGGGATTAAAACGATTATTGCTTTTTTCCATTCTTGAGGGAAATAGCCTTGTTTTAGGCAAGTGTTGAAGATATCCGGATTATTTAATTACAGCAGATTGGCATGTTCTTGAGAAGTTGACCATTTATGTTATTCTTAAAAATTCCAAAAATTGCACTAAGACCTTTTTTTGCATTTTTTTCAATTTAACTAAAATTTTGTATTTTATTCACTTTTTCTTTCATTTTTTTTCTTTAATAGGTTTCTTTATTCTTTTATTTGAAAAATTTTCTATTGCCGGCCCTTTCAGAAAGAATTAGAAACACTGAAAAAAATCAAAATTCCAAAAGAAGAGAATAAGTATAAAATAATTTCAAAAGATTGAAAAAATAAAAAATAACAGGATTTTTTAAAATTTATATAATTATGAGGAATTTTTGAAAACTTGAAAAAAACAAAAAATAGTTTACTATGTACTTAAGTTTACTATTAAGTATGACTATCAGCTCGTTGCTGCACTGATTGCAAGAGTTTTTGCATTTGCGTTCACCATTTGAAATACATATCTACTTGAAGCTGCATTTTTTTTTTTTTTTTGATATTTTTTATTATGTTTTGAAGTACGTAGAACGTTTCTATCTACTACTTTATTGACCATTAAACGGTGTCTCCAGTTATTTGGTGTCGATTAATAGTAATTGCTGATTGCCCTAATCTCAAAATACTGTTTGTTGACTGACTTATAAATTGACAATTTTTAATTTTATTGTATTGCTATTTAAATATCATTATGAAATTTTTCATGAATATTTAAAGCTCTAAAATTTCAAAAAATTCCTTTAGAATGGCAATAAGGTGGCAATAAATACAATTATTTCTATTCCAAATATTTTTACCAAAATAGGTAGGTATATATTTCATTTTTTTTTTAAATCGAAAAATTATTTCATCAGCAAAAAAAAACTACCAACAACCATCTCAAAAAGTGCAGCGAAATCCTCCTCCCTAATCTTTACACCCATTCGCTGCTTTTAAAAACTGTACAATAACATTCCTTCAAATACCTCCAGTCAAACAGTTGGAAATTCAATTCAATTCTCATTCAAATACACGACGTTAAATCTGGTTAGCAGTAGTAAAAAAATACATCAAAATCAAAACTCACTGCCTCCAGAGAATGAAAACAGCAGAAGAGGGAAAAAAACGTAGCGAAAACTCGATTATATTATAAAACCTCGAGGACACCAGGCATTTCCAGCACGATAGCAACAATCGTATCTGTATCTAAAAAGAATACTTAAATAGGTAAGTAAACTCGAGAAAATATTTTAAAATTTAAATTCCATCAAGTCGCAGGTGACAAGAGAGGGTTTCCACTCGTATTTTCCATACATTAAAATTTGCTCGAGCACCCCAAGTCGTCGTGGAAGTTGGAACTGCTGTGGCGAATCCACATCGAAGGAGCAGGTACGAGTATCTGTCCTTTAGTTATTCTTTACACAGCATAGCTGCATTCACTTTAGCTGTTTCGCCGGTAACTTTACGTGTATATAGGTACTACAAACAATGGCGAAGAAAACAATTCGAATAATTAAAACACCTTATATTATTGTACATGCTGTAGATTCGTAGCTCGAGCTCTTTCGCTCTGCTGGTATATACAGCACGCGAATTAGAATTCAATTACCGCAGGTACCCCTGTTATCGTCGCTCGTCCTGTAGTTGTATAGTATAGTTCCTTAGATGAAAACAATCTCGAACCCTTGTTTACTACCTCCAAGTTCTCTATACTGTGTAGTAGGTATATAGGTAAGTTGGCAGATGAAATGACATTTCCATATATTTCTTTATATACATATATTATCGCGAACATGCGACCGCAACACTTCGTTTCTTGAGATGCTGTGGGTAACCCGATACGACATCCATTGTTCCACGTACCTATTTCTTATTTTTTCGTCCCTCTTTCCTCTCACGACGACCAAGAGTTCTAAACAAGAGCAATTTCTACAATTAATTGAGTACGACTTGCCTCTTAAAGTCTCAAACGAGGAATAATGATAGAAAACAGACACTGCAAGGGGCCGGGGCGAGGGGAGGATATAATCCTTCGAACAGATTGCGGTTTCGAGATGAAATCTTATCGGTTGTAATTAACGTCCGAAGTAATTTCTGTAGTTATGGTATACGAGCATCTCAGATATGGCTTTTGGAATCGAGTCGAGAAATACACATAAACCTCGAAATACGCCATGTTGGCGTTATACGAGTACGAACGACAAGAAAATTGTCTAAGATTGTCTTCGACGGTGGGCTGAGGGATTACTAAGTAGGTAGACGAGGAAAGAGGAATGGGAACTGGGAGGAATCTCGAATACACACGCTATAAAAACAACAATCTAATACTTCAAAGAGCACAGATGGCGAGAAGTAAGGGAGCAAAATGAGAAAAGAAATAATAATTCTTTCGCTTTTTCAAGCCAGCGAATTATACGAGTACGTTGCACGATGGAGATGGCGCGGTTTCTTACGCTGCGCAAAATCAAGTTCAAAGATAAGAAGAAAAATTAAAACCAGGGTACACATTTCACAAGGAAAAAAAATCTAACCTCCAACCTCCGTTAAAAAATATTAAAAGAATGAAAACGTAGAAAAATACAAAGTTGAAGGGAAAAAAAACTTAATAAAAAGTAAGAAAAATAAAACCTTCAACATTCTTGGAAAAATACGCGAATATGAAATACGAAAGAAGCCACACAGCAATGTATACTTACGTATAAAAACTTGTTCCTAGTCTTCAATTATTACCCGAGAAAACGTGAATTTTTTCGAGTAAATTTGACTAGGTATTTAATTTCAACTTGGCTTGAGAATGGTACCCAGAGGAAGTTTGTAATCGCAACCATTTTACAAGCTTTCATGAAAGAGCCTCTCAGGATAAGGAGCAATCGATTTTGATGTTGAACCATCCCCATACGTGTTCAAAATACAAGATTCTCGTTCTTCGGAAGGGGAGGGGGGGAGGGTGGTCCAAACATTTTGAAACTTTCATTGAACATAACATGATCACTTTATAGGTAGGGTGTGTGTGTGAAATTTTGTTCGAAAAAATATTTCATATTTGTTTTTTTTTTGGGGGGGGGGGAGGAGGTTGAAATTTGTAGAAAAAACGGGGAGGGCACTCTCTGCGAAATTTATTCAGAAATTTAGTAACACCCTAAGGAATAGCAATACTTTTTGTGGAGCACAAAAATCGGTGCAACATGCTCAGAAAAATCTGAATCTTGCAAAAAACGTGTTTTTCGTCATTTTTTGCCATGTTAGAACTTTCAAGGTCAAAATTTTTGGAAAAAATTAAGTTTTGACCTTGAAAGTTCTAACATGGCAAAAAATGACGAAAAAGCACGTTTTTTGCAAGATTTTGATTTTTTTTGAGCATGTTGCACTTATTTTTGAGCTACCCAAAAAATGTATCTATTATAGCGGGAGGAAAAGTTTTTCTCTCTCATACACACTTTTTTAAAAGGCATGTTGTATGTACCAGAAAATTGAACGCAAGCAACAATTTCCAAAGATCGAATCAAGATATGTATGTTGGCCAATCGCGATTTGAGTAAGTAAACTTTCATCTTCCCATGATCTTATCTGTTTCAGAAACTTCACCAAACGAAACGAATCCTTTTCATCCCAAAGTACAATCTAAATTCACATACAGTGTTTCACATTAATAGGTACATAGGTATGTACTATTTAAATTTCTTAAAAAAATTGATCACATTTTTCTCAATTTTTCAAGAATATGAAATTGCAAGTGATTCAACTCGTAAAGTGGTTTTTTGGTGAGGAGAGGGAGGGATGAAATTTAATCATTTTTTTCTCTCTCCCTCCCGCAAAATCAATTTTTTTAGCCGCCGGGGTCAATTTTGGCCACCAGTGAGCGATAAGTTTCACAATTTTTTTATTTTGGGGTAACAAATTTCGAGTTGGGAGCTGAAAAATTCAGAGCTTTATTCAGAGCAGATTTAATACTCAAGTGACTTTAGTCCTTAACTATGATCTCTTTTTGGGGGCTGTGGACAAATCTCTCGGCTCGGATTGGTCCGCAGCATAAAGATTTCTCAGAGTCAGGATACTGTTAGGTTTCCTACGACGAATTTCAATGTTCTTTTTAGTTATCCCATGTTCCCTTTTCTTTTGATGATTGCCTCCTTGACGCATTGGCTAGGTCGTTTCTCTCTACAATTGAGAGAAACTGGTTAATGTCGTGGGTCAGATATAGAAATAAAAAAATACAATATTTCGGTCCCTTCAATATGTCATTCCTTAGGGTGTAACTAAATTTCTGAAAAAATTTCGCAGAGGACCCTCCAAATTTTTTTTACAAATTTTTGAAATTTTCAACCCCACAAAAAAAGAAATAATTGAGTATAACAATTTTTTTCGAAAAAAATTTCACACATGACCTACCTAGTGAGGATGTTATAAATGAAAATTTCCAAATTTCTGATGATAACGACTCTACTTTCATAGAATTCTACGAAGTTGACAAAATAGGATCATAAGATAATGAGGATAAAGCGAATATGGTGGGTCAATCAATTTTTTTTGTTTTGAAATGCGATAGAACCTAAAAAAAAATATGATAAAATGACCTCAATAAGACGTAAGAAAAATTAAACATTTTTCAGGCCAATGCCCAACTCGCCCCCCCCCCAGCCACACAAAAACGCAGATTTGGAGGTCCATAAATTGATGATATGGAAGAACTACTAAAGACTTCAAAAGATACCACCTAAGTAAACTATACAAAATTGAGTCATTTTTCAAACTTGGAGCTATTGTTGGAGAGGTGAAGTATTGACCTAAAGATTTCAAATTTTTTGTAGGTCTGAATGTGATCATTTGACAAAGGTTTTTTTGCTGGATTTCATAGAATTATTCGTAAAAAAACAAGTCAAAAAACTTGATAGACAACCTATCAGTAAGTCATCTATAAATATTTGCCTAGTCTTGGAATAGAAGGCGCCGTGTGACGAACTCACAAGACGTTTAATTCTGGTTCACTCATAATGTACTATGAGAACACTGAGAAAGAGTCAATGAGATAATCAGATCTTCTGAACAGTTTCATGAAAAAAGAAGGTCTTTTTGAGCAATTTTGGCAGAAATGAAGCTAGACTTTTTTTAACCATCAAAAAAAAATAAACAGTGCTAGGTATTCCAAAACTCGCTTTGTCCATTTTTATCAAAGTGCGTTTTTCAGCGATATCTGGTAGATGAAGTATTAACTCACATTCCTACTTCATCAACCTACCAAAATGAGGTGTTAAACTCACCTACATAGCCAATTCACTAAAAAATTTTTAAAAAATAATGTTCCAAAACGCGCTTTGTCCATTTTTATTGAAATTTTTTTCAGCAGCATTTAGTGGATGAAGTGTATACCTACACTCCTACATCATAAATCCACCCAAATAAGGTGCTAAACTCGCCTAAAAAGCCAATTTACCCGTTTGAAGGGAAACTGTTTTTCCTCTTTCCTGAAAAGTTGTGAAAATGGACAAAGCGAGTTTTGTAATAGCACTCTTCATTAGAATTTTTTGAAAATTTTAGCAATTTTTTTTTTGTTGAAAATAATGACAAAAATCTGAGCTGAAACCATTCATAGAGAATGCTAAATTTTTCCCAATGGAAGAAAATTCTTG
The DNA here is from genome assembly GCF_950023065.1 of Planococcus citri. Taxonomy (NCBI): domain Eukaryota; kingdom Metazoa; phylum Arthropoda; class Insecta; order Hemiptera; family Pseudococcidae; genus Planococcus; species Planococcus citri. The sequence continues at coordinate 36,332,112 of NC_088680.1, forward strand.
GAATGAAAATTTCCAAAAAAAAGGACACTTGTTTGATTTTCGTTTCAAAGACAAATATGACCAAAAAAATGAAAAATTGATAATGATTTTTTCAATTAAAAATAGAATTGAAAAATAATTAAAATGAAAATTTATTTTAAACAAAATATATCTATTAGGTATATAATTGTTTTTAAAAATGTTTTTTTTCATTCATCTTTTTTTTACAGATCAAAAAAATTTTTTAATATTTTTTTAAATCAAATTTTCATTTTAATTAAGTATTTTCAATTCAATTTTTAGCCAAAAAATATGACAAAATTCAAAACCATTAATCACCTCCAAAATAGGCGTTTGTATACCACTTTTAATGTCAAACAAACAAAGAAATCGCACTCGCAGCAAACAGTAAAGCCAATCTCTTCTCATCGATGGCAAAACTATCCTATTTTTTTCAGTTTTCAACCCTTCGACTCGCTCCATAATTTCACACTCAAATCTCGAAACAAATGACTGTACAAAAATTAAAATTCTTCACGTTCTCGACAATTCGTCTTATTCGAACGAGGACGTCGCATTAACCGGGTAAAAAATGGAAAAACTCGAGAAAAAAAGTACGCGTATAATCGCTTAGGTGATATTTACGAAGGTTAATGATCTGTGGAAATGGAACTCATACAGCCGTGTCGCATTGTCGCTGAATTTCACCCGGTTAACATAAATATATTGGAAGAATAAAAATAAGAGGGTGGATCGAGCCTCGTTGGGATCGGATCATTACCTATAGAAAAAAAAAGGGAAGAATTTATGTTTACCAAATAACACTACGAGCTCTGAGCTTCGAAACGCCTATAATAATTAGGTTGTAGTTTATATCCAACTCGTGTACTACGCGATGTACTTACGTAAGTATTTCTTCTCTACAAATTCTACATATAAAAAGAGAGAACAAAAAAACGAGAACATCCGTTTCGACATTTTACGATAAATGAGTGTAGAAAAAAAACCATCTCCATGAAATGAATCCTACCGCTTGTAAAAATAATTTAAATTTTGAACAAAATTCAAAAGGAAAAAATCATACGATGCGCAAATTTCACACACGATGTCAAACATTCGACATTCCCCCCTGCCATTCTCATCCCATCGCCGATGAAAAGCTTCACACGAGTGGTTGACAATACGTATCTAGTAGTATATTTCAAAGAATAAACCAACAAAATGAGGAGGCAGAGGGAAGATACAGAACATGGGGAAAATACGACTGTAAATTTCTGCTTCTCTCTCGTTTTTCTCTGTCTGTGTTTAGCAATTTCCGAACATCGTTGTCGACACCGATATGCTTCAACGAATTCGTCAATTTACCCGAATTTTGTCACGTGTTCATCCAGCGTGATTAATTTAGTACGTTAAGCATGAAAGTTTTCGTTTTTTTTTCTGTTTAGGGCGGCGGAGTACGTGCTGACGCCGATGCCGGCGAAACACCCGAAGCAACACGCTGAGTGAGCGACGCCGCGCCATTCGTGTTATTAATTCGCAATGTAAATAGAAATGGAGCTTTGTTTGAAGAATTTCGAGAGTAAAAAAAGCAACCGGCAACCTTTTGATTATAGATTCGTCGACGTTGTCGTCGTCACGTGGAGCCTACTCTCGTCGTAAAATCGAAACGTAATTAAGAGGGGAAATAATTTTTCCGACTAAAGGGAAACGAAAGAGAAAGCGAAATAGAGTTAGATTTTTGGGTGAATTTTCCTTCGTTACAAATGAGAGTAAATTGTAGCTATTGAACAAGTAAAGTAAATACTCACCTATAAGGAGGTATATTTGAATGTCACAGAGAGCCAAGTATTTCATCAGGACACTCGACTAAAACAAAAAAAAAATCAATACAAGATTATATAAATATTCTTGATGTAAAAAAGCGCAAACCATATGACCAAAAATGATAATTTATTGTGAGCAGGGATCTTCAAACTATGTAGTGGAAATTGTTTCCCAGACCCACAGGCCACCATTCTCGAATCGCTGTAAATCATACTGCCTCAAATGGGAAGAAATGGCAATTTTCGTCAAAAATTTCAATGGCTCCCTTATTTAAAATAAGTGAACTGTAGAATCATACGTAATTACGTACACTGTTATGGTCCTTCATCACATCTTGAATATTTGGAAAATTTATAAAAAATTGACTTCCAAAGGAGAAGAGCAATTTAAAAGAATTTTATATCATCAAAAAAAGTGACATGGGTAGGCATCGAATTTCAAGTTTTCTAAGGTATTTATTCCAATTTTGAAAACTAAATGACCTTGAAACCAAAATTGAGCCTATTCAGAGGGGTTAAAAGAAAACTGGATGGGAGAAAATGCAATAAGAATACGAAAAAATCTAAACCTTGAGAAAACAAGTTTTCAAAATGTGCTCATTGCTCAAAATAAAAATTTAATCCTTAGATCAAAATTGATAACTGAAATTTAAAAATTGCAATATGTGTGTGGAAAATTTAGCTGCTCTGAGGAACCCATCTTCGAGTTGAAAGGTCGAACGATTCTCAGAATCGGAATCAGTGCTTTCGAGAATGTACAATTCGACAGCCTCTTTTATCAGTTTCTTATGGCTTGATTTTTTTTATCCATTTCCTTCACCTTCGAAAACCAATTTTTCGGAAATACTCTGAAAAAATGCAAAATGTGATGAAAGATCTCGAAAGTATAAGTACAGGGGTACAAAAAATATGAATTTGGGCACCAAACTCCATATTATTGTTTCAAAATTCTAGGTTCTAAGCCCCTCCTCCGCTTTAAAGAATGGATAGTGGGAATTCTATAATACATATTATGAGATTGGATCGAAACAAGTTCAAAAATGGATCAATTTTGGTTTTAATCCTCCCCAAAGGAAGCTTTGGTCGTGAGATGGGACCAAACTGACTTCAAAAATGAATTTCTCTAATCAAAAAAACCATAGAGTAACATTTTAGGTTCCTCATATTCACGAATTCAATTTTTAGTACGCTAAACTCTCAGATCTCTTATGTATTATGGAGCCTCGAGCATTCAAATCCTAGCAAATTAATTGGAACATGGGCCAAAACTTGAATTTTTAATTTAAGTTAATTAATTTTATTTATAATTATTTTTTTATAACATGTATATGTATAGTATTTATTTTATTTTTCGTTATTTATGTATTATATTTTCAAATTTTCAATATGAATATTTTATAGAATCAATTTTCATAAAATAATAAGAAATTGTATCATTGAATAAAGTTTTTGATGATTTTTTTATTCGTTTTATTAAGTAATCAAGAAATCCCTACTCTTCAAAAATTATTTTCAAAATGTTTGAAACCTAAAATAAACAACTTTCCCAAAAGCTCACTAATGAGGTAATTAAGTACGTACTACTCCAAACAAAAATGAACTAATTTTTGATTTTTTTGATTTTTTGCATACACCTGACGAACGATAGGTCCTAGCAAAAATGGCAAGGAAAGTTATTCTCCTAAATTTTATACTAAAGCGCTTCCATTTTCGAGCTGTACCATTTTGAAATTTGAAGTAAATTTTTATTTTAGTGAAAAAAAATTAAAAAATAAAAATGAAAATGAATTGACACATCTGTATAAAATTCAGCTTCAGATATTTCAATGATTTATCTTACCAAAGAGACGTTGCCTACCAATTACCATCAAATGATAAAAAATTGAGTTCGTTATTCGATTTTTAAGAAAATTGAGTCTCTATTAACCACATTGCACGAAATGTACTCGCTAAGTAACACTAAAGTTAACATAAAATGTAATTCATTGGCTCGTTTGGAATCATAGGTACTCGAGAAAAAATTACTTCAACTTCAAAAAGATAAATAAGTATAGCTCGAAAACGAAGCATTTTAGTACAAAATTGCGTAGAACAATACTTGGAGAGAATTCAATTTCTTACCCGTAGAGTGTCATTTCATCAGAGTTTTACTAGGACTTTAAAGTTCGTCCAATGCATGCGAAAAACTAAACACAAGTTGATCCATTCAATTTTACTTGAAATGTAGGTAGCTTTACTGACGCGAGCTCTGACGAAAGTTTTTTTTTCGGCTCAAACACGCTAAAAATATCTTGACGGACAGAGCTTTCTCCCAGAGTGATCAATTACATAAATAAGAAGACGTAGAGGAGTTTAAATTCGCTGCAGTTCAATTCTATAAAAGTAAGTAATTATAATACCTCAAAACAGAAACTAAACGAAAACTATTCATCTCCAATAATGCACGAAAATACATACCTAAGTACATATAATTTTCCACAGCCGAAACAGAGAGAAAAGGGGGTTGAAAAGTCAAAACCCACAAAAAGCACACCCTCTGAATGTAGGCTACTTTCATGCCAAATGCTAGCATCTTAGATCACTTCAAAAAGGCTCTAGCGATTGCACGAAATTGATACCCACCCTTAAAAGGCGTGAAAATCCATTTATTGACAACTGGAAACAGATGAGGAGGGATTGAAAAATGTAACTTTCCAAAAAACACATTTAGAGCACTATCCAAATACACCAATACCAAAGTTTGGCCCCTCAGTCAAGTTTGAAGAATCGAAGGAATTGACACGAAGATTAGAAATCCGGCCGTAACATCGCACTCAGCCACGCACTGCCCTTTTTCCACCTTTTCGTTTATATTTTTGTATAATCGCGTATTCTAAAATCCTTCGAGCTAACAAGCTGAAAATCATCTCTCGAAGATGCCTCCATGACAGGCGAGTCTGTCTCTCCTCTTCCTCACTCGCACTCTCGAACTCCAATTAAATACAATCAAGCTTGAAAACTACCAAAGTACATTTAGCCGAACCACTCGACTAAAACGGGCTTTCCACGCCGTATAAAATATTTTAAGTGAAAATAAACAAGCCAAAAAGTACCCGAAAAACTTTTCAAATTGCTCTGAAAACGAGTACCTATCTAGTACTAAAAGTAGTAAAAATGGCAAACAGAGTAGCGAACTTTAGGCTCAGATTACGTATTTTCATATACACAGGCAGGCGAGGCGAGCCTGCGAGTACATTCGCCGCAGCCCCCTCACCCCTGCCGTACTGAGAGACCACACAGCAGCTTTCGCGGGGGAGGGGGAAGGATGTGGCTCGTCGTAAATGTTTTATTATCGCATAAAGTAATACCTTAGATGCTTTCTACGGTATTAGCATTGATAATTCGGTGGCATCGCTGTGCCCCTTTCTCACCCCCTACTCACCCTGTGTATCTCTCGGTGAACCCGTAAAGACGCGCATTAAGAATTCAAAAATCGTATATTATCTTCTTTTGTTATTTGGAGTAGAACGTCGCGTTGGATTCGGCCGTCTCGCCGCGTCGCCAAGTCGCGGGGGACTCGAATCTTAAAAGTTTACTCGCAAAATGTCTTAATTAAAAGGGACCTTTGCTCTTCCGTACGTACGAGAGAACGGTAACGCGGTATAAAATGGTTACATTTTTCGTCGGCGGCGTTTCTTGCTTTCTTTTTAGCGTTCTAGGATAGCGCAGCTTCCGCCTCTTATATAGCTTACTCGTATACCCTTTAGATAGAATATAGGTAGGTACCTAGTACGTACCATATATCCCAAATGGGCTATAATTTAAACGCGCCGTGCTATACTTATAGTCTACTCATTACGTCACCTTTGAAAATGGGCCATTCGCCAAACGACTTAGGACGAGAGCTTTTCCATTCGGCTGAGGGATCGCAGACTCCACTTGAACCGTAAAAGAGTATGTTTGAATTTTTTTCCATTTTTTTAGCCTTATTTGTTCGTGGACCAGAGCCAGAATTATAGCTTTGAAGTTTTCGGTTATTATTTTGTATCGTTGGGAAAATGTTTTTTTTCCCTATTCGAGATCAGAGACAAGCTCGACTCGAGCAGGAAAAATACAGATAGGGAGGTGTCTGCTCAACAGTTATCTAGTGGTGTGTTTGAAGGATGTTGGTCCTCTTGTTACCTAAGCACAGTCTAATTGGTTTGAATGAGTGACCTTTGAAGTACCTAGCTTTCTACTTTCTAGAGTAAGTGGACAAACACAGCATAACGCAGAACATGGTAAAAATAGGAAATATAATGACCAGAAAATTGATACCACTGCATTCTGAAATATTCCCTCAGTTTCAATGTCATTTTTCCAAGTTTTTGCACGATGAACGTATATTTATCATTAGAGAGAGAGTATGATACACAAGTTGTCTGTTTTGAAAATTGAAGGGGCAAAATGCGTTTCCAAAATCCAAGATCCAATATCCAATTTTGACCATGGGGGTCGGTAGTATTTCGAAAAATGAACAAAATTACTTATTATGACTTTTTGCATAACTTGCAAATTGAAGGGGCTACAAAATGATTTTCAATTTCAAAAAGTAGCGATGAAAAAAAATGAATGCGGAAATGAATTATTTGTTCCTATGATAATTTGTTTTCTTACTCAAAAATTTAAAAAGTTTTTGAAATTCAAAAATTTTTGGTTTGATGAAAATTATTTAAAATTTTTGAGTTTCAATAACTTTTTAAATTTTGGAGTAGAAAAAAATGATCATATCAAAATTTGTTCATTTTTTGACATAGCATTCATTTCCGCATTTATTTTTTTCAATACAATTTTTAGAAATTAAAAATCTTTTGAAGCCCCTTCAATTTTCAACTTAGACAACAAGCCATCATACGAGTAGGTAATTTCGTTTATTTTTCGAAGTACTACCTACCGACCCCCCCCCCCCCCCCAGGTCAAAATTGGATTTTGATAACGTTGTTAGCATTCAAGAGAGAGCTCCGGTTCCAGTGTTTGAGGACAGTGGGTTTTAGTCTGGAGATTTCGCCTAAAGTTATATTTAGAAGACAAAGGCCCAGAGAAATGGCTCAAATCTGCTCCTACTTCTGCTGATGAAAAAAAGGCCGATTTGAAGACACTGTGTTTCATAAATTGATTGGTATCTGATGCCCAGCTGGAACTTACATACCTATTACCAATACAACAACGGCTCAAGGTATGAAGACAAGATCATGTGAGGTATTGCAGAAAACAGAAGCTGTTCAGATTATGGCTAAACAAGAATTGAGTGAATTCCGTAGAAAGAGACGCCGAAAGAGTTTGTGTCAATGTTTAATGCAATTGTGAATAAAATGTGAGATGCTGGAAAATCTATGGATGAAAGAATTAGAGCTTAATAATTTTATACTGAATTCGATTTCTTTTTTTATCAACCGAACTCTCTAACGCGTAAGTACCTAATGATAATAATCATAATCATATATGATCTAGATGTTTAATTTATTTTACTTTTGATAGGGTCAATTCAAAATATTTTATTATGATAATAAAACGACAAAAAATCATCATCATGTTGTTTTATTTTGATAATTGTGTCTAATTTATGTTTGGCGTATATATTTGTTCGAACCAGTTTTTACGTATTGTTTTCTGTTTTATTTTCTGATTGTTTTTTTTAGTATGTAATATTTACTGGCTACTGCGACAGGAAGTTAAATTCTTTATTTTAATTCAGATTTCACTGGTTATTGAATTCTCTTCATTTATTAAATCGTTGTATTTTTGTACGTTGTAGCGACTTGTTATTATTGATTCGAACGTTATAAGAGAAAGTTATTGCTGAGCTTTTAAGCTCATTTTTGTTTACGTAAAGTTTCGTTGAACTGAAAGGTCAATGAACTTGTTTATAAATATATCCAAATATTTCTTTGATACGTTTTGATGTTATTAATTGTTTGTTAATATTTCGACGAAAGTTTTAGTCAGGTTTGTTTTTTCGTGAGATTCTTCCTACAATATTATATAACATATTGTAATATTGTATCAAGCAGCAGCTCATCTGGTATCCGCTGCTATGGTAGATTTGGATATAATGAAAACAGATTTTTCAAATACAATTAGATAACAGTAAAATTCGATGTCAAAGAGTTTCTCAAAGACAAAAAAATCGTCGAAAACAAAGAATTTGAACCTGTTGTAAGCATATAAATTTTGATGGCAAGAAAGATCGAATGGCAGGTAAGACATCAACAATGTCTGAGATACATTTATGACTCAAAGACTTTGGCAATTTCAGTATAAAATTATTAAGCTCTAATTCTTTGATCCATGGATTCTCCAGCATCTCACATTTTATTCACAATTGCATTAAACTTTAACACAAAGCAGAATAGTTGATAGATTTGTAAGCAATAATGAAGGTTAGCTAAAAGCGCCATTCCTGTCACCAAAGAAATATTCCTCCATACAAGTGACATCGCCAACAACTTCGCTATAAGGTGTTGGAAAAGAAAATAACGAAGATGAGACGGAAGGAGGATGAAGAATTATTGAAGCTGATCCAGGAGGGAAAAAGGAAAGAGCTGCTCAACACTTACAAAAATGTAAACCAAATACCAAGGATGAAGGATTAAATGTATTGGTAAATGGATGACTCAAGAAGCAGCAGTACAAGTTCATGACAAAAAATTTAGGACACCTTCCCTCTTATAACAAAGTTCGAGAAGCAAAGAAGAAATGTTACCAGGAAAATAGTGTGTTTACAGAGATGGAAGCTATGCTACCACTTCAAGAACTTATGGATAAAACAGTGGAAAAGTTTTGACAAGTCATTAGGAGTAATGAAGACCAAAATTTCACAATAATACTATACAAGTATGGATTTGATGGAAGTGGAAGACAGAGCGAGTATAAAAAAGAATTTAAAGGTAACTGAGGAATTATGTCATGTATGTCAGTATTCAGTACCTAAAGTAAACTTGATTTGAAAAATTCTCTTCTTTAGCAAGAAAAATCAAAGATGAAGATGAAAATGAAGATGAAGCAGAATCCTCTATGAGCAAACCCAAAAAAGGAGTGTTAATTCAATCTAAATTTTTTTTTTTGGAAATTAGAATTAGGATAAAAGAATCGCCTTGTAGCTCGTGGCTTTGAACAAGAAGTTAGTTCTGATGAAGAAAGTACTTATATGTACTCTTGTAGCCAGAATGCCAACTGTAAAAACTTTGCTATGTCAGTTGCAAACCATTTAAATATGAATGTCGAACAGATGGACGTGACGTATGTACTGAGGTTTTGAATGCGCCAATAAAGGATCGCATTTTTATGGAACAACCACCAGGTTTTGAAGGAAAAAGTAATAAGGTATGTTGTTTAAATAAGGCAATTTATGGCTTAAGTTTGGCACCAAAACGATGGAATATGAATGTTTTCATGATTTCTTAATAAGATTAGGTTTCATTCAATGTTTAAGTATACTATAAAATTCTTCCGAATGGTGAACGGATTTATAGTTTAGTTTACGTAGATGATCTTTTAATTGTTTCAAAATTCGCTAGTGATACTAATGATCTAAAACAAAAATTGCAAGATCGTTTTGATATGACTGATATTAGTGAGAGAAAACTATATTTGTATTAGACTAGGTATATCAAAGATGTATTCAATAAGTTTTGTCAAAATGATACTAAAGTTGAAACTACTCCTATGGAACCGAATTTGCAATTAGAAAAAGGTTCATGTGATGTAAACTTACCTTATCATGAGTTAATTGGTTGTTTAATGTACATATATCTCAAATGGTACTACCTAGACCTGATGTAAGTTTTCTTGTTAATTTATTGAATAGATACCAGAATTGTTACAGTATTACTCATTTTTGATATGCTAAACGTATTTTGAACTATTTGTATTCGACTAAGGACCTTAAGTTAGTATTTGGCAAAGGTAACAACTCCAAATCAGTCACTGATACAAATTCTGATCTGTCAGTTCATGTTGATTGTTGATGCTAATTTTGGTGGTGAAAGGTATGATCAAAAATCGACTAGTGGCTTTTTGTTCTTGTTATTTGGCGATGTCATTATTGAATTATGTAAACTTACTTAATCTAAGAGCTTGACTTGTGCTTGCTTGGTATTAAGGAATCAATATTATGTATCTTGTTCAAGTTTAAATACTTTCGTTATTTTGTTGAGTTTAGTTTTAGGAATTTTTCCTTTTGTTTTGAGTTTGGAAAATTGAAGGGGGGTGTAGTAAGATTTGTGTGTGACGCTATCTTTTGGGCAATTTTCAAACTCCGGTTTATCTCCAGTATTTCCGTATTTCTTCTAGATTTAATCATCTCGATTATTCAGTAACTTTCTAGCCTTTCTACGATGTTCTATGATCGTCATTGTAAATACTTTCAGTTCGTGTTTAATAAACGTGTGGATATGTTGTGTTCTCTCTTGAGTTTAATTACACAAATTCACTGCCTGGAAAATCTCAACATATAACTTTCAATAGGTATAGGGTATACATATCGAAAGAAGGTCCCAAAATGTACCTGTGTGGTTATGTTGAAAGTACTGAAATGGAAAATTATATTTCAATTCTGAACATAATGTAACTACATACCTACTATTGCAAAAAACACCGACGGAAAAGTTGATTTGCACAAAACACACAGTAAGTGAGGCATATTAGGATGGATTGCGATAAAAAATGTTGAGGGTTTTTGATCAAAATTAGCGGATGTCTTCATTTTGAGTTGAAAATCAGTCAGAAAAAATTTCAAGTTTGGATGTGCTCCTAGAAGGAAGATCTGGGTTCTCAAAAAGAGGGCATTTTATATTTTTCTTCACTCAAACCCCTATCCAGCTTGTTTTGGGAAACATTGCCCAGTCCCAAGTGCAGCCCTGAAAGATGCAGTTGGAGATTCTGCGTCGACCTAGGCTATTGTCGACAAAATCCAAGACGACTAGGGCTGAACAATCAAAAATTTTGCAAATTAGTTATTTTGGTGTAAATTCGTGCTATGAAATATTTTTTTCAAATATTTCTCAATAAGCCAAAACATTGATAGAATCATTTCTGAAATTGAGGAGATAAATGCAGTGGTGCTATTTTTTTGGTCACTATTGCCATTTCAAAAGCCAAAAAATGTAAAGTTTTTAGTTGTTTTTCTCGGGTTTTTGAAAACGGCAATATTAGCACCATATATGTATCATGAAATGTTTTCTCAATTTCAGAAATGATAGGCATCTTTCAATATTTTGGCTTGATCAATGCAAAATAATTAACAAGAAAAAATTTTCAAAACACAAATTTCCCAAAAATAACCGGTTTGCTAATTTTTAACCACTCGTTAGAGCTTTTGATTTTGGATGTTGACCATAACAGACGAAGTAGGATACCGCAGAATACATATTAAATAGGTACCTACTGTCTTTTGGAGCGGGACAGGTTGAGTAGAGATTAGAGCAAAAAAATTTCTTTTTTCGAAAATTCCCCTTCTTTGAGAACCCACATTTCCCCTACAAGGGTACCTTCGGAGCTGCAAGTTTTTCTCAGGGACTTTCAACTCAAAATGAAAGTCTCCACTGAATTTGGTCACACTCCTCCGATACATTTTTTTTCGCGATTCACTAGTGTGCAATTCCACAAAAATGAAAAGAAAGAACTTGTATTTTCATCTCGCTAGCTCTTTCCACTTGAAAATGAAAGTCACTGGGTACTACTTTCTTGACATACTGTATAATCGGAGCTGGTATACCAACATACTCCCCCCCCCCCCCGCAAACGGAGACGGTTTACTTGTGTTATGTACTCTTTTGTCTAGCCAAAATATAATTCTATTTGGTAGACCGATCCTAGAGCCCACATTTTTTCTTTTCAACAAGTCGATGGGTACTTTCACTTACTTACAAAAAACGAGTGTCCACGTTCGACGTCTTATATCAAATCAACACGAACCAAGCTCCTCACCATACGGATAATGCAGGAATGTCAAGGCAGTCAAGTCGACCGCAAGAAGTCACCAACCTTTGTTTGAATGTACTCACCAAAATAGTGCAGCTACTGCCGCGACGTTAGACGATGTAAATCAGTGCTTCCACTGTAGTCCACGAAAAATGAAAGTCATTTGATATTCGTTCAAAATGCGAGCAGTCAACTCGAAAAAATTTGAATAAGAGCTGGCAAAAATGGGAATCTTTGAAAGAATTTTTGGTATCTGAAGCGGAAAGATGAGGGGTTATCCGAGCATACTTTACCTCAACAATCTGAATTTCACAAGTTTAGGCCATGTGTCGCAATTTATCACTTATTCGTGAAATAAGCTGAGTAGCGCATGAATACCTATTTACCTTTACAAAATGTTCCACTTCTGCCGACTGTTAAACATTTTCAATTTTGTATTTTTCAGTAAAACGTTAAAGCGTAGATAACTCATCAGCATGAAAAAATTGGAAACAATTCAATCGATTTTTAGGTTTAAAAAAAAATGTAATTACAAAAATGATCAATGTTTAAATATTAGATTACAAAGCTAATTAAGTATGTATACCTATGTAAAGTAAAGAATAAAGTCAGTATATTAAACGAGTGGTCAACATTTGGCATTTTAAAAAACATCTGTAAAAACGAAAGTTATGAACATTTTTCGTTCAAAATTGCACAGTGCTTATATTTTATAGGTCGGCTTGAGTGTAACATAGATGGAATTTAAAATAAGAGGAAAGGGGAGGGGTCAACTTGTGGCCAGTAAAAAAAGGCAGTTTTTTGGACCATTTTTGAAAAGCGTGGGGTTCAAGAGATACTGATTCAGGACGAAGTACACAGATGGTACTTGAAAGTTGAACGGTGGTTTCACTGTTCAATATTGTGTTAGGAGAGAGCTGGAGGATAGTAAATACATACATAATTCCTTCATTCCTCATCGGAAAATCTAAACAATTCTACACACGCTAAATGTTCTAATTACCCATCACTTTCTGGCATCTGGCAGTTCGTAATAGTATAAAGGCCCTGGGCGTTCAGTGGTTGTAGTCCCAGTCGCAGTCGTGGTAGACGGTCTGCGTCCACGTGGTGTTTCGCAGGGTGTGTAGACGACTTGGGCATCTTCAAAATTTCCGTTCATATATATACAAGTATCCAGACTACCCAGCTGTATATTTTCTTCGATGGGAAATGCTTTGGAAGTCTCCCATTGTTTTTTAAAAAAGGAGACGATGGGGGGACCGCTGACGTTCAGGTTTGCTGCCGCCGCATTGTCAAAAAAATTCTCCTTTTTTGTTTGTTTAGGATATATCATTCGCGTGAATATAACATCTACGCCATATCGAAGTTGCATTACGGCAATATACTCGTCCTTTGTACTATTGTTATAAACGAGGAGGTTCCGATCAGTTCCGTGGACTGCGGTTACACTGGACGCTATCAAGAATACAACAAAAATTCCGAAATTTATTATTTGTTTCAGTAAATTAATCTACGGACTCCGGCGAATAAACGAAAGACGAGACTGTTGGAGACGAGTATGAGCTTACAAAGCGTTAAAATTAACATGGAAATTGGAAATGGTCACTTTGACAGAAAACGAGACTTAAAAAAAAGTTTTAATGAAAGGTTCTCAACAATTTTCGGCAGAAGGGCAATAGTTTTTCGCAATTTTGCTAAAAAGCGGTAATTTTTTACAATAAATTTTCAAAATGCAAAACTTTGACAGTTTTTGCAAAAAGCAGGACTTTTTGAGAAGTTTTTGCAAAAAGCGATATTTTTGGCAATTTTTGACAAAAAGGCGAAACATTTGCCAATTTTAGTAGGCAAAAAAGGTAAAACTTGCGTTAGCATAACAATTTCGATAAAAAGCGAGAATTTTGTTAAAAAGAAGGCTCTGGATAATTTCAGCAAAAAGAAAGACTCTGTTTGGAAATTATTGACAAAAAAGTGATATTTTCAATTTTGCAATTTTTGGCAAAACAGTTGGGACTACTTTTACAATTTTTTGATAAATAGCGGGACGTTTTGGTAATTTTTGGCAAAATAGCTCAACTTTTGGGTACTCATTTTTTCATTTTTTTGAGAAAAAAATGAAATGTTTTGTGAAAACTCCGTATTAAAAAAAATATATCAAACAAACAAGAAATACAAATTGAACACTTGGAAAAGCTCAATAGACTTATGGAAAAAATGAAATCGACATTAAGAAAATTATTAAGGAACAAAATTCAATCAGTAGTGTTTAGTAGCAAATTTATTAAACGAATTACGATTTACGAAATATTATGGTACCTACTTATATCAAGTGAAAGCCAAAAGTTGAAAGCTAAAAGTTAAATTTTAAGATTTTTTCGGAAGCTAAAACCCAGCCCTTAGAAAGCTTTACGAAATTGAAAAGCTTGAAGCTGTCTAAAGCTTAAGTTTTATAAATAGGCTACATATTTATAGAAGGTAAAGCTAAAGCCAAACGTTTCATTTTTTAGCTTTCCATCCATGGGAAAATGTGATCAAGAACACAAAGCACGGAGTATGTACAGAATCAGAAAACAGCAGGACGAAAAGAAAACATGAAATAACATTTTTTTTTAATGGATTTTCATATTTTCCAAATTTTCTCCGTACTTGGCATTTTTGACTGAATTTTCTATTTTCCCCCTTTTTTCAACGGTTCCATTTTTCACCTCAAAATCTTTCACAATCACGAGAATTTCCCAGAATATCCCAACATTGGCCGCGGTGTCAATGAAGGAAGACTACAATCGCTATCATCGCGTCGTTCAAACAATACAAGTACTTACCATTTAAACAATTTGATACTTTTGCAGTCGAATAATTTCCACTCACGACGAAACAGTTATTCTCATCTCTAAGCTTTTTCGTAATGATGATGGTTCCAGGATCCTGTTCATCGATGTGTTTTAAGATCGAAACCTTGCTAGTGCTCGTAACAGGAAAATAAAAATAATTTTTTTCTGCAAGATGCAAGATTGACGGACTTGGTAACAAAAACGGAAAATACTCAACCCTGACGAAATACGAAATGAAACACGGAGGGTCTTGACTGCATGCATTTAAAACGATTAATGAAGAACTTTCATATTCCGTGGGAACACTCGCGGAACCAGCAATGGCATTCGTATTCACTAAGCATGAAATGATTACATATACATATACTACTGGAATTGACATCATGATAACAACACTAATTACACTACAATTCTGGATATACGTATACTACAGTCAAAGCACTGATTACATCGTCTAACATCACGGCTGTAGCGACACTCTTTGGTGAATAAATTCAAGCTATGCTTGATAACTTCTTGACTTGACATTCCAACACAATCCGTTTGGTCTTGGTTCGTGTTGATTTGATATACGAGTAAGACGTCGAACGTAGAGGCTTAGAGGGTCGATTTTTTCAGGTAAAAACACCTGTCGACTTATTGAAAAGAAAGAATTTGGGGTAGGATAACACAAGTAGACTATGTATCACCCGTCTGCGTTGCGGAGGGGTGTAGAAAACGTTAAAACTAGCAAGAGCAACCGCGACCTGGCATGGCAGCTCTGCTTTTTTACTAATTCTGAACATTTCAATATCTAAGTACACAGAAGTTATGAAACAAATTTTTAAAAAATTTTCAATTGTTTATTATTTCGAAATTTTTAGAATTCAATTTCAAAATTCACATTTTAAAATGCCAATTGAAAAATGTTATGTATAAAATGTTTGCAATATTTCCTCGAAAACGGACCTTTTCCCGGTTTCGAAATCACCATCACATTTTTGAGATCGAATCGCGAAACCGATTCAGGAGTTCCCAAATTTGTGAAAATTGATCACCTTCGTTGTCATCTGTTTTGGCCAAAGAGTCTTGACCAAAATGGGATAGGAAGTTGGTTATGGTCTTAAATTACTCTTATTGAACCACTCTTAATATATCGACCCACAACCACTCCCGTTCAGCGTTATCTTCAACTTTTCAATCGTTCCCAAAGTTGAATTTTTTCAAGCCTCGCGGTTAAACGAATATTGTGGCTTAAGTAAATGATTTTGCAATTCAAAAAAAGTTTGAATGAAAAAAATTTGGAATTTCATGAGGATTTTAAAAATGTGTTTTGAACTAAACACTTTATCCCGAGGTACTCGTAGATGGATCGCAATAGAAAATTTTGGGGGATTTTGATCACATTCAGCGGATGAGTTGCAAATCACTCAGAAAAAATTTCAAGTTCGGAGGTGCTCCTATAAAAAGGGCATTTTAGAAAAAAATATACTTTTCGTCACTCAAACCCCTATCCAGCTTTCCTGAAAGTTGCAGTTGGGGATTCTGCGTCGACCTAGGCAATTTGTCGTCAAAATTAGGACCCCATTCATGGCCCCCAGCACCTCCCCAAAGGGGTAAAAGTTCAAAAAAGTGTTTTGTTCGTGTGACACATGGAATAGTATGTTTTTGGTGACGCTGAACACGAATATGACGTCAGATTTTTGATTGGACCCCATCAATGGCCCCCAAAATTTTTTTGGACTTTTACCTATTGGGAAGGTTTTGGGGGCCATGGGTGAAGTCGATATAGAAAACTATGGCTATATTCGTGTACAGCGATATCGAAAACATACTATTTCTTGTGTCACACGAATGTAACCATTTTTTTGGGGGGTCGCCCACTTTGGGGAAATGCTGGGGGCCGTGGATGGGGTCCAATCAAAAATCTGACGTCGTATTCGCGTTCAGCGTCACCAAAAACATACTATTCCATGTGTCACACGAACAAAACACTTTTTTGAACTTTTACCCCCTTTGGGGAGGTGCTGGGGGCCATGAATGGGGTCCTATTAAAAATCTGACGTAATATTCGTGTTCAGCGTCACCAAAAACATACAATTCGATTTATCACATGCCCCAGATTTTCTTTCGAAAGTTTCGCCCAAAATTGGGGGTGGGGGTGCTCCCCCTCCATTGAGAGATCCCATCTCGAAACTTGAATATTTCAAAAAAGCATCAAAAGGTACGTCTATGGAAATTTTTTCAAAATTTTAAATGGTAGCTTCCACTTACAGCGCCATTTTGAAATTTGAACTTTCAATTTGAAAGTTCAACTTTAAACTTTTGAAAATTTCAAAATGCCTAAAAGGTTCTAAATGCAATTCTCTTTCAAACTGCGAAATCAGTTTTGATCAAAGTACCATAGTTTTGGAGGAATGGACTGCTGAAGTTGAGTTCCTCGAGACAATGTGAAAATAATGGAAGCCCCCCACCCGCCCCCTGAGAGGGCTGGGACCAAACTGATTGCAGGTTTCTTATCTACTGGGTGGGTAGATATTGTAAAAAAAAATTGAGCGAAATCGAAAGACATGACTTTCATAATCGCCTTTTTTTGATTGAGTTGACATGGAATGACCCTATGTAAAAACGAAAGTTATGAACATTTTTGGTTCAAAATTGCACAGTGCTTATATTTTATAGGTCGGCGTGAGTGTAACATAGGTGGAATTGAAAATAAGGGGGAACGAAGGGGGCGTCAACTTGTGGCCAATAAAAAGAAAAAAGGCAGTTTTTTTAGACCATTTTCGAAAAGCGTGGGGTTCAACAGATACTGATTTAGGACAAAGTACACAGATGGTACTTGAAAGTTGAAGTTGTAAACATGATATGTATTAACGGTGGTTTCACTGCTCAATATTGTTTTAGCGGGGAGCTGGAGGCGGTCAAAAAAAGTATAATCATTATTTGGCAGTTTACCTTATGCTGAAAATCAATAATCAAATCCATTTCTGACCTTTTCTTGTGAAAATATAACACATTAATAGATACATAGGCACAATTTCATCAGCATACATACATAAGTCATTCCGGTTAAATACATACTCCCTTCATTCCTCATCGGAAAATCTAAACAATTCTAGATATTACGCTAAATGTTTAAATTACCCATCACTTTCTGGCATATGGCAGTTCGTATAATGGATATGGTCGTTCCGTGATTGTTGTAGTAGTCGCAGTCCTGGTAGACGGTCTGCGTCCACGTGGTGTTTCGCAGGGTATGTAGACGACTTGGGGATCTTCATAACTTCCATCTATATTTATACAGGTATCCAGACTACCCAGCTGGATATCTTCTTCGATGGGAAATGGTTTGGAATCCTCCCTCAGTTTTTTGAAAAACGAGACGATGGGAGGGCCGGTGAGGTTTATGTTTGCTGCCACCGCTTGATCAAAAAAATTCTCCTTTATTGTTTGTGTATAATATATCATTCGCGTGAATATAAAATCTGCGCCATATCGAAGTTGCATTACGGTAATAAACGGATTCTTTGTACTATTGTTATAAACGAGGAGATTTCGATCAGTTCCGTTGACTGCGGTTACACTGGACGCTATCAAAAATACAACAAAAATTCCGAAATTTATTGTTTGTTTCAGTAAATTGATCTACGAACTTCGGCGAATAAACGAAAGACTAGACTGTTAGAGAGGAGTATGAGCTTACAAAGCGTCGTAAAAAGGAGGAGTCCCGATAAGGCCACTTTTTGGGCCCCGCACAGTTATCGACTCGACCACTCTTAAAATGTTGTAATAAATGTCCCAAATACGAATCCGTGGTTAGTTAACCCAAAATGACCAGTTTTTGGGCTTCAGGGGTTCCCAAAATTGTGAATAAAAAAAGAATTTTAGGAA
Organism: Planococcus citri; assembly: GCF_950023065.1. Lineage (NCBI taxonomy): Eukaryota > Metazoa > Arthropoda > Insecta > Hemiptera > Pseudococcidae > Planococcus > Planococcus citri. The sequence goes on from NC_088680.1 coordinate 36,350,554, forward strand.
CCACTGAGTATTATTTTCAAAACCTTTTTCAGCGTAAAATATCTGTTTGAACCCGATAAACGTTATGCGAGGTGATTTTTCTATTTTCGACCCTCGAAGGCAGAAATTGGGGGTTTTGATTTTTGGAAAATTTTGGAACCACAATTTTTAACCTACCCCTTTGAACCCCGCTAAAAAGCTTTTTACAGTTCATTAGTATCTGAAAGACCTCCATCCCACCAAATTTTGAGCTCAATAAAATTTTGCGCTGGTACTCAAAAATCCAATTTTCCAATTTTTCGTAATTTCGATATTTTGGGAATCCCTGAAAAAAAATGAAAACCTGCGATTTGCGCCAAACGTAACATTTTGATGTATATATTCAGTTATCTCGAAGAAAAAGTTGAATAAAGCTCCCTGTATATTCGTAATTTTGAACCCTTTTGTCGGAGCCCCCCCCCCCCTTTAGGCACCCCTAAAAAGGCATTTACACATAATTTTTCAAATAATTTGAAGAGTTTACATTTGAAACACCCAAGCAAGTGTTCGATAATTTTTCATTTCATTTATCCTGTAACTTTCAAAATTGAGCTTTTTTGGGTCAAATTCTGAGATTTTACTTCGTTCGTTGAAATCGTGAAAATGTGATTTTAACGTTTTTTCGAAGAGAAAAATCTTAGAATTTGACCCGAAATAGCCCAATTTTGTAAGTTATAGGAAAACTCATATGAAAAATTATCGAGCACTTGCTGGTGTGTTTCAAATGTAAATTCTTCAATTCATTTGAAAAAATATGCTTCAACACCTTTTTCAGGGATGCCTAAAGTGGGGGGCTCTAAAAAAAGGGTTCTAGATTACGAATATACTGGGAGCTTTATTCAACTTTTTCATCTAGATTATTGAATATATATGTTCACGACAGCACACTTATGAACCCATGTATGGGTTAATCTTGCATAAGAAGTGAACCAGTAGGTTTACCAGCCTGGCTCACTTTGTAAAGGTTAATCTTACATAACAAGTCAGCCACCTGTTTCAAACTAATTTTGTCAAAGTTAGCTGCGCGCACCAAATGTTTCTCAGAGATGTTCGCTAGATGTAGTACTAACATGAGGCGATGAGGCCTATAGAATAGGAAGTACTGGTCGGCATACCCAAAGCCCTGTTGAAATTGGGTATGCACGATGATATTTGACTAATGATTTTTCTGCATTTTATTGCTCTATGGGAATACTGTTGATACCAAAAATTTTGATGTGGTTTAGACTTTTTGACAACCAAGCAATTTTCACAAAATTCAATATAGTTCAAAAAATTTTAAAATTTTTTGTTCTGTTTCTTGATACAGATAAATTATATATTTCAATGACTGTGCAATTAGAATTTCAATTAGTTAATTAGAACAGAAATTGAAAATGATTTTAAAAATTTTGAAATTTTGAAAAATTGGCTCATAAGCCTGCCGCGATGCCTATATATACTTCAAAACGTTACGTTTGGCGTAAATTGCAGGTTTCTAATTTTCCAGGGGTTCCCAAAACATCGAAATTACGAAAAATTGAAAAATTGGATTTTAGAGTACCAGCGCAAAATTTTATTGGGCTCAAAATTTGGTAGGACGGAGGTCGTTCAGATACTAAAAAACTGTAAACAGCTTTTTGGCGGGGCTTAAAGGGGTAGGTCCAAAATGGTGGTTCCAAAATTTTCCAAAAATCAAAACCCCCAATTTCTACCCTCGAGAGTCGATAATAGAAAAATCACCTCGCATAACGTTTATCGGGTTCAAACAGATATTTTACGCTGAAAAAGGTTTTGAAAATAATACTCAGTGGTTCTTAAAATTCTTTTTTTATTCACAATTTTGGGAACCCCTGAAGCCAAAAAAAATGGTCATTTTGGGTTAACTAACCACGGATTCGTATTTGGGACATTTATTACAACATTTTAAGAGTGGTCGAGTCGATAACTGTGCGGGACCCAAAAAGTGGCCTTATCGGGACTCCTCCTTTTTTCAAAATATTAAATTACATTTTTTAAGATTCTTCTCAAATTTAAAAAAGGTAAAACTTGCGTTAGCGTAGCAATTTCGATTAAAAGCGAGAATTTTGTTACAATAGAAGGCTCTGGATAATTTCAGCAAAAAGAAAGACTCTGTTTGGAAATTATTGACAAAAACGTGATATTTTCTATTTTGCAATTTTTGGCAAAACAGTTGGGACTACTTTTGCAATTTTTTGATAAGTAGCGGGACGTTTTGGTAATTTTTGGCAAAATAGCTAAGCTTTTGGGTATTCATTATATGTTTCGTGAAAAACCCGTTCTCACTTACCCCGGTTCAACTTATTAAAAAAAAATATATCAAACAAACAAGAAATACAAATAGAACACTTACAATTAGAAAAGCTCAATAGACTTATGGAAAAAATGAAATCGACATGAAAAAAATTATTAAGGAACAAAATTCAATCAGTATAGTTTAGTACCAAATTTATTAAACGGATTACGAGTTACGAAGTACCTATATTGAGGTACCTACTTATATCAAGAGAAAGCCAAAGTTGAAAGCTAAAAGTTGAATTCTAAGCATTTTCGGTAGCTAAAACCCAGCCCTTTTGAAGCTGTCTAAAGCTACAATTTGATAAATACATATTTGTAGAAGGCAAAAGCTAAAGCCAAACGTTTCATGTTTCAGGTTTCCATCCCTGAGAAAATATGATCAAGAACACAAAGCACGGAGTACAGAATCAGTAAACAGGATGACGATAAACCTAAAACACAGGACGAAAAAAATGAAAATGTAAAGAAAACATGAAATTAAAATGTTTTTTGAATGGATTTTCATATTATCCAAATTTTCCCCGTACTTGACATTTTTGACTGAATTTTCCATTTTTTCCCTTTTTTCAACGATTCTACGTATTTTTCACCTCGAAATCTTTCACAATAAATGAGATTTTCCCAGGATATCCCAACATTGGCGTCGGTGTCAATGAAGGAAGACTACAATCGCTATCATCGCGTCGTTCAAACAATACAAGTACTTACCATTTAAACAATTTGATACTTTTGCAGTCGAATAATTTCCACTCACGACGAAACAGTTATTGTCATCTGCAAGCGTTTTCGTAACCATGATGGTTCCAGGATCCCGTAAATCGAGGTGTTTTAAGAGTCGAACCTTGTCACCGTTCGTAAAAGGAAAATATAAATAACTTTTTTCTGCAAAATGTAAGATTGGCGGTCCCAAAAACAGGCCATCCCCAAGTTTCTCAAAACTGAAGTCATAGGAAATGAAACACTCAGGGTCTTGACTGCATGCATTAAAAACGATTAATGGAAAACTTTTGACATTCGTATTGATTAAGAATGCAATGATTACATATACTACCAGAATTGACATAATGATAACAGCACTATAAATTACACCAAAATTCTGGATATACGTACACTACAGTAAAAGCACTGATTACAACGTCTAACATCACGGCAGTAGTGGCACTCTTTGATGAATACATTCAAGCAAAGGTTGGTGACTTATTGCGTCGACATTCCAACACAACCGGTTTGGTGAAGAGCTTGGTTCGTGTTGATGTACTATACGAGTAAGACTTTTATCTAAAGGGTCTTTTTTTTTAGGTAAAAACACCTGTCGACTTGTTGAGAAAGAATGTGGGCTAGGATAACATAAGTAAACAATGTATCACATGTCTCCGTTGCGGAGGGATGTACATATGTAGGTACTCCTGCTCCGATTATAGTTACGCAGTTTAGCACTAGTGTCGACTGTATGTAAGGCTATTTAGCCAAGATTAGGTATAGCTGTAAAAGCACAGGATAAATAACATAATTTTTCATTTTTTTTTTTTGGAAGTGAAAAATTTTGGGAAAGTTTCTGTTCGGTTATAAATGGAAGAGAATGAAATTTTCTATCGATTGGCTCAATTTCAATTCAATTTCGTACAAAAATGGCGCTTTTTTACGTAGATTTTCATTTAGGCATGTCAACTCGCGTAATTTTAATTCAATGTTGAATTTTCCAAGTCGCTCTATCTTATCTATAAAAATCGCAGAACAGTGGAAGTCGAAAGATACGAGTATAAAATTTTTGCAATATTCCCTCGAAAGAGGGCCTTTTCCCGGTTTCGAAATCACCATCACATTTTTGAGATCGAATCGCAAAACCGATTCAGGGGTTCCCAAATTTGTGAAAATTGACCACCTTCGTTGTCATCTGTTTTGGCCAAGAAGTCTTGACCAAAAGGGGATAGGAAGGTGGTCGTGGTCTCAAATTACTCCTATTGAACCACTTTTAATAAGTACATACATCGACCCCCAACCACTCCCGTCTAGCGTCATCTTCAACTTTTCAATCGTTCCCAAAGTTGAATTTTTCAATTCAATTTTTTTCAAGCCTCGTAGTCAAACGAATAAATTGTGGCTAAAATAATTTAGCAATTCAAAGAAAGTTTGAATGAAAAAAATTTGGAATTTCATGAGGATTTTGAAAATGTATCAGTCATCTTTCGAAAAATTCCCCTTCTTAGAGGACCCATATCTCCCTTGCAACAGCTCCTTCGAAGCTGCAATTTGTTTCTCGATGACTTACAACTCGAAATGAAAGTGTCCACTGAATTTGATCACACTCCTCCGTAGCATTTTTTTTCGCGATCCACTAGTGTGCAATTCGACAAAAATGAAAAGAAAGAATAGGTATCAAAAGATCGAACTTTTTGTGATTTTTCAATTGAAGTGATACCTGCTATGAAATTTTGTATGCACTCATTTAGAGAAGTAGGTACATACCTAAAGCTTTTACTCTGAAAACTTTTGCTTTTCTTTTGATTCCTGATTTTATAATTTCCTTACAATTCTCCTCTTAGAATCAATTCAACCAATCTTGAGGCATGAGTCCACAAAGTTGGGCAATCAACTTATGTATTTGCAATTTTTTTTCTGTAGGTAGTCGTTTCAGAGAAAACATCCACATCTTCAGTTATCGAATATGGAACATACCTATACTTATCAGATGCTATAAAACTAAAACAATATAAAAGTAATAGTAATTGTGAATTTGAATTCGACAAGAGAAGCGACCCCCACTCGCACCCTCTGGAGATCAGAGGATTAGGACGAAAATTCTTGCCAATCTCCGCAGTGAACTCATGAAAAACTCTCGAGGGAAATTGGTAGACCTGACTTTATTTTCGTGTTTGACCTATCATTCTCCTCCAAACTCAAAAAAATTTGAATAAGAGCTGACAAAAATGGGAATCTTTGAAAGAATTTTTGGTATCACTGAAGCGGAGAGATGAGGGGTTATCCGAGCATACTTTACCTCAACAATCTGAATTTCACAAGTTTAGGCCATGTGTCGCAATTTATCACTGATTCGTGAAATAAGCTGAGTAGCGCGTGGATACCTATTTACCTTTACATATGTTCCACTACGACCGACTGTTAAACATTTTCCATTTTGTATTTTTCAGTAAAACGTTTAAGCGCAGATAAATCATAAGCATGAACAAATTGGAAAGAAATCAAGCAATTTTTAGGTTTAAAAAAAAATAAATTTAATCACAAAACTGATCATTGTTTAAATATTAATCTACAAAGCTAATTAAGTATAAAGTATATTGTATGTATGTACGAGTAGGGTAAATGTACCGGTTCAAACTGAATTGGTTTTACGTACCTAGTTGAAAAACCAGTGAAATTTTCGTAGGTAGGTATTATATTGAAGAAAGTGGGTTTTGAAAAATCGAAATGCGAAGTAGGTACCTACTTTAAATTGGATACTTTTTGACGCATGTGGGTGTTGATGGTGATTCAATTCGAGCAACATTGATTGGTAGAAAATGTCATATCTACTAAATTTTGCAATTTCCAAGTAAAAACGTCGAAACTCTCCGAAATACTTCGTTTAAACCCTTGTCAATTTATATCAGCACTCATACACGTCAAAAACTAATTTAAAGTTCAAGTGGTCAACATTTGGCATTTTTAAAAGCGTCTGTAAAAATTCTTAGATTTTACAGGTCGGCGTGAGTGTAACATAGGTGGAATTAAGAATAAGGGGAAGGGGGGAGGGTCAACTTGTGACAAGTAAAAAAAAGGCGTTTTTTTGGGGCCATTTTTGAAAAGCGTGGCGTTCAACAGGTACTGATTCAGGACAAAGTACACAGATAGAACTTGAAAGTTGAAGGTCTAAACATGATATGCATTAACGGTGGTTTCACTGTTCAATATTGTTTTAGGGGGGAGCTGGAGGCGATCAAAAAAAGTATAGGTATCATTATTTGGCAGTTTTCAGTTTACCTTATGCTGAAAATCACTAATCAAATCCCTTTCTGACCTTTTCTTGTAGAAGCATAACACATTATTAATAGATACATAGGCACAATTTCATCAGCATACATACATAAGTCATTCCGGTTAAATACATAATTCCTTCATTCCTCATCGGCAAATCTAAACAATTTTACATTACGCTACTTAAATGTTTAAATTACCCATCACTTTCTGGCATCTGGCGGTATGTAATAGTATAGAGGCTCTGGGGGTTCCGTGGTTGCAGTCCCAGTCGCAGTCGTGGTAGACGGTCTGCGTCCACGTGGTGTTTCGCAGGGTGTGTAGACGACTCGGGAATCTTCAAAATTTCCGCTTATATATATACAGGTATCCAGACTACCCAGCTGGATATCTTCTTCGATGGGAAATGGTTTGGAATCCTCATCCTGTTTTTTGAAAAAGGAGACGATGGGAGGACCGGTGAGGTTCATGTTTGCTGCCACCGCTTTGTCAAAAAAATGCTGCTTTTTTGTTTGTAAACCATATATATTTCGCGTGGATATAACATCTGCGCCATATCGAAATTGCATTACGACAATATACGCTTTCATTGAACTATTGTTGTAAACGAGGAGATTTCGATCAGTTCCGTTGACTGCGGTTACACTGGACGCTATCAAAAATACAACAAAAATTCCGAAATTTATTATTTCTTTCAGTAAATTAATCTACGGACTCCGGCGAATAAACGAAAGACAGAAGTTAGGTATAAAAATCGTACGAAAGCCGCGCGAATAAACGAAACACGAGACTGTTGGAGACAAGTATGAGCTTACAACGCGTTAAAATTAACATGGAAATTGGAAATGGTCACAAGTAGCGTATTTTTTAATGGTTTGTACCGAAACAAAAATGATTAAAAATGGAACACTTTTCATAAAAATGGAATTTGCACATATGAGGTGAAATTTCAGTTTTTTGGTAAAAACTAAGAACTACACATTCTAGAAAAAAACTAACGACATTGTAATTATGACGATGATCAACTTCGATGAAACGGTATAACTCAAAATGTTTTCCAAACATTGAAATACATATTTTCAGAATTTATTAATTCAAAGTATCTTATGCTTTGTCATGAAAATCTCCAACAATAACAAACCATCCTCAATAGGTTTTTTCGTCAAATAAAAAATTTTAATCAAAATTTTCAATTTAAGCTCGATACAAACTTTTTTCCATCATCGGTAATACTCACTCGAAAATCAACTTGAGGGAGAACAGAATTCGGAAAAGCGGTTTGCAGAATAGTCAACCCCGGTTCAACTTATTAAAAAAAATTTATCAAACAAACAAGAAATGAAAATTGACTCCTCGGAAAAGCTCAATAGACTTATAGAAAAAATGAAATCGACATAAAAAAAATATTTAGGAACAAAAGTCGATCAATTACGATTTACGAAGTATTATGGTACCTACTTATATCAAGTGAAAGCCAAAAGCCGAAAGCTAAAAGCTGAATTCTAAGAATTTTCGGAAGCTAAAACCCAGCCCTTAGAAAGCTCTACGAATTTGAAAAGCTTGAAGCTGTCTAATAATACAGGAGAATTAGCATTTAAAAAAACATTTCTACCTAGCAACGATTTTTTTGGGGCAAATTGTCGAGGGTGGCCCCCTGAATAATTCCTAAGAGTTACCACCCAGTACCCCTCTTGTTAATTTTTAAATGGGGGGCTGAACCTCCCCGAAATGGGTTTTTCGCAGTTTTCTCCTCAGGGGTTGATTTTACGTCAAAAGCAGTTCAGTACTTTTTTATTCTACGCCAAATTTCCGATCTAGTGACATATCAACTGTCCTTCTACCCCGAAGGGGGGGTGAGGCTAGAACCATTCAAATGAGAGGGGTTTTCTAAAAAACACAAAAAAGCTATCGTCGCATAGGAGGGGTGAAATAGCTTCCGAAAGCGTTCGGGTTGATACTAGCATGGAAGGTGGGTACCATCGAGAAACACCAATGTCATCAAAATAACTTCATTTCAAAAATAGTGAAAATTGAGGGGGGCCGAGGGGCTCTGGAGAGGGCTAGGTGAAGGTAGCAGAAAATCTGAGATCATATTCGTGCTCAGCGGTATCGAATCATATGAAAACGATACCCTACTCATTAATAGTTATTTTTTCCAATATTCTCATTTCACCCCTCACCCCCCTAAAATACATTATTCCAAGTGAAGAGTCCAGGGAAAGAACCAGGTAAGTCACTTTTTCAAACTTCTGAGTTACGGCGTTTTGAAGTATCAGAAGGCTCCAATTTCGTAGCGAATTTGAATTTCATCAAGGTAATGACTTTAAATACATCACACAACATCCCACAAACACAACTTGAGGCATTGTAGGAAAAAAATGAAGAGATGAGCCAGTCACGACTTGAAAAGTCACTGTTTTCGAGAAAAAATCAAGCAAAAAATCGAAAAATCAGTGTTTTGCAACAACTTGAATTCGATGAAAATCGATTATTATGATGACATAATGAAAAATTTTTGTATTCTAAATAGTTGACGATGTTGAAATTTTCTTCCTGTCGCCTCACATTTCGTCTCGGCTCATTTTTCTCTTCTCCTCTTTTTTTTAAAGGCCATTTTAACCACGAAAAATCGATTTTTTTCAAAATGTAAATGGACTACATTTTTCTACTCCTCAGTGTGAATTTAATTCAACCCTAAACTCATTTTTGAAAAAAAGTGACTTACCTGGTTCTTTCCCTGGACTCTTCAAGTATTCACCACGGCGCACCAAAGCAAAAATTTCTAATAAAGTATAAGATGTTTGGGGGCCAAAAATACATCCAAAAAACGTGTTTCTAAAATCGTACCTCGCAATCTTCATTGTTAATAGGCATAAAAAAATGAAAAAAAAAACGCTATTTTGAGGGGTAAATATGAGGGGAGGGGGTTCAAAATTTTAGTGGGGATACCTACCAAGGATATACATAACTTCCAGAAAACTTTTCAAAATCGCTTGAAATGGGGCTGAGAAAAGTGTTATTGAAATTTCAAAAAAGGGGGGTTCCCCAAAAAGGGGAGGTGGCGTGGATCTGAAATTTTTCACGCGGTAGTTTCTCGATGGTACCCACCTTCCATGCTAGTATCAACCCGAACGCTCTCGGAAGCCATTTCACCCCTCCTATACGACGATAGCTTTTTTGTGTTTTTTAGAAAACCCCTCTCATTTGAATGGTTCTAGCCCCACCCCCCTTCGGGGTAGAAGGACAGTTGATATATCACTAGATCGGAAATTTGGGGTAGAATAAAAAAGTACTGAACTGTTTTTGACGTAAAATCAACCCCTGAGGAGAAAACTGCGAAAACCCCATTTCGGGGAGGTTCAGCCCCCCATAAAAAAATTAGCAAGAGGGGTACGGGGTGGTAACTCTTAGGAATTATTCAGGGGGTCACCCTCGACAATTTCCCGCAAAAAAATCTTTGCTAGGTAAAAATGTTTTTTTATTGCGATTTTTCACCTAATTCTCCTGTATTATAAAGCTCAGGTTTTATAATTAATACATAGGTATGTATTTATATTAGAAGGTAAAAGCTAAAGCCAAACGTTTCATCTTTTAGCTTTCCATCCCTGGGAAAATATGATCAAGAACACAAAGCACGGAGTACAGAATCAGTAAACAGGAGGACGAAAAACTTAAACAAAGGATGAACAAAATTAAAATTTAAGGAAGACATGAAATTAAAATTTTTTTTGAATGGATTTTCATATTTTCCTCATTTTCCCCGTACTTGGCATTTTTGACTGAATTTTCCATTTTTTCCCTTTTTCCAACGGTTTTATTTTTCACCACGAAATCTTTCACAATATGAGAATTTCCTAGGATATCCCAACATTGGCCGCGGTGCCGCGGTGTCAATGAAGGAGGACTACAATCGCTATCATCGCGTTGTTCAAACAATATAAATACATATGTACCTAGTACCTACTTACCATTTAAACAATTTGATACTTTTGCAGTCGAATAATTTCCACTCACGACGAAACAGTTATTCTCATCTTCTCCAAGCTTTTTCGTAAACATGATGGTTCCAGGATCCCGTTTATCGATGTGCTTCAAGAGTCGAATCTTGGTATTGTTTGTAAAAAAAGGAAAAGATTCATAACTTTTTTCTGAAAAATGCATGAGTGACGATGTATGCCAGCACAGGTCTTCCCTAAAAGTGATGGCATAGGAAATGAAACACTCAGGATCTTGACTGCATGCATTAAAAACGATTACTCGATTAATTTCATGTTCCGTGAAAAAACCCGCGGAACTAGCAATGACATTCGTATTGACTAAGAATGCAATGATTACATATACTACTACAATTGACATCATGATAACCGCACTAATTACACCAGAATTCTGGATATACGTACACTACTACAGTCAATGCACTGATTACAACCATATTACAACGTCTAACATCACGGCAGTAGCGGCACTCTTTGGCGAATATATTCAAGCAAAGGTTGGTGACTTCTTCACTCGACATTCCAACATAACCAGTTTGGTGAGAGCTTGGCTCGTGTTGATTTATGTACTATACACACGAGTAAGACGTTATGTAGAGGGTCCTTTTTTTAGGTTTAGGTAAAAACACCTGGCGACTTGTTGAAAAGAAAGAATGTGGGCTAGGATAACACAAATCTCCCGCCTCCGTTGAAGTTGTGCGCAGCATCGGATTTACTTAATAGTAAGGGCACCAAATCGCTCTATCGATATCGTATCAAAATCGTAGAACAGTGGAACTCGAAAGATACGAGCATAAAATGTTTGCAATATTCCCTCGAAAGAGGACCTTTTCCCGGTTTCGAAATCACCATCACATTTTTTAGATCGAATCGCGAAACCGATTCAGGAGCTCCTAAATTTGTGAAAATTGACCACCTTCGTTGGTATCTGTTTTGGCCAAGGAGTCGTGACCAAAAGGGGATAGGAAGGTGGTCTTGGTCTCATATTACTCTTATTGAATCACTCTTAATACATAATACATATATCGATCCCCAACCACTCCCGTCCAACGTTATCTTCAACTTTTCAATCGTTCCCAAAGTTGAATTTTTCAATTTAATTTTTTTCAAGCCTCGCAGTCGAACAAATATTGTGGCTTGAATAATTTTGCTATTCAAAAAAGTTTGAATGAAAAAAATTTGGAATTTCGTGAGGATTTTAAAAATGTATCAGTCTTTTTTCGAAAGTTCCCCTTCTTTGAGGACCCATATCTCCCCTGCAAGAGCTCCTTCGGAGCTGCATTTTTTTCTCGGTGGCTTTCAACTCAAAATGAAAGTCTCCACTGAACTTGGTCACACTCCTCTATTACATTTTTTTTTTGCGATCCGCTAGTGTCAAGTGTGCCATCCGACAAAAATGAAAAGAAAGGAAGGTATAAGAATTCGTACTTTTCGATGAATGTGGTTTTTCAATTGAAAGTAAGTAATTTTTTTTTAAATAAAATAAATTATGATAGGAGTAAAAATGTCATTTCTTACTACGAAAACACAACACTAAAAACTAGTTTGTTACTAAAAAAAAAGCTGTTTTCACAGTGATTTTTCAGTTGAAGTGATATCTGCTATCAAATTTTGTATGCAATCTCATTTTGAGAAAAAGGCACATTATGCCAATGATTTTACTCTGAAATTTCAAATTATTGATTTTTTTTAAATTTCTGATTTTATACTTTCCTTACTATTCTCCTCTTAGAATCAATTCAACCAATCTTGAGACACGAGTCCCCAAAGTTCGGCAATTACTCATTTGCAATTTTGTTTGTAGGAAGTCGTTTCAGAAAAAAACATCCATACAGGGCCGGCACTTTTTCAATTTCTCGCCAAGTGCAAACTCTAAATTATTGTAATTTGATGAAAAGTGTAAATAATTGGGGGGGGGGGGAAACAAAAACCACAAAAATCTTGAATTAGCGGGGGGGGGTAAAAAAAGGTGGTGAGATTGCAGCAATCAGCACTGCATTGTCTATACAAACGCAGAGCTGGAAAGAAAACTGAAAATGTTTCAATTAAATTGATTTTTCAAATTGAAGTACGGATTTTTTTTAGCTAAAAAAAACTATTGATCCCTTAATTTTTAGTGAGTTTTTGAAACATCTTAAAATGATTAGGTCTTTGAAGGTTAGAAATATTCAAATACATATTCTGAATCAATAATCAACTGCTTTAAAAAAAAATCAGTTTTTCCCCCTTTGGAATTATTCAATACAAAATATAATTTCAAATTTTCTATCTTCCAAAATGGATAGGTTTTTGAGATGGACCTAATTTTTGCTCAGCTTTTTCAAGTATGAATGAGGCACGTTTCAAAAATATAAAAAATTGCTCAATTAAATAAGATTTCATTCGATAGGTTTTTCCAAGTTTGAGAAAATTTAATCGGCAGGGACATGTAGGGTCAATTTTCAACAAGAATTGAATGATGTTTAAAAGAATACAATGACGAAAACTGGAAATCCGAAAAAAATAGTTTCATCTACCTCTCATCCATCACTTTAAAAGCGCCAAAATGTTTAACATTTATTATTTTTGAGAAAAAAAAATTGTTGAAAACAATACAACAATACAGGGATACCTATTTACGTAACCAAAAAAATATAATTCAATTCATCATATTCAGTCTTGGCCTTTTTTTTTTGAGAAGGGGTTTGTATAAAAACATAAGTATTTTTTTTAACACCAAAGATCTGATTTTCTGAGTAATCTCCCTCTCAGTAAACTTCGTCGCCAATTTTTTGTCAAAATTCAGGATATTTTTTTTACTTTTTCCTTACATGACAGAGTGGTCGCTGCACAATCTATGTACTTGTATGCAACAGAAATAAAAATTCCATTTTTTTTTTTTTTAGGTAGGTATGTAATTTTTAAATTCGAGATTTTGATTTGTTTTAAAATTTGTATACAAAAAATAGGTTTATTTTTTGAAATTTTCGCCAGGTGCGTTGCACCTGGTGAAAATCCTTCCGCCGGCCCTCCATCCATATCTTCAGAATATGGAACATACTCATCAGATGCCATAAAACTAAAACAACTTAAAAGTAATATTAATTGTAGGGAAATTGGGAGGCCAGACTTTATTTTCGTGCTTGACCCATCATTCTCACCGAAGCGGAGAGATGAGGGATTATCCAAGCATACTTTACCTCAACAATCTGAATTTCACAAGTTTAGGCCATGTGTCGCAATTTATCACTTATTCGTGAAATACATGGATATCTACTATTATTTACCTTTACAAAATGTTCCACTACTACCGACTGTTAATCACATTTTCAATTTTGAATTTTTCAGTAAAACGTTAAAGCGCAGATAAATCATAAGCATGAACAAATTGGAAAGAAATCAATCAATTTCTAGGTTAAAAAAATATATTTTAATCACAAAAATGACCAATGTTTAAATATTAGATTACAAAGCTATAATTAAGTAAAAAGGAAAGTATAAATCATATTTTACGAGTAGGGTAAATGTACCAGTTCGAACTGAATTGGTTTTACTACCTAGTTGAAAAATTTAAAAAAATTGCAGTAAAAACAATTTTTAATCCAATTTTTTACTTACAAGGTACTAATAATTATCAAATAGATATTTTAATAAAAATTCAAAACAATTTCATATTGAAGTAGCACGATGTGACTGGATTTGCGCTACTCCCCCTCCCCCTATATGTTCAATTTTATCAAAAAATTAATGCATTTTTCGGAGTTTAAAAAAAATAAATAAAAAATAACAGTACTTACCTAACAACTATTAGGGTGGAGGGGGGGGGGGGTGGAAGCCAACAAAAATTATAAAAAATTCTCAAGTGTGAATAAAACCTACTTTGAGGACTCCTAGTGCCTCTCGTCTTGTTTTTCAAGTAATTTTCCAATTTAAAAAAAAAATGATCGTTCGAGAAAATTTTGGATTTGAACCGGCTCAAAAAGAATTCAAAGATATGTACCTAATGATGCCTTTGTAAGTGCTGAATTTCATTTTCACCTTTTTTTCAGCTTTAGGAAGTTTTTATTGGTAAATACACTGGAGGCTTCAGATCGGTTCAAAACCAACACCAATCATTTTTGGAAATTTTAATTTTGTGAATAAATTCGTCGCTTTTATTATTATGTCGTCGTTCATTTCCTAAAGTCGTCGATGCATTTCATTCAATTTTGTGGTGTTCACTTGATTTTTTTGGCGTGCACTTGAATTTTTGTTGTCGTGCAATGGTTCAAAACTGTTTTCGTCGTTAAAAAAGTGGTTTTGAGACGTTAGCCTCTTTCGTGCAAAATACTTTTTTTTTGTCGTTCAAATCATTTAATCCGACGTGTCGATAAATGGCATCCTTTTTAAAAGCGTCTGTAAAAACAAAGCTTATGAACATTTTTCGTTCAAAATTGCACAGTGCTTATATTTTATAGGTCGGCGTGAGTGTAACATAGGTGGAATTGAAAGTAAGGGGAAGGGGGGGGGGTCAACTTGTGACCAGTAAAAAAAGACAGCTTTTTTGGACCACTTTTGAAAAGCGTGGGGTTGAACAGATACTGATTCAGGACAAAGTACACAAATGGTACTTGAAAGTTGAAGCTCTGAACATGATACATATGTAGGTATTAACGGTGGTTTCACTGTTCAATATTGTTTTAGGGGGGAGCTGGAGGCGGTGAAAAAAAGTATATCATAATTAATTTGGCAGTTTACCTTATGCTGAAAATCATTAATCAAATCCCTTGCATACATATACCTAAGTCATTGCGGTTAAATACATACAATTCCTGCATTCCTCATCCGAAAATCTTAAATGTTCAAATTACCCATCACTTTCTGGCATCTGGCATGGCATTTCGTATGTATACTGGCCTTGGGCCTTCCGTGGTAGTATTCGTGGTTGTAGTCGTAGTCGCAGTCGTAGTAGACGGTCTGCGTCCACGTGGTGTTTCGCAGGGTAAGTAGACGAGTTTGGGATCTTCAAAACTTCCGCTCATATGTATACAGGTATCCAGACTACCCAGCTGGATATCTTCTTCGATGGGAAATGATTTGGAATCCTTTTCTAGTTTTTTGAATAACGAGACGATGGGGGGACCGCTGATATTCATGTTTGCTGCCACCGATTTGTCAAAAAAGTTCTGCGTTTTTGTATCTAAAGGAAATATTAATTGCGTGGATATAACATCTGCGCCATATCGAAATTGCATTTCGACAATATACATCTCATTTCTACTATTGTTTTCAATGACGAGATTTCGATCAGTTCCGTTGACTGCGGGTACACTGGACGCTATCAAAAATACAACAAAAATTCCGAAATTTATTATTTGTTTCACCGTCCGGCGAATAAACGAAAGACAGAAGTTAGGTATAAAAATCGTATGAAAGCCGCGCGAATGAACGAAAGACGAGACTGTTGGAGACAAGTATGAGCTTACAAAGCGTTAAAATTAGGACGGAAATTGGACATGGTCACAAGAAGTGTATTTTTTATTGGTTTGTACCAAAATAAAAATGATTAAAAATGGAACACTTTTCAGAAAAATGGAATTTGCACATATAAGGCAGAATTTCAGTTTGTATTCATTCCTCATTTTAATTTCAAGTTCATGAAAATAATGCATCAAGTTTTTAAAAAAAGAAAATCGATCTCCAGTAAAATTTCACTTTTTCGAGATATTCCGGGTTTGGAATAGCGGAAGAAGAAACAATTTACGATAGTTTGAATGAATATGAAATCTGTTTCGATTTTGTAACCATCGCATCGACTCGGAAGGTATAGTTATTCTACAGATGGATGTCATCACTTTTCAATTTATTCAGGATGTCTACGGAGATTGTAAGAAATTACTATGTACTATTAATTTTTTAGAGCATTACCGTTAAATAACATTGAAGGATCGAATAACCTTTCTACCGGTCTCGTATTCAGTTTCTAAAATGTGCCAAACGACTTTACAGAGTTGGCCTATATTATAACTGTTCTTGTTCACCTTTGTGACTATCATTTTTCAGACTCTCAATTTTCAATCAAGGCCAACTTCAAACTCTTTTAAGACTTTTCAAAAATTTCGAAATTTTTCGAATTTTTGCTTTTTTTTAAAAAAAATTCTCCTCACTAGGTACGACAATGTACATACGAAATTGGTCCACATAAATTTTTTTGTACACCTGGGTGTTTATTGTCTACTATTATTAGGACTTTTCCTTTTTTCTCCTAAGTCAACTTTAAATTTGTATTAAAATGTAAAGAAGACATGAAATTAAAATGTTTTTTGAATGGATTTTCACATTTTCCAAATTTTCCCCGTACTTGGCATTTTTGACTGGATTTTCCATTTTTTTCCTTTTTCCAACGATTCTATGTATTTTTCACCTCGAAATCTTTCACAATAAATGAGATTTTCCCAGGATATCCCAACATTGGCCGCGGTGTAAATGAAGGAGGACTACAATCGCATATCATCGCGTCGTTCAAACAATATAAATACTTACCATTTAAACAATTTGATATTTTTGGAGTCGAACAATTTCCACTCACGACGAAACAGTTATTCTCATCTCGAAGCAGCTTTTTCGTAATCATGACGGTTCCAGGATCCCGTACATCGATGTGTTTCAAGAGTCGAATCTTGCTATTGTTTGTAAAAAAAGGAAAAGGTGAATAACTTTTTTCTGAATGATGCAAGAGTGACGATGTACACCACTGATCATCCCCAAAACTGATGGCATAGGAAATGAAACACTCAAGGTCTTGACTGATTGCATTAAAAACGATTATCGGAGAACTTTCATTTTCCATGGAGATATTCGCGAAACCAGCAATGGCATTCTTACTGGCTAAGAATGCAATGATTACATAATATACTACTAGTAGAACTGACATCATGATAACCGCACTAATTACACCAAAATTCTAGATATACGTACACTACGGTCAAAGCACTGATTACATCGTCTAACATTACGGCAGTAGCGGCACTCTTTGGTGAATAAATTCAAGCTATAGTTGGTGGCTTCTAGACTTGACATTCCAATACAACCGGTTTGATGAGGAGCTTGGTTCGTGTTGATTTACTATCCATATGAGTAAGACATTGAGCGTATAGGGTCGTTTTTTTTCAGGTTTAGGTAAATACACCTGGCGAATTGAAAAGAAAAAACTATGTGTCTCCCGTCCCCGTTGCGGAGGGATGTAGGTAGGTACTCCTACTCCTGCTCTGATTAGAGTTACACAGTTTAGCACTAGTATCGACTCGCGTTTACGAACACGCGAGTGAAGTTACGCATGGCATCGGATTTATGTACTTAATATTTGTAGTAAGGGTACCAAGTCGCTCTATCGTATCAAAATCGCAGAACAGTGGAACTCGAAAGAGGACCTTTTCCCGGTTTCGGAATCACCATCACATTTTTTAAATCGAATCGCGAAACCGATTCAGGAGTTCCTTTGAGACAATTGACCACCTTCGTTGTCATCTGTTTTGGCCAAGGATTCTTGACCAAAAGGGGATAGGAAGGTGGTTGTGGTCTCAAATTACTCTTATTGAACCACTTCTAATACAATATCGACCCTCAACCACTCCCGTCCAACGTTATCTTCAACTTTTCAATCGTTCCCAAAGTTGAATTTTTCAATTTAATTTTTTTCAAGTCTCGCAGTCAAACGAAAAATAATTTTGCAATTCAAAAAAAGTTTGAAAGAAAAAAATTTCTTTCGAAAATTCCCCTTCTTTGAAGACCCATATCTCCCCTGCAAGAGCTCCTATGAAGCTGCAATTTTTTCTCGGTGACTTTCAACTCAAAATGAAAGTCTCCACTGAATTTGGTCACACTACTCCGATAATTTTTTTTTCGCGATCAACTAGTGTCAAGTGTGCAATTTGACAAAAATGAAAAGAAAGAATAGGTAATAAAAAATTGTACTTTTTGCTGAATGTGGTTTTTTAATTGAAAGTAAGTAAATTCATTTTTTTTAAAATAAAATAAATTACGATAGAAGTAAAAATGCCATTTCTTGCTAAGAAAACTCAACACTAAAAACTGGTTTGTTTCTAAAAAAAAAAAAAAAAAAAAAAAAATTGAAAATGTGTTTTCATGGTGATTTTTAAATTTTGAAGTGATATCCGCTATCAAATTTTGTATGCATTCATTCTGAGAAGTAGGTACATACCTATCTAAAGCTTTTACTCTGAAATTTCAAACTGTTGCTTCTCTTTTAATTCCTGATTTTATATTTTCCTTTCAATTCTCCTCTTAGAATCAATTCAACAAATCTTTTGATGAACTAATTTGCAATTTTGTTTGTACACAGGTAGTCGTTTTAGAGAAAACATCCATATCTTCAGTTTTCGAATATGGAACTCACCTATCAGATGCTATAAAACTAAAACAACTGAAAAGTAATAGTAATTGTAAATTTGAATTCGACGAAAGAAGCGATCCCTACTCGCACTTTCTGGAGATCAGATGATTAGGACGAAAATTCTCGTCAATAATTATCAAAGTGAACTCGTGAAAAAATCTTGAACTAAATTGGAAGGCCCGACTTTATTTTCATGCGTGAATGAATGACGGTGTTAATAGAATTGCATACCTAGTTTGCCGTAAATATGTACGGTGAATTATTCATGTCAAACCGAGTGTGAAATTCTTTTAAATATCAATAGATGTGTTCTTTTTCACGGATTTTGCAAAATCTGATTCTGGATTCTGTGAAATCTGTGTTCTTTTTTCAAATCCAGAATCGGATTTTACAAAACTGTTTGTTCTTTTTACCAGATTATGAACGGATTAATTATGGATTTTTCGAAAAGTAAAATCCACTAGATGGGCAGCTTTTGGGAATGGATTTTGGATTTTCAAGTTGGTTGATGATGACTTGTAATCAAATTTGGAGTAGATATCAGCTCATAGATGATTTTAGAGTTGAAAAATTACGTTTATCTGCATTAAACTGATCTAAAAGGAGTAGATCAGTTGTTCTCAAAGAATTATTCCTTGAAAACAGCTGATTTACTACCCTCTTTTTTTTTTTACATCTGTGAGACTATCATTTTGGCGCTTATTTTAGTGAGGTGTTGTTTCAGTTCTGTTCATCTTCTGTCAATTGAAAATATATCGTGCGTAATTTGTAGTATAATTAATTATCGTTTTTCTATTTGAACGTTGAAAAAATGGAGCAAGTCGTGGTCACTGTTGGTGTCAACAGTGAAGAAAGTTCCTCTATAAGTTATTTGTACGTAATATTGAATAATACAGTCACTTCGTTATCCATGACTTGAATCAAATGTTTTAAATTTACATAGGCGAGAAAACCCAAATTTGTTTGGAATGATGATACTGTTGCTCTTTTCCTCACACTGTTGATCTCTAAAGAGGAGAAATTTGGAAAAACTAAATCTAATAACAAAATTTTGGAAATGATTGCACCGAAAATGGCAGATTTGAACTATGACGTTACTCCCAGTCAGCTAAAAAATAAGCAAGGGGCATTGAGGAGCGAATATGTGAAAATAAATTCGCATAACGAAGGATCAGGAAACTGCAGATCTGTCAGTACTGTCAGTAAGAAACGCCGTAATTTCATTCATCTATCCATCAACTCTTTGCTCATCACTGCTATTGTTTAGATCTGCGGAAGAGGATGCTGATAATCCGGAGGCGATAGTTTCAATTGAATACGTAGAAACAGTATTTAAGAACACTCGAGGAAAACACAAAATACCAAAACGCGCAGGTGGAACAGAAGTGGCCTTAAAAGAATTAAATTCTGAACTAGTCAGTTGTAGCAAAGAAGATGTACAACAACGAGCTGAAGTGCTCACCGTGATTATAAAAGCTGAGGATAATGCGGAAAAATACAGAAAAGAATTGCTAAAGCAAAAAAAAAAGTCTAATTCTATAAAACTCAGGAAGCTGGCATTATTGAGAGAGTTCATCCAAAAGTGATTTGATTTTTAGCTCTATTTTCAGTAAATTGTACCAATTTATTTTCAAATGTGATCAATTTTATTCTAGTGAATGACTGAATGAGTCTTAGTTTTAGTAGTGTGATTAGTTTTACCTATTGAGTAATGATTGAATTTTCTCAATTTCCAAGAAGTGATATTTGTTTTCATTAATTGAATTTTTTACCTATTGATTGATTGAATGTTCTCATGGTCTCAATTTCTAAGAAGTGATATTATTTTGTTTTCATTAATTAAGTTTTAACTTATTTAGGATAGCCTTTAAGCTTTAATTCATTTTCGTCTGTTTTCTGTTGTGTGATTCTGTGTATCTTTAATTACTTGATACTCACAAATGAAAATTGTTTGAGAAGAAATTAATAATTTATTGATAATTTTTTACCTATTGATTGAATTTTCTCAATTTCTAAGAAGTGATATTTCGTTTTTATTAACTAAATTTTAACTTACTGAGGATAGGCTTTTAGCTTTAATTTATTTTCGTCTGTTTAACTCCGCCTCTTGCTCCCACACAAATTACCGGAGAACACCATTATACAAAACAAACCATCAGCTATTCACTGATTGCAAGATAGTTTTTGCATTTGCTTTCATCATACTTATTGGTTGGTTGCATTGGTTGCTAAATTCACTTTTAGATATCAACTTGAAGCATAATAATTTCTCATTTCTTAATCACTCTCATAATTTATTAAGTAGAATGTACCTAGACCTACTATGTACTTTTATTAAAATGAAATCGAAAAAATTTCTCGTAAATTAGAACATTCAACTGAACAACTTTCGATAGAATAATCGATGTAATTTCACCTCAGACATGTAACATCAATATTGATGAAAAAACAACTGCCAATCCCGGTAACTTTTTCGAATTTGGCGCCAAAATATTATTGCTTAGCATTACAAAAATACAACTCGTTAATTGGATCTTTGAAAATACTACTTGCTGATTGACTAAGTGTTGACATGATGGGAAAAAAGCGATTACAGTGAAGTTTTTTCGCGTTTCGAAAAACAAAAAGGAAAAGAATTTCTCTAGTAGATAAAATAGGCACCGAGTACTTTAACAATAATATGAAAAAATAGTTCGAGTTCAAAATGATCAAACGATTAGAAGTATCGATTATGCGTGTATTAAAAATCAATTATCGATATTCTGTTGATTTTAATGAACTGCATACCGTAACGATGGACGATAGCGATAAGTTGGTGTTTCGTTTACTTTGGTAGTTTCTTTGCTGAACTTAATTCTACCATTTCATGAAATCTTTCATTCCAAAGCAATGAATAGTTACATCAAAAAAGGTAAGGAGAACTTGACTCACGTAGAACATCCAAAACAGTCCATTAAAACTTGACCATTTCAAAAAAGGGAAAAATGGGCAGAAATTTAGTAAAATTCAAAATTTTTGGAAAATCGAAGACTCTTTGAAAAGTAAAACCAATACTTAATCTATTTGAAAAAAATCATTAGAAATTAGATAACTTTCATTTTTACCCCCCCCCCCATGGTTATAATCAGTCTTGCGACCACTTTCAACTCGGTATTGTGACGATAATCAATAATTTCTGCTTTCGTAACTCATTTCAGACACGATACGAATTCTTCTAATAACAACATTACTTTCATTCGAAATACAAAATGCATCCACCTCATCATCTCCAATTTGCTCTGACACAACCATCAACACCGATGATTTTAGAGCACTGCGCCTCCATCGGGATTTATACGTTGATAAAACTTTCCTGCTGGACGACTTCGTTAAACTGGAAGGATCACGTATGCTGACGACGATCATCAGACCAAAAGGCTGGGGTAAAAGTATCAACCTCGATATGATTCGAAGATTTTTCGAAATCGAAGTTGACGAAAAAGGTGAACGAGTATTCAAAGATAGATCAATAAACAATAAATTATTCTCGGGAGGCGAAGTCGTTATAAATTCGACGTCAAGAAAAACTCTGAAAAAATTAAAAGTCAACTTATTCGCAGCCCGACACCTGGGTCAATTTCCAGTAATCCTGCTCAAGTTGAAAAATACATCGGGGAACAGCTACCAGGAAATCGAGTCGAAAGTAAAAGCTCGAGTACAAGATGTGTTCAAAGATCACGAATACTTGCTGAATTCTACGAGAATAACTCTCAAAGAAAAATTCGAAAGCTATATTAAAGGGGATTTCGACACTGCTGATTTGATATCGAGCGTTTTATTCTTGAGTACAAAATTACAAGAACATTTTGGACGAAAAGTATACATTTTGATGGACGACTACGATGCACCTTTTGTAAACGCTTACGTAGGATTTGGGAATAAAGCCGAAGAATTCGATAAATTACAAAGCTTGATAATCGATTTCTATACGAAAACTTTTCAAGGCAATCCCAGTTTGAGTGCAACGTTAGTCACAGGTGTCTTACACATATCCTTGATGCCTACGATGAATACCGGATTAAATAATATAGACTTGTGTACGTTGACAAGAAGCCAGTTTTCGAAATCATTCGGAATCACAGAACCGGAAGTGCAAGAATTACTCAAGCAGGTATCTTCAACGATAAAGCTAGATCCGAAGGAAGTGAAGGATTGGTACAATGGTTATAATTTCAACATACAAACATACTACAATGCTTGGTCCATAATGCGATGTCTGCATCAAAATGGAACTTTGGGTTATCACGGATTCGATACAGATAGCAACGGACTCGTTGATAAAATACTCTTATCGGATGAAATACAAGAAACAGTACATCTTTTACTCTCTGGTAAAAGCTTGAATTTTCCTAAATTACACAGTCGTACGGAAGTCATGAGTTGGGATAAAATGGACGAGCTCGAGGTACTCTTGCTGTATGGATACCTGAGCGCCGAAGGTGATTCTTTCGATACAGCTTCCAAAATTACAATACCCAATAAGGAAATTAAACACGTTTTCGAGACAAAAGTACTCCAATGGGTTGCTGGTAAATTTGGTGTGAATGCGTCGGAGTTTCGTTCTTTTGCCAATCTGCTACCTGCAGGCGAATTCGAAACGTTCAAAGACACTTTGCAGAAATACCTCTCAAAATGTTCTTCTAATTTATTGTCAAGGGTATTATACGATGGTGTGATAACAGCATTGAAGAATGCTTTGACGACGAGTCACAAAGCTCAAGATGGAAAGAAAGACGATGCAGGTGAATCTAGTGATTTGGTGGTACTGATTCCTGACCCGGGTCTGAGTGATGCTGTCATCGTTATCAAGCATAAAATAGCTAAAATGGAGGATCTGGTGTCTGTGGCTAAAACTGGTCTGGAAGAAATTAACGCAGGGCTGTCTAGTAATAATTTGAAAACGCTCTCTCATGTCAAAAAAATATTTAAAATAAGCATAGCATTTAATGGCGAAAAAGTAACTGTTGAGTACAAAACTGATTAGGAAGTCACGTGAATGGAAATGCAGACACGTGTAGTCGTGTACACCTAAAAATCCCAATTATTACTTAATTGATACTTATTGAAATTATTCGATCGGAAAACCAGACCTCTAAGGCAATTTTGCAAATTTTTGAAAAATCTGGAACTATTTTTACAGTATTATAGCATTTTTTATAACCTAATAACTAAACAATGGTCAAATATTGGTGGTTAAATGTACCTACAATTTTCATTTGTGAATCTTGCAAACTTTCTCTCTCTGACTTTAAATATTAGGTACATGAACTACAAATGGCCACGTAAATAATAAAGCATGGACGGTCAAGTACCGAAGCCCTCATAAAAAATTTCTAGATCATTTTCATCTGCTGGTCAATCATTCCAAAGTGTAAAATTTGATGAAAATGGATACAAATTCAAATCAACGATCTCCCTCTAATAACTTCTCACAAGTCTCTTCCCTCAATCAGAAATAAGGAAGCCTCCAAATAATCCACACTTCCCAAATATGTACATGTACACAATTTAAAAATATTATCAACGATTTTCACATAAAATATTTTTAATAAGTACGTACTTAATTATTTCGCCGCTACAGCAATTCAAGTTGAAGGAGATTCGACTCGCAAGAGAGGCTCCCAAATGACATTTCTTGAAGCAAACAAAGCTGCGTTGAAAAAGCATGCGAAAATACGTCCCTAGCCAACATTTCAAGAGCTACAACTAAAATTCATACTTTGGTTATTGGTAAATTTTTAAAAAAAATTTAATTTAGGCCAAAAACTTGAAAAATTTAAAATGTTACAAAGAAAGCTGGAATTAGATATTATACTCAATTTTCGACTCTTCAAATCGATTGGAAACGGTTTTGAACCATTTTGAGTAGCTCTGAAGCCTCCAGCAGATTTTTGAAAATTGAAATTAGGGTAATAAGTAAATTTCAGTCGTCGAACTTCATTTAGGAAAAAAAGTTATGGTAATTTCTTCTTTCAAAAATGTGCTAGAGGCTTCAGAACTGCTCAAAACGGCTAGAAACAGTATCTTAATGATTCGAGAACCAAACATAGGGTGCATAAGCATACCTTCTTTCAACTTTCCAGGTCAGAAAAGTAACATCTTGATTTTTCGGATTTTTGGCCCTTTGACGATTTTCCAAAATGCACCAAATATCGAAAAACGCATTTTGGCAGAGTGATACATTTTTGCATGATCGTCCAGGAATTCAACTTTGCAGAAATCTACTTGTCAGTCATCTGTGCCCGCAAAAAAACCAACGAATTTAAATTAATCCATATAAAAATCTCCAACATATTTTAGAATACTATGAATGATGTCATAGTTTTTGGAAATCGAAAATACCGTTTCAGGCGATTCAACTTTAGGTATAAACATTTTCTCTTTTGATCATCTTTGAGAAAGAGAATGAAAAATTCGTAAACGTCACCACCATAGATGAGATCAGACCACGAACTTTTTTCAAATGAAATTTCGCCAGCAAAAAGTCAACTTACAGTCTTTGAATGTTTTCAAGCAGGGAATTGAGTTTAATATCCTACTTTTGATTACCCACGTCGATAAGTATTGATATTGTGAGATTTTGGATGCCTATATACATAGATCCTAGAATGTTCAAGTAAGTAGATACATACGAATACTCTCTAAATTTGAAACAGTGAAATTTCACTGCTTAGCAGTCACGACATTTTGGCTTCTTAAAAGCAGTAGGTAGTTTTTTACTGCAAAACAGTAAAAAATTTACTGAATTGATCAATAAAAATGATTTTTACGGACCAATTCAGTAGATTTTTCACTGTTTTGCAGTAAAAAACTACTGCTTTTAAGAAGCCAAAATGTCGTGACTGCTAAGCAGTGAAATTTCACTATGATGTCTCATTTGAGTCGGCTGAAACAGGTATAAAAAATTCGGGTTCAAACTGATTCTTATGTTTGGTCCCTGTTTGTGAGTTTTTTCGAAAACTTGGAATTCTAAATCAACCGAAGGCTTCAGAATATGTAGTCAACTCCCCCCCCCCCTTTCATTCAATCATAATACTTATTTATATGAAAATAAGATACGTTTATACGTACTTATGAGCTCAAATTTAGCTTCCACTTAGAAATTTTCAAAAATTTTGATTTTTTGTAGAAAAATTGCAAAATTTAAATTACTTCTTTTCTAAAAATTTACTACAAGCAATTACGAAAATTAAAAAGAGTATCTCAGTGTTCATCAACAGGTGAAATATACTCGATTATACTCTTCCATTTCTTGGTTGCTAGTTCGAACCAAAAAAATGCATGGTTTTCTTTGAGAGGAGAGGGTGAGGATTCCATATCGAGTTGATTTCATTTTTCCAACCCCGAAACAATATTTTTCTAAAAAGTCAAAATTTTAAAACCAATGTCTGGAGTAAGGGGGGGGGGTCGATATCAGCTCGAATATCTTTTTACTTTTTTTTTGAGAGGGCAAGGGGGTAATTAATCAAAATTCTTGTGAAATTTCATAAACTTTCTGAAAATTTAGTAGTCTAATCAATCGCACCAAAAATTAATTCGGAAAAAATTCAAAGTTGATAAACTTAATGCAATATCTATACTTTTATCTTAGCTTTATCAAAACTGGGCACAGTTGCCAACATGGATGAAGATAACGACGTGAAATATTTTCTTTTGAGGCATTCAAGAGAAGGAAATACTATCTCTCGCAGTGCAAAATCAAAATAACAACCACTAAACGAAAGTGCGAAGATAAAAAACATACAAACAATGAAAGTGATTTTATTGATTTTGCAATGTTTCAGTAAGTAAGTTAATAAATTTTAGAATATCACTTTTTTATCAAAAAGAATATAACAATGTCGATCAAGAAAAGCATCCACAGGTATGTGAAGTGACAAAAAAACGTACCCCAACCTCTCTCTTCTTTTCAATCCTAATAATCACCAGTATTCGAAGGTTCAACACAATGAAGATATTTCTCATCACACTAGCCTATTTAGTGCTGAAAATAATAACTTGTATCGAAACGAACCTCGAAACAGACGATTTCCAATCATTAAGGCTCAACAGTGACCTATTCGTCGACAAAAGCATGCTAATGGACGAATTCTTGAAAACAAAATCATCAGCTTTACTGATCGTTCGACCGTCAGGCTGGGGCAAGAGTGCAAATATGGACATGCTGAGGAGATTCTTTCAACCAGAAGTAAACCAAACGGGAGAAACTTCAATCAAGGGGAAATCCACAAATGGTAAACTTTTCCTCGGAGGAACAATCCCTTTAGATTCAAATCGAACAAAAATCCTCAAACCTTTAAAAATAGCCGACGTTTCCTCAGCCACACAATACATGGGAAGACACCCGGTGATCTTCGTGAAACTTAGAAACACCTCGGCTGCCAATTACGAAGAAATACTAGAAGGAATAAAAATTAGCATTAGAGAAGCGTTCAAAGACCATAAATACTTATGGAATTCGTCTCGAATTTCTCAACCGCTAGAATTACAAAGGCATTCTGAAGTTGGACAAAAAGGAGAAGGTGATTTGAGCGTGTGCTTGTATTACTTGAGTTGGAAACTCTTCGAGCATTTTGGCCAAAAGGTGATCGTGTTAATTGACGATTACGATGCGCCTCTAATCAACGCTTATCTTCGTTTTGGAGCGAAATCCAAAGAGTTCGGTCAAGTTTTGAAATTGGTAACGGATCTGTACCAAAGCACGTTCAATCACAATCCTCATCTGCATAAAGGTCTCCTCTGTGGTACGGTTAAAGTATCGTTATGCAATAGTACATCAAACATGGGATTCAATCAACTCGATATCAGCACATTGCAGCATCCAAAATTCTCTGATCACTTCGGATTTACGCGACCAGAAGTTCAAACTTTGCTACTTCAAGTACCCGCAGCTTCAGAAAACATTAGAGAAATTAATGACTGGTACAGCGGGTACATTTACGATCATACTCCGGGAGTGTACTATTACAATTCAAGATCGATAATTCGATGTTTGGGTAACAATGGAACCGTAGGATATTATGGACCAGACACTAACAAGAGCACCGGACTGGTAGACAAATTGTTATCTTCGGATATCATTCAGTCAAAAATACAAGAGATATTTGATTTAGGATTAGAGTACAACATTTACAACTACGATAATCCTATAAGCTGGAATAGAATACCCATTATGGAAACTCTAGTTTTAAATGGTTACCTACGATGGATGAAAATCCCATATGCAGAAACGAAACGTCTGATCGTGCCGAACAAAGAAGCCAATTTTTTCTACGCTACCAAAGTGCTGCAATGGGTGGCTGATAAATTCGCCATAGATGTTCCAGAATTTTATTCGTTGGCTGGAGCGTTATCCGCAGGATACATCGATCAATTTGAAAAAAAATTACAAACGTATTTGAGTCGTACCACGAATTACGAGTATATTGAAAAGCTGGGCGATCAAGCGAATTCATTTTACATTAATTTGATGATAGCTTTGCAAAGAGCATTGGCTTCCACTCACGTGACACGAATAGATGAAAAAGAAGGAGATATTGCCACTTATCAAGATGAAATATTGATGGTACCCATATTGGGTAAAAGTGATACTGCTATTGTGATTAATTATAAGAGAATGGACAAAATTCAGGAGAGTTTGGCTACGGCTAGTATCTTGGAGATCGCAAGTGGTTTATATGGAGAAAAGTTGAAGACGCAGTCCCATATAAAGAAGTTGATCAAAATTGGGGCTGCTTTTTGTCGAGATAAGGTGTTGATCAAACATGAAATTGAAGATATATGATAGGTCGAGAGAAAAGTCTAGGTTTTTTTTTACTTTGTACTAAGGTATTTTTTAGCTCTAATATATGTACAGACATCTAATAAAATAAATTGTAGGACGCTTTAAAAATATCAAATTGACGAGCCATTTTTTTAGTACTGATTCTGAGTGTTTGACTGAACCGGACAATCCTCGTGAATCTTGTCCAATTTTTGTCAATATTGACACATTGTTCAAAAAATAAAATCTACAAGGAATCTGACTGAAAACCACATTTTATCAACGACAATCACACTCGTATGTGGTGTCTAGTGCCCAATCCTTTTTTCATACGAATGACTAAAAAAAAACATCTCGATCTCCATGAAATTACAAAATACATCAGGCCACCAGCTATATTCACTGATTACAAGAACGTTTTTGCAATTTGCTTTTTGGTTATTGATAGTTTCAATGCTTTATGCTTCAAGCAAGAAATCCATTCGAGTCCCAGCACCACCCTTATTCTTGAATCAAAATTTTGAGACCATATTCGTGTTCAGGATCGGTTTAATTCAATTGTATACAAAAACAATATCATCGTCCTGCCATTCTTACCCTAGAAGTTAAAAAAGCGGGAGCAGCAGTCCCATCGATAGTTTAATGAACATTTCTTGGCCCACTGCAAGTATGAAATTTTTCATCATCTCAAAGAAATAATTTGACATTTCTTGAAAAATCTCTTGAAACGAAAAAACTGCAATTCGGCGCTATTCTTGATTTCTCAATTTTCTAAAATTTTTGAAATTCCAACAGAATTAAAAATCAATCCACGGGTCTAAAATTACAACCACGTCCTAATGAGATCATGTATTACAAACTTTAACGACACTACTTTCATCTGACCTCAAAATGTCTACTTTTTCCCATCAATATTCGACTCAAAACACTCATTGGCTTACTCTGCAATAACCAAAAAATTATCAAAATTTTTTGAAAAGTGATATTGGTATAACTTGACCAACAAAAAGATTGTTCGACGACCTCACAAAATAAAATTTGACAGAGTACCTATTTAGTACAACAAATTTCTGAAGCTGAATCTGATTTTTTAATATTTTGACGAATTTTAGGTAGAAAATTCTTGGCACATTTTCCATGAAAAACTGAAAATTAAGAAAACTGAGGAGAAAGCTGAAATTCAACTCATTTCCTATGATGTGTATTTTTGACCTCCCAAAATCGACTGGTTGTGTAGTTTCAAGCCTCGTTGGAGCCTCTACAACGGATTTCTGATTTTTTTTTTAGTTTTGAATAGGTAACTGACATGAAAAAGACAAAAACGAAATTCGGCACAAACTTTGATATTGTTTTAAAGCCCTTTTGATTGATTCGGATACAATTTTTCAAAATCCATTTCTAACGTTCAATCCTTTAATACCGGGTAGAAGTTCAATTGATGAATTTCAGGAATTTTCACGAGAAAAGTTGGTCTGAAGAGTCAGCTTTTGATATCTGAAAAAAAATTTAATTCGAGTGATCACTGATCACTTATTATGGAGAATAAAGATTTTCCTCAATTTTCTTCAAAAGATGATATTGATAGAAATTCGCTGTAAATCAGCTTCAGATTTCTTCGATTATTCTTCTCAATTTTTTCATAAGAACCGCTAAGAAAAAATTCAGTACTTCGAAATGCTAACTTTCATACTCCTTTTTTCAAATAATTTTGATAGCTAACAAGGGGAAATGTTTACATCTCAATAAAATTTGGAATGAAATATGGATACTCAAGATGAACCCGGATTTTCGATTTTTATCGAATTTTATGATGGAATTTTACGAAATTCGATTGAAGCATAAAAACTGATGGTGTTTCCATGCATCATCAAAATTTTTCAACAGAAACATTTTTTACATCAGAAGACTTCTGGACTTGTATGAAGACTCTTATTTGTAAAATCCATCCACTTGAAACGTTTCCATCTAACCTTTTTTTGGAATTCGTTTTCTTTCTTCAAATTTCTCAATTCTTACATTGAAATGAGAAACTTATGTACATCTCAATTTCCCCTTCAAATTTCAAAATGAAATTTTAACTAGATTTTAAAATCTTTGCGCTATTTCTTCTTGCACAAAATTTCATTTTATTCAAAGCTGAAATTTTCTTCAATTCAGAAACGTACAAATTTTGTAAATTCTAAAAAAAATTGATCGACATCGAAAACTCCGGCGTTGTATTGCCCTATTATATTTCAATTTTGTGACGATGTAAACTTTTTTCGAGATTAAAATTTTGTATTTTGGAACAATAAATTTTTCCTGTACGAGTATAAAAAACTTGAAAAAACAATCGTAAAAATTTTCAGCTGATGAAATTTTACAGCAAATTTCCATCAACTCAGCTCTTTGTTTCTGCCTTCATAGTGCATGCGTATGTACTAACCTATTTCCAAAGCCAAACCTCTGGAGGTTTGGCTTTGGAAATAGGTAAACATAATCTTTTGGAGAAAATTCACCCTGCTTACACAGATTTCAAACTACTTGTTCAGTCCAACTTCCCTCATCAAAATGATTGGAATTTATCGGTTGAGAAAGCGTTACAATTGCTGTCTCATATTTGAATTTATTTTAGTTGGGCCTCTTTATGGAGATTTTTCCAAAGGAACCTAAAGAATTCAGAAATCTGCTGGAGGCTCCGTAGAATTCATGAAAACCCTACTAATTAATTTAGGAGGTCAAAAATAGGGTAGGTATACATCAAATTTCAGCTTTTTCCCTCAGTTTAATCAAATTTTGAATGTATCATTGGAAAAAATGCCCAACCTGAATTTTCTAAAATTCACCAAAAATTGAAAAAAGAAATTAAGCATTAGAAATTCAATCTGAAGTCGTTGTTCTAAACCCTATTCTAATTTTTTTTCATCTGCTTAAAGGAAATATGATTAGGTAATGGAACTCAATGGGTAACTTCGTTTTTCCAAGTAGGAAAAAATGAAAAATTGAAAATGAAAATATTTTAACTTTGACAGATTGAGTAAATCTTTGATCACACAAACTCGAAATCATAATTTTTTAATGATCCAGAACTCTATTCCGAAAAAGATTTTTTGAAGATTACTTCCTGAACTGACAGAACTCGCTCACGTTTTTTGGTTAGACTTCCATGGAACCGAAAGAAAAGGTGGTTAAACTTCCAAACATTAAAGGGATAAATGGCATACTCGTACACTGATTCGATAGCATGCCAGTAAATGTAATCCAATTAATTTGATCTGATTTTGTAAGTACATACTTACCAATTTTGCTAGACTAGAATTTGATAAGCTGTCAGCATAAATAAAATTACTTCTACAGTCGTGATTAAATCTGATAATTTCTATTCAAAACGCACCCAGTATTTCGTGATGGATGTACCTAAGTTTCATTGATTCGTTTTCCAGAATTACCTATTTACTTCCACGCTTCACATAATTTCATTCAAAAAAGAAAAAAATTCATTCATGAAAATAAACTTAAAAAATGTACTAACCCAAGATAGTGGAATCGGAACATACTTCACTATGACGATTATTCAACAAAATTTCAAAAAATGTATTTATTTAATAGAATTTCATGGAGCCTACAAAGCAAACCCAGCGGAAAATTTACATTTCTGGTAAGAAAAATCTTACAGCTGATTTACTATTTCTATAAATTGCAGTCTATATTTTGGTGATTCTCATTTTTTTTAACCTTTTAGTGACCCTGCTTCGGTTTATCTTTGAATCAGTACCTCTACTTACTATTTAGTATCTACTCGTACTTTCTAACCCACAATAACCTACTTTTGGCACCACTTCATGTCGCAGACAGTCCAAAATACAATGAAAACACTACTACTAGTATTCGTCTCATTCATCGAACTCCAAACTACCCACAGCACTGCCTCTTCAGCCAACTCTTTCAAAATGAGCATCGAAACGAGTGATTTCAAGTCATTAGTCCTGAACAATAACAACGTATTCGTCGATAAAAGTTTGTTAATCGAAGAATTCATGCAACTAAAACGGTCCAGGTACGTGCCACTGATCATGAGACCACCAGGCTGGGGCAAGAGTACCAATTTAGACATGCTCAAGAGATTCTTCGAAATCGAAGTAGACAGCGAAGGGAACTGTTTACCCAAGAATAAAACCATCAACGATAAACTTTTCCTCGGAGGTGAGATCGATATAGGTTCAAACGTCTCGAAAAAACTAGACCCTTTGAAAATATCCTACCTTCCGAGCCTTTCGACGTATTTGGGCACAATTCCTGTGATCTTACTCAAGCTAGAAAATGTAACGGGAAAATGCTACCGAGATATAGAACGAAGAATCAAGTCACGAGTCACCGATGCATTCCGAAGTCACCCATACTTGATTAATTACACCAATAATCTGAATACGACACTTGAAGGACGTCACATGCGAAATTATTTTACTGGAGATTTCAACACGACTGAGCTAAAAAGAAGCATATTTACTTTGAGCGCGCTGCTTCATAGCTACTTTCGCAAACGAGAAGTAATAATCTTGATCGACGACTACGATGCGCCTCTGACCAACGCTTTTTTCAAATTTGGAGGCAATCAAAAAGAATACGATAAGGTTGTGGATTTACTCAACTCCATGTTCAAGATGGCTCTAGAAAACAACACTTTCGTGCATAAAGCTCTAGTCACTGGTACTATAAGAATCGATGCCGACCCTACTCAAACTGCCAACTCAAGTAGGCCTAATCTCAACACGTTCACATTTCATGGCCAACAACTCTCAACGTATTTTGGATTCACTCGTTCTGAGGTTCAAGATCTACTCGATCGAATCTCATCTGATATAGATTTAGAACTGATCAACAGCTGGTATGGTGGATACGATATCGACAAAAAAATCTACTTAAACGAACGCTTGGTCACGAGATGTCTTTCACATAATGGTTCGATTGGTTATTACGACGAATCTGCCATCACCTCAAGTCCACTTACAGACCGGATATTCGCAGCTGATAAAATGCAGTCGAAAATCCACTCGCTCATTTTAGGCGAGAAGTTGGATTTTGAGGGTATTTTCCATACGTCTCAAACATGCTGGCCATCACTAAATGAGCTCGCCGTATTACTCCATTACGGGTATTTGAATAAAACCAGATCTTTCGACGCTCCTAAAGTCGCCATACCCAACAAACAAATGCAGCATGTTTACGAGATGAAAGTCTTGAAATGGGTTTGCAACAAGTTCGGCATCAACGAGACGGAATTCCACAATTTTGCAGAACTTATGACGAACGGAGCGGTGCAGAAATTTGGAACAACTTGGCGAAAATATTTATCCAATGATAAGGCAGCAAAACTCCTAGAAGGCGATAAAAAGCAACCTAAGACTATGTACGATGCAATTACGATAGCTCTACAGGCTGCGTTATGGTCCACTCATGAAAGATTCAACTTTAGCCGAAATGATCGTTTTATTTTGATTCCTAAACTAGGTCGAAGCAAAGCAGCGATTATTTACATGTATAAAGTGGCTGAAACGGAAGATGAATTGATGATGATATCTACAGCAGAAAGTGGCCATGAAGAAATTTCTCGTTGGCAAAATGACACTACTTTGAATACGTACGCGCATATTCAGGATTTTTATAAAATTAGTCTGGCTTTTTGCGGTGCACATTGCGTTACTACTGCCAGTCTGTCTCACCCACCTGAATATAACTTTTGGGATGCTCATCTTTATCAACCTCCAAACTGCAGTCGTGTACTAGGTAATATAAATGATACCTTTGATCCGGACTATAAAAAAATGGAGAAAAAACAGTAAGAATAAGAATCAGATTTGGATTCGATTTTAGCCAGATTGGGCAGCGGACACTAAGTCCAATTTTATTATGTATACATGCATGCGTAAATTTCACTTGGATAATATTTAAATTCTTTCTCGTGAAATTGAATAATCTTCGAGTAATCACCTTCCTAGATAAATGATCGAGTTCCGTTATTAAAAATAAATGTATGTGGGTACTAGGTAGGTACCTATTTATCACGTCGAGAAACTTGAAATGAAATTTTTTAGACCGATAATCACATCAGCAGATTGTGTTTGAAGCAGTTCAGCAATCTTAAAAAAGCTTTGCACTGCGCAATGTGAAATGCTCCAATATTTTGGTTGGTGAATTTTTTCGTAAGCTATGTTGCATTCGCTGATTTCTTGAGAAATAAAAATGTTACGGATATTTCTTTTCATTCCACTAATCGCTGCTATACAAGGTAAGCTCTATCTGAAATAATTGAACAGGATAGCTATACTTTTACGTTTTCGACAATTATTTTCATCTCCAATAACATCCATTTCAATTTAGGTATTTTTTTTTAAATGTTTGGTCATATTTTTAAATATAAAATTTGTAAAAATTGAAAAATTTTCGATCAACTTTCTAATATGATCATTGATCAGAGATTTTCAACTCTCTCTAGGCTTAACTGATGTATGTTTTACAGAACAATTTGAAAATTTTCCAAGTAAGAATATTTACAAAAATTTTCAAAATTTATAATTAGAAAATCTGTGTCTTCAGTTCAACAGTTGAACACGATGTGCCATATTTACATTGAGTTAAGCACATCGTCTCAATACATTTGTTGAACACAGCTGTTCCTCGAGCAGTTTGTTTTAAAATTTATTCTCGATTTTTAGAAAGTTTCATGTCTCATGTCTGAAGAATTCCGAACCACCGAAAATTCTTTGTACTTGGACTTATCTCAAAAATCTATGAGTCATTTGGCTCGTTCCATCTCAAATCACTGAGCTTTTAGCGCGCAAGTCGGCGACTTTTCCAATACTTTCAATGTGATAGAACTCGATGAGAGATGACGAATAGCAATAATCGCAGTTCTCAGAGTGCATTTGTAGGAAAGAGAGGGGTGCCCAAAATTTCGATGAATATAAAGGATATCATGAAGTACAGGCACAATTGCACAATGCACATACAAATACGAATTTCGGTCGTCCTAGTCCTAGTCCTCGCGCATCTTCGCCTTCGCCCTCAGGACTTGATCGTCGTCCCAGGCCAACTGAGCTGCGCCTTGAATGGGCTCAATTTGGAAACTACCAATGGCGCAAATTTGGAACTTTTTCCAGTTCGAGGGTCTATAAAAGCATTTTTTGGAGGTCTGGTGAGGAGAAAACCAGAGTTTCCACCTTCTAAGCACCTAGAATTGAGTGAAAAAGTTGAAAAATTATACTTCCATCGCGAACGTCCATGTTCAAAAATTCTAAAAAAAAAACCCAAGTACAACTTTTTATGCTGACCAAAAAATCGAAATATTGAGGCGAATTTTTTTTTCATATTGATTTTGAAAATATCAAAAATTACGAGAAAAGACAATTTTCCAACTTGAAGAGTCAAAATTGCACAATTGACCTATTTTCACCACTTTCGCTCTACATTCAGAGGAAAAAATCGGTTGTATCGGTTCAACTCCATGTACTCAACACTTTATTTAAGACTGATAAACAGAATTTTCAAGTTTTTTCAGCATTCTTTAAATGTTACGCGAAAACTTGACAGCCGGGAAAAAATTGATGAAAACCAAAGTTGCAGGAAATAAAATTTTCCAAGAGATTTTTTAGTAAAAAAAAAAACGAGGCTGTTAATTGAAATGAAAAATCAAAAACAGTGAGAAGCACATAAGATGTTTTCAAACCAACAATCCTTTGACTATGGTATATTGGGAAATTGAAAAAAATGAGTCAATTTGTGCAATTTCGTCCTCTCAAAGAAAAAATTTATATTTACTCGTAATTTCTAGAAGTTTTAAAGTCCAGAACACGAAAAGTCAATTAAATTTTCTGATACATTTATCAGCATAGAAATTTGGACTCGAGGTAATTTTTTCAGAATTTTTGAGCATGGACGCGATGAAGAAATATTATTTTTTCCAAAAATAATGCTGGTGCTCAAAAAAGTGGCAACACTGATTCTAATCTCATCTCTAAAATTTATGCGCCCACAAGCTGACAAAAGTTTCAATTTTGTTTTGTACGATTTGTAGTTTTCAAGTCGACCTGGCTCAAACTTTATGATATCCCTATTTTCCTTCAAAACTTCGAGCACCCTTACCTGCTCTCCAAATACATTAATTTCAATTCTTCAAGAACTAAGGTTTGCACCATTCGTCGCCCCTTATCAAGGTCTATCCATGCAAAAAAAAGAAGAAAAATCGCCGATCCTCACAAGCGAAAATAACCTTCATCAAAGACTTTGTTGGATTGCACGAAAATCATCTCTGCTTCATGACTCTAGATGACGATCTTCAGAAGTCATAATCAAAGTTTTGGAATATAATAATATGTCTAACCATAACCATGAAAATAAGTCGTTTGATTACAACTACGAATCAAGTATGAAGCCTCAGATCTCTTTAGTAGTTACGTAGACATCAGAAAATTTTATGGCTTCTCTAATGTTTATAAAAAACTATTTTATTCTGGAACTGGAAACCGCCACATTGAAAGAGATCTCAAATTTGGAAAAAAGCAGTTGTGGTGTTGAAAAACACTCATGGTTATAACTTCAAAGATAACTTTGGCTTGAGATAATAAATGTGGAGGTTCCTTATTTCGGATACAGCCCAGATGAACTTTTATTCTAACATAATGAATAATAATTTTTTTGGCAAAATGTAGTCATTTGTCAATATTTTCTTCAAACTGCCCCCCCCCCCAAAAAAAAATCACAAAAACTTTTTCAAAGCCAACTAGGAGCTAGTCATTAAAAGGAACCATTCGCTGCCACCAGGTTTTTCTGTACTTAAAATTATGTACTATGTAGGTCTAAAATAAGCTGAATACATGCCTAGCTGCCACTTGCTGGTCAAGGGGCTTAACATAACAGGAATGACACATAAAACAACAGAAGACCCATGTACGCAAAAAAAAACAAAAAAAAATGGGCAGTGTAAATTTTTTTTGAAATTTTTTCATGTGCATCAATTTCTTTTTACTAAAATAGTAATTTGGTAATCTCAGAGCACAAAATCATTATTTTAGTGAAAAAAATTGATGCTTCTATAAAAATTCAAAAAAAAATTTTTTAGTCAATTTGTTTCGACTTTTGGCGTACATGGGTCCTATTTTATTTGCCTTTCCTGTTTTGTTCAACTCCTTTCCCCGCCATGATGTTGACGCTAGTTCAGTTCAACAGTCTACAGACGAGAACGGTGCACCCAAAGTTCGTGTTTCTCAATACATACGTAAACACCCCTCGAAAAACATGGAATAAACTTTATCAACAAATTTAACAATTCTGACGGTTGTATGTCAATTCAATTCGCCACAGAAAACGATGTTTGCAAACTTAAGGAGGCCTTAAACGAAGAACCCATCGATATCGAAGAGCTCAAACCTCTGATGCCATTTATTGGATATACTCATTTCAACATCAATAATTTCGATATACCAATAATATCAATAACATATCAACTAAAGCTCTCGTTACATGTTCATTAAACAACAGCTGAATACGATGAAAATGTTCATGGTAAGGCACAATTTTCATTTTAATTCATGTTTTTGTTTGATTCAGGTGCAGAATTGTCGAAAAAACCTGCTAGAAACAACACCGGGGTATGTACCAAGTTATTCCTTGAACAATGAATGATAAGGGTGCAATAGGTGAGAAAATATTGAACAATATTTTGCTTTTATTTAGTCGAAATCTCAAAAGTTGACTACCTATACTAACACATTACTGATGCTGAAAACCATACGTGATGGATAACACATGTACAGGGTGCCCAGAAATATCGAGCACCCCAAAGAAAGTTTTTCATTAAAAATATAGGTTGGCAACGTGAAATAGATGCATATGATTGGTGGAATGTTATCTCTCCAGTCCAACAACCAATCATGTGCTATCATTATTATCATTCACTGTGACCAACCAAAGTATTTTAGTAGAAAACTTTTTTAGGGGTACTCGATAT
This sequence comes from Planococcus citri, assembly GCF_950023065.1. Lineage (NCBI taxonomy): Eukaryota > Metazoa > Arthropoda > Insecta > Hemiptera > Pseudococcidae > Planococcus > Planococcus citri. Next base: position 36,388,992 of record NC_088680.1, read on the forward strand.
TTCTGGGCACCCTGTATATGTGTATAGGTACCTACGAGTACCTATAAGGTCAATATTTTTTGCTAATTCAAACGAACAAAAACTTTGAATATTTTTCCTTTTACAGATATGCAGCACTGATTCGAGCGACTTTCGCAGACTTTCCCAGAACGAGAAATTATTCGTTGATAAAACATTATTTATTAAAGCGGTAACCTTAAACAGTAACCAATACCTATTAATTACAGCACCTCGTCTCTTTGGTAAAACTACCAATGTGAACATGTTAAAATGGTTCTACGAAATTGAAGTATCAGAAAATGGTATTCCATTAACGAAAAAAGATATATTTTCTAATACCACCATGGTTGATGATACTCCAAACTACCAACTTTTCCAGCAACGTAAATTGAAAATCATGGAAAACGCCAGCGACATTGTGGCTTCACATTTCGGGAAATACCCAGTAGTACTTTTGGATTTTCAATATCATGAAACTATCGAATCTTACAACGCTTTCATCAATGCTACGTTACGAGCAGTACACACAGCTTTCAAACAGCATAATTACTTGGAAAATAGTCCGAAACTGGATGAATTGGAAAAAAGTTATGTTAAAACGTGGCTACACGAAGAATTTTACGAACATTACTCGATAGATCATCGTTTCATTCATGTCACAAAAGGGTGTAAAAAATTACTCCATTATTTACACAAGCATTTCGGCAAAGATTCCGTATTTTTAGTAGACGGATACGATGCGATGGTATGGAAAGCGATGTTGAACCCCACATTGGACAATACAACCATCGAAAAAATAGTTTCGATAATCTTGCGTTTTCTAAAAGACTTATTCAAGGATGGTGATGAAAATCACGTCGAGCGAGCAATCATCGTTGGTATTTCGTTTATAACCAATCAATACACCGATTTGGATTTTCTTCAGACATACCGATTCATGCAAAACAATGAATTCGTAGATTTTTTTGGTTTCTCGTCGGATGATGTTGATGGGTTAATGAATGCATCCAGAATAACCTCAGAACTCAGGGATTCAGCAAAGTCCTACTACGAAGGCTACCACTATCAAGGTGAAAAAATCTTCTCACCGTGGTCGATTACTCGATTCTTGGACCACATCGAACATAAAGTTGACCAATACTGGGTCAGAACTGAGCCCTTGTTTAATTTCACAACTATTTTTAAAAAGAATAAGGAATTGTTTACATTGATGGAGAAGTTGGCGAGTAATGAAATAGTCAAGTTTCCTTGCGAGCGCAGCTTAACACCTTCAGCACTCGTAATATTGAGAATTGTCCTCATCATTCCCCAAACGACAAAAATAAACCCATATGTACAAAGAATTGCCATGATCTTTTTCTTGGCGCATGGTTACATCAGTATTGTTGAACAAGATAATAACGAAATAGAAGGCATATTACCAAATGAGGAAATCAGATCTTATTTAATCGAACATATTGTTCGTGAGGTTCAATGCGGTAACGAAACGAACAATTCAACATAGAAGTACAAAAAATCGGCCATCTTTTAAAACTCGTTAAATTTACCTACTCCTAAAATCTGGTACTTTTACGATCAAGATCAAGTTGTGTAAGATTGTAAGCTCTTCTTCGTAAAAAAAATAAAAAATAAAATAAAAAATGAAAATCTTTTCAAAACCATTTTATTTTTTAAGACAAAGACGTGAGCGGAATTTTTTAAAAGATTATGCAGTCCAAGAAGCATTGATGAAAAAGACCTAACGAATGAGCCAAACAATTAAGGAATTAAGGTAACTCCAAAGAGAAAAGTTAATACCTGCCAATGAAAAATCAAAAAACAAATTCGTGTTCAGCGTTACCAAAAGCATATAATTCGATATATCACATGCCCAAGATTTTTTTTTGAAAGTTTTGCCCAAATTTGGAGGAGGGGGGTGCTCGTTTTATTAAAAGATCTCATCTCAAAAATTGAATATTTCGAAAAAGTGTCAAGAGGTACATCTATGGAAAGTTTTTCAGAATTTTAAATGGTGGCTCCCACTTACAGCGCCATTTTAAAATTTGAAAGTTCAACTTTCAACTTTTGAAAATTTCAGAATACTTGAAAAGTTCAAAGTGCAATGCCCTTTCGAACTGTGAAATCAGTTTTGATCAAAGTATCATAGCTTTGGAAGCATGCGCTTCTGAAGTTGAGTGTGAAAATAATCGAAGCCCCCCAGCAGCCCCCCAGAGACCAAACCGATCGCGGGCTTCTTACTTATTTGGTGGGTAGACATTGTAAAAAAATTTGAGCGAACTCGAAAGACAATATTACTTTCAGAATCGCATTTTTTTGGTCAAATTGACATGGAATTACCCACTCATTGTTACCTACAAATGTGAAGTACGAGTATAATATATTTTTATATCATTTAATTAGCGAATATGCTTCATTTATTTCTATCGATAAATGTTATCACTATTTTTAAATTCAACGAGTGCTAAAACAATTCAGTACAGGTATTCATGAGCATGAATTTTTTAATCACACAGATGTGCCGGCAATAATGACGTAGATGATTCAAAAAGTTGAAAAACAAGTTATTTAATACCTTAACATCAGTAGATTAGCACCTATGCTGATATATTTGCTTTTTTTAAATAGTAGTGGTTGATCAATCGACCAGAATAGAAGTAAATAGGTACGACAAAGCTAGGTTCAATGTTTTTCGTATTTTTATTTCACGATAAAATTTTATTTTTTTGAATTATTAAAGTTTCATGCTTCAAGTAAAGTATAAATAATGAGGAATAAATACGCGTTTTTCATTTTATACAATGTGTTAAAATCTCTGGCATGATAAAAATGAATAATTTAATTAATTACATAAATCACTTTCGCATTTGTTCAGTCCTATTGTGTTTTGGTTTTGGTTTTGCCGGTGAGTATAAAATTTACACAGCACAATTTGCTTTAACAACAGCTTCAATTTTCTTTTGACGTTTCTCAGTATTGGGTACACCAAATAACATCAATTTGGAAAAATATAAAAGACAAATCACGATTTACAGAGAGCACGTGGCATCGTACGTATCTTGTACATATTTACATTGAAGATTTATTAATAATTTATTCCAGGCCTCATTCATACCAGGTACGAGCTAATGAACAATTTGAATTTTTTTAAAACCTTTCAGAACAGAATTCCTCTGTGGAAATGGCCAATACATTGATAAATCTCTGACTTGTGACGGAATAAAAGACTGTGTGGATGGTTCGGATGAAACTTTGAACCTCTGTGGCAACTTGACGTAAGTTTATTCAGATAAGTCTCATAATCTAGCTGTCTGAATGGGAATTCCCATAAACCTTTTACTGCTAATATTCGACAATAATTTATTCAATGGAATACCCATAATTTGCTTTCACGTGTAGATGTCCCTCGTACACATACAAATGTAATTATGGAGCTTGCGTTGAGCAGCGAGCGAAATGCGATGGTCGAATTGACTGCGTCGATCAGTCTGATGAGTCAGCTTCTGTATGCGATTTTCATATTCCGAAACATTCGAATGTATGCAAGTAAGTACAAGTAGGTAGATAGAGATATCCATGAGCATAATGAGCATATTCCAATGGACAGAACATTTTTTGAATCGAGACCGAAAAAATCAGGCATTCAAAATTACACCAGTATCAATGCAATGCGAAATTTCAAGTGCTGAGTTCATTTTTGGAGAATTAAAAAAATTCAAATTTGAGTAATAAAAATATCATATTTTGACTAAATGAAAGCAGAAAGTTGAAACATGATTCATATGACATGACACATATGTATTGCTGATCTTGCAAATGAATTGGGTCCAATTTAAAACCTTCTGAAGCCTCAGAACGGATTGTTTGGGTCACCATATTTTTTAATGAGCTGTTGGTAAAACATGGAATTGAATTGCCGGAAATGATTTTAAAAAATTTGCTCAAAATCTCATAAGAAGGACATGATTAGAAAATCTAAAAATATACTGTAGACTCCTGAAAAGTTCGAAATTGTTACTATTCGATTTAAAACGTCGAAAATAACGTTGAAACCAAATTTAAAACCCTGTCTTAATTGGATTGAATGTTGACGTTTCTTTATAAATCAAATAAATTAAATTATACATGGTCAAAGCTGTGACGAGGGGAGCCTGAAATTTTCCAACTTTTTACCTCAGATCCTCCCACAGATTTTTCCAGCCAATTGGCCAGATGTGGTTCGAACAAATTTTGAAAAGGGAGTTGGAAACAAAAATGTTGAATTATTTCAAACTTTCAAAAATGATTTCTTTATACAAGAATTCGAATTTTTTTATTGATTTGGTCGTGTTTCCGAAATTTTTCAAAATATTTTTTCAATTCTTGAAAATTTTGGCTAAAATTCGTGGCAGAATAAATATCTGCCCGAGCGAAACGAGACAAAAAAAACAGTGAAAAATTGATTATTCGAAGTAAAAACCTATGATTTTTTATAATTTTTTGATTTTTCCAACTTACACAAATTCTTCCCAACTTTTTCTAATTCACCAAATTCATCCCAAAAATTTTCAATTTTTTGCCAACATTTTTCGGTACATGGAGAAGTACATTTTTGAATATTAAATAATCATTAATTCTCTCTCCCCCTCCCCTCTCTAAAAAAATGAGAAACTAATACAAATGTTTAAATGTGAGCGAGATACTTGATCAGGAAATTCTTTTTAAAAATGGGGCAGAATTTGATTTCAAGACCAAGAGAACCTTCACAAATACAGGCAAAATTGGAGAAAATGGCCTCAACTCAAATTACATTGTCTCAGGTCTCAACTCATTCGCTTTTTCTCTTCTCTCGGTCAATTTTAAACCGTCATTATTATTTTCAGAGAAAACCAATACCAATGTTTTTCTGAGCAATGCATCGATATCAAATTCTTATGTGATGGGAAAAAGGACTGCAAAGATGGTTCCGATGAAACACACATTCGCTGCCATAATACACCGTAAGCGAACAGCAATAATTTTATCATCGTTTGATGTCAAAAAAAATGCACTCGCAACTCCATTAAAGCAAAAAAACTTCACTCTAATATTTTCGCTCGTACCTAGATGCAACGACTCACGATTTTTCCAATGCGATTACGGAGCTTGTGTGGATAAAATATATAAATGCGATGGAATAAAGCAATGTGTGGATGGTTCCGATGAATCGATTCGAATATGCAAAGTGATCAATGAGACAACTGACCAGACGACTCACACAACACTTTCTCAACCAAGTATGTAGTTTATTTTTTTTCAGTCTTGATCTAAGAAAATAATGTTTCTGCAAAGATTTTTCACACCATAATTCGCTTCATTTATTCGATACTTTTTTCTTTCAAGAAAAATGCAAAAAATTAAATCCGGTAAATGTCGATTTGAAATGCTATCGTAATGGATCCATCGTGAACTGCAATGAAGATTTGATCGCTGGTACAAGAGTACGTCCAATTTGTAAACCATTTCATACGTACAAGGACTTGGTACCCGTTTACCAAGAAATCATTTGCCAAGAAGATGGAACTTGGGATTTCAAGTTATTTTCCTGTATTTATGGTGAGAAAACCGTTCTATTATTTTCAAACAATTTATTCGTCGTATGGTCTCCAATATCATAGTTTTGAAAACACTCTCTGCCTTTCAATTCCAAAGTCGTCCATTTTGTTTATGATTAAATTTTGAATGGGGAATTATTATGTGCAGATCATTAGGAAAATATGTACCTATTTCTCTAGTTTAATTACTAGTTTCAACAGGAAATATCTCTGAGAAAATTTTCAACAGAAAATTATTAATATCTCTGAGAAAATTTCCAACATTCCAAAAAAAAAAGTTTTTCTTCTTACATTGAACAAATTGATAAGTAACTGTAGAAAAATAACGTTCAATACAATAAAAAAAAAACTTACGCTTTGTTAATCCAGAATGTGGGCGTCCATATGCAATTTACAATGCCACTCCATTCGACAACGAAACTAGTACGGAACGCTATGTTGAGTCGCCTTGGCACGTAGGAATCTATGACAAAAATAAAAATTTGGCATGCAGTGGAACAATCGTATCTCCATATTTGATTTTAACAGGTCTGTGAATTGTGCCTCAGGTAAATCAATATTTATGTACTTATAGGTACCTACCTATCTAAATGTGCCTCAAAAATTACTCGAATTTTCCCTTCTGTAGCTGCTCACTGTTTCGATGGTCAAACACAAATGAAAGAAGGTGCTATGGTAATCGATGGTTATGAAATAGTCGTCAATAAAGCTACACAAAATTATTCGTCTGTAGATAATGGGAGCCAAAAATCCTACAAGGTATCTATCTACAACATCCGAGCAAAAAGCAAAGAAACGAATACCTACATAATTTTTTCGCTCACTCAAGGAAATAATACGAGTAATTTCAGGTGAAAGAGATACGTCTCAATGATAAAAGTTACATTGGTGTAGGAAACTACTACTTGTCAGACTTGGCTATATTGATAGTATCTGAAAAAATCATCATAGAGGTAGCAGTTCAACCAGCTTGCGTTGACTGGATCCATACGAGCAAATATCAACCTCCAGAAGGTACTCCAGGAAAAGTAAATATTAGTACATGATGCATTAATAAGTAATATGTTTCCTATCCATAATTCAATATTTCTGGTACTCATTTTTGAACTCGATATTTTTAGCTCGTAGGATGGGAAATTGGCAGTACAGCGAATGATGCTGAAAATTTACAGATCAGGTTTCTATCATTTACCAATCGAGATCGGTGTATAAGGATAGTCCCGGAGAATTTCATACCCTACTTAACATCTGACAAGTTTTGTGCCAGTTCATATGATGGTAAATATTATGCTTTTAAATACTAAATACAGAAACTGAGCATTGGAGAGAAGATAACTCATTTACCATGGATTTGTTTTTTGTTTCAATTTCTGTAGGTTCAAATGCCATTCCACGTAGTCCTGGAAGTGCCTTAATGATTCGAGAAGGTTCTCACTACTACATTCGAGGAATTCTGAGTTTGAAACCTTCTAAAGAGAAATATATAGCAACGTTTACCGATATAACTGCTCATGTAAGCTGGATAATACTGGTGCGAGATCAAGTAGATCAGCAAATGAATCAAATGCAGTGAATCAGGAATTTTAAAATATGAAGCATACCTACCAACACTACATGTTGGCAAATGTGATTCGTTTGTCGTTTAAGTCGCTCGTTTATGCAAATTAATCAACACATTGGCCAAAACTTGAAAATTTTCACTGTTCTTCAACTTTTCACCACTCAAGATTTTGAAAACTAAGTCATTCTAAGTGAAAGTCCTATATCCTCCGAGATTAACGTGTTTGAACCTAAAAAAAAACTCTCTCAAAAGCTCACTAAAACTCGTTCCAGTAAATTTGAACTGATTTTTCAATTTTAGTTTATCGCATGCCGGACGAATCGTGCGTCCGTCCTATAGCAAAAATCTGATGACAGTAATCCGATAGAAAATTCGATTTTCTACAAATTTCAAGTAAAAAATTTTTCCTGGAAAGCTTTGTTTTCAAGCTGTATTGCTATTGAAGTTGGAGGTAACTTTTCTATCATTAAAAAAATCTGAAGATGCAAATTAATTGACACATTCCACATTAAATTATTTTCTCGCTGGGATCCATGCTTGAAAAAAAAAACCGCCTATATTTTCAACGCTATACAGTCTGAAATCGAAAAATTTTAGGAAAAAATTGCTTGAGAAGAAATTTGAAGAATGTTCAATTTTACATCTGATAACTGTCATCAGATTTTTGCTAGGACCACCTAAAATTTGAAAAATCAGTCCAATTTCACATGAAGGAGCTTTAGTGAGCTTTCAAAAAAACATTTTTTTGACTCAACCACACTAAAAATATCTTAAAAGATAGGATTTTCTCCCAGAATGACCTGTTTTAGAAAATACTCAATGATACTTCCGTAATGAAGAAAAAAGAAAATTGAATTCCGTTTTTTCAAAACTATCAACTAATTCACATGGTTGTACTGAATATTCTCGTTTTTACAATACACATGATTTGTTGAGTAAAGGTTTATTTATTTTTCGTTCTTTAGGTCAACATGGTTATGGAACCCATTTGGTAATAATTCACGTTATTCGGCATGCGAGAAGATGCAAATATTGCATCAAATGGTCTGCTTCCTAGATTATCTCGGGAGCTTTACAAGAAGGAACATAACAAATACATCGAGTGGTGTACAGAGAAAGGATGTAAAACGTCTCAGAATGTGCTTCTAATTTAATTGACAAAGCTTGCTGAGAAATACGCTCCAACATCACTATATACGAAGTACTCCTAGGTACCTGAAAGCAACTATAAAAATGACCGAAGGAATTGATATCACTACGTTTTCAAAACTCCAGCTATTTTTAGCGCGTCAAGCTGAAGGATACGAGCCAAAACGAGCAAGGCCCTTAACCGAAGATCAAATTGAAACGTTTTTGAATACGGCACCAGATAAAACATATTTGGATGTTAAAGTGAGTAATTTTCAATCACAGAACTGAACAATAATATAATCTAATTTTAATCCTAGTGGCTAACATACTTCATTCTCATTCAACAGGTAATCACAGTACCTATTTTGCTTGATGAGCGCTCTAAGAACTGGTGAACTCGTTAATATTGAAATGAAGGACATACAAGACATGGGTACTATTTATTTTGTAAAAATTCCTGTTAGGAAAACTAAAAAACCTAAAACTTTCACCATTCATGATGAATATTTTCAACTACACAAATTTCCAAACTTTTTTCCTAAGCCTTTCTGATGTGCTGAACAGTCGGAGTGTACTCGCATTGGTACATATTTGGAATTTTTTTCGTTGAGACATAAACAGATTTTGAAAAAAAAATCCATTTTCAAAATACCTCCAAGACAATCTCCACCATCGCATCATGAGAAATTAAATTTGTAAATTTCTCTTCACATATGCTTACGTTTGGAAGCCAGTCACATGTACAAATTCACGCTCTTCCCTCACCAAACCAAAAACCACCAGACAAGATTACGGCTGAAAATAGCTATTCACACAAGATACACGTTCGGATAATAAATTAATGCGAAAGTTTTGACAGCATCTCGAGACACGTCAGGTCGACTGAAATATACATAGCAATTATAAATCGTTTAAATAATTCAATTCATCGTGTAACATTTCCATCACCAAGCTATGTACCTACATCTGCATAAGTTGAAATACATACCAAAAGGGTTTTGGTGGTGTACTCTGCACGAATGTAGGTACCTTGGTTTTTTCTTCTCTCGCTGATTACAACGTTTTACAAGGAGCATCGTACATAGAAATGGATAGGAAACGAGGCGAGTGGTTTACAGGGCACGTAGTAAAAGAAAATACAAACCAACAAACGTGTAGACGTAGCACACCAAACATGTGATACAGTTCCCATCGTATTTGTAACAAAGTTACGAGATATTTTCCAAATATTCTAGCAAGAACAATGAAAAAAGTATCGTATCGAAATTCACCGTAAAGAACCCATTCTACCCTCTTTTTCCGCATAAGCTGCTCGTGCTCGTTCATCTAACGTATACTCGTTACAACGGCGGCGACGATACGACTAAACGTCAAAATTAACACATACATCATCAAAGATAGCCAAGAAAGAGATAAAAATTCCGCTACAAGGATTGTGTGGTACCAGCCAATGATTTTTTTCCCTCTCGAGAGAGACGTTATCTTGGAAAGTTGCCGTCTGATGTAGCAATTATAAAGCCTTTTTTCGTACCTTTGAAAGAGCGTCGTCGTCGCGTCGCGTCGCACCGCACCTTTTGAAAGACCAAATAAAGAGGAAAAAGATGAAATTAAAATTCCACCGATGTATGAGTAAGATTGATGCCTTTGAGAATGGTGTACGCGAGATGGTACTTTTCATACGATTCGACTAGACTGAACCCTTGGTGTATTTAAGAGCGTATTCGTATAATGCCTGCTACTTCGTCTTGTGTACTTAATACTGCCATAAAAGAAATAAAAGATTATAAGGCGCGCTTTAAATTCCACTAAGGAAAAGGTCAAATGTAGTAATTAAACGCGTCTCGAATTGTAATCAGTCCTTTGAGGTACGTATAAGACTAAGATTGATCCTTTCAAAGTCTTTCAAGGTTTGGCACGTTTACATTTCTATCACTTTGAAATACACACGTAGGATTTCCGTTTTGTAATTTTTATTGCATTTTTATACAAAGAAAAAAAAAGAAGAAAATCTTGATGATTCGTTTTTCTACGTGCTGCTACCTTCCACTCATCTCTTCTTACACTTTTCAGCGCCGTTAAGAGTATCGTTTTACTACTACTACAGGATGATAAAAATTATGAACTAAAATGATCAATTCTTGTCAAAGTGAAATAACAAATCACCGATAAGCTATTGAACTTTTTTCGCTTACGACGTCTACGTCCGTTACTGTTTTGCCAATAATGAAGAGAACTTCCATAGACTTATTTTCCACAAGGCGAGCATACCACCCTGGAACTTCTTTGAAAAAAACGATGCCGTGAATTATTTTCAACTCCATTAATCACTCGGTTTGTTCTTTTGCTTTCTTTTTTCCTCATTTTCTTTTTTCAGTAATGTTTTTCTTAGTCATCGTTAACAGTATACTTAGTTAACAATAATGATTATATAGATTAGGATGCTCCATACCTATAGTAGTTCCCGAGGCAAATGAATCAGTCTGGCTATGACTAAATCAACGGTGACCACTGATGATGATCAGTTCTTATTTCAGATTTTTTGAACGTTACTCTGATTTCAATGAGAGAAAAATTTTCATTTTGGTAGCCTAAAAAGTACAGTTGTCTACTCCTGAACAGACCTCACTAAACCAACAGTAACTGTTGGTAACACCAATTAAGAAAAGATATCGATTGAATGTTTTGAAATCAATGAATGGAAGATTTGAACAGGTGTATTGAAAACAGCACACCAACGTCTCGTTTAAACAGAGGAATTAACGTTACTGATGAAAAAGGAGAAGAAAAATTTGAGCTTTTGGGTTGGAAAACTTATTTCGAGGAATTAAACTGGAAAAAATTCCTAAAATAACACTCCTGGCCCTAATCTACCCCAGTAATATATTAGCCGCCATAATTATAAAGACCTAACCAGCAGCGATTCTGTGAAAGTGAAATCATATAGGAGATGGAGGCCGATTATGATGTTCATTTTGTAGAAGAAGCTGAGCTGTGTATAATAATTCCAGTAGGTAGCTATTACTTCGTCATTTCAATAAGGCCAATGTCAGTGATTTTATTTTACACATTTTCATGTGCGGTGGAGGATGTATGAGAGGAAAAAATTGAATAGCAATGGGTCTTGGTCATCACATGCTTTCTTATAAATTCATGAATCTTCATGTAAGTATATCATAATTCAATTAATTCAATTTTTCTATCTAGAATTATACAAATTAGGTACATATAGTGAATTATTATATAGGAATGATTTTAAACTAAAAATAATTTTAATTACCTATAATTAATTTTAGTACTTATTTATGCAATTTGTTGGCTTTAGCATTTCTTACAATGACGAATCATATACATAGCCACCAGCTATCTTACAATGAAGCTGTTAAAGCCATGCTGAACTTAAATAGTACAATACAACAGTCTCTAAATAATCCAATCTTTCCTGCAGTCCTATACTGTGTGACAATGAATCAGCCATCAAATGTACTGAAGTTGTGGGAAATCCCAAACTTAAGAATATTATTTGCCATAAGGAACACATCATTAGAGAATATGTTCAAAATGGACAAGTAGTGATCAAATATGTTCCATTAGAAGCTCAGCTTGCTATCTGACATTCTGACAAAACCACAACCGACCAAGCTTTTCACCAAAAATCGTGATGAATTGCTGGATGTGATCACTAAATAATTCCTCTGTGTTTTTAGTGCTCGATAATACTGAAACGAAGGAGGAAGCGGCTGGCTGATCTAATGTCAACTAAGTTCTCATTCATTGTCTTTTCTTTTAGATATGTTTGTGAAAATGTCAGATGACAATAAATGATTATTTTATTGTTCTCATTTAATACAATTACCCTTAGCTCCTGTGAAGCTATCCATAGCAGATACCTTGTGTCTAAGTATTGGGGAGTGTTGGCTATAGCATTTCTTACAATGACGAATCATATACACAGCCACCTGCTATCTTGCAATGAAGCTGTTAAAGCCATGCTGAACTTAAATGGTACAATACAACAGTCTCTAGGTAATCCAATCATTGTCCTATCTGTCAAATTTTGCAATTTGGCAAGTGAATGCAAATAGGTTGGTACCTACTGAACATGTAAGAAAAACGCCACGTAGGTATTGGCTTATTATGCATTTTAACAATGCCCAATCACTTCGTTTCACAGGTAGGTAAAACTGTCCTATCTGACACAATAGTAATTTATCTAGTAATTGCTTACCTAGGTCCAATGAAATTGAAAAAGGTTTCATGGGACCTCGCAAATCACCTGGTTTGCAAATATAAAATCTCCGATGAAATCAAACATGTTTTGACAGACTTTGTGGATCACTTGGTTCACGAATAAATACCTATCTCCAATGGAATCAAGTAGGTTTCCTTGGAATTCACTCACAAATCACTTGGTTTATAGGAGTGTTAGACACCCTAAATTCAATTAATTCAATTTTTTTATCTAGAATTATACGAATTAGGTACATATAGTGAATTATTATATATGATTTCAAACTAAAAATAATTTTAATTACCTATAATTAATTTTAGTATGTATTTATGCAATTCTTAACTTAGATACAAGTACTTAATTATTTAATTTTTATAACCTGATTTCCAGATTCATGATGTCTTGAAAGGTAACAAAAATCTGCTTCAGTGTTGTATTTGTATGCATTACACATACAAAATTCTCTCAACCAATCATCATGGTTCTCCATTGTGGAGGATCATACATGAACAGAATAAGGTAGTCTAATACATAATTGAAGAGCATATATGTATGTAGAATTCGACGAAGTGGACTTTCCAGAGAATGGTCCAGTAAATAAGCGAAGGTAGGTACTTCACGGCAAATGTATGTAGTATTCAAAATACTTCATTATTATCTACAAAAATGACCAAGTTGCACCTATAATGCTATGAATTTTCTTTTACTTGCATTCAAGTACAGGAAATCCGTAGTCTGGGAATTTTATACCAATGTGATGACCGATCCAGACCACACAGATCATGCTGCTTGTAAGAATTGTGGAAAATCAGAAAAAAAACAAAACACCACAAATCAGTGGAAACACTCAAAAAGACACCACGTTTTAGAGTGAATTATTTAAAATACCTACATATTTTTTATACGCAAATTGAATTCCTGCAAAATACAGTTACTAATTAAAGTCTGACTTTAGCTCGACGAGTATTTTCGAAAGCATCCAAAACAACAACCACCTACTGGAACCAGTTCTACGGGACCAGAAAACGCTGAAAATTGAGCACCTCAACAAAATATTAGTTTACAAGAAATTGCTAACCAAGATTTGGCGCATTTTGTTGTTGAAAACAATGTTCCATTTGCACACGAGCAAGGTTAAGTGAAGCCAATATAATTGTATTCTTTGAGAGTGATAACAGGTGAATTGAAAATTGAAAAAGTGTTCATTTTATTCATGTTATTTTTTAAATGTGCATTGAGATTAGTTTAATTAGATTTCATTGTAAATAGAAAATGTGGTGTCCTGTTTTTAATCGTTTTATTTTTCAAATGTATATTGTGGTTAATTTGCTCAGATTTCATTGAAACAATAGAACATGACAATATGGTGTCACCCACTGAAATTTCACCTGTTGTAAGAAATAAAAAAGGTAAAGTGATCAATAGAGCTCAAAAGCTCTTGATCATTAATCTCTTCAAAAAAGTAGTTGAAAGAAATGAATCACTGTTAAGCATCAATCAAATATGTCCATTGGTTGCCGAAGAGACCAGAATTGGACCAAGTAAATTACGTCAGGTTACATCTGAATACCAAAAAACAAATACAGTTACTTCACCGAAGCGAAAACGTAATTGTAATTTCACTAAATTCAACAATTTGGACAAGATGGAGAAAAGCAGCATCCGAGCAAGAGTTCACGAATTCTTTCGGAATAAAGAATTGCCAACTATAGATAAAGTATCACGTGCTGTTAATGATGATCCTGATCTGCCAAATTTTTCTCAAAAAACTCTGTACAGGTATACACTGGATATTCAAGTTAACCACAAGACCACAACGGCTTTGCATCAATTGCATCATGTTTTGGTACCTGCATATCATTTCTTAATTTCTATATTACAGAACTTCAAAAAAGTTGCACTTCACATATGCTTAAAGAGGCAGGAACTGTTTGTTAATGGACAAAGATGAAATAGTTTGTTAGAGAAGACATTATCTTCAAGAAATAAAGAAGCACAGAGCTGTGGGAAAAAAATTACTATCTTGATGAAACATGGTTGAATGCTAGCCACACAGTTTCTAAAGCATGGCATGATAATTCAGTAAAGTCGTCTAAAGAGGCATTCTTAAAAGGGTTAACAACTGGCATACCACATACTCCTGGAAAAGGTATTCATTATTCAATGGTCTTCTGTTTTTTTAAAAATCAAATCGTTACTTTTGAATCTGTGTTATTCTTAGGAAAACGATTAATAATTACTCATATTGGAATTGGAAATGAAGATGGTTTCGTTTATGCTGGAATGTTTGTTTTTGAATCCAATAAAACTAATGAGTATCACAAAGTGATGAATGAGGCAGTGTTTGAAGATTGGTTCAAAGATGTTTTACCTGAACTGGAACCAGGGTGTGTTATTGTGATGGACAACACACCTTATCACAGTCATCATGAAGAAAAATTTCAAACACTAGCTGCAACAAAGCTGACATTATAGGGACATGGCAAAGATGGCCGCGCCCTGGCTCCCTTATCAATTTGGAGGTAAGAAACCAAAAGCAAAAGTTTGATTGGCTGAATGAAGCTGACGTCATGTGAACGTTTAAATATCATTGGCGACAAGTTACCTCTAAATTGATAACAATAGAGTGGCAGGCTCCCAGCCATCTTTTGCCATGTCCCTATTGCTTAGCTTCTGTCTAAAAATGTTAGAGCAGATATGAGCTATTTGAAAGTAGAATTATTAGATATGGCGAAGAAAGTGAAAGCACAGCCAGTATATGTTGTAGATAAAATGGCCAGAGAATGTGGACGAACTGTTTTATGCCTGCCACCATACCACTGCGTTTTAAATCCAATTAAACTGGTATGGGCTGATGTAAAAGGATATGTGGCTTGGAGAAATAAATCATACACCTTAAAGGAAGCAAAGGAATTACTACTGGAAGGCTTGCAGCAGATGAGTTCTGAAAAATGGAAAAACTGTGTAAATCATGTAATAAAGAAAGTTGAACCTGATTTCTGGAAAGTTGATGAGTTAATGGATGAAGAAGACTACCTCATACCTGTGGAAGTACTAAATATTTCAATTTATGTTTTTATTCGTTTTTATATTATTGGTTTTCGTTTTTTTACACGTTTCTATGTTTGTTTTTGTTTTTATATTTGTTTTTGTTTCTATATTTGTTTTATTCGTTTTTATATTCGTTTCTATATTTGTTTTCGTTTTTTATGATAATTATAAGTATATTTCCATTTCATTTATTGACGTAATAATGAGATGCCGTTGACATAAACAGTTTACAAAAATTTTGTAGTTTACTTCAATGTATGTTAATTTTCAAAGTACATACTGACAATACATCTATATTCTGTCTCACAATTTATTTTTGACAAAAAAACCAACTCTCTTCAGAAAACATAACAGTGAATATGGTTTGCTTTTCATTGCTGCTTAATGTTTTTTACCTCCCCATCAGTTCCCGGAACATCACACCGCTTGGTGTATTGCGCTTGGTGTATTGCGTGGTTGCAGTTTGCACTTCTTATTTGGAACGGACTATAAATTCACAGTATAGTGTTCCATGTCGAAGAACATTAACAGACAGACTTATCCATGATTCTCTACACTGTCTTAGTGATTAGGATTACATCTATAGGTAGTACCCATAGTCTACCACCAGATGGCAGTGCTAGCTCTAAAAAAAATTTTCAGCTAGGTCACTTTGGAATTAACCTCCTCATTTACAAATTTCTTATTTTCGAGTAAGTACTTACCCAAATTTGTGTTCTGAAATTTTTTTTCTCAAATAGGTATTTCACATGAATTCCAAAAAAACGCCGAAAAATATACATTTCAGAAATTAGTGAAATAATTGTGCCTTGAAACACAGTGGTTCCAATTTTTTGATCATTATGGCAAATTTCAAAAAAAAAAAAAAAAAAAAAATGGAAAAAAATAACAAAACATCAAACTTTGTTCTTTTTTCAAGATTAACAATAATTTCAAGAAATTGGCACCACTGCGTTCCAAAAAATGCCACCAGTTTCTAAAATGGTATCTCATCTTTCGATGTTTTTAGTGTAGGTAATTAATGCGAAATATTCCAGAAGAAAACATTTTCAGATCATGTAGGTAGGTATGTATTTTCTCAAAAATAGAGGATTTGAGAATTTTCAACCTCAACCCTGAAAGTGGTCATGGATTTTTATGGCAATAGTCTAGATTAGGGCAGAACTTCAAAATACAATATTTTGGAACAGGATCACTTTCAATGGAAAAATCAGTTCAATCAGCCAAATAAAAATAAGCTTACTGCGAGGAAAAATTCCTATTCAAGTATTTGAATGTGAACTGGAAGTTACTCAACTGTATTACCTACATACATACAGTTTTATTTGTAGATCATCGATTGTAAAATATTTTCTACACACATCTCATTGTCTCGAGAAAATCCTTCAAATGGCTTCTAGTGATATTCATCTGAACTCACACATACGCCATATTGCACAGAACCACGATGTCTCGATGGCTCATGAATTCGTTATTATTGTACTTTTACACTTTCAACGTAGGTATACCACGTCGTTTAAAAATTGATTACCCATTTAAACTAAGTACATATATCTTTTAGTTTATAAAATTGACTAGCGAAGTGCAATATGTACACGTAATAAAATGTAGGCGTCATATTTTCTAAATCTCATAGGTGACTCAAGCCCACCATTATGTAAAACTCTCTTAAGCCGGGAGTACAAATACGTGACCAAACTTACGAATACATTTTATCCATACGCACGCATACTACGTATGTACATTTTCTCAAATGTATACAATATGTTTATGGCGAATATACACCATCAATACAGATCAAACTTTTCATAATAAACAAATAGGTATAATGTTATGAATTTCCACACGCATCACAACTAGCCTTATACACTCTTATATGTATTCAAAGGAAGTGAAAAACTTTTCGCAAACCAGTAAAGCATTTCAGATAGGTATTAGGTACCTGTACCAAAAAAAAGAAGAAAAAATGAAAAAAAAAAAAAATAACCCTACACAGCTTATACACATGCACCTATGCTACAAGTGTACATGGTAAAAGGCCCTTTCGCAACAGATGTTTCGCAAAAGCGCGCCGAATGTTTGAAATTTTTTTTTTTTTGGAGGAAAACGATAAAAAAATATATAAACATCTATAGCCGTGAAATCGTCGTTAAATTTTACAATCCATTTTATAAACTATAATGGAGCACACGAGAGACTGCAACTCATTCTGGCTAAATACTATACGTTTTTTATGCTACGTAGTAATGAGAATTTTCAAGACTTAGGATGAGGATAGCGCGGATAGAGTGGGGAGGGAGGAGAAAAGGCTGTACACGGGCATTAGAAATTATGATCATTTCAACAACACCGCGCGTTTTGCGTCAAACGTAACACACCGGAGCGAAAATAAATTTTCATTTAGCTTCGTAACAGCTTTTATTATGAAGGTGGGTAATCGAGGGTATTCGTATGTAAACGAAATTTAAATTAAGTCGTATAAAAGGCCGATGCAACGTGGTTTACATAAATGAAGGGGTAAAAGGCGCACCTTCTTGATTTGAAAAATAAATTTGAGGGCAGTAGTGCAGCGGGCCTTGAATTTTGGGTTTCTTTTTTCACTTCAAAAGCTGTCCACTTATTCCAATTATTGTTTCTCAACACTGATCATTGAAAGCTTATCACTTTTTCCCCTCTCTATGTGCATTACGTTCATCTTATTCAGATTTATCAACATTCTGTTACTTCTGCACAGGGACCCAAAAAATTGCAAAAAAATTACTCATTAATCAAAATTGCCAAAAAGCCACATTTTCTGGCAAAATTGCAGAAAACCCTCTTTCTAGGTAAACATTTTCATTTAGCCTTGTTTTCTTTGGTCAAAATTTTAAAAAATCAGTTATTCAAGCATTCTTCAAAATTATCAAAAAATATAAATTTTTTTTTCAGCGTTGTGAATCCCCAACTTTTTGTTAAAGCAGGAAAAGAAACTCAACTTTTGTCAAGATTGCTAGAAAGATCAGTTATAATTTGCCTCAAAGTCTCACGTCTTGCTTGCCAAAATTGCAAAAAATTTTACTTCAGTGGAAACTGTAAAAAAAAATATATGTTTTGTCAAAATGATAAAAAAAAATCGTTTTTGTGCTAGAATTAACAAAAAATCTTGCTTTTTTTTAAAATAATTACAAAATTAAACGTTTTTTGGTCAAATTCTCAGAAAGTCTTGCTTTGTTTGTCGCAAAAATCTGATTTTCTCATTAAAATTGCAAAAAAAGCAGTTTTTTATCAGCCACGAAAATGGTAAAACCTGTAAACAAGTGGATTTTTTTGGATTTCATGAAAAAAATTACGATAGTTAAAAATCCATCCAGAATTTTTGGAAATTTCTTTAAAAAAAAAAATCATGGGGAAAAAAATAAAACACGTGCTGCCAAAATTTCAGAAAATTAAATTTTACAACTGCTTATTAATTACGTACACATTACAAAAAAAATCACAATTTTCTAGAAATTTATTCACGTGTCATTTTTGCGACAGAAAGCATCACAGAAATTTGAAAAAATTCACATTCATTTTCACTTCTAAAACTTCCGTATAAAAATTTAAAATTATAACGAACATTTGGGGTTCTGCGATTGGTCACCTCCACCTTAATGAAACACATGTTCGGCAACACACGAGAACGTATTTCACGAGCATTTCCTTCAATGAAATAAGCCAGGCGCAAGAATATTGATTTTTCGCGTAGCGATGCATCTGGGTCAAATAAACTAATATTTTTCTTCACAAATGTCCTTATCACTTTAATTTTTTTAAATCAAACGCCGTGTGAAATTTCAAGTGCTCGGTTTTTCTGGTGAATCGTTAGTTTATCGAAATCTACGGTCACGGATGCAGCAGCCAGCCAACCCGCGGCCTCGAGTCGATCCAAATGCGTTGGGAGAAGTTGACCCCACGGAATATCCGGAACCGAAAGAGTCCACGCATAAGATTAGAGGAAGATCGGATATATTAGCATTACTATTTGGAGATGAGGATCACGAATTGATCGTAGTAAAATTGTTCTATTTCTTTTTCTACTCGGCTTTCGGATCTTTGTTTCCACTCATGGGAGTGTACTTCAAACAACTGGGAATGGATCCGAGTCAGTGTGGATTGCTAATCGGTTGCAGACCTTTCGTGGAGTTTTTATCGGCGCCTTTTTGGGGCAGTTATGCTGATAGGTGAGAATTTGTGCAATTTTCGGTAGTTAATTGAAACAGCATAGAATAAGTAACACTCGTGTGTACATGTACGCTACATACATTATATGGGTATTGGGTACAAGCCGATACAGCATTGAGATAGGTAGGTACCAAGAATTCACCGAAATGGAAGGTGTAAATCAATTCGTTCGTAATTTCTGAGAAATATGCTTTACAAATTAGTTAAGTAATTTTTTTGATAAAAAGTTCTTCAGGAGCAAATCACCTACGAGAATAACCGGAATGAGGAAATGCGTTCGGAGATGTTCGGATACACTCGGGATATCTTCGTTCGACTTCACGTTTTTCTCAACATAAACAAAAGATGAATGGGATAGATATTAAACACAAGATCTAGATGTGTGAGCAAATTGATAAATACATCACGTTTTCTGTTAAAATAAAAATAGGAGCTATTATTCAATATTTTCAAAAAAAAAAAAAAAAACAAGTTACTAAAAAAGTGACAAAATGTAAACCAAATATTTAACTGCACGAGAGTAGAAAAAAATCACGAAAAAATCTTGAACATTCCAAAATGAATCATTTTGATGGTTTCCAATTTTGAATTATTTACAAATTGACACATTTTGATTTAAAAAAAAAAAGACTTTTGAGCAATTTCCAACAAAAAAGCCAATATACAATTTGGAATAAAGCGAGACCTCGACGAAAAGGAAGAATTTTTTGTTCATTTTTGAAAAAAACAAGAGACATTGTGGACAATTTTTGGGGGAGAAAAACTGAAACTTTTTGAAATTTTTTGCAAAAAAACTAAAAATATTTGCAATTTTGTTTAAAATCTAGAATTTACGACAATTTTTGGAAAAAAGCAAGAAATTGACAATTTCAGCAAGAAGCATGACTTTTTGAAAATTATTACCCAACAAAAAAGTATTCACTAGGTAGTTGGCAATTTCTAGAAAGAAAACTGACTTATGGGTAATTTTTGAAAGAAAAAGTGAAAATCTTTCGCAATTTTGCTAACAATGAAGAACTTGACAATTTTAGCAAAAAGTAGCAACTTTTGAGGATATACATATTGGCAAAAAAAATACCGTTTTCTTCGCATGTTTTCCGAAAAAGTTGACTTTTTTTACAGTATTTTGGTAAAAAACAAGACGTTTCGGTAACGTTTGTTCTTGGCAACAAAAAAAAGCGAGACCTTCCAGTAATTGAACAATTTTTGGCAAAAACCAATACATTGACAAAAAGTAGGACCTTTTCTTTTTTCACAAAAAGTACAGCTTTAGGGTATTTTGAAAAAATTGAGGCTTTTTGTAATTTTTTGGAAAAAAACGACGATTTTTTTTTAGCAAGAAATAAGACTGCTTGTCAATTTTGACATGTCTGAAAGCGAGACTAAAAATTGTGGTAAAAGACAATGCTGGGCAAACGAAACAATGAAAAATAAGTGCAGCCAATTGGCAAATTGTTTTTCCCTTCAAGATGCTTGAAAAATGGAATTTTTGAAACTTTGTAAAACAAAAAACAAAAATGAAATCGAAGAACAAAAACAGAAGTCTTTGAAAACAAAATCAAAACCCAAATTTTGCAGCCCCGAAATGAAAACAAAAAATTCAAAAAACGAAAATAAAACCAAACTTGAAAGAAATTTGAAAAAAATAATATATAATTTTTTTTAAAAATTGACCAAAAAAAATTGAAAAATCGGAAAACGAGAATCTTTTTAAAAAAGAAATTGAAATTGAAAACTCAAATCTTCAACAACGAGAACAGAAAATTAAAATTTCAAAATAAAATCAAAATCAAGCACAAAAATGCAACGTCTCAAAAACAGTAACAGAAAATGGAAACCCAAAAATTAAAACAAAAAGACTACTTACTCGTATTGGTGGATAAAAAAATCCAATTCATCCAAAATTCTCCTATAGTTTCTGAAAGGAGCTCAGTTACGAGTAGATCCAAATTGAAAGTGGAAATTCAATTTACGAGTAATTCAGCACAGTTATTTTCTACGAATACGAGCAAATGTATTATTGGATGAAATGAAAAAATTCTCGAAGTAATTACAAAAGCAACTGGCCCAACAAATATCATTGCTTGCATAAATACACAGAATCATTTTTTTCCACCCCACTCCACAATGTTTACAATGCACAAAATTGACCAATTTTTGAACCTTCCTGCCGATATGGATCATACCAAGCAAGTAGCCCGAGCAAAGGGGTGCTGAAAAAAATTTCCTGTTTTAGGTGGAAAAAAGGAAAAACACTGTTGCTGGCTTCACTATCTTGTTGGATTTTATTCACGTTACCCATCGGATATCTTCAACCTCCTGCTCGCAATTGCATCAAACAATACGGCAATAAAGTGAAATTGGAACTTCCTAGCACCACGTTTTTGTTCAACGATCCCTCAAAAGATAAGGTTTTACCAACAACAGATCCGAACGATACATCCCCATCGAGTGTTTCGATCACGCAAGCAGATGTTGGAAAATCACCCCTGAAAGTGATCGATACCACAAATCCGAATGCAGAAAATTTAGTTACACCTCTGTACTCATCTGTCGTTTATAAAACTGAAGTAGGTTCCCAGAAATCTGTCTCACAGTCTCACACGCATCATCTTTCCATATTTCATTATAATTATTTTCCAGGACGTTCAAAAATCCTTTTTCCTCATGTTACTTCTAATTATAATCGGCGAATTCTTCAGTGCTCCGGCCATTACTCTGGTAGATTCTGCAGTAATTACTTTGCTCGGTGAAGATGCTGATCGTTACGGTCATCAGCGTATGTTCGGATCCGTTGGCTGGGGTTTATCGATGTTCTTTCTGGGTATCGCTCTGGATCGATCGACTGCTTTCACGAATCACCCTTGCGGTTTGCCCGGCGAAAGAGAAAAAAATTACCGAACGTGTTTCTTTGCTTTTTCCGTCCTGATGGGAGGAGCGCTAATCTCAGCTACTCAAATAGCATTCCGTTACGAAGATCCGCCAGAAACGAACGACGCGCAGAAACAACCTCTTTCCCAAGATGAAGATGATGCTATGGAGCAAGAAGTTGCCAGACAGTTGAATTTACCTTCGTTGGCATCACACACCTCTGGAGGATCTGGTCAACGAAAACAGCAAATTCCTCGGATAGAAGGTGAAGATGGCCAGACACCACCTATGGTTGGAAAGGTTGGTATTATCCGCGAATGTGATTTCTCTGTACGATTATCAAAGACTCTGTGTGATAGAAAAATATACTTTTTACAGACGAAAATATTCGCTCAAACTACCAGGGAAATGCCAGAATGGATGACCACCTTGAAACACTTTGGAAATTTGAAATACGGGTCATTTTTATTCGTGGCATGGGTCATGGGTTTTGGAATCGGATTAATATTCACGTTTCTCTTTTGGCATTTACAAGTAATTTAATCGAATACATATCATTTTTGACGAAAATAAGGATAACTTTGAATTTCAAGTTCTAATAAATGAAAAAATCCATCAGGAAGCTGGTGGTACTCCTACACTTTTTGGATTCGCCTCGATCATTAACCACATTTCCGAAATACTGGCGTATTTTTGGAGTTTTAAATTGATACGATCCGTTGGCCATATCAAAGTAAGTCGATTTTGTTACTTGGATTGCAAAGGTACCTAACAACTCTTACGTTCATTAATTTTCTCATTGCAGGTTCTCTGTCTGGCTTTATTTGGTAATGTACTCAGATTTTTGTACGTATCAATCTTAACGAAACCGTGGCTCGTTTTACCATTCGAATTAATGCAAGGTAAATAATCCGATAGACGCTTTTTGAAAAAATGTAATAATTATCTGTAGACCAATTTTATCTACGAACAAAATAGGTATAACCCACGCTGCAGTTTGGGCCGCCTGTTGTTCGTACATAGCTCACAATACACCCCCTGAATTACGAAATTCAGCTCAGGGTGTACTCCAAGGGATACATCATGGATTAGGTCGCGGCTGTGGAGCCATAATTGGAGGGTTTTTCGTCAGAAGCTACGGTATGTGCAGAAATAATTACTAGAACTGGTTCTCATTTACCTTTTTGGCGAATTTTTGCAAAAAAAAAAAAGAAAAAAAGATTTGGATAGAAAAAATAAATTGATGTTTGCCACTTCACTTTGACATTTTTCTGGATTTTAATTAAAAATTGGGGGTCCCGCACTCCCCCTCCTTCTCCAACAAATTAGGATCCCAATCCGAAAATTATTTCGTTGAAAAACTTTTTTTTTCAAGTTTTTCGAATATATTTTTTCCAAATTTTCAGAAGCTAGTTTCCATTTTTCAAAATTCTCCTGTGGTAAAAAGTTGAGCTTTATCTCGAGAGCTCAGTAATGAGCACTCTTAATTTTGATTACTGACCTCGAATTTCCTTTTTTTACTCTCCAAAATATCTATAACAGATTTCCTTCAAGTTGGCAGTTTGAAATTTCGTTCTGTATCTCACCAAAAATTGAGGAATAACATTTTATTATTGTCACACCTGAAAATTTGATTTTTTTTCAAAAAACCAAAAACAGAAATTTATTGTGATATGTATTTTTTACTCCTTTAAATATTTACTTACTGCTAGTTTGTTAAATTGTTATGATCGTTGAAATTATAGGTTCTCCAGCAACTTTCCGAGGTTATGGTATTTTCTGCGCTCTGGTTCTTGCAGCGTTCATATTCATCAATTTTTACAGAAAAGATACTGGATTTGTCTCAGACTTGCCCATGAGTGAAGATCCACATCAGGTAAATTATTTCATCTCAGAATTTAAAAAAAGCGTTGCTTCTAAAGCTGAATTTTTACGTCAACACCAAAGGTCGATGGACATATTTTTATGAAAGATGGTTTTAGGTGGGTCGTTCATCGATTCGGTCAGACCCCCATGGGCTAGTTTGCATGCTTTGCCCTTTTGGGCTCGCTTTCTTGAATTGTTTTTTACTAGCTTCATGCAGGTGGCTCTGAAAGAGAAATTCAAAGTACCCATGGTATACATTCTTGTGAAGGGTTTGAATGGACAAGTACTGAGCTCCGCTATAAAGAGGTGTCTAACTAACAAAGCATGAAATTGGAGTAATGATTCATGCAATTACTTTTGATTGTGCCGCTCGACAATATATCTCGAGTGTCAAATATCATGGATTCGATTTAATGGATGTTTCAAATCTGGAGTGTAATAAAAAATCAGAATCAGTCAAAAAAGGCGCGAAAATATACTTTTCTGCAGCTGAAAAGGGGTGGAGAGGATAAAAATTCAACAGTCCAAGCCTCTAAAAAGCACAACCATCTGGAGCACTCATTGTCAGATGTACATGTCTAATTTCAGCTGTCAAGGTCAATTGGGATGGACAGGGGGTGTGACACAAGATTTCACAAGGTCACAAAAACATGAAAATATAGTTTTTCTTTTTTCTTCAATTATTGCTTCCTGGACGAATTTTCAGCCAAGGTCATTCCCACTTCAAAGGCAACTCAAGTCAAAATATCATATTTGAGCGCATTTTGTAGAAATGCTTTTGGCTGAGATGACCTTAAGTTACAGTTCGGTAAAAAAATCAATGAATATGGACTTCTACGACCCCAAAACGGATTTTGTGAGTGGTATGGTCCCACTTCTACTCCTGGAATCATGATAGACCATACATAAACCATACATGCCCTTTGTTTCAAGCAAAATCAGATTAAAAATGATAGAATGTTCTGCCTACATCATGGGGTTTGTTGAATTTTCAGGTCATGGAGGAGAGCATTCATCTTGCCCCTCATGGAGTTCCCAGTAACCCAATACCCCGTGTATTGTCGAGCTCCAAATTACCAGATTTATCCAACGAAGGCCAAAGTTACGGTACTACTAATCATACACCATCTAATAATCTGCATCCTGATTCAGGTTTGTCATTATGATTTTTTGAAAGTCTGAATTTTCATGTGACTCAAAATTGAATACCAACTACCAATCTAGATTTCCCTATTCATGGATTAAATGTATTTTAACACAGGTCGAGGTGCGACAAATCCATTTTTACAACATAATGATACAAATTACCAACACAATCAAACGTACTCGCATGAAACAGAAACAAAGATTTTGGATATTGTCAAAAATTACGACGTAAGTTGTGCACTTCGAATCAAATCCATCACTGCATGTTTGATTATAAAATAGGTATTATACGCTTATTCGATCATTGGATAACTTTTTATAGATCATGTCGCAAATGAATGATAAAATGAACGACGAATGGATGGATAAACAACCTCTCACCAGTATTCATATACAACAACCCCATAATGTCATTAAAGCATATGACTGGTAAACTTATTTTCCATTTTCAAATTCATTCATAGCACTGAGAGAGATTCTACTACGTATTATGTACGTATTGATCGATGATTTACAGGTAAAAATAGATCGGAATCAGCGTTCGATATTTTATCTGCGATAATATCCAACATTCGTTCGAATTTTCTCCACATACAGTTTAAATTAAACATATCAGTAGTTCTATTTCGTTATATTATTTAAGTTTATTCCTCATAGATACTCGTATTTATAAATTATTTCATGTTTGTAAAAAAAAAAGTTAATCCTTTGCAAACTCGTTATGCTCTATGTAAATAGGTAGGCTAGGTAGATATGTACTAATAATTTGTAATGAAAATTAAAGCATCATGCTAAAAAAAAAGTTACCTGTAACCGAATACGTTTTGTATCGGGTACAACACAAATTCATTTTTATACAAGTCTGAATTTTGTAATAATAAAATTCACCTATCTAAAATTTTATTTCATACATTTGAGGGGTACGTTCAAAGGGCAACTATAGTTCCTGAAATTAACGAGAGGCTGAAACAACATTATGGGAATCGAATTTGGGTGGTTAAAATTAAATTCGGATGATTTTAATAATTAAAAAAAATTTAATATTGTACCTACATACGAGCTGATAAAAAAATTCAATTGAACAAATTTTCTCAATTTGGACCTAGATTGTTTTTTAAACGTACCCCTCACTCAATTTATTTTTGTAAATACTTTTAAAACGCCAATTTATCAACTTATCGTCTACCCTTCTTTAGCTAAGTATTTAACAATGTTATGTATTTTAAAAAACAAATAAATTTGTTTGTTCGTTCGTTCGTTCATTCCTTTCAGTAATCTTTCTTTCCTATTTATTAACACCATAGATCAATCAACGTACATAGATAACCAGCCTCAAAGCAGAAAAACTGTCAATTTGCTCTTACGACTAGTCAATGTTCAAAAACATAATTACGCAGGTAGCGCAAGCGTCAGGACATCAGGATAACCTTGGATATCCAATTCAAATGTCAAAAGTATTCACTATGCTCCACTGTCCTCCTCCACGAGGAATGCGCAATGTACATTTTCTGAAAGTGCGCGGTAGCCTTTAGATGTACATATTTCTTCTCGTTGAGATTTGGGAACAAAAATTGAAGTCATTGTACTACATTATTAATGAAAAAAATAATCCAAAAATTTTATATCACAATTCTTCAGAAGTAGGGCCTTGAGGAAGAAAAAAATTCTTGGGTCAAAGGACTAGTTTCATTGATTGATCTCAACGTTTTCTTCAAAAATGCAGGGCTCGTATAAAATTTTTTCCAAAAAAAAGGTCACTTCATTAAACAAAAAAGCTCGAACATTTTACTGAAGACAAATATGTATTTCAAAAAAAGAAACAAAAAAAACACAGACCATCACAAATTTAAATATTCGATTTTCAAATTTCAGAAAGTACGCGAGACTTTTAGACAATTTCTGACAACAAACGTCAATTTTTGGTGAAGCAAAGCGAAATGTTGATAATTTTAACCAAGGGAATGACTTTTTGGCAATTTATAGCAAAAAACAAAACTAATGGGTAATTTTTGAATAAGAAATGAAAATCTCCGGCAATTCCTACGAATTTTTTCTGAAAGCAAAAATTTCACAATTAAAGTGGGAATTAAGTAAGTATAAGCAGAAAGTTTCATTTTTTTTTACAATTTTTTTTTTAATGAGATTTTTTACAATTACCTACATAATAGGCAAAAGAACGACACTTTTTTGTAATCTTTGACAATTTTAGGTAAAAGAAATCTTTTGCTATGCATTTTTGGCAGAAAGTGAGACTTGGGACAATTTCAGCAAAAGGTAAGTGCTTTGAAACAATTTTTGAAAATTTGTACAAAAAAACAGTAACCAGTAAATTTAGAAACCCAATTGCGAGAAAAGTAGCCAAAAGTTACTTTTAGTAACTCAAGTCACTAGTACCGAGTACCTACCCGAGTACGAGCACTGGAAATGGGACCAAAGAAGAACGAGTTCAATATCCGCATATTGAAATTTAACTCATTGCTCTGACTGCTGTTTGCAATTTTTTTTCACCTTCCTTAGTTTCCTAATCAACGATATTTTTGATCAACGCTTGTGCTGTAATATTGAATTCAGAAAATTTTTAGTTTTTGAAAAAGTACCTACTCAAATACTCAAGTACATACATGAATTTTCAATTTTTTTACAAAATTTCAATCAACAGCACAAAACTCGCTCATCAGAGAAGGTGGATATTTAAATTAACGAAACATCTGTTTTCGCCTCAAATTCAATTCAACGCACACTCTTCTTCTCGCACGATGTATTTGGTTGCCTACCATTCATTTCATAGGAACCCTAACCCAATGATTTTTATACTTCTTCAGAATTCGAACACTGTCGTTTCCAGCTGTGGTAAGTAGACTAGTGATTTAAGCTGGAGCTGTACTGCTTTTCCAAGACTCAAGTTAGATAATGTGTTGGGTAAAAATGGGGCAACTTCCAGCAGCTAATCGAATATGGAATTACTGCGACGAGAAATTCTTGCAGGCAACGAACACGTGTTTCTTCTGATGAAAGTGAACTTATGAAAAATTGAACGTTAGCTTTACTTTCGAGGCATTAATGCATAATCTATTCAGTGATGAATACAACACCACTCACCTCATATTTTAATATCCTGAAATATTACCAGGAAAAGGAACTGAGAACTATATATTTTAGTTGTTTACATTTCACCAGTACATACATAATTTTGCATCGGATTAGGGACTAGGGTACAAGATGAATTTCAAATTTGGAAACAAGATTAGTTTTATGCGGCTGGTACATACATATTTTTGATGTGATGGCAAAACGAAGCGACGAAGTGAAAATAACAAATTCTCGGGCGAATTATTAAAATACGCGATGAAGCCGAAACGCGGCGTGAGGTGGGTGCAGCTCGAGTCGAGATGAGTCTGCGTAACCGAAACTGACACATGTAAAGAACGTGGTGCTGGAGACGTAGACTGAGAAAACAAGATGACGGGTACCTACTCGAAAAAGCAGAAGAGAAATCAGGCTAGAGAGATGTATCCCGCATCCGAGTAACCCAGGGAGTAAGCTGGGCATAGAGGGAATACGAGAAAAAAATTGGGGGAAAAACAGAAACGAATCATATTAAAATGCCAAGATGAGTTGTAAACTTATTAAACTTGTCGAGTCGCGTTTTATGTCGGAGTCGTATAGTCGTTATTTTTTCCCCTGTTGTGTTTTGGGTACACACTGTTACACAGTACGGTTTGGAAAATGCCTGTTGCGTTATAGAAAAGGTTTTCCTAAAGGGTTACCAGCGACGTGTGCGTGAAACAGAAGGGGAGACGGATTTCGTGCCTTTTCGACCGATTAATGTTCTCGCCTTACGACGTATATGGAATACATACTTTTCAAATGTAGTTGTATAGGAAAGAACTCTACTTAAGGGCACTTATTTGAAAATAATTTTCGTTCTTGTTCAACAACAACGAATTAATTTACAGCACTTTTTTATCAAGAAGTTAAATGTCAAGTCACAACGAATGCCTGTGATTTCTGGTTATAAGCCTGCTAATGCAAGAGCATGAGGAAACAGCCTTTGCCCGAGTTGGAAAGAAATCTCGTCGTTAACTGGAAGTAGTTTTCGTACATTTTGTAGTTAATTTTGTACGCACGCGACAATATTTATTTTTTCATTTTACACCACTCGAATAGGTAATTTATCACCAATTTACCACTCCAGGAGGTGTTTTGGTCAAATTTGCCTGCTAATTGTAAACGTGAAGGTATAACAAAATATGGAAGCAAGCTTTTTTTCAAGGTTAGTTCTTGTTACTGCTAACACTTTGTTTGAAAGATTGGTCCTCGTAAGTCAGAAATAAAGTATTTGAAGTTGAAATCAACGTATTTCCAAAATGCTACTCAATGAATAGACCGGGATCATGATACCAGCCAGACAATCTTCAGAAAATATTTCTCGAATTTCATCACTGAAATGAGAAAAATTTTCAATGATAAAAATTTCGACTCAACCTGCAAAATGTTCAAAACTGAAAAATTTCAAACTCTGAAGAATGAAATTGAATGACAAACTTTTCAAGTGTTGTTTAATGTTTCGATTTTTGACGAATTTTTGAAAATTCAAATACCTACTTGAACCATTTTTTGTGAAAAAAAAATACCAAAATTTGATAAAATTGAGGTTTGTTTGCATTTCTGATTGTTAATCTCTTGAATCCATTTTTGGAGCTTCTTTCAGCACATTTCTACATAGATTGTCCAGTTTTAGAAAAATTGCGAAAAGAAACCGAAATAAAATTTAGCATAATTATTTTCATCGCAGGAAAATATAAAAATCTGCTGGAAGCTCTAAAAGAGTTCAAAACCGCCATCAATTGATTTGAATAGAGGCAAAAATAAGATTTGAAGCCAGCCTCAAGTATATCTCAATTTGACCAAATTTCAAATTTTCAATAAAAAATCAGTCAATTTTTAAAATTTCTTCAAATTTATCAAAACTTAATAAATGAAATTCAGTGATTGAAATTTGTCCTGGTGGTGTAATTTTGTGTTTTTTTTCTCAATTTTTTCCAGAATGGAGCCCAAATCTGAATTTACCGAACAAGAAGTGATAAACGGAATTGAAGCAATTAATGAGAACGAAAGCGACATCATCAATAAAAAACCGAATACGAAAAGCAAAATTTACATGACTAATTCAATGATACCTTCACCTTCAAAATCCAAATCCGATTCTCGAAATGACTTGAAAGGGGAAAGAATCGCATTTTATCGCAAATCGGAGAGGTGTTGTAGCGTCGCGTTACTCATCGTCTGCTTATTTCGGCTCGTCAAAGCAGCGAGCTACTTTATCTCTATGCGAAAATGTATGTAGAACACGATGAGATAACCGATTAAGTGGTTATCAAAACCTTTAAAAATTAAATTGAAAATTAAGTGGTTATCAAAACCTTTAAAAATTAAATTGAAAAACTCATAATAAAAAAATCTAAAAATGAAACGTTCAATAATTCTGAAAATCAAATGACATTTTCGAAAATAAAATCAATAACTGAAAACAAAATTTTATTACCCATCGAGGTCAAAAATCAAAAATCAAATTGAAAATTCTGAAAACAAAATCAAAAATTGAAAACAAGATAAGACAACAAAATTGAAATCAACAACTAAAAATAACCTTAGAAGCCGAAAATGAAATTTCAAATCATGAAAATTGGGTGAAAAACTGAAAATAAAAAACTGAGAATTTTGAAAATGAAAATTCTGAAATCGAAACCAAACGCTTAAAATGAAAAAAAAAACTATAGTAGTACTGAAAATTTAAAATAATTCAAAAAACCGAGACGAATGAAATTCAAAATTCTGAAAATGAAATGAAAAAGTGAAATTTTAATTTGAAACCAAAAATAAAAGTCAATATAGCCGAAAATGAAGTATGTATAAAATTCTGAAAATTTGATCAAGAACTGAAAATGAACTCTAAGAATTTATCAAATTCGAAATATCTGAAAATAGGTACGTAATTTCAAAAGCTGAAAATGAAAATTTACAAACAAATCAAAAATAAAATAAGTAACTAAAAATTAAAAACTTGGAAATTGAACTCATGAACTAATTAAAAACTGAAAATAAGAAATTCAAAATCGAAAATTACAATTTTGAAAATTGAATAAAAAAATAAAAATATGAAAATTAAAAACTAAAAATTAAGTTAAAAACCGAAAATAAAAATAAAATTTCTAAAAATTTTATAAAAAAACTGAAAATAAGTCAAACTATAGGTAGCCATAAGCATAGCTCATTATTAGCTACAAAACGTGTGCATAGCAGTTCGTTTTTTTAGAATTTCAATTAGGTATTTATTTCAAGTTGATTAAATGATTATTCGCTTCATTTGCGATCGGGTCATTCTGTTTGCGAGTGGATCGCTTCATTAACATGTTGGTCACTTCCTTCGCGGGTTTATTTAAAAAATGAAAAATTAATACGTAGGTATTATGGTTATTTGTCGAAAAAATTAATTCAAAATCACTCAAAAAAATTTATTCAGAATAATTCAAAGAATTTATTTGCAATTCCCTTCCCCCAAAAAAGATTTGATTTCAACAGCGCTTCAAACACTTACGTAAATATTTTGAAATTAGTACAAAAACATTCCCCAAAATGAGGGGAGGGGGAGAGGACCGATTGCATCAAGTATACGAAAGGAATAGAATACGTATGGAAGACAAGTACAGTACAACAAAAATTGTCACTAAAAAAACGCTTCCAAGTCCCAACAGTTCTTACAAACTCTCTAGATTGAAAAAACCATCCCTAGAATTATTCTAAAGCGGCGTCTTTGCAAAACTTACTGAATGACAGTGAGAGGTTTGGCTCATATTTCAGACCATTTCAATAGCAAAATGTCCTCCGACGACACCTTCACATCTATAATTTACATGTAAAAAACATTTTTCGGTGATAATAAAATGATAATCGAGTCTTAATTTGTTTGTTTAGTTGGTCACACGTGCATCATCATTTTTCAGCACTGTGCACTGTGATGTACCTCTACCTACGTATAGTGGTATAAGTATCTTTACAGTAGGTAAGGTAGGTACACAAAACAGTTATCATTTATTAAACGAATGTTTTTTCGGTCATTTTTAACGGTATAATTTTTTTCTGCTACGATGTTTTTATGACTATTCAAGATTTACTTTGTGCAATTGTAAATCACGAATCATTTCCCCTCTAACCTTGAAAACATCGCTGATTTTGGGTATAAATACAAACAACGCTTTCATTAATTTTACGTTCTACATATATTATAGTAATAACAATTTTCAATTTGTAGTCTCGGGTTCACTATTATTTTCGTGTGCCATCATGACTTCGAAATTATACGTTTTACTAGGGATTTTGGTGGTTTTCACGCCACCGACTAGTCCTTCTACACCAGTGACAAGTCCGAATCCTCCAACTGCTGGTACACCATCTGCTGGATTCGTGAGTACAAATTACAATATCATGAAATTCGCCTAATTTGACTTCCTTTTTGAGCTTAAATTAGCAAATTACTTTTATTGTTGCTCCATCTTCGGACAACTTGGCTATATTCGAAAATTAGTCACATCAATTTTAGCCCGCAATTTAGGTACATTATTACTCAAAGTGTAACGTTTCCAGATTCCCGCTGACAAATATCCTAACGCCAGAAGAGACGAATCAGTAGAGGACACATATCCAGGTGGCGTCAAGGTGCGTGCGGTAGCAATTTTTTCATAATTTCGAAAATCATCGGTGAAAAACAAATAAACACGTACAATTTTACTATCTCCAGATCAAGGATCCGTACCAATGGTTAGAAAATCCCGATAGCTCCGAAACAAAGAAATTCATCGAGGAAGAAATGGCCATTACCAAACCCTACTTGGAGAAAAGTCCATTCCGTGCAGAATTACACGCTCGTTACACAGAATTGAGTAACTATTCAAAGTTGAAAGGTCCGTTTCAGGAAGGCAAATATTTCTACTCATTCCGGAATACTGGTTTACAGAATCAAGAGTAAGTGATTGAATTCGGTGACACATATTTAGAGAAGTTGAGGTGTTGAGGTGTTGAACTACATAAATTACATTTCGTTCATTGGAATCTCACATATTAGTCATATTAAGTATTTAATACCTACAATCTACATATGTGAAGTTTTACAACTACGTCTTGTAGGGCTGGGGTGAAATAAAAATTAATAAGAGAATTTCTGCAACCTACCAACTTTCCACTCTGATTAAACTGCTAAGCTACTTTTGCACACCAGGGTAACATGAATATCAGCATCAGTCGACTGTTTCGCATTTTTCCCAGTCCCTTTTTCGCAGATGAAGAAAAATATACCCATTTAAGAACACCAAATCCACATTTTTTGCCACTTTGCCTCAATACTTTTTTGATATTTCAGCGTGCTTTTCAAATCAGATTCATTTAAAGATGAAGGTAAAGTGTTTCTTGACGTGAATAAACTCAGCAAAGATGGCACCGTTGCGATAGGTACCTATGAATTCAGCAATGACGGAAATCTTTTCGCATATTTATTGGGTTCCGGTGGATCTGACTGGAAAACGGTGCACTTCATGGATGTGGAAAAAGGTTGCAGCATGAATACCGTAAACTCGAATGATTTCTCGCAAATAATTTCTGGTTTTTAATCCGCATATAGGCACTGATCTCAATGACAAGTTGGAGAAAGTTAAATATTCAAATCTACAGTTTTCAAAAGATGGCAAAGGAGTGTTTTACTCGGTAACATAATCATACCTAATATGAAAACTACTAAAATAAAATAATACGAAGATCCGAGTAATTCACAGGTGTGTTGACATTTTAGGCATTTCTCGATGAAAAAAAATCTCACAATGATGCGGATAAAAATCAAAAAATTTATTATCACTTGCTCGGGACCGAACAGAGCAAAGACTTGCTGATGGCAGAATTTCCAGATAACCCCGATTACTTCGTGTATGTACATATTTCCCACCTAGGTACACAAGTGTTCAACTCAAACTGAGTCGTAGTTCATTCAAAAAGTACTATTTCAGAAGTCCCATTGTGAGTGATTGCGGTAAATACCTGATTGTGGATGTGGATGACGGCGGTAGCAATCATTTGATTTACATAGCGGATATAAGTAAAGAAATCACAGCCAAGCCACAACTTAAACCAATAATCACAAAAATGGAAAAGAGTTACTTTGTACGCTGCTTTTGGCCATTTCATTTCTAATACCTATACTTCATTTCGATGACAATACTTTTAAACATTTCAAACTTTTTTTGTTACAGTTTGTCGGCAACAACGAAAACCAATTCATTTTCCAAACTAATAAAGACGCCGATAACTTCAAACTAATTGTGATCGATATTACAAATCCCGATCCTGGAGCGTGGAAAGACCTCATACCTGAAGATAAAAAGTATAGCATGGATTGGGCCGGCGCAGCATACGATAATTATTTGGTGTTAGGCTATATCGAAGACGTTAAAGTACGTACCTCCACCTACAAAATACTCGAGACTCGTGTTCTACAAAGCTCTTACTTATACTCTACTCAAATATATTTTTGATATCTCATATACAGAGTGTTGTTCAACTACACGACATGAAAACTGGTAAAATGATCAAAAAATTCCCGTTGGAAGTTGGTACAGTTGCATATGAATCGATTTTTGGTGGTAGAAGAACTCCTCACGTGTTTTTCAACTTCGTATCATTCCTGACACCCGGAATCACTTATCATTTTGATTTATCAAAACCACCATTCGACCTTGAGGTATTTTTTAGAAAACTATCTGTTTATGTCATCATTAATGAACACTTAAACTCAATGCAGAAAATGTTTCGCATCAATTGAATTTAGGTTATAAATGAAATCAAATTGAAGAATTTTGATCGCGAAAAATTCACTGTGGAGCAACTATTCTACCCGAGTAAAGATGGAACCAAAGTACCCATGTATTGCGTTCATAAAAAGGTATAGGTAGATACTTATATTTTAATTCAATTGGAAGT
Source organism: Planococcus citri (assembly GCF_950023065.1). Lineage (NCBI taxonomy): Eukaryota > Metazoa > Arthropoda > Insecta > Hemiptera > Pseudococcidae > Planococcus > Planococcus citri. Next base: position 36,424,642 of record NC_088680.1, read on the forward strand.
TTCACTATCAACAGCATCAACACGAGCTTACTAGTTTTCTGATGCAGGACTTGGAAAAAAATGGAAACAATTTCGCATTCATGTATGCTTACGGTATCTATGGTGTCAGCAATTTGCCATATTTTGCAGTCAATCGTTTGGTAGTGATAAGCAATTTTGATGGCGTACATTGCATGGCAAATATCAGAGGAGGAGGGTAAGTTTAAAAAATCTTTCTATTTAAATTCTACCTTAGTCCTGCACAGTGTGGTTAAAAAAGTTAGCTTAGTTGGTAGATGCGTCAAACACAGTTAGCTACAAATATTATTTGAACTAGCTCAAGTTATACACGTTATTGATAGTACTTCTTAATGCAGATAACGTATGTAATTGTCGAACAAACATTCCAACTTACAGTTAAAATAGTGAAAGTGATACTATAACAGCAGTTAGGTGTATTAAATTCTTATCAGAAATGATTGATGAGTCACTAAAATACATACCTAGATGAGACCCTTTTACCCTTACCCTACATACTAGCGATCCAAAGATGGTTATGAACCTATCGTATTGCAGTCAGCTGCAGTTATGAGTAGTTTGTTAGTATCGTGACGTTAGATTAGCCGATAGCTCAGATCGTTATCCAACAATTTCAACTAAGTACGCCATGCAGGACTCTGGTACCTGTACCATACGTACATACAAGCAAATGAAATGTCACATTTTTGTGATAAGACAACTCCATCGATGTTCTGTTTTATAGGGAATATGGTGAGAAGTGGCATCAAGAAGGGTCGCTGGAGAATAAACAACACTCCTATGATGATTTTCAAGCCGGTGCTGAATACTTGATCAAGGAGAAATACACGAATAGTAAATTGCTAGCCATAAATGGAGGAACAGGTGGTGGTGTTATAGTGGCTGTCTGCCTCAACCAGAGGCCAGATTTGTTCGGTGTTGTAGTCGCCAATGCAGGGTAAGTGTGCCCAAGTTTGCGCGCTTCTCAAGATTTCGCAGTAACGATTTCAACATTGACAACACCCTGAATTGAAATAAAGAGTCAAAATGACTATACTTGAGGCGTTATGGTGATATACACGTGTTGTCAACTGACGAGCAAAAAACTTTTTTTTTCAATTTTTCTTATAATTTTTTCAATATGCCATTAGAGATGTAAATAAGCAATTTTTCAAATTCGTCATTGTCTGAGGATTATTCTAAGCACATATTCAGCTAGGGAGAAATGGGTGTGATGCGATGCTGCAAATGCCAAAAAGGGGTTCCATTTCCGATGTAAGTCACTCGGAAAACGATACTGACGAATTTTTATGTTTTTTACTGGTGCGCAATCCTGGTCAGGCATATGCCCAAGTTTGCGCATTTGATTGGGGGGGGGGGGTTGGTCAAAATCTCAAAAACTAAATCGTTAAAAATAGTATATTACACAACGAGGGCCGAAAAAGTGAAGTAATTTTTCCTGAACGAGGGTGGAAAGTACTTATTTTTACATCCGAGCGATTCTCGCGAGGTTGGAAAAGTAGTACTTTTCACCCCTAGATAGGAAAAGTTTATTTCTGGCTCAAATCATAGCCAAACGTCTGACGAACTTTCTGTACAAATTTCAAAATTCTAGCTCAATTTCATAAAAAGTTGCGAATGTTCAAAAACTAGGTGCGCAAACTTGGACACACCCTACCGTTAGTTATACTTATTCTTACAAAGAATTAATTCTCAAGCAATGTATTTTGTTGGTTGCAGTACTCTGGATTTATTGAGATATGACAAATTCACTAGCGGTGTTTCCTTTGCACCTGAGTACGGTTTACCATCTGATCCAAAAATGTTTCCCATTTTGCGTAAATACTCTCCTCTGCATAATATTCATATTCCTGAAGCTGGTGTAAGTTTGCTCATCTTGATTACCTTTATGCTTTTTAGCGGTACACAATACACATACCTACGTGAAGTTCATTCTATGTTCCTTTTTTTTCGTCTTTAGTACCCTGCCACCATGGTGGCAACTTCTGATAATGACGATACAGTTCCACCTCTACACTCTTTAAAATTTATAGCAACGTTGCAATATGAAGCTAAGAAACATCCCAATCAGGTAAAAAAATTTCAAACCCACACATCTACATAGGTAATCAGGGATGATTGCCTGTAAGCACATTCGTCCTTGAAATTTGAATATTTTTCAAGTACCTACATATATTTTTAAAAAAAATGAATGAATGAATAAATAAACGAAACAGTTGTTTTAATAATCCTTCACAAAAAAAAGAGAGAGAAGATGACAGATTATTTTCAACCTCATTGATTTATATTATTCAAAATAGAGGACGAACACAGGATAATTCGCATTTTTTTAAATTTCATTTTCAGAAAAATCCATTCATACTCAAAGTTGAAACTAATGCCGGTCATGGTTATGGCACACCATTACAAAAACAGGTACCATAATTCAGAGCAGATTTTCATCGAGTCTGAATTCTCTATTTTAAAATGGATTGTTTTTTTGATGTTACAGATTGAAGATAGCGTAGATACAATGAGTTTTATCGTAATCAACACTGGAATTCAGTTTCATCCATTCGTTAGTCAGTAATGTGCAATAACTGTGTATCGTAGTTTAGTTGTTGGAGGGGATTTTCATTTCCAACTCTCGATAACCATGTACAGAGTAATAAGAGTACCTAAATGTTGTCAATTACATTTCATTTTATGTTGAGAAACATTGGTTTTATTTTCCTTCTTAGTTTTCCAGGCAACGAAGTTGTCAAAAAATGGTTTTTATGGTTCTGCTTGAATTATTCGTTTGTATTGAGAAAAACGTTATCAAGCACTGATAATAAAATCAAAAAATGTACCAAATTCGATAACATTGAAAATGATTTCAAAAGCTGAGAATGAAAATTTCCAAATCAAAATCAAGAATAAAATAAGAAACTGAAAATTCATAAAATATGATCACGAACTAAAAAAATAAATTATGTTCATTTGTAAGAAAACTCAATTCAAAATCACTCGAAAAAATTCATTTAAAATAATTTCAAGTATTCATTTGCAATGACCCCCATTCATTTTTAAATACCACTCCTCACAAGGGGAAATGTCGGGGAACCATTTCGGGGTTCTCTAATCAATTCCCTTCTGTCCGGTTCAAATATTTCAGGAGCTAAAAATCTTTTTTTGATTTTTGACGAATTTTTGAAAACTTGAATTTTGGAAAAAAAAATGAGAAAATCAAAATTTCACCAAATTGATGTAAAAAGTTAAAATTTGATATTTACCCTATTTATGAAGTCCCGAGTCAATTGATGATACATCTAAGCCTCCAACGAATTTCGATTTTTCAATATTTTTTTCTGAAGTACCTACTGAAAAAATTTTGGACTTGAATTGTCACAAAAAGACCATGAAAATATGTGTAAAAATCATTCGAAAAGGTCACAAAGACGCAGGTAAATTCAAATTGACAGTTGCTGAATTTCAGTATTTTTTTTTTTTTTTTTGAAAATATGAGAATCTGAAAATCTGCTGGAGGCTCCAGGACGTTGTGAAACAATCACCGAATCCGCCCTCGGGTGCTTGAAAATAGGATACAAATCGCATTTCAGCTTTTTACATCAATTTGGAGAAATTCTGTTTTTTTCCTATTTTGGGTCCGAATTCAAGTGAAAAATGAATTTCAGCAACTGAAATTTTGTCTGATGGTATATTTTGGGTTCCTCTGTCCATCTTTTGTCCGGTTCAAAAATGTTGATCCAGTTTGGATCCTACGTGCTCTCCAATAGGGTATCTCATCTTATTTTCAAGTTTGAGATTTTTTGCTCCCACCCACCCTCCCAAAGTTGTTCCATAGGTGAAAAAAATAATTCCCGAATTTTATTTTTTGCCATCAGTGAAAAAAAAAGTGATGCCAGATTTCCCCCCCCCCCTCATTTTTCTAAAAAATTGAAAAATTGAAAATGATGCAAAATTTTTTCATTTTTGATTTTGTTTTGATTCTACTCCATCCCAATATTTCCCGTTTGAACCAAACCGGCCCGCAAAATTTATCATCTTCTTCCCTGTGAAAAAACAATGAAAACTGTGAGGGGGTTCAAATTTTCTATTTCGCTATACACACATCTAGCATAGTAAAACATCGATGCTTTCGTTTTGTTATGATTATTTAATGTTTCAATAAATTGATAAATGAACCAAGAAAGATAAAAGAAAAAAACTTTGCGCATAGTACGAGTAGTTATAATGTGATTTTATAGTTCAAAATAGCAAATTTGAACCCCTTCAATCTCTCACTTTTTCCCCACTAGGACGTGAAAAAATTTCAGGGGCTGTTTTGGTTCAAATGGGGAATATTAGGAGGGAGCAGAATGAAAAAATCAAAAATTGTTAAATTTTGCTCCATTTTCCATTTTTTGATTTTTTTTTTAAATTGTCTATTTTGAATTTTTACTTTTTTTTTAAAAATGGTCCAAATGTCTCGCTTTTTTGCCTTGGAGAAAGCTCAAGAAGAAATTGAAACCGGAACATAATATCTTCCAAGTATGTATTGTATTCGTAATTCAGTTAGTCTAACTCGTTTGTTCTTCATCATCGACAGAAAAAGTAAGGTGAAATTTGTGACAACACTGATATGTTTATTCTGGTTTATCCAATCACCACAGGTTAGAGTTTGAAAACCCATCCAAGTTTCATAACACCATATTTTCCCCTATTTTGATCGCATCATTAAAAAAGTAACAAGAAAGATACCCTCGCTCATTACTCACTTCTTTGAAACATCACAGAGATACTTTCAGCATAATACGATGCGGTGAAAAAAAGCTCGATGAGCCAAGACCACCCCCTACACTCGAGCCAAATTCGTTTCTCGCGTTCATTAAAACTTCACGCGATTGTATCGTCAAAAGACGCGTATTTATATTTATCGGCTTTTAATTATCTTTTCATTGGTTGAAATTTATCGAACATTGAAACAAAAGAGGAAGCCTCTTTTGAGCCTATAATGCAAGTAAATGCGGAGATAAAAAGCGCTGCAAAAAAGAAGCCTATACGTATAGTATAGTAGTAAATTAAAAACAAACTATAAGCTGTAAAGCCGCCTTATACTCGTAGCTTTGGAGAGCAGTGCCAATTAAAACATATCCGTGCACAGTGTACTTAATACTTATTACTTATACGAATAATATAAATAATCTTCGCAGTATACTGCGGTAAAGCGATCGACGACGATAAATAAATAAACAAATGTACTTTTCATAACGGCCAAACACCGATAAGAAAAATTAAAACCCATCGTAAATCACACCATTCTCATCGAGGCGACATCACTAACCTAATTAATACATGCACGCTGCGAGACGAATCGAAAAAAATGGCATAGGGGACATCAAACTGTCAAAATAATAATTGACAATATCGTCGCATATGTCACCAGACAGTGTTGGAAAAACGAGGTTAAATTGGTATAAATCTGCATCCGAGGACACCTACGGTGCGATGGCGAGGAAAATTCCGTTAATAGTGCAACATGGAGAAGAAACCCGTTGGAAATTGGAGTATTGATCTGCGGTATGACTGGAGTGTGCTTGTCGTAGGCTTTATCTTACCAGTTATAATTACGATTATTCTGAAGACAATAATGGCCCTAAAAAAAAACAGATGATTGTGTGCCCAACATATGAAAAAAAAAACAATTCATATCTTTCGTCAGCTTTCTTCTAAACGATTGCAATTTCAAATAGGAAATTATTTCAACGGGTGAACGATTATTTACTATAGGTACAATATCAAGGTTTCGTTCGTTATGACTTGAAAAGTTCAAAATGTTGGTATCGGTGTCATTGAAAGGATATTGCCGATAAAACCATTAGAGAATCTTCTGACTATGAAAAAAAAAAAAAAAAAAAAAAGACGAGATAAATGGAAGAAAAATTTCTAACAAGTTTAGCTGAAAATCTTCACATTTTGAGGTCAATTAATTGAGAAAAGATAAGAATTGAATCAACATTAGAATTTTTGGAGCAGGTTTAATAGCATGTAAATCAGTTAATTGGAATTGACGATATAGTGGCTATAGTGCAGTAATAGTATGGTTCTTATTTGCATAATATGGTCCCAAAACACCACGTTTTTTTTTGGCGAAATGGGCATTTTTAGTTTTTTAATAATATTTTTGATAGCATACCATTTTCAAAATCTTTCATATTCCGGAATAACCTTTCAAAAATTCAAAAAAATGTTCACTTTTTTCCAAGCCGAAGACATGCAATTTTTTTCTTATTATTAATTTGTATCTATGAATATTGAAATATGTACGTTTTCTCAATTTTGATTTTTTGAGGTCCTATACGAATCACATTCCACAGCTTTAACACATAAAATCGCATTTTTTTAAAAAACAGGCGAATATTGCGTTTATTTGAAACGTATAATACGTGTAACACCTATTGTACGATGTTATGTACATCATGCGAAGTACATCTGACGAGTTATAAATTAAGCACATTTGATATTTGTTCGTTTGACGGTGGAGGCAAAGTTTTCGTAAAATTCGAGTATTCCAGCTGTTGCTGATAGCGACTTGTTTATTCTAACCTTATTCGTCTAAGAAAATATTACGACAGATACGAGTATATGATTTTTATGATGATTTTATTTCTCGCATTGCCACACTTCGAACGATTGTTAAAAATTGATATAAAATAATGAGAAATCGTACGATGAATATTCAGTTTGCAAAAACAATAATTCGTTCGAGGTTCAACGATGTATTCCTGTAACTTTGCGATGAACTTGGTAAAAACTTTACTTGTCAGCTGGTTGATTTTTATGCTCGTCGAAAATGCTGTCTCATCAAGTAAGTGAAAAATATCTAATTGTCGACTTGTTTTCTAATTCGTTTTCCCCAATATCGGCAAAAAGGTACTACCTATGTACCTATTCAAATACAAATTATTACAATTTGACGAACATTTCAGAGGAAGCTGTGTTGCACCGACTAGCTGATACAGCCCCATTGGCTGTGATAAAAAAACACGACTCATCCTTACAACTTGCAATACCTCACGCATACCAATCAATCAACCATCTTTCTAGTTATAATTACGATGATTCTGAAGACAAAAATGGCCCTAAAGAAAAAATGATGATTGCGTGCCCTGCGTATGGAAAAAAGCAATTACAAGTGGAAACGAATAGGAAAACTGGTGTTTTGACGACACACAAAGAAACGCTACTTTTTCTGCACGAGTACAAAGACCGACACATACTCTGCAATTCGCCAGATTTCGTACCCTCTATTAATAAAGTTGAAGAAAATAGTGACGACCACGTAAAGCATTGCAACCAATTGCACGCAGATATGTATGAAGTCGGATACCCAGTAAGTCTTCTACAGGAACACAACTGACGTTTTAACAACAGGTATTATTTACTTCTCTTTCTTCTTCTTATTTTAGGTATCAAACGACCAAGAGGGAAATGTAATTTAATTTACAATTATTATGAAATATTTTTTTTTCTTTTTGAATTAATGTACATTATACATGGACGAACATTTATACAATTTTTATCATCTCTTTTTTTGCGTTAATCAATTTCTTTTTCTTTTGAATTCAAAACAAATGCAGGATATTCAGTTTTTATCCACTTATAAAATATGCTATTCAAAGATTAAAGGTAAAGAGGCTACACTATACTCAATTCACCGTATCGAATCACCTGATCTGCTGTTTATGAATATAATAAAAGAACTTCCTGATCTTCAACCATTGGCGTCTGCTTATGAATCTGTTTTGGATTCCAGTTTAAGCACTAACAGTTCTTTGAAGGCACGGTAAGCTGTGAACATCTATCCCAATATTTCAAATTTTTCATCTGACATGTTTGATTTAATTGATGCTGAGCTAGATTGAAAAATCATGTACTGAGACTCACATTACCAACATTTCGAATGTGGAAGTTCAATTCGAAATTATTGAAAAATTTAAAAAAATGTATGGGCCAGAATCAAAAATCAAGTTGATATTCAAATTTAGCTACTCAAAATCCAAGGCAAGATATGTTGCATAACATTAAGTCCAGAATTCCATGTAAATTCGACAAGTTTATGTTGAGGCAAGATCCCTGAAGGTATCCACTAGCCACCTACCTTAACGTGGAAACTTCAGAGTTCATACTGAAAAATTTAGGGATTTTGCCAAGTTTGATAATTTATTTGTAACTGGGAAGGTTTAACATTACTGATCGTCCAATTTCAATTTGATTCGACATGGATTTGCCAAATAAGCTACCTATCTTTGAATTCGGCGCAGGATTACTATCAACATCAGTTTGTTGGAATTGACGATATGCCAAACAAATCATGGAGACAGACAACTTCCTTTCTTTTCAATTATACTGCCATCACTAGAAATAAAGATTTATACAAGGGCATGATCAGATCTGATTGGTACATTAGACTGTACAGTTACAAAGTAAATAATTATTTCTTCATTTAAAAAATTGTTACACAGTTGGTATCACATTTTAAACCACACGAATGATATTTTTGTTTTCCTTATACAGAAAAACAAACCGTTGAATTTGTACTCAGGTACGCATCAAACAGTGATAAAAGACACTTCGCCATACATGCACGAATCGCAGCCTGTTGATTCATTTTGGAGGGTTATTTTAGATGATGCCGGTAACGCCATTATTTTGGTAACCCAGCATACTCGAATGAAATGTGACCAAGATTATCTATGCGGAAAAAATCGTCAAGTAAAAACATATGAGGAAGGAGGCTGCATATATTCCTGTTCGCTCGATGCTTATGAAAATCTACTCCAAGTGCTGGGTTTGCCACAGTTGAACATTACTGGAGATTTGGATTTCACCCTTCAAACAGACAAAACTAAGAAAAGGACTGCAGATGGACGTGATACTTCGAATTTAAAACCCTCTCAAACCACTGATATTATCGAATTCTTGGACAACAACAATTTTGAGAATGCCCTGTTAAACATTGATAGGAATATTTTTAAAAATGGGGGTTTTCGAATTGAATCACCCTAATCATGATACTGGTGATCAGGACTTTAAAGTACGCTGTAAATATCGATTTGATGTTATCAAAATTTTTAATACTTCCATGTTTTCAGTAAGCTGTTGGATTCATTTTTCGTTTTCGTTTGCCTTTGCAAGCAATATTAGAATAAAAATGTTTAGTATTATAAAAGATTGTGAAGTTTGTATCCTACCTTTAAGGAAACGTCTCGAAGTGTCTTTGACGTATAATACCATTTATTCATCGCAGACCAATTAGCGATTAACGCGCTGACGAAGAGAACAGGGAAGGAGAAATTGCTTAGGTAAGTTGGAAAATACGTCGAGTCAGGATATTAAGAAAGTTTTCAAATTTCCCTTGCCTCGACGACGATGACGGTGGTAAACAACAGTTCCGCTGAGCTTTTCCGCTCGTCGAACGTCGGCTTGAGCCAAAATACTCCTTTTACGTCTCCCGACTGGTGACTAAAGCGTGGTACATACAATGTAGCCAAAATTATTACTAAAGGGTTAATTTAGGTTAATTATGAAATTTGTCGGAGAATTGGCATTGTGAATTTAGCTTGAAAGTCGCGACATTGCGTTCGTCTTCAATTCTTTCGCCAATATGTATTTTTTTTCTTCTCCCCCCCCCCTCATACATTTAATGCTTTCAGTGTTGAAAAGAAGATCAAACTAATGAAAGAAGCGAAGGGAGTAGAGAAAAAAAAAACGAAAAATCGAAGATCAGATGTACTCTAAGGTGGATCCAAAAAAATTGACGATTTTGACAATTCAGTGGAGACATATCAATATTTTGGAAGATATCATCCTTTGATCTGGAGAAATATTTTGAAATACAGTGGTGTTATCTTTTGGTCACTATTTCAAAAAATTGAAGAATACGGTCATGAAAACTCATCTAATTTTGTTGGTTTATTGAAATTTGCAATAATGACACACATATTAGCACAACTGCGTTCCAATATATTTCCTTAGTGCAAGAAAGTGATATCTTTCGATATTTTGGAATAATTAATGCAAAGCAGATTTCGTTCGTATCGTTTGTAGATGGTTCTTCATGTTGTAAAAGAAGTAGATCAATTTCTTTACGCCGGCAGATACCACAAAACGATTCGAGCACCTTCTGACAGGGTGTCTAACAAAATCTGAAAACTGAAAAAGGACCTTTGAAGGATCTTTTAGGAAGAAGATGCAGCTAGCCGCGAATCCGGGTAGAACGCCGCTCAAAGTGAAAACGGCAACAGAAACCGCAGGTGGTTGAGCAATCACGCAATGATGCAGCGGGTCCATGAAATAAGGCACCACATTAGGTATGGAAATACACCTTTTTCGGTTATAGATTTCGTAGTTTTGACGGTGATGTGACTTTTTCATTTCAGTTATATAATGAAATGGAATCAAAAAAATGGTGGGAAAATGTCTATTTTGCGTTTTAAAATGAATATGAGGTAAAAAATAACGTAAATTGGCGGTACCATTATATGTATTATTTTCTTATTGAAGTAAGTTCTGTTATGAGGTTTTAGACCTAATAATTGAAATTGCTTATCACCAATAATTTCATTGCATTGATCATTCGTTCTTCAATTACATAATTATGAAATATTAATACATGTTTGCTTTTTCAGTGTGTGTTGTTCACATCGTGATTGCAGTTAGTTGATGAAACAAACATCACACCATTCTATTTAAATAACAATAAAAATCTGGGATATTCAGTTGTTGCTGGAATCCATCTTCACTGATGTCAACTGCACGTACGTAACAATACAAATTTTCGTACGATACATAATAATAGGTAAACTACTTTAACTATTACACCTCTCCACAATCCACCTGCAGTATAGTCAATTTGTACAAATCGCCCAATTTCACTTTAATGGTGAATGGAATAATTCATAGAATTGGAATGGATAGAGAGTCGCAGTCAGGATCAAAATAATTATATAGGTGTGTGCTGATCATAGACAAAACAGGTGAGTTTTGTTGTAAATTATAATGTATCTGTTTAATGGTGTAGTTGTATTGTATATTTATTAATTGTACTCATTAATTGTTTTGTAGGATCATTTGTGTTTCGCGATTTTGATCCGTACAAAACATATGAAGTGTGTCATGAGTACAAAATTGAAGTTGCAGTTACAATATCGAAAAAAAAAGAAATTGCTGGCAGACAAAAAATATGACGGAGAACTCGGAATGCGTTCTGGTGGACAAAATGCCCGACGGATGCTACAAAGTAAGAACTGTATGTGCCAATTAATTGTAAGTACTCTCTAAATTTGAAACAGTGAAATTTCAAATTTAGAGAGTAGGTACTTATACCATATTTTTGCATTTGAAAATTGATTATTTATTTCTGTAGATGAATGACAAAAAAGTTTTATGACCTCACTGTGATGATACAGCTATTTCGAACAGATATCGTCCGAAGAAGTGATAAAAGTTCAACATCAATAATAATAAAGTAAGTAAGTAAGTATGTTTTTTTATTATTGAAATTGCACGAAAAATATCTTCATTTTTTTCGCGATCCAGCCTAATACCTACAGTTTTTTTTGAAACGTGAGGTAAATGCTATTAAAATAAATGCCTATAATAAACAAATTCTGGAGCACTTCAAATCAAATATGGATATGCAATTTATCGTTGATGTATATAGTTGTGCTCAGTATTACTTCAATCGGGCGGCAGCAGCCGACTGTCTTAGAGGGATTGCCCTACAAGGAGTAATTCTCACTAATGACGCTCAAGACTTCATAGAAGGACTTGATAACGCGGCTACTTCTGTGACCAAACCTTGCGTTTTCTGATATTACCCAATTAAAAATCAAATAACTAAATAATTACTTACTTAATTCAGTTTTTTCTTGACATCAGGCATTAAGTACTGTTCAATCTGCAAATATTTTTGAAGAACTAGTTCATATTGGTGAGGTAGCTTGTTATACCTTCTGTTGGCTACCGCGACAGGATGGTAAAAAATGAACGACCGTATTTGTGTCAAAAAATGATTTGTTTGGCGTTAGAACGAGGCAGAAAAAACAGTCGTCGAGCCGATAAACTCGCAATCGCGAATGGAGAATCGGAGATCGTCTCGGCTCGGTAATTGTTAAGGCCTCATCAACTTGTACACATTGTTCGCGAGAGGTATTGTGAGTGATGCATCATGTTGAATGCAAAACCATCTCCTGAGAAATTACCGCCCACAGATCGAGCAGTTATCACCACTCACTACGAGTTCATTTACAAATTATGGTTTGGTGTCATCTTGATGCCAAAATTTCGAACTCCTTGGAGTGGGACTAGAAAATTGAAAACGATGAATACGTTCCCATCATGACAGATTGAGAGCCTGCACCTCAAAATTTATTGAAAATCATTCATTGCAACTGTAAAAATATGACAAATTTATGCACTGGAAGTACACCTATGTATCAGTACGCGGTTAGTGCCGTGGAACTGCGTGAGAAAATTTTAAGAAACCAGTTTGTGATGAAGATTAGAATGTTGTGGTATGCGGTCTTGTGATTTTTGACCAACAGAACTGATTTTGCTTAAAATTTGACACAGATATCCTTCCACCCTGTCCCTCGCCAATTGCAAGGATTTCTGGATTTCTATTGTACAATGTAGTAAGTAGCTATTTAAATTTATTTTAATCTTAAAATTTTATAAAAATTGGTGTATTTTGGCAAAATTTTGAAAAATGCATTTTTTTTCAACATTTCACGCTCAAAATCGGAGCGTAACATTAAAATTCGAAAAAATAAAGTACAAGATATTCGTACACAGCGTGAAATTCTAATGCTTTTTGACACCTCATTTTTGCAATTTTTACTTCAACTCATTTAAAGGAAGTGGGGCGCCCAAGATGTGTGCATGCGTGGACACCTTCTATATGATGCATTGAGCCAAAAAAAACTTTGTGTAACAATAAATTTTTTCTGGATAACATGCTGAATTGCTGAATCGCCCTGCACAGGTTTCATTCATTTTTCTTGAAATCTTGATACCTGTAGTCAATAGGTATCAGCATTCCGCACCTTCTAGTGCTGGTGATAATATTTCGAATGAGAGGTCCAAGTAATGAAATCTTTGTGGGTATGGTAATAAAAAAGTTTATTTTGTTGCAGATCGACCAAACACACGACATGTATAACACCAGGGAACGATTTTGAACTTTTTTTTGGTGTTTGGGTTGAGAATGGGCTTACTCGATAGAGCAACCCAAAACAAAAAACAGAGTGAGTTTTTTAAATTTGAGTTGTTTTCTGTGGTCAGGAGAGAGTGTCAAAGTTGCAAAAAATGACCGTTTTTGCCCTACTTCAAGAGTTTGTAACGACATCCGTATTGTTCTGCGATAAAAACCAAGGTCATTTTCGGATTCTACGCACTATTTCCAGTAAAATAATTTCCCCGATTCTTGATTTTCGAAGTTTCAAGCGCATAAGACTGATTTTTCAAAAGATGAAAAATTCAATTTGAACTTCGGGCGAACACAATTCCGCGCCACGATTACGTCGTGGAGTAATGCCAGCGTCGCGCGCTCCGAGTTTCAAAATATTATACAAATGAAAATCTCCGCATGCGGTTGAAACTTTGAAAATCAAAAATCGGGGAATGTAGTTAATTTAAAAAAGTGCCTATAATCCGAAAATAACCTTGGTTTTTTTTCGCAAAAAAATACTGATGTCGCTACAAACTCTTGAAGTAGGGCAAAAACTGCCATCTTTGATCATCTCTTCTGAACACAAAAACAACTAAAATTTAAAAACCTAACTCTGTTTTTTGTTTTAGGGTCTAAAGTATCGATTAAGTCCATTTTCAACCCGAACACAAATTTACCATTGCCTAGAGTAATCGTTTTTTTCTTTCAATTTTCAGGAAAATTATTTCTTTTTAGAAAAAAATACTATGGCCCAGCCGGTGAAATATTACGCAACGAGCGTCCTTATTTTTTCAATAGGCATACATCAAACCAACAATACATACACAATTCTACATATGTATCTACACGACCCATGAAATTCGACTGATCGTCTCTACTGTAGGAACCTTTATGTCTATAGCTACGTAATCAAAATTAATAATTTTGCAGGATCGTATTATGTTTAAAAAGACCAACCGAATATGATGGCGCCGGTCAACTAGAAATACAATACGAGTTTACCGCGGAACCACCAAATTGTCCGTTTCCCAATTTAATAGTAGTGTTCGAGAAAGAAAAAACCGCAATAGAAAATTAAAATTAAAAATAAATTAGAACGTATTCCCTTATAGAGAGGGTGTAACCAAAACTCGATCGAACCACAAATTTGAATTTCGATTGTATTATAATGAACTAACTATTAAACGGTAGTTTTTCAATCGTGTAGGAATTTTTTCAAGTCCAACATATTGTATGTAGACTTACAAATATTTCAATGCACTGAAATTAAAATAGGTACAGAAAAATAAAACCCATCTCGAGTCCAAAATTATCCGCTGGGATCTCGAATTAAAATACTTCATCGTAGATGCAGTTCGACATTTCATACACGCGTTAAAAGCCGCATTGTTGGCTTCGTGAATTATACCTAATTAAACGTTGACCATGTAATGGCGACCGTGATCCTTTAAATGAATTTGCATAAAAATACACCGAGCCATTAACATAAACCGAACTCGTCAATTAGACGACCACATCACACAAGTCGGATGTTACTGCAGATTGTCATTACTGAAGATGTATATACTCGCACGAGTCTCTTACGTAACCTCTAATTTCAAGTAATTGATTCGTGACATTGTTTTAAAACAATGTTCTCATAGTTTGAATGTAATTAAGTATACGTTAATATTGTGTAATAATTTAAAATTTCAGTGAACCAAATACGTAGGTAGGTAGTGCCAATGATAAGCATATACGAGCATGAAAGTCGATTCGCGACAAGGGTGGTAGGTCCTACAAGTGGAGAGGGAAGATTCATTTCTGAAGACCCAAGAAAATGTGTGGAAAAGCTACAGAGTTCTGTTTTGTGACGCACATTTTTTTGACACTCGGCTAGTGCAGAGGGTTAACGAGGATCGATTCAGATCAAATCTAAAAGCAGACAGCTTCCCTTATGTTGGAGTAAAAATTTCACAATATGTTCTGTATTGACTGCAAAAAGTGAAGAGGGAAGATTTATTTCTGAGGTTCCAAGAAGAAAATGTGCGGAGAGCTTATGCGGATCGATTGAGATTAAATCTATAAGCAAAGAGCTCCCTTTGTTCGAGTACTAATTTAACTAACACCATCTGGAGAGATATCCTTTGAAGGTAATCTATTTGGTGGATGAGCAAGTGATATTTCAATAATGTAACATTGTATCTGTAATAAAAACAATACACTTCGTGAGGCAAATTTCTTATATTTTTTTTCCACATCCTACTAAAAATGAATTCATATATACCTATTTACACAGACGTCATGTAATAACACTTGAACTGTATAAATTGCATTCGAATCGCATTATTATTTTATTTGGAATTTTTGAAGAATCTATACTCTAAATTGAATAACAAATTGTAACTTTTATATCGGACTTTTCTACTACGCCCAGATTGTAAAATGGTGGAGTGAATTCGTTTTCTTTTTTTCGTATTCTTCACCAAAACGCGTTCTTTGGTAATCTTTGATTTCAGATAACAATTCTTGATTGAGAGTTTTCTGAAATCTACCAACCAACAGAATAATACTTATCGATGAATTTCAGCTCTTATAAACTAGAGTGGAAAGGAAAGCTATTCACGATAACTATCAGTACTTACTATAGATATTTGATACTCTGGGTATGAATTTTGGTAACGTTGAATAGTTTGAGGAGCACCGCCGTTAAAGGGCATTATTATCGAAGTATTTGCCATTTTAGAAAGTTATTGAAATTACGCGAGTTGATGTCGTTGACAGAGGATTGCTCCAACACTACTCAATGAAATGTTATACGTACTTGAAAGTATTCCTAACAAGTTGACGTTGCCCATTTTTCGATTTTTTCCTTTTGAGTGAAAATATAACCATTGAAAAATACTCTCAGATGATGCTAAATTTGCAATGACGGTAAAATTGATAATACAAAAATAATGTATTCTTAGGCAGGGCAGCTTTTTTGTTATTTTTTTTGTCTGAGTGGAAGATGGAGCTATTTGATTGGCATCCTACTTTGGAGGGTAAGAGCGTTGTCAGCTAGTTCTTGGCTTACCCATAACTCTGATCCGTCATCGGTTTGCTCTCATTTTTTCTTTACTTACTGCGTTGGCACTTTTGGCCATTTTAAGCAGATCATTGTACTTTGACAACATGTTGAAATTTTCTTTTCTTTTTCTATTATTTGTGTATATAAAGTAATTTGTTCATATTTCTTGTTGCATTTCCATAGACGCTATACGCCGAGGAAATAACAGAACATAAGAAAGCAAAATTGTTGCTACTGCAGAAACAATTGTTTTGATTTCAAATAGGTACTCTTTTGGGTTTGTGTTTCATTTGTATTGTGAATTTACACATATCTTGCAAATCTTTACCGATTGATCAACCAAAACCAGCGGGAAAGCTGGTTGAATTTTTGAGCAAATAATCACTTTGAGGTTAACGCAGCATGGCTGAACTGGTCTTTATGCCAAGACTAAGTGAAGCTAAGGGTGTAAATGTACCCTGTAAATTTTAAATCTCTATACTACTGAATGACGTAATGAGCAGATCATCTTTTCACTATGCCGAAAATGACATCAGTTTCAAGTCAAGACTTATCTCATTCACGACTTTTGTTTCTGTCAGCCTTGTGTACCTTAAAAGCAGCCAAACAGTGAAGGATGTCCTCTCTCGACCAACTTTCTGTACAATAGTTGACCAAAGTTCCAGCAATACGTACTCTTGAGAAACTCCAAACATCAATAACGAAATAGAAAAAAAAACGAAAAAAGAAAAAGCTCTTCGATAAAACCTCATTGCAACGAACGAGGACAACGTCTTTTCAGAAATTATTATCGTCTTCGTTTTAACACAGCGCGGACTATCGTAAAAATCAAATGGAAAAATTGTCAGCCTATGAAACCAATTTTGAGAAACGTTAACAAGACAGCCTTAAAGAAGAAAAAGCGAAATTACATCGTGATCGGCACACGCAATAAGTTGCATTTTCAGCTCAGTGTTTGTGTTTTCTCCTCGTGTCGTCTCGATATACTTTCAACGTCATTTCATATAGAAAATCCGCACATTGTGCACAGCGTATGTACAGTAGTAGTCGTAATAGCGCATTCCCCTCCTGTCGTCCGGCCTTTACCGTGAATGCAAAAGTCCACTACACCAGTCTTGAAAACACACAGAAAAACGCAAGCACGTGGTAATAAAATGTAATGCACTTTATTACCTTTTTGGTCACGCGGTACACGTATTACTCGACCGGCTAAAAATATATCTCCGGATCGAGAGCTGTACTTACAAATGCTATACTGAGCTTTCTCAAACGTCGCTCCAGATGATTTTTTTTTTCTATTTACTTTTTTTTTACACAATATTGTCACTCTTTGTCTCGCCCATTTCGCTATACATTCTCGCGCTCTCACTTTAATCGAATACGTACGAGTGGCCTTTCAAACGACCAGTGATAACACCACCACGTTCAAATGACCTCGTATACTATTTGTTGTAAGTTTTTTTTTGTTTCATTTTTTTTTTTTTTTGAGGCAGGATTCGCATTTAGAACTGCATTATTTTTTGCAATCATTTTATTCTAATCGTCGCATCATCCACCTTGTACAGCTGGCTGCCACTGACTCATAAATAATGACCATTGGTGTATTATAAATGATACTCAGCTGCATACTTAAGATGAGTAAGTAATTTGTTTTTTTTTTAAGTTTGAATCTCATGAAACTGTTCTATAGTCAGCCCACTTACTACGAATTTGGTAATATTTCAATTCGTTTAGTGTTAAGAATGTAAGTAAGTATATTGTATGATTCATTTACTAAGTATTCATTTTTAAAATAAAGAACTGTTCAACCAAACATCAATCAGACAAGCCAACCGGTCTATTCCTCACCATAATGGCTACTAAGGTTGAGTTTTGTAATTTAAGCGATTAGATTGAGATTGGAAGTAGGATATATGTATATTTTTTGAAATTTCGTTGAGTCACTCCTCATTTGTAAAGTATTGTATAAATTATCAATAATACCTGGGATTGCTTGAAACTAGTCTAATACAGCAGGATGTTCCATTAGACCCAATGCATCTAATATACTTAGGCACTGTGAAAAAGCTGATAGAACTTTGGGTTGGCAGCGAAGGACCATTAGATGTAGAATTGGAAATTTCCAAGGAATGGTGTCCATCAGAGTTTCAACGCAAACCTCGCCCTCTGGAAATCTATTGAAAATGGAAAGCAACACTGAATTCCGCACTTTTCTCTTGTGCACAGGAGTATTGGCTTTAGAAGGTATCCTTCGGGATGATCTATACCAGCATTTCTTACTGTTAACATTGGAAAATATGTTACGAGTATTTCTGATTCTCCAACATGATTCATAAATTGTACTCATCATCTAGCAGCTCGATAATTGTTGACGTCATAGCACTATTTCTCATTGTTTTTTTTTCAGAGTTTTCATTTCCAATTTTTTTTATGATTATTTTCTTTTGAATAAGTGAATCTACGCAAATTTTGGTGAGAACTGCATGTTATTAAAGAAAATGAAATTTCAAAGTTCCTGTCGAATGGTGTAAACATTTTTCATTTTTGTGCAGAAGCAACGATTTTGTTGAGCATTCTATTGAACAGGGTTGTTATGCAATTATACCTACTTCAAATTGAAATTTCGCTAAATATTTAGCGAACACAAAGCTGTTTTAAAATACCAAAATATGTATTTAGAATTTTATACTCACTATTCGAAATGGATTTACACCAGTCAAAAGTCATCAAAGCTCAAAGTTGTGAAAATCAGTAATGTGGAGTAAAAATTGAACTTTGAAATGAAATTACTTCAAGATTCTAGTGAGCACGAAGCTGTTGTACAAAGAAAAATATGCAGAATTTAATCCTCTTTACTTTGTTTTTTTTCATCGATACTGTAGCTTTCACCATTCAAAAGTTCTTGAACTTTGAAGTTGCAAAAAGAGAATAAAGCTTATCACGTTATCACAAAAATGTAAACAAGAGACAAACTTCACGCGGATTGGCTACTTTTTATGACTTTGAACTGAAATTACTTTTGAACGATGAAAGCTAAAGTTTTGAGTAAAAAGCTGAAGTAAAGAAGACGACATTGCGAATATTTTTATACTTTTTAAAACACTAACAGGCTCACTAGAGATTTCAAGTAATTCCCATTCAAAGTTTGACTTACCTATACATAGGTACACCGCATCACTGACTTTCGCAACTTTGAGCGGTAAACGCTTCCGCTTTGGGTAAAAAATTGTTTTAAACCGAATAAAATTCTGAACATTTTGTTACATTTGAAAGTTGTCATATACCTACCAATAAAAATAATCGGAGCAACAAGTATTTTACGATTATTGGATTTGATGGAATTTCTGTTCGAAAAGTTGCTGTATTTTCGGAAAAACACTATCCAAGTCTACAATCCGGAGAAACGTACTCGATTCGTGGCATATCTGCCAAATTAAATACGTGGAAATCGAAAAATGAAGAAACGTTGAATATGTAAGTACAATTAATATGAAATTCATCTACATAAAAATTTACAAAATAAGGTGTAAATGCTTGTATAACAATTATGTGAATTAAATTGCAAAGAAAATCGTTGTTTCTGCACGAAAACAAACTTTTTTTACGCCATTCGACGGAAAATTTCATTTTCTTTAAAAAAAAGTCATGATACAAATTCCTGTAAATTCACTTATTTCTACTGAAAAGTTGAAAAACAGAATTTCTCCCAAATAACCAAAAACTTGAAAATGACTCCGAAAAAAAAACAGCGAGAAATAGTGTTATGACGTCATTAATATTTAAGGTGCTCTGATTTCAGTCAAGATGAACTCCTTTTTTTTTTTAAGGAGCTGCAGTGCTTTTAAATTAAGTATTCTTGAGTGATTTGATTCAATTATTTTTTTATTGGTTGCAGGAATATACAATCCGATGCAGAGTAGGCGGTCCAAATTACATATTTGGAAAGTAAGTTTTGTTGTTTATACATAAAAAATCAAACCTTTATCATTGTAGTTTTGATCAATATTACAGAATTCATTAGAATATTTTTTCATTGTAGGTATACCAAGACAAACATGTCAGGCGAACGAGTATTACGGTCGGCATAAAAATTGAGACCGCCGACGACGCCTCCATGGTTTGTCTGATCGTTTATGAGAGAATTGAAAGTGAGAATCAGAACACATTTTGTTACATGATATTTCTGATTATCTATTGGTTTTGGTACAAAGGTTCGGAGTTGTTTGAGTGGATTTGAAATGGGATAGGTAAGTATGTGTTTTAGTTTTTTGTTTTATTTAATTGTCATTTTTAGTGGATTTTAGTGGTTATGGCGATACTTACTCGTAGTTGATGGGCAATAGATAAGTATGTACAACAAATATGGGCAATTGTCTTCACATAATTTATAGTTCTTTGTTTTTTTTTCAAATTTTTCAAAAAGCATATACCCGGATCTGACACGTAAAATGATGAACGACTGTGTCCGGAGGAGATTAAACAATAGTCGTTGATGCGCAGTTTATTCGAGTTTCTCTAATTTAAGAAAATACACGTTGAAAAAAATGAAACCGGTTTTTTTCAATTTTTAAACAAACTACCTACCTGTCCTACTAGTGATTTTTTCATGTAGTGAATTTCTCATTACTAGTAGTGTTTTATTTTATGTAAAAGTCACACCTGTGTATAGTGACGCATCACTTGAGATGAATCATCTTCTGTAGTGTGGTACTTCTAGTAAGTGAGTTTTATTAATGATAAAATCACTACTAGTAAATTTATCAACACTTTTTTAAAAAATTTACTGGTGATTTTTTTCTACATGGGCTGCAGTTCCTGGTAAGTAAATTTCATTTTTTTTTTGCATTCCAAATCGGTATTTACGGGCACAAAATTAATTACCTGTGGCAATTTTTTATAAAAAAGAAACCAAGACTTCGGGAAGGATTTCAATGGTTTCAATTCGCTATGAAGAACGAGGGTTCCATATTTCTACACACATCTATAAAAAAGAAAAATGAAATTTGAAATTATATTTCCAAGTCTCAATGACTGCTCAGCAAAAACACAACTTTTTTAAAATTCTAACCAAAAAGCCTGTAAATTTGGCAAAAAAAATTAGGACATTAGGGAAGCAATTTCTTCATATTTTTCCATTTACGAGGGAATGATGAGGGGAAGGATGTATTCCAATCTAAATATTCCCATTTTTGTGGAATATTTAAAAAAAAAAAACATTCCAAATTCTGAATCATAATTAGATCGGAAAATTGAGAAAATCAGAACTTTTTTGCAACTTGGAGAAAAAAGCAGACCTACTTTTTCGCGCAACTGGATAAAAATACAGGCCTTTGGTAGAAAATTTCTTCAAATATTCAAATTTCAAAGTAAGTAATTTGTTTTTTTTTTCAAGTTTCAATCTCATGGGAGATGGGATTTGAAAAAAAATCGTGGAGGGCTCTCAAGAGACTGTGAAAAATGTTAGGTCTCGCTGGTACCACCACCATCACTTTTTCTACCGGAGTTACAAATTTTTAAAATTTAAATTCAAAGTAAAAATTTTTTTACGATAACTGATCACATTGAATCCACTTGGAAGTAAGAAAGCCATTGTCTACATTTTTCACTTTTTTAGTTCATTTTATGCAAGTTTGGAATAGGTCCAAAATCGTATATTACATATTTTTTGTAAGTCATGCAAAACTCCTGGAAGACAAAAAAAAAAATTCAAAAACTGTTTCAATACATCCAAGTGTAGGTACATAATATGATCAATATTGATCAATTATCAGTTATCACCAAAAAACTCTTTTTCAACTCTCAATGTAAATTTTAAAAATTTGTAACCCCGGTTAGAAAAGTGATGATTCAAGTTGTAGACCCAAAATATCTCCCAGTCTTTTGAGGTCCCACCACAACTTTTCTCCACATTCAATCCCATCTCCAATTTTCAAAAAAAAAAAGGTCAAAGACGGTTCAGTAAATGTAAATCTCAAATTTCCACACAAAAGGACACCGCCGCCGAATGCTAATGAACTTTATTTAATCGATTTCACGCGGTCGGTAGCTGCTTAAGTGGTAATGGTGATACCAAAAAGAGAGCGGTTTTTTTAAACTTTACCATAACGGCTCGGGCGCTGGAAACGGTGCAGCGGAAGATGGGTGGCCAGAGGAGGTACACGGGGCACCGCAATACTCGTAACCGCAAGCACAATACATAAGATGATGCGCCGTAATACATCATACAACCTCCGATAGTTGCGAATTTATACAAGAGTATTATTTGAATAGCAGAGCAATAATTTGAAAAGCAGAGCAATATATTGATGACGTGACGGTGACGAGAGGTAATGGGAGGATTTAATCAACCGACTACGAAAATTTCACGTCTGATCATTATTTACTATTTCATTTTTTTTCTTCGAATAAATCTTGCTCATTTTCACTCGTGATAGTTCTAGAGCGATATTCCACATTGTTCCACATTCAGTATCAAGTATCATGAATTAAATTCAACAACCCATTTCTTTTTTCACAAAAAATTTCATCAAAAATACTCTCAATACAATATGATTTTTTCACAAAATCGAAAAATCTCAAACGAAACATCCGCTTCTTTCGAAATTTTGCAAGGTACTCGTACCAACAAAACATTACATGGTTTAAAACTCCACCATGACTCGCTTCAAGTGATTTTTAATTGGACGGTTAGATTTAGCCCTGGAGAACGATGTAAAGGGTATTGCAACGGATTAAAGCGTGTTTTAACATGCGGTCACTCTATTTTACAAGAGAACAGTGATTTAAGCGTAGTATGGACTCATGTATAAAGCCCAAAGGTTGGTAAACACGCATAGAATGAGCAACAAGGGTGAAGTTGAGGAAACCGAAACGAGAGAAGAAGATAACCCGCATACTTAACGAGAGCTGGGCACGGGTATTGCTTCTTCGATATCTAAAAAGCTGCTGCTGTTCGGTATTCGGCCATATACATATATAATATCCACATGTACCGCAGCCCCGCCGCCGTATCTTGTTCTAAAATTCATAATTGGCAAGAGACCGCCGCGCACCGTACGCGTAGTCGGCCTCTATATTCTCGGCTTATCGTGCCAACGTTTACGATTCCAGATTAATACGTACAAGACGACGGGACCGCGGTCCGCGGAGTACGCAACGAACGCGAACAGCTTGTAAATTTTGAATTAGTCTAGTTTGCGGCTGCCAGAGAGCTAGCCAATGCGAACTCGATAGGAAACCCGTCGGTCAAGAATATTAATTATGAGCTTCGTGTACGTATTATTTTTTTCCCTCTGCAGCATGGCTGGCTTCCCCAACTTGGCCAACGGGGTAGTTTATGCGTCAAAGTGTGGGGGAAGGGCGGAAGCTTTCATGGTTCGGGTAAATTTATTCCCAACGAGATGGTTTTGGCCGCTGCTCGACGACGACCATGTTCTACTTTGTAAGATACACGAAGTTGAGGTGAGATGGGGCGAGGAGGATGTGGCTGGGACGTCTAATTGAATCAATTAATCGAGCCGCAGGCTTTCGTTAAAACGGAAAATACCTACTCGAGATATATAAAAACGACGAGATGTTGCGAATAAATAAGGAACTCTGAAACTTGCCAAACGTTAGAGCTAACTGAGGCGTAGGGGGTAAGTTTGAGTTTCGGACTAATTTAGCGATATTTTCGGACTAGCAACTTCAATCTAGAGCAATAACAGTCTACAATAATACAGCTGATCTGCGGACAGGTAATGGAGTTGGAATTGATGTATTTCAGTTGAGCGATATGCTTAAAATGTTTTCAAATTCAATTTGATTCATACTTCCATACAACTGTGAAATGAAAGAATGGCGGTCGATACCGCTATCCATTTCGCTAGCTGATGAAGAGCCTGGGGGAGTACTGAAAGTAAGCAAGTAATTTGTTTGTTTTTTCACATTTCAATCTAAGCAAAGACAAATAAAAAAATATGTACTCGTACTTTTTTAAACGATCATTTATCATCAGATGATTCCGTTTCTCAACCTCAACTTTTTATCAACTTAATAACTAAAAACAACCTTAACCTGTTGCACTGTACTTAGACTTAAGGTTGGAACACAAAACAAAAAATCTAGCCAATCAGAAGGCTCCATTTGGTAGTACTCTCACTACTTTCAGTATAAATAGACAGGTTCTACTTTTTTCTAGTCACTTGCTAACGTAGAGTTCACTACTGCTGAAAACCTGTTTTCTGGTTTGTGTTGTTGCTGCGTTCTCACCTTGTGTTCAACATCATTACTATACAAGATGCTGTCCAAGTTGCTTCCTATAATGTACATATGACAATTTTGATTACACTACCCTACTGCTGGCATATATTCCTCCTGATCCTGAACCAACTATATGCTTCAAGCCAGAGCCGCCATCACCACGTTTCAAGCCTGAACAAATACATAGATGAAATCCCTCCTGTGGAAGGAAGAGGCACTTCAAAATGTCATGGATCAAGTATCCTACCACAATGCCTGGCGAACAGCTCTGAGAAAAAAAGCAAAATGGTATAAAAAACATTATGCATGCCTTGGCTCATGCTTTGGGTATGGAAACTGATGCCTTGGGTGCAGTGAAGCACAAAAAATAAGCATGTTATGGCTACCTTCCTTAAAAATGACAGAGTACTTCAAGACAAATTGAGAATTCTATTGAATGTTGTGGCCACTGAGGAGGAGGCATACAAAAAATAGCTCCACCATGAAGAGGATGTGATTGTGGCCTCGTCCCCTTTGAATAGATTTCTTCACCCCAAAAATTATTTGTGATGTTTGTAAATTATGTGAATATTTTCCCATATGTATAAAAAATTTAGTTTTTGAAATTACTTATCTCTTCTGCTTTGATTTGACTGGGATCAGATCTCCTTATTGATAAGGTCATACAACTATTTCTCATTGGTTTTTTTTCAGCGAGTTTTCATTTTCAAGTTTTTTTTTTTAATGAGCCAGTGTTTATATACTTTTGAATAGGTAAGTGAATTAATGTAAAGACAAGGACTGCAATTAAAGAGAATGAAATTTTCCGTCAACTGTTGTAAAAATTTTCATTTTTGTGCAGAAACGATGATTTCATTCAATATTTTTATTCAAGGGTTGTTATGTATAAGTACACAGTAAATTGAAATTTCTCAAAATATTTAGCGAACACATGGGTGTTTTAGTAAAAACCATTAATGCGGAATAAAAATCAAACTTTGAAATGAAATTACTTTCTGCATGAAAACAAATTTTTTGTATACCATTTGATGGAAAATTTAATTTTTGAAAAGAAAAACCCTCAGAAAAATTCATGTAAATTCACTTATTTCTATTAAAAAGTTGAAAAACAGAATTTCTCCCAAATAACCAAAAACTTGAAAATTATTGTGGAATAAAAAACAGCGAGAAGTAGAGCTAGATAGATGTCATCAATAAGGTCTTCTGATTTCAGTCAAGATGGGCTCTTTTTTTTGAGTCGCTGCACTGCTTTTAAATTATTCTTGAGTGATTTGATTTAAGCGACCTAGTTGAGAAATAGATGAAATAAAAGTGCAGCTGGTTGTTACATTTACAGACTCGCAACACTGAAGAAGAAGAAAGAATGAGTAAGTAATTTGTTTGTTTTCTAAATTGAATTTTTCAGAATTGTTTGGTGTCAATGTGAATTTTTTATTGTTGTAGAGTTAAGTACCCAAAAAATTCAAATTTTTCTTTTTTATGCCAAATGTTATTTAATTGTCATTTCAGATACAAGTAGATATTGGAGAAATGAATAAAATTTTTCAGAATTTTATTGTAGCACAAGTTCATTATTTTTAATGGTAAGGTAATAATAAATATCGCAAAGCCAGAGGAATTTTAGATTCAGGAAGTGAACTCTGTTTTGTTGAAGATTCACTGGTCCAAAAATTGAAATTGTTCTAAAATGTCAGAATCGTAAGCAAGTGCAAAGGAGTAAAGTACCATTGGTAGGAAAAAAAAATTCCAACAAAACAGAAACTCTCAGTGATTTTTGATAAAATTTATTCCTTAGTGATGAGATATTCTATTATTTATTTCATTACACCTATTTACCTTTCTATTATGTACTCATCATTTCAGATGAACCAGGTATCCAAGAATAAGGAGGTTTGATATTTTTTGTAAGCAAAAATGGAAAAAAATTCTCTTACCCAAAATTTGAAAATTGAATAACAATCGAAAAAATGGCCGTTCGAGTAATTGTTTCATTGCGAGATGATTGTTCCTCTCGTGTTTCATTGAAACAATCACTCAACGCCTATTTTTCTAATGACTATTCAATTTTCCAATTTTTAAGCTGGGAATTTTAATTTCTTTTTCAATAAAATCAAAATCCTTCATTCTTGGACACCTGGTACTGACTTATATTGCTTCAATAATAAAGATACAATGAAGAAGGTATAGGCGGAGTACACCCACCATCATCAGATGAACCCTCAATAATATATAGTTAGAGCATGGATAAATAGAAGCTACGAGGTCAACTGGCAAGTAATACAACATCAGTCGAATGAGTTGCTGCATGGGCGACAAACGCTGGTCCACATTGTGGCTTAAATCAAAGCTGAATAAATTAGCATGGATAAACAGAAGTTACGAGGTCAACACGCAAGTTATAGAACACCAATCAAACAAGTTGCTGTGTGGGTGATGAACGCTGGTCCACTTTGTGGCTAAAATCAAAGCTGAAAAAACTAAGTAAGTTTTTAAAAAAATTTCAAAACTTTCATCGATGAATGATTCAAATAATCTATTTTTTGTAACTTTTCAGAAGATATGAGAAAAAAAATGTGAAGGCTGAAGATGATGATAAGAATATGCTTAGATTGTTGTTGTATGTATTAATTAATTTCTTGGAGAATTCGGTTCTCATTTAACCTTTTTGTTATCAATTGATGATAATATTTGTATCCGTGAATGTATAAACTTTCTATGGTTTTCTAATATATTTCTAAGCTTGTTTTATTATCAATATAAAATTTGTGAAAACAAATAGTTCAGATCAAAATTGTGATGAAATCTTTGTGAAATCTGAATTCAAAAATAATTGTGAGTTTAGAAATCTTCAACTACTGCCAAATTTGTTAATTATAGTACTTTCAGGTCATTCGTTATTTGGCCATCTCACGAAGTGAATATTAATATTTTGAGTTCTGTTGAAACGTTTTTCCATTCTATCAATTAAATTCTTGGGAAATTCAGACTTTGAATTTTAGGCGGAATGATAACGATTTTTAAAGTGAAAATTGAAAATAGTTAATGCCGGTTTTATTAGTTGACTAATTTATTAAATAAAAGATTTGTCAAGTTTTTAATTGTTATTTGTTTGTTTGTTTTAAATTGTTATTTGTAATCAATGTAATCGTCCGTGAAGAAAATTGGCGTGAAAGTGAATGTTCATTTTTACTGGTTAAGTTTTGCTTTTGTTTTTTGATTAAATTTTATTTCAAAGTTCATTATCGTAGATGGCTGCCGAGAATATGAGGCGAAAATTTGTGATCGATCTCAGGAAGGAACGTGGTTTAGGCTACAAAGCTATCAGAACGGCAATGCAAGAGGCTAATCCCAACTTACAGCCACCATCCTTGAATTTCATTATGAAAACAATTATTGCACGTTATGAAAACTATGGTTCTTTAGACGACCGACACGTCGCTTCAATACTGGGCGTCCAATACTTTTCTGATTAACTCAGGTCCCACGAATCAGTAATCGGTATCAGAAACAAGCAGCTTTTCGTGATTTTTCTCTTTTCTGGAACTGTTCCAATGTAAGTGGAATGCATGCACGCAAATAATTTTCAGCGCATCTAAGAATGAAATTTGGTACTATTTTACGGAACAAAATGAGAACACGAATTTTATGAACCTACCTTGGCGATTCAAAGGTGTGATGTTAATGTTTAGTGATATTAAGAGCGATGGAAAACAAATCTGAGACTGGAAAATCTTCCAGAAATTCGTAAAAAATAACTTTTCTTTAAATACTATTAAACATTATGAAACGTTATTGATGACTTCATCCAATGATTCCAATCATAATAATTATTCAAATCTTCACTTTTTGAAGTCCAATTTTCATATTATGTTTCGTTTGAGGTTTGAAAATTGAGGAAATAATCCAAAAAAAACTCCAGGAACAGTCATTATTAGTTCCACTTCCTTCATCGTTGTACTTGTTTATTTAATTTCAGTGCTGCCAACCCACATTCGAAAACTGAAAATTCTCTCGGGGCTACCCGATATTTCTGGGCACCCTGTATAATATACCTACATACAACGCTCAACGTAGTGATCCAATCAGATGCCAAGCGAACAAAATCATGACACTACTTTTGCATCACACTGTACCCCGTATTACAAATTGATTTTTTTTTTTTTTTTGAAAATTAGCACTTTATTTCAAAACATCTCCGGCGTTATTTTGAGAAAAACAAATTCTCAAGGTCAATTAGTTCGTTAAATTTTACAACTAGACGAATTTTCTCAATGTAAAAGTTTCCGTTACGTGTGCTTTAAGTGGGCCAACGTTGGCATATATTTTTAAAAAGCAGCAACCTAACGTCTTTGAGGAATTCTTTCAAAACGACTACGTCAGCTGAAAATGTCCTAAAACGATTCCCTGCCTGGATTGCCTCGTCTTCGCGAACGTCTCGCTACTGTACCATAAACGTCGCTCATTTTCTGGTACTGATTTCTGTTTAAGTTGCCGAATAGGGGTTTGTTTTTAATTGGAAAAATTCATTTAATTTTCAGCATTGTTCTGCGATTAAGACGTACCTTAGTTGACGAGGCAAGATTTGCCAGAATAGGCTGAATTGAAAATGTTAGCGCAGTGATGTAATTCGACTCTTCTCTTCAACCATTTCTACTCGTTTTGTTACCAATTGTCTGCACATTCGATGCTGGATTTGGTGAAATTTTCAACATGAGATGAGATTCAAATTTCATTATTCTAGCATTTGTAATTACGTATAGGGTACGGGTCGTCTTTGACATTTTTTTAAAAGAAAAGTTGACGGGGGGATTCGATACAAAGTTGTTGAGAGACCTCAAAAATTATGCAGGAAAAATGTTGGACCCCTAATTTTGACTATCACTTTTCTACCGGGGTATTAAATTTTAAAATCTACCTTAAAAGTGGAAAAAATTTTTTTTGGTGATTTGATCATATCCTCCTTGAAGTAAGAACACAATTTTTGAAATTTTTTCACTTTTGTACCCCTTTATTTTTGTAAGGCATGCAAAACCTCCACAAAAGTGGAAAAATGCAAAAAAAAAAGTTTTCTTACATCCAAGTGGATACATAATACATACAATCAATTATCACAAAAAAACTTCAAAAAACATTTTCAATGTAAATTTTAAAATTTGAAAATCCGATAGAAAAATAATGTTTCAAGTTTGAGGTCCAAAATTTTGTCCACAGTCTTTTGAGGTGCTTCGCAACTTTTTATAGAATCCGCCCTCCAATTTACCAATAAAAGTTACCGATGATCTACCCTATTATTCACTGCTGATTCTTTTTATAAAGTAATACATATAAAATTTTATTTCATACGATTGAAAAAAAATTTCAATTTATTTTCAATGATTATCTTGATGTTTGTTTGGTGCGGTTTTTCAGACACTTATATAGTAAGTAAGTTTTCTGAAAGCTTCTTTATAATGCAAGTCGGTACCTTGAACAAACAAACTCGTACATTATGAAAACCTGGCAAGTGAGATTTTTTATATATTTTCACGCGTGTTGCTGTGAAATACGCGTAAAGCCGCGAAAATACAGAAATAATTTATTTTTTAAATTGAATTTTATCTTAAGAGTGCATTATCGAGCCAAGCAAACGGTTCATTCATCCCCTTCTCCCGTTCAATATAAAACCACCTTCACCTGCGACACAGACCATGTACAGAATTTCAAAAAATCTAAACCGAAACTGTTCGAGAACCAATTGGAAAAAAATTTCCTCGAAAATATTTTCTATGTGTTTTTCTCGGTTTTCTTTTTACGACACGCTGTCATTTATATGAATGGCAAATGCTTAACGCGCAGCAAATAAACCTTTTGTACCGATACCAGATGAAAAGAGTTTTTTCTTATTTAAAGGCTTTTCTTTTCCTTCTCTTTTACGTTTTAAATACGCTACTCGATGTCGTCTCTTACGAGACTCGGTATTTGCATATGAATGAAAGTGAAATACAATACGATGCATGAGCCATGAGCTCAGCATCTAGCCTAAATTACGTCAAGGTGTTCTAATGAACGAGCATTTGCGTAATTGGAATTTACTCGTATTGTCCTTTGCTGGTTTTATGGCTCTTTTCCTTTCTATGGAATAAGAAAGATTAGCGTGACTGAATTGCGAGTCGAGCGGTATATAAAGACTGAGGAACATTTCGATGGTAATTGGATCGTAGTCGTATCGGTAGTTTCTCGATAATAAACTGTAATGAAGCCGCGAGCTGGATGAATAATTTGAGAAAAAGTACGAGAGTTTTCGTGATTCAATCATTATCTCGGTGAATAGAGATGAACGAAGATGACCTCGATCATATCCGAGCAAACTTTCACTGTTTGGATAGACGCATAAAAATCACAATTAAGGAGCCTGTGTATATAAAAATGCAAAATTTAATGCCGGGATATAATTATTTGAGCATGTGATGTAATTTCTTCTTCTACCCTCCACGACGAAAGAAAAACGAAACCGTTTGATACATTATGAGAATATCTACTACGATTTACAGGTCAGTATAACTGACACGATAACGTATTACAAGTTCACTTCCATTAGTAGACTACTCAGCCGTGATTTAGAAATATTATTTTTTCCACATTTGCCATAATTATGGTAGATTTTTATCGGCGAAACGTGCCAATGCTGTAGCCGAACAACCGTTCGCCGTGGATAGAAATTCTAAATTGTGTGGATGTTTTTTTCTCCCTTTCGGCTACTCTTCGTTTTCTACTAGCGCTGGTATTTAATGGCGCTAATAATTTTCAGCAAAGGGAAAAATACGAGTATATATTGCGGTTTGTTGGCGAACAGCAACATGTTGGACCAAAAGCATCGAACGTTATGAAATATTGTAAAGATTTAAGTAATAAGGGTAACATCTGCACAGACTGAAAATTATATACAATAGTCTTCTTCTAACGTCCGTTTGCCTCTCGATTTCGATTTCTGCTCCCGAAAAAAAAAAACGAAAAGAAATGCTGGGTATTGGAATAGTTTATGCAAGAAAATAAGGTTTCTTTAAACCAAGAAAATTTTTAATATTGTGAATTGAAGCTGATTTAGGATTACGTGAAAGATATGTAAAAAAAACGAAGCGGTTTCATGAGGGAACACCAAGGTGTAAATTGATATTTTTTTTTCAAAAGGGGGAATCAAGCTTAACTGGACTCCGAGAGTGCTTTTTA
The DNA here is from genome assembly GCF_950023065.1 of Planococcus citri. Lineage (NCBI taxonomy): Eukaryota > Metazoa > Arthropoda > Insecta > Hemiptera > Pseudococcidae > Planococcus > Planococcus citri. Next base: position 36,456,351 of record NC_088680.1, read on the forward strand.
AAAAATAAAAAAAATAATAAAAACCAAAATTACTCTATTTTATCAAAAAATGAATTACTCCTCCATTTCAAAGCCTTTATCATACCTATCTTATCTACAGAAGAAATTTAAATTTTGGTTGCTCGAGTTTCTTGATTTTTCATAAAAATAAATAAGTAAGTAGTATAAAAATCAAAAAAAAAAAGAACTAATTTTTTTTTCAAAATTTTACAATACCTAGCTCATTGATGGATTATGTACGATCACATCATACGTAACAAGCACACAAACAAATACGCAATTCAAAATTAAGGTACGTAAGTCAAGTATCTATTTAAATAGGTAACTAATTTGTTACCTTACACACCTAGTACCCAACCTATTCCTACGTACACGTCATTAAAAATGCAAACCTCATCCAGATAGTTTGTTTAGTTCAATTAGAAAGAACAACGAAACAGAGAAGAAAAGCCCCAGTAAAAAAATTAATTCTAGTATCGAGCCGATTTCATTGTAATTTTAATTCTACGCTTGTTCGTTTCGTGATTTATTACATTTAATTCCAAACAGTGCAAAAAAAACATCGAGAAAAAAAATTACACGATGGTTGCGGAACAACGACGCGACTTCCATTAACCTAGTGCAGATTGGGAGTATTTCTTCCATTTGTTTCGGTATCCCTGAATTTTCTAATTTAAAAGAAAACTTTGTAATTTTTTTTCACCCGAAAGAGGTTATAAAGATTCAGAACTAAAGTAACTTTTTCATTCCAGGTAACAGATACCCATGGATGGCGCGTCTCAAACTGTATCTGAAGAAGGGAAAGACCGCATTGTATTTTTTAGAACACATCACCATTCTTGAAAGCAGCCAAGACTGCCAAGTGCACAGATAATATCGATGGTGTTGTGGAAGAAGGGCCAAACTGTATTTTCAAAATGACAAAGTAAAACGGGAATCACTATTATACAATATGGAAAGCATTTAAGAGTGAGGATGAAGTTTCAGGACCAGCACTAGGGATATGAGTACCCATACCAAAACAATTTATTCAGATAAATTGATTTGTAATGAAAATAAAAATAAATTAGAAATGTTTGGTGAAGTTTGGCCCTTTTACTCACTTACTACTATATTTTCACAGTATGTCAAAAGGGCCAAACTGCATTGTTCTCCATACCTCATAACCTAAAACAGATAACCTATTTGAGGTAGCAGGTACTTTGAACACTTGCCCTGAAAAATTTTCAGCAGTGACCCATGAATTTTATTTTGCTATCGGATGTAAAATTTCATGTCCGATCGAATGCCGCAAACGATTTTTGAATCCGACCACCCGTTCTCCCCCAAATTGAGAATTTTTGTGGGCAAGTAGCTAGGGAAAAGGGGAAAAGCACAAAAAAAATGGGAAAATTTGAAAATTAAGGACCATTGACTATGTACTCTGATTCAAAATTTAACGCTCTTTCCAACGGTGATATTAGTTTTCAGATCAGATCGGTCGTTCTTGTGAAATTCACGAGTTAACGTAATATTTTTGAAAAACTATAACACAAGGTAATACTTCAATTTTCTGGGTAAGTGTGGTTCTTGGCTCTAAGTAATAGTGTTTTTCTCATTTTTAATCGTCAGTGTTGCTCTTATAGTCAAATGTAAACAAATATTTTATCTTGGGAATAGATAAAACTGGTTCAGATACGCAGAATGTAAAAATATCAACGAAATTCAATCGCAGTTTGGCCCTTTTTTACTATTTGGAGTCAGTTTGGCCCTAAAAATCGACACTTTGGCCCTTTTTCAAAATTTTAGAATCAGTTTGGCCCTAAAAATCGACACTTTGGCCCTTTTATAATTTTCGCATTTTTCACCAAAACAGATTGGCCCTACACCTTGAAAAATACAGTTTGGCCCTTCTTCCACAACACCATCGATATTTCAATATTGATTATGAATTATGATCCATCATTTACACTATTACTGAATTCTTTTATCATTTATGCAGTGTAGTGAAGTGATATTTTAACCATCACTAAAAAAAACTGTATTTGTGATGAGTATGATTATGATTACAGAAGTTTCTGATGAAGTTTCTTATCCAAAATTAACAAAAAATAGAAAATTAAAACCGAAGAAGATGAAATCACGTTCATTCTGCTACATTTTGGGAGCAAAGAGATATGAAGATGAAGGTAAACGATATTATTTCAATCGTCGCCACCAACAAAAATTGATCCAGAATTTGCCAAAGTGCAAGCCTTGGAACAATAGTTCGCCACCAACAAAGTTTCCACCAAGTTTGATCTTTCTGTGTGTACTGTGTACCCAAAGTCAAAGCCCTTCAAAGTAGTCCAGACAACAATCACTGAACAGTGCAAAACGTGATTCACGTTCAGCCAAAATAGAAAAAGGAAACTGAATTAGCGATTAAAAAGCAAGCGTATTGGGCAAAATTGATAAATTGAGACAATAGGCGGTATTTTTGTGGTGAGGAGGGTTGTTGCATAGATAGATTATAATGAGGTAAAATAATGAAAAATGTTTGAAATTTCACCATGATTTTTTCCAATTCCACATTTACATCGTGTGATTTAAATTTTAGTTACATTACATTTTTTACTTTATCTTATGTACTTGTATATTTTAGGATATCATAAATGCTTCATTTTTTTACATCATATTTTGGATTATGTGATTTCAAATTGATTATTTTCATTTTTATTTATTTTTATATATTTTTTTCAAACTTCATTTTTTTTTGCTCTGTTAGAAACCCGTTGAACGAATTGCCTGATTCACGAGATACTTGAGCAATCCTTCGAATCTTTCTCCTCTGGATAATCTACAAGAATAAAAACCATAAAACTTTCGTATTTTTCCCCTTAATTTTTACAAGTATTTTTGAAATTTTCATTTTACCTGCAAAAATAGTGAATGCTTTTCGAGCTCTTCTGATCACAGAAAAAAACATCATCAAAATAATGTGGCTCTTGGCTTCTTTTTAATAACTTTAATTATGCATTTTCCCCATTTAAACTAGCCTGACAAATATCGCGAATGTTTTTCGAGCTCTTCTCATCACAGTGAAAAAATTATCAAAATAATGCACTTTTAGCATATTTTCAACTCCCCCTCGCCCTCACAAAAAAATCCTTAACTTTTGCTGAATTGATAATGACGTGATTCATTTTTTATCCTTCATTTTTCCCCTCAATTTTTGAAAGTTTTTTCTCCTGCATAACACTGAAACATCAGATTGAAGATCCCACAACATTGATGCATTTTTTCATGATTTTTCATTAGATAATAATTTCTATAGTGTAGGTGTGGCTTATGCCATCTTTACTTTATTTTTATTTATTGCTTATTCGTTTTATCTTATTTTCCCTTTTTATACACTATTTTTAAAAAAAAAAGATATGGCTCTGCCATCTTCAAAATTTTGTTGATTCTTTTTTCCCCCATAATTACAGCCAAATTCGAAAAGTTTCAAGCAAATGGTAAATCATTACATAGGTATCAACATCACTTATTTTCCACAGGAACCTGACTGAGACCCGTTCCTGACGATACCCAATTCAATAATTCAACGAAAGATTACATTAAATCAAAAACTACATATCTCAGCATGAGCTAAAAAAAAAATCTACAACATCACTCAGAATCAGAATTAAGATTGTACATCAACATAGACGATGAAAACGTTTTCAGAGCATCAAGAACGAAAAATGAATGCGTATAGCTTGATTCATTTCGACAGGATCACTGGAGAATCTGATTCTAAGTAGTTCAATTACTTTAAGAATTTCCTGAACAGTTGATTCGAGGAGTCATTCCAGAATCTGCCAGAAATCCGGTCGAAACGAACATAGCAACAATCATTCGCAATAACATTGTGAACATTTGAGTTACACAATACATATGTTCAAGTAACTTATTGAGGTAATTCATCATCTGTGCATTATCAACAATATCGTAGACAAGATTACCATAGGTATGGGACTGCAAGCGACGCAGCACTTGTGCAGTTTACGATTTATGGCAAAACCTGATTATTTTTCAGGCAATAATCAACATACTCGTAATGATGTAAGTGATGTATCCATAGGCGATACTTAAGATCCCCGAATAGGATCGTCACGAATGAGTCTTATTCAAGATATCAACCCTTCAAACGAAGGAATAAGCAATTCAATTTTCATTCCGGAAACCCTGAAACGTCATCTCATCTCCATTACTGTACAATTAGTAGATCTTCAGCGAATTTCATAAAAACAGAATTTGTCTTCATTATTACACAATTTAGCAACGCGTCCTTCATGATGGAAATATATAACTGGAAATACAAATTAGCTATGTAGTTGGATCAAGCTGAATTACCTGGGTAGATAAACGCCAAACTGGTCTCAATCAGAGTAAATCGTTTGATCCTTTTCTGCGAGAGTATTAATTTTTTCCCAACTTTGAAAGAAGCGTACAACTGATGAACTATCTTTTAGTTTCATAAAAAAAAATTACTACAAAATCTGTTGTTCTTTTGCTATGCAGAAGAGAAAAAAAACATCACGACCGAAACATTAATAGAAATTTAGTCAATCATTTGTCACAGATCTCAAATCGATAAAAAATTATTTCTGTGACATTGGTACAATAATTTAAAGTTGAAGAAGAAGACAAATAACGTTGAAATATTCAACTTCTCTAAAACGATCAGACCACAGCATTTGCAGGAAATGAGAGTTATACCAAATGATACTTTGAACTACCCAAAATTCTTTCTATTCAAGTTGATATCCAGAGAAGAAGAATCGAAGTGAAGTAAACAGATTTTAGATGTTCCTAAAATTTTACAACGGATGAAAACAGGTGGAATCGTAATGACCTGAATAATGACCCAAGAACTCAGAGAAAGACTACAAAAACAGAAAAGAACAGATAATTTGGCTAGAGCCTTGGACTTGGCATGAAATATACAGTGGCATTCGCCGGAGGATCTAAAACAAAGAATAATCATCAGATTGAATCAAACCAGCAACCAGATCAGTTTTTCTTAGGAAAGTACAATACACGAAAAAAAAAGTATGGATAATTTTTACTATTTCAAACAGTAACCGGATCCCATTCAAAAATATTGTGATTTTTACTATGAGATCAGTAAATCTATGAGAGTAATAAATTTTACCTAATTCTACATATATAGGTAAAATGTATTTTTTGGCTGAGTAAAAATCACTATTGTTTTTGAATGGGATCCGGTTACTATACTGAAATAGTAATTTTTATTATTTTTTTTTTCCGTGTAATGAAATTGAGACATTGATACTTTCTTAAAAAGTTGATAAACTTGATCATGATGGACATTAAAAATTGAAATACCTACGAGTACATACAATTTAAAACATAATCCATCTGCAAAGAGCCACGATTATGCGATAGACGAATTTATCATCATCGACAGCAGATCTGAAGACTTAACAATAAATACTCGTAATAAGTACGTACGTACATGAACAGTTTACCATTTTCAATTTTTTTCTACTTTTTTTCAAATACACAGAAATAGAGTTCATTTAAAGTTTGATTGGATTCGTACTGCCTTGCCACTTAAAGTGGAAATAATTTCGAGGAAAAAAAAGTTTCATTTTAAATTATGTATACGATGGACTCATTCACTTATAGAGAACTGATTGCCTATTTCCCCCAGACAAATCTCATTGTTTCAAAGTTTACCGATTGCCGGCCACTTGAATTTTCAATATTTGTACGCCACGGGCTGTCGCTTTTCGAATAGAAAGGGAAAAATAAAGAACAAGCTGATTTACTTAAGAATTTTTTTCCGCTGTCGGAGTTATAATGAAAAGAGAAAAAAAAAGCACGCTCGGTGGGAACAGATTTTTATGAAATAAACACAACGTTATCAAATAAAGGCTTTTCTATTTTGGCGAGAAAACTTTTCCAATACCAGAGTATCCCTATTTCTTGAGTCGTTTTCTTCTTCTTCTTCGTCTACTTCTGTGTACTACTTCGCAAACACAATCGTCAAAGAAAAACAAGATGAAAACGAAATAATGTATTCCGAATAACTGTTTGCATAAAGGAAGTTTTCTTCGTTTTTTTCTTCTTTTTTCGCTTTCCCTCTAAATTCATAACAGATGCAGTTGGCAGCCTTGATCCGTTTTCAAGATTTTTTCCAACGGGTGTCTGATACCGGATTTATACGTGACTCCGGAACAAAGCCGGCTTTGATTGTTGAAAATGTATTCTATCCGCATCGCTTCACGGTGTTAGCATTATATGACAGATTTTTAAGGGCGTCATAGGGAAAGCGGCGCGCCATCGCCCATGCCACCGTTAGGTACGTAGTGAAAAAGGTCGCCAAAATCCTACATTTTACACTTGGACTAACAAACTGGCTTTTGAAAGATATGTTTGCATATCGCATGTAACGAGAAGTTTTGGCTCGATATATTCCTTAATAATGTATCTACTACATACAAGTACAAATATAAGAATTTTTTGGTTCTTTAGAACTCGCAGATTTTTTTTCTTCCAGAATTGTCAAATTTTAGGCATTACTTCGACAACTTTGAAATTTAATTAAATAAAAATTCAACTGATTATATTATACGTAACACAATCAACAGGACACCTATTTGCTTAATTAAAAATACAACAATCCTTTAGGCACAGAAGTTAAGATCAAAAGAATACAGCTACAAAATGTAAGTGATTGTTTTTATCCAGAAGACTTGGCATTATTTGGCGCAGCAGTAAGATCAAAAGAACACAGCTACAAAATGGGGCATATACAATTTGGGCACATTCTCACTCCTGGCATACAAACTGGGCACACAGGAAAGAATGAACCTCGCATTTAAAACTTTTATTTAAATACTTGAATGTAAAAAATTTGTCACACCTAACCTGCACATAAATACGCAAGTAGGTACCTAGTTTAGGTACAGTACTCTAATACGGATAATAGGGATGGATGTAAGTTTAATTTTATGTACCTAACAAGGGAGGTGCCCCAGGTGACATTCATCGATTTCAAAGATTCTTGCACCATTAGATAGAGGACATCAAATTTAGTCTAACCACAATTAATTTTCAGGTGCTGAAGTTGATATTACGATTTTTGAGAGCGATTTTTAGATTTTTCACATCTCGTAAGTATAAATCCGAGTAGCAATTTTGAAAAATTGATCAAAAATAGCCGGCGCAGGTCGCATATCGAAAACTTACATATTATTTGGGAATTTTAATACATATGATGACACTAACCCACAGTGAGATTTGTTGCTGCTGAAGTTGATATTTTGGCCGTGCAGGGCGATTTTTCGATTTTCACATTGCATTTTGAAATAAAAATTGTGACGCGGCCAGCGATACCATACCATATGTTGGCAAAAATTTTTTTCGTTTTATTGTGGTTTCTGGTAGTGTTTTTCTTCCTCTTTTCAATGGTGCAAACAGATTTTCAAAATATTAAAATCTGACAAATTTTCAAAATTTCAAAGTTGCGTATTTTTTGAAATTCAAAAACCAAAATTCTGAGAAAATGAGAAAAACGTGTTTGAAAGTTTGGGTTATTTTTGTAACATTTTTAAATTTTTTTTTTTTTTTTTGATTTTCTTCATCTTTTAATGGTTTTACATCATAATATTTTTTTTTTTTTTTTTGACATTTTTTTATGAAAAGCACTTTTGTAAAACCGGTTTTTCACCACTAAAACGACGTGTTTGAGATCGGTGGGTACACCCATTCCAAAGTAGGTATAGGCTTCATAGTATATGAATCGACAAAAAAATTTTTTTTGATATTTTCTGACTTTTTCCATGAAAACGCGATTATCTCAAAAAAAAGTTTTCCGACATATGGTATGGTATCGCTGGCCGCGTCACAATTAGTCAAAAAATATCAACTTCAGCAGCTGAAAATTTCACCACGGGCTAGTCTCATGATATGTATTAAAATGCCCAAATAATACGAGAGGATTTGGTATGCGACCTGGGCCGACGATTTCTGGGCAATTTTTCAAAATTGGCATGTGAAAATCGAAAAATCCCCTGGGATTACTGAAATATCTACTTCAGCAGCTGAAAATTTGGGGTTAGGCTATGTCCGATGTCCTCTATTCAATGGAGCAAAAATCGTTGAAATCGGCGAATGTCACCAGGAGCACCTTCCTTGTAAGTATTGTAAGTACATGAATTAGCAGAGTAGGTACTAGGTACCTACTTTGTTGATGAGTACCTACATAATTATGCACAATTGTACATCTTGGATGAAATCTATTGAGAACATATGTGTGGATACATGTCCTATCTATTTTACCTATTTGATTATTTTCTAGTATGTCGAAATAGTATGGCTTCTTTTCGATTTCGTTCATTTTTTCTAATGTGCCCAATTTGTATGTGTTCCTTTCAATTTCGTTCGCTCATTCTAATGTGCCCAATTTGTATGTGTTCCTTTCGTTCTTTTTTTCTTATGTGCCCAGTTTGTATGTGTTATTACTGACCCCCTGGTGTGCTTGCTTATCTTGTGCCCAAATTGTATATGCCCACAAAATGTGCATTCACAGATATGTACTTGTAAAATAAGCGACGGGGGTCGTTTCAAAGTAGGAAACAATACAGGGCGTTCAATGATCTTTGAGAAGGCTTTGCGATTGTTTGTCTTGGATTTGGTCTCAGTGTTGAATAATTACAAATGCTGTCGATAAAGTGAGTTTTCAAAAATAACATCTAAAAAAGAAATTTGTTCAAATATTCATTTCTTGTGGTTACAAGGAAAATCTCCGACTGAAATTCATTGCGAATCGCTCAAATCGCTCAAAACATATCGTAGTAATGTTTGCCTCCAAACCGTAATTAATTGGTGCAAATCGCTTGGCAATAGTAGTAGGAGTACCAGCGATGAATCGCGCAGTGGCTGGACGATATTGTCAAACGTATTGATGATCTTATTCAAGGCGATAGAAGGATCAAAATTGATCAGATCGTGGAGGAATTATGTACTTCACATGGTACAGTTTATGTTGGAGATTTTTCTTGTAACCACAAAAAATGAATATTTGAACGAATTTCATTTTTGGACGTCATTTTTGAAAACTCACTTTATCGACAGCGCTGTAATCAATCAACACTGAGACCAAAACTGCCGCAAAAAGCCTTCTTAAAGGTCAGAAGAATGTTGCCTCCTAATTTCATAAATAAATATCCACCTGTTCAAAATCTGGAACGAAAATACGCTTACTTATTTACTGACCCTAGTAATTTTGAAATTAAAACGACAAAATTTCAAAAATTAAAAAAAACACCAAAAATGACGAGAGGATTATTTTATTCTGTTCAGAGAGAATTGAATTTTCAGGAAAAGAATTCAAAACAGTCTCAAACTCATTTCCTTTTTTGTCACAGCTCTAGAAACAAAAAAAAAATAAGAAGTTCAATTCATCATCTTCGCTACCAGCGTCCAAATACGATATAAAATTGACCTGTGCCATTTTCAAAAGTATAAAATTATTATCGAAATAGAAAAGCTCAATTTTTCATACTACGAGCAAAAATATCTCTCGAAAATTGAAACGATAACGAGAGAAAAACGCGCTCCTATCGTAAAAAGAGTGCGGGAAAAAATAACCGTATCATGTTGCGGAAAAAGAATTACGTCCGATAGAACTTTGCGACTGACCCCAAAAACGTAATTTCATTTTTTTTTTTCAAATCGTACGTACGTATTACGAGTATATAGAAAAAAGGCGTAAGTTAGTGGACATTCTCGTGAGATTTTAGGTATTAAAGCTAAGAAAAAAAATTCCCAGCTATACAATGTAACTATTTACTCGAATCGAACACTTTTCAAGCTCATCCATGGACCACACATTTCACGTATAAGAATGATGTCCGCTTTAAGGTTTACCATTCAAGCATAAGTGAAAGTAAATTACAAATTTGTTCAGTATAAAAATAAGGAAAAATTTACTCTCAAAATAAACGTTCATTTGAAATTATTATAACTTGGAAAATGCGAAAAAGGTGTTACGTGCATTTTACCTTTAACCGCAAGTTCTTCGTATTATAGGCGGATATTTTCAAAGAGAAAAAGATGGCGTGGCGTAGAGGAAATAAAAGATAGCGAAGGATTTTGCATAATCGCGAGCGCGGTAGAGATCTACCTACCCTTTAAACCTACATCCTCGTAGGTACAAGTTAATCTCTTAAGTCTGCCCGCAAACTGCGTTAGAAAGAGAAAACTATTCGGGTTCGATAAAAAAGGCATCAATACTGCAGACGTTTATTTGGCAACTGGAAAACTAAGGCATAAGACGACGTCAACGTTCTAAAAGAACGATGTCATGCTATATAGGTAAAGAGGTATCTGCGAAATCCATTTGTTTTCGCGAGCTGCGATTTACATTTCGAGTGGTCGGTGAAGAGAAGGTGGCATTAATTACATGGTGGAAAAACGAACGCATTTTATACGCTCTATCAACGTGTATAGAATAAACATTTCGCGCAGGTAGACCATAGTAGAGTGAGCTAGGTAGGCTGTAACAAATCCATTTCCAACCTCTTCTCTAAAGGTTATTAGTTTAATGTAAATTTACGCCAGTTCGTGTCGCTTCTGGTCACCTATATTTATGCATCGAATAAGTACCTACGTGAAGTAATCTCGTACTCGTACTATAGCCCATCGATTATATTACTTATCAAACGTTAAGCTCAAAAATTGAAATTTTACTCTACCTAATTCAACTTGCTCCTAATATTAGAGTAATTAATTATTCGAAATTTTAGAAACAGACTGCCGTAAACTCGCATGATCATAATTATCAAAATACGAGTAACACTAAAAAACACCGGAATGATCCATTGAAAAAGAACGCTCTTAATACATATGTAAGTACAAATCAAAAACAAAACGCGTTCTGTAAGGACATAAATCGATAGCAAATTTTCGAACCTGATCAATTTCTTTCCGCAACAAAACCACAACACAAGCAACCGACGACGTCCCAATATCTTCCACTCAAATCAGAAATGAGGAAACACCGATATCTTCTTCTTCACATCGAATTCTTGAAGTATGACTGGCCTTTAATTATTCAGAATTGCGTACAGTCAATTTGGGAATGTTTTTAGACAAGAACACATGCATTCTCTAAATTGGAGAAAATTATAAGACTGATTCAGAAAAAAAAAAGGGGTGACACCGTATAAATAGGCATTTTTAAGCTACCTAAATGTCGATGGTGTTTTGGAAGAAGGGCCAAACTGTATTTTTCAAGATTTTTTTCTCTCGGTGAAACACTGCTATAACAACCGGAGATGGAAAAGTAAAAGGGCCAAACTGTCTCACAGCTAAACTGAATGATGCAGCTTGGCCCTTTTTATCTGTCCAACTCTGGATGTTATAGCACTGTTCCCCTGAGTGAAAAAAATCTTGAAAAATGCAGTTTGGCCCTTCTTCCAAAACACCATCGATGTAATATCGTTCGTTTCCCCTCTTTTTTTTCCATTCGTATGTCTCTTATCTCGTCGTACATTCTTTTGTACGTAGATAGGGTTAGTTTTCATGTACCTAATTATAACAACGTGAATGTCATTGTCTTGCCTTCAGAGGATCGTTGGCAATGGCTACTGGTTTTCCTGGAACTTCGAGTAACAATAAGATTTACTACTGAGGGCAAGGGGGTAGTTGACGTGTCGAAGTGGAGTACATCAAGTACTGATTACAAAAGTTGAGCGAGGACCAGAACGCGCACCAGGCATCAGAGCACAGTCAGCATCTTGGATTGATGATAATCGAAAAAAGATTCTCACCTTTGAGTGGGGTCCAATATAGAAGAACACACCACCACGCGAATCATTTACAAAAGGTACAACTCGCTGCACAGGCTAGGAAAGTAATAAGCATGTACGGTACCCCCATACACAGAGCCTTATTTGTCGTAGCTAATTCTTCGATAACGTAAAAATGCATCGATCCGACGAGAAGAAGGTATTAAATTACGCTAGCTGGCGTAATGCGGGTCGGTATCGTATTTTCGTGTTTATCGATGCTGCCGCTGCCAGTTCAGCTGCACTGACAACATATGAAGAACGTAGGTGAATAGGCAGATTGATACCTTTATAGGTACCATACAAAAGAAAAATGCAAGAGAGAAAGATGCAGCATGAAAGAGTAAGAAGTACCAATGCAGTGTGTGCAGTCGCGGTGCGATAATGAGCTTATTTTTCTCGAGTATTCCTAGTATACGAGTAAATAATCTGCCAGGCGGCGTGTACCGATTACCTATAATCCCACGCGCGTATACCGGTATCTTGTAGGTATATGTATTTACTCATACTTCAAGTATTCCTAGAGACCTACATAGGCTATCTTCTGGCCCAAGGTACCTCTTCAGATGAAATATGTGGTTTAAAAATACAAAAATTCTACGAAGTATTAATATTGCCATCTCGTTGGTCGTTGATTTGATTATCGATTAAAAACTCATAAGGAAAATACTTTATGTATCCCCATAGAAGAATTTAACTTAATTTATATCCATTTTTTTCTTCCTACTCCAGTTTATCGCACATACACTTGTACACAAACAAGACACCTAGTAGTTTAAATACTGAGGAAAAAGAACACTAGACAATACGAACCAGCATACAAAAGAGAAAATTTACACCGAGAGCGAATGTCTGATTGTCGGCGTAACTAAAAGAGGGTCACCTGAATCTATATGGATGGATGGTCTATAATAAAGAGTCGATTCACATGCTTGTACTGATCATGTGTAAATTTTAGTTTACCTGAGTCTCTAATATTACAGGTTTCTTTTTCATTTTATTTACTTATGTGTATTTTTTTTTACGTACCTACCTAATATTAGTATACCTTACATGTACCAATGTTCACTTTAAAGCTCATCATGGCTAAAAGCTGTCAATAAGATGCAGGAAAAATGTCAAATTTTTTTACCAACGTTTGACCCCCCCCCCTTCTCATTTCAAGCTCAACGTTTTGAAAACATGAACAATTTTGTAGATGTGTCGAAATTTTTTTCAGCTTAAGTGGTCGTTCAGTGCTCAGTAAATCAGTTATTCAGTTCTAATTTAACCACCTTAGGCAGATTACAACATTATCATATTTTACAGGAAAAAATGAATATTTTGAGACCTCTTGCATTTGGTAAAAATCTTTGCAGCGGCGATACGGAAATGAAATTTTTGGACTTCGACGACAATTTAATGCTATTAGCAGAAGACATGGATTTGAATTTGGAGGGGTATCGTCGGGTCATGAACTTTGAACTGTTCTAATGGCCTAAAAGCGATTATAAGCAGGTACGAAAAATGTTTCAAAACCACTATCTAAACTGAAAAAAAATTTTAAAAAATTGAAAATTTTTCAAATTTTTCAAATTTTGAGCTCGAGCCGAATGGGAGAGGGTCAAACGTTGATAAAGAAATTTTACATTATTCCTGATTTTTGTTAAGAAGCTGATAGCTGTTGTTCTGACTGCGAACGTATAGCAGATATAAAAGTACTAAATTATTTTGCATAGTTATCTTTGTACCGATTATTACGAGCGAGATCCGATCCGTGATCCGATGCGCACAAGTGATGTTTTGTTTTGTTTTACGACGAGTACTCGAACATGATATTATGTGATTCGTGATCCGTTGAATTCACCATTTACGGATCATTGATCACCGATCATTTTTCATCAATAGGTATGTTCAACTTTCAAGATACAATTTTTCAATTCAATTTAATGTACATTTTTTTTACATTTTATTTCATAGAGAAATGGAAGAACCACTTCCAAAAAGAGCAGAAAGAACCATTGGAAAGATTTCAACTCGGCCTCAGGCTCTAGCTTCATCAGAATCAGATGATGCCGATGATTGCTCTGCAAAGGAAATCCAAATGAAAGATCTCTCTGAAGAATTTAATTCAGAGTTTGACTCTACAAATGCTGAAGTTTCCACCCGTAAAAACCAAAAATCTTATAATATCAACATTTTTCAGAATTACGAGTAAGTTTTCTTTTTATTTGTAAGATCATAATTATTATGTTTGTTTATGATGATGCAATCAGGCAGGCAAATATTCGGCAACATACATCCTTGTCTGATCAGAATGCCAAGAAAAATCCAAAAAGAAGTTACGAGGAACCGAAACAGAGGTATCCAAATTTGCCGAAAGATGTACTTCTTTATTCATAACGTAAGAATGAATTTTAGACACACACGTATGGTGAGTCACTTGTGTTTGGGTTGAAAATGGGCTTCATCGATAGTTTCGACCCTAAAACAAAAAACAGAGTAAGTTATTTAAATTTGAATTGTTTTTGTGGTCAGGTGAGACTGTCAAAGTTGCGAAAATGACCGTTTTTGCCCTACTTCAAGAGTCGTAGCGACATCAGTATTATGTTTCAAAAAAAAACCAAGATCATATTCAGATTCTACGCACTTTTTTAAGTAAACATCTTTCCCCGATTTTTGATTTTCGACGTTTCAAGCGCATAAGACTTAATTTTCTAAATACAAAAAATTCAATTTGAAGTTCGGGTGAACACAGTTCCACGCCACGATTACGTGGTGGAGTAACGCCAGCGTCGCGCGCTCCGAGTTTTAAAATATTTGTACAAATAAAATTAGTCTTCCGTATGCGCTTGAAACTTCAAACATCAAAAATCGGGGAAATTAAAAAAGTGCGTAGAATCCGAAAATGGCCTTGGTTTTTTTTTCGCAAAACAATATCTACTGATGTCGCTACAAACTCGTGAAGTACAGCAAAATCGGCCATTTTCATCGCGACTTTGACAGTGTCTCCTGATCACAAAAACAACTTGAATTGAAAAACCCCCACTCTGTTTTTTGTTTCAGGGTCTGAAGTATCGATTAGTCGAGCCAATTTTTCAACTCGAACACATGTATGCAGTTGCCTAGTGTAATAAAAGAGCTTTAAATTTTTGAAACAAAGAGAAAAATTAGAATTTCTTATGTAAAATCTTTTCTCACATTTTTTCATTTTTTTTTAGGAAATGTAGAGCTTTATTTCTCATTTTCCCCCACAAATACTATTTTATCCATTATTTACCAAAATTCGGGAAACTTCCTACAACATATCTCATCATAGCGAGGAGATTAATTTCTGCTCTCTAAATTTGAAACAGTCAATTTCACTGCTTAGCAGTCACGACATTTTGCCTTTTTAAAGCAGTAGTTTTTTTACTGCAAAACAGTGAAAAATTACTGAATTGGTCAGTAAAAAATCATTTTGACTGACCAATTCAGTAATTTTTCACTGTTTTACAGTAAAAAAAACTACTGCTTTAAAAAGGCAAAATGTCGTGACTGCTAAGAAGTGAAATTTGACTGCTTTAAATTTAGAGTGTGTTGTTAAAACTTTCAACCAATGTTTTAATTTCTCTTGAGTAAGCAATATTTTTTCATTTTTTGAAAATCATCTATGTAGTCTAGCTTGGTTTGCAATGATGTCATAGGCATTGGCGAGATTTCACGACATTCATGCGGGGTAAAAACTGACGCCAACCCTTTAGTTTTTTCTTGAGATTGCAAGATAACCTTGCTCAAGAATGTACCAAGATGCCATAAATCCCAAGAATTTTCCAATTTTTTCAAAAATGCATTGAAGTTTTTATAAAATATAAATACTTAGAAAATCTCAAGAAAATTGTTCAATAATTTTTCAAAATTAATTTTCTGTTTTGGTATGTACTACAGAACTACAGTAGCTGAAAAAAAATCTTCAGCAAAATTAATAAAAATGATAATTTTTGTAAAAATCCAGTGATTCCAGTGTGTTCGCGTTATGATTCGTTACCATTTTTCAAAGAAAATGAAGCAGAAGCAAAAGCAAAAGGACAAGAATACGGCGAATAAGGTCTACAACAAATGTAAATTTAGAGGCGAATGGCTCACTAATAACATATACAGGTACTCGAAATTTATTTTGAAAAGCAAAAAGGACGTGCATCACGCCTTGTGCACATATTGCGACGCAAATTTTTCTATCTCAGCCTCAGGCTCCGGCGATATCATGAAACATATGCAATCGAAAATTCATACAACTAATGCTTCTGGTATGGCAAATGTTCCCGCAATTGAGGAAATACCAAAAGTAAAAACTGCTACTGTATTTATGCAACAAGTGCGGCAATATGAAATTATTATGACGTGACGTCGTTTCTTCTCGAACATAACATCGCTTTTAATGCCTCCAGTCGTCATATTGAAGCGATAAAAAGATGTGCCCCTAATTCTATTGCCAAAAATATGAAGCTTGGTCAGTTGGTCGTATACCAAAACAACATGCGACACCAAAAATGTAATCGGGTTAGAATTTCATAAAAACATCGTTGTAGAACTCAAACAGTGTGAAATCTCGCTAATGATCGATGAAAGCACAGACTTATCTGCTGTAAAACGACTTGTATCATGGGTTCGATACATGAATTACAATTCCGATGCCTCGGAAATTCGCGATGAATTTTTCACTATAATTGAGGAAAAATAGTTTTCAGCTTTTGTCATTCGTTCTTCTGCTGGTTTATACTCATTTATATCGTGGTATTTTTTGTAATAGGTTGCAGAAGGCACCAGTTTAGCGTTGTACAGCTCAATAAAAAAAGTTTTTGCCGATCATGAAATACCTTACCAAAAGAATTTGATAGGGTTTGCGGCAGAAGATGCGAATGCAATGTTTGGAGCTCACAATTCGGTATTTAGCAGCAAAGTTCAAAGCGGATTTTAAACGTTCAATTACGGCACCCTCCTGCAATAATATCAACAATGACCGCGTATGTGTATTTTGGAAGAACGAAGAAAGTGGCCGCTTGCAAATTAGAAAACGGCAAAGCGAAATTTCCGCTAATGATGCAGATTTACATATGAGAGGATTCGAGTTCTACCAGTGTCTTCAGCTAATGTTGAAAGAATTTTCCAAGCTATTACCTATATATATCGTTACTAAAAAACGATCATATGCTCGATAATGGCAAATTGAAATGGTCGGATACGGAAATAATGAATGGTCTTATTTGGAGATATGAACTCGGAGTAAATGGGTACAATAATTATACTAAAAAAAGCGGTTATCCAATTCCCCGATACTCTACTCTTACCCGCCATACCAACGATTTTAAAGTAGAATTTGGCGTTTTCGAGAATCTGAGTGCCCAGCTGAAATTGGGTTTGCAGCCAAATGCCAGAAAGTGAAAGGTAAATGATATCACACTTACTTCGCAACTGCAGATTTTGTTTTTTATCGTTTGATGAGATGGTGATTTCTAAGCAACAAGATTTCGATAAAAATACGAAACGTTATTTTCGGAATGATTACCACTGACGGAGGTCACTCGACTCCTGGCACACATCTCTTGGTTGCTCTCGCTAGAGGCATTACTAGCAAATTCAAGCAGATAGTAGGCGCTCACATTACTGGGTCGAAGGTGGAAGGACCAGTAACAAAAACATTCGTTGAAAGTACCATAAACCTTTTGAAAAATGCCGGATTCACTGTAGTAGCTATTGGATCAGACATGGGGAGCAATAACAAGTAATAATTGACACTTTTTTCTCTGTTCAAACTCCGCACTGTCTGCCTGAATTGCCACCAAAAAAAATTGAAGAAAATTCGCCTACAATCTTCTTTATTAAATGTTTTCTCTGTTCACAGGATAATGTGGAATGCATTCAATTGTGCAGTTAACAACTCCGGTGTACCTGCAGTTTCTTTCACGATGAATAATCACGACATACAACTTCTTTCCGGAACCCCCTTCACCTTCAAAAAAATCTTAAACATGCTGTCTTGAACCATACCCTTATTCTTCCTACTAACTCTTCGATTAAATATCAACGATGATTAAAAATTAAAATAATATGGAATATAGAAAAGAAAACATGTGACTCACCAGCTCACCACATTTCAGGAATTCAGGTTCCCAAAGAATCTTTACTACAGTACAAACTATGAATTTCCACGAACCACTGTACGCCAAAGAACAGCACTAGCGCGTTTCGATCGTATTGCAATTGCATAAAGCTCTGTATTGCACAATATATAATTACGATTTAATTGTGATAAATTAATTAAACTGAAAAATTTTTACAGGACATCCATCTAAACGTAGAGGCCTCGCATGCAAATTGCAAGGATGAAACAACTAACAAGACTAACAACCACAACACAGTCACACAACACAACCGACAACGTTCAAGACAACAAGAGGAACCGAACAAAGAACAAATTAAATAATCCAAACCAGGACTGCGCGCGTTGCTACTTGCTACTTGCTAGACGAAGCATTCCTACCACGATCCTACCACGAAGAAAACGGACGAGTCCATTGCGTTAAACACGTTGACTCCCCTCGACTCCTTACACTATGCTTGCCCTGGCTTGCCGCGTAACCATTGGCAATTGGCATTTTCCAATTTTGACATCGACTCACCAAGGGAAATTTTTTACAATTTTTGCTTGTCAAAGCATATCAAATATCAATACCCCTGAAAACTTCCTAGATTAATAAAAATTACCTACCATAATACCTCCTAAAAAATTTGATAAAATTTCATTCTAAATTGAAAGCTATAATAAAAGTTGATAAAAAAAAAACCTTAAAATTGGAGAAAATAGTACAAAATCTGTTCACATCATTAAAAGTTAACAAACCGAGCGTAATTGTCACCAATACGAAATAAAACATGCCAAGCATCAAAATAAGTACAACTTACCCCTGAACGGGAATACAAAATTTAATTCTAACTTCTAAGGATCACACGAACCAGTGCCAAAACGCAACATACTGCATCTAAATCAAAATAGCCGAATAATGAATACTACGCGAATTGGCCAAAAAATGCGAAAAACCGAACCCGCAGGCCTCAAATTATCGAAAATGAACGTTATAACAGTATCGAGGCCCGAGAAAAGATCATTTCGAAAAAACAAGTCTTGGTTCATGAAATTTCGTGGACTTCAGAACCAAAACCCAGCACACTTAAACTTGAACGCGTGACGAACAACACAACAATGCTTAGAACTCCCGAGGCATTACATCAACAGTAACAATCCGAACAATCGGTCAAATAGACCTTGAAGGCTCGAACGTGTCAGAGGGTAACAACATGGCAACATTCGCACCTATGAACGAAATGATACGAATTTCATGTCGAACATTATCGAAAGATCCATCCTTGCAGTTTGCACTCTTATCTTGTTACCATGTCACCCTCTGTCCCCGCGAATGCCGCCTTCATCCACTCGTTCAGCAGATACCAAGAATTGTAATACGACGCAAATTATCAAAAACTTCACAAGGAGATAAAATTACCACACGTTATGACGAGTATACTTTTGAAAAAATTTAGAATATGTCGAAATTGAAGGAAGAGGGGCAAAAATTAGACAAAGCACATAAACCATGCGCATTGCACAAACTTATACTTGAAATTGAAACGAACTCCCTCTCCCTCAGATTATTATCTGAATACGAATACCGGAATACCATCATGTTAACTTTTTTCTCAATCTGAAAGGGGAGGAGGAGGGAGGAAAGAAATAATACGTACTATGTCGGTATTTGAATTGAGTACAGTTTTCAATTTTCTCATTTCCAACTTTAGTGAATTCTTTGGGTTTTCGTAGAATATTTCAAACAGGTGTGAATTATTTGAAAATTCGATTCAAGAAACTTGTTTTTTTTTTAGAGAGAGAGAGAGAAAGAGGTTTAAATCAATGTTCTTCGCAATTTACTTATACCTATACAATTGCTCACAAAAATGTACTTCCAAAAAAATTTCTCGAGTGGATGGAGAGAGAGAAAACTGAAACCTTTCAAGTTGAGTAGGACTAGACTGACTTGACCAATGCATCATAGTACTTATGTACGAATTGAAATGGTTGTAGTACATCTTAGTCTTACCCAGAAATTATTTTCAAACATACCTAAGGTAGATAATAATCAACATTGGATTTTGACCAACCTAGCTTACGAGTACACTTAACTACCTATGATAATACGTATTCAAAGGTTCATTACTGCCCAGGTAAAATGATTTGAAATTGAAGAATAAAATGACTTGAATAGGTAATTAAAATTCAATCGCTGCGAAATGTACCAAACCAACATTAATCGATTACAGAAAATCTGGGCTAATTTGAAATAAACATACATTCGAAGCGAAGGGTGTACAAGGGAGTTTTTCTTAGGTTTCAACCCGAAAGTATGATATTGCAAAAATCCAAAATAGTCTTTTCTGGACATTAAAACTCATTCAGCCTAATTCGATTTCCAGAACAGAGTAGTATTATGCATGGTGTTTACTGAACCAAAAAATTAAAAAATATGACCTTTTTATGACTTTGGATGACCAAATTTCCACTTATAGACGACCTTTTTCTAAAATTACACAGTTTAAAATTCAACTTTGATGCATAATTTTTATATGTCCCTTATACTCTTTTACACTCCTCATCGAAAAAATAATGATAAACTTGCATCATGTCAGGATTTTTCACATTTTCAGAGTTGATGGTACTATTATCAC
This sequence comes from Planococcus citri, assembly GCF_950023065.1. Lineage (NCBI taxonomy): Eukaryota > Metazoa > Arthropoda > Insecta > Hemiptera > Pseudococcidae > Planococcus > Planococcus citri. Next base: position 36,476,912 of record NC_088680.1, read on the forward strand.
TGAAATTCTATCAATTTTTGGTAACTTTAAAGGGATTTCTATACCTAGATAATTTTACAGTTCTTACATATTACGCTTCATGTAATTTTTCACGATTTTGTTCATTTTAAATATTTAATCTATTATTTTTCATAATTTTGCGCAGTTTTTTCTCAATAACTGAGCTTTTCTCGATATTTTGGTCAATTTTTACAATGTTTAGTCTGTTTTCAGCCTATATATTTAAACAATTTTTATAGCACTTCAACGCAAATATGGCAAATTTTGCTCAATTTTGCCAATTTTTTCACCAATTTATGGTATAACTATCAGAAACTGGGGAGTTAATTTCAACAAAAAATTTTGTAATAGGTATTACTTTCTGCATTTTTGACAAAATTATCATTCAATTTTGATAATATTTGATTAATTTTTAGCATTTGAGAGGCGTTTCGCGATATGGGTCCTTGTGGTGATTCGATGTTTTTTTTTTTATTGGCGATTCCGACTTACTTTTTCACGAGAAATCGAATGGTGCAATCAGATTTCGCCTATCTCATCAACTTCTCGTTTTAAAATTACTTGAACATGAATACTCAAAAACTCACATTTTTGGGAAATTGAAAAACAAAGTTTTTGTTTGTTTTTGATTTTTTAAAAAAAATAAAAAAAGGTCGATGGAAAAATTATTTTATTGTTGTTACCTATGTAAAATTTCATGGGGAATCCGAATTTCTCGGTATTTTTTTGCGGGGTAGTCTGTAACGTTGTGTAAATTCGACTGTTCACCACAAGGTCCCTTTTCTAAATCACGGATATCAGGCGATGATGAACGAATTTCGTCAAAATTTCCCATCCAACCTATGCGCAAGACAACACTGCACCCGAAAATCAAAAAAAAAAAAATCGAAAAAATCGAAGCGATTCGATGTTTTCTCTCTCCTGAAAAAATCGAAATATCACCACAAGGGCCCTTATCGCAAAACCCCTCTCATTTGCGTTCAATATTCGGTCAAAAAGATGACTTTTTGATGGGTTTGACTTGCGATATAAAGGACATCCATCTGGCTTTTTGAAGGTTGAAAGAAATACTTTTCTACGGCAATATTCATATTTGAAATTATTGTTGAGGGTTCTTGGGAGGTTAAGAAGTGGGAGAATGACCGACATGCGACTCTTCCGAACAGTAATTTCATTTTAAACGCTTCTTGTGCAAAAAATTCTCCTCCATTGCTAGGAATATTTCGTTGAAAATCAAATGAAAAAAGATTTCGCATTTCTGAGCGATTAACCCTGCCTCAAATGAAATTTTCACAAGAAGTGGAATTGCAGGTTGTTAAACGACAACTTTCGTTTTAAATTTCTTCACCGTATCAAATTAAAATCTGCAAAAAATAATCCCATCAGCGAAGCAGTAGTTCAGCTCAACGTCAAAATGAAATCCATCCGAGAAGTGTATGTATTTCCTCTTAGCTCGTTCAAAATGAAAAATCTCTGTAAATAGCTCATAATTTACTACTGCCTTCTAGATAGCTAGTGGAGTCTACCGCAGGGGTACAATGACAACGAACCCGATAAGGCAAAAAATTGACATTTTTTTCTCTCTCTTTAGGTACACTACTTGTATTTAGTAGCGTAAAAACGCGAGTCAAGTCGCGAGAAATCCGAGACGCTAGGTGCCCATTGAAGTGGGGTAAAAAAAAAATATACAAACTATTCGTAAAATGATACGGTGTAGCGTGAGCTGCTTGCCTGTACATAGTATAACGATGAAAAATTCGCGCCTCCGGACAAACTATATTTATTATTCTGTCCGACCTTTGCAAATGTCAAGAAACGTATTACACGAAATAAGAAAAATGTTCGTGTTGTACTCGTATTTCCCCGAAAAAAAAAGAAACTAGTCTTCTGTTTTTTTTGCTTATTTTCGCGTAAACATAACGTTTGCCAGCCAACATAGAGTAGATAGAAGGGAGTAAAAAAAAATCTACTCTAATGGCGAATTCTTCAGTTAACTGTTACATGTCTCGAGAGATTTGTCCATTCGAATGATATTCGCTAAATCTTATACCATACAGTAGCATATGTAGTAAAACGTACTATACGTACTTCAGCCAAGTATGTCTTGACTTTTGCCACTCTTCGTATTCTGTCCTCTCTATAGTTCCATCAAGCCATCAGTCGACGTAGTATTTAGTTCATAAACTATGCAGAAGGCTCCTCACGTCTTTCTACTGTATTTTTCTGGATCTCTATTCGAAATGCTGGAAGTTAAAGGGGTAGGTAGGTATTAGGTAGGTCCTGGATACACGAAGGAATTTACTATAAATGTTATTAGGTGTGAATGCATTTTACTTTCAGGGATACTTACAGGAGGAAGATTCGCCTTCTGGCGGAAGGCAGGACAAGATATATATGTGGATGTTGAAAAATACATCATGCCGAAAAACAGTTCCTTGGCACTTGTATTATTTATGGTTCATATCCTATTGTATGTACCTATGTGTGCCCGATCGAGTATGAAAATTAAAGCAGAAAAATGACCTGACGCTTTTTTACGCGAGTCACCGGCAGGTAGGCTGTGGATGTATTTCTGTACATCAAGAACGCGTCACGGCGGAAATAATGTACATGGTGGCTACATATTGTCGCTCCGAAACAATGGACCGTGTAAAAATCATTATTAAAAGATGGAAAACGAAAAACTAACCGATCACGTTCTGTGGTCGAAGGAAAAACTTTGCCATCGCCACCATAATACTCACGAGTATACACATTGATTCTTTCTGGTGTGTTTTTGGCATTGCCTAGGGTCAGTAAATACAAGAATATTGGAGGTTTCGATTCAACATTTCTCAAAACTCGATACAATGATAGGACACCAAGCCATAGCACTGCAAAGAAAGCTCGTTACCAGTTGTGATGGTAAACTCTCAAATCCCAAACCAAACTGTACAATGTATCTATGTCGCTATCGTCGACATCACAAACCTCACTCGTCCATCTAAATTTAGTTTACTTTGTTCCTCAATGTCAATACGAAAAAAAAAATATGCAAATTTTATACTGACATCGCGTATATATACGCATCGACGAATCAATTAAAACCTCGATTAAAGCTTGCGGTTTAGATTGCTAAACGGAAATGGACACCAGTGCTCAAAATATTCGCTTCAACGAAAGATCGTTATCTAAATTGTTTTAATTCCGTTACTCGTCGTATCTATCTATCGCTCTCTTTCGCGTTTTCTATGTAGAGCAGACGATGAGGAAGAGACTAAAGGGTATACCGTCGTCGTCTTTAAGATTTTGCCAAAAGAATAAACAGGAAATCTAGCCGGGCGTTATTGCCCTTCCAATAAGCTTAATTTATAGACCGAACGGTTTTTTTGGTGTTGCTGGCTGGTTGGATTTTTTTTTTTTTTTTTTTTTGTAAATTAAGCGAGTTGGTTAAGCACCTACCCTATAACAGAAATGCGAAACCAAGCTGAAAGATTTAATCTAATGGTTTTAGCTGGATTGTTTTTTTTTTGTTTTTTAAAGTCCAATGAAAATTTTCCAGCCTACCCAGCCCAGTACCCACATAGAGATTAAACCACGCTGATATTGAGCAAAATTAATGCTAATAGTGTCGTGTAGGTGGCATAAACGCATAATGATGAATTAATTAGGTAGTTTATAACAATCGGTTTCAATATTTGTTTGACATAATATGCATTAAAGAGGCTTCCATTGTAAGGGACCCCGTTCGGATTTCAAAACAAAATAATTGAGAAAAAAATTATACGAGTAAAGTAGGTACAGGTACAGGTAGGTCTAAGGTACCCCAATTCTAAAACATCATAACCCAAACTTTAGTCACTTCATCTAGCGACTTTTAGCAAATTGCTAAAAATTGAAAAAATTGAGTTTTTCCATAGCAACAAATAAGTGAATAATAATATGTACGTAAAATTGGACAAAAAATCCCATCCAAGTATCACAGATTTTCTGCACGTAAATTCCATTATTTTTAAGCCGATTTACAGCTCCGAACAATATTTACATTTTTTTCGTCAATATTCAAAATCTTGAAGTGAAGAACAAAAAGTAAGCATAATTAATAATGATAAAAATTCTTGAATAGAAAAATTATTCACAGAAAACTTCATTGAAAATAATTGAAAACTTGATTGAAAATCGAGAGTAAATTGATCTAAAGTGCTGCTAAATGCGATCGACTTCTAGTTCTTCATCTATTCTGTCGTTACCTAGTCCTATTCCAAAAAAATTGCGGAAACTACGTACACTTATTCAAAGAAATTTATTCAAATATTCAAATTTTTGAGGGACAAACAGAAGAAGAGTCAAAGTCAATATTTTCTTCAAACTTTTTCATACTTAGGTAACTCAAAAAACATTCAACATTTTAAAGAAATCAAAATTCGAAAAATTTCAACTTTTTTAAAAATTAACGACATAAAAAATAATGAAAAAATCATAAATTGTAAATAAGTGGTAAAAAATTGAATATTTGATTGGAAAAAATCACCCAAATGGTTCAACTTTTTGAAGGAGAGGGGCGCTCATTAGAATTTTTACTATTTCTCGTTTTCAACCCGACAATAAATCATCTAAGAAACAAGCGAGGTCCGGGCGATCTGGAAATAGGGTTCTTCAGAATTGATGAAAATATCCTCTTTTTCGAGAATTTTCTATATAGGTTAATTTTTGCTATGTACATATTTCTCTATTCTGTTTTAACTACACTGAAATGAAATAAATCCTAATCCAAACCAAAATCGTTAATAAGATTTTTTCCAAAATTAAAAATTCAAATTTCCAAAAATCCGAAAGCAAAAATTAAAAAGTCAATTAGATGTGTTCTTTTTACACGGATTTTGACAGATTTTTGAGAATTTGGATCCTGGACGTTTTTTTAATTCCCTTTTTTTCAACACTTTTGAGATTACATTCACCAATATTTCAAAAGTTCGAGCCTTCTATTTCAAAGTGAAATCCAAAATCCATTTTCAAAAGCTGCTACCCAAGCAGATTCTTGTGGATTCTAAATCTGCCAAAATCCGAGTAAAAAGAACACATTTATTATTCAATAATTCTGACATCGAGTTTTTTGGTTATAGGGTACACTAGTTTTATTAAAATATCGGATCAAATAAATTTGAGCATTTGACATACACAAAGCATTAATAATAAATTATAAGTAAGTACCTAGACCTACCGATAATAAAAAATAACAAGGAAATTTTCCTTCATTTTAAACACTTTCATCATTCAATTTAATTTAAAATAAAAAAAATTTCAAAGGTGGTACCTAGAACCCTAAAAATATTTAAATGGAAAATTTCAAAGTTTGGTAAAGAAAATGGTAACCTAAAATTTTATTTAAATATTTATAGGAACTAGGAAGATTGGTGGTTGGGGGGGGGGGTGAAGACAAAATTTTTCCCAATTTCTTTTCTTTCAGGTTTTACACTAGGCACCTGTTCAACAAAAAAAAAATCAAAAAATTCAAAACATTGATACTTTGAAAAGATTAAAGAAAGGCGAAGTATCTATCAAGCAGCTAGCAGCACTACATGAAAATAAAAGCAAAACAGAAGTACCTAGCACTTATGAAACGTATAAATTAACTCATTCTGTGTTCGTCACCTTTAGCGCGGAATCAACTGTGTATCTATGTAAAATTCATCTGAAATCATAAAGCTGACATACAGTTGTCTCAAAATTCCACCAAATAATTAAGACGAAGTTGAACCAAAATCTCTCGAAAATCGTTTTGAAAAAACAAAATTTCAACTTGTAATCTCATTCGCAAAAATATAAAAAAATCATCTAAAATGGTGGCCATTTTCTGAATCTACACGAAATTAATTTAAAAAACCTAAAAAAAAATGTAGGTACTTTTTTGACCTTTCACTCTTGATTGCTAAAATTCAGTCTTGGATTTTTATGGCAATGGTCTAAGTCATCACAAAATCTCAAATAACTGCAGTCTTTTAGATTTGGTTAATTTTCCCCAAAACAGGTTGCGTAAGGTTAGAGCGATAAAAAGCAATTTTGCAAAACGGGTAAATATTTAGACAAAAATCTAAACTACAGATTTTTATGCTGATCGATGCTCCCTCCTGATTTGATTGAAACCACTTTCAAGTTTCAAGCCAATCTGCAGTTTCTAGCGAGATTTTCAACTTACATATAAAGCTTGGAACAGAAATGTTTTTTTCAAACCCATCTTGTCTGATTCGAATGCATCAAACTTCATCGAATTACAATGTTGAACTATAATCACATGATTAGATTTTTAGCAGCTGATGTTGATCACTTCGCTTTTCGGCGGAAATTCAAATCAATGCTCTGGAGAGAGGAGAAATTTTGCATAATGCGACTGATAGATCCAGGGGGAAAGAAAAAGTCGATTTCAGTACAGAACCTAATTTCAGATTTCTACACCAAAATTCACTCATTTTCGACCAAAATAAAATTAAGACAAACAAAACACACCGTATCAACAAAGCCATCCGATACTTATTCGAACTGGTTCGAACCTAGGCGCGAGTTCGCCAGAGGCAGATACCAGACAAGTTAAATTTATCGATTTTTAAGTCAACAGGATAATTTATCTAATGGTTCGTTTGTCGGCGGTTGTATGATATAAATTAAAAATACTCGTACATTACCTACACGGCTACTGTAGGTAGCTCGATACACGTATACCAATATAGGTATTCGGCGTGGTGAAGGTGAAGGTGAAGCGAAGTATTCCCGAATGGAAACATTTAGAAGTTGTTCAACTTGCTGACCACCCGACCACCACAATGGATTAAGATCGAGTGCCATACGTACACCCGCTCTGCTGGTTGTACTCGCATTTAATAAAATGCAATTTTAAACGTAATATTTCACCGTAACGGAATTTAGTCCTGGTAATTGCTCAGTTTGGTCGATCGCTGTCTAATTAGAGCCGATTAGCGTGGTCGAGTAATTGATTATATGACCGGAGTCGAGTGCGGAGTTAACTGGACGGTTAGCACGAAAACGCGAGCATTCGGTCCGTTGTATGGGTACAGTCGGTGTTAATGAGAAAATTCAACAGTGCACTTTGGATTTTGGTTTTGTGTTGGTGGAATTCTAAGGGTGAATATTTGTCTTATTGTAGTCGGAAAAGTGTGACAGGAGAAGATGAAGTAGGTAAATACTTGGCTGGTTGGCTTACAGAGGGATTGGGATTCATGTAGGAGTACGTGGACATTGGGTACCTAGATCTACGTGAGTACAGCAACGATTTACAATAAAAGCGAGTAATTTTTTTCACCATTAGTTGTCGTACAAAGGCGAGAAAACGTTACAGGGTAATTATTTGTGAATTTTGTACCATGACCGCGAAACAATACACTATATACGTGGACGTCCGCGCGATGGAATAAGAAACCATAGAAATGCGAGGAAAATGACATTTTTTGGGTATTTTTTTCTCGTAATGTATACGCACCGAGCGTATTCTTCGCTCTTGTGTGTATTGTCGACTCGGTCGAACGCCCACGTTTTCATGAAAACGACCACGGTGTCGGTGTAGATAAAATGAAAATAAAGAGGTTTTTCACTTTCTCAAAGCGTATACCGCCAATGCCACTTGGGTCGCGCGTGGTCTATGCTCGCAGTCTCGTACGAGTACTTGGTGCACACTTTACGTTAAAATTGTTTCTTTTTCATTAAATATTTAACTCTATGGTAACACTGAATACTGATGATGAAATGCTGACTGCGATATGAACATTTTTTTGTAGGTGTTTTTGCTCACTCAAAATATCATTTTTGAAACTGGTGAAATATTTTGGAATACAGAGGGGCAATTTCAAAAACGATGATTTGGCATAATTAATGCAAAATATTTCAGAAGAAAACATTTTCAAAACGCGAATTTACTCATTCAAACGGTCAGTAGAATCCTAAAAGTGGTCTTGGATTTTGATGGTAATGACTAATGACCTAGGTCAACGCAGAATCTGAAATACCTGCCTTTTGCAACCGGACCATTTTCCCTTAAACTGTCTGGGTAGGTTAGAGGGAAAAAACACAATTTTTTTCGAAAATTCCCTTTACTTGAAGACCTATAATGTTCCGTTCGGAGCACCTCCGCAGACGAAAAATTTTCTGACAAGGGAACCTCTTGAGGTGTCACACTCCCATTTGAACGGGACCGCGATTTTTGGAAAGAGTATAGTCTAAAACTCCCAAAACCAAATTTTCAGCTGCCCAAGTTCATTTTTCGATTTTTGGCGAATTTTTGAAAATCCAAAAATTGACTATTTTGGTGATTTATGCTTTTTTTTAAAAGTACGTACTTGATCAGTAAAAATGGTCAAAACAAGTCCCAAAACTAATATCAATTATCCAAATCCAAATTTTACCATTTCCAGCCATTCTGGAGCCTCCAGCGCGATTTTTCAATTTCTCCAGAATTTTGAAGTTGCTCCAGAAAGCGTGAATATGAAGTTGGGCAGCTAAAAATCGAGCTGTGTATTATACTCGACCTGTTTAACGAGTTTATCTACATTTGAGCCGATTTTGGGAGTGACACCTCAAGAGTGGTTTTTTGACCAGCTTTTTTCAAAATTAAAAAATAAAAATAATCAAAAGTTTTCCGTTTTCGTGGAAATTTTTGAAATTCACGTGAATCGCAGTATTTTGTCCAAAACTAACCCCCCAATCCAAATTTCACAATTTCCAGCAATTCTGGAGCCTCCAGCGCGATTTTTCAATTTCTCCTGAATTTTGAATTTGCTCCAGAAGGCGTGAATATGCAGTTGGACAGCTAAAAATCGAGTTGTGTATTATACTCGACCAGTTTAACGAGTTTATCTACATTTGAGCCGATTCCGGGAGTGACACCTCAAGAGTGGTTTTTTGACCAGCTTTTTTCAAAATTAAAAATTCCGAAAAATCAAAAGATAACCGTTTGTGAGGGAATTTTTGCGAATCGCTGTATCTCTTCAAGAACTAACCTCCGGAGCGCAAATTCTACCATTTCCAGCGCGTTTTGGAGCGAGAGTGACACCTCAAAAAACCACTCTTGAGGTGTCACTCTCAAAATCGGCTCAAATATAGATAAACTCGTTAAACAGATCGAGTAAAATACACAACTCGATTTTTAGCTGCCCAACTTCATATTCACGCTTTCTGGAGCATAAATCGCGCTGGAGGCTCAAGAATTGCTGGAAATGGTAAAATTTAGATTTGGGTAATTAATATTAGTTTTTGGACTCAATTTGACCATTTTTACTGATCAAGCACGTACTTTTAGAAAAAAAAAGCATAAATCGCCAAAAACAGTCAATTTCGAATTTTCAAAAATTCGCCAAAAATCAAAATCTCTCATCATTTTTTTTCGCGATCCACCCCAATCAATACCATAGTATGTTTTTGATTTCACCTCTCCCCCTCCCTTCATTTGGGAGATTGCTGGAGATCGTGAACCTTTCAAGGTCATGTGGATTTTAAAACTTTTTATGCATATTTACCTAATTACGAATCTGATATTAAATATGAGTGAATAGTCAACGTATGGGTCCGAAGGTGCTACATACGTATGACGTACTTGCATTAAAATTACCATATAGTATTATTATTATTATTTTACGACGCTATTGCACGAATGTGTGTATACGATGACGATGGCAGTTTCACACAAAATTGCTCGAGATGCAGTGCTGTTGTGAAATGGTATGATTACCGTCGTAAAATCTTACGATTTAATAAGATTTAAGCATCCAGTTTATCCAATTACGTAATACGATACGATGTGAAATTTTGAAAGCTTCGTATGCGAAAAGTCGTGAAAATTAAGTTCATTTTATACGACGACTACATTTTTGGAAATAAAAAGACTTTTAGAGGTAATTTTTCTTCAAACTTTTCGCTGAAAGAATTTTTATTCAAGATCGAGGACATATTTTTTCAATTTTCTGGGCGATAATTTTTCGTAAAAAGAAAACGGAGGGGTGTGATTTGCAAGATCTTCATCTATGCTGATCCATCAGATTCTGGGCCATTGATGAATTTTGAGTAGGTAGGTGCCTACTCCATTGTGTTGGAATATTTTCTGAAAACTTTCTCACGTCATTTTGAAATTCGATACGAGTGAAAATTTGCTACAGAGTTCAAATTTTTTAAAAAACAGTACGAAAATCTCAAAAAATGAATTCTGTTTTTATCGATCTACCTATTTGTTGAGTGCATTTTTGGAAAATTCGAGCAATTACAGGGTCTACAATGTTCCATGCTCTTGTTGAAGAAAATGATCGAAATCAATGAATGAGCGATCGAGATTTTTTTTTAGTTGACAAGCAGAAAACGTTTGGAAAGTTAAACTCTTGAAAAAACAAATGTGATTACCTTTTTAGCCTTCAAAATCAGTATGAAAAGGTTGAGGATGTCATATTATACATAAATCTACTTTGGTAAATAAAAAGAATACCGAAACACGAAAAAATCGTTGTTTCTTGTCCTCTAGTCACCTTTCTATTACACCCCTCATAAAAGTTTTAGAGCAATATTGTGAGGCATAGGTCATGTTTCTGTCTGCACAATGAAAATTTTGAAATTTGATGCTTATAAAGAGCATACTACTCTTGTCACCTGAATTGAATTTTGACCTGGAGATGTTGTTTCTTTGAACTTTGGTGAATGCTTGAGAATGAAAATAGCTTATAATGTACTTAGTATCCATGTAAATTAAACACCACCTGCCTGCAAACTTTAGAATACTTCCAACCCATCGTCGAATCGCGAATTAATCATACCAGAATTTAAACTCAATTTAAGGAAGTGAACCGGAACACAAAACATAAAACGGAAAAGAAACATTAAGAAAATGACCTTCCGCCAGAAATATTAAAGCTACCGCGATACAACTTCCAAAAAAAAAAAATTGTAAAAGTTCGCTTAAAGTTGAAAAATTAAAAAAAAAACAAAGCGATATACCGGAGTGAGCTTCTTTTCATTTTTTATTTATAAGAAAAATTATGAAGTCGAGAAAAGAGAAAAAAAGTTAATTAAAACTAAAAACTCAGGTACGTTTAAGAATAAAATCGCACGCTAGGAAGCCAGCGATTGTTTCACCTCCTGGAGTGTGCGTCTGTATAGACGCACCTTCAATATTCTGTATAGTACGAGTACGATATACATAATATTATTTGGATTCGGATTCACTCTTGTGCGTACATTGACTAACCAGTAGTAGTAGAATCTACCTCCGAGTTGAACCCTTTCATACCCATTCTACGAGTACGACTACTTTCATTCAGTGTATAAAGTGGTGCCGGTAGGAGAAGTTGTTCGCGCGTTTTGTTCGATTTTTCACGTGTGTTTCGTCGACGTATTTTATACGATAAGATTGTTATTTTTTGTGTTTTGATCGAATTTTTTCTATATTTTTGTGTTTCGGAGTTTTTTTCGTGAATTTAAAATTTAAAAAAAAAATTGGAAAATTTTCCTATGATTTTGTAAATTATTTTTTTATTGAAAAAGAATTTTATTGCAGTGACGTGTACGTGGATGAAAATTTCAAATTTTAAATATACGAGTAAGTCGTCGTTTTATCTGACACATTTTTTTTTTTTTTTTTTTAAATTCTGTATGTTTCTTAATTAAGAATTATGTACTTCTGAATGATATTTTTCTACGTCATTCCAATACTTACCTGAATTTTCTCGGATACTTATTGTTAAGAAATTTTCCCTAAAAGTTGAAAAATTTACTTAATGAGTTTTGGCAATTATTTTTATATAATTTCAAAGTCAAATAGTAAAAAAATATTATTTTTTTTTGAAATAGATGAAATTATTGAATCAAATTAGAAAATATTGCTCCCCATTTTAAATTTTTTATGAAAATAAACACCTGTTTTTTTGGATTGCTGAATTTTTATATGAATTGATGTAAAATTCGAGTGGAAAATGGTTTTTCCAATATAATAAAATTGGATTAAAAGATTGAATTTTGAGAGAAAAAAATAAATATATAAAATATTTAATTTTTTTGTGAAATGCAGTTGAGAGTTGATAATTATAAAATAATGTAATGTACGTGGGTAAATAATTACCTATTACGATAAAATGTTCAACATTTTTCTCTTGAATGAATATGATCGTTTAAATATAATAGAAACAGGTGATTTTTTTTTCTCGCATTTTTCCATTTTTCAATTAACACCCTGCGCTACATTTCATCAACAAATAAATAATTGAAATTATGCAGGTGAGAAAATAAATCGATGTTAATAAAGTTTTACAATTCTACTTCGAAATACCGGTAGAAAATTAATAACTTTTCAAAACTGAACTACGAGTTGAATCAAAATTTTAATTTCCTTCATATTTCATTGAAAAAAAATCATTACACACAGTAGAAATAATGAACAATAGGTACGTAAATAAATGATTTAAATTAAATAAACGTTTTAGCAATTGGATTGCCCTTCGATCAAAAAATACTTCCCTATAATAATAATAATCCGATGCGACGTAATTTTCAACATTTCATCATTAAAATAATTGTAGAAACAATACCACTCAGTAACTCGAAAGCTATTCTTGAAATTTTTTCACTGAGCTGGACGTTGAAAAAAATTTAACGAAAGGTACGTAATTTTCACTTGATTTATAAGTATTATTTTTTTCCAATTAAATAAGTATTAAACTCTTGGTTGAATTTTTTCCACCTTTTCGAATAATAGTACGAGATAAATTTCACGCAAAATGAAAAACATCACTGAATTTTTTTCGTTTTGAATTCAAACTATTATGAAATTTGATAGAAATTATACTTTACGATATCGTTGATCTATAATTTTTGAAATTATATAACAAGGTCGCCGATGTAATTGTACATTAAAAGTAGAATTCGTGTGTTAAAACCTTCATTTATTTGGTTGTAAATTCTCGACGTACCGTAATTGGCATAAGTATATAAAACAGTACATATAGAGTTGTGTTTTGACGAAGTAGGTAATAGTTTTAATTACGTCAAAATTAAAATTTGAACGAATTTTTTTATGAAGAAACCTTTACAAAAAGAAATTAAAAAACGAACTAAATCTTTTTTTAATCACGCAACTGAAGAAATAAAATGCAACGGGGGAGAGACTGAAATAAGAGGAAGATGCTGCAGCTTGAAAATTATCTTAGTTTTTAGCTTCGAGATGAAATTTTAACACCCTTTAATGAATCTACAGTTGGTGTGAAAAAACTCGTGAAGTCAGATTTTCTTTAGATAAGAGAGTTAATACAAGGGGAGGGGGTGCGACGAAAAATTAGTATCGTTTTTGGTCTCCGCGAGACATTTTCATCCGCATGATGGGTCTCACAAGTGGTTTTGAAAAAAAAATCGTGAAGTCTGGCTTTGAACGGTTAAATCAGCAGGAAGTGCTGCGACATAAAAACTGTTGCCATTTTTAGTCTCAGTACGAAATTCTAACCGACTTCGATGGATCACGAGGTTAGTTTTGAAAAAATTTATTCAATATTGCTACGAGTTTCACACAGTATGTATAGGTAAGCATTTCTTTCAATTTCAAGAAAAAAAAATTAAAAATATTGCACGAAAAAATATAATGAGGATCATTCTATAGGGCCCTTCTCTTCGCCCTTCAGAATCGTCCATCAGATTATCCACTGAAATCTATACACAGGAAATTTGTAAATTACCAGCAATTTTTTACAATTTCTTTAGAGCGAGAAGGGGTGGGGGAAACATTTTGGATTTTAGATATTCGCCGATCATAGCATCGCGTTTCAACGAATATCACGACCAAAAACATTTCCCAATTATTTTGTTCTTGTATCACTAGTTTATCGGTGTTTTTTTTTGTCCCACCATACGAGCAAATGAGTAGTGTACATTGCAAAACAACTCGTACGTTAAAGTAAATGAAGAAAAATAGGAAAAACATACGCTTGTAACTTCGAGTGGATTACACGAAATGAATCATTTCTCGGTAGAATTACAATAATTCATTGCTCACCGTGAACTAATCACTTTTATATACGCATAGTGTAGGTCTAGATAACCATTTTAACTTTATAACTGAGGTTAAGCAACCGGTTTTTTAGAAAAAAATTAAGATAATCGTTGTTATTTCTACAATTCTTCATTGTTATTCTTTTTGGTTCCAATCGAGTAAATTGTAAACGCGGTATAATAAGCTGATAACGGTTTCCCATAAGTCCGAACAGAGACTCGTATTTGTACCTATGTAGCATTACCTACCTATAAATGCTTTTAATGGTACCAAAAGTGGTTTTCTCACTTTTTAGAAGTCGCGTGTTTGTAAACTGAACTCGGAATGGATACATGTAATGTACATTTCGTTGTTAAGGGGATGTATTTTCACATGATGGAGATAGGTATTGTGATATAGGTATGTTTAGGATACAGAAAAGATCATAAATAGGTGAATATGTGACGTTTCAAAGTGCACAGGTTCGAACTGAGCTCAGAAATAATTGGATAGTGAAGATGGTTAATAATTGAAATAAATTTTGGTCCAGAAATAAATGAGTATTTGAATAAAGTATAGGCTTTACTTACAATCATTTGACAGTATTTCATCAGTCTTACTGAAAACAATACCATTTCGTGTGAGACACAAAATGTATTGCTCTGGAGGGGGGGGGGGGGGGGATTGCTGACTTTTTGCCTAAGTAACGTGTTTTGAAAAATTCTCTGACTGTTGTACGCATTCTTTTCTCGAAGATGGATTATAAAGAGGAAGAAAATTAACAAAACAGAAGAGATTGATGAACCGACAGGTGGAGAATGATGAGTTTGAAACTCCATAATTCATGGAATACTTAAATTAACGAACAAAACCTTTCAAGTCACGCTAAATTTTAGCAAAAAACAAAAACAAAAAAAGAGACGATTAAGTGCTGAAATGACAATACTGATGTGAAGGAGGAGAAGAAGTGGATACTGAACTTTTTTTTACACTCTGTGAACTTATAATCTTGAAAATTTTCCAGCAGTTTCTAGAATAGTAAATTTTTTCCCAGCTAAGTAATCTCACAATGTAAAAATCAGTAACAAACCTGATTTCGACATATTTGTGGGGGGGGGGGGGGTGACTGGTAATGCTGCTCGAAAAAAATAAATATGTAATACTCCGAAATGTCTTGCCATATAGTGAAATTTGAAAATTAGAAAGATGAGAAAAAAATAGATAAAGTTCAATTCGTTCAAATAAGTATACGAGTGCAGCTGAAATTTCCCCCTACACCCGGAATACAGGACGTCTTCTTGGTGAAATATCTAGTTCAGAATTTCTAAAGCGATTATAAATCCACGTATCAAGAGGATAAGTTGAACGAAAAAAAAAATATTCTCCTTATATAGTTTGAAAAAGTTTTTAGACGTAAAGCTGTTTTTCAGATTTACAACTTTTGTACACAGTGTAGATATAGTTTATGTAATACCAACTCGTAGTATGATGTACGAGTAGGTACGTTAAGCGATATGATTTTTATTCAAAAACTTGTTCGATGAAGTCTTTACTCGATACGCTTCCTATACCTACTCCTACTGAGCTTCTTAGCGATCAAAAAGCTGCCTTAAATCAATAGTATTATACATTTAAGCGGTTGCTAAAGAGTGATTTCTTGAAAAATGAAGTTCATCTCATTACTTTATAGCTTACTAGGAAATTTTCACACCCTTTCAACGTTTCTTGAGCTGAAATTTGGCTGACTAAAAGATTACGAAACCCAGACCTCAGAACTACATTTTGAGCAGCTGAGGTTGATTTTTAGCGGATTTTTGAAAATAGTTGAAATAGCTCATTGGTTGATCAATTTTTTACAGAAGAGCAAAATATGTTATTAAGATGAAAATCTGAACCAGTGTCTACCCTGAAGACGACTCCCCGAACGATTTTCACCATTTTTAAGTTGATCTGAACTCTGAAGCTTCCAGCAGTCAACTCTTTTCTAGCTGTTTCAAATCACTTCAGAAGGCTTGGTAATCAACTTCGAATGCTGAAAATGTAATGCAGTCATAATTTCAACATATCGAAATAATTAGGACAGGTGAACCTCAATCTGTTGCGAAAATTGATTTTGGATTTTTTTCTTAAAAATTCGAAATTTGTAACTTGTAAAAAAATACACTTTTCAACTCGTCACCTCGGATTTGCGATTTACCTCCCTCAATCGATTCGGGATATCGAACTAACGACAAAATTCAAGTTTCAGCTGTCGAAGTTAATTACCACATCTTCTGAAGAAATTTGAAATTTCAGGAGAAAAGTCGATTTTTTCTGGAAGCTTCAAATCGACTCCAAAATGGTGGCAATCCATTCGAGGGGTGGATTTTAGTAACAGAAACCAATTTTCAGGTTCTTACCTCTATATTTCATTTCTTTCGGTAAAAATTAACATAATAGGATATCTTATCCATCATTTTCAAAAATTTACCAAAAATTGAAAAATAAACGTTGGCAGTTCAAAGTTTGGTCTTGGGGTCTGGGTGACATGATCTCTCAGAGAGCAAAATTTCTGCTCAATCGGAGTTAACGGGTTGTAAAGGTTCCCTTGAAAGAGGTTAAACAAGCAATTGGAAGGGGGTGTTCGAAAAATTTTGTTGAATGTTACAAATCTTTGTATCCAAGCTCGATATGAAATTTTAATGCTTTTCGACACTTTTTTCGCACTTTTAAAAAAGATCTAACATCGCGAAAAATATACAAAAAAAAAAAAAAAAAAATGCCACTCGTATACTAACGTGAATTTTAAACCGACCATACAACTTTCCACCCTCTTAATATATTCGCTCAAAAAAAAGTTGAGCATGTTTTAAAACTAGTATGGAGAACAAGCGCAAGAATAATACCCTAGACATTTTCAGTGTAGAACTACGCTTTTCACAAAATTATTTGTCGACATCTCCGTCATCGTCGTGTGTATTGCGCAATTAATGAACCCCAAAGTAGTATAAAGACGTGACAGAGTTAATTTTGCTACGTAAGTGTAAGCAGCAGACTAATATAAGTATCGTTTTAAGGTAAACTTTACACACCAGGACGAGCGACGACTTCGGTGTGAAACCCTTCTCGAAAATAATTTCAAATTACGTAACCGTAACATAGACTCGAATCGAAAGGCAAACTGTACCTTGAGGAAATAAAGGATATATTTAGGTTGCTGAAGAATCGTATTCGTTATTTTTTTCCAATCGAGTTAATGCAGTTAGCAGGTTTCAGAAAAAAATTGGCTTCGAGCGAGCTCTCGTATATAATAAGTTCATTAAATTAATTATCGAAGACTAATTTACTGTTTGAGTAAATTAAATAGATGATGGTAATTTTTACTCGAGCTTTTTCGATATATGGAAAGCTAGAAAAAGCTTCTTTATTCAATACCTACTCTAATGAACCTTTCAACCTACCTCATCTACATATTTCTATAAAAGTTTCATGAAAAAATTGTAACAGGATGAGTGAAGTGTAGTGATACGAATTCTAGTTCATGAGGGTCTTCGATAAATTTCTCTCGGTGAATAAATTAATTTCAAATTTCATCTTGCTCTCGGGAGGGAACAAAAGAAGTGATTTTTGCGTGAAATTGACAAATTTTCGATGTACAAAAAAAGGTAATGTAATGGCCAGAGTTCCAGAGAAAAATTGGATTTGAATTGGCAGTCATGAATCATAAGAAACTGTGCTTGAATTAATCGAAAGGATCACGATCATTCAGGACTTTTATGGAATCAAATAATTCAAAAATACACCAAGATGTCCCAAAATCATCGCTGAATTAATTCATAACATCTAAAATACGAGCTATACTAAAACCAAATTTTCAAACGTTCAGTGCGACACCCTATATACCTTGCAATATCTCAAATGCATTGTATTGTGTACATTGTGCTCGTGTTTTCACTAAAATTTCACGTCCTCCAAATGACCTTCATAAAAGTTGAAAATTTAACATAGCCGCCAAATTATCCTCGAGCGATGCTTTTGTAGCCAAATGAGAAAAATTCTCAAAGGTACGAGGTTTGATCTCGGTTATTATATAAATACAGCTTTTGTACACCGACAACATCGGGCATCGTCGCCTTATCAAAGGCGCATTTAAAATGTATTCCACGAGCACGCTGCTGAGACTCTGAGAGTTCATCGAGCAGCTCGAATTCTTTATATCTATACGATACAAAGATACCTTATAGTTCTTAAACACGACGACGACCAGTGGAAAATATCATCAACTGAATCGAGACAGGTGCAACAGCATAGATTTTTGGTAATTTATTACGCTAATATATTCACTCGGGGTGCACCTTTTTAAATTGGCGAATTTCAATATACCCCCCACATACGTACGTTTCCGAATTCAAAATTCGATCCCTCCTCTACCGCAGTGGGCTGCCTGTTCGGTATTCGTCGTTATTTGATATCTCGGCGTGATTCATCATACACCCTGAGCTTCTTCGTTCGATACACAGCTCGTCTCATATCGCGACCGAAGACGTCGTTCTTAGCACGATTTTTTTCGCGTTCGCGATAAAATCACAGAAACCCACATCCGAAACACTCGGAAACCTATTGTATCGCCCAAAGAAGACGTCCTATAGGTATTTCTATTGAAACTGTTACCCGAGCCAAGATGTATGTATGTATTCGATGCGCCGCCGAACTTGTTCGTAATCTTTAACAAAGACGAGCGAGCGTTACGATCGTGCCACAGAGATAAACATCTCTTCTCGAATCAATTGTTTCAAGTTGTAAAGCGACGTATGTTTCATGATGGTCAATAAATCGATTAATTTTTTTTCTCACAATGCAACCATCTCAAGTACTTACATACACACGAGGAGTGTAAAAAGGTAATCTCAATTAATCGAAGAGGTGTCGTACAAGGAGAAAGAGGGGAAAAGAGGTCGACAAACGATAAGTAAAAATTACTTCACGATAAGGGCTTGCTTATTAGTATTAGGAATGGTGTGAGTGCTCTTTGAGCATACTTTTTTGAAAGATGAATTGGGGTGAGGGGACAGTATGTGCATGCAAAAGGGGCGTCTAGGTTTCAAAAATACCTGGAGAAATTATTTCTCCATCTTTGAGCTATGTGCTTGATTTTAAAATTTCAAATTTAAAAAAAAAAAATCAATTTTTTCAAAAAATTAAATTTGCTTGGAACTTTTTTTTGAAAAATAGAAAAGATGACAATTTCCACCCCCCCCCCCCCATCCAACCTACAACCTATAGAACCATCTCTGTAACAACATGCTCTCTCCTGTATTTTTTTTACATTTTTTTTCAAAATTTAAAACGTTGTCAAATTTTAAATTTGACTGGGATTATTCTAGGATTTTTTAGTGCTGTTTTGAGCCCCTTAGAGTAACCTTGAAATTCACTATTCAACTGTTCTTTCAATTTTATGAGATGCAATTTGAGTTTAAAAACACTTCTATCCAATCATTTCGAGTATGAATGCTTCTCCTACCAGCCTAATTGCATCTAAAATGCAAAATATGGCACATTTTCAATATGGGACACCCTGTACGAACGCGTGCGATAAATAACTCGCACGAGCTTCAACGTCTCGTAGTTTCGTTAACGTATAGGTAAAGTGAAAACGTTTCGAATAGAAAACGCGAAGGAGGAGAAGAACAGCTCGTGTCAATCTCTGAATACCAATCATCATACAAATCAACCAAGCGTAGCATAATCTGGTCACTAAAGCTATACGAAGAAAAGAAGAAAAAAATCACGAATTTTTCGAATTACTCGTGCGATTCGACATTTGGACTGACTGATGCGACGTATACTCACACTTCACAGTCGTTAGAAGAAGTCGAGTCAGATATCGTAGTATTTTTCGTAGGCATGGATATACGTATCTTAGCACCACTCGAGTTTCGTGATCTTTGACATAGATCATAATTAAGTCGCATGAAATCGCGTAAATGTGTCTTGTATCTATTTCTACCGATCATCGTGCTTAGACTAACTAGTGAGACTTTCGCAGAAAAAAAAATACTACACCATAAGTAGGTACTATTTGAAAGGATTAATGTCCTCGTTTTCCACAGTCTGCTGAACGAGCACGTGCCCATCGAGCGTGATTTTTCTCCAATGTCAAAAACAAAGAGATGACATGACGTCTGACAAGTTGCTGCTAATTTTACTCTGAATCGAGTCAAATTAATTTGCTGGTAGGCAAAGCAGATTCAATAAAACATTACAAAAATTAAATTCTTAAAAAAAAATTCAAAAAAAAGGCCAAAAAGTACAAATTCGGTCATTTTTGAAAATTTTAAAAATTAATGAACGAAAAAAATCATTTACAAACAATATTGCTCAATCATTTAAAAAAATCTTGGAATATTGAAGAAAATGATGAAGGTCAAAAATTACCGATTTCAATCATGTAATTATCGATACAATGATCAATCCATGGAAAAATTGACTATTAGATATTCAATTTTTTGAACATCTGTATAAAAAAAGTGCAGATTGACTTTGTCATAAAATCATACTAAAAATGCTGAAAATCATTCGTCATATTAGAAGGTGGATATTTTGAAGACTTTCTCTTTTTTCGATTCCATTCCGAATTTTTTAATGAAAAAATAAAAAATCTCAGCACACATTCATTTCGGATTTGTTATGCATCTGAATAGAAAATGAGGCATGAGACTTCAATTTCAAATCTATGTAATCGACTCTCAAGCAGAAAAAAAACATCACGATTTAAAACTTTTTTTTCACAGCAGACTTCACACCCATTTCTGCTACTTACCCCAACCAAACTTCAAAAACACCCCCTTCCCCTTCTCTCTCCATTCAGATGAATCTGTATAGGTAAGCAAATTATTAAGGTAAAATGAAGATAGCACACAGGCGCTATGCACAAATTCCCGACGCCATCACTATTTCTCATTTCCAACGAAATTCCCTCATTTTACAACCTAACTAAAACATCGACCCGGAGCCACGAATAATATCCCTACAGCAATAATGTCGGTAACAACAAATTAGTAAAATTACACCTCGCACAACGCCAACGACGAGTTATGGTGTACTCGTATCTCGTACGGGCATATTTCGTTTGGGAAAAAAATTACTCTTACGTATAGCCTTTTACCATCTCTGGCATAGTGTCGTAATTCGACGAGGAAAATATGTAGGTACCTACTATACCTACCACGTACCACCGCAGCTCGGCGAGAAATTTATGAACGTGGTGTGGAGAGAGAGAGTCGCTCTTACCGCCATAAACGGTGTCCATTTTTCAGTATATAAATTTTGTACATATTTTTGTCATATTTTCGTAATTTTTCTCGCTACATGGTGCGCTGCGCGATGGTATCGTAAAATAGCAAGGTCCTGCAGAGGTACGAATAAAAAAAAAAAAGAAGAAAAGAAATA
This sequence comes from Planococcus citri, assembly GCF_950023065.1. Lineage (NCBI taxonomy): Eukaryota > Metazoa > Arthropoda > Insecta > Hemiptera > Pseudococcidae > Planococcus > Planococcus citri. Next base: position 36,498,318 of record NC_088680.1, read on the forward strand.
TGCGAAATTATAAAGTCGGAGGGAAAAATTTACGATGAAATTTTTCTACATTTGTGTTTCACCTTCGAGCCATATTACGTATTTTCTCGTCATGGTTCAACTAATAAAGCTCACTGTCGAAGAGAAAAGATGAAAAAAATGTCGAACGGGAATACAATGAAGGGAAAATACTCGTATGAAGGACCTTCGGAGGATATGAAAAAAAAGAAAAATTCACGATTCGATAAATTACTGAGATTCAAAGTATAGCTTTTTTCACACATATCTTTCTTTTGAAAAAAAAAGTCAAAAATATCACCTCTCACTTCAAGTTCGAAAGCTCGCTTCCAAACTACAATGTAATTTATCACATCTTCGAAACGATTACAGTAAAAAGATCAGCTATAGTAAGTATTAGCGAAGACATACGACTAACTCGAGAAAAGACCCAACACTCATTCTGCAGCATGAAAAATATCGAGATTAAAAATAAGCGTAATTAGTAGCTGTTTATTTAACAATACGTCCATACATTAAAAAGCTCAGACATCTGGAGTGGTGGCGAGCACAATGCACTCGTGTAGTATATCAAAATACGTTAAATAACGATATGTTTCACTTCCAGGGGGTGAAGGGTGGGGAATTAAAAGACCAGCGAAGGGGACGGGGGACTCGACGCGTCGCCTTCGACTTGTTTTAAAAGCCCTCGAAAGCATTAAGCTCATTTCGTAATTAATTCTTAGCTACGAGATTACCAGAAGATAACAAGAGATTTAGAAAAGCGTACTGCACGCTGTTTTTAAAGCTTCGCCGTGCTACGTATTCTGCATACGTTTATGAGAACGATCCGCATAAATTGGCAGGGGTTGGGGGCAGGGATACCTTACGCGAAACACGAATTAAAATTCTCTATATGTAAGTTACCTGGGTTCGTCTCGTCGTTCTTTTTTTTTTTCGTCAAATTTTCCCAACTGACGCAGGAACTGGGTATGAATGTAAACGGATGAAATCGATTGAAGACAATTTGCAGCAATCTGGTTATTTCCACTAAGGCGAATATCTAAAAAAAAAAAAAAAACAACAATTTTTGAAGTATTATTTTTTAATTTCTATAGAAATCGAATAAAAATAAATTTCAAGATTTTGTTGAAATGGTGTGAAATTTGGTCAAATGGGTTTCAGGTGTTTCGAGTTTATTTGGATAAATTTTGAAGAATTTTTTGAAAAACTGGAATTTCCAAAATGTTACTCCAGAGGCTTCAGAACGACTTGAAGCCGCCTCCCATTGATCTGTGAGGATGAAAATGAGGAAAACACTGATTTTCAGCTTTTCAATTTCATTGGGCAAAGTTTCGTGGGAATTCGATCTTCAGAAATTTTCTGAAGGCTCAAGAACCGCTCATTACGGTCTGATATATCAACAGGGGAAGGTAGGTGAGGAGAGAGAGGGTGATCATGATCACAAACAGGTTTCAGATGTAATTTTAGGAAGAATTTTTCTGAAATTTCTGGCAAAAAAGCAAGACTTTTGAACAATTTTTGAAAAAAGGAGACGTGTTGGAATTTTTGAGAAAAAAAACGTCAATTTTCAGCAATTTCGTCACAAAAGCGAGAATTTTTCACAATTTTTGACGAAAAACATGGCTTTGCCAATTTTTGGAAAAAAGCAGGACTTATTGGAATTTTTGGCAAAAGGGTAATATTTTTTGCCAATTTTTGGCAAAAAAAAAAACGAGACTGAAAAATCAACAAGTTTTGGGAATCATTAACAAATAGATCACATTTTTTCGAAAAGTGTGACTTTTTTTTAGGATTCTTCAGGCAAAAGAACGACAATTTTTCGGAGCAAAAAATTCTAAAAAGCTAGCATTTTTCGCAACAAGCAAGACTATTGAACAATTTTTGAAAAGGTGTAAGACTTTTAGCTTGCTTTTTGGACATTTTTGCAAAAAATCGAAAATTTTTGACAATTATTGGCAGAAAGCGAGACTTTGGATATTCACCCAAAGTGGACGACATCTGGCGGATTTTCGCATAAATTCTGAAAATGGGATACTGTGCAAAATTGTGACCAGACATTTTCAAATTGTGAGTAGTTTTCAACTCAAATTTGCAATTAAATGATTCGAATTTGAGTAATTGAAAAAATGTATGGATGTCAGAACTCATTTGCAAACGTATTTTAAACAAAAATGAGAAAATAGTATATCAGCAAAAAGAATCGTTTGATGTCTTTGAGTAGAGAAAAAAATTGTTGGCCACTAAATTATTAATTTTTGCGATTTTTCAGACAATGATAACAGCGATCCAAGCGATTCTTGAATTCGCGAGTTTGCACCAAAAAAGTGACTTTATAATGTAAGTAACCAAAAGTTACTTTTAGCAAGTGAGTTATTTTTACTCGTTCTCTCGATTTTATGTAGATTCTTTTGAAAACAAAATTTTTCTGTTGATTTGGGTCACTTTCTCGTTAGTTTTTCAATGCACTTTCAATTTTAATAAATACCCCAATCTTTCTACTCTTCTCTCACACTCATTTCTTTTCATTTTTTTCTAGCAGAAATAAAACATTTTTCTTGATTAATCTAAATCAAAATCGATTCTCCAAAGACCTTGAAAAATTGGTCTTTCAATTCGATCGAATTTTTCATTCCCATTGATCGATTTATCGTCCGCATCAATAATTATTCCATTCGATCACGAATGCAATCGTTTCAATGCTGCTGTCGGACTCGATTCGCAACGTCTTCTCTTCACTCTCCCTGTACTGGGTTCCAGACTCACTAATCTAATTACCTAGAAAAAAAACCGAGCTAAAGAAGAGAGCCTCGTTTTTTCTTGTTACATTGTTCGTAATGTTTTACAGTCGGGTAAAATTGTATTTCACGGATTTTTGTTTATATGTATCACGAGAGGAGTCTGGTTTTCGGTAGTGATGCTGACTTGGTATTCGCAAGTTCTAAATATGTATTAGTTCGTGTATGCTCGCTGAATAATAAATAGGAATACGTACTATGAAACAAGTGTACTGTTCCCAAACCAGCTAACGTTAATATATTATGGCCACCGACGATATTCAGAATCGGCGGCGTCATTTTTGTCGTCGAACTCTTTGTAAGGCGCCAACTAGATCTCCCTTCATTATGAAAGAAGGGTTGAGGAAGACACATAATTTCTCCGCTCGATGCCATGGATTATTATGTCTATAATCGTGTAGATAACGAGAAAAACATCGAAAATTCATACTAATAAGAGAAAATGAAACGAGAAGAAGCAAGGGTTAAATTAATATGCATGATAAAAACACGTATGATTTCTCTTCGAAATAATATTACGTATACCTACCTAGTTTTTCGTCTTTCTGGATAAATATACGCGTATTATGTTTGACCTTTGAACGTCTGCGAGCAGATAGGCCTCCCTTTATTAGAATTACAATCATATTAGCAAGTCGTCCCACAAGAACTGAGCAGATTTTATGAATTCATATTTTGCCAGGTATATAGGTAAACGAATTCTACACGCGAGGAGACATTATAATAGGTTCGAATATTTCTGGTCTTTTTTTCCTCTCCATCGAAAGGATCGAATTACCAAGAGAGGGATTACTCGTTAGCATATCTATATTTTGGCCGAATGGGTATACAATAATCGAACTGGCTGATTTTATTTCCGGTATGATAAACAGAATATCATCTCGGTCGACGATTTCACAACGACGACGAGAAGAGCGAACTTAATATCTCTGGAGACGAGAGTGATCGATGATCGTGTTTGTGAATTGTGGATGTGGATTGTGTACTATTGTGGAAATGAATAACTGTATTTGTCACGGTAATCGTATAAAAGCGGCCGGGTCACGGTGAACGTAATAAAAAAAAAAAGCCATGTTTTAAGACGGGAAAAAATATATAAAGTACAACATTGATCGAATGGATGTGCAAAATTTTAAATATCACGATGAGATTATCGTTTTGCCAATACTAGTTCTTTACCATCTTTTTTTTTTACAGCCATTTGCTCTGTTATTCTTTTCTTTCTTGTACAAAGTCCATGTAGTTTCCTATCGTCTTCTCTCGATGAAGAAGTGAAATTTATAATTCTTCGTGTTCGGTTTACTTTGTAGTTGACCATCGAGTTATGGTGCCAATTCTGGTGATTTATAGCGTAACATGGTGAGATTTTATGACGGTTATGGGTTTAGAAAAGTACCAGAGGAAACAGGAAGGAGGCTGAGAGAACATAAAAAAAATCCTGTCGTGTTTTTTTTTCTCTCTACTTTTTTATTAAATAGCCTATGATACGCAAATCAGTGCACCAATGTGAGGGAATATTTAATGCGATCAACGCCTCGTAAAAGTGTATATTTCCGACTAGATACACGGTTGTTTGAAAAATGGATTTATGTGGGTGTTTTGGGCGTTTGTTTATTATTTTATTCATTTTTTTATTCGTTTTTAAATTTAAACGTCTAAAAATATGAGATGATATTAGAAGATGGACATTGAAATGAGTCATCAATTGTATTCGTACCCTCTTCATCCCTAGTCTTTCTTCCCTTGAGCTTGTGCCTGAGTTGAGCCAATGAAATAAGATGGATAAATTTTAGATGAAATTTGCAACAAAAAAAAATGTCAATTTCTACAAGTCTGAAGAGTGAAGTTGACGAGCTGTTGAATTTCATATTTGGCTGCAGCAACTTCAAATTAGAGTATCAAATGTGTTTTGATTGGTCCTACTCATATGTACTTGTCCAAGCATTGGCTTCGCGATCACATATTTTTCTGACAAACCTCTGTCGATGAACTGTAGGTATGGTCCAAAGGGGAAAAAGATACCATCAAACTGGGTCATATGGTTATGGTATCGATGGTAACCTGACAACGTATACCTATACCTAGCTCACAATTTCCACGTATTTTTCCCTATCTACCATTTTATCTGGTCGAATCAACATCATCGCCACCAATTATCATATTCATACATCGATGTACCCACTGCATGTATTTCCTTTACATCGAATTGTCATATCGCATGATTACCTCGGCTAAATTTTGCGTTTATAATTTTACAGGTAAAACGGGAAACGCGCGAACGGTGCCGAACGATGGATGAATTTCTGTGGCACAACGGAAACCATCCATTAACGAATTGGCCGCACGATAACCACGTCCAGATAATGGTTTGCTGAATGCAGATGCGGTTTCATCACATCACCGGCTCTCGCAGGCTGATATGTTCGATAAAAAAATCCTCTCGATTGGGAGCAGTTTCCTAATGTCAATGGGCTAACATTACTCTTTCCTTCTTTTTTTATTTTTTAATTTCCACTCCTTTGTTCGCTTCGGCCGGAGTGCTTTTTTTCGGTGTACAAATAGTGTTCGATATGGAATCAACAATCGTCATCGTTATTGGTTAAGCTCACATCGTTATCGATACAAAGTTCGCGTACGTTGTTGTTGTTGTTCGATCGAAATCCGAAATCCGAAATCATGTTCCCGTTTCGTAAATACAACTCTACCCGATTTATCGGTTTTGTATTCATTATACTTGTATTCGTTACCGTGTGTTTGTATTATGGAAGTTACACCGGTGTTATTAATATCGCAAATCCTACAACTAGCTTCTCGGGCCAGGTATCAATCGCGCAGCCCAAGAGTTTATCGTTGAAAAGCGCCTCGTCTAATCAATTCGAAAGCAACCCGCCAGCTTGGAAGGCATTACCAAAGGATACCTGGTCTGAGATCAACAGCGAAATCAACGATCAAACGTGTTCACCGGTTTATAGTGCCAGGACCAACGTCAACACGGTCGAAGAATTTTCCCGATTCGAGTTCCAGGTAAGATTTTATGAATTTTTTCATTTTGCTCACTCAGCAGCTGAGCTAGTTCAGATAAATATACAATCAGATCTCTTGATTCTCTCTGTTGTGTAGTCTCAAAATTTGAATGAAATATTGCATAACATGCTTCTCAAAATTTAATAATAATTTTTCAAAAATTCAGAAAGAATAATAAAAATTGTGAAATCAATCTTCCCGGATCCCATATTGAATATTACCCTGAATTGATGAAAAAATCACCATAATTGAGCACAATTTTGTTCAAATGTTATTATCAAAATGATTGAAGCCAACTAAAATTTTATAACTATCGCAAAAATGGCCAAATTGTAGAGAAATTGTTGAAAATCACGAAAAATCTATCAAAATGTTGTCAAAATGAAAATTATCATAAAAATAACTTGAAATTTACCACCTTGAATCTAACTGAAACATTGATAAAACGTCGCAAAAATTGAACAAAATTTCGCAAAAATGATCAAATTGAAAACTGGCCTCATAAAGATCACTCAAAAGTTATCAAGTTGAAACTAACTAAAAAATGATAGAATTAAACATGGGAATGAAAATTGACATAGAAATCACATGAAAATGACCACGTCTCAGGTTGAAAGCACCTAAAAACGAATGAAATGAACGACCCAAACTTGATAAAAAAAAAGTACATACATCGAAATTTGAGTAAAATTGTGCGAGTTAATCAACTTACACAAATTAATTGAATAGTCTCAAAATTGCACGAAAACTCGTCAAAAATTACTTTTTTTTCTGTACTTTCACTAGGTACCTGTTAGTTTAAATACCTCGATTAAGTATAAAAAATTGATGAAAAAATAAAATCAAAATTGAATGAAATTTTAGAAAAATTGCCTACATAAAATATCATCACAGAAAAATTGTGAAAATTGCACAAAACAATGTACTCGTATAAGCTTTATAACATGTAAAATTGCAAATTCCATCCCAATTGAATGGGTTAGGGGTGAAGTGGTATTTTAAAAATTTGGCAAATGGGGGGGGGGGGCGGGTGGAGGAGTTGGATCCCAAGGACCACCTGCCAACGGTCAGTTTCAAAATTCCAGCCAGGGTCCGATTCCTTTTTTTTTTTTACCCTATACTCTCTTTATGAAAGAGTATTCCCGGAATCCCGGGTAAGATAGGATAAATGCCCCTGTCCTCGGATTTTTGAAATTTCGATGAAACATTGCTGGGTGCCTTTTAAAAAAATGTTGCAGCCACCCCCCCCCCCCCCAATGTGACCCTTAGGAGGGTCCAATTGCAAATCTAACTTCATATTCGTGTTCAGCGAGTTCAATTCATATGAAAACGATACCCATATTGTCGATCTTCTTTCGCCCCAAAATTGGGGAAGGGGTGCCTATGGCCCCAAAATCAGTGTTGAGAACCGTTTGGATTTGAATTGGTTGTGATGGTTGTGGTTTTCAGAACCTTTGAAAATAAGTGGTTCTGGTTTCTGTTCTCAAAAGGTTCCCAGTTGTGACTTTGAAACGGTTTTGTTTTGGTTCCAAAAGATACCTTTCACATTGTTCTTCCAAAATGGTTCTCAGTTCTTCTCAAACTCAAACGGTTCTGGTGGTTCCTTTTACTCCTCCTTTGATATTTTGCTGGTGGTGCTGGTTGTTCCACCAATTAAAAAATGGTTCCAAATGGTTCCAGGTGCAAAAAATTGGCAAAAAATTGAAAATTTGTAAAAATTCCCCTTTACCTCGCTTATTTTGCATGAAAAACATGAATTCTTATTTCACTTTGGTAAAAAAAAAACGAAATTTCAATGATGAAAGGACCAAAAAGAACCGATTCCTGAAAAGGATTCTGATGGTTCTTCTTATTTGAAACTTGTTCTGGTTGTTCTTTCCTTAAAAAACTCAATCGGTTCTAAATGGTTCTAAATTGTTTCAAAATCATTTTATATGGTTGTTCTTTCGGTACTTCTCTTTTCCAAATTTTGAAACGGTTCTGATGGTTCTGGGTCCCGTTTCAATTGACCTAAAAAAGCGGTTGTGGTGGTTCCAAACGGTTCTCAACACTGCCCAAAATTATGTTTTGAGAGGTCCGCATGCAAAATTTCAGAATTATATCACTGACAATATCGCTTTTTTTTGGTAGTTCCGTGACACAAAAAATGCATTTTTGAGTGTTTTTTAAATTTTTGTAGATTACCCACCTGGAGAAAAAATTTGAAAAAAATACCAATTATAGATATTACTCATGCAGATATATTTTTGAAAGAAAAAAAATTTTGTGTGCAAGAATTAGGTTTGGAGATACGGCTGTTTCAAATTTTCTTCTGTCAATATCTCCCCCCCCCGGGGGGTGAAAAATTTCGAAAAAATTCATCTGGATAGACCCATGTTTCCTGTACATATTTTGAGTGAATTCAAAATTTTCTATTCAAAACTCGTTGAAGTATGATTTTTTCCTGAAAAAATCGTTTTTTTGGCCCTAGGGGGCAAGGAGGGTGTGGTGGGGAATTTTTTTTGGCTGCAACGTTTTTTTTTGAAGGCACCCAACAATGTTTCATCAAAATTTCAGAAATCCGAGGACAGGGGCATTTCACCTATCTTATCCGGGAATACCCTTTGTCAATCAATTTCAGTCTGTCTGGCTGCTTAAGGTCGTCTGTCTTCCTGTCTGGTTTCTAGAGGTCATTAACCCACCTTTCTGGTTTTTCAAGGAGGTCGCTTGTCAGGTCTTTTGAACTCATTGACCCATCTGCCTGGACTCTCAAGGTTCTTTGTCTTGCTGTCTGGCCTCTACAGGTCACTGACCTATCTACCTTTCAGGCTTCATAAAGGCGGATGTCTGGCCCCAAAGGTCATTGACATGATTGTGTATTTGGCTTCCCAAGGTCTTCTGTGGCCTGTTTGGTCTCATAAGGTCAATGACCTGGGTTCTCAAGGTCGACCATCTTACTGTTTGGTCTCTTCAGGTCATTGATCTGTCTGTCTGGACTATGAAGATCCTCTGTTTGTTTGTCGGACCTTCAAAGATTAGTGTTACTGACCTACCGGTCTGGTTTTCCAAGATCGTTAGCCGGCGGCGTAGGTCATTGATCCATCAGTAAGGCTTCCTAAGGTCGTCTGTCCGACCGCCTGGCCTCTTAAGATCAGTGACATACACTTTTTGGTCTCTCATGGTCATCTGTCCGCATGGCTGGACTCAAGGGGTAGTCTTTATACCTGTCTGGTCATAAAAACTTCAAAAATTAAGGTCATTCTAGGTAAAAAAAATCAATTTTTAATTTTGTAATTTGAAGGCCTGCGCAAACTTTGAAATGTGATTTGTTTTTTTCGTAGCGTAAAGCTCATGCGAATTCAGAAAAATGATTTGAAATTTTGTAATTATTCAAAGGGCATACAAACTTCTGATTCGAAATGTCCTAATTTGGAGGTCATACAAAATCCAAAAATTAATTTGAAATTTTGTAAAATTCAAAGTCCAACTATCATTTGGATCAGAGCTAAACACTGAAAAGTATTTTTTGAACAACAACACTCTGTCTGAAAATTTCAATCAAATTATTCAACAATAAACCGATCCATTCACCTAACCTAACCTAACATACACCATTAATGCGGTACTCTTTCACACTAATTCTGTGTAATGTTTTATTAATTGTTGACCACGATGCATACGCAATAGTGTACATTATATAGCCTGTAGTATGTACATATATGTATGTAGTGTGCTGCAATACTCATTCGTGGGAGATTACAGTCTAGGATGTGGCATGGCATGGCATGGCGCTGAGAAAACAAGAGCGGTGCTGCTAATACGTTTTGTGGTCAAACGGTACACTTCACATAGATCACATATACACTGCAGCACGTACGGTACATATTTTAGCATACAAAATACTCGGGTACTATACACACGTACATAATACCATAGTATTTGTATGGTGGGTGTCTGTGTGTGGAATAACGCTTTAACACGCATCATTCGCTTAATGGAATGCGCCTATTGTTTGAAGCGAAGATTAATAGCGATAGTAAATATCTTACGTATGGTTTAACGAGAAAGACAAAGATAGAGCTATGCACCAAGGGGATCACCATCATCATAACTATCGGACGACGCAGACGCCCGCCATTGCCATACTACCTCCAAAAATTCGCTGGAAAATGCGATGTGGATGTGGATGACGATGCGACCAGTCGTTATCGTAATTAATCGAATGTGCGTTACAAATGTCGTGTCGGGCACGTATGTGCATGATGTCTGCTGGGTATATATTTTGGATTTAAGCCAGTACTATACACGAATCAGATCATCAACGGGCCCAAAGACGAGAATAAATTTGAAATTACCGACGTCATAACGAACTGGACAGTGAGACACCTGCGTTCGATGAGGTCATTTTCATGACGTCAACCAAGCCGATGTTGAAATACTGTCAACCGAGTCGATGCTGATTTGAAATTTTAAAAAAAGATTTAACGAAGAAGTGATTTTTAGGTCTATTTTTCAATTCTTTTTTTTACTCGGCGATGCTCTTTCGAAATTGAAAATTTTTCGACAAAAATGAGGTACCTTTTTTTTGATGGAATTATGAGGGAAAAAACGAAAAATGAAAACAGAATTCCACTGTTGAAGTGATAAAGTATATACCATTCGAAACAAAATGAAATATTAAGAATCATTCGACGTAATAATACTTGAACAATTCTGACGACGAAGCTCTTGTAAATAAAATCACGCCACTTTGAAAACACTACAGCACGTCCACCCTCTTCTCCCGTCTCTCGAAAATACCCATGAAAAACACACAGTTTCGAACAATTCGCGTTAAAATGGAAATTTTTATACTTTAAACGACAGCACTTATTGTTAGACAGCTCATCAAGTCATCACGTCGTATCTCACTGATCACAAAACTCGATCAATCGTAGCGGAAAAATATCATCGGTATCGCCTTGCACAGGACACGTGAAGAGGGGTAAAATTCACCTGTTCGATAATTAAACGTATCTGCAGGATACCTTCAGCTTATAAAGTAGGTACCAATGCGAAGGCAACGAAGCACGTTCACGCCGCCTTCAAGTTCAACAAACAGAAACATTCGATGATTGTGGAAGTCGCGAAGGCGAAGACAAAATTGACTCGAACGTATACAATATCTTCCACGCATTTGGTGGAAATTTTAATCAAAATAGAAAAAACATTCTTCTGTTTGACACCTGTCTTGAGCGTATCGAAATCTACGAAACAAGACAAGCGTTAAATTTAAATTAATCCGAATTTCCTTCGCGCACACGACTCCGCCAACGTATAGTGGCAGCAGCTGCTGTTGCGGTTGCGGAAAAACAATACGAGACAATACATATTGTCGAAGTGTTCATTGTGTACTTGTATGTATAATACATTATTACACATATTGTCTGAACCTCGTCGTCTATATGGTTCAATTTCGAAGCTCGCAGACATTTATTACGTTCATTTTCATCTACTCATTCCGGCAGGGCGAATAACCACAGGGTGTAGCATAAAAATACGTTCCAATTCTTTCATTTCTCGACTTTGTTTCAATGAGCAGGCTCGAAACTTTCTCAAAGTCGACAAAATTTCATTTCACTTTTAAAAAAGCGTAGAGATTTACTAAGCATCTTGTGGCACTTTTTTGAAGGGGGGGGGGGTATTTGGACTCTAGCTATTCGTGCATAATTGCACACATAACCTTCGAACCCTGAAGACTTCAAAAAAAAAATCACAACCTAATTACAGAATATATTTCTTCGCCTGCGACTGCGAATACCACCTCGCTAATTACCTAATAGTCTATGCCTTCTCGCTCTTATAAATACTCGTACCCTCGTACCAGGCTCGAGTTTCCCTTTGCCAACGTAGCAGAAAATCGGCTCGTTTAGTAAGACTTGGAAATCACAGACAGGCGTCCTCTTACGCGCTTTCGTGTTTCATGTAATGATAAAAGTTTCGTTTAAAAGTACGCTATTAATGAAATTACTCGATCTAATGTCTTCATATAGAACGCCGTCCTGTTCCCGTCCGCGTGTACACAAAGCAAATCCTAACCCATTACCCGTGAATGGTAGTTTTTCAACTTTCAAAATAGATACTTTCTAGTGAGAAACGAAGCGACGCGAAGGGTGTAAAAAAAATTAAAGCCTGCCGAATTGCGTAAACGTATCAGAAAAACCGAGCTATAGCGATGCGACGTATATTGCAATACATTCTATTACGCCTCCCTGAAACGACATGCATTCTTTACATTGAAAAAGAAGAAACAGAAATTAAATGGACCGAAAAGATAAAAGCATTATTTTTGATGAAGCAAAGAGAAGAACTCTTGGTATACTTAGTAAGGAATAGAAGCGAATGATACCTAGATATAAAATTTTTTTACACTGCAGTGTATCGTATTTTGAGACTATTGACTATTGTCTTCGCACAGTTTGTTCAATTAAAGTATCGAAACCGAAACCATTTCAGTGTATTGTTTTTGTGTGGCTGAAGATAGGCTATGATTTTCAGCTCGATTACCTACGTATCATTTTATACAATATATAAGTGAATGGTCAAAAGTGATAGGCATAGATCAAACATCGCTTATGGAATTGTTAGGTATTTTTGTTACTCGAGGACTAACATAGAACATGCTTTTGCATCTGAAATTCGGTTTTAGTTACTGGGTCATTCCACGTCAATTGAACCAAGAAGAGGTAGGGGGTTCGGCGATTTTTTTGAAATTTTTCCTGTGGAAAGACCTACCGAAGGGATGATCAATGGCTCAAATCGCAGCCCTCTAGCCCATTTTTAAAGGCAGCCAGGGGGTGTCAAAGTTTTCAGTGAACCAAAAATATCATCCATTTCAGCAGTGGATTACTCGATAACCGCGATACCTACCAAAATGGAACATTTTCCCATAGTTAGAGGTTTTGAAAGGCTTTTTGGTGATATCATAAAAATCAGTGTTGCCACTTTTTTTCGTACAAAAAATTAGGAAATGAACTCCACACCAAAAAATCAAAATTCGAAAAAATTCAAAAAATGAACGAATTTTTATTTTTTTGTAGTGAGTGTAATTTTTATCAACTTTTTCATGAAATACGTCAGAAAGAGGTCAAAATAAGACAATTGAACAAATTTAAACTTTTTTTGATGTTTGAAATTGAAAATTGAATTTTTTCGAATTTGGATTTTTTTGGTGAGGAGTTCATTTCACTGAGCGAAAGGGTTTTTTCAACTTTTTCAACAGATACGTAAAAATAGGAGTCAAATGGGTCAACTTCACCTATCAAAACTTTTTGTCATGTTTTAAATCAAAAAATCGCGATTTTTTGCAAACTTCAAATTTTCTTAACTCAACTTTGCAACATGTTACCATCCCAATTTTTTAGTATGTTGTTCAGCATGAAAAGTTGTTCATAATATATTTTTTTCAGAATTTTTGAGGGTCGGAACGATGTGAAAACTACATTTTGAAACTTTTTGGGCTAATTTTTTGTACGAAAAAAAGTGGCAACACTGATTTTTATGATATCACCAAAAAGCCTTTCAAAACCTCTAACTATGGGAAAATGTTCCATTTTGGTAGGTATCGCGGTTATCGAGTAATCCACTGCTGAAATGGATGATATTTTTGGTTCACTGAAAACTTTGACACCCCCTGGCTGCCTTTAAAAATGGGCTAGAGGGCTGCGATTTGCGCCATTGATCATCCCTTCGGTAGGTCTTTCCATAGGAAAAATTTAAAAAAAATCGCCGAACCCCCTACCACTTCATGGTCTAATTGACGTGGAATGACCCTACTGAAACTGCCAGATCGAAAATTGAGGAAAGTGCATTACTGCTCGATTATAAAAAAACGCAAATTAAGTATGAATAGAAAACATCAAAGAATTTTTGAAACCAACAAAAATTTTTTCTACTAAAATAGCCACAACTTTTCAAGGAAGTCTTTTGCAGGAAATCTCACTTTTTCATCAAAATTACCAAACGGAAGTCTGACAGCTATACCTACGTAAATCGATCGTTTTTCCTAGGGGATCAATGTACAAATTGAAACATATTCCTTAGAAGAAAATTTATCCCTTGTCGAGAGCTACATTAACTTCTAGAATGATACGTTGCATCAGATCTGCGAATTCTTGGGGCTGACAAAGCACCTAAGAATGAATAAAGTGACGATGATGGATAATGAATCTAAAGGAGGGGCTATACTGAATTTAACCGTAACCTTAAACTTAACCCTAGAAGTTAAACAAAGGCAACTTTTATGTTAACGTACATTAAGTTCAGTATAAACCAGTCTTATTCTTAAGTTAAGGGAATAAGTTTACGGTTAAATTCAGTATAGCCCCTCCTTTACGAATGAAGATTGTGGACGATGTACTGCAACTACGCTACGGTAATTGTAACATGACAAAGATTAACCATAATATTATCAATTATTGGTATTTCAAAATTAGTCTTACCTTAATGAGAACTCGAAAGATCAATTACACAAAACTGAAACAAAAAAACAAAACGATACAGTGAACTGTCCGTACACTAATTGTACTAGATGATCACTATCCTATCATCAATCAAGTACATACGTTAGCAAATTAGTAGTAATAATTACTCACCAGGGCAAAATCTCGGATACACAGAAGATCTTAGATTTCAATACAAATTTCCGGTGGACCGGAGACACCGGAGGGAGACCATACGATTTAGGATTCACGGATCACGGTCCTCACGGTTTGGTCGATAGACGCTCCGGCGCGATTCCGGTGCTCCAAAACCCGACCGATAGCAGCTTGTACACGATTTTAATGGAAACACCGGCGAGGAAACAAAAACGAAATCAAATTCAAAGAAAACGATTTGACAAGTCCAAATTTAATCGTGGATAGAAAAAAAAGTGCTGGCGAATCTAAAATATACGAAAAGAGAGCAACATGAACATGGTTCCTCACGATTCACGATTTTTACCGCGATTTTTCATCACAAAAACGATAAAAGTACGAACACATCGAAGCGAAATTAACGTGTGAGGAATATCTCAAACGACTCAAACACTTGCGAATAATTCATTAAAGAAACGTACGTTATTATTTCATGTCCAACATGAAATTTTGTAAAAGACACTCAACCTTTAGATACAAAATCTACACTACAGACGCGGAAAAAGTAAAAATCTGATGCAATAAAACGCCTACAAGTTACAACGAAGTCTTCTTATCTTGGCCAAGTGAATTAGGATAAGGATTAGAATAAGATAAGGAACTGGTTCAACATCAACTAGCGCGCTAGTAGCGCAACATGAAACTAAACTAGACATTTAGACAGAAAACTTCTTTTTTCAACATTATTAATTTGTAAATTATTTATTGTAATGCATAGGTACCTAATACCTATACTATCTAATGTAATTTTTTTATTTAATTTTTTTTTTTAAATTAGAGCAAGAGCCAGGGAGCATTTAGGAATTCAACATTCACATCTTCAACATTAGGGTGAGGGCCTAGAGGTGTTCCCTTCCCTGTTCCGTGTTCAATCGCTCTACAGCTACAGAAAGTTATAGAACTAGAAATTTACAGAAAACGTAAAAAATTAGGGTTTTTAAGCGCCTAGGTATGGTAGGTTTAGAAATTCTGATCTGATCTGATCAAATTTGCTTCAGTACCTACAACAAATACAATCATACGATTCTAAATCATCATAGATTGTGCGAAAATGCTAACAGAGTTGTAAATTAGAACGAGCTTCGACTCGAGTTGTCTGCTCAATTGGGAAATAATGTGGTAACTGCTAACACATTTTAGGTTAATTTTCAATCACTTGCTTAAACACTAAGCATTTGATTAAACATCACGTGAAATTCGTGTACCTAATTTCCTTCAACAACTTAATCATTCGTGTATTCAACATACCAACTTAGTCCTCCTAGACCTACCCAAAATTAATCGTATGAAACTTTCTGTTCGTAGTATAGGGCGGAAGTTAATTATTTAATCGGCTTTAATGAAGATTACCTAGAACAATATTTTCAAAGTGGAACTCCCCTCGTTGAAAGCTCACGTTTATGATAGGTTATCGTGTAAAAAGATAATAATACGGTCGTCGTGGTACATTTTTCACTGTACCTACGCGAGCTTTTTTTTTCAAACTATTACTCAACTACTCACGTTACATGTACTTTGCGACTTTGCGAGGTTAATCAAGGATCACCTTTGGGGTCATTTGAAATTACCTATACGAATAAGTATATAAAAGCTCGCTAGGTCTAAAAGCACTCGCCTTAACAAGCAAAATATTATCCAGTGCGCAATCGGGCATCATGCTTAGCTTATCAGTACATATTGCATTAGTCTTTTGCCAGTATCATTGAGTAGTTTTGATGTACCTACCTACATGATGCCTTCTTACGCTCGTCCACGTAGGAACTATAGAGAGATAGACACACCGTCGTAGTATTTATGTCGTAATGGGCTCGCGTAAACGTAGCCAAAGCGAAAATAGACCCGACAGGGGGTCCTTGCTTCTATTTCGAGCTTCCGTTCTGGAAAAATATTTCACAAGCCAGAAGCGTGGGATTATTTCTGTTCAATGTTTACTATACGTACTTATATCCGAGTACTTTCTCACTCACCGCGCACGCCAACTCGTCAACAACCGCCGAATTAATTTTCAACTTGTAGTCTGCACGTCGACTATTTGCCATTTGGCATCGGTGTCTGGGCCATTCTGTAGTCTTTGGTCAACGAGCCGCGATTGATTTATACAACTCGACGCGACTTCATCAATCTGTCCCATTGGCCAATTATTTTCTTGCCACAATTTGAATGTAAATCACATTACGACGACCGAGATTTTGTTCTCCAACATCGATGATAATTTACGTAGCGATGTAAAATTCCATAGCAGAGTTTACCACGCTGTATCTTCCTTTGATTTTTTTTTTTTTGGCAAAGGATGCTCTCTCGAAGTAACACAATTTTCACCCATGTGCGACACGGTGGAGCAGCAATGTAGGTACGTCGTCGTCGTGTAATTGTAATTATAGGTCGGGTCGTTGTCTGCTATAGTCTGTTCGGTGAGATTTTGGGTTTTGTAGGTATTTTGTATATATAGGTACGAATTTTTTTTTCATTTGTCAGTAATTCGTATCTTGGTTTCGGTGAAGAGATGCGACTAAACATGTCTCGAGAACCCAGTCACGGTTTATTTATTATTACGTTCTACGAAGACGACGCGGTGACCCGGTAATTTGCTTTTCGAGGCTAAATCTTACCTATAAATCTTAGATGAGCTTATTAGGTGTACCTATGTAAAGTATAGAAATGTATACACGTGACTTACTTATCTGCATTCATCTCATTGTGTATGCTACATTTCAACGATTCATTTGAAAAACTATACGAAGAACAGTAATTAGAGCAATAGGCAGACTGTTCAGTGAAATTATCCTATTTTATTAATGCAAAATTGTAACATTAATCGCTTATTCAAATCCAATTTCTTAAACTATTTTGTTATGTTTATTTTTTTGCAATTTTCATTTTATTTTAGTTACTTATCAACTTTTAAACCAATGCTGTGTTCTCCAAGTTGAATGTCTTGCTAGTTATAAAATAATAATTATTATTTTTAATCTTTCATTTGAATAACAAATGATTTTTAAAAATAATAGTAGAAGGAAAAAAATAACACGTACATTAAGAAAAAATAAATAAAAATCAATTCCTTGGATCCCCAATACCCTTTTCAAATTTTCATAACGATTACTTTCAGGTACCTACATATTTCAGAATAGGTATTCATCATTAATTCCTTTGATTCAACTTCAGCTTCTGTTTATCGAGACTCGATCGGGTATCGTGGCATCTCAAAAACCACCTGTCGTTGTCGCCTTCTCATCGATTACCTACATACAATATCGTCAAAATAATTACGTTCGTTTACTGAGGTAGGACGAGGTACGAGTACGTCTCCGTTACAATCGGATACCATCTATTCGATCATATTTGGCAGGAAATACGCATTTTCGAATGGAAATAAACGAACCGGAGGCCACCATTATCATCTAATTACACGTAACGCTTGTCTTTCACGCCACAATTGACAAATTTTCCGTCAAAATCACGTACGTAGGTAACCTTTAGCCTTGCAATACCAATTCTACATCTGCACAATGTACGAAAACGACACATTATGAAAGAGTTGGTAAGTCTAGGTATGGTATAAGACATCACACATTTTAAACATTTTTGCAGAATGCGATACCTCATCTCGTGTCACTTAATCAATTATTCACATCGTCGTGAAGAAAGGAAAGATACGTTATCTGGAAGAAAGTGCGTATTATATTAGCATATCTCCTTCTCAATACACACTTTCGAATTCTCTGTTAATTGTGGTTAGGTATACCCAGACCTATTACTCATACTACCCTACCCACACCTGGTTCTTCACACTCGCAGTATTTTTCTTTTCTTCGGTGCCAAAGTATTATCAAAGAATCCAGAATGGTCACCCAAGATATTTTTTCTACATTCTGGGTCGATGATATATGAAAGAAATAACTTGTCAGTGGTTGTCTTGTCACTCGCTTGAAAATGGTCAAACTACTTAAACTTCTTTCTCTTTATATGCACTGTGTATTTATTTATTGGCCATTTCAAATTGCATAGGTGTTCGTGAGGAAATTACGTACCTAGGTCTAGATTCATATTTATTGTTCCAACAATGTAATGCTCGCGATAGAGTGGCAGTGGAGCAAAGATTTTTCCAAAGTATTTGACATGAGAGGTTCCTAATTGGCAGAAAAATTCGGTATCAGGTCGAAGAAAATTGAATGAATCCTTACTCAATCAAAAACATACCATCGTGTTGAAATTCAAAGAGCTATCCCATTTTTAAATATTTTTTAAAATATTTTTTTCATTTTTATTTGATTGATTGAGGAAGAAAGCCAAAAATTTGTTTATAAGCATCTCATTTTTTATAGCCCGAATCAATTTGTGATGGTTTCAAGCCGTTTTGGAGCCCTCTGCATGCTCTACAATTTAATTTTTTTCAGCAGTTTAAATCCATTTTTGCGTAGAATTTTTCTGCATAATAAATAGAAAATTCACAATTTCAAGGTTCTACAATGGCTCAAAATCGCTTTTACCTACTAAGCATTTGAAAAAATTAACAAAACATCATTATTTAAAAATCAAAGAAACATGATTTAAATCAAATGTCTAGGTATCATTTTTATGCTCAATCAAATTTTTGAAAGATTTTGAGATTTTCCTAACTTATCATCCATTAAAAAAAAAAAAAAAAAAAAAAAAAAAAAGGAAAACACTAAATTGGATATATTTTATGTACTTTTAAAAAAATGTTCTAATCTATATTTCTTTGTAATATTATCAATATCTCGATGAAAAATTTGACGAAATTTTCCTTTTGAGGAATTTGTTTCATTCTATAATACTTACCCAAACCGTTAATGTGGTTTTGTTAGGCATAAATAACTTGAAGTAGTAATCATGGTAAAAAAAAACGCATGATCTAATTTGCGGATTAACGGATATGTGCTTCGTCATTCAGCCACAAACCCACATTTACACTACTTATAAGTATAACGTATGTAATTTTCACATTTAAAATTACCGATTCAGCAATACGAATCTGACCACACGACGATTTCCGAGAAATTTTAATGAATTTATTGGTTATTTATTGGTTAGGTACTTCTTCTGTGATTCCCTCATTCAATAATATTCTACACAGATACAATACCAATTTATTCGCAATAAAATGAGCAGCAAGCTCATGCAAACTCTTCTAGCGTTTTTGGTTTGAAAAATGGACCTTCTTGAAATCGTTTATGTTTACCTGGAATATTAGTTGATCTTTACTTTGAAGTTTTGATTTTATGTATGAGGAAAAAATTCTGTATTTCTAATTTTTCCAATTTTTATTGAACCCCCTCCCCTCGGGTAGAATTCAAGAATTAAAATATAAAGTCGGGAATTTTTTTAACATTTTAAATTTTTAAATAGTTACTTATATGTAGTTACCTTCTGTCCCCCAGGCCCCCATTTGTACTGGAAAAAACATTTAAAAAATTAATTGAAGTAATGTTTTTAAATTTTTCTATTCCTGCATCAAAATTACTCTAAGTAATCAAAATTTCAAGAAAAATCCTCTCCTGGCAATTCAAACATTATTGTTTTAAAAAAAAAAAAATAAATGAAGAGTGATATTCCAAAACTCGCTTTGTCCATTTTTATCAAAGTTGGGTTTTCAGCAGTACCTGGTAGATGAAGTATTAACACACATTCCTACATCATCAACTCACCAAAATGAGGTGTTAAACTCACCTAAATAGCCAATTCACTAAAAATTAAAAAAAAAATAATGTTCCAAAACGCGCTTTGTCCATTTTTATTGAAATTTTTTTCAGCAGTATTTAGTGGATGAAATGTATACCTACACTCCTACATCATAAATCCACTCAAATAAAGTGCTAAAATCGCCTAAAAAGCCAATTTACCCGTTTAAAAGGAAACTGTTTTTCCTCTCTCCTGAAAAGTTGTGAAAATGGACAAAGCGAGTTTTGGAATACCACTCTTCAAATCCTTCAATAATTTGAAAAAATGGGAAAAAATTGAAAAAGAGTGGTTTTTTCTTGGAAGGGGTTTCATTTGAAAGAATTAATAATTTGAATTAAGATAGATTTTTAATAACATTTCTATTTTTTTTTCACTTCCGGAAAGAGAGAGCTGCAATTTTCAACGTTTTTTTTTTTTTTTTTTTTTTTCATGAAAAACGAGAACTTTAGGGGTAGATATATAAGTAAACAAAATTTTAAACAAAAAGCATCACATGCAAGTGCGTATGAATAAAAACCACTCTGATGCTTCCCTTTTCAAAATGTTTTTCAAATTTCTAACTTCAAAATGATAAAATACCTACATCATGAAAATTAGGTACTAAAATTTGAAGCTTTTTGAGTTTGGACTGAAAAAAAAATGTACAGCACCATTTGAAGATAGAAAGATTAAATATCTTCATTTTAAATATCTGGTTTCAAAAAATTATTTACGGCTAGGTATGTAAATCCATTCCCCGAAGCTTCTCAAGCCACATGCGGAGTCATAAAACTAAAAGAATAAAATAACCATGCATATATTTCTTACATGATACTTTATTTCTTCAAATTCAACGACTAAATCATTTCCTAATAGAACTTTTTCTCTTCTGTTACAGCCATTCTGGTTGAAGAACCGAGAATACTGGGACGAAAGTTTCGAAGAACGTTACAAGCAACGAAAACAGCAATGGCCCAGGCCACCTTTAAAGGTAAGAATGAGCCAGATAATATTATTATCACATAACTAACCTTAAATTCCACACCTCCTCCTTCTTATAACCTGATAATAGTCTGAATCGCGTTAATTGATCCGATAGGTAATTAGATCTCTTCAAGTCTCATAAACACCTCGTGGCATACTTCGTGATCGATGGTAAAGCCGCAGCCGCCAATACCACCATTTAAAAAAGCAAAAGGCGCTCGTATCGCGCGTATAATCGAACCAACAATAAATTTTATTACCCTTATATACTACAAATATCGTACACACACTGCATATTATCGTGTTTATCGTGTAACAGTACTTTTAAAAAGCATTTTGTGTTTTTTTTTTCGATACCGCTGCTCCATCTTTATATACCCTGAGCTGAGCCTGATGTCTCCGGCATTTTAACGTCGTCGTCGTCGGCGTCAATGTCACAAGTCGTGAACTCTTTATACTTACGTGCCACACTTCGGTGGTGTTTTTTTTGTTGCCCGCACATGGAGAGTAGGTACTATAGGTACATATAGCTGGGTAATTACGCGGGCGTAAAAAACTGCGTATACACGAGCTTTTAAAGCTCGTTTACGCGCGTAATCGTAGTTGCCAAATTTTAACTATTAAGATGACTATAAATCATTTGAAATTAGGCATTCAAAAGGCACACTGCTCTCTTACTTTGCCACCGACGACGACGACAAAGCTGTAATTTACAAGTAACTTGATACTGTAATTTATGATTTTAATAACCGTTCGAGGTCCTCTCGCTCGCACCCTTGTACATGTACGGGTACGCGTACAATGCTTTCACTTTCTCTCCTCTTTTCCACATCCCCTCACATTGTGCATAATATGGTATATGTCGTATACATTACGTATCCCAGGCGCCAGTCCGACATATAGCTGGTGGAGGTAGTGGTGAAAATAATACAAAACCATTCTCGTCGTATTATAATTCTGTATTTTCTACCGGCTAAAACGATGGTAATTATTTATTCATTTTAAGGCTAATTATTCCTCTCATATAATGACTCCAAATATACTATTAACTGGGCTCAGGCTCGCTTCAGAAAGAAAGACATCATATTTGAAAAAAAAAACACCAACACCCGACCACATACGAACCGTTCCCTTTGCAATTACACCGCATATTTCATTTTCCAACTTGCGCAACCGCGTATACGAAAAATCTGCTTCATTAAAACTTGATAATTAATTCGAGTCAAGCAGAACCGAGTTCAACAATAAACAGACACAATCCAATGTATTATACCGGGTGTCCTAGTGCCTGGCTTCCTTTATCGTCTTGACTAGAAACATAAACAACCAAACTGTTGGTATTAAAAAAAAAAAAAAGTCTTTTCGACCACAGGGAAAACTGATACAAGAGGTGATTTGGCATTGTCTTCCGATTTTAAAACTAACCAGCCGAAATTGTTCATTTATGTTCCAAAACCCATGTATCACATCTGGGCTCTAACCCCTAATTTTTTAAAATCAAATTTAGGTAAGCCAAAAATGAGAAAAAAACAAAATTTTACCAAATCAACCTACAAAGCTGAAATTTGGAACGTATCCTATTTTCGACCTGTCAAATCAATTGGAAACGGTTTTAAAACGTTCTGAGCAGTTCTAGAGTCTCCACCAGATTTTCGAAACTTGAAATTTCCACAAAGTTTCATCAAATGGACTTGGAAACTCATTATGAATACGCTTTGAAGTCGACTGCTGGTATATTCTAAGTCGTTTTGGAGCCTCCAGCGACTTTTTGGACCTTCATGATCGATATAGTACCCGTTATTTTTTTTTAAATTGGTGTACTTATTTCAGTCGGAAAAAATTAAATTATTTGAAAAAATTGGGAAAAAATTTTAAAATTATATTACTTGAAAAAAAAATGAAAAAAATGAAGATAAATATTCGACGTTGACCAACGATTTTTTGCAATTAGCAAAAATAACTTTTTTTCTTTTTTTTCAGGTTAAATAAATAGTGAAAAACGCGTAAAATCTAAATTCAAAAACATTTCCTTGCAAGTTAGTTAAACTCAAAAAATTTCAATCTTTTTAATACCAATTTTCACTATTTTCCATCCATTTCAAGGTTTCTACCTATTTTTGAAAAAATAAAAAAACCGATTTTTTTAATAAAATAATTGATTATTTGACTGACTTAAAATAATCGACTTTTTTTTTCGATTGTTTTAACCAAATTGATTGTAAATCGCCGAACACTTCAATTCAACACTTCGTTATTACTTATAATACCTATTGATAAATTGTGATGTACCTACTCGTATCATTTTACTTATTCTTGTTAATTGATAAGTGCTTTTTCCTTCAATCCATTTTAAAGCCTTTGGTGACTTTTTTTTTTTTTTTTAATGACACAAAATCAGTCTGATAGAAATTTAAACTTTCAAAAATCTACTGGAGGATCTAGTCTTCAGTTTTGCTTGTCTAAATTAGGACACCCCATATATTCATAAAATTCTGGTTCGAATGTTATTCTTTTTACAAACTTGCCTCATCGACCAATATTCAGATGACGTAAGTGTAATAAAAAATGATCTCAGACGACGATGGTCAGCATATTCATAGATAGCTACGTATTTAATTTCAACAAAAGACTCGGATACATTCGATGATAAAGTGAAATTTAACCATTTTTAAAGCACGTCGTCATCGTCGTCGGTCGAATAGGTGTATGGTGTACCTACCTATCGTTGCTCTATTAGGAAAAGGTCGTAACTACATGAAAGTTGATTTCTCAGAAAACGCATTTTAATTTTTAAGAGCATTCTATCAAGTACACTTGATAGTTTTAGATGAGGTAAGAGAACATTTGGTTATTGCAATAATTTTCCTGCTAATTTTCAAAATAAACATCCTGGTAGCACTGATTTTTCATTTTTTTATTTGAGGAACTCTGAACTGAAAAAAGTAAAATTCAACAAAGGAACTTTCACCTTAAGTCAAGCTTTTTTCATCAAAAGCCCATAAGAAATACACAGGAACAATATCCTTAAGGTGATGAGGTTGATTTTCTGCAATTTGTCAGTGAAATGACGTGAAATTATTTGTTTATAATGACTTTTCTTACCAACAAATTACAAAAATCAAAAGAAATATGTTCAATCTGAGAAAAAATATCATTTAGAACCTTTTCATTGTAACGGTTTTGAAAACGTGTATTTAAAACCATTTGTTTTCGGCTATTACGAGAACAAAAAACATCGAAATTCAATTTCAAGTGTTGCATCATGTAGAGGACAAAATTCTCTTTCCAATGATACCACTATCTCATTTTTTATAAAAATTGTAGTTACGACCTTTTCCTAATAAAGCAACGCTATATTTCACAATCTATTACTTATAGCGCAGTTTTCATTTACCTTTCTCCATCCCTACATAGCACAGAATAGTATAGCACTTGTGTGTGTAAGCGTTTCTACAACAATAACCGTTCAACAGTCCACAAAGAAGCACCCTTTTAAACCCATTACGAGCGTATGAGAAAAAAAGCAAAACTTTGCGTGGAATTTTGTGCGCTGCTCGCAACATCGTCGTGAAATATGACATCTTTAGAGAGCTTTTAATTTTTATCTCGGTCGCGTACTAATAAAAATTTAACAAGTTTTTCGCGCTATGTTGCTCTCTTTTTGTCGCATCAAAAATCAAAGGACTGCTTTCTGCTTTTAGTATTATCACTCGTATATACCGGAGGCGCCTAGACTCTGGTGCACGTGTTCTCTCTTAAAATTATTAATATTTTTCGGTACTCGGTGCTAAGAAGGCAAAGAGCTTGCAGGTCTCCATATAGTATACCGTACTGAAATTAAAATCTTTCCATCTCTAAAAATGAAAGCCTTTTGTAAGAAAAAAAAAGAGGAGAAGAAAGATGATTAAAGTTTGTAGTATTTTGCAATTCCGTCTGTGTCGCGAAGTTTTCACATTTCTGTGACGATTCGTCTCGTCCCCTTGTTTTTTGCCTGTGAGATGAGATGACGTGCAAAGGGAAGGCAATCTCTTCGAATACGTAATTAATTAAAAGAAAAAGCTTTTAATGATAAACAAACCTACGTACCTAAATGAACTTATTTGCTCGTTAATTAAACGTTCGTTTAGTTTGCGCAGTTTGCTTACTTATCTACTTGCTCTTTTACACGTCAAAATTCAATTCCCGCGTTGATCGAATACGAATACTTACTCTACTCCTTCTTCATCGTATAGAATACCTACCTACATTAACGAAGTAAAAATTTCATAACGTTTTCTCTAGTCTTCATCTGGGAACCGAAATCACGAAAACCACCATCGTATCGAAAAATATGATTACGAATACGAACGAATCCCTCTGCTGCCCTTTAATCTGCCATTTCATCAGAAGGGTATAAATAAATTTACTAAAAATATCTATCGTTGAAAATTTTTCGTTTGAAAATTAAATCGAGATGATTTCATCGACGTAAACTGAACATCTTTATGTACACAAATTCTCTCAGTCTAATTAGATATCATCTACTCCAATGTATACCTTGGGAAGATATCCCTGCATCTATAACCGGAGAGATGCTCTTTATTTATTAAGTAAATAATTAGGTAGGTACCGTAGAAAATAGCGAGCATTTTACTATCCCTCCAATTTATCTGTGTGTTTTCCTATACCTATACTTACGTAGGTATCCGAGGACGAAGCTGCAGATTTATTTCGCATTCGTCGAACGATATTTACTTTTACTGATTAATACTCGTATAGTAAACGTTTGCTAATTGGATGAAAATTCAACAGATTATGTTCTCTTGTTGACATAGTCAAAATACTATCACCGTCATCATTTGGTCGTCTCGTATCTCATCAACACTGCAGTAAAATTATTACGTATACAAATGTCAGATATTTTCCCTTCCCGAAGATTCTTACCTTTGATGAGAAAAATTAATTCGGAATTCCTGTGTACAATTTTTTGTTTTTTTTTTGTACTTTATGAGAAAAATAACGTAGCTTTTCCCGCTCCCTCCGAATAAGGAGAGGAAAGCACCAACTTATAAATCGGAAACTAATCATCAAAACTATTGAAAATTGAAGTTCTTTGTATTGGTTTGACAGATGTAATTTGATGATTTCATTTACTTGCAAATATGTTCGAATCAAAATTTAGCAAAAAAAAAAAAATGAAATTAGGTTGTTAGAGACCTTTTTTATAAGCTCGGATCAGTTTGTTTTTGTTTTTGTTTTTTTTTTTTAAATACAATTGTTTGTATATTTTTGCTAATTATTACTTATTAGATAAGTAAGTAAGTGGTTGTTTTTTGTGAATTTTTTGGAAAAGCTTTTTCCAGTTTTATCGACGTTACGTCAACAAATTTTAATAATAATTTTTCAGATTTTTTGGTAACTTTAAGAAGTAATGTTCATATTTCTGTTGATTTTTCATGTTCTTTCATTCACTTTTCAAATTTTTCTTCATGTTGAATTTATGAATTTTTTAATGTTTTCAAACAATTTTTCCTAAATTATTGTTGATTTTTCTTACAAATTTCGACGATTTCTGTGCCATTTTACACAATTTTAATGGACTTCACTTGCGATTTTGATTAGTTTTTTTTTTTTTTTCAAGACAATTTTACAGTCTTTTGGCAGTTTTAAACAATTTTGTTCACATTTTGGCAATTGAGGTAGTTTTTGCATTTTCCCAGACTTGAAATCCAGCGGTAAGCTAAAAGCCAAAAGCTGAAGCCGATGCATTTTGAAAGCTGAAATCCAGCTCAGCTAAAAGAAATATTTGCCAGCTAAACGCTTCATTATTTTTCGGTTTTTCTATTGGCTTTTGTATTTAGGTACTTTTTTTTGTAAGTTTTGGAATTGATATGGAAAAGAATTTCATTCCTTGGAAAATAGAAGTTCATTTGAATGTGATTTTATTACGATAACTGCAAGTACGTCTTGTAAAGTAGAATTTCAAATTAAAATTTTTTTTATTGAAAATATCAAACTACAACTTTTCTTTCGAAGGCCATATTTTATCTCAGCTAAAAGCTATCCAAAAGCGAGCTCTACAGTGATTTCATAACGTTATGATCATAATAAAACAAAAAATTAAAAAAAAAAACGGAATTTTTTCCGTTACAAATACATAGGTAATAATGAAACAGTAACGAAAACGAAATTTCTACAAAACAAATGATAACAAAATAGTAACGTTATGAAAAAATCTTCACGCTATAATGAAACGAATAACGAAAAAATTTTGTTATTTTTTTCTTTAGTTTTTTTTTTAAATAAATAATATTACTCTCAACTGTGACAAAAAATGATCGAAAGTTAAAAATTACAATTTTTATGGAAAAGTAGGAAGGTAGTTTTTTTTTCAATTGTCAAAAAAAGTGGGATTTTTTGGTAGTTTTGATAGGAATAAAGCCCTGATTTTTTCCTGCAATTTTGAGATAAAAAGCAGATTGTTTAGAAATAAAAAAGCAAGTTTTACTATAAATTTTAAGCAAAAAAAATGTTTTTCTGCAATCTTAACAAAAAACAAGACTTTTTGAAAACTTTTATTGAACAAACATGTCTTTTTGGAAATTTTTACAGTTTTTACAAATAATTAAACTGATATGTTATAAAATACATTTTTAAAAGAATTCTCCTCTTGAGTTTTTTTTATTCAACTAAAATATCACAAAAAGTATGCGCTACAATCAACATCAAGACGTACCTAATAAAAGGCGTTCTTCTACGTCTTGATAAATTTTGTTCTTTGTTATACCTAAGTTGAAGTTGGAAAATTGTGTGACTTGAAATTTTGAACAAATATTGAAGTTCCATAATTTACCAATTACCATGCATGATTTTATAATTTTTAATCAACCAAAGTACTAAATAAAACGTGCAGCTACTTTTATATTAGTCATATCAATTTTGAAAGTCAAAGCTAAAGCTTCACACATGTATTTTATCGAAAGCTAAAAGCTAAAAGCTCAGTTCTATGTGCTCCACCTTTCGGCTTTTCAAATGATTTGAAAAAAAATGAAAATTTTGCAATACTTATTCAAAGTAATAGCTGGACCATTTTTTTTGTCCTTTTTAATTTTTTTTTACGTCAACCTTTCCTGCATCTTTTGTGAAAAAAAATTGGAAACTTTTACTAAATCTGTTTATTTTTTGAAAATTCACCACCGTCTTTACTTTCCAGCTTTCTCATAATGAAGGAGGGGGACTACAATTTTTGAAATCGTATAAAAGACTAAAATAAAATTGAAGAGCTCTATTCCAAAGTGGGTTAAGTCATTTTTTTCACCAAAAAATGCGTTTAAAATTTTTGTTGCTAAAATTTGTTCAGTTTCGAAAGGTCGGTGCACCTTTCCTTTCTTTAGACATAGAACACTTTGAAAAATCGATGACTTTACTCACTTTTGAAGTACAAATCTCCATAAAACGTGTTTTTTTAAAAATGACTTAACCCACTTTGGAATAGAGCTCTTCAATTATTGTTTTTGATTTTAAACTTTTTAATTTCTGAAAAACACTGCGGGCTCCTTTTGCACTTGGCAGAAACAATTTTTGGGGTTCATTTTTCTTGTTGAATAGGTACTTACCTATTTAAAATAACTTTGATGATTGGAGTGAATTAAAATCAAATCAAACTTTCACTTGAAATTCTGGAGTTTCTTTCGATGCTTGAAAAATCAAAAACAATCTTCAAAAGTAAATCTTGGAATTTTGAAAATTCCATCAAAAAAAAATTTCTGTCAGATTTTGGAGCGAGTAGAACAGCAGAAATGATTTAGGCGGCCTGCTCAAAAATAAAATTTAATTTCCGCAACCTGTGACAAAATCAACCCTCCACAAATCTCATTTTACACAATAAATAAGTAAAATCGTATGAAAATACAACACCAACACGCGAGAAAAAAATTCAAATTTTTCTAGCCCTTCGTAACAGTTTTATTAGGGTGTTGCCACGTTGTTATATATAATGTTAACAACATTCATACGCACAGCAGTTGTGATGTCGCTCAAACGCTAGTATTTTAGCTTTTTTTCCTCTCCAGTTCCCCTTCACTCTGTTCTTTTACCCATTTTGCCTATTCGTGGCGTACATTGTACCCTTACCGTTAGTAGTAGAACGTTCTATATGGGTATGTGTTCTCGCTACAACATAAATATTTAGTTAGCCTGGTAAACGTACGTGCGTCAAGGTAATAACGCGTAAATTTGAGCGAACATTTTTCACTCAGCTTTTAAAATTTTCTACGAACGCGGCAGTGCCTTTGGTGCATTTTTTTTCTCATTTTCGCAGGTGACTTGTGTATACATGTGTACTCTACCCTGCTACCATCTGAATTGTCGGTAGGTTGGTTGTGGATAGGTAGACATGGTAGGTACATACGGAATACGAATACAATATACCTAGCTGTTTTCGGTCGTATATTTGATTTTCATTTGAACCTTGAACGCGGCGCCACGCGACGCGCGACGTTAAATTAAAAACACTATTTTATCGTTAAAATGTATACTCGGCATGCGTAAATATTCAAAAGCCCGCCTCGAGGATTAAACTGATGGAAAAAACACGCGTGCTGAGCAAAAATCATCGCGAAGGCGAAATTTCTCTCAAGTCGACGTTTAAAATGAGAAAGAAACGGTGTTGTGGGTTATTTTGTTTTTTTTTTTGGGCGAATTTCCCCAAATTACAATTTTTTTCGAGCTACTGAATTTTTCTCATTTGGAAATTGAAGGAGCGAAAGATTAAAATTACAAAAATTGGTAGCTTTTCAAGAAAGATTGCTGGAACAGGTAATTTTTTGAGACGACAATGAAAATTTTTTTCCAATTGAGAATGAAAAATTTCAAAACACTTCACCCTAAAAAGTGTATCGAGTAATTTGAAAATTTTCTACCACTCAGTAGAACCCTTTGAAGATGGTTTCAAATTTTGATAGAAATGGCCTTGGTTGACGTAGAATCTCAAATATCATCGTTTGAAACTGAGCCATTTTTCCCAAAACAGGTTGAGGAAAAAAAACACCATTTTTTCAAAAATGCTACCTCTTTTAGGACCCATATTTCCCTTACAGGGACTCCTCTGGAGCTAAAAAAACATTCTAAGCAGCTTCCAACTCAAAATGAAGGTTTTTACCCCCAACCCATTCATCCCTTTCCTCTTTAAATCAAAAACGTCTGATTGCCTCGCACTAGCAACATTTTCTGGTAGGAAATTCGGCCAAACCAAAGCAGCTTCTCGACTTACGTAGACTAAACCTCCGTACTCGGGATGATTTACACCGGACGTAATCACCTTTCGATGTGTAATTTAAACAATACAACCAACATCGCGACTCAACGTGGGAAAAAAGCACGCGCCATATTTTTAGTCTGACTCTGAGTCAAGATAGGTAGATAAGACCTCTACCGTGGCCCGCGTTGCCGAGCAATGTAAACATCGTAAATTAGAAACACGCTTCATTTTATTAAATTAGTCGAAGTTACCATCAAAGGGGACAGAGGAAAGGGGTACAAGCCTCGTGTATCGTATACCTTTGTGCGAGGACACGTTCTTGGTAGAGAATTTTTCGCCAGTCATCGTATAACCTGGCAGCCTTTTTCGCACAGTCTTATACTTACCTACGTTCTAAAATACGAAAAACTTCCCAATGTGCCCCCCTCCTGGTACCCTGGATCGCGTCTCTTTCCGCGTTATTAATTAAGCGCGAAAAATATAATTTTCTCGGTTTGTCGTGATTAAAAGCTCGACTCGTCGTCGTCGGCCGGAGTTTATTTATGATAAAGTTTTACCGGGTCCGCTACCCTCAAATATTGGCTAGCGGTACCCCTTTCCCCTATTCTATCTTTCTTCTCTCGCGCCACAAACGGTCGAAAGATGAAAGCGAATTAAGAATATAACCGAAAAGTCGACAACGACGACGACGATTTACCTTCGAGGTGAGAGGGAAAAAAATACACCCGGTTCGAGGATAATTAAATCCTACCCCGCGGTATACCCTCCTCCTTTCAGAGCTCCGAGTAATTAATGATGAAGGGTGTTTGTTGTGTTTTGGGGAAGAGGGCAGAAAAAAAAGGCCGAAGGAAGAGGATACGCGCGCCAGTAAATTAAAGTATATAAGGAAAAGCACTTGAATTAAAAAAAAAAAAAGAAAGAGCTTAAAAAAAGAAAACTATCTGAAAAGAAAGTTATTTATTAAATTACTGCTACTTTTCAATGTATACAGGTTGCTTTAAATTAATTGTTAATGTAAAACTATATTAAACGGAATTACTATATACCTAAATTACCTAGCTTAGAAACTTTTTTTTTTTTGGCTTTTTTCTTCTACGTGTTTTTCTTAATTCAGCCACCGGCTCGAATAGATTAACTTTAAAAAATAAAATAAGTAATTAATTTTTTTAATCTTCCAAGTTTGGAAAAAATAAGCAACGTATGATTTTGAATACAAAGTTTACCTACTGGGTTAATTTGTACCTTCAACGGTATCAAAATGTTTTTTTCTGGATGGTATAAGAAATGACCGAAACAACATTCAAAAATATATACTTAGGTAGGTACAAAGGTAAAATTTTGGAAAGTGAAGTTCATTTGTCAAGTTTGGTAAATTTTTATTTTAAAAATTTGAATTCGGCTCATTTTACATTTGTGACAAGTACATACATTAGTCTCGATTGGGCAATTTATTTACACATTTAGACATTTTTGGGAGGCTTTGGAAATGAAAGTGAAGTCCAAGAGTCACATTTTTGTGGTGAATGTTTTGGAAAATATATTACTTTACTTAGGTAGCTATGATTTGCCGGTGATATATTATTGGGACCATTTGCTTGAATTTTTACAATTTGGAAAAGAGAAATGGCTGGAGAAGGGCCTCTAATAAAAATCAAAAAATGTACCTACTTTAGAACTTGAAATGTTGACGGGGTTGCATTTTCAAGTGCTTTTCTGAATTTGTCTGATTCAAAAAATTTTGGGATGTTTGGGTTACCCTACTTGTTGTCAAGTAAGAACCTAAAAATGAAGGTATATAAACCAGACGAAAAAAATTCAAAATAAAAAAAAAACTCAAAAAGATTGTATGTATACTTATTTGTATTTTTTATTTTTCAGTGAATTTTAAAATATTCAAATTTGAGCATTGTTGCTTGAAAAAAATCAATGTTTGATCAACCATGAGAAGAAAGCTTAAATTTATGCCTCTAGGAACCTATTTCTGACACCAAAAATAGATTGGTGGTAGTTTCATTCTATTCTAAAGTCTCAGGCAGATGGCAGATTTTTAAATTTTTTAGTTTTTTGAAAATCTCCATAAAGATGATCATCAGAACTTATTCAGCTCTTCAGGCAAGAATTTTCAAAATTGTTTTCTTGGAGTTCAAATCCAAAATTTTCTTCTGGAGGAACTCAAAAAAAAATCCTCCTTCACAAATGCGTTAATCTATCAACATCTGGAATTTAATAAATGCCCATTTTTTACTTTCAAAAATCAATTGGAAGCATTTTCAAGTCATTTTAGAGCTTCCGACATTTTCTATATTTTTCAATTTTGAAAAAATTGCATGTGCTTCGTTGATCTGGAAAAGACGTATGATTGAGTACAAAGGAAGAAGTTGTTGGTCGAAATCCTGAGGAAAACTGAAGTGAACGAACAAAGAGTATACTTAATTGAAGAAATGTACATGGATAATGTAAAATAAGAGTAAGATCTAGAAACATGTTAGAAGCAAGGAAAATTGGAAGAGTAGTAAGACATGAATGCCCAATGTCATGTAGCCTATTCAACATCTACTTTCACGACACGATTAAAGAATGGCCCATAGCACCCCTGATTTTGGGCTTCTCAATTAATTGACCAAATTTTTTTCTCCCATTTTTTAAAGTGCGGGACACTGAGCATAAAAATTCATTCAGAAATTTTTTAAGCGGTCCAGTTTTTACCTCATCGGCCCAAATACGTCACAGTCCACTGAGATTTTCTTGGTAACTCGGTGGGTGGGTCTGGGCCTGCTGCTGCTGACAACGAAGATGACTTGCAGAGAGTGATGTACAACCTTCAGAAAGTAGCAGATAAATACAGAATGAGAATCTCGTTGTCAAAAACAAAGGCATGGCCTTTGAGGGGAAAGAGCCAATAAGCAGTAAAATTGTTGTAAATGGGCTGCCAGTGGAACTAGTCAGAAGCTTTAAATATGGTGTGCGCTATCTTATGAAAGAGAGGTCGACACACAACTTAAGATCAACAAATTCTGGAGAGTAAGCGTAGCTATAAACTGAGCCATCCCTCCAAGAAAAGTCAGAGCCAAAACTCGAATAAGAATCTACAATATACTGGCGAGACCAATGCTGCTGTATGGAAGCAAAACATGGATGATGAGAAAGGATATAAAAAGCAGAGTAACCACAGTAGAAATGAGATTCATGCGAGCCATGGCAGAATATATACAAGACATGATAGGAAAAGGAATGAAGACATCCTGAAGGAGCTAGGAGCAGGGCCAGTCATTGGATGGGTGAAAGATTACAGAAAGAAATGGTGAAGACATGTTGATAGAATGCCTGATAAACGGTCCCCTAAAAAAGTCAAAGAATACACTCCAACTGGCAAGAGGAGCAGAGGAACAACTCTTTGACAGTTTCCCTGACAGGCTGAACAGCTCACTGGGTCAAAGTTCAATGATGATGATGATGATGATGATGATGATGAAAAAATTGCCATAGAAATAAGTAGATAAAATTATACTTTTAGCCTCTCTGAACTGGAATTTACCATCTTTGTGTCCCTTTTAGACCAAATTGAGCACAAATTTTCAAAAATTGTTTCTGCCTGTTCAAGTCCATAATTTAAAATCCATTGGGGGATCAAGAATATCTCAAAAAGACCACAAATCGATTTGACATATTTTTCAAATTGAATGTTAAATGAACAAACCCGGAGAGACTTTGAAACTTTGGTCCTGAATTGGTCAGAAATGTCACAAAACAGTGTATCCGAGGCTGCATTTCATTTTAGTCAGCTTTTTGTGGCAAGTTGTTAAAAAATGGAAAATCGGAATTACCACTGAAAGGTGTAATATGTCTCAAAATCTACCGCAAAATCATCCAGGTGGTTGATAATGAGGTTCTAGCCAAATTTCAGATTTCCACCTCAGTTTGATTAGATATTAATTTTTTTTAAAAAATTCTCTGAAAATTGAAAAATAAATTCCAGCTCATTATTAAGAGATATTGTTAAGGTGGGGGGGGGAATATCACGAACAAATGAGCCAATATTTAAACGACCATAAGTATTAATTTTTTGGATTTCATCAAAATTGGTGAAAAGGGGCAGATGTTTCCAGGGAAGCTGAAATCCTATGTTGAAAATTACCTATAGGTATTATTGAAAAAAGGGTAAAAAGGGGGTCTTAATATTGTTTTGATGGTAGATGAAATCTCAAAACTGCTGTATGAAATCTGTTTCCCCAAAACTAGCAACCTTTGCAATCTACGTAGGTAAGCCTTTAAACATTTCACCCAGCCACGTTTTTAATATCGCAACTAAACCTCCCACTCTTATTCGCAGATAATTAAAAAATATTAACAGCTAAAAAGCACCGCGTGATCACCGTTAGAGCGAAATTGAAAGCAAAACAACCATAATAGGAAAAAGCCAGCGAACGAGGAAGAAGAAGAAGACGACGACGAAAAGCACATCGTATACACGATGAACCTATTAAAAGTCATTTCATTGCTTCAGCGTGCGTAAGAGTAAAACTAATGATACAAAGTTTTTTAACAACTTTCTTCGCAAAGTCGTTTCGCCTTTGCCTATATTCTCTCTCTGGTAGCTTAACTTTTTTTTAATGCTATATTCGTACATACTATATAGTCGTACAATAGACGACTAAGTTTGCTCTTCTTTTTGTTTCTGCTTCTTCACGGTCAGTTTATT
This sequence comes from Planococcus citri, assembly GCF_950023065.1. Classification (NCBI taxonomy): domain Eukaryota; kingdom Metazoa; phylum Arthropoda; class Insecta; order Hemiptera; family Pseudococcidae; genus Planococcus; species Planococcus citri. Next base: position 36,533,394 of record NC_088680.1, read on the forward strand.
TCGTTAAAAAGGTATCTGCTTGTAACGAGAAACGTTGTACTGGGCGGATAATTCTTCTTAAAAATGTGTACTTTTTCTCTAGCTTCTTTCTTCGTCTCCCCATCTCACGTCTCTTATATACGAGCTTTTTTTCTACCTACGAGTACTTAAACAAAAATATCGGATTTTACCTCCTCTCTCTGTTCACCTTTCTGAAGGACTTATTTTTATACGAGAGTAGGATAAATTAAGACTTATATGTTAAGGTTTTTTCTACTCGGGCAGCGACCGACGACTACGACGATGACGACGCCGACAAAAAGGTCGTTTAACCAGATTACTCGCATTAAGTCGAATTTTGAATTACGCGTCGTCGGACGTGTAACTTGTGCCTTGCGGCTGCTTCAAGTCGTCACGTTGAATTAATCACCTTTCATTAGAGAGAAACATACATACGAAGACAAAGAAAGCAGGCTTTTACCTTTCCAAAAATACTCGTGCATTTTAGTTTTTAGTTGTTTACGAATAAGCTAGAAACACGTATGGTACAAAAAATACAACGTCGTGATTAGTTGCTTTAGATCTTCTCTCGCGAAATGTCACCTTAGCTTAATACTAGTCTACTTAGCCTACTCGAAACTCAACTGCTGTCGTCGTTTATTCATTTGCTATACCGACGACCAGGACCATGTCAATTACCTCGGACGCCTCGGCCGACCAACCGATCTCGTGGGTATACTCGTATATCTCTGCGTACACGAGGCGTTTTAAAAATAACCCTAAAAAACGTAATCTGGCACGATTTTACAAGCCCACAGAATGAAAACCGACCACAGATAGAGTAAACTTTCAATCAAACGTGATTTAACTCAATTCCCTTCGCTGTTTCTCTTGCCCAGCTCTCCAACAGTTGATAATTGATCAAACGTGATTTTTTTCGAATAATTGTGCTTGGTAAAGAGGTTTATTCGTTTCGAGTATTGCATAGTTATTCGACGAAAATGACCATTTTTTACCTTAAAAGGTCCTAATATGTTAGGTAGGTACCTACATAAGAACTGCATGTAAGAGATGAACAATTTATAGCATTGATCAGAAACACGAATGATTAATGTTTAAAAAAATAAAATAAACCCATATTTCTTTTAATAGCCCTCCCAGTTCTTCCCCTTCAAAAGTAAAGAAACTTCTTTACGTTAGACATTATAGCGTACTTAAGATTCCTTTAAGAACTTGGCGGACGACGTGATTTGCTAAAATATTCACCCTTCTTTGAAAAACCAAAGAGAAAAATATCTCGTGGAATGTTACCCTTCTGGGATTTCTGGAACCGCATACTCGACGATTCACCCCGCTACCATGTACTCTATCTTAAAGTCTTGTTCGTATAGTTTATACTATATTATCAAAATGTACCATCTACAACAACGTGTGGAAAACAAGTGATAACATTTCAGAGGAGGGAGGAAAAAAAACAACGCGCTTTTACCAGCGACAAATTCGCAAAGGTTTTTAGCGGATTGCGTTTTAAATCAAACAAGTAGCAGGGTACTCGTACAAAAATACGCGAATATTAAAACGGAGACAAAAACATCCCTGTGACACGATATCGTTTTGTACGATGTTTTCAGCGGATACGAGTATACGAAATTACAAATGGGTTTTAACGTTATATGTGTATGTACGAAAAAATACGATAATGCACGCGAGAAATGCTCGCTTTTCGAGTGTACTATATGTATACTTGTGTTACGTATATTACCGTAAATGTATCGCTAATCACAATTTTTACGATTTTTCGCCTTTTACGTAATAACATTTTAAATGGAATGTTTGTGTCGAAGTCGGGTGCTTTTAATACAAACGCCAACAGAAAAAACAAAAAAAGTGAATTTATTTAAATTGCGTTCTATTTTTTTCAAAAGCAAGCTAGAAAATAGTTGCAATGGTAAGTAGGTATAACGGGTTTCAAGAAATTTTTATGGTAAAAGGAAGTAAATTTCCAGTCAGATAAAAATGAAAACAAAACGCACCAAAAAACATTTCCAAAATGCGTGGTTGAATTTGAATACTTATCTTATTACCATGCATTTCATAATTTTTCAATGTAAAGAGGAGGCTGGAGAGGCACTGAAGGGCTGTGCCCAAAAAATAAATAGAGATTTGAACTTGGAGCCCTCGAAAACCTAACGAGTGATACGTCACATTTGACTTTCAATTTTCAACATTTTGATCATATTTAAGGACAGAGGGGGAGAGGAGTCAAAAATGTGGAATCAAAAATTAAGCCAATATTCGAGTTCAGCGCTCACACAAGCAACATTTAATGCTTTATTTGAATATTTTTTTGAATATTTTGGCCAATAAAGATCTTGTGCCCACCGGGAAAGTGAGATTTCATGTACGTAGAAAGACAGTTACTTTTTGTGCAGGAACGTCTATTTTAGTACCTACCTCTACTATTCTGTGACAATAACACTTTCAAGAACACTTTTGCACTGACAGGTTTTCATAGTAACAATTTTGGATCATGGATGTCTGGTGACGGGTGAAATCTGGTGACTTCTTGGTGACAGATTCACCATAAGTCACCATGTGAGTTTTTTGCCTTTTTATAAAGGTGATTTTATGATGAAAAAATCACCAGAATGTAATCTTGACACTAGAATTATTTTTGAATGTCTGGTGAAGTGGTGACTCCTTGGCAGTCCTTGGTGAATTCTGGTGACTTCTTGGTGACAGATTCACCAGAAGTCACCAAGTGGGTTTATTGTCTTTTTTGAGGCGAATTGTTGATGAAAAAAAACCACCAGAATGTCCTCATGACCCTAGAATTTTTTTTTGAATGTCTGGTGACTTCTTGGTTAATTCTGGTGACTTCTTGGTGACAGATTCACCAGAAGTCACCAAGTTGTTTTTTTTTGGCTTTCTTAAGGCGAATTGTTGGTGAGAACCCCACCAGAATGTTCTCAGGACATTTTAAAATTGTTTAGAATGTCTGGTTACTCCTCGGTGAATCCTGGTGATTTGTTGGTGACAGGTTCACCAGAAGTCACCAAGTGGGTTTATTGTCTTTTTTGAGGCGAATTGTTGATGAAAAAAAACCACCAGAATGTCCTCATGACCCTAGAATTTTTTTTTGAATGTCTGGTGACTTCTTGGTGACAGATTCATCAGAAATCACCTAGTGGATTTTTTGTGATTTTTTAATGGCGAAATGTTGGTGTAAAAATCAACAGAATGTCCTCAGGACCCTTGAAAATTTTTTTAATTTCGGTAACTCGTTGGTGAATTCTGGTGACTTCTTGGTGACAGATTCACCAGAAGTCACCAAGTGGGTTTTTTGTCTTTTTTGAGGAGAATTGTTGGTGAAAAAAATCACCAGAATGTCCTCATGATCCTAGAAATTTTTTTCGAATGCATGGTGACTTCTTGGTGAATTCTGGTGACTTCTTGGTGGTAGATCCACCAGAAGTCACCAAGTGAGTTTATTGTCTTTATTGAGGCGAATTGTAGGTGAAAACATCACCAGAATGTCTTCATGATCCTGGAAATTTTTTTTGGAATGTCTGGTGACTTCTTGGATAATTCTGGTGACTTCTTGGTGACAGATTCATCAGAAGTCACCTAGTGGATTTATTGTGTTTTATTTATGGCGAAATGTTGGTGTAAAAATCATCAGAATGTTCCTATGGCCTTGAAAATTTTTTTGAATGTCGGTGACTCGTTGGTGAATACTGGTGACTTCTTGGTGACAGATTCACCAGTAATCACCAAGTGGGTTTTTTGTCTTTTTTGAGGAGAATTGTTGGTGAAAAAAATCACCAGAATGTCCTCATGACCCTAGAAATTTTTTTCGAATGCCTGGTGACTCCTTGGTGAATTTTGGTGACTCCTTGGTGGTAGATTCGCCAGAAGTCACCCAGTGAGTTTTGTGTCTTTGTTAAGACTATTTGCTGGTGTAAAAACCACTGAGAATGTCAATGCCTTTTTGACCCTAGAAATTTTTTTCTAATGTCTAGTGACTTCTTGGTGACGGATTCACCAGAAGTCACCTAGTGAGTTTTTGACTTTTTAAAGGTGAATTTATGATGAAAAAAATCACCAGTGACCAGAGTGTCCTCATGGCCCTAGAAAGTGTTTCGAATGTCTGGTGACTCATTGGTGAATTCTGGTGACTGCTTGGTGAGAGATTCACCAGAAGTCACCAAGTGGGGTTTTTGGTTTTTTTCTGGCGAATTGTTGGTGAAAACCCAACCAGAATGTCCTCAGAGCCTTTGAAAATTGTTTTCGAATGTCTGGTGACTCCTTGGTGAATCCTGTTGACTTGTTGGTGACAGGTTCACCAAAAGACACCAAGTGAATTTTTGACCTTTTTTTAAAAGTGAGTTTATGATGAAAAAATCACCAGAATGTCCTCTTGACTCTAAAACTTTTTTTTGAATGTCTGGTGACTCCTTGGTGAAATCTGGTGACCTCTTGGTGACAGATTTTACCAGAAGTCACCGAGTGGGTTTTTTGTCTTTTTCATGGGAAATTGTTGGTGAAAGAATCACCAGAGTGTCTTCATGACCCTAGAAATTTTTTTTGAAAGTCTGGTGACTCCTTGGTGAACCCTGGTGACTTCTTGGTGACAGATTCACCAGAAGTCACCAATTGAGGTTTTGACTTTTTTAAAAAGTGAATTTATGATGAAAAAATCACTAGAACAATCGTACCAACCTACTTTTCAATGAATTTTTTCAATGACTTTTAGAATAAATTTTTGCCTAGCTAGTGATTTAGAATTTTATTTTTTTAAATTGGGCTCAGAACTCTTTGTGGTGATTTCAAATTGACGTTTCAGTGTTGAATTTCCAATGATTTTTTTTTCGAGTGATGACAAATAAATTTTAGTACGAGTAACAAAACAAGCTACACACAATTGTGACAGCTAGTTTTTTTTTTTTTTTGTAATAACACTTTGCACAAGATATTTTTAATTTTAACATTGTAACCACAGAGAATGTTTATAACTCTGCTCTTCCAGCATCCTAAATTGAATATTAATCACGCCAATTTGCTTTTTTCGTCGCTGCACTAACGATACCTATGCAATGCATTGCCATTAAATTCACAACAGTACGACATTTTTTCCTGTTTAGATGGCTTCAAACCATTATTTACTCGGTATCGGAATGATCTACGAGTTACCTAATAAGCGAGAAAAAGATCTCCAATCTGCCTGACAGCAAATAATTTCGCATCACTACGCCGGTTCTCATCGACTCATCGTGTTAAAATCTATAATCTGTATGGTCGACTGCGTAACAATTATCAGCATTTTAAACACCTCTCATCATCCTTCCTACAGCCGGCTATCATTACCGACAATCGAAGAACAATACTCGCAGATCTAGAGCCGGCTCAAATCAATGCCGTTTTTTTTTAGTCTCGCTGGGAACGGATCTTTTTTTTTACCAGAATTTTCGAAACAATTAATCGAACCTTGATCTCGGATTAGAATAATAATATAATGAAATTAAATTTGTCTATCTTTATCTATACGTAGCGGTTTAATCGGTTTCCGATTCTGAATTGGCGTCGATAATAGATGTTTAAAAATAAAATATTCTGCCGGATTTTATAGGAGATTTGGCAATTCAACGATTGTTAAGTCAAATTTAGATAACTCACAATCGGTTGTGTGTGTAGTTGTACTAACCCATTGTACCATATGTCACGAAAATTCTAACCAGCTTTCTTCTCCTTCTATTTCTTGTCTAAACATCTACCTGCTTTGGCAAACCAATAATTCGCAAATCAACTAGGTCAATTAAAACGGCACTTTTTACTCTATTTTAGGAATAACGAGATTGCCCAATTAATATGATACGTCGAGCTCTACCTTACATTAAAAAAAGTAAGTGCCCATGATAATTGTCTGACGATTCACTATTACCTACCTAGTACCTAGCATATTAGGTACCTACTACGGAATCAAAGTCTTCGTATTGCTATTCTCTTCTCTTTCACTGCCTCGCTGTCTACCAGAATTGCTGTTGTGTTATCATCGTTGTTTCCTATTATAAAATGCTCTGTAATTTTCGATAATTACCCATCAACGTTGTCGTGCTTGATATAGCTGGTCATCTTTTCATGGCCAAAGCTATAGTAGCCTATAATTGGTTTGTGTATTCAATTCATTGTCACAAATACACGAGAAAGTTTTCTTCGTTGATAATTTCGATTTGATCGTACACCAAGAACTTAAATTTTGTACATATTTGGATAGGTAATCAGTACCTAATCACGTGATATGACCTACTCCTACGATCACAGTTGTAAACTTTCTTTTTATGCCAAAAATGAATTCACTGAATTTAGGTTCTTTAATGACTTTTTATATACTTTCTTACTCAAAATTCAGTGGCTTTTGTTACAATTTTGGCAATTGATATCCTTCCAGCAGATTTCCAATGAATTTTTGAAATTTAATTCTGGGCAGATTTTTTCAAATTCGTGGAATGTTCTAACAATTTTTGAAGAATTTAATTAATTTTTATGGATTTTAAAATAAAGTTGAGAGGGTCGGTATACTTCTTCGAATTTTTTTGAACGAGTGAATTGTTCACGAATAACTCAGAATCCAGCTGGAATAATTTTTAGACTGGTAAACATTGTTAAAAGTCACTGTGTGATATGATTCATTAACCTATGGATACCTACGAAAAATGAACAGTTCTCGTTTAAGAATGACTAATTCCAATTTTTTCTTTAGCTATTCATTTTTCATAAGAATTTTTCAGTCATAAATCGTTCATATTGAATTACCTACCTGAATATTCCCAAATTAATTTTCAAGCTGTTTGTTAATGATGGTATAGAATGCAATTAAATAAACTCCTAAGCAATAAAAACTACAAAAAGAAAAAAAATGCTGTTCAAATATTACAAACTAAACGCTAACTCCAGTCTGTGGGTAATAAAACTCGATTCTTGGACGCTAATTGGTGCAAGAATCAATTGAGCATACTGTATTATAATATGCATACCTACAGCATATGCAAATCTACATCATAGCCACGTATTCGCGATACAGCGTCATTAATCAAATATATTTTTATACCGTACGGTCTTCATAATGAAGATGGCAGAGCTCTGAGATCGCTACACGATGCCATCTCATGTTGGTCGTATAGTTACATTACATCGTATTATTCAAACAGACGATTATGAAGAATGAAGGCAGAGTGTAATGGAAGAGGGTAAAACTTTGCATATAATGTGAATAATTTCCATTGTATTTAAAAATTGTCCGATTTCACCCGAAGCCAAATGAACGCCTCTTGAAATCGACAATCGTCTTAATAGCCTGTAATATAGATGCATTCGCGATAAAGAACCCAGCTCTCGAGCAATTAAACACTCTATGGGTTTGGTAGTATAAGTCTCTGTATAAGTATATTATAGTGAAATATCGAGATTCGGTCGCCATATCAGAGTCGGAATCTTTCTCGCCATGAACTTGCACGTTTCTCGCAGATAGTTTTTTATATTCGCGAATCGCGATGCAGAAATTCCCCAGCACGGGACAAGGCGAGTCCCGAGTCGAGTATTAAATAAGTAGGTATTTATTATTTGTATACGTACCGTAATTCGACGACCGTGTCGATAATGCATGTATCCATTTGTAGGTATTATAAAGTCACAGTCACACTCCCATAGATTCAAGTCAGCATACTTTTTGTCTAAAAAAAAAGCGAAAATTTTCCTTAAATTTGTCGTTACAACGCTTTCAACCGCAAATCGGGCACAATTACTGGAACCGCAGTTGGGATTCGTGTCCAAAAAAAAAAAAAAAAAATACTCACCTAAATTTTTTTCACGTAATTAACGTTTGGGTTCGGCTTAGACCAGCAGATTTTTTTTACTCCTACGTCGAGAAAAATACCTACGCTACCTTCATCGTGTAAAAAGGCGACGAGATAGTTTTTTTTCTTCGTTCTCGGACCAAAAAAAAGGAAGAAAAATGTGTCAAATGCGGTGTAAATGTACATTGTACGCGTCTATCTGAGCGTAAAAAATAGGTACATTCGATTTTTTTGCGCGTATATTTAAAGCGACGGTGTGCGAAAATACCATTTCATTATGATCACAAGCTTGTCTTCAAAATTAATATTTTCCTTGCGGAATATACGTTCGTACCTGTATCTACTGCTCGCTCTGCCTACCTATATATTTTTCATAATACCGAATGGAATTTTTTTACATGGTAATTTTTACAACGTGGTTTTTGGCTTTTTTTTATCAGCAGCCCGTAAGCGGTTGGGAAATTTTAACGAAATTACGCGATTTTTCCCTTTTTTATTTTTCTACCTCAAGAACCACTATAAAATCTGAATTTTAGTTTTTTTTTTCATTATTATCAACGGGAATTTTTAGGAATTGGGTTTTATTATGGAATCGTGGTTTTAAATATTAGAATTGCAGAATGTTTTTGCTCTGCTCATTCTCTTTGTTAAATTGCTTCAGGTATAAGTAAGTAGGTATAAAAGAGGCCTGTTAGAAATGGAATTCATGTTATGAAATAAACAAAAATTTCTCTTGTAGTGCTAATGAAATATCGCCAACGTTGGTACAAGCTCTTGTTGATTTTTTTTTAATGCATAAGTATTTCATCTGAAGTGGGTGTTACAATTGCAAACAATGTTATCAATATTATTTGAAATTATTTCTGCAGCAATCCAGCAACAAAAAATTAATACGTCTGACAATGAGATACGGATTATCAAACTTACGATCAGTTTTGCCGGAAAAATGAAATCCGAATCATGGAGAAGGGTGATAATAAATATTCCATAAATTGTGCTCAAATCTATTGAAAATAATGAAAAATTCATTCACAAGAGGACCTCACGAGTGTGCAGTAACTGATTTGGCACGACTTTTTTTTTAAAAGTAAAAGAACCCCTAGGATAGTCCACCACAAAATTTATGTCTGCTCAATTACTGAACTACGAGTCCCTACAGTGGTCGAAAAGTTTCAAAATTTCGAATCGTCTATCCTGCTTCAGACGATTCCAAAATTTGTAGCAGCCCAATTTGCATTTTTCGAACATTTTTGCGGCCAGAAAGTACCCAACAGAAGAAACTCGTCTTGTGACTATAGAAAATATGTACGATTTCAAGAGTTGTAGCTGCCCAATCACATTTTTCGACCAGTTTTGGTTAATTTTTTGAAAATTTTGGGCCCAAAAAAGACCCTTAGAGGTGCGCAGATTCAAAAACGTCGTTGAAATACCTTTTACAAAACAAATTCAACATCGGTGCTCCTGAAATTGAGCATTGAATAGATCAGGTCAGGTTTTTTTTGTTACTTTTTTTTGGGGAGCACACTAATTCTCGAAAATTGTAAGTCAATAATTTTATGTAGCCCCTTCCCACCACAAACATCCAAAAAGAATTAATTTTTGCCCTTTCTGCTTAAAAAGTCCTCTTTTTGTTTCAAAATTGTCAAACAAAAGTCCTGTTTTTTTCCAAACTTGTTTATAGTAGGTAACGTTTTGTTTTGTTATTTTCTGTTTTTTTATTGCTAAATTTTACCAAATCAAAATGTGTCAATTTTTGAAAAAATTGTATATTTTTGGAAAACGAGGTAAAAAGGTGGCAACTTTTGGGCAAAGTGTCAAAAAGAGTCAATTTTTGTAAAAAGTGAAATACTTTGTGCAATTTTTGTAAAAAGCGTCAAAAAGTGACAACTTTTGGAATAAGTATCAGAAAGTGTCAATTTTTGAAATAAGAGTCAAAATGTGCCAATTATTTTTTTTAAAAAGTGTAAATTTTAAAAAAAGTGTAAATTTTTAAAAAAAGTGTAAATTTTTAAAAAAAGTGTAAATTTTTGGAAAAAGTGCCATAACGTTCAATAGTGTCAACTTTTGTAAAAAAATATCAAAAAGTGTCAATTTTTGGAAAAAAATATCAAAAAGTGTCAATTTTTGGAATAAGTGTCAAAAAGTGTCAATTTTTGAAATAAGTGTCAAAAAGTGTCAATTTTTGAAATAAGTGTCAAAAAAGTCAATTTTTGGAAAAAAATATCAAAAAGTGTCAATTTTTGGAATAAGTGTCAAAAAGGTGTTAATTTTTGAAATAGATAAGTGTAAATTTTTGTGAAAAGTGTCAAGAAAATATGATTTTTGGGAAAAGTGCCAACAAGTGTCAATTTTTGGAAAAAGTGCCAAATAGTGTCCAATGATGTCAATTTTTGTAAAAAAGCGTCAAAAAAAGTCAATTTTTGGAAAAACTATCAAAAAGTGTCAATTTTTGGAGTAAGTGTCAAAAAGTGTAAAAAAGTGTTGATTTTTGAAATAAGTGTAAATTTTTGTAAAGTGTCAAAAAAAGAAGATTTTTGGAAAAAGTTTCAAAAAGTGTCAATTTTTGGAATAAGTGTCAAAAAGGTGTTAATTTTTGAAATAAGTGTTAATTTTTGTAAAAATTGTCAAAAAAAGATGATTTTTGGGAAAAGTGGCAACAAGTGTCAATTTTTAAAATAAGTGTCAAAAGGTGCCAATTTTTGTTAAAAGTGTCAAATAGTGTACAATAGTGTCCATTTTTTTAAAAAAGTGTCAAAAAGTGTCAATTTTTGGAGTAAGTGTCAAAAAGTGTCAAAAATTATTAATTTTTGATGTATCTAAGAGTAAATTTTTGTAAAGTGTCAAAAAAATATGATTTTTAGGAAAAGTGTCAATTTTTGGAATACGTGTCCAAAAGTGTCAATTTTTTAAAATAAGTGTCAAATAGAGCCAATTTTTTAAAAAAGTGTCAATTTTTGGAAAAAGTTCAAATTATGGAAAAAATGTCAAAAAGTGTCTTGTCTATTCATCTGGGAAAATGTCAAAAAACGTCAATTTTTGGCAAAGTAGTCGAAAAGTGCCAATTTTAACCAAATTTTTCAAACAGTCGTGTTCTTGCCAAGATTGCCCAAAAGTAAAGCTTTTATAAAAATTCTCGCAGAGTGTCAACTCAGGAAGTGGATTTTTGATAAAATAGCCATATGGTCGTACTTATGTCTTGTCAAAATTGCTAACAAACTAGTGTTGCATTGATTTTTGCCTTGTTTGTCTAAAAATTTATCTTTTTGTTTTGAAGTTTGCCGAGCAAAAGTCATGGTTTATTCATCACAACCCAAAGTTTTTGACGTATCTGCAATTTGCAAAAAAAATTCTCCAAAAATTTATTTTCAGATGCTCTAAGATTTTAAAATTTGAAATGGATCAATCAAATTTCAAAAATCTTAATTTTTTATTAGAAATAAATTTCATTATTCTTGAACGCTGCAGGTATAAATCAAAAATTTTTATGACGTCATGTGTTACAAGCCTCCTGCTTCAGAAAGTCCATTCCTGCCCCTGGATTCTTCTTTCTATTTCTCTGTACAAAAATGCATTCATACCAGAGGCTATACTTTTGCACCATACTGTAGGTTACAACTTAACTTACCCTTATACATAAGTCTAGTTTACCGCGTAATTATGAAATTCCTCAAGAACTTGAAAACCGCGCTGCAGTCAAAGACGAAAGAGTGCTCTTCATACGAAGACAAAAGGAATGCAGCGCGAACGCCGTCTGCTAATTAATAATTGATAATTAATCTCGAACGATGCTATAGTACTCGTATGCAGCACATCGAGGAGTTTTGGAACGTGCCATCTGCCAGTGCAATGTGTACTGGTACTCGTACATATGTGCATAAAGAAGTCTGCTGTTGACGATGATGGTCATTGACTCTCGTCGAATCATCGCCCGTCGTTGTCCCGCTCAACCCGGTAGCGCTTTCGGTTTCAATGCGGCGGTGGTGATGGCGGTGGCAATAGCGGCGTGCGAAATAGGTCAAGTTGGAAAACGAGGCCGTTTATTAAGATGTTTCATGAAGATACAGGCACCCGTAAGTGTACGGTACCATTCGAACGGCTATATAACAACGTCATTAAACGTAGAAAGTTTACTCGGCTTAATTTTTCTTCTGTCAAGGTTATCGTTATGAACGAAAGCGAACATGGAAGCGAACGGTTTGTTTACACCGATGAGGCGATGAATAATTATCGCAATCGAAAACGAGAACTGCAGACTGCCGTTAGACCTACTCTGGATTTACTGACTCTGAGAGATGCGAGTGAGCGTATATGTCACCTTTTTTTATGACTGTTTATTATGATTGATGGTGATTATATGGGTTAGATACCGTAAGAGAGGATTTTTTTTCTCTTCTGGAGTACCATTGCGGTACAGTGAAGATATTGGAAACGTGTGAGTAAAGATACTTTGACATACTACGAGTAAATTTCAACTTGAGTCTGGAGGATTTCATTTTGTGAGATTGATTGAAAATTGAACCACTAGAAAAAACCCATTGTCAAAATTGATTTGTATTCTCGAAATGTAGCTTTCTGCTTCACTTTGATCAAATTATGATTATTTTCATGTAAAACAGATCAAGCTTGAATATTCAGAAATTTACCAAAAAAAATTCACCATCTGAAATTTGGCCTAGTAAATGTATGTATGTACTTACTTTCAGATGCTCTTTTTTTTGTCTGGTTCGAAAATTGTCATCAATTAGAAAATACTTTTGTGTCATACTGTAGGTAAGAGACCTAAGCGTTAGATAGGCTACGTAATATTATAGTACAAGTATCTGAGACCATGTCTTGCAAATAAAGAGGATACTTTACAAGTACTTACCGTTTGTTTATCTCAGTAGTCTAGGCTATTTACACATCTCATAGATGATATCACGTAACTATATTGAACCATTATTAACTTTTTTTTTAAATAAAAAAAGTTTTTTCTACTGATTTCCTTATCTTGTTCATAACCTTATACGATACTGTAAGTATGATCGAATCGAGTACCTATACCTATAACTGCATCACAGACCATCTTTGACAACAAAACGGTTGCATCTTTCCAGCATACCATACGTAGTTGACTCGACTTCATTATAGTACAGGATCGACTCACCGTGTAGTGATTACGTTTGCATTATAATAATGATAATCAGTATTGTCTCTGTCTCATCATCGACATGTACCTGCGACATAGTCGTCCCTTGTCTAAAGGATTGGATACAATATTGATCATCAATCGATCGCGATACCAAAGTATGTGTGTGTCAGTGTGTGTTTTAAATACACAGCCTATTTGATCTGTACGTATAATATAACGCGAGAGAATCGAGTGAACATCGAATAGGGCAAAGACCTCGTGTGGGATGCGAATTCTATCTACTTTAATGAGCTGATGATTCTTGCTATATCTGTGTACGAGTATGTATATTCACTATTCAGTATTCGTAAAACCAAACCATATGATCGGTCCTACACAAGTGAAACTTTCATCACTCCTACCCTCCCCCTTGCCCATATTATCGAACGGTGAGATTTTTTTATTGTATGTAGTTTAATTGAGAACTCGTACGTGTGGATGGTGTGTTGGTCTGGTCTGTGGTCGCTGGTCGCCTCATCGCACGTAAAGTCCACCTGCACTGTTGACCTTATTCATTAATGAACGAAGAGGAAGACTGTGCGACGACGCGATGGGACAACGTGTTGTCGAAATTATCATTAATTTAATACGCGATATATCGGACCAGACTGGTGACATTTTTCGATAATTTTTTTCAATGATGGCTTTTACTTTACCGCATGCGAGCTCTTCGTTGATTCTCAGATTATTATAGGAATGTAGGTAAATTTTTAATGAATGCTTAACGCAGACGTCAGAAGTGTGAGAATGAGTTTACATTAATCGATTAATGAGGATGTAATAACGGAGTGTTCTTCATCAATGCGTTGTGAAATTCGCAAATTCTTCGTGTGAAATAAACCTAATCAAACATAATCGATCGTAAATCCGATTGCAAAATGAAAAAGATTCAATGCAATTTGATTTTGATCTGAGTTGCTAAATTTATAATCATAAGAGAGCAGTAAAAATATAACTTAGGTAGGTACCTGATGTCGCAGTTTCATAATCAACCAGTCTTTATCTCCTGTCTTAATTTTCTCGATTTTTCTCTGATCTTTCGCAATAGCTAGATTCTTTCCATTAATAGCCAATGCTAATTATTCGATATTATGATTTCAATTATATATACCTATTAGTCCAAAGTCAATTTATGTGTACTAACCTACTCAAATTTTATTTCTGTTTCAGGTAAGAAATTGGTCACTTTCAATTAGTAGGTACCTACTTACCACTTGAATAAGCAAAGAATTTGAATGATTTATCCTGATGTAAGTTTTTATTTCTATAATTATAGTAGGTACCTGTTTTTATTTAAAATTTAGAAGAAACGACACTTTTTGATTAAAAAAAGGAAAATTGTAAAATTATCTAAAAAATATATTTTTAAGCTGAGAGTTGTTCAGAGCTATTCTCAAAAATTGAACTTTTTTTGGAAAATACTACGTAGGTATGTTCATGTTCGTAAACCTTAAAAAAACATAAATCAGATGACGTTTACAATTTCGTAAAATTTATTTGGGAGATTATCGTTGGGCTGAGGGGGCACTTGATAAAAAAAAATGAGTTGAAATCCGATATCAGAAATCAGCACCTTTATAAAAACCCAGCAAACCAGGGTCTTACGAATTTTGCAATTTTTCGAATCCCAATAAAAAACTCATCGTGGATCTTATGGGCTCATATCAAAAAATGAGTTGAAATTTTGAATTAGTGCTACATACAAAGAGCATAACTAGGTACCCTATTACGTAGATACCTAAATAATTTTCAAAATCTAGCATTTTTGAAGAATTACTGTAAATTTTTATTGAAATAAGAAATTGAAGTAGAACAAAAATTTTCAGTCCCCCCTCCCCCTTCTCAAACTGGAGACGCAGTAATTTGAATTCTCACTCTCAACTCATTTATTACAGAAGGTAGAACGTTGAGTCCTGTAGGGATTTGAATTTTTCAAATCAGTGTATTAAGAATTACTTACACGAACAGAATAAATGAAAATAATATTAAATTCGATTGTGGCACTCGCTTTTCAGCAAACTAATTTTAAAAATAGGATATCTGAATAATTTTGGAGCACACAAAGAGCCCTCAGTAATTTTGATTAAAAAGTTTAAAAAAAATGAAAGAGAAATGGCATAAGAATTTTGAGTACCTATTTTGAAGGCATCGAGTCTGAACTTCCCCCCCTTCCTCTCATCAAGGTCTAAAAATGTGGTCAAATTATTTTCAATCGTTTTCAGGTTTTTTTATTTTTGGTACTAGCCCAAATGTCCCTCCAATCAATTGTCATTTAACTTTGAAAACAAAATTGAAAAATTGGGAATACATGAATCCGATCTCTTGGTGCTTCCTTGCCCCTTTCCCCTCAAAAGAAGTTGGAGACGTAGGGGACGATTATGGTTATGTTGCTAAACCATTCTTATAAAACCAAGCTAGCTCAAAAGAGCATGCTCTAAAACCCCTGTAGCTACGAAAAATTTCAGGAGTGAAATTTCATTTTGGTCTTTTGACGAATTTCTTAAAAATATTTTTAAAAATAAATATATTGTCTGGTGTGTCTATATGACAGTCCAACTCAAAAGCAATCACAATTAGAC
This sequence comes from Planococcus citri, assembly GCF_950023065.1. NCBI lineage: Eukaryota > Metazoa > Arthropoda > Insecta > Hemiptera > Pseudococcidae > Planococcus > Planococcus citri. The sequence continues at coordinate 36,548,975 of NC_088680.1, forward strand.
TATTGTGGAGCCTCCTCTAGCAAGTTTTTAATTATTTTCTCCAAAAATTTCAAGTTGCTTTGGAAACTGTAAAACGACCTAAAAGTGATCATTTTCAAGTCGAACAGTCATGCAGATACACTAGACGTACCTATGAGCAGAAAATCGCTCCTAGTTTGTAGTTTTTGGAAATTTTTTTTTCTCCCAGAATTTTGCTGTAAAATCACTTAAAACGGCGGAAAAGGTGTCATATAAGTACTGAGGAAAGTTACATCCTTTAAAGTTGATTTTTTGGTCCTTCCAGAGCAATTTGAAATTCCTGAAGAAAATGGAAAACAAGTTCTGAAGGCTTCAGAATGGAGTGAAATTGGTAGTTTTTGAAAGAGGGGGGTGGTTCAAACTTTAAAATGAAGTAATTATTTATCCATGGTTTGTTTTGTCTGAAAAAATAAATTATAAAAAAATTGTAAAATCGTCTTAAAAACTGCTTTTAAATTTGTTTTTAATTTTTCAAAAATTTGAAAAAAAAATGTCTACAGGGGTTTTAGGACACACCATTTTGATCTCGCTTGGTTTGGTTCAATTCAGAGCGTGTTAAGCTAGTGCAAAATGCCCACTTTAAAAAAATGAGTGAAATGAGGGTCATTGAGGGGGTAGGAGGGATTTAAAATGTTAATTTAGATTCTCAGGTGTAGTAAAAATGAACTCGTTTTCAATTCATTCATGCACAATGTACAATCTGCGCTAGGAATAGCTACATTGATATATGCAGAATAAGACGCTTCAGCGTGTACTTAAACATGTATTTGCAACTAGCACATTATTATCTGTATCAATTGGACACACACGATAGAACACGTAGTGTCAAACGATAACCCGATAATATTAATAGTCGTGTAATCTGGATAAATGTATGTACGGAGATCAAGAGATCTAAGTACTGAGTACACGTGTTCGGTGTAGCTCGATTCGATTCATTACCTACACGATTCGATCGTAAGTACAAATACAAATACAAGCAGTAGTCGTATTTCAAGTATACGTACGCGTGCAAAGTTTAGTATCTGTTATTAGACTACATACAACATTTAACTCAACTAGGTAGGTAAGGTATATACAGAGTACTTTGTTTGTAGTGCCTTAGCTACATTAAGTATGTACCTACCTACAGCTAGACGTCGTCGTCTTTGATGTACGAGAGGTAAGCATACACGAAGAAATGAGATTATCACGATGAGGTAAACTTTCACGTGGTTGTATTTTAGTAATGGTAAAATGACGACGATGTTCGAAAAACGGTAACGAGATTAGTAATAATATACCAAATTTGGATAGCTAAGCTACTCGTACGACGATGAAGCAAGGTACGCACATCTGCATGTACCTACATCATATTACGCGAGACGTGTATGTTTTCAAACAACAACATTTGAAATTTTTCACCGTGTCTCATCATCAAAGTGTACCTACCTACACATACTTTACTTGCACTCGCTCGTGCTGTTTAAATATCCAGTACTATAGGTACGAGTAGTACAAGTTAATCCACCAACTACATAGGTACATATACTCGTACATTTAAGCGACGTACACAGACACAGTTTACGCGAACTTTCGTCGTCGAAGCTATTTAATGTGCTCGTAGATGTGTACCTACTTTTATCCCACTCCACCTTCTCAACCTTCGCTATCCTGCACGACGGTATAAATGCGAGTATTTGCATTAGAGTGCCGAATGTATACAATTTACTTTCTAATTCGCGAACACGGCGCTCCAGATTTACGCGCTTTTAACGTGAAAAGAAAACTTACCGCTTGGTTTTGGCTAAGTTTATATTGTGATGCGAATTTACGAGATAAAAGTTTTAAACATTAATTAACCCGGTGTTGAGATCTTTTCTCCACCCCTGGTTTTGTCTAAGTGTACGTATACAAGTGACAGCTTCTCCAGGTTGAGTTGGTTTTGTCGAGAAATTCAAGTAGGAGCGAGGTAAGTGATGTGCTAGTAACCTAGAACGAAAAGAGGAGCATATAAAAAGAGATGCGATTATTGAATTGTTTTTACTCTTGTGGGTTAAAGACATATTATGGTGTCAGCGAAGATTTTAAAAAACGTTCAAATTGAGCAAAACAAAAATACTCGTAGATCGAAAGAGGACTTCAAAATACCATTCGGTATTTCCAAGAATTCAAGTGTTGAAGTTCGCTTTTGGATTTTTGGTGCTTTGAATTTTTTTTACAATAATTCAGGTACCTATTAATCTGAAATAAAAAAGCATCCCTTGGTGAAATACGTGAGATGGCCCCATCCTCGAATTCTGAAACTGAGAAACCAGTTTTAGATCTCTATCTTATTTTTAGTCTTAAACTTTCTAAAACGAGTGAATAGCAAATTTTTCCAATCTTTGGCAAATTGCAGTAGAATTTTTTTCAAATGTGCAGGGATGTGAAACACTACCAAAGAGCCGTTTATGGAAATTCTTGGAAATTTTTTCAATCCAATCCTCTTAGCGAAGTGCTCATTTTCAGACAACCACAGTATATGAAATTAAAAGTCACGTACTTATAGACTGAAATAACATGGTGATATTGAAATCGCATTTGGGAGGTTAAAAGATTAATTTGATATTAAAATATTGTCCTCCAAATCTGAATTTGCTAAATAATAAGAAAATGCAAATGAAATGTTTCAAAGTTTCCAAAAAAAAAAAAAAAAAAAAAAAAACAGTAAAAACAGTTTTTTTTTTAGAAATTTGAACAAAATTTTTCTAATGACTGTTTTTTAAACATGTCCTACAATATTGCAAAGAATGTATGAATCTACTCAAAACATTGATTTCTTAAATATTTTTTTCACCTTCAAGTGATCAATTTTGATCGGATTTTTTTTCGCACGATGTACGTACTATAGGTAACTTACTGAAAAATACTCAACCACACCATTAACCAGAATTCATACCAAATTTACAAATTTTTTCCATGTCTGATCATTGTTATTCAATAAATTAGAATCGTACCATTTTAAGAACTGTCAACTCGTCTTTCGAGTGACATTTTGAGCTAAAATTTTTGTCCAAAATAATCGCAATAATGCAATTTTAGAGAAGTTGAAAAATGTTTGATTTTCTAAACTCATAAGTATTCTTTCTTCAATGTTTTTTTTCTCAACTTGTAAAATGCACGCATGTGGGCAAAAAAACCGAAAATTTTCTAGTTTTTTAGACTTGACTTGAATAAACTATAACTCCTTTTTTCTTTACAAAAAAAAAAAAAATTGTATGCAAAAATCTCACCTACGTAGTTTGTCAAAATTGTCAACAAGTAACATTATTTGCTTTTTCACAAAAGATTTCAAAGAAGTTCTGTTTTTTGAATTTCCTCAATTACCTAATCTTTGAAATTTTCTAATAACTTACATAATTTTCTTGAAAACTTTGATTTTTTTAAAGAAAAAGTGTTGGATTGAATACATACATTTTAACACTCACTGAACAATTCGATAAAAGTTCCCGCTGAAAGTCCTTTTTTTGACCAAAATATCGAAATTACTCTGTTTTCTTCTATTTCTTTTAAACAAAACTTAGGTAGAAATTTTCCATTTTAAAATAAGAAAATGTCAATCTACATTTTTTTTTGACAAAACTATACTTTGAATTGACAACTCTCCTTATCCTTAATTCCTTATTCTCACCATCCTCCTCCTCGTTACAAACATTGAAATATTTGAACTTTCCAAAAATCTTTTTTTTGACAGATTTTTTTTTTTTTGAAAACAGAAATACATAAGTTTTGATTGGAACTTGTTAGAAAATACGTTTCTAACTTATGTATCATCGCGATCGCGAAATAACAACACAAACAGGGGCTTAAACGCCTTTATTAAATTGATAAACATCGCGCCACTTGTACACAGAAAACACACACACGAATACGTACATAACATACTGGAGAACTGGTCTCCGTGAACATTATACACAACGCATATACAGATCGTCGGAGAATATAGGCGTGGCCTACTCCAGTGTAGCCACGATCTAACACTCCCCCTATTCTCCGATGATGTACAATTTAAAAAATTTTGAAAAAGAAAAATTCATAAATCACACCACACAGAAGCCCCGCCACAGTAAAGCCAAAACACTGTGACTATTTATATTCGCATCACTCTGTTTACATAGAATAAAATTTTGAGACACATCACATAATCTTTTTCTCACCAACAATCATTTTAGATCAAGTTCATCTTCATTAAGATTGATGTCCAGGTAACTTTCCACATCTAAATCGTGTGTATCTGAAACTTACAACAAAAGCATTAGAATTCAAATAACAGATAGGAGCTCATCTCTTAAAATAGTAAAACGAGGTATAGGTAGCGGTTTTGTGCAGATATCCGCCAACTGCTCTTCTGAAGTCACTTTCTCTACTCTCACCTCTCCAAATTTCACACACTCTCTTACCAGTTGAGCTTCAGTTTCTATCACATGTTTCAATTTCGGCTTACTTGTTACAGTAGTGCATTTCACAGCTGAGTCGCTATCACAATATGCAACCACTGGATATAAATATCGATTCGTCACACCTTTTATAGTGCTTTGCAAACACTTCATCTCACGTAATGCTTCATTCAAAGCACGGAACTCAGCCTCGCAAGTTGATGTTACACGTCTCTTTCTTTTACGCGCCGCCCAAGAAATCACATCACCAAATAATTTAATAATATATCCTTCAGTTGTTTTCATTGAAGGTTGCACATCACGAAAACTTGCATCGGCATAAACTTCCAACTCATCACATTTTCCTTCGTACCTCAATGAGTAATCTCGAGTTCCTTTTAAATATCTCAACACATGTTTAGCTCTCATCCAATCGTAATTTGTAGGTGCTGACATATGAGTGCTCAACTCATGAACTGCATAAGCAATATCAGGCCTCGTACCATCCGTTAAATATCGTAAAGAACCTATCAATTTACGAAATGGAAATTCTGTTAATTCCAACATTTTTCGACTTTCACTTCCCTCTTCACTCTCTTCTAAAGCTTTCAACTCCTTATTCATCACGCCACGTTCAACCATTGGAGTTTTTACTGATTTACAATTATTCATCTCAAAACGCTCCAAGATCTTATCAACATATTCACGCTGATCTAATGTTATCACCTTATTTTTCTTATCACGTGTTATATTTATACCTAAATATTTCTTCAACTCGCCTAGATCACTGATCTTAAAATTTGAAGACAATTTATCAACAATTTCTTTCATTTTCTCCGCATTGTTGCTGGCCACAATCAAATCATCCACGTAGATAACAATAACAGCAATTATTCCATCCTGATGAAATGTAAATAAACATGGCTCATTCAAAGTATTCTCCAAACCTATCTCTCGGATTTCAGATTCAAGCCTCTCATTCCACTTCTTCGGACTTATCTTCAAACCATAGAGAGACTTCTTCAATTTACAAACATACTCCCCCCGCACATCATCTGACAACACTCCTTCAGGAACCTCCATATAAACTGGCTCATCTAATATACCATAAAGAAAAGCTGTCTTGACATCCAACTGAGTTACCTCAAGATCTAGCTTATTAATAAGAGAGAAAATAGTTCGAATATTCGGTAGTCTTTCCACTGGTGCAAACGTTTCATACAACTCGTAATTATTAGTATCTTCAAACCCACGAACAACTAGCCTTGCCTTATATTTCGTAATACCACCTACACAAATTTTCTTACGAAACACCCATCTATGAGACAATATCTTAGTTCCAGGTTCTAACTCATCTCGCCTTGCGATATCCCAAACGTCATTCTCAACCATAGATGATTTTTCCTCCTCAATAGCCTCTAGCCATTCTTTGCCATCTTCTCTAGAAATTGCCTCTGAATAAGTGACAGGGTCATTGTTGATCAAAGCAAACACATCACCTTTATCATCAAACTTAGCTAAGGCAATCAAATTCTGCTGAATCTCCAATTTTCGCGCCTCTGATCTTGTAAATGGTTTATTCAAACTAGTTTGTTTCAATATCTCAAGTTCAGCATTAGCATTTGAAAACCACTCATCATAGTTGATAGTCTCATCAACAGTTGGTATAGCAGATGTCTTAATCTCATCACACACATCCTTATAAACTACTGATGGTCTCAGTCTCACATCACGTGTATTAATAATCTCGCCACTTTGAATATCAAGTAGTTTATAGCTGTTTGAAGAATATCCTACTAAGAAATAACGCTTCAGACTATCTTTGTTCTTTGACGATTTTTCCTGACTATAAGTTCGAGTAGAAAACTTCTTAAGATCACTTTTCTTCAAGATTTTGCGATAAGCAAGACAACCAAAACGAGAAATATACTTGAGACCACTCTTCTCTCTAGGATCAAATTTATTCAACGGTATTTCAAAATTGATACCCTTATGACATGTTCTATTCAACACATAAGTTGCAGCATCAACAGCTAAATGCCACAGGTTAGCTGGTAATCCTGAATCAATCATAAAACACCTAACGGTATTTTGAAGTTTACGATTCCAGCGCTCGGACTTACCATTCAATTGTTGAGTATCAGGAGGAGATACATCAAGTTCAATCTTTTCTTTTTCACAAATTTCTTTCATCTTACCTTGAGTATATTCCTTCGCACCATCGCACCTCAAATAGCAAACTTTCACATCACTTCCCAATTTGTTCCTTGCTCTCACCAGAAATTTCTCAAAACAAGCAGGAACCTCATCTCTAGTTCTTATTGAGTAGGTACTTGCATATCTTGAAAACTCATCAACAAAAGATACAACATACCTATACTTATGAGGAAAGGTCATTGGCCTAATAGGTCCCATCACGTCAGAATTGATAATTTCTAAAGGCCTAATAGCTAATCTCCTATCATTCTTAAAAGGTAATCGCGTCATCTTTGCAGCAATGCACACCTCACAATCAAGTATAGACTCATCAAAATTTATATTTTTCAGTTTCTCATCACGTTTAGCCATTTGCTGCAAATATGATCGTGAAATATGCCCTAAATTTTCATGAATTTTGAAACCTTCACTTTTGACATTCACGTCACTTTTAAATTTCTTATCTGGTTCGTTACTTGTCTCATTTGCATTGCTGACCTCATCAATTTTACGTTTCTTCGCTACAAAAGCTGCGCCCCTCACAGATTTTTCATTCTCATCACATAAATCAAAATTTACAACCCACACATTATTTTTATAAACTCCAGTAAATAAAGTACGTTTTGTTTTAGGATTAAAAATTTCAATAGTATTTGAATTCAAAATAATTGAATATCCATTATCAGTAAATTTTCTCAGAGATAATAGATTTTCAGAAGCATTTTTAGCATACATAACATTTTTCAGAGTAAATGGCTCACCACACAGACTTTTTACATATAACTCACCACTTTGAGTAATATCTACGTGAACATCTTCGCTCGCACCACGCAATGATACTTGCCTATCTCTTTTATTTTTCAAAATATCACAATCTCGAATAAGATGTTCACTCGCACCACAATCAGCTACAAAAGTAATTTTTGACTTACCTATCTCAGATCTCATTTGTTCCACACCTGCTGCTAGCACTACACCACTTTGACCAGAAGTGCTTATCTCATTTGATGTACTCGTCTCATTTGTTAATCTCACCTCGTGTAGCGCTATAATTCAGGTTTTTAATTACTTTTTGTCTTTTTCACTATCATTTTTATTTTTGGGAGTTTTGTTCTTAATTTTACCTCGAGTGGCTAGGGGACATGAGGAGGAGATGTGCTGAGCGTATTTGTGGCATTTGTAACAAAACCGTATACCGCTGCCAGGCTCGATGAAGCATTCCGACGCTCGATGCTTATTTGCACCGCAATTGAAGCAATAATCCGTTCGCCTTTCTTCGGAACTATGCCTGGGATTTTGAAACCTTCCTCGATGTTGAAAACCTCCACGAGTTGGAAAATTTCCATAATTTGAAAAATTTCCATAGCCATTTCCATAGCCATTTCCACGACCAGTTCCACGTCCTACGCCACTGCCACGATTACTTCGATTACCACGGTTGCCACGCCCAGCACCAAATCCACGTCCACCACCTCTATGTCCACGTCCTCCAAAGCCACGTCCACCTCGACTATTTTGACCTTGAGAAACACCTCCTCTATCATCTCCAAATCGAAAAGCTGAAGCAGGCTCTGTAACAAGCACTTGCTTTTCTTTCTCATTTGATTCGAACCATAAACATAATTTCATCAATTCGTCATAATTTGACTGTATGAACCTAGTCTCAGCAGTCAACTCATATAACGAGTACTGCTCCCTAACTGCAATTATGAAACGATTGCATTTGGCATCGTTTTCAAGAGGTTTACATAACATTTCAAATTTTTGAACGGCTGCCTCAAATCTCAAAATAAATTCTGCCACAGATTCGGAACCTTTATTAAAACGTAGATCCTCAAGTTGTTTTTGCAAAGTCGATGATGTAGAATTTATTTCGGCTTTCCTAAATTCCTTGATTTTAGTCAATGCTTCAAGAGGGTCACGAATATTTACAATTTTATTGTGATAACTAGTATCAATTCGATTAATCAAAATATGCCGAACCTTATTCTTTCTAATCACAATTTCATTCGAAGTATAATTACGATTCGGAATAATATTAGTTTGAATTATATCGAGCAGATCAAGTGCAGACAGTTCACTTGAGAAACTATCATACCACACATCAAAGCGCATATCAGAGGTAAGCTTATAATCAGTTTTTATCGAAATTGTACCTGAGGGATTTCCTTGCAGGGCCCTTAGGATTTCTGTTTGCTGTCGTAAAATAGTAGTTATCAAATCTGGGTCACCACCTTGGTCTTGACCTTGACCTCGACCTCGACCTCTTCCTCGACCTCAACTACTCATCTATAAAAATAGCAAGTACCACTCAATAAGATTATTAAATAATTCTCCTGACTTTCCATGCATCCAATCATGAGCCATGGAACACTCATGTACCCAGATGAACACACAAAAGGCAGATCTCATATCATAATTTAAATTTAAAATTCAATTAATAATTTTTCACATCTCAAAACGACAATCAAACAGAACTGTCACCGAAAATATGGCACACTCATTATTTTCAGTTACTGAACTGATTGAAGGTCCTCACATAATTCAAAATTTCATTTTTAAAATTTTCATCAAATAAAATTTCTTCATAAAGAAATATCAAACTCACCTATACCTACTATCTCACAAGTCCATCCCCAAGAATATGGTACTCTCATATTCCCAGCTATTAACTTGCTTGATAGCTCACTTTTCGTTCATGTTACCCACTGAGATTCATTTTCAGCAATATGGAACACTCATATTGAGATCCTGAAACCAGTGTGTAACAATGAACCCACACTCTTATCACATTTTAAGTAGGTAGTACCTAGGTAAACATATATCATTTCTCACCTTGACTGCAATAAACAAATCAGCAAATCACACTCTCGAACTGTACTAGAGTACACACCACAAAGCACAATCAATAGTTCAGTAGTTTTATCAATTTAAAATTGAAAAATAATCTCCAAAGAAAGCACACAAAAGATCGTGAACATACACCACAGTCACAGTCACAATACTAAATGTAAACCTAGTAGGTACTACACTACATACAGGCACTTGAAAGAATAAACCACACCTCTGTGCCTCGCATCTCAACTCGCCACTCTGCAGCTGCAAGATTTCTTTGTGGTAAAAGAAATCTTAGGTATTAAAATTTACTAAGGGCTCGTAATTTTCAAATTCCATACATCATGAAAAATACAGCACACCACAATTGAAAAATACACAGTATTCCAGCTCCAAATACACATACACTTGTCGCATCCCTTTTATCACCGGCCGGTTGACATTTTTTAAAAACAATAAAAAAAGTTCTGCATCATTAAATCTTATTATTTTAGCCAAGCGGCAGATCTCAAAACATAAGCACTCCTTTAAAATACTCATGTACGAGTATATGACCACTGCATAATATTTAACGTAATAAAATAGGTACCTATACCTATACACACGCATGCAAGTAAAACAAGCAAAGTCGTAAAATGATGCCGCCAAAAGGGAACTCTAAAACACATGCTATTTTTAGAATCTGTCACCCTAACCTGTATCCGCCGCTGCTGCTGCAGACAACAGCGAACGAATACGTAGATCTACTAAAAGCAATCTGATGCAACATATAATACCTATTGGTAAGTAGGTATATACCTATTTAAAATACACACAATATTATACCTATCCGTATGTGGATATGTACCTACCTATCTACCCACCACACACATATACATGTACATGCAAATAACATTAACCTACCTAAGTTGGCCAACTAACATGCACAAAAATATAGTATGAAAAGGATACATATTACCCAGATAATATTTTACTCATCTCCTTGATACTTGATCACTTGGCAGGTATCTTGTTCTTCTCCTCGCATCCGAATTCGCGTTCGCGTCATCGTCACCTTGATACCTAATCTCTTGGTAGATAGGTATTTTGTTCTCGGACCTCGGACCTTCGAATTCGCGTCACTGCGGGAATTACCATTTGAGGGGTTACCCGGCGCCTCCACCATGTTAGAAAATACGTTTCTAACTTATGTATCATCGCGATCGCGAAATAACAACACAAACAGGGGCTTAAACGCCTTTATTAAATTGATAAACATCGCGCCACTTGTACACAGAAAACACACACACGAATACGTACATAACATACTGGAGAACTGGTCTCCGTGAACATTATACACAACGCATATACAGATCGTCGGAGAATATAGGCGTGGCCTACTCCAGTGTAGCCACGATCTAACAGAACTAGACGTTTTTCTTCAACTCCATCGAAACATTTTTTTAAAAATTCTGCTAAAACTCTACATCTTTTGAATAAAACTTTGAAATAGCAATTTTTGACTTGAATGAACCCCTCTACTCCTGAATTTAAATAGATCAAGCAGTCCGGTCGGACTGCCCCGCCAAGCTAGAAAAAAAAACGCACACAAAAAAAACAACAATAACAATAATACAAACGTGATGACAGTCCGGCCACTTACTGCTAACATTCTCTGAACAACTAAGCGTATTTTCGATGTTCAATTTCTCGCGAATAAAAAAACGTACAATTCTGATTTTTTGATATGTTGTTGGCATCAACGAGAGCTTTAATTTGGTATATTTACAAACTTTCTACGGTAAGAAATTATGTAGATTGGAGTACCCAAAGTTAGCATTTTGGGGTAATTTTTGAAATCACAAATCTTCGTGTCAACAAAAAACTACTGAACCAATTCAAGTCAAATTTCGTACACTGGTGTAAATTAACGAGTTATTTCTAAATACAACGTCAGTTTTTAAAAAAAATTATTTTTGACCCACTTTTTCTCAATTTGAAAATTTCTCTCCCCCCAAAAACACCCCCAAAATGAAAATTTTTTGTGGTACCGTAGAAAAGCATCATCTACGTCATATTCACTATCAATGTGCAAAATTTCAAGCAAATCGGTTCATTAGGAGAGGCTGTAGCCTTGACAACGGAAATTACCTTCATGATTTTTCAGTGACAGAAATGAGAAAGTAGTGGAATAGAAGAAACAAAATAAAAATTTTTAGTTGAAGTGTAAAAAAGGGTCATCTACATGACTTCCACTACCACTATACAAAATTTCAAGTAAATCCGTTCATTTGAAGAGGCTGTAGCCCTGTCAACGGAAAGTTTCCGTTGGTTATTTTACCGATTTACGGCGGCACCAGTGGAGATAAATATAAAAGGAGTAGAAAGCAGTTTGGGCGAAGCCCAAGGGGGGGGGGGTGTGGGGGGACGAAGTCCCCCCCAACGAATGGAAACAGTAAACAGTGATAAGAAGTATTCCTTCATGAATCGTGATTACTGATTTTTAGTTTTATAATCGTACTTAAAAGTATTAAAAATGGTTGCTACTAATAATTTGAACGACAGAATAAAGAACGGAGAGCTCAACCTCAGCTCCTGCGGTTTAAAAGAAATACCTCTAAAAGAAATCGTAAGTGTTATATTGATTAATGATTATTTTCTCAAATTCTTGTATTCCACCATATGGAATATGTACTCTTACATATCAGTTCTTCAAGTCTGGATCGTAAAGATCACTGAAACTTGAAATCTGTTATGTAACTGATGTTTTGAAGTATCCTTATCCCTAACACATTCGTTGTTTCTTCTATTTTCAGGCTGGTTTGAAACATGTCATGTTTGTTAAATCTATCTAACTACAAAATAGCCTTGATTCCGGTGAGTAATCTAAGAACAAGCTGACATTTTGAAAGCTTTATCATCCCAATCTGTTAGCGACAAAAAGATGCAGGTGAATTTTTTCAGCTAATTCGTGTTTGTTTTTTTTTTCACAGAGCAAGAATCAAAGAAAAATGACAAAAAAGCTTAATATTGAGGTATCGCCACACAAACTAAACAAAAAGATCGCAAACAGAAGTAACCTTTCAAGATGATGTACAGTTTTGCTCGGTTTTCACTTTTCAGTTCATCTGATACCTTTACTAAATAGTTAGACAATTGGCCAAAGTGATCAGAGGCAATTTGTGGATGTACCTACAATATGAACGATGAAATGGTCCAATAAATTTGTCAACAAGTGAATCTACTTATCTATTCGTACGAAGAGCTTTTATTCCATTTTGAACTGAGTAATTCGTTGTGACTCACGAATTACCTCATCGTAGAGTTTCAGCAGTTATCACTGCTGCTTTCGTACGATTATTTATACATCATTAATTCATTATCAGTTAGTTGTATGCAATAATGCAGTGTGTATTTTTGGACATTTTTAATTTTGATTTGTGTTCGAATAGCTAGTGCTAGATTTCTGATGTGTACATGATTTATCTCATCATTGATTGAGTCAACAAGTCGTAATGCGAGTAACTACTAACTAATTCAGCGTTGAACGCGCATTATTTCAATTCTAATACATACATCGAGTTGTTCATTTTCAGATTCATTCTGTTTTATGTACAGTACCTATTACCTAACCATAATACATGATCTTGTGCGTTTCTAGTTACTTGTTGATTTTTTCCTCCAATGATACGCATCGATAGTTGTGGTATAATTTACTATCACGCGTAGAGTATACCTAAAATTTAGATAATTTCACCAAATTATTCGTCTGTTTGAAGATTAATTATTGACTATTGAGTGAGTATTATCAATAATTTACCGAACGAGTTTTCGATGTATGTATAAGTAAGTGTAACATCAGAGCATATAGTGATATCTAATCACTTAAATATCAAGTTTACTGAAAATGAACAAAATCACTTGCTTGATGAAACTGTATTATTGGTGGATCATTAGATAATTTTTATAAGCTAAGGAGTACGAGAAGGGAGGGGTTTTTAAAATTTTCTGTCTGTCCGTGTTTTGACTTTACTGTGATGGCAAAAAACAAGACTTGCACAAGAATTTCACCCTTAGTTTTGTTTTTTTCAGTTTTAGTTTTGCATCTTTGCATTTTCAGTTTTCAGTTTTATTTACGAGTAGTTAGTTTCAATTTCTTCATTTCAGTTTCCGTTTTTAACCAGTTTCAGTTTTTCATCACTGATTACAAAAATAATTATAATACCATTCACCAGTGTACAGATGACTGATTTGATACCCTATCATGCAGAATTATTGTTGTTTTTTTTAAATATATTTTTATTCATTAAAAAAAACAACTGATATCCTTCTGAAAAAATACTTTTAAGAAGAAAAAAACCTACTGATCTAAAAAAATTTCTACAAAAGTTAATCTTTGAATAAAAATTAGTATGCAAATATAATTTTAAAAAAAAATGACTGATATCCCCGAAAAAATACTTTTAAAAAGCAAAAAACCCGCCAAGCTAGAAAAAAAACTGCATAAGGTTGGTCTTTGAAAAAAAAAACGGATAGAAGGAGATAAGTATTTCAACAAAAACAAAAAAAACGACTGATATTCCCCGAAAAATACTTTTAAAAAGCAAAAAATCCGCCAAGCTAGAAAAAAACTGCAAAAGTTGGTCTTTAAAAAAAAAACTAATAGATAAATGCACCTCAAAAAAAAAAAAAAAAAAACAGGAACCTTCTGCTGAAAAAATAATGTGATATCAAACTACCACCAAGCAATCATTTGTTTTAAAAATCAATTTTTTTCTGTCTGGACATTGAAAAATTTTAGACGCATCAGTTTTAATGATGTACCTACTTTACAAAATCATATCAAAGTAAAAAGTGCTTGAAAATCATTGTAGGATAGTAACACTCAAATCCATCAGGTATTGAAAATGAATTTGAAAACCGGGCCGAAAAGAAAGTTCCCACCAAATTTTCAATACCTGATGGATTTGAGTGTTACTATCCTACAATGATTTTCAAGCACTTTTTACTTTGATATGATTTTGTAAAGTAGGTACATCATTAAAACTGATGCGTCTAAAATTTTTCAATGTCCAGACAGAAAAAAATTGATTTTTAAAACAAATGATTGCTTGGTGGTAGTTTGATATCACATTATTTTTTCAGCAGAAGGTTCCTGTTTTTTTTTTTTTTTTTTGAGGTGCATTTATCTATTAGTTTTTTTTTTAAAGACCAACTTTTGCAGTTTTTTTCTAGCTTGGCGGATTTTTTGCTTTTTAAAAGTATTTTTCGGGGAATAATGTATTTCCTGCTAAAATTCTGTTTTTTTAAACCAAAATTCCAAAACTGTGCAGAATTTTTATTATTATTTTTTTTTTAAATTTAAACTGGAGATGAAATTTTATATTTCTTTTCTTTCTCTCATGTTTTTTTTTTTTTTGAAAAATGCATTAAGTAATAGGTAAACTACGAGTGAAAAAAGACGCTGATTTTCAATTTCTTTGAAATTACATTGCAATACCTATTAATAGGTACATATTATGTGTAGTATATCTCGAGCTCCAGAAATGAATATTACCCTGGTGGATCTTCGGAAAGAGATGTCAGGACTTCCCAAAATGGCATGAATCTATGTGTACCATTAATTAGGTACATATACATACCTTATCAATATCATTATTTATTTGATGAATCAAATTAAAGTCGATGGTAAAATTGAGTATATTTTATGATCGATTGAAATTGACCATTTTAGTAGCAAAACCGTAAATAAAAAAGTTTTTAAATTTTCGAAGGTCTTACAGTCTTCCAGCTATAAGTAAAAAATTCTTTAAAAATTGCCTGCAAACTGCCAAAGATTGAAATTTCAAACAAAAGTTACAATTCTGCTCATTTTGGGGAGGTTTGGGGTGAGGTACTTACTACTTACTTATAGCGATCTAAAAATTTCATCATGAGCGATTTCATCCGATGAGGCTCGTCGAAATTAATCTTCTAACATTTCCCTTGTTAGTATAATAATCACCTTAGAAGATCGATTCCCTTCCGATAAATTATACCTACTTAAGTAGCAATTGGTACCTTACCTACTCATAAAAACAGGAAATAATCATGGAATAGTTTCCCCTTAAAAGACGGTTCTATTGTGAGTAGATTTTTCTCCGAATAAAGGACATTTTTTTGTTATCGAAAGTACCACCCTACCTATACAAAATATTTACACTGTTTCGAAACGTGCTACCATTACATTACACCTACTGTTTAAACTCACTTTATCAGAATGAAAGAGAAAGAGGAAAACGGAAAAAAGGAGCTAACGAAGTGTATAAATTGTAAACAATCACGTAGTTGGTTGATTAATCAAGCCTACAAACCGTGTTAGATATATCCTATGCTATCGCCGTATATGGGAGTAATCTGCGTGAGTATTATACGAACAAATTGTCGGCGAAGATTGAATTAATCAGGCTGATTTGCGCGAATAATTCAATACCGCTAGCTATTCCATTCCGATCGAGTAAACCAATCGATATAATAATGTCGCGCGAGTAAACATCGTAAACGCATTATTACACACCATAAAGAGAAAGAAAGCAACTCGCCGTCTCGGATGCGATAAAGGTACCTTATGCATGTGTTAGTATTACAATATCCAGTACAATATACGTAGGTAATAATAACACTAAGTAAACGGTATTTTTGTACGAATAGGTACACTAAAGTATGCTCGTGTGACGCGATAAATAAAGCAGATAATGTTAGAAAACCGCAATGTTTCAGCGAAAGTTCTCTATATTATCCTTAACTGCGTGAAATTTCGCTAGCGATTAATAAATAAATAAATAAAAAAAGATAAACGGAAGAGAAAAACCAGGTGATAAGTATGATGCATATTGTACGGTTAAAATTACGACGTTATAGATGCCATCTTTAACCAAAGCTCCTAGAATGAATTTATTGCTCGATTTTCCCAATTTTCAGGTACGAAAAGCTCGAGTTGACGAGTTCGAAAGATTTGCAACTAAACTAAATAAACCGTTTCAGTGCGTTTATTCACCCGATCACATTTATTAATTTCATTTCGTAAATGAAGAAAGCTACTGAAATTTACTTGAAAAATTGTTCACCCTCGTCGCGAAAAATTACTCAAAATGCATTAAAACAATTTTGCCTCAAAGAGAACCCGGTACCCTACTTTTTCCAACATCGTTTTTCCATTAACATTCGGAGAGTTTCATTTTTTTTACGAATCGCGCAACTCAATATAAAAAGAATTTGCGAATTACACCAACTGTTTTTTTGCATTTCATCGCGTTAGAAAATAACCCAAAACATGCTCGAAAAAAAAGAAGAGGGAAAACAGCACGCCGACAAAAACGACCAAAAAATTAACCTTTGTCGAGACACGAGTCTGTTCAAGCTCAAAGGGATATGGTGGAAAAAAAAACAAAAAAAACTACGACGCTCGACATCAAAGAATCGAGTAAACTTAGCCAGCGGGGTCAAAAGGAAAAAATCCTTTTAAAAAAAGTCTTCGTCGAAAAGTTACTCGCAGTACATAGTTTCCGATTTGTCAGACGTCATTTACCAAAAAAAAAAAACGAAGATTTAATATTTTTAACGGGGCTGAGACCAGGATAGCAGTGAAAGGGTGGAGGGGGGGGGATCAGAATCCATCATTTGGAAAAAATTTTAAAAGAACTGACATGTTGGAAAAAAATTTCACCTGCGACGCTTTTAGCTCCTTAATTACATATAATTTATTATAACAGTTGAAAATTTTCATTTCAAATTTTTGGCTAGAATGCGGCGTAAAAAAAATGAAAAAATTTTCATTGCGTACTTAATCTATTACAAGGGAAGCTTTGAGGTGTCACACTCCGATTTGAACGGGACCACGATTTTTGGAAAGAACATAGTCTAAAACCCCTAAAACCAAATTTTCAGCTGCCCAAGTTCATTTTTCGATTTTTGGCGAATTTTTGAAAATTCAAAATCAACTGTTTTTGGCGATTTATGTTTTTTTTTTAAAGTACGAACTTGATCAGTAAAAATGGTCAAAATAAGTTCCAAAACTAATATTAACTACCCAAACCCAAATTTTACCATTTCCAGCCATTCTGGAGCCTCCAGCGCGATTTTTCAATTTCTCCAGAATTTTGAATTTGCTCCAGAAGGCGTGAATATGAAGTTGGGCAGCTAAAAATCGAGTTGTGTATTATACCCGACCTGTTTAACGAGTTTACCTACATTTGAGCCAATTTTGGGAGTGGCACCTCAAGAGTGGGTTTTTGACCAGCTTTTTTCAAAATTAAAAAATAAAAAAAATCAAAAGATAACCATTTATGAGGAAATTTTTGAAATTCACACAAATCGCTGTATTTCTTCAAGAACGAACCCCCGGAGCGCAAATTCTACCATTTCCAGCCGTTTTGGAGCATAAGTGACGCTTCAAAACACCACTCTTGAGGTGTCACTCTCAAAATCGTCTCAAATGTTGATAAACTCGTTAAACAGGTCGGGTGTAATATACAACTCGATTTTTAGATGCCCAACTTCATATTCACCCCTTCTGGAGCAAATTCAAAATTCTGGAGACATTGAAAATCGCCCTGGAGGCTCCAGAATGGCTGGAAATTGTAAAATTTTGATTTGGGGGGTTAGTTACGGACAAAATACAGCGATTCACCCAAATTTCAAAAATTTCCTCGTATACGGTTATCTTTTGATTTTTTGGATTTTTCAATTTTGAAAAAAGATAGTCAAAAAGCCACTTTTGAGGTGTTACTCTCAAAATCGGCTGAAGTGTAGATAAACTTGTTAAACAGGTCGAGTGTAATATACAACTCGATTTTTAGCTGCTCAACTTCACGCCTTCTGGAGCAAATTCAAAATTTGGAGAAATTGAAAAATTGCGCTGGAGGTTCCAGAATGGCTGGAAATGGTTAAATTTGGATTTGGGTAATTAATATTACATAGTTTTGGGACTTATATTTTGACCATTTTTACTGATCAAGTATACGTATGTACTTTTTAAAAAAAGCATAAATCGCCAAAAACAGTTGATTTTGAATTTTCAAAAATTCGCCAAAAATCGAAAAATGAACTTGGGCAGCTGAAAATTTGGTTTTAGGGGTTTTAGACTATATGTTCTTTCCAAAAATCGTGGTCCCGTTCAAATCGGAGTGTGACACCTCAAGCTAGGTTCCCTTGTTAGAAGCTACATATTAAAATTTTCATGCATTTTGAACCCAAGGAGTTCAAAAAATCCCCTTTCAAGCATACCTACTCGTATGTTTGTTTATCAATAAACAAAGCCAATTGCCTTTTTACCAACACAAGTGCATATCTTCGGTAAGTATAGGTACCCATAGATAGATAGTACATTAATCTATTTAATAATTATTTTGTATTCTCTAAACGCGGCCACACCATGTTATTCTGTTACAAATAGAATGATTAAAAGTAGCATAAAAAAATATTACACTCGAGTGAGTGATTTGAAAAAAAAGGCAAAAGAAATTTTAAAAAAATCAGTATCGTATAACATAGTAGTACTTATATACGTTATGATTAGAAGCAAAAAAAGCTGACGGAGGGGAGGGGGAGGGTAATAGTCATTGTATGAACTGACATAAATCATGTTTTTTTCTCTTAATTGTCGTTTTGCTGCTTGTACTATATAGAATTCTAGCATGCAGTATAAATTATTTATTAACGTTAAGAAAAATTTATCTTTCTAAGAGAATTCCTTTACAGTACAATGACTTTGAACGTGTTTTTAATGATAGAAAAACACCACCGAGCCGTGTGCGCAAACAAGGAAGTGTATGAGAGACTGAAAAGCCGCATGAAGAGGGTACATAAAAACCACCTTCCATTTATATAGCGAGCTTTTCACAAATACGTAGGTAGTGTGTAGGATAGAAAGAGAGAAGAGAACTGAGACGAGACACCAAAGTAGGAAAGGAAAAAAAATCGTTGTTGAAAAAGGAAAAAAAAGAAGCAAAAAGACCGTATTAAATCGTACGTTTAAGTGTTGGTAAATTAAAATACCTACTTCTCGACCGAGTAATCCATCAAAAGGTTTTTAGAGGTAGGTACTCGGTATAGAGTAATCGGTTTTCTTATATTACGAGTACCTCGACTACATACCGTGTTACATGTATTTCGCTAGAAAGGAGAATAGAGCAAGGGTAGAGGAAGATGGTTGGTAAACGGTGTAAATGCAAATATACTTACAACAACACCGCTGCGGTCTGAAGAGAAGTATAGCTACCTTTGAAGGCACTGTTATTTGTTTGCGTTTTATAGTTTTTAATTTGCGAATGTATTTAGCACGACGATGTGCTACCGCAATCCGCCTCTCTATCTAACCCTTTTTAATACGCGTGTTATGTATATATTTTAACCGTGAAAGGTTAGCCGGCTTTAATTTCCTTAATTATTTTCTCATCGGTGTTTGTTTATAATGCGATACGTAAACATATATTATATAGCGAGCCGTGCAAATCGAAGCTTTTCATCGATATTTCGCTTATTTTGAAAGCTCGAATGCTTTCGCGAATGTTTTGCTTCGGTTCTCATTTAACTAATTACTCGTAGTTCGGCTGCCATGTATTGAAATCAATGGTAAAGGGGTGAGAGGCAACATATGCTATAGAATGGTGTGAATTATTACGATGATTTGTACACAGTTGGTTATTTGATGTTGGTGAGAAATAATTTGCTATCTTTTTATATGGAGTGGAACGATCAGATAATTTACGAATAGGATAGTTTTGCAATATTTTGCTGAAAATAATGTTGATTGAAATAACTACAGTGGCAGAGTTTCAAATTTCAAATTTATTTATGATAATAATAATTACAATAATAGAAACAGAAAAAAAGCTTAAAAACTCCCAAAACCAAATTTTCAGCTGCCCAACTTCATTTTTCGGTTTTTGGCGAACGTTTGAAAATTCAAAATTGACTGTTTTTGGTGTTACGTATAGGAGAGGAGCGGAAAGTCGTAGTTGAAGACATCAAAAACAGAAAGCTAAAGTATTTAGCTCATAAAATTCGAGAAAACGGTATTTTCATGCTAGCGGTACAGGGGAAAATCCAAGGAAGATCGACGAGAGGGAGGAAACGATCGGAACTGTTAACAACAAACTCACCGGCCAACTCCCCCTGCAAGACCCTGAAAGAAACAATTAGATACGCTAGATACCGGCTAATATAGATGGACATATACGCTATCTCCTGTAAAGGAGCGCGACTACGACAACGAAGGGTGAAGTAGCCCAAAATCGACCACTTTTTGCAAAGCCGTCATAAATCAAAGACTATTTCACTTCAAAACATGGTGAATGGCTTAAAAAATAGGCTGAACCTTCCCCTAACTCATATCAAAATTTTGGTGCAAACGAATAATTCGTAGTACCCTTTTGGAATTTTTTTCCGCAACAACTCAAAAATGATTTTTCAAAATTTGGTATCCTAATCCCAACCACCCTAAAAAGTGAGGTATCTTAATTCCGACCACATTTGAAAGTGCAGCAACCCATATACTATTTCACATGAAAATACATACAATAAATGGATTACCTTCCCCCAACTCATATTAAAATCTTGAGGTTATAGAATAATTCTTTATGGATTTTTGGAATCTTCTCCTGAAGCACCTCAAAAATGACTGTTTGAATTTGGTACCCTAGACCCAACCACCCGGAATTTACATGATCTTATGGGTGGTTGGGATTAGGAGACCCATATTGTTTTACAATTTTGTAAAAAAAATTTATACATACCTTCGATGGATTAGAAAATTAGCTATATCATCACAATTGTCCTTCAATGACCATCACAAAACATATTTTACATCATACAATTATTTATAAATTGCGAGTTTCAGCTTTGCAGTGGCCCAGTATGTCTCAAATTAATTGTCTGTGATAGGGGAACACGCTTTTACCATTTTTCAATAGGTAGCGCTAATAGCAGATGAGATGTAAAGGGTGGGCGGGATAGGAACTTGACAGAGGTGCGCCGCGCTAGTGTCACCTTGTTTGAGTTGTTTCTGATTGGCTGACAAAAGGTCCCTGTGTAAACATTAGAATGTTATGTTGTCAAAATTGATGAAAATTGCTGATAATAACAGGACCTTTTGTTAGTTCCGGCGTTTTTGGCTACAATTTCCTAGAGCGCGACAGTTGTCTTGTGTCTTGTCAAATCCCTATTAGGCACTGGGCGAAATAAGGGTACTTTACCCTTATGCTTTTTTAAAAAAAAGGTACGTAGGTACTTGATCAGTGAAAATGATCAAAATAAGTCCTAAAACTGATATTAATTCCCTGAATCCAAATTTAACCATTTTCCAGCCATTCTGGAGCCGCCAGCGCAATTTTTAAATTTCTCCAGAATTTTGAATATGCTCCAGAAGGCGTGAATATGAAGTTGGGCAGCTAAAAATTGAGTGGAGTTGTGTGTTATACTTGATGTATTTAATGAGTTTAAGGTAAACTACCAATTATGGACTGGGGTACCAATTACGGATCTTTTTTTTTGCGATGGTCTGGCTAGTTTGCAACTTGTCAGATAGGAGTGCCAATTGCGGCATTGTGTTGCCTCGGAAGAAATGCATGGTCTTTGAATGTTGGGTGTTATCAGTGTGCTCCACATGTTTGTAATCAGAAAGTGAAAATTTTCACGGCAAAAATTTTGTTAAATTTGTACAAGGGTTTTTAATTAATTCAATTACATTGATCCAAAGTGTATATTCAACAAACATTTGGTTTCTATGTGTGAAGCCAAGAAGAAGTACCAAGAACTACTTTTTTGCATGTTCAAACTTTTTTGCAGATTTTAGGTTTATGTTAGGCGCTTTTTGGTAGAATAACAATGTTCATACATGAAATCGCTGTCGTCCTTGTCGTGGTTCCTTATCCTTTATAGTACAGTCATTTTAAATTTTTTATTCGGACTAAATCCTACAAAAGGGTTTTTTGCGGGATACTGTAGTGGAAGGGGTCCTATTTAACATACTAAAAGTCCCACCCCGTACCCCGCGTGCGTCGCGTGCTAGAGCGTGAAAAGTGTCCCGCCGCGGCGTTTTTTGCGATTTTCTCGCGAGGGTTTGATTTTACGTCAAAAATGGCTTTATTTTTGTGTTCTACGTCAAATTTCCGATCTATTGATATATCAACTGCCCTGCTACCCCCAAGGGGGGTGGGGCCAGAACCATTCAAATGAGAGGGGTTTTCTAAAAAAAACAAAAAAGCTATCGGCGCATATGGGGGATGAAATGGTCCCGGAGAGTGTTCGAGTTGATACCAGCATGGAAGGTGGGTACCATCGAGAAACTTTCGCGTGAAAAATTTCAGCTCCACGCCCCCTCCCCTTTTTGGGGAGCCCCCCTTTTCTGAAATTTCAATAACACTTTTCTCAGCACCATTTCAACCGATTTTGAAAATTTTTCAGTATGTTATGTATATCCTTAGTAAGTATCCCCACAAAAATTTTCAACCCCCTCCCCTCATATTTACCCCTCAAAATGGCGTTTTTTTATATTTTTTATGCCTATTAACAATCAATATTGCGAGGTAAAATTTTGGAAACACGTTTTTTGGATGTATTTTCGGCCCCCAAACATCATATACTGTTTTATTTCCAAAATAGTGAAAATTGAGAGGGGCTGAGGGGCTCTGGAGGGGGCTAGGTGAGTGTAGCAGAAAATCTGAAGTCATATTCGTTCTCAGCGGTATCGAACTGTTTTAGAAATTTTTGCTTTGGTGCGCCGTGGTGAAAAATTGGATGAATGTGTTTTAGGGGGGTAGGGGGTGAAATGGGAATTTTGAAAAAAATAACTATTAACGAGTAGGGTGTCGTTTTCATATGATTCGATACCAATGAAAATTACCTACTTTTTTCAAAACTGAACACCTTGAAGTGAAAGAGGAAGCTTCAAGGATTATTAAAATATATATATACCTATATATCAATTGGGTCATAAATGATGTCTTGGCGATTACTTGTAAAAAAAAGTGTTCCATAAGTGGTAGTTCACCTTATCCACTTTTAGGCCGATTTTGGGAGTGACACCTCAAGAGTGGTTTTTTGACCAGCTTTTTTCATACTTATAAGAATATCCAAAAAATCAAAAGCTTCCCATGCGCGAGAAAGTTTTTGAAATTTGCGCGAATCGCTGTATTTTGTTCAGAACTAACTCCCCGAGGGCGAATTTTGCCATTTCCGCACAAAATAGCTGAAAATAGTAAAATTAGGATTTGGGGAATTTTTGTGTATGATTTTTGGAGCTAGAATGGCCTGCAAATTACAAAATTTCCAATCAATTTTTTGAAACTGCCGTGGTCTCCAAATTACGATACATATTTCAAATTGATTTTTGGAGCTTGCATGACCTTCAAAGAACAGTACTTGAGTCTCGTTTATTAGAATTGCGGATAACAATATTTGATTCAACAAGTGTAGAAGCAGCAGCAGCAACAACAACACCAAAAACAACAGAAACAACAACATAATGATAATTTACTAGAAAAAAAAAAAAAAAAAACGAAACGAAACAACACACGAAACGGAAAACTTATAAGATGAAAACCTGAACGAGTCGCGCTGTCAATGTATAAAGGGTGCACGTTCATCTCCCCGAAGACTTGTCATACGTCAAAATTTCAAAATAATACACGATTTCGATTTTAACGTCGATGTCGAAGCCAAAGTCTACAACAGGTGAACGTGCTATGCCTATAATTTCGGCAAGTTTTTCGCGCAAACAAAATGACAAGAAGGAAATTATCGCGAGAGGTGGGAATTTCGTCGTCGACTTTGGTGTTTACTACAGCAAAATCTAGAGAGTTCTCATTACGTGGGAATAATGAAAGTATGTTGTATATATGAAAGGAGAAAAGGAAATTGCGAAATTGTGACTCGTGTGGTTTGAGTTTTGCGACGAATGTTTACCCTTTTATTTCGACGATGGGGTGGAATGTGGAAATGTTTACATCGATGGGACGACCAGAACACACCCAACTTTCTTCAACAGATTGAACGATATTGAAAGCTATATAGGGAAAGGAGAACGAAGTGGTAAACAAAGATACTGAAAGTTTTCTGTCGAAACCACTTTTAAACCAAAAGCAAAAACAGTCGATTCGTCCCAAGTATTCACCGTACAATTTCATCGAAAAATACTTATTTTCAGCGATGGGATTTTCCACTCGAAATGTACGAGTAAAATATGCCCGCTACGTATTTAACTATTTATACGTGTTGTAGGTTGTTGGTTGACGACGATGTTGCAATAGATTACGACAGACGAGAGGTAAAATGCAGCTCAGCAAATCGTTAGCTAATACCCGAGGGAAGATACGTATTCGTATAATCGCAAATGCTCTCGTACCAGAGGTTTCTTTTGGGACTTGGGAAAAATTTTCCATCAAATACTCGATTCGTATTAGTCGTCCTCGGACGATATTTCAATACGGGAGGCATCTTCAATCACACCGAAAAAGCGATAATTGACGAGCGTTTGTCGAACCGTTTATAATAGTCTATCTACTTACTCGTTTGCGAAGGTATTGCTGGATTGACGATAATGGTGGAGAGGAGAAGAGTGAGAAGGGAACGAGGCAGGGGAAAAATCGTTTTAGAATTTTAACAAAAGATAAATCACAGTTTTCGGCGAGTTTTAAAATACGTAACTGTATAAGTACACGGTGGCGCCGAAATTTTCAAACGCTCGCTTTTATTCACGTGTTTCGCGCTATGGTTCGTATTTTAAACGCGCGACTTAATGGAAGGGAAGTTTTAAATTACACAGAGAATTCATTTCGTCAAGCTTCGCCTTCACGCTATAAGGCGAAACTCAATGTAACCAGAAGCAGGGGGAAAGGGAAGAGATGATGAAAGTTGCAAGACTCGAACGCGGTAATGTCTTTTCTCCGAGCTTGTTTCTTACGCGTTTTCGCCCATTTATATGTATACCAAAGCTAAGGTAAATTTTCTCAAAATGTACCATCTTGTAAAACATAACAAAGCGTAGGTGAGGTATGCCATAGTATAATACTTTAAGTCAAAAGAAACCCCTTTCATTTTCCCATCATCACCCCTTTAATGGTGTGATTTGTTTAGCCTACTGGAGGTGACAAGGCGGATTTACACAAGAGTAGTACATATTTACACACAAAAATATCTATACAAACATGCATGTGAAATTTTGGAGGATATTGTTGATGCATTTCGTTGACTGTACGAGTTTTATGGGGCAAGTTAGAACCCCTCCCCCTTTCCCGCCTTGAAAAAACCGTTGGTAGGGCTGGTGAAACGACAGCCCTACCTATGCAGCGAAAATCAGCAACAATTACGTCAAAGGATAGAGCAGTTGATAGAGCTGTTTAGAGCATTCAGTTCCGACGTTAGAGCAGTTCCCTTTCCCCCTCGCCCTAGAACAGCCAGTTCAGCATCGCAAGATCGTCTGTCTGCCTTGACCCGTCTGTGTCGTTTTTCAAGGTCCCGAAGTTACTCATCTATTTGGCTAGCCGCTCAAGGTCATTGACCCCTCAGTATGGTTTCCCAAGATCATCTGTTTGACTATCTGGCCTATTGGCCTATCTTTCTGGCTTCCTAAGATCACTGACCCACCTGTTTAGCCCCTTATGGTCGTCTGTCTATCTGTCGGTTATTTGGCCATTGACCTGTCTATCTGGTTTCCTAAAGTCGTCTGTCTTACTCATAAGGTTCATTGACCTATCTATGTGACCTCTAAAAGTTATCTGTCTACCCGTCTGGCTTCATAAAGTCATGGGCTCGTCTGTCTGTCTTATTAAGGTCACTGACCAATCTCTCTATTTACTTACTCGTTTGTCTGGCTTCACAAGGTCGTCTGTCTACTTGTCTGGCCTCGTAAGGTCGTTGACCCGTCTGTCTAGCTTGCCAAGGTCGTCTGTCTATCTGTCGGGTCTCTCGAGGTCACTGAACTACTAAAAAATTTAGTTTTTAATGTAGGTAATAATTTGAAAGCCATGCAAGCTCCAAAAGTCAATTTGAAATATTGTCGAAATGAAGAAGTACGTAGCGGTCAAAAATCCAATTTTAAAGGCAAATCCGTAAAAATTCGGATGTGGGGGTTTTTTTAGGTCGCTGAAGTCTATTTTGGTATTTATATTCTCCCTACCTTGAAATAAGCCCCTAAGGGAGAGAGGAGGGGCAGCAAAACATTAAATTTCGAAAAATTCAACATGGGTATCAAAAGGGGGGGGGGAGTTCTCGGGTTGCTGAGGTTGATTTTAACATTCATATTCCCTTTAATTTCGAAGGGTGTAAAACATGATATTTCGAAAAATTCAACATGGGAATTTAAATAGGGGTTTTTAATAAGGTCGATGAAGTTGATTTTAGCATTCATATTTAGCTTAACCTCGAAATGAGTTCTCAATTTGGAGAAGGGGTACAAAACATGAAATTTCAAAAAATTTAATCTGGATATCAATGTATTGGTTTTTCAACTTTGTAGGGAGACTTTCAAGATTATGAGTATGAGTGAACAGCTTCTTCGCAATTTGTATCGACTGTTTATGAAAGTAAAAGTTTTATCAAAGGAGGAAAGCGATGGCAATTTTTTATGAATATTTTCATTTTCAAGTCAAGGTACCAAGGACACGTGGTATTTTCCAATTTTCGCTCATTCTTCATTTTAGTTTTTATTCGAAAGTTTTCACGTTAAAAATACAAAAAGAAAAAATAGCAGTTACGTATGCAGCTATGCATAGCAATTTTTCCAAATAGGGCAAGTTGGGGCAAAAAATTGTTTGTGAATATCTTTCCTAACATGACATAGTACCCTAGGGATGTGATATTTTCAGCTGATCTAGACTGGGAGCTTTTAAATGAAAACTCTTACCTCGAAAAAAACAAAAAAAATTACGTTTTTTTTGTGATGAGCAGGGTAGAAACCAAAATATTTTTGAAAAAATGGAATCAACGATTTTATCTAAAAAATGTTCATATTCTGATATGAACTTATAATTGAAAAAAAATAAAATTGGCAAGTTTTACAGCATTTTGAAATTGGCAGTTTTTTTTACCAAGTATTTTGAGGTGCCCACCTCAATTCAAATTCCTGTAGGCAAGAAAAATAGTGAAAAATTGGCTCAAATCATTAAAGGGATGTGGAATATAATGTAGAAAACACCTACCTATTCATAATCAACTTTTAGGACTTTTCTATTCTAAGGATTTTTCGAATTTTGGCCACTACGTTGCAATTTTGGACCACTGTGCCATCCACTCCTGTGTAAGCAAGAATGGTCAATGGTCATAATTGTAAAGACGTTATGTTTGATGAGTAATTTGTCTAGACTACATTTTGGAATAGTTAAATTCTGGGTATCTTAACATGGCCACCCTCTGATCCTGTCTGATTCGAAGTTATAAATAAATTCTGCATCCTTACAATGTCAGCCGCGTTACCAGACAACACTGAAAATGAAAAAGTACACGACTTCGTTCCACGATACAGCCACGCCACAGAAAAAAAAACACCATTCTCGACGAACACCTTTTCAAAAACACGAGTAGAATTTCAATACCTGACTAGAATAAGAAAGCGAAAAAAATGCCACATCTTTGATCCTCCCCTCACTCCATTTCTCACACTTACACCTTTGCAAAACTTGCTCGCGAAAATCTCACCAAAAACACAGTATCCGGCTGATATAAATATTTAAAATACGATTTCCTCAACGCGTGTCTGTTTTAGTTAAAACTATTTTTTCCATTTTGAGCTGCCACCTCCGGCTCCGGCGCTTTTTTTTATGGTTTTCCTTTTTCTGTCGACGATGAATTTAAAATTAAAATTTTCATCGTATAGTATGCTCTCTATTCGTGGTGTAAAGAGAAAGCCAACCAGAAAAGAGTGAGAGAAAAAAAGCACCATCGCTGTACTGTAGATATAGTACATTGTACGTTATAGGCTCGGGATAAAAATGAGCCTTTTAACAATAGGGTATCAGCGTCCAACTGCTCAACTCGCAGCTCTATAACTTTAACCTCGCGTTTCGCATTAATAAACAGCAGATAACAGTAATAAACTCGCTTCATAGAATACAAATTTTAACTTGTTAGCAAAAAAAAAAAAAAAAAAAATATTATGAGAGAAAGAAAAAAAATAACAGGCGAAAATATGGCTCCGACTCGACTCCGGTATCCTCTTAGCTACAATTTGTATACGTAATTTTTTAACGCGCCAAAAAGAGGAGCTCGTCGAAATATACGATATCATTGCCAGTGACATGTTATTTTTACTGTAAACATACACAAATGCTACCTTATAGTATGATACGTAGTACTATACTCGGCCCATATACGACGGTGGCATCCCGAACAAATGATACTTAATGGGTTTGTGCCACCCCCCTTAGTAATTCTCACCTACCAACCCTCTATATTTACACATTCACTCGTACGAGTATAAAGTATACATAGATAGCAGCAATAGTCGATTGAATTTTATTACCTCGAATAGTGTATACCGAATCGGGTAACGTTTCGTATTGCGAATAAATTTCCCAGCCACAAAGTGCTCACTGTCGGGTTATATAAGAGCTAAAAATACTACATAAACGGTTGCTCTGGTATTATTGTTTATAAGGATGCGACGGGGTCCGAAGTGCGAAAAGTTCGATGGATAAATTCCACGTATTTACAGCAGGTTTGTGCGCGCTTTTGCTCTTCTTTTTCGGTGGTGATGGTGTGTTTTGCCATCCGGTGCACTATAGATACAGCAGGATATATTATGTGTATATTCTGTGGAGTATATGTGGATATAGTATACTTAGTGGGTACTCTGTGGCCGCCACATACAGTCGAGAAATTCGAGTATATAATATATCCGTCGTCGCAGATACTAGATACCATATTCGACGAGGAGGTTAGGTTAGGAGAAGCAGATAGTGGAGGTTATAGGGATTCGCAAAAACGGTTTTTCAAAAGTGCCATCGTGTATACTATTGAGGGTAATTTTACGACTCCGGTATAGGTAGCGGGTATTTTATGTACGTGTGTGGTATGATCGTTGTGCCAATAATGTTATAATTTGAGAGAATTTTTGTCGAGCGAAATTTTCATATCGTAGGTTTTTGATCCACCTGGGTTCACTTTGTTTCGTTGACTGTATTTGTACAGTATTATGGATGTTTTTCCCGATTGGAGTATCACGATTCGGAGGGGGTGGCTAATCGTAGACAAAGGATTTGAAACGAATGTAACCTAACCTCCTAACATTTTTCAGACTGAATAAAAAAAAATTAGAAAGGATCAAAAAATACACCACAGACTAAATTTAAACTGCTGAATATCTTCATTCAATTTTTGGCCAATTTCGGTAAATTCAAAATGGTCCAATTTTTCACGAAAAAAAACAACATTTTTGATCACAGGGCTTATATAGAAACATAAAATTTGGTATTTTACATTCTATACTTTGAACCTCCTGAATTGATAGGGTGCAGTTTCGAGTCGTTCTGGAGCTTCCAGTGTATTTTCCAGTTCTATAAAAAATGCCATGTGAAGAGCCAACATGAAATTCTTCAACAATAAACTTGTATACTTGCATCATCTTTGCGAGCCTTCCAATTAAAAAAAAAAACGATTGGAACAAGCCCATGTTTTTTGAAAAGAGCATGATTTGAAATCCCTACTTATAATCAAAAATTGAGCTACTTACCCAAGTTGATTTTTCAATTTTTAGCGAATTTTCGAAAACCCAAAATCGTCCATTTTTAGCGGTTTATGCTTTTAAAAAATGTATTTGCTCAGTAAAAGTGATGAAAATTGGCCCTGAAATTGAAATCACTTTCGCTAAATGAATTTCACACTTTCGAACCATTCTGGAGCCTGCAGCACGATTTCTTATTTTTCCAGAATTTTAAAATTTTTCTAGAAGGTGTGTAAATTAATCATAGTCAGGTAGAAATCGAGTTGTGGTTTATTCTCGATCTATTTCTGACGAGTTTATTCATATTTAAGCCGGTTTCCAAGGGGACACTTCGAAAAAGTACAATCAAATGAACAAAATTTTCTGCTCATGGAGAGATTTTTAAAATTTTAAAATTTGTGCGAATAGCTGAGTCGTGTTTAATACTGCCCCCTCCCCCCTACATCTGAATGTCTGTGTATCGAACAATTCTGGAGTTTTCACGGTGATTTTAGGTTTTTCCAGAATTTTTTAATTTCCCCTGAAAGCGTCTGGAGAAATCGAAAATAGCGGTGGAGGCTGCGGAATGGCTAGAAATGATGAAATTTTATTCGAAGAAGTTAATACATATGTATTTGTACTAGTTTCAGAACCAACGAAAATAATTGATTTTTTAAATTTTCAAAAATTCGCCAAAAATCAAAAAATTAATCATTTTGAGCAAAATTAGAGCACCTATAAGTACTCAAAACCAGGCCCATTTGACATGGAATAACTCCCAAATTAATTCTCTTGCCTTTTGAATAAATTCAAAAATTTTAGAAAAATCTGAAATTATGCTGCAAGCTTTTAAAGTGGCTGATTCGCGTCACGTTGACTTGGGAAAACTTGGAAAAAAATTCAATGGATTTTCTGACATTTTATCAGGCTCTTGCAAAATTGAAAAAAAATTAATCGACTTTTTTTTCATTTAGGAAATAAATTCAATCATTTTCTGACATTAGTATGTCACATTTTTTGCTGACTTATGAAAATATGGAAAAAATTCTCATAAATTTTTGATTCATCTTTGAGAGGACAGACAGACAGACAGACAGACAGGTCAATAACCTTATGAAATCAGACAGGTAGACAGGTACACAGATCATCCTCAATGAGAGGCCAGAAGTACGGGCTCATAACCTGAAGAAGACAAACAGGCAGGCGAACGACTTCGAGGGGCCAGACAGACGGGTCAATGATCTTAAGAGGTCAGACAGGCATACAGACGACATTGAGAAGCCAGTCAGACTGGTCAATGACCTTAAGAGGCCAGATAGGTGATGTTGGGAAGCTAGAAAGGTAGGCCAGTGACCTTGAATGGCCAGTCAGACAACAGGCACACACACCAAGACGCCTTAAAATCTTTTGGAGAGGTTCCTACTTTTCAACCCCTCCCCATCCTTTTCTGGCTACAAAAAAGTAGATTTTTGGACATCTACTCTTAGTGAAACCATCTTGGATGCAAAAGTAGCAAAAAGGGGCTTTAAAATTTTCTCCTGCTATTTTTAGGGTTCCCCCACCAATGGGGGAACCCTATTAAAATCGCTCGTTTTCAGGTTTTCAGTTTTTCAGTTTTTCAACACTTCGATACTAGCGCTATCTGGAGTACCAATGTCAAATCCGAGACTGATTTAGAATTCAATTTTTAATTTATTTACATACGTATCAATGCTTTTATAAATTTGAATGTTTAAATCTAAAAGAAATTGATCTGACTTCATTTCAATAAAACCATGTATACCTATTCTTTTTTGGAAATTATCAATTAATTCCCAAAGATTGCATTATCAAAAATCGAAATTAATTTCGAATATTTTAGAGACTAAAATAAACATGGCCAAATATTTCTACTACGAATGTACATGAAAATGAAATGTCAACACTTGACCAATCAGCGACTATTATTTTCAATACCAAATCCGAGACTGATTTAAGAATTCTATTTTTTATTTTTTATTATCAGTAGCTAGGTACTTATAATTTATTATTAATGCTTTAGGTATGTCAAATTTATTTAATCCGATATTTTAATAAAACTAGTGTAGGTACCCTATAACCAAAAAACTCTTGTCCGAATTGAATATTGATTTTTCAATTTTTGCTTTCGGATTTTTGAATATTTGAATTTTTAATTTTGGAAAAATCTTATTGACGATTTTGGACTTGGATTTATTTCATAATTCATTTCAGTGTAGTGTAAAACAGAACAGAGAAATAGCAAAAATTAATTACTTTGATTACCAATACATAAATAGAAAATTTTAGAAAAAAGAGGATATTTTTATCAAATCTGGGGAACCCTCTTGCTAGGTCCCCCGGACCTCGCTTGTTTTTTTTCAGAACAAAAAAAGTATAGAAATTTCCTGGAAGCACCAGATTAGTTTGAAAAGATCATCAATCGATTTTTGACCTTCAAAATTGATTGGAGACCTTCTTTGAAATTGATCTGGTTGGCGCTGTTGGCACTTTTCAAAATTTTTCGGCACTTTTCAAAATTTTTCTGTTCTTAAAAAAAAAGATCTAAAATTGAAAATATAATATAATTATGAAAATTTGAAATCCAAGTTAATTTTTGTCTCTTTTCATGTCATTTGTTTTTCTAAATTTCGGAAGTCTCAATCGAGTATGAAAAACTTCAATAATCAACGAAGTCCATCTTCAAATACCACAAACATGCCAGTATCAGCAAAAATAAAAAGATTTCGTAAAACATTCCCGCAAATGGTAAAACACATTCCATTGTTTGCTCTCCGGGAATACCTAAAGCAATTCATCGCTGTCTTTTTATTCGTAATTTGGAAAAAGGAAAAAAAGTGTGGTTGATTTGTGTCCGTTTGTAGCCGCAAGGGTGTCCTTTGAAACAATGTCCGCTTGACCATCTACAATTTAGGGTATCTTCCAGTCCCTGGTGACCTTCTTTGTCTACGCTATGCAACTTTAAGTAGAGGTACCTACGTAGTGGAATTGAACGTTTACTTAACGATAGAAATTACAACCGTAAAAGGGCCGGATCTGGAAGTTGGAACAGGAATCTTTTTTCTTACTTAATATT
Source organism: Planococcus citri (assembly GCF_950023065.1). Lineage (NCBI taxonomy): Eukaryota > Metazoa > Arthropoda > Insecta > Hemiptera > Pseudococcidae > Planococcus > Planococcus citri. The sequence goes on from NC_088680.1 coordinate 36,582,168, forward strand.
TCAAGAGAAAATGCCTCAATATGCGTCTAAAGATGAGCAGGAATTGATTCGAAGAACGGATTACGTTAACTTATTGCTTATAATAAGGAACAGCGGCGAGAGATACGACAAGCAAACGTTCTGAAATGACTATTGGGAATACCTACACAAGCATACCATACTTCTTCTTCTCTCCCTATCGAGTAGAAAATTACTTATCGCGATAAATTAGGGCTGGAGCATTTGTCAACTTAATCGACGCCGTGTTATTAGTTTAAAATCGATTTATAGGTAATTAGAAAATTTTACCTAAAGGTCGACACGATGTAATCGTGGTTTTTGGTCTCATCGCGATTTGTAGCTGCTACCTATACAGGATAGGATAGGTAGGTAATTGCTTACACGAATAATTTTACGAGGCTGCCGTGTAAGGAGTACTATATAAGGTCACAAAGGAGGGTGAAAAAATTACGAGTACAACTTGGGAAATTATCGTTATCGAAGGGAGTAAAAAGTTATCGTTACGACGACGCGACTCGAAGAAGAAATTGTGAAAAATTTAATTTATTTCCAAAGTACCTGTATAGAGCGTATATTTAGGTTACGGCCAGACTGGGAAACTGCCTTAAGGAGGGAAGATGCCGTTTCTTTTTCGCGCTTTTATTACGTAATGGTTTCCAATTTTGACTTGGAGTGCCGTCAAAATCTATTAAAAAGTTACCATTGTCGTTAAGTCAACCATAAAACGTTTAAAGTTACCACAATTCGGGGATTTTTCGTTTTGTCGCCCTTCTTCACTCTTTGCCTGTCGTTTTGTCGTCGCCTCGCATCCGAGTATTTTTCAAAGTTGTTTATCGATAAAGGCGGCGCGGTAAGGTGCGGCGTATGCTTGTTGCGAAAAGTTGCGATTTCCAGGCTTTTATGTACGGTATTTTGCGAAAGGCTTTATTCGTAATTCGCGCCTTGACGAGATGCGATATCTGTATAAAGCTGCGAAATCAAATTTAACCGTTTTCGCTTGCGAGAATTTAACCGGTCGTAAAATATATTCTGAGTGTTATACGTATGTACGTTTCTTCTATGATAAAGAGAGGGGAGAGAAAGCTCATCGTACAATAAATATATGTATACTTAGATAAAAGATTGATGCTGACTTATTCAGACGAGACAGCGAGAAAAATCATTACAGCAAATAAAAAGCTGAAAAAAATCAAGATTCGAATTAGAAACATTGAAATGATAGAACATAAAATTATAGGTAGGTACTGCTTTTGGCCTTATAATTTTTATAATACTCGTATAAAACCCTTGTTCAGCCTCTAAAGGGGCTCAAAATTTTGACTGAGCGTTCTACGAGTATTTCCCAAACCACTTCACAATTCAAGAATCATGGAAACAAACTGGTTAGTTACTTGTCTGATTTTTAATAAAAAATATGAAAAAGTTACCGAAGCAAGATAGCTTTTAGCTAGGTACTTTTACCCAGTACCTACCTATTTCATATTACGACTTGTGTGGGCAGAACTACTCGTACCTATAAAACGAGGCAATTTCCCTGCGAAAATGGACTTGTCCCTTGTGCAAATTACCGATGATGACGCGTTATATGGTGGAAAACTACCTACGTCTATGCTCAATTACCCTACAACACCAACAGCCGACATAACCGCTAATCCTTTGGATCTTGTAATTGGAAAATTTTTAATTACGTTAACGAGTTAGCCTATAGGCTGACGACGAAGAGTTCATTTCATATTTCGAGCTTGTAGAGTATTACCGAGTAATACGGTTATCCATGTTTATGCTGAGCACTGTAAGTACATTTGGTTGGATCGCCAAAAAAAATTCGAGTTGAAGGATACCCAACATTTTTTCAACTCCGCAGCTGAGGCGAAGTGACCCTGGAGGGGAGATTTAAGACCCCAAAGAGGGAGCATTTTCGAAAAAATCGTAGTTTTTTCGCTCCTGTCGCTACACAACCGTTTTGGAAAAAATGGCTCAGTTTCAAATGTCTTCAAACAAACTGGTTACGTATAAATTAATTCATAATTTCTCTCAGTGAATTGTTCGTGAGAGTAGATATTAATTCATTTAAGGGAATCATTTATGAACGAATTAATTATTTTTTTGAAAGAACCATTCGTAAACGAATTGATCAAATCTTCAGTTTATGAATCAATTCGTTCGCGAACGAGTCACTTATACAAATCGATTCGTTCGCGAAAGATCAACTAAAAAATTCAATTTGTTCGCGAATGATTCACAAAAAATAAATCAATTCGTTCACAAATTATTCACTAAAAAATTCAATTTGTTCACGAATAATTCATCCAAAATTATTCAATTCCTTCGTGAATGATTCGAGTAAATGAATCGATTCGTTCGCGAACGAGTCACTTGGACAAATCAATTCGTTCGCGAATGATTCACTATAAAATTTAATTTGTTCACGAATGATTCAGAAAAAATATTATTCAATTTGTTCGCAAATGATTCACAAAAAATAAATCAGTTCGTTCACGAATGATTCATCAAAAATTATTCAATTCGTTCGCGAATGATTCACCTAAAATAATTCAATTCCTTCGTGAATGATTCAAGTAAATGAATCGATTCGTTCGCGAACGAGTCACTTATACAAAACTATTCGTTCGCGAATGATTCACTATAAAATTTAATTCGTTTGCGAATGATTCACAAAAAATTCAATTCGTTCACGAATGATTCACAAAAATTCAATTCGTTCACGAATGATTCACTAAAAAATTAAATTCGTTCACGAATGATTCACCAAAATTACTCAATTCGTTCGCAAATGATCCACTAAAAAATTCAATTTGTTCGCGAATAATTTACCAACTATTAACCAATTCGTTCGCGAATGATTCACCAAAATTACTCAATTTGTTCACATATGATCCACTAAAAAATTCAATTTATTCGCAAATAATTTACCAGCTATTAATCAATTCGTTCGCGAATGATTCACCAACTATTAATCAATTCGTTCGCGAATGATTCATCAAGAAATCAATCAATTTATTCAATCACCAATCGTTCGTAAATTATTCGATTCGATTGTAAACAGTTCAGTTGTCAGACAAATGTTTCAAAAAAAAAATTGAATCAATTCGTTCGTAAAAGATTTTTATTTGAAGAAAAGTCGGTCTTCTCATCGCATAAAGTGTGAGTGTTTTTGTTTTTGGGGGGGGGGGGCAAACTTCATGTTTTTAAAATTTTTTCTTGGCAAATATTTCGCATTAAACATGTCAAAATCAAAATATTGAAAGATATCATTCCTGAAGCTGAGGAAATATTTTGGAACGCAGTGGTGCCAATTTTTTGGCCATTTTTACCAACTTCAAAAAATCAAAAAAAAATAGCCGAAAACTTACAATTTTTTTTTTGATTTTTCCTATCGATAACTCACCTAACATTTGCACATTTCGTCGATGGGAACTCGTACGTATAATGTATATAGGTATAAGAAGATGGCGAAAAAAAAATAGGATGGCCTGTATGGGAAAATATTGATGGTATTTCATCGTAAAATATGCGTCGCGTCGAGCCCATTTAGCGAACATCTTGGAAAATAAACTTAAATGACATTTTCCATCTTTAAATTTCATAAAAAGACAATTTTCCTCCTGCCAACGTGTTACCCGTTTGGAGAAATTTATTATGGGATTTTCTTCGTCGATCCTTTCTCCACCTGTAGGTGGCCTATAACAAAAGGTATACGGTCTGATGAAGACAGGTATAGGCTACGAAGGCACAAATCGAGGTAGAAATGTGACGCTGTGACGTGTTTTACGAGCAGTGTGACATTAAATTTAGAGATTTTGGTAACATGGTGCGTTGTGAAGGGACTAACTTACTTTACTGTGATTTTTTTGACTAGGTACCTATAGATTTTTAAAAAACCCTGAAGGAGTTGTATGAATTTAAATGGTTTTTTAAAATTGACCAATTTGTATAATTTTATCATTAAAATGAAGTACTGTTCTCACTTTTCTTGATTGTAAATTTAAAAAAATTAGTAGGAAAGCTACAGCCCCTGTAGGTAATTTTTTAGACGCTAAAGTAACCCCCACTCCAATTTTTATCTCCTTATTTCGACACTAAGCGATATTTAAATATTCTTTTTTTTTGAAAATAAAATACCTATAATATTCCTATCTATGCAACTTTAGAAAAAAACATTAAATTCTGCAACGACCACAATTCTCTGTACTTATTTCGATAACATTCGAATAAATGCCCATTCAAACTTGGTTTTAGGTAAATTCTGGTATTCGCAACATCCACACAGTGGCCGTCTCTTTTCTCCGGCGTAAGTCTATTTTAGGAACACAAAATTGAACAAACATAAAAAACGAAAAACGTATTTGTACTCGGACGAGTTTTCCATTCGAGTCAAACATCTTATTTGACGATTCGCTTTCATTGTTGTTTTGTGACAACTTTTAAAAGGCGAAAGGGTGAATCTCGTGATATTGCGGTCATAAATGAAAATAATAAGTATTTGCCATTGTAAAAAAAAGAGAGAAAAACTCTCCCCAGGGGCCCATTTTAACCTTCTTATAACATTGCAAATGAATTCGATCTCGATTCTATACCATAACTAATAAGAAATTCGTTTTTTTCTTTTTGTTTCCAGGTCAGTATAACTTTTCGGCTTTGAATAGGTAGTAGGTATAGTGCATTCAAACTATATGTAGAGATACGAGCTAGACCAACGAGTACGAGTAGTACGAGTAAAAGTAAGTTATAATTTACACGTGATTATCTCGTCTATCGTGTTTCCGGAGCGTATTCGATCCCGCCATATTACTTATATCGATGGTAATCAATACGTTAGTACATATGTTATACGAGCCTCATTTGACTGATCATGAGATGAGATGGAAAGTGAAGCCTATTCTATGTATGTAGTTCTAGCAACATAATTATGCATCGCCATACGAAGACGAGACGATCAAGACATTTATTTTACACTTTTTAATTTGTTAAAAATAGTCGTACACTCGTGATGGAATTTTAATCACTATCATTATGAGGTGTAAGTCTTCTTTCACACATTTTATAGTAGCTATGGTTGTTGTAATGATGATGGTGGGACAGCGGCAGAAGCAAAGATACTATAGGAGATTGTTATAATGCGGGATAATTATGGGCGCTAAACCACGAACACCATCTTGTCGATGTATTTATGTGATAGACTGTGTAATCAGATCTAGGATCCATCCAGACCTACTCCTTTACCTATTTTTTCTTAGAGGGTTGCAATGTACTGAGCTTGACTGGAGTTCTTCGATCATGTGCTCAGTCACTAATTTTACTCGAGTTTTGAACCCATAAGGTCGCTCTTAAAAACCTTTAATTTAAAATTCTGGAGAAATCCAAAATTACGCTGGATGGCTCCGAAATCGCTCGAAATGATGAAATTTGGATTTGGGGGTTGCTTTTGAGACAAATCCATTTATGTAAATTTCAAAAATTTTTCTATTAAAAAAAATCATCATTTTTTTGAATTTTTTCCTTCCAAATTTTCCGATCAAGAAACGTGTTTGAGATGTTCGTCTGTAATTCGAGCCATATTGTAGATAGACTCGTTAAAAATAGGTCGAGATGAATGTTTTAGGCCCTAAAGCCCACTTTTGCCTTCTCCAGAGCGATTTAGAATTTCTGGAGAAAATTGAAAAATCGCTGGAGGCTCCAAAATGACTCGAAACTAGCATTTCATGATGTGTGAGACTTGACTTGAAGGAATTTTTCACAATGGTTCACTTTGCTCAAAAATAATTATTTTTTATAAAAGTTGGAAAATTGCTTTTAAACAGCAGAATTTTTTATTTTGTTTTAAATTTTTAAAAATTCGTCAAAAATCTAAAAATTAGCCCCAGAACTTGGAATTTTGGTCACCGAAGGTCTGATTCATCCATTTTATTCCACTGATCTCAATTTCATACATTTTAAAATTAATTTCAATTGTACAACTCCTGGCTCACGATACCAATGACAAAACATTCGCATGTCTATTTCGATTCTTCACGCTACGTAAATTATATATTTCTAGCTTTTACATTATAAAATATTTAGCGTCAGCCTCAAATCAAAACGACTACATTTTGTCAAGGTAAAAAACTCAACCGCCTTTTTTTACTCTCTTGTTCTGTCCTATTATAAAACCTCGTCCAAAATCTCGAAATCCCGTACAATGTACGTGCCACAGCTTGATAAAATTCTTCACTTTGACACAGTTCTAAACCAAAAAAACACGTAAAAAAATACTCGACAGTTTAAACTATACCTTCGCTACCTACGTATACCATACCTACATAATTCGCGCCAAGTTTTACATCCAAATATACCTACGTAGTAAATCCTACGTCGGAAAAAAAATCTCGTGCGAAGGAAAAAAAATCAGTCCGCTCGACGAACCCCCCAAACGAATGGCATTTGCCGGCAGAAAAATAAAAAACTAAGAATTAAAATATCACCGAAGAGGCAAAAAAAAAACTTCCTAACAACCTCAAAAAAGCACCGAGAGAAGTAACTTTTGACATAATAACTGTAATAATTCCGCCAAAACTCGGGCCGACGGTGTCGTAACAACGGAGGGATGTCGCAGTTAAATTGAGCGATAAATGTCACCCGAAAAAGCAAAACGAAAAACGAACAGGGGTAAACGATAAACGTGCTCGCAACTTCGACGAAAAAACAATAAAAACATCAACTTTTCTACGCTCTCCTATGATTTTTTTTCTCCGAGAGACCGAGAAAATCTACGATGAGGAAAAAAGGCCTAGACCGAAGGTATGAGGTACCTATCCCTTTTACGCTTATCCTTACTGTCCACGATATCGTAAAGAAACAGGGTATAGTTTGAGGGTTGCGGCTGTTATGAGATAACCTATAGGTATCATAACGGAGCTTTTTAACTGTTCTACTTTCACTCTTTGCCTTCTTCGTTTCGTATTTGATATCGAGTTGTGAATAGAGGTATAGATTTGGTGCTTTTATTATTGAGACCTGATTTTTGTTATTTATAACGTAAGTATGATTCGCATTCGCATAACTGGAGGTTTGGGGTGATTTTTAAAACTTGAAAATAAATTTTTGTGGTCGAAAGAGTAGGGAAAAAATCAGGAGGTTTTTTTTGGAGGGGGACTTCATTTAGATGCCAAATTTTATTCCATTTGATTAAAAAATGTCCAAGATGAGAAGCTAAAATCATGAAATTTTCACCTTTTTGAGGTCATATTGTCCTACAGGATGGTAAGACCGGGATTCTTCTTCATCATTCACTCTTATCCCAGCATCGTGACTATGGAGCCTCCCCAATCAACTGCCTCCGACCTTCTCTGTCTTCGGCCTGTCTGGTGCACTCCTTGAGGGTGAGCCCTATAGCCTTTTTGAGAAGATAAGGTCCCTGTACCTTGTGGGCGATCTCCCGCGCGACATCTTTCCCACGACTTGTCCCTCTAGGTTGTCTTGTCGTACTATATATCAGAAATATCTCAGGATCCTCCTTCTTATAATGGTGCTGAGTCTATCCTCCACACCTAGCTCTTCCAATATTGAAATGTTTGTTCTTTTCTTGGTCCATGAGAATTAGATTCTAAGCATTTGTCTATAGCAATACATTTCAAATGCATCTATCTGGCTTTGATCTGTTTCCTTCACAGTTCACATATCCGAAGCATACAGGAATATTGAGAATAGGTACAAGCGTTTTTACAATCTTTAATTTTGTTCTCTTGGTGATTCCGTGGCTTTTCCAGATTCAGTAGAGTTTTTCCACAGCTGTTTTTGCAATTCATGCACGCCTTCTTATCTCATTTTCTGAACCTCCATTGTTGGTTATTAGGGAGCCTAAATATACAAAGCTCTTTACCACTTCTATTCCATCTATCTCTTGCAGCTCACGTTGGTTGTCATTCACCCTATGTATTATCATCATCTTGGTTTTTGATTTGTTCACCTTCATACCTCTGGCTAGGCTAACTTGTTCAATCTTGCCCATGATCTCCTTCAGAGGTCTTATGAGTATCAATAATATCGATACTTCGCAGTATCGGAAGGTAGGTATTAGAGCTGAAAACGGTTACGCTACTCGCTAACTGATATCGGGGTAAAATACCAGCTGAACCTGCTATGGCAGGTAACGAGTTGAGTCGGATACCAGATAGTATCATATAGCGAGAACGACACAGTTTTACCAGCACTTGTACAGCGTGAGTCATAACACACATAGCAACACTTATCACACAATGCCGCCCCCCTGACTTGTAATCATCTACCGTGTGACAATTGGGCGTGGTTTATGATGTCACACCAGTACACCGGCTGCGCATTCAACTCGCTACACGTTATAATGTGAGCTGGTGCGACATTTTTTCAACTCGCTACCCGCTACTAGCGAGTAGCGAGAATTTACAATACGGGTACAGTAGTTACCCGCTGTCAGTGAGTACCGTTTTCAGCTCTGGTAGGTATCAATACTAATCTGTAGTATCAAATGAGCATCGATATTTACGTTTTTATACATGTTCTTATCTCCGCTATCCGCCATTTTTTGTTTTGTAAAAATCATATTTACATTAGGTATCGAGTTCTGTCTGGCTTGGCTGCTATTCATTCCCATAATTTGAAATAAATTATGAGCACAATAAGTGGCCATTGAAGTCAATTGAAAAGTATTGATATTTATCGATATTATTGATACCGGGGGGGGGGGGGGGGATATCAATACTAAAAATCGTTCAAAAATAAGACCTCCACTCTTTCATGTCGTCAAATGTTTTCAGCCAGTATTGTGGTGTCATCTGCGTACCTCAGATTCGATATTTTCTTGCCTTCTAGCGTAACTTCTTTCTTCTATCTCTCTAGAGCTTCCCTCATTATCAATTCTCCATAAGTGTTGAACAGTATTGGGCTGAGGATGCATCACTGTCTCACTTCTTTGCAGGTCTTGAAGTGATCAGTCAGTTATCAGTTAGCCTTCTACATTTACCTGTGCGTTGTTGTTTTTGTACAGGTTCTTCATCAGGTCTATCAAGTGTTTTAGTACTCCCAATTCCCATTATTCCAAGGTTTCCCCATAATATCTTCCACTTAACGTTATCAAAGGCTTTTTCATAGTCAATGAAGCAGAGGTATGTAGATGTTTTTGTTGAATTCTCGAGCCTTTTCAATTATCTGACGAATGTTGAGGATACCTCCTCAAATAGTGGCTCCAGAAAATTTGAAAAAAATGACTCAAACTTACCCATCACAGAGGTTCGAATGAAGACAAAAAAAAAATGTTATTTCTAAAATCCTCGCTTTGCATGTAAATCAAAGACGCCATTAAGAACCCGAAAGAATTACTGCGAATTAAGCTAATGCAGCAAAATTACAACTTGACAATCGTCCCAAAGAAGGGAACTAATTTGAAAAATATCGTTCACTTTGTCACGTAGCAATTAAGAGAGATATTTGTATGCAAAAACCTGGTAATTTTTTTCTACTCTAGGGTAAGTTGCTCGTTCGCTGAAACGCAACAAGCTTTCGCGTAGATTTAAGAGATTACCGATGATAAAATGGCATCTTGGATTAAACGGAGTGAAAATCGCAATGGTTGTTTAGTACAACTTGGCGTGAATCGTAGTTCTCCCTCTTTTATGTAGCAACACTTATCAAGGCTAAATAATTAGCTTGTCTGTCTTTCGCAGCACGCACACAACAACGTCTGTAATAACACTACACGTAGACTATAACACTATACACATATAACATTAAGTATACAAAGGTTCGAGAGTGCACACTCTCTCTGGGGCGACCACCGGAATTCACCTTGCACCCCGATTCGCTATCGGCATAGAGTCTCGATGGTTGGCAGAGAGATGCTATATACGAAAAAGACACGCGGAAAGTTCATCTTATCTCGTCCCTCATAATTCTGTTTGATTTAAAGCCTATCTTTTACTTACGCCGAAATGAACACATGTGCCCAAATTTCCTCCTTATAGTCGTCGTCTTCCCAACGGCGGCGGCGTCGAGTTACTATATCCTTGTACTTAAGCGAGTACGTAAAACTAAGGTACCTAACCCTCTACTTGATAAAGTATTCTCATTTCATTCGTTGCCATTGCCAATCCATTGCCACGGCTCTTATAAATAAAGAGCTGCGGATATATGGGTCTTTAACTCGCTTCATCTCTCACCAGCTTGCTTAAAGATACACTGTAAGAAAACGTGCGAGCTTTTCTCAACTCAACATTTCATCGAGCTCATTCATTACATAAGCCTAGCTACTTTTTTCCCTCTTGGTTTTTTTTCCTAAAGCGCGGCAATCCTTAATGTTGGCTGTTTTTCGTCACCATTTACCTCTTTCTCTTTATCATCTCCTTCAAATATAGCCTCAGCACAGTACCTATGGAATCTCTCTGTAGACCGTTTTATACAGTATGGCTTTTTTTCTTCTTTAATTTCGCTCCGTTTAGGGCATTTTTTCGACTCTGAAAACTTTTTTTTTCGCTTTGTTTTTTCTTCCTTTTTTTTTTTTGCTACGCGCGTTTAATTCCTTTTTATCGTCGAAGACGCGCGCGTTACGCCTGCCAGGCGTATTGCTCCACTGGGCTAAAACAAAACCATTTATAAAGTAACGCCGCGAACCGCCTCTTCACCCACGTCAATTCTTCGCGTGCTATAATCTCGACAATTTCATTGAGATTTATTGAAAAGTCTTAGCTTGTTTTGCTTCGCTAGTCGCCTTTTTAATTTATTTTATAAAAATATCCTTTTCCTCGTTTTGCACGTTGGTTTATTCCGCAACGCCTCCATATCGTAGGTAGTCGAGTAATCATCGCAGGTGTCATTAGTTCGCGAAATTATTTTCCAGTGATTAAGGATTTTTTGGGAAACGAGTTTACTCAGTTTGCGATACGAGACCAAGTCTGCTTGAAAAAAACATTGTATCCCAGTCTGGAAGATGATGACTTTTTGTTAAAATTAATTGACAGTTCATTGTAAACTTGACCTAGTTCCTTGGCTGAAGTTACAAAATTACAATTTTTGTAACTACAAGTAGGTATAACTGAAGAAATGTACGAATTCTTTTTGATTTTGTGAATTCTATCAATTTTGTGCTTTTTGACTGTTTTTATTCTTTTTCAGCTTTTAGTGGTGGAGCCCGTTTAAGGATCTATTGCACCCCCACCCCCACCCCCCGGAAATCGTACGGAACAACATTTTTCTTAAAGGGGGAATCCTAAGGAACATTTCTAGCCCTTGTACTAAAAAAAAAGGCAGCTGTCAGCTGAAATCGCAGATTTTGCGTTCCAACATAGGACTTGCACAAAATTTTTCAAACTGTACAAAGGTAGATCAAAAGATCAGGCAAAAATTTATCACCTGTCAAAATTTCAAGTGCCAAAATGCGTTTTTCGATTTTTGGTGAATTTTTAAAAATCAAATTCAGGCCAAAAATGAGGGAAAAAATCAAAATTTTACCAAATTGACCATGAAAGCTGAAATCTGGGATGTACCTTATTTTCGACATGCCAAATCGATTGGAAACTGTTTCAAACCGTTTTGAGCAGTTCTGGAGCCTCCAGCAGATTTTTGAAACTCGAAATTTCCACAAAATTTCATCAAAATGGAGTTGGAAAGCTGAAATTTATTCTGCAAACTAATTTCAATGCGCTACGAAGTACTGCAGGCAAATTTCAAGTCGTTTTGGAGCTCTAGCGATTTTTTGAAAATTACTTGAGCCTCCAGCAGATTTTTTAAACTTTAAATTTTTACAAAATTTCATAAATGGAGATGGAAAGCTGACTCTACACTTGAATTTTAACACCCTCTGAAGACGACTTCAGGTGGGTTCAAATCATTTTGGAGCCTCCAGCAGATTTTTGAAATTTGAAATTCCCGCAACATTTTATCAAATGGAGTTGGCAAGCTGAAATTTACTTTGCCAACTAATTTCAATGCGATATGAAGTCGACTACATGGTGGTTTCAAATGGTTTTGAAGCTTCCAGCTACTTTTTGGAAATTTCAATTTTCTAAAAAGCGCCATATAACTTTTCAAAAAGTTGCTGGAGGCTCTAAAACGACTTGAAATCCACCAGCAGTCGACTTCGTAGGGTATTGAAATTAATTTGCAGAATGAATTTCGACTTTCTATCTCCGTTTGATGAAATTTTGGGGAAATTTTTAACTTCAAAAATCTGCTGGAGGCTCCAGTAATTTTCAAAAAAATCGCTGGAGGCTTAAAAACGACTTGAAATCCCCCTGCAGTTGACTTCGTAGCATATTGAAATTAGTTTGCAGAGTAAATTTCGGTTATTCAACTCCATTTGATGAAATTTTGTGGGAATTTCGAGTTCTAAAAAACTGCTGGAAGCTCCAGAACTGCTCAAAACAGTTTGAAACAGTTTCCAATCGATTTGGCATTTCAAAAATAGGGTATATCCCAAAATTCAGCTTTCTTGGTCAATTTGGTAAAATTTTGATTTTTTCCCTCATTTTTGACCTAAATTTGATTATCAAAAATTCACCAAAAATCAAAAAACGCATTTTAACATTTAAAATTTTGACAGGTGATAAATTTTTACCTGATCTTTCGATCTACTTTTGGACGTTTGAAAAATTTCATGCAAGTCCTTTGTTGGAACGCAAAATCTGCGATTTCGGCTGACCTGCCAATCAAAATGGCCGCCATTTTGTAAGTAGGGCCACTTTTTTTGAGTACAAGGGATAGAAATGTTCCTTAAAGTTGTCCCAGAGGATCGACGGGGGGAGGTGCGATAGATCCTTAAGTAAGCTCCCCGACTATTTGTGTGTGTTTTTTTTGAAATTCACAAATTATAAGTAATTATTTTTGGATATGAGTTAAAAAATTTTATGTTTGAAAAGTAAGGTTTCAATGCAATGTCAAGCTAAAAACTAATCAATAATCATGCATCGTTGAGATCTTCCAGACCTCAGCAAAAAAAATGTTCACAATGTCTACCCACCCAAACTGAGAAACCCGCAATCAGTTTGGTCCCATCTCCTTCAGGGGGCGGTTGGGGGGGGGGCTTCGACTTTTTTCACACTGTCTCGAGGTATTCAAATTCAGCAGAGCATACATCCAAAGCTATGATACTCTGATTAAAACCATTTTCACAGCTCGAAAGGAAATTGCATTTTGAACTTTTTAAGTATTTTGAAATTTTCAAAAGTTGAAAGTTGGACTTTCAAATTGAAAGTTTGAATTTCAAAATGGCGCTGTAAGTGGGAGCTACCATTTAAAATTCTGAAAAAATTTCCATAGATGTACCTTTTGATGCTTTTTCGAAATATTTAATTTTTTTAATGGGATCTTTTAATAGAAGGGGAAGCACCCCCTCTCCCAAATTTGGGCAAAAATTTCAAAAATAAATCTGGGGCATGTGATACATCGAATTGTATGTTTATGGTGACTCTGAACACGAATATGACATCAGATTTTTTATTGGACCCCATTCACCACCCCTGTCACCTCTCCAAAGGGGTTAAAAGTCAAAAAAAATGGTTTCATTCGTGTGAACACATAAAATTGTATGTTTTCGATATCGCTGAACACGAATATAGCCTTAGTTTTTCAAATTGGCCTTTTCAAAAATGCATCAGAAGGAACATTTATGGAATTTTTTCAGAATTTTGTAATCTTCGTGACATGCTCTTTCAGTGAGCCAAATTTCAGTTCAATCGGAGTTGACGGGTTGCAAAGGATCCTTTGAAAATTTAAATTGATCCCAACTCTACTTTTAGGTATCAAAAACTGGATCTCTTTGAATAGCATGTTCAAAAACTCCAGCTTCCTACTCATTATGATTTTTTTTTGTTTTTTTTTTGCAAATTTTCGTTTCGCAAATTTAGGAATATTGCTGTAAGGATTGTGTCTCGTGACCTTTAAATGAATAAAACTCATCGTTTTGTCATCGTTCTCAATCCACGATCCCTGTATGGGTATTACATACAAACAGTATCTGCGTATAGATATTATGTGACGGTTTTAATGAAACAGTCTCACGTAATCAAAGAGTATCCCCTTTCGAGTGGCCGTTTACCACGCATTGAGCGGTTTTACCTGCCTATATCATAGGTCTAGGTATACACTATACACATAGGCAATGGCATTTTAGTACAAAGCCCCATCATGACACGTAATTAATATTGCATGTGACGCGTTATCAATCATACCGTGTAATCCAATAAACACACACGTCCTTTTCACATATACCTATATACACGCTGGGCTTCTGCAAACGACGATTACCTATACACTCTGTTGTCTACTGGACGACAACGACGTGAAAACTTGACCAACTCGTAACGACGCACCCTCACCAAAACACATCTAAAAGATCGCCCATTTCACTCGTTCCTTCGTATATTAATAAATCGCAATTCGCAAATGAAACTAGCGTATACCTAGGTGCCATTTATATTCGTCATCTGGTTCATACATACGAAAGCATACATATCCACGCACGAAGGTATATACAATAATAATAATCAATTTCATAGTGCTCGACGGCGACGGCCGAATACTTTTATTATATAGGTAGGTATGGTATTATAGAGGTACCATATCTCTCTCACTTGGTGTTTGGCGCGATAAAAACCGAGCCAAGAGTATAAGAGTCGCAATCATCGAATATTTTCTCGTTAAAAATTTACGATATCGTAGTTCGCGAGCTATATAAGTATTATACCTAGTAAGGCTGCTGGTACCTACCTACCTTTCTGTCGTAATTCGTTTTATCGAATTTGATCTCGAACTCGATTTTATATAGAAAAATTTCACCTCGGTGTACGACGACGTTATAACGTTTCTTATGTATTCGGTTACCTATACCATACCTACCCATCTCTTGTATTCTTTTTCACATTTTTTCCTCCTTCTCTCATTCTCTCGAGTAATGTACGACAACTACGACGACAAGGCGACGTAATGCTAAAAGCTAATAGTGTAGAGTCGACCAACAACAGAGAAAGGTACCTAAAACCTACAGGGTGTGCAGAAACATCGAGTAACTCGAATAAAGTTTTTTTCTTAAAGATATAGGTTGGGGACGTGAAATAGATGCATATGATTGGTGGAATGTTATTGCCTCAGTTTAACAACCAATCATGTGCGTTCGGTATCAGTGACCAACCGAAACATTTGGCAAAACACTTTTTTGGTGGGTACACGATATTTCTGCGCACCCTGTTACCTCTAATACCTATACACAGTATAGAAATAAATCCGTACACTTACACTTTGTCTTTCCATTTTGCACATGTACTTTCCATTAAAAGTTGTTCTACAAAAGGACAAATGGCCTTTGAATATTTTATTTTTACGATAATGGCGATAGAAACGTGTAGTAGGTACTAGGTAGGTACCTATATTTGCTCTTCATCCGCTTCAATACTCTTCTATTCCTCCTTTCTTTTTCCATCTTCACCGAAACTTATAGATACGTCGTTGTATCGCCTCACTTAAATCAAATTATGTAACGAGAAACTGAAAATATCCTTGGTTTTAAAAGGTTACTGATACGGATTGATGGAATTTTAAAATTTTCCCAGTTCTCGATACAATCATAATTAATAATGACAAGTGTGCTAATGAAGAAAGCAATGATAAACAGGATGTTCATTTAGCTCATGGAAAAAAGTCAGAGAATTATTTTTAAAGATGGTGAATTGTGTAAGTACTCATAATATTTGTTCAATGTTCATAAATGTAAGTGAAGTAGAGGGGCCAGTCAGTCTATAAAAATCTTGGATCATGAAAATGAGAGGGGAGTTTGAATGGAATGAAAATTTTAAATTTATAAAATATGTGATGAGCAGGATTGCCCTGACCACCAGTAGGTGTTCATAATGTAATTCCTCCGCTACGTAGTTTTATGATCATGCTGACCTTAGGCAAGATTATGCGAATTCTACTGTAGGGGCGCGCTCATGGCTATCACGCAATAATTCTGTCGAAGCTGAGGTCCAGCTCCAGCTTCGTTACCCTCTAAAAAATCAGTCTTCTGATGGAACAGTTTGCGATACTTTCCTCTTAAGCTCGACCAGCTAAATAGGTGACCAGGAAGCCATGCCTACAGGGTGGACAGAAATATCGGGTACCCCTAAAAAAGTTTTCTGCTAAATACTTGGGTTGGTCACAGTGAATGATAATAATGGTAGCACATGATTGGTTGTTAGACTGGAGAGATAACATTTCACCAATCATATGCATCTATTTCACGTTGCCAACCTATATTTTTAATGAAAAACTTTCTTAGGGGTACCCGATATTTCTGTCCACCCTGTAGGCTCTCTGGAAACCACACATTTAATGTACCTATCTAACTACCTACCTATCTGTAGATGGCGATTTTGAACTTATAACGTGTCGCATCATTAATCCCTCATACAGACATGGTACTATTTTATATAACACGATACTTCGTTAATTTCCTTGTAAGATCGTGGTACTTTTTTGGCTCATCCCTTGATTTATTTGGAAATCAGGCATGATAACCCTACAAAAAGGGAGCTACTAATCATACCTACCAAAGCGACTAATATTTGTGCTCAGCACAGGAGAGGCAGGCAAAGCTCACATTATTATCTTAGAATCTGCTCAATCTCAGGTAATCGTCAAATCCTTTATTCAGGGTTGAGTGCACCCGCAATTTACCTAATTACGTAAATTAATTATCATTAAGTGTAATTGTATCAATCTATAGGCGACAAGGTGTTAATCACCTATCGATTGGTCTACTTAATTTATAGACGCTATTGTAATTTATCTATCATTGTTTTAGTTACACTGCTTTTACCCAATCTGCCAAGTTTTCTCGTGAACGTTTCAATACATCTGCATAATCTTGGCTGAGTATGCTGCTGCCATCGAATCTCATGGCAAATACAGAATAGTTATATGCTTTATGTATACATAATTATATTATTTGGTACACACATCTCGATTATTGTAAATATTTCTGATTAAAATTAATGTACATAATCGCTCCTTGAGTTATCATTTCGTTTTGATTAAAAAGTTAACTGAGGATATTTGTTGATGAATAGTGTAGTAGATTGACTAAGTCTCTCCAATTTGAGCTAAGCAGGCACCTGAGAAATATTTCCTCTCTAACGAATATTTCTCAGAATTCGCCTATGTCAAAATTATAAGAATATCTCCTTTATCATGGTATTATCCATATCTTTCCTATTCGCAGTCTTTCTCACTCTCACTATTACAAATTATTTGAAATAGTTGTCGGTGTTGCTTCTCCTCTACAGGAGATTGTATGCATCATAAATTTGTCTATAAATTACTTGGTTCCTATAGCATATTACAACGAATTTTCCAAAAATTTAAATAACCCACGAGCTTTTCAAAAGTACAAATAGATAAAACCAACCTAAAACCTAAATATAGACCTATGTAGCTGGCTATAAGCGTCATATGTCAGGATTAACGATTCTCCCTTTTTGTGTTTTCTTCCCACATTGAATGTACATATCTATCCTACTCTGTCTTTGTGTAGGCATCCCTTTTGCATCGTGTAAATACCAGCTGATAGACGTTGGGTGTGTAATAGTTTGGGTTTGTACCCGGTATACTTATAAACGACACATTAAATGTCAAATTAAGCATTTAGCTGTCAAAATTTTCTAACCCGAAGTGTTTTTATAATAAATACCTACGCGCTAATTTGACAGTTATTCGAGACTGTAAGGTGTAAGGATACATGTAAAAAAATAGGGTATAATAGTACGTGCCTTGTCGACGCTGGAAAACTCTTGTCGAAGTATCTGCCCGACTCTTTTTTATTTTTCTCGAAGAGAGGGTCGATGAAGAGTAGAGAAGAGAGGTTTGGGATTTGGAAGCAGGGAATTGTACGATGTTGTTTACACAAAAATTTTAACAAGATGATGTGATTTAACAAAATGTTCCTATCCATGTTCATCAAACAAGTTTTTTAAATTGAAGAAGATAGGGCAGTAAATTTTTAAGCAACTGTACAACTCGACAACTCAGTATACCTTAATCATGTTTTGGTTTCATTTTTGGACTCGAAACCGTGAATTTTCTCACATTTAACATTTATACACCTTTTTCTGTCACTGATTAACAAACACATCCCTCCTTAAGCTTCAACTTTTGCTCCGCTGCAAAAACTTTTACACCGACTGAACCATCAGCGTCAATTACTCACGTAATAACCAGCTTGATGACACGTTGGTTGCCCAAGCGTAGACGTAGGTAGGTATAGGTAATACCGAACCAAACAGTCTTCTCTGTTTTATGGTAAACTTTTCAAATAAGGGATTCACTTTCGATGACGTCGTTAATGGAACTGGAGTTAATCCTTAATCACGTTTCGTTAACTACTCGTACATAAATAATATACCATATACAGAGATATACCATCATTTATTTAAAAAGACAGCTACGTTAAACTAATGTCGTGTAAGTACAGCTGGGGGACTCATATAGGTACCTAAACTTAAAAGTGCCCACTTATACGTAGGTTTCTACGTTGATGTGTGGAAATTTTTGTGCATTAGGAGTATTTTTCGGTTCGACGAATCCGACTTAGGGACTGCTGTAGCTTGTACAAGTGGAAATGAACTGTCAAACGTCTACATTTCTTACATAGAGGAAAAGGGATCGAAAGTTCAACCATCACATACTCCATTCGTGAAAACCAAACTCATTTTTTTTTTACTAGGGACTACTTTCTGAACATAAATTTACCTACTTATTTATGTGAAACAATTCAATCAATAATTTCAAGAATAGATCATCGTTGACTAACTACTCGAACAAACTACCCAGCAGGATAATCATGCCCTGTTCGAACACCACCCTGTGTTTTTATGGACCTAGTGTCCAAAGATGGAAAAATATTGTATCAACAACGATGAAGATTTGTCGCCCCGAAAAGATATATCTTTAAGGAAGGAACCCCCCACAGAAACACGAGTTTTTTTTTGGGAAAATATCACGATAGCTTGCAGCTTGATATATTCGTTCTTTATGATTGTAAAGTGTGGGCTTGTGGGCATCCTAGGCGAGTTTGGTTCCTCTATATCTAAAAGTCTGGTGTAGTAAACACAGGCAGTAGATTTTCAGTTCACGCAGTGGTGTTTATCTTACATACCGAGCAACACAGTAATGCACTTTATCAAGTCTATATAACTTCATTTCTATCTCCCGATCTCTTCTCTTCATCGTCTTGCTTGCTGAGCTGTACGAAGGGTAGTGAAGGTATACCTAAACAAAGCAAAAGAAACTGGAAACTTTAATGCTATACAGTACACAATGTTAATACCATTTCCCAAACATTTATCTCGTAGCTTAATGGTGCTAATATTTAAAGTTTTTTAATTACTGAAATTTTCGACGAACGAAAAAATTCTTATTCGAGCGTGAAAATTTATTGCTAACAGATCGCACGTATACTACGCTACGTTCTGTGTAGAACATGCTGGACGAGTAGGTCGGTGCAGGGGTGGAAGTATTATAACTACGCCGAGTTTTCTGTATACTTACCTACCTTTAAAATATCCATATCCTTGAAACTTAGTAATTTAACATTCACTCGAGAGCATTACATGTTATTGATTATAGCTCCATCCCATCTCCTCATGTTGTTGAGTAAATGAACAAGATTGGCGAAGCTTTTTTTTGCGAATGGAAAATTTTTACCAGGTTTTTACATTGAACTAGAGTTTTTTTTTTTTTTGTGATGAAACTTTTCCGCATTTTATTCCCATAGCCAACTAGTACGAGTATCATGGGTCATTTAAATCGTTCGATTTTACTTCTACGAACTTTTGCAGGTGAGTAGACAAATCTCACCTGTGTTCTTATTTTGAAAAAAAATCTGAAGGACATTTTGAAAAAACCACCATCAAGTTAAATTTCAGGGCTTGTAATTAATTTGATCCTTGATCTGATTTCTATCGAAAAATCAAAATTTAATAAAACGTCAATGATATTTGATTTAGATTTCAATTTTGACCACTCAAATCGATTGATAAGGTTTCGAGGCAGTTTAGAACTTCCGGGAAGTTTTTAGATTTTTCCCTGTTGTAAAAATACTGAATTTCATTTTGATTCTTTTTTGACAATTTTTTCAATAACTGAAAAATCTATACCTAAATCTGTTCAAGGCTTCAAAATGTAAGAGAGCTTAAATTCTAAACCACTAAATCGGTTTAGGAGATGAAAAACAAGAAATACATGAAACTTTCAAGAGAAGTATCCCACCGACACAAAAAATTTTAAAACTGGACAAAGTATTGGAAAAGGATACCAATTTACCAGCAAAAATTTCAGATGCTGGAATTCATTTTTCGATTTTTGACTAATTTTTTAGCATTCAAATTTGGACTATTTCTCATAAAAAATCGAAATTCGATCTAAACCTAAAAACTTTAAATCTGGGTTTCCTGTACTCTTTCTTCCCGCCCCCCCCCACCAAATCGATTGACGATGGTTTTGAACCGTTGTGGAGCCTTCAGCGGATTTTTGGATTCTTCAGGTTTTGAGGGGAAAAAACGCTGAAAGTAAGGTGAAAATGAAATTCAGCACCTACAAACTCAGACTCACATACCTTTGTGACCCTGTTTCTCAATTTAGGCACATATTTTCAAAATCTCTTTCTGTCGGTTCAAATCTGAAATTTTCAGCAGCGAGGATTTTTCGGGGGAAAAAAAGTAAAAAATTCATTCTTCGTGTAAACGCTTAGAGGGGAAAAAGTGATAACGGTATGAAACCATTACCAATGGACTCGGGAGGTCGAATAAATTGGGTACCAACAAAAATCCGGCATTTTAGGTCAATTTGATTAAATTTTGATTTTTCTATTATCAGCAATAATGGGCCAAATTTGTATGTTTGAAAATTTGCCAAAAGTTTAGAAATTAATTTTAGCACCGGTTTTTGTTGATGGTCAATTTTGTAGTGCTCTTCTGATTCTTTTTGTCGAGTTCCAAAATTTTGTAAGCAGAAATCTAGAATATTCTATTTTCATTACCTATTTGACAAAAAAAAAATAAGAAGAAAAATGGCATTATGATAGGTACAATTTTCATTATTTTTGTCTTCAAAATTCTGACGCTTTTAAATTTTGCTGCTCCAAATGGTTGCCTATAGTCTCACCTATTGGAGAACAAGACTCCGACTTGACAATTTTTTACAGTTCTCAAAAAATTGATGTTTTTTTTTTGCTCATTTGATAAGCTAAATCATGCTAAAATCCCAAGTGGTGACAGATTATTAAAGTGTTTAAAAAGAATTTTTTATCCAAGTAGGCACCTAATGTCAAAAAAAATTATAAACTTATCAAAAAACTAGCTAAAACCATTTTAGAAATGATTTAAATTTGAAAAACGATGGACCTAACAAAAAGCTGTGAGAAACGAAGAATTTACTTTGCTTACTTAACTAATTCACTGTTAGCTGTTTTATTCAATTTTCTAAAAACTGGTTTCTTTTTTTCTTTTGAAAAAAAAAATAAATCATTAAAATTGAATAAATTGTATTTCCTTCATGTTTTTTCTTTTCTTGGATACATTTGAGATTTTGGAATACAGTGGTGCCAATTCATCGGTCACAATTGCGAATTTAAAACAAACTAAAAAATGTTATTTCTGGCTACTTATATTTTCCTCGATTTTTTTTTAAATTGGCAATTATTAATGTCCAAAAAAGTGACACCACTGTATTCCAAAATATTTTCCCAGTTTCAAAATTGATATCTCTCGATATTTTGGCATAAGTAATTACTTAGACGATGCAAAACATTTGTGATGAAAATTCGTTCATGGATTTACCAAAAAATAAACGATTTGCAAATTTTCAACCCCTCTGAAGCCTAAAAGTAATCTTGGATTTTGATGGTAATGGCCGATGTTTTACACCAGTCAACTTTTAGCAAATTATCTGTGAAACCTACCTGAATGATAAAAAAAGACAAGTGAGTTTCGACCACATTTTCCGCTCCGATGTTCTCATTTAGATTCAACGAGTTAAATTTCCCCATTTTTCTCTCTTTTCAAATTGTTTTAGCTAAATTTTAAGCATAGGTATAGCTTTTTTCACAATAAAATCTGAACTTTTCATGGAAATTCTTGTCAAAAAATTATTTAATCTCAAATGAATTTTTTCATGGTAGTTTAGAATTTAATTTCTGATATAGTGGAGAATTTTTGGATGCCTTTTTTTCATGTTTAAACCAAAAATTAATGTTTCAATGGCGATTTTATAATGCATTTTTTAGTGTTGATTTCTACTAAATTTTGTCAATGTTTGCTGAATTAGACCTTTATTTCACGTTTATTTAGGAAATCAGGGTTGAGGTGTAAACCCTTTAAATTGACCTAGGAAGAAGGTACAGGTACACTTCTTCAACCTACGATGGGAAAGATTTTACAGAAGTGCATTTTTCAAGTTTCAACCTCCCAGCCCTATTTGATTCCTCTTCAGGATCCAAAAGTCGATTTTTGTAGAGGAGAAGGTACAATTATGGACCCAGGTACAAATATGGACCCCCCATGGTTTAGAGTACAACTACTAGCGCTATGGTCATACTGGGTACTAAAAATTATACTAGTAGTGTAGTATCAATGATCCAAGCACTTATTTCGGATCCATGCAAACTTGGGTGTCTCTCATCAGCAATTGTTTTTTTTTGCGCATTATTTCCTTCCCAATGGAAAATTTTACAAGTTTTTCATTCGGTAATTCATCAACTTCAAATAAAGTTTGGAAAAAAAATTATTAGCGAAGTGAGTAGCTTACAATGTGTACTTTCAAAATATACTTTCATACTTGTCTTTACTTAAGCTGATTTTCATAATTTTTTTCATTTTTCATAAACTGAGCCGATTTTTTGCATGGGTATAAATATGGACCCCTAAATTTTTTTACCTAATTTTGATTCAATATTTTTTAGAATGTCGAGAAAAGTGTTATTAACAAAGAAGACATGTCCAAAGTGTCGAACATGGGACCATGATTTTTTTATTTTTCATAAACTTGGCCAATTTTTTGCATGGGTATAAATATGGACCCCTAAATTTTTTTCATTTAATTTTGATTCAATGGTTTTTAGAATACCAAGAAAGGTGTTATTAACAAAGAAGACAAGTCCAGAGCATCGAAAAACATCTTTAAATAAATTTTTGTACAATTTTCTGCAATTTTCATACATTTTTTGAGGGGGCCCATATTTGTACCTGCATCCATATTTGTACCAATTTATGTCACTTTTCTAAATTTCAAATTTCTCCGTGAGTTTTCAACAACAACAAAAAAATTTTTTACACAATATACTAGAGTCTTTGGCCTTTCAAATGGTATATTCGAAAATTTTTTTTGATAATTTTTTCTACCCTTTAAGGCCAAAAAGCTAGAGGGGGTCCATATTTGTACCTTCTCCTCTACTATTTTTCGTGTTTTTGACCTTTAGAACAGCTTGTAGCCCCTCCAGATTCATCACGATATTCAAAATTTTAACCTACAATGGAAAAGATTACGGAATAGAATATTGCATTTTAGATTTATGATGTTGTATGAAAATTATTGGCAGTACATTAATCGAGAATTCATTTTGCTTTTCTGTTTTAGGTGAGTACAATAATTTTGTATACCTCATGCGAGTGAGCATGCCCTAATAAGTAAGTTGGTAAACTTTTTTATAACTTATGGTCTATAAAAGGAGTAAGTATACCTACATAGGATGCGAATAAGAATCAAAATACGTAGCATCCCTCACGAAGGTAGCTGGAGTTCCCATTCATGAACATCAGTTTAACTTGACTACTCATCTGAACTTATTTAGAGTGCATTACTCTACGATAAACATACGTAAAAATGTACCTACGACGACGTATTACATCTTCATGGTCCAGCGTACTCGCATAGACAGTAGCTCATTCGCTACAACCACTTTGTGTACTCGTATGTGTACCTACTGGCAAAAAAGCGCCTTAAAACTTTGCAG
Organism: Planococcus citri; assembly: GCF_950023065.1. Taxonomy (NCBI): domain Eukaryota; kingdom Metazoa; phylum Arthropoda; class Insecta; order Hemiptera; family Pseudococcidae; genus Planococcus; species Planococcus citri. The sequence continues at coordinate 36,606,172 of NC_088680.1, forward strand.
TTGTACTCGTATATACGAGTATAAGGCCTTTTTTCCTTTTTGGGGAAGAGAGCATCGCCTAGCGTCGAGAGGCGAACGGCGAATACGCCGCGCCGAATGCGCGCCTTATACTATACCGTATCCCTCGGGAAGTGTCTTATTTACGGCGAATGCGTTCGCAAAAGCTTTTACAACAGCGAGTAGTATGCTACGGGTTCGAATAAACAATTGGGAAATTCTATTTCCAAGTTTATAGCGGCCTGGGGCTAACACGATACCGTTGTAAATTTTTGCCGTTGCCTGTACGGCTGAATACGGCCACTTCTCTCTTGTCTCGTCTTAGTTTGCGGCAGCCTTTATTTTTTCTTTACCTTTAATAATCGTTATAGCCGCCGCCACGCCAAGAATGTAGTACTATACTATTGCTGGTATATTGCTTATTAGTTTTTACGCGAATGAGATTTGTTATCTGACGATGTGCTTATATGTATTCTACTGCCCGACATGCCCGCAGCTGAAGCGACCGGTGTTATGCCTTTAACTCTTTGGTCACGTGTGGTTCGCCGTGTACAGATTTTTGCCCTTTAATGTTTGCCATGATGCTGTATAGAGGAGAGAAAATTTTGGAATTTTGATAATCGAGTATAGGTACTGTGAACCTCAGCCTTAATTTCACGCTGCTTGTTTTGTTGGGGAATATCTCATACCATTTCCATCCTCTATTGCTCTTTTTCCCTTACCCATCTCGTCAGGTTTTATCGCCCTCTGATACTGAATTCCGATTTCGTTTTCGTAATTTTATAACCGTACCGCGAACATTGTACTCGTTGTAGCTTAGTACTCGCGACCAGCGATATTACCGAATAGTTTTGCTTTGGTTGGAAAATTCAGGCTCGAGCGATGCCGATGTGGGATTTCTGTGGCTTATAAAATGTTGCTACGTTGATGGAAAATTTTAACGTGTTTTTTGTCGGACCTCTGCGTGGCAAATGGCAAAAAGTGAGAATCAAATTCCTAAAGGCTTGAATTTATTTACGTAAATTTTCTGTGGCGTGTATTCTGCTTCGAATGTTACGAATCATTCTGCAAGCTGTTTTGTTCAGATTTAGTTGGCAAATAAAATAAAACAGCTGAAGGGCAAATCCAACTTTTTTTTGGTTTTTCAGCTGAACACTTACTTATAAATGAATCAATGAAAGTATACAAAAATCAAGTGTGGATAGTCTAATTCTGTTTCAAGAAAGAAAAATTGAAAAAAAAATTCCCAAATACATCATCAAAGCAAATTTTGGGTTCCAGAATTCAATTTTTGATTTTTGGTGAATTTTCAAAAAAAAAAAAAAAAACTTTCAATAAGTTGGCAAATTCAACTGAAAAAATTGGTAGAAATTGTGTAAAATAGATAATGCAGAAATTTCGGAAAGTTCATAGAAAGTAGGTATAAGCTGCATGATTTACAGAAAATGTAGTGAAAATTCAAGTCCTAAAAAACTTTTCAAAAATAAAGAGAACATATTCGAAAACCAATCACATTCTAAAATGGAAAGTATGTAAAATTTTAGGAAAGCTTGGGGTTGTTTTATCCAATTTTGAGAATATTTTTTCAAATTTTTCTTAATTTTTAACAGTTTTTCCATCTATTTTATTAATATGTATTTTTGATAAGTTCGCGTTATTTTTTTCATAATTAAAAATGTACAATTTTTTTCAATATTTGTCAATTTTGTCAAATTTTATCAATTATTGACCATTTTTGTCAATTTTGTCTGTTTAGAATCCACAGATTTTCTGTACGTAATTGTTGACGATTTTTGTGGCAATTTCCTAAAATGTTTGCCAAATTTTTACATACGGGACTTTGATTTCAATCGTTTTACACCTGTTAGTTGATTTAGTATTCATTTTAGGGAATTTTTTGTAGGTAAGTAATTATGTCATGCAATTTTGATCGCATTTTATTCATTTTTTTACATTAGGTAAGTGCCTACCCAGTACCCACCTAACTGGGTACTAGTTTTCGTGATTTTTAATGATGATTCTTCCATTTAATAATCACATTTTTCTCAATTTATAATAATTTAGAAGTCAATTTTATCAATTTTTTGGGAAATTCAAATGTTTTTTTCATATTTTCGCTGCATTTTATGAATATATCCTCAATATTCTTTAAATTTTTGTTTTTTTCTTACGTTAATTTCATAATTTTTTCACATTTTTTTCAATTTTTAAACACTTACAAATCAATTTTACTCGTTTATTGACAATTTCAAGAGCTTTTTTTTCCACATTATTGCTGTATTTTATAAAACTTTTCTCAATATTCCAGCAACTTTTTTAAAACAAAATGTCGCATTTAATCAATTTTTCTCACAAGGGAACCCCTCCTCACATTATAACCTTTGATTGGAATGAAATTCCAGGCTAGTGGAAAGAGGATCTCAAAAAAACCTTATTCCTCGATTTTCGGCTACTCAAGTTGATTTGTAGATTTTTGGAAAACATTTGAATTTTTTTCACGTACTCGTAGGTAAAGCTATTTCACTCAGAAAACGGGAAAAATACAAATATCCATCTCTTCAGCGTATCAACTTCAGGAGCTCAAATTTTGGCCAAAGAAAGTTAGATACTTAATTGACTCATGCACTTACAAAACCTCATTTAAAAAGAGATGGTCGGCTGGTCGCCTTAAGTGGCAAAGAGGGGATAAATTTCAATTTATTAAAACTTTATTCTCAACTCCAAAGTCTGAAGGTTGCATATATCCATCAACTTTTTGGAAAATTGAGATTTTGAAAAAACATTCTTACGATTTTTTAAATTCAATTTCAGCAAAATCGAAAATTATGAGCTGTTCTGGAGCCTTAAATAGGTTTTTTAAACGTCGAGCTCTTCAAAAAAATTTATCCGATGAAGTTGGAAAGATAAAAAATTGTTCAATTTAATTTCATTTTGACAGTGATTCTGACATTTTTTGAAAAATTTGGATTTCCAAAAATTGCTGGAGGCTCTAAAATGATCTGAAACCAATTCGAGTCTACTTAACATGTCACAAATATAGGTCTTGAACTAAATTCTAGATTTTCGCAGTAAATTTTTCAAATTTAAAAAAAAATTGTGAAATTGCTGGAGAAGTAATATACTTGTACCTATGGTTCCTTCTGAACTACCAAACACTCTACGATTTGAATGAAATCAAGCAAGATCAAAAACCCATGTTCTAAAACCCTCGTAACCAAAATTTCAGAGGTGAGAGTTCATTTTTTGATTTTTGGAAAATTTTTAAAAATTTAAAAAAATTTAAAAAAACTGTTCTAAGGACAGTTTTTAAACATATCTTTTCAATGAAATACAAAATATTTTTTTTTGCATGTGAAGTGAACCAATATGAATAATTTTTTTCAATTCAACTCTCACAAATCAATATCTGTAACTTTTGAGCAATCTGGAGTCTCCAGAGATTTTTCATTTTTCTCCAGTAATTTTAAATCACTCTGGAAAGGCAAAAAATTAACTTAAGGTCAATGCTTATTGAGCATCCTCTCAACCGTCTAGAGTGCTAGTTCAAAAGTGAATTTTTGATCGGATTTATAAATTCTAAAAATGAAATTTCCAAAGAAAGTATATGAGGAATAATTTTTGAAGCAAAATATTGTCTGATCTGTATACACGGTCGCCCGAATTGAGAACATACTCAATTTGTCCTTTTTGGAGCCTCCAGCGAGTTTTTGAATTTCTTCAGACATTTCAAATTGCTCTGGAGGTGCTATAAATGTACTTCTGAAACGGTTGTCAGAGTACATAATAAACACCGACCCAGGTTATAAGTTCTTAAGTTCATTTTTGATTCCTCCACAGCAAATTGAAATTGCTTGAGGAAATAGGAAAATTTCCGGAGACTCCAAATAGCCCAAAAAAAAGTTTTACAATCGCCCTCATAAAACAGTTTTTTTAAAAATTCGCCAAAAATTCAAAAATAAACTTCAGTACCTGAAATTTTAATCACGGGAAGTCTTTTTTAATCCACCTTGATTTTGTTTGAATCGAAGAACGTCAGTTCAAAAGGTTCCCTTATCAATATATTTCTTCGACTTTTGAAAAGTAGATAGGTACAGGTACGAGTATTTTCTGTGGCACGATTTAAAGTTGGACAAGAGCTCGATCCGATACGAAGGATTCGAAAATTATATCGCGCATGAAAATTCGCGCCAACACAATTTCCAGCAACATTATTTTATTATTTCGCCAGACACGTCGATAAAATAAACACACGATATCGTACGTACGCAGCTCTTACTTAATAAAAGATTAAAAAAAAACTGTAACGCTTTATGATATAGCTACCTAGTACCTACCTCGTACCTACCTTCTATTTTACAGCAGAACAAAAGAGTCGTATACACGATAACATTATTTGGTCTATGGCGAAGAGGCCAAGCACTGAAGCTGCTACCGGGTCAGGGGATACCTATACACCGCTATAGTAAAAGTGAAGAGGAAAAAAATATTATACAGGTACCCGAAGAAATCACACGCAAACGTTTTATACTGGACACAGTGGCGTTTTATTACCCTTACTAAACTGATTACCTCGAATAAGTACGAACTAAAAATTACGCCTTTATTCGTATAGATATACTCGTATGTAGGCGCTATAAACAGGTTTAATTTCATTAATGGAACGTCGCGAGCTGCACGTTACATGAATCTGGCTGATCGTGAGCGTCCTTCTTTCGTGCTTTTTTTTTTTATTAGAATAACATAAAAGAAAAATGAAAAGTGGCTGGGCGGAAATGGATAAAAAATAGCCATTAAATTATAGATAAACTGCTTCAGGTAGTAAGTTTTTCGAGCTTTTGGGGAAAATTTCAAATTAAGATATTATCAGGAATTGAAAATATGAAGTTTGATATTAGAATCTATCTAATTTTTTTTTTTTTAAAGTCAAACAATGAGGGGAAGACCATTTTACGGAACTTTGCTTTATTGAATTTCGCCATTTTCCCGAGCCCATCACGACTAAAAAACAAAACGAGTCAAATCAGGCTGACTTTAGAGAAGAACTCATCACGAAGACGTTTATTAATCAAGAAATTCATAATTTCAGACTTAAATACGAAATTAATTTGTCATTTGTATGGGGAAATTTCATTCGCTTTCGCTAAGCTCGACGAAACAAGACGTGCTCGTTGGCGTTGAAAATATGGCGAATAATTTTTCGATAAATGTCGCATTCGCGAAATTATACAAAACTTACATTCTGTTGAAAGGTTGTCGTGTTAAATTAAAAAACATCTTGTAACATCGACTTAAACATAACATCCCCGAAACCCTCCCCCTTTCGCTAACATCTTCGCTAGTTTGTATAAGATTTTAATGAGTCGAAGATGTCGTCTCAAGATTTTTATTCTATCGTCGTCTCGTCGTCATCGTCATCAGCTTCATCCCTCGTCATCCTTGTTTTTTCCAAAGAGGTACGTAGACGTAGTACAACACTATACACACTAAACAACACAACGTTACAAGTAAAAAAGATCATTCTTATAGAGTGAAAAGTTGAAAAGTACTTTTGAAAAGCAAACTTTCGTCGTCGTTGTCTTGTGTACTGTATTATTTCGATTACGTGTAACTTTTTTAGCGTTCAACGTTCTGTCGTAGAAGGCTATACGTATCTTGGGTTTTCGACACGTGTTTAACTCTTTCGCACCTGGGGTAAAATCTGACGGATCGAGTTCGCAGTTACCTACAATTTGTGTGGCGAAATTCATCACCCGGTTTACATTATCGCCAAAACAAAAAGCACTTTCGTTGTAGTTGATTATTTTAAGTGGTAAATTTATAAGTGCTTGAAACTTGGAATGTCGAAATTTTAACGTTCCCACGCACCAATCTATTAAAGATTTAAAATTTTGCCATAGTAAGTAAACCGTTCTCAAAATTTATGACGATGTCGAGGTTGAAATATACTGGCAATTTCTCGTATTTCAATATTGCTTCCTCATCCTCAATCATGAAAAAAATCAATAGGCAAAATAAACAAAATATCACAGAAAGAAAATGCCAAAAAAAATCAAGCATGTTTGGATGTTGCAATAAAAAATTATGAAACATGAAAAAATTGAAACATTCTTCAGTGTTTCATTGTTTCATTTGACTACCTACTTTTAAATTTTGGTGAAGTGAAACGTTTAAAAATTATGACAGATTTAAAAATCGAATAAAAATAACCCAAGACAGCGAAGAAATGTTTTGGTTGTATAGGAAATTATCTCGGTTCAAAACTAACTAAGGGAACCCCTCCCCACCAATAATCATCTTCAATTCGAATGAAATTTGGACAGGTGGAAAAAGTATCTCAAAACTCGATTAGGTATCATGAGACTCTTGAACGGCCTCAAACCATCTCTTATCGACTCAGAATTTTGAAATAGAGGAATGCAGTTGACCTTCAAACTTCATTAGAAGAAATTTGTTGGAAATTCCAATGTTCAAAAACCTATTTGAGGCTCCAGAGCAGCTCAAAATTTTCCACCCCCCCCCAATAATCTCCGAAGAAATTTTGCTTTGAACCGGCATAAGAGTAATTCTCAAAAAAAAGTTTAAAAACCATGTAACAGGTGGTTTACTTGAATACTATTGACAATTGAAATTTTTTTTTCAGTGGTATTCTGTAGATACCAACTCGGGCATCACGTGCATATAGTTTAACGACCCCCCCCAACCCCCCTCCACTATGGGTCAAGTCCCCCCAAATCCTGAAAACTCCATCGTCGTGGCCTGTAACCACTTAAATTTTTCAACTTCATCTTCAAAAATGAATTACACTATCACTTTTTCTGAAAAAAAAAATGGTACATATTATTATATGATATGAGAGTAAATGACAGAACATGATATAAATTTTTGGAATGATACTTATACCCTGAAACCGAGGTCATAAAGTGATGTAACCAGTTTTTTGTCCATCGCCGTGGCCAATTTTTGTTTATTTTTTCCTGGCTCTCCTATTCGACTTTTTTTGCGATGAAATGGCTACACTTGATATGATATGGAAAGGATTTACTACTTTAGGCGAATAGGACAGAAAGTATTACGTAAGGTGATAATTCCTAAATCTATTGCTTAAGGAGAGATGTTATTATTTGTGCACTTTTACCTGAGTTGCCTGGCTAGGTCGTGAGTTTACACAGTCGTTTACCTCTAATATCATAACATACTCCTGTGAAATAAAAGGCTAACACCGCAGTCACTGGTATTAGTTTATTACACAGAGGAGAGCACACAATAAAGGTGATCACACTTTAACATAAAATAAGAGGTGGAATAAACGCACCAAACTTTAACACAAAAGAGATTAACTTAATAACCGAACATTTACACAAAAAGACTGTACAAAGTACAGCTACATTTACATAAAAATACTTTAACCACGAAGGTAAAGCAGAGAACGAATTAACGCTCAGACATTAATGAGATAGATGTATCTGCGTCGACTCAAATACACACTATGCCGTCCGCGGCTCTTGTAGCATCGCAGGTTGGCTCTGCCACTAGAGGACAACACAGTGTTACCACTAGTCATTAGCCGAATAGTAAAGCATAAACATGATAGGCACAGTTGTATATCACATATGCCCCTCTGTAGATTATTTCAACGAAGAAATTTACGGATCTACATGATATACCACTGATTAAGTCTCATATTCATCCGCTACGGATACCAACAACAGCATCGACTCAAATACACACTATGCCGTCCGCAGCTCTGGTAGCATCGCGCGTTGGCTCACTAATTACTAGAGACTAAGGATACTTTTCGGCATCGTGTGCTGTCGAGTGCTTTCGGCTACGCTCGTTTGACTTGTCTCCATGAAAATGAAATGAGGAGCTCATTGCAAAAGTAGCCCTTGTCACATGAACCTATGCAATCTCTAAAGCTCTCCCTTGAGCGTACCCAGTATCATGAATGTAAACTCTATAAAGCAATTCCTCTCAGGGCTACTCAGGGAAGACCAACTTGACGGTCATTTCATCATTACAACATGATCTCTGCAGTTGGCAATAGGTGCAATCGAGTGAAAAGGGTCTAAAAGTTCATGTGACAAGGGCTACTTTTGCAATGAGCTCCTCAAATATTCTCCTTATCAAAGATGAAACTCCTGTTTCCTTTTTGTTCAAATCTTTCTTTTTCATAATCATATTATACAAATATTGTACGTATTTTAATGATAAAACTCGTGTTAGTCCTGTTTCTTCTGAATTTTAATCTGTTTCATAATTTCGTCGACAGTCTTGTACTCTTGTTAGACAACTTGGTTTCCGATCCGAACATTACCAAATGGCAAATAAAAAGAAAAAACAGCTGTGATGATACTAGTCTATAGACACTTTCGAATTCAATTTGAAGAAAAAGTAAAAATTTAACAGAAGTGACGTTGTTGTACAAACATTTGGAACTTGGAAGTTTTTCAAAAGAAGATTGATATCACATCATTCAAAGTCAAAATCGAAAAAATCTTATCAGATTTCCAACTGCTCACAAGGCATTTAACCCAAAGTATATTATTGAGCAACAAAAACTTGCATTCTACAAGAAATACAATGAAGAATACGTAAAAGATAATATAATATTCGAATATTATAATTAATTTTTAATTAAAATTAAAAATCTCATCAACAGGAACGTCAGGAACAGGGAACTTGAATCATTACAAAGAATAAAGTCAAACGAGTGTATCCGAAAGCACTCGACAGCACACGATGCCGAAAAGTATCCTTAGTCTCTAGTAATTAGTGCGTTGGCTCTGCCACTCGAGGACAACACAGTGTTACCACTAGTCAATAACCGAATAGTAATGCATAAACATGATAGGCACAGATGTATATCACACACTGTATTGTTTCAGTGATAGCAGCACAGTGCCCATTTCACAACCATCAATCAAATACAGTAACCCATTCTCTGAACGGTAATCTGTAAAAATTGTACATATTACCATTTTTTAGATCCACCGCCGTGGCTTATCATTCTCACATTTAAAAGAGACATTTTTTTTCTTGAAAAAAAAAGAAAATATTCAAATAGTATGATGACCACAACTTTGAAAATTGAAAAATTATTGATTCTATTACCGGTAAAACAAATTTCTTACGTCGTGGATAGTATAGTTTGGTATTTCGTCGTGGCTATCGTGATTTTTTTGTCCATGGCGAAGTAAAGTACCTACCTTATCATGTTTGAATACTCCCATTAAAATGTACCTGGTACCTACTTGATGAACTTTTTGTGAGCTAAAGCTAATAATAACTGCTCCAGTTATACCTATACCTACCCAAAAGTAGTGAACAGCCTTTTTTTTTCAACATGTGACACCAATTTTTTCAAAGCCCCTCCCCCGCCCCTATTGAAGATGACTTGGGTCTGAAGTCATTTTTGGGGTCCTGGGTATGCCTAGAATCAAGTCCCTTTTGAAAAAAATTCAAAAAAAGGTTTTCATTTTCGAAAAATTTGAGTACTGAAATTTAAACTTTTTTTGAGAATTACCCATATAGAAAGATTCTGAAAATACATATGTGCCTAAATTGATCGAAATTGATCGAAAAGGTCACAGTGGTAAATCCCAGTTTATAGGTAGGGCACTGAATTTCATTTTCACCTTACTGACAGCGTTTATTCGAAAACTGGAGATTCCGAAAACTGGCTGGGGGCTCCAAAACGGTTCACATCCATCCAATCAACTTGGGAGGTCAAAATAGCGCGAAAAACTAAATTTCACCCTTTTATGCCAATTTGATCAAATTTTGATTTTTTTTTCATGAGGAATCGGTTACATACCTAATTTTGAATTTTCAAAAATTCACCAAAAATCGAAAAATTAATTTCAGCACTCGAAACTTTTGTTGTTATTTGTTAGTGTATTTTGGGGTCTTTTTTTGATTCCCTTTCGTTCGGTTCAAAATTTTTTGAGCTGGTTGGGATACTTTCCTTGTTACAGGTAATTTTGAATCTCACAAAGTAAACTAGGTCACAAATTCTGTAGGTACCTATTTTCTCTAACAAAGAAACTATTTGAACATTTTCATTTTCATTTTTTTTTTGTTTTGTTAATGATTTAGATTTGATGGTAAACGTTTCAAAAAACTCACATCGATGGCCATTTTTTATGGCTATTTAAGTACAGCATACTTCAATAAATTTTCTGTAACTCGAGCTATTCGTGAATACTTAATTACGAAAAAAGGGATAAAAACGTAGATTTCAACACTTGAAATGGTAAAAATCGTCCATAAAATTATACTTTGCGTTCTTATTTTTCAATTTGTCTCGATATCGAAGGGATAATGGTTTAATTTTACCGCGCATTCTCCCTTCATCTCTTCTCTTTTTATTCGCCAGAATTACAAATTGATCTTATTCCAAGTGGTATCACAATAAATTCCTCGTATTTCTGGAAAATATTTTCTAAATACTCGTAGCACAGAGCATACCGTTGATTTAATTTCTAATTAGTTTTTCGCTATGTATTTCTAAAATATTTCGATATAATTTTATCGTAATTAACGAACTTGTTATTTACGTATATAATGCAGAAACGAAAATACGTAATTTCTATCTAATGAAATTTCACACAATTGGTTCATTTTTTGTTCGGAAATGAATATTATTTCTAGCTGTAAGCGTATAGCTTCATCGTTCGTTTTTATAAAACTCTTCCCGCCATCTCTCTCTTTCCTTTTCTACGGTCGTCTGTTGATCCACTTCGACGTGAATCTCGGTAGATATTAGTACTTCCTGGTTCGTATATTGCACCTACCGCAGCACATTTGGAACTGCTGATGAAATTTTTTAATAAGACGGAGTTGGAGCTGTTGAACGAACGAACTCGCAACGTACCGCACGTCACGTGCCGAATAAGGAGCAGCTTTTTTCGAAATTAACTCTTCGAAATGGCAAATTTAAGCACAAAATGGAACGACGAATGGTAGATTGTGGATTATACGTGAGGAAGAAGGGAAGGGAAGGGTAGGGTAGGGTAGGGTAACTATGGCAGACAATCAGTGGTACGAGATCACATATAAGAGACGAGACACGAAACAACGTTTAAGAGTATAGTAATAATAAAAATCTTGTATCGTAAATTTTCGAAAATAGAATTCCAGCAGCTTGGGAAACCTGAATCAGCCATAAAACAAGCCAACGTACGTATGTATAAAACTCGCGAATTACATATAGGGTACCATGAAAGGGTTGCAGTATTCTACGCTTTTTTCTATCTTTTTTTTTTATCAAACACGTCCTCATCTTGCCATGTATCTCGGTGATTTGCGTCTCTTCGTACTTATACCTACTATACTTTAACGTATAAATAGGTACATTCCAATACATGGTAAAAAAAAATATCATAAAATACATATAAGGTTTCGAGAATTATACTTCATAAACCGGTGTGTCTTTTTTTTCGCTGCAGTCGATTCTGAACACCGATGCTGTGAAAAAAATCATAAAATAAGGGGTATTTCGCGCTCCATATCAGTACTTTCAAAGCAGTAGTTTTAGTTAATATAAAATGCCTATGCCAGAGTCGATGTTTGAACGAAAAAAAAAACTAATAAAACTTGCATACGAGATACCATACCTTTGCCTTTGCGATACACGGTGCGGGCTGAAGTATGTTACACACGAATATATGTACCTAGTTACCTACTATGTTTATATTTTTTCGATAGTTATTACATTCTACGAACAGGGCTGATATATTAGAAAATTTCCCGAAACTTCATCTGGAATGCGGATCGTTCTTATGGATGAAATTTAACATAATATTGCTAACTTTTACCAGTTTTACCCTCGTAGTATCTATAATATGTATACACATCTGTACGAGTGTATAGGACTACCTACGTACGCAAATAGTAATTGATTTTGATGGAAATATGATACCTACTGTGTTGTTACTGATATTCTTATAGGCATTAGAAGGTCATTTCAAGTTTAAATTCGACGAATTTTGCGCCAAATATTTTTTTTTACGTAGATACTCGACTTGTTAGAAAGTCATGTCAGGATTCGTGTATGAAAAATTGTTCCATCAAACTTTCTTTAATAATATCTACGTATACTGTCTCTTTAGATTTTCAAAACAGACACGATTTGTGTTACTTTAATAAACCAAGTGATGTTTAGAAGAGTAAAAAATGACTTCAACGTTTTCAATTTTAGACAAAAATTGCTAAAAAAAAATTTTTCGTTAGAGTGGTTGAGATATATGTATGCGAATGGAGTAGGTTACTCCAAATTTAATAAACTTTCCTGCATATGGCTCTTTCAAAATACTTTGCAAAGTTTTCAAAATGTTATAAAAAAATGGACCATTTTTACAAAAAATCAACTTATGATTTTTTTCGAATTTCGTTATTTTTTGAACAATATTTACGCAAATTTTAAAAAATTCACGACCTCTATCTCGCCTCCTTTTCTTCTTGAAAATAATCCATAAACAAATACATACATTGTATATCTTTTTTTTTTAAAAACTCAAGTTTAATAGCGAGAGCAAGGATCAAGGAATGATACCTACAGTTAAAATCAATTCTTTTTGACCGGTGGAAGGGAGAAGGCATTAGACTAGTTCATATGTGAACCGCTAGAGCGAATGAACTTGAAAAAATCCAAGCATACCTACCTCTTCAAATAATAATGCCCAGTCTTACGCAAGCCATGTTAAAAATATGTTAATAGATTTGCATAACCAGTTTGCCGTAAATACATACAATAGATAATATCGGCTATGAATCAACTTGAAGTAAACAAAAAGTCGGATCTTCCCATCCAGTTTAATTTGATATCTTTTTACACCGCAAAAATTGAGATTTTTAAGACATTTTTTTTGCAAAATGTCATCAAAAAATTTTTTCCGATGCAATTTGTTTACATCCTATTTTTTTCTTTCACTTCTTGATTTTATGAATTATAAAAAAAAAATGATGAATTTATGAATGACTTGTTTAGCCCATTTTTCCAAAAGAAAAATGTAGGTATATGTATTTTCCTAGTTTAAAAAATCTTTGCATAGGTATTATTTGCATATCTTGGGTGAAAAAATTGCATAAAATTTTGCATAATTATTTTCGTCACATTTTTGCATAAAAATCCCAACTCTAGTGATGATGTCTCATTTTCTAAGTTTTCGAGGTCGCTGAGTTCGATTATCCACTTACTCGTATTTTTTCAGATAGGACAACTCGACACTCGTTGTAGTCCCTCTCCCTTCACCAGCGATTTGGTTTTTTTTGAGAAATTTAAAAACCCCACCGAAGACTCTGAAAAGGTTGAATTGAGATTATTTTGTAGTCGGGTGATCGTGTAGACACACCGGATGATATCTTACCGGAAACCCTGCTCATTACATACCCTCTTTGAAAATTTGATTTTTTTTCGATTTTTCTGAAATTTAGTTAGCTACAAGTTGGTCAGAAATTCACTCTCGAACTGGCACTCTTGGAATTTTGCTGTATCCACATAAAACAATCGTGAGAGGGTCTAAAGTTCATTTTAGACCTTTCCAGGGTAATTTGAAGTTTCTGGAGAAAATTGAAAAATCGCCAGAGCCTCCCAGAATGGCCAAAAACTAGTAGTGCTGATGTGTGGGAGTTGAATTTGAAGAAATGATTCAAATTGGTTCACTTTGCTCCAGAAAATTTACATTTTATGAAAAAAAAGTTTCAAAATTGCCCTTAATTGAAACAGTTTTTTTTGAATATTTTAAATCAAAAATTCTCCAAAAATCAAAAAATATAATTTTAATACCTATCTGAAATTTTAGTTTCGGGAGTTTTAAGACATGTTCTTTGAATCTAGCTTGTATCGTTCAAATTAGAAACTGTCAGTTCAAAAGATTTCGTTGTCAGTTAAACTACAATAGCCTACGTAAAATACAATTATTCAAAAAAATCTCAAGGTGATGAAATTTTATCGAGACTACTTTTTGTCAATGACTAAAATTCAAAAAGTTACCAGCAGCTTAACTTGGCGAATTCGCGTACTTACAATTTCCTTATAATTGTTCCATACACATTGAACAACGTATTTCATTTTTTTATGATGAATTTCTAAATTTTATGAGTCAAAAAATAAATGCATTTTTAATCAAGTCAATTTTGAAGTTGGATGGGAATGTTGTGACTTTCAACCCTCACTTCATTTTATATGGGGAAGGAGGAGGGGGAGAGATTAAAATGAAAATACAAACAAGTTCCAATTTTTGTTTATTTTTCTCACTTTGGTTTATTTTACAGCATTATGAATGTTTGTCAGTTTGAAATTTGCAAACGACTTGGCATTTCAACTATGACTACAGATTGTTTCAATTCACAATATCTTTTACCACTCTTCAAGAAAATCGCCCTTTTTCTCAAGCTAACACCCCCTTCCTCTTCTTCCATCGGTTCCATCATTGAAATAATTTCCCATACAAACCAAACCACGTGTTTTTTTTGTCTATAAAAAAACATGAAACATCGATAGGTACTTATTTTTTTAAGAATTTATTTTTCCTTCAACTTGACGACGCTTTTCCTTCGCCCACTTCGGAGATGCGGGTGGCTGCTTGTTGTTGAAACGAGAAAACGTCGACAGTGTTATTTTTCAAAAATTAACGAACCATCTTGCACAGATTGTTTCGCTTCGTGGAACCGTCAAAATATTTTTCTTTTTTCCAATACACCGGTAAAAGAAATGGGACTCCATTTATCAAATCTCACTGGCTGGTGAACATTTTAGGGTACACTTATATTCTTGTATGTAAGCACAAATATAATTTCAAATGTAGTACGACGAGTAGAGGTACAGAAACTGAAATAGAGAGGGAAAAAACATGTTTACACACAGAGAAATATTTGTGTGAGGTAGAGTAGGCTTTTTTCAGCGTGGAAACGAGTAGCTTCTTTCTAAAATTAAATGTAATCGATCTTATTTATAATACAGTTTATCGAGCACTATGGAGAAGAGGGAGGTTGATGTTGGGTATTTTTGAAACTTCTCGTAGGTAAGTATCTAACACAGCACGAACACTGACAGAGCAGGGTTAGAAATTATCGCGCTAATTACTAAAACACGTTTCCTCGGTCCAAATTACGTCGACTTAATGAAACAGAAGAATTTATAATTCATTAAAAATACAGGCTTGGGTTACGTGACGGGGCGATATTTGTTTGCCAACTTTATCGATTGTTTTTTGGAAAACTTTAAACGTCTCCGTAGCTGTAATTTGTATGAATATTTTATTATGTAGTTGAATGATACGATACGTCGTCGATGTGTTCGAAAGGTTCAAAATCTCTGCCAAGTGCTCGGGTATAACATTTTGAAAAAACTTGGAAGTCGATTCACCTTTAAATATCGCATAGATCGATGATTACGTACAATTTTTTTTTGAAAATCATCCACGAGGACCTTTGATGAACACACAGTAAGTACATGGGTATAGTTTGGATAAATAGAACACTGACACGAATAAAATTGACCCTATATAACTCGAAGCTTGTAGCTTTCGCAACGTGTCTGAAAAAACGTACGAAAAAAAATTCACACTTGCCACCTGTTGATCTCGTACATTAAAAACATGACGCCGAATATGGTCTTATTAAAATGCCTCGAGCGTCGTTCCACTGCCATGCCGGTGCCGGGAGCTGGCGCCGCATCAGACCTGATATACGATATTTTCGGCATTTTCAGCCTGTATAAATCTACACGATATATCACACCGAACCGGAGTATTTATCACGTTGTCTACCCTGTGTATCTGTATACGCAGCGAACACATTTCGACGTAGAAATAATCGCTTGTTTTGGGTGAAAATTTCTCACCTGAACTGGTAAAATTTATCAGAGGTGCCAAGTGCCACATCCGGGTGCAAATTTTCATGTTGCGTTGAATTATTCGCTAACTTAATACCCGTGTTCGAATCACCTTTATACCTATTCCAACGTCGGTGGTTGGGGGTGAAGATTAGGTAGGTAGGCAGGCTTTACCACATGTACAGTGAATGTGCGATGCTGGTGTCAGCGCCAGTCATCGAGTTGTCACGTTTACTTGACACCATGACGCTTCTGGTAATTTGAAATTTTCATTAAGTTAATGTTTCCGTTAAAGTTCAATTGCGGTTTGACGTTCGTCGTTCTGCATGACGAAAGTACTTGGTTACGTATGGGTATAGGTAGGTACGTATGGAGATGAATTTGGTTTTCGGTGTCTTCGTCATTACTCTCGGTCAACTACATTTTGAAAGGATAGGTATCAGGTACACGTATCTCTTTGAAGTGGCCAGTACGTATTTTTATTTGAAGTATTACATCGTCACAAGGAAATTTAAACATACCGTCTACAAATAACGACTAGTGCCTTTGATTTTTATCTGGACGAAGGACGATCAAAAAAAGGAGTATTTTAGTGAATGGAAAAGAAGAATTAGAAAAATGTTTCGTTTTAGCTGCAGATAGACTGAATGAATAAATGATTTCATGATTTTGAATAAATTTTTAGTTGATTTTGAAATCAGACTTGTCTCAAATTCATTGATGGATTTCCAAGCAGTTTTGATAATATTATAAGAATTGCTTTCGTTTACATAAGATTTTTTAGGTGGTTCTCAATCAATTTTCAAAAGATTTTTGAATTTTCTGGAAATTTGAGTGGATTTTTAGACGACTTCGGAACAACTTGCCCGGCTCCAGGATCATATCTGCCCAGTCTTACAATTTTGAGATTTCACTGTTGTTTTTTTTGGATTTTTTTTGAAAAAAACTTTGACTTCAAAAACACTCATTTTCTCTCTAATATCAAAATCAGGCCTCAAAACATGATGGCGGTTACAATGTGACATAGAAAAAATGTTTCACAAGTTCTTATTCACACATTTCAAATTTTTTTTTTTTTTAAATAAAAATTGAACCCTAGAAATACATATCTTCTCACTTTTGTCGAAATGATAGTTGACATCTCACCTTCAAAGAAGATTTTTTAAAAGTTGTAGCCCTCATTAACACATTTTAGAATTTTGGAGCATAATTTTTTTGAAGAAAATTGGGCACTAAAAATACACTTTTTCTCGCTCAGGTCAAAATTGCCTCTTAAAACACGATAGTATGGGTAGTTAAAATCCTTTGTTGAAAGAAGATTTCAAATGTTGTTGCGCTCATTCTGACATTTTAAGATTTCGTTTTTTTTTTTTTTTTTTTTTTCAAAACTGGGTTCCAAAGTGTTGTAATCCTACGATTTTGATTTTTACTAATGTGGTATTTGGCTTTCTAAAAACCACCACACTTAATGAGTTGGGAAGTTGATTTTTAAATATCAAATCTGGCTTCTGGGAAATGAGGAAAAAGTTCATAAATTGCTAAAATCATGTCAAACTCCCAAAACTGACTTTCTGACATTTTGTTAGACTATTTATGTATTGTAGATCTAGATACCCACTTATCTGATTTTATACAATATTCTGTACGAGTTTTAAGAACTTGGAAAAAATTACCTACCAATCTCTGGCGTTTTTCCCTCCAGAAATTAATTGCTAAAGTAAACACAGATCTTGAAGAATTGTGGTGAATTTTGCACATATCAATCAAAAGAAGACTGGAGAACCTGCTATTCTTAGTTTGTGGATTCCAACTTTTTTTCAGAATTTTATTTCATTTTTTCTAATTTTTATTGAAAATGGAAAAATTCTGACTTGAATAAATTTCGATCCAACTCCCTCCTCCCATTGCAATATTAAAAAAAATTCTTGTTGAAAGTTCATGCTTTTTATCAACATTTTTCATTCAAGTATTTTCTTCAAGCTCTAGAGATCAATTTGAAATATCATAATTTGAATTTTGAAGGCCATGCTAGTTAATTGAACATTAAAAACTTAATCTAATATTTAAAATAATGAACGAAAAGTATACTACAAATAGAACAGAAGAGCTTCAAAAATGAAATTGAAATTTCATAATTTGGAGCGTTGGAGGCCATGCAAGCTCCAAAAATCAAAATGGACTCTGGCCTCTCGAAATTGTCTGTGTACCTGACTGGCTTCCCAAGGTCATTTGTCTGTTCGTCTGTTTTTAAGATCATTGGCCCGTCCGTCTGCCTTTTCAAGGTCGTCTGTTGGCCTGTCTGGCCTCTTAAGGTCATTGACCCATCTGAATTTGTTTTGATTTTTTTCTTTTCAATTTTCTTTGACAATAGATAAATTTTTACTCAAATTGAATAAATTTTAATCCGATCTCATCTCCACGCTAAAACTAAAATATAATTTTGCATTGTGCTAATTTTTCCAAATATTTGTCAATAAAGACAATTTTATTGGGTGATATTTAAAGCTATTTTTCTCCAATTTCTAGCAGTTTTGACGACTTTGATAAACAGTTCCTCAATTTTCAATGGTTATGAAGGTATATCGATTTTACATATCTATCAACCTATTTTGTGATTTTCGAATACTTTTTCCATCTATTGACCATTTTTTGAAAAAAATTATGCAGTTTACCTACTCGAATAACTTGAAGTGGTTTTCACCAATTTTCACCTCATGTTGTGCCCATCTACAATTTTTGACAATTTTTTAAGGTATAGATATTCGATTCTAATGGTATTTAATCACAGCGATTCTTTTTTAAAAAATTAAAATTATTTTAAAATGCTTGAATTACACTAACTCATTTTTTACAAATATTGATTTTTTTTCTTTTTATAACCATTAGATAGAATTTTGAGAAATAGTTTGATTTGTAACGAATTCAGAAACGTTTTTGTATTATTTTTAGGTTGTCTTTTAATCTCATGACCTCTCATTTCTAAAACGTATCATTTATCTCTATTTTAAGGAAAGCGCATGTTCATATTCTTCGTGTAAAGTCGACAATTGAATCGTCAAACTTGAGCAAGTATCAATGAAACAAAAAGGAAAAAGAAAAAAGCAAAGTGAAGTGTGGAAGATACAACGTTAAATGAGAAAGAAATAATCTACCACGAGACAAATGTTTTCCACTATGAACCGGCAGCACGTGGTAGTTTTCCTTTCATATGTACATCCACTCGACAAGAAAAGTAATTCATCTAAAACGAAAAAAGTTGGTGGGTAACTTTTTCATTTTATTATTATGACGATGATTACACTCGATAAAGGTAAAACCTTCATCGCGTCGCGACGTCTAGAATAAGATAGAGAAAAAAAAGAGACCAAGTTTTTAACCGAAAAGCTTCAACTCGTATTGTACGATGTAGAGACTATAGGAACTAAGGGATGAGGATGAGGACGACACGACGTGGATGGGTAAACGAGATGTCGCCAGGACAGTAAATTACACGCTCGAGCTATTCATTGTTTAGAAGTCGGCCCCTTGGTACCTAAACAATAACATGTAAATTGATTTTTAAAAACGTATGAATAATTCAATACACTCGGACGTAAATAATGAATAAATAGCTAGTTGTGCTGCGTGTTCGTTTATCGTCGAGCTTGCTGCTTCTTAAACACAATATTGTGCAGCAGCAGCAAGCAAGCAAGCAAGCACAATGAACTGAAGTACGAGTATATGCAACTCGACAAGCGGCTATGTTGCGGTTTGCCTAGGTTGTCAACGCACGGCGGAGGATGGTGCGCCGTTTGTTTTCCATATTGTAGTAGGTACATGTACACGTTCCCTCGAATTATTCTTCTCGGTGCTCGATTAATTCTTGATAAAGGCACCAAGCATGGTGCTTTGTTTGGTTTAGTACTACGTGTACCCTAGCGAGGGCAATTTCGCAAAGGTTATTACTGCTGTAGCGCGACGCGAACGGGTTAAACTCGGTTTGACTTTTAATCGTGTATGAAAAAGACTATGGGTATGTGTAGGAGCTCGACGAGCTGTATTATGAAAGAATATATCGCATCAGCTGGGTTTAGACTGTGGGGGAGGGGGTGAGGTGTACTCTTTAAATGTTTAATAAAATGTACGCATATCTAGTAGTACCTACTGGTATTGTGTGAGCTTTTTAGCTAGGTAGGTAGGTATGTAGAGTCTACATACTACATAGATGGGTGATGTAATGCATTCACGGTACACATATGAGTAAGTATATGTGGTATACGTACACGTAGTGTATCTGACGTTGACGTGATGACATAAAACCGCGACGTCATATTACGTGGGGGAAGGGCATTCTCAAAATAAACGGGGGAGCAGAAGTACGTATGTAGATAGAGACGCATAAATAATTACGTACGTTTTACCAAATGTATTCACGTAGCTGTGTATACCTTTCGTATGCATTGCTGTAAGTATATCGTTCTTTGGATGTCTGCTTGCACAATTGCACATACTCTTACATTGCTGGAGTTCAACAAAGGTATCTACTGAATACGTCGTCTTTGAAACCGATTATTATCTGAAGCATATAAACATGCACTTTTGCACACGTGATGAGAAATTCACTCAAAAATTCCTTTATAAAAATTATGATACAGTGGAAAACTGCCATGCCATAGCTATTAAGAATGAGTGACGAGTGTAAACATTTTATCTGCAAGAAGTGATACTTACGAGAAGATATTATTTTGTTGTGTGCTCTGTTAATGGTTCTAAATAATTTCACCGAAAATACAGCCGCACCCTAACTATACACAAGTGCTTTTTTGGTCATTTAGGTAGGCTTCTCAAGTGCTAAAAAAATTGCTGGAAATTGGTACAAAAGTGGAAAGTAGGCCCTAAAATTGAATACATTTTTTTCTCGCCAGATAATTTGGAAGCATGGTGGTAATTTTAAAATTTTCAAAATCAAAGTTTGTAAGTAGGTAAAAAAAATAATTACAAAAAAATTATAAAATTTGGGACATTATTTGTACAAAAAACCACTTATATAATTATTTATGCCAAATAATCTTTTTTGAGCTAGGTACTTAAAATTTAGTTTTGCCACTACAGCTGGAAGGCTACAAAAACTTGAAAATTTGACTTTAATCGATTCATCTACCTGACCTTGCAAATTGTATGCAAGTTAAGTACATTTACTCAACCTTTGTTCAGAAAATTAAAAATAAGCACGAAGTTTCAGTATTTCTGTCAATTTATTTCAACTTTCAATTTTGGATAGTATTTTTTGTTTTTTTTTTTAAATGGGAGAATAAAGATAGGACAATCCTTCAAGGTTCTTAAAATCATTAAAATGTTCAAAATACGAATTCCCACGATACATTTTCAAAAATTATGTTGAAAAATTCGAATGTAAGGTTGGAATTTTACATATTTGGCTTGAAGGAAGGAGGGAAGGAAGGAAGGAAGGAAGAAAGTTAAGATTTCATTTAATTCCAAGAATTATCTTGACGACGATTTTATTTATGGCACCTCGAGTTTAAAACTACTCCACAGATTACAAACACTATAATAAGGGGCTCTTGACAAAAAAAAAAAATTCGAAGCTAAACAAAACCAAATTAAATGTTCCAGCAGCCAAAATTTTATTTTTCAAATTTTGGGAAATTTTAAAAATCAACTCTGAATCAAGACGAAAAAAGTTCAAATTTCATTCAATTGAACCAAAAATCTGAATCTGATATAAATCCATATTTAACCCCCCTCCCCTCCTCTCTCTTTCTCGTTCCCTCCGTATTGTATATTGGAGATAGTTTTGAATCATTTTAAGAAATTCTGAAATATTCGGTAAATTTTTGAAAATTCTTTTTCCAAGGCGTTTTACACGGTAATAAAATGAGCGAAAGCTGGAAATATTTGTTATTTATCACGCTTATAGACTTTCGCAAATCGATTAGGAAACAAATTCGAGGAGTTTTGAAGCGTCCAACATATTTTTTTACAAAACTACAGTGTGCCAAAAATGTTTCAAAAACCGTCCAAATGAATTTTTTCTTATTGCACAATAATTACACACACAACACACAAAGGGTCCATGTTGGGGGCCCAACAACAGCTCCAGTTTCATAAAGAATGCTCAAAAATTCAGACTTGAAGAGTGACCTTTTTTTTATTTTTCAAAATAACTACTGCTGAAGACGTCAGAATGTCTACAAACTGTATCCCGTTGATTTTCAGTATTGAAAGTTGGAATATTTATACATATCAAATTTCATATATTTAATCAGGAAATTTTTTTCAATTCTGAAGAGGTTCAATTTTTAAAAATTCTCCGTAATTATAGAAGTCGGTTCAGAATCTGGAATGTTTGAACCTGGAATATTTTCTGCTGATTAAAATCCTCTTTTTCTTAGGGTGCACTAATGCCACTACACTCGAACATTTTTGAAGAGTAATTCTTCCAATAGATTTTGAGGGAAGACCTTAAGACCCCAGCCTCGTCTTCTCCAAAACAATTTTTTATAAAAACGTTTTACCTCAAAATTCAATTTCTAAAGAAAATTTTCAAATCGTTGAGCTTGGGCTGAACTTCCACTTGAAGTACTCACTTTCACATTAAGCTTACTTTATTTGCAAAATCGTGACTAAATTTCTGATGAGAGGACTTGTACATTTAGTCAGCTCTAATCACATTAACCTGAAACTTCGTTCACTAAAAGAATATGTCAATCAAGCCTTATGAACAAAGTTTTAAGCTAGATGTACTCGTAGAAGATGACTTTTCAATTTTTGGTGAATTTTTGAGAACAAAATTGAGACTATGCCTATTCAAGGACAAACAGCACCCCGACACCAGAAATGTAGATACCTACTTATCTAATAATTTTCCTGATGTTGAATTGTAAAAATTCTCTTGAGAAATTACTATAATAACAAAATTAATACTTACTATTTACCACCTTTCCTGCTTATTGAAAATGATTTTCTGATGGGCTCAAATTCTTAGAACCCTTGAAAACTTGTAAAAGTTGTAACTTAAATAGAGTGGATAATACTATTTTTTCAAAAAAGAAATATCAAGACATCATTCATTTCATGTTCTTTTTTATTTTTTTTTTTTTGAAAATTGCACTTCTCTAGTTGTAATTTTTTAGAACTTGAATTATATGTAGAATGTTGAAAATTTTTTTGAATTAAAATTTGAAAAAATGCTAGTTAGGTATTAAATTAAAAATAATTTTTCATAATTTTCAACTTGACCATTCAATAGTTCTTTTCAATATATCGCGTCATATTATGTTCTTTAAAAAAAATGTTTTTGTATTAGGTATTTTAATTTTAAAATTTTCACAATCTAATTTTTTGACAATTTTTTTTTGAAATACGGTCGCTTTTTGACTCAAGTACTTTTAATTTCAAAATTTTTTGGACTTTCTAAAATAGATTGTGATCCCTTTGGAGTCGATCTGAAACCTCTAGCACAACCTGGCTATTCTCAAGGAGCATTAGAATTGCTTTAAAAGACGTCGCGTTGTAACCAACATTATCAGTCTAAAATTCAATCCAAAAAAAAGTCAACTTTGGTAAAGACTTAAGATTGACTCAAAGTGATTTCCAACATTTGGTAATGAAGGTGTAAATATAATGATATTATGTACCACTCGGTGATACTTGCATAAGCTGAATACTCTGAGAATATTACTTACCCCGGCCAAAGGCTATATCAATTATATCACACAATAAGTAAAATGTAGTCACGTGTAAGACACTTTGTATTAATGTAAAAGAACAAACACAATTAAATACCTTCAGAAGGTTTATATGTATCAACACGATACTTACACTTAAACTAATTAAACAATAATTAAAACTAATATTATACGCTTTCTTGCCAATTATGGCTATAATACACCACCGAGATTATACCGCGTCGACACGTCCGATCACTACGTACCTCAACAATATAACCATCGGCCGCAGCGCCGCTCCGTGGGCTTGTAGCCCTGTGTCGCGACGCGTGATCAGTGTTACCAACACATATACTTAATCCTATATAACCCTTACAGGTCCGGCATATCTCCCCTCTATCATATGCCCCTTCGTGGCTTTACTCAATGAGTATAACCAGTCGTGGAAAGCACGGATCAGAGAGAGAAAGATATGTCGAAGCTGTAAGGCTGGTCCCTGTGGGAGCAGTCTCTGCCCCTCGTGGTGTTCCACTGCGGGAAATTCGAGGCAGAGTAAATCCAATTTTAGCCCACTGTGCATGTAGCAATACCCCCGAAGCTCCCCTTCGCGACCCTGCACCACCCGCTATCGCATCCGAAGATACGAGCAACGAATAAGGACAGAATACACGAAGTTGAAAACATCGGGTAAGTATGTACTATCTAGCGACAGAAATCAAAAATAAAGACGTTTTCCTTATTCTACTAATTTTTTTAAACTCCCGAATCAAAACGGATAGACAAGACAAAGTCGAAGAAGCGAACCGAAAGTTGGATGCTGTGCATCAAAGTTGAAGGTACTTGTCGTCTACCTGTGGTAGTATGTCGTGTCGTAACTCGAGTGTGAAAAAATTACAAAAAACTTAGAACTTCTAAAAATTTACAAAAAGTTTACAAAATACAATAGGAAATAGGACTGTATCGATGCGTCGAGAATACAAATCTTAAAAATAAAACAACTGTCCAAAAATACGCATCGTAAAACCATTTGTCAAATCTTACAAAATAAAACTAAATCTAATCAGTCCTTTCGAAAACAAAATTATAGATAAATAAAAATTAATCAGTCTGTGACCGAATAAAATTACATGTAATCAAATTATAACAATCAGCATAATAATATCAATCGAAAAAAATGCAACGTAGCGGAATATATCGAACCAAAATACAGATGATTATCGTCGGATGTTAAAGTTGACTTCTTCGAATACAGATAACGACGTTGAAAACGTTGGTGGAATGTTACCTCGCCTTGGTTACGATGATGCCAAGTCAGTGGCGACTACGATAATACTTCGACGATTGCTGTTGAGAAAGTTGATTAATAAGGTACCCTGTGGGTAATTTTTACAAAATGTCAATTTGATATCGCTGCGCGATTAGGTTAAAAAGTAATTTCGACTCATTTTTTGCAATTTTACGTTAGTCCACTCGATTTTGGAAAATTAAACAAAGTTCAAAACTACGAAAAATGAATAAGACTTCGAGTGGAAAATTTTTTAATGAAAATTCTGGTGAAATTGGACCCTAGGTTCAAACCTTTTTTGAATTTATCAGTACCTACTTTTCTTCGGATAGGTACCTACAATTTGGATGTTGAAATTATTATTTCAAAAATGGCCAAAATTTCTATCTTTTCTGAGTCGTACGTAGTTGTTATTTTTCACCAGATTTTATGTATTAGACTGTGTCTAAGTCGTGTTTACGATTGTATCGTATTAGCTCTCTGGCATGTCAGCATCTTCGTGGTTGATTGTAGCGTTTGCGCTATCTTTGTTGCTATTCGCTTCGCCTTGTTGGCGTTGAGGTTTCGGCGTACTAGTAAGGAAGTTTGCTGCATTTTGCGACTTATTCGGCGATGATCCTGTGGATCCTTGCGTCGTGTTTATCGACGCCTGTGGCGTACCAGGGTTTGACGTTGAAGGGTATTCTGAAAATGGAACCGTTCCTGGTTGAACAGTCGTTTCCACTCCTTCCTCCATTTTCTCAGGTGTTTTTGGACTGTGTCCAGTGTACTCAGTTTTTCCATCTCTTACAATGGTGAAAGCTGGTTTATCGATCGTTGGGGGTAGCCCTTGGTGTTTTGCAACTTGATTGTTTCCAAATGGTTGCATTTGTTTTGTTTCAGGAGCATGTTGCTGAATAGTTTGATTCAATTCGTCGCAAGCTTGATTGAATCTGGTAGTCGAAATGTTCATCATTTGTTGTCCTCCAGGTACATCAACCATCTTTTGTACCGTTTCCGGTGTGGTTTCGATACCTTCCATCGCAACATGTTGTTGCGCTTGTTGCGCTTGTTGAGCGTTAAATTGCTCCAAGTTAGCTTGACTAAGTCCCGCGTTTACGAGTGTATTGTCGTTAGCTCCAGCTTGTTGCTGACCAATCGGTATGTAATCCGTTCCTGGACTTTCGAATTGTAATTCGGCTTGTTTTTCTGGAAATTCATCGTCCTGTTGAACGAAATGTTGAGATGATTGCGAGTATTCCGAAGAAGTATCATCGTCGTAATATTGGAAGGCGTCTTCTTCTCCTTCGTTCTCTTCACGTTCCCGCTCTTTCGGATCTTTTGGCGGCATGATGAGGTCGTCGCGGATTGCGAATACGTAATCGTGATAGACCTCTGGTTCAAACCACGGTCCGAAGTCGTCCATGTTCGGTCGCATGTTGCCGAAAAAGTTTTCAGGTCCCATTATCTCTACGATACCGTTGTAGGTTCTCGACCAGGAATCCGTGAAGACTTTCGTATAAGCTGCTACCAGCTGTTCATTCTGGTCGGGAAAATACATTAGTGGCATAAGGTAGATTTCTCTAACCTTATACTTTCGCATTAGTCTTAATAGTTCCGCATAATGTTCGCGGAAAGTCGTCGGTGACATGCCATTGAACATGTCCCAGTTTCCAATTGAGTACATGACTCGAGGTGGTAAGTTTTTTAACTTAGTTAGGCAGTCGATCAGGTCGACAATGCTCAAATCACGTCGGTAGAGTCCTGGGTGTAATGCTTGTAGCATATTTTGTCGCAGTCGAAGCATATATTGGATCATTCCCCAAATATATCCATCTCCCATCATTAGGACGTCTTGAGCTGCAACTGCAGTGTATACGCCGTTCGCGGCTTGGTTGTGGAACGTCGCGAGGAGTGTGTATCGACACGGGTAAAATTGCAGTGGAAAGAATGGATATAACGTCGTTGCTTTTATCGCATATCGTCGAAAAAATCGATCGTGTTCTCGTTTCGTCTGTGCGAAAGGTCCTTTACGTTCACGTTCTAATTTGCTTCGACTTTTTGTCTGTTGTGTGCGGTAAATGCTACGTTTCTCAGTTGTAGGTACGTGTAGCGCAGGTGGTATCAATTTGCCTTGATCGTCGTATTGTGGTACCTGATCCATCACCGAAACGTGAGGAGGTACCTGGTCAGGTCTGGCTGCTGCCAGATTTACGTTGGCATTTGGTGCCATTTGCTGCTGTGCTGCTGCGGCACGTTGTTGGTTTGCTTTCGACATTCGAATGTTGCCGGGGGATATTCCTCTTGGTAGCCGTGGCGGCGGCATTTGATGTTGTAACATCTGTTGTTGTGGATTGTGATTTGGAGTCGGAGCTCGGCCTCTTATCATTGGGTTCGGAGCAAAACTCTTCTGAATATTGCCTGTTGGCAATTTTTGACCTTGTGTACTTTTTAGCGGTGGTCTGTATTCATGTATCGGACGTTGAATATTTTCGAAGTCCGGTTGGATTGCGGCTGCAGCTGCGTAGGAAGCTGGTGACGATGTTGATGTACCAGGTTGGTTTGTGTTGTCAGATTGAACTGATAATACGTTCGCAGCTGTGCTGAGAATAACGGATGCGTCGTCAGCGTTTCTCGCTGGTGTAGTTGATCTTGATCGTGATCGCCTCTCATTAGCTTTAGATAAAGCTAATTGGTAAAGACTTTTAGTCTTAGCGAGTTGAGTTTTCGTACTCGTAAGCTCTGCTTGTAGCTTCGCTACTAGAGCTTGGGTTTGCGCAATTTGTTGCTCACTCGTGGCGTGACTATCCTGCCAGAATTGAGCTTCAATTTCCACCGTCGAGTTTGCCAGCGCACGTAAGTCTAGCGCTTGTAGCGTTGTCTGCATTAAATGAAATTGTGAGGCGTAAAGTGTCATGTTACACTGATCACGTGGGCAGAGGACCATTTGTTGTCCGTTGGCGCTTGCCTCGGTACACATGTCTCTTACGCATGCTGCGTGGAATACGTGTTTGCAATCACTTGTTGCGAGTACGGTGGCGGCTTCCTTTAGGTCTGCCGTGATCGCCGGTTTGAAGATTACGAGGTGGCATTTTTCGCACGTTAATGCTGGAAGCGCCGACATCTGTGAAGCAAAATGAAACGAAAAAAAATACGCGGTAAATTCGGCACTTGTTCACGGATGTTTCGATTTTACGTAAATAAGGTCATGCATTAAAAAGCAAAAATAAATGTGTGTTATTATTTACACTCACCGTCTTTGTCGTTATTAGTACTTTTCGTACTTGAAGTTGGCTCGTCTGGTCCAGGTTTGGCCTCTTTCACGATTTTTCTCGCTACTCTGATCCAATCACCAGGTTTGGTGGCAAGTCCGAATCGTTGTGTGTGATATGCACAAAAGTCGCGATTTTGCGTCGCTAGCACTTCGGATTCGTCAACGTTCGGATTCGTCGACACTTTCCACTGTGGGTCTATGTCCGCGAGCCGTTTTTCGATCGGTGGAAATTCGTATACTTTCTCACCTTCCGACATTCGCACTCGCGATTTGAAATTAAGCTTTCGAGCTTAAGAGTATGAAATAAATCGCACTTTACACAAAAGTATGATCGTGACTTGAATCGCACGTCTCACTACCGAGCGCACTTTGGATTCCGAAATCCTTTCGCACAAAGTCGCGAAAAATGTTTGGATTTTTCGATAAATCACGTTACCAATAAGTTCGCGAAGAAATTCGCACAATTACACGTCAAAAGAGACACGTTTTATGAAAAACTTTCAGTTTAAAAAAGCATAAATTCGCAAAAGTACACGAGCAAGCACATACCCGAACGGAGAACAAAACAATAATATTCGTAAAGTACGGCGTGTCGCTCGATGCAGCCGGTTGTATCGGCTTATCTGAGTCCCCCACCTACCTACTTCTTCTACGTTCGTAGCGTTTGGTTGGCGAAAACGGCGCCGGTCGGGCGGCTGGTTGCGAACCGATCGTGTAAGTGATGTGTTTGTAGTGGTGACTACGATAAGTTCTAGGAATTTCTGCTGTCCAATTGCAAACGTGTCGAGCTATGCTCGATTTCGATTAATTTTACGTCATATTTCAGTTGCTAATTAATATTTCAAAATTCTGTCTCGATAGAAATGTTCCTAATGAGTCTGTGCATCTTTTAGTATAAGAATATTTTTCCTTTGTTATGTAATTTTAATAAAAACTTGTTGTTTTATGTGAAAAAATCTAGTCATGTAATCGGCTGATATAATTAGCTTGATCGAATCGGTTTGTGTTGGCTATGTTGCCAAACGTCGCGTTCATCGTGTTCGATGAATTCTCCGAAATAAACTCGTCTACTTCTGTTTATTCGTTGGTTTTGGAAAAATTCTGACTTCGAATCAAAAAGTGATGCCTGTCGCAATATTGAAAATTCAATTTTGGTTCGAAATGTGTTTCAAAATTTTGGAAAAGTCATTGTTTTAGGTCTTCGCTACGCGAAAATAGTTTTGAGTATTTGAATTTAATTATTCAGTCATGTAGGCATTACTTACCTATTTTGTACCTAATACTTACGTATCGAACTTGTAGTCTTGATGCGAATTTCTCAAATTCGGTTTTCTTCTTGTTGAAATAAATTTATTTACCTGTTTTTAGCTTGTTAATTATTTTTAAGTTTTACCTAAATCAAAATTTAGTCATTTTAACGTCGTGGAGAATTTTTATTCAAATATTTTACAATCTTAATTCTAGTCTTATTATTCTAGTCAATCTTAATTGTAAATTAAGCCTTTTGGCTGAAAATCTTCGCAAGTAGCGACTGTGTCGCATTATGTTAAGTCTTCGACTCGATATTGAAGATTTTTTCTTCGTAGGTACATTTAAATTTTATTTAAGGTCGTCGTATTCCAAAAGCTCCTGAGATTTCTCTGAACGTGGCTATCGGTATCGCTGGTCGTTTACGTATTTGTCCATTTATTTTCACCGTCGTTCTTATTTTGTCTCCACGTCTTGCGACTCGAGTTACTGTGATGGCATATCCGTCGTTGCTGGCGATTTCCGGTTCGTTGAAGATTCGAAGTCTTTGCATCCAGTTTAAAAAAGTTGCAATTCGTATAAGTCTGTTCGCGTCTCCAAAATCACTGATGTAATCGATGTTGATCGTCGCCTCCTGTCGTCTTTGACGGACTTCTAGGGTAAAGCTGTGGATTGCCATTTCGATTTTCGTTGTACGAATTTGTATAAAACTGTCACGAAATTTTATCACGAAAGATAGGTTGAATACTCGCGTTACGTCGCAAATTCGCGTGAGATCACTCGGTGTACAATTTTCGATACTTTGTATCACACGTAGGTTAATTTCTTTGAAAAATACGTCGATTTCGATTATTCACGAAAAAACGTTCGAAATACTCTCGTTTGTCTTAATTTCACTTGAAGTTATTTTTCCCTTTTTCCCTCGAAGGGAATTTACCTTATTTTAAGGGAAAAATTAACTTCGCGAATTTTCATCCGAATTGAAAAATTCCAACGGCGTTGGATGAGTGCTATATTCAGGAGTAAATGAAAATTGTCTAGAAAATTTTTTATGCAGATTTTGTTAAGTAGGTATGATACCTATTTAGTCGAAATTTCGCGATTTTTCCGAAACTTTTTACGTAGCGTCATTTTTTCGTAGGTCATTAAGCTTTTTCTTAGCTTTTTCCAATGTAATTCGTTTTTCTCGTCTTTCCGCCATGTCTTGGCGTAATTTTTCGTGATTTTCTTTTTTCTTTAGTTTTTCAAGTTGTACTTGATCTCTTAGGTATTTTTTTATTGAAGCGTCACCTACGATCTTACTTACGCATATGTTTAATTTTGGTCTCATCTTTTTTGATAAGTTTGAGTAATTTTCAATGAATTTTTGTTTGATTTTGTGTTTTTCAGCTTCATTAGCCTTATCGTAGACCTCTGTGGGTTCAAAGTCGAGATCTCTTTTGATCATGTTTTCTATTTCCTGTTGTGAAGGACGTTTTAGGATTGAAATTTTCTTCAGCTCCGCATTTTTGCTGTGTTTTTTGGTCTCGTCTTTTGAGTCTAATTCAGAGCTACTGTCTGACGATGCGTCGTATACTTTTTCTTGTTCAGTTTTTAACTGATCTACGTCATCGTCGTCTGTTAGCGACATTATGATCGATTGACCGTCGTCGCTGCTATTGTCAAGCTCAGATTCGTCAGAGGAGATTTCAGTTTCATCCTTGATTAGCTCACAAGGATCTGGTGCAAAATAGTTGATGTATTCTCCATCAGTGTAGTCAATTACGTCGATAGCATCTACGTCTATGACGTTTAGTGTTTTCTTAAGTTTTTTAGGCTTTGTAGGGCCCATTCTTTGCCTGTAAGCGGCCATGCGTTCTGATCGACGTAATTTGATTCCACTTTTAGGTGGTTGGGGGTTTTGTGTCCCCGGATTTTGAGTAGTTGTGGGTAATTTTATTTCCTTTTTGGTAGGGTTTTTTACCTCTTTGTTTTTTAATTCGTCGTCAGTCTTAGGTGGCTGATTCGTAAAATTCGCTGCAAGTTTTACTCGCTTTTTCTTTTTAATTTCAGCTTTTTTAGCTTCATTGTCTGATTTTTCTTGTTTACGCTTTTTGTATAATTTTTTACGTAGCTTTCGAGCTTTTTGTGCCCCAGTTGATTCGTCTGTCGAATTTTTGTCCTGAGTACTTTCTTTTTCCTCATTTTGTGTTTGTTTGGGCTGAAGCTGCGCTTCTAATTTCTTTTTATTACGTAATTGAAGTCTTTGCTCTCTAGCAACGTCAATAAGTTTTTTTATGACCATTTTTGATCCTTCGTGGAAAATTTTCTTTTCCGCATCAGTTGCTAATGGTATACCTTGAATTCTTTCAAGCATGTCCTCTTCCGAGTCAGTTGTTGATGATTTTTGATCATCATGTTTATGTTTGTTTAGGAAGTCTTTGATTTTGTCAATCATTTTTCGTTGATCAATGTATGAATGTAATTTGTCATCCTTTTCCATTCTGTCGATCTCCTTTTGAGTTAGGAAAAGCGTGAGTTGCCTTATGTTGGCTACACGATTGATGTTTGAGTCGTCTGTGGGCTCTAGTAAATAGGAATTTATTCCTGTACGTTTTATTACTAGGTAGGGACCCACTTTTTTAGGGTAAAATTTTTCTCCAGTACACTTGTCCTTACTGGATTGTTTGTGGTTCGTGAGTAGAACCATGTCTCCTTTTTTCAAGATAGTAGGATCAGGATGCTCCTTATTGTATTTGTATTCTTCTTCGATACGTTGTAGTCTACGCCTTTCGCGTATGTAATTCTCAATTATTTGAGAAGGAGTCATTGATTCCACTTTGGATTTCATGTGTTCAGTCGTGTAGACTGCTTTTTTCGCCAATTGATCTGCGATTACGTTTGTGTACTCGATTTTACGAGCATATACGTGTATAAACTGTACACTTGTGAATTTTTTCACTAATTCTAGAATTCGTTCAAATAAATTTTTGTGGTGTACTGGCTTCTTACGAGAATTAAGCCAGTTGTTTTGTTGCCATCTTGTGACAGTATAGTTTAATGCTTTGATCGCATAATTGGAGTCCGAAAAGCATTTTACTTTCTTAAAGTTGTTCTTTAACATTGTCTCTAGTGCGACTATAATTGCCTTTAGTTCGGCATAGTTATTAGATAGACTAAATTCACCGTCAAATTCCAATTTCTGTGAAATATTTTTTGTACTGTCAGTTGAAAAACAAATTCCAATGCCTGCTACGGCGTCTTCGTCTCCATTCTTGGAGCAGGCTCCATCAGCTGTTACTCTCGCATAGCCGTCCGGATCCGAGTATACATCCTTTTCAGGGATTAATGTTGTTTTGTGATTTTGTTCGATTGTCATCGAAGGTAGTTTAATCTTTGCTAACTTATGTAACAACTTTATCAGTTTATGTTTAAAATCGTACTTGGCTCCTTTGTGTGGCATTTTGTCAGTAATACAGTCTTGGATGCCCCAGGCCTCATTTGGTTTAAATCCAAATGGACCTGGTGTATTATTTATTTCGTCTTCAATTTCTTGAACGTATGTGTGCCACCATATGTGCGTTGTAAAGGGATCGTGTAATTTATTGATTTTAGTCCGGAGTTTGTCTCCAATAATCCGCATCGTGCGTTCAACCGACGACGATTGTGGATTGTAGGCATTCGTGTGTGCCACTTTTATATTCCTGTCTTCCAGCAGGTTGTACCAGTCGTCATTTATGAATTGTTTCCCATTGTCTGAGATTACTTTCTTAGGTTTAATACCCTTTTTGTCTATCCATTCTAGGATTGTTTTCATCTCTCGACAAACGTTTTCTTTTTTGATTTCTGGCATCGATCTTAGCCAATTTCTACCCGTGAAAATGTCTTTGGCTACTAGTAGGTATCTAGGTGCCCCTTGTATAGCTGGAACTGGTCCATAAATGTCTACAGAGAGTACCTCTCCCATTGAGTAGGCTTCTATTTTTCCGAATTCAAGCACTTTTGGCTGAGCGTAATTTTTGTTGAGTTTGCATATTATACATGCATTAGTGATTTCTCGAATGTAATCGAGTGATTTTGGATGGTAATAAATGCGACGAAATGCTGCGTCTAATTTATTTGCACTAGTGTGGCCATAGGCAGTATGTAAAAAATCGACTGTGTCATAAAAAAGTTCGGTTGGCAAGTAGGGAACGTATGTATCGTCATCAAGTCTTTTCATAAGAATTTCCTTTTTCTTTACAGTGTCTTGAATCTCTTCGTCTGTGTCGGATTCAGTACGTTCTCCGATATTCGTATTGCATTGATTTACAATTTTGTATCGGTTTAGTAACCGTTTCTTTTTGTCTAATTCTTTTTTGTTTTTCACAGGTATATATTCCTTCATTATTTTCATCATTGCGATGCAGTTTTCATCAGTTTGTTGATATTTAGATATGTTTGACATTTTGTCAAAAAGTCTTGGGACGTTTTCGTCCAAAAATTTTAAGTCAAAAGTAGAAATCATCGTTTCGAAATTTTTTATTTCAAGTTCAGGTGCTTTCATCATATAGAGCATCCTATTTGATTTGGTCATTGAAAATTGTAGGTCAAAGCAGTTGAGCATTGTAATCCAATATGCTGCTTTGCGATGCGTTTGCATCATGTCTCTGTATTTATTTATTGTGGCTAATAGGTTTTTCTTTACGTGAATTACACGTCCGAATACCCACATTTGTAGGCGTTTAAGTACTTGGACTAGCGCCATCATATCCTTATCAAAAGGTGTAAAATTCTTTTGGTGAGCTTCGAATGCGATCGATACAAATAAGCATATGTGCTTTTGTTCGTCATCTTTGTCTTTATTTGTAATGTAAAATAGAACTGCGTTCATAGCATCTTCACTTACGTACGTATCGAGATATAGCTCGACATCAGGAGGTGGTGGCTTCAGTGTAAAATCTGCACAGAATTCTGTCTTCAGCTTTTCAAAAGCTTCTTCTTGGGCTGGGCCCCACAGTATTTTGCCATCTTTAGCACTTTTACCTACAGTCAAGTTATAAATTGGTCGCAATAATTGCATGTAATTTGGAATAAAATTCCTGTAAAGACCTGTCAGTCCAATTAATTGTAGTAATTGTTTTACTGTCGTGATATTAAATTTACCTTTTTTGTTTGTATGTTTATCCACAAATTCCATAAATTTGGTAACTTTATCCTTTTGTTTGGAGATCTCGTCTTTGGATATTACAAATCCTAAGTGCTCCGCATATTCGCGAAAAAATTGTGTTTTTGTAGGATTTAATTTTAATCCATTTTCACGAATGCGTTCGAATACGTGTAGTAGTCTTTTTAGTGTTTCTTGGAATGTAGCTCCAGATACCTTCACGTCATCGACGAATTTTGTAATTCCTTTTTGGTCAGGAATAACTTGGTTCATCATGTGGACGAATTCTCCACTTGAGATTTTCAAACCGTAAGGGAGTCTACAGAACTCATATACTTGTCCACATACTTGGAACGCTGTGAATTTTCGTGAAGCTTCATGTAGAACAAGTTGCCAAAATCCTGATGTAAAGTCAAGAGTACAAAAATATTTGTCACTTGTGTTCTCGTAAATTATCCATTCTATCGGACTTGGTTCAGTAAGTACTTTCTGTAAGACTGCGTTTAATTCGTCAGCATCTAGGCATAAACGTATGTCTCCGGATTTTTTAATTACTGGAGCTGTGGTGTTTATGTAGTTTGACCTTGAAGGTCTAATTATGCCTAATTTCAGCATTTTTGATATTGCTCGTCGTAAAGATTCAATTATCTTTTGTGAGGGTCGGAATTTTTCTCCTCTCCATTTTTTCAAGTCAGGTTCTTTACCGTCATTTATAAATTTGAATCGGACTTGTTCGCCCTTGTATTTACCAGCATTAAAGCTGAAAATGTCACAATATTCTTCTAGTTCCTTCCAAGCATTGTTTGCTTCTTCAAGAGTAATCCATCCCTTAACTACGAGATTGTTTAAGTCTATTTTCATATTTTTCTTGTAAAGCTCTCTGGCTTTTTCTTGTTCGTGAGCCCAATCTTCATCTAGGTATTGTGTATGATTTTTTATCATTCGTACTGTACTATGTACATTTTGTGGACATACCATCATGTTTTTCAATGGTAAGCTACCATAACCAAATCTAGGTGTTAGTTCAAAACGTTCATCCTCTGTGAGGAAAGGTATTGTGAACGGTATACCATTCTTAGGGTTGCAGATAGCTCGTTCTTGACCATTTTCACAGTCAATTTTTATACCTAAGTATCTTAGTGATAGTCTACCAATTATGACGCTGTATCCGTCAGTGTCTAGTATAAAAAATGGCATTGTTAGCATATGGTTGCCTATGCGTACACATACCTCTACAATATGTGTCATTGCTCGTATGATTTTATTATCAGCTAATTTTAGGTTTACTGGGTGGTCCAGTTTTATGTATTTGATCCATTGAGGATGCTCTCTTGTTAGGTAATCTACTACCGGTTTTGTCATTGCATTGGGCAATGCCCCCGTGTCCAGCTGAGCTGGTATAGGTACATTGTCTATAAATATGGGGATTGCGCAGTAGTAATCTTCTGTGTTTATTGTTGGTCGTTGTAAATTTGTTTCGTGACGAGCTTCACTCTCATTTGTTTTCATAAATTCTAAAATGTCTAAAGCTTTTTGCTCTAATGTCAATTCTATTTTTTTGATTTGATTTGGATGTTCTTCATCCTCGTCTGGCTCATATTTGGATATTTTGATCCATGGATCGTCTTTTAAATTGTCTACAAATGATAGTTGTACATCATTTAAGTCCATTATGTCAGGCATCATTAAAATTGCCTCGTTTAGACGATCATTTGGTCTCATTTGTGATGCTTTGTCTTCGTAAATTTCTCGATTTCCGAGGTTGTCTATTTTAATTTTTTTCATTCCAAGTATCGAATCGTATTCGTAATAGTCATAGTGTACAATTTTGTCCGGTGGTATAGTACCATTCATGTTCAAGGATTTTACCTCAAATGTTTTTATTTCATTTTCAATGTCAGTTTTATCGTCATCTTCGATTTGTTTTCGTTCTTCTAAGATATGTTTCTTTGATTTCGGCTTCATTGCCGTTTCTGTATTATAAGGTTTTGAAAGCTGTGCACTTTTTGTAGGTGGATCGTAAATTATTCTTACGAATTCGGCTTTTCCGTTTTCTTGTGATCGAAATTCTCTTCGCATGTATTCTCCAGTAGCTGGATCTATGTCTACTTTTTGGGCTAAAACAGCTACCAAAGTTTTCATCATGTTGCGATTAAGTTGTATTTTGTCTTGAGTTTTTTGTGTACAGCATTCGCTGAATTTATTTTCTCGTACGTAGCTTATTGGTTCTTTCAATAGACTACCTGTTTTGGGCATTTCTTCGCCTGAATCGTCTATATCTAGCAATATTTTGCATAATAAGTCCATTACTATGGGGTACATCGCCATGTCAGGATAATACCTGTCGTATGCTTGACAATAGTGAAAAGTAGCCTCAATTGGCATAACCTCTCCGTTGGGTGATTCTTCGGGTTGAATGAACCATCCTTTTTTGTTACTTTCGACTGTTTCAGTGCGTAAGAATTCGTAAGCTATTTGCTTATGAAATGTCACTCTAGGGTGATCGTCTGCTATTTCTTGGAACATCTTACGATACTCTTTGTATCGATGTAGGCTCGTGCCTTGTTCACCTTTCTTCGGTGGTTTTGCTATTGGCATTAATAGTATTATTCGTTCCGCTCCTTTTTCTAGCAGTGCGTTTACGATTAAACGTAATTTGTCTTTTACCATTTCAGTAGGCGCATTGAAGTGATTAAATTCAATTTGTCCTGCGGACAATATGTATTTGGCATTTTTTGGAAAGTTGGTTTTGCAAACTAGTTTTAGTAATGTTCTAATGTCAATCTGGTCCCTTATATATTCTGGTAGTTGTTCGGCTCTGCGTACCGTTCCTCGTCTTATAAAGTGTACGATACCGTCACCTATCCATATATAGTCTTCTGTGAATGCATTTTTTTGCATAATCGGTGGAGGAAGCATTTTGCTAGACGAAGCCTCCGCGTCGCCTAGCTCTACTTGTTTCCCGTAAGTTTGTCAGCTTTTTCTTTTTCTAAACGTTTCTTCTTCTCCTCTTCAGTTTCCTTCTTCGGAGGAGGTAAGATCGTAATTTGCGCTTGTGTTTGCGCATTCGTTTGGTTTAGCGCGTTTACCGGCGCTGTGAGTGTACCTTGAGTTACATTTGATGGTTGCTGCTGCGCAGCTTGTTGTTCATTTAGCGCTTGTAGTGCTGCTTGTTGAGCTGCGAGCGCATTTGGATCTACCTGTGGCATGAAAGTCGGCATTTGCATTTGCATTAGCGGGTAGGGATAATATGTGGGTGCTTGAAATACCGGTGGATATTGATATGTCATAGGTGCTTGTGTTTGAGTCATCGATGTATCGAAATAATTCTGCGATGAATTAGAGGCTGTGTCTGGGTAGCTATCATCCAAATTATTATCATAATTTGTGTTGTTGAAATCGACATAATTGCCGTAGTTATCATACCCGTAATCGGGGGTGTATTCTTGACCGTAGTCTGGCATTACGCCATCCATTTCCATTTGTTTCACTGGTAATGTTTGTTGTTGATTTCCTCCTTGTGGAGGTTTGTAGATAGCTACTGTCGTATCTGTATTAGGTTGTTGTTGCCTACCTTGTATTGGTAGGGGCGGTCTCTGTGTACCTTGTTGAAATCTATTGTGTTGTTGGCGTTGGCCGCCATTTGATTGGTTATTATTTTGTTGTCTTTGAAATCTTTGGCCATTTTGATTCCAATTATTTTGATTTTGAGGTCTGTTGAATCTTTGATTCATTTGTTGATTGTAGAATTGAGCATATTGCTCCGGTGTGAATCTAGATTGGAACTGTTGTAGCATTTGCTGTTGCTGCATCAATAGATTATTTTGTGCTGTGCGTAAATCATGTATGTTAGTATTTTGTGTCGTAAATTTTTCGGGTGTATATTTTAGTTCCTTGTGTTTGGGATTATGTTCTTTTTTCGAGATTTGTCTTAAGATTTCAATAAATTCGTCGATCGTTAGGTCCGGTTTTTGGACATATAATGCGTACATTTTTGGTGTCTTATCTCTCATCATGTCAACGATGAATTTTTCATCTCTAATAGTGGAATTTTTGAAATTTTCCAACCATCGTATCATAAATCCAATGATTTCTGGTAACGAACGGCAGTATTTTGCGTCATCGCAAAAGTTTTCAGCATCTTGCTGTGCTTTCGCATTCCAGTAGAAATTTAAAAAGTTCGTGCGTAAATCGTTATATACATGAACTTGTAAGTTAATACTTTTGAAAGCCCATTGGTCTTTCGTGTCTATGTTCGCACGGAAGGCTGCGGCCTTCATAAATTCAGTCACATTAAATCCAAGAATGTATTCTTCAAACGCATTAATGTACTCGTATGGGAAATAACGTCGCTGTTCGTTAAAGAACACGCCAGCGTTACGCATAGCTGTGTAATCGATCTTCGTTGGTCGCGTGTCTGCGCCTGTGATCGCACGTTGTTGTGGATTTGCTTGTAGCGAATCGTGAATTTTTAATACTGTATTTGTAAGTGCCATTTGGTTGATAGTGCAATTGTTCACTAATTGTACTTGTTCAGCTACATTTTGTTCGATGCTTTGCATTCTGTTGTCGTTTTCTATAAATTTCTTTTTAGCGCTTTCATCTAATGTCGTGTATTTGTTTGAGTAATTAACTGCCCAATCATTTAGTTCATCTAATTTTTGGCGTACGTATTGTACGTTTGTAGCTGCGTCTTGCGCTTGATTACGTGCTTCGAGTGCGTGTGACGCCGATGTCGACGCACTTTCAGCTGCGGTTTGAGCGATGTTTCTCGATTCAGTTGCTACCGATTTTGTTGTTTCGATATGCGATGCTAATTCGCGTTGATTATCAAAAATTGTTTGCATTTGTGTGTTGTCATATTTCCATGACTCTTGTAATAAATTACGTAGGTGTTTTATATCATCGTCCTCACCGGGAGGGTGGGCGGGAATATTCGTGCTACGAGGAGTGAAGGTGTATTTGTCGTTCATGTTTTCGTTTGATACGATATCGGATTTTTCCAAAGTTTTCTGATTTTGCTTTTCAGAAATCGGTTTCGGAACACTTTGTGTTCTACTGCGCCTATGAGTTCCCCCTTGTAGAGTTACCTCGTTGTAATCTACACGGCTTATACTTCTCTCACTACGTCTCAAGTTTGACATACGCGCCAAAATAAATTCACTACTGTGTAGTTATAAATTTTATTACAAGTAATACAAGTCACAAATTATAATATGTACAATTAAATGCGTATATATACGCAACGTGGTAGATCACGCTGTTTAAAAACGCGCGAAAACACCTCGTGTTGAAAAATACGTTACGTGCAGCGGCAGCTGCGACAGTAAAATCGTCCGAGGTTGCGGCAGCGACAACGGCTCCGTTTTCCGATTCGGCGGCTGGACGGGGCGGCGGTGGCAGCACGTACCACGTTGATTCGAGTGCTTTTGCTTCGCCTCTTCTTGGCTAATTTTCTCAAATTAACCTACGCGAAAATGCAAATAAAAGCTCCTACTTATGTCTAGATTATTAATAAAGCCACTTTTTAATCTTTTATTTGCGGATTTACCACCAAAAAGAAAAATAGCAAGCGTGTACGAGCTCTAGCGGCTCTCTATTTGTCTGTAGACAATAAGCAAAAAAATGAAAAAGTACTTGACGTTAGGCGCCAATGTAAATATAATGATATTATGTACCACTCGGTGATACTTGCATAAGCTGAATACTCTGAGAATATTACTTACCCCGGCCAAAGGCTATATCAATTATATCACACAATAAGTAAAATGTAGTCACGTGTAAGACACTTTGTATTAATGTAAAAGAACAAACACAATTAAATACCTTCAGAAGGTTTATATGTATCAACACGATACTTACACTTAAACTAATTAAACAATAATTAAAACTAATATTATACGCTTTCTTGCCAATTATGGCTATAATACACCACCGAGATTATACCGCGTCGACACGTCCGATCACTACGTACCTCAACAATATAACCATCGGCCGCAGCGCCGCTCCGTGGGCTTGTAGCCCTGTGTCGCGACGCGTGATCAGTGTTACCAACACATATACTTAATCCTATATAACCCTTACAGGTCCGGCATATCTCCCCTCTATCAAAGGGAAGGGTGGGGATCGACATTGGGAAATAAAAGTTTCAAATAATTTCATTCTGAAACGGCCTTGCTATTTTGGGATTTTTTTTTTATTTCAAAATTTTCAGTTCTTATAAAGTACGCCTACCAATTTATCTTTTTTCTAGCCTCAAATTCGGATTCCTGCTTCACCATTGTA
Source organism: Planococcus citri (assembly GCF_950023065.1). NCBI lineage: Eukaryota > Metazoa > Arthropoda > Insecta > Hemiptera > Pseudococcidae > Planococcus > Planococcus citri. The sequence goes on from NC_088680.1 coordinate 36,646,867, forward strand.
CGTATAATCGACTTACAATGTCGAACTTATAACATTAATTAAACACAATGATTCATAATACGAGTTGGAAACACTTTTCACCTGCATCAATAAAGACCAAACTTGAAAGGGAGGAGGCAGAAAATATAACAGCTTTAATTCAACCACCATTCCCTTTCTCTCTCTCTACTCTCAAATCCTCTTCTATTTCAACGTAGGTAAGGTATCTGGTGCTCAAAACGGGCATATCGCAATAATCATTTATCTCGACGTCCGAGATTCATCTCTTCGGTACATAGCCCCCAGACCCCGACCTTCCTTGTAGGTAATATTTCACTGTGAAGTCATTTTGAGTAAAATTAACGAGCATTCGTATTTCCGCAGGTAATAATAGTACCGCATTCGCATAACGATCCAGGATGGCTGAAAACGTTCGAAGGATATTACCATTACCAGACTCGAAATATCCTGAACCACATGGTGGATAAGTTACAGTTACTGAAAAACATGACTTTCATTTGGTCCGAGATGTCGTTCTTCTCACAGTGGTGGGAGAGGTAAGTGACCTTTAATCAGTTTTAGAGCTTTTTCATGTGCAGGTATTGTGAAAGCTCACCTTTTCGTATAGCTCCATTTAAGAAACCGCAACACAACGACGCGCGACGACGAACGATACTCGCACGTAAAAAACACACACTCTCGTCTACTTGCACCCTCTTGCTATTTACATATCGTGGTATTTTAAACAGCAGCGTAGCATCGTATATACGTATATAAAAGCGTATAATGAACTGCGTTTTGTGTGGCTGCGGTGTGATGAAAAAAAAGAGAGAGAAAAAAAAACCTAAAGGGGGGATACTTTGATGGCGTTTACGCGACGCTGATATTTCAACGAATTTGTACTTTTTTTTTCCTGCCGGCCTTTCGCGTTCGTCGTAATTTTCCAACCGACGTATAATTTGCGGAGGGATCGTTTTAAATACGACCATTCTTGCCGCGTCCGTACACTATCGTACCTATATAAAGAAGAAATATAGATTTCATCCGGTTTTTATGGGCGCCCTTTGAAAAAACCTCGCCGTAGGCTGAACAGGCTGAACAGTGAACGTGTAGTATAGTACATAGTGAACCTCGACGTAACCTAAGAAAAGCACATCGTCGTAATGCAGCTTATTAGGCGCCTATTGTGTGAACCGTGAACGAGCTTTAATTGCATTTCCTCTCTTTTTTCCAGCCTGTGCTGTTTACCCCTCCCTCCATTTCCACTTTTCCTGCTCCGCCAACGCCACATGACTCGGCAAAAACCTAGCACGTCCGCCCTACTCCTCGAGCTAGAGAAGAAAAGGTCTACTCGATAAATTTTCCAAAGACCGTTGTTTACGTATAAGTCTGTATTCATGTAGGTGTATACAGGGTGTCCCAGATTAATTTAGAAGGCTAATACGAGAGTTTGAAAGGTAATTGTGTGCTCGAGTGTAGTCTAAATTTAGAATTGAAGGTATTGTGCGAGGTGGAATTTGAAAAATCCATAAATATTTCGAATATCAAGAGTTTAGACTTCGGAACTATTTAATTTAGAATCGTTTCCAAAACAACACAAAAACAATTACGTTACAGTATTTTTCAAAATGATTTATCTGACCACTAAAATTTTATTATTTTACGAGTTCACACGACATTTTTCCTATTAAAAGTCGAGTATTTAGATTTTTCATTTTTGGGAATATTTTGAACCATTGCTTAAGAATTTCCGAATTCAAATCAGGACACCTGATATGAAGATATTTACGATATGCATCGCTTATAACATCATCGTTCAAAACGTACGTTGGTAAATTGATCGTCGTTATTGTCTTCTCTATGGAAAACGTCCAAAATGTTTGAAGCATCGGTGCAGCATCATGTTTGCCCCTTCTTTAAACGTGTTTTTATACTTACTTAAATCATTTCGAAAACTGGCCAATTATTTTCGACAAATTTCTGGTCTCATGTAAAGAAAAAAAAATGTAATTTAAATTTTAATAATAGGACTTCCTATTTTGGGCCCCTATTTATTAAATTGATTTCTGTCTGATGATTTTTTTTATGAAAGAAAAGTTTCTCTGAATGAGTCATTCGGACCATTCCATGTCAATTCGACTGAAATTTCGATATCCTATGATTTTTCTCATATTTTTTTTACCAAGTCTAATCCTTCAAAAATTAGAAAATGATTCCACTTGGCCTCCAGTTTCGTTAAGGGGAAGGAGGAATTTTTTTCATTTCAGTAACTTGAAAGTTGAGCTTTTTTTAAATTGATAATTCACCTTTAGAAATTTAGATTCCCCGAAAAATACTTTTAAAAAGCAAAAAATCCGCCAAGCTAGAAAAAAACTGCAAAAGTTGGTCTTTAAAAAAAAAACTAATAGATAAATGCACCTCAAAAAAAAAAAAAAAAAAACAGGAACCTTCTGCTGAAAAAATAATGTGATATCAAACTACCACCAAGCAATCATTTGTTTTAAAAATCAATTTTTTTCTGTCTGGACATTGAAAAATTTTAGACGCATCAGTTTTAATGATGTACCTACTTTACAAAATCATATCAAAGTAAAAAGTGCTTGAAAATCATTGTAGGATAGTAACACTCAAATCCATCAGGTATTGAAAATTTGGTGGGAACTTTCTTTTCGGCCCGGTTTTCAAATTCATTTTCAATACCTGATGGATTTGAGTGTTACTATCCTACAATGATTTTCAAGCACTTTTTACTTTGATATGATTTTGTAAAGTAGGTACATCATTAAAACTGATGCGTCTAAAATTTTTCAATGTCCAGACAGAAAAAAATTGATTTTTAAAACAAATGATTGCTTGGTGGTAGTTTGATATCACATTATTTTTTCAGCAGAAGGTTCCTGTTTTTTTTTTTTTTTTTTTGAGGTGCATTTATCTATTAGTTTTTTTTTTAAAGACCAACTTTTGCAGTTTTTTTCTAGCTTGGCGGATTTTTTGCTTTTTAAAAGTATTTTTCGGGGAATATCAGTCGTTTTTTTTGTTTTTGTTGAAATACTTATCTCCTTCTATCCGTTTTTTTTTTCAAAGACCAACCTTATGCAGTTTTTTTTCTAGCTTGGCGGGTTTTTTGCTTTTTAAAAGTATTTTTTCGGGGATATCAGTCATTTTTTTTTTAAATTATATTTGCATACTAATTTTTATTCAAAGATTAACTTTTGTAGAAATTTTTTTAGATCAGTAGGTTTTTTTCTTCTTAAAAGTATTTTTTCAGAAGGATATCAGTTGTTTTTTTTAATGAATAAAAATATATTTAAAAAAAACAACAATAATTCTGCATGATAGGGTATCAAATCAGTCATCTGTACACTGGTGAATGGTATTATAATTATTTTTGTAATCAGTGATGAAAAACTGAAACTGGTTAAAAACGGAAACTGAAATGAAGAAATTGAAACTAACTACTCGTAAATAAAACTGAAAACTGAAAATGCAAAGATGCAAAACTAAAACTGAAAAAAACAAAACTAAGGGTGAAATTCTTGTGCAAGTCTTGTTTTTTGCCATCACAGTAAAGTCAAAACACGGACAGACAGAAAATTTTAAAAACCCCTCCCTTCTCGTACTCCTTAGCTTATAAAAATTATCTAATGATCCACCAATAATACAGTTTCATCAAGCAAGTGATTTTGTTCATTTTCAGTAAACTTGATATTTAAGTGATTAGATATCACCAGAGATGGCGCGATTCCGATTTTTTTAAGGAGTCGTGAGAATCGCATGAATCCGATTCCGGAATCGGATTCCATTTTCGATTCACCTGACAGATGAATCGAAAAATGTGAAATCTGACTCTTTTCAAGCAGGAATCGCAAATGTAATATGATTCGCGATTCCGGTAATTTGATTCTCGCGACTCCTCATTACGATTCTCTAGACTCTCACAATGAACGAAATCACCCAAATTCAATTGAATGAAAAGCACAAATACAAAAAAGTGTAATTTTCATAAATATTCTTTTATCTAATTTTTGCCGGTTGGCGCTGAAAAGTCAAAAGTGGTTGTGAAAGTGAATCTGAATGATGAATTTAGAATTTATCATTGTTTTACTAATAACATGGTGAGTTGAAAATTTAATTTTACATAAGGTGCACCGGGGAAGTCAGAACGTTTTTTCACAATTTCAACTTTGATCAGCTGTTACTCTCGTACTAATGAACCAATATGGCTGAAATTTGGTATGTAGGTTCCCATAAGGGATTTTAACCTATGGTGAAAATTTCAGCGCGATTGTCGCAGTAGCTTTCGCACAATCGAATAAAATGTAACTTGTTCTGACTTACCCCACTTTGGGGTAAGTCAGAAAATCTACAAAATTAATTGGTATTATTAGGATTCGACCCTGATCGATGCGCAATATGTCGAATAACATGTTTTCGAGGTCGTAGAATCCAAATCTGGAGTTATTTTTTTTGTAGGAGTGGGGGGTGAGGCATGGGGAGGGGGCAATTCTAAATTTTTCGTACATTATTGTGTAATTATGTCGATTGATATGTTTTCAAGGTCGTAGAATCTGAATCTGCAGTTATTTTTTTTGTAGGAGTAGGGAGTGAGGCGTGGGGAGAGGGAAAATTTCAAATTTCTCCTACATTATCGTGTTATATGTCGAATAATATATTTTCTAGGTCGTAGAACTCGAATCTGGAGATATTTTTTTTTTGTAGGGGTGGGAGGTGAGTCAAGGGGAGAGAGAGTAAATTACAAATTTTGCCTATATTAATGTGTAATATGTCGATTGATATGTTTTTGAGGTCGTACAATTCGAATCTGGGGTTATTTTTTCGCAGGGGTATGAGGCGAGGCAAGAGGAGAGGAGAAATTTCAAATTTTGCCTATAATATTGTGTAACATGTTGGTTGATATGTGTTCAAGGTCGCAGAATTCGAATCTTGAGCTAGTTTTTAGGGTCGAGTGCTATTCAAGTATCACCGTTTGGGGAGAGGGCCCCACACATGCGAACCTACGACTCACCTTCCACCTTCACCATAAAAAATGACTCCGGATTCGAATTCTACGACCTCGAAAATATATTATTCGACATATAACACGATAAGGATAATGTAGGAGAAATTTGAAATTTTCCCTTTCCCCACGCCTCACCCTCCACTCCTACAAAAAAAATTACTCCAAATTCGGATTCTACGATTTCGAAAACATATTATTCGACATATTACACAATAATGTTCGAAAAATTCATATCAATCGACATATTATACAATAATGTACGAAAAATTTAGAATTGCCCCCTCCCCACGCCTCACCCCCCCACTCCTACAAAAAAAATAACACCGGCGAGCCTTTATATTTATTTACTAATGTTTGTTAGAATGTTCATTTCATCTTCAATGCTTCATTTTTATGAAATTTAAGGAGTTGTGATGGGAATCTGGCTGGAGTCGTGAGAGGAATCTGGTTGGAGTTGTGAGAGGATCCTAAGATGAGTCGTGAGTGGAATCTGAATCGGAGTCGCGAAAGGAATCGGAATCGAAAATTACGATTCGGATTCGGATTCCTATATCTGGCGAATCTGATAAGCGGAATCAGGACTCAAAATTTTGTGGAATCACACCATTTGGAATCCGATTCTCAAGCTCCTGGAATCGCGCCAACTCTGGATATCACTATATGCTCTGATGTTACACTTACTTATACATACATCGAAAACTCGTTCGGTAAATTATTGATAATACTCACTCAATAGTCAATAATTAATCTTCAAACAGACGAATAATTTGGTGAAATTATCTAAATTTTAGGTATACTCTACGCGTGATAGTAAATTATACCACAACTATCGATGCGTATCATTGGAGGAAAAAATCAACAAGTAACTAGAAACGCACAAGATCATGTATTATGGTTAGGTAATAGGTACTGTACATAAAACAGAATGAATCTGAAAATGAACAACTCGATGTATGTATTAGAATTGAAATAATGCGCGTTCAACGCTGAATTAGTTAGTAGTTACTCGCATTACGACTTGTTGACTCAATCAATGATGAGATAAATCATGTACACATCAGAAATCTAGCACTAGCTATTCGAACACAAATCAAAATTAAAAATGTCCAAAAATACACACTGCATTATTGCATACAACTAACTGATAATGAATTAATGATGTATAAATAATCGTACGAAAGCAGCAGTGATAACTGCTGAAACTCTACGATGAGGTAATTCGTGAGTCACAACGAATTACTCAGTTCAAAATGGAATAAAAGCTCTTCGTACGAATAGATAAGTAGATTCACTTGTTGACAAATTTATTGGACCATTTCATCGTTCATATTGTAGGTACATCCACAAATTGCCTCTGATCACTTTGGCCAATTGTCTAACTATTTAGTAAAGGTATCAGATGAACTGAAAAGTGAAAACCGAGCAAAACTGTACATCATCTTGAAAGGTTACTTCTGTTTGCGATCTTTTTGTTTAGTTTGTGTGGCGATACCTCAATATTAAGCTTTTTTGTCATTTTTCTTTGATTCTTGCTCTGTGAAAAAAAAAACAAACACGAATTAGCTGAAAAAATTCACCTGCATCTTTTTGTCGCTAACAGATTGGGATGATAAAGCTTTCAAAATGTCAGCTTGTTCTTAGATTACTCACCGGAATCAAGGCTATTTTGTAGTTAGATAGATTTAACAAACATGACATGTTTCAAACCAGCCTGAAAATAGAAGAAACAACGAATGTGTTAGGGATAAGGATACTTCAAAACATCAGTTACATAACAGATTTCAAGTTTCAGTGATCTTTACGATCCAGACTTGAAGAACTGATATGTAAGAGTACATATTCCATATGGTGGAATACAAGAATTTGAGAAAATAATCATTAATCAATATAACACTTACGATTTCTTTTAGAGGTATTTCTTTTAAACCGCAGGAGCTGAGGTTGAGCTCTCCGTTCTTTATTCTGTCGTTCAAATTATTAGTAGCAACCATTTTTAATACTTTTAAGTACGATTATAAAACTAAAAATCAGTAATCACGATTCATGAAGGAATACTTCTTATCACTGTTTACTGTTTCCATTCGTTGGGGGGGACTTTGTCCCCCCACACCCCCCCCTTGGGCTTCGCCCAAACTGCTTTCTACTCCTTTTATATTTATCTCCACCGGTGCCGCCGTAAATCGGTAAAATAACCAACGGAAACTTTCCGTTGACAGGGCTACAGCCTCTTCAAATGAACGGATTTACTTGAAATTTTGTATAGTGGTAGTGGAAGTCATGTAGATGACCCTTTTTTACACTTCAACTAAAAATTTTTATTTTGTTTCTTCTATTCCACTACTTTCTCATTTCTGTCACTGAAAAATCATGAAGGTAATTTCCGTTGTCAAGGCTACAGCCTCTCCTAATGAACCGATTTGCTTGAAATTTTGCACATTGATAGTGAATATGACGTAGATGATGCTTTTCTACGGTACCACAAAAAATTTTCATTTTGGGGGTGTTTTTGGGGGGAGAGAAATTTTCAAATTGAGAAAAAGTGGGTCAAAAATAATTTTTTTTAAAAACTGACGTTGTATTTAGAAATAACTCGTTAATTTACACCAGTGTACGAAATTTGACTTGAATTGGTTCAGTAGTTTTTTGTTGACACGAAGATTTGTGATTTCAAAAATTACCCCAAAATGCTAACTTTGGGTACTCCAATCTACATAATTTCTTACCGTAGAAAGTTTGTAAATATACCAAATTAAAGCTCTCGTTGATGCCAACAACATATCAAAAAATCAGAATTGTACGTTTTTTTATTCGCGAGAAATTGAACATCGAAAATACGCTTAGTTGTTCAGAGAATGTTAGCAGTAAGTGGCCGGACTGTCATCACGTTTGTATTATTGTTATTGTTGTTTTTTTTGTGTGCGTTTTTTTTTCTAGCTTGGCGGGGCAGTCCGACCGGACTGCTTGATTAACTCAAAGCTATGATTTGAAACTTGAAAAAAATGGCAACTTTTTAGGTTATAAGTATTTGAGTAGATATTTTATTTCGAAATGGACACTTTCAATGGAAGAGAGTATCCTTTCATAATTTTTGAGGAAAAAATTGAAAAAAAATCGAATGTCATGCGATATAGCGAATAATTCGTACCTACGTTTTGAAGATTTCATTTTTTTATCCGACCCTTTTTACACCCAATCGTTGCCTCTTCTCCCTCTGTATGAGGTCGAATAAACTTAATTGTATCTAACATTTTTATTACAGAAATAAAATTTACAGTCTTTTTAAAATTTTCATGTACTTATAGTTTTTGAATTTTTCCGTCATTTTTTGAACTTTTTGATTAGGTATTGACTTTCTTTTTTTGATGTTTTTTTTCTGCTTATTTCTCCATCTTTCAAAATTCTTTTTTAGTAAGTAGGTATCTGATTTTTCAAGGCAACCTCTCGGTCACTCAGCTACTAATTTTACTATTTTTTTTTTTCATCAGAGTATAGGAGCCCATAAAGTACCTTCAAAAAAAGATTTCTGCTGCCAAATTAAAAATGATGGTCCTGAGAGTTTTGGAATGTTCCGAAATGGTCTTAAAATTGCATAAATTCATGAAGATAAGATCCTGAGACAATCTCCTGAATTCATTATCTTTATCTCTAACTATCATCACCTCGAACGACCATTTCCCCTGATTTTTTTTCCTGCATGACCACTGAATTCTTGAATCCGATTTTCCAAATAAATATCCGAATGAATGAATAATTATTCCCAAATACTTAATCTCCAAATTAATGTAAGAATTTCTAGCAATTTTATAGTAACAAAGGAATGCTTTTGGGATATTTTTGACAAAAAACAAGTCTTCTCAGTTCTCTGTAATTTTGATAAAGAAGTAGGATTTTTTTTGCTGCCTAATTCAAAAAACAAAAGTAAAACGCTTAGAAAAGTTATAGCAAGAAAAAAAAGGTTTTTTTTAGAATTTTGAAAAAAATCTACTTTTTGGAAATTTGAACAAAAACCAGGCTTTTCTGCAATTTTTACAAAAAATTGGGTCTTTTTTTATAGCTTGCGATTTTGGTACAAAAAAGAAGTTTTTTTTAGTAATTTTGATAAAAGACAGATTTTTTTGCGATTTTGGCAAAAAAAAGATTTTTTTGTGACTAAGAAAGCAAGACTTTTAGGAAATTTTGACCAATGAAAAAGAAAAAAATTGGCGAAATAATAACAAGACTTGGCTATTTAATTTTTTTTTTTAATGATTTTTTCTGACAATTTTAGCAAAAATTGTTTTTTTTTAATTTATTACAGATTTTTTGAAAATTTGGCAAAAAAACGGTATTTTAAGTAATTTTGATAGCACACTTTTTTTTACAATTTTGATAGAAAAAACAGATTTTTGCGAACGAAAAAACCAAGACTTTCAGGAAATTTCAACCAAAAAAGAAGATACAAAGTGGCAAAAAAAACTAAACCTTTGGCAATTTTGACTTGTTTTTAAAAAATTCAACAATCATGGATCTTTTTAAGTTTTTACAAAAAACAAAGAAGATTTTTCGAAAGTTTGACAAAAAAAAGTAAGCTTTAGAAAAAATGAGAGACTGAAAATTCTCCAACAACCAAAAAATGAACTTCAGCATCCAGAAAGTTGGTTAATATGTGAGTTGTTCCCTAGTTAGTTTTTGGACCTTTCGACTTTCCATCCTCTCTTTGTCACTATCCAGCTCTCAGAAATGAGGGCCAAGAGACTGAAATTTAGTTGTCTGAAAAATGTATGCTTTTTGGAGGTTTTAACTTTCTACTCACTCCCTACCATTTCATAAGTGGGAAAAATTTGATCTCTTGAGAGGTTTTCAGATGAAAGCTGTATTGAATGGGACCAAAAAGAACGAATTTAAAAAGATCTGTGCAAAGAAAATTCTAAACATGACACCTCGTTTTTTTCTAGAAGTTTATTACAATACAATTTCAGAAAAAAATATGTATGAGGTTCGATTATGGTAAAAGAGGGGGAAAAGTCACGTTAGATACTTACTTACCCAAAATGTATTATATGATAAAATATACCCATCACGAAGCACACCAATCTTTAAAAATATACAGCCCGATACAAGTGTACCTACGTATAGCGAGTAGATACCATCGATAGCACCTTTGAAAAGTCGCTTTGGCTTTATCGAACTTCAACACTTCACAAAGAGCTTCATTAACAGCCAAAGAAAAAATACACCTCGATTGAGAACATCTTGCAACTTCGTCGATTATTAAAAGTAGCTAGAAAATATGCAAATATTGTACGCGAGGTTTTGAAAATACGCGAATTGTATCTAACCTCTTCTCGCGTAGGTACCACACCACCTTGCGAACTTTATTCATTGGCGGCGTTTTGGATTATATATAAGGCTAATAAAAAGCCAAACTACGACATTAATTTCTCTCTATTTCAACGCGTAACTTCAAAAAGGCAAAACTTTCTGTGTAAATTCGATCCACTATAGCAATCGTCTCTCTATCCCATCCTACATTCTACATCTCGTACACAATTTCCATTTAGCACTCCAATATGTACTACGTCTACGTGTGCTGTTGCTGTGTATTTTCGACAACGGGGTACGCGATTTTAAAATGTTAGCTACATTTCGTATACATATGTAGGTAAAGTATGCGTAGTTATTATGAAAATGTGCAGTACTGTACGTTAACTGAAAAAGGCAAATATCACGTCCGTTTTGATAAACAACTCGACGTACACCATGTACCTTCCTACTTTTGCTATAAAGCCTGCAGTTGTTCACATAGAGTCTGCCGGATTCCGAATTTATACAGCGAAAGCCGGCAGTATAGGTACCCTACGAAGCTATAGTAGCTACAAAGTGGCTATGTGGATCGAGTGAGTGCTGCTTACTCTACGTTTACAACCCAATATGTACTTATACGTACGACTAAACGTACCGAGCGGTGATTTATATAAATGACTTGTGTACATGTACAGTAGATAGATACACTACGACTACGTATACATATAATACTGCCTCTGGTATACAGAATCTCATATAATGTACCAGCCATATAACTGTGTAGGTACCTTCACTTAGCCACTATGTACAATATGTACACGTAGAGCACACGTACCTACTCGTATTTCGATAATAAGCTCGTTATACGTAACTGTTGTTATTGTTTCGGAGCAACGTGTACGCGATAATCGAACTAATTCTCGTATCGAAATTGATTGATTGTAGGTACAACTACAAATACAGTAGATACACGAATCTCATCTAGAAATATTTATGACTTTCTCGTGGAAATTGAGTCGATTTGTCGTTTTATTGGAAAATAAACTAGATTTAATTTACGGTCACTGTGAGTTCGTAGTCCCAGAGGTTGAATTATCACTCAACTAAAGAGTGAAATGAGGACAATAAGTCATCAGTTCTACAGCAAAACTCACTGAGGACTCCGGAATGGACAGAAACTAGTTGTTTTCGAATTGCACAATTGTGAATCTGAACAAATAATTCACTAGTGATGCGTCGTTTTGGTTCATTTTCAGCGCTTGCAGAGTAATTAGGAATTCCCGGAGAAACTCTAAAATTTACTGAAAATTCCAGCATTGCTCAAAAAATTTTTACTTTGCAGTTGGAGAGTTCAAATAATATAATCTGGCCTTTTAAGGTCAATGATCTACCTATTTAGCTTCCCAAGATCGTCAGTTTAAATGCATGAGTGTCCTCTTAAGATCATTGACCCGTCAGGTTATCTGATCTCCTACCTGGCTTCTTGAGGTCATCGACCTGCTGTCTAGACTCTCAAGGTCACTGTTGTACCAGTTTAGCTTCCCAAGATCGTCAGTCTAAATGCATGTCTGTCCTCTTAAGGTCATTGACCCGTCAGGTTATCTGATTTCCTACCTGTTTTCTTGGGGTCATTGACCCGCGGTATAGACTCTCAAGGTCACTGACGTACCTGTTTAGCTTCCCAAGATCGTCAGTATAAATGCATGCATGCCCTATTAAGGTCATTGACCCAGCAGGTTATCTGATTGCCTACCTGGCTTCTTGAGATCATTGACCTGGGTATCTGGACACTCAAGGCCACTGACCTAGCTGCTTCTGTGGCTTCCCAAAGTCGTCAGTCTGAATTCTTGTTAAGCCCTCTTAAAGTCATTGACCTGTCTGGCTGTCCAAGGTTGTTTGTCTGTCTGCCTGTTTGGCTTCTTAAGGTCATTGACCTGCCTGTCTAAACTTTCAAGGTCACTGACCTACCTGTCCACCTTTCCAAGGTTGTCTGGCAGACTGTATGGCCCCTTAAGGTCATTGTCCTTTCTCACTGACCTACCTGACTAGCCTTTTCTGGTCGTCTGTCTGTCTGTATGGCTTCTCGAGGTTATCTGACGAGTGTCTATTTGCCTGTCCATGGTCATCTTTTCACCTGTTTGACTTCTTAAGGTCATTGATCGGTCTGCCATCCGGTCTTTCAAAGTCATTTATATTCCTATCTGATCCCTTGAGGTTATTGACCCGTCTGGTTGGACTCTCAAGGTCATTGACCTCCAACTTCCCAAGGCCATCTGTTTACCTGTCGGTTACTACAGAATATCTTGAAGCACCATCAATCAATTAGGTGCAATTCAGATTTTAGCTTCCTGTTTCGATTTCATCAAATTTTGTTTTTTAAGGAATGGGTGAATTTTGGTTTCTCAAAAATTCCTTAAAAATTGATAGATATCTACTTAAGGGAAATTTGGCACTTGAAAAGGAAAATGAGCTCTGATCTTTAATTTTTTTTTCAATTTATAATTGTTACAATTTTTTAAAAAGGCAAATTCAAATAACAGGGGTTGTTTTTCAGTTTTTTTTTTTTTTTTGTTTGAAATTTGAATAATCTCAGCAAAAAATAGTGGCCAGACAGCCTCAATGTAGGAAACATTTTGAATTTTCAGGTCAATGCATAACCCTCCTCCCACGCTTGCCAGAGCTCAAAGTTTTAAAAATGTTGAAATTTTTCATACATTTTTTAAAAAATTATTTTTTCTTGGTCTAGGTGATTTTTTGATGTCTACTGGCACGTATAAAATGTAAATTAATTACGTATATCCAATTTTAATTATACCAAAAATATAATCGCAAAGTCATCGATAGTTTAAAGAAAAATATTTATCATCGTTTTGAGAACCCTTGATCTTCACAAAAATGATTTTGGACTCTTTCTAATGGTTTAGGCATGATGATATTATGGAAGTACTAGACTAATCAAAGACCACATAAACTAGAACAGAATTTTTGAAAATTTCGAACTTTTAAAAAATTATTTAAAAATTTAAAATAATTAGGTAGGAAAATTTACAATATTTTTTTCAAATTTTGAAGCTCTTGTCAATAAAATTAAACATTGATCCAAAATTTTTAATTTTCCCTGTGCCTTGTTGAGGTCATTTGGCCATAATTTTTTGCTGGTTTCTTTCAAATTGTTTTTGAAAAATTGAAAAATTACTCGTTCTAGTATTTATGGTAGGTATACATACCTACACGTACCTATACTTGTTCAATTCACAATAATTTCAAAAATAAGGTATCGTTGAATCATCAACTAGGATTCAAATTGCCGAATTGGATTTTTATTTGAGACTTGACGTTAGGTGCTTTTTCTTCGTATGGGTTCATTTACTCGTTCGCTTCTTTCATAAGGAACAAAGTTTTACTATGCCTACCCCACTACGAATAACAATCCTATAAAAATACACGTTATATTTCTTTATTGGATTACACCATGTTCTAACAAGGGGAAAAAAATCGTAGGGTATACTTTTAGAAACCAATCGCATAATTGTGAGAGTTCATTAAAGCGATACTCACTGAAACATTCGACCATTCGGTATAGCCTACATTTTTCTGTATTCTATACCTACCTAGACTTATATGTATAGTTACATCCCTATTCGGTTGAAAAAATAACGAAAACGACGCAAAAATATATGCTTTCGAAGCCAAAAATTATACCCAGATATTTCTTCTTTGTTTGTCTTTGATGTCAAAAAAGGCAAATCTTCATCGTGAAAGAATAATGAAGTAAGGGGGAATCGCGTACGCAAAAATTTGGTAACCGCCTAAAGAAATATGGTGAAATTTTACGAATCAGCATTTCACTGGTAAATATACCTACCAGCGCCAGTTATTATCGCGATGACGAAAAAGCCGTTCGTTTGAAAAAGTTGCGAAGAAAAAAAATATATAAAACCCACGAGGGAGACAAAATTGATTAATGATCTGTAGGTTTCATCCTCTTAAGCATACAGTGTGAGGTAGAGGGGATGGGGAGATACAATACAATCGTGCTGTGGAAGATTTTCGCGACGGTCGCTAACCTTTTTAAGTTATTCAATTAGTTGAGTCAATACGAGAGAGATATAATGGTTGAGTAGGTTTAGGTACCTACATTTGGATGGAAATGATGATTTCTTTGGAAAACGCTTTAGATAGGTATACCTACTTCCAATAGTAAATTTTGGTTAATGTGATCGCGTTTGTCCCACCAGAAATGATAGCATTAAGCGATTGATAATTTAAAATGAATAAAATAAAAACACGTCAAAAACTATTTTTAAACTTTTATGAAATTTCATCAGTTTTTAATGATTTTTAATCTTTTGATGCTTGTTTGAAAGCCTTTTTATGTCAATTATTTTAAAACATTTTCAGAATTCCTACAAATTTTGCTTAAATTTTATCATTTTTTGATAGGTAGTTCTATATGATTTTAAACTCTTCTTTAGTGCTTTTTGTTTAATTTTTAACACGTTTTAATCAATGTTTTGTCATTTGTGCAATGTTCGTTAAATTTCATCGAAACATTTCGTACGACGTGTCTGTCTACTGAGCTGGCATAATATTGAAAACGAGGCGAAAAACGTGCCCTAGAATAACGTTTACTCGCGTACATTAAAAAATTACACGTCTCTCTTTTTTCCACAAATACAACATTTAGCACCGAGATACTCTCGCTGATGCTCCTACTAGCTGCGGTGTAACCGGATAAATGACGTTTAATAACTCGACTCTAGCTAAAGGCAAAGCTTCAGATGAGAGGGGTTGAAGGGAGCTGGGGTATGTAGCCGGTACATCGTGTAGTATACGTTTCGAGCAAAAATTTAATTTCGTGTGTTCGACGAAGACGACGACGACGACAACGTCGCAATTGGCGCAATAGCGACGAATATTAAACGGATTTTTGAAAAGTAACCGATGCTGCCGGAAAACATCTCTTCCCTTGTTCTTTTTCTGCAGTAACACGTATCCTGGGAAAAATTCTTACATCTTCGTATATCATTACCGAGAAACGAAATAAAATGTCATACGTGATACTTCGGTACACGATGCTGGAGACAAAAAACCCGCCATCCCACTTGCTGCTGTGTACTCGTGGAACAAATACAACACGATTTTACCCCTCCTAACTCACCCTTCGTCGTTGCTCGCTTCTATCGCGTCGAAGCGAATTTCATAAATAAAATATAGAGGGCGGAAAAGCGTAAAAATGACGGTCGCGTATTACACTGATGAAGTTTATACATACGTATAAAATGTGTACGTATGTATGGATTGCTCTTATATTATATGCTTTTTACGTACGTATCTCCAAGTTAAGTATTTTGGGCGACGTCGACATCATCTTTTTGTCTATACTGTGTTCTTAGTTCGCGTGTCGTGTTTGCCAAAATGCTTGTAAAAGAACACGTATTCCATCGTTCGGTGCATCATTTCCGAATACAAATGCCGGATGAGCATAGTTCCGGTACATACAGGGTGGGAAATTACTGTTTTCGTCGAGTAAACAAGCGAAAGGCCTATAAAGAACGAGATTTTAAGACCGCGTAATATGTTCGGGAGTAGGTATCAAGAATTGCTCCATTTACGTTGTGTATACGGTGGAGTGTGGAAATAATTTTAGAGATGTTTCTATCTTCTCTTTTCTCTATCGTGGTTCGCAAATTTTCACTTGAATCTGTTGAGGGTTGCAATTTATGTACTTCTTATGTAAAAAAGAAGCATCGAAAGGGCAAGTACAAGCCATTGACTGGTTTCAAGTGCTAAATTTCACTTATCAATTTATGGGAATTTTTAAAAATTCAAAATTAATCAATTTTTCATAAAAAATTAAAATTTGATGAAATCGAGAATGGAAGCTGAAAACTTGATTTGCGCCCAATCGATTGATGGTTCTTCAAGATCAGATGGAGTATTCAACGTATTTTTGGATTTCCTATAGTTTTGAAAAATTATTGGCCATAAAAAGGACCAAAATAAAATTCAGCATATATGTAAACTCGGATTAGTAAAAATTGATTTCCCACACGACATTTTCGAAATTTTTTGAACCTTCTTCGAAATAAGATTCGAGAGACACTGCAGCAAAAGAGTCCCATATAATAAGGCTAGTTTGAGAGATCTTGCCAATACTCCCCGTTAGCAAAAACTTGAATTCCCAATTTTTTTAGAGTTTTTGGGAGTTTTTGAAAATTAAAGGGCTGAAAAACGAGAAAAAAACAAAATTGTACCTAATTTGAGCTAAAAAGCTCTTTGATATGCATAGTTTTTTCTAACTCGACCCATTTCCTATCTCCCTATTTTGACTGATTTTGAGCAGTTCTGGAGCCTCCAACAGATTATCAAACAAGAAAAATTTTCTCAAAATCTTACCCAAATAATTTGTAAAGCTTCATTTTTGACGTATTGAGTCGATTGGAGATGGTTAAGATAATTATGGAGACTCCAAAGACATTTAGAAACTTCAGTTTTTCACTTGTGATGAGTGAATTTTTTCAAATTAAAAAAAAACTGCAGCCTTTGACAAAATGAGTAGGTACCTAATAAAAATCAAAGGTTTTCAAATTCTCTGAAATTGACATACCATATATTATGTATTTCGAGTTGGCATCAGTCTGTAAATGAATTTTGGCGGGATAGGTGAACACGAAGGTGGTTCAGGGGTTCCCAAAATGACAGAAATCAATTTTTTTGGTCCAAATTCGAATTGATGGTGTAGTTGAGCATCTTTTATGATACATTGCGAAGAATTTTGTTTTGGCCAAACCAAAATTTACCAATTTGGGTGGGAAAAATTGTGAAAAACTCATTTTTTGTATTTTTGAAGATGTTCCACCTGCATAAAAAATTCTTTAAAGTAACCGAAAAAGCTGCTTAAAAGTTTAAATACGCGTTTTCTCCAGAAAACATGTTTTAAAAAATTTCAAAAAATTTCCACTAATAATCCGTCCCAGCTTGTTTGAAAAAATCTACTGAAAGTTGCCAAATTCAGAAATTTTTAACTTGAATTGCAATTTTACCTCTTTTAAAGGGGTTAGAGCTGATTTAGTGATCCAAAAATTTCATCACAGGGGTTTTAGATATTGGTTAGTTTCAAAATACGAAGACAAGACCAAATCATCTATTTCACGAGGATATATGTACCTACCTACCTACCTACTATTTACAAATTTCCTACTTATTTTTTGTTGAAATTTGAATTTTAAAAAATTTACTGAATGCTCCAGAAGTGCTCAAAGTGGTTCGAAACCGTTTCTATTCCATTTGGGGGGGGGGGGGGGAGAGAGGGGCCAAAATTGAGTACATATAAAATTTCAACGTTGTACTTCAACTAGACCAATTTCCAAACTTGATTGAGTAAAATTTGTAACTCCCAAAAGTCTGCTGGAGACTCAAAAACTGTTAAAAATGACTCAGAATGAATTCACTATCGATTTATCAACGGGGGTGGGGGGGGTCAAAAAGTAAGGGAAATCCCAGATTTCATCTTTCAGCTTCAGTTAGGTAAAATTTTTATTCCCCCCCCCCATCTTTTTGGACCAAGAATTGATTCTTTAGAAATTCCCAAAAACTTCAAATAAGTATCACAATGTCATCGAAAGATCGACACTTTAAATGATACTCAAGTGGCATTTCAATTTTTAATGTTACAATGGCACTGGAGAGGGGGGTCAGAGGGGTCGGATTAAAAAAATAAGGCAATAAGCAACCGAACTCAAGCTACTTTTACGTACAGGTACCAACAATCAATATGTAACTTCATTTTTGGCACTTTTTTGAATTCTGATCAAAAAAGGAGGAGTCCTTGTGCTTCTCACATTTCGAAAACTAATTCGCTAAAAAGAGCAAGAGAAATAGTTTTTTTCTGGAATTTTTCAAATTTTCAAAAAAACAGATATCAAATTTCGCACTGATTATGAAAAGTAGAGCTTTCATCTGGAAAGTTTAATTTCGAGCCTTTTAAATTTCAATCAATGATTTTACATTTCCTATTTTATTGTCTTTGAATCCTCACAAAAAATTTGCTCCAAATTCAACCACTTTGGAGACGTTCAAATGTTGACTGTTTCACGAGAGATCACGATTTCGAGAATTTTTGAGCCAACTCTCAACTTCATCAGCCCGGGAGTGAAAAATGGAAACCAGTTGTTTTTTTTTACTATGTACTTACCTGCATCATCATACAAGTACTTCACGAATTTGTAAAAAAAAAATTGAACTAAATGGGTCTTTATTTTTATTTCCAAGCTGATGTGGTGAAGATTTCATCCTGAATCTTACCGTATTTACGGCAAACTGGTTATGCAAATATATTAACATGTTCTCAACGCAGCATGGAAATACCATTTGAAGGAAGCAGTCTTGGATTTTCGAAACGTTTATTCGTGTTAGTGAGCATGTACCTATTTCTAAAGTGAATTGGAACATGTTTCTATCAATTTTCTCCCCCTCCCCCTCTCCCTCCCACAAAAAAAGAGATGGTTGATTGTCTTGTCACAGATGTATTTTACGCCACCCCAGTTCGAAGAGTTCTCTAAACAAACGCACGAATTACAAAATCATTGATTAAAATTTTATAAGTTCAAAATCAAACTTTCAAAGTTGAAGCTCAACTTTTCGTAGTAAACATAAAAATTGTAAACTGCCATTCAAAAATTTTTTAAAATTGAAGAGGTGATTGTTTTACCCATTTTTTTCAGCAACAAATTTTCAAAATTAAATTTGATTTTCAAAAAATCGAAAATGTTTTATTTATATTTATTTTGTACGATTCAAATTTTTTCAGCCCAATAGGATACACATCCTGGGGTCGGAGATGACACCATCAACTAACACAATAAAGTGTTGCTGGTATTTTTCATTTTTATGTCGAGTTTTTTTTTTTTTTTGAAGAGAAAAAAAATTATTTGATCATTTTTTTCACATCCTCTACCTACTTGTAATTGGAAAATGAGCGAGGAAGTACGGGGTGTATGCTCGATGAAAGCGGCATCAAACACGGGATTATTTTTCACTATAGGATTTTTCCCGCCAAAGCCGAGCCGGCCTTTGCTGATGGCGCTTTTGAATTTACTACATGTTCGTCGTATTCGTACATCGTATATAAATACCCATCGGTGGATTAATTTTTCAATTTTTCAATATATTCCTATATGTATGTATTGAATCAGCACCCATAGGTAGAGGTAGCAATACACGACGTATACGCTCGTAAAATCGTATAATACGCATTTAAAACGGATATAAATTTGAAAAAAAAATACTTCATCGCGTTCTGACTGAGTAATATATACACGATTATAATAGCACAAGCGTACACGGCGAACGAACGGAACCATACAAGGGTTTTTATTGTTACCGGCGAAGGGATGAATGGTATTAAATTACCTTTATTTGATTTCTAGTCATTTTATAACACCCACCACGCTACCGCCTTCTACATACACGTATAAAGTTAAATAAAACGCGAATATATGTAAAATTTGTTGCAGCCCATGGCGCGTTAGGTGGGTAAATTCACTTAAACGTCGTTTCGGCTGGAATAACTTTATAAAGGCGGGTTTACAATATACAGTGTTGTGTCTGTGAGCAATATTGTATAGTATGTAGTATGTAGACCTACTACGTGTGTACCTGTACAGGGTGTTTCATAAATTAGGTGTCCCTTGCAGGTGTATACGAATAGTTCGTTATTTCGTAAGTATGTTTGTCTGAGCTTTGAAATTGCAGGAGCTTGAGGTGAAATTTCAATTTTTTCGTCATTTTTTAATAATATATACAGTCACGAATGGGAGCAGAATGCTGTCTGTAAAAATAAATAGGGGCACTTATTTTAGTTTTCTTCAATTTTTAGCTCCAATGTTGAAAACCGAATACATTAAAAAACTTTAAAAAACAAACAACGTGAAATTTTTATGAAATTTGTTGAAATATCTCGGGGAAATTTTTTCATTTGAAATTCAAATCGAATAAAATTTCAACCGAATGTCTGCGTTTTTGTTTCGAATAAGTTGCATATTTTCAAATTTGAAGGGCACGCTCCCCTCACGCAACACCCTGTACAACTGGGTACAAATACATACGTATTTTCACCCTTGAGCGTCATCGGACCACCAGAGATACTTCGCAGTGAGTACCAATCGAAAGTTATCGGTGGGAATAACAACGAGCACGAGCCGACGAAGAGAGGCTGCGTCGGCAAAGGGATGTAAAATTTACGAATTCGAATTAGTTTCGCACGAGTTACCACTTTAATACCTTCGCGTGGTAAGGTACCTCGTAGACCTACGGATGGCGTATGGCATCGAGCTGTGATGAAGCGGACTTTACGAGGCACTTTACATGGTTTAAAGGTTTTCTTATATGATCGAATAATTTCGTCGTAAATTTCTAATTAAATTTTACGTACGTTTTAAACTTTCTACCCGGTGGTGGAGATCTGGATCCTCGCGGTGACTCTGGCGATAGATAAGTTTTCAATCGAAACAGCCACAAATACAGACGATGTAGGGTGTTTTGTATCGTGAGCGATAATTAACGATAAAACGTGGGATGTTTCGGGAAGTTTTCATGATTCTCCTACGCGTACGTATAGTTTTCAGATACCTCTCCCCATTTACCCTATCATCATTCGTCTCTTGTCGAACATATGCCGAAGTTTTGTCGATGTGTAGTGTTGGGATTTTAAAAATCCAACCAGAGATGAGTGAGTTCCTCTCCTGAGGGTTAGTTGCGATCATCATAGAGTGAAATTTCTGGCATTTTATCTTTGTCTTCGAGTATCGATGGAGGGTTAAGGCACGAGAGGCGAACAGGGGTATCAAAAAATAAACATATCCTACGCTGCCGCGAATCTAAGTATGAATAAAAAATACGTTCGTTGTGTGTTTGATCACGTCTCGTATGCGTGCCGACGAATATCCATTAATCTCTTCGCCATGTTTGTAATTTTCGCCAACATATGTAGGTATACGTGTACTCTGTCTATACTCGTATGCATATAAGGGACGAGACGAGTAGTTTACCCAAGTGACGAAAACGAATAACCCGCGAAACATCGCCGAAAACAGGGATATAAGGGATGTTTTATGCGTATAAAATGTTGCAAATCCCTTGCTAAAAGCAGCCCTTAAATCTTTACTTTACTCGTAGCCTCGACTATACCTACGTGTGGTATTGTTTACACGTGAAAACTTTCTAACAATTTGTCAATTTTTTTCCTGCCAGATATTCGATTCGTGGCCTCTTTGAAAATGAATGGATGTGGCCTGCTGAGCTACTAGATACAGTCTTATGTTAGTTGTATAATTTTAAGTAGCGTTGTGTTTCATTTCGTGATCTTTTTCGGTAAGCTAGGCGATAAAACACGTAGGCGTTGGTATACTAATAGTAATAATGAAATGGAGAAAATCGTGCGAATTTTAATTACATGTTACGTGATAGAATCATTGATTAAATCGTCATCGCGTCTTTTGACTATGCTGAGACAAATACATATAAGACCAGGTGTGATGGAATCCGAATAATTCATTTTACCACTCACGAAATTTATGTTGATTGTATACTGTACTTTTGTGGCTATGTACATTGTATATTATACACTCGAATTGATAATAGATAATTTGTTTAATTTCGTTTTTTTTGTTCTGTTCATAGCGCCCATCTCACGAAAAAACGTGTCGTGCAGCAAATGTTGCAAGAAGGTCGTTTGGAAATAGTTACCGGTGGTTGGGTAATGACCGACGAAGCCACTAGTCATATTTATGGCATGCTCGATCAACTTATTGAAGGTATGGTGTCTCTTTTTATTTGTTTTTTTGATAGAATTAATTAAGTATTAGTTCGTGATGTTGAATGTACCTAAGTCGAACACCAAACTACTCTCAATATGTACATAGGACTTTAAAATTTTAGTCGAACTGTACAGAAAAATACTGCAAAGAATCGCAGCAAAATGTTATTTGAGTGCAGGTGCCTACTTAGATACATGATGTTGTCTTATTCAGATGAATCGAAAAATATTGGTAGCCACCTACAAATTTCAAATTCATAATAAAGTCACCCAGTTTAAACAGTCCTATGAAAGTGGGACTTGGATGTGAATGCTAGTTTTAAAAAAAAAATCAAAATGTGAACGAATTTCAATTTTTTTGCTATGGGTGTGATTTTTATCAACTTTTTCATGAAATACGTCAGAAAGAGGTCAAAATAAGACAACTGATTAAATTTACACTTCTTTTGATGTTTGGAATTGAAAATTGAATTTTTTCGAATTTTGATTTTCTTGTGATGAGTTCATTTCATTTGAATGAAAGGGGGTTTTCAAGTTTTTCAACGGATACGTAAAAACCGGGGTCAAATGAGCCAAATTCACCAGCCAAAACCTTGTTTTCATGTTTTAACTTTTAAATCAAAAAATTGCATTTTTTCGCAAACTTCCAACTTTTTTAAATCGACATTACGTACCTAATAATGCCATCCCAATTTTTCAATATGTTGTTCAGCATGAAAAGCTGTCCATAATATTATTTTTTTTCAGAATTTTTGAGAGTTGGAATCATATGAAAACTAAGTTTTGAAACTTGTAGAGCTAATTTCTTGTACGAAAAAAAATGGCAACACTGATTTTTATGATATCACCAAAAAGTCGTTCAAAACCCCTAACTATTGGAAAAAGTTCCGTTTTGGTCGGTATAGCAGTTATCGAGTAATCCACTGCTGAAATGGATTATACAAGTTTTCAAGTTCACTGAAAACTTTGACACTCCCTAGCAGCCTTTAAAAAAGGCCTAGAGGGCTGCGATTTGCGCCAATGGTCATCCCTTCAAAAGGTCTTTTCACAGGAAAAATTACAAAAAAATCGTTGACCCCCCCCCCTTACCACTTCATGGTCGAATTGACACGGAATGACCCTTTTAAGAATAAGCAAAAAACACACCTACCCATGAGGCGTGCGTCCGTTTTTTTTTTTGTAAATTGGGTTTTGGGTACTAGAAATTTCTGTAAAAAACAGGTAAATTTTTAGTAAATTACCTGCTGATAATTTTTGGTAAATCTATTGTAATTTTTGGTAAGACATTGGTAATTTTTTATATATTTGGGTAATTTTGCTATCGTCATCGTCGTAGTCCCACTCCTTTACAGGAGAAAGCGTATATTTCCATCTACGTATATTAGCCGGTTTCTAGCGTATCTGATCGTATCTTTCAGGGTCTTACAGGGAGAGTTGGCCTGTGAGTTTGTTGTTAACAGCTCTGATCGTTTCCTCCCTCTTGTTGATCTTCCTTGGATTTCCCCCTGTACTGCTAGCATGAAAATACTGTTTTCTCATATTTTATGAGCTAAATATTTCAACTTTCTGTAGTCGTTATCTACCCAGTTTCTACCATTTCCAGTTCATCAGGTCTCGCTTATTCCTAATACATCGATTTGTAATCTCCTGGCTTTCATAATTACATTAGCAAGTTGTCCAATTTTATACAAAGTTCTTACATTCCAGGTTGTGACGTTGATGTTATTCCGCCTTGTTTTGACTCTGCATATTCTTAGCACCCTATCCGGCTGCCTTGGACTGGATGAGGATCAGCTTTATGATGGAGACTTAGGGCTGTTGCTAAATTGATGTCCATATAATTCTAGGGAAATGTAATGGTGTTGGTTTGCCATTGCCTTCCACCATGATTTTCTGTTGAGGATTACTCCCTTAGCTGAATTTGCCAGCTTTTAGGCACTGGTATTTGCCTTCTCACTCTGAAGCTCTTGCGCTTCCCTGGGGCTGGCACGAGTGAGTTGTTGGTGTTCTGCAGCTCTTACCCTATTGACAAAAATTATGCGATAGCAAGCTAAAACGCATGATTTTATGCATAGCACAAGCATGCGTGAATTTGGACTTTTTTCAAAAAAAGCATACGATTCAGCCTGCAAATATCATGCGTAAAAGTAATGTTAAAGCATGTATGTAAAATGAAATAAAAATTGAAAAATTTTTTGCTCTGGGCGGGGATCAAACCCGGGACCCGCAGTTTCTATTTTTCCGTGTTACCTAACCAACTCGACCATTTCGCTGCTTGCAAAGATTGGAGTTATTCCCCCATAAAACTTTGCACTTTTTGGACTTGGGAGAAAAATTTAAAAATTTAATAAGTTCACAACGCACAAACATTTATAGGGAAGTAACTCCACTCTTTGCAAGTGGCAAATTGGCCAAGTGGGTTAGGTAATGTGGAAAAGCAGAAACTGCAGGTCCCAGGTTCGATTCCCACCCAGGGCAAAGATTTTTTCAATGTTTCTTTTATTTTACATGCTTTAACATTACTTTTACGCATGCTATTCGCAGGCTGAATCGCATGTTTATTTTTGAAAAAAGTCCAAATTCATGCATTACGCATCAACACGTCTGTTTTTAAGTATAATTTTGTCAATAGGGTATGCATTCTTGTTTGTAATCCATATTTATATAGAGGCTTGGCCTTTGACTTGCCACTCCTCCCCATCGTTCCACCAACTGGGGAATTCTGCTTTAGCCATGTTTATCGATTCCAAGTCCATCGAACAGCAACTTGTTACTACCCCGCACGACGTGGACACACAGAATACCCCTATTTTGGTAAATTACCTGCTGATAAATTTTAGTAAATCTATTGTAATTTTTAGTAAGCTGGATGGAGTTACTTTTCAATAAATTCTGGCCATTTTTTTAAAATAGGTAATTTTTGGTAAATACTAGTAAGAGTACAGGGTGCCCAGAAATATCAGTACCCCTAAAAACGTTTTCTACTAAAATACTTTGGTTGGCCACAGTGAATGATGATAATGATAACCCATGATTGGTTGTTGCACTGGAGAGATAACATTCCACCAATCATATGCATCTATTTCACGTTGCCAACCTATATTTTTGATGAACAACTTTCTTGGGGGTACTCAATATTTCTGGACACCCTGTATTTCTTTAATAAATGTTTGGTACATTACATGTGTAGGTAATTACTGAATTAGTGGTGAATTTATGACAACTTTTGGTAAATTTACGGTAGTTTTGATAAGTTTTTGGCCATTTTAGTTTTAGAAATATTTCTAGTGGGTAATTTATGGGAAATAACAGGTAGGTTGTTTTAGATGAATTACTCTGGATTTTGGGAACTTATTGATGACTTTTTTAAAATTGCAAATAATTTTTAGTAGAGGTAGGTAACGATAAGTAGGTGTTTTGTAATATATCTATAGTAATTTTTAGGAAAATGCTGGTACTTCTTGATAAATTCTGGTGATGTCTGTTGAAATATTCTGTCGACAAGCGACAACTTTAGTGAATTAGAGGTATTTTTAGAAAATTGGTTGCAATATATTAAATCAAATAAATTTAAAACAAATTTGATTCAACTTAATTTGAAATAAATCATAAAATTAAATTTTGTTCGCTAAGTTGAATTCAATTGAAAGAAATCGATTTGAAATAAACCAAGTTCCTGAATTAAAATCCGAAATAAATTCAAAAATTATATTAATTTCAAAAAAATGTTCAAAAGTTTTTCAAAAATCAATTTAATCGATCAGTGTTTTAATAGAGCACATTGAACAATTTCTTGATAAGTAAGTACTTAGGTACCTAATAATCTAATAAAGGATCAATTGGTGGTTGTTTCCAAGATAAACGGCGACGTTATCAAATCAGCTAAACTGACCAAAAATCTGACACGAAATTCTCAGTTGCAAAAGTCGAATCTAGCTCGTTTCAAAATCCATTTCCGGATTACAAAATATTCGAGAAAACAATGAAAAACAACATTACTACGCAGTCAACCATCATAAACTCGTGTATAAACTTCAAGGCTCCTGGCTAGATTGCGAAATGAGAAAAAAACGAGGGTATAAAAATTGCTCGCAAAAACGTCGTCGTCGGCGCGACGTTACATCGAAAAACGTTGACGAGACAAACTAATCTGCTCATATCTTGACTGGTGTACTCGTACGTATTTCGCTGACCAACGATATTCATCGCTTAAAAAGAGGGAAAAAGCCGAGTCGAAATCGAAAACCATTTAATTTCGAAATAGGACCACTATCCCTTCTTTCTATACACACGATGCTTTTTCATCGGCACCATAACCGTACATCATTTTCCACGCTCGTTTACTATACTCGTACTATTCCCCAGCATGCTCCATTCGCAGCGATATTTTTTTCTCGCAAATTACCGAATCTGAATTAAAAGCTAATTTAGGATACCCGATGCGGCGTTCGCAGAATCTTCGACAAAACAAATTCAAGTTGGCATTACGATCCATTTATATGTACAAAAGAGAGGGAAAAAAATCGACGCCAAGAGAAAAAGGTGCGGAAGGTGCAGTCACACTGGAAAACAATCCGTACCTACGTCGTAATTTTTCCTTATTTCGTCGTCGGGATTTTTTCGTTCCCAAAGTCGCGAACAGACATTTCACATAAAGTAAGCGTCTAAGCGAGGAATGAAAAAAATATATAGTAAAAACCCCAAGACTCAATAATGACCTAGTTAAATGTAATTTACGAGCGCATTATCATTTAAATTGGAAACCGAAGAAAATAGTAATTTTGTAACAGAATAAAGACGTTAACAAAGAAACCCGAGCGACGACGTGAGTGCCACACCGCATCAGAACTGAGAAGAAGAAAAAAAAAGAGGAAAAAAAAAAAAGAAGAAAAACGAAACCTGCTAAGACATTCAAAATGTAATTTGCGCCACCGAGATATATTAGATAATTTTCCAGTGCCAGTGTAATAGCCGCCTTTAGCTTTATTTTTTCCAGATATTTTGTAACGCGGTATTAACTTTATATGTACCTACCTACGCTTTCAAAAGGATTCCTTGAGCTGGATTTTTTCTGCTTTATAAACTTTGGCTACGATGTAAAAGTAAACTTCACATAGTTTGGGGATTTTCGGGCAGATATTTATTTGTACGGCGAAAAACATAAAGTGTCACATTTATTTGAATAATGATTGCCACATTTTGTACGATATGTGTGTAGTAATACAGCTCGCATATATTCGCTTATTAACCAACGCTCTACATAACGTGAAACTTATAGTTATAGCGTGTTATTGAATTTCCAACGAATTTACATAATTTTTCGTTACGCGCGCGAATAGAATTGAAATAAAGTCGGCCAGAACCTACCCTAGTCGTGCATATAGAAATCTAAGTCGAGGTTATTTACGAATATTTTCAACTCACTCTCTGGTTCTTTCTCAGCCTTCGCTTTATTTGCAATTTTCAGTTCGAAATCCGGTCTAGAAAATCGTTCTTCGTAGCTCGAGGCGAGAAGATTTCCAAGATTTTAGTAGGTATAGGCAAATTATACAATGAGAACGGTTCGATTCGATGTAAAATGTTTTGAGAATTAGGGTAACCCTGCGTTTTTTTTTTTTTGCGTTCTTTTGATATACATACCTAGTTTGAGAATATTTCGGTTGCCTATTTTTTAATTTTGGAAAAAAAGGAAGATGTAGTAATAATAATTAGTCCCATTATGTATCCTGGGAATTGTTTTTAAAAAAAAGCAACAACAACTGATAGAATATCACATACGAATATTTCTGATAAATATGTATTATAAGTAGGTACCTACTGAAGTAACGACTCGAGAGATTTCAAACCCCAACCAATTGAATAGTGAATAACGTGTCTGCATTTCTGCAGCGAAAAAAGGAGAAAAAAAATCCACGAAGAGGAAAAATGATACCAGACTAGTTACTCGACAGAAGAACACCGAGCAATAAAAACGACTGTATTAAACCCCGAAACGAAAATAAAAACACTTTTACGCGATGGAATCGCGATATGCTCGCAAATCTACGCTGGGAAATGGAAGTCCAAAAGGAAAAAGAGACTAGATGGAAATTGATTTTTGAAAATGCTATATTTCTATCAGATTATAACGTGGATTGGCTACAAGCTGCATTTGCATAGTTTGCTTTATCGTATCGGTATTAATACATGCGATGAAGAGATGACAAAAAATCGAAAAGTTTGAAACGAGCAGCTGCAAGTAAAAAACAAAACAAAACACAGGCTACGTTTGTAGATTATGCAATATCGACGCGGCGTGATTTAAAATAAAGTTTGTCAAATGTATGTACTATTGAGTTGCCGAAAGTTGATTTTTTGATTTTTGACGAATTTTTAAAAATATTTAGCAGAAATACTTACTTAAACCCTTATTGCATTAATTACATACAAATTTCGAGATGAAATCACGAGAATCTCGTTTGGTATTCAAGTCACCTTTCCCCTCCCTAGACAAGTGCGACAATTTTTAGCCAATCTAGAACCACGCTCGATGTGCAGCTAATGTTCACTTTTCCTTCAGCATGATTGAGCTCGACGACTTGAAAACGACCTGGATTTTAATTTTAAAAATTTCATGTAGGTATCTTATTTTTTCACTTTCTTCCAAATTTTTCAATTCTTGAAAAAATATACCTAATTAATTGTAGTGTAAATCAGCGTCTATGAAACCTAATGAGAATGAGTTATGTCACACAATTTTTCCCATTTTTAGGAATTCGTTGCCTTAGTTGCAAAGTAGAGTATGTCCATCTGTTCACTTGATACCTAGTGTAAAAGTGCTTTCAATCTGGAGCGCCATCTATTGGGTTTTAGTGGTACCCTTTGGGTAGGTATGTCGAGGACATGTCCCGCCAGCATACCTACCCAAAGGGTACCACTAAAACCCAATAGATGGCGCTCCAGATTGAAAGCACTTTTACACTAGGTATCAAGTGAACAGATGGACATACGCTACTTTGCAACTAAGGCAACGAATTGGACTTGAATTTTTAAAAAGTCGATACTTGTGCTCTGAATCTCCAAAAAACCTATAAAACAATACGTCACAGAACCTTTGTTTTTGTTTTACATTTTAGCCGAAATCCTGAGATTCCTTGCCCCCCCCCCCCCATACGTTGATATGTACTGGTAAATGCAATAAAAATGTATTGTTGGTGGCTTATTCAAACTTTTGAACATTAGGTAGGTATAGGTACTAGGTATACCTTCGAAATTTAGCAACACAAAAAATTAAACTTTCAAAAAAAGCTTGACTTTAAACTTTAAAATTTTTGGAAACTCTTTTCAAATTACCTACCTACTTCAAAAATGGAGCAAACAAGTTGGGCATTAATTATGACTGGGGAAACATTTCACTTTTGGTCAAAACATAAATCCTACCTCATTAGGTAACAATTGCCACTCATTTGCCTGTATTTTACCAGAAAATTAAATTTCTGTCATTTTCAAAAAATTACTGGTTATTTACTAAAATTACCAAGATTTTACTAAAATTACCAAGATTTTACCTAAATTACCGAGAATTTACCCAAATTACTGATAATTTACCTATATTACTGAGAAATTTACCAAAATTATTGAAAAATTTACCAAAATTGAAGAAAATTCACCAAAATTACCAAAAATTTAGTAAAAAAATTAATAGTTTAAAAAATGATAATTCACCAAAATTACCTAAAATTTTCTAAAATTACTAAAAATTTACCAAAATTACTAGTAAGTTCAAAAAAATGGAAATGGTAATTCTCTAAAAATACTACTAATTCTTCAAAATTACCTAGAATTTACAAAAATTACCAAAAATTTCCCCCAAATTACCAAACATTGAAACATTTACCATAATTACCAAAAATTTACCAAAATTACCAAAAATATCCCAAAGTTACTAGTAATTTTAAAAAATGGTAATCCACCAAAATTACGGGCAATTTACCAAAATTACCAAGAATCTACCAAAATTACCAGAAATTCACCAAAATTACTAGTAATTTAAAAAATGGTAATATTTCTTAAAATTACTGGTAATTTACTAAAATTAATGAAAATTTACCAAAATTTCTAGTAGGTACTTAGATAATTTTGAAAAATAGTAATTCAACAAAATTACCTTTTTACCAAAATTACCAGAAATTTACCCAAATTACCAAACATTTACCAAAATTACCAAAAATCTACCAAAATTAACGAGAATTTACCAAAATTACTAGTAAATTAAAAAATGGTAATTTCTTAAAATTACCGGTAATTTACTAAAATTAATGAAAATTTACCAAAATTTCTAGTTATTTAAAAAAATGGTAATTTCTCAAAATTACCGGTAATTTACCAAAATTAATGAAAATTTACCAAAATTTCTAGTAATTTAAAAAAATGGTAATTCACCAAAATTACTACATACTACTTTATTAAAGTTACTTACCAAGTCCAAACAAATCAATTTCACTTGTCAAAAATAAAGATTTTTTCTTCATCTCTTGGAGTATAAATTTTCAATAGCTTTTACCCCGCTTCACTTGGGCCAATTTGATCATTATTTTAAAAAAATTATTAGATAGATTTCAAGAATGCTTCACTACAATCAACGTATTTTTTACAAGTTGTATGTATATGTAGATATCCAAAGGTTGATCCCAAATTGGATTTGAAAATTCCTGAAACGTTTTGCACTACCATGTAACATTTTTTTATAATATTTGGAAATTCTTTGATGAGTCAGCTGAGAATTTCGAGATTTTGACGCCCCCTCCCCTTGAAATATGTAGTTTTTATCGCTGCGTCCCTGGTACATAAGTATATGTACCTATCCAATATCCATACTCTAGCCCCCTCCGGCAAACTGACAGTACCCCCATCTGAAGATGGTTGGCTAAGGGTCTAGATTGTTAATTCGTGGAAATTGCAAACTTGTCAGCTTTCAAGATCCTGAAACGTTGCAAAATTTCCAATAGTCCCAAATTTTGCAACCGGGGCTAAAAATAAAATTCACTACCCTATAAATTCACTTAGGTAAATTCAAAAGGAAGTCAGGCGGAAACTGTATCCTGGGCTCAAGTGAAACCTCCTTATAAGAAACAACCATAAAGCGATAAATAATACACGTCTCATTTAAATATCTTAATTAGATAAGAAACGTTTTCAGAATAGAAATTGTCGTCGTCTTTAGATCGCGACTGCCGAGAATAGGTGGTAGGTATCCGACGACGTTGAACCTGCTGGAAAAATAAGGAGAAGAAGACTGAACAGAGTGAATCCGAATCGGCTCAGCCATGGGAAAAGGGTTACGCGTGTGCGCCTGTCGAAGGTGTAAAGGTCGCTTCGGTGTTAGTGGACGACGTCGTCTTCGTCGTCGATGTCGAGAGATGAAATCGAATTAATAATTGCGGCTCGGCAAAGTAATTTATTCGCGGAGCCCGTTCGATAACGTCGCATTGAATTAAATCACTATAAAGAAAGGGACAGGGACACTGGGACAGCACAGTACGAGTATTTAAGGAGGATGAAGGCAATGGCAAGCAAGGGCGCCAGCCACACGAAAGATTCGAGAGGGTTGGTCGAGCTCGAGGTTTACCGCACGTTCGACGAATATAACAGCTTTCTAAATCCTATAAATAGAAAGATGTCGGTAGTACGCAGCGCGACGGTTATTTCCATATTTATTACAAATATCCAACTCCCTCCCCCAACCCGTTTCTCTCGCTGTTTCTCGATACGACTCTTAAAACCCTATCAGCGTCGTCCATCGTGATTATTTGGCCTTCAGTTAGAAATATATTTGTAGTATATTCGAGTACACATAAATCTTAAATCTTATTTGACGACGACGAATGAAATGATTTGCACCGCCACCACTGCCTTTATCACCATTACTGAGATTTTCGGTGTCGTATACCTAACTATACTGCGAATATTCGAGGTACAGGGTACACCTATAGCATCGAAATTCGAAATCCGTTTGAATTTGCCTCGCTTGAAAATATGCGACAAGACGACTGAAGATAAAGTGACACATAACGACGACACGACGTGTATCGAACGTAATATTCTATAACAATTCGGCTTATTACGCGGTCGTCTCGGGTTTAAATTTTGATTGCGTGCTCGGCCAAAAACCATTGGGGAAATTGAGACTCGACCAGTGTGCTCGGAATTTTAATACACTTTTCAATAAACAATGAAAAAGAACCCGAGTGAGAAAAAAAGCACCGACGATGGTACGAAAATGTACTCGGATTATCAAACAGTGATAGAAATCATGTCGAATGTGGGATAATGCGACTCCCAATTGAGCTCTTGAGCTGCGCAAGGTTGGATTTCGTAATCGTAATGCTACTACGAAATCGTGTAACGAATACCGAAATTATTTCGAAATGGAGAAAAATTACTCGCTGATTACGTTCCCATTTCATGTTTGACCATACACTCGTATTAAAAGCTTCGAATCTAAAGTACAAATAGTACCTACTCTGCACTATACGAGTAAAGAAGGGGACGCGGAAAACACCCGATAATAAGTAAACACGCAACCAACAGTTGTTTCCACTTGACTGTTGATCCGGCCGGCGCAGCGTGGATGAATTATTCGAGGCGGAAACGTTATGCAAAACTATTAACGTCTGATGCGAAGTTTACATTTTACGTTACAAGTAACGTGCAACGTTGCCAACCGAGCTATAGTGTTTGTTCTACAAAATGATTGCGGAATTGAGAACTACGTATTCAAAAAAATGCTCGAAAATTTCCCACTATTTTGTTTTTTACAGAATGATTTGAATAGTGTAGACCTCCTCCCCCTCCCCCTTCTAAATTTTTTCACAAATGTCCCATTTTTGACTGTTTGAAAAATGCAATTAGGATACAGAGTAAATTTCAGCTTTTCATCTTCATTTTTGTGAATTTTAGTGAAAATTTCGAGTTTCAAAAATCTGCTGAAGGCTCCAGAATTGTTCGAAATGACTGGAAACTGTTTCCAATAGATTCAGTTGGTCTTAAATAAGGTACATTTCTAAATTGATGTGATGAAATTTTGATATTTTTTTTTCATTCTGGGCCCCCAAATTCTATTTTCAAAAATTCACCAAAAGTCGAAAAATACACTTTGGCACCTGAAATTTTGGCTGGTGGTATATTTTTTCATGCCTTTTGATATAGCTTTGTCCACTTCAAAAATTTTTTCGTCAGTTGGGATACCTCCCTTGTTAGGATTTTTGAAGACTTTTGAGTCCAAAATTTGGTCATGTTTTTTGGGATTTTTGAAAAAAGTTCCATGCAACCTATCAAAATAGATTGAAATTTCGATACAATAACCTATCAAAACATTCTTTGAGCACATGGAAAATTTTGAACCCAAAATTGACCCAATTTGCTGGTCAAGTATGAAGACGTGTCAGAAACCTAT
This sequence comes from Planococcus citri, assembly GCF_950023065.1. Lineage (NCBI taxonomy): Eukaryota > Metazoa > Arthropoda > Insecta > Hemiptera > Pseudococcidae > Planococcus > Planococcus citri. Next base: position 36,680,401 of record NC_088680.1, read on the forward strand.
CAACGTAGATTAGCAAAATTGTAAATTCGAATTTTTCGACAAAAATATTTTTTGAGTTTTTTTTTAAGAATTTTGAGCCCATGATTTTTGGAATCCCTGAAAAAGTGCCATGAAAACTATTAAAATGGGTTGAAATTTCATGAGAAATTCGGATGTTTCGACGGAAATATTTTCTGAACATTTTCGAAGACTTTAGCGTCCAAAATTTCCAAAATTGGGCCATGATTTTTATTTTGAGATTTTTGAAGGTTTCATGCGACTGACCTATCAAAATAGATTACAGCAACTTCGGAATAAAATCAAACTTTTCCATAAAAACTGTTTTTAAACACGTTTTAAAAATTTTGAGTGAAAAATCAAGTCATTTTTTTAAGCGGAAAAAAGTGTTAAATTCTTAAAAGGAATTCAAATGTTCCAATTAAACTGTTTTCGAGCATTTTTGAAGAATTTTGAGGCCAAAATGATGGGGTCAATATTTTTGAGGTTACCTATTGAAAAATGAAAAAGGTGCCACGCAACCCATCAAAATGGGTTAATAGAGCGGGCAAATAGCGGTTTTAAAAAGGAAAAAATTGGCACATCAATTTTTTCTTCGGGAATGTGTTCGGATGGACCCTCTGAACCACCAAAAAAAAGCCGACTCTCCTATCCCTGGAGGAAAATTTTTTAGGGGGCTGAAACCGGTTCCGATTCACGTTTTTTGCGTTTTTCTCCGTAAATATTAGGTTTTTGAGAAAAACTACCATGACGAAAAATGTTCCCCTTTCAATTCTCGACAATTTGATGCTACGCTCGATACCCATTGCTCAAGGGGGGTGTCCAAAAAAAGGGGTGGAAAGAGTAGGTGTTTCAAAAAAGGTCAGTCCAATAAATTAATCAAAATTACCACTTAAAATCATTCGTTTTGGCTCAAATTTTTTTTACAAAGTCTACTCACCCAACTACTAATCAAACTATCATTGGTTTGTCTTCAACCCTCCTCGGGGGTTCGTGAGGGTTGCTTGATTTTTCAAGTAACACACTACTGAATCATATATTTGAAAAACAAATCTGGACGTGCGATACATCGAATAGTATGTTTTCGAGGTCGCTGAATACGAATATGAACTCATTTTTTGCATACAACCCCTGAAAGCCCTTCTGTGCCCCAAAATGAGGGTCAAAATTTTGAAAAATCGTGAAAAATCGAGTGATATATCGAATGGTACGTTTTCGAGGTCGCCGAGTGCGAATATGAACTTATTTTTTGGGTCCCACCCCCCAATGTCTTTCTGTGCCCCAAAATGAGGGTGAAAATGTTGAAAAATCGTGAAAAGTCGAGTGATATATCGAATTGCATGTTTTAAAAGTCGCTGAGCACGAATATGGACTTATTTTCTGGGCCCAACCCCGCACAGCTCCCAACTGCCCCAAAAAAAGGCCAAAATTTTGAAAAAATATGAAAAGTCGAGTGACATATTGAATGGTATGTTTTTGAAATCGCTGAGTACGAATATGAACTTATTTTTTGCCTACAGCCCTCAAAGCCCCTCTGTGCCTCAAAATTAAGGTCAAAATTTTGACTCGTGAAAAGTCGACTGATATATCGAATGGTATGTTTTTTTTTTAAAAAATACGAACTACTGATTTTCGATGTTTTCTTCCATAAAAAAAAAATGATTTCATTTTGTTTTCGATTGGTAGCCAATACAGTAGACTCCCGATTATCCGACCTAATCGGGGGTGTAAGGTGGGTCGGATATCAAAAAAGTCAGATAATCCAAAATTGATGTTTTAATCGTAAAAATGAAGTGCATAAGCTTGAGACGACAAGCTTTCATTCAGAAAATCAAGTTTTGGCTCAAAACAGGAACAAAGAATCGAAAAAATAACTAATGAACAAAAATAATGTACTTTTGTACATAAAAAACAATGAAATACTGACTCAAATTATAATTTTTGGAGATAAGTTGGATCAATTTCAAGGAAAATAACACCGTTAGAATACAAAATGCTGAATACTGCATTATTATTTACACTCCAAAATCAAAAATTAGATGTTTTTTGGATTATCCGACCTTGGTGGGTCGGATAATGCGAAAAGTAAGTCGGATAAATTCGTACCGGATAACCTGAAAGTCGGATAATTGGAAAAATGAAATCGAAAACTTTACAGGAAAACAATCGAAATGAGAAAACACTGAGATAGACAAGAAGATTCACATCTTACCTATGTACTAAAGACATTGAGGATAGTTTTGTGGCGTTAGTAGGACGTTTGAATAGTAAAATGAGTGAAATAATAAAAATGAGTCTGTAGTCGTATTCAGCGATCTTGAAAACATACTATTCGACGTATTACACGTTTTTTGGTGACTTTTCGAAATTTTATCCTATTTAGGGGGCGTAAGGGGATTTTGAGGGATCGTAAGTAGAGCAGGAAAAAAGTGCATATTCCAGTTCAGTGTCTCGAAAACATACAAATCGATATATCACTCGACTATTCACGATTTTTCAAAATTTTGACCTTAATTTTGAGGCACAGAGGGGCTTTGAGGGGCTGTAGGCAAAAATAAGTTCATATTCGTACTCAGCGATTTCAAAAACATACCATTCAATATGTCACTCGACTTTTCATATTTTTTCAAAATTTTGGCCTTTTTTTGGGGCAGTTGGGAGCTGTGCGGGGTTGGGCCCAGAAAATAAGTCCATATTCGTGCTCAGCGACTTTTAAAACATGCAATTCGATATATCACTCGACTTTTCACGATTTTTCAACATTTTCACCCTCATTTTGGGGCACAGAGGGACATTGGGGGGTGGGACCCAAAAAATAAGTTCATATTCGCACTCGGCGACCTCGAAAACGTACCATTCGATATATCACTCGATTTTTCACGATTTTTCAAAATTTTGACCCCCATTTTGGGGCACAGAAGGGCTTTCAGGGGTTGTATGCAAAAAATGAGTTCATATTCGTATTCAGCGACCTCGAAAACATACTATTCGATGTATCGCACGTCCAGATTTGTTTTTCAAATATATGATTCAGTAGTGTGTTACTTGAAAAATCAAGCAACCCTCACGAACCCCCGAGGAGGGTTGAAGACAAACCAATGATAGTTTGATTAGTAGTTGGGTGAGTAGACTTTGTAAAAAAAATTTGAGCCAAAACGAATGATTTTAAGTGGTAATTTTGATTAATTTATTGGACTGACCTTTTTTGAAACACCTACTCTTTCCACCCCTTTTTTTGGACACCCCCCTTGAGCAATGGGTATCGAGCGTAGCATCAAATTGTCGAGAATTGAAAGGGGAACATTTTTCGTCATGGTAGTTTTTCTCAAAAACCTAATATTTACGGAGAAAAACGCAAAAAACGTGAATCGGAACCGGTTTCAGCCCCCTAAAAAATTTTCCTCCAGGGATAGGAGAGTCGGCTTTTTTTTGGTGGTTCAGAGGGTCCATCCGAACACATTCCCGAAGAAAAAATTGATGTGCCAATTTTTTCCTTTTTGCCGCTGCTTTTTTACGTTATTTTCCCGCTCTATAAAATCTCGTGAGAAATGTGAATATTTCGACAAAAATGTTTTTTGAGCTTTTGAGCATTTTTGAAGTATTTCAACTTCAGGAATTTTCGAAAAAAAGTTTCATGTAACTTTTCAAAACGGTTTAAAACTTTGATAGAAAATCAAAAATTTCAATAGAAACTTTTATTGAGCACTTTTCAGTTTTTAAGAATTTTGAGCCAAAAATTGAGTCAATTTTTCAGATGCTTATGAGAAGATGTCATGCAATGCAACCTATCAAAAGAGGTTACAATTTCAGGAAAAATTCAAAATGATTTTTGAGCGTTTTAAAAGAATTTTAAGTCAAAATTGGGTCATTATTTTTGAGGGTTTCGAAGATGAAGGTGTCTTACAACCTATTAAAATGAATCAAAATTTCGTGAGAAATCCAAATATTTCAACAAACATTTTTTTGAGCATTTTTTAAAAATTTGCAACCCAAAATTGAGCCCTTATACTTTCGAAGTTTTGTAAAAAGATATCTTTCAGCGTATCAAAATGGGTCAAAATTTCGTGAGAAACCCAAATAATTATTTTAACAGAAAAATTTTTGAGAATTTTTGAAAAATTTTGAGCTCAAAATTGGGTTATGATCGAAAAAGGCTCTGTTTAAAATTCTGATATAAAATTAAAAATTTTAATCATGAACTTTTTTGGAGCACTTTTGAAGAATTTTGAGCTCAAAAGAAAGGTGGTCATGATTTTCATAATAGGTATTTGGAACAGGTTCAATGCGACCTATGAATGAGCTAAACTTTTGACAGAAAATCAAAATGTTGAAAAAGTGATCTTAAAATTACTTTTAAAAAATTTGTTAGCCAAAAATTGAATCAATTTTCTGGGTAGTTGCAAAAAAGTGTCACACAACCTGTCAAAATAGATTGTAACTTCACAATAAATTAAAATATTTTGCTAAAATATTTTTTGAGCATTTTTGAAAAATGTTGAGGCCAAAAATTATTGTGTTATGATTCTTAGGGGGTTTTCAAAAGGGTTGCTACTTTTTTGACTTCTATTTCAAAGTGTTTTTTTAGCTTGGAGTTTATGCCAGTTAAGTACTCAAGTTGATGAATATTTGAAATAAAAAAAATAATAATAAACAACCAAAACTGCTCTTATTTTACTTTTTCGAAATTCAATCGCTTAAAATCCCCTCCACCCACTTCCCATACACCACCCGCATCTTCTAAGTATTTATTAAAACTCGATGCTCGCTTCGACGAAAAAAAAACCAGAATTTTCAACGAAGATTTATAAAATTGAAAACAGCAGCGCGCAAATTCCTCGAAATTACCCCTTTCAAAAATAATAGATATGCAATACGGTGCACATATACGTGGCAACAGTTGCATTAACATTCGCGTGGGCTTTATTTTCTTGGAAATTCTTCGCCTCTGGTTCTACAATAATTAAATTTTTTTCAACGATAAAACAACTAATTAGTGTTTATCTAAACTAACCGAGGTAGCTCGGGTTACTAAATAAGAAAAAAAAATATATTAAGCTCGTAAAATTTGAAGGAAAAAAACACCAGTAAAGTGACACTTTCAAAGGCAATTAGCATTTTCATTTTTAAATTGGTATTTTTTTTTTTTTTTTGAGCTTCGAGATGCTAATTACGTTTTTCTAAAATTACACTGTCTTCTCGTTGTTTATCTGGATTTTTCAAAATTTCGAGGTTTGTGAAAAATAAGACTTGTTAATCATTTGTAAGGTTTCTTCTGCTATTTTTTTTAAGATGAAAGGAAATTTAATTTTGATTGCGAAAGATTAAAAGAGGAAAGTACAAACAAGGTGGCTGAGTTTTCGATGTGAAAACATTTGTTTTTTAAATTTAAATAAGGTATTTATAGGAAATTCTATTTCAACATTGAAATAATTTTTTGCAAATTTTTTTTGTTTATTTTATCGGGTAAATTTTCAGATTGATTCTGAGCCCAAGTAAATAAGTATAGGAAACATGCAAGACATTTCGATCAATCAATATTCAAAATTATCACCTCACAAGCCTTCCAATTCACTCCAGCGAATAATTTCATGTTTTTTCCTTTTTAAATCGAACTTACGAATCAAATCCACTCAAAAAACCACGTACAAAATACACCTTTAAAAACGACACTTCCCCAAAGTGTTTTTTTCTGCTCGACTTGGCGCTAAAAGGGACAAAAATTGCCTACTATTTGGTATATTTTTCGCAACGTACGGTAAATCGAGACGTATCAGCAATCTCATCTGCTCTGTTTGCGCCTTTCGGGGCACATTTTCACGTCGATTCGTAAAAGGATATATTTTTTTCGCTTTTTAAAAACAAAACGTTGAGTAAGGTTGGGCGACGAATGTAGAACGCGTTCGCTCCGGTATAATAATTCTAATTGCCTTGTTTTATTTCCTTTATCACCTGAATACCGGCGCAAAGTTTTTCTCTCGCTATCTTAATCTACCCTTTGGGAAAAGATTTTTCGGTGTTTTTTGCCATTCTGCTCTCCACGCTCGATAGACGTAGGCCTTGGTGTAATTACCGTAAAAGCTCACGAAACGAGCGTGTCTGTGTATACTGTATAGTGTATGCTTATTGCGAGTTGTAGGTAGGTATAACTTGAAGCAAAAGCAAAACAGCTGGTCGTAAATAATTCGTCTTTTGATCTCGAGCCTGATTTCAAATTACCGATAAATAGGTATTTACACGATTTAATTAAATCATCTCCACTACTCGTCTATAGGTAAATTCCTATGTAGCTGTGTCTTGCTTTTACATTACCTACGTGTATATTTGGGCAACTTGAAAGCGCGCAAATACCACCGAATCGTATTAAGGTTTTATGATTAATGAATCAAAACAAACAGACCAATAAGCTGCACGGTTTACGTTTATATGTACCTACGTATATACGAATGAATACGCTCATCGTGGTCCTAAAGGAATACGAATTCTCTGAAGTACCAGCGAATCACGTGTATTCAACGTCCAGGTGAAGGTCTAATGGTAATTAGATAGATACTCGACGATGATATCGCATGCCAACTTTTTATTCGCCATTCGCCAGCTTAAATAAATAACTATATTATTATACCGGAGAGGGAAACCGAAATGATATTAGAATCGCATGCTTATGCATTCGTCAATCTTTTAAAATACGTGCCCTACATTCTGGGATTAGTTTTATAATATAGAGTGAATTTAAATCAAACTCGCCTATCTATTTTTAAATTCACAACTTGAATTCGGAAATATCCAGGGAATGTTTTCATTTTCGTATTAAAAGAAAAAGGAGAAGATTGGATTAGTTTACTAGCATACGAATATTTACCTACTGATTGGCTATTCGCATCAAGCCAACAATTTTATGAATCAATAAAAAGTAGGTCAAGTAAACAAAATTGTGATCAGATTTTTAATTGGGGGAACTAACAAAAATCATTTTCATTAATATTTTATTGTTTTTTTTTTTCTAATTTTAAACGTTCAAGAATTTTGGAAAAATATGCTGCCAACTTCCAAAATTCAGATATAAACTGATCCAATCTTACAAAATTGACTGTTGGTAATTTTTCGAAAATTGCTGATCATTTTTTGTAAATTACTTGTAAGTTTTGGCAAATTGTAAATTACTGGTAATTTTTGGTAGATTACTGGTAATTTTTGGTAAATTACTGGTAATTTTTGGTAAATTACTGGTAATTTTTGGTAAATTACTGGTTAGTTTTGGTAAATTACTGGTAATTTTTTGGTAAATACTTTTCATGCATTATTGTCACATTTTATTGAGATTTCATTAAGTTTTGGTTTACAGTTTCGCAGTTTTTCTTACTCTTGGTTTTCAAATTACATAATTTCAATTCTTTGTTTCGATTCAGTTTTTTCTCGATCAGTTTCATTTCCAGAATTTTATGTTCGAGTTTGTTTCTTACTTTTGGCTCTCAATTCAATTTCCGTTTGTTGTTTCGATTCATTTTTTTCACGATCGATTTTGTTTCTAAAATGTTAGGTAGGTACCTGTTTTTGTTTTTTCATTCCGTTTTCTATGTTCAATTTTGTTTATGAAATTCTTTATTTTCATTTGGAAATTGCAAAGATTAAACTTTTTGGTTCCTTTTTATTTTCGAGGTTTTTCAATTTTCGATATTTGTTTTTGTTGTTGTTGTTGTTGTTGTTGTTGTTGTTAGTTTCCATTTATATATTTGAGGGTTTTATTTTCATTTTATTGTTCTCGTTTTCATTTTTTCAATTTGCTTTTGGTTTTTGATTTGATTTCATTGTTTTGTTTCTGCTTTATGAATTTCAATTCAGTTTTTTCACAATTGATTTGGTTTTTAAATTAGTTTTCGAGGATGATACATATTTTCTTGGTTTTCGTTTGAATTTTCTGTGTTTGTTAAACTTTCCAAAATTTACACTTTTTTTGAGATTCAAGTACCTACCGTGTTATTTGATTCATAAGAGGGCCCGATCCAGAAAAAAACAGGGGGGAATGTCGTAAGGTGAAAATGAAAGAAAGGGGAATAAAAATTACAGACGTTTTAATCACAACACCTATACAATATCGTTATTTTTATATCAAGTATTTCAACCTATATGGGTAGATAAAGGATAGGTTCAGTTGCACGAACGTAATTACTCGATCATCGCGTTTTAACTCGTTGCTTTCGCAAAACTACCAATTTAATAATGTTTTCTCGATAAACTTTGTCGGCGGTATTATCGCCGCCGTTCGACGATACGCCTGGTAACTTTGGGCGACGACCAAAGGAGGGAAACCGTAGTGAAAAAAATTACAACTCTCGATAAACCGTAGTGCCGGCCGGCTTCGTTGAACGATGAGCGCGAACACACACACACACACACACACACTGAAAAAAGGCAAAACTTTCAATACGAAAGCAAAAAGTTACCGAGCAACTTGTCCGTCGTAATACGAATTCAAAATTAAACGCATCCTGGACGATTGAGAAAGCTCGGATAGAAAATAAAAGAAACGTGCGACGAGGAGAGGAAAAAAATCAAATAATTCTCTCTTTTGAAAAAGTATATATCTACTGTATAAAGACTCGGCTGCGGGATGGGTGCGAATGGCGGGGAATACGGACCCGGTACTCGGAGGTCGGAGAAAAACTCTATTATCGCAAATGTATTTGTAAATGGCATTTAATTACCAACTTTCCGAACGTACCATCGAAGCGTGTTAAAATTAACGAAACTTTCTTGACTATATTTCGGCGTTAGCTAAATTAAAATTAGTGATACCCAAACTTATTCTCGGAATAAAGGTTATAAGACGTAGTTTAGGGGAAGAGGAGGTGTCTTCGAGGCAAGACTTTTTTTTTCGTTTTCATTGGCTGGTTGTAAAGTGTACCTAAACGGTTTAGCGAAATAAGACCTTTACTCTGTCTTTACCTCTTTCTCTGTTTTACACCCAATTTTCTTCGGATTTAGAACATCATTAACGTCTCCTGATGTGCGGTAGTAACCCTTTTGGAAATCGTAGTCGTAGGGGCAAAGCATCGCATGTTTTGTCGTAATTATACGCAGCGTGTGTAATATAAGTATCAGATAATACGTGTACCTACGAACGGAACTACAAAATGAAGACTTTAATAGCTCATCGTGCCCAACTGAAGGCCGATTTTTAAACGTCAAACAAACTTACGTTGAAATTGTAAAAAAATTTTCAAACTTTTTTTTCGACTGTTTTGAACAAGAAGGGAAGAAAATGTAGGGGTAGCAAAAAGAGGCGTTTAATCAAGAGCTGTACAACTGTAAAGTAAATGTGTGCATTTTTACATTTTTCTCCCAAAATTTTAATCCCTATGGCTGCAGGAAAAGTTGCACATTTTGAATCAATCATTACATGCAGTCTACAAATTTCGTGATAAAACAAAATTTCTAATTCGTACATATTTCCATGGAAGATGGAAGATAAGAAAAAACAAGTTTAATACTTACATCTCGTCGCAATTAAAAAGCTTCAAGCAAATAATGTAAAATAAGTTGCCTACTCAGTTTGCCGTAAATACATATTATTGTATCACGCATCGACCTTGCAGCTTATTCAGTTCGCTAACAAGATTATTTACAAGGTCGATGGTATCACGATTTTACAAAACTATGAGTGTATGAGCCATTCATATTACCAACCATTTCGGAGCTTAGATCTTCCGAACTCGGACAATATTTTTTTGTATGTAAAACTACCATCATTACACCCTTGATCACTCGGAGTGTTGAGAAAAGTGGAGAGGGGCACAAATATTTTTATATTGCTCCATTTTCCCCCTAATATCCTATCTTTGAAGTCAGGCACGAAACTAAGGGAGGTGACCCCCTCCCCAGCCAAATTTTTACAAAATCAGCAAGTTTCCGAAAAGTTGACAAATTTTGATAAAGTTGGCCAATTTCGACAAGTCATTAAATTAAAAAAAAAAGTTTTTCAACTTCTCGAAATTCAAATTTTTGAAAGCTTTTGTTCTTAGTTCGTTCGGGCTTGATTGGTTTTTTTCCGAAATTGGAATTTCTAAAAAACCATCATTCAGATTCTAAAATTTTAAAATCAAAAATATCAAACTCTTCACATAAAAAATATTGTGTTTCACCTATCAAAATACGAATTTTTGAAAGCTTTTGACCTCGCTAAGTTCAAGCTAATTTGTTTCTCTTCTACATAATAAAACATTCCACGTTTGAGGCTTCTAAAAATTGAACAGTTTTGGAAAACGAAAATTTTTTGTAAGAAGACCTATACCTACTTATAATGGCAACTGGCAGAATTGTTTTCTCGTCTTTCGTTTATTCGGCAAAATTGATATTTTTTTCTCATAGAGTAGGCAAATTTTCGGTTGCACCTTCCCCCCTCCTCCCTTCAACGAAGTTGTATTCATAGATGTGGATTTAAACTGGATCAGACATTTGCATTTAAAATATCGATCACAAATCGCGCCGATCCAGTTTAAATCCATATCTACGGTCGTATTAAATGACTAAGTAAAAGCTAGAGTAAATCTTTAAACACGGTTTTGAAGAATGCTAAACGGAATTTCAATATCATGCATGCTACAAAAATTTTTCAGAGGTTTTTTTTTTTTTAATTTTCAGCTCATGCTCAATTTGGAAACAACCACTTCAAATAAAAGGGTACTCCTGGCGTCCTGGCCGTCCTGGGTAAAATAGGTGAAATGTCCATGTCTTCGGATTTTTGAAATTTTCATGAAAAATTGTTCACTACCTTACCTTTAAAAGCAATATCAGACCAAAAAAATATGGGTATTAAGTATCATTATTATATGAATCGAATCCGCTGAACTGGAATATGAAGTTAGATTTTCAGTTGGACCCTCCTAAGGACCACATTCGAGGAGCTGGGTTGCCCAAAAATTGAATTTTTCACGAAAAACTCAATTTTTGAGGAACTTGCCTCCCCCAATGTGGCCCTTAGAAGGATCAAACTCAAAATCTGACTTCATATTCGTGTTCAACGGGTTCGATTCATATGATAACGATACGCATATTGTCAATCTTCTATCACCTCAAAAGTGGGGAGGGGGTGCCCATCCCATGGGTTCAAACTTCAAAATGGGGTTTTCAAGAAGTTGTGATTTTCTACTGTTTTTAGAGGCCCGCATGGAAAATTTCAAAATAATATCAGTGGCAGTATCGCTTTTTTTGGTGGTGTCATGACACAAAAAACACATTTTTGAGTGTTTTTTGAGTTTTTGAAGATGGTCTACCTGGAAGAAAAATTCGAAAAAATTCCAATAGTAGGTATATTTTTGGGGGGAAAATTTTTGTATGGCTGTTTCAAATTTTCTTTTGTCAATATCTCTCCCCGGGGATGTCTCTTCTCCTACCTACATTTTGGGTGGATTAAAATTTTTTGTTCAAATCTCGTTGAAGTATGATTTTTCCCCGAAAAAGGCGTTTTTCGCCATTGTGGGAAGGGGGGGTGGGGGAAGAAATTTTCTGTACAGTATGTTTTGAAGGTACCCAACAATTTTTCATTAAAATTTCAAAAATCCGAGGACGAGGGCATTTCACCTACGTTACCCTGGAATACTTTTTAGCCTGTACGTTTTTAAAGCTGAATAAATTTGAATAGGTATCTAAACAGGTGTAAAGGGGCATATCCCTTCCAATTTTGGTTAAATTTTGAAGAAAAAGAATTAAATATCATTTGGTATATCGTTTGTCATACTTTCGGCAGCATTGACTCTGAATTTCAAACTTATTTTTTGAGACAATCGCTCGTCAGAGCCTTTGTAGTGAGCCCCTGAATTTCAAAAAAATAATGAATTCAAGTGATCTAGAGTGACCCAGCACAGAATAACGCCATTTCACCAGTAACATATGCAACCCACCCTGAGTACAAGTATGCATGTCCTTTGTCAAGTTTATTTAGAGCCTCAAGCAGTGTACATCCTCTCTCACCCTCCTCACCACCAATGATATTTCTTGTGTTAAGTAATTGATACTTATTATGCATTGGTACTTATGTAGGTAATTTTTGTTTTATTTCATCGCATCTAATCTCACCAAATAAAATTCTGTTTCAGGCCACCAATGGATCAAGAACAACTTGGGTGTCACAGTAAACAGCGGCTGGTCAGTAGACCCTTTCGGTCACGGTTCCACAGTACCATACTTGTTGAAAACGTCCGGAGTGACCTCGGGTACAGTAATCCAACGTATCCACTATTCGTGGAAACAGTGGTTCGCCAAACACATGATGGGTGACTTTTTATGGCGACAGAATTGGGACTCGGTCGGCTACACGGATATGTTTGTTCATAACCAGCCTTTCGATATATACTCGATAAAGCACTCTTGCGGTCCGCATCCTCAAATCTGCACGTATTTCGATTTTCGCAAAGTGGTGGGCGAGTTCACCGAGTATTCTTTGAAAGCGATGCCTATAGACCAACAGAATGTGAAACAAAAGGCCGATATATTGATGGAGCAGTACGAAAGAACAGGATCTTTATATCCGCATAACGTTATACTGGTCCCATTGGGTGACGACTTTCGTTACGATCACGACGTCGAATGGGAACAACAGTATAGAAACTATAAAAGACTGATGGATTACGTTAACGGTCACAAGGAGGTATACCACGCCGAGATACAATTCGGTACGCCGAGGGATTACTTCAGGGAGGTGCAATCGCGTATGTCGAATTTCCCGACGTTAAAAGGCGATTTCTTCGTTTACAGCGATATATTCACCGAAGGCAGGCCGGCCTACTGGAGCGGGTATTTTACAACCAGACCGTATTGGAAATTACTCGATAGAGAATTGGAGCGAAATTTACGTTCGGCCGAAATCCTCTATACTTACGGTTTGAATAAAGCTAAACAACGCAGGCATAACGATACTATTAAAATAATCGAACGAAATTACGAGAAATTGGTAAAAGCTCGCCAGAATTTGGCCTTGTTCCAGCATCACGACGCTATTACCGGCACCTCGAAGGCTTTCGTAATGAGAGATTACGCTTTGAAATTGATCGAGGGTATACAAGATTCGGTATTTTTGCAGACATACGTGATACAGAATTTGCTGTTCGATAATCATTATTCGGATCTGCCTCCTTATCGGATCGTTGTGCCGGAATCTGATGCCGAGTCTTACGATACAACTTCGCCTAAAATTGTCACTACTGTGACACGTCGAAGGAAAGTGGTTGTGTTTAATTCTCACGCTCACCATAGGCAAGAAGTGGTTAAGATGCAAGTGAATACGCCTAATTTGTCCATCACCGATTATCAAGGTAACGTGATCCTGCACCAGATAAATCCTGTGTGGAACGTGTCGTCGAATCGAGGCCCAGCTTACGATCCTCAACGTCCCATTGAAATACTAAAGAACCGTTTCGAGCTTTTATTTATCGTCGATCTGCCTCCATTATCTGTGAACGTGTTTACCATTTCGGCTCGCCATCATGGTGAAAGTGACGTCACCTCGATGGCGGTCGTCTACTGCCAACACTGCCAGCAAAACCAGGACGTCTTTCAAACGAAGAACATCCAACTGGGCGATATACAGTTGGAGAATCGTAAAATACGAGCTCTATTCGATGGTAAATCGGGTTTCTTGAAAACCATCACGAAAAAGGATACGGAGAAGAGGACTTTCTGCGAGATGTCGATAGCTGCTTATCAGTCGGCTCAGTTCCATAGTGGAGCTTATTTATTTATGCCAGATCCGAACTCTCACGATACCGAACGAGATGTTCTGCGAGATTACTCTAATCAGTTCATCGTTATCACATCAGGACCTATAGCTTCCGAGTTGACTGTCGTTTACGAAGGTCTGCTGGCTCATTCGGCTCGTCTATATCATAAAGATGGGCCTCTGGCCGAAGGTATCTACATAGAGAACATTATTGATTTCGGCGTTCCACCCAAAAATCGCGAGACCGAGATGTATATGAGGTTTTCTAGCGGTATCAATAACGGAAACCCTTCTACTTTTTACACCGATACCAACGGAATGCAGATGCAGAAACGCGTGACCGTAGAACGAATAGGTATAGAAGGCAACTATTACCCTATTACCACCAGTTTATACATTGAAGACGATCAACAACGTCTATCGTTATTGGTCGATCATTCGCAAGGAGCTTCATCCTGGCAACCTGGCTTTTTAGAGGTTATGCTGGAAAGACGAACGTTGTACGATGACGCACGTGGCATGGGCGAAGGTATCGTCGACAATAAGAAAATCCTCACTAAATACTGGCTGTTGCTGGAAGATATAGAACAACCCAAACCAGCGGAAGCTTCCAGACCTAGTTTATTATCAAATTACCTATCTAATACTCTACTTTACCCGGCTAATTTATTCTTAGTCGAAGAACCCACCGGTCATAGCGATTCTTTGAACTCGAACCAATATAACGCTATCCATTACCCGTTGCAATTGATCACTAAATCAATCCCGTGCGATATTCACTTGCTGAATTTCCGTACGTCTACTGATTCCACTTATACGCAATTCCCATCGAGTTCTGCGTTGATGATTTTGCACAGGCAGGGTTTCGCTTGCAATGTTAGCCCTAAAGTTAAAATACCAAATTGCTATTTAGAAACTGTATCTAGTCATAAATATTCGGTCTTCCGTCCTGATACTCAGTTCGGTGATTTGCAAGTACGCAGCGTATCGCAGACCTCGTTGACCGGTCTTCATAAACTTAAAACATACAATACTTTGGACGAAGTGACCCACGTACCGATGAATTTGATGACTCTGAATGTGACTTTTGTGTCGTAGGGATAGGCACCTACACTTGAATCGTCTTTCTGATCGTTATTCATCGTGAGTTCTCCAGCTACTTTATACATTGTATGTATCTGTGATAACGTAGATCAATTCATATGTTTAGATATCATTGTACAATAGCGAAGTAAAGTGACGTGGATTATATGTACAGGGTGTCCTATTTTAGATTGGCATCCTTCCACGAGTAATATAGGCAACCCATGCTGCTCTTACGCATGCATGGTTGTCTAATCTACTAATTTCAGGTCTAGTTGATTGAATGTTCAATTGAAGCAGGTTCATTTTCAAACTTGTGCTCATTGAAAAAGATGATAAAAAAATGATTACAGGAAAGTATGTGTGAATCATCATCGTGATGGAAGACCAGAAGGAGATTTATAAGTACATTGAGTCTAGAGAATGATGTAAGCAAGCTGAAAATCTGGAAGTGATAGAGTTTTTTTTTTTTTTAAAGTCAGATGACCATGTTGCCTATCTTGAAATTAAGTCTCCTTCATTTCTGAGCCTAGGCAATCGTATGTATACAATTGTACATTCATGATCATGAGCTTTTGTTACAGATTACTCATGTTTCTTGTGATTGAAAATTGTCAACCTGAATATAACAGGACACCCTATGTATGAGTATAAATATGAGCAAAATTGTATTAAATACCAACTATAGGTACTAATTTCTGTTGAATGGTTTGATGTATTCAATCGTACATATTGGTACGTTTATAGGTACTACCTATTTGTTCAGTGGAATACTTGCTTACTATTGTTTATATGTGTAACTTGTAACTGTGTATTGTCAATACCAAAGATGAATTCGATGTTTTTATTATTTAAGAACAATTTTGTATGATAAATAATATTCTCTTGTACTTACATGATGTAAATTGTTGTTGTACGTTTATGTAAAAAATTTGTAATTCTTTTTGTATTTTTGGTTGTGATTTAATGTTAATTATGTGTAATACTTGATTTTCTTTTTTTTTTCTTTTTTTAAATTCAACTACTTGGAAAAGTATCGTTAAAATTATGTATCAGTTTTTACCATTTATTCCATTTGTTGGTTACTATTCTTGTCATTTATCAAAGTATATGTTTAATAAAGATAAATTTTTGGGATGTTGTTCTTTTTTTTTTAGCTCAAATATTTCGAAATAAGTAGGTACGTAGTTATTGCCTATAGAGAGTGTTAAATGAAACGTTGAAAATATTTCAACTATAAATTCACTTTGAGATGAAGAACAAAGAACGATTTGTGCTTCGACTTTTTGAAAAAGGTGTCGTGTGGTCTATAAATACTGTATACGGTAAAATTTTGTCGAAAATTATCCATCAAAACTTGCTGTCAGAATTTTTGAAAAATTTCAAATTCAAAATTGAATCATGATTTTTGTAATTTTTGAAAAAACTTGGTTAAAATTTCAGGAAAAAAGTGGAAATATCTATCAAAACTTTTTTTTGAGCATTTCTGAAGAATCGCTGCTTCAAATTTAGTTCCATGGGACGGACATCTTTCTACTTAATTGGTCCACTTTGATCAGTCGCATGACACTTTTTCATAACTACTCGGAAAATTGGCTCAATTTCGAGCTCAAAATATGTTAAAAGTGCCTTTAAAAAAGTTTTTATAGAAATTTTTCATTTTCTGCCAAAATTTTGAACTATTTTAATAAATTCGATGAAGCATTTTTCAAAATTTCAAAAAATTATGACGAAATTTAGGGCTTAAAATTCTCAAAACCATTTTCGTCAAAATATTTGAATTTTTGATAAACTTTCAAACCATTTTGATAGATTTCATGACATTTTTTCGAAAATCCTAAAAATCATGACCCAATTTTGAGCACAAAATTCTTTTTAAAAATGCTCAAAAAACATTTTCGTCGAAATATTTGAATTCCTCGTGAAATTTTAACACATTTCGATAAGTCGCATATTACACTTTCAATTCAATAAAATTAAAAATCATGACAGAATTTTACTGAAGCTGAAACTTCGTCAAAAACGCTCAAAAAACATTTCCGTCGAAATATTCAAATTTTTCACGAAATTTCAACACATTTTGTTAGGTCGCATGACACTTTCAAAACTTCCAAAAATCATGATTCAATTTTAAGCTAAAAATTCTTCAAAAATTCTCAAAAAACATTTCCGTTCAGGCGTTCAAATATTTGAATTTCTCGAAAGATTTGATCACAATTTGATAGATTGCAGGCTCATTTTTGAATACCTAGTTTTATCTACAATAGTTGATTTCTACTCAAAATTGGAGGAAGGTGCAACTTGTTGTTTTGTACGAACTGTGGTTCAATGGGCGTGGAACGAATTTTTTTATGATATGGATATGGATTTTTTTGGATCCAGATCTGTGTCAGTAGATTTGGATCAGATCTGGTGAGGCTGGTTTAATAAAATTTGAACATACCAGCTGGGTCAAATTTGATTTGACCGGACTCAAAATTTCACCTAGCAATCAAAGTTATGATGCGAGACTACAGACCTGATCAAATTCGATCATTTTTTCTCAGAATTCCAGAGCAATTGTACAACATTTTAGCAAAATTTGTAATAAAAAAAAAAAGTATAACCATGGAACCATGGAAGGAACAGATTAGATCAGATATCAGATCTCAAAATTTACCATACCTGAGCAGATCTGAATCAGACGACTGAATACTTACAATTACTTATTACTAAAAAGTTATTTAATCTATCGCAAAAAAAAATTATCTCAACAGCTAAACACAAAAATCACAGCAAATCGAGAATCGATGAAATTTCAATAAAGTAAAATTGAGCAAAACTTGACAAAAATTGCATAAGTAAATTAGATATCTATCATTAAAATGTGGCAGAGTAAAATGGCATAAAAATAATTTGAAAACACCTCAAGATTTATAAAATTTCTCGGAATTCAAAACGAAACAAAACCGTCTTGAAAAATGGAATTTACCATCCAGCTAACGTTGTTTTGCAAAAAAAAAATTGAATGAGAATAATTATTGCACTTCTTGGTATCCCCATTCCCCACACATTCTTCAAATTTTGAACATTTTTTTGATACTGGCTACGTTATTGAGAAACAAAAAACCAGCACTATTCATTGTAAAATAACGAATCAATTAAAACATATACCTAATTGGAAATTAATTGTCTCTCATTTCCTTGAACACCTATTGAAACTACTGCAAGAATTAAAAAATTTCAAAATATCTCACTTGAGAAAAAATTGATGTAGGTACTCAGTTCAAAATCCTTTCTTTACAACAATTTCAGATTTTAGTCATTTTTTTCTTTCAAATGAAAGATCAATGCGAAGATTTTGATTTTAATTCTACGATCATTATTTTTATTGCATGGTTCAAATCTCTTTGAAATTTCGAGACTTTTTTCAAAAATATTTTTATTCATATTTTACAAATTGATTTTCAAAAAATTAAATCATCTTTGTCAAGCAATCCTTCAATGTTCACTGCAAACCAAAGCAGAGCAGAATCTTGTCCAGATAGAAAATAATTTCATTCATGTTTTTAATTGTTTGTCGATTTATTATTGAACTGTGTTTCAAGTTGAATTTTTCTGAATTTTACTTCACTAATCAGTTTTTTTCTTTCAAATGAAAGATCAATGCGAGGATTTTGATTTTAATTCTACGATCATTACCTATTTTTTATTACATGGTTTTACATTTTTTGAAATTTCATGGCTTTTTTCAAAAATATTTTTATTCATATTTTACGAATTTATTTTCAGAAAATTATATCATCTTTGTAATTTTCTATTCGATCTTTGCACAACTCGAATCTTTTTTCTTCTTCTGAACACTTAATCGATTGACATTCCAGAATAAAAAATTAACTATTTCATCATTGTATGTAGCATTCAAACACCTACCTGTACCTGGTAAGTATCATTGATTTGTTCTGTTCTTCTTCTATTACTTTTTTTTATATTTTCAGCACAAAATTATAGCTTTATTCTACTGATCACATCGATGAAAAATGATCATTTCAAGTTCTTTTTCCATTTACTCCAGCTATCATCAGAATCGTTCATTTCCAACAAAAAATTTCCGAAAAATTTAAAATCAGTATCAAAACACGAAAAAAACTCCTTTTAAAATATTCATTAAATTTATTCTCGGTAATTAACAATAACTATTAACAAAAATTACTTTTAAATGCATACAAAAGTTTATACGAGAAAATAAGTAAATAAACAATAAAAATAATACAATTTACACACCGTCGTAAATGGTTATCAAAAAAAATTAAGCGTTACTTTAAAATCGTATTTTTTTAAAAATTCACCTCAATCTTTTTTTAAATTACATTCGATGGACATTAAATCATTCGCACATGTAAAAGAATCTTATTTTAAGCTTGAAAATATAGATTAAAAAAATTATACATTTGACTAGTGCTTAAAATGAAAATTAGTGAAATTAATAATCAATAATAAATACGGAAAAGAGGAAAGGGAAAAAAGAACAAAATTATGCATAAAAAGTTAAATTTTGCCAAAAAAAAGAAAAGAAAGAAAGAAAAAAAAAGGAAACATACAAACATACAAACAGGACTGATCACTCTACGCGTATTTCAAATACTCGTATTAAAAAAAAAAAAAAAAATCGCACTAGAGTTTTCATTTTTCTCACAAAATGAAAGAACAAAAATATAAAAGAATTAATTCATATGCGACTTTAAAATTTATAGCAAATTATCATAACATTTCTCACGACATTAGCCATAATATAATTCGTCAAAATGAAAAAATAAAATTCAAAAATATCGCTACGACTAATTAAACTGGTATTTGATCACTCGAAAGTACGAAAAAAAAAGTTCAACTCTATAGTGATGATTTCAAACATTAGATATTTTCGATTTGAAAATAACAATTCGAAGTAAAACGTTTATACGAAAAGAAGAAAAAAACACACACACAAACAAACAACCCATCGTAATAATAATACATAATCGATTGCGATCAATCTAGTTTACATCAGACTATGGAGAAATTCACAACTACCAAAGTTTTATTGGTTTTTAGGAGATGTAGGAATCGAAGAACCTTGTTCGGCTCTTCGAATGTATAACTGCAACAATTTGAGCTTAGCTCCTTGTAATCGATTAAAATAAGGTTCTAGACAAGCTTTCATTTCTTCGGATTGCTTATGTAAGGCGACCATACAAAACACAGCTGCTTTTCGAATAGGTGATTCGTCGTCGTTGTAGGCTGACAGCAGGGCGTTCATGATATGGTCAATTTCAGCCATTGCTATCGCTCCGTCGGAGCATTCTACGGTTCTGGTGAGCATTTTGATGGCCACCAATTTGGCTGGCGGGTCTTCGGAGGTGATCAGTGGTACAACAACCCTGATGACCGATTCGGCTGGCAGGAAGGTAGCCAAAGTTATGGCACAATTTTCGGCCGCTTTCACCACATCCTTGGAGGAATCGTTGGCCAACGCGATCGTCTTCGTGATAACCAAATCGCTGATGTTTTTCAACAAAAACGTGACCGTTTTCCTTTTGGCTATGATTTGCAATAAATTAAACGATAATTCTTTAACGGTCGGCGATTCGTTGGGCACCAGAAGGCTGCAGATGGTCAACAGCAGTGATTTAAAATTACTGATGATCACATCGGACGGGCTGTTTTGCACGACGGACGTGATCTTGTTAATTAATTCCCTACGATGCGATAGGTTTTCGGCCGGGCAATGCGATAATTCTTCGATGCACGTTTTCAACACGTCGTTATCTTTGATTTGGTATTCGGCGATGCTTCTGTCTTTCTCCGCGGTCCCGATTCCGTTATCGTACGGCGTCAAATGTTCCCTATCTAAGGTAAACTTGGTCCTACCGACGCTGCCACTACCCCCTCCGCCGCTGCTACAGCTGTACAATGTGTTCGGCGTCGACGTATCGATGGTATCGCTCGATCTCGAGTAATCGTTATCGCTGCTAAAGCTACGATTCTTGCATATGGTCGCCGCTGCCTCTTGCAGATCTTTCGACATGGTGGAGAACCTTCGAGTGACCTGCGAAGGATGCAGATTGAACAAGGCTAATACAGTTTCGCGAGCTACGCGACGCAGCTCCGGTCCGATTTTCAAATTATCCGTCATCGTCCAGCTGACCATCTTTTCCAGCGCCATGGTCGGGTAATCTTTGCTGGCATCGATGGTATTCGAGCTGAAAGCGTTGCACGGATCTACGACTGTGGTTAGCTTAATGATGTAATTCAAAGCGGCTAATTTAACGCGCGAATTAGGCGTCTGAGTTGGGTCGACCAAAAAACGAAAAACAGATTGCAACTGTAACTCGGCCGGAAACGATTCGAATACGATATCTAAAGTTTTCATGATCTTCGAATACACCGAGTTGAGTAAATCGGTGCCCAGCTTGTTGAACAGCCTGGTCAGCAGCAGATGTAGACAATAACACAGGTCTTCGTTATGGCTACGAATTACCTCGTTCAACGAGTCTAAAAATAAGCTGAATACTTTAATATGCGGATCGTTGAAGATTTTCGTAAACACGTCCATAATACGTTTTAAATCCGATAATTCCAATTTATTGCCGTCCTGCAAGTAGTACTGAAGACTTTGTAGACCTTCGCGTCTCTCGTTCCAATGAGCGTTTTCGCAGTTGGCGATGATTTCGCCGATATCTTTTAGCGTCGGTTCTCGGTAGTCTCGGTACAGCCGATGCTGCGATCCGTTCCACGACATTGTATCGGATGGTCGACGATACGAATCGAAAGAGTGTTCGGAGCAGATGCTGGACGTTTCGCTTTCATCGCTGTGATCGTCTAGACCTCTCGATAGTTTAAACGAATACGACGACGGCGAGCCTAAAGTTGCTGCTAGTTCGGTTTCAGCCTCGCGACTCTGTTGAAGGATCTTTTGAGCTGACGTTGGTTTTAGATTACGTTTCGAGGATCTGGAAAAAAACGAAAAATAAAAAATATACATTAATATAACAAATTTTAATCATCTTCTTCAGTTAGAAAAAAATTTAAAAATACACGTAAAATGGCGCTTATTATTGATTACATTTTTTCAATTTCGTTGAGACTTCAGAAATGTAATCGTTTGCATAAAAAATCAACTTCTCAAAAATTTTGGCTCAAAAAATGATACGAATTTATACTACAAAACCCTTGATTTTTAAAAATAGGACTGAATAAAACTTCTCTCCTGATTCCATTCTTTGGCAACAAATAAAATCATGACAATTTTCATCATTCTGATTCAAAAGAAGAGCCTACAAGAAAAGAAACAGTTAAAATCCTTTCTTATTCCTCTTTTCGTTTTATATATTGATTTTATGAACAAAATCATTCGGTTCTGATAAATGTTGAATCCAAAGCAGAAAATTTCGAACTGGCTCCTCCACTTTAAAATCAAGACAAACATGAGAAAAAAACCATCAAAACTTTCTCATTTTGCAAAGTCAAGAGTTTTATTAGTTTCGAAACACATTACAAGAATGATAGCGATCAAAATTTCATGACCTTGAGGTATGGAGAATATTTGGAAATAGAGAGGAATCAAATTCCAGAAACCAACTTTCATCTACTTTTCATGCCATTTTTTCGATCGAATGCTTGAATGAATTCAAGATTATCACAACGAGGTTGATGAGTTAAATTCAATCTACTCGGCATCTCCCCTCTTCTTCAAAAGTGTCTTATTTTCAATCAATTTTAGTATTTTTCAATGATTTGGGATCGAAAATGGATAATTGGACGAGGAAAAAAAATTTCGTCTAAAGCAACAAATAATGTACAAGGAAGGGAGAGAGGTTCTAAAAATTAATTTTTCAAAATATTCAATTTTTTAATATTTATATTCCTGCTCGTTTTACCACAGTTATAGGTAAATGAGCAACAAAGATAAGAACATTGAAAAATGAAGTAACTTCGATTTAATAATAAAACCCCCATTTTTACAGATTTCATAATTTAAAAAAGTTATTTTTCTCCTCACAAGGGAGGCAAAAAATTAATGAACCAACCAAAGCCCAATTGAAAGAGCATCTAAAAACACATCATCAATCAAAATTTTAAGATCTGAAGTGCATTTTTCGATTTTTGGTGAATTTTTGAAAATAAAAGCTGAAATTTTGAATGTGCTGTACTTAGGACTTCCCAAATCAACTGGAAATTGTTTCGAAGCATTTTAAACAGTTCTGGAGCCTCCAGCAGCTTTTCGAAATTTGAAATTTTCTGCAAAATTCGACTCAATTAAATTGAAAGGCTAAAATGTACTTGACATTTTAATTTCAATATGCTGAGTCGATTGGAGATGGTTTCAAGCCGTTCTAGAGCTTCCAGTTACAATTTAAAAATTCCATATTTTCAGAAAGTGTCATAAAAACTGTTCAATGGAAAAATTGATGAATGATGGTAATTTTTCCAATTGTTTGTTTAGGAAAAACAACGAAACGGTCCTGTGCACAACCAACTGGGAAAATTATGGTTTTAGTTGGAAAAATTATCGGAAAAAATTCGTAAAACACTTTCAGTAGAAAAAACTCGCATTAAATTGGAGAAAAAAATCTACAAAAAACAGAAAAAAAATGTTCAAAACTCCAACTTTTCCGATTCATACTTCAATTTCAAGTTCATAAATGTCATTTTCATGACGAAATGAAATTTTTCAGCATGAGAAGGGGGAGGAGTTTTCATTCAGTAAGACTATTTTTTTTGTCTATTTTCAGCCAGGCCTTGAAAATTTCACGAAGTATTTCGAATTTGAAATGAACCAAAACTAACCAAAGTGTCAAAGTTAAGGAGTCGTAAAAACATTCATTTAATTTTTCACTTCGTTACCAACTCGAATATGTAATAGAAATTGGCACGCAAGTCGCAAAAAATAAACCTAGAAAATTAGCTCATTTATTACACTCGAATTAATTAAGAAAACAGACGTGTGAATGGTAAAATTTTTCCTGTGAGGTGTCACTATACTACATAATACATATGTACATGTGTATCTGAATTCCATCTGCTTCGAAATATGAGTTTTCAAAATTGAGCAATTTGATAAGAAATTGTAACTAGTTGAAGCTTGTTGAAAATTACAAGACCAACCCCCCAACCTTTCCTTTAAAAATTGTAAAAGCTATTTTTTGAATTTCTTACCTCACCTTCTTACCCTTAATTTTATTCATTATTTAACCTTTTCTGGGAGATAATTATACGAACGTTCTAATTAAAGTTAAAATTAAACTTTAAAGCGAATTTTTAAATCAAGATTTAATTTGAATTTAAAATTTCTCGTACATATTCTGTGAAAAAAATGACTTCAAATTTTTCCATTTTCTATACCATTAACTAGACCGACCTAATTGAGAATAAAATCAAATTCACCCAACTCGAACAAACAATTTCATTACTTTTTTTTTTCAATATCCAATCGAACCAATTGTTCATTCTGCATAATTCTCAAACCACCTGCTACGAGTACATACATCGAGATTTATTCCATTTCCCTCTATACTTTTTCAAACGCAACCCGACGATTATTTTATGAAAAATTTCCAACAAATCGAGTTCACGTATGTACGATTATGAAAAAATACTCCCTATTGTCGGCAAGTAACGAAGCGAGGCGAACTTTTCGTACAAGCTAAATGAGTTGCAAACGAAGCGGAAAAACTGTCTCCGTTAGTTCGGCCCACATGCATTAAAAAATCCAACGCATATAGTTAACGTAAGATGAAAAAAGAGGTACGAGTATAGAGTACTGCAAATGAAGAGACAATAAGTGAGAAACAGAGATGGCAGGAGGGCAAAAACAAAGCGAATCTCGTGACGCAATTTACAACTTCCGTACATTATGTATGTATACGTACGATTCATTTCTATACTGTAGCTTGAGTTTTCAGATCGCGAAAGATTTGCTCGAGAAAAATGAAATTTTTCGTTATTCAGGTCGAATGATAAGCAGGATCTTATTCGGACCAATCAAATCGACCCACACAGGGCAAATACAACAGTGATTGCGACAAGGGCAACCAACATACATGTCGCAACAGATGCTCAAAAATTAGTGCCAAGGCGAAATTAGCTACGGAAAATATTTTGTATCTGCAGTGCGATCAATATTTCATACGTGTTTTTCGAGACATTTTTTGAAAATTAGTTCTTTCGATAGAGAAAAAAAATTGAAAACGGAAGACCGTAAGCCAATTTCCTGTTTCAAAAAACAACATGCGATGGGTGAATTTAAAGACGATGTAAATTTTTTAGAAAGGAAAAAAACTAAATCATCGAACATGCCATAATTTTTTTTCAAACTTTGAAAAAAATATAAATAAAAAATTGGTAAAATGTTTGAAAAATGAATTTTTGGTTCATTAAGTGGAAAGGCGACTGCATTTCAAATATACCACTTCAGGAGTAGAGTTTCCTATACTTGATGAACTTTAAACAGGTGACTCCACAAAAAATAGTTGTGATTTGCACTTCAAAAGCAAAATTTAAAAGTTAACTTAGAACTTTTGAAAAAATAGGGAAATGGAACAACCTGGATTTTTTAAAACCACAGCGAAGTTCATCGCATTGGAGCCAGGTTGGGGATTATCATTTTTTTCACATTGTTAGAACCTCACTCTTTCTCTTCATCTTTCCGGCCAAATGCAAGATATTAAAAAGTTCTTAGATTGCATTCATCAGAATGATGCTAATAAAAATTTTCAACTGCAGAAAATTGTTTTCAAAATTTAAATGAATTATTTTCGATTTTCTTAAAATCTCCACCATGCCACATAGCCTTCCTCCAACCCTCACTTATCCACCCTATTGGAGAAAAAAACATTCCAATGACAATGTTTGCTCCAAATTCTCGATTTTTCACTATTTTCAAATCAATTTTTGTAATTCAAACGCCTTTACACAATCTAAAATTTATTACTACAAAGTAGGTTAGCAGAATTATTTCGACCCCGACCCCACCCCCACTCCCTCATCCTCTCTCTTTCCATCCCTATCAAATAAGTGAAGGAAAAAATGAATAACATCAACAATAAAAAAAAATTATATTACATGTGTTGAGTTCCTGCAGCATATTGAAAAAAATTTAAAATTCAAACAAATGAAGGACTTTTTCCTTTCTTCTTCCCCCAAAAAACACACAAAAATTATTTACAGTTTTTCGAAAATTTAGCAAATTTTTCCAACAACCAAAAAGTAAGTAAGTAATTAATTGTAAAACTCTAAAAGCCATGGTATGTAAGTGCACAAGAAAAACAATATACTATAGTATGGTATCTAACGGAATTTCTTTTTTTTTTAATCACTATTTTTTCAATACATTTTTTCAACCAAATTTTCAGAATGTTCTCCAGTCAATCGCCCCCCCCCCCCCACTCAAACACAAAAAATTCACAAAGTTAAATTTTTACAGAAAAATTTTCATACAAATTGAAATAGGAAGAAAATTTGTATACAAAGTAGTTTTCAATTTCATTAAAAATAAACTGATTTGAAAGTTTTCGATGCACGTTTGAATTTTTTCATTTTTTTGCTACCTTTATGGCTACATTTACTTTGAATTATAAATCAAGTATCAAACCAAAGATGACAATCCGACCAACTAACAGAGAGCGGTCACTGGTCAGTGGTCAGGAATGATGACTGCCAATTGGAAAAAAAGTCCTCACTTGATTGTTGCTTATGAAGAACAACAAAAAAAGTTGTGAAACAGAACAGCCTACCTTCAAATTTGAAAGCGGTACATAAACTCAAATCTTCAAGTGGGCCACAAATTTCATCGATTTTTATGTTTCGATTAATCAGTTTTCGATAATGATATTTTTGACCCGGAAGTTTATTTTTGAAACTAAAACTGATTTTTCATTTCGTACGTATTCGATCACTTAAGATCGAAAATTGCAAATGAGTCGATTTTTGGGTATCAATTAATCCATTCTCGATTACGACCGACTTTTGATTCGAAAATTTACCTTTGAAGCTAAAAATGCAAATATTTCATTTCGAACGAAATTCGATCGTATGAAATCGAAAATTGCAAATGAATCAATTCTTAATCCGGAAGTGCGTTTTTGGTTTTTTAAAGTTGGAATTATTTTTTTCATTTCCAACCTGACTGATGACAGGGATCAAGAATCACGAATAAATCCTTTTTTGAGGTTCAATTAATCGATTTTTGATCTGAAGGTCTACTCAGGATCAGAAAAAATTCAATATTTTTAATTATGTAATAGACTTTCAAAAACTTGAAAAAATAACCAATTTTTGACATTTTGAGTTGAATTAAAGTAAAATTCTCGATACCCAGTCTCACTTTGAGAACTTTGAAAAAAAAATCAATGAATTGCTAAAATTACTTTATATCAAACTTTCAACGAATTGCTAAAATGTTCCCAGATCTTCAAAAAT
Source organism: Planococcus citri (assembly GCF_950023065.1). Classification (NCBI taxonomy): domain Eukaryota; kingdom Metazoa; phylum Arthropoda; class Insecta; order Hemiptera; family Pseudococcidae; genus Planococcus; species Planococcus citri. The sequence goes on from NC_088680.1 coordinate 36,707,627, forward strand.
AACTGAGACTTTTGAAAACAAAAGTCCAGCTAAATTCTTGAAATTTTGTCTAACATTTTGTAAACTTGAATTTTAATCAATATCAATTTTTTGTCCGAATTTTCAGAATTTCGAAAAAACTGCACTTTTCAAAAAGCTGAAAATTTTAGGTACACGAAGATTTTTTATTTCACATCCGAAGGACAGAAACACTGCTAATTTTTAAAAATTTCGAAATGTTTGAAACTCTTTCCATATTGGAGATGCCCATTTCATAAAATTTGGTCATCTTCAAAACTCGTGTCAGGATTCGAGCTAAAAATTTTCATTTTCGAGTACTCATTTCGAAATAGTGGCCTTTTCAATTTTTGATCAGATAATTTCAGAAGACCCAAAGATAGCCTTCAAAATACCACTTTGAAAACATTCTACAGGTATGAAGTTTCGTTCCAATCGACGAATTGACAAATGAAAAAATCGCAGCAAGTTAAGTAGGTACGTTGAATAATGGAATAACAATAACAAAAGATAGATGTAAAATAAGAAACAACCATCGTAAATGTCTATTGTCCAAGTTGAAGAAGGAGGGTAAAAACGAGAGAACCGCTAAAGGTGCGTTAAATCAAGACAATACATGAGACTAAACCGATCCTCTACCTACTACCTAGACCTACATCTTATAAGAAAGGAGCTAAAAAGATTTTGGTCCAACTGAAGCTGTTTCGAAAGAAAGAGGGCGAGTTCGAACACGTTTTTCACATTTTTGAATACTATTTACTCCCCCCCCCCTTGCCAGTACAATAAAATTGAGTTGGGTCAGCTGAATTTATTATTCAAATTTGATTCTGAAGATATTAGCTCATTTAATCCATTTTAAGAATGATTTATTTTTTTTGTTGCCGTTGAATCGAATTTCCAAACATTTGATTTTTGAAATTTTGTAAGTCATTTCAATTTTATTACGAAGAAGAAAAAAGAATTTTCAGTTTCAAAATATGTACTTGAAGAATATTTTTTCCAGCATTAAATTTTTTTCGAAAATGAGAACTTGAAAATAGATCATTTGATTTATATACCTACGTTTCATTCATAACCTCAGTTCAACACGAACTGTATGAAAATATAACCCAATTAGACAGCCAGAAACCTGAATATTTATTTAGTTTTCTACGAAGAGTAGAAGGCGATTAGATTACGTTAAATGAGGACTAATTGGGTAAGATTCGAGAGTGAATCACGAACTCTAGAACTGGATTTAAATCCGAATTGATCACAATGCTCAGAAGTATATAGGACCATGAGAAATTTTAAAATGAATCACAAATCACAAAATAATGGTCTCGAAATCGAATAAGGGTGTAAAACCGTTATGTATGTAATAACGGTTTTCAGAACACTGCTCATAATTATCATTGGTAAAAATTACACACCTGATGTTCCATACATAAATAAACCTTCGATAGGTAATTGATATTGATATTTCTCCTTGAATTACATAATGGTAATTATATGAAAAATAAATAACTTTCGCATTTGAAACGATACAAATGGATTTCACATTTAGGAAAATTTGAAGGTGAAGAGACTCGTAGATCATAAAAATATTGAAGAAGACCAATTGAAGGCATTCCTATGTGTTTTTGTTTTAAATTCGATCTAAAAAATTCAAAAAAAATTACGAATGGAATCTCAAAACCGAACGGGAAAAAATCTAATTAACTATCGATAGAAAATATTTCCAGATAGCGACGAAAATGGTTTAAATAGAACGATGCTGCTCGAGAATAAAATTCTTCGTGCAACAAAAAACCACAATATCGAAAATATTCTCGAAAATAGCAATTTAGAAATTAATTAATCTCGCTTCGGATAACTTTTGGACAGCCCTGTAACCGTATCACCTTGTACAGAAACGACTAATTTGTCAGTTAATATGAGCCAATTAACTCCTACAAGTTCTAAATTACTGGCTGACATTTGTTGCTTGGTTTTTAGCATGTTCGAGCAGCGATAACAACGTATCACATACTTGCGCTTATTTGTATTACGTATGTCGCACGTTGCACACACGAGAAAGCGACGATGATAAACCACAAGAAGAGTTGAAAGAGAACACGAGTGAAAAAATTTCGTGGTAAATAAATTCGAAATATTTACCATAGAATGATGACCTCATCGCCAATACCATTTACGCCAATAATAGTCAAACATACGTACGAGTACATAGCAACACGAAGTAACAACGATGACTTTACCTCGAAATACTTCCACTGCTGCATAAATAATTGGTATAACTCAATCTGGAGGATGGCGAACCGGAACGACTAGTTGGCTGCGATATTGAAATTCGACTTTTGGTACGACCGACCCTTTGATCGTTTGACTGAGGAGTGGTTAAATTTTTGGTGGTTCTGGGACTGGCTACGCCGGAATTTCCAAACTTTTGACGAGCCAACGCCGCGTAGTGAGCTCTGGTTTTGGCTCTTTTGACCGCTTGTAGATCTATGGCACTGTTCGATCTGACTGAGATATTCGAAACGGCTGGTATACGACTGAGCGATGTACTAGAACCGCTATTCGAATTGGAATTCAATAATTTACGATACGGGTAGTCTAAGGAATTCTTCAGACTTTCACCGAGATCTGGAAAATGGTTGGAAAATTCTCGGTACGCGTTTCTGGAATGGGCTCGAGCATCCGCGTCCGCATCGGCGATACCTTTTTTGATAGCTTCTTGTATGGTTGACGCGTGCCTCTCCATCGAATTCGTATGCCACGTTTGTAATATTAAATAGATAAATTCACAGCAGGCTTTTCTAATTTCTTTGGATTTGGAATTGAGATTATTAGCTATAATTGGAATTAAACGAGACGTGTGAGTGTACTGTAATAAGAAACGAATACATATTAACGCCGAAGACGCGATTACTTTAGCCGAATTTTGAATTAAATTAATTAAACTACTTAATACTGATTCTGCGAAATGGTCGAACTTGGAAGCGAGATTTTTCGATAAATACGCGACGGTTATGCAAGCTTCGCGAATAACCTGAGATCGCAGATCTTTCAAAGACGCGTGAAACGGCGGTAACAATGAATTTAAATGTAAATAAAACTCTTCGTATTTTAAAGCGCCGGCCACTACCAAAGAACGGATTTTTTTCAACGAATCGACACGTTTGCTCCAATCTTCGTTGACGTTTTCGATGATGTTATGGTACTTTCGTAAATTATCTTCGAGATCTCTAGAGCTGAATATCTGTACCGTGGGCACGTCTTCGAAGCTGTTCAAAAAGGTATCTTCGTCGATAGCTCCGGCTTGGTTATTCGTACCGTTTGGTTTTCGAAACGATGAAAGTTTACTTTTCGTTGACATCGAAGATAAACCTAAACTAGATGGTGTGATCGGAGGACGACTAGCCGATATCGAATTGTACGATTTCATAGAACTTTTATCACTTTGATCTGTTTCGTCTTCGACTTTTAAACTTTGAAATATAGATGATAAACTATCGTCAGCTGTGGCTTTGATTTCGTCAAACCTGGTCATTAGAGCCGGAAGTTTATTATGCGGAATAGAATACTTCTTTTGTAAATCCAACCTTAAACGTTCGCCGACGTATTTGTAAATATGACACAACGTATCGAAAGCGGTAGCACGAACTGCGGCATTCGGATCGCTTAATAATTTCACTATATGCGGCACTAGTTTAGAAATACACAACGAAGAAGCACCATATTCGTCCAATACCAGCATCAACAGATGCATGATTTGTTCGCGTACGTTACTGTTTTTATGCGAAAAACACGCGACGGCGATTTTATCGAATAGGTTTTGTAACGTTACAACATCTTGTTCTACTAATTTGCGAAACAAATTTAGAGCTTTTTCACGTATAGTATCTTTGCTGTCACCTAATTTATCAACTAGCGGAGGTACTAACGTAGTCAAGTATGGTTGGAAGTCTGCTCTCATACGGTTCACGAGCTCCGTCAATATATCCAAATCAATTTGAATCAATTTAAAATTACTGCTCTGTAACCAGCCGACCAGTGTATCAATAAATAATCCAATATCCTGGCATACTATAGAATTACTCGAATCTGCCAAATACGTTAACAGTTTCGAGCAGATAAACAATTTCATCTTCGTATCCGTCGTATTGGTAATCTTCTCTAAAAAACTGTTCATATCGTTTGGTGTTACGTTCGACATTTTGGAAACACTAGTTACACTTCACACTTCGCGATCACGAAATTAAAATCGAATATAATTAAAACATTCTCGAGAATTATAAAACATAACTAAAGTGGTTTTTATGAAAAATTATAAAAGCAAAATACGAAAATCACTGAAATCACAAGAAATCAAGATCGTCCATGGGCTTTGTGGGTTGAAAATTTCTCATTTGTTTACCCGCCTCTGTGATATAACGATGACGTCATCGCAACCTGCCTACAACATTTCAGCTGTGACTTCCGTTCTTCCTGCCCTTCTCGCGTCTCACCTCTTTTCCTCCACACACGTCTTTTGTTTATCAAAATTCTTCAAAAAAAATATAAATAATCACTGGAAATCAATTTTTTTCGTTAGAAATGTTTTGAAAATTTCAAAAAATTGATACATTTATCGCCTCAGGTGCTCATTTTTAGTATTTTTTTCCCATCAGATACCTTGAAATCAATGCACAAATTCGAAGACGTCTATTTGAGAAACGAATTCGACGCTGAAAACGAATTAAATCTGTTTGAACCAGAATGCATCATAACAGATAATCCTATCAGTGTAAAAGAAATCGATTATTCGACCGTTGAAGTAAGTTTTTTTCGTATATTACATGATAATGGCGTTATTGATCACTTATAAATTGATATTAAAAATTGTTCTGCAGGAAGAGCATGATTTCGACGATAAAACTGATCTTCAAGACTATCGATTTCTCGATCAAACCATTTGGAATGTCAATTTTAATTCTCACCACATAGATAACAAAGACTGTAATAGTATCAACAATGGATTCACCTCTAGTCAAAACACTTTCGATTTTGCCAACTTCAACGAACCTAGTCTATCTTCGGAGCAAATGGTAATAAATTTAATTTCAACTTCACAGTCTCTTAAATTCTCGTCCTTAAATCTGTGTTTGTTCAACAGGCTGATTTGGATCATATACAAATGCACTCGATATTCGCGCCTGAAAAACGCAACAAACCGAAAGAAGTATTCACAAAATGTCAACATTGTGAGAAATTTGTCATTATTCGTATGTGCCCGGAAACAGGAGACTACTCCAAGTGTAAATATTGTTTCAATGTTCCATTCAGCTGTGAAACAACCACAACCAGTATTGCTCTAGAAGTATCTGAAAGCATATCTAAACCTATCGTTAAACAACCTCGTAAAGAACCTCCTCCTGTACCTTGTAAAAATGACTCTTCATTTAAATGTGACTTCTGCGGCAAACTTTTCACTCGTAATTGGTATTTAAAACAACATATTAAATTACATTCGAACGAAAAGCCATTTTCGTGTAATCATTGTGATAAAAGATTCTTGAATAGTTCAAATTTAAAACAACATTTAAAAACGCATTCGGTCGAATATCGTTGTTGTCTTTGTGATAAAACTTACATTAGTATAGAATCGTTGAGATTACACGCTGAAAAACACACCAACGAGTCGAGTAAAAAGCAAAACGGTTCTGTAAAAAATGACGCCGAGTGTAAACCATTGACTTGTAATTATTGTAACGAGCGGTTTACTTCGTTCGATGAACTTAAAGCACATGCTGTAAGTCATACTAAAGATATGCCATTTCAATGTGACAAATGTGATAGAGGGTTTAGGTATAATGGTGCTCTGATTAAGCATAAGAAAATTCACGATAGCGAATTTCTTAATAAATCGAAGAACGCTAAGAATGAACCAGAGACTGTCCAACAATAAACGTATCTAGTCAAACGATATCTCAAATTTAAGTCAATGCAGCGTATTTTCATGGGCATTTTTTTTCTCTCTTCGTTAAATTAAGTCTGTGTATTACTTTGATAAGTGTAGATGAATTTTAGATGTAATGATTTTTTTATACTGTAAAGAATGATTAATAAAAGTAGACATTCGATCTTCAACGTGTTATAGTAATTTCACTCAATAAACAAATAGAAATTCTTAATCACAAACTTAACGATTACTCTTATTATGCAGTATAAAAATCAACGAATGAAAAAGGAATAACATATAAATGAAACGTAAACGAAAACAAAGAACGAGCAAAAGCTTTGGATCGAAATTCAAAATAATGAATAATCACAAACAAGGCTACCTGTTCAACACTGACAATTTTTTGCCATTGAACGCGTAAATTTCCATCGACAAAATAATCTACTAGATATTAATTTTACAAAGTAATCATAATAAAATCAACAAAATTAAAAACAAGTTGACGTTAAGAGAAAAAAAGTAGTCAACGAACAATATTAATAATGATAGGTAAAGAAGGAAGTATATCACAAATAACTTGAGTAAATTTTAAATGCATACATAACGATAAAAGAAATAAAGGTTAGTCATTGATTCATTCAGTCTTCGCATGAGTTCGCAATAGTCCTCGGGTCGAATTCCGATAATCGATCGGGTAGTAGTTGCAACAGACACCATCAACATGATCTTGATCCTGAAAAAAAAACAATAAAATGATTCTACCTAAGCTTGGAAAATGAAGCAACGTTAATTTTTCACCAACATTATACTCCTTCATTTCAGCTGCCACTACAAAGGTAAGCCTATCATAAAGTCGTTTCTTCAAAAAAATTTCATAATTGGCATAATTGGTGTGGCACAATTCCACAATGGCAGGAGCACTTATACCCAAAAACTCATCCGCCACCTCGAATAACGTTAACTTCAACTTTCCAGTCCAATCTGCTATATAAACCTACGAGTAAAAGCAAAACATCGTGCAATTTTTCATAAAACATTTAAAATTGAAAATATGACATAAAGCGTACGTACCTTTAGCATGTATCTATACTCAAAATTTGGATACGTTTCATCGCATTTTACACAATAAAATCCCAGATTATCACGACGTACAACCTGAATTTAAAAAATTGGAATTATTTCGTGTCAAAAAGTAAGTATTTCCTTCAATTCTAAACCCATATCTTTTGCAAAACAGTCGCAACTCATTTAATTAAAAATTACTCACTTTTTTCTTACATTCTGATCGCGGACATCCTTCATAAACGACTTTATCAATGGGTATGTCTATGTCAAGGACAGTTGCTTCAACGTGGTACAATTTTTTTGTAATTTTCTTGAGCTGTTCGCGGGCGAGATCAATCAATGTCCAAGTCTTGATTAAAGCTGCATGATTGAAAAAGTGTGTATTACAAATTTGAGTATTCGATAAGTGGAAAAATTCAAATAACTAAATAATTACATACGTAATTCAGTTCCTTTTTCACCTTGGGCGCTAGTATTTTCAAGATAAGGTTCGATTTGCGAAGATCTTTGTAGGACTAATTCGTATTTATGAGGAAGTTGGTTATACATCCTATTAGCCTGCTGTATTTGGCAGCCGCTGATCAAGTACGTTTTATTCACCTAGCAAGTGGCAAAATATTTATTTAAAAAAATACAATTAATGAAATGTTATTTCGAGGTTTTCTACACTCAGGATTTGTTTTAAAAATAAGAAATACAGATACACTCACCTCTATGACATTGCAAAACTTGTCGCAAGCTCCGTTAAAAGCTACCGCCCTTATAGTGGCGGAACCATCGCTGAGCTCGAGGGTAAAATATTTACCTTGCCGGTGATTATGGTACGAGCGTACATTCGATTTATTTATAACTAGCGCTTTAACGAACCAATTTGGATTTGAGTATGTAGTGAAAAGATTCAACTTTCTGATAGCTGTTGGACTCGACTCCTCCACAATAACATAGCAATCGAGATCTGTAGTAAAACAATCCGAATTTAATCAAAATAGTATTTTAAAACATTTATGCAAGTAAAATATTACAACATGTTATGTTACCTACCATTGTAAAAAACGCTGGAGTTCGAAGATGAAAAAGAGCTAGAACTGCTATCAGAAGATACTGTTGACTCTAATTCCAGGTCCATACAAATGCCGAAATCGTAATCCATCTTCTAATATTCTTAATTCTATAATAAAACAGCAGACAAAAGCAGATTGTCATGATTTTGAACATTTGAAGGAATAACGAGCATTAACTAAATTAAACATTTCACATACCTACCTCAATAATAGATACTCAATCACTCGCGCATAAAACAAAATGAAACTAAACTGAAAATTTTAAATAGATAGCTGATGGCTGAAATTAGAGAAAAATACTGCAAGCTTGCAAAACTACAACAAAACCGCGTGCAACGCAAAACATAAACAATGATAAGAATTGAATTGATGCAGTCAGATGACGCGCCGATGCGCGAGTGCGCAATCCTTTCCCGTCCCCTTTCCACTGCACGCCAATGAACCTGTGTTTCCCTTTTACGTTCACCTGTTCACCATGTCATGTCCCTTTCTTTGGAATTAATAGGAATGTGGCTTGATTAAATGATTAGTCATCAGGTCATCACTTCATCAGAAGCTTGATTGACAATCTTTTTTTTAGACCGAACCTAGAACCTATGGACTCTAACATGAAATGCCTGGAAGTTTTGTGAGAGTCTGGGAAATAAATTTCAAAGATTGACAGAGGCGGATTCAAGGGTGGAATGGGGATGTACAAACTGTTCCTTGTATATTTTGAGAATTCAGATTTGTCAGAAAAATCGTCAATTCTCCGGTGAAATCATTAATTTTTTCATTTTTGACAAAATCGCCTTCAGCCTTTATCCGAAAAAAAAAACCATATTTTTCGTATATATCAAAATTTCGTTTGAATTACAAATTGTGGTAAACTTTCGCACATTTAATCGCTTTGCCTGGGCCCATTTGTTTGTTTTTTAGTTTTTCAGAACAATTGTATGGCTAAGGTTATGGTAATCCGTAACCCATAACCATAACTTCAACAGAAGTACCTATAGTCACCTATAATGTATGAATATTAGGTAGGTATTTTTTCTTTATTATTTCGAAACGGTTTTAAGCACCTATGCTAGTTTTAAATTTTAATTCCTGTTTTATGAAAAGTTTTGATCAGGTTCAGAATAAAGTCCTTTTTTCTAAAAAATAAAAAATAAAAGAAATAATTTTTAAAAAAAACAACTTTTCAACAAACAAAAATGAATTATGAACACATATGTACGTCACAAATCAAACAAAAATTATCGCTAAATATGTAAAGTGAATTGAGAAAATATTGTACATAGGTAGGTAGCTACTAGCTAGGTACATGGTTCAAGTTTGGATCTTGGTTCATGCTTTCAAAGGTTTTGTGCCGATTTAGAGTTGCGTCAAAATTTAAAAATAAACGTTTAGGTTCCAAGCTTAGAATTTGCACTTGCAGCACTGAAAAAAATAACTTGATTTCTTTTCTGGTGTAAAGCTTGTTCAATTTTTCCCTAGAAGCTAGAATTTTTTATTAATTTTTTTGTGTTTTCAGTGCGTGCTTATATTTTAATTTAACGATTTTTTTTATTCGTATGTACCTACCTAATGCATTGATTAATACACAAGCAGAAAATCTGATCTTCAACAGCGGGTTATCATTTCTCGATCTATATACTTGAGTCAATTGAGTTGTATAAAATAGAAGCAATCGTGAACAAAAACTATGAAAATCCAATAAGATCAGATCGAAATCCAAATCACGAAAATTATTACCTACCTAAACAAATCCGGAGTGCCTTGAATTATTTGTAGTTGTACCTATGTAAACCAAACAATGTAAAATAACGGAGAAAAATTAAAATACTAATAGGTAATTTAAAAAAAAAAAGATATATATTTAAACAAAAAAACGATGATAAAGAAAATACAATCTTAAAAAATTATCTTGATAACATGGGTCAGAGGCTGGAGGCGACATGGGTGTCCGATGATTCACCTAAAAACGAACGATAGATCTCTTTCAATTCTTTATTTTCGCTTCATTTTTCCAATTTCTTAAAATTTAAATTTTGTTAAATTTTGCTCCTGGGTCCTGGTGTTCCTTTTGTAACTTGCGTTCACCAGTAAATCCATAGGAAAAAAATAACTGTAAAAAAAAATAATATATGTATAGGATAAAATGTTTCTCTATTGAAGAGTAATAAGTACCTAATAGCAAATAGACAACACAAAGTTTGATCATTCAGGACCAGGAGCTCACTCTAAAAAATTAAATAAAAATGAAATGGATTCAGAAACCTCGATTTGATTGAAAAAACTAATAGCTAGGTATGTACCTTGACACAAAAATTTTACTCTCAGGAGGATTTTTTCATTTTTGCTTTTCAATCAATACTCACTTTGATTTTTTCTTTAACCTTTGAATTTTCTTTACTTTTGACTTTTGACTTTTGAGTGTTGACTAAAAAATCATCCAACCGATGTTAAACAAAAATAATCAATTTTTAAACAAGTTGACTCTAAATAGGTACCTATTACTCTAATTTTTATTATACCAGAGGAGATTACCTACTCTGTTCTCAGGATTTCATCCTCATCTTTCTAATTCCTTCAAGTGTTCAAGTCATCATGATTCAGAAATTAAGCTTTAGGTCCTTTATTTTTGTATGTATATGGATACCCTCCGATCTCTATTTCAATACTGAATACCTACATTTCTCTCGTCTTACAACCTATTGGGTACTTTCTACTTTGACTATGATTTTTGAGTAAGTTTTTGAATTTTTGATTTATTGCTCGTTTTGTTATTCAATTTCAATTCTGAGAAGTTAAAACTATCTACCATAACAATTGAATAGGTACCTAATCTCATTTTTAAATAATTCATATGATTGCTTGAAGAGTAAGAACTTCAATTCTCAATGAATCTTTTTTTTCCCTTTCCCTAATCAAAATGAAAATTTGTTCAATTGTTTTCAATTTCGTTTGTACCATATGTACTCGTAGCTGTGGACAAGCTAGAAAAAATGAGGTGTGTTCAGCGCATACCTAGATATATACATTTTTTAAATTTGAAGACTTCTTTTTTTCGTAATAAATATGTAATTGATTAACCAGCAGAAAATTCAATCGTGAATAGGTTATATTTAAAAAATAAAATATAATAAAAAAAAACAAAACAACAATCTCACAAACGATTGTTATCACAACTCCCAACTCCGCGGAGCACTTTTAATTTTATAAACCAAAAAATAAATAGAAAATAACAGATAAAAATTAAAATAATTAAAAAACAATAGGTAGGTATCTGGTATACGTATGGTACCTATTTAAATTAAAACTATGAAAAAGAGAATACAAAAACATCGGATCCAAATCCGAATCTAAAAAAATTGTCTTAATAAATATGGGGTGCTCGGTGCTACGTGTAGCTGGAAAAGGGTCTCTCTTGGCATGAAAAAATTGTTTTTCGCTTTTTGATTTTTTTTTAGATATTGTAAAACTTTTGCTTTCGAGAGGTGCAATGACGTGCATTATGCAATTTTTAAGAAATCTGGAAAAATGCGTTCAGCTTTCACCTTAAAATTTGTACCTATTCAAACTTATCAATATCATCAAACTTCAAGTTCAATGACACGAGTCGCAATTTTTGAATTCTGAATTTTTTTAATCAAATTTTTAATTTTTAATTTTCTCAAGCGACAGTTCTTATCAATTTTTGTCATGTTTGTTTGCATGTGATAAGTCGAAATGCCCTTACGAGATCATTAGGTTTTTGGTACGATCAATATTTCGAGAAATATTAAAGAAAAACAAACACCAGCAATTTCTCAAATATACACATGACGGCGCAGATCACGGATGTGGTCAAACTCTTTCCTGTTTTGCCACTCTGAACACTGTATTTTGATAAATTTCAAGTGAAAATAAACCACATTCACTCCACTTATAACTTGAAACTTAAACCTACATCAATTAAAATATAGAAGGCTACACTTCATTTTGAGATTTACGTAGGTACTATTTGGTGAGACATGAGAAAAGAATTGAAAAATATGATTGTGAATAAATTGTAAAGATGGTCACATAATTGGAACCAGGGACGTCGAGAAGCAATGCAAGTCCGGAGCAAACATTTGGCTTCTCTTCAGGTACGAAACAGGAAGTGGGTGGGGGGGAGAGAATTGGCCAAAAATTCGCCGACTCGTAAAGAAAAAATGGGTAAAGTAAGTAATTAAATGACAATTTTGCAAATTGATAAAATATTCGCATGACTCGTAAAAATTTTCATTTTTTCGTTTACAAGTACTTACATTTTTAGAAGCTTCAACTACCTACCTGTGAATTTTCTTCATTTTCAAAAAGAGAAACAAATCAAATCAGCCCAATGCGAAGCGAGGGCAAAACCTTCAGAATATTTGTATTTTCTGAGGTGTAATTTAAACGATTTTTTTTTCAGCGAGCTGTATGGCATTGTTTTTTTGGAAATTTAAATTTAAAAAAAGTACCGGTTCGAGCGAAGCGAAGCCAAAAGGGGTTCGAAAGTTTAAGTTTTTTTCAAGATGTGAAGAAACAATGTTTTTAATCATCAGGCCCCCTTCGCTACTTCGTCAGATCTTCCAGAAAATCTGGACCCTGCGCAAACATGTCTCCCGTTCGTTGCCCCTTCTCAACAGCCCTGATTGAAATTTTAAGAATCAGCTGTTTCAGAGAACATTTGAACAAAAATTTTCGAACTTGGATTTTTTTATAAGACTAAATGTATACTCGTACGATCGATATATGATTTCGTTGATTTGTAGACGAGATTGTTCGGGATTTATTCATTGGTAGTTCATTAGCAAAAATCATTCTGAATTTAGGGACGTTTCATCAAGTAGGTCTTCATCCATAAATAGGCCTAATGGGCTCAGTAAAGTGGATCCTTTAGAATCTACAAGAGAGAAGCTATCACAAATTGCGTTCACATAAATTTCATTCTGGAAAACGAAAAAATTGAAGAAATAATTCTTTACTAGATCAACTTGTTAAGTAGATAGGTGAATTCTTATTTTTTACTCACCGTCACATCATACAGTATCATTCCAGCTTGTATCGTAAAAGTATGGATTTCACCTAGTCTTCTACTGAAGTAACTTGTGAATTCTTCATAGTTTATTTCGCGCATTTTAACGAGCTGATCGACGTTTATATTCAAAAATCGTTCCGCTTCATCAAACATGGTCATCCTAAGACACTTGTCTGACGAATCTGTGATTGTCACCTGAAATTACATCATTTAGAAATTGTCCATAAAGCATTTGAAATCGAGAAATTAACCATTAAGCAATAGCCATAGAGCACGCGTACCTTCAACATGTATTTATATTCAAAGGTGGGATAATCTTTCTTACATTTCATGCAATAATATAATTCGCCAACATCTGTTATACGCCTATCAACCTAAACAGAAAATTGAAGTCATTTTATTAGGTACGTAGTAAAATTGTTGTAGGTAGCCTTTTTTGAAAGAGATTTCTCACCTTTTTGTTACAATATGTCGAAGGGCACGCTTCGTATTCGAAATTGTCTTCGTCGATGTCGAAAACCAAGGCTTGCACTTTGAACATCTTTTGCTGTTTCTCACCAATGGCAAGCATCTCGAGAGTACAGTCGTTTTTTACATCCTGCACAACTTCTGATAACTTCCAAAGTTTCATTGGAGCTGTAGGTATGGGTATAATCGTATGAATAAAATTTCACAAAATCATTCCATAAATTAAGTACATAGAAAAATGTAAAATGATGAATTAGTTACTTACGTAGCTCGATTATTTTTTCATGTGAATTGCAAGGTGTAACAAAGCCGTATGTCTCGAGAACCAATTCAAATTCGTGAGGCAGCGCATTGTATCTTCTATCGGAGTATTTGATTTTACAATGTGCGAAATAATACATTTTATTCGCCTGAAGAAATATCAAAAAAGAATACTTAGTAAAAGACACTCATGTTACGTATTTAATTACCAGGTAGGTACCTACTCATGAAAAGTATAGACAGGTAGATAAAAAAATTAAAAAAGGTGCACCCAGGCACACTCACTTCTATATCCCTGAAAAACTTATCGCAAGCTTCATTAAAACAGACAACTCGAATAGAACTGGATTCGTCACATAGTTCTAGGGTGAAAAATTTTCCAGCTCTATAGTTACTGAAATATGTCCTGATACTGGACTTATTCACCACCAAGGCCTTTATGACCCATCGTTTGCCACTCTTGCTATAGTCCAGTTCACTGATAGCGATCTCACGGTAATCTTCATTTGTTGTATCTTTCGGCTCGCTTTTGAGTTCTGTTGAGCAATCTTGGTCGAAAACCAGAACTTCGACAGGTTTACAGTCTTCCGAATCCATCTTTCAAAAGGTATTCTGCAAAATTTACAAAACAGCTTAGTTGACAAAGCTAAATAACGTTCAATTTACTATTACCCATTAACGAGTTTTACACAGGGTTGTTACGATTCGAATGCGGTTCTGCTGCGCGGTTGTCTTATTATCAATATAAATCGCGTAAATACATTTTGCGGTTTTTTCGTTTTCATCTCTCAACAGACAGTGAATAAAATTGTGAAAACGAAAACGTGATTGTTGAGAAGAAGAACTTTGAAACAAGATGACGTACCTACATCATGTTCAAATTGCTCAAAATTCAACAAACACAACTTCAATATCTAACTACTTGGGCAGTTGAACGTAATGCATAAGAAAACTAAAACCAACTCAAACTATTTAATAAGTTGTGTTTGAAATAATTTTACAGTTAAGCAAGAAAAGTAAACATGGAAGCCTTAATCTGTAATGTAAATGATTGGTTTGATTTTGATCAGTACATCTACATCAGATCAGAATTTGAATTATTTTTCGGAGAGAATACTTACCTACAAGCAGTGTAGAAGAACTGAAAACTTCGAGAAGAACAAATTATTTAACGCCAACCGATCGACACAAATTTTATTTTAAAAATTCGCATTCAAATTTAGGTACCGTTAAAATTTCAAAAATTCTAACTCAGCAAAACCGTAAACCACTTCTTAAGTCTCTTCAGCAATACGAATGCGTATTATGCGATGGCAATAACAAAGCACTATATTTTCCTGTAAGAATACTCTGATGTGGAACTTGGCAGCAATAAGCATAGTGACTTGCCAAACTCGCGAATTGGAAGAACGAAATACGAATAATTTTCATTTTGACATTTTCCATTTCCACTAATTTCCAGTATTTCCACTTTCCGCGTCATCACTTCGATACCGGAACCGACACGCCCACTAAAATTTCAAATAATTTGCAAAATTTGCAATTATTCAAGGTTAGTAATTTCTTCCGTAATTACCAGTTTCGATTTTTCTCCACTAGGTGTCGCTAGTTTTCCGTTTTTTTTGCGCGGGTTTTTGATAATTTTTTTCCTGATAACACTTTTTTAAAAATAATATTTTCAATTTCGGAATAATTGTTGAACTTTGAACTCAAAAGTTTGGTTGATGAGTGTATGATGCGTTTGAATTTGAAAAATATCACGAGTCAAATCTTGAGATGGTGATCTTCGTCATGGAATGAATGAATGAACAGAAGAAACAGAAATGTGAAGGATATTTCTCAACTACAGAATTTATACTTTTCTTGGTAATATAAAATGCATTTCTCAAAAACTTGAAAGTAGAATTTATTTAAATTCATGTTGTATTTTCATCCAAAAAAAATCAATTTATCGTAAAAAGTTTAAGCTATCATATAACGCTTTTAGTTCGATAATTTTGGAAGACTGTTCATTTCGATGAAGTTGAATAAAATTCGCATGTTGATAACATTCGAGAAAAAGAACAAAAATATGATAAATTTAGTAGCCGAACATGGTTAATTCCACTCTTCAATGTCAGTCGAGCAGCTATTTTGTTCAATTCTTTTTCAGCGAAGGAATATGACTGGTCATAAGTTATCCAATATGAATATCTTCGAAGCTACTCGAGTTGGTATTCACTTTTCTCGAACTTGTGTACTTAATAATATTTTTTTAAATAAATATGGAATTCCTACAGGAAGGAGACTTGGTCCGGTGTCAAGAACTGGTCGAGGCAGGCATCGATGTGAATATTCGCGACGATGACTCTGTAACGTTGATGCATTGGGCAGCGATCAACAATCGGCTGGAAATAATGAAGTATTATATCTCCAAAGGGATCCGAATCGACGAACCAGGAGGTGTACTGCAAGCTACTCCTTTGCATTGGGCTATTAGGTAGATGAACTCGTGAAAAAAAACTCAGAAAATAGAGTTCATCCTGTATTAATAAAATGCCCGTAGGGACAATCGCCTGATGGCTGTTGTGTTACTCGTACAAAATGGAGCTGATTCCACATTTGTAGACTCAGAAGGTTTATCTTGTATTCATGTAGCCGCTCGATTCGCCCATACCCATATTATAGCTTACTTAGTTGCCACAGGAGTTGATATCAATGTAATTGATAGAGCTGGTCTCACTGCTTTGATGCATTGTGCTCTGAAACATATGAGGTAAATACATATATCGAAACTTGTACGAATCAAGTTCATTTTGAGAAATCCTTGAGTAATGTATTTTTGTATTCATATGTTTGCAGTTTGGATCCGGCGCGTTTGTTGATCAAATTCGGAGCTGCTACTTCTATTCAAGAATTTTACGGTGGCAATACCGCTATGCATTGTGCTATCCTCAGTAAAAATCATGTCGTTGTTAATTTACTCATCAACTCCGGTGCTAGTCTAGATATTCCAAATGACAAGGTATATGTTTAAATGTGAATTTTATCATTACGAAATGGTAATGGTAGCATTTTAAAACTTTTTTCATGATCTTTTCCAGAATGAAACCGCGTTTCAATTATTGTGGGATTGTAGAAGTGCTCCTTGGTACGACGTGTGTGTATTGAAAAAATTGGAAGAAATCAATGGATATGATAAGAATTTACCTTTACTCGAACGAATTAAAGCCAACGATGTGAGTTTTGCTATTTTATAAGCTCGTGTAATCGATTTCATATTTTAATGAATTCGCTTTTTTTCTAGAAAATTAAGTACTGGAGCACTATAGCGACGCCAGCAGTACTTTACTATTTTATTGGAGTAATATTAGAAACCAGACTAGTTTACGTATCAAAACTCACTGCCATAATTACCGTTATATTTTTATTATTTCTATCGAGACGAGTACTCTTCACTCGGAATTTTTCGTCGGATTTTCCCTTATCTGTATATTTCTCGACTAAGGTGAGTTGTAGTTGGAAAACGTGAAACCAAAACCTATGGTTTTATTTAACGATTTGTCTGTTTAGTTTTGGCTTTACGTTACGTGGTTTTTGTGGATCACTCCGAGAATCAGCTTCTTACTATCGCTTACCAATGTCTCATTATCGGGCATATTATGCTATAATTTTTACAAGTCGTGGAAAAGTGATCCCGGATACATAATTACTAGTCGAGAGGAAAAATTTGTTGTAAGTATGCAAAGATTTATGTATTATGATGGTGACAATATTGATTACCTATTTAATTTAAACGTTTTCAGACTGTAATTGAATTAGCTGAAAAAGGAATGCTAATACCGAGATTTTTCTGTTGCACGTGTCTTGTGAGGAAACCAGTACGTTCGAAACATTGCTCAGATTGCGATTGCTGCGTTGCTAAATTCGATCATCACTGTCCATGGGTTGGGAATTGTATTGGTGAGTAGAATTAATTTTAAATCCGATTAAGATTTGATGAATCTTCATTATTTCATTTGTTACTCGTTTATTAGGTGCGAACAATCATCGGTATTTTGTCGGATTTCTATCGATGGCATTGATTGTCAGTGTTTTATACATTGCTGGAATCGTTGCGTATTGGAACGAAGTGTGTACTGGAAAGTACCCATCGAAATCGGCAAACGATACCGCTATGCCAAGTAAAAGAATAATTTTTAGGTATTTTTTACCGTACGAATTATAATCAAGTTATCGGTGATTCATTTCGTTTTCAGTTATTCTCTTTTCAAAATATATGGTATGCGATCCTTGGGTTTCTTGGGCATTGGTCAACGTTATGATTCATACCGTTTGGGTTATACCATTATTCGTTTGTCAATTGTATCAAGTATGTAATATTTTGGAATTGAGCATCAAATTTTGGGAAACAATAACCTTACCCCTGAGTTTTATTTTTCAGATATCCTGTTTAGCTATGACGACCAACGAACATATGAATCTATATCGCTATAAACATTTTCAAGATCCTAAAACTGGTGAAATTAGAAGTCCATTTAGTCGTGGAAGACTTCAAAACCTAATCGACTTTTCGCGTATTCGAATCCCCGGATGTAATCCTCCCGATGAGAAGAACTGGAAAAATCTATTTACACTAGAATGCAACGAAAGTAACTCTTTCCTTGTTAATCCTCATTCTCATCCTCAATATGTATGATAATGTGTTTTGTTCAGTATTTCATGATCATATTATTCGTGTTTTTCTATTTTGTTTTTTTTTAAAGTACTTGATTATTTTTGTTATTTGTACCTGATTTTTTCACCTGTGTTAATACAGAGAGATACTCGTTGAACCGTACATCGTCGACGAGTACATATTTATTTTATTTTCATGTGTGTTTTCTTTTCTTTCATCTTAATGACAAAAATTGCCTGTCTATGCGTTAGGAAATATCGGTTGTTAAATATTTTCAGTTGTATGCACGTTATCGTTACATTGTTTTCTTTTTAGCGAAAGTCAAAAATTGGAAAAAGAATTTAATTTTTGAAAAAACAAGTTACATTATCAAAACATTCGGGAGAACAGGTGATCGTGTTGTTGTAACACCATCCCGAAGCTTTGAATAAAGTTTATTAGGAAAACAACAATTTATAAGGAACGCTTTTCAAACAGGCGGGTAGATACCTATTTCATTTTATTTATTTGTGTAATTGAGTAGCTTCGTGTTCCGAATATTCCATTTATTGCACTCACCCTACTCGAATATATATTTTTTTTGCAGGAGAATTAAAATAAGAGGAAAATATCGCAGAAATGAGCCTTACAAGTACAAATTTGAGCGCGCTGAAGTTGAAATTTTACAAAGAAAATTGGAAGAAGTTATTAAAACTAGGTACTTCTCAAAAAAAATAATACCCGTAATGCGTTGATTATACAGGTGTGATTTTTGAAAAAATGTTCAGAGTGAAGAATGTTGTACATGTTTTAAATTCTCCATCATTTCGAAAAATAAGCGTGAATTTCATTTTCTACGATATTACCTGCGTACTCAAATCCTTCTAGGTAGGTAATTGTAATTATAATGTATAAAGTGATAATCGGTTTTTATGTTTTACGAATTGACTACATAACTGAAGAACTTTGCTAAATGGAAAGGAATGGGACTGAGGGGGTAAATCATTCTATGAGGTTTGGTAACATTGTAAATAATAAAATAAAACAGTACGTAAATGAGAATCTAATGTAATTAGTATACATTTACATACACTTGAGCGACAAGTTAATTTGAAACATTTATCATTCGATAGTTCATTCCTAAAATGGTATTAACAAACATTTTCGTTTTTGGCCTGTAAAGACAACAGGTTAGTAACTCGCGTGCTACACCCCGGAGAAAACGTTTTTTAACAATATCTTTGACATAATTTTTCAATACATTGTCAACCAAAATCAAATCAACTCCAAGTACTTTTTCTTGAGAGTCAATGTACATGGATGATCGCATTTCTAAATATTCTTGCATTGCGGATAAGCCTCGAACTTTGGTTTCTCCGATGAACCTGCCAATGTCACTGACTTTATGATTAGATGATACAACGACGTCTTCTAAGCAAGCACCGTTCCCGTAATATAAAACCGTGTCAACTTCGAAGTACATTTTTATAGGAATTAACTTGAATAGAACGCTTGTTTTCCCCACGACTTTAGTTGTCGATGCATAAATCTACAAAGCAAATAGGTATATCATAAAACGCTAATTAAATTTCAATCAACTACTTACTAAATAAAATATCTACTCAAAACATTAGAAAAATCTCACTTTTTTTTCTTCTTTTTGCAACATTCGGAAGAACGTCATTGGGTATTTCTCGTACTTTGAAATGTCAATGGGACGAGGTTGCAATAGATCTTTAATGATCTCAATTTCCGAGTTTTTCAAGCACACCTACAAAATATATAAAAATTTACAAATCGTTCAAAGTAAACAATAAAAATTTTCAACTATTAGCGTAAATAAATTTTACTTTTTTATCTTCCTTTTGCGATAGTTTCATAATCATGGTACGGTCGCCAGTAACGTTATTGTTCGACCATCGACGACAATAAGTGGAGAATGTGGCTTTAGCAAGTCTGCGAACATTTAGCTACAACAGAATGCACAAATTACTTAGAATAAATAATAACAAATATTCTCCATCATTTCGAAAAATAAGCGTGAATTTCATTTTCTACAATATTACCTGCGTACTCAAATCCTTCTAGGTAGGTAATTATAATGTATAAAGTGATAATCTATGAAGTTTGGTAACATTGTAAATAATAAAATAAAACTGTACGTAAATGAGAATCTGATGTAATTAGTATACATTTACATACACTTAAGCGACAAGTTAATTTGAAATATTTATCATTCGATACTTCGATAGTCCATTTCTAAAATGGTATTAACAAACGATTTCGTTTTTGGCCTGTAAAGACACCAACTTAGTAACTCGTGTGCCACACCCCGGAGAAAACGTTTTTTAACAATATCTTTGACATAATTTTTCAATACATCGTCAACCAAAATCAAATCAACTCCAAGTACTTCTACTTGAGAGTCAATGTACATGGATGATCGCATTTCTAAATATTCTTGCATTGCGGATAAGCCTCGAACTTTGGTTTCTCCAATAAACCTGCCAATGTCACTGACTTCATGATTAGATGATACAACGACGTCTTCTAAGCAAGCACTGCACCCGTAATATAAAACCGTGTCAACTTCGAAGTACATTTTTATAGGAATTAACTTGAATAGAATGCTTTTTTTCCCCACGACTTTAGATGCCGATGCATAAATCTACAATGCAAATATATCATAAAACGTTAATTAAATTTCTATCAACTCAAAACATTAGAAAATCTCACTTTTTTTTCTTCTTTTTGCAACCTTTCGAAGAGCGGTATTGGGTATTTCTCGTACTTCGAAATGTCAATGGGACGAGGTTGCAATAGATCTTTAATGATCTCGACTTCCGAGTTTTTCAAGCACACCTACAAAATATATAAAAATTTACAAATCGTTCAAAGTAAACAATAAAAATTTTCAACTATTTAGCGTAAATAAATTTTACTTTTTTATCTTCCTTTGGCGATAGTTTCATAATCATGGTACGGTCGCCAGTAACGTTATTGTTCGACCATCGACGACAATAAGTGGAGAATGTGGCTTTAGCAAGCCTCCGAACATTTAGCTACAACAGAATGCACAAATTGCTTAGAATAAATTATAACAAATATCATATTACTCACAGCCCGAGAATATCTTACCTGATTCATATCCTGCACAAATGGATTAGTAATGAAACGGATTCGACCGCAGTTCATCATGGTAGCCAATGATTTTAAAACGAGTTCTATACTTATTCAGAACTCAAAAAAAGGTAGAGAGGCTTCTAAATTTCAATCATATTACTCACAGCCCGAGGAAAACCAGATTCACATCCCCCACAAATGGATTAGTAGGTCTAGGTACTGATGAAACGGTTTCGAGTGTTTCGACCGCAGTTCATAATGATTTTAAAACGAGTTCTATACTCATTCAGAACTCAAAAAAGGTAGAGGCTTCTAAATTTCTTTTTTCGGTCCTTCGAACAAACCTCGAAGAAAAACATACTATATTTTTTTGAAAGAATATGATGGTTTGGTTTTTCGTCAACACGTGGTTTTTTCATTTCGTAGCATTGCCAACTTCATAACTCTAAATTCTCGTTCGAAGCGAATTTTTTGTTTTGAAATTCGAGTCCCTTAATTTTAATTTTGTGCATGAATTTTTTTTTTCAAGTCAAGGTAATAATTTTACATGTAATTATTTTTCCGTAGCGTAGTTTGTTTTTGAAAAAATTGACACCCTGGGGAAAAAATGCAGAATTTATTTGTTTGAAAATGAATATTTTGAATACAAAATATGTACATATTATTTACATAGCATTGTCATAAGGATACCACCGAATAGCCGCGGTATTAATAAAAAATCTGGGCGGTTTAAGCTTCTTAAAAACACCCAACAATGTTTCACGAGTTACACAAACGCAATAAGAATTTTTCAAATACTTGATTAAATTCAACCAATGCAAAGTTTCGAGTATATCTGATTCGTTAATGCTAGTTCTATAGCTAAGTTCGGTGATGGAAACTTCATCGTCGGAAGAATATATCTCTTGTAAAAGAACCCAAGACCAATACGATCTGTAAGCCAATAATCCTAAATCTGACAAAGGTGTCTCTGGACCAGCCACAATTCCTTCTAATTTACTCAGTTCGTAACTGAAAGCGATCAACAAACGACCATAACCGTGTTTCTGGTACGGCGGCAAGACTAGTAAACACGCTACGTTGAAACAATCCGGCGAATCTTTCTCTTTGGAGAAAAATCCGACTATATGAGCTCCTACCATATCAACGATGCAAAGAACGTAGAATTTGAACGCTTCGACATCGAAAAACAACGTCTTATGGTCAAGGAACAATTTAGCGAGGAGACATAAATTCTGACAGTATAATTTATGCAATCGACCGTCAGCTTCGTAAATTGATATAGCTCCGCTGCGATAGACTTCGGTTCCGGGAGGATTATTGTATTCGCAATCTCTCTCGTGTAAATGAAGCGAAACAGCGTAACGTGTGTAGAATAAACAATACTCGCAAATCCATAATTTCGAGCTTTTACCGTACTCGTCCGGATAGGGGCTGAAATACCAGGTATCGATTTCATGTTTACCGATTTGTATTTCAGTTATGTATTTCACTTTGGTTAATGCTTTACGTTCTTCTTCTAGAGCTGATAATTCTTGAGATTCGCTTTCTGTCTCCATTAAAGATTCGTTGATTTCGTCTAAACGTTTTTTCTGTGTCCGAGTCATTTTTCTATTGCTAATATCTGGTATAATGGCGCTGATCGTTGTGGTGGCTGAAGTCGTGGGTTCTTCTTGCCCTTGAGATGTTGGGATGAATTTAACATCATCTTGACTTAGCCAACGATCAAGTCGACGATCGCAGGATGTATAATGGACGTAGTATTCGCTATTGTTCTGATCGATCGTACGTTTTTGTAAGATTTCAGCCGGGTACCATTCGTCATTTCGTTTGGCTAAATATTTACCCGAGACGTCGGTGGATTCTCTTTCACGAGCTTTGTTTTTAGATCTGTTCGCTTTCATCGTGTCAAACTGCAATGAAATATTTGAACGAACGTTAAGAAACAATCATACCGGTTGTAAGTAACATTCGAAACGAATCTCACTGTAAGAGATGGAATACTGAACGTTTACTTACTCTATTAAAATTTCTTCATTTGGACGTGATTGCATACTCGATTTGAAAACTATCACATCATTTGTAATTTGTAAAAGATTCAAAAAAAAACGTTGTATTTTCTTTTTCAAAAAAAGTTGTTATCAAACTTTTTCATTTTCGTTGATAACGAATTTTGTTTATATCGTTCTTGAATTTGATTGGACGAAATCACTCATCCACTCAGCGTCAGCTGATTAATGATAACTTAAACTTGATAACAAATTTTTAATTATTTTAAAATAAAAGGTAAAGGTAATTATTTAATGAAATAATGATGAAAATTACTTTATGATTCTTTATGATTATGAATGTTTGTTTATTGGTGAGTAATTCGTCATTAGCACTTTTATTCATGAATATTGTTTTGATAATAAAATTGATTTTCTTCTTAGGAACCAGGAATTCATGAATCCTGATCTACGAGTATTAATCTACTTTGAAGGCAGTTTGGACCCTTGGTAATCAAAGGAATTGTTGGGAATCCAGCACAATTGTGATCGAATTGCCAATCATGTTTTTTGCGATGCTCTGTATAGGAATCGCCTCGGTCTAGTCTTTAACTCTTCATGTATCAAAACTGAAAGCAGTCCATGATAGTTATAACTACATATAACTATCTTCACCTTAGTGAGTATACTGAGTTTTAATCCATTTTGGAATAATAATTAAGTGACTTCCGTATCAAATAATAAATTTAAAAAATGCAATTATTATTTCAACAAGATTGGTGGTTTTTTCATGGAATAATTCAAGAAAACAGTCATCGACTTCGCTTTGTTGCACTGCTGAAGATCAAACATGAAAGTTTACTCTGTCCTCAGGTAAATTTCTTACGAGTAAATTTTCAATTTCTCAATTAGATATATCTTTTGCTCTTTTGTTACGAACTGAATTGCGATTGCGAGTAAATAACTGATGAGTATTATTAGAGCTGAAGATACATACATAGGTATGTATAATCATAATCAATCGTTGAGTGATCAGAAAAGATTCACTGGACCACCAAAGAGATATTAATTCAATACCTTCAACTATGAGAGTGGTCTAACCACAAATCATTGGAAGAAGGATATCACATTTCAGTAGCCAAAATGTTATTGCAAATAATTTTTTTTAGATAGTCTCAGATTATTAATTATGTTATTTCCTTCAATTCAAGATGAAATTTTTGTTTTTTTCAAAGACTGGTGCTAAACTGGTGCAAAAGGATAAATTGTTGAAAGTAACCTTCTAAAGTCTTGAAACACCTTTAAAGATTCACGTTGGCATTTAATTGTTCCATTTTGTGAAAATCAATTTTTATCTGTGTACATAGGATTGCACTGTTTGTGTTTCTTTTCAATCTTTTCCCATTTTCAATCACATTTGTTATTTGTAGACACTTTTATTCCACTATTTCGCCTCCAAATGACAAATTTATCCTCTCATCGATTCTATCAAGTACCGATGGTGGTTCAAAAATAAGTATACATTTTCAACTACCCAATATTTCGAGAACACTTCTGGGAACAAAACAAAACAGATACGAAAAAGAAGAAAAAAGAAAAGAACCGTAGATATATTTTGAATATACTACACAATATAATACACAATGAATTCAGGAAGAATATTAAAAGTTTTGCGAACAATAACAACATACACAGTATAACAATAAGAATAATAATACTAGATCAGTAGTTATATTCTGTATAGAAAATAAACAATAGCAGCTCTGTGGTTGCTCGTACATAATTGGGTAGGTACCTACGACGTCGTAATTTTTTTAGGAACAATTCACTGGCCTTTTGTAATTACTTATAAATTAAATTGTCATGTTTTGACAAATGCAATGCACAATTCATTATACTCTAGTATTTTCATACTCGATAATAGTTTATAAATAAGAACCAACCATATATCGGTTTTTGTCTGGCAAAGGCTTCTTTCAGTCAATACCGTTATCAATGCCGTCTCATGTGTAAAGATAGGTGATCTGATCGAGAAAATGATCTTTGACATAAATGACATTTGAATGGTTTTATTCCAGTGTGTTTTCGGTAATGTCTCGTTAACTCGTCTGATCTGGCGAATTTCCACATACAACCGGACCAATTACATTTGTAAGGTTTTTCACCTGTGGGCAAAAAGAACATATTGTTAGACGATTTGATAAATTGATTGAATAAAAATAACTATGTAAATTTTAAGAGTCTGAATTTTGATGGGAAAAGTTTCACTACAGAAAATTATTCTTCGTTCAAAAATCGAAAAAGTAAAATAAATAACCATTCGATTAAAACGTTCGATTTTAAACAAGATAAACGGTTTGAATCTGTTCTCACAAAATGGGAATGTAGATGTACCTGGATGACCATACCTGTGTGAGTTCTTTTGTGTGCTTTCAAATGGGAACTTTTCGTGTAAATCTTATCACATCCTGGTTGATCACATTTATGACTTTTTCTCATTTTCATAATATCGCCGATTTGATTTTTAATTTGCATTATCGACGTTGATTTTTCCATAACGTTTAATTCTTTTAGAAATTCTCTGCAAAGTATAAAAATAAAATGATTAAGTTCATGGTTGAAAAATCTCTCATTTTTGACGATGAGTAGGTATGTACTTACAAAGAGGATGATTCGTTTACACTATGAACAGGTAACATTTTGGATTTCGTTGGTATCGTATCACTTTTCTGATTGGTTAATTGTGGTATAATAATCGATTCTGAAAAAAAAGGGTACATTATTACTCGCACGGCCTTGTCTTATAAGATTTAGAAACTGGACATTAGCGTAGCCTTCTGGATTACGATATAAATGTATAGATACGTCTTACAGAAAAAGAAGTCGGTTTGGGTATATTTTAATCGATCTGTGTAAGTATATGTAAAATACCTAGGTGTATAAATTAATCAGTAGAATGGACGTCTACCTATATCTGCTCGTATACGAGAGCTTAAGTCTGAGAGGCGACATAAAAAATATCATTAATTCTTAGTAGGTGGTATACGAGAGTGTCTGCGTAACGGTGTCGTATTAAAATATACCTAATATAAAATATTTAAAAAAAAAAAAAAAAAAACGTACGCAGAATATGTAGGCATTTGGTACCTATATTACCATTGATAGAGCTGCCCTTCAAGGTAACCAAGCAGTCTTGGTGAAGATGATACCCCAGCTACGTCGTCGTCGTAGACGACAACGACTACTACACTATATGAGATGCGAGAAGACGACCGAGTGTATTATAAAAAGTATATGCGTATATGCTAATTCCGGATCTTCCAATAATAATTAATGTACGCGAAATGAGGACTGGCTTACCTTCTATATAAATATAGATATGGGTTATATGTCGACTGAAGGACTATACCGTACGTTTCGCCAGTACGACCAGCAAGTTATTGTTTTATTAATAAAAGAAACAGCGAAGCTCGGTTAGAGACCATACTGTCGCACGAGTTGCTGACAAAGCAGAATCCCGCATCGAAGATGGTATCATATTTGGTGAAGATCGAGTTACCTGGGTCATCGAAAACTGTCTGATTGACTACATATGTATACTCGTATGAGCTAAATGGCATGTCTAGATACGGTGGCTATAATCTCGGTAGATTTTATAGGGATCTATGTATATGGTACTTTATGGAATGGATGGGGTTAATTTAAATTGATTTTTATTGTGAATGGCGGCGGCGTTCGGTAATTACCATCGCCTTTATCTATACATACATTTTAGAGTATAATCTAGTTTGCCTTGTCGTTTATTTAATCATACAATAACCAATTAAAATTATTTATAGCTAGGTGAAAACGTGACTTGTTTTGATTTTTTAACAGACACGATCGACGAATACACTTGTTTATTATGAAAACTTCTTGTACACATCGTAAACGTCGTTATAATGTTTCATCGGCTTATTAACCATTATCTTACGGTATCTTATAAGAGTCATACGTACGTACGTATCTATTCGAGGTAGTAAAGATAGGTAAACGTATGAAATATTCAATTTACACCACGCCACGAGAGTATAGTGTACCTATATGGTTTGTGTAATTGATTATTCATGAATACCCTTCCAACCCTTCTTCATCTTACCATCATGCTGCGGTGCACGAGTAGGTAAATAGGTATCTTAAAGTCTTGGACGTTGTGCTTGATACTTACTTTTGGTCTTGGTGCTGGTCGGTTTAACGTGGATTCTATCAGGTACAGGTACCGTATTTGATAATTCGGTGCCAGGTTTACGGCTCAGGTCAACTGGTTCCAGTTGCACAGGAGGCATAGATCCCTGTAAAAAAAAATTGAGTATAATGTGAAAAAGGTAGACTAGGTTTCTATGAAGATACTCATATGTATAATTAGCCTATGAAATGCTTTGAGTAAAGGGAGCAGGTTTTATGATAAACTAGGAGCATAAATAGGTACTGAAAAATTTAGACTTTTGGATCAATTCTGTGGGATAATTTTGAACAATTGAACCAATTTACTCAAGACCTTTAATCCATGAGTCTATTTCCAAATAAGTATGTTTGGATGATTTCCAGTCGACAGAATTTTTTATTTTGAATGAATTTTTCAAATAATTTAGGTTAGTAGTCACTTGTCAACTTGAAATTTTCCAGAAAATAAGGAATGAATAATTTATTTGATTTTGAATTGATTTTCAGACGTGGTTCTCGAACGATTTTGGAAAGAATTTCAGAAATTTGTTGGATTATGGAGGAATATTAAAATTTTAAATCGACTTCAGAGTGATGTCGACACAATGTTCTAAAATCTTAATCAAATTTTTTAAAAAAAAATGTAAGAGGAATGAAAAACATGCGAACAAATGAATTTTTGGGAAAAAAACCAAAATAATTTTTAAAAATTCAATTCAAGATCTTCAACTTGTGGCACTCTTGATCGAAATTTCACATATTTTCTTGCTTCATTGTTCAAGTATTTCAAAAAAATTGACGCTTCTTTATTATTTAAAAAAAAAAAATCATGAAAATCAAAATGAAAAAAAAAGGAATCTTTTTTAACATACCTATGTCGATTCCCCAGAATAATCGCAGTGGCAATAGGCATTCGCCTCACCCTGTAAGGGTACCACAAAAATGCGATTTCCAATGTCCTGTAAAGGACAAGGAACGGATCAATCTCTCACAGCAAGATTCTCAATTTTTTTTTTTTTTTTTTTTTTTAAGAAAAAGAAAATTGAATGAACAGTTAAAATCATACAATTTTGATATTTTGCTGACATTGCATGCAAGAAACAAAATTATTTTTAGTTTTTAGTAAAATAGAAAAAAATCAATTTAAAGAAAGTAAATTGAAAAAAATATGCAAAAAAAGTTTTAAAAAAGACAATTTAAACTGAAAAAAAAATGAAAAACTGTTTGAACAGTAATTACAAAAAGGTTTTTTTGGGGGAGGGGGATTTTCTTTACTTTTAATCTAATCTTCAAACTTTTGGATATGTACTTGAAAGAGGTGCCCAATCGGAAGAAAAATTTTCAAATCGAACCAAGAAAAATTCTAATAAGCATTCCATAATATAGCCTACCACCCGATCAAATTTTAATCTCTGAATTCCATTTTTCGATTTTTGGACCAGGGTAAATTTTTGAAAATTCAAATTTGGCTCATTTTCCACGAGAAACTATTTGATCAAATTGAAGTAAAAAAGATGGAATTTGTTTTATATCCTACCTACTTTTGATTTCTCAGATTAAGTGGTGCTGATTTTGAGGATTTCTAGAGCCTCCACTGAACTTTTAGGTTTTCCAGTTTTGGAGAAATTGCCATAAAAAGTTTCAAAATGAAATCGACTGCATAAAATATCTGAATAAGTTACAAAAGCAGAGACGTAAAAATCAAATCTGAAATTTGGTACCTCTTGAATTCCCCAATTCATTACCTACTGGTGGTTTTGAGCTGTTTTGAAGCTCTTCGCAGACTTACGTATGTATTTATTTTTCTTATTGAAATTTCATGTTTTTCGTAGAAAATGAGTTTTAAAAATGTACCGAAAATGGAATAATGAAATTAGGTACTTGAGCATGTGAATTTTGCCCTGGGGAGAGAAGGGTACATTTTTAAATACTCTCTTTGAATTTTTCTTTGTTGAGTCCATAAATTTCATCTTTTGGTTACTGTTACTACTGTGCTTTCCATTGTTAGTACTTTCCCTCTCATTTATAATGAACTTTGAATAAATTTACGTAAATAAAATTCAGGTCATTTTTTGATCGATTTCAAATTCTGAAACAGTTTATTAGAAATTTCAAACGTACCCGTTTCTACGTAATTTTGCGAACATTTCAGATTGTTTTAATAATTTCAGAATGATTTTTCGTTATTTCGCAAATAATTTTCTCATGTAATTTTCTATTTCTTAAAAAAAAAAAAAAAAAAAAAATGTTAAGGAACATTCATTTTTTTATACAATGACAAAATGAGAAATCTTGTGAGAGATTGATCCACCAGTTGTCATTTTCAAAAAATACCCCATTTTCATTTTTTTCTATTTTTTTTTTTTTTTTTTTTTTTTTTTTCAGCAGAAGAAAAGTGTTTTAAAAAATATGAAAAAACAGAAAAAACACTACACTTTTGGCAAGAAATTTTTTCAATATGAATTCATTTTGGAAAGAGGAAAGGGAAAGGAGTTTAAACTTCATCAAGTCAACATTTTTTTTCGTGTCAAAGTGTCAAAATTGTTTTGTAGTTGTGTAAAAATAAACTAAAAAAAAAAAAAAAAAAAAAAAAAAGGTATGTAAATGAGGAGAATAATTTTTTCCCAACAAAATAGATTTTTTTAATTATTTGATTTCAATTTCTGGGTAAATTCTCCGAATGTACCTACTAAAGAATTACTTTTAGACTTCTAATTTATTCCTCAACAGTTTTTAAATTGATTTCATTTGCTGACCATTTCTAGATGTATTCCAACATCGAATAATTTTTTAAATAAATTTTCGATTTCGAATGGATTTCTCTGGGTAATTTAATTATTTAGGAATTCATTTATCATTTTGAATAAATGCAATAACGTTTACATCAAAAAAAAAAAAAAAAAAAAAATGAACGAGAGGATTAAGAGTAGATAAACATTGACATTTTTTTTTAATACTTATCCTTAAAAATGACAACTTTTTAAACTCCCTCTACCACTCTTACGTACGAATAAAGATACAACTTACTTCTTTGGCAGCCGACGAGAACGATTTGAGCTGCGATATTGGTATTGGAAGCATGAGATTCCCCCAAAATACTGTCATTTCCGATACATAGTATCATATCCTGTATCAAACAAACAAAGAAAAAAAAATCACATATGAATAATCACAATCCATCGCAAGACAAAATAAAAACAAAATCCGGCAAAACTACACGAATAGTGGGCTCTGGGTACAACGACGCGTATAATTATACACATTTATTTGGAAAACGCCACCACTTAACAGCTCATTTACCTATCCGGCGAAGTTTATGGTCATCGCGGTTTAATTGTTTGGTGGCTTGCTTTGTTATACATTTGGTATTTATTCACGGTCATCGACCAGCTGACGCGCAGCTCAGGTAGCTCAAGTTGTATGTTTAAAAACAATACCTAAAATAGTGCAGAAAAGTGATCCTATGATAGTTCATCACGTCATCGTAGGTGTAGATAGGCCTATATGCCCATAGCCTATATCTGTATATGAGTCAAATTAACAGATAACAGAGAGTCAGCATATAAGGTCTTAAGGTGTGTGATATGACTTACATACATAACGACAAGACAAGTAGTATGTAAGGTAGTATAAGTACCTTACCTATGAGATAAAGCTGTCAATAATGGACAGACGCCATCGAGGTGGGTCTTTGTGACGCGGCCTGACTGGTGTGTTAAATCAATATGACTCGTACGTACTCGCGTAGACGTACGTTCGCGTATTTCAAGTTGATTGAGTATATCATAACACAGCTCAACAGTTGACAGCAAGCAACAGAAGACGGGGCAGAAAGTGGTATATAATCATTACTGTAGTAATTCAATGTCTTTGTTACACCTATTTAGAATTATTTATTAGATCGCAGCCGTAGGATACTGGTTTGATCTCGACACTGCACCGCCACAGCACGCTGTGCGCTCGCAGATTCGAGGTTACGCGCAACGCATTTATGCGTTTAGAGAATCTTGATGATTTGATGATTGTGTGTGCCGTGTATACGAACGAATTCTCGGCTCAATACGTGAAAAGAAATTGTCGTTTCGTGCCGATTTCAGGGGCGGTTCAAGGATTTCATGGGCGTAAATGAGCCGAGCGCCGAGCCGCTCCGTGCACTTGTCGAGCTGGAAAAATTTTTGTCGATGATGATGAGATCACGACCTAGCTCGATGCTGGTTACCCTCGTTGAACATACTTTACTACATCGAATTCGTGATCGAGCACGATGTCCAGGAAGGGTAGCTCGAGCTCGTTACACCTGAACCTAGCAGCTATTGCTCCGCAGACGCTTGCGGTTTTGAAAAATGCTATTCTCGCCGCACATGTTGCATGTAGCTAGCTGATTATAAAGATGGAAAATGTGTACAAATTATATCGTTTTATGTACCTACGTAATACGTGCACCTTTCCGTTCCTATATTTACACCGAGTATGATTTTTAACTAAATTGGAAACCTTAATAGATGTAATTTGTGTAGTATTTGTAAAATTAGCGACCTTCGTTCTCCATGTACCTATCTGGTTGGGAAGTATACTTACGTCCATACACATCTGCACTTCAGCAGTCCTAACCTATTGCCAGTTTTATGGTGTTATTCGCCAAATTATTTACGTTTTATTGACGCTGTTTTACATAAAATCAACACGCGCGCCCGAGTACTCGTAATTCGACATTTTTATCGCCCCCGAATGTTGGTATTCGATAGAACGGAAGGTGTACAGGTATAAATTGCGCGAAAGGATTGCTGCAGAGGGCACACAATGTCAGCTGTCTCAGAAAAGGAAGAAAGGAAGGACGAAGGAGACTGTGCTGGCGGAAACAGATCAACTGCCAGAGGCAAATAACACGAAGCTAATGTCTTGAAATTCACTCTGACAAAAGAATAAATCAAACTGGGATCGAAAAATTGCTGGGCACTTTTTAGATCACTTACACCACTTTAAAGCTATTCTATCTTTATTCCAAAATTCCTGGAAAATTTAAAGTGCACCTCGATCAATTTTTTGGAAATTTGTGTGATGTGTGACTCATCAAAATGAATTGAAATTATTTGGCGGAGAGATTCTAATTTTCTGACAGAAATGTTTTTTTCGGGTTTTCAAGCCCAAGATTGGGCTATGATGATTTTCAATAAATTTTCTATCAAAACATTCTCAGGCGTTTTTGAAAAATGGTAGCTTGAAATTTTCTCGATTTCTAGAAATTATCATATTTATTGGAAAAATTGACTCAATTTCGTGTCAAAAATCCTTGAGAACTACTCCAAAAAGTTTTTGATAGAAAAATTTGATTTTCTGCTGAAATTTCAACCCTACTTTTTCAAAAATCTGGGAAGTCTCGACTCATTTTTGGGTTTAAAATTCTTCAAATTGCTCAAGAAACATTTTCATTGAAAATTTTGAGTTTCTCGCGGAATTTGAGCTCATTTTGATGGATCACGTAACATTTTTTCAAAAATGCCGAAAATCATGACTTATTTTAATTTTTTAAGGCTCAAAATTCTTCAAAAATGCATAGAAATACATTTTCGTCAAAATATTTGAAAATTAGATACATATTTTAATTTTGAACTTGGATTCTTACCGCAAGTGGCTACCTTTTACAACTTTGAGCTTTAGAAACTTTTGAAGTTTTGAACGGTAAACGCTAGACCATGTGTTCACTGTTCACTGAGAATTTCGCATAATTTTTATTTAAAGTTGGTTTTACTTTTTTACTGTGAAATTAGAAATGCTAGGAGAAGTGATAATAAAAAAAAAAAATAAAAAAAATAAGAAATTGGAATCACTGACGTCACCGTTTCATCCCAAAAAAATAAAGTATTTGGCACCACTGACGAATTATCAAAACTTGGACAAAAAAAAACCAAACAACATGAACGGCAATGAACGGTGATTCACGACACCCGATGACGACACCCCACTGACCCCACTACCCCTCCTGAACACGTTGCGTTGCGATGTCGTTTATAATCGTTTCCTTTCCTCATTGTGATTTTGTTAATTTTGTCAGTAATATTTTGATGAATTATGTATTTGATTTGAATTTGTTACTAACATCAGCAAGTAAATTACTGAATAGATTAAACTCTGTAAGTATTAAGGCTCTATATAAAGTGGGTGAGCGCATCGGCCATTTTGTTCCCTGAGTGATAACGGACTAGTAAGTATGCATACAATTTCTCATGTAAAAAATGCAATTTTCTCGATAGTTCGCGAGTCCGGGTGAACTTACGTGTAGTCTCAAATTAAAGACAATAAAATTTCCTATCGATCGATGTTAAATTTTGATCATTTCATGAAAAAATAACGACTTTATGAATACTTCAATTTTACTGATTTCTGCGTACTACGTACGTCGTCTTTAAACTAAAAATACTCGAAATTTTCAGTGGACGCATAGGTATTTTAATACAGCAAAATGTTCGTTATTTTATCCTCTTTAAAATGAGCTATTACCGAAAGCTCTACATGCAACCGTTCAAAAGTTTTCGAAGTTGAAAGTTGGGAAAACAAGCTGCGGATGGTAAGTACTGAACTTTGAACTAATATTACTCGAAATTTTCAGTGGACACATAGGTATTTTAATACATCAAAATGTTCGTAATTGTATCCTTTTTAAAATGGTTGTTTACCGAAAGCTCTACCTTCAACCGTTCAAAAGTTTTTGAAGTTCAAAGTTGCGGAAAGTGGTCAAATTGTGTTATCACAGTTTGTTATCAGTCACTTAGTTTTGATCAGTATTTTACTTTCCGCAACTTTGATCTTCAAGATCTTTTGAACGATGAGAGGTAGAACTTTCGTTATAAGCTCATTTTAAAGACGATAAAATTACGAACATTTTGCTGTATTAAAATATCCATGTGTCCGTTGAAAATTTTGAGTAAAATTTGTTCAAAGTCAAATACTTACTGCCCGCAGCTGATTTTCGCAACTTTCAACTTCGAAAACTTTTGAACGGTTGCATGTAGAGCTTTCGGTAATAGCTCATTTTAAAGAGGATAAAATAACGAACATTTTACTGTAATAAAATACCTATGTGTCCACTGAAAATTTCGAGTATTTTTACTTTAAAGATGACGTACGTAGTATGCAAAAATCAGTAAAATAGAAATATTCATAAAATCGTTATTTTTACGCGAAATGATCAAAATTTAACATCAATCGATAGGGAATTTTATTGTCTTTAATTTAAGACTGCATAACAGTTCACCCAAACTCGCGAAAAATTTAAAAAATTGCATTTTTTACTTAAGAAATTGTATGCATAATTACTGGTTCGTTATCACTTCAGGGAACAAAATGGTGGATGCGCTCACCTGGTTTATATAGAGCCCTATAAGTATTCGGAGTCAACGAACATGTGTTGCACTCTGGCGGTGAAATGCATGAAACACATGTTATCATGCTGAAAGGGGGACATTTCCATACTCACGCACGCTTACACACGCGCACACACGACTTGTCGAGATGCGAATGAATGTGATTCTCTGCAAAAAGTCCCCCTTTCAGCAAGTCGATGGTGGCGCCGCCACGAGATGTTAACGCCGAATTCTTGTTTCACTGCTGCGGAATTCGTACCTAGGAGTACTTTTAGATTCAGATTTCAGGGAGTTCAGTTCTTGTTAGAAACTAAGATTGGTAATATCATTTTTGATTTCAGTTTCGAGTTAAAGAAAGTCTTGCTTGTTACGATTACGAAGTGAGCGTTTGTGAATAGCACAATTGAGAAACTGTTGCAGCAGCCTGCTGGTAATTAATTTTGCTTTTGTTAGAATTACCTAATCGTATACCTTCGGCTTCGGCATTTGCCGGAATTCAAATCAATCAAATCATCATTTCAAAATCAAAATGAAACCTTAACAATAAAATTTTCAGTGCTAAACTAAATGCCGAATAGATTGATGCGTATTATTGTGATGAAATGTTCAAATTTTGATTCCCTATTTTGAAAAATGACTAAGTAACAAGTTGACAATTTATTGTATGTTTAATGTGTGTGGTTGTATGATGTCCATTTCTTGTATACCAAACCACCCTTCTGTACATGTACCCAGTTCACTTTTCAACATACTTGACGAATTTCAGGTTTTGCCGAAGTAATCAATCTACCTACGAGTATATTCGCGAATCTTTCCACAAAATGGCCGATCTTCCGATCCCGACGCCGGAGGAAGTTGAATACGAGTGGATATTTAATCCGAAAGAAGTGTATTGCTTGAAAGATTTAGGGCTGGTATTACGACACTTTGTCAACGTTCCGTCAAATGTTGACGGACCGATGAACAATAGTAAGGGCTGGTATTACGACACTCCGTCAAAGCTCCGTCAACATTTGACGGACCGTTGAACAATAGTTAACCGGTGCTTCGACCTCGGTTAACGCTCTGTCAACGTTTGACGGAGAGTCGTAATACCAGCACTTAACCGGTGCTTCGACCTCGGTTAACGCCTTGTCAACGTTTGACGGAGTGTCGTAATCCCAGCCCCTAGCGTCGGACCAAATCGTCCAAATATTATGGCGAGAAAAAATCGAAGAAAAGCGCCGTCGAGGGGTTATCAACACCGTTTACGATGACGAACCGCCGACGATCCTTGTTTTGGAACATCGTTCCATTAAAATCGCTTGGGACAAACCTGTCGATACGACAAGCAACGAGGAAGAGAATATATCGGCGACATTGTTGGAAATCCAGTCAGCGATGCAGACATACGCTTGCTTTTTGAAACGAGAATGTAAAGGTTGGGATAAAAACTTTGTTTCTGATAATTTGTTGAATCG
The DNA here is from genome assembly GCF_950023065.1 of Planococcus citri. NCBI lineage: Eukaryota > Metazoa > Arthropoda > Insecta > Hemiptera > Pseudococcidae > Planococcus > Planococcus citri. Next base: position 36,744,202 of record NC_088680.1, read on the forward strand.
TCCAGAGGAGCAGATCACTGTTTTGGATAGATTTGCCGATTTTATTTATGAGAACGATGGTTTCATTGATGAAACACGTACAGCCAGGAAAATGATATCTTCTGGTCGTTTCAATGCTATAGACTCGTATGCGATCGCCTGTTCGCATTGTTTTGAAGATGAAATCCAGCGTTTATGGCCGTTGGTATCAAAAGAAATCTGCGATATCTCTGCTGAAGAGCATTATCTGGTTTACTATTGGACACAAGTTATGATGAACGAGACAGAAAAGCTCAGATCCGCTTCAATGATGTTCATCAACTCGTATAATGAATCAGCCATGCAGTTCTTTTTTGATAAAATCGATTCCGAAAGAAAAGTGAGGGCTGTTGGAGACATTTTTGGTATCATTTTTACTCCAACGGCATTATGTACGAGAACTATATTGCCAAAACAAAACGATGAGTTTTTAAAAGCTCTCGTGGGAAGTTATCCAGGTCCCAAAATATTACCTCGATTGATAGCGGATGAATACAGCCGTTTTTACGTTTTACCATTTTGGATGCGAACGAGAGATTTTTTCACTGGTCATGAATTCGTGCAAATGTTTCTAGAAATTATAGACGACGTACCATCTTACATGTCTGACCCTTATTCCGGTAGTTTGGATGAAGAACATCGGCTTGAAAATATCTTCGATATATACAGCAAAGTTATTTGGGATAATTCGCCGGAGCAGTTGAAACAGTTCGCTATGAACTATTTTCAATTCCAGAGACCAGATTACTTTGCAGTTTTTAATTCCATCATCACTGGTAATAGTGATGATAATGCATGAATTATTTCGATTTGTGTGTTATTTTTTCGTTTTATTTTGTTTCTAATTGTATGTGAATTTCTTGCTACCTATTATGTAATGTGAGATATCTGTATTACCTATACCTACATAGAATACCTATTTTGTAATTAAGCTGATAGGAATTTTTTTATAATTGTGATTCAAATGAATGATTGATTTTTCAACATCGATATCAAAATAGGGTAACATTTTGTAAGAAATTTGACTTCTTCTACAAAAATGTTTTTCGAGCATTTTTGAAGAATTTATTCGAGCCTAAAATTGGGATTTAATTTTCGAGATTTTCGAAAAGGGCATCGTGCGACTCATGAAAATGGGTAAAAATTTCGAGAGAAACTGAAATATTTCAACGAATGTATATTTTGAACATTTGTAAAGATCTTTTGGATTTATGAAAAATTTGAGATGTAACCTATCAAAATAGGTTAAAATTTTCAACAAAACGTTTTTGAGCAGTTTTGAAAAATTTTGAGCCTAAAAATGGGTTAAAATTTCGAAATACATAAAATCGAAAATTTCCAACAACATTTTTTTTGAACAGTTTTAAGGAATTTTAAAGAAAATTAAAATCACAACTTGTTGAAAATTTTAAAAAGTGCAATTGTCAAAAATTCTATTTTTGCCTAAATTGCTGATAAAAGCCTTAATTTTTTGTCATTCTCTGATAGTTTTTTTTTTTTCAAATTGTCATATGTCCGAAATTTGCCCAGCTCGTAGATACTGCAAAAGTCCTATTTTTTCCAAAATTTTCGGAAAGACCCATTTCTGCCAAAGTTGCCAAAAAAAAGTACCTACTACTGTCATAGAGTTCTTTTTTTTTTGCCAAAACAAAATCATCGAAATGTTTTGTTTTGTACCAAAAATGTCAAAAATGAATGCAAAATATTTTTCTCGAAAATTCACCAAATAGGTAAATCTAAACTTCCGTAGAAATGGGCATAATTCTATCGGAGCGAAGCTAATCCAGCAAGGACCAATTACCTCTTTCTCTCTAAATTGTGAGAATTTGAAAGAGGAACCGAGAAAAGAGTCAAAAAATCTTATCAAGAGAATCTGGCTTTTGAAAAAATCGCTCATTTTGTAGAGAAATCGGTTTATTTTTTTTTATTGAACTGCGAACCGCATTCAAAAAAATCCTGCCCTAGACATCTTTGGATTTTACCCTCTTATAGATGTTCATTGCTCAAGTCGTGAAGTCAAACATCATTGACCTTCTTCGAGTGTAAATCCAGATGGGTCTTTTTTCAATTTTTTTTTTTTTTTTTTTTTGAAGATTTGATGAAGCATAAAAAAATTTATTGATTAAGACTTTGACAAATTGTCAGATTTTTGGGCCAATTTTTAACTCCCTCTCTTAGCGAGAGCTCTGAATATAAAAATTTTCCAATGTTTCTTATTTTTGTTGTTGTTGTTTTAGTCTACGTAGAAGACTATTGAAGAATGTTTGCGGTTGTAAAAATTTTTTTACAAATTTTTTAATGAAATTCAAGTCCAACTCTCAATTCTGAATCGCTCCATCTCTGGTAAAATTAGAAGTCTTGAAGTGCAGTGCTAGGATATAAATTGAGTAACCGAAAAATTTATTTTAAAAATCAAGTGTTTATGAATAAGGTTGAGAGTGAGCAAATCACAACCTTCGTCTTCCAACTATAGTTGGATTTTTTGGGAATTCCTCCCCTATTTCTTCATCATTAGTCAAATTTTGAAAGGCAAATGGGTTTTATTTTATAGATCCAGTATCATTTTTGTCTTCAAGTTTCAAAAAATCACCTACTTAAAGTATATTTTTTTAAAATCGAGACAAATTTTTATTATTTAATAAAAATACAATTTGAAGCTTCTCCTGCCACAAGAAATTTCAGGCTTTTCAAAAATATTTTTTTAGTTTCACAAAAATTCAAGAAAAAATTGTCAGAAAAATGATAATTTTTTTTCTTAAAAGTTGGCTGAGATTTTTGATGTTCATTCTCTTTCCTTCCTCCCACCGAACGTTTTTAGAAAAACTTTTATTAAAACATGCTTTTACAAGAGCGAATGTCTTTCAAGTTTATTAAGTACTTATTCAATATTTTACTATAGAACCATTCCTTTTTAGGGGTCCTTATGATGTGTAATTTTTTCGTCATGGATCTCAAAATATTGTCTTATACTTACATTAATTGCAAAAGTTGTATTTTAATTATGATATATTTACTTAAATAGATATAAATATTGTACTCGTAAACACTTCCTCGAGATTTCAATCGCAAGTTTTTCTCATTCTTTAGAGAAAACTCTTAACCTTATTGGCTAATTAAAAAATAATTTTTCTAAAATTTTGAAATTATTCATTTTTAACTGTCTTTAATTTTTTTCCTAAGCCTCCTTGATCCATAATTCAATGAGACATATTTAAGAGGACCGAACTGAAAACAAAAATATTGAAAAATTGTTTCCATATCTCGAAGAATATAGGCCACCTTTTCACTTCTTCCTTGAAATTAGTAAAATTCTCGAGATGTTTACCCATATTTTTGTAACCTTGAGACATTCCTGTAAAACTATCAAAAATATCTCAATATGTCAATAAGTCGAGGAAATTTCCAAGAGTATAGGTAAGCAATGCTGCACACCCACGATACGAGTACGTTCCACAGCTTGATATTTGATGCACGACGATTAGCAGCCCTTTCACTGTCATGCGAAAAAAGAAACTTTCGATGTGCAATTTGTTCGAAGGTACCTATATCTGAATTTTTGAGCATATCTTCGGCTCTTCACTCAGTCGTATATTTCGCGCACCGAGACTAAATCACGACAGATTTCACTCGGCAGCGACTTAGTTACGCTAAGCAAACGTAGAAAACGGAGCATGAAAAATTAGTTAACAAGTATCGAAGAGCATTTTAATGGTTTTCACGATGACCACATTTTTATTCGTATGTGAACTCAGTATGCGCTTCGTGTAACAGATGATAAAAAAAAAACTGCTTACATTTTTATATTAAAAAAACTCGTTTTAGCGATGATTCGGTGAAACTGGCCATCCTAAGTGTTCTTGTTTCGTCTGCTGCGATATTAAATACTTATTTTACGCTCGGACCGAATTTAAAATTCCATCGATTCTTCAAATACACATAAAAGTGCCAGAGTGGTAGAAGTTTATATACTCGTACGAATATCGACCATGTTACGAACGATGAAACAATGCAAATATCAGATCTGATTTGTTGATGAAGAAATTGTCCATCATTGGGGTCAACTTGAGAAATATTTTAATTTTTTCAGTAGTTGTAGCTGAAGACACTTACTGGAGGGAGTACCTATTGGTTGATGGTTTGAGGGTCGAATCAGAAAATAAGGTCATTTTTTGAGTAGAACAGTTTTCAAAATATCTCACACGATGATTTTGCCTTCAAATTGTGGAAAAGGTATCCCCTTGCAATTTGAAAGTGTCATTTTGAAAATACGATCCTTGACTCTACACAACTTTTTTCATTTTATTTCCCAACTTTTAACTTTTCAAAATTTGTTGAATTTTTTCAACAATTTCATACCAAACACTGCTGAAATGAATAAAGCCTCTCCCCTTTCCAGCCAGAGTGGTTAGATTTTGTTCTTAAAAAAATAAAGGAAATCAAGACGCGAGATTAAAAATGGTGTTTTTTGGTCGAGTTCAGCTTTTTCAAAAATTCTTCATCGTGACTGAAAACTTATCATTATCAAGTACCATGCTCCTTCATTAAAATTCAAGATGGCGAAATTTTTAATAAAAAATTAAATATTTTGAGTAACAATTTTTCATAATTTCTTGATTTAATGAGACGAGCTCAAAATCTTTTACAAATCAATAGATTCCATTTCATATTAAATTTCAAAGTCTCGAGAGATAATCTCACGCGTTTTATGTTTTTCCAAGAGACCAATTGGAGGCACTGCGGGAGATTTTACCATCAAGAATTCAAGACCCTCTACGAAATTGGAAAATTTACTCGCTCTGAATCGTTCGCAGAATTTTTCATTCTTCTCAACCCCCTCCCCTTGATAATTTCACACCTCCAGAGAACCGCTTTCTTCCACGATTATTCGATGCTGATTAATAACTGCGTAAAATTACCTCAGCGTTGCCATATTTCACGCGAAATTGATTTTTTAGCCAATTTTTAACAATCATTTCGCTCTATCTGTTTCATATTCCCTGTAGTTTATAGCCCTACCTGCCCACAAGATGCTCCTTTCTCTCTGCGGTATATATACGATGTATTCTGTATTAAATCTAGAGCTACATACTGCATCAGAATTTGAACTGATAGCCATAAAATGAATCCTCCGTTGCCAAACGGGTATCCGTTATGATGGAATCATTTAGTGTATAGCAATCTTTGGTAAGACTACCTACCTACCTACCTACCTTCTGTATAACAATATACTATACTATGCTTGAGTTGTAAATTCGTGTATGGATCGTCCTAGTGGCAAATTCGCGTTTCGAATTTACGACGCGACGAGAAAGAATCGACGTGATTGCGGTTCATATTCTCATTACCTCACAATGAGTGAAAAAAAAATTATTGCTCGGTTAACTAGAACGTTGCGTCGAAGAAGAATCGTGTATTACACGTAAACTGGCGCTTTATTAGACACGAGTCAGGCTGCCCTGGACGTATGTACGAGTATGAAACATACTGTACTCCTCCACGCGATAGCACAGTGTAAAATGAGAAACCATAGAAAGACCGGAAATAACTGGTATCTAATATTTTATTCTATTCTTATTCGGAATAATTCTCTTATTAGTTCTGCGCGAGCAAGAAACAAATAGAGCAATACCTATCTAGTAAACCAAACCTATACTAAAGCGAATCGTCAGCTCGAATATATGAGCATCCAGACGCCAGGGGAGAGATGAAACGAAGGAAGTAAGGTACCTAGAGAGAAAAAAGCTTGGAAATTACGCTTTATACCTACTTATACGTTCCGTATGAACACAATAAAATTTCTTGAATGATTCTCACCGACGAATGATGTTGTTTCGAGGAAGGTTAAACTATGAGAAGAGTATTGAAATTATACCACTATGTGGTTAGATGTACCACAATAATCATAATGATGATAATAATAATAGGCCTAATGCCTTACGAGAACAGGTAGAGATATCCAAAGCATGCCGCCAATATTTTGATACCTACTTTGGTTACGTAAATTCTAGGTATCAATATCAGCCTAACGATAGCATTAATAATAAATAAAGGTGATCAGGCGAATGTGGCTTGTAAGATGAGGTACTTGTGCCTATCTTAAAATCTGAAGGGACAATGGTTATATTTTTTTTAAAATTAAATTTAGGCTCCTCAATAGCTATAGCCAATTATAAAACAGCTAGGTTAAAAACATTTTCAAGAAATCAATCTCAAGAGTAGGTACCTACTGAATTTAAAAATCATCCCTTCCACCCACCTTTTGGCCCTTTATGACTTTTAGAATTATTTCTATAAAAATTCAAGAAATGCAATAAATCTGCGATCAATCGTTTATACCTATAAATGTTTTTGATTGAATAAAATTTTCAGTATTTCTCGAATAAAACCCCTCGAGCTTACATGTAAAAAAATAATTGAAAGCCGTTCAGCGCAAATATTGAAATTCTTGTAATTTTTTTTTCATAATAATTGTAAAAGTTGCAAATTAGAAAATAAAGATAGGTATCCTATAAATCTTGACCTTTTAATTTTTGGATTTTTTTATTTTAGTCAAAATTCAAGAGTCAAGTACATTACTGCAATTTGAGGACATTCGCATATGATTTATTGCATTTTATGGATTTTTTCAAAATCGGAGAAGTTCTTTTAAGGGGGAGAGGAGGTTGGAGGGATTTTATTCCCAAAATAAGTTGATATTCGAGCTCAGAATCGCCAAAAACGTAACAAACAAATAACAATGTTGTATTACACAACCCATTTTTTCATATATTTTACTCCTCAAGGTTTTGAGGTCTTTTACCCTCCTCCCCCTTCAACTCAGTTCCAAGGAACCTTACTCGATAAAGACGTATTTTTTTCTAATTTGTTAATGAAGCCCTAAGAGCCTTTTCATCACGTAAAGATTGAGTTTCTCACAAAAAGTTCCACTTTCAACTTTCAAAAATTAAGTGAAAACGTAGATGTGATGCATTTTACATTAATTTTTTCAAATTGTAATTCAGATTCACTTTGACAGTTTGACTCTCTTCCCCTGACCCCGTTGTGCATTTGACGGCTCAAATTGTAAATTGACGCTTATTTTCATATCGTTCAAATTATAGCTATACACTGATACCGATAGTTCTACTGTTCCCTTGAAACTGGGGCTAGAAGGAAGGAGATGATACACACCACCCACGTAGTAATTTTCTACAAAATATGGCAATTTACTACTATGGGTCCTTCTTAAAAAAAAAAAAAAAAAAAGAAGAAGGAAAAAAACCTGCATGGTCCTAAATAACACGTTAGAAAAGTTTGAAATTTGTATGCCAATGGTCCCCTTCTTCTCCGACGAAAGCTCAAAGTTTGAAAAATTTGAACATTTTTCGGTTTTTGGGGGGGGGGGGGGATTGATAGGTCACTTTTTTAATTTTCTGAAATTCAGTAAAGAAAATTATGGTCAAAATGACCTTAACATTGCGTTTAGAAAATTTCAAATTTGTAAGCCGATGAACCCTTCCTCTTCGGCAAGAGCTCAAATTTTGAAAAAGTTGAACATTTTTTTTAATTTTTTTGTTTTTTGTTTCCGTGTATCGGTGATTTTTTAATGCCCACTATCACGTATAAAATATGTAAATTGGTTATTTGATTCCTAGTATACCAGCTTAAAGAGGTGATCACTCATATAACATCATTTAGTTTGAAGGAAAAAACTACGTATCATTTTTTATTCAAACGTGATGATATAGAATCACTAAAGCCATCAAAAGACCACTTGAACCATCAGCGTTGAAAAAAAAAGTTTTTTTTTGTGTTTTCAACCTCAACTCAAGTGTAAAATTTGGCCTGTCTTGAACGTGTTTTAAACGCTTTTAAAACAATTTTTTTCATTATGTAAAATGGTTTTCGATTAAGTTTTTTTTTTCAGACTGTTTTGTAGATAATTTCTTGATTCCCCCCCCCCCCCCCAAAAAAAAGAAAACTGAAAAAAGAAATATATTGTATGATTTGTAGTACATATAAACATTTGAAAAATGTTCAAATTTTCTGAACTTGGAGATCTTACCATGAAAGTCATAATTATATTGACCTAACAATTTGAAATTTTTTTCACGTCTTGTTGAAGCTAATTGGCTATAATTGTTTGTTAAACCCCATCAAATTTCAGAAAAAATGGAAAACGACCAATCATATTATTCACTGCTTTAAATTATTACCAATCATAAAAATACCCAAACTGTTACCTCAATAAATATTCAGCCTCGGGTATTTAAATTTTTAAAGGGGGAAACGATGAAGGGAGGTGTCGGTTTTTTTTTTGGTCGAAAGCTCTTGAATGTACCAGTACCAAGATGCAAATTTGAAAACAATCGACCAGGCCAATCTTGACTAAGAAGACTAACAAGAGAACCTTCTGATCCTGAACTGACACTCTTTGATTTGAACGAAACTAAATTGTAAGCTAGATCGAAAGAAAATATCCTAAAACTCCCATAAACAAAATTTCAGATTCCGAAGTTCATTTTTGGATTTTAACAAATTTTTGAAAATTCAAAAAATTCAAAATGGCTATTTTTAGTATGGTGATTTTACAACATCTTCATAAAGTTTTCTCTCAACAAAACGAACCGGCGTGAATAATTGTTTCATTTACACCCCCTCACCTCACCTCCTCACTTCGAAAACCACCTATTTTAAGATCTTCTGGAACCTACAACGATTTTTCAATTTTCTCCAGAAATTCTGGGAATATGTCAGTTCAATAGGTTAGTGAATTTTTAACCAAAAAAATCAGATTTTAAAAAACTATTTTTTTTTGTCGAAATAACTCACAAAATTGAAAACAACTTTTTTAAAAACATTTTGGATGCTCTAGAGTAATATGAAATTTCTCTAAAGGAAATTGGAAACTCTTTGGACACTCCAAACTGGTCTAATTGCGATTGTTTTTGAGTCGAGCTACCATATAAATTATAAACTCACCAGACGATATTTTAATAACAAAACAAAAAACGCTCGTGAAATGCCATTTTTGGGTAATTTTCCTAATTTTTTTGGAATTTACAAATTGGTCAAAAATTTATTTTTAAACATGTACGTTTGCCCCTACCAGAGCAATTGGAAATTTCTGGAAAACATTGAAAATTCATTGGAGACTTTAGAATTGCGTATCTGAAACTGGTGGTTCTCGAAGAGGGAGGGAGAGCGAATTGAAATGTAATCACTATGGTTCATTTTATTTGGAAAAAAATACAATAATTCATAATTTTAAAAATTCGTCACAAATCCAAAAATGAACATTAGCACCTAAAATTTTGGTTTTGGGGATTTCAGGACATAATTTTTCAATCTACATAGCTTGATTTCATTCAAATGAGAGAATGCCAGTCAGAAATGTTCTCTTATAAGAAATTTAAAAACTGTTTTCAGAGAGGGAGGGATTCTCGCAGTCAAAATTAAAGTTTAAAACTCATCAGGCACACCTATTGGCTATAGGTAACGAAACGCTATGAAAAGATCATTTCAAAATAGTATGTATTTGGAACCTATTCACCATTCATATCTTTATCTGCCTATGGCCACTAAATTGCAAATTGACGAATAAATTACCAATATTTGAAAATCACTCACCATAGATTTATCTATCAATCTTATCGTTTATTTCAACAGTTTGCTGGCCGAGTTGTCATTTTGAACGTAAACGTGGCGAACGTGCTTGTAACCTGCAAACACACAAATGCAATAGATAATTGGTCTTGAATAGGTAATTCAATGTTGAGGTCACCAGCACCAGCGGTTAGCTTTTAAGCGAGAAAGCACATACTCAGCTTATCAGATCTAAACTGTATAAATTTTAGGCCTATACGCAATGTGCTTGTACTTATAAGTCCTACATCTACATTCATACACCCGAACAAGGTGTGAACTGTGAAGCGATTTCGCGCATTTATCGGTTAATTAACGAAGCCGTTGGAGTACCTATACGATAACGATATGAAAGATCAACCACGATACGAGTGTATAAGATCGATCGTTATCTCTAAATAAGTATAAATTCTCAGCATTTACTCGTATATACCTACAAACTCGGTGAACACGAGTAAACCTAGTGTAATGTGTTGGAATAATACATACAACCCATACCTTTACCTATACCTACCCGTCATGTGTGTAGAAAATCCTGAAGCGATTCCGGTCGAGGAATCGTTTAGATGAATTGATAATTGGTAGACGGGACATGGACACTCCTCGTGATCGTAATCGTGATGTGTTAAGGTGTCAATATATACTCAATAAAATGATAAGGAGATTTTACCGAGTACACTTAAGGCACTCCTACACGAAGTAATGCGGTCATCTCACGTATAGGTAATGAGCAACAGCAACTTATTGGACGAAGAGATTAGTACAAAAAGTACATACAAGTGCATGCAGTCGACAAATTCTCAAATGTTTGCCAAATCTCGACTATATTAGGAATAATGTACCGTGTATGTAGTTGGAAACCTATTCAAGTCTTGAGTCTTGACGATGTAATAACGGTGATTTTTTTCTCTCTTTTTGGAACAAAATACTTATCTAGTTAAAAAAAAAAAAAAAAGAATTCAAGGCCAAAGAGAATAACTGATTAATCCACATCTTATTCAGTCTCGTGAGTTGTGTCAATGATTAAATGTACTTAAGTAGGTAGGTGCTTAGTCGCCATACCTAAACCAAAAAGAAATGTGTTTCTGTTTCTTTGTTTCCATTTGAAAACTATACCTACTCATATTATGTAGGTATCCGGTTATGAGCTATTATACGAGCTTCTATGTAAAATATGCGGTTACTAATTATTAATGGCTGGGCACTTGACGATTTAAGTTTCCATTGTAATACGACGTGTATGTTGATAAACTTGAAATTGAAAAGGTTAACATTCTTTAATCAAAATATTTACTCGGTGATTTTCCAAATATTTATCCTCTTATTTGTCGAAGAAAGAATTTAGGTTACAAATAAACATGATTTTTAGATAATGCGTATCTACTTGGATTTTGAAGAAAATTTCGATTCGATGACGGATGATTTCATCAATGATGAAGAAATTATTGTCTTTGAATGAAATCAATTGTTAGAATCAAACAATGGAAAAACCCAAAATGTGTGCAATTGAGGGTTCTTAAGACAATTATTCTAACATTATGCGATTTGATAGCTGAAAATTTGATAATCATTTTTTCTTGTCACAAGTTCTTGTTTCTGGAATGGTGAGGCATTTGTGGAGTCTTATGTGTCCTAGTAGGGTTGCCACGTTCAAAATTTCAACATTCGGGAACTTTTTGAAAAAGCAAAAAAAAGGGTGATAAAAATGTCTATTTCCACGAAGAAGATTAATTTCCCCAAAAATTCAGAAAAATTAATTTTTGACTGTACAATACAATTCACAAAATCGCGCAATTCTTCAAAAATTCTGGCCCTAAAAAATACCTTTTCGGATGCTCAGGATTGAAGTCGCCTCCATAAACTTTAAGAAACTGGTCTTGCGACTGAAAATAACGATTTCCAAAGTTGTAGCTGCTCAATTGCATGTTTCGACCAATTTAGGGCAATTTTGAGAATTTTGAGTCCAAAAAATATGTACCTATCTATACTTTTGGATACGAAGACTCGAAATCGCGCTCAAACTCCAGGAAACTCGACTTCTGAACCGAAAAGACAATTTCTTAAAGTTATAGAGCAATTTTCCAAAAAAATATGGATCATAAAAATACTCATTGGGCCTTATAATTTTTTTACGCTTGATGTGATGAAAAATCGCCGATTTACTATTTTAGACCGATACATTTTTTCTTTTTCTTTGTTTTTTTGTGCAATTAGTCAAAAATCAAAATTTTGAGATTTTTGGACCCTTGTGAGGTTTGTATTTTTGTGATTGGGCAACTAAAAATTCTATGGTGAACCACCTTAAGGGGTCCTTTTATTTATTAATTTTCTTGGTGAATCATTTTTTCGATATTTTATGAAGGGCAGATACCTCCGGTTATACTCAATAGGTGACTCAGATTTTGAAAATATTCACACTATATTTTTGGGACACCAAAAAAAAAATGTTGGAGCCGAAAAAAATTCATCCAGGAAATGTGAGCCGAGTGGAAAGGGTGAAAAACCTACAAAAAAGTCTGAAATCAGCTGTCGAATTTTTCAAATATTTTATGCGTTCAAAAACGGGAGAAAACTCCCATCAGAAAGTTGGTTTTTTGGATTTTTGACCCTTATCTAGCACATTATAAAATTTGAAAAATATTCCGAAAATACTACGGTTTGAGGTTAACATTTTGGCGAAAAAATCTAACCTGTATCGCTTTTGGCTTCAGAGTGAGAGTAACAGCAGTTTGAAATTTTTTTGAAAAAAAAATTGAAAAAAATTCCATAATTGGTTCTTAGTCCCTCCATAAACCGCATAGATTTCACAATTTTTGGTCAACATGGTGCTGAATAGAAGTTTTTTGAGTGGAAAACACGACGACTTTTTTGCATAAGGGAGATCAAAAGAGGGTTGAGTCAAATCGGTTTTCTAAAAATATTTTTTGATTTTCCGAAAATGCCCCTGAATATTTTCAAAATCTGAGCCTATATAGGGCCGATTCACCTATTATAACCAGAAATGCCCTTTTCAACAAAATTTGGAAGCTTTTATTAAGTATAATTTCAACAAGATTTTTAATATTATGCCTCTCTTTTGACACCATTTTAATAAGTATGTACATAATTTCCGTTTTGAAATATTTTCATATGATTTTTTAACAACTTTTTTGAATATTTTTTACGACTTTATCGTTATTTTAATATGTGCCTACTTTTTATGAAATTGTATCATTTTCTTAATTGCTTTAACTACGATAAAAAATTGATTATTTAAGCTATCAAAAAACCGAGAAGAATAGCCAAAAACTTATGAATTTTTTCAATTTTTTTCAATTGGCAATAATGGCCAAAAAATCAACACCACTGCGCTCCAAAATATTTCCCTAATTTCAGGAATGCTATCTTTCAATATTTTGGCATAATTAATCCAAAATATCTGTGAAGAAAAAATTTTCAAAAAACGAACTTATTCAAAATTGAGCGATTTGAAAATTTCTAACCGCTCAGTAGAACCTTAAAAGTAGCTTTGGATTATTGACAGCAATATTAGGTATAGATAGATCGACGAAAAATCTCAAATACTTTCATTTGGGACTGAGCCATTCTTTCCAAAAACAGGTTGGGTAGCGACAGGAGCGAAAAAATCACAATTTTTTCAAAAATGAGAGTTCATCCCCCCCTTCCCCACCGGTACTTCCAGAGCTAAAAAAAAGTTTCTGGGTAACTTTCAACTCAAAATAAAGGTCTCTGTTGAATTTGGTAAAAATTAGTTGACTTCTTGGGGGGGGGGGGCGATCTACCCTAATGCACGTGGGTCGTGGGTATAAGTATACATATGTTTTAAATCTGGGATGATTGAAGGAAGAGACGAGGCGTCCAAAAGTGTTTCAATAACTTCATTTCCTCTTGGTGTGAAAACATATGCTTCATTATTCAGTCTAGACATGATTATTACAAAATTTAATTGAATTTTGATGATTAATTTATAGCCCCTCGAACTTCGCAACATAGTGTTTAAAAATCATCTAACAGTTTGAGTACCAATCGCTTAATTTAATCTCGTTAAAATCATACCCATGCTGAAGTAATTGCTGACCTCAGGAGTCAAAATCGTTTAAATCACCATAAAAACTAATTGCGCAATTCAATCAACTAAAATTATCTTTAAAATCATCGAAACTGCCCGAAACTCTTACTAGCCATCGAACCGATTGAATCGATTAAGTACACACCAATTTGGATACCTACACTTCCCATTCCTATTCGGCTATTCCCATATAATGCCTACGCTAAGTACATATTACTTGCAGGTTAGACTCACACTCACTATACTCAGTTACCTACTCTCTGCTCCACATTTCAAAAACCAGTTGTCACTTGAAGTTTCCTAAATTCTACGCACTCATACGCTACGCAGCATTACCAAAACAATCCTATAATTATTTTGTTTTTGAACACGGTAATTTTAATATTTAATGTTGGCTGCGTCAGTCGCCGTCGCGCAAACATCTTAATAATACGCTAAAAAGTAAAAAAAAAATCACTTTTTAATGATGCTTATTTTATAAGTCACGAATTTTTTGTGAAAATTTCTAATTACTTTGTTTTAGGATTGCACAATAAACCAACACCGCGTAATCTACTAGGTAGATAATATATTTAATTAACCCCCTGAGTCACGAATTAAAAATACCCATTTAGAAAAAAAGAGTTAACAGTTGAGGTTATTTATGGATTTACCCGCGATGAAACTTTTAGGAAAAACTTTCTTCGGGTGCTTGACTTGGCAGACAGATGAAAGTATTTTATTCTTAGGTATACTGGACTGGTAAATGAAATAAAAAGGCGATGACTGTTGGAGATCTTGACCTGTCACGTAATTTAGGTGATCTTATGCATGAGCTAATCACTGCCATGAAGGAGACTATACCTGGTAAATGAACGAGTGGTGTTGGTGTTTGTAAAATATGTATATGTGGTACAAGTACATAGGTACTTAAGGTGTTCTGATATACAAAGTATCTCATAGTTGAAATAGGTTCTTTATGGGCTTTAATACAGTTAGGTGTTTTGATAACAGGACATATGTTATGACAAGGTTTATTGTCGTATCAAGTTGTATGTACTACTTCGGACATATAACGCAAGATAAACAGAGAATAGCTTTTAAGTTTATTGTATGTTTGTAAAATGGGATATACATCATCAAGTTGAACATATCCGTGAACATAGGTACGAGTGTGATTTTAAAATAATGCTCTCTTTGTTTGTTAAATTGGGAAATTCGTGGTGTGTTTTTATACAATTCCAAGTGATCTTCGATTCGAGAAGTTTAACTCTTAAGATGCATTAGTACAACAATATGGAGATATTTACGTAAGTAGGTGTATTGTAGGTCTTGTAAAGTGACCACTTAAATGGCTCAAAATGTTCTACTTGTGGGTGCGATGACTTTGTACGTTTTAGAAGACTTGATACTTACTATGGTAGAATTGCTTTTGATCTCGCAGCTTGATCTGCTGTTAGAAGTGTGAGAATGAGCACGAGGACTGGCGAGACAAATTTTTGATTAAATTTAGTTGGTATAACAAGATTTAATCAATATGCTAAAATCGGCAGGAATTCTCAATTTCGTAAAACATTGAAAAGAATAATTATTGCTCATTTATACTTTATTTCTTTTCTTAATTTTTTGTTGAAATCACATTTTTCCAAAAGGCTCCACAGTCTTCGAGACAATAACTACTTGGTACGATTATCTACCAAATCGCGAAAATAAATAACTGAATATTTGGGAATTTGCTTTTTTATACCTGGGTAATTCTCAGAAAAAGGTAAAAATCGTGTACATGGCAAATTTCTCAAAGGTTTTAGCATGAATTTTTTTTTTTTTTTTTTGGTCCATTCAAGGATCATCCCCCACACATTTCACATATGGTATTGAAATTTTTAGCCCCTCCTTTCATTGGTGTACATTCGATTTTATACCCCAAATGTCCTTCGACTTGGCTGTCACACACCATGTTTTTGAAAATGAATGTTATAAAGTGTCATGAACTTCATTTTTTTAGGGAAAAATTGGCACGTTCTCATTATCATAGAACACGAAGGTCCATTATTGTGCAAATTGCAATTAGAATAAGTCCATAGGGAGCTGAGATTTCACATTTGAAAACTGTCACACACTTTTTGCGCAAATTTTAGAGCAATTTTCAATTATTTTTGGTAGCTTCCCAATCCAATATTTTTTTCTGGTGAGTGGCTGCACTGGTTCACTGTCTTCATAAAAATGTTACCCCGCAATGTTATTCTCATAACCTACGCAATGGCTCGTTCTGATCGTACTTGTCTCTGAAAATATGATATTTCGCAAAATTGGTGTCCTTCGGCTTGCCTTTTTATTTACCCTGATGAACCCGCCAAAAACGATAATTGAGAAAGGGAAGTTATTCTACATGATAAGTACACATTTATTACGTGTTAAAAATCGAATAATGTCCAGTAGGTAAGGCTAGAAACGAAAAAACGTTGAGATTGTCCTTCGGCTTGTCCAGCGACCATTTGTCCTTCGACTTGGCCAAATTTCAGACAGCTGTACTTTTATCGCGCTAGTCGACATATTGCAGGATAAAACAAGCAAAATTTGACATTTTCTCCCTCCCCACACCTCACCTCTACCCCTACCATGAAAATAAGTCCAGATTCGAACTTTGCGGCCTGAAAAACATAAATTGACATATTACACGATAATATAAGCAAAATTTGACATTTTCCCCCTCCCCACGCCTCCCCCTCCACCTCTACATAAAAAATAACTCCAGATTCGAATTCTACGACCTCGAAAACATATCGATCGACATATTACACACCGATGAGGGTCGAATCCTAATTATCGCTGTTTTAGGGGGGCCGGGGTCCACAGTGGGGGGATTGAATTGAGGCCAACACTAGAGCAGGGATCTGGGACACCTATACAAATGATTCCCACTTGAAATTTTCCAAAAAAATGATTTTCATTTTTCAAAATTATGCACATCAAAATTGACCTTTTTTCTGAGAATTACCCATCTACCTAACAATATTGATGAACGATTTTCAATGCGATCTTCACGAAGCAGTTTCTTTAATTTTTCCAGGTTTTCCAACCTCAAACATTTTTTCCAAAACAATCAAGATAGGGGGGGAGGAAGGAGTGATAGAGAAGGCTCAGGTTTTCCAATTTCAGAATTTTTTGAAAAACGTTGAGGGTGGAGGAGGATTTACTCATAAAATGTTCGTAGTCAGGCATGATGTGAAGAATTCAAGAATTTTTTTCAAGTTTTCAAAAGTCAGCATCTCGTGGACCAGCGTCTTAAAAATTTTGGGCAGACCCTCCCCCCCTCCACCAAAAAATCAAATCCATGTAAACTCAAGATTTTTCAAAGTTTGAATTTGTATCAAAATTCTAGTGAAAATTGAGGTTTTTTATCAGATTTTTGAATACTTACTACTTGTAAACATCTGGAAGAAATTTCAATTTGAATGCCATAGTCCAAAATCACCTTCAGAAATCCTCAATTTTTGCTTC
The DNA here is from genome assembly GCF_950023065.1 of Planococcus citri. Classification (NCBI taxonomy): domain Eukaryota; kingdom Metazoa; phylum Arthropoda; class Insecta; order Hemiptera; family Pseudococcidae; genus Planococcus; species Planococcus citri. The sequence goes on from NC_088680.1 coordinate 36,761,393, forward strand.
AGAATTTCTCTAAATTGCCTCCTTATTAAAAAAAAAAAAAAAACTTTGATTCCCTCCGATGTTCGGCTCCCTGCTCAGAGCTGTGCAAAGCTGAAAAACAAATTTTTAAAAGTTCTTAAATATGTTTCTAAAAAAAATTTTATTTCTTTTTCAAGTTTTTCTGAGTACCCTTAACTTTATTTTTAAGACAAAACCACTCAAGAATGTGCGATCCCTCGTTCGGAGTCTCCATCAAGACGGGAAAAAAATGAATGAATAAATAAATAAATAAATGAAGAAATCGAATGACGATTTTTTCTACAATTTTCAATCTTGCTTCAGGATTAAAGTACGTATAATTATCCTGATCAGAAATCTCAAGGAAAAAAATTGAAAATTTCATTTTAGCAATAAAAATATATCATCATCATCATTCTAATATTCAACTTTTGGAGCTCAGCACCCAAAGGCCAATATCGTTTGGAAAGCGGAAAAGGAGCCCTATTCAGAGGAATTCTGATACAGACATAGGACATTTTAAACAAATTTCTTCATACTTTATATTTTTGATATTTTTCAACCTGGGGATGAGAGCTCCTCCTTGCAGAAGAATGATTACTTGGGGAATTGAGAAAGGTTCATTCTTGAAAAAAAATAGGAGATTTCTGAAGCAGAAATTAAAAATTTTGAAAAATTTTACACGAATTTTCTCTTGTTTTATTCACTTGAAGAGTGATATTCCAAAACTCGCTTTGTCCATTTTCACAACTTTTCAGGAGAGAGGAAAAACAGTTTCCCTTTAAACGGGTAAATTGGCTTTTTAGGCGAGTTTAGCACTTTATTTGGGTGGATTTATGATGTAAGAGTGTAGGTATACATTTCATCCACTAAATACTGCTGAAAAAAATTTCAATAAAAATGAACAAAGCGCGTTTTGGAACATTATTTTTTTTTCAATTTTTATTGAATTGGCTATTTAGGTGAGTTTAACACCTCATTTTGGTAGGTTGATGATGTAGGAATGTGAGTTAATACTTCATCTACCAGGTACCACTGAAAACCCAACTTTGATAAAAATGGACAAAGCGAGTTTTGGAATATCACTCTTCACTTATTTTATTTTTTTCTATTCGGAGAGGAGGCTTATTCAGAAGAATTTTAAATAAGTGATTTAGAGGTTTTGAAATAATGCTCGAGTGTTCTCCTGTCCTGTTGTTCTGCCTTTTTCTTCATTAGGTATCTAAGTTTTAAAATTCTCCATTTTATTGCTTTCCAGAATTCTGATTTTTTTTTCATTTTTCTAAAGATTTTTTCAAAAACAAAAAAAAATGGAAATAATTTTCTCTCGAATAAATTTTTATATGTATGACTTCCTCCCTCCCTCCCTCCCTCCCTCCCTCCCTCCTCCTCCGTCCTCCCTCACCCGTCCAAACTGAACAAGAGAATTTTTTTCAAAATGCATTACCAAAAGTTCTACTTTTTGCGAGAAATCGCCATTGCCAAAATTGCCAAATAATTTTAATTTTTTAAAAAATTTTAAAATTTTTTTTTTACTTTTTGTTAAAAATAGAAAGACTTATAAAAATGTTGACTTAAATAAATGTTGACCCCCAAAACGTTTGAAAAAAGTCTTGCTTTATTGCCAAAATTTCAAAAAAAAATCCCTCCCGAAAATTTTGACCTAACTCTCCCTTTTCTGTGAAAAATTGATACGTTGTAAAATGGTCTTGCTGAAATTCCTGTTTTTGTCCTGACTTCGCATGTTGACCTGTTTGTCAGACACCTTGTGAAAATGGATGTCCATCTCTAAAGTTATTCCTTTGGATAAAGATCAATCACCAGGTCACTCACACTTCTGAACAAAATTTTGATCTACTGAATTTATTTTTCGAATTTTGGAGCATTTTTAAAAATGGCAGATGTAGCCCTTTGTTAGTTAATTTCTTTTTTATAAAAGTAGTACCTAAACTTGAGAATCGGTTTCTATACTAAAATCGACCCCCCCCCCCCTCAGGTTACTTTCCCATCCGATTATGAGCAATTCCAATCTGATGTGAGCGCGTTTCTAAGGTCAAATCTGACAGGTGAAAATTCAATCTTGTTTCAAGCTCGACATTCTGAACCGAATTGGGCAGGTGATTCGCTAATTCAAGATGACTGCTTAAAAATGTGTTTTTTGAGCAATTCAAAAATTGTATTTTGAAAAAAAATCAAACTTTTTTCTGCAAAAGTAATCTTTTTTTATCTCTCAAAGACAATCAACTGAAAGAATAGATTTCAACGACATTCAAGTCGGACGAACTCTTCCAAAATTCTGAAGAATAAGAAAAGTCTCAGTTTCTGCTGAAAAGCGTCAGGTCAAATTGAAATTGGTCGCAATCGATGTGCGAGTGAGAGTTTAAGTGGGGGGGGGGGGGAGGGGTCGCCTCTTCAATAGAGATATCAATTTTCAGATTTTCATTTCAATATTGACTCCTGTTCCTGTATTCCAAAAAGTAATACATTAATGAGATAAACCTTATATTGCCAAAAATCAAAAAATTAACTCGCAGCAGCTCAAAATTTGATTCTGAAGTTGTGGATGACAACAAAATCTTCCGGTTTCAATGATGCAAATTTTTGCTTGATCGGAGTTAAAGGCTTATGTAAAAGTTCATTTGGTAATTCCACTGTTTTATGATTCATTAAATATATTTTTTTAGATGGCCAGTCATTATCGTTTCCATATAGCGGAACAGAAGATAATTCAACGACTGAAACTGTCCATGAATTTTAGCAAATTCTGACGGAGTGATACAAAATCGCTTTCGATGGTCGACAAAGAGTAAGTTGTGCACACCGTTTGAATATTTTTAGATCCCAATTACACCGAAATCATTCGTCACCATCATAATACTGCCTTCAAATTAACCAGTAAGTATACGAATAAGTTTCAAAGAAGATTCTTAAGTGGTGCAGATTGTAAATTGTATTTTCACACAATGACCATTCTAATTCTGTAAACCTTTTCAAAAACCAATTAGACACTATCCTCTTCATTATTATACAGTTTTCATCAAATTGAACCAATATTATGGGAACACTCTTAGAATTACATCTAATTGACCGGTGTAGATCCCAAGTTGATTTGATGCTTGACCAAATGACAAGTATCAGGCTGAACGTTTCGTGTGAAGCATTTTATAATGTAAAAACGAGGCCCTCGACTTCCTAGTACGACGACCCTATGCTGACTTTTAACCACATAGGAAAGCCATCATCAGAGGACAGCGGGCACCTTATACGTAGGTATAGGTACTCGCAGATAGCATGGATACACGTGAAAAAAGAGCAACAATGCTATCAGCATATGATATCGGTGTTACGATCTAACGTAAGGTGTATACTTTCGCGATAGGTACATCTAGTATATGTATGCCTAGTGAGTTCTATAATTAAAGAATTGTATCGTTCTTATTGCTCGTCTGTAATTATATTTTCTCGGCGTGACATATTTGATCAGCGTTGCGGAACGCGAGTTGAAATTATCCGTGTTTTTAATTGTTACGCCGCCGTAGTCGTTGTTGCGGACTTGTGGTGTTTTTGCAGCACAAATTACCGGGGGTTTGAGCACGGCGGCTTTAGCATTGTAGAGGTAGGTATAGTACACCTAGCTAGGTAATACCTTCAAGAAGAAGAAGAACACTCGAGAGTATAATAAACAATAAAGACGAAACGAGAGATCCTACCTCGATATAATCATATTGTATATTATCGGTGAGATTTCATGTAATTAATTGGCCTCGGTGACAGTTGCTGGTACCGTAACAGCCTCGTTCTTTGGCTCGAATGCGGAAGCTCGTATAGGTAGGTATAATTGGTGAGGTTTTTGCGTGTGTACACAAGACAGAGAATCTCGGTGAAATTTTTACCGCTCACGGAAGAACTCCTATTTACATTGCGAGTCGAAAGTTTTCTCCTTTTTGTATATTTTTTTTGACGTAAAAATCACTATTATTTACATCTCCAAAATGAGTCGATGTGTACGTACAAAGAGGTAGGTAGGAAGCTAGGTAGGTTTGTATGTATTTTAAACACTCGATTATTCGAATAAGCTAGGTGATCGATTGGATTCATTCGGAAACAGATAAACCTTTGCAGAAGATGCACCACCAACCACCACCAAGTAATAAAAAAAAATCAATTTACCAAATCATAATGACAAGTACCTTCGGATTCGCGATCAATTTCTAATCCTATTCACAGCCCATAGACATACGAGATTTATCAGCACAACATTCGTAATAAAACACTATTTAATAATAACTATACAACAATATTCACTGTAACAAAATGTAAAAGTACACTCGAGAACACGATAAAAAGCCCGTAATTACACTATATAATCGTAAATACTTCGAGTAGGTACATCGAACATGAACACACACTGTATTATCACCAAGTTTATAACGTCAACTGGTCACTTTGGCTTTGGCGGCGATGGTACTAACGACGAGTTCTCACTCTGTTTCTCTCTCTTGCTCACTTGTCTGTCTATCTCCTGCCAAGTGTAACCGTATTTGTTGTCGAATAACAACTAAACTCGTCTACTAAATGAATATTAGATGCTGTTACGGCCAATTCCTCCTCCTACTACTATGTGTATAGTTATATTGTATTACGTTGTTGTGTCAATGTATCTTATAAAAAAAATAAAAAATAATCCCGGGAAGGGAGAATAAATGAACAGAAACCTCTTCGCGCCAGTTGATTGCTGACGATGGGGATGGCTAAGGGGGAAGGGGGGCCCATGACAGCTAGCGTAGGAAATGTGTACATCTTTTTAGCATATTTTACTAGTAGTGAGTTACTGAGGTGTACAACACGTAAGGTACTCGTATTACGATGCGACAGGTTCGTAAACGATTAGTCGCATCCACACGTAATTTTTTATCGAAATTGTGGAGGTCAAGAATTTTTATTTTATTTTACACACGTTTTTATGCTTCGTCCTCTATATACAGGGTGTCCTACTGAGTATCTGGCATACTCAGGTTCAAGAAACAAATGTCTTTGTGTGAACGGAGAGCGGGGCAACAGTTTTCAAAGTTTTTTAAAAAAATACCTACTTAATTTTTGAGTGTTGTCTGATGTGAAAGAGAAGTCAAAATATTGATATCAGCTGACCTGGTTACATAATTCTCTCATTTGTCACCTTTTATCTGCTTTGCTAAATAGTCTCGCCTCGGCCTCTTCTTAAGTTTTCTTGAGAAAAAAATTGCTAAATTAAGTACCTAAGTATTATTTTGAATTAATCAAAGAAATGAAAAATCTTGAAAAAGATATTAAGTTGATAAATTGAGGACTTCTATTATTCTTCAAAATTCTCAATTCCTTGTCATCAGTCATTTAAAAAGTATGCTTAATTGTAAATTTTATAGGTTTATAAGTAAGTAAATCATTTCTATAATATTTAGAAATGCCAAAATAGTCTTAAAATAGGTAAAATAAAATTCGAAATGACACATTATAACTCGATTGAATATAGGTTTTTATTATTACGTCTTTTAACGTAATAATAAAAACCTATATTCAATCGAGTTATAATGTGTCATTTCGAATTTTATTTTACCTATTTTGAACTTTGATACTTGATTATTTGCAAATGATTTTTTTAAAATTCTTTGTGAAAATAGTCTTAACATTACAATAAAACCTTGGAATTCTTCTGAACATTTTTTTTTTAAATACGTGCAATGAAAATTTTGCTATTCGAATTAAAATTTCATCAAACTTTTGGTGCTCTTTTTTGGATTTTCAAATTTTTCAAGTTGTCGTATAAAAAATTTACATACTTTTCAGCATCTTTACATCAGGGTTTTCTTTTTTTTTTAAGAAAAATTCCTGAGAAGGCAATAATATCGTAAAAATTCTGTTCAAATTGTTTGAAAAAAAAAACAAAAAAATGAAGTCTATTCCGTTTATATAAAGAAATAAAATTGAAAAATTGAATTCAGAAACGAATTGAATAGAAAACGTGTTTGAACATTGCAACTGAGAAAATGATAATAGAAAAATTCTGTGACAACAGGAAAAAATCAGTTTATGAAAATGAGTAGGACCAAGATATGTATAGTGAGAGAAAAGAAACAAGAACGAATGTTTTCCCCGTTCTGTTTTTTTAGCCACTTCTTCAATTTTTGTTTTTTTTTTTCAAAATTGCTTTCCATTTTTTACCATTTTTTTCGTTCTTTTGGTTGTTTTTTTTCTTTTTTTAAAATTGTAATAGTAGCCAATTTTTTATTTTTTTTATTTACTTGTTAGATAAGTAGGTATGTATAATCTTTGATTTAATATTTTTGGCTCTTTTTTGTTTATTCATCTCTTTCAGTCGTTTTTGGTCGTTTTTTGTTTTTTTTTCTTTTTCAGTAAACTCCCTTACTCCATTTCCGCTATTTTTTCGTTCTTTTCCGTTTTTTAAATCATTATCCTGGTTCTACTTTATTTATTTTTCTTCTTTTCGGTTACTTGATTTTCATTTTTTTTCTCATTGCTGTATCTTTTCGATTGTTTTTGAGCCATTCCCAGTTTTTTAGGAAATTTTTCAGCTCTTTTTTGAGGAGGTGGGGATTTTTTCATACGCCTAGGGCCTATTTTTGTCAATTTTTTCTTCGTTTGTGTTCATTTCTCGATTTTTTACACCTTGTTGTAATTTTTCTATTTTTTATTCTGGTTCCATTTCAATTTTCTTTGGTTCAATCTAGTTCAATGTGTCTTATAGTTGTTTTTTTTTTTGCATTATTATATGTAGTCTACTTTTTTATTTTCTTTGTTTCAATCTTTTTTGATTGATTTTTTTATTCAAGTGTTATTTTTGTTCATTTTCGCTTTGTCTAAAGTTTCATTTTTTTACTCGTAGTTGTTTTCTGTTTTTCATTTCTCGTTTTTTCTCTGTTTTCAGTTTTTTTTCAGTTTTTTTTTTGTTTGCTTCTTGTAGTTTTATTTTAATTTTTTTTGTATATTTTGGGTTTTTTTATTCGTGCAGTACTTTTTTTTACTTTTGATCACTTATCAATTTTTTTTGGTTGTTTTATGTTTCGTTCCTTTCGTGGAGAAGAAACGGTGAGGATTTCCTTTTATTTTAATCAGTTTTTCGGTTTATATTTTCCATTATTTTCTCGGTTTTTTGCTCTTGTAGTTTTTTTTAAAATTATTTTTTGCCCTAATTTTTTTCATTTCAAGATTTCTTGATTCAATCTTGTAATATTTTTATGTTTGAAAGTTCTATTCTTCCTTCCAACAATATGTAGGTAATAGGTATACAGCTTTAAAAAAAAAAAGGTTCGGCAACAGATTTGCCCTCTCCTATACATCAAAGAAGAATTAGAAAGTATTACTGTTCGTAATTATTTATTCCATTACTTATTTACAAATGTTTTTCTGAATAAATTACTTGGATTTTAATTGTAAGTCGCGTTAATGTGTGGTTGAATGTTCAATTTTGGAAAAGGTAAATAAGTACTTCATGTTTGGACATTTTTTTTTTTTTTTTGAACAAGTTACTGAAATATTTACTGTAAAATATTTAAAATTTTATCGCTAAGCTATTAGATGTGTTTTTTACACGGATTTTGACAGATCTTCAAGAATCTGGATTTTGGATGTTTTTTAAAATCTCAAAACCTTGAAAGTTTTATTTTTTTAAGTAAAATCCAAAATCCTTCTTGTGGATTCTAAATCTTCCAAAATCCAGATTCTCAAAAATCTGCCAAAATCCGTGTAAAAAGAACACATCTAGTAACACCTGCTGGATAATGGGTCATCGTTAACAGAATCTTCATGTTTTACAATTTCTTTGAAAAAAAAAAATCAATAACATTTGTACAAAGACTCAGAACTGATTGGAGCTACTGAAAACGAACAGAAAATATTTCTTGAGAAAATTACTTACATTAGGACTTTGGTATAAAATTATGCTATTGATGATTATCTAGAGTAATGTTGTTTGTTCTGCCTATCTTCAATTTTAAAGGAACTGACGATGATGAGGAAAATCATGACTATTGAAACGGCGCTGAGATGAAAATTCGAATTCGAATCTCATTTTTTGTTTCTTCAAAACACCAAACAAGAAACGGACTGAAAGTGTTTGGAACTTATTTTTCGGCTCTTATTCGCCGTAAATTTGGAGTGCCTCAAATTTTTTGTGAACAGAGATTTCATAAAATAATAAGCTCACTCGGTTACATGAATACTCGTATCTTCTGATAGATCCTGTATTTTATTTTATGATCCTTACGAACAAATCTAGAATAGCCGCAGCAAACACGCTATGGCTATGGGACACTCTGTATGTACGAATGAGAATGATGAGCCTACATTAATCTTGGACCTAGTCGTCGTAGTCGTCGTGGTAGCGATTATAAATTTAATCGCTCCGATATCGATATTCGAGGGAGTTACCGAAGGTCGTTGGTTTTACGACTTTTTTCTTCAGCTTGCGAAGACTCGAGATGAATAAATTGTCGTTATTAGCGAGATATATGGGTTGTGGAATACCTGATGGTATTGCTTTGAGGTTTATGGTGTTAGAGGTCTGACGAGCGCGATGCGATGGGTTTTAAAAAGATGTAAGATGAACGGTTCGCGTAGGTGATTGATTAGTGACTATTTTTTTGGTGGTTTTTGAGAACTACGAGTAGGTACATGTGTTTGAGGTGAACTGGATAGTTTGGTAAAAGTTTTCAAAACACCAGCTGCTTGCATATTTCGACGAATTGCTCAATTGCAAGGGCAGTGTTGTCACTTTTTTTTATCCATAGATGATTGATACAATATTTCTAACGAACGGGAGAGAAGAATGTAGAGGTTTTGTTTTCTTGACCTCGTCACTTTTGATTGCATTTTTGCGAACCGAACACGCTTTTAGCTTTTAGAATTTTCAACCCTTATCGGAATAATTTTTTCACGTTTCAAAACAGTATTTCAAACTAACATTTGAAATTATCACCAACAGTACGTACATTTTTATACCAATTTTCATGAATGTTTTGGCAAATAACTTCATTTTGTAAACTGAATATTTAGCTACGTATAAGTAATAAGTATTTCCTTGTTTTTATCATTTTATATACTCGATATTTCAAAATAATATCCACCTGATAGTAAAAAAAAGATATAATTTTCAGAGACGAAACTTCTTGAACACAATTTTACATAGAATTCTTACCAAAATAAACATTAATCACAAATAATCACTCAAATGGGTACAAAAAAATACAACCTGTAAAAATGTTAAAAATTCACTAAAAAATATATGTAACGAGTCTTAATCTTAGCACATATTACAAAATATTACAAAATTCCATCAATTTCACAATGATAAAAAAAAATAAGCGATAATCGCGTCGATCATTTCAAAATATCAAGGAACACCTTGAAACATTCCACATGTTCGGGTAAACATTGAATTTCGCCTGGAATAGGAGTGACTACAACCGGAGAGTATTTCGATTGAGACTTGACGGTATCGATTAACATCTGATGAACAACTCCAACAGATCTACAGAATTTCTGCAGCGGAATTTGTTTCTCTTCCAAGGCAGAGCATAAGGGAAGGTAGAAGTCTTCTTTAAGCATAAATTGCCACTTCAGTGCGTGTCTTCGGACCATTTTCTCTTTTTCGGAGGAGCCGTTTTCTATGTAACGTTTTTGCGCTTTGGTCAATTTGTATTTGCAGTTTAATTCGAATCTTTTCTCCAAGTGTCTTACGATGCCTATGATGTTGGCGCAAAACATGATTGTTTTCTGTAAAATGATTGAAAATATTTGGTAATTTCGAATAATGGATTAGATGAAATACGTAGTATTGGTGTTATTCTTACAGTTGGTAATTTATCGTCGCCTGTGGTCATCAACGCGTTATTGAAGAAATTACGTAATTGACGCATGCATGAAACAATCGAAATGAAATTATTATTGATGTTTTAAAAAATGAAGTAGAAAAAGAATCGAGTGATAAGTACTCGGATAAGTTTGATTTACTTGATGGTACTAGAAAAAGAGCATCTCCGTCTAGTTCTAGATGTTCTTTGATTTCTTCCAGAGCGCATTTTTGATCTGAAAAGTAAACAATCACTTACAATTCGAACCTTTCTTTTTTTACAGCAAAAAATGGACATTTCAATCGGAAGTGCAGATAATATGATAAATGTAAGTAGTTACGAATCTGTTTACCTTTTAATATAGATGAAATATCAATACTCCAGTTCGTTTCTTTCGTCTCGGTTTCACCCGTTTCCGGTTCACTTATTTTTAGTTCGGGTGATTTTGATCCATTCGATTCTAGTTCCTTTGGGGTCAATTCTGTCGAGTAGACCATTGTTGAATTGCTTTGTTTGGAGCTGGATTCCTCAGAGTTTAATTTATTCTTTGAGCTGGATTTTTCCAAGTTGGAGTCCTTTGAACGGGATCGTCTAAAGGTGAAGTTCTCGTTTGAGGTGGATTGTTGCAAACTTGGAGGTTCTTGATAAACACGAGCGTTTAAGGAATTGAAACGTAAATAATTCTTACTGCGAGTGCATCCTGATAAAAATATATGAGACATTGTCATTCACCAAATTACTGAAAGTTGAAAAGAAAATCTCAAACGCTAAAATCACTAATCCGAATTTTAAAACATGTTGACGATACTTACAAAATATCTATCGCGTCAAAACATTCCGATGGTAGATTATTTACAGAATAAGAAGCCGATACGAGTAAAACGACACTGTGGCATTTCTTATCAGAATTTCAGTTACGTGCGAAAAAGATGCTGCATAGACGTGCTTGTGTTTTACTAGGATATGTTTGTGTGTGATATTTCTTCTTATCAGTGTCGAAGTTGGGAGTTGGGAAATTTCAAGTACAAAATCAGCAATATTTAAGCATAGTAACAGAGTAACTGATTAATTTTTCGAATGACTATTTCAAGTCGTTTGATTGTCAAAATCTTTACGTGATAGAATACCTGCAGGTTTTAAAATTCTACATTTTATGAAGTAATTCTTCAAAAAAATGTTTGGTTGTTCTATCAAAGAAACCACATCGTCTGCACGAAGAAAATCGAAATCTGGGAATCTTTCGCATTATTTTGCAGGTTTCTATTTCCTTCAATTCTTAAAATCTGCAAATCTATTGTCAGTTATGTTGGTCGAATTATTCACTGAAAGGTTGTGAAATGTGACTGCTCTGACCTCTCACTCTGTAAAAATTAAGATAAGATGAACCATTGGAGAATAAATTTTCATTGTAGACATCTTTTATCAACTTGAATAAGAATGTCCACAATTTTGCAACTTGATGTACGATTTTTTTCAAATTTTTTATGGAAAAATGTTCACTCCTGAGAAACATTTGACTTAATTTTTTGACCCTTGAAAACCAATTTTGTTCGCTTTGGATGAAGGTATGTAGAAAGTTTGTTTCTATCTCCTTCTCCTTCTCTTCCCTTTTTTTGCCATTCGTGCTTGTTTGAGGCAAGGTGCGTCCAGTAAGTATTTTAAATTTGAACATTTTGAATGAAAATGACCAAAAAACGTCTAACAAAAGGATGAAAACTGAAATAAATTTTTTTTCAGAAATTATTGTATAACTCACTAAAAAAAATTGATGAAAGTATGGGAAATTGTAGGATTTTTCTGATATTCGAATCGTAAAGAATAATACTCAGAAAAAATTGAAACAAAAACAACTCCTTGTCAGTCACAGCACACCTATATTTTTCTTTTTTTTCTGTTTTCTTTTTTTATTAAAACAAAATTTTGACGATTTTCAAAAACATTCTTTTTTTCAAATTTTTAAATTTTGTCTTGAGAATTTTTCAGGTCATTTTTAGATGTTATTCTCAATCAGCACAGATTTTTTTTTTACTCTCGTTATTTCGACTATTTATATTCCTTTCTTTCACTCTTCACCCTATGAACGGGAACAGGAAAGTACAAACTTCAAATTTATCGTCCAAAAAAAGGAAGTAACATTACATTCGTTAGTTTACCCTCAGAATATCTCTATGCAAAAAAAAAAAACATAATTCAACCAATTAAATCACAAGGTCCAACGTAAAAAAAATCACGTATCTACATTCAGAGGATAGTTTCAACTCTTAGTCACTCCCGTTAATATTTCTATATATCCTCACATCTCCTCCAAATCTATCGGCCAGTCACTCGAATCTTTATTACTGTACCTTTGATTTAGGCCAACAAATAGTAAATCGTTTGTGATATTCTCGGAAGAGTAAAAACTTTATTCGAGCATTCGTACGGTGAGAAGATTAAGAAAGACGTAACAAAAAAAAAAAAAACTAGAACTATAACCCGGAGCTGTTCGACATGCACCTTAAACCGTAAAACGTGAATAAATTTTAAATGCTTAACGTCAACTAAATGTATAATTTGTAACTCGCGAGTAAGGGCACCAGCGAAACTAAAAAGCTGCGATTGTTGGCGAACGTGTTTTTTTCCTCGGTGCTCTTGGGAAGCACCTAGGTCTCTAGGTACATTCTGTGTATAGATACTTTGAACCACAAGCCTCGGGTTAAAGCGATTTGTAATGTTTCATTTGAAAACTTTTCATTTGATTACAATGTTGAAAATATCAATTATAATGGATGTATACGGAAAAACTCGTATTGAAAATAAATTTACGCAACGTATATGGACGTAGGTACTCGTGAATGTAATTCAAACTGTAGCAGTGTTATTTTTCTCCAAGTACTCCACGGTGCTTGCCTATTTATGCGTATCAACTCTACGAACGTAAGTAGGTACCTATCTAGTGTATACTTTGAAAGTTGTCATTCACTGCTACAGGCCTTTACATCTATGACGTTTTAATTAATTGAAATCAAAGTAAATTTCATGCTCTGTTATTTACATTATTTCTTTCCATCTTTTTCAACGGTATAAAACCTACTGTAGTAATTAAGTCAATACGTGCATACGCATACATGAGCCGAACATGTACGAGTACACGATTTACGCCGCCAGGAAGTACTAGTTATTTGTTCGTGTAATAAATTAAAACCTGTACTGTTAAATAAATATATTAACGAGCTCTTTAAATATATTAATATGCATATTAATGATAATAATTTACGAATAATTTTATTCAATTTAAATTATTACATCGGTGTAGGTAATTAAACGGTTGGTGGATTGAATTAGGTAGGTACAGCTAGGGCAAGCATTAGTATGAGAGGAAAGGAGGTATAATGTTTATGTATCTACTATCTATCTATTCATTTTCAGTGTTTGATACAATATAATCGATTTTTATTATATTTTTTCGTGATTGGTCAAGATGAGTACTTATTTGTGAGCTGGTCTTGTGGTATGTTGGGAAGTTATGTTCCCCCTAATAAATACGTCTTTATTCATAATAAAATTATAAAATTAAAATTAAGTATCAGGCCTGAATTCAGATCAAATCAAGGAGGAGGGGAAAAGAAGAAGTAAAAATCATAAGACTCGACAGTCGACATTCATTGACTTTTCTACATCAAAAACGTAAAGTAGGGTAGGTATCGTACAATCTAACGTGAGAAAAAAATAAAAAAACTAACAAACTAATTTGTCGAAAAAATAATAAAATATAACAAAGTTGAAAAAGAAACAAAACAAATTTCATGCCTTCAAGCTCTCAGTATACTTAATTATGATTTTTTCAACTCACTCCCCTCTTGTCTGAAGATCTGAATACATGCCTGTAAAGCAGGTACTCTTGATTATTCTTCGTTGGAGGCAAAATAACTATAAATGTACCACATCACAAATCCCCAAAATAATGCTCGAAGTGTATTACGAATGTATACCATCCTGAAATAAATACACGAAGAAAGACATTATTTAATAATTCTGGAAATTCTCTTCAAAATCAGAAAGTACCTACCTATAGTTACTAAGATGTGTAAAAATGAAATTATCTTATCACAGGTTCTATAATAGTTTATAAAAATTAACGTAGTCTACGTGAAAGATCAAAATTATGTAAAAAAAAAAAAAGAATGTATAAGTATATTTTTAAGATGTCTGTATTATTAATAATTGATAACGATGGAATTATACATTCCTGAAGTTCATCACTACTAGATAACTATTGCAAAAATTAACGGAACTTTTTTACCCTCCCCCCACCCTTCTTATGAAAGTTGGGAGCAAACCAAGATATTTTTTCTTACGTTGGTTATTCAATCAGTACAAAAAAAAGAGTAAATCAAGAAGTAAGTACTTGATTTTAATTTTTTTTTTAATGAGATGGTTTAATGTTTTTTTTGTTTCACTCTATCCTGATATAATTTTATTGTGTCAGTCAGTATTTTTTTTTATTCTTGAGCAATTTTTTTCATTTCTATTTTTATCTGCGCACTTCAATAATACGATATTTTGTAAAAAAAATAAATCAAAAAATTAAATATTTCGGTCTTTAAGGAAAATTAAGCTTGAAAAATTAAACATTACTAAAGGAGCAATTCTGGGACATTTTCCCAAATTCGAAGGATGGTGATCGGAATATAACCAAAAAAAAAATTTCTGGAGTTGTATCTACCCAATCATAGTTTTGGATTTTGGGGAATTTTTATGAAAAAAATTGGAACCCAAAAAATGCACCTTTTCTAGCTGATGTTGAAAATTGTTTTCAAAACGCGTTGGTGATTAGAACAATAAATGAGCTAGAGAGAAGAAATCCAAATTTTTGGTGACAAATCCACCAAGAGGTGGACATATTTGAGCGATTTTGTAAACCTGGTGACTTCTAGTGATTCTTGGTGACTGATTCACAAGAACATTGAAAAGTCATGTTTCATACCCTGTTGACTTTGTGGTCAAAAATTCACCATGAAGTGGCCATATTTGAGCGATTTTGTAAACCTGGTGACTTCTGGTGAATCATAGTGACTGAATCACCACAAGTCACCAGGATTCACCAGAACATAGAAAAGTCATATTTATTTATACCCTGTTGACTTTGTGGTAAAAGATTAACCAAGAAGTGGCCATATTTGAGCAATTCCGTAAACCTGGTGACTTCTGGTGAGTCTTGGCGACTACTGATTCACCAGAAGTCACCACGATTCACTAGAACATTGAAAAGTCATATTTCATACCCTGGTGACTTTTAGGTGGCCAATCCACCTAGAAAAGGCTGTATTTGAGCGATTTTGTAAATCTAGTGACTTCTGGTGAATCTTGGTGACTGATTCATCAGAACATTGAAAAGTAATATTTTGTATCCTCGTGACTTTTTTGTGACAGATCCACCAAGAAAAGGCCATATTTGAGCGATTTTGTAAACGTAGTGACTTCTGGTGAGTCTTGGTGACTGATTCACCAAAAGTCACCAGGATTCACCAGAACATGGAAAGGTCATATTTTATACCCTGTTTACTTTGTGGTGACAGATCCACCAAGAAGTGGCCATATTTGAGCAATTTTGTAAACCTGATGACTTCTGGTGAACAATGTTGGTGACTGATTAACCAGATGCGTATTTGAGCGATTTTGTAAACCTGGTGACTTCTGGTGAGTCTTGGTGACATATTCACCAGAAGTTACCAGGATTCACCAGAACATTGAAAAATCATATTTTATACCCTGGTGACTTTGTGGTGAAATATTCACCAAGAAGTGGCCATATTTGAGCGATTTTGTAAACCTGGTGACTTCTGGTGAATCTTGATGACTGATTCACCAGAAGTCATCAGGATTCACCAGAACATCGAAAAGTAACGTTTCATACCCTGATGACTTTTGTGTTCCTATGATTTTATTATTTTTTCATATCAAGTTTTTCTATCTAAGATTTCTAGTATGTTTAAGTCTCGGGATTTCAAGTAGAGATATCATGATTTTCTTCTATGTTTTAGGACTTTTCTTTCAGAATCTTTTCATCTAGAGATTTTTTGTCTCTTAAATTTCAAAAATTTTTTGATTCCATGATTTTTTGATCTTGAGATTTTTCTGTCTCAAGGTTTCAAGATATGTACCTACTTGAGTCTCATTTAGATACAAAATGTTCGGTCCAAAGATTTTCAAGATGTTTTACTCTCAAGATTTGGAGATTTTTGGATTTTTTTGATTTTAAAATTATGTCTTGTGTTTTTTTTTGTCTTTAAGGTTTCAAGATATGAATTTCAATCTCATTGAGATTTCAAGATTTTTGGGCTCTAGATTTTTTCATCGCGAGATGTTTTTGTATCAAGTTTTTCTGTCTGAATATTTGCAGATTTTCTTGTCACTAAATTTTAGTAAGAATATGTACATAATCTGGCCTTCGTTTTCTAAACATTTTATAATGTAGGTATGAAAATTCACGTTCACCCTTTTCTGATATGTAGTAACAGCATTCCCCCACAACTTTTCGTTCTCCTAGATTGTGCAAGGATGAAACAAATTAATGCACAATTTTTACCTATTATTTCGTTTGGTATCAGTTTTTTTTTGAGTTTTTTGTAATTTGGTAAAATTTTATCCAATTTCTATTTTTTTTTTTTTTTTTTTTTGGTAAAATAACCCCAAAATCATATTTACTCTTCGTAGCTGAATTCAAATCAGAAATGTAGATTTTTTGAGATTATTTGTTGATGAGGGAGGGGAAAGGGGGAATCAAAGCGAACATATTTCGGCATACCGCATTTAAAGTTGTTTCATTTCTCATTCTTTCCATTCATTACAATTCACCTAAATTACAAAAATTTCATTTTTATAAAAGCTCGAGATTTATTACACGTCTTCTTACTTCTTGTAAAATTATTTTTTCATCCTTGAAGAAAAATTTTGACCTCAAAGAGTGTTCTCGAATTTTGGTTTTTGTGGTGAACAAATACCAAAGTACCTGTTCCCATTTTTCTAAGGTCATTATTTTGTATAAAAATCACGCGACGTACTTATTCGTCTCACGTTTGTTTCTCCTTCGATTTTCAGATATGCCACAATTATTACATTCTCATTCGATATGTTGCCGTATCAAATTTCACATTTTGAGAATCTGGTTAAAGTCTCTACAAATTAATTTTCAGTAATTTTATTTTAGGTAACTATTTCTTTGCTTATTTTTTAAAATAAAATTTCGATATTTTTGAAAAAAATATCTGCTCGCACTGAGTGATTTTTAGAAATTGGTCGAAGCGAATGAGATAGGGAAAACGTTGCTTGAAATGAAATTTTTTCTTTCTTTGGGTTCACTTTAGACTACCTACTAAATCTAGGTACATATTAATCAATTCGGGGTCATCTTAGCTGAGAATAAAATCATCAGTAATAGTACAAGTACACTCGTAAGTACATTATTGATTCCATGCCCATAAAATCGAAAGTAATAATTTCAATTAAAATCATGCAAAACAGTTAGGTAGGTACTCTAAACAATACTGGATAAACTCTGAAATTGGAAGTGTTATGTAGGTAGATGCAGGTATATAAGCACATTTACATGGACAACATATGTACACATGCATAAGCATGAGATTCCACGACTCATCTTGTATATGTATAATGTACTTATAGATACTCTTGAGATTTTCCTGCACCTCCTTGAGCTCATCGTAAAAGTAAATATCTGCCCGTATAAATAAATTTCAACGTAACTTGGAAGAGTTTGAAAAAAAAATAACCATCAAATTTCACCTACTCAGCATGACAGATAACTCCATATAAGTAGTTAAAGGTAAACAAACACCTAGTTGCGGTCACATGACAGTTGCAAGTTGTACGTACTCGTGCACCGTTCATGTTCATCTCCTATATTGGCTACGGTAATGAATTCAAATTACGTGATCGGTGTAACGACGACGTCGCTCGAATATACGAGAGTATTTGAAGTGCAAATAACCAGTCGCTATTTACTTTATTAATAGGTCATCGGAATTTATTAATAGCGAATATTTTTTATTAGATATTGTACGAATAAAATGCAAATACGAGAAGTAGACGCGACGACAAGCGACGTCGACGACGATGCAGACCTAGCGAAAGTAAGGTCGCTTGGTCATTCTCGTCAAGTTGGGATTTAGAGAACTAGTGCCTAGTGCCAGTGCCTGCCTAAGTGTGCGTAATAAGTTCACGAGGTTGAAAATGTTGTGTAGTCGTACCTTTTTACTCTGGTGACCGCTGCTGGTAAAGAGGTAATATCGGTGTTGAGCAGATACTTATGGCCTCCGATAATGCCATCTCTCAAGTATTCGCAAGGATCGATGTCGTCGAAAGCGAAATCAAAAGCTTCTTTGTCTTGAGAAGGTATCGAATTGAGTATCTTCATGAAATTCATGTTTATGAATAACCATTCTTGTGCCGTGAAGTATGAAAGTTCCATCGAAGCTCGGTAGATTTTACGTTGTATTTTGAGTAAATGCCTATATCAGGATAAAGGAAATCGCTCGGTTAGAAGAATTAGTTTGTGGTAATGTTTCCACTCGAGTAAGTATACTATGGGTTCTTACAGTGGTTTCTTTTTCGTTATAGCTAAAATCCAATCGATTACAATTGCTGGCATGACTTGTTTGATTATCAAGTTCACGTAGTAACAGGTAGGATCAGTGGTGAATAAGATTCCTGGAAGCCATAATGAATCGATCGGGGGATATTTATCGGAGAACTTCATCCCTATTTCGACTAGTTCCCATTGTTGGATTGATTTGTAACCGGAGGAACTGTTTATGATGAGGATTTCTTTTTTTCCTGGACCCCTGAAAAAATGATTTAAAAAAATGTAGTACAGGTGTACTTATACTTATAATTAGGTACTTATCTTGATCATCTTAACAAGAACAGAAATTTTTGGTTGGAAAAACTCTTCATTAGAGAATTTTCTGGTGCTAAATTTCATTTTTTTTAAAAATGTTGGTCAACTTCTGAAAATTTAATTTTTTTATGAAGATCTAAAAATTTAATCGAGTTGAGATTTAGTTTGAATCTGATTTTTGACCTCTCAGATCGATTATTTGCAGTTTCATGGTGTTCTGGAGCTATATTTGCATTTTTATTCTTTTTTCTAGAGAAAAATAATGACCTAAACCAGAACAAAAAATTTTTAAAAATATTGTAAGTAGGAATCTAAACCGATCGGAGAGTTCTCAAAAACAGTAAATTCGGGTCATTGAGTTGCCAGATGCTAAATTAAAATCTGGGTTATTTTGCTTGTCTGAAAACTGGGAACTTCAAATAATATACTGGAGGCTTCAGAATGACCTAAAATAATCACAGATCAATTCGGAGGGTAGGGGGAGTAGACTGAAATATCGTTCGAACAACATTTCAGTTTTTAATCCCAAATTTTTGATTTTGTTTCTTGAAAAATACTGAAATAGTCCTGGGTACTCAGATTTGAATTTTTAAAAATTTGCACGAATTGGAAATTAACTTCAGTGAGCACCTGAAGGCTGAAATTCTACCTGAAAATACACTTTAAGATATTTTTTGATCGTTTAATATATTGTTTTGTCCTGTTAGGCTGTTAAAGAAAGTTTCTGCGAATTGAGCTTAGATTCATGTGCAAAACATCTGCACTCGAATATTTATCTTTCCTAAACTCAGGTGACACATAATGGTTGATAATTAATTTAAAGTGAACATTTTACTGAGCAATCCTAAAGCTGTAGGTCTTGGAAATTTTCAACTCTTTCAATCAAAGATTCTGATTTAGCAAAAAAAAAAAAAAATCAATTAGATTTGTAAAGTTTTGTAGATATTTTTTTTTCTAAATTTTCATTTTCATTTTTCAAAAGTTTAGAATCTATTTTCAATATGAGAAAACAAAATAACGCGCTATTGTCTACACGAAAATCCAGTTCAATGTACACATATAAAATAGAATGGTGTAGCTATAAATAGGTACCTACCAACATTTTAAAAAAAATTTCCCCTGTCATATTTTAATTCTTCAGAGGTTTTAAGGCCTATTCTGCATTTTATATATTGACTAAAAAAAAAAAAAAAAAAAAAACGTAGTTTGGGCTTTTTTTTAATAAATTGCCAAAAAATTCGATTTTAGGAATCGTATTTTCTGTGAATGTTTTCATTCATTCCAATAATAATTTTAAACTCTCTCTGAATGAGAATATGTAATCAAATAAGTATTTTTCAAGTTTTATTATCTGTTGTGAAAAAATTGTAATAATGACGGAAAAGGCACTGAATCCCCAGAAAAATGGAAATAATAAAGTAGAAAAAATGATTCCCAAATTGTAATTTATAAATAATCAAATTTCTTGTCTATTTTCGAAATGTTTTCAAAAAAGTACCTTGAAATATAGGTACCTAGTTATTTTTTTAAAAATTATTATTACTGTTCTAGAAAATGAGCCTCAAATGCCCTACAAAAATTATAGGTACATATTACGTTATACTGTCTAAAAAATTTTAGAGGTCCAATCGAATCTTTTTTTTTGTTTTTTTTTTTGGCATATTTATTAGAATTCTGAATTTTGAGACTGCAGGTTATTTGAAAATTTTATCAAACACAAAATTGAGCTCTCAAAAGGGAAGGTGAGGAAGGAACCGAACAAAAAAACATTGCCAATATTCGAAGGTGTTGAAAAATCCTAGATTGGAAATTTTTATTGAATACTAGGTACCCACGTGTATTGATTGAAGATACACAGAATGGAATTTTATACGTGTTCAAAAGAAAGAAGTTTGAAAATCCCCCTTCCCCCTCCTTGGCTTCTGCTATGTCAATCCAGTGCATCTTTTTTTTGTACCTAATTCTAATTTTACTATTTTTTTTTCAAACTTTGTTAGCTTCTCACCTGTTTTGTATCTATGAGGTTCTTTCTTTTTTTTATGAAAAAAAGTTGTAACGTTTCAAAACATTTTTAAACCCAATTTCACCATTTTATAATTTTGAAAAACGTTGGAAAGAATTTTTTGGAGTAGGTACTTAGCAGAAGTAAAAATCAATTTTTCAGCTGTCTAGTGAATTTATTTGTCTTGCTCAAAATTTTTCTGGGTTATTTCTCACTCGAAGTAAACTTTCTCAACAATTTTTGTCAATATTTAGGATAATCAACCTTAATTTTTAGGAATTAATTGCTTTTTATTCAATTTATGGAATTTTTGTAATCGAAATACGTGGCTGAAAAAAACGTTTTCATGATAAAAATCATAATGAAAAAAATCAAAATTAAATTACTTTTCCGTAGCCTTATTCCAAGCTGCTACTAGCATCCCTTTGATAGAAATATCCACTGGCATGTAATCCGGTCTGGTATATTTGCTTGTAAAAGTCACTCGAATAATTCCTTTTCCGATACCGATCATGAATCCAACTGGGCCATTCACATTATCTATCCACCCTGATACTGGTTCCTTGACCGAAGATATCACTGAAATTTCAAACAAATTCTCACATTATTCGATTATTGCCATAGGCAAAATAGAACTTATGAGTTAATGGAGTCGACTTCCAATGAATGAACTCACCAATCGATGGTCTGAATATAACAGTGGGTATATCTTTACATTCTTCTTTCAAAAGACTCTCCGATAAATTTTTTGTAAACACGTAAGAGTTGGGAAATGCTCCCAAATATCTGTAAAAAAAATTTATGACTTTAGTTGAACAGAAGATAAGTAGTTTTTACGAGTAAGAAATTGAAAATAGATTACTTTTTGGATAAGATGTTGGTCAAAACAGGATCGCAATTTTCTGCCATGAATATTGCTTCTTTCCAGTTCATCGGAGCTGGGTATATCGTTTCTTCGACTATTTTACGATAGCAGTTGCAATAAGTGGTGGATACGTGAACTAGGACCTGCCAATTGTGGGACAAAAATGAATTTTATTTTATAAACAAATAGTTAGTCAGTTATACAGAATGATTCAGTGAGAATTTGGTATCTTCGAGTTTGGTATCTTGTAAATATTACAACTACGAACTACCTACGTCTCTACGTAGCATAAGTTGTCTATTCACAGTTTTGAAGGGGTCACGTGTATCTGAATCATCCTGCAATTCCTGCATGTGAATAAATATTGTAAATGAGAAAACTTACAGCAATATTTTTGATCTCCTTGGCCAACGCTACCACCTCCCTGGTGCCTCTAGTATTGATTATAATCGCCTCGTGTATCGGATCATCAAACCTGACACTAGCTGCAGCATGAAAAATGACACTAACATTGTCGATCAACGTTTTCCTATCTTCTGGAGATATCCCAAGTCCAAGTTTCTTGATATCTCCCGTAATTGGAATGACTTTGTTGAATATTTCACTAGGATGGGATTTTTTCAGTGGTTCAAAAAGCTACAACCAGTTCAAATTTAGCCAAAAAAATTAAGTCAAGTCAAGATACTAAGTACCCTATTGCGAGAAATTACTTACCGGTAAATCGAACACATCCTTTAATTTATCGTCTGGACTTTTACCCTCTCTAGAAGGTCTGATCAAAACGTAAATTTTATCTACGCCAGGGCAAGATCTGAGTATCTTCTCTATGAGTACTTTACCCATAAATCCCGTCCCTCCGGTAATAAATACGGACCTTCCATCGTAAAAATGTTCGATCGAATCTTCCATTGTGGTGATCTACAAAACGATTGATTTTATTGTTCCGATTTAATTGCACAATGGGCACCTATTTAATAATTATAAATAGGTAAAGGTACTATAAACGTTGGTGAACTCGACATATAGGTCAGTGCTGGACAATTACCTAGTTGCAGGCTATTTTTAATCAACGCAATCGAGTTTACTTTTTCTAATTACGAATATAATAGTAAGGTGCTTTTGATTGGAAAATTATCACACGATCGATACTGCAGATAAATTGCTGAAGAAATCCTAAGATATTAAGATAAAAATCTCATCGCGAAGTAGGTATATTTTCTTGAGATTTAAAAACACTAAAGACGATTAAAAAAGCCGCGTCATTTATAATAATAAATAATTCAGAACGCTTACCTTGATCTCAGCAAATTACAAATTATGGCACAATTTAATGATTAGTACGCACTAATTGGTAACTTCACAGCGGACATTTTTTTTCTGAAATCGTAACAGTGGTGTGGATAAAGGAAGAAAATGTATTCGTTAGACGTAATATATAAGAGTGGCCTTAACCTCTGCTATGCACGTAGCTGGTTACTTGGTAAAATAGAAATGTAATTTGACACATTTAATTATCAATTCATCACTGAGCTGATTAACAGAATTACGCTGTTTAAATCAATTCAACTTCCGTCCACCTATTTAAGTACTAAAGTTTGGCTCATGTGGTTCTGTACCATAGTGAAAAAATATGGTTGTTAGAGTTAGGTTAACCATATTCACATGACAAAGGTTCACATGTAATGATTGTGCTAGTTTTGCTCGTGTTGCGAACATTGTCAGTGATTTCTAAATTAGTACGTAATTTTTTTTGTTTTACACAAATTTGTGTAATATTTTGCTCTAGATAGGCTAAATTTTTCATATGTGACGCAGGATGCTGAAATTTGTGGAATTTTGTGATGTATTGAAGAAAGAAAAACTTTTTTGGAATCGTTTTCTCGCTGAATTCATCCGGCGAACTGGAAAATTTTACTGTCGAGTGAAAATGAGTTGATTTATAAACATACCTACCAACTTACCTACTCTTTAATAATGCTCACACTTTGGGAGCCCTCGCGTAATCCAACACCGATCGAGGCGAAATCAATTCGAAGGGGTAAAATATATCCTACCTAAACCTATGTTGTATTCTTTTTATTTGATTGAAATGAAATTTGGGCTCACTGTTTATACATTTTTTTGCTAAGAACATATAGCTCTATCAACTTTGTGGATAGAGTAACATATCGTAAAACCTTTTTTGTTCGTTTCAAAAAGTTATTTGTAGTATAGGGCCTATGTACCTACCTACCGGGAACCATGTTGGAAAATTTTCAAAATTGCGGAAAATGTTGCTCATTTAATTTCCAAAATGAGCTTTTTTAGTTCCCTAGTCAGATTTTTTTTTAGACGTGGGTTGGATTAAATTTTACAAAAATTGTCAAAAACTTTGATAAATAAGTAACGCAAAAAGTTGAAAAAAAAAATAAATAAAATGTGTAAATTACTACTCAATACATGCGTTTGATATTCAAGCTTTTCCGTTGGAGAAAAATTTGCTTCATTTAGGTACTTTGAAATGGATGAAAAAGGTAGATAAGTGCCTACTTATGCCATTGTCTTGTTTTATTGGTCTAAATTGGAAATTTTATTGACATCGTAAACACCTCGCACATTCTTCAAGTAGAGAACATTTCATCATCCCACTTTCTTCTTCAAATTGAAAGCTGTCCTCAAGTTGACTGTATTAGGACACCCACTACCTTCTCGATTTTTCTGAATGCCTATTCTGGAAATTAAATAGGCGAGCCAAGTACCCAAATTTGCAAAATTTGAAATTTCTGACCATGTTTCTGGTCCAAATTTTTGAAACGAACAAAAAAATTCGCCTACGATGCAGATCACTGAAGTTGTAGAAGTTGCAGGTGATTGGATTTTTAAAAAGTGAAATTTTTATTCAAGTCCCTCAACATTTTTGAAAGTTGGAATTTTGTTGACTTTGAGGGTGAGTGAATTCTTATTTAACATCTTGAAACTACATAATAAAAACAAATGATATGTTGTGTTTTCTATCTTGGAAATTCAAGGAACTAACGTAAGGGCAATAAACTATTGAAATCTTGAGACACCTTTGATAATTAATTTACCCATAGCATAGCACCTTAATTATTTTTATTTTTTTAAAAATCAATCTACTCTTATTAAACAAAATGATAACAAAAAAGGTTAGGTACTTACTTAGAACTTTATTCCACAAAACTGGATTTTTTCATTTCCTTCTCCCACCACCTGAAATCGCTACCTCGGGTGAGAAAATAATTTCATATTTCTTATTCTCCTCCTGTCTAGAAAAAAGTCGTGCCATGAGTCCCCTCCCCTCCCCCCAATGAAAAAATTAAGAATAATGGAATAAATACCTATCTAAGTCAAACCGTTGAATTTTTCAATATATTATAGTTTTCCATTTCTCCTTAAAAAAAAACTTCCTCGGTCCCCAAATAGTTTTGACTCTCTTTTACGAAGCTTCTCCTCGTCCCAAAGTTGTGAAAAACCAGAAAATTAGAAACTGAAGTCAGTAAAAAAATTTTCAATTCCTGTCAAAATTCTTAAAAATAATGCTCTCTTGAAGAAAAAACTTCTTTCGATCCCTCTCAAGCAATTTGTATCTTGGTAGGTAATAATAGTAGATTATAAAACTTTAAAAATAAAAAATATGTATGCAATTGTTCTTTCACTAAGCAGGTCTGTAATTATATATGTAAGTATCTAATTATTTCTTGGAAATTTGAGAGTGGAACTTCCACTCTTTCACCATCCAAGGAGGAAGGGGGCAGTCTAAACCACATAAATATGTAGTACTTTTCTGCTGAAATTGGACTAGGTACTTAAATCTAAAAATTAGAACGTAAAAATGCAAAAATTATTTTTTTTTCAAATTTTATTTTTCTGGGTACAGAAGAAGAGAAAGTTCATTTTTTTCATCATGGTGGGAGGGGGAAGGCCAAAACAGTTAAATATGTACTTAGTGCTTTTTTGAAATATCCATAAATTACGTACAAACAATGTATAAAAAGAAAAAAAAACGTAAAAATTGACATTTTTGAATTCTCTCATTTTTGGGGGTAAGGGAACAATTTCTACTTTCTGATGGGGGGGGGGGGGAGGTGACTGAGGTGAGACGTAGGTCAAAACTATTTGTGTTTTTTTCTATGAAAATGAACAAAATCTAAGAATTTCAGTATAATGTGGGAATTTTAATGTTTTGGATTTTTTTAATTCTTTGAGAATTTGTATCGAGGAAGAAGTGTTCCAGCTACTCAAGATTTCAGAGAATTTTTTCTCATAAGAACCAACAACTATAAGGTGTGGCCAAGAAAACCACTATACGTATTCATTGTGTTCAATTGTAGTTAGGTACATAATAACTTTGAATATTTTAGTGGTCGTTATTGTTGAAAAACCAAAAAAACAAAATTATTTAAATTCAAGGGCAAATTTTAACAAACTAAAAACCCCAATATTTTCAATTTTTCTACAGATAACATGACCAATTACATAGCAATCTTGAATACAATTTCACTGGTTTTCTCACTGCAGAAAAAATCAATAAATAACTTCGATTTTAAATTCTTTTTTTTTTTTTTTTTTGATATGAATGCATGAATCATCAAAATGGTTGAAAATCTAATACAATTCTAAAAATTGCTTTTAAAAAGTTTTGAAATGACGTGAAATGACAAAAAAAAACTATATTTAGCCCTACTTGCTGAAAACTCAATTCGCTCAAAAAAACTTTAATACTCGTAAAAAACCAAGAGAGTTTAAATTGCCAAAATCAAATAATGACCTACTTATTTAAAAATCAGGTAGACCTACTTGCATATTCAAAGACTGGCCAAAAATTAATCAACTAAAAAACCGAAAATGAAAATCATTCCAGTCAAATAAAAGAAACCCTATAGTATGTAGATACACTTGTTTGTCGTGAGTGAGGGTGGCTGGCGGACTAGAATTGAATTATGAATAAGTAGGAAAAAAGTGAGGTAAGAGGGAGGGTCCATACAATGAGTGCATTTGCTTCGAGCCTGAGGAAATTTTTAAGCTCCCAAAAAGTACCACGTGATTGAAAAAAAAAATACGAGCCTTCTGAGAGTTCAAAAGTGCTTTAATGGGAATTGAGAGTTGTTATTTTTTCAAGTGAAGTGGCGAAAGAAAAATTTTCAAGTGACCTAAAAAAATATTGCTCATTAGAACCAAAATGAGGAGTTCATAAAATTACTGTTCTAGAGCCTGATTTGGCTCTCGCCTGTTAATTCTTATAGCACGGAGAGCAAACAAAAATTTTCATTTTAAACAATTTAGAAACTTACATTAAGTAACAAAAAAGAGAGTTTAAAAATTTTTTTAAAAATGGCCTTCGAGTGAACTTTTCTATCATGTTTGAAAAAATTCGTTCAAAAATTGGCAATTATGAACATTTTAAACGAAAAAAAAAAAATCACTTTTGATATCATTTTGGAGGGGGGGGGGATTGGGAATGATACGAAGCTACAAATTTTACCATCAGGCTATTAGACCATAGGGGCCACATTTCACTGGTTGGTTTTAAAATTCGAGACAGTGACCGAGTGACTGATTAACCTGTCGTACATGATGCACAAGCACAATCTACCAATTGATTACCTACGTCGCTATCGATTTTTTAAAAATTCACTTTTCGTTGGCGTTACCTTTAATTCTTTTCAAGTACCTACCTACTTGAAACTAAGCGACGAGAAAAAAAAAATAAGGTTACCAACACTTCATTGTCATACTACATTACACGCCTATTTGCGAACAAAATATTACATGTACCTATACGTATGTACAATCAGAAAGTCAAATAGGCCTACTACATACATAAATATGTCGCTCTACAGGTAGCAACAAAAACATGGAAATCAATTCGCGAGTAATTTGTTTTTACATCATGGCGTAAACGTAGACTGATGAAAAGATTTAAAAAGACGACAATTTGTCGTATTGTGTGTCATTATTCGCTTACACGTATTTCATTTTAACTCTTTGAATTAGGTTAAATAAGGTTACATTTTGGTTAATTTCGTGTGTTTTTTGTCGTTTTACGCAGAACCTTGGAAATACCATTGGCATCCTAGTGCGGTCGGTGAGTTAACTTTGTACATAAAAAAATGCATTCACGAAGGTACCTACCGTTCCGTTCCGTTCCATGTTTCGATACAGGCGGCGAAGCATGGTACCAAATACCTACCTAAATGTAGTTCAGAGCCAAGGCTATACGGCGAGATCCGACTGCGACTTCTCTTGACGCGGTTTCGGCGACGAAAATAAAGAAATATTTAATGTACGAATACATAATACTGTATGTAAGGCAGGTAGAGGTATGGTACATTACATTCATAAATCACAATATAAAACATATCATTACTTTTAATTATCCGGTGTGCTTTTTACGTTGTCGCTAGAACGTTCGAAGAAGAAGAAACAAACTTTACGCAATGACATATCCGAATTATACAATAAATAGTCGAATGGGTGTACCAGTACCTATACTTCTATGGACGTAATTAAGACACAGGTTGTGGAAGCTTTCGGGCGATGTTCATCGTTTCAACCTGTAGTAAAGATGGCACGTGGTATAAAAAACCTAAACCGCGAACAACGCGCGCGTAATTTGCGTACCTCCCCTCATCATTCATCACAACTCGGTCAATTATCTCCAAAAAAAAAAGTACGAAAATATGTACATACGTACGAGTAGGTATTGTCAACGAGGAACAAATTGAGTTGTTTCGATAGGAGAACAGGTTTTTAAAGTGTAATTATTCCAGCCAGTTTTCGAGGACTCTATGCAACATTGAACGATTGCAAACTGCCAACCGAGTCTACAGATCATGCTGATGACCAGTAATGCTGTGTCAGTGTGTGTCGGTGTTAGAAATATATACTCGTATGCGAGAAAACGAGATAACGAGAACGACTGCTGCGGTTCGCGAAATAGAGTAAATTTTTTGGTGAATTTGATCGATAGATGACCATAATTAACGTAGCATGTTCGGGTCACAGAACCATGTTAGCTACCATTTTCGCGGCTGCTGTTGTGACGTACCAGTGCCCGGTCGAGGGTCTGTTGTGGCCGAATTCCGAAGATGTCATGGTGGAGACGAAGATGTCTACGGTGAGAGAATCTAGCGAATGTTGCACATTTGCACAAATTTTGGCTTTTGCAAATAGGTACATACTTTTAGAAGTGATGTGAAAATGGTGTTGGGGGATAAAGAATCGATGGAGAATGAATTCGTCGTACCTATCTATTTTATGTCCTGGAAAAATGTTACAAATGAAAATATGTACGTAAAAACTACTGCGAGTTCATTTATTGCTCGTGATGATATCATTCTGTTCCTGCATTATTCAACCTGCTGCCCAAGTTATCAATTTCCTACTCCTCATTGAATTTTTTCTGATTTGAGGGAGAGTGATTGAAATTTACAGAAATGAAATTCGTGACTTTTTGAGATAAGTGTTTCATTGGAGCCAAAAATATTTCGTAATATTCCTTAAAAATCTACAATTCGTAAGCATATTTATTTATTTTTTTGCTATTTTTAGTGTACTTTCAATGATAAAAATGGGTACCAATGGTTTGAGAATTCATTTGAGGTTCGTAGACACACCTAACTAATATTTAAAAACAACACGGAACAGTGATTATTTTCTTTCATATTGTTATTTTTTGCTCAAATTTCTATATTAGATATGAATTTCATCAAATTTTAAGGCATTTGGTTTTTTAGTGTTGTTATTTTTGCAAAACATTGCCTAATTTTGCTAAAATTGTGTCAATTTTTGATAATTTCTCTGCCAATTTTGTGCAGTATTTTTCAATAGGTACCTACATTATGTAATTTTTGAGAAACATTCAATTTTGAAAATATCAAATTATAGGTATTTTACCTAGGTACTGTAATAGTTCAACACTTATTTGATATTTCAGGCAACTTTTTCGAAATGTTGCTCAAATTTTGTGATGTTTTACATCAAGTTTTCGTCATCTTTCATAATTTATCTACATGACATTTCATAGAGCGGGAAAATAAGGTAAAAAAGCGAAGGAGAAAAGGAAAAAATTGGCACATCAATATTTTCTTCGGGAATGTGTTCAGATGGACCCCCTGAACTACCAAAAAAAAACCGACCCTCCTACCCCTGGAGCAAATTTTTTTAGGGGTCTAAAACCGGTTGCGATTCACGTTTTTTGCATTTTACTCCGTAAATATTAGGTTTACGATAAAAACTACCATGACAAAAAATGTTCCCCTTCAAATTCTCGATAATTTGATACTACTCTCGATACCCATCCCTCAAGGGGGGGGGTGCCTAAAAAAAGGGGTGGAAAGAGTAGGTGTTTCAAAAAAATGTAAGTCCAGTAAATTAATGAAAATTACCACTTAATATTATTCGTTTTCGCTCAATTTTTTTTTACAAAGTCTACACACCCAACTACTAATCAAACCACCATTGATTGGTCTTCAACACTCCCCGGGGGTGAGTGGGGGATGCTTGATTTTTCAAGTAACACACAACTGAATCATGTATTCGAAAAACGAATCTGGACGTGCGATATACCGAAGAGTATGTTAAGTGGTAATTTTGATTAATTTACTGGACTTACATTTTTTTGAAACACCTACTCTTTCCACCCCTTTTTTTAGGCACCCCCCTTGAGGGATGGGTATCGAGAGTAGTATCAAATTATCGAGAATTTGAAGGGGAACATTTTTTGTCATGGTAGTTTTTATCGTAAACCTAATATTTACGGAGTAAAATGCAAAAAACGTGAATCGCAACCGGTTTTAGACCCCTAAAAAAATTTGCTCCAGGGGTAGGAGGGTCGGTTTTTTTTTGGTAGTTCAGGGGGTCCATCTGAACACATTCCCGAAGAAAAAATTGATGTGCCAATTTTTTCCTTTTTAAAACTGCTATTTGCCCGGTCTATCAAGCAATTTTCGTACAATTTTATCTCAAGTATCCTGATTTTTGATTTTTCATTAATTAATAGTGGGTAGGTAAGTTACTTGTAATCTTCAACAATTTTTCAACAATTTTTGCAAGATTTTGATTTTAAATTTTTTTTAGAGGGGTTCTGTGATTTTAATTTTTGATGAGTAACTTATCAAATTTATTTTTTGAATCAGAAAGAGAGGGGCTGGAAAATGTTTTTCGCTTCCTTCAAATGAAGAAAAATATAATTTACAGTACAAAAATATGTGATTCGGCCAGATAGGTCAATGAAATTGAAGATGTCAGACAGGCAGACAAATGACCCAGGCAATATAGACTCACGGGTCAATGACCTTAGGAGGCTAGACAGGCAGGCCCGGCAGACCGACGATTTTGACAAGTCAGACGGGTCAATGACCTTGGGAAACCAGACTGGTAGACAGACGGGTCAATAACCTTAGAAGACCAGATAGGGAGACGGGTCGATGACCTCGATGGACTAGACTGACAGACAGACGACCTTGACGAGCCAGACAGTGAGGTCAATGACCTCAAGAGGGTGGACAGACAGAATTTGACTCTTCGGTATCCTTCGCCTCCTTCCGTAGTGAACAAAAACTTTGGAGGCAGTGAGAGTTGAAACCAAAAAATAAATTAATATCTATTGTGACTCCGCGACCTTGAATTGATGGAAAAAACAGATCATTGTCACCCCGCATTCATTAAACTAATAATGTGGAATGTTGATTGAAAATAAGGTATCAATCAATAAATAAATAAAATCATTGCAAAAAAAATAGCAATTATGTATTTTTAAAAATGAGAAGTTTATTTTTTTAAATTTCGAGTTGTTTTAAATTTTATGTATGTATGTAATCTACCACCACACCTTTTTAGCAACATTCGTCAAACATTGATCAAATTTTTTCATGTGTTTTATCTATTTCTACTTATTTTCAATTCTTGTTAAATAAGTAGGTAGGTAGACATGTTTTTTTGAAACAAGTTTTAAGCAATTTTCACACAATTTTGCCTTCGTTTCATTTTTATTTATTAATTTTTAAAAAAAATCTCGTTTTTTTTTAAATATCTCAAAAATATAGAGTCTTTTGATTCCTAAAAAACAAATCCTTCTCTACAAGTAGGAAATTTCATACCATACTCTAGAATTTTGTTTCTCTTCATTTTTTTTTTTTTTTTTTTTTTTTTTAAGGAATTCTTGCCTTGGTTTTTATTTGTAGGTAACTGCTTTTTGAAATAATGTTGAAAAAACTTCATAAAAAAATCAAATTTTCATCACATTTATTCGATACTTGCGTTTTTTCCAACTATTGATATTCTTATATTAGGTACTTATTTTAATTTTTTTCATCGCAAACAATCGATTGTTGATAGAAACTGAGTACTTATCCTACCAGAAAAAATGGAGGGGAATAAAATTGAAAATCATTCAACTTCTCACTTGAAGAGTGTGTCATTTGTTTTTCCCTGAAGATTTTGTTTTAGATTAGATGTTTCGAATCACTGAAGAAAACACAGATTCCTTCCTTCTCTCTCTCTCTAAAGCACATAAGTTATGTTTTTAGGTTTCTTGAATGTCTTGGTTATTACATACAAATTTTTGTTATCGAATATTAGTTTTCCGTTTGTTTGAGAAACATTATTCCTTTAAATCTTAAATATTACCTAGGTAACGCTTTTGACATCATGTGTGGCTGTGGTGGGGTTGCTTTCGTGAGTTTCGTGGAAGTGTTCGCCTATGATTAGATACGTATTGTTCACAATTACGATACACGAATGGAATAATTTTGAAAATTTTAATTTAATAATTCATGAGAAACATTGAAAACATGGAGATTCTTCAATCGTTCGACGTTGTTACTCAAACTCAAGTGTAACTTGGATGAGTAATGAAAAAAGAATATTTCAAAGATATAATTTTTCAAACCAAAATTTAGAGAGAATTTTTTCCAACTTGAAAAATGAAATGTAATGTAATGAAACTTTCCGCTTTTCGGTTATTCCGGCTCCGGCAGAGATGATGGAGGAAGGAGTAAGGAATAAGGACCTGATGAGGAATAGATCTATTCTCTATTCTATGGGGTTGTCTTGACTTTGGTTGCCAATTGATTAATGATGATGGAATGGTAGACTGGACTGGAGTGATGATTTTTTGATTTTGATTTGACAAATGTTTCTTTTTTATAATTTAAATTTATTAATTATTACTGTGGCCGGATCCGCAAGAATGGTAGAAATTTAAAAAAATAAAAATTGCATTCATTTTTTTCATTTTAAATTTTCTTGTCGTGGTGCTTGGATGAGCACTGGCGCATTGATCAAGTAATTCACCTTTAGGTATATTTTGATTGCTGTGAGCATGTACAAAATACACCTTAAGGTGGATCATACTCATACTGTATGGACTGTATGGTCATCGCAGGTCGCAGGTCATCGTCGCTCATCGTCATCGATCATCTTCGGCTTTACCTCGGTTCATTCCGGTATTTCCGGTCATCTCATCGATGATTACTTTTTTTCACTAAATTCATCATCCTAAGTTTTGTCATTTTTTTATCGGGTAGTTTTTTTAATCATCAACATCATCTTAAATCAGTGATCGAGATTTTTTGAGATGTATTACTTGTTATTCTACTTTATTATAGCTTTTGGTGTTTTCAACTTTGTATAAGTATATTGTATTTAGTGACAACGGTATATTTCGTTACCAATTCATTGTTATCATTTGCACTTTGCAAATGCATTTCGAGTTACCTTCTTCATGCGTGCATAATTATTCGTTATTACAGACTGCAGTATTTTAGGTATACATATGATTCATTGCATAAATAAACAAATGGAGTCCTGTGAACGCCATCCAAATCGAAAATTGAAAAAAGCTGAGCACAATGTATCAACATTGCCACAAATCTGAGATCTTTAATTCTGGTACTAGCCGATGGATGGCTTTGACATAACTGCATTTTGACGTGTGATCTGATTTTCATGTATCCCTTATATTACTTGAAACTTTTACGACTACATATATGTTTTTGATATTTCAGATCTATGATTAATTACGCCGAGCGAATACTTCGCGATGAATAAAAGAAAAGCCACTAGCATGGACGAGCCAGATTGTAAACAGAAAAAAAGCGAAGACTACGATGCCTTTTTCATCTGTACTGCTAAATCGCCTCCGCCTTTGAGAGACATATCAGCTGCTAAAGTAGCCTTATCGTTATGGTTTCACGAATATTTACGCATTGAACGCAACTTGGAACATATCCTGTTTCCTTGCGAGGATTCCAATCGTGATCCCGATTATTCAGAAGTATTCGATGGAGATGAATTGGACGAATCTTACATTCATCGATTCAAAAGCACAGCCGGAAGTCATCGAACATTTGTTGAGCTGGAAGCATTACGAAAACGTATTGAAACCTCCGTTCAACAAATTCCATTACCGGTACAGCTTCGAGAAGTTGTTGGAAAATATCCGAGTATTATCGAACGTCAATTAATCGATTGGCTGTGTTATCACGAAGAACGCCTTTTCTACTTGATCATCGATCTCGACATGATTAACGAAATAATCGGCGTGATTGTTTGGAGACCGGATGTGACAATCGATTATTTATCCACTGCTCGAAATGTGCTAGCTTTACCCCAGTTGAAAGATATTCAAAGGTTTCGACTCATGTGTGCGTATTGCTTTGAAGACGAAATTAAACGCGTGCCTGGTGCGATTAGTGAGCAGAATTCAATCGGGTTGACGTTCCATGAATATCCGCTCGAGTACTATTGGACATGTTGGGTGAGAGACGAAATGCATAAGATCAATATCGGCGATGCTGTTTCAGTCGAAAGTTACATGTTGACTAGAACTCGTGTCAATAACTGGGCAGCTATAGAGTACTTTTTCGATCGACTGAAACCCGAAGAACAGGTGAACAAAGCTAAGTATCTTATACGTAAATACGGTATCAAATTTCAAACAGCTCTGCTCTCGAAACTCAATCTTTCTCAACGAGATCGCGTTCTTACATCATGTTCGACAACCGTCATCTTCAACTACGTCAAAATACCCTCGTACAGGAAATACGCGATGGAAATATGGAACCGTTATCAAAACTCAGTCACCTCGGGCAATTTTTGTAAACTGATCGACGATTTTTTGACGCTGCTTCACAACGCTGATATAGAAAACGATGAGAGTAAAATGAAAAACGTCGAATTTTTATTTTTCTATATTTGGACCAACGCTTCGAATGAGCTACGAACTTATACTTTGAATAACGAAGAATATTGCATTCTAGACTATTTTTTGTTCAACGATTTCCCGCACCCGAATATCGATCGCGTGAAGCTGATCACTCGAATGTTATCAGACGCCGAAGACGCATCTAAAGCTCATTTATTCGACCAAGCGGAATTCGCTCGTTTTTGCAAAATATTGGTCAAGTTGTACGATGCGAGTTTACTACATCAGTTCCTTCGATCGTGTACGTCCGATGTTGGTCAAATTTCCCAGTTCAAAAGTAC
This sequence comes from Planococcus citri, assembly GCF_950023065.1. Classification (NCBI taxonomy): domain Eukaryota; kingdom Metazoa; phylum Arthropoda; class Insecta; order Hemiptera; family Pseudococcidae; genus Planococcus; species Planococcus citri. Next base: position 36,796,486 of record NC_088680.1, read on the forward strand.
CATTTTGAACAGTCGTGAAATTAAAATACACTGTAAAGATTTGATTAGAAAACGCGACTTTGACTCGTTGAACGCCGTTTTGATCAATAATTTGCCAGACTCGAAAACTATCATCGATTACAAGAAGCAAATCTTGAAGTTCATCTGCATCTCCAACTTTCATTACGGTGTCAGAGATGATATTATCGAAGTCATCGATAAATGTTTATCGAATCCAATAGCCGCCGTTGAATTGAAGAAAGATGTCATCTTGCATAATGATGTAATCGAAAGGTGCTTCCATGACATAAACGATGGTAAATTTGTCCAATTCAAAACAGTAGTGGAGCTATTATTCGTTCAACCAGCAGATCTGCAAGACATCAAGATAAAGTTATTGCTGAATTTTAAAAATATCTTCGTAAATGGTACCTTTTCCGAACTAAGAATGAATCAATGGAATGGCTTTGTCAAATGGTGTTTGCATTTCGAAGTGAATATGTCTGAATTCAAGAGCTCGCTACCTATCGATAATATTTTTGCGGATTTATTATTGAAGGCTGTATTCGTATCATCTCACCAGACCTCGCTCAGGAGTAAATGTAATTTTGAAAATTTGAATGCCTTGTTGAATTGGTATTTCGAATCCAAGGAGGAGATCAAGCGGTATAAAATCAACGCGGTGTTTTTATCGAAGAAGATAAATGTGATTGATACGATAATCGACAGAAAAAAGACAGAAATTTTGAAAAATATTATCCATTGGTGTTTCGAAAATGATCAAGAACTTATTACCCAATTCAAGATTAATTATAGTTGTCACGCGATTGTTGAATTTTTGTGATTTCTGTTTTGTTTCGAGTCGATTTACTAATCACTGTATTCTATGAAGTATGAATCGAATTTAAATGCATTTGATGTTGTTTATTTTAGTTTGTAGTGATTTTTCATCATCTTTGTTTCTTTTTTTTTTAACGAGTAAGCATGCTGTGTTATTTTTTTAATACCTAACGATTCGATTTTTATTTTTGTTAAAATTTGGTACGATATAATTTTTGATGTGAAATAATGTCTCTCGTTTTATAGTCTTGTAGTAATGTTGGCATTCTTGGTAGGTACTTGAAAAGGTTGAGTGAATAATTCAAAAAATGTAAAGATAAAGTATTTTAAAATTTTGATGACCTGAAAAGAATTTTAGTTCACTTCAACGAGGTAACTACCTAGTCAAGTTTTCTTACAAAAATCACAAAATTCAACTGTAGAAGTGAAAGTGAACTTCTATTTTTTGGTCTCCGTTTTCGAAGATTTTAATGGGACAATCTTATAGCTGACTAGATTTCTTACCACTGGTGATTCGGCTACATAGAACATCAAACGTGAACACTTTTCGTAGAGTTATTCGTATTCGATTTTTATTTCGATTTTGGGAAACCTTTTGGGTACCCAGGTACTTTATAGTTGAAATCTCGTGCGACCTGATCCCAAAATTCAGGGACCTACAATTTTTCCAAGTTCTCAAAATAGGGTTTCCAATTTTCCTTTTCTTTCATCGAATTTTTGTTCAATTTTCTGAGAAAATTCTTTGGCTATACCTTATGCTCATAGATTTCAGCTCTTCCTCAGTTTCTCCTTCTATTTAAAACTGTTTACGTAATATCTAATTAATTCAAGCTTCAAGATACCTATCATTAACCATCACATGTTCGTTCGCTTTTCGCTGCTAAAATTCCATTTTCACTCATTTTGCACTTTTCACTGTTGAATATAAAATTGCCAATTTTAATAATATAACAACTTGAATTTATCTTGCTTCAGCCTCAGCTGATAGACAGCAATAATTATCCAGTTGAAGTTCACAATGTCACCACCGAAGATGGATACATTCTCACATTACACCGAATACCATTTGGACGTGGCCTATCTTACGACGAACGAAGACCAATTATATTTCTGAATCATTGTATTTTATGCAGTTCAGCTGTTTTCATTTTGACTGGACCAGAAAAAGCATTAGGTTGGTAGAATTAATCTACTGACTAGGTTTTCCTTCTATGAAATGATGGAACGTATTCATCTTACATTATGGTTACATTCTTGTTCAATTTTTTTTTCGTTAGGTTACATTTTAGCGGACTACGGCTACGATGTTTGGATGGGTAATGCACGAGGTTCGGTGTATTCTAAAAAACACGTCAAACTGTCTTCGGAGAATTCCAAGTATTGGCAATTCAGGTACTTGAGTGATAAATGAATCTCCTGGGTATGTTGAAAGGCCATTCATTTGTGGTCTCTTTTGTTGTGGCGATTCCTATACGTATTTTAGGTATACCTATTGTTCCTGTGCGTTGACCTTTTCAGGTATTCCGTCAGTTCGTCCAATTCCACCCTCGAGTTTCCTAGTTGTTTTATGTAACATTTTGTACTGTAGATACTGTTACCTGTGACCTGTTGTTCTTTTTCTCCCTTTATTTATACTGAATCTTGTCGCGAATTGTTAACAAGACGTTATCTTTACTGTTACAGTTGGCACGAGATGGGCGTCTACGATCTTCCAGCATCCATCGATTACATTCTCGCAGCAACCAAACAAAAAGATTTAATTTACGTGGGACATTCCATGGGCACGACGATGTTCTACGTTATGGCTTCTGTAAGACCTCAGTATAACTCGAAAATACGTCTGATGATCAGTTTATCACCTGTTGCTTACATGGGACATATTAAAAGCTCTGTATTTCGAGTTCTCTATGGACCTTTGGGTGTAAGTCGAAAACTTTTTTAAAAAAATATTCGGCGTTACCGATACATCAAAATACTATTTTAAAATGTGCATTCGGTTCCAGAGAATTATGAATACCGCCGGTCTATACGAATTTATTCCTAATGGAAGATTAATTACCGATTATGGAAGCCAGCTGTGTTACGATAAAGCCATAACTCAGTATATTTGTAAGAATATCCTCTTCCTTATCGCTGGTTATGATTCCCAGCAATTAAATAAAGTATGAAATCAATACATTCTGCTTAGCGTTAAAATTCGCTCAAATTTTTCTATATAACTTATTGTGACTCTTGCGTGCATTTTTCAGACGACATTACCAATCATATTTAGTCACATTCCGGCAGGAACTTCAACCAATAGTTTAGTTCATTACGGGCAAAGTGTTGAAACAGGTGGGTAAGAGTTTTCACAATCACAACGCAACTATCACTACGTACGTGTAAATTTGTTTGCCTATCCTGTAATTAGAGAAGGCGAGAAGGTCGCATTTATTTTAATAAGTTTTTTTTTTCGCATTGGGTTTTTTAAAATTAGAAATTATCAACGTAGACGTTACGTTTTAAGAAGCATGGTAAGAATTATTGTACTTGCCCTTTTTTAGTTGGTACATGGAAAAAAATTGCGACCATTTTTTTCTTTAAATTCCAGGATTGAAAATCAATGCAAATATTTTCAGAATGTTTCATCGTAAAACGTCTTATCCATTGTACCTTCGATGAAATGTCAAACAATGATTAATGAATTTGTAAATAATGCATATTCTAGGCGATTTTCGTTGGTTCGACTGGGGTTCACTGCATAATCTCAAACTATACAGAAACAAGATACCCCCTGCGTACAATTTAAGGAAGATCAGCGCTCCAGTGGCTTTATTTTGGGCTCAGAATGATTGGCTTTCTCAGAAAGAGGTGCAGTTATTATCTGACACTCATTAACGTTAATAGGTAACCTTTCCGATACCGACTGATGTACTAATCTTTTTCAATAATTTTGCAGGATGTAGTCAAACTGATTGATAAGTTACCGAATGTTGTGGATAAGTATAAAGTACCTTTGTCATCTTTCAATCATATGGATTTTTTGTTCGCCATCGATGCCAAGGATTTAGTGTATAAAAGAGTAATCAAACTTTTGAATAAATTCTCTGCTTTGAATAGCACTCTCCTAGTTTAATTCGATGAATCAATCTCATTAATTTTTAATCTAGCGATAGCGAAATAATGCACCTATGTTACCTGGATGTTCGTACCTTTAAGATTATGATTTAAATATGTTTTTTGTTTGACTGTTTTTACGTGTTAATTTTATAATTATATTATACCTTCGTGCTCGCAAAATTTCATGTTATTGTTCGGTTTGTGACAAAAGTACTCTCACGATGCCTATTTTTTTTCTCAATTCTGAAAATGTTGACGTTCAGTCTTCTTGTATGTGTATTTAATTTCTATTTCTCGAATGTGCTGAAAAAGTTGATTTGTTATTGGATAAGTAGTAAGTACCTATCTACTTCAGAATGTAAATGCATGAGTGAAGATAACATGCAAGTGAATGTACTTTATGGAGTTTTTCTTTTAAATTTTTATATTTAAAATTTTAAACAGATACCTATGGTTTCATGAGATCTAATTTAATGCAGACTACGCCGAAGATGAATATAGAGTGAGTGAGCATTTATGTTGGAAATCGTTCAATCATAATTGTCAAATGGTTTCCGATTCATTTCTTCTCATTATGATGGAGGAATTTTCTCAACTTGAATTTATTTCTGCGCAGTTTTGAGACCTAATTATGGTTCGTTGACAATGACATGATAACTTTTGAACTACCTAATTGTTGAGTCTGAGGAGGCTATATTTTTCATCTTTGCCTCGCCACCTCCAGACATGATTACGTATTTTCCTCGCACTTCTTTTTACCACTTACCCACCCACTACCAGTGAGTGGCAGCTAGATGACGGTGTTTCTACATTTACTAGTTTCAATTCTCAGCAACGCGAGGGATGGCGATAAGGGAAAAGTGCTAATGCTCTTTGTAAAATGTGCCAGTGCACCTGTTAGTCGGAGGTCGCAGCATGACGTAAATTTTTCAACCACTGACGGTAACACTGTCTCGGACAGGACACGAGGCGAGACGAAGAGGAAGAATGAGAAACAGCCGGTTGGCGGGTGGTATGGTGGTAGATCGGGATCGGCACCTGAGGTTGAATAGCATCAAGTATGTATAAGCATAGTGTTTTTTTTTCGAGCGAACTGCCTATGATATTAGTATAGTTCTTGGTAATGCGGTGCAATTGCAATTATTTGCTATAAATCTGGTTGAATTTGGAAGTAGAATGATGTCTTTTTAGTTGTGCCAATTTGGATTAGTACCTAGTAATAAAATTTATTCACAGTGAGTAATCGTGTGGTAATGTAATTAATGTCTATGAGCATGCTGACGACATTTCGTTTTCACCTCGATTGTTGATTACGAAATCGTCTGTAGCGACAGTTCCGTGCCGGAGAGTGTTTGTTTCATCTTCAATAGTTATACCTGAATTGACTGAATCAGACAATTTCTGACTATGATGTTGATTTTGTCAACAGATCGTCAGCTCCATTATTTATAATACGAAGTGTACAGTTTTCCTTTCATGAAGATCATGGATTCGAGTTTATCCGGACTGTACGATAGTTACGATAGTTATCCAGATGAGGATGATTTAATGGGTGAAGAAGATGAAGATGAATATGATGATGAGTCCGAAATGATTGATAATGAATACTCTATGTTCTCTCCAGATCCTGACAACGAAGGTAAATATGATCTTTACATAGGTAACTACGGTATTGATATTACTTCCGTCAACTTATCGGTAAAGTTTTAGTTTTATCGTTTATCTTTCCAGAATATACGGAAGAAAGTATAATCGTACCTACTCGCGCCGTCGATTTGAAAGAAATGGCAGCTATGAACGTTGCGATTGCGCTATGGAATCATTTAGATGTAGCTCAAGCTGTATCAATAGACATAAAACGTTATTCTCAAAGCATCGGATTCAGTTTATACGAAAAAGTAAACCAGTGGTGGTCGCCAGACAAATTACCAGTTCCTCCGTTAATATCCGAACAGATCGGTAAATACGTCAGTAAGATGCGAAACGAGATAGATGATTGGGTAATGTATCATCATCGAAAAGTGTTTTTCTACGCTAAGAGTAGCCATTCCGTTTACTATCATATTTACGACATCATTTGGTACCCCAACGGCACGATAAATTATAAAGAAACGGCTAGAAATCTGTTGAAATCGATGAGAATAAGCGACGTTGAAAAGTGCCACCTATTGTGTACTTATTGTTTGAAAGACGATATCGAACGTATGTCACCTCAGATGTTTTCGAATAACCTCTTGGATATGGTGGAATTTGAACGTCAGCCTTTGATTTATTACTGGAATTGTTTTTATAGAAAGCAATTGGACAAAATACCTATAGGTGCAGACGCTGTAAACCTATCAGTTGATCAGTTCATGGTAAAATGTCATTACGTCGATAATTGGCCCGCGAAGGAGTATTTTTTCGATCGATTGTCCTCAAACGACCAAGTTGAAATGGCTAGTTGGTTGATTGACAAGTATGGCATGAAGTATCTGAAATTATTGCTCGTGAAATTGGACGAATCGCAACGACTTCATCTGTATAGTATGGAGAAATTGGAGAAATCGGTGAAAATTATGAGCATTTTCGCGTCTGCCAGAGTCTATTACGAAGATATTCTTAAAACGTGGTCCGAAATTCGTAATCTGATAACTCCAAGTCAATTCGTGACAATTTTCAAGACTTTATTCCGTATGTTGAAGTACGATATCGTTGTGAAAGAAATTTGGACCAGCGCGAGGGATGACCTTAAACATCACCTCTTAAATTCGTTCGATCAGTACAATATACTTGAAAAAATGTTGAATGCGTGGATATCTGATACCGAGAATGACTCCTTCTTCATCGTAATGCAAGACGTGGATAAGAACTTGAAATTGAATATCACGAAGAAGGTTTTTTTTTTAGAAAGCTGCGATACTTTGATATTCAGGGGTGAATTGAAATCACTCGATCGTTTGTTGAATTCGAGTTTCGATGATATTCAAGAATCAACTGAGTGCAAGCAGAATCTCGCCAAAGAACGCTCTTTTCATACTCACTGCATTAAATTGATTGTCGATGAAAAATTACCAACCTTGGAGCTTCTGTTAAATTCATTTCTAGCAAATCCCGAAGAATCTGCTCAATTCAAACGTGATCTTGCCAAGAAGCCTTGTTTTATGGAACGTTGCGAGAAATTGATGTTGGAATACGATTTTACAGCTCTAAAACGATTACTGAACGTTTGTCTTCCTGAACCCGAAGAGATGACGAAATTTAAACAAGAACTCGCCCAGAGAAACTTTTTTACCAACTACTGCGTGAATTTAATTACCGATGATACCAAGTACCTTTTGCTCGAAGGAGTATTGCGGTTTTTGTTTATTCAACCCGAGGATTCGATACGTTTCAAATACGAACTCACTACGAAAGATTTTTTTCGTAATCATTGCGAAAAATTGATGCGCGATGATCAATTACAAGTTCTGGATGATGTGTTGAATTCGTGTTTACAAAATGCCGAAGATGTACTTAAATTCAAACGAGATCTTTTTACGAGTTCCAAGTTGATGAGATATCGATGTTTAAATTATTATTCGAGCGGAAACTTGGCGCAGATAAATGAACTGGTATCGCGGTTCCTGGCTCCGTATTCTGAACTCATTTACGAGTATAAAAAAGACCTACTCACGTCAGTCAATGGTCTCACCAGATCAATTCAGCTTTTTGACATCAGACCGGAAGTAATTCATAGAATTACCACAGATGGATTCCTTACCGCCGAATGCGCGGCTGAACTAAAAAAGGAAATAATATTCGCTTCTGGAGCCATTAAAATAATGCAGTCGTGGATACAAAATGGTCGTGTGAATCTTCTGAAACAATCTATCGATCAGTTTCTCGAGTCGAACGAGGATAAAAGAGCTTTAAAAAAGCTTCTAATCAATGATCCTGTAGAACTTATACGCGACTACTTTTTCAAGAATATTCAATCAACGTGGCAATCATTATTGCTTTGGTTATTGGAAAACGAAAACTCGGTTCTAGAATATAAGCGATCGATGCCCGTGGATAACATTTTCGACGACTTGTTGAAAAAGTGCGTATTTGAAAAATACGATACTCAGGTGAGAATTTGCAGGTGTAGATCCACTATAGATATGGAACCTTTGGATCGATTTTTGGAGTGGTATTTCGGAGATCGACATTCTATAAGAGAATATAAATTGCGGAGAATCGACTCGTTCAATAGCATCGATACTATTGCAACGCTGCTAAGGAAATCAGATGCTTCGTACTTGAGAAGTGTTATGAATTGGTTCTTCGTAAACGATCGTATGGGTATGGACGCATTCCAGGCGAAAAACAGAGGTCGAAAAATTCTCAGGTATCTCTGCAAAGACAAAGAGTAAACAAAGACGATCGAATTTTTTTTTGTTGAGTTTGGATAATGTTAGATTTTGTTGGTATTACTTAGTACTGGTTCCTTTGTTGTGATTTTTTTCGTGATTTTTCTTCTTCTGTATGTTATGTTTATCTACATAGGTATTTATTTATTAAGGCAGATCCGTCGTTTTCGAAATATCTTGTTATTCTAGCGAATAATTTGATTTTGTTTTTATTGAAAATTTTAAGTGCGTATATTATTTGTTAATGTGAATCATAATTTTTTAGCTGTTTTGTTCCTCTAAAATTTATTTAAAACCAATAAAGCTAAAATCAAACCAGTATGTTGTGGTCATCCTAGCTTTTTTTTCAATTTCATTCGAATTTACAGTTTTATTTTCACCGGAAAGATTGAAGAAGTAAAAAAAAAAAAAGGAAACCATTCAATTATTTCAGTCACTGCAAGAAAAATTCATTTAGAGGTTTAAATTTTAATGAAGAATTAAACAAAGTTTGATATTATTTCGCAATCGTTGGCTTTTTTTCAGGAAATTTACTTCGAAAGAAAGTGTCACAGGTCACAGTTCATTAAATGAAATAGATTCTGTACTGAATAGGTATCAATGTATTCAACTTGAAAGAAACGCTGTAAATTATTTTCGTTTATGGAATCACGGAGAACTCGATGTCGATGATTCGGGCCTGGAATTCAAATCTAGCTGAAATGCATATTGTTGGTGTTGATACATGCGTCTGTTTTTTCTCCACGATGATTTCCAATTTCCGGTGGTTATCCGTTATTATAGTACTTTACCGACGGAATTTCATGAGTTGGCCTTTGGCGACACTGATTGAATGAGTCCCGTGGCGACCTTGGCGACGACGGTGGTACTGCTGGAGCTGGAATTCAGCTTCTGAGCTTCAGTTCATGTTCTTGTTCTTGGTATGTAGCTTGGTAGAGATGAGGATGAGAGATATATGTATGATGTGATGTTAAATTAAATTAACGCAACGGAAGCTTCGTCGGTTCAGTCGGTTGTATGTTAAATGTATGGTTTTTGTACGTTTTAAATTCGTCCTGACCGAGGTAAGCTTACTCTTCTCATCATTTGAACCTAGATAATAAATTAAAGTGAGCTAGGTATGTGTTTAAATATTTTTTTTATTGAATGTCGAATCCTCGCTTTCTCTGCCTGCATCTGGTAAATTCTGAACAAAAAGACCCAATTAAAACCGAATATTCATTCCATCCATTGATCTAATCAGATGGAATCGGATCGAAGTTTTTATCGCATTAGATCCGAGGGAAGACTTTTATCGTGATAATTCCCTGAAGAAAATAGTAACATTACTACATTGTGTAGTACTCATTACTATGCATGTAGTAAGAATTACCATGTAGATAGTAAGAAATACAACTCATTCGACTAAGTAATAACCAAGCTAACACGTTTTTCATTTTATTTAGAGTTCAGATTCACATATTATTTTGTGAGAGGATCGGAGAAACATTTTAGCAAACAGCTTGAAAAAAGTACCTACAGTGCGACTTCCAGCAAACTAGATACAGGTACCTATACTTGAATCTATTTCATTGTAATGTTATAAATAGTAGGTATACATAATTTTTATTTCACTCCTAATTATTATACTACATACATATTTGCAAAAGTACGCTCATTTCTCTAGTTCATTGAAAAAATGGCTGTTACGATTACGAATGTATTTGATTTTTGTTTTGATTACAGGCGTGAAAACTGAATGAAGTTATGAATTATCCGCGTTCAGAAGATGATTTTAACCCGTTGGCAGCTCGTAAGTTTTTAATAATTAAATTACTGTGTTCATATAGCCAATAGCCATACTTACTCAATTGACAGATTTGGGCATATTAACTAGTGTTCTGCAATTTTGATCTAAAACGTGTTTTGTATCGTAATTTTTTAACGAGAAAATATTACTAAAATGTAGCTGGCATAATTTAGGACGAGGAAGATTTATGATGAATGCCCATGGATAATGATGAAAATGTCTAGGAATCATTATGGGGAATAAAAATGGAATGGTTACCAAATTGCAGTAATGGTTACTAAATTTTCAGTAACGATTACTGGGAAATGTTGTAATCGTTACTCAACATCGAGTATCCATTCTATTCCAACAATCTGAGAAAACGTAAATGTTGATAAAGAAAGTCTTGTTTTTTGCTAAAGTTTTCGAAGTCTATATTTTTGAGTTTTATTATCAGATTTTGATTTAGAATACAAATACATTATTTCATTTCCTAATTTTTTTTACACTGTTTTATTGAAAAATGTTTTTTTGGTAATTTTTTTTCTTAATTAAAATGTTTTGCATTCGTTTTATGAGATTTTTGGTAGCTTTTTGATTACTTTTTCGAACTGTTTCGGTTCGGTTACTAAAGTTACCTACTTTTTTGGAAAAAATAAATAAGCCCTGCTTTTTTGCTACAATTGTCAAAGTCATACTTGGCAAAAAATTGACAATCACTCTCGCTTTCTAGCAAGAATTATGTAAAATTTCATTTAAAAAAAAACCTAAAAAGTTGTCCAAAAGTTTTACCTTTTAGCCAAAAAATTGCAAAAAATTCTCAGTTTTTCAAAAATACATAATTTTTTTTTTGTATTTTTATCAAAATGGCTAAAAAGTTTTTTTTTGGCTAAAATATTCAAAAAGTCTCACAAAAATTTTCCTCTTTTTTCACCAGAAATTGCCAAAAAGTTTTACCTTTGTTGCTACTAAAATTACCTAAGGTCCTTTTATCTGTTGAAATTGTTCAAGTCTTGACTTTTGCCAACAATGACACAAGTTACTGTTTTCAGGCAAAATAGCATGAAAATTTGAATTTTTGAATATAACTATGTACCTACTTGAAATTCCAAAACATCTCTCTTTTTTCCGAAATTGTTCAAGAGGTCGTTTTGTTAAACTTTCTTTTGCTAAAATTTTCGAAATTTCGTTTTTTGCCAAAATGAGTTTTTATAAAACAAAATTTGTAAAAATTTACACTTAGCCAAAAATTTCAAAAAGCCTCTGTTTTTCCTTTTTAAAAGTTGCAAAACAATCCAACTTTTTGAAATAAAAACCAAAAAAAATTCAATTGAGTACGAATTCTGATAAAATTTTCAAAAAGTCAAACAAGTCGATGTCGCTACCGATTTATTTGAAATGGAACATGTGGATTTAAAATCAAAATTTTATCATTGGCTTAATCCGGCCGAATGATTTTTAGAGGCAATTTCGAAGAACAAATAGGCCTATAGCAGTAAGTGATTTGCCCATCATGCCAATTAGAAACTGTCTATATGTATGTAGGTACCTAGTTATTTAAAAAATGCCCGAAAATTGATGATTTTTTTTTTATTCATAGGCGAAAGGCGATTAGGAGAAGGCATGACACCGAGAACGGCAACATATCGATGGTGTTGTGGATAAAAGGCCAAACTGTTTTTTTTTTCCAAAGGGCAAATCTGTTCTCGGTCATTTTGAGTAAATACGAAAGGGCCAATCTGCATTTTTTTACATGAAAGTATAATCCAAAACGGCGAAACTGAACTATTTTTTTACTTTTTTTTTACATTACAGACCACTACAAATTTATCTTTGATGGCCAGTAATTTAAAAAAAATTGCAAATGTACCAAAATGATCTCAGAAAACCCAGACCTACGAGTAAACAGAATAATACGAGGGTGGATTAAAAAGTATCGCCAACATGGCTCTGGAGGAGAGCCTATATGGAGGTACGAGTATTTTGAACCAAATGAGCGCTCATTTTATAGCTTGAAGTTTTAGGAAGACGGTGGTGTGTTCAGTTTTTAGATACCTACAACTCGAAAAAATGTTGATCGTATTTGAAATTTTTGAGAAAAGTTATTCGGTTGATGGGGCTGGAGTATCGTACATTGCGGTCTAGTAGCAAGTCTAATATCTATATCAAGCAGTGTGTGCAATCATTTGATAGTCCAAAGCCTCAGGAACACGGCGGTGTATTCAGTTTTTTTTGTTTGACTTGTACAAATATTCTTGAATGAATTCAACGAGATCATGGTATAGCTAAGTGATGTTAATTTTCACTAAAAAAAAAACGCCCAAGTCACTTTGGACATGTTCAACATTGTTACAGCATGTTGTACAGAAAAACTAAATACATCACCATGTTCCTGTAACTTCAGACTACAAAATTACTGCTCATGCAGCTTGCTATAAGAATTAGTCTCGCCGGTAGAGCGCAAAGTGTACCTTCTTGTGTATCCTGCATGACCTGAAATTTTTTCCTCGGCCCATTCGAAGGCCTCCAAAATTTTTTCTATAACTCATATCGTGTACCTGAGACTTCAGGCTACAAAATCACAACTTCTTTCTCAATAGAAATGAAATGAGGAAGGATCGAGATGACGGATTTGCTAAACTATTTGAACCTGAACCAAAGACCAAAAATTCAGGTAATTTGAGTACGCTGTATAAGTATTTGGCATTATTTGGACACATTTGAGTAATTCTGTTGGTTTTTCTAGAAATTAAAATATCAAAAGAGCCTCAGGAAACGAATTTTATCCGTCAAAAAAAAGAGTTCATTCTGAAGATGATTAAAAAAGATACCAAAGCTCGAACCTTCACTGATGACTGATAACAAATCGATTTCACCCCTACATACAATATTAGACTATATGAGCTTTCATTTCGCGGCCGAATATTTCCCATTTGCTAAGCATTTGCCATTTATCAACAACAAAACATCTATTATTTTTTGCCAAATTTATCAGATTGGCCCTTTTTTTCATGTTGAACCTGTAGGTTGAACAAATACAAAAGGGCCAATCTGTCCACTCTCGAACTATTTCATCATTATAAATTTCTCAAGCTAGAAAAAATATTATCAGTGGATAATAATGGAAAGCGAATGAGTTGCCTTCATCAAAAAAATTGATACATCGGCCAAACTACTCCTTAGTACGATGATATGACACTTTCGAGTTTAGAATGCAAGTTGGAAACTCAGTTTGGCCTTTTATCCACAACACCATCGATATGCTGCTCGAAAAACTACCATGGACGAGAGATCTATATTTGCTCGTAAGTTGAATCAATTTATGTACATAGTCGACTCGTAAATTAAATTTTATTTAACTTTCAATTAAATATATTACATCGTACGATATTTTTTACAGTACGATCACGAATAGGACCCGATCTGTTTCGCGGTGCACCCGAGTTGAGTAAGATCGCATACTTCAGCGCAGCAATTGCCTTATGGTATCATGCAAATATACCTGTACAGATGTCAGGAATAAGAAAACATCGCTCCCAAGACAGCGCTGTGTGGTCATCGTTATGTCGAAAAGTGCGTGGATATGCGCTGGATTTAATGATACCGAATTCAATCTGTCAACGTCTGCAGGTATACGTCGATAAAATAAAATACGAATTAGAAGATTGGGTTACCTATCATTCAAGAGCTGTATTTTTTGGGCAACAAAATGACTTGAAGATATACAAGTTCATTTATCACATCATTTGGTATCCTGATGGTAATATTAATTACGCGAAGACGGCTGCAAATTTACTAAAATCAAAATCCACGAGTACAACTGAGAAGTTCTTTCTTTCGTGTTTGTATTGTTTGGAAGACGAGATCAGAGCGATTGCACCGTCAGTGATCGAGCGTATCGATTTGACTCAATTGAGGTTTAACGAGCATCCATTGATTCACTACTGGATTTGTTGTCTGCGAAGCGCTTTGAACAATATACAAGTTACTAGAGATTTATCCATCGAATGTTTCATGGTTCAGCAACATTACGTGAATAATTGGTCAGCGGTGGAATACTTCTTTGATCGAATGAATTCCGATGAACAAGTGCAAAGCGCTATCTGGTTAATCGACAAATACGGATTAATGTATCAGGAGGTATTATTGATGAAATTGAACGAAATCCAACGGTTATCCTTGTATTCAAGCAGATGTACGGAGATCCTTTATAATTACTCTAGATCGTTTAATACCACCGATATTTCGAAAAATGTTCTTGTGACGTGGTTTGAAATTCGTAATACGATCTCCAGAGAGCAATTCGCCTTGATATTTCGCGAACTGCTGTGGTCCAGAGTAGTCGATACGGTTATGACGGATATTTGGACCAGCGCTTGTGCCGATTTTAAACGTCATGTTTTGAAAAACGTTGATAACGAATTCATTTCAACATTATTTTATCGATTTGGGACGAACTACGATAGTGATTTCATATTCACCGTTTTAGCAGATATGAATGCAAATGCTAAACAAACGATGATTGAAAAACGGTTCTTCACACAATGCTGCGAAAACTTGATATGCGAGCAGAAGCCATCGATTTTGGATAGATTACTGAATCAGTTTTTTCCCACCACCGAAGAATCGGCACAATTCAAACGTAATCTCGTAAGCACTTCGGATAAAGTGAAATCCCAATGTTTTGAGTATTTCCGCGACTACAAAAAAATCAAAATCGCCCATGAAATGCTCGCTTTAGCGTTGTCACCTGACTACGATTTCGTACTAGAGTACAAAAGAAAAATACTCATGTCACCGGAGGGTACTCGGAATTGTAGTTTTCTCATGGGTTCAGTTAAACGTGGCACTTTATGTAACCTCATCGCCGATTGTTTCAATACTGAAAGCCTCGCATGGGAATTCAAAAAAGAAGTGATTTACTCTACATGGGGTATTCGCAAACTTCAGGAAATGATTCTAGAGGATAATTTGCGTACGGCGAAAAAATACATAAATTGGTTTCTGGAATCGAACGAAGAAAAAAAATTATTCAAAAGACGTCTACTGATCGATAACGAAAGTGTTAGTTCAACAATGATACAAATATTACTCAGATAAGACCGGGAGTGGTGGCAATCATTTATGATATGGTGCTTCGAAGATGAAAAGACTATCACGGAGTTTAAAGAAATGCTGCCAGTGGATACGATTTTTGATCACTTACTGACGGGTAGCGTTTGTCGAAATTATTATCGGTATCCTAATCTTAATCTTGAGCTTTCCTTGAAAGAGAATTTCGAGTTTGGTATCGTGGAAAGATTTTTATATTGGTACTTTCAGACATGGGCGGAAAAATGTGATTATAAAGTTCGAAGAATTAACGCCTATGAAAACCTGCATATCATCTCGTTCATTTTGAGGTCTGAACAGGCCGAGAAAAATATTAAAGCGGTGATAGGCTGGTTTTTCAATTACAATCAAAGTAAAATCGACCAATTCAAACGAGATCATCAAGGCTCGGAAATTGTTTCAATGATTTAAAAACGTATGTATAGTATATTATGTAGTTTGAAATGATTGACCATTTTTGTATTTAATTTTTTAAAAAAATCCTAATGAATTTCATTGTTTTAAAATACCTACTTCAATTCTTTTTTCAAATTATTAATATATTAAAGTTGGCGTCATAAATTGAATATTGTGATACCTATAATCATTATACCTACTTGAGTGATCTTATTATTTTTAATGAGATTATTTTCTCACTCTCTGATTTTCACGTGTCTTTTTGTTCCAGAAGTTTTATTGTTTCGGAATTTTGTCTTTTGTAAATGAAAATATAGAATAGTGCAGAAAAGTACATAGATGGGTAATGATAATATTGTTCATTAATTTTCATGATTCAAATAAAATAAACATTTTATTCATGTTGTAGGGAATGAAGTGGATTTTTTCGATATGTTAATCACAGAACTCGAAGCATTGCTGATAAAAAAATGATTAAAAAATTATGAGAGAGACCTGGGAAGATTTAATGAAAAACGAAGATTTTAATTTTGCGTGCGACGAATCTATATTTTAACAAACTTTGCTGAGGAAAAATATGATAGGTATACAATATATTTGAGCTTTGAGCGATAATGGATTTATAAGTTTAGAACTGCCCGAAAAAGTTGAAATTCAAAACAGTTTTTAATCAATTTGGCAGGTCGAAGATTGAGTACATCCCATTTAAGCTTTCTTAGTCAATTTGGTAAAACTTTGTTGCTTTTTTTTCTCACTTTTGACCTAATGATTTTCAAAAATTCATCAAAAATAATGCTTTTTAGCGCTTGAAATTTTTGGCCGGTGGTAGATTTTTGCATGCTTTGTGCTTTTTCGATTTAGTTTCATACCGTAGCTTGTATTGTATTGGATCGACTTTTGTAATTCAGAAAGAAAAAGTTAACGTCTTTCAATTTTGCAATTTTTGCTCACCTTGAAGCTTTCATAGGTGGAGTTACGGGTCACTTCGTCGCTTCATATTCTAAAATTAATATTTCCTTCAAATTCTTGTATTAACGCTTACATAATCTACGTATTTTATGTACGTACTTCGAGAATAAAAAATAAAATAAATAATAATGATTTTAATGAACATGGTAATAATGATTTTATTTTATCAACTGCGTACACTGATTTTGTGCGGAATCAAACATGTTGCTGATGTTGCATTGCATTTTTTTGAAGGCATTTTCTTTTCGACTTTTCCACGCTCACGCCGATTTTAATTTCAAACGTGTTTGGTTTTTGTTTTAGAAGGATTTTATCAATTATCGTTGTTAGTGTGTGGTGCGTTGCATTCATGATCTCGATAAACTTCATTCCAGACTTGCATAGTATTAACTTTAATCGAATTCCAAGATTTCAAGATTTGGTGACGTACCTATTACAATTTCAGCGTAAGTTTGAAACACACCCTCTTCGTGATAACAGCTTAGTCGACGTTTAATTTAGTTTTATAATGTTTAATGTTTATTTTTTGGCGTGTTTATTAGTAAAGCAGACTAGAAATTGATTTTGATCCGTCTTCACTGCCTTACAGTATGAGTTACAGTTCCGATTCTGATTCGACTTCTTCGTCGAGTAATTCGAGCTTATTCGACGTCAGCAGAGATACTGAGAGCGATAGTTCGAGCGAGAGCGATACCGAAACTTCCGAGGAAGAGGATTCTATTCCATTGCGTGTAACGGATTCTGATACATCGGATTCTTCTTCGACAGATTCAGATTCTTCGTCAACCGGTATTCCTAAAAGTGAGTTATTATTCTATATGCAGATACTATCAATTTATCGAGTCAAAAAATATGTGATTGTGTTTTGGAAAATTCTGCACTAAAGTGTGTGAGAATTAAGTTTTTAAGATGAACAAAATCTGCCCTGCTTGTCTGCTCATGGTCTGCTCCTCTCACGAGGACATGGTACCTATTTGATTCCATACAAAAAAAATGTATGTACTTTGGCCTAGATTTTTCTTCGGGGCTCCAATTTTCATCCAATCTTAATGATTTTTTCGTGGTGATGATACATTTTCCTTCAAGTGTTTTAAATTTTATTTTCATGTGTTTCACAGGTTCTGAAGAATTCGTGGCGAAACCGGTCACAGATCTACCGGCGTTGAAGGATATGGCATCTGTCTGTATAGCTGTCGCTTTATGGAAACATGCGGACATACTCCGAGGCGTTTCTGGATTATCCTCTATCAGGGCTTTATCTCAAGCCATATCTGTGCAGCGTTCCGCCCCGTGGAAGTCGTTAGTGCAGAAAATCCGCCAATCAGCAGAAAAATTACCACTTCCGGCCACATTAGTTGAGAATATTAATCAATACGTGACGAAAATCGATGGCGAAATCCACGTTTGGGTTAAATATCATCATCGGAAAGTGTTTTTGATAGATTACGTGAAATGTGCTTTGGTTTATTGTCTCTTCGGTGACGTAATTTGGTACTCTAATGGTACCATCGACTACAAGGGAACAGCCAAAAACTTGATCACGTCTTGCAAATTGAGCGATGTTGTGAAGTATCGATTATTGTGTTTGTACTGCTTGGAAGATGAGAAGATATCACCGTTGTCGTTGGTGAATGACATAACGAATAATGTGGATCGTCGACTTCACCCAATTATCCATTACTGGAATTGCTACCATAGAAACAAATTACAGAAAGTGCATTCGAAACCATACCCATCTGTCGATGTTTTCATGTTCGAAAATCAAGGTGTAGATAATTGGCCGGCTAAAGAGTATTTTTTTGAACGTCTGTCTCCCGAAGAACAAGTAAAAAGTGCTATAAAATTAATCGATAAATACGGCGTAACGTTTCAGCGTTTTTTACTGACGAAATTGAACGAATCTCAACGTTGGCACGTCTATTTGGCCAGTCGAACCAACAGAGCCGTCAACATGTTAGTGAATTACGCCAAGACTGGATTTAACAACGAAGATGTTTATTCACTGTGGTTCGATATTAGAAATTTGATTAACAGAGATCAATTCGTTAGAATATTCAAAAAGTTGTTCAACTTAGGATTGCGGTTTATTATTTTGCAAGATATCTGGAACCACGCTGACGATGATTTTAAACATTATATTTTTGAATACAATAACGGTGAAATTATCGATAAAATGTTGAAAACCAGTGCTAAAAGAAGATGCGTTCGTGATGTTTTATTTACCATGTTATCGGATTCAAACGAAGAAATGAAAAATGCGGTCACGAAGAAGAATTCGTTCAAGATGTATTGCGAGGAATTACTAAAGCAACAAAACTTTCAGGAATTGAATCAGTTATTGAGTTTATGCTTTCCTGTACGCGAAGAGATGGCACGATTCAAGATGGATTTTGTGAAAGAATCCTCGATCGTTTGGAATAAGTGTTTGAATTTCTATTCGGAAGGAGATTTGATAAATTTAAATGGTTATTTGTCTTCACTGCTGTCACCTCATTCGGATCTCATCATCGAATACAAGAAGAATCTGCTCATGTCATCGGATGGTATTAATCAATGCGTGAGGCTATTGCTTTCAATAAAAGATACGTTAAACGATATCATCAACGATGTTTCTCCATCCGACGATTTCGCATGCGAGTTGAAGAAGAAGATATTATTTTCAAATTCGGCCATTCATGTATTAAAGCGAAAAATTTCGAAAAACCGTTTGGACGAAGTTAAAGAAACCATGGATCGGTACGTCTTGTCGAACGAAGATGAAAAAAAATTGAAAAAAAAGTTGATCGACGACGATGTTCAACTCTTGCGTCAGATTATTCTTAAATCCAAACATTCGCAGTGGCAATCGTTGATGCTCTGGTATTTCGAAGATGAAAAAATGATAAAACAGAACAAACGCGAGCTACCTTTGAATGATCTATTTAACGAAATATTGCTAGAATGCGTTTTTGAATCGTATGATAAATATCAATCGGCGTTGCGACGAGCTGGTAAAATTGAATTCGTCAAAGTGGAAAAGTTCCTAACTTGGTATTTTGAATCATCCAATGCAGTCAAGAAGTACAAATTACAGATGTTGGATTCGTACAAAAAAATAGATGTGATTTCCAAATTGCTGAAAGACGATAACACGTCGTATCTGAAGTCTGTTATGAGCTGGTTTTTCGAAAAAGATATCGAACAAATTGGAAAATTCGAAAAGAAGCATAAAGGGGAGAAAATCATTAAAACGGTCCAATTGGCGCGCAGAAGTTGTCGCAAATAATTTTTAATGTGGTTTTACTCGGTGTTTTTTCTCAGTTTTTTGTTTTTTATTTTAATTTTTGTATCATGATTAATGTCTTTTATATGTCAAGTTGATGTGTCTTATACTATATGTTCTCCGAATATCAATGGTCTAATTACTTATTTTGTGAATTTTCGATAGGTACCTATACAGTGTTTTTACAGATTTTTCGATTGCACTAAATTTATGTACAATGAATCATTCAAGTAGGTACATATCATGGCAATGTGAAATGGCTCCTGTTTTTGGCATAAAAATATTATTTCGTGCTCTGAAAAGTTTAGAAATTTTTCATGAGTTTTGTTTTTGACATTTTGACTGACGTTTTGAACACCTACAACATGTGTGGATTGATGAAGTTTCGGTAGGTTTTGATGAGGTGATCAATGATCATTGATCTGATTCTGATTAGTTATCAATATAATCAACAAATGAATAGGTACGAATTCATGGACGTTACTTAGTTGTAGGGATCACTTCGCTAAGTGGTGAATTTTGATTCAATTTTTCTCGTAAAAGTTGTAATGGTAAACGAATAAAAATTTCATATTTTTAAAATGATGACTCGATACTTCAGAGTCGAGTCCAATCTCTCAATTCAATAATAAAATTTTTCGATTCAATCACGCCTGGAAAAATGGAGCACTCAAACTCAACTCTCAAAAGATACATCGAATAAAAATAAAGTTCATACATATTATGTAGTAAATTAATAAGGGAAGTAAAATGGTAATTTATAATTTCATCAACTGACAACAGTGTTTCAATTGCAATACGCACGTGGTTGACTGGTTGTGTTGTGGTCATGGTTGTGGTTTTATCAATGTTAGTGGATTTCTCCTAAATGTTATTCTGATTTCTCAATTTCTTATATTTTTTTCTGCTATTTCGTTGTAAAAATCGCGAATAAGTTTTAGAATTGCTTCAAATCCTGTCGGAATTTGCCAGTTAAACTTCAGTAAGTAAGTACATATTGATTGAATAGTGTGAAAAATCGGTTGAAACGTTTTGTGATAACAGCTATGCCTTTGTATTTATTATTCTACCAATCTTTGTCACGTTCAACTGTTCAATGGTGAATTTCGATCAGATTCGTTAGAAAAACAAATTGACATACTGTTGAATACTAGCAAAATAATTTTTTTCTCGTTTATTAGGAACGCAGAAGTGATCAGTATCATCCAGTGATATGATGGGGTCGAATGTTTCCAGGAGAGAGGATAGTGACACTGGAGAAGATTTTAGCGAAAATGGATCGAACGATTCTCTCACAGAAACTGAAGATAGTGAAGATGATGATGACTCGGATACTTCTTCTTATCAATCAGATTCATCAATATTATCCAATTTTTCGTTTACTGGTACAAATAATAATTGTGAGTTGAAAGTTGAATATTCTACTCGTGAATTCATCCTGGTGGGTGATTAGTTCACTATCAATTCTGCCGATATTTCTGCTTGCAGTATCGTTCAGCAGTTCGGTTAGTTATATTTTGTGTTTGATTGTTTTTATAGGGGCTTCCGTATTCGAAGCAAAACCTCTTGGAGCTGTGCCGGCGTTGAAAGAGATGGCAGCTGTTCGTATTGCAGTGGCATTATGGAATCATGCTAAGATATCTGACGCCATGTCGAAATCATTCAAAATTAATGAATATACTTTTACATTTACTTCCGTCAAAGCGTCAGAAGTATGGGATTCGTTGGTGAAGAAAGTTTACCAAACATCCTTAGAATTACGGGTCCCGAATTCGATAGTCGAGTATATTAATGAGTATGTCTTCAAATTACATCGTGAAATTCAAAATTGGGTTTCATATCATCGTCGAAAAGTATTTCTTACGAATCACGTGAAGTACGCTTTTGTTGCTAGTCTCGTCGAGGATCTAATTTGGCATTCGAATGGCACCATCGATTACAAGGGAACAGCCAAACACTTGATCGCGTCTCACAAATTAAGCAACGTTATGAAATATCGACTATTGTGTTCGTATTGTCTGAAAGACGATATTGAAACGATGTCACCGCGTTCGTTGGTGAATGATACATCGAATCGATTGGATCGCGAGCTACATCCTATTATTCATTATTGGAATTGTTATTATAGAAACGAATTGCACAAAATACCAAAGAGAAATGGCTCTATCGATACTTTCATGTTTGAAAATTCTCGTGTAGATAACTGGCCTGCCAAAGAGTACTTTTTCAATCGTCTGTCTGCCGAACAACAAGTTCAAAGTGCTTCAAGATTGATCGATACATATGGCGTAAAGTATCAGTGCTTTTTACTAACGAAGTTGAACGAAATTCAACGTTTGAGCTTGTATTCACATTCAGATCAAGCGATCGAAATTTTGGCGAATTTTGCGAAAACCGGATCAAATAACGAAGATGCGCGTTCAACATGGTTGGAGATCAGAAATATAATCAAGAGGGAACAATTTGTGAGATTATTCGAGAAATTGTTGGACCAACTAAACGGTCGTATTATTTTGCAAGATATTTGGAACAACTGCTGCGACGATTTCAAGCATTATATTTTCAATTACAATGACAGCCAGATAATCTATGCAATGTTGAAACACTACTTCCGTACTCATATTCGCGATATTTTGTTAACCGTGTTATCAGATTCGAGCAAGGAAGTGAAAAGTGAAATTACGAAGAAAGACGCTTTTAAAAAGTGTTGCGAGGAGTTGATTGAAAAAAATAACTTTCAAGAACTAAACCAATTGTTAAGCTCGTGTTTTCCGGCACGCGAAGACTTGGCAGAGTTTAAATTGAGCATGGTGAAAGAATCGCAGTCCGTTAGGAATTGGTGTTTGTGTTATTATTACGGAATTACCGGACCAAGTTTACAATATTTGAATGATTATTTAACTTCGCTTTTGTCGCCTGCACATACAGATTTCATCATCGAATACAAAAGAAATTTGCTCATGTCACCAGATGGTATTGTAACGTGTGCATTAAGTGTGGCTTCGAAAAGAGACCAGTTGAATGAAATTCTCGCCGATATTTCAGCATCCGATGACTTTGCGATGAAGTTTAAGAAGAAGGTACTATTTTCGGGAACGGCTGTTTCTCGTTTCTGCTATAAGATATCGAAAAATCGTTTAATGAACGTTAAAGAATGCGTCGATCGACACCTCTCGTCGGACGAAGACAAGAAAATCTTGAAGACGGCGTTGATCGATGATCGTGTCGCACTGATGCGTCAGATTATCCAGAAGTGTCCTTATCCGCAATGGCAATCGTTGTTGCTATGGTATTTCGAAAACGAAAAAATAATAAAACAGGTTAAATGCGTGTTACCTTTGAATGACGTATTCGATGAAATATTACGCGAATGCGTTTTTAATTCGTACGAAAAATACCAGTCGGCGTCGCGACGAAGCGTTAAAATTATATTCATCAAATTGAATAAGTTTCTGGCTTGGTATTTTAAATCGTCTGATGCAGCTAAGAATTACAAATTGCAAAGAGTGGATTTGTTCAAAAAAATACCGATGATCTCTGAATTGATGGAGAAAACGAATAGTACGCCGTTTTTAAAATCGTTGATGAGCTGGTTTTTTGATAACGATATCCAAGAAATTGAAAAATTCGAAAGAAAGCATAAAGGTGCGAAAATTGTTAAAATTGTTCGATTGGTGCGCAAAAAATGTTGCAAGTAATTCGTACCTACGTTATTTTATGTACGATCATTTTTTCAGCTTGTTCTTTTATGATTTTTTGTATTTTACCTCATCTTTGTAATTTTGGATGATAAACTTTTATTAGGTAGTATGTAGATTCCTACGTGTTAATTTGACGTGTCTTTAGTACCTACTTACATTTTGTTTTTCCTGAATACCATAGTGCAGTTGTGTTTATAAATTTTTTTATTTGTACTGTACAGTAATAATTTTAATCAGCTTGTGAATTGTGATACGGTTCTCTTGAGTTGAAATATTCATTTTTAATGCTGAACAGCTGTTGATATTGTAGAATAAGGATGTCAACTACGAGTATCAACATCAACTGTCGATGTTTTTGCTATGTTGCAGTTGAATTTTTAGGCTACAAAAAACAAAATTACTTTCTCCTATTTACTCAAAGATATACTGTGTGTTTGCACCTTCCTATTTTTCGTGTACATATTTTATGTATGTCTGATTTTGTGGATTAGGTATTTGAGCTTGGATTTTGTTCTTTTTACTTGTACCTAATCGGATTCATGTTCAATTGTTCATCATAAACCTTTGTTGACTTGCAAACATTTACGATTGATGTAATTAATACTTTACTGACGTTTAGAATAAAGATTTAATTTTTAGGTACATATCTATTTTGCATGTTATATTGGGAATGTGCTTTCTGAATTATGCGTTCAATAAAAAATTGTTCATTACGTGTTATTCGTATGATATTCTTTCCAAATTGAATAGGTATCTTTGATTTCTAGTTTAGAGCGAGCCGCCATCCGATGTTCCTAGTCGAACTGTAGTCCAGTCATTAAAGACCAATTATGTCCCATCTACAGGAAAAATTATTATCAAACAGATCTTTCGCAAATATTGTTCACAGAGGTCCCCTCAACAACATACTAAAAGTCCTGGCCCGTACGGGGTCCGGAACCCCCTCAAAGGGGGGTGGAACCTCCCCCAAAATCAGTTTTTCGCCATTTTCTCCCCCGCATTGCATTTTAGCGAAAAATATGTAGCAAATAAAAGAATCTACGTCAAATTTCCGATCTAATGATGTATCAACTTTCCTTGTATGTTCAAGGGGGGCGGAACTGCAACCATTTAAATGAGGGGGGTTTTCTGAAAAATAGATAAAGGCTATATGCGCCTAAGAGGGGTGAAATGGTCCCCGAAAACGTTCGAGTTGATATTAGTATGGAAGGTAGGTACCATTGAGAAACTTCCGCGTAGAAAGTTTCAGATCCACACCCCCTCCTCTTTTTGGGGAACCCCCCTTTTCTGAAACTTCAATAACATTTTTCTCAGCCCCATTTCAACCGATTTTGAAAATTTTTCAGTATGTTGTGTATATCCTTAGTAGGTATTCCCACAAAAATTTTCAACCCCCTCCCCTCATATTTACCCCTCAAAATAGCGTTTCTCAACTTATTTTATGCTTTTTAACAATAAAAAAAATTGAGGAGGCCAAGTGCTCTGGAGAGGGCTAGATGAGTCTAGCAAAAAATCTGACGTCATATTCGTGCTCAGCGGTATCGAATCATAAGAAAACGACACCCTATTCATTAATTATTAGTTATTTTCCCCAAAATTCCAATTTCACCCCCAACCCTCTCCAAGACTCATTTTTACATCATTTTAAGGGGTAAATGTGAGGGGAGGGGGTTGAGAATTTTTGTGGGAATACCTATTAAGGATATACACAACATACTGAAAAATTTTCAAAATCGGTTGAAATGGGGCTGAGAAAAATGTTATTGAAGTTTCAGAAAAGGGGGGTTCCCCAAAAAGAGGAGGGGGTGTGGATCTGAAACTTTCTACGCGGAAGTTTCTCAATGGTACCTACCTTCCATACTAATATCAACTCGAACGTTTTCGGGGACCATTTCACCCCTCTTAGGCGCATATAGCCTTTATCTATTTTTCAGAAAACCCCCCTCATTTAAATGGTTGCTGTTCCGCCCCCCTTGAACATACAAGGAAAGTTGATACATCATTAGATCGGAAATTTGACGTAGATTCTTTTATTTGTTACATATTTTTCGCTAAAATGCAATGCGGGGGAGAAAATGGCGAAAAACTGATTTTGGGGAAGGTTCCACCCCCCCCTTTGAGGGGGTTCCGGACCCCGTACGGGTCAGGACTTTTAGTATGTTGTTGAGGGGACCTCTGTGAACAATATTTGCGAAAGATCTGTTTGATAATAATTTTTCCTGTAAAAATGTCTTTAATAACTGGACTACTGGTTAAAGCTACAGAAATGTTATCTACGCAGTCAAGGTCGAAACTAATTCAGTAATTAAGTATGACGAATTAATCGTCATTAAAATTTTCATTAATTATTGGTCGTTACACGTCAGTCGGAAAGGTGTATATTCTGAATTAAATTTCTATGCCTCTAAAAGAATTTTATGAGTGATGATTTGCAGAACTGCAGAAGCAATAAGTAAATTATCATCGCACATATACCTATGTATATGCCTACCAATGGATATTTTCAACCATAATTAAAATTTGAATTCAAAATTAGCGTTGTTTTTTCTTACTATTGAATTGATTCTTTGATTGAAGATTGAAGTAGGTAAGTAAAATAGTATAAGCGAGAGAGAGGAAATTTCGAATCAAAATGGTAACACTTGTGCAGTTTCTCCCTCCTCCTTACCTTCTCCTGAAACACAACCCTACACTCTCCTTTGACGGTCCGGTTTCCCCTTCCCTCTTCCCATTAGATTTCTATTTCTACTCTTCTTCCACTTCCAGCACATTCCGTAACCGTAACTGTGCATTTTCTTCTTTCTTTCTTTTCTCTTCTCTCTCATCTCTGTCACTCTGTCTCTGTCTGCCTTGTCGTAAGTGTTGTTGTCGGCTGATTTGACGTGCGTTTTTTTTCACAAATTCGCGAATCTTCTATCATCTTCTGCATTGTTATGTTTGGCGGTGTCCTGTAAAGAAGTGCAATTGCCCAATTGGTTCGTGGAGACGTGGACATTAGATACTTTCATATTTCTACGTTATTATTCAGCATTCTGGTAAGTTTAAACTTTCGAATCGTATTTCGAACTCAATCGAAGCATGTATTGTTATTGGAATGTATTTCTTGTGTATGTTTGGAACCATTGTTCCGATATTGCGTCGCATGTTGCATATCAATTACAAAGCTGACCCACTACTTTGTTTATTAATATTATACTTCTGAAACAAATTTGATCGAAATCGAAGCTTTCGGTTCGGAGATGTGTGATAAGTGTGGAATAATGATTTTATCGGATAAATTAATTATTTTCCATCTTACGCGATGTACTTAGACTTACATAATATGTAAACGCATGATCATTGATCATTCAGCATTTCTCTTCATCATGTTTGTTAGGACGTTAAGAGTGTATGTAGTAAACAAAGAAAGTAGCGTACACCACATAACTACGTCTTGTTCTTTCATTTCTGTAGATGGTAAATAAATATACTCATCATCGGTCTTTTGTTTCCGCGATAAAGTCAAGTGCCTACTTGGTCAAGTCAGTCAAGTGATCCACCTTTGTTGCGTTCGTGGTGATGAATTTTCGAACTTTATGAATGAAATTCCCATCGAACTTGATCTTGAAAGAAACAACTGGTGATGGGAAGGGTATTACGATAACGATAGTCGTTCTTGTCTCGTTACTCTGAAAAGTATCACGTCTAAACTAAGCTACAGAAGACTTCGTACACTTTTCATAATGCTATTGTTATATTTTGTTAGATGAACAAGACCTGGCCTTGAGCCTGGTCTCTTTGTCTCTTCAGGGTCAGTTGTTATGACTTGAGAGCAGAGCAGCTGTGAGCTGATCAATAAATCTTTGAACATTGAACGAATGACAGATGTAGCTCATTGCATTGCTCATAATCATTTCCCAATTCCCTCAACTTGAAATCGAATTGATTTTCGTTTCGTTCATGCGATTGTAATTTGCAAAGTAAGGTATTGTAGGAGTAGAATTGAACTCATAAGTGATGAAATGTATGGAAAAACGATTAGGTACTATTTTTCAAAATCTAAATATTGCTTTAAGAAAACCTTAGTTTTTAGTCAACGGTTCCTAAAAGAAGAATCCTGTTTTTCTTCCCAAAATTATCGAGTAAATTCCTGTTTTTTTTTTTTTTAAATTATCTAACAAAATAATTCCTTTTTTTTGTTTTTTTGTTGGCAAAACTGCTGCAAAAAGTTCTGTTTTGTGTTTTTTTCAACCAAAATCGTCATACTGTTATTTTTACATAAAGTGCCGAAAAAAAGTTCAATACACAATTACACATTTTGCCCAAATTGGCAAGTATTCATTTGTTCCCCCAAAATTGCTTATAAAATGTCCCGTTTCTTTGTAGGAATTATCAGGAGGAGGTCCTATTTTTGCCAATTTGTCGAAATTCTCAATTTTGCCCGAGCTGCCAAAAAGTAGGTATAGCCCTACTGGTTTTTTTTGTTTGCCAAAATTGTCATCTACTTTCATTTTTTGGGAAAATTGTCATAAGGTCCTAATTTTTTTTAAAAGCTGAAGCAGGGATGAGGTCCTGAACGATTTTTTATCGGGTTCCGGGTTTTGGGGCTTGGGCTTTCATTCCATGAAAAAAAAAAAAGTAAAAACGAATCGGAAAACCGAAAATGTTAGCTTGTAGGAAAAATTTTCAAGCCCATTTTGAACTTATAAAAATCAGTGAAAAAATTGACGAAGGACCTCAATTGCAATTTCAATGAAGAATAAAGCAAAATCTTATTTGATTTTCTGTTGGAAAAAAAAACATTTTAAGGGCAGATTCCAGATTCCGATTGCTTTTTTCAAAATTATTTGAATGAAACAGTTTTTTTTTTTTTTTGAAATCAGAATTGAATTTATTTTGAAATTTTTAATTATTGTCCAAATTTTTCAAGTATCATTTTTCAAAGAACAATGAAATATCTACGGAATATTATAAATAATGTACCAAAAACCCCTTAAAATATTAAACTTTTTGCTGAAGTTGTAAATTTTTTTTTTTGAAAATCATCTTTTTTGACTTTTGAAATTTTGAGATGCACGGAACGGTAATCACAATAGTAATTTACATAATTTACCCAAGCTCTGAAAAGCCCTGATCACAGTTTGGGTTTCGGGACTCACGTTAGGGGCTTGGTTTTCAGAGGAAAAGGTTTCGGGCTTTGTAGGTTACAGTTTTTAAGGTTTTGGGGCTTGGACATTCGGGCTTCAAGGAAATAATCAGAGGTTTTTCGGGTTTCGGGTCCTGGTCCTGGGCCGGGCCTCATCCATGAGCTGAAGGGTGGATTTTTTTTTTTGAAAATTATTGAGTATGATAGTTGAAGCATATGAGATTACTTGTGTGAATATTGATACATATTAATAAAACCTAATGTGTATTACAAAGTTCATTCATAAACTATGTACAAATTTATTTCTCTCACTTTCTACCATAATTTTCATTCAACGTTAATTTTCTGAAACACGTTTTTATTTCATCGATGGCGATTTATTTCGTAATGAGAAATCTAAATTATTATTATAATTCGCAACTTATCTAATATTCTCACTTAATAGTTGTTGTTAGTTCGAGTTGAATTTCAAATCGCTTCTTTTCATTTGAATCCTATAAGGCATCAATTCCTGGAACACACCGAACGAGTTGAAAACTGTAAAATAAGTACAATTTTTTTGCAAGTTTCGAAGCCTCGTAGATTGTTTTGAGGGCACTCTCAAGTGCTCGAAATCAAGATAGATTCCTCATCCGTGATTTTTATTTCACACTTCTTGTGCCTGATTCTGCCGAAACCTCAAGTACAGTACCAGTTTATTAGGGCACCTTGTACTTAATCATCTTGAATGTACAGCAGGACGAGGATATGTTATCCCTGTACTAGGTAACTGTTTCGAAAATTCTCTTAGGCATATCTCGTATCATGTTTAGTTGCCACCTGTTCACTTGACACTGCGATGCTTAATTTAACCATGTTTTTAATTTCACCCGAATATTGATTTTTCCATTCGCTTTCGTATAGACGAACGTTGATTTGTTTCAACCCTTCGTCAACCGATGATTCTAGATATTCATTTTGCACGATTTTACATTTCAAAAAAATCGCCAAGTTACTCGAGTTCAGTTTGGGAATCATGTGCATATCGTGGCCTTGACCATTGAACCACTCTTGCTGATCATCTGTGCTTCGTATTATCAGATAGGTTTCTGATAAAATGATTTGTAAAGCTGTAATTAGACCGTTATATAACACGAATAAATTATCTTTCGCGTTTTGAAGATAATTGGTTGCTTTATCGTGATACATTTGCAAACTATTTGCGAACTTTTCAACGTCACCTGATGTAAGTAAATTGACAAAAGACCGGAATCCCGAATCAGTTATATCGAACTTGGCAAATACCCATTGCGAAGTTTTCTCGTGGAAAATACGTTTCATTTCTTCATTAGGAATGTACAGACACCAAATTACATCGTTTGGTGTTTCTCGATCTAAAGCCAGATAGCCTTTATTGATGAGCATCCTAGTTTGATCTTCTCTATTGCATAGTTCTGATTTATACTCCATGTTGATGTATCTACGAGTAGTTCTGTAAGTGTAATCGCACTCTTCTGAAATAAGCGTTTGTATTCTTTTTTGCATGGTATCCGATGTAAGTATTCGATCAATGTAACCAATCGTATCATTTTTATGTACTTTTGAAGCGTACGAAGCTAAGGTAGCGTTATGAGCTAAATATTGCATTATAGATCTTGAATTGTAATTCCCGTATCCTTTGTACTTGTATCCATTATACCAATTTTTAGCCTCTATCACATTTATTGGAAGATGAGATGTTTTCTGTAGTAACTCTTGCACCTCTACCTGTGTAAATCCGTAAAATTGTGTTAATTCTGTTTCGTAATACTGTCGAAGAACTGATACACGAGATAATAAACAATCGCGATCGTCTACTGGTATCAAATGTTCACCCGCGAGTAAACCAAATTTTACCCAAGGGTTTCTGAAAGGTCTAAAAGCATCGTTGTAAATCTCCTTGAGTAAACTTTCGACGTGGAAATGAAAAGGCCTCGAGAGAGGTTTCACTTTACTTTGAAGGGCAAAAGCGTTCATGACTGGAGTCTCGTAATCGTCAATCAGAATGATAACGTTTTCGTCGAAATGCTCGTGAAGTTTTTCACTCAGAAAGCTTATACTGTTACGTAAACTTTTATCGTCGAGTTCTCCTTTCAAATATCGTTCCAGTTGATCTGATTTAGTCACAAGTGGTGAATTTAGTAGGTATCGATGGGCTTTATACGTGTCCATTATGGATGATTCTATGTTTTCTACAACTTCTTCGAAAGTATCCCCTGATATGTTTTTGAACTTGAGTAGAATTACTGGATATTTGCCCACGTGATGTAAACTATTCGAGACGTTGGCTATTTTCAATGGGTTTAGGGTTTTAGTTTGGTTTAAACCTGTGTTTAAAACGCCTCCGAAAAAAAGCTTATAATTTTCAGTTTGGTTTTTTGGTAATGGGTTTCCTAAATTATCCGTTTCTATTTTGAAAAATCTACGAATCATGTCCATGTTTATACTTTTACCCCAGCCAGTTGGTCGCAGGATTAGGCTAGTATTGAAAAGTGTCGAGAACTGATGAATTAGCAGGGTTTTGTCTACAAATACGTCGTTGTTGAGTACTAAGTCTTTGAAGTCTACGGTATCGACGTCGAGACTGAAAGCTGAAGAAGCCATTGGTTGAATAGTGATCAAAGGGATGAGTAAGAGCAACTTTTTCATCGTGTTTCAGGTTTTTGTTTTATTGGAATAATGATTTGTTAGTGTGATGAGAGTATAGCAAGCTGTTTGGGATGTGATCGAGAGAAATTATTAGATTTGTGATTTGAATTTTGATTTCATTTGATGTGTGGTGGTGTATTTCGTGTTAGCATTCTTGATTGGTTGGTCCAGGTTTTTCGATCAGTGACTAGCTGGAGGCTGGAAGAATCCTGCAAGTTGAATAAATTTTCAAGTTGTTGGATTGATATTGGCGAGGATCTTATATTATTTTTTAACTGATTTCTCAGAATGTTCTAAACTTGATCATTCAGATAGGTGGTTAAATTCTAATAATGGTCCCAGATTACATTCTGTGGTTTATTTTTATTGCAAGTGCCGAAAAATAATTCCCATTTACTGTACAGTTCTGTAGATGTTATTGATATTTGAAAAAAAATTGTTTATGTACCTCTACCTACTGACCTTGAAATTGGTGAATGCAGCATTTGTACTTGAATTAGTAATTCTAGATTTTTGAAAGCACAAGTCCATTAATTCGAATTGTCCCACTTCACTACTCGCGTTATTCTATAAAGAACGACTTTCATTCGAACTAATAGAAAGTAAAATATTCAGCTTATCACGTAAGAATTAATATCAATGACGATGATTTCAACAGATTGATTAAAATCGAAGATTCAATCTTTCGTAAACGAATGATCGATATCTACTATAGATACAAGGTTTACACAGGCTGGGTTCATAACACTTGGATCTGTACCTACCTACCTACACTTATGTAGGTACCTACTTGAGATGTTTCGTGCATATTTACTTATTTGATTGTTATTAGAAAACCGACCAATCTTATTCTGATAAAGGCATTTTTTTCATTTTGAGCGAATATGTCTTGAAATAAACCTGTGTAGTTTTCGATGGAAGTGAATCGAAAATTATAGGAATTTTGAATTGAAAAAAAGAGCAACGAAAACATAAATGAACATCCAAAAATACACCACCTTGCAAAATTTCATGTACCAAATTCCTTGTTTCGAATTTGGGCAAATTATTGAAAATGAAATTCAGCTTATCAAGTTATAAAAATCTGACCTGATCAGAATACGAAGCTGTAATATTCAATTTGCGAGAACTCCCAAAAAACGCTCTTTTTTACCTAGAAATTATTGTATGAGAAAGTTTCACTTTTTTGTTAATAATTGTCAAAAAGATTTGCCTTTTACTACAATTTTCAAAGTTTTGCTTTTTCTCAAGAATCTTTACTTTTGTTTTAAAAAATTTCAGTGACCAGCATCGCCTTTTCGCTAAAAATTTCTGAAAGTTTGACTTTTTTTTGTAAAAAATTTTTAGAAAAAAAAACTGTATTTCGTTGAAATACTCACTCTCTCTGCCAAAAACAGGAAAAAAATGCCAAAATTTTTCGCTTTTTTGCAAAAACCGTCAAATTTTTACTGTTTCTTCTACTCGTAAAATACTCATCAACCTAGTTTCTTTTTTTTTCAAAAATTGTCGAAAAGCCATGCTCTTCACAGAAACTGAACTGAGTCACGTTTTTTATTTTAAAAAATTGATGAAAATCCGTACTTGTTTTGCCAAAAGTGTCGCTTTTTTATCAAAAAAAGTTGCGGAATAGTTTCACTTATTTTTGCTATTTTTCCAAAAATCCCAAGGATTGAATTTTCTTTCAAAAGCTGCTCGAGTATTTGTGGACTGTTTCGTTGCTGTCTCGCTTTTTATCAAAAATTGCCAATAATTGCCTGAAAGTCTCGCTTTTTTCGAATGTTTTGCTCTATAATAATTGAATTTTTTTCAATTTTTTTGAGCTAGAATTTGCTGAAATTTGGTTCAACGATCAAAAAAAGAATAATTTTTGAATATTCGAAGTGAAATGTTTTTTTCAACTTCTTTCAGCTGAATTTTGTTGAAATGTGGTCCAACGACTAAAAAAAGGACAGTTTTTGAATTTTCGAAGTGACATTTTTTTCAATTTTTTTGAGCTAGAATTTGCTAAAATTTGGTTCAGCTACTAAAAAAGAATTACGTATTTTGTAACTTTTGGAGCGAAAAAAAAAATCTCAAATGGATTTTTTTGGGGTAAGAATTCGCCAAAACTTTGTTCAACGACAAAAGAAAAGGTGATTTTTGAATTTTAAAAGTGAAGTTTTTTTTTAAATTTTCGAAGTGAATTTTTTAAAAATTTCTTTGAGCTGGAATTTGCTAAAATTTGATTCAACGATCAGAAAATGAATAATTTTGGAATTTTTGGAGCGAAACAAAATTTGGATTGTAGTGGAATTCTTTGGGCTAGAATTTGCTAAAATTTGGTTCAGCGACTAAAAAAGGAGTAAAATTTGAATTTTCGAAGTGAAATTTCTAAAAACATTTTTTGAGCTAGAATTTTGGTTCAACACGATAATTTTTAAATTTTCGATGTAGAAATTTTTTTTGAATTTTCAAAGTGAAATTTTTAAAAATTTCTATGAGCTAGAATTTGGCTAAAATGTGGTTTACCAGTCAAAAAAAAATAAGAATTTTTGGATCGAAAAAAAATGTCAATAGAATTTTTATTGGGCTAGAATTCGCTAAAATTCGGGTTTTTTAGAAATAATTCGAGTACGAGCCCTTCGATATTTCATAGTCAATGAAAGAGTGTAGTGAGTAAAAATATTATATCATTCATTATGCATTTTGCTTGATTTTTCCCCTTCTGCATGGCTTCTATGCCCCTTAGGCTTTAAAAATGAAAAAATTATTGTTTTACATGTCAAGTGCGAGTTTTTTATGACAATATTCGGCTACACGACAACAGAAACTTGTCAGTTGAAACGTTATACATTTTCCAACGATAACGATATTCTTGTTTCTTTTCCGCTCGATTAAATGTGATTTTTTGTGCCGTTAAAATTCTGAATTTTTTGATACATTGTTTTCGAGTCAACAATGTTCGAGTACGATAGCGACAGTTCATATTCGAATAGCGCGAGTGATTCTCGATCCGACTCTGACGATTTTGACGATTATAGCGAAGAAGACTACAATGATAGTGATAGCAATGATTCGTATTTCAACCATGACAGAATCCGAGTCGTCATGGGTAGTGGTTCCAGTTCTGAAGAATCCGACTCAGACGATGAGATCTGCTACGAAGCTGATCGTAAGTTGAAACATTGTCATTTGTCCCTACGACTACTACTTTTGAATTCGCGTGATTTTTCTCTCAGCAGCCGACTAATCGAAAATTTGGTCAAATTGTTTTAGTTAAACCGACTTCGGTGCCAAGATTAGAAAGAATGGCATTATTTAGCGTGGCAATCGCGTTATGGAATCATGCCACCGTCGCGATACCAGGAATAATAACGAATCATGGAGCATGGCGTACATCCTTGGACGACGAAGTACCTAAATGGATAGACGCGTTACCTATTCCCAAATCGTTTACTAAATGTATCACGAAACATTTCAATAACGTGAAATTCAACGCGAACGAGTGGATTTCTTACATTTTTCGAGCAGTATTCTTGAAACAAGGCCGAAAAACGGACTTATATCAGTATATCAATCTCATCGTTTGGTATCCCAATGACTCGATTAATTCTGTCGCAACGGCTCGAAATTTGCTGCAATCCGATAAATTAACCAAGGAAGAGAAGTTCCGGTTGGCGTGTACGTATTGCATGCAAGAAGACGTAGAAAAAATCTGGCCAACAACTGATGAGAATGCTGTCCTCGATAAATTTCGCTTCGTCGAATTTCCTTTGATATGCTATTGGAAACGTTATTGCGCCGAAAAATTAGATAAGACACGTGCGCCTAGAAAACTGTACAAAGACGAGATCATGATTCAGCAAGATTTTGTCGATAACTGGCCAGCAATCGAGTATTTTTTCGATCGTTTGGACGTCGAACAACGAGTTTCTAAAGTTATTTGGTTTGTCGAAAAAGGATCATCTTTTCAAAAATTATTACTCGCGAAACTGGACGAATCTCGACGCTTACCAGTGATCATGGAGAAACTTAGCACTATCATGAGTAACTTCGCAGACTTGAAATCCGAAGATGGCCACGAATGTGTCGTTGAAATGTGGTACGATGTTCGCAGTTTCATCACCCAAGATCAGTTCGTTACCTTATTCAACGAGCTTTTGGTCAACTCGACCGAAGCCTCCAGTTTAATGGAAATTTGGAACTCTACTCCTGATGATTTCAAGCGTCATATTTTCAAATCCGACTACGTTAATTTTGTCAAGAAAGTAATGCGGTGGTTCGCCATTAAAGGAAACAAAGAAATCTCTTTCGTGTCATCGCTGTTGTTGGAGAGCGCCGATGTAGATTCGTTACGAGAAATAACAAAAACAACATTTTTCAGCAAAGAATGCTGTAGGCAATTTCTATGTTACAGTGATGTCGAATTGCTAGACCAGCTCATTAATATATTTCTTCCCGAAGCAGCTGAATCGACTAGTTTCAAGCTATCTCTGGCCAAAACTGCGTATTTTCGTAAACGTTGCAAAGAATTGATATCCGGTCTTCAAATTCAAACACTCGTGAAATTTCTGGATTTCGGTTTCTCGAAAAATGATCCGTCAGCGGTACAGTTTATGCGTCAGATGTTGGACCCGCATTTGGGGTATCTTAATCAGAAATGCTCGGGTTATTATTCGACCGGTAATTTAAAAGGCTTGAATGACTTTCTGGCTTTACTCGCATCATCGTATCCTGAAATAGTTGCAGACTATAAAAAGAAACTACTCTTTGGTCCGCGTGGTATCGAAGCTTGCATGAATCATTTCGGTCCTTCGTATGATATTCTGGCTGCAGTTATAGCTGATGGTATACCGATCGAATCGGTCGCCGAGTTTAAAAAGAAGATCATTCTTTCACCCAAGGCGATCGATAAATTACAGAAAATGATACTCGACGGACTGTTGAGTGATGCAGAAAACTGCGCTCGCTGGTTTCTCGAATCAGACTCGGATAGGAAAGAATTGAGGACGCTGTTGATCGATCGGCTGAATGATGAAAAATCTTGCGTTGAGCCTGAAACGACAAAAAAGTTCTCTGAATTTTTATTGTAGCTATTTTTGCCTGTTGTGTTGATTCGTTCCATTTCAATTTGTCGAAGTTTTACCTTGGGTTTTTATGGAAGTTCGTTGATTTTGAATGTTTTCGAAGAAAAATTGTAGAAAATTTGGTAACAATAAATTTTAAATGTTTTTTGGTTAAAATTTTTTACAAAAAGCTCGACATGAAAAAAGCTTACGATTTCAAAACTGGCCTTCGTTTTTAAAACGCATCATTAAAAGGGGGGCATTACTCGTTTTTGGAAAGTATTCGCGAAAAGAAACGGGAAACGAATTTTTACGAATTGAAATGAAACTGCATCAAATCCAATAGTCTGATTTGATGGTTTTCAAATGTAAAATTACATGAAATATCTAA
This sequence comes from Planococcus citri, assembly GCF_950023065.1. Lineage (NCBI taxonomy): Eukaryota > Metazoa > Arthropoda > Insecta > Hemiptera > Pseudococcidae > Planococcus > Planococcus citri. Next base: position 36,833,213 of record NC_088680.1, read on the forward strand.
ATGAATTTCAGGGTTTGAATTCTTGTAGATATGAATTTTTTGTTCACGAGCTGAATTATGTTTTAAAAAATGGAAAATCTCGACGATTCTTATTGTTAGTTTTGGAAAGGGTACTGTAAATGTGCTTTCAAGTTACTGAAGTTACTAAATGTAACATTTGTTACTTTTTCAAATTTTTGGCTGCTTGATTTTTATTTTTATTTTTTTTTCTTAATTTTTAAAAATTAACTAACTATACTGCCTTTTTAGTGTTGCGTTTGCAAAGCACTACTTTCTCAAAAATTGTCAAGAAATCTTGTTCGTTTCCAAATGTTTCTAAATTCCATAAAGTCTCACTTTTATTCAAAATTCTCTCAACAGTGCTACTTTTTTTGGCAAGAAATTATTTCCAATCAGCTCTCGCAGCCCTCTGCAAAAATTGTCAAAATGTACAATTTTATGAAAAGCAAATTGAAAAAACTGTCCTTATCCTCCGACCTCTTATAATTCAATGATGTTGATTCGTCGCAAAACAGAGGTCCAACAATTCTCAAATTTGGGTCTCAGAAAATTGAAATTCTCTTTCGTTTTCTTTCATAATATGACATTTAAAATAAAATTTCCATGATGATAATTTAAACATACAATCGCTGCATATGACTGAAGAAGGCGATCGAGGGGAGTGAATCGAACTTGAATATGTATTGCTAAAATTTTGATGATGAAACAGGGCATCTATCTAACAGGAAGTGAAAGTAGTGAATTTAGTCAAAAAGGTAGTGAAAAAATGTAATTCAAACGCGCAACAAAAACCTTCAAATCATTGAAAAAAAAGTTAATTTTTGATGAAATTAAAATACACTTTGTGTACAAATTGTCTTCCAAGTTCAATTTTTTTGGAAAATTTAACTGAGTTGATTTTGTGTATGATTATTGGGTGGGGAAGGGGTTGAATGGAAAGCTTTCTTAGAAGTACATTGAAAAAAGTAGTGATATTTTTCAACAAAGAAAATCCATTAGATACCACGTGAAATTTGTTTGATGGAATTTTGATATTTTTCATGGGCCGAATCTGAATTTTTTGAAATCCGAGAAGTAGAGTTTAGATCTGTTTAAATCTCATCAGGTTTCAAAAGTTTGATTGGATCTGATCAGATCACATCCGGATATTCTCTCGATGCAATTATATTATATCTAATTCTACAGGGTTCGTACTCGGTTACTTTTCCAACGTTTTAATTGCTAATGTTACTTTTTTCAATCTCGCCTTTTCACCAAATAGTTGGAAAAAAATATCGTTTTTTCGACATAAAATTGCTAAAAAAATCTCACGTTTTTCCAAAAATTACCCAAAAGTTGCAAAAAGTCTTGCTTTTTGGACAAAAATTTCGGAAAGGTATATTTTTTGCCACTAATTACATGCCTATGAAAAAAAAGTTCTGTTTTTTGACAAAACTTGTCGTTTTTCAGCGAAACTGCTGAAAAGTCTCACCCTTTTTTTCTCCAAGAATTGCTTAAAAGTCGATCTTTTAGCCAGAAATTGCTAAAATTGTCAATGTCTTGCTTTTCGTCAGAAATTCTCAAAAGTTCTCGTTTTTCCAAAAATTAGAAAAATGTTCGCTTTTTAGCAAAGTGGTTAAAAATTAATTTTTTTTTTTGAGATTCCAGTCTCATTTTTTTTAAAAAGTTGTTCATCAAAATCGCTTGAAAAATTCACTTTTTCTTCAAAAAATTCCAAAAAGTTGCATTTGAATGGGGTTTTACTTATTTTTTTATACATACCTACAATATGTTTTGCTCTCGTGTTATCAACCTTGTGGTTACTTTTTGGTTAGGTGTTTTTTCCAGCGTTTTTTTTTTTTCGTTACTGAAGTCACTTTTTTTCATTGAAAAAATAGAGTATGAAGTTATGAACCCTGAACCCTTGACCTTTGAATTGGCTATGATAGTTTTAATCGGATCAGATTTGAACGTTTCCTCGATCCAATATCTCAGGGTGTCTAACGGTCATGAAAGTCATAAATTTTGGTTGGTAGTCATAAAAAGTCATGAAAAACTCATGAATTTTGCTCGAAACACACTTTAAAATTTTTTTAAAAGTCCATAAAATGAAAAAAAATCAGAAAAATTGAAAAACTGAAATACTTACTGCCTACAAATTGAAAAAAATTTCCTCGCAGTTTCAAGTTATTTAATTTTTTTTTTGGGGGGGGGGGGGGGTAGTTTATGCGGTGAAAATGTGGAAAATAAGTCATTAAGTCATGATTTTTTTGTTCGGGAGTTTTGTTAGACACCCTGTACCTGATCAGATTCGATCTTTGTTCTCTGATTCTTTAATTATGTTAATGATCCAAATAACTATAACAATTTCATTAAAATTCGATCAATTGGTCAACATAGGGAGGGGGAGATTTTGAACTACGTGGCTTAGAACGATCCCGATGTTGTTCTGATTTTCATTTGAATATTGACAGAAGCTACAGGGTGTTCCAGAATAACCTTTCACTTTTGTTTTATTAGTAGCTCTGAGAGAAAAATGGTTACGGAAATTTTTTTATAACCAAAATGAAGTAGAAATGTGCCGTTTTTAGACCATATATTTGAGTTTTCATTATAAATTAAGTTTTAAAAATTATTCCACCAAGATGTTTTCCATCATTTTTGACACAATCGACCAAACGTTTTTTAAAATTATTGAACACTTTGTTGAGCATTTCTCTTCTAATCAGTCTTGATTCACGAATAATATTATCTAGGAGCTGTTTCAGAGTCCTAGGATCATCTTGATATACTTTTGACTTGAGGTAACCCCATAAAAAAAAATCACATGCTGAAAAATCAGGGGATCGAGGTGGCCATGAAATTTCTGTGTTCAGCGAAATTATTCGATGACCAAAATGCTCACGCAATAAAGAAATCGTGTCCGTTGCGGAATGACAGGTAGCGCCATCCTGTTGGAACCAAGTAACTCTATACTTGTGTCTGCGTTTCAATTCAGGAATGAGAAACTCGTTTAACATTTTGCGATACCTCTCACCGTTCACCGTTTCATCAAACACATACGGTCCCACTATACCGAATTTAGCCACGCCCATCCAAACAGTCAACTTAGCGGAGTGTAGAGGTTTCTCGTGTATTATCATCGGATTCTCTGTCGACCAGTAGCGCATATTTTGTTTATTCACATCACCGTTTAGATAAAAATGAGCTTCATCAGTAAAGAGTAACGAGTTCAATGGAATCTCACCAGTATCAATTCTTGTAAGCATATCCTCGGCAAATGATTTTCTTCTCACAAAATCAGTTTTTTGTAACTTTTGAATGATTAAAATCTTATATGGATGGAAACTGAGGTCTTCAGATAAAATTCGTTGCAGAGAAGTTGGTTTGATTTTTAAATTTAACGCTCGTTTACGTATTGAAGTGGTAGGGGTAGTCTGTACTGAATGCCTTACTCGGTCCGTTGTTTCTGGCGTTCTTACTGATCTTTTCCGACCTGTAGGCTTATTTTTACAAGCATGAGCGGTTTTCTCGAAGTTTTTTACCCATAATTTCACTGTTGGCCTCGATGGCACTTCACTTTTACCGGTAAGTTTAAAATGTTTGCGGAAGGCACGAATTGCACTAATGTAAGAGTCATTATTTTTGAAAAAGGCCTTTACAATAAAAGCGCGCTGCACAGCCGTCCACTTCTCCATGGTAAAAAATTAATACTGAAACATAATTCGGCATGTGTTGGCTACCTGGAACCGCTTTTACCATTCCCCTAACACCATTTGAACGCAGATCAGTGCTCACCAAAATGTGAAAGGTTATTCTGGAACACCCTGTATAATTTGCTATCGATACCTATATAGCGAGATGAAGTTCTGAAATCAAAGCAGTTGTTTTCTATTATAATTTAAATATTCATCTTGGTATTTATTATCAATCGAATTAAAACATCTATTTCAATACCAGGTGCCTGCTCAATTGAATGTGATTTTTTGTAAACCGAGAACTGGAATAATTCGAAATATTGATTAACATTCGAGTCAACTATGGATACTAATGCTTACGAGTTTTCCGTCGATATGGATTTTGATGACGACGATGACGTCGACGGGGCAATCGAAGGCACTCCCAGAGAACACGATGGTGATTCCGATAGTGATTTGGGTGACTGCGATGGCGCTAATCGTAAGTGTTGAATCACTATTCTGGCGTTGATTTGCGCGAATTTTATTTCGTCAGAAATCGACTAATCGACCAATTTGGGTAAATTGTTCCAGTCAAACCGATCACCGCGCTTAATTTGGAAAAAATGGCATCTTTTAGTGTGGCAATCCAGTTATGGAATCGTGCTACTGTCGCTATACCAGGATTCATCGTAGATCACGACAACTGGTGCAAATTGTTGAAGATCGAAATACCCAAATGGATAGATGCGTTACCTATACCTAAATCGTTTGCTGTACCTATTCAGTCTCATTTCGATTACGTGAGTTCCAATGTAGAGTTATGGATATCTTATATTTTTCGAGCAGTATTTCTGAGGCGAGGAAAAAAATCTGGTTTATATCGTCATATCGGCCATATAATTTGGTACCCCAATGGAACGATGAATTTCAGAGAAACTGTTCGAAATTTATTAAAATCTGACGAATTGACAAATGCGGCCAAGTTTCATTTGGCTTGTACGTTTTGCCTGCGAAAAGAAATAGAAAAAATGTGGCCCTCCATGAAGGGTGATAACGATCTTGTTGATGAATCCCAGCAATTCTCTCGATATCCTTTGATCTGTTATTGGAAATGTTACTGCGCCGGTAAATTGGATACGATAAGAACGTCGAGAAATCAGTCTGTCGACGAGTTCATGATTCAGCAACATTTCGTCGATAACTGGCCAGCCATCGAGTATTTTTTCGATCGTTTGAATTCCTTACAACAAGTCGCAAATGCTATTTCGTTGATTAGCAAACACGGTGTACGTTTTCAAAAGCTATTGTTGATGAAACTCAACAAATCTCAACGGTTCGCTGTGATTACGGAGAAAATGCCTCAGATTTTAGCTAACTACGCGTCTCATTGGAATGTTGACGATAATATGGAAAATTGCATCGCATTGTGGTACGATGTTTGCGATTTGATCACCGAAGAGCGATTCGTTGCTCTATTCAGAGAGCTAATTGTCAGCGTCACTGATAATTCCATAGTGATTTTGACAGAAATTTGGAACTCGGCTCGCGATAATTTAAAGCTTTATATTTTATATTGCGGCGATAACGATTTCATCGTGAAATTATTGGAATGGTGCGATTATCGTTTAGAAAACAGTTTTAATTTTTTATCATCGGTGATCTCCTTTTGCCCTAAAGAAATTAAACGAGAAATCACTGAAACGAAAGTTTTCAGCAAATTGTGCGAAAGATTGATATGTAATAATAGTGCAGAATTACTCGATCGAATAATCAACTTGTACCTTCCCGATACTGTAGAATCAATCGAGTTCAAGCTATCTCTAGTCAAACTACCGTATTTCAATAAGCATTGCAAAGCGCTGATAATGGATTATAAAATTGAAGCGTTGGTGAGAATATTGGATTTCGCGTTTTCAAAAACAGATCCTTCATCGGCACAATTGGTTAGTAAATTTTTGGGCAAGTTTTTAGGAAACCTCGATTACCAGTGTTTGACTTATTACTCGACTGGAAACTTGAAACGTTTGAATGAGATGCTGGCTCCGCTCATGGCATCGTATCCGGATATCATTTCTGAGTATAAACGTAAATTACTCGTGTCGCAGAATGGTTTCAAAGCTTGCATAAATAATTTCCGGTCGACGAATATCTTGGCTGAAATTATTGTCAATGGTGTGCCAGCAGAACAGATCGCTGAGTTTAAGAAGAAGATTATTTTTTCTCGCGAAGGGATCGATAAACTGTGGGATATGATAGCTGATGGACCGCTGAGTGAGGCGGAGAAATGTGCTCGTTTGTTTCTCGAATCAAGCACGGATAGAAAGAAGTTGAGGACGCGATTTATTAGTCGTCTGAAAAAAGAAACGTCTGGCGTTCAGCCTGAAACGAGAAAAAAAGTTTTGGAATTTTTGTTGTAATTTTGTTTATACGCATTTTTGATTTTTTGAGTTGGTCTACTATAAGTTTGTACCTATGTAGAACTATTCTATCTCAATTCGTAGTACTATTATTCTCGAAGAAATAAGAGAAAAGTTTCCACAAACTGAAATGAAATTGAATTGAATTATTCAGGATTATATCTGATGCTTTGATTTGAATTTCAAACGTCAGACTTTGATAAAATATTTTTTTTTCTGATATAAGGTTACATAATGTACCTGTATATTATGAAGGATAATGAGACCTTCAATTTGTTAGATAGTGTGATTTAGATTTTAAGCATAAAATGTTTGTAATATTCAACCTTTTCACCACTTTTACGTCTCATAGAAGTCATAAAAATTCCAGAATTTACTCGTATTTAAGAAGAAGAATTTTCTTAGTTTCAAACGTCAGCAGACCTTTGTAAAATATATTGATATTCAAATGTAAAGTTACATTCAATGTTGGAATACATAATGTGAAATTTTATACCTACGTAGGAATAATGAACTGTGCACCTATATTTATTTATATACTCTTTTTGTTTTCGTGTTATTGAATTTTGAACACTGTTTCGAAAATGAAATAATTATTATTATAGTTTTTAATTGCACATAAATGCATTTTTGTCAATTTTTTCCACTTTCAGAATAAGAGTACCGCCTACAGCGGACTTCTGATATTCAGTTTAGTGCTTTAATTTGAAAATGAGGTCTGATTGAATAAGCTAAAAAAAAAGTAGAGAGACTGGTTGGGCAAAAATTGTCCGAAAATGGTGTTGTATGGTAGTGAAAAATAGTGAGATTTGCTTTTTATAAAATTTCCTGTAGACGTTTAGATGTCTTATCAGGTCCTACTAAAGGAGTACTTTTCAACAATTTTATCCAAATGTACTACTTTTTTTTCAATAAAACTTTAAAATTTTCAATATTCTTCCCGTTTTTTCCGGAATTTTGGGTAAATTTTGTAGAATAGGGCTCATTTGTCGACTTATTTAGATTTTTAATTACACATTTTTGAGAACTTTCGCCCTCGCTTTGCTCGAGCCCCTTTGCTTTTCTTTATTTTTCAATTTTTCACCAAAAAATTACTAATTATTCGAATTTCAAAATTTTGAAGCAAATAGTACCTACCTAATATGAAATATTCACAATCAAAATTGAAGAATTTGAGTTGAATTTGATTTTAAGCGAACATGATGCGATATTCGTCAATTTTTAAAGTTGATAAGGAGAAATAAAACAAAAAATTGAAGTAAAACGTTACATTTTTAGCGTCTACTTGCTTAAATAAAATCATAAGGTGTTTGAAAACATCAGAAAATCAAGCATTTTTTACAAAAATTTGGCTGAAAACTTGAATGTAAATGTTGTCGCTCCCCTCCACCTTGAAAAATTCCATCAGTGCTCGAAAAATGACCTGCTGAAAGTCCTACCTAAGTCCTACTTTTTCGTTTTGAAATTTTGTTGGACACCCTCAGAATTTCTGATTTCTGAAAGATTTTACCGTTACTTGACTCGAATCGCTTTCTTTTTGTTTTTCAAAATTGAATTTTTTACAAAACGATTGTTCGAATCTGAAAAATTCCAAGCTCAAGAGAATTTTGACGTGAATTCTCAAACGCTTCACTTTTGTTCTTTTTCAAAACTGAATTTTATGTGATATTATATAGGGGAAAAGGTTTGAAAAATTGAGGAAAAATTCACTATTCTGGGATAATTTTTCTATCTGTAGCAGCCCAGTTCTGAATTTACGAGTTTAGAAGTTATAGTTTTGTTGTTGAAGGTGAAAAATCTATACAAAATCGTGAATCTCGCCCCCCCCCCCTCACACGATTACACCAACATTTTTCGTCATAATTATTTTAAAATAATAATACAGGAAATACTTCTCGAATTAAGTATACATTTATGAAACCATTTGCCTGTGCGTCCCTTGGGATGCTTTTCTTTCCTTTTTCACAATTGAACTTTCCAGAAGACCATCCAAAATTGATTGAACAATTTTTGATGCCACTGTTTGATGAAATATTTTGTATCTTTATTGATCGGATTAAAATTTTAAAAGATTATTGATATTGAAAAGGAATATGAAATTCAGTAGTTTGAATTTCACATGATGATGTATTTTTGAATGTTCTTTGAATTATGAATATTTCGTTCTGTCTCGACGGGAAGTAATTATTTCTGCCATTTGAACGTTGACGGTATTTGAAAATTTTTCTTTTTTAGTCACAAAATCAGGCAGTTATTAGTTATACAAATATTTGCTTATTATTCTATTGACAAATGAATTGAAACATTCATTTCAACCTTCAACATCAAGTACCTATATTCTGCTCAATTGAATGTGATTTTTTGTTCCATGAAATCTGAAACCTGAAGTAATTCAAAATATTTTTTTTATTGGAGTCTGCTGTGGATGATTACGACATGGATTTCAGCGAGAATATGTTTGGCGAATACGACGATTACCTGTCGTATGAATCGTGGGGTCCCGAACACACTATTTGTAAGTCGAATTATTGTTTTGCATTTTGCATCAACTAGTACCTAATAATTAATCGATTCGGGCTACTTGTTCCAGTTATACCGACCACCGCGGTAAAATTAGAAAAAATGGCATCAGTTATTTTAGCAATCGCATTATGGAATCGTGCTATCGAAGACGGCGTTATGACACCAGAAATGATCTCGAAGCAGTACGACTGGTGTGCATTAGATAAAGAAGTACGTAAATGGGTTAAGGCATTACCTCTACCTAAATCGTTAGCAGCGAAAACCATGAATCATTTCTACACAGTGGAATCCAGCGTACGCGACTGGATTTCCTACCTCTTTCAAATGGTATTTTTCGATGAAGGAACAAAATGTGATTTGTATCAGTACCTCGGTTACATTATTTGGCATCCCAATGGAATTGTTAATTCCGCAGAAACGGCTCGAAATTTATTGAAATCTAATGCATTGTCTGTCGGCGAGAAGTTCCGTTTGGCATGTACGTATTGCCTGCAAGAAGATATAGTGAGGATTTGGCCTACAGTGAAATATGATCACCAAGTGGTTAGTATTGAAGTCGATCGAAGTCCTTTTTTGATGTATTATTGGAAATGTTATTGCGCCGGTCAATTACAAAATATACGGATGCGAAGTGATGTGTCCATTGAGGAGTACATGATTAGGAAACCTTCAGTCAATAACTGGCCTGCCATCGAGTATTTTTTTGATCGTTTGGACGCTGAACGACGAGTACCAATGGTTATTTCGTTGATCGACGACTTCGACGGACACGGAGCATGTTTTCAAAAATTACTGCTGGCAAAACTGGAAGAATCACAACGTTTGCCGGTGATTATGGGTCAACTTGCGCAAATCGTGAGGAATTACGCGGAATGGGGGGACAATGAAGAAATTATCAATACGTGGTACTATGTTCGCGATATGATCTCCGAACGTGATTTCCTTGCCTTGTTTGACGTGATGTTGGAAAGATCAACGAAAGATTTCGTCCTGACTGAAATTTGGAGCACTGCTCGCCATGATTTCAAACGTTACGTTTTGAATTACGGCGATAATTATTTCATCACGAATTTATTTATATGGTGCGAACGTAAGCAAAAAAATCGTTTGAATTTCTTATCGTTGGTTTTGTTGGATCCCGCCTGCGCTGATATTAGAAGAGAAATCACGAAAAAGAAAGTTTTCAGCGAATGGTGCAAAAAATTAATTACTCTAAACGCCTTAGAATTGCTAAGCCACGTGGAAAACTTATGCTTTCCCGCAGCAGCAGTTGGGTCGACAGAGTTCAAGTTATCGTTGACAAAAGCCCCGTGTTTCAAGAAACAATGCAGAACATTGATCATCGGTCATAAAACCAAAACGCTTGTGAAATTGTTGGAATTTGGATACCCAAAAACAGATCCTTCATCGGAGCTATTTGTACGCAAGTTTTTCAGCACGCATCTGAACCATCTCAATCAGAAATGTCTAACTTATTATTCGACTGGAGATTTGAAAGGATTGAATGATTTGTTGGCTCCGCTCGTGTCATCGTATCCGGAAATTATGTCCAACTACAAAAGTAAACTACTCATGTCCCGTCCTGGTTTCAGAGCTTGTTATGGCCATTTCGGTTCGAGAAATAATGTATTGGCTGAAATTGTAGCCGATGGTTTACCCGCTGAACTGGCTGCAGAGTTCAAAAAAAGGATAATTTTATCACCTGAGGGAATTGATAAAGTGGAGGATATGGTACTTGCCGGACCGTTGCGTGATGCAGAAGAATGCGCTCGCAGGTTTCTCGAATCGGATTCAGATAGAAAAGTCTTGAGGACTATGTTAATTGATCGTCAGAAAGAAGAAATGTTCTATTTTCGCAGTGACAAAAGTAGAAGAAAGATTATGGAATTTTTAGCATAATGTTTAATTTGTCGAGCTATTGTAATAACTTTATTATCAAGTTAACGTTCCTAATAAGGTGTACAATTACGTATACCTGTTTCATTTCAATTCGTTGAATTTTTTGCTGTGAGATTTCCATTTTGTTTGATATTGCAATGTTTTTGTTATCTCTTGTGAGTGAAACTAAACACCCCCCCCAAAAAAAATGTAGCTATTTACCAATATTTTATTGTTTTTTAATATTTTTTATCGTTTGAATTCTTTTAATGGTGACGAATATATTATGTATTTTCTCATTTTTCTGAAATATCTTCTTTTCTTTGTGAATAACTTTTTTGCTGTATTTTTAATGAGACAACTTCCTCTATCTGGTACACAACGACTAGAACGAATTTGAAATAGGAGAAAATGTAGATTTGAACCAGTACTTAACTGGGCAACTAGGCATAGGTTCACAAGTAGTCGAGTCGTGTACTACGTCACAATTTTTGTTTTTAAATCAAGTTTGAGCGCAAAAGTTGTAAATCTCAATCTACATTATTCTTGAAAAAAAAAAAAAACTTTGCTGGCACTAAATTCCTAATCTATGCCTTTGAAATCATACACATTACATACCTACGTACATTAATTCGAATATATCTTTTAAAAGCTTCGGAGTGTTCTATTCCATATTATGATCACTGAGAGAATTGTGCTTGAGTAGAATAAAATCGATTTTAGGGCTAATTTGGGCCCGCAAAAATTAAATGAAGAATAATCAGTCGTTTAATTGATTTAATGTTATACGTTAAACGTAGAATTTGAAAAGAATAAAAATAAATTGAAAAAAATCACTCATTCAGAAGTGAAGACGTCATTGAAAAGTGAAGTTGAAACACCGCAATTTATTTGATTCTTTTTTTTTTTTTTTTTTTTTTTTTTTTGAAAGCTTTGATAGGTTACACAAAAATGTGATGAGATGTCGTAGGAGTTAGGAGTTCCTGATTGTGAAAAATTTCTTACTGCACTATGTAGATTCTATCCTTAATCATTCAACTTGAACCCTGAAATTGTGTAAAGCCCGAAATATTTTTCTGGTCATTTGAAAGTTTGAGCTCAAATTTTAAATATACGCTCAGAGTTTTTTAAAACTTTTTCAAATAAATTCTCAAATTCAAAAATATTGAAATTTTGTTGATTTTCAGAAATTTCAATTTTTTATCACATTTTTTCTACATTTTTGAACCGAAAATGAATATTTTTTTTTGGAAACCTGCAGCTTCCAAGACTTTCTATCTTATTTCATTCCAATTTTGTCATGAAGTCAATATTATTTTTTTTGGGTGTTGTCTGTGTTTTGAGAAAAAGGGAATGAAAAGCTGTATTTTTGAAGCATCAAATTTTTATTTTGTGAAACTTGAAAACTAAGAGCGAGGGTACGAAAAAAATGTTTGGGTGTTGAAATCGTAAATTCCCTCCCCCCCTATTTCACCAATTTTTTTCGTCATAATATTTTAAAATAATAATAACACAGGAAATAGGTACTTCATGAATTATACATTTTTGAAACCATTTGCCCATGCTTCTCTTGGAATTCTCTCCTTTCCTTCTTCACCATTGAACTTTCCAGAAAACCATTCCAAATTGATTGAACAATTTTTAATGGCACTGTTGGTTACTTTTTATGTTTATAATAATACCTATGTATTTTGTCATCTTTATTGATTGGGTCAGCATTTTAAAACTTTTCTTGAAAATGAAAAATAATATGAAATTCAGTATAGTTTGAATTTCGCATGATGATGTATTTTTGAATGTTCTTTGAATTGAATGTTTCGTTTTGTCTCGACGGGAAGTAATTATTTCTGCCATTTGAACGTTGACAGCACTTGAAAATTATTGCATTATTATTTGTAGTCAGTAGTCTCAAAATTAGAGCAGTTATTACTTATTAGATATTCAAGTATTTGCTTATTTTTCTATTGACAAATTAAATTAAAACGTCCATTTCAACCTTCAACATCAAGTACCTATAGTGCTCCATTGAATGTGATTTCTTGTTACATGAAATTTGAAACCTGAAGTAATTCAAAGTATTTTCTTACCTTATTGGAGGCGGCTGTGGATGATTACGACGGAATTTTAACGAGAACATGTTTGCCGAATACGATACCGAGTGGTATGAATCGTGGAATTACTGCTCCGATGACGCTAGTAGTAAGTTCAATTAGTGTTTTGCATTTCGCCTCAACTACCTAATAATTAATCGATTCGGGATACTTGTTCCAGTTATACCGACTACAGCGCCAAAATTAGAAAAAATGGCATCAGCTAGCGTAGCAATCGCATTATGGAATCATGCCACTGTTGCGATACCAGGAATGATCTCAAATCACGACAAATGGCGTGCGTCATTGAAAAAAAGAGTACCCAAATGGGTAGAGACATTACCTCTACCTAAATCGTTAGCAACAAGAATCGTGAAGTATTTCAACAGAATGGAATTCAGCTTTGGGGTGCAGTGGACTACTTACTTCTCCCAAATTGTATTTTTCGATGATGATGACGATGACGATGACGAAAACGAATCTGATTTCTATCAACACATCAGTTACATTGCTTGGTATCCCAATGGAAACGTAAATTCAGTCGAAACAGCTCGAAATTTATTGAAATCGAATGTATTGACCGTCGGTAAGAAGTTTCGTTTGGCTTGTATGTTTTGCCTACATGAAGATATAGCAAAGATCTGGTCTGCAGTGGAATATGATCACCAAGTGCATGGTATTGGGTCCTCTCAGTATCCTTTTTTGATGTATTATTGGAAATGTTATTGCGCCGGTGAATTACAAAATATACGGATACGAAGTGATGTGTCCATTGAGGAGTTCATGATTATGAAACCTTCCGTCAATAACTGGCCTGCCATCGAGTATTTTTTTGATCGTTTAGACGCTGAACGACGAGTACCAATGGTTATTTGGTTGATCGACCGACACTTTGGATGTTTTCAAAAATTACTGCTGTTGAAATTGGATGAATCACAACGTTTGCAGGTGATTATGGATCAACTTGAAGAGATCGTGAGGAATTACGCGGATTGTGAGGACAATGAAGAAATTATCAATACGTGGCACTATGTTCGCGATGTAATCTCCGAACATGATTTCGTTGCTTTATTTGACGCGATGTTCGAAACCTCAACGAAAGATCTCGTTCTGACTGAAATTTGGAGCACTGCTCGCGATGATTTCAAGTGTTACGTTTTGAATTACGGAGATGATCATTTCATCACGAGGTTATTTCGATGGTGCGAACGTAAGCCAAAAAAGCGTTTGAATTTCTTATCATTGGTTCTGATGGATCCCGCCTGCGCTGATATTAAAAGAGAAATCACGAAAAAGAAAGTTTTCAGCGAATGGTGCAAAAAATTAATTACTCTAAATGCCTTAGATTTGCTAAGCCATTTGGTAAACTTATGTTTTCCCGCAGCAGTTGAGTCGATAAAGTTCAGGTTATCTCTGACAAAAACACCGTGTTTCAAGAAACAATGCAAAACATTGATCATCAGTCATGAAACCAAAACTCTTGTGAAATTGTTGAAATTGGGATACCCAAAGACAGATCCTTCATCGGAGCTATTTGTACGCAAGTTTTTTAGCACGCATTTGAACCGTCTCGATCAGAAATGTCTAACTTATTATTCGACTGGAGATTTGAAAGGATTGAATGATTTGTTGGCTCCGCTCGTGTCATCGTATCCGGAAATTATGTCCAACTATAAAAGTAAACTACTCATGTCGCGTCCTGGTTTCCGAGCTTGTTATGGTCATTTCGGTTCGAGAAATAATGTCTTGGCTGAAATTGTAGCCGATGGTTTACCTGCTGAACTGGCTACAGAGTTCAAGAAAAGGATAATTTTTTATCCAGAGGCAATTAATAAAATGGAGAGAATGGTACTCTATCACCTTGATGATGCAGAAGAATGCGCTCGTTGGTTTCTCGAATCGGATTCGGATAGAAAAGTCTTGAGGACGATGTTAATTGATCGTCAGAAAGAAGAAAAGTTCTATTTTCGCAGTGACGAAAGTAGAAGAAAGATTATGGAATTTTTAGTATGATGTTTCATTTGTCGAGCTATTGTAATAACTTTATTATCAAGTTAGCGTACCTATTAAGCTGTAGAATTGGGTATACCTGTTTCATTTCAGTTCGTTGAATTTTTTACTGCGGGGTATCCTTTTTCTTTTATGTTGAATCACCCACCAAAAAAAAAAAAAAAATAGCTATTTATCAATATTTTATTGTATTTTTATATTCTTATCGTTTGAATTATTCATTTGTGGTTTTAAAAATGACATGGTTGTTCTAATGGTGGCGAATATAATATGTATTTACCTGTAAACATTTTCTTATTGTTTTAAAAAATGTTTCCGTTGGATTTCTATTGAGATTAGAACGAATTTGAAATAGGATAAAATGTAAATTTGAACTAAAATTACGCAACTGGGAAGCTTAGCATGGGTTTACGTAGCCATGTACGACGTCACCATTTTTGATTTTAAATCAAGCTTGAGCGCAAAGTTTGACATTTGTGGTACTCAATCTACACTATACCTACTTACAAAAAAAAAACTTTGCTGACACTAAATTTCTGACCTATGTCTTCGAAATCATATAGGTACATACATCACATACCTACGTAATACACATTAATTCGAATAAAACTTTAAAAGGCTTCGGAAGATTCAATTCCTTATGATCACTAAGGGAATTGTGCTTGAGTAGAACAAAATTGATTTGATGGCAAGTAGAGGCTCTTTGAAAAAATTAAATGAAGGATAATCAGTCGTTAGATTTATTTAATGTGAGCGATTAAACGCAAAATTTGAAAAGAATAAAAATAAATTGAAAAAATTACTCATTTCGAAATGAAAACGTCATTGATAAGTAAAGTTGAAGCATCGCTTTGGATCCATTTTTTTTTTTAATAAAAGGTTTGATAGGTTACACAATAATGTGATGAGATGCCATAGGAGTTCACAATTCAGAAATCATTTTCAACTGCACTAGATTTTATCCTTCATCATTCAACTTGAATCCTAAAATTGTGTAAAGCCCGAAACGTTTTTCATGTCATTTGAAAGTTTAAGCTCAAATTTTAATTAAACGCTCAGAATTTTTTTTAAATTTTTCAGATATGTTTTTAAATTTAAAAATACCTAATAAAATTTTGTTCATTTTCAGAAATATTGATTTTTTGTCACATTTTTTCTGCATTTTGAAATCGAAAATGAAATTACCTAACCTGTTCATGATTTTTTTTTTAAATCAATAAAATTTGAGAATTTCGAAGAATATTAATAATTTTTTCCAAAAAAAAGAATCACTAAAAATGGTCAATTTTGAATTTTTGATCGTTTGCCAAAACGAATTTAGGTATAGCTGAAACTTCGGTTATGGATGAGGTTTTAGACCATACTCTTTCCAATATTCGCAGTCTCGCTCAAAAATCGGAGGCGGATAGCTCGAGAGATCTCTTTGTTAGGTATGTGTTGTCGAAGTTTTAAGAGAAATGAAAATGCTGTATTTTGAGGCCTTAAATTTGTCCTTTGAAAAACTTGGAAAATTAAAGGGGAGGATGAGAAATTTTTAGGTAGATCTAGGTACCTAATGATAAGGTTCCATTTCAAATTTTATTGAAAAAAAAAATTGAAAATTAATTTCTTGAATTGTAAATTTTTGAGAGCTTTTGCCCTGTCTTCGCTTGGGCTGCTTTGCTTTCAAGAAAACTATCTCCAATTGATTGAATAATTTTTCATGCCGTTATATTGAATTGACTGCTTTTTGTGTTTAGCTTTTTAGAACTAGGAATGTAGTACAAAATAAACAAGAGTTGAAACTAATGAACTTAATAAGCTAATTTTACAAAGTTTTGAGCAAGGAAAGAAACGTATAGAATTTTTTTGAAATTGAAAAAATACTCCAAAAGGCAAAAATTACCAACAACCTGGGTGTTTGAGCGCTCTCTAGCAAGTTACAGAAACCTGCAGATTACAGCAGTCTATAGTCCATTTTGAGTCTATCACGAGCGCTCAAAAACCCTAATTTTTTTCGTTTTCTGTAAATTCTGCAGCGTTCTGTAGCTGTAGAGCGCTCGAACACCCCTATTAATTTGTATTAATTCTGCTTCTGCGTGAAAAAATTGAACTGTTGAGAATTTGAAAAACCTGTAGAGACCCTCAAAGACCTTTATAGTTTTTTTTGATGGGGGAGGGGGAGGGGGAGGGCTATGTATTGTATGTAAGTACGTTATCGAACAACCAGGTGTTGACAGCACTTCATCGATGCAGCGCAGCAGTGCAGCACTTGTATCTAGTCTTGAGTCTTGTAATTACTTTAGATAGCGCCAGTCTCCTACTCAGAGCTGTTATCAGTAAAGTGCCAAGTTATCACTTATCAGTACATTACATACATATAGATTTTGCTTATTTTTTCTGTTGTCTACTGAATTAAACCGTCCATTTCAATTCAACATCAAGTACCTGCTCAATTGAATGTTATTGTTTGTTTCATGAAAGCTGAACTAATTCAAAATATTTTCCTACTGTTGGAGTCGACTGTGGGTGAGAATATGCGCAGCGACTATGATAGCGAGTGGGGTGACTACGTCGATGATGCTAGTCGTAAGTTGAATCATTTTTTTTTTTTTGCAGTTCGCATCAACTAGGTACTAATAATTAATCGATTCGGATTACTTGTTCCAGTTGTACCCACGACGGTGCTAAAATTAGAAAAAATGGCATCAATTAGCGTAGCAATCGCATTGTGGAATCGTGCTACCGACGGCGTCGTGATACCAGATATGATCACGTTTCACCACGAATGGTGTGAATCATTAAAAGAAGAAGTACCTAAATGGGTAGAGGCATTACCTGTGCCCAAATCGTTTGCGCCAAGTATCATGAATCATTTCAACGGAGTGAAATCCAGCGTAGACGACTGGATTTCTTACCTCTTCCGAATGGAATTAATCGATGAAGAAGACAAATATGATTTGTATCAGCACATCAGTTACATTATTTGGCATCCTAATGGAACTGTAAATTCCGCAGAAACTGCTCGCAATTTATTAACGTCTGATGTACTAACCGACGATGATAAGTTCCGTTTGGCGTGTATTTATTGCCTGCAAGAAGATATAGTGAGGATTTGGTCTACAGTGAAACATCATCACCAAGTGACTAGTATTGAAGTCGATCAACGTCCTTTTTTGATGTATTATTGGATATGTTATTGCGCCGGTAAATTACAAAATATACAGACCCAAAGTAATATGCCCATTGCAGAATTCATGATTATGAAACCTTCCATCAATAACTGGTCTGCCATCGAGTATTTTTTCGATCGTTTGGCCACCGAACGACGAGTCCCAGTGGTTACATCGTTAATCGACCGACAAGGAGCGTATTTTCAAAAATTGTTACTGTTGAAACTAGACGAATCGCAACGTTTGCAAGTGATTATGGGTAAACTTGGGGATATTGTGAGTAACTACGCGTATTGGGAAAATTATGAAGAAATTATTGACACGTGGTACTATGTTCGCGACGTAATCTCCGAACATGAATTCGTTTCCTTATTTGACGTGATGTACCAGAGCTCAACAGAAGAATTCGTTCTGACTGAAATTTGGAATACTGCTCGCGATGATTTGAAGTGTTATGTTTTAAATTACGGCGAAGCCGATGATAATTTCATCACGAAGTTATTTGAATGGTGCGAACGCGAACAAACAAAGCGTTTGAATTTCTTATCGTTGGTTTTGTTGGATCCCGCCTGCGCTGATATTAAAAGAGAAATCACGAAAAAGAAATTTTTCAGCGAATGGTGCAAAAAATTAATTACTCTGAATGCCGTAGAATTGCTGAGCCACGTGGAAAACTTATGCTTTCCCGCAGCAGCAGTTGGGTCGACAGAGTTCAAGTTATCGCTAACAAAAGCCCCGTGTTTCAAGAAACAATGCAGAACATTGATCGTCGGTCATAAGACCGAAACGCTTGTGAAATTGTTGGATTTTGGATACCCAAAAACAGATCCTTCATCAGAGCAACTTATACGCAGGTTTTTCAGCACGAATCTGAACCATCTCGATGAGAAATGTCTAACTTATTATTCGACTGGAGTTTTGGGAGGATTGAATAATCTGTTGTCTCCGCTCGTGTCATCGTATCCGGAAATTATGTCCAGCTACAAAAGTAAACTACTCATGTCGCGTCCTGGTTTCAGAGCTTGTTATGGTCATTTCGGTTCGAGAAATGACGTCTTGGCTGAAATTGTAGCCGACGGTTTACCCGCTGAACTAGCTACAGAGTTCAAGAAAAGGATTATTTTATCACCAGAGGGAATTAATAAAGTGCAGGATATGGTACTCCATGGACAGCTTGTTGATGCAGAAAAATGCGCTCGCTGGTTTCTCGAATCGGTCTCAGATAGAGTCGTCTTGAGGACGATATTAATTGATCGTCTGAAAGAAGGAAGGTTTGATGTTTATAGTGACAAAGAAAGAAGACGAATTGTGGAATTTTTAGCGTGACGTTTAATTTGTCGAACTACTATAATAACTTTATTATCAAGTTAACCTACCTATTAAGCTGTAGAATTAAGTATACCTGTTTCATTTCAATTCGATGAATTTTTTGGTGTGAGGTGTCAATTTTTTTAAAAATGTTGCCATGTTTTTGTTATCTCTTGTGAGTGAAACTAATCGCCCACCCAAAAAAAAAAGATGGCATTTACCAATATTTTATTGTATTTTTTTATAATTCTTATCGTTTGAATTATTCATTTATGGTTTTAAAAATGGCATGGTGGTTCTAATGGTGACGAATATAATATGTATTTTTCTGTAAATATTTTATTTTCTTTGTAAATAATTTTTTAGCTGGATTTTTAATGAGATAACCTACGACTGAAACGAATTTGAAATATTTGTAGGAGAAAATATGTATAGAATTGAACAATAATTACTGAACTGGGCAGCTGGGCATAGGTTTACGAGTAGTTGTGTACGTCACGTCACAATTTTTGATTTTAAATCAAGCTTGAGCCCAAAATTTGACATTTGTGGAACTCAATCTACATTATACTTGAAAAAAAAAAACTTTGCCAGCATTAAATTCTTAATCTATGCCTTTGAAATCATATACGTTACATACGTACGTACGTTAATTCGAATATATCTTTGAAAAGTTTCGGACGGTTCAATTCCATATGATCACTGAGAGAATTAAGCTTGAGTAGATCATAATCGATTTGATGGAAAATTGAAACCAGCAAAAAATTATATGACGGATAATGAGTCGTTTAATTTATTTAATGTGAGAGATTAAACGCAGAATTTGAAATGACAAATGAATAAAAATAAATTGAAAAAAATCACTCATTTAGAAATGAAGACGTCATTGAGAAGTAAAATCATTGAAACACCGCATATGATCCGTTTTTTTTTTGTTTTTTAAAGGTTTGATAGGTTACACAATGAGATGTCGTAGGAGTTCCCAATTCTGAAAAAATTTCTAACTGTGCTAGATTTTATCCTCCATCATTCAACTTGAACCCTGAAATTGTGTAAAGCCCGAAACGTTTTTCTTGTCATTTGAAAGTTTTACCTCAAATTTTAAATATACTCTCAGAATTGAAAAAAAAATTTCAAGTATCTTCTCAAGTTCAAAAATGAGAAATTTTGTTCATTTTCAGAAATTTTGATTTTTTGTCACATTTTTTCTGCATTTTGAAATCGAAAATAAAATTAACTAACCTGTTCGTGATTTTTTTTTTAAATCATCGAAATTTAAGAATTTGTTTGAGAATAGTATAACTAATTTTTTTCCAAGTAATACGTACTTTTTTTGAAAAAAAAAATGGATCACTGAAAATGGTCAATTTTGAATTTTTGAGCGTTTGCCAAAACGAACTTAGGTTGCTGAAACTTTGGTTATGGATGCGGTTTTAGACCATGCGCTGTCCAAAATTCGCAGTCCCGCTCGTATCGGAGGCGAATACCTCGAGAGGTTCCCTAGTTAGGTATGTGTTGTCGACGTTTTGAAAGAAATAAAATGCTGTATTTTGAGGACTTGAATTTGTCCTTCATAAAACTTGAAAAATTAATGGAGAGAATGAGAAAAATTTTCAAGTACCCAATTATAAGATTCCATTCCAAATTTCATTGGCAAAAAATAATTGAAAATTTATTCTTTGAATTGTAAATTTTTGAGAGCTTTTGCCCTGTCTTCGCTTGGGCTGTTTTGCTTTCAAGAAAACGATCTCTAATTTGATTGAAAAATGTTTGATGGCGTTATATTGACTAGGTACTTTTTGTGTTCAGGTTTGTAGAACTAGGAATGCAATACAAAATAAACGAGAGTTGAAACTAATGAGATAATTTTACAAAATCTTGAGCAAGGAAAGAAACGTGCCTATCCAATTTTTCTGAAATTCAAAAAATACCCCGAAAAATCACTAACATTTCCGTTTCTACTTGGAAAGAAAAAATTAACCTGTTGAGAATTTGAAAAACCTGTGGAGACCCTTGAAGACTTGACAGTTTGTTTTGAAGGGGACTATGGATGGAGTAGACCTAGTGCGAATTTCATTCCATCTTAGTAGACTATCCCTCGAATCTCAGGAACGCAGGAAGTACATACTTCTCTTCGAATTAGATACGCAATCGCTTGAGAAGAAGAATTTAGATTTGATCGTGGTAAGCTAACTGGCTAAGGAGGAATACATTCTAAAAGATGATGCTAGATTGATCATAGAGATAAGTAACTACAAAAGCAGTTGATTTGATGTTCAATACACAGGGTGTGAATTTCATCAGCTGTCCTTTCGTGATTTTGTTTTTGAAACTGGAAACCTGTTTATTTGAACGTCGAGCAGTAATTGAAATTACTATTATAGATAGCGTATAGCGTCAGTCTTCAAATCAGAGCTGTTATCAGTACCTATACAGATTTGCTAATTTTCGGTTGTCTAGTAAATTAAACTGTTCATTAACATCCTCAATTCAGTGTTATTTTTTGTTTCATGAAAGCTGAAGTAATTCAAAATATTTTACTGCTGTTGGAGTCGACTGTGGCTGAGAATATGAGCAGCGACAAAGATAGCGTGTGGGATGACTACGTCGATGATGCTAGTCGTAAGTTGAATAGTTTTATTTTTTTTGCAGTTCGCATCAACTACCTAATAATTAATCGATTCGGATTACTTGTTCCAGTTGTACCGACGACGGCGCTAAAATTAGAAAAAATGGCATCAGTTAGCGTAGCAATCGCATTGTGGAATCGTGCTACCGACGACGTCGTGTTACCAGATATGATCTGGGAACACTATGAATGGTGTGAATCATTAAAAGAAGAAGTACCTAAATGGGTAGAAGCATTACCTGTGCTCAAATCGTTTGCGCCAAGTATCATGAATCATTTCTACGCAGTGGAATCCAGCGTACGCGACTGGATTTCCTACCTCCAGCAAATGGTATTCGATGAAGAAAACGACTCTGATTTGTATCAGCACATCAGTTACATCATTTGGCATCCTAACGGAACTGTAAATACAGCAGAAACAGCTCGAAATTTATTGAAATCTAATGCATTGTCCGTTGGTAAGAAGTTCCGTTTGGCGTGTATTTATTGCCTGCAAGAAGATATAGTGATGCTTTGGCCTTCAGTGAAACATCATCACGAAGTGGCTAGTATTAAAGTCAATCGAAGACCTTTTTTGATGTATTATTGGAAATGTTATTGCGCCGGTGAATTACAAAATATACGGATGCGAAGTGATGAGCCCATTGAGGAGTTTATGATAATGAAACCTTCCGTCAATAACTGGTCTGCCATCGAGTATTTTTTCGATCGTTTGGACGCCAATCGACGAGTCCAAATGGTTATTTCGTTGATCGACCGACGAGGAGAACGTTTTCAAAAATTATTGCTGTTGAAGCTAGACGAATCGCAACGTTTGCAAGTGATTATGGGTAAACTTGAGGATATTGTGGGTATCTACGCGTATTGGGAACATTATGAAGAAGTTGTCAACACGTGGTACTATGTTCGCGATGTAATCTCCGAACATGAATTCGTTTCCTTATTTGACGTGATGTACGAGAACTCGACGGAAGAATTCGTTCTGACTGAAATTTGGAATACTGCTCGCGATGATTTGAAGTGTAATGTTTTAAATTATGGCGATGATTGTTTCATCTCAAAGTTATTTAAATGGTGCGAATGCGAGCACGAAAAGTGTTTGAATTTCTTATCGTTGGTTTTTTTGGATCCCGCCTGCGCTGATATTAGAAGAGAAATCACGAAAAAGAAATTTTTCAGCGAATGCTGCAAAAAATTAATCACTCGAAATGCCTTGGAATTGCTAAGCCATGTGGAAACCTTATGCTTTCCCGCAGCAGCAGTTGGATCGACAGAGTTCAGGATATCGTTGACAAAAACCCAGTGTTTCAGGAAACAATGCAGGACATTGATCATCGGTCATGAAACCGAAACGCTCGTGAAATTGTTGGATTTTGGGTACCCAAAAACAGATCCTTCATCGGAGCAACTTATACGCAAGTTTTTCAGCACGAATCTGAACCATCTCGATGAGAAATGTCTAACCTATTATTCGACTGGAGATTTGAAAGGATTGAATGATCTGTTGGCTCCGCTCGTGTCATCGTATCCGGAAATTATGTCCAGCTACAAAAGTAAACTACTCATGTCGCGTCCTGGTTTCCGAGCTTGTTATGGTCATTTCGGTTCGAGAAATAATGTCTTGGCTGAAATTGTAGCCGATGGTTTACCCGCTGAACTAGCTACAGAGTTCAAGAAAAGTATTATTTTATCACCCGAGGGAATTGATAAAGTGCAGGATATGGTACTCCATGGACAGCTTGATGATGCGGAAGAGTGCGCTCGCTGGTTTCTCGAGTCGGACTCGGATAGAGAAGTCTTGAGGAGCATATTAATTGATCGTCGAAAAAAAGGAAAGTTTGATGTTTATAGTGACAAAAAAAGAAGAAGGATTGTGGAATTTTTAGCGTGACGTTTAATTTTTCGAACTACTGTAATAACTTTATTATCAAGTTAACGTGCCTATTAGCTGTAGAATTAGGTACCTATTTCATTTTATTTCGTTGAATTTTTTGCTACGGGGTTTTAATTTTGTTTGATGTTGGTATGTTTTTATTGTCTCAAGAGTGAAACAGGTAGCTGTTTATCAATATTACATTTTATATTATTTTTTAATTATTTGAGTTCATTTATGGGTTTAAAAAATAGTAGTATGATATGGTGATTTTAAGTGTGACGAATATAATATGTAATTTTTTGTCTGTGTCAACGTTTTCATTTTGTTGCAAATAATTTTTCCGCTTGATTTTTAATGACGGAACCTGCTCTGTCTAGTACCAGGGTGTCCACAGGTCTGGAAAACCTGGAAAACCTGGAAAAGTCAGGGAATTTGGTCGGTCTGGAAAAGTCAGGGAATTTCGTAATTTTCACGCAAAATCCCTTGAATTTTGAAAAAACGATCAATTGAAAATTCTGAATAAGGACCTGTGATGAAAGAAAAACACTGTTTTTCACTTCTTAAAAATCAAGTTTTTATGCCAAAAAATGAACTCCTCACGAAAAAAACATCGTTCTTAAGCATCTCGAAATACATAAGTACAAATTTACAAGAGCTTTCGCCCTCGCTTGGACCTGTTCTGTTTTATTTTTCAAAATCAACTTCCTTCGAAAAAAAAACATAATTCAAATATTCTTAAATTTTAAAAGCCAAAAAAAAGCTACTCGTCCTCACTAAAAAAACCAAACATACCTAATTCAAATATTCTAAAATTTCAAAAGCCAAAAAAAAGCTACTCGTCCTCACATTAAAAAAACCTCGTTTTTATGACTCTTGAAACTCAAATTCTCAGAAGCTTCCGCCCTCGCTTCGCTCGAGCCTATTCTCTTTTCTTTTTAAAGGGTAAACTTCCTTCAAAAAAACATCCATTCCAATATTAAAATTTAAAAAACCAAAAAATAAACAGGCTTCGCATTCAAAAAAAAACTCGTTTTCAGGCACCTTGAAATGAAAATTTTCGAAAGTTCTCGCCCTCGCTTCGCTCGGGCCAATTTGTCTCTCATTTTGAAATGAACAAATTTCACATTCTGAGGCCTTCAAAAATCAAAAAAAGAAAAGAAAAATTTTCAGAAGTTATATGAATACATAGGTATTTTATCAATTGGACAAAGTTGATGCATGTTTTACTTACTTATTTTTAATTGGAAAAGTTAATAATCAAAGTTAGGCTGTTTTTTATATCCGAAGAAGTATCCAGTTCGAAGAGAAGCTTATGAAAAAAAATTACCCCCCCCCCCCAAAAAAAAAATCAATTAAAGTACGGGGTGAGCATAGAAAATTGAGAAAAATGGTCTGGAAAAATGGAAAAATTGGTCTGGAAAACCTGGAAAAGTCAGGGAAAATCATTTCCAGAAATGAGTGGACACCCTGAGTACACAACGATACTAAAGTTCAATTCCAAATGATCTCTACGAGAATTGTACTTGAGTAGAACATAGTCGATTTGATAGCAAATTGAAGCCACTTTGTCGAATTTAGCACCAGGAACTCCTTTCACATTTTATAATGAGTATCACCTTAAACATACGATAATTTATACATGGAAATAGTGCCCTGATCGATTAGAAATGTCACGAGAGCAGTCAACTTATAAGTTCACAGACGCCGGTGAATTTCATTTGAAACTACTTTACGTTTAATTTTCATTCATTTTATTTTTTACCGAAAGCTCAGAAACCACTCCAAAATCTCTCTATTTTGATTTGGAAGTGAACAACAGATCACATTGAACCAAGCGATATTTTTCACTGGCCAAATTCAAATTTTCTGAAATTGTAAACATTGAATTCAGTATAGATACCTATCTGAAATTTTCAGCGATCAGATACATATTTTTAGATGTTTCAATTTTGTTTTGATCAGTTCTGCTCGAAATATGTCCTCCCTCAAAAGATAGTAAAATCGGGTTTGATTCGAAAGTGGTCTAGAATGTTACGTAGGTACGTACTTCTGGTGTAAAAACTACCTGCACCCATACGAATTTTTAACCTTCACGGCCCTTCACCCCTCCCCCCTCCCTGATACTGGAAATCAATCATTAAAGGAGGTTGAATGGAAATTATTTGAATTCTCACTGCTTTTGTACGCTGTGCAGGAGTATTTTGTACAATAATTTTTTGTAGTTTTTCCCTCAAATGATTTTTTTTTTTTTTTTTTTTGTAAAAGAGGGATGTGGGCTGACAAGATTGAATTTTTTTGCAGAATTCGAAGATAAGATATAATTTTTACCAAACAAGGTTGGTATCGGCACAAAAAATGATTGTAAAATAACGGAAAAAGGTCCCGAAATTTCATTCTAAAAAATCAAATAGCCCGAAAGCATAACGTTAAAACCTCTTTTATTAAAAAAAGTTTTTACTTCACAAATTGTTGATTTTTCTGGAGTTTTTGCTCAGGCAGCAATACGTTTTCTATTTATGTAAATTGAAGTTAAAATATTTAAAAATAAAAATGTTGAATTATTGTTTTTGTTTTATGCAAAAAACAATGCAAACGAATTTTTTGGTAAAAGGAAAAGGAGGCTGAATAAAGTGAAATAAATTCTAGATATTATATTTTGCGACTTTGATCGCCACATTCAGTGATGCAGGTTCAATTTTGAAAATTGAATAATTTTCATCCCCTTTCTCCATGAAAGTAAATCTTTTTCATGATAACAGAATTTAATTTTTTTTCAATTTTTTGTTTTTGAAATTTAAATTTTTACAACAAAATATAGAAGGGGGCGTGTATAGTACATGTACATAGAAAAAAGAATTTAATGGAAAATAAATCAATAGGTACTCTTCGATTTTATTGTTCATTGTTTTTTCATTTTCATTTTTTTTTTTTTTTTTGTAGCAGAACGATCGGTTTTTTCGAAAGTCGACTGTGATTAATAAATTCATGTTACGCGAAAACTAGAATCATTCGGAATGTTGTTCAACTAGCCAAGTCAACTATGGATGTTTACGAAACTTCCAATACCGGCAGTGATGATTGGGATCGTAAGTTGGACTTGGATCTATGCGCTGACGTCAGAATTCGTACGAATTTTGTTTCACGATCGATCTAACCAAAAACCATCGCTGTAACTGTTTTAGGTAAACCAACCACTGTACCTAAATTGGAAAAAATAGCATCAGTCAGCGTGGCGATTGCTTCATGGAATCACGCCACTGTTACGATACCAGATTTAATCGCAATCGACGACACGGAGGGCCATTATAGGCTTAACAAAGAACTACGCTCGCGCAAATGGATAGATGCATTACCTTTACCTAAATCGTTAGTTGAATCTATCGAGCGTGATTTCCGTAGCCTGAGTTATAAAGTAGAGAAGTGGATCTCTTACATCTTTCGAGAAGCCTGTCAGACACGAGAGCTGAGATGTGGACTTTATCAGCTAATCGACCGCATCATTTGGCATCCCAATGGAACAATCAATTCCGCAGAAACGGCTCGAAATTTATTAAAATCTAGAAAATTAACGAATCCGGAGAAGTTTCGTCTCGCGTGTACGTATTGCCTGCCAGAAGACGTAGAAAGATTATGGCCCAAGATGGATGATGAAAACGACCTCTATGTTACATTACAGATCTGCGAGTATCCTTTATTCTGTTATTGGATATATTATTGCACTTTTCAGTTGCATAAGATGCCAACGCAGGAAGGCTTGTCTTTGGAAGAGTTCATGATTCAGCATCGTTTCGTTAATAATTGGTCAGCCATCGAGTACTTTTTCGATCAGTTAGATTCCGAACAACAAGTTGAGCAAGCTATTTGGTTGATCGGCAAGAAGCGCAAATCATCGTTTCAGAAATTCTTGTTGATGAAGATGAACGAATCTCAACGTCTACGCGTGATCAAAGATCGATTTGTCCGAATCATGGAGAACTACACGTCGACCAGAAATATCGACGATGATGATTTAGCGATTTCTACGTGGCACGATGCTCGCGATTTAATCACCGAAAAGCAATTCTTCAAATTATATAGCTTGTTGTTGAAAAACCGTACCGAAGACTTCGTTTTGACGGAAATTTGGAACACAGCTCGCGAAGATTTCAAGCGTCAGATTTTGAATTACGGCGATAATGATTTCGTCGAAGGATTATTAGAATGGTGGAAGTATAGCAAAGAGAAGTGTCCAAATTTCGTTTCGGCTGTTATGGGTCACGTTAGTGTAGACACTAGACGAGAAATCACGAAGAAGCAATTTTTCAGCGAACGGTGCGAAGAATTTATTTGTAAAAATGCTGTGGAAATGCTCGATCATCTGATCAACTTATGCCTTCCCGAAGTAGCAGAATCGACAGAATTCAAACTATC
Organism: Planococcus citri; assembly: GCF_950023065.1. NCBI lineage: Eukaryota > Metazoa > Arthropoda > Insecta > Hemiptera > Pseudococcidae > Planococcus > Planococcus citri. The sequence continues at coordinate 36,861,165 of NC_088680.1, forward strand.
TCTGACCAAAACTTCGTATTTTAAAAAACATTGCAAAGAATTAGTTATCGATCGCAAAACTGAAGAACTGGCGAGATTATTGGAGTTTGCCTTCTCAAAAACAAATCCTTCATCGGTGGAACTGATGCGTAAATTTTTGCGTACGCTTGTAAGGAACCTCGATCAGCAATGTTTGACTTATTATTCGACTGGGAATTTAAAAGGATTAAATGATTTGTTGGCTCCACTCGTGCCATTGTGTCCGGAAATCATTTCAGATTATAAAATTAAACAGCTCAAGTCCCGTGCTGGTTTCAAAGCGTGTGTAAATCTTTTCGGTTCGAGTAATGATGTTTTGGCTGAAATCATAGCCGATGGTTTGCCTGCCGAACTTGCTACCAAGTTCAAGAAAAAGATCGTTTTATCACCCGAAGGAATCGATAAACTGCAGAATATGATTGTCGGTGGAGCGTTGAGTGATGCGGAAAAATGGACGCGCTGGTTTCTCGAATCGGACGCGGATAGAAAAATCTTGAGGAGTCGGTTAATCGATCGTGTGAAGGAAGGAAAGTGTAAAGTTGACTGTAAAACGAGGAAACGATTATTGGAATTTTTGTTGTGATTATTTTTAAATTTGTCAATATTTTATGTTTCGGATTATTTTAGTGCTTACTACATACCTACTTGTGTATCTGTGTATCTATCTACACACTAAAGTTTTATTCATGAGTTCGTAGTTTATACCAGTTAGGCTTAGATACCCACGTATTATCAATTATTTCTTATAATTCGTTGAAGTTTCAAATGTAAAGTTTTTATTCTGTTTGTTTTTTAGGTTTCGGTTACCTATATTTTAGTTTTAAGTATGTAAGCGTGATAATTTTTATTGGAAATGTCGATTATGATGACGAAAAAAATGTTTGCAAAGACTAGTTATTGAAGTAAATCTCGAAAGAAATTGAAACTTTTAAACTCGGGGATTTATTTGGAAGAATGTTTTCGCGATGTGCTTTACAATTTACATGATGAAGTCTGAAATTTCATAGTTTGTGTGATTTAAAATCAAGCAGTTGTAGGAATATTCAAATTTTTCTATAGTAGGTAGGTAAATGAGGTGGGTCGCGAAAAAAAAGGTCGACGAATTTTGACCAAATCCAGTGGTGACTTATTTTAAGTTATAAGTGACCTAGAAAAGGTTTCATCTCTAGAGTTGCCTCAAGAGGGGACATTTTCGAAAGAAATCCTGGTTTTTTCGATCAAGCTCCTGCGCAATCTGTTTTGGAAAAAATGGTTCGGTTTAAAAAAAATAGTATTTTGAGATTTTGCGTCGAACTAGACCATTGCTGTCAAAATCTGAGATCTTCTTCAAGATTCTACAGAGCGGTTGAAATGTAAAAATATCGACAGGTGCCATTTCTAAAATTGGGATAGTATTTTGAAATACAAAGGTTCCATTTTTTTTTATTTTTATCATTAAGTCTATTGCTAATTTCAAAAAATCGAGAAAAATAGCCGAAAAATGTCCAAAGTTGAGTTTTTTTCTAAAAATTGACGTATCTCGCTTTTTACCAATATGCTAAAAAATCTCAGTTGTTCTACAAATAAAATGCCAAAAATTGATGAAAAATCTCATCCCCCCCCCTATAAATTGCTATAAAGTTTTATGCTTTGTAAAAAAATGGCTAAAAATTGTCGCTTTTTTGACAAAAATTTCAAAGTTTCAATTTTTTCCCAAAACTTGCTCAAAAGTCTCGCATTTCTGTAAAAAAAAATTACCAAAAAAACCTCTGCTCTTGATTACCTAAAATTCTCAAAATCTTTCTTTTTTGCTTGAAAAATCGCCAGAAATTCTCACCTTTTTGAGTTTTTTCAACATCAAAAATTGCCAAAAAATCTTGTTTTATTAACAAAAAGTTGCGAAATAGACTCAGTATTCTGAAGAAAATTTGGAAAAAGTGGAATTTTTTGCCGGTAATCGCCAAAAAAATTGTTACCTAATTGAAATTTAATGTACCTATTTTTTATGATTTTTTTTCAACGTTTTTTGCCCAATGCTCACGTTTTGTAACTTTTTTGATTATTTTTCTACTATGTACTTTTTTTTGCCTTTTCTTAACTTTCTTAATATTACTAAAGTTTTTTTTTTTTTTAAATAAAAAATTGAATACGAGCCCTGCAGCATTTTAAAAACTATCTGGGCTATTTTTCCAACACATCGGTACAACTTGAAACGAAAAAATAACGATTTTTTCGATTATTCCAATTCCTCCTCTTTGAAGATTTATGTCTCCTTTTTAGTGGCACTTCCAGTGCTGACAATTGTTCTGGGTGACTTTCAACTCGGAATGAGGTCTCCACTGAATTTGTTCAAAACCCTACGACCATTTTTCTCGTAATCTATACTAATGTCATGGTTCAATACTCCAACTCGTCTTTCAGCTGGGCCAACCAACTTTTCTGGAGAAATATTTTCAAAAGAAGAATGAGGGAGAAGATTCTCTCCAGTTGAGAATTTGGAATGTGAAGTGATTACCCTGAGTGATAAAAAATTTTGAGTGTGGATTGGAAGTGTTTGAGAATTTCAAGTTGCAAGGTACTCTACTTGTAATGTAAATATTACGACATATTTTTAGTTTTTGAAGTCAGATGGCGAATTCAAGTTACTCTGTCGAATCCAGTCCCACAAATATTTTTTCAAAAATCACCCGATCATATGAAACAATTTTTAATTTAGAAGGGCACAAATAGATGTTGAGAAATGATGCCAAAATTCGGCTATTCGTAAAGATGACTAGAAAACAGATGTTGATTCGATATTTTGCTGTGCATCGAACAAAAATATTGGTATTGGGTTATCTAGGTGCTTATTTTCCTTATAAAAAATGTTGACGTATCGACGATTGTGTATTTTAAAACATGCTGATGGTATTCTGACTTTCAAGTGATTACTGTTTGAGTGGAACTTTATATAAAGGTACTAATTTTACAAGGGGACTCTTATGAGTCTTATACATATGAAGCCGTCGTTTGCGTTGAGTTTAAATCTAGCTACGTCACCCACACGTTAGATCTACATTCTGCAATAATAAAGCTGATTTTTCGATTTTTTTTTTGGCAAATTTTTGAAAATTTTTCATCAATAGGTAGGATACACGTGTGTAGGTAATATGTACCTACTCGTATTAATCCCCCCCCCCCCCAAAAAAAAAAGTTGATCTCAAGTTGAAATAGGTATACCATCCCAAAGTGACAAAAATTAATTTTTTCATAAAAATAACCTGACTTTCTAGGCCTCTTGGTTGTCGCCCTCTCAGTGTGAACTTCCTCTCCAATTGATGCCAATATTATGGAAATGTTCTCTTTTTCACATCATCTTAATAAATATTTGTTTATCTGTTGTCAATTATTAAATCAGAACGTTTATTTTTTAATTTTCAACACCAGGTGTCCACTCAGTTGAATTGGATTTTTGGTTGCGTGATAATTGGAATTGGAAATATTGTGCAACTATCTGGGTCAACTGGGGACGCTTGTGTTTACGACGGCCGCTGATATGAATCGGTACAGACGAGACAGCTCTTCTACCGACAGCTCAGAGTTCTCCGAATATGATGGACGTATGTTGAATCCCGGGTCCTTCGAACATGCTGAACGTAAGTTTGATCGGTGTTCTTGCGATGTCGTTGGAATTCGTGCGAATTTTGGTTCTATCCAACGACCTAATAATTAATCATTTCGGCGTTATTGTTTCAGGCAAACCGATCATTGCGCCCAAGTTGGAAAAAATTGCATCAGTTCGCGTGGCAATCGCTTTATGGAATCGAGCTACCGTCGCGATACCAGGAATTATCGAAAATCACTACGAATGGAGAACATCGGTGAAGGACAAAATACCTCATTGGATAGATGCATTACCTCTACCTAAGTCGTTTAGTTCACCTATACAGCATCACTTCAATTTCGTGTCTTCTGATGTCGACCGATGGACTTTTTACATCTCTAGTGAATTTTTTTTCCCTCGACCTACGGGATATGGCTTGGATGAACGACCAGACCCAAACAGAATTGACCCTTACGAGCTGATCGACTATATCATTTGGCATCCCAACGGAGCAATCAATTCCGCAGAAACGGCTCGAAATTTATTAACATGTGACAGATTGAAAATTACGAAGAAGTTCCGTTTTGCATGTACGTATTGCCTACCAGAAGAAATAGAGAAAATGTGGCCCAAGCTGCCGGATAAGAGCGCCCACGTTAATGATTACTACTTCTCTCAAAATCCTATGGAATGTTATTGGAGATGTGTTCGTGCCAATGAATTGGGTCAGATATACGCGCTTAGAAATCAGCCTATCGACGAGCTCATGATTCGGCATCCTTATGTCAATAACTGGCCCGCCATTGAGTACTTTTTTGATCGTTTGGATGCCGAACAACAAGTTATACAAACTATTCGGTTAATCGATAAGTACGGACTATGTTTTCAGAAATTACTACTCTTGAAATTGAACGAATCTCAACGTGAACGCGTAATCCTGCAAAAAATTGTCCAAATCATGGATAACTACACGTCGGACTGCAGTTTTGACGATAACAAAGATAATTTGGCAATTTCAACGTGGTATGGTGGCATTTTCATCGCCAAAGAGCAATACGTCGAGTTATTCAGTGTACTGCTTGAAAACTGCGCAGAAGACTATGTTTTGACAGAAATTTGTAAAACTTCTCGCAGTGAATTAATGCAACATATGTTGCATCACAACGAATATGATTTCATCATGAAGGTAATCAAATGGTGCCAACGTAAACGAGACATGAGACCCGCTTTCTTTTCCTGTGTGTTAAATGATCACTTTAAAGTGGATATTAAACGAGAAATCACCAAGAAGGAATTTTTCCGCGGATGGTGCGAATCTTTTATATTCCGCAATTGTTCAGAATTGTTCGACTACGTAGTAAACTTATGTTTTCTCTCGGCAGAAGAATCGACAGAGTTCAAACTATCGTTCACCCAATCCTGCAATTTTATCCCGCATTGCAAAGCACTAGTAGTCGAGCGTGACACTCGAGAGCTGGCGAATCTGTTGAATGTAGTCTTCGCAAAAACAGATCCTGATTCGGTACAAGTGGTGCGTAAATTTTTAACCAAACATTTAGGAATTCTCGATGAACTATTCTTGACTTATTATTCGAATGGAAATCTAAAAGCAGTGACTGATTTGCTGGATCCGCTCGCGTCCTCGTATCCAGAAATCATTACAGCCTACAAAAGTAAACTGCTCAAGTCACGTGCGGGTTTCAAAGCTTGTGTAAAGCATTTCGTTTCGACGAATGATGTATTGGTTGAAATTATAGCCGATGCTTTTCCAGCCAATCAAGCAATCGAGTTTAAAAGTAGGATTATTTTTTCGTGCGAAGGGATCGATAAAGTGCAAAATATGATAATCGATGGACACTCGCGCAATAATGCGGAAAAATGGGCTCGTTTGTTTCTCGAATCAGAAGCGGATAGAAAAGTCTTGAGGACGATGTTGATCAAACGACTTAACGAAGGAAATCATCATATTCCTACCAAAACAAGAAGAAAGTTTTTCGAGTTCTTATTGTAATTATTTTTGAATTCCCGAAGGTTTAGTTTATTAATAGATTTACTGTTTTTCGTGGTTCTGTTGTCTCAAAAAAATGATTTCAACCGTTATGTAATGGAGGTGTCGTTGATCTTGAACGTTTTTCGAACCTCAATGTGGAAAAATTTCAGAAACACTTATGCATTTTAATCGTTCCTCAGATAACATTTTTTCTCGTAGAATTCTCAACGTAAAATAAATCTTGGAAATTTTGAAAATTGTTAGAAACAAATAATTGAAAATGTTGTAAGTTTTATTGTAAATATTTTTAAATTCTTGTTAATTTTATGGTACTTATCTACTTATGTACTAGATTTTTGAGTTTGTATACTCGTTGAGCTGTGACGTTTCAATTTTTATTATTTATGTTGATTTTACAAATATGTACTCGTCATAAAATGGAAGTAAATTTTCGGATAATTTTAAACATTCTCAACTCACTCTACATATGTACTAGTCAGGATTTTTTTATGATAATGTCTAATATAATGAAGCTGCAAATTTTAAAACCTGTTTTTACGTAATTACTTATGTGTTTTCCTGCGGAGTATTCGAAAAAATAATCCAAAAAATATAGACATTTTTTTGCCAGCCAAGTGCTTGGAACTGCATCGAATCAGGCGACTGATTTGGAATTTACGCATCGAACTATGTGGTAAATAAAATAATATCATGTTTCTAATGTTACGTCAAGTATGTATTATCGTCGTGCGTAGATGTAGATAGAAAGGATTTTATGTAACTTTCCATATTTAATTTTATGTTGTGAATTGAATTTCTTATATGGTTTTAAAAATTAAATTGGAGTTTTTGAGTTTTACATATATGTTTTTATATCAATTTCTTATCAACGTTAAGGATAATTTTTTGTTTGATTCAAGGACTGTGTATCCAATGAAACTATTTTTTAAACCAAAATTCTTTTAAAACATTTTCGTTCGAGTAGGCTACCTGGCACTTTATTTCTATAGAACTTTGAAATAATTTGATACAAAGAACTTCAGTCTGGAAAATGATCTCCATTTTTGAATTTTAATAGGTACCTATAAATTGTGTTTTTCCTTCGCCCTCAGAAAAAATCCATCAATACTGAAAAATTGTACCAAGATTAGTCATGAAGAAGACGAAAGATGTTATTTATAGTTTATAGGTGGTGTAATTTTCATTCGAAGTTCGTTTCATGTTGTCATTTCTCAACGTGAAATTTCTAGGAAACAATAACTAATGAAACTCTAGACATTATTCGTAGACCAAGTTGAAATTTTTTGTAATCCAAAAAACGAAATGAAGTTTTAGTTATGATTTTTAGATTTACATCTTACTTAAGGCATCGATTTTTCATGGTTAAAAATTTGAAAAACGTTGCCCAGAAGGTGTACATTCGACTTTTAGTTCGCCATGGATTCTGGGAAATAGTGTCCAGATCGATCATAAAGATCACCAGAGCGGTTAAGTTCCATTTGAAGCCTTTTGACGTTTCATTTTTCATTTATTGTTTTTTTTCAACTGAAAAATCCAAGGAATCACTGAACTTCTGTTTTGAAATACCAATAATAATTTGAAGTGTGAAGTGAAGTGGAACATTTTTGATTTTCAGATCGAGAATCGTAATACTTACACCCTGCATTAAGTATATATTTTGATATTTTTTATGAATCAAATCCAAATTTTTTGAAATAAAAAAATGATAAAATTTAATGACTGGACTGAAATTTTGAGCGGTGATGAATTTTTGGATAATTACGAGCTTTCAATTTTGTAGTATCTTGATCTAGAATATTTTTTTTTGGTTGACGTAATTAACAAAGTGTACCTACCACCTACCTACAATTGTAGGCATTAGGTTTGATTATACTGTATAAAGTACGATTATGATTGGAAAAGAAAGTTGTTACAGAGTTTTAAAAACGAAGACATTGCAAAGGAATCTTCTTTTCCGATATACTTAAGTAGGTATAAAGGTACTCGTAAATTGCCGTACGTAGACGTATACGTACTACGTATCCATCAATTCAGATTTAGGTATTTGAAAGTTGTCCTACTGTTCACCGAAAAGAACATCTATTATTGCTCATAATTTGAAATGGAACCAACTCCTTCCCAGTCGCAGCCACCCATCCTACTCCTTTCAAGGTGGTGAAATCGGCATTGAAAGATGATGAAATTGAAAATGTTAATTGAGAATTTCAGAAGCTACTTTCCGTAAAAAAAAAAAGCACTTCGAAATTTTATCTGCTTTACGACAGTCTTACGTTTTTTCCACAGCTGTCTTTGTCTACGGCTATTTTAAGAAGAGCTTTTAGTTCCCGAAATCCTGTACCTGTACTAGCATCTTTATTCTTTTCACTTGTCTTGCTTGAGTAAGTAAAATGCTTACTCAACTAAGTACTTGGATTTACTAATGACATTAATGACTATGAAATGAAATTTTGTGAGTATTACTACTTCGCGAGAAGAAGGTTTACCTTTTTGTTATTTTGACCAGGGTAAAATGATTACTTTAGTAAGTAATCCTCAATTACTTACGTCATACGTGGGAAATATTCATTTAAAAAAAATTCGGCCCTAAAAAAACGGTAAAAATAGGAAAAATACATTATGACTTCATCGAATCGAACGTTACGTTACGTTCGAGTGTTACCACTCGCGTAACCGGTTTTCTGTATTTTTTTTATCGAATGTTTGCTAACCTGTAATGTCTTTCCCTCCCTAAAGCTCTTTAATACAAGTATGGAAATAGATTATACTCTTAAGAAAGTCCAGTGTTGCCAATGCCATATTGAAAAATCCCGCCAGATTGATCCTAAAAAACCGCTAAAAACCGCTAAATTCCCTATAGCAAAATCGCTAGACTTCCCGCTAGATTTTCATCATTTTTTTAAAACCTCAAGTCATGTAAAAAATACAAAACTGATGAAGATTCAATTTGTTGAAATTTTAAAACTGTTCAAAAATAACTAAAAATTAAAAAACAGTGAAATCATTCAAAAATTACCAAAGAATTGATGAAATTGAGTGGATGGCTTTTACAAAAATTGAATTTCATTGATTTTTTTTTTCAAAAATTCAATATTTTTTAGCTGAAATCAGAGTTGGCGCGATTCCAGGAGCTTGAGAATCGGATTCCAAATGGTGTGATTCCACAAAATTTTGAGTCCCGATTCCGCTCATCAGATTCGCCAGATATAGGAATCCGAATCCGAATCGTAATTTTCGATTCCGATTCCTTTCGCGACTCCGATTCAGATTCCACTCACGACTCATCTTAGGATCCTCTCACGACTCCAACCAGATTCCTCTCACGACTCCAGCCAGATTCCCATCACAACTCCTTAAATTTCATAAAAATGAAGCATTGAAGATGAAATGAAAATGAACATTCTAACAAACATTAGTAAATAAATATAAAGGCTCGTCCGTACTGGTACCTAATTAAAAAGCAAGAAATAAAATAAATTGAAAAATGAAAATACATTCTGTTGTTCTGTAGCTGTATTTTGTTTTTCAATGAATTCAGGAATATTACAAATAATATCTGTAAATGTAAGATAGAAATAAATTCTACTTATTCCACTGAGGCACTGATTTTTCAATTCAGCAGTTTCATACATATTCGAAAAAATGATGCTTTTTTCATTCACATTATTTGTTGAAGAATCCCCCCCTCCCCCCCAAAAAAAACAAATCGATTGGAAACGGTTTCAACCCGTTTTGAGCAATTCTGGAGCCTCCAGCCGATTTTTTAAACTCGAAATCAGGGCTGTTAGACACGAAACGTAAACGTGTCGTTTCGTTTCGGTTGAGCTCTTTGAACCAAACTGTTTTGTTATCCCGTTTCGTTTCATTCCATAAAAGTGGTATCATTTCGTTTCGTGCCATATCGTTTCGTGCCGTTTCGTGTCGTTTCGTTTCGTTTCCTTCCAGCCAAAAAAAGTGAGAAAAGCGGACATTTTTAGTAGTAAATGCAGAAGAGAACCCCCCTAAAGGCTCTAAATGGATAAAATTTGAGTGAATTTGACAAAATTTGGTCAAAATTTACAAAAAAAACTTGCCATGAAAATCCGAAAATTGCAGAAACAGAAATGATTTGTTTCGTTATAACGTTGCGTTTTGTGTAATTTTTTTTGATTCGTTTTGTTTCGTGTCTCGTTTCGTGTCCAAAGGAAAAAATTACCGTTTCGTTTCGTGTCTTTCGTTTCGTTTCGTTTCGTATTAACAGCCCTGCTCGAAATTCTCACAAAATTCCATCAAATTGGAGTTGAAAAGCTAAAATTTATTCTAAAAACTAATTTCAATACGCTACGAAGTACTGCAGGTAAATTTCAAGTCATTTTAGAGCCTCCAACGCATTTTTTGAAAATTATTGGAGCCTCCAGTAGATTTTTTAAACTTGAAATTTCTCCAAAATTTCATCAAACCAAGATGGACAGTCGAAATTCATTCTGCAAACTGATTTTAATACGCTACGAAGTTGACTGATGGTGAATTTCAAGTTGTTTTGGAGCCTTCTGCAACTTTTTGAAAGGTTGTATGACGTTTTTTTGGAAAAGTGAAATTTCCTAAAAGTAGCTGGAAGCTTCAAAACCATTTGAAACCACCATGTAGTCTGCGAAGTAAATTTCAGCTTGCCAACTCCATTTGATAAATTAATGTTGGAGACATTTCAAGTTTCAAAAATCTACTGGAGGCTCAAGTAATTTTCATAAAAGTCGCTCGAGGCCCTAAAATGACTTGAACCCACCTGAAGTCGTTTTCAGAGGGTGTTAAAATTGGAGTGTAGAGTAAATTTCAGCTTTCCATCTCCACAAAAAATTGCCAAACCCCCCCCCCCCACTACTTATTGCTACATCACGGTTAAACGAAACATTTTCTCTGAAAAAAAAGTCGCGATTTTGAAAATAGGGCGTAGGTACGGTGGGAGGTTTTTGGGAAGCTCTGCATCTGATTATGAACCAGAATTTTGACTTGCAGAACAATTGGAATATGAATCATGGGTCCTTTCTGGTTTAAAAAATTTTCACATAACGCTTTTTTTTTGTAAAGCGCCCAGAAAAATAAGGAGAAATCCCAACTATTTGAGCATACCCGCGTGCCATCGTAACTAGTAGAAATTTTGGAGAATTTTTGGAAAAAAGTAATTCTGTTGCTAAAAATTCCTTCATCTTTCATCCCAACAAACGTGTAAATTTCCCCCGCATTTTTTGAGAGTTCAGTTTTCAAAATCTGGAAAATTTCAATTCGATTTTCTCAATAATTTGATTTTAAGAAAAAAATCGCGAACGCGAACGGCGTTTGTTTTGACTCCAACTCTGCTTTGTAAAATTTTATGGAAATTTGATTTTTTAAAGAAAAACTAAAACGTCGAACCATTTTGAGTAGCTCTGCAGAACAACAAATTTTCAAAATTTTCTGCCAAAATCCAGGCAAAAGCTTTCGAAAATTGTATTGTGGCCCCAGTTGGTGTAAATGGGAGTAATTTCAATTCCAAGTACGGTTTTTGCCACCCTCATTTCACTTCTTGATCGAATTGGCAACGATAATTCGGCTAATTCATTTGCGTCCAAGTCCGGAGTGTTCCATGACCGCTCAATTTTTTTAGAATTCAAACTTTTAAAGCCAAGAGTCTAGAGAATCGTAATGAGGAGTCGTGAGAATCATAATGAGGAGTCGCGAGAATCGAAATATCGGAGTCGCGAGAATCGAAATATCGGAGTCGCGAGAATCGAAATATCGGAGTCGCGAGAATCGAAATATCGGAGTCGCGAGAATCAAATTACCGGAATCGCGAATCATATTACATTTGCGATTCCTGCTTGAAAAGAGTCAGATTTCACATTTTTCGATTCATCTGTCAGGTGAATCGAAAATGGAATCCGATTCCGGAATCGGATTCATGCGATTCTCACGACTCCTTAAAAAAATCGGAATCGCGCCATCTCTGGCTGAAATGCTGAATTTGTGAATTAAAATGGTAAAAGTGGCCATGAAGTCAAAAACGCTAGACTTCCCGCTAGCCGCTAGATCAACAATTTTTGGCGGTTTTCTATGTTCAAAATCGCTAGGAATGGCGGGAAAATCGCTAAATTGGCAACGCTGAGAAAGTCATAGGATTTTACGTAAGTTTTACGTACTGCGCAGTGCGCGAGCAAGCATCAAATCAGCTGTTCACGTACAACGTTGCACCCCATTGGTTGCTCCACCCACCTCCACCGCGTGACGACACCAACCTGCCATGCGCAGTACGTAATACATACGTAAAATGCTAAGACTTTCTTGAGAGCATAATCTATTTCCATACTTGTATTAAAGAGCTTTATCCCTCCCTTTCTTTCTTCAGCGTCAGCGGCGTCTGCATTTTCTGCCGTCGCATTGCATTCTTTTCTTTGTTCTCGTTCTCGCTCTCCGGCTCTCGCCTTCTTTCTTGGAAGTTGGAACGGTTTAGATTTTTGATACCTCGTGGTCTCGCGCTCGTACTCTTTTGTTTTTGCGTACGAATTTTACTGGAAATCGTCATCTATGTTCTATGACTTCTATGAAGTCATTGAAGTGTCGCGAGTTGCGTAAGCATTGAAAAGTAATGGTTCGTATTTTGTAAAGTATTTCGATACCGAAAGCTTCGAGTGTTGTGATATGATATTAGATTCTAGACTCTAGTTTGTTCTTGAATCTAATTGCTCTGATACGTTCGCCGGTTCTCGCTTCTCGATCACGTTGAACTGAAAATAAGTTCGTAGATCGCTCGTATATTTTACCAAGTATTTTAAATAATTCACTTCAGCGGCTTTTTGCTAGGACGACTATTAGCTGATTTTCAGGTAATTACTGTTCTATTGGTAGTGATTGGTAGTAGATAATTTAGTATTGTTTTCTGTGGATTGGGATTTTTGTATAATGATGCGACACGTGATGGCGACTCACTCATAGAGGAGACGTCGGGTCGTCGGCAAATTGAAGTATTGACTATTGGTATTCGTTACATGTTGCTAATTCGTATATGAAGTTGAGAAAGATTGAACAATGTTTTCTTACGTTAGAAAGATGAAAAGTAGAATAGAAGCAGGGTTACTAAGCGCGCGAAAAATGTTTCCGTTCCAAAGCACATGTGTTGAGATGAGTATGAGTACACTGAGCCCAACGTGTCCGTTGTTTCCATATTAAAGTGTACTTGTATGCTGTAATATCATTTTATTAGATATCTGTATCAATCAACCAAACAATGAACTAAAAAACCCCCAACGTTGGACTGGATACATTACATCATAAGTACAATTTTACGTCAGTAGTATCGACATCGAAGGTTACGTCTCTGATCTCTGATGAACAGAAAACACCTAAATAAAATTCGCAGCTCAAGTCACACGAATGCTCGCTATGAACTCGATAATTTTATGATTACATGAATTACATGATAATAATATATTCGTTTTGGTGAAAAAAAATCAATGTCATCATAATTAATTTTTGAATTTCGATGCATGACTTGCATGAGAAAAAAAACTTGATTACGAATGAAAAATGAAACCGTTAATCGTGAGTTGACATTAGAAATTTGAATTTAAAGAAATAATCGTTTCTGTACTTTCTGGCTTCTTCTGTTTTAGTGTTTTCCAAATTCCTTGTGTTTTGGGGTAGTTTCTTCGACCATAACTAGGGTACTAAAAGAGGGGCTGAGGGGGTAAAATCATAGGCCGCCATTTTGGTTGGACGATTTCAATGAAACGTCACAGTTACGTCAGTTGACGGACAGCGGTGTTGTCGCTTCACCATTAGCCAATCACAATGCAGCTGTCCGTCAAGTGACGTCATTGTGACGTTTCATTGAAATCATCTATGCTATGGCCATGGGAGTGAGTAGTGAGATAAACAATCACTGGTAGAATGGTAGGGTAGTGAAAGGGAGGGTAAAATCAGTGGTCGTCAACGCAGCAGTCTCTTCCCTCTTTTAGTACCATTCGCGAATTCACGAATCGCTTGGATCGCTGTTGTTATTGTCTGAAAAGGGGGAACTGGAGACTATTGACCAATCAGATTACAATTCACAACGCAAAAATTAATAATTTAGTGGCCAACAATTTTTTTTCTTTACTCAAAGACATCAAACGACTCTTTTGCTGATATACAATTTTCTCATTTTTGTTTAAAATACGTTTGCAAATGAGTTCTGGTGTCGCGAGTTTTTTACTAGCGTATGTGTGCAGTCTAATTTACTGACTTCGGGGTCCCGTTGTTCGCACGTACGCGTATACATACGCGCGTGGGGGGGTATGTTTCGACGGTGTATAGCTACATATATAGCGTTAAAAAACGCAAACCGGCAACCAGCCTCCGTGGCGGCTTAGCTATGGTAACGGATTGCTGTGCAAGAGGTCCTGGGTTCGATTCCCGCGTCCGGCACAAATTTTTTCAAATTTTTTTTTCGCGATTTTTATTTTTACGAGTTGAATTTTTACAGACAAAGTAATGAAATTACTTTTTTTGTTTTCAAACAATGAATAAATTTATTAATATTATTTTTCGAATGGCATGCCGAATTAGGCGAGGCGAAGCCGAGCCGTTTGTTTATTTTCGTAGTGATATCCCCTTGGTATGAAGCGAAAAAGGTGACACACCGACATCCCCTTGGAATAAAGCGAAAACAGCGGTTGTATATAAAAAACTGTACTCACCGAGGCCGAAGGCCGAGGGAAGTTAACAGACATAGTATGAACAACAAAGCGACCCGCGCAACCGAGGCGAAGCCGAGGTGAGCGGACACAACGCCCCCCAACACTAAAAACAACGGTCATGACTTCTTGCTCACCAATTGTATGATGGGACCCCGAAGTCAGTAAATTAGACTGCACACATACGCGAGTAATTTTTTCAATTACTCAAATCCGAATCATTCAGTTGCAAATTTGAGTTGAAAAATATTCCACAATATAAAAATGTCTTATCACAATTTTGCACAGTTCCCCCTTTTCAGCATTTACGCAAAAATCCGCCAGATGTCAGCCACTTAGTGTGAATTCGCGAATAGTACCCTACTCTCACTTCGAGTAAAGTAGAAAATATGTATTGCGATTTTTGTTATCAGAGAACAACAAATTTACTCCTTTTACATTTCGGTACTGTAAAAAGAGCATAAGAAAGGAGTAAGAAATCGCTCCGAGCAGCGAAAAGAACAAAGCTTATTCAAATGGTTGAAGAGTAATTTCACCTCTGTTCTTGCAGCATTAATTGATAATCGTTGGTATTGTAGCTTGAATTTCGAACTCTGGTGCTACCTACATAAGTAATTAATCGTAGCGTCGTAAGCTACTGAAGATTTGCTTTTTTATTGTTGGTGTTTGCCTCCTGAAGAATTTTTTTTGACTTAACCTAAGGTTTGTACTTGAGTTATGAATTATGAACATATCGTTTCACATTTGTTTTTTGATGAACTTTTCTAATCAATACAAATCTACCATTTATTGAGATAATTATGTACTTAGGTAATGTGTTGTTTTGATACCTTCATTACTCATTATGAATTTTTTAATTCGATTAACAGAATGTCATTGTTGAGATTTTGTTTGAATTAATTGTGTTTCAACTAAGTATGTTTTTAATTATGTATCGAATTTTAGAGCATATCAATCTCTTAATTCGAACGAAGGGTTAATTGTATGTATTATTGAATTATATGGTAGAGGGGTTGACTTGACGGAGATTGAATAGTGAACTTCTAGATCATATTGCTACGTCTTGAAGAGTTTGCCTTTCTTAGCTATAATAACCATACCTTAGTCGTTTCTGCACTTGGGTTGGTTTTCTACAATTATTATTCTTCACCCGAGTCGTCTTTGTGATCTAGTTCAATGAGTTTGTTTTCGTTTGAAAAATTCCTGCATGTGTTCTGAATTATTTGTCGCTGAAATCAGTCGTCAGACAGATCACTTGAGCTACTCGAACCTGATCACCTTCATTGATTTGCCTATCTCTGTGATTCTGATACTGAAATACGAATCTCTCCAATTAGGATCCTCCCCCCCCCCCGCCCCATTTTGAATGACGAGCAAAATATTGGAAGGCGTATAGATATACGAAGTCGAAAAAAAATCTTCACAGGTGTACTATTCAATAGTGACTATTTGATTTTGTTGTTCATTTTTTTTTTCAACAGAACCTTGGTTCTTCTGAAAAGTTGAATGTGATTTCTTGTTATTTGAAAACTCAAAACTGCAATAATTTGAAATATATCTGAAGAGAACATGTTCAGCAACAGGATTTCTAACAACAACGGCAGTGACGACTGGAATCGTAAGTTGAATCATTGTTCTAGAGTTTGAATCGGCTCTAATTTCGTTTCGTCGACGATTTAATAATTGGTAATTTTGCGGTAACTGTTTAGGTGAATTGATCTCAGTGCCAAGATTAGAAAAAATGGCATCAGTTAGCGTGGCGATTGCTTTATGGAATCACGCTATTGTCACGATACCAAACTTACTTAAGGCAGACGACTACGAGCACTATCTGAAGTTGAACAAAGAACTAAGTACATTAAAATGGATGTGTGCATTACCTGTGCCCAAATCGTTAACTGAACCCATTGAGCGCCATTTCTGTAGCCTGAGTAAACAAGTAGAAAAATGGATCTCTTACATCCATCAAGAAATATTTCTCACCCGAGGAGTGAGATCTGACCTTTATCAGCTAATCGACGATATCATTTGGCATCCCAATGGAACAATCCATCCCACTGAAACGGCTCGAAACTTATTAAAATCTGACAAATTAACAACTGCGGAGAAGTTTCGTTTTGCGTGTACGTATTGTCTGCGAGAAGACGTAGAGAGAATATGGCCCATGATGGAGGATGAGAATGACCTTGTTGTCCCATTACGGTTCTCTGAGTATCCTCTACACTGTTATTGGACGTATTATTGCGCGGATCAGTTAAATGAAATAGAAAATCTGGCAAGTCTGTCTGTTGACGAGTTCATGATTAGTCAAACGTACGTCAATAATTGGTCTGCCATCGAGTACTTTTTCGACCATTTGGACGCAGAAGAACGAGTTAGACAAGCTGTTTCGTTGTTCGACCAACACGGATTAACTTATCTGAAATTCATATTACTGAAACTGAACGGATCTCAACGTTTAAGCGTGATGATGGACAGAGTTGTGCAAATTATAGATAAATGCACGTCGTACGAGAGTGTTTCCGATTACGAAAATGATTTGATAATTTCAACGTGGTATACTGCACGGGATGTAATCACTGAACAGCAATTCGTTGACTTATTTAGTCGACTGTTGGAAACCCTAACCGAAGACTTTGTTTTGACGGAAATTTGGAGCACTACTCGCGAAGATTTGAAGCGTCATATTTTGAATTATCGCGATTATTATTTTATTGCAAAATTATTGGGATGGTGGGAGTCGCAACATGAAAAAGAAAACTGCCCAACTGTCATTTCGTCTATTTTAATGGATCAAGTTAGTGCTCATGTTAAACGAGAAATTCCTAAGGAGAAATTTTTCAGCAAATGGTGCGAAAAAGTTATTCGCAGAGGTACTGTAAACATGCTTGACCATATGATAAACTTATGCCTTACCGAAAAAGCAGAATCGACAAAATTTAAACTATCTCTCTCCCAAAGCAAATATTTTAATAAACACTGCCAAAAATTAATGATCGATTGCGAAACTGAAGAACTGGCGAGATTATTGGAGTTTGCCTTCTCAAAAACAGATCCTTCATCTGCACAACTGGTACATGAATTGTTGAACAAATATTCAGGAAATCTCGATCAGCGATGTATGGATCCTTAAGTGATGCGGAGAGATGGGCACGCTGGTTTCTCGAATCTAACACGGATAGAATAACCTTGAGGAATCGGTTGATCCAAAGCCTGAAGAAGAGAAAGTGTAAGGTCAACTCCAAAACAAGAAAACTGTTTTCGAAATTTTTATTATAATTATTTTGAAATTTGCGAATATTTAATCTTTGGGGATGTCTAAATTTCCAAAATTTTATCAATTTGTTTGTTGTGTGTACTCGTAATTAGTTTACGCTTACGTATTATTTCTTTCTATTTGTTGGAATTTTTAGCTGTGTTGTTTGAATTTCGTTTGTTTTTTCGTGTTTCTGTTTCTGTAACTATAGCGTGATTATTATTGAAAGAAATGTTAATTGATATGATAACGAGGATTGGAAAAAATTCTCAACGCAGTTAGATGTATTAATTAGGATTTTTGACGTTATGAAGCTCACCAGAAGTGGTAATAATTTAATTTTTTTATGATATTATGTTCATTCAGTCTGTACCCATTCTTTCCTTTCGGTTAGATTTTTGGAGAAATATTTTTTATTAACATAATAAAATAATTAACAACAATATAAAATCAAATTTTATATTTATATTATATAATTTTCTTTTAAATTTTTTTATTTATCTTATATACTTTATTTTATTTTAAACATTAACTATAATTATGCTGAAATAAGTATTGTTCTTCAGATCTATTGAATTATGCATTAAATGTTCGAATAGGTACGTTCGATTAGAATGTCAAAGAATCAACTTGTCACGTATTTTTGAATTATTGTATTTCATGTTCGGTACCCACCTAAGTACCTAGTATCTACTTACTTACCTATACGTAATAAATTATAACCTTTGAAAATGAAATTATAATTTCGAATTTCACGTATGTTATTGTATGTATGGTGTTTTATTATTATCAACGTTGAAAATAATTTTTTTCGCTCGATTCAGATGTTGAGTGGGCAAGAGAGTGTAATGGGCGCATAAAAATATGAATTTTTTTTAACAGACGAAAGTGGATATTGGGAAATTGTGTCACTCAGGATTACTCATCAGATACCTAGAAATGTTAAGATGTTACTTCGAATTGCAAGTGTTCACAGTGGTGTAATTCTGGGGGTTGAAAACAGTTTTCATCCTCTCACAAATCGTTCGAGTGTGAAAATATGGACTTTCGCTCCTCGATTAGCTGAAATACTTAGCGAATTTGGAAGAAAAATTATTCTGAACTCGCTGTGAAGTATAAATATAGTTATACTCGTAGACGTACTTGTAGGTACTATTGAAGTCAGCTGTTTTATGCGTTGATTTTTCATAGAGTTTGTCAAATTTCCGTATTTTTCAGAGGTCAAATTGAGAAAAATATCCTAAAATCTGAAAAATGAAATTAAACGCCTCAAGTTTTATGTAATGACGCATTTATTGGATGTTTTTCCGATCATGTTTTGTTTCGACTCAAAATATTCCCATTGGTTAGCATGTTTTACTTGTGAACAAAGTGGAAATATCGACCACTTTGTTTTTTAAAAGTATTCGTGTGATATTGATTTGTGTCTCATTTACGAATTGACAGTATCATAATTGTAACCATTTTCAAGTAATATAATATCAAGTTGTCTATAACGATCCTGCAACTGCAAGTCCTGCAGTTGTACTCCTTTTTTCACTTTTCTTCTATAAAGTCTTGCATTTTTTCAGTCAGACTTCAAATTATCAAATTCATTTCTCCTTTTTCTGGAATTTTGAAAAATTTTGTAAAAAAAAGGCTTAGGTATTTGTTGACGTTTTTAGAATTTGAATTACACATTTTTAGAGCTTTTGCCCTCGCTCTCTTTGTTTTCCAAATAGAAAACTTATTGTTCAAAAAGAGAAATTTTCAAAGTTGAAATCGAAAAAATGAACTCCTCCCGGCATGAAAAAACTTTTTTTACTTCTCAAAACATGATTTTTTGAAAGCTTTTGGCCTCGCTTTACTCGGGCTCGTTGGCTTTTCTTTTTCAAGTTTGATTTTGTTAAATCTTTCAAATTTTAAAATTTTGAAGTGAAAATGAAAAACTTCTTAATTCATTACTCAAGGAACCTCACTTTTATATCTCTCGAGAAAAAATCATTTGAATTTAGAAACTTTGAAACAAAATAATTATAACTTCTCATATGTTATTCATAAGTAACTCATCTCACGATAAAACATCGTTTTTATACCTTTCCTTCGAAATACTTAATGTCGTTCGAATTTTCAATTGAATTCTTTTACATTTTTTGAAAATTTGTTATGCTGAAAAAAGGTTTTTACTCGCCCAATTCCATTCCATAAGTAAGGACTTTGAAAGTGAAAATAAAATCAAAAATTGAAGTGATAAAAATTGTATTTTAGACATCTGCTGGCTTGAAAAAAATCTCAAGATGTTTGAAGACGTTAGAAAAGCGAAAAGATTGAATATAAAATTTTGCCTCGCCCACCGCACCCCTCTTGAAAAATCCCAAATGTTTGAGAAATGTCCTGCTAAAATCCGGTTATTTTATTTTGAAAATTTTTAGACGCCCTAGCTGTAGATCCGCACCTCTTACCCGAAGTGGAAAATTCTCAAACGTGTGAGAAAGTGGATTCGATTAAAAAAATATAAGTACGATTTTTTGGAACCAAAAAGCCATGTCTACCTTACGTACTCAAAAATTCGTCAAAAATGTAAAATTAAATAATTTGGGTGACTCAAAATTTGCTTCTACGGTGTACCTAAGTCACGAGTTGTCTCAGGGGTCTTGTCTTGATTTAAGCTTTATCGCAGTTTATGGGTTTTGAAGATTCTTCATTGGATATTATAATTTTATAATTTTGTGATTCGGTTGCGAATTAAATTGAATCAAAACATCTATTTTAATAGGTTCCAGATATCTATTCAGTTGAATGCGATTCCTTGTTGCGTGAAAACTGGAATAATTCGAAATATTGTTCAGCTGTCCGAATGAACGTAATTGTATAGTCGTAAATAAAGATTTCCAAGCGGAGACGATGAATTTCTTGGAACATGGTAATTATAAGTTGAATCCTTTTTTCTATCATTCAACCAGCTCACTTTCTCCATCGACCATCTACTACTTAATGATTTTAATGAAAAACTATTGTAGGTAAACCGATTTTTGCGCCTAAATTGGAAAAAATGGCATCAGTTAGCGCAGCAATCGCTTTATGGAATCACGCCATCGCCACCGTCACGATGCCACATTTAATCAAAGATGAAATACTCGAATGGATTGACGTGTTACCGGTGCCCAAATTGTTATCCAAACCAATCAAGCGTCACTTCTATGTCCTACGTAAAAACGTGCTTTGCTGGATCTCTTACGTTACTCGACAAGTGTTTATCTGGAAAGCAGAAGGATCTCGAATTTATCAGCTCGTCAACTATATTATTTGGCATTCCAATGGAACCATCAATTCCGCAGAGACAGCTCGAAATTTATTAAAATCTGATGAATTGACAATTATACAGAAGTTCCGTCTTGCGTGTACTTATTGTCTGCGAGAAGAAATAGAAAAAATATGGTCCATGGTGGGGTATGAGGATAATTACGACCTCGTTAGTATATTTCGGTTCTTTGATTACCCCTTAGTATATTATTGGAGATATTACTTCGCCGATGATTTGGATAGCATACGAACGCCGGAAAATGTGAGTATCGATGAGTTCATGATTAAGCGACGGTATGTCAATAACTGGCCAGCCATCGAGTACTTTTTCGATCGTTTGGATGCAGAAAAACAAGTTACACTAACGATTTGGTCGATTGACGAGCGCAAATCATCTGTTCAGAAATTCTTATTGGTGAAGTTGAACGAATCTCAACGTTCGCGCGTGATCATCGATCGATTTACCCTAATCATGGATAACTACACGTCGACCAGGAATATCGACGACGATGAGTTAGCGATTTCAACTTGGCACGATGCTCGCGATTTAATCACCGAGAAGCAATTTCTCGAACTGTTTTACCTTCTGTTGGAAGAAAGAGTCCAAGATTTTATTTTGACAGAAATTTGGAACACCGCTCGCGACGATTTCAAGCGTCATATTTTGAATCACGGCGATGATGATTTCATTAAAAGAATATTGGAGTGGTGCGTAAATAGACCGAAGCAGAGCTGCACTTTTCTATCAGCTGTGTTGACGGATCACGTTAGTGCAGACGTTAGGCGAGAAATCACGAAGAAGGCATTTTTCAGCGAGTGGTGCGTAGAATTTATTGATTACGATGCTGTAGAAGTGCTTGATCAACTGATAAACTCGTGCTTTCCCACAGCAGAAGAATCGACTAAATTCAAACTAACTCTCACCAAAACTTCGTATTTTGGTAAGCACTGCGATTGGCTATTGAAGCTTCATAAAATTCGAGCACTGGCGAATCTGTTGAATGTAGTCTTCCCAAAAACAGATCCTTCATCGGTACAATTGTTACGTAAATTGTTGAAAAAACATTCGAGAAATCTCGATCAGCGATGTTTGACTTATTATTCGACTGGAAATTTAAAAGGATTGATTGATTTACTTGCTCCGCTCGCCTCATCGTATCCAGAAATCATTTCCGACTACAAAAGTAAGCTACTCGTGTCACGTGCTGGTTTCAAAGCTTGTGTAAAGCTTTTCAGTTCGGCGAATGATGTATTGGTTGAAGTTATAGCCGATGGCATTCCAGCTAATCAGGCTGCTGAGTTCAAAAAAAGAATTATTTTTTCATACGAGGGGATTGATAAACTGCAAAATATGCTGATCAAAGGGTATTCGATTAAGGCGAAAACGTTGGCTTGCTTATTTCTCGAATCTGACTCTGATAAAAAGATCTTGAGGACGTTATTGATCGATCGTCTGAAAGAAGGAAAACGTGATGTTCCTGCCAAAACAAGAAAAAGGTTTTTGGAGTTCTTACTGTAGTTGAGTATTTACAAAAAATGCGATGATTTAGTTTATCAGGTTCTGAAAGTTGATATGCTTGTTAGCTTATACGTATGTGGTACCTATCTTATTACAATTTTTTTCATTTTTCAACGTTTTTATGTACCTGTGTGTTTATGGCGTTTCTGTTTCGTTCGTTTTATTAATATTTCTGTTGCCTGTCTCAAGAAACTGATTCAAGGTGATGTGTAATGGGAATGGTCAAGGGTAGTTATAATAATTTTATTATTAATTGTTCCAGTTGTGATTGTTTTTTGTGTTAGTCACTTTAGTATCACATTTTATGACCTATGTCTTAGTTTAGTTTTGTACTAATGTAATTGATTTGTGACTTAAATTTTGTTCGTTTTTTCATGTTTCTGTTATTTGGTGTGTCAAGTATTGAAATATTGGTTTTGGAAAGTCTTATAATTGGAAATAATTTTAGAAAAAATTAAATTTTAAACGCCGGTGTATTGATATTACTGATTGAGTTTTTTTTTCACGATATGCTCAACGGTGAACTGATTGATGCTTGAAATGAAAAAACCTGTGAATGATTTAAAAACTGTCAAATGTAAAAAGTAATTGGTTTTTCTGAAATGTGTATGTATATTTTTGAAAAGTACCTATTTTTGCAATAGAAAATTGAAGCAAAAATCGAAATTTCCCCAACAAAAGTACTTGGAATCGCATCGATCCATTCAGCAGCATAATCATAGAATGCTGATTCATGGTCATTTTTCCGAATCCTTTGTTTCCTGAAATCCCGAAAAACTTTATTTTTTACGAAAGAAATGAATTGTTTCATTAAGAATGTTTAAAATACAAAACGTACTGAAAATAATGAAAAATTGAAATTTTTAGAAATCAGTAGATTCTAGACAGTAAAAGACTCGTGAATGAATGAAACAAATCAGAGAAGATGAAATTTAAAATCCAAATTAATTTGGAAAAAATCGGATCTTCAATGAGAGAATTGAACCAAATGAGCTCAAAAGCAAAAGTTGAATTATGTAACTTTAAATGCTCCAGAATTCATTTGTTTGATCCTGCAGTGGAAAAATTGATCTAAAAGTGTGGAAAAGCCCACCTGAAATCGATAAAATTACGTAAGTTACATAAATGATCATGCAATTAAAAAAGTCGAAATTTCAAATGCAGTAAGTCTAAAAAATCAAAGATACAAAATGTTGAAATTTGAAATTCGAAGTAATTTCGAAAAAATCGGATCTGCAATAAAAAATTAAAAATTTCAAAATCGTTGTTAGATAAATTGTGGAGAAAAAATCGCAAATTGATGGAAATAAAATTGAAACAATAAGTAATAAGCATGAAAGAAAAAGTTGAAATTTCAAATGAACAAAAATTGATCCGCAATTCGGCATAAAAACATTGGGATTTTTGGTTGGGAATTCCACCTGAAAAATTTGATTAGATACCCTGAACATGGACCTTCGTCCTTCAATCAGCAAAAGTACTTAACGAACTTGGAAGGAAAATTATTCCAAACTCACAGTGAAATAAATATAGGACATATGTAGGTAGGTACGAGTACTATTGAAGTCAGTTTCATGCGTTGACTTGTTTTTTCATGTCAATGAAATCTCCAATGAACTGTTGTGAGGGCTCGTCAAATTTCAATATTTTTCAGAGATCGAGTAGAAAAAGTATGCTAAAATCGGAAAAATGAAATTGAAAGTCTTGAGTCTTGTGTGATGACGCATTATTGAAAGCTTTTTTCAATTATGTTTTGTTTCGACCAAAAATATTTGTATTGGTTGGTATATTTTCTTTGTGAACGAAGTGGAAATATCGACTAATGTATTTTTTTAATAAAATTCTTGTGATGTTATGAGCATATGCTCGCTGCGGCGCATATGTGCGAAATGTGCGTGAGGAAAACTCGCCTTCCCTCAAAGTCAGAAAATGAAATGATTTGAGCCATTTTTTTTTCAGTGATAAATTTTGATTTCATTTGATTCTCAAAGATTGAAATATTCGGAAAAGGTGTCCTTCAGAAAGTTCTGATTTTTTCTATCTTTTTTCATAATATCCTGCTTCTTTGACACTTTCCGCCATTGCATATTGTAATTTTGTAATTTTGCGAGTCGGTTGTACGTGTATTTGAATTAAATTGAATCAAAACGTCTATTTCGATAGGTTCCAGAATAAGATATCTACTCGATTGAATGCGATTTCTTGTTGCGTGAAAATTGGAATATTTACGAAATATTGTTGAACTTTTCGCGTTAACGGACGAAAATGTGGAGCGAAGAAGAGTCAAGTGATTCAGAATTCGAAGCTCGATACCTGGAACATGGTGATTGTGAGTTGAATCATTTTTCTGTCGTTCATTCAGCACAATTTTTTCCCCATCGACGACCTAATAATGATTTTGATTGAACTGTACTAGGTAAACCAATTTCTGCGCCAAGGTTGGAAACAATGGCATCGGTTAGCGCAGCAATCGCTTTATGGAATCACGCCACCGTCACGATGCCTCGTTTAATCAGAAATAACCCGTTTGATCGTTTGAAAGGAGAAATACTCAAATGGATTGACGAATTACCGGTGCCCAAGTTGTTATCTGAATCGATCGAACGCCATTTGCACGCCCTACAGCATAATGCAAATCTCTGGTTATACTACATTTCTGAAGAAGTATTTGACTGGGCAATAGAAAGACCTGTCCTTTATCAGCTCGTCAACTATATTATTTGGCATTCCAGTGGAACCGTCAATTCTGCAGAAACGGCTCGAAATTTATTAAAATCTGATAAATTGACAATTACGATGAAGTTTCACCTTGCGTGTAAGTATTGTCTGCGCGAAGAAATAGAAGAAATATGGCCCATGGTGAGAGATGACCACCACCTCGTTAGCCAATTTCAGTTCTCTGAGTACGCCTTAGTATATTATTGGAGATATTACTGCGCTGATAATTTGGATAGAATACAAACACCGGGAAATGCGAGTATCGATGAGTTCATGATTAAGATAAGGTCTGTCAATAACTGGCCAGCCATCGAGTACTTTTTTGACCGTTTAGATGCAGAAAAACAAATTACACAAACTATTTGGTCGATTGACGAGCGCGAATCATCTGTTCAGAAATTCTTATTGGCGAAGCTTGATGAATCTCAACGTCTGCGTGTCATCGCCAAAAGAGGTGTCAAAATCCTAGATAACTACATCTTGTATGGAAGTGTAATTGATAAGGAAGGTGATTTAACAATTTCAACGTGGTATGAACTTCGTGATTTCATCACCGAAAAGCAATTCGTTAAATTAATTACCGCGCTGTTAAGAACCGATGGTGAAGATTTTATTTTAACAGAAATTTGGAACTCCGCTCGAGACGATTTCAAGCGTCATACTATTTTGAAGTACGGCGATGATGGTTTCATTAGAAAAATATTGGATTGGTGCGTTTATAGATCGAATCAGAGCACCACTTTTCTATCAGTTGTGTTGATGAATCACGTTAGTGCAGACATTAGACGAGAAATCACGAAGAAGACATTTTTCAGCGAATGGTGCGAAAGATTAATTCGTAGAAATGCTGTAGAAGTGCTTGACCAGCTGATAAACTCGTGTTTTCCCGCAGCAGAAGAATCGACAAAATTCAAACTAACTCTCACCAAAACTTCGTATTTTGGTAAACACTGCAAATCACTGGTGGATTATCATGAAACCCAAGAGCTGGCGAATTTGTTGAATGTAGTCTTCCCAAAAACAGATCCTTCATCGGTACAATTAGTACGTAAATTGTTGAACAAATGTTTGGGAATTCTCGATCAGCAATGTTTGACTTATTATTCGACTGGTAATTTGAAAGGATTGATTAATTTACTTGCTCCGCTCGCCTCATCGTATCCAGAAATCATTTCCAACTACAAAAGTAAACTACTCATGTCACGTGCTGGTTTCAATGCTTGTGTAAAGCATTTCGGTTCGACGAATTATGTGTTGGTTGAAATTATAGCCGATGGTATTCCAGCTAATCAGGCTGCCGAGTTCAAAAAAAGGATTATTTGTTCGTACGAGGGGATTGACAAACTGCAGAATATGTTGATCAATGGGTATTCGAGCAGGGCGAAAAAATGGGCTTGCTTATTTCTCGAATCTGACACTGATAAAAAGATCTTGAGGACGTTATTGATCGATCGCCTGAAAGAAGGAAAACGTGATGTTCCTACCAAAACAAGAAGAAGGTTTTTAGAGTTCTTATTGTAATTATTTTCAAATATGCGGTGATTAGTTCATTAAGTTCTTAAAGTTGGTATTCTTGTTGGCCTATTATTACAACTATATTTTTAAAATGTTTTAACGCGTTTTTACTTGTGGCGTTCTTGTTTTGTTCGTTTTTTTTTTTTTTTTTTTTTTTTACATTTCTGTTATCCCAAAAAACTGATTCATGGTGTTGTCGAATGAGTATGATCAAGAGTATTAGTTTATCTTGAACGTTTCGTAGCATTATTGTTCAGAAAAAAAGTTTACAATAATTTTATCAATAATTTGTTTCGTAGTTATTCAGGATTGTTTTTCGTGTTACTCACTTGAGTACCTACTACATTTATGAGTTAGTTTTGTACTATGTAATTGAGTTGTGACCTGAATTTCGTTCGTTTTTCCATATCTCTGTTATTGGCGTATTAAGTGAATCGGTGGGTACGGAAAGGGGCTAAGTCACATTTTCGCATTTTTCAGGAATAACAAAAAACTGATTTATTTGAAAATCAAAAATTTTTGGTAAACATGTTTAAGGTCATTGAAAGAGGACCCCAAGACACAATTTTTAGCACTGTTTAGAAAAAAAAATATTCACGTGCGCCGGCGCTGTTGCTGCCTAAACAAATGGGACTTAGACCCTTTCTGCACCCAATCGACAAAATTTCTTTTGAAATTGCTCGGGCACGAATGGGGCTTGATTCTACATCTAAGTACATCATTTAGACTGCTATTTCGTTTAAATTGACCGAAAACCCCTTTAGTTCTAAGACTTTTTGCCGAAGTTGTTAATTTTTTCATCATTTTTCAGTTCAGAGATTAACTTAAATTTCAAAAAATGGTCTTCTCAAAAATGTTGGTTATTTTTCAAGGAATTTAAAAAATTTTACAAAAAAGTCATAAATGCGGATCCGCCCTTTTTCTGCGCCCAAATACCACTTTCCCGGCAGTTTTGTGGAAATCTGACATCACCAGTCGATCCGCCGTACTTTAAAACCCCTATATCGGTGAAAAAAAAAATTTCCAAAAATGTGACTTGCTCCCTTTCTGCACCCACCGATTCAAGTGTTGAGTGTTGAAATAATATTGGTTTTAGAAGGTCTCGTAATTGGAAATAATTTTAGAAGGAATTAAATTTTAAACGCCTGTGTACTGATTGATTTTTTTCACGATTAATCTTTCAAAATACTTAATGTCGTTAAAATCGTCAATTAAATTCTTTTACATTTTTTGAAAATTTGTTATGTTGAAAATAGTTTATTATTCGCCCAATTCCATTCCATAAGTAAGGACTTTGAAAGTGAAAATAAAATCAAAAATTGAAATGATGAAAATTGTATTTTAGACATCTGCTGGCTTGAAAAAAATCTTGAGATGTTTGAAGACATTAAGAACAGCGAAAAGCTTGAATATAAAATTCTGCCTAGCCCACCGCGCCCCTCTCAAAAAATCCCAAATGTTTGAGAAATGTCCTGCTAAAATCATGTTTTTTCATTTTGAAATTTTTTTAGACGCCCTAGCTGTAGATCCGCACATTTTACTCGAAGGGGAAAATATCTCGAAATGAAAATTTTCAAATATTCTAGCTCTCGATTCGCTCGGGCCAATTTGTTTCACATTTTCAGGCTTCCAAAAATCAAAAAAAAAAAAAAAAATTTTCATAAGTCATATGAATATTGTATCAAATGGCCAAAATTGATGCATGTTTTATTTATTTATTTTTAATTTAAAAAGTGAATTATCGAAGTTGAGCTGTTTTTTATACCCAAAGAAGTATCCAGTTCGAAGAGAAGCTCATGAAATAAAATCACCCCCCCCCCACCCCAATGTCTCTTCTATGAAAGTGTGGGGTATGCATAGAAAATGGAAAAAAATGGTCTGGAAAAATGTAAAAATTTTTCTGGAAAACCTGGAAAAGTCAGGGAAAATCATTTCCAGAAATGAGTGTACACCCTGTTATAAATGTTGAAATTTGAAATTCCAAGTAATTTTGAAAAAATCGGACCTGCAATAAAAAATTTTAAAATTAATGTTAAATAAATTGTGGAGAAAAAATCGCAAATTGATAGAAATAAAATTGAAACAATAACAAGCATGAAAGAAAAAGTTGAAATTTCGAAAAAATTGATCTGCAATTCGGGATAAAAACATTCGGGATTTTGGGTTGGGGATTTCACCTGAAAAATTTCGTTAGATACCCTGAACATGGACCTTCGTCCCTCAATCAGCAAAAATACTTAACGAACTTGAAAGGGAAATTATTATTGAAGTCAGTTTCATGCGTTGACTGGTTTTTTCATGTCAATGAAATCTCCAATGAACTGTTGTGAGGGCTCGTCAAATTTCAATATTTTTCAGAGATTGAGTAGAAAAAGTATACTAAAATCGGAAAAATGAATTTGAACGTCTTGAGTCTTGTGTGATGTCGGAAATATCGACTAATGTATTTTTTTATAGTATTCTTATGATGTTATGAGCATACCTTATGCTCACTGCGGCGCATTTGCGCCTACCTTATTTTTGAGCAAATGCGCGAAATCTGCGTGAGGAAAACTCTCCTTCCCTTTCCCCCAAAGTCAGAACATGAAATGATTTGAGCCATTTTTTTTCAGTGATGAATTTTGATTTCATTTGATTCTCAAAGATTGAAATATTCAAAAAAAGTGTCCTTCAGAAAGTTCTGGTTTTTTTCTTTTTTTTTCATGATATACTGTTTGTTTGACACATTCCGCGATTGCATATTGTAATTTTGTAATTTTTCGAGTCGGTTCTTTGTAAATTAAATTGAATCAAAACATCTATTTTGATAGGTTCCAGATAAGATTTCCACTCAATTGAATGCGATTTCTTGTTGCGTGAAAATTGGAATATTACGAAATATTGTTGAACTTTTCGCGATAAAGGACGAAAATGTATAGTCCTATGTACGAGTGGAGCGACGAAGATTCAATTATTGATTCGGAATTCGAAGCTCGAGACCTGGAACATGGTGATTGTGAGTTGAATCATTTTTCTGTCGTTCATTCAGCACAATTTTTTTCGCATCAACGACCTACTTATTGATTTTGATTCAACGGACTGTTCTAGGTAAACCAGTTTCTGTCCCAAGATTGGAAACAATGGCATCAGTTAGCGTAGCAATCGCTTTATGGGATCACGTCTCCGTCAAGATCCCCCCTTTAATCCGAAGTAACCCGTATGATCGTTTGAAAGCAAAAATACTCAAATGGATTGACGTATTACCGATGCCCAAATTGTTATCTGAATCGATCGAGCGCTATTCGCACGCCCTACTGTATAATGTAAGTTGCTGGCTTTCCTACGTTTCTGAAGAAGTATTTGCCTGGCGAGTAGAAAGATCTGTCCGTTATCAGCTCGTCAACTATATTATTTGGCATTCCAGTGGAACCATCAATTCCGCAGAAACGGCTCGAAATATATTGAAATCTGATATATTGACAATTACGATGAAGTTTCTCCTTGCGTGCAAGTATTGTCTGCGCGAAGAAATAGAAAAAATGTGGCCCACGGTTAAAGATGATGACGACCTCGTTGACGAAATATGGCCCACGGTTAATGATGATGACGATCTCGTTCGCCAATTTCGGTACTCTGAGTACGCCTTAGTATATTATTGGAGATATTACTGCGCCGGTAATTTGGATAAGATACAAACGCCAGAAAATACGAGTGTCGATGAGTTCATGATTAAGCAATGGTCTGTCAATAACTGTCTAGCCATCGAGTACTTTTTTGACCGTCTGGATGCAGAAAAACAAATTACACTAACTATTTGGTCGATTGACAACCGCGAATCATCTCTTCAGAAATTGTTATTGGCGAAACTTGATGAATCTCAACGTCAGCGTGTCATCATCGACAAAGGTGTCAAAATCATAAAAAACTACATCTTGTATGGAAATGCAATTGGTAACGTAGGTGATTTAACAATTGCAACGTGGTATGAACTTCGTGATTTAATCACCGAAAAGCAATTCGTTAAATTAATTAGCACGCTGTTGAGAAACTATGGCGAAGACTTTGTTTTAACAGAAATTTGGAACTCCGCTCGCGACGATTTCAAGCGACATACTATTTTGAAATATGGCGATGATGGTTTCATTAGAAAAATATTGGAGTGGTGCGTTCTTTACAGACCGAAGCGGAGCTGCACTTTTCTATCAGTTGTGTTAATGGATCACTTTAGTGCAGACATAAGACGAGAAATCATGAAGAATGCCTCTTTCAGCAAATGGTGCGAAAGATTAATTTGTAGAGACGCCGCAGAAGCGCTTGACCATCTGATAAACTCGTGCTTTCCCACAGCAGAAGAATCTATAAAATTCAAGCTAACTCTCACCAAAACTTCGTATTTTGCTAAACACTGCAAATCACTGGTGAATTATCATAGAACCCAAGAGCTGGCGAATCTGTTGAATGTAGTCTTCCCAAAAACAGATCCTTCATCGATACATTTGGTACGTAAATCGTTGAACAAATATTTGAAAAATTTCGATCAGAAATTTTTGACTTATTATATGACTGGAAATGTAAAAACGCTGATTGATTTACTTGCTCCGCTCGCCTCATCGTATCCAGAAATCATTTCCAACTACAAAAGTAAACTACTCATGTCACGTGCTGGTTTCAAAGTTTGCTTGAAATTGTTCGAATCGACGAATAATGCCTTGGTTGAAATTATAGCCGATGGTATTCCAGCTAATCAGGCTGCCGAGTTCAAAAAAAGGATTATTTGTTCGTACGAGGGGATTGACAAACTGCAAAATATGTTGATCAAAGGGCATTCGATTAAGGCGAAAGAATGGGCTTGCTTATTTCTCGAATCTGACTCCGATAAAAATATCGTGAGAACGTTATTGATCAATCGTCTGAAAGAAAGAAAGCGTGATGTTTCTACCAAAACAAGAAAAAGGTTTTTGGAGTTCTTATTGTAATTATTTTCTGATATGCGAAGATTATAGGTTATTAAGTACTTAATGGAGGTTATTCTTTTTAGGCTATGGTATCTATTGATTTTAAAATTTTTTTAAACTTGTTTAGTTGTGGTGTTCCTGTTTTGTTCGTTTTTTTAATATTTTTCTACTGTCGCAAAGAACTGAATGCGTTGTCTAATGGATACATGGTCAAGTGTAGTTTATCTTGAACGTTTCGTAGCATTAATATTGTTCCTAAAAAAATTTATAATTTATTAATACATAATTAATTGTTCTTAGTTAAGATTGTTTTTCGTGTTAGTTACCTAAGTAGGTACCACATTTTATGAGTAAGTTTTGTACTAATTGAGTTGTGACTTCGATTTCGTTCGTTTTTCCATGTTTCTGTTATTGGCGTGTTAAATATTGAAATAATATTGGTTTTAGAAGGTCTCGTAATTGGAAATAATTTTAGAAGGAATAAACGTTTAAACGCCGGTGTACTGATTAAATTTTTTCACGATATGCTCAGCAGTGAACAGATTGATGCTTGAAATTTAAAAACTGCCAAATGTAAAAATAATTGGTTTATCTAAAATAGGTACGTGTTTTTTGAGAAGTACCTACCTATTTGCAAAAGAAAATTTAAAACAAAATTTCCCGAACCAAAGTACTTGAAATTGCATCGATCCACTCAGCATCATTATTGAATGTAGGTGGTCTATTTCGTTTTACTTCTAGAACTCCATATTTTTCAAAGCTTCTGCCACACTTTTCTCCGGTCAATTTTATTTTCTATTACAGAATTTGAATTATTAAATATTATGGTTCCACTTTGAAAAATGCCAGAGCTGAAAAGGTGAACTTTGCACATTGAAAATTATCCTGAATAGTTTTTTGAATTACCAATATTCGAGAGCGTTTACTCTTCTTTCGGATGGGCCAATGCTTCTTTTATCTAAAATTATTTTTAAAATTCCGTTTGAATTTGAAATATGTCAAGGACTAGGAATATCGGTTTCTCACATAAAAAATACCTAGTTCTATTCAATTCAAGTTTTCGATTAATGAATTTTCAAAAATTTTCCGCTTCGCTTTGCTGGGGTCAATTTTCTTTTCTTATTCAAAATTGAAATTTACAAAAAATGACAGTTCTAATTCAAAACATGCTAATGCTAACAAAGTCAAATTCTAACATCTAAAATCATGTTGTGTATTTACTTCGTGAAGTTGTATCGATAATTTGGTGAGCTTTTGCAAACCTCGCTTCGTTCAGTGTTCGATCGTGATAGCTTTGAAAATGAAAAATGTCAAATCAGTCTCTGAATGACACGAAAGAAATGGGCGGGGAGGGGGGGGGGGTAAATTGTTGCGAAAAGGTAGTAATTTTCGATTGAAAAATTGTACATAATATTTCAGAAAAAAAGTTTCCGAACTTGTAGGGAAAATGATTCGAAGTGCATATTATAGTTAAATGAATACATACATACTACATACTTACTTATGTATACTCGTAGGTACTATTGAAGTCAGTTTTATGCCCGTCAAATTTCAATATTTTTCAGATACCGAGTAGAAAAAGTTGATATCTTGAAATCGGATAAATGAAATTCAACGTCTTAAGATTTGTGTAATGAGTGATGACGTATTATTGGACGTTTTTTCAATCGTGTTTTATTTTGACCCGAAATATTTGTATTGGTTGGCATATTTTCTTTGTGAACAAAGTAAAAATTTTGACCACTGTATTTTTTATAGTATTCTTGTGATATTCAGTGCCTCATTTGCAAATTGAAAGTATAAGTATAATAGATATTTGGTATTCGGTAAGTATTGCTATTGAAACATAACTAGTAGATTCTTTGAAATCAGGGCTCAGGGCCCTAGATAATTTGAATTACAACTGAACCTTTACAACCCATGTATTCCCATTGAGCTGAAACGAGGTTATCTAACAGTACTACAAGTTCGTCCTGCTTTTTTTCAATTGAACTTCAAGTTATCAAATTCATTTCTCCCTTTTCTGAAATTTCGAAAAATTTTCGTAGAAATAGGCTCATTTGTCCACTGTTTTAGAACTTGAATTCTTGCACTTTTTTGTGAGTTTTTGCCCTCGCTTCCTTCGGGCTCCTTTGCTTTTCTTTTTCTAGCTTGAATTATTTAACAAAAAAATCATTCGAATTTTAAAATTTCGTAGCAAAATAAACTTCGCATAAAAATCAACTCATCACACAGGGTGTCCACAAGACTGGAAAACCTGTAAAAGTCAGGGAATTTGGTCGGTCTGGAAAAGTCAGGGAATTTCGTAATTTTCACGCAAAATCCCTGGAATTTTGAAAAAACGATTAGTTGAAAATTTTGGATAAGGACCTGTGAAGAAAGAAAAACGTTATTTTTTACTTCTCAAAAGACAAATTTTCAAAAGCTTTTGCTCTCGCTTCGCTCGGGCTTGTTTTCTTTTCTTTTTCAACAACATGATGAACATTTCTAGATTATAAAAATCAAGTTTTGAAACCAAAAAATGAACTCCTCGAAAAAAAAACATCGTTTTTATGCATCTCGAAATACAAATCTACGAGAGCTTTCGCCCTCGCTTGGGCCTGTTCTGGTTTTTTTTTTTTGTCAAAATCAACTTCCTTCGAAAAAAACATCATTCACTAAAACTTTAAAAGCCAAAAAAAACTACTTGTCCTCACATGAAAAAACCTCGTTTTTATGCCTCTCGAAATGCAAATTTTCATAAGCTTTCGCTCGAGCCTGTTCTCTTTTTTTTCCAAAGTAACTTCATTCAAAAAAACATCATTCCAATATGAAAATTTAAGAAACCAAAAAATAAACTCTTTGCATTGAAAAAACCTCGTTTTTAGGCATATCGAAATGAAAGTTTTCAAAAGTTCTAGCCCTCGCTTCGCTCGGACCAATTTGTTTCTCATTTTGAAATGGGCAAATTACATATTTTATTTTCAGGCCTCCAAAAATTCAAAAAACAAAACCAAAATGTTTATAGGTCATATGAATATTGTACATATAAATTGGCCAAAATTGATGCAGTTTTATTTTTTTTATTTTTAATTTGAAAAGTTAATAATCGAAGTTTAGCTGTTTTTTATATCCGAAGAAGTATCCAGTTCGAAGAGAAGCTTATGAAATAAAATTACACCTCCCCCCCCCAAAAAAATTTCCTCTTTATTTAAAGTGTGGGATAGGCATAAAAAAATTTTAAAAAATGTCTGGAAAAATGGAAAAATTGGTCTGGAAAACCTGGAAAAGTCAGGGAAAATAATTTTCAGAAATGAGTGGACACCCTGTCACACGAAAAACATTGTTTTTTAGGTAGCTCTCAAAATACTGATTGTCGAGAGCTTTCGCTAAGGTCAGTTTGTTCTCTCTACTGTTATTAAAAATTCCAAACTTGTTTTATTTCAAAAAATTGGTATATTTTTTTCAAATGTTCAAATTTTCCAAATTTTTTAAAAATTTGTCACGTTGGAAAGAGTTTTTTATTCGCCTCATTCATTTCATTCGATTATAACAAGAACCTCGAAGGTGAAAATACAATCACAAATTTGAAATGATAAAATTGTATTTTTGACATCCGCTTGCTTGAAATAAGTCTTGAGATATTTGAAGACATTAGAAAAGCTAAAAATTTGCCTCACCCACCCCCCTCCTCCTCCTTAAGAAATCCCAAATGTTTTGAGAAATGTCCTGCAAAAAGGTCTGCTGAAGTCTTGCCATTTCATTTTGAAATTTTGTTAGGCACCCTGAAACATCGCATTATATGTTTTGCAGAAATCACTGAAAACCTAATCTATTTCTGAAGTCGACCTCATATTTTCTTCGAAGTAGATCCGAAGCTTCTAGCAAAAGTTAAAAATTCTCATGCGTGCTAGAAAGTGGATTAGACTTCAAAAATCTGCGATTTGGGAACCAAAAAGCTATGCCTATTTTATATAGTCGAAAATTCGTTTAAAATCGAAAAACCAACTCGCGTGGTCGCTCAACATTTTATTCTAAAATGCTAGTGACGTACTGTCTCAGTGGCTCTGATTTAAGCTTAATCGAAGTAACTGTAATTTTGTAATTTTGCGGATCGCTTTTAAGTTGAATTGAATCCAAACATTTATTTTGATAGGTGCCGGATATTTGCTTAATTGAATGCGATTTATTGTTACGACGAGAACATGTCTAGACCTTCGAACTCATCAAACGACGACGATAGCGATTCGGAATTAGGATATCAGCCCGTGGATCACGGTGATAGTGAGTTGGATCATTTTTCTGTCATTCATTCAGCATACGTTTTTTTCCATCCACGATCTATGTACTTCTAATTATTAATGATTTTGATGAATCTGTTCTAGGTAAACCGATTTCTTTACTTAGATTGGAAAAAATCGCATCAGTTAGCGCAGCAATCGCTTTATGGAATCACGTCACCGTCACGATGCCCCGTTTAATCAAAAGTGACCCGTTTGATCGGTTAAAAGGAGAAATACTCAAATGCATTGATGTAATACCGATGCCGAAATTGTTGTCCGAATCAATTGAGCGCCATTTCTACGCCCTAAGAGGTAATTTTAATCGATGGATTACCTATCTATCTGAAGAAGTATTCGTCGAGAAAGCAAAAAGATCTGTCCTTTATGAACACATCGACCGCATCATCTGGCATCACAATGGAACAATAAATGCTCCAGAAACGGTTAAAAGTTTAATAAAATCGATAAAATTAACGAATCCTGAGAAATTTCGTCTTGCATGCATGTATTGCCTACAAGAAGACGTAGAAAGATTGTGGCCCAACATGGGTAATAGAAACTACCTCGTCAGCGAATTTCAACTCTCTGAGTATCCCTTAGTGTACTTTTGGGGATATTACTGCGCCGATAATTTGGTTAGGATACGAACACCGGGAAATGTGTGTATCAATGAATTCATGATTCAACATTGGGCTGTCAATAATTGGTCAGCCATCGAGTACTTTTTTGATCGTTTTGATGCGGAAAAGCAAGTTACACAAGCTATTTGGTTGATAGACGACCTGATTAAATCAGCTTTTCAGAAATTCGTATTGGCGAAGCTGGACGAATCTCAACGTTTGCGCGTGGTCATGGATCGATTTGTCCGAATCATGGTAAACTACACGTCGACCAGAAATATTGACGATGATGATTTAGCGATTTCAATTTCGCACTATGCTCGCGATTTCATCACCGAAAAACAATTCGTTGACTTATTTAGCGTTCTCTTGAAAAACCATACGAAAGACTTTGTTTTGACGGAAATTTGGAACACCGCTCGCGAAGATTTAAAACTTCATATTATGAATTACGGCGATGATGATTTCATTAAAAGTCTATTGGAGTGGTGCGTATATAGACCGAAGCGGAGCTCCACTTTCCTATCAGCTGTGTTGATGGATTACGTTAGTGCAGATATTGGGCAAGAAATCACGAAGAAGACATTTTTCAGCGAATGTTGCGAAAGATTAATTCGTAAAAATGCTGTAAAAGCGCTTGACCAGCTGATAAACTCGTGTTTCCCCACAGCGGAAGAATCGACCAAATTCAAATGGACTATCGCCGAAACTTTGTATTTTGATGAACACTGCGAATCACTGGTGGGAGCTCATAACATTCAAGCGCTGGCTAATCTGTTGGATTTTGTGTTCCCGAAATCATATCATTCATCGGTACAAGTGGTCCGTAAATTGTTGAACAATTATTTGGGAAATCTCGATCAGCAATGTTTGACTTATTATTCGACTGGAAATTTAGAAACGTTGATTGATTTACTTGCTCCGCTCGCCTCATCGTATCCAGAAATAATTTTCGATTACAAAAGCAAACTACTCATGTCAAATGCTGGTTTCCACGCTTGTGTAAAGCATTTCGGTTCGACGAATTATGTATTAGTTAAAATTATAGCCGATGGTATTCCAGAAAATCAGACCGCCGAGTTTAAAAAAAGAATTATTTTTTCACACGAGGGTATTAATAATCTTTACAATATGATGATAAAAGGGTATTTGAGCAGGACGGAAAAATGGGCTTGCTTATTTCTCGAATCTGACGCTGATAAAAATACATTGAGGAGTCTATTGATCGATCGATTAAAAGATGGAAAGCGTGATGTTTCTGCCGAAATAAAAAGAAGGTTTTTGAATTTTTTATTGTAAATATTTTCAAATATGCGAAGATTATACGTAATGTAGTTTATATTAAGTTCCTTAAGTTGGTATTTTTTTTTTTTTTTTTTTTTTTGTTATGAATACTTAATCGTTCTTAGTTGGAATTTTTTTTTCGTGTTACTCACTCGAGTACTACATTTTATGAGTAAGTTTTGTATGTACTAATTTAGTTGTGACTTGAATTTCGTCCGATTTTTCATATTTCTGTTATTGACGTGTTTAGTACATCAACTGTTGATTTTGTAAGGCCAAGGCCTCGTAATTGGAGGCGATTTTAGAAAGAATTATAAATTTTAAACGCTGATGTACTGGTTGAATTTTTTTCACGATGTGCTGAACAGTGAACAGATTTATGGTTGAATTTTTTAAACTGTGATTTGAAAACTGCCAAATGTAGAAATAATCAAAGCATCATCATGGAATGTAAGTGGTTCACTTCGTTTTACTTCTCGAACCATACATTTTCAAAGCTTCTGCCTTGCTTTGCTTTAGTCAGTTTTCTTTTCTATTGCAGATTTAAAATTTCTGAAAAATGGCAGAGCTGAAAAAACGAACTTTTCATACTTGAATAGTTTTTTGAATTACGAATAAGTATACGAGAGATTTTCCCCTCGCTTTGCTCGGGCCAATGCTTTTTTGTTATAAAATAATTAGAAAATTGCTCTTTGAATTTGAAATAATATGTCAAAGACTAATCAAATCGATTTCTCGCATAAAAAATGCCTAATTCTGTTCAATTCAAGTTTTAGATACGAGTAGGTAAATGAGTTTTCAAAACATTTTCTCATTCGCTTTGCTGGAGCCAAATTTCTTTTCTTGTTCCAAATTGGAATTGATTATAAATTACTGTTCAATTTCAAAACATGCCAAATTGCCAATGCTAACGAAATACGAAATCAACTTCTGACACTAAAAATTAACAGTAGGTAGGTATTTTACTTCTTGAAGTTGTATCGGTAATTTTGAAGGCGTTTGCTCTCGCTTTGTTCGG
Source organism: Planococcus citri (assembly GCF_950023065.1). NCBI lineage: Eukaryota > Metazoa > Arthropoda > Insecta > Hemiptera > Pseudococcidae > Planococcus > Planococcus citri. The sequence goes on from NC_088680.1 coordinate 36,899,845, forward strand.
TATCCGATTGCGATTGCTTTGAAAGTGATATATTAATATTTATAAGATATGTTAAATCAATGAATTCAAAGGAGTGTTGAGATTCAAACTTAGAGGTGCGAAAGTTGATTTTTCAATTTTTGGTGAATTCCATCGGATAGGTACACGACTACATTTGTATTGAATTTTTGCAAAAAGAGTTGGTATATTTCGAGATGAAAATCGACTTACTCCCGAATCAATTTAGAACCCTTCGATTTGAATTGACTCTTCTTACCCTCTAAATTTGACTGTTTCAAATTTATAGTTAGAGTACGTGAAGAGTCCACGAAAAGAACCAGGTAAGTCACTTTTTTTCAAAAATGAGTTTAGGGATGAATTAAATTAACACCAAGGAGTAGAAAAATGTAGTCCTTTTAGATTTTGAAAAAAGTCGATTTTTTGTGGTTAAAATAGCCTTTAAAAAAAGGGGGAGGGGAGAGAAATGAGCCGAGACCAAATGTGAGGCGACAGGAAGAAAATTTCAACATCGTTTACTATTTAGAATGCGGAATTTTTCATTATGTCATCATAATAATCAATTTTCATCGAATTTAAGTTGTTGATAAACACTAATTTTCCGATTTTTTGCTTGATTTTTTCACGAAAAGAGTGACTTTTCAACTCGTGACTGGCGTATCTCTTCAATTTTTTTCTAGCATGCCTCAAGTTGTGTTTGTGGGGTGTTGTGTGATGTGTTTCCAGTCATTACTTTGATGAAATTCAAATTCACTACAAAATTGGAGCATTCTGATACTTCAAAACGCCGTAACACAAAAGTTTGAAAAAGTGACTTACCTGGTTCTTTCCCTGCACTCTTCACGTACGAGTATCTAATTCCAAATTTACAAATTGAAAATTTCAATTTTTTACAAAATTTCAATATTGCATGATATGTCTTGCAAAAATCACTGAATACCTAATCTATTCCTGAAGTCGCTCTCATCTCCTGATCTCCCCTTCAAAGTAGATCCGCAGCTTCTAGCAAAATTTAAAAATTACCGTACGTGCCAGAAAATGTACTTGACTGCAAAAATATACAATTTTGGAATCAAAAAGTTACCTATGTCTGCTTTACATACTTATTCACAAATCGAAAAATCAACTCGTGCTGGCTTGAAATTTGATTTTAAGGTGTTAATGACGGGCTACCTCGGTGGCCCTGATTTAAGCTCAATCGAAGTTTACGGGTTATGAAGATTCCCTCATTGGATAGCTATTGTAATTGTGTAATTTTGCGAGTCTGTTTTAAATTACTAAATTGAATCCTTACATCTATTTTAATATTTACCCGATATTTGCTTAATTGAGTCCAAATTTTTCTTGTTTGAAAACAGGAATAATTCGAAATATTGTTGAACTATTCAAGTTCACTGCGGATGCTCTTGATTACGACGACTTGACACTAACGAGAACATGTTTGGATACATACTTACGAGTTCATCAAGCGAGTCGAAAAGCAAATATCGAGACCTGGAACATGGTGATTGTGAGTTACATCATTTTTCTCTCATTCATCCAGTTCATTTTATTCCATAGACGTTTTACTAATCGGTGGTTTTGATGAAACTATTGTAGGTAAACCGATATCCGCACCTAGATTGGAAAAAATTGCATCAGTTAGCGCAGCAATCGCTTTATGGAATCACGCCACCGTCATGATGCCCAGTTTAATCGTAAGTGACCCGACTGATTGTTTAAAAGGAGAAATACTCAAATGCATTGACGTCTTATCGGTGCCCAAATCGTCGTCGGAATTAATCGAGCGTAATTTCCACGCCTTACAGAGTAATGTGGATCGATGGGTCTCTTACGTTGCTGATGATGTATTTTTCTGGGGAGACGAAAGATCTGATCTTTATCAGTATGTCAACTGTATTATTTGGCATTCGAATGGATCCATCAATTCCGCAGAAACGGCTCGAAATATATTAAAATATGATAAATTCTTGAAATTCTTGTCAGATGAGGAGAAGTTTCGTCTCGCTTGTACGTATTGTCTGCGCGAAGAAATAGAAAAAATATGGCCAATGGTGAAGGATTTCAACGTCGTTTTTGAATTTCAGTTCTCTCAGTTCCCATTGGTATATTATTGGAGGTATTACTTTTCCGATAATTTGGATAAAATACGAACGCCGGAAAATCAGTCTATCGATGAGTTCATGATTCGGCAACGGCGCGTCGATAACTGGCCAGCCATCGAGTACTTTTTCGATGGTTTAGATGCAGAAAAACAAGTTACACAAGTTATTTGGTCGATTAACAAGCGCGAATCATCCGTTCAGAAATTCCTATTAGCGAAGCTGAGCGAATCTCTACGTTTGCGCGTGATCATGGATCGATTTGTCCAAATCATGGATAACTACACGTCGTCTAGTAATATCGACGATGATGATTTAGCGATTTCAATCTGGCACGATGCTCGCGATCTAATCACCGAAAAGCAATTCTTTGAATTATATAGCTTGCTGTTGAAAAACCGTACCGAAGACTTCGTTTTGGCGGAAATTTGGAACACAGCTCGCGAAGATTTCAAGCGCCAGATTTTGAATTACGGCGATGATGATTTCATTAAAAGAATATTGGAGAGGTGCGTAAGCGTCTATAGACCGATGCAGAGCTCTACTTTTTTATCAGCTGTACTAACTGATCACGTTAGTGCAGACGTTAGACGAGAAATCACGAAGAAGGCATTTTTCAACGAATGGTGCGAAAAATTAATTCGTGAAAATGCTGTAGAAGCGCTTGGCCAGCTGATAAACTCGTTGAACTTCGGTGAACACTGCAAATCACTATTGGTTGCTCATAACATTCAAGCACTGGCTCTTGAAGACGTTATTGATCGATCGCGATCGTTTGGAAGAAGGAATGCGTGATGTTGCCACCAAAACAAGAATGTTTTTGCAGTTGTTATTGTAATAATTTTCAATTATGAAGAAGTTCCTAAAGTTGGTACCTAGTTTTGTTAGCATTTAGTATAGTAACTATCGTTGTTTTTTTTTATTTTTATTTTTTAACGCTTTTACTTGTGAAGTTCCTGTTTTGTTCCTTTTTTTATACATATTTCTGTTGTCTCAGAAAACTGATTCGAGGAGTAGTCGCCTATCTTGAATTTTTAAAATCATTTTATTAATAATTATAGTAATTTTAAAGTAATTGAATTTTTCTGAAATACTCGTATGTGTTTTTTGAGAAGTATTTACAAAAGAAAATTTAAAAAAAAATTCCTAAATCAAAGTAGGTACATATATGTGTCGACGCATACAGAAATGGGACACGCGCCCAAAAACAAGTTTTTGACAAAAACGCGCTTAAAGTTTTTGAAGTCGTTTTTGAATTTTCCAGTTGTAATTTTAGAAATATTAGGATGGTCACTGCTGGGTATGTTTAAGACACACTCTGGTAGTCTCTTTGCGAACTTTTCGGGATAATTTTACATTATACAGGGTGGCTCAGTTATAATTGTGCTCATTTTTTAAACATTTTTTTACTTTTTATTTTTTTTTTATTATTTTAATTTTGAGATCAATTTGGAGGCGAAATGGAGCGTTCCACGAGAAAAATACGTCAACCAAACTTGTAGAGAATTGAATTTCCAACAACCTATAAGAGATTCATTTTTCTCCAGAATGCATAGTTTTTCCGTTTTTCTCAAAAAACAAAAATCTTACAATGATATCGTAAAATTTTCTTATTTTGAGCAAAAACGGAAAAAATATGCATTCTGGAGAAAAATGAATCTCTTATAGGTTGTTGGAAATTCAATTCTCTACAATTTTGGTTGATGTATTTTTCTCGTGGAACGCTCCATTTCGCCTCCAAAGTGATCCAAACATAAAAAAATCGATTTTTTTTTGGTCTTTTTTAAAAAAATTTTTAGGTACCTCACCTTAGAGCCATTTTTTACCAGTTTAGAGTAAAAATCCGGTCTCAACGATGGTTCCATTGAATTCCACGATGAATTTTACATAAAAATCAATCATTTAAAAAAAATCCATTTTTGGGTCGCGTGTCCCATTTCTGTATGCGTCGACACATATGTGTCATCAATTCATCATAGAATGTGGGTGGTCTGCGTCGTTTTATTTCTTGATTGATCGATCGGTTGAAAGAGAAATACATAGAGTTTTTATTGTCCTTAATTATTTTTAAATTTGCGAAAATTACGTTCATCATGTTACTATGTATGTAGTCAGTATTATTGTTGATCTACACTACCAGTTTTATGTATTTTAATTTGTTGGGATCTCTGAGGTAGCGTTCCTGTGTTTGTTTGTTTTTTTTTTTGTTTCTGTTTTTAGCGTAGCATAAGTAATTAGGTACTACTTTTCGAAATGTTCGTTTTGTAATGACTCGTAATTGAAAAAAATTATAAATTTCAAGTGCAAGTGTACTAGTTGATTTTTTTCACGGTATGTTCAACAGAATGTGGCTTGCGATTTCAAAACCTCGTGATTTGAAAATCGACAAAATGTATGTAGCATAAGTAATTGAATTTTTTGTAGTACTTGTGCGTTTTTTTAAATAGTTGTATTCGTAAAAAAAAATTGATGGAAAAGTTTTCACGAACTAAAATTTCAAACATCAGACCACATGCGTGGTAAAATGAATATTGGTTCTCAATTGATATTCAAATATGGTTGGGATACCGAAGTTCATATGCAAATGTGATTTCATAAAAACGTTCAAAAATCCCCCCTCTCCCGGCTACTTGAGTGTATGTTATTATTTGAAGGACCTGGAAAATTTGAAAAATTAGGTAGGTAGTCTGGAAAACTAAGAAAAGTCTGGAAAAATTATTTCATGCTAGAGAGTGAATGTCCTGTAAAAATTCGGATTTTCTTCGCTCGATTCACTGACTACTGAAGCAATATTGTGCCTTACTTTCGATTCGAATAATTTTGATTCGAATGCAGGTAATAGATGTTGAGACATTGTTCCAAGATTAATCTTAACAATAACAAGAGATCAGGGACTTCAATTGTTTACTGGTGGTGTAATTTTCTTTTGAAGACCATTATTTCATGCATTAATAGTTGGTTCGAATTTTGTTAGAGTGTATACGTGCACGTAAGGTAATAGTGAGGAGGATGAGAAATATTCCTTAGCAGGTGAAAGATTGCCAGAAGTCTGATACGACTCTTTGCAATATCAAGAAAGAACTTATTCGCACTTACCCCTTGCTAGCTCTGCGGCTATTACGATCGCGTCGGATACGTCAACATAAAATACCAACTAATGTATCAATTAGGTCCACTTTCGCGGAATAAAACACATTCGTTAGTTTCTCCAATGTAATCGGTGTAACAAATTACATTCTCTTAATTATAAGGTTTTCTTCAAATATATACATTCACCAATTTAAGATTTTACCAGAAAGCGTAATTAGAACAGAGACACTATGCTCGACCGCCTAATCACGTAAATTCACCACTAATTCACCAATGAGAACTTAATAAATCACAATTCCACGACAGGGCAACTAAGATGAGGTGGTTGATTGCTATATTAAGCCACAAATTAACCAATGAAAATACTAATTAACTGAACCCTAAAAAGGGTAGAAAGGAGATAAGAATACGTTTTCAAACGATTAAGTCGAAGGAAAACGGACCAAATGCTCTAGTCCACCGATTCATAGATCGCCTAAGTATTGGTCTATACTACACTCGCGTATCTACAACTCGACGAACGAACAAGAAGTGATTTCGAGATCGAACCTAGCTAAAGTTATACCTAAAGCACCTAAAAGTTCCTAAATCGATCTCGAAAGCTGATAGGCTCGCGCTACTTTTACCAAGAGATGGGGGAAATATATTAGCCAATCATAAAATAGATGTAATTACGCGAATTCTCCGCCCATATAATAATATTGGCGCGGACCCCCCGGTGTGATGGAATATTATTCGGACCACCCAAATGGTATTCGATAATATTCGAATTCGCAAGTACCTACACTTTACCTTAATAAATCAAACGATCCCTAAGTTGTCAAGACCTAAAGGATGGATTTACCAAGTCCTATAGGATCTTCCCCAACTTAAGAATCGTTATAAGATGCACTGAGAGGACAGTGAGGCCATAATGCCACCTTACATATGCCCCCCGTGGGTTAACTCTTCGGATTCCCCTCAGAGTGAAGCACGGTAAACAAATAAGTGTAGTTATTGCCTGACTGTCAGGGAAGCCCCTCTGCCCCCCGTACTTTACTCGGTTGCGCGGGGAGACAGCTCTGTGAATTTTTGATACAGGATTCTGTATGTAAAAAAAAATTATCAAATGGAAGACTATCTCAATTTCAAATAGCGAAGAATCAATGCCTATGTTCCGGCACAATGAATCCTCAATTCAAGACCCATGATCGATCCGAAGATCATCTCATTGATACATGAGTGAAGAAACAAATGGTCCTTATACTGATTGATTCATCTCTAACATGGTCGAAAATGGTAAGTGGTACTTGTCATCATTATTATTTTTTTTTTTTTTGAATTGAAATTTTTGATAAAAAAAAAAAACTTCCCCTTTATAATTTTTGTGAGTAGCGAAGAGCCTATTGTCACTTCTTTATAAAGAGTGGTTTTACTATTGTGTGATTGTGATTGTTGACAAAAGAAATTTTTGGATTTTAGTCATTAGAAAAAGATATTTTCAAAAAAAAAAAAGAATTTGTTGAAAAAAGGTTTAAGCGGTGGTATGAGCCTTGGAGTTACTGAATTGTCTTAACTATTGTTTTGAAAAATTGATTTGATACGTGATTAGCCGGTCCCCTAATTACATTAATTTAAATCGAAGGTATATGTATGAGAAAAACATCTTAATTCTAGTCTATTTCTATCACTATTCTCTAGTCGTAATCTAGTCGTTCTTATTTCAAGTATGAAACAACGTTACGGTGTAGTATTTCTTCAGTCTTAACATTGTTTTTTAATTCTAGTCAATCTTAACTTTATACAGTCGTGCCATTATATAAAAAAGAATTTTGTAGTTTTATTAAAAAATTAAAAAATTTTCATCGAACATAAAAATGAAAGAAACAGAATAAGAAAAATTGGAAAGAAAGAAAAAGAGAAAGAAAAATATAATTCCACCACAATATAAAGTGGAGTGTACGTAATTAAAAAACTGTTATATTCACGAAACATAAAAAGAGCAATAATATCTATAATACTAGTTTGCACGTTATTATATGTTTACAAAGAAAATCATATTCACAAGGAATGAAACTGTGGCCAGTTAGCATTACTTCCTATATCTAGTCAATCTTAGCTTGATAAAGTTTTTTGTTATTGACTTATTTTTTTTTTTTGTCTTAAAAAAAAATTCTAACATTGACGGAAGTTTTAAACGTAACCTAAGGCTATACTAAACAGACGTAGAAATAATTAAATTTCACATGGCATTTATGTACAAGAGAGTTTAATCTATATACCTATTATAAATTTATAAACAGACCTATGATCATTTTTTCATAATACTGTACATGATACACATGCATAAGGTTTTTACACATATGCAAATACTAGGATTTTATACATATAATAGTTATAACTATTTTGTTACACAAAAAGAATTATTATAGGAAAAATCAAGATATGGATATGAACATTAATTCTAGGTATGTTTTTGTTTGTTTTAGGTTCCTTTGGCGCCAAGGAGAATTTTTTCTTCACATTTAGGATTTTTCGTAAGTATACTATTTACATCAACTTAACTATACGAGAGTCAAATTTTTAATCTAAGTTTTCTTTTTTTGTTTTTAGATTTGATCCAGAAATTTGGGCACTTAACTAGGTCAGAAAATAGGATCAATCCTTGTAGGGGTGTTGTATGTAAGTGAGTAGGTATTTTATATAAAAAAAAATTTTGCTTAGTTTTCTAAAATTTTTTTTTTTTTAGGTGACAAACTTGGTTCGTCTACACATTTTTGTGTTGTTTATTTAGTACTAATTACACTAGACTATTGTTTGTATTCGAATGTAAAAAAAAAATTTTAATGTTTTTTGTATACTTTACTTCGTATCGAAATATATAAATTTTTCTCTCTTTTTTTTTTTTATATGACCTAGTAGTCGGTGTCGATCGTATTTGCTACATTTTGAATGTATTATTTTACGACCTCCTTTTTTTTTTTTTTTTACTTTCGAACACAAAATTTGACAAAATAACTTCTAATTAAATATAGTAAAGAACATGCAAAGAAAAATAAAACAATGAAATCATTAAATATAGTTTAGGGAACATGCACAACAATGAAATTAATTGTTAAAAATAATTCAACTTTGAAGCATTTTAGAAAACAAAGGTGAGAATTAATTAGTAAATATTCGCCACGAACAACAAAGAAAAGTTTTGGTTTTGGAAACCTATCTTCACGATACTTCGATCCTATTGTTTTTACACTTAAAAAATTCTTTCATTTTTGTGAGTCTCAGATCTCAGTTTGAATTCAAAATTATAGTCATTTCTTTGATTCTTATACGAATTCAAAAACGATAAGTTCACTTCTTTTTCAAAAAAAAAAAACTTTTTACTTTGGTTATTAAAACGATTGTTTTCAAATAGGTATGTCTTTATATGCAAATTTGTGTTCAATTTTACCTGGATCGTCGTAAGGTTTACGCTTCTTCTTTATCGGTTTCTTCATTGCCGTCGAGGTCCTCTTCGGATGAGTTTTGTTTCTCATCAGTCGGTTTGGCTTTCTTTGTTGATACTGGGGTGATGGTGCACTCCGGCAGGAAAGGAAGCTTCTTGGTGTCCGGTTGCATAATCGTATCGGATAAAGTCGTCTTTGGCACTGGTTTATTTTTTGCTATTATTTGCGCCGCTACCGTCGTTCTTTTACTTTTGGTCGGGTTCACTGCATTTATACATGTTGTCGACATTTTGGAATTCGTTGGTCTCGATGAAGACTCCCGCGATTGTGACTGGTTTCTGTCGTGCGGTGTAGTTATCGGTGTTGACGATGCGACCTCGTTGATTTGGCTTGAAACAGCTGATTCGACGTTTTTTGGCGCAGTTTGTTCTTCCTCTGGGATTTCCATTTTTATTACCGTAGGTTTTTCTTCGACTGGTTCGACTTTTGGCTGCTCTGGTTTCTTCAATTTGCCTCGTAGGTTGACGGGTAAGGGGACGTATTTTTCGGCTAATCGTTTCAGCATTGCGTCGTATTTTTTCAAATCGTAGAAGGCCCCGAGCTCATCTATGTCTGCTGGTGTGCTGGTTAACTCTCTGAAGAACTCATCAATGTTGCCTCTTCTGGCTCCAGCCTTCTGGGCCCAGTCGATGGTTAGGGCTCGTTTTATTTCTTCGAAATCTGTCTTGTTTAGATCTGGATGTTCAATTAATGGGATAATGAAGAGTTCTTGTACGTTCTTTTCTTTGAATAAATCCACTAATTTGTTCATTTCTTCGCAGAATTTCTTATACGAGGTTCCGACCACTATGTCAAAGTTACCGATGGAAATCATGAGTTTCTTTGGTAACTTTTTCAATAGTGTGAGTAGGACGACTAGCTGCGATGCCAGCATGTCTCTACGGTAGTAGTTTGTATCGATTGCGTTGTCAGCTGGTGATTTTGTCATGATACGTTCAGCCATCGCTGCAATATGCCCGTCTCCGATCATGAAAACATCGTACATAAATACAACTGCTAGGTCTTTCTTGTCTTCTGAGTGTGCCGCTGCTGAGAAATAGAACGGGTAGCAATTTAATGGGTAAAATGGCTCTAGCATTGCAGAGCTGACGCCGAACCGTTGCCTAAATCTGCTGTGGTATTTAGCGAGTTCCATCGCTGGCCTTTCGAGTCGCTCTTCTTCTTGCGATTTGGTTCTTTCTTTATAACGAGATCTGTCCTGATACGGCTTTTCTTGATAACTGTGATTCTGCCATGTATATCGTTGAGCATTGGTATTGTAAAATCTTTGGTTTCCCCAACCTCGTCCATATGAGCGATGCTTATAGCTGTCTTGGCGGTATCTTCTATCATAACCAGGATGGACTTGATCTGGGTATATGTCATCGATTGGCGATGGATATTCTTGCTTGATTTTACTTATCGGGGCTGGTACTCTCGATGACGTTTCCATAGCTTCTCCGAACGTCGCAGGTTGGTCAAACTGAGCGTGGTCATTATCGCTGGTCAAGTCGAACACCACCGGTCCAAGCTGTGACGTCATTAGACCATCTGTTTTTGCGTCTATATAAGTGTCGTATTTTTCTCGTAGTTCTTTCAGTTCATCTTCTTTCTTTGATAGTTCGCTACTTAATTTCGTCACTTTTTCTTGCATTTCCATGATCGTTTCTTTTTGCACTTTGTTTTCACGTTTCACGTCGTGTAGTTCGGCTTGTGTTGCCGGATTCGGCGCGGGAGGCAGTAATTTCTGCATGCATACCGTTAAATCCAATTTCGAAATTTCGGTTCTGAATAGTCTTCGTTTGCAGTTAGGATGACAACATTTTAACGTTGACCAGTTTGAATTGTTGAGCGAATAATCTATACAGTATGCATGATATAGATGTCTGCATGCAGTTACGTGCGGTGGGTCGTCGACTGCTTTTTTCTTCTCATTAATGGGAGCATATTTTCCCGGCTGTAAAAGCGGAAGTAAACACTTGTCGCATAACGCAACTTTCATTTCCATCTGAAATCATACACATTCTTGGATCAATACCTATGTCTTCAGTCTCTATGCTGTGTGACTTCAGTTACATGACGTTTTCTTCTATTCAGCTTTTCACGTATTAGTGTGTATTCATCTTCTGCTAGGTAGGTGTTATTGTGTTACTTACTTCGGGAGCTGATTTTAACTCAAGGTTTGCGAATCGAGATATAATCTGGCTTTCGTCTTCACTTCGTAGCATGAGATCTTGATACAGTCTTAAAATCGCGAACTCAGTTCACTTTCACACACAATACTTCTTAGAGCAAATTGGCTTAATACAGTTTTCACAACTTAACTTGAACGTTTTGCAACATATACTGATAGATTGTCGTCGTCTGGTCGCTCGATTTTGAATGTTATCGCTATCATGATGTAACTTGATAATTTCTTGGAAATGTGTTCTCCATGCTGTGCTGCGATTAGTGACTATAATAAGTTGCCTATTCCTCTCAATGAAGGGGTTTGGATTTTCCGCTGGGTTTTCTTCATATTTCCGAGTTCAGAATTTTGAACTTTTGTTTTTGTTCTCTTTTTTTTTTTTTTATTATTATATTTTTTTTTACATGCAATATTATGGTTTTTTTTTTTTTTTTTTATTCTTATTCGGAAAATATTTGGAATAGGGAAAATGCAATTATGAATAGCAGGATTATTACGATTATTGGTATGCTTCTCATCGTGAATTTCCATCCTATATTGGATGTTTCATTGGTTATTTCAAACTCAGTGAAGACTATATCTTCTACAATTGGATTTTCTTCAGGGATGTCTAATATGTTTTCGTAGTTCTCAACTTCCTCTTGATTTTGTATTGGCATTCCAATAGATTTTAAGCTAAGTGCTTCTTCCTTATATGCATCCATTACCGTTTCAAAAAAAAGTTCATATGGTTCATCTTCGAAATCCATTTCATGATTGATGTTTTTTAGATCCAATTTTTGTTTTTTTATTTCTTTGGGTTGCTCTCCTAGTCGCATTTTTTGTTCTAGTATTCTTTGCGATTTTTTTCTTGCTGAAGTTTTTGTGTTATTTTTTTGTTTTTTAAATATAGATGGTATTATTTCAGCGCTTTGTCTTGCTTTTTTAGAGCTTGGTTCATTAATTTTTTCATCTGTTTCCAGTGTTGGTAGTATGATTCGAAAATCTTTTGTTACTATTTTTTCCGAATTTGGATTCTCGTTTTGTTTTTTTATATCATCGTAATTTTCCTGTTCTTCAATGAATCTTTTTGGTTTTTCCCTTTTTCTTTTGAAAGGTAGGATGTATTCTAGAATTGCTCCTGCTCTGCTTTTTAAAGTTTTCTCTTCTTCTGATTTATTTTTGTGTACATTTGCAGTTTCTGTTTTGCTTGTTCCAGGTTGGCTATTTATTTGTTGCGAGTTTTCTTCTTTAGTTGTTTCTAAGTCATCGGGGTTTTCATCTTCAGTTTGTTTTTTGGGTCGTCCTCTTTTTCGTTTTGGTTCTTCATTTTGTTCAGTGGTTTTTTCAAGATTTTCATTTTGAGTTATTCCTGAATCTTTTTCATTTCCAATTGCCTTTTTAGGTCTTCCTCGTTTTCGTTCTAGAGGCGATTCCTCGGTGTTAGATTCATTAATCTCTGATGTTTCTTCTTCCTGATGACTTGTTTCGGCTTCATTCTTCTTGGCTTCTCTTTCCGCTGCACGCTGTGCACGTGCATTCTTGTTCAATTCATTATAAACAATTTCTGAGGCTTTTTCAAAGTCATTTTTAGGTATTCTTTCCAATCTGGAGTTATTGCAAATTTCAAAGTCTTCTTCCTCTTCTGCTTCTAGGTCTTTTTCGTATTCTGTTAGGAAATCTCTGATTTTTTGTTCTAAATCTCTCGGGTCAAGTTTTGATTTTAAGCAGGTTTCTTTTTGTAATTTCTCTAGATTTTCTTTCGAGATGAATGGTGTGAGTTGCCTAATGTTGGCTACTCTATTTGTTTCGCTACCATCCTTTGGTTCAAGTAGGTAGCAATTATGGCCGTTTCTTTGAATAATCACAAATGGTCCTGACCTTTTTTCATATAATTTCGCAGCTGTTTTCTTTTCAGCGCTAGACTGTTTGTGATTTGTCATTAAAACCCAGTCGCCTGGATTTAATAGAATCGGGTCAAGGCGTGCTTTATTAAACGCGTATTCTTCTTCAATACGTTTTAATCTACGTTTTTCTCGAATGAAGTTTTCAATTATCTGATGATCAGTCATTTCATTTATTTTTTGTTGATTTTGTTCAACCGTATAGACTGCTTTTTTAGCCAGGTTGTCTGCTATTATGTTTGTGAATTCATATTTACGCGCGTAGACGTGTATGAATTCTACATTATCAAATTGTAATTTGATTTCGAGAATTTTTTTAAACAGTTTCTCATGGTGTACTGGCTTATTTTTTGCGTTTTTCCAATTGTTGGTTTGCCAGGTGGAAATCGTGTAGTTCAGAGCTCTGATTGCATAATTACTGTCGCTTAAGACTTTCACCTTTTTTATTTCATTCGCCCTTAGGATTTTCAGTGCTATATAGATAGCCATGAGTTCTGCTAGGTTATTTGAACTCGTGAATTCCTTGTTCAGTATTCTTTCTGAAATATTCAGTTCCGAATCTGGAGCAAAGCATATGCCGATTCCTGCGATAGCTTTTTCATCGCCATTTTTCGAGCAGGCACCATCAGCAGTCACTCTGACGTATCCGTCTGTGTCAAATATTAGGTCCTTTTCAGGGTCTAGTTTTGTCTCGATGCATTTTTGGTATGTTGTGGAGGGTAGATCTTTTTCCAGCATCTTCTTTCTGATTTTCATCAGCTCATGAGGAAAATCAAATTTTGTTGGTTTGTGGGGTAATTTTTCACTTATTTGGTCACGAATGCCCCATGCCTCATTAGGCTTGAAACCAAAAGATGTGGGTGTGTTGTTGATTTCTATCTCCACTTCACTTATAAGTAAGTGCCATCCCAGATGAGTTTTGTAGGGATCATAATTTTTATTTATTTTTACTCTGATCTTATCTCCAATGCATCTCATCGTTCTTTCTACAGACGATGATTGAGGGTTATATACATTCGTGTGTGCAGCCTTTATTTCATAATTTTCCAGTAAGTTGTACCAACTATTCGAGATGAATTGTGATCCATTATCAGTGATCACTTTTTTGATTTTTATGCCTTTCTTATGGGCATCTTTTATTATTGTATCCATTTGTTGGCATACTTCTTTCTTCTTTATCTGGAATAAGGTGCGCAACCACGTCTTGTTGGTAAAAATGTCTTTGACTACCAAAAGGTATTTTGGTTGGTATTTTAATGCCGGTAATGGTCCATAAATATCTGCTGATAGGACATCACCTATTGCATACGATTCAATTTGAGCATACTCAATGATTTTTGAGTTTGTGTAGTTTTTGTTCACTTTGCATACTATGCACGTATTGCATATTTCTCTGATGTATGCAAGTGAACATTGATGGTAAAATATTCGGCGGAAAATTGCATCAAGTTTTGCCGCTCCTACGTGTCCGTATGATTCGTGTAGGTAGTCAATTGTATCGAAAACGAGTTCATCTGGTAAGCATGGAACTTTTGATTTATTATCCAAAATTCTGTGTAGAACTTTTCCAAATTCAGAATTTTTGATCTCAAATTTTGTCATTTTTAACTTCTGAATATCACGCTGCTTTTTGTTGTTGGCTGGGATTTGTTCTTCTAGAATTGCCATGATTTTTTGACACGTAATGTCCGAGCTTTGCGCTTCGGCAATTCTATTTAATTTTCCATGTAGCTCTGCAACATTTTCTTCGATGAAATTTAAAGCCATTGGCTCCAGATCAGTTTGGAAACTTTGATCTATCACATTTATTTCCAACTCTGGAGCTTTCACTTTATAAAGTGCATTGTTTGAATGGAACATATCATATATTAAATGATAGCAATTTAGCACTGTTATCCAGTGTGCTGCTTTGCGATGTGTTTGGCAAATCTCACGGAATCGATTTACTATGGGAAGCAAATTTGATCTTACGTGAATTTTACGTCCATGTAGCCACATCTGTAGTTTTTGAATGCACTTTACTAGACACATTATTTCCCTATCAAATAATGTGAAGTCTTTTTGGTGTTCTTTGAATGATGTTGAAACAAACATGATTATTTGTTTTTCCTCATTTTCTTTGTAGAACAGTACTCCATTTATTGCGTCATCCGTCACCTGAGTATCTAGGTATAGGTCACCCGTTTCAGGGGGTTGTTTTAATTTGAATTCCTTGCGGTACTCTTCTTTGAGTTTTTCAAATGCTTTCTGTTGGGCTTCTCCCCATTCAACGTTCTGTGAGTCTCCTTTTGTGAGTTCATAAATTGGGCTTACAATTTGAGAATATTGTGGTATGAAGTTTCTGTATAGTCCAGTGAGTCCAACTAGTGCTAGTACTTCATTCCTTTTTTTCAAAGAAAAGATGCCATGTTTTGTATGTTTTTTCTCAAATTCATCCAATTTTTTGATTTTCTCACTTTGTTTTTCTATTCCTTTGTCTGATAAGACAAAGCCTAGATGTTCAGCACGATTCCTGAAGAATTGTGTTTTTGTGGGATTCAGTTTTAAACCATTTTTTCGTATCATTTCAAACACGTATAAGAGTCTTTGTAGAGTCACCTCAAAGGTGTCGCCTGAGATCTTTACATCGTCGACATATTTTGTGATGCCTTTTTGACTTCTTATGATTTGATTTATCATGTACACAAATTCTCCACTTGATATTGTCAAGCCATATGGGAGTCGTGTAAATTGGTAGACTTGCCCCTCATATTGGAAGGCTGTAAATTCTTGCGATTCCTCATCAAGTTCTCGTTGCCAGAATCCTGCCGTGAAGTCACAAGTGCAGAAGTGTATATCACCATGGTTTTCAAAAATCATGCTCTCTATTGTGTTGGGTTCTGTGATTACACTCTTTAAATACTTGTTCAGCTCGTCTGCATCCAGACAGAGTCTAATGTCTCCATTCTTTTTTATTACTGGAGCTAAAGTATTTATGTAGGTTGAGTGTGATGGTCTTATTAGATCCAGAGCTAGCATTTTTTCTATCGCTTTTCTCAGACCAGGTTGAAGTTTTTTGCTGGGTCTGAATTTTTCACCTCTCCATGGTTTTAAGTGTTCTTCTCCTGGTATGAACTGAAATTTCACTTTTTCTCCTTTGTATTTTCCAGGATTTAGGCTGAAAATGTCTCTGTATTCTGACAGTTTTTTCTCACCTAACATGGCTTGCTCCATGGTTATTCTACCTTCTTGCACTGCATCCTTAAGATCTTGTTTCAGATTATCCTCAAATATTCTGATTGCTTTAAGTCTCTCATTTTTCAATTCTTTTCGAATTTCTGCATATCTTGTGTGTGCTGTCATATCGTTAGTCACTCTGTGGCTTCCTCTATTTGTCAGTACTCCAAATAGAGAATATGCTTCATGTGCTTCATCTTGGCTTAAGAATGGGATGGAAAATTTTTCATCATATTCTGGCTTGAATTTTGCGATTCTGTTATGAATATCGAGCTTGATTCTTAGGTAGTCCATTGATACTCTTCCCATGATGAATGTATTTCCTGGGGATTCGAGTATATAGAATGGTACTCCTACAATATCTGACCCCATTCTTATTTGGACGACTGCTAAGTGGCTGGCTGATCTTATTATTGAGTTATCAGCAAGTCTCAGTTGGACTGTGCGCCTAAGTGGCACAAATTTGATTGCCTCAGGTGCATCCCTCAGTATTGATTCTATTAATTTCTTCGAGGCTGCATTTGGCAGTGCTCCAGAGTCCAATTGTAACGCTAATGTCCTTGATCCAACCACAACTGGTATGACACAGGTTGGATCTTCGGTTTTCTGAGTTACCAGTTGTGCACTCATCTGTTTGTTCAAGTGTTCTGAATCAATTTTAGCGTTGTCAATTGCTTCTATCGCATTTATTGGTGCCCCTTGAGTATCATTTTCCAACATTTTTACCTCATCTGCCCAGGATACTTTTCTCTTTTTGACAGGAACCTGTTGTTCACATTTACGTTTTAACTCATTCATTTGTGGTTTGCATTGATTTTCTTCGTTGCATAATTCCTTCATTGCTTGAGTGAGGTCATCTTCGCTATCTAGTTGCGATTCTTTGGCACCAGGGTCCATTTGTGGTACTGTTGTGGGGTCATAGATGATTTTTAATTCACCTTTTGTTTCCCTATGTTCTGGATTTTTTCTTGTATTCAATGTTCTTATTTCGAATTGTTGAATTTGGTATGATAGTAGCATCAACATTTCATGGTATGTTGCAATTAATGGGAAGTACTTCTTTAATGGTTCTACATAGTGGAATTTGTCATTGATTGGTACGATCTCATTTGTTTCATTCGTTCTTGGTCTTGTACATACCGTGCCATAGGAATTTATATAATTCTCTGTTTCTAGGTATTGGTATGCTGGTTTCTTCCACACTAGTACCCGATTGTCGTTGGTGGTTCGTTCATAAATTTCTCTGAAGCTCATGTATCTTGATAGTTTTATTTCCTTATCACCATAAGTTCTTGGTTTAATTAGTGGAAATAATAAGATTACGCATTCAGCTTCCTTTTCGTTTAGGAGCAAACTTACAATTTTGCGTAATTCTTTTTCAAGTGCCTCATATGGCTTCTTTGAGTAGTTTATTTCTACTTGGCCAGATCCGACGATGAATTTTTGATTTTTTGGAAAGTCAGCGTTTTTTAGACGTTCGTATAAGTCTTCATAGCTTAGCTGGTCTCGTACATAGTTTGGTAGCGTTTCTGAGAGGTGTCTTTGACCTCTTTTCAGAAAGTGTGCAATGCCATCACCTACCCAAATGTAGTTTATGAACATGTTTTGTATGTTTTCAGGGTCATTATCAAGTGCCCCTTGGCTCTCTGATGGGTTTTTTTCTATGCTTTTGCTGACCTTTGCTAAGTTCATAATTGCCCCTGTGAGCATTTTCATGTCCAATGGTTCATTATTTGGGTTTTTTAGGATCTCAGCAATTGTGCTTATCGCTTGAATATTTATTGGAATTTCTTCCTCTATGTCTTTGCATTCATAGTATTGATCCTCTTCAGAATCATATTCCAAATAGTGCATTGGCATTGTCTGTGTGTCGGTGGGAGTTTTGAATTTAACTCTCTCGTGGTTATTGTCATTTTCTGGAGAATATAATTTTTCTTGTGGTTTCTCAGGGCTTGATAGAACTAGTGGTCTTATTTTTTGAGAATTCTTCAAATATCCAGGTACTTGAATTTTTGAATTCTGCATACCATTTTCATTTGATTCTTGGCTTGAAGATTTTTTGCCTATTATGAATGGCACTTCATTCTTTGGGTCAATTTCTATGTCAGCTAGTTCTCTCAATTTGATTATAAATTGGTCAATATTCTGATCTTCTACAGTGATCATTGCCCTGTATTGGAATGGAGCCTTGTTTGTTAGAAGGTGTATGACCTCTTCATCATGATGAAATTTTCTGTGGCGCAATGTTTTTGCCCATCTTATCATCTGAAAGGCCATTGTCTTTATGTCGTCAACGAATATTGCGTTGTAGCGACATTCAATCATTGCTTCATTTTGGGCTTGAATATTCCAAAAAAATGCCAGGAATTGTTTTTTTACTTCATGAAATGAGTTGACATTTTTAATTGTTTCTTTGAACTGATTCTTATTTTTTGTCAAAATCACTGCTTTGAATGCTATGATCATCTGAGCTTCCGAGATGTCTATTTCACTGAAAAAGTCTTCAAAGTCCTGTAGAAATTCATGGGGGAAGTGACGCATTTCATCCGCAAAAAATATTCCTGCGTTTTTTACGCAGTTCGGATCAATTATTTTGTGTTTACATCTGCGCCATTCACCTCTGTTTGATACAACTGGTGGTTTTTCTAGTTTACGTTGTATTTCTTTTATATCTCTTATCATTTTTCTGCACCCCTCATCTCTGGTTTGAGCAAAATGCTTGATGTCGTTTTTCGTAGATTGTAAGTTTGTAGCAATTTTTTCAATTGCTTCTTCATTGATTTTCTGTTTTTTACTCATCTCTAGGATGGTTTCTTGATTATTTTGAGTCAGGTTATTCGTATCAGAATTGATGTTATTCTCTTGATAAATATCTTCTATCCATTCCCAGGTGCTATAGAAGCAGTTATATACTTCAGTGTTTAGGGCTTTCCTAAATTCTTCAGTTTGAAATAGTTTTTTCAACTTTTCAGATCCCTCTTCTTTTCTGTCTTCCTCATGCCCCTTTTCCTCTGCATTTTTATGTACATCTTTTTCTGTGTTTTCATGAAGCAACTCATTTGCTGTTTCTTCTGTTTGTTCCATTTTTTCCACTTAACTGGTTGCAATGTTTTCTTGCTCTCTACTGCTTTAAAGCAGAGGCGAAAAAGTGATCTACACGAACTGTTTTTATACTCGACTATTACGTATCTTTTTAGAAACGATTATTGTTAAATACCAGAGTTTCTAACAACCGTTTAAGATCGTGAATATTCGTTGCAAATGAGTACCAGCGTTTGTAAGAAGGTTGGCGCATTGTCCCTTTTTCAGGTAGCTGATAATCGGCACTGGACAATGCGTCTGTGGGTGGTGGTGGGGTTCCGAGGCGGATAGCTTTGTAAATAGGATTATGTAAACTGTTATTTTTGCGTTTTAAATTTTGGGTGTTTTATAAAACCATTCAAACAAAAGGAATATTACGACGATTCGATTTCTTTTATAAAAGATGAGAAAAATGTGGGTGGTCTATTTTCCCTTATTTTCAGATTTTAGTTCTTGAAATTATTCTGCGTATTTTTTGGTGTTAATTTGCCGATGTTTTACAAAACAAATACACTAAAGAATAATGTTATCCGATCCGATTTTCTGTTTAAAGATGCACATTCAGGGTGGTCTATTTACCCTCGTATTTAGAACTTCTAATTTGCGAATATTTTTATATTTTTCTGCATTAATTTGTAACAAAATCAACACAAAAGAATATTTAAAATGGTGCGATCTTTTTATCCGTTTCTTGTAACGGAAAAAATTATGTGTGGTCGATTTTTCGCGCCAATTTTCGCGCCAATTTTCTCATGAAATATTTCCCTTGGAATGTAACAGTTTTCTTCTTCTCGTTTCCTCTAGATTTGCTGATTTTTTGATGTTTAAATCAACTTTTTCAGTTACGAGACTGAAAATTTGCACAGTTTTCATTAATTTGTTTATTCTGATCTTAAAATAAACGTTTCTTGATGGAATCCAAAAGGTAGGATGCTACCTATTTTCAATCTTTATTGCCACTTAAAAACTGACCATAGGTAGAAAGTGTAGGAAAAGGAGAATTTTGGTAGGAAGCTACTTAGTTAAATCTTGCTGCCACTTAGAATTTTCGTAAGTAGAAAATTAAGGATAAAATTCACGGACTATCTGTTCCTAGTTAGTTCAGATAGACAGAGAAAATCATGATTCTGATTGATTTTTTTTTTTTTTTTTTATAAAATAATTCCCTCACAATGAGCAACTTTATGAGTTGGAATTATGCACTTCAATTATAATTTTTTAGTGTCTTCAATTTCAAATCCAATTCAGTCTGTTCTATTCCAAAATTACTTCTCGCCTGTTACAGATACGATCAGCTAGTCAAATGAACAGAGTCAATTTCTTCAAAACAGATGTAACTTTAAAAATCATACGAAGCTTGTTTTTTCTTGAAAATTAAACGAAAAAATACCTGTGCTTATAAGTTCAGATATTTTTAAGCTTAATCGGAAGTTCTCCACTTAGAACTTTAGATTTCTGATGGTAAAAATCTCACAGATTTTTTATCCAGATGTCACAGATATTTGAATATAAAATCTGTCTCGCAAGTTCGTGCTTACCTTTTAAGGGAAGCTTTACAGTGATTGGTGCTGTAACTGCCACTTAGAGCACAAGCACTAATAAAATTTCGCACATAAAAGGAACGTTTGGGCGCCAATGTTAGAGTGTATACGTGCACGTAAGGTAATAGTGAGGAGGATGAGAAATATTCCTTAGCAGGTGAAAGATTGCCAGAAGTCTGATACGACTCTTTGCAATATCAAGAAAGAACTTATTCGCACTTACCCCTTGCTAGCTCTGCGGCTATTACGATCGCGTCGGATACGTCAACATAAAATACCAACTAATGTATCAATTAGGTCCACTTTCGCGGAATAAAACACATTCGTTAGTTTCTCCAATGTAATCGGTGTAACAAATTACATTCTCTTAATTATAAGGTTTTCTTCAAATATATACATTCACCAATTTAAGATTTTACCAGAAAGCGTAATTAGAACAGAGACACTATGCTCGACCGCCTAATCACGTAAATTCACCACTAATTCACCAATGAGAACTTAATAAATCACAATTCCACGACAGGGCAACTAAGATGAGGTGGTTGATTGCTATATTAAGCCACAAATTAACCAATGAAAATACTAATTAACCGAACCCTAAAAAGGGTAGAAAGGAGATAAGAATACGTTTTCAAACGATTAAGTCGAAGGAAAACGGACCAAATGCTCTAGTCCACCGATTCATAGATCGCCTAAGTATTGGTCTATACTACACTCACGTATCTACAACTCGACGAACGAACAAGAAGTGATTTCGAGATCGAACCTAGCTAAAGTTATACCTAAAGCACCTAAAAGTTCCTAAATCGATCTCGAAAGCTGATAGGCTCGCGCTACTTTTACCAAGAGATGGGGGAAATATATTAGCCAATCATAAAATAGATGTAATTACGCGAATTCTCCGCCCATATAATAATATTGGCGCGGACCCCCCCGGTGTGATGGAATATTATTCGGACCACCCAAATGGTATTCGATAATATTCGAATTCGCAAGTACCTACACTTTACCTTAATAAATCAAACGATCCCTAAGTTGTCAAGACCTAAAGGATGGATTTACCAAGTCCTATAGGATCTTCCCCAACTTAAGAATCGTTATAAGATGCACTGAGAGGACAGTGAGGCCATAATGCCACCTTACAATTTTTTGAAATTCGAAAAATAAAATCAAACGTCTGAATGTTTTGCTTATAGTGACACGTTTTTAGATTATTTTTCAACTTTGTGTTGTCCCAATCCAAAATACTCATTTTTGTTGTAGTTGGCATCTGGTACATATTTACTTTGTATTGTAAGCAAAGTGAGAAGTGAGCACTATTGTTTTAAAGCATTCTGATAAAGTGGTGATATTCTATGGTTTATTTTATAAATTGACAATAATATTATTAGTATTATCAAATTATTGAATGTGATAAATTCTTCGAAATTAGTGTACTATGTAATTCAGGGCTCGTACTTGGTTACTGTTCAAGTAACCTAACTAACTTACTAAAGTTACTCTTTTATTTTTTCAAGTTTTCAAATAATCAATTTTTTTCATTCGTCTTGAAGAAAAAGAAATCTTACTCGTATCAATAAGTGTGAATAATTTGCGAATGTGTACCCTTTTTTATTAGTTTCCGACTGACTACACTCACCAGACTCGCAGTTAGCTACAAAGTCTTGCTTTTGCAAAAATTGTAAAAGTCTCGCAAACTGCAAAAATAATAAAAAATCCCGTCTTTTGTCAAAATTCCCAAAAAAATCTCACATTTCGTGCTAAAAATAGCTGCAAGTAGTCGCTGTTTCGCGAAAATATTCCAAAAGGTCTCAATTTTTTCAAAAATTACCCAAAGGTGTCTGCTTTTTTTTTTAGGGATCAGCAACTTTCAAAAAATATCACTTTTTCGCCATTAGTTTCCAAAATATCCTGCTTTTTTACTAAAATTATCAAAGTCTTGTTTTTTACAAAATATTGTCAAAAATTCTTGCTTTCTCAAAAATTGACAATAATTCTCGCTTTTTAGAGAAAATATTTTGAAAAAGTTTCGCATTTCCCCTGAAAATTACTGAAGAACCGTGCCATTTGCTAAATTTACTGTTGACGTGTCAAGGTTTCGTTTTCTGCCAACAATGTCCAAAAACTCTCACTATTATTTGGCATAAATCGCTAATTTCAAAATTATACACAGGTATTGTTTTTTTTCAAAATTGTTCAGAAGTATCGGTTTCTCGCCAGAATTACTGAGGAAGCATTTTCTTCATTTAAAATTGTCTAAGTCTCGATTCTTGCAAAAAATTACCTAAGTCTCGCGCTTTTATCAAAACGTTCCAAAATGGTCTAGGTACCTAATTTTTCGACAAAAATAGAAAAAAAGTATCAATTTTTGCCAATAATTTCAATGAATTCTTGCTTTTTGCCAAAATTGTCCAAGTTATTTTTATCGAGTATCATTATTGGATTTTAATTTTGACCAGAACGTTCCAATTTGAGGTGCTCAGTTTTTTTGAGTGGAATTTTTCTCTGAATTGAAACTTTTTTTCACGTTTGGTTACTTTCTTGGTTACTGAAATTACTTTTTCATAGAAAAATTGAGTACGAACCCTGCTAATGTTACTGACAAGGGGATCTTTACAACCGTCAACTCCAATTGAATCGAAATTTTGCGAATTGGAAGAGTAATTTCGAGCTGCCGAAGTTGATTTTTCGATTTTTCAGCAATTTTAAATCGCCCTACAAGGCGTTGTAATCAACTTTGGCAGCTGAAAACATAATCAAGTCGACAGTCGTCAATTCCATGCCCTAAAAAAATTTATAGAAAGAACTGCGTCTCCCCTTCTTAAAAAAATCGATTACAACCTTTTTCGAGTCGATCCATTGCCTCTAGCAAAAATTGACATCCTCAAGCCTATGGGAATTGGAATCGACTGTTAATATGTACGATTTTGAAACCAAAGGACTACTATCTCGATGTAGATAGCGTGCTCTGCTCTCTCAGTCTGACTCAAATTCTTCGTATATACTCGACCAATCGGAGTTGACAGGTTGTAAAAGTCCCCTTCGTTGAATAAATTATTATTATTATTTGTGTGTCGATAGTGAATTTAGTTGGATTGAATTAAATTGAATCAAAATATGTATCTGTTTCAACTCCAGGACTCAATTGAATGTGATTTCTTGTCGCGTGAAAACTGGTATAATTCGAAGTATTGTTCAAATCATTCGAGTCGATTGTGGAAAGATGTCTAGCGACGGCGAATCCAGCGATAGTGACCGCTACGTTAGTCGCTGGGAACGTGAATATACCAGCCCTGAACGAGCTGATGGTAAGTTTAATAATTTTTGAGCCATTTAATTCGAAGCAATTTTTTTCACCAGTGATCTCGTATAATTGATTATTTCGAATGAACTGTTCCAGGCAAGCCGACTACTGCGCCTAGGTTGGAAAAAATGGCATCTGTTAGCGTGGCGATCGCTCTATGGAATAACGCCATTGTCACGAGACCAAAGTTAATTGCATACGACCCGGTATTTCAATTGGTTAGAGATTTCGGTGAATGGCTAAAAGTGCTAAAGGTATCCAAACCGTTAGCTGAATCTATCGAGTTTAATTTTCGCACTCTGCGTTATAATATACAAAACAAATGGATCCCTTATATCTATCGAGCAGTATTCAACCAGCAAGTCGACCCATATAAGCATTACGAGCACGTTGGCCGCATCGTTTGGCATTCCAATGGAACAATCAATTCGGCGGAAACGGTTCGAAATATATTGAAATCTAACAAAGTACCGATTGCGGATAAGTTCAAATTTGCTTGTACGTATTGCTTGCGAGAAGAAATAGAAAAATTGTGGCCCATGATGAAAGAAGCGAAAGACGAGAATAACGCCGCTGCTAACGCCGTTGCTGAGGTCTTTCTAAACTTCATGCTCAAAAAGTGTCCTTTATTCTGTTATTGGGAAGCTTACTGCACCGATAGGTTGAATATTCTACGAACACCGGAAAATACGTCCATCAACGAGTTCATGATTCAGCAACGTTCAGTTGATAACTGGCCAGCCATCGAGTACTTTTTCGACCGTTTGAATGCCGAACAACAAGTAACACAAGCCATTTGGTTGATCGATCGTTACGGATTATATTTTCAGAAATTCGTATTAGCAAAGCTTAACGAATCTCAACGTCTGCGTGTGATCACGGATAGAGGTATCCAAATCATAGATAATTACCACTCTTGCGACGGACATGAACTCGATTACAGGGATGATTTTCCCTTTTTAACAATTTCAACGTGGTATGAATTTCGCGATGTGATCACCGAACAGCAATTCGTTGATTTATTCAAAGTGCTGGTGGACAATCCTGCCGAAAAAGTCGTTCTGATCGAAGTTTGGAACACTTGTCGCGAAGGTTTAAAGCGCCATCTCTTAAGCCGAGGCAGTGATGATTTCCTTAGCGGAATATTGGAAATGTGCGAAGGTTGGCCTGATCGGGGCTTTGATCTTTTTTCAACAGTATTGACGGATCACGTTAGTGTAGACATTAGACGAGAAATAACGAAGAAGGCATTTTTCATCAAGACTTGCAAAAAATGGATACTCGACCATGAATCAGATATGCTCGACCAGCTAATGAATTTATCCTGTTTCGACGTAGAAGAATTGGCGAAATTCAAACTATCGCTCACCAAAACCTCGTACTTCGGTCCGCATTGCAAATCATTAGTTGTCGAACACAGAATTCAAGAGCTGGCCAACCTGTTGAATGCAGTTTTCCCAAAAACAAATCCTTCATCGTTACGATTGGCGCGTAAATTGTTGGACAAGCATTTAGGAAACCTCGATGAGAAGTGTTTGGCGTATTATTCGGCTGGGAATTTAAAACAAGTGACTGATTTGCTGGCTCCGCTCGCGTCCTCGTATCCGGAAATCATTACAGACTACAAAAGTAAACTGCTCAAGTCACGTGCTGGTTTCAAAGTTTGCATGAAATTGTTCGAGTCGACGAATGAAGCTTTGATTGAAATTATAGCCGATGCTTTTCCAGCCAATTCGGCGGCCGAGTTTAAAAATAAGATTATTTTTTCGTGCGAAGGGGTCGGTAAGCTGCAGAAAATGATTATCGATGGACACTCGAGTAATGCGGAGAAATGGGCTCGCTTATTTCTCGAATCTGACTCCGATAAAACGGTCTTGAGAACGATGTTGATCGATCGTCTGAAAGAAGGAAAGCGTGATGTTAATACGAAGACAAGGAGAAAGTTTATGGATTTCTTATTGTAATGATTTTTTAATTACTGATTTTTTTTTTGTTTGGTTTCTTTAAGATTAAGTTAGCATTATTCCATTTCTATTTTTCGAAATGTTTGCTTTAATTTTTCTGTTTCGTTTGGGTTATCATATTTCTCTTTTGTTTCAACTACATATTGCTTATTCCTTGACATTTTCAAAAAAAAAGACGTGAAAAAGTTTGTGAATAGTTGTGATTATGTAATTGTAGCCTAAATGTTTCTTAGTTTAGTTTTTTTTCTCAGAATGTTTGTCATTCAATTAAGCTTGAAAGTTTTTAAAATTAGATTTACAATTCAGTTGAAATAATTTAAGGTATAAGCGATTTTTTTCTGTGTAATATTCGGTGACTAATTATTTTTACTAGATAAAATCGATCGAGAGGCGTCACCTAATTTCTCTTGAGAAATAATGTAATACGTATTCGTAATAAATGTGAAAAAATTACCGCGAACCGAAATTTAATTGTTTTGAATTATCTTGAATTTTATATGCGATAGTCTGATTGGAATTTTACATATCAGACGTCGATAGAATAAGTATTGTATGGTAACATTAGTTTTAGTATTAAAATTTGAGGTAACAAACAAATGATATGAACTGTTTGTATTTGGTTATATATTTCATGTTGTTAAATTTCTTATACATATGTAAGTAGTTTTGAGAATGAAATTACAGTAAGTTTTACGAATACTTTTTTTTTGTTCAAATGCAGAATGATTAATGATTATCTACCTACTGACTCTGGAATGAGTCGCTAATTTTTTTTTTGTTTTTGAAATGTGATGAGATTTACATAGGTACTTGGAAAAAATTTCTAAATTTCAGTTTAATTTCCCTGGCCAAAGCTTTGATGTTCAAAAAGTGAAGTGAAACGAGAGAAGGGGTTGTTTATTGTCTTTCGTACACTCGTCTCTTCATATTGTATGTACTTATTACTCAACTTCAGTAGGATTACATGAATTTGAATTTAAAGAACTAATTTCACTGTTCGAAAACGTGTTTAATATTCTTAGTACCTATTGAAAATTTGACAGTTGAACTTTCCAACTGAAAGCTTGAAATTCCAAAATTGTGCTGCGGGTGCGAACTGTAATTTAAAATCATGTAATAATTACTACTGACGTGACTTTTAGGGCTGATTTGAAGCATATCATTTTCTAAATGAAGACTCTTGATGAAATAGGGCACCTCCTCCGCCTAATTTGTGGACAGATTTGAAGAGAAAAGCTGAAGTCTTGCAATGTGTCGAATAGTTCAAGTTTTTGAAGATGCTGAAGGAGAATATGACCTTTTTTTCAATTTGATCCATCTTGCACTTATGTACTTGATGGCTTCTCTAACCGGATTATTAACTGAAAAAATTGATACCTATAGGTACGTATGTAGTACGTACTTTGAGTATGCATTTGAAAGCGTTGAATATATGACCACCAGGGGGGATCGCGAAAAAAAATGGAGGATTTTAACCTAATTCAATGGAGACATTACTTTTGAGCTTGAAATCACTCAAAAAAAATGTTAGCTCTGGAGATGTTCCTGAAAAGGAAAATGACCTTCAAAAAGAAAGAACTTTCGAAAAAGTCGTGTTCTTTCGCAATAGCCTCTACTCAACTTGTTGTGAAAAATGACCCAGTTTAATAAATAATGGTATTTGAGAATCTGTGTTGATCTAGACCATTACCATCAAAATCCAAATTTCCTAAACGTCTCATTTTTTTAAAAAATAACCCAAAAGTCTCGCTTTTTTGTCAGAATTTGAAACTGTTAATAAGTAACTCGTATCACTTTTTTTCCAATAATTCCCAAAATATCCTGCTTTGTTACAAAGATCATCAAAGTCTTGCTTTTAGATAATATTGTCAAAAATTTCACGTAGGTAGGTAGTAGGTACATATTTTTTTTTTCAGAAATTGTTCAAAAGTGTCAGTTTCTTACCAGAAACATCCAGAAAGCCTTTCTTTAGCTAAAATTGTTCAAGTCTAGATTCTTGCCGAAAACTGTTTTTTTTTCGGGAATTGCAAAAATCTTACGTTTTTATCCAAAATTTTCGACAAAAATAAAAAAAAAGTAGTTTCATGATTGGATTTTAATGTTGACCAGAACGTTGCAATTTGAAATGCTCAGTTTTTGGAGTGAGGGGGGAGGGATTTTTCTCTAAATTGAAATGTTTTTCTCACGTTTTGTCACTCTTGGATACATGAGGTTACTTTTCTAAATTTTTACAAAAAAAATTGAGTAAGAGCACTGCTAATGATTAACAAGGTGTCTAACAGGCCCTACTGGTCCTATTAGTCCTACTAAAGTCCTACTTTTCAATAATTTTATCCAGGAGTCCTACTTTTTTTTCACTAAGACTTTTTCAAACTTTCAATTTTTCCAGAATTTTGAACAAATTTTCCAGAAAAAGGCTCATTTGTCGACTTTTTTAAATTTTAAATTACACATTTTTGAGAGATTTTGCCCTCGCTTTACTCGGGCTATTTGCATCTTCTGTTCCCGCGTAGAAAACTTATTGTTCAAATTCAAGAAATGTTCAAAGTTTGATTCAGAAAAATAAACTCCTCTCTTCATAAAGAAACTTTTCATTTTTACTTCTCAAAACGTGATTGAATTTTTGAAAGCTTTTGGCCTCGCTTCATTCAGGATTGTTTGCTTTTGTTTTCCAAGTTTGAATTTTTTTTAAAATAATCATTTGGATTTTAAAATTTTTGAAACAAAAATGATAAATTTCTTCATAGGTATAATAATTATTATTCAAGAAAACATCGTTTTCATACCCTTCAAAAAACTAATTTTCGGGATTTTCCCTCGCTTCGCTCGGGTTAGTTTGCTTTTCTTTTTCCAATGTTAAATTTTCCAAAAAAATCATCATCAAAAAAATGATTCTTGAGAGCTTTTGCCCGAGTGAATTTTCATTTTAATTTTTTCCAAAAAAAAAATAATTCGAATTTCAAAATTTTGAAGCAAATAACAATATGAAATATTTAAAATCGAAATAGAAGAATTCGAGTTTTTGATTTCAAGCGAACAGATGTGATATTCTCATTTTTAAAAATTGATTAGGAGAAAATAAAACGAAAAATTGTAGTGTAATGTTATATTTTTGGCGTCTACTTGTTTAAATAAAATCATAAGGTGTTTGAAATCATCAGAAAAGCGAACATTTTGTACAAAAATTTGGCTAAAAACTTGAATGTTAATTTTGACCCCTCCCCCCACCTTAAAAAATTCCATAAGTGCTTGAAAAATTACCTGCTGAAAGTCCTGCTAAAAGTCCTACTCAAGTCCTACTTTTTCATTTTGAAATTTTGTTGGACACCCTGATTAATGACTAAAGGACCTTTACAACCCATCAACTCTGATATAGTCGAAATTGTGCGAATTGAAGAGCGTGTCGCCCACAGTGATCATTAGATACGTCGGCAATTTTAAATTGCCCTACGAGGCGTCGTAATCAACTTTCGTAGCTGAAAACATATTCATGTTGTCAATTCCAATTTCCATGCCCTAAAAAAATTTATAGAAAATCACACGTAATTCACCTACTCTGTTCTTTGAAGTCAAACGCAACCGCATCTCCCTCTCTCAAAATAATCGATTTCAGTCTTTTTCGAGTCTATTCATTAACTTTTGTAAAAATTGGCATTCCTCAAGCGAACGGGAATTGGAATCCACTGCAAAAATGTACGATTTTGGAACCAAAGGACTATCTCGGACATTCTTACGAGTCAAAAATTAGCTAAAAACCAGAAAACAAATTTCTATGACTCATAATTTCTGGTTCTAAGATGTGGGTGACGTGTTCTCTAAATCTGACCCAAATATACTTATTCGACCAATCGGAATCGAAGGCTTGTAAAAGTCCTTTCGTTGAATACATACTATACACACTTTTGTGCGTTGATAGTGAATTAAATTGAATTAAAATATCTGTTTCAACTTCAGGACTCAATAATTGAATGTGATTTCTTGCTGCGTGAATACTGGAACAATTTGAAATACATATTTTTCAAACTAGTCCAGTCGATTGTGGATCTTTGGATGCTTATAATTGCGACGACGACGTAGACTTTGGTGAAAAGATGTCTAGCGACAGTTCTTCCAGCGACCGTGGACACGACGATAGTTTTTGGGAATATGAATATAGCAGACCTGAAGCAGCTGATCGTAAGTGTAATCATTTTTGTGCCATTCTATTCAAAACAATTTTTTCAGCAATGGTCTCGTAATTGATCATTTCGAATGAACTGTTGTAGGCAACCCGACTACTGCACCTAGATTGGAAAAAATGGCATCTGTTAGCGCAGCGATCGCTCTATGGAATCACGCCATTGTCACGAGACCAGATTTAATTGAATATGACTGGTATTCGCGATTGAATAGAGAACTAAGTAAATGGATAGATGTACTACATGTGCCCAAATCGTTGGCTGAATCTATCGAGCGTAATTTCTATACTCTGCGTTATAATATACAAAGCGGATGGATCCCATACATCTATCGAGCAGTATTTCTCAAGCGTGTCGAAGCA
The DNA here is from genome assembly GCF_950023065.1 of Planococcus citri. Classification (NCBI taxonomy): domain Eukaryota; kingdom Metazoa; phylum Arthropoda; class Insecta; order Hemiptera; family Pseudococcidae; genus Planococcus; species Planococcus citri. The sequence goes on from NC_088680.1 coordinate 36,930,215, forward strand.
TATCAGCTTTATCAGCACATCGATCACATCATTTGGCATCCCAATGGAACAATAAATTCCGCAGAAACGGCTCAGAATTTATTGAAATCTAACAAATTATCCATTTCGGATAAGTTTCGTTTTGCTAGTACGTATTGCCTGCGAGAAGAAATCGAAAAATTGTGGCCCATGGTGCAGTATGATGATGACCTCGTTGATGAATCCTGGTTCTCCGAGTATCCTTTAATCTATTATTGGAGATGTTACTGTATCGATAAGTTGAATATTATCCGAACACCGGAAAATATGTCCATCGACGAGTTCATGATTCAGCAACGTTTTGTTAATAACTGGCCAGCCATCGAGTACTTTTTTGACCGTTTGGATGTCGAACAACAAGTAACACAAGCCATTTGGTTGATCGATAATCACGGATTAGATTTTCAGAAATTCTTATTGGCGAAGCTTAACGAATCTCAACGGCTGCGTGTGATCATGAATAGAGGTGTCGAAATCATAGATAATTACACCTCTTACGGAAGTATAGATGATTACAAGAATGATTTAACAATTTCAACGTGGTATGAATTTCGTGATTACGTCACCGAACAGCAATTCCTTGATTTATTCGGGGTGCTGCTGAACAACCCTGCCGAAGAGTTCGTTTTGATTGAAATTTGGAAAACTTCTCGCGACGATTTAAAGCATTATCTATTGAGCTACGACAATGATGATTTCATTATCGGAATACTGCAATTGTGCGAATGGAGGCCTAAGCAGAGTCCGGATTTTTTTTCAACCGTATTAATGGACCATGTTAGTGTAGGGATTAGACGAGAAATAACGAAGAAGGTATTTTTCAACACGTGCTGCAAAAGATGTATTCTTAAAAATTCTTCAGAATTACTCGACCATTTGTTGAATTTATGCTTTACCGATGTAGAAGAATTAGCAAAATTCAAACTATCGCTCACCAAAAGCTGGTATTTCAGTCCGCATTGCAAATCATTGATAGTCAAACATAAAATTCAAGAGTTGGCGAACCTGTTGAATGTGGTCTTCACAAAAACAGATCCTTCATCGTTACAATTGGTGCGTAAATTGTTGGGCAAGCATTTAGGAAACCTCGATCAGAAATGCTTGACGGATTATTCGGCTGGAAATTTAAAGCAAGTGACTGATTTACTGGCTCCGCTAGCGTCCTCGTATCCGGAAATCATTACCGACTACAAAAGTAAACTGCTCAAGTCACGTGCTGGTTTCAAGGTTTGTTTGAATTTGTTCGATTCGACGAATGATGCATTGGTTGAAATTATAGCCGATGCTTTTCCAGTCAATTCGGCAGCCAAGTTTAAAAATAGGATTATTTTTTCGTGCGAAGGGATCGATAAGGTGCAGAGTATGATAGTCGATGGACACTCGAGTAATGCGGAAAAATGGGCTCGTTTGTTTCTCGAGTCTGACGCTGATAGGAGCATTTTGAGGACGTTATTGATCGATCGTCTGAAAGACGGAAAGCGTGATGTTCATACGAAGACGAGGAGAAAGTTTATGGAGTTCTTATTGTAATTATTTTCAATTACTGAAATTTGTTTTTGTTTGGTTGCTATAAGATTAAGTTTGCGTTATTCCGGTTCAATTTTTCGAAGTGTTTGCTTTGACTTTTCTGTTTCGTTTGGTTTTTTATGTTTCTTTTTTTTCTCAACTATTGCCTAATCCTCGACATTTTCAATTAAAAAAAAGTGAAAAATTTTGTGAATAGTTATGATTATGTTTTGTAGCCTAGCCGAAATGTTTCTTAGTTTGATTTTTTTCCCAGAATGTTCCATATTCAATAATTAAGTTGGAAAATTTTTTAAATTATTATATTTTGAATTTCAGTTGAAGTAACGTAAATCTTAAGCAATTTTTTCTGTGTAATATTCGATGACTAATCCTAACTAGAGAAAATCTATCGATAGGCGACACCTAATTTCTCTTTCGTAATAAAATTTAAAAAATTACCGTGAGCCGAAATTGAATTGTTGATTGTTATGAATTGTTATGAATTTTATATGCGATAGTCTGATTTGAATTTTAAACATCAGACGTCGATAGAATAAGTGGTTCTGTTTCTCTAATGTAAGGTTACATAGTATTAAAATTTGAGTTGATAACAAAAAAAAGATATGAACTGTTTATATTCTATTGTAAGTACGAGTATTTTATGTTGTTAAATTTCTTATAAGTAGTTTTGAGAATGAAATTACAGTAAGTTTTACGAATACATTTTAATATTTTTTTGTTCAAATTCAGAATAATTATTGTACACACTGGAATAGGTCGTTATAGTATTTTTTTTTTTTTTTTTTTTGAAATGTGATGAGATCTAACAGAAAATTATGGACAAACCAAAAGACCTCAACTGGACGTAGAAAAAATTTCTGAATTTTAGGGTAAGAATAAGAACTCAATGTTTAAAAAGTGAAGTGAAAGGGGAGAAGGGCCGTTGTTTATCGTCTCGTCATAGTACTTTTTGCTCAACTTCAGCAGGATTACATGAACTTGAATTTGAAAAACTAATTTTATACTGTTCGAAAACGTATTAGAATCTGATTCAGAAAGAATTTGACAGTTGAACTTCGCAACTGAAAGCTCGAAATTCCAAAATTGCGCTGTATGTGCGAACTGTGATTTAAAATTGTGTAAAATTACCACTGACGTGACTTTTAGTGCTGATTTGAAGTATACCATTTTCTAAATGTAGACTCTCGATGAAACAGGGCACCCCCTCCACCTAATTTGAGGACTGATTTGAAGAAAAATGCTGAAGTCATGCTATGCATCGAATAAAACGTTTGAATGGCTTTTTTTTTCAATCTGATCCCTTTTACGTACATCTGTATACTTGATGGTTCCTCCAATCGGATTATTATCTGAAAAAATTGATACCTATAATTACCTACTTTGAGTATGCATTTGAATGTTGTAGGATTTTAACCTAATTCAAAGGAGACATGTTCCTGAAAGGGAGAATGGCCCTCAAAGAGAAAGAACTTTCGAAAAAGTCGTGTATCTTTCGATCTGGTATCTTCCCAACTCGTTTTGAGAAAACTGATCCAGTTTCAAAAAGTGATATTAGAGAATGCGAACACTTTTGTCGATCTAGGCCATTACTATCAAAATCCAAGGCCATTTTAAGGATTCTACCGAGTGATTGAAAATTTACAAATCCTTTTTTGGGGTGAATTCGTGTTTTGAAAATTTTTTCTTCTCGAATATTTCGCGTTATAATTAAGCCAAAACATCGAAAGATATAATTTCTGAAACATGGGGAAATATTGCGAAATACGGTGGTGCCAATTTTTTTTGCCATTATTGTAAATTTCGAAAAACCAAAAAAAAATTTACAAAGTTTATGGCTTAATTTTTTTTGCTTTTTTGAAATTGCCAATAATGATCAATAAATTGGCACCATTTTATTTTGAATAATACATATAATTATAATATTCCTCCATTTCTGAAAATAATGCATGACGTTAATGAATTATAATTATGTATATGTAGATTACCATTTGTTTTGTTTTTCAAAAACAATTCTAATTTTTATAGAATAAATATCTTAGTAACAAATCTCGATTTTCACTTGTATTAAAATAAGTATCTGTTTTAAAACCAGGTGCTGCTCGATTACCTATCTATAACTTCTTTATTACGTGGAAATTCGAATAATTTCGTATTGTTTCATCATTCAACTCCGCTATGGAAATGGATTATAATGATCATGAATCTGGCTCAAGTTCTGACGGGAATACGCTTTTTCGTAAGTTTTTAATCACCGTACTGACATCCGAATTTCCTAGATTGATTTCAACAATCGACTGATGGAAGGATTTCGTTCAATTGTTTTAGCTAAATCGACCACTGTGCCCAGGTTAGAAGCAATGGCATCAGTTACCGTGGCAGTCGCGTTACTCAATGGATCCGTCGTCGAGTTGGAAAAAACCTTCGTAAATTACAACGAATGGTATTTTAGTACATCGTTAAGAATTAAAGGACTCGAATTTTTGAAAGCGTTGAATGTACCAAAACCGTTAGCTGAAGGTATCGCGAGCCGTTTCCACGCTGTAAGGTCAGAATTACCTTATCTATTTCGAACCGTATTCTTCAACCGAGAACAAAAGTCATGCATGTATCAATTCATCAGCTACATTGTTTGGCATCCTGACGGATCGATCGATGTGATTAAGACGATTCGGAATCTGTTGAAATCAGAGGAATGGTCTCCCATGGAGAAGTTCTGTTTAGCGTGTACGTTTTGCCTACGAGATGAGATAGAAAGAATGTGGCCTACTTTAGAAGTAAGAAATCAAGTGAATCAAATGACGTTTGACTCGAATACTTTAATCTACTACTGGAAATGTCATTGCACCCAAACATTGAACGAAATACCTGTGCCAGCATATCGATCTATCGACGACTTCATGATTGAGCTACCTGCCGTCAATAATTGGCCAGCAATCGAGTATTTTTTCGATCGTCTAAACGCTGAGCAACGAGTTGCTGTTGCTACTTGGTTGATTAGACAACATGGCGTACGTTTTCAGAAATTAATCCTAATCAAGCTGAGTCAAACCCAAGTTTTTACCGTGGTTACGGAAAACGCTTACGAAGTTATGAAGAATTTCGCATCATGTGATGATGTTGAACGTGCCTATACCGATACCATTTCAACGTGGTATGCTGTTCGTGATTTCATTCCTCCACAAGAATTCGCACCTCTTTTCAACCAACTTATAGGCAAGGAAACGGCAGGAGTAATATTGACCGAAATATGGAACACCGCTCGTAATGATTTCAAGCCTGATTTCTATAAGTACCCCGATCACCTCTTCATCGGATTATTATTAAGATGGTTCGAGAAACAGATCTACAAAAACCAAAACTGTCTTACTTTCCTATCGACGGTTTTATTAGATGCCGTTTCTATTGATGTGAAACAAGAAATCACAAAAACAATATTTTTTAAAGATTTTTGCCGACATTTTTTATGCGACAATTATTATTTTTTTTTACCAGACGTAGAATCGCTCGGAAAATTGATAGACTTATGCTCGCCGAACCCAGCCGAATCGAATAGATTCAAATCAGCTATAGCTAAACGTCCCTATTTTAGAAAAATTTGCAAACGAGCGATGAAAGATCACTTACTGGAATGGCTGTTGGAATTGTTGAATTTTGGTTATCCGAAAACCGATCCCAAATCGGATCAACGTATACGAAACATTTTACGGTCACTATTGAAGTATCTCGATGGAATTTGCTTGGGAGATTATTATGGTGGAGATTTAGATTTTTTAAATGAACTTCTGGCACCGCTCATAGCATCGTATCCAGATATTGTTGTAAAGTATAAAAGTAAGCTACTTTTATCGAATGGAGGCTTAGAAGCGTGCGCAATACATTTGAATCCGACGAAAGACGATTTGAATAAAATAATAGACGATGGTTTGCCCGTCCAATTGGCCGCTAAATTTAAAAGAAAACTTATTCTATCGCCCGAAGGTATCGTTAACGTGAAGAAATTAATAGTCGATGAACGCTTGAATAATGTGGATGAATTCATCGGACAGTTTCTTAAATCGAAAAGTGATATAGGAAAGTTGAAGGAGCAATTAGGCCTAGCCATCGAGTGATCGTCTCTTATTCGGAATTTTTTATCGTTTTTTGTTCATTTTTCAACTTGTAAAATTTATTTCGACGAATTTTTATATTAATTTAAGTTTGTATTGTATTTGTTGAACTTGAAATTGTTCTTGTCGTAATGTTTCAATTTACGAGTAGATTAGTTTCTTCCTTATTAGACTAGTTACTTATTATCGAGCCACGGGCCTCGTGAGCTGCAATTTTTTTTCGTGGGGAATTCTTCATAAAATTTTGCTGATGTATTCGAAATTTGTAAACTTGCGTTTTAAAAATGATTTTTAAAAAATTCACTTTTTTCAAACAAAATGAAGTGAATGTATTATTTTTTCGAAGCATTTTCTCGTTCATGATTGGGTGAGGTAAGCAGAGGAGAGTTGAAAACGAATGGGTGAACATTCACGTATACTATAAGCCAAAACAGAGTGAAGTAAAATATCAAAATGTCTGCAATTTCAATTTCTTGGATAAGAATACTCCCTTCTATTAAAACAACCGCTTCTGGTGATATAAAATGAAACAACGCTTCTAAAAAGAAGTTGAATGACACTTTACAGATGAAATCATGCTTTTTATCATTTTCTCTTTCATTTTTGCCATTGGGGTTCTCTATTATTTCTCATAAAAAATCGATCTTTCATTACGAAAGCATTGGGAGAAAATTAATTTTTTTATCACGAACGATTCATTTTTGAGAAAATTTGAATGCTCGACAAAAAAAATAAATAGGAACAAAATTGTAGGTACCTACTGTTAGAGCATAAAATTTGCCATCTCTAACTAATTCATTTTTCATGTATTTACTTACAAATTGGTTCTATTCCTGAAATTTTTATGAAAAAATTGAAAATTTCGTGTTCAGTATTTTGTTTTATAGATGAATTAAAACTGAGGTTGTGGCTGTTGAATGATTATTCCTCGAAAACAAAGGAAGAGGGTACTTTGCGCAATGTAAGCGTGTAATTTTCGACTGAGAAATAAAAAACTGCAACCGGTTGAATGAAGGATGTTGGGTGATTTTCTTAGGAAGAGATTTTCAAAAAAAAAAAGGTCGAGAATTTTATTTGAACTTTTATATTTTGATTCAACTCGGACATTTACTCAAGTTACATAATTGTTTTTTAAAAGTAAAATCATGAATTAAGTAGGTACCTAATATTTTTGTGTATGCTACGCACTGTAAGTATATACTTTATTGTGTGTGTTTTTTAAAAATGTAAGGTAGCCCTATTATTTTAGGTATTGAATTTTTCACAATCTTGACAGCGAAATAAAATTATAGTCTTCATTTCCGTACCTATTTGTATTTCATGCTGTCGAATTTCTATTGTGTTAACAAGAAATCATTGTTCTGAATTTGATTTCTATTTTTATTTTTTTGTTTGACTTATCAATTATTTAGGTAGGTAGGTACATTTACAAATACTTCTCCGCTTGATTGCTAAAGAATATACCTGTAGTACAAAAAATTGTAATAAATTAGACATGGAAAAAAAAAATTAAAACCTGTGAAAATTCTTTAAAATACACGTTTCCTAATGTAAGTACGTACGTAAAAAATATTTCAAGATGAATAAATGATGAAAATCGTTCGTTTTCAGTTCGATCTGGATCCAAAAATTAGTCAGAATTTTGAAGTCCGTCGTTTCTGAAAAACTCCCAAATAGACACGTATTGGGTATGGGCAGGTAGTGCGTTGCCTACCAGTGGAAAAATTGATATGCACAACTACGCAGATTTTATTCTAGTTTCACACTTTTCAATAAGATTTTTTTTTGTTTTTGTATTGAGAATTTTAAAAATAAGTAGAAATTAAACTGAAAACTTATTGTTCTAGCCTTCGGGCGGTTTTGAAATTATTGAGCGAAACTGAACTCTGGCTAAAGGTTGCAGGTTAGATGAAAATGGTAAATGATTGTGGAGAGTGAGACGTCGACTCTGATTAAAAATCGTTATCGTTATGATATGTCCCCTTCCCACCACTAATTGCATTCTAAGAAATGAATTATTATCTCTGTAGTTTGAACTGAAATATTTATTTCAATTAGGTTCCTGCAGTCCTGCTGGATCGAAAACGATTTTTTGTGACGTGACAACTGGAATTATTCGAAACATTGTTCAACCATATTCGAGTCAACTATGAGTGACAGCGATAGTGAGTCTACCCGAAGCCTTGATGAAGACGATTCGTTCAGCGATGAAAGTGACACGAGTGATCTTTGGACGACCGATGACGATGAGGACAGCAATGATGGCTCCGACTCGTGGACCGATATTGACGAAGATAGCAACGACGGCTCCGACTTTTACGATGAAGATAGCTATGATGATTCCGACTCATACTCTGATGATGACTACGACTCATATGCTGACGACAGCATGTATAGCGGTGACACTTACGACTACGATGGTGAAACAGACGAAGACCAGCTGTGCCCCGAAACTGCAAATGGTAACTACAAATACATAAAATTATTATCAAGACATTCTAATCTTATCGGAGAGAATTTTATTCTTTTCAACGACCTCTAATCAATCGATTCGGTGTATTTGTTTGTTGTAGGCAAACCGTTTATCGCGCCTACATTAGAGAAGATTGCATCAGTTAGCGTAGCCATCGCGTTATGGAATCGTGCCACCGTCGTTATACCAGGAATAATGACAAATCACGACAACTGGCGTTCGTCGTTGAAAGACGAAGTACCCAAATGGATAGATACATTACCTATACCCAAATTGCTAACTATAAATATCCAGAAACATTTCAAGGAAGTGAAATTCAACGTCGCCGACTGGATTTCTTACCATTACGATGAAGTATTTTTCGAAGGAAGAGTTGAATCTGAATTATATCAGCATCTTGATCATTTAGCTTGGTATCCCAATGGCTCTATTAATTTCATTGAAACGGCCCGAAATTTATTGAAATCTGAAAAATTGACCAATACGGAGAAGTTTTATTTAGCTTGTACGTTTTGCCTGCAAGAAGAAATAGAGATACTGTGGCCCATGATGAATGAGAACGACTATATTGATGAATTTCAATTCTGGGATCGTCCTTTAATCGGTTATTGGCAATTTTATTACAGCAATAAATTGGACAAAATACACGATCCGGAAAACGATCCGCCCATCGCCGAGTTCATGCTTAAGCAAACTAACGTTGAGAACTGGCCAGCAATCGACTATTTTTTCGATCGTTTAGACGATGAGCAAAAAGTTCCCGTTGCTATTTGGTTGATCAAAGAGCATGATATAAGTTTTCAAAAATGTTTACTAATGAAGTTGAACGAATCTCAACGTTTGCTCGTGCTTTTGGATAGAGTCGTCGATATCATCATTAACTACGCGAATTACCCCGGTAATGAGGAAAATGCCATCGCAGCGTGGTACGAAGTTCACAATTTGATTAGTCAACATCAGTTCTCAATCTTATTCAACCAGTTATTGAAAGTTTCAAATGACACAGTAGATTCGATTTTGACTGAAATTTGGAAGACTGCTCGTGATGATTTCAAAAGCCATATTTTTACCAACAACGGCGATAATTTCATCAAAAAAGTATTCAACTGGTGTTTATATCTAAATGTACCGGAAGAAGGTCCGAGTTTCGTATCATCGGTGTTGTCTCACCCTGCTTGTGAAGATTTCAAACGACATATCACGGAGAAGAAATATTTTAATACATTTTGCAAAACATGTATATCGGAAGATGATGTAGACTTCCTCGACAGACTGATTAACTTATGCCTTCCCGAAGCAGCAGAATCAACGACATTCAAGCTATCGCTCACCAAACAATCATATTTCACTGAGCACTGCGACTTGTTGATAGAAAATCTCGAAGTTGAAGACCTAGTAAAATTGTTGAACTTCGGTTATATGAAAACTGATCCCGTACTAGTGGAGCTTGTACGTCGAGTGTTGAAGCATTTCGATGAAGACTTTTTGAATTATTACTCGACCGGAAATTTAATAAAACTGAATGGTTTGCTAGCTCCTCTCATGTCATCGTATCCAGAAATCGTTTCTGACTATAAAAAGGAACTACTTTTATCACAGGATGGCGTACATGCATGCATGAGTCATTTTTGCTCGACGAGTAACGTGTTGGATGAAATTATCGCCGAAGTATTGCCTATCAAATCGTTTGTCGCAAAGTTTAAAAATAAGATTGTTTTTTCACCCAAAGGTATCGATAAACTGGAGGGTTTGATAGCCAATGGGCACATGAAGGAGGCTAAAAAATGGATAGGCTGGTTTCTTGATGCAAACGGAAGCAGAAAGAAGTTGAAGGAGCGATTATTCAATCGCCTAAAAGTAGAGATTGCTCGGTTTTTGTGTGATGTGAATCGCAATTCTCAAAATAGCGATTATTTCGTTCCTAAACTGGAATACTTTGCGGAGATATTTCGATTCTTGAGTAGTGATAATGAACTTTCTGAAAGTTGCGACTCTATCTTTCTCATGTTCGAATCGTTTGGATACGGTTTTTTATTCATGAAAGTTGCAATTTTTTTAGTGATTTTCTTCGTATTTGTTAATTTTTATTTTGATTTAATTTAAGATGTTGATAATGTTGATGTAATTTTTCATCTTTTATTTTGATTTAATTTAATGGATGAAACATAACGAATGTGCTCGTCTGCTCGTAATGCAATGAAATAAAAAGAATGAAAAAAATCTTTGCAGATTTTTAATGGCTTATTTTGAATTTTGAAAACCTCAAAAAAATAATAAGTTTGTATAAAATATAGATTATCCATATTTTATTGCATACAATACGTACCTACTTAGGTATTTTCATTTCACAAGTAGATACCGATTAGTAAGCCTGGGATCAATAATTTTTTTTTAGGTTTTTAAGTTTTTTTAAAAAATCACTAGAGGGGTTCCGGTTTTATATACTCAAACAGTCAAACCTACCTGTTCGGATATGCTCGGAAGGGTTCGTTGAGTTCTGATTGTGTGTCGATTATCTGGCTTCGTAGTTCGTGCATCTTCCCGCCTCCCGGACTCCCGGAGCAGTCTTATCAGTGACTGAACGCAAAACGACAGTTTTTTTTGATCCGGACATACACAGACTACACAGATTTGCCTTATGTAAGGTAACGTAATTGCGATTGTTATTTAAATTGAAATTTGAAAGGTATAATGTGTATTGTGTTTTGATACCAGATACCCCATCTGTTTGTTTGAATTGTGGCTTTTTGTTACTTGAGAACTGAAGTAGGTACTTCGATCGTTCTATCGTTTGGAGTCAAATATGGTTACTTTATGGAATAATGAATTTAATCTACGACGATATAGCGAATATAAGTATGTTCACCCGACCAATAAAGCTAATAGTAAGCAGAATACCTGTTCCCAATATGTAATTAATTAATCTATTTCAAAAACTAATGATTAATCGATTGATTCGAATTGATTATGTTGTGTAGTTGTACCAATCAATATACCCAGATTGAAAGATGTTAAGGCATTTTCGCCTTATTTTCCTATCTTTTGTAAATACCTACATTATGTAATGTTTGATGTTTTTCTTCTATTATCAGTGCAACGATGCACTCGTAGTAATCTCGTTCTAACGCTCGTAACGAGATGATTTTGTACATTTTTATCTACCATTATGTATGATTTTTGCCCTGTGTAATTTATACGTTCGTGAAAATAAAATGAAATGGTTGCTTTTTATAAAAGTGTGTTCGTTTTTATATTGATGGTTATAAAACCATTAACATGGTCCTTCGGTCGGGCCGGATTTTGATCCGGTAATATGAACTTTAATTTTTCAATTTTCGAATAATAGTGCATTATTCAAATCCAACTATGGATAACTTAACGGAAGAACAAAAGAGAAAGCGTCGTCCATTATCTCGCGATGTGAAGAAATTATTAATCGAAGCTGACGATTTAGTCAACAAGTCAACGCTCAATTTAGAGCAAATCAATCTACTTGAAACTATTGCCGCCGATTTACGAATTCGGCTTGAAATGCTCAACGATTACGATGATGAAATTACCCTCGCCTTAACCGATGATACAAAATCCGTCGCTTTGGAAACTGCTCTCGAAACGGAGAAAAAACTTTACGCTCCTAAACTTCGCTCAATGGAAGCGAAATGTAAAGCTCAACGTTCTAAATTAGCGGGTGATATTAGTCGTAATTCTATACCAGGATCGCCTAACGAATCGATGCACGCTCCTGCTTGTACTCCAAAGCTCGCCAAAATTTCTCCACCTACGTTCGATGGTAATATTTTGAACTTCCAGAATTATCGTGGATTATTCGAGAATTTAGTTCATAACCAAAGTGATTTGAGTAACGTGCAAAAACTGTATTATTTGAAACAATCTTGTATTGGTGATGCCAAAGATTTGTTACGCGATTTCGAGCTTGAAGATGAGTTATACGTCGAAGCTTGGAATTATATGCTGAGTAAATTCGATAATCGAAGATTGGTAATTCGTATACTGTTTAAAAAGCTCATCGGTGTGGAACCAATTAAAACTGCTAGCCAAATTCGCCAATTAACTGATGAAATCGATATCGTTATGCGAGGATTAAAGGCCAATAAATTAGAATGCGATGGTGCCTTTTCTCGTTTTGTTTGTTTTTTGGTATCAACCAAGTTGGATAATCGGACAGCCGTTGATTGGGAGAATTCGATTTCATCTAATAAAGAGTTTCCTACCTACAAAGAAATCGAAAAATTCCTGCGCAATCGTGCCTTTGTCGCGGATGAGCGACAGGTTGAATCTCAACAGTCTAAATCCAAAGGTGATAAAACGAAGTCGGAACGCAAAACTACCGCCACTGCTACCCTGTCTAAAAAACCTGTTCCGCCGAGCGTTCGTTGTGTCGTATGCAATAATAATCATTTCCTGAATGATTGTTCAACGTTCCTATCAAAAACGCCTCAAGAAAGGCACAAAATTGTGAAATCATCGGAGCTTTGTCGTCTATGTTTCAATCCGCACCATCATGTCACCAATTGTAAACGTTCGAAGTGTAAAACCTGCGGAGCTTCTCACCACTCCTTACTACACTTCAACACAACGTCGTCGAATGAAGATAATGCAAAGTCTAACGATACTGAAACTAAACCTGAGCCCAAATCAACACTCACCGCTCACACTGGTGATACCAAACCAACGTCGCCAATATCTTCAAATAAAACTGTTTTCCTGTCTACGGCAGTGGTAAATGTGAAATCAGCTGATGGTAAAGTAATTCCTGCTCGTATCTTATTGGACCAAGGGTCCGAAACTTGTTTAATTACTCGTGATATTTGTAATCGCGCTAAATTACCTGTTCTTAAAAACGATAATCCAATCACGTTGATAGGTATCAATGATACTACTAAAACGCTTCAGCATAAAACTAAATTCGTATTGGAATCACGATTTTCTAAATTTCAAATGAGCATCGAGGCTGATATCGTTAAAAAAATTCCTTATAGTATTTCTCGCCAAAATGTAGGGAAAATTCTTGGTAAATTTTCTAAACTCAAATTTGCTGAATCTAATGAATTGCCTTACTCGTCGGTTGATATCATTCTAGGAGCTGAGTATGTTGAATTTGTTCTTGGAGACCAAAGACACTTTTATGAGGGTATTTGTTTAAGAGATACTCATTTTGGTTTTATTATCTCTGGTTCTCAAAAGTCTTCTTTTCTTTCAACAGCTTATTGTGGCCTAACTAATGTTGACATTGAACAACAATTGAAACGATTTTGTCAAATTGAAGATATTTTTGAATCGAATCCTAAGGAGGCTGAAAAACCTGCCGAACATGTCGAAATCGAGAAACATTTTGAATCAACCTATCAACGTGACTCTACTGGTAGGTTTGTATTACGTTTACCTGTAAAACCTTCTATTAACGTTCTGAATGGCTCTTTCAATAAGGCTAAAGTTATGTTATTGAAAAATGAGAAAAAATCAAGTGCAGTTCGCGAAGCTTATTGTAAGTTTATGAACGAGTATGAAAATTTGAATCATATGAAAAAAATCGAATCTTTTGATGTAAACTCTTATTATATTCCCCACCATATGGTTGTTAAAAATACTCCTACTGATACAAAATATAGAGTAGTATTTAATGCATCTTGTAACGATAAGTCCGGTACCTCACTCAATGATCATTTATTATCTGGTCCAACGCTCCAACCAGAGCTTTTTGATAACGTAATTTCTTTTCGCCAATTTATTATCGCTTATTGTGCAGATATTAAACATATGTACCGGCAAATTTTAATTCATGCTGATGATCGAAAATTTCAACGTATTTTATGGCGATATGGTTTATCTGATCCTATTTCTTTATTCGAATTGATGACTTTAACTTACGGTACTGGACCTGCCGCTTATATGGCTACAAAATGCCTTCAAGTAATTGCTAGAGATATTGAACACGAATTTCCTATTATTGCTAAAATTATTCGCAAAGGTTTTTACATGGATAATTTAATGACTGGTGCCAAAAATGTTGAAGCTGCTCGCGAAATTTTGAATTCAATTCATTCTACTTTAGAATCATATGGCTTTCCCTTATGTAAATACCAGTCAAATTCGGCTGAATTATTGGAAAATATTGATAGTTCTCTGATAGAACCCTTGAACTCACGTGTATTGGGTAACGACCCTTCTATTTACGTACTTGGCTTGGTATGGAGCCCTCAATCTGATACATTGAATGTAATGATTAATTTAACGCCGTTGCCTGATAGTATTACGAAACGTGTTATGTTATCTGATATTTCTCGTATATTTGATATTTTAGGAATTTTAACACCTTTGACCATTAGAGCTAAATTATTGATGCAAGCTTTATGGAAACAGCCTATTGGCTGGGATGACGTCGTACCTAGTGATATTATTCAAGAGTATTTGTCTTATCGCAACGACTTAAGTATTTTATCAAAATTCTCGATACCTCGACCATATTCGTTATTTGAGGATGTAAAAATCTACCATCTGATTGGTTTTTGTGACGCATCTACTAAAGCTTATTGTGCTGTAATTTATCTACGCAGTATTAGCGTTAATGGCAACATAACTGTAACATTTGTATGTGCTAAATCTCGTGTGGCACCTGTTAAGCCACCTAATATTCATCGTTTAGAATTACTCGCGGCAGTGATATTATCCCAATTAATTTCTAGAGTATGTAGTAATCTTAAAATTGATGTAGAAAATGTGTATAATTTTTCCGATTCAAAAACGGTACTTAATTGGATTAATCATCCTGTCGAAAAACTGAAACAATTCGTTTCAAATAGAGTAGCGAAAATACTACTCAATACATTGAAAGAAAATTGGTTTTATGTAGATACCAAATCCAACCCTGCGGATTTGGCCACCAGGGGTATTTCTGCTCAAAATTTAATTGAAAATTCGTTATGGACTAGTGGTCCTGCTTGGATTAATGATGATTTTGAAGAGTATATCTCACTCGATTCACGCTCTTTTAAATATGCTTCTGAGGAAGTTCTTGAAACTTGTAAAGTAAAGTGTAGTTTTAACGTTACTAGAATGGAGTTAGTTTCTTCATTTTTGAATTATTACTCATCCTTTGTCAAATGTATCAACGTTTTATCTTATATTTTTCGTTTTATTTTAAATATTAAAAATCGTATCCAGAGAAAAAATTATACTAACGTAAATGATGATAGTACTGATTCTGAGAAAGGTAACGTAATTGACGAATCTGAGATCACAATTGAAAACGATAAATTATTATCTGTGACTGAACGTAACGTAACTTTTAAGAAAATTTTGCATGAAGCTCAGATGGAACATTTTTCTAAAGAATACAATGTTTTGTTGTATAATAAATTGAATCAAAAATCTATCGAATTGAAAGAAAAACCCCTCAAGTTTATATCGAAGAAAAGTAGTTTGTATTCACTCAATGTCATTCTTGATGAGGATAATTTGATCCGAGTAGGTGGTCGTTTGTCTACTTCAAATTTTTCCTACGAATTTAAACATCCTATTGTCCTATCAAGATACTCTCGTTTTCTAGAACTTTTTGTCGTTCATATTCATGAAAAATATTTTCATGCTTCGAAATCTTTTGTGGTTAATTTTATTCGAAGTAGGTATTGGATCATTGGCGGTCTTACTTACTTGGTGAAAAAGGCTATTATTAGCTGTGTCCGATGCGTCGAAATTGGCTCTAGTGTAGTTCAACAATTCATGGCAGATTTGCCTAAGGAACGAGTTTCTATTTCTCGCCCATTTTCTACCACAGGTGTAGATTTGTCAGGATTTTTCCAAGTAAAATGTGTAAATCACAGATCCGTTAAACACTACAAAGTTTATATCGCCTTTTTTGTATGCTTCACAACTCGTGCTGTGCATCTAGAACTCGTGGATAATTTATCAACCGAAGCGTTTGTGGCTGCTTTTGAACGTTTTATCGCTCGTCGTGGGTTGCCTAGCACAATGTATTCTGATAACGCCACCAATTTTGTCGGATTTCGTAACGTCATTCAACATGACAAACTTATGGATTGGAAATTCATAGCACCTCGCACCCCACACCAAGGTGGACTGTGGGAGGCTGCCGTCAAGTCAGGAAAAGCCTATCTTCTAAAGGCTATCGGCTCTCAAGTATTGTCTTACAGTGAACTGAACACTGTCGTGATTAAAGTTGAGAGCATTCTTAATTCTCGCCCAATCTCCTATCTAGCCAATAACAACGATATTGAGCCCTTAACACCAGCTCATTTTTTAATTGGCAGTTGTCCATTTGACACCCCTTCATCTGACGATCTATTGGTGAAGTGTGGTATTCGTTATCGTTTGTGGAGGTCAATTATTGACTCGTTTTGGACCTCTTGGCGTCGATCATATTTAACCTATCTTCAAGCACGTACTAAGTGGAAGAAAAAATTACCAAATATGAAGGTAGGAGATGTCGTTATAATCAAATCGCCCAACGAAGCGGTGCTTAGTTGGCCTTTAGGTCGAATTATTGAAACGTTCCCAGATTCTTCGAACATTGTTCGTAATGTGATGGTCAGATCCAAGGATGGAGTTTTTCGAAGATCAGTTCAACAGCTAGTTCTGTTGCCTGTAAACTCTGACCAGATTTAATACCTATTTTGTCTGTTTACTCGAAGTTGTCTTTTAGGGTTGATTCTTTTCCCCTTCCTCGTTTAAGGACCTTTCTCCTGTATCCTTTCAAAAGGTCTTGTACGTATTTTGTTTGAAATTTTCGTTATAAATTGTGCTAAGTTTGTACAATTAACTATTGTTTGAGATCTTATGATCATCTTTTATGTAAATATGTTTTTTTTTTGTATTTATAATTGATACTTTATTTTGTTTTTTTTTGTATTTCTTTGTCCCTTTTGGGCCAAAGGGGGGGAGTTTGTTAAGGCATTTTCGCCTTATTTTCCTATCTTTTGTAAATACCTACATTATGTAATGTTTGATGTTTTTCTTCTATTATCAGTGCAACGATGCACTCGTAGTAATCTCGTTCTAACGCTCGTAACGAGATGATTTTGTACATTTTTATCTACCATTATGTATGATTTTTGCCCTGTGTAATTTATACGTTCGTGAAAATAAAATGAAATGGTTGCTTTTTATAAAAGTGTGTTCGTTTTTATATTGATGGTTATAAAACCATTAACAAAAGAAATGGCTTCAGTTGCCATAGCTATTGCGTTATGGAATCGTGCCACCGTCGTTGTACCAGGAATAATGACAAATCACGACAAATGGTGTTCGTCGTTGAAAGACGAAGCACCCAAATGGATAGATGCATTACCTATACCCAAATTGCTAACTATAGGGATCCAGAAACATTTCAACGAAGTAAAATTCAACGTTGCCCACTGGATTTCGTACCACTGGGTAGCAGTATTTCTTGAAAAAACAACGAAATCGAATTTATATCAGCATCTCGATCATTTAGTTTGGTATCCCAGTGGCTCGATTAATTTCGTTGAAACGGCTCGAAATTTATTGAAATCTGACGAATTGACCGATTTGGAAAAGTATCGTTTGGCTTGTACGTTTTGCTTGCGAGAAGACGTTGAAAAAATGTGGGACATTTTGAAGCAGAACCGACAGTTGAATAAGATCAAGCATACCTATTTTACAATTTGCTGGAGGACGTATTGCCAATGTGAGGATTTTCAAAAGACTGTGTTTTTAAGAGTGAGAGAACAGTTCGCAGATATTGGAATTTCTGTCGTTGATAACTGGCCAGCGATTGAGTATTTTTTCGATCTTTTGAATGCAGAGGTGAAAGTTGAAAGAGCTATTCGTTTGATCAGCGAATTTGGTGTCCGTTTTCAAAAATCTTTATTGATGAAGCTGAACGAATCTCAACGTTCTCAAGTCCTTATGAATAAAGTTGTTGATATCATTGTTAATTATACGAAATACGACGACTTTGAAGAAGATGCCATAGCAACGTGGCACAATGTTCGCGATGTCATCACTCAAGATCAGTTTTCAGCCTTAATTACCAAATTACTCTACTACAATGCTGAAGACTTCATATTGACAGAAATTTGGAGTACTGCTCGCGATGAATTCAAGCGCCATATTTTAGATAAAAACGCTGGTAATTTCATCAGGAAAGCAATAGAATGGTTGGTCCGTACAGAAGAACCTAGTCTCGATTTCGTATCATCTTTATTACTGGATCACGCTTGTGTAAATATCAAACGAGAAATTACGAAGGAACAATTTTTCAGCGAATGCTGCATGCAATTTATACGTCACAAAAATCCTGCGATTGAATTACTTGACCATCTGATAAACTTATGCCTTCCTGAACCAGCCGAATCAACTGCGTTCAAGCTGTATCTTACCGAAGAATCATTTTTCAATATACGCTGCGAAACTTTGATGGTCGATCAGCAAACTCAAACTGTGATCAAATTGTTAGACTTTGGTTATTCAAAAACTGATCCTACACCAACGCAACTTGTACGTCGACTATTGAAGCATCTCGATCCGCAGTGTTTGATTTATTATTCGACCGGAGACTTGAACTTCTTGAATGATTTGCTAGCTCCGTTCATGTCATCGTATCCAGAAATCGTTGCTGATTATAAAAAGGAACTACTCTTGTCACAGGATGGTGTACATGCGTGCATGAATCATTTCTGTTCGACGAGTAACGTGTTGGATGGAATTATGGCTGATGTATTGCCTATCAAATCGCTTGTCGCCAAGTTTAAAAATAAGATTGTTTTTTCACCCAAAGGTATCGATAAACTGGACGGTTTGATAGCCAATGGGCACATGAAGGAGGCTAAAAAATGGATAGGCTGGTTTCTTGATGCAAACGGAAGCAGAAAGAAGTTGAAGGAGCGATTATTCAATCGCCTAAAAGTAGAGATTGCTCGGTTCTTGTGTGATGTAAATCGCAATTCTCAAAATAGCGATTATTTCGTTCCTAAACTGGAATACTTTGAGGAGATATTTCGATTCTTGAGTTATGATAATGAACATTATGAAAGTTGCGACTCTATATTTCTCATATTCGAATCGTTTGAGTACGGTTTTTTATTCATGAAGGCTGCAGCAATTTTTTTTGTGATTTTCTTCGTGTTGGTCAGTTTTTGTTTTGAGTTAATTTAAGATGTTGACATAGTGTGGTTGCCCTCCATCGCCTGTAAGGGATGCGTAAAATAATAACTATCTACATATTTCACCTCTTACTGAAAGTATTGGTAACCTAGCCCTATATAAAAGAACACAGCACTGTGTACCTCGTATACTCGTGAGCCCAGCTACTTGCATATACGTTTTTATGAGTATTCCTTTTATGAATGAAGATATTCTCGCATGTAGTTTAAGGCTCGGAGTTTTACGCCTTTACATATATCCAAATTAAGCCATAGGAAGGTAGTGTACCAATTCCCCATAAGATAGGTATATGTAAGTTAATGTAGAAGGTACACTACTGTGTAATAATATTTTCATAGCCTGAGTTAGGAAAATAGGTCACTATCATTTTTATGACCATACGTATACTCAGCAATTGCGCCAAGAGTATACGTTGAGGGAGGAGCCTGGCGATCTTAGGTACCTAAGATATACCTACGATCGAGCTGGATCTTCACTTGGTCTCGTAAGCTTCGAAGGTGCGGTTCCTCGTCAAATAAGTATTTGTAAAACACCATGGACTTCCCATGTGGTTCCTTTTTAATCAAAAACGCTCGCGTGTGATTAAATACCCTTTCCTTTTAGTTTTAAGTTAATTGAATCCGTTGATTCTTAAGAATAAACAGTTTGATAATTTCCTCATGCACCCGGGTATGAGGAGGTTAGGCAAAATACTACGCGAACCTCTTTTGAGCTAAGGTTCCACCCATGATTAATAATCGACATTATTAATTCATGTCAGTACGTGGTGGACAAATCTGTACAGTCTGAGTAAGTACTATACCTTAGATAGTTAATCAGTGTTATCGATTAATTAGGAGACTAGATAGGTACCATTGTTGGGGTTATTGTACCTATCAAGTAATGCACCATATTCTAGCAATTATAGGTGTCATATTAGTCTTAAGTTATTTTCAAATATATGTACCTGATCTGCCCTATAAGTAACTCACACGTATTTACTTATAGTTATATGTATGCTGCATGGTTAGCTAGTCGTAAATTATTCATAATTTACTTTTAACTCCTTTTATGTCGATTGTTAGGCTAAATCTGTTTCTTTAATGTATATAAGTTGCCTACGTTTTACACAAACGACATAATAAAGTTTTAACTTGTGGTTCAATGTTATTATTTCCATATTATTTTCAAATAGGTACCTACAATACCTAAGTTATATTACCACAAGTACACTAATGTGAATAGGAGACGTCGGAATGGCTGTCTAAATAGTCCCTACTGAGTTATCCTGGCAATATTTCTAACAAGTAGGATATTTCTAACCAATGGTATAATTCTCCCCATCTAAGCAGGGTAGTATGACCATTATCTCCCTATATTCAGTCAGTCCGGAGTACCCTATATCAATGTTGATGTAATTTTCCATATTTTTATTCTGATTTTATGGGTAAAGATAAGAACTGTACTCGTAGTTCAATGAAATAAAAAAAAATGAAAAAAAACCTTTGCAGATTTTTTTATGGCTTATTTTAAATTTTGAAAAACTCAAAAAAGTAATAAGTTTGTATAAAATTGTGATACAACGTGAAATTACATATTATTTTTATGAATTTTTTTCGTTCTTATTCAAATAGATTTCTTTGTTCTTTAGAATGAAAGAACCTTATTCAGCAGATAATCGCTTAATTTGCCTTTTTTTTTTTTGACAATTTTAGAATAATGCATGATCACTGATCAGCCAAGTGATTGTCTCACCTACCTACCTACGAATTTTTAAACTAGATATATTTTTATAAAACTTGAAACCCTATGGAATGAACTTCAAATGCTCTAGGTACCTAGTAAAAAATAAAAAGAATAATAACAGTTCAAACGTTATTTCTCTATTTAGGTAGGTATTATCTATTGCGATCGTTATCTAAATTGAAACATGTATCTTGATTCCAGATAGTTATCTGCTCGTTTGAATGCGGCTTTTTGTGACGTGAGAAGTGGAATACTTCGATCGTTCTATCGTTTGGAGTCAAATATGGATACTAGAGCGGTTGAATTTAATCTACGACTAATTGACGAATATAAATATGTTTACCCGACCAATAAAGCTAATGGTAAGTAGAATTTTACCTGTTACTAATCTGTAACTAATTAATCTATTTCAAAAACTGATGATTAATCGATTGATTCGAATTGATTGTTGTGTGCAGTTGTACCAATCAATGTGCCCAGATTGAAAAAAATGGCTTCAGTCGAGATAGCTATCACGTTATGGAATCGTGCCACCGTCGTTATACCGGGAATGATCACCAATCACGACAAATGGTGTTCGTCGTTGAAAGAAGAAGTACCCAAATGGATAGATGCATTACCTATACCCAAATCGCTAACTATAGGTATCCAGAAACATTTCAACGAAGTGAAATTCAACGTCGCTCACTGGATTTCTTACCACTGGGTAGCAGTATGTCTTGAACGAAGAACAAAACGAATTTTATATCAGCATCTCGATCATTTAGTTTGGTATCCCAATGACTCGGTGAATTTCGCTGAAACGGCTCGAAATTTATTGAAATCTGACAAATTGGCCGATTTGGAAAAGTATCGTTTGGCTTGTACGTTTTGCTTGCGAGAAGACGTTGAAAAAATGTGGGACATTTTGAAGCAGAACTGCCAGTTGGATAAGATCAGGCAAACCTTTTTTACAATCTGTTGGAAGACGTATTGCCAATGTGAGGATTTTCAAAAGACTGTGGTTTTAAGAGTGGGCGGACATTTCGCAGATATTGCAATTGCTGTCGTTGATAACTGGCCAGCGATTGAGTATTTTTTCGATCGTTTGAATACCGAGTGGAAAGTTGAAAAAGCTATTGCTTTAATCGGCGAACATGGTGTACGTTTTCAAAAATCTTTATTGATGAAGCTGGACGAATCTCAACGTTCTCAAGTGCTTACGAATAAAGTTGTTAATATCATTGTTAATTATGCGAAACACGACGATTTTGAAGAAGATGCCATTGCAACGTGGTACGATTTTCGCGATGTTATTACTCAAGATCAGTTTTCAGCCTTAATTGCCGAATTACTCGATTACGAAACTGAAGACTTCATATTGACAGAAATTTGGAGTACTGCTCGCGATGAATTTAAGCGTCATATTTTAGATAACAACGCTGGTAATTTCATCAGAAAAGCAATAGAATGGTTGGTCCGCACAGAAGAACCTAGTCTCACTTTCGTGTCATCTGTATTGCTGGATCACGCTTGTGTAGATATCAAACGAGAAATTACGAAGGATCAATTTTTCAGCTTATGCTGCATGCGATTTATACGTCAGAAAAATCCTGCGGTTGAATTACTCGACCATCTGATAAACTTATGCCTTCCCGAACCAGTCGAATCAACTGCGTTCAAGCTGTCTCTCACCAAAGAATCATATTTAATTGAACGCTGCAAAACGTTGATGATCGATCAGCAAACTCAAACTGTGATCAAATTGTTAGATTTTGGTTATTCAAAAACTGATCCTACACCAACGCAACTTGTACGTCGACTATTGAAGCATCTCGATCCGCAGTGTTTGATTTATTATTCGACCGGAGATTTAAACTTCTTGAATGATTTGCTAGCTCCGTTCACGTCATCGTATCCAGAAATCGTTGCTGATTATAAAAAGGAACTACTCTTGTCACAGAATGGTGTACAATCATGCATGAATCATTTCGGTTCGACGAATAATATGTTGGATGAAATTATAGCCGATGGCTTGCCAGCCAAATCGATTGCCAAGTTGAAAAATAAGATTATTTTTTCGCCCGAAGGTATCGATAAATTGAAGAATTTGATAGCCGGCGGACTCGTGTCAGATGCGAAAAAATGGATAGGCTGGTTTCTTGAAGCGAACGGCAGTAGGAAAAAGTTGAAGGCGCGATTGTTCAATTGCCTAAAACCAGACATGAATCAGTTCTTGCGTGATTTGAATTGCAATTCTCGGAATGCCGATGATTTTTTTTGTAAATCCGAATTTTATGCGGAGATCTTTCGATTTTTAGGTGATGAGAATCACGATTCTCGAAAATGTAATTCACTCTTTCCTTTACGCAAATCTTTCGTTTACGGTTTCATAAGAACCACAATTCTGTTTGTGATTTTCCACGCGTTTTTGAATTTTTTTTTAAATCACCGTTTATGAAAACTGTTATGTAATTCGCTGTGCAATTCGATTATTGTGATTGAGTTATTTTTTAAACGCCAGAAGTGTATCAATACTTTTACCAAGAATTAACAGTTTTCTTGTATTTTTAAAAACATATTTTATCATATTTTGTTTTTTTATTTGCTTACTATAATATTATCATAAACTTTCTTATGTTTTAAAAATTGAATTACAGTTTAAGTTCACATACCTGTGTGTTTTACGAGTACCTAATTGTTTGTTAAGATTCAGAATGATTCCGGTATTATAGAAGGGTAGGGATCGAACACTGAACAGGTAAATCAGCCTATATACTCGTACATATGTACATTAATTTTTTCAAATTTTTTTCCTCTTATCGTTTCGAAAATCTTGTTGGAAAGTTCAGTTTGGTCGTTCTAAGAAACTAGGTGTAGGTGGTGGGTTGTGTTCCCAAACATTGATGAAAACTACGAAAATTCCTCTTATGTACGAATTTTTGTTCGATTGATTTAAATAAATAGGTATTTTATTTTAGGGCATGAAAAACTTGGAATAAATTGGGGAACAGTGCTTGCCTAACTAGTAAATACTCGCAAATTTTTGCATAATTTTTTGAGGCGCCGTTTTCAAAGCAGAAGAATTAGTAACGACGATCGCGATGGCAACGTAATTTTCAAAAGTGAATAAAGTACGAATTTAAAAACATTTCATATCCTTCTCCTTCCTCCCTAACGTCGGTATTCTAATGTTCCTATTATCTCTAGATTATATGCATTTCAAATTTTTAACCAAAAGAATTGTCAAATAAGACAATTTTCAAGTTTTCAAGTACACATATAATATACCTATATATTTTTTTTTTGGATCCATGAAGCTCAGTGTTATGTTATGCCAAAGCTGAAATCGTCCCAAAGATTTTTGAAATATTTTTCATTGCCCTCTTCTCAAACTTATGACTCTCATCGGTTCATCTAAAACTCTTTACCATTATTTAAAAAAAAAATATAAGTACGTAAGTAGATATAAAAATGTATTCGAATTTCAAAATAAAAGAGAAAACTGATAGCTTGCTGGCATGAATAAATAATAATTAAAGAACTCCTGTTTCATAGTCGTAACCGTCGTAGGTATTGAACATATTATTTTTCTAAATTTCAATTAGCTAGTATTGGTCATTTGATGTGAAATACTGAAGAAGTTTATCCAAAGTATTTGACTGAGACAGTAATCGTTGCTCTTCTTTTTGCAGATCTTGCAGTTTTTTTCTTTTCTCTTCAATTCTTTTCGCAATTCACGAACGTTCTTTTTCGGAGGCTAACCAGAAACAAATATAGGTAGGTATATGTATTTCATTAGTTCATTTTAATTTACTTTTCACAATATGGAAGATGGAACAGAAACGAATAATTTGAAATTTGTGCATTACCTCTGTTTTATGAACATGAGACGAATCTGTGTTGATCGCGTCCTTAGTCTCTGAAGATCGGAGACTATTATCCATTTTGATTTCACTTTACCCTCGCAGTTCCAATAGCACAATTCGATTTATATTAGTCAAACTTTCGGAAAGAAACTCAAAGATAATACCTAAATACAATTATTTATTATTTAAATTTTGAATTGTTCGAAACGCGAAAATGAAAAAATGCGGTACTTGATCACTTGATCTTGAAGTTCATAAGATGACGTCACAGATTTGGCACATGTGCAGTACGTAAACCATACGTAAACGGTAAAACGCAAACCTCCCCACTTCCTTCCATCATCCTTCTGTCTTCTCCTTCTCCCATCATCCAGTGTCTATGATTGTGTTCATGTGTTGTAGTGTTGTATGTAACTGTAACTGTTGTAGTAATGAACATTGATGGAGAATTGTTGAACGTTGATCTTGCGTAGTGATGGGCATTTCCGAATAATTTGTTATTCGACTATTCGAATAACGATTTTTTTCAATATTCGAGTTTTCGACTATTCGACGCCCGAATATTCGAATATTCGAATACCTTTCGAATAGTAAAAAAAATGGCAAAACAGTTATAAATAACTAAATATTAAATGGAGTAATTTCATTTCATTTTGAAAAACGATTCAAAATATCGAATTATCGAGAATAAAAACAAAATTTAACGAGTATTTAGCAAATTTTCGACTGATTTTCTAAATTATTTGAATATTCCACCATTTTTGAAGTGATTATTTGCTCATTTTTCACCAATTTGGCGAAAAATAAGCATATTCGAATACCCGAATAATTTGAAAAATTAATCGAATATTCGCCGAATGCTTTTGCATTCGATATTCGGCAATAATCGAATAATTTTCGGGTCGAATATTCGAATATTCGAATAGACGAATACTATTCGCCCATCACTAATCTTGCGGCATCGTGTTCATTTTGATAACAGTCAACAGGTAAATATTCGCTCAATGTCGATTTCATTGTGTATGTGATGTTCTTGTGAAGTGAATGAAATAAAAAATCAAATTTACCAATATAATTTCACCATTCGAGTTCGAGTCAGCGATGGTTTGGTCAGATGAAAGCGATTACGAGAGCGACAATTCGTACTCCGATGGTTATGAATCGGACGATTACGATCCTGATGGAGTAGATGGTAAGTTGAATCATTATTCCATTGTTCGAGCTTTCGAATCCATCCGAAATTGCTAATTTCTCTCGACTTGGGTCTAATCGATAGATTCGGTTTACTTTATTGTTGCAGAGAGACCGACCACTGTACCCACATTAGAAAAAATAGCAACAGTGAAGGTGGCGATTGCTTTATGGAATCGTGCCACTGTCGTAATACCAGGAATTATCACACATAATAAAACATGGCAAGTGTCGTTGCTTCACGAAGTATCCAAATGGATAGACGCATTACCTATACCCAAGTTGTTCGCTAATCTCATCAAGGAACATGTCAAAAGAGTGAAGTACAACGTGATCAACTGGGTTTACCACCTCTCTCGAGCAGTATTTTTTGAAACGAGAAAAATATCGAAATTATATCAGCACGTCGATCGTATCATTTGGTATCCCAACGAGAGAATCAATTACTTGGAAACAGCTCGAAATTTATTAAAATCTGACAAATTGAACAATATGCAAAAGTTTCGTTTAGCGAGTGCGTATTGCCTGCAAGAAGAAATTGAGAAAATGTGGCCCATGTTGGAGAAGAACGACCTTGGCGACGAATATAATTTCTATTTGCGTCCTTTGAGTTGTTATTGGGCATGTTTCTGCAATAGTAGATTGTCTACGATAGAGAATCGAAGTTTCGTCCCTATCGATCAGTTTATGATCGAACTAAGATGTATTGATAACTGGTCAGCGATCGAGTACTTTTTCGATCGTTTGAATACTGAGCAACAAGTTACAGAAGCTGTTTATTTGATCGAAGAATTTGGTTTACGTTTTCAGAAATTAGTGCTGATGAAGTTGAACGAATCTCAACGTTTAACTGTGCTCATGGATAGAGTTATATATATCATATGTAATTACGCGTATTCCGAAGATAACGAAGAAGATGCCATTGCAACGTGGTACGAAGTTCGAAATTTAATTACTCGAGATCAATTCGTTGGCTTATTCAGCGAGCTGTTGTTCGACGATACCAAAGACTCGATTTTAACTGAAATTTGGAACACTGCTCGTGATGATTTCAAACAACATATATTAAATTACGGCAATTATGATTTCATCAAAGAAGTATTAGAGTGGCTGACAAACTACAACGAATCAGATCTCACTTTCCTATCAGCGGTGTTGTCGGATCGCGCTTGTGAAGATATCAAACGAGAAATTACGAAGAAACCGTTCTTCATTAAAAGTTGCCTACGATTATGTTGCAAGAACTCGAAATCGCTTGACAGACTGTTGAACTTATGCTTTTTCAATGCTGCAGCATCGGCCGACTTCAAAAAATCTCTCCTCGAAAGCCCTTATTTCAACGTACGCTGTAAAACGTTGATAACCAATCATCGCATTCGAACGCTCGCTAAATTATTGGATTTCGGCTTCTCAATTACCGATCCTTCATCGACGCAATTTCTGCGTAAAATGTTGTCCGAAAATATGAAGCTGCTCAATGACCAGTGTTTGACGTACTATTCTACCGGAAATTTGAAAAACTTGAATGATTTACTGGCTCCACTCGTGTCATCGTATCCAGAAATCGTTTCCGATTACAAAAAGAATTTACTCTTGTCTGATGAAGGTTTGCGAGTGTGCGTAAGTCATTTTGGTTCGAAGAAATGTATCCTGCCGAAAATTATTACCGATAGTTTACCGACCGATTTAGCAGCAGAATTTAAAAGCAAAATCATTTTTTCACTAGAGGCCGTCGGTAAATTGAAGAATATGATGGTCAACAAACAATTGAATGCGGCTAAGAAATTAATAGACTGGTATCTCGAATCGAAAAGGGCTAGGAAAAAGTTAAGGAATCAATTGTTGATGGTGTAAGGGAAACGAAACGTCGTATTATTTATTCTCAAACATTATGAATGTTTTTTTGAGTTCCTATCGCGAGTATTTTTATTTTTGAGAAACTGGTGTGTATCGAATTTTGTTACTTATACGTATTAGTTTGTAATTATTTTTTGTTTTTAAGTTCATTTTACCTATTAAAGTTTTTCGAAGTTTTAGCTGTCGTCTGTCAATTTTGTTTACTTTTTCATGACTTCGCGATCTCCAAAGCGAGAAAACTCACTTAGATACTGGGCATATGTAATTTGTTAGGAAGTTAAAGGAGGGGGAGGGGGTGATGAACGTACTTGTCTTCAAAGAAACGAATAATTGTCAGAATTTCGGAAGCAGATACGGATCTCTCTCACGGAAAGCTCTATGAAAATTTTTTTCATGATTTATAATTTTCATTGAAGAAAATTAAACTTATTTCACATCACTGAAAAAAACAACTTCGAGTATCTCTAACAATCCTTTTTCAAATTACCTACTTACTAGAATAAAAGATGTGTTCGTCCCTATATTTTTGTGCAGATTTTTGACGATAGTACCGAAAAAAAATATTTCTGTTGGATCCGTGACAGTATTGATGACCATTATAATTTTTTGAATATCTGGCATGATGTTACATTTTCATTAAAGCTTTGTTATATCTATAGGTACCTACCTTATATACATCTTGTAGGTACTTGGAACTGCCGAATTACGATTTTCAAAATGAATTAATGTTTGTTTTTTTTTGTTTTGTTTTTTATCAGGTATACCTACTCGAATCGAATAATTTGATATTGGTTCACCGTAGGAGTCGACATGGATGATAATGACAGTGAGCCGAGTCAAAGTTCTAACAGAGGAAGCTATTATTTCGGAGAAAATGTGTTAAGTGATTTTTGGTCCTCAATGAATAGATTTAATCATGAAAGCGACGACTCAGACTCTCTCAGTTCTGACAGTAGTAAATCATCCACATCATCTTACGACTTCAGAAACATTAATAGTAAGTTGAATGGTCGTTCTGATGTATCACGATCAACGGTCTAATCGACTGATTCGGATTTTTTGTTCTAGAAATACCGACAACTGTACCTAGATTAGAAACAATGGCATCAATTCGCGTGGCAATCGCTCTATGGAATCATGCTGCTGTCGCGATACCAGGAATACTCTCTCATTATCGTGAATGGCAGTCGAAGGTGTGCGACGAAGTAGGCAAATGGATAGATGCATTACCTGTGGCCAAACCGATTGCTAAATGTTTGAATCAACGTTTTGATAGAGTGAAGTATGACGTAAATTGCTGGATTCATTACCACTATTATGTCGTATTTTTCGAAGATAAAAAGAAACGTTTTCTGTACCGATATATCGATGGTATCGTTTGGCGTCTTAGTGACGTGAACTCGGTGAATTTCGCTGAAACTGCTCGAAATTTATTAAAATCTGATAAATTGACCAACGTGGAGAAGTTTCGTTTGGCAAGTACGTATTGCCTGCGAGAAGAAGCGCTGAAAATATGGTCCACTATACAAGAGGATGATATCGACTCTGTTTTCTTTGATCCTGTGATCGTTTATTGGAAATGTTACTGCTCCGGAAAATGGGATGAGCTCTCGCGGGAAAATGCCGACCAGTACATGATTGGGCGAAAGAACGCCAACTGGTCACAAATCGAGTATTTTTTCCATCGCTTGGATACTGAACAACAAGTTGAAAAAACGATTTCGTTGATCGAACAGCATGGTATACGTTTTCAAGAATTATTATTGCTGAAATTGAACGAAACTCAGCGTGTGGAAGTTCTCACGAAAAAAGGTACCGATATTTTGTTTAACTACGCGAGGGAGTGCACAGAAGGTGATAAGTGCATCGCGATATGGCACGAGGTTTGTGATTTAATCACTCAAGAACAATTCGTTTCCTTATTTAGCGATCTATTGACCTCCTACAGCGAAACCTTGGTTTTAACTGAAATTTGGAACACTGCTCGCAATGATTTCAAGCGTCATATTTTAAATCATGACAATTATAATTTCATCAAAAAAGTATTCAAATGGTTCTCCTTCAAACAAGAAAGAGGGCTCACTTTTGTAACATCATTGTTTTCGGATGACGCTATTGTAAATATTAAACGAAAAATCACGAAGGAGCAATTTTTCAACGAACAGTGCATAAATTTCTTAGCACGGCCATACCGCATAGGACAGGACGAATTGCTCTACAAATTCGTAGAATTATTTTATCCAGAAGCAGCAGAATCGACGGAATTCAAAAGGTCTCTTGTTCAGAACCCGTATTTTAGCGAACGTTGCGAAAGGTTCATTTTTGATAATGACATTGCAGCGTTCGTAGAATTGTTCAACTTTGGCTTTTCCATATGTGATCCAGATCCTTCATCGTCGCAATTTCTACGCCGAACGTTGAGCGAGCATTTGCAGAATTTTGATACCATCTGTTTGAGATGTTATGCGTGTGGAGATTTAGAAAGGTTGAATGCTTTGCTGGCTCCGCTCATATCATCGTATCCAGAAATCGTTTCCGAGTATAAAAAAAATATTCTCTTCTCGAACGCAGGTTTGCTAACTTGTGTAGATCATTTTCATTCAAACAATTCTGTCTTGTCTAAAATCATAGCTGATGGTGTGCCAACTAATTTGATACCGGAGTTTAAAAGAAGAATGATTTTTTCACCCGAAGGAATTCGTAAATTGGAGCAATTGATTGTTGATGGGCAATCGAATACTGTGAAAAAGTTGATAAACTGGTGTCTTCAATCGGGAAAGGCTAGAAAAAAGTTGAAGAAGCTATTGAAGATTGTGTGAGGGAAACAAATTTCGCATTTATTATCTTTAAACAAGAAAAAAAATCATCGTATGCATTTTGTTTGTATGGAGTAGGGACTGTTTTATGTGTTTGTAATAAATTATTTGACTGACCATGAGAAAGAAATTAATCTATTGAAATTATCAATTAAGTTTTAGCTGTAGTGTTTCATGATTCGTCTTCTGTAATATTTAAAACAATAAAACTAATTATCAATGCTATTGGATGCAATTTATTAATGAACAGCTGTCTTTAAAGAAAAATATACTTACCTAATTGATTCTCAAAAAATAAAATTGATGATTATGTTTTTTTCACTTGAAACCAACGCTTAAAGTTCTATGAAAAGTTCCTATTTTTAAAAATTCATGAATCAAGTACCTACCCACTTTTTATGAATTTTTTTTGAGACCGAAAAATTCTATATTAAGATGAAAAAGATATTCCCAATGCAAAAAACTTTTTCGTTGCGTATACTCAAATCAAAATGCATCATTTTACTAATTGATCTTGTATTGGAAAAGTAATGCCACACGTTCTATTCACATGTCGATTAAGTTGCCTAAGTCTTAGCCAGATTCCGTCAAACTTGATAGTGATAGTTGATACTGGAGACTTACGATTTTTGTGTGAGTTAATGTTTGTTTTTTTGTTTTTGTTCTTTTCATCAGGTACTCGCTCTTGAATCAATTGATATTGGCCCACCGTAAAAGTTGATTATGGATGGTACCGACAGTGAATCTAATCAAAGTTCTGGCGAAGAAAGCTGTTATTCAGAAGAAAATGAGATGAGTGATGTTTGGTCCTTCCTGAACAGACATAATGAAGAGTACGACGACTCCCCAGACGCTCGCAGTACAGCCAGTAGTGAATCATTGTCATACGCTTACGACTACAAAGAAATAAATAGTAAGTTGAATAATTGTTCTGATATCTAAATCAGATTGTACTTAATTGATTTTTTTTCTCCGCGAATCCACAATCGACGGTCTTATCAACCGATTTTATTCATTTGTTTGTTTTAGAAATACCTACTACTGTACCTAGATTAGAAACGATGGCATCAATTCGCGTGGCAATCGCTCTATGGAATCGTGCTACCGTCGCAGTGCCAGGAATGCTCACTCGTAATCGAGAGTGGCAGTCGAGGGTATACGGCGAAGTTCGCAAATGGATAGATACATTACCTATACCCAAATCGTTCGCCAAATGTTTGAATCAACGTTTCGACAGAGTGAAGTATGACGTAAATGGTTGGATTTATTACCACTCTTATGCCGTATTTTTCGAAGATGAAAGGAAACGTTTTCTGTACCGATATATCGATGGTATCGTTTGGCGTCTTAGTGACGTGAACTCGGTGAATTTCGCTGAAACTGCTCGAAATTTATTAAAATCTGATAAATTGACCAACGTGGTGAAGTTTCGTTTGGCAAGTACGTATTGCCTACGAGAAGAAGCGCTGAAAATATGGTCCACTTTAAAAGAAGATGATATCGACGTTAGTATTTTCTTTTTTCCTGTGATCGTTTATTGGAAATGTTACTGCTCCGGAAAATGGGATGAGCTCAAGCGGGAAAGTGCCGACCAGTACATGATTGGGCGAAATAACGCCAACTGGGCACAAATCGAGTACTTTTTCCATCGCTTGGATACTGAACAACAAGTTGAAAAAACTATTTCGTTGATCGACCTGCATGGTGTACGTTTTCAAGAATTATTATTGCTGAAACTGAACGAAACTCAACGTGTGGAAGTTCTAACGAAAAAAGGTGTTGATATTGTGCGTAACTACGCGGGCCATGATGATGATGATGGTGAAAAGTGTATCGCGATATGGCAAGAGGTTCGCTATTTAATCACTCAAGAACAATTCGTTTCCTTATTTAGCGATCTGTTAACCTCAACGCACGCCGATGATTTCATTTTAACGGAAATATGGAATACTATTCCCGATGATTTCAAACTTCGTATTATAAATGACGATGATTATAACTTCATCAAACAAATATTTCAGTGGTTCGACTGGAAACGCGAAAAAGGACGCAATTTCATATCATTAGTGTTTTCGGATGATGCTAGTGCAGATCTTAAACGAAAAATTACGAAAGAACAATTTTTCACCGAAGAGTGCATAAAACTTCTAGCAAAGCAACATCACAGCAAAGAGGAAGAATTGCTCGACCATCTGATAAAATCGTGTCTTCCTGAAGTGGCAGAATCGACGAAGTTCAAGAAGTCTCTTGTTAAAAATCCTTACTATAGCGAACGTTGCGAAGAGTTGGTGATTAATCGCAATTCTAAAGCGCTGGTGGAATTGTTGGACTTTGGCCTCTCAATGAATGATCCTTCATGGACGCAATCTCTGTACACGATGTTGGGCGAGCTTCTGAAGCATTTTAATAGTACCCGTTTGAAGTGTTATGCGACCGGGGATTTACAAACGTTCAATTATTTTCTGACTCCGTTCATGTCATCCTCATCATATGCTGAAATCGTTTGCGAGTATAAAAGAAATTTCCTCTTCTCGGATCAAGGTTTGCGAGTATGCGCAATTCATCTTGGTTCAAACAATAGCATTTTGCCTGAAATTATGGTCGATGGATTGCCGTCTAATTCGATACCGGAGTTTAAAAGAAGACTCATTTTTTCACCCGAAGGGATTCGTAAATTGGAACATCTGATTGCTAACGGACAATCGAGTACCATGAAAAAAGTGATAAACTGGTGTCTCCAATCAGGCAAGGCTAGAAGAAAGTTGAAGAAGCAATTGAAGATAGTGTAAGGGAAACGAAACTAAGCGTAGCTGTCAATTTTATATTTTCGAGAAATTTGCTTATTTCAAATACTTATTATCGTACCTACTTATGTTCGTGATTATTTGATTAAGTATTTGTCTTTAGAATCTATTAAAATTCATCGAAGTTTTTGTTGTGGTGTTGTAATTCCTTCTAATGTGTAATAGCCTCATACAGTAGCATCAAACATGTAAATTAGTAAGGACGGGACGATAGCAAAATCGTCCACATTATGTACATTGTTTTTCAAAACCTCGCTACAGCAATACCGCTAACAATTTCGAAAAAAAAAATATTATAAGGTGAAACTCCTATTCTTAAAAATGTCGATATTTATGTTTTAATTTTCCGCATACAAACAAAATCCCTTCGAATCTCCCATTGGGCAAATATACTCACTTATGCTTAGGTTGAGTTGCCTATCCATTAGTTTCAAGGAGGTTCATTGGCTGTATTGTGGTAATGAACAAGGGAATCAATCACTCGCGGTGTACGCCTCCGATTTGAACGACACCATAATTTTTAGAATCTTATTTACTTTTTGAAAATCTAAAAATGACCGTACTTCACAATTTTGTCGAGTGTTATTCTGATGAAAATTATGAAATTAGTCCTGACAGAAAGTACCTACTAAATATTGACTCTCCGAACCGAATATCAGAATTTCACTATTTTTGACCAATCTAAAGCCTCCAACTCAATTTTCAATTATACCTACTTCAGAATTTTGGAAGTTGATTTAGGCAGCATATGTAGATAACAAGTTGTAACATATTCCCCATCTGTTAAACGAATTTATTTATCTAAATTTGGGCCGCTTTTCAATGGGACATCTTGAGTTAGTTGAGTTTAATTTTTTGACCAACACTTGATAATTCGTATATTTTAAAAAAAAAAAAAAAAAAACACGAATCACCAAATATCTATGGCTAATTTTGGATTTTGAAAATTCGCATATTTAAAATGGAGTTTCGATCAAATTTAATGAATAAAATTAATATCTAATATTATGTAGGTAGTAGGTACATAGGAAATGTAGAAATAATGCCAATAATGGCGGCCAATGGGAAAGCCGGTGAAGTATTATATTTTATTGCAGACTACCTATTCACAAGTTGATTAGGTTGCCTAAGCGAGATACATTACAGGAGTTCAATTATTCAGTTGTTGTCAAAACGCCATTCATTTTTATATTCCTAGCTCGTCTTTATGTTTTTGTTGCTCTAGAAATAGAAAACGTCAATTTTTTCTCATTTCTATATTTGAGAACAGAGCTACTTCAATTGACACGTTTTCCAACCATTTTCGTTTAGTACATAATCAAATCGTCTTTAAAAGTTGTGATGTAGGTAAAACAACAATGACAATGTCTCTGAATTCATTTTCATGAATTTTCATTTCATTTCTATATTCCAGGAAATACAGTTTGTGAATTAATAATGCAAATAATAATTGGTAGGTACCTAATACCTAATTGAAAAAAAAACTGAGCAGAACAACGCTTTATTTTCACACGTAAACAAGTGTAAAAAAAATGTAAGAACGTATCAAATCAAGCACAGGCTTTACGTAGATAATACATAATTGGAAAAATTAGTGATGAATTTTAACGAGCTGTACCAGTTGGATGAGAAATCGTCTGACGTCGTTTTCTTCCTCTCAGATCAATCTCAGCGTGGTATAAATTTTTCATTTCATTCAGTTTTAAAATTTCCTATTTTTCGATTTAAAAAGAAAAAAAACTTAATAATAAAGTTTTTATAATTGCGTTTGAATTAAAACTAAAAAAAAAATAATAATGTAGAAAAACCATTGACCTGAGCTTGTTGATCCATACTGACTTGAATTTCACGTAAATTACTCTGAAGATCTGTACGAATTCGTTCCAATTGTTTTACCAGTCGAATCAATTCGGTCTACAAAAAAAAAAAAAAATGAATGCAAGCAGATTTAATGGCTCAGAATTCAATTAAACGAAGCTTTTCCAAGGCATTTACCTGAGATAGGATATCTAAGTCCATTTCTGTTACATCCGTGTTTCGTTCTGGTGTAAAAAAATAACAATAAATTTATCGCGCCGAAAAATTGAATTATTATTCAATAGGTAGGTAAGTAAGTAACTCGATTCTAAAAATAGTAACCTAATAAAATTTTCAATCGTTCTTTCTCCAGAGAGATATTCTTTTCGATTTTAGCATTCGCTTGTACGTGTTCTTGAAATTGTTTGTAGCCTTCGCTTTCGGTGCATCCGAGTTCTGGAAAATTCACAAATAAATTCGAATTGCAGTTAAATTTATTACTGAAAAAAATGAATAAATGAATTAGTGAGAATGGGAAAACTTTCACGATTATCTTACTTACCTTGTTTCCTTGCTTGGGCAACTTCAGCTTTTAAATCAGCTACTTTTTTTTCTAAATTTCTCACTGATACGTTGATACTGTCTCTGATGAATGAAAATAAATGTTAGGTACTTGGTAAGTATCATGTGCATTACTTCAACTACAAGCATTTTAATTTCAAAACAAATTACTTGGTCTTTTTCTCAGCCACTAATTGAGTTTCTAATTGATCTATTTCCATATTGAAAAACTTACAAAACGTTCCACTCGAATGCCGACAACTTTACCTAATATACCTACCAAAGTACAACAGTTAGAAAATCATACTCGTGGTTGTCAAGTAAATAAAATTATCGATATAATATAGCTATAGCTTAAAAGCCGACAATTGGGGTACAACGCCATACCGAGGGTTTTTGTACTTTCATAAAATACAATGTCCTAAATTTAGCTACTAAATGGGCATATTAAGTATCGTCATCGCAATACTCAAAGATTAAAAATTACGTAATCACGTTGAACTTTCTCCATACGTACACTTGTACGAGTAAACCGGTTAAAGCGGCCTTCAATGTAGACAAAGGTAATTGTACGAATATGTGCGGTTTATCGCACTTTGACCACAGATTCGAATTTCGTCTTCAAATTATCGGAATACTTATTCGTACTCGTAGCATATTTTACTAGTACACAAATATGTATTTTGGATCAATGAACCGGTATCAGGATACTCCGAATGTTTCTCAATGAGATACCTATTGAGGTCGAAAAAAAGATCAATTTTTTGAAGTGACCTTGAAATCACTAGCTAGTGTGCCATTTAAAAATTTTACGAGTACATACAGTACATAGGTAGGTAGGTACTGAATTACTGAATAAGATGATTTTCATGTAGAATTCAATTTTACCAGTGTTGTAAAAAAACTTTAAAAAACTAAGGGAAAATGCTCGAAAATATTAATAATAATTTTTTTTTTAATGTACCTATTTATTTGTAGGTACTTCAAAAGTCAAGTGAAACAGTAATATTCAAAAAATAATAATCTTTTATTATTCTTTTCTTTTTGAAATATCAAAAAAAAACATCAAAGTATAGATATTTTTCGTTTTTTTTTTTTTTTTTTTTTTTTTTTAACTACCTACATACATAAAATAGCTAATTGGTGAACATTTCACCGATTAAAATTTAATATACGTACATAGCTACATACCCTATAGAAGAATAAATTGAATTTTTCAAAAAAAATAAAAGCTGAAGCAATGTTCTTTCATTTTTCAAAGTTTTATTTATAAGATCTTTTTTAGGAGGGAGGATTTAGGAGTGCTTTGATGAAAAATTGAGTATGAAGATTTTGGAAAAAAATTGTTAAATTGGGCTCTTTCAACTCGAATAAGTCATTATTAAGTATACGTACTTCTACGTTTCCGTATCTGTACCATTTTTCTTTTCTTCAAATCAATTTTTATTTGTTGATTGTTGGAGAATATTCAAAATTGTTTTTTTCATTTTCACAGTGGGTTTGTTTCGAGCCAAGAGTATTTTAAAAAGAACAAGAAAAAAGGGAGTGCAAAAATAAAAGACAACTCCATCATTTTTTAGGAATAAAAAAATTTAATGGTACAAATAGAATAAAAATACTATGCATAGCTGGTTAGATATTTGAGTATGATTGTTTTTAAGTAGGTACTTATCTAGGTACTACATATATTTTGAGAAATTGCAAATGTAGACGAACCATGCAAATTTATTTAAAGAATTGATGAGATCAGTAAGGACTAACCTTAATCCTCATAACCAAAATTCGACGTAATTTTGGATAAATCTGAGTTCATTTTTGGATTTTTGATATTTTTTTTAATTATTTGTTATTTGAAGAAGTCTTTCTCTTTATTCAGAACCTATCGTGGATTTTCATTTTTGCTGCTTCAGACAAAGCGAAAACGAATCAGTGAACAATTAAATTACTCACTTCATTTGGACTCTCCAACACTGAAAAGTGCAGTTTTAGATTTGGGCCATTCTGACACTTTCAGCTAATTTCAATTTTTTTCAAAAATTCCATTGAAAAAACAAAGTTGAAAATACAAAACCACAGGTACTTACATTTAGAAATTGATGCTCCTCCTTCCTGGAGCAAAATATTAGAAACAAAATATGCTTGCAAAGTTTCTCCTTAATTGACAATGTACGTTTCTGTTTTTTCCTTGATCCTTGATGGTGGGGGAGGGGAGGTTTTGAGAAATTCCTCAGCAAGGAAATTGGTATCTATTTCTAAAATTTCTGATAAAATGCCTGAATCTACAGATGAACAGAAAATACAGACATTACAATAAAAGTAGGCACCTACAGGGTTTCAATTGCACAGTTTTGATCAGAGGCTTTTTTTTTTTTTACTTCTTTAAAAAACCTTAAACTAAAAAATTAAATCAATATTTTCCCCCGTTCATAAACCAAAAATTTTTCAAGAACGACCTTGAAATGACCACGTGATGGAGCGCCGTTCTTCGCGAGATTTCTCCCACACGGTACTCCATAAAGATCACTCTTCTTCTTACTATGTGCACATGCATTATAACTGGAATGGTAATACGTTGGTTGAATAATTAACATAGTCATTCACACTGTCGCGTAGTATAAAATGTAATAAACACTCCTCTGGAACCTCGGAATCTCGGAATTTCTCAGAATTACAAAACACCATCTCAAGCCTATACAGATAGGTATACAGTTATAGTTAGTCAGCCTCAGTCATCATCTTAACCTTACACTTAGTTAAACCTGCTCATATAGCGTAAAATTCCACCATTTAACTCGTGCAACGGTGAAAGAGAAATGAATAATAAATAAGTAAGCTACCGATGCTACCACCCATCGAATTTCTCCACCCAGCTGACAACCATTTATTATCCTATGCACTTGAATGATCGTCAATCGTCAATAGATCACAGTCGTGGTAAGAAATCCGCTAAAACAGAACAGTAGATAGGTATCGGATCGGTGTATCGGTTCATGCATCATGCCGCATGTGGTTTGTGGTTTGGTGGTGATGGAATGTGTAATAGGTTCTTCAAAAGAAGACACCAGTCTGACCTACTTGTGACACTCTCACCGGGTAGAGTATTATTATGAACCAGTCTCATTTCGCTTTTCTTACAGTTCGTTAGTTACGAAAGTAAAAATTTATTATTGAAATCCGTTTTTTTCGACTTTTTTCTCGTAATACAAAGACGTCATTATGCTGTGGTGATCTAATGGTCATCATGAATGTGCAATTTTGGATTTTCTTGTGCGGCTTCTGTGTCCTAGGTAAGTGAAGTTGATCCGGTGAAGTTTGCTTTATTGAATTGAAGTGTGGCATTGTTTTGTGAACTTTTTGTTGTGTTTTGTTATGGAAATTAAATCACGTACGTACGGTTCATTGAGTGTTTTATTTGCAGGAGTGAATTCTTTTATCGTTATTCCGGAAGAATTACCGTCCATTTTGTCTGTGTTTTATTCCAATGTGCCTCCGATTAAAAAAGGTTTGTGAGATGTTATGTATATTTATTATTTTATTCTATAAATGAGTTAGTGATTTAGTGATACAACTTATTACTTACTTGAAGACAACATTTTCAAATGTGTTTTCCAAAATGTCATAAGTGGACAGACTACAGAAGAATTAGGGGATACCTATACCTATTTCAATTACCAGAATTAGACCTTTTGACTTCGTAAATTTCAAATCTGAAGTACCTACATAACAAATTGAAAAGTGTAGGTATATCTACCTATTTTTTTGCAAGTTGAAAAATCTCACATTTAAAAAAGGAATCGGAATTTTTTCAGTTTTTGGAACAAATTACTCTGAACTTCATCTACATACCTTCTACAATCAACTCCCCCCCCCCAATCAATTGTCAGTCCATCAGTTGGACCTTCTGAATCAATTAGGGTAGGTGTCGAATTTCTAATTCGAAGTGATGAATTGAAAAGTGCATTTGTTTATATGGGCCTGGGTTGAAGATTTTAAAATTGA
Source organism: Planococcus citri (assembly GCF_950023065.1). NCBI lineage: Eukaryota > Metazoa > Arthropoda > Insecta > Hemiptera > Pseudococcidae > Planococcus > Planococcus citri. The sequence continues at coordinate 36,970,100 of NC_088680.1, forward strand.
AAAAAAAGCTTGTCAATTTGTGCAATTAATTTGCTTAAAACTTCTTGACCCATCCAAATCCCCCCCCCCCGCCTCCTCCAATCACAGCATGCCTCAAAGGGACATTTTTAAATGATCAAAAAAAGTGAATGTCAAGTAAGTATGATAGAATTATTAGCCTATACTCTGTTGTTTTTGTAACAACATTGTAAGCAATTTGAAATTTCTGAAGAAAGCTAACTTTTGCTGGAGACTCCAGATTCGTAAGGTCGACTTAAGGCGGTAGACAAAGGTTGGAGTAATTTTTTCCAAAAGTTGCCTATTTTGAATTTTTTATTTTTATAGCATTCCTCTAGATGCACTACTTGTACATTAATGAAGCTTGAACTAAAATTTTAAATTGAAATTTTTCTCAATAAAAACATTGAATTTTTCAATTTTTTATTTAAAAATAGAAAATTGAATTTCAAATGGCTGAGCTTGATATCTAGAAGCCAAGCCGTATCTTTCGGCTTTCCAAGTCTTGAAATATTAACTCAAACATACTCTTTTCTGCTGAAAAAAATAGTACATACCTATACCTAATCGAGTTGTTCATTTCATTCTAAAATGACTAATGTTTAAAAGAACCAATTATTAACCATCTACACTCATTTCGTCTACAGGAACAGACTCCAGAGTAGGCATAGGATTCCGTCTCGGTCCCAATGCAGACTTCCAGGTACAATTCGAAATCGGCCCTCAAACCAACACTCAACCCATAGGACCCAATGCTGGTGCCAGTAACACTTCGTCGAAAAAACGCCAAACACCCTATGGTGTTCCACCTTCATCTCAGAAAATCAACTACAATGCTACAAATCCCAGTGAAAAATGGCTCAACACGTGGAAATTCAATTTAAACGAAGAACCTGATCAGAATTTACACGAGTCTCATCAGAAATCTGATCCTACTCGCGAAGATAGTAATTTCGTTAATCAATTGCGTAAATTGTATGGCTCTGGCTCTAGTTCTGCGAGTTCGAGTGGTAGTGCGAGTCTGAGTACGAGTACGAGTACAGATAAAACCGAATCCGACCTTAGTGATGTTGATATGTCCTAGGGTAGGTATCTTGTGAAGTCAGAATGAAGTGTACGGCCAGTGATCAGAGATTAGGACACAGAAGGGATCGACTGAGGCCCTGATGCCCAGTAATGATAAATAATATGGGGAATGTGACAGAAGTAGAGATTAGTTACCATTTGTGTGCACCTACATGGTTTTTTTGGTAGGTGTTTTGATTTTGTTGTTTTTGTTTATAATATCCATTCCCATTTTTACAAATTCACCTACTTTATGCATACAATGTGCAGTTTTGTGTATCTACATAGGTACTTAATGTATGTATATAGGTACCTACTTATTTATGTGTACATTATTTTATTTTAAATTAATATTTATTGTGTGTACGTATCAATATGAATGATTATCTACTTATAGGTGCCAAGACATGATTTTTCAATCAAATAATTTGTTTGTATTTTTTTTGTTTTTATTAAAAATATTTTCTTGTTTTTTTTAGAAAAAATTATCATTTTTTTCAATGTTTGAAAAATGTGTTTTACTTTGCAGAAATTCTGATGAAATTTCAAAAGATTATTATTTTATGATGATTTTTTTTTTGGTTTTTGTGAAAAAATAATTACTTATTAATAGGTTGGCTCAATTTCTTTTGTGTATTTACCTCATACTTACCTAAGTAAGTATTGTTTATTTTCTACGAATGGCCACCAATAATAAAGTGCTTTTACACGTTTACTTTTTCTGGCACTTTGAACCCTGCAAACTTTGCCAACTATCTGATCACTTTTTGCCTGATATATGTACTGTTAGACTATTAATCATCTTTCATGTTTTCCCCAATTGAAGAGTCATTTTTTGCTTTTTGTATTTTTTTTGCCACAAACAGTTTCTGATTTTCTAAAACTTTAAAAATTTATAAAATTATTTAATGTGAAATGGAATCATTGAAATCATGTTTAAATTTTTTATACATAGGTAGGTAAGGTACCTATTTTTTTAAAAACAATTTCAAACATTTTTCCAGCTTTGATGTCTTGTTTTTTAAAAACTATTTTGTTAAGTGAAATTATTTTTTGTATTTTTAGTGTGCGTAGCACACTATTGGTTTCGCTTTGAGAAATGAAATTTTATTGGAACTGAATGTTCTCTTAAGCTATCCAACCGTTTTTTGTACCTATTGGACACCAATTGAGAATCATTAAGGCGGAGGGAACAGATTAATTTTCATTCAATTCGGATGGGTAATTGCTGAGTAATTGCAATTTTAGTTCATTATTTTAATGCATTAAATCCTAAAAAAGGGAAAAGGGGACTTGCAAAACACCTGCCGCTCATTGTACCCTGCTATACCCCTATCCTACACCAACACCACCAGCTGTGTGTTTCATGTACCCTGCTATACCCCCAGTCTGCCCGCTGTGTATTTCAAGTGGGAGTGGTTTGGTGGGGCGTTTACCTATATTCTTTTAATGCCCTAACCCACCATGTGAACTCTTGGCCGAGTGGTTAGGGCATTTAGGTAGGAATAGGAATATTGTGGGGACCCAGGTTCAAATCCCCATGAGGTAGGTAGGTATAGGTGACGGATTTTTCGTTGGAAATATTGGATAGGTAGATGCTTTGGAGTGAGTACAATGATGTTGGTGCAAAAAAAATGAATTTTGAACCATGTAACCTCCTCATTTCAATTTATAAAAAGTAAGTTATGAAATATGATGATTTCATTTGCTAAATGAATTTTCATTCCATTTATTCAAATACTTTTTACTACTTATAATGCGGTAAGTATAGTAAAAATTATCTTAAGATGACTGAGTGATTTTTACTTTTTATGATACATATAAAAATTACTTTAAAATGAGTAATTTTCAAACAACATGGTTTATGTAATTTTTATTATCATGCTTTAGTAAAAATTATTATTGTAACTGAGCAGTTAGAAAAATTACAGAAGAGAAGAAATAATTATAACCTGTCTAAGAATAGGTCACTCTAAAATCACACACAACCATCTCTATCAAAAAATTCCAAAACCCCCCTGTCAATTCTGTGAAAATGAACCTACATCCATCCAACATTTACTATTCACCTGTCCTAAATTACAGCAAACAAGACTATCTCTCCAAATAGACCCAAATTCAATGACCATCCCAGATAACCCTTCTGAAATCCAAAAATTCATAACCCTACTAAAGAAACCCAACCTAATAAACCAAATCTAAACCCTTCTATCCACGGGTGTAATAATCCTGCAATTATAAACACCCAAAATACGAGTATATAAGAAAAAAAAAGGTTTCAAAACAAATTTTATCATACTTAATATTATGTATTTTTGAATGGGATCCGGTTATTGTGCTGAATATGTAGTTAAATTTTTTTGTAAAAATTACCGATATTTTTTTTGTGTTATTTAGAGGCAATGCGAATTCTGAACATAGGTATTTTATAAGATTTAATAATTTAGAATCAATGGCAAATTCTGAAAATTGGTTGGAAATTTTATAAATTTGAAGACAATGAAAATTCTGAAAAAATAATATGAAAATTTGTCATTTAGAGACACTGAAAATTCCAAAAATTGATCAAAAGTTCTGTAGGTACCTAAGTTGTAGATGATGTGAACTTGAAAATTATATGAAATATGTAGTAGGTATGTAATATTTATGAAGATAATGAGAATTTTGAAAAATTAGAGGCAATGTGAATTCCAAAAATTGAGTAAACGTTTTGCAATTTGTGGACAATATGAACTTGAAAATTGAATTTGAAATTTTGTAATTTGAAGACAATAAGAATTCTGAAAAATTTTTCAAAATTTGGTCGTTTAGAGGCAATGTGAATTCTAAAAATTGATTGGAAGTTTCCTAACTCAGCAGCAATGCAAAATTCTGAAAATTTATTGAAAACTTTATGAAATTGTAGCAATGGGGAATTCGGGAAATTGATTTGAAATTTTGTAAATTTTAAAACAATGCAAACTATGAAAAACAACTATTCTGAAGTAGGTATTGTAATTTGGAAGATATGAAAACACTGAAAAACAATTATTATTTTGAAGCAATGAGAGTTTCGAAAATATTATTATTTTTCATCACTATGACATGGTTGAGTCACTTATGCACTACCTATAGATATGTAATAGCGGTTATAGCTGTAGAAAAGGCAGCTAGCTACGCACACTTTGCAGCTAAGCAAGCTTAGCTGTCTAGTTTGAGTTTTTTTTTAATTTTATGAGTTTTTTTACCTCTTAAAAAATTTATTTGGGTGCTTATTTTGGTCTTAGGTATATTTTTTGCAAATCTTTGAAAAATTTATTTTTTTTATACTTACACACCTTGAAGAAAAAATGTAGGTAGGCCTAACTATAATACACTTTTAAATTCTACTCTGACTAGCTACATTGCCTTTTTAGTGTTGAGATTACAAATCTCGACTTTTTCAAACTTGTCAAAATCTCGCTGATGCTCACTCGCCTTTTGTCAAAATTGTCCAATAGCCTCGTTTTTTGCTAAAAATTAAATTACAAAAAAAAATTTCCCCAGAAATTAAGTATTTACCCATGTTTTGCTTTTTGGCAAAAAAATGCTTAAAATTTCTAAAAATAAGGTCGCTTTTTTGACAAAAATTGCTAAAAATTCTATTTTTTTTGCAAATTTTGCAAGGTTCTATTTTTTGCCAAAAATTGATTTCAAAGATCTCATTTCTTAAGTCAAAAAGTTGCACAAAAAACGTCTAACTTTTTCGACACAAATTCCGAAAGAATAATTATGATTTTTTTCCCAATATTGCTCAGAATTAAGTCCCTCATTTTTGATAAAATTGTAAAAAGTTTTTTTTTAAACATAAAATCTCACTTTTTAAGAAAAGTGCTAAAGACTTTCTTTTTTCGATCACTCAAAAGTTCGCTTTTTTTTATCAAAAATTGCCAGAAAGTATTTTTTTTGCAAATAATTCCTACAGAAAGACTTGTTTTAAAAAAAACGTAAAAATTACCAAATTTTAAAAGTTGAAAAAATTTTCCCTTTTTGGCAAAATTACATACTATAAAAGTTGTCGTAATTTTTGCCAAAAAAATTTTGAAAAAGCTTGCTTTTCAACAGTAGTTGACTAAAATTCTCAATTTTTGATGAAATAGCTAAAAATTGTCGTTTTCTGAGGGAGAAAAATTAAAAAAGTCTCACTTTTTTCCAAAAACTGACGAAAAAACTCGTTTTTTTTGACCGGCGGTTAAAAAAATAAATGCGTTACTAATTTGGTAGTACTGAGGTACAAATTTATAGTTTTTGGATATTTATCCCTATCAAACTGTTTAAAAAAATGAACCCTTGTCTAAAATCGGGGGTCTGTTCGTTTTTTTAGCTGCTTCATCAAGATGAAAACACGTGATTTTGATGATTTCTTTGAAACAGTCTGAATAAACTTGCGGAAATTCAAATCTCACTAGGTATACCATGTCATTTCTCAACTTATCTGTTATACTCATGTTATACTGGTGATTTTTGGGACTCCCCTATACTCCTCCCTGTCTGCCAGAATCTTATTCATATTTTGTACCAGACCACAGAATGACGAAAATTCGCCCACATCAAAAAAGCACGAGTTGTTATGATTCTCCGATGACGATGAGCTTTTAATATATTCTATTTTTAACCATGTCGTCATCAGGTTGCTTCGTCTGACAACAGATATCGCTATTTTTCAATTCTGGCTTCTCTCTTTATTCAAATAAGTTCAGTGCCTGCCTATTTACTTCACAACTAAACTATACGTTGCTATAACTCATCAACTCATGTACAAATAGATCATTGAGACCAACAGCACGTAGGTACCTTTAGAGGTAGAATTCAACTCCCGAGTGAATTTTTGTAATTAAACTCAACCCTAAATATAGTAATCGGATCTTACGTATTCTCGCACGTGTATGTATAGGCATTCACTCTTTGAAATCGTTTTATTAGACATTGCCTCCTAATCGCAAATATCTTCCACAAAATGCAACAGTTCGTATTTAGGCACCCACATTACATAATTGTATGGTCAAACATCACTCGAGGGATCACAGAAGTATGCCTACGCAAGTAGGTATTTATTTACCTACCTATTTATAGGCCGACTATATGTAAATTGGCTCGTTAATCGTTGATGATACTTATTGCCCAATTCTCTTATGCCTATACCTATATTTTCTTAAAATATTCCAAAACCTTAAAAACGTTTTAAAAAAAAAAATTAAAATTAAAAAAATCAAAAAAATGTATTATTAAGTTTTTGGCTATTTTCTTGATTTTTTCGAAAATTCCTCCTCTTTGAGAATCCATACTTCCCCTCCAGGTACACTTTCGGAGCCCAAATTTTTTTAAAATGACTCTCAACTCAAAATAAAGGTCTCACTGGATTTGGTCAAATTCCTTCAACATCTCCCCCCCCCCATGATCCAACTCTAATCATCATACTATTCATACTTGAATCTCATTTAGGCCTACAGTTGGGAGAAAAATAAAAAGTCACATCTAACGCTTCCTATTCAACTTAATTGTGAGTGATGAGGGATTAGGAATGAAGCTCGTTATGTCAAAATTTAAATATCTAGGGCCCCAATCTCGCTATACCCAGTCAAAATCTTGCAGCTACCCTTCTGACACAAGTATCCAGGTATATAGGTTACTAATACGCGGTTAATTTTTCATTATAAATTTATATGATTGATACCAATTTGTATTAGCGATACATACTTACGACGTACTCGTAACGCAGACCGTATTATTGATTTCACGTCAACGTATTAATCATTGTTTTTTATTCGACTGTGGATATGTAAGTCTAGATAGGTACTTATTTGCATAAAAGCATTTCTATAAATGTCAATCCTGCATTTACAAGTAGGTAGCTTCGGTAATACATTAAATTGTATCACGCTCCTTTTTATAAATATTACAAATGATTTCATTTCCGCATTCGGTTTATTTTTGATTGAGTTCTCGTCTAAGGTGGTTGTTCGATATAGTAAATCGTGATGTAGAAAAAAAAGTAAGTACGTAAGTGATTAGAAAGCTCAGATTTTCATCTTGTTGATAATTTGATTAAGCGCATTTTTAATTTTAATTTTTCACAGATCATTATTTTTCAAATGGCACCAGATTCGAAAAATGCATAAAGATGAAAGCCAGCACTCAAACAATCGACACTACCGAAGATTTGGATAGGAAAATCACCGATAATAAAAGAAGTACGAATACAAATTCGATTTTAAATTAATTGTCGCACGTTTTTACGACCGAGATTGCAAAACACCAAAAAAAATTGGTAGGCTGGAAGGGTATAGAGAGATGGTTTAATTATATCATCGGCACGTGTATTGTAATTATGAGTGTAGTTTATTCAACCTACGTATTGAATAACGACGACGACCCTTTTAAAACGTGTACTTTTATTTATTTCTTTCACCGCACAGAAATCAAAATCCTTAACGATATTAACGCCGAATTAGTGACCAGAAAAACACTCGTCAACAGAGTCAAGTTTTTTTCCAAAGAAGCCGAAGATTTAGAGAAAGAGTTGAAAGAAATTCAACGTAAAGTATGTCTCGTCTACTCATGGCACCTAATTCTTCTTATTTATTAGACAACGAATCATTCACTTATTGGTGGATTGGTGGATTTGAACGATTATCTGTATTTTGTAAATATAGGTAAATAACGCTTGGAATGAGAAGATACGAGTCGAGCAAGGTAGAACGGCGCAATTGGAAAGTGAATGGAAAGCATTGCAGGCGAAAATCGAAGCTAATGCGGATACGCCGGGGTATCATCAAGCAATTAAACATAATGAGATTCAGCTCGGCCAACATAAACATGATGGACCGTCTACGAGGGTTTGTATTTTTAATTAAGATGTGAAATGCGTACAGTTTGAAACCAGCGAAGGGATTGTTTAATGTCCCTGGTGGCGTGATGGTGGTTGTATGTGTGGCGGAAATGGGTTCAGGTTCAGTCATGGTGAAATTGAAATATTGGTCAAGCTATGACGAGATATTAAATTTTAATTAGGTATGATGAATTTTACAAGCCCTTACAGCGGTGAATCTTACGTCGAAAATGAGCGATGAGATTTTTATATTTTTCACGTGCTCGCTGAAATCCTTGGGTCAAATTTTTAATGAGCTCTGACTTTTTGAAAAGCAGTGATTATCTTTCTGATTGAAGAATTTTTCTAATGAGAAATCAAAATGAATTAGGAACCTAAAGACAATTGAGAGCATGAGGGACTTGATATTAAATTTCAAAATTTTGGAAGCATTCCCCCTCATTCTTTTCTCAAGACTATTAACCCTAGTAGGTACTTTATCAAATACTTATAATTAAATTAGAGTTCCTATACTTCGTCGGTTTCCAATACAAGGGTGATATGTCCATGTTTTTTTTCTCATGTTTTTAACATTTCGGGTACGGTTATAGTAGGTCTTCAAGTAGGTATTCATCAAAAAAAAAAAAAAAGTGGTTCTTGACAAACCAACTTTTTGTTTTTTGATGAGTACCTATTCAAAGACCTACTATAACCGTACCTGAAACGTTAAAAACCTCAGAAACGAAAAAAATGGACATATCACCCTTGTATTGGAAACCGACGACTTATTTATTATAATTTTTCAATCAAAAAAATTCTTGAATGGAGTAAATTTTCAATATTAAAAAAAAATCGGACACACAAACACCCTTAAATGGTCCCATAGGCTCAAAATTATTCCTCTAGTTCATTTATTTTTTGGTACTTATAGGATCAGAGAAATCCATGCGATGGCAAACGAGTATGAATTACGAAAATAGAGGGGCACAATTTTCAAAAATCACTGTAAAATGTTGATAAATCAACTTTACCTCCTTTAACGTAAAAATGGCTTTCAAAATATGGGCCAGAGTTGTAGCAACCCAACAGCACCTTTCGAGATTTTAGAGCATTTTTTAAAAAAATTTAGCCTCAATGAACTATAGAAATAGGTACTTAATTTTTTTATATAATTATGTACTTGTATAAGATCCACAAAGAAGATTCCTAAAGATGTATGTAGTAACCCATTTGCTCACTTCTAGATTTTAGAGCATTAAAAAAATGGACCCTTCAAAATGTTAGTCTTAAGTATACCAAAGTTGAGTCTCCAAAACATGATTGTAATTCAGATATGGACAACAATGTGTTTTTCAGGGCCCTAAACATTTTTTTTTGCAATTTTTGGTCCATTTTGGGAAATTGTTCCCGGGTATTCCCCTAAATAGAAAAGCTCCAAATTGCTGTTTTTTCCAATGGTCAATTTTTCGAATTTCGAATCCACTTCCCCGAACCCCATTATCCAAATTTGCAAAAATTGGAAAAAATTCATTTTTTTTGCCACTGGCAAATGGGGTGAAGTCGGACAAATCTAATTTTTTGGCCTTCTGACAAACGTAGTGCCACTCAGTATACTCACAGACGAACCCCGTTTGGACCATCGTGTAGAGCGGCGTTTTCCAAATATCTGACACTTTTTAGCTGCCACTTCTGATAAAAATGTGATTTCACTGCGATTTTTTGAAAATGAGTGGTAATTTTGTAAAAATTCAAATTTATGCAAAATTATGTACAGCAGAGAAATCTTAGTGAAGATTTTACCCACAAGCAATGTTTTTTTTGTAGAAAATTTCACGTAGAATTCAAATTTTGTACTTCCAGAGTTGTATCGGTTCATTTTTAAAAAATGCGGTCAAAAAACAAAATTTTGCGGAAATTTCAAATTTTAAAAAGTCTGCTGGAGACTCTAAAACTACTCAAAACGGTTTGAAACCATTTCTAATCGATTTGGCAGGTCGAAAATAGGGTATATATAAAATTTAAGCTTTCTAGGTAAATTTGGTGAAATTCTGATTTTTTTCAATTATTTTTTCTCACTTTTTGCTTGAATTTGATTTTTTTAAAAATTAATCAAAAATTTTGACTCCGAAAACTTCTTGAAAAACATAATGTTGTCCCAATTCACCTCAGATGCAGTTAAAGTTGATCAAAATAGTTAAATAAAAGGGTTGGCCAATTTCACCCCAACTTCAGGGTGAAGTCGGACAGATTTCAACTTTAAAAAATAGTTCAAAAAGTTCACCAAAAGTTTTTTTAAAAATCATCACTTGTAGACAAGTCTTGGGGCTTCAAAATAAGCCATTGCCCACATTTCTATCTTAATAATCTAAAAAGTAAGAGCCAAAAAACCTCAAAAAACGGTCGACTTTACCCCATTTGCCAGCAACTTTTTTTTTCAAGGTTGTTATACCTATCTCAAAAAGTGCCAAAAGCGATAACTCAATAAGAATGCTACTCCAGTGGAAATGGTCTTCAGTTACAAACCTACAACATGGTTTGAAACTTTAAAATCAACTCCAACTTCACCAAAATCAACATCTCTATGTATTCTCAACACCAGAAAATTGTGTATTGGTGACCGAGTATTGAGCCATTACTACAGCAAAAACCAATCAGCAACATGGCAGTATGGAACAGTACAAAACGTATTCGGAAATCTTCATTATGAAATCTGTCTCGACAATGGCCATACTCTAAAACGTCACATTGATCAACTGAAGAAAACTCAGATGAAACTAGTATCATTTGAGGAGGATCTGCCTACATCCACACGATATCAACAAAATGCTGGGTTAGAGATCGCCTCACCTAAAGCAAACGAGCCAATAATCAACGTACCCGAACCAAATATCGAAGATAGAAACAAAATTGGTCATGTTGGGAAACATTGAAAAAATTATTAAAACGGTTTGGAAAAAAGATATGATAAACTTGAAGAAATTTCCAATTTTTCTATGCAATCACCATCGCGTTCCAAGCATTTGCTGTACCCGTACAGCAGCTTTTCTGTCCCCGCGGGGTAGGGTTCTGCCGCCAACTTTTCGAGGCAGTTGCATGATGCTCTCGAGTTGCGTTGCGTTTTTGAATCGTTCTCCTCAAAATTTGACCTCTAGGTGGCAGAAATAGTGGAAATCTGATAGGGCGAGATCTGGCAAATGTGTAGGATGTGAAAAAACTTCCCAATTTAATTTTTTGAGGAGGTCTTGAGTGGCACTAGCAGTATGAGGACATGAGGAGCTGTTTTGGCACCCACATGGCACAAAACTTACGCAATTCAAGCTTATTGTGGATAATAGTTAAAAGCCAACCAAATGAAATGTTCTTCATTCTTCATTCAATATCCCTTGGATATCATGCACAGTGATGTGAAAATCCGCGTTGAGGATGGCGCAAACAGCTGTAATCAAGGTTTCATTGATTGAGTCATGTGGGTGGCCAGAGCACTTCAAATCGTGTCCTTCTTTTCTCCCCTCCTGAAAGAGTTTTGCCCATTGGTGACCAATCTGGATGTTCATAACGTCTTTCCCATGCACTTTACTAACATTTCAGTGAATTTCCACCGCATTTTCACCAAGAGTGCACTATAAATGGACCAAACTTCGCACTTCACAGTTGGCGGCGAGTTGCAGTGGTAGGTTGATGGTTTTTGTACCACAGCTTCCGCTGTAATGACGCCACCAAGTTGAAATTTTTACAGTAGTGCCAAAACACCCTCAGAAATATTCCCCCGCAAACAGAACAAATTTTGTATGATTAGTTTCCGAGAAAAAAAATAGGGAAACTTACTTATTGAATGACCCTCGTATATATATTTTTCTTGGGTTGAAACCTCTTCAAAAAATCTTGCATTTTTTATGTCATAAAATCAGATTTTTTGGTAAAATTTGTGAAAAAATCAGCTTTTTTGTAACTAAGTATTACCCCAAAAAATAGTAGGTACACCTTTTTTTGTAAAAATTGTAGAAAAGTTCACTTTTTGTAATAAATTGTAAGAAAGACCTTCTATGTCTTGAAAAATTGGCCAAAAAGCTGTTTTTTTTTCTTTTTTTAAAATAAAAATCTCCAGTTGAAAGTTTTTTTTTTAACTGCATAAACCCCCCTTTTTTGGTCAAGATTTTCAGAAACCTGGACTTGCTTTTTTGTAGAAAAAATTTCTGCAACAAAATCTTTTTTAAATCAAAATAATTACCTTCGAAATAGGTACATATTAAGTTACCTATATTACCTATATTGTTAAAATTGCGAAAAGCCTAATTTTTTTGTAGAAACAGTAAGAAAAGGTTCATGTTTTATAAAAATAGTCTTTAAAAAAAAAAAAGTCAGGAAAAAAGTTGTTTTTTTGCCAAAAATTGCAGAAACCCCTTTTTTTGGACAACTTTAGATAGGTACCTACCTAGACTTGTTTTTTTGTGTAGCAAAAATTATTTTTTTTTTAAACTGCAAAAAAAATATACTATAAAAAAGACTTATTTTTTATCAAATTTGCATGCCTGAAAGTTCAATTGTTTTGCAAAATTTCAAGAATACTTGTTTTCTTGTCGTCATAATTTACCTACACCTCATACTTTCTGTTTTCCAAAATTACAAAAAAAAATCCTATTCCTTTATCAAAATTGAATAAAATACTCGTTTTTTGTCTAAATTTCCTTGAACGTTTTTTTTTTTATTTTAAATAAAATCGCGAGAAATTCTTACATTGAGAATTTAAAGTACCTACTTACCTACTGGGGAAAATAATAGTTTGAGCCTTGAGGAATATTAATTCGGGAAATCGGATTCAAGAATTCAGTTTGTTTGTACTCGTAATTTTTAATGAAAAATTCACAAGAGGAATCCGCAAACTGAAACTAAAATTTCATCTACCAAAAATATTTTCAATCAAAATTTCGTGTTTTAAAAATTTTTCAAAAACTTTCAAAGCTTTATTACAGTTAAAATTAGTTTCTTGGATATTCTCCATTCGATAGTGTCTCGTCTGGAGAAATATGTTTTTCTCGAACAAAAAAACAAAGAAATGAAATGAGAAAGAGTTAAAGTAGAGAAAGAACGCGAAGGATTAATATGTATCTGAAAGTATACTTACAAGTTTACATCAAAGTTTCCCTTAAGCTGCAAAGCTTGGAAAATACGAGATCATGCATCATGCTGCTATACTTTTACAACAACGATGTTCATTTACATAATATTATTTTTGTATTAATACTCAATTTATAAGGTTATTCACCTTTTTCAATCGCTCGACTCCGCGCATTGTATAATCTCGTCTTCAGACATCTTCGACACTTCGCGCTCAGAGCTATACGTTTTTTTAGTACTTATTCGAATAAACAGGTGATAATTTATTCGTTAACGCATCTCTGCATACCCTGGACAAGCTATACTTTCGTCGCATTATCAGCTGTGATTAAAGGGTACACGAGGGAGGTGTTGCTGGTGGTTTGTGCGCTAGGACGCAACATTTACCGATCCGCATATTGGCACATTGTTATGTACTTAGAACTTATTGTTTTCAACTGTGTGGTATACTGAACTGATGTTATATATACCTGAGTGTACTCGTATTTGTGCTTTCAGACCAACTACAAAAACATGGCTGTCCGTTTGCAAAACGAAATCAAAACGTTACAGCAGAGAGTGAACGCTTCCAAGCTAAGCTTGATAAATGAAATTAAGGTACCTCTTCCTGTCTTTGCTTTTTGTTTCCGATGCACAATGAAGTTTACGTACTTTTACTGACCTGCTCAACACACGTTTGCATTCGCAGACGGAATTGAGAAAGACGTATATAACGATCAATAATGAGATGTTGATTTTACTTTTGCAGAAAAAAACCGCTTTGGAAGAGGAAGTACGCGAAGTACGTACGAACATGTCGCACCGCCGGAGTGTAACTCCGTCCAAGTTAATCTCTACGTCGATACCGGATCTTAATTTGCACACGTCGGCGCGTATCAATTGATGACTGATGTCCGACTCTGATTTCCAAGTCCGCTGAATTTGAATTTTCATGTTGTGGTCAAACGTGAACGCGTTCGACGTTTGTATGTAAATTAGCACCTGAATTTTACCAAATGTTTACACCCATGCTCCTGCGTTTATGTTATTAAATATTTATACCGTTTGTTTTACAATTATTATTAGTCGTTTTATTCCATCAGTTGGGTTATGCGGTTATGCTATTGGTCTGTTGCGTTACGCAGTTGTATTTACTGCGATGCGATAAGTTCTGCGAATTTTGACCCGGCAAAGTTCAATGAGAGGTCAGCTAGCGAATGAAACAATGACGTATTCGGAGGCATAATGTTTAAATTTTTTTATACCAATATTCGTCTGAATAATTGAAAAGCTTTTTATCGAGTCGCCAACCAAACTATTCTATTAGAGTTTTTTTCTTCAATTAGTTTGTTCTTAATTTCTTGCATACAATCAGAATGCTCCTAAATTGACAAGTTGTTTTTTTTTCAAGTACCCAACTTGAGTATTTTGAAAAATGAATCGTTCGACTGTTGATAAGAAGGGAACCTCACAATTTTAGATTGAATCTTTTTTTTTTTAAATTTCGAGGATGAGAGATTTATTGGGGAATCTAGTTTGAAATATTGAGATTTTTCAAATACGAAATTCAGGGTTGTACCGAAATCAAAAAGTAGATTAAGTGAGCCAAAAATGAGAAACTATCTACCTTCGATGATATTTTGAATGCTGCAGTATTTTCAACGCCCCAAACGAGTAGGTACCTATTTTTAAGAGCCAATTTTTCCGAAGAATACCGGAACATAGCTACCTAGGTAAGTATAGAAAAAACAAAGTCATTTCTCACTTCCAGAAAAAAACATTAAAATATATTGTAGATAGTACGAGTATTTTGATGCTTAATTTTTCACCTTCCCAAAAAAAGGTAAATGATCAATATTTTTCTGACAAGGGGAGCTTTTACTAATAGGTAGGTAGGTAGATATGTTTATGAAAAAAAGTAATAATAACAAAGATTGAGAAAATATTATCAGATTTTGTTTGTTTTGTTCCAAGAAATGTAATATTTTTCGGTATCAACATATATCAATTAAAATTCATGAATGATGATGCATTAAACTCGCCAGGCATGCCTACCTGCTTAGGTAGGTACCAACTTGAATTTTTTGGAATTGCAACAAAATATTGTAATATTAATTTGTTTTGAAAAAATTCATCATTTCAGTAAAAAAAAATGTCGAAAAAATACTTTTAAAAATTTTTAAACGTTTTTCTTGAGCTGAATTACAAAATTAAAAATTGATTTTGGAGCTTTGGAAAGCCAGACAAACGATCTTAAAACGTTCGGCAGGCGGACAAACGACCTTGAGAGGTCAGAATGGTGGTTTAATGACCTTAAGAGACCTAACAGGGACACGGCTGGCCCTTAGAAGCCACATAGATGGGTCAATGACCTTTGGAGGCCAGACAAGAATGCAGACGACGTTGGGAATCTAGACAGGTGAACCGGTGCGGCAACCTCGAGAGTTCAGACAGCAGATAGACGATTATGAGAGGCTAAAGAGATAGGTCAGTGACCTTAAGAAGTCAGACAGACGGGCCAATGACCTTAAGAGACCAAACAGGAAGACAGACTGCCTTAAGAATTAGCTATTATTCTGACAGGTCGACGAACTTGAGAGGCCAGACAGATAGGTTGATGACCTCAAAAAACCATGAAGCCATACTGATGGGTCAATGACCTTAAGTAGAAATGTGCACTTTTCAGAAAGGTAATTTTGGTGAAATGAAAAGTGAAAAGTTCATTGAAAAGGGTGAAAAGTTGTGAAAAGTGTGAAAAGTAAATCGTGTGAGTCTCATTTTGAAGCTCTCTGCAAGAGCTTCAAATTGATGTATTTTTTGCCTATTTAAAACACACAAAAAAAACAAAATCATTTTTTTTCTACGTAATTAATCGAATAGTGGTAGTTTTGAGCCTTTCTAGAGCCTTTAACATTTTTGGGTTTTTCAGTTTTGAAAAAAATGTAGTGAAAAATATCAAAAATGGGTGCTTAATTGGGAAGGTGGAGGAGTGGTGAGAGTGAAACTTGATATTTGACTTCATCAATGAGGTCAATGATCTCTGATGAGTAAATTGATTGGTCACTCGCTTTTTTTTTTAGTGAAAACTGAAAAGTGAAATGAAAAGTAGGAACTTTTCTTTTCAACTTTTCATTAAAAGAAAAATACTTTTCACATAGGACACAGGTAGTGACCTTGACTTTCCCGACACATAAGTTAATGACCTTGAGGAAACAGACAGACAGACGACCTTGGAAAGCCACACTGACAGGTCAATAACCTTGAGAGGCCGGATAACTAGACATATGACTTTGGAAGGCTAGACAGGTAGGTCAGTAAACTAGCAAGTATACACAGACACACAGGTCAATGACCTTAAGAGGCTAGACAATCAGTCAGATGACCTTGGGAAGCTAAACAAGTAGGTATGTGACCTTGGGAAGCCATATCGATGGGTCAACGACTTCATGAGAGCAGACAGGCAGATAGACAACCTTGGGAAGCTATGCCAGACATATGAATCAATGACCTCAAGATGTCACACAGGCAGATAGACAACCTCGAGAAGCTAGTCAGGTAGGTTAGTGACCTCGAGAGGCCAGATAGACATACAGATGACCTTGAGAGGGGAAAGAGACAGGTTGATGACCTTGAGAGGTCAGACAGATGAGCCAATAACCTACAGTTTTTGTGACCAAAGATCTAATTTAATTCTCATCTCGTGTTGATTTTACCACGGAAAGGTCCAAATTCCAAAATGTTCAACTTCACTTAAACGTACCAAATGTGGGAAATTTCTGATTATGGTTTCTGGTATTCTTTTTTGAGGGAAACAAAATAAATTCTTTCGCAAAATATTTGTAGATCATCTTTAAAGCTAAAGTACATTGTATAAAGAATAGATCATGATTTTTTTTTTCTTTTACGAAATCCTCAAAATAATTAAATTTTCAACTTCTGTTGAATTTGAAGGTAAGTTATGGTGTAGCTTTCACAGATCAAAAAATGCTATTTATTGCTGAAATTGTTCATCTTTTTTAAAAGTTCAGAGACCCTTGCCCCTTCAATTTCCAAATCAACTGCGGTTCAGAAAAATTAACTCACACCAAGTGGATAAATAAGTGCATGTTGAGAACTCCCTGACAAATTCTTACTCAATGAAGACACTTTCATTGATGTGAGTAAAAGAATAAATTTAAACTGACAATCATACACCCAGAGTTTCCGCGAAAGAAGGATGTTGACAATGACAACATGGCTCATGCTGGGAATTTTGCCAAAATTGCGCCATTATTTAACCAACATGGCTGGAAGACCTTGAACATTTTGCCTAAACACGAATTCGTACTTGAAAATGCCAATATATGGCACAGGTAAGCATTTCTTAAACATTGCTCAAATTTTTTGCCAACATTGCCCAGACAATCATTGTTAACCTTTTGCCCACACTTCTGCCTTTTTACCATGGCATTCGGTGAGATGATACAAATAAAAACGAAAATGCTCAAAATTACACACGTTTACTTTTTAAAAATGCGAATAGCACTGTAACAAACAGCAAAAATTTTATAAGCGAAAATATCAAACCGTGCACATTAAACCGATACATACTCTTAATACACACTTAAAAATTTAATGAGAACAAAGATTCGTAACACGTAACTAATATTAAACACAGCATCGGCAGCCATTTACATATTATTCTAGTCAATTAGCACAATATTCGTCACACATTTATAGTAACTTACGTATGCAATGCACCTCCATACGTAGAGACGTACCTATACATTACATACGACGAGTCGAAAAGTACCTAACCTACCCAACCAAATTACTTATAGTACACGTAGGTAGATAGTTAGGTACTCTGTGGTGTACTTACTTACGCACGTAAACCGTGTAAAAATAATTACTCTATTTCGCTGCCAAATGCTCGCATAATGAAAGAACAAATTAGTGACCATTCAATGGTAACACTATCGAGTACAAAAATATACACAACTCGTGTAACTTATCCTCTTCTTTTCATTCTCACCGACCACACTAATCATTCCCTTACGTATACAAACTAAAATGTAGGTACTACACATTGACATGGAGAAAAATATTCTAATATAACAATTTTTTTTTCATTTGTACAAATAATACACACAATAACACGTATAATGTATCCTAAGCCGATTCCATACGAGCAATTACATACATACATATTTGATACTATATAGTAATCTCAAGAAAGACTCGAACGGAAGTTTTTAACTCGGTGTTTATAAGAAGGAGGATGGTTTATTGGCTATCTTTTGGCAACCTATCAAAGGGTTTAAATACCCGGAGAATTTTACTATGTAAAGAACTATTTGACCTAAATTATGGTAGACTTTTAATGCGGCCAAATTCTACGGGGTAAGATTTTTCCTCGTTAAATTTACAGATACCTACTCATTGTATAGGCAACTGCTTGAAGCTGAATTTTGATTCTTAGTATATTTTTGATTGCGAGAAAAAGTATGAAAAAGGAGAAGACCAGTGAAGGCGGTGTAAATGTGTAATATTCATTTTCCATTTTCCTCCGCATCGATTCCAAAATATCTAATATTTAAGAAAAGCTATACAGAGAGAGCAGGGAGAGCAAGTCGAGGTAAATTTGAGCCTCGGTATCTCGCGATGTGAAATTTTACTATTTAATACACGTAAATGGTAACAAAGTTTACCAGGTGAAAACGCTTTAATGAGTTTAATTTAATAAATATTTCACGTTAACTCGAGTTAAAATGACACTGACGTCAAAGAGACCGAGAGACGTTGACGATGCGTAAAATATGTACTTTCATTATCGCGACACATGTTCTCTTATTATGAATGTGCATATACTTTTTCTTGCGTAATTTTCGTGTTAGTAAGTAAATGTGTAATTGTATATATTTGGACTTGAGAGGAATTTATAAACAAACACGAGTCGTGTAACAGTCGTTTAATTCGAATAAGTAACAATTATCTCGGAGACGAAACGTCGAAATGAGTAAGAGTTTGAGATGGAATATCGAATCGAGAGTACAAATTTTTCCGCAATAAATTTTGGCGATTTAATGACTTCTCACATGAATTAAGTAGGTACCTATGTACATAATATGAAAATAAAAGTAATCGTTTGAAAAAAGAAAATAGTATTTTTTTTTGCAAGAATTCGCACATTCGAAAATTATGTTTAATGAAATTGAACGAAATAGACCATTTATTTCGGAAAAAATTGACCAAAAGTGACTGAGAAATTTTTGAACAATAAGTACCTATACCTAATAACGTGAGAAAAATTGGTAAATCAACAATTCGTTTAAAGAAAGTATCTTTTCCATAAAAAATGAACGAAACATTCGCGACCGACTTGTTCATAGCTCGAAATTTGAAATTTTTTAAAAATGAATCATTCGCGAACGAATTTTCCAATTTTTAAAAATAATCATAGATTCAGGAAAAACGGAATATTGGAACATATCTGAAAGCAAATCGTTTGCAAAAGATTCGTTCGCCCAATTCTATTAGACCAAATTTGATTCTTTAGAAAAATCGTTCGCGAACAAAACCCAGATTTATTTGATGAATTAATTAATTCGAAGTATGAGCAATAAACAAGTCGGTCGCGAATGATTCGTTTATATTTTTAATGAAAAAGAGTAAGACACATTCCTAGACGAATTGAAGGCGGACGATGATTTTTTATTTTTTAAAATGAATTCGTGATTTGAATTGAATAAGTCGTTCGCGAATGATTTGTTCACTTATACATACCTAACTGATTCATTTTCAACTAGAATCGTTCACGAACGATTAAGTATAATTTTTTTCAAAAACTAATTTTACATTGGAATTTTGCATAAAGCACAAGTCGTTTGGCAAATGATTCGTTCATTTTTTTATGAGAAAGATTCATTTATCAGACAAATTGTTAGTGAACGATGAATTTTAAATTTTTAGAATCAATTTGTAATTTGAATGGAATAATTCGTTCGCGAATAATTCATTCATTTTTTATGAGGGAAAAACTGATTTAAAAAAAAATGATTCTGATTTTTGAGCAAAGTTGTTCGCGAATGATTCGTTCATTCATCTGAAACGATTCGTTTTTTTAAACAAACAGTTCACGATCAAAAATTATTTTTTATTCAAAGAATTCTGATTTTTTTTAAAATCAATATTTTAAATTCCAATGTTGGACAAGTCGTTCGCGAACGATTCGTTCATTTGCACAAAACTGAATTCATTTTTCAAAAGGATCGTTTGCGACCAAAATATAATCCATTTTGATAAACCATTTATTTCTGATAATTAATTTTGAAATTTGAATTGAATAAGTTGTTCGTGAATGATTTGTTCATTTGTATACAAAACTGATTCATTGGCGAACAAAATTTAATTCCCAAGTATCCATTTAATGAGTTTTCATTACAAAGAACTGATTTGAATGTTGAAGAATTCGTTCATGAGCGATTCGTTCTTTTTTATGAATTTGATTCACTTCTTGAACGACTCGTTCGCGAACTAAATTTAACCTATTATGATTAGTGCATTTTTTTTAAATCTGAAATTTGAATTGAACAAATTGTTTGCGAATGATTCGTTCATTTATGTAAAAGTGATTCATTTATGAGACGAATTATTCGCAAAGAAAATCTAATTCACAGAGATAAGAGATTAAATCAATTTTTATTTTATAGAATTGATTTGAATTTTGAATGTTGAACAAGTCGTTCGCGAGCGATTCGCTCTTTTCCAAGAATTTGACTCACTTCTTAAACAAATGATTCACGAAAAAAAAGAAATTTTCAATCGACAAATTTTGATTTTTTTGAACCAATTTGAATTCGTTCGTGAACGATCCGTTCATTCAAACAGAATTAAATTATTATTCAGAAGAATCGTTCAAGAACAAAATTCAACCTTTTTTGATGAATTTCAATTTTTTAGAATCAATCTGAAATTACAAATGTCAAATTTGAATTAAACGAGTCGTTCGCGAATGATTCGCTCATTTATACGTAACAAATTTATTTTTTCAGAAGAATTGTTCGTGAACCAAATATTGAGAACTTAAAACCTATTTTGAAAATTTTTAAATTTTAATTTGATCTGAAATTCGAATTGAACAAGTCGTTCGTTCGCGAATGATTTGTTCATTTTTATACAGAACTAATTCACTTTTTTTTAGAAAAAACGTGCGTGACTAAATTCAGATAATTCATACCTTGATAAACTGTCCTTTTTTCTTGTTCAAAATGATTCGAATATTGAACAAGTCGTTCGCGAATGATTCGTTCATTTTTTATAAAACTGATCCATATTGGATAAAAATCGTTCGCGAGTAAAATTTAATTTATATCGCTTCAAAAATTATCATTTATAGAAATTTGAATGTCAATTGTCAACAAGTCGTTCGCGAACGATTCAATTCTTAGATAATCTTTATTTGTAAAATGGTTCACAATCGCAAACGATTCGTTCATTTACACAAAACTGGAGAATTATCATTTTTGACGACTCAGTTGAATGATTTGAAATTTGAATAAGTGAAACAGGTCGTTCGCAAATGAGTCGGTTCGTATTGAACAATCAAACTGATTCGAAATAAACCTCCTGTTACGAACGAGTTTGAAAGTTCCAAAAATTGAAGTAGTTCACGAATAATAATTCGTCTTGCGTTAGATGGATTCGTTCGAGAACATTGATCAAATTCATTAATAGTCACTTGAAATCAAAAATTAAAAAACATAAAAATCTGTCGGAATTGTTGCATTTTTAAATTTCTAACTTTGGAATGAAACTTTCGAAGCATTCTAACTGAGCTACCAAACCCGTATCTTCAATTTTAGATCCAATTTTCCGAAAAATTTTGCAAACAGTTCAAAAGTTTGGGCACACCTGGGATTTTGATGTATCAAAATCTTATTTTATTATAATCTTATCTAACTTTAACCGCCTATCTACACATTCGATAAAAAAAGAATCATTTAAAACCACAAATCGAAACATTTCCCAGCTAAACCATCTCTACAAAGAAAAAAAAACAACTCAAAACACCATAAACCATCTTCCAACACCTCGTTATCTGCTTCGCTGCTTTCTAAAGCAAAAAATAAAATAAAACAAAAAAAAACAACTCAACCTAAAAACCCAAATCTACTACCAACGCACAAATAAATTGAATTTTCAAAACGAATCAACACGTATCTCAAAAAAAAAAAAGGTAGGTAAAAAAGAAAACCCCTTTCTTAAACGATGCATTTTCAAACATCTATCTTATTCCTCCTCCTCCTTCTCTTTTTACTCGTACAAAGCGAGCCCTTAGGTAATAGCTAGGTAAACGTATCTCGGGCTAAAATTTCTCCTACGTTGTACGAGGTTTTTGTTTTCGAATGAATAAATAATCGTCTAATTTAATTCGCGACAACGTAGCACAATCTACCTTTTTAACACGCTTTTATAGACTTGATAATTTCTACGCATCACGAAAATCACGCTTCAAGGTCACCAGCGTAAAGGTCAAAGTGAAACCGAAATTTTCTCATTTTGAAAATGCATCGTTTATTCCTCCGGTCGCCCGAGAAAAAAAAAAGAACCGCGCCTAGCGCCACATAAAAAATAATAATAATAACATTAAACGTTCGTACATTTATAGTAATTTATCACAGATGAACGAGGACTATGTAAAAATTTCCTTATCCTTTAAACACACAGAGAGAATCAAGGGTTTCCTAGCCCGATTTTTTTTTTTTCATCTTTTCAAGACTTTTTAACGCGTCGTTCGTTTTCTTATTTACTCGTTGAAAGTTTTCTATATAGTTTTTTCAATACGTAAAAAAATAAAATAAAAAATAACAAAATTGACAAAAATAATGAATGTTATCGTTGCTAAAAAAAACCGGCCAAACAAAAACAAAAAATTAATGTAACCAAACCGGGTGCGTTAAATCGTATGCATTTAAATTAACACTAAAAAAAAAAAATCAATACCTAGATATAGACTCGTACAATATCGCTAATTTTGATAAAATTTGAAATCAAATTTCATTTTGTTTGCATCGTAGTATATAAATTTTTCTTACGAAATAATTTCGTATTTTTCTCCAATTTTTTTTTTTTCGATACAAATATACGTACATACGTAATTAAAAAAGAGATCATAGGTAATAATAATACGAATAAGAATAATACGCGTATCTAAATTCTACAAACCATTACGAAGACTACGTAAAAGGAATAGGGACAGGGAAAGGTATTGGGGGGTATAGAGATAAATGTACGCTATTTTGAATCTAGATAAAATACAATAGAAGCCTTCCTAATACTAGAAATCGTTATCACATATAATCAAATATACACAAATAGACCATTATTAAAACAAAAAATAGTACACATTGTTTTTAACCTAAATGAAAATTTTTTTCAACTTAATAATATTCACATATTCTCACGTGTGTGTTTTCAAGGGCAAAATGGGGCAAAGTACTGGCTGCATGAGAGGCGGCTCACACAATAACGAAGGGATCAAATGCGTGATAATAGAGACAAAAAACGATACCTAAATAATTTTAAATTGGCAGTTGCTCGTGTGCTTCGATTTTGGTCACATAACTGACTTACGTACGCTTCAACACACGTAAAAAAAAATCAAAATGAAAAAAAAACAAACCGAGAGAATACGACAACGACGACTATACGTAACCGAATCGATAACCTGTACCTTGCCTCGTCTTTTGAGCTCGTTACCCTGCCTGTAATAGGTATCGTCCCGACTACCGACCGACGCCATCTTATTTTCTCCAACGTTTATCTATCCCTTGTATAGGTGAAATTTTTCTCGATACGTTGAAAAAACAAAAAGAAATAAAAATTTAATTTTAATACCCTCTTACCTCACTCCCTTAACCCTCCTGGTCCATCAAATTCGACGTTAAATACTCTGTTGCGTGATACGATTTAGTCTACCTAGTTTAACTTATAATAAAACGTGTCGAAAATTACGAGTACGACGAGGTGCCAAGCAGAAGAGAAAAGATTGCGCTTTTTTTTCTTCTTCTCCGGTTACTGATATTCTAGGAGGTGAAAATTGCGCGCCAATGAGTGTTTTTCTCGTTCATTTTCACGAGTCTCGCGTTCGTCGCGAGCGAGGTAGACGAAATTTTCACAAACACGAGGATGCTGACGACGAGCGACGTTTCGTGCATGAGAAGAGCTGGGCCAGCATTGAGGGCTGAGGCTGGGGCTGGGATTTCGCGAGACGAAGGTAACCGTGACCTGAGATAGGAAGTCAAGGGGACAGGTATAAATTTTCAACTACCACGTGAAGTTACCCTGAGTTTTCTCTTTTTCTCGACGATTCGGTGGGCGGAGAAAAATACAAAGGGAGAGGAGAATTTCACCGCGAAATTTTTCATCCCAAATACGACGACGACGTTCTCTTTTTGCTAACAACGAAATACTTAAAAAGGTATAAGGACACCTTACCTTACCTACCTATCTACCTATAGTCGACGAGATGGAAAAATATACGTACACGTCAAAGTCTCCCCTCTCTGCACAGCTTTAGGTTGGCTTTTATTTTCATCGAGCTTTTAATTCAGCGTACAAAGTAGGCATAGTAAAATTTAAGTCTTTTGAAAACGATATGATATTGCAAAGGCTGAGTCTCGTTCAAGTTGTAGGTTTTTTTTTACGTCATTTAGCGTCGAATTTTTACGAAACGAAATGCGTATTATCGAAATTCTCATACTCGTATTTGTATTTCGACGAGTTGCTCTTTTTAGGTTTTTTCGATTTCCATTTTCTACTTTGAGTAGATTTTTTTTTGCCCACTGTTCATAAAAATAAACGAAAAATATGTAGGTAAACGAAGAGCTATTTAATGCTTGCCTTTTTTTAAAAAACAGAATTGACCTATATTCGTTCTTGACCATACTCGATTTTGTTGGTAAAAATTCCGTGAAAATGGAGGTGTTGAAACAAACTGTTGAGCAACATTTTTAGGTCACAATACGAGCCATATTTTTTTAGAATTTTTGCAAGGTATTCTGCGAGTTATTTCCCCTCCCCCTCCCTTCTCATTTACCTCAAAAATGAGAAAATTATTCTGATTTTATAATTCAAAAAAGAGCTGTGAAGTTCACTTCTACAGAAAAAACTGATAAATTTTCACTTAATTCCAAAACTGGATTCATTGGACTTTTTTCAAAAACATTTTTTCCTCACTTTCAACATTAGATTGATGAAAAATTCACATTTTTTCAAATTAAACAAGTACAGAGGATTCGTTTTTTCAAAATGAAAGAAAGTCTGGCATTTATAAATTGCTGAGAGTAATTTTGAAAAAATGTCATAAAAGCTCGAGGTACTCAAGTCGATACTTTAGACCCTTCCAAAAGCTTAAAATTGCTCAAAATAATTTTTTTTTTCAAAATTAAATAAGTCAGGATGTGCAACAAAATTCTTAAATCAAAACGCAAGATTTTTGGAAATATTTTCCAAAATTTCTGCAAACTTTAAGCATACTGCTTCTCAAATTTTTTAGTTATTATAATATGCAGACATATTTTTCAACCAAATACAGGGTTTTTAAAATATTTTTTGATTTTCAGCACCACTGGACCTGTAAGATCTATCAGATACCTCAAAATGAATTTATGGGGTTCATTATAATCAAAAAATGTATCTCATGTTCACTCCAAAAAAAAGAGGAAAAGTGAAAAAAGAATGATGAAAATTCTATTGGATTTTGAACCGATTTTTTTTGTCAATTTTGAGAGTTTGAAATCTTGAAACTTGGATTTTTTCAAGAGGAGGGGGAGAAAGGGTGAGAAAAGATGATCATAACTGAATGAGCTCAAACATTTGTCTCGACTTTTAGGAATCATTTGACATACATTTTCATGATTCAAGATTCAACACTGATTTGGTTTGATTTGATTTGATTTCAGTCAGTCATTTATTTACAAAAATATCCAATTTCGAATCAATAAAAATTGAAAAATATCAATATTTGTATTTTTGGGGGTATTTCCAATATTAAAAAAAAAATTCTCTTCTCGAAAAAGTTGGTCAGAAATGTAAAAAATGGCTATCGAAATCACAAAAAGGTGAACCATCGTTTTGGTTTCTTGTTTTTAAAAAAAAATTGAAAATGTTCATCAATTCAATCATTTGATTCATTTTGCGAAGAGGTTAGCTTGAAATTTGTCGATCTCTTGTTTTCATTTTTCAACAGTTTTAATCCCTGCAAGAATTCATTACATTCCAAAAAAAAAAAAAGTCAAAAATCCATTCAACCATCTTATCAGCAAAATATTAAAGCGAGCAAAGAAATAAAACAACAATTATTTAGGTCAAAAAACACAAACAAGCCACAAAAGTGTCACTGAAAACGGAGAGAATGAAATACTACTTCAGGTTATGAAAGTTTCAAATTTCATTGTTTTTATTTTTAGGATTACATTACCCGGAAAAAAATATTATTGAAAAAAAAACACGATGAGTTTATGAAAGAAGAGAAGAATCTCAGACCGATTGAAGATATGAATTATGATTTTGAACCTTGATCGCTGATTATTATTCGAAAACAAAGCTAAGAAGAAGAGGGAGACCTCATATTTTCTGGTTCACAAGGGAAAAAAATGAAGAGAAAAACAAAAAACTAATTTTGAGAAGCGAAACTTTGGATAAAATGAGTAAATTTTCAAAAATCAGAACATTCCAACTGATTTAGAAAAAATTGATTACCAATTTAATTAATTTTTCCTCACAAGAAGATGCATATTTCCTCTTCTGCAATTATGAGGGGGCAGGAGAGACTCTTTTCAATATTTGTAAACGTAATTCCCAATTTAAGAAAAATTTTCGAAGGGATTTTTTTAAAAATTAAAAAAAATGGAATTTGTTTTAAAAAACTTTAATCTGTCATTTCGAATTTAAAAATGAAAAATTTCAAATCGCAATTTATATTTTGGAATTTTTTCTATTCAATTATAAATTTTTTGAAGTTATTGACTCGTTTTCCCCTCAAAAAATACAGATAAAATTTCAAGTACCTACTGAAAACGAACTCTCGCGTAAAAAAATTCACTTTTACAATTTCTTCTGCACACATCTCCAACTCTTTTGGAAAAATTCACTAGGGAAAAAATCCTCATCATTTTCCAACCAAAGCTTGTTTACATGAGTCAAATGTCAAACACTTATCCTTCTTAAGGGAGTAAATATTTCAAAACGTAGCGCAATTCCCATCACTTTTACTTTTTTCATCGCCTTCATCCCTCCTATTTTCATTCACGTGTCTTTGACGATTTTTTTCGAAGGTGATTACCTAAAGAAGGTTTGTTTTAGCACGATGTGAAAAGGTCGCAAGGTCGGTAACTTGTGGTGAAAAAAAACGAACCGAAGACGAGAGGTAGGTACAGGTACATTTCAGCAAAAAAGGCGTAGGTTCGGTATACAAGTACGAGAAAAAAAATTCTTCCCTCTGTATTCGTCCCTCTCGTATTTTTCTAGACCGCAATATTGCAAGTAATCAAAACCGGCTGGTCGGATCACGTTGACAGGTAATTTTTCAACAATAATATTTTTCAAAAGGTGTCTCGCAGTTTCGACATGAGGTGAAAATATCCCCGCGTTTTTGAAAATATTCGGTCACGGACGTCGTCGTATCGTTTAATGAATTTTTCCCAATATACACGAAAGAAAAAGTAGAACGAAAAATACGTAGAATTATCAAGAAAAATAATACACCCGAATAATACGTTAGGTAATAAAATGACCGTACATTTCATCACGAATAAATGCGTACGTTGAATTTTAAAAATTACATTAACACGACGACGAAAAACGAACAATATAACAAATTTTTCTATCTACGACGAAAGAAAGAAAAAGAAAAAATACAATCATAAAACGCACGAGAAAAAACACACATATAGGTACACATATCATATACGTTAAATTTAAAAATGGCAGTATTTCGACGACATAACTACAATAAAAATATATTATCTTGACTCGTTCGTAAAAAAAAAAAAATTGTAATAAGAATAATAATAATAACACGCGGCGTATTTATATCAACTTATACGAATGAAATCAAAATTCGATTGAATGAAAGTGTATGTAAAAGCGAAATTGGAGCGGAAAAGGGGCAAAGAGGGATGTGAATTCGTGAGTATAAATTTATTCGAAACCTTCATCGAACGATCGAGTCGATTTAGGTAGGAACTATAATTTCGTGGTCGTGGTCGGGGGAGGTAGGGAGGTCGATAAACGGGTGTCAAAAATCATCGCAACGACGAATATAAAAATCACAATATAAAAAATTCACAGTATTTTTTCATCTCCGAGGGGGATCGTTTCCTCATCGTTATCGCTGTGTCAGCCTAAAAAATACAATAATGAAAATAAAAACGTTTAAAAAATACACACTAAATTAAAAAGCTAATACGAACACAATTTTTTTCTTTTCTTTTTTCAGTACGTAATATTTTTGTGATTTTTTTTTAATACCAAAAAAAAACAATATTTACAAAGAGAAAAAAAAGCGCCGGGCAAAAAACACAGAAAGTGTGAAGAATTGTCACTCGTATTGGCTTGTGAGGGAAAGGCGAGGGGAGGGGGAGTGGGAGGAGGAGGAGAGCTTGGGCAAGGGTAATCGAGATCACAAAGTGCATTACAAATTATTACTTCAAAGCAGCGTGTAAACATGGATCCGTTTCGTAGGCAGGTAATTTTTTAAGCCCAGCCAGACATCGTCTGAAATGCTTAAAGCGACAGGGGACTGAGAAAGGGGAGGGGGAAAATAAATGGCAGTACGAAAAAAAAAACAAAGTATAGTGACTAGATGTATAACGTGAGCTAGCTTCGAAAAGCATTGAAAGAGAGAGAGAGAAAGAAAGGCAGGTTCGTAAATAAATGCTTGCGTTATAATCGTAATAATAATGAAAATTTTCAACATGGGGAGAAGGGGCGAGCGCGGGGGCAGATCGACGGAGATGCAAAAATCGTACAAAATTATAATATTACAAAAAAGAAAAAAAAACGAAATGGTAATTAAAAATTGGTAATACTGAGACGCGCAGCTGGCGGTACACGACGACGAGGACGATACGATAAAAAAGGGATGGCGATGAGGCGCAGCAGTTTGGTCATCTAAAAAAAAAAAACACCTCCTTTCGTTCGTCTACATAATGGACGAAATTTGCGGAAGTTTGCAGCATCGGTAGGTAGTCGCGTGATGCGAATGCGACGACGAAGGCTGCGACTCTGAATACGAAGAACAACTGCTGGTACGTGTAGAATGACTGCTGTGTCTTTCATGTAACGGAGGTCGAGGTAGGCGACGTCTCAGCCAAGGATGCCTCAGCGCTTCCGCGGGTTTCATACGTATCTCCGAGTTCCACTCCAGACATCCTCTGATGAAATCCAAAAACAGATGATCGTCGCAGTTTTTCAGCGCCGATTTCAGCTGACGAGAGCCGGGAGGTCCTCGAGGTTTGCCTCGACGCGACGTGCCTCCGGTCAAGGCGATCGTACCGTCCGGTAGAGTTACCGCTTCGCAGTAACGTGGGTATCCTTTGGAGCTAATGAAATGCTTAGAGCGTTTACCTGCATTTATGACGTTTTTCGGAGGCATTCCGAGTAATTCGACGATGCAGGCGAATTGGTCGTTTTCGTCTTCGCCAGGTAATAACGGAAATCCGGTATAGAGCTCGCATAGTATACATCCTAAACTCCACATATCGATAGCCATGTCGTATGCTAGACCCATTATTACTTCCGGTGCGCGGTAGAATCTCGATTGAATGTACGTATACAGGCATTCATCCTCGTAGCAACTCGATCCGAAATCGATTACCTGTGGAAATATCGAAACAAAGGTGTAATTAGGCGAGTATGCCTTTACGATAATCTTTATAATTGAACTACAAGCACAACTCGAGATACATACCTTTATACTACTTCGACCGTGTTGCTTAAGTAGAATATTCTCCGGTTTTAGATCACAATGAATTATTTTATTGGCGTATAAACCGTCTAAACATTGCAGCAACGAATGACAAAATTTTCTAACTAATTGTAAACTGAAACCTTGGAATTTATTTTTCTTGATCAATTCGTACAGATTAATTGACAAGAGTTCGAAAGTTATACACATATGTTTTCTGAACGTGAAGTGATCGTACATGTGGATGACATTCATCGTATTATCTTTATCCTTTTTACGTAGCACTTCTAGTATTCTAACTTCTTCGGTCGCTTGCCTATGGAATCGTTTCTCATTTCGGACCATTTTTAAGGCTACGTGTTCGGAATTTTTATGATCATACGCTTTGATAACTTGTCCAAAGCTACCTTTGCCTATAACTTTGATCACTTCGTATCTGTAAGCTATATGATCGTGAGGAACGTGAATATAAGTACCTTGGTCGCTATCGAAATTACAATTATTTGAGCCCAGCATAGGTTTACGTTTCTTGGCATCAGCGCCGATAAAATATACCTCCGGGTATGAAAATATTTCAGTTAATTCGTATTTCGTTAGCTTATCACCGTACAGTTTGACTATATGATCTGGTGTAGCTGGCACAGGTTTGATACAAGTTTCGATTAAACTCATCGTACTTTCGTTGGAATCTTCTATCAACGGCAGTGTCTCACTTCTGATACGTCTATCGCTGGAACAACTAGAATCCGAGAAATTTATGTTGTGGGCTTCATATACGTCGTCCGCGCTCTGAGTATTACGAAGTAAAGGAAGATGACCCGAGCCTGAGTCACCTGAATCGCGAGATGATAGATAGTATCTGCTGGAGGATGATGAAGCAGAGGCGCTGGAACTAGAGTTCATCAATCCTCGAGCTAATGGCATTTTATCGGTAACGCGTTAGGATGCATTTGGTGGCATCTTAGTTCGTCTTGATTAGCATCACAATTTTCAATGTTAGGTCGCGATCGCGGAGACGAGATTTGGAAAAAAAGGTTAATCAGGTAAACATTACCTCAGCCTAGAGAATTTTGTACGGAAAATTGCCTTATCACGCGTATCGAAACGAAGCTTTACTACATTTTTTATGCTCGGATTTCACGAAATTCTTTTTTGTGCGCACTTCGACGATCTAATAGTGATTACACGGTTACAAAAGAGTCCGTCAACCCTTCACACACATGCATATTCACACGTAAAAGTACGATTTTTCGAAGCTTTTTCAGGACAACACAGCTGTGTGGCCTGAGAACCGTACCTACTTTTGTTTTGGTAGGTTGCCAAGTGCAAAAAAGTAGTTCCAGTAAAAAAATGTAGAGTGGAAACATGGCGGATGTCTTTGTACTGAATTGAGAAGTGTACAATTTTATGATTTTATAGAGAATAAAATGAATTCAAAATCATACGATCAACATAAAATGATTGTAGATGCTGGAAAAATAAATTATTTTATTCAAATTTAATTTTTGAAAGAGAGAAATGCAAGTTTTGAGATTTTAAAGTTTTATGACAAATGAACAGCAAATTGATCAAAAAACGAAGCAGTCGAAGAAATTCACCCTTGCATTTTTCTTTTCAAGCCTTGGAATTTACTTTGATAACGATTATTTTTAATTTTAATGAAAACAAAACACTTGAAAATTTAGTTGAATAATTTTATAAAAATATCAAATAATTATATCTCTTCTAGTCATTTTTAATGCTTTTATTTATATAATGTACAGCGAAGTAACCAGCTTTCAATGTATTGATCTCATTTAACTCTTTATCCTTCCAATAGATGTAACAATGCGTAAGTTGATTGAATTTTCTTAATCAAAATTATTCAATCTTTTAGTACTTTGCTTTAATCTTGAATTTGAATTGTTGCAGAAATTCCGAATTTGTATTCACGAAAATGGTTTCAAGTTCTGGTATTCATTGTAATGTTGTACGCCTTCATCAAGACGTGGTTTTTCGACCGTAAATTGAGCAAATATAATTCGAAATTTTCATCCTTTGAGCATTTCAAACTCTGGGCCAAATATCACAGTAAGATCACAATCGCTCGAATATAGAATTATTGGACAGAACATTAATGATATGATTTTAGGACTTCGACGAATAATCGATGTCGTGGAAATATTGCCGAATTGTGGCATTCCCTATACATGCCCAGAAAGTACTTTTCCCGTTCATATTTACACCGGAAAAAGAAACAACGACAATGCTAAATTATGCATTATGGGAAGATAGTGAGTTTCATTGATGAGATTTCTCTAAATTTTATGTGACTGATTTTTCACTCGAGTACGTTTATGTTTCAGTTTAACTAATCATGCTGGTAACGGTGGACGTGGTTTGAATATAGCCTTGATTAATTCCAAACGACTTGAAGTAAAAGATTTCGTTACATTTGACGTGTACATTGACAATAGCATTGTAATGGATATGTGGCTGAATACTTCAGTTCGAGAGAGCGACGTATTGATTATATTCACTTTCGACGAAGCTTCTAGGATGCTGGCTGAATCATCGAAAAAATTATTCTATGATTACGGTAGAGTCAATTCTTCAGAATTTGTTTAAAGTTATGTGGATTTCTAATCTTGTTGAATTTTATAGGAAGTTCCAAAGTTCAAGATCTTCATTTCAGATCACAGTGGTACATGGTGACGCAAAAAGGTATCCAAGGATTCACTCCATTTGAAAAAGTTACCATGGCTCATAACGGAAATTGGGGCGATGTGATCGATGAACGTTTCTGTGTTCCATGACAAAGTACGAGAATTTTTAAAAAAATCGATTCAGATTTGTTATGAACTCTTTCTTGATTTAAAAAATATTTCCAGTAATTCCTGTGAAAGTTTCACCACCTATGATGGGCAACGCGAAGAGCACAGTCAAAGAGAAATTTTGCCTGAAGCACCAAGCTATGAAACAGAGCTTTTTTTGCAACGGTAAATTTTTTCATCGCCTTTGGCTTTAATAGTTTTCACGGGTTCAAATTTTTACATACCGAATCAATATTACAGGTATGAAGAAATACGACGACATTTCACCAGCTCCGTTGGCAGATAGGAATTTATTTGGCAATATCGCGTATTCGGTACCGATTGCGGTGATAATGACTGAATCAGATCATGTGCAAGATTTAGATTCGTTTACCATGACATTAGAATCACTGATACGTCAGCCTGGCATCGACACCAGTAATGTTTATGTGTTTTATAACAGCTCATCTGTAATGGTACCTGCGATCGTGGATATTTTCAAGTTTAATTCGCAACCTTTGAATATTCCTGATGATAAAAACACTAGCAAATGTTTGTATATTTGATTCTTAAATGGGGGAAAAAATTGTAAGTGAGTCCACTACGATTTTACGTGTGTTTTTACAGGTATCAGTGATAGCAGAGTTATAGAAATTGCTATCAAAACTTTAGGCAGAAGAGAAAGATATGTGATTGTATTAAATAGTGGATTGATCCTTTCGCCAGATTTTTTGTATTTTATGAGCCAGCTTGTAACTATTGTTGACATAGATCAGTCACTGATTGGTATTTCAGCTTGGAATGTGAACGGTAATGCTATTTAAAATGTAATTACCTCATGTATTATGAAAAAATTGACCATTTGATCTATGCAGGCTACAAAACTGTTTCGAGTAATGTGAAATTGATCTATAGAGTTCAAGATTACCCTAGCTACGGATTTTTAATTAGATCGGATATTTGCTCGAAGCATTGTAAAATAAACTTGGGACATTCTTGCATCAACATGTCCGTATAATTCAACATTATTATTTCATCTCCCATTATCAGACGACTTGAAAAATTTATTCCTGAATTAATTTTTTAGATCTACGTACGAATGGCTGAATAATAGAGATTCTAATCAAGATGTACATATTTTAATTCCGGACGTATCTCGAATCCTGTGGCGACCATATCCTGAACTAGTGGCGAGGACGAGAAATGACTATACTAGGAATTTAATCACCACCGAAAGGATGACGAATACGTTAGTTCATTTTTCTTGGGATCTTTTTCGTTCAAAATTATTCTTATTTAGTAATTCTATTTTGCTTCCTCCTCAACAGAGACGCTACTGTGAAATTACAAGAACCTCACGTGCTTGTAAATAATTCCTATTTCTTACATATATCAGAGCTTCTTAAGAATAGCATTGTGATTCAATTTTCTCCCGATGAAATAAAAAGTTGTCAAACTGGAGACTCGTTTCCGATGAAATTGATTAGTAAATTCACAAAGTGAGTGAAATGCGATAGTTGCTGCGCAACACTTTTTTGAATCATTTCAATACCTATAACATTGATAATTTACTCAAATTTCATTGCAGTAAAACATTCTCCATTTTGTACGATGAAATCGACGACCGACTCGAAGCAACCTTGAAAAGTATAGCGAATTGTTTTGGAATTTACTCGCACGCAAACTATTTACTAGGAGGATCATATTATGGAGTATTCAGGTATTGAAAATCTTCAAAAAAAATTTTGTCTGGGGTTTGGCCGGAATTATTTTTTATTTCCTGAGTATTAATAATTGAAATAAATCGACCATTTTTTTTGTTTAGGTTGACAATGAATAACAACGACATATTGTTGGTCAAATCGTCTTCCCCTTTGTATAATTCAAAATCAATGGAAGTAAATTGAGTAGAGCGACCTACATTTTGCTTGTGTTCCTATATATAAAAAAAATATAAATATTAAAATAGATGTAATCGTGTAACCTTGTGTGTTGTTCTATGCAACTTGAATTCCTTTTTGCTACTTCTTTATATCAGTTATTTCAAATAAAAAAAACTTTGAGATACCTTGTTTTGTGTAATTCAATTGTGAACCATGATGCGCCTATAGTTCAATGAACTACGTTGATTGCCGGAGCGTGAAAAGTTCCACTATGCAAATTTTTTTCATACTTTATCACCACAGATAGCTACACACGTATAAAGAGAACAATGAACACTGTAGTTTCAAAATATATATTTTGCTTAAACATGAAAAATATTAAAATAAGAAAATCATTAATAAATTTATACTCATTAAGAAATAATGTAGTAAAACGTAGAAAAAAGTGAAAATATACAGCAACTATTTACTATTCCGTAATAAAAAAATCTCATACAGAATCCATCCTATCTGATGACTAGACCACCATTTCGCCAAGGATACACGCGGTTAACCGCGTAGAAAAATTCACTGATACGAAAAAATTCGTACATAAAAATCAACATTCTGTAATGGAATCGATTGCACATGTATGACTTCAGAGAGTTTATCTGAGATCCGAACAGTTTCAGCTGACGTAATATTTAATCGATTACACCACAGCCAGCTGTGCCATCTTGACATCTTTTTAAAAAAAATAGTATGCTGTCAAAATACATATATACCTAAGTTTGTCATATAAAGAGACGATTTTTAAAAATCTGGGTTTCTTTGAAGCATCCTTCATAACAGACGTGAGCTGCCAAACGAGTATCAAATCGAGATATTATTTTGAGATGAATTATTCATGTATGTAATTGAAAGTATTTTCGTTCATTGATGTTTACAAAACAATAAAGGCGAACGATTGTTGAAACAGATTTCTATAAACTGATTCAAATGGATACGTATTACAAAGGATGCTTCAATGGAACATATAATTTAAAGAAGAGATATTCGCACTCCACGTAATAAATATAAGCACATAGCTCTAACTACATTCAAAAAAATTTACCAGCTTAAAAGTACAATAATACTTAAATTCTACCATAATTGATGTTACAAGTGACGTCATTCAGGTGTAAAAAATCGTCGCACTGGTATTATAAATTACGAATTCCGGATGCAAAAAAATCGAGTGTATAAAATTAGCACACATCTATGTGTGTTTTTTGAATTTTCCATAAATGAGGATAGGCAGTTACTCGAATGACTACACTAATAAAAAAAAGTATCTTACGTTGTAGTAGTGTAATAATAAATTAAATCGCTTAAATGTACTCGTTAATTGATATTAGATATTTTATCGTTAATACCGCAACAATCGAATATCATTTTTGACACTATAGTGTGAGTAGATTTTTTTTTCGAAAACAGTCAATTCTAAAATGAAGATAGGGGGTTTGATTTGTTTAATGACTACCCTGAATATTATTTTAAATAGGTTTATAAAATAAAAGGTAGCGAAAATATAAAGGAAGAAATGATCACAGAAACAAGCAAAAAAAAATTCACAAAAACCGACTAATTCGTGTCATAAGACGTAAGTAGAGCAGCGTCAACTGGTTCCATGCAAGAAGGACAAGTGAAACTTCTCATTAACCAATCATCTATACAGAGTACATGGTAAACATGCATACAGGGCAGATAACGAACTTCTTCACCAATTTTAAATTCAATCATACAAATAACACATCTGTAATGAAGCAGAATTATCGATTAAGTTTTCCTAATTGGTAAAGGCTCAAGGAGATTTTATTTTGGATACACTTACTCTTTGTTTTTATTGATCGAGTCGTCGTAAGCTAAAATTGGAAGATGTTCCATTAGACCGATTCGGCGAGCTATTCTCACCTGTTCTTCTTCAGAAAGTTGATTCGCTGGTCGTCTGTCGTTCGGAGCAGGATAATATACAGGTACTCGATCCTGAATGAGAAAGTTTTAGTCATGAAGGCTAAAGAATCAAGTTGAATTACGTATTAAATTAATAATTACCCTGTAAGGTATTGGTTGTACTGCTTCATTGGTGTTTTCCTGTAATCCTTCGTTTCCCCTAAGCAATGATATGTCTTCGTTCGAAGTTCCTTTTAGGCAATTTCCCATTATCAGAAAATTCAATGTTATCACTCACCGATGAGATTATTCGTTGAGTCATATTAAAAAGTTCGAAATGAATACATTCTGTTATCATCTCAATCCTGGACGAACTAAATTCAATTCAGGATGCATTTTCTCACGAGATATTTTTTAATATCCAATTTAATCCTACTTTTACGTACTTCCACTTCGTAGTCGTAAATTTCTCAAGTCGTAAAACAAAAACATAACAAAACAAAAGAAATTTTGTTAACAGTACCTCAAGGACGTTTACAGAGTTGCAACAATCGTATTATAAATTTGCCTCTTTTGGTACAACAGGTATTTTGTATTTATGTGGATAATGATTCGAGCGAATTATTAATGCCATAAAATTATTCAATAATGTGATTAATATTGAAAGAATCCGCAATTAAATCGATTTTGGGCGAAAATTTGATTTAAAAAAATAAAATCTCGAAGTATTCCCAATAACGTTACGTTTCGAATCATATTACTTGGTAACACTGCAGTTTTTCGAACAAATGTCGTTATTTTTTTCCATATGATCAGTCACGTGACCATACCCGAATTTCTTATAACCTTGGAAATTCTTTTGTAAATTGGAGGTTTCTTTGAAAAATGGTGAAATGCCGAAATACAGTGTTTTCAAGAAACTTTTTGCTCAAGTTCTACCGTAGTGAATGCGAGTTTTTGAATTTATTGCGTAGTTTGTTCGTCGTGCAGTTTCACGTGTTCGATTTTTCATTTTCACCAATGTTTTAGAATGCTGTTCAAAAAAATTGCACTCGGTATTTCTGGCGGAGTTGACAGCGCCGTATCGGCGTTGTTATTGAAACGAATAGGTATTTCACCATAATTTTGCATTTGCACGTGCCGGGGTTTTGAATTACCTCGCCATGCTATTATACTCTAATTAATGTATTGTATGATGATATTCGATGGCCACCAAGTTATGTTACATGTGCTTGCCTAGGTTTCGATGTCTCCGCGGTATTCATGCGTAATTGGGAGAAGTCATCTGAAGATGAATATTGCGACGTAGAAAAGGATATCGAAGATGCCCAATGGGTTTGTAAGAAATTACAAATCCCATTTTACGAAGTCGATTTCACTAAGGATTATTGGGTGCACGTGTTCGAGTGAGTGCGTGATTGCTTCATCTCCTTTGTTTTCTCATGTTTTTGGTGTTTTCATATTGAAATTTTTTTTCTCGTAGAAACACTATGAAAGAATATCAAGCTGGATTTACACCGAATCCCGATATTATGTGTAACGCTTCTATCAAGTTCGATCGGTTTTTTAATCATTGTGTTAATGAACTCGATTTTGACGCCATTGCTATGGGTCATTACGTCAGATCTTCGTTCGGCAGCTATCTGGAGAATTATGTTGAGAATCAGCGTAAGTAAACAGTACATTTCACCTATCATACTTGTTACAAGTATTGCACGTATTTTGTGTTGCTGAGAAAGTACTACTGTATTTAAATTTCGTATCACTGAAAGTGCGACAACATGCAATTAAATCCTTTCATGAAAGCGTGCTTTATGAATAACTCCACTATCGTTCTCACGTGCATTGTCAGGACGCTTTTACCGGCATCTGACTCGTTTTGTCTTTCGATCAGAATGATATTTACGCAAGTGGTATATGTGTATATTACGAATAAAAAATGAAAACACGCAGCTTGAAATCGTTCAGTTTCTTTGACAATATTTGTGTCAGTTTGTCTCTCATGTTTTCGTGTTGACGTATAATAATGTGTGTTGATGAGTATACAACCGTGTATTAATGAATGCATTTTTTTCCAAACCAGCTGCCAAACTTCTAATGGGTCGTGATGGTACTAAAGACCAGTCGTTCTTCTTGTCACGGATCGCTCAACGTGCTCTTCAAAAAACGATGTTCCCTGTTGGTGAATTCACGAAATCTGAAGTAAAAGAAATCGCTCATGCAGAGCAGTTGCATCGTGTTTTAGAGAAGAAAGAATCTATGGGATTGTGTTTTATTGGGAAAAGAAATTTTCAAAGTTTTATGTCTCAGGTTAGTGTCATTGATAAGAAACGTAAATATTTTACTTCGTAGAATTGTTTGTATATCATATCGTATGGTTTAGTACGTTGCTGATAAGCCAGGACGGTTTATTGATGTAGATACCGGCGACGTAGTAGGAAAACACAAGGGTGTACATTTATGGACGATCGGGCAGCGAGCTCGTGTATCTGGATCACCCGTAGTATATTTCGTCGTACATAAAGATGCACCTAGTGGTGATATTTTCGTGGTATGTATCGATGTGTGTATTTAATGTAGAAAAAGGTCACCTTCGTAAAGTATCCGATGATTAATTATTCGTCAATTTGATAGTGTATCGGTCAAGATCATCCGGCTTTATTCAGCAGATCACTGGTACTTTCCGATGATCAATGGATGATTGAAAAACCAGGAGATTTGATCGAATGCGAATTTAGAATATTTCACCGACGCCCGTTAAAGAAATGTCACGTTATTACGTTACCAAATGGTAAATTGTTGCTCGAAGTCGACGAACCGATTCATGTTGCTGCTCCTGGTCAAGTAAGTGAAATCCTCAGTAGCTCTGATTCATTGTTTATCTGGATGCTTAACGTCTCGATTCCATTTTCGTATAGTTTGCGGTATTTTACAAAGATGAAGAATGCCTAGGAAGCGCGAAAATCATTTCAATCGGATATTTGGACTGGTTCAACGACCAAGTATGTGATACGAGATTGTCTTCTGCGTGAAAACAATTAGATTTGGTTTAGCAGCTGGGGTAAGTCTTTATTACAAAGTTTACCTAAGAGTAGTGCAACGTGATAGGCCGAATAGCGCCTGCGTTACCTCACATTGCGCTATTCGGCAGTAGGTATAAAGTTGGCTGAAAAAAAATCAATACAGATGACGTGTGCTGCGCAAACTATAATCGCGTTAATAGCTTGGACAACGCGATCGTGTTCTAATTCGTAGTACTCTTCGCTGTATATCTGTATTAATTTGCGTGTGTATGCCTTTTTTTTCTTCTTTTATAAAGTTCGAATAACGCGTAATTATTTTAAAAAATTTTCCGCCCAAGTGATTTCGCGAGTTATTGTTTGGTGTGTGTGTGTGTCGGTGTGAAATCCGAGTGATCTCGGAAATTGATAAGAATATCACGTTGCTGATGGGATTTCATAATCAGAGTAAGTTTTCCTTTTGTAATGTCGAATTTGAATTTTTTTCTCTCGCGTGATGTTCAAGTTTGACAGAGTTATCAGTGATCGGTGAATCTGATGCTATGGAAATATTCTTAGTGATTTTTTTGACCCCACCCCCGCAATCGAAATCGACGTCTACATTACGTAGAGTATGTAATTGAAATTCGGTTTCCTACGCGAGAAATTCTGAAAATTGTTGCCCCTTTATCGCAATGTAATTCTGAAGAATCGTTGAAATTTTAAGTTGAAGTTTCCGGTAGTGAATAAAACGTTCTATTCAACATATGTAATTAGCGATTGTAATGCAATATCCGGACTTAGTTGATTTTGAAATGTGCTAGTCAAGTTGGGCAAATCGGGACTATCATATTTTTTGCACATAACTTGTTGGCTTAAGTTATGCTTGGAATAATAGATCTAGATATTTCCATGGGGAAAAACTACTTTGTGCTAGAGGGTTTTAAGAGGGATGCATTCATGACAGATGAATCTATAGGTCCTTAAGAGTGAGAAAAAGCACGGAAAAAATTGAAAAGATGTAAACGAATAATTGGTAAAATTCAAAATTTTCGTCAATTTATTCAGTCTAAAATGTGGTACATGTGCTTCAGATCTTGTTTCAAGTTTTTTCCAAAGTTTGAATGTTCTAAAACAAAAATTACTGATCATCACTGGGTAATCATTCAGTTTGTTGAAATTTAAATATTTAAATAAAATTGTTTCCTACATGAATCGCAAAAACTGAATAAAAATTCAGCGAATCTCAAGTACAGATCTCCCCCTCTCTATCTGATATAACCAGATACCGTTTGAAAAACCTCAGGTAAACATAATGGCCATTTTAAACGATGAATGGATCAGTGTCGTTTTATTAGAAGAACAAATTTGAAATGCAGTTTTGACCGTGAAGGTGAGAAGTACATCGAAAACGTTGCTAAATTTGATTCGAAGAGTTTTTGTCCATTCCCCAAATTGAAAAAACTGAATAGATTTTTAGTTTAGAAAGTACGTATCCTGATTCGAAAAATGATCGAGGAAATTGCTCGTTCGTCAAAGAGTAAACTAATTTTATTGCGACATTTTTTATGAAGAACTAAAATTTGAAAATATATTAACGTGCGAAGGTGGTCAAAAAATCTCAAAAATTGCAAATCCATTCAAAGTATGTGGGCGTTGACAACTTTCCAAGTTATTGCCCCCAGTTGCATTTCGGAAAAATGACTATCAAACTCGTGCTCAGCTGGTCGAAATATACGCCGATTAGTACTTCTTTCACGATGGTTTGGTCAAAAATCATCATCATTTTTTTTGCTCATTCTAACGGATTGTCTGAAAATTCAAACAAAAAGAGTGAATTTGTAAAATTTGGTCGAAATGATCGTGTAAAGTGCAAAAAGCGAGGTATTTCAGTACGCTGAGCTCAAATCTATAGTGTTGGTTTTTAGAAATTGGAATCCATAGTAGTAGAACAGTGTCGTAAAATTGATAAGAAGTCATAATAATCCCCTGATGTGTGATTTCGACGTATTTGAATTTCTTAAAGGCTGATAATAGGTTCTTAAATTTTTCCTCTGTGTGCTTAATGCCTATTTTAGTATACGTTATAAAGTATGGGACATGAACGTGATAATCAAAGGAAATTCGTTTTTCTTTTTTATCTCGTAGTTCAGCCTTATAATCGAAGTCTCGGCGATTTCAACCGAGATAGTCTGCACTCGCTGAATTTTCGATTGTTGCGAAAATCATAAATTTCGTCGTCTCCTCCTCCTTTAATTTGAAGGATCATGAACAAAGTCTCATGGAGTCGCTAGATCACTTTGATACTCTTAATTAATCGTCAACCCCGCAGTTTTGTACATCTTATAGTTCTACAGCAGCGTGATTATTGCTAATTATTTTCATTCAACCTTGAAACATTAACCCCAATTATTCAATCATTCAAATTCTATGGCTGATTCCGTCCCTCTTACAATTAGTCGCCGGATTCGGTTCTTGCATTCTTATTTATATATTTTTCTCTGTGTAGGGTATAATGTCTAAACATAGATGAGAATGAGAGGAATCATCGTTATCATGTCTAGTTACCAGTCTGGCGAATTATAGAGTTGTGTCATTCATGAAATTCGAAGTCAGTCTACCCTGAAAAATTCATCGAAAAGAAGGAATTGTTTGGTTTGAGTCATTTATATCATAGTCTTAATCGATCGAAACTTGAGTGAGCAAACCAAGAATGCTATTTTATGACTAATTACCTATCTAAAGGATTGAAGGAGT
The DNA here is from genome assembly GCF_950023065.1 of Planococcus citri. Lineage (NCBI taxonomy): Eukaryota > Metazoa > Arthropoda > Insecta > Hemiptera > Pseudococcidae > Planococcus > Planococcus citri. The sequence continues at coordinate 37,012,375 of NC_088680.1, forward strand.
CAGCATTATTTGAAAATTTAGAATTTTTTCAATTGAGGACTCTTCAAGTTGAATCTCCTTCAATTTTAAAGACAGATGATTCAAGCAATTTTTTTTTCATTTTTGCAATTTTTTCAAATTTTGTTAATTTTAACTTTGCGGAGCACTATCCTTAAATTCACGAGAAATGCAATTTGTCGTAATAATGTTCATTGTTCGTCTACTGGAGGTCTATCAATGGTTGTAATATTTCCAACGTTTCATTTAACATCCTGTACAAAGCAAACATAGTAGGCTGAGTTAAGCTGAACATTAATTGCTTCGTTACCTGACTCGTAACTTTGTCATCAGCTCGCGGTGTTTTGAAGGGACCTTAGTTTGCTAACACGAAGCCATAAGAACAGATTAAATTGATCGTATTTATGCATCGAGTTTATCTTCGTGCATTTCAATCGTCGAATACGAATACTTCTGGTAATTTTCGTGTTTACTTTTTGTAGAACTTCTTGCCATGTATAAACTCAACGCTTGTGGTATTCTGAAAGTACCCGTCGTGTATAGAGAACACAGTTGAAAGATTATGCAACCTGAAAGACCATACACCGATGCTACCCGAACCCTTGACCGTACCACCAATTTATTTACCAAGTTCGGCGACGACGCTGCCGCCTCAGTAGCAGTCTTTCCCAATACAGGCGCGGGCGGCTGAAAATCGAAGGCAAAACAAAAAACCAGGTCATCCAATGACAAAAATATACCCACACATTACTAACTTTATACTGAGTACACACAACACCATCGTGTACACACACAAATCGATAAATTATAAGGTCGTTGAATTTTATTCGTTGCCTTTCGCATTCTACTTACCTCCCCGTCTTCGTAACCTTACTCTTCGTTTTCCCCTCATGTATGCATAATATACTTTATTTTATGCTCGGCTCTTCGTTCATCGTATCACCTCCGCCGTTGGTTTGCTATGCTCGATTAATTATTCGCGTAGCTTAGGAAAAAAGTTGATTATAATAATTAAGTGTCGTGTAAGAATAATTAGAAGAAAAATAAAAGAAATATTTTTCGGTCATTCAATTGAAATGCGTTCGTATGTATAGATAGAGTGACCGATACTCTTCTAAAAAAATTTGAGTCACACTTCCATCTACGTGACAACAAAATCTCTGAAAACGACTTTTTTTTGTTCAAAAACAAACGTCATTGAGCATAGATTTAGATGATGATAAATTTTGCGTAATGAATATTCATTGTTTGAAAACTGACTTATTCATTTTGTTTGAAGATGATCCCCTACAGTGAATTTTTTCGGAAAACAAAACAAAATGAAAATGTAGGTACAAATTTCTATACATATAATAGGTTTTTTTTAAAAAAAAGAAGCACCAAAAATACAAATACAAATTTACAAAAAAATGTAACACACACCCCCCCCCCCCCCAAATACATCGAAAAAACATGAAAACAAAAACACAAAAAAGTACAAACATACATAGAAGTACAACAAAAATATACAAAATTTTACACTCACCGGCGGCTTGGTATCCATATCTGGCCCTCAGCCACTGGCGTCTTATAATTAATAGAACACTCCCTTGAAGTACATCCAATATGTATGGGGAAAATACTCGTAAAATTCATCATGGAAATTCACCCAGGACTGTTGAATTTCCAAATTGGAATTCATTCTTGCGAGCACTTCCTCCTGGTTAATCTGAAACACAAATAGAAAGCATACATTTTTTGATAATTGGTTCAATTGAAAGATTTTTTCAAATCCCTCAAAATATCAACCTGAGAAGTATTCTTATTTTTAGAAAATTTCCATTACATTAATTGTTTCTTTATTAAAATGTAAAATGCTAAACATTTTCAGCTGCTTTCATACAGCAGACTAATAGCAATTTACACATAAACGAATAGATTTCCTGTTAGGTATGTAATCAATCTTACGTAAAAACACTGAATCGAATTTGGGCTATATTTCGAGATGATACAAACAACAGAAAACACCCCAACCCGCCCCTCTTTGGGCTCATAGTATCAAATCACACTATACCTGAGAGTGAGTCAATTATTACTCAACACTTTACTTCATTAATCTAATACATTCCCAATTCTGAGACCAAATCCGTATTGAAACAGTTTAATTTGAATTTTGAAATACATCGCAAAAAGTATACACAACATAGACAAAGAAAAAAATGCAACCATATGGTTGGGAATTAATAGGTAGGTAAATTTGTTGAATTACAATTTATAATCAATCAAAATTGAGGTTAAACAAACATGAAATCAAAAAATGCTATTCTTATCGAGTTCAACATGTTCGAAAATTGATTTGAAAGGAAGAAAAATGATTCGAATCACGGGATGATTCAAATCTCGAATCACGAATAAAAATACACGATTCGATTCGCGCCCACTCCTGGTCATAAGCATATTTTTATGGTTATCTTCATTTTTAGCCAGTTGTGAAATGTTGCAGCTTATACTAGACATTTTTATATGTATGTACCTGTAAGAGAAAAGGTAGTAAGCGTGTATAAGTGTATGTGTAGGATATTATAGGATAGAAATAAAGGAAAGGTGTAAGGGAGGATGTACAAAAGAGCGCCGAGACGATGACAATGTCAACGTGAGACAATTTACGTGTACGTATAAAGAGATACCTAAGCGCTTTTTCGTCTTCCTCCCGTATGTGTGTTGGTTGTTCAGTGTGCCTATCTTTTTCACTCTCGTTTCCTTTTCGCTTTGTGTTCAGGCGATGTATACTATACGCCAGTATTATGTACTCGGTTTTTACATACACTTTACCTCATCTTGCATTTTCCTGCCTTTCGCGGTATCACCCTTTCCATCTCGTCTTGTGCTCTGTGTAACTGACGTCGACGTCGTCGTCGTCGTCGACAACGTTATAATATTTATATGCGGGTACGTTGCACGAAGTGCCAAAGGTCTAAAGGCTTATATACGTATAAAAGCTCTCGCTCCATTAGGTTAAAATACCCTTCGTGTGCTGGTCCCATTGTCGTTTCGTTCTCTTCGCACCCGCCAGGCATATCTTTACGGTCGAGACGACTATAATACGAGATGGCAGCGTGCATTACATATACGTGTATTTATACCAACAACGTAATTATTTTAATACTAAGATATGATAATCAACATTGTCAAAGCGAACGCACGAAGCGCCCTGTTCTCCGTGTTCAACCCCTTAAAGAGACAGGTAATTAGTCGAAGGTTATTTGTAGCCGGTGTATCATCGCGTCAGGTACTTGATGCACGGCAGTTAGGAGAAATTCTCGCCGCCTATGCTAAAGATGTATGTAGGATGTGTCGTGGTGCTGCAAGCGTGCTTTATCGTGCTGCTGGCCGAGTTGACGAGAAAGACGGCTGCTTAATTGGTTCTGACAGTCTAACCCTGTGTATACTTACATTGTGTGTAGGCTTTTAAGCTAATTGTTTCGTATCCTACGACGAAGAGACGCTAGAGCTTTCAAACGTGACGATCGGTTCGATGAGAGGCGAAGGCTCTTGACTGAAAAGGTCATTTTGAAAGGAAAAAATAAGGACTCTATGTGAAAAGTGTGTACCGTGTTTGATTATAGGAGAAGGCTGTGCTGAAAGCCGTAATAGAAAAATTGTACAATTGAACAAAAAATAAATTCTAATGAGTTCGCGAAAATAAAAAATAAAATAATTATAATAGGTTTACGAGAAAAAAATGAACACAAGTTTGCGAAAAAAATAAATACAAAAATGAACTAATAAAAAATTAACTGAAAAAATTAAATGAGTTGATTTTCCAGTCTCACTGCAGTCCTTGCATCTGTACCAGCTGAAACTTACGGTAATAAAATAAACAGCATACACACAGATTTTCATCATCACCGTCCGCTTTAACCGTCAGGCTCATGCCAGTGCTGTGGCCAGTCAGGTGCGATGTATTCAGCAACTCCCTCTGCATCGCCCTCTTCATCCACCAAATTTTCATCATTGTCCAAATTAACCCCCAAATTACTCACCTCTTCCATTCTTTCGGCAAACGTTCTATCTTCCTCCCCTACATTATCATTACGTTGTTGAAATCCATTAAATGCTTCATTGGCTGCAAAATCAGTATACTCATCAATCTCCTGATTTAATGAGTATAATGGACTGTTGTTCTGGCGGTTTTTTAAAAAACTTGAAAATTTGAAAAAATTTGAAATTATTGAAAAAACTTACTTCGTTTAATTGCACGTCCAGAATTTCTCTCATGTATAAGTGATGATGATCTTGAATCTGAAAAGAAATAAAAATTATAAACATTGTGGAAATTTGCCTAAAAAAAAAAAAAATAAATAAATTTACTGAAAATTGTGATTTTTTTAAAACTTCCACAATTTATCAGTAAACTTAGCGCATTTATTTGAAAATTATTTTGATTTTTCAGAAATTTCGAAAAACTTGCTACAATTTTCAAAAATGTTATGAAATTTTTAAAAATTTACGAAATTCCATTAAAATTTACAATAATTTTTCCAAACATTCGATCAAGATTATAATTATTTTCCCAAATATTTGAATTTTTGCCTATGGGGTTAAATGGAAAAAGAAATCAACAAATTAGTTGAACGGAAAAAGAAATCAATAAACAAACAATCACAAAAACTTACTTTTTCAAATTTTACGTTCGACTAATTCGCTTGGTCGAAAATATTTTCAAGAATGATTGTAATATCTTCGGCAGAGAAATCATTGCAACAGGCTATGAAGCGATACTCATTTAATGAGTTGTTCGTCTAAAAAACAAAAAAAAAATGAAGAAGATCATTATGGTTGATTAATTGATACAATAGAAAGTTGAGCTTTTTTGAAAGCTCAATTTTCAAAAGCTTACAACATTTTTGAGCTACGTATGTAGTATAATTTGAAAAAAAAATGAAAAATTCTAAAACACATTCATTTTCATGATACATACTACTATGAACTTTTCGTGATGGGATTCTCAAAACCTTGAGAGGTACAGAGTTCCAAAATTTTGATCAAAATGTAAGAAAAAACGTAAAATATCGTATGATATATGGATTCACCTATTTTCTAAATTACTGAGTACGAATATCTGCTCACTTTTTAGATTCAAATTTTTAAAAAAAAGGGGGTGACATATGGTTTATTAAGTTTTTTGGGAGCGTTGAATAAAAATATATACCTACCAACTCATTTTTTTCGATTGAGGATCCGAAAAAAAACAAGCACGAAACGTTGGAAAATAGAGAGAACCGCTGATGTACATATAATCGTTTCACATTAGATACGTACTAAACCAAAAAATATGAAAAAAAAAGTAAAAGGTAAAAAACACATACTCTTAAATGTCTACTTACCATGAAACATCATGTAAATGAGGAGGTGGATAGCAAAACGCAATAACTCCAAAATTACGAAAATTGAGTTTGATATCTATCCTCATGTAAAGTTCAACGGGGAATCCATTCCCGGTGTTAGATTTTGTCCATCAGTTGAATATCATAGCGCAATCGAGGAAAACAAGTCTAATTTTAGAGCTAAATGCATTAAAAAATGAGATTTTGTTTGCAAAACGCAATAACTCCACTACTTTTTATACATTTCAGTTGCGCAGATGTGGTAACACTGTTTTTTTTCATCGGGTGGGTACTGAAAATCGTTGGGTAGGAGTTACTTAAAAAAATGGTGCTTTCGTTGCCACTCTCTGAATGCAATATCACACACAGGAATTGTTTGAATTTCACATTCCAGTTTTTTAATTGTTTTTTATCGAAAATTCTCACTTAAACATAAGTTTTCTTCTATAATTTTTCAATTTTTTCAAATAAAAAATACGTTTTTTTGCAGAAAAACACCAAAAAAAAATTTTGCGTTCAAAACGCAATAACTTTTTTTTCTTTTCCTCACTGTGCTTACCCAGGTGACCGAAATTTTGAAATTGAGTGGAAATTTTATTTGTGGCACCTTCCCCTTTCATTTGACACCAATTTCGGAACTCGACCCCCCACCCTTCCCCTCCTCACAATTTTTCCTAATTTCCCAAAAAAAAACAAAAATGGAGTTATTGCGTTTTGCTATCCACCTCCTCAAATACTTTATACTGAGGTTTCCAAGTACTTCGGTTGTACACCATCTTCTGAAAATAATTGAACAAATGCATCGATAAATATCATCCATTGCTGATATAGCCATGGGTATCAATATCATATCATAATTATCGTCACCTAGCATCCCTTTGTATAGTTTACTTTCTGCATCTGCGACTTAAACGTTGCTTAAACTTGACACGTGACCGTAACCATAACAATCATAACATCGTGTAATTCGAACTCAGAAAATGCCATTGGCTCCGAAAGTTCGAATCGAATCGACGAACCATCGAATTTCGAATGGAATTTTGGAAAAATTCATAGGTACAGGGTACATAGTCATACTTGACATACATGATGGATGGTCAGATCGTCGTCGATCGATGCTATTCCAATTTTTGATCCAACTCCAAGGACTCACTACTACAATTCAGATTTCAATACAGGCACTCTTTCACACTAATTGCGAGTAGTTATTGATAAGTATACTAGGATCTAAAATTACAAACACTAAACTAAACAGGGTCAGGCTCTGCCTCCTCCATGGCTGAAGTGCAAAAGTGCAAATTACGTTAAATAAGTGATAATAATATATGTATAAAATACGAATAATAGCAACGAAATTTCTTATTTAAGATATTTAAGTTTTTACAGATGATTACAAATCTATAGTGCCAGAGTAAAGAGGGTGTTCATATTGGAATACAAAATCTGATTTAATCAATAGGTGACGCAACGTTTGATGAAGGCAAGTTCAGGACCAATTTTTGATTAATGGACAGCTTAACACTACTTACAAAACTTGATATCATAAGAAATGGGTAATTACGTAAATACGGTAAATTACCAAATATACGGATATGACAGTCTCCCCCTACTGAATAAAATCACTCAAGTACTGAGGAGCTCGACTATTTCTAACCGGTCGCGCCGGACCGGATGACTGCGCATTTGGAGTTTTGGACCATGATCGACAGGATTGGCAGGGATTTATGTCAGCTATTTGACTGCTTCTAAGTTGATCGATATGTCGCTTGATTAACGACCCTGTGCCCATTTTAACACGATAATGGAGACGTTCGAGCTTTTCAACGATCTCACCAGAACGCCATTAGTTTTTATTATTTGAAAAATAACGTAATTGTACCCTTGATATAAGATCTACGAGTGTGACGAGTATTCAGTCGATAGGGGAAGGATTTCATTAATAGGGTATATTAGTTAATGTAATCTGAAAAAGCACCGCGAGCATGAGGCGATAACACTACGCAAGAGAAAACTTCCAAATACAAACTACATACGATGAATACCCTGTATACCTAAAAACCTACTTTCTTTCCCTTGCCATTGTATCCTACTGCTTTAACAACTTGCCCTTAAACTGCGTTATTCACCCTTTACACTTTACACACTGAAAAGTTTCATCGCGCCTTGTACACTCATAGCCTTGTTATAGTATGCACATCTAAGAAGAATACACACAACGCTAAATTACAAGGACTCAAGTTTCTAATGAAGGGTGACCTTCTTTCGCTGGTGTATCATTTTTTCCTTATTTTTCGCCTTGTGTATAAACTTTTTTTTTTTCGTTTCTGTTTCTTTCTTTTTTTGTGTAAGAGTAAGAATGGAATCAGAATGGAACTTTTTGGCAAGAAGGATGTTAATTGTAATTTTTTTTTTAATTTTGAAGTCTACAAAGAAATCTTCAAAATTTAAGTAGTACACGAGTCGAGGTCTTCGTTGTGATGTTTTTAGCTTGAAGATCGTGTTTTACGATACCCAATATTGTTTGTTGATGGGTTCATGTCTGGAAATTCTGTACTAAAAAAATTTCGAGATTGAATACAGAGCCAGACGAAATCGAATTGTGTGTGGGACTATTCTGAAATAGTCAAGGTACTTACCTTGTGACAAAAATTTCAAGTCATCTTACCTACGTATTTTTGAAATACAGTATGATGCGAAGTGTGAGTTGAATTATTGAACTCGATAACCGCAATGAACGAAGGATGGTCGGAACTATTTTCAAAAATAACTTTCCGCATAGTTCTTTTACTTTCACACAGAAATGTTGCATTCACTGTAGCTAAAAATGAGCAAAAACACATCGTATTACGTTTAATTCCGCTCTTGAGTATTATTGAAAATATTCGTTTTTAATCTTCAGTTTTTGTTTACAAATTAGGTATTCCAACTTCATTTGAAGTTGAAAATTTTCTATTAAATCTACGTACTCGGAAGGATACAGCTGTGGTCTTGGTGTTTCTACAAACTGCGTTGTTTGGTTCAATAATCTTCAAATAAACCATAGCTGTCGTGAATTACATCGGATGGCATTTTCATTTTGGTTTTGTTCTTTTGTTAGCATGACTTTTTTTTTATCACATCGAGTAAATCTGTCGTATTATTGTACGCCTTGTAAGATGAATTTCAAAAAACAAAGAGTAAAATGGTGAAGGGTGGAGCTGTAAAACCTTGCCGGATGATTTGAGGCCGAAGGCTGCGCATTTTTCGTAGCAGTTGTTACAGTTGAATACAGCAGCATTTGCTAAACTGATTGCGCTTACTATGTTATTAAAAAGTTGGAAGACGATACCATTGCCTTATTCGTATTTTTTTTTGCTTAGTTTTCGTATTTTTTTGTGTGCCTTTTTTGTCAGTTTGTTTTTTAAATTTTATTCCGCGTTGAGAGAAAAGGTTTGCGTCATTGTGGAAGCAGTGACGACAAATCCTTTGAATAGTTTTTCAGCGTTTATTTCTGTCTGTTTTTATTTTAATTTATTTCATTTTACGAGGTTTATATGTAGCTGATAAGATTTCAAGCCATTGTGATGACCTTTATTTATTGCAATAATAATTAATAACTCACTTTCGTCTCTTGATATGGTCATTCGGTGTCTCTGCGTCATTTATAGTACTAACTCATAATTATTTCTATGGACGTAATAACTAGTCGATCTGTAGGGAATGAATGTACGAATTCCTAAATTACCAAAACTGAATATCTTCTTATTGCATTCTTCGCTAGGTACTCGTAACTTGATTGCAGTGGAAGCCAGCATAACGCAAACGTCGCTTCCTGAATCGATGAACGTATCTGGCACTGGTAACTCACCAATAAACGTCGTTTTCACGTATTTCTGCCCATCATTATCGATACTGGCTGATAAAAACGTTGACAATACTACCGATTTCGGTTTTCCCTTAGAAACTGTTTCTTCAGCATTGGAACTGGAAACAAAGATTAAAAGAATACACCAAAAACCAATTTTTTATGAGTATCATCCAGCCACTCCAGTATCGCTGCTCGAGCTTCATTCCTCATTTCTGGGTTCGTTTCAGGAATTACCATCGGATTATCTAGATTAAACGCATCCCTAAATGGATACCTGAACACATACGTTTTAAAGCTATCTAACCACATACAGAATTCCATCTGTAAGCTTAACTTCACTGGTGTGATTTTCACGCTGTGGAAATTATGTACATTCGAAAAAACATTATTATTGTTCATACCATTAACATTTCCAGTTACAATTCCTTGAGTTCCTTGAGACCCTTCTCCAGTAGTGGTAATTTGACTCGGATTCGGCACTTGATTACTATTACTATTACTCTGTAACAAACTATTCTGTTGCATCATACCACTTATACCAGTAACACTATGCTGCTGCTGTTGATTTTGTTGACCATTCTGTTGCTGCTCATTACTGGCATTTTGTTGAACATTAACATTACTAATGCTAACTGATTTCAAGCTTCCAATTTCAGCTGAAGTGGTTGCCAAAATACCTTATCGAGTGAATTATTCTGCTGTCTTGAATCTTCCTGGTGAATACGCAAACTTACCTCTTGCAGAATGTAAATTGCCACATTCTAACGTGGATATCATTCTTGGAGCTGAACATTATGAATATGTGATGAAAAACCATCGCTATTTTTGTGAAAAACTGAGCTTAAGAGAAACTGAATTTGGATTTGTGGTCTCTGGCATTAACAATTCGTCTGCAATATCACCAAATGTGTACTGTGGATTGGCTCAGGTTGATGTGAAGAGCACAGGGAAAGAAACGATGTAACTTGATTTTTTTCAATTTTTTTTTTTTAGTGAAATTTTGTTCATTGAGGAATGCTCTTTCATGTACTGTACGTAGTTTATGTTGATAGTATTTTTATCGGCACTATTTTGCTCAAAAAACAAAAAATTGTAAGAGATGAAAAATCGAAAGTTTGAGGTGAAAAAAATTATAACATAAAATTTTTAATTTTTTTTTCTCGGTGTTATTTTATTCATTGAGCTAAGCACTTTCACCCAATGTTCATGAAAAATGCACATTTGTTCTATTTCACTCAGAATAACGACTTGAAAATTGCACAAAAAGCAAATACAGGGAAAGAACGACATAACCTGGCTGTTTACAGGGAAAGAACGACGTAAGTGGGCCGCGTACAGGGAAAGAACGATGTAAGTAAGTGGTTTTCGGAGCAAAACGTTGCTTGCGCGTTAGTTTAAAAATGCTCTCATTGTATTCTGATGACTCGTGAATGATATTTTCATGCTCAGAATTGTTCTAATAGACTTTAGAAATATATCTGAAACAAAACTCACGCCAAATAATAATTATTTTCAAACTGAGAAACATTTCAATCTTTAAAACGCTCTCCTGTAAAATTTGCAAAATACCACTTACATCGTTCTTTCCCTGTGCTCCTCATGTATACTTACTTACTTACTTACAATTATTCTTTAATCTAATGAATTCATTATTTTTATTTCTTCTTCCAAGGTGAAAAAGTCTCGTTATTTATTAGACGCTATAGGTTGATTTTTTGCTCACGTTGACGAATAGTTATCTCCATCGCAACTGCATGTAGCAAATGAAAATTTAATACTTTTCATATTGTCACATTGCGAGATAAATTTCATCTATTCATTCTCGAACCGACTACTCGTCGCCTTTTCACCTATCTCAGAACTTCAACTTCCCAAATCGAGTACTCTGCAAACAAGAAGTGCGTATATATCCGCCGTTAAGTGGGAAAAATATTCCCTTTAATGATTCTTTTTCGTCGCAAACTCGTTGTAAAGATAAACGTACCGTACTTACTCACTCAGCCTTCCACTATCTGTACCATCTCGAGCCTTCAACTCGAATTAAAAATAAATTTTCTTCGCGTTTGGATCTCTCGAGCCGTAGCTCAACAGCAATTTACACACACACTGACATTTTGCAACTCGTTTTCAAACCCTTATCGTCATCTCGTCATTAGCTAGATTTTCTGTTGGAAAAAAAATGATATTAGGGTATAAATCATTCAAACGGAGTATGATGGGACGAAGGGAGAGGAGAGAGTGAAATTCGTATTGTATGACTCGACTAACGGGTGGTGCAAAAATTGCGATCAATTTATCGACTACAACTATTCATGCGTACATTAATTATTGAAGGTAACTTACTCGTAACTGCAACTTGAATGTAAACTTACGTAATAATATTATGTGTTCGAGTTCAACATTCTTCATTTGTCTTTGGAATAGAGGATAGTGTTAGTGTGTATGTACTCAATTAAAATGTCAGTTTATTTGGTTCTTCAACCTTCAACTCACCTACGTATTATCAGAGCAACAGATCCTTAGGAAACCAAGGAATAAAAAATATCTCATTGATTATTATTTATTGTACATGGGTTAAAAAATGAATATTAACCAAGTTCCTGAAATTGACGCGTCTTATTGAATACGAGCAAGCAAACAGTGTTGAGCACGTATTTGTACCATTTCGCCGCGATATTAAATTTTCAGTGGAAGCTTCATCAATCCTTATCTCCGAATCGCTCTCGACCTTATTACTCCTTCGCCACATTACTCGCTACAGTATCTTTTTTTTTCGTGCGTAGTTGTAGTTTTTAACTTAATAACACGTCTTAAGGTTTCCTTGTTTTTGGTAAGATGAGAGAGCGAGAGAAATAGAAGACGAAGGAAGAGAGTGGTTTACTGTGTAGTACGCTCCGCGAACGAAGGTTACGCGGTAATTTTTTCCTCGACAGTACGCGAATGGCGAGGTAAAAGGATGGGTCGGCGAAGGAAGGAAAAAGAGAAAAGTTGAAAGTTTTGTAGGTGTATCCTTGTGTGTATACTGTTTTTTCTCAGCGGCATGTATAACAGCGACGCTAAAGTAAAAACAACTTGTCTCGTTAATTAGAGTGGCTCTCGTCGTCGAGTACGCAGTGCATGATTTATAAACTCTCCCGAGTGCTGGGTAAATTGAGAATGAGGCAGAGAGGTATCAGTGTGGTGAGGAAGGAAAATTCTGGCGAAATGTTACCAGTGTACTCTTGGAGTACTGTGTAGTGTGTAGTGTGTACCATGTTTATTTGGAATGACAGCGGGAAAGTAGACACTAATTGCTACGTTACTTGGGCTGTGTTGAGTCGTTGGTGTCTTACTTGGGTAATGGAAGGTTCGAGTCTCATCCGCTGGACTGACTTACCCCCGCACTGTGTGGAGAAGGGCGAGTGGACTTATTTCTCCATAAATATATGAGAAAGAAACTGTATCCACAATTGATCCTATCCTATCCATTGTGCTGACTTTCTCCCATATTGTGTAGGGTGGAGAAAGTGAATGCGTTTTTCATATCCGAGATATATTTAGATTATTAAAATCAGAAATATACATGTATTATCAAGATAATCAATTTCGTCAAAGTACCAATTCACAAAATTTTCCAACCTCACGCGAAATTCAGTTACAAGTTTACTACAAATACTTGGAGAAAAATTATTATAAAGAAATGATTAAAAAAATATTATTACCAATTAATTTAATAAAATTATTATAATAATTTATTTTGAAATTGATTAAATATTAATTATATCACAAAATTATTCAACCTCATGTCATAGTACGAGGTAGGTTCAAAAAGTGGCGTCCTTTTTGAATATTACTTGAGTTCTATGGCATGAAACTGGAATCTTGAAGCAGGAGAGGAAAGCTTGAACTTTCCCGCGTCTTTTGACCTACTAACCATCCCTGTACACGTTTTAGTTCGTTTAATACGCGGGGTGACAATGAATGCTCTAATGTCAATTTGTGCCCAAGAAAGAGTGCGTTCAATTGATCACTTTAAATGCATAAAAAACTTTGGTACCCATGATGAAAGATAAAGAAAAGATCGTAGATTTCGAATTTTCAAACCGTTTTTGTCTATCTTTATAATTAAATTTTTGACACCAAAAAACGACGTGACATGATGCAGAACTGCAACAAAAAACGCTTTCGCCCTTATGAAACTTGGGCACAGAATTTCATTGCAGCGATATTGATAAACTCCTCCTAAATTGGGATAAGTGTATGTATAATTTTGATGACTATGTTGAAAAGTAAAGGAAGGTCAGTGGATTTTGAATTTTCTAACCGTTTTTCTTTATCTTTATTAATAAATTTTTTATGCGCAAAACGGACGTTACTTTTTGAATGTACCTCGTACGTATATGTATGTATTTTACTACAGACGTTTTTTCAAGTTACGAAAAGTATGTACATCGATCACTACACATAAAAAACTTTGTGTGCAATTTTTGAAGAGTCAATTAGACATAAAATAACGGATTCTAATTCGTCACCATCAGAGGGGATGAAGTGCCCAGTCACAGCTAAAAAGGCTACGTTAGCTTTTGATGTCCAGTCATCAAACGTTAAAGATAAAAACCTACAAAAAATCACAAAATGCTGTTATTTATATTCAGAATCGAAATAATTTCATAAAATAACAATAGAATATCATACTTGGACTTCTGCAAACGTTTAGCAAGTTTACATTCGACTGTGGTGTATAATTTTGGTACCATACTCTTTGATAACGTAGTGTTACCAGGTAACGGTTATCGCGGATCGAGTACTTTTGAATATCGCATGAAACCCTTACACTTTACTATGTTGTAGGGCACATAATTCTCCGCAATCATTAGACATAAGACTTCATCCGCCATAATTTTCGTTTTATGATTTCTTCCATATAGATCATGTTTTGCTTTTAGATATGTACTTCGTTTTTTGAACTTTGCAACTTCACTTCATCGTAATAATCTACCGAACACATGGTTATTTAATACAATATTCGATCATCACGATACACTCTCAATATGATACAAAATTTACAGTAATATTCACCAAATAATTAATAAACATCACGAAATTAACGAAACAGCAGTTGAAATTAATCGGAAACGCCATATTCGCGTTAAAAAAGTCCTGTTTTGAAAATATAAACACCGAACGGCACTAAACAGTGTTACCACTTTTGACCATACAGCCAAGAAAAAAAAAGTACTTTTTAACCCTATGATGAATGAACAGCAGAAAAGTTTTTTTATTTTTTTTCTTGAAAATGTCAAAAAATCGATATTAATCGATTAGTAAAATTGTTAATCGATGATCTAAAAGCAACCACATAATCGATTACAATCGATTAAAACCGAATGAATTCCAAGCTCTAATAGATATGCTTTGGTAGTATACCATAAGCACTCAACTCGGAGAGAATAATCGACTTCAGATTTTCGCCTGTGTGCCTCACTGTAATTTCTTTGACTGCTAAAATATAAACTCGAATCGCTCCGTTTTTTGCCAACTGCGATTATTATATTCAGTAAAAATAATAACTCAAGCCATACTTACCAAAAAATTAAGTAATGATCTTGTTGATTCGCGCCTCTTAGAGAAAAGTTGATATAAAGAAAATGAACAAAGTAGTATTTAGTTAATTTAATAAAATTATTATAATAATTTATTTTAAAATTGATTAAATATTAATGATTAAAGTAGGTATCGAAATTAATTAATGAAAAAATAACAAATTTTCTCGGAATTGAAGAGTACGGAAGTTTGAACAAGAATTTTCGAGTGGTTCAACAACTGAATTTGGTTCTAAAGTTGTTTCGGGTAGTGAAACAATTTCAGAAGAGACATGCAAGTTTTGAACTAACGAGAATGTTGTTAGTTCTGAAGTTGTTTCACCGTCAGAAACAACTGCAGAAGTGCAGAACCACCAACGGAATCAACCTGAAATGTTTGTTCAAACAAAGAAAATCTTTTATCTAATGTGAGAAAAGGACTGTTAAGGTATGAGGATGGAAGCTTCGCAAATTCGTTTTCAGTAAGTCAATATTGTTGTAGAAGGAAAAATAAATAGTTTTCGGATCATGAATTCCGATGATTTTAGAAAGGAGAAGTGAAGCGCGGAAATCCTGTGAGAACTCGGTTCCCATGAGCTGGAAATCTTCAATAATGTCCTCGAATTCGGTGACGAAACGGACAGGATCGTAGCCCGGTTTGAAAAGGAATCGGGCGAGCCTGTTATTCAACTTCATATTGTTACGCATACAGTTGGTTGAGTAAGTTTTGACAAGTACATTATAGGCTTTAAAAGCTGATTTAATGTTTTGAATTAGGAAACTATTGGATTTAGAAACAGAGGCTAATATGTTTGTTACGTAGGTAACCAAAGAAAAGAAAAGACGCGGTTCACACGAGTAACTTTTATTCGACACAAATATTATGCTACATGATCGAAGATGAAACTAAGACTGATTTTACCCATATTTCTAGCAAGTCAAGTATATATACTAGAAATCTGGCTAAGTTTAGGTAAAAAATATGAAAATTAGGGTTAAAAAAGGTGTTTTCAGTTGGTTAGGTAAATGTACGGAATATGTAAAAAGTACAAGACAATGTACTTACAAATAAGGAAATAATTATAAGAAATTAAGGTATAGTATATGGTAGAATAGATATCGTAAGGATATAGGGGTAAAAATCCATTAAATTGTGCATTAAAATATAATAGTGATTTTATGTAGGTGAAAATATGTAGATAATAATACATATAAGAAAGGTAAATATGCAACTAGGCAGGTATATGAGAGTAGGTATTAATGCATTAGCTATACAAGGATGGGTTAAGGGTAGTGGTGGACAGTCCTCACAATGTGCATTAAGCACATCGCGACCACTTTCATCAGTAGTAATTATGTGTTCTCTTCGGTAAAAATTTTCTACAGTCTTTAGCCTCTCATAATAATGTTCAACAAAAAACCTTGGCCGATCTCGTAAATAATTTTGATACCACTGGAAAGGACAAAAAGATAAGAAAAAATAACATTTTCAAGAAAATATGAATATAACGTTCATTTTCATGAAAACGAACACTGACTCCTCACCCAACTAAGTGAAAATAACAACTTCCACCCAAATTATTGGGCTTTTTAGTTTTTTGGAGTGACTTGGAATTTTCTGAAATGAATTTTTCTTTAGTGGATTTCAAAAGTAAACTTATAGGTATGTATTATTGCAGCATCGCAGAATCAAAAAAATTAATACTCACACTAGCAGCGCTATTTTTTGTAACTACAAGATTTTGTTCAGTTTTGATACTTTTTTCTGATATCGATAATATCAATACGATATCGAAAAAAATTTCTCATCCCTAGTATGACGTATGGATAGTATTTCGACGTCGTCCTAGTAGGTGAAATTTTTTGCTTCGATTTTCTCAAAAGCGTCGAATCTCGTCCTAGACGCACATAAAGCTGGTAGTTGGGCTAGGTATAGGCGATGTAATCGAGTGTTTGGTTAGCTGTACTCCTCTTCATATCATCCCATGTGGTGAACCTACGTATAAGTAAGTTCGACATCGACATAGTACAGCCAAGTGATTTGAGTTATGCGTCGATATATGTAAATTGGCACATAAAAAGGAGAATGACTGGGTACCACGTAGGTAAAATATATGTACGCGATGAAAAAATATTTACTTCCCTGCTCTCACCCTTTCACCATGGGCTTTCGCCTCGGTAATAGGGCCGCGTTAATGTTGGGAAATTGAGTGTGTTTGTGACATCTTGCAATAAATACGTATACTTAAGACGCGACGACGACGAGATGTGGCGGTCGAATGCTTGATGCGTAGTTCACTACTACTTTCCTCTAGCTACTATACATGAATGTATTATGAAATGAATAAATGGTTGTCGAGATGATAGACGAGGTAGCTGATTCGAGATTTTTTAGCATATGTGCGATACGTGAAACGACAAAGATGGATGGAAAAAAAATGAGGGAGCAGAATTCGTTAATAGGACCTTTTAAAAAAAATTTTCGAAATATTTTCCAGTTTCCTGAGGCAAGTTTATTCGTCTATCATGTGTTGCAGTGCATTTGAATTTCGACAATTTTTATTTTTATCAATTACCTTATGTGATACAATACTTTAATATAATTGGCGAATGTTTCACCAATCTGGATCATCCACTATTTCTGTTGCGTCTGATTCAGCGTCACTTTCAAAATCGCTAGCTTGAGGACAATCACTGGATCAATAATCGCATCTAGTGACACCATCGATTTTCCACATTTCCGGTTCCGTTGTTTTTTCAACATCTTTATAGCTGGAGTGATTGAGTTTAAGGCTGGTTTATAATGGCCGCGGCCAGTGCCGCGGATTGACACCGCGGAAAGTAAATGCCATGTGTTGTAAGCAGGTAGTTCATAATGTCCGCGGATTTTACACGGCCTGGCCGCACTTTCCGGGAGAAATCCGTGGATCTGGTTTGTTGTTGTTTTCTGTTTTGATAACAATATCATTTTTACGTGTATAGAAGTACTGAAAATTATTAAAAACCACAAACGTATATTTTTATTATAAATATAAAAGGAAAAGAAAATAAAAATTTATGTTAATTATGTGTTGTGATTTCAATTACGAGGACGACAACGAGAAGCTAATGGAATACTAATACGATCCCACTGCCATGATATTGCACCAGAAGTGTTTAGATACCGGCAGAGAACATCTCTCAGGAACATCGCACTTCTTCTTGAATTATTACTGCCTCTTTGGTCTTCTTCCTCTTCACATATTTCCACTTCAGGGAACCCGTCATGAAGCATGTTTTCATCAGTTAAGAAATTGTGCAAACAGGCCATTGCTGCCACTTGTTTTCTGATGTTTCGCTTTCTACCAATTATTGGACGTCCCAACAGTGTAAATCGTTTAGCCAAAATTCCAAAAGCATTTTCAATCGTTCTATGTGCACGAGAAAGGCGATAATTGAAGATTTCTTTTTCAGTTGTTATTTTAGTACCCGATATGGTCTCATCAGCCGACGACCTAGAGGAAAAGCGGCATCCGCTACTATGTAATAAGGGAAAATTATATTACTGTTTGGTAAAGCAGCATCTTTTGGCCAGTTTCCTTCGTCGTCATTCACCATATTTGCTAGTTTGATTAAACTTTTGAAAATAATTTTTCAAAAAGGGCTCAAATTCTTTGTGAATAGAATCAAGAATGATGATAATTGATAATGAACACTACCAACTGATGAAATTACGATGATTTCATTGGCTACGAACTGAAATAATCATCAGATCCCAACCAATGAAATTAGCTTGTGAGAATTGATCCGCGGTTATTAAGTTATTATGAACTAATTTTCGTGGTTCCCGGATTTTCAATCAGATCCCTGCAAAATCCGCGGACAGGCCGCGGCCATTATAAACCAGCCTTTAAAGCTTCTGCAAGCAGATTTTGGCTGTTTGCCAAAGTAAACTTAGTGTTTCTACGAGCTACATATCCTTTCTCATTGCTCCAAATCATTTCAATTGCATTCAATTCGCAATGGTACGGAAGTAGACGGAGAACATGGATGTTTTTCTGCCGTGCCATTTTATCGATTACTTACATACTTCTTTTCACCCTTATGTATTGACACCAATCTCAACAACTCTGCTTTCACAAGCGAGGAATCACATGGAACATCTGTGAAAGACAACAAGGACAATTATTATTATATCCTATACATCAATACACTTTTGTATGATGTTGTTACGTTTTTCTTGTTGTTTTGTTCAACATTGTAGACACAGCCTTGACCCTTTTCGGCAATCACAGGGCCGCCTTTGGGGTTTAAGTATATCGCCGTTTTATCAGTTCATCACTCTTGAAAACACGGCGATCAAAATGTCTCCTTTTTTTTTTTTTTTTGGTACCCCAGTCCGAATTCGGTGGGGGCATTTTATTGAATAATATTGGGAGCACATAATACTGGCTCACCCCCACCACCTCAACTTGCCACAAGGCTTTTATGAGGGGCAGGGGCGGCGGGTGGGGGTTTTAATTCTAACAGAAATAACATAGCACTAATAATATTCTTCCACCCCTGTTCTGGTACTAGGACCCAGTTAACAGTAGGGAAAAGGTTAACTCTAATAGTAATATCAATGTCATATTATACTCAGTAGTATATATACAGAACTATACAATAACAATCGCACTAAAAGCCCCCCTCCCCGCTGCTGTGGTGCTACAGGACCCAATCAACAGCGGGGAGAGGACCCCACACAACAGTTACAGCACAATTGAGATAAACCACAAAGACAAAGTACATACAACAGTGAGATTACTTTGATAAGATATAAATGTTATTACATATAAGAGTATGAGGTAGAGATACAATACTATAGTAGAGTATATTTTAGAACAGAAAGAGTCGTCACTAGTTACAATAAACAGCGAACATCTATATCAAGACATTCTTAAATATTTAGATATAGAATTAACCTAGAAAACATAGAATTACAGTTAGGTAATAAAGTAATTCATATTATTTACAAGTCTAGTCGGGATACTGTACAAAGTCTAAGTTCGGGTAGTCATGTCCGGGAAATTCGTCATATTCAGGAAAGGGTCAAATCCGGGATGAGAGCACACTGATGTGTGATATGATATGCGAAGGGAACTGATAACCTGTCTAACTAACGAAAGTGCATTTCGTTTAACCTAATTAACCAATTTTTTTATAAAAGATTTAGAGTTAGTCTTGTTGTATTTATTTAATTTTAGGGAAATCAATAGGTAGTATATTGAAATGTCATAATGTTTTCGCATGATCGAGGTGCAAAATGAGTTCGTTGATGTCATTTGCAATGCTAGAAAGTTCGTTGATAATAGCGGACGTGATGTCTGGAGCAAGGCCAAGGTCATTTATATACTTCTGCACACCACTAATTCGGTCGGTAATGCTTTTAACACCAGTGGTGTCAGCTAGATCTTTAGGTATGATCGTTTGATCGCTTACTTCGGCCATGTTAAGTTTTTTGGATGCTACTTCGTTGGTTGGTGAGTCAGCGTTTCGTTTTACGGAGTTTGAAAAAACTGAATCATTGGAATTGTCATTATAATCAGAATCGTAGAATGGATTCGTATCGATGGGCAGATTACCAGAAGTAGACGGAGGTTGAAACGAAGGTTGAAACGAAGGTTGAAAGTCCATTAATACAGGTTTCTCACCTAGTGGCCCGGACATGCCGGAGACCACGTTATCACACGTAACTGCTTTTTACGCGATTATATCACGTTTCGCGTTGTAAGTTATATTATTTCTAACACATTCGTGTTAGAATACAGTAATACAAACAGAAAGTAAAAGAATTCGCGCTTTTAACGCAATAAACTGAGAAAAGAACTCGGAGCGGCTGACGGCACGTGTTAACGCGGTGACTCTCAAACTTGACCTCTCAAAATGTCTCCTGCAAATCTTGATAACCCAAGATTAGTTTTCACATTGGAGAGATCCTATAGAATAAGAATGAAATACTTACTTACATTGTGCTATATCACAACAATGTAAGTTCAAAATTCAAAATGATTTGAGGTGCGTCAGAGGTGCGTCCGTTGCACTCAAAATCACACATTCCTGAGTAGGAGCTTGTTGGTTATCCTAATTGTTCTGCATAATGCACCAGGTTTTTCTCAAACTTCACAATGAACATACACAATAATTAAAACTACGAATAAAACTGCGAATGAAATTCCAAATAAAATTGCGAATAAAACTGTGAATAAGACGACGAATTAAACCACTACACAGGATCAAGCATTATACATACAATAATGATTGATACCTGTTGTTACACTCAAATAATAAAAAAATCAATTAAAAGATTTTAAAAAACAAAATTTAATTAGTAAAATACACAGTATCTGTCAATAAAATAGATGCAATTTCTAAATTCAGTAATTTTCAATGTTTTAAGTGCTCAAAACGAGAGTGGATTACTAAAAATCGATGAAGGAGGCTCAAAAGCCACAATATTAAAATTTTGCAATCTGTAAATTGTGTTGAAACTAAAGATGAAAAAAAAATGAGAAAAAATTAGCAATGTGTGGCACGTATTTTACTTACTTTCAAAATTTGAAAAAAAAATGCCTAAATAAAAATTAAAGATTTGAAATTTTTATTTTGGAACTGAAGTGGTTTCTCGTTTTCTCTATAGGAACTAAAAAAAGTTCGGCGAAACTAGCCGTAGGTCTACATTGATCAAAAACACCGAAATAAAAAAAAATATGCAAGGAAAAAACACGAAAGAACAAAGCACTGAAAAAATTGGCGAAATTAGCCGTCGTAGGTCTACATTTATGAAAAAAATAAATAAAAAACAAAGCACTGAAAAAATTGGCGAAATTAGCCGTCGTAGGTCTAAATTGATGAAAAAAATAAATAAAAAGAAAAACACGAAAAAACAAAGCATTGAAAAAAATTGGCGAAATTAGCCATAGATTATCAAAAATACCAAAAAGAAAAAAACGTAAAAAAAAAGATCAGTAGTTTTTGAATTTTAACGGCTAAATTTTGATGAAAATAATTTTATCAACTTTTACTGTCTGTAGATATCCTGAAAGACATGAAGTAGTCCGTATTTATAGTCTACCCTTTCTCATGTTCTAAAAATATTTCGAGGTTTTCATCTTCTTTCATTTCACGTGCAGTTGGTTCATTGATGAGAATAGAATGAAAATAAAACAATGCATGTTGTAAAACAGCGCGAAAAAAAAATTATAAAAAGAAAAAAACAAAAGAGAGAAACAGTAAAAATAATGATATGAGAGAAGTGAGCAGAGTACGAAAGAAAACGGAGTTGAATGTAACAGCACAAAGAGGAGACTCTTTGAGCACCAGAGTATCTAATATAAGAGCTCTCATATTGTAAATTTGACATAGTACGTGAAGTTTGAACTGAAACAGCAAAGAGGGAGATGGCATACTTTTAAGTTCCATTGCAGCCTAATACAAGTAGGATGAGGTTTTACCGAATTGAACTTTGGTAGTGACTTCATCAAGATTGCACGTTGTGGTATGATGACGTTGTTTTTTTTTCATCTAAGATTGCATATCTTGATGGAAAATTCACGTTAGAGATGACAGCCATTGGCAGAACACGAAATTGAACCTCGTGCAAGTCGATTATGTTGTTGCTTTGTGCAAACCAACGGGTATATTTTTTGACTGCACAGTGCACATGGACTCCTTGATGAGGAAGATCTGTGTTGTAGCGTACCCATGTTTAGTTCGAATTTTCGCCAATACACAATTACACATACTCATTTTTGATTGTTTAGCGAAATAAAGAGGCCCATTGATATTTTAAATATCTTCACCTCTTCTTGATATGCAGTAATGGATATTAATTCATTGCAATATGGAAAGGAACATGCTGTCTCCCTTTCTGCTGTATCTGTTTCAAAATGACGTGTGAACCAAAACGTGTGCTTATTTTTAGTATTATTTTTTTTTATACTCGTTTTCTCTGCTTTGCTTACTTCTTCCTCATACTCATTGATTGAATACGTTCTCTCATAAATTGTTAATCTTCGTCAATGCGAAGATCATCTCTGAATGAACTGAATACACGTTTAAGAAAGAAAAATCATTCAAAAATTTTGTAAATACTTTTTTGTTTAGCGTGAATTGTATTTTCCAATACTTAATTTGCTTCGCTACAGAATTTCTTTTGACTTCTTTTGAATTTTACTTTTTTTCATTGTTTATTTCATTGCATAATTTTATTTGTATGTACTTGTTACATCGACATGCAATAATGCAGGACGCATAAAGAGAAAGTGACATGCATGTTTTGTGGATGTCTACAGATCGTGAAAGTTGAGAACAGATTTAGAATAAGTTTTTTGGTTAAAAAGAGGTGTCGAGAACTTCCGTTGAAAAATTACATCTCTATCTTTGATTAAATGTTCAGTTGTTCACACACACCACTATCAGCGGTAAATGAAAATCAACGACTTACTTTTTCATTGAAGTTGCAGGAACGCACCTCTTATATCATTTCCTGACGCACCTGCTTCATTTTACTTACTTCTTTCTAGTTACAACAGTCTCCCCCTAGTCCATTCCATTTTGAGCAAATATTGAACGGCTGCTTTTCATTACTGAATTGTAGTACGATCGTTTTTGTTGAACCGTTAGTAAATGAACACGTTGAGTCTCAGCTGCGGATAGTTTTTCTTCTTCTGGCTTGCCCATGAGACTTAATTGAGACGTATAATTTCTCTGACACGTAGCACAGAGATCGGACCTTGGTTGGCATATAATAATTTCAGAGCAGCAGGTTCTCCAAACATACTTGAATAGGCCAAAACTAACTGGCAATTTATTGATGTCATTTTCTTCAAGTTCAAGGCATTCCTTGTACTTTTCATAAATCTTCATTTTAGTTTCTGAACTGGGTAGCAATTTACATAGCTTATATTGCGGTCCTAGGCGACCCAGCATGAAAAGTGCGTGATCTTCGGCATAATTTTTGATGAACTGAGCCACTTTTTGAAACTCCGCAAACGATCGTGTATTGTGTGGGAGTTTATCGCAGTTGTTATGACGAGGTAATACTAGTCCCTCTACTTTATACATACGTTCGTACAAGCCTTTTAAATTGTTTGATTTTAATGTTATGGCAGAAGAGGAACGTTTCACGGCATACAGTATAACCACGTATTTGAAAGTTGATTCTAGTACAGGAGCGGTCAGATTTATATCGAGCATGATGTGATTGAGATTCGTCATCAAAAGCAGTTCGGATAATACCCAACAAAACACCATTTAAAATGTTGCATCAATTTTCGTAGTAATCTATCTCGGCACACTGTAATCTCATCATTGTAACGTCACCAATAGAAAAACGTTCATTGCACTTATTCGAACAACATTGCTTCTCCATGAATTCTTCCACGCATTTATCAAAAGGTATAAATTCATTTTCTGGTATACGCTGTAATTATAAACAGGGCCATTGAAAGATATTTCAAAGTAAACAATATTCTTAAAATTACATACAGTACGAACCATAGTGCTCTCATCTAACCAGTGGGAGTCAGTATCCAACGTAATATTTTGAATTTCCAAGAGTGAGATGTCATTTTCACTAGTAGAAGGCTGCAATGAAAGAAGCACCACACTGTGTTAGATCAACTGAATTATGACAATCCAATCATTAATAAAAACGGGTTATTAATGAATAACTTACAAGAACATCGTCGATCCCTAAAACAATGTCATCTATATTATCATCTTCAGTATTTTCACATTCTGTTTCAGTGTCATCAGAGTTACGAAATGTCTGAAGTGGGTAGATTGATAATACTTCTGTGATAGCTGTTTCATTTAAGTCTCTTTCTTCGTTTTCCATGATGAAAAAAGACCAACGTACATATTACAAACACCACATTTGTGAACAAATTTTCAATTTTTTTTCATCGCTTCTTATCGTTACATTTCAAAATTTTCACAGATACTGCAAGATGCAAAGATCTACTAGTGATAAGACCATTTTTCACCTTTAGGTCCCTTTCTTAAATTGTGTTTTCACCTTTAGGTCCCTTTTCGTGTGTGTGTTTTTCTGTGGACCATGAGCACATAGAGCCACCAAAATTTTGTGGGAGATGCGGAGTTCAATGTACATAGAATCGAAATCAATCATACTCTGAAAAACCATTTTTTTTTCATTTTTATGTCATTTTTTATTTTAAACCCTTTTTCTGAGAAAAGTCGTTGTTCACCTATAGGTCCCTTATCGCAAAACGCATCACATTTAGGTTTGGGTGCAACCAGTCCCGCGCATAATAATGTATCACAAACAAACTTTTTGATAAATCTTGTTATACCCTCATATTTGTAAATCCATCGGTTCCTCTTCATTGCGGCGTTGATTTTCTTCGTTTATATGGCGTCTTAACGTAAGCAGGTCGTACTTATTTAGCCATCCCCATATGCGGAGTGCTCATAAAAACATCTGGGTTTATTCCAGATATTATGAGTTTCGTTACAATGAATTTAAAAATTTGAACGTCAACTGCTTTAACATTACTCTTCACAAAGCTGACAACCCCTACTGGGATTAAAGTTGTCCTGACGGGAATTGATGATCCATTTTCTTCTGGTGTTCTAGATGATGGAAACGTGTGCATTCTGTACTGCGGATCCCGATTTTTACAATTTGGGACGGAACAACCTTCCATATTTAATAAAATACTGTAAACATTAAAAAAAGGAAAGAATAACAAACTGATTTTATTTCAATCTAATTACCCTTCAAGCTAATACAAAATATAATAATAATAATATTGAAAATAATTTCTTAATAGGTACTTTGCAGCCGAAATGGAAACATATATATTTTTTAATAACACTAGGCAACAATTTTTGACTTTTTTCGTGTGTTCGGGTTGAAAATGGGCTTAATCGATAGTTTAGACCCTAAAACAAAAAACAGAGTGGGATTTTTCAATTTGAATTGTTTTTGTGGTCAGGAGAGATGATCAAAGTTTCAAAAATGGCCGTTTTTGCCCTATTTCACGAGTTTCTGGCGACACCAGTATTGTTTTTCGAAAAAAACTAAGGTCATATTCGGATTCTACGCACTTTTTTAAGTAAACATCTTTCCCGGATTTTCGATTTTCGAAGTTTCAAGCGCAAACGGAAGATTTTTGTTTGTAACATATTTTAAAACTTGGAGCGAGAGCCTCGCCCGCGCGAACACGGTTCCGCGCCACGATTACATCGTGGAGTAACGCCAGCGTCGCGCGCTCCGAGTTTTAAAATATGTTACAAACAAAAATCGTCCGTATGCGCTTGAAACTTCGAAAATCGAAAATCCGGGAAAGATGTTTACTTAAAAAAGTGCGTAGAATCCGAATATGACCTTGGTTTTTTTCGAAAAACAATACTGGTGTCGCCAGAAACTCGTGAAATAGGGCAAAAACGGCCATTTTTGAAACTTTGATCATCTCTCCTGACCACAAAAACAATTCAAATTGAAAAATCCCACTCTGTTTTTTGTTTTAGGGTCTAAACTATCGATTAAGCCCATTTTCAACCCGAACACAAGCATGCCGTTGCCTAGTGTAATCAATTGGAAACAAAAGGTGAAATAAAATGTTATAATGAAAGTTATTTAAAAAGTTAGAGGAAATACATTGATAACAAACTCGATGATACAAAAATGCGTAATATAAATATAAATATTGAAAAAAGGCCCAGTATGTAGTACGCACCATCGAATCCAGTATTTTTCCATCTTCCTTTGGATCAAGTAATCAACGATCGATACGGGGATTTTGAACGGTGGAAACGGCCATGGGTAGTATACTACCTAACGCCACCAGTAAGTTTTCTCCAATATTGTAGCTGAGATATCCACTTATTATCACTCTAGGGGTAAACATGGCCACTGTGCATACTCAGTATTTGTATAGCTGCTTTAGCAACGAGAAGCTAAGAGAATATTTATTCCGTCCCATAGAGATGTCATATCAAACGATTTTTTATATCGATACATATCGATATAATATCAATAAGTTTTGCTTTTTTCAACTCATAAATTTGTAAGTAAATTATAAGAATTAACACGCATACACAAGCTACACAAGGTGTACGAGTATATTTCACACAAATAAAACAAATTTGAAATAAAATTACCGAATTACCAAATACCAATTCATGTTGATGTCTTTACAATAACATCCTCCGGATCTATCAGATCGATGTTTCTATTTAAAAAAACAATTTTTTCCAAATTACCTACCAGTAGAAATTCTACTCCGGCGGTTGTGTTGCGTATATCTAGCACATGAAAAAACAGCTTCGGAAGCAACGCTTGTAGCTGGAATGATGAGATTTCGCAAAGCAATTTCTTTTATAAATTTAATCGCTCCAGTGCTTAGTTGGTCTAACCAAAATTTTATCGGATCGGTTTCAAAATCTTCACAACAAGGTGTTTCCAGGTAGTTGTTGATTTCAAGAATAACATCGGACATGCGAAGTTTTTTCGATTGCGTTGACGGTTTGTGCTGGCTCAAATAACGGAATAATTCTATTGAAAAAAGAATTTAAAATTAAAATTGTGACAGGATTCTCAAAATACTTCTGATTAAAAGGCAAATTGATGAAAATTTACTTGGGATATTTTTTGGCTGCTCAGTTTTAGACGAATTAGTAACATTTCCGGTAACAGAAGAAGATGCATTCGATGCACTTGCAATTTCATCCGAGAAGCTCGTTCTGATTTGATTTTTCAAAGTTTCTACAGCAGCTCTATTCTGCTCATAATTGATAAAGTCTTGTTCTTTGAAACGGGGATCAAGTAAAGTGGCCAGTCTGAAAGAAATTGAAAAGTAGTTTAAAAATGTAATTTGCATCCTCTTTTTAGTTTTTCCAATATACATAATGTAGGCGTTCACCAGAGCAGCAGGAACAGCACATACTGACACCACCTATTGTTCAATTTTATATTATTCTGCTGCGTCTGCCTACACAATTGATGCAAATATGAAAATGGTGATTGAATCGTTGTCACTTTCAAGGTGATCAGAGAAGCTTATTTGTTCACTGCATGGGGAATTTAATGTAATTCTTACGGTGGTAATCTCATTTTATAATTGTCTACTTTGGTTATCCCTATAGGGTTCTTTAGATTATTTTTCCAAATCGAAATGTGAACTCGAATCACGTTGAAATACAATTGACTACAACAATGAATGACGGCTCTATAAAGTAATTTCGATGTAAATTACTTAATTTATTTGTGTAGTAATTTTCAAATGGAAATTCTGAACAAATATGCAGACACCATATCCCTACTCTTTCCTATAATCAACATTTTTGATGCCCAAATCAACCTACTGATTTTATACAAAACCAATTTAGAAAATTTAAAAATTGCTATTTTTATGCTGTAATTGTCAGATTGTGCGTTTTATCGTGAAAATGTATCCAATCAAGTCAAAATACCTATCTAATACCTATACTGAATTTTCCTTTTTTTAAACTGCATAAAGAACGAGATCGTGCAGAGCTTGTGCTAGCGAAACATGACCTATTTCTGAAATATGGTTTAAATTCATGTAATATGATATCTCATTTTAAAAGTTAGATGAATGAAAACCGGTGTACTGGACAATTCAACATTATTTTCTAATCACGAGTATTTTTCGTCGAAAAAAACCATTTTCAGCGCGGAACCACTTTACGTATCTTTTGCATCGCAAAGTAAATTTAATTAAAACGTACGCCTCGAGATGTAAAATGTGAATCGAAGTGGAGGGCGGTTCCGTAATAGATTATAGTATACGGACGAGTGGAAGTGAGCCAAAAGGGAGTTTCTAGGTCGAGGGATAAAAATACGAAAAGCGTAGTTCCAGGGTAAGTATGTACGTACCCTGAGACCTACTTACTCCCTAAAGATGTGACTCGACGAGACACGGAAAGTCGGAAACCAAAGCAGGGGAAGGTTTTTTGAGTCTGGTATCGTGCTGTAAATTGTGAGCCCCCCCTTCCCTCTTCCCATACACCACCCACAAACTCTTGTTATTCGGCGGCGTGCCGAGTATTTCTGCTGTTTCCTGCGGCAGGGTTCGGTGTAGCGCGAATACGTGGTTCTTTATGAAAATTATATCGTCGAGTACATAGAATGGTGGACAATTTGAATTAATTTAGAGAATTTGTTTTCTGTGTTTTCCCCGTAGATCAATGATGTAATTGAAAGCAGCAGAGAAATAAGAATATCGTCGAGGTGGCTGGTGTGCTTGGCTCGTTGTGGAAATGTGCATCGTTGTAATGGGTACCAAGTGTCGGACGTTGGCGATGAACGATTGTGAGACTCTTCGCTGTCGCAGCTAAGTGAGTGGAATTTTTTCAATCAACTGTTAAAAGTATAGAGAATGATGATAGCCGATGGGAATGTACTAATAGAGTGCTTTTTTTAGGGTCTCAAAACATGTTGAGGAAAGCCGATTTCCTCATGTGTAACTGAATATGATAGACCCCAGTTCTACAGAAGATGAAAGCGACGAAGAAATCGCACAACGAAGAAAACCTGGCAAGAAACAAACCCTCAAGTCGCAGCAGTCCGATGTTAAAGAGTTATCTTTACCGCCTGCCGACGCTCCGGCGGTTACCCACCATCATCCGCCGACCAGAGTACAAGAAGCCGAAATCAAACCGTCTAGATCAAGGTAAGACGATTGCATTGTACTATGGTTTGGATACGACAATGGTAATTTCAAAGGGTGGTCTTTGTCGAGTACAATTTAAATTGCAATATTACCGCTATGATATGATATACGAATCCCAACCGTTTGGTTTGATGTTTTGAGAAGCTTTATATCGAAACGCACTAACGCCATTTTTTCCCATTTTCTGAAAAACGGAAAAACCGTGTAAAGGGGGAACGAGAGGATGGGATCAAATGAAATATTAATTTAAAGAAGAAGCCTACACGAGTACAAAACATGCTCTGGTGCAACTTTTTCGGCACATGAATGTTTTTTTGATAATGATAACCCTACTTTCTCTTTGGAATTCAATAAGTATAGAGATTTTCCAATAATGAAGATAATTATTCGAAATTGATTCTTATCAGCTATAAAAATCTAAAAAATCAACAACAAAATGAACTTTATTGGTACAAAACAAAATTAATTCTTCGCAGTAGGATCAAGCTTATATTCCGTTCCCAATCTCCTTTCTGTAGTCCGAATGAAGTTAGCGAGTTGGTTCAACGTCTCATATTGCAAATGTGATCTTGGCAGGTCGTTTAGCCGTTCTTCTATCGCCCTCAGTCGGGCTGAGACGGGACCCTACGACAGTAAAATAATATTAATATTATGTAATAATCGAAAAATTGACATTGTCATAATTGAAAAATAAACGTGGTCACTGGTCAGGGTGCTATGGTACTTACTCTGTTACGCATGTTGCCGTCATACGGCTCTTGACGGTTTTTTTCTTCTCATTTTCGAAATACATATTTAATGTAAGTAAGTATGTATTTGAGTGTTGAGATTGGCAGTTTATCCAAATATGCTCGATTCAAAGTTGACTCCTTTCCTTTTCTTTTAATAGAAACTCGCTTTTCTATATTAGTACTTCTGACATCAGTGATGACCTCAAACGATTCTGATTTTGTAAATATGGCTACATTTACTTCCAATACTCGAAAGTCACCATTATTATGGTCCATTTTCATGTTTTATCTATAATTTCTAGTCGTGAAAGTGTTGGTGTTGTAATCTTATATTATAATAAGGAAAAGGATCATACCTTGCTTTGGCAATAATTGAGGGTTGTGCGGATAATGCGTGTATTGTTTTGTTCCTCATGCACTGCTCGATGACTTCGTAAATTGAATCTATAGTCATTATAAAACGCATAATAATTTAACGATGTTACGATTATTAGATATAATCGATCGGTCGTTTGATGACATTTTGACTATTGGCATTTGCCAACGAAAGTGCGAAATCGTGAATGTGAGGTATAGGGTACGAGTCGCCGGTCGGGTATCGTTGTGGAGTTGAGTTTGCGATAATCCCCAGTCATTCGATGCGTATGATCGGAGCCCAAGGGCTGGAAGATGAGCGACAGATGCCAAGTATCATGTAAATAAACACAAAAATTCCTAAAAAAAAAAAAAAAATGAAAAGTTGATATATGATACATAATTAAAAATTAATTTTTTTTTACTTTTTTAAAAAAAATTAAATCAATTTTTTTTTCTTATTAATTTTTTAATAAAAAATTTCAAATTTATTTATATTTAAAATCAATTTAAAATAATTATTTATTAAAAGTTAATTATTTATTAACATAGTACATACATTAAAATTGTTATAAATTTACATTAACCCTTAATTGAATGATTTTATTTTCCAAAAACAGCCGAAAACATTTTTTTTCAATAGTATTAGTGGTCCAGAAGTGAACACTGGACAGAATACTAAAAAACATCCCTCGGCAAAACTACCCTCACAGGGGCAAAAATAATGTAGGTATGTCCCATATATGGCACACCATGCAGTAAGTGATCCAAAAACCAAGCAAATCAGAAACGTTTTATTCGATCAAGTAGTATGATAACTGTCGTAAATGTAAAGCAGAGATCGAACATTCGAATCATTGGAAAAGTTAAAATGCACACACGATGCAATCTAACTCTTTCAATGTCTATAATTTAACCCTATCTGAACCTAGAAAGGGAAGATCTCCTACACAGGAGGGAATTCCGCGTACCTAAAGAGAGAGAGAAAATATACGAGACAGAGTGGAAGCGTGAATAGGTGGCTTAGGCTAACTCCAAACTGGAGTAGCCTAAGCTGACAAGTTAAATAAAAGCAAAATCAAACATGACGAGTATAATAACAAAGCACACAGTAAGACATAATATCCTAGGCTATTTTTAAATCGTATTCGCGAATATAAAATTAATCGATCTATTTGGTAGCAGGAGGCGAACGAGCGTTCTGGCGCGTTTTCTTCCGAGGTGGCGGCTTTTCGTTTCTGGTCCCAGATCCAACTACAACAAAAGTTAATAGGCGCTCATTAGTTTATGACGAAACTAAGTGAGTGCCCAAAAACCATGAGGAGGGGTGAGGAGAGCGACGTGTACCTAGCCTAAACCTTTTTTTTTTACAGGGTACCGCAATCCCAACTCACTAGTTTTATACATTATCTTGAAAATTATGCAAGAGCATTGTTAATATTAATAAAAAAAACTACTTACTACCTACATTCTGCGTTGAAAAATACTTATTTCAAATTATTTACACACTTTTTGAAATATTTTTCATTCTAGCACCACTAACACCAGCAAAAGTACTTAATTACTTATAAATACTGAACAGTAATACCTAACTGTGATATGCTAGACAGAAAAAGTATCAAAATTCCACCAATAATAATACAAAAATAATAATGTAAAAAATAGAGATCATAAGTTGTAAGAGAGTTATATTTTGAAAACTTTCCACAAAGTTTCCGATGATTGAAATTTAAAAAAAATATGATGTGGTAGGTGGTTCATACTCATTTTAAAAAAAGGTCATTTAACAGAAACTTTCAGTGGAAAATTAACAATTTCTATCATCTCCAATAAAATGAAAAATAAACATGCACTGAATACGTAACATCTTAATGTAGTTCTACATTATCAAATTAATTCTAAGTGCTCCCATTCTGAGTCATCATTATGAGGGAACTTGGATCAGCAGCAGCCAAATTCTCTTCTATCCTCTGGTCTTCTATCAAATTTGAAATCTTTTTACGGAGGACTGCTGCCTGCAAATCAGTGAATTTTTTCAGGGAAGCTGCCACAAACTCCCCAAATGCATCATTTTCATCCGCCGCATTCAGTTTCGCCTTCATCTTTTTAAGTTCTTTCATCTCATTGTCCAGGGCTATCTCGTCTTCAGATTTTTTTCTACTCTGCTTTTGTACACTTTGTTGTGGAGCTGGAGTGGAGTTTCACTGTCTGTTGTTTGGCCAGATTCATTCTACAGTGAACATAAGTTTATTGTACCAATCACTATTTACTGCTGCAGTTATATAATATTGATAATTGATAAATTTATTGTGGGTATGCATATTCAGTGATAAGTACTAAAGTCGTCAATGTAAAACAATCACACAGATCAATTACAGCAAAATAAGGATGTTCAAGAAACAATTCATCTACACTCAACATTAAGATTGATGAACATAAGTTTATTGTACCAATCACTATTTACTGCTGCAGTTATATAATATTGATAATTGATAAATTTATTGTGGGTATGCATATTCAGTGATAAGTACTAACCAAATTACAAGACATGGATCTTGTGATGCAATGCTCAAACAGATAATCCCCAGCCTTGAACCAGCTCAGCTTTGGGACGTAAACAGAGTCAGTAGAGCTCCCTGTGCTCTTGCTGCGTTCGATTTTTTGAACTTCAAGCTTATAAACATCTGTCAAAGATTTGTTTTTTTTTTTTTTCAAAACTTCACTATCAGGCACCTGTTCATCTGTCAACATAAACACAAATAATGACCAACACAATCATGGAGAGATATCTGACAACCAAAATTGAAAAAAAATGTCCGAAAAATATAAAAAATTCTTCAAATGAAAAAATTTACGCAGATAAAATACTAGAATGTTAAAAGTACATCAAATAAAATAAATTCAAGTACATAAAATACAAAATGTACATTTTCGTAGATGCACTTGCGCCACTGCAGTCCATATGGGTCCATCTTTTGCACTGTAAATGAGACAATTTACATATACCTACCAATACTTCGTAAATAATTCTGGACAATCATTCGAACATCGTCATTATCTAAGGGATAACCCCAGTCACCGCATATTTTCAGGCAATTTGCTATTCTATTCTCCTCTGCATCTGTTAGGAGCGTCGGTGCACCTACGGGACCTGTATGCCTTCCATGGAACTTATTGTACAAAGTACCGTAGCTAATGTTGAAATGCTTTGAAGCGCCAAGAATTGACAAGGTTCCTTCGGTAATTTGTAACAGGGCTTCTTGCAACTTGTCATCGGAAAACCTTCTATACGTTCTAGCATCAGGGTTTGGTTTAGGTTTTCGCGGCATCTGAAATTCAAAAAAACACTGTAAAATTTGCCCTATCAATGTTACCTCGTCATCGAAAATCGCTCATATGTAACGTGGTATCGATTTAGCATGAAAAATATACGCTTAAAACGATGGTAACATTTTCAGAACGATTCGAGTAAGTACTTACCGTTGACGCCGTAGTTTTTGCCGATCTTCAATTTAGATTCCTTCTGATTTAATAAAACGAAACGAGAAGTAAAAAAAAAATAATAAGAATTTACAGAATAATAATTCAAAACACATAAAATTGCATAGAAAGTTGATAAAAACGTGTTGAAATAAAAACACCAAAAAGTAATGAAATTTCAGCAAAATCTGCTAAAATTCAAGTAAGACGTTGTTAAAATGAATGAAAAATTCAAATATCATCGCACATCAACAAAAATAATAAAATATCAGTAAAAAAATTTTACATCAAAATTAGTCAAAAGCGAGTTAAATTGATGAAAAAAAACAACACAAAAAAAATAAAAAAATTACAATGCAGTACATGAATACGAGAAATTTTTGAAAAAATTAAAGAAATTTCATAAACAATGTTCAAAAATATGTTAAAATAGCAAAACATTCAAAAAAAGAATTATGGAAAAAAAATCGAAGTAAATAAAAATACTAATCAATAATATAATTAGTATTACAGTAATTATGATTTGACGTGATATGATTCCAGGGTGGCGTGTGTGCGGACAAATTTTCTTCATGTACAATTCTTCTTATTCTTATAAGGCAATGTTTTTTAAACGGCTAGCGACTTTTTTAACGAATGCTCTCAATATTCCGCATTATTCCCTTTTCTTCGCCTGCAGCACGGCGAGAAAAAAAACCAAAGTTGTTTGCCGCATGAAAACGAGTACAGATTACGTGTTTCCTCTGGCTAAAACACTCTGCGGTAAAACATGAGGCGGAATGAAGATGAGAAAAAAAACCAAAGAAATTAGGCTGCGTAGCGTTCTGCAGCACGTGAAGTTGAACTACTCGTATTTAGGTATTGTTGTGCAGATATGTGTGCTACGTGTATCGTATTACGCGCCGTTTATATCGCTATACTTGTTTCGAAATTGACTTTTAGATTAGAACAGGAAGGAAAGCGAGACGAACGAGGATATGGCTTTATAGGTATATGTTTTTCGCTCAAACACGCTCCAACATTTGTACGCTTTTGAACGAAAAGTGTACGGAGGCGGTGAAAAGAGTCGCTTGTTCGAAACCACCACCGCATCGGCGTTGGTAAACTTAATTGGAAGCGTGATTCGAGTGATAAGCTGCTGCAACTTGTACATACTATAACACGGTGTAACTGTTACGACGACACATACAAATGAGCACGAAAAGCGGAGATGAGTACACATGTAAAGCTGGCAGCAGTATAGCATTTGAAAAAGATAGGTGTGTTGGAAAATACGAGGAAAAATCGTATCGAAGCAAAGCCTCAGCCGATGACGATGCGACGATACGATGGAAAAATGATGTTTGGAAATTGAATGTCGCGGATACGGGGGTTGGTTATCGAGAAACTATGCGTTGGTCGCGATTTCCAAGGGTTGCCGAGTGTGAAAGCCAAAAAAAAGGGGTAGCAGAGGCGTAGGCAGGTATAGGCTACTGTAGTTATACACATACGCCTCGTCCTGTACATAAAATAACTACGACGACGACGACGAAAATCGCCTAATTCGAAATAGCCGAACGATAGTTTTTCCAACAACATGGTAGGGTAGGAGCTGGTGCGGGTGTTGGACTGTTCGCGTCCGTCGTTCTCGTCAAGTACATGTAGAGGTACGTACGTCGAATAGCCTACTCGTGTGTATCGAAGGCGCGTTACATATAATTCATGTATGGGATGTTTGACGGTTGTAAAGGTCGTTAAAAAGGACTGGACGGTGTCTGCGGTGGCGATACGAGGCTGCTTTTTTGGATGGTACGACGATGTGGACGTCGTCGTCGCCAACGTCGCCGCAATCACGTATAAATGGACACGGTACGTATATAAGAGATTTATGGCGTTTCACGACAACGACCAGAGTGTATAACGATGTATCAGCGAAAAAGGAGGGATGACAGGAGAGGCCGATAAATCGCTTATGTACGCTGGTTTTCGATATACCATAAATAAACTACATTGTACGATGTGCCATACTGTACCAATGCGAGTGCTTAGAGAGAGTATATTGGCGGAATATGTTGTAAAAGTGGACACGTAATGGCAACTTGTCATCTCACATGGGGTATGATGCTCGTATCTCTGTGTATGTGCGACCCTGTACAGATGAAAGCACCTAGTGTGGAAAATTTGGGTTACTATCGCGGTTTTCGTAGGAAAATGCTTAATTTTAATCGCGTCCGATGCCTTGTTATTTTTACGAATTCCGTCAACTGTTATCCGAATATATTCGTTGTCAATGTCTGGTGTTCGCTATGGATGGAAATTGAAAGCGTAGCAAGCAGAATTGGCTGGAATAATAGGTCTGGAGTCATCTTTACTTTCAATAGCTTCCGCCAACGGGTTTGCCAGAAAATAAAGATTTGGTACGCCAACGGTACAACGAAATTGCTATTTAGCGCATTAACTACAAAGGTATTACCAATTTGAAAGAGGATAGAATTTGCCCTTTTTTTTCTTAAAATTTTATTATGAAAATTCTATACAATTTAAATGAATGATTACCCGAAGGTTCATAAAATATTTAAGATGAGAATGAACATTGAGGTATAAAATAATTTACTCTGGATGTGATGAGCGAATAATTTTAATTGAAGACGTTGTTTAGGGATCTTCGTGACCATAGATCTTAGTTCTTCCTGACGCCACAAATAGGTGACAGTATTTCGTAGATATGTCAAATGTTGTGATTCTAGACGAGTTGTAAAATTTGGCCTGTTTTTAGCATGTATTATTCAGTCCAGGAAGACGTGAGCTGGGGTTTCTTCTTGACCGCAGTCACATAGAGAAGAGTCAGTACGTGCCCTAAAGATACAAGACACAGGATCGGAATTCTGTGACTTATTAAATACAGCGAATTGCTTAGAGAGCTCGAGAAAGGGTTAAATAATTATTCGCGTAATTTACTATGTAAATACCAGGAACATACATATTCGAATCGAATGTAGATTAATGAAAATGTAAAACATAAATTGAGTAAAATAATATATTGAGTTGAATCAAGATAAGTACAGAAGCTATCGCTTAACGTAAAATATCGAGTTTTTTGAGGTCCCCTGGCGAGTCTGTGGTGGTCAGGGGGTGAATTTCGACCCGGCATGCAGGCTATCACAAAAAAATTACACAAACACCTACTTCGATTCCAATTTCCTTCAACAGATTTCTCATACCCAACACATCTCTAACACACTCCGATAACACAATGACGAGACGGATGCTAAGAATTAAATTTATTAAAAAAAAGACAAATTACACTTAAGTGAGAGTAAGAAAACTTTAAGAAAAAAATTAAAACAAACATTACAAAATTCCTTTTCATCGAACTTATGATGGAGATTATACTCTGATTCACATGAAGACGAGCAACAATCGATTGTTTTCTAGTTTTATAATGAACAACATTACCGTAAACCTTGATAATGTAACCAGATGTTGATTTTTTTTATCATTTTCTGATGCTCAAGATGCATCACAGAAAGCTTCTATTGGCACAGAACTCTTATTAAGTAAATACCTCAATTTCAAATTCTTTGTAGAAACGAAGTAACGAAGTACACAAATTAAATACTTAAAACAATTCTTCAGTAGCCTGCAGATTAAATCTACTTAACAAATTTGTGGAAAAGTAAGTTTTGAGAAAAACGAGTTTGAAAGTTTTGGAAACGTTTTTCACTACAATTTTGTGATAATATGACGTAGAACGCTCCTTGATGTCTCATATGATAGATTTTTTGATGCTGAAAACGATGGTGATATTTAAAAAGAACAATACTCGACGGAAAATGTAGTTTAATGAAGAAACGTCGCAAAAAAATGACAATTCTTGAAAAAAAGTTGAAAATAAAAATTCAAAAGTTACAAAACGATTTAAAAAAAAAAAAATTATTTTTCGGCGCAAAGTACAAAATAATTTACTCGGTATAGTCTTCATCAATGTCCATCTCGGATTCTTCTCTGTCTTCGGGATTCGGAGAAGGGCAAAGTAAATCTTTACAAGAATCTTTTACATACTCGGGTAAACATCACGGATGTTTTTCACAACGGAATCATAAAACGCTCGTTCGTTTATCACAGTTTGTAAATGATTTGTAGATTCTTGTATTCGCAACTGTTTTTCATCTTCAGGTAAATTTGCAAGTTTTGACATTTTTGTGATGGACGTTTGACAGGTATTACATAAGTCAGTACGAGGTTTTTGAACGCAAATATTCGGACAGCACTTCGACCATAATTCATACCGCGTACTCTTTCCTACTGCAGCAACATTTTCCATATCGCAAGTCGCCTTATAATTGTCATAAATTACTGATTTACTCATTTGAGAAGGTAGCAGTAGAATAATCGCTTGGTGCGAGGTCAGGGCTATAAGGTGGATGAGGAATTATGGTCCACTCAAATTTTTCGATCAGCTCAGTGGTCTGTTTTGCCGTATGTGGGCGTGCATTGTCGTGCAAAAGTCTGATTCCCTTTGAAAGTTTTCCTAGGCGGCAGTTTTTCAGGGCTGTTCGAAAATTTTCAAGGGTGTTTCGATAGCTGTCACCATTAATGGTTGCCCCACGCTCCATAAATTCCACCAAAATGACCCCTTGGTTGTCCCAAAAGACCGTGGCCAAGATCTTTCGCTGTGAAAAAGTTTGTTTGAATTTAATGGGTGTCAGAGAAGAGTTGTGTTTCCATTGTGACAACTGCCGTTTGGTTTCCGCCGTTTTCTGGTAAATCCATGTCTTGTCATCAGTCACTGTCTGGCTCTGTTATTGTAACCAACATCATTTACACTAACTCCAGGCAAATTTTCTGTTGAAAATTGACCAGGGGTCTTAATCTGAATTATATGACATTTTTATAACATTAATATTATTATTCTTGGTATTGTGAACTTGATGAATAAAATCGGAATTATCAAGTTTTCTAACGATTATACATACCTTTCTGAGATTTATAATAGGAATAGCAAATAATTCACACAAAAGAGTACCATAAAAAATGAATCTAAAAAATTATTTAAAAAATGAGAAACTTGACATCACAACAGTCAAATAGAAATGAACAAGTTAAAACTGTAAAATTGTTAAAGAAAAAAATGAAAGAATGAATAATTCACCCAAAATGAGTAGGTACGTAAAATGAATCTAAAAAATTATTTAAAAAATAAGAAACAAATAATTCACATCACAACAGTTGAATAGAGATAAACAAGGTAAAACTGTAAAATTGTTTTTAGAAAAAATGAAAAAAATGAATAATTTGTACAAAACAAATCCTATTCAAAATGTACCCTAAACACACGCGATTTTTTGCCACACGTTGAAAAAAAAGCAAAAACAATTTTAAATAATAACTTACAGTATTTCTTCTGACTCCATTTCAAGAAAACACAAACAAAAAATTCGAAAAAAAATGAAAAAAAAATACTAAAACACTCAACAGAAAAATAATTATTCAAAAATGGAAAAACAACTGAAATTGTAGCTATAAAAATTATTTGAGAAATTTGGTCAATTTTGGTGTCCCTCTTACCTTACCTGTTTTCATCATTGTTGGAAGGCTTTTCAAGGGCAGTTACCAGTCGTCAAAGAAAATCATTTTGTTCTTTGAGCACATTTGTCCTTAGATCAACATTTTCATTGAACCTCTCTGTGGTAGCGGCAATGCTACAGCGTATTTTGCTGTATCAGCAGTCTTGAAAATGTTTATTTTTCAAAAATATCAATGTCCAATGCACTGTTGGACTCTCTATTTAAGTGTACCAATTTTGTGAACAGTTGGCTGAAGGTAGGCCATTCATCCCATGTGCCTGTGAAATTGGGTAGTTCGATTTTCAGCAGCCTGATGCGAGTCATAGTTGGTAGGTCGTCGGGGTGAGTTCCCGAAGCTCCTGAGGTCATCGCAGACATGGACCCGATACAAGCAGCACTCAGCTCGCTGCGCTTCCATTCGAGGCGCATTCAAAGTTCAAAGGCAAGCTCACTGCTCTAGGAAATTCACTAGTTCGCTGAGGGCAGGTATCTGAGTTGAATCTTCCTGGGTTATCTCCCACTGGCGCCTGGATCGTTTCGAATTTGGTTTCAATTTTGGTCAATTGCTCGGAAATGACCTTGATGTATAGTATGGTTTGTTGGCAAGCTGGTCAGCTTCTAACTTTGCTACATGGGTAAGTTTACCCTTTGTTATGTCA
The DNA here is from genome assembly GCF_950023065.1 of Planococcus citri. Lineage (NCBI taxonomy): Eukaryota > Metazoa > Arthropoda > Insecta > Hemiptera > Pseudococcidae > Planococcus > Planococcus citri. Next base: position 37,052,597 of record NC_088680.1, read on the forward strand.
CATTTGCGGATTAGGTCATCCATTATTCAGACCGTTGATACAAAGAGGAAAAATACTCGATACCTGAGAGGTTCTTCGTTGTGTTGGTGTGTTGTGCAGGGGGGGGGGAGTGAAGAGGTAGCTATGTGTCGCACCAGTTGAGGCAGGTTGAATAGTTTTTTTGTCCCCACAGATCTTGGCAAGCTTTAAAAAACCATACGAAGGATGTTAATACCCTTATTTCAATTCAGAATATTTTTGAAAATTATGAGAAAAACTTAACTCAACAATGACATTAGGCTCATCCATTCCCATCCTATTTCTAACAGTCTGACTGTTATTGTCTTTTACTGGTGTATATGCCCTTTCCAGAGCACCAATTTTATTCATTGCCTGTTTACTGTGAACTGTATATCCTTCTGCTTGCTTTGAGGTGAGCAAGGAATTTACTCTCTCCCACATGATCTTAATTTTAAATTTTTTTGTGGTGTGGGTCCAAAGAAAAGGTTTATTTCTTGGCATCACAGCTTGCTAAATAATTATATTTAAGTGTCTTTTTTACAAAATATTTACAAAACTATCAAAGTAGGAATGATTAAAATATCTAAAACAATGAAAATTATTGCACAATAAAAAATAGACATATTTTAAAACTTGAAAATACAACTTTTAACAAACTTAAAATTAAAAAATCAACTTTTGGTAGCAGTTGATTGCTCATCGGCAAACCACCCATTATGCATGCTGGAGAAACTCTGAAACAGAAAAAAATAACAATTATCAGTTTAATATTAAAATGAAAAATTATTGAAAATGTAAAATAAAATTTAAATGTACAGCGAGTACGTTAAAAATATGATAAAAATCATGCTAATTATGATGAAAAAAATGAAAACACAAGAAAAATCGAGCCATCATTGTTGATTTTTTGGATTTTTAATGTCCATTTTGTCTGATACTCTCCTTTATTGTTTAGAAGAGCATCGAATCAGATTCAAATTCAAAATAGTACTTTTGCCCTAAGGCAACAGTGTTTAACCACTTTGAGAAGATATATTTTTGGTGGCCCTGAAATGGGCCGCTTTGAGTTTGTAAATCAGGGAATTTACATAATTATTCACATCTGCAGCTTCTTCTGTGGCGCGCGTGTTCTTGATATGCTTGCTCCGGATCTTTGCAGAAATGGTACAATTCTGCCAAGGCATTTTTCATTTGTAATCCTGGTCTTGTATAGCTTTTAGGTATTCGGTTCTAGAAGCCAACCAGGCATTATTTTCCAATCTTTCAACAAATAGGGCTAGAGCATCAGCCAAGGCATAATTTTTTTTTGCTTTTCTTCTTAAATCAGCTCGCCATTTCTGGTAGTAGGCCACCAACTCATTGAATTTAAGAAGATCCTTTTCTTTTACAGGAGGGTTTTCTATACGTATGGTCGGATTTTTTGACTGGATGAAGAGGGCTAGCCCAAGGGCTGGAAGATGGGTGGCAGATGCCAAGAGTTGCATAAGCAGCTCAAATTCCGTTTGTTAGTAGCTGGAGGCGGACGGATAGTTTGCCTTGGCTTCTTCGGTGGCGGCTTTTCCCCTCGATTCCCTGGTCCACCTACAACAAAAGTTTATAGGCGCTCATTAGTTTATGACGAAACTAAGTGAGTGCCCAAAAACCATGAGGAGGGGTGAGGAGAGCGACGTGTACCCTAGCCTAAACTTATATCCACGTACATGCGACGAGAAGGGAGGCGCAAAAATGGTCTAAAAATTATGACACATATTTTTTATACAACGATTGAGACACTCACTTGATACGGATCTTCCACAGTGTTTTTCAGGGGGATGGCTGTCTTTGAACGAGTTCCATGGGGGGCAGCGGCGGCACCACGACGCGGACGTCCAATACCACGACCTCGAGCCATTTTAATTAAGAAGTTCAAAAAATAACAGCAAAGATATAACAAAAAATAATGAAACGAAAATAAAACAAGACAAATTAACAAAAAATAATAACAAAATAACGAAGGGGGAGGGAAAATAACGAGGGGCGAAAATATTCAACGAAACATGAAACGTTGAGTAGTGCCTGCATGGTTAGAAACGCAACCATTTTTTTGCCGTTTCAATTATATTGCCTACCCTTTTAAGAATCAGGCATTTTCTGGTCTCTTATAAGCAAAGTGCATTAGAGACAATACTAAGCTGGTTTCAAGTAGGTTTTAGTTGCATACTTTTTTATAAAAACATAATCATCTATAGGTTTTTTAGAAAAATTTTTAATTTTCTTTTTCTCTTGAAATAATATGTTTCAGACTTTTTAAAACTTTTTAATCATGTAATTTCTTCGTTTTTTTCCCTTTTTTGATTTCATATCTAGTGATACTATTTCTCAAATCTTCATTCATCCGATGATATTTTTAATTTTTTCAAAAAAGAATACATTGATTTATATTTATTTATTTATTTATTTATTTATTTATTTATTTATTCATTCATTTATACAAAAAATATTACATTACATACTAATGAGCAGTTAGGTAAGTTAAGTACATAATTACAATAAAAAAAAATTAGACCAATTTTCCCATCTAGGAAAAATATATTACTCATATTATCCAATAATGTGGGTACTCGAAATACCAGTATAAAAATCAATAAATTTTTTCAATTTTGATTTTCGGGTTTAAAAACAAGAAATTGATTGATCAAAGTAAGTTTATTGTGTTATTGAAACTATCCCCAAATTCTTGCTCGAACTAGAATCTCCAAAATCGGTCCACGTACAATCGAAATATGAAAGCCGATAAGTTTTCCTGTGGTGAAATGACACAGTAACAAATCATTAAATAAAAAATTGAATTTCTCAGGAACGGTTGAACCAATTTTGATCAACTTGAAATTCCTTGAAATTCCACAACTAGGCTACTAGATTGACATTTCACCATCATCACCATGCTCCAAAAGTTCAAAGCTTTCAAGTTTATCTAGCGGCAAAATTAAAAAAAAAATTGATTTAAAATTATCATTAGGTAGGTACCTAAAAAACGACTGAATCACTTGTTGAAGAATCGTATAATTTTGAAATATAATTCGAATTCGAGTATAAATATATTATATGTATAGGCAGATAAATTAATTACACAATTACAGAGTTTAAAAATGACGAATCGAAATCGTAATATTATATGCAGATCGGTGAGTTGAATCTTGAATCTTTTTCACGGATGACCGAGGAGTATAGTCGTGGCACTACGAGTTGGTTTTCCAGCAGCTAAACCAGATTTAGCAGCGGATATATCCCTTTTGAACTGCGCAGTGTGAGGCCTCGCATTATCGTGATGAAGAACCCAGCTTTTTTCAGTTTCTGGAGTTTTTGTGTGATGTGTTTCCTTCGCTGTGTTGAAACCTCGCAATAATAAGCAGCGTTGACAGTTTACCCTTTTGGTACAACGTGAGAATAAATCAGGCCTTGACAATCAAAAAAAGTTATCAACGTGACTTTCTTAACTGCCTTGGCTTGTTGAATTTTTTTCTTCTGCGGTAAATCGCAATCTTTCCAGTGTGCTGTTTCTTGCTTTGTCAGTGGATCATAGTGGTAGGCCCAGGTTTCATCACAAGTAACAACTTTTGATACCTGCACACGTTTTTGGAGTTGTTCGTTGGTCAGGTGATGAGGAACCCAGCAGCAAGAAACACGTCGCATTTTCAGTTCGTCTCTGAGGATGTTATCGACTGTTGATTTAGAAATATCCATAATCGTCACACGCTCCTTGACAGTGAGGGCACGATCATATTGGAAGCATTTCCCTTTCTAACCATTTCCAATCTGAGGGAACATGGAAGAACTTGGCCTCTTTTGTTAATAAATGCTCTTCACAAATTCGGGAATGAGTATTCATCCTGATCCATGTCTGATGCTTCGCTGTGTTTACAATAATATGTTTATGTACACATTTCTGTACTTGTGGTCTTTTTCATTTATGTTTAGATCGTTATCTCCTGGAAATAGCGTCACAAGTGCCGGACCGGAGAGCACTAGTGGACGCAGTAATTTGTCTATCAGCGCTAGTCCATCGCCTTCACGTTCAGTACCTGCACCTCGCCCGAGTAGTCCAAGTCCATCGGTTACTAGTCAGCTAACAGAAGCTGAATTACAAGTAAGATTTTTTACATAATGTAATGTTTGAATGAAGGATGATCAAAGGTGTTCAAGTTTGAAATGGGAGAATGCGTGGCTTCAATTTTGTTTTCGAACCACAATGAATTAAGTGATCAAAAGTTAATGTTTGTGGTCAATCTTTTAGGAAAAACAAGAACGCGAAGAAGAAGAGCGTAAAAGACGTCTACAATTGTATGTGTTCGTATCAAGATGTGTAGCTTACCCTTTCAACAGCAAACAGCCAACCGATTTGGTGCGGAGGCCGTTGAAAATTACCAGAGCTCAGTTGGAACAAATACAAGTTCGGTTTGCGGTAAGAGTACAACTATTATTTAATTAATATGTGAGTAGATCCATGAAAATTGACTTTGGTGGTTATAAGATTTGAATTTATAAGTGTTTGTGAGGATAATTATTTTTCCCAAAACAGGTTGGGTAGGGGCCAGAGCAAAAATATCACGATTTTTTCAAAGGAGCTAAAAAATGTCCTGACTCTAAGTAACTCTCAACTAGAAATGGTTGTCTCTGTTTGAGCAAAAAGATTTCAATCATTTTGCAATATTTTACTCAGAATAGTTGACAAAACGAAAGAGAATTCATATGGAATAATTATTCTTCATAGTAACCAGCCAGCTTCAAACTGTTTTCTCCGTCCCCAAATCTAAATTGCTTTGTATTGCAATGTGAAGCGGATCACATGTCTAGTGTCTCAAATATTTGCTGAAATATTGAATTGTCTGTGCATGGTCAGTGTAAGATCGTTGTTCTTTAGCCTAGTTTTTCTCCGCGTAGCTCCAAAACAAAAGAGTGTGTTAGCTCGGCAGAAGCATTTAACAATTAGTTGTTATAAAAAATGCATATCACGTCCATCTCTCTTCCTGCCTCCCCTCTCTAGCTCTTTTTCAAACCATTACATCCGTACTTACGTTCTGTAAATTTTATGGCTGTAAAGTTAAACGAAAGCTAAACGGTTGAAAAATTATAGTCGAAGCGCGCCCAAATATACGAAATTGGAACAGGAAGGGCAGAAGCCGAGGAGCTAGGGAGAGTGAGAAAAAAAAAAGTCGGTGAAAATTACGACCCGAGAATGATGACAATTCGAATACGAAACACCAGCTCAAAGAGGTTTTGGATAGTTGGTCGGGGAGGAGGAGGGTTTTAAACCAGGCTAACTGGGGAAACCACGTTCGTATAAATACGTATACGAGCTTGGGCGGAAAAACGAGTGCGAAAAACGAAATGAAAACGGAAAAAATAAATGAAAAAAGCGAGTTTATTTATTGCTTGGTGTGTGTGTGTTTTTTTTCTGGCTGTTGCAGAGTTTCCTGAAAGGAGATACGCAAATTATGGCCGACGAAGCGTTTCAAAATGCCGTGCAAAATTACTACGAAATGTTTTTGTGCTCGGAACGTATATTTAAAATGGTACAGTCGGGTGGTTGTTGCCAGAACGATTTCCGAGAAGTGTTTAGAAATAATATCGAAAAACGTGTTAGGTAGGTGTGCACGTACCCGTATAAATTTTTATTCGCTGTTCCGATGCGGCGGCGAAGAAGAAAATGGTAGCAGTGGCGCGCTCGCTGATCCGCCCATGTTTTGTTTATAGATCGTTGCCTGAAATTGACGGCTTGAGTAAAGATACGGTGCTGACATCTTGGATGGCCAAGTTCGATTGTATTTTCAAAAGTAAGTTTTCTCGAATGGATAGGTGCTGTGAACGGAATTGGGTAATGGTATTTATGGCCTCGGGATTTCACGTGCTTTTTTATTTTCTCGCCACCTTTCCAAGTTGGAGAAGAGGAGCCGAAAAGACCATCTAGACTGCAGCAGAATTTGAATAGCGAATTGATTTTATCGAAGGAGCAGCTGTACGATATGTTTCAACAAATTCTCGGAGTGAAGAAGTTCGAACATCAGTTGCTTTATAATGTTTTACAGGTAAGTGGATGTAGACTTGAAAGTAGATATGCGCTGTGATTTTCTAATCGACCATAAAAGGCGTTGAAATCTGGTAATATGAACGTGAAATTTGACTCAATGGGTGGTGCTGTGGTTAACACTACAGACTGGTTCTTTGATCCTCCGACCCTACCACCCATAAGACGCCTTTGATAAATACATACTGAAGTATAAATAAAAATTCAATTCCACACCAAGTAAAAATGGAACAAGTTGAGATAGTAATGACCCTACACAACAAAAATTAAAAATTATTGAACCAAGTTCAAATAAATAAATAAAAACTGAGTTAGAAGGGTTGGAAGACTTGGCTAATGGATTTCATTCAATCAGCAAAATTTGATTGTGGCAATGCTGCTGTGAGAAATATGATTTTGGTTATCCAGCAATGAAAGCACAAGGAGAATTCTCCTCCTTCGTTCACAATCCAATTTGATAAGACAATGCTGAGTATCATCAGTTTTTTCTTGGCCATTTCGGACAAAACGACATAACGGCTTTCAGTATGTGGCCAACTTCATTGTTCATTGCCTCCATCATAAAAAATCCTAAAAAGAGGAAATTTTAATGTATTTATATACACATAGAAAAAATTAGAATGAATAAATTCATTGAGATTTTTGAAAACATGAAATTATCTTTCTGTGGAATTACGCAGATTAGTACCAGGTTGAAAAATCTTGTACCTCTTTAATTTTGATCACTGCATCAGACTAAAGAAAATATTGCTAAAAATTTTGAAAAAAATGTTTACAACAATAGCTTGAAAATAGGAGGAAATTTGTGACATTCCCATGAAAAAATTGAGTAAAAATTGATTAATGATCAAAATTTTCTTTGGATTTTGCAAAAATTCTTCAAAATATACTGAATAAACTGCTTAAAACAGAAAAAATTACATCACAGAATTAGGGCACATAAAACTTTTTTTTGAATTCTAAAAAAAAAACAAAAAAAAAACATGAAAATAATGCTAAAAATTTTGCAAAAATTGCTCAAAATATGTCAAAAATTTATAAGATTAGTATGAAATTTTTTAAAAATGCAAGAAAAATTATAAAATTGAAAAAAATGTGTCAACCTAGCATGAAAAATGCAAAAATTTTCTGGATAAAATTGATACAAAAACTGGCAAAAATTATGGAAAAACTGCAAAATGACGCTAACATTTTACTCTGCAATAAATTTCAAACAAACTTGAAACTGCTTGAAATATTTGTGAGGTTTCTAATAATTGATTGAAAAATGAAGATGATTTGAAAAAATATCACTATACCTGCGTTAAAAAGATCTAAAAACAAACCAAAATTTCTCATAATCAAAGAAATGTTGTCCAGTGAACTTTAATGAGCTTACAAACCTAACATATGTTCATTTTTCAATTTTTATCACACTGACAGTAGTTTAGCTTCTCCCCTATGCCTTTTCAACCATTTTACATGTAATTGTCTCTGATTTGAAATACTGTTGAACGTATTCTGAAAAAATAATGGCATATACATATTATAAACAAGATTTTAATTGAGAAATTTTTATTTACTAAAATGAATTGATTTTACCAAGTATGAAATCAATTTTCTCAGGTCTGTATTTTGTCTTGGACGACTGAATGGCCACTCCCTCATAAGTCCTGACCTAGTATTGGATCGCTGATGGAGAAACAATAGTTCCCGAAGTCAAGGATTTGCTGCAATATGGTTCTGGTTCTTTGTTTTCCATTGCTAGCACTGTTTGCATCAATTTTGAGGGGGGGGGGGGACATTGAATTTATTCTATCTATAGGGAAAATATCACTTGAACATACGAATTTTTGGTCAAAATTTCACCTTAGGTTTCCAAATCGTTATTTTGACATAGATTGTTGTAACAAAGGAATTAAAACAGTACGTATTTTGAGACTGGTTCGGAAATGGAGCGCAAGTCTTTGTCCACATCTTCCTCCTCAATATCGCCATTTGTCACAAAAAGAGGTCCTGAAATTATAAAATCATCATTAGATAGTTTACGTGAATGAATTTTACAAAATGAAGCATAAAATTTAATACCACACTAAATAATTGAAATACTTAGGGCCGGTTGCACCATAGTAGATGAAGATTTCTCAACTATTCCTGCAACTTTAACAAAATATGAAAATTTCAAGCTAATGAATGATAGCCACTCATCATTTGTGTGCTCACCCTGTTTGGATTGGCTAAGGAGAGGTGTGATTGGTTGTCGGAGTAATGGTGTTGTATTCCCTGTCCATTTCATTTTCATGTTCTGTGTAACTGGTCTTACTGCCGGATGCCACTGCCACTGGTTCTATTGTGACATTTTCGATAGCTATCGTTTTTAAATTTTGTGGTACTGGTACTGAATCAATTCCTACACAGAAAATTAACAATATTATTGAAATTTGAAAAGTATTGCAGCTGAAATGAGCTACTAAGAAATTATCACTTATTAGTTATTACCATCATCATCAGAATGAATGTCAACTACTGTACTATGTTCCAGTTCATGTAAGTCATTATGGTCTACTTCATACTCCTCATTTTCCAGGTTCATTGTATCATCTTCAGCTTCACCTTGATAAAGATCATCATATGTGTCACCCTGATGACCTATATGTGACAGAAATTAGAAATGAAATAATAATGTAATAAAGAATAATATAAATTCCAATGCTACTAGTTGAAGAAAATTACAAATTCATTACCAAAATCTGTGTCATATACTGAACCAAATCCATTTTTACGGGGCCCCAGGATATCATTTGCCATTTCGTCTATTTCTGTGGCAGCTGGTGCCTGCCTATACTCTCCTCCCCCAGTACCTTTCACATATTTTTTATGTTCTGAAGTTTTTTTCTTGGAATGCTTCAGGATATTCTTATACCTACTTATTCTTCAGGCTCAAGGTACTGCGGAAAGTATAGTTGCACTGTGCATTGAACTCGGTTTTGATTTTTTTCCAGGTTTCTTCTTTTTTTCTACACAATAACAGGAAACATATGATAACAAATTGATAATTTTTACATTACATTTGTGTATATTAATATCTGTACAAAAATGTGATATTACTTACCTGGAATTAATGTTATCAGTACATTTATTTTCGATTATTGATTTGTATTTCATAACCAATTTCATTAAAGTAAACTCTTCCTCTACAAAATTTGGTTCTCGCTTCATTTTATATTCCATTTTAAAATCAAAAATAATTACTTCAAAGTTCAAATAAAATCAAACTTGAACACTTCAACACAATAATAATGATTTTCTTATCAATTTCAAGGATACTTTTTAGGTTTTGTTTTTTTTTTTACGGGTTAATGTGGTAACCTAAGGTTAACCCTGAAAAATTGGCGGGTAAACTTGTTCACAGATCAACAGTGGGTAAACAGGTAACTCTTCATGGTGCAACAGCAGAACTTCTGTGAACTGGAGTTAACCACTGATCTAGGTTTAACTCTATTTGGTGCAACCAGCCCTTAGTAATAAATTACACAACAACAATTATTGAACCAAGTTTGAATGAATAAATATGTTTTTAATGATACCTAACACAAATGTCTTGATAAAACGGAGTTGCTATTCTATCCAGTAGTTGTCCTGGACAGCTAGTGTTAGTTGTAGTTGCCAGTTGGTATTTATGTAGTGCTCACCTTATGGGCTGCTAGCAGTCCTCTAAAAAGTCAGTGGATAAAGTTTTCAACTAAACAACTTGAATCTAAATTAAATGAGCGACTTTAATCGCTGTTGCTGATGCTAACTTCATCCTGCTTTTCCATGGTAACGTTGAAACCATGCCAATTAGTTGCCACGGTTCTTGGTGTCGATATGCCACTTGTACCTGCAACTACTGCTTCGTCGGTGGTGGGTGCGTTGCGGATATCATCCGGGATGTAGATATCTTTGATTGCGCGTGGCTTGTCGTCTGTTACGTCGGTCATCATTAGTTGATTTACAGAAACAAAAATTGTTGAATAAATACCTAAATTATAAATGAAAACTTAATACCACACTAAATAAAATTGGAACAAACACAACAAAAATAATTATTGAACTAAGTTTAAAATGAATAAGTAAAAACTTGAGTCAAGAGAGGCATCGGTGCCAGTGGTTATTAAACCACCAGCAACTATAACTTGAACAGCGTAAGGACTCCAGAGCCAACCTGTACATCATCGCATCCGGCGAATCGTGAGGAAACGCAGCTGTGTCGGCAGCTCCAGGCACCCCAAACCAATTATGGTTTATTGGCATTCTTTTTGTTTTCCGGCGGTAAGGATCGTAGTTACGATCTCCACGAAGTCTCAAAAATCTGGCCCTCCTTGAAACCGCCTAAAATAGACACAAAACAAAAAAAACCCTCAAAATTAATCACAAAATCTTCGAAAATTTTCCCTCATTTTTTTTCTTCCTCTCTCTCAAACACAGTATTTTACCAAAATCATACGATAAAACTTTTTTTCTTACCCTCGGTAAGTGCCTTGGTGAATCGTCGTAGACAGGAATTCCCCCTGGCACTGGAGGAAGTGGGGCTGGAGCAGACGTGGATGCTTCATTTTCGGATCCCTCGGCTTCCGCTTCCACCTCTTCTTCATCAGTGGACAGGTCCACTACAGACACTACCGGACTCACAGTGCTCCGAGTAATACGTCTAGTCGCCTCTTCTCTAGTAGCCTCTGCGTACGAAGGCGGAAAATCCTGTGACCCCTGAGACCTGCTCGTTATCCGGCGGCGGACCTATATTGCTGGTAGCTAAACTTAGAAGAGCCTCGGTGGCCGGAACTTCTTCTGATACCTCTTCCGGCCAATCGAAAATATCCGAATAAGGTGGTACCACCACTACGATTGGCTCATTAGCCTGAACATTTTCACACACTGGCGCATTCGGTTCCAGTTGCGACACCATAACAGGGTTGACGTTTTCTTCACCAATGGGGTCCGTGGGAGGAATGTCAGAAATCCTAGGCAAACCCAATTCTTCAAAAACCAATTCCTCCTCCGCTGATATATCAATACCCTGTTGAAAATAAATAAATAATAATAAATGTGCTATGGAAAAACGAAATACAGAAAATGATAAAATCAAAAAAACAAAAAACCACGTTATGCATATGATATTGTTATACATGTAATGATACTTACACCAGGCGATAATAACATTGTTGGAGTCGGGATATCTCCGACATCTCCGCCAACTTCTGCTACATTGGAAATAAATGCAGCCCAAAAATCCGATAAATCTAGAAAAACAAAAAAAAAAATGGTAAATAAAACTATAATGCAATGAAAAATAACGTATCAAAAAAAAAAAATTTTCCCAAACAAAACCCAAAATTGGCAAAATTTGAATTTTCTCTTTTTAATTTACGTATTAAAAATAAATTCAACCAATGTACCCAGTATTGCAAAACAATCCCAGTGATTTAAGAGCACCTCAGGTACAGTTATTAGTAATGTGGTCGATGTTGATGCCAACAATTTTTCAAATTGAATCTCAACCTGTTCCCAGACCCCAACACAATCTTCAGAGCTGGTGATGTCAAAGTGTGGCAATTTTTCCAGCACGTTTTCTCTACTGATAGGATATATTTCAGTTTTTGTATGAGGTTCCAATAAACTAATAACTCTTCATCAAAATTTCCATCTTTACTGTCAATGTAAGACTGCATCCAGTTGTTGACTTTTTTCAAATTAGATATCAGCCGCTACAATAGTCTTGACCGAATTTTCAAAACCTTTGCCAGGATCACCATTTCTTTTAGTTGGCCTGATGAATAAATTTCCTGGCAACCAAGCATAAAAACCTAGGAAATCATCAAGACTTTCAGCAGTTCTGGCCTTAGGATTAAAGTAATATAATTGCTGATGGAGTATTAAAGCCACACAGAGATATCACACACGCGACCATCTTAGTTTCTCCCTTTTCAGAGCTTACTAGTTTAGAAACTGTCTTCTTTCCTCTGATAAAAACAACTTTGTCCATCTTTGTTGGAACATTTGAGATGCCAGCCACATCCATGTTGTACACATTATCACCTGTAAACTTGTACATATTTATTGTACCCTAATGTTTTTTTCTCGTTTTAATTGAGCAAATAAAATGTTTTCAGTAAGTATTTAATATAGGATTGACCTGTCATATTCAATATTTTCCCTATCTCCTTTCATGTATTGCCCTGCATGTTGTTATCCTTAAACACAACACTGAAATGTAGACTTGAAAATTTGAAATAATTGATTAATTTACAAAAATTGTTGAATAAATACCTACTAAATTATAAATGAAAATTTAATACCATACTAAATAAAATTGGAACAAGTTGAAATACTCAACTTAGTAATGAATTACACAACAAAAATTATTGATCCAACTTTAAATGAATAAATATGTTTTTAATGATACCTAACACAAATGTCTTGATAAAACGGAGTTATTCTATCCAGTAAAAAAAATACTATAAAAATTAAAATTTTCTCATTATCTCTACTCTGTGGGTAAATTCATAGATGAACAGATTTTTTTCCTCTGCAGATCTAGTAGGTCCATTTCTGCTTCATGTTTTTCAGTTTAGAATTTCATGCGCATTTTGATTTCATCTGCCATTAATTTTGTTAAGAGTTGCTGTCTCTCCAACTGTACTTTCAAGATTTCTTCTTATGCTTTGAGAGTTGTTTCATGCTTATTTTTTATATATCAGAGACTTACGTTTTCAAGAGCCCAGGCAGACAATTTATCATTGAATTGACACTGCTTTTTTTGTACAATCTACAAACATCAGAAAATTGAGATGATTTAATGGGATGGTGGTACGAAATAGAAATTGATCATTAAAATCATTTCACATACCATCATAATAGTTATTCTCGTTTTTCTAGGAGTCTTTTTTTTATGGAATTAGAGAATCTTAATTCTTCTGTTTGGCTCTGTTTTATCATAGCTAGAGTCCATTTTGCTCCTGCTATTTTAGAAGACAAAGGAGTGACTGGTATTGAAGGACTGAAAGTAGCCTTTGCCAGACCTAGAGTGCCAGGTGAAGGTTGTCCAATTGCTTCAGGTTCATCTACAATTGCTTCATCTTCTTTTTCCATAGTGATATGTTGTACACCTGCTCAAATTAATTGTTAACAATTTATATTTAGAGATATGAACAAAAATGAATTAAATTAAGACAGAATGGTTTACCTCTATTGAAAGACTTGAGAATAAATGCACCATTACTATATTCTTTGACAAACTTACTTATAACTGAAATCGATAGGTTTTCTACATTGAATGGAGAAACATTTTACAATAATGTAAAATTGCTCCAGAATGTTTCTTTGTAACTGTCGCTTTACCTCAATTGCAGTCTCGTCTCTTTAATCAAAAAGTACTCCACATAGACCTTCCAATATGAGGTTTGTGCCAGGTTTACCTATCTCGCCAAATGTAGCGACCAATCCATCAAATTCGGCAGGTGAAGTAGCAATAAGCATAGGTAGCTACAGCACTTTTGCTGCTCGAATTTCATTCAATGCAGCCTCAAAACTCAGACAAATGCTTTTCCTTCGATGACTTAGCGTCATACTGCAAATTGCTCATTCTTCAGTTTGCATATCTTCACAAGTTGATTGCTCTTTGCACTTGGTGAATGTGATTAAAGCATTTGAGGACTCATGATTCCTCTTGCCTAGCTGGAGTTGCAGTAACTTATTTTTTGCTTCTACTTCTTAGTTGGGTGATATTCTTTTAAAGCTGAAACTGTAATCTGGAATCACTAATATAATTATTTCATGTGTATGGGGAAATTTTTGCATTTTGTTTTTTATTGTAATATGTAGCCCCTGGATGTGTTTAACATCATAATTACCTCGTTTTCATTATTAGTAGTTGGAAGCACAGTATTTGAGGAAGTTACAGACAACGCATCTAAAATTTCATTACTTTATCTTCAGTTGAAATCAACGAAGCTTGGTTGGCAGTGGCAGCATTAGTAGCAATATTTCTAGAACAAATTATCAGTTTTAAAAAATATTCGCAACCTGAATATTAGAAAGAAAGGACAAGTGATATCACAAAAAACAACGTTACCTTATATTTTGATTGCCGAGGGGGAGGATTAATAAGTGGAGGTTGATTTTTTACATTAAATATATAGTAGGGATTGCAGATAGCTTCAATTTTTTTCCCCCATCAGCACGATGCAGTTCATATTTGCTGTCTTCATAGTGCTCCTAAAAACATAAACGTTTATTTTAAGATAATTATTATGATTTTCATCACAATTAATTTTAAAATTTAAATTAGCATTCTAACTTCACACTGTGGATCTCGATTCTTGCAGTTTAGGGCGAAAAAACCACCCATATTTAATATACATATTATTTACTGTAAGCATGAACAAAAAAACAAGAATCACAAAGTGATTTTATTTCACTTGCAAAATACAATACAATCAAAAATAATTACTTCCTTTGCAGCTAAATTTGAAACTTGAGGACTTTTTTCAAACATTGATATCAACAAACTGGAAGATATTCACATCTTGTTATCATCACTAGGGGTAAACATGGCCGCTGCGAATACTCGGTCTTTGGAGCTGCTCAATATTAGGCAATGTCTCAGATTATGGCACTTTACCTCTGACTGCTAATAACAGTTGCTAGTATCGACGTGCAGTTCAATATTTGTCAGTGTTTTACGTAGTACGTATAGGTGGGTTTCATAACCTGGGTCACTAAGGTTCACCTTTTCCGAATTTCAATTCCTACGAGCCATCGCAGAAATCTCACAGCACCACTCAGGGATGTTCCATAAATAATTACATGTGCTTCTAATACTGCTAAATATTATATTACCTACATCATATTATACCTGTATACTATTCTAACGCTTATTGGCTTTCGTTTGCAAAGCTGGACTCGGCCGATGAGCAGGCAGCCGCTATTCGTCGTGAATTGGACGGCAGAATGCAACAAGTTCAAGAATTCGAAAAAGTGAGCTCGAATTAGGTTACAGTTAGAATCGCCTGGCTAGAATTAGAATAGATAGTAAAGTAATCGCTTTGTTTGTCTCTTTCTTTCTTATTCCATAACAGAATAAAAAATTGTTACCAAAATTCATTCTAAAAGAAATGGATATGATGTATATAGACGAATTAAAAAATAATATTAATACGTTAATGGCTAATCTGGAATCGTTACCAGTGTCAAAAGGCACCGTAGATGCGAAATACGGCTTGCCCAAGTTGAAACGTTATAATCCGAGGTAGGTGTAGAGTAGTTGGCCCCCCAAAAGGCTGCTACTCTCTGTGTGTTCTAATCGCAGTCGTAATTAACAGTTTTGCTGTTCGAAGGTCTTCATCGGCGTTGGCGAAACTCGACAGCGAATTAGCCGATTCGGAGATGCATCTTACCAAAATGGATGTGGTTTTGTCGTTCCAGCTAGAGGTAAGTTTGAGCTCGGATGAATACACCGGATCGATAAAATGAGAACAGAACCTAGTTACGATGTGGAATGTTATATAGGTGGTCGTATTGGAGGTGAAAGGATTAAAAACACTGTCGCCCAATAGAATCGTGTATTGTACGATGGAAGTCGAAGGAGGCGAAAAACTGCAGACTGATCAGGCTGAGGCGTCTAAACCAATGTGAGTTTCTCAATCTATCGATTTTTGCATATTGTTAGGGCTTGAGTCTATATCAATGGTATTTTTTCTATCAAGGTGGGACACGCAGGGAGATTTTACTACCATGCATCCTCTTCCTGTGGTTAAAGTGAAATTATACACAGAAAATCCTGGCATGTTGGCGCTTGAGGATAAAGAACTGGGTAAAGTGATCATCAAACCCACTCCGCTTACTTCCAAGGTAAGAAGGAGTAGTTCTCAAATAAGGTCGAGTGTCTAGAGGAATCCTAATACAAGGTCTGATCTATTTCTTCGATCATTCAAACAGGTTCCAGAATGGTATAAAATGGTAGTACCTAAAAATTGCCCCGACCAAGATCTACGTATAAAGATCATCTGCCGAATGGAGAAACCGTTGAACATGAAACACTGTGGGTGAGTGTCTGTTGCAACCCTCTTCCCCCTCCCCCTCCTGTTATTAAGTCAAAACTACAGCAGCTCATTACACGGTTTCGATTGTGTAGATACCTGTACGCTGTTGGCAAATCAGTATGGAAAAAGTGGAAAAAACGATATTACGTTTTGGTGCAAGTATCTCAATACACATTCGCCATGTGCAGTTATAAAGAGAAACGTTCCGAACCGACAGAAATGATGCAATTGGACGGATACACTGTGGATTATATCGAGGCTAATAACGGTGAGTATTGAGTATTTTACCACCTGCGAAGGAAGGGAATGTCAGGGAGCGTTGATGGGAAAACGAAAAGCTCTAGTGTGATGATGATGATGATGATGATGATGATGCGCAGTATGGCGTAATACCGATATCTAATTTGAGTATTTCGTTGTTTCAGCACAGCTGATGGTCGGAATGGGTAAGGAGGAAAATAACGATTCGAAGGGGGCGCTGTTGTCTGGATGTGTTAGAAATGATATTTCGGTACTTTTTGCAGACCTCGAAGGAGGCCGGTATTTTTTCAACGCCGTCAAAGAGGGCGATAGCATTTTGTGGGCGTGTGACGACGAGAACGAGTGTCATTTGTGGGTTATGGCGTTATATAGAGCTACCGGACAGGCTCATAAGCCTACACCACTCACCTCTAATACACCCAAGACGGCCGGATTGTGCAAAACCCAAGCTGGTAAGTGATGATATTGGATCAACTTATGGCTGGGGTTAAAATTGCATTGGTTTTAGTGCGTGAAACTGAGTTGTTTTTTTTTTTGGTGAAGAAACATTTTTTTGGTACTAGTAGTTAGAAGTTTGGAGGAGGGGGACGTGAAAATTCCTACTCAGAATTTTTTTGTCTCGATATCCAGTTGGTTGAAATTTTTTTCAAGTCCAGAAAAATTTAAATGGATTCCCGAGCAAAGCGGAAATTTTTTTGAAAAAAGCTTGGAATTTTTCGGTTGGAATTCAAGTTGAAATTTTCAAAATTTTCATTTAAATTTACCTATGCAACATTAAAATATGACAACTGATTCATTTATCACAACTTTTCGCTAAAAATGGTCCCAACTCATGCCATCATGCTTGAAAAATTCGGTCAATTTTTACTGTAGTTGCTCTATTTTTTGACCTCAGATTTAGGGTCAAGAGAACCCCCACTGTCGGATTCAACACCCTAAGTACTACTAATATCCACCATTAAAAAAATATCGATTTTTTGGACACTAAGTTGGTTTTCTCATAACAGATCACATTTTTGAATAGAAAATGATAACTTCATTTCATTTTTTTTATAGCGTATGCAAACTTCATTTTTGGAGAGAAAATGCAACCTTCATTTTTAAAGAAAAAAATGAATTTTTTTTTTTGAACAAAAAATAGGTACGCCTAATCTCAATTTTTGATGAAAAACTGAGAACTTAATGTTTGAAGGGAAAATGGAAACTTCATGGAACAAAAGTTAATAAACTTAGCTCCCCCCCCCCAAAAAAAAAAAACTTGTGAAAAAATTTCTTGAAAGAAATGTTCTTTACAAGGGAGAAAAAACTCTCCAAAAATTGTTTGTCGTGAAATGAAATTTGTTCTTATAACCTCAAATTTCAAAAATGAAGGCTTGGAAAATTAAGTGTTTATTTTTTAAGGAAACTATTTTTTTGAAAAAACGTTGGTGAAGGAACTTTTCCAAACAACTTTTTTTCAAGCGAAATTATTTGTATTTTTTAGTGGGGTGACGAGGGAGAGGCATCATTATAGGAAAAAACTTGTAAAAAAATTCTGTTTTGTAAATTACTCATTTTGGACCTCGATTTTTGAAAAAAAATACATATTCGCTTTAGAGGAGGGAGGGAATGTAAAAAATTTTCAGAAGACCCCCATACAAATTTTTTTTTGATTTAATTTTTTAAAGGAAAATTTTCCTATGAAAAATGTGACTTTGTTAATGTTTTTGTGTTGTGAGGGGAGGGGGTGTTGAGTGAAGAACGTTCTGGAAATTTGGTTGAAAAATAGAAGTGATTTTTTCAAAAAAAAAATCCGCTAAATACCATGATAATTGATAAAGCATTGAACTAATGAGTTTGTTCAGAATGATCGATCTTTATTAATAAACGAATGAATTATTGGACTCAATGAACAATGAACCAAACGACGGACGTCATTTTGTTGTTGAATCTTTTATGATCAATATCCATTCCTTCAATCTTTGTTTGAGAACTCAGTTTGCGCAATTTCGTTCTCTCATTGTAACTTCGCTGGTGAATTATGCGCGTGTATAAATAATTGAAACGTCCCTTTTTTTCGTACAGATGCGGATAGAGCTCGAAAACACGGAATGGAAGAATACATATCAGCGGATCCATGTAAATTTGACCATAACTCAATGTTCAGATCGTTACTAACGTTGACGTTGGATTATAGACTGCACGATCCGTACTGTTCGATGGTTAATATACCTATAAATTAACTAAGAAAATCGCACTATGCACTAATGAAAAAATTCACCTCGAATTTGGAAATTTCATCAATAATATTTAAATATCGTGTGTATTTTTTCCTTCCTCGCAATGTAGGGTTGGTTCAGTCCAGGACAGATATTCGTACTAGATGAATATTGCGCTCGATACGGAGTTCGGGGGTGTTTCAGACATTTACATTATATGAACGATTTGCTCGATCGAGCCGAAAAGAATACCATGGTCGATCCTCATCTGATGCATTTCAGTTATGCATTCTGCGTTAGTCATGTTCATGGCAATAGGTAAATATTTCTACTTGAAAAAAATGATTACAATGTGTGAGATTGGTTGGTGATAAATAAAAGAGTTCATTTTTCTGTAGACCTGATGGAGTAGGCACGGTTACCAATGAAGAACGTGATAAATTCTTCGAAACTAGAGAACGTCTGATACGAGTTTTAGAGCACGACGTTACTCATTTTAGGTAAAAAGAGACGAAATTGCCTCATCGTAGAGATTCTGAAATCCCAGAAAATTAATAATACAATTTTCTTTTCTTTCCTGCGGCAATGTTCAGGTGTTCATATCCATTCGGTCGGCCAGAAGGTGCCTTAAAAGCTGCCATTTCATTATTAGAAAGAGTAAGCAAAATAACCATGTTACGGTATCATGATTTCACGTATTTGTAATCCGTTTCTATAGCAATTAACGAATTATTCCCTCATCTCGACGTAGGTCCTAATGAAAGACATCTCATCGCCTCCTATGGTCAGCGACGAGTTTCGTAACAGCCTGAAAAGATGCCTAGAAAAGGCCGCGCTCATAAATTACGGTAATTTAACAGCCGAAGTCAGACTGGACGGTAAGAGTTTCGAAATCCCTTTCTAAACGTTTCGCTTTGAAAAGCTATTCGTTATCCCTTTGATGTGTACCCTAATTGCTATTATATCTCGCTCGCAGATGATCCAAACGCCGATGGAAATTCGCACCATAATAAGAAACTAGACGATTTAATACGTTTAGCCGAAATGTGCGTCGACCAACTGCAGCAAAACGAGGAACATTACGCTGAGGTAAGTTACACATATCGAATGAACGTACACGATATTTTGTACTTACTGTCGAGTTTGATGATGTGACGTATTTTTTTCGAACGATTATTATATACCATATATAAATACTCGTATGATACGTATGTAGGTGTTTACTACGCGGATGTGGTTTTTTTTTTACTTTTGTGTAGTATTTTTATTTAATTTATTTCATTTTTTTTTATTTTGAAATTGATTTGATGCGTTGGAGTGTTTTTGTTTACACACGGTTGGTTGTGTGTGGTTTTTATTTGTCTTTAGTTCGTACACGTTGAGTTTGCCTGAGGATATGGGATGGGCTGACGGGTGAAGGGTGTGTTTACCGTTGACTGGGGTTTTGTCGAGAATACGGTTGGAAATTGTTGTTGATTATCTATACTCGAAATTAATATTATTAAATTTTAAATTGAACGAAATGAATCGAATTGCGAAGAAATTAGAAAGAAAGTGTTTCTGTAAATTTTTTTCTTCATTCTTGATTGTTGGAAATGTGAAAAAAAAATTCGATACGAGCTGATCTAGTTTTAAAATTAGGTCGATAATTTCTGGTAAAAAGTTTCTACTCGTGAACAAAGTTTTCTTCTAAGTTGAAAATTCATAATACAAAACGGGGTAAAAACATACACTAAGCGAGGGATACAGGAAGGTAGAAAATACGCGAAGAGATGCATGGAAGATATCTTTTTCGTATTTTAACGTTGCTGTTGCGTCGGTATAGCATCAACAGCAACAGCAGCAGCAACCGCAACCGCAAAACGAACAGCGACGGCAGCAGCAAGCGCAGCATTTGCCAACTTGAAATCTATTAGATACCTTACCTACTCACTACTTGAAATTCTACTATTGTTTATACCTACTTTTTTCTCTGTCGTGTATTAATTTTTATTATTATTATTATCCTTCTATGTGTATATATTTTATAAATATTTTCCAAAAAAAAAAACTGAAATAGCGAAAGCAAAAACAATCCAGCTAAGAGTTCTCTCTCGCTAAACGTAAAAATTCTCTATGATTTTGTACATAAATCGAACCCATCGGCTACGATGGGCTAAAAAAAAGGAAAAAATTGCGAAAAAACAACAAAACAGAGAATGCTTTTAGCATAAACGAATTCTATTTGTTTGCGACGTTTGACGTTTTATTTTTGCGTGTTACTAATTTGAGTTTGTTTTCTTTTTGTTATTTCTGTTCTGTTTGTGAATGTGTATCTGTTTCGCTAAAAAAAATTAAACCTCTTTGTCCGATATCGGCGTCTGAACAACGAAGAATTTTCGATCGGTAAGTTTTGCGTTGTGACTTGATAATTTTTTTACCATTTTCTCGGGGGAGTAAAGTAATTGGAAGTTTGAAAATGAAAAATAGTAATGGGATTAGAACCTTTTTTTTCTTCCTTGGAAAAAGTTTTTTCCTTTTGGCGTTGATGTTAAAATCATATATGTTTTTATTTTATTGCCTTCTTATTCGGTGTTCATTATACAGGATAAGGTAAGTTGAACGAAAGACGCTTCGTTCTATGTATGATGCTTATTTACTTGTATTTTTTTTTTCCACCACTTGATTTTTATCTATGAACTTTCCGTAGTGTGTTTCGTTGTACTACGCTTCGTACGATGCGCTTTTCACCCTGAAATGGCCTTCGGCTTTTGTTATGTGTAGTGGTAATTTGGCCTAGCTTCGTAATGCAGCTTTATACCTACCTATATTTAGTTTAGCTTTAGTAGGTACCTTTTTTTTCTGTAAATTTACTTTGTTACTGTAAATTGTTTATCAGAATAGGTACGAAATGCTGGCGAATTAGCCTGGCTATTCGCTTGAGCCGCTCGTTAAGCGGTATACTACCTACCTAGAATATAGACTTATCTACCTCTACGTACCTATATAAGTATCTAGAATTTAATCGAGACGAAATTACCTTGTACTCTGTATTTGTAGCTGGTGTAAGATATAAGGACGGTGTTTTCAATTAGACGTATGTATGTAGGCAGTACCTTCTACCTACCTACCTACCTACCTACTTACTGGTGTCGAATTTTAGATACGAATGTGTGGGTATTATGTAGGGTTTAGGAAATGACTGCGTGTGTTTTGATATACACGAGAATATAATGAATTTCGTACGTAGGTAACCGAGAACGAGAGAAGGTCATCGTAGCGTGAATTATTTTCACCGACTAGGACAGGATGTTTTGAGGAATATGCAGGTGGCGGTCGCGTCTTAATTATACGAGGATTAAAAGAGAGTGTAAAGGGTTGAAACCTTTGGTCGGATATTACGTGTAATTGCCCTCAGCTCCGGCGAAGGGATTTCATAAAGCGTCGAACGAGATGTACTAAAGCTCGCTTTACGACGATGGGATTTGTGCGAAGAGAGATATTCGGGTTAATCTTGACCGGTACGGTGATTAGAGCGTCCAAGGAAGTAATTAAGTTGTTGGTCTTATGGCCGAGGGCAGTACAGATGAGATGAGAGGTAAAGGGTTTCGTATGTGTTGTTTAATCGGGCCTGATATCTTTGTTGAAATTATGCAGGCGCATTGGTCCGGTAAATGAATGTACAATGGAGATTAAATTCGTCAGAATGGAGTTTTCAGGAAGGTGATGTGAGGTGATGTACGAATTGTGGGTAGTATAATATTAACCTTTTTGCGCTCAGAGAGCATCTGGTGGATGAAATTTAATAAATTTTTGTTGTATCGTATCGGTCTGATTGAAATTAGTGCACTAGGTAATTTTTTACCTGTTGGGCTATTCGAATTTAAATTTTGACAGTTTGACGCAAATGGAAATCGAAATTGGAAAAAATCGATTTTAGAGGAACGTGATTTACTCTGTTGAATTTTATTGAGATCGGATGAGCCATTTCTCATACGAGAGTTTCGATTTCTAAGTTTTGAAAATTGTATTAATGATTAATTTTTAACCCATTTTTTTGAGTGTCTATTCTTATAATTATTTTTATAAGGAATGAAATATTATTTAAATTAGGTATTTTATTGTTGAATAATGATTCCAGAAAGAAGTTCGCATAGAATATCCGTTTACTTTTTTTAAAGGATGACTTGAGGGAGGGGAGGTGTTCGATATTCAAAACGACTTGTCACGTGATTTTTCTGACTTTTTTGAAGTGTGAACGAAATGTTGTGTGATTAAAGAACGATTCTTTTTCAACGAAGTAACCGCAAACGATGTCTTTATTTTTTGGATGAAGAAGTCCCTTCTGTCCAGTTTCCGACGTAAACAGAAACAAATAATTTTTTCCCAAAACTGTTCTTGAACGAGTGTTTAATCCTGAATTATCGACTGAGCTAAACATTTTCTGTCAAATGATCAGTGAAGAGTCGTTTTGTATGTACTTACTTGATAATTGAATAAGGAAATCTTTCAGAATGATTCGTTCGTGAATGAATTCGATCGCAGTACTAAGTACCTACCTATATGTTCCGAAGAATGAAGATTTATTGCTGAACGGATTTTTTTAGAATCGTTCGCGAACGATTCATTTCATGTATTCATTTTTTCAACTTTCAGCGTAACGAATTTGCGAACAACTTGAATGTTGAATTCTCGATTCTGTAAAAAATGAAATGTTCTACTCAACGATCAGTTAAGCGTTGTTTGTATTGAACGAACGAATCTTTCAGAATGATTTGTTCGTGAACGACTTCGACCGCAATGCTCTGAGAAGTGAAGAGTCGTTGAGTGAACGACATTTTTTCCCCAATGGAATCATTCACGAACCATAAACGATTCATTTCGTATACAGTTTATTTGTATCACCTAGAGTGGATCGTGAAAGAAAAAATGTGAGAGGATGTTGACCAAATTTGGCGGAGACTTCCATTTCGAGTTTTAAGTCATTCAAAAAAATTGTTTAGCGTCGAAAATGTCCTTGGAGAGAAAATATGAGCACTTTGGTGGATCACGAAAGAAAAAATGTGGGAGGATTTTTCAAATTCAACAAACATCAATTTCGAGCTGAAAGTCATTCAGAAAAAATTTCAGCTCTGGAGGAAAGATATGATATAGGTCTTCAAAAAGAAAGAAATTGTGAGAAAATCGTGTTTTTTCACTAGCCCCTACCATACCTGATTTAAGGGGGGGGGAATGGACCCGTTCCAGAAGATGAGCAATTCGCTGGTTTTTGAGTAATATATTCGCAAGCTAACAAGGGAACCTCTTGAAGTGTTACACTCCGATTTGAATGGGACTGCGATTTTTGGAAAGAGCATAGTCCAAAACCCCCAAAACCAAATTTTCAGCTGCCTAAGTTCATTTTTCGATTTTTGGCGAATTTTTGAAAAGTAAGTCCCAAAACTAATATTAATTACCCAAGCCCAAATTTCACCATTTTCAGCCATTCTGGAGCCTCCGGCGCGATTTTTCAATTTCTCCAGAATTTTGAATTTGCTGCAGAAGGCGTGAATATGAAGTTGGGCAGCTAAAAATCGAGTTGTATATTACACTCGACCTGTTTAACGAGTTTATCCACATTTGAGCCGATTTTGAGAGTGGCACCTCGAAAGTGGCTTTCTGACTAGCTTTTTTCAAAATTAAAAAATCAAAAAAATCAAAAGATAACAGTTTTTGTGGAGATTTCTGAAATTCACGCGAATCGCTGTATTTTGTCCGAAACTAACCCCCCAAATTCAAATTTCACAAATTCCAGCCATTCTGGAGCCTCCAGCGCGATTTTTCAATTTCTCCAGAATTTCGAATTTGCTTCAGAAGGCGTGAATATGCAGTTGGGCAGCTAAAAATCGAGTTGTGTATTATATTCGACCTGTTTGACGAGTTTATCTACATTTGAGCCAATTTTGAGAGTGACATCTCAAGAGGTTCCCTTGTAAGATTATTTCAGAGGGTTTTCTCTCAAAAATTTGGGGGAAATATTTTGGAACGCAGTGGTGACAATTTTTTGCTCATTATTGCTAATAATTTCGAAAAACTGAAAAATATTAATTAATAAAATCTTGATCATTATTTTCGTTTGTTTTTGTTTTTTTTAAAAATTGACAGTAATTAAGGACTGAAAATTGGCACCACTGTGTCCCAAAATATTTCCCCGTGTTTTAAAAATGATATCATGTTTCGATGTCTTGGCATAAGTAATGAAAAATATCTGGTGTAAAAAAAATTCAAAATCGTAGTTTAGTCAAAAATAGTCTTAGATTTTGATTGCAATCGCATGAGTCGTCGAAGCAAAATCTCAAATACTACCTAGGTATCTTTTGGAAGTGAACTATTTTCTTCAAAACGGGTTGGGAATGGGCCAGAGCGAAAAAACCCACGATTTTTTCGAAAATTCCCTTTTTTTTGTGGACCCAATATTTTCCTTCCAAGAGCACTTCCGAAGCTGAAATTTTTTCTGAGTGACTTTCAATTCAAAATGAAAATCTTTATGAATTCTGTCAAATTCCTTAGACATTTTTTTCGCGATCTACATACCTTAATAGGCACAGAAGAGGCAATTTTCAAAACAATCGTATTTTTTTCACTACTTACAGCTCCTGATTTGGAAGAAAAATATCAAGAAATTGAGAGAATATTTTAGAATATGTAGAAGTATTAATTTTCTGGCCATGGTTGCCGATTTCGAAATCTCCAAAAAAAAATTCTGTCTACTGAGGTGTAATTATTGTTTTTTTGAAATCTGTGATAATGATCAAAAAATTGGCACCACTGCCTTAATTTATTCGAGTTGTTCGCGAGCGATTTTTCATTTACTAAATTTCTTCAAATATTCGTTCAAAATGCATCGTAGCGTTCACCTCTTCATTATCATTTCATTTTAATTGAGAATCATTTTTGCGAATGGTTTTTTGAGAAAATTACTTTTCCACCAATAATTTTTTTGCACTCAAAGAATACTACATAGATTACGGAGGCAATTAAAGACACGTTATTAATTCATTTCCATCTTCACACTTGATACATATACCTGATTGATTATCGATTTAAACTATGATAGGTATCAAAAATTGTTACAATGTTCCTTAACCTACCTATATTATAAAGAACGTATGGATCTGAGATTGACGTTATTGTAGAAATCTTTTTCATCCTATAAATGATATTTCAACTCCGATTACGGAATGTAATAATATCACGTACTTTGGTACTTAATTAGTATAACTCCTCATCCTACGTATTCCAATGATTAAAGTATCAGCATCAGCAAAATACATAGCAACAAAGCAGCGTTTTAATAAAGTGATTAATTATTATAGCTTAGTTTTTGACAAACCTCTTCATCCTACCGATTCCCAAAGTATTTGTTGCTTCGCTAGCGATTATCTTTCGTTGTTTCAAGATTATAGAACCGCATATTGATGAGCTTTATGTCCGCAATGAGCCGATGAAAATCTCTATTTTGGTGACTGGTCCAATCGTAAGTCAAATTCGGACTGCGTAAGCTTCGTTTTGAAAAAGTTGAAATGTAAAAATGTCAACCACTTTTTCCTGTTGAATTTTCATTTTTTTTTCAATTTGTGGAACCGTTTTAGAAATGATTTTTAAAAAATACCATTGAATGAAGTATTGACCTCTTGACCTCTGTTTCAAAGAATTTAGAAAATATTGAAAAAATACAAGTCTTTTTGAGGAGGGGAGAGGGATGATTTGGCTCAAATCTGCTCAGCTCGGTGATATGTGGTTCTAGTTGAGAAGAACACGCTTAGGTGTTCTCAAATACATACCTATTTCACAATTTAGAAAAAAATTGAGCTAGTTTTTATAATCATGATGACCCTTTACCGCAATATTTTCAATATCCATTCCATTCCCACCGATTTCCACCTGCCCCCACGCTAGCTAATAATTTTGGAATACTATTATTGGCTCGCTTAACCACAGTTTATGTTATGAAAAAACGTGAATAATACGTTTAGATTTTAGTGAATTAGCTTCGTCGTGGATTCACTCGTTTATACATTTTTTTTTTCAATTTTCATACTTACTTATTTACATAATTAACAGTAGTAGAATTAATAATTTCATTATGGGTAGAAGGATGTGAAAGGGAGGAAGTCAGTTTTTTAGGAACTGATCATATTCATGAATTGTGTGAAGATGGATCACAAAAAATTATCTGTGTGATTGCTGGGATCAAAGAATGATGGATTTTTGTTGATTGAAAAATTCGTATACTGAAGAGTGCTCTCGATGTTTTGTTTTCACGTAGGCTTTCGCTTGGTTCAGCGATCTATTGGTGGAACATGCGGAAATATTTTGGGCTTTGTTTGCTGTCGACATGGATCGAATATTAGCCGAGCAACCTCCCGATACTTGGGATTCGTTTCCGTTGTTCCAGATACTAAACGATTACTTGAGGACGGATGGTAATTTGAAGTGCTATTTGTACTTGTTTGTAACATAGCTCGGAGTATTTTGATTTTTTTTTGTGTGTTTTTGGTAGATAATCTGAAAAATGGTCGCTTCCATCAACACTTGAGAGATGCTTTCGCTCCTTTGGTGGTGCGTTACGTGGATCTAATGGAATCGTCGATTGGTCAATCTATCCATAAAGGTTTCGAAAAGGAAAGATGGGAACCGAAAGGAAACGGATGTGCTACTTCCGAAGATCTACTTTGGAAGTTGGATGCTCTTCAGTCGTTCATTAGAGATCTCCATTGGCCCGATGAAGAATTCAGAATGCATTTGGAACAGAGGCTGAAAGTGATGGCTTCCGAAATGATCGAATCTTGCGTTACTAGGTATTATAAAGATGAACTGGATCAAGGTTGTTACGTGTTGTGTGGTACTAGAGATAATCTTGATTGGGGATATTGTTGTAGGACTGATACCTCTTTTCAACAAGGATTAAAACGAGGGGTTACGTTTATTTCGACTGATTATATTATACCGTCGGAGATTTGCTGCATGTTGAATGTGATAATTGACACGAAAACACAGTCGTTCAAATTGTGCACTATCGACGGAGTTGATCTGGTAAGATGAGGCGTTTATGTTGTTGATGCTGACTTTCGATCTATACTTGAGTACAAGGAGATGTTAATTTTTCAACTGTCCGATGTGACTTTTCACAGTATCAACTACATTCTAAAATCGACGATATAATAGAAAAAACACTGTTGAATATGTCGCAAGGAATGATCAATAAATTAGTATCAGTGCTGGAAGCTACGCTCTCAAAACTGGCTAGATATGACGAAGGTAGTTTGATCGGGTCCATTCTTAGCTTTACGGTAAGTTATTCCCGTTTCATAGTTAATATTCAAAACCCAGCCCAGGATAAGTTTAGAGATTATTTATACCGATGCATCGTTTACAGAATGTGTCAGGATCTGGTAAAGAGATGGGCCAAGCTTATGTGAACTTTACTAGAAACTCGATGGATCAAATTAGAAGCAAAGTCAACGACGAGCTTTGGATATTGAACTTTTTCGAAGTAAGATGAAACGTTTAGGCGGTGGCGGGTTCTGCGCCAGGAGGAGCTGATTTGTTAATTTTTCAATCTTTGTTTGTGTCGCAGCTTTGGTATATGGCTCAGGTTCAAATTATCTGCAATTGGTTATCGGAAAGAATGGAGCATTCGTTGCATTACTACCAGTGTATGTGCTTAGCTCATATCGTTAGGGTGAGTGCTTTACGGTTGTTTTATGAATAATCAAAATGGCAGGGGTCTATTTTTTTTAAATCCCTCTAAAAACATTTCTTGGCATATTTTCTTTAGCATACATTGCTCAACTAGATTCAGGATTTGTAAAAGCTTTAATTTAATTGGTTTGGCTGAAAAAATTATTAGATAAATTACAAAAAAATAAGTACGAAATTTTTGCTGTGTTATCAATTGTAACCCCATAATTTAAGGTTTTTTCAAAAATTATTGATCAGTTACGTTGAAGAGTGCTCTTTGCATTAGCATTGGTGTACCTTAGGATGTCCCTTTTATTTTCGGATTTGGGATTTTCCTCCCTCCTCACCCCCAAAGTGGTGACCTCTGGTGAGAAATTAATTCCCCATTTTTTTATTTTTTTCATTTTCGAAAAACTCGGGCTGCGGTGGGCTCCTCGATTTTCAAAAATTTGAAAACAATAAAAATTCACTTCAAAATTTCAAGTTCTGTTATCTCTAAAAAGTCCCTTTTGAGTAAAATAAACTCTAATCACGATTTTAGCCCCCTCCCCTAAAAATCAAACCGTCCTCCTAGAATAGCCAAAATATGTATTTTATGTGGGAAATCAAAAATTAGTTGCTTTTGTTCATTACTGATAGCATATTTATATTTTGATGCAAATTGTTCACTTGCATACCTGCAATGAATTATAACAACGCACGAGCCTCCCCCCTCCCAATTGATGTTCGAATGGCCCTTTTAGTGAGGGGGGATTGCGGATTTTGTGGATTAAAACCGAGAATTTTGAAAGTGAAATAAGCGATAAAAATGCCATTTATTAGGTTTACAAATTTTCACTTTTTCCATTTTTAAAAATTCTGATTTTTCCTTTTCAAATTTTTGAAAGCTTTAATATAGTGATGTTTTTTTTTTAAATTTAAATTTTCAAAAAGAAAAAAAAACAGGTTGATTGATGCGAGAGGGCTGGAACTTCCAAAAATTTTGTATTTTATGAGGAATGAAAAAGCAATATTTAAGACAATGTTTTTTAAGCGAGAGGTTTTTTTGAGAGAACTTTGAGATTTTAGAATTTGAATACATTACTTTTATTTAGAAATTTTTAGGGCAAACGCTTCCAAAAATTTGTGTTTTGAGAAAAAAATTTATAAGTGGAGTTGATTGGTTTAGATATTTTTTATGGATAGGTATTTAAAAAGTTCAATTTTGAAAAAGAAAAACAGAAAAACTCAAACAAAGCGAGGGCTCAAGTTGTCGAAAATTTTATTCATCAGGAAATGAATTAGATACTTACATACTTATTATTTTTTTCTATACGAATAGGTCAATTTTTCTTCCTTTGACATTTTCAAAAGTTGAAATAGCTGATATGTTCTTGATGCAGAAATTCAAAATTATTAGGCAACTATATTTGGACCCAATCGAAGGGGGGTAATTCAAGTTCCAAAAAAAGTTGTTTCTTTGACGATGATTTGTCGACTATAAATCTTTTTTTTTTTTTTTTTCCAAATTTCGCGATCCCTGCCACATTGGGCATCCATCGGCGCATTTCACCAAATCACCATGACCGGCTGAGAGCGCCCAACGACGATTCCACCGCTGTTCAGCAGATGCGTGTCATCACATGATTCTCCTTGTTGGTAGGTCGGAGGGTTTGTATCTCTTCAGCCTACGCGTATCGTTCGAGTTGTCCAACAGTTGGATGGCGCTGGAATTGCAGTGACTGTGTAATCTGGTCTCATGCCGTTCGGCATGCTTGCGGATCTCCTCCTCGATGTAGCTGATTTTCAGGTCCCTGTGTAGATCGGCGTTCCGTTCGTACCGGTACGCTCCCACCATCGTTCGTAATATTATATTTTGGCACCTCTGGATTATTGAGATGTTTGATTTTGAGGCGCAGCCCCAGAGAGCGATACCATATAGACAGATTGGCTTAACGATTGCCAGATACAACAGGCGTTTGTTCTCTAAGCTTAGCCTAGATTTTCGCCCCATGAGCCAGTACAGCTCGCGCATTTTCTCCTTAATCTGCAGTTTTTTCGCTCGAATGTGTTGACTCGAATTCAACCTTGAGTCCAAATGCATGCCAAGGTACTTTGTAGAGCTGGAGTAGGGCACCACTGCTCCATCAATAATAATCGGCAAATAAGGGTGGGTACGTAGAGAGAAGTCGACATGTACTGATTTCCCACAATTTGCAACGATTTTCCATGACCGCATCCACTCAGCAATTCTGTCAACTGCCAATTGTAGTGAAGCAATGGCCGTTTCGTAGTCTTTGTCAACAGCAAGTATAGCCTTATCATCAGCGAATAGAGCAGCAACTATTCCATCAGCCACTGGAATATCTGACGTGAAGAGAAGATATAGGACAGGCGATAAAACTCCTCCTTGTGGCACACCAGCCAGGCAGTTTCTCCAGGAGGACAGAGCGTCTCCCTGGGCCACACAAAACTGACGATCTTCAATGTATGAGCAAATGAACTATAAATCTGGCAACTTTAACTGGCCCGAGACAAAATTTTCCAATTTTGAATGAAATTTCTCAACTATACCTTATAATTTACCAACCAGTTCTGTAATTTATCAAAAAAAAAAATCACAATTTTTCCAACTTGAGGCCCATATTTTTCCTAACTCATAAGTCAACTAATTTTCAGCGATGGAGGACAGGCTGCCCTTACTTGCCCCCCTCTAGATACGGCCCTGTTATTGTCGTAAAACCAATAAAACATCGTTTATCAAAGAGTAAAAATATCATTGAAGATTGGAGTCATAAATTTCAGAATGTGGGAGAAGAAAGAAATATGAAATATTCTAGATAAACGATACTTTAATTTTCAAAAAAAATTATTCAATCACCCTTTACTCAAATTCGGTTCATCAATTTCCCTCCCTTACCAATAAAAAATAGATTCATTCACCTTAACATGAAATTCTTAAATCCGGTTCACCAACTTTTTTCATGACAAATTGTACCTATTTTATTATCTACTTACCTAAATTCGCATTATTATCAAATCAACTGCAAAATCAACATCTCGTAAAGGCAACTGTGGGAGGGAGGGTCTTGCGTGTCTCAAGTACATAACAATTTATCGGAAATTAGCAATACACATTTCAATTCAAGTAGTTATCGAAATACACAAATTGAGCAATATTTTTCAGACTTTTTAATGTAAAATACGAATTTTAGCTATTCCAGGGGGTCAACTGGGATTTCTATGGAGGGGGTTAATATTGTCATGAGAGTTCATTTTACTCAGTGGAGACTTTTTAGAGGTGTTGGAACTGAAAATTTTCGAATTTAAAAATTTTTTCTTTGATGTTGGATTTTTAAAATTTTTGAAAATTGAGAGGCCCACCGCAGCCCGAGTTTTTTAAAAATGGAAAAACTTTGAAAAAGACGGACAAATCAAATCGAGGGTTTATAACGATTATTTGCTCGAATTTTTTTTATTTAAGAAATTTAATAGACGAATTTTGGGGCTTGAAAATACACCAGATAAACACGTTGTTTTTCACAAGAAACCATTAAATTAAAAAAAATAATTTATGAAGAAATCAAGGTCGTTTTTAGCCATTACTGTACTTTTTGATAGCATTTGTTCAATAAGAGTTCTGCGCCAGGAGGAACTTACATACCTCGGTTATTAAACCCATTGCTGATGAAATCTGATCTGTTTGTTGTTGATTGGTTTGAATGATTTGGACATTTTCTGAAAATCGTGTAATTTTATTTTTACAGAAAATGTATTCGGATTTCGAACTTCAAGGCGTCACCGAAGATAAATTGAATTCGAAAACGTATCAAAATATATTAACGAGAATGCAGACTGAAGAAGCAACTTGTGCACTTACTATGAGTGAGACCGAGTAAGTTTTACCAACGAATTACGTATTTCTTTTCGTTATATTGCGAGATTGCATTGAAGTTTTATTGTACTCGTATAGTCTCATGTCTGCCAGGCCCTCGCATCGCGTTTCAATTCGAATGAAACCGAGCAAAATTACCATATTTTTCGTACTCCACTCATTCTAATCATTGGTTGTTTCTAATAGTGGCGAACATGCCGATGAATCAGAACGTAAAAAGACTAAAATGCCCGGTTCCCAAGACGACAACATCGTCGGTATGCTGACCAGCGCTACGAACAACGTCGTTGGCAAAGTGGGCGACATGGTGGGCAAGGGCTTCGGCGGCATTTCCACCAAATTCGGTCCAGGTAGTTGGTTCTAGAAGATAACTGAAAACGACAACCGGATACTACTTCACTTCATTGTTTGATGTAGGGTAACGTTGGACGTTGTTGTTGTTGTTGAATTGCCTTATATTGTGATAGGTCTGACTGACACAGACCTTTTATTAAGGGTACCAATGTTGTATAAATCTATATGTGTAATTTGTATTATGTGTATAGTTTGCGTGAGTCGACAAGAGTGTCGTGTGTATCCTCTCATTTCAACGAAGATGATACCGTAGAAGTAGTATGTTTCGGGAATTCCCCTCCAATTCTCCCACCACGTTGTAGAATGAGTGGCTTCTTCATTTCATATTTTTATTCGATTGATTCCGCGTACAAAGGCGAATTTGATTATTCCTCCAAAGTTTGCCACGCGTAAAAATTTCGCAGCTGGTGTTTGTTGTTTTTTTTTTTACCAATTTAATATTATTATAATACGATATTTATCTCCGGATAAAATGGAAAATAAAATACAAAAACGACGGCCTAAGATATTATTATCTCATTTTCTCTTCTCCTTGACAACTTCCTTAACACGTACCTCGAACGAAGATGGTGCGTAAGCGTAAGCGTAACACGGTGCGGTTTCAATAAAGGTCTTTAGATCGTCATTATATTACATTATTACTATTCGTATTATGTTAATCATGATGATTTTTATTCGCCATTAAGATAACCTTACCTTTTCTAGAGCTACTTATTTGTATTTTTAAATGTAAATAGTATATATGTATTTTTATATGCAAACTATATTGTACCTCTACCTCTACGTACTGCGTACGGTATCTCTTACCTATTTAAATATTTAGCCACACAAATATTGTCGGAGGAAGGGGGAGAAAATTTTCTAACAGTTGCATTTCTGCAATAACGAACGCTGTAATTGTCAGATGTGTGAGCTGAGCAGTGAAATTTTCTCCTCTGCGACGAGATTCCTGTTTTACTACATTCCTAAGTAAATAACACAGCAATAATTGCTCTACAATCACTGTGTATTATATATATAAACTAGGCACTTATACGCGGACAAAAAATAGGTATACTGTGTGTTACCTAGACCTACCTAATCTATAACTACGTACCATAATGTAATATTTTATACTACATATGTATTACGAGTGAATTTCGTACGTGTCATTTTTTTATATACTAACGAAATGAGCACGGATTATATATCGTATACTATACGTTTTATACCAAAAAATGAAAAAAAAATTATTTTATTCAAATTTATCGTGTATGTTTAGTACCTACATTATTACGATATTTAATGCATTGCATATGAGATAAGCATGCGGAAGGAGCGAATTAAATAGCTATTATTTTACCGACGAGGTACACGCGAGATTTATTATTGTAAATAATGCGGCGATGTTAAGTGTTTTTATTTTTCAAATCATCGAGATCCTAAATTTTTAACGATTTAATCTTCATTCGATCGAAAAAATTGTTTTTGTATTTTTTTTTTTTTTTGTTAACGAAAATTTCAGCTCTCTACAAAGGACCCTCTTATCTCTGCGAGACTGCTGACCCAAAGTTAAGTATCAGTTGACCAGTTGAGACTATACTGTGTTCATTAAAAAGATATATGAAAATTTAAATTTTACTATGTTAATCTTTCCGCTTATATCTAAAAAAAAAAACGTGATTTTTATGTATAATGATGACGATTCACCACCATGATGAAAAAAAACACAATCACACACGATGATGGTTTTTCATTTTGTTTTTGTTTCGAAGAAAAAAGAAAACGCGCATTTTCTTCCCACCTCTTCTTTACGTCTTTATTTCTTCAACCAGTCACGTTTTCGTGTGTTATTATTTTACCATTTAAAAAAATTGTGTTAATATTTTTTTAATTACAGGGTGATATTTTTTAAGATGACTTTTTAAGAAAAAAAAAAACCATAACCG
This sequence comes from Planococcus citri, assembly GCF_950023065.1. Lineage (NCBI taxonomy): Eukaryota > Metazoa > Arthropoda > Insecta > Hemiptera > Pseudococcidae > Planococcus > Planococcus citri. The sequence continues at coordinate 37,087,036 of NC_088680.1, forward strand.
AAACAGATCGTTGAATTTATGGTAGTTGTAGGAGGCGATATACTATAGAAAATCAATGGGTGAAAAAAAATGGTAGGGGAAATAGCATGAATGTTATTGCGTTGACAATATCTATGGTAAACACACATTTTACTAATATCTATATTATTACCTATATATTTAAAGAAAAAAAATCGTACTTCGAAATACACCAATTTATATAGGAAAGAATATATTTGCTATTGAAAAACAAATTTTACGTAATTTTTTCTTATTACTTATCTAATTTTTTCTCTTTCTACTTTGAAAGTCATAGATATTGCAAGCTTTCTACCTTTGATATTACAATGCTTGTGTCTTACTAATTGTTTCTATATATTTTTTTTCGTTGTTATTTTGTTCTGTTTATTTAAATATTTACCTATTTTTTTTTGTTTCGTTGTTGTTCTGTTTATTGTTCTGTTTTTGAATAATGAATTAAGACAACTATCTATAATAAGCTGCGGCGAACTGGGATATTTTTCTCTTGCATCTTTTACCTTATTTCTTCTTCTCTTCTTCTTTCATCTTTGAACGCGCTAATCTTTATTCTATTTTTTGATCTATTCACGTTAAATATCACGTCATACATATAGGTATTATATATACAATAATTATTATCTCTTATTGGCTAATTTATTAAAGTACTGGTACGTTCTAATAAGTTTATTTCATTTTTTTTTGTTTTGTGATTGATGATGATAATGAAGAAAAAAAATGTTATAATAAAATAGAGCATTACAATGGTGTTTTTTCTTCTTCAATCTTTATTCAATCGTATTGTGAAAGAAATTTAACCAAGTAAAAAAAAATCGAAAGTGCGAGATAATTCTGCCAAAAATCGTATAAAATTTCGAAAAATCTGATTTTTTATTGACATAAGATGGCAAATGCTAAAATTTAAAGGTTAAGAATATTATAAGCCATCCTAGAAATTTTTTAATACAATTTAAACAGCAAAACCCATCTTCGAAAATCAATGATTTCTTCAAGAGTGCAGATGCGAATACAGAAGCATTTTATCCATGTATCACTAGGTAAAGGTAAATATTTTCAGCGTTGAAAAAAAATGAAAAAGAAAATAGCGTTTTTTCAGATTTTTTCCTACATTTGTAGTGCAGCAACCACTAAATTTAAACGAAATAGGATCTGAATTGGCCAAGTATTTTTTTTCAAGTAATTAATAATTAGGTACCTTGAAATTTTTCAAGTCTTGGTTTTTGCCTATAATAACTGAAAATTCTCAATTTTCTGTAAGAAAGGCTCACAACTCTTCAGTTTTGCTAAAAATTTCCCAAAAAGTTGCATTTTTTTAAAAATTGCTTGTTGCTCTTTTGCAAAATGAAAAATGTCAGAAAAGTCTGTTTTTTTATTCAAAAATCAGACAGAAGCCCTTTTTATTTCCAAAAGTTTGCTAAAATTGGCAAAATCTAACTTTTTTTTATGAAAAAACTTTTTTTTTTCACAAAAAATTACTTGAAGCTTATACTGTAATTTGTCATTTATGATTTTTTATGAGATGTTCAATTCATTTTGACATTTTTTCTTCGACTTCGAACGGTGTTGAAAAAAAAAATTCCTACGGTTTTTGCCTGTCCCTTACATTTTGAACTATTGTTGAAATTGTCAGTCTCGTTTTTTGTCGAAAATGGCTAAAAATGCTCACTTTTTTACCCAAAAATTATGAAATATGTAACGAAGTGTCACTTTTTAGTTTTTTGCCAATATTTTTCAAGAAGTCCTGTTTATTGCTAAAATTGTTGAAATCTAAATCCTGATCTAGGTTTTTTTTTCTGCATGTGTTGCTCACTTTTTAGGTAATTTTTTGGTACTTACTTTTTTTCAGTTTTGTTTTTTTTTTTTTGAAATAATTTTTGTAAAAGCCTTGCATAATTGTCAAAAAATAAAATTCCTGTTTTTTTTTCACCAAATTGCCAGAAAAATCCTGCTTTTTTCAAAACTAATTTTTTTTGTTTTTTTTTCTGTTTTCTAAACTTTTGTTTGAAAAGGAAAAAAAATGAGAATTTTGGCTCAAAAAATATTCCTGATTGAATAAACGTATACGGTAGACTAGACCCTTCCTATTCTTCAAAATTTTGAAAATTTATGGCGATAGTACCACAACCACCGCTTTTTGTAAAACTAGTGCTAATTTATGTAAAGACTATTTAGTCAGAAATGGGTGGTCGCTGTACCGTGGATGCAGAAATCTACTCTTCTCTTGCAAAGTAGCATAAAACATCTTTTCTTTTTCCTAAAATGTGCCCGCATTCAATATTCATTTCAATAATATGATGACTGACGACCTCAGCTAATTGTAAGTAAACTTAGAAAAACGAAAAAATGAATCAAAATTTACGAAAACCATTTTTTATTCTCAATCGACAAAATAATAAATACTTACGCAATACAAAAGATAAAACAAACTCGACACAATCATTAAACATACGCGAACATTTCATTACGCTAGAATCAACCTAATAATAATATACAACCTCCGCAGATAAAATACGCTTCGCACGTAAAAAACCCACGAGACAAATTCAATTAACGGCAGTGTACTGGATAAAATACATAAAGTTTCGAGAAATTCTCCGCACATTGAATGTGGCGAGCAACAAGATACATAACCAGACTAGATATAATTTGTATGTAGCTTTTAGTTTAAACTTTATCATTCTTTTTTTTCTATCAACCGAGCAATACCAAGATCACACCTAATTGATACCGCATATCTTCGTAATTAATCTAATTACATCATAGATTGAAGTAAAAATAAAATTAAACATTTTACATATCACCTTTTTTGCTATGAAAAACACAACGTTCTGAAGATTCAATTATTGTCATAAAAACGAATGCGATTTGCTCGACGATGTAGTTGCGGCTGTGCTACTCGTTTCGAAGCCGGATTCCGAATGACTGCTCATTTCCGAAGTACTGGATTGTTCCATTGCATCGTAGTTTCGTTTTTCTTTCACTTTGTACTCGGTTATTTGGATAGTGATGTTGTTGATGGTGATTTCTCTGGCTTGAGCAGTGCTACGATCGACGTTTTTCAATTTAGACCTGAACAGAATAAAAATCAGTACCCAATTGAAAACGATAGGAAACATAAAATCGAGTACAACTCACGGTCGCCATGTCTTCTTGAATTTTTTCTTCCTTTTACCGTCTTTGTCTTTACTTTCGTCTTCTCTTTTGTTAGATTTTGGCAATGGTGAATTATACTGCTGTACTGCATGTTGAGAAGCTAACACATTTACTTTTGGTTTTCTGTGTAATAAAAGTAAACATTCGAGAGTGAACATTCCATGTGATTTTAAATGTGCCATGATGAGACGAAAAAAATCATTACCGTGTAGACGTCCCTTTGCGTATATCACACATTAGGCATTTAAAAGCTTCCGGTGCATTTCGATAAGTACAAACGCTGCAATCCCAATACGGTTCTTCGAAAACTTTGTGTTGCTTCTTACTTCTGCTACAAAATTCATCATCAATTTAATATTAAGACTTATTAGTACAGTTGGAGCTTATTTGATCTTTAATGTCGAGGTAATACTCACTTCATAACTGACTACATGTACACCCATGTAGGTTGGATTACTTCTACACGTCTATAAGAGAAATACTATCAATTCTGGAACATGCGGTAAATCATCGGACTATTTTGGACTAAAGGAAGACCTGTAGCTGAAGAGAAGATACAAATATTACTCACAAATAGACTTAAGGTTCGATAAATGCATCGAGTTTATAGAGTATTGGCTACTTCAGTACCATAATATCAGCTGATTACAAAGCAAAATAGTCACGTACGACAAAACTACTCACCATTATCCGGATTAAATTAAACTATTTGTCAACTATTTCTCGAGCTATTTAGAAGAACTAACATAACAGAACTGAATATTTGACTAAGAAGATTAATTATTCCGCTGGAATGATTTTTTAAATGAGTTTTCTGCACTATTTCAGTCTCTAAAAATCCATTACTTCCAAAAAAAACTACGATTTTCGACGATTTTTTTATTTTGTTTTTGGAACAAGGGACAATGATGTAATAGATCAGAAGTAAACTGGATCGATTTCTGAATTTTTGATTCGATTTTCAGCAGTACTTTTTTTATTCTGCAGGTAGCGCTAGTAAAAACGCGCAAATTTTCAAAAATAAAAATATGTAGGCCTTCCTTCCATCACCAAAATTTTGTCTTTACTCTTTACCTTCTTCAGTGTTTCGCGATAAAAATACTCGTAAAAATTCACAAAAATCGCGTTTATTTCTCATCCAAGTTAATTCTCTCGTAAATTATTCAATAATGTAATCGTTCATGTAACTCTTTCAATGTACAAGGTGATTTCACACCGTTGGATTTGTTTCCATTCGCCGGATTGTTCAGAAATGTAATATCTCGTCATTTTACCATTGTAAGGTGATAACTGCGGAATATTTCGTAATTTTAGCTATTCTGTACTACATTAGTCTATTTACAGGCGATCTAATGTATCCAGGATTCTTCAAAGGAATGTCTGGTGGCAAAGGTGGCTCTGCGAAGGAGCAAAAGTCTCAGCATAAATCCAATCGAAACTCAAATGCATCAGATACTTCATTACCAAACGAAGAATTCATCGATTTGAAAAATACTCTCGTTCAGTGCAAAAAATCACTCAAAAATTTCAGCAGAGTGATTTTCTACGCTTCCAGTGAGTTATTATTTCGTATAAAATCGAATTTCCGAAGAATTCTTTACGATAGCGGTTCTTTTTTTACAGCTTGTAGTCAGAGTTCTGGTATTAAACGGATTCATGTTGGATTAGGTGAAGTTTTGGATAGTTTGAAAATCATTCTGGAAAAGTATCCCGCCTTAGCTACCCCCGAAGTGTTTGCTTCGGTTCAAATGCTCATCAACTATGTACAATGTAAGCTATAGTGTATCTGTGTTATTCACTTGTTGAAAGATTTTACTTGTTGAATAACTTGGGTATTTTTGATACAGCGAGACAAAATTCGAGAATATGTGTTGTCGAAGGTGATCGTTTGATTAATCAGTTAGCTTTGTATTTTACCAAAAGGTGAGTCAAGTTCTTTTCAATTCAAAATTAGTTCATTTCTTCACGTATCATTTAAAACACTTGCAATGTTATTACAGTGCTTCTCAATATGTTCTTCAAATGAGAGATTTAAAGAATTCGGATAAAATACAGGTAACCATTTCGTCCTATCTCGCAAGTAATGAAACCTGAAAAGTCAAATTAAACCGAGTTTCATTCACACAGGGTCTTAAAGCTTTGAACTCCAGTTCGATATTCGGAATTGAGTTGGAGAAACACGTACACGCTAGTAAATTCGATGTACCATTTATCGTTACCAAATGCATCAAAGAAGTCGAAACGCACGGACTTCATCTCAAAGTAATACACTCTCAAGACGAAAGCTACCTTAATAAACCACATTTTAAACGAATTTTTCGTTCGCAGGGTATTTACAGAGTATCTGCAGTCAAATCCAAAGTTCACCAGCTATGCGAAGCGTTCGAGAAACACGGTAGTAACGTCATTCTGACAGATATCAATCCAAATATCATAGCAAATGTACTCAAATTATACTTACGAGAGTTACCTCAACCTTTATTCACCTTCGATCTTTATCCAGAATTTATTAGGTAACCTAATCAATCGATTTATTGTGATTATCTTGACATGTGTTGCTTCATTGTTATGTAAATATTTATACACAGGGTTGCTAAACTATACGAAGCTGATTCGAGCGAGAAAAACAAACTCCACTGCATCGAAGAGTTACGTAAAATATTAACCAAGTTACCAAAACCGTATTACGCAGCTGCATCGACAGTTATGCAGCATTTACACAGAATCTCCAACGAATCCACCGTCAACAACATGTCAGCCTACAATTTAGCAGTGATTTTCGGACCTACGTTGTTACATTATTTAAAAGATACTTCCGAATCGACTCCCGGAGCTGCCTTATTTGATAGTATTCACCAAATCCGAGCTATCGAGCTAATGATCACTTGGGCTGATACTTTGTTCGGAGTTAATTAAACGTCTAGTCTGATGAGATCAATTTAACTAGTCTTCCTTGCCAAAGGCATATCCCACCTGTACTCACCGATGTATTTATCACGGTTTTTTTTTCTTTTTAAATTAGATTAACCTTTATTTTGATGTTTTTTAAAAATTGTTTGTAAAGTTTTATAGTTTAAGAGTAATACGTATTTCGTATATTCAAACTGTTGCCAACGAGAGCTTTGACAAGATTATGATGCTGAGGAACAGATCGTCGTTTCTTGTAATTTTTATGTATTTTTATATTTTTAAAACATTTGTCATATGTTAGACGGTTTTTTTGACAGTTCAATAAAATAGTTTTATTTTACGTGGTCTGTTTTTGATTCGTGTTCGGTAATATGGAATTTTTCGTAATTTAGTAATTTTGAATGGATTTTAAAAAACATAGCCTATTAGAACGATATCATGACCGTAATAACTTTGAACACTACATTAAAGAAATTTATTACTATTGAAATCTATTATAGCGAAATACCACAATTCTGATTTGTTTTGCATTCACAACAAATAACATACATAGGTACGAACTGAAGAAACAAGATACGTTATTTTGTAAGAATTTGATTCGAGTCGAACACAGTAGTAGGTATACATAACATATAGGCACACTGAACGACTAAAATGAAATCACTATAGTATACGTAGTAGGTATATATAGTAAAATATTTATATTAAATATGAATATTTGGGAAACAATGAACACTGAAATTCGCAGGAGAAAATTGGTCGTGGTAAAAAGGAGGAAGAGTAGTTACAGTAAAGTATGTAGTATATTTAAAATCACGAATACGGCGCCATATTCCACACGACAGACGAAAACCATACCGGACTAAGAATAAAATCGAATAAAAAGGAACTACATTTTATTTCACAGTCCAGCATTGATAATCGCCAAAATTCTGATATCAATCGATGCAATGATGAACTGATGTTGTACGGTAAAGGTGAAGAGATTTTTTAAATATTCTGGCCTATTACAATATATAAGAATCGACGATGCTGATGGGAGCCGTGCTCATCGTGAGATCATTGATAACCGTTAAATGCAATAAATTGTCTTATATAATTATTATATCTTAAAAATAAAAATATACTTGATATGACTTGTATGGAAGTTCGACAGGTTTTTTTTAATTCATATTTATAGAGTAGGTATAAAACAAAAGCTTTTACTTAAAAGCACCTCACAAATTGGTAAAGGTAGTAAATAAATTACGTATAGTGAAAATTAACGTCAAATGGAAGACTTTGGAATAACTTATTATTTAAAATAATAAAAGTCGTTTAAAACTTATGTAGGTAAACAAAAACGAAAAAAAAAAAAAGAGAGATGGAAGAATTTAATGCTTATAGTTAGACTAAAATATAGCGCGCGAATACCTTAGTAATTAATAAAACTACACTATGAGCCTTACACACATTATAATAATGAAAAAATTATTTACAAAAAAATTGTGTTAACTGCGTACAAAATAATAACATTATTGATATATAAGTACAAAGATTTGTCTTACCCCTTTAATGCGTAGGTAGCTTTCAACTTTTCGAGACAAATCCACAACAATACCTTAACACATTGCACACCCCGGAGCCCAACGTTCCTCTTTCATCAATTAACAAATTACGGCAGTAAACAACATTACACAAAAAGCGCGCGATAGCGTTATCTAAAAAAAAGGGCTTCTTTTTTTTCACTGTTGACTAAGATTTTTTTTTAAAATTTCATTTAAATTATACTGAAGAACAAACTAAACAAAACAAAAAATAGATAGGTAAAATGGCAAGGACCAGGGAATTAGGGCGATTCTACGGGTTTTGATTTCTTTCCTTCTTGCATTTTCTTGCGCAGTGATGATACGTCTTCGTCGATTCGAACGATCGTTTTTATTTTCTACGAACACATAGAACAAGAATGATTTAAAATTGCGTATCTTTGTACGAGTGTGTCTGAAGTAGTAGGTGGGCTTGAAGGCAACTTACAGTTTGGTAATCTCCTGGAGTGATCATCCATAGGTAAATCATGTATCCTGGAATGCATAACATGGATGAAAGGGCGGTAAACCAGCCGAACGCGTGACTCCACCAAGGGTACTCGTAATTCATGTACTTGACAGGCTGCCATTGAATTAAATTAAAGAAGAATACGGACTGAAATTGATACAAAACAAGAAGTAGGTAAATTTAAAATATTTTCCATCATTTTATTTTTTTTATTTTTTTTAATTTTTTCTTCAAAGAAAAGGAACCTGTGATACGTGGGCATGAAATAAAAATGACGACTGATGTTTTGGTAGGTACTTACCACACATATAAAAGGAGTTGTGACCAACCAACAGTACTTCAATCCGATAAAAGGATAATATCCGATCATTTCTTTGATACCATCAAGGAACCTGTCCACTCCATAGGCCCAGGATATGGCCACACATTCGAAGAATATCAAAAACAACAAGCAAGATCCACTAACTGCGTAGGAATCGAGTAACTGGAAGACATACATACCGCCCTGAAAAACACAAGAAAATAATCATTACCTAGATAATTATGGTGTAGAGGTCGAAGAGTGGTACATGAATAGAGGATTCATCAATAAAATTTTTCTTTGTTTTCTCAAGTGCGCTTTGGATGTATTTTTGGAGGGTTTCCTTTCAACGTTTAAAAAAGTCGCCCATTTCTTGAAGTTTCAAAAAATGAATGTTTTGCGAAGGTCATTTCGAGACTAAATACCTTATATTTTGCCTGATGAAGATATTGTTTGACTTTTTTTCAAAAGAACCAATACTTTTTTCGATTTTTTTCCTGATTAGGTATTTATATTTTCGTTGAAAGTCTAAAAAATTGAACAATATCTACTCTACTTTTCATCAATAAAATTTTTCACGTTTTTTCTCTTTTTTTCTATGTTTTAAAATCATAGAAAATGATTTCTAATTCTAGATATTTTGAGAACCATTTTTTCGAACATAATTTTTTTCAAATGTGTTATTTTTGTCAACCAGTGTCGAAAAAATTCTTTGTCAACGAAATTCTGAATTTGACTATTTTCTTTCTCATCATCGATTTTTTTCAATTTAGAAAAAAAAATGCCCCGCCAGTAAAGTTTTTTTTATTTAAGCGGAACTTTTTGGTTTTTCTTTCATCTTTCCAAGTGCTGAAAAAATTTAAAAAGGTGATTTTTCATTTTTCTTAATTTTTTTCCTCCTATTCTTTTCAGTTCTTAAACATGAAAAAAATGTTTGGTTAACGAAATTCTGACACAAAGTATTCCTCATGTTTGATTTTTTTCAATTCAGAAAAAGTTGATAATTTTTTTGTAAACAGAATTTTGAATTTTTTGTATTGTTCGAGGAGACATTTTGATATTTTTTTTTCATCCTTTAAAAAAAATGAAAATAGTTAACTTTTCACTTTTTTAAAAATTATTCCCTCTAGCCTTATTCTTTTTGGTTTCTGGATAAGCTTATTAAAAAAATGCACGCTTAACAAACATTATAAAACAAAATATTTCCCATGATCATTTTTTTTCAATTTGGAAAAACAATTCGTCAGTAGAAGTTTTTGTATTTTTGAGAAATTTCATTGATTTTTTTTCACTTTTTTTGATCTGTTTGAGTGTTAGAAAAACTAAAAATAGGTTATTTTTCATTTTCCCTCTACTTTTCTTGGTTTTTAAATTGAAAAAAATCTTGGTCAACTAGATTCTGAAACAAAATATTTCCCATGATGAATTTTTGCTACTAAAAAAATACTTAAAATATTTTACCAATGCCTAGAAATTTTTTTTATGGAGAGTAGAGTTTTTTGATTTTTTTTGTCATTTATATCGATATGTTAAAACAAAAATGATGAATAGATCATTTTTCACATTTTTTGCTTTTTTTTTCTCATTATCCCTGTATTTTATTTTGGTTTCTGGTTCCTTTTCTGGAGGGAAGGCAGTGGGAGAGAGAGTTTGGACTTTTCCCCCTCAATCTTTTCAATTTCCTCGACTTTTCCTTTCCTGTTAAATATAAAAATTCCGCTTATTTTTCAAATGGGTTTATTTAAAAAAAAAATTTTTTGTCGAATCGATGTTTTTCTACTTTATACTATACACAGTACCTGTGCCCTCCGGGGAAGACACCGAACTGCAGGCAACGGGGAAAAGGGATGGTAGTAAAATCTTGTGTCATGCCAATTTCTCCCGCTGGGTGCTTTTGGCTGCGCTGTACTTCGGTTTGCAGGCAACGGGGAACAGGGATGGTAGTGATATTTTGTGTCACGCCAAATTCATCCACTGGATGCTCTTGGCTGCGCTGTACTTTGCGTGGTACGGTACTTCGTTCATGAATTCGACATCAGCGCAACCAAAAGCACCCAGCGGATGAATTTGGCATGACACGTGTAATTTAGCCAAAATGGCGGCTAGTTCGATGTCTTCTCCCAGTAGCCCGGGCAAATTGCAGAAAAAAATGGGCGAACCCAAACATAATTGCAAACAAAGGTTTTTTTGGTGAATATTGTCTAGGGTGGTGTGCTGAACAACATACTAAAAGTCCCCGCCCCTACCCCACGAGCTAACCCCCCCCCCACAGTGGATCAAAGCCCCCCAAAATCAGTTTTTCATCAAGAACTCCTGAAATATTGAATTTTGAGTAAAATGAGCCCAGTGATCATTTCATCTCCTCCCCAATACCTATCAAATGAGCTATCGACCAACTCCCTAGCCTCAAGGGGGTGGCGCTACGACCCCTCAAAGTGATGCGATTTCAATGATTTTACATTTTTTGATTTGGGACTTGTAACCTGTTCTAATTGATAAAATGAAGTCAAACTTGGGGAATGGGATTCTTTTGGGAGCTATAGTTGACCTGTGGAGTGGGGAGGGTCAAAGTTGAAAATTACAGAAAGGTCATTTTTTTGGAGGGGCATAACATGACCCCAAATAGATGAAAAGGGTCCAAAATCATACCATCGGACAGTTCCCTATCTGTGATCAACATATCCAAATTTTAGCTTCCTAGGTCATCCCCACCCCATTTAAAGCGGAATTATGCTAAAAATCATCTTATTTTGCCCCTATTTTCGGTTTTTTCCATCTTAAAAGGAGTGGGGATGACCTAGGAAACTAAAATTTGGATATGTTGATCACAGATAGGGAACTGTCCGATGGTATGATTTTGGACCCTTTTCATCCATTTGAGGTCATGTTATGCCCCTCCAAAAAAATGACCTTTCTGTAATTTTCAACTTTGACCCTCCCCACTCCACAGGTCAACTTTAGCTCCCAAAAGAATCCCATTCCCCAAGTTTGACTTCATTTTATCAATTAGAACAGGTTACAAGTCCCAAATCAAAAAATGTAAAATCATTGAAATCGCATCACTTTGAGGGGTCGTAGCGCCACCCCCTTGAGGCTAGGGAGTTGGTCGATAGTTCATTTGATAGGTATTGGGGAGGAGATGAAATGATCACTGCGCTCATTTTACTCAAAATTCGATATTTCAGGATTTCTTGATGAAAAACTGATTTTGGGGGGCTTTGATCCACTGTGGGGGGGGGGGTTAGCTCGTGGGGTAGTGGCGGGGACTTTTAGTATGTTGTTCAGCACACCACCCTAGACAATATTCACCAAAAAAACCTTTGTTTGCAATTATGTTTGGGTCAAATTGCATATTGACTGGGCTACAGGGACAGTGTCTATATTCTACTTCAACATTAATTTTATAAAATGGATACTTGAGTACAAAAAATGCTCCATTTTCTTCATTTTTTCAAATTCTTTTTTAGAATTTTTCGATCATTTCTTGTTTTTATATTCAACTATTGCAGTAAGTATATTTTTTTCATTGTCAACTTGAATTTGATATCTTTTTAATCCTTTAAGAAATGCTTCAGTGTTTTGGCGTTTCAACAAAATATCAAAAACATGAAACTCATATTCTATCGTTTCTTTTCATTTGTTTTATTTGTCATTTTTTCCCGGTTATAAAATTATTGAGACTTTGAAGTATAGTTTCTTGAGACTTCCAACAATATGATTGATGCTGATTCATCCTTTTCTTTCTTATTTTTCAATTTTCTAATTCGAAATTATTTCCTCCCAGTTAAAGCTTAAAACCCTACCACAAACTGGTCCAACTTTGAATTCCCTTTCTTGCTTTCCAAAAACAAATCCAAAAGACCGCGAGTGAAAGGTACTTGGATAAAAAAGTTACTACCCATCATCAGCTTTGAAAAATTGTCACAATTTTTTTGCAGGTGTAGCGCCATTCGGGGCATTGATTCTCCAAGAAATGAGTCTATTCACTTTTTAGAACTAAAAGTAGAAGAATGCAGTTCAGAGTTAACACCAAAAGTGGAAAATGAGTGTGGTATTTTGAAAATTGGCCTATTTTACTCCTCACAAGTCTTCCAAAAAATAAAAATTCTCGATCTACGAATACGTACGTTTGTAATACAAGTTAAGCCTGTCATATAGGAACCGATGCAAACCACCAATACGAACAATTCTTTTCTACGTCTCAATAATCTAGGCCATTCATCTACCATCGCCGTAATAAATCCTTCGACGGTACAAAACTAAAACAACAGAAAAAAGTTTATTATTACATGCATATCTACCCTTTAGCTCAATCTAACACTAACACAAGGTGATAAACATGTACTCATTTACAGTATTCGTATTCTGTATTATAAAAAAAAAATAAGTAGGGCTGTAGATACCTACTTGACTATCCAATCCAATAAACAGCAACATAACGAAGAACAGCATAGACCAAATAGGAGATCCAGGAAGTTGTAATACAGCAGATGGATACACAAGGAAGGCCAATCCAGGACCTGCAACATACTGCACACGTGAAATACTCAACCCACTCTCTGCCTCTCCACACTGGTGTTTTAATCCACCTACCTGAGGCTGCAACCTCCTCAACCGGTCTTTTTTGCTCGTGAGACATGAATCCAATAACCGAAAAGATAACAAACCCGGCGAACATACTGGTGCCAGAATTAACGCAACATACGATCAAAGCGTCCCTGCAAAATACTCACATATAAGAAATGGCGCTGGAGAATGCCACATGGTATAGCTGAAAAGCTAGTAATAAAATGGTGCACTTTTTTAGATAGCTTACTTGTAAACATCATTTTTATATTGATTATAACTTCCTAAAGCAACTAAAGTGCCTAAGCCAAGACCGTACGAAAAAAATATTTGAGTTACCGCATCTACCCACACCTGAAATAAAGCATTAGTGCATATAAACGTAAAAAATTAACCACATAAGGTTGAAAGCGTGTTTGTGAGTGTGTGACAGAGAAAGAGAGACAGAAAGACAAATAAGGTAAACAGAGAAGGAAACAATTAAGTAAACAACCAAAAAAAAGGTGAAGCGAGTGCTTATTAAAATATATTTATACCTAATAATAATATAAAACAAGACGACATTGTGTGATAAAAATAACACTCTCGTGTGAAACTATTTTAATAATCAAGTATGCGTGAAGAGTGTCCCAAAAAAAAATGGGACAATAATATTGTGAGCGAATAATGCGGGCTCCCTATACACTACACAAAAGCTCTCGCAGTGTGAAATACGAGTACGTATAAAATATAGACCAATTTACCTCGGAATCTCCAATTTTAGATAAGTTGGGACTGATGTAGTAGCGTATTCCATCAAAAGCCCCAGGTAACGTTAGACCACGAACCAATAGAACAATTAGTAACACATAAGGGAACAAGGCGGTGAAATATACAACCTAAAAGAACGTGCATGGTCATTAGTGAAATACGAGATTGCTCGCATACGGTATTGCTTTATCATTTAACCGCACATACCAACCTTTCCAGTCCATTTTACACCCTTCCAAATACAAAAATAACACATAGTCCAGACAACCAACAAACAACCGGCGAATTCCCATCGAATTCCACCTATGTCGTCGATACCTTTGGAAATCATCAACGCTCGTCGTCTGTAAATTAAACGTAAACAAAATTATTTATTGGTTAAATCGCGACGTGTTTGAGGGATCGAATCGAACAAGGGGAGGAGGGTGAAAAGGGAGCGAGCATTGGTTCCAGTTTGTAGGGAATTTAATGGTGTTAATAAAATTGCATACCCAGTTCGCCGGAAACCGTAAATATACACCTATATAGCGGATTATTTACGGCAACCCGAGTATGCAATTATTTCATTCAACATCTGTGTAATTTCTAGACTATAATCCATACACAAAAAAGTGCTCTAGAAGTCGAATTTGTATTTTTTTTTCGGGCACCAAAAAAATGCGCTGCCAAAATGAAGGTACTACCTGCCCCATTCAGAAAAGTGCAATTTTGAAATTTTTACCCCGCACAACGCGACGGGGGGTGGACCCTCTAAAAGGTGATTTTGGGGACATGGTCGGGACCGAAAAAACTCGACGGGGTTGTGTTGGGGGACTTCTCTCGATGCCAAATATGTAATTTTTTTCCGTGAAACCCTGCACAACTGCATTCTATGGCACTTTGAATGCGATTTTTATGCATTTTTGGCCATTTTTGATGGTAAAATGGCTCTCATGTCCACCATATGGCTGGGGACCGAACAATTTCTTGGACGTTTGTTAGACGGGGCTATTTGAAGCCCAACTGCGCAAAAACGGCGAAAAAATACGATCACAACGCGATTTTATGAGCACTAATAGGCTTGTACCACTCCCCCGCCCCCCGAATTAAATAATGCATTGTGTACTCGATAATATCGATGCGACCCATCAAAATGGTATAAAATTTCGCGCCGAACACAAAAATCGCAATCATTTTAAATTCTGACCCCCCGGCGGTGGAGTTTTGCCCCCCAAACTGAATATATCGATGATATTGAACAAACTTTGCACATTACACGTCGATACTGAGGATTTATGTGTACGCAATCAGAATGAATCTCATATTCGTTGCTTGGGAATATTTTTGCTTCAAAATTTTTCATTTAATCTCCACCCCCTCCCTTCCCCTTTAAAGACTATTTTTGAACATGGATTTGAAAACTTGAACATGACCTATCAAAGTGGTATAAAATTTCGCGCTGAGCTCGAAAATTGCATTCATTTTTCATTTGCATCCCCTCGGTGGAGTTTCCCCCCCCCCCCGACCATAAATCTAACTACGAAAATGAACACTTTGCACATTACGTGTCTGTACATGAGGATTTTATAAAAAAAAAAAATTGGTGGAAAAAAATACAAAAATGAAAAAAAGAACAGAAAAATGAGAAAAACAAGAAAAAAAACAAAAAAAATGGAAGATACAAAAAAGAAAAAAGAAAAAAGAAAAAAAGTAGATGAAATGAAAAAAAAACAGAAAAATAAGAACGAGAAAAAAATGAAATGAAATAAGTAAGAAAATTGGAACAAAAAATGAAAACAAATCAGATGAAATAAGAAAAAAAGAAAAACGAGAATACGACACTATCGTTTTCTGCATTAGACTCGTTATGTTGACTTGAAGATGGCAATCCATCATTGTACTCAAATACGTCTGCAAAAGTAAGTATATTTTTTTGGAAAATGGTCCAACAACAGAAGAAAAAGTATTCATTATATCATGTAATATTCATCTTACCGTTCATTTCTTCAATAGTTTCCATTATATTAAAACGTAAAATATAAATGAAAATGAATAACACAAATATTTCAGTCAAATTCATTTTTCACAACTAACACATAGATGTTGAGCACAATAGTTGTGATGTAATCAGCTGATTTATGGTACACTGGAGTTTTGATAGCCATTTTTTTGGTTTCAAAAATCAACAGAAATACGAGAAAACGCTTTCCCGAGCTCCATCGTTTCCAAACTTCATTCCAGTCATGAGAAAAACAGGCAATCGAATGTGAGGAGCGAGAGAAGGGGATGAAAATGAAAATTGATTCCAATTTTCGAGCTCAGCGCGAAATTTTATGTCATTTTGATAGGTCGCGTCCAAGTTTTCAAATCCATGTTCTGACTTTATGGAGGGAGAGGGGAAAAACTCCACCGAGGGGATGCAAATGAAAAATGAATGCAATTTTCGAGCTCAGCGCGAAATTTTATACCACTTTGATAGGTCATGTTCAAGTTTTCAAATCCATGTTCAAAAATAGTCTTTAAAGGGGAAGGGAGGGGGTGGAGATTAAATGAAAAATTTTGAAGCAAAAATATTCCCAAGCAACGAATATGAGATTCATTCTGATTGCGTACACATAAATCCTCAGTATCGACGTGTAATGTGCAAAGTTTGTTCAATATCATCGATATATTCAGTTTGGGGGGCAAAACTCCACCGCCGGGGGGTCAGAATTTAAAATGATTGCGATTTTTGTGTTCGGCGCGAAATTTTATACCATTTTGATGGGTCGCATCGATATTATCGAGTACACAATGCATTATTTAATTCGGGGGGCGGGGGAGTGGTACAAGCCTATTAGTGCTCATAAAATCGCGTTGTGATCGTATTTTTTCGCCGTTTTTGCGCAGTTGGGCTTCAAATAGCCCCGTCTAACAAACGTCCAAGAAATTGTTCGGTCCCCAGCCATATGGTGGACATGAGAGCCATTTTACCATCAAAAATGGCCAAAAATGCATAAAAATCGCATTCAAAGTGCCATAGAATGCAGTTGTGCAGGGTTTCACGGAAAAAAATTACATATTTGGTATCGGGAGAAGACCCCCAACACAACCCCGTCGTGTTTTTTCGGTCCCGACCATGTCCCCAAAATCACCTTTTTGAGGGTCCACCCCCTCGTTGTGCGGGGAAAAAATTTCAAAATTGCACTTTTCCAAATGAGGCAGGTAGTACCTTCATTTTGGCAGCGCATTTTTTTGGTCCCCGAAAAAAAAATACAAAATCAACTTCTAGAGCACTTTTTCGTGTATGGATTATAGTCTATTCTTGCATAACTGTGAAGCAACGAAGGCGAAAGACCGTATTTCTAGATGGTTAAACCTGGAGCAAATCTATTTGGAGCGTTTTGATGACAACATTTTCCAAAAATTAACAAAAATAATCAAATTTCAAAACAGAATAAATAAAAGGTCATCTCATGCCGAATCAACCAAAATTTGCACGAAGGGTCATAGATTTTTTTCTTTCGCATATTATTGCATGTCGGTAAAAGTCATCGAAAAGTCAAATAAATTTTTTTTCTTGCCTAAGAGAAAAAATTAACAAAAAACTGCGTTTTTTAAACAAAATTTTGGCATTATTAGGTACACTTTTGAACATCTTTTTAAAAACATTTCCAACACCACATTATCTAGGAATGTTTTAAATACTATAAAAAATTCATTTTTATTCGCCCTTTCGTCGATTATCCGAATAATGACCACTTGTGGAAAATTCCAAATTTCATCGTACGTTTTTCAAATGTTAGCAAAAATGTAAATAGGTATTTGATATTTTATGCCGCCATTATAAAAATAAAATTTTTATAATGGCTGCAACGTTTTTAGTTGATATGGCGTAGAAATTGAAAAAAAAAATTAAGTAAGTATAAAATTATGCCAAAATTATGTTGACAAAACGCATTTTTATGCAATGTTTTTTTCTATTCAGGGAAGAAAAATTTTTTATTAGTTTTTTCTATCACGAAAATGATGAACCATTTCGAAATTACAGAAAAAAGACAATTTGAAAATTTTTTACAGCAATTTTGTGATTTACATACTTACCCACTATTTCTGAAAATTGTTTTCTCGAAATTATCAAAAAACATTATCACAATTTTTTGGTATGTTGTTTTACCTAAAAAAGATTACTTTTCGGAATTTTTTCAGCATTTTTAATTCGTGCTTTTATATATGTATATTTTTATTTCAATTTCAAGTTTTTAAACCGATTTTTTTATACTGTCAAAAGTGTTCAACACTTCTTACTGGAGTTCATTAACTTTTCCTACCTATACATTTTATCAATTTTGTTGTAATTTTTTTCAATTTAAATGCCCCATATTTTTATGTCATTTTTAACATTTTAAAATAATATTTTAAACAACTTTCACTAAAATTTGTCAAATTTTCTCGAAATTTTGTTAAGGCTTTATTGAATTGTTCTAATGTCATTTTAAACATGTTTTTATAATGGGAAAATAATTTGATCTGATCATATAATTATGATCTGATCAAATCAGGTTTCTTCATTGGATCTGATTGAGTCTGAACTGAATAGATCTAATTGGATCCAGAGAATGTCTGGATCTTATCACGTCTGATCTAATATGATCAATTAGGTCTTCCTTTTTGGATCTGATCAAGTGTGAACAGCTGTAATCCGATCAAAACGTCGTTCTGATTAAGTCTGATCAGATTCAATAATTTTCCCTCAAATTTCCATGTAACTTTGAGAAGATTTTTATGAAATTCCATCAGCTTTCAGCGATTTTGAATGATTTTGTATTTTTAATTGCATAAGAATATTTTGTGTAGTTTTCGCCAAGTTTTGCCAAATTTTTTCAACATGAGGTGTTGCTTATTTTCTATAATTTTCATGATTTTAACGTCTTTTGAGAACTTTCATGTAATATTTTGAGCAATTTTCGCTAAAATTTTCAAACCCTGAATTATCATCAGTATTTTTATGCTTGTTAATTCAAACTGTATGTTATAACAACGTTCTATGGAATTTTTTGTGCCTTTTGTCAATTTTAATGAAAGAGCAGTCTTTTGTGCCTTAGGTAAAAATTATTTCAATGCTTGTTAAAATGTGTGTGTGTTTTTTTTAAAATGCAATTTTAACGTGTTTTAACGACGATTTTTGTAATTTTATAACAATTTTTATTAAATCGGTATCATCTCAGCAGTTTTTGACGATTTTCAATGTTTTAATGATATTTTTGTATTTTTTATACCGTTTACTAGGTTTTTAGCCGAATTTTATGCAATTTTTGGAAATTCCATCAGTGTTTGGCAGTTTGAAATAATTTTTTAAAATGATTTCAAAATTGTCTTCAGGCCTGGTTTTAAAGGTGTTTGTTCTGAAAACGTTTTTAAACTGAATTTTGCCAAATTTTTTGAAACTTCATAAAGGCGAGAGGAGGGGAGAGAAAATGGTAAACAAGTTGTCAATTTTGACCGAAAAAGTAATTTTAATCAGGAAAGTGGCATATCGATTGTTGTTCATGGACGCATGAATTCAAATGTTAAACTTTTTTCGACCTGAACTTTCTGCCTCCTTTATTCCTCTGCTCTCTCCCCTCTCTAATGCTCTCAAACATGGTCAAAAATATCAAAAAATTTAAAATGGACATACTGACTCATTGCTTATGAAGATTTCCGAGAAAACTAAGTTCAAAAATACCTTTCACTTATTTTCGTAAAACGGTTTCAGAGTTTCCCTTCCACCCTCCTTCTCCATCCCAATTTGAAAAAAAATCAAAAAATTATGAAAATGTGACCCGTGGTGTGCAAATATGTATATTTCCACTAATTCGAAGCTGCTGCGTTCGAACATTCATTTATTCCTAAGCTTTTCTCTCTCGATTTTCCTACGCGGTCATTTACATAGGCGGATCGCAGATGGTTAGGAAGACGCCAGAGTAGAATCCAAAAAGAGTGTAGATATTTAAACTCAGGGTGCCACGAATAGTGTCATAAAATTTTCCGAACTCTTCAACTGTAACATCTAATTTAGATAGGTACTTATGCTCATGAAAAAAGGTACCGGTCCTTTGAAGTTTAAATTATATTCGCTAAATTACCTCCAGTTTTTTTCATCCGAAAAAAAAATGCAAATTTTACGGTCATTTGTACCATCTTTTGACATTTTTTTTTTGCTCGTGCTTAAAATTACTTAGCACGTTAGGTAGGTAGGTATCCACTTGATGGCGAACGATTTTGTAATTAAGTAGTCATGCGCTGACGTTTTGAGATGGGATCAAGCTCTTCGTATCGAGTGAAGATTATTTTATTTTTTAAATAGCTCGACTGGTACTATTTATTGAGAGGTTTATTCTGAATTCTGCATGATAACAATTATCCAGTGTTTATGAAAAGACGAGCTTAATTTTTTTCGTTTGGTTAATTCCTATGGGGTTGCTAATTGGCCTTATAATAATAACAACGTTTTATAGAACGCATCCCTCGATAGAAAGATTTAATTTACACAGCTTCCAGGAGGGAATAGTTGAAATTTCGTAATTGAACGGGTAATTTCACCCCTATTTTCAAACTAGCTTGCGATTTCGGGATCGTAATTAAATTTAAATTAAGCGTAATTGCGGTTAGAGAATTGATTCAAATACATTTATACGATAGGTACACAATACTGAAGTAGGAGGTAGTTGAGTGTTTACTTACTCCCAATATTCCTTGACTGGATCGGTTATCATAGAATAACTAATATTAACATGATTAACGCTGCATATTTTATAGGACGCTGGATCCGTTGCCAACGTGTTGTTCCAGCAATTTAGACCGCGGTGTCGGTCCATAGGAGTAACGCAGCTTTTAGTATTCCACGAATTATTGCAGTATCTCCAGGGTAAATCTAATGGGTAAAAATTCCTAATTAGAAGGGATTTGCCGACAAAGTACAAATTAATTATACTCGGTACTTTGGTACGCACCTGTTCCGATGGAAACGAAAAAATAAAACACCGCCCAGGCCAGAATTACGATATAGTAGACGTTCATCCAACACGACATCACAGCTGCCGCATAACCGACACCTGAAAATTTTCGCAAAACTTTCAATTAACCAACTTCTCTGACGGGCATGTAATTAAAGAATGTTGCAAAACTGAAACTGTCGTACTATAAATCATCTCTCTCGTTTTCCTCATATTTTTGTGTCTCTCTTCTTCACTATATAGACAATGATAAATACATATAACGATGCTGGATGATCGAATGAGCGAATAAGTGATCAAGATTCGTTTTTGACTGTGTCATTTCAATTCCTAACTATTCGGTTTCGATCGAAAATTTTTCTTTCGATTGGAAAACCTAAAAAGAAAATGTAGGTGCGTATTTTTTATCTCACGAATATGTAGGTACCTATACAAACTCTTGAGCTCCCATCAAGTAGGATTTCAACTCAAAAGTAGGCTACCTAGTGAAACTTTTACAAAGTTACTTCACACAACAAAATTTCACTACTTAAACCCATAATTACCAACCACAGCGTTGAAAATCCTTCGAAATACCTCGATTTTACAAACACACTTCGGCATCACAACAAAACATTCTTGCCAGAGTATAAAAGAGCAAAATAAACACTACGAACTTGGCGTTTAATATGCGTCTTGTGTTATTCTACGTACCTATAGAGTAAGTATGTGTGTATCATAAGTTATGTGATGTGTTATTCAACGTTACGTTACTCGTAAGTCTACGTTGATACAATACCCGAACATGTTTTCAATCAATGATAAACAAAAGCGTCTCATTTGATCGTATACTCGAACACGTGCCTATTTACAAAACCCCCTCGTTAACATTTGTTGCGCTTTTACAAGTAACTTTAATTTGTACGAGTACGCGTAAGGAGGAAAAAATGCAAATCTACGAGTACGAGTAACAAAAGCTCGAATGAAATGAAACGAAAACATTGGGTAGAATTTAAATAGGAAATGTTGTTTGTGCCTTTGAGGTAAATATGCTCAATGCGAGTATTTTGCAGATGAGGAAAAAATGAGAAAAACATCAACGATGAAAAATGAAATATGGGTATCGAAATCTATGTACGTAGGTACTTAGAGTTTCAGAGGAGTTGATTCTCGATCTGATGACCATTTACTCTTGAAATCAAAATTGAACCCTCATAGATAAAATTCCCCTCAGGTGTTCAGTGTTCACGAATGATTTTGGCATCAAATGAGACAAACGTATCTAACCAAAATTTTTCAGGTTGACAAAATTTTATATTCGTTTTTTGATTTTTGAGAAATTTTTAAAACCATATTGAACCTTATTTTGTCGTGCAAGATTAATGAAATTTTTTTTTCGACCTGAGATCGATCACCGAAAATCAATTTTTACAATTCCTCGTTGATTTAGAACATTCGGTGAAACTTTGATTTTTTTTTGTACTCGGAACTTTCAAACAGAAATTTGTCTGTTTAAAATATGATTTTCAAAAATCAGTTGTTCTGATTTGAATTCCAGCTTAACAAATAGGACGCGATTTTTTTCATAGACGTGTCTCTCTAATGTTTTCTTATAAAAGCCACCTTTGTCGTCAACCCCCCTCGGAGCCTCGTCCTTCCGAAATTTTTTGCGATTATTTTCTTAAAACTCTTGAAATTCTGGCAACTTTTTATCATCATGGATATTGTTTTGAAGGGAAGTTGGAGTGATTTTTGTCCAGCCCTTGTTTTTTTCGGAGTGATTTTTTTTCAAGTAGGTAGCTACCTACCTAGCCATTTTTTAATACAAAAAATGGATACACAAAAAAGGAGATGGAAGGTCAGTTTTGAGAAAATATTTCATCATACTAAGCAACCATCTAAATAATATGCACAGTAATGTTGTGAAAATTGAAAAAAAATCATATTCTTTTTTTGGGTTCGCAACTTGAAAAGTGAGAGAGTAAAATAAAAACCAAAAAAATCTCACGATCACAAAAGCAAAACTACTCATTTAGAAAAGGAGAAATTTTCTTGGAATTGTTGGTAATTTTAGTCAAATATTGATACATACATTTTTGAACTTCCGGAAGATTATGGGATTATTTTGATTTTTTTGGAAATCTCTTATTTAGATCTCTTGAATTTTTTTGAGATTTTTTGAGATCTTGGGATATATGTAGGTATATTCTTGAAGAAGTTGAAGAAAATTAAAATTTTATCGATTTCTAGTGTCTTGAGGACTGCCAAAACTGGTGAAGATGATGAGATTGGCAGGTGAGACCGTAATCTGATGATGAGAAAAATTAAAACCAACCTTTCAAAACCAAAATTTTAACA
This sequence comes from Planococcus citri, assembly GCF_950023065.1. Lineage (NCBI taxonomy): Eukaryota > Metazoa > Arthropoda > Insecta > Hemiptera > Pseudococcidae > Planococcus > Planococcus citri. The sequence continues at coordinate 37,110,061 of NC_088680.1, forward strand.
TTTTAATCAGTATGGAGCTTTCAGAAGAATTTCAGTCTTCATTAACGAACGATTTTTTCATCTTCAAGTTTATAATTTTACTAACAAGCTTTCTTGAATTCTTATTGAATATTGATGGATGGGAAAAAGTCGAATTTTTCCACGATCTCTGTCACTGGAGTTGATTTAGAAGTGATTCAGTCGTTCTCGAATGATTCGTCAATTCTGAGTAAATCGTTCGCGAACGAATTGAGTCTTGAAATTTTCTAAGTTTTGTCATTTTATCTATACCTACCTAATCTTATTTTCGAGTGATTCATTCGTTCGCGAACGATTTTCCTCCATTGAGCAAATCGTTCGCAAACGGATTGAGTCCAGTTTTTTTTATGATATGAGTAGGGCTGTCAAGTTTCGTAATTTTCATCTACACATAATTTGATTTTTTCAGTGATTCATTCGTTCGTTCGCGAACGATTCTTCTTTGAGCAAATCGTTCAGGAACGAATCATTCATAATTTCCATTATTGCTGTGAGAATGTTTCTTTTTATGTATTTTGTCCTGTATCATTTGATTTCATTTTCAAGTGATTCAGACCTTCTGGGATGATTTTTCGATTCTGAGCAAAATCGTTCGCGAACGAATTGAGTCCAGTTTTTGTTTTTAATGATACGAGTACAAGTAGAGCTGCCTAGTTTTGTAATTTTCAGCTATACCTAATTTTATTTTCTCAGTGATTCATTCGTTCGTTACGAACGATTGTTCTTTGAGCAAATCGTTCAGGAACGAATCATTCATAATTTCCATTAATGTTGTGAGAATGTTTCTTTTTATTTTGTCCTGTATCATCTGATTTAATTTTCAAATAATTCAGACGTTCTGGGATGATTTTTTGATTCTGGGCAAAATCGTTCGTGAACGAATTGAGTCCAGTTTTTGTTTTTAATGATACGAATACAAGTAGAGCTGTCTAGTTTCGTAATTTTCATCTATACCTAATTTGATTTTTTCAGAGATTCATTCTTTCGCGAACGATTGTTCTTTGAGCAAATCGTTCAGGAACAAATCATTCACAATTTTCATTAATGCCGTGAACGGTGAAAATGATTCGTTTTGTTTTCTCCTGTATCATCTAATTTCATCATCAAGTGATTCAGTCGTTCTCGAATGATTTTTCGATTCTGAGCAAATCGTTCGTGAACGAATTTAGTCGGGATTTTGTTTTTGATGAATGATGATACGATAAAAACTGCCAAAGATCGTCATTTTCATTTCTTTTGTACTCTGTACTTAATTTGATTTTTCATTGATTTATTCGTTCGCGAACAATTTTTCCTCTCTGAGCAAATCGTTCGCGAACGAATCATCTTCAAAACCCCCATTGATGGATTTGGAAAAGTCAAATTTTGTCATGTCCTCGTTCACTGGATGAATTTGTTGATTCTTTGAACAAATTGTTCGCGAACGAATACAGTCCACTTTTTAGTGATAGGATTAGAATTGTCCAGAGTTGAGCATAGGTAATCTTTTTATAAACGAATCAACTCTTCAGTCGATCCGACTCATTTTCGAGGGAATCAAAAACAGACCAACTCAGTTCTTTCGAAATTGTTTATTAATTAAAGTAAATTTCTCTCTATAAAAGCATAAAAATCTGATTAGAGCAGCTGAAAATTAAATTTTTCCCCTTTTAAGGTGCTCAATCCGAAAGCCTGTCATTCTAGAAAATTCCAGTCAAATATCTTCAAAGTTATTTTTCAGATTTCAGATCTCATTAAAAACGATGATAGGTAGGCACCTACTTATTGAAATTTCATCGTACCTATCTAATTCTAAACCTTCAAAAAAAAAAAAAATCAGAAATAGAGAAAAATAAAAATTTTATCAGGTCATCAGAAAATCTGAAAATGGCGGAATTTGATTTTGAATGATTGATGTGACTGAGAACTTTTTATATGTATGTTTTGTTGGAAAGTATTCTTCATTCTGGTGATTTATCTTGAAGTTTTGATCAGTAAAATCCTTGGAGATTTCTATCCTTTGCTTCCAGAATTTGATTTTTGAATAAAATTTTTTTTTCTTAGGTATATGAAATTCCTTCAGAAAAACTTTACACTCATAGCCTTTTCTTTCAAAACTATTTCTAAAATTTGTTTCATTTCTATTGACTTTTTACATCAAACGCTCCTTTTTCCCTCACCAATAATCAATCTTTCGTACACATACGACTCAGAAAACCAATTAATACTCGTTTAATAATTAATCTTTCAACGACACTAATGAATTGACATCTCCTAATAAATATCCAGTCACGTAACAACCATTTGCTAACCTCAAATGAACTGTCTTATTCTGTCTCGAGTCTCGATACTTAATTTCGTTTCGTTGAGAAATCGATTTTTTCCACATTTCGAAAATGACTCCAGTATATTCAATAAGTTAACGAAAAAGGAAAAAAATACATCTACGTCGAGAGATAAATTTACTATAGGTAGGTACCTACTACGAGTACTCAATGTTCAAGATACTACAACGATAAGAAACTCATATACAGACGAAAAATTGCTGCTACGAAGCTATACGCACCCCTACTACGTACCTATTCTCGAAAAGATAGCGAGCGAACGCCAAACGCAAGCTATAAACTGAAAAACGATGCTTTAGCTTGTTTCAGAGGCACATTTTAAACAGCTCGAATGTCCCAAATACCAACGCTTCTTGTGTAATCCTGCGAAGCCAATTTTTCACATTCCACAGATTCGATGATTTTAAAGCACTTTGTAAACGATAGGTCCCTTTCTCTACGTACCTACCTAAAATATCTATCTACGCCCTGAGTTTTATTTATTTTTTTTTATTTTTCAAACGAAAATATTCGCTCTTTATCGATTTTGAAATAAAAAATATATATTTTACGAAACGTACCTAAATAAAAATCGACACTGCATACATTTTACGACTCTCAAACCAATACGTATAAAAAAAGTTTACGACGTGTATAGGTACATTTGACTCCTTACCTTTGAAAATTGGAGCTATCTTGAATACTCCTAATCCTCCTATGGTCAACATTTGTCCTAAAGCTAATTCGAAAAAGAACATCGGGACTCCGGCCAGCAGCAGCGCAACCATGTAAGGTACCAGGAAAGCTCCACCTCCATTTTTATAACACAGATACGGGAATCGCCACACATTTCCTAATCCGATAGCCAGCCCGACTACGGATAATATGAAGTCCAACTTGGACCCCCATACTCCTCGTTCAGGTATATCTTTCTTGGACACTTGATTCTGCTGCTGTTGCGAGGCTTGATTGGAATCCATTTGCATCATATTAAAACCATCTTCGGCGCTTTCGGTCATCTTAAACTTTCCGTTCCAAGAATTTACCGGAGATTTATAGCGGTGATCAGCATGTCATGGGTCTGTAAATATCACATACAACAGTCGCGGTTAGTATCACAGATAAAACTAATTCCCGGTTGAATTTTGTTTAGCTGGTGTTTCTCATCAGTGAATAGATAAGTAGGTATGTAGACATACAGTTCGCATAGAACGATATCCAAAATTATATTCGTTACATGACCCTCCAATTTATGGTTTATTTATGGTATTTCGTTAATGCCGAACATCCTCATTTAAACACCGTTTATGATTTTATAATTCGTGGTGTACTATATCAGCATTTAGATGGTGATCTTTTGACCTCGAAGAATGAGGTAGTCAATTAGGTACATATGTAGCAGAAGTCTAAATATAACTCTTTTGTTTTGTACCTAACCTATGCTACATATTGTTGTTTTAAAAAAAATTCATCTCTTTAATTTTTAAATGTAGGAAAGTGAATACCTACCCACCTACGAGTACCTCTGTTTTATTCATTACCCACTTCTTTTTTTGACTCTGTTGGGATTTTTTCTACATGCTTGTTGATTATTTGCTTTGCAAGTATAGTGATCAAAATGGTTGTGGGTGTTTCTGATTTCATCAATCGAAATTGTGTTCAATATTTCTGATATACCTAGGTATCTACAAGTCAGATTTCATTTGATATTTCATGACTCTAGAGTCTAGAGGCAGTCTATCAATATTTAGATAGGTAACTCTTTTTAATAATAATTTACAAGTTCTTACAAAAATTGAAATACATATTAGTAAATAGATCCTTATTCTTGATATTTATGTAATATCTATTCATTTCTCGAATGAATGTGTTTTGGAATCGATCCAACCAAAAAGAAGGGATTAAAAAGTCGTCTCAAAAAATTCATATGATTTTCACTCTAAAATTTATGGACGAAAAATTAAAGCAATTCAAAAATTTTATTTACCCCCCCCCCCCCAAAAAAAACACCATTCGCGAAACATCTTAATAAACCGATTCGAAAGGTACTTCTGTGTTCTTCCAATCACACAACTTCAAATAAAAATCTTCTGCAGGTGGATTGCATTCTTCTTCCAATTTGAATGTAGGTACCTAAATTTTTTCGAGTGTCATTCTCATCCCAAATGTCAAACAACTGACTATATTTCTACTCAGTTTTTCGATTCGACTCCCTCAACCTCTTCGCAACTTTGAAACTGCTGTCAAAATTTCAGAATATAAGGTCAATAACCCCGAAGTTTTCAAGTAGGTACATATTTTTGAAAACAGGGAGGGGAGGGGGGTTAACGTCACGTGACTTTTCAAGATTACCCCACCTCCTTCCCTAGCCGCAGAAATCCTAAAAAATCATCCGAGTAGAAAACGATTGATTTTAAAAAACTTAGCGCCATTTTGTCTCTAGTAAGTGATGCGAAGACTAACGAAGTTTGACAGTTTTGAGATTGTCTCATCTGCATTCAGAAAATTTTCTTTTTGATTCTTTTTTTGGAATTCGTTATGTCTTTTAAGGACTGGAAATTTGCTACTCGTGCATTTCCCAAAGTATTTTCAATGGTCCTTCCACCTTTGAATAATTTTTCTCTATGCTGAATTGAAAATCTCAATTCAAATCATTTTATAGACGCTAATGCAGCATTATTTTGGCTATGTAAGAAGAAATATAGGTAGCAGTTTTTTAAAGAAAAAAGGTGAAAATTTTAAAAGGTATAAGGGACTCATCGCTTTTATCAAATAGGTACCTAGCAAGCCTTCAAAATATCTTTCTGTTCAACAAACGTCCTTCCTTCGCTACTTTTGAATAGAAATTAAAAAATTAAAACACATACCAGACACCACCATCTAAATTTTTAGAGACTATTCAATTTTTCAAGTTCGAAAGATGACTAAAATTCAAAAATGTGTACAGCGCAGCCCACAGAATTTCAGAAATTGAATTGATTTTTTTTTCTAAAAGTTTTAGAAATTTTAGTTTTTGATTGAATTAAGATATAGTATTGACCAGCTTTGACTTCCAAATTGATTAGATGTTTTCGTATAGCCACTCGTATCGTTCAATTTCGAAAAAACATCGATCTATAAAGAATGAATCTCAAGTCGCGTTGCGGTTCAATGGCTTATTCAAACATGGGTTTACTTTTCTCATTAGGTAGGTACTCTGATTGATTTTAGCAGCTTACTAAAAATTGTTTTTGCCGTTTCAATTTCGAATCCAATTTTCTGCTCATAATTTTTGAAGAAAAAAAAAATGAAAAACATGTCTGGCGTTAGGCTCTTGAACCGTTAAAATCAACATCAACAACATCAATATTGTAAAATTTCATGAGGAAAGGTCAAAGGGTCAACATAGTCACAAAAGTCATTTTGAGAAAAACGCTTTCAAATTTTGCAGCATTTCCCCCTTTTTTTCAAAACCAAGCTAGAAATAATTGTGCCTTGTTGTGAAACCAATTGAGCATTTTAGGGCCAGAGGGGGGGGGGTGTACTTAATTACCTATAGTATATTATGATAAAATGTATTTAAACTTGAAATTTTCCTATTGGCGATCTCTATTTAATTTTTTGTTGGTTGCTTCTCATTTTAAAATTTTTCACTAACAATAGGTACCTTCAATTTTGTCAAATTTTTACATTTTTATATTACATATTTCAGCATGATAATACGTAGATAATATTATTTTTTTCTTCAATTCTTGGCATGGGGGCTCCGATTTTACGAGTTGCGATTTCAAATGCTTATAAAACTGTCAATTTTCACGAGTACTTAACTTAACTACCTACTTTAATTTAATCAATTTGTCAGAATTTGAAAAATCGAGGGTGGAGTATTTTGGGACTCTGTTTTGATCATTTTCGAGTTCGCCCAAATTTTAATTATTGTTGATTGATGCCTTCTTTGTTAGCCAATCATTAGATACCTACACTACCTATATGTACATACTCCTGTAGCATAGCATTCATGAAACGACCCTCAAATACGTACACACAATAATATTTACAAATCAAAATGAAATTTGATTGGAAGTACAATTATTGACAGTTCACATTTCGAGACTTCGACATTTTTTTCAGCTTATCTACCAGGAAATCTCATACTCCTATTCTTCTCGAAAATGAAGGAACTAAGAAGAAAATAATGGTAAGTTGAATTTTGAACACAGTCACACACAATATTCTTAAACAGCCTCTTAAAATTCGATTTCGCAAATAGACAATTCTGCCCACGGAATGTGTTTACCTATTAACGCTGAGAAAGCAATCATTCATCCAACGAGTTTATAACCATGTGAAACTGTTTGATGAAGTGTATTTCTATTTCCCCCAAAGCGATCTGTGCAGGAAATTTGAAAGCCAAATAAGTACAGTCTTTCATCAAACTTTCGTAATGCTTAAAATTTCTATACAAATACGTAGGTAAAAACAAACACAAATAAAACTTTACACGAGCAGAAGGCATATTTTGCTCGTAATTTTATTCAAAAAGCGAAAGTTTAAAAAATTTCAGAGGAATCCGTTCTTTATTAATCGCGCACTACCTATTAATCGAGGAAAACATTTTCAACTACTTGTAGAAGTTGTAGATACCTACTCATGTTTGAAACTAAACCATGAGAATCTCCAAATTTTTTTAAAAAGTTCTCAAATTGTTTTCTTGCATGAAATAAGTAATTTTTGGTAAAAAAATTGAAACGACGTGAAGGCTAACATTGTGAGCATACTTGTTTCTTTTTTCGAAAAACCTGAAGCAAAAAATCGAAACAACTATGGAAAAAATTGTTGATAACCAAATGAATTGCTTCTAATTCCCACAGTCGAATTTCAATCAATTGCGATAAGTTTCCAACCAATCTGAGACTTCTATGTCGCAAAAAAAAAAAATAGCCTTGAAGCTTCCAGGAGCAATTGATTTCAATTCAACACCTTTTCTGAAGTACCTAACTCTGGATCGCAAAAGAAAAATCATCTATTTCTGGGAGCAAATTATTGAATCTTATTTGGAAAGTCAAATTCAAGTCATGGAGGACGAATTGTCTTGAATAGTTTCCTTGAAAAATTTGAAACTTAATCTTTCAGCGTCCCGTCATCCGCGAGTCACCTGTCATGATCGATTCACAATGTCGAGCTACGATTGGATTAAATTTTCAGCTGTGAAAGATTACCTTTGTGAAATGTCTTCTGGAGCAATTTAAAATTTCCCAGGGAAAAATAAACTCTTGTTGATGGCTTCAGATCGGTTCAAACGTGGTCGCAACTGATTTGGAAGATCGGCTTTATGGGATAGACAAAGTTTTGAACAAGCTTCTGCAGAAAGACGAGGCGATTCGTTTGTAATTTACATTGAATAAAAAATATGAATAGACTTTCAGTTGCTGAAGTATATTACAAAGCTTTCTGAAGTGGTTTAAAATTGCCGGAGATGAGTCAACTCTTGCTGGAGTCTTCAGGTCGATTCGAAAGTGCTTGAAGGATCATGTTTTGAGCAAGTTTTTGCATAAACATTATTCTGGAGGTGTTTGAAACTTGAGAATGGCACTTTTCAATCCTTCATCTCTGATTCGTGATTCACTTGCCTCAGATTGCTTCACGAAGCCAAACTTTAATGGGATTAAATTATCATCTGCTTCAGTTGATTACAATGCATTCTGCAGCAATTTTAAAAGTACCGGAGAAAAATTTAGCTTTGTTGGAGGCCGCAGATCAATTTGAAAATTGTTGCTATGCAAAGGTAATTTTACACATAATTGAGCGAGGGCGATGAGGGGGGGGGTCGGTATTTTTGATTTTGGTTTTCTTATTCAATTTTTCTTTTATAAAAAGACCTATTCAACTGGCGCAAAAAAATTATCATGATCAAAGTAATAGATCTAAGATTTTTTTTGTGTGTACATACTTGAAATGTTATTCATTTTGACCTCAAATTTTCTCAATAATTTAGGTACACCTAAATTTGATTTGAAAAACGAAATTTCACAGCTCAAACTTTTTACAGTTATGCAAGTTCTTCGACTTTGGATATAGTCTGTAAAATTTTACTCAACTGAAACCATTTCCATTTTTTGAATTATTCGCTAAAAAAATATATTTTACGAGCCAAAAAAAATAAATAAAAAATTATTCATTGAGAAAAGGTTGGAGCAAAATTTTGCAACACTAGGTTCGCTTGTCTTATCTGCAAAAATAAACTAAATCGATAAAAATGGGAACCTGTTGTTCATGTATAAGAGCTGTCTTTCAACTAAAAATTTCGAAACAAAAAATACGCAGCTTGCTACGAGCAAAATTCCACTAAAATATCTCGTAATTTCACTTTAACAATAAAGTAGGTATAAATTCGTAAAATCAAACCTGAACACCGGAATACTTAGATAATTATACGGATACAGAATAAATGCAGCAGGATCCATCAAAACGTAAATACACAATTCACCATCACATTACAAAATATACTTACATAAAACAAAAATCGTCAAAACCGGCGAAAATTCTCCAGTTCACCGCGAACGAACCAACAGAGAAGTAACAGAGAAAACCCGACAATGTTTACGAAATTTACAATCAAATGATGTGAAAAAAAAACCAAAACAAAACGCACCACACACAAACTAGTATTCACGCCGAAGAACGCGCCACATTTGTGGGATAATTTTGAGGAACCTTACGGCGTAAAGGCAAACTGCAAGATTTTTTCCATTTCATAACTCAAATTTCATTTTATATCATTACGCACGCGTGTATTATACCGGGGCAAGCGACCAAAAAGCGGGCGCGATATGAACTCTCGACTCGCAACCGTAACGCACTGAGCACACACGAAGCTGTTGAGTAATAACAAATGAGAAAAAAAATATTAGAAAAGGAAAAAAAACACCGAAGGGGGAATTAATCCCAGTATAACTCGATAACGCAGGAAGACACAAATTGATATTGAAGTAGGGCACCACACTCTCTATACCACAGCAACATGTACTACCACTCGACATTTAAGCAGAGCAAAAACCCTAGGTAGATATTTTCATCTCCTCTCCGGCTCCTGTTCCTCTCCTGCTCACACAGTCAGAATGTATACCTATTGTTACACAATGTATCCGTATCGTATACGTGTAGGTATATGTGTATTATATAGCTACAGATACCCGGCTGCCGAATGGAATTCTACTCTCCTCATGTCAGCCCTTTGCGCCGGAATTTTGAACCTATCGAATAATTACAATGTTGCGTACTCAGCTGTATTCGGCAGGTGAATCGATTAACAGCCGATTTCCTCTATCTACGCTTCATTACTGAGTGAATTCAATTACCCAGTTTCGTATCGTTTACCATTTTTGCTGCCGTTTACGAGCCTCATCCTCTTGTCCCCCTATAGCAGCCTTTTCGCTCGTTGGCTCTTCACAAACTATCGTCGTCAGCCCTCTATCAGCCAATTTCTCCTCTCCTTTCCTCGCTGGTTTATCTGTATCTGTGATAAGCTAATGATGCGTGTTAACTTTGCACACAAACGTAAAGTACATAATATATATTTCCAGTATAGTTGGAAAAACCTTACCACCCACCTTCCATCTGCTTCAGCACAATGGTAGGTCTAGGTACGTATTTTTTTCGTCGAACCAACAGCAGCTCTTTTCATCGATTATGCCCAAAAACGACGAGTGCCTACGTAACGTACCTCGAGTAATAAATTTCACAAAAGTGGGATATTTAAACAAAGCTTCGTAGCTGGGTGAAGTTTCAGCCTGCGAAATATTATACTTACAAAGCAGAGCGTTAAAAAAATGGAAAAAATAAAAAACTGCTAAAAAGGGTAAACAAAACACATACTGTAGGGATGAAGTATCATAATATGTACAGGGTGTTCCATAAGTGAGGCACCTTCATCAATTTCAAACGAGATTTGTGCTTATCTAATGTAAGTTTATTTTTGGAAATAATTTTTCAAATTTCTTCAATTTTACAGATTTTGAATTAAATTTTAAGAGGCGATAGGTAGAGAGAAATCAGTCTATGTGATTTGAGAGGCATCCGAGGATGTCTTTTATTTACAAAGTTTGATTAAAATTTTATTTCACAAAAGTATTTATGAGGGAATATCTCGAGGTGTCCACCTTCAATTTGAACAGTACTGCGATTTTTGGAAAGGACATGGTCTGAATTCCTCGTCATCAAAATTTCAGTCAATTTTTCGATTTTCAAAATGATGAAAATTAGTCCCAAAAACTAAAATTACCCCCTCCGAATTGAATTCCACCATTTTTGGGCTATTCTAACTCTTTCTGTCAACTTTTTTAATTTCTCCAGAAGGCACGAAAGTTTATTTGGGAACCCAAAAATCCAATCATGGCTTTATTCTCGACCTGCTTGACAAAAAATTTATTCGAATTTGATCCAATTTCATGGAGAAGACTTGAAAAATTCAAAAAATCAAAAATTCTGTTCTTGTAAGGAAAAGTTTAAAATTTGCACGAATGGATGTGTCTTGGGTCATTCCACATCAATTCGAACAAGAAGTGGTAAGGGTGGTCGGCGATTTTTTTGAAATTTTTCCTGTGAAAAGACCTAAAAAAGTCAATTTTTAATTCTAAACATCAAAAAAAGTTTAAATTTATACAGTCATCTTATTTTGACCTCTTTCTGACGTATTTAATGAAAAAGTTGGTGAAAATTGCACTTGTAGCAAAAAAAAATTAAAATTCGTTTATTTTTCAAATCTTTTCGAATTTTGATTTTTTTGTGATGAGTTCATTTCATCGAGTGAAAGGGGTTTTTCAACTTTTTCTACGGATAGCGGTCAAATGAGTCAACTTCACCAATCAAAACTTTTTTTCATGTTTTAAATCAAAAAATTACATTTTTCACAAACCTTTAATTTTTTCAAATCGACTTTACAAAATAACGCCATCTCAAGTTTATGTTGTTCAGCATGAAAAGTTGTCCATAATATATTTTTTTCAGAATTTTTGAGAGTCGGAACAATACACATTCCAAAGAGATAAACCAGACAATAGAACTAATAGAAGTATCAAGTTGATCCACTACCCAGTCATAACCAACAAACTTTGCCAGATCTTCAGGAAAAATGATTTAGAACCAGTCACAACTAATCCACATAAACTGAAAACTCTACTCTACTAGGATGCCTCAATCAGGAAAAATGATTTAGAACCAGTCACAACTAATCAACATAAACTGAAAACTCTACTAGGAAGCCTCAAGGACAAGGACCCAAAAACTGACCAATCAGGAACTTATAAGATCACATGTTCTGGCTGTGACAAACTTTACATAGGACAAACTAAGCGAAACATCATATTAACTAGACATGTGTGACATTAGGAATGGCGGCGGTGTGAGGTCAATTTTTATTTTATCGGCGCAGCGGCATTTTAACAGCATGCACCGAATGTCACGCCAGTTCTGAATTGATGGCGGCACGGCGGTGTGAACATGGATGGTGTATGATGATTCAAAATTTCAAATGAAATATTTAGCCTAATGAACCCATAGTTTTGCCTGGAAAAAAGAGAAAATTTGGTAATGGAGGTTTTTGCGGGCCCCACTCTCAACTTTGATCACTATTTGACCCAAAATCTAAAAACATTAAAGGAACTTCAATTGTAGAGAATTGAAAATTTCTAAAAAAATTCAACATTAGTACCAAAATTTGGGGTTCCAAGGACTCTAAGATCATTTTTAATTTTAAACACCATTCTCCGCGCTGTTTCACGCCGATAAGATATTGGCGCGTCAAAATTCAAATTATCAGCAGCGGCGCACCGGTGTGAAATTGGTGGTGCACATGTCCAATCATAATCACTAATCAGATACAAGGAACACATGCACAAACCTAGATACAATATTGAAGGAAAATCCGCAATAGGAGACCACATTATAGCAACTGGACACACAATACTGAACTCAACTTGACCCTAGAAAAACCAGTTACTAGAATATCAGAACTACCAATTAGGGAAGCAATAGCCATGCACAAAAACAATAGAGAAAAACTCCTCAATGATGACTTGGGACCTTTGGACACTGAGTTCGACCTCCTCAAATGCCTACATGGAACTAGTCAAATACGCAGTCCAACAAACAGACACACTCATTCTGGTAGTGTAGTGACCACACCCAAGTTTTAGGACCTATCACAACACAAAAAAACTGACACACCCAAAGGAGTGACCACACCCAACCTTTACTTTGAGATGTACACTTTGCATTAGTTGATGAAAAGTAGTACTTTTTGAAAAGATCCTTGCAATAATAAAGCTTGAAAAATAAGGAGAGAGTTTTTCTTTTCCAATATTATTGGACTCCTTAGTTTTGGTTCATCCTTTACCTACTAAGAGTACGGATCACATTTTGCGTTTTCATTTTTTTTTTTTTGTTTCAAAAATTAATTGGCTGTACTGAAAAGTCAAAAATTTCTAAAAGTCTCAGATAGATTCAAAATTATGAGTATCATTAATTTCGTGTAAAATTCATAATACATTCCGAATCACAGCTTTTTTATACCTAGTTGTCTTTTGATTTTTTTACCCCTGTGTTTATTTAAAGACATAAAAGAAAACATCAGAGCCAATTTGCTCCAAGAATTTCACCCCCTCCTCCCCATCAACTCCTATCTAGAGACAAGTGACATCGAAATGATTCGAATTTTTCAATTTTCATTCATCCATACCAAATTTTTGAACATTTTCCAGTATTGAAAATATATGTCTAGATAGGTGATTACCTATGTTCCTAATTTTATTTTAAAATCTTACAATTGGCCATTTTAAAGCTTTTTAAAGGTAAATTATAATATGTAGATATTTTTTTAAAAAAGTGATGATTTCATACTTTGATTTGAGTTACTTACCCATATTTAGATTCATAATTTTGAAATTTTAAGCTCTTGCAAAAACGGAGTAGGGAGGGAAAGGGCTAAAATGGACAAAAAAATTCAAATTCACCACGTTTGGAACTCCCGCTACTATGAATAGATTGAAGGGAATGCATTTATGGAACATCCTGTATGTATTTAGAGAGAACCTGTGTAAGGGGAAAAGAGGATAATGTAATGTAGACAGCATTGGTGTAGGTATTCATAACGCAAAATATCATACCTAATAGGTAGGTAGGTACTAAATAGGTACCTACATATTATTTAAATGGTGAGCACGCTGGATATAAGTATTAATTATTCTGTGGAGAAGAATAGTTGAAAATGAATAAATTCGAACGCGATAAAATGAAAATTCAAATAACATTTTTACCGACTATTAAAAATATAGCAAGGAAAAGTGAGGAGGGTCGGTACTTTTGGTATAAAAAATAAATGTTTAGAACAAAGAGAGAGAAAAAAGATATTTTTATTTTTACAATCTAGATAGGTATGTTCGGTGTGGAACTGTGGAATGAAAAAAATAACATTCGCGTTATTAAATGAGGTAGACAATGAGTATGATATAAACATTATTGCGAGGGTACACAATCTACGCAGCTAGATAGAGATATGAAAAGGAGCAGAGGAGTGGGTGCCTAACTATATAGCTGCCTACGCTCCATATATACAATATATTTTTTATATCTGACAATAAATGAAACAACCCTCAAATACTGAATTCAACTTTTTATTAAATGTTTAAAGAGAGGGAGAGCAAAAAAGAATCAACTCGAACAGAAGTTTTTAGGTGCTGCTTTTTAATAAGTCAATGAAAGGGAACTTGAATTACTTACAGAGGACGATGGCTGAAAAAATTCAATCATACGACTTCAAAGTAATTTTGAAAATATTGATTGTAAAAATTCAAAAATACTCAAGTTAGTATTAAAAAAAAAACATTGGAAAAAACATGGCCTGAAACCTCCATAACCAAAATTTCAGCTGTTCAAATTGGTTTTTCGGGAATCCATTTTTAGTGATTTTTTTTTTAAATTCTGAAGCTTCCGTAATTTCTCTTATTTCTTGAATTTCTCCAGAAGACCTGAAAAATGATTTGGGCGCTAAAAATCGCGTTATAGCTTATTTTTGACCTGCTTTACGAGCTCACCCACGTTTGAGCCAATTTCTAGGCAGACATCTCGGGTGTGTTTTTTTTGAACAGGCATAGATTACTTACGAGGAAAAAAATCAAAAATTTTCTACATTCATTTCATTTTTGGAAACTTTTAAAATTTATGTTAGTGACCATTTTTTATCTAAAACCAACCCCCAAGCATCCGAAATTTGCTACCTATTTCTGATGCGATATTCTGAAGCTTCCAGCATGATTTTCGATTTCTCCAGAATTTTTTAATTTCTCCAAAAGGTGGTTTTCTCCTGCCAAGTTTGGAAGGAAATTTGAGAAAATAATTATTTTTTTATGATTGTTTAAATTTTTGAGTATTTTTTATTTTTTGAGAATTTCCTTTTGTGGAAAAATTTGAGTGTTGAGTTATTTGAAATGTCTTTCAATTTTTTGGGAAAATCGAAAGCATGCAAAGAAATTTAAATTCTGGTTTCATTTCTGGGAAATTCATGTTTTTTTTCTTGTTTTTTGAGCAAAAAAAACTTCAAAAATTGAGTCTATGAAATTAACCCTCGAATTTATGAAGGTACCTATGTATTTGAAGTTTATCAAGTTTCAGAATCCCTGATATCATTTCCTGGTTGCTCCTTCAATGAATGCTGGTCTTTTCCATAAAAAAAGCTGCTCTTGTGAAGTTGATTTCTCTAGCTTACTTTGTAAATTACCTAATTAAGCAAATTAACAGATGGAGAAAAATATAAATTTGAACTGACCGGAACATTTTTTTTAAAAAAATGTTCCCTGAATCGATAGAAAAAGTCAAGAGAATGGTTACTTGATTTGAGTTTTAAGGTGTTGAATTTCACAACCTAGGATTTCTTTTTAAAGCCCAAAAATTCACAGAACAAAACTCTTTAGAACAGCTCAAAACTAACCACAAACCAATTCTATATGTTGAAAAAATGTATTAACTGAAATTTCAGTTCATTTCTAATCTCTATATAAGACTAATGAATTTTAATATTTTAAATTCAAATCAAAAATTCACCAAAATTTGAAGCCAAGCTCAACTTTGATAGGTATATTTTGAACTGTGTCATATTTTTGAATGTTTATTCACTCGATTTTTTTTTTCAATCCAAAATTTTTCTTCAAGTTAAAATTGAACTTATTTATTCAACGGTTTTTCCCTTCATGATACACAATCGAGATCTAATTTCGTTAGTATA
This sequence comes from Planococcus citri, assembly GCF_950023065.1. Lineage (NCBI taxonomy): Eukaryota > Metazoa > Arthropoda > Insecta > Hemiptera > Pseudococcidae > Planococcus > Planococcus citri. The sequence continues at coordinate 37,125,637 of NC_088680.1, forward strand.
AACTTTTATAATTCCCTTTCTCCTCCCCCGTACTTACTCTTCCATTCAAAATGTTCTAGCTAGCGATTACGTTCATTTTTAAGCAACAACTTCTTCTAGATCAACAATTCATTTCATCGTTCTCCAGGTACACATCCCCTCTTCTCGTTAGCAGAATTGATTTTTCAAACCTCGATGAAAATTCGAGCCATTTCACGTAGGTGGCTTCAGCAAGAATCTTAAAAACCACAATATTATAGTTTCGAGGCTGCGCTTATTCAAATAATTACGAGCTCTTTTCGAACACGCGAATGTTTGCCATTGAATACACCAACAGCGGCTTTTTTACATAATAATATAGGTAGCTGTATAGGAGAGGGAGGCAGATTAAGCGAAGGATCGGAGGAAGAATTAACGGCGTTAAAGAATATAGCGAACAAAAGCGATAATCATCCACCTGGTTGTTTTGCGTACGGTATATACTATAAGTTGGAGTGAAAATTGGCCGAGCTTAAAAGCTTTTGTCTCCGGAACCATTGTTAACATTCCAAAAAGTACCGGAGTCGTTTCCAAATCACGTACAGACTGGTGCACTTAGCTCGGCGAACGATTGTATTATAAAAAGAGAGAAAAAGAAGTAAAATTCTGCAGAACGTATTCGCGTATTCGCAGATTTCGCGAATTTGCCCTCGAGGAAACGCGAAAAGGAAACTTTTTAATGTTTTAAGTTTAAAGTACGACGGCGCTGGAAGTTCTCCGGTCGACGTGGATGGCGAAGTGAAGAGTCGAGGGGCGGAAATTCGATAAAAATTACATCTACATAATCGCGTCGTACTCGCCGGAATACGATTACAATTTACGTAGGCGAAATTAAATAATTCGCTCGATTCGACGCGGTATATTTATATTAAATGGAAATCGGAGAGAGTTAATTTGGTTCACGTTTCAATGACGTTAAATTGGAAAAAAAGTATCCCTTTATTTTTTTTTTTTGCAAATTAAGCAAAGTTTTCGGAGCTGAACAAGGATGGAAAGAAAACTTGTACGTTTTGGTATGCGCGTATTGCACGTGTACGATAATATTGATCTTCATACGTCAATGGGGATGGTGGCAGGGGCCAGAGGGGGATTCGGTTGTACGCGCGCAGCATCCCTGGAAGCCGGAAAATTAGGCCAACATGTGGAAAATATTTGCTTTGAGCCATTCTGAGCGACCATCATTTTTGGAGGGGTTCCAGTTCGAGGTACGAGTACATAAAGAGCCTATTTTCAGCAGATCCTCTCGCTCGCTGCTTGATCGCTCGTCGAAGAAAGGAATTCGTGTATGTCGACTGCGTCGAGTATATGTAGCCCTATAGCCCTCTCGTATATGTAAAAATTGCACATCTCCACCTCGTACACGGTGCTCTTTCAAGATCATTCCGTCGCAGGCTGCAGGATGAGCTGCTGGTGCGGGGAGAGATTTTCGATCGTGGCCCGGCCACAGCACCGAATGTATTTTTAATTTGGTTTTGACGCGGATATCCGAAGGCTCTCGCAGCGGCCGGAAATTACGCGAGTGTTTTTTTTAAATTGATTTTTCGTTTCGACTCTGCCTCGCACATCTCGTTGGCTACGTGCTCCATGGACGAAGGAAGGTCGCGCAAGCTTTCCAAGATTAAACGTGGAGCTTTTTTTCTCACTCGACTCTCTCGTACCCTCTGTTCCGAGAAATGTTTTCGTAACGCCAGCATCACCATCCGCAGAGAGAGAGAAATAAGCGTTGTATCTTTTCAAGTTGAGAAAGTCAAGGTTGCTTTTGATTTAAACGATGTATATACAGCCGAGCGTATGCTTATAATATTCGGGTTTGGGTAGCCCAAAAAAAAAAAATATGCTAGGTGGTTTATTGCGTCGTTGTGCGTTGCTGACGTCAGCGAGACTGTGGTCAGGACGGTAACGTTTGGTATTAATTTTAATGCTGCGTATAAAGATACCCTCGAGAATAGATTTCGGTTTCGGTTAAATTTCATATACTTACGTATACCTACTCGAATCTATGTGCGCTTATTTGTCTTCAAGTTTTAGCTTATTATAAGATGAAGGCATAAATTGCCTGAAACAACTTACCTTTCACTTTGCAACTTTACGTTATCGGTTTATAGTGCGTGCTATTGCGTCGTTTACGTATATCGTAGGTGGTTGAAAATTAATCTGATGAGGATTAACGACTCGGGCTAATTACCGAGTTAATTACGTAGGTTGCACGTGTGTGAGGTGTACATCTGTACTAATTGAATGAGACAGCGATCGTCGAGTTTGAAACAATGACGGTGATGGATAATATCTAAGTTTGTGGCATGGCTCGTGTCTGAAAAATCTAGTCAAATTATGTTCTTGTAATATGTATATGCTAACAAAAAATTATTTAGGAAGAATGCGATAGAAACGAGAGATGGAGATCTTATGGGGGGTTTTAAACCAATCTATTAAGTACGTAGGTATAGTGAAAAAACCACCTGAATGTAATCATGACCCTAGAAACCTTTTTTGAATGTCTGGTGACTCTTTCGTGAATTCTGGTGACTTCTGGTGACAGATTCACCGGAAGTCACCTAGTGGATGTTTCATCTTTTTTAAGACGAATTGTTGGTGAAAAAACCACCAGAATGTCCTCAAGGCATTTGAAAATTTTTTTGAATGTCTGATGGCTTCTTGGTGAATTCTGGTAGAAGTCACCAAGTGAATTTATTGTCTTTTTTAAGACGGATTGTGGGTGAAACACCCACCACAATGTCCTCAGAGCCTTTGAAAATTTGTTTGAATGCCTGGTGACTTCTTGGTGAAAGATTCACCAGAAGTCACCAAGTGAGTTTTTGACTTTTTAAAGGTGAATTTAAGCTGAAAAAATCACCAGAATGTACTCATGACCATAGACATTTTTTTCGGAAGTCTGGTGACTCCTTGGTGAATTCTGGTGACTTCTGGTGACAGAATTACCAGAAGTCACCGAGTGGAGTTTTTGCCTTTTTTATGGTCAATTGTTGGTAAAGAAATCAGCAGAATATCCCCATGGTCCTTGAAAATGTTTTTGAATGTGTGATGGCTCCTTGGTAAATTCTGGTGACTTCTGGTGACAGATTCACCAAAAGCCACCAAGTGAGTTTTTGAATTTATTTAGGCGAGTTAATGATGAAAAAATCACCAGAATGACCTGATGGCCATAGAAACTTCTTTTTGACTGTTTGGTGACTTCTTGGCGACAGGATTTACCAGAAGTCACCAAGTGGGTCTTTTGCCTTTTTTAATGGTCAATTGTTAGTGAAGAAATCACCAGAATGTTTTCATGGCCTTGAAAGTTTTTTTTTGAATGTCCGATGGCTCCTTGATAAATCCTGGTGACTTCTGGTGACGAGATTCACAAAAAGTCGCTGAGTGAGATTTTGAACTTTTTCTTGGTGAGTTTATGATGAAAAAACCACCAGAATCAGAATGTCCTCATGACCATAGAAACATTTTTGGAATGCCTGGTGACTTCTTGGTGAATTCTGGTGACTTCTGGTGACAGACTTACCAGAAGTCACCAAGTGGGTTTTTTGCCTTTTTTATGTTCAATTGTTGGTGAAGAAATCACCTCATGGCCCTTGAAACTTTTTTGGAATGCCTGGTGACTCCTTGGTGAATTCTGGTGACTTCTGGTAATAGGTTCACCAAAAGTCACCAAGTGAGTTTTTTAATTTTTTAGGCAAGTTAATGATGAAAAAATCACCAGAATGACCTCATGACCATACAAACTTTTTTTGACTGTCTGAGGACTACTTGGTGAATGCTGGTGACAGTGGTGACTTCTTGGCAACAGGATTCACCAGAAGTCAGAAGTCACCAAGTGGGTTTTTTATTTATTTATTTATTTATTTATTTATTTATTTGCCTTTTTTAATGGTGAATTGTTGGTGAAGAAATCGCCAGAATGTCCTCATGGCCTTGAAAGTTTTTTTTGAATGTCTGATGGTTTCTTGGTAAATCCTGGTGACTCCTTAGTGGATTCTGGTGACTTCTGGTGACAGATTCACCAAAAACCACCAAGTGAGTTTTTGAATTTCTTTAGGTGAGTTTATAACGAAAAAACCACCAGAATGTCCTCATGACCATAGAAACTTTTTTTGAATGCCTGGTGACTCCTTGGTGGATTCTGGTGACTTCTGGTGACACTGACAGATTCATCAAAAGTAACCAAGTGAATTTTTGACCTTTTTTTAGGTGAGTAACATGATGAAAAAATCACCAGAATGTCCTCTTGACCCTAGAATTTTTTGGAACATCTGGTGACTCCTTGTTGACAGGTTCACCAGAAGTTACTAAGTGGGTTTATTGTCTTTGTTGAGACTAATTGTTGGTGAAAAAATCGCCAGAATGCCCTCATGACCCTAGAAATTTTTTTTTGAATACCTATCTGGTGACTTCTTGGGAAATTCAGGTCAGGTGACTTCATGGTGGCAGATTCACCAGAAGTCACCCAGTGGGTTTACTGTCTTTTTAAAGACTAATTGTTGGTGAAATAACCACCAGAATGTCCTCATGACCATTGAAACTTTTTTTGAATGTCTGGTGACTACTTGGCGAATGCTGTTGACTTCTTGGGGACAGGATTCACCAGAAGTCACCTAGTGCGTTTTTTGCCTTTTTTCTATGGTCAGTTGTTGGTGAAGAAATCACCAGAATGTCCTCATGGCCCTTGAAATTTTTTTTGAATTTTTGGTAACTTCTTGGTGAATCCTGGTGACTGCTTGATGACAGATTCACCAAAAGTCACCAAGTGAGTTTTTGAATTTTTTTAGGTGAGTTTATGATGAAAAACCCACCAGAATGTCCTCATGACCATGCTGGAAACTATTTTTGAATGTCTGGTGACTCTTTGGTGATTTCTGATGAATTCTTGGTGACTGATTCACCAGAAATCACCAAGTGGATTTTATACCTTTTTTAAGACAGATTGTTGGTGAAAACCCCACTAGAATGTTCTCAGGGCCTTTGAAAATTATTTTGCTGGTGACTGTTTGGTGACAATGACATATTCACCAGAAGTTACCAAGTGGGTTCATTTTTTTCTTGGAAGTTTTCTAAAATCACTGGGAAATCGATGAAAAATCAACATGAAATTGGTTGGGAAAAAACAACGAAAATCTTGGAAAAGAATCGCTTGCTAGGAAATTGATTTACGTATCACGAAATTGATTCGAAAATCTCGATTTTTTTTGATGAGCAGTTTCGTTCGATTTTAGAATCACTTAATCATTTTGAAACAATTTCCTTCCTGATAATTATGAGGTATCTCTACATCAACAATTTCAAGATGATTTTGCAGCTTTTGAATTGATTTCCAGACTATTTCGAATGAATTTCCCATAAATTACAATATTTTAGTTTTATTCTTTTTTGCAGTTTTGAAGCTGTTTTTGAGCCAATTTTATGAATTACATAATTGATGTTCAACCATTTGAATCGATCTTTTCAGCCCAGATGATAGGAGGGAGGATACTTCTAGATTTTAAATTGTTCGTAAATCAATTAAAAACTGTCAAATTATCCCAAAATTTTAGGTATAAAAATTCATAGTAAAATCATTAAGAGAAGATAAAGCAAAAAATTCCAGAAATGAATTCAGTGATTCCCAATTTAGCCAATAAAAATCAACCAAATCGAACAATTCTATATTTGAAAAAAAATAATAAGTAATAAGTAAATAAATGAATAAATAAATAAAATGAATAAATAAATAATAAAATAAACAAACAAACAAGGTAAATACATCACTGATAACGAAAAAAGTAACGTTAAGTAAAATATCATCGTAACAACAAAACGTGGAAAAAAAATATAGTTCAAAAATGATGAAACATGATAACAATGCGATCAAAACATCGATAACATTTAAATATAGGCTTAATGCGTACAATAGAGATGAGATAAAGAGAGAAAATTTACAAAATAGGCCATTACAACCTCATTCGCCTTCCTTTTAGCGCACCGTTAACGTTCGCTGACTAATGATAGGCTGCTGCGAGTGACGCGTAAAAGGAGAAAGCTCGTCGAAAAAGTCAGGACAAATGAGGTTTATCAAGTCTGTGAACCATGTAAAAGACAGAAAGAGAGAGAGAGAAGATTAGAAATAGGTAGTAAAAAACTTACGCTTACTGAATTTCCCGCCTCGTGTAATACTTATACATAGAATATAGAAAGTAGAAAAAAAATGTTAAGTCTACAAAACGAGCCGAAATTGCGTTAAACGATGTGTAGAGGGTGGGAAGAGGGGGCAGTGGGGTTATACTGTCAGCTTATAAGAAATGAACGGAGGTAAAAGACTTCGCTTCGAGGTTTCTGTCACGAATTTAAGTACTATTTTTGACTGATGGGTAGGTAATGCATTTTGAGGTTTAAAAAAATAAAATTAAAAACTAGTAAAATCTTGTTATTTATTTTCTCGTCAGAATCCATACGACCACGATTTTCACCATGATTTTGAATGAAATGAAAAATGCGATGAAAGAGTTTCCACTGAGAACAGGGATGAAAGAAACTATGTTTAGGTATCGAAAAAAATATCCATCATTTCCACCAGACAGGTGAATTCTTGTATACTTACTACCTACTTATTGCAATTCTATCGAAATTTTTTTATTGCTATTCGTCGAATCGATTGCCATGATTGCTTTAGCTCAAAATACCTCTTGTATACAGAATATGACCTAGATCATCCTGAAGTCATTTTCATCACAAAATGAGGTACATAATTGGCCAAATGAAGACTCGTAAGTAGGCTAATACTTCAGCAGCATCAAGATAGAGGTCCAAAATACTCAACTATGAAAATACAGCCATCCCTTGGCTAATAAACTGAGATTGAAGAGAGTTGAAAATTACATCAAAAAAATAAGATCAGGGATTGATGCGAATCATGGAATTCAAACATTGAGGAAGAGGGGTGAAATTTATGCGAAATGTTCATTTCAAGTTCCAGTCTCACCTGAGACATTCGGCTTCATTTATAGTGAAATTAGGGTTTTCGGAAAAAACTTGTTTCAAAATTTCTGCAGCTAAAATTGGCCAGCTTATTTTAATTTTTTCTATGTTGATTGGGTACTTTAAAAAACTGTTATTTTATTTTGAGAATAATGAAAATTGGTTTTCAAATCTTTCAAAACTCAATTTCATTATTTCCAGCCAATTTAGAGCTGTCAACTAAATTTCAATTCTTTCCATAAATTTTCCGAAATCCTACAGAGAAAATGAAAATTTACACCAGCAGCTAAGAACTTGGTTTCAACCTATTTTCAAGGTGCCCAGCTCGAAAATTCACTGTTCTAACTGCAACATAAAACCTCAAGCATTATTTTTTGACCAATTTTAAAATCTAAAATGACTTGAAATTAGAAACTTTGTTTTTGAGAAGCCATGACGATTCCAAAGAAGCAATACATTTTCATAAATTTTACTAAAAAGATCTCATTCTAAAAGAAGAAAAAAATAGATACATTTTCTGTTTTTAAAGAAAATTTAGGTGGTCACTTTTACCAGCAATATATTTTTATATTTTCTACAATTCACCAAAAAGTCAATTTAAGCAGCTGTAATTTTGGCGTTTCTGGCTAGAAAAATTTGGAATGTATTTTTCAAAAAAATTGAATTTTAAAGTCAAATTCTTAGGGTTGTTTTTCGGTTTCCTTGTTCAGAATCAGTTTTATTTGGCTGATTTTTAAAAAATTCCAATGAGAGGTCTCGAGAAGAAGGAAATTTATTCTTGGTTTCAAAACGACCTGGAAAAGATTTTATCTACGAAAAAGTCAAAATGAGAATTGACACAAATGTCAAAAAAACACAAAAAACACTTATTTTCATTTATGTTTATATCAAATTTTGATTCGCAACCGAAAGATAATCGTCCCTTCTCAATCCTTTGACCAGACCATTATTTGAAGATCATTTTCCAGAAATAATTCTTACTTGTTTTAAATTGGCCTTGAAGTACGATTCTGTGAAAAAATTTGAAGTAGGTAGGTATTTGTAAACGCAATTCGAAAGAATTTCGACTCTCCATTTCTTTTTTGGAAAAAGAGATCGAAAATAATGTCGATAATTTCCAATTTTCTGGTCTTCTTAAATACTTACTTACCTACTTGATTCGAAATTTACACTTGATAACTTCCATAAACATCCATTGGATGAATACGTTTAATCCTCCCTCCCCTTCTGAAGGTTTATGAAAACGATTTTTCAAAGACTATTTTCTATCACATTTTGCGTCTCATTTAACTTGTTTTATTTTTTTTTTAAAATGAGGGCTTGAAAGGGTGACAGGTAGGTATGTAGTTTGATTTTTATGAAATCGCTTGAGGTGATTTTATTTGATTGGCTTCATTTTTAAAAATAGGGAAGAAATCCATAATCTTATGTCCATTTTTTCAAAATTAATGTATGTACTTTTGAAACAAATATGCAATGACTGATTCTCAAATACATAGCTCGAAAAATACCCACCTTCGGTAGAAAAAAAGAGAACTTTTTTGATTGATTGATTAAGAAAATTTCTTGAATTTTCGGGGAAGGAGCAAGGCGAAGAATTACAGCAAAATGCTTCCCACTGTCAAATAGATATTCAAATGCAGCCTCTTCGATCATGATTTCCTCGAAAATATTTTTTTTCCGAATAGGAATAATTTCAAAAAAAAAACCAAACGTGGAAAAAAAATGAAAAATGGCAATTTTTATCAAATGAAAAAAAAGGAATAAAAGTGGAAAATCAAATTTGAAACTGACGGTTTGGGAAAATTCGCTCAATACACACAATTACCTATCCTCCATTTTTTGAGTAAATAGGTAAGCATAAAAAAGTGATTTAAAAAAGCCATTTCTACCCACCCCTCGTTCCCTTTCCTTCCTCCAAATGCAAATAAAAAATCATCATCTGTGATATTTTTTAAATAAAATGTTATCCCTGCAAAGATTATTTCCAAAAAAAATTTTCAAACATTTTTGAAACACATAAATTTCAAGTCCATGAGGAAGAGACGAGGGCCAAAATTAGAGGAGAATTTTAATCAAATCCTGGCCTCCTTTCCGATACGTCAGTTTTCTTTCACCACCTCCAATTTTACGACTCTCCCTTCCTTCAAGTTGATGACTCATTCGAATTTCAAACCCATTACATTAACAAGTAATAATGATTCGTGAGTTCTCAAAATAAATCACTTAAGATATTCAAACACTGTTGAATTTCCCTTTCCTCATTTATTCCTGAAAAGCTGAATCATTCATTTGAACCTGAAACGAAATAAGTAGATATTTACTTGCATGATTCATTTTCCTTTGTTAATATCAGAGCTGAGTGCGATCGTGGAAACTTAAAATAATCTTGATGCTTTTAACCTCCCAGACCATCTATACTTCCTTCCTCTTCTTCAGATCCAGTAACATGAATCATGATTCTGTACACTGAGGAAGTGAGGACCAAAATAATTCAATGAAACCCTCCCTCCCTCCCTCCACCCTCATCCACATATTCCCACCTTAACCGAAAAAATTCCATAATCTACAACACAGTTTATAATTCCTCATATTTTAGAGAACATTTTCGTATCAGAATAACACCTATTCCTTGGATGATATTTTTTCTTCTCGAAAATAATATACTTAGGTACAACGAGAGGACATTTTTCGACACTATAGCACGTGCATAATATTAAAGTACGAGAAGCAGAGCGATCGCTTGGTAACCATTTTTGCAAACTACGTCACAGAGTAGCCAATTTACATTGTCACCATTGCCAATGTCATTAATTAGCAAAACAGCGTAATAGGCACAAGACGAGTAAAACTATTAAATTTGCATCGTTGCTTGGGGCGGTTAATGGATGAAAATTTAACGATGACGTAACTCTACACTACAGTACATTACATTTATATATATACGATGAATGACGTACGGTACGTATAAAATTTTTTCTTCGACTTCGACGTCATATAAACGTGTACACGACCAACTATACAAATTACAGGTATAGGTAGGTAGTTTATATAAAATACGACAAAATATTATATACGTAAATCAGGCCAAAGAAATACCTACGATTCAGCTACGCTGATAGATAAAAATTACAAAAAAAAAAAAAAATGTCGTTAAAAATAATAAGTATAAAACGTTCCGAAAAGATTGGGCGTACGAGTACCTATAACTAAGTATAACGAACGCTCAAGAGGTAAAAAATGGTCATTTAGGAACGACTTGAAAATTATCGCCATCCTTTGAGGTTCGCGAGAACGCGTGGAGAGACAGAGACAGATAGAGAGAAAAATACACGACGAATAGGTACATTTCTGCACGAAAGTTGATATGTTCAACTTATATTCTATAGTAAGAGTAAATAAAAAATACCGCTAAAATCTTAAAACTTAGTATAAATCGAAAAAAAAAAATATTACCTCGTAATACGTATAAACATTCGACATTTTAAACGGCAGTAGCAAATCCGCATCGTTATAAGAGAATAAAATATCTCCGTATAATAAAAATATGGGCATTTCGATCGATTTCGAAAAACAAACACGACAAAATACATACGTAAGGGAAAAAATACATACGCTTATAATATGAATATACGAGCTAATAACGGAAGAAAGGCGACAAATTGCTATTTTAGAATTGTTGATCTCTGCGACGAGGATGATTAAGACCTCTATGGTATCTACCGTATTCGGAATCGGGGATGCCAGGTTCTGAGTAGATTTCATCGTCGTAACCTACTAACTCGGTCCTCATACGGTCTTCTTCTTCGTACTGTCTCGTCAGAGATTCTATATTTTGTAAACAGCTGTCAAATAACATAAATTAATAATTAATAAATTCGAAAAAGTAATTATAATTATAGGAAGTGGTGATAATACCTGAAAAAACCTGATCTATTGTCTCCCAAAGGGTGATAATTGCTGACTTGCAACGATTCCGTATGGTCACCTCTTAGAGCAGTATCACGTAGCATTCTGACTGGCTGAGCCGGAGCTGGAGATGGAGGTACATTTGTACAAGGTGAGGTCAGGTATGATTGCGATTTATCTACGACTTTGGTTAGATATTCGCTGGAATTATACGCTGATCCGCTGACCCTCTGTGGAGAAAAATCCTCTAGATTAGGTACCCACATCGCATGTTTTCAAATTTTAAATGCAAAAAAATATGTTCCATAATTTTTTAATGAATTTTTCAAAATTATACATTTCTCAATTTAAATAATATTATTTTTTTAAATGTTAAAAATATGGTCTTACTTTTAAAAAAATAATTTACATTTTTGATGTTTTTTTCTTAAAAAATCTACATTTTTTAGATATGAATCGGTATTAAAACCTCCAAAACTGGAACTAATTGAAAAAAGAACATAATATCTTACCGTAGGTGAATTTTGCACCTCTAACCGATCAATTAAATCGATAGCAGAGTCAGAATGAGGCCTCCTAGTCAGATTCCAACACAGAGGAAAGTTTGTAGACGATGAAAAACTATACTCGCCATCCGAAGCTGATCTTCTTGATCTGTAAATCCAATTAGAAAGCAGAAATATAAAAATATTTGCTAGGAGGGTAATAATAGATTATGGAAGAAAAAAGATGATCATGAAGATTCTTACAACGAATCTGCCATTTTTCTCCTATTATTAAAACCAGCTGCGGCTTGTTCTTTCATATCATGCAGCATTCTCAAACGATTGCCAATTCGTTCGCCCAAAGAAGAATGGAAATTGTCACGACCTTGATTTGGACCTTTGGGTTGACCTTTGGCCATCATCGAACGTTGCTGCAAAACACATGAAATTCAATTTATTTATTGATCTATTTTTTCAAAAATTTATGGCAACAAAAAATTGGAATAGTTTTCTAATGAACGACTTTACGGTTTGAGAAAAATATCTTTCAGAACTTGAAAAATGAGGACCACTTTTAGTCTATCCCTCCGGAGCTCGAAAAAATTCAGTTTTAAGCATCCTCTGGTGGCTTTCTAAATTTTGGAATGTATTAAGTATATTGGATAACACTGCCTCTAATTGAAAGATAATTATGCTGATTTGGAAAAAAAGAAGGGCTCAGAAAATATTTTCAACTAATTTTTTTGAATCTTTCAATTTTTTATATTTTTTTTATTAAAATAATGTCACTCAAGAAGAGTCTCTAATTCAAGTTCGAAAATTCAATAGCATTATGTAAATCAAAATCCGAATTCAAATAATCGAATCAAAGTATGCACTTGTGTATAGTCGCACAAGTACCCTCAATTAGAAAAAAATACACCTAACGTGAGTAAATACTGCAGGCAAATATACGAGTATACCAAAACTCGTTAGGCTATGTATATAAAATTCATCGATCGTGTTAGTCTGGGAATACGAGAACATTTAGAAACAGTTAGGAAAATATATCGGTTATCGAAAACGCTATTACAATCGGAAAAATAAACTCTTTAGGCACTCGAGAAGGTTTTTCATCTGGATGTATCTTTTGTTTCGATAAAAATCCGGTGGAATCCGTAGGTAGTAGGTACGGGTATACTCGTATACATAGAAAAGGTAACTGAGCGTAAAACGCACTCGAAAACGCCCCATTTTTTTTTCTCAAGTGCTCCCTTAACAATAACGGTGTGGTTCACCTTTAAAGAGAAGCACGAGGGAGGTAAACTTTACTACCCTCGGTGTTTCGTGGAAGCTTCAGTTCCTTCGTTTCCCTTTACATCGGCTCTACGGTATATAGGAGTACATCTTGACCGGAATAGGAATTCGCGTACGTTCGCGTGAAGTCGGTTCGGTCTGAGAGGGCATACCTACCCCAGCTAAACCGAAAAATTTTTGTTTGCGACCAGCGATATCCATTTTCACGAAATTTTTATACCAAATGAAAAGACACATCCGCACAGTAGTTACAAATGTAAATTGCTCCAAAATTTTTTTTTTTTAAATGAAGGAAAATTAGCAATGCTCAAAGTTTATGATTTGAACCACGAACGAAAAAAAAAAAATCTTCATGAAGTGAGCTATGCACAAAAAATGAAAAAATTAATAGAGGTTTTTTCGATTTTGAAAACAGTTCATTCGCGAATTCATGATTTAAGATCACACCATTAATTTCAAAATTACAAATCGAAAATGATTTTAGATTAAAGTGAAAATTTGTTGACTTTCAACATAATTTCTATGGTCAAATAAGCGTAAATTTTAATACGAGTTGTTAAAAGACAATGAATTTTAGAAAAAATGTTTTTAAATGTGTTCGAAAGAAAAATTCATATTTTGTGTAGAAGTTGAACATCATGACTAAAAATTTGAAAATTTTTAAATGACCATTTTGGAAATAAAATTTTGGAAAAATACTTATGGTATTAAAATCAATTAAGATCGTATTTAAAATAATAAAAATGAATAAAAATCAACTCTAAAGAGAAAATTATTGGATCTAATCTTAATTGATGACGTTTTAGGAGAACTGATGGTGAATTTTATTAAGAGGGGCTGGTAGGTACTTTATTTTGCAAAGTTAGAATTTTCCACCTCCCACCCCCCCCCCCAGTTGTTACCTCGGGTGGGAAAATAAATCCCTATTTTTCATTTTTCCCCTATCTGTAAAAAGAAGTGGTGTCTGAAGCCCCCTAAAAATAAGAAAATAAAAAAAAAATTCTATTTTTGAAAATTCTTTGTTTCTGCATCCGAATTTTTCTAAATAATTCCCTTTTCAAGAAAAAAAATTTCCCCGGCTCTTCAAATCATATTTGGCCCCTAGTAAGGAGCCCCTCAAAGTTGAAAAAAAATCACAAAAAATGATAATACATAAATCAAAATTGTGGAAAATTTGTTGAAAGTATCTCATTTTCACATTAGAATTATTCTACATAACCCCCTTTTCAAGAAAAACCCATTGTTGGACCCCCAAATGATGTTGGCTCTCTTCCATGGAGTCCCTCAAATTTGGGGAAAATGAAAAAATATTAAAAGTTGATGTCTATAGGAATTTTTTGGAAAATTTTTTATTTTTGTGCACTGGGCATATAAATGCAACCGTTTTTGGTTGTTTTCGTTAAAATTGAAGGGGAGGGGACACAAAACAGGCCTTATTGCAACTCATCTTTATCCCTCAATTTAATAAAGAATCAAAAAAAAAAAGTTTTACTTAATAATTTGAGCCAAGTTGTTGGCAATTTTTGACCATGAAATGGGTAGGTAGTCAATCAAATAGTGAAAAAAATTTGATTGCTTAGTTGCATTTTTGCTTTACTTGTGAAATAAAGGAGCAATTAATGTTAATTTACAAAATGATCAAGAAATTATTTACTTACGAAACATAAAAAATTGAATGAATTTTCTCATCAAACAAAATTTTTTGCCCAGGATAAAAATTTTAAGACCCCATGCGAAAATGACTGGATCTGATCAAACCTGGCCAGATCAATATTTTGATCGGATTAGAGCTGTTCAGGCCTCATCAGATTAAAAACTTGATCAGATGCGAGCAATAGTCTTAATCACTTTTCAGATTCAAAATTTTAGGCAAAAAGTTGCTATAATAAGAAATTTTCACTTTTAAACGTTTTGGCCATTCTTTTGATCATTTTTTGTAAAGTTGCTATTTTTTTTCTCAGAATGTAATTTGAAGTCCCTTCAACATTTTGGCCACAAAAAACTATCGAATCCAACTCAATTTTTCCAACTTTTGGATTAACTATTCAGGACGATGAAAAATGATTGGATATGGAGAACCAATATAGAAGACCCGATTGGATCTATAACCAGATCTGCTAATCAGATTCGGGCATTTCCCAGGTTGAATTAAATTTGCTCTAATCCGATCAGATCCGATAATTTTCCTCTGAGTATATATTTTTTTAGTATGGAAACAAATATAAATTGACGAAAAAACAATTCAAAAATTTACGAACCGTCAAAAAAATTATTTTTCAAAAGTTAGTGAAATCAATGAAATCACGCGATCGAATTACATCTGTTCAAATTTGATCAGATCAGATCAGATCAGACCAAAACAGACCAGATGACATCCGAATATTCCTCGAATCCAATCTGACCAGATCATCAGATCAGAATTTTAATAGGATTAGATCGATTCAGACCTGATCAGATTCAATTGTTTTTCACCCCTTATGATATCCACTTTTATGACCAAAAATCCAATTCAAATTTTCTTTTTTTTCTGATGGATTTTGTTCCTTTTGTTCTCAAGATAGGCAACATGTTCATCTCAATTTTTTCTGTTTACATTTTCGTATCCTTCACTGCAGTTCGGCAGCTCACTTTTTGAACACCCTATACATATTTTAGCCAATTATCAAACACGTTTTTAAGTTTTCTTTTTTTCAAAAATGGTTTTTCCACATCACAGATTTTAAAAAAAATCAGAGACCCTCCCCCTCTCCAAGCGAATTTAAATCGTCTTTCAATTTTTCGAAATTATGGCGATTTGAGCACGGAATCCGCATCAGGAAAACTGAAATATCGAGATTTCATTCGTCAAACCACCACTTGTTTGAAGAGTATTACGAAATATTTTTATTCAACCGTCGCTTCGGATAATGTTTGCGACACGTTCGACGATTCGAGTTCGACGAAAAATGACGATGAGCACAACGCCAACTCACCCAACAATAACCTCGACCTTCGAAGTAATCATTTTCATTAATATACACCCGACACCGGCTCTTGAAAGTACATGGTGTACGAGGCAGGGACAAGGTGGAGTAGCCTCCCTAGATGGCAAATTACAGAGTCGTGAGGCTGGATCGAGGGGGTAAAGGGACATTCACACTTGTGAATCGCGTCGTGCCCGTGTGTAAAAATGACTATCGACGGAGCGAGAGAAAATGTGGGAAAATGAGACCGCCTCTAAAGAGGAAGTAACAAATAAGCCGTTGACGACACGTCAACGACATTATTTAAAGTTGATTAAACTATTTTCACATAAGAACCAACACTTTTACTTTCGCAGCCCGCCATCGCCACCGCGCTATTCTACACATAAATCACTCCATTTAATATACTCGAATCGCGCTGCTCACAGTGCTCCCTGCTGCTGTTGAGCTTGAGGTCACATACGATACGGTAGCCTATACTCTAGGTAGCAGCTAGCTTGCTTATAGGGCTTACCATCATACGGTTCTCCAACGAAGCCCTCTCGGCCGGATGATTGCCGCCGATCACAGTAGCCGGAGATGAAACCACAGATGAGAAGCTGGCATTGCTGTTGGATAATTTTCGAGACATAGGTCCGACATTTCGATTGGTTATTAAATGCTTCATATCGGCTGGTAAAGCTGAGTAAATATCGGACCAGAATTTTTCTTCCTTTTTCAAAGCGTGTAGTTCGTATAATGATAAAGGATTTGGTTGATTGGAGCCCGATTGGTGGACGGGTTCTGTTGAGGAAGAAAAAAAATACATCAAGGAAGGAAGAAGGTAGAGTAAATTAGATGATACGAGATATCCGAGACATGAGACAATAATCTGCGTATCAGCGTCGAATTAACGACACGAGAAGCGTGTGTAACAAATTAAAGGATATATTCGTTCATTACCGTACATTAACCCCGGAGCTGAACCTGGTCTTGAAAATTGATCGTGATAATACGGTGACGTGTTTAAATTCGTTTCGCTGCTGCTGTACCTATCTAAACTGCACGTCCTCTGGGCTATAGGTATGGGTAAGCTTCTGGTATTGGGCGATAACGCCAGTCTACTGTCTCTGAACGGTTGATCGAATTGGGGTTGATTTCTGCGAATGAAAAATAAGACGATGTCATCGATCAATAGGTAGGAGGTATGACTGATTTCAAAGAATTTTTATTACCGATACAAAGGCGATGGTGCGGCAGGTATGGGAGAACGACTAGGTGGTTCGGGTTGATTGGGAGTCTTCACCACTGGCAATGGATAGATGTAGTTCTTAGACTGAGGTAAAATATTGCTTGTGATCACAGGTTTATCACTTTTGGTTGCAGCGTTCTTCGAAGTAGTATCTGCAACACAAAGTAAAGTATTATTATATTTTTAGTACTTAACGTAAGTATGTAAGTATTGGAATCAATTCTAAATATGAACTTGGATAATAAAAATATATAATTCATGATTCGCTGACACTTTGAAGCAAATCGTTCGCGAACGATAAGACCTTGCAGACGGTTTCAAAGTGGCTGGAAAATTGTAAAAATGTCGATTGAAGTATGGAGAGGCAAATGGGAAAATTTTAGACTCTGAATTTTAATGTTTCGTTTCAAAATTTTTGTGATTTCTCATCAGATCCATTCAAATCTAGTCAGATCCAATCGGGTCTCTCTTATAGCACTAGATCAGTTCAACACAGATCTAAATTCGATTAAAACTTTGATAGGATCCGGCTGGATCTGGTTAGGTCAAATTGGGTCCATGGAGTGTCCGGATCCGTTCAAAATCAATCACATTCTCTTGAGTTTAACCATTTTTTTTGTTGCCAATTATGAACATTTTTTTCATCATTTTACATAATTTTGATGATAATTTCATCAATTTGCTGTCATAAAAAGTTTTCAAGACTACCTATCTCTCCAAATAGACCCAAATTTAATGACTATCCCGGACAACCCTTCTGAAATCCAAAAATTCATAACCACACTAAAAAACACCAACCTAATAAATCAAATCTAAACCCCTCTCTACACGGGTGTAATAATCCTGCAATTATAAGCACCCAAAAAAAAAATATTCATCACATTTTTTGTCATTTTTAGTGATTTAATGTGATTTTGATATCTTTCTGTTCCCTATTAGGTATTTTTCAGAGGAGAAAATTAGCGTATGAGCAGATTTGAATCTAACCTGAATAAACTCTCTTTACATCAGATCTATTCTTATTTTATCTGGTAGATATGAATAGAACTAATCTGACCATTTTGATAAGATAAGATATGGTCAGATCAAAGTACGTAGATTAAAGGAATGTCTGGTTCTAGTCTAATCTGATCTGACCTTATTTGATCTTATTTCATCTGATCTGATCAGATTTCATCTTACCTTATCTGATTTGATTTTATCTAATCTGATCTGATTTTATCTTATCTGATATAGTTTTATCTGATCTGATCTGATCTTATGTTTATCTGATTTGATTTTATCTAATTTGATTTGATTTGATATAATTTTATCTGATCTGATCTTTATCTGATCTTATTTCATCTGATTTGATTTGATTTGATCTGATCTGATCCTATCTGTTCTGATTTTATCTGATTTGATCTTATCTTATCTTATCTTATTTTATCTGATTTGATTTGATCTGATCTGATCTGATCTGATCCGACTTGATCTGATCTGCTCTGATTTTATCTGATTTGATCTTATCTTATCTGATTTTATCTGATCGGATCTTATCTTATCTGATGTGTTTGGATCCAACAATTTTCCACTGGGTTTGCTGAAATTTCCTGGATGAGAATAATTTCGACCTTTTCAGAGCAGGAAAATTACAACTCACTTATACCTATTTGAGCAGATCTGATCATCCCATCAGAAAATGACTGAATCTTATCAGATCCAGATACAATTCTGACCAGATCTAATCTTTAACCAAATCTGGTTAGATCAAAGTTTTGATCGAAGAAGATCTGTTCAAATATAATCTGATCTAATGGTGTTCTGACTAAATCTGAATATAGATCTGATTCATGATCAGATAAGATTGAGATATTACCTGAATCCAATTACGTCTGACCATGGTCTAATCAAATCAGAGTTTTGATCGGATTAGATCTGTTCAGACCACATCAGATCCAAATGATGGATACCTGATTGGATCTCACCAGATCAAAATTCATCTGATTGATCAGATATTCCCTGGATTCAAATTACATCTGACTGAGGTCAAATTAGATCAGAGTTCTGATCAGATCAAATCTGTTCAGACTTCATCAGATCCTATGAGGGAGGCGTTGAAGGATCTGCCTAGATCTGATTCATCAGATCAGATCAGATCAGACCAAACCCACATGTTCCTTGCATCCAATCACATCTGACCATGGTTAGTCAGATCAGCGTTTTGATCAGATTAGATTTGTTGAGATCTCATCAGATCCAATAGCAGAGACCTGATCGGATCTTGCCAGATCTAGATCTGACTGACCTGCACATTCTCCGGATCCTGTGATTAGATCAATCTGATTATGGATCTGGTTAGACTTTTTTTGACCTGTTGGGTTAAATCAGATAAGTTTTATTTAGATTTGTGTAAACATATTTGATATTTGATCTGATCAGAATAGATCAGATCGAGATCTAAAGTCCAGGAATGGCTCCTGTTTTGTCTAATTGGATATGATCAGATCAATATTGAGAGATACAATCATTTTGTTCCATGTTAGAACAATTTGTGCTATATTTTAGCATCATAACCAATTCATTATCAATTTTTTTCCAAAGATTTTAATGGAAATGTTGCTCATTTTTTCTCAATTGCAAGTATGTATGTAATTGAGAGCGGGAGGTAGACACTTTTTTTTGCAAATGAACATTGTTTTACAAAATGACAATTATTTGAACAATTTATAAGTTTCCAATTTTCAAAAACATTCCATGAAAATTTATCAAATTTTGTTTTTTAAACGATTTGAAAGTTAGGTATGTAACCTTAGATATATCATCAATTTTTTCATTATCCAACTTCCCAAATTCTGATAATTTTCCCCCTTTTTTTCATTACTTTACTTTTGCTACCGATAATGTAATCACTGAAGCATTACGACAATCATCTATTGCCCACAAGTAGTTTTCAACTCTAAACGACTCATTTCCTGAAATATTTTCATTTTGAGGTGGGGATGATTTATTTTTCAAAAGTCGTCACTATACACGACCTCTCAACTCTAGTTCATGGTGAACAAGGAAAAAACAAATCATTCAAAATTACGTAGGTCTACTTGCTGCTCAATGCTCATACAGTTATACACGACAGTCGACAACCGTTGCGTCTCTTTTCGCTCTTTATTTTTTACCCCTCACAAAGCACATTTGTTCATAAATTTTTTACTCAAACTAAATTGGCACAAAATCGATTAAAATCTCATTTGTTAGGCGAATCTGCGTATTTACTTTTACTGATGAGACAAACACTGGTTCAAACTGGAAATTTTTACTCAAAAATGACTCTCGTGGGTTGCAACTACGTGGTAGGTATGACGTTGGGTTGAAGGTACCTTCCTAGATATAGTCTACGTACAAAGAACTAGCAACGTTTTAAAAACTATTCGAATCTGGTTCAATTATCTCAATTGATTTGGTGACTTTGGGAAAATCGTATTATGTACTTAGGTGCGTTTTACAACAAAACTGTATAAACTTTACTTCCGAATCATTTCCGCATCGTGCGAGTAGAGTTTTTTCTTCCTCTTTCTGTCGTTCGTATATTGTGTCTCAATTTATCGGATTGTACATTCAAGAAAAATAGAATTGAAAATAAAATGTATACAGCGAGCAAAACACGACTAGTACCTATACCTATAGGTTTTGGAAAAACGTGTATTGTACAATGTACCTACTACATTATAGGTACCTACTATAACGACGACGAGGGAATTTGGGAAGAGTTATAACGAGATTAAATCTGGTCGCAAGCTCGGTGCTTGGTGCTTGTTGCTGGATTTTTTCCCTATCGTATTATTTATTAAAAAATAGCTTAACCTCCGGGGTACCATAACGTTGAAAAGGTGAAAAACGCGTGGCACACGATAGCGAAAGTATCAGGAGGTGGTGTTAATAAAAATATTCGGTTTTGCAAAATAGTATTAGAAGAGCGGTGAGCGGTGTACCTCTATCTTCATAATATTATGTGAGATGTATACTGGATGGGTAGTTCATCTATCAGTATGTGTTTCAATGTGAGAAATTTGTATACGACCGGAATAAAATAACAAGATTAATGCCCTTTGGGAGTGGGCAAAAAATATCAAGTTTTATATGTATTACAGACGATGAATATGATAAAAGTTTTATACATTAATCTAAAGGTTTTCAGACAAGGCGAGGACATGGTGTCGTATCAGTGTAGTACTGAAACGTATTTCCGATAATTTCCAACACACTCACACATACCAACACTTTGCTGTTATCTAAGCCACTTCAACTTTTAACAAATACTATACGACTACGACTCGAGTCGAGTCGAGTAAAATGTGCAAACGCCAACTTGAGCGCAAACTTTCTGAAAGCAATAACGTGTTAAGTATAGACAACGCAATTACAACTATGCCATCGTCCTACACTTTGAAAAATTTCTTTCTTTCATCTCGTGCATTATTGGTAGGAAAAAATATTTTCCCTCTGCTTTCGATTCTCACACAGAATCGAGATAATCGTGGGCAAGGTATAAGTGAGACACTTTACTCAAAATGGTTCCAAATCGGAAATGGGTTTTGTAAGGGTGAGAGGAAGATCGACGCCACCTATATTCTAGTTCGGATATACTTTTAGCTTCAAGGTCACCGCACCATATACAAAAATGAATACGTTAAACAGAAGCAGGAAAAACAGCTACCAACCTACCTACATACGTTTTGAGAAAAGCAAAAAACCCCCAGCTTGAGAATTCCGTAGTAGGTACCTCACTGACCCAGCACACAGGGTCGTGTTACGGTGAGAAAATTAACCTTTTCGAAACCGTAGCCGTAGCGCATACACGAAAAACAAGAAAAAAGGAGAACGAAAAAGAAGAGAAGAACCGAGGGTGGTTTTTCAGGGGTACGGTGGTGATAAAAATTCGACTTGTATCAGCAACAACACTATACACTATTGCGAGTTGCTGACCTAGTTTTCGTGTCGCAAAAGAATCCAACTGAACGAGCAGGAGCAAGCGACGACGGTGCGAAAGTTATCCTTAAAAACGCTTCATGTAGGCACATTTGCGATGCGACGACCAAGGCAAATCGTTCCAGAACGTAATGTTTTTAACGTAGGTAGGTACGAATAGTAGTAGCGCATCGTATTGAGGCGAGCTTTAGCGAAATATACCGGTCGTTAATTTTAATAAAAAATATTTCGACGTTGCGTGAGCCATGATGGGGTTTGCTTTTAACGACAAAATGTTGATGAGAATATCTTGTATCGCATCTTTGCGTTTGTATATCCGGAACTCGAGTAAATGGTACCCTTTTATTGAAAAAAACAGCGAGAGAGGAAGAAAATGAAAACTCTTTATTCGGTATCTGTCTACCTTACGAGCGATGAAATTCACGAACAATCGGCGAGGTAAAATATTATGGAAACCCTATTTTTCCATCTAAAAAAAATATTTTGATTTGTTATACATTTTTAATATCCTTCCGAAAATTTTCCTTGATATAGAGTAATTTCGTCAATATTTTGTTGAACTTATACATTATATGCGATGTTATTTTATAAAAATGCAAAACCATTTGTGAAACATTTTTACTGTCTAGAAAAATTGTAGTCGTATCTTAAAGCATTCGAATTTAATAGTTCATCCAATGGAATTTTTCCATAAGTTTTCCCCTATAAAAAACTCCCTCCCTCCCTCCCTCCCTCCCTCCCAATAAATGAACTAATTTCGTTTTTAAAAAAAATTGTTTTGAAGAATCTTTCTCAAAAAATAAGTTTTCATTTTTTGAAAGTTGAAGTCTAGAACATTTGTTACGTGGTGAGCAATTTTTGGAGGGATGTGTTTTTCTCTTGTAGAGAGGTTTTTTTGGGCAGTTTATCACGAGAGACTTTTTTTACAAGCAAAGTTTAATATCTAGCTTTTATTGACCTGTAAAATTTCCACTTCCCCTTCAAAAACTAAGTTTTCAGTTTTTTTTCTTTTTTTAATTTTAAAAATTGAAATATTGTGTATTTTTTGTTCAAAAAATGATTCTCTCCGAAAATAAAGTTTGCATAGGCTTCTACCCTGTGTCCTGTTAAAAAACGAATCAAAGTTTTCATTTTTCAATCAAAAATAAAGTTCTCATTTTTTAAAAATTAAGAAAATGAAGGCTGCGCATAATTTCCTCTTTAGAATTAAATTTGTATTTTTCTTCAATAATGAAGTTTGTGTACTTATACCCATCTGTTCAAGAACGAATTAAAGTTTAAGTTCCTGTTCAAAAATTAAGTTTTCATTTTCTGGTTAAAATGAACTTGTGATTTTTTTTTGTGAAATGAAAGTTGTATTTTCTCTCCAAGAGTAAAATTTGCATACTTTCTTCAAAAACGGAATGAATTTTTCATTTTTTGTTCAAAAATAAATTTTCAACTTCATTTTCAAAAATTATATCTGCATTTTTCTATTGAAACTGAGGTTTACAAACTTTTAAAAGAAAATTCGGGCCCTCTAGAAAACGCGAGGCAAATTGCCCCACTTGACCTCCTGTCGGTGGCACTGGTGTCTTCTAATTTGACTCAATTTCTTGTTATGGACTCCCTCATTAATATTTAAATTCAGCGTCCCTTAAATAAATAAAAATCAACAGGTTGCTCCATAATTTTATGATTTTTTTTCGGAATCGGGTGGGGGTGGGGGAAGACATTTACAGCTCATGTTTAAAATAGCATGGAAATTTAAACTCCGCAGTCTCAAAAATTCAACAGACGTTACGTTTTTTTGATCATGCTTTAAGGACCATAGTGAGGGATCAGAGAGACTAGATCGAAAAAATGAGCCGAATGTTCATTTTTCGAATTTTCGTGAATGTTTAGAAAATAAATCAAAGTTTGGACTAAAAACGAGGAAAAAATCGAAATTTAACCAAATTGACCTAGAAAGCTGAAATGTGGGATATACCTTATTTTCGACCCACCAAATTGATTGAAAACTGTTTCAAACCGTTTTGAGTGGTTCTGGAGCCTCCAGCAGATTTTTGAAACTTGAAACTTCAAAAAAAATATCACCACAATGAAGTTGGAAAACTGAAATCCACTCTGCACCCTAATTTCTAATTTCAACATGCCTAGTTGGCTCTGTTAGTAGTTTCAAGTCGTTTTGGAGTCTCCAGTGACTTTTTGGAAATTCCAGTTTTCCATGAAACGTTATAAAATCTGTCCAAGTGATTTTAACGTAATTAAATCCGGAAATTCTTCAGATAAAGTTAGATCTGATCAGATCGGATTACTTCTGTTCCGACTTGATCAGATCTGACCAGGGCTCCAGCTTGGCTGAAAACAGCGCTAGACTGGTGGACTTAGACTCAAGAGTGGCTATAAAATAAAATTTGATTTTAATGGAGAAAAAGGAACTTCTATTATAAAAATATTAAATACCTTCTTTATTTTCAAAAATTCGTCAAAAATCGAAAAATCAACTAAAATGAGTATAGGGCATGCTCTTCATCTCAAAAATCCTATTTTTAAAATAAAAATATCAACCCTCATAGTCGGGGAGCCGGCTTAAGGATCTATTGCACCTCCCCCCCCCGTAGATCCTCTGGGATAACTTTTTTCTTAAAGGGGGAGTCATAAGGAACATTTCTAGCCGTTGTACTCTAAAAAAAAAGTGGACCTACTTACAAAATGGCTGCCATTTTGATTGACAGGTCAGCCGAAATCGCAGATTTTGCGTTCCAACATAGGACTTGCACAACATTTTTTGAACCGTACAAAGGTAGATCGAAAGATCAGGCAAACATTCATCACCTGTGAAAATTTCAAGTGCTAAAGTGCGTTTCTCGATTTTAGGTGAATTTTTGAAAATCAAATTCAGGCCAAAAACGAGTGGGAAAATCAAAATTTTACCAAATTGACCAATAAAACTAAAATTTGGCATATACCCTATTTTCGACATGCCAAATTGATTGGAAACTGTTTCAAACCGTTTTGAACACTTCTGGAGCCTCCAGCAGATTTTTAGAACTTGAAATTCCCACAAAATTTCATCAAATGGAATTGGTAACCGAAATTTACTCTGCAAACTAATTTCAATACGCTATGAAGTCAACTACAGGGGGATTTCAAGTCGTTTTGGAGCCTCCAGCGATTTTTTGAAAATCACTGGAGCCTCCAGCAGATTTTTGAAACTTGAAATTTCCCCAAATTTTCATCAAACGGAGATGAAAAGTTGAAATTTATTCTGCAAACTAATTTCAATACGCTACGAAGTCGACTGCTGGTGGATTTCAAGTCGCTTTGGAGCCTGCAGCGACTTTTTAAAAGGTTGTATGGCGTTTTTTGGAAAATTGAAATTTCCAAAAAGTAGCTGGATGCTTCAAAACCGTTTGCTAAGTAAATTTCAGCTTGACAACTCCATTTGGTAAAATGTTGCGGGAATTTCAAGTTTCAAAAATCTATTATAGAGGCTCCAGTAATTTTCAAATGTCGCTGGAGGCTCCAAAATGACTTGAACCCACCAGAAGTCGTCTTCAGAGGGTGTTAAAATTGGAGTGTAGAGTAAATTTCAGCTTTCCATCTCCATTTGATAAAATTTTGTAAAAATTTAAAGCTTAAAAAATCTGCTGGAGGCTCCAGTAATTTTCAAAAAATCGCTGGAGGCTCCAAAACGACTTGAAATTTACCTGCAATACATCGTAGCTCATTGAAATTAGTCGAAGAATAAATTTCAACTTTCCAACTTCATTTTGATGAAATTTTGTGGAAATTTCGTGTTTCAAAAATCTGCTGGAGACTTCACAACTGCTCAAAACGGTTTGAAACAGTTTCCAATCGATTTGGCATGTCGAAAATAGGGTATATGCCAAATTTCAGCTTTCTTGGTCAATTTGGTAAAATTTTGATTTTTTCCCCTCATTTTTGGCCTGAATTTGATTTTCAAAAATTCACTAAAAATTGAAAAACGCACTTTAGCACTTGAAATTTTTGCAGGTGATAAATTTTTGCCTGATCTTTCGGTCTACTTCTGTACGGTTCAAAAAATGTTTTGCAAGTCCTATGTTGGAACGCAAAATCTGCGATTTCAGCTGACCTGTCAATCAAAATGACCGCCATTTTGTAAGTAGGGCCATTTTTCGTTTTGAGTACAAGGGCTAGAAATATTCCTTAGGACTTCCCCTTTAAGAAAAAAGTTGTCCTGGATAATCGACGGGGGGGGGGGGGGTGCAATAGATCCTTAAGTGGGCTCCCCGACTATCAGCCAAACATTATTCGTGGGAAAAATTGATGATCGATCCCTCCTAAATAGTGATGATACCTGTTACCTATTAAACTTATACATATACCTATCGTTCTTCCCAAAAAGAAATCAATCTGATCAGAAATTCACCACATAGGTAGATCCATATAACGACAGTGCGACACTGTAGAGAGGAAGGCGAGATCATTTTACCAAGAAGAGCATCGCGGTCGGTTTTATAATGGTAATTTATCTACGCAGGAAGTTTGATAATAAAAAGCGTGGCCGAACGCTACAATATTCTCACTGCAATTACATATGATTTAAATAACATTTCGTTTCCGTTTCGTTAATCGCATCAATTGTCTTACATTTACTCATTACCACGTCGCATGAAAAAAAAATCGCTCGCTTTTTTCCACTTCTTCTAAACGTCGCTCGCGCGTCACGATTGGTTTTCGTTAAACGTTAAATGTACCCACATGCTGTGTTCTGGTCGTTAAACTCGATTAAAGAATCTACTTTGTAGAGAGAGCTTCGACTTCGAGCAACGAAAAAAAAAGCACAGTAAATTTTCTCGATAGCCGTTCGAATAACATTAGTGTAAAAGGTCACCCGCAGTCTGATGAGTATCCTTTGTGTTCCAATGTTTATGTCGAGCTGTTCCGCGTGCACCGCCGCGCCGCCATCATTCCACTTCAAATGCAACGTTTTTAATTAACTTCGATGATAATTCAATTATTTCAATTTCATTTACAGACTTGATTTTGTTTCATGTACAGCTTGAGCGATAAAACTGAGTTTTTTTGTTTGTTTACTAGGTAAGGTATCGTTTTTACACCCACGTGTTTGATGTGGTCGTGGATCCAGTGTGTGGGGTGAAATTAGCTGTGACCGAGTGAATATCTCTGGTGTTTAGTTGACTTCATTAAAAGACGTAATAAACTTAGTATCAAATGAAGTTATCAATTTTTTAATAGGAAGTCGAGTCAAATGTTTATGTTTTTACGTAGTTCATTTTTGATAAATTCTCCCTTTCAACTCTGAACACTTTAAAACTATTTTTTCAAAACACTTTTCCATTATCATTTATTAGTATAAACAGACTGAAAAATTAAATTTTCAAAGGACCTCCCATTTCAATTCATTGAAGAAATACATAGTACTGAAAATGAATCAGAAATCAAAAAAAAAATTTCAACCAAAATTTTTTTCCACAGCCTCAAAAAATTTGAGAATTAGAATTTCAGTTTTTTTCATGACTGTTGGTGGGTGGGGGGAGGGGTTAAAAATATAGTCTCCCACTTCTTTATTTCGCCCCTCGAAGGTTTATCAAGACACCTCTCGAATTTTCAAAGGATCCCTCTCGTGGTTCGAGTATTTTATCCTTTAATATCTAGCAATAGATACATTTTACAAGGTTGCATTTTCCTCGAAAATGTCTCGGAAAGAGCTATACCCACGCACACTTGTTCATCCCGAAAAAATGGCCGATAAGCGCCGGATTAACTCGATTGAAAAAACTTTCAAGTTCCTCGTGAAAAACACAACCAACCTAGAGAAGGTCTAGAAAAAATTTATTCAAGGCCAGCTGAGCCTAATACTAATTCACTCAGGCAAAGACCACATACACATGCTAAAAATATCGACGCACATTTTCCCAGCTCTCTGAACGTACTCGTATAATAATTCGACTCGCAGCAAAAAGGTACCTATCTAACGTAAGCTAAATTCGGGTGCGCACACATACAGAATGTAAATACGAATACACGATTTATTGTTATTTTATCATACAGCAACTCGCCAAACGAAATACACTGCATTCCTTTCTATTCATTTACCAATCGATTCGAGCCCTCTTTCCCCACATTTTTACACGAGTTAGGGATATCCTTCGACATCCTTTACTACGCCATATAAGTAAATGTGATACTGATAAGTTTCGTTTTCCTGCAGCAAATAGTTCTGTTGAACTTCGTCGTCGTCGACGAATCGGAATTTACTTTTCTTCGTTTTAATATTTATTCGTCAGAATGTGGTTTTATGTAGAATGAATATAAGCATATTTTAAGTATTGGGTTATTTCGAGATCTGGCGCTCGAATGGTCATTTCGAGGTCGATTGGAAATATTCTATTCGAAAATTGTACCTTATTTCGAAATAAGCAACCAGGGGGGAGGGAGGGGGGGTTATTACTTTTTTTATCCTTATTATTTTCCAATAAAATGTGATCTGAAGTTTAAAAAATTGACTAATACCTATTTTAGAAAATTGAAAAAAATTACCTGTTCTGGAGTGACCAGCCACCGAAGAAACGGTATTCTTTTTAGGATTCAACAGATTGCTTATGGGGTCAGAGAAGGTAATCTTTAAATGACCACTTCTTTCTGTTTTTCTAGCAGCATTTGATAAAATTCCAGCTCTCTGATGCGAGCTATCTTCTGACTTGACTGTAGTCGTACTTTTATCTTGACTCTGCGAAATAAATAAATAATTAAAATAGATAGGTGAAAGACGAAAAGAAATTTATAAGGAAGGTGAAAAAAATGTCAACAATTCGTGTATTTTTTTCGCCACGAAAAAAGGGGAAGATAGGCAACATAATTTTCTCAATTTCTTTGGTGAATTTTATTTATGACTATAAATGGAAACTAGAAGCCTTTGGAGCGATTTTAAAGCGATATGTGGCAAAGGTAAAAGCTACAGATGAGCATTTTCCATGCATTTTTCCTCGCGTCACAATGCATCGAGTAAAGGTCTATCGAATATAAGCCGACGACGACGCGTTCAGGAAGTTACAAATTAAACGCAAAATTCGAATATTAAATTATGTTTGATGAATTGAAAGCGTTAACGGTATTTTAAATCGTTTTACAAGGGCACATTTGGCCGGGTTAATTTATCACTCTCTGATTAAAACTAAATGTTTTGAATATGTATTCGCCATTAAATGAAACTACACACGCGGTTAAATCGGGCGAGGATTGCGTGGCTTAATAATTCGTACGACGAAATTTCGCTGTTTTAGCGTAAAATTTACATTAATCGAAGTTAGAGTATTTTTCGTTTGGTTTATAGGTTTTCTACGACGAGGCAGACAGGGCGAGAGCGAGGATTATACTGGCAAAATCGTCGTTAAATTTCTATTCGAAGAGCGGAATACAAACCGCCTTCATTATTACCTGGGAGCGTTTAATAGTCTTTCTTTGAGTTTGACCCGAGGGCTCTTTTGGTAAAACTCTTCGGGTAGGTTTGGACACCGATGATGACGATGGAGTTCCGGTGTACTTTTTATGCTGCAGACAGAAATTCTCTTCTTTTCGCGAATCTTGCTGCACTCTCGATCTCTGAAACGTTAAAAAAATTATAGCCCTTTTTATTCGAGTAAATGGGGTTTCTTTCATCGTGTGTGAGGTAAAATAAATGCTCACCGAATCGCTTTCTTGCCACGAGCCTTGTTTATGAACACGAGTTTTATCGCTGTTGCCAGTTCCTGGTCGAGATTGCACTCTGGACTGAACCTGCTTACTGGATACATTTTGCCTGGAGTTGGGATGATCCTGACCCGACCTAGGGAGCATCTTTTTATGCTCTAGAGACGCTCTACGTTGATCTCTATTCGAGTATTCTTCGTATTCAGCCTCGTCAGCGTAATGAGATCGTTCGAAAGACGATGATCTAGATCTACCGTAATTCTGATCGTCTCGATCGTGTTCTAGAGACGAAGATCGATGCTTTAATCGTTCCGGGAACCTCCTGATAGGTCTGCCTTGTGCATCGTACTCTTCCTCGTGCTGCATTCTACCAGGACTCTCGTGCGAACTTCTACGGTCATAGTCTTGAAAACTGCCGTATCTCTCTTCAGAATTATATTTTCGTAATGGTAATCGCCTTCTGTTGTTTTGACCTTGATCGCCGAGCAGACGACCTTCGGGATCGTGAGGATCATCACGAGGATCCGGCTGTTGACGTCTGTCTGGCTGCTGGCGATATTGATCTTGATAGTCTTGTTGAGCAACACCTTGAGGAGGTAGTCTTCGGTCATCTTGGAGATCATTGGGATGTCTTTGAAATTGCTGGTAATGATTATCAGGTTCTCGGTAGCCCGATGCACCTGGGGGATAATTTTGATTAGGTGGTCTTTGGGATTGATCGTCGAATTGTTGAGGTTGCGGCAGTCTTCTGGTGTCTTGGGGTTTTTGGCGATTATCTTGCGGAGGATAAGGTTGCGAACGAGGATCACCTGGATAAGGTTGAGATCGGTTGTCTTGCTGAAAGCCTTGAACGGTTCTGTTATCCACCGGGTAATTTTGAGGTCGATCCGTATACGCTCTGTTATCACCCGGGTAACCTTCTGGCGGATAACCTTGAGGTCGATTATCCGCCGGATGACCTTGACCTTGCGGGTAAACAATGGGTCGGCCATCTGGCGGATGCCCTTGAACGACACCTTGTTGGTAACCAGGCGGTTGACCTTGAGGGGTTGGTTGGTAAACTGGTGGATGACCTTGAGGTCCTTGCTGATAACCCGGTGCACGATTATCTACTGGTGGGTGACCTTGACCTTGACCTTGCTGGTACATGCCAGGCCGACTATCAGGTGGTTGTCCTTGGGGTTGATAACCTTGAGGAGGTCGATTATCAGGAGGGTAATTTTGAGTTTGGTAGCCTTGCTGGTAATTCTGAGGTTGCGTTTCTTGAGGCGGTGGATATAGCTGAGGAGGCCGATCTGACGAAGGGTAATTCTGCAATCTATCAGTTTGCTGCTGCGATTGAGGTTGCTGATGTTGCTGTTGCTGCTGCTGTTGTTGTTGTTGTTGTTGTTGTTGTTGTTGTTGTTGGTAACCTGGAGCTCGTGCGTCTTTTTGATAATTTTGCAATGGCTGCTGATAAGATTGAGGTGGTCCGGTAGGGTAATTCTGCGAACCGGGTTGGTAACCTTGCGTTCGATTATTCTGAGGCATCTGTTGATACCCTTGAGTCATATTATCAGTCTGGTAATGCTGCTGCGGTTGTTGCTGCAGCTGCTGAGGTTGCTGTTTTTGTTGTTGAGGTCGATTATCAACCGGATAAGGCTGTACATTCTCTGCTGGGTAATTCTGCGGTCTATCGGTTTGACCAACCTGAGCAGGGTATTGAGTTCGATTATCAGGTTGATAATTTTGAGGCACTCTGTCGCCTTGATAAGGCTGAGATCTGTCTTGAAAAGCAGGTTGAGCACGATCCGGAGTATATCCAGCGGGTCTAACCTCATTAGGGTAAGTTTGAGGCTGTCTATCATACTGATACACTTGGGGCCGTCCATCGGGTTGATACAATTGAGGACGTACATCAGGCTGGTACATTTGAGGTCGAATTTCAGGTTGATACGGTTGAGGTCGACCTTCACTTTTGAACGGTTTCGGTTGTTGGGGTTGTTGAGACGGTTGAGTTGGTTTCTCGGGCGAATAGTTAAATTGAGCAGTATCAGGTTGCGTTGTAGATTGAACATAACGAAAAGGTTGCTTAACACCAGTCCTGTTGTGTTCATCTGGTTGGAATTTTTGCACAGGGTTGAACATTTTATGGGCATCCAGTGAACTAAATTCGGTTACCGTCTGTGAAATAAAAGATCAAGTATGCAGAAGCGCAAACTTACCGATGCATAATTAAGGCCAATTTAAAAGCGACACTTACAGGCCGATTTTCTTTCATGTCGTCGGAAATCAGTTGCCGTTCGAGCTCACTTTTGGAATCTAAACTTTGTCCGCTATACCTAAAAACGAGGCAGAGAAGCGAGAAAAAAAAATATACCATCAATCGATATTTCAGAACTGCTTTTACAAAAGCGGATACATTGTTCAACATCAAGCTAAATTTCCTATATCGGATGACAGAGCAGTGATGGTTTCGCAATAACGAGCAAACTTTTTTCTCTATGTTCTCTCACGCCGCCCCCGCCGCCGCCTTTTTTTCCTTCGATACCCTTTGACTTTGCCATAATAACAAACACTAATTGCTCTTCTTTTTTAGACCCGAGTTCGACGTATCGTTTAGTGCTGGGGATGATTTTCACATACGTATGTAGTTTTTATCCCTGCTTTTTTAAAACGAATATCCATCATTTTGTGTTGTTGTGGAATGGAAAGAATAGAACAGGAAGAGTGTGAGAGATTTGATTGCTTATATATTTAAATGTAACTTAATGTATCTACATATCTACCAAGCTATTGATAATGTACATATGGAAATAATTCGCAATTACTTTTGTTTCAGTCTTATATCGGACTGCTGGTTTGCAGATGGTATTCGACCACGTTGGTTCTGAAGCTCTTTCTGATCGGTTAACGAGGATTCTACGCGGGCTGTAACAAAATGAAAATTGAACTTATTACTGAAAGAATAATGATGAGTTTAAAAAGGAAACGTTGGAAAAAAGAAGGGTGGAGTCAATTAAATGCTCAAGATTTTCTTAAGGGGAATTGGTGATGCCATATTTTTTTTAATTTAAATTTTTGAAATAGGTTGAATTATCATTACTTTTAAAATATTGGTTTGAATACTTCATATGTATCAACCAGGTGAATATGTACTGAGTACTGGGAGCTCAATAATAAATGTTTACCCAGATTTTAAAAATTTCTTGTTCCTGTTTTTTTTTTGTTTTTAAAAAAAAGGCCTTCACTTTCAGCCAAAGGAAGATCCAAAATAAAGTTATCGATGAATTTAGTTCAACTTCTTTAGATGAATTCTTGACAAAACGATTTTATGAGAAAATTTCATACCCCCTTTCAGTGATTTCAAAAATCATCAAACTTGTTTCTGTATCAGCGAAATTTTTTGATCTCAAATTAGTTGGTAAAAATACAAAAAACAAAAAATTAATCATCATCAATCTTCAAAATTTCGTTTCCATTTATTTGAAAATCCAAAATAGATATTTTTAAAAATGTGAGTATAATTTTTCTTGAAAAAAAATTTGTCATAACCCTGAAGCTAATAGATCCCTTGAAATGTATTCCATCACTTCTGGCCATTCCCGAAGCCTTCATTACGATTTTCGATTTCTTCAGGATTTTTAAATTTCTTCAGACGGTGTGGAAATTAATTTGGACTACTAAAAGTCTCAGCGCGTACGTTGAACGAATTTGTCCACAATGGGGCAGGCTTTTTTGGCAAACATCTCAAATAAAGTATTTTTTTTTTTACAAAAAGTCTTATAAGGAGGGGGGATTCTAAAAAATCTAGAAACATATCCAAATATGAATAAATTCGTTGAACAGGTTGAGGACAAGCCACAACCCAATTTTTAGCTGCCCGAACTGGGTAATTTCTGCACCTTCTGGGAAAATTAAAGAATTCCAAAGAAATCGAAAATCTCACTGGAGGTTCCAGAGAGGGGGGAGGGAGTCGCGTCCAGACTAATTTTCATCATTTTTACTGAGTGAATACCAACATTATTTAAAAAAAGCACATGACCAATTTTGGATTTTCAAAAATTCGATAAAAATCAAAAAATCAAATTGGGCAGCTGAAATCTCAGTTAAATTGAATTTCTTCATTTGATTTAAAACCATAGATACAGAACAAAAAATATTATTTTATTACATCTTCAGTGTTTTTCCAACGCGAATTTCGAAAAAAGTGAGCAGGAGGACGAAGGGAGCACTTAAGACCTAAATTTGTAAAAATAGAATCGATGTTTGAACTTTGAGCACAGACTTCAAAGTATACTGAAGTAGTAAGAATCGACGTGGCACGTCACTTTTTAATAATTTTCGGATTGTGAGCTTTATTTTTCAAAATCATGGAAGTAGAGGAGCATTGAAGGGCTGTATCCAATTTTTTAATATTTTTACTGTATTTAAGAACACTGACAGAGAGGTTCATAGGAGATCGAAAAAATAAGCCATTATTTCAAAAAATAAATGCATTTCTGTTCTCAACGACCTCTAAATTGGTAAAAATCCACGTGCTCACCATTTTTTTTATAATTTTGTTCTCAAAGTGGGGGAAGGGGAATAGACAGAAATAGTGGATTTATATCTCAAAAATAAAAAGATATTTGAACTCAGCACCCTTGAAAATCCAACAAAACATAATTATGTCACACGTGATTTCCATTTTTTCGATATTTCTATTGCGTTTAAGGGCATGGGGGGGAGCTTCAGAGGGGTAAGGTAGAAAAAATAAGTCAATATTCGAATTCAGTATCCTCGAATTAATAAAAATCCATATACTTATCACTCAACTTTTGAATTTTGATCAAAATTTGGGAACTTTTTGAGCCTCAGAAGTTTGAGGATTCATTTTGAAATTTTGGTTTTGAACTTTTCAACCAATGATTTTGGGCCCTTTATCTAATATCTTTAGAAATAGAAATCGACAAACTCATTTGCTCTAATTGAAACCAATTCTAAAATACGAGCCATCAAATATCAGCAGTCTCGGAAGAAATTGTAAATTAGTGAAAATTAGTATGATGTCATCCCCTCCCCCTCCTCTCCCACATTCCTAGTTCCTGGAAGGGTTGAGGCGGAAAAGACCCAGATTATTTGAATAGGCCATCAAAAGGAACTCTAAAAAATATGTGAGAGAAATCAGAGGACCTGACTTAATTTGGTTAGTGTGGAATTGGTCATCATGACACAGGTGTTAATAAAATTGCCTATCTAATTCGCCGTAAATACGATCTCTTTTTCTTATCAGAAGTAGAGATAACCTTCCTTTTTGGTATTTCAATTATTTATTTCGGAACGTGATAGGTGCTTGAAGTTTTAGTCGAATGAAAAAAAAACTCAATATTTCTTAATTAATTAATTAATTTTTTTATTTGGATATTTTCAAAATTTCTCGACATTTTTTGATCGTTTTTGACTCAAATTTTGTAGGTTTTA
Organism: Planococcus citri; assembly: GCF_950023065.1. NCBI lineage: Eukaryota > Metazoa > Arthropoda > Insecta > Hemiptera > Pseudococcidae > Planococcus > Planococcus citri. The sequence goes on from NC_088680.1 coordinate 37,160,586, forward strand.
AAATTTTGTTTCTCTTTTTATTTTTTTGGGAAGGGGAGAAGATTTTTTAACATGAGTAAATATTCTCATTTGCATAGATCCAAGATCCACATTTTGAAAAAAAAAACGCAAATGGAAAATTCTCACCAATTTGTAGCCATCAATTCCCCAAAATTTATTTGAAACAAGAAATTCCCTCCAACCTGATGCCATACGTTGTTTCCTCAAACTGGTAACGCCATCGGCTCCGGTCGGGCTGCATATCTCATCTTCTTCCTCCGGTATGGTATAAACTTCGCCCGGACTATGCCCATAAAACGACTCGATGACCGCTTTCGGATGGTTAATCAGCTCGATATTCATCCTAGCCGCCATCTCCGGCGTAATATTGGGTGGTATAAGGCCGGTAGCCAGAGCCTCTCCGAAACTAATCTCGTCGCTGGACTCGGACTCGGATCTACTCGAATTTCTAGCGTCTTCATCTTGCGACGGAGGAGATGGCGATATTTTATCTTCGTGATCGATTCTAAATTGCTTATCACTGTCGGAGTTGCTTTTTCGACGACGTCTGGATTTATTATATTCGTCTACTTCTTCGCTAATCCACGACGAAGATGAAGTAGAAGGGATGCTGACAGCGCCGCTGGAGTATTGAGCAAAATCGTTTTTATTCTGTGACTCGCTAGAGCCGTACGAGTCAACGGAGGAGAATAATTGGTGAGTGTCGTATATGCTGGTCGAGGGCTCGTTTTTCGACTGATGACTTTCTCTAGCGTAATGGTTTCGATCGGTGTCGGAGTATATCTAGAATAGTTCAAAGTTTAATGTATTCGCGTGTTATACGTACTAAGAAAAATACGATTATATAGGTAGAGGTGGAAGTATATATGAGGTAGAATGGGAATGGGAGAGGGGTGTCAGACAATATCGAGGGTTCTAGGCGAATCGTCTCAAGTTACACGAGTTGGCCGAAACCTGCACGCGATCTGCATTTCTACAGTTATTCGGTCAGTGTTGGTGTTTCTTTCTCATACAAAATATAGGTACATGCATATGTATTTGGTCCGTTTTTTAAGCCCAGTTGCGAAATTTTGATGAAAAAAATATGTTCCAATTTTCTGATAAATCTTTAGATTGAGCTTTTTCGTGTCTGAGAGGAAATTGGAAGGTAAAAATTCCCTCCCTCCTTATTTGAGAGTTCACTTGGGTCATTTTTCCTCTAATTTTAGAAAAATTCCAGAAATTATGAGATTAAAATAATAATTTGGACTTTTAATTTCAAGTTTTAGGTTCTGAGATGTCAAAATTCTTATGGCATTTCATGCAGAATAAAATATGAATCAATTTAATCATTTTTAAACACATTTTGAATGAGGAGAAAAAGAAGGATTACGTTTGAAGAATCACATCCATTCTTGAAATCACCATGAAAATAGTAGACAAATCCCTTCTGCAATTCTTTATTACCATTTTTTTAAAATTTCATTATCAACTAAACGAGAAAATAAATTTAGAAACAAATTTTGACAACTCTCCCTCTTTTCAAAAAATTGATACGAACGTGTCCATCAGTTATTTTGAAATTATAAGAAAATGAGAACAAAAGATTTCCTAAATTAGTGAGAAAGTGAGGGGGGTCATTCCATGTCAATTCGACCAACGTTTTTGAGTTATGACTTTCGATTTCGCTCAAATTTTTTTCACAATATCTACCCACCCAGTAACTAGTAAGTAAGAAACCCGCAATGGTGGGAGGGGCTTCCATTATTTTCACATTGTCTCGAGGTACTCAACTTTAGCAGCGCATTCCTCCAAAACTATGATACTTTGATCAAAACTGATTTCACAGTTCGAAAGGATAATATTGAATTTTTAATTTTTTAAGGATTTTGAAATTTTCAAAACTTCAAAATAGCGCTGTAAGTGGGAGCTACCATTTAAAATTCTGAAAAATGTCCATAGGTGTACCTTTTGATGCTTTTTTGAAATATTCAAGTTTCGAGATGAGATCTCTTAATGGAAGGTGAGCACCCCCACCCCCGATTTTGGGCCAAACTTTCGAAAAAAAATCTGGGGCATGTGATACATTGAATTGCATGGTTTTAGTAACGTTGAACACGAATATGACGTCAGATTTTTGATTGGGCCCCATCCACGGCCCCCAGCACCTCCCCAAGGGGGGTAACCTAAAAAAAAATTGATCTGAACAAAACCAAGCTAATGTTAATATTTGGATTTTATTCTAGATGAATTTTTGGAGATTTAAAAATTCAAAAATGAGCTATTTTTACTTGGATTTTTTTAGGTAGGTATATGCTTACTTACCTATATTTTTTTCATAAATTTTTTTCAGGCAAAATGAACCAATATGAATAATTAGTTTGTTCCAAACCTACTCCCTGAACCTTGAAAGATGGCCAATTTTAAGCCATTCGTGAGCCTCCAGCAAGTTTTCAATTTTCTCCGAAATTGTCAAAAATCACGCTAAAGGTTCCAAAATGATCTAAAAGCGATCAAGCACACTTATTGAAGTCTATCGATGATGTAATTATACAAATTAGTACGTTTCTCAACAAAACGTTTTTGAGAATTTTATTATGAAGTATTATTTTTTTCTGGAATTTACATATTGGCGAAAAATTCACTTTTGGTCTGGCACTATTGAAATGTCAAGGCAACCTTCAGAATTAACTGAAATTTCAAGTTCTTCAAGTGGTTCATTTTGTTTCAAAAGAAAATATTTTCTAAAAAAAATTAAAAACTAATCCCGAAAATTTTTTTTATTTTTTTCAATTTTTAAAATTTTTCCAAAAGTCTAAAAACGAATTTTAGCTTCTGAAAAGAAGAGTATTGCACTCAGACTGAAAAAATCATACTTCAAAAATAGAGATAATCCAAGCATTGAGAAGGGAGGGGGTGCCAAATCTCTCGTAAACTCTGATAGATTTTTACCAATAAATTGTTTCATCTTCTACATTTGGTCATTAGGTACGTGCAAGAAGGATAAATGTACGCAAGAATACATAACTTAGGTTAAGTATTAAACACCAATTTCGAGTTTTAAAAAAAAATCCTCGACATTTTATTACCATTCTCCAACATAAAAATCACGTTTACGTAAAAAATTATAAAACCCCTGGTATAATCGTCGGTTTCCTCCCAGACACTAGAGAGTTAATGAAGTTGAACGCGTATTGAAAAAAAAAAAGGCCCACAAAGGAAGTTAATGATATGAACGTAGTTAATTAACTTTATGTTTTCTCATTCAGGTGTTCTAGGTCATTAAAAAAAACCACCAGCACGCTTTTGAGCTTTATAACTCTTCGTCTCTCTCTCTCCATCTTTCTTTCGATGCGCTATGAAGTTGAAAAGTTGACCAAACAAATTTGTGTAGCGTTGTGAAAGAGGGGATAACTATGACACGCGAGCTCGCTCCGATATTCATTGTAGAAATGACCGAGAGAACGAAATGAGGGGTAAAAAAAAAACACACACACAACTCGAAGAAAACTACAAAATGGAAATTATGATTATAAATACTAAACCGCGCGCACACACGGAGAGAGAGGCTACTCCGACTCGTATTAAGCTTTGCGAAGTTGGTTCGACGAAATGAAATGGGATGGCGCAAAGTTATAAATTTTAACTAGAAACTATAAAAGCGCGGCAATCTATTAAAAATGAGCTACTATATATACAAATGAAGTGCATGCGGTATACGCATTTGAACGGCTTTAGACGCCGTCGACGCCGCAGTCGACTTCGCGTCGCGCCGGATTCGGGATTCTGTAAATTTTTTTCCTTTTTCGCATTGTCCTTCAATCTTTCGACATTTTAGAGCGAGAATTCGCTATAGTTTAAATATGCAACAAGGTCAATATCAACTTCGCTAAACATTTTCGCCACTATTATCCCACACAGTACAAGTTTAAATTGCTAGTTTAAAAAAAGAATCAACTTTTGTATATAAGAAACTCAATTAAGGTAGGATGGGGTTAGATGGGTCGACAAGTTAACTGGACCACCCAGCATTGTGACGTTGTTGAGTCGCTGTGCGTGGTAACACTGCGCTCACGTGGTCAGTTGTTGCTTAGCATCATTTTTTTTTTAGTGATTTCGACTCAATTTTACACCATTTGCCTAATGTTTAGGTTAATTGGATTGAACTGAGTATTTTTTTCAAAAAACATTTTTCATGTGGTAGGACTGATGATTTTTTACATGTCAATACTGGAAAATATAGCCGGAAAGTCTACTCTACAATATGCAATAATCAAATTTTATCCACACCCACCACAAGTTACAACGAGCGTCTGGAGTCTGACATTACACAAAACCTATCCGCCAATCATATTGCAAGTAGCACTTTATTTATTTTTGTGCTTTTCATCATCCTTTCAATTCGAACTATTTTGAATGTATAAATGATCAATAAAGTAAAAAAATAGACGTAGATCACTGTTTAATTCAGCACAAAATGAAAATAATGAAGTAATCACAAAATCCTTATCATACTACTCGTATGTACGTTGAAAAAGTAGTTTGTTACCAAAATAGATAACAGTCAATCTCACTTTGAAACATCATTATCATTTCAGATTTCAGAAAAAGCGAACTGGTAAAGTATAAGTCAGAGAGAAGATGATGGTTGATGATTATAATAATGATTTAAATAATTAAATTGAAGGACTTTGAGAAGTGTGAGCAATTGAACTTGAAAACGCCTTCCTTCTTCCCAAGTACGAGGTCTTGAATGGATGATGTTTCAAGAGTCAGAGTATGAATTTATTTTCCTCAAATGCGTTCGAAGTGTTGTATATTTCGCAAAATCTTTCCGCAAAAATGTCATAGGTACTATTGAAATTAGATAAATAAAAAACTAAACCGTTTTCATTACGTATTTTTTTAATAATCAACATCACAACACATTCACAATCAGTCACACACACACACACGAAAATCAACGATCTTACCAAGTCAATTTGGACATGTTTTTACTTTTTTTCATTTTCAAAGCGACATTTGAATTGATGGAAGTATATTAATTTTATTTATTCTCTATTTCATCATAGAAATTTTACATTTTTGATGTTTTTTTTTCAAAATTGAGTTCGTTTGCATCTGATGATATGATATTCAAACGTGATAACGAGAAACTCCTCCCTAACAGATTCTGATTGGCGGATAGGTTTTGTGTAATGTCAGACTCCAGACGCTCGTCAAGTTACATACACAGGACACGAAAGTAAAAAAACCGATCCGTACAACCCCACACTACCTCACTACAGATGAAGGAAGGGGAGGGGGAAACTAACTGGGAGGAATGAAAAAGAGAAAATACTCCTATGGATTTTCTCCTGGAGTACCAAGTACCACGCGATGTAGGAAAAAAAAATGTTGAAAGTAAAAAGCGTACAAACTTACCACATTTTCATTATATTCTTCGGTATTTTTCAACTGCGAACTTTCTCTCTCGCTGCTTAACGATCTTCGTCGACGATTACCTTCGTTTTCGTAGCTCAACGAGTACCTGGGTGGAAGAAATTAACCGTTTTAAAGTACATACCCGAAACGATGCGGTTAATGAACGAAATATAGCATGTAGTAAACTAAACTAGGTGCCTGAATGCATTACATACATACAGGGTGTTTCATAAAGTAATGATACGTTTTTGAAGTGGTTATTAGGTCACTCATTTCAAGTGTTGGTTGTACCTCTACGTCCTCTACCTATATATGTACTTCAGGACATTTTTTTTTTTTTTTTTTAAATTGTAGGTCTAGGTACCTACATATTAGATATGTTATCAATTTGGAAGAATTTTGGCAGATCGTGTTAGCCAGTAGGAAAATCAGAGCTCAGGCAGTGGTTTTGTTAATATCGATGTTTATTTGAAAAATTTGAGATACTGAGATATTTTATCAACTCTGAGTCGTTTTAATTTGATGATACGTAATTTATCGAGCCTTAAAATAATTAGGTACATATTTCGTGAAATTTTCGCTCAATTTTTTCAAAATTTTATTGATTTTAGTAATTTTTTGATAATTTTTAGGAAAATTTTATGGTTTTTCCAAGTTTTTCTACGAAACATTTTTTTAAATTTTTGAGTAATTTTATTCTTTTTTGGTAATATTATCAATTTTTTTGTAGTTTTCAATCCTGTTTTTTTTTTTTTTTTTTTAACGAGAATGAGTAAGTAAGTGTTTTAGCCACTTTATGGTACCTTTTTAACATTTTTTTAGGGAAATTAGGGAGCACAACTGTAATCTTCCCACTCCCCGGGAAAAAATGGATTAGATCTAATTATATATAAAATGGTTAGATCTAACTAGATAGAGACATTTTCTATATCTAGTTAGATCTAACCATGTTATTGGTCAATGTTCAGTTTTATTCATTTACATATAGAAGTGTTTTTGTTTAATTTGGATCCTTGCCCTTTAATATGTAGTTTGTATCCAAAAAATGGGTAGATCGAATAATAATAATGAAAATTATAATCCTCAACAGCAATGTTTTACTCGATTCAATTTTATTTAGATGGAACCATGAAAAGTTAATTTGGTAGTTTGAGCCTTGAACCCTATATAGGATTCTGCTCAAGACTTTATCTGCGAGTAGCCAAAACGACACACTTTTCGAGCATTTTAGATCCAACTTGATCTTCATAGATCTAGCCAGATATAATGAGATCCATTCAGATATAATTTTATCAAATTTGATCTGAACAGACATGTTTGCAAGAAATGCGTTTCAAACATTTTAGATCCAACTGGGTCTTCATTGGATCTAACCAGATATATTGAGATCTATTCAGATATAATTTGATCAAATCTGATCTGAATAGATATGTTCGCAAAAAATATGATTCAAACATTTTAGATCCAACTGGATCTTTGTAGATCTGACCAGATATAATGAGATCAATTCAGATATAATTTGATGAAATCTGATCTGAATAGATATGTTTGTAAGAAATACTATTCAAACATTTTAGATCCAACTGGATCTTCATAGATCTGACCAGATATAATGAGATCAATTCAGATATAATTTGATCAAATCTGATCTGAATAGATATGTTTGTAAGAAATACGATTCAAGCTTTCTAGATCCAATTGGATCTTAATATATATGACCAGATATAATGGGACAAATTTATATCTAAGATTGATCAACATTCAGATATAATTTTATCAAATCTGATCTATGTTGATCAATTTTTAGATCTAATTTGATCACATTAGATATGATCAGATACAATTAGATCTGTCCCATTTTTTCCCGGGTCCTCTTTCACTCACTCGAACCGGAGAGTTAATAGTGGGGAGGCGGATTGATGGGGGGGGGGGCATTACATAATCATCAGATACATAGTTAATAGACAATGAAGAAAATCAAACAATAAAATAAGATTGAATAATGAGTAATAAGTACAACTTCTATTAGGTAGGTAAGTAGGTATTTGAAAATTCCAACAACAAAAAACACGAAAATGATAATAGATACGTAATAAAAAAATTAGGGAGAGAGAGAGAAAAAAATTAAATACCTAAAATAAAAAAAAGGAAAAAAAAGAAAAGAAAAAAAATAAATAAAAAAAATGAAAGAAAATGGAAAAGAGAATAGAAAGATGTTGTTCAAATTTTGGGATTTTTGGCAAACCTTTCGCCATTTTCAACCGTTATCATGACATTTTGACAAAATTTCAATTTATTTTTGAAAAACTCGTCACTTCATCAGTTATGCTGATTTTTAGAATCAATTTATGACATTTTCAATGATTAATGGGCAAATTAAGAATGCATGCTTGATGCAGTTTTGACCGAAATTCATTCAATAACTCGTTCATTTCAAAACATTTATTGTCTTTTAGTTAACTATTTTTAACCACGTTAATATTTCACTTTACCAATTTTTAATGGTATTGCAATTTTACTGAAATTCTATTGTCTTTATGACAATTTTCTGTTTTTTTTGTGCAAAATTTACCACTTTTTCCTTTTTTTTTTTTTTTTTTTTTGTTTTTTCCTCAACACTGAATGTATTTCTAGGAACATTTTCTTCCATTTGAAACCTTCATGTTGAGTTGAAAGTTCCTCACAAATTTTTTTTAGCTCTGTAAGTATCAATGGAGGGGTGATTTGGCACCTCAAAGAGAGTACATTTTCGAAAAAAATCGTGGTTTTTTCGCTCCTGTCACTACGCAACCTGTTTTGGGAAAAATGACTCTGGCTCATATCATAATATTTGAAATTCTGCGTCAATCTATGCTATTGTCGTCAAAATTCAAGACATTTTTTAGGGTTCTACTGAACGGTCAGTTATTTTTAAAAAAAAAAAAAAAAAAAAAGTTGAAAATTTGCAAATCGCTTATTTTTGGATAAATTCATATTTTGAAAATGTTTTTTTTTGGCAAATATTTCCCATCAATCATACTAAAATATTGAAAGACATCATTTCTGAAACTGGAGGAATGTTTTGGAACGCAGTGGTGCCAATTTTTGGATCATTTTTGCCAATTTCAAAAAATCGAAGAAAATGGCCAAAAACTCATGAAATTTTTACGATCCTCTTGAAAAAAATTCGAGCAAAATTTGAGCGGTGATTCGTGATCCGTGATTCGAATCATTTTTGGGCGATTTTATCCAACCCTGCCTGCGCAGAAAAATTACCTAAAATATTGAAGTACACTACTAGCGATTCTAGCGTGTTAATAAATTTGCCTACCTGGTTTGCCGTAAATACGCATACAATTTTTATTCGGCTAGGGTATACCTATTACTTCTATTACAATCTTGAATATGTAAATAAAAAGTGCATACTTCATGCTTGTATATCTTTTAATGTTTGAAGCGTTCAATAGATACCTATTTATATAATCATATTTTTTTAGTCCTTTTCCGATTTTTTTTGGCATCTCTTAGCAATTTTTTTAATACAACTTTCTGACGAGGGAGATATCCCAACTCTTTAGATCGACAGATCCTGCAAAATATACCACCACCCAAAATTTCAGGTACTTACGAGCATTTTTCGATTTTTGGTGAATTTTTGAAAATCAAATTTGGGCCCAAAATGGAAAAAAATTAGAATTTCATCAAACTAACCTAGAAAGCTGAAATTCGGTATATGCCCTATTTATGACCAAATAAATCGATTGGAAACGATTTCGAGTCATTTGAGAAATTAAATGAAAATCTGGAATTCTCGCTGTACCTAGATACCCTAATTGAAACGTGCTGAGTCGACTGGTAGTAGTTTCGAAAAGTTTCGGAAGCTCCAGCAGCATTTTAGAAATTTCAGATTTCTAAAAAATGCCATAGAGCATGCCCAAATTGATTTTGGCACGTATGCTCACGATTGGTGCTGTTTATAGTAACCCAATTGACCAATTACACACTATTTTTTTCCCAAATGAGTGTCTACCAGTTTGGAGCCATGTTTTTGTCCAGCGATCTTATGATTGAAAATTTGAGGTGATAAATTTTTCAGATTCAAAACATCGAAAAATATTATTAAATATTTTAAAAACTGGAGGAATATTTTGGAGTGCAGTAGTGCCAATTTTTTGGTCATTTCGTTAAATTCAATTCTAAAAAAATTGAGAAATGTATGTTAGTAAGTAGGCAGATAAGTAAGTAGGTAGGTAGGTAGGTACATATACACCCAGAACATTTTTTCGAGTTTTTGAAGTTGGCAAAAGTGGTCAAAAAATTGATATAACTTCACTCCTAAATATTTTTCCAATATCAGAAATTATATTTTTCTATGTTTGGCAACCCGAAAAAATGGACTTGGGTTTTGACGAAAATAGCTCAAGTCGACAAAAAATCTCAAATTCTATCTTTAGGAACTGGCCCATTTCTTCTTTTTTTCGAAAACGTCTCTTATTTTAGGGCTCACTTTTCTCCTCTTCTATAAAAATCTCCAGTGTTACTAATTTTTCTGAGTGACTTTCAACTCAAAATGAAGACTCTATCGACTTTGGTCAAAACGAAAACGGCATTTTTTTTCTTCGAGTGTTCCTTTTTACATGCACGAAATAAAAGCGAACATTTCATACGCGTGATATTTCTCTACTTCTCGTGTTTTTTTTTTTTACAATTGGTCCGAATTTGAACTTGTGTGTAGAGAGCCTGGTTTTTCTTTACTCAATACCATGTACTCGTATACTAAATTTCGCGTATATATGCGCAAATACAATCCAAAACGAGATACCGCGAGTATACGTATTTTCATAAAAAGAAACGTCTCATTCATTCGTTAGGTAGCTGTTCTTTCGTTCGGGTACACTAAAAATCAAGATTCCCGAGTCTTTTCAAAGAACAAGAAGTTATCTCACGAAAGAGAAAAAAATCGAAAAAAAGGAGAGAAAATAGTTGTAGAAGGAAAATAGTGCAAGAGTATAGAGAAATACACGAGGAAAAAATATACCATAAAGCATATTCCATGCTGCAGCTTCGTGGGTCGTACTGTGCTGGACATTCGAGCTGAATTGTAAGAAGATATTATCTTTTAATGCTTTCAATGTTTACTATTTCAGTCAGACGTTGCTAGATGTTTGGTCGAGAGCTCGGGTTTGTGGGAAAGTTTCCGCGTTAACCGCATTGTACGAGTATACGAACTGTATAGTATAGTATATGATGGACTTGGCTATTATAATGCCAGTTCAATTCAGATTTGTACCCGTTGTTCAACGGAGTAAAAAAAAAAAAGGGACCAGAAGTAAAACCTACGTTTTGCTTTTTTTCCTTCATCGTCGTTTTAAACCCGAGTCTTAAACTATTTACGAAAATCGTGTCTCGGATTTTTAAAGAACAAGTCTCGGAGAAGAGAAAAAATTTGGCGCACGCAGCGTTCCTGGTGCCAAGGTGAACGAACTAGTCACGTTGACTGGCATACGATATAAATTTTCGTCACGTTTCTAAAGGCAGCACACTATGAGCCAATTATTACTTTTACGCTCTCTTTTCCACCTTAATACATCTTTTATCGTCGCGCAAAATTGCTGGATATGTTGGCGAAACCGAAACCCGCCTTGAATAAGCTTTCAGCAAAGTAAATGGGTTATAAATCGTTACCACGAATGTTTCCCGCCGACTTCACCCCCTTTTCCTAGTAGTGTTCGCGGCGCTCGCTTTCTGGCTCGCTGTTCGACGACGACGACGACGCCTCGCTCGCGTACGGCACACTGGCGCGAAATTTACAATCGTAACGTAAACGTTAAAATAATAATCTCGTTAAAATAATACTCACTTCGGAGCAATGTTGGTTTTCGCACTTACCACATGCTTTTGTTAAGGTTCGTTTTCATTACGCTGCGCAAATGAATCAAAATTTTCGCAGAAAGAAATTTAAAAAGTCGTTAAAATACACACGCTTTTCTTACAGTTTATATAAGCTCTTTTCCGTTCTCGAGTTGCGAAATTATTACGTAAGAAAATATGGTCGGAGTTTGTTTGTTTTGGTTCTTTATTTCTTTCGTTTTTTTTTTAATTTTCGTTTTTTTCTTCTTTTTTTAAATGACTTATCTACACGTTGAATAGAAACTAAAACAATGATGGTTTATGTTTTGTAATAATAATAATAAAGCTTGTTTTTTATTTTATTTTTATGGTTGAATTAGAATGGAAAATCTACATTCTAATTGATAATTATGTCAACTTTTTTTTAAAAACCCAATTTGAGCAAAATAAGCGAAAATTCAAAATTTTTTCAAGTCAACTTAGAAAGCTGAAATTTGGTATTACCCATCCTATTTGTGATTATCGACTCACCCACCTTTTCCTTTTGACATAAGTGCCAATTTGACTGGAGAGAGTTTTAGCCCGTGTTGGAGTCTCCAGTAATTTTTTGAAAATTTCAACCCCCCCCCCCCCAAAAAAAACATAAAATCTGCCGAATAAACTTTGACACCTATACACGCGTCCAGTGCATGTGAGCGACTCACTCCATTTTTTCAAAATCCACTTATCCCAGTTCAGAACTGTAAGTAGATGTAAGTATTTTCAATTTTTAGCATTTTTTGATAGTAAACTGGAATTTTCATTACTGGATGCTCCACCTAAATTCAACAGCATGTTGAAATTAGGGTAAAAAATTCTCCAACTTGATTGAGTAACATTTTGAAAAAAATTCAAGTTTGAAAAATTAGCTGGATGCTCCAGAATTACTCAAAGCGGTTCGAAACCGTTTCCAAACGATTAAGATGGTCAAAAATATGGAATACGCCACATTTCGGCTTTCATTGGTTAATTTTGTGAAATTTTGATTTTTCTCTATTTTTGACCCTTTGATTTTCAAAAATTACCCAAAAATCAAAAAACGCCCTCGAGGATTTGGAATTTCGGTTGTTGATATTATATTTATTTTTGACTGCTTTTGAGCAAACAACTCAAAAAAAAGTTGCAATTTTTTCAGCAAATTAGTCTTTTTAATTTTACGTATCATGGTTCGATTTTTAGCGATTTTTTGAAATATGAAAATGCCATGTATTTTTTAGTTATGTTGGTCTTTATCAAAAGTGAAATATTTTCAAAATAAAGTAAGGTACCTAAATCAACACTTTTTCAGTAAAATTAATGATTTTTTTTCGGCCAAATCAAGTGTTATCCTTTCCAATCAAAATAAAGTGTCGATCAGAGTTTTGATTCTCTCAATTGATTATCAATACTGTTCTCGGAATCCTGAAAATTGATCAAGTCAGATGAAAACTTGGTTTCTATATTTTACCAGATACCAGAGTCAAAAAATCTGCCACTCTAGGTATTCCAGCCACTGTTGTCATGGCCAAATTCCGGAAACGAATTTATGAATGCTTTAAATAAGCCTTTATAATGGCGATGTAACTTTTTTACGAATTTAATTTTTTGGAGGCGCTAGATCAATTTCTTAAAGTGGTCAAATTTGTCAAAAAAAAAGTTATTGATTTTGAAAATAATTTAGTGGGGGGCCGCATAAAGATCACCTATACCCCCTGCCGATCCTCCGGGGCAACTTTTTTCTTAAAGGGGGAGTCCTGAAGAACATTTCTAGCCCTTGTCTTCAAAAAAAAAGTGGCCCTACTTACAAATTGCGGCCTTTTTGATTGACAGTCAGTCGAAATCGCGGATTTTGACTTGCACGGAATTTTTTAAACCATAAAAACGTAGATCGAAAGATCAGGCAAAATTTCATCACCTGTCAAAATTTCAAGTGCTAAAGTGCCTTTTTCGATTTTTGGTGAATTTTTGAAAATAAAATTCAGGCCAAAAATGAGGAGAAAAATCAAAATTTTACCAAATTGACCAAGAAAGCTAAAATTTGGGATATGCCCTATTTTCGACATGCCAAATCGATTGGAAACCGTTTCAAACCGTTTTGAGCAGTTCTGGAGCCTCCAGCAGATTTTTGAAACTCGAAATTTCCATAAAATTTCATCAAATGGAGATGGACAGCCGAAATTTACTCTGCAAACTAATTCCAATACGCTACGAAGTCAACTGCAGGTGGATTTCAAGTCGTTTTGGAGCCTCCAGCGACTTTTTGAAAATTACTGGAGCCTCCAGTAGATTTTTGAAACTTGAAATTTTTCCAAAATTTTATCAAACAGAGATGGAAAGCTGAAATTGATTAAACAATCTCGCAGAAGTGGAACTCTAAAGTGTGCTCTAAACAGTAAAAAATATAGATACACGATTCTATAATTATTTTTTGTACACATGTGTAAAATTACTTTGATTTTTTTCACTGTTCTGGGTAGATATACTTACTTGAAACTAAAATTTTTTCGAAATTGTGCAACCAATTTTGACAAAAATTTCAGGTAAGTACCTTATCAGTAATCTTAGAGAAAATTTGGAAGGTCTTGTGGTAATTTTTTTTAATCTGAACAAAAAATTCTAGAGTTTTAGGTACAAGTGCTTTGAAAAATCCAATTTTTTCAAATTCAGCCGTTTTTGGCTGAGTTGATCACTTCGAAAAATTTCTCCAATGTCTCCAAAATAAAAATTTGGGAATTGAATGTATGCCCTTGAAATATGGTTCTTTTGAGACGCCATTTGAGTGTTCATTTTTAGAATTCAATCACGACACCACATAGTAATAATAGTTTGTAAAATGTTACTTTTCATTCTGCAACACCCAGTATTACTATTTTCGAAAGAAAGTCAGATTATTGAATAATATTCCATCAGAATTCAGATGTTCGTTTACCAAACAAATTGAAACTAATGTGTCAACCTTGTGAAGTCGAGTTTTATTATTTCCCGTCGATCTGGAGTCTCCAAAGAAATTTTTGTCATCTCCATAGTCTTATTCTTCACCAATTTGAACCAAAAATCAAGTCAAGTTCTGCGATTACACTCAATTTTATTTCATCGGCTCCGTTCGATGGCCTGATAAACCATATCAAAAATTCAGTTTCGTAAATTTTTTCATTTTTTTTTTCAAAATTGAGGATGCAGGACCCACTGAGGGATGATATACAAAAATAAGTCGATATTTGAACATCAGCACTTTTTGAATTGCTTAGTAGGAATTGACCATCACAACACAGTTTTGTAATTTTTGCGTTTTTTCAAAAATGGGGGCAAGGGTCAACGAGTGGTCATTTCCGAAAAATGAATGGATACCCATTCAAAAAGAGTAGGTACAATTGAAAAATCAAAAACGACACATCTAATGTCATTTTAAATTGGTTAATTTTAACGTTACTTAAGGTAGAGTGAGTCGTTTTTCAACTTTTTTGAATTTTGATTGACCTTATAGCAAAACTTATGACCAAATAACTTCAATATGACACAAGAAAACTTTCAAATTTTTTAGTCAATGTTTGACCCCCTCCTCCCCCACAAGCTCAAAATTTTCAAAAAAATTTCAATTGTTTCAATTAAAAAAAAAAAATTTAGGTGGTCTTTTGATATATTTAGTAGGTACTTGGGTATTATCGCTTTCATGCCGTTGGAAGACTTCAAAGTTCATTTTTGCCAAATGCAGACGTTCTCAAAATATTTGTTTTTTCCTTTAAAATATGATAATTTTGTAATAAGCTCAAGGTAAACTTAGAATTTGAACAACTGATTTACATTTGCACGTGATAGTGAGCACTAACAGACCACCTGAGCTGAAAAAAAAAGAAATTTCGTTTTCGACAGATACAATTTTTTTTTAAATCTTCAAAAGTTTGAGCCTGAGCCGGGAGGAGAGTGAAGGACGGGGAGGGAGGGGGAGAGGTGGGAATGAGAAGAGGGGTTAAACGTTGATCAAAAAATTTGACATTTTTCCTGCATTTCATTGAGATCACCTACTCCCATGTTTTTTCAAAAACAACGTTCATAATTTTGTACCGTCAAAATTAATTTTTCAAAGTTGCAATTTTCTGACACTTTCATGAATGAAACGCGAATTTCACAAAGCTGATAAACACATTGTTCATTTAATCCGGATCTAAAAAGGTTAATTGTCGATTCAGATTCGGGTTCGGTTAATTGTATAAACGATGAAATCGAAAATAGAAAATATCTCGACGATGTATAAAAACGTTATTCTATGTAACGTCAACGCGATGATTTGTATAAGCTTTTCTATGTATAGTACAGTATAAGTATTTATATCGTATCAAAGACGATATTTCATCAAAAAGGTTACTCGTGCGGAAAAGCGAATCAAAGGAGTGGCTTCTTGTATATGAAAACGGCGTAAGAATTCCGAATAAAAATAATAATACGTCAGTCACTTATCAATGATGAAACTCTCTCTTCTTATATCTCGATAACGTCCGACGTATTTGCCAAGGTTTTCAACTTTCCTTTTCTCGGCGAATAACGTGAAGGAAAAAAAAAGTATATATTTTACCACAACTGAATATATTTTTACTTACACCGTTCGTTCTCGTAAATATCGAAAACGTGTCAAACTTTCTAGCTTTATTTTTCTTTCTTTTTTTCGTTTCCTCCTTGTCGTGTGGCAAGTTTTTGAACAACTTTGGTAATTTAATATTTGTACGAAAATGAAACAAGTGTCTTTTCTACGGTACATTTATTAGTTTTTCAATGGTAGAAAATTCTCAGATTTAACGAGTTTTACACGCGCCTCATCGTGTAATGAAACACCGCGTATCATGTGTATACCTACTCGATATAGTCTCTTTTTTGGTATAGGATGTGAGATAGACGCGGATAGAGATAGATACCCTTACACAAAGGGTTCATGAAAATTTCACCTCCTACACGTCGACGTATCGGCCTTCTCTGATTCCATGCTTTGCTTTCGTGTTGCGAATGCTGACGATGATGACGATACAAAGTATATAGGTAGGTACTTAAAACATACATAGGACCCTGTATACGTCGATATACGAGTATTTTGCTTATGTAAAAGGGTCAGGTATTTTGAAAATTTTACTAGGTTGGAAAGTCTCCGGTAGGTGTAAATGTTTTGACCGCGGTATGTTCGGTTTTCTCGCGTTCGTTGAGTTGGGGTGTTTGGAAACACCTTTTTCAATGAAGCGGTGTTGCCAGATTATTGAGGTAAATTTTGGCTTGCTGAGAGTATGCAAATCGTAGATGTATCTATACTTCAGGTTTTTGACAATTTACTATTCGTGTATTCTTTTTTGGACAGATTTCAAGGTCAAATTTTAAAATAAATGTTCATCTGGAGCCCAAGAAAGCTCGTATTGAATTTTTACTCTCCAAATTCGTTTTTTAAGCTAAGTCAACTTCTTACAAAAAAAAGCAAAAAGCACATATCCTATTAAAGCCCTTTTTGGGAATACACGAAAACTTAAACTTTCATTCATCAGTTCAACTCCCAATCCAAACACGAAATGAATGGGGAAAAAAATGTCGCCAACACTTCGCGAGTAAGTTTCACCTTGAAATACGCCAACGTCTTACGTGTACATTGCTATTTTCGCCAAAGGAGAATAAAATGAAATTTCGTCAACGCCGAATTAGATTAACATTTAGTAGATTTTCTCTGAGCAGTCTCCGAGGATTACAGAGAAAACTTTCCAGTTTTGGTACTGTAAAAGAAAATTTTTCAAAGACGAGATGAGAAATCTCGCTCCCTTTTGTGTACCTATCAAACTATGTATCTAGTATCGTTTCTATGTCTATATGTACTTTTACTTTCGGCACGAATTATTTGATGGTAAATATCCGAAGGTAAATGGAACAAGGTGGGCGGTTTATAGAATCTATATCTAAGAGTTATTAATAGAATATATGTCCGAAGAACGATGATGAAAATATACGAAGATGTTATTCGGGTTATTTAAGGATGAAATATCGAATATCGTCGATATACCTAAAGCTCCCCCATAATCTATAGGTATGTTTACGATGATATCAAAACTTACCTATCTTCTTCTTCGTAATCGTTAACGTCGTCGACGTCGTGCTCTCTATACATTCCATATTCTTTTTGTAATTCGGTAATATAAGAGGATTGTCTTTCACTTCCGTTATAATTTCTTCCGACGTTGTAACCATCTGAAAATAAAAATAGGTACTAAAATTAGTCAATCAAATATTTTATGGGGGAATATTTTATAAACTGAAACATTAAAATCATAGTTTAGTTTATGATTATTAAATCACGCTCTGGAGCATGGAGGCTCCACCAAGGCTTTGGATTCTCCAGTTTGAATCAGTAAAAATGGATTTTAAAATTATTTGTACCTTAAATTGATTGAAGGGGACATCAAAATTAATCCGAGTTGAAGCTGAATTTTATTGGTGGGCTTTTGAATGCAATAAATTATTAAAAACTGAAAAATCCTAAAATTCTCTGGACGCTTTAAATTAGGTTGAAACTACAATCAATTTATTTTAGAGGTCAAAAATAGGGTATAAAATGAATCTCAGCTTTTTACCCCAACTTGATTAATTTTTAGTGGAAAATGGGCCTTTTGTGATGAGCGGATATGCCCTGACCGCCTACGCGTTGCTTAATGTAATTTCCCCTCAACGCAGTTTTATGATCTTGCCGGCCTTAGGCAAGATTATGCGAATCTTACTGTAGGGGCGTGATCAAGGCTATCGTGCGACAATTCTGTCGAAGCAGAGGCTTAGCTCCTGCTTCGTATTCTCTAGAAAAATCAGTCTTAAAAGTAACGAGTTCGCGATAGTTCCTCTTAAGCTCACCTAACCAGCTAAATAGATGACCAGGGAGCCCTGCCTAGGCTCTCTGGAAGTCAAACATTGAAGTACCCATCTCTGGATGGTGATTTTGAACTTATAACGTGTCCGTTGTTAATTTCCTGCGTACGGATATGGTACTATTTTATATAACGCGATCGTCGTTAATTTCCCGCGTACGATCGTGGTACTTTTTTAGTCACTGGTATTGATTTATCCGGAAATCATACCTTTGTCTCTACAAAAATGGATCTCCGACCCAGACCTGCCGAAGCGACTATTATTGGGGTCGCCAGGGAGAGGCAGGCAATGTGAACATGCAAAACAGAAGTGTACTCAGACCAACCTAGGTAATCGTGTATCCTTTTATTCAGGGTTACGTGCACCCTTAATTTATCTAATTACGTTAAAATTATATCTTACGTAATTGTATTAATTGGTAGATGACGATGTGTTAATCATTTACCAATTGATCTATTTGTACCTTAGAAGCTGTTGTAATTTGCCTATATGTGTACTTTAATTTATCCCCTAAACCAATCTTCCGAGCCTAGCTTGCTAGCTCGCGTGCGTTGTACTTTGCCGCCTAATCTTGGCCGGTTAGGCATGCCATTGTATCGTCATGGCAAAACAGAATAATTTACGTTTTGACCCTTTATAAATTGTTTGGTATAATCTGCTCATTTTTGTATATATTTCTTGATTAAAATAATTGTACATAAATGCTCCTTTCGTTATCATTACATCGAACCCTAAAAGGTAACTAAAGGATTGTTCTTAAGTGAATAGTGTAGTTTGATTGACTAAAGTCTCTCCATCTTGAGCTAAGCAGGCGTCTACACAAAATTATAGGAATTTCTCTCATACTCGATAAATATCACAATCACTACCATAACTAGTCTTTCTCCTCTATACTATTACATTTTGGCGCCCAAAGCGTGAGGCATATGCTTTGACTTACGTATTCTTGTGAAATTAGGGAGGCCTACATTAAGCAATTGATGCTAACGTGTGTCTTTTGTGTAGGCCGCACTTTCATTGATTTTCATGAGTTATTTTATTCACAGAGAATGAAAGCACTCTCTTTTATCCCGGATGGGTTGTCTCCTAAGTGAATAATTTACACGTGAAAATCTTTGGTTTTTCTCTATAGGGAGGCCTACATTAAGCGATTGATGCTAACGTGTGTCTTTCGTGTAGGCCGCACTTTCATTGAGTCTCATGAAGTTATCTTCGTGAGATTCTTTGGTTTTTCTCTTCACCTGAAATGCGTAAGACCCAAAGTCATAGGCCTAGATGCGCGAATCCATCCTAAATTATTCCTTTCCTGAATCCTAATCGCCTCTGAACCCAAAAAGTTCCCTAAGAACACGTTCAAGACGATTTCCTATCCTTGTAACAAGTCCAAGAATTTTCTAGATTTCTTGGCACGCAAAATTTATTCTTTCCAACACGTTTGATCATTTTTTGAACGGAAAAAGCTCGGAAAAATGAGCACAGTTCAATACAAAATTAACTCTTTATACTAGTTCGTTTCGAAGTTCTGTTTAAATTCATATGAGCTAGGTCTAAATTATAAAAACTGTCGTTTTTTGAACAATTCTGTGGAGAATATTTCGACACATTGCTGGCAAAGAGGAATTTATCTGCGCCACAGTGAATCGAAATATTTTCGAATCTGTCGTGAAATACATCCTAGCGAAGATTCGGAAATAATAATGGTAATTGGGCGAGATTTCATTTGTGACCCTTTTCGCCGAAATGGCATTAGGCTAACGAGTGATTTCAAACTCGAAAACCAGACTGGGAAAAATTTCAATCTTGACCACATTCGCCGAAATGGCATATGGTCTATGAGCGAT
Source organism: Planococcus citri (assembly GCF_950023065.1). NCBI lineage: Eukaryota > Metazoa > Arthropoda > Insecta > Hemiptera > Pseudococcidae > Planococcus > Planococcus citri. Next base: position 37,180,556 of record NC_088680.1, read on the forward strand.
TTTAATCTCATAAAAAATATCTGCAAAATCGAGGTATTGCTCACGTTTTGCTCAATAAAACGATAACCCAAAATATTCCCGCCCAATACAGTGTGTAGTACTTTCGAAAAATGGAAAGTTTCGAAATATTATCCACTGAAAGATTCCATTTGACAGTTATTTTTCAGACGTGGAATTTGATCTGCTCAAGTAGAATCGGATTCGTCTTTACTTAGCCTAGGTTAGAATATTTGCCCCTAATAGCTCTCAACCAATGCTCTTTGTTTCGTAATTTTCTTCGGAAAAGGATGAAACATCATAGCATGAGGTATTGATATTATCACAAGCATTTTTCTCCCTAAAAACGAGAGTTATGCAACCTGATAATACCAAGTAATTTATTTAACTTTAGTTAAAGTACCACCAGGCATTTGTTGTGTTGAAATTTCGTGATCAAAAATGAAATTTCAGGGCAATGAAAACCTGTACAAATTGTTTAAGGATCATTTTAATACATTTATGAGAGACTTAAAAGAGATGTTACATGTCCAAATTGACTATTTTCATGTAGTCTGGCGCCTGACGTGGTATGAACCCCTTTCGGAAAAATTCATACATGTCACCTCTCTTAGAAGTCAGAATATTTGCTATTGAATTCCGAAAAAGTGAAAAAATGATGCCTTTAAACAATATACCCAGCCCTATAATCTAGTCAGCTTTTTAAGCTAGTTATTTTATAAGTTTTCAAGCAATACTTTTCGTTTCTGGATTTTCAAAAAAAGCATGCATACGAAAATGTAGAGATGACAAGTATTGAACAAAGGTATTATTTGAGAATTCGTTTCTATTTGGGAATTCGTTTCTGAACAATTACGAGACGAAAATCAAGTAATACTCTGTATGTATTTGTTTTTCAGGATCCCACCTTCTAAATTCATTTATTTTTCGAAATTATCTCGCACTTTTCAGGTGCAAATTCCAAAATTCGTTCCCGAAAACGCAAAATTTGAGAGACAAAATTTTACAGTGTCTGTGATCTTTCAAAATTTTTTCAAAGCGAGTTCGTTTTAGGCTAAAAGAACCATGTTTTCGAGTATTTTTTCCATTCTTAGAGCTAAAATTCTACATCATGGTACATCCATTTGAAGCGGATGTAACCAAGGCCAAATTCAACTTGAAAACAACTTCAAGGATTTTCTTCTCGCTTTGAGCTATAAAATTAATTAGTATTCAAGGATTTTTCTCTCGCCTTGGGTAATAAAATTTTGCAAAACAACGCTATAAATCCTAAGCTGACAAAAATCTCTCGCTTAGGACTATTAAATCTGTCATTTTGGCCATGATCTTAACATTGCGCCAAGGCTAAAGCCATCTTAAATTCGCCATTAAATCCGCCAAAATAACATGCTCAAAGGATGCCGCTATGTCGTCTTAAAATTTCAAGGCTTTTCTCACTCGCATCTGGCTATAAAATCTTATTTTTTAGCCTTCAGCCAAGGCCAAAATCGTTATAAAAATCCGCCCAATATTTCAATCAAAGAAGCCGAAATTACTCTATAAAATTTGACAAGGTCTTTTTTCTCGCTTTTGGTTATAAAATATATTTAAATCGCCAATTTTATAGCTTTGTTTTTAGCGAAATGGAGCTATAAAATTATTCCTCCCATTTAAACTGAGTATAATAAAATCTGTTTGTCAGGCCATAAATCCATCTGCATTGATTTTTACGAGGTCCAAAATCATTTTACATCATCGACCAAGGTCTAAATCGCCGTAATTTCGGAATACATGCGGCGAAATTCAAAGAGAATACTCGGAGAATTACACCTCCCTTACCCCACCGCCTCCCAGGCAATTTTTATGTAAAAATTAATAGTTCTGTTTGTCAAGTTTAGATGACCACAGGTACGAAAAGCGATGCTGAAATATTGATTTATTTTACGACCATATTTTCGGAGATGAAAGGACAATGCCGACCCCTCAAGGTCCGACTTGGTAACCCCACCTCTGAAGATGGAAAATAGCGCCAATACCACGGCCATTCCCCACCAACGCTTCTAATTTTCGTGGTCAAGTTCAACTCAGAATCTGATCTGGAGATTAGTGTGTGCAACGCTCCTGTGACCAGTGAAACTCTCTTCTTGACTTACATGTTCACTCCACCAGCTCTAAACACTCGCAGTAGGGTAAGCAAATCTAATAATTTTTTCAAAGCTTTAGATTTTGATCGGATTAACTCTTGTAAAAAATCAATCGCAAATATGGACAAAAATGGTAAAAACGTCCAAGACAATGACTCTTCGTTCACCAGTATTCAATCGCATGACAACGATAAGAATGGTTCATCTGACGATGAAAACACCTCCTTGCCATTGTCAGACGAGGGAATTGATACTCAATTCACCCCGCCATTTAATTACGACCATCTAAAAGATACTACTGATGCCGAAGTGTACAAGATATTCAGAAAAACCTGGGACTGGAATCAAAAAATCCAAACCGAAGTTCGAGCCAATCATGATGAGATCAAAACGGAACTGGCAAATACCAACCAATTAATAACCACCATTGAAAATGTCACTAAATCGGCCAATAACAAGGTTGAGCAAATTGCTATAAGATCCGAGAATACCATGCGAACTACAACTGCATGGTATGAAGAATTGACTCAAAAATTGAATTCCACCCATATCTCGATCAACGAAACCAAGAATAAGATCTTCGAAAATAAATCCGAAATCAAGAATATCTCTGAGGCAATTACTCAGATGAAAAATGATACGAGAATGCGTGATGAAGGATGTACAAAAGTTATCGAGGAAATCAATTTAATCAAGGACACAATTCGGAGAACTCCTTTCTCTAGCCCACCTTCGAAGCCAAAACCATTTATTGTCGATGCTGGATCAGTCAAAAATTCAGGTGTCTGTTTCGATGACGATCAACTATTCTTTCCCCACGAATTCCTGGAGGAATTTGATGGATATTTTGAAGAAACTAACATTACTGAAAGACATAAAATTTTGGCATTCAAGGGAGTCATTTCCACATCCGATAAATCGTCATTTTTAGAAAACGTTCGTGGTGTTGAAAAATACCAGGAAATAAAAGACAGATTCCTTGAATACTACTGGGATCGTAGAGCCCAGAACGAAGCAATGAAATACTGTCGGTATAAATTCATCTATACCAACGATGAAAAGGATATGGTAAATCAAATGACTAGATGGGCTAGGACGTTGAGGCAACGCCAATACGCCAATGATTCGGAGATTATAGACATCCTAATCGGAAAAACTCCTAGGGAATACCACCAACAACTCAAAGAAGATGGCCAATCCCTGGAACGATTCCTTCGAAAATTGAACCAGCTCACTAAACTCCAACGTGACCCTGATAATGAAGTCCCCATTCAATTTCGTCGAGGTAATAAAAGATTATATGACGATAGCAATAACTTGACTCCTTCAAAACCACGCTATACCTCCAATCAACCACCTAAAGAAGACCAATTGCAGACTCTCGCCAAATTATTCTATCAGAAAGCGAAGTCTAACACCAACCAGAATTACGATCATACACCGCTCCAATCCGATAATCATCAAAATGGACCGAAAAATTCAACAACTTATCCTTCAAAAGATAAGTCAGACAAAAGGGATCTGGATCAATCCACCCCTCCGCATACTAAAACTCCGCTGAATCAGAATACTACTTCTTATCCGAAACCATTTAATATCGACAATAAAGGAAATCTCATTATGAAAAGACCTAATTCGAGATTTCCACCTCAAACCCAAGTAGCTCCGGTTCAAACAGTTCAATTTGATGAGGAAAAGAACGAGTACGTTGTAATTCAAACTCCGCAAGAAGATCTACACGAGCAAGTAGCGATATGCAATATGCTAAACACCATGTTTCCCGACGACACTAACGATCTAGATGTCCAAACTATCACCGCTGCTGTTCAAATGTTAACAGCAAAATCCTTATCGGATGAATATGATGAAGAAAAATCGGCGTCGGGAAACGAGAATCACTAGGTAGCCGTGGGGCACCGCCTAGTGCTATGAGAGCCCCAAATGAACCATCCTTAGACAACTTTATCTGGGTCGGCGATGGAATTTCCCACTACATGGCCAGAGGAGAAGTCTCATTTGCTGCTGACCTCCCGAACTACCTACGTGATCAAATTGCATTGGAAGAACTGCTCCGTAGACTATCAAAAGCAAAATTCCCAGTTAACTCAGAATTTATACTATCTGCTGCTCAACTCGAGTTAAATTACTCAAGAAAACCATACCACGTTATCCAGCAACAACTGAGCGATGTAATTGACTACCTGCTCGCCACTGGCGCGAAAAGCATAATATTGCTATTTCCATTAGTTAAACCAAGAGGAGAAGGAGACTTCGACATTAAATTACATCGTTACATGGATTTTAAGAACATGTTCTTACATATAGCAGCTGACCCTAGGGTCATTTTTTGGAGAACACCATCGATGAAATTTCTGAAAACTGAGAGAATGCAGAATGCGGAAAGATGTTATCTACGACCACAGATAGGACGAAATAATGAAGTCCTACCCGACCTACAGAAATTCCACTATATTTCATCGTTACGTCGATACTTTCCATCCATAACGGAGTACCGCGATGTACGTAATTGCATTATGTCATCGCTTTGTCATTTCGACAAATTTGTAGAAAAAATGAAAAAATTGAATCTTCGTAACATTGAAATAATACCAGAAGAAGAAGAGGATCAAGTAGTACCTACCACCTCTAACGAGAAACGTGAAGAAATCGAAGAACAGGTGGAAGTTATGCAAATTACATCCTGCAAAGAAACACCTGCATTCGATAATATTAATTCGCCAATGAATCAGAGTCTAGGCGACCTATTACTCGCCAAGCTAAATGAACGAAAAACGTTTCCTTCCGTTGGAAATAAAAGAAAACGAGAATGGAAGAAAACACAAAAAACAAATAAAAATGTTCATTACATCGATGCCATAGACAACGCGTCAGTCGCACTCGAAGAACCTGATTCATCGACCTCTTCTCAACTGGTTACGGAAAACACCGACAATCCTGCCTGCGTCATCCCTGTGCTCATCGGTGCTAGAAAAGTTGCCTTACAACTGGACTCAGGGGCACTTCCTAATGTAATGACTCGAGCAATCGTAAAAACATTCATTGAGGAGGCCCCTGGATGGATAAAATTCATCAAGTTAAAACGCAAAGTGCAGCTTAAATTAGCTGATAACTCGTTAATTCGTGCAGCTACCCATATCGTTGAAATTCAAATGATTTTGGGCGATAAAGAAATAAAGGTACCTTTCTACATTATTGACGCACCTGGCCAGACATTCATTCTAGGTAGGATATCAATGGATTACCTAAGAATGACATTGAATGTACACGATCGAGTAGCAGAGTGCAATCCGTCCTTTTGTGATAAATTTTCGATCTCATTTATGCACCCAGACGAATTTCAAAATGCTCTAACTGTCTTTGCTTTGGAAGCTACTTTTGAAGACGAAGATGGTTCTCATTACGATATATCTGATGACATGTCAGAAACGAAATATACTATTGCCGAGCAGGAGATTTTCGATGAAAGAAAACTTGCACAACAGACCTTTATTGAAAATTTACGCAACGATCTTCGAAATGCAGCGAATAAAGATCGAATCACACAGGAACAGGCTAACGAAGCATTTGATAGACTCCAGATATTCGAAGATATTTTTGACCTAAACCCTGGTAAATACTCTGGGGCAAAAGTCAAATTTAACTTTGAGGGCGATGAACATCTTAAGCCCTGGAGAGGTGAAAAATTCCGCCCGAGCAAAAAACTATTACCTGCGTTACGAAAAGCGATCATTAAAATGCTAGCTCTCGGAATTATTCGTCACTCCCACTCATGTTACATCAATACTCTCGCTCCTGTTGTGAAAAAGAACGGAGATATACGCCTCTGTCCCGACGCAGACGAACTCAATAAATACCTGATCAATGTACTCACCGAGCCGAATACAATCGCCAGCATGTTATACGATAACGCTGGCGATATATTTTTCTGTACTCTGGACTTTACCGCCGGATTTTGGCAACTCGTACTTGAAAATGAGTCCCGAAAATTTACTGCATTTCAAGTTGAAGGCCAAGTGTACGAGTTTACCAGACTCCCATATGGACTGAAGATTTCTTCGGGAGAATTCGTCCATATGATAAACCAAGTTATTGAAAATGAAGACGGAATTACAAAATACGTCGACGATATAAAAGTCTCAGGTACCACTTTTGAAGAAACTCTAGAAAGGCTCGAAAAAGTTTTCAACCTAATTCGATTACACGGTTTGAAACTTAACCCGACTAAGACCCAATTTTTCCGCGACAGTGCAGATCATCTAGGTTTTATCATTTCCGACCTAGGAATTGGTAAACAGAGCGAAAAGATCAAAAAGCTCGATGACTTTGAGAAAAAGCACACAAAACGCGGAAAATTCTCGATTAAGACTAAAAATGATATTCTAGCTCTGATTGGACACACTGGATTGTATTGTGATTTTATCCCGGAATACTCCCAGATCGTGAATCCAATCTACAACCTAACGAAAGGTGATGTGCCAGTAGAGTGGACAGAAGTCCAACAAAACGCCTTTGAAAAACTTAAAGAAGAATATCGAAAAGACTTCAAATTAAGACAAGCTCCGAAGTCAGGCGACCTCTACTTGGACACAAAGCTATCAGAAAGCGCTATGAATGGTGTTCTATTTTACATGGAAAATGACGAAAAACGTATCATCTTATTCGTCTCCATCGCATTTAAAGAACACCAGAAAAACTTCACTCTTTTCGACCGTGAGACCATGTGCCTGGTAAAATGCGTCCAGAAACTACAAATTTGGCTTCATGGTCGAAGAGTTCATGTAAGGTCCAATTTACTACCCATTATCAATCGCTTTCGAGAGATTGCACAAACACATCGCAAAGCAGCTCATTGGATTACTGTCCTGAACTGCTATGACCTTATCTATGACATGACCTTATCCAACAACGCGCTGTACAGGATTAAAGCACCTGAGCTAGAAATCAATAACATCAGTACTCAAACACCTGTACTACCCGACGAAGTTATATGTGATCCTGATATTATTTACGACGCTGAAGAACGCTCACTTGAATCAGACGAGGTACTATTATCATCTGATAAAGAGTTCGCCTCTGACCCAAACTCCGCTGTTCAATCACAAGCTCGAGAGACAGAGGAGCCTGAATTTGAAACCGCCATTGAACCATTCGAACTCAAATTTTTGGCAGAAAACATCCCTGAACTACATCAACGCCTTAGGAATATCTCGCATTATCAACAAAACAGCCAGATGTGCAAACGTCTTGTGGAAATTCTTGAAGAGAAAATTCCACCTAATAATAAAAAACAACGAGATATCCAGAAAAATAAGCTTTCTAAATTCGCTGTTTGCAAATACGCTTCAGGTGATAAAATTCTCCACCGAAAACTTGAATATGGTTCTCTAGTACCCTGTCTGCCAGATGAGCTCTTCTACGACACGGTTGATTACTTACACTGCGCCTATGGACATATAGGGGCTGCCAAGCTCGATGTTATATTTCGATGAATATACTATCATGTTAATTCACTCGCCTACATCCGAGACATATGCAACATGTGCATCATTTGTAAAGTTAATAAAAACTATGCAAATCATAAGACCATCGAATATGCGCAGATTGAAGCATACGGTCTCGCTGATGTACTATCCGTCGATTTATATGGCCCCCTACCTGCCATGAAAAACGACCCAAAATACCTTTTGGTCGTCAAGGACGTGTTTACAAATCGAACGTGGCTTCGTACACTTTTCAACATCAAGAAAAAATCGATTTGTCAACAAATGACCACCGTTATTCTTGACATCGAACAACATCAAGTAAAAATCAGGAAAATCATCACTGATAATGGTTCCCAATTCATCTCGCAATCATGGTATAATTTACTTGAGTCATTCAACATCCAAGTGGCTCATACTAACGCCTACAATCCTCAATCGTCATCGGTTGAGAGGACTATGCGCTGTATAGGTGACAAATTGAGAGTGAAAATTAATAAAACATTTGATCCGCTACGTTCACATTCTGATTGGCAAGATTTAATCATCGAAATTGAAAATGAATTAAATAATACGCCTACATCCTTTGGCTTCAAACCCAACGAAGCCTGGGGCATGACAGATCCAATCAGTTTGCTATTTCCTCACGAAACAACAAAGTTCAACTTTGAAAAAGAACTCACTAAAATTCATGACAAGTTAGCAAAACGTGAATTACCCTCTACCACGTCAGAAATATGCCTACGAGAAGAATTAAACCCAGATGTAGATCTCGTATTTGATACCGACGGTTATGTACGCGTTACAGCCGACGGTGCCTGTTCCAAAAATGGAGATATAAATGCTGTGGCTGGTATAGGCATTTGTTTTGCACCTGATTCTGTCATGAATATCTCTGAACGTATTACACACTCTCAATACCCACTCTCAAATAACCTAGCTGAGCTCGTCGCAATACGCACAGCTCTCGAAATCCTCAGAAAAAATGAAATAAAAAAGACAAAAATACTGAGTGATTCGAACTACGCCATTAAAGCGCTCAATAACACCTGTTCTTTCTGGCAAACCAATAACTGGAAAAATTCGCGTAATAAGCCTGTTCATCACGAACACCTATTTAAGGAAATTTTGGAACTAAAAAAGGACTTTGATAACGTCGAGTTCATACACGTATTTGCAAGGAAACATGAATTTACCAATATTATTGCTGACTCCCTAGCGAAGAAAGCAGTCTATACAACTGAACAATATCAAATACGTACTATGAACATGACCCATCGTCAAACTGTAGAGACCTTATTCGCGAAAAACGAAGGTTAAAACGAATCGAAGATGAATACGCTTTTAACAAGTGTCATCCCGACCCCACTTTCTTTCAACCAGGTGATTGGGTGCTTATGGCAAACCATAAACAGTCATCCTCTAGCAAGCGCACGTCTGGAAAACTTTACCAGAAAAAGACAGGTCCATTTATCGTGATCCAACGAAACGGACACAATTGTTATCTGCTACAGCCTACAGACGACTCTGATATCAATAGAGTCGCAAATGTTCGTCAACTTACTCTGTTTGTGACGAAAGAAAACTTACAAAAGCTGAGAAATGAAGCCTGTCTCAAATCTGGACTCGACTCTCGTTCCCTGGAACAACAAATAAAGGAGTTCCTTACTGACTACCAAAATGACTCAGACGATGAAAGCGAAGACGAACCTCGCTTTGACTCAGATCAGGACGACATCTCTGAGATCATTATAAGCAATAGAGACTTTAAACGCGCATCCGAAGCAGTTCTCAAGGAAGTGAATAAAACCGCTCGAGAACTCAGGATTGCTGCAAGACAGGAACGAGAGAAAACTACCAATCTTGACACCCGACTACCAGGAGGTTCAACTTTATATCAACCTCCCCCCTCGACTTTTTCAGGGGCACCTGCTACGCCTCAAACTGAAAAGAAGAAAAGGGGCAGACCTCGCAAAATAAGACCCGAAGATGAAATTCAAACTTTCGAAGAAAGTATCAATCCAACCCCCAGCCACGTCATTTGCCTAGACACTCCATCCATTTCCCAGAATGTGAATGAAGACGATTCTCAAAGCACGAATTTTTCTCAAAATTCTACTACTTCGCAAAACATATTGGATTCAGGGTTCAACGATTCTCTACCCGATTCTCTACCCGAGTCACAGCAACTAATCGTCATCACTCCGAAATCTGGGTCAAAAGCTAAACGACCTACCTCCCTCCCTACTCGAAAGCGTTCGGAGCGGCTTTTGGAAAGGCAAATGCGTCCGGGTACTCGCCAACACTGGAAAAAGGCTCTTGGCACGAATTTTGTAAATTATGTTTCCGACGACGACCAAGAACCAGTGGCTCGCTTTTACGATATGAACCCTGACGAAAAGTCAGATACTGAGGAGGAGCAATCCGAATCAGGTAATTAATTTAACCGATAAATATGCCTTAAAAAATGCTTTAATTTCGCTTCGAAATCGTTATTTAATCCAATTAAACAACCCATGTTATCTCATACTTGAGCATAATAAAGAAAACTTACAAGGTCATTCACTTGATCGCATCTATCCTTCCATACCATGGGTTGCAACGTATTCTCAAATGCCCTGTGTAGACTATTTACACACGATTTCGACTTTTGGTGCACGGGTGTCGATATACTAGACACACCTTTGTCAACCAAATTCATGTTGGTCATTTGAACGTGCATGCGATACTGATCTCTAACCAGTGCAGTCATCACATCAGCCGTGCATTTTTTAATCGAACTGGTATCGTAGTCGTTGATCCAAACTTCATTCAGCCTTGATAATATGAATCATGCACTCACCCAGTTGACCAAATGCTAGCAAATTTTGTGCTAGCGTAAATGGTGCCGGAATTTGAGACACTTTTTGCAAAAAATGCTAGCAAATCAGTTGCGATTAGGTCGCATTAGAGTAGCAGAATTGCGCACAAATAGCTAGCACGTAGCTGGCACAAAGCTGGCACAAAGCTAGCAAAAAGCTAGCATTTTGTTAGCACTTTGCTCTGCATTCTGCTAAGTACATGCGACTAAATCGCGACTGATTTGCTAGCAATTTTTGCAAAAAGTGTCTCATATTCCGGCACCATTCACGCTAGCGCAAATTATGCTAGCAAGAAGCTAGCATTTTGCTAGTGTAGAAAAACTTTGATCAGTAATGTAATTACTATTAATTAATTTTTTTTTAATTCTGGGTGTTTACCTTTAACAGGTGGTAGTTTTCCAGGAAATTCCAAAAATTAGGCGACTGTCCCAGCTCAGAGCTAGCATAACGCTAGCATCTTGGGATAGTATAAGAAGAGTGATGTCACTCTTCTTACTTTTCAACAAGATACCACCTTGAGCTTATATTCAACTTGATGACACACTTTATCTAAGAGTAGCAAACTATACCATGAGAGAGAGCGACGCTAGCAATTTGCTAGCATTATGCTAGCGCTTAGGTTGAAAAATCTCTTTATTAAATAAAAAATGAAGTTTTTTTTTAAATAGAAAAATTGTCAAAATTTAAAATTTGAAAATGAAGTATCAAACAAACCATGAAAATGAAAAATTTCAAAAACATTTGAACAACATTTTAGTCCACGGCAATGGGAGTAATTGCACCCCCTGCCGATCCTCCAAGACAACTTTTTCCTTAAAGGGGACATCCTAAGGAACATTTTAAAGCAAACTTGCTGAAAAAAAATTGGCCTTACTTACAAAATGGCGGCAATTTTGATTGAAAGGTCAGCCGAAATCGCAGATTTCGCGTTTCAACATAGGACATGCACGAATTTTTTCAAACCTTACAAACGTAGATCGAAAGATCATGCAAAAATTCATCACCTGACAAAATTTCAAGTGGTAAAGTACCTTTTTCGATTTTTGGGGAATTTTCAAAAATCAAATTTTGGCCAAAATGTGAGAAAAAATCAAAATTTTACCAAATTGACCAAGAAACCTGAAATTTGGGATATACCCTATTTTCGACATGCCAAATCGATGGGAAACGGTTTCAACTTGTTTTGAGCAGTTCTGGAGCCTCCAGCAGATTTTTGAAACTCAAATTGAAATTGTAAAGCTCAAATTTATTCTGAAAACTAGGTGAATTTCAAGTCGTTTTGTAGCCTCCAGCGACTCTTTGAAAATTCCTGAAGCCTCCAGCAGATTTTTGAAACTTTGAATTTTCACAAAATTTCATCAAACTGAGATGGAGAGTCGAAATTCATTTTGCAAACTAATTTTAATAGGCTACGAAGTCGACTGCTTGTGGATTTCAAGTTCTTTTGGAGCCTCCAGCGAATTTTCGAAGGTTGTATGCCATTTTTTGGAAAATTGGAATTTCCTGAAAGTAGCTGGAAGCTTCAAAACCATTTGAAACCTGCGAAGTAAATTTCAGCTTGCCAACTGCCAACTCCAATTGATAAATTAATGTTGTGGGAATTTCAAGTTTCAAAAGCCTACTGGAGGCTCTAAAATGACTTGAACCCACCCCACCTGAAGTCGTCGTCAGAGGGTGTTAAAATTGGAGTGTAGAGTAAACTACAGCTTTCCATGTCCATTTGATGAAATTTTGTTGTCCCCTTTAAGAAAAAAATTGCCCCGGAAGATCGGCGCGGGGGGGGGGGGGGGGTGCAATTACTCTTATTGTCATATGCAGGAATATTTTTAATGATTTTTGTATGCGCGCTGAGGGATGGAAAAGATACTTGCTCGCATTTTGCTACAATAAATAAAGCAGAAAAAGGTTTATTGGTGAGAAATGCGTAAGATCTGGTAGCACGTTCCTATCATTTGACTACAAAGAAAACGCCAAGTCACCAGATGCAGAAACTAGAGATATGCTTACATTTTTCTAGAGCCAGATGGCTAAGTAAATGCTAGCTCAGAGATGCAAGAATATTACCTGAAGTTTCCTATCATAAAACTGTGAGCAGGTACATATTAGTCAGTGATACGCTGGCATTAAGCGAGCAGGTATAGAGTGAGGCAAAAGCTAGCTGAGATATGCGAGAATATTGCTTGAACTTTCTTGGCATAGAATTGCAAGCAAGTATCCATCAGTGATACGCTAGCATCAGGCGAGCATGTATGAAGTGAAGTAAAAGCTAGCTGAGATATGCGAGAATATTGCTTGAACTGTCCTAGCATAGAATTGCGAGCAAGTATCCGCCAGTAATACGCTAGCATAAGGCGAGCAAGTTAAAGTGAAGTAAAAGCTAGCTGAGAGTCGCTGGAAAACAGCTCGAAAATTGCTAGAATTGAATTTGCTAGCAAAAAACTGCAAGAAAATCGCTTACTTTTAGCGAGATAATTATTGCTGGCCACAAAAAGCGAGTAAATTGCTAGCAACTTATCAAAACGCGAATAAAACGCTAGCTTTTTGCTAGCATGTGGTCAACTGGGCAATGATGAACCTTGGTTTCTGTAAATGCCACCACTATACACTGCCTTAGACACTTTCGTGCTTACGAGTGTTGATTTTTGATCAGTGTTGTCGGCAGCCTCTTGCTGCATTTTTCAGTCATATTGGCATCGACGGCTTATTTTCAGCGAAACTATTCTTTGATCATCATATTTAATAATCGAATCAGTTTCGCCAACGCCGAATTTTACACTCCCCGGACGACATAAAACATCATCGGTTTATCCGGATCTTTAATAATATTGACACAGTACATTATTTACCCCTAAGTTATCTATATGAATTCGTCGTAATAATAAGATGAACCATATGTTGCGTTAAAGGCCGCGTAGGTAAACAGCCTCGCTCAACTAGGGTAGCGGTTCACAACCTTGAACTGGTTACCTACTGCTGTTGTGACGAATACGACGAACGACCCCGCCTAACATCCCATCAAACGTTTTGCCGACACGTCTGTTCGTTCACCAGGAAATAACCACGCGACCATTGACTTATGCACTTTGTAAACAAACAATACACAAACTCCTTTTCCGATGATTTCTAAAATTTCGGAACGGTTATCTACTTATTTACACAGAGTGTCCGATTAGCCAGACACAATTTCTAAAATAAAACACAGGAATGCATTTCGATGCATCGTGTGAAAAAATGCACTTTCATAATCCTGCCATGGTCTGGCACTTCTCTTTACACAATACATTGCTTAGATAACCTTGATTATATTACCTCGAGGAACCTGGTCACCTAAATTTTTTTTTTTAAAAATCTCACACTAATGCTCCATAGGTAGCCAGGAACTCCTAAAAAACCACGTTTTTGTGGGGCAGTTGTTATCATAATCTACCCCAAGTAACCATTACCGTTATTGGAGTGATTATTCCAAAATTTCTTTCACAGATGTCCCATGAATAGTTGCTCCAATAACCCCTTTTTTATCCATGTTTTCGTGGGGCAGGTGTTAACATTACCTACCCCAATCTATTCAACACGCCTGTGAGGGGAATTTATCGATTCTGTTTGCTAAAAACACTAATGAATCGACCCCCCTCACACCTTTTTTACATCCTATACATTTGGTGGTCATTAGAAGAATCTCTTCACTAATGCCTTATGGCCACCACACAACACTTAGATATCGCTTTTGTAGAATAGCTTCTAAATTGCATCCACAATGCCCTAATAAGCTACCCTACATCACTATAGCACACTCGATGATGACCTGAAAAATTCTTCACTGAAACCCTCTAGACTAGCCAACTAGAATGGATGCCAGAAAAACGCGGTTCGTACTTATCTTTCACAGGTCAACCATCACCTAAAATAAATTACAACTCCCGAAAGTAGCTAATTCGTGAGTATAAAATTACTACGTCAGTAGTGTCACTCAGTCAGTTCGAAAGAAGAAGATTTCGTCGTATTTATATTGCGAAATCGCCAGCTTCTTAAATGAAATCCAGCAACTGACCAGCATCACCCATAGTGCCCATATGGCACGACTTAGTGTTTAAGTGTTTTAGTTTTAGATTTTATTTCTAAGATTAATATGAACCAAATACCTCGCGTATTTATTTTTAGTTTTTCTAGCAAGGTACTTGAAACAACTTAGTATCCAGACCAGATTACACTCATTCGACCTCCGATCAATAGTCACACTTATAATTGTCACCGCAATACTGTAACCAGTACCAATACGCAATACACGCATCTGGAACGTCTCCTTGTTCCTTGTATCGACGAAAAATCTACACACCAACTCGTAGGACCGCTACATACTTACACAGCCGCAGCTTCAAATTACAAAGTCGCACATCATTTACTTTGATGCCTGGACATTAAAACACGCACATTTGTAGTAGGTAATTATGAGAGCAAATAGGATTCGACACGCTCGTAAAATCGAATTCGAGGACCTTTATTCCGCCTCTTCGCACTCTGTCTTTTGAGAAATTTGTCAACGAATACACGATCTCGCATCTTTGCATAAATGATGCGTCTGCATATCTTGATAAGCAATTTGATTTCAATGATTTCATTCATTCTCTATTTCATAATCTCGTCGCGATATTAATTACGACGATTCATCGTTTTTTACACAGCCCAGACAATTTCTCAATCGACTAAAATGTTCCCAGATCCTCGAAAATCTATGCTGGCTAACAAGGCGGTATAGGTTTAAAACAACACTCTTGCTCTCTCTCACGTCCATCCATCCATCCATCCGTTACTCCATAAAAGTCAAAACCATTTTTCCAAAATATCCACCTAACCTTCCAGCCTCGTTTACGCCGTTAATGTTCAATTTTATGCGTAAAAGGAGGGACATTTTTTCCTATTTCGACTACCTATTCCATACTCCTCTCTTGAAAATTTGTCCATATCCTAATCTGAAAATTACGATTCCAACTCCACTGTTTCTTTATCCAATCATTCTATTTTGTGCGACCTGAGAGAAGCAGACCTCGATTTCGTGAACGTTGCTCCGAAGGATACTATTTGCTGTGGTGAGTTGTACTTTAGCATATCTGATACGTGTATTAATTTTATAATTTTGCTTCATTTGTGTACTGTTGATCATCTATTGTCTTTCTGTTATAAAACGCAGAAAACAATATCTAAATTGCTGATTCTTTTTTGTGTATTTCGACTCATTGTGATCTTTTTCTACCCAATGTCTAACGTAGAGTTGATTTGCGAAAGGTGTCGATTGCCCCTGGCCATCTCAGGACCAGCAACGACACCTGCAGATCCTGACGACTTTGTAGCGATGTCGCATTGCCGACACCTTTATCACCTTCGATGCATCCTTCGTATGCACCAAGATTCTCCTTATATCGATCAGTCCAACGTTAAAGTCACTTATTGTGAAGGCAATAATTGCAAAAAGGCAATTCGGGGAACCGAATTCTTCGCCATACATCATTCCACACGACCTGTTTATTTTCCGACCGAGAATCAATACATTTCCGAATTGACTATGCAACTATCCGCGCAGCGAGACTACACCTCGCGCATGGAGACTGCGTTTATCAATGAAAATTTAGAACTTCGCAGCCGAGTACGCGAATTTCAACAGGAATATTCTAATCTCCTAATGAAATATAACAAGGTACTCGACACTTCGATCGGAAAGCTTTTTGATAATATTAGACCAATGTTGCATCATTCAGGCGCTACTAGTTCGCGCGCCAATCCGAATATTCCAAATCTCAGAATGATTGCACCTGGGCCATCGACATCCCACCAGGTACCGCATGCATCACCTTCGCCCCAAGTTCCGACCTCAACTACGGCACCTTGGCTACTCAAAGCAAACGCTTTACCTCAAAATATCGATCAAACACCCCCAACTCCAGCTCCTACCATGGTAGAGATGGACAATTCCAACAAACGTCCTATTAGTATTTCGTCATCGGAAACTCCTCCACCTCCGACACCCAATGTCGTAATTCCAGAAACTGCTAAGACACCTCGTGAAGTTGCGCCACAGAAGCGCCCCCGAGGTCGTCCTCCGAAGAAAGTAGCAAGCCCCCTTGCAAGTCAGAGGAAGTACCACCGAGCTTATTTTCGGCGTTTCGGTACAAGTTCTGCTGCTCTTCGCCCATACTATCCCATCGACTCGTACCCACACTACTTCACAGCGGCTGGATACCAGCTCTATGAGGATACATACGTTGTAGCATATTTTGCCTACAATGTTTTGTTAATGGGCGATGGACACGCGGAAGGCATAGCTCGCTACCTTGGCAATACAAAACCATATGAATCGCAATTAGACCGCGAACTGTATTGCCGAGACCTGCACGTTTCGGAATTACTAGGGTACCTCTTTAAATTCGATAACCTTCCACCTCGCATAATGCTCTCGATAGGTAACTTCGATGTTCACCAACGTACATCATATGAACTTTTCTATCGTGATTTTAAACGTCTTATCGCATTATTTCGCGAACATTTGGTCCAACAGGTGTTTTTACTACCTTTGATACCATACCACCAGGAAGGCAGAGACTCGTTTGATATTATAAACGACATTTTATCCCTTGATTGGTCCTCAGTTCTTCGAGGCACTTTTATTCGCATACCAGACGTGTTTGATGTATTGCATACTCAACTCGCTGGGCGCGACCCACTTGGTCCCTATTACCCCACGTGCATGTATAAAAACGTGGTATTAAATCTAAAAGATCGATTCATCCCCATTATCGCCAGTCGTCGTATTTCTAATCCATCATCGGATATTGAGCAATCGTTATCCGATCACGATGATGTACCCCCTCCTAGATTAGTTCCAGATACACCAGCGTCACCGGTTCCGGCACCACCTCCTCCGGCCATCTTAAACTTGTCAAGGCAAAACACCAGCTCGATACCACCTGCGCCTATAGAGCCGTCTTGTTCGTCCGTCCAACCAACTAAAAACATGGGAAAGTTGGACAAAGTACTACGTCACAAAGAAAATGCGCCTTTACCCGCTGATGACAATGGTATACGCGAACAGCATGAACATTGGTTCAATCAATTGTTCAAGATGCCCAATGAAGATGATCATTTGACTCGTCTGGAACATCAAGTGAGCTCTTTTAACCTTTTTAATATTAATATAGCGCAGGCATCGACATCGGCAACCACGGTAGCACCACCCAGAAATTGGGTTGGAGAGATAGTCGCTGAGAACGAAAATGAAATTTTGAGACGCGCCGAACGTCTAGACGATTTGAAATCGAAAAAGGATCAACAATCACCGGAAAAGAAAGAGTAACGTATCTTGGTCATGACATGCCAAACATCATGTCGTTATTTCACCATTATTAACACGCTACGCTTACTTACCCCTCTCTCTTTCAGGTGCATATGACCACTGTAAAGTGGCCACAACATATGCCTTTAATTTTGTAAATATTATTTCTCTAATGCTCTCTTTGTTTTTTGTACGAGTACTCTATGACCTCAAGACAACGTAGTTTAATGTGTACATACTGTTGCCTACCTGTCAATAACGCCTGTTACATCGGCGATGAGATACGATACCTATTGTGGAGCTTAGAGATATTATATCGCCCACCTGATCGAGATAAACTTTGTCAACTACATCGACAATTATTATATCGTCACCGAGTTCGTAAATTTTGTATAAAAATTTGATAACATTTGAAACGTGTAAAATGTACTCTTGTAAATGTGTATTTTGTATCAACCTGGTTCATACTATGTTATAAGTTATATGTGTAATTTCTGTTAGATTTACGATTCAATTATTATTCATATTGTCAATACATGTTCCCCCCTCTTTTCCAATAACCAATAACCGTTTTTTCTAAATTCTTCCCGTAGAAAATAAGCTAAATTTGCCACCAGGTGTGATGTTAAACGACTTGGTTTTGTATATACTATTTTAAGATTTAAAATTACGAATTTTTTCAATTTTCTTTTTTCTATCCCCTGTAAATCGTCACACCTGCAACTATTTATACATCCCCGTAATTGAAGTGGTATGACTTTCTAAATTTTAAACGTTATAAAGCACGCTTTTCGAAAATAACGATCATAAACCGAAAATATCCGGAATTGTGGCCAGTCATACCCTAGTGAAAATTTTTTACCATCGTCAAAATTCTAAATTGTTGGGCTAAATTAAGCTGTTAGAGTGAAAGATGAGCTATCGCACACGAATACGTTATCAACATCGATGTATTCGTTCCAACCTGCTAGAATCGCCGTAGCCTACGCCCCTTGCAGCTTTTTACTTAACACAAATTAAAAAACAAAAATCTATAAGAAAATTAGGTTGCTTACTCAGCCAAGAAATTTGACACAGCCAGGAATCGCGTTATCGGAAGCTTTTATGATATTACGTCTACGATTTTTTCGAATACTTTTGCCAATTCGCATGAGGTTTCACTACCTCTTTTTAAATAATTAAATCAAATAATATGTATTACGTTATTAAGCAATGTGAATTAATTTGAAGATCTCCACCTCTATGGAGCACATTCAAAAATTAAAAAAAAACTAAAAAATGCTTCCTCTTAAGGTAGGTTCCTTCTGATGCTTTTGCATCTTTCAATTTCGTCTCTAAGCCCGCTTTGAGCGATAAATCTAGTAATGAATAAAAATTTCTTATTCCAAAAATCGCAAAAATTAAAAATGCCTAGAATTTTCTTAAAAAATTATAAAAAAAAATATATGACGCTAACTTCTCTTAGGATTCGCAATCCAAAAGTCACACCTTTTTGGCCCTGTTGGGAGACTATGGCTTTTTCTTCTGTATAGTAATCGAGTAGGTGATTCCATGCGGTATATTCTGCATGCTACTAGCCTTTGTAGCCAAAGGACTTGATATAAAAATAATGCAACTCATTTCGCGCTGTTGCGAAATATACGAAATGAGTATAAAAAACACTTAGTAGCTTCTTGCCTATCACTAGACTATCGAGGAATACATCCTCTTGATTATGGATCCATACGTTTCAGTCGTGGATCCACGTCGCCTTACCTGCTAATTACTACTTATTACTTTTATTATTATTAAAATGACACTTAATTAGCCAAAAGCCATGTCACCCTCTAAATTTTACTCCTCCGTCTTTCTTTTAGCACTCTTTTATAGTACTAGTTTGAATATTAAGAGTGGTCTGATAGTCTGCGGACAAACGCACCAAGTACGGAGGGGCAGTGGCTTGTCCCTAGGGTCAGGTACGTTGAGGGGTGCTGGGGTGGTCAAAGGTCATATCCCTAGGGTCATCTTTTCTTTTTGATCCGTGCTTTGAACATTTGTCCTACTTCTGGTCAAACCCACGAAGGGGCATTTGTGATGAGCGGATATGCCCTGACCGCCTACGCGTTGCTTAATGTAATTTCCCCTCAACGCAGTTTTATGATCTTGCCGGCCTTAGGCAAGATTATGCGAATCTTACTGTAGGGGCGTGATCAAGGCTATCGTGCGACAATTCTGTCGAAGCAGAGGCTTAGCTCCTGCTTCGTATTCTCTAGAAAAATCAGTCTTAAAAGTAACGAGTTCGCGATAGTTCCTCTTAAGCTCACCTAACCAGCTAAATAGATGACCAGGGAGCCCTGCCTAGGCTCTCTGGAAGTCAAACATTGAAGTACCCATCTCTGGATGGTGATTTTGAACTTATAACGTGTCCGTCGTTAATTTCCTGCGTACGGATATGGTACTATTTTATATAACGCGATCGTCGTTAATTTCCCGCGTACGATCGTGGTACTTTTTTAGTCACTGGTATTGATTTATCCGGAAATCATACCTTTGTCTCTACAAAAATGGATCTCCGACCCAGACCTGCCGAAGCGACTATTATTGGGGTCGCCAGGGAGAGGCAGGCAATGTGAACATGCAAAACAGAAGTGTACTCAGACCAACCTAGGTAATCGTGTATCCTTTTATTCAGGGTTACGTGCACCCTTAATTTATCTAATTACGTTAAAATTATATCTTACGTAATTGTATTAATTGGTAGATGACGATGTGTTAATCATTTACCAATTGATCTATTTGTACCTTAGAAGCTGTTGTAATTTGCCTATATGTGTACTTTAATTTATCCCCTAAACCAATCTTCCGAGCCTAGCTTGCTAGCTCGCGTGTGTTGTACTTTGCCGCCTAATCTTGGCCGGTTAGGCATGCCATTGTATCGTCATGGCAAAACAGAATAATTTACGTTTTGACCCTTTGTAAATTGTTTGGTATAATCTGCTCATTTTTGTATATATTTCTTGATTAAAATAATTGTACATAAATGCTCCTTTCGTTATCATTACATCGAACCCTAAAAGGTAACTAAAGGATTGTTCTTAAGTGAATAGTGTAGTTTGATTGACTAAAGTCTCTCCATCTTGAGCTAAGCAGGCGTCTAAGAAAGATTTTCTTTCTTAATGAATATTTCTTAGAATTAGCCTAACACAAAATTATAGGAATTTCTCTCATACTCGATAAATATCACAATCACTACCATAACTAGTCTTTCTCCTCTTCACTATTACACTTCAAATAGTTACCTATCTCAAAAAGATTTCCAAAGAATTGAGAAATGAAATTCGTCTCCTAAAATTTGTTTTAGAATGTCATTTATTTTGATTGGGATACCTCCCCGAGGAGAGTCTAGGTAAAATTATACCGATTTTTTTCTTTTTTCCAAGTTCCAAAGCTTGTAAAAAAATATTTAAGCGTACTTGGAGTACTTAGGACAAAAAATTGTACTTTTCCACTCCTTCTCATTCCTTTAAAAGCTCGTAAAATTAAATATAGTCTAGACCACTGGGTAATTTCCAAATTGAATATTTTTCCAAGAACAAATCTAATCAGAGAATATTAAAAATTGAACAAGTAACAGAATTCGTCGCTAACCAGCGCCGTCGTCGTATTTTACCTCCGAACAAACAAACAAAAAAAAAACAGGAAAAAAAGCAGAGAAGAAATCGTCTTGATTAAAATGCAGTAATGGTACCGTATTCGCTATTCGAATAATCGACTCGTTTACACTCGTAATACTCGACATGAAAAGTTCACAGAGTTGCTTTTTAATTAAAGCGAAAAACTCTAGGTGGAAAAAAAACGAGGTGAAATTGTGTTCAAATCGTTGTTTATCGATTATGAAAATAAAACAATTTCCTAAGAAAAAGAAAAAAAACAATACCACGCGAATTGTCGTCGTCGATGAACGAACTATAGATAGGAAAACCAATGAAATTTCAGTATTGGGATTAATTCGCGAATATACGTGCCATAGTCTACCCAATACCTTGATATAAACGTCTTCAAAATGCATGCATTCGTATAGACCTATCAAATACCTCTCGGTGGTGACCCGGAAAATGTATTCACATATGCAAGAAAATTCACCGCTAGCGCCATATTTTTCATAACATAACGTTATGGGGTAAAAGTTGCCATGTAACGATACACGTATCTACATGGAAAAGGTAGGTCATAACAAACTGCATTAAATGAGATTATAAGCAGCTTTAAAGATTTCATCTACAGACTTAGATACTATTGAATTGTATGGTACCCGTCCCATCTCCTATCCTACATACACCATACCGTATATACGACTTTAGTTCTACGTACTTCACGAGCCCGTAAAACTGGATTACGCTGAATTATGTACACGCCATCTTATAGTCTGCAACCGGATTCTACGCTGCCTACGAGTATATTGCCCAAGTGGAAAATTGCTTCGTGAAATAATTTCTGTCTCGGTTTGGCGAGAATATATACGATATAGGTTTACTGTGAGATAGGCAAATGTTTCTTTCTCATCAGATGGATAACGTATAAGATGGTGGAAACTTTGTGAAATTATGCAACCATATTCATTGTAAGCTCTAGATTCGAATAATTGAACGATAAATTTGAAGTACAGCATGATGGATATGTGTGAATTGCGCGGATTTACCTACTACTCGTTGGTATAAAGTCCAGGAACTATTCTACACATGCGCCTAATATGCGTAAAAGCTCTCCAAAAGAAATGTTAATTTGAGAAAAAAAATCGTATCGAAAAATAAAATTTGAAACCCTTTAAACATAAACACAGAGAGTTAAAGCTCAAATTTTCTCAACGAATGGTTCAGCAAAGCAAAGCTTTGATCTAACGTTTCAAAACAAAATCTGTCAAAGGGATAGGGTGATCTTTAAATTAAAATCTAAAAGAAACGTAATAGATGTCACAACCATCAAGAGAAATATCCTTACTTCGTATCTTCTCACTGGAGCCGCCAAAGAAATACTGATTGGATCTGATCAGGTCTAAACAGGTCTAATTCGATCAAAACTCCGATCTGATTAGATCCGGTCAAATTCAATTTGGACCTGGAGAATGTTCCCTGGTCAAAACCAATCTGGTCTCCTCTATGGATCTGATCAGGTCTGAACAGATCTAATCCGATCCAAAATGCCCCCCCCCCGCCATACAGGACGTTTTCCACGTTTTCAAAAATCTTTCAAAATGATAGATATGCAGTCATTTTTGAGAGTTTGATATTAATATGATTTCCGCAATTAGTATTTTTTTTGAAGTTCTCAAAAGTCAAGTTTGGTGTCCAAAGAGTCATTTCAATGAAATTCAAGGTGTCAGAAATGGATAGGTTTTTTTGAAATTTTGGAAAGTCGAGCAAAATACAGTAGAAGCTTATTGTTATAACGCTTTGAAGATGTCAACCAACGCGTCTTATTTGTTAGAAGAAAACTTTTCAATACACACAAAAACCGAGGTTGGAGAATCCTATTAGGCCACAATCGATCCTTGGTAAACAAACACTTTGCTGATATTGAAAACCAAAATGTGGCGTGTAAGTAACATAGTTGACAAGGTGATGGATGAGTTGATCACTGATGGTGAACTGGGCCATCCCTACTTTCTGATATTTTCATGTCACATATACCAACCCACAATGCAGTACCTTGTACTAAGAGGGATAAAAGAGAGATTCTCCCACCCAGTTGGGCCGGCCCCTGTGGGTCATCTACTACCCTACAGTAATTATCTACAGATGGGCCAAATAACCCCAGCTGGGGTGGAGAAAGTACTCAAACGAGCTGAGAAGGAAATAGAAAAGAAAATCCAACACTCCTACTGGGGAAAGATAGAGACAAAATCAAATGAGATCTTCACCCTGGAGGAATTAGAGGATGATCTGATGAGACAATACCCACAGTTTGCCTTGGCCCATTGTGTCAGCTGAGACTTCAGGATGTCCAAGGGCATTGTGCTCATGTTCAAACAAGCCTTTGGCAACCAGGACACTCTGCTGTCAAGGGGTGCTAAGGTTGGCGAAGTCGTCGTCGTTGTGGTTCCTTGTCCTTTACAGGACATTGGAAATCGCATTTTTGTGGTACCCTAACAGGGTGAGGCGAATGCGTATATGCCACTGTGATTATTCTGGGGAATTGACATTGTTTTTGAGCTTTCACATACATAGTAGTTTCCCGTTGCTTTCTGCGCTATCTACAAAGTAGCTCATACATCACTAGCCAGGTTTTTACAACCCTGAATTCCGTAATCACCGCTACCTATAGTTGCTCAACCAGTTACAGCTTTTTGATACCAGCAACAGATTGCGTGCGTTTCTGTTGCCTCTGCTGTTCTGGTGCTCGGAGCTTAACGTGTAATAGATGTTAAATGCACTACAATGTATACATTACACGTTAACGCCTGCATCTCTAGCGGGATTTGAACCCATAACCTCTTGTTCAGAAAGCCGTGGCTCAACCCACTACGCCACTGAGCGTTTGGTGAAGTAGTTGAACTCAAAAAATATGGAAATTACATCCTTTACACCATCATCAAAGAACAGTACAATGATAAGCCATCAATCAAGGACTTTGTAACAATGATGAAAGCACTTGCTGCCAAATGCGACCAACTCAAGATCAAAAAGATAGAGGTACCAAAACTAGGGTGTGGTCTGGATAAACTAGAGTGGCCAAAAGCGAAGCAATCCATCATCAAATGCTTCAAGGACCACTTGGTTACTGTCAGAGTATGCACCCTGAAGCAGGAACAACTTCAATCCTGATCCATCAACCAAACATTGACCTGGAGAAGCTCTGTAAATAACCCATCAAGATGCATTACCTCAAGCTGTAAATAACTATAGTTAGATTTTTCAAAACCTACGCTTGCCCTACTTGAAAATATATTTTTCTCAATTTCTCAAAACCATAAGCTTACTTACATAAATTTAGTGTGGGTTTCTTTCTTGTATTATAATGCTGTACATATTTTGACAAATAGACCAAGTTAACTAATCGTACCTATTTTTCTAAATTTTTTGGCCTAAATTAATTAGTCATATCTAGTATTTTACTCTTAAGTCCAATGTGAGAGGCTGGTGTGAAGCCCTTAGCAAGTGCACCGGCCTCCTTGCAAAAGTCCTCCCATATCCAAAACTCGTGTAATGCAAAGGGGAGACCAACACTTGTTGACCCGCCCAGGCATACAATTCTCCTCCCTAAAATCCTTTTCCCAAGATGGGTTGGGGGACTCAGTCTACCTGATGGGCATGCGTGAATAACAAAGCCTGGTAGGGTGATTGGGCCCTTGGCAACTGCTTAGGGGGTGTGGGTCATGGTGGATAACCAGTCTTTCCCCCTCCCCCCTCCCCACTGCATCTTAGATCTAGGATTAGGGATAAATTAAGATATTACATTTTGTTTACATTTAGTCTTAGATTTAAGATGTAAATAAATATGTTTATTTGAGAAACCCCCCGGCACCTTGTGTGTCTGAGGAACCAAAAAAAAAAAAAGTCTCTGATGCATATAGAAACTCTGAGAATGTCCGTGCGTTCACCTGTCAAAGGAGGAGTATCAATAAGGCCATTTTTGGGCACCAGACAGTTATCAACTGAACCACTCTTAAAATGTTGTAATAAATGCCTTAAATACAAATCCGTGGTTAGTTAACCCAAAATGACCATTTTCTGGGCTCCGAGGGTCCCCAAAGTTACGAATAAAAAAGAATTTTGGGAACCACTGAGTATTATTTTCAAAAACTTTTTTAGTGTAAATATCTGTTTGAATCCGT
Source organism: Planococcus citri (assembly GCF_950023065.1). Classification (NCBI taxonomy): domain Eukaryota; kingdom Metazoa; phylum Arthropoda; class Insecta; order Hemiptera; family Pseudococcidae; genus Planococcus; species Planococcus citri. The sequence goes on from NC_088680.1 coordinate 37,206,169, forward strand.
TAAAGATTATACGAGGCAATTTTTCCATTTTCGACCCTCGGGGGCAGAAATTGGGGGGTTTTAATTTTGGAAAATTTTGGAACCACCATTTTGAAGCTACCCCTTTGAACCCCGCTAAAAAGCTTTTTACAGTTTATTAGTATCTGAAAGCCCTGCATCCTATCAAATTTTGAGCTCAATGAAATTTTGCGCTGGTACTCAAAAATCCAATTTTCCGATTTTTCGTAATTTTGAATATTTTGGGAACCCCTGGAAAACTGGAAACCTGTGATTTGCGCCAAACGTAACGTTTTGAGGCATATATTCAATTATCTAAGAGAAAAGGTTTAATTAAGCTCCCTGTATACCTATTCGTAATTTTGAACCCTATTTTCAGAGCCCCCCAATTTGGGCACCCCTGAAAAAGACGTTTATGCATGTAGGGTATTTTCAAATAAATTGAAGAATTTACATTTTAAACACACTAGCAAGAGCTCCATAGTTTATCATTTGACGTTACCTGTAACTTTCAAAATCGAGCTATTTTGGGCCAAATTCTGAGATTTTACTTACTTCGTTGAAATCGTGAAAACGTGATTTTAACGTTTTTTCGAAGAGTAAAATTTTAGCGAATTTCGAACAACAAATTTTAATTCCACATAAAGTAGGCTATAATTGAGGAAGCATGAGTGTAGTCTAGCCACATGATTTTTTTCAAATTTTATGGCCTCCAGCGGGAGATATTGACCAAAAAATTTGAAATTGCCATATCTTCCAATCTTATTCCAGAACACCAATTTTCTCCTTCTAAAAATATGTCAAGATTCGTAAGTACTGTCTTTGGAAATTTTTTCAAATTTTTCTCCCAGGTAGGTCATCTTCAAATATTTAATAAATTCTCTAAAATGTGTTTTTGTGTCGTGGCACTTCCAAAAAAAAAAGCGCTTCTGCTGGTGATGTAGCTCTGAAAATTTACGTGTGGGCCTCTGAAAACTATAGAACATGAAACAAATTCGTGGAAACCTCATTTTTGGCTCATGGGCTCCCCCTCCTCCAATTTTGGGGGCGTAGGAAGATGATAACATGGGTATCGTTATCATATGAATCGAAGCCTCAACATGAATATGAAGTTGAATTCACTCTTAGACCCCTTCCCTCTTTCTTTGTTTTTATAAACATGAGAAATGTATGTTTAAAATCTAGTTCTGATGTTTCAATACAAAAATGTTCCCAGAATATTGTAATAAACCATAGATATGAGAAAAGAAAACACATGGGATGAATGCTACTATTGCCATGGGCGTACCTATTTTTAAAACTTGTCCCAGCTCTTTTAAATGTTTAGAGCATTCCTGTTTCAAACCAACCCTCCTTTCCTCGCATCTTCCTCCAAAAGATTTCGATCTGGAAGCGTTTGTGTAATTGTGAAAAATTCTTTGAATATGTACTCTGCTATCTGCATCTGCCCCAGAGCCCCAATGAGCCATCATATACATCACTCAACTTTTACTCAATCAACCAAAAACTCCTATTCAAACACCACAACTCAAATAAAACCATCAAAACCGTTCAAAAAAATCCAAACAAACAAAAAACAATAATCATCAAAAACTAAAAATAAAACATTTCAAACGAACGAGAATATTAATGTGACAAGCTAAAGCGTTTGTAAATGTTGTTTCATCTCGAAAGGAGAAGCATTTCTTTAGTTATAAATGAAATATTCATTAATTTCGAGTAAAATTTCTTTAAATTAAAACTTAGCATTATAAACGGCGTATACTTTGACGCAGCGCTTGTGAGAAAGGAAAGTTTAATACTTGTATTACTTCTTTAAAAGACTTACCAAAACGGATTATATTTCGTTTTCGACCCTTTCTCTCACTCTATCTCTCTCCCAATCTTTCTTTCTTTCTCACATTGCGTTTCTGCTGGTAGAAAACATCATTAATCTAAAATTCCATTCGATAACGATAGTATTGTAATTTATTAAGCTCGCCAATCATTTGAGAGTATTTCAGTGACAAGTAAAATTACTCAACGACTGAGCAGGAACACCGCGACGCAGTAATTGGTCCAATAACAAACAAAATAAAAAGAAAAAAACCTCATTAAATTTATAAAGAAGAAATCGTTGTAGGTACCTATTTTGAAATTCAAATACCTCGATTCAAAAATATACGAGAGCTAGTTCAGTCGATTTGTAAGATTTTATGTACCTACGTTATGTGCGCTTGAAAACGAATGTAAATTAATAACGAACCCAAATTCCAAAATACTGCCTTTGGGAGCTTTACACATACTACGTAAGAGTAAAAAATTAGATATTTCAGACGTCGCGTCAGTATAGGATATGAGATATTCAGATTTCTACCCGTTTCGTCAAAGATTTACTTAGTGAAATTAATAAAACTAGGAATAGGCTTCGTTTTGAAGCTTAAATAAGGATTTTGTCGACAAATGGGATACGTGGGTAGATTGTTGGGATTGTACTTTTCTCAGCAGGGTTACTTGTACCTTTTGTACACTATCGTTTGAAAAGTTCTACTTTCGGTATTTGGTAAATAGGTATACATCATCGTGAGAGATTTTTTTTTGCTTTTTGGTGAAAAAATTTACCGAATAGTTTGACGTTTGGGGCGAAATATGTTACGGATTTTAGAAAACATCGCCGAAGGTGCGAATTAACACAGGAATTTATCATTTTACAATTTCGAGGGTGGATTTGCATAGAAAACAACTGCGTAGGAAGAGCCCAGCTATAAGGTAATGCTGTATTATCAAAACCTACGCAATACTTTTTACGTTGACGATAATCTATTAGAATGTCAAGAAAGCGAGTTTTTTTCTCTTCGCGAAATGTAGGTAAAATAATCATGTTGAAAAATGTACCGGAAGTTGTTCAAAGTTCTTATTAAGAATACGAAACGGAAAAAAGAAAATACTCGTATCACTGTCAAAGCTGTGTCAAATACTCATTACACACCGAGGGAATTATAATAAAAAATAACGTATGATGAAGTGCAGAATAATGTCTAAGTATGTGTTTTGTAGTACATAGAGGGAAAAATAACATCATTTTGATTTCAAACCAAGCAACGTCGGTATATTTATGCTGCGAACGTTGGTGAAATGAAATTACACGTCCTTCCTTTGAATAAGATATTTCTGAATAGGAATGATATAAAAAGGAAGTTGATGTAAACAATTTATTTAACATGGATACGATTTCGCCTTAGAATGAAACACATGGACATTGGTGTTAATAAATTTGCATACTCGTTTGCCGCAAATAAGTATTTCAACACCACGTAATACGAGGATCAGAATAGGCAATTTATTTCGCATAGATGTAATTTTAACTTCAAAATGGGATACCTATTTGTACATAGCAGTAAAGCAAATGGAATGTGTACGCTTATTATGTTAATTTTGTGTAGTGAATTGAGTGGTCGAAAGGAGAGAAAAAAGAACTCTTTAAAAATACTTCTAAATGTAGTAAAATAGAATTGAAGTGAAATTTTTCCAGAGATTTTTATTAATTTGCTTCGATTTAGTGTCATTTGTCAAAATATTTTTACGTAGGTAGGTAATAATTATTATCAACTTTGTTTTTTTCACTCCTCCACGTGGAAGTAAGGCTTTGTAATGTATCTTGAAGTTTCACCTTTATCGATTCAAGTTCACTTACTCTTATAATAATGTAATTTCAGCTTTAATTGGGTTCGAATTCTAAAATCGTTATTCCCTCTCCCCCTCCAGCAAATGAAAATTTTACCAAAACAGCGTTGATTCTTTTATCAGACTTTTTAAACACTATTTTTAAGTTTTTCAAAACTTAATCTCGATAGGATCCATTTTCACCCTCTTTCACCCCTTTACCATGCAATATTCTCCATTTTCAAGCAATTACTTGAGAATTCGTAACACCTTAAAAGCTTTTTGGGAAAGACTTGGTGGCTGAATAGTGAATATACCTTACACCAAAAATACTCTTGCACGAGAGTATTTTGAACAATTTTTTTTTTTTTTTGATTTCAGAATAACTAAGTATGCCATGAGTTCTTTAATTAGAATGTAGAGTTATTGTAAGAGACGAACTGAAAAAAAAAATCAAGAAGTTTTTGAAAAGACCGGCTAGAGCATCGCTTAATAACTTATCAATAATAAACGATGGTGTGTCTGTGTACCTTACTTTCCTACAGATAATTTTTGTGGCTTCTTTCGCTATCAAAGTCAAAGAGGAAGGAAAAAGTGAATATTTCAATGGATAGACATGGGGTAATATTTTTTTCATTGGATTGTTTGGAATTCGCACGTTTAGTATTTGTAATTAATATTTTATGAAAAAAATTTGAATATTCACCTAATTTTGGCTTCCGATCAAATTTTGTGTAATTAAGTAATGCATTTTAAGAACCTTGAGACTCTTATGGTAAAATTTCTTCTTTTTTTAAATCATCGATTTAAAATGAAAATTTAATGGTGAATTCTTCAACATCTCTAAATTCTGCCGAACAATTTTCCTGGCATATTTTACTTCAAATCTTTTGATTTTGAGTCCTATTTCTGAACACGATTGGTTCTACGTAAAATCACCATTTCCACAATTCCTATCAAAAATGTAAACAACCAATGAAAGGTTACCTAATGTTATGAAGTACTTTTCAAAATCACTAAAAGAACAAGTAATCCCTCTTTGAATTTCTAATTTAACGATTCTAACCTTTCCCTCTCCCAATTAAAAAATTAGTTTCACCGGATTTGAGCGATTGAGCTGATTTTCATGCCTCCGACCCTCCATTTTCTAGCTTCAGGGTTTGTAAATGGAGTTTTGAAATTATTGTGGTTTTGATTTTTTTAAGGTTGTGGTGAGGGGGAAGAAGATGCCATTTACCAGAATCATTGATGAATCAGTTTGTTTTTGAAATTATCCAGGTTTAAGATTATTCCATACATATTTATATGTAGACATTTTTTTCAGTACCCACCTAGTGAAGATTTTGACAGCATTTTGCAGATAAACAAAGTAAAAGTTCCTTATTAAACATTCATCTAACAAGATTTAAATATGAGCTTGGTCGTTTGTTTTCAGTTTCACTAATTCCTGACTTGACCCTCTCCTTCCTAATGTAAAGTTTGTTCTTCAGCCAAAAATTACCAAAAATATCGAAACAACTTTCTGTAATAAGAGATTAATCCACGTATTTCAAAAATAAATCCGAGATTTTTGCAAGTGCAAACTGGTCATCATCAAAATTTCAGAAACATCGATGTTCCTGTTTTATACGAGTCGCGATCTCGATAAAGGTGAGATTTCTAATTTTTTGCTCAAAATATCTAAAAAAAAATCTAAAAGAAATTCCAACTTATTCCACAAATGGGGAATTTTATGTTCTCGTGTAATTTCGTTACTGATCATTTTTTTATATGTAATACACTTTGGTATCTTCGAAAAAAAAGAGAGAGATTCTTTATAATGAAAAATTAGAATAATTTCAACTTCTTCATCATAAACAATCGAGTTGAGTCAATATTTTCAACACGTAGCCTCTTGGGGAAAAAGTTCATCAGGTACTCTCCAAAAATAAAAAACCGCGTTTTATACCTAATTATTTTTCTGCTTTTCATTTTTTTTCAGTGTCTCAGTTTTTTTTCCAAAAATTGATTTTTTCAATGAAAGAGCGGAAAAAAATTCAGCTGGGAGTAGGAGTACAGTTGACTTTAGCGTTCAATCTTTTATTTCACACACATCATCTTTCCGGATTTTCTCCAGTTTTTCCATCCATTTTTTTCTAAATTTCTTGCTCTCTAAAATATTACTTACAAATAAATTCGAGAATGGGAGGAGGAGGAGGAGGAGGGTGATCTTTTAAAAAATCGTCAGAGATGAATTATATCCAATCTTCAAACTTTTGCCCAGCGAGAAGCAGTGACCTGGAGACGTGGAGAAGAGGATTTTCATAGCACCATAATCAAATCATTTCTTTTCAAGAATTTTTCAACTGAAAAACTGAAATAGAAGTACCTGTAGATACTTCAATCATACGATTAGTATACTGACCAATATTTTCTAACAAACTGAAGGGGGGGGGGAGTTCAACAGCTTGAAAACTTCAAAAATTGTTTTTTCAGTAATTTATGGGTTTTTGCATTTCACTAAACTTCTTCAATCCAAAAATCAAAAAAATACATAACCAGCGAACCTCAAACAATAATTGCGACTTTAACAGCGAAAAATCGTCTAATTTGGCCATTTTTCCGACTGAAAATTTTTTTGTTCTAAAAATTGAAATGCATAATCTGTAAACTGTTAGGACATTTGAGACGTACGGTGTAATGATGGGGTGGGGAGAGGGGAGGTTTTGACGCACCAAAATTAGATAAACCAGTACAAAATTCATTCTTAAACATTTCGTTGGTGCGTTGACCTTTTCAGTTCTGAACCCTTTCGACCGTCATCCATTCTAAATCTCTCTCATGCCCAGATCAGAGTACCTACCTACTTGTTTCAAATTCATAATTTGAATAATCTGGAATTTGCGAATTTTTGCCATTTACATAAATTTAAAGGCACACAATCTCCCTCCTATTCAGTTTTAGAGCCGAAAAATTCAATGCAATATCTTACAAAATGTTTGAAAATGAATGAAAAAGGGACTAATTTTTCAATTTTTTATTTCTTTCAAAGCTCCTCCTCTCCCTTGCAACTTTATACCTCTGGTCCAAATGTCTCTACTGTCTCCAGATCATCCAACTATACCACAAACACAACTGAATTATTCATTTCAATTTTTCAGTTAAACAGTTTCTTTAGTTAGAAGAATGTTTATTTTTTTTCAAAAATTTTAGGGCACCATACTTTTTTAGTGTGCGTAGCACACTATTGGTTTCGTTCCGAAAGTTGAAAAATTCTTTGGCTCGAATGTTCTCTTAGAGGAATGGGCCGATTTTTTTGAATCTTTCGTAGGTAGGTGAGGCATAACTTGAGGGAGGGAATGTCGTAATTATAATTGCAATTACTCAATTAGCTTCTTGAGTAATTGCAATTAATTACGAAAATTTGTACCAAAAAAAGAATAAAAAAGGGAAAAGGGCCATATCAAAAGGGAAGCCGACAAAAGCGAAGCCGACTTTAAATTTTCAAAATTGAACAATGAGAAAGGTATCAAAAGGGAAGCCGACATCGGTTTTAAAATGTAACACTGCAGGGGTCCTAAAATATTCTTATCTACAGTGTTATCTTTCCCATTGTTCAATTTTAGACTAGAAGCCGAAAGCAGGTGGTTACCCTTTTGGAATCAAAACCCACCAGTCATTTGTGAAACACCTGCAGGTGTTTCATTTACACAGGTAGATGCTGAAAGCAGGTGGTTACCCTTTCAGAATCAAAACCTCCAGTCATTTGTGATTTTGCTGTGCTCCCAAGAGGTTCTCTCACTCTCTCAGTACTGCAGTGCTTATGCTTTCCTGATATATCGCGTTGTGCTCCGGAGCTTTCAGAATAGCATAGCATAGTGTATTCGGAATCGCGTTGTGCTTTTTCTTTCAAAATCGTGTTGTGCTTTTTTTTGAAATTGCGTTGTGCTTTTTGTTCAAAATCGAGTTTTTTTTGAAAATCACGTTGTGCTTTTTTTTCAAATTTCGCGTTGAGCTTCTTTTTTAAAATCGCGTTGTGCTTTTTTTTCAAAATCGAGTTGTTTTTTTTTAAAAATCACGTTGTGTTTTTTTTTCAAAGTTCACGTTGCGCTTCTTTTTTAAAATCACGTTGTGCTTTTTTTTTAAAATCGCGTTGTGCTTTTTTTAAAAATTGCGTTGTGCTTTTTTTTTCAAAATCTAGTGCTTTTCAATTCCTAAAATTTGCATTGTGTTTTTTTTCGAAGTTCGCGTTGTGCTTCTTTTTCTGAAATTGCGTGGTGCTTTTTTTCGAAAACGCGTTGTGCTTTTTTTCTAAAATTCGCATTGTTTTTTTATTTCAAAGTTCGCGTTGTGCTTTTTTTTCAAAATCCCGTTGTGCTTTTTTCCGAAATTGTGTGGTGCTTTTTTTCAAAATTGCGTTGTGATTCTTTTTGAAGTTCACGTTGTGCTTTTTTTTCAAAATCGCATTGTGCTTTTTTTTTTAAATCTCGTGTTTTTTTTTCAAAATCGCGTTATGCTTTTTTTCCAAAATGGTGTGGTGCTTTTTTTCAAAATTTTGTTGTGCCTTGATTTTTGAAGTTCGCGTTGCGCTTTTTTTTCAAAATCACGTTGTGCTTTTTTTCCAAAATTTGCGTTGTGCTTTTTTTTCAAAATCGCGTTGTGCTTTTTTTTTAAATCTCGTTGTGCTTTTTTTCAAAATCGCGTTGTGCTTTTTTTCCAAAATGGTGTGCTTTTTTTCAAAATTTGGTTGTGCCTTTTTTTTGAAGTTCGCGTTGTGCTTTTTTTTCAAAGTTCGCGTTGCGCTTTTTTTTAAAAATCACGTTGTGCTTTTTTTCTAAAATTCGCGTTGTGCTTTTTTTTCAAAATCGCATTGTGCTTTTTTTTTAAAAATCTCATGCTTTTTTTTCAAAATCGCGTTATGCTTTTTTTCAAAATTTTGTTGTGCCTTTTTTTTGAAGTTCGCGTTGTGCTTTTTTTACAAAGTTTGCGTTGGACTTTTTTTTTAAAAATCACAACTGTGCTTTTTTTCCAAAATTCCCGTTGTGCTTTTTAAAAAAAAAAATCGCGTTGTGCTTTTTTTCTAAAATTTGCGTTGTGCTTTTTTTCCTAAAATTCGCGTTGTGCTTTTTTTACAAAGTTTGCGTTGGACTTTTTTTTTAAAAATCACAACTGTGCTTTTTTTCCAAAATTCCCGTTGTGCTTTTTAAAAAAAAAAATCGCGTTGTGCTTTTTTTCTAAAATTTGCGTTGTGCTTTTTTTCCTAAAATTCGCGTTGTGTTCTTTTTTTTTGAAGTTCGCGTTGTGCTTTTTTTTTAAAATCGCGTTGTGCTTTTTTTAAAAAAAATCTTGTTGTGCTTTTTTTTCAAAATCGCGTTATGCTTTTTTTCCAAAGTGGTGTGGTGCTTTTTTTCAAAATTTTGTTGTGCCTTTTTTTTTTGAAGTTGGCGTTGTGCTTTTTTTTCAAAGTTTGCGTTGCGCTTTTTTTTAAAATCACATGCTTTTTTCCAAAATTTGCGTTGGTTTTTTTTTTTTAAAAATCGCGTTGTGCTTTTTTTCTAAAATTCGCGTTGTGCTTTTTTCCCTAAAATTCGCGTTGTGTTCTTTTTTTTGAAGTTCGCGTCGTGCTTTTTTTTAAAAATCGCGTTGCGCTTCTTTTTCTGAAATTGCGTAGTGCTTTTTTTCGAAATCGCGTTGTGCTTTTTTTTTAAAATTCGCGTTTTTTGATTTCAAAGTTTGCGTTGTGCTTTTTTTTCAAAATCGTGTTGTGCGTTTTTTTTTACAAAATCGCGCTGTGCTTTTTTTCCAAAATTTGCTTTGTGCTTTTTTTTCAAAGTTTGCGTTGCGCTTTTTTTTAAAATCACATGCTTTTTTCCAAAATTTGCGTTGGTTTTTTTTTTTTAAAAATCGCGTTGTGCTTTTTTTCTAAAATTCGCGTTGTGCTTTTTTCCCTAAAATTCGCGTTGTGTTCTTTTTTTTGAAGTTCGCGTCGTGCTTTTTTTTAAAAATCGCGTTGCGCTTCTTTTTCTGAAATTGCGTAGTGCTTTTTTTCGAAATCGCGTTGTGCTTTTTTTTTAAAATTCGCGTTTTTTGATTTCAAAGTTTGCGTTGTGCTTTTTTTTCAAAATCGTGTTGTGCGTTTTTTTTTACAAAATCGCGCTGTGCTTTTTTTCCAAAATTTGCTTTGTGCTTTTTTTTCAAAGTTTGCGTTGCGCTTTTTTTTAAAATCACATGCTTTTTTCCAAAATTTGCGTTGGTTTTTTTTTTTTAAAAATCGCGTTGTGCTTTTTTTCTAAAATTCGCGTTGTGCTTTTTTCCCTAAAATTCGCGTTGTGTTCTTTTTTTTGAAGTTCGCGTCGTGCTTTTTTTTAAAAATCGCGTTGCGCTTCTTTTTCTGAAATTGCGTAGTGCTTTTTTTCGAAATCGCGTTGTGCTTTTTTTTTAAAATTCGCGTTTTTTGATTTCAAAGTTTGCGTTGTGCTTTTTTTTCAAAATCGTGTTGTGCGTTTTTTTTTACAAAATCGCGCTGTGCTTTTTTTCCAAAATTTGCTTTGTGCTTTTTTTTCAAAGTTCGCGTTGTGCTTTTTAAAATGAAAATCGCGTTTTTTTTTTTTTGAAATCGCATTGTGTTTTTTTTCCAACGTTCAAGTTGTTTTTATTTCAACGTTCACATTGTGCTTTTTTTCTGAAATTGTATTGTACTTTTTTTTCCGAAAATTGCGTGGTGTTTTTTTTCAAAGTCGCCTTCAAAATGTCATTGTGCTTTTTTTTTGAAGTTTGTGTTGTGCTTTTTTTTCGACGTTTGCATTGTGCTTTTTTTTCTGAAATAGCGTTGTGCTTTTTTTTTAAAGTTGGCCTTGTGCTTTTTTTCAGAATTCACGTTGAGCTTTTTTTCAAAGTTCGCATTGTGCTTTTTTTTCACTAAAATTCGCGTTGTGCCTTTTTTTTCAAAATCGTGTTGTGCTTTTTTTTCGAAGTCCTCATTGTGCTTTTTTTTTTGAAGTTCACGTTGTGCTTTTTTTCCGAAATTGTGTTGTGCTTTTTTTTTTCAAAATCGCATTGTGCTTTTTTTTGAAATCGCGTTGGGCTTTTTTTCAAAGTTCGCTTTTTTTTCAAAATCACGTTGTGCTTTTTTCCGAAATTGTGTTGTGCTTTTTTTCCAAAATTGTGTGGTGCTTTTTTTTCAAAATCGCGTTGTGCTTTTTTTTGAAGTTCGCGTTCTGTTTTTTTTTCAACATTTGCGTTGTGCTTTTTTTTCTGAAGTCGCGTTGTGCTTTTTTTCAAAGTTGGCCTTGTGCTTTTTTGAGAATTCGCGTTGATCTTTTTTCAAAGTTTGCACTGTGCTTTTTTTCAAAATTGCGTTGTGCTTTTTTTTCAAAATGGTGTTGTGCTTTTTTTTCGAAATCGCATTGTGCTTTTTTTAAACTGAAATTCGCGTTGTGCCTTTTTTCAAAATCGCGTTGTGCTTTTTTTCCAAAATCGCGTTGTGCTTTTTTTTAAATCATCATTGCGTTCTGCTTTCAAAATCCCAATTGCTTTTTTCCAAAGTTGCTTTGTGCTTTTTTTGAAAATCGTATTGTGCTTTTTTTTCTCCAAATCACGTTGTGCGTTTTTTTTAAAATCATGATTGCGTTCTGCTTTCAAAATCCCAATCGCTTTTTTTCAAAGTTGCATTGTGCTTTTTTTGAAAATCGTGATGTGCTTTTTTTTCATAATCGTATTGTGATTTTTTTTAAAATCATGATTGCGTTCTGCTTTCAAAATTCCAATCGTTTTTTTTTTTAAAAGTTGCGTTATGCTTTTTTTTCAAAATCGTATTTTGATTTTTTTCGGAATCTTGTTCTATTTTTGAAATTTGCGTTGTGATTTTTTTCTAAATCGCATTGTGATTATTATTTTGAAGTCGCATTGTGCTTTTTTCAAAGTTGCGCCTTTTTTTGAAATTTTGTTATGCTTCTTTTCCAAAATTGCGTTGCGCTTTCCAAACTAAAGAAGCTACGCACACTGTTACAGCTGCGCTTGGCGCAGCTGTCTAGTTTTCAAATGATTTTCTGAGAACAGAATCATTACTCGATTATTCACTTCACAAGAATTAACAAGCTTTTCAAATTCAAAAATCTCATTCATTGATTAAAATGAAGTGATTTACATAGTAACTAGAGGCAAATAAATTCTGAGGGAAAAGATCTGCATTTACGAGTAGTATGAATAAGGGTCTTTGGGAGGCGAATGGATTTTCAAGTTCACCAGTGGGTAAGAAGACTATAGAGGATATTATTTATGATAACATCAAAATCAATTTTGCTTCACATTTTCGGTCACTCAATCCACAATCCTTTTTTTCTTTTTACTAAACCACGAAGAGTCAAAGAACAGCTCAAAAAATTTTAGTTTCGCAATCATAAAAGCATGGATCCTGGTGGGTTTTGAATTCCCCCCTCCCCAAGCAGTATAGGTTGATTTAAAGAATCAAATGGTCCGACTGTTACTCAAATAAAAAAGCGAGTGTGAGTGAAATCGATGACTGGATGACTAAATTTTAAATGTTTTAAGTAGATCAAAAACCCTTTCGCAGCAAACAGGAGAACCCTTGGTAATCACTGAATAAGATCACAGGTCAGTCTACACCTGAATATTTGAACAAACGACAAGAGAGATTATCGCGAATAATCGGAACAAGCCACTAGGAAACCACTCGATGGAATTCAACGCCACTATAAAAAGAACAGGAAGAGGTTAAATTCACGATACTCGGAGTATCTAATTAATGGGGGAATTATTTCCGGTCTGCGAAAATACCACGAAAAAAAAAGGTTTCGAGACAATCGAGGATATGGATTTCATCATATTCCAGACTGCGGACAACCATAGAAAGGGTAATAGACTCTACAGAAGATCCATCCGAAGCACATAGGTAGGTAGAAAACTGCAACGCACACCCACACGACGCGATGGCGATGGTGGAGGAAGAGAAGCTGAATTGCCGATGTATAAAATTTTTTTAAAGTTGGCAAAAAAGAAAATTCACCTTCGTTATAATCGATATCAGGCGCCTTGAATTTGCTTTCTTCGTATCTTTCCGGTGGTCTAGAAGTCGAATACGAAGGAGTAGAATACGAGGGAGTAGTATGTGCAGTAGTGGTCGGATACCGATACACCGGTGTGGAGCTGGGTCTAATATGTCCGCCGCTGCTGGAAGAAGACGAAGTCGATCCTAAACGAGGCAGATGATCATCTTGACTTTGACTAGGTGTTGGAAAACGAGGTTGATGTTTCATTTGGTAGAACCTTGCATCGCCGCTGAATCGTCTCTGCGGCGATGGCTGTATCGGATTGGTGGTCTGAGTGGTCGGCTGGGCTGGTTTGGCGGGATCGACATCCGATACCAAATCACCGATCGCGTTAAATACTTTACTAGCGAAATTAAACATAATTGCGCACCTTTGGAATTTGAAAAATTCGCTATTATCGGAAACATTTACGAATAAGCATTTTTTTTTGTCTCGTTATAAATACGCGCCACGTTTACGTCGAACGTCGAAGCGACGGTTATATTACTGTTTACAGCCCGCTTCGGCCGAAACTACACAATCAAGTATAACTTACCTAAAACGCCATCTACCTAAACTGACGTAATTTCAGTACTAAGAAAGAAATCAATAATTTGGGTCTATTCGTTCGTGGTCGTCGCCGTTTCTCACTCTAGCATACTTTCGCGCCATTCTCTCGCTTGTATTCGTTATACATACTCGTACCCAACCTACCTACCTATACCTAAACTATATCCTTAGCTTTTGGCAACTTTTGGCAGGTGGTAGGGTGAGGCTCTTGGTATACTTTCTTAACAGTTATATGCCCGTGTAACTGTATAATAATTAATGTTACTATGTAAACTGCACCATTCGTACAATATTCATTTCGATAAACGTAAACTATTTTAATGTATGGTCGTGCGCTCGTCGCTCTATAGCACAACGTTATTCGCTTTAAAAGCACACGACGCCTCTTCAGTCTTCAGCTCACACATTCACACACACAAACGCACGTTCTAGGTCTAGGTATACTATACTCGCGTTTTAAAAATCAATGGGCCAGATGATTTTCACCTAGTGAATCGAATCTACTATACGAGTACTATAACGTTGCACCAACTAATACGTAGTACCTACCCGAGTAATTTCATTTATTAACCTTATAAAACCATTAGCGGTGATACACGTTCGTTTGCTCGTCGCTAATCCAAACAGACGCTCGTGTCTTCACCAATTAACGTCTATTTTTTCCTCTCTGCTGCGCTGCAGAGTCTGCCCAACACGACGACGACTACACAGAGATGTTTAAATATGTATTTTTTAAATTCCCTGCCTCAACGTTCGGTTCATTAAAACCCATCGCGGCCGCATCTAATTACCAAGCTCGTAAAGCCAAGAGTACCGTACGTTCTCATTTTACAGTCTTATCCTGTACTAACTCGTACACTACTATACAGTATAGTGCATATAACATGGCCGCAAAACAGTATATATAGGGAAAAACCGCCCTATAATACCGCCTTTTTCCGTCTCCAAACCAAACCTTCGAAACAATTATAATTCTTGTCGTAAGAAGTATTAGCGAGCGTATTTTACGCCCGGTTTACAATATTCATCCTCGAGATTCTAGCCGAGAATAATTGGCCAATTAAATCTCGTATCGTCGTTTCCAGGCTATATTATTCGAATTCATTATTATTCTTTCCTCTTTTTTTTTCTATCTCTCTCCTTCTCTTTATTATAGTAGGGTGTTTATACTCGACGAAGAAGAGAAGACGGGATCTTAACAAAGTTGCGCTATTTATTTGAGCCATTAATGGACCGTAAAAGGGTCTCGGAATTATACCAGTTCTATCAACACCACGAAGAAGAGATTCTATCATATTTACGGCAAGCCAGATAGACAAATTTATTATTAACACGTCGACGTTGTATTTACGGCAAACTAGATAGGCAAATTTATTAACACGTTGAGAGCACGAGTCTTTGACATTATTATGTCATTATGAACATTGAACTCGAATCGAAAGCGAAGTAAACTGCTGCGAATTGATTCAATTTTTTCTACAAGTTCTGTTCAATGACCCAGAGAAATGGGGAGGGGAGTGTATGGCCTCGTGATTTTCACAAATTTTGTGTCTCCTTGTGAAACTGCTGGACTTTGAAAGTTTGTATAATATGTATTTCGAACTTGCATGAGCTTGAAACAATTCTATTTGTAGCATTCCTACATAATAATAAGTACAGTGTACAGATGTGAATTAAGCTACACGTATTTAGAATTTTAAAAAAATTCTACAAAAACTCTAATTACCTACCTGGTTTTTTTTAGGAACAAATTTTAAAAACTAGATTTCAAACACCATTACAAAGGAGTAAGTACAAAAGCTCCTGATTTTAATGAAAATTTTTTTAAAAAATAGAAAATCAAGCAGAATATTAATCACCATTGATTTGAAGGCGGCAAGTTTAAATAGGTATATTGCCTTATTTTTGGGCCAATGATTTTAAGAAACCAGACAAACCGACAGACAGACAGGCGGATAACCCAGGAAAAGCAGGCAGCTGGGTGAACGACCTAAAAAGTCAGACGGGCAGACAAACTACTATGAGAGGCCAAATTGACAGACAGACGACTTTGGGAAGCCATTTTGGCTTGAGAAGCCAGAAAGACAGGTCAACGTTTTTAGGAGGCCAGAAAGAAAGACAGAGCCACAGACAACTTGAGAAACCAGACAGGTGGACAGATGACCTTGGAAATTCAGACAGACAATATGTACATAACCACAATCCACAGGAAGCTAGACATGCAGATAGACAACCGTGATAGGTCAGTGACCAAAAAATACCGGAAAGCAAGGTCGGTGACCTTAAGAGGCCAACCAGAAAAAACAGACAGACTGACGACCTTGGAAAGTCAGACAGCTGGGTTAACGACCTTAATTAAGAGGCCAGACAAGCAGACAGATGGCTTTGAGAGACCAAATAGGAAAGCAGCTGACCTTGAGAAGTCAGACAGATGGGTCAATAAGCTTGAGAAGATAAGGCAGGCAGGCAGGTGAACTTGGGAAGCCATACTGACATGTCAATGATCTTAATAGGTTAGACAGACAGTCAGTTAACTAGACAGACAGGCAACCATGATACAGGGTGCCCAGAAATATCAAGTACCCCTAAAAAAGTTTTCTACTAAATACTTTGGTTGGTCACAGTGAATGATAATAAAGATAGCACATGATTGGTTGTTGGACTGGAGAGATTACATTCCACCAATCATATGCATCTATTTCATGTTGCCAACCTACATTTTTAATGAAACACTTTTTTAGGGGTACTTGATTTCTGGGCACCCCGTAGGCTACATGAGTAGGTCAGTGACCTCAAGAGGTCAGATAGGCAAGCAGACGATCGATTCTACATATGTATAGCAACAACAATGGACAAAATATTGCTACAGCCCATCGACCAAGAAATTGATACCAAATGTCAATAATCTACTGCCAATCAGAGTATTTAACTTCTGGCTGGGACAGGCCCTCACGGGACATGGGTACTTCAATTATTTCTTACACAAATTCAATAAAAGAAACTAGTTGAAATGTACTCACGAGTCATGACAACAACCTGGAAGACGTATAGCACGTGATACTTTGATGTCAACGTTTTGATGAAAACCGTCAACCAGATTTATACTCATCTCAAGAAGTCTACATACATAATCCAGACCACCTGGCATTCATGAAAGCAACTATAGTGAAAGCTCTTTTTAACACTTCCAGTTATAACGCTGATTTCTTTTGGTCCCTAGACAGCCCCATTCACACAAAAACTTTCGCTTATAGCGCGCTTCGGCTTATAACACTCTTTTTTTGGTCCCTTGAGAAGCATTATAACGAGCTTTTACTGTATTTGCAAACTGTGGGAATTTGAGAAAGCTGCAGAAATCAGACTACCTTGCTGCCGCATGTAAGTAAATAATAACTCATCCTCAAAACTCAAAAGTAAGTCAATTGCTAGGTACCTATTTACCCTATTCCTCCCAAAACAAGTATCCAAACTGTTAATGTACGCATGTGTCTTAGTATAGTGAGTTTTGGGAGTGAAATAGGGGATCTCAATTCACAAAAGTCATAGTATCATTACTTTATAACAATTCTAATACATTGTTCATTTGTTTCATGCACCCTGGGAGCCAATTATTGAGATCAATTATCACAGAATCCGTGAAAGATGTACCAGTTCCACATCAACAGTCCGAACATTTACCCTTAACATTTATTTATGCTATGTATCATTACCAATTAGTTTATTGTTTTGTGCTAAGGTTGTACAGTTGTAATAACCCCCCCCCCCACCTAATAACACATCTGTACCCCCATATTATTCAAATAAACTAGCCCCACCCACTGGGCATTGGGACTGGGGAACTGGCAAAAAAGGCAGGTCAGTAACCTTGAGAGTCCAGAAATATGGGTCAATGACCTCAAGAGGCTAAATTGACAGATAAGACAGGTGGTCAGATGATCTTGGGAAGCAAGAGACAAAGTCAATAGATTGAAAACCTGGTCCAGATCTGATTAAATTTTGATTACATGACTCGTGTTCCTACACAAATCTGACCGGAGCCCGGCATGCGGCATCATTAGGCTGCAGAAGATCTTGGCTCAAGCTAAAGATTGGGTCTGAATAATCATGCCTGATTGAGCATTTAGTCAATTTAACCAAAAAACCATGTCCTTACTCTCCTCGAAGAGAAGGCTTCACACCAATTTTTTCATATTTTTTGACCTTGAAAAATTTTATGTCATGTGTGGTACCTGCCGCCTCTCCAAATTGAAACATGAGTAAAAAATTCAGCCGTTTCGACTTTTAAATCTTTCCCCATCATTTTTTGGGTCAAGATGTCCAACGTTGGAATATAGCGCTACCACATCCTTACCTTTTTTTATTTTTTAAATTGTTTATTTGGGAATAGAATTGACATCTTAGAATAATTTCTACCTTGGGTTTATAAATTATTCCAAGAAATTCTAATAATGTAATTTACATAACATTTACAAGAGTCATCATAATTGGCATTGTGGTAAATGATGGATTGGAGTTTGTCAAAATTGTTCGGCATTCCAGAGAGAAATTATTGTACCTCTGAGGTAGTTGAGATGTTCAGCATTTTGTAGATCAATTGGTACTGGAGGTCTATTGCAAACCCATTTTGGGCACTGAAGGAAAATGTGAGAAGGTGTTTCTTCCTCACCACATTCACATAGAGGGCTATCTGAGCGATGTCTTTCAAAAAGGTAAGATCTGAAAACTCCATGACCAGATACAGCTTGGCTCAAGTAAAAGTCAAAATTCATGAGTACTTGTCCCCTTCATCTACAACAGAAGGTATCCCAAGTTTAATTTCAATTTTTCAATTTTTTTAAAATCACATCTGGCTAATTTTTCAATAAAAAATTCAACATTTGATCAAATTGAGATGATTTGAACTCTATTTTTTGGCTCCTGGATCGATTAATGGTAGTTCTGAGCTTCAAAATGAAATTTAACATGTATGAACTCAAATTCACCAAATCTGTTACCTACCTTCTTGATTTATGGCACATTAAAAATCGATGATATTTTTTTCCATTTCGTTCCATGATTTCCCCTCCAATTAATTCTTGATTGTTTGTATCGCAACGAAATAAATCCACGATGGTAAATCGAATATTCGAAAGTTCGTTGACGATGTTTTGGTTCATAGATTTTATTGATGTCGTAGTAGGTAAAAGTGTATAAACGTCGAGCAGCGATTTATTCAAGCGCACGTAAATTTTTAACATTCTTTAAATTTCTCAACGCTGTGAAAAGCGACGAAGAAGGGATGGGCGGTGGCGATGAAATGCGTAATACACGACGTGTATTAAACAAACATGCAATTTATTTTATCGTCTTTGTTTTTATTTATCTTTTCTTTTATGACATTCGAATGCAAACAAATTCTCGCGACTACAATATCGTAAGTATATTGTGCAAGTAATTTTCATATAGACTGAATAAGCTACCCTGTCCCTAAATAGGGTAGCTCCGGAAGGGCCCTAGGTAAGACCCATTTGCTTTCCTACATTCTTCGAAAATTATCTGTATATTATCAATTTTTTCAACATAATAATATATGAGACAGATTTCCCTTCTTCGCCATCCCTCTCTTTATTCACGCGTTTATGTTACTATTCAACGTCAACAAAACCCTTTCCGTTGTATACGTATTGGAAAATGCGTCTGAGTTGTCAGCATTTTTCTGTAGTAAGCTCAACCACGCAGAAGATTAACAAACGCTCGTACAGGTGCACGAGTAGGATTTTTCAAGGGTATGGGAAAATCTACTCTACCTGGCGGAAGTTTTTTCAAAGCGTCTTTTCATCCATGAAAATAACTCTTTACACTCGTACAATTTCATTGTTAAATGATTCGAACAGGTGAACTTAGTAGTACCTATTCTTTGAATGAACGCGTGTTTTGTTGCAATTTTCATCAAATTTAACTTTCTGGTGAAGAAATACATCGATAATAAGTGATTGGAAATTGCGTTCTAAAATTAAATCATATCTCCCACCCTTTCTTTATAGATTACAGACATAGGGGTTATTTGTTTTTCAAGTTGTTTGGCGGCAAATTTCATTTTAAACGCTGCGTGGGCGTTTTTAAAGTACCTGCGACTAGATAATTCGAATGGTGTCGTGTGTTCATTTTGAATTTATACTTACTAGAAAATATGCGGTAGTCGAATATGTTATTATATTTTCACCGTGTTACCTTTTCTCGTATATTTACGTATCGATTCGATAAATCGAATATTAACGTCGTGGGTAGCTATAAATTCAGTATACCTGGTTTGTAGTGCGATAAATTATTCTAAATGTTTGGCAAAACATATTGGCATTGGCAAATTTTTTGATTCGAGTGTGAATACGAGGTTCATAGAGGTAGGTACGACTACGTGGTGTTTGGTAAATTATGAAATGTTAGTGTTGATCGATCTATCCATCAAAATTAAGTAGGTACCTGAATAATGAAAATTTTCTGCACTGAGGAAATGACGTGTTTGGACTTTTTGTCGGATTTAATTGAAATATACTGCTGTTTTGTTCTTTGAATAATCAAAATATACGTGGACAAGTTTCAAGTTACAATAACAAATTATATGCAGAATTTTTTTTTAATTTCACGAAAGCTTTCTAATTGGTGAAATTTTGATTGAACTGATTAAAAATGAGCAAGTTTTGATAAAACGGAAATGAAGTTGGTATTTATCAGAGCAGAAGTACCTAAGCGAATAATTCCGACGCCTCAAACTTCTACAACACCCTGTATATATTTTGTAAGATTTTCAACAAAAAAAAATCAACTTCAAAAAGATTTTACCTAGGTACCGAATACAGACAGATAAAAAATCGAAAATCGAAACATTCAACTATGTACCTACCTATATTATACCTACACTATCGAGCCTCGACGAGACATTATCATTGCCAAAAGCTATACAAGAAACCTCGCGTCCGGATTTTACCGTCTATTTATACGACTAAAGAAACTACAAGCGTGGCAAATTCTACAGCTCTTGGAATTCTCAAGTATAGACACGATTTGCATACTCGTTGTACTTTCTCTCATATGTAATAAAATAGTAATGCTACACGATGCAAGCTAAAAGTCTCAAAGGAGACATTTTTACCTCTTATTTTAGTCGAGACTTTTCGTAAAATTTTAACAATCTTTAAAATTTTTTTATGAAGATATGGTACATAAGTACATATTTCGAGAAGATCTTTTTGTTTTCAAGTGCGAGCATCTTTTTAACTAGAATCGGCTGGTTTTTGACATAATTTAATGATAAGATATTCATTTTGAGTGAAAATGCTCCCTATTTGAAGACCCACATTTCCCCTCCAGGGACACCTTCGAAGCTGACATTTTTTCTGTGTGATTTTCACCTCAAAATGAAAGTTTTCATTGAATTTGATCAAAATCACCAAACATTTTTTTTTCTTTTGGTTTTTATGGTCCATCCTATAACGTGGGTTACTGACCTACACTTTTAAGGTTTTACTGAGAGGTTGAGAATTTGCAAATCGTTTATTTTTGGATAAATTCCGAGTTTTGAAAAAAAATGTTTGGCAAATGCATATTTCGCATTAATTGTGCCAAAATATTGGAAAATGTCATTACTGAAACTGGACAAATACTTTAGAACGCAGTGGTGCCAATTTTTTCATCATTATTATTTACCAAATATATCTACCAATTCAAAAAATCAAAAACATTTCATAGTTTTTCTTTTCATTTTTTTGAAATTGGAAGTGATCAAAAAATTGGCACCAGTGCGCTCCAAAAAATTTGTCCATGTTTCAGAAATGATATCTTTTAATATTTTTGCCCAATTAATGCGAAATATTTGCCAAGGAATAATTTTCAAAACACAAATTTATCTAAAAATTAGCATCATCATCATTAAACTTTGATGCGGTGAGCTGTTCAGCCCATCTGAGAAACTGTAAAAGAATTGCGCACCGATGTGTCATCAAGTTTTTTCATTGATCTTTCTCTGCTCCTCCTGCCAGTTGGAGTGTATTCTTTAACTTTTCTAGGGACTGTTCGCCAGGCATTCTATCAACATGTCTTCTCCATTTCTTTCTGTAATCTTTCACCCATCCAATGATTGGCTCTGCTCCTAGCTTTTCAGGATGTCTGCATTCCTTTTCCTATTACGTCTTGTATATACTGCTACGGCTCGCATGAATCTCATTTCTGCTGCAGTTACTCTGCTTTTTGTATCCTTTCTCATCGTCCATGTTTCGCTTCCCTTACAGCAGCATTGGTCATGCCAGAGTATTGTAGATTCTTATTCGAGTTTTGGCTCTGACTTTTCTTGGAGGGATGGCTCGGTTTATCGTCCTGCTTACTCTCAGGAATTTGTTGATCTTAAGTTGTGTGTCGACATTTCCTTCATAAGATAGCTCGCACCCGAGATATTTAAAGCTTCTGACTTGTTCCACTTGCAGGCCATTCACAACAATTTTACTGTGTATTGGCTCTTTCCCCTCAAAGGCCATCACCTTTGTTTTTGACGACAAGACTCTCATTCTGTATTTATCTGCTACTTTCTGAAGGTTGTACATCACTCTCTGCAAGTCATCTCCGTTGTCACTTGTCAGCACAACCATGCAATAGAACCCTAAAAGTGATCTTGGATTTTGACAACAATAGCATAGATTGACGCAGAATCTCAATATGTATCTAATACTTTCATTTGAGACTGGGTAATTTTTCCCTAAACAGGTTGTGCAGCGGAAGGAGCAAAAAAACCACGATTTTTTTCGAAAATAACCCCTCTTTGAGAGATCAAATCTCTCTTTCAGGGGTACCTTCGGAGCTAAAAAATTTTTTGGGTAACTTTCAACTCAAAATGAAGGTATCTGCTGAATTTGGTCAAAATTTGCCGGATTTTTTTTCGCAATCCACCCTAAAAGCTATGAAGAAAAAATTCGAGTCCCTTAGCCGTGCAGGAGACTGAACCAGGGGTTCTCAAAATGGGTAAATTTTTGAAAAAACGTGGTTCTTATCAAAGAATATAAATACTACGTATCGTACTCGTATACAAGATATCCTAGAGAGTTTTCAGTCTATCAGGATTAATTTCTCTGGATATTTCAGATTCTACATATGATAATCGATTTGGGAGCTCGATAATACATACTTAAGATGCTTGTGAATTAAAACTTTTCCCCCTCAATCTAACCAAATCCTGATGTTAAAAAAATTACAAAAGTAACATAGTAACATCTCCTCTTTCTCTCTCTGCATTACAATTTTAATTTTTTGACATGCATGGAAAATATTTTCACACTTGAAATTCTTTTCCATATAACTCCGCAACACGAATTGACGCAGATCGTACACTTACACAGTTGCTAAAGTAATCATTACAAAAATTTTACGAACCACTGATTCGACATTTTCTGCTAATTAAACGCGAACAATCGCTCGTTGCTTTCAAGTTGGGTCTTATTTTTGTAAATACTCGTAATTCTCCAAATAGAAGATACAGAACAGAAGTAAAAAAACCTGCCGAGGTGACACAAGTTGAAAATGATTACGTTTTGAAAACGCGACATTCTGCGCATTTCGAGCAGTTAGAAAAATTATTATGTACGTAGGTACATTTTCACTTGTACGATTTCTACGACGAACATGTCGACGAAAAATACATACTCGTACTCGTAGTTTTAAAAAGGCTGGCAAAGGAACAGGGGGAGGGGGGGAGGGTGTGATGTTAAAAGGTATATAGGCAGGTGCTGGTGCTTGCCACTTGGTTAAATGAACATAATATTCGTCGTGTATGGGCCATAAAGGATGGAAGGAAATTAAAGAATTGTAAACCTGTTATGATAATCTTATTATTTCACGCAGCATGCTGTGCGGTGTTTTCATAGGTATACGTATACGTATACGTAAGGTAAGGGGCAGAATGATGTTCCTTATCAAGGGATGCTTAGTACACACGTACGTTTTCCGCTAAAAGCGACATTTGGCAGAATGTTTATTATTCATTTCCCACAGCGAGCAAATACACAGTACGACGAGTACACGTCGTCATGTCTGAAGCAATTTACGTTGCTCCGTTCAAGTGTAACTGACAGCTATACGTAAACTAGCTATTATCTTAATATATTGTTTTCTACAAATAAGTGTACCTCTACCTACACACATACACAATTACACATACCTACCTAGTACCTACCTAAACGAAGGTGTAACTTATCGTGCTATACCTCCTGCATACCCAACTACCTACCTTCTGTAAAATGCTCTCAAAGCAAAAAGTTTCTCTTTCTCGAGCGTGTGGTGTGCTACACGTTTAACGTTTTGTTGTTCGATTTCACTAGCGTAAAGCGTGCTATTGAAATTAACGGAAAATTGTCCATGGATGGAGCGATGAGGCGAGGTACAATAAAGGTGGAATATTTCGTCGGATAATGTATCTACCTACAACCCTGTTTTCTATATTTCGAGGTGTTTGATAAGAACTAAGTTTAACGTCATCGGCTAATTTAACTATCGAATATTGTGCACACCTATTACCACCTACCCAACGTAACTTACTTATCGTTTGACGCAAAATTTCGAAGCGTGGGACAATTTTCTCAATGTTTTAAGTGGCCTGATCGAAAAAATAACGTCAGAAGTATTCGTGTTTAGCACCTTCAAAAACCTAGAATTTGCGATATGTCACATAACTTGGACGAATTTTTTTCCCCCTTATGGAGATACCGCCGGGGGTGTAAGCGCAGCCAAATCGGAAAAATAAGCTCATATTCGTGTCCAGCACCCTCAAAAACATAATATTTGATATTTCGCATGACTTGGATATTTTTTCAAATTTTGACCTCAATCGAGGAGGGGGGGGGGGGGGGGTTAGTGATGTCTTATTTTCGTTGAAGTAGCTAATTATTTTAGAAATACACATTTTGAACCAACATAAAACGTTACTTTTAAACACCCCTTTGTATTTTTATGGTGATTCAAGGAGTCGAAAAGAGGTTGATAGGGATCTATCTCAAAATCCAGGAGAAAATAATTGGATTTAGCAAGCAAGATCCAATCCAATCAGGTTTCTCCTATTAGGGCTGATCAGATCATAAGTCGGATTTTTTTTTGCAATTTTTGGCAAACAAAAAGTGAGATTTTTAGGCAAATTATCACAAGAAAGAAACATATCTTATTTTTAAGACTTTGACCAAAAAACTGGATTTTCATGCAATTTTGCAATTTTGACAAAAAATGGGTCTGTTTTACAGTTTTAACAAAAATGTAGGGTTTTTGGCAATTTTGAGAAAAAATGTGAGATTTTTTTGGTAATTCAAATTAAAAACTGATTTTTCTTGAAAATTTTTGCAAAAAAGCAGATTTTTGTGACCAAACAAAATTCTGAAAATTTCGACGTTTGGCAGAAAAAAATTTTGGCAAAAAACTGAACTTTTTTCCACTTTTGGATAAGTGCCTACTTATTCCGGATAATTTTGTTCGAAAAATGCGGATTCGGAAAATGCCAATGTGGGGTTTTTTCATTTGGGAAAGTGTATTCCGAAAAATGTTTGAAAACCCATTTGATCAGATGATGAGTTGATATTCAAATTTGCATTTTCTTATCTAAGATTTTTTCATAATTTTTCTGTAAATTTTCTTCTTCCATACTCTTCACTTTCCTAAAATCTCCGGGATCCTAAAACAAAACCATACTCAACGATCAGTCATTAAAAAAAGAGTGCTGTATTTTTTCAGATCTTTTATCATGACACTGGGAAATTTTTTGATATATTGAAAGTTTTAAATAAGTAAGTATTTTCGAAAAATGGTTTGTTTTTTCAAAATCGATTAATTTTAGAAAGTAGAAAAAGCTAAAATGAAGGGGGCGTTTGTTTTGGAAGCCTTCACTTGTATGTGCAAGTCAAATTTCAAATCATCTGATCAAAAAAAGACCCAAGATGGAATTTGGATTGGGAAAATTCTATTTTTTGAGGTCACTTTATCCTTAGCTCCTCCCCACCCCACAATGGTAGAATTGTGATGACGAATCATTTTTATTTTTTTTAAGGTTTCATTTTTTAAAATATTTTATCAAAATGATTAATAAGTTTAAAATTTGCAATCTTTTGAATGAAAATAAATATCGTGAGGACATTAAATACCGAAACTTATCTCGATTTTTAGACATTTCAACACAATTATTATTATTTTGATCGCCTTACAAAAGACATAATTATCTGTTTTTTTTTCGCATCAAAAAACCCAATTTTTAATACAATAAAATCTTCAATCAAATTTTTCCATACATTTTTCTTCTTTTCCCTATCTGAATGAAGCTTGAATTCGATTATTTGCAATTGAATTTTCTAAATCTATTTTCTTAATTTTCTAATAAAATTTCACATTAAAGTCACTTCCCAAGTTCCCAACGACTGAATAAGTTTTCTCGACGCAACCACAGACACACGTTAACGATCACCACGTCATAAATTCAGTACAGACAACTCGAACACACGTGGGCAGGTAGAGGTAGACGGGGCCGGGGATACGACCAAAACGGGCAAAATGAAGGAAAATAATTTCCTACCAACGATAGGCAGGGCACGAGGCACCGCGGATCTTTTGTTCCACATTCCGACATTTTCGATATTTTTCACCATTGTTTAAATTGGCTTCCGTTCAAAATTTCTTCATTGTTCGATACATCGACGACGACGAACGCGAGGATCACGCGAACTCCAGGCGAGATTCGCAAAAACAATACGCTATAAAAACACAAACACAGAGCTTAATAAGGGTAATAAGGGGTAAACGGGAAGGGTAGCTGATGAAATACAATAAGTAAGAAGTACGTAGATTTCAAAGTACACAGTATATTAATAAAAAATAAACTTACACATCTGAAAAGAGAAAAAAAATGCAAACATATACGACTCTTGTTGAATTAAGCGTACAAAAGTAATCAGTTTTTTACGGTATTGCGGTATTGAGTCTTAAAAAATTAGCCAACTTATTCAACTAAATTGCACTGCGGTTTCTTAATGTAAAATTTTTAATATCTTATAGAGTACTTTTGTCATTTCTTTTTTTTTTGTTCATATCTTTACTTACTTTCCAAGTAAATACTTAAAGTACAAATACAAACAAGAACACACTCAAATTTAGCACACTAATTATAGTATATGTACTTGTACATACAAGTGAATAGAGAGAAAAAAATAAATACCTAAAGTAAATGATATCGATATCATTAAAATTTAATACTGTTTGATTTCTTCTTTTTTTTTGCCCCGTCCAAAATGGTAGACGAGATATGAATTTTTTTCAAATTCAGTAAACAATCGTTCTAAAACGTCTACGACGATAGAAAGAAAAACAAAATTAAACTAACTTCTTCGAAGCTTTGAAATACATATAAGAAATTAAAAATTAATTACTTAAGGAAAAGCGAAAACATTTTTAAAAAATGTGTTTTCACTTCAGAGTTGATAAATTAATTAATTCTAAGCACTATTTAAAATAGTGAGAAAAAAATAAACGTTTGCCGGAGGACGTGAGGAGTGAAGCTGTGATCAGGAATAATTCAGGTTTCTAGGATCTAGAGAGGATTCTCCATCCATTCAAATCTTTAGTTCCATAGGAAATTGCATACTTTTCTTCAAGCAATCACAAAGCCTAAAATTATGGCACCATCTTTGGGAGTAATTTTAAATGAAACTAGTCAGCCGGAGTTCGTATAGATGGATATTGATATTTTAATCAATCTCCAGCCACCTTTACCCAATTTTATCCAAATTGAAAAAAAAAATCAAAATTCTCAACTAATCTGATCAAAAAGAGTTGAAAAAAACCGTCTTTAACATCCTGATCAACGCACTGAGCCGACAAACATCTTAAAACTAAAACACTGAGATACACACAATGAGACACACTCAAATGCAAACATAAGTTGAAATATAAAAAAAAATCAAGTATTTGACCCGCATATAGGTCATAATTAAGTACATCATCATTTCTAAACCATTATGACAAAAATGTAATAAGGTATTAGAAAAGAAAAAAATAAATTAGTAACACTGAGACAGAATAAAGAAGAATAAGTAGAGAGACAGACACACACAATACAGCAAATTTGAAAAACAAAATAAAAACTTTGAACAAAGAAAAAATGCACTTCTACGTACAAGGCGTCAAAATTAAATAAATTACTATTAAATACTTCAACAATATATAGGAAACTGCAACAATCATGAAATAAAAAAATTAAAATTAAACATACTTCCTAAAAACATTAAGTAAATTAATACTTACGATAAATACATCCTTCTAAATGCATCATTTTAAATTGTTTTTAAGCTAAATAAACATAACAAAATTCTATCATCGCACCGAAAATCTCATCTTTGTAGTTTGTACCTACAATTACTGCAACACCTTGTTAAATACAATTACTGACGACAGAAAGGTAAAAGCAGAAACAGATACGAAAATATGGCCAAGCATAAAGACGAATTTAAACTTAATTAAACTTAAACGTTGCCATTAATTACCCATTTTGAAAAATAAAGAGAGAAAAAAATGTCCGAAGTAAAATAAGGCTTGCGACTGAAATTGGTTTAAAAGAACATCTTATGCATTTTTAATATCTTGCCAAGACGTTGTTTAGCCGTCACCATTCCTTTTTTCGGTTTACCTCCTACAACAGAAACGTGTAATGAAATACAAAACTACTTATAAGGATGAGAAGAGAAACAGAGATCGGATACTTACTCTTTGTAACATACGAATTGGAGTGCTTTTTCTCAGCACAACTGCTACTCGACGGACTACACACGCTGTCCTTTTTAATTTGTTTAGTCACCGAGTTAGTGGCCGGAGTAGAAGCGGAGGAGTTGCCTGGAGGCGTTTGTATCAGTTTGCACGTTTTAGGCGGCACTAGCTTGGTTTTATTCTTAGCTCGAGGTAATTTCTGTACAGGTCTACCTTTTTTGGTAAGTTTAGATTTGTTTGGGGTTGATTTGGGACTGGTATCGGTCGACGAATTAATCAATAGATCGTGACTGCTGTACGATGAGGACGGCGTTGAATGCATAGTGGAAGAAGTAGAAGGCACGTTGTATTCTGGGTTCAGGTTGTTGAACGTGTAATTGCGACTCGAGCTGGTCACACTGTCGTCAATGACCAAGTCACCAGTGACATCGCTATCTATAGATAAGATCGAGTCGGTCGACATTGGAATAAACGGAGCGGTTTTTTTGTGAATTGTTGTAGCCGGTGGTAGTTTCTTTTTGGGGCATTTTTTAGCGCATTTTTTTCGTCTGTTTGATTCATCCTTTAATAAAATAATAAACGATGGTTAAAAACAAGAATCTGTCAGCTGACAATGAATGAAAAGACATGTACCATTGAATCACCATCGGCTCGTTTCATCGCTGCAGCTTCCAGACACTTAGCAACAGCGCTTTTCGTTTTCCTATCTCGAGTAGGTCGTGATGTTTTCACTTCGTTAATTTTCATCTTGATTTTAGGAGTCCACGTTTCGTCGTCTCCTTGAGAGAAACTGTATATGTCTTCTTCGTCATCATCAGATAGGTCTAGTGATGGGTACACTGCGCAGAGAACAGTTTAAATGAGAGAAACAGGTCCACATTGAGCAGAAATGAAACAGGTCCATTCTTACCAAAATCATCATCTTGATGAACGGTTGTAGAGAAAGGGAACTCGAATTCTTCGAGAGGTTCAGTTTTCTTTTTTGATATCGAAGGGGATTCGTTTTTCTCTTTTGATTTACTCGCATCCGATTTCTTGGTGCATCTCTTCTTCTTGGGCGGAGGTGATGTCTCAATGAATTTACGTTTTGTACTACAAAATACAAAGCAAATGGAAAATAATCAAGAAAAGATCAGGAGATGAGGCTTAGAATTTCATTAACCCCATGATTCAACATTAATTACAACTGATTTGGCATTTTTATTACCAGTAATTCACGCCATTGAATTAGTTAAAAAGTTGTGTCCGAAATTAGGGCGTTTGACGGTACCCAAAAAATGTTGGTAATTACACACTTAGGCTCGTTACATTACATTATTGTTCTTTTTTTTAGTAGTCGCCCACCTCCTTCCATAGATTATTCGAATAATTAAATGAAGCCAGGAGCAAGCAGTAAGTGAAATCCTTACCATGGATTTCTAATACGTTTTGATTTGGCTCTAACATTATCATTTACAGCATCGAGATTCGTTGTGCTAACTTCTTCCTCATTTTCCACTCGTTTGATGCGTAATTTAATCGGCTCTACAGAAATATAACAAAATGTCATGAAAAACACAATACACACGTCAGTCAGTAGATCTTTCCTAACAACGGATTAAAAAAGAACAACGTACTCGGTGTGTCGGCCACTTCCACAGGTTCAACGCTATCCGCCGATTGAATAACATAAGACGTATTGTTAACTGGATACTTGAATTCCTCTTCTAAATTACTGGTATCGATTACATCCGAAGATACTTCAGTCATAGGAGTAGATACAATTTCCTCTTCCCTACAAACCCAAACTCACGATGTTATTCAACGTTAACTTCCAAGTATGTAACTGTTTAAAAGAGGTAAAATTACCTTAAATTCTCCAAATACCCATCAGCCAACGAATACGTGACAGGAGCTGCAGGACATTTTGGCCAAACAGCCGACGTGCGTCTGAAATCCAGACTGGGTAATTTGATCTGAGCATTAGTACCATCCGCTCTTTCTCTGCGAGCTGACCAATCGCAAAAGTTGTCAACGGCGGTTTGATAAATTGATGATTTCTGAATTGAAGGAAGGATATCCGGTCTGATTTTCATTTTGGTATCGGTTACTTTGGTTATAGAAGCATTTTTCTGCATAAAGCTTCCATTAGGCATGACATGCCCATTCGATCCTTGAAATCCGTCGAAGTTACCGTCGAAATTTAATTGAAGTTGTTCAATGTCAGCTGGGTCAACGCCGGCGAGTTGATCGTAATTACCAAATCCGGCAGAAGTCATCTGCGAAATTATTCGATGTGAGATAACAACGCATGATAATGTGAAAAATTAAATATAGGTTTAAAAAATATAGATAATAAAACAAACATACAATCACGCTAAAAAAAACTTACCATTTTCAACCACTCCTGAACGCGTGCAAAAAAAATAACGTAAACGAAATAAAATACTTATACCAACGCGTCAGGTAATAATAAAGCGTACGAATTTGTATGGAAAAAAATGAATAATTACAACTGTTCCAAGTGCAAATCGGTGCATCAAAATTAACTACATAGGTAAAAATCTAATATAACAACGATGTATTCCAATTCAAGTACCTCTGTTTCAGCAGGCGTAAAATTATTTTTGCCTAGAAATGAGAATACTTCTTCTTGTTTAAGTCCTTTTAAGCCCATAAGAACTTCTTCGATTTTTATTTCATCAATATTATCGACTAATTCTTCTTTAGGTGACTCCAAAGTTGGCTCGACATCTTTACGTAATTCTCTCATATTGATATTGATCACAATATGCTAAAATAAAACAAATCATGAGTGCGAAGTTCATACCATAACATTCGGTAAAAGGAAATCTAAACAAAGGGAATCTATGACACAAATACCCAATTTGACAGATCTAATCAAGATGTACCATTTCATCAAATTATCATACTTTAGTATCGATAGATAAACCTAGATGAACTCGAATAATTCATGTAAATGCGATCGACAAGAAGTATAATACAAATTGAAAGCAATAATGTTGAACTTATCGAGTCTGTGGGTATCTGTGTCAAACTCTCGGGGCATTGTTTCGAAAGAGTACTTCATTTAATAAGAATTAATCGCAGAAGTGTATTTGATTAATACTTATGGTCGATAACGATTCTTCTAATTAATGAAAATCGTTTACAATAAGCTCGTACGAATAAATATATGAGTAAAATCTTGAACTTACAAAATCTAGTCCAATTTCTTCCTGAGGAAGAATTATTGGCGTTCGTTTACCAAGCCATTGTCAGCGTTTGGGAAGAGTGATGTAAGGATCTTTGTACTTTTAAAAAGCACGAGATTGAGGAAAATCACTCGAAAAATACCATTTTTTCGGAAACCAAAGTAATTTTATCAATTTTTTGTAATTTTTATTTATTTACAAAATGAAAATTTACAAACACAAA
Organism: Planococcus citri; assembly: GCF_950023065.1. Taxonomy (NCBI): domain Eukaryota; kingdom Metazoa; phylum Arthropoda; class Insecta; order Hemiptera; family Pseudococcidae; genus Planococcus; species Planococcus citri. The sequence continues at coordinate 37,237,572 of NC_088680.1, forward strand.
CAACAACAAGAATTTTGGTCATGATTAGCGACGGCCAGGGGTTTCCAGCCAATCATCGATTAGCTTTTGGCTATCAGCTTTTAGCTTAATTTTCATTAGCTTAAATAAAGCTGGCTATTGGCTGGCAAAATTTCATTGGCTGGCGATTGGCTGGCTTTTGGCTTACAAAAACAAAAATACATGTGACCCCTCAAAATACTCGTTATGATGCGTAGATGATTGTTAATAAGGATAATTTCATTTCTGTGGCGTCAGTGAGTGTAAGACTTTAGTCATGAGTGAAAAAACATGAAATATATGAAAAAATTTTTTTCAAAAATTGAAAAATTCTAAAATCACTTCAAGTTCATTAGCTTTTGGCTATTAGCTATTGGCTGGCAATTTTTCATTAAGCTGGCTTTTGGCTATTAGCTTAAATACCATTGGCTTGCATTAGCTATTGGCTTTTAGCTTTTAGCTATTGGCTGGCTGGAAATCCCTGGCGACGGCTAAAGAAAGAAGGCTGAAAGTGTTATAGTACGTTTCAAATACGTGCGGAACGCTAACAGTTTCATCTTTTTTTTCAAAATAAAATAAAATATCAAAATGGAAATATAAAATAATATTAATAATTAGTAAAATTTCATCACGAATCACGATTGTGAATGGGCTAGGCTAATTAAATATAGGTACCTATTTAAGAAAATGAAATTTCAAGTGAATCAACCTAGCTGAAGCCTGAAGGTTGGGAATAATGGGAACATTCGAAAATTTCGAACCATAAACCATAATGAATGTTTTCATTTTCTAACGATATTGTATTGACTATTGAGTCATATTCAGATCAGAGAATCAAAGATACTTCCATTCCATTATTTCATTTTTATTTGTCATCAATGTCATCATAGGCCTATCTGATCAGAAACAGAAATCAAAGAGGGTAAATGAAGATTGAAGATTAAGAATTGAGAAAGTGCGGAAACACTAAACAAGAATACGAATATGAAGCCATTCCATTCGAAAAACCCAACTAGATAAATGGTAGCCCAACACAATCTAAATGATAGTTTAGTTTCATTTCATTCCTGAATGAAAAAAAGAAAGGAAGAAAAGGAAACATGTTGGATTTTTTATATCGTTTATTATTTTTTCAACATCAATAAAATATCATTACTCAATTACAATACATAATGATTATACAATTAAATTTATTACGTTATATATTTAAAATACTTCCAAGTATTGAAATTGATTGATATTCCAAAAACAAAAACATATAAATTATGTAATAATTACAAATTAATATTCAATCTAAAATACATTTACATTATTTTTGTTCTTTTGTAAATATAGAAACAAAAAATATGCTAATACTCGACATATTTTACATATTCATCCAATACATCCAATTAAGATATAGGTAATAAAATAAAGAAGAAACACATATTACACACAAAAACCAAAACAAAAAAATTCAACGACACCATTTTCCAATACCCCTCACACCAAATTCAATTTAATAAAAATTTTCCCACCACAGCCGTACCTACTTGCAATATAAAGAATACCTGACAATAAATCCATATAAACTACTACCTCTTCATGAAATTAGAATGCAATGTTGATAATCCTACGTAAAATTAAAAAAAAAAATTATCTATCTATGTAGATGAATCGATCAAAAAAATGAGGATAATGAGAAAACTACTCGAGGGAAATCTAAAACAACATTATTACGTCGAGAATTATGTACCAATAATGTCGTTTCAAAAATGCAAATTGAAAGAAAAAAGAAAAAAAATATTCTACAACTGCGATGCAATATTTAAAACGTCATTTTTCCAATGTTACAATAAACTAATGTTATTTTAGAAATTCGTACAATAAAATTACATTCACAGCCACTGTTTGAAAAATTTTGATTTTTTTTTTTTAATCCCCAAGAGGTAGGTATACTTACACATTTTGAACAACGGTGCTCTTTAGAAAGTACATTTTGATTAATACGTAGAGATGACAAGTTCCTAATTTCATGTTGAGGGCTAAAACATAGCTACAGAAAATTTACCAGCGACGAAACTGTGATCGAAACCTTACATGCGCTAATTACATCGTAAAAAAATTCCCTTATTCATATGTACTTAAATTTAATTTTGATTTTTTTAAATTCGTTATGAATCATTGTTTTTTTAACGTGTTAAGGAAGGCACCATTTGAAATGAAATCATTTTGTAATCTACCCTTATAAAAAACAGTATTAGTACGTGATACCTAATTCACCTTAGATTTTATTAATACTGGCCACCGTAAAGACGAATACTCATACACTCAGTGTTCAATGCATAAACATTAAAAATTAGTATATTAGGTAATAATTCGTTAGAGAGCTTTAACCACTACCAAATTACAGTAAAACTACGTAATTATCTATAGAACAAATTTAAATAACAATTACAGACCCTGCACAACCAAAATTAGGTACTTAAAAGAGGTCAGATAATATTCTACGCGAGTTGGAATTGTTTTCATGGGTAAAAATCTACTAAGTAGGTAATATCGATAAGATACAAACTTATATTCAATAGTAATGATAAAAAAGAATAGTTGATAGTTAGCATAGAGGGTACAATCTTCACGACTCTTTTCATTTATTTGCATCGTTCAATTATATGTTGAAAACATTCGCAAATGTGTGCGTATTTTACGACAATGCGATTTTTAAAAAAATGAAATAATAAAAACCAAAACGGTATAGGTAAGCTTTTGATTAATAACATGTATGCAAATAAATAAAAAGACAAATCTAATAAAATTCGATCTGCAATTTCATATTTCAACTATTACAATATTAAAGAAGCCATTCGATAAATCGTACAGTAATCCGTAAACAATTTACGAGGAAAATGTTTTTCTTAAATAATTTGTACTCGCTCGGTCCGAGGTTGCAAGTTACTTAAATAATATGTATCAAGTCGTATAAAAAAACCAGATTATGTCCAAGCTACCACTCTGTATTACATACAAATCGCATGTAAAAGCTCGCCATATCAACTCTTTCCCATGACCAGTAAAAAAACTTAGTACAAAAAAATCGAAAAATCGACTAGATTTAAATCTCAACTTTGTACTTGAATCAATTTGTACTGTAATTTCGAATTTATACTTCGCCCTTTGAACAAAATGTAATTATGTATTTCTTTCATAAAATCTGCGTGCGGTTAATAGGTATCTACCTACTATTCCACGGAAAACACACACTCCAGCTAAGCCATACATAAGCTAAAAGCTATAGACGTTGTGCAAACTGAGCTTTGTTATGTTCCTTTTCAAGAAGGCAATCGCTTTCGTGAACTTGACTGATCAGGTTCAGCATTGAAGTGTGTAGTGGTTGTATATAGGAGCCTATTACGTATGTACCTAATCAGCCAAATAAAAAACATGGAAAATGTGAGCAAATAAACCTGAATCGTATTATAAACACACAAATGCTTTCTCAACAGAAGACGGACCACGTACTGCTTCGAAAAACACGAAGTAGGTATGTAACTTAAGCTAGATAAAATTAAAATTATATACAAGTCTTCTACTTACGTAAGTTGATTACCTAACTATATTACTTTGATTTTTTTTAAACTAAATTTTTTGATTTTCATGAGTAAAGCCCCCTCTTTGTGGAAAAATTTTGATGAAACTACACATGAGAAATTTACATTAAGAACGTAGTCCAGCATTTTTTTATTTACAGGGGTTTTAATGCATGGTACAATTCGATCATACCGAATAATTGACAATTAAAACCATGCCTGACGTTGATTAGCATTTATGAGGGTTCGATTTTATGATAAAATAGAAGGGAGGAGGCTGAACAAAGGGCCTACAGATAGCTATCCCCGAAACCTGTATTTCTAATGCTCTATTAGCAATAACTTGTATTGATGTTTTTCCTCTACTGTCTTTTCTTGAGGAATTATCGGCGCCTGGCGCAGAATCCCTCTACCAATTTCAAAATATTCAGTCTTTTAGAACATCCAAAAAAATCACTAGATGGTTTAGAGATCCCCTATCCCCTCCCTCTACACTTTCTTCCGATTGAATCGACCACAAAAAATTCTATTGAAGAAGAAAAAAGTTTGAAGATTGAAAATTCAGCATTATTTTGCTCCTGGCGCAGAACCCCTCGTGCCAGTTTCAAGGAAATGTACAAACAACTATTCTATAAAATCTTCAAAAAGATGTCATTTATTAACACAATGCCGAAATTCGACTTTCTCAACTTGAATAAACCTTCTGATCAATTGTCGAGATGATATTTTAAAATTCAACTAAAATGTCTGTAAATTTTCAAAAATAAATATTCAAGATAACAATGAGAAATTCTAGTTTAAGGATATCAAATTAAAAAATGATTAGACGAAAATTTGCATATAGGTAATAAAAATAACATTTCAGTAGAAAAATAAATAAATGAAAATTGAAAGTCAGCGATTAAAAAATTAAAGGGGTGTTCAAATTGATCGGTTTTGTACTCGATATGTATACTCGTATCAGAAACTCAATATTAATTTTTTTTATCAATTTTTTAAACAAATTTTTGTACCAAACAATGAAAAAAACATAACAAACCTTGCATTACAAACAATCGCTATATAAAAATAAAATAAAATACACGATACATAGGTGAATAAATTAGATGAATCCAAACAACAAAATATCTGCTACTACATATATAATAATCTAAAATAATAAAAATAGAAACATTCGTACCGGCGTACACTTAAAAATAAAATTCATCATCAAACCACTAGAACAATAGACATAGTATAACCTAAATTTTTAACAGTAAAGAAGGTGGAATGTAAGGAAAATTCATGGGTAAATAATGATAGAATTTTACATGAATAAAATGTAAAATTACCATTATATAAACTGTATGGTTAATCCATAAACAGTTTATTATGACTTAAAATTAATTGAAGATCCGCACCCTTACTTTACTGATGAACAGTTCATCAACATAATACGTCCGCGTGTTAATTTATTGTAGACATTTTTTTATAAACCTTATTCAAATAAGGTGTAATACACAAGCACTTAAAAAAAAGTAGGTAGGTAGGTATAATATAATGATTTAAAATTTATTGGATGATTCAATTTACTCGATTATAAATTGAAACCACGTTAAATAATTTTAATCGAACGATGTTGAATGAATTAGAACATCCTCCTTCGAGTAGAATTTTTTTTTACTATTCGTCATCCGTTTCGACTTTCGATTATTAAATAATACGACTAGAAAATACTTAATCCAGCATTAATTGTTCCGTATAAATAGTACGATACCTTAAATTAACATAGCACCTTCGAAGATGTTTTTAAAAAATTATGAAAAAAATTACCAATAAGACAGCCTTTGATTTAAAAAAATAAATAAAAATAGTAATGTTTCGACGTTTCGACAATGTCTTTTTAATACTTCGCAAGATACTTAAAAATACCATGGGACATCAAAGATTGCAAGTAAATTGTACACTTACGTGTAAACAATTACTACATATTTGGGATTAATTTTTTTTTAAGGCTTTTCGTAGACATTATTTTGCTTAAGAAATACTTAAAATTAAATACTCCGCGGTGCTTCTTTATATTGTAGGCTATATAAAGATATCCAAACAATCTCGATTATATTTCGAGACACATTCGATGAAATACAACAGCCCTATAACTTCTTCACAAGTCAGTGCTATACTTGAAATATTATAAGAAGATTATTACGTACATAATGATAATTTTTCTTTTGGTTTATTATGTAAAAGCATAGCTTTATAGTTCGGCACCTCCTTTTGGTAGGTAAGTTATTCGAAATATTAAGTACCTACACTTTTAAAAGCCGATTAATCGTTCAAATAAGCGTGTCGAAAATTTCTCTTCATCACAATATAAAGTAGGTATATTTTACTTTAATTTGGCGTGGTTTTTTTTTTTTTTAATTCAAAAATTCCAGATGCATATAAGCTATCCAGCATTCTGCAGGAAGTGCCGTCATACGTAAAATGTTTGTCGAAGCGATGTACAACCTTCGTAAGCATCGATTAGGCAATTCAATCGACACGACGGAAGGATGAAAAGCAGCATTCAGTACCGCAATCGTAACTTACGAAACATTTTTTTTCCTTTAATTTTTAAGGTAAATTAAAAACGAAAATATTAAACGCAATGAGATCAGTGGAACTCGTACAAAACATTATGGCATGTGATAAAAACTTCTTAAGCTACTATCTTAAATATAGGAAAAAAAAGTGATAATAGTCATCGTGACTAGACAGGAATACATTTAAATGAAAATGTAAACCATTCGAGATCGATAGGAACTAGTTTTCATGGTAAATAAATTTACCGACTATAGATTAAAAATAAAAATTTGTTTAAAAATCACGCGGTTTTGATGGAACTGATGCGCCATTGTGCGTTTTTTTCTCTCTTGTGTATTTATTTTTTTTAATTTTTTAATTTTTTCTGTATATTGGTATCATTCATCGTCCTTAAAACTATATGAAAATGCGAAAGCGAATTAATATTATAAATGTATTTTTTCAAATTACCTATTACAATCAATAGATAATTTGATAAATCGATATCATTTTGTAGCTTAGTGCAACCGACTTTTTCTTTATTATTATTATTTTAAAGAAAGCCCAATATGGTGAATTTCGCTGAAATCAAATCACCCGAAACTAAAATCAATGCAAGCTTGATAAACTGCCTAGTTAATCTGGGAACAGTTTATCTAACGATAATTAATTACTTATATAGGTTCTTTGGATCCTTGCCGTCACAATACGTCTGAATAAGACACTTAAAAACTAAATTTACTTAATAAATGAGATCCCAAAAAACCTTCGAGGCAAATATTTCGCTCCATTTGACAATTTTTTTTTCGCCTTTTGTCAAACATTTAGAAAAAAATATACGTAATTAGGTAAATACTCCAAACCTACTTGTTTGTAAAAGTAATTCCATCTTTTTTTTTTTTTTTAATTTTTCGTATTCCGTAATTTTTTTTTCTTAAAATTTAATCACGATATCAAGTATAACCCGATTTGCGAACTTAAATAGAATTTTTTAAAAATCAAATACGATTACCCTGTCCTACAATATTCGTTTTATAGGCCACGATTTTGGTCTTCGTCGATCCGCCAGTTTTTGTTTATTTTTTTTTTTTTAAAGATATTTTTATTTCAATTGAAATTTTACTAGGTTTATTTAGGAAACTTTAGTAAATTCGTCATTTTGAAATAAGAATATCTATTTTTTTTTTTGTAAATCTTACGTATAAAAATTAAATTGGTAGTTGCTTATTTCTAACTTAAAATTATGAACGGTCATAGAAAGTCGAAGCTTCAACAAAAGAATAATATAATAATAATAATTTAAAAAAAAAAAAAAAAAAAAAACTAAAACACTTACTGCAAATATTTTTTTTTGAAAACAGTGTCTTTCTTTTGTCGCTCAAGCAGAAAAATGTAAAAGTAGATGTAGGTATAATGATTTTTTTCAAAACAATTATCTGCCTATATCTATGTATAGGTACATACCTATTTTTTTTTCTTGACATGAAATGTGGTGTTTGTTTTCTGTTTTTTTTTTTTGCTAAAATTCTTATTTTATATTATGGTGTTTCAATGTCTAGTATCCAAAACAAACATTTTTTTTTTAAATGTACCTTTAAGGATAAGGTTCTATTTCACGTGCGAAGTTTTACATACAGGGTGTCCAAAAAATGGAAAAAATTTGCACTGTGAAATTAGTTTTCTTATGTGATTTAGCCTGTTTAATTTTCGAAATGAGCAAACACCATCATTACAAAACTAGTAACTTAATTTGCGATAAATTTTGATCAAACTAGACAAAAGAATGTGATAACTGAAATTAAAAAATCTAGGTAAGTCATTGTATTTTTTTTCTCATGTGTTGCCTACTAAAACCTCAGCACGAAGGCAATTTCACAATTGTTCAAACGCATTTGCTGCCAAATTTAACCATTTTATCGTTACATTGGAAAATAAAAACGGGGGAAAAAAATAATAATAAGTCGCAATAAAAAGCAGGCAAACTGCACAAATAAATTTTGTACACAATTCGCCGCGTCATTAAGGTACGTTACATTTTATACTGCCGCAGCATGGTTCATGGAATGTCGACGAAAGGTTAGCCTGCACATTCCGTAAAACATTTAAAAATAATAAAAATGATAGACCCGCTAAAATATTCTGTCGAAACGTGGCTTTTAGAACAATCCCCATACGAGGGATACAACACTTATGAAATAAAAATAAAGAGAGATTCTCATCCATATATCCATCGATGTACCTAGACCCACCACAAAGGTCACTCGATCGACATAAAACCTCCTCTCTACAACACGTGAAGCGCCATTTATCTCTCACACACAAATTTTCCTAATTTCTTAAAAATAATAATAAATCCTTAAATGAATAATATCCGCATGAAAATTCAATCGTTTCGTGTTTTTAAAAATACGAGTAGTTACGCTTATATCGAGAAAAAATGCACTAAATAGGTACCGCTTATAATAAATTAACTAAATTTAAAAGAGATAATACTGATCCATGTGCTCATAACAATTCAAACTTATATTACTAGTTAATTATAATTAGAGTATTCTTAATTAGGTAGGTATATTAAAAATATGGTACTTATGTATACGAAAGAGCGCATATCTCTTGTTAGCCAAAAAATATGTCTCACGCTGACGTTTGATGCTTCGATCTCGACTTTTTTTTATCATCATTTTATAACAAAGGTATACGACGAAAGTTTCGCCTTCTTGGAGTGTTGCCTTTGATATAAATTCAAAAATAATGACTTAAATAATAAATAGGTAAGGTAGGTAGGTATTTTATTATTAAATTACATGATTGTTTCTTCCTCTCTTTTTGTTCTTATATCGCGAGTTTCGTCTTATAATAATACGATTTTTAATTAAATTAGGTACCTACAAAATACGAGGGTATCTAAAACGATGAAAATCAACTCGGGCGAAGGAGAAGAGGGGAAATAATAAAGGAATGTGATGGTGATCTAGTTTAATAGGTATAGCTAATTGGGTAGGTACTTAGGTACTTAGATTCTGTCTTAATGTCCCATATATAGTCAGTTTTCAATTACGTAACGAACAATATTATAATTGAATTTTTCCAATTTCCGATTCTTTTTAACGAACCACTTGATTCAAATTTACTCTCATCGTCAGTGATTCTGGAATGTCAAGTTGGAAAATGAATATGAAAAATTCGTTTCGTAAAAATTCAATAAGGTACTCAGCGGTGATTTGTCTCATTGTCTGACAAGAGAAAAGACATCAAGTGGTAACAAAAATGATTCGTAGAAAAATGAGACAGTTCGTTCGCGAACGATTCTTTTAGAAACAGAAGTAACAGACCTATACGAAAGATCGTTGAGAATCAACCAATAATTCACTCGTGAAAGAAATTGATCAATTTCCGAACAAATCATTCAGAAACGAAGTGATTGATTTTTTAATCGTTCGTGAACGATTCGCTCTGCTTGAAAACATCAAAAATCAAAACAAGTCAATATTTCTCCATACAAACGATTCACAAAAAGTGAATCAATTCGTTCGTTAACGATTCACCGAAACTGAATCAAAATATCAATTTGTTCGCGAACGAGTCACTTGAATGAATCAATTCGTTCGTGAACGATGCAAGGAAACTTGATCAATTCGTTCGCGAATGATTCACTAAAAAAAATGAATCAATTCGTTCGCGAATGATTTACCAAAACTGAAATTTGTTCGCGAACGAGTCACTTGAATGAATCAATTCGTTCGTGAACGATTCAAGGAAACTTGATCAATTCGTTCGCGAATGATTCACAAAAAAATGAATCAATTCGTTCGCGAATGATTCACTAAAAAATGTATCAATTCGTTCGCGAATGATTCAATAAAAATGAATCAATTCGTTCGTGAATGAATCAATTCGTTCGTGAACGATTCAAGGAAACTTGATCAATTCGTTCACGAATGATTCAATAAAAATGAATCAATTCGTTCGTGAACGATTCACCAAAACTGAATCAAAATATCAATTTGTTCGATGTTCGCGAACGAGTCACTTGAATGAATCAATTCGTTCGTGGACGATTCAAGGAAACTTGATCAATTCGTTCGCGAATGATTCACTAAAAAATGAATCAATTCGTTCGCAAATGATTCACAAAAAATGAATATGAATCAATTCGTTCGCGAATAATTTAGATTTACTAAAAAAATGAAAATGAATCAATTCGTTCGCGAACGATTCACTAAAAAATTAATTAGAATCTACTCGTTCATGCATAATGGGTCCTTAAAAATGAACTGATTCGTTCGCGAACGAGATTCGCCAAAAAAATGGACCTATTTTCTACATAGGTAAATGATTCGTTTGAAAACAAATAACTGATTAGTATGAATGATTAGTTCAATTCGAACATGTAGGGCTTGGAACCAGAAACCGTAACCATAACCACTCACACCAAATCGATTTTTCCCTTAATTAATTTTAATTTGTGAACTATTCGAGATAAATAAGACATTATAACTTACAAATTACAATCAACTCTTACACATCAAAAGTTAAATTCCGACAACTCCGAACCACAATGAAAAATTGGATCCTCTGGGACGACCCCGATAAATTATTACTATTTTTCTTTTAATCTAGATAATATATACGTATAGGAACTATTTTGGAAATCCGTGACTTAGAAAATAATCACCGGATGTATGGTTTTACGTGCGCAAAATACCGCAACAATTAATTCTAGGGGTTTCTAAGAAAGAAAAAAAAACAAATGGAACTTAACGTGCTTGATTTTAGATTCTTAAAACTTAATTAAGGTTATACTAATTTTTACGAGATCATTTTGTCAATTTTTTTTTTTTTAATACTTAGAAATAATCCGTTTTTTCAGTAGGTAGTTGCAGCTGACAAGTAATAAGGTAAAATACGAAATGAAAAACGTCTACATATTCATCATACACGTGCCTCCTAATAACTTAAAAATAGGTATAAAACGGATGACGAATTAATTTTTTTTATGCTAATTCAGTTTCACCAATTCAAACATCGTTCAATAAAACTGATACTTAATCGATGCTTTGAAATTTGAATTTCATTCTACAAAACGAAACGTCGTGTAAAATAATGTAAATATAAAAAGATGTGAAAAATCTGGTAAAATCTTCTAAATTGTCCCAATCAATTAACAGAGCTCATGAGTTCATAAAAAAAATTAAATAAAAAAAACGCGAATTTGACGAACCTTAAACGATACCATTAATCATATAAATGCATCGGTATTCGGCAATCATTAATAGAAAAAAAAATACAGCCTTACAGGGCCGTATTTACGTATAGGCAGTATAGGCAGCTGCCTAGGGCGGCAAATTTTAGGGGGCGGCAGATTTTTGCTTTTGAAAAAAAATAAATCATATGGATTTGGCAAAAATTACCTACGGAAATGTACAGATTTCTCGATTTTTATCCAATAAAACATGCCAAAATGGGCGTTTTTTCGTTTCTTGACCCCATTTTTTCAAAAAAATTTTCGCTCTCGCTTCGCTCGAGCAGTAACTTTTACTTTTCTTCCTTTAGAATTATCCCACGCCTCAAACAGTTCCCTACCTCTAATTTTGAGTTTTCATGCCCAAAAATTTGGTTTTTCACGCGGTCAAAAACTCAAAATCAAGAAACACGTTTTTTTTTTAAGTTTTTTTTTTTTTAGTGTACGGAAACTTGCGGATTTCATTTTTTATAAAAAAATACGGATTTAAAATAGATTTTTTGGATGCCAGCACTTTATGAAAAATAATAAACAAATGCAATGTTTCTGATATTCAATATGTAGATATTGATATTGTATATATCAGTTACGTTTTGTATATTCAGTATATTTTGATTAAAAATTGAATTATGGGTGGGCATAAATTTTCACACAAACCAAACAAATTGTGGGGGAGGAAGGGGCGGCAAATTTTTTTCTGCCTAGGGCGGCCTAATGTTAAATCCGGCCCTGCAGCCTTATGATTATTTGATCGATGAAACCTCTCTTAACAGTAAGTAGGTAATCTTAACGAATAAAATCAATCGTAAAAATAAATAAATTGTTAGGTATTCTTTACGCAAGACTAATACAAGCCATAAAACCCCCAATCTCCTCCCTAATCATGATCAGATCATACGAGAAAATGGTGTCGTAAAAATTATTTAAATTTCAATAGGTAATTTAGAAAAAAAAATTTAAATAGGTAAATAAATTAAGTAAAATAAAACAACCGAACGAATATGTTTTTTTTGAGCATGTTTATATTGTGTTAAAATGGCGACGGATTCACTTGGAATTTCTCTAAGCGAAAGGGTAACTTGGGAATACATGGTATGCTAAAAAAAAAAATCAATATTTGGCCTACGTCAGGTTTCGATCTCCCGTAAGCTCAGTCTATCGATAAAATCCAGTCCATGGTATCGGTTCGTTGTGTCCATATTCAAATTAAGATCGACTAATTGTCATATATATATTAGTCTATCATCCGAGGTGATTTTTATCTTCGTAAAAGTTTGAGTTATTTCCGGAATGTACGAGTGTATTCATGACAAAAATATTTGGTAAGATACGAAACAAAAAATTGTAAAAGAAAAAGGAAAAACTCACAACAAACGCGATAAACGCGTAGAAACCATATCTACCTAAGATATACGGTTTTCACATTACGAACATGGCATTTGCTATGTACATCCACATGTAACATTGACCCTGATCCGCAGTCAATGGATCAGGAAAGGTGTTTTGTGAGTAAATCATCGTATCCATTCTCTTATGTTGGGAGTGTGTTTTTGGCTCACCTGAAACATGAAGAAAATAAAAATTGATTAATTTCGTGATTTTATTAATTTTTTTGTTTTTTAAATGGCCTCTATGTGAACAGGTTATGATATAAGTGGCTTAAACATGCTGCATATGCTTCATGCCTCTCACAATCAGTAACGTTGCTTAGCTAAAAAAACCTTTCTCAGGATTTGAAAACTATAAAGTGTAGAAGTGCATTCCCCACAATCTTTCAAACCACTGTATGAAAATTTTGGATTATTGAATACTTGTTCAAATTTTGGTTACTGGTCCATTTTTAAAAAAGTACGATAGATTTTAGATTTTTGAACAGTTTTTTCCAAGAAGGGTTTGGAGGGGAGAGGGCAGGAGTCTTCTTACTAGGAGCATAAATTTTGGTACTCGTAACAGCAATTTTTCCCCAATTTTTCCAGCACCAAAAAATCGATTTTATTGGAAAATCCAAGGGTCCTGCTGAAAAAATAAAAACAACAATCAAACTTACGAAATTGAGCATAAAATTTTCCATCAATAAAATGTTATTAGGTAGGTATTATTTTGTTAGGAGACTTTATTTTTGAGTTTCGATTTTTTTTCCTTCAAATTTTCAATCTTTTAGGACCCCAAAAACACAGAAAAAAATGAATAAAACAGATGCATTGTTTTTCATTTTGAATGATAAAAGCTAAAATTGATCCTTAAATTTTTCTGAAAAAATTACAAAAATATGAGTTTTAAAACAGGCAAAACGCCTGCGGTGTTTGAATAAAATTACCCTACTATCAATAAAAAAGAAAAATTTATAAAAAAGGTACAAACGATAAAAAAAATTTCAAAATATTTACCGTCAACTAACGCTTGCGCTATATGGTTCTCTCTGGAGCGATATTTTTGCAAAATATAGGCACGCCCAGAAAGAAACACGCATTCGCGACAAAATTGATTGCTCTTCGATACTTTATACATATAGTCTCACTTTCTCATATATGTACGACGATCTTACGTCACTTATTATTTTTATTTTAAATATAGGTGCCTACATATTAATAATTATATCGCATCGAAACGGTCACATCAAGGACGAGATGCCTGTTACAGGTGACAAAATATCACACGATGAGGTACCTCACCTACCACGTGTATAACAAGAAGGAATACTTGGACAAATTGTAGAGTGGGCGTGTAATTGGATCCCTATTCCCTACGTTGGTAAAACGTGACTTAGTTACGAGGTGCATAACATTACACGAAAATTTAACCCGAGCTGTCATTCGCACATTGTGATAAAGGTGTACACAACCTACCTACATACAGGTACCAAAGCAGGCAATCATCAAAACAAAAATATCGCGATGATAATTCCTATTTCTACACACGAAATGGGTATGGTATCGTTCGAAAAAAATGACGCACGTTTTCATTTTTTTCGGTGTTAGTCTTTTTCAAGTGGAAACGAATGGTAAATGGAAAGGAAAATACTGTCAGTAACAATTATTTCGAGATGAAATACTTCGTACGTCATAACTTTATAACAGGTATATTTCCGGTGTACGTATTACAATGGCCAATGGGACAAATACCTGCAAAAGACATCTCGTGTGTTTTTTACATCGTTCGATGTTATTAACAAAAAAAAAAAAACAGAAAGGAAACATATCTACTCTTCAATGAGTACCTACTACCTACCTATTAGGTATAGTTGTTTACAAATTTGAGAAAAATTTATTTATAGGTTTATTCATATTATTCCACCTATATACCTCAGTAGGCAATTATCAAGACAAACAAAGACAATAATTTCAATTCCTACACATAAGAATGAGTACCTATAGTTAGTGAAAAATGTCGCAAGTTTCCTACTTTATCAATTTTGGGTTTTCCAGGAGGAAACGGATGTTAAATGAAAAGGAAATTCTGTCAGCAACAACTACTTATTTTGGGATGAAATTCTATGCATCATATTTATTTTTATACCAGGTATATTTCCAATACGTCATGAACAACCAAAATGGCTCTAATGATTGTGAAAGCCACTTGAATTCAACATATGTAGGTAGGTAGAGGTACCTACTACCTACATACGTTGTCAGACTCACGTGTTTTTTTTCACTTCATTGGGTATTATTATGAAAAACAGGAATATTATCGATGGTGTTGTGGATAAAAGGCCAAACTGAGTTTCCAACTTGCATTCTAAACTCGAAAGTGTCATATCATTGTACTAAGGAGTAGTTTGGCCGATGTATCAATTTTTTTGATGAAGGCAACTCATTCGCTTTCCATTATTATCCACTGATAATATTTTTTCTAGCTTGAGAAATTTATAATGATGAAATAGTTCGAGAGTGGACAGATTGGCCCTTTTGTATTTGTTCAACCTACAGGTTCAACATGAAAAAAAGGGCCAATCTGATAAATTTGGCAAAAAATAATAGATGTTTTGTTGTTGATAAATGGCAAATGCTTAGCAAATGGGAAATATTCGGCCGCGAAATGAAAGCTCATATAGTCTAATATTGTATGTAGGGGTGAAATCGATTTGTTATCAGTCATCAGTGAAGGTTCGAGCTTTGGTATCTTTTTTAATCATCTTCAGAATGAACTCTTTTTTTTGACGGATAAAATTCGTTTCCTGAGGCTCTTTTGATATTTTAATTTCTAGAAAAACCAACAGAATTACTCAAATGTGTCCAAATAATGCCAAATACTTATACAGCGTACTCAAATTACCTGAATTTTTGGTCTTTGGTTCAGGTTCAAATAGTTTAGCAAATCCGTCATCTCGATCCTTCCTCATTTCATTTCTATTGAGAAAGAAGTTGTGATTTTGTAGCCTGAAGTCTCAGGTACACGATATGAGTTATAGAAAAAATTTTGGAGGCCTTCGAATGGGCCGAGGAAAAAATTTCAGGTCATGCAGGATACACAAGTAGGTACACTTTGCGCTCTACCGGCGAGACTAATTCTTATAGCAAGCTGCATGAGCAGTAATTTTGTAGTCTGAAGTTACAGGAACATGGTGATGTATTTAGTTTTTCTGTACAACATGCTGTAACAATGTTGAACATGTCCAAAGTGACTTGGGCGTTTTTTTTTTAGTGAAAATTAACATCACTTAGCTATACCATGATCTCGTTGAATTCATTCAAGAATATTTGTACAAGTCAAACAAAAAAAACTGAATACACCGCCGTGTTCCTGAGGCTTTGGACTATCAAATGATTGCACACACTGCTTGATATAGATATTAGACTTGCTACTAGACCGCAATGTACGATACTCCAGCCCCATCAACCGAATAACTTTTCTCAAAAATTTCAAATACGATCAACATTTTTTCGAGTTGTAGGTATCTAAAAACTGAACACACCACCGTCTTCCTAAAACTTCAAGCTATAAAATGAGCGCTCATTTGGTTCAAAATACTCGTACCTCCATATAGGCTCTCCTCCAGAGCACTGTTGGCGATACTTTTTAATCCACCCTCGTATTATTTTGTTTACTCGTAGGTCTGGGTTTTCTGAGATCATTTTGGTACATTTGCAATTTTTTTTAAATTACTGGCCATCAAAGATAAATTTGTAGTGGTCTGTAATGTAACAAAAAAAGTAAAAAAATAGTTCAGTTTCGCCGTTTTGGATTATACTTTCATGTAAAAAAATGCAGATTGGCCCTTTCGTATTTACTCAAAATGACCGAGAACAGATTTGCCCTTTGGAAAAAAAAAACAGTTTGGCCTTTTATCCACAACACCATCGTTATGCCCTTTGCAAAGAGTATCTAGTTGTTTAAAAATGTCATAAAATTGGGAAAGATTCAAGAAAAACGTGGCTTTTATAATTTATATTATTCCATCTATACCTTAATAGGCAATCATCAAGACAAATAGCGACAATAATCCAGGTGGAGCATGCTCATGACCCCCTCCCCCCAGCCCTCTTGGCAGAAACGTAATTTCAATTTCTATTCACTAATTTGGAAAATCTTTAGGGGAACTTTTCCAAAACTGTAAATTAAGAAATTCATTAGAGCTTCGGAGTGACTCAAACATGTCCTTATTCAGTTTTTAAGGTTCAAAATTTGAGACATATTCTAACATCAGCTTTCTACCTCAATCTTCAAAATTGAAATAATAATACTTCAATTCTCCTTTCTATCCCAAATTTTTTAGATAGATACCTACCAGCTAAGTTACATGATATTTTCAACAACAAAAAAAAAAAATTTATTAGCTACCAAATTAGATTTTAATCCGATTATAGACCATCATTATTGCTTAAAAATTACACTTTTTTTCAAGCTTTTTTTTCACAAAAAGTAGGTACTATACAAACAAATTCTAAATTAGAAATAGCGCAGTCATTAAACTGAACAAAACCATCAAAAGAAGATTTTCAAATTAATTTCTCTGTTTAGATGCTCTTGAGCCATTTTTTTTAAAGATTTCACATCAATTAAAATTCAAAAATAGAAAAATTATAACAAAAAATCTACTTTGATGATGATGATCTTGTCAAGCTCAAATTACTGTATTAAAATATCTTTCAAAAGTTCTTGGGTGTATTCTGAACTGAAAAAAAATTGGTGAACGATTTTTCGTAAGGTTGAGGGAGGATGAGTGGCAATTTTGCTTTTTACTCCACAAAGTTGAAATTCAACACATCATTTTAGGAGCTCAATGGGAAGAATTCTCACAGTAAGTACGCCTTTCCCCAATACTACATACTTAAGGCAAGCATTTTCTAAGGTTAAGGGTAAGGTGCCATAATATCGACCCCCTAGTTTATTTTTGGAATTTCTCTAAGCCAAATTGAGCTGGAAATGCCGGTGATGGCTTAAACGATAGCCTCACCCTTCTAGTTTAATATGCCAAACCTCCAAGCCCCGAAATTTTCATTTACGATCTCTCCAAACATTTTAGTGAAAAGTGTCAAATTTGAGTACCGAAAAAAAGTGGCCCTAATATCGACCCACCCAAAAAACCTGTCAAAAGTGAATAAAAAACACAGAAATCAAAGTATAAAACGTTAAAACGAATATTTATTTGTCCACATAAGATTATTAAAGTATTTGAACGAGTTTGCGAGTATGTAGGTAATAGGTATAACCTCATCATTCGCGCGACGACGTTACATAATCTTTTAGTGTGGTTAAAGGAACCTCAAATTTTTTTAATGCAACTCTATACCCGCATTGTTTATTCCTCACAGCTTTCACTATAACTTCATCATCGAATCTTAGGCCAATTTTTTTCGTTTTATTGTATTTTTCGGCATATCTGTAGAAAAAAACGTCTTGAAATTGCCAAAACAGTGGGTGGGTCGGAATTAGGGCCCCACATAACAATTAGATGTTTCAAGATCTGGGAAAATTACCTGTATCGTGATCCAAAAACTAATTGCACGTAATTATTATTCAACATAACACCATTGGACAGCACTTTTCACTTAATTAATTCGCTAAAAATTATTTTGGAGGGAATGATTTGAAAAAGAAGCAAAATAATGTTTTGACTTTTTGATTTTCGTTTTTTGCGCATAATTTTCTACCATTTCACTTTAGAGTGATGATTTTGGTCTCATTCGCTTTTTCTGTGAAAAAGGAACCAGAAAACATTTTTCCCGCGAAGAGTGGGACATTATCTGACGAATTAGGGGGTGGGTCGGAATTAGGGCCTTATGAAAACATTTTCTGACGACATAAGAGCCCTTCAGTTTAGATATATTATCGAACTTTTGGTACCTATTTTTTTTTTTTTTTTGTAAAGTAATTTTGTAAAAGAAAAGAAAACTCTTAATTTGTATTTTTTTTCAAGTTGATTGGACGGGCGGAAGGAGAGGGTACAAAAAGCTAGATTGAAAATCTGTGTATCTCGATTTTTAAAACTTAACATGATTTTTAAAAAAACATTCGAAATATGTTAAGAAACACTTGCTGGATTTTGATTTATCGAGATTGTTTTAATTTTTTTTAAACATATGTATCTACAATAGGCTTAAGTGTTTCTCTAATGTTGAATTGAAAAAAAAAATACTTTTGGGCAAATTTCGTCCTAATTTTTTTAAATCATAAAATATACTCGCTTGGAAAAATTTCAATTCGTAAATTACTTCTGAACACTTCATAGGTTACGTACCTAGCCTTTTAAGCAGAAACGTGTCCATAATTCAAAACTTTTCTTTTCATCGAGAAACTTCGCTCTCATTTTTTTCAATTTTTCAAAATTGTTTGAACTATTGAACCGAGTGAAGTGAAGGTTAAGAGAATGAAGTTTTAGCTTCCTCCATCCCTCCTATTTATCTTTCAAAAAATGAAAGAAAAATTCAAAACATGGAAAAACGACAAAAAGTCCCCTCTGCTAAGAAAGTCTAAAATCAAAGATTTATTTTTTGATTTACTCAACAAGACTTTTTCAAGTTGACAAAGTGAGACAAAAAATTGTAAAATCGATACCTAATAATTACTTACCTAAGTCTGACAAAGTTTTAAAAAATTATTTTTGGAAATTTGACATGATTTTAACAATTTTTTAATTTTTGCTCAAGTTTTTATTCACACATTTGATACCTATTTAAAGTCTACTTTAACTTTAACATGACTGAAATGTCAGAAATAGTACTTGGGTTATTTTTTTCAAGTCCTTAGAAGTCAAAAATTGCGTTAAATTCTTGACATTATGTCAGACTTTGAAAATTTTTCTTAAAAATTTACGAATTTCTGACATTTTACATAATACTTAATGTCAAACTTTTAAAAATGGAAAAAAAATCAATGAATTCTTGTCATTGTGTCAGACTTTTAGAGAGTTGGAAAAAAGAACCAATTTCTGACATTTCAAGATATGTACCTATTATGTTTGACTATAAAATTATGTCAAATTTGCAAAAAAGAAATGTTGATAAGTACATACATATTTTGTCACACTTGTATTTTTATTTGGAATTCATACAGATTGAGTCAACTGTAGCAAAAAAAAACATGTCCCCGATCTAAGACTTTCCTTAAAGAGGAGACTTCATTTTCATTTTTCTCTCGAATCTTAATCTTTTTTGGTAACCTTATCATTCGTGTTTATCAAATTCAATAAAATTTGAAGGAAAACAGGAAGAAACATACAAGAATCATTTTCCAAAGGATTTAGAGCTGTGAAAAAATCACGACAAAATTTTCGTTCCAATGGTCATAATCGAAAACTTAATTAGGTACCTAAATGATAAGCCAACTCTCCAGAAAATCGTACTTCCTCATCATCACTCTACCTATGTATCACATAAGCACTCAGTTACTACGAAAATGGGTAGCCACAATAACTAAGATTTGAATAAAAAAAAAGGGACATGCGAACTCTAAATCGAAAACATCATTCAAAATATACGGCTCCATTCCGTCTAAATTATACCTATCCCTTCTCTATCTGCAGCCCTGACCAGTTGGCATGAAGGGCTGGAGGAAATATGGAAGATTTAATGATCTCGTGGGAGCCTATAAATAATGGTGAACCATGTACGATAATCGAATTGCATCACCGTGTTGTCTGACCTCTTGAATCATCTGCGAGTAGCTAGATACAGTAGATATTGGGTATGAATGTCGTCTCAACTCACCATTGCTTATTGACACAGTTGGTATGTTTCTCACAAGTTTATGTATACGTACTAAACTTACGACAATATCTACTTGAAAAGGGAGGCAAGCGGGTAATTAGATACAGATCGCAAACGATGCTTTTTCAGTGAGTGGTTGAATAAGTTTCGTGAAAGAAACGCTATACGTAGGTACCTTCAAAACAAACCAATAACCCTCCAAGTGTAATGTAGGTACCTACCTATTCAGTTAAATGAAGTATGTAGGGTGCGCAAAAATATCGAGTACCCCGAAGAAAGTTTTTTGTTGAAAATATATTTAGGTTGGCAACGTGAAATACATAGATGCATATGATTAGCTAGTGGAATGTTATCAACTCAGTCCAACAACCAATCATGTGCTATCATTATTATCATTCACTGTGACCAACCGAAATATTAAGCAGAACACTTTTTTGGGGGTAAGTACTACTTGATATTTCTGTGCACCCTGTAGATTATCATTATGTAGATAAAGGTATAGGAAAGTTAGAATAGGTAGTCAAACATTTTGCAAAATAACAACCATTTTTTTTCTTTTTTTTTTTGGTTGGAATTTTTTTCAAATATTTTCTCAACAATGCTCATGCACTTTCAAAAAAACACTCATTTCATTTGCCCATTTCGACCACGTTGTATTCCTTTTTTTACACATTGTACCTACTTAATTATCGCTCAGATACTCGAACTACCACTACAGTCACGTGTGAAAAAACGAAACCTTTTGCGGATGCTACAAATACAACGTCAAATAACCCGAATAGATACCCTATTCACTAGACTCCAATTATAACTACACAAAAGAACTCAGCTCAAAGAAAAGAAAAAGCCTGCTGGAAAAATTTCATTTTCAAACATCCATTAAAATTAAACAAAGCTGATCTACGACGATAAAGCAGACACAATTTATACTTTTCTCATTCTTTTCCACAAATCACTCGATACCAAAAAGTCATAAAATATAGTCTACGAGTTGAACACCCTTGCGCTTCGCAGCTCGAGTTTAAATGGCCCTAGAAATCTTCAAAGCAACCCGACGTTTCGTTAATTAAATTTCCCCAAAAAAAAGTCACGCGATACTTTCGAAGAGCAATATTTTAAAACGTAGAATTCTATTAAAGTTTTCAAAATTATGACATTTTGATGCAGATTAAAAAACCGCATGACTACAAGGTTAAAAATGAGTCACAAACTGATGAACGACATGTTCAGCGTGTTGTAGACTGACACGTTAAAACCACAAATGAATAGGCGGCCTAAACCCAGATTAACGATGAGTTTACTTTCAGTTTTTTTATAACATTGCATTGATTTTTCTTGTTTCCATTCATGAAAATATGTAGGTAGGTAGGTAGGTAGGTAGGTAGGTACCTAATTCAAATTCAGATTACAATATAATGTTGAGTTTTGAAGTTTTCTTATTCGTTAAAAAACAAAGATAGGAAATTTAAAAAAAAAACGAAAAATATTTTGTTTAAACACCTGCATCATCCTCTTTCAGAAAAAATCCAAAACAATGAATTTAAAAATATTACGCAATCTTACGCAAGCAATCGAAAAGTTTCGAACCTGCAAAAAAAAAAACTCGATAAAATCTATATAAATTCAAAAACTTACAATTAGCCGAGTTGAAATTTACGTCACCGGCATTTTCGGCAACTTTTACATCGCGTCACCAAAGCACAACTTTACATTACCGGAAACATTCGGCAATTGAGTAACGTTAGCCGTTAACTTGTTTCAGCAGCTGAAATGCTTTTCAAATCCCCCTTAAACGTCTCGACGAGCGAGGTATCCGCGGAAGCTAGCGGTACAATATGGCGGAAAACTCGCAGCTTTTGCTGGAGAATGTTGCAAAGTGGAGCCGAAGCCGTAAGCGCAACCCGACTTGGCTTTTTAGCACGTTTGCTCGACCAAGTGCCAGTTTTGGTTGCGCGCGATGAAAGGTTAACGACGAATTTTTGTCATTCTCGACCAGAGATAACCTCTACAAGTTTACAACACCGGTAGAATAGCAAAAGACTGCGAATCAAATCGAACAGAAAGAAATTCATCGAGGAATGAAGGACGAGGTGAAGAAGGGAGAGAGGGTCGTTTGACAATGTAAAGTTCACTTATAACCTTGACATTCGTGGAAAATTTATGTGGCTCGACAACCTTGCGAATTTCGACCCATCAATAAGGACTCGCCATCGCCATGCTGGCTGAAGCGCTCAAGATAGTGATGGAGATTCTCGACACTATTTTGGTTTCTTATTTTACTGCCTGAGGGTTCCAAAAGTGAGCTTTGGGTTTGAAAAAAACGACGTGATCTTGGTACCTACTTTGTATCATATTTCTGTCAAATTCCATTCTTTGATACCTTTAATCATTTTCTATAACAGAGGTAGAGAATTCGCCCAAAATGTGCTGATTCAAAAAAAATTATCAGACCATTGACCGATTATGCAATTGAAATTTTTTCAACTTTTTTCCCCAAACAAGTAATTTTTTCTACAATATAAAAAAAATAAATGTGAAAATAAATCGAAAAAAATTGCATAAAATAATGATATGTGTCATAATCATAAATACGCGGCTATCTAAGCCTAGTCCCAAACTTTTTGTTTATAGTGATTGTTTTATCGACTAAATTTCTTATTTACGGTAGATCCGTACCGAGTCTCTGAAAAATTCTAGTATCGCTAAATTACTGAAAAATATATTCACTTTAAAGTTATTCCGAGGTATGGCATCCGAACCGAAGAAGAAAATCGTCGATAAGAAGAAAAAAATAGCCACCCACAAAAAGCTCGAGAAAGAAAAGAAGAAGGACACTGAGAAGGAGAAATTAGATTTGAAAGAAACATCGTCGGAAAAGAAACAAATGTACGGTAACGATAAACATAACTATACGTAATAAAACATAATACCCTTTTGATTAAAATTGCTATCTAAACCTATACGTACTACATGTGCTTTTACAGAGAACCACCGCCAGTTAAATCACCTCCTTCTAACATAATCGATGGACGAGTATTCGAAGCGGATCGTGAACTAGCTCTGAGCCAAGAAGAAGAAGGTAGGTATCAGAACTAATTACCTTGTTCATCAAAAACTTCTCCCTAACTCGACGTACCTATCTGATATTCCAGAGGCAATGGTGAAATTTAAAGAAGATTTAGAAAAATATCACCGAATTTCTAAACAAGAACGCGAACAGACTTTGAAAGAAGAAAAGAAACAATTAATCGAGCAAGAAAAATCGCCAAAGATGAAGTATTACGACGGTTCAAAGGCCGATCGCATTAAACAAGTCGACTTGGAAATCGAAATATTAGAACAAATGGAGAAACTCGCTACTTCCAAAGAAAACGACGATTAGTTCTACCCAACTGGCGTAATTTTTGAAAATTTTCCAAAACTCTCGGTACCTACTTTATCTTACATTATTGATGTTGTCGACACAATGAGTGTAAATTTTCCATTAATTACTTTCGACTAATAAAATTCTAATCATCGTGTGTTTGCATGATGGGTATTTCCCTTCTCGAAAGTAACGCATACAATATCGAAAAAAATGCAACAGTTTGTTTTCTCTATGCTAGCGTAAACGTAAAAATAGAAATTTCGTAGAAATTTTGAATCCCCAACAACGTAGGTATTCACACACGTAGCTGACAAATCTACACATGTAACTGAAATGTTTGCCAGAATACTTTACATAACTTATACCAAATGTTCGTTTAGAAGATGAGAAAAAAAAACGAAAAAAAACACCATAGTGGAGACGTAGAAGTTGTACGGTAATTGACGAATTATCTTTATTTTTGGAGCATGCGCCAAAAATGATACAAAACTTTATCAATACTCATCTAGCATCTTATAACAAGGGGGTTTGCTTAGTACTCGGCATTTCGAAAGTAAATATTGTGCACAAACCGAGAGCAAAAAAGTCATTAGCGTGTATTTTTCATAACGTCATTACGTGCTACATCGCGATACGTATCATCGGTGTGAAAAAGATTCGCGTTTATTGATTTTGGGCGGTGACTCTCCCCTTCATTCAGCAATCCAAAGCGACATTCAACGTGTACATGTCGGCTAACGCTGTTCCAGACTGATAATCAAACATTTCAGGTTAGTATGACTTTTGTTCAAACTTTCAAAATGTTGACATTACGCATGAGTAATGTGTGTGACGCTGATAACGTCCTACACTTTCAAATTCCTTCTGCTCAAAGCTACGCTACGGTGCTGGTCAGCGGTGGTGATATGTTTTTATAATTTTGTTGTGAAAATAAATCTAAATTCTGAATAATTCTGATTTCTCTGTACCTATAATATTATTTATTGAAGCAGAGAAGGAGAGGAATAGCTGGGAAAATAGTGTCAGTGAAATCGACGATGCACATACCTATACCTATTTTAAAATGAAACGAGAAAGTGTAAAAGTGAATATCTTTCCAAATGCATTTTCTATATATGCCTAAATATAATACCGTAATGATTTCACTAAAAGGCTCTATCTGTAATTATTTCTATCCTTTTTTATTCACCGGTTGTTCGTTGTTGTTCTTTGAAGATCAAATTTCAAAATCACCTGCATCGACGGCATAATTTGTTATCGTTTTCACTTTTCAGTAATAAATTTTTCATATTTTCATTTATTTAAAAAAAATATAAAATACCTATCTAAAAAAAATTAAAAAAGTGTTTTGTCATCATTTTTTTCTTAATTTCATGACAATTTTTTTTCTCAAGATTGGAAAATTGGCAACACTGCTTTTTATCTAATTTAATTTTTTATTATCAGCATTTTTTAATTTTTTTTTTTTTATTTGTAATTTGTTTTAATAATTGGTGTTTTTTAAAATTAATTATTATAAGTTACTTAATAGAAATTGAAAGTATTATTACAATGTTACATCGAAATTATAATTGTTAATCTCAGTTCCAGATCTACTTTAGTTAGGTAGCCTAAAAATAACAGTTTTCAAAGCTTCGTTTCTAAAACCGAACAGAATATTTCATCGCACTAAAACTTATCGAGAATATACAGCACAAATTGAATCCTTTATTCAAACCAAACACTAATTTGAGAATTGATTTCGTGCATATTGGTGCAAAACAAAACACATCAGCCATCAAGATAGTACTTTCCAAATCCAAACTAGCTGCAGCTAGGAAATCCATCTGAGAAACCTATCTGTCTGATATTCTTCCAAAATTTACAGTACCGTATTGTACACTCTCAACGTTACTTTATAAATCGTTATCCATAAACCTCGTTCAATTTGCATTCGATATTCTCAAAGAACGTAGATCACATCGAAACTATAACCACAGCACCATTTGCAAATGATCAATCATAGGTATCGAAGAAAATCTGTTCTCAATTACGGTCAATTTAAACCCATCGGAATCCCTCTCAACATAACTACACTTTTCGCCACAGAACCAAGATAATGAATTACTCGGTGAAGATAAAATCAACGGAATAAAGCAAATTAAAAAATAAAATCACTAAAATATCTACATGAGTACTTACAATTTAGCCTTAAAATTCTTCACCTTGGTACGAAACATTACATAACGTAAAACTTCGATTCATCAATAATGGTACCGACGACGACGTCCTTTGAAAGGCGAAAATTTCATGAAAATGTTTCACAGTATTTTGAATTAAAATGGTAAAGCGCAAGACTAAAAAACGGATGTTTAGCCCGAGCGCTGCAATTGGGTCAGATGTGGGGTATTGATTTTTTGTGAAATTCCAGCTGCATCGCGAGCTATATTATGCGCTGCAGCACGGTATAGCACTAGCAGTATTTTCCATTGTTCAAATAAATTATCTTAATTGCATATTATTCCAAGTTTTTTTTTTACATCGTGAGGGGAGATTTGATGGATCACGTTTCAATAATAGCTTGCAGGTACTTCAAAGGGTGATTGTTCTCGATCCTGTGTGTATCGTACGAATCAGTTTATGCATTGTACAGTACCTACCTACATATTTGGCTCCCTAATCGCAAGAAGGAACAATCTGTCTCGTTTTTAAAAAGCTATATACCCGCTATGTCACAATATTACGTACAATATAATTCTTTTCGATGCAAATTTTAGGCACATTAGGTACCTATTAAGATTTCAGAATACTTGCACGCCAGATTATAGTGACTCGAAGATATCAGCTACAAGGGCCAATCAAGTCTTGAGTTATTACTTTTATTCGTTATCTGTGAAGAAAATTAATTAGGGATCAAAATTTTGTTACATAATGACACGTATCATTAACCTTCACACATGAGCCAAGAAATATTTTCATAATATTGCCAAAAAAATGTACATCGTGCATACGCGTGCATTTTTTTGGCAACACGAATGTTACGTATTATTACGAATAGGTATCCGTGCACGCGACCGTACCTCATCATGATTTTTGTATTTCAGATTTACATGATCAATAAGCAAAAATGAGATTCCTAATGTTAATATTATTACTCTATCATATTCGAAATATTCATACTTGGACTTGCGACGTGAGACCAAAAGGAGCTTCAGGTTCGCCTAACGAAGACGATGGTAAATTTATAATAGAAATCGCAACTACTCCAGAGAAGTACATTCCACAACAACTTTACAATGGTAAATAAGTTACCTATCTACGATAAATTCAATTGTAAATAAGTAACAAGAATTGAGTGAAATACTTACTTACTAATTACTTGATTAAATTTTCTAGTTACGTTGAAAGGTAAAAATAGCGTAATAGAAGGACCTATTCAATTCAATGGTTTCTCCATTACGGTCCAACCAAGAAATATGAATGATGTTAGTCCGATATTGGATCCAAATATCGCTGGTGTACTGGAAGTCTTTCCTGGGGACATGACCGCGAAAGTAGATGAAAAATGTCCCAACATGGTTATCCATACCTCTCATATATTTGTATCTGAAGTAATCGTTCAATGGGCAGCTCCGCCTGCTGGAAGAGGATGTATGACACTTCGGTTTGTATGATTATTACTTGGAGGTGTAGCGAAAAAAATTGTTCGATGGAAACAAATATAATTTGGGGGAAAATTAATTCACTCATTAAAAGCATCATTATTCTTAGAATATTTTTTCATTAATCCCTCGTTCGCTACGTCTCTTTTTTTTATCGCATTTACTGTAACGAAAAAACAAATAGGTATATATGAGCGCTAATCTTTAATTATTTTTCAATTTAGAGCTTCCGTAATGGAACAAAATGTGTGGTATCGGAACAATTTTGGTTTGATGACAGAAATATGCGAAGATGATAATGTGAAGAGTGACGACAATATTGAAGATTGTGAAGCCTGCAACGAAGCTAAATACGAAGTAAGCAGATCACTCTGCACCTTTTTTTTGTGTATAAATATTTGAAGTAATTCTGCATAGTTAACCATTGATGTAGCTGAAATTCGAAGGAATGTGGACTCGTCAAAGTCATCCTCTCTATTTCCCAGGCAACGTATGGACTACACGTTTTTCAGACGTGATAGGATCTTCACATGGGACATCTTATAGGTAAGCGTATATGAAAATTCATAAATTGAAAATTTCTATTAGGTTTGCGAATGATTTCTTTTATTTGTCTGGTTACTGATAGATTTTGGAAAGAGAGTGAAATGGCATCCCAAGGCTTAATAGATTTCCTCGATAATGAAAACACCACCACACTGGAAACTGAAATCAAGGTAGGTATAGGCTACAAACAAGTTCTTATTATTTATGGTTTACAAGTTGCTTATTTTGGTATACTTTTTGATTGCGAAATTAATTTTTGTTCAGAGTAATGAAACAAGAACAGTGATTAAAGCTAAAGGTTTAAGGTACCCAAACATCACTGGTAAAACATTCGCTGTATTTCGAGTTGATAAAAATCACCATTTACTTTCCATAATTTCATTGATAAGTATGTTTGTTCTTTGAGATAATAAATTAATATCAAATCACGTGAATATAATCGTCAAATAATCTCAACTTGTTTTCAGTTCCATCACCAGATTGGTTTGTAGGAGTATCTGGTTTGGAATTGTGTAATAAAACTGAATGGATACCCGATAAAATAATTGATCTTTATCCTTATGATCTAGGACTATACGATGGCCTTCAATACACATCAGTACGTTTTTAGACATCACAATATGCTTGAGTATTATAACGATTAATTCTTACACAAATAGGTACCAACCTAATGAAATTTTTAAAAAATCATAATTTTAGCCCAAAGAACATACCAACGAGACGATTACCAAAATTGATCACGCTACAGTATATGCATCGCCTTTTCACACTAACAATACTGGTGAGGACATACTTACTGTAGCTTCTGTAATTTTTTTTAAAAAAAGTCCCACAAGATTACAAACTCATTTTTCATTTTCTACACAGAAAAACTGAAACCGTTGGCTCGTGTACATTTAACTCGATCTAGAGTCTATGAACGAGCTTGCAGTGAAGACGCTAATTCTTATACAACCTCTGCTACACCCATAGACAACAGGAACAATAATGATTGTCCGGATGGAAATTGCAATAAGTACGTTGATGATGCCGATGCACAGTCATCTCCAAAAGTACCTACACCATCTTCTCATCATTAATCAGTTTAATTTTACAGCCTTTGCAACATGGTTACCGATCGCGTGCCTTGGTCAGGATGTTCATTTCCAGAATGCGACGATGATAGAGTCAAAGGGAAATTCCCATCGTGGAGTGATGATGTTATAAAACAATGTTTTGAAAATAATCAAACTACCGAAACATTGTCCAAAGATGGATGTGCTAGCATTTGTTATGGAGAAGACAAAAAACTGGCTGTAAAGAGACGTCAATTAGTTGTAAGTACATTATTGAAGTACCTACTGAGAATATGTACCTACTATCTAATGTATCTATAACATTATATACAATATCCACAATGATAATTTTCTTTTCAGAATCAGAATGATTGCCCAACAACCCCATGGACACCTTTCTCAGCTTGTGATGGAACATGCCGTAGAACTCGAACAAGGGCGCTCACAGATGAAGGCAGAAAAAATTTAAATTGTGTTAAATTAATTTTCGAACAAAAAATAAAATGTGATCCTGGTTGCCTCACGGACAAAGAGAAAAAAAGTGAGTACGATTATTAAATTAATTATGATAGTACGCAGAATAATACTAATCTTTTTCACTATTTTCACGCTTACAATAGAAGGATTTAAAGTAAAATATCCCAATAAATACGACGTTTCTATATCCGCTGTGTACTCGTATACTATACTGCATAACCCAAAATTATGTAACACTACAAATACCACTACTAACAATTGATCAGCGAGATTTACGTGTAAGGAAATTTCGTCACGGAAAATAATATTCTACTTGTTCAAAACAAGTATTTAAAAGGTTGCGGAACTCTGGTTTGAAGGAATTGATTCCCACGTGTTTTATCATTTACTGCAGTTATGGAAAAATTCAAGAGATATGTGTTTATCTCGAATCTTTATAAACAAAACAAACGTCAGAGCTGAAAATTATTTACCTACAGAAAAAATTATCGTGATGGAAATTATCAATTATGTAATTTGAACCTGTAGGACTTCTGATTATTTTATTTTCATGAAATTAGGTTTGATACGAGACGTAATAACAATGTGGGTAAATTTCTCGACCATTTACCTACTTGATTAAATGTGCTTCCGTAACACTGATATGTAGTACCTTATATCGTAGATCAGTTTGTTTCCTGAAAATTAACACTCATTATTAGATAATTAATAAACATATCTATCTACCGCTAATAATTCAACGATAAACTAAACATGTGTATTTTTATGTTACAGTTACATCTACAGGTTGACTTTCTTTTATCAAAATGGGAAATTCTTATGCAATACTTAGAAATAATTTTGTACTAGCACTTGTACATATTTAAAAAGCTTTCAATGAACTTTTTTACGTCAATATGTTTGTTTCATTTATCTTGTTTAATTGGTAGGTAGGTACTCGTATAGTTCAGTCGAAAATAATATAATTATGAAATCTGCCCATTTGAAGATTTTCGTTGCAAGATATTCGACATTCGTGAAATATTTGTTCGGTTTTTTCTTCTGTAAGTAGGCAGAAAAATAAAAAATAGGTAATTATTTTCTCACCCAATGTCATCAACTTTAGGGGGTGGGATATGGAAGGTGGAAAATTTCAACATTGTAAAATAAGGTAGGTACCTACACTTCAACTTGATCATTGGTCGCAATTAGGTGTACCATTTTAGAAGAAGTAAGTATACACATACACAATATTATAATCAATCCTACTCGTCAACATTATTGACGTAAAACTATATTTTTTCCAAATATTTAATAAACAAGCAACAAACATGTAATGCGATAAATAAAAAAATTCCTCGTGTCGCAAAGACTCAACAATGAACAGTTCAAAGCTTTGGCATCTGAGGCATCAAAATGGAATTATTTAAACACAGCTGTCTACTTTGAAACACTGCCAGCAGTAAGTTTAGGTAGAGGAGCACACAATGTATTAGCAATGATATTCGTATCTCACATAATTACTCGTTCATTAACATTAGACTCAATTAGACATACATCCAAGTAGTCTACACGCCAAGTCGAAAAAGTGATCAACCTGCGAATTTTTTCGGTGGCAATAAATTTGTACTGAATTTCGATGTATCAGGCTGGATTGCAAAAGAGAAAAAATGATGTTCTTTTGAATCCCAGAACCCCAATTTCTCAGCTTGATGGTGGCAAAAAAAACTAAACGGGGTTATGTGGGGTGGCTCCTTCACATTCAAACTATCGGGGTCCTTGCACAAATTGCAACAAGATGGCTTTACAATCTATCAAAAAAACTTGGAGCTGAATTTAAAAATACCGATTTTTTCAACTTTGGCCCCAAAACCGAAAATTTCAGCTTAAACATTTTTTTTTAATTTTAAAGCTGAAATTTCTATGCTATTTAAAAATCTATAAATACTTACAAGAGATGTGAGTGGAAAAACGTGATGCTAAAATTATGTACATCTTTTCAAGACAAGGTCGTTATCATTTTACAAGTTCTCAAGTGGCAATTTACCGTACAAATTGATGCTGTGAAGTGTAAAGAACATTGCAATTAAAAAATCGTTCCGGAAATTAGATTGAAAGTCTGATTTTTTAAATTTCAAACTCTCTAATCCGAATGAATCATAGATTTGTGCTAAATGAGTTCTTCCTAGTTTTTCCAATTAATTGCTAGGTACATTTTTAGAAACGAAAGAATTTGTGATTTGTGAGATCTCGTTTCTCGTAATTGTTCAAATCATTGTGAACATACACAATTCGCTTACGACTGCACAAATTAATTAAAATCATCGTTCTTAACTTTGTAACAATTTCAACAATCAAAATGTGTTTTTTCTCATACGATTCTAACTTTCGCCGGGTATTACTCTTATCTCTCAAGTTATTTAATACTCGTAATTCAACGATGATAGCACGTGGCGAGCCGGCTTATATTTTTAGTCACGTAGATAAGTATTAATTACCCAGATTTTCAAATGATTTAAATGAAAATGAAAAATTTAATGAAACAAAATCATTTATTCAACATTTTGTTCAAAAATAAATATACGGAAGAACTGAAAAATGTAAAACTTAGGTACAACACGTAAAAAAGGAGGGGAAAATATAAAACACGGTTCGTATACAACGCATTGTACTAACATAGTACCTATATTCTAACATTCGATACATACAATTGACTTGCGTAAAACTCATACACACGGTGATATATTTTCCATCGAAATGCGTGGACCAAGGTAAAATAACAGGTCAATGATTAAAAAAAAAAAAAAAAGGCAAACAAAAACAGATAAATATTTACAAAATAGAATTATCTGTAGGTGGTATTAGGTAACACACGAAAGTGTTGAAAAATTTGCTATTGCAACCATTATTCCAAACGTCATACAGTTCAATAAACAATACTGGCAATGATAATCGTTCAGATAAAGGGGTAATTCCATACTAATGATGATCTTATTTACACGAGTCAACCTCCCGGAGGCTATGAACTTTTCCTTCAAGTTGAGCTGATAAGGTTCGTCTTTCGAATTTCAATTCACCAGAATACATCATTTTTCTGAAAAAAGGCGAATATATCAATAACGAATATACGTTCAATCTTGAAATTTAGGTACATATTCGATAGGTACCTCAATTCCGAAAGGCTTCTAGCTCCAATATCTTGACAACTGTGTTTCAAACCGCATTGCACGTATGGTAAAAATCTCATCACAGAACCACGATCAATTATCGAACCACTAACTCCTTGGGGTACCTTAAGGAAGTCTACAGCACTGCAATGGAGATATATACGTGTTAGTCGAATATTTATCTCAAGTATTACTTGTATATCTCTTTGCTTACCTATGGAAATATCGGTCACTGGCGGAACCAGCATCGCGTCGGTTCATGGCTTCCAAACTACCCATACCACGATACTGCTTGACTCTCACACCGTCATTAGAAAAATAATATTCACCAGGAGATTCCGTCGTACCAGCTAATAACGATCCCATCATAACTGCACATCAAAAAAAAGTGAGTAAAACGAATCATAATAAGGAATAAAAACACGAAATAATTGATAACCAACCAGTAGATGCTCCTAATGATAATGCTTTTACAATGTGGCCGATAGTTTGGACACCTCCGTCAGCGATAACAGGAACTCCAAATCGTCTAGCATATTCGGATACTTTAAATACAGCCGTTGCTTGAGGGCGTCCTACCGCCATAACTTCTTGAGTAGTACAAATCGATCCGCAGCCCATTCCAACTCTTAAACCATCGACGCCAGCATCGATAAGATTTTTCGCTTGAGCAGCGGTAACAACTAGAAAGGGCAGCGAAAATAATTAATGAAGAGCTAAAAATTAACATTATGAAAAATTTATAAATTTGATCATCACCATTTCCTCCGATAACTTGTAAATCGGGATGTTTAGACTTTATTTCTTTGATTAATTGCACTTGAAATATCGAATTTCCTTGAGAAGAGTCCTGGTAAAAAATAATAAAATCGATTGAATTATATGATTTTCGAGAGAAAAAATACGAAGTCATTCTAAATAACTCACAATAACTATCACATCAACGCCAGCATTAACTAAAGCTTCTAACCTATTACGATCATCGGGTCTAGTACCTATAGCAGCACCAACATAAAGCTGCTTATTCTCATCCTTCGAAGCGTTCGGAAAACTACGACTTTTCTTCAAATCGGTTCGAGCTATTAAAGCAACCAATTCGCCACCTTCTTTAACAATAGGAAGTTTGCCTCGTTTAGATTTTTCCAGCATTTCAGTCGCCTTCTCTAAAGTAATTCCCGACATGGCTGTTTCTAATTTGTCAAACGGCGTCATAACCTAACAAAGCAAAACGAATTACTATTTTATAAACGAATATTAACACAAAAACCACCGCTATTCATATGTAAATGAGATACCTACATCGGATAATTTTTTATTCTTCAATTGTGCGTCTTCTTTCAGAAAGTCGATGTCTCGAGAGGTGACGATTCCTACTAATTTTCCACCACGTTGTCCGTTATCCGTAATTGGTATACCACATATACCGTGCTCCTTTTTAACCCTTTCGACGTCTTCGACCTGCTCAAAACTTTCAGTCAGATGATATTCATTCGAGTTGTAGAATACATGAAAAAAATTACCGTATGATCTGGAGAAAGAACAACAGGATCCCATATAAAACCATGCTTGAATCTTTTAACTTTCATTACTTCGGCAGCTTGTTCTTGAATAGTACAATTATGATGGATTATACCGATGCCTCCACATAGCTAAATTGACAAATGCAAAATTTGAAAAAAGTCGACGAGGAGACACATGTTGCATGGAAATGTTTACTAAAGTTTACTTACAGCCATAGCAATAGCCATTTCTGATTCAGTGACAGTATCCATGGGTGAAGAAACCAGCGGAGCTTTTAGAGTTATTTTTTTGGTGAGAGCTGAATTCAAGTTCTATTTAAAAAATTTAATTGAATAAAATTGCTTATCAGTTATCACAAACACATGGTAAGACGGATATATATTTCAATATCAAATACTTACAACTTCATCGGCAGTGAAATCAATATATCCGGGTAAGATAATGAAATCTCTAAAACAAAAAATAAAATTAGAATGAGTTTTTTGGGGGAAAAATGGGAAAAAAAAGAATTTATATTGTTACCCGTAAGTGAGGCCGTCCCCGTTGGAAAATAATTCGGGAGCAGTCAATCCATCTTGAGGAATATAACCTTTTCCTCCAGAAATTAAATCTTCCGCGTTACTCATTTTAAATTGAAAAATACACGTTTGCTTCGAAAAAAAGTTGAGTGTTCTATGACAGATAACCGCACAATGCAAGGTGTTTTATACGAAATTTAAAAACACGTGAGTTTCTTACATAACCTGAACCACGTGAAATACGATATTCCAGTTGATTTTACTTAATTACACAACCGCACCCTCACGAGATAAACACAATTATTTATTGTGCTTAATTATTATATAATTAATATACGATTCTATCCCAGTGAAAAAAATTTCAATTCAAATAACTTGAGCTGCGCACATACGATCACATTTTAGCCGGCGATAAAAATTGATCGTCAGATTCGCGAATGTAGTAAAAGATGGGGGGAGGGGGGAGTTGAACTTTTGAAAAATAATACGGGAAGGAGGGGATGACGAAGAACTCAAAAAGGGAAGGGATAATATTTTTGATGGTGGGTTTACACCGCAGTCGACAACAGTGTTTCAGAAACAAATTCATGTTTACAACCAAGTTTCAGTTTTTCATTTACACCAAATGTTTCGAAACCTGTGTTTACAACGTGTTGTAAACAATGTTTCAGGTCGCCGAAATTTCCGGCGACTTGAAACAATGTTTAGAAACATTTGTGGTTAAGGGTATTGGCATGAAAGATGAACAGTAATTTAAGTGTGTTTTCCTTATATTTTTTATTGTGAGGTGTATTATTTTTCATTAAAAAGCTGAAAAATCATGTCAGGAATGCTTCTATTGCTACTTTTCTACTAAATACAGCAGCAATATCATTTTTTTGCAATGGTTACTGATAAGCATATAACGAACAAACAAAACACAATTTTTGATATATACCTAAGTACATACCAGAAAGAGGTGAGTGAACAGACGGCATTGCATAGGATTTAAATCAGAAAGTAAAAATATTCAATATGAAGAGAATTAATTAATCAGAAAATCGTAAAGAGAAATGCTGATAAAAATGTTGCTGTTTTAAAATTTGGTGTAAATCAATCATGTTTCAAACATTGTTTCCTAAACATTTTGTTTTCCAACTTTGTTTTCGAAACATTGTTGTCGACTGCGATGTAAACCCACCAGAACACGTGTTTCCGGTGATTCGCTTTATTGACGTTTTGATAAAAGCTAATTGGACGAATTTCGACGTTTTTCAGATTGAAATTTTGAATTTTTCAATGTTCAAGAAATCAAACTCATTAAAACGGGTGGTGAAATAGTATAATTTCTTTTCAGAATACGGAAAAAATACGTCTATGACTGATTTTCTTTTTTTTTTGAATAAAAAAAATGGAAAAACACAACGTGCATAAAACAAAGCACAATCGAACAAAATACCATAACCTCGACTTGTTGGGACTGGATTTTTTTATCAATTTGGAAATTTCTGATAAGAATTTGAATTACAAAGTTGAAAGTTTTTGAAATCGTTGAATCTTTCGTAGTTTTGAGTAATTTTCACTCTAATTTTTCGTGCAAATAACGTATGAAGGATAAAGGTATCTCGTGCATTTCTGCTTGCAATATTCACCCGGTTTCCTATCTCTGATGGCTTAAAATTTTGAAACGCAATAAAGCTTACAGAATATTGACCGAAAACCTTCGAGTAATAATATTTTAAAGATAGCTGAAATTGACTATGAATGTTTGAGTGATTTGTTACTCACAATACACCATGTTTTCATCGAGTATCAAGCTGCTGATGCGTACGCAATGTCGTCGTTCTCTTTATGCAATTTCATTTTCAGCACGAGAACAGCATTTGTTACAAATAGAACCAAATTTTGTGAAATGTGCGGTAGGTGCTATCAGATTTGCATCAAAAACACGGAATCCTTTCGCAGTAGTTGAACCTAAAGATGCTGCCGAAGAAGCCGAAAAGAAAATCCGTCGGAAAACTCCAGAAGTACCCAAGATTACGTTACTCGATACTAAAGAAAGTATGTCGATATGTACGTTAGAAGAGGCTGAAAAAATAGCTGTAGGACGTAAATTGCGGTTAGTTAAAATCATAGATATGGATATACGTACGAAACGTCCGATATATAAGTTGATGACGGAAGCGCAATATTTAGAAGAAGAACTTTCTGAGAAAAAGAGGGCCAAAGATAAGAAAAGCGGTTCAGTTAAAGGAGAGAAGATACTCATGATGTCTTGTCGTATAACGGAGAATGATTTACTTATGAAAATGCACAATGCGGAGAAATGGCTTAGAAAAAATTTTGAAGTTCGGGTGACAATTTCAGGACCCGATAAATCTTTGGAAGAACAGGTATTGTGAAAGTATGATAAACTATGAGTTGTCATGTGCAATATTCTAATGATTCTCATTGATTTCAGGAAAATGTATTCGCAGAATTTGAAAAACGGTTCAAAGAGAAAGCGAAATTTGTCCAAAAACGTACTAAAGGAGGTGACCTTAAATTTCAATTAATGCCTTTGAAAGATGCTTTAAATGAAGATGTCGGAAAGAAACGAAGTACACAGAAAGTGATTCAAGTTGAAGATGATGATGAGGAATTGAACGAAGAGGTAGAAATCAATAAATCAGAAGAAGCAGAGATTCATAAATCAGGAGAATCATCATCTGAGTCAACTAAACATAATATATTGTCAAAACTTTAGATTTTTAATAAATGAATGTGATATGGTTTCAAAATTGGCTTCCTTAAAAAATGTTCCATGTTTCGTTTGAATTGCGTGTAATTTTTCTATTTGTTAAAAAAAAAATCAAAGCAAATGTTCAAGTTACGTTTATTTGAAAAAAAAATTATAATAATAGAAAAATTCATTCACTTCAACGATTTGTAAACACATAACTCACAAATACATAGAACGTCTTTGATTAAAATGAACAAATATTAGGATTTAGGGTTCGTTTTTCCTATTCACAAGAACAAACACACATTCGATGCGGTAACGAAAGACTATTTCTACTCTATTTTAGTTGATGTCAGGATCTCTGATACTGAAAGTCTGTATGCAATCTAAAAACCATTGCACAGGTAGAGATTTAATATGCTTCATGTTGTACTTCAGCGCAGGTTCTCGATTTCCAGATTCATATAATATTAATGTCGACGTGCATTCCATTGCATGTCCTGGCTCACAATGAAACATGCAATTATTCGTAGACGAATGTTCAGGATTAGGTTCACGATTCAAAAGCTTTGCTCCACTCAACAAAACTAGTGTTTTTATGTTTCCTTCGTTGGACATTTTCTTCAGATAAATATTGTAATCCTTGAACAATGGCGGGTTCTGTATGGATAAAAAAAACATTGAATTAACTTACTTTCGTTTTAAATTTCAAAAGCTTACATCGTGTATCTGTTTACCATTTCCAGATAATTATTTCGAGCTAATCTGGGACCGTTATGGCAGGGAAATTCGGTAGTTCCATTAATTTCATAAATGCTGAAATCGACAACTCTGTGTTTTCTCAAACAAGCTCGTAACCCTGAAGAATAGAATAATTTATTACAACGCAGTGCTTTATAGCTAGCGAATGATGAAATACGTGCAGAACTTACATCTCACATTGACTATAGCACATCCCATCAGAATAGCTTCCAGAGCTTGGAAATTCGGTTCACAAACATTATTAAAGAGATGTTCAACAACAACATGAGTGGCTTCTCTATTCGATAATAAAATTTTAAAGTCAAAAATTATTAGTAACATCACTGCGTTTGAATGAAACGAAGATTATTACTTTAAATCGTTTGAAAATTTGAGATTCAGTTTGTTCTCCAGAGTATTCCGTTCCTCGGTAGATAGAAGAGAAGCTTTGGTTAAAAATACGGCCATCTGTCTTGGGGCAATTTTCTTTCGAAACTGTTTATTCGATTCTAAACTTTTATCAGAGTTGGAGTATTCTTTCAAAAGCGACTTCATCTCTTCGGTTTCAGCGAATTGCCTGAAGCGTTTATTTAAAGAGTTGAGATGATTACTAAAGAAATTCTCTTCACGATTTTCATCATGTCATACCACTTACTCTGGAGTGTTGCCATTAATATCACGACTTCTTAGATCAGCACCATATTTCAAAAGGAGTCTCGTCATTTCCATATTTCTACGCGACACTGAAACGTGCAAAGGTGTAGTAAACTCTAAACCAGGTACACTGACAATAGCTCCCGCTTTCAGTAGCTCTGAAGCAATAGCCAAGTCGTCTTTGAAAACAGCTTCGTGCTGAAAAGATTCGATATTTAAATTATTCGAAACAACGAAAAAAGTATCGAGTAAAATTGAATTTACCAAAGGTGTCCATGCAGCGTTATCTTGCGTATTGGGATTCGCATTATTTTGTAACAAGGTGATCACAGATTGTAAATTTTTCTGTAATTGAATCAATACATCAAGTTCAAAACCAACAGGATATGGTTCATAATAAAAATACTTTAAACTTTAAAAACCTTTCCAGAAGCAGAATGCAGCGGTGTTTCACCTTTGTTATTGCGTTTCATGTATTTTAAATCACATTTGACTTGGTAGTACGAATTTTCATTGAAATCAGTATCATCTGCGAGGTTATCCGTTGGTATAGAATTCAAGTCACTGAAAAATACCCAATCAAACAATTACATTACCGTGCAAATGATCTAAAGTGTACTAGGATAAGTATATTCCAGCATTACATATCAATTTCCTGCAGAGCTTTATGAAAAACTGATTTCATTCGAAGAATCAGATCTTTTTCAGGTGCTGGGATTTTGGTCTTGCAAACATTACATTCGTCGCGTTTCGAAGTATCATTTTTCTTTATATCTGCACTATCCTTTGCATTCTTTTTGAAGGTTTCCGCACTGTAAAAAAGATAAATTATGACGTGAATAAAGTATATAGACAGAATTTTACTTGTAAGTAAGCAATTGGCGAAATTCATCATCAAAAATTACCATTCGCAAAGTTTTATTTGTTTGGTAATGTTTGCGAATAAAAAATTCAGCTCGTTAACATCCATAAGTACAATTTTTAATTGCAACGAATAAAATTTTTATGGAATCTAATCACGAACACTCTCCAAAATAATTATCACGTCAATTTCATTTTTTTTATCAATCAAAATCTGAAGAAATGGAAAAACCAAAAAGAAACAGAACGCGAAAAAAGGCGGCAAACTTTCAGAAGCAGTGAAGGGAATATCGCGATGCTTCATTTTTCTTTTCTCAAGTTACGTTTTGTTTGTCTTTCATTTCCTTTTTAAATCATCAATTTCGAATAATGTACTGAATTTAAATACTTGAATTAATATAAACATTTATGAATGCGAAAACAATCGTTTTACTTAGTTTTACTTCGAAATATTGAATTTTATTAAAATGAAAAAAGTTCAAAGTAGGTTCGATTTTCATTTTCTTGGAGTCAACACTGTAATAAAACAAGTGTTGCATCATCGAATAATTTTTTTGAGATAATTACTTAATTGAAATTTTGCTCCGTTAAATGAAATTAAAACAGTTACACAAAATTTAATTTCTACCGTTTAAACAAAAATACGAAATGAAAACTTTCTAAAATTTCTACTAAATAGAGAAACCCCGTTAAACAAAATTTGGGTGGGGATTCCCGGCAGCGAAATTTAGCCGCGAGCAAAGTGGTAACACGTATGTTTACAACTTCATCGAGTTTCGGTTTGGCTTGTGTTCGTTCAGTTCGTTCGTTACTCGTTAGTTGTGTTTTAGTGTAATTAACGGCAACTTTGTGAAGTGTTTCGATTTTGATTGTAATTTCGGTTTGATATTAATTTTCGTTGAATAATCTTCATTTTATCTGATTATCGGTTATTGTCACTTGAAAGTAAGTACTTTGAATGTATAAAAAGGTTCAAGTTAACCGCAATATTCGGCACGGCACAGATAAAACCACCCTCTTTTATCACGCCAATCCAAGAAAATGGAAATGATTCATAGGGTGGAAATTATTATGTACTTGTAGCAGCTTTTACAAAAGTTGCTAAGTTTCGCGTGTGAAGTGTGAAGTGTGAAGTTCAAAGGCATCAATTACCTCTAAAATAACTTTGTTTACATTTTGGTTTCTTTTTTAAAGTGGTAATGAAAGTTTAATCGTATTTGTCTGGAGCGGTAACCTCATCTGTTTACGCAGGTGTTCTGGAATCTTTTCCTGTACGTGGTTAAAATAAGCCGATGACTTATTTTAGGATGGGCATGTATTTTTACGATTCGGCTTCCGTACCGAATCCCCATACTTGTAAATTTTTAATTCGATGAGAGGGTTTGAAGAAAAAAAGGGTTTAGAAATTTGTATCGTATAACAATACCGCCCCATTAAGGGTTACTGGCCTGATAAAAATCTTCAATTCACCCTCACACTTGAACGCGAACTTTC
Organism: Planococcus citri; assembly: GCF_950023065.1. Classification (NCBI taxonomy): domain Eukaryota; kingdom Metazoa; phylum Arthropoda; class Insecta; order Hemiptera; family Pseudococcidae; genus Planococcus; species Planococcus citri. The sequence goes on from NC_088680.1 coordinate 37,278,789, forward strand.
ACTGTTTTATTTCACTTTACAAACAGGTTTTTTAAATTGCAGTTTTCGTTAAAGAAAATGTAAAGTTTCTAGTGGAAATCAATTCGCACGCTAATTTAACCATTTGTAAGTGATATGGCGATTGTCTGTCGTAGCTTGTTTGTGTTACCGCTTCCCATACTGTAAATTGTGTTTCCTGTGTTCGTGAATATAACTGAATAGTCTTTTATGTGTGCAGATTACAGCATTCGTTAGGAATTAACCGTTATTAAAAGATATAATAGGCTTTTTTTCCAACACAACGTGTTCGAGCTGTGGGAGTAGGGAGAAACGTAATTAATTCGTAGCACGTCTATCTGTGCGTATTCGTATGTATTTTCCAGTCGGAAACTTGCTCGGTGTATTTACACACAGTTTACACGTTTTAAGGTGAAAAATCGTTAATTTTAATTGGATTGTCGTATATGGATTTGCCTATATTGCGTAAACAACTTTCGGATTCGAACGACATCATCGACAGTTCCAGTCCAGCACATGTACAATGTAGCAATGCGATACACGAACAGAATTGTTTTGCTCGTAGAAGAGGAAAATCTAGTACTAAGAATTTGCCTTTGAATGTAGTAATTACCGACAAAATAGCGTAAAGAAACCAGTTAATGAACCCGTGACAGTTATTGTCGTATGTGCTTCAAACTCGCTACAAATAACACTCGTAGTCGTAGACACCTTCGGTTCATTCACGTATACCGGCCAAAGATACACGTCGGAATACTAATATAATTAATTTATAAAAAAACGAACAATTAAACGTGCAGATAAACCGGTTCGTCGATAGTAGCCGGAACTTTGTTGGCAGCAGGGGTGAATGAAGAAAAACCGCAGGAAGTACGCCAAGCACACGATCCTATACGAGGTGGTACGCTATTCCAGAATACGTATAGTGTAGTATAATCAGGTGTATATTTTTTATGCAGCTTTTTCGACGTTTCCGAGAAAATTGCCTCTGGCCTTATAGGTACAGGTACTACCTACCTAAATGTGGCCCCAGAAAAGTTTGGGCTACGATTAGGTGATCACCTGCGACCATTCATCGAACGTGAATATCGATCGTTATTAATCGTTGAAATTTCGTATAAATCTCTCTAGTAAGTGTAAGTGGGATGCTCATTGATGGCAACTGGCAACTTGTACTAGTGTCTAGTTGCTGCTTAGTGCTTATGTTGTTATGTAGCATTGCACGTTGAGGGTTACCTATTGCCTGTTGGAGGGAAGAGGGAGGAAGAATTTATGAATGTATTGTTTTGTGTGCAGGATTTCAGGTTTACAGATTATGATTAGATACCGATCTCAAGTTTCGAAACCAGGTGCATGTCAACGACAGTTTTCATGCTACATACGATGTACTCGTATTTGATGCCTTTACAAATGCTTTGAAATTTTGATTTTTCATCACTCTTCAAGGAGAAAAATATGTTTGAAAGCTTTTTACATTATTATGGGTAACCGGTAGAATTCAGTCGCATAGGTATCTGTGTTATTTGTGTAGTATGATTTGAGTGAATGGATCCCTTACCTATGTATCTACGTATTCCTTAACAAGATGTCTATCAGGTTCGAAAAATGCATAAAAATTTCCATTTTCTAAAAAGATACAGAAATTAATTTTTTGCAGTTTTTTGGCTTGAATTTTGGATTGTTTCCACATTTCCTATGTAAAATTCATGGTGATGTATGCAAGATTTAAAAACCAGTTGAAATTTGTATGTAAATTATTAGGTGGAAATAGCATCGTTTGATTAAAAAATAAACTGCCAAGTACGAGTATGAAAACTGTTTTGAAAATATTTATAAAAAATCTTCGTTGTAATCCTATCAAAATATATATTTGCTAAAACTTGTTGATAAAATTGCTGAAGTATCGTTAAAATCTTTTACAATTATCATAAGAAATTGTTCCAATGACTAAATAATGAGAAAATTATTTAAAAGTTGGCGAAAATGACAGCATTTGAACCAAATCTTAATACATCATCAAATGAATGTAAAATGTTTCAAAAATTCACAAAAAAAAAGAAGCATAAAATGTTGGAAAATACCGAAAAAATGACGCAAAATATTGACAAATGCTCTTGAAATTACCTAAAAATTTGAAGTAAAAAAAACGTAGCCTATTTATCAAATTTCAAAACAATTTTTTTTTGATTTTTTTTTAGCGAAAATGTGATATTTTTTCGTCATAGTAGAATTGTAATAAAATTAATGAAAAGTTGTTCCCGATTCGGTATTGATCTCCTGAATGTAAGTTCTCCACCATTTCAAAAGGCACATCCTGGGCTTTGATTATAAGATCCTGGGTACCCTCTGAATGTATGTATTGCTTGCCTAACTTCATCCTTCTAGATCAGTTTGAAGTGTTGAGAGTATGGAACGAAGTCCAAAGCTGTTTAGAAAATGCATGAAAATCTTATCTTTACTGCTGGAAAAGGGCGACAAGAAGTTGGAAAAGTTGAAAATCCTCAAAAAGCACATCATGAGGTGTCCTGTGAACGTTCAAATCGAATTTCAGTCTCCTGGATCAAATTATAGAGGTGTTTAGGGCATGGAATAAAACATATGATCAAATTCATCACTGAAATCAGGCGTGAAAATCCACTGTTTATTGGTTGAACTTGATTGGGTAGGAGTTGATGATATGAAACTATACTACGTAAAAGGCACATCTGGGGTACCTTTTGAATTCACAGGTCAAATGTCATCCTCGTGGGTCAATTTGAAGAGATTGAAGGAGTGAAACAAAACTGATGATCACTAAGAAAAAGTACATAAGTAAAGATTCACTTTTTCCAAGCTGGAAAAATTTCGTGCTTGTAGATCATTTAAGCCCCTCAAAAAGACTGATCCAGGGTATCATTCGGGTATACATGCTTAATTCCAACCTTCAAGATTATTTGAAGTAGTCTAGGAGAGGAAGTAATTTTTTCAAAATCAAAAAATACGTGAAACTTCAGTCCTCCTTCTTGATTGATCTCATCTGCAACATTGATTTGGATAGGTACAAGATTATTAAAGTGTATGGCGAAAAAAAAAAATGTCTGAGAATTTTGACCAAATTGGGTATTGACCTTCATTTTGATTTCAAAGTCTCTCAAAAAACGTTTTAAGCTCAGGAGGTGCCCATGGAGGGGTGTTTTCGAAAATAATCGCTGAGATTTTGAAAATATTTGCATAAATCGATCGAATAAGTAAGTAAGGTCAAGGTGTCTAACAGGTCCTACATGGTCCTATTAGTCCTACTAAAGTCCTACTTTTCAACAATTTTATCCAAAAGTCTTACTCTTATTCAATAAAACATCGTCAAATTTTCAATTTTCCCCCTTTTTTCCGAAATTAGTAAAGGGCTCATTTTCCGACTTTTTTATATTTTGAATTACACATTTTTGAGAGCCTTTGCCCTAGCTTCGCTCGGGCTATTTGCTCTTCTTTTCTCGCATACATCGAAGACTTATTGTACAAATTCAAGAAATGTTCAAGTTTGAATCAGAAAATAAACTCTTCTCTCCATAAAGAAACTTTTCATTTTTACTTCTGAAAACATGATTGTATTTTTGAAAGCTTTTGGCCTCGCTTTACTCAGGCTTGTTTGCTTTTCTTTTTCAAATTTGAATTTTTTTCTCAGAATAATCATCATTCGAATTTTAAAATTTTGAAACATAAATTATAAACTTCTTCATTTATCACACCAGAAAATATCGTTTTCATACCCCTCAAAATACTCATTTTTGGGAGCTTTTGCCCTCGCTTCGCTCGAGTCCGTTCGCTTTTCTATTTTCAATTTTCCAATAAAAAATCATTTTTATATTTTAAAATTTTGAAGCAAAATAATAAACTTTTTATAAGTAACTCATCTTTGCCCGAGCAAAGTTTGCTTTTCTTTTGTAATTTTGGATTTTTCAAAAAAAAAAAAAAAAGGAGGTCGAAAAGATAAAAGAGGGTACCAACCAAATTTCAGGCTTTCATGTCGATATTCGATTTAATAATTTTTTTTTCATGAAAGACCCATCTTTAAATTTTTAAAAATTCACCAAAAATCGAACTCGAAAATTGAAAAGAAAATTCACCTAGGTGATTTTCTGATAATGTTATGCCAGATTTTTAAAAACGAAATAAAATCAATCGATTTTTAGAGACGTTGGCTCTTGAAAACTTGGAAAAGAATATTAATTAATAATTTCCTGACATTATTCCAGACTTCAAAAAATGTGAGGAGAGGGAAACCTGTTGACTTTTTGACATTATATGTCGAACTTTCAAAAGTGGAAAAACAATCATTTGATTTTCTGACATTATGTACCCGACTTTGGAAAAGGTTCAATGCATTAGGTACTAAAATTATGTATGACTTTCTGATACTTTATCATACTTTTTTTTTGGAGTTCACAATATTGAGTCAACTGGAGCAAAAAACATATCCATGATTTAAAACTTTCCTTGGAGAGAATTTTCACCCATTTTTATCTGACGCCGAACTATTTGAAGAAATCTTATCAAAATGGCTTGACTGAGATGTTCTTGGTTTTCAGAGGGGTGAAGTGGGAGAAAGAAGATTCAGGTACATATAATTTTTCTATTCTTGTCCAAAATTCCAATAGATTGATCAAGTATCTGAGCTTGGTTTCAAAAGAAAATCAGTCCATAGGAGGTCTTTCTAGATAACTTCAGCTCTATCGTTCTGAATTTGTTACATCAAAATTTTGTAATCAAATGAAAAACATACGTATATTTTTCATTTCATTTTCATACCCTACTCACATGTATCAAGACATATCTATCTGTCTATCATCGTTAATGAACTTCCTCGATAACAAATAATGCCGATTCAGTTGAAATCAAACTGCAAGAAAAAATATGCATGTAGATCTTCTCGTTACAAGTATATTCTTGAGTCATCCACGTTGGTTATCTGCGATGTCGTCATTTTCGAGATGAAAATCGCCTCGCTCGGTCTGCGTATCTAATGCTATAAGCAAACTGCAACGCTTCACAAAATACCTGGCTTTCAGGCAGATGAACACAATCGGTTTGGTATTTCTCCTACAACAACGAGTTGGGTACATCTTCAAAACCTATGCATGGTATACATACTAGTACACGAGTATGTGGTGTACATTCGACGAGTACATGATCGTGCAATGTACATAATGTATTTGTATGGAGAGATTGTAGGTATATGACATCATAGGCATATTTTTTCCAACGAGGAATATAATAACCATGTACCTATAGCGAGAAGAGCAGGGGAGCAGGAGCAGGGACTGTATAATACGCTCTACGTGGTAAACATTTCACGGTGGCATTATTATGATTATAGCAGCGAACATGCAAAGCACATCGGCAGCTAAGTTACGTTTATTAAAGACATTAAAAGGCTCGTATAGAAAGAGAAGAAAAACTATACATATAGGTAACCGAAAGCGAAGCTCGCAGGCAAAAAAAAACACGCTAATGTACGAGTACATCGTTGTGCCAAGATTTATTAACATACGTACGTAGTCTATGAGCGTACTGGGATGCGTATGTGTAATGTACGTCGAGTACGTAGCTTGTAAATATATCGATGATAGACAGGATAGATATCGAAATCGTCTTACTGATTGTTGAGCTTGCGCTTGTGGTACCAGTACCTTGCAAGTTCCAAAATGATCTATATACGTGTAGGTGCCAAGATCGGCTCGATTGAATGCAATGAACACGAGCACTGATACAAATTGGCCTTATTTTTACGATAATAAAAATATCCCGGCGTCGAATCGGAGTGGCGGCGTATAATTTATACGTAAAAATATCGATCGTTTACACGTCGTATACGAGTATATAGGTGTATAGTGTAGGTACTTAATCATCATTCATCGGCAAATATTTTTCGCATATTTTCTCCACTTTTCTCTTCACGCTATTTCAAGGACAACTCACCTACATACATTATCGTGTATCGTAAAACTTATTACGAGCTTTTAACGAACCGTTAACGTGCCGATTGGCTACATTGTTGTTTACAAATCATGCGTTTTTTATCCACTTGAGACTCGATGGTGTCTTTGAACAGCTTACCAGTGTAGAAGGCGAGGCAAAGAGTGGAGGTACTCAGTCAATAAAGATCTAAAGGATTAATTCAGTTAGATGTAATTGAGATCGAGATCAGTTCTAATCGTGTTAACTTGATTTTTTTTCTTCTTCTTTGATATGGATACCGTTAATACGTACGTGCGCTGGTGGATTTTTTTTATCCCTCCGCATTCGAGTATAACGATAGATTTTTAATTATTTTTTTCCGTTTTGCTTTCTGTTGCAGTATATTCTCAATTTTTAACATGGAAATTGGGTCCTCGTCAACGGGAACAAATCCAAATGGCCCCGCCGCCTTAGGAGGAACGAAAAAATTACCTTTTCATTTACAAGTAAGTGGGTTTTATGGAGTAATTATTTATTGTTTTAGCTGCACTGTATACGTACGTAGAGTACACCTAACTTACGTATTAGCTCAAATGTACTTAATCCCATTGGCGAGGGTTTTATTGGAGATAATCCAATACACGTTGAAAGAAAACTATTCGAGAGTTTGTCAGGTTAATGTGGTGGTGAGAAGAGGCGAGGGGTGTTTTCCGCCCGGGTTGAATTTATAATCGGAAAAATATTGGTCGATTTTGTTTGTTTTGCGGATGATCTGAAATGTACGTAGAGGATGAGATACCTATTTGGCGTGAATATTGGAATTTAAATTGAAAATTGGAGTATGATTCGAATTCAACGTGTTCACCTCGTACACGTAAATGATGTGTGAGATTAGTGTTACAGAAATAGACGGACGAAAAATTATTTTTTTAACCCTTGAGTGTCTGTGAGGAATTTGACGAATGATGTTTTAAAATGTTTTATCGTGTTATCTGGGTTGCACTCTGTCGGATTTACCTCTTCACTTTTCATTTCCTATGCCAGATTCAACGTGAATTAATGCACAAAGATACTTGGTCATTGAGGAAGAAATTGAAGTAAAAAAATTCCTTTATACCGTTTCTTTAGCCTTAATGAGCGTAAAATTCATAATAATTCATAGTTCTCTTATGTGCAGAAAATCAAAAAAAAAAAAAGTATACTTCAATGAAAACTTTTTAAAAAATTGAAAAATTCTACATTTCAAGTATGAAAACTTTTTAATTCAAAAAATGGAAAAATCACCATGGTAATTTTTCTTGAAGTCTCTAAAGGAAATTAATTTTTAAAGCTAGTCAAATTTCTGTAGAAAAAAGGGAGAGTAATTCTTGTGATTCTTTTCACTTTAATTTTTTTAAAAATTGATTAGGATTCAAAGATTTACATTCGTACTTTCGAGACTTGACTATTGACAATTTTTGTTCCATCTCATTTTAACATTTTTGAATCTGAAATTTAGAAATAACTGTGAACAAATTTTCAATTTTTGTAATTTTTATTGTAATTACATTTTTTTTGCACTTAAATTATTGAAACAATTGTAATCCCTTTTTAAGTATCTTATTTTCAAAATGTTGAACTATATGTTTTTAATGAGACAAAATTTTCTCGAAAATTGATCAAGTAGGTAATGACGAAAATACCTACTACATACATAGAAAACAAATTCAAAAATTTCAAGTCAAAAAAAAGTAAAAAATTGAGATATCTGCTCAGCAATCATCGGAATTCGAAAAATTGTAGGTAACTGATATTTGTTCGGATGATTTTATACTACCTCTTTTATCTGACGTGTGACTGAGCTATCGTCTAAACTGGCAGACAAATTCTGCGTTCTAATAAAATTAAGTCAAAATTCAAAAAAGCATGCAGAAATCTCTTGAAAAAATTGTGGATGCTTAATTGTGCTTCTCAAATTTTGAAAATTTTTATAAAATTAAATTTGTGCTAAATTTGAGATTCAAGCTTTCATTTACTTGAGCTGGAAAGCTAAAATTTAGTATGTGCTCTATTTTTGATTTCTCAAATCGATTAGAAACAGCTTCGAATATATTTTGTTGGGTAAGTATCCAATAGGGTGAGTCGTTTTTCAATTTTGTTCGAAATTTGATAGAACCTTGCAAAGAATGATGGCCAAATGACCACAACAAGACGTAGGAAAAATTTCAAATTTTCATGTCAATAGTCAACCTCAAAAGCAAGAGTTTAAAGTTCGAAAATTTAGAAGCTGTTGATATGTTTCAAAAAGTTCATTAATTTTTTTTTAAAATATTAGAAAAACCGAAACTTCATTTTTGTCAAGTTCAAGATTTCTTAAAATGATAATACCTTCCTTCAAAATAATATAATAATTTTGTGATTATAACTGATTCTCTCCTCAAGTAAGCTGATTTAATGTTTACTAATTAGAATTTGGACAACTAATTCACACTTATACGTGACAGTGGGTATATCAAAAGATCACCTAAATCATGAAAAAATCATTTTTTTTCCTTCAAAATATGAAATTTTTTCATTACACAGTACAAAACTTAATTTAGACGAATTTCAGATCATTTTAAGGAATTTTAATTTTCTAAAAATGCGCTCAAAACTCTAGAACGACTCGAATCCACCTTCAATTTATTTTAAAGGTCGATATGAGGTACACATTCAATCTCAGCTTTCTAGCTCTAAAGAGGGATTTAAAATTTTGTGAAAATAAATTACATTTCCAAACGTTTGCGATGGGTGCTGTAGAATTGTCCAAACGACTCGGAACTGCTTCCATTCTATCTGAAGATATCGAAAATAGGGCAGCGTATCTAACAGGCAGTGAAAGAAAAAGGCGTTGAAAAAATTAAAAAATTCAAACATGTAACAAAAACTTTCAAATCATTGAAAAAAAATAATTTTAGATGAAATGGGCACCAGTGTTGGAATACTTCTGACGTCAGTTTAGCCTGTGAATTTTCTTCCATCCTGTAAAAAATTTGATTGTTAATTTTTGAGTGTATGGGAGGAGGGGGTCGAGTCGAGAACGTTTTGAAAATCCGGTTGAAAAAGGGTAGTGAAAAAGTAGTGATCTTTTCAACAAAAAAAATTCGTTAGACACCTACCATGTGGGAGTATATCCAATTTCAGTTTTCTAGCTCGAATTGGGTACATTTTAACCCTTTAGTTTTGAAAAATCATCAAAATTTTTAAAAAATTTTATCCGATTTTGGATTAATTTTGAGTAGAATGAGAATGGGAGCTTTTGCTGGACACTCCATCATGAAGTCGTAAATTCAGTTCAAAAAATATTTAAAAAATCATCCAGTGATTCGAGAAAATTGATTATATTTTCTTTCTGCTTACTCCATTACATACTAAAATGCACCCTTGACCAACATTTTACGAAAATTGCTTGTAAATTTGTTGAAATGCCATAAAAATTGTGCAAAATCTCGAAAAATAGATCAAGTATGAATTTTAAAAATTGATCGTAAATAATCAAAATTTTTAAATTAATAAGCCAGGATTCATTTTTGGACAACGTTTTTAAAAAATCACATATAATTCTAAAATGATTGAATTTTCATTTTTTTTTTCAGTATAATCAGTGCGAAAAATTCTATAAAATTTCATCGAAGTTGAATTTAAAAGCTTCGTAATTTTAAAGAAGATCGCCCAAAAATAAAAATTTAGTCATTCAAAAGTCATCAAAAGGTCACCCTTTCTCATTTTTTCTATTTAGTAGACACCTTGAAAAGAAGAGGAGGGGGTAGAACCGGTCTTAAATTTCATTTAGTTTAATAATCTTTCGATATAGTGATACATGCGGAAAAGTTTTCCCAAATCAATCACGATACTCGTGCAACTTTCGTTTCGTAACAAACGTGTTGAACTTGATTTCGATCAAAATTAAACCACACGAAATGAAACAGTTAATATTTTTCGTCGTCGGTATTTTATTTGCTTAGCGTGTTGAATTACACCACTGCAAATAGGTACTGCAAATTCGCGTGCCATTACGATTGCCGCGAAATATGCGTAAAATTGCTAATATCCTTGCGGTAATCGTATCATCATTTTACCTACTTTTGATTTACTGTCAGTCGACCGCCGTTGGCCGTTGGGCGGATGGGTTTGGAAATTCCGTCCCAATTTCTCGTCTGGAACCATCGAGTAACCAAATTATTCGTCATTGCTGCGTCTTGAAGGAGTAATGGAATGCAAAAAATTGTCTCATCCGTAACCTCTGTCCGGTTCGCAGCAGATTTCGTATACGTAATAATAATATTTTCATCAGCTTCGTATATCGTGAATACATATTTGACTCGATGATTTAGAAGAGAGTAGCGTTAAGATGTTGGTTTTGTTTTTTTTCGGGTCGACACGCCGCAATCTACTTGCAACTAAATAGACGCGAAGCCGAAGAGTGATAAGAGAGGTGTGTGGATGCTGCACTGCAGAGTTATGTAAGCTTTATGTAGTCTTACTCGTACTATACGGATGGATTTGTTTTTAATGTACGAGTAAACGGGTTACTCTCTGCACGTGGTCTTTTTAGCGAAAAGAAATCATCGTCGAGTTTCAATTGAAACGTGTACCTGTGCGGCGTTTATACTCGTATCCCGCTCCACATACCTCGTCATCGTAATCTTCTCGTCTGGTTGTTTGCATCTTTCTTCTCGTCTTTGACTGCTGGTGAAAGACAACAACAAGATGCGAAAGATTTCTGTTAGGTATTTGATGTATCGGTTTTTGCTCTTTGGGAAGCCACTCGCGTGGTCATCGGAGCGCTAACAAAGTAGAGGTTTTTTTTTACGATTACGACAACACGGAGGGCCATGCAGATGGTCAAAGAGAAGTAAGATATGCGAGGCTCGTTAATACTCTGAGCAATGGCTCGTCGACTCTCGACGTGTAGAAGAAAAGCATACCTACAGAGGCAGCAGGGTTGAGAGGCTTTATGATTAATTGCGTTAATTACCGCGCCTTGTTTACAGTCGTTATTAAATTACTGGTTTTTATGGTATAGTACTTGTATGTACGTATAGTATTATCGTACGAATACCGCTTCTGATGAGCGATGATACCGATTCGATGGCTGCAACTGTATGGTCTTTGGTATTTGTTGCAGAGTTCACATACCCGGCTACTAATCAAAAATGGTACCGTGGTCAATGCGGATAAAACCGAAGAAATGGACGTTTACCTAGAAGATGGAATAATTAAGTAAGTACATATACGTACAATACAGTACGCCGAAATATCTAGATAGTCGTATGATATACTTTATGCAGTATCTCTACTGGGAAAAGGTTTGCGACGCTCCAATGAGCTCGATACGCGGTCATCAGAAAATTTTCGCCGCGGTGAGCATATAATATTGCGATTGCAGAGAACACTTATCGAAGCTATTGCTGCTGCTACTACGTTGCGATCATTATAAATTACCTACCTATTCGAATTTAACCTCGAATGCGAAAAAAAGCAAGAAAAATATAACAAAAAACAAAACGCGAACAAATGCAATATAGCGTGTAGGTTACGGCGGCGCTAGATTATAACAACAGGGATTTTTTTCCCATTATTTTATGGTTTTCGCCATTATTAACTTACTGTTATGATGCGGTGGTTCGTTCGTGTTGTATGAGTAGGTACGATTTAGACGCCGCCGACGCCGACGCGACGCTCTGCCAGTGGTCGCGTTCGGCGTTACGCCGCCGTATGATCCTAACCATAGAGCACGTGAAAACAGTAGGATTTTGTAGAACTGAACAGTGAGCGTATTACCTACAATGTGTTATTATAGTTTGTCGAATGATATGATAGCTTTTGATCGAAATCAGTGTCTTTTTTAGGGTCGGGGGGGGGATTCTACTCATGCGCGAGATTTGTTTTAGATCTAGATCCAAAATCCAAAGTTCGATCTAAGTACATACTAAGGAAGTGCTGGAAAAATTTGAAAAAGAAAGAAACAGTCTTTGGCACATCTAACAAGGGAACCCCTTGAATCCGGGATCTCTGATTGGAACGAAACTTGAGTAGGTCGAAAAAAGGACCCAAAAAACTCCATCCCCCAATTTTTAACTACTGAAATTAATTTTTCGATTTTTGCCGAATTTTTGAAGTTTTTATTTCGCCTTATACGATCTTTAAATTTGAACAATAAATTAATACATATGTATCTTCCCTCGATATGAACTCCAGCTGCTCAAACAGTTGAAAGGCAAGATATGTGTTTAATACTTGATCGACTGATACCACGATTGACCGAATCTTAGCTTCTGGACAGAAAGCAAATTTTTTCGGCGTCATTCCGTGAAGAAAACAAGAAAAATGTCTAGCGTGTAAAACACAGTAACGAATACCTCTTTTTCTAAGTTGCTGAAAAGCCTCGTTTCTTGGTAAAAAAAATGTAATTGTGGTTTCTTGCAAAAAATTTCAAAAAAATCTAGTTTTTTGGAAGGAATTGTCAAATACTTATTGCTAAAAATGAAAAAAAAAATATCACTTTTGGGCAAAAATTACAAAAAAGTACATATCACTTTTTTGCCAATAATTTCTAAAAAGTCTTGTTGCGAAGATTTCCTCAGAAACTCAGCACTCCGAAGTTGAGATGTTTTCCCAAAAATCATCAAAACGTCTTGCTTTTACCAAAAAGTTGCAAAATAGCTCGACTTTTTAAACAAATTGAGAAAAAATGTCACTTTCTTGCCAAATGTTTTGCATTTTTCCAATTTACTATCAAAAATTACCGCTTTTCAGTAAAATTGTCAAAAATTGCTAAAAAGCCCTGGTTTTTGCTAAAATTATTGTCAAAATATTGTTTTCTGCCAAAAGCAGCAAAAAGTCCTGCCTTTCACCTAAATTCCCAAGAAGTCTAATTTTTTTTCAAAAATTGCTGAACGTTGGGTTTTTTAAAAAGATTCCCAAAAGTCACACTTTTTTTCCAAGAAGTCCTAATGTGTCGTCATTTTACTAGAAATCGCTAAAAAAAAAAAAGCCCTTTGCTAAAATTGTCGGAGGTTTCGCTTTTTGCAAAAAATTGCAGAATTCTTTGTTTTCCCAAATTGCAAAAAATCTTAATTTTTTTTCTATCAAAAATTTGCAAAATTAACTTTTGATAAAAATAGCGAAAAATATCACTTTTTTGGTGCTAATTGCCAAAAAGATACAAATTTTTATCGAGTTCTATTTTCTGATTTTTTTCTGCATTTAAATGCTTTGCCCGTGTTTTGTCACTTTTGATTACTTTTTGCTTACTTTTTCGAGCTTTTCTGGTTACTACAGTTCCTCATTTTTTGGGGGGGGGGGAGGAGAACTAGCAGCGAGCACTGCACTCTTCGGACAAAATTTGAGCAGCTGAAATTGATTTGGTGGGAGAACATCAAATATGGTCTGCTTGGAAGTGAAACAGAATTTGTGATTTCGGTGATATTTTTGTGAAACCGTTAGAAACTGAATCAATAAGTAAGTGTGATCTGTCATTAGAAAACCAGGTTAAGATCCAAAAAAAATTTGCGATTTTTAGGTGGATTAGTAGTGGTAGTTTTCAGGGTGCTGAATCCGACAGTGGTGATTTAAATGTTCGCGAATGATTCTAAAAAAGTTTCAACGACCTCCGAACCATAGATCACCTAACACATGATTTGATACATTAAAACAGCCGCGAAATAAAATTTACATTTTGGATCTTAACTTGGTTTTCTCGTGACAGATCACGAGTCAGATGGTAAATTATGTAAATTAACGGAGACTTTGAAAAGTGTGTTTAAAATGCAGAGATCTGCAATGAATGATAATTATTTGCATATTTTTAGTTCAACAGATGGAATCATGCTTTCAATTTTTTATTCTGATTTTTCCAATATTTTTGTCTCCCCAATCTGTTACTTATTTATTTTCGAGAAATTTGTTTTTCTCCATAACTTTTCAGTTTTTTTATTGTTTGGAAAATTTTGAAGGTTTTTGACGTTTCAAATTTTCCACATTGGACCATTTTTCCAATTTTTCTCAGTTTTTTGAAAGTTTTGTTATTTATAGAAAATCTTATTTCAAATTTCTTTTCGGTTATTCTTTTTTTATATGTTTTTTTTTTTTTTTTTCCATTTTCATTGAATATTTGAAAAATTTTGATTTTGGTGATCTTACAATTTTTTAATATTTTTATGAAAATAATCGAATTAAGGGCATGATTACTTATTAGGGTGAATCGTAAAAAACAAAATACTGTCGAAGGACTGTGACCAAATTCAATGTTGTCGTAAGCATTCATTTTCAGTTGAAAATTACCCAGAAAAATCTACACCTGGCGGTTCCAACCTTTTCGTGAAAAGTGGCTCAGTTTTGAAGGATTGTTTGGACGAATTCGTGTTTTCGAAGCATTGAAACTGAGAAAATATTTTGGAATACCGTGACATGGCGTCAATTTTTCTGATCACCATTAGCTATTTCAAAAAATTGGAAAAAAAAATCCGAAAATTATATATCAAATTTTTGATCAAGTTAAACAGTCAAATTCTAGGTTTGAAAGTATGGTAGTGAATAAAACAAATCTGTATAATTGGAAATTAGACATTGTTCATTTCTCACCAGCGTGTTAAAAAAAAAACAAAAAAAAAAAACAGAAATATTAGAAAATAAAAACGTTGAAAAAATACTGTCAAGATTAGTCTTTTAGTATTTGCTCATCGTAAATTACATAAGTACGTATACTTATATGAAGAGTGATATTCCAAAACTCGCTTTGTCCATTTTCACAACTTTTCAGGAGAGAGGAAAAACAGTTTCCCTTTAAACGGGTAAATTGGATTTTTAGGCGAGTTTAGCACTTTATTTGAGTGGATTTATGATGTAGGAGTGTAGGTATACATTTCATCCACTAAATACTGCTGAAAAAATTTCAATCAAAATGGACAAAGCACGTTTTGGAACATTATTTTTTTTTTAATTTTTAGTGAATTGGCTATATTTAGGTGAGTTAAACACCTCATTTTGGTAGGTTGATGATGTAGGAATGTGAGTTAATACTTCATCTACCAGGTACCACTGAAAACCCAACTTTGATAAAAATGGACAAAGCGAGTTTTGGAATATCACTCTTCATATGTATGTAAGTACGTACGTAGGTAGCTAGGTAGTTGATTTGATTCGAGCTTTTCGTAGCTTAACTTGTTGGTACGAGTATGAGAATACTTCTATTTTTCTGTTAAAAATATTCCTAAAGTTGATGAAGAATTTCGGGTCATACTGTACCTTACCTACCATGTTCATGTAATATACGAACTTAAAAATAGGTCTCGCGTTACGTTTGCGGTTTTACTACGTATTCTTTACATTTGACGTTGAATTATCAATAATCCGACGACACGATGCTACAAGAAGGTCAGCCGACTTATTTTGGCCTGGCGCGACGCAAGATTTACGCATTGATTGTCGGATCATTTCACGAGTTTGGTAAAAGACTGCGTCCTGCGTCTATGTAGATGTACCTACAATATTTATAAAATCTATCCATGTTACTTACGTAATCGACAGGTCTATTTAGTTGTAAATTTTTCCTCCCAAAAAAAAGCATTATCCTGTTACCTATCTATAGTGAAAGTTCGCGAAGATATACCGCATGAATGAGATCGCGAGCACGTGTCGTCGTGTAGCCGTATTCGGAATATTGCGCAAAAGTGACAGCCAGTTTCATTTCAGGGCGAGGTGCGTAATTTTTAGTTCGCGAGACGAGGAGGCGATTTATTTGGAAAATCAGAACGTATCGATATGTATGTAAATTATGGTCTTACGACTTGTACTTAGCCATGCGCAGCCTATTACCAAATACGAGGGATAATGAGTAAAATACGAGTACACTCGGCTGCTGGTGTACTGGATGTGCGCGGTAGTTGAACAGATGTAGGATTATGTGTCGATTGATTAGGTGAAATTGTATGCGTATGTGTGATTTACGAGCCGACAAAAGCCGGCCACGGAAATGGGAAAGTGTAGGTTGAAAGATTTTTTCTTTCATTTTTTTCATTTTGCTGATCGAAATGTAAATGGTGTTAAAAGGGTGGACGAATGAAAGGAGTTTTTGAAGAGGCGGAAACAAGGCAATCGAGCCATGTTCTCGTATTTAAATGAGCGAAGAGTTGAAATGCACGAGTTCATTTTTTCGCAGCCTTTCGCCAAGAGGAATATTGAGAAAATTTGAAAGGATAGTGTGTGTGGTTTATCGTTATTACTGATTCCCCTGGTATGGGTAATTTGATTAAAATGACCTAAATCCAATTAATTTTCGCGTAATTTCAAACTTATCCTACTAATTAGGGAACGTTCAATTGATTATAAATTATTATAGAGGTGCTTGAACCGTTTTTAAACTGGCGATTCATTCGCGAACAATTTTCGTCATTGTTCGATTTTGAATTTAATTCTGATTTTAATGTTGATAAATTTGGAGTTTTCAATTTTCTGAAAATTCTAAGAAGGCGAAGAATATTTCCAATTATATATCTCTATTCCAAATTACAGAGGTATTTTGAAAACAACAAAATTAACTGAAATTTAGGTTGATTTGGACCCCTCCCTCTTCAGAAAAACCAGAAACCCCCATTTTCGAAAAATCGACAGCAACAATCCTGTAAAATTGCTTATTTATTCATTTTTTCTAAACTGATCAGTCGCT
Source organism: Planococcus citri (assembly GCF_950023065.1). Classification (NCBI taxonomy): domain Eukaryota; kingdom Metazoa; phylum Arthropoda; class Insecta; order Hemiptera; family Pseudococcidae; genus Planococcus; species Planococcus citri. The sequence goes on from NC_088680.1 coordinate 37,295,407, forward strand.
AACGCTAACAACTCACATAAGTAATTTTTCATCCCAATAAAACAAAACGCATGCAAAAGTATGGTGAAAAAAAGGGAGTTTTTTTTTGAATTCAGAATTAGAATCGTTCACGAACGACATTATTACATTAAATAATTTATAAATCATTACCCAGAATCAGGATTGTTTCCCTAGAAATGGATTCATAGACATCATCATTTTTGAAAGATAGCAATTAAATTTCATTGCAGATTCAGTCATTTAAATAATCGGTCGCGAATGATTAATTTTTTGAGTGAATTTTTTGTGAACATATTTAATGTTCAGATATGCTTCCATAAAAATGATTCTGGACAAATTATTGTTTGAACACCACCTCGAACGTTCATGATCATGAATTATGAAGTTTTATGGAGTCGGTCACGAATGATTTTTTTTTTCAAATTCATTATTTTTTAAATGAATCTTTCTTTAAAACACTTGTCGTCTATTTTAGTATCCGTGAAAATGATTTTGGGCCAAGATGATCTCAGAAGTCCGTGACTGATTCAGTTCCCCTGTAGAATCGTTCACGGATGATTCATTCTTCAAGTGAATTTTTCATGAACGTCTTCATTGTTTAGATTCCTCTCCGGGGAAAATTATTTTGAACAATTCATTTTTCAAAGGTGGTAACTTAAAGCAAAGGATCTCAACTGATTCAGTTCCGAGTCGGTCGCGAACGATTCACTGTTTGAGCGAATCTGTTATGATCGTATTGTTTAGATTTATTTTTATCAAAATTATACCAAAAGTTGGCGACTGGTCACGACTGGTTCATTTTTTTTAAGACGGTCGCGAACGATTCTGTAATCTAAACAGTGATTTTCGTTCTCGTGAACGAGTGAATCATTTTTGAAAATGATTCTTTGCAGATGCATCTTCTGGATTTTGCAGATTTTTTACGTATAATTTTTTTCGAACGAATCGTGTTCGTTTACGAACGATTGTCTGTTTTTCTATTCGGCTTTCGATCGTTCGTGGATCAACGACGAATAAAAAAATTTTGAAATGACTCTCCGCGAATTCGTGTCATTTTAAATTCATTTGCAAACGTTTGATCGATTTTATCTAACGAATCTTCGCTTTATAAATGAGTGAAAATGATATGTATCTAGAACGCCGCTCCTCGAGCCTCATCATTTGGGAACAGTATTGCCAATGTTTTAATTACGCATCGTTATTGCCATTATTAATGATAATCGGAATTATATTCTCGAAGTGATTTAAAATACGATTTATTTGACGCACGATTCGCATATTTTCATATTTTTGGTTTCTCTTTTCTCCCGATTAATGTTCATTGATGTGTTTTTTCGAAATTACAGACAGCTCGGAAGAAATATGATAATTCCCGGAGGTACCCGAACAATCGACGCAAAGGGCATGTACATCATTCCAGGTAAATTTTTTTCACAAACCTCCATTCTCTTTTTATGAAATTTTCCCATCGTGTGTAACATTATTTACCTACGTGTTTATTGTTTCTTTCATTCTTTAGGTGGCATTGACGCACATACACATCTGGAATTCGAATTCATGGGCGAAAAATCAGTCGACGATTTTTATACAGGGACAAAGGCAGCAATTGTCGGTGGAACTACAACGATACGTAAGTACGAGAATTCTCCTCGCCATATTGTACCTTTTTACATGAAAATTTGTTGCTGTACGATGATGATGGCAACGGACCGATGTAAGATTAAGATCTGCGCGATGTTTCGAAGCATCACGTCGTCTTCTTTTAACTGTTTTGGGAAGTTAATTGGTGGTAATTTAGCGGTTGATTACTTTTATTCATCATGGGCGGGTTATTAAAAATGTTGTAAACGGGCGAAACGAAAGCAAAATAATTTCAGTAATTAATCTCGTCGCTCCGCGGAGTCCGGATATGGGCTGGAGACAAATAAGGAGTTGATATAGACGTTGCGAGTCGAGTTGACCGAAACAAATCTGCTTAATTTTTCTCATTTTCTGATTACAGTTGATTTTGCTATACCTCAAAAAGACGAATCGCTGATACAGACGTATATGAAATATCGTAAATTAGCCGACGGTAAAGTATGCTGCGATTACGGATTACATATGGGTGTAACAGCGTGGAATGAAAGTGTAAGTGAGGATGGCGGTAGCCAGAGCTGACCATATGTTGTATTATTTTTTCATTTATGTATGTACAATGTAAACGTATATCTAATTGGTTGTTCTCTTTCGAATGATTACAGGTCAAACAAGAGATCATGGATTTGTGCAAAATGTACGGCGTGAATTCGTTCAAAATTTTCCTAGCGTATAAAGATTTATACATGATTAACGACGAAGAAATGTACCACGTATTTGAAACCTGCAAAGAACTAGGAGCCATTGCCATGGTGCACGCAGAAAATGGCACTCTTATAAAAGAGGTACGGTACCTCTGTGTCTATCTATTACTCGAGTACTCGCGGGTTTTATTATATAAATTATATTTTCGGGGCTGGGCGGCGCGGCGTTTAAATTAGTCGCGGACACGTTTCGCGTGATGAAACGGTCAACGTGTGAGGAAGTACGCGGGCCGGAGAGGTCGAGAAGGGCGACGTGAAGATATACGCGAGAAGTTGATGAAGGGACGGACGGACGGACGGAGAGAGGTGTTTTTAATATACTGTTATTATTTCTTCTTCTTTTTGGTTCGATATAGAATACAAAAAAATTACTCAAAGCCGGAATTACTGGACCGGAAGGACACGAACTGTCTCGTCCCGAAGAAGTCGAAGCCGAAGCCGTTTTCAGAGCTTGTGTATTCGCTAACCAGGTAAGCGAAATCAAGTTTCCATCGAAATCGAGTGTGATGGATATTTTTAATCGAATTTTACTAGGTGATTTGTTGATCTGAGTTGTCTCTGAAGTTTACATGATCTTTCGCGTGTTATAAGAAAATTATTCGTGCACGATTTTTGCATGTATTCGATGTTGAAGGGGCCGTCTAAATTTGAGGTTTGTCAGTTCTTTAGGTATCCGTCTAGTGGATCTTTCTTCTGCCACGATTTGGTGGTGCAGTAAGATCCAGTGGTTCAATTATAATTTTATTGAATTTCCGTCCAAAATTTTCCACTGAAGAGTGAAGTGAAGCTATGACTAAGTCACTTTCCTTGCTAGCTTTTTTATCGCGTATAAAAAATAATGACGGGTGATTCATTTCGTGATATTAAAAATGCTACGCGGCATTTTTGCATGTCTTCAATGTTGAAGGAATCACGAAGCTTTAAAATTCTGTACCCCTTTGAATTTTGCTGATAGGCAAGATTTTCAACACGATTCTTTCGCTGTCCTTGACCTACGCAATAATGTTTGGCAGTTGTAATTTTTTTTATTGATTTGGGTTTTTAAGTAATTACCTTATATCGTTCGTTGTTCGTTCCCATGACAGAATTTTAGATTTAATTAACGTACTTAGTCTGCCTGATTTTGAAATTATTTTTGGCTGAAATTCAAAAATTTAGAAATTCAGATTTTTCAAAAAAAGCTTATTGGATCCCCACCCCTTGGGAGAATTTTTACTAAATTCAGTGGATACCTTCGTTTTGAGTAGTCATTTAGAGAAAATTTAAATTCCAAATGCGAATCTGTAGAGGAAATATTGGTTCTCAAAAAGGGGATATTATCAATTTAAAAAAAAACACGTTGATTTTTCGCTTCAGCTCCTTCCCAACCAGTTATGGGCAAAATGGCCCCAGTTCCAAAATATTGTATTTGACAGTGATGCCAATTTTTGTTCATTATTGCCCATTTCCAAAAATCGAAAAAAATGGCTGAAAATTTATTAGTTTTTCGTTGTTTTTTTTTGAAACTCAGTTGTGACCGAAATATTAGCCTCGCTGCTTTCCAAAAGATTTTCCTCTTTCAGAAATAATAGTTTTCTATGTTTTGGCATAATCAATGTAAAATATACGAGAAAAAAATATTTTCAAAACACGATTTTGCCATTAGAAAAAATTCAAATTTTCAACCGCATGGGAGTCATTTTTTTCGAAAGGGAAAAAAGGTTGGGATATTACAGCGAAAAAACGAAAATTCCCTCTTTTTGATGACCCATATCATCTTCTCTCCAGGGGCCTCGGAAACTAAAATTTTTTCTGGTGACATTCAACTCAAAAATTTGAAGGTCTATTCTGAATTTAGTAGAAATTCTTCGTTTTTTTCTACTTTTCAGATTTACAAAAAAATTCTGTCATCAGATACTTTTGTTACTCACAAATTATGATTTTTATTTTAGAATCTGAAAATCTTGATGAGGATGAGAGGGGCTGGGCATCTGAGACATGAGACGAGTCAAAGTTCTATTTTTTTTTTTTTTATTATCATCTATTTTTTTTTCAAAATTTAACAGAACTTCGTAAAAAATTGTTGTGAAATAACCTCAAAAAGACGTAGAAAAAATGCAAGATTTTCTAATTGATATTCCATTACCCTTCCCTTCCATTCCTAAAAAATTCAACGCCTACACACCTTTGTTTTTTTAATTATGGAAAAAAATACTATGATAAATTTTTTTGGTATTTTCATAATTCTAAGAACGTTTAAAACACCGTCCTCACAAAAAAAAGTTGAGATTATCGAAAAACTTGTGATTATTTTTTCACGAACCTATCAAAATTTTAATGAGAAATAATTTGAAAAATGACATACTGAATACAGAAGGGGGTCTTATTTTGATGATTTGCCCAATTCGTAAATCTATAAAGAGATCACTCGATCAACGAATCACCTTAAAGTTAGATTAGTAGGACATTGGTAGAGGTACATAATGACATGACGTTTAGATAACGCATGGGATATTTTCCCAGCTTAGTTTGCTTTTAAAAATGATCTGCGCTTCGGGTGAACGATTCGAGTCATTTTTGAGGTAGAAAAATAAAGAAAACCCGATTATTAGTTACCTCGCATCGATGGAATTAATTGACTTTTTGATAATGAAACGTAATAAGTTATACTACCACGTAACACTCGAATCGTTAACCAAAAAGCGTGCTTGCGAGTAGCAATTAAGCGACATGTTGTTTACGCGATGTATAGTATGCCTACATTTATTATTATATTTCTCTAAATTGCACCGTGCTTTTTTTTCTCTGGCGTGTGTGTATGTGTGTGTGTGGCGTATTTCACTCGAAGTTGACCACATGCAGAACTTTATATAATATTATTCTTAGGCGTAGAAAATTCACATACGGATAGTCACGTGATTGTGTATGGGTTGGGTATAGAGTAAAGTTCACCTTATAATTGTACATTTACACATTTTTACCACCAACTGAGATGGGTACTATTTTCTTCGGGTGTATATTAACGTATAAAATGTGTTCGATTCAACGTATGTACGAGTACCTCCTCGTAGTACAGTACAAGTACGTGCGTAATCAATTATTAATTCTGTTTCATGATCTATTCGAGTTAATTATAGTGTTTTTCACGTCGATCAAGTTTAATTGATTCAAAAAGTATGGGAGTTTGGGAGACAACTTCATTCATAGTTTTGAAAGGAAGTTCGGACGAGAGGAGATACTATACAGGTATACTGGAGTGTCCAGGATTATTAGGGATCCCCGAGCGCTACTTAATGGATTTCAGTGAGGTGTTTTCAAGTGGAGGAGGAGGTGATAAAAGGAGATTATGTTTAAGCTAAAAATTCGTGCTCTAAAGAAACAAGCTTTTAACGATAACTATACCATAGATAATTGACGTAAGTGAGTAAATACTGTATTGAAGAATAGGTAGTACATGAAACCTTATCGAAACGTGGTCGTATCACGAATTATTCACTCGCCAAATTATTTCGCACAGTCGAATCGAATTACAGGTCACGAAAAAGCCATGAGTTTTTATCGATTGCAGGAGTTGTCTTTAACTCGCTTTATCTAGGAAATTTTAATTATTATATTTTTAATACCGTTGAAAAAATTATACGTATACGAATTCAGTCGTTGGTGAAGTCAGTAGAGCGAGTAAAATTTACTCTCGTAAAATTTATTACATGATTCATTGAAGACAGTTTTTGCAGATTTATTTTTTTTTTAGTTACTTACGATGTTGTTTTTTTTAGTGTGATAGGTTTTTGAAAAAAAATTATTGAGTTTATTCATTTCTTCTCGATCACTCAGTCACCGAATTTCCTTACTTTTTTTTATTATGGCACAATTTTTTTTGTAAATAAAAGAAACAATGTTTATTGAAAATTCAAATTTCCAAAAATAGTGAAAAAAACGCTTTCAGAAGTGATTTTTGAAATACGATGGTGTAGAAAAAAATATCATTTATAAAGAAGACTTTTTTTCAAATTTAGCCTCTTAAATGTGATCAAAATTGAAATTCGAACAGAAATATTTATTTTGGAAATTGTAATCGATCTTTGATTTTCTTTCTCAACAATTTATGCAATTTTTGAACTATTTAGGAACATAAAAAAGGGGGGACTGTGTGATTGATTGATTACGGTCTTTGATTTTCTTTCTCAACAATTTGTGCAATTTTTAGACTATTTTGGAAAATAGAAAAGATGGAGGACTGTGTGATTGATTGTTCATTTTGTGAGCTTTCCCATAGGGTGTTCAAAAAAAGTATGCTATGCTATCAATTTTTCGGAAGTTGCAGAATGTTGAGAATGAATTTAGGTATAGTTTTTTCAGGGATAATAGCCGAAATTATTTCTGTTTTGGGTTATTGGTTAGGATCGCACATTGGTTATTTGTTTTTGGTTATGGTTTTTCATCTACATACCTAATTGGTTTTTGGTTAGAGGTACAGTATTTGGTTTTTTCATTTTTCCCCGTAATTTTCAATGTCATTTTCAAAATTTTTAAAGACTTTTTTAAAAAATGAATTAAGTGAAAAAATTTAAATAAATGCTTGTAAAAATCTGAATAATTACGAGTATAACTCATTTCGAAATTTGGATTATAATTTAAATAATAAAATTTTTGAAAGTGAAAAAATTCAGGAAAAAAACATAAATTATGTTGAAAAAAAATTGCATTAAAAATAGATCAATAATTGAAGTGAATCATCGTTGGTTTTTGGCTAATCCGAAAACAACATTTTTTAAGAGTTATGGATCAGTTATGGTACTTTGAATAAAAAAATCATTTTTGGTTACAAATTTTCGTAAAATACTTATGTACTTGGTTATTTATTTTGGTTTTTGGTTAGGTAATGGTTACTGGTTCCAATTACCACTCCTGTAGTTTACTTGTTGATTCATTCGTGAAAAAGAAAAAAAAAACATTGAATTTTTCTGCTTATGTTAGAAGAGAAAGAAGGATAGATGAGACCCCCTCCCCTCCCCCCTCAAAGTCGACATATTCACATTTAAAACTCGAAAGTCCAAAAGTTTTCTTTCCCTTTTCAGATTGCCCGCGTCTTGTGAATAGTGGTTGTGGAAATAGCCAATCCCTTCCTTTTCAAAATCTGAATTGTGTATGGGATAATGTATGTAGTTTATTTTTTGCGTTCGAAGAGGACGAGGAGGGGAGGGTAAACGAAGATGAGTGTTTTTAAGAATATTTTCTGCTACGAGATCCTTGCTAGAAGGCGAAATGAATAATTTTCAGAATAAAAAAGCCCAAGAATTACTCGTATTTCTGTGCGATAGCAAAGAATTGAATTTGCGTTACATTTAGGTTCAGTCTTCAGCTAAAAAAAATTCAAAAGTGGTCATTGAGTCGAATTAATTTCAAAAATTATATTTTAGACTGTAAAAATTTAGGTTTTTTCATGGGCTAGATCTTCTACTTGCCTTCAAGTTCAGGATTTTTTGGATTCGGAAAGGAAGTGGGAAGGTTACTCAGGGATCGGTCCTCATTCATAGGGACTAGTTAAGGGTCTTTCCGGCTTCATTCATTCCTAGGAACTATTTTTTGATGTCGTAAAAAATGTGTAATTTTTATTAAATTTTTGTATGAATTAATTTTTTTTATGAATGATAGGTAGAAAACTTGTATGGTAATTTTTTTGTGGGAACAATAAAACCGACGAAGGAAGCTAAAAATGTGAAAGTACAAAACAGTTCAGGAAAAACAACAAATTTCACATTCAATTTCAGCAAGTATTGAAAATTTTCTTCATTGAAAAAATCATCTTAAATATTGATATTTTGGTTCATCTGTGACCCTTTTAGCCCCAATGAGTCAGAAAAATTTTCAAAATTATATTTAGAAAATTAGTGAACACTAAACATCTGAGCACTTTTGGTCAATATTAAAAATTTTTGGGGATTTGTACGTAGTTCTAAACAGAGACAAATTGTAATAAAACTTATTTTGAAAAAATGTGTGTAAAAATGAAATTAATGGGTGCGAATTTCTAAAAATGTTTTGAAGAAACCAAATAGTGGATTTTTTTGTTCTTCTGAAAATATACCCTCATGTACTTATTTGATAAAGTGGTGAAAAATGAACTTTCTTTTTGGCTAAAGACGATCTACCCTTCCATGCATCGATTCATTGACCACCCTGTGTGATATTTTACCTTATTTTGAGACCATTTATGCAACTCGCAGAATATAGGTACATGTATCTAGCTAGACCTATGTAGTTTTATAGGCGTATTCTGGTTTGCGCTCGCTTTTTTGACAAGTTTCGCTTACGCCGCATACGTATGTACCATTTGGCATTTTCATAGGTCGAATGTCCGCTATATGTAGTGCATGTAATGAGTAAATCGGCGGCCAATGTGCTGGCGGCCAAACGACGAGAAAAAGCCGAAAGTCCGAAGAAAAACAAGCTTTTCGGAGAGACACTCGTGGCGGCCGTTGGTACTTATCTCAAAGATCACATTTGTTTAAATTTCCAAGACGGAGCCGCTCACGTACTCGGACCTCCTTTAAGGCCGGATCCGTCAACGCCTACCGAATTATTAAAATTACTCGCCTCGTAAGTATTCCTCTTCTACCTACATGTACGATATTTTCTTCGAATCGTAATACAAAGTACGTATGTACATTTTTTTTTATGTATTCTTTTGTATGCACGCTATATACCGGCTCCGGCGTATCCGGCGCCTTGGCCGGATCTTTTTGTATGTTGATGTTGATGCCTGCTTGCCTTGTTCTCTTATGTACTACGATTAGCCTTGTACCTCATTCGAATCGTAAACTATACGTACAATAGATGTACTAGAAAACTTCCCTTGAAAAGCTCAAAAGAAATAGGTCGATTGAAAGGGTAGGTATAACTGTGTGGGGGGAAAAAATGCGAATTTTATACCTCGACTGGATATTGTTTACAATACACATCGATTTGTTATCAATACTGCCGACTCGTGGTTACCTTTAATATTTCATGGCACTTATGACTTACTCATCCACCTTTACGGGGGATTTCATTGAAAAATATTACTACCCTATGGTAAGAAGTTTTCTAGTGTATCTGGTACTGTATAGTATACCAACTGGCATGGGATATTGTGTACTATATGTGTGGTAGTTTGCATGCATAATGTGTATGTGTATTAATATGTACCTACTACGTTGCACCTGGTAGCTTTTGTTTTGGTTTGTATTGTACATATTGGATACCTGTATAGAGATACCTATAGTATATTTACCTGTACGAATGGATATGGAATAAAAATAGTATATGTCGAAGGAATATAGGTACTGGTACTAGTATTGCCATTGCCGAATGGCATTGTTGATGTTTTTGCCATACCGTATTGTTGTGCACTGAATGGTAAGTGGGACGGGTGTGTTTTTGGTGCAGGTGAAATGTCCTTTGTACGTAACCAGAGTGTCAAGCATGGCGGCTGCGGATGCCATTAAAAATAGGAAACCGAAAGGACAAAAAATCTACGGAGAGACGTTAGCTTCAGCGCTGGGATTATCTGGCAAAGCGAATAAGAAGTCGCCACTGTTTGTAACCAGTCCTCCTATAAGATTCACTCAGGAAACCAAATCTCATCTGTTTACCCTTCTGGCGTCGTAAGTGCAATTTACGAAGAGTAGCCATCTATAGTGTTAAGATGCACTTTTATGAATGAGATACCAAAAGATCCGAGTGTGAGCGAGAATTATTCGTAATACAGATGAAATTGACGATGAAATTCAATGTTTCTTTCCATGCGAAGGGATTTTTTTTTATTGGTGAATTGCTTCATTTTTTGATGGCTGTGTTGGAGTGTCAAAAATTTTTTTGGTGGAATTCTAAAAGCTTGGAGTGTTTTTTTTTGTTGGTTTGGTTGTGTCCTAATTTATTACGATGGAAATTAAAAATTGCTATATTTTTAGCAACATTGAAATGGATTCGGTGATCTATCTTTACATTTTTTTCACTGAAAATCGCATCCTCTTCCACAATTCCAAAAAAATTCAATTCATTCAAAAATTTTACATTTCTGCCTCAAATTTTTTTCAAATGATCCCTTTTTCTAGAGAAAGTTTCCACCAGTAACCCGCGAGCTGGGTTGGCCTCTCCTTGATTCTCCGAGAAATTTTGGTGCCTCTGTAGGCATGTACGGAACCGCCACCCCCCCCCCCACCAGAAAAAATAATTGAAAAAAGTCAAACAAAAATAAAAAATTAAAGTGCCTAGGTATGTAAAAAAAAATCAATTTTTTCCATTTCTGGTAAACCCCATTCTTCATGAAAAAACCTTTCTCAGTCTCTAAAATAATTTTGGGCCTATAATTATAATAAAAAAACAAAAATAATGAATAAAAATCAAACTGGATTTTTTTTTAAAATGCAGATGAATCTTGTTTTGGAATTTTTCTAAATAGGTAACTGTCTTTTTGAGAAAAAACTTCTCCAAACTCATCAAGTTGTAATACTGTGGTTTAGTATACGAGTATGTATGTATTTGTAGTATCCTTGAAAATACATATGTGAACCATAAAACGAAAAATGAAATTACTTAATTGATATTTTCACTTTATCCATTTATTTCAAGAATTTTGGGGCCCAAGTCATGCTTTTTCATCGTCCAGGAGGTTGGTGGAGTCATAAATGTTGAATAGTGTTTTTCTGATAAAAATGGACCCAATCCGAGAATCAGAATAAAAAAATTGAAAATTTCAGTTTCTTCGATTTTTTTTGATTTCTTGAAAGGGATTTCAATTTTACTTGTTTCATCATGTGGGGGGGGGGGTCAATACCATCAAACGGTGCTTTTCAGATGAAAATGGACTAAATCCAAGGATTGAAATTTAAAAACATATAAATCTCAATTTTTTATTTTCCCAATTTTTTTAAAAGTCAGAACAGAGGTGAGAGAGAGTTTTCTGAGATTTTTTCCCACAAAAATCAACAACTTTTGGAAGTGTGAGCAACAAAGTCTGGGAAAAAATTTCTATCAAGTATATTATAAGGTGCACTTTAGTGTTTATGGTAGCTTCTTCGATCAGGAGCTTTGATTATAATTGGTGAAGTGCTGCAAATTACGAAGTTTTCAAATTCCCTCCTGATTCATTCTTGCAACTTTGGTATCCTATAAAACTGAATAAAATGTCATATTCCAATCCTCTCCATTCGGCAACACTTTTTAACGCAATTGGAATTGTTTTGTGTGGGGTGGGCTTAATTAGGGACAGGTGTGCAACTGTTGTGCACTATTAGACTCAAAACATAGTTCTTTTGACTTATGCAATGCATCCATTGGTAAGGATTTTGAGGATGAACCAAGCAAGTTTATATGAACTGCAGGACCCTCTTCTAATTCCCAGCCAATCGGCTGATTATTTTTTGCAGTTTAAAATTTCTGAAATGGCCATTCAATCAAGGTGGGCGTTATTAGGCGCACTTGCCTTTCTTTAGTTTCTTTTGAGTTGAAAAGGTTGAAAAAATTGAATAGGATAAAAAAATTGCTACTGAAAACTAAAAATAAAAATTGGAACCAAACCTCCTTTTCAACAATTTTCAATTTTGTGTCATCACTTTCAATTCTCCCCCCCCCCCCCAAAAAAAAACAAAATAAAAGTGAATTTTGCTGTTTTTGGCGGACTTTTTTCATGACAGGTTTTGGGCGTAAATTGTACATTTTTGACAACAATTCGTGCATACTCGTTATTTTTCATAACCGTTCGTGTTATTTTCGTGATGAATCGTTTGTTTACGGAAATCATCGTCTGTTTTCGGGTCTTTTCAGCTCATGTCAAATTTTTTTGGTGTTTTCAATTTTTTAAACTATTTTTCCATGAATTTTGAATTTTTGATCGATTTTATTGTATTGTATGAGTGTTGATTGTTTACTATCAGATTGAATTTTGCCTCTATTTGAGTATTTGGCCAAATACAAGAAAAACATAACCTCTACGTCAGATTGATGCCTATTTTTAACGTGATGTTGACTGTTGAGAAATGAAATGATCGAGTCACGTTGATCGAAGTTTTGTTATTTATGTATTAATCTTTCTGTTTTTATGGTGTTTTTTTAACTTATGGATGATCAGGAAATGAGAATGGCGCTAATTAAACCAATTTTGGGCTTTTTCATTGACCTTAACTTTCATAAACTTGACATTAACATATTGTTTTCGGTGTTTTTTTGTATACTTATGCGTTAAGTTGATTTATTTTACTAAAAACGAAAAAAGGGCGAGAGTTACCTGCGTATTTCATTTTATTCATTTGCATCGTCCTTGCGAAATAATTGAATTTCCTCACATTAGTCTCTTCCTGCCTTCATACCCTTACCTACTGTTTCAATTTCACTGTGTTCTCTGTTACGTATACCTTTTAATACAGCCTGTCAATGTGTGTTAATCTCCTAATCCTATAGCTTATTAACCTCTTCATACACCTACCTTAGAATAGAATAACAATGATACCGATATCGTAAAAACTTCCTCGGTGTAGGAAACTTACCTACTTAATGAAGAAATTAACTTTACATTAATTATTAATTATTTTTTAGGGACGGTTTACAAGTAGTCAGTAGCGACAATTGTACGTTCAACGTGAAACAAAAAGCTCTCGGATTAAATGATTTTTCGAAAATACCGAACGGAGTCAATGGTGTTGAAGATCGAATGTCGATCGTATGGGAAAAAGGAGTCACCACAGGGATCTTGACACCTGAACAGTTTGTCGCCGTCACCAGTACGAATGCTGCCAAAATATTCAACATTTATCCGAAAAAAGTGAGTGCTTGTCAAATTCCAAAATGAACAAAATGCGTAATTTTCTGTATTTTTGACGAAATGGATCGGATAATTGAAATTATTATTAGTTTGTGTTTCATAAATCCTTTTTTCTTTGGTAAAATATTTTTTTAAAACAATTAGCTGTAAAATTTTTCTGAAGTTTTGTAATTTTTTTGCATTTTTATTTCAACATTTTTTTGATGAAATTTTTATTCATTTTCAGGGATGCATCTCTGTTGGAGCAGACGCCGATATCGTTATCTGGAATCCGAAAAAGACGCGTAAAATATCATCGAAAACACATCACCAAGCCGTCGATTATAATATCTTCGAGGTGAGTTGATTTACGCAAATGGGTTAAAAAGCTTATCCACTGAAGTGAAATTAACTCGATACCTATTTAACAATATATGTATCATTTACAGGGCACCGTTTGTCACGGAGTAGCCGACTACGTCATTGTAAAAGGACGCATTTGCGTCGAAGAAGCCGAAGTAAAACCCACGCTGTCTCGTGGTCTCGGAGAATTCTTACAAACTCCGGTGTATTCTCCGTTCGTGTATCCGGATGCGGTCCCCAATAAGAAATCTAATCAAGTAAATTGAATTTTCAAAACCGTTTTGTCACAGACGTGAATGTATTTTGACGTAGAGGTAGTTTCTTTCTTTCTTTCTTCTTTTTTCAATTCTGTACGCGATCGTACAGTAGAGTCATTTCTTCGTACTGAATATGTACTTACGTAAGTACTTGACAACGAAACGACGGACGCGACGAGCAGTTTTCAGAAGTGCGAAACGAAGGTTTTTCGAGTAATAAAATTTTATCGCATATGTTTTTAATTATTTCGTCGCCGAGTAAAGGTGTTTTTTTTTTTTGGAAGTAGGATCAAGATGACCATGAAGTACATATGTAATCGATCTACTTATAAAACCAAATTTATGTAATGTAAGGTGATCTCAAGGTGATCAAACGCTGGAGTCTTTCTACTTGGTTGACGGACACATTTTGAGAATTTTTTATTTTTGCCTGTCGTTTGGTTTTGGTAATTTTTTATGGTGTCAGTGTGGCCACCTGACTAGTAATAAAGTGACATTTTCATATGTGAAGAATAATTTCTCTTTTACTTGATTTTATGTTCGTTTTATTGAAATGGTTGACGCTGAAAACGCGTCATCGAATTCAAAAGTTGAATTGTAATCGATTAATTGGAAACTTATTTTCGATACTTTTGGTCGCTTTAAAAGACAAATCGTACGAATAAAGAGATTTCTCACAATCAAAGGCTGCTAGAGCCTTCTATGACGTAGTAAAATGGGGAGAAATGAGAAAGTTTTACGAGGGTTTTTAATCGATGATATTTCAGTGTACTAAAGAATTCGGTAAATTACCCAGTAATCGAATGGTAAATTCCCATAAAAAAAATTTCATTCGCGAAATATTCGCAAAGATACGAATTTCGCTTATCTACGAGCACTGAACCAATAATTCGCGTTCGTCTATCGCATTACGTAGTTTCGTTCGACTGTAAAATATCGAATACCTTGTAATCTAACAACTTGATATTATTAATTACTCGATTTATAATTGAATACCTTTTTTACAGTTGAACTTGGAAGACGATTTGTTGATCAAAGACGACGAAGACGATCTGAACTTCGAATTGGCTGATTTGAACGCCGGTGATAGTCCTTTATCGGGCAGAAGTAGCGTCAGTAGTATTCCAGGATCGCCGGTATCTCATCGATCGGGCAAAGCACTTCGCAGAGAAGGACAACGTGACTTACATAGTTCTTCGTTTTCGGTCGCAAGTAAGTCGATGAGGTTTGATTTTTGTAAAAGGATCGAATTACGTTCGTGAGATTTAATTCGGGTATAAGCTGATCGAAAATTGCAAAAAATCGAGTTTTTATGGAATAAGTAAAGTAGTGGTCTTCTTTTTATATTCGAAGGTGGGAAGAGTAGTAATTCCGGAACTGTATCAAAAGGGAAAATAATGTAAAATCATCTCAAAAATCATTACAAAAATTATAAAATTCCATTCAAATTTGAAATCAAAATGACCCTCAAAAAAACAAAAATTTACTTGAATTTTTTTTTGATTCGCTGAAAACCCTGTAAAAAGTGTTAACAAATTGTTAATTAAATGAGGTAAAAAAATGCTTTTCAGGATTTATTGAAACTATCAGTTGTTCCATGTTCTACTTCTGCTGTCGACGTTATTCTTTTTTTCTTTTTTTTTTGATATTTCTCGCTATGCTAAATGAGAATCAATCAAGAATTTAACTCAATTTTCGTAACTTAAATATCATTCATGTTTCTTCCTCTCACCCCAAATTACTCCTTACTTCGTTCTGAAATTTTTTCAGTGGGAAGAGAAGAGAGGAGAGAAGGAAGCCGGTTTTACCAAGTTTTTCAATGATTGTTGTTTTTTGCAATGTCCCCCTATCAAAATTATTTTTTACTTTGTTTGGGCATTCTTTTTGCACTCTTGATTTCTGTTTTTTGAAAGAACATGGTAATTCCTCTAAAAATCACTCTGTTCGAAATTTTGAAGTTGATTTAAAAGTGCAGTTTCAAATTGTGTTTTTTTTTCTCAAAAATTTGGATGAAACTTTTTTTGATTTTCCATCTACATATTTTTATGATATTTTCACAATTTTTTTTAACAATTCAAAGAATTATAATTACGATTTGACGAACACTGGGGTTATTTTGAATTATATTTGGATCATTTTAAACAATTTTCGTAGCATTTAAAATAATTTTTTGTATCACATCAAGACTCAAAAAATACGAGTATGCACTATGCAATACATAATCAATTTAGATTATTTCTCAAGAAAAAAAAATCAAAACGTCAATTGTTCCAGCACGTGTCTTTTTATTGATCTGGTTTTCGTTCTTTTCCGAATTGAGTCCTCATTTTGCTTGAGTTTTTTTGTGAATATTTTCTACTTCAAGTTTTTTTTACAGGTTTGCCATTTTTTTATGAATTTAAAAATTTTGAAAAATGAGACTGGTTGGGGATTTTTTACGTATCAAAGAAAGATTTTCTTTTTCAATCACTCTGGTTGTGATAATATTCTCACCTCCACCCCGCTCCTCCGATCATAAAAAAATGATAACTGAAATTTTGGACGAAAAACAAACAAATGACATGTTATTTTTGAAGTATCACAAGTTTTTCAAATTATCAGAAATATCACTAAATTTTATAAAAAATCAAGATAAACTTGAATTTTTTGAAGGAAAAAAAATCATGGAAAATGAAGTTGAAATTTATTTGGTAAAACTTGCGTAAAAAATTCCACAAAATTTACCGAAATTTATACAAAAAATTGTTGGAAATGACAATAACATGGTTAAGTAAGCTAAAAGTCTTGTGAAATTCAGCAATCATTAGGTACTCGATATATGAACTGAATTATTTAAAATCATGAAAAAATCAGCTAAATACTTGAAAATCATGAAAAAATTGCACGAGTAAAAAAATCGTTGACAATTGAAAAAATCGCTCGAAAAATTGACTTTTTGTAAAATTATCAGTGTAATTGACACCGAAAGTAGTTGAAAAAATTACATGAAGTATGCGAAACTCAGTGTAGTGTAATTTGCCGAAAAAAATGTGGAAAATCAGGAAATGAATTTTGTTTTTTGGAACATCTTTTTTTTCTTCTTCAAAAAAAAACGAATTTTGGTCAAATTTTTAAAAGTATGCTGCAAGATGTTTCGCAAAATTATAATTTTTTTAAATAAAAAAAATTATAAACAGAAAAGTACTTGAGGGGGGGGGGGGGAGGGTAATTAAACTCCAGATATTGAATTGAGTTACGTTTACATGAACAAAATAGTGATGGGGAAAGGGAAATTAACACTAGAAAAATTCAATTTTCAATCAAAGTCGATGAATTTTTAATGTTTCCGAAATCAGGAGAAAATCATTCTGTATTCTCTAAAATTCCATGTATTAAAAAACAATTTGAAAATTTTCAGAGTTGAAATTTTAAATGACCTAAGTATTTGTTTTATATTTTTATTTTTGTATTTTGGAAATAAGAAGCAGGCGAAATGGAATAGAAAATTGAGAGAAAAAATTTTGAGTTTTGATAATAGGAAGAAAGATACAAACTTTTTTCTCTACTGAGGGTAAATTGAAAAATCGTGTGAATGATAATGATACCTACTAAGATAAAAATATATCAATTAACAACTTGTATCGTATTGTATTTAATTCGCTCGTATTTTTTTTGTTCATCTCAGGTGACCAAACAGACGACGGTAAAAAACCGAGCATCAGAGTCAGCGAACCACCCGGTGGCCGATCCACCGGCTTTTGGTAAACGACACGACGTCAGGCAGATGCCGCCATCGACGACGTACACGATTACCGATTTATTTATTATATAATATAATATGTATAATCGTATTTTTCCCAATTGAGCATTTACGAGAATTTTCGAAAAAGATAAAAAAAAAATGAAAGCATTATCAAGCCAAAGCTTAGTTTTATATTACATAAATGTGACCGGAACCGGAACCAGAGAATACTCGCCCGAACGGTACTGTTACCTTTGAGGCTTCGATGGACATTTTAGCCTCTTTGTATCGGAGCTTCCCCGGTTAAATTGTAAGGTTTATTTAATACGATTCTACTTTATTTATACTACATAGAGATATTCGTTATGGTTTGTTTATCGTTGTATAGCCTTTGTTGGCTTTTTCATCTGTATCAGTATTAAGTATTTTTAACGCAATGGAAATTTAGCTTTAATTAGTTTATTTTTCTGCGTGTATTTTTATATACATAATATAATTAGTTGATTTTTCAAAAACCCATTTTTGTCTAGGCCTTCTTCGGCATTTTGATTTGAAAATTTTTGCGTTAGTTTTCGAAATTTTATGTTTCGAATGCTGTTCTACATAATTACTATAATATGACGTATGAAATTATACATTAATTTCAGGTATTCAATACCGTGGATCAAATATTAATTTTTTTTTCTTAGGTTGTTTTTCTTCAATCAGTTATAGCGTAGCACTTGTTTTATCATATATATATTTTATGTGTGAGTGTGTGTGCGTGTATCTTCTCGGTCAATAATGAGTTTGTTTTTTTTTAAGTTTATACATTTTGTTTTTCTAATCATTATGTTACACTTTTTATAATTGTACATCTATGTCCTTATTTTGGAACGCGAAATTTTATCAGTCGAAAGAGCTCGTTATTTTTTTACAATGATTTTCACTTTAGTATTTTGATATTTTGGAATTTTTATTACATATCGAAAGATTCGCAATGACAATGAGATATGGTTGAAACTCGTGGTGGGCCAAACGTGGTGTGATTTTCGTATTTTTATATGCTTTGAAAAAAAAGTCCAGGTTTTCTATCGTAATTTTGTGTGCTCTTTTTCCGGAAGTTGAGGAAGTGGTTGTATTTGGGTATGAAAATGAGACAATTTTAAACGGAATCTCGCTATTTGAGTATTTTACTAGAAGAATTACGTTAGTATTAATTACATTTATGTTTATAAGCGTATATGCGATGGTATTACGTGTTTTGATTTTTGATTTTTTTTTTTCTATTAAGTACTTTTTTTTTTTTTCTTGAAACAAAAAATCGTGTTTTTGTTGTTTTCTTTTATTAATCAATGCGATTCAATGTTCATTCTAACGCTATCTCGCAGCTTGTTTCTTTATGTTTTATTTGATCGTTAATGTATTTTTCTTTGCATTTATGCAAGTTAATAAATTTTATTTGATTGTAGAACGAGGTTTGTTTTTATTTAGAGTGAAATATTTTTGAAAGGATTTTCATGAGATATCCTCCGATGATTTTGGTGAAAAGTGGTCAAGGTGTTGGCAACACTGTGGCGCTCAAATTTTAGCCGCCAATTTTGAGTTTGAGAATTACATATTGTGGGACAATTAATTCATTTTAAATCGTCACTCACTACATTTTAATAAAATTTGAAAAAAAAATAGATTTCTCCATAAAGTAGCGAGGGGAAGGAGAGTTGAATATGGACTATGAAGAGCTCAAATTGCCAACAAGTGAATTTCCTGTGCTTCATCCGCCCCTAACTCCTATCTATGAACGAATTATCACAGGGAGCTTCGCTTGAATTTTCGAAATACTCAATTTTTCGATCTATTTTCACAGTTTGAAATCTCACAATCTGATTATGTAGTTCTCAAAATTTCGTTTAAGGACATTCATTTAGCAATTTTCACAATATTACGGATATTCCACTAAGTATTCTTTGAGAATGTAATTGTAGTTCTAGAGCTACGTGATTATTATTTTTTAATACATCTCTTTCCCTTTCACCCTTCAATAATCCAGAAAAAAAGAACAAATAATTTGAACTGCAAAAATAGAAACATTTATTGCTTATCAAATGAAACAAATTACAATACGTTTCAACAATATTAAACTATATAAATTAATAATCGCGTCGGCGAACGTAATAGTACATACGTACGAGTAATTTGTGTATAAATAAAAAAAAAAAAAATACAAATTCAACATGAAAATATATAGGTATAAAATTAACGAAAACACGGTTTATATAAATTACAATTTTTAACTCTGGTAATACATATAAAATTTATATACGACGTATATAAGTTCCAGCATACGTATTTTTAGGCCTTCTGGAAAGCCACCTAAGGGGAGAGGCCGATTACTAAACATAAGATAGTAGATATTTAAACTTAGGGTTTTTCGTCAAAAGCTAAAATCTATAAAAAACGATTCGCGTTGCCGAATACATTAAAAAAAAAGAAAAGAAAAAAGAAAAAATATACAAAATGAGAGATTATCGTTATAATATGATGAGGTGTCGCAAGAAATGCTTAAAAAATATGAGCAAGGGTTTTGGAAGACGAAAATCCTAACAGTGGAGGAGTTTCATGGCAATTCGACGAATAAGGGACGGGGAATTAAGAGTACGCCAATATTTAGGACGAGTGTAATACAATATGTAATTTGCAAACATATACATAAGAGTAAATAAAGCTTAAGAAGTGTATAAGGAGGGTGCAAATCACGAGAATTGCGAAAATGAAACGACCAAGTCGCGTCGGCGAGAGTGAAGAGGGAAAAAAGAGGAACGTAACTAAAACGTAAATAAAAAAGGAACTCGATATGGAAAAAGGTCATCGTTTACTTGGGTTTATTAAGATTGGCCGATGAATTAACAGCGTTCATAGCTTCGGCTTTATTAACAGCGACTGAAACGACGCTAACGGGCGAAGGCGTACTGACCCTGTAATTGGGCTGCACTTGAGGCCACGACGGTGGCAGCTGCGAAGGCGGCACTGGATAGAAGCCAGGCGCGTAAGGAGGCTGCGAGGGGAAATACGAAGCCATGATAGGAGCAGCTACGGGCTGAACGTAGGATTGATAAGCAGTGGACGAAGGCGGCATGTAATAAGGCTGAGTATGAGGAGGTGGCTGAGGTTGGATTGTAGGAGCCGTTTGCGGAATATAAGGACCGTAAGGATACTGCGGGAAATGGAATTGGGCGGCGGCAGGGTTCATGTGTTGGGTGGCAGCGTATGGCATGTAGTGTCCGGGATAATGCATAGGAGTCGAATGGAACTGAGGTCCGGATAAATAATGATAAGCCGATGACGAAGGAACCGTATTCGGGGTGACTTTAAGGCGACACGCCGCCATATCGTTTAGACTAGAATCTCTTCGTTCAACCGGTTTCGTGGCCGGTTTGATTTTATCGATTTTGGTTTTCTCTTTGGAATTCATAGACGCTGCGTCTTTATTGAGTTTCGTAGCTGGGTCGTCGATAGCGACGTTGTTCATGGCGACGACGACGTCGTCGACGGCTTGTTTGGTTCTATGACTAGAGTACGAATTGTCCTCGTCAGGTTTAGTCTCGCCGGTTTGATTGAGTTCCGGATCAACGACCGATTCGTCTGAGACACCTTCGCAAACGTCGTCTTCGTCGGCGGACGTTTGGCACGATCGATTGAGTATTTGATTGGAATTAACGGCGTCGGCGTACGTGGCGAATATCAAATCCGGCGAATTTCGCGGAACGAGGACACCATTTTTATCGGTGCATAAACTAATGCTGGCGGATTGGGCTCCGAGAGGCGAATCTTCAACGGGTACTTTTTTACGATGGAATATCACGTTGAGTTTATGCTTTTGCAATAAACTAAATGATATGTTAGTCTGTAAAAAATACATCAGCTAAGTCAAGTTACAAGAAAATCAAGGTAAACGTTGAATTGCTATCTGCATACCTCGTCTGAAGTACAACGAACACACTGCATGGGTAATTCGGTACCCTCTTTGTCCAATTGAAAGAAACAATTTTGAGGTAATACCGCAACGTCCGAGTTATCAATATTTAATACTTTAATGTCAACGTCGGCTTCTTCTTTATCGTCTTCTTTGTTCCTAAGATAATAAGTCTTTAGAAGATGGTTCGATAACCAAGTCAAATAAACGATAAAACTTACTCATCTAATATGACGTATTCGAGAACCACTCCACGGAATATATTGACCCCCTGTCTATAGTAAACATGTTCCCCAATTCTCGGATAGAACATAAACGGTTGCAATTCATCTTTATCGTACTTTTCTCTACGTGAAACGAACCAAAACAATTAGCCATTATTTCTGCAAATCTCAGAATAACAAGTAATCTACCTTAATCGTTGCAAAAGACGTAAAAATTCTTCGTTATCGACGTAGCTAAGCCATAAATCCGATAACGATACACCCTTGACAAATTTCATCTCGTACGATGACTCATTGGACGCTGTATCTTGTAACGATAGTTCCGGAATGCATAATTGTTCGCCAGTAGGTGTGACTCCGGAACACAAATACGTTAATCCTTGGATCAGCTCTAATAAGCCTTGTTTCGTACGTTGCAAAGTTGGATTTTGAAATAGAACTTCTTCGTCAAATACCTCTTTCAAAAAATTTTCCGCCTGAAAGTATTTAACAGGTGATAATCTTTTGAAAAGGAAGAGTGTTCGATGAAATTATGAATGCTTACTTTGTGTTTCAAGAAGAGCAATTTTCCGAATAATTTGCCACTGTCGTTTCGATACACCTTGTAGCGCAGAATTATAACAGTGCAGATACTTTCGTCCATAATGTCGGAACCTAAAAACAAATGATAAGGTTATCAAAAGAATTTCATTGCAATATAAATGTCAAATGAACGATCTTCCAGGATTGAAAAAATGACGAGTGTATTACGCGAAATTTAATCCAACAGAGAAGCCATTTCAGTGCTTAGATGAAATGACGATGTAAATAATGAATAAGTAAGGAAAAATAATAGTGTAAACGATATTCACTCTAAATACTTACAATTTATCAATGTTTTGCCGTCCATTTTCAATTAGCAACAAATTATAAAACGAACAAGAAATCAGATCTGAGACATAGTTCGAAAGAAGCCAAATACTGAACTAATCGCACTGAAACAATGTAGGTTGAAAAGTTTATCACTTTGTCAGCAACTTTGACTATAAAAGTAGCAATTTAGCACAAAATGGCTGAAAAATTAAGCTATTCACTTGAAATTACATCCGGTCTAACAGAAATTGTCTTCACTATCGTTTCGTTCCGTCGCGAAAATGAAAATAAAAAAAAAACTCGTATTATTTTTACAAGCTTCGAGAGCATTCGAATATTGCACAGGCTCGATCGATAAAACAAAATAAACTTTCGAGCAAAATTTGGCTAAAACAAAAATTGCAAAGTTCGTATTTTTTTGTTTCGAAAATTTTTTTAGTTTCGGTGGTAAAATTTAAAATTTATTGAAGTTGTATAGAATTTTTAAATGAAAATTCTTTCAAGAAAATGATCATTTTTTGCAAAAATTATTTTTAAAAATCGGGCATGCGCGATGTTTTTACTTTTTTCTTCTTAAAATTAGGTAACACTTGGAAAAAAAGTTGAAATTTTTCCAAAAAAAACAAAAGTTTTGTTTTGATTTTTGATTGATGATACAACCGAAAATGAAAGGAAAGCTCAACTTTTGTATCAATTTGCTGGATAATCTTCAGTTGATTATCGTTATTTGAAGTATTTATTGAGAATAAATGGATGGAATATTCGTATGATCATATCAACTTGGTTATTTCAATCTTCACGATGTAATTTTAAAACTATTCTCCAAAAATAAGCCCGAATCGAGTGTTTCTATTTCATTCAACTATTCCTTGACCTTCCACTAAAGGTAAATTTTCGTTCATTTTCCAACATTAATTACGAATTATCTAATTCGCAATAATTTTCACAGATGTCGAACGAATCTAAAGAATGTGAATTACAGCAGTTGGTTTCATCCGACGAAGAAACCAATCAATTGAACAACGATAGTGTAACACCTCCAGCATCCAACATGAAACCACCTTCCTCAGATAATATAAAGATTACTCACGGTCATCATAAACACCCTAGTGAAGTTAGCTATCGTAGTACAGGAAAAGTACGTATTGAGAAAGCCACCTACTTATTCGAAAAATTACGATAAATAACGTTTAAAACACTTCCAGATGTCATCTGGTGACAACAGCATCCCCGAAGAATCTATTAGCTCAAGAATATCTCGTAATATTACTACCGCACCGTCCAGCTCGAATATTTCAACTCATGCTTTCAATTTGTCCTCCGGTATTGTTTTCTTAGTACGTGTTTCCCTCAGATTTACGTATTCTCGAATTTACTCCTAGATTTGTTTTAGGAAGCCATAGTGGAGGTACTCGAATATTAGATCACAGACCTCCACGTCCACCTCAACCTAATTTATCCAAATTGCAAAATAAAAAAGGTAATTTGCACCATAGAAAATTAGTACGATTCGTTTTCCGTTTATTAGTTATTACCTTCGTAATTTAGTTCATGTGTGTGTTTTTCTTTTTCGTTTATTTTGCGCCTGTATTATTTGCAATGTTTATTTGTGTTTGCTTTTTTGCTATATTTATTTTGCTTTTTTGTCACATCACGTAGTTTTGACATTAGATCGGTCCACTCAACATCATTGTTTTCTCTCAGATGCCATGGATGTGAGGCAAATGGAACAAGCTCTATTACAACTTCTAGATGATTTCCATTCTGGCAAATTACGAGCTTTCGGTGAGATACAGAATTAATCCAGCAATCAATATCACGATTCGATGATTAAAAATTCACCTATTTTTATACAGGAAAAAACTGCAGTATGGAGCAAATGACCGCTATACATCAACAGCAAGAACATTTAGCTCGTTTACATTTCGAACTCGGTGCTCAACAAGAACTTTTTGTACCTTTAAGCGAAGAAGGCCTGAGACAAGGTGTAGATAATATGAAATCGTTAATGGATAGTTTAGAACAATTATCATTATCTATTGAAAAATTACACGTTATTAATAGCAAAACGGATTTATAAAGGGCTCAATGTTACCGTAAGATGGAAGTGTTCTCCTGTATATTGTGATTTTTCACTTACTTAGGTTTTTATCGTAATTCTTAGACAAATTTGTTTCGTTTTGAATTGGTTTTAAAGTGAGTTTAAAGGATAACGATGGTTGTAATTGTATTATAAAAATACCCTAACATAATTTTGTGATAGTATTCCCATGTATGCTTTTTTTTATTATTTATTTTTATAATGGAAATTTTAGTTTTGAAAATAAACGTACTGGTTTTTATTTAAAATAATTTATTAAAATTTTTCAACAAACTTGATTCGTACAAAACACACGATGAATGGCGAATACAAAAATACAGATTTAAATTTAAAAGATTAAATAACGAAACGTTGTCAAACTGTACTTTCATTTGCTTCACTCGTTTCCTCATTTGGAGTAGGTAAAGTTGGTTTCACAGCATTACTCCCTTCTTCGCATTCTATAGTGAAACCAGTCAACAGGTATCCGCTACTACTACTCATCATCGTATTTGGATGGGTTCGTTCAGGTAAAACTTGATAGATTCTGGAAGAATTTTCGAATATCCTCAAACACGTGACATCGTTACGTTGCTTCAACTCGTTGAATAATTTCACTAAAGGTTCTTTCCATTGGCAATAGACGACGAATGGTCTTGAGGGTGCTAGAAACTGTAGCATCGTAGCCACGTGGGAACTTGTCACGATTTCTCGGCACGCGAAAACCAAACCATCGGCTAGCTCTATGGTCAGCTTTCTAACTTCTTCGGATTGCTGTTCCAAATCTTTAGTCCTTTTTTCACGCGCTTTATCATCGGCGTTGTTTTTACGTTTAGGGTTATCTTCATTGGCATCTGTATCGGTATTAAAGTCACTATCGATGTTTCCGTGATATTTCGAGTACTTGAGAAACACGCAGGATCTGATGTGCATCATTTGCGATTGCTTCTCTTGCGAAAATTGCATAGCTTTCACCGCTTTCAGTTTATTAAACGGATAATTCGGCGTTATAACGTTCAATAGTTTACCTTCGGGACCCAAAGACTTGAGTAAAAACGCTATTATCAAACCGTGGCAGTTGTTTTCATAAATTATATACTTTCCGTCGGGTTGAAGAGACAGTGATGTTCTGATTTGAGTCAATGTTTCTACTCCAAGTCCCATGAAAGGTACTGCGGTCACGTTACCACGAAGAAGTACTTTGGCTAATAATCTGATATCTGGTTTCAAAACTTGGATGAAATCGGAATACTTTTTCGATTTCTTCTTCACGTATTTCTCCTGGGCGAATTCGGTTTTCCTGTGAAAGCTCTTACTATTTTTAATCAGCTCGCTTAGTATTTCGTTGCTAGATTGTCCGTTACTTTTCATGTCGAGGATTTCTTCTTTAGAAAGTCCTTGAGCGTTGTTATCATCTTCGATCGATCTATTATCTAATCCTTTTTCGGTGCTTTCGACGACGCTAACGTTGACTTGAGATGGATCGCAGTACAGTAATCGGTAGTAATTATCGTGTTTGACTCGCTCCATTCTGAATATTGACCAAAATGGCTTATCTATGATGTTACAGAGATCAATAGGGGTGTTGAAAAATTTCACTCTGGGTTTGTTATTCTCGATCTGACACAGCATATGGTCTTCACCTCGTGTAAGAATAATGTGGTCTTTTACACGTATAATTCCTAGACCGTCTTCTTGCAGTTCCATTGTGGATTAGTTCAACTAAATGATCAATAATTATAGAAGTAATAAATTAACCAAAATAGAATAAATACCGACACAAAACTCGCATGCTTCTTTTTCTTTGAACATGTATGTTGATAATGTTTTTTATCAGTCACATTTTGTAAACACAAGTGACGTCATAATTTGGATATAGGACTGGCGTATGTGTGCAGTCTAATTTTTTGACTCCCGGGTCCCATTGACGCGCATGCGTGAGAACTTGTGTTTTTTCACCTGTGAGTGTTCCATGTGTGTCTGCCACTCGTTCAACACTTGTTATTTCCGGTTTCCTCAAAAATTGAAAAATATAAATAAATTTTCGAATTGATGTATTTTCATTTATTTTGTTTTAAACAAAGGAGTCCAAACAAAGTAAAAAATGACTAAATTAATTAAACATCACAAATCAGCAAGTTTTTCTACATAGATTCTCAAAAAAAAAAAACACATACTTATATTAATACTACGTAAACGAGTCGAAACAAAGTAAAAAATGACTAAATGAGTTGAACATCACAAATCAGCACGTTAGTGTAGTTACACAGATTTTCAAAAAAAAACATTCTTATACTAGCAAACAAATGAATAAATGTATATTAGTACTACGTAGGTATAAAAATAAACAATAAGTAACAAGAGTAGATCAAGTAGAAGGAATGTAAGTATGATCGCTAGAATTAAAATTTATGAGGTCACACTTCGATTCCAGCACTAACTTTTTCAATTCAGCTTTCTCCGTAGTGCTTGGTTTACTGGGATGGTGCCCGGATGCACGTTTTTTTTTTGTGGAGTAAAACCGCTTTTGATGATCAATTTTTTTGTTCATAGGGGATTTGGTCATTTTCTTTTTCTGTAGACCTTTCACTTTCAACTGAAGCATTTTGTTGATCTGCTTTAAAGACGAAATTGCTTTGTTATCATCTTCATCAAAAGGAATCTCACTGCAACGCTGCACATTTTGAATTATTTCTCTCGCAAGATCTTGGATGGTATCCCTTTTCTTGAGAGAATCATTCTTGATTTCAGTTGGAGATTGTGACTGGAGAATTTCGAGAATATTGTGCACTTCTGCAGCTTCATAAACTGGCGCTAACGGACCACATTCATCTAAAAATTGAACCTTAAGAGCATATGCATGCAGATGTTTACAAATATTGTACCCGAACACATAATCATCACATGTACATTCGAATAAATGGACACAAATATTATTACAATCCTCGCAGCGCAGTCTGCAGCTGCATTCGTCGGAAATTTTTGTAATTTCATAAATCGATGACTGGTTACTCTTACTCTGCGACTTAACTTGTCCTACACCACTTACACCAAAGCTGATAATTGAAACATCTTCAGCAGGGATTGTCTTGCCAGTTACATGCCGATCGCGCACTTTTTTGTGGGTATGCGAGTCAGTCTCCATAACTAAGTGACTCAATCGTTCAAAAGCTTTGTTACGGTTCATTTTTAGGAGCGTGTTGATAAGTTTATCGACCCTTTTGTTTTTCAAACCATTGAGATACACATTCTTCAGCAAATTGTGCATGGCTTCGATCTTCATATTCGTATTCATGCCAATGTATTTGCGGAATGCAAAC
Organism: Planococcus citri; assembly: GCF_950023065.1. Taxonomy (NCBI): domain Eukaryota; kingdom Metazoa; phylum Arthropoda; class Insecta; order Hemiptera; family Pseudococcidae; genus Planococcus; species Planococcus citri. Next base: position 37,323,277 of record NC_088680.1, read on the forward strand.
GCCCATGTTTCATATCGTTCGCTGTACTCACGCTCAAAATATTTTCCAAACGCCGCAGTATTCGGATCATTTTTCAACTTCTCTACTGCGGATATAACAATATTTGGAAAAGATGCTGCGTCTTTTTCATCCATCAACGTCCGAACTACTTTATAAATCTCGTCTTTGAGTTCTTTTGATCCGTTCACAAGCTTCAAATTTTTACGCCAGTTCTTATCTACGTGCCAATGGCATAATAGAGTATGTGTCGGTTTTCCCATCACCTGTTGATAATAAACATACGTGTATGTTGAATAAAGCCATATAATTATGAAAAAAAATGCTAGAAGTGTGCCATTATTGCCGTTACCTGTGTCCATGCATTTATGTAAGCTGGGAAGTCGTCTGACATGAACGTATTTGTTTGAATTACACCACATTCTTCCTTGATTACTTCGAAAAATTTTTTTATAAATACTGTATTTTCTTTATTTGAGATCGCGTGTGCCACTGGTACACCCATATCGACATCGTTGACTACCAGAACTGTATTCAAATAATATTCGTAGTTGTTTGTAGCATGAGTACTGTCTACGCATATCTTATTACAGCCGAATTGCTTCATAAGCTAAAACAAATATAATATAATTTAATTTCTGTAATTAGCGTTGTTTTACAAAAATTACTCATACCATCCATGTACTCACAGCAATTTGCATTTTATCCATCATTACTAAAAGCACGTCATCTTTCTCAAAGGGCTCTTGCTGCACACCTTGTTCTTTATAAAACTTGAAAGGAGTATCTTTTCCTAAATTCGTATGGTACTCTTCAATTATCAACTCAACGCTCACCGGATCATAGTATGATTTCCGTTCTTGGTAAGAAATTTTTTTTTCCTGCATAATATTGTGCAGTTCATGCTTTGTTATTAGCTGGGTCCTTGTAACCTGATTATCTTCTAATGTGTCACGAATATCATCCAACACACGATCCAACGGTACGCCAACTTTGAGTTTTTCTGAATTGAATAACAGAAAAATGAATTACGTAGTACTTAAGATTACGTACTATTTGGCGATTTTTAATGCAAATACATACCAGCAATATTCTCTTTATCTGTAGAAGATAGAGGGAGATGCTTCATTTCCACAGAGTGGTTACAGTGAATTGGGTTGTACTGTACAGTAATTTTCCCATCATCCAGGTTTTCTTCGTACAATATATGTGCTGAGCAATAGTTATCTGGTAATAATAACAATACAATGAGAATGTTGATTGTTGTGCTGTAATACAAACATGAAAAAAAAATTCAAACTCACTTATTTTACAGGATCCTTTCCGTTTCACATGTCTTTTCCGCAAGGACTCATCTTTGAGTCGTATGTATCCGCCTCTGTGGCATCTGTATCGGATTTTTTTACTGCGTTGTTTAGTTGTCCAAGCACTCGTATCTTGTGAATATTTTGACAACGTTCTTTGTTCTTCGTCGTCCTTCCATAAAAAAAATTCTGCACATAAGTAAAAGATTTAAAAATACGTATGGAAAAGCAATACCTTGACAGATGAGAAATACTGAATTACTCACCGGCAATATTTTCGAATCTCAGGATTCTATAATTATTAGAATTGCTATTCTTCTTGGGGTTAGGCTTATTCTTTGAAATTTTTTTTTTGCTCTTTGAAACAGAGCATACCCCATTGGCAACATGCCGAGCTACATGTTTTTTAGTGGTAAAGTTAACACCACATTTATCACATATAAATTCACCTTCGATTTTATTTTTTTTAATTGGTGATGATATAAAAACACAACTACTGTTACGTTTAATATGCCGCACAAGGTTATTTTTTCTTGTAAAACTTGTTTTGCACTTGGAACAAATAAAGCCACCCATAATGGCATAAATTAAACATATTTCACTTTCCTAAATTGAAATAAATGAAACTCATACAGATTTCAAATATTATTAATTATGAAAAAGGTTAGAAAAAGGCGCACTGATAATACTGATAATATAATACGCTCGAAAAAAAAACACAAGTTCTCACGCATGCGCGTCAATGGGACCCGGGAGTCAAAAAATTAGACTGCACACATACGCCAGTGAAATAGGCAACACTGAACTCGTAGCTTTCGAAATTTTTGAGTTGGGGATCCATTTTGAAACTTATTTTGCTAAAATGTTTGTTTCTCATTGAAATTTATGTTTTACTAGTGGAAGATGAACGCATTTTTACGATCAAAAACAATTTCCACCGAATAAATTATCGAACGCCAAGAGATTTATTTTTGAATCACAAGGTCAACACTGTCTGGTAAGCTTTGCAAAGTTTTGGTTTTTTTGCACCTTCCATTTTACATTTCTGCAGCTTTTCTGTTTATTTTTCCTCATTTTGCAGAATCTTCTTGAGATTGACTTGTGTTTGTTCGCTGTTTGGTTCAGTTTTCTCGAATATTTGGTGTTTTTACTAGAAAAAAAAGTTTACTTGAAACAATCTGCGGGTACTCGTGATAAAGTTAATTTCATAACTTGTTGAATATTTCTGTTCAACTGGAATCATGATGAGTAAGTTGAGTTCATCTTCATACATCACCATAATCACCATAACATACCGCTTACCGGCTTTTTCATGTTGTAATGTAAAAACGAATGATTCATCGTGATTTAGTTATTCTTACCAGATATTTCACTCTACACGATGAAATAAATATATCATTGATGTTTTTCAACTTCAATTTCAGACCGACTAAACGGAAATTTGAGCAAAGACGAAGCTAGACGCAGACAGCTGCAAAAATACGAACTGGATAAGCAGAAACATGCTCAAAAAGAGAAAGAGGTATTTGAATAAGCAATCATCGCAGATAATTTTCCCTTGGTGATGTATTTTATTCACATTTTGTACGTTCGTCTTACGTTTTTCAGAAACTGGATAAGAAAAGGGCCGAAAAGTGGAAACGATATGATCACGTTGATTTGGGAGAAGCTTTACCCAATTTTGGACAAACTGAAGATGAGGCGAGAGCATCGCAACAATCCACTCACGATGATAAAGTCGTCAATTATATTCTTAAACTAGAAGTAAGTATTTTTCGTTCAATTTTGTTCGAATGTGAAAACATAAGAGTAACTTTGCCTTTGTCTACTTTTTAGCGGGAAAATGCGCGCTTGCGTTCTGAGGAAGAAAAACGAAAACAGAATTTACAAGATAATACATGTTCAGCGTCGATTCCAATTGTTAATCATAGTCCACTTCAAGCACAAGTTCGTGGAATTCAACTAATTGTGATCGATTAATTTCCTAATTTACGTGTTAATTTTCCATTTGATTGTTTTTTTTTGGTAGGGTGCTCGTTCGCCTATTAGAAGAGTCCCGTTTGAAGCAAATTCGATTTCTAATGCGGCATCACCGGGATCTTCGAGAATTTCGGTAAGAAATTAAATTTTCTTCGTGTAATTTGGGACCTTTTGTGATTTCATCTTTTTTGAATTGTCTAGATTCCTCGCTCGCCGGTTACAAGAGCATTTTTGGGAGAAAGTTCTGCTAGCGTTCAAATTCAAAAGTCACCGGAAATGAAAGTAAGTAATTTGCTTTGAGTTTTTCTTCAAAATTTCATTCGTATCGGTAAGAAATTACATTTTCTTCGTGTAATTTGGGACCTTTTGTGATTTTATCATTTTTGAATTGTCTAGATTCCTCGCTCACCGGTTACAAGAGCATTTTTGGGAGAAAGTTCTGCCAGCGTTCCAATTCAAAAGTCACCAGAGGTGAAAGTAAGTAGTTTGCTTTGAGTTTTTCTTCAAAATTTTATTCGTAATGATATTTTTTCTTTACGGCAATATTCAGTCATTTTTTTCTCGATGGATAAATTGAATATTCGTGTTGAATTACTCGTATTTAACTTACTTATTTTGAATATATTTGATAGGTTAATCAAGATTCGACACGAACGCGAAACGAAGCAGCAGATGCTGAAAAAAGTAAGTATTATAACAGCACGTAATATTATACTATCGATAACTCGATTTATATTATTCACATAAAATATCATTTAGTTAAAGAGGAACAATATAAACGTGAAATGGAGACTGTACGTGAAAGGATGCAAAAGTTATACGCTAAGAAACTGAAAAAAGATGATTAAACTATTACTTAATCCAATATAGGTAAATTTTTTTATTCTGTTCATCGCCTTTAAAATTTTTCCATTTCATATGAGACAATTTTTCTAATACTGGAATTTCTTTCCAGGGTCTTTTCTCCTCGTTCGTGGATGATTATTGCATTTTTAGATGGAACGAATTATTTGTGATTATTCGATACCTTCTTACCATTCTTATACTTATATTTTTATTATTCGTTTATGAACTCGTTAAAATTTAATACTTACGTAGATACTTTTTTTTTGTTTGTTTCGTGATTGCTCAAGTTGAGACTGAATGTTTTTTTATGGTGTATTTTAAGAACTAAATTTTCTCGTTTTATGTTGATATTTTGAATTTTTGATTCATTTTTTTTTTTATAACTTTGAGTATAGGTTTTGAATGTGATGAATTTTTATGATTTAAAGTGTTCAACATTTTACGTTTTTTTTTCAATTTTTATATGATAAAGCGATTTGGATTTTGCATTAACTATATTTTTAAGGCGATGAGCAAAGCTATATTAAATCCATTTCGATTACCTGCTTCGTTTTTTTTTTCTACGTCTATTTTTATAATTTTAAATTGCATTTTAAACATTGATTTTCATCGCATCTTTTCTTACGGATTATTTTCAGCCATCAAACGTACGCCTAACATGGTCGAGCGATATGAAGAAATTCGAAGAATTCTGGTTACGAGAAAAAGCAGCCTAAAAGATAGGTAAAATTCCCCAATGTGGTTTCTCTATCGAACGAACCCATTTATATCTTTTCTGCAGACTAATTAAAAGGTCTGACGCCGGACGCCGGCACTTTCGAACCTCCCAACCGGCATTCGGTCTTATACGCTACATAATTCGAACTTTCCGCATCGCAAACTCTTCTCGTGGGAGAATAAAAACCGCCGAATCGATTCCCTCACTCGGACGATTGAAATAAATAGCCTTTTGAATAAGAATCCAATTCCGAAGGCAAATACAGCATCTGTATGGCGTATTGTTCGACATCTACGAGAAGATTCCTTCAATACGGATGTGTTTACATTGCTCCAGATTGAATTCCGGGCAGGAAACACCTATTGATAATCGAGTTCAACGCTCTACCCCCGTTTATAAAAACAGGTAACAATTTAAGGAATGAAATCCGCCGGTGTACGGTTTGCCTCGGTTAGAAATCACTTCCTGGTAAAATTTTCAATTAAAATTCTACCACAACCGGCGAACAAACCAGCCAATGGGATGAACATCCGTTGAATAAATTAAACCGGAAGAATAAGAAAGGCACGCGGAACATCGAAGTAGAGAAAACTTTGGACATTCTCGCGTTTGAAACGAGGCCATTTCAAATGGGGATGGAGAATCTATGTAATTTAAATACGGGACGACGACGAAGACGACCAAAGAGGATGGTTAAAAAGTGAAAGCGGCTGAGATTCGCATGTAATGATAATGAGCGAGAGTTTGCAAAAATCGAGGAACGCGGAGAAAAAGAAGAAAAAAAATGAAAAGTATGTAAGGAAAATTTCCTCTCGTAATACAAGGCAGGAGGATTAGAGGGATGGAAAGTTGTAGGGGTTAGAAGTGTATTCCGTGCTGTCCCACTTAATGGTGTTATGGTATACAGGGTAGTATTGATTCTATTCGTCGTTCTGTTCCCCTCTACACCTCGCTCTTCGCAGCCGATTCTCTCGGCTCTCTTTTCTGCACCCCTAATAAACAATCGCAACTACCATGTACTATGTAGCTTGCGTTTGTGTGCCTTTAGATGTGTACCGAGTACGTTCTCGAGTTATACGGTGCGAAAGTTTAGTTTTTCGCAGTGTACTGTACACGTATACGAGTATACGGCTTTGCGGAATTCTGTAAATTTTTCCACTCCTTTCAGCCCCTGCTTTCGGCCATCCGCCCGCTGCTGCGTTCGTTCTCGATTCATATTTCGATGTGGTAAATGCCAACCCGTCTCCGTCTGGCGAGTAAATTTCATCCCATCCGTTGTCCGCGCCGTTAGACCTTTTTCAGTTGTAATCGCGAGTAAGTGGCAGATCGTCACTTTGTGTTTTTTCGCCTTATACTCTTTGAAAAAAATTATACGAGTATATAGTTTTTCTTCCTCTTGTTATTTTCGCGTTCTTGTATCGAATACGGCGACGGTATTTTTAACGAGCAGGTCGCCGTGTAATTAGGTACGACATGATAGGCACTTTTTGGAATTTATGTCGCGCCTGTCCGTCCATGCCTATTGATAAGGTGAGTCTTTCACTGCTCCATCAAGTAATAACCTTGACTTTATGGCAGACTTGTTCGTATTATCTGCGATTTTCACTCTCGTTTGAGAATTTTTTAATCATTTCCGGTCTCGCGGTTATGACTGATGCGATCTTTTTTTTGATTTCGTCTAGTTTTTTTGTTGTTTTTTTTTTTTGCTGTATCAGCTTCGATTTTTTATTTACCAATTTATTAATATATTTATGAGATTTTGCTATATTTTTTTTTGTTTTTTTGTATTTTTACAGAATCGTTCCGAATATCGAAGTACTTACCAGTGGTATGAATATACGGGGCCTCGACAGGAAGTAGTCAAGCAAGCTCCTCAGCTTACGTCACCTACCAGTTAGTAACTGTATTTTTTGACTTTTTTCTCTTCAATTTATTCATCTACATATTTTAATAGAAAATATCCTAAATTTCTACATACGAGTAAGTTTTACAGGCTAAAAGGTTGAAAAGTGGGTGTAGAATTGGAAAATATTTTGGCATCAATTCAAATAATATTGTCAAACTGAAAGTCTAATGTGCTCGATGAGGTGGTACTTCGTCCCTCTCTCCTTCCGGAAGTCCAGCAATCGTCCCAATGAGCACATCTCGCGTATTGCTTAGTTTCGATTATGTTCATTTGAATGGAAAACGCGCGAAATTCAGATAAATAGAGGAAAAACTGGCGTTGGAAAAATTTAGGAAAAAAAGAGTGTTTTTGATTGAAATATGATCATTTTTGCCTGTACCTCCTGCCTATATTTTGCTTGAGATAGGAATATGAAATGATTTCATTCGATTCCCCTTCCCCCTTCCCCCCTCTTCGGTTATTAGATGAGCTCAAATTCATGGATCACTGCACGAAGACGATGACAAATTTTCAATTTTGAAGTTAAATCAATATTTTTATGGTTTAATAAAAAAAATCTCAATTCTTGTAAAGTGTTTGTCGGGAAATGATTGAAATGACAATACACATCGTAAGTGATTTTTTTTTTCGTCAAAAAAATCTAAAAATAGTACAAGAATTTGCTGTCAAGTCGATTTTTATTATTTTAATTGAAAAATTGCCCCTTCGAACTTCAAATTGAATTATAATACTTACTGCTGTACTTCAAAATTTTCCTTAAACAAATTTCAAAATAAGTTTTTGGTCTTTGAAATGTGATTTTTCTCTCAAAATTTGATAAAGACTCAGAAATAGTGGAGAAGAAACCGGTGTCTGGTTTTTAGCAATCAGTTTGGTTCCTTGGACGCAGTTCAAAATCGCTCTTAAACTTCTTTCAAAATTTGGAGGAGCCCTATCAAAAAATTTTGGAACGGTATCAAGAGAACGTGGTAATATTTTGAGATTCTTCTAATCAATATCCATCCCCTTCCCCTCTCCCATTAATACTCCTAGCTTCTCGATTGAACTGAAACTTAAGCATTGAAATTTTTTCTTCAAGTTTCTGTTTAAGAGAGAAAAAAATTCAAGGGAACTTCTCGATCACTGAGGTATTTTTTTTTACTGTTTTACTGGAAAATTGGTATAGGCCTACAGAGTATAGCTCAACAAAAAATGTCCACTGCAAAATGAAAAACTTGAAGGATCTGTATAGAGTTTTGAATACTCTGAAATATGTAGTTGAAAAATCGCATGAGTAGGTGGGAAAAAGACAAATTTCTATCCTTTTTGACCGAATGAGCGAAATTCCAAAAAATATGGTTGGGCAGCTACAAATCTGTAAATCTATTGTTTCGTGTTCACAAATTTATTTCAATTTTTTTCCACTTTTGAACGGCGTTTGTCCCTTTCTCTTTCACAATAGGCAGCATTTTCATCCGATAGTGTTAAAATTTTTAAATTTTTTTTCTCTCCAGCTTTTTGAATTACCCTGTCCCTACATTCAAAAAAGTAACCATCCAACGAGGGAATCCCTACTGGCAGAAAAATTCATGATGCTGACCATGATAAATCAAAAAAGTATGCAAAATTACTTCACCAGTCCAAATTTCCCGCACGAAAATGCAATTTTTGATTTTTGGCACATTTTTGGAAATCTTCGGGCCAAAAATAGGGAGAAAATCATAATTTCACCGAATTGACCTAGAAATCTGAAATTCGGTATGTACCTCATTTTCGACCTCTCGAATCGATTGGAAACGGATACGAACCGTTTTGAGCTCTGCAAAATTTCACCCGATGAATTTGGGAAACAAAAATTCTCTTCATACCCTGATTTTAACCTGCAAAGACTAATTAAGGTGGTTTAAAGGCCGTTTTGGAGCCTTCAGCAACTTTTTAGAAATTCTAGATTTTCAAAAAGTGCCATGAAAACTGTCCAAATTGGTTTTAGAACGTATAAACTCGATTGATACTGTTTAGTGACCCATTTGATCGACTTTAGTACAATTTTTCCAAAATCGACTTCTGCCAATTCGGAACCGTAAATTTCTCCAGCGAGTTCATGATTGAAAATTTGCAAAACTCTTAATTGTATCTGTGCTTTTGAAAAAAAATCTAAGTTCCAGGCTATTTTGGAAATTCCTAAAAAAAAATTGGAAGTTCCACCCCCTCCCCCTTAAAAAGTCATTAAATCTGTTGAAATGACCTTCAGCCCTTATAAACTCGTTCAGTGTACCTACATTTGTGATTTACTTGACTAATTTTACGCAAATTTTTCAAAATTAGTTTCTGCCTGTTCAGAGCCCCAAATTTTCCAAATTTTCAATCATGAAATCGCCGGACCGGCAAAAACGAATTTTGGAAAAATGGTTGCAATCGGCCAAGTGGGTCATTCGCAAGCACCAATCGCATTAAAATAGGTATAGATAGCTAAATGTTAGTTGGGATTGTTTTTATGACATTTTTTTGTAAATTTGAAATTTTTTATTGACCAGATTGGGCTCAAAAATTTTCAAATTTTCAAAAATTCAATCAAAAAAATTGATAATTTTACCATCTAAAATTTAAAAAATATCATCAGCAACGATATTTTATTCTCACTGGCAGAAATATTTTTGAACTCAACAGAGCTATAATTCGTAAGAGCTTGCAAAATATAGGTAGAGAACCAGAGGTACATTCAATAGGTAGTCAAAATTTGAAAATCTGGATGGAGACCCAGGACGACTTGAAACTCCCTCTAATCGACTCAAAATTTTAAAATTCGGTTATAAACAAGGCTAGAATTTTTATGACGTAAAAAACGTATTTTATGGGGCCACAATATGTCTTTTAAAGCCCAATACAATTATGGACGTATAGTTATCAAAATTCAGAGTTTTCAACAAAAAAAAAGAAGGAAAAATTGACGAAATTTGGATTTTATTGTTAAACCTAATAATTAATCATTAGAACAACTTCTAAAAATGATCAATTACGTACTTAATGATAGGTACAGTAATGATAACGATGAATTAAATTTATTCAAAGTGGTACCTAAATCAACAAATGCCAACAATCGATCAAATACAAAAAATGTCTATTTTTTTCTGTGATTAGGACGTGCATTTTATTGACAAAAAATTGATTCAAGAATTTTTTTTCATACAAAAAGTATATTTTGAAGAATTTTGTAAATAGGTATCAATGTCGTAAAAAACGCAAAAAATAATCTAAAACGTTAAAAATATGCGAATTTATATTTTTTTGTAGAAAATATGCAAAAATATGCGCAGACAAATTGAGCTCATTTTACTTAGAATTGTATTATTCGCAAAGATAGGTATTATAAATATGCCTGGGTACATGAAAAGTTCACGGAAAAAAATATGCAAATGCATAAAAATCCTCGTCCTGGTTTTAAAGAAAATTTTGGCTTTTTAACTTCATTGCGTAATAAATTTTTTGAAGGCACCAGAACTACTCAAAACGGTTTAAAACTATTTCCAATCGATTCAGGAGGTCGAAAATGGGGAACACATCCAATTTCAACTTTCTAATCAGTTTGGTGAAATTTTGATTTTTGATTTCCAAAAAATCACCAGAAATCGAAAAATGCACTTTACTGCTCAAGAATTTTGCTGGGTATTATTTTTGCACATTCATTCGAATGAACTTGGTTACACAAAGGGTAGTTTCAAACTTCTCTGAAGTGTTTCTTAAAAAAAATTTTAAACAGTAAGACCCAAGTAGGTATCAAGTAAATTTGTATTTTCTTTTTTTTTAATTTTACCCTCTTCTGTCTCAATCTTCTCAACTCTTAGAATAATTCATATTGGTGCTCAATTTGGAATACGAGGATTCTAAATGTCACAGTTTTTTTCGTTATGGAAATTTTTCATTACGATCTCCTCCAGTAAAAATTTGAAACCCCCGGTTTAGAAAAAATAATAAATTATGATAAAAATTCATCTAATGTAAGCTAAATCGCAACAACGTGAACCAAAGTGTATTCTTTTTCTGTATGCTTTGAGGTTTCTCCCTTTGAAGAGTGTAACGAGTAAGTATAGAAGTAGATATAGATACAGTGCACTCGAAAAAAAAACCAACGACAAGTACCAATTCATACCCGAGTGTTTTTTCGAGCTGTTTCGTAGTGTTTCTCAAAATTTGTTCGAGTAAAATTAACTTACACGTGCAATTTATCGCGTTTATATACGTTTGAATTTTATACTCGTATCTATAGTAGCAATAGCTTTTTTCGTAGATTACAAATGCGTCGATTTTTGCGTGAAAAACCGCCCACTCTGTACACCCGCAGTTCGCTTCGGTATTTATATTTGTGATATAGATTTCTCGTAATTGAAAATCTCATCATCGATATGGCGTTTCCTTCTTTCAGCATTTACCGTCGGCAGTCGAATTGGAAATTACCCTACACACGCACCCTGAGCAGTCGATCCAACTCCAACGAGAGGGTTCAATCCCATGGTACAATACCAATAACGACGAATGGGGGTGTTGGAAAAACTATGTAAGTAGGGAAAAGAAGAAAAAGCGCGAATTATTTTACGGTTTTTGTTGTATGTACTCGTAATATTGGGGACGACGACAAATGCACTATGTATGGGATATTATTCTTCGTAGTACTATACTCGTCGATATAATATTCACCGCGGATTCGTGTTCCGGAGGGTTTCGAACGCGACGACCTTTTCAAAAGAACTGAATAGGAAGATGTTCGGCGTCACGACGTTAATTTTTTCCCCCCTTTGGAAATTTTCCTCCATGGTGTGACGTTATAGAACACTATAAAAACGTGCAAAAAATATTACAAAGCTAATCAACTATAAAGCGTTTTCATATCGGACACCGGAGAACGACGACGACGAATGAGGAAAAATAATTAAAATAATTTTAATTCGCACAGCGGCGACTAGCGAGCGAGGGATTGGCAAACATATCCGCGAGCTGATTTAATTAAAAATTGTACAATGTCGACGTTATATTGTCTTGTATTCTGTCAGAAATGGGTTTCGCACCGTGTTACAAGATAGATGAAAAAGCTGCAGAATCCAGAGACGATGTGGCCATAGAGACACAGAGAGATACTCGTACACTTTTATGTATACTACGAGTGGTATATACGATGACAAAAGCCTGGCGAATAGTTTCACGAAAAAAGTTACAACTTTTTTCAATGGTTTATTAATGTCGTTCGTTTTTACTACATAGATTTGCACCAGTGGGCGAGACAACGTACCGCACTCGATGTAGTTGGCAAATTTCACTGTGAAAAGAATCGATAAAGACAAGAAATGGCTGGCGTATGAGGTTCCGCATGGTCGTGTATTTTTTTTTTTTTTTTTTTCTAATGAGAGTAAGTAGGTAGAAGAAATGATGAAATTTACATTAAATGTATAAATTATTTTCGACACAGACGACTGTACGAGCTGTGTTAGTCGATCGTCGGAAAAACTATAGGTACGGTGTGAAATTAATAGCCTGTATTAACCTGTCGAAATTTAAACGGCTACGATGCTATTTCTAGCTATAAAGTACGATATATTTTTTATTCGTAGGCATTTGTAGAAACATTCAGACAACAGGTGTTCGTTTTAATTAGAATTGTTATACGAGAGAAGAGATTATACTGTACGTATTACGTACGTACCATAGAAGGGTAGTTTGCGGTCGACTATATGAAAGGCGAAAAAGTTGAATTTTGTCGGCTTTGTCGACTTTAATGAGATCCAAATTAGCGCACTCGAGTGGTATATTTTTGAAAATATGTACGTATACGTATAGAAATATAACAAGCAAATTGAGATACCGGTGACCTGTATATGATTCCAGGTGGCGGGGGTTCTGCTCCAACGTACATAAATGTGTTGGATATCGTGTTACTACACTAACAAAGGCACATTGTGGCTGTTTTTCGCTATAAGTACACATATGTAGTATCCATACGAGTATTACGAGTATATATGAACGTATGTGTGTCTGTATCGATTTGTCTCGTTTTTCAAAAGTCCGAATTATTAATGTCGTACGTGGAATCGTACTCGTATTTTGGGTCAGCGGCATGTATTCTGTGTTCTCGAACCGAACATATGAATTTGTCGATTTGTGAACGATTTATACGGTGATTTGTCTCTGTGGCCTTTTTTTTTTTTCAGCAACGTTTGAAATTTATTGAGAAATACCGATTGATTCAAACGTTGTCGCAGAATTTGTGTGGGTATGTTTTCGCCGAGTTTTTTTTTTTCAGTGGCTGGATGATTGAGGATGCTTTGTCGACTGGATCTGGTGTGGAGGGAGGGGGTCGAACCTCCCCTTCCTTGGTCAGAAAAATGTTGGCAAGAAGTTTGAAATATTTAGGATAAATTAGGCGAGTTTTGAAAAAAGTTAGGAAACTTGGGAAGAATTTGTGTGCAAGTTGGAAAAATCAATGAATTACCAAAAACCATGAGTCATTCCATGCCAAATCGGCGGATTTTTGTACGAGGGGTCTTTAATTTTTTTTTCAAAATCAGATCATGTGTAGAGGTCATCAAACGATGACGATTGACACAAACCGGATATTTTTTCGATTTTTTTTAGCGTAGCTGTGGGGCTTCAAAGTTTTCCAAAATGGCCGAAAATGGAAAATTTCAGTTGCAAATTGCTTCAGTTGTACGTATAGTATAGAATTTCGAACTTTTTTTCAAATTGTAGTACTTTGAGAGGGTAATCGACGTATGATGTCAAAATCAGTGTTGCCACTTTTAAAAACCTAAAAAAAATCGATGTAAAAACTTATATGTCCGCGAGTAAAAATTCTGAAAAAATCTCAGTTTTAGTCCTTTTTATGTAGAATAACATATCAAAAAATCGGACTGGCATTTTTATTCATTTCCGAGAAAAAAAATTACAAGTTTGGCATCTATTGCAAAAATACCATCAGAAACCTAAAAAAATGAGAATTTTTGCACTTTTGAGATATTTTACCAATGTGTAGACGAACTTGTGAAAAATCCTCCCCCCCCCCCCGATTTGTCAACGAATTGACGAGAAATACTATTTTTGGTGCTATCATTTTAAGAGTGAGGCATATTAAAAAAATATTTTTAAAAACAATATTGGACTCAGAAAAATTTCCCCCACCCCACCTTCGCTTTCCACATTAATAGCAAAAAAAACTTTTTTTTCTGGAAAAAAATCAAACCTCAACGAGTTTTGAACAAAAGATTTCGAATTCACCCAAAATGTATAGAGGAGACATGAGTCTAGCCACGTGAATTTTTTTCAAAATTTTATTCCAGGTGGACCATCTTCTAAATTTGAAATTTTCGATGGGAGCCTCTAAAAATAGTAGAAAATCAAAACAACTTCTTGAAAACCCCAATTTTGAGACGAAAGAAAATTGACAATATGGGTATTGGGTATCGTTATCTGATGAATCGAACCCGCTTAACACGAGTATGAAGTTAGATTTGCAGTTGGAAAAATTTGAAAAAAAATCCAATAATAGTACCTACTAATGCAGGTAGCAGGTAGGTACCTATATTTTTAAAGAAAAATAAATTTTGTGTGCTTGAATTCAGTTCGGAGGTATGACGGTTTTCAATTTTTTTCGTCAAAATCTCCTCCTAAAAGGTCAACAAATTTTGAAAAAATTCTCGTGGCTAGACTCATGCCTCCTCTATACATTTTGAATGAATTCATTGTGGGAAAGGAGGATGAGGTTGGGGAAATTTTTTGAGTCCAATATTGTTTTTACAGGTACCCAACAATTTGTTCATCAAAATTTCAAAAATTCGAATACAGGGGCATTTTACTTATTTACCCGGAAGCAGAGTACCCTTTTCAAAAGTTTTCAATCATTTCCTTTTCAAATCACTGACCAAAGTTGGAGAGTAGAAAAATTGACTTCTCACATCAAGTTTTACTTGAAATAGTGAAATTTTCCAAAATAAGGGTCCTTCATTCCAATCAAAGATGCTAGAAAGTTCCAACTTGTGCTAAAATATCAAAAAAAAAAATTCTTAAACAATTTCCAATTGTTGCTGAAATTTGGTTCTTTTTGAAAACATAAAATTTTGTCGTAAAAATAGGATGAATTGTGAATTTTTGAGATCTTTTGCCCTCGCTTCACTCAGGCCTTATTCCTTGTAAATGTTATAATTTTCTGAAAACTAAAAACGTTGAAGTCATGAAAATCAATTTTTTGCATGAAGAATGTTGCTGTTTTGCGGTTCGAATTATCAAATTTTTGAAAGCTTTCGCACTCACTTCGCTCGGGCTAGATCATTTCTATTTTCCTTTCTCTGACCAAAGTTAGTAGAGGATAGAAAAATTGACTTCTCGTATCGAAAATAATGTCGCCCTCGCTTCGCTGGACCTAATTTCGAGTCTACGCCCCCAAAAAGGTATTTTCAAGCCCAAAATTTTCGAAAAATCGACTGAAAATGATCGAAAAATACTTACCTACGATTTGACAGCAAGCTGCAACTTTAAGAATTTTTTTTTCTTTAAAAAAATATTTTTTCTGGGGTGTTAGGGCATTTGTGGGATTATTTGTGGACTAGGGTGTCCCATCCAAACTATTTTTTTTTTTTTTTTTTTTTTAAGAGAAAGAAATTAAAAATTGCTTATTAGGATTGTGGTACATATTTGGAATCGTAAGTTACAGTGCTTTGAAAAAATGATTGTGAAAAGAGAAAAATTTAGTTGAAAAACTCGACGAAAATTCTTTGTTTTAGAGCTTTTCATCGATGGTTTCCAGTAGTTTTTTTGAATTAAATTTGAAATTTAATAGTTAGTTTCTGTTTCTCTTATTTTTTTCATCACTCAATCGACAAATTCAGTTATTAGGAAATTAATTTTGAAATAACTTTCTTCTCTCAAATTTGAAAATTTAAGTAGTGTACTTGAAAATTTATTTTTTATCAGAATGTGAAAGCTCATACAGGTAGCTCTCAAAAGAGATTTCATCTGCCCAGACAGAAAAAGGAGGCCCGACGAGGTTTTTTTCCCTCCTAAATAATTCGAACATTGCGTAAATTGACGAAAAAATGAAATGGCTGGTACCCTCCCTGAAAACCTCATTTCTGGTTTGATTTAATTTTTAAAATACCTAATCACATTTAGAGGTTTAATTTTAAACACCCAGTTTTAAAATTCCGAAATGTGAGATTAAATAGCTACAGCTCTGGAAATCTTATTTCCAAGTCATATTCCAACCATCGATGCCTTTTGAGAGTCATTTTTGATATCAGTGAGAAAAAGTGATAAAAACCTCAAAAATCACGAAATAAGCAATTAAGTTGTTAAAAATCTGAAAATTGCCTAAAAAGTACGTACTTACTTTTTTTTCAACATTTTATAGCATATTTTTTGAAAAATTTGTCCCTTTATTCCTCCCCCCCCCCCATTATATTGTCCCCATTCTTATCGAAAATCGAAATTAGATTTTTGTGGATAACGATTGAACGATTCAATTTTTTCATCAATTTATGCAATATTTTGTGGACCTTTTTTTTCAAAAGTTGAAAATCTGTTAGAATTCCCAATTTGTTGTTTGGAGAGCTGCGAGTTTTTATTATAATAGCCACCTTATGGTTTTGGGTCCGTATGAACGAGATGGGTAACTCAGTGGTCGAGAGGTTTCCCTGTCAGTTTACTCTCTAAATTTAAAGCAGTCAAATTTCACTGCTTAGCAGTCACGACATTTTGCCTTTTTAAAGCAGTAGTTTTTTTTACTGCAAAACAGTGAAAAATTACTGAATTGGTCAGTCAAAATGATTTTTTACTGATCAATTCAGTAATTTTTCACTGTTTTGCAGTAAAAAAAAACGACTGCTTTAAAAAGGCAAAATGTCGTGACTGCTAAGCAGTGAAATTGACTGTTTCAAATTTAGAGAGTACTGAGTCAAAAAATAATTTAGCAGAAAAAAATTTGGAAAAAAAAATAGTTGAACATTTTTACAAAAATTGAAATAATGGTGAAGGGGGAGGGAGGGCTTAAAAACATTATGTTAAAGGTTTTACGAAAATTCGAGAAAAATTTCGCATTTTGATATTGAAATGTTACCACCCTCCAATTCATAAATTTTTCACGAGAATCATCGTATCAAATCAATAATATCTACCCCATAAAATATTTTCTGAAAAAAATCAATTCTAGTGGCAGCTTAACCACTGCACCCTTATTTATCATTCGAATCTCAATATCGCGTATACTATTCCTAAAAAATTGGTAAAAACCATTACTATTCCAAAATAAAAAAATATTTACCCAATTTTAATATCGCTTTTCGAAAGCCTCCTATCGGCCATAGCAGTATTGAATGTTTTAATATTCGGAAAACTCGTCCTTGCTGCGAGCGTCTTGATGGGTTACTTATACCATACCGTACCGAAGAATAGACATCGATATCGTTTAAATTTTTATTAGTATTTGAATGTAAACGATTTTTATAGCTTAAAGTATCTTTACGTACACAAACTATGCTATACGTTATTATTACATAGCGAGGGAAATTTGAAATTAAAATTCGCCCTATGCCTTTGTCGTCATCGTCATCGTCGTCGTCGTCGTGAGTAAGCTGTTAATTCCATTTCATCGATCAGCTCAGCCTACCCTTATATATCTACGAAGTATTATCGCTCGAGTCCAAATTTTTCTATTCAAAGGTCATCAACCTCACTATAGTAAGAGAGGCGTGATAAACGATGAAATAATTAAATTTCATACGCGTGAAATCAGCGGCAATGTTGGTGTTTTTTCCCCTCTCTATACCTGTCGTGCGCAGGAAGAAGTTCCATTAGAATGAAAATGAAAACTTTCTCGTATCGTGGAGCCTCATCGTTAGACCCTTCGGGGTGAACGATCGAAAAGGAAAATAATTTTCGGTTTTTTTCCTCTCAATTTTTATCGCTTTTTTGATGAATTTTCTCTCATAGAAACACGATTCGGACGCGTGCCACAATTAATACCTCGATGAAAGCGAAACATCACGAATACGATGACGAAAAGAGGCTTAAGTCGAGCATCACTCGTCGAGTACCTGAAATTAAGCGGTTTATCAATGCGAAAATCTTCTCCCGCTGTTTTAACAACGTGAAACCTTAAGAATCGATATTCTCACAAGATTCTAAGCTTTCACGAAAATTCCGCTTTTAAAATTTTTTCTCCTTTTTTAGTTTTACTTAAGTAGTTGTCTGGTGTAGGCTTTCAATTCAACTCCAACGATAGCCCGAAAATTTCATGTGACTTTAGTTTTATACAAATTTTTGCGTAGATATTTAATCAATGGTCGAATAGTTCGGTTCGTTCGCGTTAATTTTTAATCTCGAAATTATACCTCGAAATTTCTCTGGTGTTTTGCAGAACCCGAAGATACGACGTTCAAAGGCGGCATCCAAGCGACGTTAATTAATATTAATAAAAACCCCGACGGAGCGAAACGTACCACCAAAGATGGCGTCGACGGTAAGTTTTTACTTTTTTTTTTTCAACATTTTTGTCTATCTCGTGTATGTATAAAGCAATCGCGAATGCGAATCGAGTCAGCAACGTGGCCTCAGAGAATTTCACCATATTGAATTTTTCATCTTTTATACCAGATCTTAGCTGCGAGCGTTTCGCTATACCAGCCTAAAGATAAAGTTGTAGGCGAAAATTTCTCAACACTTTGAGAAAGTTAACCGATGCCATGCCATGCCATGTTCTCCAAGTCGAACTTTCCTATCCTGTCGACGACACAGGCGAAATTTTTTATCGCAGTATCGAACGACGAGCACGTCTTATACGAGTTTCGTGAGTGCTGGTGCTGGTTTTATAAGAATTTTCATATTGGAATTTTAAGTACGTTTCTATCCCTTCGACACCCTCGTCCCTTTTGCGTGCGTTATTCCATTTATAAAAATACGGAAGTTGAAGAGTAGTATGTCATGTGAAAGGATTTTTATACATACGTGTTTTTGGTTACTCGTGAAAAAAAAACCTAAACCTTCGGGGCAAATTTTACATATTTTTGGTTTTTGAAAGCGATACGAAAAGCTTTGAAAGTATATGCCTATTCATGTTTCTTCGCCACCGATATTAAAAGCAGACGTAATAGGTACTGGAATGAGGTTTTTTTGTTGCCTTTGATGGGTATTAAAATACGACCTGGTTATTTTGAAAATTTTCTTCGTATGAAAGAAAATCTTGCTGGCGTTTCTTGTACTAGTTTTCAGGCGTCAAGTAGACGAGTAGGGTGTATGAAAATACCGGGTGTTTCGTAACAGGTGCGTTGAAATTCGCCTGGTAATATAGGTAGTCAGCTACTCAAACTGCACAAGTGTGAATTGACTTGTCAAGCCTTTAAATTTAAAGGGAAAAAATGGAGCACTTTCAAAATTTCAACCAGTAACAGCACCTTTCATTCTTTCAATTTGATTATTTAATGTTTGAAAAACGAACTTGAATAAATTTTTAGAGCTTTGAATGCTCTACAAAAAAAAGTAGATTGCATATTTTTTTCCTGTACCCAAAACTGAAGATGATAAAGTGCTTTGAAAATTCCAATTTATCGCAGTCCTTTCAATTTTGACTCTTTTTGTGCTCGTTTAAAATTTATGCAACATCCTTTCGAGGGAAGTACCCCCCCCCCCTCCCACAACAAAACATTTTTGGACCGGTGAAGGGGTTATAGAAATGAGACTCTAAAATACATCACCAGCTAAAATTTTAGTTACTGGAATTCATTTTTAGATTTTTGACGAATTTTCAAAAAATTTAAAGACCATTTCTCATTATGAAAAAATCAAAATTTGATGAAATTGACACGAAAAGCTGAAATTTGGTTTGTACCCTATTTTTGACATCCCGAGTCGGTTGGTGATGGTTTCAAACCGTTCTGGAGCCTCCAGCGGATTTTTGAATTCTCCAGTTTTCGAAAAAATGCAGTGAAAATGGTTAAATTGAAATTCTACACCTATAAACTTGAATTTACGGTCTTTGTAACCCTTTCGATCGATTTCATCTTCAAAATCTTTTTTTTTTTGATAGTTGAAATTCAAAAATTTTTCCAGCGATTATTTTCGAAAAAATTAACGTGTTTACGAAAAAACTTGAAATTTGATTTAGTATCCTATGTATTTTTGACCTTTCGAGTGGTAAATCCGAATTGATAGGTGCTGAATTAAATTATAATCTTGATATTGCATTTTCCCCGAAAACTGGAGAATCCTAAAATCCGCTGGAGACTCCAAAACGGTTCAGAACCGTCACCAATCGACTCGGGATGTCGAAAACAGGATACAAAATTTTGGGTATTCCTGGGTAAAATAGCTGAAATGGCCCTGTGCTCGGATTTTTGAAATTTTGATTGAACATTGTTGATAGACGCCTCTAAAAAAACTGTAGACCCGAAAATTTCTCCCCCATTTCGCCCCCTTGTTCACAATGACGAAAAAACGTTTTTTCGGGGGGAAAAGGTCACACTTCAACGAGTTTTGCTTAAAAAATTTCATGTTCAGATGAGTAGGTACTACTTTTGGAAATTTTTTCAAATTTTTTTATCCAGATGGGTCATCTTCAAAAACTTGAAAAACTCTTTAAAATGTGTTTTTTGTGTCATAGCTCTGCAAAAAAAAAAAAAACTGACAAAGTTCTGAAATTTTGCACGTTAACCTTAAAAAATTGTAGAAAATGCAACAATTCCTCAAAAAACTATTTCGTGCCCAGGTCTGAAATATCTGGGCCTATTTCATAATCTTTTCATGAAATCATGTCCCAAAAAAGTTTCTATTATAAAAATATACCCATCAAAAACGACGTTAAAATATGAAAACTTGACGTTTGTGATATTTTTGACTAAGAGTGCTTTAGAAACCATTTTATGTAATTGTTATTTTCATTTTTTGGGGAGGTGGAGGGGGAGGGAGGCATAGCAGGATTTATGGAAATGTCCAAATTGATGAAATTTATGGCTTTTGGTGATTCGAGTCTAGAAATGAGAGAAGGAGAAATTTGTTTTTGTGTATCTTTTTCAGTAGGTATTTTCTTTTTCAAAATGCGTGAAATACTATTTTTGAAAAAAATGAAATAATAGTGTGATATTTTTACTCACGTCAGTTGGATGGTTTGCGACAATTTTTCAAACTTATAGTGTTCCCCAAAGGAGCATAAAAATGCCCTCTTCCTTGATAAAAATTTTCTCAACAGCAATTTTCTCCTTTTTTTTCTGTGAAAATATCGCAAAAACATGAAAAAATATTTCTGAGCAAAAATGTTTGTTGAAACCATTTTCATCTTCTTTTTCAAATTTTATAGACATTTTTAAAATGTCTGGTGGAGGAAACCTGTGGTTGTAGAAGTTTTAAAATGTTGGAGCCCACTTTGGTGTTGGAAAATGAGCAAAATTTCATGCAAAATTTATAGAATTTTTTCCCGTATTTTTCCTCTTCTTAATGAGATTTTATATCGAAAATCAAATCCTTGTCAATTTTTTAAACCCTGAAATGGGTTATGCAAAAATGAATCAGACATACTCCTTTGGCTTTTTATACATCCGGGTGTCCATTCCCATTCAAGATTTAAAATATTTTGCCTGGCTGTGAGGCAACCTAAAATGAAATCTATGCATGATGGTTTATCAACCTTCGAAATTGAAGGGGATATAGCATTTTGAAAATTTTCAGTCATCATAAGGTCCACTGTTTTGAATCTAGAAGACTTATGAACATGACAAAATCTTACACAATGCTCTTCTCAACATTTTCAATGTATTTTTTTTCATTTTGTTCTAATTTTATTGTTTGGGTCATTCCATGCCAAATCGGCGGATTCTCGCACGATTGATCCTCGATTTTTTTTCAAAATCAGATCATATTGTGTAGAAGTCATCAAATGATGACGAATGACGCAAACCGATCATTTTTCGATTTTTTTTGGCGGAGCTGTGGGACTTTAAAGTTCTCCAAAATGGCCGAAAATGGAAAATTTCAGTTGCAAATTGCTCCGGTTGTTCGAGGTATAGAATTTTGAACTTTTTTTCAAATTGTAGTACTTTGAGAGGGCAATCGACGAATGATGTCAAAATCAGTGTTGCCACTTTCAAAAACTTGAAAAAAAATCGATTTAAAAACATACCTATAATTTAAATATAACCATGATGTTCATGAGTAAAAATTCTGAAAAAATTCTCAGTTTTAGTCCTTTTTATGTAGAATAACATTAAGTATCAAAAATTTGGACTGGCACTTTTTTCGTTTTCGAGAAAAAAAATTACAAGTTTTGCACTTATTGCAAAAAATATTTTACCAATGTGTACACGAACATGTGAATAAAATACCCCTCCCCCTAATTTGTCAACGAATTGACGAGAAATACCATTTTTTGTGCTATAATTTTAGAGTGATAAACATTGAAAAAATTTCGCCGCCGTTTTAAACAAAAGCAGGAACCTAAAAAATGAATACCCATTTTAGCATTTTTGAAATATTTCACCAATGTGTAGACGAACATGTGAAAAAATTTCCCCTCCCCCCGATTGACCAACGAATTGTCAAGAAAAGTTGAATATGCAGTTGAAACTGAAAATTTCAATTCTATTCAGTATTTGAGAATTTGATGAGAATCTTCGTAGACAAATATTTTTCCTACGAAGACAAGTTGAACAGATTTTAGTCATTCATCATAGTTCATAATTAAGTAAAAACTAGTGGTGGGATATTATCGATATTTATCGATATATATCGATATTTGCCGCCGTCGATATATATCGATATTTTGAAGCCGATAATCGATTATCGGAAAATTTTTAAAAATTATGCAAAAATCCCGCAAATAAATTGTGCGAGGTATTTTTTTGCTCTTTTTGAGCATTTTCAGACTCTTTTAGAGTAAAATAGTGATTATCACAGCTATTAATGGTAGCCATGGGCCATATCTGTAGAATGATGAAATGTTGACAATTACGTCATCGATGTCATCATTATTTTAAAAAGCGCCAAATAGGCAGCTAGATACTGAAAAAGCAAAAAAATAAGGAATAGAAACAGCTTAGAGATGATTCAGTTTCTCTTTTCATCAAAAATCAGCTGTTTTATGGTCTTTTTATGAACATCAAAAACATCCGATATATATCGATATTATCGATATCAGACCTCCGATATTTTGACGATATCGATATCCCGAAATATCGATAATATCCCATCACTAGTAAAAACATGTTGAAGGAATGTCTTGCCCCTTCAACTCTGAGAATCGGCAAACCTTCACACGTTTGTTCAGTTAGGGCTGCGCATCGCCAGGAAAAATATTTTGAACCTTGAACAGAACACACAGTACGTGATAGCGTTACAAATAAGTGACTCGGAAATAGCACCACCCTTTTCCATTTTTGACATCACGATTCAGCCAGCGAGTTGAAGCAAAATATTGACTGAACTTTATTACCTACTAAGCCTTTGACGATTACTACGACTTACCACTATTAAAATCCAATCATAAATCCCCCCTAGTTTGTCTCAACCCTTTCCTCTGACATCTGTCCTTTTTTCCTCTTCCCCTCTCTCTCTCTCCCTTTCTCCATCCAAAAACATCTCGTTTTCGACGCTTCGTCGAACAACAATTTTTTTTACGCGGTTTTTGGGACATAAACTGAGATTTTGTGACGGTCGTTAGAATTTATATACGAATAGGAGGCCTTCTGTCGCATAACTCGAACAACCATGGCGCTGGTTTTATAGACAATATAGACGATTAGGTAGACGTAGGTGTAGTGTATATCTAGTATCTAGCTTCGCAGATTTTATACCTACGTGTAATCGTAACGTAGCACGTACGTAAACCAAAGGATTACCGCATTGGCAAGAACATTGGAAACATGGTGGCTAAAATGCTTAATTACCTTTAGTATAGTAGACCTTGACGAAGATACCGAAGCGCCGGAGGAGGTGTAATCTTGACACAGTGAATTTTCTTTACCTTTCTTCGTCGCTCGCAGCTTATTATACCCAAAAATTGCTCACAAAGGTTGTTTAATCAAGGCATACGTACGTAAAGTTCAAAGTAATCGTGCAGTTGCAATATTATTATATCGTCGTTAGTTCGTTATAGCGTTTTTTTTTTTCGGTTTGTTTTGTCGCACGGATTAATCGATAAAATAAGCAACGGCCGGCTTGAAAATGCATTTCGAAGTAATCGCAAGTATGCGTGTAGCGAAGCGTGCCGATTCGTTCTTTTTTCCCTGTGTTAATCTGATTCCCATAGGAAAGAAATGGGAAATGTTGGCGTCTCGATGTCGTCTCCTGAGTTGATTTTAAAATACGAGTACGACAGGGGTGAAAGTTGACTCCTATATTCGTGTCCGTTTCTCATAACGCAGCTATAGGCTATCGTAGGCTACGATGTGTGGACCAGAGTACGTCATTAACTGCTCCAAAGCTCGGCGAGTTTCGAAATTAGGGGCACCCATGGCGTCTAGAAACTGCCCCGGTGAGTCAGTTTCGACTACACGATGACTTAGGTATCCGTGATCGTAAAAAAACCATAGTAATAAGCCTTGGTCGGTCGAATTGTATGCGTAGTTTTCGCATATGCTGAAAAATAAATTGAAATTATCCGCCGTGTAAGCTTCGGCCATATGGTACCCGGTTGAAGCGTTATTGATTACGTTTCTGATAACAGTACGAATTAACGTATCGTTCATGAAGCTCAGAAGGAAATTATCGACCGTTGATATCCTCCAATATATCCTCAAAGGGTCGTTGCTCAAGTTACCAAGGTATTGAATCACTGAGGAAGGATTAAATATGGCAAGATCTTGGTACACGGTTTTGTAACCATTGAAATAGGATCTTATTTCGTCTAGTTTTTCCGGACATTTGTATCGGTCTAGTAATTGGACCAGTTCGCTTTCCTGGAACCCGAAGAACTCGGTGAATTTGCTCTCTTCGCCCATAAAAGGATGAAACTTCGTTCTGGAAAGGAACGTAGGAAGATTCGCCAAAACCAGTCCACTGATACCCATCACTAATCCTCCAACTACGACACTTTCATCGGCATCTTCAAAAGCGCGTTGTAAAAGGCCATTGACGTGGTCGTAATACCTACTTACGCCTTGTCCAGAAGGTTTATAGGAATTGCTGACCATACTGTCGTAATTATCGACCAAGATAATGACCCCGTTGCGATAATAAGATCGTAAAATAACCGCCAAATAGTGTAACATTTTATGCAACACGTTATAATCCTTCTCGTTTTCATTTTCCAGATTTCTTTCGTCCAATTGTTTCATAAACTTGATCTTATTCTTGTCGATTCTATAATGATTGACGAGCACATCTTCGGGGATCTGCAACATCCAAGAATGTTTGACGAACGTATCGTATAATTTGTTATTCACGTGTCGAATTATGTCCTCCCTGGTGTAAGATTCCAGAACCGGTTTAGCTTCTAGATCGAGAAAAAGCACAGGGTACTTTGCCATGTGCTCGTTAACTATTTCCGGATACTGGGAAATGGTCAAGTTTTTGAAGATTTTTCCAGCTGTTGTGTTAGATGAATGTTTCGGAACACCGTATTCGTCCAGTTCGATTTCCACGAAGAGTTGGAACATTTGCAGATTCAGTGTTTTACCGAAACCTCTCGGACTCGATAGTAGAATTTTAGATGATCCCGAATCAAAAAAAGCTTTTATGAACATACTCTTATCGACAAAATAAGGCTTGGTCAGCTGATCTTGGTAGTCTTGAGTGTTGAAAGCCGAACTCAAAGTGAAACTGATTTCAGTGACGAGCTGGAAAATCGCGAATATTTTGAAGTGATTCATGACAGTTTAATTTTTTTGCCCGGGATTATTTTGAAAAAAATTAGAGCACGTGTAGGCGTACTACATATTTTATGGTTGTTTATTAAACCGAAACTGAAATCAGTTGAAAATTCATTTTGATTTTAAACTCGATTCGAGAGCTTGTTATCAAATTGATAGCTTACAGAAGTATTCAAGGATATCAAACAGTCGAGCACTGGTAACCCAATTGTGAAGTCAGGAATGTATGTTTGATTTGAACCGTCGAACCTTGTCTAAAAAAACAACAACAACATTAAATTAGGTTTTCGTTTATTGGAAAATAATGTCAGGAGTTACTTCAAATTCGCTTCCAATAATGATCAACTTTTTATTAAATATTGACATTATAATTTATAGGTAATCTCGAAAATGCGCCCTCAATTATGATAAATTTAATTACAGGCCCCTCCTCACCATGCAGATTCAAAATTTGAGTAGCTCGAATTGATTTTTGGATTCTTGGCGAATTGAAAATTATTGTAGATTTTTCCAGCATTCAGCATTTAAAAATGAATTTACGTCATTTTCTCCAAATCTGAAACCTTTTGCAGAATTTTAATTTTCTGTAAGGTAAATTTTTAAAATCATCTCGAAGATTTAAAAATAGATTTTGGTTGTTGAAAATTTGGTTTTGACCTTATTTCATGCGGTATCTTACCAGAAAACTCATTGATCCATGATTCATGCCGGAACTTTCAAGTCTGATTCCAGAAAAAAAAATCCATTCGAAACTCAGGGCAGATAGCCTGCTTTTCTCCTATACTGTCTATGCACAGATAGTCCAATTCGATTTCGTACTTATTTCGGATTTTTTTTTCTGGGAAAAATCAAACTTGAAGTACATACCTATCCTCCTAAAAATTGCTGGAAGAATGTTGATTTTCAATTTGAAAAGAAAATCACAATTTTGTGGGGTGAAAATAACCATTAAAAAAAAGTTGTCGTAGATGGAAAAATTAATTTGGATAGTTGACATTTTTATGGGGGGGGGGGGGTGAGGGGGGTAGGAACGAGTTCTTCTTTCTGAAAATCTGGCTGTAGTTTAAATCAGAGTTGAACACCTCGACTGATTTTTGAAATATTAAATTTTCTTACCTATGTAAGGGATTTAAAAAAATGAAAAATTCAAAAGAATTATTAAAAAATTAAGTGGAAATTTTTTTTCTAGAAAATCGAAAAAAACTGTAAGTACTTATGAGAAAAATGACGTCGAATTTTTCAGAATTTCAACATAACTTTAAAATCGATTTTTAAATAAAAACAAAAAAAAATTCTTTTATATCAAATTCAATATTGTTATAATTTTTTTGAATTATTTGAAAAATGAAATTTTATTCCATCATTTCCTGGTCCTAATTTTATAATATGAGAGCGTAACTTGATTTTATTTCATTGGAAAAGAAAAATGATGAATTCGAGTATTTATTTACATACTTAGGTACTACCTATGTACCTACCGTACTGTCTCTTCAGTGTCCCCTCTTCCAGACCCCATTTTGAAAAATATGAATGAAGGAGGACGCGAATGAGCCTGAGCCATGAAATTCATACCTCAAATGTAAAGCTCTCACAATGTATACGATTTTACTTCTCAATTTTTTCGAATTCGAATCGAAACTGCCAGCTTTTCTTTCCTGGAGGTGTTGATCTCATTTTGAACATCAGTTTTCTGAAAGGTTGGTAAAAAAGGTTCTTTCGATCTTCATAATGATCTTTTCAAATTTTCAAATAGCTATCAGTTTTTCGCTCTCATCGTGAAAAGTTGAGCTTTTAAATTGAAAATTCAATGTGGGATTTTCCAATTTTATTTAAGAATTTCGAATCTTCTACATATCTAATTTTTGGAAAAAAGTTTGAAGAGAGTTTTTTGATCGTATTCAAAATATCTATTAGTAGGTGGGTACTTATTAAGTTTTTTTCAAGTCAATTTTAAATTATTCTAGCGAATTTCTCTGCAAAGTGGTATTTTTTTTTGGTCGAAAATTGAAACTGAGTTGAGAATAATGAAAACAAATAATTTCATCTTTATTACGTATCAATTCATCTAGGTTATCAAATTGTTAAAATGTCATTTCGACTTGAAAAAATAAAATCATTTCATCTCGTCATTCTCTGCGTTACCTATCTTCAATTGAACAAACTTCGATGAATTTTCATACTAGGTACCTACTTGTGAAAAATTCAGATAATTAACATTACAAAACACCAAAGTCGGAGTAAAAGTATGAATTTCTCCCCCTTCCCCTCTAAAACCATCAAAAGATTTTTTTAATTTCAACCTCAGATTACTCGTTCAAAAAATGTTTTCCTCATTGACGAAATTTCTATTGAAATGCAAATGTACATACCCTCTTGGCTCTTTATGTTATTTCTAAAATTAATATCCAAATGAACAATATGACTGTGTTTAAACCTTGACTGACTTTTATGCAATCGATGGTTAAATTTTGCATATATCTTCTCTAATTACACCATTCGCATTACCTACGTTTAATTTAAAATACGGGTCCATAAGCAAAACTTTCCAGTATTTTTCTCAGGGAATATCTCGCTTGCGAATTAGGAGCGATGAATTCATCCTGTACCCTTGTCCAAGTCAAATAACCATGATCGTGAATATAACTCAGCGATATATCCTGATACATTTTATCAAATTGAATCGGTAACCTGATATCGAAAAAGCTTTCCAAATCTTCGTAATCCTCGTAACATTCAGCGTACGTGAATCGACAAGTTAATTTATCAACCACGTTTTCAAGAATTTGTCTCAGCAACCTATCTCTAAGCACAGATTTGACAAAATTATCTTCATCCGATAGGCGCCAATTCATTCTATAATTTTGATTAGCTTCGGAATCTTGCACATATTTAACAATCGATTCGGGATGAAATAGAGTCAGATCGTCTACCGATTGGTACCCTCCGTAAACGGAGTTTAATTCCGAAACTCTGGCTTGTGGTAAATCGTATCTGGTAATTAAATCAGTCACGTCGGTTTCGGTAAAACCAAAATACTCGTTGAGTCTGTGCTCGCCCAAGAATCTGTAATGTGTGGCTCGATTTATGGTTTTTCGTATCTTGGGTAAAATCAACCCGCTGACCGAGGTTACCAATCCGTAAACAGTCACTGGTTGTGTCAAAGCTTTACGAATCATTTCACCGATAATGCCGTAAAAATCCAATACGCCTTCTTTAGTGATGGAATTCGATTGGCTTAAAACACTGTCGTAATTATCGACCAAGATTATAACCTCTCTTTGAAAATACACCATTAAAATATAAGCGATCCTGTGTAAACTTGAAATAATCTCTTGTTCGTCGCAAGGTACCTGAGACGATAGATTCGTCATAAAATTTATATCTTCTTCGAGTATCAAAAACCCCCTGTAGCGTTCACGTTTCAAAAGCTCATCCTGGGGTAAATCCAACAACCATTTGTACGGCTCGAAGATCTTGTACAATTTATAACCTAAAAATTGAACGGCTGTTTCGTTTGTGTACTTTGAAAACAAAGTATCGCTTTTCAAGTCCAAGTGGATTATTACGTATTTGGCCAGGTGATCGTTGACGATTTGAGTGTTGTCGAAAATTGTCAGATTTTCGAACGTTTCGTAAGCTTTGGTGTCTGCAGGATCTTTGATGTTGCGGTTCTCATCTAACTCGATTCCGGCGAATAGCTGGATCATTTGTAAATTAGTGGTTTTACAGAATCCTCGAGGGGTGCTGATGAAAGTATAGCTGTGCCAATCATCTTCGAAGAAATGTTTTATGAAGTCGGTTTTGTCGATGAAATACGGTTCATTTCGCAGTTGGATGAAGTCTGATGATGAGGGACAGTCTGAGGTGGTGCAGCTTGCGACCAGATCAGTGGTGATGTAGGAGAGTAAGAAAAGAAACCCAGGAAGCAGTTTTAGTGATCTGTTGAGAAAAACAAATAAGCATGTATTCAATTTTCAAACATTAAGCTGGACTTTTGAAAAATTGAAAAAAAATTATCAACTTTTGAAATTTTTACTTGGATATCAAGTCTGACTTATCAGAACTTGAAACAAAATTACTATATTGCTGAGGGGTCAAGAACCTCAAGAGATTATACAGGCGGGCCAATTGACCTTGAGAGGCCAGACATGCAGATAAACGACTTCGGGAAGTCAGACAGACCGCCTTGAGAGGCTAGACAGGTAGGTCAGTGACCTTAAGATACTGCACAGATGGGTCAATGATCTTGAGAAACCAGACAGACAGGAAAACGACATTGGGACTTTGTTAGGTAGGCCAGTGACCCTTGAGAGTTCACATACGTGCGAGTCAATGACCTTAAGGGAACAGACATACGACCTTGGAAAGCCGAACATGTGGGTCAATGACCTTGAAAACCAGACAGGCAGGAAAATGTCATTGGGAAGGCTTGTCAGGTAGGACGGTGACCTTGAGAGTCCAGATATACGGGTCAATGACCTTGAGAGGACATCCAGACGACTTTGGAAGTCGAAAAGTTAGGTCAACGACCTCAAGAGGCCAGGCAGACAGACAGACGAACTAACATCGAAAACCAGACAAACGGGTCAATGACCCTAAAAGATCAGACAGTCAGAAAAACGACTTTGGGAAGCCAGACAAGCAGATAGACAATCTTAAAAGGGTAGACAACTAGGTCAGTGACCTCAAGAGGCCAGACGAACGGGCAGCCAAGCGACATTGGCTCCGGAAGATCTCAGCATAAAGCATCAGGTTTGCTCAGAGTCAGGCTGAAGACTTGTCACTTGGTCCCGATGATCATGTCCGATCAAGCATTAAGTCAACTAGACCAAAACACACTCAAGATCCATAATTCAACACTTAACTTGGAGACGACACTTTACACCTATTTCTACCTGGGCTCCATCAAATTTTAAAATCAACTACATATTGGAGCTGTTCAGAGTTTTTCAATCTGATCAATTTATTCTAAATAAGCGTTTGTATCTATTAAGGATTTTCAAGTGGATCTTTCTAATTTTTTTTTTTGATATCTATACACTTTTCTCTCCTCCTTTATTTGAAAATTTCTGTAAAAGATTGCCCACTCAAGGAATACAACATCCAAGTCAGTACGTGAAACTTTTTTTTGGGGGTGCTACTTTATTGAAGTCTCGGTCAAATTGTCCTGTCATAATTTTTTCTGTGGAATAGTGACGAAAAATTTCAAAACTTACTTCATTATTGGTTCGATTATACGAATTGTCGACAGGATTTTTCATATTTCTTTTGATATTTTCCAAAGTTTACTGGGAATGTACCTCTTCATAAAAAATGCTTGGGCATGCTCGTTTCAAAGTTCAACATACTCATACTAATCCAATGTGAAGAAAAATAATAATTTACTCGTATCAGGAAATCGAAATTTATACATTGAGACGTATCACAGAAGATAAGAAAACTGAATTACTGATCAGATGAAATATTCGAGGCATTATACATATTAGTATAGGTTCTTGATGAAAAAATATTCCCGTGTATACTAGAGAAAGTAGTGGGGAATGAGCTTTGGAGATATTTACTAGCCCTGTTCTTATGAGAAAAAAATGTGTTGGAATTTTTTTGCATTTTATTCAAGAAAATTCCCAAATTTTTATGGGTCTCCTGGCTTGGACCCTGTCGGTATTTTTTCCAACTTAATTTTTTGTAATAAATTTTATCTGATTTTTATTCGTTTGTAATCGTTGAAAAAAATGTTTCAATTTTGTGATAATCCATTTAAAAAGTTAAGTTACCTATTTTTTATTTAAAAACATAATTTTCATTTTTTTTTCAATCTTGTCTACCACAATTTCAAAATGTTTTCCTGCTTTGAACAAAATTATTTTTATAATTTTACTTTAAAAAACAATTTTCATTCATTTTTCCATTTTTTTTTTTTTTTTTTTTTGAAAAAAAAGTCGTGCTAAAATTTATATTTTTCATCTACTTTTTAGTTAATTTCAGTTTTTTGAACTTGAATATTTTCAAAAATAGTTCATGCAGTTCTTTCATATTTTAATCCTACCAGTTTCCTAACTAAGTTTGAAAAAAATTATAATTTTTCGTGGAAAATAATGCTTCAACTTTTTTATTTGGGGGTGGGGGAGGATGGTCTGTTTGGAAAATTGTTTCGATCTTTTTCATTTCTTAAAAATGATTGTTTGAACTTTTTCAATTCAGTGGGTGAATTGTTAGGTAGGTAGGTATTTTTTACAAAAATCATAATTCGTCAGTGTAAAATTTTCTGATTTATTTTATTTTTTCGTTTTTTTTTTGTTGGTTGCTTTTTCATGCACTGTGCATTTTTTTTCAATTTCATAATTTCGTGGCAATTTTTAGCCCTCTCTCTTTATTTTTGAATAAAATTAATCTTGAATTAATCTTTCGAATTTAATTTTTCCCAACTGTTACATTTATGTAGCTATTGGGAAAAATCTTCGAAGAGTTGTCGTATCAGAATTCGCCGCAACCATTTTCTCTGAATGATCGATGATTTTTCTCAGTCTCTATTGGTATGTAGATCATGTTGTAATGATGGAAGCTTTCTCTTCAACTAAGTCTGCATCTCACGATCAGTTTTAGTGGCGTTCGTCCCGATCTTTTTTAAATCCTCATCCGCAGTTATAAAGCTAGACAATTCTTTGACATTAAGCCATATTTCCAAATTAGGGGTTGTGTTCATATGTACGATAGAATCTGGTGTGATTGGAACGTCTGGGATGATGATTTGATTAATACCGTGAGTGAGATACCCTCGATCAAAAATATAACTAAAAAGAATTTCAAACGGCGAGCCTTTATACTCCAAACCTTGGCAAGTATTAAAGAAAGTCGTGAAATTCTCCAAACTGTACGACTCGTGATGGTCGAATTTAAACGTCATGTTTCTCACCAGATTTTGCAACAAGTGGCCTAAAATTTTATCTTCTTTGAAACCCAGTAGGAAATTGCCATCTTTATTGGAGGTGTTCCGGTACGCTATTAAAGCCTCAGGATGACTAATATTGGCTAAAAATTTGGTCAACGAAGATGGATTAAATATAGTCGTCATTTTTGTCTTGGTTTTATACCCGTTGTAGAATTTTTTCACTTGTAGTCTTCGTGAAGGGGTGCAATTGTACTTTAAAAGCAAATTGGTGGCTTCTGCATCGGTGAAAGCGTAATGAGGAGTGTAGCTGTGATCGTTGAGGAAGTTGTAGTGTTTCGATGGACTTAACCTTTCAAGAATGTGAGGCAGCACCAAAGAAGTTGTTCCTAATATCAAACTACGCAAGGTAACTCTAGGAATATTATCAAAAGTCTTGCTCAGCACTGTGCTCATGTACTTGTAAAACGTCT
The DNA here is from genome assembly GCF_950023065.1 of Planococcus citri. Lineage (NCBI taxonomy): Eukaryota > Metazoa > Arthropoda > Insecta > Hemiptera > Pseudococcidae > Planococcus > Planococcus citri. The sequence continues at coordinate 37,356,193 of NC_088680.1, forward strand.
CCATATCGTTTTCACTAGGTCTAAAAAAATTATTCAGCACACTGTCGTAATTATCTACGAGGATCATCACTTCTTTGCCAAAATAAAGATATAAAATGCTGGCAAAATTATACAACGCCGCAGTTTGAAGAATGGAATCGCCTTCATTGGGAAGTTTCTTCTGATCCAAGTTCTCCAGTAATTCGATTTGTTCGTTGTTGATTTCATAAATGCTTCTGAGCTCTTCTTTGGGGATATTCAAGAGCCATTTGTACGGCTCGAAGCTCTGGTACAGTTTGTTATTGAAAAATGCGACGGTTTTTTTAATATCGATGGTTTTCTCCATTGTTGTATCCGATTCGAGATCTATATGGATTACAACATGTCGACCGAGATGATTTTCAATGATATCTGTGTAGTTTGAGATCTTCAAAGAGTTAAAAATTTCGTACGCTTTGGTGGAAGTGTAAGGTTTGGGTTTATGGCTCGAGTCCAATTCGATTTCGCAGAATAAACGAAGCATTTGGAGGTTTGTTGTTTTACAGAAGCCTGGAGGAGATGTGATGAAGATATGTTTGTTGATATCTTCGAAGAATGTCTTGATGAATTCGCTTTTATCGACGAAATAGGGTTGTTTTGTCAGAGCGATGAAATTTTCGATTGAGGAAGGTGCTGATGAGATGCATTTTTGAATATGTGATGTGAGGCAAAGAGTGATGAAAATTTGAGCTGATATGCTTACCATTTTAGAATAACGAAATACTGATGTGGTTTTGCTTTTGAATTTTTGATGATATCTTGATTCTTTATTGTTTCACTTGAAAAGGAAAATGCCAAGATTCGTCATTTTTGATTACATGACTGAATCAGCTACCAAAGTCTAAATACTAGAACAAATTTTAATTTTTGAAAAAGTTTGGTCGTGTTACCACATTTTGATTTTTATTATCAGTTTTCGATCATCCTATTACTGTAGCTATCGTGTATTATCTCATCGTAAGAGAAATGAACTTGATACCTACCTACTCACGCTACTTGATTTAAATGAAAAATCATTCGAGTTTTTAGGCATCTCGAATGACCCTGAATTGTTGAATGTACTCGTATGATGAAAGAAATTCAATTGGTATTGGAATTTAATTTTACTGCGAACAATTTTTGTTTTTCAATCATTGGTGAATTTGCTTTTAAATTGGACCATTATAAGAAATTTCATGCAAAAATTTAGGCGGAAACTTCTTTTTGAAGAAGGATGGGCTCTGCAACTCTTTGCTTTCAAAAATTGAAGCCCACATTTTTCTTGGAGAAAAAAATTTTTCTGGAAAGCAGTAGGTAAATTCATCAATTTTTTCCAAGTGTTACAATTGGCTCAAATGCAATAATTCAGTCAATTTCAAACTTTTTTTCGAATTGAAAGAAATTATATGTACGAGTAATTAAAATTTTTTTCATTCCAGGTTTTTACCATAGCAATTTTTTTTTGGTTCACAAAAACTCTTCTTTCGTTATTTCACCGCAATTTTAGATTTTTTTTTTCAGATTTGAATAAAATACTGATTAGTTTTGTAGTCTGTTATGTATTTTTGTTATTATAACAACAACAAAAAAACATTTCCATGTACATATTTCTCAATTTTTCTCAAATTTTTTCCAAAAAAAAACATCTCAAATTCTATCAATTTTCTGATCTGTTTCGATTTTATTGGAAATCAGTTATTTCAATTCGTATTGAAGACCATAATCCTAATGCTCATCATCATCGACTTTCAATTTTTTTCATCAATTTAAAGACGAAAAAACTATTTTAAAACTTTTTTTCAATTTTTTTCAACTGCTTTTATTATATTTTGTTTTCTTTTTTCGTAAGTATTTTCAAAATTTTTCCATTTCAAAGAATAGCTTATTTACCTACCTACCAAATTCTCTGTATTCATTCTTCTCAATTTTTTTCGTCTCTTTGGAAGTTTGGAAATTGTTTTCGTCTTTTTGATTTTTTATAGTAATTCATCACACCTTTTAAATGTGAATCAGGGGTTATTTCTATACCTACTTATTTTTGAGTTTTTTTCCAAATTTAAATTTTTTAAAAATTCCACTCAGCTTTTTTGTTGGTATTTTATGAATGATTTTTTTTGTTATGTTCTCCTATGTATTTGGAAATAAATGGTTCAATTCTGTAATAGGTACCTCTACCTACCTATTTAATCAAATTATGTATCATAATTTTTCTCATAATTTTGAACCACTCTTCCTCCTCTTCCTCTCCCTTCACGCGGAATCTATTTATGAAGGCAATCAGTTTTTTTTTTTGGTTTGAGTTCTTGTCAATCTTTCTCATAAGTTCATCAAATTAGTATAAGCATAAGACGTGCAGTTCCTGTTTTAATCTTTTCCTTTGAAAAAAAGTAGGTAATTTTGATTTTTGTGGATTCAGTTTTTGGCCTGGTGTTTTCAAACAGTGATTTCTATTTCTTAAATTTAAAAAATAGGTATTTACTTAGGACCTACCTACTCAATTTTTCAATACACATTTCAATGAAATGTCATTACATATTTTAAACATTTGAAAATTTTCTTCTGTAGGTATTTTTCATTTTTCAACATTTTCTTAAATTGTTATTTTTCTGATTTTTTTTCTCTTCTTATCCTCCCTCCCATTGTTCAAAAATACACGCACATAAAATGATCACCTTAAATCACATTTGATTGATCTAGAAAAAATACATGTGTACATCTTCATTCAGGGGGGGGGGGGATTGAAGCAGAGGATCTACTCATAGTTGCCCACCATACTTACCTACTTATTATTTTTTATATTTTGCTGTGAAATATTCGTAAGTAATTGAAGAAAATTCTCTTACAAATTTTTTTATTTCTTAAAAAAAAATTCAACGTAGAAATTTAAAAACACTACGTTGCCAGCTCTACTTTATTTTGAAAATTACCAGAAACAGCCATAAAATTATAATGAAAGAATACTTTGAAAATGGAAAAATAACGATCAATAAAAATGAGTATCCAACTACTTAATAGGTACCTACGATTAATTTTTTTGTATTACAAATTAATGACATTCTTGCATCCAAAACGAATGTTGAATGATTTTCAACTCAAAACAAGGAAATTTGAAAACAAAATAGGTAGTCGCGTAGGTAATGCAGAATTATGAAAAAAAAAAGAATAATAATACATAGGTACCTAGATTAGTAAAGTAAAAATGAAGTATTCGACAGAAAAATCAAGCCTGGCCCTGGGTATAATTTCAGACGAGTGATTCGATTCCCTTATTCCAATATTATCTTACTGAGAGCTCGTGCAGTCTCCGCATTAGGAGCTCTGTATCCAAAGGTTGAAAACATGGCGGTCTCATTGGAAACGGCGTTATAGCTGACGTAGCCTTGTTCAAAAACATACTTAATTAACGTATTGTAATCGGTTTTCTTATACTGGTATTTCTCATTCAGATTAATGAATCTTTTAGTATCGGAGATATTGAACTCTCCCATGAGACCATACTCTGTCGTTCCACCGTTCACGATATCTTGGACAATATCACGAAAAACTTGATCGTCGCGGAATCCATGAAGGAAATCGTCATCTTTGTTTATTTTCCAATAACGTTTCAAAGCGTTCTCCTTTTCTGTCTCCAGATTTTTAAGGTACTGGGTCACCGAAGAAGGATTGTACAGGGTGGTGTAATTCTGCAGCATGTACCCTCCGTAGTGTTTTTTCAGGTCTTGGGTCTGTTTTGACGTCAGTTTGTATTTTCTGGCTAATTCAGCGACGTCTGTTTCGCTATATCCGTAGTAGTCGAGTACCCATTCACCTTCCAGGCAAGACGTGATGTAGGCCTTTTCTATATCTTTAACGATCTCCGGGTACAACATGCTGGTGGTTCCGGCCACCCAGATATTACGTGTTACTTCGTTTTGAGGAGGTTGAGCAACGTGTTTGATCACATCGTTGATGAACGTGTAAAAGAATTCGATTTGTTGCTTAGTCGGCTTGGATGATTTGACGAAAGCGCTGTCGTAATCGTCGATTAAAATCAGAACTCCGGATTGGAAGTAGATCTGCAGAAAATGAGCGAATCTGTAGAAAGCTTCGCCGATTTCGAACTTGTTGGCGAGTTTTTTCTCGCTGAGCTTTTTGATCAGAGCTACGTGCTCGTCGAGTAATCGATACGGTTGCAAGAGGTTAATCTTATGCAGAGTTTCAGCCGGCACGTCTAAGATCCATTTATATCTGACGAATCCCTCGTATAATTTTTCGTTCAAAAATTCGATGATTTTTTTCTCGTCGAAGTCTGCCAGTGTTTTATCGGTATTCAAATCGATCGAGATTACCGGGTGTTGGGCGACATTGTCGCGAATCCAGCGATAGAATTGTTCGTGACCGACGGCCAATTTGGAGAAGATTTTATAAGCCTGTGTATCGTTCATCGGTTTAGGTTTATGGTTCGAGTCTAATTCGAGGTCGTTGAAGAGTTGAATCATTTGCAGATTGATTGTTTTACCAAAACCTCGAGGACACGAGACGAAAGCTGTGGTGAAAAAGGAGTCTTCGTAGAAGTACCTCATTAGTTCGGAGTGGTCGACGAAATACGGTTGTTTGGTTAGTTCGATGAAGTCTTGGGCTGAATTGTCTTTGCACGAGATTTGGTTTAGAGTGGAAATAATGCATATTGCTGCCAAAGGTATGAGATGAGCCATGCTTGGGGATCTGGAACATGAAAAGAGAAAGATTTTGATTGAAACGCAGATAAATGGAAAAGCAAAAAATATAGGAAATCGCAAAATTAATTAACTTAATTTGGAAGCATATTATGAGTTTTGAAGATTTTGTTTTTTTGGGGGAGGACGTGTCTCGAGTTCTGTGCGTTTATTTAATTTGAAAGTCCCCAATCGAAAATCAAAATTCAGTGTATCAGCAATTAATTCTACTGAAAATATTCCAAATGGAAAGAAAAAGGAACCTACCCTTCACCCCTCCCTACCACCATTTAGAATTGAATTAAAATTTTCAACAGTCCATTTTATGAGTTACATACTGGACGAATTGGACGATTCAGTTGTCTGTGAACGATTTAGCTCTTCAAGTAGGTACCTACTACATAATATAGGTAGGTATATAATTTTTCAATGTTGGTCATAAAGGATTCTTAAAGTCACCAGTAGCAGCTCCAATGATTTTCTAGATGATTTCTGGTTTCGGTGGTGATTGATTCACCTCTGAACAATAATTGTTTTCAAGTTGAAGCAGTTACAAATGATTTTTCGAAATCGTTCGCAAACGATTCACTGATAAAATGATCATTCAGAATTTTTGTACCTAACTACATATTAATTGATTCTATTAATCCATAATAGATACATTATTTGGGTTTGGTTGCGAGCAATTGGTAAATGGTTTTAATTCATAATCTCAGCCAGGTGCCAAAATTTGTCTTAAGAACGATATATTTCTCAAGTCGGTCGCGAACGATTCAAAATATTGAAAGATAATTTTGAATAATTTCAATGTTGATCGTCGATTGGTTTATGAGTTACTGTTTGGGGGAATTTTCTGGATGACGCCTATTTTCAACTCAAATCAGTCTTGAAAGATTCCTCGAAGTCGGTCGCGAACGATTCAATGAGAAATGATGTTCTGTTCGGAAATTATTCTGCGTTAATTGATTTATTTATGCATGAAATTCTGGAGGTAGTAGCAAATTTACAATTTGGATCACTTTTGAACGATTTTATTTTGAAGTCGGTCGCGAACGATTCAATGAGAAATGACTTTCTGAAATTATTCTGCGTTAATTGATTTATTTATGCATGAAATTCTGGAGATGGTTGCAAATTTACAATTTAGATCACTTTTGAACGATTTTATTTTGAAGTCGGTCGCGAATGATTCATTTCTGAACGATTATTTAGAATCGTTTCATTGATTCATTTCCGACTGTCGATTTGGTACTTATCTAGAGATCAAAATCAAAATATGTTTTGAAATCGAATCAATCCTAATCAATTTATTCTCAAAGTCGGTCGCGAACGATTCATAAAAAATGTGATTAATAATGGATTAATGGTTTAGAATTTGTTGGCAAATTTCTTCTGGAATTTGAATTACCGGTTGGGCGGTTGCAAATGAAAATTATTTATTTTTGAATGATACATATTTTGAAGTCGGTCGCGAACGATTCAAATTAAAACATTCATCCGAAATCGTCCCGAATGATTCTTTAAAGTCGGTCGCAAATGATTCAATTATAAAAGGAATGTTTTTTAATCATTTTATGTTGATTTACTCAAGTGTGCATGAATTTTCTACTCTCTAAATTTGAAACAGTCAATTTCACTGCTTAGCAGTCACGACATTTTGCCTTCTTAAAGCAGTAGTTTTTTTTTACTGCAAAACAGTAAAAAATTATTGAATTGGTCAGTAAAAAATCATTTTGACTGACCAATTCAGTAATTTTTTACTGTTTTGCAGTAAAAAAAACTACTGCTTTAAAAAGGCAAAATGTCGTGACTGCTAAGCAGTGAAATTTGACTGCTTTAAATTTAGAGAGTATCTCGGTCACAAATGATTCATTTACGAACGATATATATGTTCAAGTCGGTCGCGAACGATTCAGATTTGCTCAAGCATTTAAAATCGTTCGACTTGAGAGTCATTCGATGCTCAAAAGTTTACGAACAATACATTTTGAATCGATTCAATCTTGATAAATGATCCTTCGAAGTCGGTCGCGAACGATTCATATTACGGTACTTCCTTGATTCCCTTGGGAAAAAACTGTGATTGTGGTCGCGAATGATTTAATTATTATGTATTAAGAATGATTCAAGCACATTCTCTTTTGAATTCACTTAAATATTAAATTTCTCCTGTGAACAAATTCAAATTTTTGATTCGGTTGAGAACGATTCGATGGTTAAAAAGAACATCAATAATTTCCAATAATTTGAATCAGCTCAAAATGACTTTGAAGTAGGTCGCGAACGATTCAGTGATAATAAACGATTGTTTAAAATCGTTTTTTGTGATTGATCCAAAAGAATCGCAAAAGTCCAGAGTGAAGTTGGTCTTGAACGATTATTCAAAACCGTTCTCTTGAGATGTCTCAGGTGAATTATTTTTACACCCGGTCGTGAATGATTCACTTAAGAAGTTTGGAGCAATATTTTCGGATAACTATTTTTGAAAAATGACGGTTTCAAAATCATTAATTGTAAGATTTCCGAAATTATTCGCGAACGATTCATTTGTAGAGTTTGAATAGAGGGTGTCACTTCAATCAGGACTTATAAACGACATGTTTTTTTTGTTTTTTTTTTAAATCAGCGTTTGAAAGTTTATGATCATATATTTTGGTAATAATTTTTTTTAAATTTTATAAATTTATATTTTAGATCCTTCGAAAAACGTCATACTGTACGTTTCTAAGATTTTCATAAATAATTGGAGTAGCATATAAGCATACCTACTTGATGTGTCTACATTGTAATCCTCAGTAATCTACATATTTCAAATACCTGTTGCGTGCAAACCTTTTTTCGAGTAATTTTTTTCCTGCGGTTACATTTTCATAATCTAGAATTTCCAATTCCGCTCGAATTCACGCGATCAGATCGTTTTAGGACACTAATCGACTCACTTATTTAACTTATTCAAACAGAAATATCAACTTACTTCATTTTGAAACCCCTGAAAAGCTCGATAAAATGAAACTATTCGAATTCTGCGTCACCAACTCCTTAAAATCATTAGTGAATCAACTTTTAGACCAAGCAATAGCACGTATTCGGCAATTTCTGATTGAATTTTTATTCGTGGCAAATAGGTATGTGAAGCCTTTATCGCGATATCTGTTTCGCTGTAATCGGTTCATTTAAACTGCAATTTATAACTCGACGATAAATCTCAGAGCCTCGTTTGCTTATCACCACCAAAATTCTATTGTTAATGGTTCAGAAATTGATTACCGCTGTACCTTTTTCCTTCTTTTTCTCGATACTATTCGGACGATAAAAATGCCTACTTCTTTATTCGATCGGAACCGTTATAAATTTATCGAGCAAATTCCTCGTCAATTTACCTTCTTCTGCGATGTATAGCGATACAGACGATAATAATTTTTACGAGTTGAATTGTATTCGTATACTCGTACTTCCTTAAAATGCCTGACAGAGTCAACAAAACATTAAATCCTTTTGTTGTGTGCTCACTGAAAACTCTCTTTTCTCTGCTTGCTTACACGCGTAAATGGTAATTGATTTCGCGCTAGATTACGGTAAATTACACCGGTATAAAGTTAGCAAACTACCGGCAGAGGAGGGAGGTAATGTAAATGTGACGAAATATTACCACACTAGTGGCGTATCGTGGTTACAATCTGTTGGTTGTTTACGCATTTGGTTGAATTACCATTTTGTCGGACGCGTGTGTACCTTACTTTACCTTACCTTACCTATATAGGTACCTACCTAAGTAGTAAAAATAGTGCTACTGTGTACACGTAAAATAAACAATAAAAACAGTTGGCGAATCGAGTTGGTGTGGTGAACAAGTGCATTTTAAAATCGAGTTCGAGGTGTTTTTGCCCGCGACTAAAAGGGTCAGCGTTTTGGTACGGGTTTTTCTTTCTTTTTCACTTCGATTACTAAGTGAACTATAAGCTGAAGAATTGGGCGTTTACGTTTATGTAAGTATAGAGCATTTCGGCGGTGTATCGATTGTTTTTGACGTCAAGACGAATGGTTCATACGAATAAACCTTGATTATATTAAAAGACAGGTTTGTATTGATGGATTTTTTCATTTCTTCCCTCGTGTGGGTTCTTTTTTCTCCTTCCTGAGGCGTGTGAGGCGTGTGAGGCGTGATTTGCTACTGGAAGAGTACACGTTCATTTTGCGAAGATGACTGAATATCAAAAGTTGATGGTGCTGAAGGGGAGGAGAGGTTTTCGATGTATTTTGACAGCTCGATGAGGCTAATTGAGTTTTAAATGATTGTCGAACAATGTTTGTTCATTTAGGAGGGGGGGGGGGTATCTAGTTTAAAAGAATTTTCAAGTGATGAGAAGAGGATATGGTAAGGTGAGGAGCGGGAAAGAAAAATTACTGTGTGTTTTTTTAATAGCTGAGTGTTTTGTTGCGGTGTGAATGCGGTGGGTGCTTGAAAAATTGATTTATGGCGATTTTTTTAGGCTCCTGAGGAAACAGTATTTTTTGAAAAAATGCCTTGAAGTAATTTTGAAAAGTATTATAGGGCAAATGCAACTGAAAATTTACGTTTGTTTAAGTTTGTCTCTGTACCCCCTCCTACCACTCATCATTTAGTCGATGACCTTCAAATTCTCTTTTCACTATTCGGTGTCTTACTTAAATAGGTAGTGATTTGTTCGAAAAGACGTATTTAGGGATGTAAAAGACGATGGAAAGGAGTTCTAAAAGTTTTTCAGGATCTTTGGAGATGAAAAGGGGGAGATTTTTTGGAAACGTTCTCATCACAATTTCATTTTTTTACCCCTAAACTATAAGATAGGTATTATAGTGTATTAATGTTTTTTCTTTATGGTTTTCATTCTCTTGAGACGGTTTCAGTTTCGATGACGTTTGTTTTTATGTCAAAAAATTCAGTTTTCAGTTTATGGAATTTTTATTTTCTTTCTTTTTGGAACACTTGGAGAAGGTGAATCCAGAGTGTCTACTGGCAAGAAAAAGGCAAGAAAGTTAGAAAAAGGCGAGAAATTCGCTTGGGTGGCAAGAAAGTTAGAACATAGTATAGAAATTCCTTCGAAAAGCAAGAAAATTTCCAAGAATTCACAACAAAAATCTCTGAAAAATTGAAGGTATCCCAGCAAAATTTCAAGTTTTTATTTTGTTAAAATTGATGTTGTTCTACTTTTCGAATTAAAAATTTTCCAAAAATTTTGCCGTCGCTTCGCTCGGGCCATTCAAGATAATATTTTCGACAATTTTAATAATTCAAAAATTAAATAGGGAATTTTTGATTTCCAGGTAATACCCAAACCATTTGAAAAGTGCAAATTTTTCATTCTCTGAACACAACGACTAACTTTTCATAATTGTTGATATTATTGTGCTCCGATGAAAATGCAAAATAAAGCATACAAAAAATGGTCGTTTTTTCGTTTTTCACAACAATTTTTTCAACAAATTTTCGCTCTCGCTTCGCTCGAGCAGTAATTTCAACTTCATTTCCATAAAATGATCATTCATTGTGAAGGGTTTTCTGAAAACAACCTAAAATGTCGATTTTCCGTGTCTAAAATTCTGATTTTGCTCTCCCCTCTATCACAAATAAAAATATACCTAAGCTCTTTCATGGTTTGATCCTGTAATTGTATATGTCACTCACACTGGTATTCAGCACGTTAAAATTTTGATTTTTGTCGGAAAAATGACATTATACTCCCCCTCCCCCAAATAACACGACTTCGATCCGCATTCGAGGTTACTTTTCATTTTGTTACTGTTATCATCATAGAATTGAATTCACTTCAGTAGACTTGCCTCAACGTTTGTTTTTATTACGTTTTTTTATTACCATTTTTTCATGTGAGAAATTAATTCACTTCTCTGCTTTGAAGAATACATTTTTGAGAAATTTTGTTGGGGGGGGGGGTTAGAGGGGTTAGCGAAGATTATCTATGCGTAAATATGAAGAGGGGTATAAAATTTCATTTTTGGAAGCAAGAAAAAGGCGAGAAATTCGCTTTTTTGATTTTAGTAGACACTCTGAAAACTCTAAATTTGTCTCAGATGAATTGACTTTACTGGAATTCAATTGGTTACAATTGCAGAAGGCTCTCATTGCAATTTTCAAAAAATCACTCTCCCTTACCCCTTCTCTCCCTTTCTTAATTAGTGGTTTAAAAATTTTCATACCTACGTAATAAAAAATAGAAATATTCATTAAATTTCAAAACAATCATATGGTAAATCCGAAAATTTTTGAAACATTTTTCGCATTGAAATAGATTTTTGATCAATTAGCAAACGATTACACGTTTAGGGATTTTGAATTCTTACATGGGTAATTGGGTAAAGAGAGCTCTCTCAGCTGAGAAAAAAAATTCCTAACTGGACAAAATCAAATCAAAAGACCACAAAAAATATCACACTTTTCAAAATTTCAGGTACTTACTGAAGTGCATTTTTTGATGAATTTTCAAAAATCAAAAGGACAGCTGAATACGAAAAAAATCAAAATTCCACCGAATTGATCTAGAAAACTGAAATTTGGCATATACCCTATTTTCAACCCTCTAAATCGATTAGAAACGAGTTTGGACAAATTGGAGCACTTCTGGCGTCTCCAGCAGATTTTTGAAAATTCAAATTTCCATAGAATTTTATCCAGTGTAGCTAAAAAGTAGCCTAAAATGGACTCGTGAAATCCTAACTTCAACACGACGTCGAGTGGAATTGATTTCAAGCCCTTCTGAAGCCTTCAGTCAGATTTTAAAAATTCTGAATTTTTAAAAAATGCCATAAAAACTGCCCAACATAATTTTCTAAAAATTACTGAAGGCTATAGAACGATTTTAAGTTTCAAAAAGCTGCCCGAGGCTTCACAATTGCTCAAAACCTACTGAAACCATCTCCAATCGATTTAGGGTATTGAAAATAGGATACATATCAAATTTCAGCTTTCTAGATCAATTTGGTAAAATTTTGATTTTTTTGCATTTCTGACCCAAAGATTTTTAAAAATTCGGCAGAAATTAAAAAATGCGTTTTGGCGTCTAAAATTTGTGCTGCGATGATGTATTTTTGGGTGCTCTTTCGATTTAGCTGTGTCCAGTTTAAAAAAATTTCTGCCAGTTGGGGTACTCTCCTCGTTAGGTAGGTACATATACATTTTTATAAGACTTGATGATCGCAGCAGTCTTATAATCAGACGTCGACTTCGCAGGCTCTTCCTCTTTTATAATTTTTCTTCGTAGATCATCGTTGAATTAATTTGATTAACGTGATTTTGACGAGTGTTGGTTGATTTCTTTTCTGAGTGATAAGATACCGATGTTCTGATTGTTTTAATGGTGAATTAGAATTAATCACTTGTAAGTTGTAAGATACGTACTTGACTCAAGGTAGATTACTTAATGTATTTCTACATGATCATCGGTAATTAACAATTACCGTAAACGATGAATTGAAAATTGAATGTTGAAACTAATTAAAATAGGTATAGATTAACGACTTGTTTTTAAAATTAGCATTGCTCTGGTTTATTTACCTCAGTAATCCCATAAATTTTTGTCACGGTCATTCATCATACTTAGATCAATTTGAAAAAGAACTCACATTAACGCAAAAATTCTAAACTGAAAATTGAAATTATTTTCATCGTGTTTTTATATTTTTTTATTCTAAACTCTTTCAATTTTATAATTTTTTTAAAAAATTTTGTGACGAGGTTTGAATGAATGAGAAGTTGCTATTAAAAATGCAAAAATGTCCCAAAACAAGAAAATGTTTTCAAAATGGAGCAGTTTTAAAATTGTACTAAATCTTTGATCCTTCTTCTTGTATATTTTTTAAGAGCCGAAATCGAGTATAAGATTCGATATACGTACGGTTTTTTTGAGGGTATAATCGAATATTCTGCACCATTTCTCTATTTCTCACTTCCCTCCCTTGTTTTACTCCTCCTAATTTGTATGTCAGGCGCTTATCATACCGATATTTTTGTCACCTGAGCCACCAGCCACCCACTCGAATATCTTACGTACACACACTTATACATTCGTATGCGCACCGTATGGTTAAAAATTGATGATATTTAAAGAAATGGTATATCGCTTGCGTCAGAATCGAGGAAAAGCCAAGTGAAGTGGAAATGAACCACGAAATAAGACTCCGAGCTTGGAATAATTTTACGTAACTCGCGTATATAAGATTCTGCGATGTGCAGATATTTTACTTTTACGTGTACCTACTGTACGCGATCTTTACACGACGACGACGACGCTGATGCCGTCATTTCTGCAAAATATTGCCACCGAAGAGGGAAAAAAATCGGTATAATCGGCGAAACGACGATTAAACTAGGAGCAGTGACTCGAGGGAGACATTTTTTTTCCTTCGACCTAATTTTATTCGAACGATTATGGAATTTTCGATGGTTGAGTTGGTCGAGCCTCGTTCGTAGTCATCGCTCGAAGCGTGGTGGATTTTTTCGTGTACTGGATGCCGATGGAACTCGATCGAGTCGCGTTCAATGGACGCGAAATATTCGTCACTTAATTATACACGCCGAAGGTTACGACATCGACGTCGTCGGCATCGCTCGACGAAGCGTTAAATAAATACTCGATGGAGGTTTTTCTTTATATGTATAGTGCCTGTATTTTCCATTAGGCTACATATAGCGGTAGTTTTATATGAACTTAAAAGAGGTATTATGGGATCAATATTTGAACTTGCGGATGATTTCGAGCCCTTTTTTCTTTCTATGATGAGAGAACCAGTGATGAAATCACGGAATTCAGAGCTTCAAAAAGTTGAAAAAAACTGACCAAAAAATTTCTCTAGAAAATTTGAGAAATAATTTTTGAGAAAATGTTTTGTTCGGTTCAAAGTTGCATAAATTTCCAAAAAATCTGATTGATTTGCTACTTTCATTTTCTGCCTTCAAAGGTCAAGTTTTCAAAATTGTTCTAAAATTGGTTATTGAAAGTCTCTCAGTGTAGAATCGAAGTGTATATTGCCTGATTAAACAGTTTACGACTTGCTTTATGCTTTTTAATAATTTGTGCGTATAAAATTGTGTGCTGAAAAAAATATGAACTAAGTATTGAAAAATTCAAATCATCAAATTTGGTTCTTCGGGTCGGATAAACCCTGAATGACAGTGAACTAACAATCTAAATTCAGGATCTCAAAATGTCGATGAGATGGATTGGGTGTTCTTTATAGATCTCTATCTAGTCAAAGAAAATTTTGCGTTGAATGAATAAATTTGTGCACCGAGACGTGAATTTTGTCTCGTCATTTTTTTTATTTTCAAAGTGAACACTAAACTTTTGGGGCTGCTGGGCAATTTGTTGAATTCAAAAGACTAGAATTAGTAAGTTTAGGTATCTTCGCAATTAAATGAAATTACTCGTTGTCACGAATGCTAAATGACCGACGAAGTTTATTGTCGTTTAGATTAACTTGCCGTTTTAAAAGCGTAGATGCAAAAAAAAAAAAATACTGAATGGTATTTGGAAAGAAACTATAAACTTGGTAGGGAATAGGTATGTTGCCAAAAAGTCATAACTTAAAAAAAGATAATTCCAGTAGGTACAAGGAATAAAAAATTCCATTTTATCTCGAAATTCTCCGGAGAAAGCTGAAAAAAATTGAAGAATGAAATGACTTTTTGATGGAGATGGAGACAAAGCGTTAGGCTACGTGGGTAGCTATTGTTATAATTTTCGAGAATAAAATGCTCAGATTCGGGTAAAAGTATCAAGGTCATTTCAAGGTAATCATTGTCGTGTGATATTGTTCTAATTACCGTCGAGAAAAGTATAAAGGCCTGTATAGGAATCAATTTTTCAACGTGAACGCGAAGAATTTTTTTTAAGGCTTCGTTCGTTGGCTTCCTTGAAATTTTTATCTACCTTCGATACATGATTTGAATTTTTTTTTTGGTGAATTTTTTCACTAGTTTCTTTGAAGCAATGAATATGTAATCCCTTTCAAGTATGAGTAAGATAACCTTGAAAAGTCTTGAATGAAAATTTTGACCTGAAATGCACCTTGAGATTGATAGAATTTTTTTTTGGAAAAATAGAAAATTAAAATCACTTTCTGCGACTTGATTTTTTTCAACTGAAAGTACATCTATTCCTGTTTCTAACTGATAATTGAATTTTAAATAATATTTATGACACGTCTGCAATAATTTCCAATTTTTTGATTCGTTTATACAAAAATTCCTCGTTTACAAAATTTGGACCATTGAAACCAATTTGTTCTGTTTGCATGTCACAAATTTTTGTATGACTGGAAGAAATGAAGGAGATTAGGAGACTGGAGAAGTGGCCTTTACAACAAATTTTATTTCCATTGAAAACTTTCACTGTTCATGGATCCCTCGATTTGAAACGACGACGCAATCAAGTTCCAAAAAGTGTTGAGATAATAATGAGTGAGAGGAGAGGGAAGAGATATCGGCAGACAAGTAAGTACATATTTATACGGATGTCAAAAAACTGATTGATTACCTATAATCAAAAATGGCATTATGATGGTTTTCTAAAAAATCAAGTTTTTCTTTTCGACCTATAAAACTGCCCAAAATATATGGAGAATTTCTTGGGAAGAGGGGGTGGAGGGGCTAGAACATGTTCAAAAGTTCACTATGATTTAGTGACTTGCTGATTCCATTTCTTCAAGTGGACTTCTGAGAAAAATCAACTTGAAGTTTAAAAAATTGTATTAGAGAGTAACACTGAATTTGAGATTTTTCAGAATTAAATGTTTCAATTTTCCGAATCTGTTTCTGTTGTTTTTTATGCAATCAACCCGTGTTTCTGAAAAAAGATTTTGGGAGTAGAATAGAATTTAGATTTTTTTTTCAAATTTTCAAATCTCCTACGATATTATTAAGATCTGTTTTACATTTTCGTTGAGAAAAATATGGTTGATGTTACGCTAGCCCATTTCGTGATTTTTCGACAACTTTAATCTGGAGAAAAGTTGAACCGGGAGGGAGGAGGGAAGGAAAACATGCGAAATTTCAAATACGTACCAACTTTTCGTGGAATTGTTTTATTTTTTCAACTTTTTATGCATGTCTGAGAGCTCAACTCCAATGATCGAAAACAGAACAATGGGTTTGGTTTCGGTTAAAATGTTGAAGGATTCTCGTCAAATTCAGTGAAAATCTTAATTTTGTGTTGAAATAAGTCACTTGGAAAAAATTTGAGCTCCGGAGATGCTCTTGGAGGGGAAATATGAGTCCACAAAAAGGAAGTATTTCCGATAAAATCGTGTTTTTTTTCACTCCATGTCCTACCCAACCTGGTTTGGGAAAAAATTACCTTTGACTGAAGAACTCTGTTGTAATTGTAAATTTTTTGGATCTTTTGTAAAGTCTTTTCAACACGATTTGATAAACTTTCTTGTTGGGCCATGTTGAAAAAAAAACTCTGAAAATGTTCACTTAACCAGACCCAGTTCATGTATTATTCCTTCCCTCATGTCCCACAGGAATTTGAAAATTGTCGAAAAAAGTCGAACTTTTATTGGAAACTCGACAAGTGCCAGAAATATGAAAACGATGAGTTCGAGTCGGGTCAGAAGAGGTCTTTATAGGAAACGAGTTTTCATCAATTTACTCAAAATAGCTTAGACGCGTTTGGGGGGGGGGAGAAGAGAATCTGCGCAGATTTTTCAACTTTGATAACGAAGTCACTCACATTTATGATGAACTTTGATTGGTTGAGGTTTGAGGTAAATTGAGGTGTTTTTTTTTTCAATTTTATGTGACCTCAACATTTCAGGTAGGTACCTACCTAACAATTTAACCTTCTTGGCAAGTGCTCAAAGTTGAAAAAAATAAAAAAAATTTCCGAATATTTCAAAACTTTTTTTCATTTTTTAAAAATTTTAATAGTCTTTTGATGTCTGCAGTACTTACCATATTATCACGTTTAAACCAGTAGGATTGTTTGAAATTCATTTTTTATAATTTCAGGAATAATTCTTGAAATAGGTAATGTTCTTTCTTTCAAAATACGAGTATGATAATTTTATAATTGTCTCTTTAAAATTGGTACCTATATGGTTGAAATTTCACGAGTAATTTAAAGATAAAAAATGTTATTATTTTTTCAAACTTTGAATTCTAGCCGGAGGGGGTGGGGGGTTAGTCATTGACTCGACAAATTTCAACATTTCTTACTTCTTCTCGTTTAGGTCATTACTTCAAAAGGAAACAAAAAGTGAAAAATTACCCACCCCCATTGGGGAAGCCTCGAGATACCTTTGTCCTCTCTCAGTATAGTTTGAGAGAAGTTTGATCTAATGTACCTCAATATCGAAATTAATTTTGACAGAAATCAAGAAAGAACTCACTTTTATACTAAAAAACGTTACCTAAAATTCATTCGATAAAGTAAACTTTCACCATCCTTTGCCATATTTCATGAAAAGAATACTTTATCGTATATTGTAGTTAATTTCAAAACGCTTCGAGCCCGTCTACAGCTTTTTTTCTTCGGTCGGTGTCGTTTTCGCGTTTATTATTCAGCCGTACATTGCGAGCTTTTCGGCCATATTTTCTCGAACCGGCGTACCATATGGTTTATCGTCTACGCGGATTTAGTGATTTACATATAAGGATCTGACGAGCTAGGGCGAGTCGTATAGTCGGTTTTTGTTTCTCATTTTTACTCGTATATACGATACGGGCACAGAACACAGGAAAAAGACTTTCGTGTGGAATGGTTGGTCGTATCAATCATCAGACCGAGGGCTTGAGCGATATATCGCGTCAGTTTTTTTCTTTGTCGTGGTGTTACTGTTTAGCAAAATGTGCGTATTGCGTCGCAAAAGCCTTTTCGACTTTTTGTTGTTTTAGTGTATTTCGCAATTGTGTGTTTTACGAGCTCGTTGTGTGCTTCGGTTTCGCGCCATTTTGTCTTTTGAGATAGGAAAAAAGGTAATTTAAAAATAATTTTGTATCGTAGTTGTGTTTTTTTTGTGGGTAAAAAAGGTATTTATTGAAGAAGATTTTTCATTCGGGTAGGCAGTCGAGTAAAAGATTGATAGGTAGGTGTGTTTTAGAAATGTTTAATCGAACGTTATTAATTTATGAGGGAATGTACGCTGTCATTGGTTTCTTTGTTTCTCTATATTTTGTCTTGTAATTGAAGTGGAGCCCACGTAGATAGACTGTCCAGTTGGACATTTAAAAATTTTTTATTCGATGTGTTTGGAACCAGAATTTATTGAATAAAAATTGTGCATTATCTTTGAAAAAATTTGCATTTTAAAAACTTTTAAAATTTCTAGTCCTATTCCTATTTTATTTTATATCAGACAAGATATACTTAAATTCCGCAGTTTTCAATATAAATTTCACCAAGCTACCGCTCTGAATAATCTACCAGCAACTTGTTTTACATAAAAGTCGATATAGTAGGTACTTATTGCTTACGTTGAGAATTTCAATAGGAACCGAAAGAAAAAACATTACAAATGTTTGCTGTAGATTTGACAGTATTGTGGTTTCTCTTGATTCGAGTTGCTTTGGTACACTTTTCTTACACTCGTACAATGCAAGAAACGTAAATCGAGGACGAATTTTTTCACTATGGAATTCTGTATCCAATTTGAACGAAATTACAACGAAGAAGCAAAAAAATGCTACGAATAAATTACCCACCTCTTGGAAAAATTTCAATTATACCTATTTCGTAAAAATTCTATGAGTATTTCAGCTCAACTTTTAGAATAGGATAAGGCTCGAAAAGGAAAACGGTGTTTGAAAGAGTCGCATTTTTCATTCGCGTCACGAATTTGAAATGAACTTTTTTTTCGATGAAAAGAGGCCTTTCATTGGACGACAGAACGAGATAAAAATGTCTAACTTGTTCCAAAAAAAAAAATTGTAGACTGTAAATTTCGAGGAAAAAGTAAAATTTATCGAACTGATTCTTTTTCTGTTTTTTCTTTTTGCCATCTTGTTGACGAATTTTTCATGACCTTGGATGGCAGAAAGGAGAATGTTGGTTTTTTTTTGGAGGGTATGTTTTACATATCCGAATGGAGGCGTTGGAGTCTGCTTGTGTGAATTTTGTTTTTGATTCGAGTTTTTGATTTTTTTTATCCTGAAATATACGATCTTATAAATATTTTAAAGGAAGTGTATCAACAGTAAGGCAATACTTTAAAAAAGTGAATGTGAGAAAATCGACCTGAATGAGGAAGAATTTCGTTTTGTGGAAAATCACTAGTAATGTATTTTTTTTAAAACGTAGTTTCTGTAACTTTTTTTAATTTTTTATGTGATTGAAAAATTTTGGAAGAAAAATGGTTGAAAATATTAATTTATGGATAGATGCGCAGCAGAAATAGTGGGAAATTCTTTGAACAAAATATGAAAATTTTCAAACCACTTTAATACCTAACATTTTAAATTAATTTTATATTCGTTGATAAAGTTATTTTTTTATGCATTAAAAATGTTTCATTCCTTTTTCCCGATCAGTTTCAATTTCTGTAATTATTTTTGCAAAATATTCAACCCATTAATGCATAAAGTTTGAATTTCTTTTCAAAAAAAATTTTCGCGGTACATAAATTGTACCAATTTTGCGAATTTTTATGCAAATTATTATATTTTTACGAATTAAATACGAGCAATTAATCTAAAACTGAGTGAAATGTGGTTTGATTTAGTTCAATAATGATGAAGTATAGAGAATATTTTCTGACCAATCTGTCAACCTCCTTCATAGTGCCCCTCAAATTTTGAAAAAAATTCAAAAATCAAGTGGCATAAAATGGTTTGTACTAATTTCAAATTTCGTCTCAATTTTTTGATTCAACCTCTCATCTTTCTTTAAAGTGCCCCTCAAATTTTGAAAACATGGAAAAAACTCGGTAACATATGGTTTGAAATTTCACTCAATTTTTGGATTCAATCTTTCAACCTTTCTCAAAGTGCCTCTCAACTTTTGAAAAAATTTCAAAAATCAAGTGACGTGGTTTGTTGAGTTTTTGCTGTGGTGGGTATACTAATTTCGAATTTCGTCTCAATTTTTTGATTCGGTTTTTCAATCCCCCCTCCCCCCCTCAAGTGCTACTCAAATTTTGAGAAAATTTCAAAAATCCAGTGATACTCGTATACGGTTTGTTAAGAGTTTTACAGTGCTAAAAAAATTTCAGAAATTGAGTCTATTGAATTCGGTTTTTTATTAGGTAGTTTTTCTGTTGTATTCGTCTCTAATTTCCAACCAATTTTTAATGCCCTTCAAAATGATCCTCGAATTCCGTAAAAAAAAAGCTTGAAAAATTCAATCGAAAATAGTTTGTTATGCAAGTTTTCTGTGGTGCTTATTTCGAATTTCGACTCAATTTTTTTCATGTGATGATTCCTCCTTAACCTTCCTTGAAGTGACCCACAAATTTTGAAAAAATTGCTAGAATTGAGCAAGAGCATGGGTATGGTTAGTTTGATTTTCTGTAGTGCTGATCTCAAATTTCAACTCAATTTTCTGATTCCACCTCAAAATGCTCCTCAGAGTGATCCTCAAATTTAAAAAAAAAGAGAAAAATTCAAGTGACACATATGTTTGGTTTTTTTGTGATATCGTCTCAGTTTTTTAATCCGACCTTTCAACCTTCCTCAAAGTGATCCTCAAATTGTGAAAAAATGAAAAAATTGAGTGACACGTGGTTTGTTATGTTTTTTGTGACTCTGATCTCAAATTTGACTTGTTTTCACGATTCGACTCTTCAACTGCCTTCAACATTTTTTTTTCAGTAACGCTGATGTCAAATTTCGACCTTATTTTCAGATTCAACCTCTCAATAAGCCTCTCAAATTGACCCTCTAATTTTTTTTAAATTGTAAAAATTGATTGACATATGATTTGTTTGGTTTTCTACGACGTTCATTTCGAATTTTTGCTCAATTTTTCGATGAGACTTCTCCTCTACTTTCCTCAAAGTGATCCTCAAATTTTGAAGAAACTGCAAAAATTGAGTGGCGTACGATTTGCGGAGTGTTCTGTGGCGCTGATTCCAAATTTTGACTCAATTCTTATATTTGGCTCTTTAATATGTATTTTGCAAAGTGGCTCTCCCTTAAAGTAATCCTAAAATTTTTGAAAAAAATCAATTTTTTTCTTCGCTATGTTGATAGTTTTTTCTTACATACCTCGAACTTGAATATGGCACTTCACTGACCATCAAATTAATATATTTTTGCCTAGTGAAGTCAACTTGAATAAAATTACTGTGGATTGGTAAGTAGGTACCTATAAGGTATCATCAAAATTATTCTATCTTGTGATGTAAGAAGGCGAACCCTCTCCATACATGGCAGGCATCCCTTCGGGCGAAAAAATTTTTTTCAAATTGTTTTTTGACTTTCACTGAATCAGCAATCAGTTTGACTCCGAATCGCTCACAAACCCACAGTAAATTCCCCCGAACCCTCGGCAATCGAATAATGACCTCGTTTTAAATATTTTAATGCAAATCTTACAATTTTATTCTTTCGTTTCGAGCAGAGATGCATATTGATCTTACCATGTAAAACTAATATTTACTTAACTAATAAAGATACGCTCAATACCCCCGACATTCGACCAAATAGGTATGCAATTTATTCAACACGGGCGTATGATAAGTTGTGTACATAGTATGTATCCCAGCACGTCGGCTTTTTCACTCACACACATCACATTTGAGTGAAATTTCCGTCTGTAAAGTTGAAAATACGTTTAACATGTGCATTAGGAAGGAAGACATAAAGCACGTAGTTGATTCGTCGACTGGCATCGAAGTCGAAGGGGTATCGCGAGTATCCCGAAGCTACGAGCTATTCATTTTGCAGACTCCTGCTCCTTAGAGAATTTCTTTCCTTTTGGCTGCCTGGCTGGTTCGAAATTAAAACGAAGAAGAAAAAAGTTTCTCGCACTCGCGTATACCATAAACAACGCAATGCCTGCGGAGTATAAAAAGTTTCATATATCATATTAAAAACACGAGCGGTAACGAGAAGGACAATGAGACAGAGAGGATGGAGATTACGAAAAACATGCGAGAAAAGACATCGTTTTGCAATTGTATTTGTAAAATTGTCGTTGAACTCGTCTCGATGTTATTTTGCAAAGAGCGAGAGAGGGAAAAAATCATTTAGCTGGGATAGGGAGTACTAAACCCCTAAACATTGAAAGAAACTCCGAATCGATTTTTATCCGGTAAATGTGAACTTGTTTAGTATTCGATGGACGCGTTTCTGGATAGGTATACGAAGATTGTTTGTTTTTTGGTGCTTCGTCGTTGTTGGAAAGATTTTCTCGTCTTTGGATGTAGGTACTAGGTACCTCTACCTAGACCTACGATGAAAGTTTTCGAACCCCGCTCCCTCCCATCGAAGCACATTTAAAAGGTTGATTGGTTTATTTATCGGACCATCGGACCAACGGACCAACGTGCGTACGTATTTGTGGTGTGTCGCGTAAACAATGCTACTTTAATGAGCTTTTTTGTCTGTGAAATTACCTCGTTCTGGTTGAAATTTTGTGCGAATTTTATCCTTCAAACGACGTGTAGAGGACTCGCGGTTAATTGTAAGAATTTTTTTTCAACATAATGAACTCGAGCCGTATTATACTTATTATGAAATATGAGCATATATAGTGGACTATGAAGCACCTATGTGTATTCGACCAGGTGGGTCTGGGTATACTTTGTACGATGTGTGCGTTTTTTTCCCACCTCGAAAAACTTTCTCGACGACCGATACGATGCGATGGATCGGACACATAATAGAATTATGAATTAAACCCGCAGTACGTGTGTGCTTAGTGTACGAGTCGGTCGTGTTTTTTTGAAAGTTTTTTGTACTTTTGCTACCTACGTGTGTTCGTGATTGCGAGTGGATTGAATTTTTTTTAGCATTGAACAGCTGATGGGGTTGAAATACGGTAACGTACGATGTGTTTTCTTTTTCTGAAGGATTTGTGGTTTTTTTGGAGAGTGCTTTTTGATAATATGTATCTTGAGAGGTTTAGAACTTTTGATGTGTCTGGGTTGCCAAATATCTCATTTTGAAGCATAATGTCTTCAAGGGATCACATGTAAATCCATCTAACGTGATATATTACTCAAGTACCTAGTAAATATTTTGCCCTTGTTTTTTGCTTTTTTTGAAGGAAAGGATCCTATAATAGGTAATTCTATTTCATTTTGAGATGAAGTTCAGGTACCTATTGCACTAAACCTTAACTTATTTTCAATTGGAAAAAAAATTGAAATTGAAAAAATTTGTAATCTCCTACTCATTATTTATTAATTTCTTTGCTTGTTTTCTCCATCATACACCTCAATAGTGATTTGTTATGTGTTTGAAAAAGTCCTACCCCTTGGATTAAAATTTGAAAAATTTTCTAGTCGACTAAAATTTTCAACAAACAAATCAAAAAATTGGAAATTTTATTTTTTATTTTTTCAATACCTAAAAAAACGCTGTATTACAACTTAATCAATTTTTTTTTTCTTTCAATCAGGTTTATTTTTTAATTTATTGGTGATTTTTTTTAAAAATGTCGATCCTGAGGTAAAAGATAGAGGGGGAAGTGGAAATTTCTATTACGAAATAATAAATTTTAACCTGTTGGAAAAAGTATCAACGTACGAGTAAAACATATAAAATTTTGACATTTTAAAATCTTATAAGTGCCAAAAATTGCATCGAAAAGGTATGTAAAAAGTATAACAGAAAAGAGTAAAATTTCTTTCAAAACTCTTCAAAAGCTGGCATTTTTTCCTTCTCAAGAGATATCGAAAAATCAAATTCTTAATCCTTGAATACTCGATCTGATTTTTTAAAACATTCTCAGTGTAAAGTACCTTTATAGGAGCATTTCATTTTTCGGTTCCGTAATATTCTTCAAAATTTGGGCACAATTTGCAAAAATTGATGAATTTTTGAAAAATAGATCAGAAATGGTTGAGAAAATAAAGGTCGATAATTCTATCTTTTAAGATTTGGTATAGATAGATACGAGTGTGAGTTGGTCAATTTTCATTTGCTTCAGAAAAATTTGGTTAAACTAGGGAAAAAATGATTGTAAATTACTTCAATTTCCCTCCTCCCCCCTCTCTTTGACAAAAAATTCGAAGTTTTATTAATTTAAAAAATAAAAAATATGGATCTAAATATTTTACTTTTTTTTTACGGTTACTTTTGAAAGGATAAATAGGGTTGGAAGGGAGGGAGAGGGTGCAGAATAGTAGTCAATTTTTTAGTGTTTTGTTCAAGTTTTAGAAATTACGGCTATGGTCATTCTTCTACTCAAACCTATTTTTTTTTTCGGTCCTCATCCACTCCCCTTTTTAATTTTTTTTTTTTCATTGAATCGAGAAATGATTATTCTCCCATCATTCAGAAAAGTAGAACGTTTGGAAAACTACGCAAAATTTCATTCAGTGGTCCTAAAAATTCACGAATATAGGTACATGATTTTTCCCTCGTATTTTTGAAATTTTGAGCTTTGCTTGGGAAAATGAACGTTTTGCCAAGTTTTTTGAGGTTCAATAATAAATTAGGTAGGTATTATAAATTTTAAAATTTCGCAGTCATCCCAAAAAATGACACTAGAGTTGATTTTTGGGGGGTTTGTAATGAGCATTTTTTTTTCGGAAATGACACGCAAAAAAATGAGCTTTAATTTTCACGTTATACTTTCTAAAAAAAAGCGAAGAATGACCTACTTTACGATATCTAATGTGTCACCTGAGCTAAAAATACTCTATTGATTGACATGTAGACTATACAACTTGAAATTTAATATGGATAAGGTCAATGTGGGTCATCGTAGACGGGGAGTAGTTGTAAACAAAGCTTTAAATAAAGGATAGAAGTCCAGTAATTGAGCTTAATGTACGAGTAGGTAGGTACATATAATACTCGAACAATCCTTTACCTGATAATACTTGGAACCTTTGCAACTCGTCAACTGCGATTAGATTGAAATTTGGCTCACTACAATAAAAGAACATGTCAATCCTTCGGAATCAAATTTTGAGCTGCCCAAAGTTGTTTTTTCAATTTTCGAAGAGTTTTTGAAAATGGCAGAAGTATGGTTCATAAAAAGAGATCCCAACCGCCGGAAAATTTTTTGGATTGGATAAAGCTATGCTAAATCGAATGATGAGCATGCAAAAATACAGCACTAGCCAAAATTTTAGGTGTTGAAGTGCTTTGAATTGGTGCTTGAGTTTGTAGTGACTTATTTGTCCCATTACCCGCCATTTCCTCAAAATCGGTTTCTGTTGATTTAAAACCAAATTGTTTTTCCAAAAATGAATTTTCAAAATATGAGTGGGAGCTCTAGAACACCTTGAAACCACTCTCTGTCGACTCAGCCTGTTAAAAATAGAGGACTTAGAAGTGAATTTCAGCTTTCCAATTTCATTGGGTAAAATTTTGTGAAAATTGAAACTTTAAAAAATCTACCGGAGGCTTCAGAACTGCCCCAAATGGTTTGAAACTGTTTTCAATCGATTCTAGAGGTCTGAAATATGAGACATTTTGATTTTTTCGCAAGTCCAGCTCAAATTTGATTTTCAAAAATGCATCAAAAATCGAAAAATGCAACATGTTCTCCAATCGATTGTGACAGTAAAATAATTTCCATCATAATCAATTTGCTCCAGAATTAAATTTTTTTCCTATGCAAATCATAAAATGAAGAGAAAATTTTCAAATCGTTCAACTTCAGTTTGATGGTGTATTTTTGTTTGTTATTCTCTTATAGTATGTACAGGGACGAAACTGCTCGTAAGCATTCTTTTGGAGGGGGGGAGTCAATCAAAAATTTATCGACTAATATGAGGGAAAAAATACCAGTTGTAAGGGTATATGACTTATAAGCAATTTTCGTTTTCATTTTTCAATTTTTAGAAACCTCGAACATGGAATTTTTTATTGTGTAAAATAAAACCAAATTAGTCCGAGCCTAGCAAGGGCAAAAGCTTTTGAAAATTCCTAATTTTATAAGTAAAAGAACAATGTTTTTTTATGGGATAAAACTGATTTTTTTTTGCTCCAAAATTTCAAAATTCGAATAATTTTTTTCAGAAATGTCACTTTTGAAAAAGAAAATCAAAAAAGCCCGAATGAAGTGAGGGCAAAAGCTCTCAAAATTTCTTATTTCGAGAAGTAAAAAACCCTTTTTTTCTATGTGAGGAGTTTATTTTTGAATTCAAACATTTTTTTGAGTTGGAATAAGCTTAATAGATTTTTAGAAAGTTTGATTTTGAGAAAGAAAAATGAGCATGCCTGAGCGAAACGAGTGCTGAAGTTTTTAAAAAGTTATAATTAAAGTATTTACTTACAAGGGAGCTACCCAAGGTCTGACACGCAGATCGCGGCGACTTGTCCACCATAAGTCTTCATATATCGATGGTAGATCGTGGCCAAAAAATTAGCTGCTGAAGCGAACAGGGTGCCGAATGATTTCAATTTTTATACTTTTTTCAGCATATTTTTGCGTATTTTTGTGATTTTTCGATATTCAAACCCCCGTGGTTTCTCCCCCTGTCAACTTCAGCAGCTAAAATTTTGGCTCATAACATATTTTTTTATGCTCTATCCGCCTGTGAAAAAATTGTTTCGATCCGCGTGTCAGACCTTGGGTAGCTCCCTTGTTAGCTAAATTGAGTCGAAAGACATTTCCCCATATTTAGCCAGCTGATAATGAAAAAAAAAGAAAAAATCCAAACCTTTTCTCAATTGAATTAGATCATTGCAATTGACCTGGCAGTGTTGGCGACATCGACCTAGCTTTTCATAGATATCATTGTCGTCTTCACCATCGACTGCGATTCGAAGTTGAGAAGTCATAATCGTAATGATAAAAAGACGTCTGCACGAGGCCAATGAGCGAAATTCGTCCATCGTAAAAAAGTTTTTATGGAGGGTGTTTAAATTTCTTATCTTATTCGGTTATTCGTGAACATAGCTGTTCTGCGTAGGTAGTTGGGTAGAAGTACCTTAACCTATCCAGTAGTTCAGGGGTACATTGGATAGATATTTTTATAAACTTTTCCACCATACGATGGAATCTCTGAGGGTAAAACTAAAATATATATTGTGAAGAGTGTAAAGTGCAGTCTTATCCTAGACAGCCTAAAATCGACCTTCTCAACACATTTTACATTATTTCCTGTTTTCATCATTTAACAGCTCGATTATTTGCGGTACTTTCACGACAGTTTGACTGCCATGTCGCGAGTATTGTCATCGCGCAGATGGAGTTAAATATACTTACGATATAATAATAAGTACTTGTATTTTGACAGGATAGAGTAGCTATTATTTATTAGGAAAGAGAATCTAGCTATATAGCTCTTCCTTTCGTCGCTCATTAAATTCATCTTTTCTTTGGAATACCTACTCGCACCTATTGCTTTATATTGTGGAATATAAGGAGGAAAGGAAATGAAAAAGGCGTGTGCTCGAAGCCTCGAATATTGTGTATAGGGTAGTACGTCATCTCGTCGTCGCTGCTGTCGGAATATTGTACACGATTTTCATATACTACCTTACCTGGGTTTCGAGAATTTGGGTTCCGAGCCGGCGAACAAATCGCGTAATAGGTTGTAAATTTTTTCTTCTTCTTTTTTTTTGTTGAGAAAATACACATTTTTTAATATGTATATACCGGCGTATTGTAGAATGTAGACGCGGATCGATGTTAAACCATAACGCGTATTACGTCTCGTCGCTGCTATCACAGATTCGTTTAGCAGGCTGGATGCTGGAGTTGCAGTGCTCGTGCGTTTACGTTGTTATTAAGTTGTTGCGAATATAGCCGGCCGAGGCTGCGCCGGTTTTTTGCTCTTCGTATTATTATTATTTTTAATTTTATAAATTAAATTTTTTCCAATTATTATTGTTATACTTGCGCGATCGTGCGGTGTTTCGACTGACGTTGTGTGTATGTTTTTATTATTGCAGGCGTTCAACCCGAAGTGAATATTAAAAAGAATCCTATTTATGGTAAAAAAGACGCGGATTTTGTAGAATGCAATAAACAAGAGAAAACTAACGAGAATTCAGCTGTACGAGTAAGAGTAAGTAAGATTTTTGGTTGATTTTAGTAGCGCTTTGCCATATTGATGTGTGAATTTTGGCTTGGTGGGCGTGAGTAGTAGGCTAGAAATGGGCACAGGTGATGGGAAACGGTGGTTTTGAATCGTGGCTCGGGGCCAGGGCAGTTTTTGGACGCTTTCGAGCAGGTGTAGGGTTTTGCCTGAATTTCGCCAAATCTACCTGTCGTATCAAGGTGAAGAGAAAATTGATATACGAGTAATAGTAGGTAAGTAAGGAAAGGCTTCAGTGATTAAAATTTCAATTGTAATTAATTTTTTGATTGTTGGCGAACTTTTGAAAAATTAAATATCGATTAAATTTTCTCATTTGAAGGCTAAAATAATGATTTTTGTGTAAAAATTTTCATCTCTTTCAAAATAGAATTTTTTTAGTAAAAATTATGTAAATTAATTTAGAACCATCTGATATCAACGTGCTGAAACCACATTTTTCTGATTCCAATTGTTCTGAAGCCTTCGTCGAAATTTGGATCTATTTTGGATGCGCCGCAAATATGTTTTATTTTTTCTTATTTTATGTTCTATCGAAAAAAATGATGTTTTCACCGAATTCATTTTTGTCTCAATTTTTTGATAAATCACTCGTGCTTTTTTTTCATTTTTTTGTTTATCAGGAAGATAGAAATATTATGTGGAAGGTGGAGAAGAGACGAGTAATCGAAAAATCGAATTGATATTTAATATCACCCACCTCTTACCAAAACTTTTTTAACCAACGATTTGTTCAATTTTCCACAAAATTTGGGGTCATTGGAAAGTGTGGGTTAACATGAAGTGATCTGCATTTTTTGGACAAAATCAGCAAAGTTTGATATGAAGTTTTGTCCAATGACGTAAGGACTGCAGAAAGATAATAGTAAAAATTTCATCATGCAAAGTGCATTACCCTCCTCACGTCCCTTGCTTCCCCTATAGGGGCTGATGAAATTTCAAAAATTTGCAAAAAAATTTGAAAAAAGGAAAGGTGGGTTTTGAAAAATGAGAAAATAAAATTTCAGAAAAGTTCTTTCTTATTTCAAGAATTTTTTTCATACATTTTTCAATCATTTGTATCTTTTTTTATTTTTTTTGAGACTCGTGTTAGAAAAATATCAAGTTTCTTAATTCGATCTTTCTTCCTTCCCTCTCATTTTTTCCAGTGTTCAAAATTTTAAAATTCTTCAAAAAACAAAAAAAAAATGTTTTTAAATTAATGGTGATTGATTGTATTTGGTCAATTAGTATTTAGAGTTGAAAAAAAAGTTGTGCTGTTTTTCCATGTTTTGAAATGATTTTCAGCCCCTACAAAATCAAGTTGAAGACGATTTTTGAATTTTGGAATAATGATTATTGATTAGTGATGCTGAATTCCTGGAGAAGTGAGAAAACGTCTGATTTTTCTTCTTTAAAATACACTCATCGTCATTTTTTTTGTGAAAAAATTTTCAAACAAGAACAATTTTTTAATTTTGATGCTCGGTAGGTAAATAAATATTCGAGTCAGAGACTCGACATTTTTTCCATGGCTTTTCAACGTTAACTTGGATAATTTTTTTTCAATGAAGTGAGAAAATGTCTGATTTCTTTTCTTTAGAGTAAGCTCGTCAATTTTTTTTTGTGAAAAAGTTTTCAAACATCAGAAATTTTTTAATTTTGATTCCCAGTAAGAAAATGATTATTCGAATCAGAGGAGACTCGACACTTTTTCCATGATTTTTCAACGTCAACTTGCATTTTTTTTAAAGCTCTGTTCTAAGCCTTTGAAAATACTTTTCTCGGGGACCTGTTGAAAAAGAAATAGGTAAAAGTGAAAATTGAAAAAAATATGTAGGTAAATATCAAGTTCATTTACATATGAATTTCTTTGTAAATTTCAAATTTTGAAACTTTTAAAGCTGAAAGCAAGTCTGAGTATAGGTAAAATTGAATTTTAACTTTAGTGTTAAATATCGATATCGATTGACAACAATTTGTTCTGGGTTCTAAAGATTAGTCTAAAATAAGTTGAGTCATTCCACCTCAGCATTAGGAGGAAGAGTAGAAAAGGGAGGAGGTGAAGGTCCAGTCAAAATTGGAATTCAATTTTTTTGTAATCAGCAGTTTTAAAAATATGGTGAGGGATGCTTCAATCAATTTTTTATTCATTTTTGAAAAATTGGTCAAAATTGTGGATCTTTAGTAGGTGTTTCTTCTTCCTATCTCCGGAATTCAGATGGGAAGGGGAGGGTTCCTAGGTTGATGTTAGGGGTAAGAGCTATAGGAATTAGGTAGTTACAAAAATTTTGTTAGAAAAGCACTTCCTACAATTTTTCAATGTTTAGAAATTCGGCAAGGATCCAAAATTCATTCAAAGCAGCTGAAATTTTGTTCAGAAGCGCTCATGGCTGTACCAGGTACCTATAATCTTAGGTCTATTGAAAACTCGACGTTTATTGAAATCGAAATCAGTGCAAGAAATGTCTACACTTCACAGATTTGTTCACTTCATTTTGACCAGATTTAGTAAAAAAAAAAAAAAAAAAAAAACATTGTTTCCATTTACAAATTTGGTGACTTCATTTTCATCAGTTTTTGAAGAAAAAAAAATCATCCCAAAAAGAATCTCTAAAATTACGGGTTTTATTTTATTCTTGATTCACCTAGGTATAACATCTTCATGTTCATGATTAAGTTATTGTTCAAGTTGTAGCCGGTTTCTGTATAGTTAGAAAGACTGTATTTTCGATGGCAGATTCTTCTTAGGTCATTTCCAAAACAATTCATCTCTCATTTTCTATCTTTTCTACAAAATGAAGTGATTTCAAGTACCTACCTAGTTTTGCCTTTAATAAAAATTAAACTGTGGTTGGAATACATTTTATTCTCTCAAACTTTGGCTACACAATCATTTCCAGACATCGGCTCAAAGTTTAAGGAGGTCATTGATCCTGGATATTTGAATTCTCAGAGTTGTATCAATCCTACCGCAGAAATGAACTCAGATTCGTGATCAGCGTCCTCAAAAACCATACAATCGATATACATGAAGATAGGGGTGTCAATATATCGAATGACTCCTCCCCTTCCCCCACCCCAACTCTCTACTGCTCAAAATATAGCATCACAATGCTCACACGTTAACTTATGAAAACAAATTTTGAATTTCTGATGTTTTTCATGATTTATCTGCTTGTCTCGTGTTTTTATCAGCGAAATTCGTCGTTAATCTGACTTTATCTGAGTTGAAGGGGAGAGGGAAGTGGAGCCGTGGAGGGGGGTGAATGATAAAAAATCGTCATGTATATCGATTTCAAGGTTTTCGACGACGTAGATTACGAATCCGGGGGTATTTTTTCGATTACTCGACTATATATGGAGATACGCCATCGTTCGGTGAGAAAAAAATGAGTCATGATGCAAATGAACTTTGTAATTGGCGGCTGATTTATTCAAACGAGGCTATAATGTAAAATGTATGTCCTTTGGAAAAGCATGGTTAGATATAAATAGACTGGATGATAAGTTTTGGTTTAATGATGACGCGAGTATAATGGCAGTTTCGCTTCTAGGCGGTTAATGGCAATGGTAACGGTGTATAATGGAAATTAAACAGTCTGCGTCATTGTTACTCGTATACCTATAGCATTGTCGTAGGCATACGGATTGAATAACGGTAACGTTATGACAGCGGTAAATCGATACGATACACACGAAGGCAAATTGATGAAAAATTTCTGTGCAGGGTATCGGATATTATTACTATCTATTAGATTCGAATGCGGTGTAGAACAAGGTGTTTTATGTTGAGAAATCACGTCTATATAGGCCTACTCGTAACATATGTTTTAAAAAAGAACCTGTACAAGTGATCGAGCTGGACTTTTGATTGGGAAAGTTGCGATATAAACCGTCCGGGAGAGTGGAAGAGGAAGTCTGATTGATGCAACCTTTGCGCGAAGTGAGACGGGTGGGAGGCTACTTAGCTCGACTTTTTTTCACACCCCATATAACGACGCTTTAGGTTGGAGGAATCGAAGTAGAGATGAACCGAAATAAGTGAAACCTTTCTTTTCTTTTTCTTTTTTTTTTTCACTTCGTAATCACATTAAAGAATGCCGAAGGAATCGTCTTCGTATCCAGGATTATATGTACCTACCCACGACGACGATATATGAATATATAGATCTACCTAAACAAGCTTTAACACGACCAAGAAGACAAGGGTGTAGTGTTCGGGGGCTTCATAACAGTTGTATTTTTTTTTCAGTCGGCTCGAAACGATAAACGCGACTACGCTCCGTCGCGTCGAAGCAAATCCGAAGGTCCTCCTGGTGCGAGGTATCGTACAGCCTATGGATCGCCGTCTCCTGATTTCGTCGACGATTTCGACACCGATTACGTGGTAGGCGGAAAATACTATACGCTTTGCATTGATTTGTGGAGCAACGGAAGGTAGATTTCCGTTTTGGAAAAAAAAAATACCTACCTACGAGAAAATAAAAATCGTGGCGATGCTTTCGAAGCACCATTGAGCTTAATAACGCTGCTTTTTAAGCTTGTACTGTAAAAAAAAAAAAAGATTTACCAAATACATACCTTGCGCGCATAAAACCTGGATACATTTTGTATATTTTACATAAATATATTATACATAGAATCATCCTCGCGTAAACGCTTCAATAATAATAACGTAATATTTTGCCGATGTGTACAGGCACAGGCAGCTGTTTTTCAAACGGCAATGGCCAAATAATCGGCTATAAGGACGTTCAACTTGATTCGGTTCATTTATTTTTCGATTCCTAAGCGCGCAATCCTGTTTGATTAATTGGTACCTACTCTAGAACGCGAATGCGTCTCTGTATGTATAGAGCTTTCTTTTTAGACTCGCTTGCATATATACGTACCTAGGATTATCGACGAATAAATACTATTTTAATAAATTGAATAAACGTACCCCCCTCCCCCTTACCTATATATCCTGCCCTGTTGTTCCCCTGTTATTATTCGGTAGTATCGATCGTAAAGGTTGAGGTACTTGTACTAGAGTAGAGCTACGTTATTGAATGTACATTTTTTTGTGTATTATTCCTCTCTGCTTTCCCATTCCTATTGTACGATATTCTTGGTACAGGGCTGATAGCGAAAAGTATGGGAAAAGATTTTGGCAAGGTGAAATTTGGTGTAAATATACTTGGTGCTTGAACTTACTAAAAGAGTCGAGGTACATAGGTACTAGGTAGGTAGTGGGTACTACACAAATTGAAGAACGAACTCACCTCCTTTTTTTCAAAGTTCTGAATTAACAGTTGCTTTTGTTTCTTTTAAATTTCATGGATTTTTTTCTGCTGAAAAATGAGAGGAATCCCAACTGGCAAGAACATTTTTCAAACCGGATTAAGCTGAGTTGTAAAATCATGCGAAGTACATCAACAGTCAAAATTTCAGAGGCAAAGGTGCCTTTTTCGACTTTTGGTGAATTTAAAAAAATCAAATTTGGGCCAAAATGGGAAAAAAACAAAGTTTTGTCGAAATAATCTAAAAGGGTGAAACTTGGGTCTGTATCCTATTTTCGACCTCCTGCCCGAATTTGTTGTAAACTGTTTCGAGCTATTTTGAGCAATTCTGGGGCACCCGGTAGATTTTAGGAAGTTGAAATTTCAATATTGGAATGCTAAAATTTACAGTGTACCTTATTTTGCAAAGTTGAAATTTTTCTCCTCCCACCCTCACCCCCAAAGTTGTTGCCACGGGTGAGAAAATAATTCCCCTCCCCCTCTCAATTGCAAAAAAATCAAAAAAAAGTTCAATTCATGAAAATTCTTTGTTTCTGCGTCTGAATTTTTTAAAAATAATCTCCTATTCAGGAAAAAACTTTCCCCAATCCTTCAGACCATATGGCCTGCTAGTAAGGAGGCCCTCAAAGGTTAAAAAAATCACAAAAAATGAAAATAAATCAAAATCAGGGAAAATTTTTTGAAAATATCTCATTTCCACATTAGAATTGTTCAACATAACCCTTTTTCCAAAAAAAATCGTTGTTGGACCCCCAAATGATGTTGGCTGTCTTGTTTGGAGCCCCCACCCCCAAATTTGGGAAAATTAAAACAATTTGAAAAATTGATGTCTGTAAAAAAATTTTTGAAAATTTTTCATTTATGTGCAGGATCTTTCTAAATAAGCACTTTTTCAAGAAAAACCTTCCCCTGATCTCCCAAATCTTGTTAGTTTCCTACATACAAAAAATAAAGCCCCCGCTCCCCAAAGTCGAAAAAAATCAACAAAAAAATGATCAATTCATACCTGTACAAATTTTATGAAAATGTTTAATTTCTGAGCAGAGTAGTTACTTTTTAGATGATCACTTTTTCAAGAAAAACACCCTCTGGTCCTCCAAAATGATGTTGGTCTTGGTCCCCTTGTACATATGAACCCCCCAAATTGAAAAATATTGAAAAAAATGAAAAATTGATTATTTGTATTATTTGAAAATTTTTCACCTCTGAGCAGAACACTTCTTCATGTACAAATATGTACAATTCTTTTTTCAAGAAAACCCCTTTCCTCAATCCTCCCAGTCCCAACAATGCTGACCATCTATGTAGAGACTTCCAAAGTTGAAAAAATGAAAATAATGGAAGTAAAGTCTCCTCTGCGAAGAAAGTTTCAAGTCATGGATATTATGTTTTTTGCTTCGAACCTAAAAATGAAATGCCATTGATAGGGATTCTAAACGATTTTTTTCAAGTTTTCAAAAGTCTTACATTACAAGAGGTTAGAACGTCTCGTCAGTAAGTCTTCTGTGAAAATTTGACATGATTTTATTTCAAGCTCTTGAAAATTTAAAACGTCCTGTCAGAAAATGGTCATTTTTCTACAAGTTTTTAAAAGACTGACACGGCCCAAAATTATCTAAAACCTTCTTCAGTCATCTCAGCATGTCAGAAATAAAGTAAAAAGTGAATTTAAGATTTTCTGTGTCAAACATGTACGTTTATACGGTGAATTGATTGGACAGATTTTAGGGCGCGTTTTCGAAAACTGGAATCCCCAAAATATGGCTGGAAGCTTCAGAATGCTTTGAAACGTCCTCTAATAGATTCAGAACGTTGAAATTAGAGTTTAAAGTCAATTTTAGCTTTTCAATTTTATTCTAGATGAAATTCTGTGCACATTTCAGCTTTTGAAAATCTGCTGGAAGCTCCATAACTGTTCGAAATGTTTAAACCCGTTTCCAATCGATTTTGATAATCAAATATATGTAAAAGTTTCATACCAAATTTCAGCTTTCTAGGTCAATTTTGGAAAATTTTTGATTTTTTTTTCATTTTTGGCCCAAATTTAATTTTTGAAAATTCTTACTAAAAATCAAAAAATGCACTTTGACGACTGAGATTTTACCTGGTGACGTATTTTTTCACAATTATTCGATTTAGCTTCATTCTGCCAGTTGGGATGCAAAAAGGTGTCTTTTCCAAATCAACTGCTCACAAAGTGGTGGAAGGGGGAAAGGAGGTCAAATTACATATTTCAAACATCATCAATTTCGAATTTTACCAATTAATTACCTAGCAAACTTTTGTTGGGTGTTTTACGAAGCTGGGATCGAAGGGAGGGGGACTTGAGCTGACTTTCATCTTGAAAGTTCCAAAAATGTTGAAAAAATTGGGTTCATGTGAACACTTTTTACGAAGCCCGTGTCAAGAAATTTTCAAAAATTGAGGGATCCATAAACCTTCCATCTAACTGTGGAGCAAAAACAATCAATACGGTGGCAAAATGGAGAAAATGGTGATTTTCAACATTTTATGGAACATCCATACCCCTCCCCACATCCCCGGATCTATTCCGAAACCTTCCGCTCGGTGAAAAATATGAATAATTCAAAATTGCTGGTCAAGAAACACACGTGAAGCGTCCACATAAAAGTCTCCTCAATTTTGAATCAATTCGTTAAATAAGTCGAGAATAAGCTATAACTCGATTTTGAGTTATCCAAATCAATTTCGGGGCTTTCCGAAAAAATTTGAAAATTTTGGAAAAATCTAAAATGGTGCTGGGGGCTTCAGAATGTCTGAAAATTATTGAATTTGGTGTGGATAAGTCAACATCAGCTTCAGAAATTATTTCCATCATTTTTACTGAATACTACGTTTAAAGAAGAAAAAAAATATGAAATTTGGAAAATCGTTTTCTTTGAATTTTCAAAAAATAAAAATTTGCCAAAAGTGAAATATTAATTTGGGCAGTTGAAATTTTGGTTAGGAGGGTTTCAGATTATTATCTTTCCAAAACTTCTCTTGTTAAAGAGGAGGGGACGTGAAATGAGAGAAAATTCAATAACATAGAGAAAGCCAAAATTCTATGAAATTTTTCATCAAGTTTGATTGGCACCAAATTTCAAACACTTTGCTGGAATTATTTTCCCATACCTTGGACTACCTCTGATTAAAGCCCCTTTTTTACTTACCATTGCTGAATAATATTTACATTGGTACGAGTATCTTCATTTTTAATAATCTATACGAATTTTGTGTCTGCTTTTGCATTACAGTTAATTAGTAACTACCCGGAAGATTATGATACAGACACGGCGGGCATACCAGTAAAGGGTGTTCGAGGGAACACCGAATACAGGCTGCAGTTCGCCTGGCCTAGATCCAATAAAAATGAACCGCAAGAAGAGCTGAAAGCGGCTGGTAGCGTTACCAGGAGATCGGCGTTTATGGCACCGGTCACCAGTGGACACGAACGTCCTCCTGTACCTGTACATAAGAAACGATTTTTAGATACCGATAAAAAAGACGGTATGTGGACACGATAACCTGGTAACATTGTACCGGTTGCATGACTTACTATTAATAACTTTTTTTCCCTATTTTCGTTTACGATTAATTTATTAAATATTTATACTCCCTGTATATACTCGTATGTACCTACGTAAGGAGTTCAATTGTTGTAATAACGATGATGTTGATATTTAGCACGCGACAGATTTAACGAGCCGAGTAAATGAGGTCGCCTTTTATAATGTTACAGGAGCTGCTGAACTCGAACCGTTGGTAGATCATAATGGCGAATGTGATAACGATGAGAAACGCGAGAAGAATCAAAACAACGATAGGTACAATAATCTTAGCACCTATTTACCTACTCTCGTTAGTCATCACGATCGATGTGTTCAATTTTGAAATGAATATTCGCATTATTGCTTTGTTACAGACTCGAATTTTATAGCGAATATAAGAAGAAATTTAGACCATTTTCGCAGTACGATTACATCGCTGGAAAATTCCTAGCGCGAGATAATAGTGTCACGCCGGCTTCGAGTCTGACTACGGCCTCGTGGTATTCTGAAGTTGTAGAGTTAAGGAAAAAAGCCGGAGAGTACAAGGTATTTTCACTCTTGCTACCTACACATGTACCATTCCATCAATGACGAATCTATGTAGGTACCTACTTATTAACCAATGTGTATTGATACGTATGTGTAGCATCGTGGCTGGGGCACCGAATTGGTTCCGCAACACTTGGCCGAAGTGTACAATAAACAGATCGCCTTATGGGAACATGTTAGTCGTCGTAGCTCGCTTTCTGCTCTAACTTTAGCAACAACCACGCAGAAACCTAGGTAAAAAAAGATAAATATGTACCTACCTCTATGATTAAAAGAAAGCCCACTAGAATTTAGAAAAGTAGTCTAATTTTACGTTAAATTTACAGAGCTCTTACAAAGGAAGAAAAGGGTAAAGAAAATTCCAGGAAACTCGCACCTCATAGATTACGTGATGTCTCCAGGCAAACATCCGTCGATAGATCGGCATCAGTTGCTCGTAAAAAGGTTGGTTTTTCAGTTTTTACCTGATTATTTTATGACTGAACAGGTTCGAGCCTCAGAATGCAATGCGTCGAGAGGTGATTGGCAATTTCGTAAATATTCGATGTATTTACCAGTAGGTAACTTACGTAGATAATCCATCTGAATTCTGAAATATGTACAGTAATAAAATTTATTGAAAACAATTGTGATTCACTGCCTACCTTTTAGAAAAAAATCTTCAACTTTCAAAAAAAAATCATTACCTTTCAAAATATTTTTAAACTCCCCCCTCCCCTCAATTTTTTCATTTTTTGTTTGTTTTTTTTTTGGTTTTGACTTTCTAATTTTTCAAACAAAATTAAAAATAAACACCAGTGCTACTATTTACCTATTTTTCACTACATTTCACAACCGACTTTCAAAATCACTACCTTTTCACTTGATGATTAGGTACAGTAATTTACAGTAAATATGGCAATTGACAATTTTATAGTAAGGTACTAAGATGCTTAACTAATTACTTACTGTAATTTTAATTTTAGTAAACTGCTGTTTTTTTGAGTGAATTACTATGATTTTTGATAATGACCAAAATTACCGATAAATTGCTGTAATTTTCGCTATCTGTGATTTTTAACCAATTTTTGGTAAATTTTTATGACTGTTGGTAAATTACCATTTGTTTTGGTATATGTATTAGGTACTTACACTAATTTTTTGTAAATTCTAAATTACCACAATTTTTAATGAGTCATCTTATTTGTAATTTTTGAAAAATTTTCTTAATTTGTGGTAAACTACCGTAATTTGTGATAAATCACCGTAATTTTTGGTGAATTACCGTAATTTTTGTTAAATTACCGTAATTTTTGTTGAATTACCGTAATTTTTGTTGAATTACCGTAATTTTTGTTGAATTACCGTAATTTTTGTTAAATTACCGTAATTTTTGTTAAATTACCGTAATTTTTGGTAAATTACCGTAATTTTTGGTAAATTACCGTAATTTTTAGTAAATTACCGCATTTCTTGACAAAAATGTTTTCAGCATGTTTACAAATTACAACACGCTCAAAACAAATTAAAAACAATGTTACAAACAAACTAACAAACAAAATTTTAAACAGTGTTTTTTTAATTGTTAGATTTTCATTTTTCTTTCTGTACTTTTTTTTAAGACAAATTTTGTGTTTTGATTTCAATTTTTCAATATTTCTTGAGTCTTATAGCTACCATTTAATGACGTCACATCTTAAAAATTGATGACTGGATGTTGCTGGATGACGGATATTTGAAAAACTGAATCCAAAACAAATTAATTTGTGTTTAAAAATACATTTTAATTTTTAAACACATACCTAGACAGTTTTTAAACAAGAAAAAAAAACTTGAACAAAAACAAGTTTGTTAGTTTTTTTTAACACGTTTTTGAAAAACCCTGAAAAAAACTAAAATTACAAAATCGGATTTTTTTTTGTTTTTAGTTTTCTTCTGTTTCTTTCTGTTCTCTTCATAGTTCATTTTTTCGGATCTTCGTTTTTGTTCTTGATTCTGTTTTTTTAGTGTTATGTTTCTGTTTGCTTCGGATTTTTGTTCTTCCTCAAACATTTTTTTTTCTTTTTCTGGTTCCTCATTCTTGACCAAATTTTTGTAATTTCTTGTAAACTACTTCAAGTTTTGGTAAATTACCCAAATGTTTAATAAATTACCAAAATTTTTGGTATACCTCCGATTTTTTGATAAATTACAGTATTTTTTGGTTTATCATAATCACATAATGTTTTGTAAATTGCTGTAATTTTAGATAAATTACCGTAATTTTTGGTAAATTACCGTAATTTTTGGTATATTACCGTAATTTTTGATATATTACCGTAATTTTTGGTGTATTACCGTAACTTTTGGTAAATTACCGTAATTTTAGACGAATTACCATAATTTTGGGTAATTACCGTAATTTGAAGTAATTACTGTAATTTTAGGTAATTACCGTTACTTTTGGTAAATTACTGTAGTTTTTGGTAAATTGTCGTCATTTTTAGTTGATTACTATTGCTTATTGGAATTTGAAATAAGTATCGTAATTCAACTAAGTACATAATTATTCAAGTTAAGTGGAAGCTACGTTTTATGATGTAATTGAGACTCTGTTTCAACTTGATTGCACATTTTATTATACATATTTTCTATTCGAACGTTCTGATTCGTTCCACCACTTCCACGTGTACTCATTTCAGTCATTTGACCAATTTTTTCATTACAGACTGAGAAAAATGAAGAAATCAAACGACATTCAGCCAAGTTACACAAAGAAGGCGCATCGAAAAGCGCCGAAAGACCAGCATCAAGCGCCGGAACACCTACTTCAACGTCCACATCGTTAGGTAAATGTTTCTCTTTCTTCCGTCAATTGTCATGTCCATTTGGACGATTTTCGCTTCATCTTTTATCTTACGCTGGTGCTAAATGCTCCGTACATGTACGTATTTGTAAAAGAGACGAATATTTATCGAGTACATTTACGTAATTGACAGGACGGTCTCATCCTGTCGGTGGCTCGCCTAAAAAATTCGCCTCGTCCGGTCCAGCTTCGGCAAGCTCGCCGAAGAAAAGTGTCGTGGGACAGACAGAGTCAAGGGCTAGACCGAGTAAGCATAGCTATTTTTCTATTCATACCTATATTACTTTTTTCTTGTTTCGATTTTTTATTGTGCTTCGCTTCGGCTTCGAGTGTGACCTAATTTTTTACTCGGATAATTTAATAGCGCCTGAAATCATCATCATGCTATATAGTTTTCCCCCTTTTTTTACTTATACAACATCTATATCATATACCCTATAACAACATATTATATTACATATATAGCGTGTTTCGTATTTTTACTTAAACCACGTGTTGAATAGCTTGGTATATTCATTTTTTTACTTACGAGTAAAAAAATATAGAATGCGGGCAGGCGGCATCAATACGTCGCGAATTTTGACGAATGATCGTCGATCACGATAGAGAATTCGTATGATATTGTAATCTGGGTCTAGGCGTATGCCGCCTGCTGAAAAAACGATATTATTTACCTATATAACCTACCTATATAAACTTATAGCTTTTACAAGGCGTTTAATTTAAAATACCTACCATTACATCTATTTAGCTATTCGTCCTATACGCTTTTTAAAATCCTTCCTTCGTTCATCTGGACTATTTTGGCTTTGTTTTTTGTTGACATTTTAATGTTTGTGTAGCAACATTAGCAACTAACGCCCAATCCCGCATTAAACGTGATACGAGCGCTTCAGCTAAAAAGAATAGAGAGTTGCTTAAACATAAGTACTCTCCGGCATCTGTGAAAATAATCGATCCGACTGGCGATAAGAAAGACGCCGGCAAATCAGCCGCCGCCGATCGAGCTAGTAAGTATATTTAGGATATGCGTAGCGTACGGTGATACTTTCTTTGTGTAAGGAGTGCTTTCGGGTGTATAAATTTTGATCGGGAGATTTTCGTAGAAACCGAAGAGGATGACGGGACGACGCAGACGGCCAGCAAAGATGCCGAAGATACGATCGAAGTCGAACGAATTGTAAAGTCGCCCCCGGAACCGACTCGGGTCAAGTCGCCCGAACAAATGATGGTCAAGTCGCCCGAACCAGTAAATTGGACTGTGCCTTTGGATACCGGAAAAACCTTCACGGTGACGCAGAACATTCACGACGGTGAGTAATGAATGGCTGAGCTTGATTTAGGAATTGATTTTGGAGTAGGTCTTATTGATATGTGTTTCTATTTCGTAGGCGATTTGTATCATCACAGACCCCCAAGTGAGGCGAGAATTTTGAGTACGTTACATCACGGACCTCATTCATTAGACAGCCAGAATATAACGAGTAGGTATATAAAGCTTTTTTGATAACCATCGTTGGTATTTTTATAATCGTGTTAAACTTTCTGCAAAAATGTCAAAAATGAAATTACGAATAGGGTGAGAAAATTGATAATGATGGCTATGTTTGTTTTGTCGATTCGATGACTCCATCGCCGATATAATCGCTTGTAAAATATTTTATTCATTTAACGAGGTACAAATATTGATTTTTTTGGTCATTGGCACGTTTTTAGGTTATTTATAATTCGAGTGTGTCTATTTTGAAATTGTTTTCACGGCGTCGCCATTGACCACTGACCTGTAATATGTTTTAATAGGGTAGATCGCCATATTTATCGAAAAAAAAAGGTTGACGTATTTTGACTAAATTCAGCAGACACCTTCATTCTGAGTTGAAAATTGTCCACAAAAAATTTCAGATCTGGAGGTTATTCTGGAGGGGAGATTTGAGCCCACAAAGAGGTGTTTATTTTGCTCCTGTCGTTACACAACTTGTGTTGGGGAAAATAGCTTAGTCTCAAATGAAGGTATTTCAGATTCTGAGTCGATCTATGCTATTGCTTTCAAAATCCAAGACCACTTTTGGGGGCTACTGAACGGTTGAGAATTTGCAAATCGTTTATTTTTGGATAAATTCGTATTTTGAAGATTTTTTCTTGGCAAAATGTTTCACATTAATCATGTCAAAATATTGAAAGATGTCATTCCTAAAACTGAGGGAATGTTTTGAAACGCAGTGATGCCAATTTTTTAAATAATTTTTGGCGGCTTCAAAAAATAAAAAAAAAATTTCAAGTTCTTGGCTATTTTTTTTTGATTTTATGAAATTATAGAAATGATGACCAAAAAATTGGCACCACTGAGTTTCAAAACATTTCCTTAGTTTCAGGAATGATATCCTTCAATATTTTCACTTGATTAATATCTACGAAATATTTGCCAAAAAAAAATTGTTGTGTAACAACAGGAGCAAAAAACCACAATTTTTTCAAAAATGGCTCCTCTTAATTGACTCTTTGGAGACACAAATCTGCTCTTCAGGGGCATATGCCCCCGGAACTAAAATTTTTTGTGCGTAACTTTCTACTCAAAATGAAGGTGTTTGCTGAATTTGGCCAATACCCGCCAACTTTTGCTTTGGCGAATGGCGATCCACCATGAAATTTCATCAGATATTTCTTCTAGTACTTCAAAAGGCTGATTTGCTGACTCCAATAAGATTTTTCGTGCTAATTACGAGAAAA
Source organism: Planococcus citri (assembly GCF_950023065.1). Classification (NCBI taxonomy): domain Eukaryota; kingdom Metazoa; phylum Arthropoda; class Insecta; order Hemiptera; family Pseudococcidae; genus Planococcus; species Planococcus citri. Next base: position 37,398,956 of record NC_088680.1, read on the forward strand.
ATTATTCAAAAAATGCCACCCTGTCAAAATTTTTTAGAAAGCCAATTTTTTAAACGAAAATTTTTTTCTTTTCACTTGTTAAAAAGTACTTCCTGGGCCAACCAAGTATTGAGAAATTTTTTATTAATTTTATAAACTAGTTTTGTTTTCTGAAAATGTGAGTTCCAAACATAGATGAATTTTTTGAAAATTGAGGCATTTCGTCATTACCTTTGATTATTGTGTGATCTCTCAAATTAAAAAAAAATATTATTTTCAATTTTTTTTTGAAATTTTTCATGAAATATTTATTCTAAATCTAAACAACAGCATCATTTTTCTAATTTTAATGTTTCCAAGTTCTCGCATTTTCTTTTTTTTTTTTTTTTTTTTTTTTTTAAAGACAAACGAAATGCTATAAGTAAATTTATTTATATGTATGATAAATTATTATTTTGAGACAATTTTATTTCTGTTTTTTTCTTTTTAAATCAACTGTTGTTGATTTTTTAATAAATATTTATCACCTTTTTGAAAAATTTTCGGAAATTGGAAAAAATTGTCAGCTATTCACTTTATTATGTAATTTGTTCGAACAATTTTTACGATTTTGTTTTTATTTGCTCGCTTGTGTTTTCGTGGAAAAAAATATTTGAAATAAGACTAAACGTTATTTTTCAAGTATTTAAAAATTTTGGATTGGACAATTTTGAATTTTTTTAGGGTTTGAAAATGTGCTGTAAAATATGTTTCTTTTCATTTCTCAAGATTTTTCGGTTTTTCCATTTTTTTTAATTTTTAGGTAACCTTAAAAGAGATACATACATACCTACTTTTATATTTTAGACGAGGAGATAAACCATCATTTTTTAATTTGAAAAACAAAATTGTTGTCACTTCCTGCCAGTACACTTTTTTTGGTATTTTTAAATTTTTTTGAACTAAAAAAAAATCACTCAAATCGTTTCCGCATTTTTTTAAAAAATAATTTTTTCTACTTTTCGAAGGTGATTTCCAGACTTTGTGGGATGATTTCACTTACCTACTTTTTATTTTTTACTAGCGGAAGGACAGCTTAAATTGTGGTAATATTTTCAAAATAGTGATCAGAAACCTTAAATTAGTGAAAAGTCTCCCTTAAATTCGTGATAATGACCTCAATAAGCATAAATACTCTTCATTTCACAAGAAATCAATAATCATCTCAAAAAATAAAATTCCTGGTGAGAAATATGATGGTTTTGGTCCAAAAATGCCCCCCTTTAGTCACAGTCGTCGTTTGGGTTGCATATCTTTACCATAGTGCGGGGCAAAACCCAATACGGTGTACGACGACGAAGGATGGATTATTATGTATTACCTACTAAATTAATCTTCGCTGATTGCAAATACGCCATCCATGTTACTCAATATCGCATCTTCAACATTAAAACTCCAAACTTCATCCCAAAAATATCAATATTTGAAAAACTTTCGTATTTTTAATAGCTGAAACCAATAGCAGAAAATATGAATCCTCCACGTCCAAAAACCTAGCCAACGACCTTTCGTACCCCTTCAAGTGTGCCTTTTGATTCTATACATATAATCAAAGAGTTTGTCCTAAAGCTCCGAATTTGTTTTTTTATTTTTTTTTTATTTCGATGTCGTAAATAATTCTATCGTCAATTTTTCGATGAGAATGGCGAGGTGAGGCTTGAGGAGGGTAGGATTCGAAGTTCGACATTTACAATCTGTTGAATTAATTCTTTATTTTTTTTTATAACACGTCCAAAACCCATTGTGGGTATTTTTAGACCAATCTAATAAACGTTCTTCTTTTTTTCTCAGGTCATAAAAGTCTGGACGACTCTCAACCGTCCTCATTAGATGCAAAATTGGGCGACCTCTCGCTGAACGCAGACGTCCCTAACATCTTGAACGGCTCCACTTCCACCGACTTACCATCATCGCTGTCGACCACGACAACCACAGCAAAATCTGACAACGAAGACGATCACCAACAAACCACCGTATCTGCGACTCCAGTCGCCGACAATGGCACCTTGGACGTGGTGACTAAAGCCAACGGCAACAGCAAGTACACCGAAGAAGAAAAACCAGCCACTTCGCCGGTTTCAGAACATAGCGATTCTAATCACAGATCGATTACCGAAGAAGCACCTTCACCAGCAGCAGCAGTAGCTCCTCTTAGTTTGGGATCCACCTCAACGGAGGTATTGGATTCGGCTCGCAACAGATTCGAAGAATTTTGGAGTAAACCAAAGTACGAATTGAATGGTAAAGAGAGTTCTATGTAGAACGTACACGATTTCGCGTTTCGCCTTTTTCTATTTCACGTCGTTTAAGAAAGAATACCTACCTAATTTTTTTTTAAATGCTCTTTTTACTAATCCGCCATTTTATTCTACAATATCTACGTGTCGTGTGTGGATATCCAAACGAGAAATTTCCGAACGCGAATTTTTTGAAATCGCCATTGCTTTTCGTCAATTAGATTTTTAAAACTGAAAAAAGCACAGATATTTGTCGTCTCGCAGGCAAAATACATATCAAATGTGCTGGTCTTGTTGCGTCCCTTTCCCATCCTCCTACGTTTTCTTCAACCAAGCCGCCTATTTCAAAGAAATTCGTGTCCATAGAGCAATATTGCGTCCTTTAAATAATTTTATATTATTCTCATTTTTTCTTCTTTTTTTTTTTTTTTTTGTAAAAAAAATGGTCGATTTCATTGCGATGTTTTTTCCACCACCATCACCACCTAATCAGATGCAGCAGCAGCAGAGTTGAAGAATATATCGCTCGTGACGCTACGAGCTGTGTACTTGTCTCTGTGATTATTTTTTCCTTTTTGTTTTTATATAATTTGAGAATCGTACCGGCATATAGATGCATCGATCGCGTTCAATATGGCTGTGTTTTTTCGTTGGCTAAGAATCCTGTATACCTACCTGTCCCTGGACTATACCCGATGATGGCCTCCTGCCCTTATCCCAATTTTATCACCGTTGTTCTTCGTGACGTTGTTGTGTTGTGGTGTTTGCCTACCTATGCCATTTGATGGCGATGATTATTAGGGGTATTTTAATCATCATCGAATTGAATCCGGAGTGAATTCGAGTGGTTGGTTGCAAAGTTGTTTGTTTCTTTATGTGTTTGTTGATGTGTGTGTGTGTATGTGTATTCATCTATTATTTATACCTTATACACGTTTACATAGTTTGTATATTATTTTATATGGTATTTAAAAAAAAATCCCGCCATTGCAAACACCGTTCACACCTTTCTGTGATGCTTTAAAACGATATCCGTTTGTGAAATTCCAAAACGTGGCGACGATTTTGGGCATATTGACCGAAGAGGTGTAAAAATATGACTCGGAATACGTCCCAGCTCCCAGTCCATCTGTGTTGGGGAATTTTCTTCGTATCGGATCGTTATGCGAAGCTTGAAAAATATTACTTTTTACATGTTCCTTATTTTTAACGCGTATTACTCCGGTCTCGCAATTCACTGAAGCTTTCTACCACCTTTTTTTTTGATTTTGAAAAAACAAGAAAAATAGAAGCCGCTTCAAGAGGTTTTTTCTGCCCTCGAAAGTGTGTGTTGTTGATTCGTGATAGAACCAGCTAAGTTGTGTAATAAGATTGTAAAATATATTGATATGACTATACGTAGATTTTAAGTACATGTAATATGTTTTTTTTTTGTTTTTGGAAAACGAGTAACGTTGTCTTTATTTTACATTAATTACCATTGCTACATATTTTACATTTTACGCGGCAGCTCTTCTCTCGGTGTATTTTTGCGGACAGAGTAAAAGTATGAACCGAAATTTTAACTTGTAATAAATGTTTTGAAATATTTCATCGTTTTGTTTTTCTTTTTTCTTTCGAATGAATTAAATTATCATCATCGTCGTCGTCGTCGTCGTCAAAAAATTAGTCCATTGCCTTCGAGATACTCAACGTTTCTGAGAAAAAAGTGACCAGAAAAAAAAACAGAACATCTAGTTTCTAATTCGAAAAAGTTGGACTATTTTGCAACACTCAGATGAAAAAGCGAGATTTTTACACAATTTTTTGTTCACAATTTCTGGCAAAAAAAAAAAAAAAAAAAAAAAAAAATAGGCAAAAAATATTTTATACTTAGCACATTTTAGAAAAAAGTAAAACTTTGAAATTTGGTGCTAAAAAGTGAAAATGTTGTCAAGCCAAAAATATAATACTTATTATGCAATTTTTGTCAAAAAAGCAAAATTTTTGGAAAAAGTGAATTGAAAAAAAAAATTTTGCTTTTAGCCAATTTTTTAAAAACTATCATTTTTTTTCAGTTTTGATAATAATAAGTACTTGCTGTAAAATATTTTTTTGTAAAAACATATACTTTCCTCAAGCGAGAAATGAAAAAAAAATGAATAAAAAACTGATATATTATTCTACGTTCATGTGATGAAATTTAAAAAAAATTGATACATTTTCTTAGATATCACAAAAACTACATTCTTATGAGGTAGGGAGTAGGGAGAATAACAAAAAACGAGAAAAAAATAATTTACATCTTATTTCGACAAAAAAAGTAAAAAATGAAGATAGAAACACAACGACATACCCAATCAGTCTTCGTCATCGTCGTCGCAATGAGCCGCATTATTCAATATGGTCTCGATAAACTGCACGATATTCGGTAAATGATCTTTCAAAATGTCCAGAACTTCGGCCTGTCAAAAAGTACGCGTCAGAATATTACAAATGATGAAAAACATCTTAAAGAAAAATCAACTAAGGAAGATAGGGGGAAAACAGAACTGAAAACCGTCAACTAGAAAGCATAATTTCGAACTTGAAGAATAAAAATGCGATAATTCTGAGATAACATACATTCGTAGCAAATCGACGACTAGGTAGATCGTTCTCCAGCACTGCTAAAGCTCTTTGAGGCTCGAACATAATGTGTTTTCTTAAATCCAACCCGTTATTGAGATTGGTGAACGATCTCCACACTTGACTGTGTTCCGATGGTAACGAGAATAATATGCGACCTTTTGTTCTTTGCTTAAACGCCTGAAAATGACAAAAAAAAAATGAAACGTACATTTTTGAAAATTCTTATTCGTAGCAAGATTATTGTTCATGCGTACTTGAGACGTCCATAAAAATTCATAAATATCGGAAGCAAATCCCATCAATCGGTTTAATTTACCAATCATTATTGGAGACTGATTTTCACCTGGTAGCACTTTATCTCGATAGCTGAAAAATACAGTACGAATACAAAATTAGCTAAAAATTAGCCTCAAAATTTGACAAGTTGGCATCGATTGAGAAAAGCTTACCTGGGCAGCAGAGCGCATATTTCTTCGAGTAATTGAGCATTGAACGAAAATAAACTATGGTATAAGACACTGGACGATATAATTGTTCTGATTGGAACCTCTTCGTCTTCCAATGTATCAATCTGTGATATAATTTTGAGATGAAAATGATGCAAAATATAGTAAGGCAGCGTAAAAACCTTCTAAACTTACTTTAACGTAGAAGTCAATGGCTACTTTGAGTATACCACTATGACAAGGATACTGATAAAGGCCATGTCTGCAAAGGTGAGCGAAAAATTTAGACACACTGCACAAAATAGGAGTCAGCTGTTGTCTGGTATGCATGATGTTCTCCTCGTATAAGTTTTTATAGCCCAGAGATTCTTTCCGTATCATATAAAACTGCAAACAAACATCCAAACCAAGTCAAGATTACAAAATAAATGCACCAATGGGCGAGAAAAATTGCAAACTTACCAAATTGTTGACCAGATTAGTCAAACAGGTAAGTATATCGCACAAATTGTTCGCATCGCCGTCTCCGATGATGAACAAGGTATACAGCGGTTTCAAAAGATAATCTCGTAATTCTGCAAACAAATGCGGATTTCAAAAAACATTCTGTGATTCCAAATTCCGTTGGCAAAAATGAGCTAACTTACCGTCGACAGACTGAAAGACGAACCATTCGAGAAGCGCTAAAATCTGATTTTTAAAAGATATCCCATCCCAGGTTCGTAAGAAACTACGTAGGAACTTGGATACCGCTAAGAATCCTTGCTGGAAATGCAATTGCAACGTGATGACCGAGCTAAGCAATTGTTCTTTTGATGCTTTCGTTGCTTTTTCTGGCTCTGTGATGAAATCTTGAAAAAGAATTCGAGAATTAGTACATACTTTTCGCAGCAATCAGAAAGGCGAACGTAAAGGTACGTACTTTTTTCTAAAACTGCGTTTAAATTACACAAGAAATTATTCTGCAGTGATTTGGGGCTGAACATGAGAACGTAAATACCGACGTCGTTTTTAATCAGCGTCAAAGTATGAGAAGGTAAGATCAGATTGTGAAAATTGGCACCCAGTTGAGAACTCCTAAAAACACACCCCGGTGAATAAAGATACCAGAATCAAGAAATAACGTAAAATAGCCAATTCTAAAAAATTACTTGGTAATATTATGGAGATAACACTGTCCTTGGGGTTTCACATCATTTGGCAAATAATTAGCTTCAGGAAATACATTATTCTCTTGTAATTTCTGAGGGAAAAAGCACCAAAGTTGAAGACGAAGTATGAACGTGGTATTACTATAAAGCAAAAATACGTACTTGTTTCTTGAAAGGCACAATTATAGTAGCACCAATTTCTTCCCTGTCTGTTTCGTCGTTTAAATTTTTCTGCACATTTTTCAACGCGGCTCTCAGTTGATCGAAATGATCGTCATGGTACGAAAATACGTTCTCGATTTTCCTGTACGAGGGTACTTTGATATGAGAGAATTGCGGATTGAGATCTTTGTAACGTCTGTAGATGAAACATACGTAGATTAAATCGGTGACAAGAATAGTAATTCTTCAAAGGTTAAAAAACGCTTACTGTAGAAGGGCACATAGAAAAGGTTCTTTTTCATGAACCAATAACAGATTTCGAACTTTTTCCACACGTTTGACATTGATATCCTCGCGTTTTGTTAACAAATATAGTAAATGTGAGATGGGTTTCGGCTGAAAAATATACAAATAGGTAAATCGTTAAGTACTATTATAAGAGAATTTGACTTGAAAATACGTCAGATACTTACGAAAAGGGTAAGTAATTCATCGAACAAGAAATACGATTCATCAATACATTCGTGAATTAAATGGAAATCCAGTAAATCTGCGAATAAATCGAACACTCAAGTTGGAATGTTGACGAAATTTACTTAATGTTTACAGAACACTTACTGGCCATCCAAATGAATAAGCTTTCGATTTTTTCATAATCTTCGGAATCATATTTGCAAAATATCCAAGTGATTGTTTTCCTAACGAGATTTCTGGGAAGAGCGGCGTTCGGAATGAGACATCGTACAATGCACTTGATACTGTAACTGTCTGTAATGAAATGAAACGCATTTGAGAATCTGTACATACAAAAAGACCGAGCTAAAAAACGAATGAGTTACCTAATTCGAGTCTTATAAAAGCTTTCAGGATGATTGATAATTGTTCAATAGGCAATCCGTTGAATCTGATGGAATTGTACAACTCGTTCGTTTCTTGTTCGATGGCTTTTCTGGAGGGTGGTTCATCGTCCTCTGAAACAGTCATTACAGAGATAAGCTTGGCAAAAAAAAAAGGTAAAACAGTAAGCTTGCTTACCCAGAGCATTTATAAAGAAATCAAGGGTCGTCATATTGTTCGATTAGTAGAGTCTGTTCATTGAGAGTGTTGCTTACACAAAGAAGATTATACGATGACTTCAGAATTAAAAGTTCGCGATTTTCAAAAGATCATATTTCCATGAGATCCGTCTCACAGATAAATTTACATTTAAATAACATTTATCTAACTTTAAACTTTTCTATAACGAAAAGTCGAAAAAGATTTTCGGTCTGTTTCTTTCGATTTTTGAAAAAAAATCTGCAAAAGCGCAAAATAAATTTTCTTTTTGTTTTTGGCGCGTATTTGGCTTTGTATACGAGAAATTTCAGGCAGAACGAAATGAAAATTTTGACAGCGAACCTAGCAGATTATAAATGAACTACACTTTAATCAAAAAACAATATGGCCGAATTTCTTTTTTAAAAAATATTTTTGCGTTTTTTCATTTTTGCTTAAAAAAATTAAATTTAATAATTAATAATTTAACAATAACTATGACTAACACTAACTACGTTTAGTTTTCATACTATCTTCAGTTCCTACTCATTAATTTAAATATTCAGTTTCTTGAAAAATGAAAAATTATTCAACTGTTCACGGTGGAATCCGCTAATAATTCGGACCTCCACGTTCCCCAGAGCGCGCTAGCATTCGTGGTACGTGATTGGTCAGTGATATTCTGTGCTCTTAGGTGCTTATCAAAACGGGACTTTTTATCACAAACTTCGGCGATTTCAAATTCGATGTTATATTTCCATTATTTCACATTGAATAAAACTAAATTTACGCATAGAGAATTGCTTTGCGATCGTGCTATCGAGTAAATGTTGTGGTGAATTAAAATAACACTTGCAAAGAACTTTAAATTCATTTAATCGTGCAACTTTGTTTCATCCTTCTAAGCTCACTAAAACACTGTAACTCGAGGTAATATTCATTATTCACAACATATAACGATACTAGAAGTCATATATTAATCAAAAACACTAAAAAAAACACCACGAAATTTACGAAATTAATGAAATATCGTTGAAAATTAATACGAGAATGAAATCGCCGAAGTTTGTGATAAAAAGTCCCGTTTTGAAATGTAAACAACCAGAGCACAGAAATATCAACAGCCAATCAGAATGCGCGACGGTATCGCCCTCTGGGGAACGTGGAAGTCCGAATTGTGATTCGGAGTCAACGAACATGTGTTGCACTCTGGTGGTGAAATGCATGAAACACATGTTATCATGCTGAAAGGGGGACATTTCCATACTCACGCATGCTTACACACGCGCACACACGACTTGTCGAGATGCGAATGAATGTGATTCTCTGCAAAAAGTCCCCCTTTCAGCAAGTCGATGGTGGCGCCGCCACGAGATGTTAACGCCGAATAACATTGAAAATTGAAATTCGAAATCAGAATTTGAAAGAATTTCTGATAATTTTGTATTGATGAAATGATTAGTTGATTATGCGAAATTAGTCATACATTGTTTTAAGTTTTATTCATAACAACGTACTTCACTTCAAGTTCCACTCAAAATTCATTTATGCAACAGTTCCTCAGCATATAATCTCACATCATCATTATTTCATAAATCAACTGCTCAAGTCGAAGCTAACCGCTAACTTATGTCTCATATTTACAGTATTGTCGAGTATTATGGATTCCAAACAACTAATTCGTGCGGATATTGTAAAACACCCCGAGGACACAGCGATTGCGGTGAGAATCTAAACTTTTCTCCAGTATGATATAAATGCTGTGGATCAACGAACGATTCGATTTTTCAGGTATGTGGCTCCATTACCTGACCCCAAACGATTACCAAAATTTAATCGATAGAGGATGGCGTCGAAGTGGATGCTACGGGTATAAACCTATGCTTGAAACTGCTTGTTGTCAAATGTACACCATAAGGTAATCTTTCAACTCGACTATTTCCATTCAGAGATTCGTTTTTCTGAACATTTTACTCTTTCAGGTGTGCCGCTTACAGTGTACAATTGAAAAAAAGTCAGAAAAAGTTGATCAAAAGGATTAACCGGTTTATCACCAGTGGTGATCGCAAAAAATGGCATAGCAAAGGTAAAAATCTGATATTTTGTAGAATCTGGACAACTCTAGCATGTATAGGTATATTAATCGTCAATTCGTTCCAGATTCTCAAGCAGCAGTATCTGAGGGTATGGATTCTCACGAACCTCGATCTCCTGAAAACAACGTGCAATGTATCTCAAACTCGTCACCTTCTCAAGACGTACCAGTGCCTACCGAGACGAAGATAATCGTCGATACTCCGAAAGCTGAATCCGCTTCGTTATCCGAAAATGTCACCGATCCGGCTCCAAATCCGAATCTATCTGCCAAGAATAGCAACAAAAGGAAAACATTCCGGATCGAAAGAGCTATTCAACGAGTCATGAATAAAGGAGGTGTTTCTAGAGAAGAAGCTATTAAAACATTCAAAACCAAGGTGAAACAACCAAAATTAAAATCTCTCGAAGAATTTCTCAGTGAATGTGATAAACCCAATTCTGCTCATAAACTCGAAGTAGGTGGTCAGTTTATCGATGTAGTCTATTTTCGATAATTAACCGTGATTAATGGGTTAATTTTTTCTCCTCAAGCTGAAAATAGTTCAGTCTAGTCCTTCAAATGAAACATTCGAAAAAACATTCGAAGCCGAATACGAAGTCTATCGTAAATATCAAGTTACCATTCATAAAGATAAACTAGAAAGTTGCTCTCCTAATCAGTTTCGAAGGTTTTTAGTTAAATCGCCTCTTGAAGTAAGTTATCTCAGAGTTCTACATTTGAATCATCATCAGTAAATTTTAATCTGTACATATTTTCTCGTAGCCTGTACCCATCGAAGGAGATAACCCTCCTGTTCCAAATTACGGATCGTATCATCAACAGTATTGGTTGGATGGTAAATTAATAGCCGTTGGAGTTATTGATATTCTTCCTCGATGTGTTTCATCCGTATACTTCTTCTATGACCCCGAATACAACGATTTAGTTCTAGGAACGTATGGATCGATGAGGTAATTACATTATGACAACAGTAATAATCTTATTAATTGATCGAATAAGTATGTATCTAATCAATGATTTGTTCCGCAGGGAATTAGAACTGGTGAGAAAACTGCAAAATTGCGTTCCATCGTTGCAGTTCTATTACATGGGATTCTACATCCACACGTGCCCAAAAATGCGCTATAAAGCTCGTGTTTCTCCGTCCTTCCTGCTGTGCCCCGAAGTATACTCGTGGCATCCCATATCGCAATGCTTACAGAAGCTTGACGAATACGGTTACAGTAGATTAAACGAAGATCCCAACGCAAAAGACGCGAATCTCTCCACAGCTATTCAAAGTGTAAGCATCCCAGTGTAATTTTTTTTCGAATAACTACCTGTTCATCTTTAGTAATCTCGTGTTTTTTCGACAGGTTTTAGTTCTATATCGAGAGAAAATAATGAGATATGGAGATTTTTTGCGAAAAGGAGGATCCGGCGACGATCATGAAATCAAAGAGTATTTGAAAGCTGTCGGTAAAGAATGTGCTAATTCGATGATATTGTACAGAAGATAACATAACTTGTGCCGGTTTCTGTAACGTACCTGCCGATCGCAGATATCGTTGTAAATTTTTATTGTTTTACCAAAACTAATTCATTGTATAAGAATTACGCAATTTTTAATCGTTCTTTCAATCGCATAAGTTAGTTTTAAGTCGTAACTTTTTTCTATTATTTTTTTTTTTTCGAATCATATATTCATAGTATTGTATGTAGGTACTTTAATGCACGTACTTATATGTCAGTTTTGCTCATGATTGTTTATGAAAAGTGTGTATTTGGGAATCGTTCGAAAGAGACGAAAGATCTTCAAAGCACTTGAAATACTTGCGAGTTTAATAAATGCCGGTGAAAACATCGAGTATTATGATTGTGATATCATCAATTATAAATCAAACAAATTTATGTTTTATTTACGAATATTATAATTATGAATAAATTGTGCTGAAATGTGTCTTATTTATCGTTGTATCGTGAATGATTATACACGCAGAACTAGAAACCTATTGGTTTGAAATTCTGCAAAATTTTTCAATTCGTCAAAAGTAAAAATTGATTTGCTGATCATCGTGAAACCCAGAACCACCAGATGAGTTATTGGAGAAATTACTGCGACAGCAGGCCAGGCAGCTTAAACTACACCTATGTACATTACGTTGCCGTCTATAAATATTGAAGGGAAAAGTTGAGGGATAACGAATACGATTTTAGTCGATATTCGAACTCAGAGACTTCAAAGTTTAAATTACCAATTAATATGCTATTTCACTTTCAATTTTTTTTTTAAATTTTGATCAAAATTGGTGGCTTTTCCTCCCCTCACCTAAGGATATGGAAATTTAATTTTGAAAATCGATTGTTTGAAAAAAGTGGAAAAAGAGCCTTCAAAAAATTTATCTAAGTAAATTTTTAAATAACAGTGTTCAAATTGCAAACTATTATAAAAAGTGGAGCTTTCTTTGTGAAAGTTTGATGCCGAGCTTTTCAAGTCTAATTATGGATTTTCAATATTCTTTTCAACCTCCTCCCCCTCTCAAGAATCAACCAAAATGAACAGAACTACTTTACCGAATTTTGGGTAGGTACCTACTTCATATGTTGAATCAATTTCTAATGTTCAAAAATGAGAGCATAATTTTCCCCCCTCAGTTTTCACGATTGGAAAACCTCTGAACCTTTTTAAAAATAGGTTGGGTACGAGCTAAAGCGAAAAACTAACGATTTTTTGCAAATTCCCCTCTTTGTGAGCCCATACTTATCTCCCCTTCAGGGACACCTTCTGGGCAAACTTACAGAGTGAGGTTCTTTTGGAATATATTTCTGACCCCTGAAATGCAAAGAGTAAAAGTTGAAAATTACATAAAGGTAACTTTTTTAGAAAACCATTAGAGAAAATTTTTCCTTGAAAATTTTTACAGTGAAAAATCAACAATAAAATGATCACTCGTGTTTGAATTAAAAACAGCTCCAATCCATCACTCCCTCCTCTTTCTTTCTTTTTGTAATTTGGAATTTGGTCCAAAAAATCAAATCTACTGAGTAATTCCATTCTTATAGCCTAATTCTGATTTTCAAAAGTGACATCACAAGCAGAAGTACCGAACATACAAACGAATAATTCAAATAGTACATTACCTTACACACAAACAATTAACGTGTAATACGCTTTACCGCACCGTCCGTCCACTCCTCCTCTTTGTTCCTTTCCAGACCGACACCGAGACAACTGCACAACTGGTCCGTTCCATTCCCTTCTCTCCTGCCAAATAATATATAAATGTGATTACAGCATTTCTGCGGTTCAGACATTAATAATATTCATTTACGGTAATACGCCGATTTTTACAGTTAATTTTTTCTAACTCTCGGTTGGTGCTTGGTGTTTTTCGTTTTCCAGTTTCGAAAGAGAAAAACTGTAAGTTTTCATTGATTTTTTTTTATCAATAATTTTCATTTTTACAGTTTAAGATTTTTAAAAAATTTTTTTAGTTTTGTAAGTACCTACATAAATTTTAAAGTCATTTTTTAAAATCAGAAAAAAGTTTTATTCGGTTGATTAAAATTACCTACTCTTTTCGTGTATTTTTTTTTCAATTTTCGTTTTTTGAATGTTCAATTTCATTTCTGTTTTAATTCATTCGTTTACCTATTTCAATGGTAGGTGCCTTTTTTTATTCTACTAAAAATTTTAAAACTCAGAATTCCGCCAATTTTTTAATCAAAAAGTGTCCCAATTAAATAAATAAACACATTATTACCAAAATTTCAAACTTAAATTATTTTCATCGTTTGTTTTAAAAATACATAATTACTCGTAAATAGAAGGTGTGTGAGGGGGAGGATTTTTTTAATAATACCCTTTGGCTCGCCCTCGAAATATTTCACACAAACCGGTATTTTTCAGTGTAAAAATGTCTCAACTGTGGACGGAAATTAATATAATTACATGTTAACTAGACCCAGGGCATTGCGTTTGTGATTCGACCATCGATAATGGTTACGGTTCTCTAGATGTAAATTATCGATTATGCTAGGCCCAACGACCGGATCTAAATCCTTAGTTTAAATCTATAATACATTGAGTAACAACTACTATTGCAAAATATTAAAAAATATTATACTTATTTTTTAAGATAGACAAGACACTTACTAGTTATACCTACCTACACAGTGCACACCGACAAATGGCCAAATGAATTATATGTGATAAATAGGTCGTAACCTTATATTATTAAGAAATGGTAGTAACCTGTTGAAAAGATTGCGTGCAGAATCGAAACGAGTTCAATGTTGCGTTCTAGCTCGTTTTGTTTGTCGTTGATTTTCATTTATAGGTAACTATTTTTTTTTCGCTGAGTCGACTCGCGACAGTTGACAAACGTGTCATCTTTAGTGATATGATAGGGTATTACGCAAGGGTTGTTAGATCGGCTTGTCAACGACATGAAGAAGATTTTCTGGGTCGAAATTTACGACAGGGGTGTATTTTTTCTACCAATCAGAAAATATATTGATGGCAGGGAAAATAAAAATGATAGGTAGGTAGGCAGGCAGGAAGGTAGGTAGGTAGGTAATAAAAGATTAGCGGAGTGACTTTCATTTGTGGTCGTATATGAAGTTTGTAGTTACTCGTAATTGCTAATTGCTTCGTTGTTTAATCAAGGTGATTACCGATCACCACCTACCGAACAAAAACAATCATTAGTGGTCAATCGACAATATTTGTGTACGGGAAATACGCGACCAGACCGGAATTTCCTTGAATACGAAATCATCTCAGGGGCAGGGGAGGTGTCTAGTCTGATGCTCACTTGTAGCGAGTGTGAAAGGGTATAACGATGCTTAATACTTGGACCACCAAGGAATGGATCATGTTATCGTAGGTTTATTCAACAACGATTTCAAATCTGATCTAAACATGATCCAATCCTCCGATTTGGGCATAAAAGCCTAAAAAAATGCTACATTAGGATTTATACCCTCTTCTGCAATTGTTTTAAAACTTCTCAATTCTCTAAAACAGAATTTCAAGAAGGTCATCGAGCCTTTTCAACAATAATCTGCTCAATATATTCAGCACCCCAATTTTAAAATATGGTCCTCCGAGCCGGACGGTCGAATTTTGGCAACAGCATGTAAAATAGTTCGAAGGGAGAAGGGCGCAAAATAGTCATCTAGATCGCTTTGCGACGAATTCATTTGTACATAATATTAAGATTTTCAAAATTTAAATCAGAAATAAATTCATGATTTTAACGTTGAAATCATCTCCATCAAACTAAAAGTTGCTTCATTTTTTCTCTAGTTTCTTCCAAAAGGAAAAAATTAATAGGTAAGTATTTTTAAAAAATGTGACAAAAAATAGGTAAAATTAAAAATAATAATACCTACCTGTCACAAAAAAAATATGGAGAAAAATTTTTAAAAATCAATCAAAAAAACTTGAAGAATAATTTCAAAAAAAAAATATTGGAAATTTTTAAAAAATCCAATCAGAGGGCATTTTTGTTATAAAGAATCTTGAAGAACTCAAAATAAATTCTTTTAAAATTAGAAATCAAAAAAATATGTAAATTTGTATCCAAATAAAAAGTAAATTTAAAGCATTACCTATTTCAACGAAAATGAAAAATAAAAAATAAGGAAATGGGAAAAAATTTAGCGTTACAAATTTTAGTTGATTCAAGAAACTTGAAAAATGCGATCGAGAGTTTTGAATCAGAATGTTAATTTCTCTGACATCTGACATTTCAAAAAACGTCAAGAACCCTAATTTTCAATTCACTCCCAATTTTTTTTAAATTTTCTTTCAAAGAAATTTTATATACATAAATGACGTTTGTTTATTTTTTGAGTTTTTTTTTTTTTTGAATCGACTCTCATTGTCAGTGCAAAAATAGAGGAAAATGAGGGTACATAAATATGTACCTTGATCGTTCTCTTCTACAATTACAGTGTTGCCAACTTTCAAGATATTTCATTGAGATGTCAGCATTTTTGAGAAGTTTTAAAAATTACTTCAAGGTTCAAAAATATTTATGTAGATCTGAACAAGTTTATAAAACAAAATTTGTGTTTATTTGGAAAATTATAATTTTTCACCAACTTCATTTTTACTCTTCAATTTTTAGGTAAAAGATTTCAAGATGAGAGATGTAGATTTATTTCACTAGGTTATTTTTTGACCCCCCCCCCCTTTCAAAAATGTCTTAATAGGTCTCGACCACTGGAAAAAAATTTCTCCTTATCTTACATTTCAGAAATCATCAGCTCTTACACAAATCTTTCAATAAGTCAAATATTTGAAAAATACCTAATTTCTCGAATTTGACCTCAAATTTTGATCCTCTTACATCTTTTCTTCAGACATTTTTCGGAATACTGATTCTCTAGGTTCATTTTCATCGTGAACCTACCTAAAATAAACTTGCAATTACTCCTCGGCCGATGCATTTTCACTGCTTCCTGTACATTTCGAAATCCTCACTGCGTATCTACAACTGCACTAGAGAAGATGTCGAATTAGCATTATTCATTTTCATTTCACCGATTACATCGTCTCATTATTACCCTATTCTCTTTCAGTAGGTATTTTGCTACTCGAAACACATTAACCCAATTCCATAGCATGCATTTTCTCGTCTTTCGTCAATCACATCTCAGCGAATTTGTGAACTCGAAAAAAAGAGTAAAAAATCATCGCATCTGCTCGGCATTTCATCTTCTCACCTTCTCGCCAATTCATCTCGAACGTTTTTTCTACACGAATCGAGACTCATTGAAGTGTGAAATATCACGATAAACCGATTAAATAGGTACCTGCCAGAAGGGACGATCTCTCGGTGACGTTTATTTAGCTAATTAACGCGCGTTAATTACGGCATTTTCACTCTATTTCTCAGTAATTCGCGTCGGCATTGCATTCGGCAAATGAAAATACCTAACAGGATGCGATAGATACCTATTTTTACGCTTTGAGATATTTTATCTTTATAAATTTCACTGATAATTGAACCTTGATTGGGTATTGAATCGTTTAAAAATGTTTCGATAGGCCTATATACGTACTCTGTAGGTCTACGTCCTTAATCGAGTTTCTCTCTCCTTTTCTCATCTCCAGCTCGTCCTTCATCATTCTACGAGAGCAAGAGCACTGATGGTCGAAAAAAATGGAAAAATTTACCTGAATGTCAGATTACTCGTTAGTGTGATTTAATTAATAAAATACGCCGATGCGTTGGTAATTACACGGCTGCTGCAGGTCGTTAAGGGGTTATTAAATTGTCAAAAAGTGTCAGTCGAGTACTGATGCTTTTAATCTTTTATCATCATCATCGTTTATTACCATCGCGGCGACTCGACACGTTACTTATTGCGTAGCCTACTCCATCCAACTCGCACTTGCGCGAACGTTAATTGAATTTTTTTTTCTCTCTGCTTTTCGCGAAAAAATAAAATATTTGTTTATTACACGCGGGCATCGTACATATAATACGTTCCAATGAGAACGTTCAAGGATTCGAGAATAATATAATTGTTTCCATTATGGTTAATGGAATTGTTCGTTTTGATGGGCTAAGTGCTCCATGTGATGTCTGAAGAGATGAGTGGACAGGTAAGGGGTAGAGAGGTTTACCTATATAAGAAAATAGGGCAGCAAAGTAATACGCCTGTAGCGGTCGTTTGATGGTTAAATGCTTTAATTAGGTATTGGGGAAAATTGGGAAAGCGACAGAGAGACCGCGATGATGGTTTCAACGTTTATTCCCAATTTTCCAGTTAAAAGTGTTAGTTATCCAGTATAAGGGCTGCATTTCAAAGAACAGCATTGAAACTAGGTGCATTTGCCAAACAATATGCTTGGATCTCTCTGAGGTTTCGATTTGAATAGCAATAGCATGCTGCAGTGATATTTCAAAAATGTGTAGAATTTTTATGTGAATTTCCAAATCTCAAACTGATATATTTCAAATTGATCAATTTGACATTCAGGCACAGAAGAGTATCACAATGTGTCTACTAAATTAAAAAAATGAAAAAGATGACCTTTTGATGATTTTTTTTGGATGACTAAATTTTCACTTTTGGACAACTTTTGTTCAAAATTACAAAGGTTGAAAAATTGAACTCTGTTGGATGATTTCGATATTTGATCTCATTTCTGAAACATTTTGCTCAATTTTTTACAATGTTTCGTCAATTTTCAGCCAATTTTAAACACTTTTTATGACATTTCAACAAATTTGCAAGCAATTTTTGCAAAATTTTGCTCAATTATGTAATTTTCTTTACCAATTTATCGTGATTTTTAGTAAATCTGGGAGGTGAATTTAGCAACAACTTTTACAATAATTTCTGCATTTTTGACAAATTATTATACAACTTTGATAATATTTGATTAGTTTTTCGTAACTGCGTTCTATTTTTGGCCAAAATGATGTCTTCTTGATGACTCTGATGACTTGGTAGATAGATACTTTTAGTAAACATTTTTAAAAAATGTATAAAATTATTGAAAATTAAAATTTTTCAGTTTAATTTTAAAAATACTTCTCAGTAGCCTAATTTTAATAATTTCAATTTTTTTATTCATCATTCAAAAAATTCCATCTTAGAGAATTATTCATATAATAATGAAACGAAAACAAGGGATCTTTTTCAAAAACGTGAACCAGCCAAAATGACTATTGAGGAAAGAAGGAAGAGAAGGAGGGAAGGGAAGAAAAAGGAAAAGAGTGGAAGGCTCAAGTAAGAAAATGCAGAAAAAATCCTAGATTTTGCAATTTGACAGCTGTCACTTTTCGAACGGATTTTCATCTCATTCCGCTTGTTTTACACACTTATGAAGCATCTAGAAAAAATTTGATTTTTTCCCTTACCATTTTCTTATTTTTCAACCATGGCTCAATAGCAAAGCTCGTACACAATCCCCCCCCCCCAAAGGTCGCTTTAGCTGCCAAAAAAAACTCGAAAAAATAACATTCTAATGAAAAAAAATCACAAAAAAAACTTTTCAACAAAGAATGTAAAAAAGAATTACCTCTACCTCGAAAAGCCCTAAAAAAAATTCCTGATTCAGTCAGACTCACTCTCTGCTCTTTTATCAATTCAAAACAAATTTTCTGAACATCAACTTGTTCATAAGATCCATCAAATCATTTATAAATTTCAGACTACTGACAAAATTATTAAATTTATGTTTGTCATCCCAAGTCATGTAGGCATTGAAGGAAATCAGGTACTTAGTAGATGAATTAGCTAAAACAGCTGTTACCCCCTCTAAAATTTTCTCTGTGACCCATGATGACGTTATTAACATTCTAAAAATCATCTAAGACTCCAATTGGCAAAACCTATGGAACTCAAAAACAAATCATAGTCACCTAAATAGATCAGAAGAAGCCTCCGAATTGGTCATGCCAAATTAACCCACAGCCATTTGTACACCAAAGCTCCTAAACCCACCTGTCAATTCTGTAATTCTGAAATAATCTCCACTCAACACCTTCTATTCTATTGTTCCTCCCTCAAAACAAAAACGTCAATCCTTAAATATTTCAGACCTCAACCCTACAATTCCTGACAATATCAAACAGATGGAAAACATTCTTAAATACATCAAAGAAATCAATCTTTCAAACCAAATCTAAACTAACCCCTCGAAACTGGGCGTGAAAATCCTGGCAATTATACACTCCCAGTATAAAAAATGCCAAAAAAAAACAAAAACAAAAACAAACCGTTCCAATTAGAATCTAAAAATAAAACCCAATCGGGACTTCAGAAATTTTAATAATTGACAAAAAAGTGAGACTATTTCGAAACTTTTTGACAATTTAAAAAAAAATGAAGTACCGACTTATTTGGAATTTTTTTGCAGAAAACTGAAAATTTTTACCTACTCAATTTTTTGCAAAAAAAAAACGAGACTTTATGAGAATTTTGAGAAATGGCGAGACATTTCTATACCATTTTCAACTGATCGCACTACCAACAATTTCAGCAAACAGTAAGGTTTTTAGGCAGTTTTAGAAAAAGAAGCGAGACTTCGGCAATATTACCTAATGGATAAAAATGAAAATTTTTGCAATTTTCGGTGAAAAAACTAGACTTTTTAGAAATCTTCGTAAAAAAATAAATTTTCTGTTAGTTGGCAAAAAACATGAATTTTTGGCAATTGTTGGTAAAAAAATGATGCAATTATCGTCGAAAAAGCGAGACTTTTTCGCAATTTTTCATAATCAAACGAGATTTTAAGACAGTTTTTGGCAAAAAAAAAGTGAGAATTTGTTTGGAATATTTTTAGCAGTTTTGGGAAATAAATGAGACTTTTGACAAATTTGACAAAGTGGGAAACTTTTTGGAATTTTTGGCAGATATTGTGACTTTAACGTTTTGAAATTTTGAAGATTAAAAAAAAAATCAACTTCACAGTAACTAAAATTTGAAGGAAAAAAAAATGCACACTATTGATTATGTAATACACTTCGAGCCCTACGACAGCAGTTTAATTTTATTGAAACTACATTATTGTCGAATCCCAAAGTACAAAAAGAATGATAAAATGGCAAAAAATGTTTTCCAAGCCTTAATTTGCCTCAACACCTTACACTAATATCCTAATCTAACCCTTCAAAATTCCATTAGGTATTCGAAAACATGCATAATTCAAAAGACCATTAGACCCAAGTTGACTTAAAACCATTCGACAAAACTCGTCAATCCAGCTCTAAAATCACATTCTTAGGTAGGTATAATTTCATTAGACCATTTAACAGAACTTGAGGATTCTTCGAAACGGTTCTAGGTATACTACAATAACCTTGAATCTGTCAACGAATCCGGCTTTTCAGCGAAGAAATAAAATTCTTCGAAATTCGGTAACCTTGGGTCCATAGCGAATTTCACGTTGACCCAAATTAATACAAGTAACTTATCGCCTTATCGATACCAAGATGGGCGTAAGCGTATCAACAAGTCGAAAACATAATATATCAAGATTCAAGATATATATAGGTAGGATTAAGCAAAGCAAAATAATCAACAACCAATAGTGAGTCATCAGGAACATGAACATGAACTGTTGAAAAGAGTATGAAGAAGAAGAAGAAGAAGAAGAAGAAGAGGGAGAATCCTTGGATATATTGTAATATAATTTAAACGCTCGCATTTAATCATTTCAACTCGAACAATTAGCGTGTTAGAGAGAGATTACCTGGCTGGTACACGTAGAGGTCTAGGTGCACAGTACATAACACACGTAGGTACCTACAAATAAATTAACTAGGAACTGCAAAATTAGACCTTGGCCTTTCTCTTTGCTTTTAGCAGATCTATAAGCATATTATGTGCCATTAACATAACTTTGATGGTATAAAATAGCAGATCCCTCGCCATCACCTCCGCCATCCACAGCGATTATACATTATTGTTACATTATAACTCGCACACGTGTTGATGATGTTAACAAATGAATTTACTCCGCGTTCCTCCTCCGGTCACCGCAAGTCTTTCATATACCTATTGAGAGGCTAGACTTTGTCAAGTCGATCAACATTGTTACATAGGTTGGCGTCGCTTCGTTGACTCTAAAGCTGGAAAGTGGTAGCCAGTTAGTTATGGAATGAAAAAAAAATGCTCGTTAACGTGTCGGACGAGTTTTAGACTCGTACAGCAGACATATATATTGCCTCATTAACATTTCGGCTCAAATTTATGGGCGAATTTTTTCACTGTTACATAATTTTGGAAAGAGATCCCTTCACGACGAAATCCACGTACCCGCAAATAGGTACCTATTCGCGACGATTGCGGTGGAAAGTTCCAAACGAGTAACTCGAGCACCGTTAGACTACATTGTAGAGAGAAAAGAACACATTAAGCCAATTTTTTTCCATCTCAACCAGCTGTGCTGAGTTTCTCTTCGTAAATTGAACAATTTATTGGTTCGAGAAGCTTTAAAATTCCCAACACTGACGTAAGACGATCGAGCATTAAACGATACTGTTACATATTACATAAATCTGCTCACAACATATACGTGTGCATACTCGTAATATAATGATCCACCCAAACGACTTAATCTTTTTCAACACAAATGAATTAAAACGTTGTTGGCGAATAGCCATGAAAACTTCTCGAATACGCGGAAGCCGCCTTTTCTATGTACAATGAAGTCGTATCTGTTGCAATCGATTGTGGAAGGTGGCCGATGGCGATTTTCAGCCATAAAGGTAGGTACATGATGGACTCGGACAGACGGACTGGCCACTATGGTAATGCACTTTTTCACGCTGCGTGCTCGTATAATTAGAAAACGACAAAGACACCAAGATTTAAATAGCTAATTAGCGGATAATAAGGTTTCAGGGTAATTGCGCATAGCTCATAGACATTAAATTGCCCTACTAGAGAGTTTCAATGAACAACAGCGGGTTGCCTGCTGTCTATACGACGAGTATAAGTACCGTTTAGCACCAAATAAATACGTTTATCAAACCAATCGGTCACCTGAGACTGCATGCATTTTTATACTACCAATCCAATGCTGGAAAGAAAGGCATAGGTACTCGTATAGTTAGGTACGGTTACATCAAAAATGATTACTCGTCGCGAACTCACGTGATAATCAGAAACGGTAGGTACATTTTCGAAGGTTGGATGGGGGTGTTGGTGTTGTACAGGACGATGAAACGGTCAGCCTTCGAAATAAATTGGAGCTTTGGTGACTTAATGGTGCTTTATGATTCCGGGAATGGAATAAGGCCTTGAAACGATGACTCAAGTATTACATTACCAACTGGCTCGACTCCATTATGGGTTCGGAAATTGGAAAATTATTTTTAATCAATACGATAATGGCTCCATTAAGCGCAGATAACTTCTTTTTTGACCCAATAAAGTAATCAGACAATATTGTAGAGCTTCAGCCACTGTTTTGATTAAGAACGGAAGAGAGAGGACGAGAGTGAGAATAGGAATGCTTTAAAAATAAAAAATTACAAACTGATTCCTGGAAAAATTGCAAAGAAAAGAAAATTATTAGGAGCTAAATAATGCTTTTTTTGAACCAACTGGTTTTCTTGGCATTATACTAATATTAATCAAATCAAGCATAAAGAAGTATTTTTCAAAAACGAGTTGAGAATCACTTTTTTCATGAGTTTTGAAACGTTTTTTTTTTCTCAATTGAGGGAGAAAAATGCGTATTTTTAGAGCATTTGGGCAATCAGCGAGAACAAAAATTCTAACCTTGTTTTATTTAATGCTACAAAAAAGTACCAATTTTTCAGCATTTGGCTCAATTAAACTTTTTACAAAATAACTTATTCCTTGAATTTTTCATATTTTTTTTCTTCAACTTTTCACTTTTTTTAAGCGCAAAACTTCAATTTTTGACGCTACAACAGGATGAAAAAATTATTTTGTCAATTTAAAATCATCCATTCTCTCATTCAATTTTTTCTTGTTCACACATTCTTTTTCATTTCCTTTTCAATTCCCCAAAATTTCCTAACAGATTTTCTTCAATTTTCAGTGTTTCTTCACATATGCCTTACGATTGATTTTTTTCAAGTTTTTGCCAAAAACAATATTTTTTTTGAACTTATTTTCCAAGTTTTCAATTTTCGAATTTTTTTACAATTTGTTTCTTTTTTTTTCAAAATTATTGTAAGAATTTAATTTTTGACATCACAACAATATAAAAAAAAATCATTTCGTCAAGTGAAGATATCAGTTCTTTTCAATACTTCAAAAAAATATCATACCTATATTTGTAATTTCCAATTTTTAAATTTTTTTTTGGCAAACGCTCTTTGAATTTTATCAACAAATCTGTTCAGAAAATTTTCAAATAAAATGGAAATTTTCTAGCTCACAGTTCAACTTTTGAATAAAAACATCTAATTTTCCATATCAGAAAAAGAATCATAATTATGCATCATGCCCAATTTTCCCTACTCCTTGGGGTCTGCAAATTTTACCAATTTTTGAAACTTTTTGCCATGCACACATTTTTTTACAATTTTTAGACACTCGATTATTTCAGGAATTACAACAAAATTACTGGAATACATTTTTTGACTCGTATTTCCCATGGTTTTCGAACTATTTTCAGTCGTTCGGTGGTATTTTTGAAGATATTTCGTCGGTCTTAGGTAATCGTGATTTTAAGTTTTTAGCGAGTATTAATTTCGAGAATTTTATAAAATTATGTAATATTTTTCCAAGTATTGTAGGTATTTTTTTTTCTCATTATGAACATTGAAATATGACAAAAAACAAATCGTTTCCTTCAAGGAAGTCCTACGTATCTTTGTTGATGAGGAAAATGACCCCCCTCCCTTCATTCTCTGAAAACCGAAGAGAATTACGACTGATTTTAAGCAGATCTAATTTTAAAAATAAACTTCAACTTTTCGTGGTCAATGATCTTCCATGATTTGAATGTATGTATTTTGCACATCTAAATTGATACAAAGCAAACTCACGCTTACCACATCTTCTCAACGATTTCAACACGCAGATCTGTTAAAATCCCATAACCTTGGTCAACTCCAAGTACCAAGTAATCAATACTTCGGCAAAAATCACACGACAAGACAAAAATTATAAGGTTATGTTTATGCTTTTAAGAGAATGAACAGTTGAAAGAGAAAAAGAAGCAGAAAAAAAACACAAATAATGAAATTGAAATACGTCGTCAACCTTGTGATAGTTGTGATTCGACATGAAAACTCTTTTCTCGCAACCGTGAATAATTACCTAACGACAGCTCAACAGGTACAATATAAAAATACAAATAATATACATATACAAATAAATACTTTACGAAAAACCCTCTAAAAAAATTAGGTACATGGTTTTGATAAGTCATTCTCTACCATACAGTATACGACTACGAGTAATTTGCCATCAATTAGTTTCAAGTTATCGTCAAAAAAAAAGAGTCGATATTAAAGAGGAAATTAGTATTGTAGACAAATTGTCTACTTCCAGTACACGCGTCAATCAAGTAGGAGCAACTGACCCTATAACTTAGCTTTGGGAAATCACCACTACCACCATCAACTTTGACATTTCCTGTACATTTACCAAAAATTCCCCATTGCGCAATAATTTTACCATTAACCGGTTGGTTTGCAAAAAATAAAAGAAAAATGACCACCATACTGCCACATACATACATACATAAAAAACATATCTCTGTCACACGGACCAAAAAAAAAAAAAAACTATAAAAAACGTAGGTGTTTGGCACCGATGGACGAACGGAGCTCATATCGTATAAACTTTCACTTTCAGTGCTTTCCGACCGTCTCTCTCTGTCTCGCTGGTTCCAGTCAAGCGCACATTACCATGCGTTACCGCTTTCCTCCAGCCCCTCGTCGCCTCGGCTCCCCCATCACCCTTTGGCAACAACAACAGTGTATTGGACAGCAAGGACTGACGGTTACCGTTCGCACACTTTATGTAACCCAAGGCTTTCACGATTCAATCTGTAATAATTAATGTTATGAATATAAATTTTTTTCCAACACGACAGGAGGTAAACTGCACCAGACGTAAGCAAACAATAAACGCGTCTGTGTGATTCGTAATCGATAGGTGTAGGTACTCGGTCCTGATCGCTCGGTCGTCGGTGCTGCAATTTGACCAATGTCTACCTTTACCCGAGTCTATTGATCGTGTGCTTTGTCTGCGTATTGATTTTCCCTATTACTTGCATTTTTTCCGCATCAACGTTCGATGATCGATGAAGGTGGAGTGGAGGTGAAGCGTGTAAAGAGAAAATGAAGGTTGATCGAGATACATTTGGCAAGGTTCTGGCTTGTCTAGCCACATTTGCTGGACTGTACACCCGAATGGAATCATGAGGCAGGGTGCCTTTGAAAGGCTCGTGGAGCTTGCCTTAATCCTGAAGAAAAGGCAAAGCAAGGATTTACATGTATGTGTAGTTGATTCTTCCACTCTGGTATTCCATCTTCTATATGCTAGTTCCATCAAAGCAATGTCCATGTTCACATTTAGCAAGGGACTAGCTTATCCAGTCAGATTATTGCTAGGTTGTCTACTCAAGTGGAATCAAAGGCACCCGCCTTTGAAGGGCTCGTGGAGCTTGCCTCAATTCAGAAGAAAGAGCAAAGCAACGATTATACATATGTAGTTGATTCTTCCACTCTAGTGTTTCATCTTCTATTTATGCTAGTTCTATCAAAGCAATGTCCACATTTAGCCAGGGTCTAGCTTAGTGGAATGTGGAATCATCAGGCAGTGCATCTCTGAAGTATGTGCCTCAATCTAACAGAAAAATCAAGTAAAGATTTTGGTTGATTGTTCTATTCCAGTGTTTCATCATCATCTTCCATTTATGTCAGTTCCATCTAGTCAACGTTTGCATTTGGCAAAGTTCTGGTTCTGGCTTATCTAGTCAGATTAAATCATGAGGGAGGGTGCCTTTGAAGGGTTACTACGTTTGCATTTGGCAAAGTTCTGGCTCATCTAGTCAGATCTACTAGGCTGTCTACTCAAATGGAATCATGAGGCAGGGTGCCTTTGAACGGTTTGTGGAGTTTGTCTCAATCTATCAGAAAAAGCAAGTAAAGATAGCATTGATCATTCCATAAATGTCAGTTCCATTCCATCAGGCCAGTGTCCACTGTCCACTCATGCATTGGCTTATCATCCAATGACTTGATAGCAACAATTCTGTAGCATCTTTACCAATTCCACCCATCCCTCATATATGTATGTTTTTTTGTAGTTCTAGATAATGTTGATTTGCAAATAAATGAATATTACATTTACATCATGAATTTTCAATTCCAAACATCAGTGATGAACAATAGAGTATTGATATGGCAACTACACTTTTACAAGTACCTATCATCATTTATAGGATTGATATAATGTATCATGATACTTTTGTTTGTTTATGATTTGCTTAAAAATGACTGTGATGTCCAAACTTTCACAGACAAACAAGTCAAAAATAAACAAAAATTTCAAAAGCACGGTATCAAGTTATGTATATAGGTATTTATGTGTTGATACCGTGTTGATCCTATACACATTGATACATACCTATCATGAATGATACATCAGGTATATTGGCACATCCTTACCAAAAAAATCAAATTGGGGCCAATTAGACCTCTGAACAAAATCTTGTCAATAACCCAAAATTTCATCAAAATTGTTCAATTTTTTATAAAATTAAATTTGGGTTCAAACAACTTTTTTTAGTCAAGTATCTTCACAACCATAAATAACTATGGCTATCATTTAGATCATCAGTTCACTGCTGATTTACTATTGAAAAAGTGTCAATACAGGAGGAAAAGTATTGAATTGATACTCCAAATATCAATACTAGTAAAGTCGTGTAATATCGATAAAATATCATTATACTTTTTCTGTGGTTGATGATGATGATGATGCAACAAAATCTTGTGCTATCAACTTCTGGCATGATCCTCAACAATTCAGATAAATAATCTGCACTAGGTACTGCAAACAGAGTTATTATTTGGATTGGATTGGATAACCAGACAATAGACATTTTGTTCTTATACCTACTTATATGATAATCTTCATCTTCACTTCTTATCACAAATAGGTCTCATCTATGCCAAACCATTAGCCAGTCACTGGTATAAATGCCTAGACACAGATTCAATAGGTATCTCATTATGTATACATCTTTGCAGAAACAGGGTGCACTACTTACACCACGTGTTCTACATAATTTCCTTGAATATCATGTTACTTTCATTGAATCATAGAAGTTAGGGTGGACAACCTACACCACGTGTTCCAAAGGCTTTCACTAATATGGTTTCTAATTACATCTACCAGAAGTACATACACATAAACTTAAACCTCTTTGGCAATTCCACAAAAGCATTGTTTACTGTCTCTCTCATGTTCTTAATTACTTTTCATCATTGTCGCGACTTATGACAGCTCATGTAAGGTTTTGGCATAGTATACAGGATGGCTACCTAAAGTATATAAATACCTTGTTAGTTACTATCACTATCGTTGAGAGACTTGAATCATAAACCAGTTTCACACACAAAGTCTCCAACGAATTCACTGCCATTCTGGAACGATTGTCCATGCATCTGATTACATAATGTATTCGCGTGTAGTGTACCTACCAAGAAGACACCTTTTTTATATGCGACCAGCCGACCAACCTAATGAATGAGACATAGTCTGATCTGACGCAATGTGGCTAACAACAAAAAACCTTTACGGTTTGGTAATTTATACACATATTATGTATTTGACGTGTGTGGTGTGCTGTACTGTGTTATGACGGTATGGTATATATAGGGATCTAAGAAAACATAAGTAACTTTACGAATGCTAATTAAGGTGTATATTTATTCCGGTAAAACGATACGCTATATCCACTCCCATCTCTTTATCACGATACATTAGCATTGTTTATCGTGTGTAATTATTCAATTTTCGCGTAGGTGTGCGATTACACAGATAGTGTATAAAAATACCTACCTGGCATTTCCCTCGCTCACTATACATATAGTCAGTTCTGATGGACGCGATCGTCTTTCGAGCTTCGTCCAAGCGCTAATTACTTTATTAAACGCGTATAAATTTACTGGTCGACTCGTCGTAAATGTAGCATTGTTTATAACAAGGTTGCTAGAGTAATTAAACGTTTCTTGGCTTAGTCATATGTAGTGGGATTTCGTAATGGAAGATTTTGTAATCTTAAGCACATGCTTGTGTTTTTGTTTTAAGTGAATGTTGATTGTTGATGGTTGACACCAAGGTGCTTATCGATGATTCATTGTTTGTTTACAGGATAAAATGTCTAGAGTACTAGCAGCACTAGTAGTTCTATGCGTCTTAACAGTTAATGTTCTCTGTGCCGATGAAAAGGCCGCCGAAGCGACTGGAGACAGACCGAAAACCTTCAGAAGGCTTATACCAGCTGATGTGTTGAGAGGTGAGTAGATTTCAGTGATTGGCATTACAGTGGGAATTGGGATGAACTAGTGAACTACAAATATTTATAATGTGGAACAGAAGAAGGAGACTCTTACCCTTTATACAAGTGAAATTCGCTTGAATTTAATACTTCAAGTACCTCTCTGAATAAATGCCAAGATGGAACATGCTGTTACTCCAGATTCAACTGCTCCGCATTGAAGTTTTCAAAATGCTGGGTTCATCATGGTCTCTGATTCAGAAGAAAAGGGTTCAAATTCCGTTTTGGATTAGGTTTTGACCAGTACTCAGGTTTTCTAGGTTTAGATTTGGTTTCACCAAAAGTGGGGGGGGGGGTTCGAGTTTTTGGTTTGAGTTCAAGCCACCATCCTTCATCTTTGCAGGCCTTACTATTTCTTTTCAAGTTCTTCGAAAATATTATTCTAAAAAAAAATGATGTGATCTTTTGACAGCAAAAACCAGGACTTTTAAATTATTGGCAAAAAAGTGATACACTTTGACAATTTTTATCAAAAAAGTGACATAATTTCGTCACGTTTTGGCAAAAAAGCGAGACTTCTTAGCAGTTTTTGAAAAAAATCACACTTTTCAAAACTTCTGCAAAACAGTAAAAATGTTAGAAAAGAATGAGACTTGATGGCTTTTTTGACAAATAGCAAGAGACTTTTTGCTATTTTCAGCTGAACACGAAGCTATGGCAATTTCAGCAAAAAGCGAGGCTTTTTAGAAATTTTTGTCAAAAGAGTGACACTTTTTTAGCAATTTTTATCAAAAAAATGAGACTTCCGCAATAAAATTTATTGGAGAAAATGAAAATTTTTTTCCAATTTTATATAAAAAAGTGAGACTTTCTGGCAATTTTGGTAAAAAGCTGGAATTTTTTCAAATTTTTAGTACAAAGCATGGCTTTTATGTTACTACTGTACATTTATTGGCAAAAAAACAAGACTTTTTCACAGCTTTAAAAAGCACGAGATTTAAGAGTTTTTCGCCAAAAAACTACAATTTATAGCAATTTTTGGCAAATTTGGCAAAAGGCAAGCCTTTTTGGAATTTCTGATTTTGGTAGAAAGCAAGAGTTGGACAATTCGAACTTTTGAAAAAAATTTTTAAAAAGCATCTTTAATAACGAAAAAAAAAATTGGAAATTGCCTAGGTAAGTATCCAAAAATACACCACCAGATAAAACTTCAAGCGCATGAATTAAGATTTTCGAAACTTTTTCAGTTCATTTTTCATGAAAAAAAATCAAAAGTTGAGGTAACTCTTTCAAATTAGGTAATTTTTCGATTTTTAATGAATTTTTGAAAATCCCTCAAAAAATCTGAGGTGTCTGCATCAAAATCTGCTCAAATCAGTGAATGTCAATAATAAGCCATTACTGAACATTCAAGTGCTCAAATAAATGTTTGCACTTTCTGGAGAAATTCAAAAATATCGCGCTGGAAGCTTCAGAATAGCTCGAAATTGTGAAATTCAGATTTTGAAGTTGATATTGGACAAGATATCTACAGCCCCTTGAACAAATTCCAAAAATTTCCCTCCAAATAGCAAATTTTTTTAAATTTCTTCCCTTACACGTGAATATTTTCCCAAATAACACCTGATAAGTCCACCTGGAAATTGACTTGAAAGTGGAAAAGTCATTCAACAGAATGAGAAAGCCACAGCTCAATTTTTAGCTGCTCAAGTTTATTTTCACGTTTTCTGGAGTAATAAATTTTAAAAATTCTGTAAAAATCGAAAGTTTCGCTGGAGGCTCCAAATCGGCTCCAAATGGTAGGTACTTTTGAGAACCAGGAACTCCATGAGAACAGTTTAAAACCACCCCAAATGAATTAAGAAGGTCACAAATAAGAAATCTAAAATCAAAAAATGGAATTCACTATTTCCAAATAAGGACTCAAGATACTGTGCCTATGGTATCTTTAACCCAAAAAAAACATTCCTAAAAATCTTATCCATTTTTTCGAAAAATTAGGCAATTATTTCTCCATAATTTAATGACATTCCAAACAAAAACCTTGGTAACTTACATCAAAATTTCTGTCATTGGTATCTCATTCTGCATCATGTCAAATCTGTACACCTGCGCTCAGATACCTCAGCTCATTAAATTTCTCCGGGCTTGATAAAAACGGTAATACGGGCGATTTACCACACGCAATATTTAAGTTACATCACGCATATCAGACGTTCACCAATGCGTGGTGACATTTGTTCCAAGAGTATACCTATACGATTTAATTACGACACAAAAAGCCTCGAAGTAGTTCACTAGGTTCATCCAATGTAACCACATATACGAATGCATATTGCATACATTACATATCATATACCTATCGAATAAATTACATCTGCATACGGCATGAAAACTAACCACAGCGTGAAATCTTTTTTCGCAGATTTCCCCGGCGTCTGTTTCGCATCTACTAGATGCGCTACCGTAGAACCCGGCGAATCTTGGGAATTAGCTCCATTCTGCGGACGTTCCACCTGCGTTAAATCGGACGCCGAAGAAAACGGCGAATACCACTTATTCGAACTCGTCGAAGATTGCGGACCTTTACCGAAAGCTAACCCGAAATGCAAACTTTCTGAGAAAACCAACAAAACCGCTCCTTTCCCCGAATGCTGTCCATCCTTCGAATGTGAACCTGGTGTAAAACTCGAATACCCAGATATCCCACTCGTCGCCAACAGCGAAGCATCATCCAACACCACAGCCAAACCCACTAAAGCTTAAGTTGTGCACCGATAATATAATATGTCTCAAAACAGTGATTTTTTTGATTTTTTTTTTCTTTTGTACGTTTATCATCTCAGTGTGTAAAATAGACGCGGTATTTGATGTACAATTTTTTTTTCATTTATTAAGCGTATAAATTGAGTGATATTTTTTCTTCCTAAATATATTTTTAATAATTGATATACCTATTTTTTTTCTCGTGTATATATGTATTTTATAAAAATACGTAGAGAATCTTATTTTTTCAGCTACGTTATTTAGTCAACGTTCGTACGAACGACCACGGTTGGATTTCTCATTTTTTTTTTTTCGTTCTTTCATTCTTTCTAGCCTATTTTGTGTTAAGAAAATTATACCTAAATGACTAATACATAAATTATCTCTCTTGTGAATTTATTACTTCTTTTCTCTCTGCACTACGAGGTGTGAAATGAAAAATAAATCCTCAACGGAGGTATGATAATTTATGAAAGTTTACAACCATATTCTTCGGTTTAGCCAAATGGATGTCATATTTTGCTGTATGTCTATAGTCATATTATGTAGGTATATGTATGTATCGTCTATATGTAGAAACGTTAGCTATTATTCAGATTTTTCAAACCATTTTTACATTGAGAATCTATTTACCTGTTCATTTCTTTTTGTATTTTTTCGTGAGTCAGTCAGTATGAAAAAAATAAATAAAAGATGAACGACACTCGTCATTTTCAAACTTTAATCCTGCTTTTCGTAATAAAAATCCAAAATAAAAAAATAAGAAAATAAAGAAAAAATGAAGAACTCAAAATTCTGGAAAATTGAAAAGAAAAATGTAGGTAACCAAAAAAAGGCTTTCAAAATTCAAGAACCGACACTTGATTATCGGCAAATTTTTTTTCACTCAATCTTCAAAAATACAGGTAAAAAAATGAATAAGGCTAAGACTGAGAAATTCAAAATAGACCATGAATTGAAGAAAATCCACAATATACCTACCTACCGACATTTTTGGGAAATTTAATACTACAAGTAACTAATAGAGACATTGTCCAAACCTCACTTATGAAATGCAGAATTTTTAATGGTTCCTACTTGAATTTAAATTTTCAACAAACCCTATTCAATTTTCAAGCTTGGCCGAATGAAACCAAATTTTCAAGCATTTTCAAACCTAATCGAATTTTAGAGCTTTGCTAAAACTAACCAAATTTTGAAGTTTCACCAAACCTGATCCAAAGTATTTGCATTTGCAAATCTAACCAAATTTTCAAGTATTGTTTAACATAATCAAATTTTTCCTTTTCGCCAAACCTATACCTTTACCTACTGTAAATCGGGGCGATGGCATTTTATTTTGCTAAAATTTTTTCTGAGTGATAGTGAACTCAAAAATGAGCAAAAGTAAGATAAGCAACCGCCATCTCTAGAACTAATCAAAGATGTAACAATTCAAAAGCCAAGTATCAATTTCTTCACATTAGAGCATAATGCAGTGATTTTCGTGGTTGAAAGTGTGATACAAATCAAATTTTATATTTCTTACCAAATTCCAACAATTTTGTGAGAATTTCAGTTTTCAAAAATTTGCTGGAAACTCCAAAACTGCTCAAAACGATCCGAAACTGCTTTGAACGATTTGGAGTCAATAAGGAAAGCTGGTATATGAATAAAGAAAATGTCAAATCACATTTCAGATTTCTAGTTCAGTTGGACAACATTTTATTGACATGGATAGTATGTTTTTTTTTTAGGCTGGGGCCAGTCTTTAATTTTTATAACGCTTATCCACGCGACGCTGATCCACGTCGCACTGAAATTTGATAACTGGAAAAAACTGTTCAATTAATAATGTCTGACTTTTAAAACTTTAGAAAAAACATGAGATGAAACGACCAATTTCTGGCATATTGATATCATGTCATACTCTCTGACATTTTAATGTTATACTCTTGTGTATTAGACTTTTAAGAACTTGGAAAACATTGCATTTAATTACAAACATTATGCTAAAATAGTGAAAACTTGAAAAAAATTACCAGATACCAAATTTGACTTAGAAGAATTTTAAACAAAATTATTGAATTGCTTAGAAGCTAGGTAGACAGGTCAATGACCTTGAGAGGAAAACAGAGGCCCTTGAGAAACAAACAGGCGGATTAATGATCTTAAGATGGCAACCAGACAGCTGCGGGAAGCTGGATAGGAGATAGGTCAGTGACCTTGATTGGCAGGTCTACAAAATCGATCAAATATGAGCACTGCATGGAGAATCCGTCACCAAAAAGTCACCAAGGTATGAAATTTGGCTTTTCAATGTTCTGATGAATCCTGGTGACATCTGGTGAATCAGTCACCAAGATTTGCCAGAAGTCACCAGGTTTACAAAATCGCTCAAATAAGGCCACTTTTTTCACCAAAAAGTCACCGGGGTGTGAAATATGACTTTTCAATGTTCTGGTGAATTCTGGTGACATCCGGTGAATCAGTCACCAAGATTCACCAGAACTCACCAGGTTTACAAAATCGCTCAAATGAAGCCACTACTTTCACCAAAAAGTCACCAGGGTATGAAATATGATTTTTCAATGTTCTGGTGAATTCTGGTGACTTCTGGTGAATCAGTCACCAAGATTCACCAGAACTCACCAGGCTTACAAATTCGCTCAAATAAGGCTTCTTCTTTCACCAGAAAGTCACCAGGGTATGAAATATGTCTTTTCAATGTTCTGGTGAATTATGGTGACTTCTGGTGAATCAGTCACCAAGATTCACCAGAACTCACCAGGCTTACAAATTCGCTCAAATAAGGCTTCTTCTTTCACCAGAAAGTCACCAGGGTATGAAATATGTCTTTTCAATGTTCTGGTGAATTATGGTGACTTCTGGTGAATCAGTAACAAAGATTCACCAGAACTCACCAGGTTTACAAAATCGCTCAAATGAAGCCACTTCTTTCACTAAAAAGTCACCAGGGTGTGAAATATGACTTTTCAATGTTCTGGTGAATTCTGGTGACTTCCAGTGAATCAGTCACCAAAACTCACCAGGTTTACAAAATCGCTCAAATGAAGCCACTTCTTTCACTAAAAAGTCACCAGGGTGTGAAATATGACTTTTCAATGTTCTGGTGAATCAGTCACCAAGATTCACCAGAACTCACCAGGTTTACAAAATCGCTGGAATATGGTCACCTCTTTCACTAAAAAGTCACCAGGTTGTGAAATATGACTTTTCAATGTTCTGGTGAATTCTGGTGACTTCTGGTGAATCAGTCACCATGGTTCACCAGAACTCACCAGGTTTACAAAATCGCTCAAATATGGCCACTTCATGGTGGATCTGTCACCAGATGAATGAATGCATATTTTGGGTTTTATCAAAATGATTGGTAAAAGGCAGGCCTGTTTATGAATTTTTTCAAAAAAAAAAAAGGTATAAACAAAAGCAGGATACATGAGGCAAAAAATAGGATGAAAGCAGGATAAGCAGGACTGTGTTAGATACCCTGTGATCCTATGTATAGTATACTCAAATATTCGCCTTATTTTTCATTAATTTTTCATCAGGTTGGAAACAAAATTCCAGAAAAGTTGTATAACTCGGTATGTACTAGTGTTTGAGCAAAACTGACTTCTTGAGAAAAACCCAGGACACAAAATCGTTAGACAGTTCCAACTTCAATTTGTACATACGTTCCACTCACTCAGGAACCAGCTCTTCGTTATGTTGCTAGTTTATAAGTAAAAAGTGAAATGTGCCCAATTTACAT
Organism: Planococcus citri; assembly: GCF_950023065.1. Taxonomy (NCBI): domain Eukaryota; kingdom Metazoa; phylum Arthropoda; class Insecta; order Hemiptera; family Pseudococcidae; genus Planococcus; species Planococcus citri. Next base: position 37,434,182 of record NC_088680.1, read on the forward strand.
TTTTCCTTTAATGTCTTATGTCACCTTTCTCCATTTACAATAACCGTAACCAAATTTCCGAGCTTTGCCGAAATAATTTTCAAAATTTCTAGATTCGCCGAGATCTAATCTAAAACCATCAATTTTCCAGTTTTGTCAAATATCATCTAAAAATATTCAAGTTTTGCCAAACCCATCCTAACTAAAGTTTTCAGTTTTACCTATAAAATTTTTGAATTTCGAAACCTGATCAAAAATTTTATAGCTTTGTTTCAAATTTTTGAGGAGTCAAATTCGGATGTTTAAAAAATAACACCGAACAAGTATTTCTCACGGTGGCGGTGGCGCATTTTCGGATTCTCCAACATTTTTTCAGTTTCAATCCAAAAATTTTCCATCAACCGACATAAATTTATACTCGTTTTTCGTATGTGCAATTGTAAAATTGTAAAATTACCTACAGATATACAAGTTACACATTTTTAAGAATCAAGTGTGACCAAATTTAACCTCCTCAGTTGCTTTCAACCCCTCCACCATCTTTCCCTTCAAAAAACTACAATTAGGTACATTTTGTTCTGACTCATCATAACATATAATAATTCATGTTTTATTAGGTACCTACTTCGGTTGCAACAACCATAGCAAACAATCAACAATAATCACGAATATTTAGCCAATTCTCCATTCATCCATCATCATACACTCATAAAAAGCACACATGGTGTCCTCATATACATATGCACTAGTAGCACATCTACAAAATGAAACTACCCATCAAAATGTACGTAAAAAAAAATTACGTAAAAAATTTACGCAACGTAAAAGCTAAAAATGAAATATTAAAACCGAGCCAGTCTGCCCTGTCTAAAAACTCGGTTGCATATCCTGTTCGGTGTTTATAGTGATAAAAGATGAAAAAGTAGAACAATTCTGCATTTACGCTACGGGTAGATATTTTTAAGGTACCAGATAGGTAGGTACTGGTATAGATGAGGTATACTGCAATAAAATTACCATATGGAATACGTTATAAATCGTTTATGTCCCTTTCATCTCAATTAACTTTAAACGTTCATCTTTTAAATTTGAATTAATGAATGAATTAAGTTACCTAATTATCATCGTCAGCTTGATTTTAAATAATACAATGCAATACGGTGCGAGCTTTCCTTTTAATTCATGGCGAGTGACCGAGTGCGAACCTTATGTCAACAGCCCAAGTAACAAGTACCTACTTATAAATGGACACGCTTTAGAGAACAAACGTCTTTTTTTTTTTTTTTTTTTTTTTGGAAGACACAATGAATGATGTATGTACGTTTTCCGAAAGAGCTTCGCAATATTCATAGAGTTAATGAAATAATCCTTTCGACTTTCGTGTATCGTTTACGACTACATATGTATGTACCTACTTAGTATTTGTTTATACGTTTTTTTTTCTCTATGTACCTTCGTAGGTAGTAGGTACCTACTATGCCAGCATATTACGTCACTACCTTTAAGAATTCACTAGAGTAGAACCTGTTTATTGAATTGATACTGGAACGTAGATGGAAAAGAAAGATATGGCGCGGGTCGGAGGTGATTGCCGAAATTTCCTACTGCGAGTTGATTCCAAATCAAAATAGGTACTGAAATTTCCTGCCAATAGTCACGTCCGTCGTCGCATATGATAATTGTATTTGCCATTTTTACGAGCAAATTTACGTACCATTATTTTAGACTATAAAGTACATTTTGGTTCTCGTTATTGACTAAACTCTAATTATACCTATTAAATTTTTCGGTGGTTCACGATTCCTAATACCTATCCACGTAGACGTAGCCGCGTTTATCTTATCGAATGCATAAATGGATAAGTGTATGTAGCTGATAAAAGGCGAACAAACCTGTGTGTTGTTTGTACAAACACATAAATCGTAAGACACAGAGTATTGGCATTACATTAGAATATTGTTTTGATTATCAACGTACCTATTACACTTTTCGTCGTCATGTCTCAAGGTAAGAGAAACTATGTACCTATTTGTTAGATTAGTTGTCATAGTTTAACGCGATTTATCCCTAAGTTGACTTTTTTAAGATGCTAGAAAGTATAGAGGGCAAGTGGGTTATTTGAGCAAATATGTATACATATGTATGTTCTATGTTACATAAGTGAATCTAAAATACGTTTAGATATAGCTACGTACAATTAATGATAATACAGTACATACATAACATTTTGAAGAAATCTATTTTGAATGAAAACTTTTTTCCAAGTAGATCGGTTTCAATTGACTCTAGAATTCGAGGGTTTCCTTCTCTTATCACTATGTAGGTACTCAAATTGTCATCATTTTTCAAATCAAATCAAATCACTCAATCAACTTTGTCTACTCAAAATCATCGTCTCATAAAAAAAAATTATGTTCGACTTTCCTCACAGATTAGGTAGGTAAATAGTAGGATGGATCTTAAAAAATTCATAGCCTTCGATTTCGCTAAAATTAAAGTATGTTGAAGTTTTTGAGTTGAAATGTCCCCAAAAAAGCCCCTGCAGTGGAACAGTGGCCTCAAAGTAGTCATTTCGGAACAAAACACTGGTTTTTGAATTTAAAAGCGCCAGTCCCCATTTTTTCCAAAAACGAGTAGCCCTCAAAAGGTGCGATTTGAGATGACGAATCGAATGGAGTGATTGGTTTTTCGATTTGGCCCCCGCTCAACCCCGCAACAAGTGAAACAGTTACAAACGTTGATGTGGTATGGACCTATGGGGGAAGAAGGCTGTATGAGCGGGGCAGGAGCGAAAGAAAAATGAATAATATTTAGTTTTGAGCAAGTTTCATGATAACAAATTTTTCGTAAAAACCTTAGAAAAGCGAATTTTTTTTGGAAGTGTTTTTTGGGAATTTGGGGCTTAAGGGAGGCGCCAAATGAAATTTTTGTGAGAACCAAAATGGAGGAAATTTTTCAAGGAACAACTTTTATTCCACAATTTTTCTTGTAGGAACATAGGAACGATATTTAAGGTGGTAGGAGAGTTTTCAATGTGTGGGTGGTTTTTTTTCTCGTATCCGCACGACATGCCTAAATTAACACGAAAAACTCAATCTAAATCTTAATCTACATCTAAATCTATATACCCTTCTCCTGCCAGTACTCCAGGAATCTAACTGCTTCATCATCAAGTGTCCCATTTAATTTTCCAGGATCGATTTTTCCTGATAATTCACACTCAAATAAGTGTCTGTCAGTCTGAACATCGCCGCATTCACACAGATCATCAGGGTGGTGCGTCTTTAGGATAGGGGGAGGGGTAGACATTGGAATAATACAAGAAATAACGGAGGAAATAAAAATCCAAAAATTGAACCAAATGCTAAGAAATAACATTTTTTTATCCCGTCGAGTTGAAAGTTTGAAAACTGTAGCTAATGAGAATTTAAATATAGATAAATTCAATCCTATTTTCCAGCATTTGAAAAAATTGGAGAAATTTTTCAAAAATTCTTTTTGGAAAATTAAAAAAAGGAGGAGTTGCGATAACGCCATTTTTTGACCCCAGCTAGTTATCGACTCAACCATCTTAAAATGCTGTTATAATGTCCCAAATACGAATCTGTGATTAGTTAACCCAAAATGACCATTTTTTTGGGCTCCATGGGTTCCCAAACTTTTTCACTTGGATAATCGAATATATACCTCAAAACGTTACGTTTGGCGCAAATCGCAGGTTTCTAGTTTTCCAGAGGTTCCCAAAATATCGAAATTACGAAAAATTGTAAAATTGGATTTTTGAGCACCAGCGAAAAATTTTATTGAGCTCAAAATTTGGTAGGATGGAGGTCTTTCAGATACTAATAAACAGTGAAAAGCTTTTTAGCGGGGTTCAAAGGGGTAGGATCAAAATGGTGGTTTCAAAATTTTCAAAAAAATGAAACACTCCCCAATTTCTGCCCTCGAGGGTCGAAAGTAGGAAAATCACCTCACATAATGTTTATCAGGTTCAAACAGATATTTTACGCTAAAAAAGTTTTTGAAAATGATACTTAGTGGTTCCTAAAATCATTTTTTTATTCGCAACTTTGGGAACCCCTGGAGCCCAAGAAATGGTAATTTTGGGTTAACTAACCACGGATTCGTATTTCAGACATTTATTACAACATTTTTAGAGTAGTCGAGTTGAAAACTAGGTGGGGCCAAAAAATGGCCTTACCGCAACTCCTCCTTTCGAAGATTATTTTTTAAAAAAAGAGAAAAATGTCATTTTCATGATTTTGAATTGGATAGATATTATAATACCTATTACCTACATTCTAGAGACCGAAGTATGATTTCAAATTGAATTTTTCAAAATTAAAAAAAGTGAACCCAGCACAATTCTTAATGAACTCCAAAATTGAGGAATTTGCCTTCAAAACATCACGAAAAATGGAACTTGAAGTTTTCAACCTTTTCGAGTAGAAATGATTTTCTGAAAAAAAGCTCTCAATCGTCGTAACATTTCACAAAACGTTTATCTAAAGAATTTAGCAAAATTTTGATAAATCAGAGCTAATGTTCACCAACACGTTCATTGATATTTCGATTTAGGAAAAATTAAGTGTGTAGTCGGTCAAGTGGGTCATCAACAAGCACCAATCGCGTTTAGATGTCACTTTCTGAAATTCTGGAATTTTCAAAATTCGGCAAGGGGCTCCAAAACGTCTTGAAATCACTTCCAATCCATTCAGCATGTTGGACAGTGGGATATAAAATACATTTTAGCTTTCCATCTTCAAGGGGTAAAATTTTGTGGAATTTTAGACTTTCAAAAAATCCTCTGAAAGCTTTAGAACAGCCCAAAACGGTTCAAAACCAGTTGTAATTGACTCAAGGGGGCCAAAATAGGGTACATACCAAATTTCAGCTTCATAGGTCAATTTGGTAAAATTTTGATTTTTCCCAATTCTTGGTCCAAAATTTTTCTAAAATTCACCAATAACCAAAAATCGAAAAATACACTTCAGCTTCTTAAATTTCAGTTGGTGGTGTATTTTTGCACGCTTTTTCAATTTAGCTTTGCCCTGTTCAAAATTGTAGGCATAACTTATTCTATTAAACTCGAAATTATTTTAAATACATATAATTTATAGGTAAGGTATTTTGGCATATTTAAAACATTTTTATCGCAAAATGTAACGCACGATTGAGAATATTCATAATGATAAATATTTGAGTATCATTTGTTCACCTCTACCTACATCATACTACATAAATCGTAATCGCTAAAAATAAAAAATGACAACATTTGCTGAAAATGAAAATTCACCAGGGGTGAAAGTAAACTATATTGAAAACCATGACGTTATTGTTATAATAATAGACTCTTAACAATACCGATAAGAAAGCTCAGGTACCTAATAATTATCAAGATTATTTGCTTTTTGGTAACAATCGAACCTTTATTTCTATTCAAATAATGAAGAAGATTAAACCATTCCTAATTAATACACAATTACATCATTTCTTAAAATACTCGATTTTGTAAAGGTCCCGGGTTCGCTTCACCTCAAGATGCAATCAAATTCGGCGAGAGGGAAAAGCTCCTGTATACGATATGCATCTGTCCAGAACCTTCGAAGAATAAAAGACCCGATTATTTTGCTGTGATTGACGTCGATCCTCAGAGTCCAACTTATAGCCAGGTAAATTTAAAATGAACCTACAAGTAGTACAATAAGGATTACTTGTACAAATTAATTGTCCTTTAAAAAGGTAATCCATCGAGTCCACATGCCAAATATCGCCGATGAACTTCACCATTTTGGATACAATGCATGCAGCGGGTGTTATGGGATACCTGGAGCTAAACGAAGTCGTATTGTAATACCAGCCTTGAACAGTGATCGAATTTACTTCCTTAATGCCGAAGACCCAAAGAAGCCTTATATTGAAAAGGTACGATCAAGACTCTCTTTCGAATATTTTCAATTTTATCCACACGCGATTTATGCTCACAGACAATAGAACCGGAAGAAATCCATAAACTTGGAGTGACCGCAATGCACACCACACATTGTGCACCCACAGGTGACATACTCATTTCGGCATTGGGCGATAAAGAAGGTAACGGTTTAGGCGAGTTTGTGGTTATCGATGGTCAAACATTGGAATTAAAAGGTCAGTAAACGTTTACGGTTCACTGATCAAGTGATCATTGATCAGCCTTGGCGAAATTAACGCTTATTACATCGCGAGTTCATAGACCATCGGAATGATATTGAAAAATCTCGTGTTTTTTCTGCAGGCACTTGGACTAAGGGTAAAAAAGCCAAATTCGGGTACGATTTTTGGTACCAACCTTTCCACGATGTTCTCATAGCTTCGGAATGGGGCGCTCCGAAATCTTTCAGGAAAGGATTGAATATCGACGACGCAGCCAATCCAGGTACAGCACTCTCATATGCTACTTTTTCATTCAGGGGTTTTCCAAAAGCATTAGGTACATTGTGTTTTTCTCATTGTAGATCTCTATGGTCAATCTCTCAACGTGTATTCTTGGTCAAAGCACACACTTGAACAAGTCATCGATTTAGGTAAAGAAGGAGGAGTCCCATTGGAAATAAGGTTCCTTCACAATCCCAAAGCAGACCAAGGTTTTGTTGGTTGCGCTCTTCAGGGTAAAATATTCAGGTAAGGTATTATTGTAAAAATGACCACTAATTTCATCAAACACGTGATCTTCATCGTACCTAATCTTATTGTTTAGATTCTTCCGCAAACCAGACGGAACCTGGGATGCCGAAAAAGCCATAGATGTTCCTGTAAAAACTGTCGAAGGATGGTTCACTCCAGAATTTCCAGGTATGTATAATCTTGGTCCTTCGCGAGTATCGCTACTTTTCATCTGGATTTCTGAAACGCAGAATTGTTGATTTTTAGGTTTAATTACTGATATACTTATTTCGATGGATGACAAATACTTGTACTTTTCCAACTGGTTACACGGAGATATCCGACAATACGATATAACTGATCCAAAATCACCCAAACTAGTCGGCCAGATATTTTTAGGAGGTAAATTACAAAAAGATTCCAATCTCAAGTTACTCGAAGATCCAGAAAATCACGTAAGCTATCTTTACATTAATTTTTTTTTTCAATAGTATTTGTAGGTACCTAGGTACATATTTTCGAAAGTTTAATCTCGATGCAATTTATTTTGATGAAGGGTTTACATGATCCGGTTTATGTGAAAGGTCGAAGATTACATGCAGCACCTCAAATGTTCCAGTTGAGTTTGGATGGTAAAAGAATGTATGTGACCACATCATTGTTCAGTCCATGGGATGAGGCGATTTATCCGGAGTCATTAGTGTAAGTTGAAACATTTTGAATCATTCTCAATAGAGACATTTTGAGTCGGTAATCGTGAATAACTTTTTGATTTTTCAACAATTCTTGGAAGTTTTAAAGTCTGATGATGGATTACATGATGAAAAAAGCACTTTACGATAGTATCAACAAAAATTGTTTCTTGATATCAGTCTCCTTGGGATAAAAAATGTTTTAGATGATTCCATTTCTCCAAACACAAAAAAGTTAATGCTTTTTCAGCATATTAAAAACAAAAAATTAACATTTTTTCAAATATTTCTTTTAAAAGCTAAAAAATCAAAGCATTGTTTGATTTTTAAAAAAAAACGAATAAAATGCAAAATTTTTAAAAGGTACTCAAAATAGAACGAAGAAAATTGAATGGAAACAAAAAAAAATGATATTTTGTTAACGCACAAATTGGTTCTCCAAATCTTGAATTTCTCTCCAAAAAAATTTTGTAAACACGAACTATTCAACAAAAGGGCCTGCGAGCATTTGATTGGAAAAACAAAAGAACAGACCAAAAAAGAGGTCTAGAAAATGAAAAAAAAATCATTAAAAATTATGATAAAAATAATGAAAAAATTATTTGAAACAAAAAATGAAATTACTTGGTTAAAATTTAAAAATTCCCCTGGAAAACATATTACCCACCTACCTACGACATTGATCTTAATTGAAACAATCAAACATCCAAATTTTTTTAATATTAATCAAAAAACAACCGGGAAAAATTTGTTTGAAATGAAAAAAATTGAAGCTTTTTTGTTGAAATCTTAGAAAAAAACTCTTCCTTCGTGTGTGTTTTTTAAATTGGAAAATTAAAAAAATTCCTCTATGTGAAACCATTTAAGAAATTGAGGGGAAACACAATTGAAGTAGAAACCCCTAAAAAAAACAAAAAATATGAAACATTTTCTAAAAACGAAAACACTTTTAAAAACAATGAAAAAATTATCCTATTACATTATTAGTACTAACAAAATATTTTTTTAAAACAACAAAAAAAAATGATGCAGTTTGCACTTTTTTTTGATATTTGAAAAATTGACTAAAAAACAAAAAGATTTAACGCTGAAAAAAATTCAAAAAATAAAAAATTTACGAAAATTTAAAAAAACACTAATTTTAAAATATTTTTTTACGTTTTGTTTAAATTAAAAAAAGAAGCACCCTGCATAATTATTAGAAAAATTACTTAAGTGATTTATTGTGTGAAGTTTCAAAAGATTTTGATAAATATTTTTCTGTGAGATATAAAAATAAAAAAATTTGATATTAAAAAATGTGAAAATTCAAAGGCAACACAGCAGAATAAATTTTGAAAAAATTGTGAGTGAAAATTCAACTTTTATACTCACGCTCTTTCGATTTTAACTTCATCTTCAAAACATCAAAATAATCTACTTTGAAGAATTTTCATTCTGTACAAACAAATGAACGAATTACGATGGCTTAAACCCCAACCACGATTTGATAATCGAAACATGATTTTTTTTCTTCAAATTTCACAGACAAGGCGCCACCATGGTTAAAATAGACGTCAACACTGAAACTGGAGGATTGACGTTAGATCCAGACTTCCTAATTGATTTCGGTAAAGAACCCGATGGTCCTGCATTGGCTCATGAAATTAGGTAAAAGCCTAAACCACAAGTTGATATACCTCCAATGTATTTAGCTACCTACCTTGGTAACCGTTTGGGTAATCGATTAATATTTCAGATATCCTGGGGGAGACTGCACTTCTGACATATTTATGGCCGATCAGGGTATTCAGGCTGACCAATGTTGCTGCCGGAAATGAAAAACATTTCTATTTTTAACGTTCTTTTGTGCCATTTTACGTACACCTAAGCGCCATGTTACTACATATTATCATCCCTTACATTGTATTCGTATGTAATATATTATTTATGCAATAAGAGTTGCTTTAAATAGATGAATGCAAGTACCTACCAAGAACACAATTATACCGGGTGTCTGATTAATTGCAAACTCTCACTTTAGTATTCGATTTGATTTTTTTTTTTCGTAAAAAAAAGTAGATGGGAGCAATCATGACACATTTCTCTCATCGTTCGTGAAATAACTCATCGAAATAAACCCATTTTATCACATATGACTTCCTTCTTCTGAATAAAAACGACGAAGCTGAAAATGATGAAAAAAAAAACAGGGAGAGCCCGCAATTAATCAGACACCCTGTACTTCGTGTTTCGAACATAAATTTTTATTTTTCCTCTCACTCTCCTTTCCTCTCTTCAGCCCTCAATTAGATATGTGCCTAGCCTCTGCCTATCTCTTACCAATATGTTCAACCAAAGCGTGAAAATCTCACGTGGCTTTCAATTTAAAAAACCGACAACGCAGAACAAGTACCCACTCATACAGAGGACATAAAATTTTTTAAAATTGCTAAAAACGAATCAATAATTACACAGTACGTTGCTTGGTTTTTTTAAACAATCGTGTTTATTTGCGTTACGTGTTCTTCTCTCTTACTCATTTTTTACGCTTATCTCATCATTATCAAATGAGAAAAATTTCAAGTGTAGATAAACAAACCAGTGAAAATATACGAATAAAATTTTTTAAAAAAATAGAGGGCACTGTATTGTGTGTCATACCTGAGAACTGATTCGGTTGATTGATTATCACTGTCATGAAAACAGGTAAGAATTTAACATACATTTGCATCTTAACGTTATGTTTTCATTTTAATTAACGACGATATCACGTCTTAGATACATTTTCAAAATCGTTATTCGAGGGAAAAAATCCCAGAATGTATTTAAAAATCTGGTTTCAAAAATTAGTCATTCGTTTTTGTACTGAAATAATTTTTACTCGATTGTTTGATTTGAAAAAATTATTTTTTATCTGTTGCTCTTTCAAATAGAATTTCGATGGGGAAGGGCACTGAGCATGTGATCCTATTCGTTGATATAAAGCATAAATTTCCATTGGTTACAGATTCAGAAGATCCACCGGTGTCACGTGATATCTGCACAATAGAAAAAAATTGCCCTCTAGATGCATCGAAAAAAGTCAAACCAGATTTCGTTTTTCCATCTAGTTGCGCTTGCGTTATTTTTATTGTCATCGTAGTAAAATTAATTTTCATCATGGTTTATGTTCTTGAATCTGGAAAACGAAGGCACTGAAATTCTCAACACTAATTATTCGACTATATATGCTGAATTTCGACGTAAGAGATCGAAAATGCTCAAAAGAATTTGTTGTATATATCATAATTTTAATTTAAGAAAATTTAGATACCTACACTTTGTACCTACTTGATGATCAAATCAATAAAATTAATTTATTATGAGCTAAGTTGAGTTTATTAAAATCATATTTTGTGGCACTTGCTGCACCATGTAGAAATTTTAAGTAAATACCAAAAACTTCTGTTAAAATTGTTTTCAAAAAAAAAAAAAAGACCTATCCTCAAATCAAATAAAATGCTCGAATTATTCAATCAAATTCAAATCAATTAAGTCATTTTCATAGAAAAAAAAACGAATCAACATGAAAATACACTTTAAAATTCCTACCTTCGCCCACCTGTTCTTCCACAACTTCATGCATTTCCTTGTTCCCAATTTCGTAACAATGCTTATACCATTTTACCTTAATCAAAAAACTGCTCAACGTTAAACAAATCACACCACCAAGACCCATTAATCACGTTACATGTGGTACAGATCGCGATCAAATTTCGCATATAAAATACCGCAGATCATCTTGCAGCGAACGAAACACTTCCTTATGCTTTTCCTGTTAGGTATTCGACAGATTAACATTAATCCGACTAATTAATCCGTTTTCGTGAATTTGTGCGGTCAACGAGATGCGAAATGATATTTTTTACCAGGTTTACCGATACAGAAAGCGTAAAAACCATATTGTCAATAAGAAAGTCTTTTTACAAATACATATAGCTACATTACGCTTACGCAGCTGCATTAAAAATAAGTTACAAATTAAAACACCAAAACGAGCGAATGTTTCCGAAAGTGTGACTAAACGAATGATAAAAAAAAATCCCAGGAAGATGGTGCGCTTTAGGAGACGTACAGTTTGCATTTTAGATAAGAGTTACATGTCCATGGACCTAAACCTTTGCACTATGTCGAAATATAAATTCGTAGTAGGTACCTATCTACTTACGTCCGCATCGTCTGTCTTATCTAATCCAATATTCGTTTTTTAAAATAAAATTATAACAATGTACAAGTGAAGCTGCCACGTCGACGTGTTTTTTTTAGCAATAATAAACATTTTTGGATTAAAAATTGTTCGATTTTAACGTAAATGAAAAATATTCTATGGTGGAGTAACGATGTTTTTTAGGATATCAGTTTTGCTCTGGTTGTTTACTCTGAGCACGATAAAAGGATCCGAATCGTGCGGAGATGCGAGCCAGTTTTACATATCGATCAACAAAGAGCCCCAATTTTACGTACCAAGGTCCACCTACATAGGTAAACACATTTTTCACCAAGGTAAACCTATAGTATAATGGAAACCTAAAAATACACACCAGGAAATTTGTTAATTTTTCGTAGTTGGAATCGAAAGCAATGATATCCACCCATTCAACTCATTTTCTCTGACTTCCGAACAAGCAGAACCTGCACAAAGCTTAGCAGGTCAACCTCCGGGATGGTTTCATCTAATGCCAGATGATTCTGAGATACAATTCAGTCCTGATGAAATGAATACCATCGTTGAAGTAGGTGATTCGCCTAAACAGAGCATTCATACTTTATGGACAGCTCCAGCGACGAAGAATTGCTTAGTATTCAAGTAAGCTAGGAGTAAAAAAGGATGACGAAATCGAACGAGATCAACTGATTTGATCATTTCAGGGCCAAAGTGAGCTATAATACTGATACGAGGATCTGTACACATGAATTAAGTAGGCCATTTTGCGCATTGGACGAATCTTCTAGTGCAAGTTCCGATGACGAGTGTTGTTCTTGTGACGAAGCATCTTACGTTGTGAGTTAACAGCTCGAGTTCTTTTCACTCAACTTAAGTACTGATGGTCCAACTAAAAGAGTTCATATTCGTTCGTAGCTAACTTTCGAAGGACTTTGGTCGAACGCAACACACCCAAAGAATTTTCCGCATTTGCTACAATTGACTCACTTCAGCGATATTGTCGGATGTACTCATTCTAAGAACTTGACGATGTGGGCAGAAGGTCAATACGCTTCTGAAGGTATGAGACAAGTCGCCGAATACGGATCAGGATCGTTCTTGGAATCTGAATTTTTGGAAAAGGTAAGTAAACTGAAGGTAACGTCCAAAATTTGACGAACTGGTAACACTGTTTTAAATTACAGAAGAGGCATTTGAGATCGTTGATAAAAATGGCCGGATTATGGTATCCTAGAATGAACTCAAATACGACTACTAAATTCCGAGTAGATAAAAAACATAATTTATTGTCTTTGGGAACCATGTTAGGTAAGCACTTAAGCGATCAAACTGGTACAGCTCGATGAAGGAATCAGCAAGAAACGCTGATAAATTATCTATTTGACAGGTCCATCGCCGGATTGGTTCACTGGTATATCTAAGCTCAATTTATGTACGAAAAGTTGCTCTTGGGTAGAAAGCAAGGTAGTTGATTTGCCTTTATACGATGCAGGAACCGATAGCGGTATCTCTTACTTGGTAGGTAATTAAGTTACACTCGAGTGTAAATTGTGCCACAGAAACTTATTTATGATGTCTCTTGGAAGTCTCTAGATGCTCCTACTTTTCCTCAAGAAAGAATCTACCAGATTACCGGAAGTTATCCCGAAGACCCACGAGCTCCTTTCTACAGTATCAACAACGAAACGATCAAACCAATTGCTCGACTTTACATAACCCGAGAAAAGATCACCAAGAAATCGTGCTCAGAAGACAGTATGTTTGATTTCGACGAATCCGAAGGCACCGAGAGCGAAAATGACAAAAGACGTGAGAAAAATTAACTATAGTGATAGACTATACTTTAATATGAAAATATTAGGTACCTTTCAAATTAATCCGCAGCTGAATGTCGAACTACTAATTTCACGGACTGGAGTACTTGTTCGGCAAGTTGCGGTAAAGGATTACGAATCAAGATGCGAAACTACGTGAATCCAATCAAAGCTCAACTTGCCAATTGTTCCAGACGAAACGTGCTGAAAAAATTATGCGTAGCTGATACACCTTGCCCGTAAGTTCCTCAATGGTCAAAACCATCAAAGAATCTGCAACGCACCTACCTTACACATTTTTCTTTCATTTGTATACAGCGGCGATTCCGATGACGATAGCATTTTATTACTCGCTGACGAACATTGCAAAACAACAACCTGGTCCGAATGGTCAGAATGTACGGCGACATGCGGAATAGGAATGATGACCAGAACTAGACGTTTCCTCAAACAATCTGGATACAAGAAATGTCGTCACGTGAACATTTTAGAGAAAAAGAAATGCATGGAACCGCCTTGTAAAACAACGGTTATCACTGAACAAGTAAACTAAACTAACCATTTATAGTCTGCAAATGATGGAAAATAAGTGATGGATATCTACGATGAATTCATGATGGAATTCGCGTTGTTTCAGGAGACCAACTGCACCACGACCGAATGGAGTGACTGGAGTCCTTGTTCTGTGACTTGCGGTAAAGGAATCCGAATTCGAATGCGACACTTGACTGCATCAAGAGATCTATTACCAATGTGCAAAAGTAAAATTAAATTAGAAGAAAGAAGAGAATGTATCAAAACGAAAGAGTGTGTCATGAATAAAGAAAAGGCTTTAGGTAGGTGATTACAGTGTTAACCTATAGGTACACATACGTACTTAGAGTTCTACAGATTGTCATTGTAAATAATTAATTGGTGATGTTACCTGATTTTCGCCAACTTCAATTGCAGAAACGTGTCAAATGGATAAAGTAGTTGGTCCATGTCGTGGTCACTTCCAGCGATGGTATTTCAATTCGGAAACCAAACAGTGCACCGAATTTGCATACGGCGGATGTCGAGGAAATGAAAACAACTTCTTGACGCTCGATGAATGCATCAAAGTGTGTTCGGCTCTTTATGCTTCGTAAATTATGAAATTAATTGAAACCAATTAATAAGAGATTGGGTAAAATTCAAAATTGTTCAACATTTCAACAAAATATTTGTCTCATCATTTCAAAAAACTGATAACATAATGGTAACACTGAATAAAAATTTTAATTTCCCTTTTTTTGTTTGAAAAATGATTTTGGTGTTAGGGAGGCGGAGTGATGTTGACTATAGGTTGACTCTCCTCTCCCCTCCTCGCTGATTGCTGAGTTCTTCATCTTCTACTCTTCTTGAAAAAAACAAATCGACAAATACTGTAGATTTCATAGACGGTAAATTTCAATTTAATTTTGAAAATTGTTGATTAATTTCGCAAGTTCACAAAATGTTACCAAAAAATAAGCAGATAAAAAATAATTGAAGTGATGAGTACGTAAAATTGTTAATTGCGTTAATAGTTAATTAATTTAAAAATTGATCAAAAATTTTTCAAATTTGAGAAGGAAAATTCCTGTAAAATCACGCAATTTTTAAAAACAAATTTGACGAACTTCACAATATTCTGCGAGTTTAAATGTCATGTTTAAGGATCTTGCAAATGCCAAATTTTCAATTTTAAGTTTTTATTGTAAAAATATTTTCTTCATGCTTTCTTTGATATATTTTTTTCCGTGAATTGTGAGTAAACAGTACTTTAAAAATAAAAACTATACCAAGTAAGTGGGTACCTAGGTAGTAGGTACCTAGTAGGTACTAATTTCGTACTATTCAACTTCTACTCTTCTACAAACTTTTCTTGATTTGAGATGAATATACCGTTGGTATGTATTTACGACGACGATTAGAATAAAAATATCGATTTCTTGAAAATTTAGCGCTGCATAATAAAGTAGCCTATATTGAAGAATTAAAATTATGATTTAGGTATAGGTACCAAAGTTTTTGAAGTTTACAAATTGTAATAAGAACGTTGATTCACATGCAGATGCAATATTTTCAAAATTATGACTTTATGAGCAGGTAAATAGATATTATAAAAAACATAATATACCTACATTACATTATTTATGATCGAGATTATTTTTTAATTTTATTTTTCGATTAAAATTTAAAACATTTAAATTTAAGGGTAAAATATGAGCAATTGAATCTAGATAAGTCCCATTGCAACTATCTTGTTCTTGTACATAATATTATGTACCTACATGCGAATTGCGATGTAATATTTTTGTAATAAATTAATTGAATTACTTCGAAATAATTGTATTTTATTTCTAGGTTCAGTTCATCAAAGTAATGAAAAAATTTACAAAATTTCGATCAAAGTACAGATTCATATGCATCAATTAGAACAATAAGTAGATAGCCTCACGTAATAAAAGTTGCCGTCAGACATCAACTTATTGAGAATCTGAAAATTCAACAATTTATTTCAATTTTAAACTTCGAAGTAGGAAGAACTAGGTTGTCGAATTTGTCAAAGAAAAGTTTGAAAAAAAAACCTATAATAAATCTGGGAGTTTGGCATTTACTCAATTTTAAAGAAAAATTGTTTCTGGTGCGGTTTTAATTTACACGGGATCCCTCACTTTCAACTTTGAAGTGTTATTGATTAGAAGTTGGATAATTGGAACAAAAAACTACGTATTTTTTTTTTTTTTGAACAAAATCTTTTTTTCCTGTACTTATACAGTTTTTATTTAAATTAAAACTAACAACTTGAACTTGAAAAGTTTGATCAAACGTCGAATCCTCAAAATTTATCATTTTAAACTTTTTGTAACGAAATCACCTCACATTTAGGCTTCTGCAGCCCGAGTGCCCAATTTTTTTTTTTTTTTTTTTGAAGGGGCTTGTCAGTGCTAAAAAGAACTTGATTTCACCAAAAAGACCCAAAAGAAATCAGCGCAGCTCTGTTGTACCTATTTTAATTTTATTTTAAAGCTACGTTTTTTACGATCATATTTTTGCCGTTACTTGTCTAGTTTTTCAAAGGTAAGGTAATAGACTAGTATAGTCTAGAGTGAATCTTCTTTGAGTTTACTCTTTTTTTTTTTGGAAAATTGGAGGGAGGATCTCACTCCCAGAAGACAACACAAAAAGTTTTGGATCTCGACTCTGATTTGAACATCACTTTTCTACTGGGGTTTCAAATTTTAAAAATTAATAAGTACGTAGGCTAGGTAGGTAGTGGTACCGGTACCTACATTGAAAACAAAAATAAAGTTTCTTTGAAAACAAAATTTTGAGGTGACAGCTGCAGGGCTCAACTCTCGTCGAGTGTCGAGACACTGACAGTCAACACATTTGGACACGAAGACGGATAGCTCGGCCTCGGGACTACTCGGGACAGCTAAAAAAGCTAAGCTAGCGAGGCAAGACCGCAAGAGATGTGTAATCGTAAATGAACTACTACCCACGTGTAAATTCGCCACTTCACCTGTTGTGGCACGCATGTGATAAGCCTGCTTTTCTTATCAGTTCAGTATATCGCTACTACAACACCGAAATACCGATGGGATATCTTCTAAATCATCAAATTTGTTCATGTTTGAGTGAAAAATGCCGTTAAATTATCCACAAGTCGTTTCCAAGATTCTAGACCATTTACAAGACCATAAATTGTAAGTATGTAAGTTATTTTACCAATCTTGATACTTCAATTCAGAATCTTCAATTACATATTCTTTTATTCCTTCTCTAATTCGCAGAAAAACGTTCGATATAATATTCCAGCCAGAAGAAATCGATACATCGCCGGTATTATGCGTTGAACATAATTTAGGAATTGAATCTTGGTGTGTTAAAAATCTGTACCTTCAAGCATACGACACAGTTTTCAAACATCCAGGTCTTTAACCATGATTTTGATACCGTAAATTTGCCGCAATATTTTACATTGTTCGTTGAAAAATTAATGTAATTCAATCTTTCTTCACAGGTCCAGATTCCGTTCACTATGACGCCTCAGTTCTCACCCTTTTGCTTCTGAATCCGAACATTAAAACTTTATGGAATAAACGAAGAACATTCGTTTCAAGCGGAAAATCCAGTGTAGATTTCGAACTAAACTTTATCAAGTTAGTGCTAAGTTTCAAACCAAAATCTCAAGACGCTTTAAACTATCGAAAATGGTTACTCAAATTCCATCATCTCATCACCTACCAAAATTTCGTACAAAAAGATCTACCTCTCATATTAGACGCTGCCAGTCGTCACACAAATAACCACGTAGCATGGGATTATGGAATCTGGTACCTTAACTCGGTCGATACTCAAACCTTAGCCAAACTTTGTATAATGTTATGGGACGAAACAGCGACTTGGATCAATACCAACGTCTCCGATTATAGTGCTCTTCATTTCCGTCAATTTTTAATCGAGAAATTAACCGATAAAGATCTCTTGCCACTGATCGACTACAGTTTTAAGAAAAAAACCATGTTGGCGGGTTTAGAATTCGCCGGTTCGGTTTTAAAAGTATCTGACGAGGATGTAATCGTCGAAGTATGTCAAAAATTCGAAACACCGGACTACGGTGGTTTTTATTTATTGGGTATACTTTTAGTTGATTTTGAAATTAATGAAAAATTGATCTCTTTTTACGTTGATCATGAAGCTTTGTGGAATCACAGACGTTTTTTATGCTACCATTTTCATCGAGTTTTACCTACAGCACTAAGTGATAAAAGTAAACGATTATTTTCTACTTTGGTTAGGGAAATTGTCAACATGAATGCTGAATTTTCCTATATTAATGAGTCCAATTTATTTGAGTTTTTGTTTTTAAAAATTCATCGTGGTTTTTTAGATAAGTGTCAGAATGTTGAAACTGAAAGTGGTCGTTATTCTGTGAAATATATCGAATGGTTAAAAAAATGTAGAATATTAAATCTCTCGGATGATGGTGATTTTCGTAATCCTAGTGAGCGATAATAATGAAAGTATGAGATGTGTCAGATGTTGATTAAAATTGTATGATCAATAATTTCATGATGTCTGCAATATCTACGAATGACGTTGGTACGTTAAATTCTCATCACAGAACTGATTACGTTACTTAAGTATGGATAATTATACATGTGAAAAAATATAGTGTTTTAAAAGCATGCGAATCAATAAAATTTCATCTTGCGTCGGTACTTTCAAACAAATATTTTTTTTGTTTTTTGTTGTTGCTTTTTAAAATAAAAAACAATGTTTGATGTTGTCCAACATAAATTTTTTTTATCAATTGGAAAATTATTTGTACACAAATATCACTAATACATCAACTAGAACTTAATTCAAACAAAATACTTTCATTTAAAATGCTTAATAAATAACGATATATTTTTATAGGAATAATTTGTGTACTCAAAATATGAAAAATGATCAGAAACAACTGGTGCATTGAAAAATATTTAGATTTGCTGCTTAAAAATAAATATCACGATGATACAACTGCATCAAAATTTTCAACAAATCCAAAAATAAACAGTATCATACGATCAACGAATAAATTTCATTCAGGTGATACATTCTAATAAATTAAATTTCATTCTTGTATAATGAAGCTTCGGACCTGCAGTGAATCATAACTTTGATGGCATTTCCAGCTCCAGTATGAGCTGTATTGAAAGCTTTGACAACTTCTTCCATTTTATAGTTATGTGTTATCAGTCTTTTGACGTTCACTTTACCAGTGGCAACCATTGCAAGAGCTGATTCGTAGCTAGGAAAATAATTGCATTCATTAAGTGACACATGATTTGAATAATAAACACATCCATTAAAAATGGTTAAGAGAGAAAATCCTTACTCGTTGGCATATCTGAAACATCCTTTAATATCTACTTCTTTGCATAAACCTGATATTAGAGGTATTTTAACTTCTGCAGCTCCCATACCAACGACTACCAATGTACCACCGGGTTTCGTGACCTGTAACCATTACCAAATAATTATCTATTATGGTGTACCAATTTACAGATATAAGGTACATATACATAGGTAAATTTAAAAAAAAAAAGTCGGAATCTTATACATTCGTATTTTTTGACATAAAGACTGAGATGTATGAAAATGTACCCTACCTTTAAACCTAATTTAATAGTTGTTTCGAATCCGGAACAATCGATGGTAATGCTTGGCATATCTTCTAATAATTCTGTGATCACTTCTGATAAATGTTCTTCTGAATCATCTGGTTTTACCACAACTGTATAGTCTGCTCCCAGTTCTTTGGCTACTTCCAGCCTACTTTCGATGATATCTAAAACAAAATGAGCTTATTAGGTAGGGATCAGCTTGCGATATCAATGATATTTTTCAAAATTTTATGCTCAAAACAAAAATCAAACGCCTATTATTAAAAAAAAAAAAAAAAATGAAAAAACATTTTTTAAATTCGTACTTAGTTTAAAAAAATGAAGACCATCATTTCAAAATTTGACCAACAATGACCTAATTTTTCGATGAAACGTGTTTCCATTTTTATCAAAGCATTGCGGATAATTTATCATGTGTAGTTGAAGAAGCTAGGGTCAAATAGTATTCAAGTTATGTTCTCAGGTCAAAGTTTACCGTACTCGCCAGATGAACTCGTGCTTTGAAATAAATCGACCTCAACTAACGGCTTTATTTATTTTAAATTTTTATAATGATGAAATTTTGCATCAGGTGAATAAGTAAACGTTAAAATTAAGCAAATCGCATTCTTCAATGAAAATCTAATCTAGCTCGTCTTCTCTTCTCCCTCTCTAATAAGAGATAATAAGGTGCTTTAAATAATTGAAGAGTGATATTCCGAAACTCGCTTTGTCCATTTTTATCAAAGTTGGGTTTTCAGTGGTACCTGGTAGATGAAGTATTAACTCACATTCCTACATCATCAACCTCCTATATAGCCAATTCACTAAAAATTTAAAAAAAAATAATTTTCCAAAACGTGCATTGTCCATTTTTATTGAAATTTTTTTCAGCAGTATTTAGTGGATGAAATGTATACCTACACTCCTACATCATAAATCCATCCAAATAAAGTGCTAAACTCGCCTAAAAAGCCAATTTACCCGTTTAAAGGGAAACCGTTTTTCCTCTCTCCTGAAAAGTTGTGAAAATGGACAAAGCGACCAAAGCGAGTTTTGGAATATCACTCTTCAATTAGTATTTTCTTTTCTTCATTTCTCAACAAAAAATTACGCTTTTCCAACCAATTTTTGTTTGTGTGAGTATTTAGGTACTTGTTTTTTTTGATAATAATTTGATTATTCTAGAAAATTTTATGGGATGTTTTTCTTTTTCTAGAATAGTTGAATTACCAGCTAGTAGACCTTCTATTGCAGAGCTGTAAAATGACATCAGCAGATTTAGACAATTCTGCATTTTTTCAGAAAGATTGAAATTTTTAAAAGTTTGTTTGGTATTAAAAAAAAAATAATTTGTTTTTTTTAAAACAATTTTTTGAAATTACGTATGTTCAAAATTTTCAAGCATATTTCAGATGCTAGATTGCATTTTTCGATTTTTGGTTAGTTTTGAAAATCATTAGAGCCAAAAATGTGGAAAATCAAAATTACACAAAATTGACCCAGAAAGCTGAAAGTTGGTAATGTACCCATTTACCCAATTTTCAACCTCTTGAATCGATTAGAAACGACGGAGTACACAACAAATTTCAGCTTTCTAATTCGATTAGGTAAATTTTTATTTTTTCCCATTTTTGACCAAAATTTGATTTTTTAAAATTGACCAAAAATCGAAAAATGCATTCAGTACGAAATTTTTGTTAGTGATAACTTTTTTCATGTTCTTTCGATTTAGCTTTGCTCCTTGTCCGCTTCAAAAATCTGTCTGCCAATTGAGAGCCTACTTCCCTTGTATAAACAAATTTTCGATAATGACCAAAGTCTCAAGCACCTGTTGGCTTTTATGCCTTATGCCTAATTAATTTTTCATCATTTTTTATTTCAATTGATTACGATAAATTATTTACTGAAGCGATTTTCAACACGTCATTCATGCTTTTGAGTACCTATATTTTTTTTTTTATAAAGTGGGTAGAAACAATAGATAGGTAGGTAGGTACCTAATCAAAATATCTCCATTGACAAGTTTAAGCCTTGTCATTACACAAATACAGTTACACAACAATTATTAATAATCGTTCTTCAACCATGCTTACCTGTAATAACAACTTTAGAAGCTCCCATTGCTTTAGCAGTAAGCAATGTCACCAAACCAATCGGACCGCAGCCTAAAATCAAAACTGTAGAACCAACTTGAACATTTCCTCTTCTACAAGCGTGCACGCCCACGGATAAAGGCTCCAAAAGGGCACCCTCTTCTAATGATACGTTATCTGGTAATCTATAAAACATTTACACATTAATTAGAGACAAGCAAAAAATGTATTGAATCTTATTTACAGGATTTTCCCTTCTCTATAAGATCCACTACTTAATTTTTTAATTATTTGAACAAAATTCAATTTCAATAGATAGGTAATTACCTACCAACAATATTCGAATCGGGGATTGAAATATCTATCTTAGATTTGAAGGTTTTTTTTATTTTATTTTTAGGTGAAATGATAAGAGTGATTTACAGAGGATGTTTTTTTATTCATTAAGCTCTTCAATCTTCATTACACACAGGAAGAAGTACATACCTATTGACTCCGTGTAAATTCGCTATCCTGCAAAGTCACTTTCTATGTAGGTATCGCTATCAATAGATTTAAAAATAAATTCTCGCCAAAGTTGAAGTCAAGCAATGAAGCGACGCCTTTCATCTGCGATAAATTTTTTCAATCTAATTAAAGGTTTTTTCACCCACTCAAAATCGTACCTTCATTACTTCATTAGTAATCGATAGCTATAAATTAAGGCGTGATTAACAAACACCCTTTTTTATCTTATCGAGACAGAAATTCAATTGATTTTTTCGATGTATTTTATACACTATGTAATATACGAGTATCAGACCACGTGAAATGAATTCCCTATATCGATTACGGATATTTCTTTTTCATAAATGCAAGAAAGAAATTCGCGTACACGACGCGACGATGTTGGTTTGACTTTCACGTGGGTAATTTTTTTTGTAGTAATTGTCTACGATATGCTTTAATAACTATACCTTCATGGCTGTTGATATGTAATTTATGATTTTTTAACCACGATGGTAAACTTGACCGGTGACCTTACACATTTGCTTACTTGTACTTTCTTATCTCGTTGACAAAAAAGTACAAGGTATGTCTTAAAAACTAACATATAAAATGATTTACTTGTAACAGAAATCTGCTGGGTGGACGTAGTAGCGTCCCATGTTACCATGATGGGGTGGTGTGGCACAGAAGACGATGTCGGGGCACAAGTTGTATTGGCCTTTTTTACAATATAAGCATCTTCGGCAGGGTACACCGGGTTCGATGGCTACTCTATCACCTATTGAAAAAAATAGTGCAAATAAGTAATGTATTTGATGCCACTATGATTTACTTACAAGAATGTTCAAAATCTAATTTGAAAATACGAGTACCTATATATTTTTTAAAAATACTTAGTCATTTACCTGCTTTAAGATGTCTGATTTTGCTTCCTACTTTTACAACAATACCACTGGATTCGTGCCCCATGACCATCGGTTCTTTCACAATGAAATCAGCAATTCGACCTCTCTTCCAGTAGTGGAGATCGGAACCACAAATACCCACGCAGCACATTTCCAACAAAGCATCTATTGACAAATAAAACATTCAGCACTGGTCTTGTACCTTGGAATAGTTCAACAGGGTATCTAAAAAAATGATGTCGCCATTTTTCGATTTTTTTTAGGAGAGAGGGGGGAATACTCGAATGGAAAAACAGTCCACAAAAATAACGAGTATGGGGTAAAACAACTCGATAGGTACAGAATTCCAGAAAATAACGAATCAAATCGCGAATAATAATTTTAATCATCTTTTAATAACTTTAGTTTTTTCCAATCCTTTGAGAAAAATATTTTCCTCCTGGCGCACAAGCCCTTTGCTTTATTTTTTGAAAAAAAAATCATCTCCAGGTACTTTGAGAGACAATCATAGATTTAGTTTTTAATTTCAATTTCGAATTTATAACAACCACTCAAATATTCGTCCAACATCAATTTTGGATCGTTTTTAACATGAAAAAATATTCGAAAAAAATCTTTGGTGAATGACGTCAGAAAACCGTGGAAAAAATTTCCAGTATCTTAACATTCTTATTTTGAGAAACAAGGCTCAAAATATTGAAATTTTCATAAAAGTAGATGAATTCTACTTCTCGAATCTCTTCAGGAAAAAAGGCGACGTCGTATATTTTTTCAAACACGCTGTAGGTACTTTTCTTCAAAATTAAACCAATCACTCACCGTAATCTCCGACTTCTGGGATATCTCGATGTTCCTGTAACATTAGAAATTACGTATTGTTTACATATTTTAAAATCAAGTCACTAGTTCAAGGATACTTTAGTATATTGTATTCGTACCTAAACCTATCAAACATACGGAAAAACATTCTCGATAAATTTCAATCACACTATAAAATAAATCGATAAAAACTTAATGAAAATGCCATCGTGTAGTTTGTTCCGGCGTCGAATATTCGGCCATTAAAATACCTACACGTGTAAATTCGAGAAAAAAGCTGCACTAAACCAAACTAGTTTTATACATTTCGAGTAGATGAGATGAAGGTGTAGGTGAAAGGGGGGGATTTCATCCAAGTTTAATTTAAATCTTATAGCAACCTGCAACCTCGTTCAACTTTAGTCGCCCTTTTCTTTGACTTATTAATTCATCTCAATTGCAGAAAGAAAACAAATGATATCAATTAAGACTAACATATCTAAACAATTTGCACAATCGAACGATGTAATTACCTACCTACATTAAATGAATTCCCATATTAAACTCCCCATAAAACAAAATAAGCGTTTGCATTTGCATAGCCTACATCATTGTAAATTGTAAAGATATGATCACAACGACGTTAGACAGACACTTGTCAAAATTAATTTGGAAACACTGCGCAGTACAAATTTTCGAGTTCATAATTTTTCATGTTTTTGACAAAACGCCCGCGATATTTGTAAATTTTTAAACTTCCGTGCGTAAAACTTTGAAAAAGGTGTGACAAATACGATGTTTGTTCCCCTCTCTTCCCTTCGTAGCTTTTTCAAGCCGCGTAAATATTTTTTTACCATTGTAACTTCGTTATTCAGTAATTATAAATTTTCTTTCGTAATTTTGTAGTAATTCTGCTCTAAAGAAGTTGATTTATGGTACTCGAGTGGGCGTGTAATCTCGTAATTCAATTAATTTCTTTTTTTTTCTTCTTCATCAGAATATCAAGAAAAGCACTTTAAGGTGGTATTTTCCGCTGTAATTTCCTAAGCTTCGACGACCTTGAAAAAATTAGCTTAAATTTTTAAGCCCACCGAAACAGATTCTTACATTGAAATTTTAACAGGAGCAATTAAACACATGGGTGGAGACCATCGCCAACAATAAATTACTCGCGAAGCTCGCTAATTATTTGTTATCAAAGAAAACACGACACGTTTTTGATTTTTATCTCGAGGAGGTGTGCAGAGAAGAGATGAAAGGCAGCTGCATTTTTTTCACCTCTTATTGGTCGATTAAGAAACTCGAATGATCAAAAAATGATGTAAAATTCGATAGATAAGGATAATTATTACGGTTATCAAATTATTGTGGTGTAACTGTAATTTTCATCGGGGAATTTCATTCAAAAGGGGTCAACGGAGGGTTTAAATTACGATAGGGATTACATACCTATAGATTGTAATTTATCATCGAGGGTACTTGACTCGGAGCTATTAAATATCTGAACCGTAAAGTGAGGGGTTGGGAGTTCAACAAGATAAAAGGTTCGTCTTTGCCATATCACTTATCAGAGCAAGAGTTTTTCCCCGATCTTTTTTTTTTTTTTTTTTTTTTGTAATTCGAGCATTTTTCAAAGTCGTTGAATTTTCAAAAAAAAAAAAAAATCCAAATAATTTACTTTATAATAATTTTAAATTAAGTTATTCCTCTAATGTATCTGTCGTTCGATCGAACTTTGCAAAATCACCCATTTGTTCTTTATCAAATCAACATTCGTTTGAATTTTCTCGATCCATATCTCTACGTTACAATGAAATTTGAACTCGTTTTATCGCAATTTTCCTTGTGTATGTAAAATTTACACATTTTTTATTTTTGTGTGCACGAGATTCATCCGGAAACTTCCATTTCTAGCACGTTCTGTCGTAAAATAATTATACTACGAGTATTAGCGATGTAATAATTTATAATAATACGAAAAACCCTTCGATAAGATAAAAGCGTATAATTATTAAGAAAGTGCGAGAAATGGCTAAAAATACACACTCGATATAAATCGTAAAAAAGATTCCGATGAAGCAAAAATCACATTTACTACGTATTTTCTGCCTGATAAATGAAAATTGAACCCTTCCGGTTTTACCTATAATTTGTAAGATTACGATTTCAATTTTTGATTAGGCGATTTCAATCGAGTGAAAGTAATTACGATAGTATTTTGATCAAGTTCAGACGAAGGATCGAGTTCAGTGACCTGGAAAAACGTTCATGGTAAGGGTGATTTAGAATTACTGGTTCGCTCGATTTTGGAAACCAAATCCAAATAATATAATATGTAATACATAGGTAGGTACCTATTATTGATTTACGAATGTCGAATATACAGTAGGGTCTTTTGGAGGGAAAAATCAATCAAATAGGCAATCATTTCGTCACTTGAATCGCAGGTGTTGCATATTCGCAAACGAGATAGGCACGTAGGAGAAATTTGTTCCCTAAAGCTTACCTAAAAGGCTAAAACGAAAGAATTGGATAGGCAATTTACACAGCAGATCTGACAGAAAATAGAATTATTTTACATACACATAAATTGTTTCCCGAAAGAATAAAATAAAAACTTGAAAATCTCCACCTTTTTCAACTTATGCTACGTATGTTACTTTTAGTTCTATTAATAAACTGTTCCATGACAACGAGTTCTTTTTTGGCCTTAACAATACCTAATATGTAAAAAATGTCACAGATAAGTATTTTTTAACAAAAATTATTTCAAAATATTCGACAAAATAATGAAAGTTTTTCACTTACGAGTTGAATATTATCGATATCGTACAACACAGCGGATAAATTATGCTTGATTTCAGCAGCCATTTTTCCAAGACCACGAAAAAGGCTAACAGAACACGAACACGTTTATAAAATCCAAATTAAAACCCAACTACACGACCCAAGTCTACAAAGATCACAACAACTAAGATGATACCAAGTTGTAAACGACATTTTATTTTAAAAACTTGCCCATTAAAACTGTAATCACCGACGCATGCGCACAACGCTAATTCGAAACATATGGGGCCGCCGGTCCGAACAGATAACCCGTTTCTGGTAGCTTTTTCTTCGACATTTACTATGCGTTGATCGTAGAAATATTTAGGTAATTACTTCTTTTAATGTCTACAGAAAATAAACAAGGATTTTGATCGAGATAAATGAATATTTCGTTAAGGTATTGCGGAAGTTGATTAAAGTTTCACGTGTAATATCATTAAATTATAGGTAAATTACGATAATTAATCGTAGGGCAAATAAAAATCATAATGGATGGCCTGTAACTTGGAATATTGTTTGTCAATTTTATGGTTTTACTGGTGATAATTGACTGACGATTTCGAATAAATACTTAATCCATTTATCAGCAAACATGGAGTGTTTATCATTTACCTGTTGCTTCTTCAGTAGTTTCGTTATTTAGAGTCAATAAATATATGTAGGTAGGTACATGATCTTCGCATAGAAATGCCTGTAACAAACAACATCCTCAAAATTAATGAGTAGGTAGGTACTTTTTTGCACTCAGTTAAAGTACTCGTGGAAATTTACTTTCAAGTTGACATTTGAAAAGATAAAATAATTCCTATACATGAATTATGGTCATCGTTGTAACATGAAAACAACATTTGGTACAATACGTGAAAATACAACAGATAAGTAGGTATAACATGAAACAATGATAAGAAAGTAATTGACCAATTTGGGAAGTAAATCGATAATGTCATAACACTGGGTACCTACCTATGCAATAATGAAAAAAGCACACTTGAAAAAGCAAATATTTCATGCATATTGATTGATGTAATGTAAATAATCAATACCTAATTCAATTCCTTCAATAAACGAGTTAGACACCCAGTCAAGTTATAAAAACGAATTATTTCACTACTCATACCAAGCATAAAGACATATTTTCTAGAAAATCGTACCAATTCAGATGATAAATTTAAGTTATCATCTACAGTGGAAAAACAAACGTATAAATTCTTCTAATGTGTATTTTGGAGGAAGAAAAACATTGAAGCAGAATACTTAGTATCTTCTACTAATTAACATACCTACATCATTTAGACACCTTAATCATCATTTGAGACGTTTTAAAAAAGAAAAAAAACATACAACATAAAATGACAGTATTTTGACTCTGATGTCTGAAATATCACAAAAACGTCTCGATAAATCTTACAATAATTAACAAAAAGCCTCTTACAAACCAACTACATTCAAAATTGGAACACACATCACACGAAACTAGCATCACTGTCGATTGTGCTCGCTTTCTATCCGTTTACCGTACGTTCTAGAGACTAGATTCCATGAATCCATGAAACGATCCATGCACATAGCAACGCATTTCTGAAAAGAAAAATAAAATATTCCAGAATGATGCAATTTCGACTTAAGACAAATGATACAACATATGTGAAGGAAATAAACGGGATAATTACTTGTTCTGAACTATCCAGCGATGAACCTGGTTTGACTACACATTTATTAAAACATTTCTTCGTCATATCCTGAAAAAATAAATAAAAACTCAATCAATTCGAGTTGCACAGAAACACCGGTGTGTACCGGTAACAATCTCACAGTAATGCAATCAGATAGTCGTTACAGAATACGCCAAAACAAAGATGTTTTCGTGATTTATAAACGTTCATAGTCAACAAATTATGCTTACCGTAAGTAGTTCTTGAGCATTTGCAATGGCAATTTGCTGTTTAACTTGATCCATTAGCTCATCTTTCTGGGACGGTGACAGGTTACCTACGGCGCTTTCCATTTTACGCGAATGATATTGAGTTGGGTACGAAATGCAATACAAATGAATGTATACTTTATGGGAATATGATAATTAAGACTTCAATTAATGCAGTAATACTTGATTAATTCATTCTTTAACATTCACTTCACATCACATGGCAAATAATCAGTGAATTTTTCAAAACTTTGATAAGGTGCGAGGAAATGATCACAGACTAATGAGGATGGATAATTTCTGGATGAAACACTTGAGGAGCTCATTGCAAAAGTAGCCCTTGTCACATGAACCTATGCAATCTCCAAAGCTCTTCCTTGAGCGTACCCAGTATCATGAATGTAAACTCTATAAAGCAATTCCTCTCAGGGCTACTCAGGGTAGACTAACTTGACGGTCATTTCATCATTACAACATGATCTCCGCAGTTGGCAATAGGTGCAATCGAGTAAAACGTGTCTAAAAGTTCATGTGACAAGGGCTACTTTTGCAATGAGCTCCTCACTTCAGTTTCCAACTTTTTCCAGATTGCAGAAAAAATAAATGAACTTGAAAATTCAACGATAACTCCTTTTAATTGCTTTCAATTAATTAAAAATGCTAATTTTACGTAATGAATCACTCTTTAAAATAAATATTTTAACAAACACACGAAAATTCAACTTAAAAACCGAATTTTTAGAAACGTAAAATTTTAGCGACTCTGGCGACAAAACGAAGAAACGCGTGAAATGGATACACCACAATCTTTTGGGCGAAATCCAACAAAAAATGTTGCATAATCTTTTCAATGAACTTTTCGCGAATTTTCGGTGTGATCGAAATTTTCTAGTGAAAATTCGCCAATTTTGTTCAATTTTTCGTTAAAATTGACGGAAACTGCATAGATAACACGACAGATAATGACCCGGCTACATTTAGAATAAATGTAAATCAATCTTCATCGCGGTGTTCTACTTTAATGCTTAGATTTTTATTGCTCGTACTTCGATCACCGCCAGGACGAAGTAATCATGTATAATGTTAAACAAATTAATCCTTTAATATATAATGCTTCAACTAAGTTACTTTTCAATCATTTTGCCTCGTGCTCGTGTAGTTATTCGTCGTGGAATAGGTTATTAAAGTATAAGAAAGCACGTAAGTAATGTTTCTTTATCGGTCACATTTTTATCAGGAAGTACATATGACATTGATTTTGAATTTCGTTTGCAGTGTACAATGTGAAATCATGCCAAGATAATTTTGCACCACAGCATCGATTGTTCCAAACCAGCTCAACTTGCTTAGCGAAGAAAGACTATTACGATATACTAGGAGTACCTCGAAATGCTAGTGCTAAAGATATTAAGAAATCATATTACCAATTAGCCAAGAAATATCATCCAGATACTAATAAGAATGATCCTAATGCTCAGAAAAAATTTCAAGAAGTTTCAGAAGCTTATGAGGTAAGCATTGTTGTACACTCGATCTCTAATTGCTTGAAAAATGCAACCTTTTTTACGTTATAATTATTCTTTCTCCAAGGTCCTAAGTGACGATGGCAAACGTAAGCAATACGATGCCTGGGGAACGACTAGCGATCAATTCGGTGCCGGTGCGGGTGCTGGTCCTACTGGAAGTTCCCAGTACGAACAAGAAGGTTTTAGTCAACACTGGACTTATAATTCGCAAATCGACCCCGAGGAATTTTTCCGTAAAATATTCGGTGATCGAGGGTTCCATGAAAGTGATTTTAGTGATTTCGCAGAATCTAGATCTGGTCACGCTGCAGCCAGAGAAGTACGTTCATAGTCGACGTTTTTCTTTTTCTTTGCTTGAATATTTCGGATACATGATGGTTGTTTTTCTCAGGTTCATGTCCAGTTGAGTTTCGAACAAGCTGCTAGAGGGTGCACCAAAGATATTTATGTAAATGTTGTAGATACTTGTAAACGATGCCGTGGTACGCGGTCAGAACCCGGTTATCCGCCCATGAAATGTGGCATTTGTCATGGGTCTGGAATGGAAACAATTACCACAGGTGATTTTTTAGATTCATTCGTTATCGATTAACATCTCTCGAATTCTCTGTGACCATGTTGATTTTGCCATTAGGTCCATTTGTGATGCGAACAACATGTAGAACGTGTAAAGGAGCCAGAGTGATCATTCAACATCCTTGTATAGAATGCCAAGCTAAAGGAACTGTTGTTCAAAAGAAACAAATCTCTCTGTCTGTTCCCGCTGGTATGTGTTTTTATCGCTAATCTGTGCATTGTTTTTTTTTCTGCCATGACTTTAAGAGTTTTTATATTCCAGGTATCGAGAATGGACAAACTATTAGGATGACTGTTGGTAATAATGAAGTTTTTGTTACCTTCTCCGTCGGTAAATCAGATTACTTTCGACGAGATGGTGCTGATCTTCACACAGATGCCCAGATTTCAATTGCTCAAGCGGTCTTAGGAGGTACTATTCGAGTTGCCGGATTATATGAAACTCAAACCATAAATGTACGAATTTACTTTCACACTCATATCTTGATTTATCAATGCCAGCGTAATTCATTTACATCATCTATATTTTTTTTAGATCGAGCCGGGTACATCGTCTCATACGGTAATCAGATTACCTGGGCAAGGGACAAAGAAAATAAACTCATATGGTCACGGAGACCATTACGTACATGTAAAGATCGCTGTCCCAAAAAGACTGGACGATAAACAGAAAGCATTGTTGATGGCGTACGCTGAAATTGAAAGCGGAACTCCGGGAGCCATTCATAATGTATCCTACAAAAAAGACGGTAATTATTGACTCATTTTTTCTTTTGTTTTATATATTATTTGGCCCTTTTGAAAATTCCGTGCCTTGAAGGTTTATTTCGGAAAAAAATTCGCGGCTATTTTCGTAAAAGAAAATTAGTCTGCCATTTCACCACTTCAGTTCCCTACATACGTGTTCGGTTTAATCTCATGCATTTTAAAACTTTTATGCGTAGAGAAAAAAAGTGAAATGGCAGACGATATAAAACCTCAAGGACCTGAATCAGACACCAAACAGCCAAGTTTATGGTGGAGAATTTTGAACTATATTTTTAGAGATCGCGAAATAAAACCGAAATAAAGTAATTCCAATGGCTTTCGTAATGTATACTAAGTATTACATTCTCACTGGTCAAGTGGTCAACGATATTAATCTGTCTGTAATGTTTCAGGTCTTAAACAGTGCGTCAATGGACCTCAAGATCTACTAGAAGCGTTACGAGAAGCTCTCAACGAAACGAAAACCGAGGAAAAAAAAGAAATCAAAGAATCTAATGGAAAAGTGTAGAATTATCATTGTGTAGTGATTATTGACTTTTTATTATTTTTACATGCTGTAAATGAGTACCTACATCAAATCCTTCGTCATTCCGCCGTAATGAAACCGTACGCTGATTTGTGTTAAGGATTTACCATGTTAGTGTTTTCTATTTTTATTTAAAATAAATTGTTTTCGACTTGTACAGACTAAAGAACATTTTCCCATTATTCTGCTCTTGGAGGGTAGAAGAGAACAATACCACGGATTCTCAAGAAGCTATAGATACGAAAAAAATTTCAGTTAGGTATATTTTATAAAGAAACAAAGTATCGAGGAAAAAATTGCGAATCGCATTTTCATATCAAATCGATAAGTTATGCAAATACTTATTTTAAGTAGAAAAATCGTTGATAATCTACACAACACATACTCGAGAATTTAATTTTATTTATAAAAGTAATCTAGCTTCAAATACTTCTATTGAGAATAAAATTACGTATGAAATTGAATTTATAAATCGTACCTATTTTCCTCCTTCTTTTGAGACCAGAACAAATATGATGAAATAAAACCGGACGAGTGATCATGGGCACGGCCAATCCTTTTCAAATTCAAATGAAGCACATTCTACCTACAGCTACAGTACATTCCATGTCATTTTTTACCCTGCCCTACCTCAAATTCCAGTTCCAGTTCAGCGACACGTGACGCATGGAAAAAGAAACCGGAAGGAAAGGGAGGAGAGGAGAAGGGACGAACATCAACAACAATCAACATCATACCAGAATGATAACGCCGGTAATAAAATTTCAATGATCCGAGTATAACAGGTGATTATTTTACATAATTTTCGAAACAAAGTTATCGTTCAACTTTCAAATAAGTTCAAAAATTAGCTCAACTGATCGCTAAACATTCGTTCAGAGTAAAAATTACACTGTTACATTGTTCTCTAGTCAAGATAATAACTACAATGACTCGATAAATTCATTGATCGCATTCAAAACCGGTACTTCTAATAATATTATTATTTTTGATTCACACACAGTTTCCAGAAGATACAACGAACGAAATTACGCCATCGTTTTCGTACAATCCGTAAAAATAATACAAAAATTGATAAAACTCTGCGATAACTTCTTGTATGATCTTGTTCAAGGTGAAAAATTCACTGAGAGCAAAACGAACAGTTTATTACTTGCTTGACTGAATAGCGAACAGCAATAAGTATACAGTGTTGGAAAAAGTTTACTGATTAGTACCAAATGTTCGATTATTAGTGTTAATCATTTTGGGTGTTGTCTTCGGTGAGTAAATATTCGATAGATCGTGTTCATTTCGATTACGTTACTCGAGACGACTTTATTTTCTTCGTTTAAATATTTCGTCAATAAATTAAGTTACCTGTAATCAGTGTTCGTCAAGTACGTGAGTAAATAATACTTAAACGGTGCGATTACAGAAGCGGTGAAAATATGTCTCGTGATCGTGCTAGTAAAAGGTTCTATCGAGTTGATAGCAATTACGATCTGCTACGGTTTCTTGATCGAGGAGAAGTTGCTGCGTACCAAAATCGATGGACTTTCGAAGTAGCGTGGGAAGTTGCCAACAAAGGTATGTAAATCTTGAATCATTCTTGGTAATACGATCAAAACATTATGCCAATCCTTCGTAATGTGTTTAGTTGGCGGAATCTATACCGTTTTACGATCCAAAGCTCTGGTATCTACCGAAGAACTAGGCAATCAGTATGTACTCCTTGGACCTTATAAAGAACACTGTGCCAGGACCGAAGTCGAAGAAACAGAGTTTCCTTTCGATTCTCCGTTATATAAAGCAGTATCTATAATGAGAGATCAAGGATATAAAGTAAGATGACCCTACGAAGAGATTTCCTATCTGTACTTTTGCATCCTCGATACGATCTGATTATTGTTTCACAGATCCATACAGGAACTTGGTTAGTCGATGGTAATCCTCTAGTAATCTTGTTCGATATTGGATCAGCTGCTTGGAAAATGGACGAGTATAAACAAGACCTCTGGAACGGTACGAATATCGGTATACCTCATTTAGACGTCGAAGCTAACGACGCTGTGATTCTGGGTTATCAAGTAGCTCATTTTATTCAACACGTGAGTCGTCCAATCCAACTGTTGTAATCGGTATTGGAAAAATTAATCTAATCCGAGGTCATCGTTAGTTTTACAAAGAAGCCAAAGAATACGCCGACTCAGAACCTCGAATCGTTACTCATTTCCACGAATGGCAAGCTGGTATTGGTTTAATAGCTCTAAGAACGTGGAAGGTGCCTGTAGCGACAGTTTTCACTACTCATGCTACGTTACTAGGACGTTACCTGTGTGCCGGAAACACGGATTTTTATAATAATTTAAAAAGCGTAAATATTTCATCTACTTTTTTCTCATCTCATTCCTTCCTATCTTCGTTTCGAGCCAATATCTTTGATATTGTTGCAGTTCAGCGTCGACGAAGAAGCAGGCAAACGTCAAATATACCATCGTTACTGTATGGAACGAGCTGCCACTCATCTATGCCACACTTTCACCACAGTCTCCGAGATAACCTCCTACGAAGCTGAAAATTTGCTCAAACGAAAACCAGACGTAATTACTCCCAATGGTCTCAACGTAATCAAGTTCTCGGCTTTGCACGAATTTCAAAATTTACACGCGACTGCCAAAGAGAAAATCCACGAGTTCGTTCGTGGACATTTTTACGGGTTCGGATCTTTACAAACATTTTTATTAGGTAAAATTTATTGTTGACACAGCCCTTTTCAGCGGGATAATGGGATGCTTACGCGCTGTGGCTGGATATTTTGAAAAAAAGGATACGATAAGCGATACTGTATTTTGATCTTTGATTAGGTGTTTAGGTGTATTTTTTTTTTCATAGATGTGATTTTTGTCTGTTACAGCCACTATAATTTTGATTTGGAAAAGACTCTGTATTTTTTCACTGCCGGTCGATACGAGTTCAGTAATAAAGGAGCTGATATATTTATCGAATCGTTAGCCAGACTGAATCATTACTTAAAGGTGATGGCGATTTATCAATATACTTATTGCATTATTTTATACGCGTATGCTCGCTGTTCCAATTTCAAACTCTCGCTCATCTTAATTCTCAATATTAATACGGCCATCGAACGATGTATCCGACGCGTGTGACTCACTCGCTTTCATCAAGGTTTATTATGAACTTCCCATTTTGATTAATCGAATCAATTTTTGATAAATGCGAAGATAAATTGAGGTTAATTTTTAATGCACCTGTTATTGTCTGTCGTTACTCGAGCACTACTAGAAATATTTATCTAAAAATAGGAAATGGAATTATCGCGAGGTTTCAGTGACGCACCGAAAAAAGTAAAAGTTGGCAAAATATGTGGAATGAAATTACGCGTCAATTTATTGGACATGGCATAGGATACAAATTTCCCTCCATCCTTCCGAATTTTCAACGTTAACGTTTTAGAAAAATTCAACTGAAACAAAATAATGATTTAAAAGAATCTCTCTAGGAAATAAAAATCTAATTAGCAATTCGATTCTATACAAATCTGGAAAATTAGATACCAAATTTTAAAAGCACTAGTTTTTTGAGTAATAAAAACAGCCCCACCTACATTTTTTTTGAAAAAAAAGAATGAAATAAAAAATTGATGTGGAAAAAATGAATCTAAAAGCTAAAACAAAATGTAGCACTTGATCAAAAAAAAGAAAAATTTTTTAAATTGAATTTCAAGTAAAATTTTTAATTATTTTTATTCAACACATTTATCCAAATTTTCTCGAATTGCCAAATTTTATTATTTTTCATCATGTTTAAGTGTCTTGGTGGGTGAGGAGGGGAAGAGGGAACTAAATAAATTTTTCTTCTTTTTTTTCAATGGACACTTAGTTTTTTCCAAACATTGAACTTTGTGGCGAAAAAATTGATTTTTTCACAATGAACAATCGATTTTAGTTGAACTTTTCAACTTTAGATTAATTTTTCGCATGCATAAAAAACATTTTAATACTTTCTTAATTTTTATCATGCTTCAAATTATTTTCATAATATTCTTACTGGATACTGAGTTACTGACACAGTCTTTCGGTAATTTTGTAACGGAATATTTATTTAAATTGACTGATTAATTAATTTTAATCTCATTTAAATTTTTTTCGGATGTTCTACATTTATTTAATTTAAATCGTCCTTCCATAAATATTGAAGTTTTTAATTTAAAAAAAATTTCATTTGCATTTTTTCTCATAGTTTTGGTATGCATTGAAAAAGAAAGTGAGATAAGATGAATATGTTTTTTTTTCTTCGTCGAAAATTTTAATGATAGAGAAACGATATCAAATAATTTTCTGTTCTTCAAAAATGCACAAATAATCAAAATAATTTCAATTCGTATTTAAACGTAAACAAATTTCATTTTTCTCTCCTCGCATGAATCGTACTCCAAGTGTTTCTCAAATTTCCCAATTAAAAAAATAATCAAAAAATCTACCTGCGTTAGAAAAAATATTATCGAAACGAATCCACGTCAAAATGTAAGATCTCAAATTACATAACACAGTTACAATGTACAAATCGAGAATATCACACTGATAAGGGATACCTAATCTAGCGTTGAAATTTCACAAATGGCAAATAACCTTTGAAATATTTATCTTTTCAACTTGTACGATTACTCGTGTCTTCGTTAACTCATTTTCTAATTTTAGGCTGCTGGCTCAGATATCACTGTGGTCGCGATACTTATATTCCCAGCCAAGACAAATAATTTCAACGTTGAGAGCTTAAGAGGACACGCTGTAACCAAAAGTTTACGAGATGCATTGCACGAGATACAAATTAAAATGAGTAAAAGAATGTACGAGATTTGTCTCAGGTACATATTAAATGATTCACGAATCTTGCTGTTATTTTCCATGGCGATATTCGAGTCAGCCTATTAATATTCCTGAGTGATATCTTTGTAGAGGTAGAATGCCAGATCCTGAAGAACTGCTCATGAAAGATGACAAAGTACGAATTAAACGTTGTCTGTACGCTCTACAACGCGATGGATTACCTCCGATTACCACTCACAATGTAGTCGATGACTGGAGTGATCCCATATTGAGTTCTATTCGAAGATGCCATCTTTTCAATACCGTCCATGATAGAGTCAAAGTAGGTACCTACTTTTTTTTGTAAAATATCCGTAATTGAATAGGTTGATGATTTTTCTGATTTAATATTTTACAAGCTGACTCGAGAGGAAATGGGGTAATTCTCTCGTAAGATATCGATCGATTATTTCCTCTAAATTGAGTGTATATTCATTTAAAATGATATGTTTTTCCTTTAGGTTGTCTTCCATCCTGAATTCTTGAGTTCAACGAATCCCTTATTTGGTCTAGACTACGAAGAATTCATTCGAGGCTGCCATCTTGGAGTATTTCCCAGCTACTACGAACCTTGGGGATATACTCCAGCTGAATGCACTGTTATGGGTATTCCATCCATTACAACGAATCTATCCGGTAGGTTCCTGGAAGTCTGCTGGAATATGTGATGGAACGACATCTCTTTGGATAATTCTGATCTTCTGGTTCAATTCGTAGGTTTTGGATGCTTCATGCAAGATCACATAGCAGATCCGATGAGCTACGGAATCTATGTCGTAGATAGAAGATATATCGGTCTAGAAGACTCCATTAGACAACTAGCTCAATACATGTTCGATTTTACACGTTTATCCAGACGCCAAAGAGTCATACAACGAAACCGTACCGAACGTTTGAGCGATTTATTAGACTGGAGGAACTTAGGATCGGTATAAGAGAATATCTCATTTGATTACTTTCATCTTAAATGAACATTTTTCATACCAATGATTTTTTTTGATGATAGTTTTACAGGCTAGCGAGAGCTAAAGCCCTGCAAAATGTATTCCCTGATTTTATCATGGATGATGAAGAAGAAATCATTAAAGCGAAGAATTTCAGATACCCTAGACCGTATTCCGAACCTCCATCGCCTAGCAGTAGCCGTCCTACTACTCCTGGTACATCGATACGCGGATCAGACGATGAAGAAGATGAAATCGATGATGAGAATGAAGTAAGTAATCCACTACGGATTGTAGAATTCTTCAGATTGTAGGTATGTTAATTTGGAGATTTATTGATTTTTCTCGTTTGCTTGGTTTTCAGCTCGCTGAACTTTCATTGAATGGAGCCAGTCGTTGATTTTAAGTCAAAATTTATAAACTTTCTTTTATGTGCCATAGAGTGCTACGTCAAGTGCTCCTCGTATTTTTTTTCATCAAACTGTGAGCGTGTTTGTTTTTAATTAAACGATAAGTTTTAAATAGTAATTTGAAGACAATAAATATTTTCATTAATTTATTTATACAAAAGAGTGTTTATTTTTCAGTGACGTTCGGGATGTTTCAAATTCTACCCCTTCCCTTCCCCTCCATCTGCAACGATGTAAATACTGATTCTCAACGTCTTTTTAATAATTATCTTCTGAGTAATTATATTAAAATTAGGTATCATTTTTTTTTGTCTTTCAATTCGACTTTAACGAAATTGAAAAATCAGTTTTAATCTGTACGTGAACTGAAAAATGTTTCCAAAATCTTTGCTTTTAAAATTACCAGTTGTGAAAAATTATTATTTTACTCGCATTTACGAATAAATCAAACTTCGCAAGCATTCACTCGACTTCCGAACAAATTTTGCAATTTTTGGTACTTGCCTACATTTCTCCTCGTTTCTCATTCTGTACGAATTCAGGGTTGCCATTGCAACCAATTTAAAATTTCGTGCTAGTTAAAATTTTAATTGCTCGTTAGAGCTGAACCCTTTCCTTTCTCGACTATTCGGATACTCCTTCCCACACAACCACGAGTAGAGGCACCAACCGCACCCAAACTGACGGCGAATAAAATATGTACCTAGTTTTTTTTCCTAAATCGAACTGTCTGCGTCTGCCATTCATCAAGGTCGAACCAACCTTTCATTTTTTTTTCAACCTTGAAAAATTTTGCGATCTACAATTTTTCGTTTGAAAAAAAATTTCACTTATGTCAACTTTTTAAATCTAGGCTCCATTTATCATTGTTAAAGAGCACTCGTTAAAATGGAAAAAACACTAATCGGTTCAAAGGGATCATTTTTTCGAACATAAACAGGTGGAAGATGTTTGCAAAAAATTGTACAGTGTTAATGAGGGAAATTAATGGTGGTCTTTTTTTGTTCCTTTCCAAAATCTCAACAATGAAAAAAGTAGTTTTTTTTTCAAAAAATTATTTATTTAAAATTTCATGATTCAATCCATTTTACCTATAATTTTAAATTTTTCATCATTTTGCGTTAATAAAAATAAATCTTCATTTTTGTTTTCATCTGATGGGGAAAGAGGGTCGATAATTTTATAGGTAATTTAAAATGCAGTGATTCCCAAAATGTGTTCAGACCTGTTTCAAAAGTGTAGGCTTATGTTTTATGCCTCCAACTGCAGAAATTATTTCAAGTACACCATGTACTTATTCGTAATTTACTAATTTAACAAACGTACGTCTGGAAAAATCTGCTTTTAACCAGATTTGTAGTGATTCCCAAAGATTACCTAATGTTGAAATATTTAAAGATGCAGATTAAAAAGTGAAGAAATTAGTTCATTAGTTATTTTTTTCTAAATTAGAGTTTGAAATTTGGTCTCGTGTGATATTTTGAGAAAAGTTATAATATGCCAGTGTCTTCTTAGCTGAAAAATCCCACATACTAAAATTTTTTCAAAAAAAAAAATCAGTTTTGGTTTCTCCTATTTTTTTTTAATCTTTGTCAGAAATTGATACAAAAAAAAAATAATAAAAAACGATGAGAACATTTTCTATCTGAAATTTCACCATTTCTTGAGTTTCTTAAAATCTAAAAATTATTTTTAAAACATACTCAAATTTAAAAAATCAAGCAAAAAATGAAAATTCCAATTCTAGACTTTTTGAAACTTACAAAATTTCATTTCATTGTTCAATAAAAATGAAAAATACCATATTAGTTACGTAGGTAGATACCGTAATACCTACTTATTGTCTTCAAAAATGTATGATTCAAAATCGGTTTTGATTTTAACAAATTGCATAGACGTTTATTGATGTTCAATGGTTCTCAAATTGTGCCTCATAAAAATGGTGAAAAAGGTTCCTACAGAATTGGAATTTGAAAAATCTCATTTTTCCAGGCAAGAGAACAGACAGAAGTTCTCCAGTCAAGCTTCAGCTTTATCTGACTCAAAAAACTTTAAGGAGCTAGTGTTGGTTGATTTTTGCTCAAATCCGCGAGAGGAGGGAGTAGGGTTACGAAATTGTAAAATCGTGCTTCAAGAACGCGTTAAAATTCAGATCTGAAGATGCGAATTGAACCTAACCCCTCCCCCCAACCATCTCCAATTTAGGTACAGTATTTTCAATTTTGGACTTTGAAAAAAAATCAATCAAAATGAGTTTAATTCCCTTTAGATCATTTGAAGCAATTTTATTTTTCAAGGGGAGGTGGATGGAAAAGGTAGAATGACAAAGATGTAATTCGAGAAGTTGAGAGAACCTTTTTTTTTGAAAAATGCAAACTTAACAATGATAATTATATTGTAAAGCATCAAGATCCTCCTACACTTCATTGCAAAATTTTTAAAAAAATGAGGAAATTTCAATTAAAAAAATAAGGAACATTGATTGCATCAAAAATTAGGTAATTTTTCATTAAATCACTCTTTTTTTTTTTTGAACAAAAGTTACTGTTTTAATCCATTTAAACCACTTTAATAAAATTTCATATTATTTTTCAGGATTTCTCTAGTAATGGTTATTTTTTCATTTTCAAGAAAACGCAATTTTTCGTCGTTTTTAGCTTTTTTTTTGTTTTAAAATTTTATGGAGGTGAACGAAAAATTATGGTCAAATACAAGTTCAAAGTTCTCAAAATAATGGCTCTTTTCTTCGAAATATGATGATTTTATGATCATCTCCCAATGAAAGTATCATTAGAATTGAACATTCAAGTAGGTGCCTACTTTATAAGCACTTGATATGATACGTAATGAACTAATGATATACGTCAAAAGATCACCAGAACCAAAAAAAAAAGAACAAATTTGAGCTCAAGCCGGAAAAGAGGGTCAAGTATTGACTTAAAAATTTGGAATTTTCCCCATCTCTTGTTGAGGTAATTTGACCATAATTTATTGCAAAATTCCTTCTTTCAAAAAAAAAACAAAAAAAAAAACGTAAAAAATAAGTAAATAACCCACTCCAGGGTAGACTTGCAAAATTAATTCAGTGGATTAACTTAAAATACTTACTTAGGTATCTATCTCTACTAACGACATCCTATTTGAATTTTTCAAAAAAAATCTCGTAATATTAAAAATGTTAAAAGTTGCATGAAAAAAATTTAAACGTCATTTTTAAAAAATTTTCACACTTTTTTTCATTTTGAAATTATTATTTTTTGAAGGGGGCAATAGAGGTAATGTTGACTTCTTACTTAATTTTTCATGCCACATTTTTGGAAAATTTAGGATTAGTGAAGATACAGTCCACAATTCCACATGTGTGATGTTGGAATTTCGTCAAAAAATATTAATTCAGGATTTCTTGAAAAAAAAAAAAAACATAAAATAAGAGCGAGGTCAAAAATTGAAAAATGAGAATTTCGGCTATAAAATTCAAACATTTTGAAAAACTAACGAGGAAAAAAGTACCTACCCTATGAAATTATTCATATTTTACTAAGTACATTTGCCCCTCCACCATTAAATAATTTGAACTAACGAAATTGCAAGCATTTTTTGAAGATCACAAGCGAGTATCGGAGATATTCAGGAAGGAAAGAACGATGAAAGGTAGGGAGGGGGAGGGGTACTTGACATATCCGCTCTACTTTTCAACTGTCCGGAATCCAAAAATTTTCCACCAGCGAAATACCTACTGCTCACTTTCCAGACGATTGAAATTAGTTATAGGCAGCGGCCATCGCGTGAATTATGTCTCGTAAAATTCTTCCACTCGAGTACTTTTCTATAATTTTCCATAGAAAATATGTCTACTCATCAGTTCTATTTTCTACTTAGTTAGTATCAGTTAACTCGTAATTTTTCCGAATAAACTGCTTACACTACAATTGTTGCTAGACTTCATAAATTAGCTATACGAGTAAGTTTTCAAACCACACACAGACATTTCGCGAATCAGCCCCATCGCATCTGATGAGTAAAATAAAAAAATAAAAAGTCTACTCAGCTGTTTTTGACGACTTTCAAGCCGCAGTGGTCTGAAGTCATTCGTTTTCCATTCGCACACAGTATTAGAAGCGAAATGCACTATGCATATGCATATTTATACAGTGCGGTATGTCTTAATAGCGTCGTAAAATTATCCACCGACTGTATAGACTTCCTCGAACGGCTGCAGAAAACAAAAGCATTTCCTCGTCGGTTTGTGGCGATGCAGATTGCAGTTAATTCGCGTAGCGGGCTCGATATTTCAGTATAGAATTTTTTACAGCGCGAAGAAACGCGATTCCAGCACCAGCACCGATACAGAATTGCCCCCCGTTCTCTATAATGACGACACAAACGCGAAAAAAAAATCAAAAGAGGGGTTCGGGACGGGGAGAACCCTCTCGAACCGGAATCCATCTGAACATCAGGTAAGCATAAATTAATAAATTATATGGATCGACTACCGAAGATAAACGAGTTGCCAGTGGCGTGATTCGGTTTGTTCGACGGTCACTGGTCAGCCAATCTTTCTGACCAACTCGAATCTCCTCTTTAACCAATTTTTTAATCGCCGATGTGCCCATTTTGCGGGTTGTGGCGGAAAACGTGATACAATTTGGTATCTCGAGATGATCCATTCGTTCTCAAGCATAAGAAATTCAACCGACTGGACGCGGT
This sequence comes from Planococcus citri, assembly GCF_950023065.1. Taxonomy (NCBI): domain Eukaryota; kingdom Metazoa; phylum Arthropoda; class Insecta; order Hemiptera; family Pseudococcidae; genus Planococcus; species Planococcus citri. The sequence goes on from NC_088680.1 coordinate 37,477,019, forward strand.
TTTTGCTCGTAATTCATATCCAGCTATCCGCGGTGGTTTCCAAATATCGACCAAGGAGGGCGGCAGCAAGGGTAAGAAGAGCTAAGCCGCGAGTATTACCGGGATTTTAACGTTCGGTAATCGCGACCGAGCTGTAATTAAATTAACGCGAAATCGAAAGTTAATCATACCATGTGCCGTTTCCAAATGACCTAGTAGTATTAAGTTCTCCTCAACTTGAGAACATTTCTTGCAAGGCTTAAGAATTGAACTTGAGTGAATCTACGTTGACTTGTCTTCTTCGAACCCGATCAAATCTCGCAGAAATTCTTCTCCTTCAAGCTCCTCCGTCTGATTCTCCTCTTCCCTCGTCTGCAAACTGCAAACACAAGAACACTATTTAACATTACGGTAATGGTAATAGGTACTTTTACTGTCATGGTACTAATTATTTGTACGATGCGTTGTAAGCGTATGTTACATACATTACGTCTGTAGCGTCTTGCCCCCTCCCCCTTCCCCTCTCCCCACGATCGCTGATTCTTAAGTTCACAGTACACGCTATACGTACTCGTACATACTACAACTACATACTCTTATCCGGCGCGATAAAGAGAGCCAGCAGCTGTATTTATTCGTGTATATAACCAATGATGGTAAACGTCGGCGGCGGTGGTGGCGGTGGCGGAGGTTCGAGAGCCGTTGTTATTTCACCGACTACATCGATGAGAAGAGAAGGGGGTCGGAGGCGACGACTACGACGAGTAATCGTGAAGAAGAAATGCGGTGAATTACCATGTCCTTTCTCAATGTCAAAAACCTTAAGTAGGTTGTTGAACCTTCGTGCCCCAAAACTGCTCTACCTGCACAACGTGTTACCAAATCTAGTTTTTTCTTTCCCTCTCACTGGTACACATCCACTCAATTTTATCGCAGAATATATTTTACTAGGCGATTTTTTTTTTGCTGCCTCTTCGCGTCTCTGGTTTTATATATATAATATTATGACGACTTTGTGCGATGCATCGAGGAGTTACCTATCGCAGATGCACAGTGCATAAAGTGGTCCTGGGTGACTGCTGACTGGTGAGATGAAAACCCATTCTTGTGGTTCAATAGACGGACGAGAATCTTGTTTGTTGCAGAAGTCGGAATGACGATTTGAGAGGTTGCATTTTAAAGGGAGTCGAATACGAATCTGATGATTTTTTTTTCAATGTTGGTATAGTTGAAGAATTGAGATTTCAAAATAGAGAAAACGAAACGATTTTTTGCCGTCCTAGTAAGGCTATGGCTTACAAATGTATTTTTCTCTCCTCCATTTTTTCTGAATGAGTGTGAAACTTCTTTTGAACTATGGAAAAATAATTTTTTCTATCAATTCAACAAGTCATGAGATGCATCCACTTTTTTGCTTTTTTGAAATCAAATTCAAAATAAAGCTACGAAACTAACCACTGTGCTCTCCCCATTTCCCTTCACATCCATAAATTAACAGATTTTGAAAATCGTGAAACAGACAATTCCTTAGATTTTATTGTGGATTCACGTACAAAATTTCAAAATCTATTCCTCATTCGAAGTTCGAACAAACGAATTCAAAGTAGCCTCGGAGGGGTACCATAAATTAGATCGGAGGAGAATGTCCTCGAACCCCCGTAGGAGCCAACGTTTATTTTTGGATTTTTTGAAAATTAAAACAATTCTAAAAATATGCTGACATGGCGAACTTTCAACATAGGTAGAATGACAATTTTTTGAAAATAAGAAAAGTGGTGTATTATCTCTTCCACTAAATGCTGCTCTCAAAGAGAAGGTTCAGAAGTACCCTTTGATAATCTGAACGATACTTTGCCTAAGCAGATAGGTACTTGATATACTCGGAGGCGTAACGTGTAGGTAACATATTTTATTACTTACCTAATAAGTTACTTGATTTCTCTGAAACATGCCTAATCTAAAAATTGAAGGTGCAAGAGTTCACGAACTTTTGAAAATCAAGTTTTTGACCATGGTGTCTAGTTCTTCTCCTACAAAACGGTCTATCTCTAAAATTGAAGGCGTTATGGGCAAATACATTTTTCAAAGCATTTCAAAATTTTAAGGGGCTCTGAAAAAAATGTCAATCCTTTCCAAAAAATCGATTACTTGCTAATAACTGCTGCAATTTTAGAGATAGGCTATCTGAAAAACTTTTTTTTGTTGGTCTCAAAATATCACACCTACAGAAACCGTGGTGAGAAAATTTAAAATTCTGCAAATTTAGGCATCTGCCTCTTCAGTTTCCAAAATAGGCACGTTTCAGTGAAATGAACTCCTACTGAATAGAAAATGTAGGTTACCGCTCCGACCCCTCATAAAAGCCTTGTGGCACGTTGAGGAGGTGGGGGTGTGCCGCAATGTTGTGCTCCCAATGTATATTTCGGATCGACGAGAGGCAATTCTGGCTTCTTTGTCATCCGGAACAGTTTTTTTTAAACAAACTTTTACTTATGTACTCTCAACAATTTTGGGAAATTGGCTAATTAATTAAAATATTATGAACGCAATTCAAATCAATATGGTTATAACTTATAAAAGTTGATGAAATAGTGCATTTGAGCAAAATACGTTACGTATTGTGAGACTGTACCAAATAACAACCAAATTGTTGTTACAGTTGAGAAAAAAAAATGTAAATCTGCAGAAATTGCATCAAAATATCGACATAGGATTTAGGATACTATAAAAACAGTTAAAATGGTTTAAAAGTTTATGAAACATTACAAAAAAAAGAAGAAAAAAAAAGAAAAACTTCACAAAAATGCCTCAGTCAAATGATGGAACTTTTTTTGAGAATTATGAAAAATTGATCAATTATAATCAAAACCACCACACGAGTCATGATTTTTTTAAAACTACGTCAAATAAGCGCACATATAAGGTAGGTAGGTACGTAGGTAGGTACCTACTTAGGTATTTAAAAAATTACCAAATGGGTTAAATCATCAAATAATTTGATCAATTTCAGTCGATCTGGAGCTTCCAGCAAGATTTCTTTGACATCTAATCAAAGACGTAAAAATTCATTCGGTCAACTGCGAATTGGGTTTCTACCTACTTCCGAAATATCTAATTCGAGTTTTCAGATCGAGAAGGTATTTCTGAAATAGGTAGAAACTCTCAGCTGTCAATTTTATACATAAGTAGATGATTATTAAACTAAAAGTAGATACATAAGTCAAGTGTTTCGTAATTTGTAAATTTATATAAGTACATAAGTAGACTTGATTTTTTTATTTCGGAAAATTGTATGTTTAAAAATTAAAATTACAATCCCCTACGATTTATCTAACAGGAAGGTGACCATTTTCGGCGATTTACGTTTGTTTGTTTGTTTTTTTTAATAAGCAGGAATGATGAAAATTAGTCCTGAAACTAATTATCGACTATATCCACATGAAATTTCACCATTTCCGGCAATTCTGGAGGCTCCAGTGTGGTTTTCGATTTCTCAAAAACCAATTTTTGAATTTCTCCAGTAGTGGTAGAAATTAATTTGAGCGACTGAAAAATCGAGCTGTGCCTTATTCTTGACTGGTTTAATGAATTTATCGATTTTCAGGCAGATTTTCCCTCGAACAAAAAATGTTTGAAATTTTTTTTTTACTATACGGGAAAGCACTTAAGTTTCCTAGATCGAGAGTAAGCTACAAGTAAATTTTCAGCTGCCCCAATTCATTTCCATGTCTTCTGGAGAAATTTTAAAAAATCTGGAGAAATGGAAAATCACGTTGGAAGCTCCAGAATGGCCGAAAATGGTGAAATTCGGTTCGAGGTACCTACCTACCTACATTGATACATTTTTTGAACATGGATCGCCGAAAATATTCAGTTTCGGAGATTCAAAAAAATTTTAAAAATCGAAAAATCAATTTGAGCAGCTATAGAATTTTGATTATGGGGGTTTCAGACTATGCTCTTTCCAGAAATCATGGTCCTATGATGAAATCGAAGGCGGGATTGTCGAGCAGCGTCCATTAGGGTCCGGAGCCATGTTCAGAAGAATTTTGAAATTTTTTTAGAGAAATTCGAAATCACGATAGAACAGAAGTTTTGTTGGCTGAAAATAGGTAATGAAATTTAAGAAATTGAAATTTTCACCCAAAAAAGATTCTTATAAATATGTAGGTACAATAGGGAGGTCTATTTTCTTTGAAAACTGGACATCATTTTAATCAAAAATACTCATGAATTTTTTTGAATCAAAAACTCAATTATTGGCACAGCTGAAACTTTGATTGGAGGTTTTAGGGCGAGTTCTTTCCAAACGCTTGGCTTTCGTCGAAATCAGAACTGAACAGGACACTTCAAATTCAAATGGTTCGTGACCTCCAAGATGAATAAAAAATTTTCTAAGATAAGCGAACTTTACTTTAAAATAGTTTCCTACAATGGTTCTCGTGCTGAATGCAGAGAAGGAAATGGATCAGGTATACGATATGAAGTACATACAAAAGTAGGTATGTATTGTATAGTTTCAGTTTGCGAAACACTGAAATAACGTTTCGTACCAGTAATGATATTTCAATGCGAATTATGATGACAGACGCAGGTTATGAGACGTTCCCCAAGACCTCTCTAAATCTGCACTCTGCAGTATAGATTTTCATGTTATTCCAGGCGTGTACATGCGCAGAGTGTAATGGGTCACACATACGGATAGTTTTCGAAAAAACGAATGCAATATGTATGTACATTACATACCTACATGTAACGTACCATCCACCCAATCATTTAAAATTTTCAAGCGGAAATCGTTCTACAAATAGGTATTTTTTAGTTGAAACTAAATTGTTTTACAATCCGACAAAAAGGTATATCACATTCATATATGTATAATTTTGGGTAGAAATACTTTACAAATGACCCAAAGAAATCATTAATTTAAATCCATTTCGAATGCAATAGAAACGAACCAAAAAAACGGATTTTTATTAAAATATCTAGGTACCTAATGAAATCCTGGAAATGAAAATCGATACTTCGCAATAAATAGGTACCTATTTTAAATCTAATACTCACGAGTCACGGGATTTCTTTCCTTTTGGCCCTTTTTTTCGAAATTCTTGGATCATGAATCAAAGTTTGAAATGAATGATGATTTAAATTATAGCAATCAGGATTCAGTAGGCAACTGAAATCAGAGTTGAAAAAAAAAATTAATATTTTGTAAAATTTAAAGAGAAGATTAAATAAACTACATAATTATTATATGTAATTACGAGTAATTTCAATCGAGTGCAAAATCTCTCAAAATATGAACTTATAAAATGTCTAGAATGCAAGAAAAACCATTCATTTCTAAAAATTAGGTATGTTCCTACATATTATAAAATTCATACGTTTTAAATAGGTACCTACTCGTAATTTCCTATTCCAAGTTCTGACTTTTGACTGGACTTTTGACTGTATTTTTTTTTTTTTTTTTTTTTTTTTTTTTTTACAAATTTTCCTATAATTTTCCCAATATGTAGCCCTATGCACCTGATAATCGAGTTCAACTTCTTCTTGGTGGAATTGAAAAATTGTAAAAAGTTGTCTAGCCAAGATTTTCCCAACAGGCGTGAAGCAAGTCATTTAGCTATGAAAAAGTCGAATTTTGAGGTAAATATGCATTCATAATGCGAAATACATACAAAATATAGGTACATACTTAGGTATTTGATTGAAAAAAAAAGAAAGGTAAAATTATTGCTTGAGCAAAATTACAGAAAAACTTGGTTCAAAAGCAAAAAATGACTATTTTGTACGCTTAGAGCCTTGGCCCCTTCGCTTCCTCTTGGTTATACCATTCGTTTGGAGAAATTTCAAACCCTAATCATCTAAAAATAATAGAACAATAGGTATGTTCAAAAAACATATCATTCCTCAAGTTACAACCACGTGAGCTATTTTTAAAATATTCATACGCTTTTCTATGCTGATACCATCACATACCTATTTTATAAAGAGTAAAAATTACATACGTCTGGTAAAATCGCAAATTATACTCAACTGCAAAAAAAAAAAAGAAGAAAGAATCGAGACATAATGACTCGAGTCAGGTCAGCGTGATTTACAACAAAAAAAAAATCTCGATTGTAGGTAAGTAATACCTGATGCTTATTCCCATTATCCCATTCCCATTCCCGAAACCTACAGTACAGTCACTTCTAATACGATGCGTTGGTTTAAATTTGCATTCGGAGATATGCACCGTTGCCAAATTTCATTTTCAAATGCATTTCGTCGTGATCGCGCGAATCTAGGCGAATGCGAATCTCGCAAACGACATTTTTTTCCCATTGCAGTAGAAAATTTCAGCCGGTAATGGTAATTTTCGGTGCGTTATTACTTGTCTAGGCGGTCTAATACATCAGCATAGAACTGGTTTTCTTGACACATAGAGGCGGAGCGAAGAGCTCCTTTTTGTCTCGATTCTCGAAGAAAATGGACGCTCGTGAATTTATAATTTTCAAACGCGATCAGGACCTTGGCTTCGAGATGGTAATTTTTTCCTACGGTATGGTTTTGTAAGTCAAACGTTGCAATTTGAAATACGCGCGAGTAGAAAGGCGGGGCGAAGAAGGTAGGATACAATGTAGCTGGCTTTTTTCGAGGTATAAATAATCGATGGGAAAAATTTCGGTCGGTTCGAGAAGTTCGTAGTCGTAGGTGCAGCGTGCAGCGCTAGATTTGCTTTTCCTCTTGGATAACAAAGGTGAACACTGAAGGAGGGCGAAGTGGTAGGTGGTCGATTGGAGTTGGACTACATTCTGCGTACTGCATAAATGGTGATAGAATTGCATATTCGGCGCCGTATTCCGTTGTTATATACGATAGGTACAGCTGCATTCTGGAAATGGGATGGTTTTGATGACCACTGCGACGAGGTACAGGATTGCCATAAATTCCACCTTTTGCTGGAATGTTGTAATTCAGTTGGAACGACCTTCACGTTGAACTCAGCTGAAGAATCATTATACACCAGAATGCTAAATTTGTTGATGAAATGGTGCAAAATCTCATCGCCTCTGTTAAGTATAGGACCGCAGTGGACTGTGCTGGCTGGCGCGATATGGTTCCGCTTCCTTGGCAGACATTATCGTCTTCGGGATCATCGTGCCATGGAAAGTACTGCAAGGTACATAGTATATAAAATTTGCAGACATGTTCCAAGGACTTGATCGTGGTAACACAACGAACCGGAAACTGAAACAGTCCATTTATAATATGAATTTTCTGCTAAAAAAAAAAAAAAACACCGAGGAAGTGCTCGAATTAAAAGCTCTCTCCGTTATGTACTAAAGTCTTGATCAGCAGGATCGAATTATTCATAATACGCATGTATCGGATAATTGATACATCTGTCTGTCGACGTAATACAGCAAATGCTACATCAGCATCGTTCGCGTATTCAATTAATATTGTACATGTACCGACTCGTCGTTGATTAATTACTCGAGTCGGTTTACTCGCGAGAACATCATATTTAAAGCCATTAATCCGGTCATATTATCAACGTAATATGCAATCGTGTTCTGGTGTTCAACGTGTTTGAAATTGTGCAGGCCATGGATCGACGGCACAGTGCTGCGGCGGTGCGACTGCAGCGATCTGTAACAATTTTTTTTTTTCGCATTCTGTAATCGAAACACATGCTCGTGCTGTTGCCATTTGCCTAAGCTATTCGCAGAATGCAAAGAACTCACGGATGGTGCCAATTTTAGAATGCGTTCGGTTCAGCGTACATCTACAATATCTCGTACATACGTCACAATTGCATCGACAATTTCTTTCTTTTTTTGTTCATTGCTGGTCGACATTGCTCGAGTTGAGATGCGCCGCCAAGGTATAGGTCTAGACGACCATCATGACAATCTAACGGCTCAATCGTTCCGGTCTACTACGTGTACTCGATAAATCATCTTAGACGTAAGTTAAGTACCGAGACCGATAGCCAGGCAACCACCATTTTATATAGGTACCTAGATTTATAACCCGTCTTGATTTGATCAAGTATCTAGGTAGGTTGACGAAAAGATTTTTGCTTGAAAGTTTGAAATCCAAACTCATTATGAAATGGATTTTTTTATACCACAAGCTGTCTCGTCGAGTGCCAGATAATGCAAACTTCTATAAGTTTCATCATTAGGAACGAAAAAGCAATAAAATGTAGAAGAATAGGGTGTTTTTTATGATACTTTTTAAAGGAAAAATGGTTCCGAAAAAGTGTTAGCTGATCAAAAGAGAATACAAAAATACACTATCAATCAAAATTTCCAGAGTTAACATTAATTTTCTGATTTTTAGTGAATTTTCAAGAAACAAAGGCCCAAAAAAGCGAAACATTTTTTCAAGTTGTGAGTATACATAATATTTTTGACTACTAGATATCGGGTTTTGAGGGAAATTTTCGACATGACTGAAATCAGTGCATTTTTTGTAGGCTAGAACTTTTTCAAAAATTCCTTTCAATTTTGAAATCAGGAATCTTCTTTCTACGTTCTAACAAACTAGGAAGATATCCAATTCAATAGAAAAATTTCAGGTCCAGACAAAGCTATAGATCGAAAGAGCATGCAAAAATACCTCACTAACCCAAAATTTCAGAGCTACTTTTGATGAATTTTTGAAAATCAAATCGAGGCAAACAAGGTGAAAAACCAAAGATTCATCCAATTGAGGCAGAACGTTGAATTTTGATTTATACCCCAATTTTAACCTTGTACCTTCTACATTGATTTGGAAAGATTTCGAGCCGTTTTGAGCAATTCTGTAGCCTCTAGCAAATTGACGGAAATTACAATTTCTACAAAATTGTACTCACTCAAAGTTGGAAATTTGAAATTTGATATATACCTACCACATTTTAAAAGAGCATAGCTTGAGGCTCCAGAATAACTTGAAACCGCGTGTAGCCGATTTGGACAGTTGAAAATGTGGTATGTATCAAATTTCAACTGTCCAATTTTGATTTTAGGTGCAATTTTGTAGAAATTGTAATTTTCATAAATTTACGGAGGCCTCGGAACTGCCCAAAACAGCTCGAAATTATTTTCAATCGATTTGGAAGGTCAACAATGGGGTATAAGTAAATCAAAATTCAACTATCGAGCACAAATTGGATAAAACTTGGGTTTGTCACCTTGTTCACCAGAATTTGGTTTTCAAAAATTCATCAAAAATAGCTCTGAAATACTTATTTGAAGGCAAGGCAAACTTTGAAAATTGATTCGAAATTTTGAAAATTGTAGGTCATTCAAACGCAAAAAATTGATTCGATTGTTCATAATATGTGTACCGATATTTCGAAAGGGCCCATTCGGTCAGTGCCTTATTTTTCAAAAATCAAAATAAGCTTCCAGTGTTCTCCGGTGGATCCCAATTCCCAACAGCGTTTGAGTGTGAAGCTGTCCATGAAAGCTTCACGTTCGCGCGCCGTTTAGATCAATTGGGAAACTTTGGAAGATTGTACCGATTTTTGAAAAATAAAATCTACACCCTTCTCGGCACCGACCGAATGGGCCCTTTTGAAATATCGGTACACATATAGAGGTCATATTTCATAATTTAAAGGCCATGCAAATTCCAAAAATCAAATTGAAATTTTACTGTCTAGCCTCTCAAAGTTGTCTGCCTGTCTGTCCTCTTGGGGTCATTCACCCCTGTGTCTGGACTCTCAAGGTAACTGACTCATCTGTTGAAGCTTCTCCAAGGTCATCTATCTATCTGTCTGTCTGTCTGTCTGTCTGTCTGTCTGTCTGGCCCCGTAAGGTCATCGACCGGTCAATATGGCGTCCCAAAGTTGTCTGTCTGCCTATCTGACCTCTTAAGGTCATTGATCAGTCGTTCTAGCCTCTCAATGTTGTCCGTCTGTCTGCATGTCTGGCCCCTTAAGGTCATTGACCCATAACCATGTTAGGTTTCTCGATCAGGTCGTTCGTCTGTATGTCTCTGTCTTTCTGTCTGCCTGTTGGGCCTCTCAAAGTCATTGATCAGTCTGTCTAGCCTCTCAATGTTGTCCGTCTGTCTGCATGTCTAGCCCATTAAGGTCATTGACCTATATAACAATTATGTTAGGCTTCTCGATCAGGTCGTTCGTCAGTATGCATGTCTTTCTGTCTGCCTGTTAGGCCTCTTAAAGTCATTGATCAGTCTGCATGTCTGGCCCCTTAAGGCCATTGACCCATAACCATTATGTTAGACTTCTCGATCAGGTTGTTCGTATGTATGTCTGTCTTTTTGTCTGGCCTCTCAAAGTCATCTGTCTGCTTGTTGGGCCTCTTAAGATCACAGACCTCATCGGTTTAATCTCTCATGGTAGTCTGTCTGTCTGGCTTCGCAAGGTGGTTAGTCTGCCTGCCTGTCTGGCTTCCCAAGGCCACTGAACTACCTGCTTAGCCTTCAAAGGTCAAATGTTTGCCCCCTTAAGATCATTGACCCGTCAGTCTGCCTGTCTAGCCTCTTAAGGTCACTGACCTACCTGTCTAGCCACTCATGGTAGTCTGTCTACCTGGCCTCTCGACAGTCGAGGTTGTTTAAGTGCTCGTCTGGCTTCCCAAGGTCTTCTGTCCGCCTGTCTGGCTTCTCATACTCGTCTAGCTCCCTGTCTAGCCTCTTAAGGTCATTGACCAGTGTGTCTGGCCTCTCAAGGATGTCTGGCTGCCTGTCTAGTGTCTATCTTCTGAAGGTCATCTGTCCGCTTGTCTGGCTCCCCAAAGCTCCAAAATGAAAATTGAAATTTCGTAATTCGAAGTCCATGTGGGTTCCAAAAATCGACGGCATTACGCAAACTCCGGAAAAAATTATTTATTCATTATTTCAACCAACTATTTTAAAATTGGCGGGAGGGGGTAAATTTAGCCATTCTACTCCGCGACATTTGAAAGTAAGAACATAGCAATTATTTCCTCTTTATAGTATATTTGGTCACCTACTCCTCTAGTCTCTTTCTAAATTACATAGGTACCAAGTCACTTTTTTGGTTGAACTTTCAGCAAAATCCCCAAACTCCCATTTTACGTTTTACTGCAACGTCTTCCAGCCTGGGCCAGTTTATTTTGATTCCACCTTCCTCCCTCCCAACTCATAAATTGTAAGTTACTCTCATATTCTTAAAATACTTTTTTTTTATAAAAAGAAAAAATTCAAACCATCTTACGTGATTTTCTAAAATCATCTCCTGCTTGTTGATGGACGCAAAACTTCGTGACAGAGATAGGAAAGCTCAACATGACATGAAAATTTTTGGAACCCCTGTGGGAGGGTTACTGATAATGCTATTGATAATCTTCTAATAGTTGGGCTGAATTTGAAAAAAATATATCTATATATTTCTCAGCTAAATTCCAAAATTACATAATGTACCTATCAAGGCTAATTTTCATTCACATTCAGCTAAGGAAGTCAAAAAAATCATTTACCAATAAAAGTGACATAATTCGTCGCTACCCTTGACGATGATGTATTCATGGATACTTTTCCAATTTTTTGGCCTCCACCAACAATTTTTTTTATAGTTGAGATTCAGATACCTCAAGCTGGAAGTTTTCAACACTATCGCCCCTTCAAATGCAAATAGAAAATTCTCAGATTATGAGAGTAAGTTCATCGTCAAGGTTTCAGTATTTTTCCATGCTGTACTTATCTAGTATTACTTCTCATGTTAGAGGTACACGTAAGTATAGTATGCTAGAATTTATATACTGCAGGCCAGATACCCAGGCTATATTCAAGAACGTCCCTATATCTTTGTGATACGAAAGAATGTATTGTCTAAATCCGGACAGACATGGCAGGTTTGCAGAAAAAAAAAGTCCGAGAGAGAGAGACAGGAAGGGCGAAAGAGAAAAAAAAACGAGTACTACAGCTGACGTGAGCTGAGAGTTGCAATGCAACGCGATTTGCGGATTTTATATATGTACGAACCGGTTATGCAATAATGGTATCATCTTTTTCCTTTTTTTTTTTTTTTTTTTTTTTTTTTTAATTGGGCATCTTTGAAGAGCTCATGGTAAGGTTTTCATATGGTGAACCTAATCTATCTCTTGGAGTAATGGCTTTGTTTCCACATGTGTTCGAGCTTGTATATTTATAACGTGGAGAAATCATAAAACAAGACAGAGGAGGGGTTTTGAGTTTTTTTTAAAACGTTCTTAAAATGGAAATTTCAGCCTTGGGGGTTAAGCCTTCGTCGTTTTGATGATGGGATGAAATTAGAACTGTCGATTATCGCTCCGATAGTAGGTAGTGGAAGTAACTAATCGATTAATTGAGCATTTGATTTTTTCTCCGACGTAGGCAAAAAAACGATAAAATTTAATCGATGAATTTATTCGCAAATCATTTGTCTATAGGCTTGAACTAGTTGAACTTCATTCGCCGATGACTTTTACGTAGGTATAGATGAGATGAATCGAATGGATTCTCGATAGGTAGTAAAGAGGAAAATTAAATTCATTTCTCCGATCCTAGAAAATTTCAGATCAGTTTTTGTACCGTTGATGCAGATAGGTCAATAAAAAAGTCGAGTGAAGCTCCCAGATCAGCTGAGAGGAAACACATTGTCATATTACCCTGCGCCAATTTCCTATCGCAAAAATTCACTGTCGCCTTCTCCATCCCTCCCTTTAACTGATTTTCTAACAGTATTTTTTGTTGGGGGTCATTTTATTCTGGCAACGTTCAACTTTCTCTCAAAATCTTCCTCCGAACCCAAGTATCTCTCACCTTATTCATATAATTTCATCCTTCATCACTACAGGTCTACGACCTCTGCTTTCATTAATCACAATCTTGAAGTTTGCAATAAAACCAAATTAGAATTATAGAACAGATAAGTAGGCAATCTTTAAAACATATCATCTCCACAACACCCCGCACAGGTCTCCTCGTTCGAGAGGTTCATTTACTGCGGTAAACATATGAGATGGCGATATTGACCCGCGTGTTATCATTTTCTCAACACGATAAAAGGTAGGTAAACTTCCTTGTGTGAGTCGTGATTAGCGTGCGATTATAAAATATGGCAAGAAGTCAGAACTCAGACAACAAATATCGACTTGCGGTATTCAGCGAAAAATGTTCACGGTTTTAATTTCATTTCGTGTTCGTAGAGGAATTAACTGAATAATTTCGTCGTTATCTAATCTCTTATCCAAGTTTATATTTACCTTTTACTTTAAATGAAAACAAAATCGTACCGCGGTACGTCAACTTAACACTTCCATTGTACAAAATTAAGAATAATTCGGCGAAATGTAATCGGTACTTTGCTGTGAGAAAGTGCGGCGAAGCTGCTAAAGGGGTTCATTTACTATAACTACACATAAGATTGGGTTTTTAAAGAATTCGGGCAATTATCACAAAACCAAAGTACAAATAAAGAATACAATTGGTTTTGAAAATAAGTATGGTATGGACTGAGTGAGACTGATGGTATCTTTTACAGCATTCTAATTAAGCAGAGATATTCAACTTATCTGGTAAAGGAGCTGAGAAAGAATAAACGAAGACTAAAGAAAAGAGACAATGAATAAAAATCTATGTAGGTAGTTCAGATATGAGTAGGTAGGAACTGACGTCTGACGTGCTCACAGTGACCATAATTTCTTTCTCGAGGAGAGGGATGTTCGAAATTGCAATAAAAAAAATGAATACTTACCTAATAGGGGTGTTCATTATTTTGAAAAGTTGGAATTTTGTTTACCTCTTACCCCCCCCCCAAACATGACCTCAGGTGAGAAAATAATTCCCTATTTTTTATTTTTCCCCCATCTGAAAAAAAGTGGGGCCGGTAGCCCCCTAAGTGGGGAAAAAATCAAAAAAAAGTCCTATTCATGACAATTTTTCGTTTCTGTGCCAAAATGTTTCTAAATAATCCCCTTTTTTTAAAAAAATTTCCCCGGCCCTTCAAACCATATTGGCCCCCTAGTAAAGAGCCACTCAAAGTTGAAAAAATCACAAAAAATGATAATAAATCAAAGTTATGGAAAATTTGATGATAATATCTAATTTCTACATTAGAATTGTTCTACATAGGTAACGCCCTTTTCAAGAAAAACTCATTGTTGGACCCACAAATGATTTTGACTCTCTTGCGTGGAGCCCCTCAAAGGGAAAAATAAAAAAAAATATTATAAATTGATGTCTGTAGAAATTTTTTTTATCTATGTGCAGAATCTTTCAGAATAAGCACTTTTTTAGGAAAAACCTTCCCGCCGGTCTCCCAAATCATGTTGGTTACCTTTAAAGCCCCTCAAAGTTGAAAAAAATCAACAAAAAAAATGAAAAATTCGTATCTAGGTATACAAATTTTTTGATGATGTTTCATTTCTGAGCAGAGTACTTTTAGATACTTCCACTTTTTCAAGAAAAGCACTGTTTTGTCCTCCAAATGATGGTGGTCCATTTTTATGAGACCCCCAAAATTGAAGAATATTGAGAAAGATGAAAATTGAAGTCTATAGGTAATCGTAATTAGGGGAAAATTTTTCATCTCTGTGCAGAATGCTTCTAGATAATTCTTTTTTCCAGAAAAACCTTTTCTCAGTCCCCTCTACAATGTTCACCACCTACATAGATGATAGAGATCCACAAAGTTGATTTTTTTTTGTTTGGAATGGAGGTGAAGTCTCCTCTGCAAAGATAGTTTCAAATCATGATGGATATGTTTTTTTTTTGCTTTAAACTTGAAAATTAAATCTCATTGATAGGGATTCTTGACGATTTTTTCCAAGTTTTCAAGTCTTACATTACAAAATATCAGAACGTCAATAAGTCTTCTGTGAAAATTTGACACAAGTTAATTTTATTACAAAACGTCCACTTCAATGTTTCTCGAAGTCAAAACTCAAAATTCAGAAATTTGTCCTTTTTCTACATACAAGTTTTTAAAAGTCTGACATAGGCAGTGCTTTTCTGATGAAGATCGACCAAATCCAAGGATTAGAATATGGAAGAAAAAAAGGAGGAGTATCGATAAGACCATTTTTTGTCCCCAGGCAGTTATCGACTGAACCACTCTTAAACTGTTGTAATAAATGCCCCAAATACGAATCCGTGGTTAGTTGACCCAAAATGACCATTTTTTGGGCTCCACGGGTCTCCAAAGTTGCGAATAAAAAAATAATTTTTGGAACTACTGAGTATTATTTTCAAAAACTTTTTCAACGTAAAAATATCTGTTTGAACCCGTTAAACATTATACATGAGACAATTTTTCCATTTTCGACCCTCAGGGGCAGAAATTGGGGGGTTTTCATTTTTGAAAAATTTTGGAACCACTATTTTGAACCTATCCCTTTGAACCCTCCTAAAAAGCTTCTTACAGTTTATTAGTATCTGAAAGACCTCCATCCTACAAAATTTTGAGCTCAATAAAATTTTGCGCTGGTACTCAAAAATCCAAATTTCCAATTTTTTGTAATTTGGATTTTTTGAGAACCCCTGGATAGCTGGAAACCTGCGATTTGCGCCAAACATAACGTTTTGAGGCATATATTCAACTACCTAGGTGAAAAAGTTAAATTAAGCTTCCTGTATATTCGTAATTTTGAACCCTTTTTTTAGAGCCCCCCACTTTGGGCACCCCTGGAAAAAGCGATTATGCATATTTTTTTCAAATAAATTGAAGAATTTACATTTGGAACACACTAGCAAGAGCTCGATAATTTTTCACTCGATTTTACCGGTAACTTTCAAAATTGAGCTTTTTTGGGACAAATTCTGAGATTTTACTCTTCGAAAAAACGTTAAAATCACGTTTTCATGATTTCAACGAAGTAAAATCTCAGAATTGAGTGGAGATAGGGGGCTAAAATTGGTATACAGGTTGATTTTACGTAAGTAGGGACTTGACTGAGGTGTTAGAACTAGAAAGTTCACAATTTTAAAAATCTTGCCTGATACTTCGATTTTTTCATATATGGGAAAATTGGGGGGGGGCCACTGGCACGACTTTTTTTTCACCTAGGGGGCTGAAATTTTCAGGGTATTATTTTCTCACCCGAGGTCATGTTTGTGGGGGGTGGGAGCGAAAAAAATCGAAAATTTTTTTCACCATACAAATAAGGAACACCGTATAACTAAACCTAGAACATAATGTACAATAAAATGTTTCAAATTTCAAATCAATAAAATTTCAGTAATATGTAAGTATAACAATTATTGAAAAATAAAATCAAAATTATGGAATATCGTTAAAATTACTCAAATTTTTGGAATAAAATCACAAAAAAATGCTCAAAAACCACTCTAACATTTTCAAAAACAAAAACTCAGCCTCATGCTTGCAATTCTCAATCATTTTTCCAGGGGTCAATTTCATTAGGGAAAGAACAGGAGAAGGTGGCAAAATGACATTTTTTGTGATTCAGTCAGTCTTTTTGTTCTGCAAACTCGCTCGAATCGAACTCTGTCACTGTCTGCAGAAAGGATCGGAGGTAAATCAATCGCACTCACGTCATGGTGAATATCTCGCGATAAATTATTCCATTTGTTTGGAAAGTTGTAACTTTTTGGTGCGTCTTTCTCTCTAGACCACATCACACTTTGTCGATCTTATTTCAAACGAGCAAACTGCCAGCAAACTTTGATCAATACTGTACGTCTTGCACCCCCTGGCCCCTTAAAATAGGATTTGAAGTAACCCCCGGCCGATTGTCGTATATCGACTAAGTGAGTCCTCAGAGTGGTAAACTTGGACCGGACCATGTAAATACACAGCAGATGACGCGAGAGATGAAAAATACACGAACGTTATTAGTTCGTACTGTGCGATTTCGTAACACACAAGGAGTGTGGAATACGAGAGTATACGAGAGAGAAGAGGCAGAGAGAGACGGCGACTGCGACTATGGTGTACATTAGAGTACAATGTCCTCTGATCGCGAGTGCGCTCTTTAAATCTTTATCTCGATTAAGTACGCCTGTTCAGTTGCCCGCCCCGCATCCGAGCATCTGTGGCGGCAGCGGCGTGGTGCGGTTAGACAGAAACAAAAAAAGTACCGTGTACTGCCATTCCTCTTACCGCTGTATCCTCTTGGGCTGCGTATACGCGCGTTTGCCCATCGCAATTGACGCGTATGGTACCCGCCTCCGCCTCATAAAGATCCAAGGAGATCTTGTTATCTTATAATTTTCTCGCAGCAGCGCCAACAACATTGTATATAGTCTGTATGAAGTGCGGATACATCATTCGACGAGAGTTTAGAGTCCAGCCAGTCCAATGAGAAGGATTATGATACCACAAGTTGGGTACCTATACAACTATACAAGTACTCGTATTATGAAAAATCTGTTCCGTAGATTTCATTTCACTGAAAACAAGAGAGAGGTACACAATATGTAGTCTATATTATCGTCGTCGATGAGTTTATATATCGATCGGAGTAAGGTGTCGCGGGAGGGAGAGGATGTTCGTAAGGAACAGACGTCCCTTTTGAGCAGATATACGTTGCTTGGTTCGGGGTCGTTAACCCTTTTTTGATTGCGTGTCCCGTTGTCGCGGCGCGGTCTCGTCGTCGGTACCTGTGCGTTGCTTTTTTTTTCTTCTCCCAACATACGATCGTGTGTCTGTGCTCGTCGACGAATTCAACGGAGGCGAAATTTTTTTACGCGTACGATGTAAAAAAAAATTTCGCTCTGCGGTGTGTGGGCTAAATAGGTGTAGAACGACGCAGGCCAATGTTACCGTACGATAAGCAATGCGCGGTAATGTCTGCGCGCAGTTATAAAACTGGAGGTTTTGACCAAGCTCACACAACGTTCCATTAACATAGGTCAGTAACTCCTATTCGGCGTCCATGTTAATACTACGATGGTAGTTCGCGTCGTACACTTTCGCCAGGGTTTGTGCTTCGTTATTTTTCGTTAATGTAGTTCGCAGCCAGTCTCAGTGTCGAAAATTTTCCAACATCCCTTCGAATTTATTCGCGCCGCTTTATTTTTTCGTCTCGTATTTATAAATTTTTGTGCTACAATGTGTTCGAGTGCTGTTTTTTTGTTTTTTTTTTGTTGCCTTCGCTTCTTCACATCCTCTCTTTCGCGTTTTCATTCATCGAGACCATCTTCTCGCTTCAGTGTTGATTTGAAAATCGTTCGGCGATTTTAGTATGTAGTCGCCGCGATCAAAGTGCTCGTCTATGATAATAAGTGGATTTCAGACAACAACGTTCGGGTTCGGGGTTCGCGGTTCGGCGCGGTGCAGCGACTCGATTGCCGCAGCCGGAAATCGAATTTCGTGTCGATGTCGACGTCGACGGTCGACGACGAGTGTGGCGATGCTGGCGCGATTTAATTAATGAAAAATACACGCTCGTATATGTATACGTACTTGACGCGCGTTAAATTGTACTAAAATGACCTCAATACGATTCGGTGTATACGTCGGTTATATCTTATTTTACACTAGAGTATTATTAGATCATTGCCCTGCTCTCTTCATAGAGTACACACGTAAAACGACGTGTTGTATACCAACACATTCGCGTATCAATGATGTCATAAAAAGAAAAAAAAAACTGCAACACATCGCGAACTTTAACGAGAAAATATCGAATCAATCTCGAGACATCGTCTCTCTTGCACGACCGAAAGGGATATTTTTAATTGATTTTGTGCGCGTATGTGCTTGGCTTTGGCTTCGTCGACGTCGACGTCGCCGTCGTCGAAGCAGTGAAAAAATCTATCTTGTTGTTTTTTTTTTCTATGTACCTTCAAAGGCTAAAAATTTTTTTCAACACCCTTCCCAAACAGTCTACTCGTTCGGCTTGTTATGTGTAGCTGCTGTGTGTACGTTTTGCTAGCTCCCTCACTCGCCCTCTCGCTCACTCGTCCTCGTCTTTAAATATCGATTTTTTAGCGCGCCATGTTACACACTGAATTAGTTTGTTTCGTCATAAATCTGAATGTCTGGCTTTTGGGGTTATTAAACTTGAGGTAGACTGCACGACGTAAGAAGGGGTAGAATTGGCGAGCTTTTAGGGTTCCTTCTTTTTATATCGCGACGATTTTAGGTATGTGTCTACTGAGAGATGAGTTTCGCTGTGTGTAGGTATCAACTTGGTGAATAGATTTTTCATTTATCTTTAGCTAAAAGGTTCGTGTTTTAAACACCTCCAATGTATCGCACACCGTCTGGGTGTTTTTAGCTCGAATATTTTTCGCAAAATATCTCGATATAAGTACCTACCTACCTATGGATTTGTTTTCGTTTTCCAAGTGGGTGTTTTTTGCGCCAGCACCGATACAAAAAGATGAAACATTCGTGTCGTGAATTCTTCTTTATCCGATCCTCTTGCTTCAAAAGTTCTTGAAACCTGAAAGGAAAAACCAAACTGTTTAAGATACTTTTTAACACCAATAGCTAATCATCAATCAGATTATTCTCCCTGTTCAACTACAAATTAATTTTTCACAGGTTCGAAAAAATTATAGAAATGTCATCAAATCAATTGTAACGGTGTATTTTAATAATACTTAGTTCGCAGAATTTCACAAAGACTCGCATGCATATTAATTTGAACTAGGTCATCTTCGTCAGCTGATGCAAGAGCAAGAGCAACCACAGCCTCTACTTTGCAAGTACAATGCACTTTGTTAGGTACATTACTTGAATTCGAATCGCAGTTCACTCGCTATCGATTTGACCCGACGTACAATTAATTCCAAAAACACTAAATTCTGCAATCTGCTTCACTCGAAATATTCTTCCAGAGAGTAGTTACATTTTAATCAAAATTTCCCTTTGTTTTCAGAACGATATAAAAATATTAAAAAAGGAACCGTCTTTCGGAAAAAAGAGAAAAGGGATGTAGAACTGCTCGGTTTTTCAACGTTTTTCTTGTTAGAAAAATAATAAAGCAAGATATTTCTTGACATTATTCAGACATTTTCGCAGTAATAAGAATTTTAAAGGGGGGGGGGCAGATAAAGAGGATGTGACAGAAAACATCGTCGTATTTATTCGAATACAAAGATGAATTGGGATACCTATTTCAATCACGAAAGAAAAAAAATGAAAAAGTGTATTTTTTGTTCGGAATTCGGGATGAAAATCTGATCAAAGCTATAGGAAGAGGGGAGGGGGATCGTCGTTTCAATTCAGCGAAGGCGAATTAAATTTCATTAACCCTCCCCCCCCCACTCCTTAAAAGCCTACCTACGATGATGCTCTCACAAATTTTCATAAAATTGCTTACATTTTTTCATCACTTGTCTGTTATGTTTCTACTATACCTACCTTCGGATAAATGGTCGGGGCGCTTTGAACAATTTCATATTTTTATCTATCAAACAAATTCAAGGTGCACATTTTTGAAAATAGGTTCAACTTTTTTGGTAATGATTTACCAGACCTTCAAGAAGTACCAGACAACTAATGTTTGAAAAAACACCCAATTTTGTTTCATTACAAGAAAAAAAGTCAAGATTAAAAGAATCAATTTTGAATTTGAAAAAAAAATCAATCCATTCAATAATGAAGATAAAAAGTATTCGATGGATTCCGTTTATCGCCTTATTTTGATTAGTTGAATGGGTGGGAAGGGGATGTCAAAGAATGAAAATATTTTCAGGAGAAATCGAAAATTACCCTTTGTCAACGTCAACGAATTTTCATCTCGTCGTTATGCGAGAAATATCACCTCTTTTGCAAATTCGAAAGCTTTGTCTTCAATTTTTTCAAATTCTGGCCACTTTTTTTCGTTAAACTCTAAAACCTGAATATACATTCTATACTAAAACATCTTTAGTATACCTACTTAATGAATTTGATATCTATTTGGGTTCATTTAACGTAGCGTGGGGCTGACGAAACAATTTGGAGTTTCAACTCGTACGTAGATATGTATAATTCAGTTCCTTGAGTCGTTTGTTCTCTGCTACCCTCTGAGACGTTGACTTTGCACTTAGGACTTGAACCTTTGAATATTTCTTTCTTGTTTTTGACCTTTCACCGAGACGAGGGAAGAATGAGTATCATCTACATAGGTATTTCCTGCTATCTACTTATACATAACGAATTAGATAGGTACCTATTTTTCACTACAACGCGGATATCTTAGCCGTTAAATTCTAGGTATTCTTCGAACTCTTGCACTGCGATAGGAATCCATCCGTCACGCCGAACTTCTCGTTAAGTTTAGTGCATCGTAGCTCCGCGTCTCTGTAACAGTAGACAAAAAAAATGTTATCGACTGGGTTGTATAAAAATCAGCTAATTTCGCGATAATTTTGGAACAATCGCGTCGTCTCAGTTTACCTAGGTCATTTAGTCTAGTCAGCTATTGTTATGAGTGAAGCTATATTGCATTGGTAGGTGGTGTTTTTAATGAAGCATAGAATTCCTGTTGTAATCGTCTTTTTGCGCGATAATAGTACATGGCGGAGGTCTATCTTTTATGGCGATTTCAAACGCAGGAGATGACTTATGTTGTACTCTACGAGCGAGTAGGTAACTTACAAGATAAAAATCATAGCCTATGGTTTGAGTTATTGAAAAAAAAAAGTTAGCGTACGAGTGTTGTTGAACTTATCAAATATTTATGGTTTTTCTGTCCGTTCCTCTGTTCACCTCGCAGTGGTTTTTTCCGTTTTGCATGCGCACAGGTTGGAAGGCGAGATAAAATAAATTTTATGTCCTGGACGTTGTTGGTATCGTTTGATAACGCCCTCTAATCATCTTATCGTCTTTATGACCGTGGTAATTGGTCGTCTGAAATGAAATAGGTATATCCTTGAATACGATTCTTCACAAATGCATTTTTCTTTTCTGGCCGTATATTAAAATTCTGCGCGAGCAATTTTTTTCCCCGAGGAATTAGGTCTGTGGATTGAAATGCATTGTTAATCGCGAGATATATGCCAATGTAAATTCACAAAGCGTGCAATTACATCTACGGAATACCATATGGTAAATTAGAAAAAAAAAAGGGGGGACCTTAGAATAAAATTTATGTTAACGTAACGCTGCAATATGATGTACCATTTCCCTATTGTATATATAACCTACCCGGCGAATGTAGTTTTCGCATTTAGACACAACTGCATATATGTACTACTCATACGTTCGCTTGTGCATGTAAATTGTACGCCAACGAATGACGGGCGTTAATGGAAAGTGCATCCCATAAATACGAGAAAAAAATGTAACCGAGCGCAGTTCCATTTCGAATGAATTTCCAATTTAAGGCCTAATAAACTGCGAAGTGATACCTAGGTTAACGTTTTTAGTGTCAAATATCGAATACTTTTATGCCTATTTGAAATTAATTAACGGTATGACGTATTTATCGAGTTGAATAAACACTACTGTAATTTTTTGAATTATACGCGGTACCACTGATTTTTTTAATACATTGTTGCCGGACAAAATACTTATTACAAAAAATTCAAGGACGGCTATTTGCGAAAAGATGAAACTTTGTTGCAACGAGTCTCTTGAAAATCGATTGTGAATGCACCGAAGAAAGGAATTCTATTGTGAATTTTCCGCCGCAATGCATCGAACAACGGTGATGGAATTTTGATGTGAGGTAGTAGGTTGTAGAGTACGAAATGATGGATTTATAAAACTATACAACTTGCTAGCTTGCATCAATTTCTGCGAATGTGATCATCTCCGATTGAAATCATGTAATGGGATCCCGAATCCGTCGCTCACAAAAATAGGTAAAATGTTGAATTGTCTTCGGGGTAAGTAATTTCCTTCCGATGGAAAGCCATCCTTAATTTCTAAACAAAATAATAACCTATCGATGTAAAAGCATAACTAATTTATGATATTTTTAGAATATTAATCATGTGTAAGATGATCGACGTGGTCAAAAAGAGACAACTCACGGCAAACGTGTACCACTGTACGTCAAATTCCACAATCAAGATGGCTTCATTTTTTACTTCAATTCGGTGCTGGATCACTGATCATATTCTAATTCAAGTTACATATTCCACTATTTACGCCTTTGTATATTCAAAATGTGAAAATTTTCATATCCAGGCTACGGTGAACGTACACTTACTGTTCATTGGTTTATCGATACAAAAGATCTACATACGTTTAAGTTTCCGTACTCTTTGTCTGTATTTGGCCAAGTCAGTCTTGAACGGATTTCCATGCACATGCATTTCATACACTGCTCTTTCGATGAATTTCATTAAGTTACCTTCTATCTGATTAACTCCATATTTGGTTGAATACGTTGTACTGACCGTATAGTTCTGTTTGACCACTGAAATCATCGGTAAAATACTGATAGAATCATTTACACTTGTAAACGTTCATGTATAGGTGCTTAAACATGTAAGATTTACTTTGAGAAACAAATCCCTCTCTCCCTGAGACCCTAAATCGTGATGTGTTCTATAATTTCACGAATTAGGTCTCAAGGGATTGCGAGTTCTGTTACAATTTCATCTCATAGCGAGTAAAATAATTTATATTATACGTTGAATAATTGCAATGTAGGTTAGTGTAATTAATTGATAAACTGTAATCTCACTGATGTACTGCATGTATCTCTCATTACACTATACAGATACCTACATACATATAGGTATAATTTGAAAATATCTTTTCATAATGTTAAATAACCCATGTTATGATTCAGTCATGCTCACACATAGAATAATGAAAACTATATACTTATACCATTTAGATAGTTAATTCACATCGAATACTTACGATCAAACCATTCTGATGTTGATTGATTAATCCAAAATAGAGGGATGAAATCCATGCAATAGATTTATGATGTACTTTCACTCAAAATAACGCGACTATTTCTTTACAGATCCAATTTGCGGATTGATTCTTGAAGATAGCGATTCTCTAATCATAATGAAATACCTATACAGACGACGAAATTCAGGTATTTTGAATTCATATTGTATCATCCGCGCGATATAAAATTTCTCATTGTTAATTAATACCTAATGATTGTTTCTGTCTGCTTGATTTCTTGGGCAGAGCGAAGATCAAACAGCCATCTGCTATGCCTATCTGTAACATAAAAGGGTTCATTTCAAAGAAAGGAAACTTCAAGTTCAACCTCAAAACATTCAAGTTATTGCCCGAGAACTGGTGATAAATTGTAAGTTTTGTAACACACACTTTCACTAATTTAACTAAAACTTTGGTGAGCAAAAGAAATTCATTTTAGGGGGTTTTCGAGCGCTCTACAGAACACTACAGAATTTACCAAAAACGTAAAAAATTAGACTTTCTGAAAGCTCATGATAAGACTCAAAATGGACTGCAGACTGCTGTAATACAGTTTTATAGCAAGCTGTAAGAAATTTTTTACGTTTTCTATAATTGCTAATGGTTTCATGTAAATTGCTGTAGAGCACTCGAACCCCCCTTTTAATGGAAGAGACTTTGGGCTATAAGTAACTGTGATTATGCTTCAGTACCTACCTGTATTAAAAAAATAAGTACTTACCGACTCAAACAGTTTTGTCCCACTTGATCATTTTGACGACTTTGAGCTCATTGAAGTCATAATTTCCTGAAATTCATAAGAAAACAGCAGTTAAACACGTATACCTATGAAGGTGATTGGATAATTTTTTTCTTCACTGTTCTGGAATTGATTTGGTCCAGTGCCGATGCCAGGATTTTTCCTAGGAAGGGGATAATTGGGTCCAAGCCAAGTAATTTTGTCATCTCATTTTTTTTGGGTGAGGGGGGCAAAAACTAAATAACGATATCACTCATTTAGTTCCTTTTTTAAAAGGATGGACTTGAGTGACTGAAATTTGTCTGTTGGGTAGCATTTCGAGTACACAGTATACGAATATAGGTACCTAGCTAGATGTAAAGCCTCTTCATCTCAAAAAAGATGACAAAATGAAGTGATGTAGGGATGCCCAAAAGAAGAACAATCGCAAAATTTTAAAGAATTTTCAAGTTTTTTTTTTAAAAATTTTTAGAACAAGCTGGACATAGTTGTGTAAGTATGTGTAATCGGTATCTGTCCCAGTAGAACAAGAGCGCAAATTTAGTTTTTACAATCAAAAACTTTTTTCAAAAAAACACTGGACTCTTGCAGGGGGAAGATTATTACACAACAAATCCCCTTCCCCTTAAAACCGGCACTGTAGTGCCAAATCATCTTCAGCATCCACCTCACGAATGAGGTGGCATTTAGATTTTGATTTGGACATGAAAATTGCAATGCACGACATTTGACGACAACGTAAATTATGAGTTTCTTTGAAAAAAATCTGCTAATAAATTTGCCCAATAGGTAATCAATGAATGTTTCTAAAATCATATTTTGCTACATTAATACCTAAACGTATATGTAATCTATCAGGAATGGAAAAAGCCCAACTGTTGTGTGTACCAACAAGGGCAATATTTATGGTACTTACGTTTCATTAACTACAATATAATGTACAGTGTACATGTATAGTGATCTAGCCTGTGCAGAATTAGGCGGTGAAATTCACCATGATTGATATCATTTGATAGCTATATGGGAGGGTTCTCATTGAAACGAGCAGGATATCGTTTTAACGTGTAAAATCAATCAGTTTTTCTAATCGTTTCAATAGATCGCTCAAAAATCAAAATCGAAGTTACCTGGCCAACAGAGGGAACTCAACTGTTTTCATGTTTTTGCAATTTGAAATGTTACTGCACCTGAGAGTTGAGATAATGCATGTCCATTTTTTAAATTTCTTAATGAACCATAATTTCCAAACTAAATAAATTGATAGGTTAGCTTATCCTTATCATGGAGCACTAACGCTAAAATATATTATAACCTAGTTATCCCTCACGGAAAAAAAATAGTACTTTCTGAGTAGTAGTTTTTTAACGGAGTAAAAAGTACTACTTTTTAACACCTTCATGGAGAAATATTAGTAGTTTTACGTAAAAACTACTACTTTTGTCTAAAAACTAGTTCAAATTACTACTTCGTAAGTAGTAGTTTTGAAGTAGTAATTTTAACTAGTTTTTAGACAAAAGTAGTAGTTTTTACGTAAAACTACTAATATTTCTCCATGAAGGTGTTAAAAAGTAGTACTTTTTACTCCGTTAAAAAACTACTACTCAGAAAGTACTATTTTTTTCCCGTAAGGGTACCATCACCTGCATACTCACTGCAGGTACCCAGCAAGTAAAAGATGTCTTTATAGACAGCAACGCTTACCATTTTAGTTTTATCCGACAGTTAATTGAATGACAGGCTAATATTTCTCACAAATGTGCTAATGTTTCAGTTATTGATAGCATCTTTATAGCATTTGCGTTTCACCGAACAATTCTCTGTGGCGTTGTGGCTTCTCAATCCAACACAAACACCCAAATCACAAGCATGAAGCAAATCAACTTCGGGTTCAAACTCAAGATCAAGAATTCGGAGGAACTGCCTGCAAAGTGCCAGATTTGAATGAGATGAGATGTACCTATGCTGCATTGTACTAATATGGACAGTAATATAAAATAATTATAATGGTTGTCTGTGATTCATTGTGATGGTTCAACAACGAATTCTCGCTAGAAAAAATGCAATCTTAATAAATGAAACATTAATTAAGTATACTCACGGGATTAGAAATTTCACCAATTGCCATTAAAACCGAATTATGAACCTCAGTCATAATCGAATGATTGATAAAATAATTTATGCATTGTTATCCAAATTCCAGAATCAAACATGGAAAAAAACATCCAAAACGGGGAAATTTCAAATCAACGCAGTGTTGCCAAATATAGCCGACTTTGCAGAATCAAATCGGATGTAAAAAATGCTTACGAATCATGAATGAAACTCGAATAAAAATTTAAAAATGAAGCATACTTAATCTTTTGATTGGTTAATAAAAGCTGGAATGAATTGAAGGTGAAATTGAAAAAAATTGATATTTTGTCTGTTTATTAAAATTGAAATTAGATGAGAAAGAGACAGAGTATCCGGCGCGGCGGTTCTTTGTTCGAAAACGCTGGAAGTTAAAAACCTCTTTTTTTTTTGTTTTAATTCTGGGTTACAAGGTAGTATAGGCACGAATTGCGAATCAGTCAGACAAAGTATATACCCACAGATTTTGCCAGTCTAACAATGTATAGGATCACGTATAATTTCGGCAGCCAAAACATGCTTTCTCAAGGCCGTCGTATCAGACAAATTTCGGGGTGATGAACGCGAACCATTAGTTGTCTGCTCATCTTCGTCAATTCAGAAGCAACGAGGTTACTTTGTTGGTTTGCAACTACTACAATGTATTTTTGGCCAAGCTGTAATAAAACCTGTCTCGAGAATGTTCTCGGAAAAGCGTACAACGAACAGTCGTGTAATAAAATAATGGCGTATACCTATATAAGATGAATTAAATTTACAAACGAGACTCTTGCTCTGTTAATTCTCTTTTTTAAGCTAGGTATTGTTTCAATTTACAACGAATACGTTTATCATTATCGTATTCGTATAGAGTTTTTTTTTCAGGCTCACACATTTGTCTGTTTGGTAGAAGTTCGTCGTTGAATTCATATACCTTTACTTTACCTACCTATCTTATTATTGTTCACCATCGTCATATATTTTTACTCGTGTTATTTCAAATACAAAATTTCATCGTTTCTTCTCTTTGAACAACTAAGCTTATTATTGAATTCATGCGGTAAATTGGTTGGTAAAATTTACTACGACTTGTGGTATTACTTACATAAAAACCTGCATTAATACGTAACACACATAATCTACACTCGGAGTTTTACTTTTCGAGGCATATAAATTTCTCGAATAGCGACGAGTTCAACGACCTGCCCATAGCTAATTGAGCTTTAATTATTATTTTTACAGTTCATCAATGAAAAATTATCAGACCTACATTGCGAATTATGGTTTTGCTTCTAATAAGGAAATAAATACTTCAACTGTTTCATTTTCGTGTTGATTAAATTCATAAATTGGTATCATGTTTTATACAGCGTATAAGATTCGCTCGAAGTCGAAAATTCTAATAAGTATGCATTTAACCGAACTCAGACGCGTTTAGGGTAAGCTCCCAATAGCACAGCAATTCAAACAAAGTAAACAAACGTAAAATTTTCTTTATTTGAAATAAGAACAATATAAAATACATGTGTAGTCAACTTCAATCTACCATCATTTCGTTATTACTGAACGTTGAATTGTCTCGCTTAGTTTTACGAGCTTCTTCTTTCCTTTTTTTCTTGGCGGCCAGTTTCAATACTTTTTTCTGTTTCACTTGTACTATGTTTTTCATATTTTCTTTTTCTTCGCCTTTCTTCTTTTTCCTCCAACGGAGTTTGCCTTTCTTTTTCGCTGCTACGGTAGTATCCACAATTAAGTTCTTCAACTGAAATCATAATTGAAAATATGCATATTCAAGTTTTCTATTTTTCCTTATAAAAATGTAACGCAAATGAATATTTTGTTAAAAAGTGATCAAACTATATAAATCTATGAATAAAAATCTTTTTTTTTCTTGCTGAAAACACACCTCTTTAAAGTCTGGATTTTCAGGATCATTATTAGATAACGATAGATAAGTAACAAATTTATTCTGCCGTTCGTCGTTAATCATATCTAGAAGTTCATTTTCTTCCTTCGCAAACTGTAACTCGTTAAATTCTGTATCCATTTCTGATTCAGTTCCGGTACTGGACGGATTACACTGCGACACATCGAAATTTTCACCAAGTTTTGAAACAATCTTAGCACTGATATGAGTGTCAGCGGAGTCTTCTGGCGGTAATGTGTAATATCTTATTTTACCGCTGAAAAAGAGATAAAATCCCGATGAAAATTAACACACACTTTCACAAATGACAAATGCTATCTAGATGAAAAAAAAAACCTTACCGATTCCAATCCTGTACAAGCATTTTCGCAGCTTTGAAAGTGTCAGGTATGCCTTTCTTTCCCAATAATCCGAAACGTTTAGATAAAGAGAGTAAGAATTCTTCTGGAGTGTTGTAATTTGATACATTGTATAATTCCATCATCTGAAAATTTCACAATGATCATTAAAATTTTGAAGTCGGATTAAAAATGTGAAAAAAACAGCTTACTTGTTCTTTAGTGGACCGATACAGAATTGCTTGCGCAGCAAGAGTCGGATCGTTTAACTGATCGGTTTTCACTAGATTTTTTAAGCATAAAAGAGTGTTATTTTTCAATACAGGGTTTTCCATAACAATACCAGGACTATCTAAAATTTTTATATTCGCGCTGATTTGGACTGTTTGTAAAGTTCTGCAAATCAATAGGAATTCATTATTATAAAAATTCATCAATAAATTTTAAACACGTATTTGATTTATTACCTCGTAACACCAGGTTCTGCTCCAACACGACACGCTTTTGCTCGCCGCAAACTGTTTATTATACTACTTTTACCAACGTTAGGAACACCTGACGATAAAACAACACGTAAATACTACGTAAATAGTACAAAGAAAAAATAATTGAAAAAAATTTACCAACTACTCCAACTATGATGGATCTTTCAAATCCATCACTACGACGATAATTAGCCAACAGCTTCATCAGAAATTCGGCACCGACGCAAGACGAAACTGACATAAGTTTTTCCAAATTCTTCTTCTTTTTGGATTTTTTCAGCATAGTTCGGCGACCCAATTTTTGAGCCTGTTGTTGAACACTAGCTTTAAAAGGTACAGCAGGTCTGCTTTGCCTCAAATATTTTAACCATTTTTCCAAATTTTCTCGTGGAACTAAGTCAGCTTTGTTTAAGACAATTACTAATCTTTTTTTGGGATCTCTTGCGACAGTTTCTTCTACAACTTTACATCTGGTGCCAAGAGGATCTCTGGCGTCTACAACTTCCAATATAACGTCTGCTTCATTAACGACCTGAAAAGTAGAACGATAGATATCATACAGAAAAGAAAGGAGGTATTATATCCATGTTGTATAAATTGAAAATTTTGAATTCAACTCGGGCGATTTCAAAGGAGAAAACGATGAAGTACCTTCTTGAATTCTTTTGTAAGAGAAGAGCTTTCCATTTTCTGCGCGGCATTAATTTTACGATCTATTTCTTCATTTCTATCTATGGGCATGTAATCATCGCCTCGTATCCGAGCATCTTGAACGAGTTGCTCTAAAGTTATACCATTTGCAGCGTTTTCTTCTATTATTCGTTTATTTTCCACCATCATTTCTTTTTCTTTAGCTTTAGCTTCATTAAAATCTTCAATAATTTGTTCTTTGAACGGACACTGCTGAGGTGCGGTAATGGCTTTCGTTTTAGAACCTACAGAAATGAAATAAAGTTTAGTCGACATCAGAAAAAATATGTACTGATACAAACACGAACAGTATAATTTACCTTTACGTTGTTTACGTGCTTCCCTGCGTTTCTTTCTGTTATGTTCACGAACTTTCTTATCGATTTTATACTTCAAACGACATGACAAACGTTTACTCTTTTTTTCTACATAGAAAAGAATCAAAATTAGAGATATTTCGGCGTACAACCTACGAGTACGTGTAGATTATGGGATCCACTTACTTAGAGAGGGATGACCCATGGCGAAAGTTTGAAGTTTTCACGGGCAGAATGAAATCTAATTACAGGGAAATATTCTGATTCGTAAAATATCACAAATTATGTCCACAATTTACGTATAATGAACCACGCACGTTGTAGAAATTGAGAAAAAATTTACTGATATGATATGAAATAAAATTTAATCACGTGTTAATTTAGCACGTTGTTGATGGAAAAAATAAGGATGAACTACTTTCGTTCTTTTTGTACGTGTTCTTAAAGGGAAGCAAATTGAACAACGAACAAAATCGTTCATTTCAAGATATTTTCAAAATGGTGTCAATATACAAAATTAAAAAGTGCTATAAAAAATTTTTGTGAAGGTGCGGAGCTGCAGTGCAAAAATGATGCGCCTTATTAATTTTTTCATCATATAAATAAAATAAAATAATTTTTTAAGCATTATAAAATACAAATTATTTTGAAATCTTTCTCATTTGCAAAAAGAAAAGAATTCAAGATTCCGTTTTGTGAAATCAAAAGAAATTTTTCACCATAGCAACTGCAACATTGATTGATACCTATTTACATGAAAACACGCGTACCTACTTTTTTGAATGAAGGTCAAAATTGCAGTTATGCCATTTTTGTCGAAACAAGCTAAATCAGGAAATTAATTTTTCCATTTCAATTTTTTTCAAAGTTTTGTTTTAAAAATATTCAAAATGTAATAAAAAATACAGTTTTAAAAACAAAAACTTTAATTGCATAGTGTTTATTCACCATTATTTGCGTGAATTCCACGAAACACAATTTCTCGTTATGAAAATTTCTGAGAGTTCTCACATCAACACTGTTTATTTACAATAGAATACAGAAATGGCGTGTTGTGCAATATTTTATTCGACAATTTTCAATATGATAAAGATTTTATTTTAATTAAAAATTAATTAATTTTAAGAAACAGTGAATAGTTGTTACAATTAAATCGAGTTGCTATTCTGTACGGTAATCATCATCAAGTGAAAGTCGTGTGCGCTATGTCATCGTTGGCCGAAAATTTGGACGGTGTTTTTTTTGGACGACTGTGTCCAAATATCTTGTAATTCTGATGTTATTATCGGAGTTTTCGTACAAAATGAACTGGTTTCGAGGTGTTAATCGCCAATATGTTATTACTTGAACGCTATTGTTCAGCCCTGCTGTCTTGAACAACCTCTAGTTTAAGAATTTTGTAAGTTCTCAATACTGATAATGTTTGTTTATCATTTTGTTACAAGCGTTAATTTAGCGTCTATTCTGGAGCTGGAATTTTCCATAGTTCGATATACATAACAGTACATTTGCGTTTAAAATTTCATTTTTGGGAGATTCTGATGTATGAGTATGCTGAAATTCTGTTTGCAATATTGTCCAACTTTTGAATGTGAAACACAATTCAATTTTTATATAGTAATAATGGGAAAGATATGAAAATTTACTTCTTACAGAGTAGTAATCATTCTGGTGAAATTATTTCTTAGTACTGAATGTTGCGCATAACGTTGAACTGATATCGTTAGATGGATCTGAATGTCGGATGTATGATAATCAGCAGCGTCAATTTAGTCAAACACTATGCCTATAGCGTTACTAAATCTTACTGTAGTATACGGAGTGTTTCATGTGTTTTGATTGATATTCTGTTTTGTTTTTACAGATGAAATTTGTTCGACTGGAGGTGTGTTACATAAAATCTTCTAAATGAAGGTAATTTTTTTATTGCTGCCGTATAATAAAATGAGATGAAACCACGAATTCTAAGGACACTTAACGCTCGTTATTTGGAATACGAATTTGAAAAGAAATTTCAATTTTTTTTCAGAGAATGCCCAGAGGCCGTAGTCAAATGCCCTTTTACGGGCATGCCCCGTGTCCAGATAATGATATGCCGCATATGCAGCGAGGCCCATGTTTTACCGATGGTTACGGTAAAATGGACGGACCTTGCGGGTAATTAAATACCAAATGACGTTAAAATGAGAATTTATGAGTTTACGACTGATAATGAATTTCTTATCGTAGTATGGGAGTCGGTGAATTCAAATCTCCGATGATGGCTAATCCAGAACCACCCCCACCACCTCCTAAAAAGAAACGAAGGACTTCGAATACAATGGCAGCTGCACCACCGCCACCTCAGTCGCCAGCTATGCAAGATTTACTACCTCCTCCGCTAACCGGTAGGTGATCTAAACATTGAAATCTACTTTATCGAAGTATTCCCTCTTATAAATTCTTTTCGATAGGTTACGGCGATACAATCGTAGCTTCAAATCCATTCGACGACACTCCACCTCCGACTCCTACGATGTCTCATATGAATCCAATGAATCACGTCAACAAGCACATGAACGTAGGTCCTTGCATGTCACCAGCTGCTTCGATGATGGGATCGATGAGTCCGTGTCACATAGTCGGATCGCCGATGAATTGCGGTCCACCAGTCGGCAGCCCGATTAATTGCGGCCCTTCGATGGGCAACTGTAGTCCAATGCCAGGTGGCGGAAATAACCCGAACTGTGGTCCAATCGGTAGTCCTCATGCAGTTTGTAATACCAGGCAAGTTAGTCGAAGTCCGTTGATGTGTCCTCCTATGAGTAATGCCGGCTCAGTTATGAATTGCGGTCCGGGAAGTAATAATCCAATGAACGTGAATTCGGTGCATTCGATGAATAGAAGTCCACAATCGTTAGGCAGTCCTTTGAGTTCAGTTATGGCATCAAATGTCCGCGGAAACTCACCTCTGGACTGTGGCTTGGGTTTAAACTCGATAGGATCTCAAAAAGGTAGCCCTATGTCGGTGATGAGTTCGCACAATATGAATAGTTTGAATTGCGGCTCTCCGATGGGTAGTCCGTCCAACGTGCAAATGAATAATTGTAATAACGGTGGCATGAATATGGGTTCACCGATTACCAGCCCATTAGGCAATGTACCATGCTCGATGCAAAGTGGGCCTGATTTAGGTATGAATTTGAACGGTGTCATGAGTCGAAGTCCGATGAACGCGCCTCCTAATTCCGTTGGTAGTCCTATGTTGTGCAATTCAACGATGCGTGGACAATCTCCTTTAGGTGGTGGTCCTTTAGGCAATAGCCCGATGAACATGAATTGTAATTCGAATCCTAACGTAGGAATAATGGGACCCAAGTCCGATTTAAATATGAACGAACTAGCGGCAATGGGTAGAGATAACTGCGGTCCTGGCCACATATCAATGAAATCGAACCAAGGGCCAGGATGCGTCATGCCGATGAACAATCCGTGCTCGCGACCGTCCGATATGAACTCGATGCAACCTTGCGGGCCGGGACAAATGAACAATTCGCCTCATTGTAACCCAATGATGAATAATCCTGGTGGCTGCGGCCCCGGTATGAATAATTTACCATGTATAGGAAATAATATGAACCGACCGCCGTGCGGAGTGAATCCTATGAGTATGGGTAATCCGTACGATGGCATGAATCCGCAATGCAGACCGAACATGAACCGATCTCAGTACCCTAGACATATGAACAGCATGCATTACGGTGGCCCACCACCGAATAGTATGAATAGTATGTGCGGACCTCCAGACATGGGCAATATGCCGTGTCCACCAAATAACCAAATGCATTGTAACGACCAGGCTATGAATAATCCGCAATGTGGCGTTAATCAAAATATGAACCAGTGCGGAGGAAACATGTTTAATTCGCCTTTTTCGCCGTTCGATTCAAGATGCAGTCCGAATTTACCTTTCAATGAAGTTTCCATGAATAATGGCGGAGGATTTTACCGCAATATGAATCATACAAGCCAAGCGCCGTGTATGCCGAATATGCGTAACCCTTGTAACGTTTCGAGCGCCAGTGACTTACCCGGTCCTGGAGATATGTCCGCCATTAAGACCGAATCCCGTGACCACAGCGATCTCAGCGCCGATATTTCGAATACAGTTTGCGGATTAACATCCTCGGACAACAATGACGATCTAGGATTGATGTCTTGTGGCGCGGATAACTTTCTGAAAGAAGACAGAAAACCGAAAGATTGCAACGGTGGTCTTTCGTTAGAAGACGAAGCCGATAAATTAGACGACGTTAAAAATAAACTAGATCTTGATAAGAAAGACGCCATCGTTAAAATAAAAGATGAAAAAATTGATGGTAAAGAAGACGACGATGTTAAAACCATAATTTCCCCTTCAAGCTCCGGTGCATCTTCTCAAGGCCCTACCAATACTATTACGGTGACCAGCGCTTCAACCACGTCCGGCACAACGACCAGTTCTTCTGTTACCAGCGCAGATCC
The DNA here is from genome assembly GCF_950023065.1 of Planococcus citri. Classification (NCBI taxonomy): domain Eukaryota; kingdom Metazoa; phylum Arthropoda; class Insecta; order Hemiptera; family Pseudococcidae; genus Planococcus; species Planococcus citri. Next base: position 37,511,852 of record NC_088680.1, read on the forward strand.
AGATAACAACGATAATTCGACAGCTAACGCTACCAGCGAAGGAGTCAAAAACGATACCGAAGATGATTTATTCAAAAGCTCAGACGGAGTTAATTCCGGTGCAGGGAATACGAACAACGAATCTGAAAATAACCGATCGGCCAACGAAACTAATGATAAAGATGACTCGGAAGACAAGCTCCACTGTTCAAATGAAAACGATACCAGTTTCGACGATAACGTCGATAATACTCGAGATGACAAAAATTCTTCGGCCAACAACGAATCCGCCGATGCTACCAATTCAAATTGCCCCGAATCCGAGAATACTGAAGATCGTAATAAAGAAAACGATAGTTCTACTCCGATTAAGCTAGAAAATGACGAATTTTTCGACGGCGTAAAAAATGTTTCAGATTTAGGCACCGGTGCTCCTTCTCGTCCTGGAAATAATTTCAGTAACGGAAACGTCATCCCTACGAGTAATTTTGGCCCTGGCAACGATGTCTCCGGTGTAATGAATAATCCCTCGTCGTGCATGAGCGATACAATGTGTACGTCTTCGGTAATGCCGAATATGAATAGGACCATCATGTCAAATGCGATGAATCATTCGATGAATTACCCTACCAACAGACCGGTGAATATTGTAAGTTGATGGTTGCGTAGAATGTTGAAATATTATTTATTTCGATACAATATGCAAATTGTAATTATAGGTAAATCCGTTGCAGGTATATCCTTCTAACAAATCCAAGGTGTATAATCCGCAGAATCCGAACGCGCCTCCAATTTACGCGTGTGGGCATTGTCACAAAGAAGTTAACGATAACGATCAAGCTGTTTTATGCGAATCAGGGTGTAATTTTTGGTATCACAGGTAAATTTTCATTCGACTTTGAAATATTTCAAAACATTTTCAGCTGCTCTGGCATTACTTCATGAGCTTGATTAACTTTTTTTTTCTTCTTCACAGAACATGTTCTGGATTAACAGAACCAGCGTATCAACTCTTGACAGCAGAAATTTACGCCGAATGGGTTTGCGATAAGTGTCTAACAACAAAGAAAATACCGCTAGTAAAATTTAAACCTTAAATCAAAAGTTACTGAGGCCTAATTTTCCTATTCTCTTAGTATTTTAAATCACACTCGGATTATTTATTTTTCTTTTTCGTTTCTAAGAAATTAGCGTATTTTTGACGATGATTAATCACATTTTTAATGAAAAAAGATACTCATTTAGGAAATATTTTATGTATATTGTAATTATGGTGTTATATATTTTAATGAAAAAAAAATGTTGTGTAGCTAATACTAGCTTTAGATACCTTTAAAATTTATAAGTCCCGAGTGATGATCGAGTTCGAGTGTTAGTTCAGTTAAAAACTGATTCGTAGAATGTTCGTGAACCTTATACATATACATAGCTATGAAGAGCTGAAAATTTTGAGAAATTTGAAGGAGTTACGAGTACAAAACTCAATTTACCATGGGAGCAGTTCATTTGGAGAGTATCGAGTGTAGTTTTCTTTTCTCGCGTTCATATCGTGCAATTGTGTAGATTTGAGAAAAATTGCTGGAAGTATTTACCATTTTTCGAATAAAAAGTGCATGCATGATAATTATTATGGAATCAGTGACCGGTGCTTTGAGCGGTGTACCGATGCAATCGGGAGTGATAGAGAAACTGGTCAGAATCGGTATTTCGCTTCGATTTATTCTTTCTTTCCTGTTCTACTTAATGTGCTTTCGTATGATTTTTCCTTTTTTTGTGCCATTTTTTGAAATTCACTTTCCATATTGAGAGCACGCCTTTATTCTAGATACCCTATTTTATGTTTTTTTTGTGTATGTTTTTCCTTCTTTCCTCTTAAAAGCCTTACAGTATAACTTAGGTAATAGGTATTGAATCACATTCGATACTCGTAAATGTGTAATTTTTTCCTTTTTCTAATGTTGACGTACTTTTACCTTTTCGTGTACTGTAATATTTAAGGCGTAGCGTTTTAGCGTAGAAGTAGTGTATAACTAATTGTTTCATTATTTTTAAGCAAATAGTTGTGAACTGGTTTCAACGAGTTTTTTTCCCTAAACCATTAATGACGTTTTGTTTGAATTAATACCAGTAAACGTGTTTTTTTTCGCTAGTGTGCGTGATTGCTGTATTTCTGTTTGCATATTCATACTTATTTAGCTGGGTTATTTATTTTTTCTTTCTTATCTGTTGTACATTGTGTATTTTAATTATAATTGTTTACTAAATTAATTCCCCTCTTTTATTATTGAATTTATTTACAGTGAAATACTTGAAAAATCTAAGGATATCATCAATGTATTTTGTTTCATGAGATGTTGAATGGAGCGAACGAACACAAATTTACATTTGGAATCGGATTTGAACGTAAAATTAATGTTCTTAATATGTACTTTGAAAATATCTTTAGTATAAAAATCAAATTTCAAATTGAATTAATTTGCGCGAAAAAGCAATGAAAATTCCGGAGGGAGCAGTTGATAGGATGAGTAACGAACTCGCCTTCGACCTTCTCACAATATTCATCAATTACTTTTCAGTATTTTTGAACAAAATTCTATTGAAGACTAATTACAGATTGCCTATTTAACCTAAAACGAAACAACTGGATGAAATCTTCATATTTTGTTCGAGCAAAATAAGTAGTACTTGAATGAAACCTCCCACTCTGAAACGCCTATAATGGAACCTTTGGTAAAGTCTGCGAGATCTTTCATTGAAATTGAGAAGAATGTCTTGTGAAATAGACCACCGAAAAGCTCAAGAATGTTGAACGCTGTTTCGCCCTTATCCCTGCACTGAGTATTAATGAAAAACCAGCTGAATCTCAAGCAGTTTCAAGCCAGATGAAGAGATTTTATATAAATTTAGTAAGTACATAATTAATGAGTTGGTGAGTATTCATTCACTGTACAGTTTTAGACTTTGGATTAAGAGTGGTTGGAACCTTGAAGTAGAAGTAAATAAGGTTTTCCCATTTCCTTTTCCACTCAGTGCCTAGGCATCAGACCACATCAGACAATCAGTTTTTTTAAGCTCCACATGCGTTTCTTTCGGTCTCCGTTTAGTGCCTAATCACTAGTCGGTGTTAATTGTTAATTTTATTTCATTTTATGAAAAATTTCTATTTCAGGGAGACCCTTTTTCTAAGAACGTAGGTATGGTCTCCTCTACAGTTTTCATTTTCATTTTACCATTCAGTTCCACAACTCCTTCCTACTCTGCTCAGGTCTCGTCTAACGATGGTTTTTCGATTTTTTTCTCAATTCTTATAGTATCTTTCCGGAATCCGGAACTACTGAATGCTGATTCAACGAAATTCAAATTCAACTCAAGTCTCAAGCAGTCGACCATCAAATCAGATATTCAAATTCAACTACAAACAAAAGCTCTCCCAGTGATATAAATTCCAACTAAAAAACCTTCTTGACGTACAGCTTTAGTAACCAAAAACTTTCATAATACATTCGCTTCGCATCGCGAATAATATCCAAACGTATTACTACTTTCTTACATAATTATATTGAAATACAATTACAAAAAAAAAACACAATAACAATTCAAGTACAAAAATTACACACACGTAAAAATCAAAAAATATCAATGCACTTGCACTATTTTAAACTTATAAATGCTATCGATATGAAACACATGTACATAAAGCAAAAAGATTGTACAAAAATACAGTACATATTAAATTCTTCATTGAATTTTCTACTTCAACAACTTATTTATAGACCCCTTAACGAAATACGAGTTTAAATATGGTCGGTGATTGCATCTATTTCCATTAAATCAATGTCAGTTTCAGTTTTGATCCCTGATATTTGATTGGAAGATGCTCTTCTTGCCATCAAGATATCCGTTGCTGAATGCGAATCAGAGCTGATATCTGAAATTAGATGCCGTTTATCATTTTTAAATCACGAAATAGATAAACACAGTGAAATATTTTACATAAATTTTGATAGGTACTACATTCTTCTTCGTCAAAAATTAATATTTTGGCTAAATGGTTTTCTTTCCAAAATCAGGATATATTACCTTTCGACATCAAGTTTGGTGATGATGGATCATTTCGAGGTATCATAGGCATCTGCTTCAACACAGGAGTCGTACTGAATTTAATATTATCATGAGTAATTCCATTGGTTGTAGCTGTACTATTGATCACCTGCAAGCAATATTTCAAAATTATGCTTTAGTGTTGGGTCAAATAATTCATTTAGCTCATTGGTCATTGCATTATAAAACACACATTTTTATCAAATCATGAACATTAATTTATTTTTGAAAATGAAAACGTTCGTTAATTTAATAAATTGGCTAGTATAACAAAATGAAAATGATTCAAAATGATGAATTGTTTCATAAACACTTTACATAGGTAGGTACATTAGTAATTTATCCCATTATAAACAAAAATTCGATAAACTCCTTACTTTTTTCGTATTCTTCAAATTCGATTTCAATTTATAATTAGACTGCGATAAACAGTAGCGATCTGGCGGTAATCGGATTCCTGACTGTGGTTTTATTGGAGGTAGTGAGGTTGAATTTTTGCTTCTAGCCAGTTCTAATAACACCTATATAAAACATATTAGAATGAATGAATAAATCACTCTCTAAATTGTAACAATAACAACACTTTACAGTTTACATACATCTCTGGGAGGACCAGCAGATGTCATTTGTTCGGCGTGCATTTGGATTGCTAGCTTCACATCATCTACGTCTATAGTTTTCTTTTTGGCATGATTTGCAAACACTCTAGCATCATCGAGAATAATAGTGGTGTGCCCTGTAAAGAAATTGTGCTTTGAGATAAATCTTAATTAAATATTTGAATTCAATTACAAACTAGAACTAGATTTACTTACAATATATAAATTCGAGTAACTGATTGATAACTCTTGGATCGAAATCGTTGATACCCAATTCTTTCAGTATAGCCATAATGACTTGGGCGTCTTTGGGAATATATTTTACATTTTGGGAAGACATTTTAGAACATAAAAGTGAATTAAATAAAGCAAACAAATTAAAATTCAATTAAGAATTTCGGCGATCAAATTCAAAGTATCAAGCGGTGAGTTGATTTGATTTGATCCTGATCATTGATTATTTTATTTCAATTTCCAAGGTTCATCGAAACTCAGAGGTGTGAACTTGAGCCACTTGCGCAGTAAATGCTGCGTAACGCTGTCTGTTGAACCACCCTACCCTGGTTGTTGATGTCCATGTCCTTCGTCATTCGTGTTTACACGTTTGTACTCATGTAGTTGTAGTAGTTGTTCAGGTTTCATGCAGTAATTTTGCGTTCTCGAAAGAAGAAAGGTTGAATTATGCGTTTGTTTGTGCTTATTTTACCAACGTAGTTTAATTGATTAGTGTAATATTCATCGAAGTCGAACAGTATCATTCTAAAAGTGTTTGCATCTTGATCATCGTAGTTTCGCAATATTCAGTCATTGTACTATGAATGCACCACCGTTAGCGTAGATTTATACGTCTTTTTCATCAGTACAACAACAGAATCTAGTTCCATCTAAATAACCATGACGACTGAAGAAAAATTCAAAGCTGCTGTGAACGTTATTCGAAATCTTCCTAAAAATGGTTAGTATCATTCTTTCATTCGTGTACTTTTAATTCGCACTGCTGTAGGTGGTTTATCTCTCTAGATTAACCTGTTTGGCCAGATTACTCGAATATGGAATGTTTTTTTACGTTTCTTTGTTGTATAGTACGTAGTTGAACACGATGATAAGTTATTTTTAACTCGTTGATTGATATTACAGGACCAGTACAGCCGTCGAATCACGTCATGCTCAAATTCTACGCGTACTTCAAACAAGCCACCGAAGGACCAAACACAGCTCCCAAGCCAGCTTTCTGGGATCTTATCAAGAAAGCGAAATGGGACGCTTGGGCAAAACTAGGAGATATGGAACGCGAGACGGCCATGAAAAACTACGTAGAAGAGTTCAAAAAGGTATATTGACCTTTACGTTCAGTAGGTAGGTTAATTTATGCAGAAATGCATATACGCTTACTGTACAATCGATGTATTTCATTTTCAGATCGTCGAGAGTGTCTCGAATTCAAACATGGACGTCGATAAATCTTCTGTGGATTCGTTTTACGCTTCAGTTCCGATGAAAGATTTAGAATTAGTCGTCGGTCCAGTCATTCAGAAAGCTCGTTCAAGATCCAATTCTCCTATACCTGATGTTTTCTCACAAACTTCAGGTTGGTTTAGCAGAATACCGTCCACACCGTGAACGTAACCAATGTTTATGTTTGTTTAGAAACGTTCGTGTGTACAAAAATATTATGTACGCGTAGAACTATAGAAAGTTGTTACGCGAAATGTTTCTCAGAATAGGTACATATTTGCGCGAGTAAATATTTGCGATCAACTATTTTTTAGATTTACCGCAAGAAAATGGTATCGCAGAGAACGATAATTCTAAACCTGATAAAACCGTTATAGCCAATGGCGATATCAAACATCCAGTTGTTAATGGAAAAAACGGTGTTTATGTTAATGGAAGTTGTGGTAAATTCGACGACGAAGACGACGACGATGATTTCTTTCTAGATACTATTGAGGTATGTTTGAATGATATGTAATTCATCATTGAATGAAACGCAAATTTTAGACAATTTTTTCCCCATTTGTAGAATTCCGATCAAGGATCTAGAGCTAGACTGACTGATGAGAGACTTTATAGAAATAATGCTCAATTAAACTATGTCAACGGGTACTCTAATGGATTCATTGGTAGGTATTTTCTAAGCCAAAATTCCTTCGAAATGAGTATGTAATTTACTATTCATCAAAAATGAATTTTATGGTTTTTTTTTCAGGTGACAGTAATAATAATAGAAGATGTTATTCTGAAATTGATATCGAAACCAGTCAACAAATTTCGAGAGTAATTATATCGTTGCAAAAAGATTTGGAAAAAGTTGTTAAAAGTGTTAACCTTATTGAACAGAGGATCGGTCAATTACAAGGAGAGGTTTGTCGAACATTTTTCTTAATCTGTCTACATATTTTCGTTTGGTGATGATTCGAATTTGAGGTATCAAAGTGAACCTGAAATCATTCTGAACTTGTATTTTTTCGAATTGAAAAAAGTAATTATTAAAATTACGGAGGTTTTGATAAAAATGACAATAAGATGATAAAAATATCCACGTGCCTCCGTAAAATTAAAATATATGTATTTAGTAACAGAAACGAACGGAAATCCTACTAATTTTCAAGTTTGAGTGCAACTACCGCAGATAAAATATAGTTAGATCTTAATTCGAGATGACCTCGTATTCGCATGCAATGTTTCAACAGGTCAGTGAGTTTTTAAAAAAATCCACATTTTCCATGTCTAATTTGCAAATCGAAAAAGAAAAATAAGTTCTATAAATTAAAACTGAAATTGTGAATTTGTAATAATTGGTTTCCTGTAAAACTTTCATCTTATTGAGGAAAATTTCTAAATATCGAATTACCTTTACTTATATTTTATTGTGAGGAAACTTCCTCGTTATGCTCTGATTGACATTGATTTTTGTGTATTCTATTACCACGATAATGCAGGTCGGAATAATGTTGGTATATTTTCACGTAATTATTCGGTTTACAGATTGTTATGCAAAAATCCTCCAAGTGGCCGTTTATGACATCACAAAATATCGTACCTTTCGTCATATTATTCACGTGGCCGGTGATTTTACAATTGTTGATTGTATGGTTTCGAAGAAAGAAGTAACGCCGCAGATACCGTATTCGGGTTTAGGAATTTATTTTTATGTGTCGGTTTACGTTTTGCCTTAATTTATCCCTTATGTGATAATTTCGCTTTATTAACGATAACACTGTGCAATATAAAATGTGGTGTTTTCGTTGTTTAAATGATGACTCTTTGTGTATTGTGTTTCTTATACCGATCCTTATATTACCTATGGCATCACAATATCGTGAAAATTTATGCTAGTTCGAGTACCTAATATATTTAAAAATACTCTGTTCTGTAGAATATTTCGTGTATCCAAGTTACCAGGTTGTAGTGTAAATGATTAAAGTATGGTTGTTGACGACGAACGTGTCGTCTTGTCTTGTACGTACTCGTATCAAATACTTCATTCCATTACATATTACATTGTTATACTCCAAGAGCTTTTTTCTCTAATTTTTTTCATTTTTATTTTTATGTATTCGTATAATAATTGTTTTGGAATTTTTATGCATTAGAAAAGCAATAAACGCGGTGTTTAACTATACATGTTTTTTTTTTCTTTTTTAAAATAATCGTCTCAGCGAGCGGCATCTAAGTGTGTTCATAGGTTGACAATACAGTATCATGAGAAACGTGAAATTATTGCTGTTAACGACGGGCGAAGAAAATCATCGATGATGAAATTACTCATCACGAAAAAAAAAATCCGGGAAAGTGGTGTTTATCCGGTATTACAAGGTGATGTGAATAAAACATACTCGTAAAAAAACGTAAGTGACATGATAATTAACCCGTTCAAGCGTTTCGCAGCCGATGAATTTGTAATGTTACACGATTTACTTTCGTAATAATCGATATACGAACATGCAGTATTACGTACTACCTTTTTTTTTGAATCCGCCTATCCTACCTGACGTAAAATTACAAGCACCCTTATAAAAAAAAAAAAAATACTGGAATATAGATGACACTTGAATTTGACATATTTTATATTATCAAGATTGTTGGTGGTTGGCGCCCACACAAATTACGATATTGCATCATTTGAGAATCGGGAGAAGAAAAAATATAAAGAATGACGTCGGTTATTAAATACAAGAAGTAATATTGATTCTCTACCATGTACTTTAAGACTGCTGTCATAAATTTAAAATAATAAACCCTCATGTAACTTTAATACTTTGTTGACAGGAGGCAAGAAAAAAATGACAAAAATCATTTTTCTAATTGCTAATCAGCTCGAACACTGATGACAACCTTATCAAGTAAATTATTACCGCGATTTTCCCCATACTCGAGAGAATGCAGTAATTTCCAAAAAATCCCTACGGGATTATTTTTTATACGCTCTACCCAATTTACTAAAATGTTATGTTAGTTTTAGAAAATATCTCTTCAAAAATTAACGGTATTCGTCTCAGTCGAGTTTTTCACTTCGGTGCTGCTCAAATATTAAGCAAGGTACCTACAGTAGTAATTTTGTGCGATTTGAAACAGGTTTTTGTCGTCTAGTCTTGTACTTACAATAATAAATGGAATGGAAATTCATTTTTATGTAAATAAAGGATTATCAAAATTCTTAACTTCTTATTCATAGCTTTGATCTCATTATAGCTTTTATTTGTATAATATGGCTTCTTTTTAACGTCAAATGAACTCGTGAAATCGTCGACGTTTCTTCTATCGTCGTTTTTTTTTCCTTCTTCGTTATTAATCTACTTATTATAATTTGGTAAATTTTGGAAGGAAATCAATTGAAATTTATTACACGTGGGCGAAGTGAAATGAAATTTGAATGGTACTTGCGGTTTAGTGGGTTTGTAAGAACGTCTATTATTGATGGAGAATAAACGGATATTGTACGAGTGCTTGTTCTGAGCAAATTTTTAATTGCAGTGGTGTCTTTTGTTTCATGTCAGTGTTACAGTTACATACTCATTCGAACTGAAACCAAATGGATTTTGATGAATATCGTATTAGAGGTAAGCAAATTTTTTTATTCGTGAATACCTACCTTAAATATTAACCTGCAAATAATGATAGGAGTTCTATAGTTTTACGATTTTTAAGCTTTTATCGCTTCTAAAATAAATCGACTGCAAAAAATTTGTATTCGGCAATTATTCCATTTCTTTATTTTTTTAAAAAATTATTCTCCTTCAATTATACGTAATCAAATGCTCTTCTGCTTGATGCAATGTATGATAAATAGACTGCATAGGTACCTACCAGTTTACCAAAGTTTCATTTTTTGACTTAAAATTGTCTTCTAAAATTATTAGATATGTAACTTCACGATTATTATTTTCAAAAAATAAAATAAAATATATGCAGGCGTAATCGGTATGCAACTTCTCAAACGTGTTCATTCAAAGTTTTTGGAACGTGGCTGGTGACGTCATAGTCAGCGGTTCAAAAAATTCAGTCCTTTTCTTGTTTCTTGTATATTGTACATATGCGTCTAAAAAGTCAGAAAATATGTACTTACCTATTTTAGATTATCACTGTCGCCCAATGGTTAGGGGAGAGCTTAAAAACTCCAAATTTTCAAAACATTTAAACGAAAACGTTTTTTGAGCAGTTTTGAACAATTTTGGCCCAAAAATTGGGTAATGATTCGTGATTTTTGAGATGTCTGAAAAAGTGCTATGCGACCTATATCGAAATGGCTTAAAATTTCGCGAGAAATCATACTTAATACATATTTCGACAAAAATGTATTTTGAGTAATTTTGAAGAATTATAAGCTCCAATTCCAAAATTGGGTCATGAACACATGATATTCGAAGTTTCATATGATCCATCAAATCGAAATGGGTTAAAATTTCAGTTGAAATTCAAACACTTCTATCAAAAGTCATTTTGAGCAGTCTTGAAACATTCTGAACCTGAAATTGGTCAAGATTTTCGAGGTTTTTGAAAATATCAAAAACTTAAAAAGGAAGCCGAACTGACATAGTCGGGGAGCCCACTTAAGGATAAATTGCCCCCCTCCCCCTCCGTAGATCTTTCGGGACAACTTTTTTCTTGGGGGAGTCCTCAAGAACATTTCTAGCCTTTGTACTCAAAGAAAAAAGTGGCCCTACATACAAAATGGCGGCCATTTTGATTGACAGGTCAGCCGAAATCGCTTTCAAACTGTACAAAAGTAGATCGAAAGATCAAGCAAAAATTAATCATCTGTCAAAATTTCAAGTGCTAAAGTGCATTTTTCGATTTTTGGTGAATTTTTGAAAATCAAATTTAGGTTAAAAATGAGGGGAAAAAATCAAAATTTTACCAAATTGACCAAGAAAGCTGAAATTTGGGATATACTCTATTTTCGACATGTCAAATCGATTGGAAACTGTTTCAAACCGTTTTGAGCAGTTCTGGAGCCTCCAGCAGATTTTTGAAACTCGAAATTCCCACAAAATTTCACCAAAATGGTGTTGGAAAGCTGAAATTTAATTTATTCTGCAAACTAATTTCAATACGCTACGAAGTCAACTGCAGGGGGATTTCAAGTCGTTTTGGAGCCCCCAGCAACTTTTTGAAAATTACTGGAGCCTCCATCAGATTTTTGAAACTAAATTTTCACAAAAGTTCATCAAATGTAGATGGAAAGCTGAAATTTACTCTACATTCCAATTTAAACACCCTCTGAAGACGTCTTCAGGAAGGTTCAAATCATTTTGGAGCCTCCATCGACCTCTTGAAAATTACTGGAGCCTCCAGTAGATTTTTGAAACTTGAAATTCCCGCAACATTTTACCAAATGGAGTTGGCAAGCTGAAATGAAACCACCACGTAGTCGACTTCATGAAGTTGACTACATGATGGTTTCAAATGGTTTGAAGCTCCCAGCTACTTCTTGGAAATGTCAATTTTCCAAAAAAAGACCATACGACCTTTCAAAAAGTGGCTGGAGGCTCCAAAACGACTTGAAATCCACCAGCAGACGACTTCGTAGGGTATTAAAATTAGTTTGCAGAATGAATTTTGACTTTCTAACTCCGTTTGAAGAAATTTTTAGGAAATTTAAAATTTCAAAAACCTACTGGAGGCTCTAGTAATTTTCAAAAAATCGCTGGATGCTCCAAAACGACTTGAAATCCCCTTGCAGTTGACTTCGCATCGTATTGAAATTAGTTTGCAGAATAAATTAAATTTCAGCTTTCCAACTCCATTTTGGTGAAATTTTGTGGGAATTTCGAGTTTCAAAAATCTGCTAGAGACTCCAGAACTGCTCAAAACGGTTTGAAACAGTTTCCAATCGATTTGGCATGTCGAAAATAGGGTGTATACCAAATTTCAGCTTTCTTGGTCAATTTGGTGAAATTTTGATTTTTCCCTCATTTTTGACCTAAATTTGATTTTCAAAAATTCACCAAAAATCTAAAAGGCACTTTAGCACTTGAAATTTTGACAGGTGGTAAATTTTTGCCTGATCTTTTGATCTACCTTTATGGTTTAAAAAATTTCGTGCAATTCCTAAGTTGGAACGCAAAATCTACGATTTTGGCTGACCTGTCAGTCAAAATGGCCGCCATTTTGTAAGTAGGGTCACTTTTTTTTGAGGTCAAGGACTAGAAATATTCCTTAGGACTTCCCCTTTAAGAAAAAAGTTGCCCGGGAGGATCAACGGGGGGGGGGGTGCAATTTATCCTTAAGTAGGCTTCCCGACTAATAAGTCGGTTCTGGACAACACTGCATTCTCTGCATGGGGCCCATCGCATGTTTTTTTTTCTTCAAAAATCCCGAAAATCACGATCTTATTTTAGCCATAAAATTCATGAAATCTGCTCAAAATATGTTTTGATAGAAATTTTTGATTTAGTATGAAAACTTTAAACCATTTTGATAAGTTGTATACATTTTTTTTTTAATTTCTAAAAATCTCGTGAGTTCATGTCCCGATTTTGAAACTAAAAATTCTTCAAAAATACTCAAAATTCATTTTCGTCGAAGTACATATTTCAGTTTCTCGCAAAATTTTAACCCCTTTCATCGGTCTTGGACAGTTTTTCAGAAATCTAAAATCACGAACCAATTCTGGGCTCTCAAAATGTTCAAAAATGCTTGATAAAAATTTTCGTTGAAATAATCGTATTTCTCGCGAAATTTTAACCCATTTTGATAGGTCACATAACAGGTTTTCAGAATACCAAAAATCATGACGCGATTTTGGAGTTCGTAATTCTTCAAAAATGCTCAAAATATATTTTCGTTGAAATATTTCAATTTCTCGCGAAATTTTAACCCATATTGATGGGTCGCATGACACTTTCTTAGAAATTACAAAACTCACGACTCGATTTTGGGCTCTTAAAATTTTCAAAAATGCCCAAAAAATATTTTCGTTGAATTATCTGTATTTCTCGCGAAATTTTAATCTATTTTGATAGGTTGCAAGGTTACTTTTGAATGATTCTGCGACAGTTCATTTTTACTAGAAATTAGTGAACGCGTTGTTCTTTTATTCATACTTTTTAGACTCATATTCTACAAAAAGCCAATTGAATTTCGGACCGCAAAAAAGTCATCCAAATTCAATTTATAGAACACTTTTTGCCAATTGGACTGTAGATACAACCATAACGTCATCATCATCAGACACATTCAAACTTTGAATGAACACGTCCGAGAAGTTGCATATCGATTTCGCCTGCCGGTTGAATTTTTTGGAATGACACGTTTTTATTTTTTATATTCTTTGACTGCCTTATAAAATTTAGATATGATTGAGGAACCGGTTTTTTTTGTTTTTTTTTCTAATAAAATTGAGTAGGTAGAGGTGCCTATTAGGTGAGTAAGTTCATGAAAATTTTTTGGAGTTTTAAAAAACTGAATATTTAGGTGTTAGAGAAGTAAATGAATTATAGCAGGTAGGTACAATTAAGTATAAATCTCATTTTATGTAGGTATTATCTTAATCTAAACATTTTCAGGTCAAAAATTTAGAATGCAACTATGTCTTGTATGCATTCATGCTAGGTACTTCATCTAACCTATCTTACATTATAAATATAGCTAGTAATCTATTACAGATTATAACAGTGATTATAACAATAATTTTGTAACGAGCACCTTAGCATATAAATACCAACAATGATAAACGTTTTATTCCAGGTAAAGAAATGGTCGACTACATCGCAAATTACTTGGAGAACATACGTAGCCGGCGCGTATATCCGGATGTGAAACCTGGTTACATGTTGGAACTAATTCCTCATTCAGCTCCTTTGAATGCTGAACCTTGGGATGATGTATTCGGTGATGTTGAAAAATACATAATGCCCGGAGTACGTACCTACAAAAGTAATACCTAACTGCCTAACTATAAAACATAGAACTCAAAATACATTAAAACCTCGTTGAATATTCGCAGATCACTCATTGGCAGTCGCCATACATGCACGCGTATTTTCCAGCTCTAAATTCATTTCCATCTCTACTCGGTGACATGCTAGCTGACGCTATTAACTGTTTGGGATTTACTTGGGTAAAAAAAAAAAATTACAAATTGACACGAACGAGGATGGTCCTAATGATATTGTAATTATTACCATCACGTTCTAATATTAGCGTTGATATTATGCAGGCGAGTAGTCCAGCGTGTACAGAATTAGAAATTCTAATTATGAACTGGCTCGGTAAAATGATCGGTCTAACGGATGATTTTCTTCATATTAACAGCGAAAGCACTGGAGGAGGAGTTATACAAGTTGTTATTTCATGCGTATACTTTTGATTGAAAATTATATCCATGTTGATAGCTATATTACAAGTTTTTTTTTTCTTCTCGATTACCTACCGTTTTATAGACAACTTCCAGTGAATCGACGTTGATCTGTTTACTGGCTGGGAGAACTGAAGCTATCAGAAGATACAGAATTGATAATGCGGTAGATGAAAATAATCTCGATGATTCCGAAATTAATAGCAGATTGGTGGCGTATTGTTCTGATCAGGTGATTATTTTTAGAGTACCAATACTTGATGAGTATGTACTAATTCTATAGGTATTCTGTTCCCTTGAATAATGGATGCTTTTTTTCAGGCTCATTCGTCCGTTGAAAAAGCTGGATTAATTGGATTAGTAAAACTTCGATACATCGAAAGCGATGAAAATTACTCTTTACAAGTTGATAAATTAATCGAAGCTATTAAACTGGATAGGCAAAAAAACCTAATACCGTTTTTCGTTAGTATCATATATACATGTATTTCACAAATGTTTTATATAAATCCTATAATCACGATAATCAATTTCTCACCTCACAATACACACCTTTCTGCAAACATTTTTTCAGAAGCCACAAAAAAATCGGGGAAAAATAATAAATAAAGTAAAGTTTTTCAAAAGTTGCCAAATTTTTTCTTTAAAAAAAAAAAAAAAAAAAAATATTCAAACATTTCAACAATTACCTACTTTAAGAAGCAACTAAATTTGCTAGAAGACATCTAGATCGTTTACAAGATTACCCTAATCAATTTGCAAATGCTTTATTAGACCCAATAACTAATCGTAGAAAAATGGTATTTAAAAAAAAAAAAAAATGTAACAACAAGATTTATGAATTTTTTTTCCAAAACAAAACGTGTCAAAATTTGTATTATTTTATTCAAATAATGCTGATGAGGGTGGGGATTTATAGCCAAGAGATATCGAATTCAGAGGAGAAAAATCAAAAAATTTTCGGAGAAATTCAAGAAAAACTCTCAAAATCGTACATTCTAGCCATTAGCCCCAGTTGACGGTGTATAAGAACTTAATTTTATGCTTTTAGGTTTGCGCAACTTTAGGTACCACTGCTGCTTGTGCTTTTGATAACTTAGAAACCATCGGACCAGTGTGTAAGTAGAACAAATTATCGAGGATAGATAATTGTAAATTTCAATGTATTTTTCTAATCAAAATAATCGTTTATTGGTACACCCTGTCAATGATTTTATTCTGTTTAATATAAATTGGCGGTAACATTAAATATAATATTGGTCAATTTCCGCATTGATCACTTCTCATGGGAAATGATAATTTTTTATAGTGTGACTATAAAAAAGTTGAATGAACTGAACACATTTTACTATCGTGTCTAAAAAGCAAAAAAAAATTATCTTATCTTCAAAATTTTCTTTACTATTTAAATTCTGTTTTTTTTTTTTAAATGTACTTATTTATTAATATTTTTGTTATGCAGGCGAACGGGAAAATTTATGGCTTCATGTTGATGCTGCATATGCGGGCAGCTCATTTATTTGTCCAGAATTTCGTAGATGGTTAAAAGGTGTACATTTTGCACAGTCTTTCGCTTTTAATCCGAGTAAATGGTTGATGGTCAATTTTGATTGTACAGCTATGTGGTGAGTGTAAATTTAATAACTATACCTACCTCCTCACATACATTATTATGAAAATTATCATCTTGATGGACTCAAAAAAAAAAAAAAAAAAATGTCATTATGTTAGGGTCAAAAATTGCGAAACTCTTCATCGTAC
Organism: Planococcus citri; assembly: GCF_950023065.1. Lineage (NCBI taxonomy): Eukaryota > Metazoa > Arthropoda > Insecta > Hemiptera > Pseudococcidae > Planococcus > Planococcus citri. The sequence continues at coordinate 37,528,094 of NC_088680.1, forward strand.
CTTCAACGTGGAGCCTCTTTATTTAAGACATGAAAATTCAGGTTGGTATAAAGTTGCGAATGTCTTCTCTTTAATATTCGCCACGTGCTCTTTCACTAATTTATAATTTATTTTTAACGCAGGTCATGGGATAGATTACATGGTAGGTAACATTACATACGTCAAAAGAAAGGAATTCCTGTAATAATATTTTTCATCCGGTTTTATACTAAATCCTAATCACAATAATTAATTTCTCACCTGTAATGTTTACAATATGTTTGCTTTCTCTTTGTTATAAAAGTTTCATACCTATACCTTGTATAATAATTTCACGCTTTGATTCGCAGCATTGGCAAATTCCATTGAGTAAACGTTTTCGAGCATTGAAATTATGGTTCGTTATACGCTGTTATGGCATTAAAGGTCTTCAGAATCATATTAGAGAAGTCAGTGATGACCTACACCTACCCAATTATGTCATTTTTTAAATTGAGAATAACTCGGTTGTTTTCTGCATTTCTTTTAGGGTGTCAAACGAGCCCAAAAATTTGAATCGTTACTGAAAACAGATTCGAGATTTCTAATCCCAGCTACGAGGCATTTAGGTTTAGTGGTATTTTGTCTCCAAAAAGGTAATCATCTTACGGAGATACTTTTAAAACGACTGAATACGAGAGGAAACATACATTGTGTTCCGGCAGCCTTAAAAGGTAACCGTTGTTCCTTAGTACCTATATTATCACACCTTATACCTATTTTATGGTTAACTCGAGTCACACTTTAGATAAATATGTTATTCGGTTCACTGTTACTTCGCAATATACAACTGACGAGGACATAATTAGAGATTGGAATGAGATAAAAGAAGCTGCCACTATAATTATTTCTGAACACGAGCAAGCTTCCAAGACCAACTCAGTAGGAAAACATATGCTTGGTTGGTAATCTTTTTTCTCAACTTTTGCCTACTGTGTGGCTTTCTCTTGCACATTCTCAATTACTCGTATATCATTTTTTCCCTTGAAGCTGAAACGAAACTGGGCACTTTTGGAACCAGTTTGTTACTATCGAATACACCTATGTCTCCAAAAGTGGTAAATGGAAGCTTTGCAGCCATTTTTGAAAAAGAAGATTCTGTCTTGTCTCCGTGGACCCAGTGGTTGAGTCAGTTTCATAATGAGACCAAAATGAGCCCGAGTGAGTACCTATCGTTATTATACTCATTTTAACAATTGAATTTGAATAATCAAGAATTTTTTTCATTTATTTTCTGTAAATATGAAAATTGAAAATTTTAGCCTCCTACGTCAATGTGGACAGACTACTCGCGTTACAGAACCTTTGAAAATTGTGAAAAATAAGAAGACAACGAGGTAAAATCCCGTTAAAAATTGTTTAGAAGGGTAGAGAGGGGAAATCTGAAAAATTGTATGCCATGGAATCATCCAAAGAAAGAGCATACTTAATTATTCGTTTCTAGTTCATGCTTTTTGAACGTTAAGTGATGCTAGTCTTTCTGGATATTGAAAAAGTTCATCTTTCAACGAAGACCATAATTTTTCATTTATGTTGAAATGATCGTAAAACTATCAAATTATTATAAATCAGCTCACACTCCTTTGAAATCGAATCATGCAACCAATATGACTTTGACTTGAAATCTTTTTCAATAAATAAACTGCTCGAAAAATTGCCTATCTTCTTTTTCGTAGGATTCGAAATCGTATGTTTTGTTCAAATCTTCATTTCCCATTATTTTGCCTTATCATCGCTTTTGTACTATCTTGCACCGAAAAACTAAAACATTTTCAATTTTTTTTAGCTTTTCAGCGGCGTACTCGCGGAGATATGTTTCGAAGTGGAAAGCAGTTTTCGCTTGATTCCAGACTAAACATGGTAAATAAATTATTCTTCCGTATCAACATCAGCCCATTGCCTGAACTCCATAAAAATCCGGTGAAAGAGGAAGAAATTAAAGAAGAATAATTATTAAGTGCTTTGTAATTATGGAAAAGATTATACTATGTCCTCGTATAACCTTTTTTCTTCTTTCGATTAGTTGGCCGTTGGGATGAGTGGAAAAGTGCCTATGGGTGATTTTCACTCTTAATGCGAATAAATGGCAAGCTGAAGATTTAATTGAAGTACACATATAGGTACAGTATGACACAAAAGTAGTGCCCGGTGGCTTTTATTTCTAAGCGGAAAGAGCTAGCGAGATGAATGAAGCGGCGTTGAGTAGGGAAAAATAAAGTCAAAGCGACCATGAAAATTTCAGGCCCATACATAGGGTGTCCAAAAATTTAAAAACCGGTTTGGTCAAAAAATTCAAACCGGTTTTTATCGGTGCAATGTATTCTACGCACTAAGGCGACAAAAACGTGATATGAATTTTTAAAAACCGGTTCATTAATTTGCAACCAGTTAACAAAAAATACCCAAAAATTGTAGATGGAGAAAGAAGCTTGAAACAATAGTTGTTGGACGTGAAAAATTACAAAATTATGCCTAATTACATTTTGAAACCAGTTCATTGGTTCACATTTAGCAACCAGTTTTTGACAATCACCTAAAAATTGGAGATGGAGAAAAAAAACTTGGAACAAAAGTTGTAGAGCGTGAGAAATTACACAATTCTGTCCAATCACATTTTGAAACCGGTTCATTAATTCGCAACCAGTCATCAAAAATTATCCAAAAATTGTAGATAGAGAAAAAAGCTTGAAACAAAAGTTGTAGAGCGTGAGAAATTACACAATTCTGTCTAATCACATTTTGAAACCGGTTCATTCATTCGCAACCAGTTATCGAAAATTACCCAAAAATTGTAGATAGTGAAAAAAGCTTGAAACAAAAGTTATTGGGCGTGAAAAATTACACAATTATGCCTAATCACATTTTGAAACCGGTTCATTGGTTCGCATTTCGCAACCAGTTTTTGACAATCACCTAAAAATTGGAGATAGAGAAAAAAACTTGGAACAAAAGTGTTGTAGAGCGTGAAAAATTGAACTGTTTTAGCTGATCGGATTTCGAAACCGGTTCATTGGTTCGCATTTAGCAACCAGTTTTTGACAATCACCTAAAAATTGAAGATAAAGAAAAAAGCTTGATGCAAAAGTTGCAGAGCGTGGAAATTTGAACCATTTTCACTGATCGGATTTTGAAACCGGTTGATTAATTCGCAGCAAGCCATCGAAAGTTACCTGGTTGCAAATTAATTAGCCATTTTCAAAATCCAACTAGCAAAAATGGTTCAATTTTTCACGCTCTACAACTTTTGTTTCAAGTTTTTTCTCGATCTACAATTTCTAGGAATTTTTGATAACTGGTTGCAAATTAATGAACCGGTTTCAAAATCCGATCTGCGAAAATGGTTCAAATTTCCTCGCTCTACAACTTTTGCTTCAAGCTTTTTTCTCTATCTCCAATTTTTAGGTGATTGTCAAAAACTGGTTGCTAAATGTGAACCAATGAACCGGTTTCAAAATGTGATTTGACAGAATTGTGTAATTTTTTACGCTTTACAACTTTTGTTTCAAGGTTTTTTTTTTCATTGCCTACAATTTTTGGGTATTTTTTGTTAACTGGTTGCAAATTATTGAACCGGTTTCAAAAAAATCATATCACGTTTTTGTCGCCTTAGTGTGTAGGATACATTGCGCTCATAAAAACCAGTTTGAATTTTTTGGCCAAACCGGTTTTTCAATTTGCGGTACACCCTGCGAATGGGCCCGAAATTTTCAAGGTCGCTTTTAAAAGCCCTTATTTTTCCCTACTCAACGCCGCTTCATTCATCTCGCTAGCCCTTTCCACGTTGAAATAAGAGCCGCCGGGCACTATACTTTTGTGTCATACTGTAGTCTAGACAAGGCGATTTCATAGTCTGACACCAAACGCAGTAATGATATTTTCTAAGATTGAAAATAATTTTATACAAGAAAGTATATATTACATTTTTTTTCATCAAATACGTAAAATAAATAATGGCTTATTCATCATCATCACTATACACAAAAAAAAAAGAGAAAATTATACACCTATGTACACAGAGGAAGACATAAAAATACAAGGGAGGGGAATGAAAAACAATGAAAAACTATACACAATATAAATTAAAAATCTTGATATGTCACATTGGAGCTAAAAACATTGACTACTCCTTTAAATTAATGCAATATGCTCGCGTTGAGCATTTATTTATGGCCTTTTCACAGCATCACTTTATTGATCCAAGGAACAAATTTTTGAATATTTGTGTAAACACCGGGAAGGTGCTCCCTTCCGCACCCGATACCCCAAGAAACTAATCCAATTAGAGTCTTTTTTCCATCCAGCGTGGTCGTCAAAGGTCCACCAGAGTCGCCCTGTAATAAGAAATTAGGGTTAAAACCACCTTAACCTGAGATACATAAGTATGTGACACTGAAAAAATGTCCATCTCGTGCAATTATTACAAAGAAATTATTCCGTTAATACAACAACGCAATGTAAATGACGACGGGGTAACTGAAGAGAAAATTATTCAATATGTTACCTGACAACTATCACGACCACCTTCTTTATAACCGGCGCATAAAAAGACATCGTGAATAGTTTCTCGTCTGCCGGCCGCTCTGAACCATTTTTGACACCTTTCGTTTGGTATAACTTCCACATCCACTTCTTGTAAAGCTGTTGGCATTGTTGTTACACCTAGAAAAAAAATTACAATCTGTATTCTTCCTCGTCTTCGGTTGAATTAGGTAGTGAAACCGAAAGTAAATTTTACGAGAAATCATACCATGTCTCATACGTCCCCATCCAGCCACCGTCGCCATACGTCCTGGTAATTTAGTATTTGAATCTGGTAAACATACTGGTAGTATGTGTTGTTTATAGGACACATCCTTATCGATTTTAATTAAAGCTACATCATTTCGGAAATCACTAGGACTATATTGAGGATGCACCTAGAACAGCAGTCACAAATTTTGTTACGATAGGGGTTCTCAAAGTATAACCTTTGATAACGTATTGGTATAGGTAGATCTAGATAGGTATTGTCCTTGACAACAACATTGTGCGATATGCTTTTTTTTAATCGAACGATTTGATTGTAACCTAAAGACCACGTGTACCTATGTAATTTACTTCCGGATTCGTTTGACAAAAGATTGCATTTTATGACTGTATTAAAACCGTAGTAGGTCTTAAAACAATAGCGTAAAGTTACCTCTTTTCTTTCAATGTTATATTCTTCGTGCCTCAGTCGTTCCAAATTATCTCGGATGTCCCATTCACCTAAGCGGACTTTCAAATTGTTGTTAGCAGTTCTGTAGGAAAAAAAATCGTCAAGAGAAAACATTTACCTCTATTCAACTCGTAATATAATATTTACATAATTTTGAATAAAAAATAAACTCACGTCGCTACGCAATGAGCCGCAGTAACAATCCATCGATTAGTTAATAAAGCTCCACCACATGCTAATTTCCTCGAGAGAAAACCAGATTTGATGATCGCCGCCTGTTACATAATAATTTGATGAATGAAGAGCAGTAGGTTACCATTATAGGTGAGGGGAAAAAACTTTATCTTTATTACAAAGAATCCGTGCCCATAAAGTCATCACAGTTAAGTGAGTTTTATTGAAATACAATTAAGTAGGTATTTTTGAACTTTTTTCTCAGAGAACATTGACATTGCATGTTTTACACTTCTTTTCAATGTTACGAACATACGAACAAGTTTAATGTCAATTAGACGTGATTTATAAATCGAGTAATTTTTATGATCTGATGGGTCTGTCATGAGTAAGAATTCAGTTGTGCTTACTTGCCATGGATGAGATCCAAAATTGGTGGTGTGTCCGCCGACAATTCTATGACTTCGCAAAAATAATTCTCCACAACCTTGAAAAATAAAAATGATTGCTAGACAATGATACCGAAGGTGTAGGTAGATGATAGTTTTCCATGTACATAGAATTGGTCAAAATCAAAACTATGGATTACCAGTAAGATTTGGAAATATAATCTCTCTAAATTATTGCTACAGAATTCCTTAAATTACAGACAATAATGGTAGCCGAAAATTCAGAAAATTTACCCTCAAAAAACACATTTTTCTTCTTCAAAACAGTACTAGCAGTTTTTTTATGTGATTATGTCATAGTACCATTTTTTTAAACCTCCAATGTACTAATGTGAGGGAAGAAGGGGAAGGGGGAGTGAAAATGAATACTCAATTGACAGGGATAGGTAATATGTGATCAAAACATTTTTGAATTCGAAGTTGTAAATTACTATAATTTGATTATTGTGGTCATAGTTAATTCTTTCGTAAGATTGGGAAAGGTGCAAGTGAGGCCTATGAAAATAAATAATTTTGCAATTTTTGCTTTAGTCGGGAAGCCCGCATAAGGATCTATCGCACCCCCACCCGTCGATCCTCCGGGACAACTTCTTTCTTAAAGGGGAAGTCCTAAGGAATATTTGTAGCCCTTGACCTAAAAAAAAGTGACCCTACTAACGAAATGGCGGCCATTTTGACGAAGTCAACTGCAGGGGGATTTCAAGTCGTTTTGGAGCCTCCAGCAATTTTTTGAAAATTACTGGAGCCTCCAGCAATTTTTTGAAAATTACTGGAGCCTCCAGCAGATTTTTGAAAATTACTGGAGCCTCCAGCAGATTTTAGAAACTAAAAATTTTCCCAAAATTTCATCAAACGGAGATGGAAAGTGGAAATTCATTCTGCCAACTAATTTCAATACGCTACGAAGTCAACTGCAGAGAAATTTCAAGTCGTTTTGGAGCCTCCAGCAATTTTTTGAATTACTGGAGCCTCCAGTAGATTTTTGATACTTGAAATTTCCCAAAATTTCATCAAATGGAGATGGAAAACCGAAATTTATTCTGCAAACTAATTTCAAAATACGTTACGAAGTCGACTGCTAGTGGGTTTAATGTCGTTTTGGAGCCTCCAGCGACTTTTTGAAAGGTTTTACGGCGCTTTTTTTTTTTTTTTTGGAAAATTGAAATTTCCAAAAAGTAGCTGAAAGTTTTAAAACCATTTGAAACCACCATGCTGACCATGCAGTCGACTTCATATCGTATTGAAATTAGTTTGCGAAGTAAATTTCAGCTTGCTAACTCCATTTGATAAAATGTTGTGGGAATTTCAAGTTTCAAAAATCTGGTGGAGACTCCAGTAATTTTTAAAAAGTGGTTGGAGGCTCCAAAACGACTTGAAATCCACCTGCAGTCGGCTTCGTAGCGTATTGAAATTAGTTTGCAGAATAAATTTTGGATTTCCAATGCATGCTTATCAAGTTATCAAGTAGGTAACTATCAACATTGCAAACAACTTGAGGATTTTCCTGACAGTTATGAAGTTTTAAAAATCAGCTAGGTACCTATAGCTACCTAGTACCTACCCTGCTTCTCGATAGAGTTCAAACTCTCTTGCTCTTTCAAACTTTTTGAAAAAAAAAATAGGTGAATAAATGACTGACAGCCACTGTTTAAAACCAGTGTTTGTGACAGAAACTGTTTGAAAGCAGTGTTTGTGACAGACACAGTTATAAACCAGTGGTTGTGACAGACACTGTTTAAAACCAGTGTTTGCGACAGACACTGTTTGAAACCAAAGGTAGTGACAGACACTGTTATAAACCAGTGGTACATAGTGACAGACACTGCTTGAAACCAGTGTTTGTGACAGACACTGTTATAAACCAGTGGTAGTGACAAACACTGTATAAAAGCAGTGTTTGTTACGGACACTGTTTAAAACCAGTGGTAGTGACAAACACTGTTATAAACCAGTGGTAGTGACAGACACTGTTTGAAACCAATGTTTGTGACAGACACTGTTTAAAACCTGTGTTTGTGACAGACACTGTTATAAACCAGTGGTAGTGACAAACACTGTTATAAACCAGTGGTAGTGACAGAAACTGCTTGAAACCAGTGTTTGTGACAGACACAGTTATAAACCAGTGGTAGTGACAGACACTGTTTGAAACCAAAGGTAGTGACAGACACTGTTATAAACCAGTGGTACGTAGTGACAGACACTGCTTAAAACCAGTGTTTGTGACAGACACTGTTATAAACCAGTGGTAGTGACAAACACTGTATAAAAGCAGTGTTTGTTACGGACACTGTTTAAAACCAGTGGTAGTGACAAACACTGTTATAAACCAGTGGTAGTGACAGACACTGTTTTGAAACCAATGTTTGTGACAGACACTGTTATAAACCAGTGGTAGTGACAACGGACACTGTTTAAAACCATGCAGTGTTTGTGACAGACACCGTTTGAATCCTTTGTCATGTCATAACTCATTCATAAGGTAGGTACCCAGGTCTGATTTCAGCCGAGTAAAATCAAGAATGAATTCTGGCATGCCAATTTGGTCTGCACTTCTGCTGAATTTATTTGATTCGAGTGTCAATTGTCAATTATAGATTTATGCTTAGATTTTTGTTACTGCTGGTGTGAGCAATGATTATCTGCCAGAGAAATGTTATTCCAGAGGTGTAAATTTGAATAGAAGTCGTTAAAATAGGTAGGTACCGAGTTGAGGAACGCGATTTAGATGACCAAAAAGTTACTCGGATTTTTCCTAGGTTGGATGAGAGATTTCAATTGAAGTGAGTATGAAGGACATGAAGGTGTCTCTCTAAGAAGTTTTTTTAAAATTTATACCTATTAATGATTCTCAGAGGTGTCCTTATTTACAGGTTCGGCCGCGATGTTGCTCTTGACCAGAGTAAGTGTTTGATTTTAGACCAATTCTACGCAGATTACAATATTGTAATAGGTATGGAAATACAAATTGAAAAATGCTAAAGCAATACAGCATGAACGACGTGATAAAGCGATAGTCTGCGACACATATAAATAAATCCGTATTGGAGCTCATTTAATGTGTGGCTTTATAGGTAAAGTAAATCCTTAACCGTGTGCATTTTAACATGAGTAAAATAGGTAGTGTAGGTATGGATAAATCGTTAAAAGACGTCATATTTAAGGGAGCTTGAATTCCTCTGTGCAGTGTGTTGAAGAAAGCATCATACTAGTGTGCAATGGTATGGTGCTGTATTGTATCATCCATTACCCTTATATCCGACAGTTAATTGACTCTGAGATGTAACTTGCGGCATTGCTTCTGAGCTGGTAATTATTTGGTAACTGTAATTTGGTTTTGATGTCGTTTGTACATTAAGTGAATTGGTAACTGAATACAAAGTGGTATGTGTTCCTGAGTCGGGTTTCGATGTTGATGTTGTTACCGAATTTATCCAAAATGGCGCCGTATGATAGGTGTGGTGTTGGATGGATTGCATAAATTGCGAATCACCATCCGACGCGGTTTTATTTGGAAATTTATATATTTTGTGGTAACTTTGTTGATAATACGGTTTATCCGGTTGATTTTGGTATAAATATTGCTGATATTGTTGTTGCTGCTGCTGCTGCTGCTGTTGTTGTTGTTGTTGCTGCTGCTGCTGAAGTAATTGCTGTTGCAACTGTTGTTGTTTTTGTTTTAATTTCAAATAATATAAATGCTGGAATTCCGGATGTTGTAGTACCAAGTACTGAAGAGCTAAATGTAGGTAATTTTATAATTTGCAGCTACTAATAGGTATATTAGTAAATATCAATTAGATCATGTCTTACTTGTATTTTCTGACAGTGTACTTGGTTGATTGTTAACTGTTGGGGTGCTGGTCGCGGAGTTCACCTTGTCTGGAGTAATGCAACAACTCCATATCAATCCGCCGCTGCATAAATCTAATGGTTTGCCTCCGTCAATGATACAGGATATGCTCAAACTGCAATCGAACGTGTTTCCGTTATACCAACATGTTTGAGGGATCACTGCAAATTCCATATATAAAATTAGGTTCGATGCATTCGCATAAACACAGTAAATTATTAATATACAATCGCTTAATTCCGATAAAAGATTTTTTTGAAGAATATTGTATAGAATGGTGTGGTGAACAACATACTAAGATCCCTCGCCCCTACCCTTAGTGCTACCCCCCTTCTACAGTGGATCAAACTCATCAAAGCCATTCAAAATCAGTTTTTCGTCAAAAACTCTTAAAATATTATGACTTTTGAGTACAATGAGCATAGTCAAATACCTACCAAATGATGTATCGACCAAGTTCCTAGCCTCAGGGGGGGGGGAGAAGGTTAGAGCTACTATCCCTTGATGTGACGTCATTTTAGTAATTGTTCAAGAAAATATGAAATGGTCTCCGAGAGTTTTCGGGTTGATATTTACGTGGTAGGTTGGTAGGTCTATGTACCATCGAGGTTCACTTGAAAACGACACCAATATTGTGAAATTAGCTCTATTTCAAAAATAGTGGAAATTGAGGAGTGGGCTGAGGCTCTGAAGTGGCTAGGTAAGTGTAAAACAAAATCTGACGCAAAATTTGTACCGGGGGGGGGGGGTTGAGAACCATATGAAAACGTCACTAGTACCAAACTCATCAAAGTACCCTTTATTTCAAAAATAGTAAAAAATGAGGTGGTGGCTGAAGGCACTAGAGGGGGCTCGATGAGTGCAGCAGAAAATCTGAAGTCATATTATTCGTGCTTAATGGTATCGAATCATGCGGAAACGACACTCCGCTCATTAATAGGTAATTTCTTCCAAAATTCTCTTCTTACCCCCTCTACGACAGCGACACGGTTTTTCAATTTTTCACCATGATTCCCGCACCAAAGCAAAAATTTAGGGGGCATAAATACGTACATCCACAAAATGTGTTTAGAAAATTATACCCCGCAATTTTCATTGTTAAAATTTAAAAAGCATAAAATAAGGTGAAAACCCGCCATTTTGGGGGGTAAATCTGATGGGTGAGGGTGACATTTCTGACAGTAGCCCCACAATATTGTGGTGGACTATCATACCCGGGGGTCCAAATTTTTAGTACCCCTGATGGAGAGGTAAAATTTGAATTTTGAGGTCGAAAAAAATCGAGTCGTCTGCTCAGACCCTCAAGAACAGCTGTGTAAAATTTCAGCCTTCTGGGAGGTGAAGATCAAATTTAGGTTTTTTCAAATTTTCAAAAAAATCGATTCTGAGTTGGAGAGATCTCAGACTATATATTTGACAAATTTGTAAGTACAAAATTTCAAAAAATTGTCGAAAAAATCTGAAAATTGGTAGAAGTGTCCCTCGAGATTTAAATAGAAGGGTTCTTTAATGTGGACATGGGAGGGGGGCACTAGTAAGGTACCTGTAGGGGATCCGAAACAATGGGGAGTCCATTTGGGGGGGGGGCTAAATTTGAATTTTGAGGTCGAAAAAAAATCGAATTGTCTGCTCAAACCTTCAGGAACAGCTGGGCAAAATTTCAGCCCTCTAGGAGGCGTAGATCAAATTTCGATTTTTTTGAAAATCTTGATAAATGGTGAAAAGCCCTATTTCAGAGAGGAGTGGGGTTAGAGGGTTACGGGTGGCAGCACAAACCAGCACAAACGAAGCACAATAGATACATCGCATTTTTCTCTTTTCAAACTTTCGTCCAACCCCTTTTTTAAAATTCATGTCTACGGCCCCCCACAAATAACCCCTCGACACCACAAGAAGGGGAGCAGCACAAACGAAAAGCTTTTCAGCACAAACCAGCACAAACGATTGACACTATTTCGAACCTCCTAGCGAAAAGTGGGGGGCTCCCGTGTCTACGTCCTCCCCAAGTTTTGTCTAATACCTCGGGAAGGGGGCAGCACAAACGAAAATCTTTTCAGCACAAACCAGCACAAACGTAGCACAAACGATTGACTCCATTTTGGACCTCCTAGCAAAAAGTGGGAGGGGGCTCCCGTGTCTACGGCCCCCCTCCCGAAGTTTTTTCAAATACCTCGGGAAGGGGGCAGCACAAACGAAAAACTTTTCAGCACAAACCAGCAAATCGGTGGGGGAGGGGGGCCGTGGACATGCACCTCTGGAAAAAAAATTCTTATCAGGGAGAAATTACAGTTTACGAATAATTCAGTTCTTATTTACGAACAAGTTGAGCTGAAATCTTACTCACAGAAAGTGCATGTCTCTATCACCTCAGAACCAAATTTTGAAATGTTGAAATTTATTTTTGAGTTTTTGGAGAATTTTTGAAAATGACCGAAATAGCCCATTGATTTTCACCTTTGATTAAAATTGTGATCATACCTTCAAAATTAACTAGCAAAGTTTGGTTTTTCTCCAATGCATTGAAATTCCTTCAAAATGCGTCAAGGCAAAAGACTAAAGAGTGTACTTTTTTACAAGTGTGAAAATCTCGTACATATTTTGAAAAATTCTTTCTACTGGAAATCACTGGAAACTACCTCAACGTTCACCCTTCTATTCCCAAAGTCGATCCCCCGAATTGTTTTCGACTTTATTCTAGCCACATTTAGAGCGTCTAGCAAAATTTCATTTTCTTTCAGCAAGCTGGAATACGTCTAAAAGTGGTTGTTGAATCAATTTTCAGAAGACTGAAGTGATGAAGAAACTAATAAATGCATTGGCGAGCACCCAGTCGCTCAGTCAGACTGAACAGCCTACCAGTCCAAAATTTCACGATGAAGACTCTTTTTGCAACAAATTATACTTACCTATCACACCTAGCAAAGGATCATTTCCACCATTTTGAAAATTCTCAAAGAATCAAAGCTAACTTCAAAAGCTCAAAATGTTTCAATGAGTGGCTGACATACTTTTTCAATGAGGAGAATTTCTGCTCAATGAAGTTGACGGATTTTGAAGGTGAAGGTTCCTTTGTAGAGCAGTTTCCCAGCATTATATTTTTCTGAGCCATGTGATGCATGATGCTCTGTTAGGAGGTGACAAATGTGTGGGGGAAGGGTCAATTTCAATGATAGAAACACTCGTGCACAAAAATTATGTCATCATGATTGGTGGCCTATTTTTCGAATTGAAGGAGTTATGGCGAGTTATTCGTTGAGCTTTTGTAGGTTTCAGTTTTCCTAAATATTTAAAGGTAGGTAACAAATATTTTCATTATTTTCTCAAAATATCAACACGTTGTAATTCCTTCAATTCAAATTAAAGGGAAACTCGAAAGAGGAGGTTGAGATAATATTCAAGTATAGGTAGGTGTCATTTTTCAAAAAGCCTATAATATCAATTAATAAGTATGTAAGTTGTTGAATGACTTTTCCAAAATCTTAGGCTACACATTTTATTGCAGCTGCATGTAAGCATTTGTTTTATATGTAAAAGCGCGGAAAAAAGCTCACGTTCAACAAAAACGATGCGAATGTGAAGGAGAAAAATAATATAAATAAATACCTTTTCCTAAAATATCTAAAAAATCGTTTTGAAATCCTTTTTGGTCCTCGTACGAAAGTGGTTTAATAGGTTTGGTTTTGTTTTTAAACGCCTCGATGAGCGCATTGGTGTTGGTTTGAGTAGTTCCATTATTCAAAGGCGTATATCTCTTCTTCCACGTGGTGGTCGGCTTATCCAGTATCCATCTATATTGATTTTGTAAAGAAATTACCTCGTTTTCGGATATCAGCTGTTCGGGCTGAGCACTGTGAACCGGTACGACTTGGAAATTGGGTGATGAGCTTCTGGTAGTCGAGCTTTCGTGTAAGATTTGTACGTCGTCGGACGAGTCACCATTGAATTGGGCGTCATTCCAGGTTAAATTAAATGGCCAATCGGCGAACTGGTTGCTGGTGTTGGTGAGCAGTTCGTAGTTTTTGTTGGGTTCTTCCTGTGGGACTGAGCAGGGTACGCCGTTAATGTTGTAGAGGAATTTGGTTGAGGTTAGGTTGAGGATAGCCGAGTTGTTGCACAGGATGAGTTGGTCGGCTTGGTCTTGAGGTGGGAATTGTATGCGGGCTGAGGTAATCACGGTAACTACAAATAACTGAGGTACTAAAGCACTACGCAATTTCGCACATATTCTCAAAAAATCCATGTCTTCGGATACGGTTTATAAAAGGTTATCGCGCGAATTATCCAGGTAACGTGAGGTAAATCGCGAGCATATTATAGGTACGTAACTTTATCGCGGCGACGATCGCATTGTACGCGTCCAGGATTAGGGGTCGAATTAGTGGTGTGAAAATTTAAAGCACGCACCAGAGGTGTCACTGAAAGCGAAATTTTTGTATTATTCGAACAGAGACGCGTCGCGACCGGGAGCGTCTCACAGGACACTAAACTGCACCTAGGATGATGAGCATTACGCGCGCGATCGTATAGGTACCGAATAAGAAGAAATTCTATAAGAAAGTAAACATTAAAAAAGAAATATAGGAAGATGTGAAATTAAAATGAGCGTAGACGGGGGGAGGGCGGGTACGACGAGGACGAGAATAGGTAAAGTGGAAGCAGACTCGGTGAGACTTCGTGTCGATTTTACCTTCACCGTGAACTACTTGGAAATCTAAATTCAGACTGCAGCGCAATCCGAAAAAGTACCTATTTCTACTCGCACGTTCATTTTTTTTTTTTTTTTTGAATAAAAACACCTTCAAAATAATATAATCTTGAATCCCAACTCGTCGATCAAGCTGGGATTTCCCGACACGACGCTAAAGGGCATCTCACGCAAGAACATGTTCTAAAAATGCGATCGTTTTATTAAATAATCTTACGCCTATAGTAACTTTTCTTTCTCGTAAACTAAGTCGTAATTTTACGACCATACCCAGCACATACCTACGTGTTCGAGTTCGATAATTTCTCGCATGTTTATCAATGCATTGCCCCAAAGGTATAATAAGTATAGGAGTAGGTATCTACTCTTAGATTTTGATTTCTTGATAAATATATTTATCAGGTGGTTTTTCTAATTGGTATCTGCGTTTATTAATCGCCGCTCTCAGCACGGAGAGGTTCTTTTGTTTGGTGAAATTTCTAATTTTTCGTTATGTCGTTGACGTGGTAGATATGTATAGGTACATCACGTTTTTTGTCTGCCTCGACGAACCTCTGCATGAAGGTGTCACACTCCGATTTGAACGGGACCGCGATTTTTGGAAAGAGCATAATCTAAAACCCCAAAAACCAAATTTTCAGCTGCCCAAGTTCATTTTTCGATTTTTGGCGAATTTTTGAAAATTATTCAAAATTGACTGGTTTTGGCGATTTACGCTTTTTTTTAAAAAGTACGTACCTACTTGATCAGTAAAAATGGTAAAAATAACTCCCAAAACTAATTATTTACCCAAATCCAAATTTTGCCATTTTCAGCCATTCCGGAGCTTCCAGCGCGATTTTTCAATTTCTCCAGAATTTTGAATTGCTCCAGAAGGCGTGAATACGAAGTTGGACAGTTAAAAATCGAGTTGTGTATTATACTCGACCTGTTTAACAAGTTTATCTACGTTTGAGCCGATTTTTAGAGTGACACCTCAAAAGTGGCTTTTCGACCAGCTTTTTTCAAAATTAAAAAATCCAAAAAATCAACAGTTTCCCGTTTGTATTGATATTTTCGAAATTCACGCAAATCGCTGTATTTTGTCCAAAACTAACCCCCCAAATCCAAATTTCACAATTTCCAGCCATTCTGGAGCCTCCAGCGCGATTTTTCAATTTCTCCAGAATTTTGAATTTTCTCCAGAAGGCGTGAATATGAAGTCGGACAGCTAAAAATCGAGCTGTATATTACACACGACCTGTTTAACGAGTTTATCCACATTTGAGCCGATTTTGAGAGTGACACCTCAAAAATGGCTTTTCGACCAGCTTTTTTCAAAATTAAAAAATTTTTTTATTTTTTTATTTTTTTTTTTATTTTTTTTTATTTAACAAGGTTTATTACAATCTTAAGGAGACCTTAAATAAGTAATATTTCTGACTTTGAACAAGTTAGTTACATGACATGTGCAGGGTTCTCTCCAGTGAGAGTATACTCTGCTATTTTATAAAGTATCTCTCCAGTGAGAGTACTCTATTTAGATAACCGTTTGTGAGAAAATTTTTGAAATTTGCACGAATCGCTGTATTTTATCCGTAACTAACACCTCAAGTCAAAATTTTACAATTTCCAGCCATCCTGGAGCCTCCAGCGCGATTTTCAATTTTTCCAGAATTTTGAATTTGCTCCAGATGGCGTGAATATGAAGTTGGGCAGCTAAAAATCGAGTTGTATGTTACACTAGACCTGTTAAACGAGTTTATCCACATTTGAGCCGATTTTGAGAGTGACACCTCAAGAGTGGTTTTTTGAGGTCTCACTCTCGCTCCAAAACGGCTGGAAATGGTAGAATTTGCGCTCCGGGGGTTAGTTCTTGAAGAAATACAGCGATTCGCAAAAATTTAAAAAATTTCCTCATAAACGGTTATCTTTTGACTTTTTGGATTTTTTAATTTTGAAAAAAGCTGGTCAAAAAACCACTCTTGAGGTGTCACTCCCAAAATCGGCTCAAATGTGGATAAACTCGTTAAACAGGTTGAGTATAATACACAACTCGATTTTTAACTGCCCAACTGCATATTCACGCCTTTTGGAGCAGATTCAAAATTCTGGAGAAATTGAAAAATCGCGCTAGAGGCTCTAGAATGCCTGGAAATTGTGAAATTTGGATTTGGTTTTTTTTTTTGGACAAAATATAGCGATTTGCGTGAATTTCGAAAATTTCCGCACAAACGGGAAACTTTTGATTTTTTGATTTTGAAAAAAGCTGGTCGAAAAGCCACTTTTGAGGTGTCACTCTCAAAATCGGCTCAAATGTGCATAAACTCGTTAAAAAGGTCGTGTGTAATTTACAGCTCGATTTTTAGCTGTCCATCTTTGTATTCACGCCTTCTGGAGCAAATTCAAAATTCTCGCGAATTTGAAAAATCGCGCTGGAAGCTCCAGAATGGCTGAAAATGGTAAAATTTGGATTTGGGTAAATAATATTAGTTTTGGGACTTATTCTGACCATTTTTACTGATCAAGTACGTACTTTTAAAAAAAAACATAAATCGCCAAAACCAGTCAATTTTGAATAATTTTCAAAAATTCGCCAAAAATCGAAAAATGAACTTGGGCAGCTGAAAATTTGATTTTGGGGGTTTTAGACTATGCTCTTTCCAAAATCGCGGTCCCGTTCAAATCGGAGTGTGACACCTCAAGAGGTTCCCTTGTGAGTTTTCCTCTTCAATATTCTTAATTACGTTGAAAGTGGAGGTGAACTAGTTGCAAGATTGGGATCTATGCTGAATCATAAGAGTGAGGTGCTTGCAATTGCAGTGTATTGAAAGGTATAGTAGGTAAGTATGGATGAAATTTCCATTTGAGTGCCAAATGTGTGTGCTCTAGACGGTGTGTGAAGTGCAAAGGGGAAGGTTGAGAAAAAAATTCCAATTGAGAAGTCAGAGTGGCATCTGTTCTCCGTAAAACGAAAAAAAGAAATTGATCGTCGATTGCGAGATCACTTTTACAGAGAAACCAATATTGTCACCCAAACAAGTATCTATTTCTTCGTCCAACATTTCAATGTTGTAACGTACCTATACCTATGCAAGTAAATATTGACCTTGGGTGATACCTAAAGATGTCCATATATCGACGATAAATTTCTCTTTTCACTTCGTGGCTCATCGTACTGCAGGTGACTCAGCAGCCACAAATTTACTCACCTCATCTACCTATAAGTGGAATTCCCCGAGTGAGATTTCTTTGTTGCCTTACTGTCAACATCTGGTAGGTAATCTATGGTCTAGTTTAGATGTTTGGTTTTGGTGTGGGTGCGATTGGTTGTCAGGTGAATGAATGAGAGCGAAATTAAAACATCCGTATAGCCGAGGTGTAAAATTAAAGCGTCCTATTTCATTTCCTAAAATGCGCTTCGATGCGTCAGCCGCTCCCTCGCAGCCCATGTCTCGCAAGTAATTGACAAATGAGATATAAATCACGAAGAAACTTCGACAAGAACGACGACACGAAGTCGCTGATGCGATATTTACATCGCCGAGCTCGTCTTCGACATTATTTTGCCGTGGATCCGCCTTAATATTTTCACTTTCTGAGGACCGGTTTTATGGTATACGATTCGTTGATAAATAAAATATTTTTTACACTCTGGAATGCTTATTCCACCCTGCTTGGCAGTTATGGCGTTAGATTTTGCAGATTCGAATAACAAATAGAGGAAATAGTACTCGTGTATGTGGAGATTGATCTTCGTACAGCACAGAAAATTACGCGACATATATTTTTTAAAAGATCGCAGACGTGATAAGAAATACTCACGTACGTCTGGCTGATTCCTAATTGCATGAAGGAAACGACTAGTTCACTTCCAGTTTATCAAATGATCTAGAATGACATTCCCAAAAACAATTTACTTGAAAATAACAATAAACATTTTATTATAAAATTTTAAATACCTAATTTTTTTTTAAAAACCACAATTAATATCGTCATTTCTGACGTTGATTAATATAACTGGGAGGGAAATATGTTGATGTTGCTGTTTTTAATGAAAAATTACGTAATAAATAATATGAATTCTAAATTTCTTCCATGAATCTTGATACAAAGTTACATAAAATCATCGTAATCGTCGATAGTGTAAGCTGAATACTCGTCGTAAATCTGCAAACGAAAAAAAACAATAAGAAATTAATAAGGAGACAATTACGATTTATCTTTCAGCAAAGTGAAAAGTGTAATATTTAAACACCCAACGGGTGTTCCGATCACGAATGAATAATATACGAATCAATTTTCGTTGTCTAATACGTGTGATATAGGAAGTTAGATGTAAAAATGAAACGTGTTTGATTGATTAATACGCTTCTATTCTATACGTACCATATTATCACCTTCGACGCGTAATTTGGCTTTCGATTTGGCTTTTGATTTTTTACCTTTTTCTGATTTTTCAACACGTACTTTTTCATTGAACATATTATCCATATTTAATTTAAACTTTTTCAATTCAGCCGCCGAACCTTCGAACAAATTAGAGATAATAAGTATTCGACATTACGACAGCAGAACAAGAAAACAATCCGGATACTTACAATTTGCTGTTAAATCTCGTAACAGTTCTTCGATAAAATTACTAAAATGGTCCGATTTCTTATACGATAATATTTTCCTACATAATGCATCTTTAAAGGCCATAAATTCTTCCTTGGTACGAGGATTCAATTTATCGACGTTTTCATCATCGGATAAACCTAAAGCATTATTGAATTCGTGATTAGGTAGATGATTCAATCGTAGAAAATAGAAAGTAATACGATTACGAACCTAACATCTCCTTGGCAACTTCTAAATCCGCTTCCTCGATCAATTTTTGACGACGTAACTTCTCCGCTTGAATTTGTTCGGGGGTCATGTCTGTGTAATCGACATCATCATCAAGCTCGAGATTTTTAGCGTTAGCTCTTCTTTGCATTTCTCTTCTCTGTAATATGCAAACGTTAAAAGGAACATCGGAACATTACGAAAGAGATGTAAACACGTAATCACAACATACCTCTCGTTCTTCTATTTTCTCCTCCAATCTTGACTTAGGTTTTTTAGATTGTGCGCTTTGTTTTTTAGGCTGATCTTCTTTCTTCTTGTCGTCATCGTCGTCTTCCCAATTATCCTGCAGAAAGAACGTGGTTGAAAAATGACCATAAGGAATTTCGTTGAGGTAACAGGATTACTTACCTTGACGTTCTCTTCCTCATCTTCGCCATCCCATTTATTGATGGTTACTATGTTTGGTATCACCGAAGGAGGTTCACTTGCTTCAAAATCTATTCAAAAAGAGCAATTTGGAGATTTAGTTAATTATTACGATCGAGTGACGGTTGCAACTTGTGCTATTGCGTTAGACATGATAACATTCGCTAGAAACAAACTGTTCAATTACCTGGATCCATTGTGAAGTTTTCGTTACGAATACAACATTAAGCGACAATTAAATAAATTAATTCGATATATTTCGAATAAATCGAGAAAGAAAGTGAATTTCATCAACGAAAACGAAACGTTCACAATCATCAGTGCACTTTTTACTGACGTCACAATTATCGCCACAGACAACATTCTCAAGGTTGCAAGAAAAGGTAGGAATCAGGAATGCGATGCGCAGGCGCAAACGAAACAACGGTGACGTTTACTCTGCGTTTACTCAACACCACCTATAGTAAAAGGCCTGGGCGCACAAAAAGGGCAACGTCGCAAGGAGGCTGAGACTTACATGGTGTCTTATGGAAAAAGCACCGTTTTCTTGTTTTTCGCGAATTTTTCAAAATTTTGAATGGGCACATGGGTGTTTAAGGCATGAAAAATGATCTATTTTTTACGCTCTACAACGTCATCTTTCATTTGAAGCTCTAGCACTCATAAATCAAAAGATATAAAAGCTCAAAGCTCAAAAATCACAAATACCGAATTTTTGAATGAATGTTTCTCAAAATTTTGATCGAGCACATGGGTGTTTGAAACATGAAAAATAATCTACATTTCACGCTCTACAATTTGGTTTTTTCCCGAAAGCTCTAGCATCAATAGATCAAAAGTTAGAAAAAAGCTCAACTTTGAACTTACACAACTTTTGATCTATTGATGCTAGAGCTTTCGGGAAAAAACCAAATTGTAGAGCGTGAAACGTAGATTATTTTTCATGTTTCAAACACCCATGTGCTCGATCAAAATTTTGAGAAACATTCATTCAAAAGTTCGGTATTTGTGATTTTTGAGCTTTGAGCTTTTATATCTTTTGATTGAAGAGTGCTAGAGCTTAAAATGAAAGATGACGTTGTAGAGCGTAAAAAATAGATCATTTTTCATGCCTTAAACACCCATGTGCCCATTCAAAATTTTGAAAAATTCGCGAAAAACAAGAAAACGGTGCTTTTCCCATAGTACACCATGTAAGTCTCAGCCTCCTTGCGACGTTGCCACCTTCGAGAACTTTTTCTGCGCCCAGGCCTTTTACTATAGGTGGTGTTGGTTTACTGGACTTGTAGTTGTAACCAGAGATGCTAAGTTACTGGTAATTTATAATTGGGTAACTTACCGGTAACTTACCGGTAAGTTACCGGTAATTTAAGTAACTTATAAATTTTCACTGAAATGGTTCTGAACATCAGATTTGAGATGAAGGTTACCTTGAAATTATCCATAACATCCAACAACTGACAGAAATGGGTAGGGACTTGTGTAGATGTCCCATTTTTGCGCCTTTGGGCTTGGGCAATACGAAAATTGCTGCCCCTTGCTTTCAATTACCAAAAAATTCCTAATCAGAGTGCACCAGCATTTTCTATTACAAAAAGAGAACTGAGAAGAGAACTGCATTAACCAGTTGCGAGAATGAAATTAAGGCAAAAAAAAATTATGTTTTCTCAATCTCAAGTATCTCAACACCTATCATTTCTCAAGTTCAAGTTC
The DNA here is from genome assembly GCF_950023065.1 of Planococcus citri. Classification (NCBI taxonomy): domain Eukaryota; kingdom Metazoa; phylum Arthropoda; class Insecta; order Hemiptera; family Pseudococcidae; genus Planococcus; species Planococcus citri. The sequence continues at coordinate 37,549,441 of NC_088680.1, forward strand.
GAACTACAGAGCATTCAAATCAAACAAAAAAATGAACACTTTTGAAGATTTGTAATAGGTACCTATCTAGGTATTGAAGTAGTCAAGTAATACAGTGTGCTTTGTATCAAGAGGTTCAACAAAATTAAATTTACAGCTTTATTTTACCTCACAATTCAATTCATTTTTTTTTTGATTTTACAATTTATTATTTATAGGTCATCTCACAAGAAGTAGGTATGTATGTACCTACTCTCTAAATTTGAAACAGTCAAATTTCACTGTTAAGAAGGCAAAATCCAAAATGTCATCACTGAAATAAACAGTGAAAATGAAAAAGTACTGCAAAAGTCAGTTATTTAAAATTTTTTACTGCTGACCAAGCTGATCACAGTAGTTTTTGACTGATCAACACAGTACCTACCTACCTAAATAAATAATAATTCATTTGTGACTGATCAGTTCAGTAAATAATTCACTTTTGAATTTTGATTTGACTGATCAGATCAGAAAATTATTTACTGAAAAATGAAAATCCAGTAAAACTATAGTTTTTAAGAAGCCAGAATGTTGTCTTACCCTACTGTTAAGTGCTATACAGTAAAATTCGACTCTTTTAAATGTAGAGAGTACGAATTGTAATTTGTTGTACCTAGACAGCTACAGCAGTACATGCAAACATCAAAAATTACCCATGTCAACATTTCTGTTGAAAATTTATAAATTACCACGGTAACTTATGGTAATTTATGTCATGGTAACTTACCGGTAACTTACCGGTAAGTTCTCGGGTAAGTTACCGCGGTAAGTTTCCATGCATCACTGGTTGTAACCAATCAGAAATTCACGCAGTTCAATTTTTTCTTTTTATTAAAATCTTTCAAGTTTCATACATTTAACACTTGAAACCCTCGGAATTTCGGAAACTATTAACCAGTTCCATAAATGATTCTAATTTCTTATCCCTGAACACTGATGCCGAAAATCACTGAAAATGTAATTGTAAAATTTTCCCATGCACCCGGCACTTGCAGAACACTGCCGTTGCGCCGTTGGAGGGGGTCGAAAGGTCATTTTAGACTATTTTTCGCGACATTTTTCACTTTTCTCGTGAAAATTAGATGAAAGATCATTATCACTGACAAACTCCATCATACCTCATCGAAAATCATCACATTCGTCGAATCGAAATTCGAAATTAATCTGGACAAGTGGACAACTCGTAGCAATAATTATTGAGTTGTAAATTATCTTACTCAATGATGTTCATGCATCCATTTTCCTCAATTTCAATCTCGAAATTTTTACTCAAAAGTCAAAACCAACCGTTGGATGCATCAAATAGGGAGAATTTCACACTGAGTTGAGTCTTGAAGAGGTGTCTGTTCTGTTTTTGTTTCAGCTTTTCCTCTCCCTATAGCCCTCTCAAAGCATAACTTCACGACTTTTTTCCGGATTAAAGTCAAGTACAGCCCAGAGAAAATGAGTCTTAATTTTTACAGCAAAAACAAGTGATTTTGCTCATTTCGTTGGAAAAACGTGGGTAGATAAAGATAGGTACCTATTTTATGATCACTTATCGATGGTTAGGACGTTAGGAGCGACTTTAAAAATAGCAGTTTTAACTGCAGAGATATCAATTGTTTCTTTTCATCTTTATCGTACAATGTTCAAAAAAGTTAAATATTTAAACACCTTTATCTACCTTTGAAATTGTAGAAAAATTTGAAACTCGTTAAGCTGCTTTCTTCAATAACATCATTATTTTTTGTCCTATAAAAAGAATACTCAAGTGAAAATGGATTTTTACGAAGTGGATAGTTGTTGTTTTGGATTAATGCCATTAAAAGTAGGATCAATTTTCCTCGGATTACTCAGTGGCTTGGTTGAAGTTGGTGCTCATGGTAAAGAATCTTACTATTATTCTTGCGGAGCTCCTGCATCATTTCGAATGGTCTTCTCGGTTTTAGCGGTAGTAGGCCTCATAGCAGCTCTTCTAATGATTATTGGAGTGATCATCGATAGACACGAATTGGTTCTGATTTATCTTATTACATATCTTTGTCTTATTATAGGTTCTGTTGTTTTATTAGTAATGATAGAAGCATACAGGAAAAGTTATTCTTATATCATAAGTACGTGTGCATATACAGTAATAGTATCATATTGCTTGATGATAGTGAATAGTTATTATCATCATGATATGTAATCCATCTGTTGATATTTCCTAGTTGAATGTCTATTGTTTCAGAAAAAAATGCGTAATGTATGCGATGTGTAATTTTTGTTTATTTTTATCTTAAAATTATTTACTATTGAAAAAAAAAAAAAAGCGAAACAATTCATCAATTAAATTACCTATACCTACCGTTGAAGCTTTGAATCTCCCTTTCAAAAACACCAATTCCAAAATTAGAGCAAAACATATTAACCGATACCTATTTAAAGCTTAAAACTCTGACATTGGAGCGAAATTTTCTTCCTTAGAAGTATGAAACTGAGAAGCAGTATTTAGTACATACACCAGAGGTCTACTCTCTTGACCGTATTCTGGTCCGATGACAGTGTTTGTAAAATATTTTTGAGGCTATATATTTTGCTCCCTGGACTACTGTTTTCCGTTTTTTCTCCCTTCCTGGTAAAATTAATTCATGACCTTCTTGCACAGTTTTAGAAATTGTTACCAAGATAACAGCTACCAGAAAATACACATGAGATTATTTTTCTGCTTCAAAATTGATAATTTGAAACGTCTAATTTACTATCGGCCAAATGTACAAAATGTGCACAATAAAAAAGTTTTCTCGTAAAAAAAATTTGTTTGTAATTTAAACTTTTTAAATGTCAATACATCTTTTTAAATCACAGACAGAAAAACAAACTTGAAAGTAACATTCAATAGCCCGTAAATTCTTGAGCAGCAAAACGCCGAAAAATATCATACTCTGAACTGCCTCCCCATCTTATTATCTAATTTACACGCGGTGTTTGTTTTCCGGTCTGTGAGTACAAATTCGCCATTTTAATGACGACGAAATTACAAGAGTACACAATGAACATGGCACAAACACAATTATATTTATAATAGGCGTGAAAATAGATATAAAACAAAAGCTTAAGTAAAGAATAGCAAGAAGATTACAGAAACAAAAACATGATTCTCTAATACAACACCAAAGGAATATAATACGTCTTCAGTTATAATTCAATTCATTTTGAAGACAATTCAATAGCTTAAAACTAAAAATTCTAATTTAATATTTTCGTTATGGACATTTTGATTATTGTGTTGAAAAAAAAATGCTTTCTCAAGAACAAAAACATTACTTGTTTTTTAGAAACGAGTACGACAATCTAACATTGAAATATCACAAACTTTTTTATAAGTAAAAATGTCTCGAAGTATACGAACTAATCGTCTTTTAACTAAATCGTACCTAATGTTAAAAATAAAATATCACTAACTTCTTACTTCATGGAAGAAAAAAGTTTCCATGTATGAGTTAACTTTCATACGCGACCATTACGTTGGAAATAAAATATCACACTTCTGTATCAAGATTGAGAAAACGTTGGGTAACTCAAGACAATAAGTAACAAAAATGATTCACAATTAATAAAATTTTCTTTAAATACATTAATTCACATTTCACACACACACACACACACACATGAAAAAAAAGAAAGGAAAGGTAAAGTTTTTGGAAAACATCTCTACCCCAGAGTTGCATAAATGAAATTAATTACGTTATGAGATACAGAGATACTAAGGGTTTGAGATACATGAGTATACCAGTTTTATAGAATTCGTTATGCCATTACTGCTAGACAAAAAAATCAACAGTTTAATAATAAAATAACGTTATGAATTTTTCGTCGACAAATAGGGCACTTCCTACTTTTACTCCAAATTAATTTAGCGCATTTGTAACAGCAACATCTATGCGCTGTTCTACCATGAAGAAAAAGTCCATTTACACAACTGTCGAGACAAGTTAGACACTTCTCTTTAGGCTCGAGCTCGGCTATTTCCCATTCCGCGCTGGGTGATAAAGATTCGAAACCAGAATCCATAATACTGCTAGGTCCACTTACTTCATTCGAATCTGCCTCCGGAGCGTCATCTCCAGGAGATGTTTTCTGCTTTTTAGAGGGATTTTCGGCATTATTATTACGCTTTCTTTTTCTCTTTGGTTTGGTAGGGTAAGATTCTTTTCTCAACTGAAATAAAAATCGAGATTTAGTAACCAAAATAGTAAATAATTATTGCATTTCTAATGAATCAATCGTATTCTTACTTGGTAACATGAATCACAAAAACGAAAAGCCGGATTGGCATTATACGAGAAGCATTGAGCACACGTGTGATAATACTTGTTATCGCCCAATGCGCCCAAAATATCACTGCAATCACTAACATCTGTTATGTCGCTTCTCTCCGAATCCGAGCAACTAAATACGAACTCCTGCAATCGAAATGTACAATTTAGAATTTCCATAGGAGAAAAATGTACGTTAAACGAATAATCTTACGATATCTCGAGGAGAACTTGATGAAGAAAATAACTCCTTGTCGAATGTCGATGGCTCAATAGTTTCCGGTGAACTGGCGACTTCATATTCGCTCATTAGTAAATCGGATAGTTCATCGGTACTGATGTCCGACGAGTCTTTAGCTGATACTAAAGTAAAGCCGATAATACAGTCATAATGCTGAGCAGCTCATACGGTAATTCTCATAAACGCTTTGTCTATGTATTTTTACCTGTTGTGTTCGCTTGAACGCTTTCAACGGATTCAGCATCAGAAGGATCTACTTCGCTTTCCGAAGACGTTTGTTCAAGCGTGATGTGGTAAGCATAGACATCGTCAGTCGACTTACTATCATCTGAAACGCCGAAAAATGATTTTAGAAAATGCAAAATAATCACTAAAACACATGATTGAAGTACTTGAATTAGATAATAAAGATTTGGATATTATGCTTACCATTTTTTCTGTTGTAATGATACACAGAAGATGAAGCCATTATTTTACTAATTATTAGACAGTAGGAACTAAATTTCTGTACACTAAAATATTGAATATTTTAATTTATCGTGTGACCCACACCTCTGAAAATTCAAAATTACATTACACACACTCTCTCTCGCGTCACTTGTTGCACATCCACATTTCTTTCTGCAGAAAAACCGGTCGACGGTCGTACGTCATACTACGTCACTACATTCCAGCAACAAATCAACAATGTTGCCACTGTTGCCAGCTTGAATTTGCAGGTTGTTTGCTAATACTGCGATTTGATTGGACGTTTGCTTCATGCAACGTTACGTCATCAAATTTAAGTTTTTGATTTTTTTAAAAAAAATGATAAATGATAAAATGAATGATTTTTTTTTCAATTTTGATTTTAGGTAAACTTATAAATAATAAACCTTTATTTCTTTCAACACATTTTTCGAAATCAAGTAAATTATAGTGCACTGCTACATAAGCGGCAACTCGGCAACTTAGCAACTTCGTTTCGCGTCAGTGGAACGAAAATGATAAGAAGTTGCTCGGTTATTGGCTGGAACTAGCAACCAAATCAAAATTTTTTGATTTGGTTGCCAAGTTGCCAGTTGCTGGTTGCTAGTTGCTGCTTATGTAGATGTCGACTTAAGCAGTGATGCATGGAAACTTACCGCGGTAACTTACCCGAGAACTTACCGGTAAGTTACCGGTAAGTTACCATGACATAAATTACCATAAGTTACCGTGGTAATTTATAAATTTTCAACAGAAATGTTGACATGGGTAATTTTTGATGTTTGCATGTACTGCTGTAGCTGTCTAGGTACAACAAATTACAATTCGTACTCTCTACATTTAAAAGAGTCGAATTTTACTGTATAGCACTTAACAGTAGGGTAAGACAACATTCTGGCTTCTTAAAAACTATAGTTTTACTGGATTTTCATTTTTCAGTAAATAATTTTCTGATCTGATCAGTCAAATCAAAATTCAAAAGTGAATTATTTACTGAACTGATCAGTCACAAATGAATTATTATTTATTTAGGTAGGTAGGTACTGTGTTGATCAGTCAAAAACTACTGTGATCAGCTTGGTCAGCAGTAAAAAATTTTAAATAACTGACTTTTGCAGTACTTTTTCATTTTCACTGTTTATTTCAGTGATGACATTTTGGATTTTGCCTTCTTAACAGTGAAATTTGACTGTTTCAAATTTAGAGAGTAGGTACATACATACCTACTTCTTGTGAGATGACCTATAAATAATAAATTGTAAAATCAAAAAAAAAATGAATTGAATTGTGAGGTAAAATAAAGCTGTAAATTTAATTTTGTTGAACCTCTTGATACAAAGCACACTGTATTACTTGACTACTTCAATACCTAGATAGGTACCTATTACAAATCTTCAAAAGTGTTCATTTTTTTGTTTGATTTGAATGCTCTGTAGTTCGAACTTGAACTTGAGAAATGATAGGTGTTGAGATACTTGAGATTGAGAAAACATAATTTTTTTTTGCCTTAATTTCATTCTCGCAACTGGTTAATGCAGTTCTCTTCTCAGTTCTCTTTTTGTAATAGAAAATGCTGGTGCACTCTGATTAGGAATTTTTTGGTAATTGAAAGCAAGGGGCAGCAATTTTCGTATTGCCCAAGCCCAAAGGCGCAAAAATGGGACATCTACACAAGTCCCTACCCATTTCTGTCAGTTGTTGGATGTTATGGATAATTTCAAGGTAACCTTCATCTCAAATCTGATGTTCAGAACCATTTCAGTGAAAATTTATAAGTTACTTAAATTACCGGTAACTTACCGGTAAGTTACCGGTAAGTTACCCAATTATAAATTACCAGTAACTTAGCATCTCTGATTATAAGTAAACGAGAATGAATACGTAACATAGTCTGATTCTGATGATATATTTTTTTTAAAGTTTATTTTTTACTTCATTTTTAATCTTGTCACACGAAAATAATATGTAGGGTACTTGCATTACTTTAAACTTTCGAATTTTGACAATTCTTAAAGTTTGATGATTTTCTATTTCATTAGTTATACCTACTTTAGTTTAATTCGTGTGATATCAGAATTCAGATACACAATGTCTAAGAAACTAAACTACATCGAAAGAGAAACTAGAAAGCATTTCCATTCATGATACCTATTGGCTATTACCTACATAAATACTAGTAATTTTCGAGTTTTCATTCCACAATTCACTAAATTTGTAAAAAAAATATCTGTACATCAAAAGTCAACATCAATGGAAAATCAAAAGCGTAAAACTCCATCTTTTTTTTCATTTTCAATCGCTCATTTTGAATGAAAATTTGAGAAAAGAGTATAGGTACGTATTCCTACAAAATTATAAAATGAATCAGTCGATCTTATAACGATTTCACATCTATAAAAATTTCTATCGTAATATCAGCATTAATCAGTGGCGTAGCCAGGATTTTCTCAAGGAGGGGGCAAAACCAGATTTTTAGGCATGAAAAATCGAAATCAGGGATAATTTTCTGGAAATCTATTGTGATGTGTGGTGATATCATGAAAATGAAGGCAAAATTACTGCTCGAGCGAAGCGAGAGCGAAAATTTTTAGAAAAAATGGGTCCAAACAACGAAAAAACGTCCATTTTTGCATGTTTTCTTACAAATTTTCGCTCGCAAGGGGGGGGGGCATGGCCCCCTTCGCCCCCCCCTTGGCTACGCCACTGGCATTAATCCAGTTTATATAAAACTGTGAAAAGGTTAGGAAAAATTCACTCTGTATTTTAAAAAGTCACTGGAATTTAACTCGTTTAATCGAATATGTAACCGGATCATTTAGTAGGTAATTGATTCGGGAGAAATCACGTGTAGAGAAATGAAGAGCTCAGGTCATCGAGAATACCTACTGTCCAGATGAACCGATAAACGCCAGCAGGGTGAAGATACACAGGAAGGCCCCATAAGATATTGATGGACATGATAACGTCGAAGGTTGTATTCTTCTTGAAAATCTATGACAGCAATAAATTGTATCTGTGGTCACTGGTCAAGCTGCTAAGTTCACCTTAGGAGATATGGGCCCAACGGCGACTATAGGTTTAGGCTACTGCATTCTGCTACTATTAATCTTTCACTCTCTCTCTATTTATTCGATAATCAAACACGCAACACGTGAATACTGAATAGGCTACATTCACGACTGAGAATATGGCGCCAGTCATAATATTATGGTACATATCAAACATATATAGGTAAATGTTTAAACTTGTCCATAAAATGAAAGTGTTTTTAATTCAATTTTTTTCTAAACAGCATCATTTATTTCTTCGAATTGCACTACCTGATTCATTTCAATAAAAATTATATTCGGCCATCAAACTACATGCCATATGATTTGAGGATAACTTTTGGCTCAGATTAATTGTCACATACGTCGAATTAACATATTCGGGTTGAATAATGAACTAAAAGTTTTCAAAATTTATATTCAATTTACTATGTTGAACGTGAAATCGATTTGAAAAGAAGAATATCGTAAAAGGAGTCCAGGTGGTGGGTACCTTTACCTTACCTATTTAAGATTTGCGTTGTTGAAGTGTTGATACATTGTACCTACACGGTGCCTGAAAGGGTCCTGGTAAATGTCATGTTTATAATCGTTTTGAATTGTTTTCAGAAATTATGACTATGAGTCCGGATCAACAATGGATATCGACAGTATCGATGAACAGATTTTACGATTATTGCCATTTAATCGAATGCGCCTATCATATAATCAGTAGGTATTGCTGTTCGTTTACAAATCTACTTAACCACGACGATGGAAGTATACCGTATTACTTGGTGCAAAAAGTCAAAATAGCCGTCGAATATGGTAGAATGCTGCTTAATTCGAGGTAAATAAGTGTACAGTATTTTTTTTTTAAATTTCGTTTTCTACACTTCATACATTACCTACCCTAATGAACTCATTTTAGGTACAGACCATTCCAACACCAATTACGTGGTTTAGGCGCATACGACTACATCGATCAGCATCAATACGAAGGATTATGCATACAATGGAACGCGATAAAAGCTGAAACTCAAGTAGTAGAGATGTTCTTCAATCAAATCAGCTTACTTATTTACCCGGTAGTTTCAGCCACCTCGTTACCGTTCATCGAATCCAAACCAAACGAAGAGGTATCGGCGTTGACCAAAATAAACGCCATAATACACAGCTTAATCAACCAAGAAAACAATTCGCGTAAAAGCCACGAAAAAACCAAACGAATCGCACCTAAAAGACCAAAATATTTTAGCGAAGAAGAACTAGGCGTTTTTATAGTCAATAATATAATTGAACCCTTATTCGACGACGAAGACGAACCGAAAAAAAATGGAAATGGAAAGGAAACCCGCGATAAAGATTATTCTTCGAGGTACGATCGATTCAGACAATCGTTCAAGAAGCCTACCGATGGCCCCGAGAGGTTTGAGAATTTCTTAATTAATTTCAATAAAGTCGAAATACTACGAAACAACGATTCAGATAAACCCAACGATAAAAGACGCGATCATTACAATATCAATTTAAGCACCGATTTATTTTTCAAATTCGACGACGAGAATGTTTTGATGAACTGCAACCGATATAATTCACCGCTCAGATTCGGTAATCAATTCTACGGATTTGAGACCTTTTGTAAATACGACTGCAAAGGAGATAACACCCTTACTAACGATAAAAAATTCTCGGATAAAGTTAAATACGATGCGAAAAAGTTCAAAGATAATAAATTCGCCAAGAAAGTCCTAGATAAGGGCAAATTACCTTACGGAAATTACGAATTTAATAACAAAAAATTCGTCGATAATTATCAACATGGCAAGAATTTCATCCGAGTCGAGTGATAGGTAGGTATCAAAATAATCGAGAAATGTGATAGATAAGATTTAAGTTTTCAATTTTTTTTTTGTTTTCGTGTTGTTTTTTTTTTATTTATTTTTGTTTATATACAGTGTGTATATTCGTGTTGATCGAGAATTTGTCAAATTTATATTTACGTTGTGTTGAAATATGTAAATGAATCGAATTTTACCTTAGACTTCGTCTGCGCGCATCTTGGTGGAAATTTTTTATACTTTTGATTGATCAGATTTTAAGCGCGCCACCCTTGTTAATGTTTAGAGGGATGCAGTAGATGACGATGATGACTTTATACAACTTTATCGACAAATAATAAAGCATTACGATCCTAGATTAATACGCGATGTATACCTATTGTGAAATTTTTCAACTAGTACGATGACGAATGTTATTTTATTTTCGGTACATGTTTAATTTACAATCGTTTCTGCTCATACTCGAATAAAATATTATTTTGATTTTTTCACGAGGATTTATTTTTTTACATTGAAATTAACAAGATTTGAAAAAAAATGAATTGGTTAAACTCTCTGAAAACTGTTTTGAAATTATCTAAAATCATTCGAAAATTCAATTAAAATTGGAAAACGTTTTTGAAATATTTTAAAAATATTCATTCAAAATTTTATAATATTTTTGTGGCACCTACCTACCTAATTATAGGTACTCAACGACTAATTAAGAACTTCGTGAACCTAAGATTTTGATGAAAAGTGTTCCAGGAATATGACTTCAGATTATTGACGAGGCATTGATGTTTTCTACCGGAGGGGGGGGGAGGGGGGTGATTTTTGGTATCAGTTTATGTTTTGTGATGATTTTGAAAACAAAACAGATGCAGGTCTCCGGCCTCTCGAGGTCAATGACCGGTCGGTATCAACTTCTCAAGCCGTTTGTCTGCCTGACTGTCCTCTTAAGGCCACAAGATCGTCTGTCTGGCTGACCAGCTTCTTGAGGTCATTGACTCGTCCGTCTGGCCTATCTAGGTCGTCAGTATTCCTATGTTGCATCTTAAGGTTATTGAACCGTCGATATGGCTTCCCAAGGTCGTCTAACAGAATGTCTAATCTCTTAAGGTCATTGACCCGTTAGTATGACTTCCCAATAATGTCGTTTGTCTGCCTGTCTGGCCTCTTGAGGTTGTCTGAATGAGTGACTGCCTGTCTGTCAGGCCTTATCAGGTCCAAACTGTCTGGACTTTCTAGGGTCATTGACCCATATGTCTGGACACCGAAGGTCAATGACCTGCCTGTATAGCTTCCTAAGGCTGTCTGTCCGCTTGAATGGCCTTTTTAAGGGCATTGACCAATCAGTATGCCTTCTCAAGGTTGCCTGTCTGGCCTCTGAAGGTGTCTAATTGACCTCTTAGGGTCACTGACCTACCTGTCTAATTTCTCAAAGTCGTTTGTCCGCCTGTCCGGCCTCTTAAGGTAACTAACCCGTCGGTATGGCTTTCCAAGGTCGTCTGCCTGCCTGTAGTGTATGGTATCTTAAGGTCAAGGTCACTGGCTCACCTTGAACTTCTTGAAATGTAGTAAAGAACCGACTTTGTTTTCAAGGGCTTCAAAATTTCAGAGCAGTGGTACTAAACTCGACATGAAAAAATTGTGGAAGAGGGGTTTTTTCTAAAGCATACGTATTTTAACCCCAAATCCAAAATCTGAACCGATTGTGTGCTGTAGAAGAAGAAATATGTCCCAAAACCCAAATTTTTAAAAATTTCGAACCCCTCACTCAAAATTTTGATAAAACTGAAGTGTCTCTAATAAGGATGGTAACTCGATAAAAGAGTGGAAGTCAAAGTTGACAGATTTTTTTAAAAGCTTGCGCCAAGTTGGTAATTTAATAATTTCACAAAGGTTAATTTTTGTGAGGGAGAAAGGGTAAGCTATTTGTTCTGGATTTGTTTTGGCTCTAGACTTCGTGCTCACATTCGTGCTAGTTTCTGACCAATTTTCTGAATGACTTTACTCTGAATTTTGTCAGGATACTTGGAATTTAAAAACTTGTTGAATTCCTTTGGTCAATCTACACGTTTGAATACTATTTTTGTGTTCAACGCGATCATAAAATTTATCGTAAAACATAGGTAAGGTACGCAACAAAAACCACCAGACTTCATTTAACCAATAAAAACCATTTAATTCGATGAATTGCCGTCCTAAAAAATTCTAAAACACTCTGGTACATGTACAAAATAATAATAAAAAGAAGTACATACATAATTATTTGATTTTTTAAAAAATATGTATAAACTGTAATGTATAAAAAATTTGGCACATTGTTTTTACATTTAAACGCCTACGCTAAATTATAATTTAACAAATAATTAGAACCTAGTAATCATCACATGGTTTATAAACGAGCTAATACGTTGGCGAATTTCCACTTATTCGGAGATCATCACTTTTGCACGCTTTTCAATCGTTACCTATCTATTTTAATCCCATTTTTTAGAATCTAAGTGCCATATTTATAAACGTTACAATGGGAACTGCTCGGTCAAGTTGCGGATTTCTCTTCAATTTTTCTAACGAATGAAAAATTTCAATGAATACTTCAGAATCCGATCTCCCAATTTAATGATAAATCCAATTTTGAAAATTCAATCATGACTGGAAAATTAACTTGAAAATTCATGACTTAGCTAAGCAATTCCTATAAGTAACGTTTATAAATATGACCCCAAATATACTCGATGAGTCGAGGAATATTTTTCTAACTCTCTAACAAACACAAAACACATTTTACAAACTATGATGTAGGTATGTGAAATGTCATACCAACAATGATTTTTAATCATATCGTTGTAGTAGCACGATTAATCAAATCTTACCAACTACGACAAAATTTAAGTAGAATAACGTTTTTTGGGTGGAAATTCGCCAATAATTAAACAAGAAAAAAAAACATAAAAAAGGGAAAAGAGCTATAAGGCAATAATTTACAACAATTTATTTACAAGATGGACGGAAATGATGGGTAAATGAAACATTTTCGAGCTTAAAACGAAAAATAAAAAAAAAAACAATAAATTAATTAAAAAATATAAACAAAAAAAAACGCAAAAAAATAATACGGATTATTTTTCTTATCGTATACGATGTAATACTGAGAATACATCTTTCCTATAGATGGAATAGGGAAGAAAGTGGTAAAAATTATAACTCGTGTGTTTAGAAAAAAAAAAAAAAATGAATAAAAAAAACAACAAACGCTGACCTTAATTATTACCTTAAACGATAAAATTGAAAGTGCTCGCTTAAAACAAATACGCAGCACTTACGACCGCAGCAACGGTTAAAATATCGTAAAACATTATCAATACATCGATATCTTACTAATTATATAGGTTTTTCTTCGCAATAAACAGTGATGCATAAAATTTTATTGTCTTGGAGACTGAAATTTTACAGCTATATTTCTACACGTTCGAAATGACTAAAGGAAAGGGGATAAAGGGATAGACAAAAACACACACACACACACACACACACACACACACACAGAGGAAAAGAATATAGGGAGGTGGCTCACAATACGTGTAAATTACATATATGAACACAGAAAACAAAATTCACAGCTTTCTCATTTTACGTCGACCGACAAATTAAGATATACCTAATCGAAACTCTATACAGCTGTACTTTGCGTTTGGATGCGTACTTTTTTCATCGTATCTCTAGGGAAAGTAGGAGAAGATCCGCTAAAACCAGGATTATGGATACCCAAGCTAGGATCGGTGGATACTCGGGGTTTTTTCAAACTAGACCTTAGCGGACTCTTTGTCAGTGATGGAGCAGTTGTGGATCCATTTGATGAAAACGTCGTCGACATTGATATCGTGCTGCCATTAGCACCACTCATCGATGAATATGGTTTACCGCTAGCATTAGTGACTGCAACTCCTGTGGCAAAAATGACAGATAATAGATTAGCATGACGAAGCAAACTGAGATCATTGTATGAGAAGTTGAAATTGAAAGTCCAACCTGTACGCTTTTTCTCCCGAAAACCAGGATTGTTGAAAGTTGTAGCATCGACTCCAGTCGGATCTCGAACGGTCGTAGGATCGCCATTACTTTTCCTCGAGAATATCAAATCGTACAGAGCGGTAATAAACAATAAAAAATTAATAACTATGAGACCGACCTGAAAACAAAACAATAATTTCATTAACCGTAAAACTGTAAAGTCGCAGAATTTAAATCGCGAAATATCGTAAATGAGCAGTAATTATTATACTAGGTACCTGCAAGTAGAAAGACTCTCCTCTAGTAACATGGTAACTGTTCTCTTTGTCGTCGGTTTGCAACGAAAATAGTACTCCGACGATTATTGCATCGATCGCTGAAAACACATTATAACGATAGATATTACCAGTCAAATAGGTGAACGATAATTCCAATTTGGAAAAGGTCTCGACCTCGAGGGTCAACTGCCAACTTACCAGTAACAATTGATACTACGAATTTGGTCATAACGGCGTCTTTGAACTTCATGACCACTTTGTCACGAGATACCACCATCGCCAAGTGCAGCACATTTAGAACGCAGAAGGCAGCCGAAAAGATGACGCCGAGAATGGCGAAGTAGCCGGCTATTCTGACTGCGGCTGCAACAAATAAAAAATTTTTCATTAATAATTGATCGAGAAACATGTACCTACATAAAATGGAAAATGAAAATGCATATTAGTATGATAAAGTGGTAGTCTCAAACGCAAAACTTTCGACATTATGAGATTAAAAAATTCATCAAAAACCAAAAAATCAATTTCAGCAGTTGAAAATCGGGATATGGGGGTATTTGAGGTCCTCTTTCGACCTATCTCAGTTTTGTTCCAATCGGAGATTCTGGATTCAAGAAGTTACCTTCCAGGCTAATTCGCCAAACTTTGCTCTTTCACAACTTCCTGTAGACTAACTAGCCATATAAATATGTAATTAAGGTTCATTTTGACAGATTTTCGAAAAATTTTGGTAAACTGGAATTTCCAAAAATGTGCTGTAGGCTCCAAAACAACTCAAATCTGTTTCCAATCTATATACGAGTTTGAAAGTGAAATAAATACCAAATTCCACTTTTCTGCATAGTTCAGTAGTGCATTTTTTAAAAGGAAATTGGGATATTAAAAATTTTGCTGGGGACTCCAGAAATGTTTAGAGCGACTCGAAACAGCTTTTAATTGATTTTTGGAGGAGGGGGAGGCACAAAAATGGGATATATGTCAAATTTTTGTTTTATAGCTTGATCAGGTAAAATTTGATTTTTTTTCATATTTGGCCCAAATTTTATCATAAAAAATTCCCCAAAATTCGAGAAACGACCCTCAACATTTGACATTTTGGCTGGTGGAGTCATTTTTAAAAAAAATTATCTTGCCAATAAATTTTTGCATTCCTATTATGTCTGATTTTCAAAATTTGAGGGAAAAAAATGATAAATTCTCAAAAGTCAAAACTGCGTCAAAATTTTAGAATTTGGTAAAAATTGGCGAATTTTTGAAATCACTTGATGTTACAACATTTCGTTCGATTTTGTAGGCAAAAATGTTTATAGATTGTGTAGTCAGACATCAGAAAATTTTGAAAGACATTTTTTCAATATTTTCCATTTCTGGAAAGGGTGTCAAAATTTGTAAATGTTTCAACATTTTTGTGTGTTTTGACGTTCTTTGCTCAAAAATTTAATTATTGATCTTGGCAGTATACCTCTCTGGGTGTCCTAAACAGTTCTCGTCCTTTAAATAAAAGACCTTAAAGCGAAAAAAAAAATGAAAAATTGAATTTCCATGTCAGAATTTCACCAAGTAGCCGAAAAAATTCCAATTCTCCATCAAGCAATGTTTCCTCTCTATACCCTCTTCCTGAAAAAGGGGATTATTTAGAAGGATTTTGATCAGAAACGAAGAAACGAGAAGTTTTTTCTTGAAAAGGGGGGTATTTAGAAAGATTTTGACCAGAAATGAAAAATTTTCAAAAAAATTGTTTACAGACTTTAAATTTTCAATTTTTTTTTTTAAATTTTGAGAAGCTCCATGAAACGAGGTTAATGGGGGTGGGGGGGAGGTAAGTATTTTTATTTCGATAAAAAGAGCCAGGATATTCGCAGAATTCTGGCACAGAAATGAGACATTTTCAAAAATTGCTTACTTATTATTAACTTTGATTCCATTTTTCTTGAATTTTTTTTTTCAACTTTAAAAAACTCGAATACACATAAGAGCACTAAATAGTTTTGTGGGACTAGAGGAAATTTTTTTGAACAAAATTAATTTATTTAGAAAAATTCTGCCACAGAAATGAAAAAGTTCAAGATTAATAATTATTCTTTTGCATTTTTTTTTTTTGAAATTGATTCGAGCATGGATAGAAAATTGACAAAATTGATAAAAAATCGTTCAAAAATTGTCTAAAAATTTGTCGAATTTTTATGAAAACTCGTAGTTGAAAATGAGGGGTATCTGATAGGTAGTGAAAGTAGTAAAAGTAGTGAAAAAGTAGTGAATTTAGTCAAAAGGTATTAAAAAAATGAAAAAATTCAAACGCGCAACAAAAACCTTTGAATCGTTGAAAAAAAAGTTTATTTTTGATAAAACTGGCAACTTGTTTTTTTTTCATAATTCTGATTCAAATTAAAAAATACTTTGCATTCTTACAAAGCTTCTAATTTTAATTTTTGAAAATTTTCCTGTGAAAAATTTGATTTGGTTAATTTTTTTGTGTGTGGGGAGAAGGGCGAGTGGAGAGCTTTCTGAAAATTTTGTTGAAAAAAGGTAGTGAAAAAGTAGTGATTTTTTCAACAACAAAAAAAAAAAAATCCGATAAAAGAATGAAGTTGATTTGTAATATCGCGATGAAGTATCGAAGAACTTACTGAACATTTTTTCCCGCCTATTTTAAAGATCCTCTATGCACTCAGTTCTAGTGAATTCTAAAGTAAGTGGGCATTTAAAGTGTAATTTTTTTTCTAGTCCTTATTTCAAAAAAATCCAAAGCAATAAAAATGGTTTTTCATTATAATTTTTTGGTCAGGCAGACGATTTGCTGATTTGATTTTCAATGTTCTGCACTTTTTACATTCAAATTCAAAAAAATCACGTTTGTTAAACTGACAAATTTCTAAGTTACAAACAAAGAAAATAAAAGGGCACGAAATTATGCACCGCAGGAATTTTTATACGTGTTGAATAGAATTTTGAAAAACTTAATGTAGTGAATCGAAATTTCACCGGGAGCTTTAGATTGACTGGAAATCATGAAATTTGGTGTTTTGTTACAATTCCAGATCAATTTTAAGTGGATTTCTCAACTTGTATTTTGGAATAATTTTTCATAATTATTATAGGTAACAGGTAGTGAAATTTTTTCGATTACTTATGAGATTTTTTCAATTATTTTTTGTGTTGATTTTGAATGAAAATTTCTTAAATTTTTCTCACATTTTATGAGATATTTTTAAAATTTGTGATTTTTAATTTTTTTTACAAGAATTTTAATGCACGAAGTGAACAAATATTTTTGAACATTGAAATTTTTTTCTTTCATTTGTCAAGTCACGCAGGAAGTATTTTATGGAGTACCTATCTCTATTCAAGTTCGTCACACATTTTTAAATTTTATCAACGATCTATTCAATTTGTCCATCCAGGTGTCCTTTTTGAACATATCTACTGCAATGATTTCCAAATGCTGTCTACAACCATCAGCAAATTTCACTCCTTCGACGCTATTTCTTCAACAACATTAACTGCCTACAGGCTACATAATCATAAATTGACCGAAACCACACGTACACTTATACACTGCTCACTGCTCACTTTCCACTCCTCATGGGTTGACATTTACATGATCACATTAGAGGAAAAAACACCTCACTCGCAATAAACGCATCGCTTCACTTCGCAGATTTTCTTCTTGTATTACCGCTCGCTTCTCCCTTCCTCGTGTATTATTTCCGTTAAGTAGGTAAATTTTGGTTATGATGTTCCCATCCGTTACTCGGTTCGGAAACAATAAACAATGCAGGTTTTTTGCATTCATTTCCCCGGCGTGTTTTTTTTTCCTTTCTTTATATGACTGGTGACTAGTGTACATGTACGTGTGATGTGCGTGCGTATGTAGAATGCATATATGTATACGTACAAGAGCGTATCCTATCCTCGTATGTACGATGAGGGAGTAGGTACGTACTACGTAAATTATCGCACACCTATGACCGACATTATGTACCTATTAGAACAGTGTTAATTTATGAATGAACTGAATGTACTACAATGCATTCTCCACATTCAGCCTCTCTCTCCTTGTACACAGTTGCGTGTCATGTGTGCGTTTTCACATTTTCATAAAAGGTCATTTCGGCGATCCATATAGCGCCACGGACTCTGGGAAAAATAGACTCTCTTTTCTAGTTAGTTACTCGTATAATTGTAGAAAAAATCTGCTCTATCGTCAATACCTTCTATTATAAGAGAAAAACCAAGCCTCATTGACTAAATACGATTATCGTTTATGGAAAACGCAATCGCATAGAGCTGAGAAAATTGTGTTATTAACGCTCGCGAAATGAGAGAGCATACGGATTGAATCACGCTGCCGTACGCGTTTATAATAATAAAAAAAATCAACGTGCATGACTTTTCACGTATACAATAACTCTGATAAGTAAGTAACAAAGTTATAGGGAAAATTTTATTGCACTCGGTGGTCCGCTGTAATTATATTTCCTCGCGAGTAACAGGTCGCTATATGGAGCTCTATTGGATATGGATAGTCAATTTCACTATATAAGTTACGAGTTGATTTCATGTTTTATGCGATTAATATACTGTTCTGTAATTTACAGAGAATGCGGAATAGCTTCGTTAAATACTCAAAATATACAGCTATGCATTTTACGGTGCAATTACGTGTTGCACGTTTGGTGCATTTCAATTTTCAACAGATCGAGTTTAAGGTTTTTAGATAGGTATCAGAAGTGGATAATTGAAAATACAGACTGCAGAAAAAAAAACATTGTTTTTACTCGAGTTGAAGATCATAGGGTAAGGAATTATAAGAGAGTGCATTTTATGGTCAGTTTTTTGTACCCGGATGTACGAAGAGAACGATAGAGAAAAGATAGAATGCAAATAGGCAGATGAAAATTAAACGATTAAAATGAAGTATTTTCATTTGGTTCTTACTGGTATTTTTATTTATTGAATGGATCTACTCTAATGATGGAATTTTTCAAAATTCGCCAGGAATGAAGCTTATCTGAAAATTTAATTTTTGTTTAAAGCTTGAATTTGATCGATGCTTAAAAGGAATTTCTTAAATTTTCAAACACAAATTCTCAGAACATACATAAATAATTATTTATTTATTAAGTGTTCATGAAAATCTACGTGACAATTTTTCAGAACAAAGAATTTTTTGTCATAAAGATTTTGATGCAAGAAATTTCTCACATGAGATGAAATGGCGAGGGTCGTAAAATGAGGGAACAGCAAAGGGAGCAATATGCTCTCGAGCCTCATTTTCTGAAGGAAAGAGAGAGATGAAGGGTGTCAGATGAAATTCAGAATGCCTAGCGAATCCCACAAGTCCTGCTTTGGTCCTGTTTTACATCAAAAAGTCTTGGTTTATTATTTTTATTCAATCGAACTTTGAATTTTTCAATTTACATACATCCTCCCTGCGTATAATTTTGAAAAAATTCATTGCAAAATTTAGGTACCAATTTTCTGAATCGCAACTCTAAATTTCTATTTTTTTTTTCTAAATTAAGAAAACTGAAATCGTCAAGTTATTGTCAACGCCCCCTCCTCCCTCCGAAAAAATATCTGGAATACTTAATTGGAAAAGTAAAAAATTTACATATATTTTCTTCAAAAAAAAGTCCGGAATGATTTGAAAAATATCTTGCCGAAAATACTGCAAAAGTCTTGTTTATTCATTTTGATATTTTGTTCAGACACCTTGTATATTAATATGTACATGATTATAGGACTATAGGTACAATTAACTAGATATCTACATATTAAACGTTCAAAATTCCTAGAAAAATATCAATTTTATTTTTCTTAAAAGTAACAAATCATTTGAAAAATTTAATTATTTTTGACGAATTGATTTTTTATGGAAGGGGAGTCAAAATCACATTCAATCGTAGCGTTTGATTGTCAAAGATCTTATCTCAGTCCAGCTCTCGATGGTCCGTGATATTGGAAGATTGGAAAAATCATCGAAAGCACAAAGTTTACGAAAAAGGTAATAAGGTAAAATTGAGAACGATTCTGTGAAAATTGCTAGAAAAAATTGATTTAGAACGCCATAAAAACAGTTTAAAATGAATAAAAGTTAATGAAACATTGCAAAAATCACCGAAAATTCTGCAAAAATGCCTCAAATAGCAGAAAAAATTGTTGAACGTCCTGAAAAATTGAACAACATCATAGTTATGCAATTTTGTAAGAATTACGTCAAGTGAAATAAACACTTTAAATTGGTATAAAAATAATTGAATATTGCCTAAAAATTAATGCGGGCAGGGCTCGTTACCCTGTTACTTTTTCAAATAACTCAGTTACAGTTGCGAACTTTTTTTTAATTTTTAAAAAATTTCATTTTTCCAAACCTTGGTCCTACATTTTGAGAGAACAAATGCCAAAATTGACGCAGTCTTTTTTGTCAAAAATTTCCAATTTTTTTTTTCAAAATTTCAAACATTTATAGTCTTTTTTCAAAAATTTGAGAAGAAGTCTTACTTGTTTGATAAAGGTTGCGAAAAAGTATCACTTTTGCAAATATGTACATAATGTAGTTTATTGCCAAAAAGTCCTGCTCACTGCTAAAATCTAAAACTTCTTGCTTCTTACCAAAAAAATTGAAAAAATTCTCGCTTTCTTGCTTAAAACTGCAATATCTTCATTTTTTGCAAAAAGGAGTTGTTGCGAATGCGATAAGGCCATTTTTTGGCCCCACCTAGTTTTCAATTCGACCACTCTGAAAATGTTGTAATAAATGTCCGAAACACGAATCCGTGGTTAGTTGACCCAAAATTACCATTTTTTGAGCTCCAGGGGTTCCCAAAGTTGTTAATGAAAATAGAATTTTAGGACGAACCACTGAGTAGGTATTATTTTCAAAAACTTTTTTAGCGTAAAATATCTGTTTGAACCTGATAAATTTGACCCTCGAGGGCAGAAATGGGAGGGGGCTTTGATATTTGAAAAATTTTGAAACCACCATTCTGAACCTACCCCTTTGAGCCCCGCTAAAAATCTTTTAACAGTTTATTAGTATCTGAAAGACCTTCATCCTACCAAATTTTGAGCTCAATAAAAATGTTCGCTGGTACTCAAAAATCCAATTTTTCAATTTTTCGTAATTTCGATATTTTGGGAACCCCTGGAAAACATTTGCGTCAAACGTAACGTTTTGAGATTTTAGATGAAAAAGTTGAATTAAGCTCCCAGTAGAGCCTCCCCATTTTAGGCACTCCTAAAAAAGGCGTTTATGGATAGTTTTTCAAATAAATTGAAGAATTTACATTTGAAACACACTAGAAAGTGCTCGATAATTTGTCGAATGATTTTTCCAGTGACTTTCAAAATTGAGCTATTTTGGGTCAAATTCTGAGATTTTTACTAGATAAAATTATGTTGAAATCGTGAAAACGTGATTTTAACGTCTTTTCGAAGAGTTAAATCTCAGAATTTAACCCAAAATAGCTCAATTTTGAAAGTTACTGCAAAAATCATTCGAAAAATTATCGAGCACTTGTTAGTGTGTTTCAAATGTACAAATAAATTCTTCAATTTATGTATTTGAAAAACTATGCATAAACGCCTTTTTTAAGGGTGCTTAAAATGGGGGGCTCTAAAAAAAAAAGGTTCAAAATTACGAATATGCAGGGAGCATAATTTAACTTTTTCGTTTTTTTTTGAAAAAATTAATACAAAAAGTCAGACTTTTCCCCCAGAAGTTGTGAAGTAATCTCATTAAAGTTCACTTTCTTGCAAATACTTAATTGCCAAACATTTCCTGCGTTTCCCTAATTTTTTTTTCAAAAATCCAGTCTCGATCAAGCTTTATTCAAGATAAGATTAGATTCTAATTGGAATGTTTGGTTATGTAATTTTTATTTTTGCTTCAAATTCGATTGAAAGTTGAGTTTTTTTGTGACTTTTTCTACATTAATATTATTGTTTTGCTAACGTTTTTAAACTATTTTGGTTACTTTTTGATATTTTCTAAAAATTTTTCGGTAACTTGGGTTTTTTTTTTTTGGAAAAAATTAGGTACGAGTCGTGAGGTAAAGTGTTGGTGAAATTTTCAACTAAATTGAACAAAAGTCAAAAAACTTTGTAAACAACTTCATTTCAACAATATTTTTGTAATTTGTGATTGGTGTTTTTGCGATTTTTTTTTTTTGATTTACCTACATATGTCATGCTTTATCAATTTTTATTCATTTTAAACTACGAGTACGTGTATAAGTAATTAAGTATCTAACCTATTTTTCGTGACATTTTAATAACTTTTGGCCTTTTCATGGAGAATTTAAATGATTTCAGCGCCAGTTTTACAGATATTTCAATACTTTTTATAATTCTTGCAAAACGTTTCTTCATGTACCTAGTTTTGGTTGGTTCTCGTAACTTTTGAAGCGATTGTTACTTTAGGAATTTTTACGATATTTTGGGTAAATTTGAAATGTTTCATCAACTTTTTTAACTGCGTTCTTAACATTTTAATAATTCTAACTAATTTTCAAGCGATTTTTTGCCGATCTTCGTCTATTTTTCTGACTTGACTTGGTCTCGACAAATTTTTAAAATTTTTCCACTAAATTAAGGGATACTTTCAGATATGTATTGAAGAGTTGTAGACACTCGCGAATTCATTGAAAATTGTTTTTTTTTTTCAATGATCGTATCCTAAATAATTCTGTTTAATTTTATCTTCCCCCTCTAATCATCCAATAAGCAATCACTGCTATTTTAAAACAATTCCTAAAAATAATTAATTTGATGCTTAGAAGAAAGAACGACCTGGTGGAGGGGGAGAGTGCGGGCAGAAAGAGCAAACCACTGTACGATAGGCTAATGGCAGACGTATCACATCGTCGCGACGACCAAAAACCAAACCAAAGACGATAGTCTTATATTTTATAAGCCAAGTGCGGAATTTTCTCAGAACTTCGAACCATTAATAGAGAGGATCAAAATCAATTAATTTGCCAATACGTAGGCTGCGGTACGATAGCCTTTTAGAGATACGTAAATTAGGGAGCTACGCATTTCGCACACCTCTTGCTCCGATACATAGCATGATTTCCAAACATCGGTGGCGTATGGGATCTTAACAGATGTTCGGTTCATAAATCTTATGGCACGTAACGCGAACGCGCGCTTCTCGTTCCATAAATTACGCTTCGAAACGAGGCATTATTTGTATAAAATAAGTGTGGCATTAATTACTCTAATATACAAATATATCTCGATACGTAGTATAGCTCTCTAATGAGAATGGCGGCAAATTCGACGCATAAATATACAAATATGTATTGTATAGGAGAATATCATTTATATTTGTAGATAAATTAGATAGGCTTCTTACCGACTGGTTGAAATCTGGTAACCGTATCGCCACATTTTGTTTTACCGTGATAGGCTTCTTTACAAATCTGCCATGGTCCAAAATGGCCCCTATCTCCTTGTAGATTACCATACGACGCTGCAACAAATGCGTAGAAAAAGAAAAATTAGCGAACGCGTGAAAAGCGCGATCGAAATTATATAACATCGCAAGTATCTTGCATTGCGAAGCGACGTAATCGACCGAGAGTCAATTAAGCGTAACTTACTCGAAGGATTGACGAAATATCCCCATAAAGGTAAAATTGTAGCTGCAGTGGCTATAGCGAAGCCGATAAATGCGAGTACAGTTACACATGTTGAATACAATGCTCTATTCTTAATACAGTCTGGCATCTTGTTCTAATTTTATACTTGCCCCACATTGTGGCTAGTAAGATTTGAGACAAGCCCGGATATCCCTTTACGGGCTCCAATACTCCGCCAATAACTCGATGATGGTTTTAAGTAACTGAAAACACAAAAACACGCGAAATTATTATTTATGAGGTTTTTTCAAAAAAAAAAAAAAAAAAAAAAATTAAGAATAATCAAGACCTCTATTATTTTCTAGAAAATATACTAAATAAGTAGGTAATTATTCCTATATTGTTCATCATAACTCATAACTATATACCCATCATATTATATAGGTAAAAAGGTAAAGTCTAGTATACGAGTATACAGTCGTTAGTTAATTATCATTCATGTGCAATCCGGTCTATAAATTTCACGCTATCTTGGATTCGGAAAATACACCTTAAATTGTTCACGAACACGCAAAATTCAGTCTTCACTCTTCAGTCTCTGCAGCAACGATGTAGTTTCTTTTTCTTTCCTTCTTCCTTATTCTGCGTTTCTTTTCAATAAAACTTAATGGGAGGTTATTTTTTCAAAAGAAATTGAATTATCTTATGGGCGAAAGGTATTCGAAAGTTTAATGGGTGAAATAGACTGCCATGCCTGCGTATAATTTCCAACCAATTGTACGAAATAGATTTCGGCTTTGATGAATTCCATGCTGGCTGAATTCAATCTCACTTGTAAAAGCTTTCTATGGAATTTCATGCTTTTGAAAAAAGTTAAAATTACGCTCAGGTATGTGGAAGTATATTTTCTTTTCCTTTTGCTCCTTTATGAGCGAAATTCCGCGCACAGTTGTTACCAATTACGAGTATTTTAACGGCGTGGAGTGGAATTGGGTTAACCGAGGTAACAGATGCTTCGTGTAAATGTTTTTCTTTTTAATAAAAAGGATAATGCGAATTCTATATCTTTAAATCGTTTATTTTTTTATTTTTATTGTCTTTCTTTTATTAGAAAAAAGGAAAGGGAAAAACTATATGACCATTTTTCCTTTTTTTTTTAAATTGAAAAAATTCATTTTCTCGTTTTCAAATTTCAATTGTGATTTTTTTCTTTAAAAATCTAATCATCATTTATTCATCTGGGTAATCAATTTCTTTTCTTTCAGACAAGGGAACCTTCACAACCCAACACGTCAATTTCGATTACAAGCTAAAATTTAGCTCATTGAAAAGCATGTCAATCAGACTACAGAACCAAATTTTGAGCTGTCGAACTTGTATTTTCAATTTTTGGCAAATTTTTAAAAAATGAATAAAATAGCTCTACCTACTTATTAGTATAATGTAGGTATATTATAATTTCCCACAAGAAGAGTAAATAATACAGGTTTGAAAATTAATTCTTTTATCGAAGTCGAACCTCCAAATCGATTGCTGCCATTTTCGAGCCGATCTGAAGCCTCCAGTAAAAGTTGACCATTTGTTCTAATAATTTCAAACTGCCTCAAGAAGCGTTTTCATCAACTTCAACATCTAAAACTCCAAACCTGTCGCATCAATTAATAAAAAAGTTTGAATTTTCATGTTTTCAACTACCTAGTTCACGATGTATGTATATAAAATTAGAAAACTGAGAATGTGATTTCCGGCATCAATGCTTTAAAATTTTGAGGTATTTTTCATTTTAAATAGGTACCTACATCGAATCCGGCTCACCGTGTTCAGTAATAATAATGGACTTTCAATTTCGGTGTAGCTTAAGGTATAAATACGTGTTATAAAAATAATTTCAGTTATTTGTTGAATTTCAAACTTATGATTAAATATTCGAATGTTACAGTAAACAAAATGTAAAATAAACACATCGTTAAGATCAATTTTTTCCATTACGTAGCTACCAATTTCTGAGAATGAAAATATGTCCTCGTTCAAATAAACAGCTAATTTTGATGCAAAATATCGATTTGTTTCGTATAATAATTTCCGTAGATTGTCGCGATATCTCGTGCACGCTATTTTATTTCTTTTGAATTTAGGTAGATAGATAGGTACCTACCTTCCTAGTTGTCACTTCTATATTGATGAGGCGGGAAGGGGAAGCACGCAAGTTCTTGCTGAGAGTTGGAAATCTATAATATTTTATACCTCCTCTTCACCCCAAAATGTCCAAATTGATTTTCGCCTGGTTTGTTTGAAAAGTCCTTTTTTTGTTCCAAAATTTTCAAACAGAAGTCCAGTTTATCCCTAAACTTGCTTATAATAGTATGGATTTGTTTGTTTTTTTTTGCTTGTCTAAGTCAATAAGTGTCAATTTTTCGGGGAGGGGAAATGTCAAAAAGCATAAATTGTTGGCGAAATAGCCAAGAAGTGTCCATTTTTGGCACAATTGTCAAAAAGTGTCCATGATTGGTAAAATTGTCAAAAAATGCGGATTTTTGTCAAAATTATCAAAAAGTCCTGTTCTTACCAAGATTGTCCAAAAAACCCTGTTTTTATCAAAATTGTCAAAAAATTCTTGTTTATTGTCAAAATTGTCAGCGCGTGTCAATTATAGACGAGTTAACGAAAAGTTGTAATGTTTTTCGTCAAAATTCTCAAGAAGTAGTTTTTTTGATAAAATGGTCAAATTGTCGTAATTTTTGCCAAAATTGCTAAGAAATTTGTGCTTTTTTTTGTCAAAACGTCCAAAAATCATTGATTTTTACGTTGCCTGCCTAAAAAGGTCCTCCTTTTGTTTCAAAGTTCACCAAACAAAAATCCTGCGTATTTACAAAATTGCTTAAAAACTTCTTTTTTTGGTCAGATATTATTTTTTTCAGTTTTAATGGAAATTTTTCATTACGAGTATTTTTGAAATTTTCTTTGGGAGCTCTTTGGAGCATTGAGTGCCTCCACCAAGAAACGCCCTGCCTACATGTATTCTACTCGCCTCGTTTTTGCTTTCATTTCTCGCAAGTATCGTATTTTCTATCTCATATATGTATACCTATTCCATTTAATTTTCTACCACTACTGTCAAACCTTTTTGTAAAATGAAGTAGGTACGTTATGCAAATGCAAAAACATACACGCGGAGTTTACGTTGCACTTAAACTGACGATTAGAAAACTAACATCTACAAAATACTCATCGTATTTTATTTCCATTAGGTACCGTATACAATTATTTAGAAAATTCGTGCTTAAAGTAAGTGAATCTTCGCACGTTTCAGTCCCATCGGTGGCGGCGCCATAATTCATTAAAAACAATTCCAACACACTCGAATCCGAAAAGAAAATATAAGGACGTAAGAGCACCACACTGATAGAATAAGCAATTCTATAAAGTATCGAGAGAGAAAGAGAGAACTACATAGTAGAGATAGACGAATACATAGACATACACAATGCTACAACAATAATTCAATAATGTTGCCAAATTCGTTCAAAATCACGCGACACGTCATTCGTCGGCAATTCGAATCCTGGAGCTATTTCAAAATTTTATCAATTTCTCAGACGTTTTTGTTTCGAGTTCCTTATTATTGTGTTGTAAGATGAATACACGAAAAGCTATATGATAAAAGGATGGCAAAAGAGGATGGGTAGGGTAAGGGTTGACTCGAGATTGAAAATACGTAAACGGATTTTAATATCAGTGATTGAACACGTCAATTTTTTCAATTTCGTAATCTTCTACCGAATTTTTCATATTGAAATTTTAGTTTTTTCAGGCGAATTTTCAAAGATTAAAAGTGAAAGAGGAGGGAAAGCAAAAGAAAAAACAGAATGTGATATGGATATTTCAATCGATGTAATATTCAGAGTCGGAACCCCCGAACACCTGACAAATGATTTTGGCACACGACATTTCTCATCCATATAGACCACATTTGGGTGCCATCGGGGGAAGGAGAGGGGTTTGGGAGTGTCAGATGAAAAAACCAAGTCGATATTCGGACTAAGCGTCTCTAAAAACCTTACAAACGATACGTCACTCGGCATTATCATTTTTTTTTACTTTTGCACCAAATTAGAGTGTCTGCAGGAGGAGTTAGAGGTGTCAGATCGCAAAACTAAAATGATATTTAGACTCAGCACCCTTGAATATCTAACAAACGATATATCACACGGTATTACTTGCCATTTCAGCTCTACTCAAGATTATATACCCCCTCTCCAATTTTTTGATAATTTTTGCCAACTTCAAAAAATTCAAAAAATCGTCAAAAACTTACGATTTTTTTCAATTTTTTGAAATTGTGAAAAATGATAAAAAATTGGCACCACTGCGTTTCAAATTATTTCTTCAGTTTCAGGAATGATATACATGCATACTTATCTTTCAATATTTTGACACAATTAATGCGAAATATTTTCCATGAAACAATTTTCAAACACGAATTCATCCAATTTTTCCAAAACGGGTTGTGTAGCGACAGGAGCGAAAAACCACGATTTTTTCGAAAATGCCCCTTTTTGGGGGCTCAAATCTCCCCTCCAGCCTCCAGGGGCACCTCCGAAGCTGAAATTTTTTATAGGTAACTTTCAACTCAAAATGTAGGTCTTTGCTGAATTTGGTCAAAATCCGCCGACTTTTTTTTGGCGACCCACCATGGGGAGAAGGAATGCTTATGATGAGGGAACCTCACAAGTGTGCAGTCACCGATTTGACACGATTTTTCTTTCAAAAGTAAGAGGATCCTTAGGACAGTCTACCGTAAAATTTATAGCTGCCCAATCGCAAAACTATAAGGATCTCACAGGTGTCCAAAGGTCACAAAATTTTGATTTTTGGCCAATTCCGCCAGTAAAAAAAAATTAAGGAAATGTACTTAAAACTGTGGCATATGTTTTTGGGAATTTTATATTTTTCTCGAATAGTAAAATAGTATTTTCCAGAAGTTATTTTTGGGCCCCAAATATTGAAAAAATTGTCCAAAAATGGTTAAAAAAGCGATTGAGCAGCTACAATTTTGAGAATCGTATTTTCCAATTACAGTCGAGTTTTCTGAGGTTTGAGCGAGATTTCAAGTCTGCGCATCCAAAAAGGTAAATATTATTTGCGCCCAAAATTTCCAAAAAATTGTTCAAAAATGCTCGAAAATTCCGATTGGGCTGCTAAGTTTTGAAATTGTCTTTTCTAGTCAAAAATCAAGTTTATCATTTTTGGTCAATTTTTTGAAAATGTTGGGCCCAAAAAATACCTTACGATGTCTATTACTTTTTGACATCTGATATGTATCCTGAAAATTACTACATATTTTAGGTACTGTTTCATGACCATTTTTTTCATTTCTTTACAGGTGGAATTTGCCAAAAATCAAAAATTTTGAGACCTTTGAATCCCTGCGGGACCCGTAGTTTTGTGATTGGACAGTTATAAATTTTGTGGTGAACTGCCCTCGAGGTCCATTTACTTTTGGAAAAAAATCGGGTTAAATTATTATGCTAATGAACCAAATTTTTATTACAGCCCAATTACCTATTGATTTGTTTTGCTCATTTCACTCATTTCCATCAGCTAGAATTGAAAGAGAGGCAGGCAATGGAATCAGAAAAAATTGAGTTTTCAAAAATTCTTTTAATTTGAATTTTTCTCTGATTTCAATGTTAGGAGAACTTGATTTCAAACTTACTTCATCAGTTCATCTTTACACTTTGATAAAAAATGTAGGTATTGTTTGTTTTTTCTTTCAGAATAGAAGCAGAATTTCGAAGATGACACCTGTTTTGTCGAGAAGATCTTCAAATCAGAATTTACTTTCAGGTAAGTATGTTGAAAAAATATTTTCAGTTGAAAAATTTTTAAAAGTACGGAGGATACTCCACAGTCCACATGAACCAATCACTTTTTTCATTCTCATCAAGTTACTTGTATTTAGGAATAGGTACTCATTTTTAAAATCCATCAATGGGCACATGTTTACAATAAAAATATTCATCAATAATCTTACACGGTGGGATATTCCGAATAAAATCATCGGTATAAGAGGATTCATCTCTTGGCTTGGGTAAGTGGGGACTCGTGAATTCTTTAAAAATCTGTCGCAAAAAATGTTGAACGCATAGAGGCCTTACACACGTAAAAATACGCCACTGAATTGATAAAATAGCTTATCAAAAAACAAATCAACAGTAAAAAAAAAAAAAAATAGGTACCTACCTACCATTCTGTGACATCCCGCCCTTCCACTCTTTTCCTCCTCTCTAGAAACCTGCATCGCTCGTTCAAATCCACGTGACTTTTTTCCTGTTAAAAAATAAGGTTCCAATTCAATTTCTTTCCACCGAATTGGACTCAAGACTGCGATGATCCATTTTAAGAAGGTATGTTTTCGTAAACCGAACCAACCTCGTAGCTTTACCAGCATGTACCTCCCATACCCCTACATCGTTTCACAATAGGCACATCCACATACCTATACAGATTCGAACTGCAATGTAGAAAATTCATAAACAGCGAATTTTGTTTATGGAGTACATATACGAACAAAAGGTTTATATGAAACAATCAAATCGAATTTCCTTAAACGTCGTTGCAATCGATCCACAATATGATTAAACGTATACAATGACGAATAGGTAACGAAAAAAAAAACGAACCGGCTGTTGAACCGAAGTACTTAGTGTGATAACCGTACGAGTAATTTAAAAAGAGGAAAAAATCATGTTAAATTCCACCTGCAACGTGATACGAGTATATGTACATTAATGTACGAGTAGTTTAGTTTCAAAACTAACGAAGCAAGTAAAAATAAATACGATTGCAATATACGTACTTATTCTAATTATGGAACAAACAGCGCATATAATGTGAGGACTGAGAAGATTGCAGTAACTTACCTACCTACAGTGCACTTGTGTTTTGACGAAAAACTCACGAGTTATTGCATTCTATTTTTTTTTTTCGTTTTTTTTTCGTCACTCTAACGATCCAGAAAACTGAAAGTACCTATCGTTTAAGGTGGGTACAATTAACTTATAAAAATTGGGTACGAATCACCTCCTCACAATTCACATCCAGAGTAAAATTCGCTTACCTCGAGGTCTACATACTAGTAAGATGGATCAATTCGCGCAGAATTTCGATAATTACTCGATAAAGACGAGAAACGCGAACATATACACGTAGAAATCGCGAGTACTGGGTCGACTTTATAATGCGAACTAAAATAAACGAACGTAAAAGTGATCTAAAACGTGTGTACGACCTAGTTATTTGAATAAAAACGCCAGCGTAATTAGCGAATTACTCACCATGTGCTTGATACCTCCCACATTCAATCTATACTCTGGCGATCGCGATACCATTACCAACACCTCGCATATTTTTGGACACCACAACCACACGTACAGCGAAAGACTCGACTCGAATAAGCAGGAGTAAACTTGATAGGTACTCCGTACTCGTAATACGTAAGCAGCTCCTTCGGCGGCGGCGAAAATTCAACGCTCCCAAGACGAACCGAGCAATTCGCGACGCGCTCTTTATTACAATACTATATAGTAATCAATTCGTAATAATGTGTGTAGGTCTAATATAGCTGTACCTTGTTGGAAAAATACTGTGTAGTACGAGTAGGTACATTAGCTAGTACATAGCACAGCACAGCACAAAACATCACAGCGAATGGTGATCGTGCGTATTCGTTGTTGTACGAAAAATTTAGTAAAAGCAGCGACGCTATATGGTACGCATGTGACCGTAATCAAAACACTGCACGTATCTGCAGGCTTCGTATTGTTTGTATTTACATACGAGATATACGCGATTATTCGAGGTCAAGAACTCGACGTGTGTATGCTCAGGGTCGACTTTACAACGCAACGGGTCTTGGTTTATTCGAGGGGTTTGCCAACTCAGCATATTTTGTGTACTGTTTGCATTACCTACCAAGAGTACCGTTAGTTGGTGGAGAGACTGCAGAGTGTAAGGTACCTTGGTATAGTTTTTTTTTGGTAAAGGATTCCCTTTTCGCAATTGTATGGGAGAGAAATTCATCAAAAGAGGTATATACATACATACGATGAAATGAATGAGAAGATGAGAAGTACGTTTAATGCAGGTAAAGAGGGCAGAGGGTGTCATTCTGGCACTATTGTAAGATAATAAAGAACTCGAGCAACTCGAGTAATTGTTAAGATAAAATTGATATAGGTGTTTGCACTATTACTCTGTGTACAGATACGAGGTTGCCAAATTTATGATACACGACTATACGAATTCATCGCATCATCGTTTTATTAATTCGATCGCAGCTATTGAAATGATATTTCGACTTCGAGCCACGATACGAGTTATGCCATGCACTTTTACGAGTACCTGCAGAAGAAGCGTAGGAGGTACATTGCATGTTGTTTGATTTATTTTGTCCTTGGCTATTTTGAAAGGTTGAAACGGATCGGTTTCAACGAATAGCACGAGTGCAATTTCACGTATGCATTGATTAGGTATAGTTTTTATGGGGAAATTTATGATTCAGATGACGTTGGTTATTTGTCAGAAAGGTCGGTATCCCATCAGGTAAATACATTTTTGTATCGGACAAAGCTGAAACTGAATTTCATTTTTTTATTCCAGGCGATTTCTTAAAAATCCAAATCTGATTTATTTTGAGAAGAAAAAATCAAAATTTGATCAGTGTCTAACAGACGTATAAAGCTGCAAAAAAAACCTAAACTCGATCTTAACGAAATTTAGCACTCACAAAACTTGACTTTCATGAATTTAAAAACCAATTTTTCAGAATTTGAACATTAAATTCTCAAAATCTATACCTATCTTTTTCTAATTTTCCAAACTGGAAAATTTACATGATCTATACTTTTACCTACTGGAGGCTCTAGAATGCCTTGAAATCACTAATTGATTCGAAATTCATTCAAGACCCCCTTGAATGAATTTCGATTTTTTACGTCAGCTCATTCCTAAAAGACAAATTTTTCAACCTTCTCAGAAAATAATCGCTGAAGAAAAATCTGGACTTGAATCAGCAAAAATGGGTTTGAAAATTTGCACCTGAAATCGATTAAAAGGATCGATCACTATTCATCAGAATAATTAATCAAAGCTTACAGGCGCAGAATTACGTTTTGGGTGAAATTTTTTCAAGATAGGAAAATTCAAAAATATGGTGGGTCACCTTTGACTTTTGTTTTGGATCATTTGAACGAGGAATTGGAGAAATGCTGCGAGGCAACTTTAAAAAACCTTTTAAAAAATGTTGACTGTCAGGCTCGAACCTAAATTCTGAAGGGGGGAGGGGTTCACGTGGAATTTAATTTCAAAGTTTCTTAGGAGATATTTTTCTGGCTAAAATCATTTCAATTTTTATATGTGGTCCCTACACCGCGCCCCTCCCCTTCACCAAAAAAAGTGAAAAAATTCTAAAATGTTCTAATTTTTGAAAAAATTTGATAATAAGTTTTTGTTCTTTAAAATTTCAAAATTTTATATCTCGATAGTGAAATAGGTGCTCGAATACATGGTTGTGTGTCAGTAGGTAATAAATATTCAGATTCGTCACATTACCAAGAGATAAAGAGAAAAATATAGAACAGATCAATTCAATTAAAGACATTTTGTTAATTGTTGGAGGGGAAAGGGGAGAAGAGGTCTTTTCTAACATAGGTATGGTATAAGTACGTATGCATTAGTTTAACATGATTTTGTCTAATTTTCAAAAAAAGTGAATCTGACTCGTAATTTAGTGTCAGATTGCTAAAGAAGAGAATGTGCATAGGAAGGAAAGTGTGTGTGACGAATTAGATGTACTCGGTATAGGCAGTGTATTAGGGTCGTAAAATTACGTTGTTTTTTTTAACGATGCTTGAAGGTTTAAGGTTTCGTTAGTTTTAGCTGTAAAAATAAGGAATTATATGATTTAGTCTGTTGACAAATAAAATTAGAACTGTAAGAATGTGACTTTTTCCCCCTTTCCGAACAATTACGTTTTTAAAAAATCTACCAAAGGCACATCTGTGACATCTCCTATTAGGTATACGTTTCAAACTTGAACTCATGAGGTCAATATGGAAGCAGAAAAGTTGCACATTGTTGTAAAGGTACATCAGTGACACCTCCTAATTGTAGGTACATTGAAAATTTTGGACACTTACCTACCCTAAATTAATTTTGAGGGGCTGTGCAGGCTATTCTAATTTTTAATGTTGATCAAAAACACGAAAAATAACTTGAAAATATACTCTTTCTTTCAACGCTGGAAAGGGGTCCAATTGTGCCAAATTTGGACCATCTAGGCTAATTTGGAGTAGGGAGGGGGGGGGTCAAAATTAGCAGAAACATTAAGTTTTTTTGTACTTTAAATGGGGTAAAGGTGACCTGAAACCAGAAGCGTTTTTTATTGTATACTGGCAGGGCCATCGAGAGGGGGGGGCAAATGGGAAGTTTATCTCGGGCCTACGTTTATGACCCGGTAAAAGAAGGGCTTGTGATGAAAAAAAAACAGTTTTTTTTTTAACTTCTCAAAACACTAATTTTTGAAAGCTTTTGCCCTCGTTTGGTTTGGGCTTGTGTTTTTTTTTCAAAATTAAAATTTATAAAAAAAGTATTATTCAACTTTCAAAATTTCAAAGTAAAAAAATCAACTTCTTGCATAAAAAGTATCGTTTTCATGTCTCTCAAAATACAAATTTTCAAAATCTTTCGCCCTCACTTGGCCATGTTCTCTTTTCTTTTTCAAAATTAACAACTTTCAAATTCTAAAATTTTAATACATACAACCAAAAAATATACTCCTTGCATAAAAAAAAACACCATTTTCAATTTTCCCAAAATACAAAATTTTCAAAAGTTTTCTCCCTCACTTTGCACAGTTTTGTCATCTTTTTTTTCGAAATCAATTTATCAAAAAACATCGTTTTTAGGCCTCTCGAAATCAAATTGTCAAAAACTTTCGCTCGAGCTAATTTGTTTCTTGTTTTAACATGAAAAAATCTCACATTTATGGGTCTCCAAAAATTCAAAACTGAAAATGAAGATTTTTATCAGTCATAAGAATAGGCAAAATTGGTATTTTCCCCTACATTATGCGACAAATTTTCAGTCGAACCCACTTCTCCAGCCCTCTCTTGAAAAACCTCTATTATGTAAATAGTTTCGTCCCAAGAAATGGGGCCAAAGTATATTTGCCTCAGGCCTGCATTGGCTCCATTGAATAGAAATTTTGGTTACTTTTATGAGGAAAAAAGTTACTAAAGTTACTCAGATAGGAAGGTTGCTAGGTACTTTCTTTTTAAAAATTTTCAAAGTTGTAGGTAACTTACTTATTCTGTTGATTTTTTTTTTGCCATTAGCCCATTACTTATGTAAATTAGAAAATTTCTTATCATTGTTGAAAAAATGCTCAAGGTTTAGGATTTCTCATCAATAATTTCAAATAATCAACAATGAAATTATTGAGAATGATTATGAGTAACTGATTCGCTGAAAAAATTTTTCTCGTATACCAGAGTTAATTCAAGGGCTCTATTTATGCACGATAAGCTTATTTCAAGAAGAATTTTTTTCTCTATTCTTTCTTTACTCTGGCATGTATCACATAGACAGAGTTTATGGACATGACTTTGAAAATGAGAACATGAATATCCAGACACTTGAAAAGAATCTTCATATGATTGACGTCAGCCACCAAAATAATCGGTGGTTCTCTTCATCTAAGCTAGCTATGACTGAACAGAAGAGTCATCGTGTCACGAGCTCGTTAAAAAAAATAGAAAGGAAAAAATGGGGTTTATTCAGTTCAAACAAAAGTAGTTCAGATCCAAGCTGTACAGCGACAGGAGAAGACATATTGCATATGGTAAACTCGGGAGAAAAAAAATAGAAGTGAGAATGAACCAATTTGTCAAAACATCTCTACGTCTATTCAATTTTTTAAACTTGGAATGGGTCACTTTTATGGTTTTCTTGCGAAGAAGAGTGATCTCTCGATTTGTAATATTATTTTGATTGATAAGACTGATAGATAACACATTTCATGTTGCTACAAATGAAATAGGATGGGGAAATCTCGAGCATCCATGAGGGAACCGAGTTGACGAAATCCCTTCCCCTCTCCATTTTCCTTTTCCACGATGATTGGGCGATGCGAAGGAAAAGCTCAGCTTGGAAAAATCTGCCACAAAGGGAACCCATCGTTGGAAAAAGAAGCAATCTTGTCAAATGAAGATCGAATATTTCATAAATAGGTTGAGTACCTTATACCTACCTATGTTCTGAACTTCTTACTCATTTCTACCATCCTTAATATCACGAAGAATTGGAATCGTGACACGGATTTCGAGTTGAAAATCACCAATTCAAGTCATACTTTGATACTTATCACAAGTTGACTGGCTGCTGGAAACGGTTATCATTCCTTTGGACTTCCGTTTACGTCATACAATGTACAATACGTCTACTTATACAGCGGTATTTAAGTACAAGTACACGCGAACAGGAGAAAAAATCGATTAATCTACACCAAGAATGACATAATGTTGACACGAACAACGTCGGAAGCTGTACATACACATACAGTACCGCTATATATGAAGAATATGATTGAACGATTACATTCTACATACAACAGGTTGCAATGTAGCCAGGTACTCGCGTACAAATAAACGTCAACAAGCTGGATAGCCAACGAGTCAATAACCTGACGTCGCGACAATCATCCACAAAACGCTGCACTGCTGCAGAGTGCAGATACGTGTGCGGTGTCTTTGGAGAGCAATTGGAAGAAATTCGCCATCGTGCAGCTTGCATCGATGTAGGATATAGCAGTGGTCGCCACCGAAGCGAGTAAATTTTGCCAAAATCAAGCTACGTAGCTGTGACGAATTTCAAGGTTGCCTAATTACGGAGTGAATAAACAATACTAACTGTACTGTGTGGGGAAATTTTTTTTACCTACTGGACGTACGCCATTTTGTACAAGTATACAGGAATATTCGTGGGAGAAGTGAATTTTTTCACGGAGGGTATCTGTAAACAATACGTACACAAGTACGACTTACGTGTCTTCGTGACGTTTGCTCGTCATCAACAATGCAATCGACCAAATGAAACCTGTTATTGTCGCAGTGTGAATCGGTTCAAACGATGTTACAATTTGACCCACGCGAATACGCATACAAAGTGTCCTAAAATGAACCCCGAACGAGTTCGAAGTTTTTGGTCGATCGTGGCACACTGAAAACATAAAATTTCAATCGTGTGATCTAAACGATGACCCCGACCGATTACCCCGTTTGCAGAAATTGGCTGCTGAACGAAAGGGAATCCGGTACTGGGTGTATTTTATACGGACACGTCGTATGTAAACTCGTCATGTTAATTGCAATTAGAATGGCAGCCACGCATGGCAGTACGCCTCTTCGACGTTATAAGTTGAAAAAAATTTACCTACGTCGTCGTCATCATACAGTATATTATGACGATGACCATTCGAGCCTCGACATAGACAAAAAAGAACAACAACAAAGCAACAATACGCCGAAGCGTTAATTAGGCTTATTTGAAAGAGAATTACGCAACGAAATTTCAAAAATGAAAAAAACCTCGCACGTATATGTTGTGTATTATGTTGTTTCCTTATGAAAATACATCGAGTAATAAATTTTTCCATAAACGCGAACGGAAATCGCTATGACAACTCGAATGGATCGATTTAACAACAATTTGTACCATAATAATAAAGTCGAGTATTTCACCGCGACTCGACTATGCGATTGCCTCTCGTCAGTTCGTCGTCGGTTTTTTCGAGTAAAATTATCCCATTATTAGGAAATAATTTCAGATTACAACGTGCTTTGCTTCGTTAGCGCGGTCGAAATGCCGGCACGTTAATTTCATTAACCAAGACCTCTATTTCGCACGGTCGTAGTGACAAGGGCATCTTTCTCGTGCAATTCAGTGTGGGAAAGAAATGGTCATCAATTAAGTATACCTCCGCGTCTGACGGTTGTTTTCCGGGCGTGAAATGCCGAGCCAACGAATCCGAGTAATTTGATAGGTTAGTAGTGGGATTCGTGATGCGGTGTTGCCGATGTTCGTGATTTTGATTGCGAAATGAGAGTGGTCTTGGGTGAATTATTCCTTTGGATTGTATTTTCATGTTTTGTGAAGAAATGGTCAGAAGAAAGTTGTCTCTATATCTTTCAAAGTCTACAGATCACTACGATGCCATGTTGCCAATTCTCATTTCCTAATTTGAAATAGTGTTCATAAACTCATTTTGAGCCGTGATGAAAATCCTGACCTGTTGGTTCAAAAATCAAATTGTTATCCTCCTATTTGAAATCCTTCATGCGAATTGAACGGTAATCTGCTCAATTCCTGTGATGGTGGGAGGGAGTGGGGAAGGGGGAATCGCAAAAGTTTGAAGTTATGAACATTTCATGTTTTGAAATTAATGTTTTGAAAAAATCTTCAACATTTATTATGTTTTTTGTGCTAGAAAACGCTCATCTCATCAGAGTTTGATGCTAATTTCAATGAAAAACTGATTTTTTAAAAGTGTATGTTTAAAACCTTCTGCAACCAAAATGTTGGCTACCAGTTTCAATTTTTCGATGGTTTCGGTTTTCTTCCTAAATATTCAAACTTCCTCATGAAACGTAACACAGGGAAAATGCAATGAGCTGCGGAAAATTATGTTTCTGCATACTTTTGAAATTCCCAACCCAAAAATGTAAAATTCCAGTGGTGCGCCTTGAGTGGATTTTTGTCAATTTTTTCCTTTTGAATAAATCTAATGTAAGTCAAAATGTGAGGTTTGGCAACGTGGTCGTAAAAAACTGTCGCTGTTGCAAAAAATTCCAAAAAGTGTCGAGTTTTCTTCCTAAGAAATGTCCAAATGACTTGCGTTTTTGCTAAAGTGGACTGCTTATTGCTAAAATTGGTCATTCTAGCTTTTTGCCAGAAAATTGTCTCTATACACCTAGCTTCATAAACAATTAACAAAAATTTTCGTTTTTTGAAAAAAAATCAAAGTTGTTCGAAATTTTGTGTTTTTTGGCAAAAAATTCCAATAAGTAAGTCTTATTTTTTTCCAAAAACTAATCCAAAATTATTGATTTTTGCCAAAAGTTACCAAAAAATGCTAGCTTTCTAGCAATTGAAAAGTTTCGCTTTTTTAGCAAAATTGCCAGAAGTAATTCTTGTTTTTTTTTTTCAAAAAAGTTGCAAAAAGTATTTCTTTGTCTACAACAAGAATTACTGCTTTCTGCTAAATTCGACAAATTTTCGTGTTTCATTCAAAATGTTTGCTGTTTAGGGTACCTCTACCTACCTAATGATTTTCACTTTTTTTTAAACCAAAAATTATTCAAAAGAATCGTTTTTTGTTAAAGTCTTAATTTTTGCCAAAATTGTCAAAAATTCTCGCTTGTTTACAAAATTGCAGAAAATTATCATTTCTTTGCAAAAAATTTCAAAAAGTCTCACCTGTTGCCAAAAATTGTCCAAAAGCCTCGCTGGTTTTTTTTTGCCAGAAATTGGTTTTTGTTCGGCGAAAATTGCAGATATTCTTCCTTAGTTACCACAAACTGACATAAAGGTCTCGCTTTTTTATCAAAAAGTTTCAAAGTAGTTCAACTTTTCCAAAAATTATTAAAAATCCGAACATTTTAATTTGTACTTATCTAAGTAAATGATTCTGTCGTAGGTTTTTCCCTCGTTTATTCGGGTGATTTTTTCTGCATTAAAATATTTTGACTGTTGCTCACGATTTGTCCTTTTTTTTAATTTTTTAATTTTTCTTGGTTACTATGTACATAAAGTTTTTCTATTTTTGGAAAAAATTGAGTACGAACCCTGATGTTGCCAAATTCCTGATTTTAGCTAAGACTGGTCTAGAAGAAAACATTGTGTTGTGATTTCCTAGAAAATTGAAAATACATTATACTTACTAAAAAAAAAATGAAGCACACAGAGTTGCCAAATTTCAGGTCTTATTTCCAATAATTGAACTATACCGGAGAGAGGTGAAAAAACAGAAGTCATTCAAGATGAGATGAAATCAATGAACACGGAAAATTTACTCACGTGCTCAAAACAAATCCTCAAAGCTCGAGCTTTAATGAGCGTTGTTGCCAATTCTCACAACTTTTTCACAATAAATCGCGATAATTGCATAAACACAGAAAAATATTCATCAACCAAGCTTGATATTATTAGAAGAAAAAGAATTCACAATATATGGGGAACTGTATTGGAACTTAGAAAACCATGCTATGTTGCCAATTCTGCATCTTAATCTAAATTCACCATGATTATTGAATTTCCTGGAGGCTTTCGGTAGCAGAAGCCAATAAACTGGATTCAGCAGACGCTGCTTAATTTTTGGTGTTGAAAAAAAAATAAACTGTAGATTAACAAAACTGACTCGGAGAGACCGTTGGGGGGGGGGGGGCTGATTGAACCTGTTGAAGAACTTGTTCTAAAAAAAAGGTCGTCATGTTTGTAACATTTTTTCAAGTACCATTTTTTCAGTAATTTGGACCAATTTAAAACGGATTTCAATCTTTCTCCCTTTTTATTGGTATTTTTTCAAAACATTACCTGCAGATTTTTGAAAGTAAAATCCATTTTTCCCAAGAATTTTCGTTCATCTTGACTCAAAAACTCTTCTAATTCTAGAACTACAATCTAGCCAGTCTATGTCAAATCACTTCGAACTCCTAAAGAGGCATCAACCAGCTCGAAAATTATTTCCATACAGCACCTCAGCGATTTCTGTTTGAAATTCTATTTGATACTGAACTATCACGAGAGCACTTGTACTTTCTTGTACGAGAAGAACTCCGCAGTCCGTACAATGCAAAACGCCGCAATTACGTTGTCTTATGGAAATTTTCACAATAACATGACTGCTTTCAGCTTCAGTTCAGGGGTCATTAAACTGGCCAGTACCCCTATATCGGGTTCGGTTTTCAATAAATGCGACAGGAGTGTTGAGATATGCAAATTAGGCATTCTTCCACGTTTGTTTTTTAATTACAAAATTCTAACCGTTTCTTAGCTCGAGATAATTCGCTTTTTCACACCTTTCTATGTATTCGGTTCGGTTTACGTACTCTCTGTGAATATAGAATGTGCATTTGCAATACCAGGTCAGATCGCTGGAAACTCTGTCTCTGTCCCTGCGTGACCTCTGGAGTCTGGAAGTTAAGTAGATACATGTGACCCCTCTGATTTCCTATAAATGGTACAATTTCCTCCCAACATTCCAACCATGGACATCTGAAGTAAATTATTCTCGAGCAGTATGCTTTGGCAAAGAATCTCGTGACCAAAATGGGCACCACGATGACTCTAGAGTTCAATTAACTTGACAATTGGACATTGGAGACCTTCGTAAAGGCAGCTTTGGATTTGGTAGACATTCCTCGTGAAAATTTACCATCAGTATTATAGGAGATTTGCGATAGAGGTAACTGATTTCTCAATATCCTCGAATGTGTTTCCGATAGCTCGTCGACAATGATCGCATACTTAATAAACGAGATGTCGAAAAATTCTCATTTCCGTTTTGTCAATCGTATGGAAACTGATTTTATTGCAGGCGTGTCCGCGTATACCTTTGGCTCTCTGGCAGTTTATATTGATTCTTCTTGGTCTATCGAGTCGTTGAGGATAAATTTACTATACGCGTTCGGTAACCGGATGATCTACCAGGTTAATCATACGATTCGGATTTTAATTACCTACATAACGATCGTATGTATGCCTAATTGCCTATGCACGAGTAACTATACCATGTGTAAGTATATCGAATCGGTGTTGGAAGAAATTTCGGCGAGAGCGATTTTAGAAGGTAAACTCGATACACGCGTCAAAGTAGATACACGATAGCTAATTTCTTCTTGTGTTTTTTTACTCTTCTCTTACCATTTGCCATTTACCATGCATTGCATAGGTTGCAAGGTGATAGATATAGGTAGCTTATATGTACTCTGGCAACTCAACCTCATTTTCAAACTCGCTCGATCTTATCCGTCAAGATCAAATGACACGTTCCGTCACTCGAGACCGTTGAACTCTATTTACAAACGACGGGGAAAACCGTGAAAAAAATACGCAAACGTACAATACATCACCATCCCGAGAAGGTATACGTACATATGTAAAACAATTGCGTACGTAACTGGCACAATTAACGAGAGTATTCTTACGAAAAAATATGTAGAGTTGCTTTTGTACACATGAGCAGCAGGGAGAGCAGAGCTCGTACGATGGAAACATTTCAACAAGAATATATACAATAACGAGAGAAGAAGGTATCCGTTTAACCGTACGTATCTTAGTACCATCGCAGCATCCAAATTTCCGCCATCGTAGCTCTTTTTTCTTGCACATAATTTACAAAGTCGTGATCATCCACCAATGCGGCGCCATCCTTTGGTTTTCTACCTCTCTCGATGGCAAACCGTTATCTGACAATGTACTCTGTAGGTATTCGCTTTTTGAAATTGAAACCATCAACTTACGAGTATGTACTCGTAGCTTCGGAAGTGCACACAAACGTATATACCTACTCGCGTATCTGCGAATGCGATTCCTGCTCGGAAACGTGTGTCAATTTAATTCTACGCGTCAGCGTCGGCTTGATTTGTAGGTCTACTAGGTATCTTTTGAACGCCTTCGCCTTCGCCTTGCCACACTTATCGTAAGTTTAGAGTGCAGTCGTCGATGTGAAAATTATTCCAGTTTGCGCGGTTCTTCTTCTCGTTGCGTTAAAAGTTTATCGCTGTGAGCCTCTTAATTATAGTACACGAGACGCCGACGAATTGGTGAGTTTGCGCGAGTAAATCGTCACGAGAATGTACAGGAACCAGAAGGTTATCAGAGATTGGAATCGTGCGTAAAGATGTATTTAGAGAACAGAAATGATAATCATTTTAATGAAAATGGGTTGGAATTTTCCCCTAGGTAGGTTCAAGTTTGGATAAGAGTATTTTTAGAATTGGTTTTTGAGACGTAGACGTAGATCTACCTATACTTGTTCTTAAATGGCATTTCATTTTTGAAATTACTTTACTTATCGAGCACCAAAAATGGATTTTGTGATTTATCTTTGGAGGAGGGATAGTCAATGCATTTTTGATATTTGAGATGCTGCAAGCATTTCTGCGAATGTTTACAAACGAAAGAATTGTTCCTACAGGCAGAAATTTTTTTGAACCGTACAAAGCTTAATCGGGAGAGTATCTAAAATACGTCACTAGCTAAAATTTTAGCTGTCGAAGTGAATTTTTTGACTATTGGTGAATTTTTGAAAATCAAAGGGCCGGAAATGAAAAAAAAATCAAAATGTTACAAAATTGACCTAAAAAGCTGAAATTTAGCATGCATCTTATTTTAGACTCGACGAATTGATTTTTCTAACCGTTTGAAACAGTTCAGCAAAGTGTTGACACTTGAAATTTTCACTAAATTTTACCCAATCAAATTGGAAAACGAAAATTTATACTTTAGGATAAGGGTCATTCCATGCCAAATCGGCGGATTTTTGCACGAAGGGTCTTCGATTTTTTTCAAAATCAGATCATGAGATCATGTATAGTTTCTCGTCAATTCATTGACAAATTGAGGTAGGGAGGAGGGGAGATTTCTTAACATGTCCGTCTAAATATTGGTGAAATATTTCAAAAATGCAAAAATATTCATTTTTTAGGTTCCTTCTTTTGTTTAAAACAGCGACGAAATTTTTTCAATATGTTTTATTCTTAAAAACTGTAGCACGAAAAATAGTATTTCTCGTCAATTCGTTGGCAAGGAGGGGGGGGATCTTTTTTACATGTTCGTCTACACATTGGTAAAATATCTCAAAAATGCAAAAATTTTCATTTTTTAGGTTTCTGATGGTATTTTTGCAATAAGTGTAAAACTTGTAATTTTTTTTCTCGAAAATGAAAAGAAAACGCCAGTCCAATTTTTTGATATGTTATTCTACATAAAACGGACTAAAATTGAGAATTTTTTCAGGATTTTTACTCGTCGAGATCATGGTTATATTTAAATTATAAGTTTTTAAATCGATTTTTTTTAGGTTTTTGAAAGTAGCAACACTGATTTCGACATC
The DNA here is from genome assembly GCF_950023065.1 of Planococcus citri. Classification (NCBI taxonomy): domain Eukaryota; kingdom Metazoa; phylum Arthropoda; class Insecta; order Hemiptera; family Pseudococcidae; genus Planococcus; species Planococcus citri. Next base: position 37,593,352 of record NC_088680.1, read on the forward strand.
ATTCGTTGATTACCCTTTCAAAGCACTACAATTTGAAAAAAAAAAGTTCAAAATTCTATACCACATACAACCGGAGCAATTTTCAACTGAAATTTCCCATTTTCGGCCATTTTGGAAAAATTTGAAGCTTCACAGCTTCCCCAAAAAAAAATCGAAAAAATGTCCGGTTTGCGTCATTCGTCATCGTTTGATGATCTCTACACATAATCTGATTTTGAAAAAAATCGAAGACCCCTCGTGCAAAAATCCGCCGTTTTGGCTTGGAATGGCACAGGCACATCATAATTATGCTGACAGGAACATTGTCAACTCGTCACCTCATGATCTGGATGAAACTTGGCTCACTGAAAGTTCACGTCATTCACACTTCAGAGCCAAATTTTCAGCAGCCGAAATTGATTTTTTAAATTTTGATAAATTTTTGAAAATGCAGAAATAGGCTATTTATGGTACTGACAAGGTTTTCATAAAAATGATTTCAAACCGCGAGATAAAAATCTTAAATTTGGTTTGAATATTAAAGTGGACCTCCCGAATCGATTGCAACCATTTTCGAGTCGATATGGAGCCTCCAGCAAACGTTGAGTCTTCTCCAGCACACTGAAATCGCTCCAGAAAGCGTTGTAATGAACTTTGGCAGCTGAAAATTTGGTTTTGAGGTGTGGGTGACATGAACTTTCAGTGAGCCAAATTTCAGCTAAATCGGAGATGATGCGTTGACAAGGTTCTCTTGTGAGTCGATTGAAGGTGGTTTCCAAGCCGGTTAGGAGCCTCCAGCAACTTTTTGGAAATTCCAGATTTCCAAAAAAAAGCCCTAAAATCTGTCCAATTCAACTTCAGTTCGTATAAACGCGATTGATGCTCTTTAGTGACCTACTTAACCGACACATCATTCTTTCAAAATCGATTTCTGTTAGTTCAAAACTGTGTAATTCGTGTTTCTCCAGCGATTTCACAATTGAAAAGTTGAAAAATTCAGTGCACCAGAGAGCTAATGCCCAGTTTGGAACATGCTAAGTTAACAGAAGATGGTTTTAGACCGTTCTGAAGCCTTTAGCATTTTTTTGGAAATTCTAGTTTTCCAAAAAATGTCATAAAATCGGTTTAATCGAACTTTAGTTTCTATGTGTAAACACGTTCAGTGTATGTTGGTCCACTTAATTAATTACCCACGACTTTTCCAAAATGAATTTCTGTCGATTCAGAATCGTACATTTTTCAATTTTTCTATCGTGAAAAACCGCTGCAGAAATGTACAATTCTGAACCGACGTAACTGATTCCACCAAAAGAGTCATTAACAAGCAGTAATCGTTTTTATACGTGCTAAAGTTATTTTAGACAATTTTTATGACACTTTTTGAAAACCTGGAATTTTCAAAATATGGCTGGAGGGTTCAGAACGCGTTGAAACCACCTCCAATCAACTCAGCATGTTTGAATTTGGGTCTACCTAGAGTAAATTTCAACTTTTCAACTCTATTGGATGAAATATTGGGTAAATTTCTACTTTTATAAATCTCCTGGAGCCTCTGGAACTGCCCAAAACTGTACGAAACCGTTTCTAATCTATTTGGGGATTGGAATTAAAGAGGGTACGTATGCCAAATTTCAGCTTTCTAGGTCAATAATTTATTAAAATTTTGATTTTTCTTCATTTTTGGCCCAAATCTAATTTTCAAAAATTCACCAAAAATCGAAAAATGCACTTTTGCGCCTGCAATTTTGTATGATGGTGTTTTTTTTGCGTGTTCTTTCGATTTATGGATGGTTCGGTTCAAAAGTTCTTCAGTCATAACCCTGCATCATTCCAAATGAGCCTATAATAAGGTTAAAATTATTCTTCTAAAATTTACCTATTTAATATTTTCTGATTTTCGAGTCAAGAAGTCATCAATAGGATGACAAAATGTTCGAAAATGATTAAAATTCTTTCAGTTGGACAAATTTTCCAGTGTTGTCTCCCACAACTTGAAACCAAAATTTTTGATTTTTGTGCGAAAAAGTTACTTTTTATGAAGGCCTTTTATCGTCTTGAAAGAGATAGCAATTGGTTCACTAGGTTGACTCTGGAAGAGGATGGAGGACGGGGGGGGGGGGGGTAGAATTAATTTCAAACCATTAACAAAAATCAAATTGAGTATCTAAAAATTTTCCTTTGAGATAAGAATTCAGGTAGGTACACAACGCACAACTTTTCGAAGAAGCCGAAAATCGAACCGGTTAGTTTAAAACAGCTCAATGCTGCTGTGTAAGTATTTAAGTAATCTAATGAAGTCGGTAAGTATTTTCGAATTTGAAAACTTTTTCAGGACTTGTTCTGATCTATCAAGGGTTGCTGTTATGAAAATACGATACTCATATCAAGGTTTTCGATTTTCATGTTGCTCTCACTCACACTCATTTATGGATATTTCAAATGAATTTCTGAGTTTTTGACATCCAACCCTAATGTATGAATTTAAAAAACGTAAATCTAACAAGGGAGGTGCCCCAGGTGACATGCACCGATTCAAATGATTCTTGCACCATTGGATAGAGGACATCGAACATAGTCTACCACAGAATTTTCAGCTGCTGAAGTTGATATTTCGATTTTTCAGAGCAATTTTTCGATTTTCACATAGCAATTTTGAAAAATTGGCCAAAATTAGTCGGCGGAGGTCGCATACCGAAACCTCCCATATTATTTGGGCATTTCAATACTTATGATAAGACTAGCTCACGGTGAAATTTTCAGCTGCTGAAGTTGATATTTGACCCTTCCAGGGCGATTTTTTGATTTTCACATTGCAATTTGGAAAAATTGGCCAAAAATAGTCGGCGGAGGTTGCATACCGAAACCTGCAATATTATTTGGGCATTTCAATACATATGATGAGACTAGCCCACGGTGAAATTTTCAGCTGCTGAAGTTGATATTTGACCCTTCCAGGGCATTTTTCTATTTTCACAATTGCTATGTGAAAATCGAAAAATTGCTCTGAAAAATCGAAATATCAACTTCAGCAGCTGAAAATTCTGTGGTATACTATGTTCGATGTCCTCTATCCAATGGTGCAAGCATCATTTAAATCGGTGCATGTCACCTGGGGTACCTCCCTTGTACGAATGAAATGACCGGACAATGTTCCTAAAAAAATTCTGCATCATCTCCGAGAACTTCTGAAGTCATTTTGGATCCCTTAAGTCGATTATTTTCATCTCCGAAGCTTCTTAAACAAGTATATTGAAGCCTTCAGACAATGTGACAATGAAATCCTGAACTTTTGAATTACCCATTTCAGTTCTATACAGCTTCTTCGTTCTAACATCAGATTCCATTCACACATTCCATTCCTTCATCCTTGTCCACACGAGAACCCTTGAAAGGGGATTTCCAGATGATCTCAAGCAGAATGACTTACCTACACAGCTATCAAACCTCTTGAATTTCTAAATGAATCGTTATCATTTCGAGGCACGTTTCAACACCGTATGCACAGCTCGTTTCGACAGTTTACACCACATTTTTACACCCTCGACCCTCATTAACTGCTTTAGATCCCCTCATCATGAAACAGGTGAAACTGACGAATACATTATAATCCATTCCCATTCGTGCTTCACTAGGTATAGGTAGAGGCACCCAGATAATCCGAATACGTGTATAGTGAAGTGAAATTATAGGTACTTGGAAACGTAGAGGAAATGCAATTACATCAGAATGCAATGCAGAGTTATGTAGATGACTCATCGTCATCGACGTGTTGACAATGTTTTCGAAACAAAAAGTGTTATTTATTCCGTAACGACATTAGTTGGCCAAGACGAATTGCATTATACACCTTCGACATCTTAACACCTTTACCAATATAGTAAATACTTACATCTCGTTATCGTCGGTGTATTAATTAGAGTTGAAATTTCACAGAAGTATACTCATACGAGAGAATTAACATGTAGACTAAGAGCTGAGCTAATGCTATGATGAGTATATAATAAACCAGTACTCACGTATTTGAATCAAACATAAGAATTCTGCGTCTGCTACACAAGTTTTACTCGATAGAATCACCGCCAACAACACCACACAACATTTACACGACCGATGACTAGTAGAATTTTTCTCCGCAATCGGTCAAATCGCACGGTTTTTTCAAGTTCGAATCACAAACACCAACACAACACCGATGACCGATGGGCACTCGAATTAAAATTTGAACAAGATCACCGCATTCGGAACTTTTTACAAGGAAAATTTTCTAAATATTCGGACGACGACGGAAGCTCGCATACTCGCGTTAGGTTACATTACAACAACCAGTTTCTCTTTATCAATTTATGAAGCATGCATATATAGAATAGACCTACGACGAGTTAACCAAAACTCCGAAACCGAAACCTGAAAACCTGTAAGAGTACGGTGGAATAATATTGTGAAGGTATATACCTTGCGCGCGCCATCCAACCACATCCAAGGTGGGACAGGAGAAGAGGACAGGTGTCCTGGTGCGGGGTCCACGTAGCACGTAAACTACTACTACGCGAACTCCGAGGCGAGCCCGAGCGGAGTGCGAGTGGCGAGTCGAAACTCCGCGCGTATTTTCATTTGTACGCGAGTTCGAGTATCAGCATAATATTCTCTCATTCTCTCTTCTCTCATTCAAATTCTTCTCTTTCTCCATCCATGTAACCGTTTTGCTTTTGGCCACTTGATCAGAGAGGCTCGACGTTGCAACCGGTCCATTGTTGTCGTGTGACGAGGAATTTCAATAGAGGATAATTTTCGCCTAGTGTGTCTGCCAAGGTACAAAGATGTGTATGAGTGTACCTACCTACGTCTGTCTATTATGTGCCCAGATTCTTCTACTACATTCTGCCAGGGTATTAATCCTGTGCAGGGATGACTAACGCACCATTTCCAAGGATTCTTTCGAAAGATTAACGACCCTTGGGTGGAAGTTTTTTGTTAGGTAGGTAGGGTATCTGTCGAGAAGAATAGAAGGAAGGGTTGTGGTATTTTGCGATGGTGACGTCACCTGTCAGTGTCACTGTCAGCTGAATATGGTAAAGATCCTATGGTGCCGAACTGCAGTTGTAAAATTTAAATTACTCCGGTGTCAAGTTTTGATATGATTTTTCAAGGTTCAACAAGCAATAAATTTTTATGCACAAGCAGAATTATTTGTACAATGAGACAACCAGTTGAATACGTGATCATTAAAAATTTCCCTGTCATGAGAATGAATATTCGGTGAACGATTTTGGAAATCAAAAAATCAAAATTAGACAGGTTCAGTATGATGGAGGAGGGGGTGAAGGTACATTTTTGAAGAAGGAAGGTGACCAGAGAAGCGACAATTTTTTACACAATAAAAAGGGATAAATTTCAGTGTTGGTTGTTTAAAACTTGTTCGTTTAAAACATTGTTTAAAACAGCTATTTGAACATAATTTCTAAGTATTTAAAACTGTTTTTATTGTTTAAAACTTGTTTTGTTCAGACCTTGTTTTTTTTTTGTTTCTTAAAAAAAAATTTCGAGATTTTTGACCATAGAATTATCAAGAAATTTTAAAAAAATTATTATGTTTTTTTACACGGATTTTACAAGAATCCATAATCTGAATTCTGGGACTCTAGGTGGATTGTCAGTTCATTTCTGATAAAGCAAAATCTAAAATCCATTCCTATAATCTACTAGTACTACCCCAGTAGATTAGCTGGATTTTCAAAAACTGTTTATATTAAGTTTGTTTTTTTTACACGGATTTTGGCAGATTTTCGAGAATCTGGATTTTGGCAGATTTAAAATCCACCAGAATCTGTTAGGATAGTAGCTTTTGAAAATGGATTATGGATTTTACTTAAAGAGAGAAGACTTCTGATGTTTTGAAAGTTTGTGGTGGGGATCTAAAAAGTGTTTAAAAAAGAGATTCAAAAACGTCCAAAAACCAGATTTTCGAGAATCCGTGTAAAAAAAACATACTTATTTGTAAAAAAAAATTTGACAATCCATAATCCAGATTATGCAAAATCGGTGTAAAAAAAACATACTTTAAATTACTTATTTGATATCTGTCAAACGTATAAAACATACTTAAAGGCGATATATTTTTTGAATTTTATTTACATTTTTTGATTGAACAAGAACAATATTATAAAATCAAACAAAGATTATGAAGTACCAAAAAAGTCTCAAGAAAAATAAAAAAAAACTGAATCTGAAACCACATTATTACACACTGAAAAAACGAAGTTTTTTGTTTTAAACGTGTTTTAAAAACGTTTAAAACACGTTTAAAATAGGTCACATTTTACAATTGAATTTGGGTTTTAAAACAAAAAATTTGTTTTAAACATACAAAAAAACTGTTTTTTAAAAACGTTTTTTTTTCAACACTGGTAAATTTACACCTGCACCTTTCTTTAAGAACTGAAAATTTAAAAAAGGAACCACCAATAAAGGAGTTTCTGATTCGGGTAATTCCAATCAGTTTGGTAGCTCTTAAAAATCAGGTAGGTAATTATTGCAAACAAAAAAAATCATTTTTTTCAGTAGTTGCCTTTCTATAATTACTGTAAAAAAGCTCAAATTTTGTACACTAGGTAGGTAGGTACTGTAAGGTACTAAAATACTACATCATCGATTAGTTCGTAAATTTTACTAAAAATAATTGAGGGGGAGGGGGTGAAGGGTAGATTTTGGATTAAAATGTACGTCTCACAGACTACAGAACCAAATTTTTAACTGACGAAGTTGATTTTTCGATTTTTGGAGAATTTTTGAAAATGACAGAAATACATAGCCTATTGTTTACTTACAATAAAATAAATGAAACTCTCGGTTAATATACTAAAGTCGACCCCCCCCCCTCCGAATCGATTACCACTATTTTCGAGCCATTCTGAAGCCTCCCGCAAAAGTCGACCATTTTCAGGGTTATACATGTTTAAAACAATTTTTTTTTTTTGGCTGTTCATATTGTTAGAAGTTGAAACAAATTTTAAAAAACAAAACGATGTTTTAAACAAAAAAGGCTATTTAAAACAGTTTTTTTTTTTTGGGGGGGGGGGGTTGAAACGTGTTTTTTTAAAACTAACTTCCTTTAAAAAAATATGTTTTTTTCAGTTTCTCGTTGAATTTGATGTGGAATTGATATTGAATAAACTGTTCTTTTTTTTTCGAGACAAATTTTGTGGTTTGATTTCAATTTTTCAATTTTCTTGAGCCTTATAGCTATTTTATGACGTTACATCTTAAAAATTGATGACTGGTGAATCCAAAACAAATGAATTTGTGTTTAAACACATGGTTTTAAACAAAAAAAAACTGTTAAAAAAAAGTTTTAAACAAAAAAAAAGTTTGTTTTTTTTAACACGTTTTTGTACAACCCTGCATTTTCTCCAACAAGTTCAAATTGCTCCAGAAGGCGCGGTAATAAACTTCGGCAGTTGAAAATTCAATCCTGAGTTATTATAAGTTCGGCATTCCTAATCAATCAGAACCGGTAAATCGCAAATCCGAAGTAACGAGTTGAAAATAGCATTTTTTTACAAGTTCAAAAAATCTCAAATTTAAAAAAAAAAATCCAAAATTGTCAAATTTTGTAACAATAAAAAGTCGACCTCCCGAATCGATTGGCACTATTTTCCAGTCGATCTAGAGCCTCTAAAAAAACATGAATTTTCTGCAGAAATCTCAAAGTTGTTTTAAAGTTCGGCATGCTGAAAATTTAATCCTAGCATAAGTTCGATATTTCGAATCGATTAGGGTCGGAGAATTGCAGATCCGATGTGACGAGTTGAAAAATGTATTTGCACCGAATAACTCAAAAGCTTCGTCTGCTTCCTAAAGTCGACCTTAGACCCTCAGAATCGAAAGTCGCCGTCTTCCAACCGATCTAGAGTTTCCAACAAAATTTGACTTTTCTCAGCTTTTTCCAGTAATTTCAAATTGTTCCAGAAGACGTTGTAATCAACTTCGGTAGCTGAAAATTTAATGCAAATAAAGTTCAATATTCCGAATCGATGGGCAGGGCGCCGGGAATTCTCAAATCCGAGGTGAGACGAGTTGCAAAATGTACGTGCCTATTTTTTTACGATTTGAAAAATCTTAAATTTGGAAAAAAAATTAAAATCACAAATTTTGCTTTTTTGCAACAATTTTTTTCAAAACTACTTCTTGTCTCCTAAAGTCGATGATTATGCAACCATTCTTACATCAATAGTCTTGCCTTGCCTTATTGTTGCAATAATTTTGTCACTCGTCAGTCGTCACACTCCTTCGGTGAGTCCTTCCTGCATCGCTCGATCGTCAATATAATGTCAATCTATGAATCTAATGTTGTATAGTAATTATAGCAATAGTTCGTTTCAGTTATGCGTTCCGGTTTACTCTCATCTATTCGTCTCCAACTTTTACAAAAAAATCACACAGGTACGCGAAACATGGAGAGAATGTTGAAATGTATTTTTACTTTTGAAAACGAATCACATAAAGTAACATTGTCCTAACTTACGAACATTAACATAAGTAGAAATATAAATAAAAAAAAAAAAAAAAAAAAAAGAATAAGAGGAAAAAAGAACGCAATAAAGAAGGAAAAAAAAATACAACAAAGTAATAAAACATTAAAAATGAATTATTAATTTAGGGTATTACATAATGTTAAATTAACAACTCATTTAAAAATAGCGAAAAATAAAAACAAATAAAAGAAGGAAAAAAATAATAAAAACAGAATTTCAAACCAGTGAAAAAAAAACCCTCATTACGACGTATCGCACGTCGAATTGTAAAAATGACTTTAAAATGAGTATGGGAATGTAGGAGAAGATAATGGAGGAAAGTTATGCGTATCGTAGAATGTATAATAATATTAACAATGTTTAAGGGGGGAAAACAAATTTTCTTTATCTTAAATTACACAACGCGTAAATTTGTAAAAATAATACCGATTTGCACGTCGTCGTGATGGTTACTGACTCGCACGACTTGCATAGAATTTGCATCAAAAAAGAAAGGAAAAAAACATGAACGAAAAAGAAAAAAAAATCACAACGTAAAAATAAACTCCAGAGAACGAAAAAAAAAAATTAAAATTAAAATAAAACAAAATGGTAACAAAATGCTAAAAATAATGATATAACGTAAGCTCAGAAATTGTACATATATTCGACAGCATTTGAAAGGAAATTTACCCTTCGGGTTAATTATCTTCTACTTCCATCTCGTCTCGATTACATTCTTGGTCTATTAGCGCTTTATTTGAAAGCCTTTGTCCGCAATACGACGGGATCGTGAATATATCCGTATACTTCTGACGTCCTATTCCTTCTATGGTTGGAACAGTGAGGTCGATTCGAGGCGGAACGTCTGTCGAATTGAAAGTATAAATACAAATACTCAAATATTTACTCTTGGAATTTTTTTTGTTGGAAATTTACAATTTTTTAAATCATCCTACCTTGGTTATTGTGCTGCGCGTTAACGTAACTTGAAACCGTTCTTACATCTAAGGAATGTGTAGTAACTCTGAGATCAAGTGGCCCACTATTTACATCGTCTCGACTATCCGATAATTTCGCGTAGGAATCTGTGAAATATTTTCATTATTGTAGTTGCCTACTTAACACCTTGATCTTGATAAATCCATTAGCAGCAATACTCACCACAGACATACATATGGGAATTATCATTCGTATGATAAGCTGCCGACTGATGCAGCTGTAAATTCTGCAAATTGCTGCCAATTAAAGCAACATTCGAGTTACCTGTAGAAAAAAACCATTCTTAAAAAAAATTTCAACAAACAAAAACTGAAGGATCGATGAATCGGAAGATAATTTTGAACATAGACTTTAAAAGCAGGTACTATGTAGGGTGTTTTGTTATCTGTTTCGAATAATTTGCTTCGTGAAGCAGCAACCCAAATTACAAACACGTATTTTGTGAACGTCACTTTTTCCGGAAGGCTCAAAAATAGTCAAAATCGATTTAGAGGGGAGGTAGAGGCTTGAAAGTATTCTTTCTAGTCTCTTTAGAGTTCTAAACAGAGTATTTCTTCATCGAAGCGCTCAAGATTACACCTCTCATCGGTCTCTGGTTGCTTATCTGATTCAAATTTCAAAATGAGAAACAAATACTGACCTGGACTTCGAGGCATAGTAGGTACCGGTACCGATACCGATACACAATTGGGATTATTTCTAATATGCATTTTATGCATATTTTGTAATTCTTCTTGTCGACTACACTCGCGGCCGCAGTCGCTTTTTTTCTGCAAATACACGAAAGATATTTGAAATAAAAACACCCCAACTTGTTCATCTATCTTCTACATCCATCAACATAACAACTAGGCTTACTTTTAACATGGAGTATTCTATTTGAACATTTCTAATAGAAGAATCAGTATCTACCATACTATTGGAGCACTCGCTGGTTCTCCGAACCGGACTATATCGTTCGTGTAAATGCGATGTGGTATCTTTCAAAGTATCTCGAACAGCTGCAAAATTCATCAAAAAAATACCAAGTTAGAATTGCTGAAAATATATCGAGTTATTACACAGTCGTGTACAGTACAATGCGACATGAAATACAGCAAGATCCATCCGCAGCCAACATTGGAAAAAGCTTCGGTAGCGTGTAAATAGTACATATTTTCGTGTTACTCGTCTTTAGTACGATGAATTCGCACGCTTATTAACAGTCGAGTAATTTTTTTCGAGTGTAAATTATCATTGGGGAATTTCTCACGTCGTAATGTTGGCGTAGACACGTGTACCGATTGCCGACTATTTCAAGGTCCTTTCTTTGCGAGATCTCAGCTGTGATTTCTCGTATATTCGTTGAGAGAACGTGTTTGAGAACACGAGTGGTGTGATTTTTTTAAACCATTTTTTTTTTTTTTACATTTACACGCTTCCGAGATTTGCTTAATGACGAGTAACAAATTATACGTTGGCTTGATACGGAGTAAAAGTACACATACGTAGATATCAATATCAACAAGAAGTAAAGAGATACAAAGCATCGAAGTGCAAACCGAAATTTGTTCACGTAATTTACAAAAAAAAGAATCGAACGCGACAATTAAAACACAACGAGCAACAAATACCTACGCTGAAGATTCACCTGAAATTGAAAACATCAGAAAAGTCGGATCTAAAAACTAAGCAGATATTTGAACTCAACACTTCATGGAACCCTTACAAACGATGTCACTCAAAATTTTTAATATTTTTGAATTCCCGTCAACATTATGGGAAGGAGGGGGGTATTCAGACGATCAGACATGATCAGATCAAATAAGGATGATCTGATTGGTCTGATCCGATCTGAATAGATTTGATCATTAGACCTTTGATCAGATCCGAATATTCGTCGAATCCTATTAGATCTATTCAGACCTAATGACCTGAACACCACTACCAGAAAGCAGGACTTACTTGCATCTGACCAAATCTAATCAGATCAGAGTTTTCATCAGGATTAAATCTCTTTAAACTTGATCAGCTCTAGAAATGAAAAATTTTCAAATTCATAACGGACTTCAATTTTTCTTACCCCTCCCCCAAATTTTGGGACGTTTCACACACAAGAGAATCAAAAATGTTTTGGGCAGCGAGAAGGATTTTTTCTTGAAAAGAAGGTTGGAATAATTCTGTCACATAAATGGGAAATAAAATAACCAGCAAGGTCTTATCGACTTTGATTTATTCAATTTTTTCCTACTTTGGAGGCCCTCATACGAGGAATCCAAAATGTAACTCGAGAGACCAGTTTTTTTTTTTTTTTTAGAAATGTAAAATTTTTCAATTTTTTAATGGGTAGAGGGGGGAGAGCGGGAAGCTTCTGGCATAACTTTTTTTGGATTTTGGGAAAATCAAAAACTCGTCTTTATCACTAGTTCTGTTGAAAACTTTCAATAAAATAGAACTCCAAATTATTTGAAATTCAGCACTAAAAACAATGAGTAAATTAGGACGACCCATGAGAATTAAATCAGCTATAAAAAAATGAAAAAATGTAGGTCAGTAAAATTTTTTTCATTTATTTTCATTTTTCTTCCCTTAATTGGAGAGGAGGGAGGTGGTGCTGAGTAGGTCACTTTTCGCTTCTGATGTTTTTTTATTCGCCATCTTCCTCTCCAATGAAGTGATTAATGTTGTCATTATTCCAATAAAAACGAATTTAATACAGTTCTTCATACCCAAAAATATTATTTTTAAAGGAACCATAAGAATACATTTTTTAATTTCATATGATCGGAAAATGAGTAGTTTCCTAGACAGTTTTGTGGTTGGAAAATACGTCTTTAACGCAGCTATCAAAACAAGTGCGGAAAGGAGTTACTTTCCTCCCTAGGGAGGAAAGTAACTGTTTTCCGCATATGTTTACAAATTTAAAATTAACAATTTTTTAAAATTTCAGCATTTATTTTCCTCTCATATGAAATTAAAATAGTATACGCGACAGGATTGGACAGTAACGCGATTAACTTGTGCGATTTAAGTCGCTCGGCTTCGCCTCACTCCTTAAACTTCGCACTCGTTAATCGCATACTTTCCGCTCCTGTCACGTAATATACTATTTCCGTTTTCTTTGCGTAGGTATCGTAAAAAATCCTGCTTTAAAAAAAGCGAACATGGGAATTGGGAATTCGATATTTTGAAAACACCATTCATTTTTCAAAAAAAAGTATCTTATATGTATGTATTCCAAAAAATTTGAAAGAACATAAAAAAGCGGAGTTTTCGAGCATCCCTCCCTTGTCCTCCTCTCAACACCAAAAAAAATGATAGGAAAAGAAATTAATCGAGGAAAAAACTTGAGAAAATAAAGGAAATTCTCAGAAGAAGTCGTCAATTAAATTTTTGAAAATTTTAAAACTTTGCATCATGATTTCCTTAATAGTAAGTATGAACTTTGGGAGCTGAAATTCATTAAAATAAATGTTAACATCGCTTAGAATCAACCAACTTTTCCCTCCTACCTCTTCGAACAAGCCTGATCCACTTCAGGTTAATTCTTTCCCCTTTCCTCCAAATCCTTCCTTCCTCATTCATACTAATAAAGCAATAAAAATCAAACAAATAGAAGAAAATAAAATTCGACTAAAACAAAATAGGCTAATCACAATACAGGCGAAAATGCAGTGAGAACACAAATAAAAGAAGCCCAAAAAAGAAGAAGAAAATATTGCACTGGCACATTCGCATAGCAAAACATAAAAAATGGCAACAAAAAAAAATACTACAGGAATGTAGAATTCCACCATTAATACTCGAACAAGACGAATTCAACTATCAATGGTCGAATTTAATTAAACGACAAAAGTACCCCGGCAGAATATGAAAACATAAATTTACCACCTTTTGGTATCGCAACACTGACGGAGCGTTCTTTTCTGTAGTACGAAGGAACAGATACTCGATGGACTAAAAAATAATACAACGGCTTAGTATGGTAATTTTGCGATTTAAAAAAAAATGGTTCGGTAAACTCTCCGCCACATCTTTCTTTCATTTGAAATTCCTTCTTCGAGTTTGAAGTAAATTGATAATGTACTTTTTGAGACACGTATGTCTGCACGTGCCTCTTTTTACGGGTAAGTACAAATAAAAAAGAAGAAGGAATACTTTCGAAAGTAGATACACGTAAAAAAAAAAAAAATTACAAATTTACCACCTTTTGGCATGCCAACACTGATGGAGCGTTCTTTTCTGTACGAATATGTAGGGTACGAAGGGACCGACTCTCGATGGACTAAAAAATAATATAATCGCTTAGTATAAAGACGTTCTAAACATTAAAAAAAGAGTTTGGAAATGGCCCCTATTTTTTTCGATTTATTTCGCAGGTATTCAGTATCTTTTACCATCACAGTTCTCCCACAATTGCCTGATACGCTTATGATTAAGATACTAAACACATAATCCGTTGATTTACCTTTACTTTCTTTAACTGTAGGAAGAGGACAAACTTGTGACACACGATGCCTATGAGGAAGAGAGGCGGCAGCTGGCAATGTATGTAACTGAGGTGGAGTATATTCTCTGTTCATGCGAGCCTCCACCTCTTGAACAATATCCGTGCTAATGACTTTGGACAAAGAAAAAAAAAACACAAAATCTCTACTGTTAAAAAAAAATAACGCAACTAAAAAAGAAAAACTTATCATGCAGTGTCTATAGAAATAATAAGAAAAAGAAAAAATTAAAAATTAAAAATTAAAAACAACTCTAAAAAACAAAGCGTGCTTCGTGATAACACCACTCATTGGTACAATTTTACCAAAAAAAAAAAACTTAACCGATACCGTTATTTATTTCGCAGCACTCCGCATCTTCTTCAAAGAAGATTGACGCAGCATTGAAATCAAACGAGTCGTACATGATAAAATTTGGTCTCCAAGTAGATATTATTAATTGATTAATTCTAAAACGTAAAATACGAAAGGAGTTGAAAATAAGGAGGCTTTCTTACCGGGTGGCTTTTCAGTGACCGTTAATAAACCGCTACGTCTGGTTCGAGTATTCTGAGAGCCTTTCATATTTGGCTGATGATAAGGTGAAAGTTTACCTTCATCGGAATCGCATGGTTTACTGCTGGAACATAACAAATGCAAGGGTGAAATTATTGTTCGATGATGTTTGACTTTTTAAAATATAATTTCTTTCAACGTTTTTCTACATACTCTCCTTTTATTTCTTCTGATTGAAAAAAGAAAAAAAATGACAGGGATTCATTCAAACTAAAAATTGACATGAGCTCATGTTTAAGAGAGAGGGGTGACTATCATCGAAAAATTCGAAATGGAAAAAGTGTACTTCCATCTTTGTAAATTCCTCAGTTTTGAACCAGTTGCCCATACTTGAATCACAAAAAACCGGTTGCTGAAAATTTTTGTGAGCCATTCCTGGCAGAAGAATGAAAACTGAGTCATTTTTGCACACCACCTGGCGGAGAGTGGAGATCACTGATTTCGATTTTTTCAATGAATGGGGATTCATCTGCCCCACAAAAATTCCAACTTTTCAAAATTTGAAATTGAGAGACCTACAGGGCTCCGAATGTTTCAAAATAAATAGCGTAAATTGATGAAAACATTGAATGACCAATTATTACCCCGGAAAACCACATTTGAAGGTACTGAGAAAAATTTAGTTTTTTGGAGAAAAGAAAAATGGCAGAATTCCGAAATGAGCAATTGGGTAGCTACAAAACACTGAGCATTTTTTCAAAAGCCATATTCCAACTGCCAGTGCGTTTTGAGGGCAATTTCTGACATAAGTGAGAAAAGAAGTACTTTTTGGGTACCAATTTTTCAAAAAAATGCCCCAAAATCTTGAAATGTGAGATTGGGCAGCTCTCGAAAGCGTTTTAAACGCTACCGGTCTCCATGCTCTGATTTTTAAAAAAGGGAAAAAAATTGGCCCGAGAAGTTCCCTGATAAGACTCAATCATTCATTTTTAGCTACTTCTAGTCAATGTAGCTCTTCTCCATGGCTAGATAGAAAAATGAATGCAAAAAAACGTTCAGTTTTCAATTCTTTACTAGAAATACTTTCAATTTTTTTTGAAACAGGTTTTTTGGTATTTATTGACAACCGGTTCCCCTCCTGATCATGAAAACCAGTTCTGTGGTTACCTATCTGTTGAGAATTCTTCAAATGATTAGAAAAAAGCCCTCTCAGGCCAGACAAAAAAATTTCAGTTCAAATTTTTTTTAGAACTTGCAACAAAAAAAATCATAAAAAGGAATTTTATAAAATTTGTTTCTCAAATTTCCTTTCTAGTTTTCTTGGGAGAAGGAGCAAGAGGGATTGTTTTTTTCTAAGAGTCATTTCAAAAAATTATTCAGATTTGTAATCCAAAAGGTCATTCAGATAATGTATACTGATTTCGATTTCGGATGAGCCACATGAAAATCAATTTCTCCATCTTTTTGGGCCCACCATCTTCCTTGAATAGGTATCTACATTCAAAATATTGGTTTAAAAAAAATTTTCAGGAGAAAAATGTACTAGGTCGATGGTCTTTTTGAGAGAATTTTGAGTTCTGAGGAGCAAAGAAGGCTCTAAATGATTTTTTTTGCAGAATTAGGTAATTCGTGAAACAATGCATATTTCCTCGAAGTAGAGGACTAATTTTTCATAGAGGGGAGGAGAGAGTTGAAAGATACACAAACATCCGAACGAAATGACAACAATAAGTCATGAAATCTCTTCAAGCAGCTCAGTCAGATCGACACTGTAAACAAGACTCTCCAAATACTTTTCAAAAAAAAATTAGTTTTTCCACAAGTGGAGCGAAAACACTACTTTTTTACCCTCTCGAGTGTAGAAATACGTATTTTTGTCCCTAAAATCAGGAAAGATCACTTTCCTCACAATTCTCAAGAATCACTTTTTCTTCCTAGTCGCGAAATATACTTTTCAACGATATATTTACCTGCCGGAGGAATGACTACTCGAGGGTACATCTATGAGTATATCGTCTTGTCCAGAAAACTTGATTTCTACACCACTAGTGGTAGCCTCCATTTCCAAACTCATGAGGTTATTGTGTACATTAGACGTTTCGGGCATCTAGATAGAAAAATCTCAAATGAGAGATCATTTTCGAAAAGAAAGCAGCACATCAACAAAAGAATACTTACCGGGTGAGAACTACCACCGGGTCCGGGCATCATTTGTTGGTCGGCGTTCTCGATACCGTACATTTGAAGATAAGCTCCTCCATCTGAAGCTCTTCTGCCGAATCCACCGGCATCTATAAACAAATTGTAACAATTCATTAGCCTTTCTCCTTTTTTTTTTTTGCACTTATATTCGAGCCTTTAACCACAGCTGTGGTCGTATCACGTCATAGTAAAACTACTGTAGAAATTATCGACGGTGTTGTTCTTCGTTCTGTTGAATAAAATCGTCGAACACGCTTCGACGAGCCGAGTTTATTATGCAAACAATGGCGATTATTTTAGTGCGCGAACGTTAACGTTCTAAAAATAGTATTTTTTTTTCAAAACCATAACGTTTCGATGCGAAATTTTTTTTCAAAATTCACCGTAAATCGTATCGTCGATAGTTGTCGACGTTAATGGCTCGCCATGTCGAGCTCGTTCGTATTATCCCGAAAGGAATAAGGTAACGATATCTTATCAACGAGCTCGTTTGCATGCGTCGTTTTCCTAGCCAGGTGATTTTGTGACATAAACTTTCGCAATAATATTTCGAAATTTTTTCATTTTAAATAATATAGTTGAAAAACAACCACATAATCGCATTTTGCAGCCAATGATTTAATTAGAAAATCCTTCGATTTATTTCTCTGTTCTGGAATTCTCATTATGACGCGCAAAACAACCCTTTGTTTTGAAATTCTATACTCACTGGCTCCCATAACAGGCGGCGGTTTCAATAGATGCTGATCCTTGACGGTGAAATTCTGCAAAGGCAGATACTGCACCAGGGGTAAATTCAGCAATAAATTCGTATTCGGCACAATATCGACCGGACGTCCGGTATTCGTCTGCAGCGAATAATACGCCTCCATCGCCTGCGCATAATAAATCGTATCACAATCGAACATCGTTTTTTCGACAACGGGGGAAAAAAATTCACATCGAATTGACATCGGAGCGAAAATAATTCTTCGAGCCGTTCAAACGCAAAACTACATATAATATTACAGTTTAGTGGGAGTAAAAAAAAAACGCGCTAATGTCGAACAGATGGCGCACGAAGGACGCGGTAACGCATATTACCACGTCATTAAAATCGCGCCCATATATTTCTATAAGGATTTTTTTTTCAATTTTCACGCTTCGTTAGGATGAGTTTACATAGACGAGAAAAGATTTCCGTTCTAATGTCAATTATCTAAATTAAACTTTTTTTCCTCCCCTCTTCTGCACCTTCAATTTCAACAACAGATGACAGATTTTTACCTGCGTATGAGATGCGTCTCCGGGACCGACAGTGTGTCGTCGACTGGTAACTTGATACGTGTCTTGGCCACTCAAACTGTACGGTTCGCCAATATCCGAATCCCCGTACTAGAAAATACATAAGATATTTAGAAAGCACGTATTATAGAATGGTAAATTCATCGGCGAATAAAGCTTCCAATGGATAGATTCAAGTAAATGGGTGAAAGAGGTTACCTTCTCGAGTAAATTAGCATCGGCGAATTCGTATTCGGACGATAATGACGAAATCGAAGGGAACGAAATGAGTATACTGTTTTCCGGGTTTCTCGGAGGCGAATCGATAATGTCTAGAAACAGAGACAAAAAACCATTAAGAACTGGTTGCCACCGGTGCCAAATGGAGCTCGAAATATCGTACCTTTATTATCTGGTTTCGGAGCAGGGGCCAGCGGTCTACTTGGGGTTTCCATTTTATCAGCTAATAAATGATATATGGCACTAACATGGTCGAAATGTTTTTGTTGAACAGCCTGAAAGCGGAGAAGATACAATTGAGATAAACATCTGGTTCCTCAGATGCGACTTCCACTCAGATGCATATATACTCACGTTTACAATCATATCGTGATTAAGTCCAGGTAACTGAAGCATGTGTTCAACAACTTTATTATTTATCACAGGGTTTGGATTGAGTATCACATGTGAATAATTAATACCGCACTGAAACAATGAAATTTCATTTCAAATTAATGCGAGAAAAAATTGGGCAGTTGAATGGGTCTTTGTTAGACTGGCATCGAACTATGTTGGTACGTCTACAAGGTTATGGTTTTTTAAACAATAATCGTTCTTGAAACTTGGTAGACAAAAACATAACTCGCACCATTTTTCATCAATCGTCAACCAATCAAACCAATTGTAGAACTGAACAATATTTATAAATACCTTTCTCATCCAATTGTGTTGGATGATTTGCCGTAGAGAATATCGTTTTTCTGCATCTACTACCAACATATGTCGAATCAAATGTTCGCAATCTGAAACCAGAAATGAAAGTACTCTAAATGACTCGAGATCCATTCTCATTGCATTATAAATCACATAAAATTAAGAGTAGAAATGTATCGAAAGGTATTCCCAGGGCCAAATTAGGGCATTTGAAAGCCTTCGTAAGAAGGGACACTTACCAGCAGTCATGAAAAAGGGAATACGGAACTTGCCACTCAATACACGAGACCTCAGCGTTTGCAAAGTGGTTCCATCAAAAGGCAATGAGCCGGATACTAGAACGTATAAAACTACACCAAGACTCTGAAAATATCGACGAATCCATTGATCATTCCGGCAGTTTGAATAAATTTATGAATAATCAAGCAATAAACGAACACATGCGTTTAAAAATATCGTTCGTGGGCTATTTTTAGATTTCTATTTACAAAAGAATGATATTTCGCGGGTAGTTGATAGGTAACGTAATATACGAACCCAGATATCAGCTTTTGGACCGTCGTATTCCTGACCTTCGAATAGTTCTGGCGCAGCGTACGCAGGAGATCCGCACCAAGTAGATAGTGGTTGTCCTTCAACAAAGGTATTACTGAAACCGAAATCTATAAAAAGGAATACAATCGTTAGAAAAAACACACCGAACGAAGTTACCCAACGATTTCTTCAAATCGGCAATCCGTACCAGCTAATTTAATATCGTTATTAGAATCTAGTAATAAATTTTCAGCCTTCAGATCTCTATGAACGATATTCATCGAATGACAGTATTGTACGGCGGAGACGATTTGTTGAAATACCCTGCATGCTTCTTCTTCTTTCATTGGTCCGTTATTGACTAAGTAATCTGCGAAACACGAATTGGTCGTGAAAAGAGATGCATTCGTTATGAACGTAACCGTCGAATTTCGTACTCACCGAAGATTTCGCCGCCGCTGGCGTATTCTGTGACTAAATATATCATTTTGTCGGTTTCCATAACCTAATACAAAATAACAACGATTGAATGGCATTTCATCGAGAGTTAGATCAGTATATCAATATCAAATCGAGTTGATTTAATACCTGATAGAGTTTAATAATATGAGGATGTCTTAGTTGAGTCATTATTTGGATCTCTCTGAATATTTTCTTCAGTGTTTCTTCATCTAGCTGCGTCTTATCGATAATTTTTACAGCTACCTGTATTCATTAGTTTAAAATACGATTTAGATTCTGTCCGACGACATGTACGGCGAGATGATATCGAAAAACGATGTACTCGTAGGGAAATATGATATGTAGATGTTTAGCGTTACCTTTGTATTAGTGACGACATGTTTGGCTAGTTTGACTACGGCGAAATTTCCTTTACCGATGGTTCTTTCGAATTCATAGTATCCAACTCGTATGAGACGATCGACCAGATTACTCGTTGATTTTGCTGATGGACTTATCTTTGGCCATTTTTGAGCCATTTTAAATTACATTTTAGCATGAAACATCCGATACAAATGATACGCATTTCAAATTCATCTAAGTTCGTACATTTTTTCTTATTTTAACAAAATACGCACACTGTGATTATAGAAGATTACATAAAGTTATTTATGTATGAATTTAATTTAGCTACCACGAAAATTAGTTTAAAACTTGAGAAAAATATGAATTTTGTGAAATGTTAACGATATCAATTGTCAATTCAACAGCCCACTTGTGTCTAGCGGTAGCATTGCTCGTCGTTCGATTTGAATCGTTCGTCACTTCGTCGCTTGCTCGTATTTCGTTTTTCGTTCATTCCTTCCTAATTTTAATTTAATTGTTTTTTAAAAAATTTTTAATAATTTTTTGGCGCTTAACAAACAACCCGATTTTTAAAATTTTGTTTTAAAGCACTAATGTCGAGAACGCTGGTCTTGTCGAAGAACCTTCTCATCCTTCTTTCTTTCTTACTTCTTACTTTAGTTTTTCCTCAAAAACAGGAACGTAAATTATTGCGACTTCGTGTTGTGAGAACAAGAAAGGGAAGGAGGGAGTGCTTAATTGACACTTTTAGGCGTTCTTCAGGAAAAAAATTGAAGAAAATACAGGGATGCAAATCGGATCGGAATTGATCCGAAAATTTCCAGGGAAATAATTTTTATCCAATACCTAACCTTTGACCGAAATAAAAAAAAATTGGACCGGAAGTACCGGAACATGAATTTGAAATTTAAATTTCGGATTTCCCTAACCGCCTCAACCGCCTGTAACCTTTAAAATAATTGGGTTAAATTAAATTACGGTTAGTAATTTCAATTTGTGATTTTTTCAATTCTTTTATAAAATCAAAATTTCTCACTATTTGTGCTCAGTGTTTCTAAGATGAAATAGGTAGTGCGAAATTGCGAACGTATTCAGATATCAAGCATCAAGCCATCCATTTCCGTGGTCACACATCAATCATATCATAATCATCACTGTTTCCATGAAATTTGAGACAAATGTTGTCGTTTTCTTTCATAGGTAAATTCATTTGTTTTTAATCTGAAGAATTGATTATTGAATCTGTGAATGCGTATAGGTAGGTACACGATAAAAAAGTTGAATTGTTTATATTATTCTGAAGTTCTGAACTTTGTCTGGAGACTGGATTTGAAGAGTAATATTTCAAGGTGAAAACTGATTAGGCATTTATTTGTGAAAAAATGGGCAGTACAGGGGTGCCCATAAGTCAGTTTACCGCTATTAAAAACATGTATGCCTCGAGAACTAAGCCTCCTGAAGAAAAATTAATGACATTGGCATTAATCTGAAAGGAAATTTTTCTTACAATTTTGATCATCGCCAGTTTTATTGTAGGATTACCTACTGTTCGCGCAGAAAATCAATTTTATTGCCAAAAAAGCATAAATTCAACATTTTTTTCTTTCAGAACTTCACTTTTTTGACATAAAAGTTGATTTTCTGGGCGAACAGTAACTAAATCCTACATACAAAAAAAATGGTACCTACCTATGTAGGTAATGATCAAAATTGCATAAAATAAAATTTCTTTTCAGATTAATGTCAATGTCATTAGTTTTTCTTTAGTAGGTTTAGTTCTCGAGACATAGGTACACATTTTTAATAACGGTAAACTGACTTATGGGCCCCCTGTATTTTTTAAAATTTCACAGAAGTGGTTTCAACTGATTATATAATAGGCACCGAGCAGCGTATGTAGGTATAAATACATAGGTACGTATTTCAAAAATTTCCTTAACCAGGAACCCATAAGCAGGAACTCGAATTTTTAATTTTGGGTAATTAACCTGTAACCATTAACCGGAACCTTTAACTGAAATTTTTTTCTTTTTTCAGTTCACATTCCTAAAAAAAATAGGTACCTACCCTTTTCAGTTTTCTCCGAACTTTTTGCAATTTTTAAGTATAAAATAGGTAATTGACGAAATTGGCGAAAAATCCCACCAGTGCTGGAGAGGGGTATTTTTTGCTCTGGACTGTTCTATCTATGGTTTGGCTTTTTGACCACTTTTTTTTAACGTGTGAACTCTGTCGGAGCAAAACCATGATAGAACAGCCCGGAGCGAAAAAATACTGCTTCCCAACACCGAATCCCACCAGAAATCACCTTGCTTGTAGGTACTACGGAACCCTATTGGGAATGTTGAAAATGGCTGAATGGGAATAGGAACAATAGTAAACGCCTCAGCTTATGACATGAGTTATGAAATGCAAGAACTATGTAGGAATAGAAAGGGGGTGTTGGATTTGAGAACAATAAGAAACGGAGAACTGAGAGAACGTTTTTGGTTTTTTTGTTCTCACAACAAAACTTTCGCGTTCTGATAACATTATAAGTAGTACATACAACACTTGAAGGCTGCAGTTGCCTCATCCCTCATAATCATAACTTCATAAGATAACTGACCAAACTGACCTACCTGTCTAGCCTCCCATGGTCGCCTGAGTCTGATTGCGTATCTGTCTGGCCTCTTAAAGGTATTGTCCTGTATGTCTTTGTCTGGACTCTCACTGTGACTAACATACCTCTCTAGCTTCCCAAGATTGTCTGTCAGTCAGCTATCTATCTGTCTGGCTTCTCGAGGTCATTGAACCTTCTGTCCTGCATCTTAAGGTCATTGACCCGTTTGGTGATTTGTTTTTTTTTTCATGCATTTCAGACTTCTGATCCGGGTCATGTGGTAAAAATTCTATTGTAAGGATGGATAGTCATTTGTGCCCAGTTGAAACTTATTAATGATTATCTACACTCTTTCTAGTTCTACAGAGTGACGAGACCTGCCTTTCTTTTCATTTTTACTCTTTTTGAAGCAATAAAATATGAACTTGCTTGGTGCTCTGGTGCTTGATGAGAAATGAGAATTGAGAAATCAAAGAAAGTGAAGCACCCCGACTTTATTAAAATTATAAAAAGATAAAAACAAAAAGAAACCATTTTTTGGTGAATTAAAAACAATTTCAGTGTGAACAAACGATTCAAATTGAACGAAGTGCGCATTACTGCTTCTAGACTACAGTCTTATCGCTTGCTATGCGGTAAAAGCTCGCGTAATTTACGAGTATTTTATATCGAATGCTTGCTTGTCAAAAAATATTATTCACCCAGACAGCCCAGACCCCAGACTGTCAAGGTGTAAACTTGAAGTGGTTTTGCTCGTTTACCTTCCCCTAATTCAAGGGCTCTCAGAGACTCAGACCCTGATGTATTCACTACTCTAGTTGAACACATCACATGATATCAACAAACGTGATAGGTAGAGTACTTACCTGGGTACCATTTGTTTCGTCGCGGACGTTTCGCCGCCGCCGAAAAAGGGTCATTTTTGAAAAAGCGTTCATTTCGCCGCCACGGTGACGTATTACAAAATACACAGCTGTTCATACCTACATGAAATGAACTGAATGAGAAGTAGATATAAGTACGTGCTGAATGAGAGATGTTCTGTGATGAAGGCAGTAGTCCAGGTCTTTCAGGGTCCAGGGCTTGAATGAAATGTTCAGGGCTTTCCGGGGCTTTTTAGGGCTTGGAATTGAGGGGTTCCATGGAAAAGGGGCCTTGGTCAATTGTTTATTTTTTTCACTGATTTTTATAAGTTCAAATGCACTTGCAAAATTTTATTACAAGCTAACATTTTCCAATTCGTTTTACGTTTTTTTCTCATGGAAGACAGTTCAATATATCACTGAATATGGTGAAATTAATATAAAAAATAATTTTTCATACATTCAAAATTGTAAACGAAAAAAAAAAAAAAAATGACCAAGGCCCCTTTTCCAAGGAACCCCTCAATTTCAAGCCCTGAAAAACCCCGGAATAGCCCTGAACACTTCATTCAAGCCCTGGACACTGAGCCCTGAAACCCAAACCCAAAGTTTCCTGGGCCCCAATCCAAGCCCAAGACCTAATAAATTTTTGATTGAAAGCCCAAGCTCCGAAACCCAGAACCTGAAAAAAATCGTTTGGGGGCTCATCCCCGAATGTCATAAATGTGAATAATTTTCCAATTACATATCTACTTATAATTTTATCAAACATAATTTCATTTTGTATCATTACGTAATGTTTCACCGTGGCGGCGAAACGATCGCTTTTTCATAAATGACCTTTTTTCGGCGGCGGCGAAACGTCCGCGGCGAAATGTCCGCGGCGAAACAAACAGTTCCCTACTTACCTACATAGTACCTACAAATAACAATCATAAAAATTTTACAAATTGATTAGTAAATCATGAATCTTGAATTTATTGGTAGTACCTATACAATAAAATCAAAAATACTCAAAATAAATAAATAGATACATTTTTCAATAGGTTCATTCACTCATTGTTCAAGGACAAACATAAAAATTTGAATGTGTAATATTAGAACAATCATTATTTATTAAGTAAGTAGGTAATACGCGCCTTATTGGTAAAAAGTATTCATATGTAGAATTTAAAAAAACATAAATGCAATCTTTTGGAAATCACCGTCAAAGTTTCTTAAAAAAGAATAGATATTTAAAATAAAATGACTAATTTTATTAATGACTAAACAACATGAACATGTAGATGCTGGTAAAATACTCTCAAAAGGCAAGATAATAGCACCTGGAAGACAAAACTATAAAGTGAAAGTCCATTAGTAGAGTTTGTTCAAATACACAATCTTAATTTCAATAAGTCATGAATGGCACTTTGATCAACACATTTGATACATCAAATTGTCTTTTGATATGGCAATGGCAGTATACTGCTGAACTATTGTTGAGATCAAGGGTCAACAAACGAAATCATAATATATCTGGTTCCTTTAGTCACTAGTAATCCTTCATGGTAATGAGTAAATCTACCAGGATGCATCAACATCCATCCTAATTTCATTTTGGTTACTTCACAGTCATATCTCAAGAACCTGCATCCACCTCCCTGTATAAATACACAATACACATTATAATAAAAGCAGATCAACACGAATCATATTTAGGATGAAATTTTCTTCTTTTTTGTCATTTATTACCTCGTAATCAATATTTGGTCTGTTCAAAGCAATATTAATTGTGTATGTGGACGAATCATGATGAGGTCTGAGAGAAGGTTGTTCATCAGGTTTATAGCGCACTACAAAATTCATTAATGATCTGGGAGGCTGTAAAATCATTAGTAGAGGGTATCAACATAATATAATTCAACATAAAATAAATAGTCACCAGAAGGGTAAGGAAGGATTTCCATCCTATTTTTTTAATCCCACAAACATTTTCTTGTGTTCTTCCACCTCCAGCTCCAATCCAACAGATTTATTCAAAAAAATATGAAGTTTTTCTTATAACTTATTAGTTATTTTTTAAAAAGCTGGAAGAAGATTTTTTGAAATATTTGCCACTTTTTAAATTTTATAATTTCTTCATATATCTTCAATGTTATGCAATTAATTTACTACTAGTTTTTCTCCAAATCTTACCCTCTGGATTTTTTCTCTGAGAGGACAACGATTTTTGGCTTCCACTGAAAATTGTATATCTTACACATAAGAATACTTACATCATTATTATATCCAATGAAAATTTTTTGCTGCAGAGGTTGGACATAGGATTTCAAAAATTCTAACCAATGATCATGTAAGCCTACTTGGTTCATATGAATATCTCTGGTAGGCACAGCTTCATAACCACCTTGCAATCTTGTATCCTATACAAATACAATTGAAGAATAAATGAATGAAAAATATATGTATCCTATCTTTCTCCTTTTAACATTCTATATGACTAATTGACTAATACACATACATTATTAGATCCATCAGACCATTTTCCAAAATTTTCCATTATTTCTATAAACTCTTTACAAAATCTTTCGCTAACAATTGGGAACCAATAAACATCTGGGCAGGGCTAAAAAAAATTACCAGTTATTTTATTATTTCTTCATTAAAAATAAATAAATAAAGTTGAGGAAAATTAATATTTTGAACTTACTTGCAACAGTTCTGTTTCTGGTTCAAAATTTTTATGATATTCAGAGTTCAAGTACCTTTGCTCCCAATCCCATTTATTTGCAAATAATTCATACACTTCTGGATTTTTTTTAGTGACATCAAATCCTTCTAGATTGATCAAGTGTCCAAAATCTTTCCGGTTGTCCACGTGCATGTAGATATCCTAAAAAAAATTCTCCTTAATAGTTAAACCCAAACAAAAATTTTATCCGATCTATGAATGGCAGTTTCCTTTATTTGTTAACACCATGACACATTAAATTGGGCTACTCGATTTGAAATGAGATAATAAAACGGAAGTTCAATGCTTTTCTATTACACCAATTTCAAAAGCAAATTTAAAAATTTAATAAATTTCAATTTTCAAGAATCGTATTGCACAATATAGCACAATCAAATCACAATGATTTTTTCCCCAGAATATCAATATGATAGAAAATGTTTCATTGTCAAATAAACTAGAAATATTTACTTTGATCCTCATTTGAGCGCAAAATGCCATATCATAGTCCAAATCACGATATGAGTATTGAGGCCTCAATAGCTCACTGTTCAGTATGGTTGCATTGATCAAATAGCAACTGCTAATATACGGCACATTCCATAATCCTCTGAAATCAGAAAAAAAATAATGTCACATTTCACAAAATATCAATCGACACATAAATATGTTTCAATGTCAAGGATAATTCATTAAATACACCAAATAGCAATAATTGAGCCATCACAGAAAGAGATGATAAACCATAGCTCACAGGTGCAGCAAGTACCAAGTCTACAACAGAAGGGGGCACCTTAAACCAGACTAGTTGTTGTTTTATAAAAAACAAAAATAAAGCAAAAAAGGAAGAAGCTAATTTGTTACAATAAACATTATGTAGGGAGACACATGATGCTAATACATGCCACATTCACACATGTACTGAGGTGTTGAATCGGTTAAATTTTTATTTAATTGATCTATTCTAGAGAAAAAAATCTTTTGGTAAGTACCACTTCTATCTGCCATGTATTTTATACAAGTACCTATGCTAGATAGTGTCTAAACTTTATCCTATTGTTAAGAATCAATGGATTTATGCCTCGGAAAATGGATACCTATTGTGATACTCTTGCTGACATTCAGTTACAATGTAAATGCAGCCAGAGGAGGCCGAAGAGGTGGGTCTAAAAAATCTGGCAGCAGAGCAGGTTCCAGAATGCAGATCTTCATACCGAGGAATCAAGATGGTGCCAGTTACTATGATAATACAAATGTAAGTTTGATTAGGTACCTATTCAATTTCTTAACTGCTTGTTTGTTCATTTCAACTGTTAATTAAAGGGTGCCAGGATAATCAAATCTTCTCATTTTGAAATGGATTACATGCTTGGACGTAAAGTCACATTTTTTTGTATGGCTCAAGGGATTCCAAGACCACATATTACCTGGTTCAAAGATGGTGTTGAGCTCTACTTTCATAAATGTTTTCAGGTACCAATATCTAAAGCCTCAATTTTTTTTCTATGCTTTGTGTAATGTAAAGTGGGATGAATTTGCGAATTTTTTTACTTATGGGCTTTGTTTAGGTGCATGAATGGGCTATTGGCAATGATACATTAAAGTCTAAGATGGAAATTGATCCAACAACGCAGAAAGATGCTGGGTATTACGAGTGTCAAGCAGATAATCAGTATGCCCTCGATAAAAGAGGTTTTCGAACTGACTACGTTGTTTTTACTCTTTAATATGGCTTATTGTGATGATATTTTACTGTGCTACTATGAGAATTTGGTTTATTTTGCATGTCAAATATATCCATTAAAAAGTGATTTCACTTGGTGATTATTTTCTGATTATTAAAAATAGTCATTTTCTTGTTTGTGAGAATAGGTTTTGAATTGTAATGCTCAATAATTTGATGAGAATAATGAAACATAATGGACATAGGTAATTTCATCAGGTAGGTAGATACTTTTGTTTTATCACAAAGAAGCATTTTAAGGAACCATGAAGCAGTGTGCCAGTATGCATGCGTATAAGCAAAAACGAGCACATAGAATTGATTCTACAACAGAATGCCGCATCACTTGTCCAACAAAACAAAGAATTTGAGTCTAAACCAGCCCTCCTCCATCTTCTTCAAATTGGAAGGTGGACTCTTGTTAAAAATTGAAGAATTTTACCTTTTTCAGTATTTTTATGGGTGGGGAATTTCAAATGAATCAAGTTGAAATCTACATAATTATTAATGTCACTTTCAATGGGAAAATTTTCAAAAATTTACGAAAAATGAAAAGTGAATCTAGAGGTACTTCTACCTATACCTAGTACCTACTTAGTTGAAATTCTGGTAATGAGAGTTTCAGATTTCGGAACACATTCTCTCCAAAAATCCAGCTCTCACTGCAATAGCAATGAATCATAAACTATTATTTCAAAAAATTCCTTGCTATCATATGAGAAATGAGTGCTTTGCAGCCTGCAAAGAACTGTTTATTTTTTTCTTGTTATTTTGGGTTAGATTTTTTAAAGTAGGTATTACCTATCAAGTTTTCAATTTTTCATTTTTCCTGATCTCATTGTCCCCTCTTTTCCACCTCCAGTCCTGATGTCCTGTTGGAAAAATATCTGATTTTTCAATTCATAACTGACCAATCAACATTCATAAAGATCACTATCAAAAATTGTAAATTTATTCATTATCACAGGCCTGACTTGAACTTTTCCCAATCTCACAAAAGAAGTAACAATGGTCTATGACTACAATAATCAAATTTGTAATTTACAAAACTTCAAAAATATTTTGATAGATCACATAGTAGCCATCCCCCACAATTGAGTATTCATATTCACTCCCCTTCCCTTTCTTCCCACACATTACATTACAGTGGAGGTTTTAAAAAAATGGTATAATAACATATATTCACATGAAAAACCACTAGTAATGTTGACATCATCTGCAACTTTTCTTTATTTATTAGTTGTTTTCGTTAAATCTTGTTTCTGTTTCTCAATAATTATTTTATTCAACAACAATTTTTCTATTTTACTTTGTTGTAGAGATTATGACATTTTTATCACACATCATTATCATTTTTATCAGTCCTTCTTCCTCTTCTCAAAATTTATTAGCACAACTAGGCACTAGCACAAGTTTTCTTCAACAGATAACCTTCAAATAAATGTATTATAATAGAAATCCTCCTTCAGTTGTGGATTTTTGCCAAAAATCTCATCATGATAGAATTAAGAAATTAATCCGCATTTCATAGTAATACCCCACCCACAGCCCACAGACATAATTTTTGCAGTTTAAAAAAAAATTACGACAAGTGATGAATTTTAGCCAAGTAAACACACACACGACTTGACCAAAATTCAAGAATCAAAATAGCATAATTATATTGAACGACAAAACCATATTTGGATTCCCAACATTTCTTATCCAATCTCACCCAACAAATAGGTACACTTTCGAAGTAGAACGTAATTAAATCATTATTAATTACCAGCTGCTTAAAATTTATTACCTTCTTAAAGGCTTAAACACTCCTGGTTGAGTTCTCAGGTCACAGGATGAAAATGTAATAAATTCAACTACAAGATTTGTAGGCAAGTAATTAACGACAAAATCATTTTTGGATTCTGTAGCATTTCAAGCACAAAATGAATATTGGCACATACCTTTTTTTACGATTCACAATATCCATATAGTCGAACGACCGTTTGTAGTATCCATTTTTATCCAAAGCACCCCAGAAGTTGGACCATGCTCTGAAAGGCCTAATTAGCATAGGCGCAGCTACAGTTCTAAAATATATAGAAGAATAATGAAGAAGAATACAAGCCAAATTTTGGAAAAGAATTAAAAACATACCGATTTAATTCTACTAAAGATGCCAAAGTATCCTGGAGATCTAAATGAGCATCGCTGTCCACATTCAGGTATCCATCACATGATTTTCTCAAACATAAATCTCTAGAGAAATCACAAAGTATTTTTCAATAGGCTTAATAGGCATTACTTTTACTTGACAAAAATGATTGCGTTTTCTGATCACTTACATGGCTAAATTTCGAGCTGTCACTGTATCAATTTGATCGGATGGAGAGACTGATTTTATGCTGCGATATTTCTCTTTATTTTCGGCAATGAATTTTTCAATTTCTGGCACATGATAAAGTACCTGCAATTTTTTATAATTTTTATTTTCTATTCAGACAGGTAAAGAATACCTTTAATGTAGGAAAACACTTTCTTACTTCGTTGTGAATGAACAAATGAATTTTTCTTTTAGGATAACTTTGATTCACAATTTTTGCCAAGAATTCTTCAATAAATGGTGTAGGTTTTTGAATGAAAATAGCAATAACGATTGTTGGATAATTGCTAATCTGTGAAAATCAAATGAAATAATTCATCATTGAAGCCACATGTGGTTAAAATAAAAAGCTCACTTACAGATAAACTCTGAAGATTGATTCTGCTTTCATCGCAATGTTTACAGCCTTCATCCAGCAACCATCGGCCAGCCAAATAATTAGTCAGGGTACGAAATTCGACAAATTTAGAATATCCATTACCATGTAACAGCAGTGGTTTCGTGTTATATTTTATATTCACAATTTCGAGTTTATTGCCATTTGGAACTAGTTGAATGTCCCCTGAAACAAGAATAATGATTCAAATTAGAGAGGTTTGATGTTGTTGAAAAAAAAAAAAAAAAAAACACTAAATAAGTAAACATGCCAGAGGCTCCATTCAAGTTTTGGAATATTTCAGCTTTATGATCTAATTTAATTCTGAGTAAATCACGCAGTTCTTGATTCACGTAACAAGAAGTATAAAAAAGTTGATCATCTTCAGCATTGTTGATATCAGGCTTAGTGTCAAGTAATTTATAAATCAGATCAGCATACCCAATAAAACCTAAACAGACAAACTAATACTTTAGTATGCCAAACAATTGGTGAGAAAAATCAGTTCAGAACAGAACACAATGAATACTTCAGTGTTATACCTCCAGAATTTAAAAATCTATACCCATCTTTCACATCAGGGTATTCAGCTTCCATTTCTCTACTAGGCCAAATCCATTTTTCGGCGCTAAAAACTATGCCAGCATCTTTGGATAGGAATTTCGACACAATATCTTGAACTGGTGATAAATACAAGACGTCGTAACTGCACATAAAAATAAGTTTTCAATTTATTTAATGGTCAAGAACATAGAAAATTTCCAAGAAACATGTAGGTAGGCGATAAATATACCTGTCAGTGAAGATAATTATTCTTTCTTTATCATCTTTGTATGGTTTTATAGCTTCTCTCAGTAAATTAACTTTGTAAGCCCCACCAGGGCCATTCATATCGCCTCCTTTCCATTCGCTTCCAAATCCCAGCACCTAAATAAAATTAACTATTGTAGAAAATTTTTTCACACATTACACAATGTAATAATTAGCAACTTACTTCTATCGGAATTTGATAAAATTTTGTAGATCTAATGAATTGTCTGTAGCCATCTGTCTCATTAGTTGCTACTGTAAAGGCTTTGAAATCTGAAACAATTACAGTAGATAAGATTTTCGATCTGAATTTAATGACACTTATGAAGTATGTAATACATAGTTACAAAGATATAACATGATACCATAGTTAGTCATAAAAATTAAAATTACTTACTTTCTACATAATTATCCAAGTTAATTGAAGTGATTTGTTCGAAGATTCCAGAAAATAATAAAACACTGAGATACACATGGAGATTCATTTATAAACACTTATCAGATAACATACAACGCGGTTATTTTTAAATACAATGTAATTATGAATGAAAAAATGGCACACTAGAGTATTTGAATGGTTGTATGTGCAGCACAGAAATTATTACCTGCATACAGCAACAGGGTACTGAATAATTACAAAATGAATGAAGCGAATATGAATAGACTATACTTCGGCAGATTTGTACCTTACTGATAACATAAACAAAGTGATTCTCAGCATTTCCTTTGTAATTTGCCGCAATGGTTCCTAAACTACGAGTAATTCTTATGCAAAATGATTTTTATCTGGATTTTGGAAGACGATGGCGAAAATATGAGCAGAAAAACGTTTAGATTTTCATTAATTTAATAGCGAAAGAGACAGCTGTCGAAGTGTCGAGCGCTTGAATGGGTTTAGTCAGTGCAAATGCCACTTGGCCATTTTTGCCCCCTCACCGGCCCTCAGGTGACACTTTTTCCCATAAAAAATTGCCAAGTGCTGGAGCCGCTGGAGGAATTAATTTTTAATTTATTCTGGAGTGGACTTGATCGACCTTGTATTTTTAATATTTTTTCAAGTGCATAAAATCCAGAATTTTTTAATGAATTTTGGAAATTTAGCACCTGCAGTCCAGGCACGATTATACGTACGGACTAAGCTGGCTCAGCAGTCAGCAGTATCAATTTCTTCTTGGATTCTCCAGGCTCCAGGAACTAGGACGTCAAGTTCATTCATTTTGTTTTGACTTACTTTATCCATGGTCCTGATTTCCTGTGTCATTCCATACCAATTTAACTTGACTTTTGAGCTTATGCCTTTCGATTTACTCAATTTTTTCACGACACCTCCATCTCCTCCTCAAACAAAAAGAAAATCATCGTACTCGTAGCTTTTACAAACTGAAAACTGATTTCACTTGCTGAAAACGAAAGTCCAATAAATTTCTATTTATTCAACTTCATTAAGGTCTCATAAAATTTGTTTCGATAGGTAGGTATACCTACCTCATTTTCAAAATTTTATATTCTAGAGAAAGACGGTGAGGGGAGGGAGTTAGCCACGGTTTTGGAGTAAAGTATCAAAAAAAAGTGGGATATGTGATATCGAATGACATGTTTTGAAAAACCCTGAACACTAATTATTTATGATCTTATAGATTTTTGATTGAACTAGATTCGAGGCCCCCAATGGTCAGAATGGATTCAGTTTAGAGGACAAGACAAAACTTCAACGATGAGAAGAGGGGAAGAAAAGGAGGAGTGGGTAAAAATAAAATGATCCTCAATGTTATCGATTTTGATTTTTTTTTGAAAATGTTTCGAGAATAAGTATGCGTTAGTTTTTGCAACTCGTGCTCCTTCAGTCTAATTGATATGCAACCATCATAACGTCAGTGACGCCCTTGATACCTCGTATCTACTGATGTAAAAATTTGGTTACATACTCATCTACTTGAAGGAACAAGTTTGCTCCTGTGATTAATTTACTTAATCCTTTAACTGACGATGAGATAACCAAATGAGTTAAAAATCTTCCAGAAAGAGTAAATCTA
The DNA here is from genome assembly GCF_950023065.1 of Planococcus citri. Lineage (NCBI taxonomy): Eukaryota > Metazoa > Arthropoda > Insecta > Hemiptera > Pseudococcidae > Planococcus > Planococcus citri. Next base: position 37,627,046 of record NC_088680.1, read on the forward strand.
TGAAACGTAAGCGTTCATAATTTCTTGAATTTTATTCCAAGTAAAAAAAAACGCGTTAGGTACTCGATAAGTTTTTCTAATTTTATTTTTTAAGCTCCCTCTCATAACCGAAAATTAATTTAAACTGGTGTTTACTGTTGACCCCTTCAATTCTTAATCGTCAGTGGTATACTTGAAGCAATCTTGAAAAAGCTGAGCTCATGGCACATCATTTTGAAAATGTATTTTGCATTACTGATAACAATACAGAAGTACATCTCAATGAGCAAAATTATGATGATAGCTATATTCAACATACATCTCCTATGGAAGTGGCAGTGCTCGTTGATGAGTTAAATCTACGCAAATCAGCTGGCTCTGACAATGTCTTACCTTGTATGATTAGAGAGCTACCAAAATCAGGCTTAATGTACATGACTTCTCTTTTCAACTCGTCACTTCGTCTGCAATATGTGCCAACTTCGTGGAAACTAGCCAAAATGATTCTAATTTTGAAACCAGGTAAACCACCGGAGGAACCTAGCTCATATCGCCCTATCTCTCTGCTACCAATTGTATCGAAAATCTTTGAGAAAATTGTTCGTAAGCGTATGATGAAAGTTATTGAGAAAAAGAACTTGATTCCTGAATTCCAATTTGGCTTTAGGCAAAAGCACTCCACCATTGAGCAAATTCATCGCGCAGTAAACACAATAACACAGGCGCTAGAGAGAAAGCAGTTTGCACCAGCTGTCTTCCTTGATGTTAGTTGTGCCTTTGATAAGGTCTGGCATGAGGGACTTATCAGTAAACTTCAAGTTCATTTTCCTAGCAGTCTATGTAATCTTCTGAAATCGTATTTAAACAACCGCTCGTTTAGTGTTCAATGGGGCTGTGACTCATCTCAAAATGCATCAATTTCTGCCGGAGTTCCCCAGGGAAGTGTACTTGGACCTACGCTCTTTCTTCTGTACACCAGTGATTACCCAGTTACTGAAGACACTACCAACATGCTCTTTGCTGATGATTCTGGTATCATAGCATGTGATGATGATTATGAGAAAGCTGTAGGTCGTCTGCAAACAGCTGTGAACAATATCGAAAAATGGGCAAGAAAATGGAAAATCCAGCTGAACGAAAATAAATCTGTACGTGTTGATTTTTCACTCCGGAAACACGGATATGTTCCAACAATAATTAACAACAAACCAATCCCTGTGGCACAGCATGCCCGTTACTTAGGATTATACCTGGATTGCAAGCTCAATTGGCAAGAGCATGTCAAAAGGAAACGAGACTTTTTAAATTTACAACTTCGTAAATTTCAGTGGCTAATTGGTAGTCATTCAAAGTTGAGCTTAGCTAACAAAAGGCTGATTTACAAAGCTATATTCCTCCCTGCATGGTCATATGGATGTGAAATTTGGGGAGTCACGAAAAAAGCTAATCGTCTTGTCATCGAGCGTTTCCAAAACAAGTTCATGAGAGCAATAACAAAGGCACCTTGGTTTGTCTCGAATGAACAACTTCAAAATGATCTCCAGCTCGATCCAGTCAACGTAATTATTTGCAGTAAATCGAATGCCTACGTCAACCGGCTGCATAAACATCCAAACTGTGAAGCTCTGATGCTTCTGGATCAAAGTGATGACAGGAGGAGACTGAAGAGACTCCATACAATGGATCTCCTGAGTCTCTAAATGCACTACTATTCTGATAACAATTTAATTTTAAAAATTTGTAAAGTGTTGTTCTAATGTGATACATTTAGGTTAATGAATTATGTTCAGTTCCTCAAATAAACTTTTGAAAAAAAAAAAAAAAAAAAAGTGGTATACTCGATCCAATTTAGTTGTTTACCTACTCTCAGGACACCCTGTATGAAACACCTTCGGCAGAATACATAATTAACGCGATTTTATAAAATTTATATTTACAGTACAACGAAAAAATGTCACTATTTTATGACTACGTTTACATCATACGTACTTAATATAAATTCGTATAAGTGGGGTTTACTGGCAGCATTAGCAAGTCTTCAATTATCAATAACAGCGAGCACAAAAGAAAATCATCATTGGCCTTCGTAAATGTGGTTTGTTTACGCAAAGAAAACGGGCGGATCGCGTAATTAAAAACAGATTAGTACATATTAATTTTGAAATACTTATTGGTAAAGGAAAATCATAAACCATAAGTTACATCTGTCGGAAATTCATGAAGGGGAGATGAAGGTAATTCAAATTAAAGTAGGTAGGTTGCACGAAAGTGAAGCCTTATGATATGAATAGGTAGGTAAGTGTGGTTCTTTACGCGATCTTATATTCTTCGCTGCTGTATTTTTAAGGGATAGTAATACGTTTACCATTTGATTAAAATGGCGAAATTAAGTCCATACACGAAGATTATTATCCCAGGAACTTGTAACTAATGCCATACCATTAGGAGAGATGGATAAGGATGTGATTCGATTCTCATGCCCCGTTAAATTACCTACGAAAAATACAAAAAATAATTAATTTCTATCTCAGAAATTATTATTAGAAAATACGAGTAAATCTGCTATCATGAGGTGAGACATGTAGGTAGGTAGATACTCGTTGGTAGGTCTACCTATTCGAACAATGTCTATAAATTTAAATTGAACGCGTAAAAAAAATTAGCTGCATTATTACCGTTGTGCTGAGCTTTCAACGTATCCCAAATATGAACGGTTTTATCATCGCTTCCACACAGTAATAATCTTCCACTGATTGATAATCCACAACACGTGAAACCAGGTTCACCACTGGGCGGTGTATACAAGGCGATTTGCTGATCAGAACGAATATCGTACAAGCGAGCTGTTTTATCTTCGGAAGCTGTTGTAAAATTGTAACCTCCCGGATGGTACTAAATGAAAGAATTTTACTTACAATCGTTTTCAAATACTTGGAACGATTTTTAAGGTGAAATCCAAACTTACGCAAACATTATTGACATCTCCTTCGTGGCCATAGAAAACCTGCTTGCAGGTGGGATCTCTGACATCCCACAATTTACAGGTTTTATCAACACTGCCAGTAATATACGTGTTGTTATCGGGAGCCAGAGAAATGGTGCACACGTCTCCATTATGAGCTTCGAAGTCTTGTGTCCTTTTCTGCGTTTCAAGATCCCAAACGCATCTAAAAAAACAACAGAATGGAAGTATAGGTCATTGAAATTTACAATTCAACAGGAGGGTGGATTATTTACACTAAATTCCAGAATACTTCTTACACTTTCATATCTCCAGATCCTGTAATCAGAGTTGTATCGTTTAGGAAACGACAAGATGAAAGGAAACCTTCGTAGCCTAATAGTTCTCTGGTCATTTTAGCAACACCTCCGGCATCTCTATTCTTCAAATCGTAAATAGTGCATTGATTATCCATACCACCGCAAGCTGCAACAAAATAAATTAGCAAATGAACATTATTATACTAGCCTGTATTGTACTTATTTTTAGTCTATTTTACCCACCTACAAAATTTCCAGATTGGGCATAAGCCACACTCATAACCCATGCTGATCGTAACGGTATGATTTGAACTTTATTTCCGGTCCACGAATCCCAGATAATTAATTTACCATCTAATGATCCAGATACGCAATGTCTACGAAATCGAAACATATATCTTCGTAAGAATTAACCTTGCGTGACGTTATCCATCGTTTAAAATCTCATTACCGACTATCTCCGCTAAAATGGACGGAATTCACTTTGTTTAAATGTCCTTTCAGTATTTTATTCGATCCTAAACGACATTTAGGTACGTCTGGCGTTTCAGCGCAGGCCTCTTCTAATTTCACATCAGCTTTAGCTTGTTGATCGTCCTACAAAACCAAACTACTTTAATATTTTTTACCTACTTTACAATTTCTACAACATTACGGTACTCACTGTACATTTCTTGATTATATTACTTAATTCTGCTCGAAGAGCATCGGTCTCTGGATCAGATTTTGGAGCCATTGGGTTTAATCACTCAACGCGCCAGTAACTTCCATTAAAACTCACATCAACATAACGTCGCGAATTATCCCGCGTATGCAGCTTGGCCAAGAGTAAAATCGCTACTAAAATCGAACAGTTGATAATATACTTAACATTTATCCAATTACCGTAGATTAACGAAGACCCCGGGCGGATAAACAAATTTTCTTTGCAAGGTTTCATTTGTCAATACGGCAACCTTCAGAACTTACGAGAAAGAAAAATAAACGCTTATGAGTTCAACGTTTATTTGAAAAAAAAGAGTAGAGAAGAGAACAAATTTACGATATTAAAATAACCATAAAATTAAAACTCGTATAAAAATGTTTACAATTCGATAGATGTTTCCAGGAACAGTGATCAAGGTGCATGAAAAATAACCATTTTGAGCCAATTTTTTCGAATTTTTCAAACAATCAGCACATTAGTCACAAAATGTACACAGCCAACATAAATGAAAGTAACATAATCACAAAATAAAAACCTAAAAATTTATCGCTTCGCAGGTGTACTTGAAGGAAAAATTTAAAAATATGTACTAACGAAAGTAGTAAAAATTTTCGATTTGATTTATTGAAAAGCTTACTCATCTAAAGAAAAAAAGTTGCTTATGCGGGAATAAATTGCTATTTATGTTCGCAACTCATCTACAAAAGCTATTGGTATAAAAAAAACTTATTTAAAAAATCTTATATTTACAAGTTTTTTTTACGTGATAGGCACAACCTCAGCGAATTATTAATTTGATGTTGGATTGCTCACAAAAAAAAAGACCTAAACTTAAGATCGAAAAATTATAATTTTCCCAAAATCATTTTCATTTGACAATTTTTTGGTAGAGAAAAAAATAATCAAACACATCTTTTAAGCAGCCCCTACTTGAATTTTTTGATCCCATTTTTTTTTTTGGTGAAAAAAATCATTTGTCAAAAAAAAGTAATGTCAGCAGTCTGCAAATAAGCGATAATTTTTGGTATTTTAACAATAATAAAAATACAAATACGACTAGAATTGGTTTAAACTTGGAAAGAAATTTTTTACGAACTTTCGATTTTAAATAAAAGCGACGATAATACTGTAGATTCTTTCTCTTTAATAACCCACTCGATGGTATTCGTATTGAAACCATGATCGGTTATTTTAGAAGGAATTATCGAAGAAGGTGGTCCCACTTTGTAAGATCCAGGACGTACGAGTACTTGGAATGCTGCGCAGCAAGAATATGGCGTTTTTGTCTTTTGATCAACGTACCTGGAAAAAAGGTTTACAATATTATGAAGAATTTGAGACAAATTACGAGTCATTTTCAGTAATTTTTAAATAAAACTTACTCGTAACGAGATGCGAATTCGATATTAGTAGCATATTTAATCATAGGCGAAAGCACGATTTGACATTTATCATTTTCGTTATCTTTGGATTTATTTTCTTTAGACGACGTAAATCCTATTTTCAATTTATCTGTGGGAAATTTAGAATTAACAAAGGCTCAATTCATCAGTTCTTTTTTTTTGAAAATTCTCAAGATACGTACTTGGAGATAAGAGTTGCCCACAGTCCAATATTTTACGCACATTTCCGACAGAAACGCCTACAAATGCGACGTGCCATTTTTCCAAAGTAACTGCATCCACATTATTAGTCATGAGATGCTTCTTAAGAGGGAACTTACACCAACCATTTGGCACCGAGTAAGATGAAGGCGGATCACCTTTCATTTCATGGGAACTATAGGGACAGCAAGAGCTGCAATAGCATATGATACTGGAATCGGAACCAAAAAATCCAGCTGTAAAAAAAATGAGGAATAAAAATTTAAATATTACAATTAAGACCGTCGAATGCATTCATAGAAATAGTAGTTTACCAGGCAAGCCCAGGAAATTCCTAAATCTGTGGCATCTCTGTCTATATTCACAATTAGGATTTTGTTTAATGGATCGATCGTTTAAAGGTGACGAACTCCTATTCTTGTTTTTCTTATTGCTCGACTTTTCAGCCTGAATGTACATGGTGTTTGCTAAATTCAAACTAGTCTTATGATCGCAATTAGTACTCGACATATGTCTGGCTAATTCGCCATGTTGTTCGGCAGGTTGTAAAGCTGAATGCTCCGATACCGATAACGACTTGCGACTAAATTTAGCCGAGCTATCGTAATCTTCGGACATGTTGGCCGAAGACGTAGACGAAGACGATGACGTCAGCACATGCTGGGTGTGAAAATCTACCATTGAACACGACGCGATGACGGAGTTATTCTCGTTGGTTTTATTCGCCTTTGGATGAAATTCGATGCTGTCGATCATAGACGAGTTATTCGAACACGATGCTATAACGGCGTTATTTTCGTTGGTTTTGTTCAGTTTCAGATGTGATTCTGAACTGTAACTGGCAGCTACGGCGTTATTTTCGTTAGTCTTGTTTAATTTTATACGCGATATCGATCCTTCGTCTTTCTCCGATTTTATAATTGAGATACTCGTGGAATCCTCTTCTGATGGGCTTTCTTTTTCGTGCCTGTCCAAGTCAGCTTTCTCACAACTAACTGGTTCTGGAGGGATGGATGAGATCGTAATAGGTAACGGAGCTGGTTCTGGTGTTTGTTCGCAAACTGGATCGATATTAGCAATGGTTACCTACAAAAATCCGTAATTAAAAATCGAATCGTGGATTGAAAAAAATGCAGACGAATGATTCGTGTACCTGTTCGCATTGGCCGTATAAATCGATAACTACGTAACAAACTGGGGGTATATTTGCTGCTGCGATACCTTGACAGACACCATCGATGAATAATTTCAAATGGTGATTCGAATCTACGGTAATACCTACTTTTTGCGATTCGTTAAGTAGGTCTAGATTGCAACCGTATCTCGATTTAATCTAAACAAAGAGAAATTTAGCATTAATTGACCAATGTATTTCTTAGTCGTTTTTAGAACGAAAATTCTCTACCTTATTGACATTATGGTAAACACTATCGCCGGCAATTAGCCAAACACCTCTTTTGAAACCAAAAGCTGTCACAGGAACGGAAGATCTTGTTAGAGGAGAACACAGAACACCGATCATTAACGAAGAAACCCATCTTGAATTCAAATTATCCAGAGTTATCTGTAAAATGGCAAAAAATGTAAGAAAAAACGACTTTGTGAACTAATTTGGAGAATTCTTCCTGTCTTACTTCGAATATAACGTCTCGTTCTAAAGGTTTGGAAGCGATTACCACCCCTTGATTATAGCTTTCAGTACGTACAGCAGTTTTACCGTTATTCAATAATTTTATATTTCGACCTCTGAGTTCTTGGAAAAATGTCCATTCTTTATTCTGAAAAATTGAACACTAATTATATTTCAAAGCTGCTGATTTGTTTCAGACTTGAATAAAATTGTCAACTTACAGCGATCAAATCGTTGGTAAACTTGACTGATTTTTCTTTTTCGAAATTCCTCTGTAAATTGTACTCCATAATGGCACGCTCTGCTTTTAGATCATCCAGCCTACTGAAATTGCATATTTTTATGATATAATATTTTAAATGATTCGATCGGCAGATGTATTAAAAAATTTTCTTCAATTAAGAATACTTACTCTTTAGAAGCAACTAACATATCTTGAGTGGCACTACTCGACGGCGAAATGATCGATTCAACAATATTAAGTGAAGGTAACAACGATGACGTCATAGTATCTTTAACTTCTCGATTAATCGTTATCTCAGTTACACTTCCATAAAGATCGATAACAGCGTATAAATCCTGCACGAATCAAAATTATTCCATTCATCACCTAGGTTCATTTATGATCATAATATAAATGCTAGAAAAAATAGGGTAATTTTACATACGCCTGAAATATCACTAGCGGCTACTCCTTGATCGTGACCATTCATGTAGAAATGTAAGGTGCCATCTGAACAATACTTGACCCCTGCAGTCGAACCACATTGTAACCAATGCAAATTATGTCCATAGTGAGCTTTAATAATACGTCCGTTGTGCCAAACTTCATCTCCGTTCAAATACCATACGTCAGGTTTCAAACACGAGATGGTCGGAGGTAATGGGAATTTTTCCGGTTTAATTGTAGTCACTCCTATGCTCATAGATCCGGCGTATTTTCCACTCCATTTTGAGACGCAGATTTCGTATAGTTTATCGTGCTCGAGGATGAAATTAGAGAACACAATTCCGTAGTTATGCTGACTAGAACGCGTAGCCACGGTCAAGTCTTCCGAAAGTGTTATGTTTTTACCACACCATTGATTAAAGCATCTGTAATATTGATATTGATATTGAAAAATGAATTAAAGAGTTTCATTGAAGAAAAAAAATATTGAGACGGTTATTTACTTCGGAGGTCCTTCGAATAAGGTTTGATTCGAAGGCACAGACCGTATAACATCTTCGGCCCAGTTGGAAGTTGATTGATAATGACTAGTTTCGTTACTAGAACTATCTATTTGACTTTCCGGAGGATTTACGATAGTCACCTGAGAAAATATTATCACAATTTAGCTTTCGGCATTACCAACAGTTTTCAAGAAAGAAGCAAAGTTAATGTACTTGAGCACATTGTCCATAAAGGTCAATGACCGGATACATAGTTTCTGGAACATGACTGCATGCTTCTCCTTGATCAACATCGTTTAAATAATAATGCAAGGATCCGTCAGAATGCCTCATTAATCCAATCACAGCTCCTACTTTAACGTTATCCAAATTCAAAGAGTATCCGTACTTGATAACGGCTCCATCTTTCATCATATTTGATCCTAAAACCGAACCAAGGGTCAGAATAGTTCAAAAAATAGCAGAATCAAAACAATTAGGTATTTACCCGACAACATCCACGTATCATGGTCCAAATCGGTCATAGTAGCTGGTAATTCTAAATCATCGATATTAATTGACGTGACACCTGCAACAGTGAAATAAAACTTAAATATATGCTGAGCTATTTTTTCAGGCTGAAATCACAAAACAAACCAAAAAGATTTATACCCAATTTAAATAGATGAAATTTACCAGCTTCGATTGAGCCGGACCAATGTTCGATTATTTTATCGATCGATATAGTGAACATTTCGTTGCTTTTCAATGGTCTATTAGATAAGACGACAGCATCGGTAAATTCTGCCATTGGCTGAGGTCTCATCGCGGTTCGACCGTTATTACAGACGCGTACATTTTTACCGTGATTGTAATGGAAACATAAATCCCTAAAAAATGGATCCGATTAATAGAAAATTCCTTCTTCAAATGAAAAAATAACCATCAAATACTAACAAAGGTCCAGTAAAAGGTAATGGAATTATCAATTCTGACGGAGACATGCAGCTATACAAGAGATCATATTCTAAAATAGTGGCTTGAGCAGCTTGACCATACAAGTCGATCACACCGTACATAGGAGTGGTAATATTGGCATTAACTTCACCTTGGTCGACGCCATTTACATATAAATGCAACATTCCATTTTCTTTTATTATGACAGCTACTCTGTCTCCAGCCTGAAATCAATTTGATCAATGAAGTCGCGAAACCATCGACGAATATTCGATAAATACAATCTAGGTAATATTTACTTGTAATCTATCCAAATTGATACCATAATCGTCCATCACAGTGGTCCCATTATGCATAACTCCGTTTCCGGTCATCATCCACGTACCGGTTCTGCGAAGTAATTCAAATTATACATTTTTCTATATTGAAAAAAAGCTTTAGTTTAATGAGGAACTGTATCTGGTACCTAATATTCGTCATGGTTGAGGGAAATTCTAAATCAATAGGAGAATGACTAGTGACTCCTATTTCAATAGAACCAGCCCATCGAGAAACAACTCGATCCAATTTCACTTCAAAAGGTTCATTTGGTCGTAATGGTCGACACGTCAGCACAACACCATTGTTGAAATCTTCTAGAGCGCTGAAAATGTGTGGAAATGAGTCAGAATTATGTACTTGAATGACATGGAGTGGACAGAAAGATTGAATTCTGAGAAATATTTACTTTGGTCTGTAAGCTGTCCGACAGCCATTGGTTACTGCAACGTGATGACCGCACTTTTTGTGGAATAGAAGACACTGCGATTCCTCTTCAGGAATATCTAAAAATAATTTCTCAATTACTGCTCAAAAAAGCAAAACGGTGAAAAATAAGTCTATAATATTACCGATCAAACTATGCAAGAGATGGCAACCCTGCATAATTGTCATTCTTCTCGTAATCACGTTATCATCTCGATCATTTCGATCAACGATGGTTACCTATTGAACAGAGTTTCAAGATGATAATATTATGTTCCACAAAAGCAACTAACACATATACTGGAGTTTGAAATACCTTCACAGTCCTTCCATATAAATCAACAACACCCCAGAACAACACTGGGACATTGCTAGCTGCAACGCCTTGGTCCAATCCATTAATTAAATAATGTAAATCACCGCTGGGTTTCCTTACGAGTCCAATTCGGTCACCGATCTAAAACACAAGGCGAATTAAAATGAAGCATTATAAAATTTGGATAAATACTGAATGTGCTCGTACTGTTAATTCGTCCAAATTATAATCCCCGTAATCTCGTTTTGTAGCTTTGCCATTGGTCAATATGCCACATCCAGACATCATTATAGTGCCCGATTTTAAATTGGTCATGGTGGGAGGAAATTCTAGGAAATCGGGATTATGCATCGTGATGCCAACTTCAATACTGCCAGACCATTTTTCCACCAAACGATCGATTCGTATCTAAATAAATACAGAAATTAATATAAAGAATTCACAGTCGGAGAAAAATGTACGTAGAAGGAATACGTACTTCGTATAGTTCGTTCGTTAGAAGTGGTCGATGAGTAATTACGACTCCATTATTGAATTCGTCAAATGGTCTGATCCTCTCGGCTGATCTTCCGTTAGCAGATATTTTGGCTAAGGTACCACATCTCGAATGAAAACTGCATCGAAAGCGATTCAATAAGTAAATTTTACAGCATAAGACTATCAAGAGAAAATATATTCAAAAATCTACGTTACCGTATTTTATCAGGAACTAACCCAGGAGCCGGATTAACAGGCGAAATATCAGAATCACTTTGAGGCGCTAACGTAGTCTGATGATCGAAATTAGTGACTAGATTACTCAACACACTATTGCCTTCAGCGATTTCGCATTCGTCCACTGAAAACATACGATATTTACACGTTTCGATTTTCATCCATTATTACTAAACGAGTTTTTAAAAAATTACTCACAAGTGTCCAGTTCGCTGGATATGGTAGAAAATTGTATATTTTCTACCGGTGCGTAAGAAACCACAGATGCTTGAGCCACCTGCCCGTATAAATCGATCACAGCAAATACACGACATGGAATGTGATACGCGGCGATTCCTTTACAAACTCCGTTGATTGAAAACAACAATTCATCTTGTTCGGTTCGCAAAATACCGACTACATCGCCTTCGTCGATTGTGTTTAAATTCAACCCATAAATATCGAGCACCGATCTACCATCTTTGAGTACGCTACTACCTGACAGGATCTGTGAAGTTTTCAAGTTAATAACATGCTAAATGAAGATGAATTCGTAAATCGAATAATTACCCATGTTCCATTCCTTAAATCGGTAGCATTGGCAGGAATCTCTGTACTTTCTGGGTCGCATTTCGTGATCCCTATTTCTAATCCTCCGCTCCATGCATAAATCTATCATCAGAATTATTTATAAGTGTTTCGTAACAGTCTACTGAGGAATACGTTGAATAGACTTACTTTTTTTTCTATTCTAACTTCGAATAGATAGTTACTTTTCAAAGGTTCGCTACTGAATACTAAACCGTGATTAAATTCTGATAAGTTTCGTTTAGCTGTTTTATTATTGTTATACAAGGTAATGCGGTCTCCACATACTGAATGAAACATATCATGGAGGTAAATCTGATGATTATTTCACACCTAGAACAATTCGAAATAGAATATTAGTGAGCGAGTTTTTCACTGTTCGGTTCAGCACTTTCTGAAAATTTGAACGCTGTGCTGGGAAACGTTGAAAATGCTAAGCTGACTCATAGCAACTCAAGCAAAGAACATTATTTATGTAAAGAAAATGACGAACATACCGATTTCAGCCGTAAGAAAGAGAGATGAAAGTACAATTTTTCTTTACGTTAAAGTAAAACAATCCGAAATGTGTAATTATTATTCTAGGTTATCTAGAATTGCATTCATTAGATTCTTCAGTTTGTTTACTTTGACAATTTTTCCGTCACGCACAACTCACCTCACCCCTCGGACCTCACCTCTCTCAGCCTCGTCAGTCAGCTGGGAAATTACATATATAGCTACTCGTAAATTGTTTCTATTCTGAACAAATCGAATAAATAATTTCGTAATGCAGTAGAATAAGTTGAGAATGTTTTGAAGAGAGGTAGAGAGGAAAGCGAAATTCGAAACATCACCATGAAAAAAGATTGCATAAAACGTTCAAACTAGAAAGATAAAATTCTCTAAAAATGTGCAATGTGAAGCTGGTGAAGCTCGTATTTTCCTTTTTTCAGCGATAAATAATTCGAGATTTTGAATTTTTCACAAGCTTATTCGTCTCGGATCGAAACAACTTCATTCGATAAAATTGAAATTTAGAAATTTTGCCAAAATATGCTGATATTTAACGTTTCCTTCCTCTTCCTCGCTCATCGTTTTTTCACGTACCTAATTTCCAACTATTCCAACATGCTAGGCTAGGTATCGTAAACATCGTAGGATTATCGATCCAATAGTGAATTCTACGAGTAATTCGCCGGATGAGATGCGAGTATAGAGTGGACAAAAACGTGAAATGTAATCTGATTGTTTTTTCAAACTGTAACTATGCCAGAAGTAGAACTAGCCCCAGAAAAATTTGTTGGAGATACCCATCCGTGTTTTTTCATAGCTGAAGTGGGACAGAATCATCAAGGCAGTTTGGAAATCGCTAAAAAACTAATCGATGCAGCTCATGTGAGGATATACATTGACTCAGTACCAACGAGTAAATGCATTATTTAAATAATCGATGTACCTATTTGAATCATAGGAGGCTGGAGCGAATTGCGTCAAATTTCAAAAAACCAGTCTCAGCGATAAATTCACTAAATCTGCCTTGGAAAGACCTTACGATAGTGAACATTCTTGGGGGAATACTTACGGAGAACATAAACTTTACTTGGAATTCTCACTCGATGATTTCATTGAACTGAAGTCGTACGCTGAGAAACGAAATCTTCTATTTACAGCATCAGCTAAAGATATAGTGAGTTTTTTCGATGTTGTTGAATACCTAGATAAAAATTGTACCTACTTACTGATTATCGCTTACTTGTAGCCTTCTTTGGATTTTTTGGTCGATTTGGATGTTCCTTTTATTAAAATAGGATCGGGCGATTCTGATGATTTCTTACTTCTGGAAAAAGCTTCCAAATGCGGAAAACCATTGATCATTTCAACGGGTAATTCTAGATTCAAGTGTATTAAATTAAACCTTTGACCAAGATTCTAATAAACATTACCTTCATAGGTATGCAAAATATGAACACAGTTCGTCAAGTTTATAACACAGTTAAAAGTCATCATGATGGTTTCGTCTTATTACACTGTGTTTCTTCTTATCCAACTGACCCAGTCGACGTAAATTTACGAGTTATTCAACAATATAAAAAAGAATTTCAAGACATAGTTGTGGGATATTCAGGCCATGAACTAGGAACCATTATTTCTGTCGCAGCCGTCACATTAGGAGCAAAAGTAATTTCTAAATAATACTAGCAATTAGTTTTTACTCAACTACAATTTCATATTTTTTCTGGAAAGGTTATCGAGAGACATATAACGCTGGATAAAAATCAAAAAGGTAGCGATCACTTGTGCTCCCTATTGCCTCAAGAATTCAAGCAAATGGTCACAGACATAAGAACAATTGAGTCAGCTCTTGGATCCAGAAATAAAGAATTTTTACCTTGCGAACGAAAATGTTTTGAAAAACTAGGAAAAAGTATTGTGGCTGCGAAAGATTTACTCCCAGGGGATATAATTTCTAAAAATGATGTATGTATGAAAGTCAGTGTTCCTAATGGAATACCCGCGAAAGATCTCAATTCAGTGCTAGAATCAGAAATTACAGAGACAGTGCATTATGATCAACCAATTTTAAAAAATCACCTAAAAATATAAGATTTTTTAGGAAAAACATTTTTTTTTTCATTTGTATTTTTTTACACTTTTTTAAAAACCTTTAGCCGATGTACTTATAAAAACGAATTATCAAGACTAGAAAATAGTTTAATATAAACTATTACCTTAATACATGTTATATATATTTTAATTGTTTATTTTAGGAAAAAATCATAAAAAAACACTTCGTGAATGCCAAATGTTTACGAATTATCGGCACGAAAATACCTACGGTAACACTACGTTAATCATCGAAATATAATCATCGGTAGTTCTTATCTAAGAATGTGGCGTTTCAGCTTCCTTGAACGTTAGCGTTTCCTCCACGGAATGCATTCTTTAATTTGCTGGTAGCGGATTCATTCATTTTTTTGTATTTCACCATTTGCAATTCAATACCCTGCGCGACCTCCAACGCTTCACGATTTTGTCCGTAGTAATCAACAAATTCTCCATCGGGATTGATTAAATAAATGATTATAGTATGGTCAACCTAAACAAAAAATGATATCGTTAGATTCGTGAAAATCTGTACACTTCAACAATTTGCTGGGATAAATTTTCAAAATTACAATGTAATCGTTATCTTCATCCGCAGGACCTGAGCTGTAATACACCCTGTATGCTTTGCATACTTTATCAATTTGTTCTCTATTTCCAGTTAAACCGATAAACTTTGGAGAAAATTCCTTAATATATTTTCCCACCACTTCAGGTGTATCTCTATCCGGATCGACGGTTATGAAAATAGGTTGAATGTTTGGCACCACCGGGTTACTATCTAAAAGCGAATGTACATACTTTAGTAAAATGCTCGTTATAATCTTATAAATATGATTCATTCGCAACGTACCAATAATATCAACAGTTTTAACCATTTTTTCAATTTCATCCGGGCATATATCAGGACAGTGGGTAAATCCGAAATAAACCAAAAGCCATTGACCTTTAAAATCTTCACTTTTTCTCAAATTTTTATCTTGATCGACAAGTTCAAAAGGTCCACCGATCGCAGCCTTTCCGAGCTGCCTTTTTCTCTCAATGTTGTCCTCTGAAAAAAAAATATAAAAAATGTTAATCCAAACTGGCATATTTTTAAACGATTACATCACACATCACATACTTCGGTCTTTTTCATCTTTAATCATTTTCATCCAAAACAACAGAGCTCCGCCGAAACCGGAAACAACTAATAAGTTCTTCCAAGTGATTGCTGGTTTATTAGAAGATCGTTTGAATGATGATGCAAATCGTTTGTTTTCGAGTGATCGTAACACATGGCTTTGGCATACGGTTGACGGTTTCTGTAACAAATAATTGATCATTAAATGCATACAATGAGGATGAATATGATGGGATCTTAAGAGCATATCAGATAATGAAAATAACAAATGATATTAATTTACCACAAATCTCGCTATGGCTGTGGTACGACAGAGCTTGGAAAGTAAGCCGGTCATGTTTAAAGCCACATAAATAATCGAGGGTAGAAGTTACACAAAATGATGAACCGATCAAAAGTAAATCACTTGGATTACGGACTTGAAATTAATACACTACTTTAATAGCACGAAGTTGTAAACTTCTAAGTTGAATAACGAAATGACTGGAATTCTCTACTTTTTCTTCAGAGTGTTTCTTGATTTTCTTATCAAAAGTTCAATATTCCATGTTTTTCAAGGTCATAGATATAAAATATAAACTGGATAAAAAAAACTGCGTACAAGTTTTCTGTGACCAATCAGAGCGTTTATTTCTTGACATTGACCAATCAGAGCCAGCCAATGTTCCACCACCAGGGTTGTAAGGTAATTTATGTCGGTAAATTACGGCGGTATTTTACCGTATTTTACGGTATTTTACCAAAAGTTTATTACCGTATTTTACCGTAAATTACCAAAAAGCATTTTTTTGCCACATTATTTTATTTGAAAGTTGAAAGGATGAATCAACAGCTGAAGATGATTGGCATCAAAATTCACAATTTATTTGCATCAATGCTAATAATAATTGATACATGCTACATATAAACAGGAAAATATCTTGAAAATTACCAAACAATTGCCAGAAAATTATTCACAATTGGTCAAAAATCAGAAAAAATTGCATCAAATCGTGAAAACATGTTGAAATGTCATTAAAATGTACTTCAAAATCATTAAATTTTGGTTATTTCAATCATTTTATTTAAAATAACCAAATAGGTCAATTTTTTATTTTTTGACAATGTTGAATGATTTAAAATTTTAATTTTAATCCATGCATGGTTATTGGTTATACAATTAATTTTTCCCCATTGCCATTGGCATTGGCCATCTTTCATCACTTTTTAGTTTTTACTTTTTAGTAATTTTCAGTAACTTCAATGTTTTTCAATTTCATGTGTTGTTAACTTGTTAATGTAATTTTTAATTTTAACCCTTTTATAGTTTCATATTGTTTTCAAATTTCAAGCAGAAAATTATTGAAATTCAGTGGCGTAGCCAAGGGGGGGGGGCGAAGGGGGCCATGGCCCCCCTTGCGAGCAAAAATTTGTAAGAAAACATGCCAAAATGGACGTTTTTTCGTTGTTTGGACCCATTTTTTCTAAAAATTTTCGCTCAAGCAATAATTTTGCTTTCTTTTTCATGAAATCACCACACATCACAATAGATTTTCAGAAAATTACCCCTGATTTCGATTTTTCATGCCTAAAAATCTGGTTTTGCCCCCTCCTTGAGAAAATCCTGGCTACGCCACTGTTGAAATTTCCACCCATTACATAATATACAATAATTTTATATGTTTGAACTTTTGAAGGTTTGAAGTTTGAACTTTGAACACTATAAGTTCATTATATTCAAGTTGGTAAAATACGGTAAAATACCGTATTTTACCGTATTTTACCGCCGTATTTTACCAGCGAATAAATTACGGTAATTTAACAACCCTGTCCACCACTTCCACCAGTTCCCTGTATTCTCTATCCAGTTTATATTGATGGGTTAGTGACAGGGATGCGGAGCGGAATGAATTTCGTTCCGGGTTCAGGGTTCAGCTCCGACATAAAAAATAATTCTGTTCCGGTTTCCTGTATCGTTCCGCTCCGATTAAAAATATCGTTCCGTTCCGGTTTAGCGTTCCGTTCCGCTCCGATTTTTCTTTTTTGTTTTAGAGAAGGTTGCATTCAAAGTAAGTACATCAGAATTTTCATGTTCTGAGCAAAAATTGAAGTTGAAAATGTTGAAATACCCAGAGTTGGCGCGATTCGAATCGCGTGATGGTGGGTTTACATCGCAGTCGACAACAATGTTTCGAAAACAAAGTTGGAAAACAAAATGTTTGGGAAACAATGTTTGAAACATGATTGATTTACACCAAATTTTAAAACAGCAACATTTTTATCAGCATTTCTTTTCATGATTTTCTGATTAATTAATTCTCTTCATATTGAATATTTTTACTTTCTAATTTAAATCTATAGACACTGTACCTGCGGGAAGACAACGAACTGGCAGCCATCTTGGCTGAATTACGTGTGTCATGCCAATTTATCCCGCTGGGTGCTTTTGGCTGCGCTGGTGTCGAATTCTTGAACGAAGTACCATGCGAACTGCGAAGTACAGCGCGCGCAGCCAAGAGCATCACTACCATCCCTCTTCCCCGTTGCCTGCAAACTGACGTACAGCGCAGCCAAAATCACCCAGCGGGAGAAATTGGCATGACACAAGATTTTACTACCGTCCCTTTTCCCCGTTACCTGCAGTTCGGTGTCTTACCCGGAGGGCACAGGTACAGTGTCTATATTTAAATCCTATGCAATGCCGTCTGTTCACTCACCTCTTTCTGGTACTTATATATCAAAAATTGTGTTTTGTTTGTTCGTTATATGCTTATCAGTAACCATTGCAAAAAAATGATATTGCTGCTGTATTTAGTAGAAAAGTAGCAATAGAAGCATTCCTGACATGATTTTTCAGCTTTTTAATGAAAAATAATACACCTCACAATAACAAATATAAGGAAAACACACTTAAATTACTGTTCATCTTTCATACCAATACCCTTAACCACAAATGTTTCTAAACATTGTTTCAAGTCGCCGGAAATTTCGGCGACCTGAAACATTGTTTACAACACGTTGTAAACACAGGTTTCGAAACATTTGGTGTAAATGAAAAACTGAAACTTGGTTGTAAACATGAATTTGTTTCTGAAACACTGTTGTCGACTGCGGTGTAAACCCACCATGAAAGAATCGAGAAAGAATCCGATTCTCACGATTCGAATCGGATTCGAATCGCGGTTCCCCAAGTCAAAAGAATCGGAAAATGCAGGAATCCGATTCCCTTTTATAGAGAATCGCACCTCCTCGATTCCCTGCGATTCCTTGCAGATGTTTTTCACCTGTTAAAACAGTAAAATGTACTATTTTTAATGCCTTTTAAGTCATGCATTTGCATTTTGTAATTTGGGACTGATGACATTTTTTTAAAGGTCGGCTGTTGTATGAAAATATCGCGAATCAGTGATTCTATAGAGTGAAGGAATCGTGCAACGTAAGAATCGGATCCTCTTTAATGGAGAATCGCGCCTTCTCGATTCCCTGCGATTCCCTGCTCACAGCAACAAACTAAAGAATAGAACATGCAAAATGAGCATACACCAAGTTGGGGAAATTACTCATTTCATTTCAGATTCATTTGTGAAGTCCTGAAGTTGAAAAAAAAATAGTATTTGGGAATCGGAATCGGAGGGAATCGAGAACCGCTAAAGAATCGGATTCAGAACCGGATTCGCTTTGTGAAAGAATCGAGACTGGAGAATCGCGATTCTCCCAAGTATGAGAATCGTAATTCAGGAATCCGATTCTGACGAACCGAGGAATCGCGCCAACTCTGGAAATACCCGAAATTTTAAAAAAATGGTTGAATTAGGCGCGTTTTAATGAAATTTAAAGTCCACCTCACTGCTCACATGAGAAATTTGAATTTTGATCGCTGAAAATTGCAGCTTTGTTCCAAAAGTACATTGTATAAATGGTCTTTTTCGTGTCATTTACCATGTCTTTTTACAATTTTCTAGTTTATTGAGGTAAAATTTCAGCAAAAACACCTTTTGTTCACACTATACCCAGTAAGCATTGGAATGTCACAGTGACATCACATAATATCACCGCGGAGATGTGTAATATCACTTTGTGATGTCTCTGAGATTAACTGGTGATATAAAATGTACCCATCAAAATGGTCTCACAGACATCACTCAGAAGGGCCCAGTGACATTTTATAATGTCACAGAATGTCACAGATATGTCACCAGGAAATGTCTATGCAATATTGATGTAAATACCTATTTCTAAAATATTCCCATTGAATTTCGTTGAAATACCGATTATTGGGGTTCACTTGAATTGTGAAAATAATAAGATGTATTTTCTGCAAAAATATTCTCTTCTCTCAACTCCAGAAGTTTGGAGTTGAGATTTGAGGCTGTTGACTCCGCCACGTTCGGCAAAGTCTCCAGCGCCCATCAATAAGGAGGGCAAATTCGTATGAGGCAGTATCTTCCTTATATACTAATTGTCAACATACTTTATCTGCGAGAAGTAAAAATGGTATAGTTTGAGGCAGAAATGTCACTGTAATATCTTTTAGTGATGTCTATGTGATATCATCAAAGTTATATTTTTGAGACATTGCAGCCAAATATTTCTTTTTCCATTCCAAAGCAATGTCACAGAAATATTACTTTGTAATGTCCTATACACATCACAAAATTACATCACTGTGATATTAATGTCACAGCATGCTTACTGGGTAATCTTGAAAATCGTTCATTAAAGGTCAAAAAATTTTGTTAGGTCGGAGCTTTAAAAACCCAAATTTTTATTCCGGTTCGGTTCCGGTTTCGCTCCTGCATATTTTTTGAAAGTTGCTCCAGGTTCCGTTCCGCTCCGCCAAAATTCTCCCAAAAGTTAGGGGTTTAGCGTTCCGGTTCGTTCCGGTTCAGTTCCGCTCCGCATCCCTGGACTTAGTGAACCAAAATTCTAAATTATTTTGTCAAAAATTGATGGCTTTGACTATATAGATATACTACGTATATGGACTGCTGATTCTTATCAGTTTAACATTGGTTATATGGGAAAATCGTGTAAGCCAGATTTTAAAAGTCCATTCAACGAAATGAGGTGTTGGTTGACTGATAACATGGTTATTTGCTCGCGCCAAAATCTTTATTCTATTTAGAAATGATTTTAACCGCGCGTTTCAAGTTTATTTTGTTACTTGTTTTGTTTAAAAATAAAAATGTTGTGTAAAATGAATCAAACCAACCGCAATTTATGAAAGACAGAAGCCAGAATGGACGTATTCGTAAGTACATAAATTTTCATGAGTTCAGTGCATTTAGAGCATTTAGTTGCAAAATGTACGCGAATTATTCATTCATATGTTATTATACAATTACTTTTTCTGCGTATTGTTGCAGGAATGTTCCGACTGTGGTAAAAAGTTACGAAGCAGAGATGGAATAATCAATCATTTAAAGAAATGCGGCGAAGCAGTAGTGAATTCTGTGAAGAAAGTTGGTATTATTTCATTCCCTTGACCGTCATATTTACCATTAAAATATTTGTTTAATTTTTAATTTTCAATTCATTTGTTGCACAGAGATACTCTTGCACACACTGCTACAAAGAGTTTTTCTCTCAGTGGGGACTTTCAAAACATTTGAAAAAAAACCACGAAAAAGTGGAGCAGGTGCCGAAAAAAGTATGTATAGTTATTGGTATGGTGTTTATATTTATATGAAAATTTGCATTATGAACCTTACGCAACCAATTACATTTAATTAGATAACGAAGTCGCTGAAATGCAATTATTGCCCTGCTATGTTCTCTTCTAAACAAGGTCGTATTAATCACGCAAAAAAAAACCACCCTGAATATACTATCAAGAGAACTGAATTGATAACCAGAAAGAAACACGTACGTAGATTTCATTTTATGTAAACTTCTCAGTTCACTTCATCATGCATATTATGTAACCTCACATTCAAACCATTTATTTTTTCAGGACTGTGTTTTTTGTGGCAAAACTTTTGCAAGTAAACACTACAGAGTTCGGCATGAAGATTCCTGTGTGAAGGAAATTGCAAATGTTGCCCGAAGTAATAATACTACTTCCATAAATTCGACTGGAGGCACGTTAATAATTCACATCTTTCAACACAATATTGAATATTGATGATTATTTTAAGAATTGGTCTGATTTTCTTGTTTTTTTCTTTAGAAAGCTGTAGTAATGATGAAATATCCTTTCTTCAACAAGAGCTATCAGCACCAGATAACGTTCCAAGTAAGAATGCAATTATTGTTGAATTATTGAAGATTCATTCATTTTTCTGTATCAATGTTCGAAAGATTTTATACCATGGGTTTGATTTCCTTTTTTGTTTCACAGATACACAGGAAAATACGAATACCATGCCTTTTCAATTGCAAGGTACCAGCTATCCGCTAGAAACGCCGCAGTTCGGCAGTAATGCTGAAAATTCGCCACGTTACACTTCAAGTAATTTGTTAAGAAGCATTTTAGTTCATGTTTCGAATTCAATTGTATTCTTTTCGCTGCTCGGAGTTTTTATATATCTAGTTTGTTTCAACTATCACTTTGAGTAAAGCAGAAAAATTGTGTAAAAAAATGAAAAAAAAGGGTTAAAGAATTTTTGTCGTAGTTCCAAGCAGCAAAAAGAACGAAGCTTTTGATACATTGTGTATTACATAACAATTCTTCTTTTAGGTGGTAATATTACTATGACGCCAAAACTGCGACGTTATATTAGAGATCGGAAAAAATTCCTAAAACTTCGTACACCAGATATAAATTCACCACGTAAAGCGAGGCTTAATTTGGAGTATGGACAGAAAACTGTTCTTCAGCACCGAAAAGAAATCGCAACACTTCAACAACAAGTTCGCAGACTACAGAAACAAGTGAAAACGTTTAAAGATCTTCTTCAACATCTAGAAAAAGAAAATAAAATTTCGTCTACAGTTGCTGATAAATTTTTAGTAAGTGTCGAGGAAATATATGTTTATTGAGCATAGCAGTGAGCTGTACACTGCTTTCGTTTTTAGGTTTTCATTATTTATTTTACGGATAATTATGAACTTAACGGATACTTATTAACTTTTACGGATAATTAGATATATTTTTATTGTTATGCTGTTTGAGATGAACTTGTGATAAGACTATGTATGGTGATGTTTGACATACTGACACTTGTGTGATCCTAGTGATCCCTAATGTTGAAATAGTGCATTTTTATTTATTTTCTGTCAACTAGTTTGCCATTACGTTAGCTTAAATTAATCTACTTACCTGAGATGAACTTGTGATAAGACTATGTATGGTGATGTTTGACATACTGACACTTGTCTGATCCTAGTGATCCCTAATGTTGAAATAGTGCATTTTTATTTATTTTCTGTCAACTAGTTTGCCATTACGTTAGCTTAAATTAATCTACTTACCTGAGATGAACTTGTGATAAGACTATGTATGGTGATGTTTGACATACTGACACTTGTCTGATCCTAGTGATCCCTAATGTTGAAATAGTGCATTTTTATTTATTTTCTGTCAACTAGTTTGCCATTATGTTAGCTTAAATTAATCGACTTACCTGAATTGAAAAAATAAATTATTTAAATTACGCATGATTTATTTCTTTATGAATTCTAATGAAATTGAAATATTTTTTCAGAATGAACTTCCCTGTGAATTTTTAGCAGTAGCACTAAGAAACCGAATGGGAAGAAAAACAGCTTATGACAAAGATGTTAAAAAATTTGCTCTTACATTAGAATTTTACTCCAGGCGAGCATACGAATATGTTCGTCAAGCCTGGGGTAACTTGTTACCAGCAACTTCAACCCTACGTAATTGGTACAGCCAACTGAAAGGAGAACCAGGGTTCTCTGGTGAAGCGTTGGAGGCCCTAAAGGGACACGTCAAAGCTGCGGCCAAGAACAACAAAAAGATCATCTGCAACTTGGTGTTTGATGAGATGGAAATTCGAAAACAATTGACATTTAAAAATAACAAGTATCATGGTTATGTGGAAATGGGATTTGGCGATCCGTCTGATAGCGACAGCCAACCTCTGGCAAAAAAAGCGATGGTCTTCATGTTAGTATGCTTGAACGGACGGTGGAAGCTCCCAATAGCATACTTTTTGGTGGACAGCCTTAATGGAAAGAACCTCAGCAAACTAGTGAAAAATGCGTTGCAGCTTATTGACGAGTGCGGCGTTATTGTTAGGTCCATGACCTACGATGGCCTCGGAATTAACCGTACATGTTGCAAAATACTAGGAGCCAACTGCGATTTTGGACCAGATTTTAAGCCATGGTTTCCACATCCCAGCCACCCTAATGAAAAAGTATATCTGATTTTTGATGCATGT
This sequence comes from Planococcus citri, assembly GCF_950023065.1. NCBI lineage: Eukaryota > Metazoa > Arthropoda > Insecta > Hemiptera > Pseudococcidae > Planococcus > Planococcus citri. The sequence continues at coordinate 37,650,712 of NC_088680.1, forward strand.
CATGCTATAAAATTGGTCCGAAATACTTTAGGAGACTACACCATCACAGATGGACTTGGAAGAAACGCTACATTTTTTGATTTCATAGACTTGTACAATTTACAAATAGATGAGGATTTATATAACGCTCCTAAGTTGACGAAAAGACACATCTCATTTCGAGAGAATAAAATGAAGGTGCGGCTTGCCACACAATTATTCAGCTCATCTGTGTCAGCTGCTCTGCTCCATGCGAAGAAGAAAAAAAAACCAGGCTTTCTACATTGTGAGGGAACTGCTGAGTTCTGCAAGCAATTTGATCAAATTTTCGACATGCTGAACAGTAGAAGTAAAATTGAACGTAAATTAAAACCAAGAAATGCGCCCATTTGTTCAAAAAATAAGAAGAATTTTGAGAAGTGGTGTCAAGAAGCAGAGAATTACATCCTCAGCCTAAAAATCAGAGCAACACCTATAATAAATCACATCCGATGCACTGGCTTCGTGGGACTGATAATGGTCTTACGTAATCTAATTCCGTTATTCGAAGACCTGCAAGCACATGGCCTGTCATACCTACTCACATATAAATTGTCTCAAGATCATCTCGAAAATTGGTTTTCAGCAGTCAGGTCCAAAGGCGGCTTTAACAATAATCCAAACGCTGAGCAATTCAAGGCCATCTTTAAAAGGTTGTTAGTCCACCATGAAATAAGAGCATCTGAAGGAGCAAACTGTGTAGATGATGGTGACATAAAAATACTATCTTTCAAGTCAATAACTAAAGGAAGTAGTGTGTACTTACAGCACACAGAAGAATCACTACACGTCAGTATGGCAGATGATTTTGTGAGCAGTATTACAGCTGAATGCAACTTGAGTGAATACCAGGATGATGTTGTCGCTTACATAGCTGGCTTTATTCTGAGGAAGCTCGTAGAAAAGAAGTTTGCCTCCAGAAAAGATATTGAACTTTTGAAAGACAAATCTAACGAATCTGATCTTATTCAACTAAAAAATAGAGGGAACTTGATTATACCAGGTGAAATGATGGTAGAAGTGTGCAGAGAAATTGAAAAACAGTATCGAATTCATCAAAATAAATTGTTGGATGACAAAAAGATCCCTCATATCATTACTCATATCCTATGTGATCTTGAAGAAGATGGCCGGTTTGAAATGTTTGATGATCACATCGCGGAGTTGGTAGTGGAAATTTACATCAAGCTGCGAATTAAATACCTGTGTAAACGTATTTCGGAAGTAGATAAACATATTCGCCATAGAAACACGAAATTGACTCTGTTTAACAATATGTAATATCGCAATTCGTATTTTAATGATTTCTGGTGTAAATAAAGACATTGTTTTTAGGTCACTTTTTACTTTCAAACATGTATAATAGAAAATGTTTCTTCACATGACGTTGGAAAATTTTCTTCTTTCAAGTTATTTCATAAAATAATAAAACAATCAGGAATAATTTATTCATAATTCATTCATACTGAAAATTCACAACACTAAAAACATTTATCTAACCCTCGATTTTGTTGTATGGACTTTTATGTTTACATTTTACCTCTGATAAGAATCAGCAGTCCATATACGTAGTATATCTATATAGTCAATGATTGATGGTTGCTGTTCAATTTTTTGAAAATTCGTGTTCTTGTTATCACTCAACCAGATTCAGATTTTCCCTCCGTTGTACGAAAAATTTTGTAATACCTTTCATCCTATTTCCGTACGTTCAACAATGACTATTGTAAGTACAAAATATTCATTTTTCATTAAAAATGCAATGACAGTTTGTTGTAATCATGTCACTGTTTTATTTTTCCCGCTAGGTAAACAATTGATCCTGCAGTTTTTCTTCTCATTATGAAGAGTAATCCCATAGTGTTATGGTTTTGTAAGTACGATCTTTTTATTTTTCGTCAAAATGTCAAGCAATTATATTAATGTGTTGCTTTTTTCGTTAGATGCGTAATTGGTCCAGTTCGTTTGCTTCTCCGTTTATGAGAGTTTCCTTTTTTCGTATTTCAAGTGTATTAATGCGTTGTAATGGTTGTGGTGAGTACAATACTGATATTTCTCTATTACTTTTGTGTCAGTCATGTTAATGTATCGTTTGTTCTATTAGGAATGTACTTGGTCTGGCTGTACTTCGTCCTTTGGTAAGAAATCCTCTTTGAAGAGACACATCAAAGCTGTGCATGAAAAGCGTCGTGCTTTCGTAAGTGTAGTTTCTGAATATTATGCAGTTTTATGCAGTACGTTGAAGATAACTTTGAAAAATGTCATTAGGTATGTCCTGTCGCGGAATGTGAGGCTGCATTTAATGATAAGTATGGTTTGAAACGACATGAAGCGTCAGTTCACCTTAAAGAACGTAATTTCGTGAGTATTCCACAGGATTTGTGTTATGTTCTTGTATGATTCCAATTGTGTTATGCTTTTCATCAACTTTTCAGAAATGCTGTTGTTGTCCTCAACTTTGCGCTAATAGAACTTCGTTACGTCGTCATGAGCAAAATAAACATGGTGTTCATTCAGAACCTGATGGTAAAATTGTAAAATGGGAAAAACCAAGTCTGGTATGTGTATTTGTATCACTCCAGTTCAAGACCTTTTTCAAATTAGTGTACGATGCCATCATGTTATTTGGTTATTGTAGATATGTGCTGAGTGTGGAAATACGTTCACTAGAAAAGATCGCATAGCCAGACATATTGTTGAGCAGCACGGCTTCGATGGCGAATATTTCGTAAGTACCTGCCTACATAGTTGATAATTGCTTGCTCTAGAATAATCAGGTTTTTTTTTTACACGAAATGTTTTATTAATGAAAAAATAATTTTATTCAGAAATGTCAACATTGTAGTCGGAAATTCAAACGAAAGAATGATATCAGGAAACATATGATTACTAAACATCTTCAACCACAGGTAATTCTTTTCTTGTGTGGTCATTTCTTCATTTCCTTTAATATTGAATATTACAACATATATTACTCGATTGTTTTCAGAATCGTGTACCTGCACGAAAACCTGGCGTGCGCTGTATTTTGTGTGAACGATCGTTTGAACTTATGAATCAACTATGTGATCACTACGTTGACGAACATAAAATCGATTTGAACATCAAAACGCTTTCATTTTCTTCCAGACAAGAATTTTTAGCGTGGAAAAAAGAAATAGAAGACTCGACGATGGCTAGATATCGTTTACGAAATTACACGAAGCGTAAACAAGGATTTATATGTCACAGATCGGGCTGCTACAATGTAAAATCCGCTGATAGAAAAAGATCCTTTCTTCGTCGAGGTTCGAAGAAGTTGAACGGAATGTGTCCAGCATCGGTTACTTTACAAATGAACGAAAAAAATGCTACATACGTTGTTACGTTTATACAAACTCACGTAGGCCATTCGCCGAGTGAAGAAGAACTGAAATTTATTTTTCTTCGCAAAGAAGAACGTAAAGAAGTAGCCCAACTTCTTGCCGCCGGTGTTCCGAGGCAGAGTATACTTAAAGATCAACAGTACAGAAATGTCCACGGCGATTTATTAGATTACAAAAAATTATACAACCTTGGGAGATTTTTCAAAGAAGAGCGCTCGGAAGATCTTACAGACCCGTATGAAAATGATCCTGGGAATTTAGAAACGTTTCTCGCCGAACACCAAGCAAGCATTTTGTTTCACAAGCGTCAGGGTGATAGTCCACCGGTGGATAAATTTACCGACTGTCAACTAACAGATGAAGATGCAATCCTGGTATTCATGAATGATTTTCAAGAAAAAATGTTGAAAACTCTCGGACGTAATATCTTATGTTTGGATGGAACTCTTGGTACCAATTCTTGTGGTTTTTTTCTATATACTTTGCTAGTGTTGGATTACGATGGCGAAGGGTTTCCAGTCGCTTTCATGTTCAGCAATCGTAACGACAAGATATCTATCAAAGTATTTTTACGTTCCATAAAGGAGAAAATATGCGAGGTCATAACGCCTAAAATTGTCATGTCCGATATGCAAGAATTGTATTACAACGCGTGGGTCGAAGAGATGATTAAACCAGCTACTTACCTTCATTGCATGTGGTATGTATGGAAGGAATGGAAGAAGCATTTTCCGGCGTCGAACAAAACGATTAAGCAAGATTTGTACGACCTAACGCTCGAATCATGCCTGGAAACGTTTCATGAGAGACTGGAGAAATTTCTCACTCTGGGTGTTGTTCCGGAGGGGAACGTTGATCAAAGAGTGAATGATTTCTTTAGATATTTTGAAAAAGAATTCTGTAACGATAAACAATACATGTGTTGGTCATACGCGTATAGATTGCATTCTGGCGAAAGTACAGCTACGCATTTGGAATGTTTTCATCGTACGCTCGATTATCTCCATAGTTTCGGCAAAACAACGAAAGATCTGTACTCGGGATTACGCCTGATCGTGTATTACTTGAATCAAAGAATAAATACCATATTTGGAAAATCGAAAGGTAAAAGTGTTCCTCGACTCGTGTTTCTTAAACAGGCCCATAGACTTGTCGAGAAGAAAGGCTGTATTACTATACAAAAAGCCCCCGAAGGTTGGCTAGTTCCTTCTTTTCAAGAACCCAAAGATGGCTGCGAAGAATTCTACCTCGTACAGAAGATCCGTGAAAGTTGCCCGGCCATAGTTGACAAGCACATAGGCGTTTGCTACCTTAACTGCGCCCAGTGTAACGAATGTGCGCATCGATACTCGTGCACGTGTGTAGAGAACAGTATCCGTCTACACATGTGTAAACACATTCATACCGTTGCTTTAGCCGAACTCGAATCGCAGTCATTAATGCAAGACGAAAGTTATAAATTACAAGAAGTGTCGGCGGAAGATTTTTCAACCTTGACAGCGATTTCACCTGAAGAAGGCTCCTATGTTTTGCATGAAGAAGGTACGTTCACTGAGTTGTACTTTGCTGAATTTGTTTGTTTTATAAATTTAAAAAAAATACTTGAAAAATTAAATAATCTTTTCTGTTTTCTCATTTTTCAGTTATTGATCTCGATGCAACGAAAAGAAACCTGATGGACACTGTTAAAAGTTTGTTAGAAAAAGTTAAGACCAGAGAACACGTCGAAGTAGTAGAAGAACTTTTGAAATCCGCCAATACTGCCATTGATTCCTCTAGAGCTCAGCAAGCAACAGCTACGTTCGTTCAAAGATGATTTTTTTTTCTTATTCGTAATCTTAATCTTTGTGACGAGTCAAATAATTTTTTTAAGCCTATGTGATTGACATTAACTGTCCATTTAAATGTTTTTGATATAATAAAAATTTCTATTTGTTTAATCATCGGGTCTGAAATTCAGAGTTCGGAATTGTGTTCGATTAGACGGATGAATTTTAAGCGAAATTGATAACTAAATGACTGAAAAGTGTTCTCGCAAATTATAATTTTTCTCTACCTAAAATGATGAATAATTCCACGAACTAACCATTAAAAAATAATAACACACAGTACCACAAAAAAGGCTAGCCTTTATTATAACAAAAATAATATGTTCATCATAAAAACTTACACAAACGACAGAACATAAAAAAACAGAAAAAAATAAGACAACGACGATTAACAAATTATCATACTACTATGGTAAAATCTGTTTACAAATACAAAGCACCAATTCCTATAAGAAAATCTCGTTCATCTTCTACGCTAAAATAGTCTCCCACATCGTAAAAAAATCTCTATCAGAAGCGTAGGTACATTGAAAAAAAGCAACGTTTGCAGCATAATTAGGCCTCGAATGGTATCTTATTAAGGACATTAGAAAAATATCTTCTAAAAAAAAAAGTAAAATGGTCCCGAAGGTTAAAAACAAAAACAATCGACATCGATCCACGATAAAAACACCGAACGAATTACAAATTCGCCGACACATAATATTAAAACTACTTAAAACATAATATAACAGCCATTAAAATCATCGCGAAAATATACAAATAAACGATTAATTAATAATTTAAAAAAAAAAAAAGAATACATATTATTCGTATCACTACAAAAAAAAAACATCACGGATGGAAGAAATATCTGATAGCTTTGGTACTAGCGAAATATACTTTTAAAAAATGGTAGGTAAGTATCCTTTGTAAAAAAAAAAAAAACGAGCGTCAGCTTACAAAACGACAGAATTCGTAATAAATGCATTCGCTAGTAATGAGATCAATAATATTATGTTTCGATTACTAGACGACCATCAGTCGGTTTTCTCGCCAGCGAAACTTTTATCACTATTGGAATTTCGATTCACGTTGAATTGGAACATCGAAGGTACGGTTCTACGTATTATGATCGATCTCGGTACAGGTTTATGGGTATCTTCGTGCTGAGGGAGTGATACGTTGGGTAAAGGATGAATTTTCGGAACAGCAGACCATTCGGGGAGGAATGTTTGAGGCATCGATGATGGAAAAAATGCGTTCGTCGTCGAACACGGGGGAGTTTTTTGATCATTTGTTTCCTCTACAATATGATTTTGATTTGGAAAAATATCGTCGAATACCTGCAATGAAAAAAACACTCCTATGAGTAAAAATTCAACAACGAATTTCCCCTTTCGTGCAAGGAGAATTTTACCATATTAAAATTATCTACGAGCGTGATAAAACATTAAAATAACAGGAAATGAAACAAGTAGAAACACATACACAATACACATAAAAGCGAAAATTCAAAAATAAAAAATGAAAAAAAAAACAAACGAAAAACACATACCAGTAAATCAGAATGTTTAGGAAATAAAAGAGGATTCTGAGACAAAGTATCGGGACTCATTTCAGAATCCGATCCATTATCAAATTCACTAGAGTTATAGTTGTTGAAACTCGAAATAAAATCTACAAAGGGGAGAAAAAAATAAATCAAAACAAAAAAAATAAACCAAAATTCAGAAAAGAATAGAAAATGAAAAAAAAACACAGCGTCGAGAACATCGTAACAGGCACCCGATCGAAAAAAATCAATTCATGCTTCGATTCGGGGCATTGTTACTCACCGAAATGACGTTTATCTGCGACGCTGTCGGTGAAATTATTATTCGTACCGTTTGCATCTTGGACGCCGCTAAGAGGAGGTAAAAATGGCGACATTGGTTCGAACATGATGCGAGTCGTGTCCACTGAACTTTGACGTATGTGTAAGGAATCCCTTCGCGGCGGTAATGGCGGCGGGCTTATATCTCGAGGGGGTAAATTAGGACTAGGCAGCTGTAAAAAAGAACAGTTTCGAGATTAGCCGCGAAATTAATGCGATATTTCCATTTCTCGAGCACACTTACATCATACATCATCGGTGGCATTTTAGGCGGAGGTCGTCTAGGAGGCAGTGGAGGTCCTTCGGGGGGACCATCCAAGAAATTACCATTCTCACTATCTTCGGTCATCGATGTACCAGTTTGCGATTCTTCAGAGTTCGAAGAGATCATGTCGCAGGTTTGCTTTCGTGACGGTATCCGACCATTCGAATCGCCAGGGCCGAAAAAAATAGGAGTAAATACGGCGAACTCTTTAGTAGAAGGTGAAAATGGTCCGCCGGATGACGTATTCATCGGAACCATCGAACCTGGTGACGGCTTCAGATTCAATTGTCGAGGAATTTTCGAATTAGGAATGCAACCGACTACTCCTGGCGATACTCCACCGGCCGGATGATCGTCTTCGAATATCACGTTAGGCTTCAGACTCGGCGTGTGACTAGATTTGTACGACTGCGACGATCCACGAAGCTTTATTCCCGGTGATTTTAGGTTCAATTTAGGCCATTTTCTCGGCTGTGGAATGTAATTTAATCGATTAATACATTTGCATCTTGTAAATCGAGATATACAGAATCAGTATAGGCAGTTATCTCGTAAATTTAAATTTGTAGCTTTCGATTCGTAATGTGAAAATTCAGAGTAACTTTGATGAAGAGACCAATAATACTCCGAATAGGAAGTTTGAATACTTATTGAGAAGCAGAGTAGCCAATGTAGCAAAAAAATGACCTGGAATAACTTACAAAGGAAGGAGGCTTTCCAATTTTAGGTTCTTTGGGTTCGATGAATAGCGATTTGTCGTATAAATACGATAAGAAGTCTGCTTCCGACAAATCTTCAAAAGGACTTGATAAAAGCTTTGTCTCCAGGAACGTCTGCCCAACAAAAAATTACATTAGACATGTTGTTCATTCTCCGTCTTTGTGAAAATAGACTGATTTGCATCTCGAAAAAAAAAATAGAATCTTACTCTAATTCTAGGCTCAACAGTTAAACAATAGGGTTTATCTTGAAACTGTTGAATTTCGTTGATAATTTCCATGGTGAATCTTCGTTTTGAGAAATTTATAATGGTGGGTGGGTCGTTGATGAAATCCGCATTACCTTCTTCAGTGTGTATAAGTTTGGTCAAAAATACACCTGTATAAAAATTCGGAATTATTACTCAAGAGCTTACGACACAGATGGACTTTGGTCAATATTAAGACGGGAGAAAATATCTCACCAAAGAAAGGCACGCAGGGTGGATTAAGCGTATGAAGTTTCTCCAAATATTTCTTCTGATGTTGACGATGAAATTCTTCTACTTCGTTATAAACCTTCTGCAGATTTCGTGGACAGCTCTAAATCATATTGGAGGTTTTCATTACAATTCAAGTTTCTAGTTTAAAGAACGAATTGAGAATATCAGCTCCCTTTTTTAGTTTTTGTAATACTTACAGATGTAGTATATCTGAGACGATACACGCAAGCGGACATAAGAGCCGAAAATATAGAAAATACTCCGTTGAAATTATTCAAATCCAATAAAACACTCATTATCTCCAATAGACGAGTATATATGGCAACTCTTTCTTCAAGATTTTCCGTTTCTACGATTATTTTTTCCAACCATAGCGAAAACTGCGCAGAAAAAACAACGTCGAAATTATTTCGGTGAAATTCTATGCGAAATTTCCGAAATTTAAAACCAGTTTAATTACGTTGTTGGATTTTTGTATAATCTTCTTAACGTTAGGAGCGAGCAGTTCTTTATTCTCTTTGGTCCACGCGGCTCCCACGAGCTCGGAACTTCTCATTACTTTGTACATGTCGTATTCGATTAAAGTCAGCTGGCGAGCTATTTCTACAGGATGGAGCTGTGAAAAAAATTTAAAATGAGATGATTGAAAAAAAGCACAGGGAATAATTTCAGCAAAATAAACGTACCGTTAAAATATTCCATTCTTCTTCCGGAAGCATGATGTGCCATTCGATCGGAGGAGGCGCTCGATCAAAAGCATACGTGACTTCTCTGCATAATTCGTTCGGATCTTTCTGCAAAGATATTCGTAATTCGAATTAGACATGTTTTTATGAATAAGTGGCAGTTCATCGTTTTTTTTTCAGTCAACTTGCCTTCCTTTGAAGAATTTTCTTTATGCAGATGGCCCATTTTTTCATAGATTTTTCGCTAATTGAATCTAGAAAGTTGTCTAGTTTGGTTGACAATTCAACGTTGTTCTCGAAATCGAAAAAATAACAATCGACCCATCGTTTTAATACATTCAAGACTCTGTAAAAAAAAAAATTTTAAAAATTAAAATAATTGAAAACGTGAATCGGTAAGTCAAAGCTATTAATCTCATACAATCTATTTTCATAGATCTACCCCAATCAAGCCAACTCACCGAAATTTAATAGGTTGATAATACTGTTTCCTATATCTTTTAATATCTTCCTTAACCTTGGACGTCAAAGTATTGGTATTTTGTATACTGAACGCTTCCAAAGCCTCCGGAACATTATAACGTTCGATTAGCAATTCTAACAGTTCCTAAAATAATAAGAAAATAAACGTTGAAATCTCGACAGATCAAATTCCAAGACTCTTCGTTTTGCCACACAAACCTCAGCGGTGACGAACGTTCTATAGGTGATCAAAAAAGTACGATCGAATTGTGCATCGGTATATACGTGAAATGTCAGTCTTTCGATAAGTTTCATTAAAGTGGCACCCTGCAAATAAAATAACACTTTAATCGTGATATTTTTTTCAAACATATCATTTTCCTAGTCCAATTTCACGTTACCTTGATAGTTGAACCTTCGAAAACTATATTATTCGAAGAATCGGGTTCAGCGAATCGATAAACCTCTACCGGTGGCATTTGTAATGGATTTTTACGTTCTATATCGTCCAGAACGCTATTCAAACTTCTATCCAACATACTACAAAGACACAGAACGTATTAAATCAACAATAAAACGATAAATTATGTTGTTGAAATGTCTGATGAATTTACCATCTAATATTCAACATAACCAGATCAGACATCCATTGGCATTTTTCTTCATACGATTTTGCTAAAAAAGTGAACGGTAATTGATCTCTGGGAACTATTTCAAATGCGTTTTTCACTTCTAAGAACAGAATAGAACAAAATAACGATTATTACGTGTTTCATACAGAGCTGATTATTATTGAACGATATAAATTTCTTACCATCGGTATCGTCTCTATCTTTAATTTCGACTTTTCTTATAAATATGATATCTTTGAGCTTATAATCGATGGGAACTCCACCAGGACCAACCTGACTAGAAATTGGCGCTGATCTTTTACGTTTACAGAGCACCAGGATGCCGTCGAAAAGCGTAGCTCTTCTTTCGGCCGCACGTTTACCACCGCTTTGTACCATTAAAAAGTCCTCTGTCGAAAAAAATCACCTTTTATTAATTTCTTTTCTTTTTCGAACGTTGATATTTAGGGGTATCGTACCTCTTAATAATTCAGTACAAAATTGTTTAGAATACTTGGACTCGAATCCGTCGACGGTTCTTTTCATTTCGTTGATTTTTTCCATCAACACGGTGTGTCGTAGTTTCCCATGTAAACGAGCTCCGTATTCTTTTTCGCTATTCAAACAAATCATCGAAGCGATTAATCAATTAAGTAGTTTAAAAATAAATAGGTAGACATATTAGTAATTTGTAATAATTAACGCTTTCACCAATGACACCTACTTTTCGGGTAAATTACGCAGTAATTTAGTCATGTCCGCTTGTAGGGGTTTCAACAGTCCTTCTAACTGTTCTAAATTATCTCTGTCGACCTCGTATAGATCGTCTTTATCTGCTTCTTTTATCGAAATATCTTGAAATATCTGTAAGAAAATTATCGTACTGTTAATGAATGGTTTCTCACGATTGAACAGGGCAAAGCTAAATCAAAAGAGCATACTAAAGGCATTTTTTGTTGAATTTTTAAAAAATAAAATTGATTTCAAAAATTCAAAAAAAATTAAAATTTTACTAAATTGACACAGAAAGCTGAACACCTTGATTTTGACTCCCTGATTCCATTGAGGACGACTTCAAACCGTTTTGAGCAGTTCTGAAGCCTTCAACAGATTTTTGAAAGCTGAAATTACCTCAATATTTTACCCAATGAAGTCGGAAAGCTAAAATTCAACTTAAATACTAATTTTAACGCGCCGATTCGACTGTCGGTGATTTCAAGTCATTTTGGAGTCTCCACGCCATACTTCGGAAATTTCAGATTTTCAAAAAAGCTATAAAAACAGTCCAAATCAACTTAAGCGCGTATAAACGTGATTGGTTCTAGTTAACGCCTCTTTTGACCGGTTACTACCCATTTTTCCAAAATCGGTTTTAGCCTGTTCAAAATCTTCATTTTTGAGGAAATCTTTAACTTTTAAAAATCTGTTGGAGACTTCTTCAGGGAGTCGAAAATAAGGTGTACATTGAATTTTAGCTTTCTAGTTCAATTTGGCAAAATTTTGATTTTTCTTGCAATTTTCCTCCAATTTGGTTTTCAAAATCGAAAAATGCACTGAAATTCGGGCAGTCATTTTTTTTACGAATTTATTTTTCAATGACTTGATTTTTTGGAACTGTAAACATTTTTTTGTAGCTATTTGTTAAATGATGGATAAAATTTTCGAAAATAATCATCATAATAAATACTTAAGAGCACATGGACTACTTCTGATTTTAGTTTGTTAGAAAAAGAAATCTTCAAGTTCAAAAAACATCTCAATTAGTAAACTTTTTTTCTTTTGACTAAAATCTCACCAGTATTACGAAAGTTCTCGCTTTAACTTACCTTGATATAATCGAAATATGCCAAACAGTGCCATATAGGATACCGAAGTAACCTCGGTAAATAATATTTGACGGCTTCTCTAAACCCCTGGCCAGCTGATGGTAACACGTCTAAGCGATTATGTCGCGATAGCAAATCTATAATTAGATTGGGACCGTTGGCTTGCAATAAGTCAGCTGTATATCGAGAATAAACTTCAAATTCTTCATCCTACAAAAAAAACAATACAATTATTCAATCATTACACGTCGTTTAGAGTTTTTCCAGGCTTATTCCATATCAAGTTGAATCAAAAATTGAGTCCGAGTCTCTCGATTTCGCTCAATTTTTCTTCATTCACTACTACTCTTTATTCAATACATGTCACGCTATATTTTCAAGATTTTTCCTTTTTTACGAGGTTTGAGAGAGGAGCTAGAGGGACACTGAGAGGTCAAATCCAAAAAATTGACAAATATTCGAATTCAGCGTCCTCAAATTAGTAGAAATCGACATGTCACATCGCATTCTCATAATTTTTTCAAAATTCAATGGTTGGGGGGGGGGTTAAAAGCACACTAAGAAATTAAATCCAAAAAATGAATACATATTCGAATTCAGCGACCACGAATTAGTGAAAGTCGACATGTCACACCAAATAGTATCACAATTTCTTTCTTTTTCAAAATGGAGAGGAAGGGAGGGGTTGAAGGGTTGTTTCAAAAAAATAAGCAAATATTCGAACTCAGACCCCTCAAAAACCTAACAAACGACACGTCACAAGACATTATGAATTTTTTGTAATTTTGACCACATCTTCGCCATTTTTTTTGAATTTTTGTTAATTTTGGGGCCCTTGACCCCCACCCCCTCCCCTCCCCACTACACAAAGTGGTCAAAATCTTTTTTCAGGATTGTTTCAGGATTAATTTTGTTAAGATAAGGGTAAAAAAGAGTATCATAGTAATTTTTTGAATTTTAAATGGCAGTTTTCGATCAGTGTGTTATGAAAAGTGAAATTTTTCATTGCAAGTTCTGTTCTGAGTTTTTCGAAAATTAGCAATTTTAAATTTTCTATTCATTCTCTTCGAAATAATGCAAACAAATTTACTCCAAATTTTAGGATAGGGACTGAAATGACAGCGAAAGACCTATCTTATTAGACGATTGAAGGAACACGTAAAAAAAAATTGAGCGAAATCAAAGGACCTAATTTCATTTTTGATTCGAGTTGATGTAGAACTGGAAACTGCTTTTCAACCATTTTACTTTCAAAATACCCTATATCAACGATGCATACCTCTGCAAATTCTTCCAAACAACTGCCCACCAAAGGTGGTTGTTTATCTTCACTCATTTCCAAGATGTCTTCGAAAGAGGCAACGATTGTAAAGGTCAGATCACTTATATCGTTCAAATTCTGGAACATGTTTTGAAGATCCTGCCAAACAAATCATAGCAAAATATATTTATCAATTTAACCCCCATTCAAGTTCGTCCATCGTATTTGAAATTCGAATCAATCATACCTCTATTTCGTGAATAGGTAAAACGTTATTTATCTCTTCCAGAAACACCTTGTTGATCATATTTAAATTCCTCAAGTGCTGTTTTTCGTCGTGTATAAAATCTTTGACAGCGTATTCGTACGTACTGTTTTCTATATTTATATCGTTTTCGTTTCCACTTTCGGTACCATTGTGAGTAAACATGTCTGATAAGACCTAGAATGGAAATGATTCGAAATTAAAACGATTAAAATGGTACAAATAATACTTGTATGAACAAGATGAGGGGTCATTTTGATTAGGTATTTTCCTTTCCCACGTGCATTATGACGTTTCAATTCAAAACCACGATTTCAATTTTACCACCATTACCGACTGATCATAAAATAAAATCTCGTAGATACTGCAGTGCAAACGTCACGAAAAATGATCACGATCAGTCCGTATTCCCAATTCTCTCTCACCAAATGAGTAAGTACATAAAAGGAACCATTGACGTGAAAGTGAAGTGGAGAAGGATGATTAAGTAAATCTATGAAAAATACGCATATTCTGCGAAAATTTCGATTTTGAGGAAAAAAGGTAATATTTTCTTAGAGATAGGTAATAATAATGAATGGATTTCGGAATATGAGATGATGAAAATGATTTTACATACGATCTTTGATATAATTACTTTATCAGCGCACATAGCGACTCTGATATCTTGACACGTGATCTCCGCATGATGCGTATTCTTAACGTAATTACCAGTCAGCTGGAAAAACAAAAGGTACCAAAGAGTTAATTAACCGTGAAAGTAACGTTATGTTGACACTGCTACGCTATGCTAGTTGTTCAACTAAATAGTTTCTAGTACAGGTACTACAGGTATTTAAAGATAACTGGCTTCAATTTACCTTGAATAAATCAGCCGAGATGTATTCGAGTACAGCAACGATAAATACGATCACCTGCATATCCAATTTATACTGCAAAACCTCCTGTAAAAAATACAACAAAAAAAATATATAAAACCTTAATTTTAAAATCGTCCATGCGATGAAAAAGAAACCATACCGATAGAAAGAGAAAAAAAAAGTAAAATTATCGTGAAACGAGCCCCCATTTTTTTAAATTTCCATCGCGAACGAGTCGTCGTAATATTTAATGAGTTTTCCGACGAATTAATCAAAGTAAACGTTATTCAGCTAAAATGCTAAATAGCCTGTAAACATTTTAATTTGTTTTCGTTCGTTCGTCTGTCCTGGAGTTGGTTATTTCTCGTGTAATTGTTTTCCTCTTCGTGCGTCTGCGTTTGTAGTATTTCACCTAAAAAAAATTTCTCGTTCCCCAGAACAGCGTTGTTTTTCCTATTTTTAGCCATTTCTTGGCCTGGAATTAATTTTGTTAGCAGTATTCGACGTTTGATGAAGGTAAAATCCGAACCGTGTAATATATGGAAACTCCTATAGAGGCAAAAAGTCGTCCAGAAATATTGCAGAATTTTTTCCAAAAGTTGGGCATGATCTCGAGCACAGTGTTTCTTATTTCTCAAGGTTTAATTCTCCTCCTTTCTTTCGTCTCCGGCACAAATAAAACATCCACAAGAAGTATCAATTTTGAGGTCAAAGTGAAAACTTCCCCATCATCATTGCAAAAATACAGAAATTCACTTTTTTTTCAAAGTTCAGGGCAAAATTTAAATCCATTTCGATGAATTGGGTTGCAAGAGAATGTGTTTTATTTAAATTGCAAAAATTCACAAAAAAAACCATTTTCAGCATTACATATCATTTTTGGATTGGTAGCGAAATTTCAATATATTTTTTCAGGTAAAGAAGAATTTTTGCTGAAGATACAATATTCTCAATTTTGGAGCTAGTTAAAAAAGATCGTCAGTTTTTGGAGGAGTGAAGGAGGGGTTATCGGCCCACAAAATTGTCAGTTTTGGGGATCAAGTGAAAATCGTTGCCATTTTGGAGTTTTGCACAAAATTCCACCTTATTTTGGTGGTCATAAGCGTGTTTTATATTTTGAATAATCGTGAAGTTTGCAAAATGGTTGGTACAGTCGAATAAGTAGGTGAAATCAGCTCCCACTCCAATTTTCTTCCTATCCTAATAATCTCACATGATGTCCTTTGGTGAGAAAAATTTTCCTCAAAATTTTAGATCCTTTACCTCACGCACTTCTTTTTGTATTTTCGGTTGTTTTATTGGGTTACTTTGAAAAAATTTTCATTTTAGTAAAAATGAAGGAAAATTGTCGCTTTTTGGCACAAAATGGAGGGATATTCACGATTTTTTTTTTATTTCATCTCACATTTTCATGTTTTTTTTTCAGCATAGAAAACCCAGATAAAGTGAAGAGGTGCCATTTCAAAAAAAAAAATTAATAAAAAATTTCATTTGGATCATTACGTCAAATCAGCTCGGTTTTAGGTTCAAGACCTCTGATTTAGCTCAATTTTTTTGTAGGCATCTTCACAGGAAAGGAGGAAGGTCTCTTGAGACCAGAAAAGTGGGGATTGTTATTTTTTTAGCAGTTGAAATTTCTTCGTCGTAACGTTCAACTTTAGTGTTTGATTGCACGGGGCTGCTACAACTTGGAGAAAGCCAGTCGGAGTGTTTTAAAGGCAGTTAAAAATCGTTTTAGAAGTAATTTCCAAAAATTTTCAAAGTTCAAAGTTGTTACGCTCTTTTTTAAAGCTTCATTTTCAAAAGCTTTTTAAATTTTTGGAGCTATACTTGTCTTCACAAACTTGAAAAAACTCAATGAACAGGCATGCAATCCACTATTCAATTTTTTTTAGTGACTTCAGTGACTGAAAAATAGCAAAACAGTGACCTAAAATTTGAGAAAAAGTGACCAAAATTTTGAGAAATGAGAGCAAAATATATAATATTATGTTAGTTGAGGAGCAGACAGGAGGATCCATGGAAACCCCCTCCCCCGGTCGATCCTCTGGGACAACTCTTTTCTTAAATAAGGAGTCCTAAGGAACATTTCTAGCCCATTTCCTAAAAAAAAGTGGCCCTACTTACAAAATGGCGACCATTCTGAGTGACAGGTCTGCCAAAATCGCAGATTTTGCGTTCCAACATAGGACTTGCACGAAATTTTCTAAACCGTACAAAGGTAGATTGAAAGATCGAGCAAAAATTTCACCTGTCAAAATTTCAAGTGTCAAGGTGCCTTTTTCGATTTTTGGTGAATTTTTGAAAATCAAATTTAGGCCAAAAATCAGAGAAAAAAATCAAAATTTTACCAAAATGACCAAGAATACTAAAATTTGAGATATACTCTATTTTCGACACGCCAAATCGATTGGAAACTGTTCCAACCCGTTTTGAGCAGTTCTGGAGCCTTCAGCAGATGTTTGAAACTCGAAATTCCCACAACATTTCATCAAATGGAAATGGAAAGCCGCAAAAATTAGTTCGAAAAATGAATTTCAGCTTTCCATCTCCGTTTGATGAAATTTTGGGAAATTTCAAGTTTCAAAAACTTTCTGGAGGCTCCAGAACTGCTAAAAACGGGTTGAAACAGTTTCCAATCAATTTGGCGTGTCAAAAATAGGGTATATCCCAAATTTCAGCTTTTTTGGTCCATTAGGTAAAATTTTGATTTTTCCCCCTCAATTTTGGCCATTTGATTTTCAAAAATTCACCAAAAATCGAAAAAGGCACTTTAGCACTTGCAATTCTGACAGGTGATAAATTTTTGCCTGATCTTTCGATCTACCTTTGTACGGGTTGGAAAATATCGGCTCTATCAAATCACATCGTCTTACATTTTTAATGTTGAACAGTTGATTTTTAATTTTTTTTAAAGTGATGATTCTGAAGGATTTTCATGAAAAATAAATGTGACCAAAGTCACTTTTTTTTGGCTTGCAAGTGAAATAAGTGACCAAGTCACTTTTTAAGTGACCGAATTTCATGCCTGAATGAACTTTTTGTGATGAGATTTGCAAAATCGTAGGGGGTGAGGTGAGGAGCCATAAAATTTTGTAAATTTATGAAATAATGTTAAATATCATGTGACGAATCGTTTTACACATTTTCAAGAGCGCTGAATACCAATATCAACTCATTTTTTTGATTCGGCCCTTCTAACGCCCCTACATTGACACCACTTCCTCTCCCCCCTCCCTAAAAAAAAGAAGAAATCGCTAAAAATTGAAAAATCCTGTGAAATGCGGTTTATCAATTTTTCTTTTAGAATTACCTTGTTTTTTTAATTCAGCCCCTGCACTTCTTTTTACCCTCCTTATTTTCTGAAAATTAAAAATATTATTGATGGCATAATTGGGCAAAAAAATCAGTCAAAATTGCTCAGGAAGTGCATTTGAAGTGGAATAAAATGCATCTGAGCAAGAGATCAGATTGTTTGAATCCGTATCTGAAGTCAGGGGATCCATCCTTTTACAATCACGGTCATTTTTTTCTTTAATCAACAAAATCGAGAAAATGAGCCGCCCCCCCCCCCCGCAAAACGCCTGCTTCCGCGAGAAATCAAAAGATCAACACAATAAGTAGCAAATTCCTGATATACTTTTTGTCCGACTATATAGAAAAAAATTGAAGGAGATCATTCAATTTCAGTAGTTGTTTTCGATTTTTAATTTTTTATCACATTTTGTAGACTCTCCCACGTGTACCGGAATAGAGGTTCGATTTCATCCAGAGAAAATGCTTATCAAGCTGTAACATTCTCGATAAAAAGGAAATAACTGTGTGAATCGATAATGAAATAATACGTAGACAAAGAAACGTTACATTGTTATTTTATTACATTGATGGACATTTTATAGCCGAACTGAAGCTGAACCGAGTGTTACCTATCTACAAATTTTCACTAGGGTCTCCTTCAGAGATATGTGCGGTTTGCTTAGTAAAAAAAAAGTTATGTAGACTGACTTCATGAATTTTTCAAAAATTCAAATACCTAAAAATTGAGTCAATACAGAAAAATTATAGAAATATTCTGAAAGTAATGTTCCAAGAAGGAACAGTTTAATTTCGTATTCTGCTAGAGCAGTAAAAGAAAAGCGGCCTTAACTAGTTTTGCCTATCTAATCTACATATTTTTATCTATGTTTATTGATTACTCATTCCTTTTATTTTGATGGACTTTTCTCGAATTCGTGCGTCTGCGTAAACATGATTCATTTATTAATTCAAATTCCAAACGAATAAGCAGATTGAAGAAAATAAGTCGTGAATAAGTAACTTGTTCACAAAATAAAAATATGGATGGTACAAGTTGACCAATTTTTTGGATCAGAATTTTTCAAAACCAAGAATTGGCGAGAACTGTCCTCGAATTTTATTTCAAAAAAGGAAGGGTAAGGCGCTGGATCGACTCTGTGAGGTCAAAGTCTTACTACAGTTCCTCAAAATAGCTCACCCCTTGAAATTTCAATTTCGAGACTTTCACATTTGAATCACGATTCAGAATCAAATTACGAAACGAAATTAATACCGACTTTTGTACGTAAAAACAATCATTCTCTGTTTCAAAAAAGCACTCACTTTTTGCAACATCTGATGAACACGTTCAACAGGCAAGACGAGCTGACCATTACGTCTTTTGTACTTTTCCAACGCTTCCTTCGCATCATCCAGAGCCCATTTATCAATAGGTGTCGGAAACGTGGTTCGCACTCTGTCTTCTACATCGGAAATACTATGTGGAGAAGGTTTCAAGCACAGCATACTCAATAACTGAATAATCAACCTCTCCACATACTCCAGAGCATCCTCTCCGGCCGTCAGGGATGGATGAACTTGCTCCAGCACCTTGAAACAAACAATACAACATATATTAAGCAATAATAATAATTTCCGATTAGATGAGATTTATTCTGGACACGTCTCAATAGTATTCTGCACCCTCTCCTTCCCCTCCGCCAAAATACCATGCCCAATACCGAAAATTTTGGCGAACGAAGATTCGCGTGCGTTGTTATAAATTTTCTATTTACGAGTAAAATTTCACTCGACTGAAAATATACGAGTCGCGTCGTAAAATACGAAAAAAAAAATTCCTTCGACTGGAATATACGAGTACATCGGGTGAAAATGGAAAAATGCTTTAAAAATAACTCGAGAATATTTAAAAATACCCTTTACGAGCGTATAACGAGTAAAAAATGGTAAAAAAGGTACGAGGTGAAATTTTTTAGCGTGGTAAAGCAGAATTATTTCGAATACCTACGCGTTATTTTCCACCAAACGTGTAGAATAAGGGTAAAGCATCTTGTATCTTGTAAATTTTTTTACTCGGGGTATTTTTTTTTCAATTTGACTAGTAGGTAAAATATTATCAGGCAGACAGAAGCTGGATACGGCGAGAAGAATTAATTTTTTCGCGAATTTTATTCACTAACGCCCATGATCAGTAGCAGTTTCCTATTATGGATCACTTTTCGTTGTTTGATGACGTAAATGGCGAATTTTCTTCTATTTTTGGAAAGTGGAAGAGACGTCGAAGGAACAGGGGAATATTGAAAACGATTTTTGAACATTTTAATTAGTTCGCCCGACCTGTTTAAAAGGACTCTCATCGCAGTTATATGTATTGCAGAAATATAGAATCTTCAAGATATTCACCGGTTACCTAAAGTGGATTATTGGATTTCATTCATTCACACGGTTCGTTAATATGTCCCGCATAGATATTTATTCGTTACGACTTCGGTTTATTTTTTTCCTTCAAATGGCCAATTTTTGGGTTATCATAAATTGTATGAATTGTTGTAGGGACCTGGGACACCGAATAAAAACGTGCAGGGTTTTAAAATCGATTTTAGCAAATTATCAATTGTTTTATCTCACATACTGCGAAGCCGAGATAAATCAACATGGTAAATAAACGAAATTCCGAATGATTAAAAAAAATCGACGATCTGAGAGAATAACGAAACAATCAAGTGATAAACCAGTCGTACGTAGCGTATAGTGTAGTATTAAAAATATGCACAGTGATTCATATTAATATCCGTATTCTGGTGACAAATCGGAATGACTCTTGTAGCAAATTCCTAACACGAATACGAGTGACATTTAAAAAGTCAAGTTGACCAATTCGATACGATCTGATATTCACCAACATTGAATAGCTAACGTGGGCGCTTTTCTACTCGAGATGAATTCCTCAAATAATTAATCTACCCACAGATTACGACGCCGAAAATAATGGACAGTGGACATCGCTGATTGATAAGATGTGGAGGTACTTTAGTGACTAGAAGCATAGTTATCTACAACTAGATTATTATGATACGAGATAGAATTACGTACTTTTCTCAGCGAATTGGTAAAAACGCCCTTCCATGGTTCGACTTCCTCAGGATCCGCGAAACTGATAAATGATCTATTCAAATCTTGAGTGGAAGTTTGAGCAGAGAACATTTCAAAATTTTGAGTTTATTTCACTGTAATAGGAGTCGTATGACGGGAAACACCATAGTACGACCGAGTGTGTTTTCACCATGAATAAAACATATTCCGAGAATAAAATAGATATTCGAAAACAATCGATTTGAGGTAAAAATCAACGAATTCACTTGCGTTTATCACGATTCTACTATAAAAACTAATTAATCGGAATTCGAAATGACGTTTTACAAACACCAAACGAGATGGATTGGAAGGCGAGCGGGGGGGGGGTCACTGAGATGGCCGGGTTGAGCTATGAAGGCACCTGGGAACAACGGAGGCACTAAAAAATGCCATCGTTGCACACATGTGTTTTTTTTTATCAAAAAAAGTGAAGTGCTTGGTCCGAACTTGGAATTGGTAAGTATTATTCTCATTTATTAAAAAAGTTCAGTTAATTATACTCACTAAAACACATTTTCTAATACGTTTTGCTCTATTGTATTACAGTCAAGATGGGGCGTCGTCCGGCGCGGTGGTAAGTTATCAATTTTCGTATATAATTGAGTAAATCTACCCAAGAGGGTGCTCATCTGAACAATCTGTTCTATTCTAATTCACGTCTTTAAACCATCAGATTATGCTCAAAAATTTAATAAGAGTAATTCCATCTGTAGTACGATGACTTTTGTTTCAGTTATCGATATTGTAAGAACAAACCGTACCCGAAAAGTCGGTTTTGTCGTGGTGTACCAGACTCTAAAATCCGTATCTTCGATTTAGGCAAAAAGAAAGCTAGAGTTGATGACTTCCCTCTGTGTGTTCACCTGGTGAGTGTTTCATTGTGTTTCGTTGTATTCCGTACATTCCTGATACGAAAGATCTAAAATCGTATGTACATTGTTATCAGGTATCAGATGAATATGAACAGTTATCATCCGAAGCATTGGAAGCCGGCCGTATCTGCGCTAATAAATATTTAGTTAAACATTGCGGTAAAGATCAATTCCACATTCGTATGCGATTACATCCTTTCCACGTTATTAGAATCAATAAAATGTTGTCATGTGCCGGAGCTGATAGGTGAGAATTGTGTTTCTGCCGGTGTTTTTAATTGTTATCACTATCAGTATGTAGTACTATTATTATTGATGATCGCTTGTCTAGATTGCAAACTGGTATGCGAGGAGCTTTCGGCAAACCACAAGGAACCGTTGCTAGAGTTCGAATTGGCCAAGCCATCATGAGCGTTCGTTCTTCCGATCGTTACCGAGCAGCCGTTATTGAAGCTTTGAGACGTGCCAAATTCAAGTTCCCTGGCCGTCAAAAAGTACGATTTTTTAGTATTTCGATTTTTCAATACTCAGATAAGCCGAGTGTTGATTTCTAATTATCTTGATGTGTTTTTAGATTTATGTCAGTAAAAAATTCGGATTTACGAAATACGAACGTGATGAATATGAAAAACTCAAAGAAGCTGGACGATTTGCTCCGGATGGATGTAACGTTCAGTTTAGATCAGACCATGGCCCTTTAGATAACTGGAGAAAAGTTCAAGCTGAATTGGCTGCCGCTTCGCAATAAATTGTATAACTCGAAATTAAACGATGAATTTGTTTTTTGAATTTATTACGTTGGTCTCGTTCATTTGTCGTAATTATATTTTAATTCTAGGTATTTCGAGGGTGAAAAGGAAAGGAAGGGTTACATCTTGATATCGTGGGTAAAAAAGTACAGTGTGATCTTGATTGTGCCACTGGGTTTTCCCTATGAATTTCGGAATTTCATTGTCGTATGTTGTTCAACGTTGCAACGTTGGGCAATCTGGTGTTACAAAAAAAAATGCTGAGTCATGGTTAATCTGCGATGTGACGAATCGTAATTATTCCTATGTAGTTGGGCGAATGAAAATCTCTGGAAATGAAGTATCGCCTAAATCTTGATAAATCTCCAGAGTTTTTCTTTCTGGGGTATCAACCAGATCAGAAGTATACCGATTACCACGGATCCAGATACATTGCACCTGCAACTTGAAATATTAACAATTTTTTATTCGGTTTTTCTGTCTGAAGATTAAAGATTTTCATGCTTGAGAGTTGACTGAATGATTGTGTTATGTACATTTTTATTGTATCTCTTTACATAGGCGTGTGTAAACGTAAATCTTAAGCTGTGAGGAAATTTACAAATATGCATATTGCATACAGACAAAAATAAAATAATACACTCATTGCAAGACCTTGTTGACAAATGACATGCTATGTAAGAATGAAATGAAGGGCGTACCCTACCGTATGCATATGCATTACTACACAGCCTGGGATTTGTAGCTTTATTCTATGAATTATGTGATGATTAATTTAATTTAATTATTGTTTACTCAACAATAAATTTTTGTTTTGCATAATTGCCATAATTTGCCTGCCTTGCACTGCATTGCATTTTTGACACACATCACATTAGATTGGAAAATTAGAACTATTCAAGTATTCAAACTTCAAAGATCATTAATTCATTTTTTAAAAATAGCATTGGCAAAATTAATAAAATCAATCATAATTATATCATCACTAATTCATAATTATTCATCACTGCATCAGCAAAAATTAAAAATAAGTTGAAATTTTTTCATTTTGCTTGACCAAAAAAAAAATTAAAAAGTTTTTTGTTTTTTTTTCATAATAATGTCGAGGCATTTCTCACTATAGAGAGAAATTTCGCATTTCGCAGCTGAAACCCGCCAACTTGAGAATTTTTAATTTTTCAATTTGGAAAAATTGAGCGTTTCGTAAATAAAAGCACGAGCTATCTTTTGTAAGGTTGTGATTTCATTCTTCGAATGGTAATTTGCGCATTTTGAATTTCGCGTACAAGAGAACCTCGGTCCTCGGTGTGAATTAATTCGGTTGAAATTAACTCTCGGATAACTTCACCAGAGTTATAAATTACTATTCGTTCTACGTTATCTTTTGTGTAATGTTCGTTTACCTTAACGAATATGTGTTTTAAAAGAACCTTCGTGTATAAATACGTTTAGTTCACATCTTTTTTTTCCAAACCTCATGTTTTTCGAAGACAGCAACATGAGTGAATACTCTGAAAAGTTGCCTAGGAGGATATATAAAGTTGTATTAACTGGAGGTACGTATTCATGTTCAATTACCATTCCGGTCTCATTGATTATCACTATAATAATTATCACCGTCTACATGTTGAACTTATGGTAACTCGGTGTCAGGTCATTGTACATCTTCAGTCGCTGAAATTTAAGTTTTTCTTTGTTTCAGGACCATGTGGCGGTAAAACTACGGGTCAAGCCAGATTATGCACGTTTTTCGAAAGTATAGGATGGAAGGTACTATTAGTTTTCCAACTAGTAATTTGTACAAATCCACTCGTTGATTTTAATTCAACAAATCATTAATTTTTACATTTTTTTCGCAGGTGTATCGTGTACCTGAAACTGCATCGGTGTTATTAAGGTAAATATGCCATATCGATTACCACTTCAAATTTAGTAATTTTTCAGCTGTTGCATCTTTTATTGCGAACTATTGATGAACATTGTTGTATTTTATTTCAGTGGTGGTGTCAAATACGCCGACCTTGATGAAGATACTGGTAAGCCAATTTTTTGCATATTATTTTATACCACTATGCGAAGTTTTCACCACTGATCGTACTCCGATCGTGTAAATTGATCCTCGGACTCGCCGTTCTGTTGTAAAGTATCGCTTATCTTACTCCGCGTAACACTTTGTTGAAAAATATTTCATCCTAATGTATCATTTATCTGTTCGATCTCTCAATAGATTACGAAAAAATGTGTTAACCCAGGTATAAACGTCATTTGAAATTCTTTCAAACGTAGAAACACCTTTTTTGTTTACCTGGCTTTCAAAACACGATAGTCGCCTGTTGTCTAGACAGTGGTCAATTTATTGTCATTCGAATAGACATATTTGTCTAGGATCATTTTCAACATTCTTTAGTTTTTCGTTTTTGTCAACAATACAGAAATGAAAAAAAATTATTATTGATGAAAACTTCGCAATCGAATAAGTAGTAAAGTAGTTGTTAAATTAAGACGAATTACTGCTATAAATACGTTCAATTAACCGGAACATCTAGTATGACCCTGGTCTGAAAATAAATTACCAATTAGCGCGAATATTTTCGAAAAATCCCATTACCATTTGGTCGCTAAATTAGCCAGCATCTACGTTTAGTCTGCAGTTGCGAAGAACTCACGCTGTTATCTTTTATTGGATCGTTTACTTCGGAATCGTTCCATACAAGTGCATATTTGCACCGTATGCCAAAATAAAACCGACTCGAGTACGTAATCAGCGGGCTATCGACAATTTTCGAGTTCATTAAACGATCAAACTGGAAATGACATTGACTTTTTTCTACCTCTCAAACGTCCTCGAAAAAATTCACTTAACTTGTGACGTCAGTCAACAGTCTGTTACGAATCTCGTCAAGAAGCTTTAGTAATGAATAATACGTGAAAATAATAGTGAAACCTGATGATAAATTCAAGGCGATGTTGCGGAATGTTTATTAATCTTTTGCGAATACCGCAAAATTCATATTGTTTGAAAATTGCTTACTCGATCACAATTCGCGCAGCTTGCCTTTTCAAACGAAGAGAGGAGTCGATTTTTTTTTTGCATTTGCATTATAAAACCCGTCGACCTTGTTCTATTCCAGCTTGACATTGAAAGGAAATTTTAACTGAAACGTGACGTCAATCGAACAGCTGGAAATTTTCGTCTTCGCGTAGAAAAAAAAATTTGCGTGCAATTTTTATTTCTCATATGTAAAGAATAACTTTATCGAAATATGTAGGTTTTCATTTATTCAATGCGTATGTTCATTATTGGAGCATTTATTTTGCCATTATTAATGAACCATTTATCGAAAGAAATCGAATTAAAATTAATTTACAAATCGTACGATATTCGCGTTTTTATTTACGTTGGTGTAATTTTTTTCGTAGCAACGAGTATCGAATAAAGTACATACATACATAGTATGAATGTGATTTTTTTTTTCAATTTTAAAATTACTTAATCGATAATCGATTTGATAAGGGATAATTTAGATAATTTTTCTCGATAAGTAATCATTTAAGGGGGTCAGTTGTCAATTTCCTGAATATTGCGATTGAAAATATTCAATTTTTATTCCTTTTAGGATTAACGATGCGTTAAAATGATCTTTGTTGCAAATTAATCAATGAAAGGGGATAGAACTTTTATTTTAGCAGTATCGATTACTTCGTCGATTTGATAATAATTTAGATAACGTTACTTTGATATCCGGTTTATAAGTAACGATTGCAGGTTTGCTTAGGTAGGTATTCATCTCGGAAACATATTCCTAATTTGGGCAATGACGTACAAATGTACTCAATGATGTTTTTTCCTAGATATGCACCATGGGTATTGGGTAAGGTATCTTACAATCTTAATGGTTGAATTTGAATTTCATTTTCTTGGTAATTAATTTCCTCCTAAAAAATTTATTCGTTTGCTAGAAAAGTCATTTATCTCAAAATGATGACCTAAAATTATGAGAGAATTTAAAAAAATAAAAATGTAATTTTTTTCAAATTTTTAAAGCGATGTTTTGTTGCAACATTGATTTTAAAAAATCATGTGTAATCTTGATTTTCAAATAATATGCGTATGATCAATCTTGATAATTATCATTTTCATTTGCGAATTTTGAGATCAAAATACCCATGGAACTATACCCACGTAGTTGAGGGGTTTATTTTGCAAACGTCTAAATTAAAGTGAGGAGTTATTGGAGTGGGAGGGCAGTCATTTCAGATGATTAAGAATTCCAGGTACTGTATATGTAATTTTGAATGTACTCCTCTGAAACCAGTTTCGTTGAATCTATTTGGTGAAATATTATCCTTTGTGGTATTTCGCATGATTTTATGAGCAAGTGGTTGCGTTCTTGCTTTTTTACGCGATTCTCAAAAATTTTGGTTTTGGACGTTTTTTGAACAATTTTGAAACACTTTTTAGATCCCAACCTTAACACCTTAGAAGTTTTCTCTCGTTGAGTAAAATCAGTGAAAATCCATTTTTAAAAGCTGCTACCCTAGCAGATTCTTATGGATTTTAAACCTGCCAAAATCCGTGTCCTGTCTACATTTCAAGTAACTCAGGTCACTTCTTCAATTTTTCAAAATCTCTCTAATTATTCTGCAAGGAAAGAAATGTGTGTCGAAGAATTAGATGTTAAAGTTCTGCGCAATTTTTTGAGGAAGGATTTTATAATTTTGAATGGATTTATTCATGTTTTTAGTGGTATTTTTGATGAACTTACGAACGTGTGTAGGAGTAGACACTCTTTGGGTAAAATCGATTTTCAAGACATTATTTCCATTTTGATGATTTTTTTCTGCAGCAAATAAGTAAGATTTAAGTTGATGGTTTCAGAAAAAATGTTGAAGAATTTTCGAAATACTTTTGGATGATTTTTCACGTTTTTTCTTTCAAGAGATGGGGGATGGGGACTGGGGAGCTCTTCAAAAATTCCCAATTTTCTCTCTTATTTTTTGTGCATTCGTGACGAGTTTTTCATCTTGGTTTACCTATTTTTCATGTGTACATTAACACTGATAGAGTGGATTTGCGTGCCTAACTACCTACTGAATTACAGTATGACGGTGAATTCTAATCTATTAATTCGTTTGAAATGCAGAATGAATTTTTGCAACGTTGATAATTTATATTACTCGTGTATGTGATAAAAAATTGAGAAATGAATGAGAAAAAAAATTAAAAGATACAGCAATGTACAAATATGACACATGTATTCATATATTATTGTGTCGAATCAACAGTATGTTGACAATGACAGTTGGCGTGCTTTAGTAATCCACCTCGATGATTTTTTTCCCTCTTCGTTAACTTTACGTATGATTTTTATTTCGCTAAATTTATTGTTTTCACGAACGATAGTAGCTATGTCAAATAATTAACGATTATTCAGTACTCACGAAAAAACAGTAATACAACCGGTGATTACATTTTTTTAATCAATTGTGTACCTCTACCTGCTGTATTAGCTATGTAGATAATTAGATGTAGTTCATGTTCGAATGTACATACGTAGAGTACGTCGTATTACATTACATACTCAGACATTTAAAAAGTATTTGTTAATGGTGTAGACGAAACATACTCTGTAGATAAGAAAAATGCGTGTTTCGACGATGAAATTTTAATTGGGTGGTATGTTGGAGCGATAAGGCACGAAATTAAATGAATTTTAAAGGAACATTGGAAAAGAAAATGTGAGAAAGAATCTGGAGTAAAATTTTTTCCCAATGAACAAATTTGTTTCCAAAGATTAGGATCGAAACGCGTGATCGCATCATGCATTGCGATTTAAGGCCTTGGGTGAAGCAGCAAGTAGCAGGAAAGGCAAAGACGCCGCATATCGCGCATATTTTTTCATTGATGATGAGCACGTGTTTGTTTTTTGTTTATGCTGTGCTCTTGTGCACAGTGTACCTACGAATAAAATTAGTCAGTATAATTATTTTAATGAAAAGCTCATTAGGAAGATTTCTTTTCTTCGTTTTTACAATTTTTTCTTCTTTTTGAATATTGATTTATAAGAGGTGATTAACAGATGTAAAGTATTGAAATCGCATATTTCATCCATCATTTGTGATTTGAAAACTATGTGCATATGAATGATGTGACTTATGCCCTGGAATCTGGGCTCTACTTGAAATTGACCATTTAAGCGTTTGTAATGGAAATAGGTGGGGAAAGTCTGGAAAGGTTAGTCCAAGACCAAATAGGTACCTATCATGATTTTCAAAAAAAAAACACAAACAAACAAAACAGGTTGCGCGGCCAATACATCGATTCATATAAACTATGCTTAAATTCGGGTTTTTCAAATTGTAATTTTATTGGCCACCTTGTGTATGTACTGCAATTAAATTACCTATTATAATTTGTTGTCATTAAATTTTCCATTTGTTTATTTTCTGTTCACAGCCTACAAATTCCAAGAGAATTTATTGAAGAGTATGCTACAAATAGAGAACACCTTTTTTGAGCTGGGCCAGTCATGTAAACGTGATTGTTTGATTATTTGTGATCGTGGCGCAATGGATGTGTCGTCCTGTAAGTACACACATCAATTCCGCATTCAGTAACCAAATTCGCCGAGCATTTTAACTTGTGTTTTCTCTCTATCCATTTACCTTTGTTTATTTTTTTGCTCGCCGCATGCTATTATTTGTGTTTTGTAAGGCTACCATAGCAGTGAGTCAATGTGCTGCAATTTTTTTGTTTTCTGTTTGATTTTCACTAGGATGGGGGTTTTGGAGGTATCACGGATCTGATTTAATAGTTGTTAAAACTTGAAAGTATGAGCAATTCTCAGATTTTGTGAATTGGATTATTTTAAAATCCAAGACATTCTGCACATGATTGGTACATAGCAAGGGTGTGAGTTGAGACCAATTTACAACAATAAACAGCTATTCACTTATCAAAATGTTGAACCCCAAAAAGAAGATTATTTCAAGTCTTATCTCTTGTTGGAGAATATTGCCTGAGAAAAATTTAGCACAATCAAGGTGGTTTTTTTTCTCATTTTTTTTCTTCAAAACTAGGTATTCTTCAAGGGGGTTGGAGATAACAATAACCGTGTTTCCAAATATTTTTGTGACTCTTAGTAGCTAGGCTACTAATTTTTTTATATCTTTTACATTGGAACAAAAAAGAGATTACTTGTTCACATTCTTTAACAATTTTAAATATGGTAAAAGCTGGCAAACATAATCCTCCATGATTTTTGAAATGAAGGAAACTTTGTGTCACAAATTTCACATTAATTGAATAATTATGATCATTTAGTAAAGTATTTTTCATTGCTTGAGGGCATTTGTCACAACTTACATGAGTAAATAATTTTAAAACTATGTATCCAGCAATATAATATAAAATATTATCTTTTAAAAGTTCCTCATCTTTGCCAAATGAGAAGTCCTCTGGTACCTCAAAATCAAAATCTTCTAACACAGATAAGTCTTGCTTCTTTTTGCAACACTTTTGGCAATTCTGGTAAGAAATATTAAAAATGCTTCCAATTTGCCCATCATTTAAAACTTATATTTCCAGATATAAAAGTAATACAATTTTTTAAAAGCAAATTTTTTACATTATACTTCAGTTGCAACGAAGTAGGATTATCATTACATCCTAAGGGTAATCTAATAAATGAAAAAAACACTAAAAACAGTTCAATATGGTCTTAAGAAAATTTATTACTTAGAACATATTTATAAAACTCTTATTCAAGTAGGTCGGATGCTACTTTATACACAGAATTCAACGTAATTCTTAACCTAATTACAAATAATAATAACAGTTAAATTAAAAGAAACACATTTATTTTTAAAATTAGGAATAAAAAATTAACATAGGAGTAATACATATAAAATTAGGGACAAATTCTTTTTACAGGACATCTGGGATAGTAATTAAATGGGATTTATATTGCAGATTTGCTTTTCCCATCCTATTTAGACCGATTCTAGTTGAACACCATACAAGTGTTCAAAGTATTTCAAATATTAAACTACTAACATTAATTAGTTATCCTTATCTTATCTTATTTCTCATTCTCTATGATGGAAATGTCATTAAGGGGATGGTATTTGACAGTATAAAGTTTGTTCTATAAGCAGCCATGTAGGCACCAGCTATTGTTGATGTTGCTACTAGAGGATCTATCCCTATTAAATTAATCATAGAATAGTTTTCTAAACTTGATACAAGATTTTCTGAAAACATCTACATTTACAATGCAGTACTTTCAGATCTCTACTTGATAATAGAATGTCACATTCTTGGATTTTTCACCATTATATATACCATTCTTTGATTTTTTTTTCTTTCTTTCAGTCCCATTTCATCAATACCATAATATTTTGCTTCAGGAATGGAGCCACAGTAGTTTTGATTTGGTAAATTGTTGAAATAATGGGGAAAATACCCCTTCTCAGCATCCTTAATATCAAACATATCTGGTAGAGCAGGGAGTTTAATATGGAAAAAGTTTAGGCTATCTTTGAATTTAATTTGCTTATGCTTCATTGTTATGAGTATTGAACCATTCATGGTCAAGGTAGGTACCCACTTAAGTTTTCAAACTAGGAATTCTATCAGGAAAATATAATCATAGCCACCTTCATTGTAAGCATGCACATACATTTTTTAAAATTTGGACATTTTATTACAAATTATGTTGAAAAATTCTTCCAGTAGTTCATCTCCTCCTTTCTTTTCAATCTCATACTGATGCTGCCCACAATGGCTACAATTTGTTGATATGTCTTTGTTTTCTATCTCAATACATCACATACAATTCAGCTGTAGTACTGCATAATTTGGTACATATATGACGACAAATAGTATACTTAGTGGTAACAATTTGTGACTCTTCTTCTACCCTTGCTTCAAAATCAAAGAAAACATACAAATTGTCACTTTTCTTATTTACTTTCTTAAAGCAATTTTAAGTATAAACTTATGAAGGTTTATTAATTTTCAATGTACAAATGGATAAGTGAATAAAATTAATAATAATGTAAAAAAACAATACTTTGCATGAATGCCATGAATGGATAAATCAATAAAATTAATGAGAATAATCATGATAATTAATAACAATAATAATGACAGCTGAATTAGAGGAACACATTTTTTTTAAATATTAGGAATAAAATTTAAAATCAAGTGTGAAACATAAAATTAGGGACAAATTCTTTTTACAGGACATCTAGGACAGTAATTGAATGGATTGATATGAATAGTATGTGAGCCCCTATGGTACACTTTTATGGATGGAAAAGTGTGTAAGGCGTGAATGAATTTAAATGAGCATAAATAAATTTGTGACTACGAGCAGTTTTAAATACTTCCCCCTAAGGGTAGATGTGTAAATTTGTGACATCGAGCAGTTTTAAATACTTTGTCACTCAACGTGATGCGTTACTAGAGTGTCTGAATAAATTTGCCAGCGATAAAAATTTCTCGCTTGGTGCATTATTGACATGGGGTGGCATACCAGCAGGGATGCGATGATACCGTATCGATACGGTATCGATACTTCTGAAAATATCATGATACGTATCGATAAATATCATGATACTTTTGTTTGTTTATTTAGCTTAAAAAGTTGGCTGAAATGCCAAAACTTTCACAGATAAAAAAAAGCCAAAAACAAACAAAATTCAAAAGCTCGGTATCAAGTTTGGATCGATATGTATCGATACACTACTGATCTGATACGTATCGATAAATATCATGATATATCGGGTATCATCGCATCCCTGCATACCAGTCCTTGATCTGCCCAAATTTTAAAAATATCCAACTGGTTGTCCAGCAACTTACATAGTCTGTTCACTGTATGCCATTCGTCTAAAATAAATTATCAAAATTCAGTATGAAAGATTTATTTTAAAATTTCCTAAAATAAACGAACTTAAACTTACCATTGTAATCTATAGGTGGATCATCATCATCTTGCACAACTGAGCCATTTTGATGTACATTTTGATTACCACCGCCTTGATTTGCTGTATTCTATGTCTCTTGGTTATCATTAAAATTCATCTCGATCTCATGAACCTCTGTACTGCCAGAGGAATCCGAATTAGACTCATCCACATCACTACATTGATACTCAGAACCACCGGAATCTGTAGTATTTTATGGGAGAAATTAGAAAGTTCAAAATCTTTTCTTTTATATAAAATGAAATTATGCTGAAATTGCTTACCACTGATATATTCATTGTGAGCTGCTTTCTCTTCTTTGTCATCATCGAATGATATAATGAAGTCATTATCAACAATTTTTTGCAATTGGGAATCGAACAGGACACTATGGGCATTTTTCTTATGATTTCTAGCCATAATTCGACAATTTTCAACTTTTTAGCGCACCATTCATGTCAAAAATGTTCAAAAAGTATTCATTTTTGTCATTATAACAATCACACATGTGTATTATTACGATTTTAGATGCTGGTGATATCGTTTCAAGTGTTGAAGTAAAAAAAAATACAAATATTTGCAAAAGATGAAAAAAATAGAGATTTTGATTCTTTAAATTCAGCCAACACTTTTTCATAGCGGTTCTTTACTTTTAAGGCATCAACATTGTGGCCTTACTTAACCATTAATTCTGCTGAGAAGCTGTACATTTGCACCATATTTTTAAACTTTTTCCCAATCAGTCCTTTATTTTCATTACATAGGGTGAGAAGTAGCTTAGTAAGCATCTGTCCACTTGAAACAACTGTTTTTTATTGGGCAATAATGGCGATGAAACTAATGGAAGTAGAGCCTGTTCCAATTGCTAAAATTGCAAATTATCGACCCATAACATTTCTTCACACAAAGTAAAGACATGAGGGTTGTTCAAAAACTAAGTTAACAAGTGTTTTTTTTATGGATTTAAAATTAAAAATTACTTAAAACCAATTAGCGTACATGAAACATATATTCTTTTCTCTATTTTTTGACATAAGTTTTTCTTGAATATCAATCACCCATGATTTCTTTTTTTAGTGGTACTTCAAACTACAAATATTAATAATGTTAAGAAATTTAAAACAAGATTTTGCTACATCACTGTTTACAATAACATTTGAGTAAATATTTCTAATCTTATACACATTAACAGTTTTTGTAGCAAGACCCCAGAAATCTGATTGGAAAAAAATCTACATCAGCATACAAATCATTTATGATAAATTTAATTAAAATTAAATTAAATAATTTTCTCACTAGAAGTCTGATTACATTTTTAAGAATCGTGTAAATTGGAAAAAATCTACATCAGCATACAAATCATTTATGATAAATTTAATTAAAATTAAATTAAATAATTTTCTCACTAGAAGTCTGATTACATTTTTAAGAATCGTGCAAATTGGAAAAAATCTACATCAGCATACAAATCATTTATGATAAATTTAATTAAAATTAAATTAAATAATTTTCTCACTAGAAGTCTGATTACATTTTTAAGAATCGTGCAAATTGGAAAAAATCTACATCAGCATACAAATCATTTATGATAAATTTAATTAAAATTAAATTAAATAATTTTCTCACTAGAAGTCTGATTACATTTTTAAGAATCGTGCAAATTGACAAATTCTTTTTTTTGGACCCTGTAGGAATACTATTTAATAAAGTTAAACTAGACAATTCACAGTCTAGTCACAAGTTATTCTTTTTAAAGAATCAATCCATCCTGCAATCTGATTGTACCCATCTCTTCCTGATGTTCTAGCAAACTGGGGAATTTGTCTGCTAGAAACACCGTCCCACCAGTCCAAATAATCAAGACGAATCCATTTTGGATATTCTTCTTAGTTCGGGAGGTTCTTGATGTAACATAATCGGCAGAATTCACCGTTTATCTTTTCTACCTTGCAAGTGCGACGAATTTTCTGTGTCGTGATGGTTCTTTCATGATTCGGCGCGATATCCATTTTACTATGGAAAAACTTTGATTAGTATTGAGCTAGTTTTTGTAATATAGTTAAAGTAACTTACTTGTATTGCAGTCAGTGCTGTATT
Source organism: Planococcus citri (assembly GCF_950023065.1). NCBI lineage: Eukaryota > Metazoa > Arthropoda > Insecta > Hemiptera > Pseudococcidae > Planococcus > Planococcus citri. The sequence continues at coordinate 37,685,338 of NC_088680.1, forward strand.
ACAAATATGGTGCTTGTAGTCGATGATTTCTGGTTCCAAGTTGCGCTTATTTGCTTTGAAGTATGTTTTCAATAATTGATCGTTATTAAAATAATATTTCTTATTCAAAATTCATTCATTACTCATGAAATACGCATTTGGAATAGCGAAAATATTGATAACAGCGTTTTATGCCATCTCTGGAGCTCGCTAAAAGACATGAAATACAAATTTCTAAATAATGATTTTATTTTGACGAAAGGTACATCGTTACTTTCTAAGAGACATATGAGTTGCATGAGAAACACTTAAAGACTAAAGAATAAGATTTGTTTAAAGAACTAAAACTACTAAGAATAGAAACGTATATGCTAAAAGGAGAGTTGTAGATAGGGGGTGGTTGGAGGGTAGTTCTCCGAAGGATCTATTGTTTGACAGGAGCTAGAACGAATGTATAGGTAAGTATAGGTATAGGTGAATATGAAGGAAACAATCTCATACTTCACTTTTTATACCATACATTTACCTAAAATGATTCAATGACTAAAATTGTAAACACAAATTCAATGTATTTAAAATTTTTGTTGTGTACTAAGGATTGGGTATTAAATTGAAATACAAAAATGAAAAATATAAATATCAATTTAGTTTTTACTTTTTCATTTTTAAAATTGTAATAGAAAAATGAAAAAACATTTGAATATTATTAAATTGAAAATTAAGTAGTAACTGAAGAAGCGCCAAAAAATTAGAAGGCTGCCTTTATTGGTTAAAATTAAAAATATTATTAAACAATGGAAATTTTAAAAAGTCCATTGCAGGATAATAATAAATTGGTCAAAAAACAGAATCAATGTCTAGGAATGAAAAATATTACAAAGTAACCATCTTAGTAAAAAAATTGCATCCTAGATAGGTACTTTGTTACATTTTCATTTCCTACGCATAAACTTCATTTTTTGATCAATTTACTATTACCCAGTCTTCATTTTGAAATATTGGTTGAAAGGTTAGTCTGCTTCATAAACTACCACTTCAAGGGGTGACATTCTGTTTTACTGGTTTAATACTTAAACTACCTCCTTCCCTCCATTATGTGAGGATGAAACAGTTGGGAAAAAATTGCGGCATATTGCTCACCTGCTCAAAACTGCTGATGTATTAGTGATACAAATACCTATCTGATCATTATTTTAGTATTCTCATTATTGTATTATACTTTCATTCATGTTTACAGAGGGAATTGTTATTAATTTGATTATTGTTCATATTTAAGCATCCTACTATTAACTCGCTTTTTAACTTTTTTAATGTGCCATTTATTCGACTGTGATATGATTTTTTTTGAAATTTTTTGTAGCGTTTTGATTTTTTTGAGTGTATTTTATTACGTAATAAATTACCCGCACCCAGAGGAATTGGGAATGTGGACCAGAAGACATAAAAATAAAGGTTAGATGTTATTTTAGATTGTGTAGTAGTTATGAGAAAATAGAATTCGAAGCAGCATCAAGAACTGAGTTTTGTACTCTTGGACAGTCTATTCGAGTACCTATCCCACTTGGGAATAAAGTTACGGGATCGATACATTTTTAGTGATACTTTTTTAGCTACAAAATTTAAATTTCTATCGCCTAAATATTTTCATTTAATGTAGTCATGTAATTTCTAACGTTTTGTCTCGCTTCATTTTAAAATTCTGCTAGCTTTTTTATTTTGTTTCTATTTTCATGATTTCTTTGGAAAAAAATTATTCGTGCCTGTGTGTAAAAAAATAGCGAAAATTGTGAAAAAATTGAAAAATTGTAGTGATGTTTTTCCAGGGTGTCTACCAGTCGCGAATTTTTTGTGTTTCCTTTGTTCTGTATTTCATGATTATTATTAATTTTTGAACGCTTTTCCGCTCGGGCCACTTCGCTTTTTCAAAATGTTTTTATGAACAATTATTAACTTATTGCTTGAATATGACATTTTTTCAGGTTAAAAAATTATCTTTTCAAAGCATTGCTTTTTAAAACAAGTTTTCAAACGTGTTTGCCCTCGCTTCGCCCGGACCACTTTGCTTCCATTTTTTGAAATCTAATTTTTTTAGTCAACTTATTCATTATTAGAATCTGGTAAATATCATGGGTATAAAAATCAGATTCTCGCGTCAAAAGTAATGCTTCTTAAAATGGATTTTCAAGAGATTTTGCCCTCGGTTTGCTTTGGTTTGGTTTGATTTACTTTTTGATGTGAAAACTTGAGTACAAACCTTGTTGGTAGGTTAATTTTGGAAAAAGTGGGGGTAAATTTTATGAACCAGTATTTTTGAGAAAAAAAGATGATTTTAAAAGTCTGTTGATACCCTCAAGATGTGATGTTCGTTGGAGGGGGGGGGGGATTTTATTTTGAAAGCGGGAAAAAGAACGAATTTTTGAATTTGAGTGACTATGACACCCTGATGCTGAAAAAATTTCAAATGCCAAAAAATGTTCATACTTAAGTTATTAGAAATTGGTAATTTTAATGCCTTTTTGTTTGGTAAAAAATGGTCCTTAAAGTTCTTTTTAATTTTCCAAAATCCAATTATGATGCTTGTGGCTGATGTATTTGTTTTTTAGCTCAACTTATAGTTCCCTAGTTGAGATTATAAATTGAAGAAAAAATGAAAAATCGGAGGAAACATTTTGGCAGCTTTCCACGAAAGGTGTTTTTAAGTAGTTAGATAATTTCGTATGTTTCTGCTCTTGGTTTTGTCAAAAATAATGGTTTTCATAGCATCATCAAGTACGATTGAGAATAGTTTCCAAAGTAAATACACACGTTCAGTTATACCTGTCATATTTTTCTCTTTTCACATGTACATGTTCATTGAATGTTGCTGATTGAACCGAAAGTTATCTGTTGACGGGCATGAGTCATTGAAAAATTTGAAATCCTTCGGATTCTTAAGGGTGCATTTGAGAGAGGAAAGCGACGTGAAATTTCGCAAGAACTCTTAAGGTCTTGCAAATATTTTGAAAAGATCCTGATAAAGTTCTGCAGGTGTCCTAGAGGTTTTTTTTAGATTTATGTGATGATTGGTGCTTTTTATTGAATTTAATATTTCTACCCCCTTTCACATTTCATTTCTGTTAGGTACGTGAGAAAGAGAACAAAACCCATCTAATTTATGCTCTGTATCGATTTGTTTTCAACTGAGCATATACTGATACAGAATTACCTCCCTTCTCCCTCTTCTGACTCTGTGGCTTCTTTAATGAAAGCACGAAGTAGACGGAAGCTCCAAAGTAGCAATAGCATCTTCTTTGTCTTCCGATTCAAATTATAGCTTTTGTAGTTTGCTCCTTTTCTCTTCGAAATCAGACCAATAAGTTATTCGTCAATTCGCAAATTGAGTTTTCAAGTCCCCGATTCTCCCAAAAATGAGTGATACATGTTTTTTAAAACAAAAATATGACTCGTAAGTAGGTGAAAAAAAATTAATAATAACGAATGAGAAAAAACGCGCGCACGTAGATTTGGCTTAAGGCCCAAGTTTAATGGTCGACGATGAAAACAATTGTTCGTTAGAACTTTTCATCTGGGATAAGTTCACCTTTGAGTCAGCTTGTTTGACTCGAAAGCGGAAGCTGAAGTTTGCACGAGATGGAGGAAGTTGACGCCTTCAAACAGACGTCGACGACATCGAAGCGAAAAAATCAGAATACTCCGAAGAGAGGAGTTATTTTATGGTTTATTTTTACGGATATGATAAGATGTACACACAGCAGTAGGTTTAAACGGGCTTCTGTTTTTATGCGTTGAATTTTGGCATTGTTTTGAGTGTTTATGTTATTATGTACTATGTACCTATACTCATGCTATACTCGTACTACGGTTGGTCACGACGTAGATATCCTATAAGATTGTATTTGTTTTTTTCGAATTGTGTGTAATATGTACATCTTACAGATATATCGCCCGAAAAATGGGAACAAATGTTGGTGGCTAATAATCTGAACTTGGTCGATTTGCGAGACGCTCGATATAATCAAATTATCCATATGGTTTCGGCGGCCAACGGAGCAGAAGAGTTTTACACGATTGAGGTGCGAAGTGTGAAAATCTCGACTCTCGAGCCAGCTTCGATTTAATGTAGCGTGAAAATACACGTCAATTTTTTATCTTTACAGGACCACAGTTGCCGGAGCGAAGGCGTAGAAAAAGCTCGTGAAGTTGATTTCAGAAATGCCAGCGCTTGGTTGGGTCATCCGTATTTCGACGTGATCGATAATTCGTCCGATTTCGAGACGAAAATTTGTCGACTGATTGCGGTCAGTTGAGAAAATTATACAACCAATGAACAGTAATGATTACGTAGAAAAGGTCTTATATAATTAACAAATTCTTGTTTCTCGTGCGTAGGTTATTTGCCAGAAAGTAGGAGTCGATCCTGGTGATCGATTGTCGAATAATACGAAGAAACGAAAATGGCTCATCAAAATGCCTTTTCCACCCGATTCGGCGTTCCCTTCTTTTCAGGATTTCGAAGTCGTTCATCATTATTTACAAATGAAATCCAAAGAATTTCAAGCTCGCGTTCGTAAACGTGGTCAAAAAGGTGAGACTTGGATTGTTCAGATGTACTGGTACTTACGAGTTATGCGAGTGTAATTTTATAATTTATAACAAATGACGATCATTCAACAGGTCAATACGCTTATACGCACACCATTAGAAAACCCAAGAAACACGGCCAAGTGATCGAGGTCAAAACACAGCTCACGCAGAGAGATTATTTGAACATGGTTTCTCAAAGAGACGAAGCTCACTTTCCTATTTTCAAGAAACGAAGATGTTTCCTCTATCAGAACCAGTATTTCCAACTGGATATTTATCGCGAACCTTGCCACCCTAGGTGAGTTTTACATTGATCGATGCATGTGTGATTTTGTCATTTTACCGATGCAGATGTGCATTGTGCATTATAATACGATGTTTTTTTTTTGCAAAGAAGATGATTATCGGAGTGAGATTTATAGTAATACACTGTCCATTGAAAAAAAAGGGGGTCAAAGGTGTCTGGTCTGGTTTGATCTTGAGAATTTACCAATTTGGAAAAGATCATTTTCATCACCTTCAGTCGGTAAAATTTTTTTCATAGGATCGAGAAAAATCAAAAAAACATACATCATTGAGTAAAATTTTAGAGCTTTTTATTCTTCGTTTTTTTTTTCAAGTTCAAATCTGACTTGCAATTAGGTATTTCGACGAATTTTCTTCTGCCCAGAAAAAAATGATTTAAAAAAAATGAAAAATAAGTATAATTATTTCATTTTTTATTCACTTATTCAAATAATTTATAAAATCGCAAAAAATGTCTTGTTTTTTGTTATTTTTTTTTGTTTTTTTTGCTGCCAGGAAATGATGTGATCAATTTTTTGAAGGAACTGGAAAGAGATGTAGTTATATGATGCACATACTGCACCACTTAACAATTTTTAATTTTTTCTTTTGTTTTTCAATATTGTAGTAAAGCTTACAATTTCTCTAAATTTCCATACTTACTTATTCAATTTTTAACCATATTAAAGCAATTAATATCGATCCTTTTCTCTCATTTTTTTTTCAATTCTACATGCTTCAAAAATGTAGATTTTTGTATCCTACTTGTATCTATTTAGCTTCATTTTCTTATACATATTTTTCCAGGATTATTCTATTGGGCCAAGGTATAAGGAACATAATAATTTCTATAATTTTACCTCACTTTTATCATTCTAAAAAATCCTAAAATTTTTACTATTTTCATACCGAATTTTTCCTTAATCCGCAGGATTAATTTTTTTAAAAATTTTTCCGATGTGAGTAAAAATGATTTGTCATTTTTAGTTTAATTTTTAGAGAAAAAAAAACTTTTCTTCGTAATTTTTTGTGAAGTCAACTCATCAAATTTTCGAAATGTTTGTATCAATTTTTCATTTATTCCTCCTTATTTTATTAAAAATGATTAAGGCGCAGATGGCAGATGGCAAATGGCAGTAGTCCATTATATGTAGTTAATTAATGAGTCTCGGTTACTCAAGCAGGCCCCATCGGTTTATCAAACCGCAAACCCGATAATCTAAAAAAATGTTTGTCTGATGAATAGATAATCGCTAGAGATGTAAAACAATTGTTCGTTAGAACTTTTCATCTGGGATAAGTTCACCTTTGAGTCAGCTTTGTTAGACTCGAAAGCGGAAGCGACGCCTTCAAATAAACGTCGACGACATCGAAGTGAAAAAATCTGAATACTCCGAAGAGAAGTTGGATACAAAAATTCTAACATACATATTGAAGTACAAAATTGAGAAAAAAAGATTTATATTATTGCTTTAAACTGGTTAAAAATTGAATATAAAAATTTAAGGAATTTTATAAGTTTTGTTGAAACTAGAATGTTAGAAAATGAGAGAAAAAATGAAAAATGGCTTTTTTGTGAAATTTCATTCAATTTGTCAAATTTTGAAGCAATTTACCTTTTTACGCAAACTTGGTTCAAATAATTTTTTTTGGCATCACTTTAATTTTTGCCCTGTTTAGTGTTTTGTTTATGTAATTTTCCCCATGGGTGATTTGAGGGGATTATAAAATCAAAAATCCTTCAATCGTTTCCCTTCTCAAAACTCGAAATTCGGGTGTAGATTGGTTGCATTTGTGATTTGTGAGCAATTGTATGATGTTGGAAAATGTTTAGTCTAAAACGCACGTTATAAGATCGTTGATTAACGAATTACTCATTTTAAGGGGGGGGGGAGTAGTTGTCCTCTATTTCGTATTTTTATTTCATCATAAAAAAATTTCTTTATAAAAAATGAACAATTTTTAAAAATTGAATTCGATCAATGAAAATGACAATTTTGACCCTGGTGGAGGAAGGGGGATTGAAAATTAATGAATTTTCAATATTGACGAAATAATGAGGTCTGGAAGAATTAATCATTTATTGTTGCTGTGGGAGCTGCATTTCAGTAGGACTCTGTTTATGGAATTTTTTGAAAACAGAAAAATTTTAAATTCTCTGATGGCTTCTCAGTAACTTGAAACCACCACTAATCGATTCGGGAGATTGAAATTTCAGCTTTCTGCCCTTATCGAATCAAATTTTAATTTATTCGTAGGAAATGAAATGATCGTAATTTTAAGTGTTCAAAAATTCACCAAAAGTCAAGAATTGAAATTCAACTCCTGAGGCTGTGTCTGTCGTGTAGTTTATATGTATCTTTGGTCGTTCTTTTGATTTTGTTCTAATCTAGTACAAAAGGCTAATTTGTTTTCAACTCTTTTTGTAATGAATTTTATTTTAATTTGTCTGGGTAAAATGTTTTAAGTAGGTACCTAATGTTTATTTTCTTGAAAGAAATTTGATAGCAAGTAGGTACCTATGTTTTATTAGAGGTGATGATCATTAATCTACGTATGTATAACTTTTTATTCATTGTACATAGAAATGTTCTCTACTTTGGCGGAGAAAGGAGTAGGGAAGGGGTAATGAAAAATACTATGCTGGTTAAGGAAAAAGTTATGAGCTGTTAGAAAAACAAACAAACTATAATTTTGACATTTTAAACTAAAGTAATTTCCTGCGGTTATTTACGTGTATCGATTGCTTTTCGAATTCCTTACCGATAAGACCGTCTCAAGTAGGTACTTGCCTATTGTTAAGAAAAGGTACTCCAATAAAATTGGAATTACTTCCTCGTGCAGAATTTTAAATTCGTTTAAAATCTCTCCTTCATCGTTTCGAGTCTGCTATTCTCAGAAGTCAGAACTAATCGTATTCAACAACGAAATTTTACCTAAGCTACAAAAGTAAATTTATCAATAAAGTTTACTATCTTATCGTATTTGTATACTATATTATTTTGCAGATGTAAAGGTTTGATGATTTTGGAAACGTATACTTCGTTGAAAGACGAAGAATTACAGAACAAGTTACCACCATTTTTAAATATCGATTGCGAAATCACCGGTAATCCAGATTACTCGATGTTTAATCTATCTCTGGTTGAAGATTGGAATAATTCCGATAAATATTGCAACGATTTCAAAGGTTCGTTTTCTTCTTGCTTCGCTGAAACTGAATTCTCTATTCTGTATTTTATTTCATTTACCTTCCTTCAGGTTCAGGTATCGAGGCAACGTTGAACAACGATTTGAAGTTGGAAGAATTGAAAAATCCCTTGGTCAATGGCAATGGTAGGATGAACGGAATACTTTAGTATATGTCGTTGATTCAGCTTATTTCCCCATTTTTTTTTTATTAAATACTATGTAATTTCTCTAGATGACTAGGTTATAGAAGTATAAAGCTTCTTCGTCATCAAAATACCATGCCAGTACACATAGTTATTTATTTTATTACATACGTACAATTAGTTTTACTTTCTCATCGATAGATTCTCCTTTGCTACTGCTACATCTGCGTATACTTTTTACGCAGCCTACGTAGGTATTCTACGACACAAAACATATAGTATTTTAGCTTTATTCATTTTATTTGTTTTTACAGGTTAATTACGTATACTTACGTACTACATTTTTTATAAGTTGAACGAAGAATAATATTTTGACAGAAAAATGGCGTTTAACCAAGGCCAGTTCCTTTTTCATTTTTATTGTTATGAAAACATCTCTTTATTCGAAGAAGAAGAAAAAAAAAATAAAAACTTTCGTTAATTATTCGGCGGTTGAAAATTATCATCTTAGTTACCTATTTGGGGTTTTAATCTACTAGTCATAAGAAAAAATTTAGACCTTGTGGGGTGGGATGGGAGGCATATCAATTTGGGCTGTGACGTATGTTTGGAAATTGATTTGAAATCTTATAGGCGGTTACATTGTTTAATTATTTCTGTTGCGTCCTTATCGTCATCTTTTTAAAATGTTCCTGTTGTCAGGGGTTATGGATTATAGAAATAATAATTGTGATTTTAGAAAAGTATTACCTACTGATTTTTTTTTCTTTCCTCTTTTGTGTGCTATTTATTTAAGTACCTATCTCAGTGTACGTAGGTAGTATAAAACGAGTAAACAGAGAACTTACATTTTAGTTTAATAATTAATATTTTATTCATTCATTAGTGTAGTTTACATCTAAACTATGTTCATTTTGAATTTTTTTCCCCATATCATTTACCAGTGCACTGTCAATTTTACTGATACAATAAAAGCGTTATTTACATCTGCGAAAATTCGAATTACTCTTACATTTTTGAGTTTTTAATCGTTCTGTTACGATATAAAATGTGACTAGAGCTGAAAATACAATCATATTTTGCATTTAAAAAAAAAAGATTTGTCTTAAATACCCTGATGACCGATTCTAGTGAATTTATCCTCGATGAAATTCTCAAACAACAAATTCAGAGCTTCTGGTTGCGATTTCCCTACAAAATGACCAGCATTACGAATCATAGCGTGAGTTAGTTTTCCAGCCTTGGTCCAGTAACCGAGAAGCTCTCCATTATGCATCCAGTTTATTCGTTTCGCGAAGTAATACTGCTCGAGATAAGGCCAGGATAAAGTTACCAAGAATTCGGCCGAATGAGTGTAAGATGACAATAAATCAAATTGACCATGGTACAGAAGAATCCTGTACTTGGAGAAAATTGTGCTGTATAATTCCTTGGCTGATAGCAGGGAATCTTTGATTATTAGTTGAGTCTCATTATGGAAAGTCAGATTCGAGACGTGTAAAGCGTCTCTGATATCTGATCTTGTAACGAAACCAGGAACGAAACTGTTTACCATTGATTCGGCGTCTCGAATGTCGTATAAAGTTTGGAATCCTTGACGTTTGACTTTACTCAGCATTGAACCGATTTCCTCCATTGCTTCGAGGTGCTTTTTGGCTTGAATGAAACGAAGTATGTTGTAGTGTTTGCGTCGGAATTCAGTAAACGTGAGCGCCGAGTCGACAATACCGTTCCAGTGTAAAGTGTTACGGTAATGGAATGATCGTTGTGGACTGAATAGGCCTCCTCCTGGAAATGAAAATTGTAAGTTGTAGAGACAGATTGTGATGCATTTTCGGTCGCGTATGCGAGAGAAATTCATTCTGCCTCTAGCCAACATTAAAGATAGTTTCGTAATACGATACCTAGCGGATTAGTTCACTCTATACTTCGTAACGAGAGAACATACGCTAGAGAAACCAGTCATTTGGCGACTCCCGATGATAAAACATCGGATATCAATGTTTCGGAGATGGTATAGGACCACCTATACCATGCTATTTGCGTAAATCTAATGGACTAAATTAGTAGCACAAGTCCAGTCATATACGAAATATGAACTGGTGAAGCAAGTGATCTATTTCGAATATGTTCTGTGTTCCAGTTACGTTGATAGAGTCGTTCAGATGCACTCGGGTCCAGGAGTTATTACGTAAAACATCCGAGGATCCTTATTGTAAATCTCATCTAAATGAGTAACATATATGGACCTTCCCACATCCGTGTACTGTTCCCCATTCCCTGTGGTGATGTGCTTTGCACTTTCTAAGGCATAAAATGCCATCTCTCCCTTTCCGTAATACTGTACAGGCCAGTATAAATAATATAGCTTGAGTAAGTTGTAATTATGTACTTGAATACAATACATTGAATTACAACTGAAGATGTGTTATTATTTCGTAAGATAAATAATCTTAAGGTAAATGTCTGTGTGGTATTCGTAATTACACTCAGTGTCCGAAAAATAGGTAACGAGGCGGTAAGTCGCCAGGTACCTATGAAGCTCTCAGAAGCTAGGTACTGCTAGACCTCAAGTAGGTAGCTAGCATATGTGAGACCTATTCATGGAGATGTGCTTAACAGCATCATCGTAATGTGCAGAATATATCTCCACATTTGGCGCCCCCGGGTGGGCGAAGTGTTGAAACACTGTTCCAGAATAATTCCAGTGAATATTTCGTAATTTCAACACTCCTGAAAATATCAACTTCAGGCAGAAGCGCCTACCTACTCATCTGCTCATACCTATTTTTGCATGGGACACATTTTTATTCAATGTATGTGTTCGTGTTTATTTATAAGAAGAAATAGTTATAAGAAGATTAAATTTAAGGAATTATCCGGAGATATTCCAGAAGAAAAGATTTCGTAAGAACCTACTGCAGAGGTAATTTCGCAATTCAATTCAGATGGATTATTGAAGGCCATTCGCGTAATATGATACACGTTGCATGTTCAAAACGTGTTGAAATGTTACCTATTTATTTCATGTGTAATCAGCAACGTGAGGTAGGTAATACCTACTCGTCAGCGATATATTACGTAAAACAGCCAATTCGTTATGAAACTTGTTCAGATAACACTCTCAAACAATAAGAGTATTGGAGCAGGTTTTTGGCTGAAAATAAAATACACTGTATAATGTAAAATCTATCGAACGGATATGTACGATGTATTATTACGAGGCTAGACCATATGAGCACATTATTTCGAAGTGCAAAGAGGAAGGGAAGGTTATCTACTCCCACTATACCTATTTTTCATCGATGGTACTAGCTAGCGGACCAAGCAACGATACGGAGTTCATATGTTTATTTTCTCTGCTATGAGAAGGTGTTCCATTTCTGTTATCATCAAGCGTTGCTTAAGCAATTTTCATCAAGTGAATATTTCAAAATATTCTCTCGTTCCTGTGTGAATAATTTTAATTATTCAAGCAGTTAATTTATTACGTAAATACAGACGTTAGCCAAACGTGTTATTTCGTAATAATTCCATCATCTAGTTTATCGTAAAACAGGCGTTAGCCAAACGTAAATTTTACGCAATAAACTTGGTATCCTGCTTATCGGAAGACATCAACGATAGTCAATTGCAGTGTCTCGTTAGATTCTATTTTTGAAAATATGAATCCTCATCCTACTCAGCAAGGTGGACCTACCAACGGGCAAACGAGTATCTTTCAAAGTACTCCTTTTGTGAATCAAACTGGTACTACTCCTGCTTCAACAGGACAAATGCTCGTTCCGAATCCAGTCCCGACTGCACCTCAGGCAAATGCACCACCGAATAATTATCATTTATTTCATCCGATCCCTTCGATTTGGGGCACAACCCCACCAATTCAAAATGGACAAAATCCAAATTTGAATCATACTGTTCCGGTACAAGGAAACTTGGTGGATTCTAACCCACCTCAGCCAGATCTGAATAGATCACTGAATGTTCAAGCAATGTCACAAGCAAATCAGAACAATCCTCCTTCGGATTTCTTTACGGCTATGATTCAAACGAACCCCTTGTTACTTAGTCAACAACCTGTCGTAAACCAAAATGGTGTTCCGAATAATGGCAATCTGCAGCAAAACACTGCTGGGCAATCGAATCCAACTGCTACAACCCACAAAGGTAAGAATACCGGTCCTGTGGAACCACGTTTTCATCAAAGCACAAGGGCTTACGCTCGACAAATGGCAAAACTTGCAGCAATCAATACTACGGAAAGTCCCCAAATGAGACATCTAAAAAATATTGCTACAAATTTACGTACGAAAAAACTACCGAAAACTACTCCCCAAGGCCATCAGCTTATCTATCCAACTAATCAAGCAGGTCGTAATGAACAAATTATGAACAACCTGCAAAATGATTTGCAACAATCGGTAGCTACTTCCACTCAAAGAATGTCAGGCCTTTTTGGAGGTCCCAATGTTTCACCTATACGTACCATGCCTCAGATCAATGAGCAAGAAAACGTAGACGATTCTTCATTTAACTTGCAAATAGACGATGACCCAAACGTTGGTAACATGATAGGGAGTGAGATTACGAAGCAAGTAAACGTCCACCAAATTTTATCAGTGGCTACTCAGAGCCAACGTCACGTACGTATATACGATTTTGCGCCTATCAATCATGAAAGAGAATTCGTTAAGGACGCGGAAAATGCAATTCCGGAAGATCCCGAAGCAGTTGCGCATAAAGACCATATTAAATGGGCAATCGAAAACGAAACTGCACGCCGTGAAGCGATAACTGATCTTCAAAATCGCATAAAAAACCTTGAAATCCAATTAACAAAATCTCGTGATGACATGAATGACTATGTAGTGAACCAGCCAGCTCAAATGGATAAATGTTACAAAAATATGCAAGCCTCTATGGCTACTGAGTGTCGACACATTCGGGAACAATTTCTATCGTTTCATCAAAAACAAATCCAAATCAGAGATGCCCTGTTTACTTGCATGAATACATGTATACAAGGGGTAGAAGGAGTCACAAAGTTGAAAGACTGTGTCGGAGAAACATGGACTGCACTCGAAAAATTGGATGAAAAAGTCAACCCGATGTATGAGAAATTTTGTGAAGCCCAACATTTTAATCAACAGATGTCGGATCAAAGGAATGTACAATCACACCATGTGCAACTACCTACCAATAATCAACAGATGGGGCAAGCAACCCCACACGTCCAATTCAATGTAGGTTCTACCAATGGACCACAATCTAATTCTCATTCCGTAAACCAAACTTCGGATCATCCTCAGCCAAATTTTACGCAATATCCACCACCAAATTATACCGCTATGAACACTAACATGACAGGGATGATAACCGGACAAACCATGTTAACATGTGATCCAACTAATGCCGTCGACGATCAATTAGAGGATTTTCCCCCTCGTGATGAAAAAGGAAATGAAATTGTGGTACCTTTCCAATTAGGAAATCGACACCAATACATACCCATCAATGTACCACGTAGACAACGTATACTCAGATATGACTTATATTTTTCTAAAGAACCCAATAATTACATCAAGACAAAACAACTTTCGGATCAAGGCATCAAACATATTAATTCAAACCTTTATCATGTCATGCAATTTATTTATGAGTTCGAAGGAGCCATGTCTACTAAAGGAGCTTCAGAAGCTCAATACGTTGAATTTTTCAAGGCATTAGTACTAAGCGATGCAGGAAAAAATTGGAAGGAAAGCTTAATGGGCCTTAACGGCGAGATAAAGACTTATTACAATTTAAGAACATCATTCATTCAAACATTATGGAATACTACTCAACAAGAGAATGCCAAGATGTACTTCATCATGACACAACTTACGAAAGTAAATTCGATTAAATGGGCTTTTGAACTACAAAAATGGTTCAAAACATTATGTGATGCAGAATTTCCCGATTGTACTATAATTTCTACTATTCAATTGAAAATAGACGACGATATGAAACATCATTTTGATTTGGGCGTAACTAAAAACATCCAGAATTTAGGTGCACGAATTAAGGAGCTCACGAAACGCTCTGTACCGATGAATAGTACCCCGAGGCCCAACGCCACACCTTTTCAATCTACCCCAGCTGGCCGGTACCAAAATAATGGTCGCAACAACCCGAGAGGTAGAAATTTAAACCAGAGTCTAGAAAATAGTGGGAAAGGAAAACAAAACAATGGAACTTCAACACAGGATACGAACGCTGGGGCAGGCACTTCATCTGGCCAACGTGGAAATTATCAGAAACAACAACCACTTTTGAATTCTTTAACTCAAGAACAATTACAAGCATTATATGCAGGAGCATTGAACAACATCCTAGTGGATTTCACTCAACAACAAGATGAGGATTCAAAAAACGAGGATGGTCTAGAGATTTCAATACCTCCAGACGAAGACGAGGAGGAGGCGGAACAGTTGTTGAATATTTAAATTCCGTCGACGTATATAGGTCAAAGTTCCCGATTACCGAATACCAAATGATAGGTGACACTTTGGCCTCTTATCTGTTCGACATAGCAAACTGCGAAACTGACCGATTATGTCTAATTGATAATGTATCTGCATATAGCTTACTCCAAGCATTGCGTAAAACACGATTCAAACACCGTTATCACGCCGTTATATCTTTTGGTCAAAAAGAACTTAACAGTAACTACGTTGACTACCAACAATTCATTAAATATGCTGATGCAATTATCTTAGAATTGATTGAAAAAGGATTCGAGGACATAATCTTAGCTTTCCCGCTAGTATTACCTACGAAAGATCAACGTAACCATGTTCCAGTCACTCGATGGTATGCTTTTCAAAGAATCTTCTATGCTTTATCAAAAAAACACAACCTCCGCTTAGTGATTGAACCATCGCTGATATTCACCTGTTTAAAACCTCATCCTAAAATTAAGTCTCAGTATGTAATAAAGGAAGACCGCCATCATAATGTAGTACCTGATTTTAAGAAATTTTATGCAAATAATGCTGGCAACTATTTACCAAATAATGCAATGAAAGAAAGATTCATCGAAACGTTCGTAAACATTGTGTTAGACAGTCACCCGAAAAGTGCTAAATCTCCTCCGTTGGATAACCGTAAAATCAAAATGCCAGAGGAAATACCGCCTCCCCCAACACTAGATGAAACGGAAGAAGCTGCCCAACACAAGCTAAACAACATTAAAAATGTTATTGCTAATGAGTTGGAGAAGTCCGAAATTTTACGTAATACAGTATTCGATGAAACTGATCTACTTGACCGTACGGAAAACACCTCGATGTTGGTACCTGAAAAAATAATCACCACGGATCAAACAAATTCAGAAAAATCAGTATCACCCAATGATACACACCTTGATTCCATTGTAATCGATTTCCGACCACCAAAAATTGAAGCCATTTCGAAAGAGGAAATTGCGTACAACGCTGCAAAGGAACAGCTTGCAATCTGGTACCACACCTATATGTCGATTCATCATAGAACTAAGGCTATCCATACGAAACTGTTAAACACATCAGAAGATGATATTGAAAAAATATTAGATTACAATAACAATGAAATTGGAATTTACGATGTTCCATCAGGAATATTTACTCACTTGCCAAAAGATGCAGTTCCTGATCACAAGTATGCACATGATGGAAACAAATTGATTCAAACTTCTGAGGTGGAAGATGCCTCGAATTTGTCTTCAGATATGCTTATTGTTACCAAAGATACCAAAATATTAAGTGACCTGGATTTGTACCTACAATGCAAAAACATTTCATTCGATGATTTCGTAATGCCATCAACCAAAATGGTCCAAGGTGTGGCTGGATGTGGAAAAACCACATACTTACTCAAACACGTAAACACTGATGGATCAGATTTGGTATTATTTCCAACGAAGGAAGGATGTAAAGATTTTCGTACTCGTTTATGTAAATTACGCAACCTAGACATAGAAAATCAAGATGTAGTTAAAAATTACCGCACCATCGATTCGTACTTAATGCATAGTAGTGATCAACAATATAAACGACTTATCATCGACGAAGCCATGTTGGTACATTTCGGTGAAATTATTTTAGCTATTGCAAAATCGAAAGTAAAAGAAGTGATACTCATCGGAGATGGACATCAAATCCAGTACATAAACAGATCGCCATTACGTGATACGTTATACCAAAACGTACATCAACAATTAATTGATAAAATTGAATACTTAACTGTATCACATCGCTGCACGTTAACCACCTGTGCAGTATTATCCGATATGTATGACAGAGGGATGACTACCACGTCAAAAGTACATTCTGAAATGTCACTGCACGATTTCGTAAACCTCGATCAACTACCGCGAGTAGTAGGAGCTCAGTACTTAGTGTACACACAGCAGGAGAAAGCCGCGCTGGAGAAAGAAAAGTTTTGCGTGAACACAATCCACGAGTTTCAAGGCAAACAAAATGATCATATAATAGTAGTAAGACTGCAGAAAGAACACTTGTCGATCTATGATAGCTTGCCCCATGCAATAGTAGCACTCAGTAGACATACAACCAAATTTGATTATTACACCGTGAACAAGAAAGATTTACTATCTTCATTCGTTTATCGAGCCTATCAACTATTTTTACGAGATTACTTGAGTGCAAGAGAATACCCTGGGGCAAATGGGTTAGAGAAAGTTATCAATCAGATGGAAGATTATGCTACCTGCACAATCAACCAAATATTTACGAACAGTCCTTATTACGAACCTGATTTAATAAAAAATTCAACTCTGAGCAACGATGAAACTCCCTCGGTAGTTTCCCAATTAATACAGCGACGGATGATGCCACAAACGTGCGTAGTCAATCTCCAAATTGGTGAAACGGACTTCCCAACCCAACTTGACACTGGGGCAGTCCTTAACGTTATATCTGAAGAAACAGCGCTAAGATTGATACGAGAACATTCAAGCGAGCTTGACTTTTTAGAATTACACGAACCAGTTCAATGCATGATGGCGAACAAACAAGTGGTAACCACTTCGGAATATATAATCGTACCTAAAATGAAATTTGGAAAACATCATTTAAAAATACCATTTTATATAATCAAGGAATGCAACCAAGTATGTTTAATTGGGTCACAAACCATGATACAACTTGGAATAGTAGCCAAAATGAGAGATCAGATAGCTGAGTGTCAACCTACCCCCGAACACGACATCGAAAGTATCCCAATTCTACAATTCCACGAATATGCAGACAAACTTGCAATTAACAACATTACGATGGGATCGCAATATGTCGACGAAATGTATGCCATTTTGAACCGAGCCGACACCGCTCGCAGATTCTACTCTTTACCCGATGGCGTTAAAGATACTGGACCTGAAACATTTATTAAGAAATTAAAAGCTGACTTAGACGAGGCAGTATCAGAACAACGATTAACTCAACAACAAGCTGATTACGCCTACAATATCCTATCACCTTACAAAGACATTTTTAGCAAATTCCCAGGTCGTTATAAAGGAAAGAAATCTAAATTGGTGTTCAATATTCCGCAAAACAAGATAGTTTATCGAAGTGGTAAATACAATCCATCTAAAAAGATGATGGAAGCCATCAAGAAAGAAATCCAAATCATGCTTGCAACAAACGTAATTGAACCATCCAATTCTAAATTTATTAATCCTATCGTAATTAACATCAAGAAAAATGGTGACATGCGAATATGTCTAAATCCTGTGGACCTAAACCCAATTCTAGAAGAAGATTACAACGAAGCTGGATTACTAGATAGGATACTCACAGAATACCCAGAAGCCAAGTTTTTCAGTTCGTTAGATTTCGTTGCGGGTTTCTGGCAAATCGTTCTCGAAGAATCTTTTCGTAAATATTGTGCTTTCCAAATCGATGGGCGTGTCTACCAATTCATACGTTTACCGTATGGACTTAAAATATCTTCAGCATATTTCGTAAAACTCATTAACCACGTAATACCAGACAAAGATGGACTAACCAAGTACGTCGACGATATTTTACTCCGTTGTAAAACTTTCGAAGAAATGTTATCGTTACTAGAAGACACATTCAAGAAATTAAGAGCGAATGGACTGAAGTTGAACGCAACTAAATCAACATTTTTCCGTAAACAAATCGACCATCTAGGTTTTGATTTAGAAGCCGGCATTATCAAGAAACAATCGAAGAAAATTGCCAAATTCATGGAGTATATCGAAAAGCATACTAATAAGAAAACTGGTAAGTTTGAATTAAAGAATGCCACAGAAGTGCTTGAATTAATAGGGTTAACCGGACTCTATAGACGATTTATCCCCTGCTATCAGCAGATACTACGTAATTTGTATAAGTTGACGGAAAAAGGCGTAACATTTCACTGGGGCAAGGAGCAGGAAGAAGCTTTTGAATTACTTAAAGAAAAATACACGGAAAATTTTGCTCTAAAATCCCCCCGAAACGGAATTGATCTATGGCTCGATACCTATACTTCACCTGATGCTATGAATGCAGTTTTATACCAAACGTTCGAAGGTCAAGACGAAATAGTAATGTTTTCTAGTTTTTCATTCAAAGAACACCAGAAGTCATATACTCTCATAGAACGAGAAATGTACAATCTTGCAAAAACAATCAAAAAGTTGCAGCTTTGGCTACATGGAAGGACCATCCATGTTAGAAGTGATTTGAAATCAATTGTTTCACAATTCGAGGTCATAGCCGAAGTACACCGGAAAGCTGCTATATGGATCACTCAACTCAATTGTTACAACTTGATATATGATTTGCGAAAAAAGCATAAACGGTGGTTTGGAATTCAAGCTCCTGAATTGACTTTGAACAGCATCAACGTTATCAATTTCGTAACACAAGTAGACACACATCAAGAAAAAATCGTTGACAAACTGCTCAGCAGTTTAGACAAAATCGATGTTATGCAGAAGAGAGATCCGAATTGCATGAAAATTACACGTAAGTTAAGAACACCCGGCTCAGAACTCACAAAAAGAGAACGTCTTGCAAAAGAACAATTAGCTAAAAGATACGAGATACACGAAATCAATGGTAGAGAATTCCTAATGTTCAGATATAAGGATGATTCAATCGTACCTGTCCTTCCCGATGAACTATTCGCAGACACGATGATGTATATACATGATATTTTTGGACATGTTGGTGCCAACAAGTTGACCCAAATTTTCCGAAGATTTTATTATTCATCAAATTCAAAACATTATGCTCGATACCTGACCAGTGCCTGCCTAGCATGTAAATCAAACAAATCCTATGGAATAAAGAAACCTGTAGAATTTTCATTTGTAGAAGCACATTGCCTAGCTGACGTATTATCTGTAGATATCCTAGGACCGATTGCAAACAGTTCAAATGAACCTAAATACCTCCTAGTAGCAAAAGATATCTTCTCCGGAAAAATTTGGTTACAGCTTATGTTAGACATAAAACAAGAAACAGTCGCAGACTGCATGTTAACTATAATTAATAACATCAAGGATTTAGGGTACAAAATCAGAAAAATCAATACAGACAATGCTGTTCAATTTCGTAATTCACTTTGGAATCAAACTCTTACAAAACAAAAAATCACCGTAGGTAATTCTACACCATATAACCCACAGTCCAACCCAGTTGAACGATCAATGAGAATGATCGGAGAACGCCTACGACTAAAAATCAATTTTGACTGTAGAGGAGCGTATTCCCATGAAGGATGGCATCACTATACTAAAGAAGTCGAAGACGAAATCAACAATTGCCCTAACGAAGTCGGCATTCTACCAAATGACCTTTGGGAAATTAATGAATTTGTTTTGAACCTACCTATCGAACGGGTCCCGATCAATGCTCACTATGAGCTAAAAGAATTACGTAAAACTGCTAGAAACAAACAAGTACCATCAATCACGATAGAAGAACTTAAATCTACGAAATTAGATATGCTAAACGACGTCTATACAGCATCCGATGGCCACGTATGGGTTTGGGTAGATGGAGCTTGCGCAAACAACGGTGACGAAGATGCAATTGCCGGTATCGGAATCTGTTGGCATCCGGAAGGATCGAAGAACATTTCTGAAAGAATCAACCACCCAAATTATACGAATACTAACAATTTAGCAGAGATCATGGCACTTAAAATTGCTATGGAAACTATGATTACCCATGGAGTTACGAAACTAATGATTTTCACGGATTCTCAATATGTTACATTAGCAATCAACTCTGAATATGATCGATGGGTAGAAAACAAATGGAAAAATAATTCCGGAAAACCTGTACATCACAAAGAGATTTTCGAAGAAGTAATTAAATTGAAACAACAGTTTGACGAATTCCATTTATGTCATACCTACGCTCGAAAAACTGATTACGGAAACTCCACTGCGGATCAACTTGCAAGAAAGGCTGTATATACGGAAGAAGTTGACACGGCTCGAATAGACCTAATGTCATACCACCAGGCATTAATCCATCTGAATAAAGAAAAAAGAGCGATTAAACATCAAAACGATGAACAGAAGTTCAATGAGAAAAGAGGTGATTTACGTTTACACAAACCTGGTGAACTAGTGATGATTACGAATCATCGTCAATCATCAGCAGATAAACTTGCTTCCGCTAAACTTTATGTCAAACAGAATGGGCCATATGCGATTGTGAAGAGGGCAGGCAGAAATTGTTACGAAATACAAAATCTGAAAGAAAAGAAAGACAGAACACTCATTAGCGTAAGACAAATAGTAACTTACCTCACGTTACATCAACTTGAGGCATTTAGAAAGGAGCCCAAACTCCGATCGAAATTTGATAAACGCTCGTTACATCAAAAAATTCTTGCATTCTGGAAACACAAAGATCTACTCGAAAATTTCGTAAATGAAGAATATGATAAAAAAGTGGCTAATAAAAAGAGACGTAAACATTCCGAATACGATAAAATCAGAAGAAAATTGAAAACTTCATTGTCAACTAATGAACAAAAAGATTTCGAAACTACCCTGGAAAAAACGATTCCGGATGTAAAAGAACGTGAATCAGTTAAACGAGAAGCAGAACAACGTTATAACCTGCGTAAACGCAATTCAGCGATAAATTATGACGAAGATAACGCCATTATCAGAATTAATCCACGTTTAACAAAGAAAAAACTGACAATGAATTCTATAATACTGGAAATATTGAGTGAAACGCAGCGTGAAACGTTCACTAAATCATTTGAAACTGAATGGAATTACGTACCAACACACACAGAGTGGGCAATTAGACATTATCGTCGATTCCGCGGAAAAGAAACTGCTGTATAAATCGACAACGTAATAATTTCGTTTTCGCAAAAGTTATCCAGTGAATATAGTGTACATTCCGTAAAATATTCGCAAGCAAGTCAACGTCAAACGCTACAAAGCAAAATTTCGTTAAACATCTCGTACGAACGTAAAGAAGGTAAGAAACACTTACTCAGATAAGTCAATCGAATTCACACCACATGGATTAACACATGATGATATTTTCTCAATAGATAATCCAAAATGAACGTATATGAACCATCAAGCTACTTTGCCGTTCCAGCCTGCTCTATCTGTTTAAAGAGTTACACGGAAAACACACCGGTGATTAAAGCGTACACATGCGGACACACCGCTCATCGAAGCTGCGTAGAAGAAACTTACGGAAACCTTGAACATGATGCCTTAGTGGTCTACCACTGCGTAAAACAAGACTGCACAGGAACGCTACTTCTGGCTCAAAATTACGTAGAAGTAAAATTTGTGTACGCAGACCTTCTATTACGCGGATCCAGAGCTAATTATATAGGGCAGATTGCTCGCTTACACCGACAATTAGCAGACATGGAAAATACGAACCACCAGTTACGAACAACCAACCGTAACCTAACAGAAGAATGCAACGATTTAAGATCCGAATTAAACTTGAAAAATCGAGAAACCATTCCACAGCTTCGAAAAGAAATTGAAAAACTCACCATCGAATTGCGAAAGAATTCCGTTATCGAAACATTTACTCATCACCGGTCCATCCCGAAATGCGACATTATTGCAATCCTACGTAAGAAAACAGGACTTCCTGAAGTCATGGTAGAACTATTGAATGGATTAATTGCGAAAAACATCCATTTATGCCAAGACATAGAAGACCACCTGAAAATAGATGAAATATACGTTAGAGAGAATTTCCAGACCAGCTTAACTCGATACACTTGTACCAACGGCAAAGCAAGAGGAATAGATACATACTTCTTGAACGGTGTCCTCATACTCGGTGATGCAGCTAGCCATGATTTAGTATATCGATCATTGGATTCGTATAATGCCGCCCAATCTTATTGGGAAAATAATGAACTTTCCCAATACAGAATGACAATCAACTCGTTCCTAATGAATTTGAATATCTTCGTAAAGACACTTCCATCGACCGTACTGTTGTCATTTGGTGAATTCGACCTCACCGAAAACCAAACCGAAGATCAAACGCTTGCAAACATTAAAAGAGCAATTGACCATTTAGAATACCGTGGCGTACAGAAAGTATACCTTATGCCAACGCGATGTTCCAATCGACTTGATTTAAATTCGTTGCTACGAAGAAACGTTCGTGAGCGTATTAGGGAATTAAATAACAACGGATCCATTATATATCTGCAAACAGTAGAAAATATAATCGACCAAAATATACCCGAGGACAACCGTATTTTTAATCGAAAAAGCTACATTGAGACATTCTCCTACCTCGCTGAGTTATTCCAATGAAGATTCCAGTAAAACAATTTCCAGAGGAAGAATCAAGCAGTTGTTGTTATCGAATCTGGAATATAAACTAACAATTAGATTTATTTCGTAAAACATCAAATCAAATTTATTTCATTATGTTTGCACCATTTTTATAACCTTAAAAAAACTGAGAAGAGTATGTGTTACTTTTAAACAGAGAATAAATTTTTGTTTACGTTTCAAACCTCGTGATAATTATTTATGCGTACGTGACTCGAACACAAGTAACATAAGCCACGCCCCCTACCGGCCGAAACACATGTAGCGATAAAGTTGGTTTTTGTTCAAGAAAAGACGAGTAAGCTATTTTAAATTCAAAATGGTTGTTGTCAAGGAATTTATGCTATCTTTCAATGAATTATTTGCGTAATGGTTCAAAGTACTGGTGATAAAATTTAAATTGAAATAAAAGCAGATTTCTCCCCGTTAATCAAAATGTCCAGGAAAGGAAAAAATCAAAAGAGTAACGATGAAATTATCGATCTGATGAGTAGCCCTGAAGTAAGTCAAAAGTTTACGAAACACACTTTGAATTTAATCAGTACAGAATACTGAAATAAATTTTCATTTAACAGGAAGACAAAGTGAGAATCCTCATTCCATTTTGTGTAGTTTGTTCAAGAATACTGACCAATGGCGATGACACAGTAGCAAGCAAAATCTGCGGTCATGTAATGCACACAAAATGCATAAAGCGATACGTATACATAAGCTGTGACGGAAAGGAACGTTTCCCGATAGTAAAGTGTTTCGATGACCATTGCAAAAAACCATTTTCGAATGACGACTTGATCACGATCAATCTCAAATGCGAAGATGAAGAGAATGCAATCGCTGTTTACGTAAAACAAATAACAATTAAGGACCAACAGATTCACGAACATGAGCTTACTGTAGCTAGACTAAACGGCATACTTGAAGGAATAAAACACCGCAAACCCTCAACAGACGACAGGCATTGGTCTAATGTAAATAAAAAGGAAGACAACTTAAATTTACGGAAAAAAATCGAGGAAGATGATACTGCACGTAAAAAACGCAACACATTTCGTAAAACATCTACCTCGAGCGGAACTTCCGACGAACGAGAAGATCTTAAACCATTCTCAAAACCATTTCCGGATAGAAAACTACCACAATCACGAGAAACACAAACATCAAAAGAATACGAAGAAATTCGAAGTGAACTAAAACCATTCGATAAACCCTTCCCCGAAAAACGAGATCGAGAAGAGAAAACATACCGTAACACAGCGTCAACGATCCAAAGATCACGAAACGATCAACTTTTTAAGGAAGAATCTACTCGAGACCCTAGAAAGAGACGTGAAGCTGAGAGAAACGCTCAACCACATTGGCAAAACTATTCGTACGATGTAAACCCTAAGAAACACACTAACGCAGAAAAGAGAAGATTTTCAAATAATCAACAGGGTATGGAAGAGGGTGACCGGCATGAAACTCAAAACGAATGTAAAAGAATGCGACACAACGATTCGAATCAAGTCTCACACTATGACGAAAATTACCAAAATAAAAAACCAGTAACTAATGAAACTTTGATATCCGAGTACGACCAAATACGACATGAATTCTTACTCGATGAAGTTGATGACCAAGACCCGTTACCACGATGGAACGTGCAATTCGATGCTGATTTTGTAATACATGACAGAACAATCATCAACCTACCGGTTGAATTCACGCTAAAGGCTTTATACAAACGATGTAATCAACAAGGATGGTCACTGGGCCAGGATATCGGTAACGAAGATGCAAATAATTTTGAATTACGGAAAACATTTGCATACGTAAAATTATATGACCAAACTCGCCGCAGCAGCAAAACTACTCAATGCTATTTTCTAAATGACCATATGGTTATTGGCGACAGTTTTCTATATGGCATGATTCGACAACCCATAGTGGGAGAAAAATCAGATAGATTTGAAGTAGCCAACAGTGCTTTCACCGGTCCGTTCTTTTCAACACCGTTAGTAAAACGTCACATAGAAATGTTCATGAACCAACGAACACCACGCAAGATCGTATTATCTTTCGGATCTCAAGACCTACGCATGGAATCAGACATCAATTCAACGTTTAATAATGTGACTCAACTTATCAAAATGTTGATTAAAAGAGGAACGACTAACATCCTAATTATACCAACTTACGTAACACATCGTGTGGAAAGCATAAACCCCATAATGAATCGCACAAGATTATTCAATCATTGGTTAAAGAACACAGCTACTAGAATCAAAGGAGCTGAAATTAAATACATCGGAATCGCTGAGAAAATATTCAGGAAATATGACATTCCAGCCTATATAGATCACCACAAGAATCCATTCCCCATCTATCCGGCTTACTTCGAATTTTTGTACTACCTGGCTCAAGACATCCAATAATTGCGTAAAACATTCCATTTTGATATGTTCAAATATCGTTATCAGTATCAATGTAATGAACTATGTATAATTTACCGTTATTTGTTTTGTTTTTGTACGTTCTTTTATTGGAAAGAAATCAATGTTATTTTGTGAATATCAGCTAATTTATAAGAAGTGATTCATCTAATTTAGTAAAACATTATCCAAGTATGCACATTATTCAAATAAAGAAGTATAACACGTTTCGTCAGTTTATTCAATATACGAAAAAATGATGCACCACATCCACAGATAGTTGTCAAAGTAAACGTTCAATTGGCAACACATCAGCCACACTCGAGACTATCTAACGCTACAGCTTATCAACAAACGTTAAAATTTTGAAGTGACACGGTATGTCAAAGTTTATTATGAAAGTATTTTAGTAAAACATATTTAAAGTGGAGGAATTTATGCAGAAGTAGCAAGATTAATTGTAGAAAAACATCCAGTAGGAAATTACTAAAGGTAAGCTGTTTAAAACTAGCAACGTTGATAATATCAGTAGACCAGATTTCTTACGTTAAAAAACACGTGTTACAGATCGTGAAAGAATAATTTTCGTAAAACAATGGAAGAAGAACGGGATCAATCGTTTTACGATACACCAATACCGAACTGTACAATCTGCGACAAAATATTAGCGGGTGACAGACATCGAGAAGTAACGGCAATCAGTCTACGGTGCAAACACTTAGTCCATCTCCAATGTGCGAAGGAAGCATCGATCCGATATGTCTCGGGAGTATATAAAGAGCTAGAAATATTATGTGGAGCTCCTAAAGGCAACAACAGTGAAAAATGTCGAGTCCCGAATCGTTTCATCGACTACAAAACGATAAATGTCTCTACAGTATCAATACCAACAGCGATTGGAGCGTATGTAACGGCGAATAGTTTACTCCAAAGCAATCTAAATAATGCCAACGAACGGATTACCACTTTAACGGAAAATCTACAAGACCATCAAATACAGATCCAACATTGGCAAGGGTTATACGAAGAAACTAAAAGAGACTACGATCGTCAAGAAGAATACTACAAAGACTTATCAAAAAGACTTTATGATTCTGAGTTTCGATGCCAACAAATGGAGAATGAATTGAAAACTACCGGCTTGCGTAATACATACAATCTCGATGGTACGGTAAGAACCAACCAGCGGACAGTGGAACGAAGAGAAATTACACTAGAGAAGAACGGGAACATCACGATTTCGAATCAGAAGGAAAATGTGAAAACATCAACTTTTAATTCCACGTTCAATTTTAATGGCATTCCGGTAGATATTTCGAACATACCTTCTACATCGAGTGGATATATGCACGAAGAAGACTTATTACGTAAAACACCAACCGATAAACACGATGCGCAATCAGCAGACACTATAAAACGAGAAAATAAAAAACCAACGTTGGAAGAACTGTTATACGAGCCAAAGGACTCGGATAATTATAAAGACTTTGATAATGAAGATTACACCGAAGTTCTTGATTACGAGAAAAATAGAACCCAAGAGATGATTTTACCAAGACGAAATGTACTCTTCTGGGATAACCTCTTCATACACAACGGCCAAAAAATGAAACAGCCAGTAGTCCTAACGACTAGAGAATTGATGAAAGAGTGTGACGCAAAAAACCAGCACTTCGATTGGCCACTAATACCGTCGAACATTCAATACCGACCAGTGAGACAATATCATTACGTGAGAATTTACGAGCACAACCAAACACAACTGTACTTCCTAAACAATTTCCTTACCATCGCAGACGGGCTATTGTATGGAGCCATTAGAGAAGCCATTTTTGACACGGTACCGAAAAGACGATATGAAGAAAGTGCATTAGGAGGAGCATTTGTATCGACGGCTATGTTCAAGAGTAACATAGAATTTTGCGTAAAACAAATGCCAGAAAATGTTGCAGTATCGGCAGGCGCTCATGATCTAAGGCAGCAACGAAAGTTTCTATACGTAATTAACAATATGCGCCAGCTTCTCACTTTATTGGTTAAAAAGGGTGCAAGACGCATTCTATTAATACCTCAATACTACACGACGGCGACGAAAGAAACAGCTGCGATTAAAAACAAAACCATCCTATACAATCAGTGGTTAAGCAGCCTAGCAGGAAGGTATAATAATGTAACAATCGAGTATGCAGCCTACGCCGAAGACATATCAAGAATATACAACACGCCGACATACATTGATCGAAAAGCAAACGCTTTCCCTCTATTTCCAGCATATCTGGAAATGATAGCTGAAATGGCGAACTTCCTACACACAGAAGAAACAGAGTAACTAAAATTTTCGTAAAACATCAACCCAAAGGAAGAAGTAATCCGCCGATAGTATATTAGTTCATTATATTTTCGTAAACCATCTATCAACTTAACCTCATTCCAGAAGATTTACGTAAAACATCAAAGAACGTTCTGGGTTTCGTTGGTCGAATAAATCTGATCACTGTAATTTAGAGAATAAGAAGAAGATTCTAGTTTCATTATTTGTTATCAATACCTAGAGAATAAGAGAAGTTTCCATTTGTTTTCATCGTTTTAGAAGAATAAAATTGCGTTATTACAAGTGAGTCATGTTATTTACTACAAGATCAAACATTTTTTTTTTCACTTTCATTTTTCATTGGAAAGAATTCGCTACACAACATCCGCATGTATAAAGCCAAAATAGATGCGAAGAAAACAGCACCACATCGTTAGTGACCAGTTAAAACAGATGGTAAACACACTTCATCAGATTATGAAATTATCTTATACATTGCAAAGTTACGAAAGATTTTATGAATACGAAAAGTGGTCAATTTGCGAAAACGTGACTTATTCAGTACTAATTTTACGATCAATCTCTGAAACTGTTTCTGAAAATTCAAATCTTCCTGATTAACGACAGTGTTGAACAAATCAAGTCAACATGAGCACTATATCCAGCGAAGGATCGGACAACAGCGACGTAATTCTAATAGCCCGTGAAATCCCAGTTCCGAAGTGCATCATGTGCGATGAAATATTGTTAGGTCAACCGTCGAAACCAAAAATATTGATAAATCCGGAATGCCTACATACAATGCACGAAACCTGCGCAAAAAGAAGATTATTACTAGAAATAGATGGAAAAATAGAGAAACAAACAGTACAGTGCAAAGTCCACGATTGCGTAAAGACATACAATTTCGAGAATTTAAAATCCATTGAGATAGAAACCATTTCGGTGTCAACTGAGATGAATCGATTCAAGCTAAAAATTTCATCACTACAGCAAGAACTACAAGCGGCCAAAGCTGAAATCGAGAAACAGGAAAACAAGTTACGTAAACAACAAGGAGAAATAACAAACCTTCAAAACGTCATTGACTTCTTAAAAACCAAAATTGCGACGAATGAAAATTCTACCTTCGATATTAATAACTCTCAACCATCTACATCCACTGGCATACACCACGAAAGTAGATCCTTGCGTAAAACATCCAACCAAAAAAACAATGACACGGTCGACAAATCAAACGATGAAAAGAAACTGAAACCGATCAATGAGAAGCTAGAAACAATTGAAGTCAAACCAGAAGAAGACAACGACGCAGATTTAATTCAGAACGAAGCTGAAGATAAACTCATCACACCATCATACCCAGCTCTCACCATTTTAAAAAGAAGACCAACTATCATGGAATTAGATTTTGAAGTACATAACGGAGGCCAAATACGATTACCAGTCGACATAACAACGAAGTACTTACATGAGGAATGCAGAAAAAGTGGTTTTACTTTTAATGAACCTTTACCACAAGATTTAAGCAATACATTCAAGATCATCGAAAAATGGAATCATATCCGAATTGTAAAACACCTCCCAAATGGTGAAATCGTATATATGCTGAATAAATTCATGGTTATCGGCGACAGTTTAGCTCTAGGATTGGTAAGAGATGCCATAAGCAAATTTCGTAAAACACAATGCGTAAAAAGCAAATTCATGGGAGCCATGGTTTCTACACCACTACTAAAGAGGAACATAAAGGATCATCTAAAAATCGTTACGGAAGGAGTAATTGTGTCAGCAGGAGCCCATGACTTACGAAAAGAAAAAAATGTAAAACACGCGATGAATAACATGAGACAGCTGATTTCCGTACTAATCGAAAAAGGATGCAAACGTTTATTAATTATACCGCAATATACCAGTTATGCAACGAAGGAAACACGCAGATTTAGACAAAGAACAATCACATACAATCAATGGCTTAAAACATTAGCGGGAAAATACTCAAACATATGGATCAAATATGCAGAATGCGTGGATGAGATCGATACCAAATATCCAGTCCCAAGGTATATTGATGAGAACGGCAACCCTTTCCCAGTGTTCATGGCATACCTCGACATAATCCTACATATTGCGTATCACGTACACAGCAGCGAAAAATTCTACTAATGAAATTTTCGTAATACATCTCAAGAAAACAAGATACGTTAAATTAATTGATATTACTCAATGCTTGAATACTCAATCTTTATTTTACGTAAAACATCCAAGTAGAGTTTTTGATGTAATTTTAGGTTTACCAGCATCGTAATTATAAGGAAGAAGATTATGTTCTGTTTATTTCTATTTTACTCAGCCGTAATTAAAAATAATCATTTGTTCACGTAAATTATATATGAAAATAAAAAATAAAAAAACCATCGCTTAAACACGCTATAGTTCTTATTTAACATCATAGAAGGGTAAAAGGCAAAAGCCCAACTAATAAGAGCAGCTTCATCTGTTAACAAAAACCTGAAATGGGTATTCCCAACGATAACCGACTGATTGTATAATCTTCAAGAAATATTTTGCTACATTTCTACTCAGCATCGACAACAGTGAAACACGAAATACGAGTAAAATTTTCTCTAGTGGCGTAAGTAAAAGAAAATTTACATCAAGACAATTCCATTTATTTACATCAACAATTTCCGTAAGTACAGATTCATTCGTAACAGTAAAAATTACACAAAACAGCATGAAAATTAATGTAATACAAAATACACCAAATTTAACGAATACCCATGATGTTGACAGAAAATGGATAGCAGAATAGTGAATATCGTGTCTTGCTCATCATGTAATCAATCACTGGCTGAGCCCCCGATCGTTGAGCAAATAGAAAATCCTCTCGTAGCAACCACGTGTACGCATCTGTATCACCTGCAGTGTTTGAAAGACGTAATAGATATTGCTCCACCTGGTGCTGTAAAATGCGTATTCCCTAGATGTGACCAAGAAATCCAACCAGACACTCATTATTTTGTAAAAGGTAACATGAAGCAAATTACCATGATAGATGAATTTCGTAACACACCGTCTTTCCTCGTAAGTCGAATCAAAGAACTAGAAGAAGAAAATCAAGAATTACGTAAAACAAATACATCACAAGAAATAGAAATTCAACGCATCAATAATAAAGCTAAACAAAGTATTCAAAAGATTATTGACCTGAAAGCAATCACGAAAACAGTAGAATTTTCAACACCAGCACCGAAACTCGAGGAAATTAAACATGACTCACCGTTGTCCGAAGAGAATAATCGTACTGATGACGACGGAGAAATGCTTGAGATGAATTTTACCCCTTCATATGAATGCATGTCTGATGAAGATAAAAAATCAACGAACTCGAAGATAGCAAAAGAAGACATCCAAGAATTATCACCTATAAAACAAAGAACAAAAGATAAATCTCCAATTACTAAAAAAGCGAGTACTATAATTAAAATAAGACAAAGCAGTAATGATCGTAAACAGTTGTCACCGAAGAAAAAATCACCAGAACGCAAAAAATTAATAACACCGCCACGTAGCAAATCTCCAACTAAATCAACAATCACACGTATCCGCCCTACGTCTCCGGTATACAAACGACCATACGTAAAACCAAATTATTCTAGCTATCGATATTCAACACGCATACCGAGAACACCATTAGGATATAACAGAAGACATGAATTAAGAAAACAAGATTACGAAAGACGCAACTCGAAACGCTATGAATCTCTGATGATTTATCCATCTTCTAAATGTTATCCTAAACCTGGACAATTTGCGGCGATCAAGACAATCAAACATTTACGTAACTCGATAACAATAGATACCTATGCAGAAAAAAGAGCTCAAACAGTATATTTACCGATTAACTACACTTTATTTCGAAAAGAGCTGGAAAATTTCAGTTACCCGCTAATGAACAGAGCACCAAAAGAAGTATACAACAACATACGCCCGATCAAAGATCATCTATTTCTCAGAAGTTTTTCAATGACAGTTGGAAATGGTGGTTCTGAAACAATCTTCTTGTTTCAAAATCATTTCATGATTGGAGATGGAGCAATCCAACAAATTGTTCACACAGCCGTAAAAGCAGATCCCAGTTATGTAGATGCGATGAAATTTAATGACTTCATACAGCCAAACATCTCCGTTGACCAACTCGAGCGCAATATTGACAAACACCTTCTGAAATCAACGCGAGGTATAATAATGTCGGTAGGCCACAAAGACCTCATGGATGGGACCTGTGAAGAAAAGTTAAAATCTCAGTATTTACGATTAATAAATACTTTGGAACGCAAAGGAGCTGAAACAATAGTGATATTACCTCCAATCCTGTTAAAAGAGTTTAAGGATCAAGGTTCTAAATTACGAGATTGGCTACAAAGAACAGCACATGAAAGACAGGAAACAGTAACATACGTAAGACAAGCGGAATCCATACTTGACCGATCCACTCCAATTGAAAAAGGTGAAAACGAAGCGCCGACAATGATACAACATATCATCTTAGAACTGATCCTGGGTCTCATTCCATTCCTCACCGAATAAAAATCCACACGTTGAACCATTTCGAAAATCTTCTGATCCTATGAAACAATTTGACACAAAGTATTCAAACATTTCACATTGCGTAACACAAGAGAAATATACTTCCCGTAATGATTGTTCACAAATGGTTTCAACTGAAATGAAGATTAATCCAAGACATTATTCACCATCAAGATAGAAACCTGAAACAGAAAAACAGAAACACATTATTAGTTGCAAATAATTCAAAAATTTCGTAAAACACATACTTGTACTATTTATTATTTTTTATCTTTTAAGCAAGAAGCATTGTAAAATTTTTTTCTCTTATCAGTAAGCAGCGTTATCTATTTTTTTTATTTTTTACAAATTATGTATTTTAATATGTTTTTACCTAGTACAGTTTCCATTTTATCCATTCATTCATTTCTCGGAAGGTCCATGTTCAAGCGTAATAACCAAATGTTGACATAATTCGGGGCAGAAGAAGAGGAGATCGCAATCATCTCTTAATTTGAGAATTTATGTAAACACTATGCCATTACACAAACTCGGGGCATATGTAGAGACAGATTGTGATGCATTTTCGGTCGCGTATGCGAGAGAAATTCATTCTGCCTCTAGCCAACATTAAAGATAGTTTCGTAATACGATACCTAGCGGATTAGTTCACTCTATACTTCGTAACGAGAGAACATACGCTAGAGAAACCAGTCATTTGGCGACTCCCGATGATAAAACATCGGATATCAATGTTTCGGAGATGGTATAGGACCACCTATACCATGCTATTTGCGTAAATCTAATGGACTAAATTAGTAGCACAAGTCCAGTCATATACGAAATATGAACTGGTGAAGCAAGTGATCTATTTCGAATATGTTCTGTGTTCCAGTTACGTTGATAGAGTCGTTCAGATGCACTCGGGTCCAGGAGTTATTACGTAAAACATCCGAGGATCCTTATTGTAAATCTCATCTAAATGAGTAACATATATGGACCTTCCCACATCCGTGTACTGTTCCCCATTCCCTGTGGTGATGTGCTTTGCACTTTCTAAGGCATAAAATGCCATCTCTCCCTTTCCGTAATACTGTACAGGCCAGTATAAATAATATAGCTTGAGTAAGTTGTAATTATGTACTTGAATACAATACATTGAATTACAACTGAAGATGTGTTATTATTTCGTAAGATAAATAATCTTAAGGTAAATGTCTGTGTGGTATTCGTAATTACACTCAGTGTCCGAAAAATAGGTAACGAGGCGGTAAGTCGCCAGGTACCTATGAAGCTCTCAGAAGCTAGGTACTGCTAGACCTCAAGTAGGTAGCTAGCATATGTGAGACCTATTCATGGAGATGTGCTTAACAGCATCATCGTAATGTGCAGAATATATCTCCACAAAGTACGATGAAAATGACCGAATTTTTCAATTGGAGGGCCTCCCCAATCCTCTTGTCACAGAACAATAAAATATCATGTTCATTATTCATACCTACCTTCGTTCTATAGTAAAAGTATAGGAATAATTGATAGAAAAAATTAGTCCACATATTTACCTATAATTAATCCTTTTAGATTGAGCTTATCATTGCTGAAATCGTTCATAATCTGATGGGCTAGTTTGCAAATTATTTGGCAATTAGCGGACGCTCCAGCGACATATAGGTCGTTATTCCGATACTCGGGAAAATATAAAAAAAATTCCTTTAAAATATCGAATATATGTGCAGGTACGTGATCGACTTCACTATACAGATGATCAGGACCATTGGTGTAGCTAAAACCGCAGTATATTTCCGGATCCAAATACAGCACGTGGTATGTATTAGTCAAGGCATATTTACGTCTAGTTAATTGCATATTGGATTCGCTTATTTCATAGGGACCGTGTTCTTCGAACAGACTGTACAGTGAACTGAGACCTTTGAAAAAGAATTAAAAAATATCTCAAACTGTAATGTTTAAAATATTATTTTTTACATATTTATTCAACAAGTCTACACCCAAAACTTAGATAGGTACCTAGAGATACCAAACTTGAGAAGGTTTTGTTTTACTGAAATTTGTAAAATTTACCTGGCTGGCCTTGAATCCAAACGATGATAGCAGCGTTTTCATTACGATGAGGGAAAAACCAAAAGAATAATTTGTCATTAAACTCCGTACTGCGTATATCAAAAAACCCAGCATAGCTGATGGTGTCGTTGAAGAAAGATTTTACTAGACTGCTTTCTTTGCTTTTCGATGGATTTTCAGGATCCATGATCACCTCACTTGTGCACAAACATCTAGGTATTAGGAAACACACCATGTGCAACAATCGAAACATTTTTATCGACTGAACTGATTTTTATTCTTAAAATTTGTTTAAACGAAGTTTCCTTGAACTGATTTTCATGTTTTGGAAAAATCAATCAAGTGTCAATATTTTCGTTTGTAATTATTTTATGTTTGGTAATATGTGTGTTGTTTTGGAATACTAATTGGTTACTTGAACCGTGGAATACTTACTACTGAAGTGAGAAGAATAGTTCTCGAGATGTGGAAACAGGAATCAGAAATAAGAAAAGATCTTCGTATTATTTTTAAGTGAATCTGAGTTCATTCCAATTGATGGACATATTGACAAACTATCGAGTCCTGTGCATTTATTTTTTTGCATTATTTTTTTAAAGTATTCCGCTTCCTCTACATAAGTCCTTAGGCATTTTGTATTTAAGCTTTTTCATTAGAATGTCGAAAAAAGAATCAATTTTTTGGAGTGTAGGCAATTTTTTTGAAGACCAGAAGACCTCCAAAACCATCTAACTAAAAAAATGTCATATCAGGTAATAATTTTAATTTTTTATTAAAAAATTTGTTAATCTTTTTTTGTAATTTTGTACTTATGATTATTTTTTCTATTAAAAATGCTTAGCGTTTCAAGGAAATATGTTATTTTGTCAAATATTCATTATTATTGACTTTTTTGCTATTATATATTTTTTCAATATTTATCAACTTTTTCAGTTTTTATACATTTATAATTTTTTGAGTTTTTAATACTTATTGAATGAGTTATAGAATTTCATTTTCGAGTGACCTTACTGACCTTCCAGTAACTTTAACCTCTGTAAATTGATCTTCTTGAAAATCAATTATCAAGTTGTATAATTATTGCAAAATAAATTCATTTTTCAACGTTCTCTTTTCTTTTTACTAATCAAAATATTCGAAGAAATGAAAAGTACACAGATATTTCGTCGAATAATGTATTATTATAAAAAAAAAAAAAAAGGAAAATATAAAGGTAAAAAATAATTACTAAAATGAAAGTAGAAAATTCAAACGAATAGCTCACCAAAAATTGAAAAAAAAACAAAACAAAAAAATGAGAAAAAAAATCAATACAAAAATATATGAAAGCACTATTCTAAATATCGGTAATAAAAATATAATAATTATTTTTAAAATATCGCCTAAAATTATGGCAATGTTTCGAGTTTCCTACCTATTGAATAGGCGAACAAAATAATATCATTGGAACTAAAACTTAAAAGATAATAAATTGAGAAAAAAATTGACAAGATATACATAGCATTTTGAAACTCCAAACTAATTCTCCTCGAGTAAAAATGGAAATTCAGTATTTTTGGAAGAATAAAACGAATAAGTAATCAATAGTAAACTTATACACTAAAGAAGCACAATTTCACAACAGAAATAAGTAATAAAAAAATATAACGATATGAGTTGAAAAATGGGAAAGTATAAACGTAAGTGGGAACGTATTAAGTCAAGCTAGTCTATATTCGATGGCTTGATACACCGGGTCATGATCAATAACTATCCTTAGGCATGAGCCGAATGGTCCATTTTCGCTTTTACATAGTCTTCTCGCATTCTGTAAATTAAAATTTTCATCAGATAAAGAGAAATTTACACACATTTTTCATACAACTTACTTTTTCATCATTTGATCGTAAACGTTCGATGGAATAATTGTAACAGTGACAACTTGTCCGCCTGTTTCTATTATTTTGGACATTTCTTTATCAGTCATGCCAATTACGTTTTGCCCTTGAATTTCCAAAAGATTATGATCAGTAACCAGTCCATTTCTAGCGGCGGATGAATCTTTCACCAATGCGGTGATTTTGCCTTTTTTATACTCGAATCCCAGACGTCCAAAGCTATCCTTTTGCATTGTAACTGTACGCTCGAAGGGCCTGTAACGATTACGAAGTTATCAATGTTTGTTCCCAGTAATCGATAGTCAAGTACATGGAAGATGAATCATACCTGTCTCTAACGATAAAATTGATATTATTCACCGAGCATTTCTTGATCAAACTGTGTACTTTATCGGCAGTATAGCCGGCCAATAATGTATCGTTGATTTGTAAAATTTGATCTCCAAAGCGTAAGCCACCCATTGCAGCTGGAGAATCTTTCAATACAAAGCATACGAAGATACCGTTGTTGATGGCCGATACGAGTAAGCCAACACGACCTTTAGCATCTTTGCACAATGTGAGCTGTGAAATGAAAAATATTGATAATCGACTGCAAGGTTATCAAAATAATATACGATTAAACGGATGACGTTACCCGACGTAAGCCATGAGTAACCTGGCCCGGTACCGCAGCTACTTCAATAGTTTTCAGGTTCTGTTGAAATATATTACATTTAATATAAAAAACAAACTCGCAGAATTTTACGTAAAAATGACGCACCATAGAAGGCTTGACAAGCGCATTGGAGTCTTTGGGCAAAGTATCGGAGATGTCCAAACCCATGTATTCCGACAGTACAGGATATAAAGATCCATTCTGTTTGCTGAAAGGGGCTACTGCTGTTTCCGTTGATTGAGTCTTTGAAACTACTGGTTCGATGGGTTTTTGAAGCTGTAACATCAAGTTTATTAGCAGCTCGTTACCTGTGACTTATAATTATACGTATTTAATGCATTAATTTGAACAATCTAACTTACAATATGGTCATCGCTGATTTTCAACTGATCGAATGATGGATACAGAGACATTTTGAAGAATACTGCGAAACAGAAGCAAAATGAATAAATAATATGTATGCTAAAAAATGGAACTCGACAATAATTGAACTAGCTACACAATCTATAACACGAATATTATTCTATTTCTGTGAACAAAGTTCAACGGCAACGAATTAACTACGGTAATTATCGCTCGCAGCACTGCATGTAGATGAATGACTCATTGAGGGCAATTACGAAAAAATTCCAAACGGAAATCATCATGATCTTCCTTGATTAGTGCACTTGAATATAGCAGTGTTTTATCAAATTGAACCGCTTAAACACAGTTCGGTTCATGGATTATACAGATGAATGAAATGTGTACTTACTGGAATAATTATTTGAAATAATTCGGATAATTCTCTACCACAACAAAACCGAAACAAAGGGTATAATATAGCAATAATTTATCGACGATTGATATCAATTCACTGTTTTCAGAGAAGACAGAAGACAGACAAGACGAAAAGGGTTCGTGCTCGGGCCCTCGGGCTCACAGGCGGAAGGAGTAGTAGAAAGGATGGACAGGTGCGGGAACGGGGAAAATCCAAAATGTAAACATCTGATAACCTATTTCCATGAAATAGGTAAAAAATGGAAGCATCTGGGAACAGCGGAGGCACTAAAAAATGCCATCGTTGCACACATGTGATGGAAATTTTATCAATCAAGAAATTTCACTATTTCAGTGATTTGAATAAAAAGACGTGGTGAGTATTATTTCTCAATTAATTTAGTAAAAATTTTACTTATTTATGTTGATTGATGTAGATTTTATAATACGTTTTGTTCTACTCTATTGCAGCTAAGATGGGGCGTCGTCCAGCGCGGTGGTAAGTTATCAATTTTCGTATATTGAGTATACTCAGGATGGTGACTCGTCTGCACATTATTATTGTATAGATTATGCTCTTATAATTTAATTCGAATCATTCCATCTACTAAGTACGATGACTTCTGTTTCAGTTATCGATATTGCAAGAACAAACCGTACCCGAAAAGTCGGTTTTGTCGTGGTGTACCAGACTCTAAAATTCGTATCTTCGATTTAGGCAAAAAGAAAGCCAGAGTTGATGACTTCCCTCTGTGTGTTCACCTGGTGAGTGTTTCATTGCGTTTCGTTGTATTCCGTACATTCCTGATTCAAAAGATCTAAGATCGTATGTATTGTTATCAGGTATCAGATGAATATGAACAGTTATCATCCGAAGCATTGGAAGCCGGCCGTATCTGCGCTAACAAATATTTAGTTAAACATTGCGGTAAAGATCAATTCCACATTCGTATGCGATTACATCCTTTCCACGTTATTAGAATCAATAAAATGTTGTCCTGTGCCGGAGCTGATAGGTGAGAATTGTGTTTCTGCCGGTGTTTTTAATTTTATCACTGTTGGTATGTAGTACTACTAATTTTATTGTAATCGCTTGTCTAGATTGCAAACTGGTATGCGAGGAGCTTTCGGCAAACCACAAGGAACCGTTGCTAGAGTTCGAATTGGCCAAGCCATCATGAGCGTTCGTTCTTCTGATCGTTACCGAGCAGCCGTTATTGAAGCTTTGAGACGTGCCAAATTCAAGTTCCCTGGCCGTCAAAAAGTACGATTTTTTAGTATTTCGATTTTTCAATACTCAGATAGGTCGAGTGTTGATTTCTAATTATCTTGATGTGTTTTCAGATTTATGTCAGTAAAAAATTCGGATTTACAAAATACGAACGTGATGAATATGAAAAACT
Organism: Planococcus citri; assembly: GCF_950023065.1. NCBI lineage: Eukaryota > Metazoa > Arthropoda > Insecta > Hemiptera > Pseudococcidae > Planococcus > Planococcus citri. The sequence goes on from NC_088680.1 coordinate 37,724,448, forward strand.
CAAAGAAGCAGGAAGATTTGCACCAGATGGATGTAACGTCCAGTTTAGATCGGACCATGGCCCCTTAGATAACTGGAGAAAAGTTCAAGCCGAATTGGCTGCCGCTTCGCAATAAATTGTATAACTCGAAATTAAACGATGAATTTTGTTTTCAAATTTATTACATTGGTCTCGTTCATTTGTCGTAATTATATTTTAATTCTATTTCGTGGAAGAGAAGGGAAGGAAGGGTTACATAACAATATCGTAGGTGAGAAAGTACAGTGTGGCCTTGTTGTGCCAATGGGTTTTCCCCGTGAGTTTCGAAATTTCTATGTTGTATGATGTAGTTTGACGTTGGGCGATCTGGTGTTACATAAAAAATGATAAGTCATCGTTAGACTGCGGGATGACGAATCGTAATTATTCCTAAGTAGTTGGGCGAATGAAAGTCTTGAAATGAAGTATCGCCTAAATTGTTAATCGTGATGAATCTCCAGCAGTTTTTCTTTTGGGTGAATCAACCAGTACAGTAGTTACCCATATTGTATTTCAAATTTTTGGCTGTACACTAAGTACTGTACTAAAATACATTATCAATTTGTTTGTATATTTTACTAAAAATCACTGAGGGGCGGCGAGGTGATGGATTTTGGATTAAAATTTGTGGTAAAAATACACTTTTGGTGTCGGTGTCCGGAAAAGTCTTCGTGTTAAATTCTTACAAGGGGACCTTTACATACATTGAAAGCACATGTCTCGCAGACTACAGAACCAAATTTTTAGCTGGCGAAGTTGGTTTATCGATTTTTGAAAATGACAGAAATACATAGCCTATCATTTACTTACAATGAACCTAGGGTTAATATACTATAGTCGACCCCCCCCCTTCACCGCCAAATCGATTGCCACTATTTTCGAGCCATCCTGAAGCCCTCTGCAAAAGTCGACCATTTTCTCCAGCAAGTTCAAATTGCTCCAGAAGGTGCGGTAATAAACTTCGGCAGTTGACAATTTAATCCTATCATAAGTTCGAAATTCCTAATTGATCAGAACCGGTGAATCGCAATTCGCAAACCCGAAGTAACAAGTTGGAAATAGCATTTTTTTACGTTCCGAAAAATCTCAAATTTAAAAAAAAAACAAAATCGTCAATTTTTGTACCTATGTAACAATAAATTGCTCAAAACTTTGTTCATCTCTCAAAGTCGACCTCCCGAATCGATTGGCACCATTTTCCAGTCGATCTGGAGCCTCTAGAAAAATATAAACTTTCTCCAGAACTTTCAACTCGCTCCTAAAGACGTTTTAAAGTTTAGGCAGCTGAAAATTTAATCCTAGCATAAGTTCGACATGTTGAATTGATTAAGGCCGGAGAATCGCAAATTCGAGGTGACAATTTAAAAAGTGCATTAAAAAAAATCGTAAATGCTTGCGCCAAATAACTCAAAACTTCGTCTGCTTCCTAAAGTCGACCCTCAGAATCGAAAGTCACAGTTTTCCAGGCGATCTAGAGCTTTCAACAAAATTTGACTCTTTTCAGCAATTTCGAATTGTTCCAGAAGACTTAATCAACTTCAGCAGCTGAAAATTTAATGCAATTAAATGAAAAGTTTAAATATTCCGAACTGATTGGCGTCAAGAATTCACAAATCCGAGGTGACGAGTTGCAAAGTGTACGTGTCTATTTTTGTACGAGTTGAAAAATCTCAAATTTAGAAAAAAATTGTATAATCGTTAATTTTGCTTTTTTGCAACAGTTTTTTTCAAAACTTCTTCTACCTCCTAAAGTCGATCTACTTTCACAATCGTGGCAGACTCAAGGGAAAATTTAAATAGTAGGTATATCATCTCAAAATTGAAAAATTAATTTTCTACCAACTGGTGTAGTGTTGCGAAAACTTTGTGTACTAAATCACCAGGCGAATGACATCTATTGATTGAAGAACACAGATTAATCTCAACACAATTAAAATTTAATTGAAAAACATCAAAACAATAAACTTGAGTACCTACATATACAAATAATAAATCTGTAAAATGAAAAAAATGAATTATGGATGAATATTAATGCAGATAAAAAGTATTCCATTTACTTCTTGGAACACCTAAAATGAGCAATGCCTCCCAAGCGAAGAAAAATTTAAGCGAGCCCTTCAATCTTGGAACAGTTTCTCTGAACACTTCCATTAAAGCAATAGCTAAAATTTTTCGTCTCTCAACTTTGACAGAAAAAAAAACATATGTTAGGTACTAAATTTACACGAATCAAAATTATTTAATGAATTGTTACAGCTTAGGTACCTTCGAAGTTGCTTTCATCGCAATAACCAGTCATATCATATTTGAGAAGTGTATTATCTGTTTTATAGCTTGCATTCTGCTGATCTTTATTTTCATCTGATTTGACTTGACCTTGTCTGTGAAGAGAATAAGCAGATTAATAAGAATTGCTCGAAATACATACATAAGTGCTAAATTACCCCCAGGTACTTTCAGAGAAAAAAGCTTACATTTCCTCAACCATTGACATCAATTGAGTAAACTGGGATGCATTCAAGCTGCATTCATTGCAAATGTAGATACCCAATTTTTTTGAAAATTTGTTTAAATGAACCCAGTGAGATACATTGTTTGAGCCTGAGAAATGAAGGATGAATAAATGACATGAATTTATGCACCCGATGCCTGATTAATTGCAGATTCCCAGTTCCCACTAGTTATTCCATTTTTGTGAAAAGTGTAAAAGCAAAGTAGGCGAATAACGATACATTTCTTCCATCGTTCAACAAATAATTGTTGTCGAAATGTCATATGATAGGCGAGACATAGTCCGTATGACGTGACTGGCTTCTTCTGGACAAACTGAAGTTGAAACAGGATGGAAAAACCAGGGAGAGCCCTCAATTAATCAGACATCAAAATTGATGTTCACTTCAGTTTTGCGAACAAACAAATGAGTACTTTTTACTCACCAACACAAAGAAGAAATCGATTCGGTACACCGTAATTATCCCACTTATTCTCAGGAATTCCTAATCTTCTCAATATTGCGGTACTGTAGAAATGCTTAGAAATGACCCCCAATTCTGGAATATTTTCTCTATACACTTTCCTGATTGCATATGCCAAAGTATTTCGAGAAGATGCACCAAGGGTTTGGTTTCGACCTTCTAGAACATTTGTAACGAAGTATTTCAGCATACTTAATTATTAGACAAATAATATTGTGGCTTACCCACACGGTATTTTCCGGCCCAAAAAGCATTCGTCGAGCTAGCAAATAGAAATAAATTGAACATTTTGTTCGACTTATCGTTGTCATAGTTTCTATCTCCATTTGCTGTTCTTCGACTGTGAAATATTTAAAAAGTATTTTTCATTAAATCAAATAAATTACACAACCCATAAACGAGAAGATGAGTGCTTTGCTTACATAGTATTCAACAGACGAATCACCTGAATCTGACTTGAAAGGTTTACCGCGTTACGCTCATTGCAAATGAAGAAACTAACGTGCTTCCGAAATTTTTTTAAATCCAAGTAAGGAGTTGGAGTTGTTTCATGTTGCTCTGCGAAAACAAACTTATGAAAAACTTGGAATTAAGGATCTCTATGAACATGAACCAAAATTAAAAATTTGTTGCCTGTTTTGAAAACGAATGATTAGCCACGATTTCTGTCTTCAAACTAATAAACACATTCATGTAATACTTACTTTTGGTTTTTTGTAGCCAAGTCGAAGATTGAGGTTTTACGCGGTGAGTGAACATCCCATCCAATTAATTTCTTTGCCAACTAGGAAATGATTAAATTATAAAAAGTGAAAATATTCAAATATATGAATAGACCAGAGGAAGTTTTTTTGACGAATTTGACAAGAGATGGACAGATGGTAGTCTTTGACTATATATACATGGACTACTATCTTCATTGTTGCCGATGAAGCCGAAGTAATAGAGGTACTAGATCGGGAGCATCGGGAATTTTCATGCGCGCGCAGGAATCCGAACCACCCTCGCACCTTCCAATCACGATGAACCACGGAGCGACGAACACCCTCCTACGTCCCAACGACCACTACGCTCGTTGCAACGAAATCTCGCGCATGCTCAGAGCCCATGTCCCGATCTAGTACCTCTATTGCTTTGGCTTCACGATTCCCGTTCAACAACAATAGGAGATAGCAGTCCATGTATATATAGTCAAAGATGGTAGTGATGTCAGTACTATCGATACTATCGACGATACTACCGATAGTTTGATTTTTTTAGGACTATCGATAATACCGATAGTTGAAGACGATATATCGATATCGTTTTTTTTCGTCAAAAATTGTCTATTTTCTCAAAAAGTGCGCGTTCATTTCATATTTCAACAAAAAAATTGAGAGATATTATTTTTGAAATGTGAAATTATTTCAAAATACAGATGAAAGCATCAATTTTATTGCTTTGTTACATCATAATGACGCTCCAAAGTGTTATTCAACAATTATCCTGCCCATTACTGTGCAATTTTACGTGTTTTTAACGTTCACCAAACTATCGATACTATCGATATAATACCGATAGTTTGGTTACGATAGTTTTTCAATACCGATAGTTGAAAAATATCGATATTTTGCATCACTAACAGATGGACCATATGGACAGATGGAATAATGAAAATGAAATTGAAATTTGGAAATCGAAGGACCCAACATGGCTGACTCCCATATATGACGTCACTATCACTGTTTATGATAAGGATATAGAATGTAGATATTTATAAGTTTCATGGGTATTGCACTATTGCACCTAGTTTAAACCTTTTTTTTTCATGTGATAAGTGTTATAAAGTAGAATATAATGTTGACACATTTGAAAATATCCTAGTCATAGATGGTCCTAGCTAGTGATGGGATCCATTTCTTTTCTTCTCGCACTTAATACTTTTGCCTCTGCTTCTCTCCGGCCAATTTGCCTTTCTTTTACTTTCAAAATTGAGATTTCAAATTTACCTACTAGAAATTCTAAAGTTGTTGTGGAGTCAAAAAAAATGAACTCAGCGCATAAAAAATTCACCTCTTAAACATAAACAAAATTAAACACTAGTACCTTGCGCAACAACAGAATCAAAATCTTTTGATAGTTGCAAATTTACAGCCTAAATTTTTTTTGTAAAATTTGTAGATGTAGATGTTGTGTTGATTCATGTTCAACTCTCAGTCTCAACCACTCTCGTTTTAGAAATCAGATTAATCATTAATTGAAAATATCATTACAAATACTCAACCTACTGCAAGTAACAAGATTATTGTTTCAGAAGAAGAGATGCACTTAACATGGCATCAGATAAGTATTATTTAAGTTTTCATTCCAAACTCTGTTGAAGATGCAGCGTATACTTTATGTGTTGTTTTATGATGCTTTATTTCAGGGTTCTCTTCACCGGAATAAGCAGAACTGATTGTCATATCAATACAAGTAAAATTGACATTTGACAAATCTCAAACTTTCAAAGATACATACTTCCAAGAACTTCAATAACTTGATCAAGTATGGCATGGCGCTAGAGGAGATTACCCTTCGAGGTAGTAGTGTAAAATTTAACTACCGCTGTTTTTTGTGAAAATCTTGTTAATATGGTGGGAATTGATATTCTATCGAAGAATTTTTTCAGAATTCCTCGGACAAGTTGAAAATAATTGGTGGTTAGATTCTTTCTAATAAAATCCTGACTTCTATAAGAATCTAACTACCAGATTTCTTCAACGGGTCCGACAAATTTTGGAAAAATTCTTCGATAGAACACTAATTCCCATCATTTTAGTCAGGATTTTGCAAAAAAACCAGTAGTTAGATATTAATGAAAATGAAAATTAATTAGAAATTAACTACCAAAGGTACACAAACACATATGTACATTACGTAGTTACACTAGGTTAGTTTTAGAATTTTTCAATCACTCGTTGGTTCACAACGACTATCAAGAATTTACATTGTACGTACGCAATGTGGTAAGTTCTGTTTGGTATAAGTTAGGTTTAGGTAGATGTAAATTTATTTTATTTCAATTTTTATTTAAAAAATCGTGACAAAAAAAATTCACATCTATCTAAACCCAACTTATACTAAACAGAAATTACCAGTCGTTGTGAAATGTGAATGTGAACCAATGAGTGATTGCAAAAGTTCTAAAACTAACTTAGTGTAACTATGTAATGTACATACATTTATGTGTTTGTGTACCTTTGGTAGTTAATATTTCTAATTAATTTTTATTTTCATTAATATCTAACTACGGTTTTTTTTTTTTTTTTTTTGTTGCAAAATCTTGTCTAAAATGGTGGGAATTAGTGCTCTATCGAAGAATTTTTTCAAAATTTGTCGGACCAGTTGAAGAAATGGTAGTTAGATTCTTAAGAAGTCAGAAATTTTATTAGAATCTAACTACTGATTATTTTCAACTTGTCCGAGAAATTCTGAAAAAATTCTTCGATAGAAAACCAATTCCCACCATATTAACAAAATTTTCACAAAAAACAGCGGTAGTTATTGAAGAAAATTGTTGGTTAGATTCTTATAAGTCAGGAATTTCATAAGTATCTAACTACCAATTTTCCTCAACTTGTCCGAGTATTTATGAATAAATTCTTCGTCAGGATACTATTTCACATCATTTTAACACGATTTTCGCAAAAAACAGTGGTAGTTAAATATTACACTACTACCGCGTTGGTAGTATGATTCAAATACATAATTAAAATGACTATAGTTTGCTCTGATTTAAAACGATTTTTTCATGTCCTTTCAATTTTTATACTAGGTACCTATTCTAATTCGTTGGGATATTTTTGCCAAATTTGTATTATTAATGTGATTTTTTTGATAGATACCATAATAATTCACGCGTTCGAACATCTACCTACTTCGGATACATGCTACAGACATGGTGCTCTATTTTCACCTGACCAGGCCTGTACTGTGCCTAATCAACGTGGATATTAATTGAGAAATGACAGTCTGATGTCTGAACTATTGAATGGTGGTTTGCGAACATTGTTATAGCACAAGTACGTGATTTTGTTGAATAATAAAAGCAAGAAGTTTGCGCCTTTGCCTACCAAACTTGAAAAAGTAATACATATGAATTTTTTTTTCCAGTACCTAGTTGGCAATTTGAGCGTTACGCTTACATTGAAGCCTTGGAAGCTGCTTGAGCAGTACAATTATGACCCCGGAATAATTGTATATCATCTAGTTGAATAAATGATTTACAAACTGAAGTAAATGAATAACCAAAGATGAAAGATGTAAGTAGCATGAAAATTTAACCGCATCGTGGATTCTATTTACACATTATTTTTAAGCGCATTGCTCATGTTAGGAGTTTTTTCGAGTAGTAAGGTCTTCGAATTATTCATCACACGGATAAATAAATTTGATTACCAAAAATGAGTTCTATCAAGCTTTTATTTTTGTAGATTACGTATTTCGTTGACAAATGATTTCATATACCCGACAAGTACAAAGGATTTACCGAAAAAAAATTTTCAAAACGTTGCACCCGAGTTATTTAGAATTGCTGCGCAGTATTTGTTATACCTTTCGAATTCGGTTGGATAAGATTTTGATACCCAAACATCAGCTTCGGCTGTTGAAAGGAAATTAACGTTAAAACGGGGAAACCAGATCACATGTTGAGGATTGTCAAGTATGTTTGGAATTTTTGGGTAATATTGAGTGCAAAAATGTTATAAAGATTAAAATCTGTGATTTATTTATTTTTGTTCTTTAGATATGGTATGTGTAAGTCTCCGCTAATGATGCATACGTTGACGACAGTGGTCAAAAAGTATCTTACTGACGTTCAAGTAAGTACATCTTATCCGGACGAACGGTGCGGTGTTTTTACAATTTTTCTGCATTTCTACAATTATGTAAATGTAACTAAATATTTAATGTTACGTATGATTTATTTTACGTGAAAAAAATATTACATTCCTTCTGTAAGATGTAATACCTATTTGGCAATTTTTTTAATTAGGGTATCCTGCTGAAAAAAGTAAATGTGAAAAATCCGACCTGATAAAATAAAATTGATACATTTTTTTCAAATACCTCCTCGAAGATTGGAGATTCTTTTTTTCAATTTGTACTAAAAACATCTGCGTTTCTGTTAAATCGTGAAATGAATAAATCTCATTAATTATTTTGAAGAAAATGAGAATAAGAAAATGTAGTATTATAAAGGATACGAATTGGTGCGTATATTATTTTGAAATTTAAAAAATCTGCACGCTGCAATAAAAACTATCTGAAATTGATGAATCTGTGGCGAGAAAACCAAATTGGTGATAAGAGCAAGTTGTTTTCCTCTCATTTCAAAATTTCGAATTTTACGATTTTATAAATTTAGTTTTGGTTGTTAGTAAAATTTTTTTTTAAAAAGAAATGGATAATTCAAGGAAACGTTCTTTGTCATCGGATGAAACTGATGGAGCGACTAGTTCTGTAAGTTTTAAAATCAAGTAGTCTGTTTTAATCAATAATGAAACAGTTTTTCAGTTATGAACTGAAACATTTGAAAAATAGTATAATTAATGTGAATTTTTCTTCCAATTGTGTGTATATAAAGAAACAAATGCGGCCTGATGTGGATGACACATCGAACGAATCCGATGAACAGTCTCCAGGACAAAACGTTGTAGCGGAAAATCAGGTAAGAATTCAGGACAATTATTGCATAGAGTATTCAACTACTCATTTTTGAATCACTGACTTTGGTTATTTTTCAGGGTTTAGGTGTGGATGGCGAAGTATTGTCGAATGAATCTGATCCAGCGTCTCCGGGACAAAATGATATGGCAGAAAATCAGGTAAGCATTCAGAACAACTATTACATAGAGTATACAACTACTCATTTTTGAACCACTGACTTTGGTTATTTTTCAGGGTTTAGGTGTGGATGCCGGAGTATCGTCAGAAGAATCGAATCCACCACCTCCGGCGCAGAATGATATGCCTGAAAATCCGGTAATTATTCATACAATTATTACATATTATATGTTAGAGTATACTTAGTTATTGAAATATTGATTATGGTTTTTATGCAGATCCTTCAAGTAGTAGTGTCTTCAAACGAATCGCTACCACAAAGTAGTGACTCTTCGCCAATTACCCCGGATCGAGATCGCTCAAGATCGCTCTCTTCTGAAGTGGCGCCACCCACTCCTCACGTCGAGTTACCAGAAGGGGAATTTCCAATCGCCCAAGCCAGTTCATCCACTGATCATCGTGGGATGGATAATAGTTTAATAAGTCAACGTGAGGTTTGTATACTCATGCAGTTTTTATCTATGTTGTTTTTATGATGTATGTTTGTACAATAATCCTTTGCATAATTTCAGAGATTCCTTTCTACAGTTACAGAATATGCGATTGGTCCGTCAACCTCTAGTCTCACAGGAGAAATGAATGAACAAATATCGCGTGTATCTAGAGAAATGTAGGACATTTCAATTTCTACATACTTTTTTGTAGTATTATAATAATGATTATTTAATACTTTGTGTTGACAGATGCGAAGAGCTCATCAACGATTCAAGTAGTAATAGCGTCTCATCGTTTTTAAGTTTTGTATTAATGCTGCCTGAGTCAAGACGTTTGCAATACTTGGCACAAGTTATCGAAATATTAGGATTAGCAGAAAATCAATAGTTTATTTGAATCGGTCAGTGCAGAAAGGTAACAAGTCACATTTTTGAAAAAAAATTTTTTGCGGAAATGGGGGTTTCAAAGTATGGCGGATCGACTGGTGATGTCAGATTTCCGCAAAACTGCCGGGAAAGTGGTATTTGGGCGCAGAAAAAGGGCGGATCCGCATTTATGACTTTTTTGTAAATTTTTTTAAATTCCTTGAAAAATAACTAACATTTTTGAGAAGACCATTTTTTGAAATTTAAGTTAATCTCTGAACTGAAAAAGGATGAAAAAATTAACAACTTCGACAAAAAGTCTTAGAACTCAAGGGGTTTTTGGTCAATTTAAACGGGATAGCAGTCTAAATGATGTACTTAGATGTAGAATCAAGCCCCATTCGTGCCCGAGAAATTTCGAAAGAAATTTTGTCAATTCAGTGCAGAAAGGGTCTAAGTCCCATTTGTTTAGGCAGCAACAGCACTGGCGCACGTGAATATTTTTTTTTGGAAACTGCGCTAAAAGTTGTGTCTTGGGGTCCTCTTTCAATGACCTTAAGCATGTTTACTGAAATTTTTTGATTTTTGAATGAATCAGTTTTTTGTTATTCCTGAAAAACGCAAAAATGGACTTATGCCCTTTCTGCACTGACCGATTCATTTATGATGCAATTTTTTGAATATTGATTTTAATTGTTTTTAAATTTTAATTGAACGAAAATTCGGATCTATTTTTTTAAAAAACTGTTTCACTCTACAATTTTTGAGTCCTTTTAATGTGTGTACCTAATTTTAAAAACTCTGTTTCGTTCTACAATAATGTATAAAGTCCTTTTAATAAATATTCTAGGCAGTAATCGTAACCTTTTTTTTTTAATTTTCTGTTTCGAGGATGAGAAGGGAAGATGTGGTCTTGATTATGCCAATGGGGTTTCCTCGTGAGTTTCGAAATTTCTATGTTAAATGATGTAGTTCGACGTTGGGCGATCTGGTGTTACATAAAAAATGATAAGTCATGGTTAGACTGCGGAATGACGAATCGTAATTATTCCTATGCAGTTGGGCGAATGAAAGTCTTGAAATGGAGTATCGCCTAAATCGTGATAAATATCCAGCAGCTTTTCTTTCTGGTGTATCAACTAGTACACCCATAATGCATTTTAAATTGTTTGCCCTGAACCCTTACTTCTAGAATGCTGTTATGATTTTGTGGTCAAATTAACTTTTATTAGTTTAGAATCAGGATCACTGCCATGAAAAAATGTATCACAATTCAACATCCATATTGTATTTTTCAAAATTTTGCACCTTAAGCTTCCTTTTGTTACTTTGGGAGGCTCAATTTTGATTTGGTGGTCAAAAAGGATCTCAAAGTCAACGGTCAAAGCCTTTGAAACCCTATTATTCGAAGATGAATGAAAATATTGCATCCAAAATTTCATACGTATACCAAAATTGTTTCAAAAGCCATTACGTTTTTTTTTTTTTTTTTTTGATAAAATACTTACCTACCTGTTTTTACCTTTGATCAAATAATGTGTAAAAAATTTTTTTTACTATTTCTTCGTCAAATAAATAACGTGTTCGATTCGGAATAACAATTTCTTAAAGGATTATTATTTAAACATAACAATACAATAATAAATATAACATCACAAATGGACACGACATAAAAACGATATCTTTTTTAATTACCATCAACAATTAGAGAAGTTATAAATTAGTAAAAAAAAAATACATATGGCCAAGATCTAATCTAAAATGGAAAATGTATCGAGGAACAAAGAGAAAATATTGGAATGCTCGTCAGTCATATTTACATCGGTATTAAGCAACACATCGGAAATGTTAAACGTATAATTGACATAATATTAATCCTGATATGTTGACCGTTACTTCTTCATCTATACCACATAAGTAAGTTTCATTGCACACAACTACTTCACACTAGTACGAAAGCGAATCGAATTTTTTCAATTTTGGCTATCATAATGATTGGAAACCATCGTAGAGTTTATCACAGTATCACAAAGCAGCTGAAGGCGAAGATGGGGTAGATTTCAACGATGGAGTTCGCGTTCGATGTTCCATTAGAATTGGATTAGCACTTCTCGATCGTTTCTCTTTGGATCCGTTTGAATTCATATCAGCGAAATGTTGACGAGCATACAGAGCGATACCGATCTCTCGATGGCCGGCTTCCATTGCAATGGTCAATGCATTACTGCCATCCTACAGATAAAAGTTGAATTAGTGGAGGAAAGTGAAAAACCGACAATAAGTTTAGTATCAACTTACGTTATCTTTAATGGTTAAATCACATTCTGGATGCGAAGATAGAGCATTTACGATATCCAAATAACCGTGCTCAGCAGCACACATAAGAGCTGTACTACCATCATCGTCTTGAATATTGACATCAGCGCCGCATTCAAGTAGTAAATTTACAACGTCCAGTTTACCATGGGATGCGGCTAACATCAAAGTAGTCTGACCATGCTGTAAAATTAAATTATCGAGTGAACGAATGCGAATTAAAATTACTTTATACGCAGTGATTTATGTATTACGTACCTTTTTAGCTTTTAAATTTATATCGGCCATTTGGAACAAACGTCTGATAACATCACAATGAGTTGAAGATTTTATTTCGGCCAATGAAACGAGCATTATACAAGTATATCCAGCGTCGTTGACTACGTTTATATCGCAAACTTTAGAATCGAGTAGAATCGAAACAACGTCGAAGTTGCCATGAGATACAGCATAATGCATCGCTGTGTTACCCTGAAAAATATCAAGTTTTAGGATTCTCGGATCGGTATGAGTTAAAGGCGGGAAAAAATATACTTACGGCTCCATCTCGCATATTAACCACGTATTCTAATAAGCTGGTGGAGATTTCCTCAATGGCATCCAGGTAGTCTTCGACAACTAAAGGATCTGCGATACTTAAACTGGATATCTGCGAAATAACGAAGAAATGGGTTAGATGAAACTTCAATGGATACAGATAAGCATATCTTCTGAAGATACGAACTTTGAACCATTCTTGTTGAATTACAGATATTGCGTTCTTCAGAGTAGTTTGTTTCAGTTTTGAGAATGTTGGTTTGTGAAGTGAATCATTTAGAACTTTCATCGCAGCTTTCATTTCAGTACTGGGTTCAGCTCTATAAAAATACAGTATATTAGTACAATATCATCCAGAGATACTACAAGATTTACGATGAAACGTACTTAATCTTATTATCTGAGATTGGTTGGAAGAATGTCTCTTCAGCGAATTCGTTCTGAGAACGACTGTCACTGCAATGAGAATATTGAATTAGTATAAAGTACAGGTGTATTAGCGGAGGTGTAATTTAATACCTGTCAGAACTTTCATCCATTTGTAATGTTTTACAAAACGATTACCAACATTTAGAATTTATTTATTAATGATATTAATCGATGCATCGTTATTTAGAATCACTTTCAAGTTTCGAAGGCGAATCGGAAATTGAACGAGGTAAGGATAATGATTTATTAAATTTTTTAAATCACAAATTTAACCATTAAATAATTACTTTAAATTAATTTTCCTATAATTATTTCGAAATTTTTCGAGTTCTTTTTTTCGAAAAAAGTTATCATTCTTTTTTTGTTATCTTCGCAGTGTTGTTTGTTTACAAACTAGTTTATCGAGTTTTTTACCTACTTACTCGAAATCGACTTACCTACTTTTATCAAATTCCAAAAAATAAAATCAATTTTTTCTGCGAATTCAAGTTTATGTATAAAATTTGCCTTCAATTCGTGACAAACAAGTAAAACAATGTCCGAAATTTGCTAGCAGAGGAAAATTAATTGATTTATTTCTCGGTTATAAAAAACCGAAAATATTTCAAAAGTGTCAAAAGCTATTTTTCTCGTATTGGTAACACTGTTTTTGAAATATCAAGTATGGAGATAGAAATTTTGAAAATTGCGTGATGCTTCATTGTCGGTATTTTGGACGAAAAATTGGAATAATTTCGATTTGAAGAAACGAGGTGAGCTAAATTTTAATTAAATATCACGAGTTTATATTCCTACTCGTTCTGGTAATATTCTAGAGTCGATTATACCCATAATTTGTTCAAATTATCTACGTGTTTGCGTGAAGCATTTTCACTCAAACACGTCCCTTGGGATATTTGCACAATTTGATCGAATTTTTTCATTTTATAGATGTCTGAAATCTCTAGACAATACCTGTAGTGATACATACCTCGTGGGAGTTTTAGATTCCGGCGATTTAACGATATCCGATTTCTTGATTTGTTCATCTTGAGCTGGTATTTTGACGTAAGTATCTTGTCTCATTAATTTCTTCCTGTTATGAGGCGCGATAGGTATGCTTTTTGGTCGCGGTATTTTCGATACAGATAACGGACTATCCTTACCCAAATTGGATAAGTTGCTCGTTTGGCATTTTTCGCACAATACAGGCGTACTGAAAGACGTCTCAGTGGACGCGTCGACTAATTTTTTCTTAATCGTATTGACACCGGACTCTTTCGTTCGAGGTACTGGTATCTGATCCGTCTGACACCCTCGTTTCGTACATAGAACATTTTCCTTAACGATAACATCTTTCGTTTGGCAGTATTTGGAATAAGTTCGTTTTAAATTTATTAGATCAGTCTGTAGTTGAGTAAGTCCACTGGAATGTGGAGTTGAATTTGGTAGATCTTGCGTAGACGTCGCCACCGATCGATTTCTTTTATATTTACCATCGAAGATATTCTTCAATGTGCATTCAGTCCGGGTATCGGGTTCAGTTTGTATACCGGTGTCTCTTTTTTCAATTATTTCTAAAAGTGTGATTTTGTTGAACGTTTGGGTACCAACTGAAGTGAAATTTGATTTTTTTGCATCGTTAAAAATCTGCGTCAGACTAAATTTACGTCTGGGTTGTTCCGGTGATGAAAGTTCAGTCATCGTTTGAGAATCCGTAGTATCCAGCGAAGTATTTGTGGCTACGTTGACGTGATTGAATAGACTGTAATTCGTACCCACATCTCTAGTGATAACCGAGCAGTTGATTCCGGTTTCCTTGAACTGTGGCTTTTTTGGCGATACTGTCATCGTGGCCGTGCTCTGCGTCGTCGTCGTTGTAAAATTGATATCTCCGTTCACGTATTTCTCTCTTTCGCCATTTATCGGCTTATATGTGTAATCTGTAAAGAAAAAAAAGAAGTAAAACTATTATTCTCTTCGCAGATACTCATGACACGATGGATACTAAAGAAGAAGCCAACGGAAACGACGCGTTCAACGACGCTTTAATCACATTAGCATCCGCAGCCCTAACCAGAGATTCGATGCCGGTGGTCAAGAAAGAGATACCAACACCGCAGCCACCCAGCAGCGGTACACCTTCGCCCATAGAAGAACCGCCATGGCACGACGTCGGTATCTTCAGCGCCACCTCGTGCATGGTGAATCGTTTTTTCGTCTCAGACAGGACCAACGATCACGCCACCACTACGTCCGAAAACCTGCCAGATTATAGTAATTTAGGCGTTATGGAATTACTGCCCGGAACGGCGTATAAATTCAGAGTAGCCGCGGTCAACTCGTGCGGACGGGGCGAATGGAGCGACGTATCGGCGTTCAAAACCTGCCTACTAGGGTTCCCCGGAGCTCCTTGCCAAATTAAAATATCTCGGACTGCCGAAGGTGCTAGATTGCAATGGGAGCCACCCACCCTGATCTCAGGTGAAATCCTAGAGTATTCTGTTTGTCTGGCTGTGAAATCATCCCAGAATTCCGGCACAGTACCGTTGAAAGATTTGCCATTTAAAAGGGTCTACTGCGGTATCGAGAATCAAGCTTTCGTCGATAACCAATCGTTGACAGCTGCCCATGTCGACGTGACCACCAAACCCGCCATTATATTTCGTATAGCGGCCAGAAACGAAAAAGGGTACGGGCCAGCGACCCAAGTTAGGTGGTTGCAAGACATGTCTCCGTCCAAAAACCACAACGAACATTCCAAAAAAGATGCCAATCGTAAGAAACTTTCTAAACTACGTGTACCTTCGTAGAAACGTGCCATCGGACTTCGGAGTCAAAATCTCTTTTAATTATTATTATTGTTATCATTTTTCCTACCTTTCTCCCCCCCCCCAGCCCCATCCTCTCCTCTTTGATTGTTGAGCTTTTTTTCCTAGTGTATTGTACGTATTTGTAAGCAACGAGTATCAACAATTGTGCCAAACCAGTGATAAGTATTGGCGTAAGGAACGCTGCCAATCAAACGAGTGTTCATATCAAGTCGAGTTTATATACGCATCTCGGTTCTCTTTTATTCTCCCTTTCCTGCCTGAACCGATTTAATTGTAAGCGTTAATACATAATAATTATGGTGTTTGGAATGACTTTCTTAATGTTTTTTTTTTTTTTTTTTTTTAATCTAAAGTGGAATTACGGATGTGGATTTAGTTTACTATGATTGTACCGTTCTTTTTGTGGGCTATGTCGTATTGTTTTCTAGTCTTCACTAGGTATAAGTTATTCTGTAATGTTTTGCTCAGAAATTTCTGTTTCGTCGATCATCATGTTTCCACACTGGTTTTTTTCTCATTTCATTCACGTGTTTATGGAATACATGGTCATTGGTCGTTGTTTTTATTATTCATTACTATGGATTAACTATATTGTAAGGTTTCTTTGAAATATTTTGTAATATAATATTTTTGTTGTTTTTTTCTATTCTTTTTTCTTTTTCATATTTTATTTTATCTTTTCAGAAGCGATACTCGTGAACGGAAACGTAACCGTAGGAGGGAGAAGAGGGATTCGTGTGATACCCCGGTGACAAACGTAGGTAACTTAAATGCGCAAATGACGGTTTTGAAATTCGTTTATTCGGATACTTGATGATTTTTTTTTTTTGAAACTTGACAGATAATATTGATACCTCTGGTTATTTTTATTTCATAGTTTTTTTTTTTCAAAACTATACACAGATGAAAGTGACGGTGATTTCAATTTTCAACCGTATCTTTGTTTTTGAATCTGAACTTATTATTTTTGACGTAATAAATAAGAGCATTCAAGCTGAAAAATTCCTTGGTTTTTTGTATAAAATTTATACATTTGTATTATTCTGGTTACCTTGATAATAAATTAAATCAAGTCTGTTACGAGTTGGTGACTAATTACGAGTAAGAATGATTTTGTATCAGAAGGCACATCGCTTCTTCGATAATCATCGAGGTCACTGTGACCACATGGTTCGGCGATTCCAGTGGTCTTATCTCGAGGGTTTGAAAAGTACGAGGTGAAATTTCGAATACTTAAAAGGTGGCTAATCAAACTGCGAGCTTATATTTTTTGCTCTTTATAATTTGTTGCGATTATGCAATTGTAGGTTGAGATCTTACCGAAATGAAATTCAACTTCGTTTATGATTTGGTTACCTATATTGTTTACCATACACGTATGTATCGCCTTGCGCTAAGTTTTTGAATATAGACGCTAAATAACGCGAAAGTAATTGAAAATTACGCACTAAAAAATACCTAAGTACTTGAATAATTACCAAGGTTAAACTTGATTTGTTCAATTTTACTTTTTTAACGTATTACGTATGTCGCAGTCTACTGCTTATATCTTTGGTTTCATATTTTAATAGACGGTTTGATTTTGAAAAACATTACCTCGATCGAAATTCAATTAGAATAGGGTTAATTTTATTTATAAAATTGAATTGATTTTCCTTCAGATTTCAAAATGCAGCCATTCGAAATTGAAAATTTCCGTGTAATGTAGGTTAGACTTGAATTTTTATTTTAAATTTCGCATTTTGTTTTCTAATTTAAGGAAAAAGAATGCTAATGTTATTCTCTCTTTTGAGTTAAGGAGAGAGAAAGATACTTAAAATTCAGATTTTTGGACGACAATTTAAAAAATTGGGTTATAAAATAATATAAATCACCTACCGATTGAGAAAATTTTTATTTTTCAGAAATAAGACCAAAGATGAAAGAAACTTATCATCACTAATCCTCTCCCTAAATGAACGAATTTTAATTTTGATAATTTTTTCCCCTCAAAAATTAAATATCTACAAAAGCAATTCAGCCAAATTTGGTGTTTTTGAGTTGAAGAAACGAGCAATTTAGATTTTTTCTCGGTTCTTCAAAATACAACAAATACGTATCATAAAATGAAATTAGGTTGGTTCTGAATATGCAAGAATGTTTTTAAGAACTCTCATTTTAGAACTAAAAGTTTTCCTGAAAGAAGGAGAAAAACACTGAAAAAATATGATTAACGAATACCTAAGCATCTGCTGCTTTTTGAACCAACTTTTTCTACAAATTTTCGTTCTGGCTTATTTTAATTTTGAAATGATAATAATAAACAAAATAATTGACATATTCACTTTTTCATTCCTAAAAGTCTTGTTTTATTTCGGTGTTTTTGCATTTCGATAGAAACACAAAACTTTATTTCCTCAAATGGAATAATTTATGATATTTTTCAGTTTTAAATATTTTTGAGCTCCTTGTGGCGGTTTTTTGATAAGTTATTCAAGTATGTTTTTAATATTCAAAAACTGCTGATGTGAAATAAAAAAATAAAAAAAACTACATAAATACGTATCAGAAATGAGGAAAAATTGAAAATTATTATGATATGCACACTAGTGACAATTTATTTTAATGCAGTTTCAACTTTTTAAAAAAGGAAATGCAATCAAATTTTTTATAGGAAAAGGAAAAACGTCTCTCATCCATAGACCTTTTTGGTTCATTTATTTTTTTTTTTATTTTTTAATTGTTGATATTTTCACCAAACATTATAATTAATTATTCAATCTTGTCCACTAAAAGATTGTATGAATATCTATTTTTAAAATTTTTTGTTTTATTGATTTTTTTCTCAGTTTTTCAGCGAAAATTTTCCCATAAGTAAAAATACACAAATAAGTTGGAATTGGAAACGAAGTATTTTTTCATTTAAAAAAATAGCTATGTGTATCAAACGTGTTAAATTTAATTATTTTTTCGACATGAAAAAGACAGTGATCTTTGATTTTTTTTTGAATAAAATGTTAAAATAATTATGACATTTGTGAGATGGAATTGTAATTTCAAGTTTTCGAGCTCTTTTCTGTTTACATATGTGTACATTTTTTTCAAACTTGAGTGTGTTTTTGTCAACATTAGAAAAAATGTGTTTCAAAAATTCAGGTACGTAAGTATTACTTTACTAACCTGGAAATTACTAAAAAAAAAAAAAAAAAAAAACACAAAAAACGAAAACATGTAAAATTTTGTCAATACATATGTCAAGAAATTTATGATTTCGGAATTTAACAATAATTTTAATTATCTAATTTTAGTCAATACTATTAAAAAAATTCGAATAAATGAACAAAAATTCAATATTGATGACTCTGCAGCTGAGTTTATTTCACGTATAAAGTGACTTCAAATTTTTTCAGCGCCCATTTCAGTTGTGATTACACACTTAGTGTGTTTTTTGAAATTTATTTTTTGAAGAATAACCAAATACTCCAATTACACAGTTTATTCCAAACAAATTTTTAATTTTGTCAAATTAATGCCATTTAAAATATACTTATTTTCAATTTTTTATTTTTTGACATTTTTTTGGTAGACACATACATTGTTTTTTTTTTTTTAATAAAACTTTTTATTTTTAAAAATAGGCGAGTGTTCAAATTCTCAACCCTCCTTATCACCTCGCCAAAAAATATATGACACAAACACGATTTTAAATAATGTATTTTTTTCAAGTTTTTCCAGGTTTTGGTCAATTTTTTTCATTTTTTTCCAGAATAAAACCGAGTTTGAAAAAGTGTATTTTTTGGGGTAAAAAAACCTTGAGCATAAACACCCTTTTGGAATCAACAAAATACACCATGAAAAAGAAAAACTGGATTAATGCAGAGTGAAACCTTTTGGCATTATAATTAAAGAGTACCTAGCTAATCGTACCTATTAAACCTATTATACCTAATAAAGCTCTTTTTTGACCTAATCAAGTAATTGGGCCAATTATGTGAATGTATGTAGATTTTAAGAAGTTGGTAGAGTTAAACCTGGGTAACTAACTAGATACCTTATATCGAGTTGATGAATATGGAGTGATGAAGGCGCCTTTTTGAACTAAATTTTCAATTATCTAATTATCATATTACCTATTAAGTATTAGGATAGGTACGTTAAATAGAAGTTATGCATATTTACCCGATTTTGTATCGCTTCGCAAAGACAAAGAACTACTGAAATGATTACTAAGCAAAGGCGACGTGATTGGAGATCTAGAATCAGTAGTACACGACCGTATCAAGGTTTCTTCGAAATCGTGCAGAGCTTGTTCCAGTGACTCTTGAACATCCGGTGAAGCTTTCGCCGGCATATCTCTGCTCTACCAAATGGAAATTCGCAATTTAATACACTCGAAGAGCAAAAAAACTAGCCATTATAAAAACAATAACACAAAATACTCAATAAACACTTCACCTTGTAAACGATCTCATCGATGTTGCTGGTTGGATGATTCTGCGATCCGAGCAATGCGTCGAACGTCGGCTCTTGTTTTCGTTTAAAGTACTTGAATTGTTTAGTCGGTGATTCTACATTGTTACGTTGCATTTTGGTTAAAGTTTTATAAAATATGTCGAAATCTACATCGATATGCATTCCATTTGGACAACACGTGCATAATCTGCGTTTTGGATGCCTGATGCATTCCGTCGTCCAATATTTACCGTTCGTTATTAAACCTGCGAACAAAACAACCAATTGTTAAAAGGTCTCTCCGATAATAGTACCTACTGAAGCTTTTCAAAAGTTTTTTATTATTAGGTAGACTCTACTCTACTCTTTCATTGGCTATCTATTAAATGAATGGTTAGCCGGTTTCCGGTCACTAATCATTCGATATATTAGAATTTAATTTACCTTACGTGTAAACGTGGGTGTTGACAGAGTTTGTGGTAAATTAATTCTATTCGGTAATTATAGTCGTTGATCGTTATGATGAATTGATGGAGCGTATATTAATCTAAAGTACCTGAATTTTTATACGTTTCGTATTTCGTGATTCGTGCGTATGAATAAGAATACCTCGAAAGGGAAAATAGGCAATAGGCAGTGGATATGTACCATGAAGGTATTTATATGTACATATTCGGTTTCGGTATTCTTTTCATATGCGTATGAGAATTGAGAAGCTGCGTTTTTTAATTGTGAATAGTAGGTATATTATTTGAGGCGTAGGTACTTTCTATGGGCTATTTACATGTCATTTACAACATTAGAGATATTATCGCAGCCGGTAATGAATACTTAGTGAAGATAAAGGTGGAAATGTTTTGCTAATCTGTGGCGTAAACTAGAACCTCAAACACCTACAGAATATCTAGGTACCTATTTGTTTCTGGTGGCTTATGCCTGAAAAATTGTCCTCAATTTGAGTAATTTAAATTTTTTGTAAAGGTGTTGGATTTCATTTAGGCCCTTTTTATGAGATTTTTTGACTAGTAGGAAATGCAAAAGGCAACCGGAGGTTTCCATAATGGTTCAACACTTGAAATCGCCACACCAGGGCAAACATAATTTTTTTTTTACTTTTATTTGATGAATTTAATTTTTTTTGTCGGAAACAAGCTTTTGAATGATGATTAATTTCTTCTAAAATGTTTTCTCATTGTGTACAATTTGAATGCTCTTTTTTTGCCCGGTTCAAACATTTTTCCAGCAGTTGGAGAACCAGTCTATCTAATGAAAAATAGAGATGAAAAAAAAGACGTCGTCGCGTCATCCAGTCAAAGCAAAACTCATGTAGGTACTTTAATTTCTGTATGTAGTAGTAAGTGTACTGTACCTACAATTGTACGAGGTACTTAATTTTACTTTCCACATCCCTTCCCTTCTCTTTGGGTTATCCATTTTTAGAGAAAACTACACCCTTCTCTCATGTACACTTACTTTGAGTTGACTAATGTAATGAATTAATCATGTACCATTAAGTATATATGTACTCTTCAAAAAAAGAGTTAATTACCGGATAATTAAATTGAGCTTTCATGCTCAGTGGAGACGATTGCAATTTAACGACAACGACAGGGCATTAGGTAGGTATCGTGTTGTGCAATTTACAATTTTACATCACACATTAATACCTATCACATTTGTTATGGTATCAAGAAATGAAAAAAAAAAGGTATGGCGAGTTAGGTACTCATTGTAATAGAAGTCATATTTCACGCCTTTTTTAAATGATTGTGCCGATCTGGATTCACGCGATTGAATTCTGAAGTGCCATCTTGAAAATACCCAATATTCATTTTTTAAAAAATTGATAGCGATCCAAAAATGTTGAAAAAATACATTACAGATTTCTCAAAATACAGACAGAATTTCCGGATATTTTATGACGATTATCGAAATCAACGAAGAACCATTGAAAATTATGGAGAAAAATGATGAAATGTTGTAAAAAAAAAATTGGCAAAAAGAACTGAAAATAGATTAAATTTGCATTTAAGAGCAATATAAGAATCTCAAATTCAGCTAAAACTTGATTAAATTGCCATACAAAATGTTGAAAAGATAAAAAAATCATAGAAACATCATCAAAATTATGTGAAGTGATGAAAATGTAATACAAAATAAATGTAAATATGTAGGTAGTTGAAAATGACCAAAAAAAATAAAATAAAACATGAAGTGAAGTTTTATATTAATTGATTGGCGGAATTGCCTTTAAAAAAATTGGCAAAAAAATCAGAACATAGAAATAAAAGTTATTGAAAATTATCAAAAAATAAAAATAAAAAAATAAACCCTCAAAAATGACTCCTTCATTCAAGTTTTCTCATTTCGCATGTATCTATGTATATTCCTAGATTTTTGAAATTTTGAATTAAATTTATTAAATATTTTCCATGAAAAAGTATATCAAAATTTGATGAAAAAACGTTGAAGACTGAAATTTGGTTTAAATCTCATTTCCAAACCTCTCAAATCGGTTGGTGATGGTTTCAAGCCGTTTCGAAGCATCTTTGTGACCCTTTCAATTAATTTAGGCACTTATTTTCAAACTTCTTTGACGCTGAATCGAGTCCAAAATTCTTTTGAAAAAAATCACTGCTTGAGAACAAAGGAAAGAAAAACGCTGAAATTTTGATTGTACCTACTCTATTTTCAACCAACCTATCATAAATACGAGTTTAAAAGAAAGGTACTGAATTTCATTTTGACCTTATTTATGACTAGAGCTGGGATTTTTATGCAGAAATGTGATGAAAATATGCTGCAATATTTTATGCAATTTTTTCACCCAAAATACATAATATGCAAAAATTTCAGTTTGAGTGACGTATTCCTGATAAAGATTTTTCAAGCTTTCAAAACATGAAAACTTGATTCAAAACAAAACGAACCCGCAGTGATCGAAAAATACAATTTTTCTTTTAAAAAAATAGACAAAACAAGTCATTTATAAATTCATGAATTATTCCGGGAAAAATTTTTTTAATGACATTTTAGCAGTGTTGCGATTTTTTGAACAAAAAAAGTCTTAAAAATCTCAATTTTTGCAAAATTTTCCTGTGTAGATAAACAATACTATAAAATGCTCAAATACACAGAAATCTTATCAAATATTCACTTTTTCTAGTCCATAGAAAAATATGCAAAGCATACAGGGTGCCCAGAAATATCGAGCACCCCAAAGAAAGTTTTTCATTAAAAATATAGGTTGGCAACGTGAAATAGATGCATATGATTGGTGGAATGTTATCTCTCCAGTCCAACAACCAATCATGTGCTATCATTATTATCATTCACTGTGACTAACCAAAGTATTTTAGTAGAAAACATTTTTAGGGGTGCTCGATATTTCTGGGCACCCTGTAAGTAAAAATCCCAGCTCTATTTATGACATTTTTTCAAAAACTAGAGAATCTGAAAATCTGTTGAAGGCTTCAACACGCCTTGAAACCATAGCCATTCGATCTGGAAAGTATAAAAATAGGGAGTAAACCAAATTTCAAAATTTTACAATTTTTTTCGTGAAAAAAAAGTCATATAAAATTTCAAAAATTCACCAAAAATCGAAAAATTAATTTCAGTTGCTAAAATTGGCACTTATGGTCTACCTTTGAGGTTCTGCTTTGATTCCCTCTTGGCTGATGCAAAATTTTTTGTGCAGGTTGTGATTATTCCCTTGTTGGAATTCGAATTTTTTTAATTCGTAATTCTGGGAAAGGAGAATTTGACTCGAAATATCAGAAAAAAATGACCGTTCTTTTTTGATTTTCGAGACTATTTTTTCAATAATGTTTACCCGAGTAGAAATTTTATCTTCATGTTTAAAGAATAAACGTAAAATCATGAAAAGTTTTTAGAAAACCATGTGAAATTTCGATTTTCCCATATCTACTTTATTGAAACGAAAAACGAAGCGTAAAAATTTTCGATTTCTGTAGCTTCAAAAAATTTCTTCTATTAGCCCCGGAGGTGGATCTTTGCAAGGACCTTTCAATCAGAAAATGTTATCTGATCCATGCAGGAAATTTTTTGAATTTGTTGAACAATTTCATTTCAGTTTGCGTGTAAGATAATTTTAAAGATCCTCCATACCTGTCTCCAAAGTCAGAAAAGAATTGAAAAATAATTTTTAAAGGGAGCGCAATTTCATTTGCATTTTGATCACTATACCTACCTAGACATCCAAAAGTACCCCTTTCTCTCCATGCTTATTCCCTCATTTCACCAATTTCTATAATTTTAATTTCCACACTCATTAAACGTATTGTTTTAGAGAAAATCATAAAATCTAATCTACCCACTTGACCAAACACACCAGGAAAGGCCACCAATGTATGCCACTGTGTCGCCTGTGGCTTCTTCTTTTGTTCAGTAGGCATTACTGCAGGCTCAACAAGTGTCAAACCGCACACCAAGCTTGGCAAACACCAACTTCAAACCATCACGATGTAGTTTCACATTCTCGACATCTTGGTTAATTTACGATCCTCGCAAATTAGTACGAGTACCAATCGAATTGCTTCGAGCATTCGAATTGACATTTTGGCATCCCAATTTATATCACAGAAATCACAACACCGACAAAACGATTTTTTAATAAATGCAAAACAATTCCCCAAAGATTCACTCGATGCGATGGTTTAAATTGCTGCCAAAAATTGATGCATATGTCGTCTTTAATACGTACGTCTACGTATACAAGCAATGTATGTATTTGAAAAGGGTCACCAGGTACAATGCCCTTGCGGCATACACACGAAAGGCAACATTGGAACAATGATGGAAACTGGTTCGCTGACATGGAAACGCGTGCATATAAATACTCGTAGGTACATGATGATGAAAAAAAAAAGAAGAGCGTATCGTGGTACTTGGACGACAAACCGAAACCATGCGCCAAAAAGAACCTTCAAAGTGTACATCAATGAAACGCGTACTCCTCCTACGATTTCCGTCGCCGCAGCTATACAGCCATACAGATCGACTCGATCGCTGCGCAGCTCTCATTCATTAAGTAATCTCATTACTTACCAAATCACCTCCTCGTAGGTATACTAAGTATATAGTAATTATTTTCCAAAAATAAAAAAAATTAAAACCATTCAAACGTACCAATAGGTATCTCGATCACTTTGTATGTTAAGTAGGTATACGAAAACCTATAGCTCGACAACTCGCAAAGGTGAATTGAATTCATATAGACGACGAATCTATACGTACGTAGGACGCCGATATGTGTTTTTTTGCTCCAACTCTGCGAATACTATTTAAGACCCACTGGAGAAATTTTCACCTCCACAAAATGTAGGCTGAATATCACTACCATGTGGTAGTGCTAAACATATATGAAGGCCGTAGGTTAGTAATCGCTCAGATACGTTTGCTCGATAATTTACCAACCTACGACATATTTTCTATTCCCACGACTTTTGAAGTAGTCGTCGTTGTCGTCGTCATCATACGTATAGTCATCGGTTTTGATTTTATATTACGTTTTTCCTTGAGGTAGGTACACAAATGGGCGAAAATTCGCCGAATTGTGATACCTATTTTACACCTATGATGATTTTTTTCGGCCAAAATTCTCAACGAATGAGTTTATTCTTCGAGAACTACAGATCTTTGTAACTGGGGACTTATTTTTAATATGATTTGGTAATATTCGAGTACGATGGAGTTGTTTTGATCGTTTTTGGATGGTTCTGAACGTTAAGAAAGTTGTAAAAACGAAAAACATAGGTACCTAGCTACCTACGTATCAAAATTTTTCCCTCCTCCTCTCCACCCTTTCCTTCTTTCAATATACTCACAGGTTACCAGCTCCATAGCACTTTTTATTTTCATTTACAATGTTGGACAGCGCCATGAAAATGAAATAACAGAAGAACTTTTCGGAGATGTGCAGAAAATCAGTTTTGCCACCGTTTTGAGCACCAAAATTAGATGAAAAAATTGCAAAAAGATATTTCTCTATGGCGGTCATGTTCAAAAATTCTGAAAAAATTACCTCAGTACCTAGTACCTACCTACAACTTTTTATGCCGATCAACATATCAGAAAATATTTCTCTCCTTAAAAGGTCGAAATTGCGCAAATTGACATATTCTCATCCAACATTACTCCACATTCAAAGGGAAAGTTGACAAAATTTTTTGAAAATATAGCGTAAAATTGATGAAAACATGTCAATTTGCGTAATTTTGACTTCCTAAAGAAAGAAGTTGTACCTTGTACTGTACCTATATTTTCTGGTAATTTTTGGAATTTTTCAAATCGAGAATACGAAAAAACGTCTCCCCAATTTTTTGATATGTTAATCATGCATAAAAAGTTGTAGGTACTGAGATAATTTTTTCAGGATTTTTGAACATGGACGCCATAGAGAAATATCATTTTGCAATTTTTTCAACTAGGTTAATTTTGGTGCTCAAAACGGTGGCAAAACTGATTTTCACCACATCTTCAAAAAACTGTTCTATGGGCCCACGAATTGGCAACAGTTCCAAAAATGTACCATTAGTACCCAATTTTCAAATTAATCTCATTTGAACATGACAATAGATATCCCTATTTTCTTCAAACCTTTGAGCACCCCTATCTCCCTTGCAAAAAAGCACTTTGAAAACTATGGTTTGTGACATTCGCCCTCTCTCATCGAGATTTATCTATATGGAAAATATTTTCAAAAACGTCTACACCAGTGCAAAAAGCTCGGCGATTTGACTTGGAATGACCTAGTAACAACAAATAGTTGAAGGAGGAGGGAGGAAACAAAGTTGTCTACTTTGCATAACTTCATCCTTGAGCCCTTTTTCATTGGACAAATTTTACCTATTATTTTATTTCAACTAAGTGCTAACAAGTAAATGAAATTGGTAAATTGATTTCCGTCGTTTCAGTAGGATTTTTACATCATTTTTACCCTTCAAATATTCGTCCAACAAAAAAGGGTCTAAGTACAATTAACATTTTTTTGAAAATCTGGCCGATAAAATGTCAAAATAAAATCATCTACCTGCATAATTATCAGTCATCTGAGGTCTACTTTCGACATTTTTTATGAAAAAAGTTCCTCTCATTTCAAAGCTGTCATAATAGGTATAGGTCTAGGTACCTAATATTTTTATATGAAAGTGTTTCGAAAGCGTTTTTCTCAAAACACCAAATTTTTCTTAGGGCCTTCTTTATTGGACGTATTCAATTTTGAAAAAAATTAAATATCATGTGACATCATATCTTTGTTTAGTTTTTAACAGCTCTGATTTAAAATTTCAATTCAAGTTTTTGTTATACGAGCCCACCCTATAAGCTTCACAATAGGCCCCAACATTTCAAAAACATAGAAAAATCCGTGTAATCTAAGGGTTGTTTAGTTTTTAAAGAAGCTGATTTTGAATTCCAACTTACTTTTTCAACACGTGCCTTCTAAAGCAAGCAGATGAGGTCTAAGTAAGTAGATTTTTTAAAAATGGAAAAATTCGAGTGACTTATGATTTGTGGGGTTTTTACTTTTTAGAGGCATTTATTCCGAATTTCGAACCAACTTTTCGACACAAGCCTCCTGAGACCCCACTCCCCCTCCCCCCAAAAAGGACTGCAAAATTTCAAAAAACAGAAAATGAATAAATTAATTGAGTGACTGTGGTTTATTACGTTTTCAAAAATGCTAAG
The DNA here is from genome assembly GCF_950023065.1 of Planococcus citri. Taxonomy (NCBI): domain Eukaryota; kingdom Metazoa; phylum Arthropoda; class Insecta; order Hemiptera; family Pseudococcidae; genus Planococcus; species Planococcus citri. Next base: position 37,752,345 of record NC_088680.1, read on the forward strand.
TTCGAATTTTGATTCCCTTTTATGAGAGCCCTCCTCCTCTCCTTCCTAAGTCTACAATAAACCCCCAAATTTCGAGGAAAAAAATCGTGTAGCCCATTGGTTTATCGGGTTTTTAGAGGTGCTGATTTTGAATTTCAACTTGAGTTTTTGATATTAAGCCCACCTGTAGCCTCAAAATATGACCTAATTCACAAAAAAATTGAATACACGACGAGAAGTAGGTACGGATGTATGCTTCACCTACTGGATTTTTAAACGCGATTATTTCGAATTTTCAATAACAAAGAGCCTTCTAAAACTTCCAATAGTCTCCCAATTGAAGGTTTAGAAAATATTGGTTAAATTCAAGCACGTTTATGAGTCAAAATTCACAAGAATCAGCATCATTTCTTCTTCTATGTACTTCGCTCAAATTTTCCTCTTTCAGTTGGGCTCTGAACTGGAAAACGTACTACCTATAAGCGTTATTGCTACACAGATCGTGATTTTTTTTCGCAGAACTTACATCTACCTTGGTAAATATCTAGTCTGCGTCGTATTAGGATTTTGATTCTCGTATTAATCGTGGGCGAATTTCGATCTTACTTTATTCCACTCAAAACCATGAGTCAATTTGAACAATTTGTTTTTATATTATATTTTATTATTTTTATCGTCATTGAAACTTCTTCGATCAATTTGGGAATTAAAACACATAAAAACACCCCCTGTCTTCTCTTTTTTCTTAAATACCTATACTGAAACAAAAATACTTGGAATAATTTCGTACATTGAGTCAACAGTGGGTGCAAAAATTCGATTTTTTACGTCATTGACATAAATTTAGCCATTCTTACCTATACGAATGACTTGCAAATCGCGAAGAAAAATTAAAATATTTCAATTAACAGACCTTAATAGACCGTCGTTGATCGTTCTACTTAACGCTTTCCATTTCCATTTTCATCTCGTTTCGGTCCAACTATTTGCTCTTGAAATTACCTACCTATACTAATACTACTCAGATCTAAATATAACCTTCGAAACACCAAGTTTAAGGCACTGATTCCAAGTAAATTTACAACCAAGAACCGAAGACTTGGCTAACAAAAATTTAGCAAATAAAAACTCCATTATGATAGTTAGGTATTTTTATACGTTGGTTCATCGCGAAATAAAAACTCATAGAAATAAACTTACTTCCATACAAACACATTTTAAAGTACCCTACCTATGGAGTGACATATGTACGAGGACTTAGGTAATAAGCGAGAGTAGGTACATAAATGCATAAGCAATAGGCATAGGTGCTATGAAACCACCTACACACCAAACATAGTAAATCACTTTTGGTCAGAAAGAAAATAAAATGACGTGAAAATTGAAATTTCTAACGAGCCTGAGGATATTACACACGTACTTACGAGTTTAGGTACTCGTATTATACGGCAGATAAATTTATATCTATCTAATGGATGTATTACATCTTACGACCTTCTGGCTGTTGTATAAACGCGTCAAAGCTATTAAATTGTCTTACTTTATTAAGAAATTCCCTACCTTCGACGATTCCGTCTTGTGCTTGTGTTATTATACCTAGACACATAAACTTTGCATGTTCAATTCACGAGTCGAATAAGCAGCTTGTGATTTCCTTAGAATCGATTTGTTTCGTTTTTTTGGTCGATTAAAAATTCACACAAAGAAAGAAAAACAGATTTACTCTGGCAGATTACAACAAGTACGCGAACTATATCACAAGTATCACTTTGGAGAAATAATACGAACAAATCGAGATGGTAACTCTGAGATCATCGTTATACACACTGGCTGGCTGGTTGAGCGACTAATTGCACGACATTCGTGTAAATCTTGTTGATAAATTAATTCATTTTGGTGACATGGAAAATTGATGCTGTAATAACCTGATTATGTGGAATATGAATCACTTTACATATAGATAGGCTGCGGTATATTCGAATACAAGATTTGTGACTTGCGAGTATATTTTTGGCGCGGATTTTATGTGACGTTTTAACGCACAAAGTAAGTAAGTAGGTACCTATGTTTTTATAAAGATTCGAGGCATACGGAATTGACAATGGATAAATATTACGTATTTTGTGAAAAATAACGAATTTTCAATGATATTGAAACGATTATCATTCACGAATGTCGTGCGGTGATTAAGACGCAATTGGTGAACGAGTTAATTCTATTGTGTATAATTTTAGTTGGGTAAAAAAAAAAGGTGCAGAGTTTTTCGTCAACAATTAAGAAAGTTAATTTGTGGATGGGCGAAAGATGAGGGTAATTTTAGCTAACAAACCCCCATACGAAATGTATGTTGATTTGAAGAAAAAAAAACTTGTTTTTTTAATCAGATTTGTGAGTTGGGAAAAGAAAAAATATGAAGTAGGTAGGTATGTGAAAGACGAACATAAATGGTAATCAAGTTGAAATATTTTCAGTTTTTTTTTTCAATTTGCAATTTTTCATCATCTTGCGTAATTTTAGCTGAGTATCTAGGTTGTGAGGTTCATTAAGAAAGCAGATTATAATTGGCAGAGACTCTAATTTTGATAGGAGGGGGTATTCATCTACCATTTCAAGACCAAATTTTAAAAACACATTCTGAAAACTTCGAAAAATATTCACCCTTTTCCATTTTTACAAAAAATCGTTGATTAGAGTTTATTTCATCGATTTGTTGATTTTATTTTATTTCGTGAATTCTCCTATTTGATGGGACATATGTAGGTAGTATTAATCGAATAGGTAGGTACCTAATTCAAAAATGAAAAAAAAGTGGAAAAATAATTACTTAGGTACTATAGATTTAGTAAGTACATACAAACAAAAGCTTACGCACAAGACAATATTTTGAACTGACACTCTCCAATTTAATCGGAGCCATAATAGATTAAAAGTAAATGTCCTAAAATCCCATTAACCAAAATTTCAAGTGCCAGAATTCATTTTTGGATTTTTGGCAAATTTTTAAAAATTCTAAAAATGAAAAAAAAACTGTTCAAAGGGCCATTTTTTTAAACTTTTTTGTGAAGTATAAATTTTTCTGAGCAAAATAAACCAATGTGAATAATTTTTTCAATTCATAATCCCCCCATCAACAACTAATGTTGAGCCTTTCAAGAGCCTCCAGCAATTTTTCAGTTGTCTAAAGAAACTTCAAATCACTCTGGAAATACCAAAAATGAACTTTAGCACCTTTTAAGTTACATTAAATTTGATCGGTGCTTATTAGGCTCTCTCAGAAGATAAGGAAGCTTAAAAAAGGAAAAAAAGAAATTTATATTTTTTTCATATTAGCATTTTTTTTTTTTGAATTTTCTTCAATACCACGCAGTCACGCACCCAATCGAAAGTGAGCAAAAAGTAATGATAACCATTTTTGCTGGAAATAAAAATCTCTAAAAAGATGATACATAGTTTCACTTCACTAATTGTCCCAAAATTTCAGTCCATAACGTTACGCAATTCGAGAAAAAATAGTAGGTAACAATTTCATGAAGTGTGCCAATACTTTTTGTGGCCACTACGACTTCATAGTACCTTCATAATGAGTACAAGACTGCAACAATTCTTCAAAAAAATCCTAATAAAATGCAAAAAAATTGGTGTACATTTTCTGATAAGTTCAAACAATTCTTTTAAAAGGACAAACAATAAAAAACATCTTGCGCAGTAGGCAAGATTAACCGACTTTGCTCTGTTATACAGGAAAATAAACAAATTTACCGAAATTTACGGATTTACCAAAATTTACCAATTTACCAAAATTTAGCTATTTACCAAAATTTAGCTATTTACCAAAATTTAGCAATTTACTGAAATTTACCAATTCACCAAAATTTACCAATTTACCAAAATTTACCAATTTACCAAAATTTACCAATTTACCAAAATTTACCAATTTACCAAAATTTACCAATTTACCCAAATTTACCAATTTACCCAAATTTACCAATTTACCAAAATTTACCAATTTACCCAAATTTACCAATTTACCCAAATTTACCAATTTACCCAAATTTACCGATTTACCAAAGTTTACCAATTTACCAAAATTTACCAATTTACCAAAATTCACGAATTTACCAAAAATTACCCCAGCAATTTACTAACATTTACCTCAGTAATTTACCAGACATTACCCTCTAATTTACCAACTTTACCGACTTTTTCCATTTTACCAAAAATTACCCCAGCAATTTACCAACATTCACCTCAGTAATTTACCAGACATTTCCTCACTAATTTACCAATTTTTTACCGAATTTTAATTATCCCAGTAATTTACTGCCAAAGGTTTTTACCAATTTACCAAACTTTACCAATTTACCAAAAATTACCCAAGCAATTTACCAAAATTTTCGACCAACTTTAATTACGAGTAATTCACCAAAAATAACTAATCATTTTATTTACTAAAAATTACTATTAATTCACCAAAAAAAAAATTATCAAAATTTACTGGCTATTTACCAAAAACTTAATGTTTTTTGTTGAAACAAAAATTACACTAGAAATTTTTGAAAAATTTTGATTTTTTATGGCAAAAAAATTTTGGACGGATAAAATTAACAAAAAAATCAACAAAAAATTTTCTCCTCTTGACTCGCGCGGGATTCGAACACCCGACCTCCGGCGCACCAATCTGCAACCTACACACCCTAACCACCCCATCTGTTTGTTGGGGGTGAGCCGTTTGCGAGATATAAGGGTTTACACAAATTTCTGCTTATCCATAACGTTGAAACACACTTAAACGTTCATATCTCGTAAACGGCTGAATCGATTTCGACCAAATTAAAAATTTCTCTAGTTCAGTATCAAAGCAATATTTTGCCATCATCAGTTTCGACTTAAAGTTCGGAGCTTTTGAGTTCAGCCCGGCACAAATTTATACATAAATTGATATATAAATATATAAATAAATAAATATATATCTATATAAACTTATCTCGTTTTGCGCCATATGTCTTATCATGATCAGCACACTTCAATTCGTCAAGAAAACCCACCCCCACCCAAATCCTCAACCATCATGACAAATACAATACCTTGACTTTCCGTTTCACGGCAAAGTCGGTAAAAAAATTGTAAAATGATTTCAAAAATCATATCAAAAAAATTAGGTGATTTTACAAAAGTATGGATAATTTTTTCTCTGCATTTTTCGTTTAATTATATGTAGGTACTTAATATTATAAAAATTGATTACTTTTGTGAAAAGCGAGAAATAATTAATTTTCTGAATAAAAAATAGGAAAAATAAAAAAAATCACCAACAAAGAAGCTGTTTGAAGCAATGTAAAATTTTTAGAACCATACGAAGCTAAATCAAATTTTAGGTGGTAAAAGTGTTTTTTTCAATTTTTAGTAAATTTTTGAAAATCAAATTTGGGCCAAAAAAACCCTCAAATTGTCACCAAATTGACCCAGAAAGCTGAAATTCGTCATGTACCCTTTTTTTTGACCACCATGAATCAATTGGAAATGGTTTCGAACCATTTTGAGCAGTTCTGGAGCCTCCTGCAGATTTTTGAAAGGTGAAATCTTCACAATATTTTACCTAATAAAGTTGAAAAGCTAAAATTTACTTCAAGCCTTGATTTCAACATGCTAAGTCGGTTGAAGATAGCCCTTCTTCTGGAGCCTCCAGCCACGATGGAAAAATTCTTGTATAACGTAAATCTTTCAATTAGCTTTCCAACTTCGTGGTTTAAAATTTTGTGGAAATTTTATGAAAATTTCAACTTAAAAAAATCTGCTGGAGACTTCAGAAGTCCAGAATTGCTCAAAACGATTTGAAATCTCTTCTAATTGATTCGACTGGTCAAAAATAGGATTCTCGCCGAATTTCAGCTTTCTTGGTCAACCTGGTAAAATTTTGATTTTTTTGTCCAAATTTTATTTTTAAGAATTCGTCAAAAATCGAAAATTGTACTTCAGCACCTTAAATTTTGGCTTGTAATGTATTTTTGAATGCTCTTTCGATTTAGATCTGTTCGGTTCGAAATTTTTTTGTCGATTGGGTTACCTCCCCGTAAAAAAATCTCGAAAAAAGTCCATCCTACCTACATTGCAGCTATAGATAGATAGAGGTACCTATTTCAATCCACAATAACAAATTTTCAAATTTAAATTCCAAGAACAAGATTTTTTTGTATAGAGAAAATGACCTACATTTACCTAAGTATAAGTATAACCAATTTTCTAATAAAAAATGCCGATTTTTTTTTTCATGAATCTTGAATAAATACGTCTTAGGTACAAGGGAATCTCGTCAACTCGTCATCTCCAATTTGATTAAAATTCAGTACACTTACAGTTCATGTCACTAATACCACAGAACCAAATTTTCAACTGCCAAAGTTCCCTTTCTGGAGCGATTCCAGTGTGCTAGAGAAAACCGCATCTCTGCTGGAGGATCCAGATCGTCTCGAAAATGGTCGGAATCGATTCGGAGGGGGCGGGGATCGAATTTGGGGTAGGTATAAGGGAAGTTTTTTCTAGGAATATGCACTACTGTTTTTTTTAAATACATATATCACCTTGTCAGTAAATGGCTTATTTCAGCCATTTTCAAAAAATTCGCCAAAATTTGAAAAATCAACTTTGGCAGTGATATGAGCTTTCAGTGAGCCAAATTTCAGCTAAATCAAAGGTGAGGTGAGTTGACGAGGTTCCCTTGTTCAGTTAATTTTTTGAAAAAATGATAAACTTTAAAGTAGGTAGGTAGGTGCAAAATTTTTTTTATAAGGAATCTGCCTCTTTTTTATTACAGAGGTACAAATTCATTTGCTCATAAATATCACTTCTGCATTCTCCTTTACACTCTCACCACGTTTCTCTAATTCTGTTCGTCCATTCTTGACAAATTTAGCTGAAGTATGAGATCGATCATAGAGCCCTGCTAACCTACGTAAAAAACTTGATTCCCTTCCTCCGCTAATTTTTCCACTTGCATTATTTCCTCAGGTTATTATGACTTCATCTCGCATCAAACAGACGAGACTTGTTAGAAATTAGACTCTCAAATTTACATATTTTTAGACACTCTTTTGACGGGATCGTGTTATTTTTTTGTTTTACGCGAACGTGTTTTTTGATTTTTTTTTCAAACACAAATCGTGATAGGGTGTGGTGAACCATTTTATTCGTATTATATATAGGCTTCGAGAAGAAAAGAATATCGCATGTACCTACCTAGAGATAGGTATCGTTTGTAATATTAGGAGTATTGTGGTAGACAGGAGCTCACGTTTGTGTTCGAGTATTTGAGGCATTCTCCTTATCTTCTCATTTTCGTATTAGGTGTTTTAGATTTACCCGACGTAAATATTGTTTTACGAGGTTATGACAAGATGTGTACCTATATTACAAGCCTAAGCTGTATTGTACATACGAAGGTATAGGATTATAAGAATAATATTTGGCTTGTAATTTGAGCACGTACCGCACCACGTTAGCCTTTAGTTACCACTGGTGTCTTTCTTGATGAAGAAAAGACCAACTACACATGACCAAGAAGGAAAAAACAAAACCGGTACAGTTGCGCTTTTTAACCGTACTTGTAGACGTGAACGCCCTTTATGAGGTATTTTTAAAGATGCAACTTATTGTATACCTTTCCTACTGCTACCTTTCGACCAAGCAAATGAGTATAACGAACCGTCATCTCGTCCAGAACTGATATGGTTTATTAATTCGATATGTAAGTATTTTTTTTCTAAAGCATTTTTATGCCTATAACATGTTGTATGTATTTAAAGACGTGTTCTTTGCTGAATCTATACTAAGAGTCGTAGATGTGTTGGATTGGAATTCTATTATAGGTACGTAGGAAGAGGAACACTGTACAGTAGATGGGAAGTGGAGATGGAGAATGTTGTAATCCGGGAGCTGATTTTGAATAGGTAATAAGCACCTATGGATTTATTTGGCGAGATTACTTGATTAATTGCGAGACCATCCGATATGGGCGAGGAGAAAATGGAAGTTGAGAATGTTCAAGTATTGATTGAAAGACATCTTTCGTTAAGATGATCTTTCGGTTATGACTGGTAGTAACCTGGATTTTTAATTAAATAACGTTTCCGAGACCAAAGTCGTAATTTATTTCAAATTCTGGACGACTTCCAACTCAACGATCGATCTATAAAATACACGTATTTAGTTCATAAATCTTCTGCCAATGAGATTGGCAAATGGCAACGAAATTATAGCTAAATTTATTTGAAAAATGATTACCTACATAATTCTTGATCTATTTCTAAGTATTTTTTAAAATAATTTCCTACTCGTATTTGCAACTCAAGCAACATGATACTCTTGATTACGTAATATTCGTTTAAAAAAAATGCATTCTTGGATTTTTGAAAATTCTCGCGAATTTTATAGGCAAATTAACCGGTTGGTTTGAATGAACATGAAATTATTCGAGATGGAGTAAAAAAAGTTGAATAAAAAATATTTTTCTTGGATATTTTCAAGACCACTGCTCCTTCAATATCAAAATAGGCACCCTGTACATAAAAGTGTCGAGTTTCTCCTACCAAAATTTCACTCAAATCTAAAGCAGGAACGTTTCATGGGACACCCTGTATATAAATAAGACAATGCACCAGTACAAATAGGTTCAACGCCATAAATGTACACCTTAGGTATAAAATGCCTCTTACAGCACATACCTAGATCGAAATAAAAACGCGAAACCGGCCAAACGATAACCATTGTTGCAAAATACATTCATCGTGATCATGTCAACGCTAACAATATGTCGAACCTTTGTCATAAAAAATATCTGATGCAGCTTGAGGCAGGATCAAGCTACACGCGTGTGTGGTTTTCATTTTTCAGCATCATAAGTAATGGTGTGTGCCTTGCCTGTGCATTGTATGTATTATAATGGAGCACGAGTTAAACTAGAGTAGCCGAAGGATCTACCAAGAGATGTATAGCTTAGAGCTATAAGAAAAGACGATGTATATGAATGATAATCGAGGATTCACGGCCGGCCTTATACTACCTGTAATAAAGCTTACGAACTACCCAGAATATCCTGCCTGCTGTGATGAAAGCAGATGAAAAACGTAGATGGTTTAGATAACTGCGTTGACGATCAGATGTTTCGGATTTCTATGATTTCAAATGATAACAACTATAAGTAGGTACTAATATGCCTTTTGGTTCGATTTGAAGAATTTTTTTGCAGGAAGCCAAGTGATTAAGATGAGTGATCGAGTTTCTCTTCATACAAATATATGTATCATTTTCCCCTCGTCTACAAATTTGAAAATCGATATCTGTGAATGAGATAAGATGACGATTGGTATAGTTTGATCTCAGTTGTCGACTCTCAACTTCATTGATCGGTCTCATTAAGACTGAATAAGAAATTAAATGGAAGGTTTACCGCGGTTGCTGGTTGATGAAAAATTACATCGACGTCCTTCAGCTAGACTTCAGCTAACCGTAAAAATGAATTTAATTACCAACGGTGTAAATTAGATTTGCAGTCCGAAAGTCTTGAATAATTTTTAATTCGAGTTTTGAGCAATTTCAGTGATTAATTGGAAGTCTCGTGACCTCATTACATACCACCACTACCACCAGCCCCCCCCACTCGACACTCCATATGAATAAGACAAGGATACTCATAGCTGAAAAAAATGTCCTAAAATGGAAAGTATCCCTTGTATTTTTTTAAGGGAACTATTTCATGTCAACTTGAACCAGAAATAAAGTCAAATCTTCTAATTTCTCTTAAATTTTTTCACACGAGCCCTGTTTGGTAGGTAATATAATTTTTTTGTTCCAGCTTTCTAGGAGATTCACATTTGTGATTTTTTTCCTGTACTGCAAAATTCCAAAAGTTCGCAAAACTATATAGTCTAATCTAATTGAACTGTCAGAAAATCTGATTGGGAGAGAGGGAGAGGGAGAGAGGAGGGAGGGGGTTAAAAGAAACAATAAATAGGTACGAGATTCAAAATCAGTGACTAAAATTCAAAAATCTTAAACCGAATTCTCAAAGGGCAATAAATGCTTAATTTATCAAGATTAATACAAAAATTGAAAGCTATGATTTGAGAATTTAAAACAAACCTTTCAACAGAGACATTTTTTTTATTCTGTTAGTGAAATTTTAATTGTTAATTTATGGCATTTCAATCTCAACACACTTTGAGAATATAACTAATTGAGCTCCTTCAAAAAAATGCTAAAAGAAAATTTGGTACATCGATTGTTGATAATTTCAAGTAAGACGAAGAGTTCAAAAAATGGCTTATTTTTTTTGATCATGATTCCTCTATACCCTACCCCTCCACCACTTTGAAAAATTCCAAAAAATTGAAGCTGAATTTTCTCCACTTTTGAAGGAAAATGACAAAAGATCAGAAAATATGGTTTGGCATGTCGATGTTTGAATAGGTATTTGAATATTAATATTTTTGACTTTGACCTTACAGTGTCCTTCTGGCTCCCAATTTTGAAAGTAAAGAAGAATCAGTTGTTTCTGTTTCCACAAAATTCCGGTAGTGCCAGTTCAACATTTTGAGCTATTTTGAATCTAAAGCTGTACCAATGACACATCAATCAAAGTGATGCTAAGAATCACTTTTAGCCTGTCAAGAGCTACTGAAATTCCACGAAAAAATTATTGACTTGCTGCTGGAGTTTCTGGAATGGTCCAAAAATTCAAGTTTTCAGAATCTTAAAAAAAAATCCAAAAAATCCAATCTTGCTTAATCTCGTTTAAATGAAAGCTTAGCTCATCGGTCAAAATGTCAGGTTCTGAAATTCTTTTTTCAATTTTTTGTAAATTTAAAAAAATCAAATTTAGACCAAATCAACTTGAAAAACTTGAGTTTGATACATTGATATGCAACCAATTCTCGACCCCCTGAATCAATTGGAAACTATTTCAAACTGTTTTGAGCAGTTCTAAAGCCTCCAGAAGATTCCAGAAATTTGAAAATTTCCACAAAATTTTACCAAATAAAGTTGGAAAGTTGAAATTTACTTCAGGTCCTGACTTTAACTTGCTGAGTCAATTGAAGGTGGTTTCAACTCGTTCTGGAGCCTCTAGCTATAAGTTGGGAACTCCAGATTAACAAAAGGTTCCATAAAAAAATCTTTCTTCGTCTTTAGAACTTTCGATGCCACATAAACATACCTCACAGTTGCTGTTCCTTCTTCTCTTCCTTTTATCATTTCCTTCATTTTTCAAATTGAGAATTTCCACAAGCAATACACTTACTGTATTTCATTTGCCCTTCCTCTTTTCTCCAAAATCAGTTCAAATCATCTCTATGTTGATTTTAGACACGTCATTCATTTAAAATCACTTAAGGACTGGTCAGGATCTTCCTTTGGACTCTTTACAAACAATTTTTCATCGAATTTTTGTGTTCGTCTCGAGTTTGACTATCAGAATAATCAGCTAAAAGCCTAAAAACAATTCAGTCTTTTGAAATTTTTTGAAACTATTGTTGCCCCTTCAATTGCTGAGATAGGCGTTCCAATTTTCACTATACATGATTTCATGAACCTATGTTTCTTCTGTTTGCACCCAAATCCATTCTAGACAGGTGTTTGAGGGGGACACCATGTATAATATTGATTATCATGCTGTATTGGATGATCTTCTGGTTGTTTTTGAGAATTTTCGAATTATGCATACAACGATTATCGAGTATCGACCATGTTATTTCGACATGTTTGCGGATTATCGTCAGTAAACATTACCTACATGATACCAAGTGGAAATAAGTGACATAGGTACCTATTTCTACGATCTGTAGAGAACCTACTTACCTACGTACTTATTCAACTTATGTACTTATATGTATCATGTGCATTAGTATCTATATTTTTATTACCTGACATCGTGGTCTTTTTTTAGTTAAGGTATTGTTAATTACACACAGCTAGCATGTTACGAATTAGGTGTCCTTGGTCGACGTAGTATTACAACCTTGATCATTTCATATGAATATTATTTTTTTCAGCACATACACACCACAGGTACACAACACTTGAGCACTTGGAAATACAATACTTAAAAACACTACCAGCGACAGGTACTACGAGTACGATGAAAAACTACGAATTTTCACGCGATCGACTGCATCGCATTCACAACCGCCACCACCACTACCATACATCGCAACACACACTGATCGTAGTTTCGCGATCGCGCGAATCGCGATCGAAATCGAAAGCAAAAGCGAATCCAAATCGCGAAGCCGAACGTGAACCGGCGAACGCAACCGCCGTCCAACACATGAACCAGATATGGTTACGATACGAATATCAACAGATTTACAGACAGGTACAGGTACCTGGGCAGCATTTTGTAATTGCAAGAGGTGAACCGAAGACCGAAGACCGAAGAGAGGTGCACGGTGCTCTGCTCACACCGCGAGCGTACCGTACTAAGACGACAACTGGTTGGGCACAGAGTGGGGTCCGACAGCTAAAACACGCTGCTTGACCATACGATTAACTGCCTACTAATTCTTCGAATGAATTCACGAGTACCGTGAGTATTCTTATACCATTAAGTATTAGGTATGTGATGTGTACCTCTACTACCTATTCTTATAGACCCCTTTTTTATGCTTTTTGTTTTCATTTCGTGTTACTTCTCTTCTCTCGATACCAGCATGAGAGATGCTTCGGATGCAATAAAGGTTCAACTCGCGACGACTGACGCGATAGTCTATATCTTGAATTGGTATTCGATCGCGATGAGGATGAGCTTGCGTAATGGAAGCTTTTAAAACTCGAGACTCGATTCGATGACGATTACATTAAGTAAATAATCATAAGTGCTGATAGGAATTTAGTAGGTACGACTGCGTTGTCGATTAAGTACATCTACCAACTCGATGATAAGAGTGGGACTGTTCGATATGTAAAGAAATACTCTAATAAATTGATTAAATTCACTTTTTGTTACTTATTTATCACGGATTCAGAATTTTTTAAATCGATTATGCTTCAAAATGAAATAAAAAATTTTAACATTCTGGGACATACCTACGAGTAATCGGTTTGTTTTCAGAAATGCCCCAAAAGGTCCAAGTATCAAATGAGTCTGATGAAAATGTGATTTAAAAAAAATAAAGTTTCTCATAAAGCGAAACTTTTTACAAAAGGAAATTCTTATCAAGTAGAATAACCCCCTCCCTCCCTCCCTCCCTCCCTTCAAAAATGAAATACGTTGGCAAATGTTGGAAATGAAAAAAGAAATGGATTTGAAAGACATTTTGATCCTTTGAAGAGAAATAATAAAAATTCAAGTTTTCTAAAAACCAATCCCAAATTCTAGGAAAGAGAACTTTCTAGAGATTTTTAAGGTTAAACGCAATTGAAGTTGACAGACAATCTCTGGAGGCCAGATAGACGGGTCACGGGGTCAATGACCTTAAGAGATCGGTCCGACAGACAGACGATCTTATGAAGTCAAATAGACGGGTCAATGACATCAAAAGACCAGACAGACAGACAGACAGACAGACAGACGACCACTAGAGGTCAGACAGAAAGACAGGTCAATGACCTTTCGATGTCAGGAAGACAGACAAATGCTCTCTGGAGGCCAGACAATCAGGTCATTGACCTTAAGAGACCAGACAGGCAGACAGCGAGGACTTTTAAAGGTCAGTTAGATAAGTCAATGACCTTACGAAGACAAATAGGCAGATGGACTACCACTACAAACCAGACATGTGGGTCAATGACCTTGAAAGGCTAGACAGACAGACATATACAACTTCTAGATGCTAGACAGATGGGTCAATGACTTTAAGAGTCCAGACAGACAGGTCAATGACCTTAAAGAGGGGACAGATGGATGATCTTAACAACACAAACAGGCAGATAAAGTTCAGTATTTTTTGTAGGACAAGTTGTGAGGGGGAAAGGGAAATTACATTTTGCTGTGTGACTGTTTGGGCTCTGAACTGCTCTGATAAGTTAGCTAATTTTTGGGAAGTGAAAAGTGAAGGAAACAAAATTTTTCAAACTCAACTATTTTCTGTTGAAGGATACCTGTTGCATAAAAAAATTGGTATCAATAGTTTTCTATCATTGTTCACATTTTTTTCAATTTTTTTGAAAATTTTAGAATATTAGCAACCTGTGTTTTTTATTTAAAGAAATTCAAAAAAATTTAAATTTAATTTTAAGGTAGGCTGGGTTCCTAAAATTTTGGCAACTTTTTTTGAATTGGAGTTTTGACGGATGCATTTGAGCTTTTCTCTATAAAAATATAAAACAAAATATCTTCTCATGAAAATAAAATCCTGTTCAAGGTCTAAGATTCAAAATAATTATTAAAAAATTATCTTAATTCAATATTCAAAAATCCCTTTATATTCGAAAAATTTTAGTTTCAAAAATGTGTGAATTTAATCTTCTAAAAATGAGCACAGGTAAAATTTTTATACCAGTAAGTATATTCTAAAGCGTTGAAAAATTGATCATTGAATTCCCTTGGTCAAAGCTGTGTCAATTTATTGCCATGATTATGTTTTTGGGTAATTTTTTTTCACCAAATTAAAAATATGAAAGTAATTATTAAAATATCTTGGGAAAATATTTTCAATTTAGCACCTCGATTTGTCTAGACTCTTGTTCGAAATGATCATAAAATAATAATTTACGCCTAGAAATATTTCAGTTATGCCACAAGCACTTTCAATAACTTGACAATCTCACACATCCCATAGGTAGGTATAGGTAAGTCACAGGTGTAGCCCACTTTTCCAAATACCATTATAGCTTTATTATGTGTACAACACGTACATATTGGAAGTACAAATTAACTCGCACTTGTTAATATCAATATAAATGTACCTAAAGCATAATATTCCACGAACGTACTCGTACATATCGTAGTACAATTTATAATTACCGCGTGTTTGTTCTTCTGTACCTCGTCGTATTGTATGCTAAAAGATGAAATAATCAACTGTGAAATTACATAAACGTTGATTTATAGGTTATATTTCCGCCGTTATTATGCCTACGAACCGCATATGGTGCTGTATAGCCTTATAGCAGCCGCCATTTTGGAGTTTTCGACGAAGATGCCAGTATATTTAAATAAGTACTCACCCTGATTAGACATACTGTCGATAAAACAAACCAAACGTATTGTTACTAAAATGGATATTTGAGTCGAATCTTACACTTGTTATACTACTTATCAAGTACATAAGGTATACGTATTTTAGCGAGATGCCAGAAGTCGATCTACATTTGACTCTAGACATATAAATATAGGTAGGTGAGGTATAGGCAGCATGTTACAGAGGATACATTAATTGGATGACTTCTTTATAGAAAGATAAGATTATCGTCGAAGATTAACGATTCACTTGTCTAAGTCTATGTAATTAGAGCATACGAGTAGTTGATTGAGAGGTATCTGCGATTAAATACACATGTTATGTAGATACTTAAGGCTTTTCGAACTTTTACTCGTATATAGTTTTGAAGAAAAAACCAGGTGGATGAGAGGAAGGGGATGCATTGTGACTTGTGAGTACCTATTACCTAAAATGGCTTGACTGAAAATCAAAAGGCACAGTTCTGCAGGTTCATTCCTTGTCAATTCAAAGTCTTGGAAATTCTAAAGCATTTAAAAAAAATATATATGTTGACGAGAAATTATATTGGTAGGTAATTGAATCTGCCTTCACCAAGAATTTTTTCTTCATATCTTCATAAAAATTTTAATTTCTTGAATGGTTTCATAATTACAAAATGTACTTATAGGTAAGACAATTTTTAATGTTACAGGTACCAAGAAGAAAGAATAATTATTGGATATCTGTCGCCTTCAATTTATGAATGCTACAATCCAATACCCATAAGCCTCTTGATGTGCATTCCGTCGTCCCGTAATAATTGTACGCTGCTTAATATGTTGCCTATCAATGAAAATGAAGGCTCAAAAATATTTTTCTTCTGTCGATACTCGATTGGCACGAATGAGATACATACAATAGTATTGGAAAAAAGTACCTTCTACGTTTTTGGTGGAAAAATTGCATATTTTATTTTTTAAGGGACGAAAATTTACGTTTTCATACGTTTTCAATAAATATAAATTTAAAATATAAAATTGGTGAAGCTTTCAATTTTTTAGCTCTTTTAGCCCCTTCGATTAGAACTTACGAGAAATTGTAAGGGCAACTTGCACCAATCTAATACTCGAGTTTTCTGACCCAGTTTAATCTGGATATTGAAGGGGCAGGAGTACCTACATGATTTTTGAAATCCTAGCACAACAGAACTTTTAAGGCAAACAAAAAATATCCTTTTATACAAAATAGCCTTTTTCTGGAATTGAAGGTGCTATACGAATACATGAATTTTCAAGGGTGTCCCAAAATTTCTGTAAATTATTGCCCATAGCTAATTCAATTGAAAATTTGATTTCTTTCATTTTTTAATTTTTATAGAATTTACAAATCGGTCAAAAATTCAATTACTTTTGAACTGGCTCCTTTGAAAATTCGTAGCAACCACCTCATTACGTCTTATGAGTCAACAAATTTTGAAATTTTTTTGTAGATGTAGGTACATGCCTATACCATATGAGCAATGAGCATGGAGCATGTGGTTCAACACAACGGATGTAGGTAGGTAGGTATTGGTAGGTATCAGAATTCATCGATATCCCCATTTCGATATTTTTTCACTAATTATATGTATACGAAGGTATTTAGAAATAAAGTGATTTGAATTATAAAAAACGCAACTTAGATAATTTATTACGAAAAAATAAATTAATGTATTAAATTATAAATCATTTACAAATCAATCGAATTACTCAGTGGATTTATTTTCATAACCACGCGTAACCTTTTTCACGTATTATATACACAGGTAGAGGTAACTTGGAAGCAATAAACAACACTTCTATATGTATAGGAAATGGTATAGGACATTTTTCTCCAAGAAAATCCATATCACAAAGGGCAGTAACTTACATAGATTTTATGTATCTACTCGAAAATACTGTTACCGGCGTATGGGAATTTGAATAATGCATTTGACTTGGAAGAGGAAAAAAAATAACACCTTATTTATCACGAGTCTTTTAATCATTTATGGGGGTTGTACCATATTTCTAAAATACTGCTATAAGTTCCAACGATTCCGCAAAACAACGAGAATACCATTAACGTTACATCTTTAATTAAATACCATTGTACGAATCCTGGTTGACTAGTGGATAAATACGTGAGCTCTATTAAAGCAGGACAGAATATGCCAAGCATAGAAAATCCTACTGAGCCAATTAAACCGATCACTCCTTTTAAAGATGGTAAAGCTGTAGCTATGCCAACTGTAAAAGAAAAAAAAATTATAAGTAGTAAACAAGTTTTACGTAGTATTAGTTATATCGTAATATCGTATGACCTAGGGAGGTCGTCTTGTAACTTCGAGCTTGTAAAGTGCCTCAGATAGGTTATAGGGTAAATATGGCTAACTTTTTACACTACCTAGTGTACCTCTATAAGGTAGGTAATGCAATTCGTGCGAATGTAATAGCTTAATTTAATAATTCACGCTCTTGAATCAATTAGGATTGTGTATTTCATCAATTATTGTACCGTGTAAAATTATGTTATATAGGTAGGTACCTAGCTGCATAAGACTGAAATTTATGTAGGTAGGTACCTGTCTAGCGTCGAGTATCTATCTCAATATACTTGCTTACTGCCTCGTTAAGTTGAATTGAATTTATATGCTAACAATTTCCAAGTATGAAAATATGCAGAAGTTAAAATAACAGGATATCCGTCAATGTAAATTATAGTAAATAAAATTTTTGCGAATTATTGCAGTCATCTTAAACGAACCGTTAAAAGAATTTAGTTTTAATTTTGAAATTGCTCCGAATGTAAATTTACAAAGACAGCTACAAGCTGAAATTGTATTCAGCATCAACACAGTCTCCGAATAATATTATTAATTTTGAAAAATTGTTTCATTTACTTCGTTAAGCAAGAACACAGACAGCCTGGGTAGGCTCTGTTTGATATTGGTATTTTTACTTTTAGAATTTTTTTTTTCGAAAAATAACATATTTTACACTTATTGCGGGCTTCAAATTAGGTATATACCTAATATACCTACTTATTTTTAGATATAAATTCCAGAATTTGCATTAAAACGTGAACTTACCACAACCAAAAATTAATAACGATCGAACAACGTAATAAAACCAGCTATCATCGCTATCTGTAGGTTTTGATACTCCATCCCATACTACTTTAACTGATACAGTTAATTGGAGACCAAAAGTGAACAATATGGAAAGGGCTATCGATAATTTCACTGCTTCTGATAACCTAGAACAGAACGATAAATAATTTTTACGTAATTAATATAATTTCAATTGACTGAACATTCATGAAATTTGACATATTGCCATTTTCTCGAAAGCTTCCACTACACTTATAAGTATTTTTATCATGATCTTCGTTTAAGCTCGAAAGCATCAGTATAAGCTCATTTCATTCTTGACAATGGCATTTTATATTTTACTCTTCAATGTATGTATAAAAGGTAAATGATTTGACCTCCACTGCTTCTAATCTCTGCAGTAACACTGTAACAACTAACAAGATCTCTCATGTTTCTGATATTTTTTAATTTTTTGAAAGCGTTTTGGCGGCAAATTCACCAGATCTTATGTTGTCAGCTCTCAGGTGAATGAGGTGCAATTGAAAAATACGTATTTCGTCAATAGTCATTGATAGTTGTTTTGAATTTATGAATTTTTTCAATTTTCACAGTTCTAACCTTTGATTTTTTTTTATTGATTTATTATTAAGTAGGTACCTATTACTCGACTGAGTAATTGTTCGAAAAAAACCACCAACAAACAAAAATACGAAAATAGTTAGTAAAAAAAATTCAAAGTCAAGAATTAAGAACCAAAACTGAAAACTAAGCTTAAAAAAATATCATTTTTTGTAGAAAGTTTTCCCCCAAAAATTTACAACGAATAGGTAGATGTTATTGATTTGATTTTTGAACCTAATATTGATTGTAAAAATCGATAAGTCATTGTAAAAAGTCACTTAAAAATGAAATGAAACACTAATACGGATAAAACGCCATTCAAAATCAAAACAGATGATATTCGCATAATTTTGACAAAAATTGCATGAAAAAGTGTTTAAGATAGATTAAAAATATAATAATATACGAACGCACAAAAAAGCATTACAATACATACAATCTGTGGAAATTACCGAAAACAAAAAAAAATCATTGTTAAAATTTGGCAAAGGCAAAAGAAAGAAAAATTTCATAAAATATTGCTGAAATGACTTAAAAAACAAGAATAAAGCATTAAAACCACTAAAAAATTACTAAAGAGTAAAAAAAGTGATGAAATTTCATTTAAATTTAAATAATTAAATGAGGAGCTTGGTGACAAAGTTAGACAAACGCCACGGAGGGCGCATACGGAAAGGGACCTAACGACCAAAAAAAAAAAAAAAAAAGTTCTCCGAAATTGTTGTAGGAACTCTGTAAAGGTTCCTACAACAATTTCGGAGAACTTTTTTTCTTTTGGTCGTTAGGTCCCTTTCCGTATGCGCCCTCCGTGGCGTTTGTCTAACTTTGTCACCAAGCTCCTCAAATATTAAATTAGATTTTTAAAAAATCCTGCAAATTCACATAGAACATCGTTGAAACCTCTCCTAAACGCAAGAAAAGTTTGCCGAGGTACGTACAATACAAATTATTACAATGAATAATTGATCATAAAACTAAAAAGTTCTATTTACTTGCAAAAAAAAACAAAAAGACGAATAAACAAATTTTTAAGTTGAGAATAATTTGGAAAAAATTCAATTGCACCCCATCTGCCTTGGAGCTGACAAAATAAGGCGTGATTCGTTTGAGTTATGCTGAAAATTAAAAGAGAACTGTTTTGCACATGCTGTAATGTTGAAATGAAAGCTCAAAACGCGCAGAGTTCAGTCGTTTGTGAACCGAATCTTTGATTAGTCGTTCTCTTATGAATCATGTTTTTATGACGTTTTTTTTTAAAAAAAAATATCAGTTTGTTCTCGAAATTCTAATTTCTTTTTCTTTTCGTGTGTAATTTTGAAGAAATTATTCGTCATTTGCGACATTTTACTCGATTAATCGCGATTTCAATATAGTGAATAAATCCTAAAAATCGAAAAACGTAAGTATTTAATTTCAGTAGTGGATTCATCGTCCTCGGTTGCCTCGGTCCTCAATTCCTCATACCATCGGAAAGAGTAAAGACTATCACAATAATAATGTAAAATATAACCGAATGAAGTTGAATATTAGATTACCAGTCATCAGGTAAGTTTAATGAAATAACAGCTTCGCTGGCGTCTCCGTATCTGAGGTAACCGAAGAATCCAACTACAGTGTTTGCCAATACAACCACTACCATTCCATAATACATTAGTCCTGGTCGATTAGTAAGATGTTTAGGATTTTTCATTTCATTCTCAACCGGCATAATCTGAAACGCAGGATTGTCTAATTTACTCTTTGTTTATTTTGATTTTTGATGAACGATTAATTTTTTAGCTCTGATACGTACGGTTCCGACTCCTTCCAATGATAAGAAAGCTGTAGCAATGAATATTGGCAAAAATTCTAACGGTTTGGATGAAGGAACAGAATCAATCGGAGGTATTTTTCTGAAGATTTCCCAAAACACCATGAACAAGCCGATACAGAGCAAAGAATTGGCTGCAGCCGAGAACGGTACCAGAAACTTCATCCACCTGATTATGCTGACCGGATATATTATGAATAACGAAGCGAACGTGTACCATCGTATGTCAAAACGGAATCCCGTATGTTTCTCTAGAACCTGGTAAGTTTTTCCTATGAAAATCTGCATAATTCGTTCGTCTTATTATCGATAATACTCACTTGTTGTGCTGTTTCCGCTATCAACAACACGTAGCAAATATTAACACCGTAGTAGGTGATGAATAGGAAGAAATTCGCCATCATTCTGCGAATAAACAGAAAACAACGTTAGATTGTACAGAATACTCGTATCGTATCAGCTGTTTTAATCGAGCGCTAAGCTAACCTTGCTTTGGGCGCGTGGTGTTTCACTCTGCCTTTGAAGCCGTGAAGAAATGCGTACTCAGCTGTATCGGCGTACGACATAGAACCTCTGTTGAATATTTCGCATAATCCTTGAGAGCAGTTTATCTGTAACATGCGACAATCAATGTAATGAAATTCATCGACGAAATGAGAAATCCGTTTAATTAAAACCATCGTCGAACATTTAACGTTTGTATTTGTCCACAAAATGACAAATTTGATCATAAAGGACTTTCGTTTTAGAAATAACCACCCGACACTCAATGATGATCGCGCATACTCGATGTCGAATTTCATTTTGATTTTTATTGGCGACACATCGCGTGTATTTGTCTGTCATATTTACCGCCGACGATAACGCCACTTTATGATTTTTTTTTCACTTTTGTTTCCGTATCATGCAACATGACGCAGTTAATTGCACGTTGCTTACTTTGTGAATCTACGCCGCTGTCGTTATAGGTTACAGCGAAGCGAATACTGGACAATTTGAAATGGCGAATATTATAAAACGTATTCCCGAACTTGGTACCATAAAGATATTAGAATGGCAATGATTGAATGGATACCCTGACGATTGTACGAAGAGATAACGTGGTACCTTCGTGTAATCCTTAATGATTTATATGGTTATTGATTATACCTACCTAATACCTTGGTGTTTTTTTAAATATTATATCGACCAAACAGTGAATCATAAACGCGATTTTCGTCGTACTTGTGACAGAACAAATAAAACATTGAGAAAAAAGAAGAAAAAAACAGGATTGTTTTACATGAGTGAACTGTTTATCGCTTGTAACGATTCAACACTCGATTTCAGAATTATAACCGGAGCATTATAGGGTATCAATTTTCGCGCAGATGATTAAATTTAATTATACAGAATTTCACGCGTACTTGGTCATTTTTTTTGAGCAGTCGATTTTAGTTCGCGAATATTTTTTTTTCGTGGAATAATACGTTGTTTATTATTTTGGGAGCAAATCTATGCGTTTTTGGGAAGAAAGAGAAAGAGAGGATAGCATTGGTTTGATATTTTAATCTGAGATAGGTAATTCATAGCATCGTCGATCTATCAGTTAATTCGGTGAGGTTGAGAGGGTCAGTTCAAGATGTAATTTTAAAAGTCCAGCTTCCATCCAAATGCAAATAACACGAGCGGAAAAAATATTAAAAATGATGACCGGAGTAAAATTCAAAATTTTCTTTCTTTTTTGAGAAAATATCTTGGAAATAATTTTGAAAAAAATGAGCAAGATATGAAAAAAAAAATCAGAAACTGAATAGATTATCTAATTTATGTTGTTTTACAGCCAAAAAACGCGCTGTCACCTGGCAAACGTGCAAAAATAAAATGAAATAATTTTTATAACTTAGGTGAGGTATGTTAATTAGAAAAAATTGTTTTTATGACGCATTGACACTGAAATGAAAGGGAAGTAGGCTGCATCATTTTTCGTCTGTATTATTTGAATCGATCCAAATCGGAAGTATTCTTCCGGATGACCGTGAAAGTACGAGTACAAGGTTCTCGAATTACGAATATCCTGAATCGTTTTCAAAATAGAAATATCCTAGTAATTTCACATTATTGATATTTCATTTAAATAATGAAAATAGTTACAGGTTGTTGACCGTGAATTATGCGTCTGAAAATTAAAATACCTGTTCCAATAAATATTCGCTCGTTTCATTATCATTTTTAATATACTTATTTTAAAAATAGTTTTTGACGAAAAAAATATCTTTGGAGAAGAGGCTTAATTTTATTCCTTACAATCACGTGGTTGACTGGTTGTCCAGAAAGTATTTCAACCGGAAAAAAATAATAAAGTTTATAGTTGAGATGAGTAGAATCGAAGGTGCGTCTATAAAAATACCTCCGTTTAAAATAGCAAATGGTAAATTTCATTCTTAAAATTTTGGAAAATTCAAAATACCGAATTTTGATTTTATTGAAATATGCGGAAAACTAAACTTTGAATTGCCCCTCCCTGCCATTTTCTATCCACTTGATGAACTGGTAATTGGTTTTAAATCAGGGTCATTCCATGTCAACTCAACCAACGTTTTTGAGTCATGTCTTTCGATTTCGCTCAAATTTTTTTTACAATATTTACCCATCCGGTAAGTAAGAACCCCGCAATTAGTTTGGTCCCAGCCCCCTCAGAAGGCGGGTTGGGGGGGGGGCTTCCATTATTTTCACATAGTCTCGAGGTACTCAACTTCAGCAGCCCATTCCTCCAAAACTATGATACTTTGATCAAAACTGATTTCACAGTTCGAAAGGGAATTGCATTTAGAACTTTTTAAGCGTTTTGAAATTTTTAAAAGTTGAAAGTTGAACTTTCTAATTGAAAGTTTAAATTTCAAAATGGCGCCGTAAGTGAGAGCTATCTACCATTTAAAATTTTGAAAAAATTTCCATAGATGTACCTTTTGATGCTTTTTTGAAATATTCAAGTTTCGGGATGGGATTTTTTGATGGAGGGGGAGCACCCTCACCCCCAATTTTGGGCGAAACTTTCGAAAGAAAATCTGAGGCATGTGATACATCGAATTGTATGTTTTTGGTGACGCTGAACACGAATATGACGTCAGATTTTTGATAGGACCTCATCCATGGCCCCCAGCACCTCCCCCAAGGGGGTAAAAGTTCAAAAAAGTGTTTTTTGTTCGTGCGACACATT
The DNA here is from genome assembly GCF_950023065.1 of Planococcus citri. Lineage (NCBI taxonomy): Eukaryota > Metazoa > Arthropoda > Insecta > Hemiptera > Pseudococcidae > Planococcus > Planococcus citri. The sequence goes on from NC_088680.1 coordinate 37,776,197, forward strand.
GAATAGTATGTTTTGGTGGCTTTCAAAACCGCCTTTTTTTGGTCGAGTTGACATGGAATGACCCACCAAAGTAAAGTCTTCAGCGGAGGACAAATTTTCGATTTTTACTAAAAAATTAATTGATAGAAAGACAATTCTAAGGTTTAAACTGGCAGTGTCAGGAACCAATTTCTGGGGCGTTGTGTTCAAATGAATCGATTGAAATATTGAATCATAATCATAATACATATGTAATTGAAAAAAATGTGGAAAATCCAAAAATAATTGGAAGATCTCCCTCCTCCCACCCTCCCCTCAAAAAAAGAAGTACAAAATGCTTCAATTAATAAAGTTGATGATCGGACAAGACTCAAACTCTACCCTTATAAACTCTTCTCATTTTTCACGTGCTTATCTAATCCCACTTAAAATTATTTTTGGATATTAGGTTATCATGGCTCACGTTTCCCTCCCCTTTTTTTGTTCATTGTTGTAGATCCAAGTTAATCCTACTCATTAACTGATTGCACCTGTTCGCGTAGATCATTAGATAAGATTTTATTAATTTCGCAAGTTCGAAATCTTCAAATCAGAGCTCTTACTTGAGGGATTTAAAAATATCTGCTAATCTGCTTATTATCTACACATATAATTTCAATTCGAACAATGTGTGAAAAAAACAAATTGGAAGTTGGAAAATTCCACAAGATTTTCATGTTATCTGTATTAATTTGGAATAATTTCAATTACTGTCAACATGATTAACCTAAAGGACGGAAACGTGCGAGTAAATAATTTTAAGGGTGTGTCGCTGTTGTTTTGATCTGTTGAAAGTACATAGACGCAGCTCACAATTGTGCAATAAACAACAAGTACATCATTACTTTGTATCAATTCGAGTACAAATGAGGAGCTTGGAATCAAAACTCACTTTTGCCATCGGACAAAGTTTCGAGAAAATCGACAATAACTGATTTCGCCTAGTGCGTTGATGAAAAAAACGTCGCAAAGTGTGTCGAGCTCTTGAGTAAGACTACTAAATAGGATTCCATGAGAAACATTTTTTTTTCAAGTTGCCATATCGTTGCAGTATGGCTTTCAAGTTTGGCAAAAGTGAGTTTTGATTCCAAGGTGGGGTAATTTTACTTTCTTTTGCAAATATATCGAAAAATAAGCCTCCTAGAAGAAAACTAACGACATTATGTCGATTGGAAATTTAATTCTCTACAATTTTTCTCGACTTCATTTTTCTGTAGAGTATTTTGTTCCGCCTCCAGAGAGCTTTAAAAGTTTTGAGCGCTCAATACATCCAATTTTTTACCTCCTCAGTTGCATAACTTCCAAATTCAAGACTACCATTTTCGCTATTTTCACTATCAGAAAATGCTTCCGAAGTTGCAATTGAATCATTTTGGCTTTGTAGACTGCCATGCGACCTTGAAAATACAGTTTTTTTTATAGCTTGGAGTCAAAACTCACTTTTGCCAGTGGCAAAAGTGAGTTTTGACTCCAAGGGCACTTTTTAACACGAAATTGTGAAGAACTGGGGCCGAATTCGGAAAAATGGATTCTGTAGGGTGATAGAGAAATTGAAGAAGTATCCGAATCCGCAAAAAAACGCATATCGATTTTTGGTGTCAAAAGTGAGTTTTGATTCCAAGCTCCTCAAATTATGGATGTATAATTTTCTAAATATGCAGACTCGAAATAGTGCTTCGACTTTCGCTACAACCTTCGAGGTTTTTGAACCGATTATACTTAAAGATGTTTTTGTTCCGTGTTCAGGAGACAAGTTACGATTAGATTTAAACATTTACACGCGAATGAGAGTATGAAAAGAGAAGGCAGTGACCTTACGGTTTGAAAATGTTGAGATTTTCATGTCCTACCTACTATGTCAGGAAAATTATTTTGAAAAAAATGACATTTACTAGCATCGCTGTTGTATGTGTGACTATAATTCCGGTGATTACTAATCCAATAGTACCCATAATTAATCCGGCATTTTTGAAAGCGAACGGCATAGCTAATAGTCCAGCCCCTAAACTGCCTTTGACGATGTGCAAGAGGGCTCCGAGATCTCTGTAAAAATCAAAACGAAATAAATTAATCATAATTTACTGATGAGTGTTTGCTATTTTCTAAAACAGGTTTTCACCCTTGAAAGAGGGGGTGAGAGAGGTGAGAGATGAAAATGAAGATATCGTCATTCGTTGCTGTATTTCTGTTTTTGTCATGAGCATTTTAGGGTCAATTTTCAACAGTTTGTTCATTTTATTTTTGAATTTTTCATTTTTTACAAAAAAAATTGGTAAAACTGATTGTGAGTATAAACTGCAGTCGCTATTGAAAAAAATGAAAGCATATACAACTATAAAAAAAATCCTGACAAAACATTTTCTGAGACGAAAAATGTTCAAAGATCGTTTAGGTACGTCTAAAAAACACAAGAAATGATTTGTTTCAAAATCAACTTTTGAAGCCTTTTTGCTCTTTTTGAAATTCAATGAAATTTTTTTGAAAAATTTAGCCTCATAATTTCAGATTTTTTCATTTAAATTGAAAATGGGCCTCAAAACGAAATGGAATATGTATTAGGTTTGGGTACGATTAGAATAGAAGATTCCCAGAGTTTTGTGGCTTTTCAAGCTCATTTTTTACCATTTTACAATTTTTGAAACACCCCCCCCCCCCTCCCTTGAAAAATTTTGTTTTTCATGCTGGTAGGTATCTAAATTCGGCTTCGAAACGTAATAAATTAACGATTGTAGTCAACACGTGACTAGAAAAAAATTGATTTTCATCAATGACATAATTTTGGACTATTTTGAAAAATATTAAACCGCCAATTTTTTTAGTTAGATGGCTGAGTGTTTTCAGTAACTGACCTGTGGATGCTCATTGGGGCTTATCCAGTTATAGGCAGTATGGGCAGCTGCCTAGGGGGGTAGATTTTAGGGGTGGCCATTTCCAAATTCAAGTTTAGGAAACATCCGGTTAATTTATTTCCAGTACAATAGGTATATGGTATATGTTCGAATATTTGTATTAAAAAAAGCACTTTCGGTGACAATTTTAGGGATGACTAATTGTTATTTGGGCCATTTGAAAGGACGTTTTCAAACTGGAACTTCAGAAATCTGCCGGAGGTTCCAGAGTTGCTCAAACCCGCTCATATTTGACCTGAAAGGTCTAAAATGGGATGCTCTTTCCAACATTAGCTTTTTACCTCGATTGGATCAAATTTTGATATTATCATAAACAAATCAAAATTTTGAAAAATAAAGTGATTAATTTCAGAAAAAGTGAAAGAACTGAAATCCAGCTCCTTGAATTTAGTATAACCCATCATTTTTTAACAATTATTGAAAACTATTTCAGGGGTGATCTTCATTTCTATTTTCAGCTACTTTGACCATCGGGTACAAATTCTAAATTTCTGATGGGTCCAGATATTGTGATTGAACAAGACCGTTAAAAAAATTCAAAATTGATTTCTTTTTTCTGATGGTCAAAAATTGTCCCCAAGGATGTCATTTTTTCTAAATTTTTGGTGCATCAAATTTTCAATGATTGAATAATACTCCTCATCCAAAAACATTTTGCAAAAAAAAAATTCTGTCATTTTTTTTGTTCAAAAATTTGAAAAAAAATGTTCATTCATATTGCTTTCTTAAAGGTGCTTGGGGATCATTCTAAATTGAATAAATCTGGTAAACGATTTAGGGTGAGGGGTGCAATCGCGAGAGTACTGCTCTTTTCCCTCTTCTTCTCTTCTCGATGTGATAATTTAATGATACGAAAATTACAAAAATTTTGATCTCGTGAGATCACTTCGAAGGATAAAAAGGCTGTAGGAAATTTCATCATAGCAGTAGCGTGTGCAAAGTACTTCTACATAATATTTTTAAGTGATACTTACGATGTGTAATGCGTAAGGTTACGTTGTGGAGGAGACTCCGATGAAAGTTTATTTTTAATTGTCCCATCTGTCGCCGAATTATTCAGCTGTATGACGAATTTTTCCTTCCTGTCCATATTTCACCGGTATAATCGAGAAATCCGTCGGTTAATCGATCGATGGAAAAAACTGCAACAAACGTTTGTATATCACGTTGATTAAAAATTTACTAAAGTATCCAAGATTTAGTTTTTAAAAGTAGGTACTTCGACAAATACATCGAATTTTCTGTTCACTTTGGCTCTTAGCGTATAATCCCCTGGTCTTTGTTTAAGGTTCTCAATTTGCCTTATCAACTCGTTGATCTCGGTTATAAATTTTCTTTCTTTCACGTTTTTCGAACGAATTACCCGTGAATTTTTGAGTGTTTCGTAATACTTTTTCGCTTTTGCAATCGTCGTCACGTCGTGTGTAAATCATGTATCTATCTTTCTGTCTGTCTATTTATCCCTATACTCATTCACACGTTGATCATACTTTTTTTTTCACGTATACACAACCATTGCCTACGTGTAAATGGTAATGAGTTGGTACAATAATGATTAACGCGCCATGTTTACACTAATTATTATTAGGGGAACACAAAGATAAGGGAATAGATTTCGATGTGTTTGTGTGCAATTGCGATGCGATATGTGTACCTGGTGTGTAATGAATTGTGACTCGATGGAGGAGTTAGTAGTGGTACCTTGGTAGGAACTAGGTAGGTATGTGTAGTAAGTATTAAAACGAATTAGCGATTTTTGTTTTTTCAACGCATTTACAGCGCGATTTGGCGCTAATTTAGAGCGATAATTTAGCGAAACGTTTCGGGTTTTTTTTTCAAGATGAAAAAGACGGACTTATCGGTTTATAAGCCCAAATGAGTGTTGTGACCTCGATTAAGGGAGCGACGACAAAAAGTGAGATAGGTATAGGTATTGAGTAAATACACATGATCAGATGAGTTGCGGATGCGACTTGAGAGGGATAATCGAGTTTAATAATTGATCAAGAACTGGTGAGTCAAATTGGAACTTTCCATCGTGATTGAATTTTTTTTTCATGAAATTGTGACTTGAGTTTGGAAAAATTTGGAAGAGGGTTTCTGGAAAGACTGCCCGGGGGAGGGGGGAAATTGAAATGAATCACTGTAGAATTTCAAATAAATATTATGTTTATTTAGTTCTTAGCGATGCTCTTGATTTTTGACTGAACCAAGATTTTGAAGTGCTGTCGACGATACCTTGAAATAGCACCCTATCGGAATTGGCCTAGTAAAATTTTGGATTATCTACATACAAGGTGTACATAAATATCAAACATTGTTTTTTTTTTGAGAAATTTAATTTTTTTTTTAAACAAAAATGTAATTAGGTGTGGATTTTGAAGCAATTGGATCGAAAAATAAAGGATACCTATCTCATAACTTTGTCAATGTTTTCTGACTTTGACTCTTATAGAGGAAGGAGGTCCTGGGGGTGAGGAAGAGATTGAAAATTTCATGAATGAGCAAGCCCATATTAGCTACAAAAGCTTTAGGAAAATTTAATTTGGAACGAAAGTGTCTCCCTCCCTTCTTTTTTTGATAAAAAATTACTTAAACACCCTGTAACATCAGCACTCATATGATTCTGATTATTCGTCTATTAAAAGACGACAAGTTGATGACTGGTAAAGTGGTATAAATTTATGAAAAGAAAGTGAAAAAGAGAGAAATAAGGGTAAAATTTGAAAATGTGAGGCAACTTCGAGCACATGCCTGTAGAATACACATGAGCATTTAACTTTTGCTGATAAGAATTACGTAGTTATACTTACTTATGGTTAGTTGTAAAATATGGGTTATTTAACCGCGATTTTATCACTGGGCAATTATGCCACATTATTGGATTTGAACTAGATTTTTTTTCTCATACAACATATGTTTTTCTAGTATGTTACACTCTTGTTTTGTTATACAAATCCTTCGATGGAAATTTTTTTTTTGAAATTTTTCAGAGTAATTGTACGAGAAAGAAATATGTGTGTGTGTTACGAAGAGGTTTTTTTTTTTTTTTAGTAATTCATCAGCTTTGTAATGTGACACGCAGATGTATGTTTTTTTTTGAAGGTCTTTCGTTATTCGCTAAAATTGATGTGATATGTTGAAAGGTGTGGAGGTTTTTATAGTCGTACAGGAAAAGGATGCGAAGTGGAAAATGACTTGAAATTCAAAAAATGGTGTTTTTCTATTGTTTTAGTGAGTTTTTTAGTTGAATGGGCGAAAGAGGGGAGACGTTGTGAGAAAATTGTCTTCTATGTTATTTTTTTCAAGATTTTTTGGCCGTATGGAAGTTCTAAAAAAAATCCTCAGGATCATAATTAAAAATATTTCATTTTAATTTTCAGGCAGGAGACTGATTGAACTTTAAATACTTTGTTTATTTAATAGTTTAAAAAATTTTGATCCAATATTTAGTTTTTTTTTCAATCCATAAAATATACCTATATTCTTTATATTTCTGATATTCGATTCCTACCAAGTAGGTATTGTTATTGAAAATTTTTCTAATGCATTTATTTGATATTCTTGCAAGGTGTGGCATGACGTGGTGTTTTTGTCAAATATTTAATGTACCAATCAGCACATGTTGAATGTATTTTTAATCAAGCACTAATTACCCACATTTTCTCGTGATGTGATAACGTCGGAGAAAAATTTAACCTCGGTTATCTCGAGATTTGTATGAAATTTAGAATTAATCAGAAAACTTCAGTGGGTAGCTATAAGCACAGCTTTAATGATCTTTGAGACAATCAACTCTCGATTCGTTTGCTATACGTTTTCTAATTAATTTACTTGATTATTCAAAACAGGAATCGCGTGATTTTAAAAATGAATGAAAAATTCTACGCTTATCGAAAGGGAACGATGTAAAAGTAAACAAACTTACTTTGTTTCGTAGATTATGAAGGAGAGTGAAAAAAATCAAAAAAATTGAGGATATTCTTGTTTTTTTTCGCTAGAATGAATTTATCGTGAGCTGAAAAATGTTATCCATTTTATGAATGTGAATGAACCTTTTGATTTGAATTCAAAAATCCTTGAAGACCAATTCGATTTTTGAAACAATTTTTTGACGTGTAAGTATTCTCAAATGTGACGAAGTGTTAAAAATTCTCCTAAATGGTAAAAGATTGGGAAGAAAGAGAGAGAGTTGGCAAAATTTTATGGAGTTGAGTTCATAGAATTTATAGTGAAATTATTATAAAATGAAGTTGAGTAATGTGTAAAAAATAATTATGTAGGTATTGTCGTTTTCATGTCAAATTTTTTTTTGACTTTTGCAATCATTAATAAGATAGAAAAGAAAGAGAAAGGTGTACCTACAATAATAACTATATGCGTTATCAAAAATAGCTAGGTACACTATTTGATAAATCGATTTATTATGCATAGATCCGAAACGTATTCTGTAATTCTTGCTGATTATTTTAAACTGGTTATTAATCACATGTTCAATTTTATTTAATTTTAGACGAAAAAAATGTTAATGATAATTTTTTTTCGAGTCCAATCTCGTACGTAGGTAACTCGAAAGTACTATCTGCGTGTATATTATTATTAATGAAGCAGAAAATTTCGCCAGCTTCGATTTAATGAAGGCGTCAAATTGGCCCTAAAATGGCCCTGGCATAGTTGTACAGGTTGGTAGTAGAGATATACCTATGTTTTGATTTGTCGAACATTACGAAAAAATAGTGTAATTAAAAAAAATTACACATGGCACCTTTACTAGAGATTTTACGCTAAGGCGGAAATGAAGAGTTCTTTTATAGATGTATGGATTATTGTACGTCTGTAAACGTTCGCGATTAGTGATCTTATCACGAATTTGTTTCGAAATTGACGCCATAATAGCAGTTAAAAAGTCTATATCTATAAATTCTGGGAATCGAGAACGACAGCAAATGCGTAAAAAGGTACATGAGAACAAAAGTTGAAAGTTAAAAGCTATCATTTAAATAATTAAAATAAAAAAAATTACTGTATGGGGAAAAGTGAGACGTGTGAGCCTCGCAATTTTGATTTACTAAAATATTGCGAGTAAGGTGTATCGATTGTTACGAATTCGAAGACTCACGAGTTCATTTTGGCTCATTTTCTCATTCTGATTTCAAAACCCAGCTCCCATATCGTTGCATTCCTCTTTTTATTGTCTCTTAAGGGGGGGGGGGGAGTGAAAAGAAAGAATGCCCCGGATTCAGATGAAAATTGGCGAAAAAGTTTACTTTGAGTTAGGGATCCCCCCCCCCCAAAATTGAGCTCCTTAGCTGTACCTATACAGGAAACTGAGCCAGAGGTCCTCAAAGTGAGATAATTTTTGAAAAGAAATGTGATGATATTGGGTGGAAAAATGGGGTGAGACAGGCAGTGCAGCACAACAGCACAGTTTTTTTCGAATTGGAAACTTTTCATAAAGCATTTTCAAAAACTTGAATAAAAATTTTGGATTTTTCTGAGAATTTTTGCTTTTGTATTTTTTTTACGATGCAGAAATGCGTGTATTGTAATGAGATTCGAATAGCTTGTTTTAGCCTTCAATTTGGGAACCAAAATTTCAAAACATTTGTTGGAACCAGATGATGCACATTTTTGAGTAAAAAAAGTTGAAATATACTTACTGTTAGTTTTTGAAAAAAAAAAATTCAATCGATTTTTTTTCAAAATCAGAACTTGCAAGTAAAATTGTTTGAGGGAAAAATTTTCAGACGCATACAAAGTTTTTCACAAAAATCCCTTCCTTTTCAAGAAAAATAAATCAAAAACTTGTACTTTTGATTCAAAATATTTTTAACCATCAACGTAAGTTCAGTGATTGTTTGAAAATTCAGATACTCATCTTGAGTTGTTTCAATTTTTCAAGTTTGTATTGAACTATCTTCTCATTTTTTTTTTGAGAAAATTTCTGTATAGATTTTTGAAAATCTCTTCATTGAATTGTTCAAAAATTCAAACATTGGGGTATTTCCCTTTTTTCAAAACTTTTCAAAATTGAAAACTAGATTTTAGCTGATTAGAAGCTTTGCTTTATACAAAATAAATTCAAAAATCACTCGAACACATTAGTGCTTTGGAAAATGGTTCACTTGGGAAAGGGATAAAAAAGGGGAAAGAAACAGTTAACAAAATTCATTTGTATTTTTAAAAGATACTACGTAAAATCCAGCTTACCCGGCTAACTTCACCAGACATGAAACTAAATGCTTGAACCGATTCATGAAACTACATGTTTCAACGTTCACTTGCTCGAACTCAACACGAAAGTATAACCATTCATGTTGTTAGTATACGTTGTCCGAGGCAAAGGGTAGAAAAGGGAGGGGAGAGAGGGTGCTAAGATAGTTAAATAGCGGCTTATTCCAAATTCTTGTGATAACCAGTTTGAAAGAATTTATCAAATAAATGAGAATAAATATTTAGGTAATTAAGAATAGGTGAGGAGGTACATGAGACATGGAGAAATCGTCGACACTCATACAAAAGCAGTAAACCAGCTACTAAGTAGGTAAATAAACAGACCAAATACCTCGGTTTTTTGATAGTTTACAATACAAATCCCAGCATCAGTTTAAATTTAGATGAAACAGTTTCACGTTTGGAAAACCCTGACCGGTTTCAAGGCTGGAAAACTCGGTAGAGCGTGAAGAGTGCGAAACTGGGAAATTTTTCGCAAAACTTGATTTTATCGTCGATAGTGAACGAATAGAAAGAAGAGTGCGGGGAAAATGACAAAGAAATTTTCATTTCGTATTCATACCTGTTGATGAATTTTCTCCTCAGCGAAAAGTGATGGTGGTCGCGACAACGAAAAGGACGAATTTCACTCGAATATTACATGGTTACCTTATCTATTTTATTTCACCGACACTGAAAGATGCAGCAAGAGAGAAAAAAGGCGCATTCGACGCGATGTTAAACGACCAAGTGCAAGTGGTATTAACTGCCTTGAAATTGATCGTCGTCTATGCCACCGATCATAGAATACAAATACAACAACAACAACGACGACGGCGGAAACCTTGACGAACGTTTATATATGTGTCATATTTCTTATTGGTGCTCTCCCTTTTCTCCCCTTTAGCCCCTATTCTTCGTCAAAATTTTGAAAACGTAAATCGTAGGATTCACAGAGCAGCATAGTGAGGAATTTTCCATCGTGCTAAAATAAATTATTGTAACATGTGCCAAATGAAGGCTGAAATAAATTGCAGTTGGGTTTTCATTATTAATTTTTTGGCGTCTTTTCCATGCTTTCAGGTATAATGTGCAACAGAACCAGTTCGTACTATAGTCACGTGGCGAATCAGATAGGCACAGAAACAAGATTCGTTTCAACTTATCTACGACAACGTATTTACCCGAAATTTGCACATGGGGTGACGAAATCAGGTAAATATTGGTATACCTATACCTATGTGTTAGGGAGGATGATGAAGAGGCAGCTATGGTGTTGTGTTTGAGATTGCTCGAATACCTACCTTGGTACAGCTATAACCTTATAACTATGTACCATACCATACCTATGTGTATACATTTCTAAAATGATGTAACTATTATAAACAGTTCAACCGCGAGTTATGAAAGGTTTGTTTTAATAGCAGGTACTTGAGAATAAATGTAAGTTAATGTAGAAGAAAACGACGATTGATTGATAATAGTAGGTTGATGTTGATGTTTGATTTATGGGCTGAATACCGACGATGCTGTGTCGCGTCGTCGTCGTCGTGTTCTCTCAAGTCATGACTAATTAGTGTCCTTAAAGGATTAAGTACGTGGAACCGGTTGCTCGGTAATGAAATACGTTTCAATGCGACGGTTACACTAGACTAGGCTGAGTTATACAAGTACATAGGTAGTGCACAATGGATAAAAATTGGGTAATTACGAACCAACAGAGGGGTTGAAAAAGGATGGGTACCTACCTACTTACAAGGGGAACCTCGTATTCTCCAATTCGGCTGCAATTTGGTTCACTGAAAGCTCATTTCACCCACACCTCAGTACAAAATTTTCAGCTGCCAAAGTTGATTTTTCAAATTTTGGCGAATTTTTTAAAAAATGGCTGAAATTGGCCACTTAAAAACAAGGTGTTCATAAAAATAGTAAATTACGAGATAAAAATCAGAACTTTGGTTTGGATACTAAAGTCGACCTCCCGAATCGATTGCAACCACTTTCGAGACGATCTGTAGCCTCCAGCAGAAATTAGTTTTTTTCCAGCACACTGGAATCGTTCCAGAAGGCGCTGCTGTAATTAACTTCGGCAGCTGAAATTTTAATCCTATCGTAAGTTCGATATTTTTAATCATTGGAGGGGGGAGAAGGGGTGGGGTTTAACGAGTTCACTCGAGTATTTTTTGTAAGTTAAATATTACATAGATATTTTTAAAAAATTCCAATACTCCGTATTTCTGGAGAAAACCGTTTAAAACTTCCCCTAGATCCAAAAATTGACCCCTCAAATCGATTGCGATCATTTTTTAGACGATCTGGAGCCTCCAGCAGAAACTAGGTTTTCTCCAGTACACTGGAATTACTCCAAAAAGTGCTGTAATCAACTTCGACAGCTGAAAACTTGGTTCTTAGGTGTTGATGACATGAAATTTTAGTGAGCCAAATTCCAGGCAAATTGGAGGTGACGAGTTGACGAGGTTCCCTAGTTGGAAGGGTTGATTTCATTTTCAGTTTTGGTGATGAATCAAAAAAGTTGGAGTGCAGAATCAGAATTCTGACATGTTCAAATTCTTGATAAATGCAGCAGGAGTGAAGTGAACATGTTGGGGGAAAAAGTCAAAATTTAAACCAATCGAAAGGAAACCAAAAGTTGTATAATATGTTCAAAAACATTCATGAGCAATTTGATGAGAAAAACCGGAACATGTCGTGTCTTATGACTTTGAAAAATCATGTCACCCTCCACCTTTCAGAATTGACCCAAGAGCTGAAATTTCGCATGTGTTGCGGATATCCTCTCAAAAAAAAATCGAATCACCGATCATGAAATTCTCGTAATTCAAATCGTCCCAAATACTGCTCCCCCTCCCTTAATTTTCGAGAACTCGATTTTCGCTCCTTTTTGTATGATTTTCAATTTAATTAATTATAGGTAATGTTTGATTGCACTTGAGGATGAGACAAGAATTGCGATCGAATGTGTAATAAGGGTGCTCATAATCGATTCTTAATCACATAGGTAAAATAGTTTTTCTTAGCGATTTGATGATTCTTTCCCGATCTGCAATATCGAAATCATTTTGAAACTAGGAGAAAATTCGCAATCTTCAAACCTTTGTCTCATCTACGACACATTGAGAGCATTATTAATACGTACTTTTAAGCGGATGCTCATTGTAGATACTTTCCCGTGATTCAGAAAAACATCGTGTTATGTGAAATTGATAAGCGAGGTATTTCCTTTTATTTTCACAAAGAACGTAACAAAGTACCTAATCAATCATGATAGATACATGATAATTATCAGTGGGAATGGGAACACTTCTACTCGTACATAGATTCTAATCATCTCCGATCCCGCAAACTCATGTAACTCAGTAAACGTCTGCTTTTATCGTTTAAAAATGGTACATAAAATGAAATTATTCATTTTTCTAAAAGAAAACACCCCATTTGTCATCAGATGAATCATTCGAATTCAAAAAATAAAAAAATCGAGGTAGGTATCTACAAGTATTTGAGTTTGAATATAACAATAAAATGTAAGTACGTAAATGAATACAAAAATGACAGAAACGATGTTAGTTGTGGAAAAATTCTGATATGTATTCAACCAGAGTAAATATTTATGAATTCCTGATATGAGAAAAATTATAATTTTTTAAATATATTTTCGATAACTTTTGCAAAAAGAAACTTCATGAGAAGAAATAGAGAGGGGGATTGTACTAAACAATGAGTGTGCTTGTTTTTAGTTGAACTGTCGAAAAAGCGTCAAATTGATTAAAAAATTTCCAATTTGTGATAATTAAAATCGATTAAAATTTAGGAATACGTCAGTTCTTATCAACTTACTTCTCTCATCTACCTGAAAAACGTACGTTTTATTGAAAAATCAAGGTGTAAGAAAATTTTCACTTCTACGGAATAGGCGTTCGAAGTCGATAAATTTTATAAAAAATCGAGATTATCTAGAATTGATGAATGGCTATTGAACTAGAAAATCAGTTTTTATTTTCTTAATTTTTCTTCTATCAATATTCACTATTCAGGGGGGAATGAATTTTTCAATCATATGTCCATTTTCACAGCTTTTGTCTCCTTTGACCATTTGTTTGAAAATAATTTTAAAAAAATGAATTTTTTAATGGCAGAAGTGGAATGGAATGGAATGGAATGGAATGAAATGAGTGATCGTGGATCTTGAAAAAATATTTTCAAAAATTCTGACTGTTTTGAGTGCAATATTTACTACTGAGCAATAAAAAAGTAAATAAGATGCAAAAGTGTTCCCTCGAAGAATTATGACATGGTGTTTTAAAAATAAGTGCATGAATAAAAAAGTGAAAAATACGACTAATTAGATAATAATTTCTACCTCGAAAAACCTGTAAGATATGAGTTTAATTTCCCCAAGAAAAGTACTGAAATGTGTTACCGTTACAACGTGACTAAGCATCATAACTTTTATCTCTTCTCTGTTTGGAATTTCCGTGCTTATGTGTATACTTACACTTAGATAAGTAAGTTATGTTTGCTAAATATTTTTATAGGAGCTTTTTTGGAGGCCGATTTATCGCATTTAATTCCATCGCTAAATCAGACCTCGGCCTCAGTAAAAAGTATTAGTTCAAGTATCCTACTATTAATTCTTGCGATTTTGGATTATAATGACCTTTTAATAATTTAATCAAATTACATATTCTCGATAAGTTTTATGATTTGTTGAGAGTAGAATAGATCTCGACGGTTAAATGCGCGATTAAGTAAATACTAATTTTTTTCAGATTGTATCTTCATCAAACATTCCAGGGTCTAGTTTTTTTCCTGGCTGTTTTAGCCAAAGTGCCTCGGTGCTTGATCTAATTTTGAAAATTTAATGGGAATTTTGGTTTCGAATTACTTGATTAATAAATAAGGTAAATAATCAACAAAAGTTTTATACAATCATGCTTCCTTGAAAAATTCTCATTTCATAAAAATTTCTTCAATTCAATCACGATTTTCATGTAAAATTTTCTCTGAATTTAAAATTTTAAAATTCAATTTTCTCAAAATCAAAAACTTATAATTACATGTGTTTTGAAAAAAAATTCAAGACACTCTCACGCTTATGTGTTAATTTTTTAAAAATTTTCTTCATTAAAGTTCGTGCTGTAAGTGTTTTTTATGATAATTGAATTTGTTTGAAAACATTTTTATAACTTTTCGAAAAACATTTTTTTTGACTTGAGAGAATGTGAGGCTCTATTTCTCAAAATGATCCTGATTTTTGATTCCTCGCTCCATAAAGTTTTTTTTTCATTTCCAAAGTGAAAATTGAATCGATTTTAAGTGTTTTTTAATGTAAAAGTTAGCTGTAATCTGATGTTTCTACTGACTCTCTCTCATAGAACAGATTCGAAAGAATTAGATATTCTCGAAAATTCAAATCAAGAAACCAAAAAACAAATGCTTTAATTTTTTTAATAGTAAATTTATCAATCATTCCGTTTCGTACGTAAATTTTCCTGTTCTTTTTTTTATCTATATAATGAGTAAAAAAAGAAGACTCACTTTCAGACCAAGATGTCAAATCTTCAATCAACGAATCAAATTTGTCGAAATTTGTAAATATAGTTTAATTTTTCGTTACAATGTATTTTCACGAGAATCGAACATGTCAAATCGTGAGTCTCCGATGACTGACATTTCATCTATGCTCACCTACATATGTATTTTGATAAACACGCCAAAGTCTTACAATAACTTTATTCTTATAAACTAAGAAACCATTACTGAATGGAAAAAATAGAGTGAACTCGCTACAAAATCACAATATATGGCGAATAGCCAGCACTACTTTTATGCATTATAATATGACAACTGGCCAACTGTGTAACTAAATTATCAACTATGTAGCGATCTCGAAAAAACATGCAAAGCCGGCGTTCAAAATTTTTTAAATAAGAAATGAAAATATCACATTCAAAACAACCAATTAAACTCAACTTGATATTAAAACAACCAATCAAAACTGACGAAATTCTTATTATTGAAAGTTTGTAAATAAAGCTTATCACGTACCTTTTTTATTTGCCCTTATATTCGCGTTCAGTAGATGAAAAAAAAAGTCAACAAAAACACCACAATATTATTAAAGGGGAAAAAAAAAGAGTCAATAATCAATACACGAGTTCACGAGTTACATAGGTTTTTTTTTTTTAAATGAACAAAAAAAACTAAAAAATCGGAGAAAAAAGGTCGTTACTAGGTATTGAGAGCATATACATTACATGTATGTACATTACATACGTTTAACTCTTGTATAACAAACGCACGCGTCACCGAGTCCGAAGCAGCATGTGATACGAGTTGGTATAATGTACATAGAAATGTAATAGGTCGTCGATTTTTGGGAAGTTCCTAAACGTCTGACTGTTGTAGTGTGGTACGGTATTACCTAGACTCGATATGACGACGTCATATACTTGAACGTGCGAGTGTAATGACTATGATGTTTGAGTGATATGTGTTAATAATGTATGTAGATTTCAGGTATTACTTGTTGGTATTGTATTGTGTACACGGGTGCTGCAGTAATTAACGAATAGGAAATTTGTAATTACAACTTTTGGCTGAAAAAAGTGGTGCGGTGAGATGATTAAACCGATGTTGGCAGCTGTATGCCGACTAAATGAGGCTTCCAACCTTCTCAAATGCAAAAAATTTCAGGTCTTCGCAGGTTTCCAAAAATTTGAAAAATTGTTTATTTAACGCGAATGAAATTAATTTTGTTTATTTTCGTACTTGAGAGTTGTAAAATTGACTCGAATAAAGTTAGATGTCTAATTTTGAAACTGGTCTATAACAAATAACTGACCAAAGTGATCGAATATGTATTAGAAAAACCTCGAAGCAAAAGTTGTAGAGCTTTAAGACTAAATATTTTGGTTGCGTTTTTTTTGGAGGGGGGGGGGAGATTTTTCAAGGTGAAAAGGAGTTACCGCTTTGCTTTAGGAAGTCCTCCTATTGGTATTTTAACATTAGTGGCGTATAATTAACGTTATTAGCATAACACTTGTACCATATTGGAAATGGACTAGGTTTCATTACGTAGATAGGTAAGTACCTACTCATCAATGCAGTGCTTGAGAGATCTGCTGAAAAAATTTAAGAATTCCTGTCTTACATATCTATTGACAAAATTTTGAGAATTTCTTTGAGAAATCACTCATTGTTTATCAATTTGAGAAATTTGTTCTAAAATTTGAAAGAATTATTTGAGAATATTGAAAGTACGAAGCTTGTGGGGAATTTCTTTTTTTGAAGAAACATGTTTTATGTGTAATCAAAAACATGCATTTTTCTCTTTTAAAACGTGAAATTTTTCATACTTTTTCAGCCTTCAAGCCGATTTTATAAAAATTAACCAAAGTCCAGCCTTTTTACATTAAAACATGTCAGAAAATCTAAATTTTTTAACCCGAAAAATGAACCAAAAAAAGTCTCTCGTTTTCAATAAATAATTAAAGATTGAGAAAAAGAACTTTTCATTTTGCAAAAAATCGTCCAAAAGTTTTGCTTATTGCCAAAAATTTTCGCTCTCGATTTTTAGCAATTGAAAAGTCTTGGTTGTTTTAAAGCTAAAATTGTCAAAAATTACACAGTAAAAAAATCTCACTTTTCAAAAAAATGACGGAAATATGTAACTTCTTTGCCAATAAATAATTCCCATAAACTGCTGATTTTTCCTAAAATCGTCAAATATTGGCCTTATGAGTTTTTTTTTTCAAAAATTATCCAAAAACATTGTTTATGTAGGTATTTTCCAGAAATTGTTGAAAAGTATCACTTTTTTGTCAATAATTCCCAAAAAAGCTGTTTTTTGCTGATATTGACAAAGTTTAGCATTTTGCCAAAAATTGTGAGAAATTCTCGCCTCTTAACAAAATTTCTAAAAATGCTCGTTTTTTTGCAAAAAATTTCAAAATCTTAATTTTTTTCAAAAGTTTTCCAAAAAGCCGTCCTTTTGGTTAAAATTGTCAGTCTCGTTTTATTTTTCCAAAAATTAGCTTTTTCGCCTGAAATTGCAAAAATTCTTACTTTGTTGCTAAAAGTTGTGAAAAAGTTTTGATTTGTCGTGAAAAAGTTCCAAAAACCTGGTCCAATTTCGTAAAATTGATAACCAGAATATTTCAATTTGCGATGTTTTTTTTTATGTGCGATTTTTTTCTGCATTACAATGTTTTATTCGCGTCTTGTCACTTTTTTGGTTACTTTTTGTTTACTGTTTCGAGTTTTTTTGGTTCTTTAAGTTACTTTTTTACGATAAAAAAATTGAATACTATACGAGCCCTGTGTTCCTATGCTTCCAAGATCGCTTAAACTTTAAGAAGGGGTAACAATTCTAGTTTTGAGTAGCACAATTTTTGAAATATGAATCAATTTTTAAAGTAAAGATTTGTTCAGATTTTTTTCGCCAATTTTTTTAACATGTAAAGTACACATTTCGTCGTCAAAATTTAATATTTTTTTTTTGTTGAAAATTTGCATTTCTTTTCTCCTCTATAAGCTATTTGCTACGTAGGTAGTTCTTTTCCAGAAGAATTTATTTTCCACATATTCCCTTGTCAAAATTTGATGACTTTTTTTGAAATCCTTGAAGATTTGTGAACCCCTGTAAAAATCGTACTGTCTATCCAATTTTCCTAAAATGTTGCCATAGAACCCATCAACTTCCTTCCATTCATTCCTCCAATTTTTCTGAAAATGGTCTCACAATTTTGGAGAAACTAAATCTTGAAGTACTCACTATTTTCGTTTCATACATTTTTCTCATTTTTGGGAAGCAGGACGGTGGGTGGGATTAGTTGAAGCGTTTCTATTTTTTGGTTTGGAGGAAGGGTTTCAGGGTAACTTCTTCTCGAGAAAGTTGTGAAAAAGGTCAAAAAATTCAATATTAGGCGAATAAGTGATGGAAAATCGAGTTTTCGTCTCAAACATCATCTAAACTTGAGAAATTGTCCTTCAAAATTTTTTCAAAGGATGGTTACCAAATTGGAAAAGATCAATTTTTTTAGAGATGGGGATGAAGCTACAGCATTAAAAATTTTGTTAAAAAGTCAAGAAAAAAATAAACTCAAAAAAATTTTGAGAAATTCAATTTTGCAGATTTGATATCCCTCTTTCATTTTTCATCATTTTTCAGTTTTTTTTTTAGTATTTTCTCAAATGTGATTTAATTACTTAATCTTTTTTTTTTTTAAATTTCATCCTTCAATTTATTAATTGGGGATACCTACTAGATGTTTTTATTCCTGTACTTTTCCATATTTCTATTAACAGAATATTGACGATCAAGATTTTACCGGCTGCCCCCATTACTTTTGAAGCTTGCTCTTATGTGCCAAATTTTTCCTGTGTTCCTAGTTGAGAAACATCATACTGCTGAAAAAATAGAATAATTCAAGTATTTCTTTCAAAATCTAAAAAAAGGAAAAACAGAAAATGTATATTCAATTATTTTTAATCATCCTCGATTTCGCTTTGCGCAATGGTAAATAGTCATTTCGTGACGTCATTCAACTACATAAACCAGCTTAATTGAAAACCCCTATCGCTTTTTTCATGTCAAAAATTATTTTTACGCGATACTTACACTACTTTTGTACCCTACAATGTATGTACCTATACTTTATCGTGTATTGGGAGAAGGTTTACCTATTATCTATTACGTATATCTGTATTTGTCTTTGCAGCGATCAAACGTGGTCTTCGTAGCGTTCGATTCGCAATATTTGCGCTATTTATCTCCATCTGGTATCGAACTATCGATATTATTTACCAAATTCAATGTTGCGTGGTTTTAAATTAAGCTCAACTTTTTTAATCACAATCGTACTTTATTTTATTTGAACGAACGAATGAGAAAATTTTCTTGCTAATTTTGCAAATTAACTTTTTCACGCGTGTAACTTGTGGCAATTGGTTATCTCATCCATGTGTATAACTGTGTCTCTCTCGTGTCCATGTCGAGGTTCGAAACTACGTTCAGAGTTTACAGGAGGTGGGTAGAAGGGTTGAACCTGTGTTCGAATCATATTAACGTGTACCGGTATACCCGCCGCGACCGTATTTCGTTTTTTTTTCACATTTCCGGAGATTTTCACGGTAGGTTTGCTAATGATTGCGGTGGTCAATATTTGTATACATTACGATTTATTTATGCCCGTTGTCTGTCTGTATACATTACACACACATACATCAGATACGTCAAGCCGCCTTCTACCCGGACCCGGGTACTCTCTCTTTCTCACTCTAATGGTTTATGACGAATCAACGATGAATCGTTCTCTTAATGAAAAGATAAAGAGATACGTAAACGCTGTATTTCGCATATACGCGTATTACGTACGATTTTATTCATTACTGTCGTGTGTGTGTACTGTAGATAGATACACGGTGTATACGAATTTCAAATAAACAAAGACGACTATGTTGAATTCATCGTGAATCTATGTAGTGAGGTGTATTGATATAATTTCGTGTTTAATTAGCACCCAACACCGACGACGTTCGCCCGACCCTCACACCAGACGAAGGTTAAAACGCACAGGAACTCGGAGGAAGTATTCGCAAAATTATCCCGAATTACGAAAATTTGAATGAGAATGGAAATACGAGTAGGTAGAGGTACATAGACGTGCGTGTATTTTGTACGATCGCGTGTTGGGTGTTTTGTCTATGTTTAATGCTACCATATGCGATGGATTCGTAAAGCAGTGATCTGATAGACTGGAGGTGAACGAGATGTGACGAGAGTTGATTTTGAATTTTCACGTGCCGATGCTACTGTATCTCAGTGTGAAAATCCTGGAAAAGCGTGTTTTGTTGACGAATTTTGAAATTGAAAGAGAGGGGGAAAGAAATGGTAGGTTGACGGCTGCTGACGATAGAAAAGGTACATGGAAAAGGGTAGAATACGTGTATTCATATTGTTGAGTTGGGTTATTGACACATTGAGGTATAGTGGCTTTTCTCAAAAAAAATTGTCTTGCGTTTAGGGGGAAAAAAAGGAAAATTTAATTTTTAAGTAGGACTCGTGACAGCGAAAATTTTGAAACAACCTTTTTATGATCGAGATAGGTAGTACCTTCATTTTGGCAGCGATTTTTTTTGGTTTCCAAAAAAGAAGAGCAAATTAACACTTTTACGTATCTGGATTATAGTCTAAAAAAGTTAGCTTGGATTTTTCAGAATTTTTTACATTTTTTACAGCTAGAGGAAGGAATAATTTAGAAGGGAAAAGTGATTTTAAAAAAAGTTGTAACACCCCCATATTATGCTATATGGTAAATACAAATATGAAGTTAGCTTGGATTTTTCAGAATTTTTTACATTTTTTACAGGTAGAGGAAGGAATAATTTAGAAGGGAAAAGTGATTTAAAAAAAAGTTGTGACACCCCCATATTATGCTATTATTTATGGTAAATATGAAGAGCTTCTCGTTATAAATGATACTTACTCGTAACGTGTGTAGCAAAAAAATTGTCAATTTTACTACTATTTTAGACTTGTCAAATCGATTGGAGACGGTTTCAAATCGTTTTGAGCAGTTCTAGCGCCTCCAACAGCTTTTTAGAGAGTTCTGTTTTTCAAAAAATGCCACAAAATCTTTCTGAATTTCAAAATTTTATCAAATTAATCTATAAAGCTGAAATTTGGGATTTAATGAAAGTTTTCAATTCTGCATGATCACTCGTTATAAGTAGAAGAAAAAACAATAAAACAAATCAAATTTCAAGAATTTCTCAGCTCGTACTATCCGGATACCAAAATCATATCATTCCCTACTTACTCAAAATATTAAACATCCATCGAATTTTCGAAAGTCCATCTAATATTGCCAAAAATTATCACCATTCATTTACCAAAAATTACCGGTAATTTGCCGAAAATTACTGCTCATTTACCGAAAATGAAGTAATTTACCAATGATTATCAGTAAATCATCAAACATGCCAGTAATTTACCGAGAATTTTACGAAAAATTATCAGTAATTTTGTATGGTCAGATTTACTCTGAAAGCCCTGTGAAAATGTGCGTTGAAAACACTTGAAACAAAAAAAAAATTAAAATATCGAAAAATGGGAAAAATGCTTTCTGGGCCGAATAAAGATGAAAATGAAAACGTTATAAGCATATTTCCATAATTGAAAAATCATTCATAAAAAATATTTGCTCACTGAAATGTCGAAAAATTGAGATGATTTTTGATACCTATTTCAATTCTGATGATAATATACTTTAAAATTCAAAAATTAGTTTTGGAAATTTTTTTCAACTTGAAAAATTAAGATAATTTTTACGTAGGCATCCATCCAGTATTCACTTACTTTCAAGTTTTTCACGTTCCATATCTCCCCCTCAATCCTTTGACGTCTAAAATGCATGACCAAATTCGTAAAAATATACCTAAGAGCATTTTTTATAAGAATTTGCTGATTGTCATTCAATAAAATTTTTGAACTTCGGTGTCGAAAAAAAAATATTTCAAAGCGTACAATCAACTTAAAATTTGTGGCTCAGGCGGTGCTAATTATTTTGATAGCAAAAAAAGCAAAATTGAAAATTGTCAGTTTTTCAATTTGGGAGTGTGAGGGGGAGGGGGTGAGGAAGGCATTTTCATAAAATCATATGCAACTGGTTGCGAGTAACATTTATTTTTTCTCTTCGCAAAATTATGTTATTTTGGGTGAAAATTCTTGAAATCAATTTCTGTCAATTCTAACTCAAGATTTCATTCAAAAACGATGATTTTTGAAAATACGAAAATTTCAAAATGGTCGAAAAGATAAATGTTTGCGTTTTCATGTTTTTAAACGACAAATTTTTCATTTTTTAATTGTTGAAAAAAATTTTAAATTTGAACCGACAGAGATGAATTTTGTCCCTTCTTTTTGCCTAAATATGTAGATTGAAACGATCTCAAGGACAGTTGACCTGAGTTTAGATGTTAATTTTTTCAAAACTGGAAAATTTAAAAATCCAACCAGTCCATTTGGAAAACGGAAAATTGGCTATGAAAAATACACTTCGGATTTCAGTTGTCTATACAGCTTCGATTGGATCAATTTTTTTAATGGAAAATAAATCAAATCAAAACTGTAAAAAATGTATCAAAAATTTAAATTCAGCTCCTGAAATTTAGCCTAATGGTAGGTCTATATATTTTTAAGATGCTTTTTTTTGGTTCAGTTCAAAAAATGTTCCGCCAGTCGAGTTCGAGTTATTGATTCCATTTCCTGAGTACGATTCCAGGTGACTTAGTTGACCAATTCCGATGCAAAAAAGTTCTGAAAATTGATTCACTAGATTGAAAAAAATTGAGGATCTAAAAAATTCTCTAGTGTTCAAGTTAGTATTATTCATACAAAAAAAGAGTTATTGGAAAATGCCCCTAAAAATTTAATTTCGAGAAGAACTGCTTTAAAAATTGTTGTTGTTGTAATTTTCAGTTTTTTAATACATTTTGCTCGGGAATAAAACGAATGGGTAGGTAGCACAAAAAATGTATTTTCGGTCATTGGTTTTTTTGGCATAATTGAGGGGAGTAGGGAAGGGAGTTGACTTTTTTATATTGTTTTACATCGTCGTTTCTTATTCATGAGCTTTTAATAATTCATTTTACTACCTGTTCGTTGATCGTATAACAACCAAATCTTGACTTGGTCCAAATCTGTTCAGTTTTATTTTACAACATCGACTATCGACTCGTCATTTAAATTCAAACATCGTCTCATCAGACCCTCCAATCACTTTCGATCATCATCTATCCGTTTAGAATTTTTCTGCAAGAGTGGTATTCTTAATCTTCTCCACGATACTAGCAACGTAAGTCTTAATAACGATTAATTTCGTTTCATCGACAGACGAGTGTAATTTCAACGGCTCTTCTAAGGTAATCCTTGCATCGTCTTCGTCGTACAACTCTTCTTTGGCGATCCTGATACATCGCAGCATGTTGTGTATGACGTAAAATCCGCAATCGGCGTCGTTGGTCTGTTGTTCGCATTCCGGCTGAAATCCTTTTTTGATTTTAAAATATCCGCAAACTTTGTACATCAGATCGAAGGCGGCGTTGTAGTGCGACCCGTGCATCGAATCGTAATGGTAGAATGTCTTCTGAGGTCGATGCAGTAGCAAAAGCGACCAATGGGATCGTTGGTCGTTGCTGTCGTCAGTCGATTGGGACGCGTTGCTGATGACGAAAAATATCAAATCGTAGTTTTTCGCCTTAATCGGGTCGAGGAAATTGGCGACGTGGTCTTGCAACACCATAACGCATTTGGTTATGCAGGGCGTCACGAAAAGTATATCTCGATGCTGGTCCTTGTATCTTTCCATGACGGCGGTGATCACATCGTCGTCCAGCATCTCGCGGAATCGTACTTTGGTCAGATTGTTAAGATGTCGAAACGACTTGACGATCAATCTGTCGATATGCATCGCTTTATCCTCGATATCCATATTTGGCAAACTAACCATGTACTGGTCTGCTTTACCGAACGGTGCGCCGCTATCACGTCTGCTGCAGTTACCACCGCTGCTGCTGCCAGCGGTCATTTCGTCTTCGTCTATCGAGCACTTGTACGTTTCGTGGAATTCTTTTAGACTTCGGGTGATACTTTCGTACGCATCGGGAGAGCACGGAGATGGCTCGTACGATGACATAGCAGGCGTTACGTAACCTTCGGCGATCGATTCCGCTCGCAGATCTTCGAAGTCGTTGAATTCCGGCGGAGATTCGTTTATATTTTGTCGACGATCGGACCACTTGGTTAGATTATTACGACGGACTTCCTCGTACGCTGGGTCGCCGTTTGACGATAGAAAACTCGCCAAATCGGCGATCTGGGAATCGTTTTCCGAACGAGCTGATCGATCTTCTAATGTGAGTGTACCGTATGATAACGAACACGAAGCAGCGTTCACCAGAGATGAACTACGTTTGGTTGTCTGCCTAGACCAAGGATCAGCTGCTGAAGCCAAGTTTTCCACCAAAGAATCTCCTCGTTCGAAATTGGCTTCTGGATTGGCGGTCGATTCGCAGCGGTTACTCGGCGTTGTTTCGGGAGGGCAGCTTAAACATGCGGTAGTGGTGGTGCCGAATTCTTGTTGGTCATCTTTATCCGTCGCTGAGGTCATTTTTTTTCAATAACCACGATTCGACCCACCGGAATATACGTCTTCCTGATAAGCCTTCGTTCTTGACATCCAAGCATATATGAGCGTTTTAAGAGGATTCAAATTCATTCAAATTATGGACTCGAGTTTGCGAAAATTATTTCAACTCTGGTTGCAGGTTTGTCTACATACGTAGTTGAGTGTATTATATGTACATTTACTTATAAAATACGATAACGATGAAGTGTATTTACCATGCGTTTCACGTCGATCGGAAGGATGTCCGATCGTTATGCAATCGACCATTCTATTCTGCACGTGATTTATCCACGGTTACTAGGCAATTTGATACCATAATGTACTTTAATGTGTCGGTGAGAACAAAGATATATAATTTGTGATAGGCGATACGATTTGATTGGTTGACGACCAGGAACTGAAGATAGTTTAATCAGTGATTAAAATATGGTGGATGAATCGTCTACTGAATCAGGGGATCAGATCGATTAGGTATTGAATTATTGTCAATTGACGTTTAAATATATTTGTAAGTATCTAAAATGAAAATTTTGGATTTTTTGAATCTCGGACGTTGATTTTTTTTATTTTTAGGGCCCATAACGAAGTTTTTATTTCAGTTCTGCATTGAAAATTCAAATCGAACTCTTATTTTAAAATTTTTCAATATTTGTGACGCGGCCAGCGATACCATACCATATGTCGGCAAAAAATTTTTTCGTTTTATTGTGGTTTCTGGTAGTGTTTTTCTTCCTCTTTTCAATGGTGCAAACAGATTTTCAAAATATTAAAATCTGACAAATTTTCAAAATTTCAAAGTTGCGTATTTTTTGAAATTCAAAAACCAAAATTCTGAGAAAAACGTGTTTGAAAGTTTGGGTTGTTTTTGTAACATTTTTAAATTTTTTTTTTTTTTTTTTTTGATTTTCTTCATCTTTTAATGGTTTTACATCATAATATTTTTTAAATTTTTTTTTTTTGACATTTTTTTATGAAAAGCACTTTTGTAAAACCGGGTTTTCACCACTAAAACGACGTGTTTGAGATCGGTGGGTACACCCATTCCCAAGTATAGGCTTCATAGTATATGAATCGACAAAAAATTTTTTTTTGATATTTTCTGACTTTTTCCATGAAAACGCGATTATCTCAAAAAAAAGTTTTCCGACATATGGTATGGTATCGCTGGCCGCGTCACATTTTTTAGGCACTCACGCGTTTGGATCATTTGAGAGAAGAAGGGAAATTTGTTTATTTTGCAAAATAAAGACCCTTTTTCTCTTAGTCATCGGTAAAGATCAATTACAAGTACCCATCTATTCTTAGTAATTGAAGTTCACTGAAAAATTAATAACTCATTTCAAATAAAATCTAGTAAAAATCACACAAACTGCTTAAAACTGCGTAAAAGATGAAATATTACCTACGAGTACGAGAATTTTTGTGACTCAATTGCCTAGAAGAAATCTTGAAAACAGCGTACGAAAAAAAACGAACTTCTGATACGGATGAATATTTCGTATTAAATTTATCAATTATTATCGAGAAACGATAGCATACAAGTGAAGAATGATTAAAGACCACGATGATTTCTAAAAGTATGACGAATTTCTCCCTCACTTTTTATAGGAGTAGGATTTGACGATGTGGTTTGAGCTTTCAAATTACCTGAAGTAGGATGACGTCATGGATAGAAATACTATATCACGTCTTTGATTTTTTTTAGCTCATTATGTACTCAATTATGACGAAATGTATCAGACAATTGCATAAGGTGAGTACGTGAGAAAATCCCATTATTTTTACAGGAATTTTATCTGAAAAAGTGGAAATCCCAACTTGCAGGAACTTCAATGCTATATTGATAGAGCATGCAAAATACATCACCAGTCAGAATTTCAAAAACTGAAGTGCATTTTTCGATTTTTGGCAAATTTTTAAAAATTTTTGGTTCCAGAATTCAAAAAAATTGAAATTCTCGTATGTTACATCATATTTTCACAATTTCTTGAAAAAGGTGTGGGGTTCAAGGGGTACAGAAGGATTGTATCTAAAAAATATGTGGATTTTCGAACTCAACACTCTTGAAAACCTAACAAACGATGCGTCACACGACATTTCAATTTTTTGGTATTTCGACCATTTTTGAGGGCACCTGGAATTGTAACAACTATCAGGTCGTCGAAGCGTAGGTACACCTAGAAAGCTGAAAATTGACATGTATCCTATTTTTAACTCCCCCGAATTAATTGGAAATGATTTAAAACCGTTGTTTTGGGCACCTCTGGAGTCTCTAGAAAATTTTTCAAAGTTGAAATTTCATCCAAAATTTTACCCAATAAAATTGTAAAATTTTAATTATTTTAATACCTCAATTTCAATATGCTGAGTCAATCTTGGATGATTTCAGGCCGTTCTGGAGCCTCCAGGAAAATTCTAGAAGTTCTGGATTTTCAAAAAAGTGCCCTAAAAACTATCCAAATCTACTTTACAACCATCACCAGTCGACTCGTCATGTCAAAAATGACACATAAATTGAATTTTAAATTTTTTCGTCAAACAGGTCAGGTAGCAAATTTTTCAAATTTTCAATCACGAAATGGCTGGAGAAAAAATCAAGTAGTTCCAAACTGGCAGAAACCGATGATGTGTAGATAATTAGTCAAAAAGGTAACCAACTAAAGGTAATTTGAGCAGTTTTTACGTCAACTTTTAAAAATCTGGAATTTTCAAAATGCATCTGTTGGACCCAGAACGGCTTGAAACCGCCTCAATTGATTTAGAATGATAAACATGAAGTTAATTTTAGCTTTCCAACTTTATTGGGTAAAATTTTCGTG
The DNA here is from genome assembly GCF_950023065.1 of Planococcus citri. Taxonomy (NCBI): domain Eukaryota; kingdom Metazoa; phylum Arthropoda; class Insecta; order Hemiptera; family Pseudococcidae; genus Planococcus; species Planococcus citri. Next base: position 37,803,365 of record NC_088680.1, read on the forward strand.
GAAATTTCAACTTTCAAAAATCTGCCAGAAGCTCCAGAACTGCTCAAAATGGTTCTAAATTGTTTCCAATGGTTCTCGAGAGTGTTGAAAATAGGGCAAGGTCAAATTTCAGCTTTCTCGGTGAATTTGGTCATTGGTAAGGTTTTGATTTTTTTTTTGCATTTTGGCCTAAATTTGATTTTTAAAAACTCTCCAAAAATCGAAAAATGCACGTCAGCTCCTGAAATAATGGCTGGTAGGGGACGGGGGGGGGAGGTCAGTAGGTCAATTTGATAGTCTACTTTTTACTTTTTTGGATCAAATTTGATTTTGAAAAATTCACTAAAACTCGAAAAATGCACTTAAGCATCTGAAATGTCAACTGGTGATGTATTTTTGCATGCTCTTTCGATTTAGGTTTGTCTGGTTCACTCCATTGTGAGTCCTGAAGGATTGTGTCTCAGTTTCATAAATTCGTACCTACATTAGGACTTATTTGAGTAGCTCTGATCAAGCAAAAGTGTTGAAAATTAGTTAAATTGGACTCGTTAATACTTATAATATAGGAACTATTCACGAGTACTTGTAGGAGTATGGTCAGGAAACTTATCCTCGTCGAGTTATTAAGTACCTACAACAATGCCAATGTAAAGTATAGAAATTTCCAATGTCAAGATCATCACATTTGACTCGTGTGTGTGAGAGCTACGTGATGAAGCATTTTAAATAACCCAGATCCTCAGACCCTCTATCATGGCCTTAATAAATCAATTTGATTAAGTTAAAGAGACGAGAATTCGTACAGCATAATAAATATTATTTCTCCGCGGTCATTTACACCTTTTAAGAAATTTGCTCACTTAAGTACATAAATGAGCAAAAAAAAAAAATACGAAAAATTTGCACTACGATGAGATGATAATGATACAATTAAAAAAATACAAAAAAAATGCTTCAAATTGTAGGTAAATAAAATTTTGTTAATTTGCTTTCCTTTCTTTGATAATTAATTTCGGAAACACAGAATTAACAATACAATGGGACATAAAAGCTACTTACTACGAAAATATGATTCAATCAAATATCCTCGAGGTTTGGAAATACTGAGGTGCTAGCGACCCGTGGTCATAATCGTGCTCGAGCATTTATCGAAATTGCTCACTCATACATCGAGGAAGTTACTCGTTGAGCGAATAAAACATTTCTTAAGCAGTTTGGAAATTTTATTTCGCCATTTTTTTTTGTGACAGCTGAGTGGAAATTTTGCTACGTTGAAGTGGACTAAATTGCGATGACCAGTTCCTGCTGTGTAGGAGGGTTTCTAAAACGCTGCGTGGTCTTGCCCATTTCCATATCTTTGTGAGTTATAAATCAAAGAAAATTTATACAATGTCACAGAGGGAAAAAAGTGAACCAGAAGTCATAAATAAATGCATCAGATGTATCCATCGCAGCAGTCGGGATTGCACAATTTCGATGTTACGTGCGATGCTTGCGTGTTTATCTTTTCTTTAAGGGAACAATGCAATTTACTCGTATTATTAAAATTATATTATTCTTGATTAATAAAGGTGTATCAAATATTGCTTGCGTATTCGTAGAATAATATTACGATAGCGCGATGACTCGGAAGATGATTAAATTAAAGTGAGATCTGTATGGTTTGGTTAACCATTCGAAAAATCTGTAGTGTTGCGAAGCATCCAAAGAGAGCGTTGAAGAGATTAGGTACTTGAGATGAATTCGAATAGAGGTCGACTGAATAGAAGAGCATTTTGGAGGAGTTATTCGTGAAATGTAGTTTTTACGAATTTATTCATCATTTTTGTTTTTCTGATTACTAACTTCTTTTTTGAGCCAGAGTTTAGTCCTAACTTTCATTTATAATACAACCAATTTTTTTTTTTTGGAAAATTATTTTCGGACGATTGGTTTGTTTTTTCAAATTTCATCTGTGGCATTTTGGAGAAACTGAAATTTGTTAAAACAGACGTAGTCAAGAGGAGGCGAATGGACAATGATGCATGTGCAGATGAAAATTTGATAAAATTAAAAAAAAAAGTTTTTTCGCCCTTGAACGAAATTTTTTGAAAAATTTTCATCCTAAACAGCCATAAGTATTATTTTTATTTTCATTACATTAATTGTAAGCCTACGCCTACATCTACTTAATATAGATTTTTTTGAAAATCAGCACATAGTTTGACTTTTTTTTTCAAGAATGTTGTTTTAGCCTCCTCTTGGCAAAATCCTGGCTACAATGTTCAAAAACTGTCTTCAAAAAAGATTCATTTCATACCTATTTTTGAGAACCTAAATTTTGAATTGAATCAGTATTTGATTTCATTTTATAATTTTAAAATTGAGTAAAAATATGTGTCAAGTGACTGCTTCATTTAAAAGTGTATTATGAATCATTATGTGCGCCTTCGAATGCGAAAGTAGGCAAACATATTATCAGAATAGTTCCTGCTATTTTATCCTATCAATGCCTACGTTTTGGGTTATTTTTCAATTCGTTGAAATCGTTTTGCCACTTTCTGAAAAAAACATCGAAAAAATATTTTTGTGACTTGAAGGGAAGGGAACACCTTTGAATTATTTTGCTCTCACGAGAGACCTACCTTTTTTAATTGAGTTCATGTGCCCCGAAAATTTTTAAAATTGTCAAAATTTGATTGATTTAGGAATCTTTTTGATTAAAAATTGAAGGAAATGTTTCAATTATTTGAGGTATGGGTCTCGACCTTAGAAATTGATTTGGACTTCATCGAGGAGTATTTGGATAGGGAGAAGTTATGTGGTGTAAAATTTTTAAAAAACAGTACAAATTTGCTCAATAGAATAATTTTTTAGATTGATGAAAAATTTTAAATCACTCTTCGAAGTACACTTCCTTGTACTATGTATGTTTCTCCCAAGTTTCTCATACCCCAAATTTAATTGATTTTAAGTATTTACACTGATCCTCAAGGTTTCAGATCTAAGTACAGGGAAGTGGTCGAAAATGATTGGCAGGGGGGGGCAACTTTTGTTCACACATCAAATTTCGAGATTTTTATACCAAAATTCAAGTTTCCTACTCTTCATGTAAAATTTTTCTGAAGATGTAAGTAAATGACCTGCTTTTTTAGAAAGATAAATTTCAGCTTGATTAAAGAAAAAAAATCCAACAAAATTTAAAAAAGAACTTTATTTATACTTTGTACAAGCTTTTTTTGTTTTTGTCGCTTAAAAATTAAACATAGTCAGAAGAAAAAAATACATACAATAAAAGGAAAAAAACAACAACGATTCAAATGTCTTTAAAATCATTATACACACATAAAAATCGAATTTATCACAATTATTTCTCTCTAGCTATATAAAATTTAAAAGAAAGAAAGAAAAAACTAAAAAAAAGGAAGAAAAAATACGACAAATTACGCTATAAATTACTAATAGTACACGTCGTAGTTATACGACGACATTGTTGGAATGTAATACTCGACGGTTTTAATTTGCAAGACTCCAAGTTATTCGGATACATTTCTGAAGAAGTCGTTTTTAAAACGGCGACATTCTAAAGTGCGATTTTCTTTTTCACTAAGGGTAATAAATTTCACACGAAGTAAATTTTTTTTTGTGTGTCGCGGTTGTGCGCTATTATTAGGTACTGTCACGTATAGAAATGATAATAGGAAATGCAACGAAATGTATAAAAAAACATCACGAAAAATTCCACAACAAAAAGTACCGATATGTGGTTCGATTAATAAACATAACGGTACATTTTGCACGTTCAAGGGCGAGGTGGATAGCCCAGGCATAGCGCCTGGCGCTAATGAACGATTAGTCGCGAAAAAATAAGACACAGTGAAACAACTATCCGCCTCCTCGTAATTGTCCATGTTAATTCGTATGTGTCGTGTTGAGAATCGAAATTATCGTCTGTAAATGTTCTATAATTAATCTACCTGTGTCGTATTTATTAGCCAACCAATATATAATCGTTTTCGAGAATGATAAAAGAATAACTATTTGAAGTTCTTGATTTTTGTGACATATCGTTGATGAATTGGTTTCGAGTCTACGAAATACGTAACTGCCCTTCGAGTGGAGAAAGGGCATAAGTTACAAGTGGCGCTCAACGGGTAAAAATTTTTTCGTGATTCGGATCCTGTAAGAAATCCAAAATTTTGTCAGAAATCGTTGCTGTCAAAAATCTTTGTCCAAAATCGAAAGCTGTCCATGGTAGATGAATAAAGGATACCACTGGAAGTCTCTACGTTCGTTATAATTATTGGAATTGTGGCCAGTCTCAGTCAGATGGTGATTATTCTTTGTAACACATTCGTTTGGAATATCTACGTGAATTTTTGTCCAGTCTTCTCGGAATAAAGACAAATTGAAGAGCTCCCCCAACGAATACCAATTGTTATCACTTGGACCAACGGGTATAATTTTTCGTGACTCTGACCCTGTCGTTCCTGTCCAAAAGTCTTGTCGAAAATCGTTGCTGTTTGAAATACTTGTCCAAAATCGCAGCTGTCCAAGGTCGTTCCTGTCCAAAATCTTTGATCAAAAATTGGTGCTGTCCAAAAAAACAACTCGTTGCTGCCCAAAAAATTGTTGCTGTTCAAAAACAACTCGTTGTGGTCCAATAAATCGTTGCTGTCAAAAAACAACTCGTTAAAGGAGAATTTTGCCAGTTGAACCAAACCAAAGGGTATTTCGCCAGTATCAGAATCCAGGACACAGTTGAAAAAAATAAAATAAAAATGGTATTGTTATTTTAAACTAGTCAAAATCAGAATACCCTTCCACCCCCAATATTACGTTTTGGACATTACTATGTGTTTTTTCGAGTTGGTCTTAAGCTTTTTGTACCTATGGTAGTTTTTATATGGATCAAATCAAAACCTCATGGATTAACGAGTTGAGAAAACCAGAATTAGAAAAACTTTTACAGGTCTACAAAATAAACTCAGAAGGGACTTTAGACAATTTGAGGGGAAGATTACGAAAATTTGTGCGAACTTTTCCCGAAATAGGTGAAAAACTAGAAGAAATCTTCTCAGATATCCCAAAGAAAAGGGAAACTTTTGAGTGGGAAAAAATTGACGAATTTTTGAATACTGTAGAACGCAATTGGGCGGTCCCGAACATCAATGAAATTCTAGATAGCTTAAAAACGCCAAAAAAAGTTGACGAAAAACTTGACGAAAAACAAAACGAACAACTTGACGAAACGGAAAAACAAACCAAAACTGCTGAAAACGAAAACCCAGATATAAATAAAAATTTGGAAAATAAAAAAAATAACGAAATTAAAACTAGTGAAAACAAAAGTAGTGAAAGTGAGAGTAGTGAAAGTGAAAGTAGCGAAGACGAAATGGGTGATAGGAATTTTAAAGTAGGAGCGTATAAGGGTGAAGGAGATGTAGAAGAATTTTTCGATAGATTTGAGGCAGCTTATAAAGCTAGGAAATTAACCGACAAAGAAGAAATAAAGTACCTCCCCGAATATTTAGAAGGAAAGGCATACAATACGTATGCCTACCTTAAAAAAATTAAAAACATCACATCCTATGAAGAACTGAAAAATAGGATAATTGCGCAATTCAAACCGCAGGGGATCCTAATTAAAAATAAGATCAGCAAACGGAGATACAAGGAGGACGAGGACCTATTAACCTATGTAAATGAGATGAGAGATTGGTGTATTCAGCTAAATCCAAACATGCAAGAGCCTGAACTGTGCGAATACATCATTAAAGGACTCCCAAAGGACATGATTGATACAGTGGCAATAATGAATAACGATACAATCGAAGAGTTAATCCAAAACATTGGAAAAATCGAATATAGGAAATTGATACAGGAACAGGTTAGCGAGAGAGAATTACAGGAGGCAATAGAAAAAATTAAAAAATTAGACGTAAAAAACGAAACAAAAATATACAGTACACATACCCAAAGTGACAGACCATACAGAGGACGAAATAACTGGAGACCAAATTATAACCATAGAGGATATCGAGGGGGTTATAATAATTATCGAGGAAATAATAACTATAGAGGATCTCACTACCGAGGAAACAACTATCGAGGCAACAATTACCGAGGTAATAACTATAGAGGAGATCATTATCGAGGAGATCAAGGTGGCTATGGGAATAATTATAGAGGTTTTCGAGGCGGATATAGAAGACCGAATTCCTGGTATGATAAAAATGGTGGACAACAATTTGAAAAGCAAGAAAAAAAACAGGATGAGAAAAAAAACGAATAGATGAGAAAATTGGGGACATTTTTGAAAAAACAAATGGAAAAAGTGATGTAAATAAAAATGTAGAAAAGTCTGGAAAAATTGTCGTAAAAAAGTGTGAGAAAAACGACATAAGTGAGAATGCAGGAAAAACTGAGGAAAATGAAGTGAAAAAATGTATTGAAGAAATCGAAAATGAGGATGTCAGAAAAAGGGCTTTCACTCGAATAAATTCGCATAATGCCCCCAATTTTCAAATAAACGTAACCTTAGAATTAAGTGGGAAAAATATAAATGCAGTGGTTGACACTGGTAGTAATATTACGTGTATTAGTGATAAGGTAGTAGATAAAAATTTAATTTTAGAAAAAACCTCATTGAAGGTAGGTGGTTGTTGTAATGATACTATTGAAATTATGGGCACTGTAAATTCACAAATAATCATTAATGGGAAAAAATTCAAAATTAAGGCATATATTATAAGAGGGCTTTCAGCAGAAATGTTGTTAGGTATTGATTTTTTAATGCAATATAGAGCTAGGATCGATTTCATGAGGGAATTTTTGGAAATAGGATTTAGTCACAATAGAGTTTTGCTCGAAATTGATAAAAAATGGATAAAGGATGTCAGCCACGACACAAATATCTTCCAGGTAAACAAAGATGGTGAAATTTTCGCAACAAATGACGTAATTATACCACCTAAGCAAAAGTCGATATTTTTTGTAAATAACAAGAGTAACCTTGCGGATGATACTGTTACAATCCACCCTCTGAAATATTTCGCAACACGGAGTGGATTAACTGTAAACAAACACGATGTCAAAGAAAATGCAATAGGTATCGAAATTATAAATAATTCACCTACAACGAAAAAAATTTTTCCTAATCAGCGAATCGCAAAAATGATAGTTGAAAAAGAAGAAGAAGGTAACGTCACCTTCATTTATAACTTCACAACAGATTATGAAATTATTCAACCAGGTACACGTATCAATTTAATTACTCCACAAAAAATTCTCAACGTGAATCATCAAGTAGGAAAAGGAGAAAAAGATACACTCTGTGATGCAGAAGGGAAAAAACTCGATATTAACCCAAATTTAGAAAAAGCTCAAAAACAACAGGTTGAAGGTGTGCTGAGTGAGTTTATCGACTTATTTACTTCTGATCCACTGAAAGTAGGAAGAGCTAATATAGAACCTTATCCCATAAAACTTATCGACAAAAAACCAGTATTTACACGAGGCTATAAACTTGCACCCGTAGAAAGGCGAGAGCTAAAAGCTCTGATTACGAAAATGGTAAAAGCAGGCATTTTGAAAAAAAGTAAATCGTCATACGCATCTCCTGCATTTGTAAAAAGAAAGCCAGGAGGTGACTTTAGGCTACTGTGCAATTTTCAGAAGTTAAACGAAAAAATACATACTGATCGAAATTCTGTCTCCCGTGCTGAGGCTATATTTATGGCATTAGTAGGATCTGAATATTTTTGTGTCATGGATGCCAACCAAGGGTTTTTCCAAATCCCCATAAAGGAGGAGGATCAACATATCACGGCCATAATTATAGATAACGAGTTATACGAATTCACAGTCTTACCCCAAGGGTTAAAAAATTCTCCAGCTGCATTCAGCGCAGCAGTCACTGATGCGTTGGGAGATATTCTATATGCGCGTGTTGTGGCGTATATGGATGATATCTGCACTTTTGGAAAAACATTTAAGGAAGCTTTGGAAAATTTAAGAGAAACACTCAAACGTTTGAAAAAATTAAATTTGAAATTGAAAACATCAAAATGTCATTTTTTTTATAACGAGGTAGAACTTTTGGGCCATAAAGTAAATGGTGGTAAAATTGTAACCACAGAGAAAAATACCGAAAAAATTCAAAATTTTAAAAGACCAAAAACGGTCAAACAAGCAAAATCATTTCTGGGAGTATGTGGGTATTATCGAAAATTTATAAGAAATTTTGCGCAAATAGCGGCTCCTATATCTGACCTAACAAAAGGAGACCCAAAAAGTAATGAAAAAATCGATTGGAATGAAAAAGCTGAAGAAAGTTTCAATCATTTAAAAAAGCTGTTATGCACAGCACCAGTTCTAGCTTTGTATAAAGAAGATAGGGAGACGATTGTAGAAATTGATGCGTCAGCCATAGCTGTAGGAGGCGTTTTGCATCAAATTAACGAAAAAGGCGAAAAACACCCAGTAGCGTATTACTCAAAAAAGCTTCAAGGCAACCAGAAAAAATACTCAGCTTATGACCTTGAAATGACTGCTCTAATTGAGACACTGTTACATTTTCGAGAATACCTTTATGGCATAAAATTTGTAGTTTATACAGACCATATGGCTCTGACCCATTTCCGAAACATGAAAGAGCCATCAGCACGAATGGCGCGATTAATTATGAAATTATCAGATTTTGATTTCATAATCAAACACAAAAAAGGTAAAGACAATATTGTACCTGATACCCTAAGCAGAACCATAATCGACAATATTAATCCAAATGATGACCCTTTTGATTTGAAAAATGAACAAGAAAAAGATGAATTTTGTAAAAAAATGATTGATATAAAAAATGGTAAAAAGAACAAATCCCTCGAAAACCTATATAAAAAAAGTAGAAACTATTTGATTGAAAATGGAATTTTGAAATATAAAATTGATTCTCCCCAAGGTTTGAAAAAACTACTTGTTGCCCCAAAAAGTCTTCAAAATAAAATTCTTGAAAATTACCATGATTCTCCAGTAGGAGGAGGTCATTTCGCTTTATACAAAACACTCGAAAAAACCAAAGAAAAATTTTATTGGGAAAGTATTAGAAAGGATACTGAAACCTACATTCGAACATGTCAAATTCGCCAAGAAACCAAGCGTCAACGAGGGAAAAAAACTGGTTTGTTAAGACCCATACCACTTGAGGACACATCAATTTTAGCTCACGTAGAATTTGATTTTGTGGGCCCTTTACCATCTAGCCAAGGGAAAAATTACATACTAGTAGGTATCTGTAAGTCCACGAAGTATGCCTTTTCAAAGGCCGTGAAAACCGCAGATGCCGACGCAGTGATAAAATTTTTGGATGAAATTATCACGACTTTTGGATGTCCAAAGAAAATCACAACTGATAGGGGAACGCATTTTAAAAATCAAAAATTGATAGACAATTGCAAAAGCCTGGGAATTAAATTATACTTTAGTACAGCCTATGCTCCACAGACACAAGGAGCCTGTGAAAGGACAAATCAAACACTGTGTGAGGTTTTAAAATCGTATGTGGCAGACAACCCAACAAAGTGGGCAAATTATATCCCTTTTGTGACATTTTCGTATAATGCAAGTCCAATTGAAAGCTTGAAAGGTCTAAGCCCATACTTTCTGATGTTTGGTCAAACGCCCAACTCACCAATTTTGAACAAACTAGGGATAGATGAGAATGAGAGTAGACTAGGAAAAATTGAGAAACTCAGAGAAATTAGAGAACAAATTCCAAAATTAGTAGAAAACGCTAACGAAAAAATGAAAAGAAACTACGACAAAAATCGTAAACAAGTTTCTTTTCAAGTTGGGGAAAAAGTAATGTTGAAAAATCCAATTCAACAGGGAAAATTTTACAAAGAATTCTTAGGGCCCTATGAAGTGAAGGAAAAAATATCAGAAGAAAACTACAAAATTGAATTACCTATCAGGGGGAAAATGACTGAAGATACTGTACATGTACGAAGACTAAAGAAATACCATCAAAGAAACAAAGAACCCCAAAATAACAAAACTGATAACGAAGAAAGTAGTGAAACTGAAGATTAAAAAATCGCGCGATAAAACGATAAAATGAAAAATTAAAAATTTTTGAAAAATAAAGACGTCTAAAAAAACTTACATTTTCTGAGGTATTCTAGATTTGCCTCTAGCGAGGAGCCACAGCAGGATTGATCACCCAGTTGTAGCAATAATCCTTGCTAAAAAGGAAAAATGATGAAATTTTGAAAATTTTAAGAAGTATGAAAAATTATGATGAAGGAAAGACCCCATAAAGAAAATGCGTAGAATAATTTTGGAATCTCTAAAGAGAAACTCATAGGATGAAACTTTACAGGAAAAAGGTAATCAAGGAAAAACGGCAACATCTCAAAGGCAAAATTACCTTACTAGACCAATGCGAAATGGAGGTCACCCAATATTGTACGAGTCAGGATTGCAGATACACTCTTCAATAAACAGCAATAAAGTATTTAAATTAAACTTCGATAATGAAATATATGTATATCTAGTCTCAGAAAAAGTGTCATACGTGGCTCTAGATAGTGTGTACGCGTATGAGAGATATATACATGAAGTATGCAAGGAAAAAATAAAATCAGGATAAATGAATAAAACTTCATATGTCGGAATGCTCATGATAAGAATGATTCAAGCAGTCGATGATGAGAACCGAATATGGAGTTACCCTAGGTCATTTCCGATTCTATTCAAAGATGAAAGAGAAAAATTTAAAAATGAAGCCTTTACACAAACTAGACTGCTAGGGTACTCTGATCTCAACTCTGTAATGCTTATAAAAAACTCCGAAATTTACTCCACATTACAAACCCAAATCCATCAAAACTCAGTTGTGCTTCAAAACGAAATGGAAGAAGAATTGATTTACTTCATCATATTAGGAATGTCAAATCGACAAAAACTGGGAAAAATCTTGAGTGACATTGAAACAAAAACTTTGAAACTAACTGACGAAAACAGAGAAACTCTTGTAGAGATGAACCCTATTTGGCAACATTCTAACGATCATGAGATAAGAAAATTCCAAAATAACCTTGCATTCGATATTGTTCAAAATTTGAAGGAGAACGAAACCACTATTCTTGCCGAAAAATACCGAGGTGTCGTAAATATACTACAGACATTTCAGAAATGTATAATCCCACTCCCAGAAAACTTTGACGAAAATAATAACTGGTTAACAACAGGAACTGAAAAAAATTGGAAAAATCCTACTACTTACAGACAAAGCTGACATAACAAAACCCACAAAGGAAATTTTGGAAAAATGGACCCTAAAGACAACAGAAAACGGTCACCTTATACTGATTATTCCACCAACGAAAAGAACTCATACCAAAAGAACTAAATTTTACAACCCACGAGAAGCCCAGAAACAATATAAGTGGCACATGAAAGTAAAAAACATGAAATTTGGATAAAACCATCTACTCAAAAATCCCAACATTCCCTATCCTAATACTGTCTAATCCATTCAACTACATGTTTCTCTCTCCAATCTGTTTCAGAATATGGTTCCAATTATGACTGTTTTACTCACCCTACACTTTGCCACAAGCAACCATCTTGACGTGGAAGTTGTCGCTGGTGGTTACTTTCGGAAATTATCAAAAATTATCTCATATGAAAACTCCCTACTTTTAGAATACACTGTCCCCTTAAAAATGCCTAAACAACAACATTTTGGAAAAATGAGAATAAATGAGTGTCCAGAAGGCTTAACCAGCTTCTGTAATATAAAAATGAAAAACTATGAAATGTTAAAAACTCTAGACAAATTCGTTGGTGAAACCATAAAATCTTACAACTTTGATTCGAAATACCTGAATAAACGAGAAAAAAGAGGCATCCAGTTTTTCGGAGACTTTTATAACTGGTGCTGCAACTTAATAACTCTAAAGGAAACTGAACCACTCTACCAAAACCAGGAATCCCTCAATCAAAACTATAAGATACTGAGAACTGAACTTATAAATAGCCATTCGGAACTTTTTAACACCACTCAAAAACTAAACACCTTCTCTAAAACCATTGTATCCGAATTCGAGGAAATGAATAATCGCATAAATTCTATTTTTGAAGACTACATAAAACCTGAGACTGATTTCATGACCCAGTCTCAGGAAAACATCCTAAACTTGATTAATATTATTCAAAAAATTGCCTTCGAAAATTTCATGAGGGACATCCTTCTGCACTGCAAAGCCCATAAGCTACCTTCTACCCTTGTCGACATTGAAACTTTGAAAAATGACCTTGAAAAATTAGAACAAAATTTGAAAAAGAGTAAATTTTCCCTGGCGATTGACATATTGAAAATCCAAAATTACTACACCCATCCCTTAACGACCTGTTCAATATCCGAAAATGAAATTTCACTGCACATTAAAGTCCCCATCAAAACAAAAAATGCATTATGGGAAGTTTTTGAATTTTTACCGATACCCTTTATTTTTGAAAATGAAATAGGCTATATGCATACTGAGCCATCTTACCTATCTTTTGACTATGAAAATGAAAATGCAAAAATTATAACAGGTACCTCAATAAAAAACTGCAATGAAAATTCAGGACTTTGTTACATTTCATCCTATGAGGATACAGCCGATGAATTTCCTCTATGTATAGAAGCCATATTTAAGAAGAAATCTAGAAACGAACTTAATAACATATGTGGATTTAGGTGTGAAAAGAACCATGACAAAATTATTATACGAAAGATTGATGACACAGAATTTATACTGACAAACCTGAAACAGGAACTCTACATTAACAACGCAAAAACTCAAGGAAAAACCAAACTTAACTTCACACTAGACCATTACGGTGCAATGAAAATAAAACTACCATGTGACTACGAACTAACAGATAACGTAAAAACATTAATCGAAACACAATTCCCATGTATACAGAAATCTGAAAAATACTCGTACCATAGAATCCTACCCGTCCAATGGACAGAATTCGAAACTCTTTCAGCCGATGCCCTAACGAAAAATACTATATTTTTCAAAAACATATCAAAAATAGTCAACAAAAACTGGAAAGATCTAACCCCAAATTTTGCTATAAAAACTTCTACAGAAGAAATCAAAAACAGAATAAGACTGATTGAAATGAAAAAACCCCCAAAAGGGATGTTTGAAAATCAATTTTGGGGGGATATTTTCTATATATCGTGGCTAACAATCCTGACCTTTATCGTAATTGTTGAAACAATAATCATTCTAAAACTATATTCCCTATACCTCAGCAGACAAATTCCCATTACTACCACCAGAATCGACAGCTCTAATTTGTAATTAATTTTAAGAAAACTATTATAATGATCAAAATAAAGGTGATATATGCTTATTTGTAAGATTGTTAATTGTAAGGTTGTTAAATGCTCGGGACGAGCATTTTCTAAAGGAGGGGGATAGTTGTCACGTATAGAAATGATAATAGGAAATGCAACGAAATGTATAAAAAAACATCACGAAAAATTCCACAACAAAAAGTACCGATATGTGGTTCGATTAATAAACATAACGGTACATTTTGCACGTTCAAGGGCGAGGTGGATAGCCCAGGCATAGCGCCTGGCGCTAATGAACGATTAGTCGCGAAAAAATAAGACACAGTGAAACAACTATCCGCCTCCTCGTAATTGTCCATGTTAATTCGTATGTGTCGTGTTGAGAATCGAAATTATCGTCTGTAAATGTTCTATAATTAATCTACCTGTGTCGTATTTATTAGCCAACCAATATATAATCGTTTTCGAGAATGATAAAAGAATAACTATTTGAAGTTCTTGATTTTTGTGACATATCGTTGATGAATTGGTTTCGAGTCTACGAAATACGTAACTGCCCTTCGAGTGGAGAAAGGGCATAAGTTACAGTACTTATTGGTTACTTTTTACGTAGGTAAAGTCAAAAATCTATCGAGGTTTGTGCTAATAATATGTTGAATATAGTTACGTTTGCCTCGATTTTAATGAGGAAGTACATACAAAGGAACTAAGAGAGTACAAGAGAAAAAAAGAAAAACACAGGACATGAAATTTAAATCTAGCTACTTAGATACGTATTTTTTTTTTGTTTTCGTTTTACGATCAGTTGAGAAATTAAAAACTTACTGGTAACAAAAAAATAATAATTGTCGCAATTTTAAATTACTCAACGACGACTTTGTCATACATTCATAATGTGGTCCTATATAGTAATTCAAAAGTATATAAAAAAGGACACAGTGTAACCACATTGTATAAATTATTTTCGAAATGAAAATTCGTCATAAATTAGAACGGAAGTGATCTGAATAAATATTGTTTCTTTTGCAAACTTTGTCGTCAACGTGAGGAAAAAATGCTGAAGTTGGATAAACACAAATGAAAATGTAATTTACTGAGAAAAAAAGGTGCGAAAAAAATACGAGGAGAGAGAATAGAAATGGATAGGAAATGGGAGGAGAAGTGAAGGGAGAAGAAGGGGAATTAAGGAAGATAGAATACACTTCATGTGGGATCAGTCGTTTCATTCATGTACACCTGTATAATAACTGATGATATCTATAATACTGGTATAACTTCCGAAGATTAGAGCGCCAATGGAGCAGACCATTATGAAAATATTTTTCACAACTCGCCAGTATCCAGTGTCTTCTTCCCAATACGTCACCAATTCTATCATAGCTGGTGTCCAAAGGCCCAAAATCGACAGACATACCGATCCGACTAGTGAGATGAACGGCGCAAGGTTTGGTATGATTAGGGCGATTATTACTGAAAAATAAAAAGATTAAATCGAGATTAGATTAACCAAATTATCAAGTTGAAGCAGCAAAGAACTCTCAAGTGTGACACAATCTTTGAAACTTCGATTTCATCGTTTGTTTTTTTTGGAGGGTGGGGGGGCGAGGCTGATTAAGTATTCTGACTCATAAAGATTCTGCTTAAAAATTAAAAAAAAAATCAATCTATCCTCTCATTTCTGTCTAAACCGTCTTAAGTAACCTCATTTTCAAGAAAAAAATCTCTTTTTGTCCCCATTATAGTGTTATGAAAGCTTTGAATTTCTGTTTGAATTTTTTCTCGAAAAAAAATCTTTCAGTCCTCCAAGCAATGTTTCCCATGTTTCCCCTTTCAAAATGAACAATGAGGACACAGAGAATTTTTTTAAAATATGGGGTTACTTAAGACAATTTTGGCCAGAAATGAAAAATTTTCAACAGACTTCAAATCGATTTTTTCGGTGTGCTCAATGGGTTGGGTCGTTTTTAAACTTTTTTCGACCTTTGACAAATCCTAGCAAAAAATCATGCCCAAAGGACTTCAATAAAAGACGTAGGAAAAATTTCAAATTTTTTGCTCAACGTTTGACTTCTCCGGCATAAGTTTAAAGTTTTAAAAACTGGAAAAATTTAATGTGTCAAAAAAAATCAGCCTCGCTCAAATGCAAATCAGTTGTTCAATTCTAATTTTAAAATTTTAAGGAGATGATTACAAAATGATCATCTTGAAAAAACAAAACAAAACGATTACTTTGAGAACAACTGCATTTGGCAAAAATGAACTTTGAACTTTTCTAATGGCTTGAAAGCGATCATTTATCCAGATGTCATAAGACCACTTAAACTGAAAAAAAAGTTTCAAACAATTGAAACAATTGCAAATCTCTTTAATTTTAAAACTTGGAACTCAAGCTAAGGGGGGAGGGGAGTCAAACGTTGACAAAAAAATTTGAAATTGTTCCTGCATCTTATTGAAGTTATTTGGAAATGATTTTTTGCTAAGGTCCATCAAAATTCGAAAAAAGTTCAAAAACGACTCACCCCAGCTGGTAGCTCTTCAATAAAAAAGAACCATTTTTTTAGGAGTTCGAGGGAGGGGTTTCTCTGAAAAATGCTTATATTCAAAAAAATTCTGCTCAAAAGTAATTTATTTATTTTTAAAAAATTTAGTGTCTCATTTTTTCATTTTTGCCAATTTTGGAGGTTCCAGACAAGAGGGCGAAGACCAACATTGTTTGGAGGTCCGTAAATTTTTTTTTTTTGAAAAAGGAGTAATCTGGAAGACTTTTGACCCAAAACCGATAATTTTTCGAACATTTTTTACCAGCTTTAATTTGTTTTATTTTTCTTTGGTTTTCAATTTTTCGGAAAAGTTGATGTAAACGTGTTCATTTTATAACTTTTTTTGAGCACGTTGCAGTGACTTTTGATCTCTAAAAAAATATCTTTCAAAAATTGTAGCCATTACTTCCCTTTCAATTTTTTCCTACAAATTTTTGAAATTTTTTACCCCTCCAAAAAATTTGCTGGAGGCTCCAGAATGATTTTAAACCATTAGGTACTAAAATTAATTGATTTGGAGGTCAGAAATGAAGCAGGAATAACTCAAACTTTAGCTTTCTATGTACATACTTCAATCAATTAAATTATGATTTTGTTTCTTAAAAATTAAGAACAGGCCAAGTCTTTGAATTTTGAAAATCTTTTCCACGAAGTGCTTAGGAGGTATATTTTTGAATATTCTTACATTTTTTTTTTACATAATGACCCCGAAATTTTTAAGAAATGTATTAAAATCGTGGGGCTGGGTTAATCGATTGTAATGTTTAATTACAAATTTTGGCTCTTTTTTTTTGTATAAGATCCCTTTGAGTGCTTTCCCTGATTCATATAAGATTCTGCTCATTTTTCAATCAATCGACGCGGCGCATATGAATGCCTACCTGTTCCAATGATCATCGATCCTCTCATGACATAATACGCTGAAGTTTCGTATTTCGCACTAACACTGGGTTTTAATCGATTCCACACGATTTCCGAAGGGACGCAGAATTGTAGACCATATGTGAATAAGATGGATAAAGCAACCATTAACTTGACTGCAATCGATAAACTGTAATCAAAAATACAGTGCAAAAGTTAATATAATTACATGTTTGAGAAGTTGGGAAAATAGGGTGACCTCTGTGAGTAATTGTTTCAGAATCTGCATAATACAATGAGGCACCCGATGCAAAAATCCTAACTGACTCATACGATAAGATTGGCTCAAAACCTTGAATTTATGATTAGGTAGATGTAATAACAGAAAATATTCATTTAAAATTTCGCGGAGAGGTCATGTAAAAGTTGGAGAAAGAACAAGAGAATCGAGATACCAAAAAAAAAAAAAAAAACTGTTTATATGTACTTACGGATCTTCGGGTAAATTTAACGTGATGTTCGCTTCGGTTTTATCGCCGTATTTCAGATAGCCAAAGAATCCAATAACACCGTACATGGCGATGATAAAACTCATCGAAATACTCAGCACACCGCAATATCCTCTGAAATGATCTGGATGTTTCATCGAATTCTCAATAGGCAACACCTAGCAACAAATTAATTTACCAGATATAAAATTTTGCCAAAAAAATGACAATATACATAATACATTCAAATGTAGCCACAAATAAAACTCTTTAACAAGTTACGAGTTTGTCGTCGTGTGTCATTGATAAATGATGAGCTAGAACATCGTGTACGAGAGTCTTGAACTAGCAACCATATCCCAAAGGTTTTGTAGGGCAGAATAAGAAAATGAGAAATGTATCCGTCGAATACTTATTTTTTCCCCATTTTCAAGAATATTACACGCAGAATTTTTGCGGATATTTTTCCATTAACTCAAACACATTGTTAGAAATTTTCAAAATACCATATTTTGATGAGAATTTTGAAAAACATTGATTTTTGAATATATTATTTGAATAAATATTAGATAATAATATACTCACGGTTCCAATACCCTCCATGGCGAATAAAATAGTAGAAACGAATACGGGTAGATGATCCACAGTGTTAACTAATTTTCTTTCTTCAATCGAGGGTAAATCTTTCAAAGCGTATGCAAAAGTCACCACTATTCCAAATATAATAAATATTGCTCCGAAAGCGGACACCGGTACCAAATATTTCAGTCTTCTGCCTATACCCAAAGGCAGCAAAGGTACGGCAACTATCAAAATATACCATCTTATCGGTAGGAGAATGTGGAAATAGGTGTTGAATACCTGAAAGATGCAATAAGATGTATGAGAATAACATCAAGTTACATAGTAATGTATTTGTATACAAATAGGTAGTGAAAAACACTCGCATATTATTTATGATACATACATAGATACATTCGTAAATATAGGTACATCAACAATATACTATCTAAATTCGCTCAAGCTACCGTGTCAAGATTGACCTTGAAATCATACTCGGTGAAAAAAAAACGCCCTCGCGGCTAGTTGAATGCACGCGAATATCTGGCCGGTTAAATAATTCGAGTAATGGTCAAACTTATCAAATATTAATATGTGTTGGCGATTAGTGAATAGGATCGCGTGAATGGGAGCTTCTTTCATGGCTAATTGTACGTACATTGTGTACAAAGTCGTAAAGAGTTGTTTGACCTTTTTCTCATTTGGTAGGACACTGATTTTTATTGACACAATGTACTATATTACAATGTACTGTACGTCATATTTATGTACTTACTTCTTGAAATGCTTGAGCTATTAGAACTACGTATACTGTGTTGCCCAAATAGTAAGTCGCAAATAATGATAACGTCACGAATTGTCTGTAACAGAAGAAATACAAAATTATAAATTACTATGATTTAATAGAAAATTATTACGTTTTGTTGCAGGTTCGTTGACTGAACGATGAAAAAAAGGAAAATTTTATTGGAAATAGAGGAAAAGCTCGAGATTTTAGCAATCTGGTAAGTTTGTGCCCATTCTATTTCTTCAAGCATGCTATCAAAGGTCGTAAAAGAATGTTGGAAATGTTTATGGGCGAGCATTTATGTAAATTTAGGGAAAACTATGTGGTATCTGTATGGACTGCGTATTTTGTCAAATGAGATCTCGAAGTATATTCCCTTTTGTAGTTAATGATCCAGTATTGCCTCGAGAACAAATCAATTCCTACCTGTACCTCACTACCTACTTATGGGTGAAGAAACCGTTCTGATCAAAACAACTGTCCTACGAGTATTCATTTTTTTTTTTTTTTTTGGTAAAGAAAAATTTTAGAGACTTTTTAGATAAGAAATTATTACACCTAAAGTAATTTTTGAGGAATTTTGGATTTATTTGAAGGATTTTTTTCTTACTTTTGATTCCTTAAAATCAAAAAATATTTTTATTTTCCTTTTTTACTAGATTTTTGGAAATTTTCAGTTTTATTACGTTTTGTTTACACTGCTTTCCTTATCGGAAAATTCCAATAAGTAGATCTAGATACGTACGTAGATCTTCATAATTCTTGTCCCTATTTGTTTTCACGAATTTCATCCATCATTTACATATATTTTGAATTATATTCTAGTTTAGCAAAATTATTCAATTTTTTTGCTGCAAAATGTAATTAATAGGTACTTATTCGATTATTAAATTTGATGCAATTTTTATACACAGAAAAAAATACCAATTTATTTGGTAATTTGAATACTTGGGTATGTTCAATAATTATTTTTGAATGGTGTTTTTGTTGCATTGAAAATGAAAAAATTCTTCATTCAACATACTTAGTGTGAGGGGAAAGGAAGAATAAGAAACATGATTTCCGTGTTCCCCAAGAGGCAGATTTCACACTAAAAAATACCCAAATACATAAGTACACTGAATTTTCTTCGATTCACTTTTAAAAAACTCAGGATTTCAGTAAGGATTTTTTCTGACGAAGCATAGTAAAAAAAACATTATAAAATCGCTTTCAAAATTATGTGCAGGAAATGTGTTTGGAAATGAATTCTATCAAAACGAATGAAATCTTAATATTACTTATGCCTAAACTTTTTTTCGAATTCCCAATTGGTGGGGGGAGGAGAGGAGAGGAGAAGGAGCAAGGAAGGAAGACTAATAAGAAATATTTAACAACTCTGTTGAGTATCGAAGACTGTATCGGTTAAAATTTCATCAAATTATTTTTTCGTCATTTTTATGCCTTGAAAAATTTACAAATGCAATTTTTTATGCATCCCCCCTCCTCCTCCTTGAAAATTAAATCCGATTTTCTAGGATTTTGTTTTCAGAACTTCGCATTTCTGAGCATTTAGATGTAGGAACGATTTTTTTGTAAATAGGTAGACTATATCTCAATTTTCTTCTTCATCTTTATGAATTCTTGAAAGTAGATTTTCTGAAGATGGTCTTGTTACGAAAAAATGTGCTGCATATGTGAATCGTTTTGTTTTCTTCAAAACATTTTTGCTTCATTACTATTTCTATAGTTTGAGAAATATTCATTGAAAAATAAATTCTACACTACCTACCTCCCCTTTCGAAAAAGAGATTGAAGTTGAAATTTATATATTTTTAATTCAGGAGAAAAATATGTCACATTTTCACACCATTGGAGGGGGAGGGGGGAGGAGTTGAACTCAGTTCTAAAATTATCAATTTTTTCACAAACTTGTAAACATAATTTATGTATGCCTAAGTACGATTTTTTTTTAAATTTTTAATTTTCAAGCTTTTACTGCAGAAAGGAGAAGGGGAAATATTGATCAATAAAATAACAACTTTTGGCATTGTTTCTCATCAAACTCGACCCGAAGGGATCGTAATTTTTGGAAGGGCATGGGCCAAAGCCCCCACAACCGAACAAAATTTCAGATGCTCAATTTAATTTTTCAATTTTATTGCCATATTTCATTGAGTAAAAATTACTAAAATTGCTAGTCAAACTACAAATATGTAATATTAACGTTCGCGAATCGAATTTAATCATTTTGAACCATTCTGGACACTCCAATGCGATTTTCGATTTCTCTAAAAAGCCTGGAAATTAATTTTGAGCTGTTAAAAATCGAGTTGTAGTTTATTCTCGACCTGTTTGACGAGTTTATCCACATTTGAGTTGATTCCTCGAGGACACCTCGGATGTGTCATGTTGACGAGCATATCTGTTTATAAGGAGAAAAAAAATCCTTCGTACCCCCACCCCTCCACCACCCAAAACCACGCTCATAGTGTCGCATTTAAAAACACCTCTCAATTTTCAAAGAAGGCATGTTTCAGAAAAATTTAATAAGAGGCATATAAGTTATCTTCTGAGAGTGAGTAGATCACGTTGGCAAGTGTTTCAACCTGCAGCCATATTCGTACAACTACACACCTTGAGTGTTAGTGGTGTCGAATAAGTTGCCTGCTTGCGCCGGAAATCCCATACGAGTTATTTTACATAGGTATTTTTACTATTCTTCAACGTACATAGTATGTGCAACTCATCTAGTGACTAGTCTTCGTAATTTGTTGATTCGAATTCCCTCTATCGCAAATTAAATCTTGAAATGGAAATTAAGAAGTAGATACCAAAAATTAAAAATTTTGTAACTCTCCCTCTAATCGACTTCAGGAACTTACATCTTGGTTTTGGGAAATTCATCAGGTCTCGATCCTGGAAGTGCGCAATGTTTACACTTTATGCATCCTAATTCGAATAGGTAGGTAATCGCTTGATAAACAACGTGTTGCTCAGACTTCGAACAGTAGAGTTACGTTTCCCACGGGAGCGTCGTGGAAAGTCGAGTGCTTGCGCGCGCTACGTTCATTTTTAAACATGAAGACGTCATCGAGTGCTACGTTAATATGCATCAATTTGGCAAAATATTTTATTTATGAGATATTTTTCGTAAAATGGCAAACAATTAGAGATTTTCCGGAAAAAAATATTTTTCCCGTTTAAAGTAGGTATGAGTGAGAAGGTGAGAACCATCCTAATACATACTCGTATATTACTCCGAAATGAGAACCTACCTATACTTCTATGTAGTTGTTGTGCGTATGACGATGGAGATGATAATAAGTCAAATTATAGAGTACGGTAAATCCAGCACAAGGATGTACTAATGCACATCAGTGTGCTTATAACCAAACCATAGGTATATTTATACACGGTTAATTTACTCATTGTTTATAATATGTGCGAAGTATACGATACAAGCTGTCAAATATAGTGGTCTCTGTACGAGTGAAAATTATCATCGATACGACGATAAAAATCCGCTCAATAATTATCGCGATTATTAACGAAGGCGACGAATAAGATTACATCTGCGTTGTAAATCGAATGCAAAAGCACTAGCAGAGACAATTTAGATAAAACTGCTCTCTACGCTGCTTCTTCATTCAATATTACGATCTTCGAAACAAGATATAATACCATAAGAAAGATAGTACTACGTACTCGTAAGTATGTAATTGTCATTAGTCGAGCTCGAGAGCGCCAAGTGGACGATTTTCTGCGTGTAATTATTACACATAGGGTCTGGGCATCGCATCGTATCGTCGTCTATAGCGTATTATTAATCTTAACCTAATTTTACGAATCGCTTCGCTGCTGGCAATCGGATTATTGAAAATAAAAAAAACGGTGAAAGTGTTGGCAATTGGTTGAAAAATTTTCCAAATTGATAGGTCGAGGACATAATAAAAGAATATTATACCTCTTTGTGCGCCGTATTTCTTTTTTTTACTTTTTTTTGGCACAAATACGTACCGAGATTCGATTAAAATATTAATTTATCGTAAAAGTAAAACCAGTTTGGAGTAATTTTTTTTTGTAAGTTTTTATTTACGTCGGGTGCATGGGTAATGGGTATAATTCGGCGAGTACGCGTATATTATAATCGAGGAGCGGAGGAGACGTTTACGAAATTCTATATTTAACCTCAATTAATATCGGCTCGAGTGTGTGTAAATTGAACGTAATGAAAAGGTTAAACGGTATCGAATTTTTATTCCAAAGACGCGAGGTCTCTGTGTCTCTATACCCGGCAACAGGTTGACTTATTAACGCGGCGAGATTATTTATCGATTGTTGAAAAAAAAAGAACTAAGACGTTATACGTGTGCTCGAATAAATATCTACTATATCATTCGAGCTGACAAGGGTGAGACGATGAACAGGGAGGCTATACAGCAATGACACAAGTATTCATACGTGTGTACTGTGTATAGTGTTCTCTATGGTATTATTGTCATCCTCGTATATAGTCTCCTAATGTGTGAGGATATCCTCGTGTTGTATAATTCACCGGTGTGTATGTGTTTTTTTTTTCGCGGAGACGTTTATTTAACAATCGAATATGCAATAAACAAGGATAACTTGTGCGATGAGCTCGATGAATTGAGGTATGTGCAAATGGCTATGGTGTATTTTTACGGAAATGGTTCTCGTTTACCCTTGACCTCGTTGCAAACATCATCAATATAATGTACTCGCATTTTTACCAATTTCTCCCGCCAGCTCACCGGATATGGGTTGTGGGTTTTTTTTTAGGGGAAGCGAATTTCAGAGAAAAATCACTATAGGTAAGGTGTAGGTATCCGAATTTTGGAGGCGATCTACTAGAACAGGAAAATACTGAGAAAAATCCAAATCGACTAATTGTCCATGTAGCTGGGATGTCAGATGTCAAATATCACTTTGACGCTGCATTCATTTATCATGCGATATATTACGTACCTTATATACGAGACAACCTATTATCACTGCAGTATTTGCACGCATCGTAGGTTTATTTGTTGTTTGCACCAACAGGTGGTCATTGTTTGAAGGCTTTAAATAATGATTTTTTTCAGTACGCTCGGTGAGCTCGTTCGAGTAACTAATTGTACGATGAGGTACAGGGATGTATGTAATGTACTACGTGTAATCGAACACCTTGGCTGATAAATGGCAAATAAAGCGGTGATATGAGTGAACGATGGGAGAGAGGTTGTGATAGTTTGTGAAATGGTGTGAAAACACTGGTAAAGATAAGCAGTTTTTGAAGAAGAGTTACAAATAAGGAAGGTGTTTTGTTGTTCGAGTTGTTTTATGAGCGTGTACATATATCTAAAAAGTAATTCTGGAGGAAAGAATTTGGTGTTGTTTTTTTTTTTCAATTGATGATAACTGCAAGTACATATGTAGTTGAGTAGGTACGTACGAGGGCTGTCCGAAAAAAATCCGACGGACGTTCAAATCTCCCGCCACAGGAACTGGAACGTGATCTACCCAACTGAATGTTGACTACTGACATCTTGTGAAGTTCCCTGTGCAGTTGTAGGGCCAGCGGAGTTGTTGTTCGTGATCTGTGTGCAATTGTTTGCGAAGATGATTTTTACATTCGGCGAATTTTGAAAAAGCAATGAAAATGACGAGCCATGTTATTGCATTTTATTTTGGATTCGAAATGAATTTTCACGAACTTTAACATATGAAAATGATGAGAAAGGTCTTCTGAAAAGAATGGATGGGTACAACTCAAATAAAGTAGTGGTATAGCCAGTTCAATGCGTGTCGAAAGCTTTCCAACTTCATTGAGTTAAATTTTGAGGAAATTTAAACTTTCAAAAATCTTTCAAAGGCTCCAAAACTGCTCAAAATGACTCAAACCATTTCCAACCGATTCGGAGGAAGAGAAGAGGTTGAAAATGAGATACATTCCAAATTTTAGCTTTCTATGTGAATTTGGTGGGGAAAAATAACCAAATCTTTGGCACAGTGCCAATTGCCTCCTGCACAATGACAAAAATTCAGCGCACTCCTAGCATCTTCTTCAGCAATTTTTGGAAAAACACAGCATCCAGCAGCATCGCCAACCTCCCTACAGTCTTGGTATAGTCCACTGCAACTTCTGACTGTGCGAAAAACTTTGATTACCGCTGAAAGTAAGGAGATTTGAGGGTAATTAGAGGATAATCCAAAATTCGCCGAATGTAAAAATCATCTTCGCAAACAATTGCACGCAGATCACGAACAACGACTCCGCTGGCCATACAACTGCGCAGGGAACTTCACAAGATGTCAGTAGTCAACATTCAGTTGGGTAGATCGCGTTCCAGTTCCTGTGGCGGGAGATTTGAACGGCGGTCGGATTTTTTTCGGACACCCCTCGTATTTAAAACAAATTTTAAAAACAATTTCCACGGGTAGAAAAGCGTGTGATTGGAGTCAATATTTTACTAGTCCTAGAATTTTTTTTTTTGAATTTTTGGATTTAAAAAATTTGAAGAATGATTTCGATTTTGTTCATGATGAACCATTGTCTTTTATCGACATAAGTTCAAACTTTACAGAAGAACCCATTTTTGATCCAGAAATTTCAAATTGCTCGGGATTGATTTCGACTATTTTGAGCTGTTTTTTTCAAATGTCTACTAGGTCATCAAAATCAACAAAAATTGAACGCAATTGCAAAAAAAATTAATCAAATATTCTCAAAATTGAATTATAATTGTCAAAAATGGAATTGTTGAATTCAACTCTTTGTAATAAAGTTACCATAAATCAATTTAAAAAAAATTGATGATTTGACAAAATTCTGCAAAAACTGCTTGAAAATTTGTTGAAATTCCTTAAAAATGGTTAAAATTGGCTGAAAATTGATAAAAAATTGTGAGAATTACTTAAGCAAAATATTGCAAAAATGCTCAGATAAGTATTTTTTTTTAAAATGTGCAAAATTTCGAAAAATTTCTCAAATATTGAAATGAAATGAGTTTCTGAAAAAATCTTATGGAACATAATGAAAACCAAAAAATTATTATAATTATTGTAGAAATTTCTGGAAAGTTACCAAAAATTGATGGAATCTCACACCTGTCAAAATAGCATTTTTAACTTTGAAGTTGTGAAAAATCTCTACGTGATGGAATTTCATCATTTTTTCAGTGATCAGCGCGGAAAATTCTATAAAACATACCCATCGAAGTTGAATTCCAAATCTATATAATTTTCAAAAAGGTCCAATAGAAAAAATTTGGTCATCCTAAAGTCATCCTTTTTTATTTGTTCGATTAAGTAGACATCTTGGTTTTGGAATTTGAAAATCAGAATTTTTCAGTAAGTATAAAATATAGATTATAAAAGAAATTCGAAAATAACAGAGAAAAAGAAAATCTTGCCCGAAACTTTAGATCAGATGAAGATGGTGAAATTTTATTTTTCGAGATCTAATCCTATCAGTTTGAGAAGGACTTTCACCAGATGATCGGTGGTCAATGTCAATCACTTATTTTTGGGTAAATTCACGTGTTTTGAAAATATTTTTTTCTTAAATGTTACGCACGAAGTAATTATGCCAAAATATTGAAAGATATAATTCGAATATTTTGGAATGCAGTGATGCCAATTTTTTTGTCACCATTGCCAGTTTCAGAAAATCAAGAAAAATAACCAGTAACTTGTCAAATTTTCTCGAGTTTTAGAAATTGGCATTACTTTATTCCAAAATATTCTCCCAGCTTCAGAAATCGTTATCTTTTAATGTTTTCTTGCATTATATTCAAAACACAAATAAAAATGTTTCTCACATTTCGTAAGTATCTAGAGAGTTCAACTAAAAAAAAAAAAAAAACGCTGGTTCTCCAATTTTAAAAGAATGTAGAAAATGGCTCTGTTTAAAGTCTTACATGAAATTCGAATATCATTAACACTTTTAAAAAAATACTGCTTAGGTATCAAATTTTCCACTCGAATATTTTCAATTTTTTTCTAATAAATTCATATTTACAGATTTGGGCAAGTGAGAAGGGATAGCTTCTGTTTTTAAAATCTCTTAGAGTCATGAATTTCGTTTACTTGTAGCTTTGTATGGTATGCCTTATTGACGCATTCGACAATGAGAACCAAAAAATGTTTTCTATGAAATTTATTATAAGTTGAGGTATTACTTACTCATGCTAATCAACTTCAAAAATGTTTATTTCAACTTTAATCTAATTTCGTAGTTTGTTTTTAATTTATTCACATTTTTCTGGAATTTGAACAAAAATTCGTTCTTAGTTTTATTGCATCAAGTTTTTTCTTCTTTTCAGGATATTAATTATTAATATTTTTATTTACTTTTTAAAATCTGAAAATAATGTATGTGCAGAAAAAAAAACAACGAAGGTGATAACGAGATTTGTTGATGAACATTGTAATTGATTCAACTAAAATGAGCAAAAAATATGTTAATGACACTCGAACTTGCAACATTTTATAGGGATATGGGAATGGGATGGAAAAATTTCATACTTATTTGCAACTTGCCAAATGACTTTTAGTCTTTTCGAATTTCAAATTATATGAGCAAAAGATGCATACCTACTTCATGATGCATGAAAAATCAAATAAATTGTATGAAGAAGCATACTTAAGTACGATGTAACTATCATGAACAAAACTACATAATGTGTTCGTTATTTATAATGTACATTTATTCAACAAGTCCTCCATATTGAATGATCCGGTTGAATTCGATCTTAACGTTAAACATGGAGAGATGATCGTGAAAGTGAAATATGTTAGATGTAAAATAAATTGATGATTATTGTTCATAGATACACCTTATTTAATCAGATCCCATTTACAAAGATTGTATAAATTATGATTGTTTATCACAATATCACCAACATATTATACTTACACTAGAGCCACCCGATTCATTGATTCCCGAGGAGATTGTCCTTTGTCTCCAATTTTAATCCTTGGCTTCTCACAAGATTTTAATTCTGCGGTGTAATCGTTCTGATCATTATCTGGCCCTTTTTGAAATCAAAAATGGGATTTTCAGATCTTCCTTAACAGATTCCTATCGTATTCATCCCCTAAGTCTGACCTATCAGACTCACTTGGTAGATTTCCGTACATATGTAGATATTAAAATCCCATGGTCATGCCAGATGTGCCTTTGTTGAGGCATGATTTTCATCTCAATATTCAACAAAGAAATCTCAACTCTAGAAAAAGCTGCCATACTTTAGATTTTTCAATCAATTACTTAGGTATCCTATAATTAATTCGAGCCATATCTGCGAGAAAATAATAAACGCATAAGAAAGACAAAAAGAAGAAAAAAAGGATATAATTAGCTCGTGTAGCCGCCAATTATCTCAAGAATGTCGATGAATACAACTCATAAACCTTGGCAATTTGGTCTGTCATACCTACGAGAGTAATCGATTGTATAATACGCGCGCGGCAGCGAACGCGTTTATGAAATGATACGGAAAAGTCGTGGCTGCCATTTAACACACGTCAATGGCACGCACGTTGTTGTTGATGTTGTGGATCGTGGATCTAGACGTTGTTGAGAACACCTCACCACCAATCCGGTCCCAAGTCAATAAAGACTCGATATTCGATACACCAGCCTGAATTTTATACATGTACTTGTAATACTATAATATTATAGTATCTAAATAATTCATTGACAAAGCGAGGCGATGATGGCTGGCGCACGCTCGCGTTCTTATAAAACCTGTTGCCATCGAGTATCGGGGAAGTGCGCTGCGATCATTAACTTTCTCGATACGATTTTTATGCAAATGCGCGTATTAGATATCCGGACATACGGTACGTGTAAGTCACACCGTCCTAGCAGGCAGAACGGCCAAAAGAAATAAACTGCCGGAACAAGCGATAAATAACGGTAGCCCGAGACAGTGACCTTCGTGATCGCAGCGAAACAAGCACACCATATCGTATACACGAAATTTATTAATGAATCGATTAATGACGCCAAAGTCGAGCGAAGAAGAAGAACAGGAGAATTACGATCGCGATCGATAATACGCATACGCGTCCTTGTTGATGGCGATTATGCGAATGATAACAACGTTGTTGTTGTAGGTAACTTGAGATTTGGCTTGAAAAGGAGGTAGCTAAAAAGTCATGGGCTTGTAAACTACGAAGTACCTTATGGGATCGAGAGAAGGTGTTATCAGAGGTCGTTGCAATTGGCATATGCAAATTCATAGTGCATCGTGAGTGCAGTCAAGTACGTTAATCGATTTCCTGGATGGAATTTTCAGAAAATTGAAAAAAATATCGTGGAACTACCGTAACCTTAATCTCTAATGATAATGAAGAAGTAGTCGCAATGAACACAGTCAATTCAATTTACTCCCTCGCAGCTCAGGCAGAATTGAGGAGCAGAATGAATTTTGTTTCAGTTTGGGGTTCTGTCCCGCCTTAGAAAAAATTCTGTTCCGGTTTTCATTTCATTCTGCTCCACTCAAAAAATAATCGTTCTTCGTTCAGATTTTTTTTGGAGCAAAAATTGAAGATGAAATATCCAACATTTTGAGAAAGGTGGTTGAATTTAGAGTGTTTCAACGAATTTAGAGTCCATCTCATAAAAGAAGCCCCAAAAACACCCAAAGCAATTTGGAAGGTTTTGCAATCGACCAAATACTGATAGTTTCATTTCCAAAGTATAATGTACGGTCTATTTTATGTCATTTACCATTTCTTGTTATAATTTGCAAGTTTGTTGATGAATCTCAGCAAAAAAACACCGGTAGTTCACATTACGATCTTGCAACACTTTTATCAAAGGTCAAACAATTTTGTGAGGTGGAAGCGTTAAAAACCCATATTGTTATTGGGGGAATAGGTATATATTGGCACGACAGAAAAAATGATTCAAAGAACAGGGCATTTGAACAACAAAATAAGGTATTTCAACAACAGCTGTTAACAATGGTTCAGCACGACAATTTAGGTGATATGAACGACAAATTCGATTTCATAAAACAACAGAAGAAATACAGTAACAGCTCGTTATAATGCTTATTTCCTCTGGTCCCTAGACAACCCCGTTTTAACCAATGTAAAATTAATTGCGATGTAACGCTCATGCGCAATTACAAATCACCTTTTAACGCTCTAAAATTCAGGAAAAATCACATTTTTTTATAATTCTGAAAACAAAAAACCAATTTTTTCCGACACAAAAGCTTACGTTCATGTAAAAAATTCTCACTTTCTGAAAATTTTGGTTGCAATAACACTTTTTTGCAGTTTTGAATTTAAAAAAAGTAAAAAAAATACTTTTATGGCAAAATTTTTCCAAAAAATTTGTTTTTTTAACTTTCAACAAATTCACTTCAAACAAACAAGTAAAATTATTTTTGATTTTGGCCAAAAAAGTAAGATTTTTTGATAACCTTATCAAACATTAATAGAAGCTTGATTACAATTCTTACGAGGTATAGTCAATAAGTAAGTTGCACATTTAAAAAAAAAATATAATGTGTGGATATTTTTTGACCAAAATTGGAGGGGATGTAGTTCAAACATTCGACTAGATCTGACAAAATTTATTTTGCATTTGGGTGCGTCATTCGTATTCCATAGCGTGATTAGGAAAGTGCTGATAAAAAAATGCCATCCAAAAATGGTATTTAGCCAAAAAAAATTGTACTTAGTTGTAATAATTATGACTAAAATCCATCAAGAATTACTCAAAATGTATCATACTAATGTTATTTCAAGTTAAGACGTTATTTGGTGCTGTAATTTGTTCATGTGATGTCGCAAAATTTCTGGTGCTGAGTGAGCAGATTATCACTGAACAATCTACTTCATTTGGATTTTGATTGAATCAAAATAATGTTAGTATGTTATGTCTTGAGTGGTTCTCAATCAATTTTCCAATAAATTTTTATTTTGTTAGCTTGAAAAACTTATTTTTTCTAAAATATAATTTTTGGATGGCATTTTTTTTATTAGCACTTTACTTATCACACTGTTAATACAAACAACGCACCCAAATGCAAAATAAATTTTGTCAGATCTGGTCTAATGTTTGAACTACATCCCCTCCAATTTTGGTCAAAAAATATCCATACGTTCCATTAAAAAAAAATGTGCAACTTATTGAGTATACCTCGTACCAAAAAAGGCAGGTAAGCATCTAAATTTTTTCAGAAGAGTTGGAGTTCTAGATTTTTTGTCATAATCCTGAGAAGAAAACTAAAAAGTAAAATTTTTCAAAATTTTGGTAAGCAACTGATTACTTTTTGGAAAATTTGGAACAAAAAAGCAAGGCTATCTGAAAATGTTGACCACAGAAAATAGACCTCAAAATCAAAATAAAATTTCAGATTTTTTCATTTCCAACTGGAACAGTTGTTCAAATTTAAAATAAAAGTTCACGTTTCCACTTCTTTTATTACTCTCTTTTTGCTTTAAAATGAGAATTTGCGGTATTACACTCATCAGTGTTAAACGAGGCTTTTGCTAATTTTGACCCCCCCCCCAAATTATTATCCGGAAAAATAAATGATTCCCGTTAAATGTACTTATTGCGTACATAAACATGCATTAAATTATTCTGTTGTACAATATCTTATATCATCG
The DNA here is from genome assembly GCF_950023065.1 of Planococcus citri. NCBI lineage: Eukaryota > Metazoa > Arthropoda > Insecta > Hemiptera > Pseudococcidae > Planococcus > Planococcus citri. Next base: position 37,834,538 of record NC_088680.1, read on the forward strand.
TTCAAAAACTGTTTTCGTCGTGAAATGATTTATTTTCCCGTGCAATACTTTTTTGTCGTTGAAATGCCCTTTTTTCGTCGTGAAACGCCTATTTCTGTCCTGCTGATAAATCGCGTCCTTTTTTTTGCAGTTCAGTTTTGGTTCTGGAGCCTGTTTGGAAAGTCCAGATTTTCAAAAAAGTGCCTTAAAAACCTTTGGAATTGAATTTAATCCGCATAAACGTGATTGTAGCTGTTAATGGCTCAGTTGACCGATCACATGCCAATTTTCCAAAACTTATTTCCGCAGGTTAGAAACCGTATATTTTTCCAGCTATTTCATGATTGAAAATTTGATAAAACAGAGCTAAAAAAAATCACTATGCTGAGGAGAAAATATGAAAAAGCAGTCGATCAACGTTAACCCTGCTACGAGTTGTGTCAACTGTACAGTATGCACCGATGCACTCAATTGCACTATCAGTTGGCAAAAGCACGACTTTAAATTCGATATGCGTAATTGCATATGGTACTGCTGACTCTATCAGCAGCATCGACCTGCTTATCGGTGTCTTATGAGAGATTCACCACAGTACGCTGGGTTGCCTTTCACTTTATTTTAATCTTGTCACGAGGTGTCGCTAATGAATATAGTCGAGAAACAATACACCTATGAACACGACGAGATGCAAAACTCGGATGATGATTTTTTTTTTGTTTTGTCTCGCTTTGCCGATGTATGCGTAAAGAAAGATACTCGTACATTTACGTATACCATACGAGTTGTGTGTATCTTGTCGTAATTATGTAATACTTGGCGCCCATGCAGGGTAGCCAAGCTTTCAACGCGTGTATCGTGTTTTCAATTTCTTAATGGCTGGAAATTTTTTGCTTTTTTTTAGGTTATTGAACTTACGACGATGAATACATACGCGCTTGCAACAGATGAATTTCAGGCGTTTGTGTATGTATACGATGTGATTTATTGCATACTACATATTTTGTCATTGGTAATGTTACAGTGTGGCTGTACCTACTGCATTTGCTCATACGTACTACGTACGTACCAAGTTCAACGATGTACACAAATTAACGGTAATTAACGAACGATACCCTACGTGAAACGAGACTAGTAAATATGACCTTGATGTAAACGGTATTGTGTACCTTTATGGTATGTCGCAAGCAACCAGTAGCAATTGACGCAGAATGAAGAAATAAAAGTCAAAGATTTTTGACTTTAACGAGTTCAAGATTTCGAAAAAATTATACGAGTACGTCGAGTTATAATCAGGCACGCATTAGAGAAATGGAAGGTTCCGTTGTGGAATTAGCCATAGGTACGACACTACCTTCGACTCAACTCAAGTATCTATCGCACATCGCAGATCTTCTAAAATAGAAAGAGTAATGAAAGAAGATTGCTTCATGGTAACACTTACACGAATTGAATTGGGACACTCACGCATTGTTTTATTTCTTCTTTCTTCCTGCTGCTGCGTATAAAGATGCAAAATAGATTTCTGTCTTTTGTAATGAGAAGCATGATATTGGCAATTTTTCGATGATGTGATCGTTAACTAAAAAGTGCGTAATTTCCCTAGCTAGAGAAAACTGTATCCTTTCAACCGTATCTATACGGTGATCTTTGGAATAACATTCTCTCGGGATACGAATCTAAATCAATGGATCTTAAAACTAAGTATCATTGAAGAACTCTGTACGAGGCGAGAGAATTTCAAAAGATGATGGGTTGAGTAGAAACTCGAAAGAAAAGTACTATAACGAAGACGTTCGAATGCTATTTGTTTATTTTGACGAATTCATAATACGTGTTATTGATATCAATAATGATAAAATAATGGACTCTATAGGACATCCGTTTATGAGACAGTTGCTGAGTAAATTTTATTAGGACTTAGGAGGTAACAATCGATGTCCTAGACATGCTAGACGTTATGTCCAAAAATGTGAGCTGAATATTTAATTATTATTAGCGGATTACAACAAACACCACTGATGAATCACTGGATAACAAATGAAATCGAATTATATTAAAATCTAATGGAGGGCTCATGCTTAGTTATTTTTCTAGAAACATAAGTTACATACTACGATATAAAATTGCTGAAAGAAACTTTTGTTTACTTTTTCAAATGGTTAAAACTAAAGTTGCTTTTTAAACAAAATTTTAAAAATTTAATTTTTCAAAATCTTGGGCCCACTTTTAGAAAAAATAATAAAATGTTAATATGTAATACCAAATGAATAATTTGCGAAAGAAAGGTCTAGCTTTAAGTAAAAAATGCCAAAGGTCTTGTTTCTTGCTAAAAACTACTAAAATTTGTCACATTTTTCGCAAAAGAATTCCAAGAAATCTCACATTTTTTTCTAAAGATTGCCAAGTCTTGCTTTTTTCCCAGAAATTGTCAAAAAAACCATGTGTTTTACTAGAATTGTTAAAAAAAAAAAGTCTTTTGCTAAAATCGTCAAAAACCTCGGTTTTTGGCTTGAGTTGTCAAAAACGCCCGGCTTTTGCAAAAAAGTGTCAAAAAACCTGTTTTTTGCTGAAATGGTCAAAAAAACATCTTGCTAAAATTAGCAAAAAACCATACTTCTGCTTAAATTGTTAAAAAAAACAGTCTTTTGCTAAAATTCTCAAAAAAACAGGTTTTTTGCTAAAATTGTTAAAAACTCCTGTCTTTGGCCTAAGTTGTTAAAAACACCAGGATTTTGCAGAAAAGTTTCAAAAAACCTCATCTTTTGCTAAAATTATCAAAAAACCGTACTAATGCTTAAATTGTTAAAAAAGACACAGCCTCTTATTAAAACTGTCAAAAAAAAAACAGTCTTTTGGTAAAATTGTCAGAACCACTGTTTGTTACTAAAAATGTCAAAAAAGCCCGAACTTTTGTTAAAATTGACCCAAAAAAGGCGGTGTTTTACTTAAATTGTCAAAAGAACCCGGTCTTTTGGTAAAATTGTGAAAATCCCTGTCGTTGGCTGTAATTATTTGTCAAAAAACACGGCCTTTTGCTAAAATTATCAGAACTCCTGTCTTTTGCTAAGTGGCAAAAACCCTTGTCTTTGGCTAAAATTGTCAACATCTTGCTTTTTGGCCGAAAACGTTTAAAAGTTTCACATTTTTTACAAAAAAGTTGTAAAGTGTGGGCAAGCCTATACTTTTTTGACAAAAATTCTGAAAAAGTGCCCTTTTACAGTATAATCTGTTTCGGCAATAATTTCATATTAAGTTGAAGTGCTGTATTTTTTACTAAAATTATCAATCTTGATTTTTTTTTTAAATTGACAAAAAATTTTCGTTTGGTTTACCAAAATTGCTATAGAGTCTCTATCTTTTTTTTTTTTTTTTTTTTGCTAAAAATTGCTAAAATTAAAGCTCTCTCCTTGGCAGAAATTGTCAGGAACTTGCTTTTTGCCAAAAACGGTAACGAAGGTCTCTTTTTAAGTTCCCTTTTTTTTCCAAAATTGCCTAAAAGTTGAGATTTGTAAATCTTGCTTTTTCACTTTGCGTAATAATGTGTCACTTTTTTGCCAATAATTGCCAAGAAGTCCTAATTTTTCAAGTAGGGTTTGTGGGTGATCTCTATGGTCATTGGTCATAATCTTGATATATGTATAATCCATCCATCAAAATATAAATTAGCAAACCATCTTGGCGGAATGTGACGTATAAATGTGATCTTGATCGGTTATGGTACTTCCTAATTATATGACACATTGCCGAAGTAGTTCTCGGATATCTATTCATTTATCAAATGAACCTTCTCGTTGCATTTACAGACCGGCATTTGGCTCAAGGAACACGTTTGTGGTAGTGACACCCAATAAAACAGACTTTCAAGGATATAGCTAGCTGCGAATATCAACATTCAGCCGTCATTAGCAGCAACAGCCACACACACACAGGGAGTAGAAGAAGAATGAACAAAACAAAACATCAGTCTTGCAAATATGGCATGTTTTTCGTCAGGGGTCGAAAGCGGGAGCAGAAAAAAACCTCGCCTTAAAAAAAAATCATTACTGCTTTGCATTCTTATACTTCTCAGTCAACCCACACACATCAAAAGACCAACTTGGGTACTATGAGGAAGTTACCGAGTAACCTTGATATAAAGGCGTGTACTGCAGATACACGGTGAAGAACTCGATGACCTAGTTGGCATCTCGCGACGCCATGTCCAATGCTGCTCATACCACTGAGTATAAGGAAACTGGAGGAAGGGATGTGAGATCCTTTGAGTTGGGGGTGTAAAAAGGCGAATTATTATAGGGTGTGCTGTGATGGTGTACCTAATTGACTGGGAGGGACAGAAAATTGTATGCCCATCACTGAGTCAATGTCTTCTGATCTTCAATTCATCATTTTAGCTGTTCAATTTGAAATTTCTGCTGATGTGACCATATGAACGTTCTGACTTGATATTTACCTATATAATTTAGTCCGAGTGGACTGAGTTGGATGGAAGAATATGCTGGCTGAATGGCAAGGTAGCCAATCAATGGAGGCATCCACAACCTCAAAAGTGTGCTCCATGGTGAATTAATACACAGTAATAGACTTCAAAAAGACAGTTACAAGATCTGCGAAGTAATTCGATACAATTGTGGATGCGTAATTTTTAAAGTAACACTAACAACTCGACTTGAAAACACGACGGATTATGAATTACAATGAGAAAAGTTGCAAGAAGCGATCCTTTGCTGCTTCCTAAACTCAATTTCGTGCTGTAATGCGGTGTCCGCATATGTGGTGGCTGCAAAACCAACCAAAATATCCTACTTGTAGTATCAGCAGTCTATCCCATTTAGAATTCAACGCGTTTGAACGCTTCTAAAGGAAAAGTTTTGCGAAGAAAGTATACGCTAAGTACATATATCTTTATAGCATGATGAAGTAACGAAGATGTCACGAAAACTTGTTAATGTTTATCGCACCGAATAGAGGGAAGAGAGAAGAGAAGAGCAGCGTTAACTTGTTATAGGTCGAATAGAATTGTAATAGGAAAACAGCATCGCTCGTGCCGCTGAAATGCCTCTTCCATATTATTTAGTCATCATAAATCGTCGACAATATTCCACTGTTTCAGCTTCGGTTTTACCATTAGTTGGCTATTTCTGTTAACAGTACACTTGGAAATGAACTCAATGACTGCCGAAAATACTACTGAAACGTCACGTTGTATCATCTCTGTGACTGGAATGCTGAAGTAGGCTCTTTTGTAATGTCATATGTCTCTATAGAGAAGGAGGAGGAGGAGGAACAAGAGTGATTCAGCAGCAACCATCGTCAATACAATGTAGGTATCTGGTTACCTGCAGAGGACGAGGAGACGAGGTGTCATCGTACTAGACTGGTCTGACTGCTGCGGCAAGGTGACATATGTCCTTGCAACGATGATCGTTGGGCTAGAGGTGCTCTATGCAGATTTGTTGTTCGATTAGGCGTGTCCATGTGGATATGGCTATGGTGCATGCGGTGGCACGCGTTCCATATTAATTATAAACTAGTTTACGGCTATATACGTATGTATGTTCGCGTACTTAGAGCTGACAGACCTAATAACCAATTATCAATAACTGGATCATGTAATCAGTTTTATTAGAACGGAAGGGCAGATGGTTAACGCGAATTAGCGTTGCACTACACGTTGCTACTATCTTTATATTAATCAAGGTTGAACGAGTATTTACATAAATGACGCTGACCATAACCTGTATCTGCCTTATAGCATAGCGGTGGTATTTGCTACGGTTTTACGATGAACATGTTCCATTCTGCTTGCAAAAACATGAGGCAAAGGGGTAAAGTACATTCTGCATCGAGAAAAGTTACGCACTATGATCTGTGTGCGTTATATAATCGCTTATGCCGAGTATAATGTACTGGGCATTTTACAAGAAATAAATATTAAATTGAAAAAACGACGTTACGAATTCTATAAACCAAGTATAGATGATTGAGTTAATAGTAATATTATTGATGACCATGTGAACCAAGGACGACTTTATAACGATACCATGTTAGCAGGTACATGAGGTATGAGATGGCATTTTTCTTTTGCCAATGCGGAAAAACAACCCAACAGGGTTTTCCTTGCTGCGTATCTTCTTGGTTCTGCTGCCTCTATTAGATAATCGCCAGCAAGAAGAAATAAACCGTATGCATAGTTTATACCAATGATCATCATTCATCACTATGGTACACTTTGTTGAGTTGTTTATTTTTAGGCTGCCAAAGTGTTGAGGAAAGTGAACGGGGAAATTCATACCTACCAATCTTTAACGAAGAAAATATTAAGCTCCAATAACGCAATTAAGCTAGAAGAGTTCACGCCGAGTTTTTCGATGGTTGGCAGATTAACAAAGTAATTTGTCAGAATTATAAGTTGAAGCTTAGTTAGAATTTGTGAGGATTTTTTTCTATCAGTTTTCGTCTGGCTATGTTTGATATCTCTAAGAGCAGATCTCCTCGAGTGCCTCTGGCTACATTGGCATCTGTACAGATTTATTCACCGAGCTTGGATGCTGTGCGAATCACCTTGTGAATATAATGTTTACTATTATTGGTGAAATTTTTTTTTTTCGTTGGGTTTATCTGATCGTTGGTGAGTCTATACAGTACAGGAAAACCTTGCAGAAGTATGTTTGTCGATTTGGAATTTGAATGAATATCGAGGAGCTGGTCAGAGATATGGGAACCTTGACTAGAGATCAAGTTCGAGGTTAAGGGAGAAATGTTGCCAGATTTTCTATGCTATGTATAGGTAGCCTATGAAGTTTATCATGTTTGTGATGATACGTATAAGTATAACTAAGTTACTACATATAAGTAAACTGCAATTTTGGTCACTTAAGTTACTGATTTTTTTTTTTTAATTTTCAAAACATCTTGAAGGGGAAACAAGCTGATAATTTCGATAAGTGAATGATTTGCGAAAGTTAACACTTTTTGAAATTTTTTTCCAACTGGCTACAGTGCATTTTCAGCATAACGGTTAAAAGCCCTGCCTTTTACAAAAATTTTCAGAAACTACCTTTTTGTCAAAAATAGTCAAAAATCTCATCTTTTTAAAAATTTCCAAATAGTTTTGTTTCTTGAGGAAAATTTCTACTTTTTCATGCCAAAAAAGTCTCACTTTTTAACTGAAAAATTGACTTAAGTCTCTCTTTCCCAATAAAGATTGAGAAAAAGGAGCTACCATTTCTTTGCCAAATATAATTGTAAACAATTTTTGCTTTTATTTTGCTAAATTCGTGAGTCTTGCTTTTTGCACATAATTGAAAAGAAAACATATCTCACTTTTCGAGAGAAATTGCGAAAATGTGATTTCTTTGCCAATAATTCTCAAAAATTGACAAATTTATACTTTTTATTTTTTTTTTAGAAATTATTCAAAAGCCTCGCTTAGGTATATTTGCCAAAAATTGCTAAAAGGTATCACTTTTTTGCCCTAATTCCTAAAAATTTCTGCTTTTTGCTGAAATTGTCAAATTGCTTTTTGCCAAAAAAAATACTCGCGTTTCGAAAAATTTCTATAAGTACGAGGCTGTTTTTTTTTTCAAAAATAGTCTAAAGTCTTGACTTTTTGCCAGAAATTACCCAAAAATCATTTCTGTTGCTTAAATTGTCATTCTCGTTTCATTTTTTCCCTAGAATTGTTTTTTTTTTTTGGCCAAACATTTTCCAAAAGCCTGGATTTTTCATCAAAAAGTTTCAAAATATAGTTAGTACCTAATTCAACTTTGTAAAATTGAAAACTACAACTTATTAGTTCGTAATTTTCTGGTTTTTTTTTTGGTGATTTTTTTTCTGCATTAAAATGTTTTACTCGCGTTTTTTCACTTTTCAGTTACTTTTTCGAGATTTTTTGGCTACTAAAGTTGCTTTTTTTAGAAAAAATTGAGTAGGTACGAGCCCTGATTTTATCAATTTTAGAATCCTATAGGCTACTATAATCCCTTTGAAAATGGTCTCCCTCATACAACAAATCCTTTCTAATTCATTCGAGAAACTTTTTTGAGCTGGTCTAGTTCTTGTTCTTTTATCGATGTTTACATTATCTACCTAATTTGTTCCATTCTCATTTTTCAAAATTCGGAAAATAAAAAACTGCCCTTCTGAATTTTCCAACAAGGAATTTTTCGCGATGTCGGTTTCCGTTCTGAACAAGGCCGGGATTTTTTGAAAAGAGGTAAAATTAAGTTTGAAGTTGTTCTGTCCCTGGAATTTTTGTTCTACTTTTCGAAGACTTCTATTTTTCAAGTTTCATCTTAGAGATTCATTTTTACAATTCTATCGCCAGTTTTCTAAAGTTCAATCAGTTTTAATGTTCTCAACTTTGTCTCACTGTTGGTGGAATGTTAATGTAGGTATTCTTTCAATAATTATTAATTATCGTGAATTTAACCTGTTCCTTTTCCTACCCTTCTGTTCTCATGTTTTAAAAATACCAGAATAAATTCAGAGAAAACGTATCAATCTCCCAAGTTTGTCAGCCATAAAAATAAAATGAGACTTGATCTATTTTTTTCTGCTTTTACTTTGTTTATTCATTTCCATTTTTGAAGAACATTTTAAATTGAGCCAAGATATCTTCCTATCCTTACCTTCTGAAACGAAATGAGCTGAGATATATTTTTTTTCACCAACTCAATTTTATTTGAAAAAACTGCAAAGTTTCGTTTCAACGGATTCCGGAAGCATAGCCTTAAACATCGACTTTCGACTTTGGACTATTTCATTTCTTCCATGTACTTTATGTAACATTGTTTGAGGGAATCATACAACAGATTTTTCGATATGCATATTGATACTTGTATGATGGAAATCTGGCGAGTCGTTATTCGTTCATTTCAAAAGTCATAATCTTAGTAATCAGCTTCCTATAAGAGCAGCAGCATGTGCTCAACTCACTTTTTAAATATTTGGTATCATGGTGAGAAAATGACGAGCAACAAAGTAAGGAGGAGAAAGTTGAGATGTTACGAATGGGCATAATACTCTTCGTTGGAACAAAATTTGAAAAAAAAATAAAAAATGATCAAGTTTAAACGCCAACTGATCTTTCAACTCGTGGCCATGGCAAGACGGATTTTATTTTAATGCAATATGCATAGATAGATAGATGAAGATAAAAAAAGCTCCATTACAAGCAATACAATTGTTTTCGAACAAATTGTCGAGTATTTAGTTTTTTTCATCCGATAGTGTCTTCGCAACCGCGATATAGCTGATGAATTCTACGAATACGATTCACGAACGCAGGAAGTGCCATCAGTTTTGCAAGAAATGCCCGTTGTTGGCATTTCGCAAAATGAAAAAAAGTGTATTATTTCAATTATACGAGCAGATAACAAAGATGACTAATTGCCCGTGCTTAATTTATCCATTTTATGTGTAGGTACATAGACGTAGACGTAGTAGGTATGATGAAGCGATGAGTATATTAATTCGTTATCTGACGAATTAAACAACTCAACGAGGTCTTTTAATTTTTCGCGCGATTCCGCCGCAATAATTAATTAATAGGTAGCCTACGGTCGTACAAAAAACAAACGGTACTCGTACATACGAAACGAAGTAGTCGAGATTCTGTCGCGTCAAATCGCGTTAATTCGCATTGGTTGATTCATTAAGAATAATCCATGTCCATATCGCGATGACGCGACGACGATCGCACGAGCGACCACGAATTAGCCACAAATTGGATAAACGAGCGATAATAAATTGTCAATTGTGTACGGGTTTATTAAAAATAATATCTGTTATGTACTCGTAGTTCGGTGCCTGAGTAGTACCTACGTTACATTAGTTTAATGGAAAAATATGAATCATTAGCAAAAAGTTGAGCGTAAATGTGATAATTGCGAGGCATAACAAGTAAATTTGATTCGATGTTCGACCGTGGTGATTAATCGGCTTTATGAGTATTTGATGAAGGCTTCCCTTTCCCAAATGTAACGGTTAGATGATTCAAAATTCGTAGCTTGTTTACGGGTTACTTACTTACTTACGTACTTACGTTTACGTAGGTACATTTAGATAGAATGGGTATCCTATACCTATTTGAAAGAGTCGAGATGCAGATCAAAGACGCAGCAGTAAGAGAGGTAAGCCATTTAAAATGGTATAAATAGAAAATTATTCTCACTAGGTTCCGCATTTTATTTGAAAAAAATTACCCGGTAATTGAGCAAGGGCAGGGCCACAGTTGGCCTCGAGCTGTGGTAAATTTGTGGGTAGAACGAGTAGATGCTGCGTATCGAATAAGATGAAATATTTTAACCGAACATACCAATGTGTATAATGTATATTAATAACATATAAAAATCGAGTTCGATTTGAGAATTTTGTATAATCGTATCAGCATCTTTTTCCTTTTGCTATGTTATTAAAGTTGAAATATTTCTTGAAAAATCAGTTTAGCTTGATTGAAAAATTGATGATGTTGTTATAGTACGAATAAATAAGTGAAAAGTTGGGAAAGTTGATTAGATTTATTTTTAAGAGCTCAGAAACATTGGAAAAAAATTGTCAAAAAGCATCGTAGGTAATTTTGCCAATTGTCGTTATTTTACAAAAAAAATCCAAAAAGCTTTATTCTTTCAAAAGAAGTTTCCAAAATTGTCGTTTTTTTTGACAAAAATGGTCTTAAAGCCCACCCTATTTTAAAAATTTTCAAATTCTCCCTTTTTCACAAAAAAAATTGCAAAAATTGAAATTTATTTAAATTGGATTTTCAAATAAATCTCACTTTTTAGCAAAAAAAATCCACGTGAATAATTCTCAACAATTTATTTGATTTCAATCATTCGTATGTACTTGTTAATTTTTTTATTGAAAAAAAAATGTTAAGTACCTAATACTTTTTAATTCGAAGCAGCAATGTTAATTTTTTTCTTTTTAATATGGTGAATCATTTTTTAAAAAATATTTAAACTCTTTGTGAGGGTTATAAAAATTGAATCATGAATTCGAAGAAAATTGAGATATTTTACAGTGATTTGAAAATTATTGAAAAAAAAAGTGAAAATCTATCCTAATTAGGAAGTTTATTCTTAATTTTGTGAACTGGTGAAGCCTTCTAAAAATTATGAATTTCACAACTTTTTTCATCTTTGAAGACAACTTTATTATTTTTTTCCCAAAATAATTTCATTTCTTTTAAAACTTCAAAAAATCGCGAAATGATTTTTAAAAATTATGTCAGGTTTTCAGCTTGATTTTTTCGATCATATTTTACAGAGTAAAGAAATAAAAATACAGACTCGACCTTCTACATGGTAATTCTAAAAGATTTATTTTCACATATTTCGTGCTTTTAATACGATTAATTTGTACGTATAAATGCGAGTAAGTATGGAAAAATGAGAAGAAAAGAAAGAAAGAAGAAGTAAAAGAAAAAACATTTAATCCGGGTTAATATTTCAAGGCTATACGTACATTGGTTATATACGAGTAGTTAGCTTCAGTGCTATGAAGCGGCGTCGCGGCGTCTCTAATTCTTATTACTGTACTGCGTCTGAAGGGAGGAGACTGGAGAGGGCAGGGGTATTGGTGTGAGTAAGTACAAGTAGCAGTACCGATATGTGTACTGTGTAGTACTATTTGACCTATTATAATATATTATTGTACGTAAAAGTATTGGTAATCTGCATACAGCCTTTCGGACTCAGTTTGTGTAATTCGAATAAAAACAAAAAATATTTGAAAATTACTAAAACTTATTTTTGATGTTTTGAAACTTCAGATTGGAAGATCACAGTCAAATTTTGAATCCAATCGTTGATAACTTGAACATAGATTATTTTAAATAAATGTCTGTTGACCGACGTAGGGATTTATAGAATCTCAGATTGAATGTTGGAGCTTCCTATAGTTCCTTTCGATGACAGTAGGTATATTAATTTTATAAACGAATCGTGCCTCTTTACGTTATTGAGACCTAAACGAAGATATACCCGTACTATCGTGTGTATTGTTTCCTGTACAAAAATGGGGTGAAAATTGATACGTCTACCTATCCATAACCATTCGCGTGTTGAAAGTATTTAGATAGAAGATTCGTCAGCTTTAATGCGAAAAAATCACGTCGAACTATATGGAAGTCTGTCGAATGTCATGTCGATGTCGCCAGTTCGGTTAATTGAAGAGCGGAAATGCTAGAAAGGAGGAGTATACGGGTATACAGCGAATAATTACTTATTACAGATCGTTGTCTTCGGTATATACGAGTAATATCGTATCGCACTCGTACTCGCACATTCGAGTAATAATTATCATCGAACGTGCGATGAAGAGAAAAATTCATCGTTACCGCCGAAAATGACCATTACATAATTACGGCGGCACGAGCGCGCGTTAAAGTTCGCGCCTGCCACGTACTCCTCCCTCCCCCCCTCGTCCATGTACTCGGTCGCGTATATTAATTGCGCTCTCATTAAGCATCGCCAACCTATTAATTAAGACGAATGTAAATTTAGATGCGACGACAGATTGCTGGTTGCTGCCTCCTTGTTGAACCAAGTGCACGCTTCTTGTATTACTAATAAATCTGCTACATGTGTATTTATGTATTTGAATCGGTTTTTTCTCACGATTATTTTGATGATTTGAATTGATATTTTGGGTAAGTTTTCGTCTGAAGGGAAGAATATGCTCGATAAGAATTGAATTTAGAGAGGAAAAAAAATTTATTAATTTTATTTAATTTTTTACCTCGCAGTTTTGAGTAATTTTTAAGAAGAAACTCTGCTAAAACAGAGAGTAACTCTCTACGAGGACGAGTCACATATCAGCCATTGTTTTCAAATTTATTCAATGCTCATTGCTTTTCGATTATTTTTGATTTTCATTTCTTAGGGAATGTGAGCTCAAAAAGTGTCATTTTTTGTGAAGCTTTTCTTTAAAATTCAGGAGACCATTTTTGATTTCACTTTTTATACTTTTCTCTCAGAAGCAAATTAAAACAAGAAAAAAGTGTTATTTTTTCATGTATGTATATGCGGGGAAAACTCTGAAGAAGGGGTGGAGGACTTGGCAGAAATCATCATCACATAAGATAAAAATAATTGTATAACAATCGCATGCCTGAAAAAAGTATGTCTTATAAAGTTCCAGAATTGGAAAAAATACTGAAAATTGAATTTTCCATGTCTTTGCCTCTCATTCCAACCACCAAAAAAATTGAAAATACATTTTAAAAAATTGCATGAAATGCCCATACTAAGTCCAAGTGAGTCAGAAGATCTTTCTTGAAATAATAAAAACATTATTCGAAAATTTTTTGCATCTTCGATTAGAAAATTCCTAAGTTTTCTTTAAAATTTCAAAAGTTAGAGTCGTTGAAAATTATAAAAAAATCAACGAGGTTTGTCACGTGCAAGAAATTGGTAATGTTCCGTTGAGAAAAGTCCACTCTGAGAGGCAAAGGCATATTACGGTGAGATGGTCTAAATTCTACAGCAATACAAAATTTCAGGTACGTAGGAGGACAGGAGGTACTGAATTCAATTTTTTGAATTTTGGTGAATTTTTGAACGTGAAAATTCAAAAATGTGCATGTTCTTGCGTCTCCAAAATGTCTCAAAATCGTCATCAATCGATTGCAGAGATCGAAAATAAGGCATAAACCAAGTTCAGCTTTTTAGGAAAATATCTTCAGAAAATACAGATACCTATAAAAAAACAAAAAGAATTGTCAACAAAAATCTGATATTCTCAACTTCTTGGAGTATGTACCCAAATTCGCATTAACAATTTACAATATGTACACATTTAAAAAAAAAGTCGTGATATCCATCAAAAATACTTTTAAAAAGCAAAATTACCGCCAACCAAAAAAAAAAAAAAAAAAAAAAAAAAACTTGCAAAAAGAATTGTCAACAAAAATCTGTTCATTAAGTAACTTTAATGAAAAAATTCATGATATCAAAACATCGCCAAGCAATTTTCATTCAGCAGTTGTGATCAGGAATTGATATGGAATTTCAAATTAATTTGGTACTTACTGAAATAAAATATCCATAAGTTTGAGAACTGAATTGAAAAACCGGGCCAAGCGCCGGCGGAATTTATCGGTCCGGTTTTTCAATTCAGTTCTCAAACTTATGGATATTTTATTTCAGTAAGTACCAAATTAATTTGAAATTCCATATCAATTCCTGATCACAACTGCTGAATGAAAATTGCTTGGCGATGTTTTGATATCATGAATTTTTTCATTAAAGTTACTTAATGAACAGATTTTTGTTGACAATTCTTTTTGCAAGTTTTTTTTTTTTTTTTTTTTTTTGGTTGGCGGTAATTTTGCTTTTTAAAAGTATTTTTGATGGATATCACGACTTTTTTTTTAAATGTGTACATATTGTAAATTGTTAATGCGAATTTGGGTACATACTCCAAGAAGTTGAGAATATCAGATTTTTGTTGACAATTCTTTTTGTTTTTTTATAGGTAAGTTTTTTTTTTTTTTGGTTGGCGGAATTTTTGCTTTTTAAAAGTATTTTCGATTGATATCACGACTTTTTTTTTTTTAATAATGTAGATTATTATAAATTAGTAATGGGAATTCGGGTACACCAACAATTTTAGAATAATTTGTTGATTAAATCACAAAGTTTCTCACTATCTCACTAGAAGAACACTACCGAACTGATGTGAGTCAAATTTCGTACAGTGATTTAAATTAGGGTATTATTTCAAAATATAACGTTTGTTATTTAAAAAAATCATTGTTGACTCCCTTTTTCACAATTTAAAAATTGCTTTCCCCCATAAAACCCCCCAAAAATGAAAATTTCTCGTTGTACCGTAGAAAAGGGTCATCTACATTATATTCGCTATCATTTTGCAAAATTTCAAGCAAATCGGTTCATTTGGAGAAGCTGTAGCCTTGTCAACGGAAATTTAAGCATGAAATTTCATGAATATTTCCATTTTTCACCCTCAATCACCCTAAAAATAAAAATTGTTTGCTGTACCATAAAAAAGGGTCATCTGCATCACATTTAATACAACTGTGCAAAATTTCAAGCAAATCGGTTCATTTGGAGAAGCTGTAGCCTTGTCAACGGAAATTTTCATGAATTTTCATGCTGAAATTTCCGTTGACAAGGCTACAGCCTCTTTTAATGAACCGATTTGGTTGAGATTTTGCACATTGATAGTGAATATGATGTAGATGACCCTTTTTTATGTTACAGCTAACAATTTTCATTTTTTGGGTGGTTTAGGATGAAAAATGGAAATATTCATCACGAAATTTCATGCTTAAATTTCCGTTGACAAGGCTACAGCCTTTCCAAATGAACCGATTTGCTTGAAATTTTGCACAATGATGGCGAATATAATGTAGATGACCCTTTTCTACGGTACCGCGAAAAATTTTCATTTTGGGGGTGTTTTAGGGGGGATAGAAATTTTAAAATTGAGAAAAAGGGGGTCAAAAATAATTTTTTTTCAAAACTGACGTTGTATCTAAAAATAACTCATTAATTTACACCAGTGTACGAAATTTGACTTGAATTGGCTCAGTAGTTTTCTCTTAACACGAAGATTAGTGATTTCAAAAATTACCCCAAAATGCCAACTTTGGGTATTCCAATCTACATCATTTTTTACCGTAGAAAGTTTGTAAGCATACCAAATTAAAGCTCTCGTTGATGCCAACAACATATCAAAAAATCAGATTCGTGCGTGTTTTTATTCGCGAGAAATTCATCATCGAAAATACGCTTAGTTGTTCAGGGAATATAAGCAGTAAGTGGCCGGACTGTCATCACGTTTGGTATTATCGTTTTGTTTTTTTTTTTGTGTTCGTTTTTTTTTCTTGCTTGGCGGGGCAGTCCGACCGGACTGCTTGATTTTTCTCTTTTTTTTTCAAAAATTGACTGAAAATTTCAACAAAAAAAATTGGAAGCTTCAGATCGGCTTGAAACTGCTATCAAACCATTTGAAGGGCCAAAATTAAAATGTACCTTTTAATTTCACTTTCTCACATAAATTGGATTAAATTTTTATTTATTACTGTACGATGCTGTAATTTTGGGTTTGTGATTTTGGGTTTTGGTGACTCCCCATCTCAAAATGAGATTTTTTTCTTGTTAGGAATCTTCCTCGTTGAACTCGTGAATGGAATATGCCCTCATATTTATCTTTGATGAGAAGCTACCTAATGTAAGATCACAGGTACTTAACTATGTAGGTATAGTTCTAATTATTTGAAGGAAGGAGAGGCCGAGGGAAGAGAACCGAATTCCTGGCGTTAAAAATTTAATAATCAAGTCGGTAGAATCAATTTGATAATTTCCATTGCAGCTCCCCTCCCCCATCACCTGTCAACTCTCCTCAATTGACAAATTGTACTGTATTTTTTCGAAGAATTCGAAGAATTTCAGTGTGGATATTAGGTATGTAACTATTTGTATTTGATTATTTACGAAATGTCAAAAATGCCTTTGACGATATGCGTATCGGTATCCAAACTGCAGCTGTGTAAACTAAGGATGCATTCCTTCGTGGAATCGAATTCCTTCCAGCTCCAGGAGGTAACCTAAGAGGAAACGGTATCCCTCATCGCGAACCAAAGATCAATGAATCGAAACGTCCTCGAGTTTTCAACGATAAAACTAAACCGAACGCGTTATAAGCTCGGAGGGTCATAAAACCATCTATAGTATTTGACGTAAGTACGCGAGTGAATTAACTACACTCGCGTGTATAAAAATATGTACAAGTATCGGTACACCTTACCGTACCTATTACCTACTCTCATTACAGTACGAAAGGATAATCTTATCTTGGCTCGGCGAGACTCGGCGCAATGTCATAGACCGTATAGAGAGCATGCTGCAATCGCACTTGGGAGAGGCCCGTTATACGACTCCTTTCAGCACCGATCACGTTTCTCACGTGTGCAATAGAAAAACACGAAAGGAGAGAGACAGAAAGACAGGAAAAAGACAAACGATGAGAAAAAAGAAAATGAGAGTCGTTAGAAAGACTTGTCGTATCTATCTATACCTAGGTAGAGTAAAATGCAACCTATGGTATTGTACCTGGTAATAGGTAGGCTAGGCAGAGATTATGTTGGATGCTTTTTTTCGCCTTCATTTTACGTAATATTGTAATGGAATGAATGCAAAACGTAAAGTTCGAGTGAGGACGAAGACTATGGTGATGAAATAATGACCCAGCTAATGCACAATGAAATTCTTGGATCGTGCAAGACTTATAGTCAGTGTTAATGTTGAATATAGTCTAACAAAAAAAGGGCTTTGGTTTAATTATGGATTTGAAATCGTCATGAATGATTTATTTTAGTCATTTCAAAATGTCGATTTGACCACCCTTTTTCTATTGAGAACTGATTCATTTATATTCAAGAAAATAAGAATGTTTTAAATATTTTCTATAGGTAAGAAGTCGTTCTATTTTGAATTCTGATTCCCTCCCCTGTCACCACCATGAAAAATGTTGAATGGAAGATCATTTTTTAGAATTTTTCAACATTTAAATTTGGAAGTAAAGGAAATGGATATCCGATGAGTAAAAAATAGTCGATAGGAAGTATAAAGATAGGTGGGCAATGGACATGGGTATACAGTATATACATAAAAGTAGGTACAAAATATAGTAAGCATCTAACTTACCCTGCTAATTTTGAGTATTTTCGTAATCCTGTTGGTCCTGTTTTGAAAGCTACTTCAGCTGTATCGGAAAATCCTAATGATGGTTTTTTATCTCGGATTGATAATATGTGCGAACATTTCACCTGTAAATTAGCATATATGAGTATTTCAGATCGATTATAGTTATAATTATTGAAAAAATGATGGAGAAAATTTAGAAAATTTTCATCTATAGGAAGTAATATGCATAAGCGAGATTAAAATTGAGAAAAAATGATTTGTGAAAAATTGAAAATATTGGTACATAGAACGTTAAGATGAAGTATTAAAAAAAAAAAGATAAATAAAATAAAATGAAACAAATAATGTGAGAGTAAGAAGTAAGAGATGATAATTAACTCACTAATATGGAGACACAATGGGCGCATATTATACCAATAACAACCGTTCCGAAGATACCGAGTATGAGACCACTATTCATAAACGCTCTTGGAACTGCCAATATTCCGGATCCAAAACTTCCTTTGAATAAATGAACAAGAGCGCCGAAATCACTAAAAAAATTTTACAGTTGGAAATATGTTCGCGATATTTTCAGTATGCGAATACGTACGTATGTAAATAATTAATTATAAGATTATGTAAAGTGTAATAGCTGGAAAATTGTTATCATATTCAGCTTGGGTTGGGTATATCTTAACTTTCATCGTGTTATTGGCTGATAACCTCCTCTAGTTTGTTTTCTAAAATGATTATGATATTTTATTCAACGATTTCGAGATGTTGAGGTCTCTAACTACTTATTCAAAGGACCAGCTAAGATTTATATCGATCTAAGATCACAGATGGGTAAATAGATATTTACTCATCTTAAAACTGATAGGTTTCTCTATTTTATAGATTTTGCCCCCTTTCAACTCCGTATGCAGACTTGATAAGTAAAAGGAACTTTGTAAAGTTTTTTTTTCAAATAAAAGTCAGCAAGGGCGATCTCAGTATCCAAGAAGACTCGATCCGATGCTGATGGCGAAACATTTGAACGGTGGCACCACGACACTCGATATTATAGTCGACACCGCACAGTAGGATTTAATGAGGACATGGTTACAGATAGATGAGGTTTTACGATTAGCTATATATTGCTATGTGTTATGAACACGATTACACGACGATTTCCTTTGTATTTTTAATTTTTCGCACGAGGTCGCTACGTAATTTATAATTGCTTAGTGTGTGGTTATAAACGAAGCAGCGCGAGAGACCGAGACTGTGAATGCTGGACAAAGTGCTGATTATAAGAGAATTTTTCAAGTAATTTACATAAATTAGAATTCGAATTGGTGGGTTTAGTTTGATACTTTGAAATAATAAAGGTTGGGGTTGAGTAACGATGGAGGGAAATTGAGTATTTTGGGTTTAATTTGGTAATTTTTGGTTTCGTGTTTTTTGATGGTTTATTAGTGTCTATTTTCTTCTGATAAATAATACAAAACTCATGAAAAATGTTATTTTGAGACTTTTTTTTTTTGGTTGAAAATATGTTACAAAATTTTGTAATCATAATACCGGCTGCTCAATCGATTTTTCGATTAACAATTTTTTTTGAAATGGTTATTTTTTACCTTAAGTTTCCATTTTTTTTTCCTGAAAAAATCTGGTGTCATTCACAGAAGAGAGTCACTCGAACATTTTACGTTTCGTTTCCAAAGAAACCAGGCCAGATGGTGATTTTTTAAAAAATTTTTTATGAATTTTGGCTCAAGCCAAAGAAGCTTATTTGAACGATCACTGTATCTCCCTCCCTTTCCCTCCAACTCAAAAACAATGATGTGGAGTCATTTTGGAGTTTCCAGCAAATTTTCAATTCTTTACAGGAATTTCAAATTTAGATATTGTATAGTCTTAACCTGAGTTTTTCCTACAATAACTTTTGATTGGTGTTTGTTGCTGATCCTCTTGATCATTTTAGGTTGTTTCTCAAAATTCTTTTGAGCATTAAATTATTTTTAAAAAAATACGATTAATTAAAATTCTGGAAACAACCAAATTTAGGCAATTTCGCAGCCTTCAGCGAGCTCTCAATTTTTTCCAATTCACTTTTGAAGTGAAAAGTTGAAGGATATTCAAGTTTGGAGTAGACTTCGATATTCAGTCTGACTGTTAATTACTCGGAAAAAAAGTAATAAATTGCCAAAATTATGTCAAACTTACAAAAATGACTTTTCGAAATTTCGTTTCTTTTTTCTGTTCTTTGGAATTCTAAGCATTTAGCTAACTTCAGCAAAAACATACCCCCCCCCCCCTCCCCAATATACCTATCCATGATTTAAAACTTTTTCCGGAGAGGAGACTTTACACCCACTTTTCTGGTAAAATTGATGAAAATCTGTTCCTAATTTAGTAGTGGTCTTTAAAAAACAAAATGTTGCAATTTTCACAGGTCTGAAGCCTTTAGCAATTTCCTTCATTATTTCATTATTTTTTTTAAACGTGAAAATCGATCAAAGAAGTTGAAAATTTGATTTGTGATTTTCATCAGAT
The DNA here is from genome assembly GCF_950023065.1 of Planococcus citri. Lineage (NCBI taxonomy): Eukaryota > Metazoa > Arthropoda > Insecta > Hemiptera > Pseudococcidae > Planococcus > Planococcus citri. The sequence continues at coordinate 37,854,712 of NC_088680.1, forward strand.
TTTGATATTACCTACTTATTAATCTTAAAATTTTAATTTCCAGAAATTTTTTTTCGGACAGAACCCTTCCCTTTTCCCCTTTATGTATGATTACTCCTGAATTTCCGGGAAATAAGTAAAAACCAAATTTTCAGCTGCCCCAATTGATTTCCACACTTTTCAGAAAAAATCCAACAATAGTGGAAAATCGAAATATTTTTGGAAGCTTCCGATTGACTTGAAGTAGGTAAGTTGTAAATTATAGTTCGGTCTAGAAAAAAATATATACTCTCTACTACTTTTTTTACTTCTGTCTTGCTATCCTCTTTTTTTCCAAAATTAAAAAAAAAAAACATTTCATTTAACGTCTTAAAACAATTTTTCATATTCTCGTCATAAAAATCAAAAAATTGACACTTTTCCCCCGTCACCTGAAAAATTGAAACACTGAAAAAATCTCCTGCCAGAAATCTTATTTTTCCATGTTGTCTAGCTTCCTTGATGTACTCGTAGTTAGGAAAGTTTTGAAGTAATCTTTCATCAATAATCCAACTTTTTTGAAATCTTATGTAGTTCGGCATTTCAAATGGTTCCCTAAGATTTTTTGTAAATACTTCTCACTCACGTGCTCTTCCAAAAATACCATCCTGCGTGTAATGCCCGTGAAAATTTATGAAATCGTAAAATTCGAAAAAATCAATAACGAAGACAATTATAAGTACAAAATATGTACGTACTTTTGAGATTCTTCAACCATAAAAAATTCACTTTATAAAAATTTACGAGCTTTGAAAAAATCTCACGACAGAATACACTGAGAAAAATGTATAGTATAAATTACGATAAATGTATAGTAAACGTGCTCCAGTTTTGGAATTATAGTCAAAATTACTATAACTATAGCAAATGAAATACTATAATTATAATAAAAAATACTATAATATAGTAAATATTACCATACATATAGTATTTAATTTACTATAGTTATAGTAATTTCGACTATAATGCCACAACTGGAGCACGTTTACTATAAATTATGATGATTTATACTAAAAAAATTTTTCTCAGTGTACGTAGCCAAAAAACCACGTGAATTAGTGAGGGGGGGGGGGGTACGTACTCTCAACAATCCTAAAATAAGTACTCGCTAAATATCTACTCGTTAAAGTCATAAACGTGATATGTTGAAATTTATTGCACAAATAATCATTTTTCTCTTCGAAATCGTAAAAGTATTTTTCTTTTTTGTGTTTTTTGGAAATTAGCGAAAAATCATAACTTATCCCGAACTGATAAAAATAATGGAAAAAGTGAAATTCTGAATAAGAGCTATAGATACTTCTTAGGTATAACACTGGATGAAAAACTTTTTTCAAATGACGTCATCATCATTAATACATCTCTCTGTCCTCGTAATCTGGCTCAATTTTTTGTTCTTTCGTATTAGATTTCTATGTACTTAATAATTCGATAAAATATCATTTCTTTTCGATAACTGACCCCTTGCTCAATGTAACTGCTCTCCAAAAGGGAGCCATTCTTGAACGAGTTTGTAAAAGAAAAAAAATGACTATCATTAAGTTACTTTATGATACAGAGCCCTCGTACAGCAATTCGCATCATCACGCTGCACGTTCGTCTTATATTCATCATTCCTCGTACCTCACAGATTCAGTTTCGTTTTCAATAAGAAGTATTAGAAGAGAGACTGTACACTAATCTAAGCGTATTACCGCGAGCTGTTTCGTTCTTTTGTACAGCCCTATAGCCTCAACTCGCGTTTTTCGAGCAAAAGAAAGAGAGAGAGAGAGAGAGAGAGAGAGAAGAAAAACAGTGTATACAGACTATGTTCTCTAACACGCCTCAACAATCACTCGACTCGGCTTTCTCATCAAACCGCAATTATTTCGGCACACCTGGTTGAAAAGATTTTTTTACCGTACTTTTGGCCGGCCAGTCATCCGTGCATAAGCTTCGTAAATATTGACAAATTCTCACCGAAAGAGGTACCTATATTCGTAGTATTATTCCAGCGTAAAGTTGAGAGCTATGCACGTAGCTTGGTTTCTAATTATCGCTACCAATAAATACCTACGCGTAAAAAGCAGATTACTATTTTAAACATTCCGTTGCATAACAAAACCATCGAACTAATTGTAAAAATTTACGCGGGAAAATCCCTCGTTGAGAAAGTTTACCTCTCTTGTACAAGTAGGTACATATCGATGAATGAGTACGGCAAAAGACTGATTGGAGCTTCTAGAGGTCGAGAGACTCGATGATGGGATTGTTTCCAGCGATAATTACGTAATTCGTGAAAGGAGTTTGTATCGGGTCGTTGGCGTTTCGTTTCGTCGATGAATTAAATTACCCGAAAAATTCCCCATTACGACGAGTAGGGGTGATTTGTTTGAAATACCGAGCTATGCCCTTGCTAAGAAATTCGCAAAGGTTTCGACAATGATGCCAGCTTGGATCGCGGAAAATGGCGACTATCAGGCAATGGCCAAACAAAGAGAGAAAGATATAGCTGGTCACATGCGGCCATCGGAGGTGATGATAATAATATTTCGCGCACAGAGTCGATAGAAAATAGGTACTAGTATGTAGGTAGGAGTTATTTATAAATATAATTTAGAGATCGCACCAGATCGGCCGACCGAGCGACAGACAGGAAGAGTGACAAAAAAAATCAAAAAAAGAATAGATTGAGATAGAGTACGTCTTGTAGGTGTAATTATTATACATATAAAAGAGAGTTGATTGGTTGCATTATACTCACGATGTACGATGCTGTGTATCTCGATTTGAGAACGGGTCGTAAACTTCGTTGTGATTTCCATTGATTCCATTTTCTTTCTGGTATCCAGCTTCGGTCAATTTTGCACTGTAATGAAGTATAGAAAATGGGTATAAATAATTTTTACATAATAATGTTAAACGATCATTAATTAGAGGAATTGCCCGGTGGAAAAATCCGCTACTATATAAATGGCTTTCTCTATTTACAAAATAATTGTAACTTTTGTCGAGATAGCAGTTCTTTTTATAAATATTTTCGCCAATTATTTAAATCGAGCTGTGCCATCTATAAGAACTTAGATGCTCGTGCGTATAGTGAGTGGAAATCACCGGTCACCGACCACTGGTCACCGTAGGTATGGGATATGCAGTTTTATCAATAGGTATACGAATTTTTCAAGGTAAATAGAACGACAAGCCGGCTACCAGAGTACTAATATCTCGGCTTTGTGGCGTGATGTTACGTGTTATACACGTTATTTATTTATAAAACAGGTATTTTACCTGTGCGATCAAGCATCTAAAAATAAATGATACACATTTCATCGTTGTTGTTGTTTATGCAACATACATTAGGCCTACACCAACACATAGAGGGAAGAAAGACGGAGATGAAAAATGAAAACTATTCATTCGATCTCTTTTTTAAAAAACCGTTTCGTAAGATTTGAAGCATAGAAAAATATCTTCAAATGCCCCAGTAGCCAAACGATTTTTCAGAGTTGAAAAAAAATATCAAAATAAGGTACCTACATTTAATTCTAGACATTTAAAAATATCAATCAGGTATTGTTTTTCAATGATGGGTTGCTAAAATAGAAATTTCGATAAATGTCTATGACTTGGAAAGGAAGAACCATTTTTTAAAATGGATCTATTACATTCTGAAACCATTTTTTATAAGTACCTACTCTCTAAATTTGAAACAGTGAAATTTCACTGTTTCAAATTTAGAGAGTATACCTATAAGTATCTATAAAGTAGGTACATAATTTCATCAATATTTTCGATTTTGTTTTTGTTTTCTCGAATTTTGTTCTAAGTACGCATTATTGTTGATTGATGGATTTTGTGATTTTTTTTTTTAGAAAAGCTCTCGTGTAAAAACCTTTTTCTAAACTCTTCATGTTTTTGATTTTTTTTTCAAAAAATGGTGAAAAAACGTATTGAAAGTTCATTGTTGAGTTCTGTTTTTTTTTTTTTTTTTTTTTTTTTTATAGATCATTTTTTCAACTTTTTTTTTGCTTTCTGAAATATTTTTTCTCTTTTTAAAATTTTTTCGGTAGGTACGTATATTCATTCAACATTAGAAAAATGCTTATTATTTTTTTTATTTTATTTTATTTTACAATTTAGGTCCCTCCAACAGCTAAAGCCAATTACAGGAGACACCATTTATAATTAAAGAGATAAGACTAAGATTTGCTCCAGAGAAATAAGTTTGAGAAATACAAAAATACAAAAGCAAACAAAAAGGAGAAAAAAAACAAAAAAACAAAAAAATAAAACAAATCGAGAAAGTCGTAAAGAGCCAACATTCGCGTCCCAAGTTATTTTCACTATAAGGTGAATTCAGACTGGCCCCTTTACTATACTCTTCTACTCCGATTGAGCTGAAATTTGGCTCAGTGAAAGAGCTTATCACCCAGACCTCAAAAACAAATGTTTAGCCCTCGAAATTGATTTTTCGTTTTATAGCGAATTTCTGAAAATAGGGAAGAGAACCTGGTAGGTATTTTTACAAAAAAAGTGAACATAGAGAGAAAAATCTGAAAATGCGGTTCATCTTAGACCAAAGTTGACCCTCCAACCTCACAAATCGATTGCTACCATTTTCAATCCGATCTAGAGCCTCCAGCATAAGTTGACTTTTCTCCACATTGATTGTGAAAATTGACGACAAACTTTTTATTCTACCACAAAAATAGTTTTTGCTCACATGCATCGCAGAAATTAATTCGATTTTTGAAGCTAAAATGTTAATTTCTGAGGCTTAAAATCACATGTAAAAATTTCTTCTTTGAAGTCAACGTTAAAATCATCGCTATTTTCGAGTTCATACACTAAATTTTAGATCATTTCAACAGGTCACTGGAAACATGTGTGTTCTTATCTCAAAAATCACAAAAAATTGCATTTTTTAAATCTGAAATTTTCATTGTGCAAACCCATTTTTGAAAACAAGGTGTTGTTGAGCTCGTAATACTCAAGAATACCTATGCTGGTGGTTTGTATATTGTGCCACCTGGTTTTGTTGCAGGTTAATAACGTAATTTGTTGAAAAATGCCCAAAAAGAGCAGTTGAAGTGCAATTGTGCAAACGACCCGATGATTTGAATGCATATTTGTGTTGGAGAGCACGCCCTACATAACCCGTTTAATTTTTTTTGCTACCACCACGTTCAGGAAATATTTTTTTGGAGCCCCCCCGCGATTTTGCAACTTGGGATTCAAATTATCAATTCGATCTCCTCTTCCGCAACCCAGATGGATCAAAATTCAGCACAAATTTTTTGCCACCTATAAAGTCCGCACGATTTTTTTTTAGAGCTCTTTTTCGACTTGGCATGTACACTCAGGGCGTTATAATCAAGTTTGGAAGCTGAAGATTTAATTCTGTCATAAGTTTGACATTCCGAATCGATTAAATTCAACGTGATGGGTTTCAACAGTGTATTTTCTTTTGCAAGTTGGAAATCCCAAATTTCAAAAAAAAATCCAAAGTCGTTAATTTTTGCAATTAATTTGAATATTTCAACTTTTTCTGAAGTCTCCAGATCGGTATGGAAATAGTGTCGATCGGTTTGAGAAATTGACTGTATAGTATAGATGAATCAATTTTAAAAGATTTTAAACTCTATGTCTACTCTTTTTTTAGAACACTAATTGATATATACTTATAAATTATTGGTTTATTTCCGCCATTTTCAAACCAAGCATCGGAAAATCAACGTCAACAGCTCAAAATTGGGTGTCTCGGTTTGAAACTTTCAAAGTTGAAAGTATCCACCCTTGACCCCTCCAAACAGCGTTCGTTCCTTTTCATGTTCATAGCATACTTACTTTTCTCCATTCAAACTGAGTCAAGTATTGAAATTCGCTCAAAAAAGCAATACTGCTCACTACGACGCTTTTTTTTTCATGTTTTTCAATTGCGTGTTTTAAAAATCACGTACTTATCTAATTGTCACACTAGATGACATTATTCAAATACCTATCCTATATTAGTAATATGTACATCTATAAAAGAGGTATCCTCAGTATCTACCTGACTTACGTATGCTATGTATTTATACGAAATTGTACCAACCATAATCTCCATGCATAGCCCCTGCCCCTGTCCCTGCCTCAGTTTTGGTGACGCTAACGCCTCAAAAATAATACCCTACTGTACAGTACAGTGTCATTCAAGGTAAAATACGCTATAATACGCACGCATTCTTACTTACTTTGATGCCGTGACCGATTGTAAATCTATTACCGATGAGTTCTTCTCGCTTTTCTCTTGCTTCTCGGCCATCTTAATGTGGTGTGGTTAATGCACTTTTTATCTGAAACAAAGCGAAGAAAAAATTAACGTGCGTTTGTCTTTGTCAGAGAGTACAACGAATGGATTATGCGTACGAGGATGTACACTGAGTAGTGTGTACCTATGTCGATAAGTCACGAAAAAATTCCGATTTTTTTCTCAACCTCTTCAGCTCGACTATGGGGTTGTAATTGTATCGTGATAAGTAAATATTTTGTTGTGTATTTCTATTTAGTTCAGGTGTTACCTAGATATTCTCTTCCCGGTTTGCGAGAGCAAAATGTAAGTACAGTATAACGAAACGTGCGTATGTTCACGAGCTTATAATTGGAGTAAAGAAAGGATGCTGGAATTTGCGGAATATGGGAGGAGGGGAGAGGGAGGAAAATTTATGATTTTTTTTGGCGTATGTTGTTTGAGAAGAGGAAATGAAATGTGAGGGTGTTGATGATCTTCGACATTGCTAATATTTTGAATTTTGAATGGAAACCTTCTGGTGTCCATTTTTTGGCTCCCTAGGTCAGATTTTTAAAGAAAATCGTGATTTAGAGCTACAAAACACCCGTAAAATTCCTCTATTCGTAGAATTCTATGAAATTTCTAGGTACTCTTCAAAGTTTATCGAGGGATCCAACCAAAGAATTTACTCGAGCAATATTGTAAACAAAAATTAAGTCGGAAAATTACGTAATATTTAATTTTTGCGTTTGTATTTTTTTTCGAGAGCTGTTTTGTTCCGAATTTTAATCTCTAATCGATAAATACTCGTAGATTCTTACAAATCGATAGTAGGTAGTAAATCATTATGAGAAATTGACACTCTTGATAAACACCAGAAGGAAAATAACAAAAATTTTATCATTGTGTATTTTGGTGGGAATTTATTCCTATTTTGTCGAATCAATTTTAAGTGCAGTCTTTTGTGTAGTAATTCAAATAACTACTCTTACTAATTTATACGTAGATATCAAAGACGTATTTTTCATTTCGAAATGATGCCCACTCATCGATTTCAGCAATAACAACGATGATTATTTTCCTGTTCCATGGCCCAGTTCAATGTATGAGGCGATTACGTAATAATTGAGGAATGTTTTGGGACATTCGAATGGTTTTTTGTTTATTTATTTTTTCCTTTACGTAATTTCAAAATCAACAATGGTAAGAAATTCAAGAGGAAATGGAGCTTAATGATGATGATGATACGTCTATAAGATGATGAAATCAAGTGTGAAGAAAGTTACTATCGTAGATTTTTTGTAAATAATTGTCAATTTGTAATCTATCCAGGTATATAAGTACGTGTGTTAGGGTCAGGAGGACAGATGTATTGGAAATTACCATTGATCGACTAATGTGATGTATAGGTAAAGTGAAGGTATACGAAACAAATAATTATCGCGAGTTTTTTTTTGATTTTTTCTTCACAAGTTGAATCGTGCGCTGGTGTAGGTAATTTTCCTCGATCCCATGTACCAAAGTACCATACGTACCTATTACGAATTTACCTGAATTAAGACTGGCGTATTGTTTGTACCTATTAATTCGTGTTCTGTACGAAGAACCGGAGTCATTAGGTCTAAGAAGAGTTTGCATGTTTATATTGTTTATTATCTAATTTCTTTTTATTTACTCACTCTACGTTTGTTTGTTTGCTTTTTTTTTGTGACGAGGCTAGGCAGGGGTGCGGTGAACCCCCTACGTCTACGACGAGCGCCCCCCCTAGTACACTTGGATGGCCCCCCTTATCTACAGACCCCCCCCCCCCCCCCGCAACAGAAAAGGAAAGTGCAAAACCAAATTTTTAGGCATGAAAAATCGAAATTAGGTATAGGGACTTTTCTGGAAATTTTTTGTGATACATGATGATTTTATGAAAAGAATGATAAATTTATTGCTCGAGCGAAGCGAGAGCGAAAATTTTTCGAAAAAATGGGTCCCAGAAACGAAAAAACGTCCATTTTTTTCATGTTTCATTTTAAATTTTCGCTGGGGGGCTTGATGGCCTCCTTCGCCACCCCTTGGCTACGCCACTGAAAATATCATCAAAAGCCAACTGGGATCTACCATGCTTGATAATTGGCTCTCTTTGCATGGTGATTTTGTGTTTGAAAAGCGATGAGGATTTCTAACCAAGAAATGATAAAACAGCTGGCAATTTAAATCTAAGGCTTATTCGCGTATCTTGTCAAAAAAATTATATACTTCTGTGTACCTATTAAAGTTTCATATTCTGATCTTTGATTTGTATGAAAAGTACCCAATAAAATTTTGAGATCGAAAAAAATTCATGTCTTAAGTATGTAAAAAAATTGAGGAGGGGGTTCTATTCCAATGGGGGGCTTACAAGCACAAATACCAAGTACCTAAATCCAATAGTTTCAAGGAAAAGTTCCAAGTTTTGAAGTTGTCGTGTTTTTTTTTACAAAAGAGAAGCTGCATAATTCAAAAAATGGAGGGGGGGGGTCCGTTCAGATGAATGGCGTCTCATTTTGAAATCTAAGGTTTATTATTCGCGTATCTTGTTAAAAAAATGATTACATGAATACTTCTGCATACGTGTTTAATTTTTTGTCAATTTTTTTACTTTTGGTTTTGACTTGTATGAAAAGTAATGACATTCGAGATTTAAAAAAACGTAAAAAAATTGAGTGGAGGGGGGGTCTATTCTGAATGGGGGGGCTCATTCAGATTAGGGGGGGGCTTACACTTTTGGCACAAACATCAAATAAATTAAATAATTTTAAGGAAAAGTTCCAAGTTAAGAAGTTGAAGTTTTTTAAAGCAGCAGAGTGATATAAAAAATGGTTGAGTGTGGGGTGGAAGAGGGCTATTTTGATTGGGGGGGCTTAACATTTTTGCCTCAAGTATTAATATATCCACTGATTTTGAGTTGAAAGTTCTGAGAACTACATTTATTAGCAAAAAAATATAATTTTTAAAAAAACGGCCCCCCCTAAATCGTCAACGACGAATCGCTCGTCAAGAATACCCTATCACCGCACCCCTGAGGCTAGGTATACGTAAACGTATTGTTAGCAAAATGTTTCCGGCTGTTTTGCGTAGGTGTTTAACTAATTTGAGTGATGAGTAAAAAGGGAAGGGAATAGTACATAGGTGAAGGATGTAGCGAGAAGTGGAAAAAAATTCATACTTGTAGCAAAGTTCAATGAAATGATGCAGCACTCGTAATTTTTGTTGAAATTGAATTACTACACTGAAGTTGGGTGGAACTGAATGAAATCAGTCAATTATGAAAAAGCAACTTCTTTTCTCATAATTTTATCAATAAATACGAATTATTAATTTTTCGCACGTTGCTTTCAATCGAAGTGCCGATTACGGAAAAGTTTAATCGAGACCACTCATCTCAGAGGAGGAAGAGGAGCTTCTTTTGATAAAATCGTCAATTCGTGGTGTTGAAAAATCTTTTCTTATAATTTTATCAATAAATACGAATCATTAATTTTTCGCACGTTGCTTTCAATTGAAGTGCAGATTTTACGGAAAAATTTAATCGAAACCACTCATCTCAGGGGAGGGAAAGGAGCTTCTTTTGATAAAATCGTGAATTCGTGGTGTTGAAAAATATTTTCTTATAATTTTATCAATAAATACGAATCATTAATTTTTCGCACGTTGCTTTCAATTGAAGTGCAGATTACGGAAAGTTTAATCGAGACCACTCATCTCAGAGGAGGGGGAGGAACTTCTTTTGATAAAATCGTGAATTCGTGGTGTTGAAAAATCCCCCAACTTTTTTTCAAAAATTGAAAATGCATTAAAAAATGTTTTTCCCAATTTATTGTTTAAGGTAAGAAAAAATCGGAATTGATGGTAAAAATGCTGTGAAAAAGCTAAACTTCTTGGCTGATTAGTTGTAGGTACAATTTAAAAAAATAGAATTTTCAAAAAAACTACTTGTCAAAAGGAGAGGAGATAAAAATCTGAAAAACACCTCCAAGTGTTGAGAATTTTTTTTTTGGAGAGCGAGAGATAAAGATCAAGTCGGAAAATACTCCTCGAAGGTGCTCTTTGGGGTGGGGTGGGGGGTTGATTTTGAGATTTCATGAGAAACCCTAAAATTATAATATTTTGTTACTGGCGACCTGTTTCCCTAGAAGGAAGGGGGGAGGGGGGAGGCTAGCGGTGAAGCAGATCATGTTGTGACGACACATGGAGGAAAAGACGTAAGAGTTACAAATGAAATTTTCTAGGAGAGCTTTTGCAAAATTTTCTGAACTTCAATTTATCAATGTTTGCTGTGCTCACTTTAAAGCATTGTATCTTCCTCAAAAATGATTTTGGAGGCATGGAACCACTTTCATTCCATTTCTTCTCGATTTTTTTTCACGTCAATTTTGAGAAAAATTCTAGAACAATATGAAAATCAGTATTTTTTCTTTGAAAATTCAAGTTTTGAACTTTAGCTGTACATATCCACACGATTCTGTAATTCGAAAGCAATTTTTTTTTTGATGATGCTTTTTTACAAACATTTGTAATTTTATTGGATCATTCGCGAATCTTTCAACGAACGGTTTTTACGAGTAATCCGATATTTTTTATTTTCAGATTGCAGTCCATTATGTTTGATTGAATCAATTGGAAAATCCTGTACATCGACTCCCTGACAGAACGCAAATCATTTCGGAATACACGGTCTTTCGCGAACGATTTTTTCAGAAAATGAAACAGAACGTAAACCCAGGTAACTTTTTTTTTACAGTGTCTTTAAAATAGGATTAATTGTTCGCCGAACGAATGAGCCATTCAAAAAGCATTTTCACATAATGTATTCAAAAATCCATATGGCAGCATTTTTTTTCAAACTCCAAAATAATCATTTTGGAAATCAGTGACGTTATCAGGATTTTCTCAAAAGGGAGCAAAACCAGATTTTTAGGTGTGAAAAATCGAAATTAAACGTAATTTTCTGCAAACCTTCTGTGACGTGTGACAATTTTACGAAAATGAAGGTGAAGAGAGCGAAAATTTTTCAAAAAAATAATTCCAAAGGAAGAAAAAACGTCCACTTTGCACGTTTCATTTTAAATTTTCGCTCGCAGGGAGGGCAATGGCCCTCTTCTCTTCCTTGGCTACGCCACTGTTTGAAATGGCCAAAATCGCTCGAAATTGAAATATTTGATGTGTGTTTGCTAGAGAAGTACACTGAAATGAAAACTGCCTGAAAAAAAAGTTGATGATGACGAATTTTTGTTGAAATATCCAAAAATTGGAGCAATTTTTGACGTTATATCAGAAATATTCAGAAGTCGTTCAATTCCATAATTCGATTTTATGAAATGCAAACTACATATTTTTCATTCCAAATGTGTCCAAAGTTTTCCTAATATGCTGTGATCGCACTCTTCCGGTCCTGTGGAGTGATTTTTTTCGAAATGAACTTATCAAAATTTGAAAAAAGTAGGTATTTTTTAATCGAACCCCTTCATCTCTCCATAGTCTCCTCCCCTCCATTCCAATCTCTGATATAATTTCAGAGGTGATATGCTTTATTTTTCCCATGATTTCTGCGCTGTATGAACGATGTTTAATTGTTTATCTACGAGTATTGTCGTCCAAACTGTAGCTCACTGCTTTTCATTTCCGTGAATTTTTCTCAAGTGCTCGTAATTTGAAAATCAATTGAGCTGACAGAGTAGGTATAATGGTATATCTGTAATATTCTGAGAAATTTTCTGATGAAATATGTAGGGCTACTTGCATTTTATTGCAAAATTGCCATAAGTACATTTATGAAGTAAAACTTTGAAGGTGGGAACGTCAAACAATTACGGATGAAGGACCTAATGAGTATAACTTACCTATAAAAAAATTAATTTTTACAGCTGATTTTAAATTTTATCAACTGACTAATTCCTACCTACCTAAAAAATTTCAGTGTTTAAGATTCTTCACGGGATAATATCAGACCAAAGAATACTTACATTGATCTATCAGTTTGAAAGAAAATAAAAATAGAAAAGTGTTCGTTTCAACGCGAATTCATTTTATGACTTTTGAAATTTACACTTCCATATTTTGCTGCTTATTTACGAGTAAGTGAATTGACTAATTTTCTATGAAACTAAGACCAGCGTATTTTTCTTCTTATATCAATACACATGCGATTAAGATTACAGATTTGCTTTGTGGTTAACTGCTTGTTAAGTACCTGGTACCTCTACCTAAAATACACCCGCGTATACCAACTAAGTACTTGTAAACTTCTACATCATTGGGGTAAGGCTGCACTTTGGGCACTCGCAGGATTAACAATGGATAATTGATAGCTAATTCTCATTTACGAATCGACAACGATATCAAAGTACTCGTAGGTATTTCATGAAGTGGTTTTTTAAACGAAGCTGTCGAATAATGTCTTGAAAACGTCATAATTGATGGCGAATTTTTCAACTTTGAAGTTATTTCTACTCATATACTAGGTAGAGGTACATACGAGTTGTTGGTACACACGAATCACACGATAAACGTTATTTCCTGCTTTTTGCGCAATTAGAGTGCCTATTATATTTGAGGTGAGTACATAGGCATTCTTCTCTTATTCGTAGAAAATGGAAGGTTTTTGTCGAGCGAACTGCGCGAGCAAATATTTATGCTAGATCGGATTTCTAGTCGGTTGTGTGCCCACTTCCCATATACCTAGAACCTACAGTGTTTTGAAAAGCTTGCGATATTATCAATTATCGCGATGATGCCAGATAAAGCACATTGGAGAATATTTCTGTAGTATGAGCGTTTTACATTGTAGTACGTCTACTCGTACCTACGTACCATTGGATTAATTATGACGCAGACTGCAATACTGACAGCGATGCGATTATTTCGTATTCGTATCATTGTTTTATAAATACCTACCTATTATTCGTTTATTATTTTTCATTTTATCATTTTTCATTAACTAAATTTATAGTTTTGATGCCGAGTTCTTTTTTTTATTTTTTCGTTTTAAATACGTCGCAGTCATTGAATTTGAAGTCGAAATGTAAGCGAAAATTTTTATAATTGATTTTCAATTGGTCTGTTTCAAGGTTGTGTGAAATTTTCGACTCGTGTGATATTGTGTTTTGTATGTTGAATGCATTTTAGAGAAGTCACGAAGCCTGAGGGGAGCTTTGTTTTGGATGGAAATGTCGATTTGTCGACGCCATAGTTGAATTTTTTTTCGAACGATGGTTTGTTTATGCGATTATTTAAATCAACAGAATGAGTTGACGGAAATGAATTTTAGCTGTTTTGCAACATAGTTTTTCATTTTTCCGGTTAGAATCTGATTTACTGTTTATTTTTATTTTATGGAAATTTTCAAAAAATGAGTTTTGTCTTTTTGAGTATTTTGAAAAACCTTAAGGTACTTACAAAAAATGAGAAAAAAAATAATAATAAATGAGTGAGCTCTACAAGACATATTTCCAATTTGGAATCAAAAACGATAAATCATGGTTATATTTGGGTGGACTGAAAAAAAGGAGAAAGTCTGCAATGTCTGCATTGAAAGGCAGACTATCCAGAAAAATTTTGAGCTCCGTAGCTAAAGGTACTGTAGAGGGAGCTAATCTAGAGGTTCTGAAAATAGGTCATTTTTGAATGGTACGTCTACGTATATTACATATTTTTGGATTTTTTGACCGGTGCAAAACATCAGTCACCATCCTAAAATGGGTGATTTGAGTTCTATTTCCAGATCGACTTTGAAATCGAGTACCTGCACTAGTCCCCTATGAACGACTTGAAGATTGGTGGATGGCAAATATTTCAAGTTCATTAAAAATGAATTCTATCGTGGAAAAACGAATGCTAGATTCGTTCTCAGAGGGTCGAAATACCCCGATAAACATATTTTTTCAATTATTCTGATGGAATTTTCAAAATTCATATTTTTTCAATAAGCCCCTAAACAGTGACTCTACTTTGAAGACCCCTAGCTCAGTACCATGCTCATCAACTAAGGAACTATACATTTTTCTGAGTCATCTCCCACTCTAAAGGGAATTTCCTCGCCAATTTTCGTCAAAGTCCAGATTTTTTTCATGCCGGATTTTGAAATATGAGTATGACTACCTTCCTGATAAGGTAATGTCTTCGTCGAATTTGAAAAAATCACATGTGTGAGAAAATGGGAAACTTCAAGGTGACGTCAACATTGGCCATTTTCGTGCACTGATTTATTATCGAGTAAGAATTTCCGTCAATAAAATCTGAGAAAAATAAATTTTTTACCTTAAAAAAATTATATTGGCTATGATTGCACATAAAAGTAACGTCATGTCGCTGTAGTCAACCTGGGAAAAAACCAAACACCTCTAAGTACGTGCTACTTTAATTGAAATCAACTCGGTGATTGATTTGATTACGGATTGGAAATTAAAAACGAGGGAAAAATTCGAGACTGTTTTTAAAATGGGAAACAAGGATTGAAAAGTTGCAGATCGCGAAAATCAATTTTTTTTCAAATTGATGAAAATTTACAGTATTTTTATGGGGCATTTGTAACTCAAGACGAAGTACCTCTGTGAATTTGATGAAAATCCAAAGCATGTTTTTTTTCAATCCACCCTGATGTTCATCTTCATAATTAATTTTGCTCACACGATCGGACGATTTTATGATAGGTAATTATTTCTCTTTTGTAGCCCAATGGTTCCAACTCTCTTGGTCCAGCGATAAACCCCCCAAGGACGATAAATGATTTGATACCTACTTAATACTATTGTATTGTACAATTACTTCAAATACGTAAAGAACACGGTGCAATGCGGAGTAATTATTCGAATAAACTACCTATTGAAAATACATAATTGAAGTGCAATTGTTAGGTATATTTAGTTCACAGTAGGCGAGTGTACTTATAGTTATTATGCAAAATACGTCAGCAAATTAAATCATCAAAATTTACGAGCATTTACGAACTACGATTTGCGAACTATAATATTGTAATATTGTATGTACCAGTATTGTAGTTTGTGCGAGAATAATTGCGTCAAAATACACAAACATTTAATTGATACTGCACGTAGAATTTTTTTCTCCTCAAAATATGTGAGTACGTAGGTAGGTATGTGGATTACGAGTACATATACCTATGTAGATATTTTAGAGGGAGGATTGTACGAATGTTGTATAGTTACCATTTTTAGCCAGCGATAAGTAATTAATAAGTATAATTGGTTTATGAGACTTTGCGCGCTGATTTATTATTACCTTCGAGTAATTAAACATGCTGGCTTAATGCTGTAGAAGTTTATATGCACTTATTGCTATGCAGATTACATACGTACGATGAGACAATGTAGCTTGTATATTTATTAGTTCGGTGTGAGTATTACTGCCTCAGTTTAACAATGAAAATTTTCAAAATATAAAAATTAATGCCTCCTTGAAATTTTATTTTTAAAATTTAAACGTCATATTGTATTCAGATTTGGCGCCAAAATTTTGCAAAGTTCGTATAATAGGCATTATTTTGCATGCAGCGTGATATTAAGTTTTGATAGGATAGGACCCATAAGTGACTAGAAAATTCGGATCTTATGCAGGCGAAAAAATCACAGATGAGCCTGAAACACTTCTCAAAGATATTCTTCAATTATTATTCTTGCTCTATTCGAATTGGCTGTCTACGAGTCCTATTATTACAACAACACAAGAATTCAGTGGGGAGGAGTAATAAAGTATCTTGATAAAGTGGAATTTTTCAGAATCGAACTTCAGACTTCAAAACACGCAACACCCTAAAAAATTTCAGGAACTTTTATTCGTCTTTTAAACTCTTAGGAATGTTTTTGTTGAAATTTATATTTCATGATTATATTATTAATGAAAAGTACCTATCAAGATTTGATCTGAATGAGATAGACAGCTCTGTAGAATTTTTTAAAGAGTAGAAAATTCGAAAATCCGTGAGAAAATTCTCCAAATCTACCTCGACACCTCCCTCTTCTCAAAACAACTATGGCAATTTTTGAACTGGTCTGGAAAGCCACCAGCAGTTTTTGGATTTCTTGATTAATCGTTGGACGGAAAAATCCAAAAATGTTACGTAGACTCCAGATCGACTCAGAACTATCATCGGTCGATTTAAAGGGGAGAGAATGATAAGAAATAGTGCATTCTCCTTCAATTTGGTGATTTTTAAATATTTTTCTGGGGCTTGGCATTTTAAAAAATTCATGGAAATTCGGACATTGAAATTCTGCTTGGTGGTTCGTTTTTCGATGCGTTTTGCGGTCTTAATTCAAAATTTTATGTCTTTCTATTTGTTAGGGAATTTCTCTTTTCGTAAATTACTGATATTTCTTCAAAATTGCCTCGACAATGAAAATATGAAACTCTAAGATTTTTCATAATAGATTACAAGTCTTTTTTTTTCAAAATTTCCCTGTGATGCCCCAAATTTTGAAAATAGTGACCTTTAAACTTTTAAGGCATGAAAATCTTGGTGCTGAAAATAATGACCCCCCCTCCACCTCCCGTACTGGAAAATATTTAGAACAATTTTATTGGAGAGAAAAGTCAGATTCTGAAAACGTAGGTGTGAAATTTCATCCCAAGTTGGAGGATCCGACTTGAAAATTCTGGGCCCATTTCTCCTTCAATTTTAGAAACTGACTGTAATATCAAAGAACCTCTTTTATTAGCCACAGAAATTTGTTTCTGAAACTGCGCTAAAAAAAATTCATTTGATTATTTGTGAAAAAATTAATAAAAAATTTGTTCTTCATAATTTCTCAAATAAATGAACTTCTCACATTTTGGAATAAACGAATCGCAGGGAAAAACTGTCGCTGATGAAATAAAATACGAAGAAAAATGCATGATCATAATCTTCCTAGAAGTTATTGAAATCGTGATCGCAAAAATTATTTTTCAAATTTCGGGAAAAAAATGCACAATATTGCAATTTAGAATAAAAACTGAAAAGATTTCCATGCGGTAATTAGGTATTAGTTATCATAAAAATAACTCGCTGATAAGAGAATAGCATATCCGTAATACGAATTGAATGTTCATATCCGGCATGGCATGGCATTTGTATGATGTAATATTATTGATCCAATACTAAGAATCAAATTTGCCGATGCTACGTTAATTTTTTCTCATGAAAATTAGTGTTTCGTGTTGATAAGCAGTTAAGTATGTGATGATTTGTATGCTGAATTTACATTCTAAATATCCCGTGTATTTATATTTACATTACTCTTCATTAATTACTAATTATACGCGAACGCCGGACACCGGACGTATTTGAAGTCCTCATACTTAGTTATTCGTAAATGGAGCATTTTTTTTTTGTAGAGGAAAGGCGTTATTTCGATAGGATTTCATCACTCAAAATAATTCGTCATCCTAAAACTCAAATTATAGTGGAAATTTTTGGAGGAGGTTCGATCGATTTAAAATTTTGTTAGAATGGATTTAAAAAAAAAAAACAGATCTCGGATTTTTGACCAAATTCCTGTATGATCTTCAAAGTGTACTTACTGAGTCATTTCCAAAAAACTCGGTTCTTGAGTGATTTGTGCAGGGTGACTAAAACTGGTATTGGATTTCAAAGTCAATGGGCCAGAGAAGTTTGGAAATTCAAAACGCAACTGTTTTGAAGGGGGTGGAGGTGACTGGAGTTTTGCATAGTTGACACCCAGAAATGCCATAAACGACTTTTTTAAAAAAATGACTACTTTGAGAACCCTTAGATCAGACCCTTGAGAGGGGTGGGAGGCTCAAAATTTTTCTGAGAAGTCTTCCACTCAAAGTGAACTTCCTCGCCAATTTTTTTCAAAATCAATGTTGAGTACGATTTATTGTCTTACAAGGGAACCTCTTGAGGTGTCACACTCCGATTTGAACGGGACCACGATTTTTGGAAAGAGCATAGTCTAAAGCCCCCAAAACCAAGTTTTCAGCTGCCCAAGTTCATTTTTCGATTTTTGGCGAATTTTTGAAAATTCAAAATTGACTGTTTTTGGCGATTTATGCCTTTTTTTTAAAAGTACGTACTTGATCAGTAAAAATGGTCAAAATGAGTCCCAAAACCAATATTAATTACCTAAGTCCAAATTTCATCATTTCCAGCCATTCTGGAGCCTCCAGCACGATTTTTCAATTTCTCCAGAATTTTGAATTTGCTCCAGAATGCGTGAATATGAAGTTGGGCAGCTAAAAATCGAGTTGTATATTACACTCGACTTGTTTAACGAGTTTATCCACATTTGAGCCGATTTTGAGAGGCACCTCAGAAGTGGATTTTTGATCAGCTTTTTTCAAAATTAAAAAATCTAAAAAATCAAAAGTTTCCCGTTTGTGTGGGAATTTTTGAAATCCACGCGAATCGCTGTATTTTGTCCAAAACTAACCCCCCAAATCCAAATTTCACAATTTCCAGCCATTCTGGAGTCTCCAGCGCGATTTTTCAATTTCTCCAGAATTTTGAATTTGCTCCAGAAGGCGTGAATATGTATGCAGTTGGGCAGCTAAACATCGAGTTGTGTATTATACTTCACCTGTTTAACGAGTTTATCTACATTTGAGCCGATTTTGGGAGTGACACCTCAAGAGTGTTTTTTTGAGGTGTCACTCTCGCTCCAAAACAGCTGGAAATGGTAGAATTTGCGCTTCGGGGGTTAGCTCTTGAAGAAATACAGCGATTCGCACAAATTTCAAAAATTTCCTCACAAACGGTTATCTTTTGATTTTTTTGATTTTTTAATTTTAAAAAAAGCTGGTCAAAAAACCACTCTTGAGGTGTCACTTCCAAAATCGGCTCAAATTTAGATAAACAGAATGGCTGGAAATGATGAAATTTGGACTTGGGTAATTAATAGTGGTTTTGGGACTTATTTTGATCATTTTTACTGATCAAGTACGTACTTGAAAAAAAAGCATAAATCGCCAAAAACAGTCAATTTTGAATTTTCCAAAATTCCCCAAAAATCGAAAAATGAACTTAGACAGCTGAAAACTTGGTTTTGGGGATTTTAGACTATGCTCTTTCCAAAAATCATGGTCCCGTTCAAATCGAAGTGTGACACCTCAAGAGGTTCCCTTGTTAAAACATTTTATAAATATGAAAAAAAAAAATTGAAATTTGAAATGTAGGTAATTTTTGATTTTCCCTTATCACCCAGGTCCCACCATTTTGAATTTTCGACAAAACCATCCGCCCCAGTCATCATCACTCGAAGATTTAGTTTCCAAAATTTGAGCTATCAATGATATTGATTATCAAAAAATTTACAAGTGTAAGAAGTTATCGAGTAGAATACCCGAAGAAATTACAAACGAATCGAGAAACTGGGCAAAGAGGACGTTGCACGAGACGCGAATTCTATTTTTAAGGACACGACGAAGCGACGAGTACGAACGTTATGTAGAAACTAGATTACCGGATTGGTCGAATGAATTATATGTGTGTGATGCATTTCGAGAGTCGCGTCCTGGAATCGGTCCAAAATTGAGAGAGAAACAGAAAGAGCGAGAGGAAAATAAAAACAAACGAGAAAATAATCATCGAAGATTTCTGAAGTGAACCATAGAAAACGAGAATACGCGATCTACATTATATGCACTAAGTAAATACTTGTGTATATTTGAATTCAAGTTGAAAAATATGAATAAATTAAATAAATAAATAATGAAAATAAAACCGATACAACATACCTGCAAAATGATCACAAGATAATGGAAACATATACACAAAACGATAACTACCGACGGCCAGTACACTTGAAATGATCGAGAAAATGAAAATCGGATCGATACCGAAAATGAATGGAAAAAATTGACGCGAATCAGCGAGACGCGATACGAATCGAAATTTCGCCGGAAAATAGCAAATCAACGCGCGCACTAAAGCTCCGGTAGCGGTCGCGAACGCGAAGATGCGATCAAGATCAAAGACGATGCAACTTTTATAAATTTTTATTGCTCCTGCTGCAGATCGGAGATTCGGGCGATTCGAAGTACTAAAACGAACTGGTTGCGGAGACGATATTTATACGACGGACGCGTCCGTACACTGACACACACGCCTGATAATAATAATCCTGCTAGACGGACTGGTAACCGAAAAAAAAGTTGACTCGGTGAAGTGCACGTGAACAATAACGGAGAGTTTGTACGTTCGAATTACATATAAGTAGTAAAATTGTCGGTCTTATCAAGTGCCGAGGGCGGGAGCGGTCCGGGGAGTCGCGGTGGTGGTAGCAGGCAACTTTGAGCTGTACGTGTAGACGTACATACTAGGTAAGGTACATGTGCAATACGGTGGTGACAATGAAGCTTACTTGTACGTAAATATATAATACATATGATGATTTATTGGCAGCTTTGAGCTTATGCTAGTGCAATTTTATCATCATAAGTATCGAAATTTCCCAATACCCCCTCTTCCCTGTACCACTTTGAAGACTCAACTCATTGTCTGATTATAGGTAGCATGCTCTTTGCTCACTTACTCAATTTCGGTGGAAATCGTCATCGCAGCATGATTTTCATTAGTGGGTACTTGACGACCCTGTCGATGCAAATACTCGACTGCAAGCAATGCAGATGTACAAGTACAAGTATCGATGGTGATGATTATGTAATGCATATGCACTTATTCTGTCTCGTTATTTCGGTACGTTTGGCGCGAGTGGTCGCGAGTGAAGACGGCGAAGTAGACGGCAACCACAACGACAAGTTCATGATGCGAGATATTACTTTCGGAAGACGACAGGGAGGATGATGGGGGATACCGATCAACCGAAGACGCTGCGACGACGCGGTCACCACCAGAGAATGTGCGCGTAATGATTACTCAACAAACTACTGAGACGATTATTCAACGACTTTAGCGCATCCAAACGTAAGAAAAGGTGTACTAATGACTGAAAATAGACGTAAAATGCTGCATGCATTCTGCAGGTCTATGTTTTTGGCATTGGCATTTGCCATTAATTACTCGTGTTTGTGCTGTGTTTTTGTAGAATGGTTTTAATTTTTATGGATGTTTGATGCATTGAAATCTGTGCTGAATTCGGCCTTTACCATGGGAAAAAATGCTTTGAAATTTATGCTTTTCTCAAAACTAAGTACACTTTGGGAGATCTGTTCGAATATGTAGTACCTACAAGGCTCATACGAGACCCCCCCCCCCAAACAGAAAAATTTAGGCGAAAAGTTGAAAATTATTGGTAAAGTTGGGATATTCGGAAAGTTGAAAACAAATTGTGTGAGCAAAGAAAATCAAAGCTTGAATAACATTTTCAAAAATTTTCGCCAGTTAGTGTGCTATTTTTTTAAAATCCATTTTTTTCAAATCTTGACCTAGTTATAGAGCCTAAGACTTTTACTAGAATTTTCAAAGTTTCTCATTTTCCAAAAAAAAAATAGTGACTAATCTAATTTTTTCAAAGTTACATAAAAGTCTCGTTTCTTGCTAAAATTCTCAAAAATTGTGGGCTCTCGCAAAAGATTCCAAAAGATACTTAAAAGTTACGTTTTTTTGCCAAAAATTGTGCCAAAAATAGAGAAAAGTTTTGTTTTTTTGACAAACATTGCAAAAAAGTACTTTTTTTTTGGTATGCCAAAAATTGCATAAAAGTTTTGCTTTTTGCAAAAAAATTTACTGAAAACCTCGTTCTTTGGAGCAAAATTAAAAATTGAGTGCCCTAAAGTTTGGCCTTTTTCAAAAATTGTCAAAACGTCTTGCTTTCAATCAAAAAGTTTCAAAATACTCATGAAACAAAAATTGAGTAAAAATATCATTTTTTACCAATAATTGCAGAAACTGTCTTGCATTTTGCCAAAATTATCAAAGTCTTTCTTTTTAACGAAAATTCTCAATTTTCAGCGAAATTTCTTTTACGACTATGTCTCACTTTTCCCTCCTAAAATTACCCAAAAATCTCGGTTTTTGCCAAAAATATGCCAGAAAGTATTAATTACTTACCTACCTACGTTCTGTCAATTATCCTAAAAGTTCTGCTTTTTGCAAAAATGGCCGAAGTGAAGTCTTGAATGTTGTCAATTTACTGTCAACGATTCTTGCTTTTCAGCAAAATTGCTAAAAAGTTTCGTTTTGTTACCAAAAATTTCCAAGAAGGGCTGCCTCTTGTTGAATTACGTATTTTTGATACCTCGTTTTCAGCTCCAAAAATAGCAAAAAGTCCCGACTGTCGTCTAAATTACCAAGGATTTTTTTGCCAAAAATTGCTAAAAAATTGTGGTTTTTTTTGCCTAAAATTCCGAAAAGGTCTTACTTTTTTCCAAAAATTGTTCTATTGAAAGGTGTCGTTTTTTGCCAAAAATGATTAAAAATCATTTTCGTTTGCTGACATTGTCAGAAGTTTCGCTTTTATTAGTTTTACTGCCAGAAATTGCAAAAATTCTCGACTTTTTTTGCCAAAAATTGCGAAAAAGTAACGTTTTTTTAAATCAAAAGTTGCAAAATATTTGTAGTTCCACTTTTTCAGTACAAATTGCGAAAAATATCACTTTATTGGCAATAATTGCCAAATACTTCTGCTTTTTGTTGAAATTGTGCAAGTTTCTATCGAGTTTCATTTTTAGATTTTGATTTAAAATGAAAAGTTCGGGTTTTTTTAGTAATTTGTTTCTGCATATTGAAATGTTCACATCCATGTTTTTTCACTTTTTTGTTTATTCTTTAGTTACATTTTTGAAAGTTTTTATTTTTGAAAAAAAAATGATTACGATCCCTGATTGTAGATTCAAAATCAGCAATTCAAATTTGAAAAACATGATGCGAACTTTCGCAACATGAAAACTCAACTTGTAGAAATCAAAATAAAAATTGAAAGATGTCATTTCAAAAATTCCAAAGAATTATCTCAAAGACACTTTTCATCCTCTTTTTTCCAATTTTGGCCGATTAAGGAGCAGGAAAATTTTGTAATAAGGATATTGGCAACACTCTGCTCTGTCAGATAATTTTTATATAGTCGAATAATGAAATTGAAAATGTATTGATTTTTAAATGCTCCTTTAAAATGGGTCCTGAACAAATTTTCCGACCCACGAGGTGGGGGAGTTGTGCTATTTCAAATCAAACTGGTTTTTAAACACTTTTGATTCATTGGAAATGGGTTCGGGATGAATTTCAGCCATGTCTCCACCATGAAATCGACTTAAGTGATGTTCCTCCTCTCCCTTCCCTCGACTCTGGTGTAAAATCATCAACTGGAATTCCATTTTACACGAAAATTTTATTTTTTGTGGCCCACTGGCCCCTGCACTGTAGTGATGACAGCAACATTTTTAATGAAGGTGAAGGAAAAGGGATGAGGAGAGATTAAAATTTCGAATTTTTTTTTCGGAATTCTGGTTTGTAATGCAGTGTTTTAATTTTTTTTTTTAGTTTTTTGATTAAGTATTTTGGAGAACTTTCGAGAATTCAGAAGTTGTTGTTTCTTCCAAAGTAATTTTTGCCTCAATGAATTGTGATTTATGTTGTTTTGAAAAGTTGATTCTCGTTGCAACGGATTTTAAATCCGTCATAAAATTCAAAGTCCGGCTGATAAAATATGAAAAATTGTTTCTTATTGAATTGAGCAATATTCCGGTGAAATTGAATAATCTAATCTGACTCACTCTTCATCCTTACGATGAGCTACTTACGTTTTTCCCTTGGCCATTCTGAATAATTGGTACGTTAATGAGAATTGTGATTGCGTTTACGAACTGAAATTGATGTAGGCTTAATAGCTTGTGGTTGAACTAAAATTTCACTCGTAGGTTGACCAGCGCAAATTTGATCAAAAAATCATTCAATTTGTTGGAAACGAATTTTTTTAACGTTCACCCGAAGAGCGAATAGCAATAGTCTTGAGCACGAGAACTGGTTCGTACATTTTTTTAATCAACTGAGTAAATTTCTACACTACAACCTCGTTACAGTTTGAGGACTGGCAGCGAACTCTCATCGAAGTATGTATTTTGTACCTGTGCATCATTCATTACAACTTAATACCTGTTTATCGAATACTTTTATTACTTACGTACTGTTTTAAAATTAATATCGAATACAGTACTCGAAAAGAAAAAAAGAGAGAAAAACAACCAACGAACGGGCCGTGCGGTATTTTAACGCGTATTTCTAAGGGTTCAGTGGAGTCTTTTATTATTGACTGTATCGAACGTGTACATGTAGATGTAGTACTTATTTCTACCTACTGGCGTTCGAAAGAAAAATTCGTAAAACGGTATTAAAGAGCGACGATAAAGAATCATATTTCATCGTTTCATCACATATTTGTCAGGTATTAAGGAGATAATTTTCAAGAACGCGGGATATACGAGTACACGAAAGACATGGTATAAGGTAAAAGTATAACCAAGCACCGTCGACATTGGTGCGAATGGTTCGTTTGAAATATCGTTTGAATCGATATAAAGTTGTATTTGTAGGTACGCGTTGAATGGTATTGGTGAAGTGAGAAAAAATCTGAAAAATTACGTGTCTGAGGAGGGAGGGAATTAGATGAATGGTAAGGTATAAGAAGTGATTTTTCAGGATTGGGATTGAAATACGAGTAGGTAATGCAAAGGGAAAGAAGAATGAGGGGAAAATATTACTTATTGCAGTGTTTTCGTCATTTGCAGAAAGGGGGCTAGGGTCAAATCAAGAGCAAAATTTTTGGTTGGAGATTCTGAATCTGAAGAGTCGTTTTTCAACTCTTTAAGTATAAAAATATCATCTACTCTCTCCTAATTCTCTTATGAGGTTTCCTGTTGAAGAGAGAGAGGCACCTTCTCAGAAGTGGATTTTGTTATTCATCTTTTCGAGATAATTGCAGCCATCCTCATATTTTAGATTTGATGAAAATGTTGCTCATCTGGTCTTTTTCCTGTCCTCCCTCGTCTAATACGTACTTGAATTCTTCAAAATTCGACAAAATAATATAATGATTTTTACCCATCGACGACATATTCTGAAGTTTTAGTTCCAATTGAAAAAAATTTCGAGTAATTTTCAAAAATGATTTCTAAAATGCAATAAAAATCGTAATGTTTGTACCTAATTTAATTTTGTGAATTGAGCGGAAAATGTGGAAAAAATTACTCAACTATTTCATACGTTTTTCGGGTGTGTAATTTCAGGCAAGGACAAAAATCATGGCACAGTCGTAAAAATGCTGCTAAAATTCTCCACTTAAGCAATGCTTCGCCTGGTAACTTGACTTATAGAAAAATACCAGTATGTATTACTTTTTGACTGCATTCGAAACAGTTTCGGATGTAAAATACTCGAGCAGAACTAATAAATTTAAACAAAATTAAACCAATAGAAATAGTTATGATATTTTTTCGTTCGTTGAAAATTGATTTTCGTAACCTTATTTGTTCAATTTTTATCATCCCAAGTGCACGCACTTCTCCTTCGTCACCTTCTCAGCCGGCTCTCATTCGTGATACAAGGTGTATTTTTTAAAAACATTATTGCTGTAACTACTTACGATTTTCATCGACTTGACGCGTAGGTAATTAGGTATATACGACTTTCGTACCGCGAAGAAAAATAAAATCTATGGGATTCGTGAACACTTATTGCTATGAGGACGTTTATTGCACGGATTATAGATTATAGATACTTGAGACTGATCCTCTCCCACGTGAGTAATGAGTTCAATAGGTCTTACTATCGTTTGTCTACGTGAAACACTCAGGTTAGTCTAATTTGTGCAGAAACGAGTAGACTTCCTTTTTTTTTGAATTTCTATGTGCATAAAAAGAAGTGGCTTTTTTTAGACATCAAACTCCTCTGCTAAAAAACACACACAGTTCAAAATATAAATTTTTCTGATTAAAATTATGGATGAAAGAGCTGAAATAATTTTCATTTGTCACCAACTTTTCTATTTGTCTCCCCCTCCCTTCTTTATGCGATAATTGCCTAAAACTGTCGAGAGGGTGCACAATAAGGACTGTTGAAAATTACAGATTAGCCCTAAAGTTCATGAAAAATTCTTAAGAAAATTGAAAAATCGTTGGGGGCTCCAGAATGATCCAAAACTACTCGTAATAGTTCTTAGTGTGTGAGAAATGAACCCTATTCACATTAGTTCATTTTGCTCAAAAAAAGTTATTTCACGAAAGAGTTTGAAAATTGCCATTAAAACAGCTTTTTTGAATATTTTAAATTCTCGAAAATTCTCCAAAAATACAAAATTGAACTTCAGAGCCGGAAATTTTGGTTACCAGAGTTCTTAGAACATGCTCTTTTGATCCAGCGTGGTTTCGTTCAAATCTAAAAGTTCTTTCGTCAGTTACGAGACTTCAGCTTCTTTTTCTCTCAAAACACCGAAAGGGTTAATAACTCGAAATACATCAACGCAAAAATTGTTTCTATCTAACGTAAGATTTTTCACTTGTACGAACATTAACCTTGACTTTGATGCTACAATGTGCATGGTCATGTAAACGTGACTTTGTAGAAACATCTCCCTCTCTGATTTTTGTAAGAGCCCTTCTCTCGTCAAATTTTCATTTCAGCTTAGCAACTTATACTATATGTATAAGCTCGCTGAAGAAAAACACGCACAATTACGAGTGGAGATACCTTACCTACTCGTATTTTCTACATTTACCTACACAATGCATATTGTTCGCATTGCTATGAAAATACCACTCTTGTATATTAGATTAATGCGGTAAAACGCTGCATCACGTTCGCAATAAATTCACAATTGATGTTACAAAAAAAAAAGAACCACCGGCGCACCTCATCGTAGTCGTACAGTGTCGTACGCGTAGTTATTAAAACTATTATTGAAATTATAATTATCATTCGTGACTAGAGCTTTTGTTTAGTAGTAACCTTCGTTTTATTAAAGTAAACACCTTTTGAAATTTTTATTTTGTCTCAAATTCGAATAATTAATCGGAAAAATCCCACATTGGCGGTTTGAATTTTAGGAAAATTTTCATCTATTGATAATTATGTCAACTAACTCAAAAAAATGGCAGACCTGATACTTAATCGTACGAAGAAATACAATTCACTGAGGAAGTTGATTTTTGAGCTAAGAGGGCTCTATAAAGATTTCAGCCTCATACTTCAAAGCAGGAATAAGAAAGCTAAAATTCAGTTTATTTGGGAACCGGTACACTCATTTCTTTTAATCCATTTGCTGACTTTGTCACTTCAGAGGTTCCTAATTTATGTATAAGTAACTTGGTACAGAGTTCAAAGGTGAGCAAACTTTGAAGTACCTACCTATTATTGTGATGGGTGCAATTCCGCCTCCGGTTTTTGCTTCCACTTGTGATGGTTGATTAACAACAAGGTATGCAGATACACTTACATATGCCGAATGAAGCTACTGTGATTTTGGCGAGAACAGATGTGTCAATGTCAAACTATACGATGACTGGACAGAAGTACAGATGTATACCTTATACCTACTATGTTTAAGCTACATACATTTGCATTAAATTTTGTTTTTGAACTGTTTATGTTCGTATTCGCACGCTTAGGTCAATATACGAGTACTTAAGTAAATTAGGTAACGAACATTTTATTGTGAAATTAAATTTAAATCACAACTTTTCTTGATAGCTCATTGAATTTTTTGAAAACGAAATTTCAAAATTCTTCGTAAATGTTGGATTCATAAAATCTGGGTATTTCCCTGTGCTCTTTCCGGTACGTAATGATTTAATAATCCATAAAAATTGTGATTAAGTTATGTTATGCGTAATGTAGGTAGTAGGTACTGTCTATTATTTATTGATTTCTCATCTTTGAAGTTTATGGCATTTTTGTAAATATGTATTGAGTCAGCAAAGTTTTAAAATGAACGGTTTTTGAGAAATTTTTCTAATCGAATAGTGCTACAGGATGAATGATGACAATTTATTCTGTGGAATTATCTGTGTAATAATCAGTTTCTTTCAACCTTCACCTTTCTACACCAAAATATCATGAAGTGAGATTTGCACGTGATTATTAGATAAAAATAATTCTCAAGTTATCATTTTTAATTCGAAATTTCTGAAGAAGAAAATTAAAGCATCAATGAGTATGCTCGATTTTTTCAGAGAAATTTTTTTTTCTTTTTTGGTTAATCTTTTTTAATCTTGAAAACTCATTATTTTGACTTTTAACTACAACTTGTCTGATTTATTAAGATTTAAGAGGGTGGATGAAAATATTGCTTCATTTTTGACTGAAGTCACTTTTTTCATTTCGGTTTAAAATTCCTAATTAAGATATTCATGAATCATTCATGAAGTGTGTAGGTCCGATTACAACGAAAAATGAATTCTTGGGAAAAACATGTTTCAGAACTCTCTTGACCAAACTTTCTACTTTCTTTAATTTTTTTAATGATTTTTTCCCCTGAAAATTTGCAATGTTTATCATTTTAAGACATTCTCCAAGCTAATTACTTTACCAGGAAAATTGATGAAAATTTTCTTTCCCTCTCAATACCACCTTTCGAAACCCCTCTGAATCCTTCAACCAAATAGATTTCGATTTTTTTAAACTTCGAATAGGTACCTATCGAAGCCGTGTAAATTGATCGGAGTGATTGAAAACACGATTTTTCGCCGAAATTGTCTTGTTTACTCCCAAACAAGATGTTCACGTTACCTCTGCATTCGATTGAAAACAAGATGACTCGTATAGAGAGGTTCTCGGTTAATTAGCGATTTTAGAGAATATACGTGCGATTTTATCCGCCAGATGGATTCGATTGTTCTCGTATATTGTTATTTTGCACCGAATGTTTTGAAAAATAACCCAACGACGCGTCGTCGTTAATTTTTTCTCACGAATGGTAAAGATTTAGGGAGTAGACAAGGTCGGTTATCTCAATTACGAAGACGATTTTGCGATTTAATTTTCTCAATACCGTGAAATTTTCACGAAAAATGGCGAAATGGTGAAGATGAAGTGAGAGTTTCGGAGGTTGTTTACAACCTGATGCTGTCTAATATCTGTGATTGTGGATTATAAAACCTTTACGCGAGTGGCCATGCTGATTCAAAATAAAAATGTTAGAGTATGTAGAGGTTTCTGTTTTTCTACCCTGGGAAGGAGGGGGGGATTTCATTAACTCTGTTGAAAATAAGCGGAGGGAAATTTTGAAAATGCCATTCTTCAAAATGTGCTGTAAATCAGACAGAAACCCATATTTCAGGATCATGAAAGAATCAAAATTTCACCCTTCAATCTCCGTTGAAAAAAAATGGTTTTTTCTAATTTGTAAAAGTTCAAGACCTAAAATAGGCCTACTAAATGTTGGTAATCACCCCCCCCCAACCACCTACGCCATTAATCAATCTGAAATTTGGCTCTAAAATCCGGATTTGGAGTCAAAATTGGGTTTTGGTCAGATGATTTTCATTTTTTTTTTTGACTAATGAGTTGTGATTTTTTGCTGATGTGTCTTATAAACGAGAGCTATTTATGATGGCTGAGACCTTTTTTTGTGAAGAATCCATGTTTTTAGCCCTGAGCCACTCGCATCTGCTCATTTCTGTTTAAAAAAATCCCAAATTTATCATTTTAAACATTATGTTGGGACACCAGGTATACACGAAATGATTTGCATACATATCGTACGGAAGCCATAAATTTGCATGATATCTGCGAAAAGCCTAATATCACAGTACAGTAGACTAGACCTACTCCATTTGCGTGTGTAATGTGTATATTTGATTAAGAATTCTGAGGTGCAAAGGCTCAAGTGCATTGGTTAAGGTGCGCAGCGTATTATGCTCAGCAATAATAACCTGGAAATTCTATCTGAAATTCATCTAGACTTGGTGTATTATATACCTACCTAGTTACCTTACCTATTTATGCATTTGTGTGTGTATTTGGTAGTGATGTAGCATGTGTGGAATGCAGCGAAGTAAATGGCACCAATCGTGATGTGAGGTGTTTTCTGAAACGAAAACATGGACGAATTTACGACCGAGAAGGATTACACTGTCAACGTCGTAACTGCTCCTACGACGAGTATGTTTGCAAATTCGTAAATGTTCTGTAAGTAAAATCAAGCGATAGGGATATTACCCATTTAAAGATTAGAGTTCATTAAAATGGAATAAACATGTGAAATGTGCACCACGCTTTCGTCTTATAAGAAAAAGACGTAACCTAGTTATAAAATTCATTTTGTAAACGTCTCGTCGTAGATTTTTTTGTCGTATACTGACATAAAAGGGCTAAATAATACGTAGGTATCTAATAATTAATACACGTACGTTATCTATGTTTTGTTTTAATACGGTTGAAGAAAATATACTTACGTACTCGTATTACTTAACTGAAAATTGCTCCTTCTTTGAAGAATATTCTCTGATGCAGGCAACAGGAATGTAAGAGAGATAACGAACTTTGTGAGTAAATATTAAATAATCTTCTTATAACTAAACGAATGTGTAAGTAAGCTCGTGTGCCATTTAAAATTAAAATGATCATAGAAGTTCTTTCGATTTGGGTCGACAAATGATACATTTTGTTTCAGAGAGCCAGATTCGGCGTCAGAATTGACTCGTTTATAATTCTGATCTTTTTCATGTAAATTTTGAAACCGATGTTGTACCTACAAATGCTCCCTTTTTTCGGTATTTTGATCTTTAAATTTGATTTTGAAATTCTGAAAATTTCCCTCTTCCAAATTGTCAACATACATTTTTTTGGTCATTTAGGTAGTTTTACTAAACTTGACTTACAATTGGACTTTTCCAAACTTTTATTGCGTATTAAAATTCCCACGATATAGTAATCATTTCAAACTTATTTTTCACGAGAAAAAAAGCCAGCTACTGCAAACATTCGTCGAACCGTACACAATAGCAAATTTCCAGCATGTTCGCCAAATACATAATGCATTATTACATCATCATGTTGAATAACTTTGCCCCTTTGAATCTAGTATTCGGCAAACCTATTCACACTCGTGCAGATCGAATGGCCGCATTAGCAAATGAAATGCTCAGACTCGTGACCAAAGCACTCGGTATATTGGAAATGGTGAAAGGTAATGCGTTTGAAATCGTCGAAAGAATTTTGTTGCTAGGCTCGCCTTTGAGTGGAACTCGCGAATAACCGATTGTAAAATATTATTGGCTAATTTAGTCGGCGAAAGGGCGACAAATCCGCTCTAAATCATCGACTTATCGTCGGCTTAGTATCTAAATTCGAAAGTAACGTCGACTACGTAAACGAGGGAGGTATACGAGACTATTTCGCTATTTCAATTTATAATAAAATCCGCAAAGAGCGACAAGTGGGAAGGGAAAGAAAAAAGTCTCTATGTCAAATCTCGCTCGCGCCCATCGAGGGAAAAATACCGTACGCCTTCGCGTTGGAATGACTTCATTCCACCTTCTGTGTGTATGTTATTTGGTATATCTGGTTCGGGGTGCTGCCGAAAATTCGTCGTCTTCGCGAGAGCTACAATAAACGAGAATAAAAAGGAATTTGAAAACATTCGGAAGCTTTATCGTAAAAATACGTTGAAGCGAAGGAAAGACGACTGTAGACGTACCCGTACCTCTCCTCTACCCACCTACGTAGAATAGTTTACAAGAAGTGGACCTGAGAGTGAGGCAACACTTGTACATAGACATACATAGTACGAGTATATTCGTCATATATATCGTGGAAAATGCGCTCAGCAATTTTGCGACAAAAGTGGGAAACGTTAAAGGCTCAAGACGAAAATGTAAGTCTTTTAAGGTTCTTTTTTTTCATCCTTACTCCCATTCTTTCCTACGTGGTGACGACATAGGTGACTATATAAAATAGGGAGAGACACAAATACAGAGTCGGATTCCTCCAGTCCCCAACACATATACATACGTAGGAAAAGTCGACATTCCCGCATACCTCTCTATGCGTATTGAGTTTATACGGACCTAGTACGTATATCCAGATATATTATATAGAAAATGCGAGCACGCGATTTCCAGCCGGTACCGAGAGGACTGCTATCTACGAAATACACGCGCGCCTTTAAAAAGAGACATGTACTTTTTCGCTACTACAACGTGCCTCCCACATTTATCAGATTCCAAAAGTAATGGACCGTTTTGTCGTGTGAATTAATTTTAAACGCATACACGTAGACCTAAAAAAAAAATCCAGCAGATAGAGTAAAATTTCAATTTTCTATGACATGTTCGGCCAGCTCCGGAAGATGTTGAATATGTGACCTATAGATAGGAACAGATTTTTGTGGTGATAGAGGGAAAAATTTTCTTTACATGACGTAATTGCCATGATTTTCGACGGGACTATTTTAATTTGGAGCGTGCAAAATTTGAATTTGGAGCTTTAAATTCTCCCCAATAATTTTTTAAACATTTTTCAAACCAGTGAATTAATATTTTTTTGAAAAAGTTTTCCAACTCTTCGGATATAAAATTTACTCTCTAGGGAAGTATTCCAATAGGAGCACAAATTTTTGAACTGAGCACATAGAAATTGAAGGAGGGCCCCCAAATACACCACTAGTAACAATTTCAAAAATTGAAATTCATTTTTCAATTTTTGGCGAATTTTTGAAAATTTAAATTCAGTCAATTTTTTAGAAGAAAAAAAAATAAAAATCTGGTCAAATTGAATAAAAAAACTATTACATAGGTAAAATTTGTTTAGTTTTTATTTCCGACTTTCCGAGTCGGTCACTGAAAGTTTTGAACCGTTTTGGAACCAGCAGATATTCGGATTCTCCAATTTTCGAAAAAACGCTGCAAGCATGCAAGGTGAAACTGAAATTCAGCTCCTAGAAACTCATATTTATCATACGTATTTGTGACCTTTTCGATTGATTTAGGCATATATTTTCAAATCGTTTTCGTGCATGGCGGTTAAAATCCAAAATTTTCGAATTTTGTTTTTTTTTTTCGAAATTACTTAATTTGATGGAGAAGATTTTTGATTTGAACCAACACGAAAAGATTTTGAAAATATGTGTCTGAATCGATCAAAAGGGCTACAAAGATTATAAATCCGAGTTCATATTTTATAGGTGATGAATTTCATTTTCATCATTTGTAGTGTTTTTTTAATATTTTAATTTTTTTTTGAAAACTAGAAGGGTTTAAAATCTGCCGGAGGCCGCAGAACGATTCAAAATCATCACTAATCGACTTGGGAGCTTGAAATTATGGTACAAACCAAATTCCAGCCTTTTATCTCAATTTGGTCAAATTTTGATTTTTTTTTAATGAAAAAAATGGACTTTTGAATTATGTAGTGTAAATTCGCCGAAAATCAAAGGATGAATTTCAGCATCGAAATTTGACTGGCTCACTTTCATATGTAGTAATCTCGTACATTTCCCAGGGCTCGACTAGCCTTCAGTATAAAAGAGAAATTTTATGCGTATTAATTTCGTCAGACGAGTGAAAAAAGAAAACAGATCCTTGAAAAACGAAAACGATACCCAAAGCAGGCAATAGCTTGGAGCTTTTTTGATTCAGTTTCGATACGAACACGATGAAACGTCGTCGTTGGGACGTCCATATTTTCATCCTTTCAACCTTCGTATTATTTAGTCGAGATTTTATCACTGTTATAGTTTCAATTTGTCTCTAAAGAATTTTTTTTTCCTCCTGCTGATACTGGACAACACTCGTCATTTTCGTCGAAATACCAACCCAAGAGGACGATGAATAATAACAAGGGAATTCGAGCTTATTTAACGATAAAGTACTTACAAGTTTCAAAGAAAAAAAGCTCAAGTTTTCTTATATACCTATCTAAACTTGTAACTTACAAGAAGAGTTACTCTAGTTATTATCAAATTCATTCTCGAACGATTACCAAGAGTACCTATAGGTATAACTTTATACTGGAATTTGTCGAGTAGGTATCTATGTGTTTTGAATATGATGCGTATGCAAAGCGAATAATATTTAACGTTCTAATAATAATCGAGTCGATAGCTGAGAGGAGGGGAGACACCTATCTAATTCTAATCAACATTATTAACACTCGAACGAACTCGCCAAACTATATATTTTGAATAATTTACATTCGAATCATCGCACCCGGTATATATAGCTAATCCCTCAAACTACAGACGAGATGAAGTGACTACCGGTATAGATAATTTGTAATTGAAATCTTTGGTTTTAAGTGATGGGTGCTGATTCTTAGCCAAGTGGAGTCCGTAGGGAGAGGTTGGGGGGGGTGAATAATACGAGAATCAAGTTCCGTAACAACGTTTAATTTTTTTTTCATTACCAAGTAGGTATATCGTTATACACAATATTTTTATAAAAGAGTAATAAACAATATTATGGTATACAAAATTATCGTATACATTTTAAAGGAACGTTTCACATTATGATGTTGAATAAAACAAAACAAAACAAAAAGAAACATATACAATATGTACATAAACATAAAATACATAATTTAACGTATTTCTTTAGTATTACACATAATAATAATTATTAGGAATTCGTAATATGGAAGAAGGTATGGTTTTGTTTGAATGTCGAGTGAAAAAAACAAAAAGGTGTTTCGAGCAATGATAAAATTTTATTTGAAAAATGGTACATTTGTCTACTTTTCAAATATACCTAACTAAAGCATATATCGTGAATAACTTGAATCAGAAGTTTCAGAGAATTGAGAAGATGTTGAATATTACCATAAATTTTAGACAAAAATGTGTTTCGTTCAAATTTCGAGTTGAAAAAAAAATTGAAATGTTCCCAGGTTCTCTTGAATATTTACTTCAGAATTCAT
Source organism: Planococcus citri (assembly GCF_950023065.1). NCBI lineage: Eukaryota > Metazoa > Arthropoda > Insecta > Hemiptera > Pseudococcidae > Planococcus > Planococcus citri. The sequence continues at coordinate 37,889,769 of NC_088680.1, forward strand.
TTTTACTTGCTTTCAATTGAGGATATAATTTTTTATTACTAATGGCTTGTGATTTGTTACAGGTTGTGTATCGTGATATATGAACGAGTAATTTCTTTCAAAAAATATCTGAATTGGATGATTAACTACAGAAATAAAAATTTGGTGAGTGATCTTGCTACTTCACTTGGAATTATGTTTAGAAAAATGGAACCAATTTTTTTTGTAAATCAATTTTGAAGTTAAATAAGATTTGGGAAAACTCCTCTTCTCAAAATTTTTTTGCGAATTTTCTCAAGTTTTATGGAAGCAAATAGCACTGCTCCATTATAATTTTTAATGATGAAAAAAAATATGAGAAATGAAATTTTTTTGACAAAAATAGGTAAATATTAGATCCTTTTAGATTTCAAATTTGCTTGCACCCCTTCTAACCCAACTATCCTATTTTCTTATTTCTATTAATTATTTTACTCGCATGAGACTAAAAAGCAGCGTTGAAATAAATACCCTATTTCGTTCATGCTACTTCTATACACATTACGGTTGTTGTTGTTGTTTTTAAAGACCCTAAATGACGAGTTAAAATTTCAAATCGGATTATAAAATTTCTCCGCGCGTCTAGATTTGTTGTTACATCAGTAATATTATACCTTGGTATCTATGGTGGCGTAAAACAGTTTCTTGTCGGAGCTGGGACGAAATAAAAATTGAAATATCGCACATCGGCGGTGCTTTCGCGCGTAAAATGCAGAAAAGTAACAGAAGCGAAGACGAAGAAAACCACTCGCTCCATAGCAGCGTATGACTTCATTTATGCAGATAAAATGCAAATGTACGCGGTTGTTTGTTTTATCTGAACATATTTAATACGATTACTTACCTAAACGTACGTATCAAAATCGTTTCAGAAATGGAGGCAAACCGAGATTAGATACTGTTTTGTTAGGTGTTAAAAATTATACATCCGAGTAGACTTTTTTTTTTTTGCTCATGTTGAAGTGTAGAGTGAAAGAGACAGAGAGTGGAGTTAGATCTCTCAATTCAATACTCGCTTCGGCGTACAGAAATATCGTATTTATGGGCGTAATTAAAGGCTAAAAAAGATACTAGAAAGACGTAAAAGTACTCTAAGGGCGGCAGGTACGAGTAACATTAAAACACATCTGACGCGCCTGCAACTTGATATTTCTTCCCAAACACGTCGAATTATAAGTAAAGAATAACTTTATATAAGGAAAAATTCTTCATTCCGTTTCCTCTCTGTTTCTTTTTGAAAAGGAACGAGGGGCAGGTTGCCAGCTCTAATAGTGTCTCTTTTTACTTTAGAAAGAATCTGAAAGGTATATTTTCCAGAGAAAAAAAAAACTATAGGTAGGTATGTAGAAGTTACAGGGGGTACTTAGATAGATATTGTGTGCCATATAGAAAACGAACACGTATGTAACAATTTCCTGACTTTTGTAGACAAATAGATGTGCGATGCAAAACGACGTCAACAGCAAAGTTTTAACAAGTTTTTCATCGAGTCTACCAAACACCTTTTTATTTTTTCCCCTCTCTTCTCGTTAAGGGAAGAAATTACATATAGGATAGAAACAGATACGACGAAAGTACGAGTATTTTACGCAATATGTAGAGAGCTCGCTGTAAGAACTCGACTCTTTTTTTTTTATTTTCACATAAGTAGTTTTTGAAAAGATGAATGATGTGAGGTAGAAAGGTAGGTATAGATCACTCAACGACATATATCGAAGTCTGGAATACATTCCCCGTCGGCCGGCGATAAAAACAGTTTGCCGTTTTCGCAGACGCATACTTGGTAAACGGTCACGTTATTTGGAATGGAGCTTTTGACCGAGGTCGTTTTGGCAGCTTGTAAACCCGGTAGGTATACTTTGGAGCTCTCTAGTTTTATCTAAAAAGAAATGTAAAGTTGGAAACGTTAATATATCAGCGAGAGTTGAGGTGATATGGGTGCAAAAGTGTCAAGAGGTGTGTTTTTGGAGTGTAGAAGGAGGGGAGAAAAGAGTAAAAACCCTTTCGTTGATCACATCATTGATACCTATTTTAGAATTTTTCATTGACAGCGAGGGAACTGAAGGGGGTTGGGTAAGAAGCTGTTTTACACTTTTTTGAAATAAAATGCACGTGGACAAAAAATACCAAGTTTTTCAAAAAATGTCATCACAAATGTTTTTCTTGGGATTATTGATATTAAATTGATAATTTAAAACCGGCTTTGAAAATAATTTTTTGGATTTATTGATAGGTAACGAGTTTAAAATCATAAAACAAGTTCTAAGAATAGTTTTTTATGACATATTTTTTTGTTTATTGATACCAGCTTTAAGCTACAGACATTTTTCGTTTATTGATACCAGTTTTAAGCTGCAGAACCGGTTTCAAAATGTTTCTTCCATTGATCATTTTTTTTTTTTTTTTTGGATTTGTTGGTTGAATGTTTGAAACTACAGAGTCATACCTACCTATTTTTAAAACACCTTTTCTGCATTATTTACAACCAGTTTAAAATTACGAAACCGGTTTTTAATACAATTCTTTCATTTATCAAGTTTTTTTTGTTTTTTTTTTGTTTTTTTTTTGAATCTCTACTGATGAGTGATAACTTGTTTATAACTACAGAACTGGCTTTAGGAATAACTTTGTTTGCCAATAAATTTTTTATATTTAATAATTGCTGTATAGAAACCATAGAACCGGTTTTAGGAATGAGTGTTTCATCAATAAATGTTTGGATGCTCTAATAACTGGTTTGTTTGGAACTGTACAGAACCAGTTTTGGAAATACATACATAGGTAATTTTTTCATGAATAAATTTTCTGGATTCATTCAAAACTAGTTTGAAACTGCAGAACCGGTTTGAGAAATATTTTTTCATCAAACATTTTTTTATTAATTGATTACTGGTTTGAAACCACAAAACTGATTCTTGAAAAGTATTTTCTCATCATTCATTTTTTTTGTTTCAGATTTCCGTTGATCGCCGCCGGTTTGAAATTGAAACCACAGAACTGGTTTTAGAAGTGAGTGTTTCATGAATTTTAAAACTACAGATCCAGTTTTATAAAATAATTCTTACATCGACTTTTTTTCCAAATGCATTGATCAGTTCGAAATTAGAAAACCGGTTTTATACTACAGAACTGGTTTTAGCTGGTTTGAAATTTAAACCACAGAACCGGTTTTAGAAGCGAGCGTTTCATGAATAAATATTTTTTAGTTTATCGAAAACCGGTTTTGTTTAAACTACAGAGCCAGTTTTAAACTACAGAACTAGTTTTAAGAATAATTTCCTGGATTGTCTTTTTTTGGATGCTTTGATAGTGGGTTTGAAATCACAAAACTAGTTTTCATAAACGTTTTTCATTGGTAATTTTTTTGGATTTATTGATAACTGGTTTGAAACGATAAAACCAGTTTTAGCAGTGCATGTTTCATGAATAACTTTTCATAGGCTATTTTTTAAATTTGTTGATGATCGGCTAAAATTCACAAAACCGGTTTCAAAAAATATTTTTTCATTTGCAACTTTTTTAATTTGTTGATAACTGGTTTGATGTTTAAACTTCTGTAACCAGTTTTAAAACTCATTTTTTCAATAAAAATCCAGGATGTATCCATTGTTCCTAAATTGAGAATTGAACGAATTTTAAATTAAGGGGGGTTCGGGAAAGAGGTAGGGGAGGTAAGTAAATGTCTCAATTTAATAATCCAGACAACTTCCCCGACGACTCATCGATTTTTAAAACTGGTTCATGGGCTCTCAGCTTAACTCCAATGTTTTCTTTTCAAAAATGGGGCCCAGAAATTTTTTGAAAACAAATTTCGTCGCCCAATTTACATTGTTTTTCAATCACTGCGAAATAATTTTGCTCCAGAATCATTAAACCTATTCCTAGAGTAATTGGGTCGCTGGGGGTGTTCAAAATGCCACAGGAAAGCAGTAATTAGTGGCATTTTTCACTAGAAGTTGTAGTCGAAATTTTAGATTTTTTTTTGAAATATTGAGCATTATTAACGAACAAATTCAAAAAATCTGTCTTCTGCGCTGCTTTTTTGAGGGGCAGGGGTGTGAGGGAAGGAAGTATGAATGATCCAAAATCTGTTGAAAATTCCTTGAATGATATAACGATTCCTTTAAATGCTAACCCCATGCATCAAAGAATTTCTCCCGTTGCAAAAAGCACCTCTCTGGGTCTGGATACTTTTTTATGATTGGATTGTAGATCTTTAAGTAGATATTTTTGAAGTGTAAATACCTAAATTAATTTCGATGATAACAACATCGTCGATGTTATCAAACGATTAAAAAGTGCTGAGTGCAGAACGATGGAATTTTCTAGATGTATTTGGCAATGAACGTTGCTGAGTGAACGAGTGCTGTATATTTTATGGTAGTTGGTGTAAGTAATTGACAATTAAACATTTGAAAGCGGGGATTAGCAATTAGTGAATGACGTTTGCTGATAACACGAGTACGTGTTGATCTGTGCTTTATGGAAATTTAAACGCTTACGTGCAACATTTATACACATATCTAGGCGTGAACTGCATAGAACATCTGTAGGTATACCAACGTATAACCTATGCATTATGATGTTGTATAAAATAAGTGCCCACTTACCGCTCCAGCAACCGACTGAAGTTTCAAGTCTCGTAGGCAAATCACATGAATGTCTCCAGCTCGAGATTCGAGTATTACTCCTTCTGGGCCGAAAATGTCAACCATTCGAGTTACTGATTCGAGGCTGTGAACAGAGAGAAAAAAAATATGTACCTAATACCTATAATTGGATTTTCCAAAATTGAGAATTGTGATCATAAAATGGTGCAATGAATAATGTACATACTAAAATGAGAAACTGAATCTTATGATATAAAACTTTTGGAAAATCACAACTCGGTTTTTAATCTTGAGTATAGGAAATAGGAATCGTTTCTCTGCGACTTTTAATTTGAATAATGAAAGGCAAACTGGCTTTCTTTTTCTAGTTCTACAATTAGAGTAATCTCTCAAGATTTATGGGCGATCATAAGCAGCAAACTCTTTGATTATTGTAAAATCCAAACTAGGAAATGAAAATCGCCGTGAACTTTTAATTTTTCTTCTTCATAACGCCTCATTACAGCTCCTACGCATTTCTCACCAACTCGGAGACGTATTAGGCATTGGGACATCTTTCAAATGACCTATTCTCTTGAGAAGATGCGCAAATATGGACGAAGTGTTTAGTTCAGAGCGAAATGTAATACTACGCAATCCTATAAATGCATAACAAGCGTAGCGAATGATTTACAACTTTTATTTTTTTCTTTTTCAATTCCTAAGTATGTATTTATTTTCAATGTAGTCTGTAAGAGTATACCTATCTACGACGAAACGTCGAAATACTTTTCGAGAAACCACTCTTCTTTGCTCTGAGAAACATCAAATATAGATTATTACAGCACACTGAGCGTCAGTGTGGTTTGCATTTTCAAGGTCCTGCGACGTGACTAGCTTTGACAGCATCATTAATCTTAATTTTCTCATTCGTCTAATTCATATAATACGAGTAGGTATACGACGGTATACTTGTGCACGAGATGTAAGAATGAAAATCTCTACCATTCCAATGCATTTTGTTTATCTTTTGCGAAGCGATTGTACGTTGGTAATTTTTAATGCATCGGGATTGCCTCTAGGTATGAGCACAAGTGCGGAGATACTCGTATGATGATGTAGCGGTGGAAAAATTCGAATGTACGAAATACTCGTATCATCTACATTCTGTAATAAATAAAATTTTCATACAAGGTGTCCCAGTTTGGGTCAAAAAGCTTCAAAAGTATGGGGCATGTATGGTGCTTTTTAAGACTGATTTATATTTGGATCATTTTAAAAGAACCATCCTCGATTTTGAAACTCATCTTTTGCATTTTTACGAATGATCTGTACTTGAAAATGTATTGTCGAAAACACCTCCCCTCCAGATTCATTTTTTTGTTTACGGGACACCTTGTATGAAGGTATACTGATACACGATATAAAACAACAGATATACCAGGAGGTTCCCCCTCGTCGTTGAATTTCTCTTTGAGCAAATGCGTAGCATATGTGATGAGAATAGAAAGAGAGCTGAAAAAGGACGGACGCGGGGAAAGCTCGAATTCCAGAATATGCGAAAATTAGTCGAGCGAATACGATACGAGGGAGAAAAAATTACTCGTCGAGCGGAAAATATTAAATTAACGTGGAATTTTTTTCCTATTTTATTTTCATCCGATGTTACGATTTTATTTTTAATGGGCAGTACGACGGAAATACTTTATTTACAAGTCGACATATAACGGTCTCGGTCAAATAATTACGCATTGGCCAGTGCCAGTACTCACCTTAATTCACGTTTGTAATGACCCTTGATCGTGGGCGTTTGTACGCTGCCTTCGAAAACTGCACCTGATGAGCCTGCAAAATGAAGCAGAACGAAAAGTTTTGCAATAAGGTGTCTGTGTGGAAGATGCTCTGCTTGTATTCTTACTCCTAAACACGTCAAAGAATGCAGACTTACCGGTGAATTTTACTTCATTTGTGCCAAATACCACCTCGTCTTTGCTGGCTGAAAATAACACCTCTCCTCGGGATCCAGTGATGTTGAACGATGATGCACTGAATGTGGCTGTGTCGTTTTCTGTAAATCATGGAAATCATTCAGAGGAATTATTTGTAGTTCTAGTAAAATCGAAAGAGTCGTCAGTGGAGAGAAATGATCAAGAAGGATCAAAGGACATTCTTAGACGATGCCATACGTTTTCTTGATGAAAAGAGAAAAGACCTTGAACGAATTGAAAAGTTTTTGCCGGATTGGAAAAGGATACAGTGATCTAGAAATTAAAAATTGTTGAATGTTTTAATTTTCACCAATCCTTGACCGATTTCTTGAGAGAAGGAAAAAATGGGGGGGGGTGGATCTTTATTACGATCAATCCTTCAGTTCAAGTTAAACTTTACAACCTACACTCAAAATAATAACTCGAAAAAAATCATTCTTGAAATGAAAATTGATTACTTATTCGTAATTTGTTATGTGGATCCTTAATACTGTTTTTTTTTTCAAAACATCGATTTTTGGCAATTTTAATGTGTTTTACCTCAAATAAATCAATTCGTGAGAAATATATGTAGTACAATCAATTTTTGAGAAATAGTTACTTACCTACCAACAGTTCAGCAATAAAATGTTTACGTCTTCCCAATTTACGAATATTGAACCATTTTTTAAAAACTTTATGCGCGAGTGTGAGCCCTCTTTGATTTTTCGTACAAAGATTAATATTTTCTGAAAATGGCTAAAAAAATTCAAAAATGGCCCGGAAAGTTCTTCTAATTTGAGGCAGTGGTATTAGTGTATCTGGCCATAATATTGTTTATATGTAGTGGTGGCAAAACGAATTTAGGTATGAGTACAAAATAGTGAAAATTTAAGATAATTTTCTAAAAATTCTAAACTCAAATCTGAGAGAGGTAGGGAAAGACATGCCTTTTGAAAATTTGAGAAGCCATTTTCTCACACACGGCTTCCTTTTCCCCAATTGGAAATTTTCTGATTTTATTCCGAGACTGTTCTTCAAGAACAGTCCCTCAAATTGAATTTTTGTGTTTCAATACTCAATTTTAAAAGAGCTTTTTTGTGGAAATCTCTGTATTTTGATCCTTGATAATTTCACGTAGGCCCATAAACATTTTTAGGATTGAAGAATTGAAGATTTCAAGTAAGTTTTCTCCTCCTGCTGTTTTCTTCTGACAAATTACGAACTTTGATTCATAATTTTGAAATGTTGAACTTTTATTTTTTGGAATTTTCTGATTGGGAAACTTTTTTGAGGGGGGGGGGAGGACTTCTGGATATTAATTTTGTCAATTAAAGGTTCTACTGTGAAAGTTTAAATATGGAAAAAATAATATCAATGAAACAATTTTTGATAAATGTGAAATGTGAACATTTTTCTGGTTCAAAAAGTCAAAAACAAAATAGATTGATTTAAAAAAATGAAAGATGGTTTTAAGGCTTTTTTAAAACATTGAAGTCTTGGATTAATTATTGTCAAAAAAACAATTATCAAAAATTGAAAAACATAAAAACTTTTTCTTAACTAATAAAAATATGAAGAATTTTTTGGCATTGATAAAAAGAAACAAAAATCGAAAAAAACACGAAATGCAATCAAAAGAACTAGAATACTTAATATTTCTAAAAAAATTTTTGGTATCAAAATGTTTCTTCTTTGAAAAAGTAATTTTTTTTTGGTTGAAAAGTTACGTTGTCTTTATTGTAAAAATTGGCAAAAAACGAAAAAAAAACTGGACAAAATCTGATTTTTTCAAATCGAGGTATCTGTTTTTTCAATTCAAATAATTCCACAAATCAGATAATGATTAAAATGCCACTTTATTCAAATTGAAGAAAAAACGAACAAATTAAAAAATAGAAAAAATGTTCAGTTAGGTAAATAATTATTTTTTGATATTTTGTTGAGATATTAAAAAAATTGGAAAATTTTTTCCTCGTTTAATAGAAAAAGAACAAAAAATACCTAATGTAAAACAAAGTAGGTACCTATCGAACGTAAAAATTAAAAAAATATATACTTACTTAATTTTAAAAAATGAAAAAAAGTTGAGAAAACGTTTTTTAAAAATTGCATAATTCAAGACGTATTTCAATGAAAAAAAAAAAACAAAAGAAAAACAATGAAAAATGTAAATTTTCGACAAACATAGCAACATTTGAATGTTTTATCCTGATAATAGAAAATTCAAAAATTTGAAAAAAAAACAGATTAAATATAAAAAAATTAGAACATTTTTGTGATATTGAATAAACTTGAAAAATTGAAGTTATTGAATCATCATTTCACCTTCACGTTTTGTCCATGCTGTATTACAAAAAGAAAAGATCCACAGTAGCATATCTTTGGGGTGGGGCAGGGGGAGGGGTGAGGGATGATTTCCTCCAAGTGGACGAAAACTTCTTTTAAAATAATATGAAAATCTAATTTTTCGTTGTTGTAAAAGTGTTGGCACAGGGTTGAAAAGTTGAAGTTCCCAAGAGACATATCAAAAGTATAATTTCATTTATGCACCCTTAATTATTTCTAATCTTATTTTGCCCCCTCTTTTAAATGACCCAGTCTTCGCCCCTAAAAATCACCAAACACCAAGGTTCTAAAAAAAAAAAAAACACGAAAAGTGAGATGACTTTGCTAGGATATTTTATCCCAAATTCACAATTTGCGATTATTTGGAGGACATTTCATTGAAACAAGATGTTGGAAATTGAAAAATGGGTCTAATTTGAGAATCGTTTACTTTGGTAAAAGTATTTTTTCTGAAAATTAGATCGTGATATTTGAGAATTTCTACTTTTTTCCTGTACAGATTCGAAGAATTTACCTCATTAAGATTTGTTTTACGTAATGATTTACGATTAATCATATAGTACTTGGTATTTGGAAGTCGTATGGTACTCACTTAAAATAAAGTTAGAAACTTCTCTTCCGCCCGAATTTCTCACGCTGACGGAAATATTATGCGCGGACACGAATCTGAGCGATTTTCCTCTCTTCGAATTAATACTGGAGGCGACCAGCGAATTCATAAAGTACGCTTTACCTTTCAGCATAACTCCACCTTCTATTATTTTCAACATACCTATACCATCCTGTAACAGAAATGACTCGCTGTGAAATTTCTTCGTTGATCTTATAGTCAGCTGTTAATATGTACAATATGCATGCATAAAATATTATATCGATCTAGGTCTAATATTCATATCTATATTTTACGAACACCCTATGCGGCGCGGATGCTGCCTTATTATCACTATTATTATTACTATCGTAGCATAAAGAATTTCATGTCGCGTCACCCCCAAGTGGGCGACATTCAAATGAGCAAAAATTTTCTCCATAATATCGAATAAAATTACCCCCATAGATACTCGTACCCCTGACGACGCAACCGATGCTTCATCATCCGGCGATAATATTATACCGCGAGATATGAAATATTTCACGCGGTCGACCCGACAGGGGCGAGGGGGCCAGCACAATTTATGCATCGAAAAGAATTAGCCAGGTTTTCAGGCTGGAGTTGGCGCAGCTCCGTGTGGTTTTTCACATGGTAAATAGTGACTTTTAAGGAATGCCAAACAATTCATCTTGAAGAAAAATATTCCACTAATACGTCGCGCCGCTGCGCCCAACAAAAGCTGAAGAAGATGCGGGGCTACTCGAGGGGAAAGGAGGCGCCAAGGGGGGGGTTGAAGGTAGCGCGAAAAATGGCAAAGTATATACGTAGCTGTCGGTGAAAAGGAAAGTCGTCGGCGGTTAGCCCCACGGGTTTACAACGTTATAATATAACTCGAATTTGGGCTACGGGGCGAGATAGACGAAAGACGTGTACTCTTTTCTTTTTTTCCCCTCCTCCTGACCCCCCTCTGTACTACGTAAGTAAAGTATACCATATCTACTAAAGTATGTATTGAAACGAGCTCGTGTGCGAGAAAGCGAAGAGGGGGAGGGGATGCAGAGGGGACAAGCAGAAGGGTATGAATACAGTATACTGATATTCATACTGTTGTTGTACGCCTTCTGATATTTTAATAAAACTCGTCTATGATTTATTGCCCGTTCTAGAAGATGCCTGCTGATCATATAATGTAATTCGGCTCTATTGTACCATCGCAACGTAACGTAACCGTATACATCGTACATACGTTACGTATACTATACGTACGCAATTTGCGGTGGGAAAAGAGACGAGAGCGGAGGGGCATCACCATCGTGTATATCGTTCGAATATATGTACTACACATATTCGATGTGTGGATGCTGGATGCTGCGCTTGATGCTTGATGCAAGTGAAGTGAAGTGGCTGCGTCGCGAATCCCTTGCCTTTCCTCCCTCTCTTCTTATGAACCCCCGTTCACTAGGTATATCGTGCGGCTCAAGTGCACACCGCAGAATCGTGGGATTTGAATTTAATGACGGGCGTTTTTCTAAGACGAGCCGTTGAAAAAATTATCGGTTTTGCAGTTCGCGGTGTATACTAAATCCTAAATCGACTTTTGATACCTTTGCTATAAAGTGATATACTACAAGGAGGCAGAAACGTCGATCAGGATATTATAAGGGCAGCAGTATTGGGGATTTGTGTTTTTAAAGCCAGGTCAAGTCTCTATTAATTCTTTTTTCCCCTCGTGGATAAGTTCTGGAGGTGGAAGTTCATCCACAGCAGGGGCGAAGTGGTGATGTTTTTGGGGCCAGAGATAATTGCGAATTTAATGCCTAATAAAATTAGTTTAAAAAAAAAAAAAAGTATTCCTCTCTTGTTATTCCCCAAAAAATCCTGAAAAATGGAAATGATTAAGTAAAAATGTACTGTTTTCAAAATATTTCTGTTAGAAAAGATTAGCTTATGAAAATTTTAAAATATAAAAAACTACATATTAAATGCCCCAGCAATGCGACGAAGTGAGCATTTTTCAGAAAACAGAAAAATTTCTAACATTCTAGTTTATGCTCGAAAAAATTTTAACTTCAGCAATTTTCAATAAAAACATGAAATGGGCTGCTGTAGGTGTGTCAATTCCCAAATGATTTTGTAGGAATCGGGAGTAGGTCGGATTGATTCCCCTGTAGTTTTTGCCTGTGTAAAAATTGATTTCATTGAACGGATTGTAGGTATTCACACTCCTTGATTTTTCTGTTATTTTGAGTGTCAAATCTTGGAATTTTTCTTGTTGTTTGCAAAATTCAATTCGTTCATGAGTAAAAACGTGGTGGGAATCAATTGGACGATTTTTCGTGTTTTGGAAATCAACTAAATTTTGGTAATTTTTTTTTTTATGAAAAATGTGGCGTTTCTCCATTTGAGAGATGATTTTTATATGTTTTTAGAGGATTGCCAGAATTTGAGCCTTGCAGGCACCTGGCTCATTGAAAAAATGTTCTAAGTTGATTGTAGGTGGTAAGTTAAGTATTGTAGGGGGAGGGGGCGCTGAGGATAGATTTTTCTGAAAAAAAGTCTATTAGAAGCATTTTGCTCAGAGATGAAAAATTTTCAAATAATTTGTACCTATACAGACATCAATTTCCATCTCTTTCGATATTTTCCAATTTTGGGAGTTTCGTAAAAGGGAACCAAGTGGTCATCTAAAAGTACTCGTCTCAGAAATGAAACATTCAAAAAAAATTTGAACAGATATGAAGTTTTAATTTTTTTTGTTAATTTTTTCGACTTTCGAGGGGCTTTATAGGGAACCAACATGATTTGGGAGACCGAGGGAAAGTTTTTTATGAAAAAGTGCTTATTCAGACAGATTCTGCACATTATTGAAAAATTTTCAAAAAATTTCGACAGACACCAATTTATCATATTTATTTATTTTTCCCAAATTTGAGGGCCTCCATAAAAGAGAACCAACATCATTTGGGGGTCCAACAATGGTTTTTTCTCTAAAAGGGGGTTATTTAGAACAATTCTAATGTGGAAATGAAATATTTTCAATAAATTTTTCCTAATTTTGATTTATTCTCATTTTTTGTGATTTTTTCAACTTTGAGGGGCTCCTCACTAGGGGGTAAATATGGTTTGAAGGGCCGGGGAAAGTTTTTTTCTATTGAAAAGGGGATTATTTAGGAGAATTCTGGCGCAGAAACAACGGATTTTCATGAATAGAACTTTTTAAAAAAAAATTTTCAACTTAGGGGGCTATCGGCAGCACTTTTTTTTTACAGAAAGGGGAAAAATAAAAAATAGAGAATTATTTTCCCACTCGAGGTAACAACTTTGGGGATGAGAGGTGGAAAATTCCAACTTTGCAAAATAAGGTATACTCCTTGGAGTTGATAGAAAAGGTATTAGTTGATTTGTTGTGATGTCTAATGTAAAATCATTTAGGACAAAAATAATTTCTTGGAACATTTTTGCTCTTGATGGGAGGCTTGATTTTAGACCTGAAAATGAATATAAAACGCAGAATCAGCGACTCGAATCACCCTGCCCTGGTATCAAGTTTCAATTTCCAATTCGTTTTTAATTTTTGTGTTCCTAGCTTGATACTTTGAAATGCTGTGTGTGCCCAAAAATGCACGAAAAATTGCAATTTGAAAGGTAAATTTGGGAAGGTGTAACAACTCAATCAATGCTTATGGATATTGAAAATATCTTTTTGAATTTTGTGCAGGAAAAATTAAGGGGGAAGGAAGGAGGTGGAAGAGTCTAAAATTTGAAAAAAAAAATGGAAAAATGTATCCTGAATTTTGTTTTTTTTTTTAAATATTGAGTTTCTACAAACCAAAGTGTAAACTTGATATAGTGCAGTATGCCTTCACCTTCATGGTGGTCATTCTCCGATAGATTACCTAGCTAGGGGAATCGTCGTAACGTGGGAACTATGTACACATAACACATAACTCATTATGTGTACGATACACCTGGTATGGTAATAAGCTCAGACAATGCAGCCGCCTTTGGACATAAAACTACCTTCTTATGTACAAAGGGGTGAGCTGAGATCTTCTGGCTCGTGGCCGCCTGCTATAAGGATCCAGCCACGAACCTCACTTGCTTTCCTTCGTCTGCAGCGTGTGGTTACAAGTGGCATTGTGTATACATAGTGTCAAATATGTACAGGCTCTCGACGAGAGATGCAACTTATATTCTGGCTATACCATTTCGAGCATGGTTAATTTATCAATATTAAACTCAATCGTCGGTAGAGTAATCAACGTAATTGTAATTATCATCTATCGCGATTATATAAATTATCCTTTGCGGCTACCTTTAATGAATCCAGACATTAATAGGTAGAGCGTGCGTTACGTGAGTCTCTTCTAAAGTAAAGCAGCCACCGACAGCCACTATTATTGGGGTAGGCTAAGGGAAAGAGGTGGTGAGACGGTCAGCAGTGTTAGGTAAGTAGGTACTTACATGGTGGTGTCTCCACTAACTAAATATAAGTTAATCACAATTAAATAATATTATCAGCATCCTCAGGTCTAGGACAAAGATCTTGGCCTGAAGATAGGTATATTGTTTGATACCTATTTGCTCATTAATAGCTTCCGGTGAAGATATTAATGTTATGTTTATGGACTACATGATCGGCAACAAACTTATGGCAATGATCATAGTTTCTCATGTTGGCGAGAAGATCGAGGATAGGATAATTAAACTCATTTAATTATAAAGGAATCGATGTCTTTAGACCCAATAAAAGTTATCATCGGAATAATAGTGTTAGGTGTTCATTCCATTATTATTCTAACATTTAGTTGTATGGTTGAAAATAGGATAGGAACCTTTGTCTAGCAACATAATCAGACTTTGGATAAATTCTCCCCCCTTAGGTAGTTTCTCATGTACCCCCTTTTGGAGCAATCTTTCATATCGAGAACATCTATCCTAATAATGGTAATCTACACCATATCATCTTTGGCGATGAGTTTGACTATATCAAACTTTCAAAAACTATTTCATTCGTGATTTTAATTATTTTTCAATTATCAATGAATTAAAGTAATTTTTAATATTTTAATCGCTGAAGTTTTTTATAACGATTTTAGTGGGCAAAAATGTCAAAAATTGTCTCGAATGTTCTATTTTTTTTTAAAGAATAATTTTAAGTAATGTCCATGCTAAAGCTGTGCAATTTCCATTTTTAATTGTCCAAATTGCTTTTTCAATTTTTACTATTTTTCGAGTGAACAATCAAAATGAAAAAGTTTTGAAATAAAAACTGATTTAAGTACCATCGAGAGCCTCAGATATTTCTCGAGTTTTCTCTCGTTTTAAAAATTCTGATAGTTAACAGGATTTCGAAATGTTTCAAAAACGTTCAATAATGAGAAACGCTTTTGAAAATCCATGTTCGATGGAAAGAAATTAAGTGTTTTTCACGAACCCTTGATTTGTTGAAAAAGTATCAAATTTTCGAAAATAAATTCCACAAAATTTTGATCATGGCTGCAGAATGTGCGATAAAATAAACAATAATCTCAGTCAGCTTGTGAAAGAGATGAATTTCACGTGAAATCAGTTAACATACAATACATACGTACGTATACGTAACATACTCCTAATCATATTCTACGTAAATCTGCTTATGGTTAGAAGAAGATACTCACCGAACTAAACTGCAACACTTCCATGAACCACATCGTTAAACAAATATTAAAAACTACGATCAAGCCTAGAGCAAGCATAAATGCAAAAAGGCATTTTTTACGCCAACCGTAAATGCCTATCTGAGTCCTAGTCGGATCTCGCGCTCGAGGCTTCGACGAAGATATTTCTTCTTCTAAACTTGAAGGCCTGAAAAGAACACCGATCAAATAATTAGCACATCAAAAAAAAAAATCTGCGACACACACTTATAAAACTACATATAAAAACATATTACGTATAGGAGGTATTGGTACATATTTCAGTACACCATCACGTAGATATTTCCTATAACTAACTCCTACCCTTCATCCTGCGTCTAGTGAAAAATAAAAAAGACGAGGTTAAAAATGATGGGAAAAAGAGAACACGTCGTCTGTACACAATATAGAAAAGAGCAGCGTTCGGTTAAAATGGATGAGAGTTAGAAAAGGCAGAGAGAAAAAAAAACCGTGTATGTGTATAAGTTGTATAAACAAGGTAATGTGATTACGTTAACACTTGGAAAGTGCATTTTGTGATTTTCAAAAGAAAACTCGCTTTAATGTACATAACAGCTGAGCGTCGAATAGAAGAATAATTTCTTTTCTCTTTTGATGCCACAACAACGTAGTTGTATAGAAAATAAACTTGCAAGCTTTTCTACAATCAGGTGGGTAGAAAAAAAAGAAACGATTACGACAACGTATATGGTGGAGGTGGAGTAGGTACTTACAATTTTATTTATACTTGTTTGTTGGTACCTTACCTATCTTTGTACTATCTACAATATTGCACATGTGCTATTTATATGAGTACAATGTATTCACTTACATGTTCTAATATCATAATAGCCTATATTTTAGTGTGGATCGAAAAAAATATTTTGGATTTGAACCAAATCAGGTGAAAGTGTAGGTACTATCAAAAAATTAGTGAAGACATTTTTCAATGATTTAAATTTATGTAGGTATTAAACGATGAATAATTTTCAATTTCGTAATCTGCAATTTTTCAACCCTTCGGAATCCGAATTTCATCATTTCAAGCTGCTCTGGCCTGGAGACTTTAGCAATATTTTCGATAGTCGAGAATAAGCCACTGGGTGCTAGATTTTAGTTACCCGAATCATTTTCACGCTTTCTGGAGAAATCTAAACTCGTACTGGAGGCTGCAGATTTTCCAGAAATTATAAAATTTGGAAAGTACCCAGCATTTTTATAAACTTTTAATTGAAAAAAACAATCAAAGCAAGGCATAGAGGCAGGCATATTTGATCTTTTCGTCCATTAACTACTGATCTTAATACACGTACCCGGCGTTTTCGCCTCGAGAACTTGATGGCAGCATTTTGATCCATTCTTCTGTTTGATGTGACTGTAAACAAACAAACCAAAGATATCGCTATTACTCTACAATTCAAACATGGCAGTTCAAGGGAATCGCTAACTAATGAACTGAACTAGGAGTAAATCTATTAGGTTGACTATGCAAGTTGTGCTTTTTTTCTCGCTCTAGTGAGGTATTTTGTTAGTAATTAAAGCAAACGAGAGATACACTGTGTTATATTACTTATATTAAAATACGTGGCCATATAGGTGAAACATGGCTCGGCCATATAAAATTATACCTATCGGAAAAATGACAAAAACTGACAGATGTGTCGAAAGTTTTCGCCACTCTGACTCGTAAAAAATACATTCGTAAAAGCTGTAAAAACTTTACGTGTATAAATTCGAGGTCGTCCTCGTGAACTGAGATGAGCTCGGGTTAATTTTTTGTGTCTATCGTTAGATTTGTTATATCCGAGTGGTGTGCTTTTATTGCAGAAGCTGCGGTTACCAGTCACGATGAGCAGGAAACCTGAACGTTATCGAATCACATTTAGCACGACGACGAGTAAATTAAACTAGTAAAAAATATACGTCATCATACCATTGTTCGCTGTCTCAACTTCACTCAAAATATCTCAGCCAAGCCGTAAATTTGGCCGCAAAACTCCGATGCTAAGCGATCACATTATTCTACGTATTGTGTTTTCACAACAAAACTTCGATCCACAACAAATCAACTTCACATTAACACAGAATCAAAAATGCGATCATGCAAACACTAAAAGAATTGGTTCCGAATTGCGGCAGCATGTGTTTTTTTTTTTGCAAAATATGTAACCAGTGACGCAGAGAAGAAGGGATGGGAGATCTCGCCTCGTACAGGTTATTTTTAGATCGCTGGAAACAATCCCACAAACCCACGAATGTATACAAGGTGGCTCGAAACGAAAATTTTCACGTCTTTAGTTGAAATATTGCCAAATTATCCGCTGATTGGTAATAAAATTCGGTACATATCGGGTCTAATGAGAATGTTGAGTGGTTTATGTGTCTCGTAATATGTACGAGTGTGTTTCTGTATTTGGGTTCTAATACGAGACCGAACTTTCTGTGTGTATTTTAGTTGTTTAAAAACATCCAGAGATCGAGGTAATTAGTGAAGGGGGAAACGTAACCATGTGTTTGCGTTTCTAACCGTAGCGTGTTGACAATTAGCGCCGAGATGTTATGAGTATGTGTGGAAATTAGTTTCTAGAAGTGTTGAGATTTGATAGGAGATGTTTTTTTTACAGAGGTGAACTTATTTTTTGACTAATTTAATGGAATTCGTTGGAAAGGGTTAAATGATTTGATGTTTTTTTTAATCATAATATCCAACGAAGGAATCTGTCGGTCTCTTAATTATCGATTTCGCTTATTTTTTTCTAGAATTTGAAGACTCGTAGGAAAGATCATACTACATTTTCAGCTGTTCTCTCCAAAAATTGAGTACCCCACATTGGGATAAATATTCCAAAATGGTTCCAAAATTGCATAAATATTTGAAAAATTCGAAAAGCTAGTGAAAATGTAGTTTCTATGATTTAATTTCAATTGTAGCCAAAGTTTGAGATCCCATTTTTGATACCAGTTGGAGAAATTGTATTTTTGGGCCGCATTTATGCTCATATTTAATTCTGGAAATTTTATTTCATCAAACCAAGAATTCTTTAGCCGAAAAAAATAAGTATAGGTAAAATGGAAGGGGCATGTATTCTAAATATCAAGCAGAATAAAAAAGGCACCGCCCTTCTTCCTCCTAACTCCAAACCATTGAAGTATCAATGTCGTCTTAATGTAAGCCCAATACTCCCACCTCTCTTACAGCTTCTTCAGTCCCATTTAAAGCAAATAAATAAAATTACAGCAAAATATCTCGCTTCGTTGGCGAAAAAAAAAATCAAAACCGAAAATCCTCCCTCTTCGCGGACACGTAAACTACAAACTAATCGAGTAATCCCCTGTATACTATATTTACACCGAACGTACGCAGGCCTTTACTTATACTTACTCTGCCAAAATATATAGGCTTTTTTATTGCATCGAATTAAAATACCTTATAACGTCTCCGTGCTCGTTCCTCTGCCCTCCGACCTTCCTCATCTGACATCATTGCCTCGCTGAACTAACACGGGCTACCGTTTGAAATTTATTTCATTCTGCCCCACGAGTTCTCCAGCCTACGAGTATAGTATTTTCACTTCACGATTCGATAAATGAAAATCCACCCGGACCTTTGCTCCCCCTTCTATCGTCTCTTTTTCAAATGCTTGTACGTATTATAGCTTATTTGTAGCTGATGATGTTTCTCTTTCTAGTTTTTTTTCTCGAGTCGAGTTTATCGTTTTTTGAACATTTGTATGTTTATTGTCTCCTCTACTTTTTTTTTCTATCGTGATTTTAGCGTTTATAGTCGTGATCTGGCCAACGTTGTATTAAACGATCGTATTGTTTTATTTGGGGAAGACATTATACGGTCGATCGACGCTGCTGTGGCTTGCTAAGAATATTAGTTTTTTCCTTATTCTAACTTTGTAGCGAGTTGGGTACATAGGTGGGTACTTGGGTAGTGTGCGTTATCCTAAGTATACAAATCTTCATTCTCAAAAAGAATTGAAAAAAAATTGAAATTTGGTATGAAGACGCTCTGGAGAGCACTGACTGATTTTTTTCAATTTTTTTAGTCTCAACAAAAACCTTAAAATTTGACGACTTGATTACAAAAATAGCCCTTGTCAGTTTAAAAAAAAATTGTGCATGTGCTTTTCTTCACTGTATGGTAAGGATGCATCAGTTATGTAGCCCTCCAAAATGTTTTTGTTGTTGTTGTTGTTTCTTCTGAGAGTAACAGGAACTACTCAACTTGATAAAAAAAATCACTTTGAACGCAGTATACCAATTCATCATAACCTTGCAGCGATTTTTTTATCTTGCCTGTTTTTTTTGTGTGTGTGAGTGTGTGTTTTTTTTTGGTAATCAAGTCAATAGTCATCATTTATTTTTAGAAGTTCAAGTCATTGTAGAGGGAGTTCGAATTCCGGGAAAAGGCCAAAAAACATCTTGAAATTAATCTGTGGAAGTTGATCCTTGTAGCCCAAAACTACTGTGGTCAGATTTCCAGACCACTGTATCACCCTCAAGCCTCAACCCCTCCAAAATCCGTGAAATTAGATACCTCTGTTGAAAATCTCAATTTTTTGGCAGTATTAGACCAATTTTTTTCAAACTTACAGCGATAATAAAAATACTACTCAGGGTCTTTCGTGGAAATTTTTTGAAATTTTTTCCAACTGTTTTTCTTAGTGAAATGCACATTTTTAGTTTTTCAATGACACTTTCACTTTTGATAACTTCTTTCAGAGATGCAATCACAAAAAAAATGTACATAGGTATCATATAATTACGTAGGTATATCTCATCTAGATGCCTCATAAACATTTTTTCCAGAATTTTTTATCTATGTGCAAGAATTTCAGAAATGCAAAAAACTGTTTTTTTCATGAGTTTTTTAGTATAAAGTAATTATTTTTTTTAATTGATTTTTTTTCTTAATATTTGTCGTGAAAGACGCCCAGATATTCCATCAACCTCAATTGAGAAATAATTTGTGGATTTCTCCATGTTTTATAATTTTTATTCAAAAGATTTAATAGAAACATTTTGGGAATTCCTGACTTTTCTTTCGGAAGATCTACCCTCTCCCCCCTCCCCCAAAAAATATTTCATGGAGAAAAGTTTTCAAGCAAGGTAAAAATCTGTGTATGTACAGGTGCTGTTTAATACCTTAAATTGAGAATCCAAGGTGTCCGGATAAATCCAATTTTAGCTCTTCCTTAAAATACTTTGACTCAATATCTTTTTAAATATCAACTATCAGAATGAAAAAAAAAACCATCAACCTATTATTAATTATTAATTTGCATCAAATTTCTTATCAAATCCCCCATAATTGGTTTCTGAAATCTCGAGGAATGGATTGTAAGTCATCTCAATTGTAAAGGTTTTTTTTTGAGTGATATTGTCCCCCCAAGAATTTTGTGAAAAATAAGCCACAAAAGTTATGAATCGATTTGAAAACCATATTACGATAACACGTTTGTGCTTCTTTTGGAACACGATTCAGGAGACTCTGAAAAATGTAATACGAATTTTCGTCGATTTTCTTTTAAAAATTTTAAAAAGTGTGTTCTGATTTTAAGAATTAGACGTGCTAATTTCCATCAAAACGATTTCGTGATTACATCGGTGAATTCTACACACTCTGGTCTATAAGATGAGCTAATTATTTTTCATCAAAACAGTTTGGAAAAAATTTCAAGAGTGGGTAAAAAAATAGTATAATATTGTTCAAAAAACACTTCAGAAATTTTGAAGCCAAAAAATACGTCCATTAAATTTTTTAAATAAAAATTTGAGCAAACCTAATTTTTACAAAATTCTCAAATTAATTTTTCTATCGTTTTCAAGAAATGAACACGCCAACACTAATTCAGAGGGCACTTTTTGGCGTGATTAATTAATCCTTTTTGAGAAAACTTCGAAATAAAGCTTTTGTAAATTTTCAACAAAGATTTTTAATTCTTCTCTAACTTTATTAGATCAAAAATTTTTCCAAGAAATATTCTTAGAAGCCCAAAAAAATAGGCCAGTTATGAGTTACCCTTACCTAATAGTTTTTTTTTTTTTTAATGTCTGTAATGTGATTTCTCACAATTTTTGAAAATCTCCTAAAGTAGGTGACACCCAAATTGCACGCCAATGTCCATTTCGAAGCACATGAAAGTTACACCTTTTACGGAACACCCTGTATGAGTATAATACTGCTGAAATCTTTCCACTTATGCTTACCTCATTCAGCGACTCATTCAGCTAACTTTTATTTGATCGTCGTCGTTTCGCATACACAAAATAATTCTCAAAGTTTGAAAAACTTTCACGTTTCATGCTAAACACACCCGTCAATAAGTGACAACCGGAGAAAGGAGATCTCATGAAATACGAGTACCTGTTATAAAACTTACCCTTGAGAACTACTTGCACGTATTAAGGTATACCTTTTAAGTATTTGTGTATTCGCGTGTATTAGGTTCACATTAGAATACTCAAACAACTCCACAGTATCGACAAACCTAATCATCAACTTTGCAACGAACGACACGACACCTTTGAGTCCTCAGAACGACATTTGAATATTTTCCAAAATGATTAACGATTACATGGTCATTATTAACGTATAAATATCCTCAACTTTCCCTTCTTCTTTCAACGCTTTCTCGTGCCAATCAAATTGAGGTTAATTCATTTTCCTTTAAAAAAACACTTTTTCATGGGAGAAAGGAGGGATGAAGGGAGGCATCTACACGACCTCGCACATATGCACGTCGTCTCGTCGCGTCGTCGTCGTCGATTAATATAGGTACGTACTACATACGTAGAGAATTTTTCGTTAAACAAGTTTTTAGCTAAAACAGCCTTTAAAAAGAGGGTTTAAATTTCGTTAAAATTACTTTACAAAGAATTTAAGAGTCAACGAGTCTGCACATACGGAAGGGAGGATACGAGGAGAGCTGCAGATATGCTCGTAGAACGAGCTATAGAGAGACAGAGACGCGTGATGCGTGCGTGCTACGCGACTAGGACGCGCGACACAAGTCTGCATAAACACGTAGGCCTTACATGACATTAAATAAGGATTTAAATAAAACTTTAATGTATATGAGCCATTATGTCAATTTTACACGTGTTGTTTGGATTGCGTATAGCATAACACCGTGTAAAACGGCGCCGCTTCCCTGTCTACCCTCGCCCCCTCCCTCCTTCCTCTCGTCTCGTTTGCCTTTCTTGTTGCCAGCCCTGCAACCAACACAGCAGATGCTATGCCCTGTTGTATTGTCATTAGTAAACTCCCTCTAACAATGTTGCTAAAAACCTTTTTCGACGTGGCCGCCGCGTCGCTCGTCGCGCCCCCTCCCCCCAGCCCCCTTCGCCTTCTTAACTTGTGTATACAGAGAGAAAGAGAGAGCGCTTCAACATGTGTTCTCAAAAGGAAAACTATACTATACGTATATTATATTCGTTGTTTCGGGGCTCCTCTTGCTCCATCTTTCACATCTCATTTTATATGTATTTTGGATACGTGTGTGTATAATTGTAGTACGTATCGTGTGTGGTAGGTACTGCGCGCCATAAAACTGCCGGCGAAATGTTTTCATTTCTTTGTCTCTTCCTCTCCCCTCCCCCTTTCACCCTTGCTCCTGGCGCAGATCGCATTATATGGCGGTACTCTACGTATACAAACATACATATACGAGTATATCGAGCAATGGCAAATATATACGATACTGTACAACATACGTACATGTATTCTATGTATGTGTTGTTGTAGGATGTAAAACCGCACACACGTTTTCGTATTTTTACCACCAACGTATCCGATCCTTCGACTCGTTTCTAGTTCTAGTGTATTATGGTACATGGCCATTACACACCTTCACACAGTGGGCCTCCATTTTTCCAAAACCCTTCTCCTTGAACCACAGTCCTCACTCAGGTACGTTTGCCGAAAAATGCTCACTCATTATACAGCTTGTTTTACACAATCCTGCTCACCGAACACAGGCGTGAAAGATTTCCTCCGACGAACGTTTTGAATATCATGAACGAGATTACTCGGTCAATGGAAGCGAAGGAAAGAAGATGAAGAGCTTAAATTAATAGTCCTGGATATGCGAAGTGTCTAACAGTCCTTTTAATCTTGAAGGTCAAGAAAAGTTTTTCTTTTTGCCTATGGGTCCTTCTTTTCAAAAAAGTCAGGGAAAAGTCCTTCTTTTTGACCGAAGGCCCTTCTTTTTTCCGAATTTTCGAATAATTCTGTCATTTAATCAAAATCGAGCAAAAAAAGAAAACTCAATTTTTCAACGTCTAAATAACCAGCAAAAAATTAAATATTTTGGTATTGAAAACCAATTGATTATTTCCATTGTTTGATATATTTTCTTGATTATTTTTTTTGTTTCTTTTACAAATTATGAATTTTTGAAGTTTTATTTTTGGCAATTTTGTAAAAATAAATGGGGGGATCAGTAACATTTAATTTTGAAAATGTCAAGTTTAGTTTTCAGATTTTCTTAGACACCCTGATATGACAATAGGATAGTTGCATCCCTTTTGCTGATCCTTGAGACAACTTTTTTCTCAGAAGGGACATCCAAAGGAACGTACATCGAAGGAACATTCGAAAATTAATCATCAGCCAGAATTTCTAGTGCTGAAGTGCATTTTTCGATTTTTAGTGAATTTTTGAAAATCAAATTTAGGTCAAAAATGAGAAAAAAAATAGAAATTTTACCAAAGAGGTAAAATTTGGGACATACCCTATTTTGGAGCTGGAAAATTCGATTTGAAACGTTTTCAAACTGTTTTGAGCAGTTCTGGAGCCTCCAGCAGATTTTTGAAACTTCAAGTTTCCGCCAAGTTGAAAATCCTAGATTCACGCTGCACTCCGACTTGACTACGCTATTAAGTCGACTTTTGGTGGGATCAAGTCATTTTGAATACTCCAGCGATATTTTGAAAATTCTTGGAGTCTCCAGTAGATTTTTGAAACTTTTAAATGCAGTTGGAAAACCGAAATTTATTCTGTACAGTAATTCCAATATGCTATGAAGTCGAGTGCAGGTGGATTTCAAGGCATTTTGGAGTCTCCAGCGACTTTGTGGAAACTACTGGAGCCTTCAGTACATTTTTAAAATTTGAAATTTCTACAAAATTTCATCAAGTGGAGTTGTAAAGCCGAAAAGTCGCTGGAGGTTGCAAAATAACTTCCGTTTCAAATCGATTTTCCCTGATCAAAAAATAAGATATATCCCAAATTTACCTTTCTCGGTCAATTTGGTAAAATTTTGATATTTTTTCTCATTTTTGGCCTAAATTTAATTTTAAAAAATTCACCAAAAAACGAAAAATGCATTTGAGCACTTGAAAATTTGGCTGGTGATGAATTTTTGCATGCTTTTTCGATCTAGCATGTATATCCAGTTCAACAAATTTCCGTTGGAAAATAAAATCTGCAATTTTGGCTGACCCATCAATGAATTAATGGTCGCCATTTTGTTAATAAGGCCTACCTTTTTTTTTTGGCGAGTTTGCTTTAAAATGTAATTTAGAAAGTCTTGCTTCCCCCCCCCCGAAATTTCCACGAAGTATCACTTTTTTGTCAATTACCCCCTGAAAGTTCTGTTTTCGGCAAAAATTGTCAAAATGTTGCTTTTGTCAAAAATTGACCAACATTTTCACTTTCTAGCAAAATGGCTAAAAATTGTTTTTTTTTTTCAAAAAAATTCAAAAAGTCATTTTTCTACCGAACATTTTTTAGGATTGTTTAAAAGTCTTGCTTTTTACCAAAAGTTGTCGAAATAATTGTCGAGGTCTTTGTTTTTACTGAAAATTGACTTCTTTGTCAGAAATTCCCAAAATTCTCACTTTATTCCGAAAACTGCCAAAAAGTAGCAAAATGGTCAACTTTTTAGGTTTTGTTTTTTTTTTTGGTCATTTTTTCCCTACATTTTAAATGTTTTGCTCACATTTTGTCACATATTTGATTGCTTTTTTTTTTTTTTTTTTGTTGAAAGAATGAGTCCGAGTTTTGCTCATAAGAGAAACCTGTTTGGAGTGTTGAAGTCAATGTCCTTTCAAATATCAAGATAGTCATCCTATTTATTTGAACTCGTCAGCTTCATATACAAATACATATATCTAAAGTACGCTACAAATTTACGAATACCCTATACCTCTACACTACACCATTCGCGATTAAACAACAGTTGATTAGTTTGAAAAGTCAAACACCCACGATGAAGGCATCTTTCACATGACAATACATCTTACGACAACTTTTATCCAAACTGTCGACTATTGAATGATGACAATTGTTCTTAAGGTGATGATTTTCAGAGGTAAACAAGACTACAACTAGATGTAGATATTCGAATTGTGTTTTTTTTTACATTAACTCTTCGCATGTGTGTGGGATATTCCCATAATCGTGAGAATTACGTCTTAATGTGCATGTTCCAGCGAATGAGTAATTAGAATAGGAATTATGTATGTATTGTTTTTCCTTCTTTCTTCTTTCTTCTCGCAAAACGTGAAACGATTATGTTTATTTGGATTTCGGAGTTTCGACGTGATGATGATGATGCAGCAGTTAAGGAGAGTGCAAGAAGGGGGGATGGGATATTTTATGTCAATTTTGATAAGAAGTTCTGCATTGTATTCAGTTTAATTTTCAAAACGATAAGGTTTAACGCGCCGGTGATTATTTTTTATGGTTTACGAATGGCTAACTTTATAATAACTAATATCGTATTCATCGTATATGGAAGAGTTCGCTACTCCAGGATGCTCATTGCTCGTCTTATTTTGATTCCGGCTTGTCGTCCTTCTGATGCGAGGTGATGACGATGACATAGTCTTTGTTGGTGTTACGTAGACGTACTTACTAGGTAGAGGACGGAGAATGAATAGATTTTCATGGGAAATGAGCTAGCTAGCGTTCGGAGAAGTTTTCACAGTGTTTTTAACGAGTACCTAATGTTAATCGAATACACACTAGTTTTGCCTAAATTCTCGAAAAATTGTATTACACGGTCATTTTTGAATAATTTTCATGAATCTGTAAATCGTGTGTGCCTTTTTTTTATAATTTTGATTCAAAATTTTGAAATACGAATATTCTTCTAATTTGACATTTTTTCTGTAGTAAGGATCTCATTTATTTAAATTTTTAATTTTTTGGGAGGGGGAGGGGGAGGGGAGGGAATGAGGTCAAGTGGAGAGTTTTGTAAAAAAGTAAATACTGTAGTTTTCTATCAAAAAAAATCTGTTGTATGCTCTGATTCTGAGTTAATTTAGAAGTCTCAAAATTGCGTGTGAAAGTGTTATGAAAATATTCAAAAATTCCAAAATTTTTCCACTCGAATTTTTTGATTTGATTATAAAAAATTTCAAAAACTGAATAAAGGAAGTTTATTTTTTTAAAAGTAGGTGATATTTCTAGGTTGGAATTTTGCTTAGGTAGATATGTACATATTGTTTTGTTGATTTAATTTTCAACATAGGCTATTGTGAGTTTTTTCGTCTTCTTTATTTCAATTTGCTTTCCAGGAAACGAATTGAATTCCAGCAGAATTCTTTCGTTATCCGAAATGCCCAAAAATTTGTCATCGAAAGCTGTACAACTTTATTGCTTTATAATAAATATACAGACGAACACGTCGACGAATCTCATTGTTCTCTTGTAAATGGACGAAAAAAATACCATGTATAATAGATAGTAGATATGTAGGTAGCTGCTACCTTCCTACGTCTAAAAAATTCAAATATCCTCCCATTCCTTACCCTTTACTAGTTTCGCGGTATAGAATTCGAAAAAGAAACAGAGATAAATAAAAAGAGGGATATTTCTTAATAAAAAAACAACCTCAACTTGATGCTATACGAATGTAACTTAGGTAGATTTGTTTCGTTGATAAAATACGAATTAAAAAAGTTCAAAGATACTCCACATACACGGGCAACGGGCAGGTTATCACGATTGTGCTGGCTGGCATCCTTCAAACCAAAAAAAAAAAGAAAAAAAGAGAAATTGAAGAAGGAAACCTCGTTGAAAAACCATCGCCAACTAACCCAGCACAACGTCAAATATACGTCACTATATTATACTCCAAATGTATAATATAATACTCGCGTCTTCTTCTTATCTGTTTTCGAAGTAGATGAGGGAGATTCTACGTATAGAAGCCAAGGGGGTGTAGATGTGGACAGAACGAGCGAGGGTTTCAACGAATCGAAATTTTTGTTTCTATGTGCTTTTCTACGAACAAATATACCGAAAGACGGAACTCGTTGATAGTAAAATTCTCTCTCGTTTCATAACTTTTATCAGTGTACGAAATATACATAATATAGCGATGCTTACAGCGAGAGGCTATTATAAGTTGGAGAAGAAGCACACGCGATTCCAAACTAGCCTTACGGATTATACTTACAAGTTGCCGGGTAGATTTTATTATTACGTAAAAGCTCGCCGATGCTTTTCCCTGCTACATTGTTGTCTCCTTACGAACTCGCTTGTTGTTGTGTATGGGGAAAAATGAAATGACACGACAGACATTTTTATTACCCTTTTTGTAGTCTCTCGTATACGTGTACACGTTTATTTTAAACGCCTGTGACCATGTTGAATACCTGCTAATGCCATTCACGCCACACTTTATAGGTACATATCACCCCTATCCGACTCTAATATAGCGAAGAAATTTCACTAACGACTATCATCTCTTCTACATTCGTGTGATATTTTCATTGTTGTAGAGATTTCATTCGGATTTTGAGATTTTTTTGCTGTTCTTGGAGAATTGAAGGGCGTTTTGGTAACTTTCATTGTGTGTCGAAGAGAGATTTAATTAGGTTGATTTTCCATCTCAAGTACTCTGATCGGATTTATTTATAGCTTTGTACGAGTATGTATATTTAATACCAGTCTGTTGTCCTTAATCTTCGTACGTATCGTTTGAAAAAACACCAACTTATTAATCAACATGATAAAAGTTTTCATTACGATACGAAGAATATGTATTTGTCTGGGAGGAAATTGCGAGGGGTGGGAAGAGACGAGACAAGTTACGAATTTTGCAACAGGTGTGCTTACGTTGTACATGGATTTTTTTTCGTTTTCGGTGTCTACTTGAAAATTTTATTGAAATACGAGTATTAAATATTGTTCAGAGTGTTCCTTATTTCAGGTGGAATTTTTTTTTTTCGTTTTTTTCAGATGCCATCCTTCAAGTTGTTACCTCGGATTAGAAAATCACGCCATGTAATTTTTAGCCATCTCTGTGAAAAATAAGTATTTCCAGTGAGCCCCCTCCCAATTTTACAAAATATGAAAAAATCGAAGAATCAGATACCATTTTTAAAATTGTGAACTTTCACTTGTGGATTAGAGAGGAGAGCTCTTATTTATACCTACCTATACTTGCGGGGAAAAAATTGTCAACGCCCTACACTTGTCGAGTTTCACAAGGAAAATTTCTCCAACCATGTTCGTAAAAAATAAGTCGTGCCAGGAAGCTCTCCTCCTCCTTCCCAGTTCTCAAAATGTGTAAGAAATCCGAAAATATGAAATTTTTTGGATTTAGTCTATTTTCATCAGAAATGCTGTTAAATATCTTTGACCCTTCATGATAAAAAAATAGAACTTGTCTAAAAATGTGTGTATTTTTTTCAAATTTTAGTATGTACCTACTTGAATTTTGCCCATCTTCATCAGAAAGTACTGAGGGAAGCTAAAGAAGTGTTCTGCTCAGAGATGAAAAATTTTCAAATAATTTGCACCTGCATGACATCAATTTTTCATTTTCGATATTTTTCAACTTTGAGGCCTTCATGCAATGGGGGCAACATCATTTAAAAGACCAAGGGAGGGGTTTTCTTGAAAATATGATTATTTGAAAGTACTCTGCCTGGAAATGAACATTTTCAAAATCATTCCTTATTGATTTTTTTCGACTTTGAGGAACTTTATACTTACTTACAAGGTAACTAACATCATTTGGGAGAGCGGAGGAAGATTTTTCTTAAAAAGGTGCTTATTTCGAAACATTCTCCCCAAAAATTGGAAAATTTTCAAAAAGTTTCTACAAAATCAATTTTTTATATTTTTTCATTTTTCTTAAATTGAGGGGGTGGGGGCTCCATACAAGGGAGCCAACATCATTTGGAGTCCAACGGAGGTTTTTCCTTGAAAATGGGGTTATGTAGAACAATTCTTGATTTTGATTTACCTATTCCCATTTTTAAACGATTTTTTCAACCTTAAGGGACTCCTTAAACTAGGGGGCCAATATGGTTTAAAGGGTCGGGGAACGATTTTTTTCTTTAAAAAGGGATCACTTACATAGATAAATTCTGAAGCAGAAACAAAAAATTTTGATAAATTTATTTTTTGTCGTTTTTTTTTGTATTTTTTTGATTTTTTTCAACTGGGGGGGGGGCGCTACTGGCACTTTTTTTTGCAAATAGGGGTAAATTAAAAATAGGGAATTATTTTCTTAGCCGAGGTAATGATTTTGGGGGTGGGAGGTGGAAAATTCCAACTTTGCTGCACAATAATGTAAGTACACTCTAATATTGCTCCTGCCTTCTAGGTGTCTGGTGAATGGACGCCTCAGCCATGAGATCAAAGGCCTCAAAACCGCAATATCTAATTTTTCTGATTTTTTTTTCAAGTTCTGTTTGTTCCCATTTGTGAGGGCAATAATACTCTGATTTTTTTACATTTTATCTTTTTCTTCCCTTTTTGTCTTTACCCAGGTAGGCACCCCGTTTATTAACTTTCACGTTAGTCTTTACTGTTTATAGGATGTTCACGACGACGGAGATTAATTTCGTTAAACTTGCGTGTTAAAGTGAAAAGACGCCCATAAATAGCCACTTTGTTAAAATATCTCACTTATACGAGTATATAACCCCTACGATTATGATGTCAAGCGCCATTAAGTGTTTATTATACTAGTTTAGAGGGTCGACAGAATGAGAAAGTGAGCCTGTACAGACGGATGGCAACCATACAACAGCGTGGTTTTGCTTTCGTCTTCTATTAATCGAGTGAATTTTACAAAAATTGTATTCATTGTGCCGATTTTAAAAACTTTTAATTTGATCATTTTTTGGATATTTTTCTTGATTTTTTGAAATATTTCCCAGTTTTAGAGAATGATATTTTTCGATACTTTGGTATTATTAATGCGAAGAAAATATTTTTAAAACACGAATTCACTCAAAGATAATCGATTTGCAAATTTCCAAACGCTCAGTAGAACCCTAAAAGTGATCTTGGATTTTGATGGCAATGGCCTAGGTTGATGCGGAATCTCAAAAACTATCTTTTGAAACCAGGACCATTTTTTTTCGAAAACAGGCGAGGAAGTGAAAAAAACACGGGTTTTTCGAAAATACCCACTCTTTGAAAACCATATCTTCTCTCCTAAGGCATATACAAAGCTGAAATTTTTCCTCAGTCATTTTCAACTAGAATGAAGGTCTCCGCAGAATTTAGATAATTCTTCCGAGATTTTTTTTTTTTAGTGATCCACCCTTTGATCAATATATATTTTTAAAAATTTTGGTGCTCTTGAATTACGAGTGTAATTTCTAGCGGCTCTATTGATCGTTCAAAATTTTTTCATGAAATAGATGAAACTCCTTACAATATTACCTACTACTACAAGTTTAGGTTTTGGCACACATTCGTACATATATGGTGATGCGAGACGCCTTGTAAAAATGCAGACTGCAACTTCACTAACACCAACATATCTCCACTTTCCTGCTGTATCTATAGACGGAAGGCAGGGTAGGGGGTGAACAGAGAGGATCGTTTGCTTAACGTTAAGCGCGTGCGTTTTCTGTTGGTTCTTGGTTCAGTGCATTGGAGCTATTATGGTTTCAAATAATGAATTGAGGGGAAGGGGGTTAAAATTTTGCAAGAAATTTCAATATTTCCACGAAAATGTCTTTCGAAGAATTTTTTAAAAGAATTTTAAACTCGAAATTGGTTTTTTGATTTTGGAAATTTTTGAAAAATGTGCCACGCGACATACTTACATCAGAATGGATTAAATTTTCAGCAAAAAGTAAAAAACGTCTACCAAAACTTATTTGAAGCTTTTTTAAAGAATTTTGAGCTCAAAAATTGAATATTATTTTCTGGGGTTTTGAAAAAAGTGTCATGCGACCTATCAAAATGGTTCAAAATGGCAGAAAATCAAAATTTTCAATCAAAACCTATTTTTGGCACCTTTGAAAAGGTTGAACTTTTGGAATTCTCAAAAAAGTGTCGTCCGAGTTATCAAAATAATAAAGCCAAAATTTTGCAAGAAATTGGAATATTTCAACAAAACCTTTTCAACATATTTTAAAAGAATTTTGTGCAAAATTTCGAGCAACAATTTTCAAGTACTTTTGAAGAATTATGAGCCCAAACTTTGGTTATGATTCTCATGATTTTGGATGCCTATGGAAATGTTTCATTCACTTTTAATAAGATTCTAAAGCATTTTAAACTACTGATTTTCTCATACAATTTCAACCTACTTGATGGCCGACATATTTCCACTTCGATCATTTTCAGAAATCGATAAAATTTAAGGGTGTAATTTCTCAAAACTGGTTCAAAATAGTTCTGATAAAAATTCTTAATTTTCTTCTGATGATGCAACCCTTTTTGAAAGGTCACATCACACTTTTTCAAAAAACAAGAAAACCATGACCCAAATTTGTGTTAAAAATTTTTCAAAAGTGCTCAAAAAAGTTGGGATGTAAATTTTTAATTTTCTGCAAACTTTTTCAAAAATCTCGTAATTCATGATTTAATTTTCGAGGTCGAAATTCTCCAAAATTCAACATTGTTTTTTCAAATTATAGAAATTTCTCACAAAATTCATCGCACGACAACTTTCAAAAATTCCAAAAATTATGACTCAACTTTAATCTCAAAATCTATCGAAAATGTTCAAAAAACAGTTTTTTTGCATTTTAGACCATCTACCAAAAATTATTTGATTTTTTTAGGCTGCAAAAATGAAAGTCAAAATTTCTTGAACACTTTTTGCCAGTTGGAGTTTCTAAACTGTGAAAAAAAATATTTAAAAAACTGTAAGCTTTCTAAATGTGCATATTTTAGATTACAATAAAAAATATTCAATTGATTTTCCTCAAATGAAAGAGATTTTTTGCGCTTATCATCAAAGCACTATAATGAATTTAAAATAATCTGGCTGCTCAATCGTTGAAAGCGACGAATCGTACTCATAAAAAGATACCGAAACACCTCAGATCTCCATGTCGTCTCTTTTTCTTTATAGCCTCAGGAATAAGGAAGATAACGGCGATAGGTAGTGAATTTTATTACTCCACTTAATTAGAATATCGTCGCTTTGTCTTTCATACCTTTTTGATGGTTGCACAGAGAGCAAAGCAGGTAAACACCCTGGTACAAGGGTGCTCGCATTTCATCTCGCTGTTTTTTTCAACCACCCTTCCTCCCTCATCACCCTTCTTCCATCCTGAATGAAAGATAACTAAATGAATTTTTCAACTGTTCGCGTACGTATCAAGAGATTCGGCCGTGACAGAGCATCAGCTGGTGACGGTATGAAGCAAAGATAGAGAAAGGATGACAAAGCGCGAAAATCGCAATCAACATCTCTCTCAACCCACGCTCAAAGTTTTAAAACGCGAATGAGCGAACGAACGAATGAAAAAAAAAAAAAAAAAATACCAAAGGAAAGTACCCGGTGCCCGATCTTTTCCAACAACAGAATGTAAATGACTCCGGATTTCAATAAACTTCAGCCCAAAAGTAAATACTCTTTGATGTATAAGAAATGCCAAACTACTAAAAAAGATTTCCTCCGGTTGCGGCCGCGGCGGCAGCAAATACGACGACTACGACGACAGCTGCGCCTCGTAATACCCACGTATTTGCTGCCAGTGCTAATCCTCGGACGATTCCAGCAAAAGATGCTTTCTGGTGATGTTTGAACTTTCGGCTAAACAATGGTGGGGATTAATCGCGTAAAATTGAATCGTATTAGCACACCGATGATGTCGTCACTCGTGCAAATAGAATCATCGCGTTGAGGATTGCGGAGAAAAGAATCATCTTACCCTGTGTTTTGTTTTCAACTCATCCTCCTCCTCCTCTCTTCCCTTCTGCGCTTAAATATGCAACCAGAAAGAAATTGTTTTTAAGGAGACGAATTTCCAATGCTTACATTATGGGCCTCGGTTAAAAGTACACGATAGGCACGTTTTTGTGATACGCGATGAGACGAGTAACTTTCACATACTAAAGTGAGAAGAAGAGAAGTTAAAAGTGGAAGAAGTGTGGAGAAAAACACCGAGAACTACAGTGAGTTGAAGACAGCGCGCGTTCAAGTAGGAGAGGCAGCAAACAAAAAAAAAACTCGTCCAAATAGCTTTATTATGTAAATCGAAACGAGCAAATTATATTCTTTAAGTTCAGTTCGTAAATAAAGTTTTCAACATCGGCTATCGTACCAGTTTGCTGTTTGTTTGACTTGTTATACATCGAATAAATTTTAAAAAGCTTTTTCCCGTTTCCGGCTCGGCGCGGCGCAAACTTATACCTAAAGGCTGCTGGGAAAAACTTGAAGCGAACACCAACTTGGAAGGATTTATTGTCTAGTTAGATATGAAATTTAACATCTTTCATAATATAAAATAATGGTTACCCATTAGCTGCCAACTTTCTTATAAATTAATACAATCTTTTTACTTCGACTTTTAATATCTTTCTCGAATTTATATCCTTTTTCTGAAAGCTGGCGCGTTCAAATGCCCAAACGAACGACGTCAGGTACCTTTCAATATTTGTCTATTAACGTTAAATTGAAGTAATCGTTTATCACTTTGCGTAGGTATTTTGGAAGCGGGATGGTGCGATGGTGAATGAGATCGCTGAAAAAAGTGTCGTTGATTTAAGGGGACTATTTTTTTTTTTTTATTAATATTTATTCGTGTTTTTATTTTTCATTCTTATAAGATTTCAGTTTTACAGTCTCTTTTTAAAAAGATTTATTGATGGTGAAATGTTTTTTGAAATATCCACTTTTAAGAGAAGCGCACTATTTTCTAGAAAAGAGAGAGCCAATCATAACCAAAGTTTGAGCTCATAATTCTTCAAAAGAACTCAAAAATGTTTGCTGGAAATTCTGCCAAAATTTTGATTTTTTGCTCAATTTGGTGGAAATTTTTTATTTTTTGCTGAAAATTTAACCCATGCCGATATGTTGCGTGACACCTTTTTTAGAAATTTCCAAAATCATGATCCAATGTCAGGCTCAAAATTCTTTGAAAAATTTTCAAACAAAATTTTCATGGAAGTATTCAAATTTCTTGCAAAATTTTAACCAATTCTGATGAATTGCATAACATTTGTTTTGAAAATCCCAAAAATCAATATCTAATGTTGGGCTCAAATCCTTCGAAAATACTCAAAACACGTTTTTGTTGAAATATTTGAATTTCTCACAAAATTTCAACTCATTTTGACAGGTTGCAAGGATGCTTGATATGAGGAAATATGCCTTCATCACCTTAGAGATGGTTAAATTAATATATCCCTATGTACTGGAAGTATGGTAACGTGAGAATCTATTTATAGACCTGCTGCTCGTAGCTTGAAGGCTCATGCATCAGATCTCTAACCAGCAGCTTTACTTGGTTTCTGCTATTTGCGATGGCTGGTTCTTCGTCAACTTATAGACGCACAGGCAGCGGAGCTTTCCCCTCCGCACCTCTTTCCCGTCTTAGCCCACTTTATTAAGTGGATAATTTGTGCTGATAACGTGATTTTTATTATAATTATGTCTAATTGTCACAGTACATTGGATATTTCTCTAATCCTGCTGGCCATCGGAAATATCTCTCGTCAAAAAGGAGCTTTGTGTAATGCATTTCTGTCGATGTTGTCTAGTATTAGGGACAGCCATGAAAGAGGCAGAAATTGCGTACCGTGTCATTAGTAAGTCATTACTATCAATTTCCATTAAGGTTATATGTATTACACCATCGCTAACAAATAATTAATAAGCTCACACTTATCATTATTAAGATTATTCTAGTTATTAACGCGAGTCGTAATCTACATACAAGCCAGAGCTTGTATCTATTATAAAATAATCTCATCCTTATTTATTCCAGTACAGGAGTCTCTCGATTATCCGACCTAGGGGGCCGGTGAGGGGGGTGAGATACCAAAAAAGTTGGATAATCCAAAATTAAATTTTTGCGTAGAAATGAAGTGCATAAGCTTGAGAAGGCAATTTTTCATCCAGAAAATCAAGTTTTGGCTCAAAATAGGAACAATGAATTGAAAAAACCACGAATAAACAAACATAATAATATGCTTTTGTACATGACTGAAAATTAAATACAGACTCAAATTATAATTTTTTAAGGTAAATTGAGTCGATTTCAAGGAAAATAATACCATTAGAATACAAAACGTCGCATACTGCATATTTTTACATATTTCAAAATCAAAAATTGGGGTGTTTATTTAAAATTTTGGATTATCCGACCTTGTTGGGTCGGATAATGCGAAATGGAAGTTGGATACATTTGTACCGGATAACCTGAAAGTCGGATAATTCGGAGTCGGATAATCGAGAGCCTCCTGTAATTACATATCCCATTCTATCATGCTTTCAAATAGTTCTACAGCAGTTCATTTTCACTCAAAATTTCAGAGATGTACGACTTCAAATTTTGTGCTGTAGATATTGTCTAGATTTTATGATGCCTGTGTAACTACATGGAAAAAACTTTTAATAAAAATTACTAAGTATTTCAGTATAGTAACCAGATCCCATTCAAAAATAATAGTGATTTTTACTCAGCCAAAAAATACATTTTACCTGGAAATTAGGTAGAATTTATTACTATCATAATAAAATTTACTAATCTCATAGTAAAAATCACAATATTTTTGAATGGGATCCGGTTACTGTGTGAAATAGTAAAAATTATCCATAATTTTTTCCCGTGTATTTTTGTGCTGAATTTACCAAAAAATTACACTTTAAGAGACAACATCACGTGTGTTCCATTGTGCGAGTGGAAATCTGGAGTGAACAAATATTCGGAGTTTAAAAAATGATATTGGATTCTTAAACAGAAAATCTACAAAGCTATAGAAATTTAGTTTTCACAAAACTTTGTATACGTACTTATCGTTCAATTTAATCTCGGTTGCAAAAGATACATGCCTCGTATTACTCATCTATTCCACCAATGACATTCCCTCCAGCAAATGCAAACTTCATGCATTTCAATTACTGAAATAGGTAGGTACTAAAAGCATGAACAGAGAAAACAGCACCTCTTAAATATTGTGAAAGAGCATGGCGTTAATGCGCAGATTAATTTCCCTTCTCTTAGCTCTCTTTATTAATTGGACAGCCGCCTTCGCGATTCGCTAAATCCCTTCAATCTTGGGTCAACTTTACCTCTGTCCAGCTGCCGTTCAAATATTCATAAACGCCAGTCGAGCCTTTTACATTTGAATAAAATTAATCAACCTTGCCGCCGTAAATAAGTGAACAAGGGACGTGCAACTGACGATGTCGACGCGTATAATTATGACAAGATACGAGTTGTATTTAAGCTTCAAATTATTTGCCATTCGTGAAACGCGAGCTTCCCTTTGCTTCTTCGTGTTTCTCTCTTTATCTTTCGGAATGAGAAAATTGCAGTTTGCTCTTTGTATTTTCGTGATGCAGTGAGACCTTGTATGGGTTTGGATAAAACTACGGGATAAAAGCATTTACTTAGCCAGCTTATATGGCGAGTTAATGCAACAAGTTAGTGTGGTCTATTTTTAAACAAAACGAATTGGTGTAATTTTTTGGTTTTGTGCTCCATTCATATCGAGTTTCCTATAAAAGTGAAGCTTTGATTGAACCAACTTTGAGTACGCTAAAATGATCCTGCTGTATAATAAGTATTACATTTTTGTAATCATTTTCCATCAATTTTTTATCAGTAAATTTTCGAACAGTTCTGCGCCAGGAGCCACATCCAAGCATTGAAATCACATTTCCTGAGCCTCAACTTTTCTAGCTGCCACCAAAAATATAAGCTACGGAATTCTTTCTTAAGCTTTCTGTCCCTGATACTCGATTAGTTATACCCTCATTTCAATCATGGCAAAATTCCAACAGGACACCCTGTATACTCGAATACGAATACGCGATATATTTTCGCCTCGGAACATAGCAGAAATCATAGCTAAATAGGGATTCCATTTGTTACGCTTGTCATAGCACATGATGGAATGTAGAGCGCCGCGCTTCCATTTCACACTTGCACCTAGTTTAATATGTCCGAATAGTAACAAGACGACGATAGGAGGGCGTCGCACATCGCGTCGCACGAGTCGAACCTTTTTTGATATATGGCTCGACGACGACGTTGCCTCGTGAAATCAGAAATTACGCCGAGTAGATAATTTTTGCTGCAGTTCGAATCCCCATAATATCCGACACAGAAGGCTTGTAATTAAATCGCTCGCGTACTAGTCCTACTCATATGTATTATTGTACCTAGAGAACCAACTCCTCCTCCTCCTCCTCCTCCCTCTTCGAGTATTCTTCGACTGAGTCAAAAGCTCAATATGCACGTGTGTGGTGTGCTGTACGAGAAATCAAATATTCCAAATGCATTTAGGATAATGTGTTTAAATACCTTGTACGTAACCAGGTGACAGCAGATTTTCATATTATAACACGAGAGTGCCTGAGAGAGTGACGAAATAAGGTAAGCAAGGCAACGAATACTGAAATGGCAATCGTAGTCGAGCTGCGCGACAAGAGGGTAGGTAACGTGTAAATGGAGCAAATTCTCTGAGAAATTTCAAACGTGTAATATTATAAATTAACGCGACGAAGACGATCTCTACAAGAAAAAGAGAGACGAGAAATGCTACATCCATAGATGGAGGAAAATACTTTGACGTCGACAAAGGCGACAATGTCTGAATCTATACCTAGTGTCTTCGTGTGTGTTGGTAAAATAAAATTACGTACATTACACATGTACGCAGTTATATACGCCT
Source organism: Planococcus citri (assembly GCF_950023065.1). Classification (NCBI taxonomy): domain Eukaryota; kingdom Metazoa; phylum Arthropoda; class Insecta; order Hemiptera; family Pseudococcidae; genus Planococcus; species Planococcus citri. Next base: position 37,928,036 of record NC_088680.1, read on the forward strand.
TTATTTACACAAATTACCGAGCAACGCCGAAATACGTGTTTCGAACGTACCCGATTTGGCTCTCCACTAGCACCCTTAATAATTCTTCAATTCAGTATTTTTTTTTCTTGCTTTTCTCCGTCTAGCTACAGCCCCACGCACCGAGAAAGGACTGTCGTGTACCGGAATCGGGAATACGACTACGACGACGCCTCACCCTTCCCCCCAGTGTCTTCTTTTTTTTTGTACAAGAAGAACGCCAATTTGATATCGCCACGCATTGTACCTGAAGATGAAGCAAATCAGCCGAGACCAAAGGTATAGGAGAAATCTCTGTTCGTCGATGTTGTATGTACAATGTCGACGCAGTACACAGCAGCGGCAGGCAGAAGAAAACGTTCACATAATATCGGTCATAATAGGGTTAGATGAGAGAAAAAGCGTCAAGCTACGAGCATCGTCGTCGAAAACCTCCGCGCTAATTCAAGTCACGTATTCTCGGATACATCCTTCAACACACTGTGCCGGATTTTACACAGTTACACACGCAGTCAGATAACCCTCTCCTGCATCTTTCTCTTTTTGAATACTGTGTGACTCAGAAGTCCTGCTTGGCTTATGTCAGTACTTAATATCGCTAATTTTAAATAGCTACAAAAATTTAGTCGATGGCTACAAAAAGTGCAGGCTTCTAACTATAGCTTCTAGGTTACAAAGGTATGATTGAAGTCTTGCAGAAGAAAGTTCAATCAATTGCCGGATCGTTGGAACGAAAATAGGACTAGTTCTCCCCATGACTTCTAGACCAGGAAGCTGTTTCCTTCAATACAAATGGTGAAGATTGACTCCTGATCAGTGAACAGCAAAAGCTATGAGCAATACAGGCTGGTTTATGAGTGTATGAGTAGGTATGGTACAGGGTGGACAGAAATATCGGGTACCCCTAAGAAAGTTTTTCATTAAAAATATAGGTATTGGCAACGTGAAATAGATGCATATGATTGGTGAAATGTTATCTCTCCAGTCTAACAATCAATCATGTGCTACCATTATTATCATTCACTGTGACCAACCGAAGTATTTAGCAGAAAACTTTTTTAGGGGTACCCGATATTTCTGTCCACCCTGTATGTGTATATTGAGAAATCAAGAAAAGAAATTCTGCAGCATGCAATGTTATCAGAGCTGTAAAAATTTTTTTTTTGGGTGTTTATAATTGCAGGATTACTGAGCATATTTTAACAATTCAACACAGATATGAATCAGAAAAGCTTGTGGAGCCATTGTAACGGGATCCACTTGAGTAACGTTAAGTATCTATGTATTTATGAAAAGCCGTGCTTTTTGCTAAAATTGTCATAGTTTCACGTTCAGTCAAAGATAACAAAAAGTATTGCCATTTTACAAAAGTGCCATAAAGTCTCAGGTTTTTTCAAAAAATTTGCTTAAAATTGTTGCCTTTCTTGCAAAAAGTTCCAAAAAGTTTGACTTTTTCTCCAAAAATTTTTTGAACAGTCTCATTTTTTTGCCAAGAGTTCCAGTTGGAGTATTATGAAAAAGACAAGTTCCCTAATCCGTCACTTGTTGACACAACATTAGTCAACACCAGGGTTGGTGTAATATGAGTGAGAAGTTGATATCAAAATTGATTAGGTATTGTTTTCCATTCACTTTGGTCTCAATGAAATTTTGGAACATTAAGGAGCTTATGTTTTTTGTTGCCTACTGCATTACAAGTTCATTGCCCACTGTATTTGAATTTTATATTTTGAATTCAAAAAATTGTTACCGCCTGCTGTGATATTTCAGAATATTTCTTTTGCTTAAATTTGATTTCTTATACTTACTTCTACTTATTTTCTGTCCACAATTATCGGGTGGCTGCAGGTTAGTTGCCAGTGTGGGTTGCGGGTTAGATGCGGGTGTCTGCACCCAGCCTTCCCTATCAGCTCTTTCTGAAAACTGATTAGCTCAGATTATACCTTAAGGTGAAGATATGTAGTTTGTGTCAAAGTTTTGATCTGTGAGACTGTGATGGTAAATGTTAACATGGTTTGATATTAAGCAGTTAAAAAAATTTATGCCGGAAAAAGGTGAATTATTTTTTACATAGTTTTTAGACGCATTTTTGCTACAGAAAAAGTGAACCAAAAGGGCATATAAGTATCTAACACATAACTAGAGCTCGGATTTTCATGATTTGTCATATTTTCATTCATTACAGAAGATTGTGCATAATTGCATATCCTATGGATTTTTGTGAATCATACGATTCTGGTTGAAATGAGCACAACTTATTAGCACATATTTTCCATATTTTGGGTATAAATGCATATTTTAGGCATTTTAAGCGCATATTCGTCATATTTTGGCCATACGTTTTCCATTTTTCGGTCATATTTTGGAAATTTCATCCAAAAAATCTTTTTTTGGTAGTATTTTTCATTAAAAATGGAAAAACTTGAAAAAAAATTTAAAAAAACGATTACCTGAAATTGATTATTCAAAGCAAAATTGAAGACTTGAACTTCTTTTTTTTGGATTTCTTAATTTTCTAGCTTTCCCTTCACATTTAAAATTGAAAATCCTTTCTATAGATACCTATATTGATGTTGCATTCGGACCGGTCTCTCACATAGAGGGCGCTAGTGTGTCCATTGTTCCAGCTTCTTCAGACAGTTCAGATGGGGCTTTTCTTATCAAATCATATTTTTACCAAAATGTTGGATTTACGATTTAAAAATGAAAATATGATTCGGTCATAATTAATATGCAATAATAATCATATAAATAATGTACTTACCCTACATCAAATTATTTTTTCAGTTTTAACCCTTGAAAATTGAAATTAATGCTTTTGTTAACGCTGATAAGAAAAGCCCAGTCTGAAAAATGTAAACATTTGCCAGCTCACTAGCGCCCTCTAAGTGAGTGCCCAGTCCGAATAAAAGTGCATATTTTGATGGATAAGGGCATATTTTATCATAATTTGATCAAAATAAATGCATATTTTATGCGCATGAAATGATTTTTTAAGCATATAAAAATCAGAGCTCTACACATAACTATAGACCTTGAACTAAAATATTTACAAAATTTGACAACCGTTTGTTTCAATTTTGGTGTATGAAAATTGAACTCAGTATCTGATCCATCACTTTGGGATAGTTGCCGGTTTTCTGTATCGGGATGGATGCCCATAGTAATTAAATGGGAGTGAGGAAGGTGAAATTTTCTTTTGTGAATACTTCCGCAAAAAGTCCAAAAATGATGGTTTTTAAAATATTTTCAGCTGGCATCCTCAATTTTTGGAATTACGTTCATTTTTAACACATATTGTCAATTTTTAAAAACACCTTTTTTATTTTGTGATTATTTTATAATTTAAACTGCCATTGTGAATTTTTGATGTTCATTGATTTGTTGTGCATAAAATAATAGAATTTCATCGAATTCAATATTCCAGGAGCCTTCCCACACCTAATCGGCATCTAACCCACGTGCGGGTTAGATGCCAGTCCAGAAGTGACCTTGGTTTTTTTTTTAAATCGCAAGAAAACTAATGGATGAAAAAAATTGCCGTTCTAGTATAAATAATATAGAGGAATAATTATTGCTCTACTGATTCGCGCAAATTCGAAAACATTTCAATGGAAATTATGGGAGTAAGGCTTGAAAAACCACAAAACACTGGCAACTAACCCGCAACCACCCTATTACCTGGACAACAATATTGTTCATGTCACCATTTACATCAACGAAGTATGCTTTTTTTCTAACATATTGATGGAAAAGTAATCAATTAGTTATTTAGTAAGAATCTTCTGTCTGTAAAGAAGCCAGGTTGATGAAAATTTTTGAAATTTTCTCATTATTTCTGATACTTTGACATGCCATCTCTACATATTGATGTGAAATTCGATGCTCAAAATTTACATCTACGTAAAACTACATCCACAAATTTTTCAAAATTAGAATTTCTGTTTTAGTGTTCAAAAGTTCAGTAAACATTTAAAAATATGATCTTGTTTAGAGAGGAAAAGAAATACATTTTTAGATGGCAACACAACGCTACAGTTGGAACCATCTTCATACATATCTCTTTCCATTCAAATCTCACCTGAACAAAACTTACATGTCACCCTGTACTCGATGTAGATATAACCAATTCATAGTAACCGTGGCAGCGTACACTACATAAGGTCCACTGTGACATCCCTCCTTCAAATTCGCACCAGAGAAAGTAAAAGGTTGTGCAAATGTGGAAGTTGGAATAAGCATACCTACGCGGCAGGTATCTTTTAAGATTATTAGAATAGTAATCCCGTGGGTTCGTGAAGGGCAGAAGGGCAAAAGGGAATCGAATTGGTCCAACAACAAATTCCATCGATGCAGCCAGTGAGTGCCTCTCGTTCTACATCTACTTGTATTTCTGTGTAATCGAATCTGGTATCTGTGAGTATTTCGTATAATATGTATTATGCATTATTTACCGATTGTTTAATCGAATCGAGAAGCATACATGAGACTAAAGGTGTTACGACGAGCGAAGGGCAAAAAGTAACGAAAGAAAAAAACACCATTACGCCGAATTAGCAGGCGGTGAAAAAAAGGCCGACAAAAATATTCGGCTCGCGTTTAATTTCGATTATTGCTTTTGAAATTCGTATCCGTGATGAGAGCTGATCTGACATGCTGCTGCGAATCATTTGATTGGAAATAATTTGCTAATGGTCGAAGCCAACTATGGTTTTTTAGTTGTATGTATGTGCAATAATAACGTAGGTACTGAAGAGGAAAGGAGAGGACGAGAAAATGGAAGCACAACTCAAAGGCTGCAGTTCGAGAGAGGACGAGAAGGCAAAAGAGACTAGATACAGAGATAGCGTGTTTGTTTGCAGATGTATAAATAGGTACATACATAGACCTACCAATCAAACAGATCGTCATGTTTTCAACTTTTTTTCCTAAATTAAAATAGAGCACTGTCGAAAGGCTTTGTAGGATTTCGATTTTGGAATACGAGTAAAAAGTAGGTAGCCAGAACTAACAACCTATGAGAAAAAACACGCGAAAGAACAATTGCGAGTGTCGCGAATAAGTAATACAATAAGTACACATTACGACAATGGAAAGTTTTAATATCAGTGTGGGGATATGTGCCCAGTACTACGTACGAAGATTGGGGCAGAAGGGTGGGAAGAGATGACTGCCCTGTTACCTACACCTTTCTTGGAATTCGCTGTATAACGTTTTTGAAATTTATTAGGGAGGTATTTGGACGCAGGATATTGCTAGCTTTGTGTAAATAAAGTAGCTGCAAAGGCGAGAAATGAACAATTATTATTATTTGCCGCCTTTGACAGATATTAAACGAACCGATACCAGAGGCTGGACGTAAATAAGACACGATTAGGTGGTGGTGTCAAACAGAAGTCTGGCTGGGAGAGGTTGGTAAAGGTAGGGCGATTTTATAACATAGTGAAATACTTACTCGTAGTACGTAAGTAGTATGTTCATTACGAAAAGTAATTTTTTCTCGTTTATTGCTCTGTTACAGGAATGTGCAGGAGATCAAGAGCAGGATTCGAGGTAAGATTTTCTCTCAGTTGTTGTCAGAAAAGCATTAAGATTGTTTTTTGTGCACTCATTTAAATTATTATAACCTTGGCTAAGGTTCTCCCCATCTCCCCTGTTAATTTAAAACCTTTGATCTAATTTAGGAATAAATGCATTTCCAATCGCAGATATCCCAAACACCGTGAAAATAATTTCATAGCTGCTCAGAGCCTTTTATAATACTATTTCGCGATTTGAAAACGATAGGCGAGCCTTGTACCCTTGCTATTGTGTTTTTTTGCTCTTCCACGAAAAGGCTGGCTATATGGCGGCAGTTTTTCCAACATTGTGTACCCTGCTGACTTTTTGGCTCGCGCGCGCGAATAATTCCAACACGAAGAATAATTAAAATAAAATACCGGCGGGCTTTTGATTTCGATGTACATATACGACGAATCGTGCAGCGTTATTTTTTCCACACGGTATTTTTCTGCGGTGTTTTTTTCCCTGACGAAGGGGAAAATACTATCTATCTCTTCTCTCTCTCTTTCTCCTCTGCTTCTGCATTTGTAAATGCATCATTGCTTTTTGCTTCGCTTTTCTGTCTACTGCGTACCTACCCACCTACACGTATTAAACCATATGTTTTTATACAGGTCTGTATTTATCGTAGTATACCTTTACCCACCTACCTTATAAATACAAATACAAGTATATGGTATGAATTTCGTGAAGCGCGATAATCGCAAAAAGGTTGGTTAATTGGTTCCGTACACCATAAAACAGTCATCACCTGTGATGGTGTAAATCTATGCGTATTTAACAGACAGAAGGGGGTACAAGTGTAGCATAATCGTCGACTAAATGGTGGTCCAGTTGTTGGTGAAGGTGTTCCCCAGGCTTATTAGCAGACAAAATGATTCTCCGCGTCGTTATAATTAAAGCGGCGACGACGACCCCATCGACGAGTATGCTGAAAAGTGACGATGACGTTTCAAGATAGGGATGACTGGCTGGCTGGCGTCTCCCTTGATGCCTCTTTCCCTATGTAGGTATATGCAAATAATGCGTATACGATAAATAAAGGGTGGCTACAGCCGTCGTGGTTTACCCACTGACCCATATAATGAAATGTTTACACAAATTAAACGACCTGGCGGTTAATTTTGATTATATTGTGGTCATCGATGCAAGCACTATAGACACAGAGAACTGTACTAATGTTTTGTGTACTGAACTTATCCCAGAGGAATAAAAATTGCTCAATGAAGCAATTACTATGTTCCTGATTTTCCTTTTCTGAAATACTATCTATCTACTTGAATAAAATTCCTCATCAAAAGTTTGTCACTGAGAATTGGCCTTGTTTTTGTGTACAAAATTTGAAAATTTGTCAAAAAATAATGCCGCAGGTGTCATTGGCTAGAAATCGTTGAACCAGTGGATTTTCTGATTGAGTACCTCTTCATTGAATGAAAATGAAATTCTCAGCCAACCAATTAGTTTCCAATGATTTGAAACTTTGAAAAAACAGATTTTTGTTTTGGATACAAATTTTTATCAGTCTTACTAGAAATGTGGGATGCTATTTTGAATAGAAGAAAGATGGTAAAAACCACACTTCGGATAAAAATTGTGTTTTTTTTCTCTCTTTCGAACCAGGAATATGACAGATGAAATTTCAATATGATAATATGGGCTCTATGCTCTAAGTCTTCTGAAAAAAAAACTTTGTGGAAAACGAGATCCTGGATTTTTTTTTTCAAAATACAGACACAAAAAAAGACAATTTTAAATTTAAATCCTTACATTTATAATTATGGTAAAATAGACTATATGTCCCCAAAATCACTTTTTTGAGGGGCCACCTCCCTCCCTCGTTGTACGGGGTAAACATTTTAAAATTTGATTTTGAAAAGCAAAATATGTAGTAGAGAAAAGATGTAAATTGAAGGAAATTTTTTTTCAAAAAAATAAATGTTCAGCCTTCCCCCATCCCACTGATAATTAGGAAGGAATAAGGAAAAATGTCTATATAGCACTTTTTCAAGCATGGATTGTGGTCTAACGTAGGATGTGTTCTTTTTACACAGATTTTGACAGATTTTCGAGAATCTTGATTTTTGATGGTTTTAGAATCTCTTTTTCAACATTTTTGATTCCTTTTGCCAACTTCTCTAAAGTCCTCTTTATAAAAGTTGAATCCAAAATCCATTTTCAAAAGCGACTATCTTAACAGAATCTCTTGAATTCTGAATCAGACAAAAACCACTTTTCTTCCAAAAACCAGGTTCTCGAAAATCCACAAAAATCCGTGTTTGCAACAACTTGAATTCGATAAAAATCGATTATCATGATGACATAATGAAAAATTTTCGCATTCTAAATGCTTAATAATGTTAACATTTTCTTCTTTTTGCCTCAGATTTGGTCTCAGCTCATTTCTCTCTCTTCATAAATATTTTTTAAAGACCATTTTTACTACAAAAAATCAATTTTTTTCAAAATCCAAAATGGACTATATTTTTTTACTAGATAGGGTATACTTAGTGTGAATTCAATTCGACCTTAAACTCATTTTTGGAAATTATTGGCTTGTCTGGTTCTTTCGGTGCGGTCTTCAATTGATTTTAACCTAAAAATGCATTGAAAATTCAAAAAAGAATCCAAAATAGAAAATTGCATTAATTATATAAAAAATTAAAAATCAGTAACATGTCTAAAAATAAAATAAAAAATCATGATAAAAATTATTTTTTATTTTTTTCTATTGATTCAATTCATTTTGATTTATATTAGGTACTTACTTCAATTTATCTTCATTCATTTTATGTTGAGTAATGTATTTTGATCGTTCATTCGTGTTATTTTACATTATGGTCATTTGCCATTTCAGCTCTTAACGTTAAAGTTCAGTTGTTGAAATAAAACAATGTTGAAAACCTGACTGTGTTGAAGTTCTGCCAAAGTTGACATTGAAGTTTCTAATGATGATGTTTTTCACTGCTGAACTGAAGTTTGGTAGTAGGTACATAGGTACATCAGTGGCGGACTGGGTCGATTTGGGGCCCCTGAAGGATGCGCCGAATGGGGCCCCCAAAATTTTTCCTTTTCCCCTTGAGAATCTTTCTCGTTCTGTTTTTTCCCAGGTTTGGATACTTGGGGGGGGGGGACGAAAAATTTGCCATAAGAAAAAAATATCACACAAATAAAATCTAAAATGACAAGTTTTGAAAGTGAAATAAAAGATGAAATGGTAATTTTGTCAATTGATGTAATTTGCATTTCGGCGAATGAGAAATTCTCATTTTCCCTTTTGAATTTATGGAAGTTTCAAAAATTGATTTTTTGGGGTTTAGAGAAGAGATAAAAATTAAGCCGAGCAAAGCGAGGGCAAAAACTCTTAAAAATTCGTATTTCGAGAGGCAAAAAAACGATGGTATTCCCGGGTAAAATAGATGAAATACCCTTGTCCTCGAATTTTTGAAATTTTCATGAAACATTGTTTTTGATGCCTTTTAAAAAAATGTTGAAGCCAAAAAATTCCCCCACCCCGCCATCTTGCCCACAATGGCGAAAAAACGCATTTTTCGGGGGGGGGGAAGGCCCAGAACAGAGTGAGAGCAAAAGATAGTTTCGAGAAGTAGAAAAACAACGTTTTTGAGGTGAAAAGTGTGTTTTTTTGGGTTAGAAAATTTATTGAAATTTGAATAGCTTACACATACCTACTTAATAGATTTTTATAAAAGTTAGATCTCAATTTGAAAAAAAACCACACAGGTCCAATTAAAATGAGGGCAGAAAATTTTAAAAATTTGTATTTTGAGAGGTAAAAAACAATGTTTTTTGAGGTGACTGATGAGTGACGAGTTTATTTTTTTGACCACACAATTTTAGAATTTGAATGTACTAAAATTGAATATTTAGATTTTTAATTAAAGGAAAAGAAATGTGGGGAAAAAGTAAAAATATCATCTTTTTTTGGTTTAAACATGGCCCCTAGGGCACCGGTACTTGCATGTACATAGGTGAGGTCAGGGTTATTCAATGTTATAAAAATATTGAAATTTCATCCATCAGACACGATGTTATTACCTAAATCCTTGAAAAATAAAGAGCTAAAATCAGTGCTTTTGAAGGGTTTAGAAACATGCTACTTGCATATATTTTCGAAACTTTGTTTTCTGTTGAAGTCATAACCTGACAGATCAAGTTTTTCTCCAGTAACCTTAATAATCGGTGGCCCTTTTAGTTGACAATTTGAGTTGAAAATCCCCCTTTCAGCACCTTTACAAGAAAATTCACCACATGTCATCCACTTTGCGTGAATTCACAAATTACGCCGTCAAAATAATAATTGAAAAACAACAAGAACAACATCAGCTTGGTTTCATACCGCCTCAATCCAAATCATAAAGATGACAGTTTCAAGTTTGAAGAAAAAAAATACTCTTCACACCTCGAGGGGTATACTAGGTGTTGAGGGGGGAGGGGAGTTCCAAGCTGGGGCCTTTTTTGAGATTTTCCTACCAACGCCAATAATCACAATGCAATTGTGTAAAAATAACGCTCCAAACAGAGCAGAATACAAGGGAAAAGCGCGGAAGCAACAATTAACGCGGAGATTCGACTATAAAATGGTACCTAATACCGTATTAATTAGTGGCTGCTTCAAAGCCGAAACACCAAGTGACCAGGGTTAGGGGTGCGGTAATTAGAGAGATAGAAAGAGAACCATAGACAGAATGAAATATGCGTAAAATGAACTACACTCTAAAGAGGGGTATGCCCGACGACTGGGAAAGACGGGGTTGTGTGCTGCTTTCGCACGTCTGTTGCTTTGGCCTGCGCTGCTCTACAGACAGTGCGCTCAGCCTTTTGCAGACTTTAATTCATAACGAACGAATGCTAAAATAAAGGCGCTATTTTACTCCTTGTACACTTTATGGTACACACTACGTACCAAAACAAACCTACAGACCTTGGGAATGTGATTATACGGTATAAGAAGACGAAGAGTGCAGCTAAAACAGGGTTAGCAGGGTGAATATTGTGAAGGGAAAACTCGTATTCGAGGCGATATATCGTCTCTGCGTATGTTTTTGGTGGCGACGTCGTTTATAAATATTAAAAGCGGCTTTTATTTTGAAATTAGTAAATAGTACGTACTCGGATGCGACGACATCGTGCCCTAATAGCAGAAAACTCCAAGTTGCGAAAATTTCCGCGAGAGTACAATTGGACGATGTATTTTTGAAAATTTTCGAAGCGATTAATTTAAAAGACGAGCGTTTGCTGAGGACATATTCATCGTAGAAGGTCGCGAACACGGTAAAGGCTCAAATTATAACGTCGTCTAGGTACGTGTACGTATTTTAAAGGTATAAAAATTAAGAACGGTATTGTTTAAGCTGAGTGAAATTTGTTCCACCGGAGGCGCGATTATAATATGGAAATATATTTTAAAAGGGTTAAGAGAACGTGAGTGTGAAAAAGACTTACGTATGTTTGCGTATTTCCAGTTTCTTTGATATGCGTTATCCATTTTTTGCGAGAAGTCATTTGTTCTTGGTTGATAAGCTGTGAGCAAGGAGTACGTAGAACGGAAGCTCGCTCGAAGGGTTTAGTCTTAAGACCGCGATACTCTGATAACGAGTATTGTTCTTCCGTCGTATCATAATATACGTGAAACTGAGAACAGCTAGGATTTGGTCGAGAGGCCGTCTTTAATGGATTTTCTTTGGGCGATTATCACGTGGTGTGCAAGGTGTATATTATGTACTCGTAGATGCCTATGCTGCGTGCACGAGCTGAGAATTTACTCCTACGACGAGTGAGATTATGTGATAGGTGTTGATGATGTTGAATACGGTTGATGGAAACGAATCTGTTGAGAAAAAAATGTGTGTTAATTGTTTTGCTATGGAAAGTTCAAGCATGATGAATAATGATGTTTATAAAAAATTTTTAAGAATGAAACTATTCCTCCAGAGATTTTGAACAGATCGAAACCGATTTTTTAAAATAGTGTGTAATTCGTTAAATGGGTGATCTATAATAAGTATCAATGGCTGAAGGCTAAACTGTTTGAAACCACATCCAATGAACTCAGAATATTAAAACTAAGATTTATAGTAAATTTCAGCTTTCGTACTTTAGCAGGTAAAATTTTGTAAAAATTTAATTTATTCAAAAATCTGCCTGAAATTCTAGAACTACTTAAAACGATTCAAAGTTCTTTTCAGTCGATTCGGGGGGGGGGGGGTCCAAAGTTTAGCTTTCTACATAGTTCAATTTGCTGTTGATTTTTTCACATTTTTAGTCCAAATTTGATTTTCCAAAATCCACCAAAAATTGAAAAATCCATTCAAGCACATGAAATTTTGGCAGTGGATGGCAATGTATTTTTGCACGATCTTTTTATTTAGGTTCATCCGGATCAACATTTTTCTGCAAGTTGAAACTTCTTTCTTGTTAGATGAAGGAAAAAAAATTGAAAAATTGTCAGTAGTCTATTAAATCCAGCCAATGGGTTGTAAAAACTGATTTAAAAATTTTCAAATTACTGACCTAATTGTACGCATCAAAATGATATGTTATTTCCCCAAATTAATTTTTAAAGCTCTTTAATCCAAAAAAAAAAAAAATCAACTTAAACACGTTTTCAGATTTGAAGTGTGGAAAGATTTTTTCTTTGCTTAGGTACTCCAGCAAGAGGAAAATTCTGAGAACTTGGATTTTTGAATGAGCTTTCAAAATTTAGGAAACTTTTTCGACCGGACAAAAAAATCAAATAGCATCCAAAAATACATCACTAAATCAAGTGCTGAATTTCATTTTTCGATTTTTGTCAAATTTTTAAAAATTCGAATTTTGTCCATTTTCTGTTCAAAATTCAAAATTGGATCAAATTGAGGTAGAAATCCGAAACTTGGTTTATACTTTGAATTTTTGATCCCTCAAAACATTATAGTGTTGTTTCAAACCGTCCTAGAGACTTTGATGAATTTTTGCATTTTCTAGTATTTTAAAATCAACGAAATGCTGCTCCTATGAAATCAGATATACCATATTGTTTACCCTTTTTTATGATTTAAACCCGAATTTTGAAAATCCGCGGGTTCAAATCTAAAATTTTCTCCGGCAATTTTTTCGAAAAAAAAAGAAGTAAACTTTGTCATTTACCAACATAGGTGTTAACATAAACAAGTGAAATTTGATGCATGCTCTATTTTTGGACTCCAAAATAAAAATTGTGATTCATTAAGCCATATGTATTTAGCCTTCAATTTTTTTTTGATTTTTTTAGTTTTGAAAAAATTGTTAATAAGGGTGACTAAAATTAAATGCAGCTCGTATGAACTTTTATTTACAGCCTTCAGGATTATTCTATGAATTCAGCTGCACAAAGTACCTACAAAAATCTAAAAATTATTGTGACCCTTCCCCCCTCTTTCCGCTTATGTCATTCTTTTGAAAAATCAAAATAGAAGCATTTTAAATCGATTTTATTAAAAATCAATTTTAGCTGAATTCAACCTCTCTCCCTCCCAACTTTGAACTAGTCTCCGAACGATTTTTTGTCCAAGTACAGATAACCTGCGTTGATTTCCCTCATCCTCGAAACGTGCCTATTCTGGAAATTAAGAGGGCAGCTACCTTTTGCAAAATTTGACATTTTTGACGAAAATTTTTGATATAACTTTTGAAACAAACAAAAAAAGTTAATTTGCAAAATAGCCCATCTTTAAAATTGAAGGTGTTGAAAAGAAGTCACATTAGGAAAAAAAATGACCAATTCATCTAAATTTTTGAAAGTTGAAATTTGTTGACTTTGAAGCCGAATTTTATTGTGTACTTAAACTTTTGAGACAAGCATAAAATGTTATTTTGAGAAATTGCCTTTTTTTTTTACTTTGAAGGAGCTATTATTAAGGGGTGATAAATTGCAAAAATTTGGAGGTGCCTTGAAAAAATCATCTGTGGAAGTTCATAAAACTTTTTGAGAATGCTACTACATTAGTTTAAGTACACGTGTAGTAGCAAAAAAGCGACTAAAAAATCATTTAAAAATTATTTGTTTGATAGTTCAAATCAAAAACGTAATTTTCACGCAAAGCTTTATAGATAACCGATAAGTATTTTGATGTTTTCATTTTCTTGTATTTTTGTGTTACCTAATTTTTCTCCAGAATAATAAATTTTTGAAATTTACATTCTTTTTCGAACTGTACAAATTCCATTTGATGCTGCCCAAAGTGTGCGTAGCTGCATGTTAGAATAGGCCATGAAGCCTTATGGCATTTCTGATCGATTTCGATACCAGTTTTCAAAAATCGTTTCTGCAAATTTAAATACTTATCTACGTATTTTATTTTTTTTTCTGAGATCTAAAAAACTCAAAAGTCTGCTGGAAACCCCAAAATACATAGGTACCTATAACTTGAAAGAACTACCAATCGATGATGGAACTCAAAAAAAGGTATGAATCAAATTTCAGCTCACCTATGTTCATGTGTTCCTGAATTATTACGAATTTTTCATTTATATTTTGAAAAGCTTTGCTGAGGGGGATGAAGCAGGCTATGTATAAAGTTCATTCAGAGCGATCTTTCCAAAAAAAATTTATTCGTTCAATTTTTTCCTTTTTTTGTTTTGAAAATTTTCAATGTTTTAAAATAGATACCTAGGTACTAGGTAGGTACCTACATGAACACATATCATTTTACTTATCATTATCGTTCAAGTTATACATCTAACGGCATTTAAATTTAATAATCCAATTAACAAGTACATCTATAAATAAAAATAATTACCGTCATGTTTACCAGGTGAAATCAAAATAACGCATTTCCCACCCACTCCATCATTTAAATTAAAATACTCACACCAGGAAAACGACGAGAAGAATTCGCGCATTTCCCCAATAAAAGCGACCTTCTTTTCGTGCTGCTCGTCGTCGGCTCAAAAGCACAAACCGTACGAGCCAGAGTAGATACAGATAGCTAAAGCTATGCATAGCAGAGCACACCATAAGCAGTAAGCACAAGGTTAGAAAATAAGAAGAGGTAATAAGGAATCAAAGACCAAAGTCGGATTTGAAATTATTTCGCTTTCTCTCAACAACGCTCAAGAATACAGAAGAGGTAGTGTGTTTTTTTCACGTACAGTTCGCTTTTTTGGTGCTTTTGTTAGCGAACGTCGCACCTCGCGCTTCAACAAAAAGCGATGAAACTTAATTGCACGTGAAATTTGATTAGAACGTATAAGAACGTGAGCTCCCTGCTCGGTCGATTTGTATGTATAGGTAGAATAGGAGAAAAAAAAACGAGAACACAGAAGAGCGACAGAAATAAAGGGGTAAGAAGCTCATGCATGGTGAAAGTATATAAGATAGACTCGGAGTCAAAATGGCAAAGGTAAAGAGTAAAGATAGTATAGGAAATCATCTAAGATTCTTGTATACGAGCATTTTGTCTCGATGCATACCGATTCAAGTCAAGAGAAGACTACCGAGTTGCTTCCTGACCGGTTATTTTTTTACCTCTTCGAGGTTTTAAATGAATTCAATTTTCATTTCAAAACGAAAGTCAATTTTTGGATTTAGGCGAATACGCAAACCAACGGGTAAGGATTCGTTTTATCTGCGATGCGTTTACGAACAAGCAGCTTGAAATATAGCTAAGGAAACGAAATTGGCCTCGAATCTGGATTGTCCACAAAATCTCGAGTTTAGGATACGAGTACGAGTAGATTGGGATACAGGCTATCGTATTTGAGCAGAAGTCTCAAACTTGCAAGGTATAGTCAACGTTGTCACATAATTTAGTTGTTTGCTAAATGAAGTCACACTTTGAATTGATACCAGGTGTATTTTTATAGGTTTAAATTTTTTGAGAGGTAGGGGCTAATCTTATGAAGGTTTCTATTTTATAAAGTTGCCATAAAAATTAATTTCGTCTTTTTACCTATGGTATTTTTCGAAACTTTCAATTCGAATTAAACTGATTAAAATGATGGATTTTCAGATCGAATAGGTATCTCAAAAGAGGGAATTTTTAATTGCTCTAGCACTGATTATGGAATGATGGGCTTGGTAGTCCAAATTCAAAGATAAATGTTGTCCTACATAAATTTTTTTTCTTCGGAAAAATTTTGGAGGTGTGGAGAAGGCAAAAATGTCGCTGAAGACGTTCAGGTCATCTGAGAATTATAAAATTTGAGTTTGAATGAGAGTTCAGTAGGTTTGAGAACAGTCATTTCATTCAGCATCATGTTTTGGCCAAAAAAAAATTGGCAATTTTTGATGAAATGGGTAATGACTCTTTTAGGCTTTCAAAAGTTAACCCAAAATCGATCAATCAATTGAAGCTGCTGAAATTTTGGTTTTGATTTTTTTTAAAATGCTGGAGAGTAAAAATAATCAACTTCTTTTTGTCAATTTTGTGATTCTAAGAGAGTCTATATTGGGTATTAGATGAAAATTATTATTGAAAATTTCATTTTTTGCTAATTTTATCTTACTTTCAAAATGAAAAATGAGCAAACATTACCTGCAGCTTCTACATACAATTTTAAACACATTTATTGAAATCATTACGAAATTTCTATCTAGGCCACATTTTTATGAGTATTTTTACTTTATACTTTATATTCTTATGCCGACCAACTTTTTTAATATTAAAACTCTCGATTTATTTTTAGTTTATTTTCAGTTCTCGATCCAACATTCAAATTACATTCAGATGTCTCATTTTTATTAATATTTCAATGAAGAATATTCCAATCAAGATTTTCATATTTAATGGCAAATGGGAAGATACTCGTGTGATTGAAATAAAGAACGTAGCGATGAAAAATTGTCGAAGGGGCGGAGAATTGGAAATTTCCTTATCTGAATTCTATATAACCGTGCCTAAATTTTTGTACAGTTGACTACATTTTGGAGGTCGGCCTGGCCCCTTTACTCCCCTTTTCACCACGCCCTAATGGCACAGATTCAGCCTACAAGCGAAGCATTCAATCAAAAAATACTTTTTTTTTCAGAAATATTACGGTATATTTTTTTTAATGGGGAGTTTTATTTTTTTTACATTGTGCGTTGGAAATTTGGTAAAATTTTTAAAAAATGAGAAACATTGAAAATTTCCTCTCAAAACGTGTATTTTTGTTGAAAGAATTATGGAAAAACGTGTAAAAAACGGTTTAAATAATATGTAAAATCCAGAAAAAAATTTTCAGACGTAGAAATTTTGAAATAAAAAATGAAATAAAAAAGTATACAACCACACGTCAATAGCTTGTGTCAAAGAAAAATGAAAGAGTACTTACTTACGCGAATAAATTTTAAAAAAATCACCACTAAACAATATTAACGACCGAAATATGGAAAATTGATAATTAAATCCTAACTCGTCTTTGCAAAAATTGTTCATTTTTTGCTCAAATTAAAGTGTCTTAAAGATGAGGAATAAAAGAGAGAATCCAAATAAGAGAATTTGATACAAGTACTGCAGCTGGCCTACGAGTTTAGAATGTTTTGGTTACTGGTGGAACAAATTCTTAGGGAACTGGAAAAATTGTGAAATAAATTGAGTAGAAAACAGTAAATTTAAAAAAAATCAAACATATCATGAATTTTTTTGGGTAAGTTAACAAGTTACAATGAAGAATGAAATATAGCAAGGATTAAAGATGGATAAATTACCTGATAATTTTTTTTACGAAATATTCGTTCGAAGGCCTAATAAATTTATGATAAAAATTTGATTTTGTACAACAAAAGCAACATTTTTGGAGAAAAATGAGAATCTAGAGCTGTTTTGGGAAAAAAATTGGTATGAAAAAAATATAATTTATCTAAAAATTGAAAGAAAAATGGTTTTACAGTAGACTCCCGATTATCCGACCTAATCGGGGGGGGGGGGGGGGGGGTAAGGTGTGTCGGATACCAAAAAAGTCGGATAATCCGAAATGGATGTTTTAAGCGTAGAAATTAAGTGCATAAGCTTGAGAAGACAATTTTTTATTCAGAAAATCAAGTTTTGGCTCAAAGCAGGAACAAAAAATCAAAAAAATGATGAATAAACAAAAATAATGTACTTTTGTAGGTACATGAAAGACAATGAAATACTGACTCAAATTATAACTTTTTGAGATAAGTTGGATCAATTTCAAGGAAAATAACATCGTTAGAATGCAAAATGCTGCATACTGCATCATTATTTACACTACAAAATCAAAAATTAGGGGTTTTTCGGATTATCCGACCTTGGTGGGTCGGATAATGCGAAATGTAAGTCGGATAAATTCGTACCGGATAACCCGAAAGTCGGATAATTCGGAGTCGGATAATTGAGAGTCTACTGTATAAGTTTCTTTTAACATGGAAAACTATTTTCTTTTTAAAGATGTATCGGAAAAACTCTAAATGAAAAATCATAAATTTTGACAAATATTAAATTTTAGTTTGAAGGAGAAAAAATTGCTCAAATTTTTTAACAAAAATTGAAAAGCGTACTTGAGTTGAACTTATGCTCATGGCTCAGTTTTTTTTTTTTTTAATGAGTACTTAAGTTCTTTACACCTAAACTTTCATGTTTAGAATACCTATTACCCATAATTTTTAGTTATATTGTTACAAAAAATTCTGTTGTGTAAAAAATTTAACTCGAAAAATATTTATGTTCATTGGGAATTCGTGGAGATAATCAAATCAATAGAATAGAATTCGTTAAAAAAAAAAAAAACGATTTTTTTTGCTCCATTTTCACTTTTTTTCCTTCAAGGAACAGGGATTCAGCTGTTCAAATAATGGTACGTAGGCTACTTACTTTTTGAGCGTAGATTACGCGTACAAATGATTGCTAAAGTGAAAAATTTTGAAAAGGCTTCTTAAATGAATTTTTCATTTGCTGGGTTTATATTTTTTACGGAATGAAAAAGTGAAAACGCATCCCTATAAGTAATAGAAAACGTGCTACTGAAAAATTCTAACAACTCGTGTAACTTTTTTTTCTGAATTTTCTGATTTATAATTTGACCTATTTTGCTTTATCTCAAAGAAGGAATTATTTTATGATGAAAATTTATCAGGAAAATGGAAAATAAGTTAAATGAATTAAAAAATTATGAGATTTCCTCAAAACTTTTTTAATCAACAAATTATCTCAGAATTTTTTATTTTTTATATTGCATCTGCTTTTTACAAAATCATATAAATGTTCATTTACTGAATAATTTGAAACTCTCGCCTCA
This sequence comes from Planococcus citri, assembly GCF_950023065.1. NCBI lineage: Eukaryota > Metazoa > Arthropoda > Insecta > Hemiptera > Pseudococcidae > Planococcus > Planococcus citri. The sequence continues at coordinate 37,946,831 of NC_088680.1, forward strand.
TTTTAACGAATGAATAATGAATAGTGAAAATTCACTTGTAAAATGAACACATAAAAGAAAATTTTCAAGGTATTTTTAAGCAAAAAATTCGTGTAGGTAATTATGTCATTCTAAGCACATGAAGCATTGAAATTTTCTTATTGTTCAATAATTTTTTTACTATACTTTTATCTCATTAAAATAAAAAGAAAGGTAAGTAGGTAAACTGATGAAAAAAATTTCTTTTCATCAAAAGATCAAAATTCAAATTTGATTACTTCAGAAAAAATCATTCTCTAAAAAAATCTCAGGTACTTTTTATTGCAAAAAAAAGAGAAAGAAACGGAAACAAAAAATTAAAAATGTGAAATCGTACAAAAATTTGAGAAAAAAATTGACAAGAATTAAGTTTCATCAAGAAATTCTTATTAAAAAAATAATGTGAATTAATGCAATTTTTTCTCAATCATTGCAGAATTTTTCATTTTCAAATTTGAAACAATTTTTAAAAAATTTTCCCACGTGGTAATTTTTACGTTAACTATGGAATTCGATGATTAAAAATGTAGAAAAAATCATGGTAGGTAAGGATACTGCAAAACACGACGGTAATTGAATAAAAAATACTATTTCAAACCGATACTAATTACGAAATAATTACGTAAAAAGGGTAAAAACGCCATAAACACCTTGAGGCGAGCAGCAAGTTGTTGAAATACGTAAAATTTTACGATACGTGCGTTTGCCGGCAAACCTGATAAACGACCGACTATAATGCTTCTCACTCGTGTAGATGCTACGAAGCCGTAGAACGTACTGAGGAAACTTATCGCCTTTACCGCGGAAGTTTGGACTCGCGAAATTATTTCTAAAACGCGGGGTAATCGGCGCGGCGCGTGTCCCTTTGGCGTTTAGCGCTCTGCGGTTTTTTACTACTTCGTGTCAGTTGTGGCCCTTCCTGTTCTGATGGAGAAGAAAAGAAGTGCGAATTATTTGGGCGGGATTTCTTTTTAATTATTGTAAAATTGAAATGGTTCAACCGTTGTATACTACCTATTGATTTGAGTGATTACTCATTTTGAATTATGTGTAAAACATTCAATAAGAGTAGAAGAGACAGCTTAATTAATTACGTGTAGGTATTATTTATGCAGATGTGATTGTTTAATGTTTTGGTAGGATTATCCAGGGATATGACGTTGAGGTGATCGCTACTGATTCGAAGGATGTATAAATTCATCGAGAGAAATTTCTTAAAATAATGAGATGATTTCTTCAATTTAGTTCATCTTTGGTCCTCGTCCTTTCTTTGGTTGCCTTATCAGTCAAAATGTGGAATATTTTTCGAATTTTTTTTTTGGTAGACTTGAATGAAAAGAACCGTGATTGAATGAACTAAAATTTTTAAAAATATTGTTGGCAAAAATTGGTGGAATATCAAAAAACGCCAAAAAGTTGACAAAATGTCATGAAATTCAAATGAAATTTTACGCAAATCGCTTACATTATTGAAAAGTTCCAAAAATTAATCAAATATTTTTATTGAATGATAATTTGTCAAAAATACAGAAAGTGTGATAAAAATTTTTAGAATGATCTCCTAGTTACTGATAAGTGATAATTGATAATTGCCACAAATTGATGAAAAAAATAGCAGAGATCCAATCAGACAAAGTTTTGTGAAAATTTCTTGAAATTAATTGTTGAAGTATCATAAGCATATTTAAAATTTCCTGAAAATTAAGCAAAATATCGCCAGAGTTTTAAAATGCAAGATGTTAAAAATAATAAAAAATTTGATCAGTAGTAACTTGCCTGTCATGCGATTTCCAGAAATCTATTTGAAATATCGTAGGTCTAATTTGGAAGCCATATAAGCTCCGAAAACCAAATTTAAATTTCGTAATTTGGGGAGCCATGCAAACTCCAAAAATTGACTGGATTTTTGGAGGCCATGCAAGTTCCCAAAATCAATTTTGAATTTCATTAAGGTTTTTGACTCGTTAGCACGGCTTCTAAGGTAGTCTGTGTGTCTTGTGGGCCACGTTAAGTTACTGACCTACCTGTATAGTGTATTGTCTCACAAAACCATCCCCTAAAGGTCATTGACCCCTCTGTCTGGCGACTCAAAATCGTCTGTTCGTCTGTCTTGCCTCTTCAAGCCATTGACGGTCTGTCTGATCTCTGAAGGTCGTCTGTCTCTCTGCCTGCCTATGTGGCCTCTTCCGGTCATTGACCCGTCTGTCTGCGTGTTTGGAAGGTCGTCTGGCGCTCTGTCCAGTCCCTTAAGACCATTGACTCAATTGTCCGACCTCTCACGGTCGTCTGTCTGTCTCTCTGTCTGGCCTCTTCAGGTCATTGACCCGTCTGTCTGCGTGTTTGGAAGGTCGTCTGGTGGTCTATGTCTGACTTCTTCGGGTCATTGACCCGTCTGTCTGGTCTCTCAAGGTCGCAGATATCCGTCTGTCTCGCTTCTTCAGGTCATTAACCTGTCTTCCTAGCCCCTCAAGGTCGTCACCTGCCTGTCTGGCTTCTTAAGGTCATTGACTCGGCTGTCTGGCCTCTGAAGCAGGGATGGATAGCTGAAAGATGAAACTTTTGGCTTTGGCTTTAGCTTTTAGCTTTCAAAAATTCCAAACTTTCTCAGTTTTCAGCTTATCAATTTTTTTTAATGAGGTGAATAAAAAGGAAAATGGAAACTCACAACCACAACGAAAAAACAACACGGGAAAAGAAAACTGAAACTTGAGAAAAGTAAAATGTAAAAATCAAAAAAGAACTCAAACAAAAACTGAACCAAATGAATTTGTAAAAAAGCTGAAAGCAAGCTGAATAAATAAATTTTTTGGCCAGAGCTTTTAGCTATCAAAAATCTCAAAATTTCTCAGCTTTCAGCGTTTAGCTTTCAGTGAGCTTTCCATCCCTGCTCTGAAGGTCGTATGTCCGGCCTCTTCAGGTCATTGACCCGTCTGTCTGGCAGCTCAAGATCTTCTTTCCGCTTGTCTGGCTTCCCAAAGCTCCAAAATGCCAATTGAAATTTTTAAATTTGGAGATCGTGCAAAATCCAAAAATTAATTTGGTGTTTTATAGTTGGGAGGCCATGCCAGCTCCCAAACTTGATTCGATTTTCCACAGTTTGAGGCCATGTGAATTTCAAAAAATTTTCCAATTTAGTATTTTACTCTCTAAATTTGAAACAGTCAATTTCACTGCTTAGCAGTCATGACATTTTGCCTTTTTAAAGCAGTAGTTTTTTTTTTACTACAAAACAGTGAAAAATTACTGAATTGGTCAGTAAAAAATCATTTTGACTGACCAATTCAGTAATTTTTCACTGTTTTGCAATAAAAAAAAACTACTGCTTTAAAAAGGCAAAATGTCGTGACTGCTAAGCAGTGAAATTGACTGTTTCAAATTTAGAGAGTAGATGCCTTGTAAACTCTGAAAATTGATAAGTAATTTCATTCTTCTTCCTCGATTCGGAGCTTCTAAAATCGAATTAAAATTTTATGTAAGTCAGAAATTCATTCGAACTTTTTCTAAAAAAATATATTTTTTTAATCACGATTCGATTCGAACCGTCTCCAGGCTCGTGTCCTGCCATATTTTTGTAATTTTTAGAAATTCTTTTCAAGTAAAGAGGAACTGAACGAGCACTAAAGAGCCAAAGGGAGTTGAAAGTAAAAATTAAGTCGAAGTGTTAGTCTGTTGATCTCACTTCGCATCTCTTCTCGTACTATTATTTGCAGAATTTTGAGCTACTGATCCCCCTCCCCCACGATTTATTGGCTCTTGGAAAATTACTATAAAGACCTTGCTCTGATAGGTATAGCATTTGAAATTCAACAAAACGTCCAATTTATACATAGAAGCCTCCATATAATAAGAATCTGTGCATCGTTTTCCCATTCAATAACGCGAAACTACCAAATTTACCTGGTTAACATCGTTATTCGTGCCACGCTCGTTTACTCTTTCATCGGAATGTTAACAGGACGTCAAGACATTGAAAGAGGGAGAGAAAAACGCGAAGAAAAGGTTGTAAAATATTTTTTTACGTTCTTGAATCGAGAAAATACGATTTTTATACATTTCTACAAACATTTCGAAAAGGGCAGTGGCAGAAGAATTAACAATTTCCAGCAAAAGGGAAAGTTTTTCTGTTACCTAGTGAAGTAGGTATGTAAACATGGAAAATACCACACGGGTTTGTAGGATGTACATATAAGAGTCAGAGACTGAATCAGAAAAGAAAAACTAGGCAAGCTAACGTATACATAGTAGAAAAATATTTCGCTTTATTTGAACTACCTATACGAAGACTATATACGACGAATTCCCGAATAACATCTGGCGAAATTAAATTGGGTATTTTTGAATGAAGAGTATTTCTGCGTGTCGTGTCGTCGAGATTCGAGTAAGAAAGAGAGAGAAACAGATAGTAAAATTGTAATAAAAGTGGCGGTACATTAGTCGCGAGGAATCTACTACTAGTAAAACGCACGTTAGAAAATAAAATCCGCACGATACCTACATTACCTACCTTAGAACCTACCTACTCGTACGTAGGTAACCTCCGCACGCAGATAAAAAATAACGCGAATAATCTCGACGAGAGAATAGAGAAGCAGCGGAGGAGCTTTCAGTTTGATATTCGAGAGCAGCATGGGCAGCATCCACACCACACATTATAAGACACGACGAAGGAGGCCATGTTTATATATCACGACGACGAAAACGATATCGAGCATAGTACCCCGCAGCAGAGCATCTATATCTAAGGGTGAAAGCTCGCGAAACAGCAAGGGTTAGGAATCGGTTAACTGATATGAAAGTAATCATAATGGGCCATTAACGCTCGAATGGTATGTACAGTACGTATAGCAAAGAAAACAGACAAGTTGAAATTTTCATCGGGTCGTCGAATTTCTTTCTGCTGTATCTTCGTCTTCCTCATCACTTCTGACTGCGATTCGTTGTACGATCTTGATGCGTGGTAATTGAAGAAGAATAGAAAGGTGTTAAGAAAAGAAGAAAAGTCCATCAAGAATGTCATTTTCTTTTATACGATTTACGCCTTCGTGTCCCCCCTCCCCCCTGCTCCCTCATTCGCGGCGAATTGACGTGTGCAGACAATATCTACCGAAAGCACTCCGCACACCGATAGGCAGCTACGTAGATTATTTTCCGGGGCGCTGAGCCGCTAGGATCTGACCGAATAAGTTTTATTGAAAAGAACACCATCGTGAGTTTATATGAGCGAAAAATGACACGACGATTAAGAGATGCGATTTTTTTCTCCTCGCTGAGAGACGGCGTGGCAGGGGAAGAAAAATACGAACAGAAGCGATGAAATATCATTTCGTAGGGTTACTAGAGCTTTGGATATCGATAAGGTAAAATATTATGTAATGCAGGAAGAGAACGGAAGGGACTGAGGGAAAAAAACGACACGACGACGATGCTGAAATGACGTTAATTCTGCGAGTAATTTTTTGTATTCGATCGAGATTGAACGCACAGCGGTGTGGAGTGAATGGCGAAAACGTCTTTCGAATTTGCTCTTTCATATACGAAAACTTATTACATAGTTATTTCCTTTTTGTCAGTTATAAGATGAGTCGACGCCTTTCGACGCGACTTATACAAATATTGATCGGTAATTTTTAATTACAGTCGTGTACGAATGGTTACTGGAGATGAAGGAGGCAAAGGGTTGATAAACGGCGTCGCTGGTTTGAGATATTGGCAGAAACATCGTCTGAATTGTTTTAATCGCGGATACACCTGTACCTACCTACCTACCTACCTATACCCACGCAATTGTTTTTGGCCCAATTTTTGATCCTCCTTTTGAAAATCTTCCGTGAGAGCTCAACACACGTTTACAGTCAGCTCAAACGTAGATCTTTGCAAAAAAATCTCATCATTTTCCAAATTTAATAAACCAGCATGTATTTTCATCCTTGTAAACGAGTTCTCCCCCCTCCCTGGTCTCTTCCTACTTTACTATCAAACCCAAATTTTTCTCTTTTTTTTTACCCAACAGTGACTCGGCAGCTTATATCGTTGCACACGAAGCTCGCAACGTTAGTCAGTATTATCGGATAAAACGATCCTATTTATCTTTGGTGGTGGGCGCGAGTGTAATTTAAGAAACGTGGAAAACGAGCTCATATTATATCTCCGTTTATGAAATAGGAAAAGCGACCGTAATGCTGGTGCACTGACAATACATATGCCCTAGACACACGGCACGGTCTCCTCGCTTAAAAGTGAAATTAATTTAAACGCAGGTTCTGGCAATCCTAAAGCGTGGACATGGCGAGGGGGTTCGCGAAGACAGCATCATTTCCGGAGAACGTTTCGTCTTATATCCGTGCCGAGGCGTGCTTCGCGAATACTCAAGTATCCAGTAGATAAACAACCGGGGTACTTTACATACGAAGACAACGACTTCTTGTGATGTGTAAATTACTATACTGACTAAGTTATGATCGTATATCGCGTTCAAGGGGTAGAAAAAATACAAGTTTACCACGGTAAACGGTTGCCGGTTTATTTGCGGAGGTTTTCAGAATTGGTAGCAGTGTTTTGATTTGATAGCTTGTAGTTGAAAGTTTGTTGAGGGATGTTGAATGGGTTTCCTTGAAAATAGCCTGTTTGGGTTCTAAGATAATGAAAAAGAAAAGTAAGCTGTAGTCTGGTCCGTTGTAAAATTTTTCAAATTCAATGAGTGATTCTTTTCAACTTGACTCAAAAAAGTTTATTCACTCAATTTTTTTTTCTTGGATTTTTAAACTTGGAAGACAGTTTTTGGACAATAATATTGTTCCGCGTTTTTCTGACAATGCAGCTCGACTGAACATGGCTTCCATCAAAAAAAATTTGTTCGAGGAATTTTAAGGAATAGAAGGTTAAGTATTCTTGTTGATCGATAGATGGACACGGCCATTTTGAGATTCCTCATCAATATCAATATATGTACAAATGATTCCATCACATCTTAGTCCAAGAGCTATACCACTGCGATTGGGCCGAAATAACTGAAAGCTGGGGATGGTCTCAAAAGTTAGTATACATACCCCTATTTTGAAAGCACTTGGTCTGCCGGTCCGCAGCTGCTGCTTTAAAGCTCAGTAAAAGCTCGAAAGTTCAAAATTTTTCTGAACTTTCAACTGAGAAAACTGATGGCTAAAATTGGTGCCTAATTATAGCATTTTTCGCGCTGAATCCGAATATATCGGTCTACCGACCCATAAGTGCCGCCAAACCCCCGCCAGACTGGGTCAAAAGGGGAGCAAAGGCTATAGGTGGATAAGTATGGCGAATTTGCCCCCGAGAGCTTCAGGGTTGATATTTGCATGGAAGGTTGGTACCCTTGAGCACCTTCCGTCACGAAAGTTTCAGACCCCCAGACCCCCCCCCCGTTTTTGAGAAACCCTCCCTTTTCTAAAATTACAATAAAAATTTTTTTCTCAGCCCCATGTGAACCGATTTTTTTAATTTTTTGGTATGTTGTAAACATCCATAAGAGGCATCCCCACAAAAAATTTCAACCCCCTCCCCCCATATTTTCCCCTCAAAATGGCGTTTTTTAGTTTTGTTTGCCCGTTTAAGCAATGATCATGATTCGGCACAAAAATGCGAATAGCATTTTTAGTGTGCGTAGCACACTATTGGTTTCGCTTTGAGAAATGAAATTTCATTATACATGAATGTTCTCTTAAACTATCCAACCGGTTTTTGTACCTATTGGACACCATTTGAGAATCATTAAGGCGGAGGGAATAGATTATTTTTCATTCAATTCGGATGGGTAATTGCTGAGTAATTGCAATTTTAGTTCATTATTTTAATGCATTAAATCCTAAAAAAGGGAAAAGGGGACTTGTAGAACACCTGCCACTCATTGTACCCTGCTATACCCCCAGTCTATTCCATCTCCGCTTTTCAAATCAGCTGTCTCATTGTACCCTGTTACACCCCTCATCTGTTAGCTGTATGTTCCAAGTGGGAGTGGTTTGGTGGGGCGTTTACCCAACAAATATATTCTTTTAATGCCCTAACCCACCATGTGAGCTCGTAGTCGAATGGTTAGGGCATGTAGGTAGGAATAGGAATTGTAGGGTCCCAGGTTCGAATCCCCATCAGGTAGGTAGGTATAGGTGCGCGGATTTTTCGTTGGAAATATTGGATAGGTAGGTAAATGCTGTGGAGTGAGTACATGATGCTGGTGCAAAAAAAAAACGAATTTTGAACCCTGTAGCCCCCTCATTTTGATTTATAAAAACAAAGTTATGAAATATGATGATATCATTTTGCTAAATGAATTTTCATTTCACTTATTCAACTACTTTTTACTATACCTATAGCGCCGTAAGTACAGTAAAAATTACCTTGAGATGAGTAATTTTTACTTTTTATGATATAAAAATTACTTTAAAATGAGTAATTTTTACACAACTTGGTTAATGTAATTTTTATTATCATGCTTTAGTAAAAATTATTAAAACAAAATGATTTTTACTAATGTTATAGCAAAATTTATTAAAATGATGATTTTTACTATAAGATTACAGTAAAAATTATTATTGTAACTGAACAGTTGAAAATTGCTGATTTTCAAAACACATTTTATCATACAGTATATACTATCAATTGGAGAAGAGTAGAGGGCTCCTATGCAAATCCTTAGGGCTGAGTTTTGTATTGTTTTTATGATATTAGAAGTTTTATTAGAGATATCTATAAAACATGGACTTCCATATTCAATTTTACTACGAATTAAAGATTTATATAGGTGGAGTAATAATTTACGAGAGGGATTATATTTAGGGTTTTTGATTATACTTATGTTATGTATTTTTGTATGGGATCTGGTTATTGTGCTAAATATGTAGTCAACATTTTTTGTAAAAATTACCCATATTTTTTTCGTGTTATTTAGAGGCAATGCGAATTCTTAACATATTTTATATGATTTAATAATTTTAGAATCAAAGGCAAATTCTGAAAATTGGTTTGAAATTTTATAAATTTGAAGACAATGGAAATTCTAAAAAAAATATGAAAATTTGTCATTTAGAGACACTGAGAATTCCAAAAATTGATTAAAAGTTCTATAAGTTGTAGATAATGTGAACTTGAAAATGATATGAATAATTGAAGAGCTCTATTCCAAAGTGGGTTAAGTCATTTTTTCCTCCAAAAAATGCGTTTAAAGTTTTTGATACTGAAATTTGTTCTGTTTCCAAAGGTCGGTGCACCTTTCCTTTCTTTGGACATAGAACAATCACTTGTAGAAAAATTTACTTTGAAAAATCCATCCCACTTTGGAATAGAGCTCTTCAATTATTGTATGTAATATATATGAAGATAATGAGAATTCTGAAAAATTAGAGGCATGCACTACTTAGCTATGTAATAGCGGTTATAGCTGTAGAAAAAGCAGCTAGCTACGCACACTTTGCAGCTAAGCTTTGCTTAGCTGTCTAGTTAAATGTATTTTTGACTCCTACAAAACATATATTTTTTTCAAAAAAAAATTTTTGGTGGGCCGTGGTCAAAAATTGAAAAAACCAACAGAGGGGGTTAAAAATGGATTCTGGTGTAAATCATTGTTTTTGGTAAACAAGGTGTCGTTTCCATATGAATCGAACCCCCCGAACACGAATATGACGCCCAATCTTATGCTACCTTCATCCACACCCCTCCAGCGCCTCTGCCCCCTTCTCAATTTTTACTATATCAAAAGTTGAGCTATTTTCGCAATATTGATGTCGTTTCCAAATGAATCGAACCCCCTGAACACGAATAGACAAATATGGGGGGAGGGGGTTGAAATTTTTTGTGGGGATGCCTCTTATGGATGTTTACAACATACCAAAAAATTAAAAAAATCGGTTAACATGGGGCTGAGAAAAAAAATTTTATTGTAATTTTAGAAAAGGGGGGGTTTCTCAAAAACGGGGGGGTCTGGGGGTCTGAAACTTTCGTGACGGAAGGTGCTCAAGGGTACCAACCTTCCATGCAAATATCAACCCTGAAGCTCTCGGGGGCAAATTCGCCATACTTATCCACCTATAGCCTTTGGCAAATTTCATGTTTTTGGGCTAAATTCTCACAAAAAGCTACAAACTCAGGTTAAAATTATTTTCAAGCAGTTTAACGGAATGCTCTATGGATAAAATGATTTTTATGTCGCTACCTAACCTGTTTTGGAAAATTTGATTCAGTTCCGAACGAAAATATTTGAGATTCTGCGTCGATCTATGCTATTTCCGTCAAAATCCAAGACCACTTCTAGGGTTCTACTGAGCGGTTGAAAATTTTCAAATCGCTTATTTTTGGATGAATTCGTGTCTCGACAATTTTTTTTCAGAAGCATTAATTCAGCAAAAATATTAATAGATATCATTCCTGAAACTGGAGAAATATTTATTATTTTGAAACGCGGTGGTGCCAATTTTTTTGCCAATGCTGCCAACTTGAAAAAATTGATAAAATAATGTACATGCACATTCAGTCAAGGTAATTACAAATTAAATGATTGGTCTGAAAAGGCTCTGCATTTTACACAAATTCTGTGAAAGGACTCGCTCCGCTGACGTACAAAAAAAACAGAAAAATTGACGAACAGAGCGAAATAAATTTGATGAATCGAACACCAATATACAGTAGGTACTGGGTACTTACCTATATTGCATGTAGATAGGTATAATCTGAAAGTATAAATGCTTCAAAATTCACCGCATTAAATGCATTATCAGTATTACTTAAATCTACCGACAGTAGCTGGTACTGTTTGTGCTTTCACCCGGATGTTTATTTTATGTACGAGTATACGATGAATGAATGAGCTTTCGTAAAATTACCTATTCAACAATCGTGGAAAGTTTGTTTCAAGTTCAACAGATTTAACGTTGCAATAGATGGTATCTTATTTTACTCACACAGAAACAAAATCACATTACGAAGGTGATGATACACACGAATATTGGTGTGCTACATCACTGATGGCAATTACTTATGTAGATTGAAAACCAAAATAATACACATCGCACAACCTGGATTTGACGAAGAATCGCGTTTGAAATGGCATTGGTAGGATCATATAGATTGTTGAAAATTACGAAAAATTGGTCAAATATTGTCGAAATGAAATGAAATCGCGAAAAAAACATCATAAGAGATCATAAAAAGATAAAATCACCATAGAAATATTACTGAAAGTACCCAATCAAAATTGATAGAATTTCAGTAAAATTTTGCAAAACTTTTAAAAAATTGCTTAAACCGTAAGTAGGTACTCGTCGTACTTAAAACTTGATCATATGTAGAAAGTCTCGTAGTTCGAGTAAAATCCTGCAAAAGACGCCTAAGTCACCTCGTAATTAATCAAATACCTATTCTCAAAATCATGTGAAAATTTTTCAAAATTGAAGAAAGTCGAGTAGGTAAGGTACCAATGTTACCATGAATTTTATCAAACTGAATTTTCGAATTCAAAGTGTCAAATAACCCGCAGAAGAAGGAAAAATTCGTTAGAGAACTGCCAAGTGCAAAATATGATGGAAATTTTCAAGAGAAATGTCTGTTTCACATCTATTGGAGAGGTTTTAAGTGTGATGTAAAGCGATTTGAAAATTCTGCGACGAAGGTTGTACATAGATTAGGATAGATCGTTTTTTAATTTTTTTTGGAAAATTGGTGGATTGAAAAAAGCTGGGGTGGAACCTTAGTGGACTGTGGGAAAAATTTTGTCTCAGACTTGTACCATCGCTTTCGTATCGAGGTTCAAGATTTCGTAATTTTCGAAGGAATGAAAAAAAACTCGAAAAATGTTATGGGTTTTTGACAATATTTCTCGTTTTTTTTTGGGGAATCGGAAATAATGACTAGAAAACTTTATACCACTTTTACCTATAATTCACACGTAATACCTATTCGAGAAGAAAACATTTGCAATAAAAATTTACTCAAAAATCTGACTTTGAAGAAAATTTCGACGATTTTTAAAACATTCTCCTTGCAAAACCTTGACGTCGTGAGACATATTTCACTGATCTCAAGACGTATGCTGCAGATCTTTGTGCTCAGTACTGTGTCTTATGCGAGTCAAGGTATACACAAAAGTAATGAGCAGTTTGCACTTAAATTTTATTGTAATCGTCAAGATCCAAGGTCTCCCGTTTGTATTTCACAAATTTTGAATCTAAAATAATGAAGGGAAATTCCATCTTCTAGAAGGATAGGAAAAAGCACTTCGTAATCGGGGAGGAGAGAATGGAGGGAATTGCGGACGTGGTGGTAGTGGTGATGGCGACGGCGGCAGCGGCAGCGGTCGAAAACGATCATTTTCAACGAAGCTTCGTCTATAACCGGAATACGGATTTGTATTTCTTTCATTATTATTAGGATTGAATGTGTTTTGAAATCCTGGAGGAAAGAACGGTGGAGGTTGGGGACCTACAAGGAGAAGGATACTCCTGAGAAAGTCTTGCCCAAATCCAGGTTCAGGTGACAGATTTGTGTTGTTCTCCGTTGGAGATGGGGTCTCGAATTGGGAAATAGAGAAGGATGGGGAAAGAAGCTGCCGCATATAGGAAGGCATATCCTCATCAGAGTTTTCTTGATTTTCATTGTTTTCATTCTGTAATATTATGAATGAGAATTTGAAATACTTAATTTGAGCTAGGTATTTTTTACTTTTTGATAGGCTTGTGCTTGAAAGCATATTAACTGTCACGATTAAAAATTATTCACGTACTTTATGCTTCTCATTATATTTTTTATATTCTGCAGTAAGCTCCGGATCTTTTTGCTACATGAAAAAAACATAATTATATGTCACTGGATAATGGGTATATTATGCACATTTCATCATTTGATGTGATTTTATGAGATCATTTTCCTCTTACCAATCGCTCCGTGACTACATATTCGATGGCTGCTTTATCAGCTGTATCGAGCTCTTTTTCTTTCTTTGTCAGCTAAATATAGGAAATACAACTCAATCAAAATAGATTCCTAATATTCATTAATAAGTAAAAATAATGATTGGAAAAGTTGATATGATGGTAAAATAATGATTTTCTGACACATTGGTCAAAAGAACTAGCCTATCAAGTACTTTACCACATAATATATGATTTCTCCTATTTTGTATTTTCCTTCTAGTGACATATCACTGGTAAATTTTCGCTGAAAGTTTATAAACGTTGGTTCATCATTAAACAGTTACAGCAAGTACTGATTACCTGAATGACGTGGTCAGCAGCACTTACTATCATTTTTACATTTTGATCAGTAGTGTATAACTCTGGTTTCTCTTCTGCTAATGTTTTTGGCCCTTCCCATTGGTCTTCATCTTCCTGAAAAAAGTCACAATGTTTATTTAAATTAAATGTTGGAAAGAATGAACGAATGCGACTAAATAACAGTAAGTTAGGTATTTTTGTAACACCCTATGTTCTAGTTCTTGCCGTTTTTACTTTTCATGCATGTATGTATGTACTTCCTACCTCTTTTTTAGGTGGGTTACTAGACGATGGTACAGGAATTATTGATTCTAGTTTCTTTTCACTCTCAATCTATTTAAATGAGAAAATATATACTTAATTAATAATGACAATTTCTCTGTGAAGAAAATTTTGAAAAATTGGGATGGTTTCTTTTCAAGTTCAGCATTCTTTCTTCCTCGTTAATTTTCCCGCTCATAGGTAATCAGGCAATTACTTATTTACCTCTTTTTTTGACAACTTCTTAGAATCAGTCTAAGATGTAAGTGGAACTGGCGTTATCACTCTTGAAATGTTAGAAACCAGCATAAAAAAAACTATTTACTCACTTGAATTGGTGATGGATTCACCGAAGAAATTACTCTTGGGTTGCCTGGAGAAGGCTCTTCAGATAGAGGTTCTGATGGATTATTTTTACTAGACTGTTTACGTTCAACAGGTAGCTCCAATGGAGTATCACTCAATTCGTTTGTATTGATTGGTATTTGTACCCTTTGCACGTTTCGCTTTTGTTGAGAAATCATTTTTCGATGCATAAGCAATAGTTACATATGAACATAAATTTGAAAGGAACATTTTAAAAAGAAAGAATTTCTGTGGAAGCTACAATTTCCAGTAATGCACCTACTTCGTTCGGAATTGAATTAGATGGAGTAGGTTTCTGCTTAGTACCATTTCCACTCCTGTTGGGCAGTTGAATTCTACCTGCACCACGTTTTGGGTAAAGTGATTCATTTGTTGAAGAAGGAACAACAGATGGTCCAGCTGATGTTGGCTGTTTACTTCGTACATAATCCTGAATAGCTTTAGATCTCATCTGTTCTTAAAAATTTCTTTCTACACTTATTTGGATCCAGCATAAATGTTGTGGGTTGTGTTTGTAAATAGTTTCATATCACCAAGTCCCTACCTGTATTGCATTAATAATCTCATTTGCAAATGGAAAATCCTACAATGTAGATTAATTATCTGATATTAGAATTGTTCTGAATGATACTTTGTACCTACTTATTCATATTTATCAATAATTATCTAATTATTTACTGGTGGTTCACTTCTGAAAACAGGTGACGACGTTGGATATCTTCTTGAAGACAACTGTAATGAACGAGATGGCATCGAACCAGTCCGAAGAACAGTTCTTTGACTTGGATACTTTGCTACAAAGGCACCACATGATGAAGATGTACAAGGCGCTGTAATTGCCCCAAACATTGAACTCAAAAACAAGGTAAAGATTATTACTTTCATTGTAACTTCTGAAAACGAAAGTAAGAACTGTACGAGTGTAGTGTAAAATTTATATTCTGTCACAGTTGAGGAAGGACAGGTGTTTTACATTTCCCTTGAAACGTATTTTCCAATGGGTGGCAAATAATTACACGTTTTCATTACTGCAATACTGAAATTCACTTTGTAAATTCGCAACGAAAAATTGGAAATATATGCCTCAAGAATGTGTTACTCCAACTGCAACTGCAGCTGACAATAGGTATTTCACATCCCAACCATTAAATGACCTTGTTTCATTAAACTGCTCGCAAAATCGTTACAATTTAACTTTTCGTTAACAAGTTGAAGCATATGTAGGTAATAATTATCGTGGAAAATAATATCTACCTACCTTCAACTCCTTAATGAACCATAATATTTCAGTTGAAGTATGACGACATTCGTTAACAAGTGTTTACTCAAGAGGATGAAATTCATTTAGTCCAAAGTGATGCTATGTTTGAAAAAAAAAAACACGTGTCTTATGTGAGTCAAAGTATACGCAAAACTAATGAGCAGTTTGCACTTGAATTTTATTGAAATCGTTAAAATCCAAAGTCTTGTGTTTGTATTTTACAAATTCTGAAACTAAAATAATGAAGGGAAATCCCATCTTTTAGAACCTGGATGAGAAAAAGCACTTCGGTAGCGGGGAAGAGTGTATGGAGGAAATTTCTGACGTGGTGGTGATGGTGGTAGTGATGGCGGCGGCGGTGGCGGTCGAAAACGACCATTTTCATCAAAGCTTTGTTTAAAAACGTTTTGAAATAGTTGGAGACTCTTGAGAAAATCTGGATCATTGTTAGGTCCAGGTGACTGATTTGTGTTTTTATCTGCTGGAGATGGGGTCCCGAATTTGGACATAGAGAAGGATGAGGAAAGAAGCTGCCGCATATAGTAAGGCATATCCTCAGCAGAGTTTTCTTGATTTTTAGCTGATGGGCTTGATTTGTTGTTTTCATCCTGTAATTATGAATGAGAATTTGAAAGAATTTGAACTATATGTTACATACTCTTTGACAGGCTTGTGCTTGAAAGCATTCGAGTGTTACAATTAAAAATTATTCACGTACTTTATGCTTTTCCTTATACTTTTTATATTCTTTAGTAAGCTCATAATCTTCTTGCTACATGAAAATAAGATAATTATGTCACCAGATAATGAGTGTATGCACATTTCATCTTCTGATGTGATTTTATGAGCTCATTTTTCTCTTACCAATCCCTCCGTGACTACTTGTTTGAGGAGTGCTTTATCAGCGGTATACGTAAAGCTGTTTTTCTTTCTTTGTCAACTAAATATGGGGAAATAATAATGTAGGTACTTAATTTAATGAAAATACTTACATTATATTCATCAAGTTCACATAATGATCGACAAAGTTGATAAAATGATAAAATAATAATGATTTTTAGAAAGGCTGGTCAAAAGAACTAGTCTATTAGGCACATTACCAAATAATATATGGTTTCTCCAATTTTGTATTTTCCTTGTAGTGTCATGTAATTGATAAGATTGTTATACTTTAGCTGGAAGTTTACAAACGTTGATTCATCATTAAACTATTACTGTAAGTAGGTACTGATTCCCTTAAGTGGTCAGCAGCACTTACTATAAACCGTAAATTTTCAATAACACTATACATCTCGGGTTTCTGTTCTGCTAGTGGTTTTGGCCCTTTCGATTGGTCTTCATCTTCCTGAATGAAGTTACAATGTTTATTTAAATTGAATGTTGGAAAGGATGGATGGATACGTATGTACTTAATCATTTTTATCAATAATTAGGTAGGTATCTAATTATTTACTGGTGGTTCACTTACAGTTCTTCGACTTGGAGGCACTGCTAAAAAATGGGTACTATCACATGGTGGAGATGTACAAGGCGGAGGTGCTGTAATTGGCCCAAAAATTGAACACACAAACGAGGTAAAAATTATTACTTTCATGTTAAATTCTGAGAAAGAAAGTAAGAACTATAATAGAGTACTGTAGAATAGAATTTATATTCCACAGTTAAGAAAGGGCAGGTGTTACATTACCCTTGAAGCGTATTTTCCAATGGGTGGCCAATAATTACAATTTTTCGCTGGTGTCGTACTGATATTCATTTTGTAAATTTGCAATCGAATGTGTTACTCATACATTTGCCCTTTCTCAATAGCAACTGCAGCTGACAATAGGTATTTCACATTCCAACCATAAAGTAAATGACCTTGTTTCATTAAACTGCCAAGAAAATCGTTAAAATTCACCTTTTTTGTTAACAAGTCATAACGTACATGTGTAGGTAATTCATGCAACATTATCTTGGAAAATAATGTCTACCTTCAATTCCTTAATGAACCAAAACATGTCAGTTAAAGTCTAACGACATTCGTTAACAAGTGTTTCTGTTTATGTACTTGAGAGATTGAACTTCATTGGGGTCGAGTGATGCCATGTTTGAAAAAAAAATGCCAGTATACCTACTAAAAAAAATTTCTGACAGAGAAACCTCTTGGTCACCGATATAGCTTCTTTTTTTTTTACCAGAGCATGAGAGGCCTTTAGAGTGGTTTCCAAAAGAGATCATCTGCTTGACTTACCTAAGCAAAAAAAATTTTCAATTCTCTGTGAAATAGTTCTAAAATAAATAGTCAAATTGAAATTCATTGTCTGGATGGTGTTTAAGGTAAATTTGGCTACAGTTCAACATTTAAGTCACTGGGCCCATCAGGTCTGCACCGTATATGAAGGGGTTGTATTGCCATGTAAATTAAGCTAATTAGGTAGGTCCCTAATACTCGATTCTGTCATTATTATATCAAATAAATTCGATTAAACTTCCACCCAGACATTTTTTTGTATGTTGGAAAAAAAGGTCCTCCGGAAAAATCAAATTTTAGTAGCTTCAAAGTACCCCAATTTTGACATAAATATATCGTTTTGTAACTGAGAGCATACTTTATTCAGTGGTGTATTCAGATTTAAAATTGACCCAATAGAAAATATTTCACAGTAATTTTCGCTTAAGTGGTTCCACTTGCTGGAACTTCCCTTACACATTATTTTATGTAAAACATTTTGTAAATATGTAACATGACCTTCAAAGTCAACAAATCACAGAGAGTAAGGAATTATTCTTCTATGATTATGTAATCTTATGGAAGAGAATGAAGGAAAAAATGGTAAAGGTGTATCTGGAGGTAGAACACGAGTAGTTCCACCAAAGATATGACCAATTAGATTTCTACGGCGTTCTTCATCAGCAATCCTCAAAAAGTTTTCAATTATTGGGTGGAGCGGCCTGAAGAGTTCTTCATCTTCATTTATGTCAGGATACATATTTCTGGAAGAATCTCGTTCATTATCTGGTGCCAGATTTGCATTGTTATCAGTTTGGGTTGAAGTCTCAAAATGTAAATGAGAGAAGGATGGAGAGAGGAGCTGACGCATATGAAAAGTCATATCTTCATCAGAGTCTTGTTCATTTCTGGAGGATGGAGTCGGAGTTGTCTCGTTTCCATTCTGTAATCGTTAATTTTTGATCAAGACCTGTGTTTGTGGGGTACCATACCACACCATTGTGGTTGAAAATGAGATACCTACGTTATATTTTTCATTGTACCTATTTTTTGTACCTTTCCATAAGTTCTGGATCTTTTTTCTATTAAAATAAGATCAATGACTAGGTACATACAATATTGTTTGTTATTAAGTAATCAGTTGACGCCGGATAAGTACTTTGTATGTATAATATTTTATTTTCCACTTACCATTCGCTTGTTGATTACATATTTGATGGCTGCTTTATCAGCATCATCAAGCTCTTCTTTTTTTTCTGTTAACTATTGAGAGAAAAAAAATCAGTGTTGAGTTGGTGAAAGAAAATATCATGACATGTTGACTTCAAGTGGGATAAACATAAGTATTACCAAATAAAGTATAATTTCTCCCACTTTGTACTTTCCTTCTAAGGTCATACTGCTGGAAAATTTTCGCTGAAAGTTTGCAAATTATGATTTCATCATTGAACTGATGCATTACATGATTACCTGAAAAACATTACATATCTGGTCTCTGTTCTGCAAGTGTTTTTGGTACTTCATATTCATCGTCTTCATCTTCCTGCATAAATACAAACCGGTATTTGAAATAGGTATTTATGAAACCCAAACTTTGTCTAAAAGCTATCAACTTGCAATCAATTTTACATTTTTCCCCTCCCTGTATAGGTCAGGTTTCTTTTCTTCTGGTGTTTTTGAACCTTCATCTTCATTTTCCTATGCAAAATTGTTAAATGAGTGCATTTTTTGAATCAAAGTTAGTAGGTACCAACAAAAAGCGTTCGAAAATATTTTTATGAAGTAGCAGTTACAATTTTTTCCTCCCTGTGTGGGTCAGGTTTCTTTTCTTCTGGTTTTTTTGAACCTTCGTCTTCAGTTTTCTGAGCAAAATTGTTAAATGAGTGCATGTTTTGAATCATAAGTTTATATAAAAAGCTTTCTATGTATGTGTATACAAAATATTACTCTAAAATTACCGAAGTATTTGCCTTAGGCAGTGGCTTTGATGGTCGTGCTGGTTTGAATAGTGAATTCAGTATAAGATCCTTTACAGCTGTTAATCCATTCTGTGCATGAGAATGATTCATTTTGTGTGTAGGTACAACATGATTATTAATGGCTGGCTTACAATTGTGAATGAATGGTTTTAAGTCACCTGTATTGTCTTGAATACACTACATGATTTCTTCTTGTTTGTGGTCGAAATGTCCTGAAATATTTAGTGTAAGACTTATTTCAAAAGGTGGTAGTCGTTACCATAAATAGGTATTTTCAACATAATTTACTCGTTGTTCATATGCAGAAAGAGATGAAGATGTCTGGTATCTTGCAGTGGACAGTTGAGATGGGTTAGATTGTAGCGAATTAGTCTCGTGAGAACTTTGGCTGGGATGTTTTCCTGAGAAGTTACCGCTTAATTTTAGTAAAGATGGCGCTGTAGTTGTCTCCAAAATTGAACATGCAATCCAGATAAAAATGATTGCGTTCATTTTCACTTTCTGAAAAACACAATCTCGGATTTGCTGTTATTTTACACAAGGGTTTAACAAAATCACGATATAACGAGCGTTATGGAAAGATTTTCTGAATTTTTTGCAAAGGAATTTTTTCTCCCTTCCAACGAGTAGAATAGGTACTTGGTTTCAATCTTTCACATCTTATCCGAGTCACCCTGTATTACCTAATTCAAGTTTCAAAAATATACCTACTTATTCTTGTCGATTTAAGTGCATATCATTTGGTGTTACCTACTCACAAGAAAAAATTGGCGTGTAAGTACCTAGTTGTACTGTGAAAAATCCTGTCGTTTCTTCAACTGCAACGAACTATTGTGGTGTAGTCTTTTTTTTCGCATTTTCATCATTGAACGACCTTCGCTTCGCACAAACTGCTCACAAAAAAATTGGCAATTATGGTGAAAGTATGCTATTGTTATCCTATGCTATACATAAAACTTCACTGAGGGAAACGGTATCTGCTTCAGCACCTTAATGAGAACTAAAATACATGCATTGGTAATGGTGAACTCCGATGACATTCATTAACAGGTGTTCAGAGAATGAATTTTGTCCTCCTGAGAAGAGGAGGGTAGGCGATTCACCTAAAAATATGGCAGTAATTATCTGAAGAATATCTCAAAATAGATTTTTACAATTCTAGATGAGGTTTTTTTACCCTTGTTTCGCATGACCCATCAAGGCAAGATTCAAGTAGGGTTTTTTCAATTTGGAGTAATGATGTCAATACTTTATCAATATTTTTTTATGCCTATCGATAATTTGGAGCAGGCATCTATATTTTTCCGATACTAAATTTTCAGTGAATTGATTATCTAGAAACCAGCCGTATAGATTGAACAATGAACACATTTACAAAAAGGTTTTCCAACCGATACTTTTGAGCAACAAAGATGATTCGTTCGACGCTGATCAGCATTATGATGAGTTTTGAAAACTGAAAAAAAAATTCAGTGACTTTCTGGCATTATGCCAGACTTTTAAAAAACTGGGAGGAAAATCAACGGACTTTTAGAACTTGGAAAAAAATATTGCTGACTTTCTGACATTACTTAAGTATGTCAAATTTTGGAAAACTCGAGGAAAAAATCTTTGTGATTTTCTGATATTAGATATGCTCGAATTGGGAAAAAATCAATGGATTAAGTAGGTACTAAAAAAAAAATCAAATTTTCAATGTTGGTTTCCTGATATTTTGTCAGACTTTTTAATTCTAAACACTCACCAAATTTTGAGCCAAAAAAAAATCCATGATATTAAAACTTTCTTAAGAGGGGAGACTTTAATTACCTTCGAAAGTGGTTCTGGTTCAGCCTGCGAGTTTGGTTCTCCTAAGAGCTGTCGGAGGAATTCAGGTTACTCCGGATATTGGGTTTATCTTGTAACAATACAATATGTATTAATTAAGTACCTACGTACTACTTCGTTCTAAAGGAGCATACAAATATCTTTGAAAACCCAATGATTTTGACCCCTCCCAACCTCTTTTAATGACTTATGGCTTGGAGGGGAGAAATTGTTGCACAAAAGTTGTAGGAAATTTCCTGTTGAAAGTAAAAGTAATGAGCAATTTTCAACGTAAAATCAAATCTTGAGGAAATATCTGCAAAAAACCCTTGGAGGGGGCAGGAGGGGGTGGGAGTTCAGCCTTCCACAAAAATTAGCGTGGGAGGGAGGTAGGAGGGGGTAATTCTTAGGGATTAAGTATTCAGGAGGTCACCCTCAACAATTTTCTTCAATGAAAGCTTGCTTGGGCACATTTTTTTTGTGATTTTTAAACTAATTCGTCTACAAGAAGGTCTCATATAGTCATATTTGGCTGGAAAAAATTGGAGATGAAAATTTTTTGATTTTTTGGTCCTACAAACATGCTGCTTTTCGATTTTTAGATGCCTAAATTAATTTCTGTCCTTTCTGAAAACATTCGAAAATTCTGGAGAAAATAAAAATAACCCTGGAGGATCTCAAATACTCCGAAAAAGTGAAATTCAGAAGGGGAGGGGGAGAGGGGTTGTTTTTGACATGATGCAGCCATTTGTACTAATTTTGCTATTTTTAGCTACTCGAGTTGATTACTTTTAAATTTCGAAAATTCTGAAGAAAAAATCGCGCTGGAAGCTTCAAAATGGTCAAAAATAGTGAAAAGCTAGTTTACATTTTCTCTGGATAAAAAATTGGGTAAGTACCTACTTACATTGAAAAAAATTACTGATGGGCATGATAAATTTCGGATTTTTAAATTCGCCTAAAATCTTGGACAGCTGAAATTTTCTTTAAAAAAATCGTGACCGTAGGTTCCTCTGTAAGAACCCAACTTTGCGTGAAATCCGAACTGTACTCTTTCAGTAGTTTCAAATTCAAGGTCAGAGGAACGTCCTCAATATTAGAAACATGCACAATTCAAATTCTTGTTTCAATACTCAGTATCCACCAAGCAAAAAATTTTACTGCAATAACACCATTGTCTATTCAACGGCATCTTCTATTATACTTCTCATTTTACAATGACACATGATTGCATTCTATCAATACGTCGGGGTGAGATTAATCCACATTAACGTCGTGTCGTGAAATGAAAATAACTTGAAAAGTATCTTACAAGACGCAAGAGAGTGGACAAAGTACACAGAGGCTGTGCAATGTGGGAAGAGTAGGTACAGCTTAGAAATTAAAGTCATCTGTCAGGATGAGACGTTTAGAAAGATCAGAGACATCGGCGTCGGCGTCATCATCATCGTTGTGCTTTTACTTATTATTGACTCGACCCGACCCGATGCAAGGCGCCAAGAAAACAGGGGTTGAAGAGAGAATCATCGTTATGCCGAGATATCTCTACTATAATGGGACTAGCGAACGTGAAATAATACACCGTCGTATTTTTAATCAACGTTTGTATTTACAGTAATTTCTGCCCTTGTGCTTCTGAGCCACCTCTTCACTGTTTCTCTTTCTCTCGAGATATGATACCTTGCTTGATTTTCTCTCTTCGTCTGGAACGACTTGCCTAGGTAGGTACTGTATCATTTGGCATTCGTTGCTTGTAATTTGAATAGGATACAAGAGAGGGCTGAAATTTACCAACCGATCTGTCTAGAACTATTTCTGACAAGTTGACAGTGTTTGTAATAATATTGTAGCATTCGAAATTCTGAGGACGATTCGTTATACACTATAGGTGTTTCGCCGTCTGTACAGGTCGACAGTGAAAGGCTGAACGTGTTCTAATTAAACTTCCTTTCACATTTTCGTTATATTAGTTTCCGATGCGTTTGCTCGACTCTTCCTCTTCGTCATCAACCACCTTCGCACTATATTTTTTTATACGATATCCATTATAATTATTCGTTCGTCGTTGTCTTCGGCATTTCGTCAATATTTTTTTAGAGATGGATTTTGGTAGCGTTGTCGTCATCTTAAAAAATACACCTACGCCCACGGGGTTATTGCTGATTATCCCTTATGGCTTATGTATGTGAGATGTTTTTGTTCGTGGTCCAGTAACCGAAATATCAGTATCACGCGCGTATGGAACAGCAGAGGTGGAAAAACATCGGCATACTGCGATAATTTTCCCTAATGCATACGTCCCCGTTGCCCTCTCCCTCTTTTACAATGAGCTGAAACTTTTTCACCCTAGCATCAACAAGTGTTCGATTTTTTGTTTGCTTTTTTCTTTTTGGAAGTTGGAAGATCTTTTTCAAACGTCACTTACATATAATCCATACATGAAAGACGTTTTTATTTTTATTATTACACGTCGTCTGACGTCGACTATAGCTAGATTACTCTTGAGTGGAATACAGACTGCTAATAAATCTTCTTTCGGCTGAGAATACTGATGTTGATGAAATGTACCTATACATAGGTATGAGCTATATGCATGCCCCTATGTAGGCTGAATTTGGTAAATACGTAGTGAGTTGGGATGATTGATCGATGGTACTACGAGTGGTGCAATTGAGCTTTGTAACTGGTTGCATGGGCAAAGATTTCAATATCATTGATTTGATCCTTATGTTCAGTAGGAGATGCTGTCTAAGGAAAGGAGGGGATACTCAAACTGGCAGAAAAATTCCAAGTCCAAATAAAAAATACAAAAACAAACAAAAAAACAGATTAGCCCGAGCGTAGCGAAGGCAAAAGCGTTTGAAAATTCCTATTTTGATAAGTGAAAGAACAATGTTTTTATGGGAGGAGGTTAATTTTTTCGCTTAGAAATTTCAGAATATGAATAATTTTTTTTTAGAAATTTCGGTTCCGAAAAAGAAAAGCAAAAAAACTTGAACGAAGTGAGGGCAAAAGCTCTCAAAATTTCCTCACTCAAAATTTCCTATTTCAAAAAGTAGAAAAAAAAACATTTTTTTTCCATGTGAGAAGTTTATTTTTGGATTAAATTTTTTTTTTTTTTTTTAGTTTGAATAACTAATAGATACATTTTTAGGAAAGTTTGATTGCAAACAAGAAAAACCAACAGTTCTGAGCGAAGCGAGGGCTGAAGTTTTCGAAAATGTACCTATTATTATTCAAGTATAGGTAGTAGGTACGTAGTAAATGATTATTTTCTTGCAAGAAATTAATTTCTCAAATACATTCACATTTTTAAAAGTTAATAGGTACCTCTACCTACCTCTACCTACAACAAATATTTTTCAGGTGCAGTAATTCAGAAACAGAACAATAATTGTAGGTATTCAGTCCGAGCGAAGCAAAGGGAAACAATTTCAAAAATGACGATGCTCGAATTTGGAGACAATTTTCTTCATCACGAACATATGTTCAACGAATACAAATCAGTGAAGTAAATAATGTGATTTTATTTAAATAGTTCAAGTTTATTTACCAATATTTTGAAAAACAATTCCTAATTATGACACAATTAACTTGATTTTTTGTAAGAATTGAAGAACCAATTTCGACTTTATATCCTACATACTTCCATGTAAAGCTTAACTTCCAAGATTTGACTACTCCTCCAGGAATTTAAAAGTTGGTTTAGATAGGAACGTGTAACAATAACCTCAGAATCGTAATTTCAATCGTTTATCAGTACTTAGCGAAGAAGCCTCTGTTTCCAGAAGAAAATTATGATTTAATTCAAGTAGTTTTTGGGGGATTTTAATCCAACCACCACATACAAGATTCAATTGATTTTCTGGCTGTTTTCTTGTTAAGAAAGATATTAGGCAGACTTTTCTTTTCATGTCACACAATGTGACACATAATGCAAACATTAAATACTTAATGCAAAAGAAATATTTCCAAAACAATGAAAAAAATCATCATAAAATATAATTAATATGGAAGAACATGATGAAAACTCGAACATGGCACAAAAATACCATAAAAACAATCAATACTTAATCCAAAAGAAATACTTCCAAAACTATTTTAAAAAATCATAAAATATAAATAATATGCAAGAACACGATGAAAACTCGAACATGATACAATAATACCATAAAAAAATATATATATATAATCAATAAAATTATCCAAAATCACAGTCTCCTGAATGACACCTATGTAATAGACACGTTTGTAATCGCAAGTCAGTTTATATGCAATAAAACTTGAAAAAAAAAAAATGTCAGTTCACAAAATGCATTCACAAAAGATTATTGTACATAGGTAGCTTTTCTATTTATGGAGGAAGAAAAGAAAACCACAAATTTAAATATTAATTACCTATATTCAAAATAAGAAATTTAATTATCTATCTATTTAAATTAAGTATATTATCTTTAATTTAACTTCATTTTTTATAATAATAAATTGTTGCTGAACAAGCAAAAACAAAGAGAAACTTTGACCCCTGACATTGGCTGGGCAACTATTTGGATGTTGACCAAATTGTTTTCACCAAAAACGCATCAGCTGACGAATTCAACAACAAGTACTGTGTTCCACTAATGAGTGTGAAGCGCATCCCTCCTGATACATACCACTGCCAAAGTTTAAATACTACAAATATAAAAATTATTATTTCAAATTTAGAATAAAAATTAATTGAATATGAATATCCTCATGAACAGATCAATTATATTTTTATTATTAGTAAGTAAAACGAATGGTTGAACCAAGTCACCTTATAAACAAATCAATTATTATTTTTATCAATTTAATCTTTTTTTTTCTCAATTAAAAATTAATAAGTAAAATGAATGATTAAACTAAGTCACCTTATGAACAGATCAATTATATTTTTTATTAATTTACCTAACACTTTTTTCTCAATTAAAAGTTAGTAAGTAAGACAAATGGTTGAACCAAGTCACCTTATGAACAGATCAATTATATTTTTATTAATTTAATATTTTTTTTCTCAATTAAAAATTAGTAAGTAAAACGAATGGTTGAACCAAGTCAACATAAAAGACCTTCAAGAGAAATTTTTCATAGTATTTCTCAAAAGCGAGAACTAATAATAAATAAGAACAAAGGAGAATACACAATATTAAACCAATCAACAAATCAAGTAGGTACCTGAATTAAGATTAAAATCAGAATAGGTATTGAAAATGATGACACAATTTGCAAAATGTAAATAACTGCAATAGATTAGATAACAATATTCAACAGAACACTTATAATTCTACCCTTTTTTTCCTATAAACTAAACCCACAATAACAAAATTCAAATCTGGACAGAAAAATGACCAAAAATTAACAAAGTATGAGCATTTGATTAATTGAACATTCTAATCAAGATGATTTGGGACAGTGGTAAAGCTGGTTTGTTGATTTGAGCATTTTTTTAGATAGGATTTGATTTTGTTGATCATATTAGCTACTTTTGGATGTTCAGTTGCTGACTATGACTGAGTACTTGGCGGATGAGAAATTGAAAATCTCCTAGGTTGATGTGAAAGTTGTGGGTGATGTAGCCATATTCTTGCCAATGAGGACAAATTCCTAGCAGAAATTGATGGAAATCTTTGCATTATACGAACTACCCTGTGTAAAATATAAAAATGATTAAAATTGTATTCAAAATTTTCCAGCCAAATTGAGCATAAAAAAAATTATGTTATTTGGAATAAAAATATGAAAATAACATTTGGCTTTTTTGTACTTGATTTCAAATTATAATTCAACATTCAATGTATAATATAATTTAATCAACAATTAGTAACACATTTCTAGAAAAAAATTCCCAAGAATGCTACTTTATTTCAAATTACCTATTATATTTTCTTCTCAAAACACCTTTTTCAGTGATTAATCATCCCATTGATAATCAAGATCATGAATGATACCAGCAATAGAGAGCACAAATTGCAGAACAGCTCTTTGAAATATTTTGGTTGAATTATTTTCAAGCAATACCTGTGTAGAACAAAATAGCAAACTAGATTAAATTTCAATAACAATCAAATATCAAATAAATTCACACACACAAAAGTAAAAAATCTCACCTAGAAAATGAAGATCTGTACTACAAGCATTGTACATCCCACAAGAGCAGCAAACTATATTCTACAATCTCCACAACATATTTTCTTTGTTGGTAATATTGATTGATATTCCAATCCAGTATAATGGTAAGTGTAATAAATTTCACCATGTTTACCAAGCAGAATAATTCTCACTATGAAAAACACAATAATAAGATTTACAAAACTGGCTATCAAGTGCCAAATTATGTGTGCTCTAATGCATTGATTATGCTTTGTAAAGTCTCAAAACTTATGGAAGCAAGGTGAGATTGGAAAAATAATGATTATAATATAAGTTCTGGATTCAATTTTCAAAATAAATTCACTAAGTAATTCACAATTTTTTGCAATTGAAAATTTCATAAATTTAAAACTGTGACCAAGTTTTCCTATTTTTGGTTAGACATGTGATTTGTATGTCGAAAAAGAAGCTTGGAGAATCATTTGCATCTCCTACATATCTACCATTTACTCTAACAAGGATGGCTTCCAAACATGAAGAAAAATTCAAAGTGGATGAACCTAGACTGAAAAAAAAACTGTGCAAGAATATTCCGCCAGTCAAAATTTGGTGATAAAGCAAAAGTTGATTTCTTTTAATCCTCTCCTCTGGAGACATTTTTGAAACTACGGAGACATACAGTACTATGTAGGTACTAATGACTAACAATAGAAATACATACAAACATTAGAGTAAAGGCACAATCAATGCATTTTTTTTTCAATCATTTGCACTTCCAAAAATTACACTACAAACACACATTATTTTGTTTATTAACTCACCTTACATCTACCAGAAATGAGGATAGATCCATCAAACATAAGTTTTGACAGCTTCTGCCATAGTTATCATAAACTTCCAAATTCATAATAGGAATATAGTGCCATCCAAAAGGAACGAGAAGAATATCAAAAAAACTATCCACCAAGTACCAATGTATAATGAATTTACTGAAAACACAATAAATTATTAATTCATTATTATTACATACATATTATTTGAAACATGAGGTCAAACAGAAACACTAGTCTAGAATTCATACAGCAAAAAGTACTTGTTCATTGGGATGTTTGGGGGACAAAAAAATGATTTGGCAACTTGTGCGCATCAATTCATCATTTTGTATGAAAATGTAGAAATAAATTCTCTGTTCACACACAGGGTGGGGTGACGTTAAACAGAAGTTTCAAATTAAATTATTTGAATTCTGTTTTCTTGGATTATGGGTGAAAAATTGTCCTTTTGATAGTATAGCTAAAACAGAAAAGGGAAAGGGAGTAGCTCAGGATAGGGAATGCCTGAAAAAAACTGTCATTTTCTGGTTCACTAAGAAATTTTGAACAACTTTGGGTTAAATCACTAGTTTTGAGAAAAAAATTGTCAAGGCAGGTTTTGTGTTTTGAGAAGAGTTTTAAATGGGAAGGGGTATGACATAGAAACAATCCAGCATAAAATTCATTAACCCACAGTGATTGGTCATAAAGCTGAAATTGCATGCAGATTCTTTCATTACTGCACTAATTTTTGATTCAGGCAATATTTGAGAAAATCTTCAACTAAAATTGAAAAAAAAGGGGAATAGCCAGGACTTAAAGTAAGACCAGTAGGCCAATTTTTAGCATGCCTTCTCAGAATTCCCTATGGAACCTCAATCCTCTCAGACTAAGTTGCAATGCATCAGAATATGAGATAAAAAACACAAACTCAAAATTTGTGACTAAAATGGTCAAAAATTTGAACTATGCCAGTTCATAGAAAATTTAGCAGTTTCTACATCAGGGGACAGTTAGCTTTACAAGCACTGTAAAATTTGTAGTCTCCTTTCCAGACAGGAAATACTTCTTTGAGACCACCCCACCACACCTAAGAGTATAAGCAGACTTGATTTTTATTCATTTGTTTCACTCTATACCCTGAATTGGTATAGTTTTATGGCTATTTTTTTGTCCCATCAGATGTTTGATGAACTCAATTTGTAAAGCATGGCTATTTTTTTGTCTCATTAGATGTTTGATAAACTCAATTTCTAAAGTACTTCTTGCTATTTAGATTCTGGACTACACCTTACCTAGGATTGAAGTTCTGGATCAATGTTTCCACTTCATGGCCCAAATGCACTCAGATGTAGACTTGCTTTTGTGAGATTTACGTACATTGTTACAATAGGAATTATATATTGAAAAATGATATCAAATTCTTATCTAAGGTATCAAAATAGCATTAAATTTTAAAACACCAAATAAGATTAACTACATTTGACTGCATGTTACATTAAAGTAAAATTTAAAACTTCATGTACTGTATTGTGTGATACATTGATTACAGAAAACTTTTAAGATTGAATTATTAGAATTATGAATAGATTACCTTAATATTATTAAGTAAGTATACGCAACTACTTTATTAAGTTGCACTGTACTTTTGTATGTACATATCTCGCATGTAATTGCATTTTATTGCATTTTATTACAGTACACATGTATCATCCCCTTTACAGCTCTTGTTACAATATAAAAATAACTATGACTAACTATACCTAACTATAAAATTTATGTTATCCTGTCAATCTCTCAAATAACAACTGTTTTCCTACAATTTCCAATATTATATATTTCCATTTTTTCCCTTTTAATAGAATTAATAATTCTGTTTTATAGGCAATAAAACACTGTCCATGGTATAATTTTGATCTAGCGTTTTACTTTCTCTTCTGCGCTTTCTTCTCTCTTTTCACCTTCATCTTTTTCTTCTCCCTTTTCCCCTTTAGATGCATTTTTTCCTTACAAATAACTGTTGGGGAGAGAGAGAATAGCTGTCCATAATAGAGGAGTGCAGGGATCTTCACCCAAGTTTAATAAGAGAATTTTTCCAATCACAGTTCTTCAGATGAATTTGAGAACACAGTTGGTCAAGTAAAGCTCATCAAGTAACATAGTTATACAGTTGCTAACCTAACATCTCTCTTCCAATAATTTTTACAAGTTCCAATTTTTTCTAACATTTTTATTCTGTATTTTTTCTTTGAATATTTATAAATTCAGAATTTCATTTCATGTTAATAATTTTTTACATAAGTAAATATTAATAATTCAACTTTAAATTTTGTGTACTTGACTTTATGTAATTTTTAAATTGAGAAATCCAATTGTGAATGGACTCAAGTTTTTTTTTATATCATAATTGTTATATCACGAATGCTAAGTAAATACATGATAATATAATCCAAGGTAAATTTTTCATAATTGTATGAGAATAATTGTAATAAAGAGCTTTTAATTATTATTGATTTAATCAAGAACATAACAGTGGAAATTTTTTTTGAATTTTATTTGTTGAAATTTTAATCAATTTGTTTTGTTTTCTTATAAAATAAATTTTTTTGAGAGATTTAGAACATGTTTCCAGTTGAATAAATTTTATTTTGGAAATTTTCAAGTTTTATTTATTGAAATTTCCTGGAAACCACTATTCAAATTATTTTTGTTAATGAAATTTTTCCAATTTTCAGTTTTGAAATATCTTATTTGTTCCCTTGAATTCCATTGGTTGAAAAGACATTTTACCATATTGGTTTCCAAATTTTGAATTTTTCCAATTTCTGCTTCTTTAGGAATTTTCAAAATTTATCAAACCTAAAATTAAAATGAAATAGAAAAATAGAAAAAGAATTTGTAGATTTAATTACATTAATTGCGTGGAATATTATGCATGATATTGTGTCTTTTTGCTTGTACTGTCCTCGGAGAATTCTTGTGTGCTGTATTTATTTTTCCTCGTTTTTTCTTCAAATTTTTCAATTTCAATTTGCCAACTTCAAATTTAAAAATGGCAAATAATAACAACTAAGATGAAAACCTTTATGAAGACCTGAATGAAAATTATGAAAATATGGAAAGCAATAGTGAGATTCAGTGTCACAAAGTACCTTGTGAATGGCTTGAAGACTCAACAAAATCCCAAAGATCGTCAGCAAAATCACAGAATTCCTCACCAAAATAACAAAATTCCTTATCGACCTCCTCAATGCAAATCAATTTGTGATAATGATTCTGATTTTTTTTATGAAGACTTTGACAGTGATTTGGATTTCAATATTGATGGTTCAAGTTTAGGAGATAGGAGAAGGGGTCCAAGATACCCTCTTACTTACCTCCACTCATCAATTACTTCTACTTTCAGGGCCGAATTCATAGACGTTACTTAAGTGGCACTTGGCTAAGTGGTGAATTTTGATTCAATTTTTCTCACGAACGAATAAAAATTTTATATTTTTAAAATGATAAATCAACACTTCGGAGTCCAATCTCTCAATTTATTAAAAAACAAAATTTCAGAAATTCAATCAGGCCTGGAAAAATTGCTTCAAAATTCACCACGTAGCCAAGTGATCCCTAAGTAACATCTATGAATACGGCCCTCAGTGGTGACTGAAGTACATCAAGTGACTTCATTTCTGACTGTCACAACCCATTGAAGCTTGCTTATCCAGATCAATGTCATGCTTTACTTCTCACAGTTCTCACAAAAATTAAATCTCTTGCTAAATAAAATTTGACTCCATATGCTTTTTGAACATAGTATGATCTTAAGGAAAAATTGAAATTGTTGAATGCAAATAAAAAGCATGAAACTGAAACAAGTGGTGAACTACTCAATACTCATGCAATATTATAATCAGATTGAAAAGTGCGTCACACAATTAATTAACAATACAGTACAAAATACCACTGACAAGCCGCTAATTCCAGGAAAAATTGCATTCATAAAAGGAATCAGCCTAAATCGTTTTGTACATCATTTCAATTACCCAAATATCTAAATATCTTCAAGGAAGAACTTTTACTACTTCAAACAAAGCATTTAATTTGGGATTACCAGAGGAAAAGCTTTAGGGATTCATAAAAGTTTTAACAATACAAATACTCGAAAAACCTGTAAAAATTGTGGGAGAAGAGGTCACTCTAGTTGGGAATGTCATAATAAAATGAATAATTCCAATTACAGCAGCAATAAAAAAATATCGTTCACTCTGCTAGTTAAATACGCAAGACACCAAATTCTGTTTTAAAAAGTTTCTAATACAGATGGGGAAATTTAACAAAAGTTGCAAATATTGTTAGGCTAGCCGACATAATTTGTCAGATTGCAGAAAATTGAAATTTTGAAATGAAAAAAAATTAGACCTATGAAAATATTGTCATTTCTGTAAACCTAATACACATAATGAAACTGATTGTCCTTGTAATAAATTAAATATAAGCAGAAATAATTCAAATAATGCTGATAGGAACAATAATCAAAATAATCACAGTTCTTTAAACTTTGTCAGCACCCTTCCTTAAGATACTAAGGAGGGAGCAGCCAATGAACTCAATCTTTCAGTATCAGACTAATAAGAATCTTTCTCTCGTGAAACTAATAATGTAGGTCATTTACACCTCGAATCATCCGTATGTAGGAATAGGTTTCTCAAATTATTACTCTACAATGGCACTCAAATATGTGTGATGAAACAAAGCAGTCTCAACCCTTATATAAAAATCACCCCCAACCAAAACAGACATTTATTAGAAGGGCCCTCACCAAATGAATCCATTCAAACATTGGGTTCAGTAAAGATACCAATCAAAATAGGTAACAATGTTCACTTTTTAGGTTTTCAAGGTGTAGGGGAAAATACAAACATACCCTTAGATGGTATTGCAGGCAATGATTTACTCATTCAGCAACAAGCTACCATTGAATATGAAAATAATATTCTTAAACTAACTAAAAGCAACATTACCTTATAATTTCATGTTGGTGATGAAACACCTGCCCTCATACCTTTTGAACTGGACTATTCTTCCAATTTTACAACCAAAATGAATTCCCAATTTTTATAAGTCAATTTTAATGTTGATAATCACATATCATAAAAAGAAAACCAAAAACTGAATACATTTAAGATCTCATCAGAGAACATCCAAAGTTAATGATGAATAAAAAAATGTATCTTCTTTTCAATTTTTTATCAGGATTTTTTGAGCAGTATCAGTAGGTATCCATAGCAAATGCAGCAATAATAATTATTATTTGTAATTATAGTCTGTAAATAATTAATTTTAGATGAATAAAAAAATGTATCTTCTTTTCAATTTTTTATCAGGATTTTTTGAGTAGTATCAGTATCTGTAGCAAACGTAGCAATAATAATAATTATTTGTAATTATAGTCTGTAAATAATTAATTTTAGATGTATGAATTAAAAGAAATCTTGAAAAGTTTTGTCAAATCTGTTAACACAATGAAAAGTACGTGTGATGCACTCAAAGAGGAGCAAGCTAGACTACTCACCGAAATTGAGAGACAAATATTGTTTCTGAGAGCTGCACAACCTATGGCAGTTTTAAATATGCAGACACCTGTATTGCCAACAGCGCTGCCAAATTACTAAGATGTAATTCAAAACAACCATTCCAATGGGACAGGAAGTCCAACACCAACAGTCATAGTAAACCATAGAGCGACATCTCCAGCAAGTTCAGTATTGTCGGTGTCCATGCAGGGATACCCAGGAAGTCCTATAAATATCTAGGATATCTTTGATGAACTAGGCTTGATGGTACCAACAAGCATTACACTGCATACACCACAACCTAGCCCATCCATAATCCAATACCCAGCCAGAGGGAGCTGTGACTTTATTCCTGATAGAATATGCGATAATCCGCACTGTCTAGGTGGCGAGGACTGCATGGAAGAGTTGGAATAAATAGTATTAATTTAAAAAATATTATGTATTTTTTAATTATAGTCTAGTCATTCATAAACTTTTCAATTCTAGTCTCTTGTAGTTATTATCTAGTATTTTATATTTCATTATGTATACATTTTTATTCTATTATTAAATCAAATTGCTGAAGACAATAACTAGTTTTAGGACAAATTTTTACTCATTATTATTATCTATATCTAGTCATAATTATTTTTACTTTTTTTTTCTTCTCAAATTTTTACAAATTTTTAAGAAAATTTTGCAAATTTTTGCATAAATTTTTATTAAGTATATTTTGGAATTTTTTCATTTTTTTCAAAAAAATTGTTATTGACATAAAATTTGTTTCCAGTGGAGGGGGGGTGTTAAGTTGCCAGCAACTCTTGCATTTTAGTGCATTTTTACAATGGTACAAATGTGTCATCCCCTTCATGACTCTCGTTTCCAATATAAATATAGATATGACAACCATATCTCTATCACCCTGTCAATCTTCCTAATAACTACTGTTTTTCCTATATGTTTACATTTTTTCCTTTCAAGTTAAATCAAGTCTATTTTAAAATACTACAGTACAGTTTTGATTCAACCTTTTCCTCTCTCTTCTGCCTTTTTCTTCTCTCCTTTCACCTTTGTCTTTTTCTTCTCTCTTTACCCTTTGGATGCATTTTTCTACAAATTATGTTTGGGGAAAGAGGAAAGTATTGTCGCTGTCTATACTTGAAGAGTGAAGAGAGCCTTCACTCAAAGATAACTATAGAAATTTTTCCAATGACAGTTCTCATATAGATTTTGACCATATAGTTGGTAAAGGAAAGCTCTCTGAGCAAGTTCTCTGTAAATACAGTTGTATATGGTAGTGGTAAAACTTGACATCTCTTCCTTCCTAATTTTTCTCTTAATTCTAATAATTTTTGACAAGTGTGAATTCTTTTATTATATTATTCTTGGTATTAATTGTTAATTTCTCGAATTATTAATTCATATAATTTTCATATTATTTCACGAATTTCATATTTAAATTTATGTAAGTAATTTTCTCTGAATTTTTTATTTGGTGTTGTTTCGCAAATTTTGTATTTCAATATATGTAAATTTCTGTGAATCGATTTAATTTTTATTTACTTAATTATTTATATTGCAAGTGCAATTAATCAAAGATATTTTACCTAAGGTAAATTTTCATAATTGTAGAATAATAATTATAATAAAGAGCTTCACAAACTTGACCAATTTATTTGAGAACATAACAGCTCCCTCATCAGAATCAAAACATAAACATGTTCCCAATATTTTATCACATAACAAATTTCCAAAAGTTCTCATAAAGAAACTGCCTGAAAACTGCAGATTATGGTTTTCTTCAATTTATCAACAGGAAGTTTGAGAGTGGCTAATTCCAATCTGCTGAATCTTTGATTCCAGTATTACTTTCCAATTTAACTAGCTACCAATTTAAAAATCTATAATAATATGAGTCCTGTTTTAATATTTTATGCATGTATGTGTTGTAGTTTTTTATTGAAAATTACATGATTAAGTTTTATTCAATTTCACTAAATTTTAATTTATTCTGAAAGAAGGAACTAGACAAGACCAACATTTTTTTAAATGTATTATACCTACAATCAACTCTATTGTTATTCATATGTATAAATTTCAATTTCATCACTACATGTACAGATAAACCAAAATTTAATAACAATTTGATGAAAGTAATCCTCATTTGAATTAATTTTATTTTTATTTATTAAAATTTGCTTCCTGAAAATTAAAAATTAAATACCTACCTAGTTTAATTGCTTAAAAGCCTAGTAGGAAAAACTAAAACAATAGTGTTAATAATACAACATTTGCTAACTCATTAGGAACATAATATAAAGAACAAGCTTGAAACCCAAACTGTTTCTTAATCTGATTGTTAATTTCAATGCATTCAGCAATCACACCTAATCTAGCTAAAAATAAGAAAAAAACTTCAATACTTTCATCACTCAAGTATGGATCCTGAATTTCTTCAGGACATTTTGAACACAGATCACATAATTTATAAATATCACCACAGTTGAAATGTTTTTTAATTTTTATAGCAACTTTTTCAGACAGAAGTCTTTGCAGAATAGACCTTACAGTTGAGTTCTGTAACACAACAGAACCACACATTATACCAAATAATCTGGAAAAATAGGATTCATAATCTTGTTCTAAAACTGACCATGGAAAATAGATACACTTCTTCATACTTGTATTAGTACAATAGAATGATAAATCCCCAGTAACATTTCCACCAGGAACCATTAATTGCTCTAATGTATCAGATGACTTGATATCTTCTAAGATAACACCATAATAGGTTGTAAATTTATTATAATTTGGAAAACAGTACTCTGCTATGCCCTCAATCTTGAGCAAATTTGTCTCTCCAGTCAGCAGCACAAAATTAATATTAGAATCACCTTGTAAACCAACATACATAGTTTGCAAAAACTCCACAACTGGTTCTGTTGGGCCATCAATACTC
The DNA here is from genome assembly GCF_950023065.1 of Planococcus citri. Classification (NCBI taxonomy): domain Eukaryota; kingdom Metazoa; phylum Arthropoda; class Insecta; order Hemiptera; family Pseudococcidae; genus Planococcus; species Planococcus citri. Next base: position 37,983,385 of record NC_088680.1, read on the forward strand.
ATTTGACTAATGATTAAATCATCATAATGATCAATCAACACAATAACCTTTTCATTGAAATGCTTTCTAAATAATTTACATATCCTCTTAATAGCAAATCTCAGCTGAGACTCAGTTATTTTACAACATGATAGTTTATGAAATTCTTTTCTCTCTTTAAGATCCAAGTTAGCACTCTGCCTTATACAAGAAAATTCAGCCAAGGCAGATTGTAATACGGACTGAAAAAGCAAAAACAAGGAGGCTTTATCAGTGTTGACTTTAACCTTGTGAAAGTTTAGATGCAGAACAGGGTATCTAGATAAATGTTTGTCTAGTAACTCTACATGTTTACCAATTTTCATTGATTTAAATACTTCATGCTTCCATAATCGTATAAGATTATTATTTGGTGCTCTCAAATTGGCATCATTTATTCTGAAGAAACATTTAAGCATAAGAGTGTTGGTTTTCTTGAAAAAGCCAGGAGGTGCTGAGATCAGTATCACATGTTCTGGAGAATCTAGCAATGTTTTGATCAGCAGTGATTCATCTATGTACTTACTGCTGTCAACAATTTTCCAAAAATCTTTGTCTAGCAGTTTAATGTTGTCATTTGAGCAAGACATTTCAATTAAACATGGACAAATGGTACATTCATCTGAAATGAGAAATCACACCTGTGATTAGTATAATGCAGGTCTTACTTATATGCATATCTAAGAATGTATCAGCTATATAGTGAACCAGAAAGGAAACAAATTAGAAGAATACATTGGATGAAATAATGAGAACAAATTTTCCTGCATGTACCACTCATCAGTTATAATTTCATGGTGCAATAATTTTCTTCATTATGACTAGGAAATGAAACTTCAAACTACATATGTACCTACTTATGAAAGTCATTTTTTTATTGGGTACCAGGAAATGAAAATCAAAACTACTCCTGACAGTAATTTTCTCAATCATCCCATGTTCTCATGTAGGTACGTTATGTTTCAGTTTCCTGGAGTTTTGAAATTCTATGTCCCAGTGTTAATAAAGAAAACAAACAATAATGATGATCACTAGGCAAATGAACTTGTTCAAAAATAAATTGAAAAATTAAATAGAAATCTGGGGAGGTATTAGTGCATTAGGTAAATTGAATCATGGCAAAGATAACTTGGAAAAAATTTATCTGAAAATTTTCTACAAAAAATAATTCTCTATTTCAAATGCTATCATTAATCATAAATTCTACAGGGAATACGACTTAATAACATCAATAATCACAGAGTTTTTATTATAACGAGCCAGCTGGATCCCAAAGGTTGTAATAATTTGTTTCCTACGCTCCTCCGGGGCATAATTCAGCATAGCCAACAAGAGATCTAGATTACGTTGCTGCAAAGAATATGGTGTACAGTAAAACTTGATTATCTCTTCCATTTTATCAAACAACACATAATTCTTAAGGTGATCTGCGGCAGAATTCCACATATCTATCAGTAAAGACATTTTATCATCTTGCAAATACATTGTTTCAATTGACAACATTCTCATCAATTCAGCAAATTGCTCTTTAGTAATTGTTTGTTTGATTTGATTCCAAATCACATAAGCCAGCTCATATTCCAATAACTCATTCCAAAAATTCACCATTATTTTTACTGGAATCGTTGATAAAATCTCAGATCGTTGATGGCTGTTCAATTTATACCATAAACGTTTCAGATGGATGAGAATTTCTCCATCAGATAGGATAAGTTTTTGTGCCAATAGTACTTGGTTGTCTACATCTAAACGATCCCAAAAATACTCAGCACTCGCCCAAGTAACCCAAACTGCATTTTGGTTCAGCATAAATTCATCCAAAGAAACAGAACCCTCCACAGGTATTTTATGCAGTTCGTTTCTCTTGTAACAAATCCAGTAGTATAACAGACAACAGGTGGTAAAATCCACTGAATCGATAAAATTTCTCGATAACTCCGACAAAAATGTACCATCAATTTCATTCTTCAAACAATACTTGCACATGATTCCAAATTTATGATCTATGCTGAAATTACTGTTCAAGCATAAGTTTTGAGCAGTCTTTTTATCATCTATTTGGCCATTTGGTTTCCAAATACAATGATGTAAGTGTTCGCGATGGAAATCATAAGCAATCGGAATATCTTCAAATATATCATAATTATGGCGATCCAGCCAACGATCAATTTCTTTTTCAATTACATCTACATGGGTTTTGATAATTTGTATGATACGTGGTGGCGTATTCAAATAGTTAATGAGATCAGTATTCAAATTACTACATTCGTCTGATGAACTTGCTGAAGAGCATATTGCTATTGAAATTTTGATAGCAGACATTTCTTGTAATGTGGGTAATGGTTCATGCAGCATGCCCTGGACTCCACCCGTGTTATTTGATGATCTTGATTCCATTTTGCAATTCCTAAAATTGAAATTTTTATCAGAACTATATTTTTTTTGTTTAAATTTTTTCAATATTCATTTTTAAAAATAAGATGGGAAAGTATAATTTTTGTAATTTTCATTTCCAATCCTAATAAAATCATTATTAAAGAATATGCCACGCAATAACGATCGTAAAAAGCAATTCCATTAGGGAAGAATAAGAGATAGGGATGTGATCGCCTGAAGATTCACAGGAGTCTCAATGGTCCTCAGTGTTTTCCCCTCCTCTACACCAATGAATATATGTACCTCGAAACCTCCATATTTAGAAAATTGAGTTCCTCAAAAAATTGCATGGGAAGATTTTTACACGGAGAATGGAGATGAATACTTACGTGGGAAGAGTTTTACGTGCGAAGAATTTCACACAATGGATTTTCTCGAATGTGCTTGGATGTTTTTCTAATTTTGTGTTTGGTTATGTAGTTGTACTTTATGAATATCCAACAAAAGTATCAGCAATAGGTAATCTAGTAAATTCACACTCTTATAAGTGTTAAATTTCATCTTCACCCTCATTTACAGCACATTTTTTTTTGAAAACTAAATAAACTTCAAATCCCCTGAAGGCTCCAAAACGGTTTGAAATCATTACCTGCCAATCAACTCGCCAGGTCGAAAACAATGTATGTACAGAGGTGGCAACTTGAATTTTCCCCTTGTGTAGCATAAAAACTTTGACTTTTCAGTTGAGAAATTTTTTTTAGAATGTCCAAAATTATTTCATTGACTAGTTGCACCTTTCATTTTTGTGCCATGTGTAGCATGCTACGCCGTTTTTTCATGTGAAATAGGCTAATTTCGAATGCTCAAAAATTCGCCAACAATATAAAAAGAACTTTGACGCTTGAAATTTTCGTTGGTGACGTATTCTGACCCACTTTCAATCCCCTTTTCATATGTATAATGGTCACTTTGTAATATTAATAATGATTAATTGCGATTAACTTTCATTTTTTCACTGTTTCATACATTTTTCTTTCTTAAATAATTTTTTTTTTTCTTCAAATTGACCAGATTCAAAAGCAAACTTCATAGGTATTTTCAATGCATTCACAAAAGAATTCTAGATTTAGGCAAAGTGAAAAAGAAAAAAAACTTCAAACACAATCGATACTCTCCTCCAGCTTTCAAAGCAATCTCGAGCATTCAAATAAGTATGTTTAATAAATGCACAAAAAGAGAAATAGGTTGAAATTAAGAATCGATGAAAAATTTACTCAAAAAAAAAATACATCTTAATAGATATTAAATGGTACGTAGGTATTGAACGACGGGTAAAAAAATCGAATTTAAATCATTTTCGAAACCTTCTCGTCGCTAAATTTGGATTTGAATTCGGAAATTTGTTGCTGATCGTTATCCAAAAACCAGGTCAACAAAATCGTAGTATACTGCTCTTCTCTTCTGGCAATCGAAGCTTCAATAATTTCCACATCTTTGAAGGCGAAAATTCGTCGTAATTTATACTCCTTCACAAATTGAGGCTCTACCAGGCACCATTTCAAGAATTTATCCATCACTTGGAGCATATTCACGTTGAACTCGTCCTCATAAATATACCTCATCAGCATTATCTCCATGATTTTATCAAAAATCTCGTCCACAGGCAACGTCGTCTTGAATTGTTTGATCTTATCTTCATCGCACAAACACCAGCTAGAAAATTCTTTCCAGTACGTTTCATCGAATGATTTCCAATAATATCCATCCATAAGTACATCTCGAAATTTACGCAATAACGTCTCTTTCAATTCGGTCATCTCGTGGTTATTTAAAAATTGATTTGTGATCTCGATCAATTGCTGTAACAAATCGAGGTTCGTCCAGTCGTAAAAACAACTCATTCCAGATGATAGAATCAATTGTTTTTTAACATTCGTAGCGAACGATACATCGGAATAAACATCATCGACCAATTTCTCAAGCTCAGACCATCTGCTGGGTTTAAAAATGAACACAGAATCGGTTTTATTCGATTCTAGAATTTGTTTCTTGAAATTTATCATCGTAGACTCGTCGGGGGAGTAAAATTCGACGAATTTATTTAAATATTGGAACTCTCCGTTTTCGAATAATCGATTGCAATGATTTCTGACGATGGTTGATTTCATCATTTGTTTCTTAAACTGCGTGATTTCATCGTCGTCTGGTATACAAAGCTTGATGATTTTACCAACTTCGGAAAAATGATCATTAACCATTAAATTATCACCGTGTTCCAATATAATATCCTTTCTGTAGCTGGGCGACGAATAAGACAACGTAGCCATCAAGAATCTCAAACTATGAGGTAGGGAGCAAAACGTAGGCATGAAATAATACTTTATAAGTACCTCTTTCCTCTCATTGAGTAAGTATCTCTTCTGATGATCGTAGGCTGATTCCCACAACTTGACCATCACAGGTATATAATCCTCGTTGAAAAGCCTCTCATCTAATATCTTCTCCACCAGCGACGCAAACTGTTCACCGGTCATCGAATTCTTGATCCGGGTCCATATTGCAAACGCTGTCTCAGGCTCGGATAAACGAGTCCAAAAATTCACTATGATATCGACTGGTATCTTGAGAAGAATTTCACGTAACTGCGATTCGTTCATTTTAGCCAGCAAACGTTTCTGGAACCGGATAGTGGGCCATTTGGTCAACAACTCGATTGTCTTCGTGATTTGATCTGGTTCACTCAAACGATCCCAAAAATACTCGATAGCGTACCAATTATCAACTTCGTTCTGACTCACCATAATGAAACTGGCCAACGATTCGGACGAATCACTAGTTGGTAATTTATGTAGCTCGTTATTCAAGTAATTCATCCAATAAAACGTAAGAGGGCTGTTGTCGTAATCAATTTCTTCGAAAAAACTGTCGAGTTCGAAATCTGGAGACAGGGTTTTTATTTCATCTTCTAAACAATATTTACACATGATTCCGAATTTCTCCACGTCCGTCAAGTCAGTCAATAACAGCATTTTTTGGGCGGTTTTCTTGTAATCTATTCGGCCATCCGAGTGCCAAACGCAACACTTGAGATGGGGACGACAAATGATTAATTTTTCTCGTGGTAACGTTTCGTATTTACTGTAACCGATCCAACTATCGAGTTCATTTTCGACTTTCAACAGACATTCTTTGATGAGCTCTTGGATGAGATGAGGAGAAGTAAGATGCTGTATAGATTTCTCTACTTCTTCGCGATATTTTTCGTTAAGCGAGTCGCCCAGTTCATCTTCTTCTTCGTTGAATGTCCCATTGAAGAAGAAATTATACCATAAGGAAATAGCTATTTTCATAGAAGATATTTCTTGTGCTGTTGGTAGGGTTTCATTGAACAGCAGATGAATTCCTTGCAAATCAATCGGCGGCGAGGCGCTCATTTTGAATACCTGAAAATCGAAATTCGAATTCAGATTTCGAAAATGGATCTTAGCTCGAGCAAAATCGTATAAAACGAAGGTATACGCGAGAAATACTCTTTATTCCATCGCTTGTCCTCATATAAGTAGGCTGTTAATTTTTCAAAAGCCACGAGAAAATAAATTTATCTTATCAAAAAAGGAAGTAGGTACAGGTAGGTAATGAAAAAATGAACAAAAATTCTGAATGCTGAAAAATTTATACCTAATCTTTCAGCAGGGAACCTTTCAAACTAGCACTCTCCGATTTGAACGAAATCAAATTAGATTGAAAGACCAGACTCTAAAATCCCTATTACCAAAATTTCAGGTCCTGAAATTTATTTTTGGATTTTTAACGAATTTTTGAAAATTCAATAAAGTTTGGAAAAAATATTTTTAAGACGATTTGCTTCAATTTAACTCTCAAACGTCAACAACTGCGTGAGTTTTAAGCCATTCCCGAACCTCCGACGATTTTTCAATCTTCTCTAGAAATTTCAAATCGCCCGGAAATTAAGAAAATTGTCACCAAGCCGATGTAGAAGCTCTGGACAGGAATTTTTTGGCCGAAAATCACTACCTTTTCACTACCTTTCAAAATATTTTTAACCCCCCCCCCCCCCCACCAAGAACGATTTTTCATTTTTTTTTTGTTTTGGTTTGAACTAGGTACATAATGTAGTCGTTTTTTACATTAGAGTAAGTACACGTTTTCATCAATTTTAAATCAATGCAATGATTTTATAACCATTGCTACATTTATTCAAGTGTTATAATTTCTCATGTATACATGATAAAAATACAAAATGAGCGAACTCGAAAAATTAACAAATCAACTATTTCAAGAATAAAATTCTTTCAAATATGAGAGAGGAAGGATTTTTTCAAATTTTTAGCAGTGATTTTTCGGGGTGTCTAGTCCAACAAAATTTCAAAATAAGAAATCAGGGCTTTAGCAGGATATTTTTTAAACACATGGGATTTTTCAAGAGGGGGAGGGGGTGGATGAGGCAAAATTTTACATTAACATTTTTCGCTTATCCGATGTCTTCAAACATCTCATGATTTTTTTCTAGCAAGCGGATGTCGAGAATATAATTTTGTCATTTCATTTTTTGATTTTATTTTCACCTTTAAGGTTCTTGTTACTGTAATAAAATTGGGCGAATAAAGAACTTTTTTCGAAATAAAAAATAAAAAAAAAATTATGGAAAATTTGAACAAAATTTGGAAAAAAATATACCAATTTTTCGAAAAAGCTATAGAAAATTAGTATTTTGAGGGGTATAGAAACGTTTTTTTCTTGGGTGAGGGGTGACAAATGAAAAAGTTTATTATTTTTGCTTCAAAATTTTAAAACTAGAATGATTATTAAAAAAAAAAAATTCAAACTTAAAAAAAAGTAAATGAGCCCGATTGAAGCGAGGCCAAGAAAGCTTTCAAAAATTCATGTTTCAAGAAGTAAAAAAAAAGTTGTTTTGATGAAGGTAAGTGATTTTTTTTCTGATTGAAACTTCGAACATTTCTTGAATTTGAACAGTAAGTTTTTTATATTGAAAAAGAAGAGCAAATAGCCCGAGCGAAGCGAAGGCCAAGGATTTCAAAAATAATTAATTCAAGTCCAAAAAAAATCAACAAATGAGCCATTTTCTACAAAATTTTTCTTGTGTGGAAAATCGGATTTTCCGTTTTTTTTTTTTTTCATTTTTACTACTTTCACTACCGACTTTCAAAATCACTACTTTTTCACTACTTTCACTACTTTCACTACCTGGTAGACACAGACACCCTGTCTGGAAAATGAGGGAATCGAAAAGTAAAACAACACACCATTTTCGTGAGAAAAATCAGTTTTTCGACTATCTTTGATGTTACTGAACTTCAAGTCGACCCTTATTTTAAAAAGGAAAATTTTCACTACTTTTTAGTCAAAACTACCAAGAATATTACAAAGTATACTTTTTCAATACAGACTTTCAAAATCACTACTTTTTCACTACTTTGGGGATTACCGCGAAATTCCACGAGTGCCTGTTCAAAAGTGAATTTTTGATCAATTTGTAAATTCTTTTCTAGAATAAGTGAAAAAAAACAAAATTTTAAAAAAAAGTAGGTAAGTACATATTATGTAACAAGTGTGTTTTTTTGGCAAGAGATACATAGACCTTCCATTATTCAATAAAAATGATGGTGAAATTATGCTCTAGCGAAAATTTAGTAAAATGAATTATGTAGTTGGAAATGTTTTTAAAAAATCGCTCATTTTGCATGTTTTCATAACGAATCTGGCCGGTTGAAAGACCAGTAACGTTTAAAACGACATTTAACACAGTAACTACGTTCTAAACGTCGAGAAAAAACAGATGCTCTGTTCAAAACTTTTCTTTTCTTTCTGTTTTAAACATGAGTTTTTTCAACTCCGATTTCCTGAAGAAAAAAAAGTCATTTTAATAGCTTTTTTTGAAAGAAAAAAAAGAAAAAATCAAATTCTTCAAAATTCTTTTAAATTGTATTTTTTTATACTTTTTTTCTTTTTTTGGACGAATTAAACATTACCTTCAATAAAATGTAATGAAACTTGATTTCACATTTTTCTATCTTTAATGTTTAATTTAAAACTGTTTCAAATGTGTTTAAAACCATTTTTAATTCATCTTAAATTCATTTTAAAAATAAGGGAATCCAATAATTCAAATAAAACCGTGTTTAAAACAAAAATAAAATAAACCTTCTTTTTTAGCAAATGTAGGTACGTGGCGGTAGGGAAATTTTCGTCTGGGGTTGGTGCAGAGGGGAAACGTGCGACAAGCTCGAATCATCCGCTCGAGGGGGTTTGATGCAATCAGACACCTTTACTCTTTTAAAAGGTCTATGGATGCAAGCTGTTTTCAGCGAACACCGGTGTCGATTACTTCAACTCTCCCCTAAATATTACACGAGGCAAATAAACGCGCCAAAAATCAAAGACCTGGTCAGACTCAAACCTCGTATTTTCCCCCCAATTTATCAAGTTTTGTTTCGCATTTTGTAAAAATGTTTTGGTTGAAAATGTACGAGTATAAAAATTAACTTGAACCTCCTGAATGAAGTGAGAAGGCACAAAAAACTTTGAACAACTTTCACTTTCATTCTTCAAGATATGATTGTATCTGGGCAAATACATAGGTACATGTAATTTTAGAGCCACTGAATGCAATCAATATTTTAGAATTTCCAACTTTTTTCACCCTCACAAATTACCAAAAATAACTGTATAAAAATACAGAAGATGAACTTCGAATAATTTTGGTCGAATATTTACGAATTACGAAATAATAATTCTAAAGCCTCCTTCATAATATGTTAGCTGTGAAAAGTTACAGAAAAAAAGGCAGACAAAAGTTCGAAGTGTTTCTTTTTTTAAAAGGAATAATACTACGGAAAAAGTTCAGCAGTAAAAAGAAGCACTTTGATGTTTTGTTTACATTTTTTCGATAGATTTTCATAGCTATTATAAATGACGCTTCGGTTGCATATTTTCTCACAATGAATTAAGGAAAGAGCGAATGAATCACAATTACAAAATCGTGACTTACTGGCTCAGTGGCTACACCAAATTGGGCGTCCCTTTCCCCAACAATGAAACAAACATATTATCCCAAAAAGCAGTGGTAAGCTTAATGAAAAATCATAATGGACAAACATCTCATGATCGAAACGTATTCAACTAATATTCTACAATGGAATAAAAAAGAAAAACATGAAAATAGAAAGCAGAAACACAGACTTACTTTATCAAAATATCGTTTTCTTTGGAAAGTTTACGACGCCGGTGACAATTTTACATTCATTATACGAAAAATTAAAGATGATCATTCAATCATTGCGATGAAAGTTCAAAACACTGATATGGTGATGGTCATTGATAAGAAATTCAACTGTGAAAAGTTCTCGAGATCTTTAAAACCATTTTATTCGAATACAATAACTTTAGATTATAATAATTATTAGGTATTTATTAAAAACGAAATTAGTTTGCAAATCTTGTGTGAATTTCTCAAAAAAAAAGAAAGAAAAAAAATAATCAAAATAATGCAAAATTCTGATAAAATGATAATTGCAGCAAGATTTCAGTTTGCACATAAGTTACAGCATCCAGTAGAAATACACGAGTAAATACGGCGTATTTACATTGCATCTCAAACACTGATAATTTCGTTTTTTTAAATTTTTAAAATAAATTAAAATTTAAACTTGAGATATTAGAAATAGAATAATGATGAATTTTTTTTATTAATTTATTTTTCTGCTGAATAAGAAAATGAATCATTATCATAACCATCAATCATCACCTGCATATAGATTAACATTAACAGGTTGTTTCTTTTCAACATCTTCGATCTTCATTCGCTTGCAAAATCATTTTCAGTTTCAGGCTGATCAAAGTTTACTATTTATCAAAAATTAGGTTTAGTAAAAACTAAAAAGACGCAACCAAAATAATACCCTCGTTACATAGTAATACTTAGGTATAGGCCTTAGTACCCCCACAATACTCGTGCAACGGTGCAAGTAGGCAAGTAGTAAAATTTTCAAGTTAGGTACGTTTTTAACAAAAAAAAATTCACAGAACCGACTAGGTACCTTATTTCTCGAATCAGTTTTACCCCAATTCCATAAAATATAATCGTTCCATTTTCCAGTGATCATTTAGGCTACAATTCACATTCGAAAAAAAATCACTCCTTGTTTTTTCATCATTTTGTTACAAGTTTATCTACGTAGTACCTAATTTCTTGAATTTTTACGATTAATCCCAAACAGAATTCAATCTTTTAATTTTTTTAAATAATTTTCTTTTTTACTTTTCAAGTTTCGGAACAAATTACTCACTACAGAGTAGAAATCACTTCAAAATGAGACATTTATTCAATTTTTAAATTTACCTAATCATTTCTAATTCTAGTTTTTCAAAATATTAGGAATCAACCGAATAGTTACGTAATAAGTAAGTGAGCTAAAAAAAGCTTTAAATCAAATTAATACTAAAGTAGCCTACATAAGAGGATCTCTCAAGATTGGAAAAATTTAAACACATTTTTTCATACCTTATTTATTACTATCATCATCAAAAAAAAAATCAATTTTATCGAATATCATCTTTACTCAAATACATATTTAGTTCACGTTCTTGAAAAAATACCTATTCACGTTTTATTTTGATCAATTAATTTCATTAAAAGGTGATGATATTTGTAATTTAATTTTACTTTAAAACAATTATAATTTAAAAAAAAGGAAATGTTATTAGGTAAGGCACCTAAGAATATTTTATCACTCATTATTATTTTTATTTTTAAATCAACTCGATTAACTTGAATAAAACATTCGTCGTCATTGTTACTTGAATTACTTCAGTGAATGAATTAAAAATTTATTTTTCGACTTACGAGTATCTGATTCGATGTGGAAATCCAAAGGATACGAACACATCTCTGCTAAGGCAACGAAATGACCAACCAATTCACATCACTGGACGCCATACACCAACTGAACAAACACATCGAATGATTGAAATCCTAGGCTGTAATGTAACTTGTATGGTAACCGAACACTTCCCTCTTTTCATTGGTATACAAATAATGTAATCTTGGTAATTGGTTATTCACATTTCGCAATCGCAATTTTGCCAGACTCCAGCATTCCCACTACAATTGTATAGGTTTAGGACCCTTCTTTTATTCAAGCAATCTCTGTCCAGCAATATATTGTTATCCTTCGCTTTAAGTACATTCTGTACATTCCCTATTAACGGTTTTTCGAGTTTCGACTTCCAACCAAGATAATATCTATTCGTATTCGACTGAATTGACATTTATATGCTCCGTCCTCCGTTACGCCACCCAGTAAGATGAGATAACTTACGTAAACGAAGAGGGTGAATTTTACGCGACCACCGGACAGCAAACACATCACAACATAGATTGACAAACAAATGAGATCTCTATACCCATCCGAAATTTCTATCTGGTGGACTGATCTACAAAAAAGATGAATCTCTCAGCAATGAAAATTAAATCCAGGTAGAAAAATATTCAACGAATGATTTTATTGGTTTACTTTTTGTGACCATTTTTTATGAGTAAAGTTAACTAGTAGGTATCACATTATTTTTGTCATCAAGTATCAAGTTGAGCGAAAAATGAAATTTCACCCTTTATGTAGAGCATAAAAAGCTATTAACACTAAACAGAAGGTAGTTCAATATTTTTTTAGTAAGTAATGATTGAAAAAGCAACATGAAAAACTAGCCTCATTCACTTGTTCTAGAAACACACAATACATATGTTAGGTATAAGCACGTACATACCTACATACCTAATTCAAAAATCATCACACTAATGATTTAATAATATCCAATAAGCTGTACAGACTTATAACCTATGTACATGAATGATGAATAATAATAAATAAATGGCATCTACCCAGTTCCAGTTCCTATTAAACCCTAAATCAAAAATAGACCTACCTAATAAAAATGAATATCAGATACCTAGCCTGGTCTTTCAAACCCTTAACAATTTTTAAAAAAACTAAACAAGAACACAACACATACCACACGCATTTTTTGAAACAAAGCTTCAGTCATTGACGTCTCTTCAATAACACCGATACGCCAAAAAATCTCTAATTTGAATAGTGGACATAGGTACTGTTTTTATGACATCCGCTCAGCATTCTAGATGGAAATTTCCAAGAGGGTGCGAAAAATGAAAATCCTCAAAATCAGAATTTTAATCTAGCAGCATTCCGATCGTGTAGATACGAGAACCATCATCCAACTAGTCATTTACGTATTTCAAAGGTACGCCATTAATTACGGTAATCGAACCATCAAAAACACGCATCATAGTTCCGCTTATAGAATTATTCTTAGTCGACTCGCAATCAGCTATCGATATCCGCAGCTGACACCTGATTAGTTTTATATAAAAATCAATTATCTTCGCAATAGATTTTGGAATTGGAACATGTAACATACAAGTGCAGCTGAATTCTAGCTTATATATTTCGACTGTTGGGCATGCGTTCATGGTATTTTTATGCATATGCAAGCAATACCGACACCAACACATTATAGCCAATTTTGCACCGGCCATTGCCATCAATGATTCTGGAGTTGAGTTGAAAACGATTACATTTTTCTTACTATCATCCACGATTGACATCGTGGCTACCTTCTTGACCAAGGAAACCATTTTTTTTTTGATCAGGGAAGTATTCACGAATATTCGCAGCAAATGAGAATTCTGAAAAATATACGACTGTATTAGAAGATACCTACGTTTTTCAAGAAATTTACAAGGTTTCACCAATTCACTAGTCACATTGAATGAATACTTAAGCGAAGCAAGACGAAAAAGAATTTATGTTCTACTTTCATGGGAATGAAAAAAAAAAAAAAATGCAACTAGACATGCTTTACGTTAAAAGGAGGGAACATAAAATTAAAAAATAAAATTCAACTTAAAGTAGGTACATCAACTCACCAAATACTGTATCTAATATTAAATTCTGAATCTTCACCAAACGAAAGTCCTATGCAGTTATTGAGAATAATCAGAAAACACGAAGCACTCAAAATATGTACATTTAATGATAGTCGACTAAGACGTACTGGTAAACTGAAACTGAGGACAGAAGCAGATCTCGACCTAACCATATCGAGCCCAATGGTCGATGATTGTATTCATATCAAGTAAAATTTGACTTGCAGCAGACAGTACCGTAGACTAGAGACTAGACTAGACTAGACTAATTACAACACAAAAGAAGAACAACAGTCATTTCCCACTAAACCTTTTATACACCTCGTTTCAGATGTGTCGATGTTTTTATTGTTAACAGGAAGCAAACAAACAGGAAACTACGTATGGTCAAATTGGTCAATGGTTCTTCTTCATCTGCATTGAATGAAGTAACAGTAACAGAAAAAACGACGTGTTTCAGACCAAAATTTCTATAATAAGACGTAGCTAAGTAGGTAGAGGAACCATTATTTTCTTCCTGTACCTAATTATCAAGAAATTTTACATTTTAAATACAAAATGGGTTTTCATAGAAATTACATTGTTCCCTGATGGTAGGTACCTACCTACAGAATATTACAAGTAGATCTGACAAATGTAATTTTAATGATAGGTACGGAACTCCCACTCAACCTTCCCTCATATCCCCCCTCCCTAGCACCTTGCTAGTATAAATATGCGAAACCTTTTTTTTTTTCAGCAATTTATGGCAATTTATGGTGAATAAAGTGAGACTTCTACGCAATTTTTGAAGAATAAGTTGAACTTTTTAGAATTATTTTGCAAAAAAGTGAACATTTCTGGTCAAAATAATGAGAAGTCTGAAATTTATTGGAAATTTCTGACAAAACAGCAAAACTTTTAAAGAAATTAATTGGTAAAATTTTTTTTGCAAGTCTTGGCAAAAAGGGACAGTTTTTAAAATTATTGGCAATTTTGATAAAAGGCGAAATTTTTGCTACTTACGTATTATTGGCACAAAGCAAGAAATCGACAATTTATTTCAGCACAAGAAAAAAATTCGTAAAAAAATTAATATGCCATTCAAGAAAAATTCTCAACATTTTAATTTTCAATTTCCTCTCTCTTTATTCCATTTTTAAAACGAAATGACAGATAACATTGCAGAGTAGAGATAAAGATGAGGAAATGTTTACCTATTAAACTGCACTATTCAAAATCAAATAATGCGGATGAAATGAAGATCTCATAGTATTGTTTATTTTGAATTATAATTTGAAACACTATACGAATTCGAGCATTGTACAATTTAGTTGACAATCAAAAATGGGCCTAGTGGCAGAATTACATGCACCCATAGAAGATGCAATTCTCACCATAAAGCAATCGAAGAACTTTGACAAAATTTAGTATGAAACTGGAGACCTTCATTTTGAGTTGGAGGTCACTCTGATTTTTTTTTAGCTATGGTGGTGCCCTTGGAGAAGAGATATGGGCCCTCTAAGAGGGGAAATTTTCCAACAAAAAAAAAAAAATAGAAATCGTGTTTCTTTTTTGATCTAGACCTCATCCAACCTGTTTTGGAGAAAATGGCCCTGCAGTTTCAAGCGACTGTATTTCAGATTCTGCAACGACCTAGGTCATTGCCATTGAAATTCAAGATCACTTCCCAGGGCAAAATTGTTTTTTGAACATATTTATTTCTCATATACTATTTTGCATACCTAATTATGCTAAAACATCAAAAGATATCATTTCTAAAACAACAAAATTTGGCTATGGGCCTCAAAATTTTACATGGAGTCTCCGACTTAAAGTAGGTATACTTCCTAGAGGAACCGTATTTTCTATACAAAAATTGTAAATGGGACATCATAAAAAATTATTTCAACTTTTTTCTTCAATTTTCATTCTGGATTTCAAAATATGAAATCATCAATCATCATGGACAATAATGAGGGCTTGAGTCAAAGTCCAGAAATTTTTTCCATGATTTTTTAACATCAGCGTACAATTTTTTTTCAAATCCCCCATTTTCAAAAAAAAAAAGTAATGGACGACCCATCCTACTCAAACTTTGCTCCTTCACATTCCCAAAAAATCAAAAATTTACTAGGTAACATACCTTTACGTGATACACAAAGACAAAAATGACCCTTACCTGCCAGATTGGGGTGTTGATTCATCTGAAACAAAAAAATCAATGTTCAAAGTTAGTGAACATGTTTCGGTATTTTTTATCCATTTACTTTCGTCAATAATACATATATGTATCACGTAAGTATCACATGACCACAAGACAGGTTTTTTAAAATCATTATTGAACAACATTTTTCCCTTTCCTTAGTCATGTTTCCTCGTAATTTTATTATCGAAGTACACAACATTACGTCTTTAAAGGAATTTCAGGTTGTTTCAAACTTGAAGACTTCTGCATAGGGCTGAACATTCCTCTGATATAAAACTATTAGAATAATCAGAAGTTTTGTGGGATTTTGAGGCAAAAAGATATCTTTAATGGAGCCCATAATATTTCCCTCTCCTCCCCTACTGCGACAGCTTGTGTAAAAATTCAACTTGGTTGGAGGTAGAATTTGCAGCTTTATGAACATTTGATTGCACAAAGCAACGTGCATTATTTACTAATGAACATACAAACCGTAGACCTACTAATGAACACGCTTACCTCACAAATTGGAAAAACATTCATCATCGACAATCAAGGAAAAAATATTGATGAAGAGCACTTGGTTAACACTTGCGTATGAAGAAAACGAACAACGTTTTAGAGCGTAATATAAATTCTCAGTTTTGCCTGTTTTATGCCTCAAATTCATAAAAACTTTTCGCGAACGATTTACCCACAATTCAAGTTCATATTCGAAGTAAGTAGCAAAAAAATACCTTCATATAGAATAATGAAATCATTTCCGAGCAAAACGTTATCAATTTGTTTCAAAATGATGTTACAGGAGTTTGATAATTTACCAGAATGACTAAATCGTACATATTTCTCGCCCTCATACTGGGCCTGGTTTTCGGTAACACACTTGCACAATTTTTTTCTTTCCTGAGTCCTGACACTATTCTCGTACTTTTTCAAAATAAATATACATTTTTTAGCTCAAACTTGTTCGGCTGGACCAGCAAGAATCTCACTATCACCCCGAGAAATAGATTCAGACGATGAAGACGCAGGTTATAACAATAATTAGCTCATTATATTGCCTTATTTTACTTCACGTCGACTTTGAATTTGTTCTTTTTGAGAAAAAAAAAAATGTTTCCGTTGGATACTATTTTAAAACCAATTTACTGATCCTGGAGAAAAAATCTCAAAAATTTACACATTTAGTCTTCATACCTACATCTTGTAATCTACAAGAAACTTACAAATTATTGTTCTTTATCGATGTACCGTTTCTCAAACTTGAATTCAGATGAAGATGCCGATTCCGAAGATGCCGATTCCGAAGATGAAGACGATGACGACCTTGAAGACGAGGATGACGAAGAGGAAGAGGAAGAAGAGGAAGGCAAGTAAATTATCACCCACAACGCAAAATTTACACCACCTAAACCTTCTAACCAACCCTACTCATTTTTTCTTTCAGAAGAATCGAACCCAGCACCTAGCTGTCTACTATTCGGTGACCAAGCTTGCCACATCGAATGTACCGTAATAGCTCAAGCCTACAGCATCACAGCCGATGGCCACTGCGACGAGAACCAAACCTGCCAATGTCACATTACCGGAAAGGTTTCCTTCCAGAAAGCTTGGAAGAATAAATTCGATTCCGACTACGTATACAAAAAAATCAAAGAAAACGACCTGGTCCTCGAGCAAGCCCACAGAATCTTTAACTACCCACTCAGAACCGCCGAGGAATTCAAGAACCTCTTCAAGCCCATCCTCAGTCCATATCAGTTCACCAAACTTGAAACTCACGACGACAGTAAAGCTGCCGAATTCACTAAGAATGGCGAAGATAAAATAGATCAGAAAGCTGTCGAGCAATATGTCGCCAAAGAGGTCAAATCGCTTCTCGAGTCGTCAGCCAAGTCCTTATTGACAACCAAGTACCAAGATAAATTTAGGGAAGCTTTGAACGAGTCTGAAGGCAACGAAGGTACTCTGCATAATTTCACATTTAGGGTACGTCAACTGAAAAATAAAACTTTGGAGAATATTTTGAAAGAATATCTCAAGAAGAATGGCAAAGATGAACCCAAAGTCGAATCTATTGAGAAAGAAGGTCTCAGTGAAATTCTAACAAACGCTGTTATCAATGAAATCATAAAAAAGAATGACGAAAAAAATAGACCACCACCAAAGAAAACCGCCCCAGCTAAGAAAGGTGCTGCAGGTAAGAAACCTGCCACTGGCAAAAAAGCTGCCGCTCCCACAGACAAAAAACCTGCCGCAGTCAAAAAACCAGCTGGAAATAAAAAACCTTAAGCTTCGAGGTAATTTAATTAGGTACAGGCACCTACAATTTTAGATATAATTTTTCTCACAAATGATTATACGTAATCAACCAAATAAATGGATCTAGTGATTTGCATAGTTCAAAAATGTTTGTTTTCAATGTACCAATGGTGTTACAAATCTGATAAACGATCAAGGTGTAGGTACCTACTATGTACCTACACCTAATTCAAGTTACTCAAGAAAAATACGTTGACTTTTTGATTTTCTCTTACAACAGACCATTCAAGGATACAACGTGGTGACTTCTGTAATTTTCTTATTCTCAAGTTCGCATTATTCATCATCAAAAATTTTTCTAAAAATAGTGAATAGTCAGTCAAAGGTGTTTTTATGCGGAACAAAACGAAGCCATGGACCAAAAATTTTTGTTCTACTCGTTTTATGGTAATCGCCGAAGAGGAAGATTTAGGTTTGAACAAAATCAAGGTGGAAGTAGATAACTAGAATGCATAAATTTTCAAGTACCAGCACGAATATTTCTTTGTATGAGATTGAGATGAGATGAAAAACCTACCAATTGAAGGCTCTCTTTAAAAACCTATACCTATAATTCACTTTTTTTTTTAGAAGTCATATATTTTCATAATTTTTTAAAAATCTTTCAACTAAATTTCCATCCCCTTTCTCCCCAAAAATGAACAAGGTGAAATGAAAATTTTAAATTATGTACACGAAAATCTGTGCTCGATAATTTTTTGAATAATTTTTCCTGAAATTTTTAAAATTGAGCTATTTTGGGTCAAATTATGAGATTTTTACTATTTTGAAATCGTGAAAACGTTATTTGAACGTCTTTCCGAAGAGTTACGTAAATCTCAGAATTTGACCCAAAATACTCAATTTCAAAATTGCAGGAAAAATCATTTGAAAAATTATTGAGCATTTGCTAGCGTGTTTCAAATGTAAATTCTTCGATTTATTTGAAAAAATATGCATAAACGCCTTTTTTTAGGGGTCCCTAAAATGAGGGGCTCTAAAAAAAGGATTCAAAATTACAAATATACAGGGATCCTAATTCAACATTTTCATCTAGATTATTTATTGAATAATATGTATCTCAAAACGTTAAGTTTGGCGGAAATAGCAGGTTTATAGTTTTCCAGGGGTTCTCAAAATATCGAAATTACGAAAAATCGGGAAAATTCGATTTTTGAGTACCAGCGCAAAATTTTGTTGAGCTCCAAATTTGGCTGGATGGAGGTCTTTCAGATACTAATAAACTGTAAAAAGCTTTTTAGCGGGGCTCAAACGGGTAGGTTCAATATTGTGGTTCCAAAATTTTCCAAAAATCAAAACCCGTAATTTTTGCACCCGAGGGTCGAAAATAAAAAAATCTCCTCGCATAACGTTTATCGGGTTCAAACAGATATTTTACGCGAAACAAGATTTTGAAAATAATATTCAGTGGTTCCTAAAATTCTTTTTTTATTCACAACTTTGGGAACCCCTGGAGCCCAAAAAATGATCATTTTGGGTTAACTAACCACGGATTCGTATTTGGGACATTTATTACAACATTTTAAGAATGGTCGAGTCGATAATTAGCTGGGGCCAAAAAATGGCCTTATTGCAACTCCTCCTTTAGTACTTTTCTCCTCAACATTTTACACTTTCACCCTCCATTCAGAATTTTGATTTTTCGAAAAAGGCATTAATTTTCTTGAATGATATAGAATTAAAAGAAGACAATTTAAAAACATTTCGACCTTTTCCCCAAAAATTTGAAATATCTATCTGGAAAAATTACCGCGGGTTTCCATTGTTTTAATCAAACTGCAAATTTTTTCAAATCCTCTCTTTCTTTCGAAATTTTGATTTTTTTCTTTGATGATGTAGAATTAAAAAAAAGCAATTAACAAAAATTTTAATACCCCACTTCCCACTTCACCATCTTTTCATGCACAACTTTCGCTTTTGGGGAGAAAAATAAAACTAGAACTTTCTAAACAAAACATCTCTGGAAATTTGGAAAATTTTGTTCGGAAAAGCAGACGTTTAGAGATAATTTTTTATGAAAAAATTGTCAAATTTAATATCACCATGAGAAGCACAAAAATTCAAAAATTTTTATTGAATTTAGTAAGTTCATCTCCAGTACGATTGATGATTCATATTTTTGTTGCAGATTATCTATCTGTGATTCTCATGTTGATTCTAGATTGTTCTAAACAATGTGTATATTTTTTGAAAACCTTTTTAAAAGAATGAAATCAGTTTAAAAAGTTGTTCTTTTATGTTTTTTAAATATTTATAGGTGAAATTCTTGAATTTTGATTCCTCGTTTGAATTTCACTTTACAAATTGAGAAACTCAGTTTGTCAGTTTGAACAAGTTTTACATTTTTAAATGTTTTTGTTTTGTTTTTTTTTGGTAGAAAAACATTATAATTCTTATAGTGAAATTTTAAAAGTTCATCTCCTCATCTTCATGCGTCAAAAGAGGGGGAAGGTTTGAAATGTCCTAAAATTTGAAAAAGAATTTGGCACCTGTTTTACTTTCCATTGATTTGCTACCGTGTTCTTTTCTTTGGCTCGAAAAGAATCACGTGGCTTCTCAAAAATGTTGAAAAAATTTAGGAGCGTTTGAGCCCTCATCTTCAGCCTATTCTCCTGCAGTTTTCAAAAATTTCGGGGTACACAACTTTCCACTCAGTTTTAGGGGAAAAAAATCAATGCGGTAGGAAAATGTTCAAAATTTGAGGAAATAGATACTGATTTTCAAAGCTCTGAGGCATTTGGCTTCCTCCCTTTTTCCCTCCTCCATTCCGCGTTCCTAAATAAAAAAAAAACTCCCAGAATCAATTCGAAAATGACCCCAGGCCACTAGATAGGAACTGGGAATATTTTTTGAACAAATATTTCTCAAAGTATTCATCATCTTCATGCCATCATGAAATCTACCATCTGAAAATAAGTAATCGTCACGTAGGTATACCTATTTTGAAAAACAGTTTAGTCATCTCGTACTTACATGTGTGTTCAGCAACGGCTGAAATTTTCATTTAAAATGAACTTGAAAATTACAGCTTTCAACGAACTTTTCAAATAAAATCAATAGTAAAAGGTGGTAGTCATATTTTACAAAAAATCAAGCCAAATTTGAAAAATGTACTTATTTCTGCATTGGAAAACAACTGGGTGAACACCTGTGCATCAACCAAGCAAAGAACATGTCAAGAACAACGATGACAAGCTCTTGCATATGTATATTGTATAAACCACATTACATAGAATTCGATGTCTTTCAATTTTTTTAGCATCAAAATTTGACGTTCTTATATGTTATACCTTAGTTATAGAATCTTTACTCGAAAAACATTTTGTGCAAAGTGCGTAAATAAATCGAACGATTATGATGAGTGGATCATTTGCTACTCTAGGCTTTATTCTAAGCTTCTTGCTGGGTAAATCTCCATTGAATAATTCCCTCTCGAAAATATTTCAAAATAAAGAGTTTCTAAACGTGTACATACTTTTTCAGTTCAGACAACGACAAAGGCATGGCAACTTCGAGAACCGTACAGGTGTAAGTAGCCTAATCATTAAATTGTATTTAATCAGTAAAAATTGTTTGTAACAATTAATCGAAATTTCGGCCACACTTTTCAAAAATCCTCCACAATTCGCGATAAAAGTTTTTATTACCTGAAGGCACATTATGATTATTATTTTTTTGCTTTGCAGTTGACATCAATTCATCACTAGGCTGCGTACTATTCGGTAACACCGGTTGCAAAATTGAATGCTCCATCACCCATGAACTCTTTGGCTACCGAACTTACGGAAAATGTATCCAAAACAACAATTGCTATTGTAAAAGATACACAAACGAGCCCATTGAGCTATACGACGCATGGAAGAAAAAATTCGACGACGATTACGTTTTTAAACAGATCATTCGTCACACGAACACCATCTTCGAAACTGCTGAAATATTGGCCGATCCTGATACAACTGGTGAAGAAAATAAAGAAAGCCTTAAATCCATACTTAGTCCATACCAATACGCTAGGCTCAAAGTCAACGATCTTAGTTTGGCGGCAAAATTCATTAAAAATGGTCGAGTCGATATAGAACCGTTTAAAAAGCATGTCTCCGAAAAGCTCGATAAAATGCTGCGATACGATTCAACTTTGTTATATATATTCTACGAAGATTACTTCAGAACTAGTTTGAATAGGATTTACGAAACAGGCACATTGCATAATTTCGCTTATAAAGTAGGCCGATTGCAGAACGCAAATGTGGAAAAAATTTTCAACGAATACCTGAAGCAGAATAACATTGATAAACCGGAAGTCAACTTGAAAGAAAAACCACTTGTCATGGAAGTGCTTCATTACACAATTATAAACGAGATGATTAAACGAAACGATGCCACTGAGAAGTCCTGGTGGCAGAAGTATTGGTATTAAAAATTTTATCTGGGACGTAAAAGATACTTATCTATTTACTGATCGTACAATATTAAAGAAGAATGAAGATGAATTTGTATTTTAAAATAATTTTGTCAAAAATCATCCTAATCCATCGATATCACCATAATGCTGTTTATTTATCAGATTATAACTAGTCTTCCCCTCTACCTATTTCTATTGATGTGAAATAAATAGATATCTAATCATTCATGGTGTCTGGCTGTCTGATTTCGTTACATAAAATACTTCGAAGTTCTGCTGAGGACAAATTTTTTGATTCAACTTTCAACTAAGGAAATTTCCAAACGAATTCAAAAATATTCGGACTGAGCAAGAGAGAATTAAAAACGGTCTCATAATACACAATCCACAATCCACGAGAATTTCAGCTGCTGAAATTCATTTTTAGAACTTGGCTTAAGGATTGTTCAACATGAGAAAAATTAAAATTTGACCAAATTGACGTCTGAATGCTGAAATTTAATTTACACCCTATTTTCGACCTCCTGAGTCGATTGGAAATGGTTTCTTGCTGTTCAGCAGCCTCCAGCAGATTCCAGATTTTCAAGTTCTTAAAAAAATAGGCCTTAATAAATAAAGTCAAAATAAATTGAGCTCCCCGTTTGTGCTGGTTCAAATCCAACAAAATTGCGAGCGCTATTTCTGAAAAAAAAAAAACACAGTTTACCAACGCACGAGTGAATAAAAACTGCTGAAATCTGGTTTGAGCCTATTTTCAATCATTCCGATTGTAAACCTGAGTTGATAGGTACTCAATGAATTTCATGTTGGCCCTATTTATGAGATTTTTTTGAAAATTGGAGAACCTGTAAAATTGCTGGAGGCTTCAAAATGCTTTGAAGCCATAGGTGCCAATCAACTTGGGATATTGAAAATAGAATATTATCCGAATTTTATCCTTTTACGCTGATCTGATCAGATTTTGACTTTGTTTGTGCAAAATAAGCTAATGAGCTAAGAAGTTTCAAAAATTCGTCATAAAATGAAGAGTTTTTAAAAAATTGTCTCAAAGGTAGCATTATGATTTATGAGTAAGTAGATAACTCAAAATCAAGCAGCATTGAGATACAAACGTTCCAACTTGCAACCTACATATTTTTACTGAAAATAAAATTATATCACGAAGTCTTTCGACAGAAATGATGTATTTAATCATAATGAACTTGAAAAACTAAAACTCTGACGAACATTTTTTAAAAATGAAATACTTCATAATTTGGGTATCGTATGGGAAACACATGGGGCGAATAAGGAACACTTGTCAATTAAGCATTCGCTCTACCTACCTACCTATCTACATAAATAAAGAAAAAGAACTCGCAAGATACATAAATTCTCCAGTTTTTATTCGGTTTTCATGCAAAACCATTCATTAATTTTTTGCACAAAATACTTTTGAATTTTAACGACTCCGTCCTCCGTAATTACAATGCCTAGGTCATGTATCTTTCTAATTTGTATTCTAGGCATACTCTGTGGTGAGTAGGTACATCATTGATATGTAAACTTCACATTTAACATGCCTACTTAACTATCGTTTAAACATACGAGTATTTTAAAAATTTTCAGTCCAGACAGCCGATTGTGCATCCTCGCTCCCAGAATCACCTGCAGGTACTCACTCAGATAATTATAATTTTAGCATAGATAATCAAACAGAAACATATTTAACCTCTCGAGAAAAAACCCGAAAACATTTATTCCTATTCTTTCCTTCAGGTGACGTAAATCCATCACTGACATGTGTTCTATTCAGTATACTCCAGGATGTACTCTGGAATGCACAGTGATCGGTAAATTCTTCGGCCACGACTTCAATGGCTTCTGCGCTTCGAACGAAGTATGCGTTTGCAGTCCGACCGACAGAGCTCCCATCGACTTATACACTCTTTGGAAAGACAAATTCACCACAGACGCCGATTATGTTTTCAGTCGGATTACAAAAAGCCAAAACCAAGCTGTACAAACCCTGAGCATATTCAAAGAACCACATAAAACCGCCGAGCAGTACAAACAGCAACTAAGACAAATCGTCAGTCCATACCAATACTCCAAGCTCAAAACAGACGATCACGATTTGGCCGCTGAATTCATCAAGAATAACAAAATTGATAAAAAGTTGCTCGAAAAACACATTTCTCAGCAACTTCGCTTGAGACTGTTGAACTTTAGGTATAGACCCGCACTGAAGGTTAATTACAAAGAAAGATTTCGAATGATTTTGCAGAATATTCGTGATATTGGTACACTGTATAATTTCACCTACAAAGTAGCTCGATTGCAGAATAAAGATTTGGAGAATGTGTTGAAGGAATATTTCAAGAAAAATAACATCGAAAAGCCTACCGTCAATTTGGATGAAGAACCGTATCTTGATGAAGTTCTCCATTATACGTTCATCAACGAGTTGATCAAACGAAATTACACCAGGTAGAAGCTGGTGTGAAAATTAGCATTAGACTTTTCTTCAGTAAATTAAAATACATGTTGTTTGATTATTTCTCGTAATCTTCAATGAGACAAAAATATGTGCATTCAAAAGTAAAAATAAAAAGTAAAACCGAATTTCTAATCGTATATGAATGACTTCAATTTTACCATCCTTACAGAAATCAAAATTTTTGAAAAGACATAAGTATTTTTACCACGCCTACTGAATTTCTGAGAACTGTTTTCTTGAAAAAGAGATATTTTCTCAATCCAACCTGAACTGGTAAGACCTGACTAAATCTCATCGAATCTGGTATGATCAAGGTTTTGAACTGATCAGGTCCAACAGGGAAGACCTGATTGAATCTAATCAGATTTAAAGAATTCTGATTAGATCTGATTGATCAGACCAGATAAGACCTAATCAGATCGGGATATTCCCTGGATCTAATTAAATCTGTTCATACATGATCATAACAAACCATATAGTGGAGATCTGATTGGATCTGATCAGTTTGATCAGACCTGATCAATGATCAAATCCAATCATCAGCCAAATTCTGAATTCGCGAAAAGTAGCGAAAAAATTGCAAATTCGGAGCTTAGTTGCTAAAAAAAATCACGATTTTTTTCTGTTTTTTGACCATAATATTACAGTAAATTCCGATTCAGTGATGAAAAAGAAAATTAAAACAGTAAAAGTGAAACGAGAATGCGAGTGAAAAAAAATGTATTTAAAAAATGTTATACCTACTCTTCTTTCTTCAATTTGTTCGACGGTGGCAACTTTTGATAAGGCCAGACAAGCGGACAAACAACCTTGAGAGGCCCGATAGACGACCTTGAGAGGTCAGATACATAGACGGGTCAATGACCTTAAGAGGCTAAACAGGTAGCTATGAAAAATCAAATTAATTTTTGGAGTTTGCATGGTCTCCAAATTACAACATTTCAAATCGATTTTTGAAGCTTGCGTGGTCTCGAAATTAGGAAATTTTAATTTGTACCAACTCTGAAGCTCTCTCGCCTTCCAAATCTAAATCTACGAAATTTTAATCTGATTTTTGAGGCTTGAATGGCCACCAAGGCACGAAATTTCAAATTCATCTCTGAAGCTTGCATGATCTCCAAATGACAAAATTTCAACTCATTTTTCGGAATTCGCATGGTCTCTTGAGCAATGAAAAATCGAATCAATTTTTAGAGTTTGTATGGCCTTAAAACTAAGAAAAATTAAATCAATTTTTGAAATTTGCACACCCTCCAAAACATACAATAATCACTTTTTTCAAAAATAATATTCGTCAACTTTTCAGTTTTCAACTTTCCTTGTACAGTTCCCTATATTTTCAAGGTAGGTAAGCTTTAATTTAAATTTAGAGTCAGACGTTTGGTGACTTGAAAAAAACGAGAACTTACTATCGCAAAATATGTTTTGTAGTTTCGTTTGAAATTGAAAATAATGCCCTCATCGAGTACTGGCAATTAAAGAAATATGTACCTACATATCTATGGGAAAGCATATGGTTAAAAAAAAACTCGTGCGTTACGAGTCGTTATATGTACATGGAAAATTGTACGAGAGCATAATAACATATACTTATAAGTATACACGAATACATTCGCGGTATAATTCTCCTACAAGTATGTACATATAACTTATTCAAACACTAGTCAAGAACATTCGCAGGCGTAGTTAAAACTTAAGATTCCAAGACTTGAAAATTAATCAAGGCATCAGAAATATCTAATTTCAGTCTTCTTACTCTTCGTAAAGGTGTACTCAGAATGATCAGATTTGCAACACTTCTCACTCTCGCTATGAGCTTAATTCTGGGTAAGCCAACTATTCTATTTCTACGCAATATAGGCGGATCACCTGTCTTTTATCTAATAATATTTTCTCACATGTTTCAGTTCAAGCACCTGCTACTCCACCACCATCGCCACTTCAACTAGAAGAAACACCGCTAATCTGGGACTTCGAAGCAGGTAAGCTAATGATGCATGATTTTTCTCACGGAAGCAATATCGTCTCGAGCTGTTCTAAACATCTAAAACCTTTATTGTGCTTATGGCAAAACAGATTCATCAGATCCAAAATACCCTTACAATGACAAAGACACAGTGGGTACGTAAATATATCCATGCGGACCAGGACCACATTAAATTAAAAATCTCAAAAAGCTCACTTCTTACTTATCAAATATCCCGATTACATGATTACAGACGAACAGAATCCATCTATGAGCTGTCTGCTTTTCGGCAATGCAGCCTGTCACATCCAATGCTATTTATCGATGGAAATTTTTTTCATCCAGATGACACCAGCCAGTATTTGCACAGAAGGGCAACACTGCTACTGCCACTACAGAGAAGGCGCTTTCTTCTATAACATTTGGCAAAAGAAATTCAACCGGAACTACGCATATCGCGCTATTACAAGTGATAATTCGCTTTTCCATTATGTTGCAAAATTATTCCAGGATCCGTTTCGAACTGCAGAGAAATTGAGACAAATCATTAGACCAAATATTTCTCCCTACATATATTCCAAAATGGAAGTTCGCAAAGACACCTTAGCTGAAAAGTTTATCGCAGAGGATGGTGAAATAAACGAAGATGCAGTACGCGAATATGTTTCTAATAAACTCCGACCAATTTTCAATTCGAAGTCGAAATTTCACTTTTCTGAAGATTACAAACAGAACTTAAAAAATGCGTTGGAAAATGCTCGAGATGAAGGTTCCCTGTATAATATAACTTACGCAGTGCGTGGACTGAAAAACCAAGAGTTGGAAAATATTTTAAAAGAACATTTCAAGAAGCATCAACTCAAAGAACCTGAAATTAAGCTAGACGAAAAGGAAGACCTCAGAGATGTACTAGGAGATGTTATCAACCGCGAAATTATCAGATATAGAGATCAAATGGGCGTAGATCCCATGTTCACTGGACAAATGAAAGATATTTTGAGAGCGTATCCCCGTAAATTTTGATTTTGACACGGTAACATTGGAGTTCACCTTCAAATTGAGCTTCAATTTTTTCAATTTTATTGATTTTTTGGGATGTAATTTTTGTACACCTGATTACCCACTAAACATAAGTAGGTATATTGAAACGAGCAATTTTTTCAGCTCACTTTTCTCGCTTCGTCTAATAAAGTAATGCAAATGAACTAAAAATGTCAATATTTCGTAAATTTTTGTTGAAATAACACGAAAAATTACGAATTTTTCAATTTTTGTTGGTAGAGACTCAAAAAACAGCTTGAAACCATCTGCAATAGACTCGGCACGTCAAAAATAAGGGTGCAAATTTAATTTCAAGGTTTTTAAAATATAACGGTAGAAAACAGTGGATTTATCAAATTTTGAATTGAAGCATACATAATATGTTTCCAAAACGCACTAAGTCCATTTTCAAAGATTTTGAGGTTGCATAGGCCATCTAGCATAAAGTTGCGGCCCAAAATGGCTGATTTTTTGATATGTTGTGCCCATTTGAGGGTCTATGGCTACAACATATCAAAAAATCAGCCAATTTGGGCCATTTCTACGTTTTCAAATTGAAGAGCTCTATTTCAAAGTGGGTTAAGTCATTTTTAAAAAAGGTACGTTTTACGGAGATCTTTACTTCAAAAGTGGGTTAAGTCATCGATTTTTCAAAGTAAATTTTTCTACAAGTAATTGTTCTATGTCCAAAGAAAGGAAAGGTGCATCGACCTTTGGAAACAGAACTTTCAGCATCGAAAACTCTAAACACATTTTTTGGAGGAAAAATGACTTAACCCACTTTGGAATAGAGCTCTTCAATTGTAGTAAGTAGGTACAATATTTTTTTGGACTTGGTGCGTTTTGGAAACATGCTTCAATTATGAAATCGCTGAAGAAAAATACGATTCCGAACTGATATAGACACTGTTTTTGAAGAATGATGCGTAATCGGTCAAGTTGGTCACTAAAAGGCATCAATCGCGACATAAGTAGGTACGTGCTAAAGTTGATTTAGACAGATTTCATGTTTTCTTTATTTCTTTTGGAAAACTGAAATTTATATGACGTTACTGGAGGCTCCAGAACGACTTGAAACCAGCTATAGTGCATGCTGAAGTTGGGGTATAGATTAAACAGCTTTCCAACTTCATTGGGAAAAATGTTGAGGAAATTTCAGCTTTCAAAAATCTGCTGAAGGCTCTAGTACTGCTCAAAATAGTTTGAAACCATTTCCAATAATTTTGGGGTGAAAGGTGCTCAAAAAAAAGGTGTATGTCAAATTTCAGCTTTTTAAGTCAACTTTGATAAAATTTTGATTCCCCTCCTCATTTTCCAATAATCTACCAAAAATCGAAAAATGCACTTTAGCATTCGAAATTTTAACTGGTGATTTTTTCGCACGCTTTTTCGATTCAGCTTTCTTTTTCGATTCAGCTTTCTTTGTCTAGTTCAAAAAATTGACTTCAAGTTGGGATACTTCCCTTACGAAATTTAAAAAAATATTTTAATGCATCAAATCATCTATATATCTCTGTTCACGAATTTCTAACCTACTTATCACAAAATGTCCTAAATGTTTCACACGAATCTTCGATTTTTTTTAGCTCTAAAGAAAATCAAACGACTTTCGTAACTGACATGAAATATACCCAGTCATTTGCACCTATTTCAAGTATGGTAGGTGCCTAACGATGTACTTTAGGCTACATCGTTTCTTAATGAACATAAAAATTGCGACACTAACGAAGGACTTCCTAAAAATAAATCCACCAAAATTATGCGTCGTAGTCGTGAACATAATTTTCTTCAGGAATATTAAACAACACCTTACAGCCTTCTGCAAATTCATGTAGGTATGTATGTAGTTCAACGAATACACAAAATACAAGCCAGTAATACTTGGATGAATAGTTCACATCACGTACATAAATTCGCTTTCCCTGGCACTTTTTGCTCATTTTAAATCCAATTACTCTAGAATTGCTACAGATATTTGGGCATTGCAAGTTCACAATGAGTACAAAGACATGATTTCATAAACGTTTCTTTGGGGGGGGGGGGGGGGCAGAAAATCAACTTTTATAAGTTTTAGAGCAGCAAGTATCACGATGGCCAGATTAGTAATGCTTTCCAGATTTTGTTCAATCATTGTCACAGGTATTCAAACCATTGTAAGATACTTATGTATTATGAATTTTGCAATAAATCTTCTTAGCTTATGAAAAATTGACACTTTTCAGCTCAAATGAGCACAGCTAACTTGGGATCAGATTCAAAAATGAAGCTTTCATAATCATCGTCAGGTATTATTGGTAAAATACATAGAAAAAAAATGCTTCTTTCAACAATAATTCCTCTTCTAACAACAATATTTACACACACGTGTTTCTCCATATTCCAGGTGATACGTATAAATATGGCTTTAAGCTGTGTGCTAAACGTGGAAAAAATGTTCAACGAATATCTGCAACAGAATACGAGTAACACTGATAAACCGGAAGTCAACTTGAAAGAATAACCACTTATGTCACAGAGAAGTCCTGGTGGTGGAAGTATTGGTTTTAAAAATTCTAGCTGTGGTAGAGGTCTTATTTTCGAGCGATTTTCAGTATCGATATATATCGATATTTTTTCCCCAAGTATCGATAATATCGATAAATATCGATACTTTTCAGTTGACTTCAATGACCAGTTATTTTTCTCATAATTTATAATTACTTACGAATATTATTGTAATGAATAGCCGCCAAGCCGGACAGAACTCGAAAATGTAAATATAATTATATTCTTGATAGAAATTACATCGTTAACAGCAAAAATTAATGCTCAAATACAAATTACGAACCAAAAAAGGGCGAAAAATGGAGATAAGAACGTAAAAACGCAAATATCGATACTCATAAGACCTCTACTAGCTGGCACGTAAACGATACCTATTTTCTCCAGATACAATTAAAGAAGAATGAAGATGAATTTGTTTTTAAAAATAATTTTGCCAAAAATCATCCTAATCCATCGATATCACCAAAATGTAATTTATTGTTTTCAAATTTATTTATCAGAATATAAACAAGCCTTCCCAACCCTGCATTGAACAGCAGTACCTAGTCCCGTGAATGAACATAGAAAACGTTTTTAGGAACTGGAAAGAATAGAAGCGATAATCAAATCGGAAAATTGAAAAATACATCGAGAAATGTTTTGAATTTTAACGTGAAGGTGAAAACCATCCCAGGAATTGAAAATCATAGATCAGGAATTTTACAAGAATATCACCAAAAGTTTCAATTTTCAAGAAATTTAACTCGAGAATAATAAATAAATCACGAGTCGAGGTCACAAAAATTACACGTGAAATCAAATCAGTTTGGTACTTGGAAACAAAAAACTTCACAACAGAAAAATTTTCGTCTTGCGTGAAATTCGAGTTTCAGTGATGATTTCTATTAAAAATTCCACCAAAAATAGGCAATTTTTTTGCTTTTCAAACTTGCAAAATCAATTCGAAAATGACTCCAGGCCATCTACTTATTCAAAAACTGACAATATTTTTATCGAACAAATATTTATAATGCATTCATCAGTTTCACGCCATCATGAAATTTCTTATCTGAAAATTGGTAATCGTCGTCACCTACCTATTTTGAAAAACAGTTTAGTCATACTCGTACTTACGTGTATGTGTTGAGCAATGGCTGAAATTTTTAATTGAAAGAACTTGAAAATTACAATTTTTAACGAACATTTTCAAAAAAAATTAATATTAAGAGGTACCTAGTTGTCATATTTTACAGAAAACCAAGCCAAAATTTGAAGAATGTACTAATTTCTATACCTACCTATAGGAAAACAATTGGGTGAACATCTGTGCATCAAGCACGCAAAGAACACTTCAAGAACAACGATGACAAGTGCTTAAATATACGTAAACCACGTACGTAGAATTTGCTGTAAGTAGATATCCCAAATTTTTTTTGGCATAGAAATTCGTCGTTGTTATATGCTGTTAGTATCTCACTCGAAAAATATATTTGTGTAAGTGCATTAATTGTAAATCGAACGATTATGATGAGTAGATCATTTGCTCCTCTAAGAATTATTCTAACCTTCATGCTGGGTAAATCAATATTGAATAATTTCCTCTCGAAAACACCTCGAAATAAGAGTTTCTAAACGTTTACGTAATTTTTCAGTTCAGACAACGACAAAAGCAAGGCAACTGCGGGAACCATACAGCAGTAAGTAGCCTAGTCGTCAAATATATGTAGGTACTTGATCAGTAAAAATAGTTCGTAACAAAATTAATCGAAATTTCGGCCACATATTTCAAAGATCCTCCACAATTCGCGATAAACGATCATTTTTTGTTTTGTTTCACAGTTGACATCAATTCATCACTGACCTGCGTACTGTTCGGTACCACCGGCTGTAACATCGAATGCTCCATCACACATGAACTTTATGGCCACCAAACCTACGGAAAATGTATTGGAAACAACAATTGCTATTGTAACAGATACTATAATATAAACAAGCCCGTTGAGCTATACGACGCATGGAGGAAAAAATTCGACGACGATTACGTTTTCAAACAGATCATTCGTTACACGAGCACCATCTTCGAAACTGGTGGAATATTGGCCGATCCTGAAGCAACTGGTGAAGAAAATAAAGAAAGCCTTAAATCCATACTTAGTCCATATCAATACGCTAGACTTAAAGTGAACGATCGTAGTTTGGCGGCAAAATTCATTAAAAATGGTCGAGTCGATATGGAACCGTTTAAAAAGCACGTCTCCGATGAGCTCGATGAAATGCTGCAATACGATACAGCTTTGTTATATAAATTCTACGACGATAATTTCAGAGCTAGTTTGAACAACATTAACGAAGCAGGTACGTTGTATAATTTCGCTTATAAAGTAGGCCGTTTGCAGAACGCAAATGTGGAAAAAATTTTCAAAGAATACCTACGGCAGAATAACATTGATAAACCGGAAGTCAACTTGAAAGAAGAACCACTTGCCATGGAAGTGCTTCATTATACGATTATAAACGAGATGATTAAACGAAACGATGCCATAGAGAAGTCCTGGTGGTGGAGGTTTTGGTATTAAAAATTCTAGCTGTGACGTAAAAGATAGGTAATTAGGTAACTACATTTATTTTCTCCAGATAAAATTGAAAAAGAATAAAGATCAATAATTATTTTGTTTTTCAAAATAATTTTGTCAAAAATTACTGCAATCCATTGATATCACCAATACCATTTTTTATTGTTTTCAAATTTATTTATCAGAATAAACTAACCTTCCCCTGTATCCATTTCTATTGATGTAAAATAAACATCTAAACATTCGTGGTGTGTGGTTGTTTGCTTTCGTTAATTAGCCGAAGTAGGTACTTCAAAGTTCTGCTGAGGACAAATTTTTAAATTCAACGTTCAACTAAGGTGGTTACCAAGCGGACTCGAAAATATTTGAACGGAGCAAGAAGGAATCGAAAACGTTCCCATATAAGACACAACCAGCGAGAATTTCAGCTGCTGAAATTCATTTCTCGAATTTTTGAAATTTTGAACTTGGCTGCTTGTTCAACATGAGAAAAATCATAACTTGATAAAACTGACTCAGAATGCTAAAATTTGGTTTCATGACCTATTTTCGATCTCCTGAGTCGATTGAAATGATTTCTAGCTGTTCAGAAGCCTCTCGCAGATTTCCAAATTTCCAGGTCTCTAAAAAATGGGCCTTAAACAAGGTCAAAATAAATTCAGATCCAATAAACTCAAATTCATCACGTTCTATGACCCTTCCAATCAATTTGAGCACATCTCTTCAAACTCCGTTTGTACCCGTTCAAGTCGAAAAATTTTTCCTGCGCTATTTCGAAAAAAATGAAAATTCACCGTTTACGAACGAGTGAATAAGAACTGCTGAAATCTGGTTTGAGCCTATTTTCAACCTTCCCAATCGTAAATCTGAGTTAATAGGTACCCAATGAATTTCATGTTGGCCCTAATTATTGTATTTTTTTGAAAATAGGAGAATCTGTAAAACTGCTGGAGGCTTCAAAACCGTTTGAAACCATCGCCAATCAACTCAATCCGGGAAGTTGAAAACGGGATATTAACAGAATTTCAGCCTTTTACGTTGATTTGATCTGATTTCAATTTTTTAGGAGCAAAATAAGCATGGGCTAAGAAGTTTCAAAAATTCGTCATAAAATGAAAAGTTTTTAAAAAATTGTCTCAATTTTTTATGGCATTAGGTATGAGTAAGTAGATAACTCAAAATCAAGCAGCATTGACATACGAGTACAAACGTCCCTACTTGCAACCTATTTTTACAGCAAATCAAATTATATGTGACCCACTCCGACAAAATTGACCGTTTCGACGAAAAAAAGTTTCCAAAATACGAGTAATGACGTTTAAAATGAATTTTAAGGAGTCAAAGATCATATTTTTGAAGGAAAAAAAACATGCTTATGAAATTTAGTCGAAATGGTCGATTTTTTCTGAGCTGGTCACATATCACGAAGTCTTTCAATAGAGATGACATTACAGTAAATTCAGATTCAGTGATAAACAAAAAAAATTAAACAGCAAAAGTGAAACGAAAGCGAGTGATAAAAATGTAATTTAAAAAAGTTACACATTTCTTTCATCTTGCTTGACAATGACAACCTTTGATTAGGCCAGACAAGCGAACAGACAACCTTGAGAGGTCCAAAAGACAACCTTGAGAGGACAGACAGACAACCTTGGAAATCCAGACAGATGAGTCAATGACCTTGAACGTACAGGTATGCGGATATTCATGACCTCAAGAAGCTAGACAAGCAGACAGACGACCTCGGGAGTCTAAACTGGTAGCTCTAGCTATGAAAAATCGAATCACTTTTCGGAGTTTGCATGGTCTCCAAAATACAAAATTTCAAATCGATTTTTAAAGCTTGCGTGGTCTGATTATTGAGGCTTGCATGGCCATCATGGCACGAAATTTCAAACTCATCTCTGGAGCTTGCATGATCTCCAAATTAAAAAATTTCAACTCATTTTTCGGAGTTTGCATGGCCTTAAAACTAAGAAAAATTGAAATTTGCACGGCCTCCAAATTACGAAATTTCAAATCAAGATTGCTGCAGTTCAAAGCAGCTACTAATCAGATCGTCAGGCTGCAGGGTATGATTGCTCCAGTCTAATCCAATGCGTCTAACCGGATTTCGGCTTCAGACAGCGGCGGATTTTCTCGAGGCATTCAGAACATATGTATGTACAATAATCAATTATTTCAAAAATGACATTCGTCAACTTTTCAGTTTTCAATGGCGTGGAAAAAACTTCTTAATTATCATTTCTTTGTACAGTTCCCAAATGTTTTCAAGGTAAGCTTAAATTTCAATTTAGACTTGTGGTGACTTGAAAAAAAAGAGCACCTACTATCGCAAAGTTTCGTAATTTCATTTGAAATACATAATTGCAAATGACGTCCTCACCGTGTACTGGCAATTAAAGAAATAAATATCCATGGGAAAGCATATGGTTAAAAAAACTCGCGCGTTAGAAGTCGTTATTGTACTTACTTACATGGAAAATTGCACGAGAGCATAAGAACTTATAGTTACTTATATACACGAGTACATTCACGGTACAATTCTCCTAAAAGTAGGTATAACTTATTCAAACACAAGTCGAGAACATTCGCTGGCGTTGTTAAAACTTCGAGATCCCAAGTCTTAAAAATTAAATAAGGCATTCGAGAGGTCAGAATTTCAGTCTCCTTACTCTTCGTAAAGCTACCGTCAGGATGATCAGATTTGCAGTACTTTTCACTCTCGCTATGAGCTTAAGTGTAGCACTTCGATTAGAACAGACACCGATCACCTGGAACTTCGAACAAGGTAAGCTTATGATGCATATTGTAGGTATTTTTTCTCAAGGAAGCAATATCGTCTCAAGTATCGAGCTGTTCGAAACATATAAACCATTTTTTTTTTGGCATTTACTGCAAAATAGATTTATCAGACCATCCAGACCTAAAACACTCTTACAATGACAAAGACACGAAGGGTACGTAAATTTTATCCACATGAACCAAATTAAATTAAAAATCTCAAATTAAACATCCCGATTGCATGATTTACAGGCGAACAGAATCCATCTATTAGCTGTCTGCTTTTCGGCAATGCAGCCTGTCACATCCAATGCTATTTATCAATGGAAATATTTTACGTCCAGTTAACACCCGCCAGTTTTTGCATAGAAGGGAAACATTGCCACTGCAAGTACAGAGAAGGCACTTTATTCTCTAGCATTTGGCAAAAGAAATTCAACCGGAACTATGCCTATCGCGCAATTACGAGTACAAATGAGCTTTTCCAATATGTTACAAAATTATTCCAGAATCCGTTTCGAACTGCAGAGAAACTTAGACAAATCATTAGACCGAATATTTCTCCCTACATATATTCCAAGATTGAAGTTCGCAAAGATACCTTAGCTGAAAACTTTGTCGAAGAGGATGGTAAGATAAAAGAAGAATCAGTACGCGAATATGTTTCTAACAAACTCCGACCAATTTTCAATTCGAAGTCTAAATTTCACTTCTACGAAGACTACAAACAGAACTTAAAAAATGCGTTGGAAAATGCTCGAGACGAAGGTTCTCTGTATAATATAACTTACGCAGTGCGTGGACTGAAAAACCAAGAGTTGGAGAACATTCTAAAAGAACATTTAAAGACGCATCAACTTAAAGAACCTGAAATTACACTAGACGAAACGGAAGACCTCAATGAGGTACTAGGATATGTCATCAACCGCGAGATTATCAGATATAGAGATCAAATGGAGGAAGACCCCACGTTCACTGAAGAAATGAAAGATATTTTGAGAGCGTATCCCAGTGAATTTTGATTTTGACGCTGCAATCATTGGAGTTCACCTTCAAATTGATCTTCAATTTTTTCAGATTTATTGACTTTTTGAAATGAATTTTTTGTACACGTATTACCCACTAAATATAATTGTTGATTGAAGCGAGCGATTTTTTTCAGCTCACTCTTCTCGCTAGTCTAATAAAGTAATATACCTACAAATGAATTAAAAATTTCAATGTTTCATGAACTTTTATGAAAATAACAAATAAAATTATGAATTTTTCAACATTCGTTGGTAGACACTCCGCAATAGACTCGACACGTCAAAAATAAGGGTGCAAACTATTTTTTTTTTTTTTGTCAAACGGTAGACAACGGAGGTTTTATCAAATTTTCAATTATGAAATCGTTGAAGAAAAAAATAAGAGTTCCGAACTGGTAGACACTGATTTGGAATATTGGTCGCAGGCATCAATTGCGACATAAGTAGGTACGTGCTAACGTTAATTTAGACAGATTTCGTGTTTTTTTTTTTTTTTTTTGGAAAACTGAAATTTTCATAACGTTTCTGGAGGCTCCAGAACAGCTTGAAACCAGCTCTAGTGAACTCACATGTTGAAATAAGGGTATAGAATAAATTATTTTAGCTTTATAACTTCATGGGGAAAAATTTTGTGGAAATTTCAGCTTTCAAAAATCTGATGAAGGCTCTATAGGGAGGTACCTAGACCTACTGCTCAAAACAGTTTGAAACCAGCTCCAATCATTGGGGGGGAGGGGTTCGAACAAAATGTGTACGTCAAATTTTAGCTTTCTAGGTCAACTATGATAAAATGTTGATTCCCCTCTCCCCTTTCTCCCAAACATCTACCAAAAATCTAAAAATTCGCTTTAGCATTCGAAATTTTAACTGGTGTTTTTTTTTTCGATTCAACTTTGTGTAGTTCAAAAAAATTCACTTCAAGTAGGGATACTTCCCTCATGAGAATTTTTTTCAAAATTTTAATTCATCAAATCATTTATCTGTTTTCAATTACGAGTATTAGTGTTGTTATTTTTCAAGTTTTCTGAAGTTGCAACTCTGATTTTGTTATGGTACGGTAAGTGGATAGTCATTTGATGATGGGAAAAAATGGGGAGGGGGAGGGCTTCCATAATAATGCTGCAAGTAGAAACATTTTTTTAAAAAATCAAAAAAATCAAGATAATACAACTTTTACATTTTTTTCCTCAATTCATCATCACAAGCAGAATACAGTGAAAGAACAACACAAAAACTGAACTTTCAGCACTTTTTTTTTCTTCAAAATGATCAATTTTTCAGAGAAGAAAGAAATTCAGAAAGAAGAGAGGGTAACCGTTCATCACTTGCTATAAAAATTTCTGATACACGGATTTCTAAAGTATCACGAAATGTCCAAAATATTTCACGCGAATCTTCGACTTTTTTTTAGAGCTAAAAAAATCAAAACGACTTTCGTAACTGACATGAAACATATCCAGTCATTTGCACCTATTCCAAGAAGATAGGTAGGTACCTAACGAAGTACCTACATCGTTTCTTAATGAACCTAAAAATTGCGACACAAACGAAGGACTTCTCAACAATAAATTTACCAAAATTATGCGTCGTAGTCGTGAACATAATTTTCTTTAGGGATATTTTAACACCTTACAGCCTTCTGCAAATTCATGTAGTTCAACGAATATACGAAATACAGGCTAATAATACCTGAGGAATAGTTCACATCACGCACATAAATTCGCTTTCCCCAACACTTTTTGCTCATTTTAAATCCAGTACTCTAGAATTGCTACAGATATTTGGGCGTTGTAAGTTCAGAATAAGTTCAGAGGCATGATTTCATGAAAGTTTTTTTTTCGGACAGAAAATTAATTTTTATAAGTTTCAGAGCAGCAAGTACCATACCACGATGGCCAGATTAGTCAACTTTTCCACATTTTTTTCAATCATTGTCACAGGTATTTAAATCGTTTTAAGTTACTTATTATGAATTTTGCAATAAATCTTCTTATGAAAAACTGGCACATTTCAGCTCAAATGAGCAAAGCTAATTCGGGATCAGATTCAAAAATGCAGCTTCCACAATCGCCGGCAGGTACTATTAGAAAAAAATAAAATGCAGAGAAATAAATTTAAGAAGCCTAAATTCTCTTCCAACAACAATATTTACACACACTTGTTTCTCCACATTCCAGGTGATATAAACATGGCTTTGAGCTGTGTGTTATTCGGTGACCAGGCTTGTCACGTCGAATGCACCCTAACGTCTCAACTCTACGGCTACAAGACCTACGGTACCTGCACAAAGAACCAAAA
Organism: Planococcus citri; assembly: GCF_950023065.1. Taxonomy (NCBI): domain Eukaryota; kingdom Metazoa; phylum Arthropoda; class Insecta; order Hemiptera; family Pseudococcidae; genus Planococcus; species Planococcus citri. The sequence goes on from NC_088680.1 coordinate 38,022,346, forward strand.
TTGCCTCTGTCACCCATACAGCAAAACTCCTACCGATCTACGCAAAGAATGGAAGAAAAATTTTAACGCGAGTTACGTCTACAGCCAAATTGTAAAGGACAAAGAAAGCATCAATACAGCTGAACGTCTGCTAAGCGAACCATTAGCAACAGCTGAGGAACTAAAGAAACAACTCAAATCCGTCCTTACTCCCTACCAATACTCTCAGCTTGAAACAAACGATCGTACTTGGGCAGCAGTATTCATTAAAAATGACGAAATTGACGAGCAAGCTGTTCAGAAGCATATTTCCAATCAACTCGACACATTTTGGAAATACGCCTATAAAGACAGAACTTTACTGAGAGTGAATTACCAAGACAGATTCAAACAGACTTTGGAGAACATTCGGGATACAGGCACCTTGTATAATTTCGCTTATAAAATCGCTAGGCTGCGGAATAAAACTCTGAACGGTGTATTCGAAGAATATTTGAATAATCATAATATCAAAAAACCTGACGTCAAGATAGATGAAGAACCTGGCGCGATCGAGGTTCTGCATTATTTAATTATTAATGAGTTCATTAAACGAAATGACGCCGAGCAAAGAGGTATTACGAGTTCTTTTTCAGCAAAGAATTCAGCAGCGTCAACATATCGCAGACCTTACTCATAATATATAGGTACATCTACATACAGGTCAAAAGTTTAAAATTAAGAACTGATTCTTAGTACATTCATTTTAAATTTTGTACCTACAACGCCTATCTTGAATGGGGTACCTATTATAATAAATCATATTGAAGCATTAACGATTTTGAATTATTCTTTTTTTATAATGCTGTTGCATTGAAAAACACAAAGACAAAATGTGACACGAATTTTAACAAATACATACTTCGAATTCGCATCCTATTTGCATTTTCATCGATAAATTTATTTTAGGTTGGCCTGTTTCGGCATTCACCTACAAATCTACATTCACTGCCAAGTTCACAAATCAAATGAAAATATACGAAACTGTCGTCTGTCACTCGCTGTATTTACTTAACATACTGATCGTCGAGACTTGTCACAGAATGCGTCATATCTCTTGTTCAATAGGCAAAATACGTTTCACGCAACTGTAAATTAAACCATTAATGTATTTGTAACGATCATGAAATTATCACCTTTAACACTTCCGATTATTGCTGGTATTTTTATCTTAGGTGAGTAAATCTTTCAAATATGCTATATTTTCAACATTTGACAAAAATTTCAGTGAACTAATAATTTTTTACAGTCGACGGACAAAAGGGATGTCGTAGACGAAGAATCAAATATGTACAGCCAATCTTACCACCACCTCCTCCTCCTCCACCACCTACTTTTACTTGCCAGTCTTTTGATGATGACATAATCGGCAGGGATGTCGGCAATACAGGTACCTTGGAGAGAAAATTGATAATGAGAAGTACACTTCTCTAAATAATGTTTAAATAATAGAAACTAATTCTCACTTATTTTGCCTACCAATACAGATAATCCAAACCATCCAAATCTGAGCTGCTTACTGTTCGCCGATGACGGCTGTAATGTTTCCTGTAATCTCATGTGTGACATAAATGGCTGCCAAAGCGACGGATATTGCAGTCAAAAGTTATACTGCCATTGCAATGAAGTATACTTTATCGAGAATCAAGCGATCTCAGCGGATCAATTTAAGAAGCTAACTTTTGAAGATCTATGGGCTTATAAATTCAAAAGTTCCAATAATTCTCCAAACTTGAAAAACCGTATATTTCAAAGCAAACAGCTGTATAATTTTATAATGCCCTTACTTCAGAATCCTCACATAAGTGGACGCGATATCAAACAAGCGTTAATCCAAAAATACCCAAAATTATCATCAGCAGCTGAGAATTTGCTACCTCGAGAGCATGGAGTCAAGACGAAATTATTTGGTGATAACGAAGCTGGAGAAAATCTGCATCAGTATATTCAAAGTATGATGAACACTATACAGAATTCAATTTATGATCGATTAAGTCATATGAGGTATATGCGTAGGATTATTAATCTGATCAAGAACATAGATAATAAAGATGACCTTTCTTACATCTTGCGGCAAATCCGCCAGATTGGTAACGAAAGGTTATTTGAGAGAGTGAGAAGGTATCTCATGAAGAGAGGCTACTTCTTTGATGATGATCTCAGACCTATCTCCAAAAAAGCTGGCTTTTGCATGAAAAAGAAAGCCAAGTGTAAATGTAAAAAGAAATTTAAATCCAAGCCGAAGAGATTCTTCTATAATTATGGAAACACATTTGTTAACGATGAGGATGATTCTGATTGGGTCGAAGATGAAGAGGAAGTAATCGAGTTGGCGCTTATAAATGAACTCATTGGCAGTAATAATGCTGAAGGTAAATATCCCAGCAATACAATCTTGGACAAACAACCACTGCAAGATGCGGAGTATACAATGGGTCAAATAGATGAAGAGGTTCCATTTATTGAGGATACAATCATTACAAAACCTTCACCAACAATTAATGCAATAGCAGATAAAAATACACAACTCAACAAAAATCCAATGATACCTCAGAATGATGCTTCTTATGTAATCACCTCAGGAGGCTCTGGGAACTCGGCTGTCATATCTAAGCAACCAAAGAAATTTACACAGCAGATGAATTACCCAGAATATGAGGTTCCAATACTTGAAGATACAGTCATTACAAAACCTTCACCTACAATCAATGCAATATCAAATCCAACTATACCTCAGAGTGATGCTTCATATGTAATCACATCTGATAGCCCTGGGAACTCTGCCATCACATCACAGCAACCAAAGACATTTGTACAGCAAATGAATTATCCAGAATACTCGTATGAGACTCCAGTTACTGAGGATACAACAATTATGAAACCTCCACAAACTACCCCCAATGTAACACCTGAAAACACAATCCAATTCAACAAAAATTCAATTGTAACTCCTACTGATACTACATATGTTATTACTTCTGATACTCCCAATTCCTCAGAGATCATATCTCTACCACCAAATACATATGTGCAGCAGATTAACTATCCAGAGTATAATATTCCAATAATTGAAGATGGAACAATCACAAATTCTTCACAAGCTACATATAATGTGTTACCTGACAAGATTACCAAATTCAATCAAAACTCAATGGCACCTTCCACTCATACTACATATGCAATCACTTCAAATACTCCAGATTACTTTACGAACTTACCTCAGCAGCCAAAAATATACTTACAGAACATGAAATATCCGGAATATGGAACATTCCTCAATGGTGCTGGAAATGATTACATCTTTGAGAAACCACAGCCAGATTCATTTTCCAACACATTCACAAATTATGATAATCAGCCAATTTCCAATTTGTTTACATCTCCACAAACCATGTACTTTGAAGAAAAGACACAACCAAGTACTGTTCCACTTCAAAATCCCAACACAGCCACAATGGAATACACTAGTAAGCCTACATCAACTCCACTGACAATCTCTTCTCAAACTGGGGAGCAAGCACCTCAAACAATAGTTATGGAACCTCAAGTCCTTCATAGTTCTTCAAATATAGAAAATATCCCACAACTTATCAAACCTCCCACACCACCTTTTATGCCTAAGATTGAGCGGATCAATGAGTCAACCATACCATCTCCTCAACTTATTCAAAAACCTTCAAAACCACTTCAACCCTCTCAAAATCTCGCAGACCTCACACATAAGATAACCACATCTTCTCAAAAACTCGAAAATCAAAAACCACAACTCATAAAGCCAGCTCAGAATCTTCTACAACAATTCATTACAGAGAAACCAGCTCCAAAAATACCAGAAACAAGCCCATATCTGCATAAACCATTGAACACTGAAGATCTTAAAGTGCTTGACATTCCTGATACTTCTCCTTCTGTAGAGTCTTCATTTGTTAAACATCACTATGGTCCTGAAACAACAAGCACCATGAAAATGCTTCCCCCATCACCACAAACTTCCATCAACAGGCCCGAATCATACACAGAATATTTCATAGAAGATGAAAAAACAACCCCATCTCTCCCTGAATCACAAGCATCACCTAAAGTATACTCAGAATCATCTTACAGTAGTTCACTTCCTGAACCTAATTTACCTCAAATAGAAACTGCTACACCTTACAATAATTATGATTTAGTCAACAATAATAATAATTTTGATGCACCTCCTACTTATCCCTTATCCAGTGATAACTTTGCAGATTATCATAATCATATACCACAAATGAGTTCGCCTGAAACACAATCAACCAAAATACCACCACCTCCAGTTATGCAGCCACCTAAAAATAAGATTTATTATCAAATATTAATGGATGAGAATGGAAACATAATCAAATCAGCCAATTATCAATATGCCAATCAACCCCAATATTACCAAGACACCCAATTACCATCTGGACCAATTCCTCAGTATACACCAACCACTGGCCCAGCAGATCAGCCATTGTTGGATAAATTTGATAAGCAAACGTTACTAAATGCTGCTAAAGCCAAACCAGGAGAAAGTGTTGCAATTGACTATGATTTAGAAAACACAGACAATATACCAGTTTTTGATATTCCTTCAGATATAGACATGGCTTCGGGAACATTGAGCATGTCTCCTGATGCATTTAATGAATATGTTATGCAACATAATGAAAATAGTGGTAATAATTGGGAGACAATGCCTATAAGCTACACCACTGAAGATTCATATAATGTAATGAATAGCCCTGGAATTATCAAAGCGCAAAACACTGGAATGAATTTGTTAAGAACTGACACACAATATCCCTTTGAAATTGATAATAATAATCTTCAAATCCAAACAAATGATGGTTTAACTTTAGATTATGAAGAAAATGGTGCTGGTAATAATAATTGGTCAACTTATTCAATCAGTGACACAGGTCCATCAAACAACCTTCCCATTGATTATCAAAATTATATGATTGATATGGATAACATGTTAGTCAAGAATGGTCCTGGAACAATGTCAAATGGCAATGATATGATGCACTATGACTTAAATTCAGATGAGGGAGCAATTAATATAGAAATTCACGATGGTCCTGATTATGCAGATGGAAATGCTCTAACACACAAATCTGAATATAGTGCTCACAATTCTAAAAACTTTCTAGCAGAGAAAGGGAATGGAATCTCTCAAAACTTGAACTCCGATGAAAATTCCATTACTATAGATATCATGGGTGAATCCAACAGTGCTGAAGGAAATATCAATAAATATGGGTCAAGTTCAAAATCTAGCAGTGTAATTAAAACGAGTTATCAAGCTAGCTCTAAAACCACAAATAATAATACTGTACCAGTAAAAGTGATCAGTCATGTTGATCCTAATTCATCAAAAAATGGAGAAGACATTTCTACAGCTTGTGATTTTCCAGTTGACCCTGAAGACGATTTATTGAATTTCTAAATTCACACACAAAAAAAATCATTTTTTAATTGCATATCAATTTATACACATTTTGATTCATAAATGAGTGCCCTACAAAGGGATATTTACAAATACTTTGTCACCTAAATGTCTTATTATTACTGAAATGTCAAATTGTTCATGGTTGAAGAAAATAAAAATATTAAAAAAATTGTTGACATTATTTGCAGATTTTGGGTATACCTACACCACATGTACTCATTTACGCAATAAACTCAACTTATGGAAAAGTTGCCCAGAGCTAAAGCTGAATTTCTGTACACTATTCAGTGTAGTACCTACTGGATATTATCCAACAATAGGTAGGCACCTAATTCTATTCAGTGGTGTTGAATAACACGCATTAAATGGATCCAATAGCAAATTATCTTTGCTCATCAATTTCCATTAAAACACACAAAGTCGAGAAATTCTTATGTCCAAAAATTTTCATTAGGTATCCTTATTTTTTCAGTTGTTTTCAATTGTAATGCCTCTCCCTCTATACTTGGCAGATTGAGCTGGTAAGTAGGGATGTATTCATGTAATAGGTACTGCATGACACAAACTTATTTATTGTTGGACTGAAGTGTGATGTGATGTGATGTGGTGAGGTGAGGTGTATGTCATTGAGAATGAAAAGCCAACAAAATTCAATGATGTCAACTTCAACAAGTTCAAGGTCTCTCAAGCAGGCTTGTTAACCAAAAAAAAAAATTTCCGGTCAAGGTTATGGTTAAAAATTAAACAAGAAATTCAAAATTTCGGTTAAAGGTTACGGTTAAGGTTCAGGTTACGGTAATTGATGACCATTTTTTTCGGTTAATGGTTAAGGTTAAGGTTACAGTTTTTGGTGGTAATTTTTCCAGTTGAGCTTAAAATTTCGGTTAATGGTTAAAATTAGAGTTGAAAATTTGAAAATTTCCAAAAATTCTTTCGGAGTTTGAAATTTTGAAGTTTAAAAAATTGAAAAACTGGTAATATTTTTAATCTTTTGATCATTTTTTTGATTAAAATTTCAAATCACTACAAATCACATTGAAAAAAAACTCAGATAAAAAGAAATGAATTTTAAAATTTTGTAACCGGTTTTTTCTAAACATTTTTCGGTTAATGGTTACGGTTTATTTTGATGTCAGAAAACGGTTACGGTTATGGTTAGTGATATTTCAAAAAAAAAAAGGTTTTTTGGTTACGGTTAATTACTTTTTCGGTTAATTTACCGGTTAATTTGCGGTTACGGTTAAAGGTTAAAAACCGGTTAACAAGCCTGCTCTCAAGCAAACATTCTGCAGCTCAAAGGACAAATCTAAAAAAAAACAATAGCTTATCTACGTAGGTATTTTATTTCAAATCCATCAACTAATGAAAACTGAGTCAGTAGATGAATACATTATTAATAATAACTTTTCATTTTGTAATTTAAACAAAATTAAATGCAAGACACGTGTATGGAATGTTTACTTTCCTCAATAAATGATTGTGAACATTACGAATGTACCTATGTATTTATTTAGTTGATGATTAACGACAAGACATATGTACCTATCACCATTCAGACATTGAAATAACCATGCAGCTCATGTTTTGACTATAATTCTGTTTCAACTTTCTATATTAGGTGCAGACTACAAATTGCTCCACAAAATAAAAATGCCGAACTTGATACTACTATACAGTATCTTTTCAACAACCTCAGGTAAAATGTTTTCAATTATTCATTAAATTGACAGAATGGCGTTCTAAAATTGAGATAACTGATACACAGTTCAGGCATGCTGGTTCTTCAGTAGCAGTCCATCACCACCACCATGTTCTCAAGCTTCAAAATCCTTGGACCAGTTACCTGTACCTGTCCCTCCGGGACCACCAACCTCACCACCACCAGGAAGGGAATACTCCTCCACACAAACTTACTCATCATCACGAATGTCACCACCATTAATTTACTCTTCAGCATCTTCTACCTCAGAAAGTAACTATTCTCCTTCCAAAATGGAACGAGCACGTGTAACATCTGTATTATCAAAGCAGTCCTATTCAGAAAATGAACAAGCATCCTCAACGGTTATAGAATCTTCTGAAAATGTTTCCACCTATGACATTTCTACATGTGATGACCAAACTTCAAATGCATCCTATCCAACAACCACATCTTTCTTTGAACAAAGAGGTAAAAAAAAAATGGATACTTCAAGAAGTTCTCTACTAAATTTTTGTGTCACTTTTCCAATTATTTGTACATTATACATTTACAGAATTGCCCAAACGTGACTTGAGCTGCATCATGTTCGATGATTCAGTGTGTTCTATAACTTGCAACCAGGTATGTTCGCTATATAATTTTGAAAGCACAGGAATCTGCACTGAAGAAAAATCTTGTTACTGTACCATAATAGAAATGAAATCACCCAAAATTAGTATTGACAAATTTGAAAATCTATCTTTGGATGATTTATGGGACTATAAATTTGTCAAATCCACCATCTCAGTCAAGGTGTTAAACCAAATAAAAAAATACCCCAAGATGGCTACGAAAATACAGGAAATGCTTCAAAAACCTCTTCGCACTGGTGATGACATAAAGAATAGACTCATTACTGCGTATCCTGAATGGACTGCATTACTCAACCTCAAATCACGTAAAAGGGCACCAATAAATTCCTTCATTGATGACAAGTATAAATTAGACGAATCTGGATTGCAGAAACGCATCAAGAAATCTGTTGAAAAATACAAAGACTATATCCTGGGAGAATTTTCATCTAAAGATTACCTCAATAACCTAGCAACATTTTTAGACACACTGAATGATGAAAATCAACTCAAATATATTTTGAAAGAAATCAGTTATACTCAAGCAAAGCCCCTCATAAAATACATGAAAAACTATCTCCAAGACAGGGGGTTAGACTTTAGCGATGAAGACCTGCAAACTTATGAATACGATTATGTAGATGTGGATTATGTCGATAACATTGTAGAGGGAGTAATAATCAAACAATTCCTCAACATGATCTCCACCAAGTCTGGAACTTCTGGTATTGCATCTACGAAGTTCAACAATAAAAAATCTTCCAAAACGAAAACAACCCAGCAGAAATCCGTAACCAATACTCAAGAAATAATGACAACTTCTACTCAAACTGCACAGAGCAAATCTGACTCAGTGACCTACAATAATGTAGATCAATGCTCATGTCCGAGTAAAAAATCATCTGCTCAAAGTTTAAATGACGATAGTCGTTGGGTCCTGCCAGGATTTGATGCCTATAATTTTGTAGCTGATTGTTCAGGCGCAATAAATGAGGAATGGAGCACATCAGACTACTATGTTCACTACACAAGAGGAGCCTCAGGAGCTTACGAGGTGGTTTGGAGAAAAGGAAATGATAATGTGAACATCAGAGTAGGAGCTAGTGGAGCTGTTACACAAGAATGGCGTCTCAATGGAGCGTCTGTTTCACTGTCAGTAGGAGCCAGTGGAGCTGTAACTCAAACTTGGGAATTGGGAGAAGTTAGTTATTACTATAGTATGGGAGCTTCAGGAAGTGTAACAAGAAGATGGAGAAATGGATACAGGGATCAAAGTATTTTGGCTTTATATGAAGGCTACATATCATCTTGGTGTTCTAAAAATTACTTCTTGGTTGATGGTGGACATTGCGTTGTATATTAAGTAACACAGTAGTCGAATAAAAAATTGATGAATTTCAAAAGATTTGTTTGTTTTTCTTATAGAACGAATTGATGCTGATCCTTTTTTGTATTCAATACATGATAAGCGTAGGTACAACTTCAATTTTTAGGCGTGGAATTACAATTTTTCTGAAGGATAGAATCTTATTATTTTATTTACATAGCGTCTGAGATAAACGAGCAACAACAATCTTTGCACAAATTCGTATCACTAAAAATTATTCTTATCCAGCAGATCAGCAGAAAACCCTACTTTACACTTCCCTATGATCAAATTAGAATACATAGGTACAAGTGTTCATCGTACAATATAGGTAGGTATGCCTTGAACTCACATTCACACAACCTAAAGTAAGTAAGTTACAATTCAAGGTGCCCTTAATCAAGAAACTTTTCAAACACTTTCAAACATCAAAATGTACCTTCATTTACAGCTTATTATAATACACTCGAATTCTTGGTATGCAGGTGAACAAAACTCATTAGAAAAATTCTTTAAACACCCACATGTCATGTCAATACAATTTAGCATGAATATAAAATCTTAGCAACTCTTCAAATACCTACAGTATAATATTTTCTAGCAAAAAACTTTCAACCTTTATCACTTCAACGTTGAATTTTTGTAAGATTTGAACCATTAAAATGGCCAAAACGTCCGTTTTATTTATCCTGCTTTTGAGCATGATTTTTGGTTAAAGGATCAGCATTGGTGGGCTTAATAGTTTTGAAGCGAATAAAATAGAAAGTTGCTGTTCTTTTTTCGGAATTTTCTAAATACCTACATATTAATTTTTATTCCGCTCAAATTGAGAGGTGAGGACAAAGATTCAAAGAAAAAGTCTAGCCTCTGGAAAAGCAGATAAAAATATTTTTCAAACGTTTCATATCATTGAATTCTTTTCTTCATTTTTTCATGTCAATAACAAGTTTGATCTACATGAACAATCGGTGACAAATTCTTGAAAGTATTCGTATAGAAGCAATCATGATGATTTCACTTTTTCAAACCACAGACATTTTTTCAAGGTGACATTGATTAAGAAATCGCACCTCTTGAAACATGTACACTACTTAATATAATTCAAAGAATTCATATCTACGCGTTGACAAAACCAGCCTTCAGTAATTACTGTTGAAACTTCGTCAACACAATTATAATTTTTCTAAAAATATGTTTCACCTCTGTAAGAGATAATACATATTGTATCCGCGAATGTAAAATAGGTACATATAAATTCAAGACTCAAGTTCAATTTTTCATAGCAGAATTTTTTCAAAATCGAGAGCACATTTTTCTCATTAACTTGCAAAATGATCAACAATACATCACTTGCATTCATTACACTTCTGCTATGTGCTGTGCTTGGTAAATTTCATTATTTTCCAGATTATCTAAACTTGAAACTGCTTATTGAATTATTATGAAATTACAGTTCAACAAGCTGCTTCAGCCACAAAAAAACGAGCAATTAAGGTTGAAGAATCAGATTCTGAAGATTCTGATAGTGACGTTTCCGACTCTGACGGTATGTACACATTTATTCAACTGATTTCTACTTCTTCGAATAACAACTACTCAATAAATCTCGATTTTAAACGCAGATGAACACGAATCAGGCGATGAATCCGACGAAGACGATTCCGACGTTGAAAGTTCGTAGCTCCATTACTCACCTATGTTTTCACTTTTACAACAGTCACAACACTATACCTTATTTTCTCTTTCCTTGCAGCAAAAACCACGAAAAAATCACTCTATAAATCGCCTTCATCTAGTTCAAAATCGCTCAAAGGTAAATCCAAAACTGAAACGAAAAAATTGACCAAAACTAAAGGAACCAAAAAATCCGACAAAAATGAAAACAGCACCGGCCAAAAAAACCGTTTTGTTTTGCCTAATTTCAAAAAAAGCAACGTGGTTGGTAAAGGTTCGATGAAACGTAAATGGAAAACGAAGTCTTACGAAGTTCATTACGAAAGAAAAGGAAATAACGTAGCTTTAATCTGGAAAAAAGGATCAGATCTGGTGACCATTGCTAAAAGCCAAGGAGATAATATCGCTCAAGAATTCAAATTTGGAAACGCTATTATTTCAATTGCAACTACCGCGGGTGGGAGTGTGGCTCAGGACTGGAAACTGGGTAGCTCTCATTATTCTGTGGCCAAAATGCCCGGACTTGGTACCGTTACGAATGGCAGTATCAGCAAAGCTACGATTAATAAATATAAGAAGCTGATTTCAGCTTGGTGTAAAGTTAATGATTTTTTTGTGGGTAAAAAATATTGCGTCGTTTTTTAATATGAAAATCATACAACAGCCTGGAATAGAAATACATACGAAGACGAACGAATAAACATGTAATAAAAGTTGATACACGAATCACGTTTATTTTTTCAATACCTTGAAATGACCTACCTACGTTATAAAATTCGTACTGCAACTCAGTAATTTTTTTTAAAAAACAATATTGTACATATTTGCATTATTCATGCTGAAGGAAAATACATAGAATGATACAATAGTTGAAAAAATGTAGAATGTGTATCGAAAAAACTGGAACATGACGTCAAACAACACACAAACATTTTAAGCTCTTCCTAAAAATTGAAAAAATTTTCAAAGAAAATTGATTTGAAAAAGATGTTGACTTTCTAACAGATAATCACACCAAGGAAATTTTTGCCTCCCTTCTTTTTTTTCAAGGAGCAAGGAATTATGCCTAGAACCATAATTGTGCAACCCATATCAAATCCATGTAGACATATTTGCCTATCTTTCAAGTTTCAGGCCACAGAGCAATAGGCAAATGTTCAACAATTTGATTTCCAAAACTGGTGCACGATTCTTAATGTTTTTAATGGCACCTTTGAAAATCTTTGGAAATTCCACAATGTTCTTGAACAGTTTGAAACCATTTTCAATCAATTTGAAGGGGGAGGGTCAAAATAGAACATGCGTACCAAATTTCAGCTTTCTAGGTCAATTTGGTAGAATTTTGATTTTTTTTTAAATTTTTGTCCCAAATTTGATTTTTTAAAATTCACCAAAAATCGGAAAATTCATTTCAGCACCTCAAATTTTGGCTGGTGATGGATTTTTGCATGCCTTTTTCTAGCTCTGTGCGGACCCCCCTCAATTCAAGTAGGTATCTTACAAGGGAACTACCCAAGGTGTTACACGCCGATCGAAAAAATTTTTTCACAGGCGGATAGAGCATCAAAAAATATACTATGAGCCAAAATTTCAGCTGCTGAGGTTCACAGGGGGCGAAATTATGGGGGTTTGAATATCGAAAAATCACAAAAATACACAAAAATACACTGAAAAAAATATAAAAGTTGAAATCATTCGGCACCCTATTCGCCTCAGCAGCTAATTTTTTGGCCACGATCTACCATCGATATATGAAGCCTTATGGTGGACAAGTCGCCGCGATCTGCGTGTAACACCTTGGGGGTGAATTTTTCCCCACCCCCTAATTTTGGGCGAAACTTTCGAAAGAAAATCTGGAGCATGTGATATATCGAATTGCATGTTTTTGGAGACGCTGAATACGAATATGACGTCAGATTTTTGATTGGACTCCATCCACGGCCCCCAGCACCTCCCCAAAGGGGGTAAAAGTTCAAAAAAGTGTTTTGTTAGTGCGACACATGAAATAGTATGTTTTTTGTGACGCTGAATACGAATATGACGTCAGATTTTTGATTGGACAAGTCGCTTCGATCCGTGTGTGTAACACATTGGGGATAAATTTTTCCCCATCCCCTAATTTTGGGCGAAACTTTTGAAAAAAAATCTGGGGCATGTGATATATCGAATTGTATGTTTTTGGCGACGCTGAACATGAATATGACGTCAGATTTTTGATTGGACCCCATCCACTGCCCCCAGCACCTCCCCAAAGGATTAAAAGTTCAAATAGATTTTTTTTCAAAAGTTTCGCCCAAAATTAGGGGATGGGGAAAAATTTATCCCCAATGTGTTACACACACGGATCGAAGCGACTTGTCCAATCAAAAATCTGACGTCATATTCGTATTCAGCGTCACAAAAAACATACTATTTCATGTGTCGCACTAACAAAACACTTTTTTGAACTTTTACCCCCTTTGGGGAGGTGCTGGGGGCCGTGGATGGAGTCCAATCAAAAATCTGACGTCATATTCGTATTCAGCGTCTCCAAAAACATGCAATTCGATATATCACATGCTCCAGATTTTCTTTCGAAAGTTTCGCCCAAAATTAGGGGGTGGGGAAAAATTCACCCCCAAGGTGTTACACGCAGATCGCGGCGACTTGTCCACCATAAGGCTTCATATATCGATGGTAGATCGTGGCCAAAAAATTAGCTGCTGAGGCGAATAGGGTGCCGAATGATTTCAACTTTTATATTTTTTTCAGTGTATTTTTGTGTATTTTTGTGATTTTTCGATATTCAAACCCCCATAATTTCGCCCCCTGTGAACCTCAGCAGCTGAAATTTTGGCTCATAGTATATTTTTTGATGCTCTATCCGCCTGTGAAAAAATTTTTTCGATCGGCGTGTAACACCTTGGGTAGTTCCCTTGTTAGGTGCTCTTCGAAATTCCTTCCTTCAAATCTGGGCCACCCTGTAGGAGTGTAGGAACATCATGATAACAACTACAGCCCATAAAAAAGTGAAAGTGAAAAATTATCATTCTTGGTTTCTACCTGAAAAAATATCTAAAGACACGGTTTTAATTAAAAATTGTTAATTTGTTTGAAAAAATGTTCGAAAGTTCAAAATTTTATTTTGGTGCTGAAAATTTAATCGGGAGTCGGGATTTTAACTCAATATTTTCATTCAAATAATGTCATCACGTTTTTCAACAATAATTCTTCCGAGGAAAAAAATTATGGAAAGTTTGGAAACTCATTTAAAAAAACAATATATACTAGGAACATTCACAACACTGCATACCTACCTTAACGAAATAAGCTCACTAAAACCACATCGTATAACATGAGTGCAGCTACCTCTAAACTCAGCATGTCGTCCGCCAGACTTTTCACAAGGTAACCTTAATCAAGAAAAACTTTTTCTCGGAAAAAAATTCGAATAATTCACCAAATGAACTACACGCGTTGACATCACTAAGTACATTATTCATCAACCATACTCAAATTTCAACATCAATGTCAGCACTTTGTGAAAGATAACCAATTACCTATACTCAAAACACTTTTTGAAAATTCATTCGCCGAATTTTCACGAGTATAAATTTCCAAATACTTCAAGTTCTTTATTTTACATACAGAAAAGTTCTCGACAAAGTCAATCACTTCAGTAAGTAATTTCGAATAATTTTTTCTGAATATCTTAATCGAGTTTCGATAGTTCCACCAATTGTACGTTTCTCTCTTTTTTTCCAATGAATTTCTGGTTCATCAATCGATGTAATTATTCTACGGATACAGGGTTTCACTCATAACTCGATATTGTTTATTTTTTTCGATCTTGAAAGGAAATAATTATTTGATTAAAACACTGAAGATTAATTTCAGGTGACCATACATCAACATGGTCAGCAAATCTCTCACAATTATCGCACTCCTGATGTGCGCAATTCTGAGTGAGTGAACTAAACATCAATAATTTCATTATAAGGTTTGAGGAAAAACAAAAAGATCAATATTTAATGCCTTATGATACTTCCAATTTGTAGCTCAGACCGCAGTAGCTAAAAAAAATGAATCAGAGGATGAAGCGGACGACCATTCAGATGATGAATGTGAGTACACCTACCTAACTGTGTATTTCTGACACGTACATGTATTTTCTCAAACGGTGAATTACATCATTTCTAATCAATTTTCAGCCTCGGAAAATTCAGACGATAGTTCAGAAGAAGAAGATGATGATGATGACGATGAAGGTAATATTTTTTAATCTCAATAAATAAAGCCACTGATTTCATGTATAAAGTCATACCCTATTTTAACCCACCAATTTTCAACACAGACATCGAGTTTCCTTCACTGAGTTGCCTAATTTTCAAGGACATCGGCTGCAATAGTGAATGTGGCGTGATTAGCGACGCTTTCGGCACAAAATCCACCGGAACTTGTGACGAACAAAAGGTTTGCGAATGCAACGTCCAAAATGAAACGTCTTTTGATGACGAAGACGCTGGTAAATTCATCAAGAATGGTAAACCAAACATATCCGCCATAAAAAAGCACGTCTCCGATAAACTCCCCAAAACGCTGAAATCCTCCGATGTTAAAAACTTATCGGTGCTGAAATACAAACCAATTTTACTCGATGCTCTCGAGGAAGCCAAAGACGATTCCGATGCTTTTGACCAACTAGCACTCGACATTCGTCAAACCAAAAATAAATCTCTGGGCGATATTCTAAGCCAATACTTGAAGAAAAATGAACTTGATGAACCAGAGAAAGACAAACAAGACAAGCCCAGCGTAGCTGATATCATGGCATACTACGTAGTCGACGAATTAGTCAAGAAAGTTGACGACAAAAAATCCACCAAAGTTGTGAAAAAGCCTACCAAGAAACCCGCCAAGAAGGCTGAAAAAACTCCAGCCAAGAAACCGAGTAAGAAATCCACCAACAAATCAGATTCCTCTTCATTGAAGGATCGTTTCGAGCTCGAAGATTTCGATGATAGTGCTCTTAAACAAGGTGGTTTAGTGAATAAGAACTGGAGTGGAGATGATTACAGGGTAAGTTACCAAAGAAGCTGGGGAGGCGATGTGAGTATGAACTGGGTTAAAGGCCAAGACAAAGTGAGTATATCAAAAGCAGCTTCAGGAGCCGTCAGTCAGAACTGGAATTTCGGAATGGAGAATGTTAAAGTCTCAATATCTAAAAGCGCTGCCGGTGACCGCAGTGAAAACTGGAATTTTGGAACGTCCAAATATCAATATTCTAGAGCTGCCAATGGTTATGTTAGTTCTAATTGGAGCACCGGTAAAGCAGATAATAAAACACTGAAAAAATATCAGCAAATGATCGATGCTTGGTGTGATGTCAACGATTCTCTCATTCAAAGATCATACTGTGTCATTTATAAAATGTGATTGACGTGTAAGAAGTAGAGATTATTCATTAGCGGATAAAAATTGAAAAATATCATGTTACGATTATGTTATAGGTATTAGATATTATATACATATTATTTATTGAAACAACTGTTCCTAATTTTTTCCACTTCATTAAAATAATCCTGGTTAAGGTGCAGTTGGATATGCAAAAGACTATCACTAAGCATAAATTAAAAAACTATTCTCCACACGAAAATAACATTAATTGAAAATCCCTACACAGAAAAAATATTGATTGACGACTTGCATATTTTCATCGGATGAATAATATTTCTACGCAATAAATGATTTTTTGCATCAAATTTCGCAATTTTCTGAGTATTATTATAAAAATTTAAACAAAAATTGCATGAAGCACTTGAAAACAATCGACATGTAGGTACACATACCTAATAATTCCAATGTAAAGTGCCACAAAACAGTTTTTTAGCCGAAAATTAAAAAAAATTGATTTCGATAATTTTCAATTTCGAGACATTTTTCTTTCAAAATCCCACCATTTGCCAATTTTTTTTTGCATTTTTAGGTCATTTGTTTATTAAAATGCAAGTAATATTCTAAGAAATACATACGAGTACATACGAATATTGCGCAAAAAATACAATCAATTTTGAATAATCGACTTCAAATTTTGCTATTATACCACGGAAGAGTAGGTAAATGCAAAATAAAAAATTTTAAAAATTGAATCGATTCGTATTCCAATTTGAAAAACTGTACAGTAGTCTCCTGTTAATATGTTGTACAAATAAATACTCCAGAATAAGTACACTGAAAGTTTCATACAGATTGGTCGGTTACTATTGGAATAACGCACAATCAAAGTAAACTTCACTTTTTTCGTTTTGCAAATTACCTTAGGTATACCCACACAAAAAAAAATCATCAGTTTAATCAACAAAAAACTTCGCCATTTCAAGAACAATATTGCTTTTTTCTGGAATTAGAAAGTTGAATGATGGAAAATTTAAATTAAAAAAAAACAAAGGCACCTACAACATCTTTATGGAACGATGTTCTCAATTTCACACAGCATCCTTTGTTCTTTGAATAACTCTAATTTTCTTATGAATTCTGCGATCTGAAGTGCACATGAATTCCATCATCATTACCAAATCACCAGTAATTTACTACTTAAGTATAATATTTCAAAAATTACCAAGAATTTACTAAAAGTTATCAAGAATTCTCTAAAAATTTACTTTAAAAGAAAAATTTTTGAATTATGGATACATTTTTTGCTTCAAACTTGATAATGAAAATGTCATTGATAGGAATTCTACTTACCTAACTTTTCTCGATTTTTCATACTCGTATGTAAAATCTGACAAAATGTCAGGAAGTCATTTTTGAAAGTTGGACATATAATTTTAATATTTCATTCGTTTGTTCCATAAGTTCTTGAAAAACAGGCTTAAGAGCTAAAGTTTACTTTAATGCTATGGTATTCAGAATGCCAAAAATCATTTATGAAATTTTGACATAATTCCAACAAGGCCACTTTAGTGTACATATCTGGCATTGTCAGACACAGGTCATTTTTCAAAGTGTTTTTACGTTAGACAAAATATTGTAAAATTAGATAATATGCTAATTCTAAATGGTATGAATATAATTTTAGTGCAGATGTTCTTACCAAAAAATATCACCGATGATCGATCGATCACTCTTCTTCACTTCCTACACTGCAGCACTCTGAAAAAAAAATCGTGAAAAATAATTACTAAAGTAAGTATAAGTATGTTATTTGATACATATTTATGATACTTGAGTACATTTTTATTAGAATAAGGAAAAAAAATATATTGGCATTATTCGGAGCAATTCACCACTCTGGCATCTCTTTTCAAGAATACTCAAGTGAAAGTAGGTACGTATCTTTTTTTTTTTTTTTACATATTTCAAGAATTTCCAACGAGAAAGGTAGCCATGAAATTTTTTTTGAAAGCATAGCATTACGTATTCCCCAACCCATTAAAAATAAACATGTCGAATTAAATCGAAATCTTTCTCTAGAAAATATATACTTAGGTATCCACTTTAAAAACGCCATTGTGTAGAGCATTTTGAATTATCATTCTCTCCCATTTTCGAAACACTCGTACTGTATGAAGAACTTTCGAAATAAGAAGTTATATTTTCAGGGTTAATTTTCAAATTCTGCATGAAATTTGAAAATTAAAAAAAAAATCTAAAAAGCTACGCGTGAGGCGAATTTTTAACATCAACGAACCTCTTAGGAAACGATGAAAGGCCACTTGTAAGTAAAATTCTGTTTTTAAAAAAGTAACAATTGAATGCAGCTTCAATGGAAAGAATGGTATTGCCTCAACTATCAATTTCAAGAAATGGACCTTTGAACGAGCCCCAAGAAGTCTCTTCTCCACTTTACAGTAGAAACTTTTTACGTTTTGCAGCTCTAATGCGTTCAATTTTTATTTAAAAATTCCCAATCAATCATCTCAAAAATTTTATAATTTGAAACTTCTTCGATCAACTGTTACCATACTCTTCTCTACAAAAATGGAAAATTGATTTCCTTCGTTTAGAACCCAGCTCCCAGCACATAGAAAATGAACCAACCTCATTTTACATATTGTCCGTCTAACATAGCTTGAGCTGAATTGTGTCAGTCGCATTTGGTGGAAGTCAAAAAGGAATAACAGAAGGGTTTCCCAAATTGATTTGCTCTTATCTTGATTTTTTTTCAATAAATCTTTGTTCAGCAAATCAGCCATAAATAAACATGCAAAAAATACATAGCCAATAATTTTTACTTTCTAAAAAATGTTGGGAACCACAAAAATTTGGAAAAATTCATGAAAAATTTTTTGGAATTCGGCTTATGCAAATGACACAATTCAGCTCAAGCTATGTTAGACGGACAATACAATAAGCACCAACCTAACCTTCGAATTTCTTAGTTCATTACGACCGCCTGACTTCCTACAAGGTAACCTTAATCAAGAAAACCTATTTCTTGGAAAATAACTAGCAATGTGAAAGATGTATTACAGCCTGGCAGAACCATAATTACTAACTAACAATACCATAAAATTTAAACCTCATTAACTAACGGGAAAATAGCCCATCATTAGACTACTAAGACATACTTTGCAAAATATGTTGACCGAACTCTCACATATATATATATACGAGTATATCCAAAGGTTTCACATCAGTTCCTTATTCTACGAACAGAAAATTTCTCGACGACAGTCAATCATTTCGGTGAGTTTTTTCGAGTAATTTTTTCGCTTTTCTTTCTAAGCTTTTGAAATTTCACCAATACTTAGCGCTTTATATTCTTACTCCAATTTTCCTCTCATCAATCGATGCGATATTTCTTCAGCTTGTTGGTCTCATTCTGCAACTTGATATGGCTTTTTAAAACCAGGAAATGATACAATTCGTTAATGAATAATTTTGCAATAATTTCAGGTGACGATCTATCAACATGGTCAGAAAATCTCTAACAATTATCGCCTTTCTGCTGTGTGCAGTTCTAGGTGAGCAAACTAACAATTTTCTTACGAAGTTTGAGAAAACTTATACATACAGGTAAATACGAGGTTTAATTCCTATCTTGTGTCTACTTCAAATTACAGCTCACACTGAAATGGTACAAGAAGACGAAGACTTTAATGATGAAGTAGATGGTGTAATAGCTGAAGGTGAGTAACTTTTGGTTTTTTCCCTTTCTAAACGTAACAATGTTATTTACCTATAGCTGAAAACAGTGACTTAAATCATTGAAATAAATTTTCAGACAATGAAAATTACGAGGTAGCAGGAAGCGAAGAAGATGATGACGGTAAATTTTTGAAGCCTTAATCGCCCATAATCAATTAATCATGCACATCACAGTTTAACATACCATTGGTCAATTTTTAACCCATGTCATTTTTCGTAGATGTAGTAGTGTATCCTTCATTGAGCTGTTTGATTTTCAAAAACATCGGTTGCAACAGTCAATGTGAAGTGATCAGCGACGCCTTTGGCACAAAATCCACTGGAATTTGTAACGACGGAAATATTTGCGAATGCAACGCCGAAAAAGGAATGTCTTTCGACGACGAAGACGCTGGTAAATTCATCAAGAATGGTAAACCAAACTTCACCGCTATAAAAAAACACGTTTCCGACAAAGTATCCGAAACTCTGAAATCCTCCGATATCAAAAACTTATCAGTCCTGAAATATAGACCAATTTTACTCGATGTTCTCAAAGAAGTCAAAGACGATTCCGATGCTTTTGACCAACTAGCACTTGACATTCGTCGCACCAAAAATAAATCTTTGGGTGATGTTCTAAACCAGTATTTGAAAAAAAATAAACTCAAAGAACCAATGGAAAACACACAGAACCAACACAGTGTAGCTGATATCATGGCATACTACGTAGTTGACGAATTAGTCAAGAAAGTCGACGAGATGAATTCCACCAAAAGATTTAACACATCTACCAGAAAACCTGCCATGAAAAATGGAAAAACTCCACCCAAAAAAGTAGTCAATGATGAAGGAAATCCTCCATCTGAGGAAGCAAGTAAGACACCTGCCAACAAAACAGGTAATCCTTCCTCAATGAAAGATCGTTTCACGCTCGAAGACTTCGACCAAAGTCAACTGAAAGGGTCTGATTCACTGGATAAAAACTGGACAGGAGATGGATACAACGTAAGCTATCAAAGAAGTGGCGAAGGTGACATAAATTTAAACTGGACCAAAGGCCAGGACCAAGTGACTATACAAAGGAGTGCCACAAAAGACCTCAATCAGACTTGGAACTTCCAAAACGAAAACGTTAGCGTGACTATATCTAAAACTACAGGCGGTGATATCAATGAAAGCTGGAATTTTGGTACGTTGAAATACAAATGTTTTAAATCCGGCGGCAGATTTCCCAGCGCTGGTTGGAGCAGTGGTAATCGTAAATCAAATGATGAAATGTTAAGACAGTATCATCGATATATTGATTCTTGGTGTGATGCTAACAATTTCCTCATCAAACGAGAATATTGCGTCATTTATAATAAATGATTGCATAAGCATTAATCATTAAATTGTTACCTATCCATTTCAAGATGAAACTTGTAAAAAATATTAGATACCTACCTAGATTCTGATAAAACCATAAGTATTCAATAAAACCCATTGCATTTGAAATGATTTTGATTTAATTGAATGAAGGATACATAGAAAGGCGAAAAAAAATGTTGAGCAATCGATGTGAGCATTTTCAGAACAACAGCTCATTCGGAAATTCAACTTTCAGGTCAATGTTAATCAAGTTCCAAATCGAACTACCTACCATTGGTTTCGTTAATGACACCGCGAAATTTTCTATCAAGATTGACACCTTCATGAGCTTCTTGTTTGAAGATTGAATTTTCATTTTGAATGATTTAGCTATGAAATGCTCAACTTGATTGTGCCAAAAAGCTACAATTGAGCTTCAAAGTTTTTCTGACGTCACACAACTTCAAGCTATCAGTTCACGGTTAAACATTTCTGATTTGCTGAGAATTTAACATAATCCAACTTATACTTAGCAGACGACTACTTATTTCTCATTGTAATTACTCATTTTGCTTAGAATCGTGGTGAGGTTTTGTGGTTAGGTACTTATTCGTCATTCCCGTGAAAATTTTGACTTTTAGGAAACTATACGGGCCTGAGAAAAATATAATGTGGCCTCATTTCTACCGATAAAACTATATAGAGGTTTTTAAGGGAAGGAGGAGGGGGTTCGACTGAAAATTTTATCGACTGGTATAGGGATTATGACTTATAAAAAGCGAGGGTGGAAAATTTCAAAAATTTGTATTCTGAGAGAACTAAAAACTATGTTTTTTTATGCAATGAGTTGATTTTTTGGCTTTTAAAATTTTAGAATTTGAAATTTTTTCAGGACGTTAATTTTGAAAAAGAACAAAGAACAGCCTCAAGTTGAGGGCGTAAGCTCTTGAAAATCTGTATATTGCAAGGCATAAAAACTATACTTTTTATAGGATTGCGATAGGTACTGTATTGGTGAAAATTACAAGAAATTTAGTGATATAGGTGAATTTTCCTATAGTTATAACCACGGCCGTCAAGAGTCAATGCGAGTTCGGGCCAAATATAATTTGGTCCCATGTCTAGGGATGAAACTATATAGAGATTATTTGAGAGGGGGGGGGGTCGACTGAAAAGTTGGCGACTGAATATGGGGGGGGGAATACTAGTTTGGCCTATTGATATCATAATAATTATGTAATTCTACTTCAAAAGGGTCCATTTGGTCAGTGCAGAAAAGAGTAAACATTTTATTTTTCAAAAATCGAAATATAGGTACTTCCAGCGTTCTCAACGGCGCGTAAACGTGAAGTTTTCTTCTCCTTCTACATAATTACTCATTTTTGTTTGAAATGTGTTAAGAGTTTGTATTTGTTATTATTCATGTAAACTTGGTGACGGCATATCGAAGGTTCATTCCACCTCAACTAAACCAACGTTTTCTAGTCATGTCCTTCGATTTCGCTCAAATTTTTTTTACAATGTCTACCCAACCAATACGTAAGAAACTCGCAATCAGTTTAGTCCCAGCCCTGTGAAGCGGTTGGTGGGGGGGGGGGCTCAATTGTTTTCACATTGTCTCAAGGTACTCAATTTCAGCAGCGCAGAAGCCATGATAATTTGTGATCTGTCACGAGAAAACCAACCTAGTGTCCAGAATGTAAATTTTACAGGAAGGGCATTTGAAGTTTAGAGTCTATGTATCAGGCCAAATGTGGGCCGATTGTTGCAAAAATTTGCATTTCGACTCCCCAGAACATACCATTCAAGAAAATCAAAAATAAATTTTTTTCAATTTTTACTGTAGTTGCTCTATTTTTTTGACCTCAGATTTAGGGTCAAGAGAATCGTTCGCGAACGTTTCAACCCCCACAGCCGGATTCAGCACCCTAAGTACTACATATCCACCATAAAAAAGATATCGATTTTTTGGACACTAAGCTGGTTTTCTCGTGACAGATCACATTTGATCAAAACTGATTTCACGGTTCGAAAGGGCATTGCATTTCAAACTTTCCAAGTATTTTGAAATTTTTAAAAGTTTAAAGTTGAACTTTCAAATCGAACGTTCAAATTTTAAAATCGCGCTGTAAGTGGGAGCTACCATTTAAAATTCTGAAAAAATTTCCATAGATGTACCTTTTGATGCTTTTCCGAAATATTCAATTTTCGAACTGGGATCTTTTAATGAAGGGGGAGCACCTCCTCTCTCAAATTTGGTCAATACTTCGAAAAGAAAAGCTGGGGCATGTGATGTATCGAATTGTATGTTTTTGGTGACGCTGAACCCGAATATGACGTCAGATTTTTGATTGGACCCCATACACGGCCCCCAGCACCTCCCTAAATGGGGTAAAAGTTTGAATAGTATATTACACAGCATAAGGGGCGAAAGTGAACGTTTTAACGAGAGTAAATTTTGCTTCACTCGCCTTCGGCTCGATCAGCAAACTCGTCCACTTCGCTCGCCTTCCGCTCGCTCAGTGAACAATACTCGTCGTTGAAAAGATCACTCTCACTCCTTATAATGTAAGATATTTTACATTACGAATTATAAGAAAGTATACGCATTCGTCGCTGCTATGTGGGGACCCCATGGTAATCAGTTGAATCTCTGCAGAATACAGAGTACATTATGCAAGTTATTAATTTTAATTACATACGTATGTAGTGAAATACGTAAGATAAATAAATTGTTCTTCAAACAAAATTTGAACAAGCACAGCACATTAGCACAGGACAGAAGAACTGACCATAACCACACACTTCCGACTTCACAAACAACAAAATACATAACGCAATGCTTGATTTACGCAAAATCCAGAAAAATCTTAATAATCTCATAACAATGCGTTACTCATGTAAGCCTACCCCCGTTCATTATCTTTTCGAAAGGTTTCGGCATGTGTTTGGTTAACGCGGGTGGAAAACTTCTGTATGTGTTCAGTTGACGCGGGTCGAAAGTGCCGGGATGAAAAGTCAGCTTTTCGCCCCACATAGAAGGGGCGGAAGTGGGTACTTTCATATCATGAGTAATGTAAAAAGTGTTTTTATTCGTGCGGCACTTGAAATAGTGTGTTTTTGGTGACGCTGAACACGAATATGACGTCAGATTTTTGATTGGACCTCATCCACGGCCTCCAACAAATTTTTTGCACTTTTACCCGTGGGGAAGGTTCACCAAGGCTATATTCGTGTTCAGCGATATCGAAAAAATACTATTTCATGTGTTACACGAATGAAACTTCATTAATACGTATAATAAGCACCTTATAACCTTCGCATTTCTTAGTTCATTACGACCGCTTGATTTTCTACAAGGTAACCTTAATTAAGAAAAACTATTTCTTGGAAAGTACTAGCAATGTAAAAGATGGATTACAGCCTGGCTGAACCATTAATTACTAACTAACAATACCATAAAATTTAAACCTCATTAATCAACGCGAAAATAGCGAATCATTAGACTACTTAGACATACTTTGCAAAATATGATAACCGAACTCTCACATATATATATACGAGTATATCCAAAGGTTTCACATCAGTTCCTTATTCTACGAACAGAAAATTTCTCGACGACAGTCAATCATTTCGGTGAGTTTTTTCGAGTAATTTTTTTGTTTTTCTATCCAAGCTTTTGAAATTCCACCAATACTTACCGCTTTATATTCTTACTCCAATTCTCCTCTCATAATCGATGCGATATTTCTTTAGCTTGTTGGTCTCATTTTGCTACACTCGATAGTCGATATCACTTTTTAAAATCAGGAAATGATACCATTCGTTAATGAATAATTTTGCAATAATTTCAGGTGACAATCTATCAACATGGCCAGAAAATCTCTAACAATTATCGCCTTTCTGCTGTGTGCAATTCTAGGTGCGTAAACTAACAATTGTATTACAAAGTTTGAGAAAACTTATACAGAAAAATACGAGGTTTAATTCCTTTCTTGTGTCTACTTCAAATTACAGCTCACACTGAAACGGTACAAGACGACGAAGACTTTAATAATGAAGTAGATGGTGTAATAGCTGAAAGTGAGTAGCATGTTTTTTTCTCTTCCTAAATGTAACAATGTTACCTACTTACCTATACCTGAAAACAGCGACTCAAATCATTAAAATAAATTTTCAGAAAATGAAATTTATGAGGCAACAGGAAGCGATGAAGAGAATGATGAAGGTAAATTTTGAAACCTCAATCACCCCTAATCATGCACACCATCACTATATCATACACATTGATCACTTTTCAACCTATATTTTTTCTTGTAGGTGTGAAGCATCGTTCCTTGAGCTGTTTGATTTTCGAAGACATCGGTTGCAACAGTCAATGCGTAGTGATCAGCGACGCCTTTGGTACAAAATCCACAGGAATTTGTAACGACGAAAACATTTGCGAATGCAACGTCGAAAATGGAAATTCTTTCGACGACGAAGATGCTGGTAAATTCATCAAGAATGGTAAACCAAACTTCACCGCCATAAAAAAACACGTTACCAACAAATTTCCCGAAACTCTGAAATCCGCCGATATCAAAGACTTATCAGTCCTAAAATATAGACCAATTTTACTTGATGTTCTCAAGGAAGCCGACGACGATTCCATTACTTTTGACCAACTAGCACTCGACATTCGTCGCACAAAAAATAAATCTTTGGGTGATGTTCTAAACCAGTATTTGAAAAAAAATAAACTCAAAGAACCAATGGAAAACACACAGAACCAACACAGTGTAGCTGATATCATGGCATACTACGTAGTTGACGAATTAGTCAAGAAAGTCGACGAGATGAATTCCACCAAAAGATTTAACACATCTACCAGAAAACCTGCCATGAAAAATGGAAAAACTCCACCCAAAAAAGTAGTCAATGATGAAGGAAATCCTCCATCTGAGGAAGCAAGTAAGACACCTGCCAACAAAACAGGTAATCCTTCCTCAATGAAAGATCGTTTCACGCTCGAAGACTTCGACCAAAGTCAACTGAAAGGGTCTGATTCACTGGATAAAAACTGGACAGGAGATGGATACAACGTAAGCTATCAAAGAAGTGGCGAAGGTGACATAAATTTAAACTGGACCAAAGGCCAGGACCAAGTGACTATACAAAGGAGTGCCACAAAAGACCTCAATCAGACTTGGAACTTCCAAAACGAAAACGTTAGCGTGACTATATCTAAAACTACAGGCGGTGATATCAATGAAAGCTGGAATTTTGGTACGTTGAAATACCAATTTTCTAAAGCTGGTGGTAGATTTCCCAATGCTGGTTGGAGCAATGGTAAATCAAATGATAAAATGTTAAGACAGTATCATCGATACATTGATGCTTGGTGTGATGCAAACAATTTCCTAATCAAACGAGAATATTGCGTCGTTTATAATAAAATATAATATTGCATAAGCATAAATCAAGGAATTGTTATCCACTTCAAGATGAAACTTGTAAAAAATAGTAGATAAGTACACCTAGATTCTAATAAAACAATAATACGTTAATACCTTAAGTATTTAATAAAACCCATTGCATTTGAAATGATTTTATGTCTTCATTGAATGAAGGATACGGAGAAAGCGAGAAAAAATTGAGCAATCGATGTGAGCCTTTTCAGAACAACACTGCTCATTTAGAAATTTGACTTTCAGGTCAATATTAATCAAGTTTCAAATCGAACTACCAGCTGAAAAAATTTCAGCATGAGGGAAGAGTGAGTTTAAAAAGCAATTGGTTTCGTTGATGACACCGCGAAATTTTCTATAAAGGTTGAAACCTAATTTTTGAGCTTCTTGTCTTGAGGATTGAATTTTTATTTTGAAAGGTTGTACCTACCAAGAAAAATCACAGAATATGGAGTCAATTTTCGTTTTTGGAATCGTCAGTGATTTTCTCAAATAGTTCGCTAAATTTGTTGGTTCAGTGAACAACCAAGCATACTCATACTTATCACTGATTCAAATCCCAGGAGAAGTTTCAGATTTGAATCAGTAGAAAGAATTAAAAATGTGAGCATAAATCGATAGAAGAGGCCTCAAGAACACTCAATCCTAATTTTTATTCAAATCTGCTTGGAAAGAATTTTTTTCAAAACCAAAAAATCTAAAAGCTCGTCGCAATCTTTACGTGTTTAAAACAGCTCAAACCCACCCCGAATTGATTTGGAGGATCATTCTACATACTTAAGAAAATTTTAAACTATGTAATTGATCGACTATCCGAAGTCAATTGAGGCAGAGAAATGTCGTACACCCGAAATAGTCAGGCAATAGATTTTTTTGAATTTTCACTTTAAAGTCGTGACATGAAGAGAATTTTGAATATGCCTTTATAATGCGGTGAAACGATGTAAAAGCACTCAATTTTTTTGTATTTTTTGGTCATTTGTCTATTAAAATGAAGATAATGTTCTAAAAAATATAAAATATTGCGCAAAAAATTCAAAAAGCCAATTTTGAAAAAATTAATTTCAAATTTTGCCATTAGGTACTCCACGGAAGAGTAAACGAAAAATTGAAATTTTAAAAATTGAATCGATTCGTAGCGTATTCCAATTTGAAAAATTGTAGAGTAGTCTCAAGAAGTTACTTTCTATTTTGAAGTAGGTAATATCTTTCAAATTAGATTACCAAAATCATTTGAATTTTTATCTTTTTTTTAAAACGTAGGTAGGTACCTATTTATATGAGAT
The DNA here is from genome assembly GCF_950023065.1 of Planococcus citri. NCBI lineage: Eukaryota > Metazoa > Arthropoda > Insecta > Hemiptera > Pseudococcidae > Planococcus > Planococcus citri. The sequence continues at coordinate 38,050,375 of NC_088680.1, forward strand.
CCACTTATCAGTTACACGTGTAGTTTGAAATTTTCTTGAGTAGAATGATCCTACAAATCAATTCGTGGTGGTTTTGAGCTGTTTTAAACACGTAAAGATTTCGGCGAGCTTTTAGATTTTTTGGTTTTGAAAAAATTATTTTAAATTATATTCTCTTCCATTTTTGAAGCACTCGTATTGTAAACAACTTTCGAAATAAGAAGTTCTATTCTTTCGGTAATTTTTCAGATTCTTCATGAAATTTGAAAATTTAAAAAAACAAAGTCTGTTTTTAAAAAAGTACCAACTGAATGCAGCATCGATAGAAAGAATGATAGGTATAGCCCTACTCCCGTTTTCAAAACATTGAACGAGCGGTCTTGAATTTTAAATATTTCCCAAGAAGTCTCTTCTCTACTTTACAGTGAAAAATTTTTACGTTTTGCAGCTTTAATGCATACAATTTTTATTTAAAAAATCACAATCATCTCAAAAATTTTATAATTTAAAACTTCTTCGATCAACTGCTATCCTTCTCTACAAAAATGGAAACTTGATTTCCTTCATTTAAAACCATGCACATAGGAAATGAACCAACCTCATTTTACATACAATAAGCACCAACCTAACCTTCGCATTTCTTAGTTCATTACGACCGCTTGACTTTCTACAAGGTAACCTTAATCAAGAAAATCTGTTTCTTAGAAAACGCTAGCAATTTAAAAGATGGATTACAGCCTGGCAGAACAATAATTACTACATAACAATACCATAAAATTGCAACTTCATTAACTAATGGGGAAATGGCCCATCATCAGACTATACTGAAACATATTTTGCAAATATGTTGACTTAACTCTTAAGTATATATACTTATTTCCATAGATTTCATATCAGTTCCTTATTCTATGAGCAGAAAATTTCTCGACAACAGTCAATCATATCGGTGAGTTTTTTCGAGTAATTTTTTCGCTTTTCTATCACAGACTTTTGAAATTCCATCAATAGCACTTTATAATCTTATTCAAATGTTCCTCTCATCAGTCGATGCGATATTTCTTCAGCTGGTTGGCTCCATTCGGCTACTCGATACCTATAGATTTTTAAAATAATGAAATGATACAATTCGTTAATGAGAAAATTTTGCAATAATTTCAGGTGATGATCTATCAACATGGTCAGTAAATCTTTAATAATTATCGCCTTTCTGCTGTGTGCAATTCTAGGTAGGTAAACTAACATTACGAAGTTTGAGAAAACTTATACATATATATACATACAAGGTTTGTTTAATACCCTTCTTGTGTCTTCTAGACTTTAATAATGCAGTAGATAGTTCTATATTTGAAGGTGAGTAACTTGGTTTCTTCCCTTGCTAAACGTAACCCTCATTATTTACCTGTAGCTGAAATCAGTGACTTAAATCATAGAAATACATTTTCAGACGAGGAAGATTACGAGTCATCTGGAAGCGAAGGAGATGAAGACGGTAAATTTTTAAACTCTTAGTCACCTCTAATCATTCACATTGTACCATTGGTCATTTTTTAACCAATGTCTATTTTTGTAGATGTAGTGTATCCTTCCTTGAGCTGTTTGATTTTCGAAGACATCGGTTGCAACAGTCAATGCGTAGTGATCAGCGACGCCTTTGGTACAAAATCCACTGGAATTTGTAACGACGAAAACTTTTGCGAATGCAACGTCGAAAATGAAAATTCTTTCGACGACGAAGATGCCGGTAAATTCATCAAAAATGGTAAACCAAACTTCACCGCTATAAAAAAACACGTTTCCGACAAATTACCAAAAACTCTGAAATCCGCCGATATCAAAGACTTATCAGTGCTAAAATATAGACCAATTTTACTCGATATTCTCAAGGAAGCCGAGAACGATTCCGAAGCTTTTGACCAACTAGCACTCGACATTCGTCGCACCAAAAATAAATCTTTGGGCGATGTTCTAAGCCAATACCTGAAGAAAAATAAACTCAAAGAACCAATGGAAAACATACAGAACCAACTCAGCGTAGCCGATATCATGGCATACTACGTAGTTGACGAGTTAGTCAAGAAAGTGGACGGAAAAAATTCCATCAAAAGAGTTAACACGTCTGCCAGAAGACCTGCTACAAAGAAGGGAAAAACTTCGCCTGAGAAAGTAGTCAACTATGAAAGAATCTCACCATCCATGGAAGCAAGTAAGACACCTGCCAACAAAACAGGTAATCCTTCCTCAATGAAAGATCGTTTCACGCTCGAAGACTTCGACCAAAGTCAACTGAAAGGCTATGGATTACTGAATAAGAACTGGAAAGGAGCTGGATACAAAGTAAGCTATCAAAGAAGCCGCAAAGGTGACATAAATTTAAACTGGACCAAAGGCCAGGACCAAGTGAGTATACAATGGTATGCCACAAAAGACGTCAATCAGACTTGGAACTTCCAAAACGAAAACGTTAGCGTGACTATATCTAAAACTGCAGACGGTGATATCAATGAAAGCTGGAATTTTGGTATGGTGAAATACCAATTTTCTAAATCCGGCGGTAAATTTCCCAATGCTAATTGGAGCAGTGGTAAATCAAGTGATAATACTCGTATGTTAAGACAGTATCATCGATATATTGATTCTTGGTGTGAGGCAAACAATTTCCTCATCATACGAGAATATTGCGTCATTTATAATAAAATATGATTGCATAAGCATAAATCAATAAATTGTTACCTATCCACTTTAAGATGAAACGTGCAAAAAATAGTAGATACCTTATTCAATAATAAGTATACCCATTGCAAGTGAAATAATTTCTGCGACTTGACTCATGAACTCATAAAAAGGCGAGGAAAAAATTGAGCAATCGATGTGAGCCTTCTCAGAACAACAGCTCATTCATTTAGAAAATCAACTTTCAGGACAATATCAATTAAGTTTCAAATCGAACTACCTGCTTAAAAAAAACCAGCATGAGGAAACAGGGAGTTTTAAAAAGCAATCTGTTACATTAACGACGTCGCGAAATTTTCCAATAAGGCTGAAACAAAATTTTTGAGCTTCTTATCTTGAGGATTAAATTAGAATAATGAAACGCTGGGTATACCGTCCAAAAGGTGCTCGATGGTACGATGCTTCACACGATCGTTTTTTCATTTTAATAATTGGGTGAATCAAGTTGAAAAAGAAAAAATCGAATCAAAAATTCACAGAAAAATTTCATACATTAGATAGATACCTACTCATTTTGAAATCAAAGAGTTTCAAGCTTAAGGAACCTTCAGAAGAAATTACGTTCCACTGCTGAGCCACAATGACCAAACGAGAACAGTCGATGATAATTTTTTCGAAATTTTGACGAGATGGTGCTAATTTGCAAAATTTTGCGTCTAATCAAGCAGTACTTGACTACAAATTACAAAACGTGGCACCCATTTCATTCACACAACTGCGCTACCTCAATATTACTTCACAATAGAATTTTTCACAAGGTGACCTCAATCAAAAACTTGATATTTATGAAGGAATTTGGTGCTATTTTAAACGCGTACCTACTTATTTATAGAACAACAATTGTTGTCACCGAAGTTCACCAACTCACACATTTGAATGAAGCTACAAAATTTGAAAATTCATCATCTTGTAAAATCAGGCAGGTATCTCTTGTTTCTAGGAGTGGTGCCTGCTACATGAAATTGAAGAATCATCATTTCCTGCCTCCGTGTCTCATGTACATGTTGAAAAGAACGTAAAAGACAGGAGACATTCTTAAATTCTTCGGTTAATTGTTGGGTCTTCCAATAGTTTAATACCTACAATTTTCACTCGTCAAAATCAACTCTTGTTTTCTTTTTCAGACGGACATATTTGACAACATGTTCAAAATAAGTCCTCTGCCCACGATTTTGGCATGCAGCATATTCGGCATTATTACCAGAGAGAAAGTAGCTTTCGCGCATTATATGATAGAGATTGACGATTCGCCATCCGAAAGTAGGTGAAATCTCAACTACCTACCATATTCATAAAATCACAATCCCTATTAATATATTGTTTTCACATCACAGGCGTTCATAAATCCTTGCTGAGCTGTGCAGTTTTCCAGAACATAGGCTGTGACTTGCAATGTTTCATTGTCACAGCAGCTTATGGAAGATTGGGAGCAGGTATTTGCGACGAAGATGATTTTTGCTCTTGTACATTCACCATAGATCCAACTCTGCGAGGTTTATGGAATGAGAAATTTGATTTCTCTACCGCTAATATCCTGAAGAAAATTGAAAAGAACTCGGAACTAGCTAGTAAGGTTCACGAGGTACTTGAAATGCCATTTCGAACGAGTGTGGAATCCATGAACGATTTAAAATCATATTTATCCAAAGAGGAATACGACCAACTCCAAATTTACGATAAAAGCCCAGCGATGAAGATGGCTTACCAACTTGGATATCTCAATGAGGGCGAAATGAAAGCATACGTTACCGAACAATTAAACAGCGAACTCAAATTATCTGTCGAAGAGAAATTATCAGCCATCAACTATGAAAATGTTTTAGTCCAGGCTCTCGCCAAAGCTAAAACCCAATCGGAAGAGCGTTTTAAACAACTTGTTCACGAAGTTCGTCAAACTGGCGATAAATCTCTGGAAAGAATCGTCTCCAAATACTTGATGGATAATCCACCCTCAACTTCTGCGTTCGACTTTGTGGAAAAAAAGACCAGTACTATACCCGATAAAATTTCATATTACGTTGTCCATAAGCTGATACAGAAAGTCGAAAAAACTCCTATACAAATTTGCATTTTTTGGTTTAAAAAAAAACTCGCGTCATTGGTTTCATGTTGGAAAACTTGTGAAGCATCTGAAGATGGAGATCCCTATATATTACCTCTACAATTCGACAGTGTAGTGTTCTTAAAACCTAGCTCCGAGGTTCGAACTTTGAAAGGTGATACATACACACTACGTTATTATAGAAGTAGTAAACAAATAATTCACTTTAGCTGGGTCAGAAAATCAGTTCAAGTAAGTATACTAAAAACACCCCAAAAAAATGTAAGTCAAAATTGGATTTTTGGTAAAATAGTCATCAATATGTCTCGAACTACTACCATCGGCAGCAGCTACCATAAACAGGTTTGGAACTTTGGTACACATACCTACGAATATCACAGAATTACAAACCCTGATAGTAATCTCGATAAAGAGTGGATCAGAGGAGAAGCCGACGAAAAAGCGCTAAATAAATATAAAGCAAATATTCAGTCTTGGTGCAGAAAAAATCCTGATTTAATTGAAGAATGTTTTTGTATCATTTATAATTAAATAGTGCAATGTTGAGTACTTCGATTTTTTCCCCCCAGTAGGTTAAGTAGGCTGACTTCCGCAAAAAAAAAAACAACAGACTGGGATTTTTGAAGTGAAACAAACTATTGTGTCTAGTAGTGTAGATCAAATTATTGTGCATCGCCAAGTGACCGTTTTCTTCCAATTTCATTTGTACCTACTTCTTGTATCATTTTTTGAAAGATGAGAAGAAAGACTAGAATAAAAAATCGTCCCCCACACCATTTTCCAACAAAAAATCTCTCTATATAAAAATAACAATTTCAATTTTAAAGATTTCCAATTTCTTTCAAAAATTATAAAACTTTGAAGCCTATGTAAGTATCTAGGTACCACATACAAATGAAGATTTAATCCATCAATCTGAAATCATCATTAGGGTTTGTTTGACATCATTTCACTTCACCAATTTTTTCAACCCTACACTCTCAACTTGACCAAATAAATTAAAAGGTCGCTATCGAGGTATTTCTTTTCTCGATATTTCATTCGCAACACTGCACGCAGTAAATTCATCAAACGCAGGGTAACTTATGCGCTATGCAACTCATTTCAAACGTCACACTTTTTACAAGGTAACCTTAATCAAGGAAAACTTCATGTTGAACATTTTTTAACAATCTGAAACATGAATGCGCCAACCGAACTAAGTCTAATTACTCAACAATACCTAGACCTACCTAGTACCAAAGTACATAGGTAGGTAAACTTCAATTCCACCAATCAACAAAAAACTACCAATTCATTAGTCGAAACAGTGTTGGAAAATTTGTCGAACGAATGCTCGCGGACGTAAATTACCACCGATTTTAAATTGGTCCATAATTTTGCATCGAGAAAATTTCTCGACGAATCACAAATTACTCTGGTAGGTTACGTAATAGGAACGTACATATCTCCGAGTAGTAAATTTTTCGCTATTCCGCGCGAGCTTCTTTTAAGTTTTTTTCCCCTTCGGTTTCTTGATCATATTCTTGACTAATTCAAATGTAGACGATTAATTTTAGGCGACCTTCATTGCGATACAGGTTAAGTAGGAATACATTTTGCTGTGTACTTTCAAAACATTAGCATAGACCGCAACAGTCCAAGCATTTTCAAGCCAGTAACTTGCATAGGTTTATGTACCTGAATTTTTCATAATACTTAAACAATCTCAGATAAATTATTTATTTTGAATTCCCAGTGACATTTTTCCTCGGAGTTAATTTTGGAAGGTACGTACAAATTTTTCATCACTCCACTTAGAACCTTGTTGACGAATTTCATCTAATTTTTCATCATTTGTGATTGAGCTATCAATAAGGATTATTTCAGCGCAAAGTGGAGCCTCATTAAAATCAGGAATAATCCAATATGTTGCATTCAGAATAAAATTAAAAAATCAATACTCAATTATTTTTTTCGGACCTGCATCAGTACACAAATGATTAAGTCGCCTGCTTGGGTCGCAATCTCGACATATGTCATTCTGAGCATCACTGCTGTGGAAATAAATTTAGCAGGTAAACCTCTAAGTGTTGAACTAAGACCTTATAGATATCGTACTTATCAGAAACAAAAAATCAACGTTAGATTTTTTTCAGGAAATCCGAGTGACGCAAATGATTTGGACGAATATTTCTCTAAACCAGGTAGGTGTAAGTTCTAGTAGAATTGAAATACAATCATGTAATAAGAATAACTGACTAGCAACTGACGAAGATAATGAGTAAAAACACAGCTATCACAATGGGAAAATTCCATGTCAAATCGAATAAACATCGCACGATGGGCAAGATTTTTTTTACAATATGAGAATTCAAAATTTGACAAAATGACGTCGTCGTTTGAGAAATTTCATATTAGGTTGCCTCGGTTCCAAAAGCTGCGACAATTTTTTTTTTATTCTACTCTACTACCAGCCATGATCAGCAGTGATTTGTACCTACCTTGGTACCTATCTTATTTGTTAGAATGAATCGCATTTGTTTTGTAAGTATGAGTGCTTATTTATGGTGACCTAAAGCTCTTTAATACAAGTATGGAAATTGATTAATATGCTCTTAAGAAAGTCATAGAATTTTACGTAAGTTTTACGTACTGCGCACGCACCTAATCAGCTGTTCACGTACAACGTTGCACCCCATTGGTTGCTCCACCGCGTGACGACATCAACCTGTCATGCGCAGTATGTAACACATACGTAAAATGCTATGACTATCTTAAGAACATAATCTTTTTCCATACTTGTATTAAAGAGCTTTATGGTGATCAAAATCAATCGGTGTTACCACGTTTAAAAACCTAAAGGTAAAAAAATCAATTTTTAAAAAGGATGAAGCCGGCGAGTTAAAAGTTTGAAAAAATTCTCAGTTATAGCCCTTAATGTATGGAATAATAAGAAGTACTTAATCAAAAAATTGCGATGACATTTTTTGTCTTTTTTGAGAAATTTTTTCTAAAGATCGCAAAAATCTGTGAAATACTGGAATTTTAAACTTACATGAAAGTCCAATTTTGAATCAGAAAACTAAGAAAACTACCACCAAAATTCCATGTCTTCACATTGAACCCTCTCAGCCAAAAACCTATGAAATCAGAAATGTATCTACAGAACGATTTGATTATAACGTTGAACTACAACGACCAATTTATAAATCCTAACCCAAAGCAATTTTTTCCTTTTTCTTTTTTACAGAACCTCTCACAGTCTCATTGAGCTGCTTGCTTTTCAAGGATTTAGGCTGCGATATCGAATGCTTCATTGTATCAGCCGCTTACAATCGACTGGGTGCAGGTATTTGCAACAAAGATAATTTTTGCTCTTGCAATTTCGCACTAGATCCAAGTTTGCAAGGTTTATGGGAAGAGAAATTCGCCCCTTCCACTACAACCATCCTAACGAAAATTGCAACCAACCCAGACGTTGCACACAAGGTTCACGCGACACTCCTAATTCCATTCAGAACAGGCCTGCAATCCAAGGAAGACTTGAAACAATACTTGGCTGAAGAAGAATACGGCCAACTTCAGGTTACAGATAAAAGCCCAGCGAGTAAAATGAACCACGTGGTCAATCATCTTAATCTAGGAAAAATGAAAAAGTACGTTAACGATAAATTAAAAGCTGTGCTCGAATCATCCGACGAGGAGAAATTATTATCCACTGATTATGGAACATCTTTAGTTAATGCCCTTCATGATGCTAGAGATCAATCTAATGAACGTTTTGAGCAACTTGTTCTCGATGTTCACCTAGTCGGCGACGAGTCTTTGAACAATATCGTCACGACGTACTTGACGGATAATTCACTAAAAAATCCTTTGGCTGAAGGCAACCCGGTCAACAATGATGACGTCACTATTGCTGACACAATTGCATACTACGTTATTCACGAATTGCTAAAGAGAACCAAACCCACTGCAATGACTTGGTTCAAACAAAAACTCGCGTATTTTATTTCATGTCTAAGACCTAGCGATACACCTGTACACCAACGTGATGATGAAGTCCACGATCCAGATCGCTTCAAAGTACCTTCAACATTCAACAGGAAACCGTACCAAAAATCTGGCTCCATAGATCTTACTTGGAAAGATGATACTTTTTTGTTACGTTACCATAAGGGCAAAAAAGGCGATATAACTTTGAACTGGGTCAAAAAATCAGTTCAGGTAAGCATACTGAAAACCATCTGGAATGATGTGAACCAAAATTGGGTTTTCGAAAACGCCAGAATCAATATATCTCGAATCAGAGATGGTAACTTGGGTCAAACCTGGGATTTGGGAACTTATAAGCTATACAAAATTACTGATCCCGCAGGTAATCCAGTCTGGAACTGGAGTAAGGGGCAAGTTGAAGAAGATTCGCTAACTACATACAAAAATTATATTGAGACGTGGTGCAATGAGAATAGATTTTTGATAGAAGAGAGTGCTTGCATTATTTATAAATGAAATAATAAATAAAAGATGAGCACCTAATTTAAATGTGTGTGTCCTTTGAATATATGTAAGGTACCTACTTTATGTTTTCCAACGGGCTCACAAGGTCATCTGTCCGGGTGTTCGCTGATTTCACAGCATAGGTAGGGCCACCGTTTCAACAGTCCTACTGTCCTACCTGGTTAAATGCTTTTTTAAAAATGGAGTGAGGGAGGAAAAGCAGTCAATCAGCAAAAAGCTAATGCAAAAACCTTGTTGAAATCAGCGAATAGCTGATGATTTGTTTTCAATAGGAATTAGAAGTTCGATTTAAAAATGAATGATCATTTTGAGTTTTTTTTTCGACTAAATCGAAACTAAAAAATTTCAAATGAATACCTACGTACCTATACGTTTAATTTCACGATATTTTCCCGAGTAACTTATTACAACTAAATGTATATCTTCTTCAATTCTTTGAGTACAGTACTTACCCTGAAACATAATACAGAAAAATCCCATGAAATTATAAATACATAATAGATATGTTTACTATTAAAATAAATCCGACCAATATCTACTTAATTAATATTGCTTGTATATATATATCAGGAATCAGGAGTTCATTTAAATCTTTCAAGTTTTCAATTTCTAAATTTTTCAAACTACTTATTCAAGGTTTGTTCCAAACAGAGATTCCGATGTCTAGCAGGTCCTTTTCAGTGATATCTCTATACTATACAAATATCATATTCATACTTCGCAGTTTTTCTAGACAAGTGATTCGTCAAAATTACACAAATTAGTATGAAAAAATGATCGAAAAAAACAATCAAAGTTTGCGAATAAAAAAACTCGTAGATATGTACCATACCTATAATACCTAGACAGTTTGCTAGGTAGGTAGGTACTCCTCGTACAAATAACCTTGAAAACATCTGTTATGGCGAACCTACTACGAATTTCAAACAGGTATAACATTCGAAAAATTCGCCATCAAAGTACATTATTTCTTTGACAAAGAAAATTTTCCAACGTAGACTGAAACGATAGGTACTAATCCAAAAAATGAGTACACTAATCCCCTTAGGAATTTTTTCAATGGCCATTTTATTAGGTAAGTAGAATTTTCTTGTACATTAGAATTTATTTTCACTTAAAAAATACGCAACGAAATTGAATTTCAGTCCAAACAATGTGTCATCTATTTGTACCAGTCGAAACAGAAGTTCCTCAAAATCATCTAGACAGTTTCTCAGGTAAAACAGCAGACGACAATCCCTTGATTCTGCCAGGATTTGACATAAAACAGCTCGCCGAATTCAAAAATGGAAAAAAATGTTGGAAAAGTCCCGAAAATTACTCGGTTTGTTTGAATAGAAACGAATCGCTGGAATGGCTTAGTTGGTCGAATAGAAAAAAGCACATTTACGTTGAAATTGGAGCATCAAAAAATGGAGATGTTACTCAGAACTGGAGATTAGGGGACGATAACGTCGATATTGTACTGAACAGGAAAACAGACGGTGAAATTACACAGACTTGGAACTTGAAGGATTCCAAACTAGAATACTTTGTTGATGGTCAGGAAAAAATTCCAAGCAAGAAATGGATAGGTGATTCCGAATATCCGGAAATGGTAGAGAATATTAAATCCTTCATAGATTCGTGGTGTGCGAAGTATGGTTTTGTTTTTGGTAGAAGTGATTGTATTATATATTGAACTAGAAATAAGAGAGATAGTTTCTCAAGGTTGACCAAGCAATGTTAAAATGAGTAATGAAAATTTTGACAAATAAAATTTTGAAATAAAAGGTTATTCACTGCTGCGTTTTTGTTGCTAATCTAGCATTTACATTCCGTCAAGCATTCTCCAGAGACTCCAACTAATAAGCGTCTTGATGCCTGAATAGAATAGAGACTTTTCAAAAATCTATTCTCTTCAATCAAGTGGCAACTTCTCATGCCAGAGTTATAAAATCATCTGAAACTGTTAAGTTCTACTATAGCTACTCCCACGTTCAATTTTGCTGACAAGTTTTGTTCAAGCAATATAAACCCAGTCTCAATTGATTCAACAGGTTGAAAAAGGTAGCTCAAGACACAATGTAGACATCATTTTTGTCATCGAGCTAATAAATTTTCTGTCGAAAAATTCTTTAAAAATAGCTGAAGTGAGAAGTAATTTCAATTTTCCAATTAATGATTTTCAACATTTTTTCCTGGACAAAAATTCACAATAATCAAGACATGGAATCTAACGAATTAAAAACCCTATGGCGAATTTCAAACATCTGAAAAAATGTAACCAAGGTATAATTTCTTTTCAACTTTCAAGCCTACTCCAAATTGAAACATCGCATTTTTCAGCAATTCCCCAAGCACAGGTGAACAGATGTGGTTTACTACGCAGGCTGAAAAACAGCCATAAGTCAAAAATGATTTATACAGTTTTCAAAAGCAACTCGCAATTATCATAAACTTGTTTACTTGCATTCGTTGATTGCTTCGAAATTCGGAATTTTTCAACGAATCCAGAAAATATGCCCACAGTAAACTGTGAACGAGTCGCAATAAATTACAATTTTCTCCAAGCCTTGAACATTAGAAGTGTCAAACGAGTTTTCTCGACCATTCCACGAATTCACTCTTTATTGCAATACAAATTTCAGCAGTATTGCGTTTCAACATAGTTTTTGCTGCGTAAGTATCATACATTTTATCAAAAAGAGTATAGGTAGGTATAAAGTAAAAATCGAGTAAAAAGTCAAATTAATGAAACTTATAGACAACAAATTTTGAGTGATTCGAACTGATTCATTCAACATTTTCATTTTTTCTTCTCAGATGTATTTTAAATATTTTTTTGTTGAATTACGCAACAAAATTAATATTTTTAAAATAACTTTACAGGTAATCATTCAATTGAAGCAAACATGATGAAGTCTATCACAATATTCGGAATAGCCATTTATATACTTCTGGGCAAGTAATAATATTTTCTTAATTAAATTATCACCTCACCAGAAATAATTTAGGTAGGTACCTATTTCGTCCAAATTTCTTCACGAATGAGGATTCGAAGTTCGTAGGATGAATTTCCAAGTAGAAAAAGAAAAATTCAACAGTTCATTTTTGAAAATTAAAACAACTTGTCTGTACAAAAAAATATTTTTTCAAGTCCTGCATTTCTCTTACAACGAACTAACCTCTGAAAATATTCGATTACAGGAGAAAATCTCACATCAGCCAACGACCAGCAAGCAGATGAGGGTAAGTATCGATTAAGTCGATATCCTTCAACTTACTCCAACTATTGACCCTTCTCAGTCCATTTTAAATCAGCTCCCATAATTTTTCATTTCAACAGAAGACATGATTCCACCAGCTCTCACCTGCGTCGCAATAGGAGACGCCGGATGCGATCGCATGTGTAAGATGGTAGGTCACATCTACGCCACACCAGTCAATCCGGCCAAATGTAGCCCGAGTAACATTTGCGAATGTTCGATGCGCGAACACAAATTCCTCGACGATCTTTGGGCAGAGAAATTCACATCGACCGAACTCATGAACGAAATCCACACCGATAGAAAAGTCTACAGAGAAATTCTCAAAAAAATGAAAGCCACGCTGAAAACTAGAGAACAAAGCAAACATGATTTAGGATGGTACTTGACTGCTGATCAATACGCTCGATTACAAGTTAACGATAACGTAGCCGAAAATATGATCAAGTATAACGGTCATAAAAAAGAATTCGATCGCGATAACATCCGCGCATATGTATCCAAAAGCCTAAGGTCAGATCCACTCCAGCTGCCGGAGGATTTCTGCTACAAATCCAGGCTTTCCAACGCGTTGGAAAATGTCGCCGATGCGGATACTGCCCAATTCATAATTCACGACGTCCGTCAAACTGAAAACCCCACCTTAAACGAGATCGTAGATAACTTCATAAACGAGAAAAGTATACAAGAAGATAAAAGTATAGCCGATTTGGATGGTGATGACGTCTTACCCGATATCTTGGATTTGATGATCGTTAATGAATTCATCTCACCGAGCCCTATCCAGGAAGACAATCATACGAATGCAATAAACGAGTCGACTCCCTCGAGCGACTCGGACCCGTGGGATTTACCCAATCTTGACATAGCATCAGTGCAGGAATTTGACGACGGTTACAAATGCTGGACAAATGAGGTACCCGAATACAGCGTCTGTCAATTCAAAGCGGTCTGGGGAGAACATCATATAGAGTGGAAAAAGGGTAAAGTTTCGATTGACATTTCTACCTATAATACAGGCAGAGTAACTCAGAAATGGAAATTCGAAGACGGAGTGAATATTTCACTCGTCAGGCAATCGAATGGCAATCTCGAACAGACTTGGAGTTTCGGTCCACATAATCAGCTCAAGTATGTGAGAAATGGTGACGTCGTCGACGAAAAATGGTCGTATGATAACAAGGATGAAGAATCCTTGACCAAGTATAAGTCAATTATCAAATCGTGGTGCGATAAAAATCGCTTATTTATTGAAGAAAAATCTTGCGTTATTTACTAATTTTACACGAATAGGTATTGAAAAATAACTCTTTTTATAAATTATACGTATTTGGGTAGGTCGATAGCCACACCAGGTAGACGAAAGTCGACTTTGTATTTTTTAGCATTAGTTTTTAAGGAATAATAAAAAAATGGTGCAAATGATTTTTTTATGTACCTACGTCTTGATTCAGCGAAACAAGTTGTAATGTGAATGTAGAGTGTCATCTGAGAAAAAAGATTAACAAAAAATCAATGAATAAGGAGAATAAATTTTTGCTATCCTCGACGCATAAAAAATAGGAGGCACTTTTGAAAAAGAACATCGTGTTCCAGGTTCAGACTTCATGGAAATTCCGCTTAAAGCTCGATGCAGCCGATTCTCGTGGGCATAAAGTTCTCACTATAGGCGAGTTAGTGAGGTCCTCTGCTACCCTCTACAAGAAGCTGTAAAAAAAAATGCACCAATCACAATTTCAGGTTATTCTAGAGAGCACATATTTCGACTTGGTGAATTTTTGAAAATCGTTGAGTAAAAAATACAAAAAAATCTTGATTTCAACAAATTAACTTTTAGAAAGCTAAAATTTGAAACGTAGTTACCTTCTCTATTTTTGAGTCTCCGAATTGATTGGAAATGGTTTAAAACCATTTTGTGCAGTTCTGGAGCATCCATTAGATTTTTGTAATTGAAAATTCCCACCAAATTTCACCTTATCTTTCAGCATGCTGAGACGACGATTGCAGGAGATTTCAAGCCATTCCGAAGTCTCCAAACTATCAATGATAGCGAGTTGACAACAAAAGTTATCGAAACTACAGCTGGTTTCTTTCAAAATTGTAACTTCATCACCATATTTCGGGAAAAAAAGTCTTGCTTCATTACAATTTTTGTGAAAATTTCATTTTAAAATAGCAAATACAAAATAGAGTAAATGAAAGTATAGCAACATAGGCAGGTCTCATAAAAATCGCGAGGAAATCAATCTAACCTCATTTTGAAATACTTATATTCGTTACCTGTCCACAAAATTAACCTTAGTAAATATTTTATGGCAGTAAACAAATATGGCCAACTTACCAACCTTGGATTCAATAGAAAATTGTCCACCAGAGAGCATTCAAAAATAAGCCACTAGGAAAATTTTTAAATACCTACTAATTTTTTTTTGAATTTTGCAAATTTTATGTAGGTAACCTATTTTTTAACAAGAAGACTAAAAGTTGATCGAATTGAAGGAAAAGCAAAATTTTGATTTACATAATTATTTATTCTATGTTTGACCTCCAAAAATTATTAGTCAACGTTTCGAGCTATTCTGGAGTTTCCAATAGAATTCTACATAGGTTCTTATGGACTTCAATATTTCAGTACCAGCAAATTTGCATTTATATTGACCGTTTCCGTGATCTCTTGAGTCAATTCAGGAATATTTTTTCAAAATTCATTCTTACCTGCCCACACTGACGTTTTTCTATGGGAATTTATTTGAAAATAAAATTTTATTAATTATTAATTCATTGAATGAACTTTAATAATCCTATCCATAGAACTTGAAACCCCGTATAGATTCGGGAGGAGGGAGTCGAAAATGTGGCATTTCAGCTTTCTGCCTCAATTCAATCAAATTTTAAATCACCGCCTGAACACGTAAGACTTATTAAGTCCAGCGGGTGAAATTAGCCAGCGTTGTTGCGGTAGATAAGATTAAAACTTTATTTATGATGAAAAATGAAATGAAAAGCGACATGTTCTGCTCATTTGAGAACGTATTTCATCAACTATACAAAAAATATCCCTATTTGGTAACCTTACCACTCAGTCAGAGTAAGTCAAGAAAACACATGTTTCGTTAATAATCTTTAGGTCTGTGTTACTACCTACTTCATTAAGCGCGTAATTGCAGCTTTAAAATTACATGCTCATCACTCAGTCACTCCATTTCATTTTCTCTACTGAAATTCAAAAAATGATGAAAAGAAAATTTTTGCAAATGTGTGAACATATTTCTTTACTTTCACAAACATTAAAACATTTGAACGCCATCATGAAAACACATGTTTTGTATTAACCTTTGCATTCATGTCAGGACTTCAAGTACTTTAATTATTGTAGCTGTCACCACTTCACCATCGCTTTACAACCACATTCAAAAAATTACAAGTGCTTGAAATTTGAAACCTACTGATAAGTAAGTAAATAATATAACGAAATAATCGTCGAAATGACCTTGAAAACATTTGCTAAAAATCCCTTAAAGCATTTTCTGATAGGTACAAAAAAAATATAAAAACTTTCTTGTCTTACATATTTTATCATAAAATTTTTTGCCAAGGTGTTGAAAAATGTTGAATGTTACCAACATGAGAACGTCACTCGCGTTCGGACTTTTTTTAATGGCTTTTTTAATAGGTAAGTACCTAATGTATAAACTGCAAAATCATTCACTTCTAATTCTTGCATTGAATAATAATTTTTGAAATTTCAATTCATACAGCCGGTGTTGCTTGCCGAACGTCTTCTGGACAGGGAACATTGAATGGTCAACAGTCCGATAGGAACAAAAGTGTTCAAGATTCTGGTAAGAGTATCGTTAATTTAAACAATAGTAGATTATGCAGCTAGGGAGATAACATATTTCGCGTTATTAACCCTTTGGAGGTTGTCTAGGTTCCCATGTTGGGGAAACGAATAGTTCTGAAGAGTGTAATAGGGTACCTTGCCCAATGCCCAATTGACCGAATCACAAAAAAGTTGATCTTTCAAAAAAAAATCATTTTGGAGAATAAAAGTTCTGAAAAATCTCAAATATTTAATTTCCAACAAAACAAATGAATATAAATTAGAAATTTTCTTTCGAAAATAATTCAACAACACAAGTAAGAAACATTAGTCAAAACCACTTTTTGAAAATATTTTTAAATAATTGAAAATAGGTAAGTAATAAAAAAAAGTTGTAATAACGATCGTAAAAAAGGTCATTTGGTAGTTCACAAGTTGGACAAAAATAAAAACTTGCCGAAAAAAATGCCTTTGACCAAGAACTCCAGACTAATCGCTGAATATCAGAATTAAAAAAGTACACGCCCCCCTCACACACAGAAAGCAAACGTTTCGAACATTAGGTAGAAAAATTACACCTATCATAAAACTTGATTTGTAAGGTAGATGCACAAATGAAGGAATTAAAGGTAGATGAAGCCGATGATGAAAGTGAACTGGAAGGAGAAGATGACGAAGAAGAAGAAGAAGAAGAAGAAGAAGAAGAAGAAGAAGAAGAAGAAGAAGAAGAAGAAGAAGAAGAAAGTTAATTCAAAAATACTCGTACGTACATAAAATCATATGGACATTGGTTCAAAAACATCTATTATTTCACAGCAACTGAAGGGCCTCACCTAACGTGTACACTTTTCAACGATAACTCAGCATGCAACGCGTTGTGCTCGATAATGAGTACAATTTATGGCGAACCAGTAAGTCCGGGGACCTGTGAACAACAAGACTGCAATTGCGATGTACCACCCAACACCACCCTCGAAGACTTCTGGAAACTAAAATTCGACTCTCCGGGTATTCTGCAAGAAATTCGTAAAAATAAAAATCTATCTAGCAAAATTTTCGATGTCCTGAAGATCCCATACCAAACACCACAACAAACTAAACAAAATCTTACATCACTATTAACTCCCCAACAACTGAAGAATCTTCGCGTGAAAAATGATAATTCTCAGAAACTATTTACAAAATACGGTGCACCGAATCCTGTCACAGTTCAGAAATACGTCGTTCAGAAGCTGAAATCTCTTAAAACACCACTTAAAAGCAAAGATTACAAGAAATTATTACTCAAATCACTAGAGGATGCAGATGACGATACATTCTACCACTTCTCGCACACAATCCGTCGATCAAAAAATAAACTTTTGAACCAAGTTCTCGACAAATATGTAAGTGATCACAAAATTGATGATTCTGGGATGGAGTCTGCTGAAGAAGAAGAAGAACAATCAATGGTTGATCTTTTAGACACGGCCTTGATCAACGAAATCATCAAACCAGTACCTCGTAAGATCCAACCGGGTGCTCGTGGTAAATCATCTTCAAAATCACCATCGTCGCGTTCCAATTCAATCAAATCAAAAGAAAGTATGCCTGAAAATCAGAATAACAGTTTTAGCTCGTCAGGAAAAACTTCTAATCATAAACGTACCATAATCGATAAAAATCTCATTACTTTGAAAGGATTCGATCAGACACAAGTAGCTCGATTCAAACAAGGAGTAAAGGGAAACCCAACTTGGGATAAATGTTGGCAGGATCTTGATGCCTATGAGGTTTGTACAACTCGATACTCCCGTGCAGAATACTTTACCTGGTACAATATAAAACAAGTAATTAAGGTTCAAATGAGGAAATCTTCCAATGGTATCGTAGTGCAAACGTGGGATTTTGACACCTTTGGTTTCGAATTACAACGAGACGCAGATGGTAAAATCACTCAGTATTGGAATTTACCTGGCGGTTCCTACTGGGAGTACATTAGATCTCTTGATGGTGAAGTTACACAACGCTGGGAAGGTAAAAAAGACTGGAAATCTGTAGAGTATTATAAATCATTTATGGATGCGTGGTGTGCTGAGAATGGTTCCTACTATAATGTGGGAGGAGAACCCTGTATCATGTACTGAGAGTGTTCGGCTGTTCGGTCGTAATTCTGCGAAACCCGATTTTATGTATAGGTATTAGGTACATATAATTTGTAAATTAAACGACTAAGTAATACATTATTTTGAAGCATGAATGTGCCTTTAATATGTACGTAGCTACGTACGTCGTACTTAGTACATTCAGGTACAAGTAAGTACATGTCACAATGTAATCCGAATTTTTAAATTTACAAAGGCTGGCCAGAAACTACTTCGACTGGTCCCAGAACTTTTGAACCAGACGTCCTAGTGACTTCAACAAAAAACCATTCGAAAGCACACTCAATTAGCTGCAACATACTAAAATTTCAGCTTCCTAGCGCGCGTGAAAAAAAAGTTACAGGGAATCCCGCGCGACGTGTTTGTTTAACCCCTCCAGGTTTTTTTGAAGGAAAAGTAGGTAACAAAAAAGTTCCTAAGCAGAAAAGTTTATTTCTGAATAATTACAAGTTGGTTACTGCTTCTCAACATATCTGCCGTGGTTGCTGAGACACTCGTCAGACCTCTCCGTCCATTTTATGAAAGTTTTATCAAATTCAGTGGGGGGGAGGGGGCCGGAGGATGTCGTTGAAAAATGTTTGACATGATTTCAGCACTACATTATCTTGTGAATTGAACTGGATACCGTGAAGATGTTTCTTCAGTATCGGAAACAGCCAGAAATCACAGGGCGCAAGGTTCAGACCGGCAAATTGCACGTGCAATTGTATGCGTGCAATTGTATACGTGCAATTTTCACCAACCCAGTACATAGGTATAAATGATTGTAGATCCCATGTTTGACCTCCAAAAATGATTAGTCGCTGTTTCGAGCTATTCTGGAGCTTCCAGTAGAATTCTATATTCATTAATATTTTTTTGAATCCCATAAAATGCGTCTATAACTAAAATTAACCGTTCTTGGTGATCCTAGGCTATTGATCAGTTGAGGTACAATTTTTCAAACTCGTCTTCTTTCATTTTTTGTGATTAGGTATGTTTTTTAAAAAATAAATACTTGAAGAAATAAATGAATAAAAAAATAAAAGTTATAGTTGATAGTGAATGAATGAATGAATAAATATTTAAAGACGCGCAGCAACTTAGGCTTTTTTGCGTTCATTTGGAGACATTCCGAGATATCATTTTACGTTTTTTAAATTCATAATAAAGAATACTTAGTTTAAACAGAGACTAATCGATTTGGATATTGAAATAGCAAGGAACAACTGAATTTTTGCAATCTAAGAGGTAGATTTTTTTTCGTTTTTCATTGGTTTAGTTCTCTAAATTTTATTTATGATAAAAAATGAATTAAAAAGCGACACGTTCTGCTCATTTGAGAACATATTTCATTAATTATAGGTACACAAGATATTCCTCCTGGTAACATTATCTACCATTCGATCAAGAAAACACATATTTCGTTAATAATCTGTAAGTGTGTGTCATTACCTACAACGTCTCACAACCATATTCAAAAATTTACAAGTGCTAGAAACCTACTAATGAGTATTACATTATGTAACGAAGTAATTGTCGAAACGACCTTGAAAACATTTGCAAGAAATGCCTTAAGACATTTCCTGGTATAGGTAGTTAGGCACAGAAAAAATATAAAAACTTTCTCGCATTACGAACTTTATCATAAAATTTTTTACGGTGTTGAAAAATATTGAACGTTGCTAAAATGAAAACGTCAGTCGCGTTCGGACTTTTTTTAATGGCTTGTTTAATAGGTAAGTAGACTGCAAAATCATTCATTTCCAATAATGCTTGCATTGAAAAATAATTTTAAAAATTATTTCAATTCGTATAGCCAGAGTAGCTTGTGAAACTTCTCCTGAACAGGGAACATCGAATGGTCAACAATCCGATAGCCAGAAAAATGCCGCAGATTCTGGTAAGAGGATCGTTGATGAAAATAAATAATTATTAATTTTTATTGGCAAACACAAACGTACAACGAAACCCCTTAAAAATTTTCTTGAACATAATTCGTTACGAAATTCTACCGAATTTGAATACGTGAATTTTAAAATCGTAACCAGAACTGTAGATTGACCACGGAATATAAGAGTTGATAAAAGTACTCTCCCCTCCTCCGAAATCCAATGTTTCGAACTTATAGGTGCAAAATAATACATCCATTGCAAAAATTGATTTGTAGAGGCAGAAAAGAAAGAATTAAACAAAGAGAAAGCTGATGAAAAAAGTGGACTGGTTAAAGAAGAAAAAGAAGAAGAGGAGGAAGAAGAAGAAGGTAATTCAAAAAAAAAAAGTTTAAGTATATAATATCATAATATGAACATCGGAAATAGGTACCCTAGTGGTAAAGTTCCACACCATCATCAAGACGCTACAAAAACATTGATTATTTCGCAGGAACTAAAGGACCTTTCCTATCGTGTTCACTTTTCAACGATAACTCAGCATGCAACACGATGTGCTCGATAATGGGTACAATTTATGGCGAACCCATAAATTCGGGGACATGTACAGAACAAGAATGCAAATGCGACGTACCACCAAACGCCACCCTCGAGGACTTCTGGAAACTAAAATTCGACTCTCCGCATATTCTGCAAGAAATTCGTAAAAATAATAATCTTTCTAGTAAAATTTTCGATGTCCTGAAGATCCCACACCAAACACCACAACAAACTAAACAAAATCTTGCATCACTGTTAACTCCCCAACAACTGAAAAATCTTCGCGTGAAAAATGAAAATCCTCAGAAACTATTCTCAAAATACGGTGCACCGAAACCTGTCGCTGTTCAGAAATATGTCACTGAGAAGCTGAAATCTCTTAAAACATCACTTAAAAGCAAAGATTACAAGAAATTATTGCTCAAATCACTAAACGATGCTGATGACGATACATTCAACTACTTCTCGCACAAAATCCGTCGATCAAAAAATAAACTTTTGAACCAAGTTCTCGACAAATATGTAAGTGATCACAAAATTAAAGAGCCTGAGATGCAGCCTGATGAAGAAACTGAAGAATCAATGATTGATATTTTAGATACCGCCTTGATCAACGAAATCATCAAACCAGTACCTCGTAAGATCCAACCAGGTGCTCGAGGAAAATCATCTTCAAAATCACCCTCGTCCGGTTCCAAATCAACCCAATCAAAAGAAAATACTTTCAAAAAGCAGAATAGCAGTCCCAGCTCATCTGGAAAGACTTCTGATGATAAACGTACCATAATCGATAAAAATCTGTACACGTTGAAAGGATTCGATCAGACACAAGTAGCTCAATTCAAACAAAGAGTAAAGGGAAAACAAAACTGGAATAAATGTTGGAATGAAATGTATGTCTATGAGGTTTGTACAACTAAGTACTCCTTTGTAGAATTCTTCACCTGGAGAAACATAGAACAACAAATTGTGGTTGAAATTAGAAAATTCATCAATGGTAACGTAGGGCAAAAGTGGAAATTTGACGGCTGTGGTTTCGAATTACAACGAAAAGCGGATGGTGAAATCATTCAGTATTGGGATTTGCCCAACGGTTCCCACTGGGAGTACGTTAAATCTTCTGATGGTGAAGTTACTCAACATTGGGAGGGTAAAGAAGATTGGAAATCTGTAGAGTACTATAAATCGTTTATGGATTCGTGGTGTTCTGAGAATGGTTCCTATTATCATGTGGGAGGAGAATCCTGCATCATGTACTGAGGGTGATTCGGATGAAATTTCGCGAAAACCGATTAAATGTACCTAGGTATTAAGATTTGTAAATTAAATGACTAAAATATAATTTTGAAGCATGAATGTGCCTTTAAATAGTACTTACATCGCAATCCGAACGATGAACTACTTAGTTACACGAGAGATATCACACTTTAGAAGAAATATTTTTGAGCAGTAATGTATAATAAAAATCACTGAAGAAGCCGAAATATGCCTTAGACAAAATTCCAAGCACTGAATTTCCTTTTTCGTTGTTTAGCATTTTTATGAAAAATCAAAGTTTGATTTCGTTTAGATCGAAAGCTAACTCGATTTTTATTCAAAAGTAACCACATACTACTCGTAATTTTTCTAGTGAAAAAATCCATTGCTGCTACACCACCAGACCGAATTTAGAGTTCCCAAACTGATTGATAGTACTTCACGACCACTCAGAAGCCTTCAAAGGATTTCCTGAGTTTTCAACTTTACTAAAAACACGCATGAACTCGAATTCATTGGTCGTTTCCTTTTAACCAAAGCTCAGTGCAGCCGACTCTCGTGAACATAATGTTCCCATTATAGGAGAGTAACTATAAAAGAGTCTTGCTTTATTGCAATTTTTGTGAAAATTTCATTTTAAAACAGCAAATAAAAAATCTTAAATTCAAGACACATTATTCTGCTCATCGAAAAGAACAAAAATTACCGTGACAAAAAGTTTGAAAAATTCACTCTTTATGAGAAGTATTTCGTCTTCCGGTAAGAGTAAATGGAAGCATAGCAACATGTAACATAAGCAGGTTTTAGAAAAATTGTGACGAAAATCAATCAACCTCCGATGGGATACTCATGTTTGTTATCTATCCACAGAATTAACCTCAGTAAACAATCTAATTTCATGTCTGTAAAAAAATATGGCCAACTTACCAACCCTTATGTTCGCTTACTAAACTTAGATTCTGTAGAAAATTGTTCACCAGACAGAAAAATTGAAAGAGCATTAAAAAAAACCACTGAGAAATTCTAAATTTATGTACTTTATTCTATGTTTGACCTCCAAAAATGATTGGTCACCGTTTCGAGCTATTCTAGAGTTTCCAGTAGAATTCTAGGATCTTAAATATTATTTTTTTTTAATCGCCCAAAAGTATTCTCAATAGGCCAAAAATTCAGCGTTTATAGCTAAAATTAACCGTTCTTGGTGATCCTATTACCTATACCTACCTAATTGATCAGTTTAGGTACAAGTTTTCAAACTCGTCTTCTGCCGGTTTAATTCTTTTTTTTTTGTGATAAAGTACCTATTAAAAAAAAAAAAAGAAATTTATATTAAGTAAGTATACCAAAGAATATAGTTTAAGCTGCGACTAATCTATTTGGATGTTGAAAATAGCCAGGAACTGAATTTCTACGAGTACAATCTAAAAATTAAATTTTTTCGCATTTCACTGGTTTAATTCTCTAAACTTTATTTATGATAAAAGATGAAATGGAAATTAGGAAACGATATGTTCTGCTCATTTGAAAACATATTTCATTAGGCATACACAAATATCTCTCTCGGTAGCATTATCTACCACTCAATCAAGAAAACACATGCTTCGTTAATAATTTTCAGGTTTGAGTCACTACCTACTTCATTAAGTAATTGCTTACATCCTCATTACTCATTCCGTTTCATTTTCTCCACATTACTGAAATTGAAAAAAAAAGTGAAAAGATAATTTGTGCAAATGCGTGAACATATTTCTTCACTTTCACACACATTAAAACATTTGAACGCAATCATGAGAACACATGTTTTGAAATAACCTTTGAATTCATGTCAGGACTTCACTCAGTAATAATTGTCAAGCTGCAACCCAAAAGTACAAGCAGCATAATGCGACGTATTTACTAATTTAGTGAGTAAATGTGACAAGTTAATCATCAAAACCACATTGGAAAACATTCACCAAAAAAATTCTTACCTCTAACACATTTGTTAGTGTAATATGAAAATCAAAAAAAAAATTTCTATCGAAGCATCGAAGAATATAAAGTGTTACCAAAATATGGGAGCAACGCTCATATTTCAGTTTTTTTCAACGGCTATTTTGATAGGTAAATAATTCGTAAGGTATTTCATTTTGAATAATGCACATGGGGCTTAATACCTACCTATTGGATAGTAATTCTGAAAATTAAAATTACAGCTCAAATAATAAGCCCAACAGCTCTTCGAGGTGAAACATCAACTAATCAAATGACTGACGAAAACCCACCATTATTAACGTGTACCCTCTTCAACGACAACTCTGCATGCAACGCGATGTGCTTTATACTGGCTTCTACTATTTACGCTGGAACCGAAGCTTCAGGCACCTGCAGTGATAAAAACTGCAAATGTGATATTCCACCAAACGTTACCCTCGAAAACTCACCGAAAATTGACTCTCGGGACATCCTCCATGAAATTCGCAAAAATGATGATTTATCAAAGAAAATACTCCATGCACTGAAAACTCCACAACAAACATCCAAACAAAGTAAACAGCTGGAAGATCTCCGAGTGAAACAAGACTATACCATTCAGAAGTACATTGTTGAGAAGTTGCAATCTCTTCAAACACCACTTGAAAGTAAAGTTATTTGCAAGTCACAATTAATTAAAACACTACGTGATGCCAATGAGAATACTTTCAACTATATTCTGCAGGCAATTCGTCGATCCAAAAATAAACGTTTGAATGAGTTCCTCGACTGCTATGTAGAAGATCGGAAAATAAGAGAGCGTCCAATTCAGTCCCAAGATCGAGAATCTGTGATCGATATCTTGGACATCGCCATAATTAATGAAATTCTAAAACCAACGTCTCGAAAGACTAAACCTTACTATGCTCATAGTAAATCAACCAATTCCAAATCAAACATAGCGCAGGAAAATCTTCCTGAAAAACAGATTAACACGTCAGGTTCATCTGAGAAAATATTGTCTGCTGTTAACAAACGCACCAAAAACACAGTTGATGCTCATCTCGATAAAACTCTCTACACTTTGGAAGGATTTGATCAAACACAAGTAGCTCGATTCAAAGAAGGAATAAAGGGAAACTCAACTTGGGATAAATGTTGGAAGGAACTTGATGTCTATGAGGTTTGTACGACTCGATACACCCGTGCAGAATTCTTCACCTGGCACAATATAAAACAATTAGTAAATATTGAAATGAGAAAAACTTCCAATGGCAACGTAGTGCAAACGTGGAAAATGGGCTGCTGCGGTTTCGAATTACAACGAAATGCAGATGGTAAAATCACTCAGTATTGGGATTTGCCTAACGGTTCCCATTGGGAGTACATTAAATCTCCTGATGGTGAAGTTACTCAACATTGGGAAGGTGAAGAAGATTGGAAATCTGTAGAGTACTATAAATCGTTTATGGATTCGTGGTGTGGTGAGAATGGTTCCTACTATAATGTGGGAGGAGAGCCTTGTATCATGTACTGAGGGTGATTCGGTCACAATTCCGCGAAAACTGATCTTATGTATTATAACATGTAAATTAAATGACTAATATAAATATCTATTGAAGCATGCATTAATGTGCCTTTAATAGCAGGTACCACATTGTACATAATATGAATGTACCCTTTAATCTTTTACTGACATGCCAGATTTTCTTGCGACAGGCCAGACTTATTGCAATAGGACAGATTTTCCTCGAAATTTGCATTTTTTTTCAAAATAAAAAGTTACGTAGGTACATACATGAGGTGGTGTTACTTGTCTCGCACTTGGTTACTTTCCAAGTAGGTACTAGGTACCCTAAAGTTACTACAGAGATATTTCATGCCAAATCCGCGGATTTTTGCAGGAGGGGTCTTCGATTTTTTTTCAAAATCTGATCATGTGTAGAGGTCATCAAACGATGACGAATGACGGAAACCGGACATTTTTTTGATTTTTTTTTGGCGGAGCTGTGGGGCTTCAAAGTTTTTCAAAATGGCCGAAAATGGAAAATTTCAGTAGCAAATTGCTCCGGTTGTATGTGGTATAGAATTTTGAACTTTTTTTCAAATTGTAGTACTTTGAGAGGGTAATTGAAGAAATGAAGAATGATGTCAAAATCAGTGTTGCCACTTTCAAAAATCTAAAAAAAAAATCGATTCAAAAACTTATAATTTAAATAATATCTAACCATGATCTTTGGCGAGTAAAAATTCTGAAAAAATTCTCAATTTTGGTCCTTTTTATGTAGAATAACATATCAAAAAATTAGAATGGCAATTTATTTTCATTTTTGAGAAAAAAAAAATTACAAATTTCACACTTATTGCAAAAATATCATCAGAAACCTAGAGAATGAAAATTTTTGAACTTTACCAATGTGCAGATGAACATGAGAAAAAAATCCCCCTCTCATCCCAATTTGTCAACGAATAGACGAGAAATGCCATTTTTCGTGTTATAATTTTAAGAGTGAAACAATCATACTTATTGAAAAAATTTCGCCACCGTTTTAAACAAAAGCAGGAACCTAAAAATTGGAATATTTTTGCATTTTTGAAATATTTTACCAATATTTAGAGTGATTTTTTTCTGCATAAAAATTCTTTTCTCACATTTTGATTTTTTTACGTTTTGGTTACTTTTTCAAACTTTTTTGGTAATCGAAGTTACACTTTTTTTTTGGTAAAAGCTGAGAACGTCCGTACATGCTATTGACAGCACTTTCATCTATTTTGGACCTGGCAAGAGGTTTCTTATTCTATTCGTTCCCCGAAAATTCAAAAAAAGGAGCCCGGATAAAATTTTTGAAACCGATGTTGGTTTGTTCAAATCCGTCGTTACAGTATTACTTTCACTTCCAGAAAACTCAGAAAGGGCTCGAAATTGAGATCACTAGATTCGTGAGGTAAAAATACAAATAAAATAAACGTTAAATTTCAAGCTTCTACCAGAATTAGATAAAACGTTGATTTCTATGAAATTTTCCAAAATTCGCCATGAACCAAAAACATAAACTGAATCCTAAAATTGTGTCTGATAGAGTAGTTCAAATGTTCGCTCATCAGATTTTTCTCTATCCAGCCCAACTGGATGAGAGGATATCTCGTTTGTAAGAGTATCATACCTTAGATCCACATAGATTTTCAACCTTGTCACCATCACACAAGTCCTTATGCGTAGAACATTTCTGATATTCAAGCAGACCTTCGTTCACAGATCGTTATCTACGTATGTTCAAGTCCAGAAAAAAATAAAATAAAGAAGACTTTTTACACATAAGTACGTGGTACTGAGTGAATGTTTTCCTTTGATTACACAACGGCTACCTTATGGTAAAATTCACATTCAATCAAGAAAACATATGTTTTGTTAATAATACCTACCTAATAGTTTCGTGTCACCATTTCATTAACGCCTTATAGCGATACTCAATAAATGACAAGTAAATTGAAATCCATTGACAGGTAAGTGAGTAATACAACGGAATAACCGTCGAAACAACCTTGAAAAAATTGGCAAAAAATCCCTTAAGGCATTTTCTGGTAAGCACAGAAAAAATATAAAAACTTGTCTCGCAAATACATATTTTAGCATAAACTTTTTTACCGTGTTGAAGAATATTGAACGTTACCAACATGAGAACGTCACTCGCGTTCCGACTTTTTTTAATGGCTTTTTTAATAGGTAAGTACACTGCAAACTCATTCATTTCTAATTCTTGCATTGAAAAATAATTTTCAAAATTTCAATTCGTACAGCCGGAGTAGCATGTGAAACGTCTCCTGGACAGGGAACATTGAATGGTCAACAATCCGATACGCAGAAAAGTGTCCAAGACTCTGGTAAGAGGATAGTTAATAAAAATCATATTAGGTAGGTAATTTTATTCGTAAACACTCACATACAACGAAGTCTCTTAAAAATCGTCTTGAACATAATTCGTTACAAAAGTCTACTGAATTTGAATAAGTACGTAATTTCAAAATCTTAACCAGAACTATGGACTGATCACAGAATATAAGAGTTGAAAAATGTACTCCCCCTCCCCCGAAAATCAACGTTTCGAATTGTAAACGTACAAAAAAATACATCTATTGCCAAACTTGATTTGCAGGGACACAAATGAAGGAATTAAACGAACAGAAAGCGGGTGAAAAAAATGGACTGGACGAAGAAGAAGAAGGTAATTCAAAAATACGTATACATATCTAGATTTATAAAATCATATGTATAATGAACATCGGAAAGACCCTGGTAGTATGTACTTAGTACAACTCAGTTACCGCTTTCTAGAAACATTTTTTCGAAATTCCGAAGGATAAGTTGAAAAAAAGTGGTACCTAGTTGAGTTTTTTCAAAAATACACCTTTTTCGCTATATTGAAAGAATTTGACTATAACTTTTTTTCTACTTGTCCTTTGGATTCAAAAACTAATTCACACCATGTTAAAATGGGGCTCTTGCAAAAAAAAAAAAAAAAAAAAGTAGTAAAGTTTTATTTTTAGTGTAACTTAACTAGGCTACCCCCCCCCCCCCCAAGATCTTATTCCTGTGCAAAAACAAGCGACTTCAGCTAAAAAGTCACATTTTATTGAAAACTTGACTGCCACTTATTTTTTTGAAAATCGTGATAAATTATTGTAAATTATTACATACTTATACCCTTTTGAATATTTTTTTTTTTCAAAATTCCGGTGGCAAGTTGGAAAAAAATGTGCAAAGTTATATACAAGACGCTTCAAAAACATTGATTATTTTGCAGAAACTGAAGGACCTTTCCTAACGTGTACACTTTTCAACGATAATTCCGCATGCAACGTGATGTGCTCGATAATGGGTACAATTTATGGCGAACCCATAAACTCAGGGACGTGTACAAACCAAGACTGCAATTGCAATGTACCACCAAACGCCACCCTCGAAGACTACTGGAAACTAAAATTTGACTTTCCGGGTATTCTGCGAACAATTCGTAAAAATAATAATCTATCTAGTAAAATTTTCGATGTCCTGAAGATCCCACACCAAACACCACAACAAACTAAACAAAATCTAGCATCACTATTAACTCCCGAGCAACTGAAAAATCTTCGCGTGAAAAATGAAATGCCTCAGAAACTATTCAGAAAATACGGCACTCCGAATCTTGTCGCTATTCAGAAATACGTCAGTGAGAAGCTGAAATCTCTTAAAACACCAATTAAAAGCGAAGACTACAAGAAATTATTACTCAAATCATTAGATGATGCGGATGAGGATACATTCAACCACTTCTTGCGCACAATCCGTCAATCAAAAAATAAACTTTTGAACCAAGTTCTCGACAAATATGTAAGTGATCACGAAATTGACGAGTCTGAGATTCAGTCTGATGATGAAGGAGAGATATCAATGGTTGGTATTCTAGATACCACCTTGATCAACGAAATCATCAAATCAGTACCTCGTAAGATCCAACCAGGTGCTCGGGGTAAATCATCTTCAAAATTACCTTCGTCGCGTTCCAAATCAACCCAATCAAAAGAAAGTATCGCCAAAAAGCAGAATAGCAGTTCCAGCTCATCTGGAAAAACTTCCAATGAGAATCGTACCATATTCGATAAGAACCTCTACACTTTGGAAATATTCGATCCAACACAAGTAGCTCGTTTCAAAAGAGGTAGAAGTGGATACCAAAATTGGGATAAATGTTGGGAGGAACCGGGTTTCTATAGGGTTTGCACACATCGAATCAGCCGCGGAGAATTCTTTTCCTGGCGCAAAGTACTATTAAATAAACAAGTAATTGATATTGATATGAGAAAAACTTCCACTGGTGTCGTAGCGCAAACATGGGAATTTTTCGGCCACGGTATTGCATTAACACGAACAGCAGATGGTACAATAACTCAGTGTTGGGATTTTCCTGACTATTCTCATTGGGAGTACATTAAATCTCCTGATGGCGAAGTTGATCAGTTCTGGAAAGGTAATAAAGAAAATTGGAATGCTGTAGAGTACAGTAAATCCTTTATGGATGCGTGGTGTGCTGAGAATGATTCCTACTATAATGTGGGAGGAGAACCCTGTATCATGTACTGAGGATGATTCGGTCGAGATACGAATTTCGATTTTATGTAGATATTATAATTTGTAAATTAAATGACTACCTAATACATAATTTTGACGCATGAATGTGCCTTTAATATGTAGTACTTACATGTACGGAAGTTGGTGCATGTCACAACACAATCTGAATTAGGAACTAACTAGGGGGCTTCGTCCTCTAAGCCACTTCGCTCGGTCTTTGTCCCTTCCTTTCACTCAACAGCTGGCGCCCTCGCTTCACTCGGGCTGCTCGGCTGATCTTCATGTTACTCAAGCCTCTTACTCTTGTTTTCATACAATCATTGTTAGAAGAAGCTCGAAAATGAATGAAAGAACCCTCAAGAAGTAAGTTTTTTGGATTTTCAACCGGAGTCCATCACTATGAAAAATTTGAAAAAAAATACTATGGTTTGAGGGTAACATTTTCCTCCAAAAATTTATGTAGCACTACTTTTAGGTTTAAAGTGATAGCAGTTTGAAATCATTTTCTTCTAAGCTTTTTGGCTAGCATACAGTCCATGAAATTTGAAAAAAAAAATATACCGATTCACCTTCCGTATCTCCAAACACTACATGAAGTTTCAAATTAATTGTTTTGCGCGAAAAACATGATTTTCACTCAAAGGGGGCGTGGGAGGGGTGGATGATGGGCAAAATTTGTTGAACTCAAATTTTTTTGGTCTACCAAAAGATACTTTGCGATTTATTAATTTGTAGGGCAACCCAAAATATGCTCTCATTAAAGGTAATGAGGTAAAATATTGAATATTATATTCAATTTTTTGGAGTGAAATGTGGGCCGAAATAGGTATTCGAATACCTTTAAAATATTTGAACATATTCGAATTCAAAATGGATATCATTTCACTCGTCTTGACAAGCACATTACAAAAATGGCTATATCGTTTGGTTTTGTTTCCTAAATTACACACTATTAGCAAAATAGAACAAAATGTTTGAATAAAAATTTTATTTTAGTCATAAAAAAAAAATAAAATCAACGCTTTTTCATCTTCAACATTCTATGAAAATGAAGTTTACTGTGTTGCGATTCTCAAAATGCAAAAACTTCCAAGATATTCAAAAATATTCGATGAATTGTGAAATATGTGGTAATTTTAGACGAAAATATTCAAAAAGCAATCAAATATGTAAAAATATGCATTTTAAGGTAAAATATTCGAAAATACTCGAAATCAAGTTGGGCTTATTTAAAAGGAAATTTTCTAAAATGTAAAATGATTTTGTCACATTTGTAATCGAAGTGCTACAAAAAAACATTCAAAAAAATATATTGGGTTGCCCTATTAATTTGTTACACATAATCTCAGGGGTTAAAACTGTTGAAAAACCAAAAACCAAAAATAAAAAATATTTGATCAAAACCAATTAACCAAAAACCAATTATAAAAAATTTAAAATTTAAATCATCAAAATGTGTGTAAGGTTTTGACTTTTATGCATTAATTATTGATTAGTACCTAGAAATGAATACAATAATTAACCCTTAAAAGCACGCTCCTAGGAAAAAGTCTTTCTCGATATTTGTCAACAAGTGACATCCTGCAAAGGTTAGCGGTAGGCTTGTTTTTCTGCAGAAATATCGAAATAGGTTTATCCACCCCTGTGAAAAGCTTTACACAGTCAAATTACAGCTGTCTCTGGCATTTCATAATGTTCAAGCATTCATGAAGAGGTCACTATCCCTCCTCGATCACAGATAATGTAGTTCTACATCATGAAATATCATGATTGGAAACGACGACTTCTACTCATGCAATTTCTTTTATAGCAGCAAAAGAAAATTGGCCAACTCACCAACCCTTACGTTAGCTTACTAAACTAATAGGTACTTATTCAACAGAAAATTGTTCAACAGACAGAAAAATTGAAAACACATTCAAAAGTAAGTATGCCACCAGGCAAATTTTTAAATGCTGAACATGTATTTTTTTCTTGAATATTGACAGCTTTTTCAAATTTTATTTCTCAACAAAAAGGCTAAAATAGATCGAATTTCGGAAAAAATCAAATTATTGATTGAAATTTATGTAGGTATACTATCCAATGTTTGACCTCCAAAAATATGCAATTGGTCACCCTTTCAATCTATTTGTAGGGGTTCCACCATAGAGGCCTAGGCTAAGCGGGGAAATAGAAGCATATAGCAACACTAACAGGAACCTTCGATGGGATACTCGTGTTTGGTACCTACCTATCCACAAAATTAACTTCCGTAAATTATATTTCATGGCAGCAAAAAGATGTGGCCAATTTACCAACCCTTATGTTAGCTTACCTAAACTCGGATTCAATAGAAAATTGTCCACCAGAAAGGAAAACTTGAAGGGAATTTGAACATATTCCACCAGGCAAATTTTCAAATGCTGAATAGCGTAGGTATACTCGTATACTTACATATGTTTTTTTGAATTTTAATGAATTTTTCATATTTTATTTCTCAACAATAAGCCTAAAATTTGATCGAATTGCAGAAAAAAGGAAAATTTTGATTTACATTTATCCAAATTTAATTTGACCTTCAAAAATGGTTTGTCAACGTTTCGATGTCGCGTATTCTAGAGCTTCCGGTAGAATTCTATGATCATAAATTATAATATTTTTTTGAATTCCATAAAAGCAGTCTCAATAGGCTACAAATTCAGCGTTCATAACGGGAAAACTGTAATTGAACCATCGATTAAATGAATTGCACGACAGAAAAATCCCACGTCGAAACATGGTTTTCGAACGACAAATATAGAAATTTCACGCCATAATAAAGGGAATGGCCGACGAAATTATTTCAATTGCCCGATAATCGCAAATTTTTCACCTCTATCCTTTGAATTGTTGAACATGAATGGTGCAGTATTTGTGAATAATGAATGACACGTTGGTTCCAGTTATTGAAATCTCATCATTTCTGTTTCATTCATCCCCCGGCCACATCACCAGTCAAACATTCAGGTGCCGAAGTTCATTTTTAGATTTATGATCAATAAAAAATCAAATTTTTATCAAGCAAGTAGGTATATATAATTTCGAGCTATAGAACTGACATTTTGGAATGCGCCCCATTTTATACACCCCTTCCCTGGTACTTGAATAGGTAGACTGGAAACTATACCATTTTCGATATACAGACTTACAGAGTCGACTGGAGGTGGTTTGGAGTTGTTCTGAAGTTCCCAGCGAAATTTAGGGAATTCCTGTTCCCGAAGTAATGTCATATAATCAGTCTAAATAGCAATTGGTGCTTGTTAGTGAGCCGCTTGAGCAGTTGCTCGTCATTTTCTCATGTACATTGATCCAATTAATCAGAAAAAAAAATTTCATCAAACTGACTTGGAAGGTTGAAATTCAATATGAACTCTATTTTCCATCTCCTGAGTCGATTGAAGATAGTTTCGAACCATTTTGAACAGTTCCAGAACCTCTAGCAGATTTTTGAGAGTTGAAATTTCCACAAAATTTTACTCAATGAGTTTGGGGATACCAAAACTTACTTATCGGCGCAATGTAACGTTGACATTTTTAATGATTAATAATTTTTCAAACTTTTAATTTTGTGAATAAATTCGCCGTTTTCATCTTAAATTTGTCCTTTATTCACCAAAGTCGTCGATGCATTTCATTCAATTCGTCGGGCATACGCCGGCGTGCAACTGATTTCTTTGGCATGCACTTGAATTTTTGTAGTCGTGCAATGGTTGAAAAATCTTTCCGTCGTTAAAAAAAGTGGTTTTGAGACGTTGGAGTTTGTCCTGCAAAACACTCATTTTCTGTAGTTCAAATCACTTCATCTGTTGCGCCGATAAATGGCACCTTGTTCATAACTAGAATTAGACATTCTTGGTGATCCTATTGATCATCAGTTCAGATACAAGTTTCCAAACTCGTCTATTATTTTTCATTTTTTTAAATTTATAATAAAGAATAGTTTAAGCAGAAATTTATCAATTTGGATGTTGAAAATAGTCAAGAACTAAATTTCTGCAATATAAAAGATAGATTTTGTTCGCATTCTCATTGGTTTAGTTCTCTAAACTTTATTTATGATGAAAAATGAAATGAAAAGCGACAAGTTCTGCTCATTTGAGAACGTATTTCATTAATTATACACAAAATATCCCTCCTGGTAACCTTACCACGCAATCAAGAAAACACATGTTTCGTTAATAATCTTTACATTTGTGTCACTACCCACTCCATTAAGTAATTGCAGCTTTAAAATTACATGCTCATCACTCATTCAGTTTCATTTTCTCAACTAAAATTTTAAAAAATTATGAAAAAAAATTTTTTTTACTTCCACAAACGTTTAAACATTTGAACGCGATCATGACAACACGTTTTGTAATAACCTTTGAATAATTCAGGACTTCACTCAGTAATACATAATTGTAACTGTCACCACTTTACTTGTCAAAACGATCTTGAAAAAATTCGTAAAAAATCCCATAAAGCCTTTTTTCGTAGGTATAGAAAAAATATAAAAACATGTCTCGCAATACATACTTTAGCATAAAATTTTTTACCGTTTTGAAAAATATTGAACGTTACCAACATGAGAACGTCACTCGCGTTCCGACTTTTTTCAATGGCTTTTTTAATAGGTAGGTAAGTAAACTGCAAAATCATTCATTTCTAATTCTTGCATTGAAAAATAATTTTTAAAATTTCAATTTGTACAGCCGGAGTAGCATGTGAAACGTCTCCTGGACAGGGAACATTGAATGGTCAACAATCCGATACGCAGAAAAGTGCCCAAGACTCTGGTAAGAGGATAGTTAATAAAAATCATATTAGGTAGGTAATTTTATTCGTAAACACACACATACAACGAAGCTCCTTAAAAATTGTCTTGAACATAATTCGTTACAAAAGTCTACTGAATTTGAATAAGTACGTAATTTCAAAATCTTAACCAGAACTATGGATTGATTACAGAATATAAGAGTTGAAAAATGTACTCGCCCCTCCCCCAAAAACCAACGTTTCGAACTGTATGTACAAACTAATACATCTGTGGCAAAACTTGATTTGCAGGGACACAAATGAAGGAATTAAACGAACAGAAAGCGGATGAAAAAAATGGACTGGACGAAGAAGAAGAAGAAGAAGAAGAAGAAGAAGAAGAAGAAGAAGAAGAAGGTAATTCAAAAATACGTACATATCTAGTTATATAAAACCATATGAACATCGGAAAGATCCTGGTAGTACTTAGTAGAACTCAAAACATTGATTATTTGGCGGAAACTGCAGGACCTTTCCTAACGTGTACACTTTTCAACTCACCTACCACTTTCTAGAAATTTTTTTTTGAAAATTTTGAGGGCAAGTTGAAAAAAAGTGGTACCTAGTTGAGTTTTTTCAAAAATACACCTTTTCGCTACATTGAAAGAACTCGACTACAACTTCTTTTTTACATGTACTCTGGATTTAAAAACTAATTCACATTAGGTTTTATTTTTATTATAACTTAACTACGCTACCTTATTGATTATTTTGCAGAAATTGAAGGACCTTTCCTAACGTGTACACTTTTCAAGGATAACTCCGCATGCAACGCGATATGCTCGATAATGGGTTCAATTTATGGCGAGCCCATAAACTCAGGGACATGTACAAACCAAGACTGCAATTGCAATGTACCACCAAACGCCACCCTCGAAGACTACTGGAAACTAAAATTTGACTTTCCGGGTATTCTGCGAACAATTCGTAAAAATAATAATCTATCTAGTAAAATTTTCGATGTCCTGAAGATCCCACACCAAACACCACAACAAACTAAACAAAATCTTGCATCACTATTAACTCCCGAGCAACTGAAAAATCTTCGCGTGAAAAATGAAATGCCTCAGAAACTATTCAGAAAATACGGCTCCCCGAATCTTGTCGCTATTCAGAAATACGTCAGTGAGAAGCTGAAATCTCTTAAAACACTAATTAAATGCGAAGACTACAAGAAATTATTACTCAAATCACTAGATGATGCGGATGAGGATACATTCAACCACTTCTTGCGCACAATCCGTCAATCAAAAAATAAACTTTTGAACCAAGTTCTCGACAAATACGTAAGTGATCATGAAATTGACGAGTCTGAGACGCAGTCTGATGATGAAGGAGAGATATCAATGGTTGGTATTTTAGATACCACCTTGATCAACGAAATTATCAAATCAGTACCTCGTAAGATCCAACCAGGTGCTCGTGGTAAATCATCTTCAAAATTACCTTCATCGCGTTTCAAATCAACCCAATCAAAAGAAAGTGTTGCCAAAAAGCAGAATAGCAGTTCCAGCTCATCTGGAACAACTTCCAATGACAAACGTATCATAATCGATAAAAATCTTATTACTTTGAAAAGATTCAATCAAACACGAGTAGCTCGTTTCAAAAAAAGTTTCATCGGATACTTAGTTTGGGATAAATGTTGGGAGGAACCTGCTGTCTATCAGGTTTGTACAGCTCGATACCCCCGTGGAGAATTTTTTAGCTGGCGCAATATACTACTAAAACAAGTAATTGATATTGATTTGAGAACAACTTCTCCTGGTGTCGTAGGGCAAACATGGAAATTTGACGGCATTGGTATTGAATTACTACTAAGTGCAGATGGTAACAAAACTCAGTCTTGGGGTTTTCCAAGCGGTTCCCAATGGGAGTACAACGAATCTCCTGATGGAGAAGTTATTCAGCACTGGGTAGGTAAAGAAGATTGGAAAGCTGTAGAGTACAGTAAATCGTTTATGGATGCGTGGTGTGCTGAGAATGATTCCTACTATAATGTGGGGGGAGAACCCTGTATCATCTACTGAGGACGATTCGGTCGCAACGCGAAAATCGATTTTATGTAGATACTTATTATAATTTGTATGTAAATTAAATGATACCTAATACATTATTTTGAAGCATGAATGTGTCTTTAATATGCACTACATATACGGAAGTAGATGCATGTCACAGCACAATCTGAATTAGGAACTAATTACATGGGATATATCACACTCACTCAGTGGAAAAAATTTTTGAGCAACTCGATTGTTATTCAGTAAGAACCACATACTCGTAATTTTTTTGTTGAAAAAAATCCATCAAGTTCGTTGTGTTGGCTGCTACACCACGACGCCACCACCAGACCGAATTTACATCTACTAAATTTATTGATGATAGTTCAAAGGCCACTCTGGAGCCTTCAGAAAATTTCCCGGGTTATCAGCTTTCCTAAAAACACGCATAAAGGACTTCAATATAATTCAGTACCAGCAAAATTTGCATTTATTGGCCGTTGCTATGATCTTGGGTCAATTCAGACATATTTTTCAAAATTCATTCTTACCTGCCCACGTTGTTATTTTTCTGTGGGAATTTATTGAAAATAAAAAGTTAGCGTCAATTAGGTAACTCATTGAATAAAATATTTGTTTACTTCTTTTTAAACAAAATTCACTACTTTCACTACCTGTTAGATATCCTGCTTAGACATAATTCCATGCACTGAATTTCTTTTTTCGATTTTTAGCATTTCTATCAAAAATCGAAGTTAGATTTCGATTAGATCGAAAGCTAACTCGAATATTATTCAAAAGAAACCACATATGTAGGTAAGGTACTCGTAATTTTTCTTGTCAAAAAATCCATTGCTGCTACACCACCAGTCCACCAGCACTAGACCGAATTTTGACTTCTCAAACTGATTGATGGTACAATTCCTTCACGACTATTCGGAAGCCTACAGAAGATTCCCTTAGTTTTCAACTTTCTTAAACACACGCATAAAGGGCTCTGATATAATTCAGTCCCGTGATTTTTTGGGTCAATTCAGGTACAATTTTTCAAAATTCATTCTTACCTGCCCACGTTGTTATTTTTCTGTGGGAATTTATTGAAAATAAAAAGTTAGCGTCAATTAGGTAACTCATTGAATAAAATATTTGTTTACTTCTTTTTAAACAAAATTCACTACTTTCACTACCTGTTAGATATCCTGCTTAGACATAATTCCATGCACTGAATTTCTTTTTTCGATTTTTAGCATTTCTATCAAAAATCGAAGTTAGATTTCGATTAGATCGAAAGCTAACTCGAATATTATTCAAAAGAAACCACATATGTAGGTAAGGTACTCGTAATTTTTCTTGTCAAAAAATCCATTGCTGCTACACCACCAGTCCACCAGCACTAGACCGAATTTTGACTTCTCAAACTGATTGATGGTACAATTCCTTCACGACTATTCGGAAGCCTACAGAAGATTCCCTTAGTTTTCAACTTTCTTAAACACACGCATAAAGGGCTCTGATATAATTCAGTCCCGTGATTTTTTGGGTCAATTCAGGTACAATTTTTCAAAATTCATTCTTACCAGCCCACACTGGCCCTTCTGAGCTTTTAACTAAACCTCACTACAACCGACTCTCGTGAAGATAATGTTCCCATTATACATTATATTTTGTAGGCGAGGAACTCTGGTCCACTCCTACCATCTATGTACAAAAAAAAGAGTCATTGCTTCATTGCAATTATTTGAAAATTTCATTTCAAGACAGCAAATGCAAAATCTGAAATTCAAGACACAATATTCTGCTCATTCGAAAGAAACAAAAGTTACCGCGGCAAAACGGTAAAAAGTTTGAAAAATTCACTCATCTTGAGATATTCTCAGTGAGTATAAGAATGCATGCGGTATATAGCACAGCAACATCAGCAGGTTTCATAAAAATCGCGAGGAAATCAATCAATTTCCGATGGGAATAGGATACCCATGTTTGTTATACGAGTACTTACTACCTATACCTATCCACAAAATTAACCTCATTAAACTACCTATCTTTTATGGCAGCAAAAAAATGTGGCCAACTTACTAACCCCTTTTTAGCTCACTATACTTGTATTCATCAGAAAATTGTCCAACAGAAGAAAAATTGAAGAAGTATTCAAAACTTATGCCGGCCACCAGGTAAATTTTTAAATGGTGAATACGTTTTTTAAAAAATATTGACGACTTTTTTAAATTTCATTTCTCAACAAAACGGCTAAAATTTAGTCGAATTTCGGGAAAAGCAAATGAATACTATCCAATGTTTGACCTCCAAAAATGATTGGTCACAATTTCGAGCTATTCTAGAGCTTCCAGTAGAATTCTATGACCTTGATATTTTTTTGAATCCCATAAAAGTAGTCTCAATAGGCTATAAACTCAGCGTCTATAGCTATACCTAAAATTAATCGTTCTTGGTGATCGTATTGATCAGTTTAGGTACAAGTTTTCAAACTTGTCTTCAATCATTTTTTTTTTTTTTTGTAATTACCTGTAGGTATTTCAAAAAAATGATAGTCATTTTTTTTTAACGAAAATGTAGATAGGGGAGACATTCCGAGATATTATTTTTCATTTTTAAGAATAGTTTAAGCCAAGAACAATAGATTTGCATGTTGAAAATAGCTGGGAACTGAATTTCTGCAATCTAAAAGGTTGATTTTTTTCGCTTCTCATTGGTTTAGTTGTCTAAACTTTATTCATGATAAAAAATGAAATGAAAAGCGACGTGTCCTGCTCATTTGAGAACGCATTTCATTAATTATAGGTATACAAAATACCTATCTCTCCTGGTACCGTACCACTCAATCAAGAAAACATATGTTTTGTTAATAATCTTTAGGTTTTTGTGTCACTACCTACTTCATTAAGTAATTGCAGCTTTAAAATTACATGCTCATCACTCATTCCGTTTCATTTTCTCAACAGTAATTTAATAAATAATGAAAAGAAAATTTTAGCAAAAGTGTGAACATATTTCTTTACTTTCACAAATTTTAAAACATTTGAACGTGATAATGAGCACACATGTTTTGTAATTGTAATAACCTTTGCATTCACGTCAGGACTTCAAGTAATTATTGAAGCTGTCACCATTTCACCGTCGCCTTACAACCATATTCAAAAAATTACAAGTGCTCGTGATGAGTAAGTAAATAATATAACGAAATAATCGTCGAAATGACCTTGAAAACATTTTCAAAGAATCGCGTAGGAGTTTTCTGATTGGTACAAAAAAATATAAAAACTTTCTCGCAGTACATATTATTTTATCATAAATTTTTTTTACCAAGGTGTTGAAAAATATTGAACGTTACCAACATGAAAACGTCACTCGCGGTCGGACTTCTTTTGATGGCTTTTTTAATAGGTAAGTGAACTACTACAAAATCATTTATTTCGAATTCTTGCACTGGATAATACCTACCTACTAATTTTTGAAATTTCAGTTCGTACAGCCGGTGTTGCTTGCGAAACGTCTTCTGGACAAGGAATATTGAGTGGTCAACAGTCCGATGGGGACAAAAGTGCCCAAGATTCTGGTAAGGGGATCGTTAATATGTAGATATAAATAATAGTATGTACTTGGTGCAACTAGGGAGATCGTGAATATATTTTTCGTAATTAAGGGAGAAAATCACTAGTTTGTCTGCCGAGCGATTAGCGAGCGGAAGATAATGTAGAGGATTATCTCCCTAGAAACGTAAATTATTATAATTATTCGCAAATACATGCTTACGATGAAACCCCTTCAAAATATTCGCAACGACAGTCTACTGAATTTAACCCTTTATTGACCGAATCACAAAAAAGTTGAGCATTCAAAGAAAAATCATTTTGGAAGATCAGTTTTAAAAAAACTCAAATCCTAAATTTCCAACAAAAAAATGACTATAAATTAGAAATTATTAAAGATAATTAAACAATGTGAGTAAAAAACATTGGTCAAAAGCACTTTTTGAAAATATTTTTTTAAAAAGTAATTAATAAGAAAAAAAAAGGTTGTCTGGCAGATCACAAGTTAAGCAAAAATAAAAACGTTGAAAAAGAAGTTCCTTTGATCAAACAAATGAAAAAAAATTCAGTCCGCTAAAAGAGCATTTTCATCAAGTCATAAAATCTTGTTGGAAATCGGGCCGACAT
This sequence comes from Planococcus citri, assembly GCF_950023065.1. NCBI lineage: Eukaryota > Metazoa > Arthropoda > Insecta > Hemiptera > Pseudococcidae > Planococcus > Planococcus citri. The sequence goes on from NC_088680.1 coordinate 38,091,587, forward strand.
ACTACCCAAAGTCTGGCGAAATTTACAGCTTTGTAGTAGGGGTAACTAACAATAAAAACATTTTTGCTTTGAAGCATGAGATGTAGGTAGCAAAGAATTTTCTTAGATTTAAAAAAAAAAGTAATCCACCACTTAAGCAGATGTTTGAATATGAGATGAACATAAAGGAAATAGTACATATAAGTAGTAGGCGAAAATACAAATTCATTAGTTCAGTTTGTCATTGCGTTCACGCCAAGGATTAGAGTTTTTTATTTTTTTTTTATAAATTTCTCCCTTTGTTCATCTTCATATTCCAACATCTGATTGAGTGGGAAAGCATAACCAGAACTCCGGACTAGTCGCTGAATATCAGAGTTGAAAAAAGTACCACCCCCTCGCCCGAAAACAAATATTTCGAACAACAGGTACAAAAATTACATCTATTGCAAAATTTGATTTGTAGAGGCACACATGAAGGAATTGAACAAAGAGGATGAAGCCGATGACGAAAGTAAACAAGACGACGAAGAAGAAGAAGAAGAAGAAGAAGATGAAGGTAATTCAAAACTATGTAGATATATAAGATCATTTATGAACATCGGTTCAAAACCATCTATCATTTCACAGCAACTGAAGGACCTCACTTAACGTGTACACTTTTCAACAATGACTCTGCATGCAACGCGATGTGCTCGATAATGGGCACAATTTATGGTGAACCAGTAAGTCCAGGGACCTGTGTAAAAAAAGACTGCAGTTGCGATGTACCACCAAACGCCACCCTCGAAGACTTCTGGAAATTAAAATTTGACTCTTCGGATACCCTGCAAAAAATTCGTAAAAATAATAATCTATCAAGTAAAATTTTCGATGTGCTGAAGATCCCACACCAAACACCACAACAAACTAAACAAAATCTTGCATCACTACTAACTCCCCAACAACTGAAAAATCTTCGCGTGAAAAATGAAAATTCTCAGAACCTATTCACAAAACACGGCGCACCGAATCCTGTCGCTGTTCAGAAATACGTCACTAAGAAGCTGAAATCTCTCAAAACACCACTTAAAAGCAAAGATTACAAAAAATTATTACTCAAATCACTAAATGATGCGGATGACGATACATTCAACCACTTGTGGCACACAATCCGTCGATCAAAAAATAAACTTTTGATTCAAGTTCTCGACAAATATGTAAGTGACCACGAAATTGACGAATCTGAGATGCAGTCTGATGATGAAGGAGAGATATCAATGGTTGGTATTTTAGATACCACCTTGATCAACGAAATCATCAAACTAGTACCTCGTAAGATCCAACCAGGTGCTCGTGGTAAATCGTCTTCAAAATCACCCTCATCCGGCTTCAAATCAATCCAATCAAAAGAAGAAAGTATTGCCAAAAAGCAGAATAGCAGTCCCAGCTCATCTGGAATAACTTCTAATGATAAACGTACCATAATCGATAAAAATCTTTACACTTTAAATGGATTCGATCAGACACAAGTAGCTCGATTCAAACAGGGAATAAAGGGACAGAAAACTTGGGATAAATGTTGGCAGGATTCTGATGTCTATGAGGTTTGTACAACTCGATACCCCAGTGCAGAATTCTTTACTTGGCGCAAACTGAAACAAATAACAGAGATTACCATGAGAAAATCTACCAATGGTGACGTGAGGCAAATATGGAAATTTGACGGCTGTGGTTTCGAATTAGAACGAAAAGCGGATGGTAAAATCATTCAGCATTGGGATTTGCCCAACGGTTCCCATTGGGAGTACGTTAAATCTCCTGATGGCGAAGTTACTCAGCAATGGGATGGTGAAGAAGATTGGAAATCCGTAGAGTACTATAAATCGTTTATGGATGCGTGGTGTGCTGAGAATGCTTTCTTCTATAATGTGGGAGGAGAACCCTGTATCATGTACTAAAGGTGATGCAGTAGTAATTCTATGAAACCTGATTTTATGTAGGTATTATAATTCGTAAATTAAATGACCAATACAGTATTTTGAAGCATGAATGTGCCTTTAATAAGTAGTGCATAAAATGCGTATTATTGCATGTAGATACAATATGTCACAACGCAATCTGAATGATGAACTAATACGTAGTTACTTACATGAGAGGTACCACACTCAATCAGAGAAAACATTTTTGAGCAATGTAAAAATCACCTAAGAAGGCGAAATATGCCTTAAACAAAATAATTCCAAGCACTGAATTTCCTTTATACTCGTACTTATCGATTTTTTGCAATTCTATCAAATATCAAAGTTTGATTTCGTTTACCTAGATCGAAAGCCAACTTGTTTTTTATTCAGAAGGAATCACATACTCGTAATTTTTTCTGGTGAAAAAATCCATCAAGTTTGTTATGATGGCTATACTATACCACTATAGGTCACCACCGGACCGAATTCAGACCTAACAAATTTATTGATGATAGTTCACGATTATTCTGAAGCTTTCAGAGGATTTCCTGACTTTTTAACTTGCCTAAAAACACGCATAAAGAGCTCTAATACAGTACCAGCTAACTTGAATTTATTTGCGGTTTCCGCGATCTCTTGGGTTAATTCCGGGATGATTTTTCAAAATTTATTCTTACCTGTCCACACTGGCCTTTTTCAGTGGGAATTTAAGTATTTGAAAAAAAAATTGATCAATCAATTCACTGAATAAAATCTAAAAATCATCTCTATAGTACTTCAAACCTGTATACATTCGGAAAGAGAGAGTCTAAAATTTAACATTTCAGCTTTCTGTTTCAATTTAATCAAATTTTGAATCGCCGCCCGAACACGTAAGACCCAAGTCCTGCAGGTGAATTTAGCCAGCGTTGATTCGGTAGAGAAGATTGGAAACTTTTAGAAAACGACAAATTATTTATACCTAGATTTGTGGTGTGCCCAAAATGATTTACATATGGGAGAAGGAAATTATATCATTTACTGAGGATGACGTAATACAGTTCCATGAAAATGTTGCATGACAGCAACCAGAATTTTAATTTAGGTATTTATATTAATTAATGAATGAAACAAATAATATATAGGCCGATGACATTTTGAATTGGTTGCCCATCAAATTAATTAAAATGTGCCTTTCGGAATAAGTTGGATAAGAAATTGAAACATTATTTAGGTACAAATTGTTTGTAAATTGACTCAAAAGTTAAAATCGATCCCACATTCTTTAATTACTAATACTTAGCCTATTAGATCAGTGATCCAAAATTATAAAAAAATACATTCTGAAAAATGAAAATTAATCATTAGATACTTGTGGAATCTCTGTTGTTTTTCCCAACTCCATCATTAGAAAAATCCTGTATAACAATCGACTGAAAATTCAATACATACGTCATACGTCATAACATGAATCATTGAAAAATCATTCATAAAATCGATAAAAAAAATAGGGTACGTTGATAGGAAAATATCTCGTTTATAAGAGTAGGCATGATGCGTCAAATTCACATTGATTTTCAACCATGTCACCATCACACAAGTCCTTATACGCGGGACATTCCTGATTGTAAAGCAGATCTTCGTTCACAGCTCATTTATCTTCATCTCATTAACGATGTTAAAGTCGAGAAAAAAAATTAAAAGACGACTTTTTACACATGGTGTGAAGGTATTTCTTTGATTACTTACACAATGGTTACGGTGAAATTCTCACTCAATCAAGAAAACACATGTTTTGTTAATAATCCCTAGTTTCGTGTCACCACTTCATCAACGCCTCACAGCCATATTCAAAAAATCAAATACATTGAAACCTACTGATGAGTAAGCGAATAATAAAACGAAATAATCATCGAAACGACCTTGAAAACATTTGCAAAAAATCCCGTAAGGAATTTTCTGGTAAGTACAGTAAAGATATAAAAACTTTCTCACATTCGTATTTTACCTATCATACAATTTTTTTTACCCATGTGTTGAAAAATATTGAACGCTACCAACATGAGAATGTCACTCGAGTTCGGACTTTTTTTAATGGCTTTTTTAATAGGTAAGTGAACTGCAAAATAATTTATTTCTGATTCTTGCATTGAATTATCATTTTTCAAATTAAAATTATTTGTATAGCCGGAGTAGCTTGCCGAACATCTTCTACACATGAAACATTGAATGGCCGACAGACCGATAGGAACAATAATTCCCCAGATGCTGGTAAGATTACGAATGAATCAATTTGATTAGCGAGTATATACGATAAAACTTCTTAAACATTGTCTTCCACACGTTCGTTACAAAAATCTTACGAATTTAAATACGTAAATTTCCAAAACGTGACCAGAACCTCGGGCTAATCTTTGAATGCGAGAGTTGACTCTCAACCTCCCCTTCCTACACCTCATATGCAATGCTTCGAATTACATAGTAGGTACAAAAAATTACATATACTGCAAAACTTGATTTGCAGAGGCAGAAATGGAGGAATCAAACGAAGAGGAAGCCCACGAAGAAAAAGTAGACACCGAAACAGGAGAAGTTGAAGGTATGCATTTCAGAAATACGAGTACATAAAATCACATGAACATTGAAACTCCCTTCAATAACATAAATCATTATTTCGCAGAAACTGAAGGACCACTCTTAACGTGCACACTTTTCAACGATGACTCCGCATGTAACGCTATGTGCTCGATGATGGGATCAATTTACGGCGAACCTGTAAATTCAGGGACCTGTATAGAACGAGATTGCAACTGCGATGAACCATCAAACGCCACCCTCGAAGATTTCTGGAAACTAAAATTCGACTCTCCGGATATTCTGCAAGAAATTCGTAAAAATAATAAACTATCTAGTAAAATTTTCGATGTCCTGAAGATCCCATACCAAACACCACAACAAACCAAACAAAATCTAGCATCACTATTAACTCCCCAACAACTGGAAAATCTTCGCGTGAAAAGTGAAGATACTCAGAAACTATTCAATGAAAATGGAATCCCTGATGCCGTCGCTGTTCAGAAGTACGTCACCGAGAAGCTGAAATCTCTTCAACCGCCACTTGAAGCCAAAGATTACAAGAAATTATTACTCAAATCAATAGATTATGCAGATGAGGATACTTTCAACCACATCTTGCACACAATCCGCCGATCAAAAAATAAACTTTTGAATCAAATTCTCGACAAATATGTAAGTGATCACGAAATTGCAGAGTCTCCGATGCAGTCAGATGATGATACAGAAGAATCAATAGTTGATATTTTAGACACCGCCCTGATCAACGAAATCATCAAACCAGTATCTCGCAAGATCCAACCTGGTGCTCGTGGTAAATCGTCTTTAAAATCACCCTCGTCGCGTTCCAAATCAACCCAATCAAAAGAAAATACTCCCAAAAAGCAGAATAGCAGTTCTAGCTCATCTGGAAAAACTTCAAATCGTAAAAGTACCAATATCGAAAAAAAACTCTACACTTTGAAAGGATTCGATCAGACACAAGTAGCTCGATTCAAACAAAAAGCAAAGGGAAAACAAAACTGGGACAACTGTTGGAATGAGGTCCATGTCTATGAGGTTTGTACAACTCGATACTCCTTTGTAGAATATTTCACCTGGAAAAACATGAAAGAACAAATTGTTGTTGAAATGAGAAAATTCAACAATGGTAACGTAGGGCAAACTTGGAAATTTGACGGCTGTGGTTTCGAATTACAACGAAAAGCGGATGGTAAAATCATTCAGTATTGGGATTTGCCCAACGGTTCTCACTGGGAGTACATTAAATCTCCTGATGGTGAAGTTACTCAGCATTGGGAAGGTAAAGAAGATTGGAAATCTGTAGAGTACTTTAAATCGTTTATGGATTCGTGGTGTGCTGAGAACGGTTCCTATTATAATGTAGGAGGAGAACCCTGTATCATGTACTGAGGGTGATTCAGCTGAAATTTGGCGAGAACCGATTTTATGTACCTACCTAGATATTACAATTTGTAAATTAAATTACTAAAAATATAATTTAGATGCATGAATGTGCCTTTAATAGTACCTACTTACATACCGATGTACCGTAGATGCATATTTTTGAGCAGTAGGTATATGAGAATCACCGAAGAAGCCGAAATATGCCTTAGACAAAATTCCAAGTACTGACACTTTAAGAGTTTCCTTTTTCGATTTTTAGCATTTTTATCAAAAATCAAAGTTTGATTTCATTTAGATCGAAAGCTCCCGCACAACAATTGTAGACGTCGACATTTACATCGACTACGTTTTTTTCCAATCATATGATGGAAAAGTGATCAATTAATTATTTAGTAGGAATCTTCTGTCCATACAAAAGCCAGGTAAATAAAAATTTTCGAAATTTTCTCATTATTTCTGATACCTCGACATGCCATCTCGACATGTAGATGTAATATTCGATGCTCGAAATTTACATCTACAACTATGTCGACCAATTTTTCAGAATTAAAATTTCTGTTTTAGTGTTTAAAATTTTAGTAAACATTCAAAAATATGATCTTGTTCAATGTGGAAAACAAATTTTTTAGGGAATTGATGAAATTATTCACTTTTCCGCAGTTTGGAGATGTAGATGATATGATGATATTGTGGATGTATTTGTTGATGTCGAATTTCACATCAACATTAACATCGACATGTATGTCGACATGAAAATGGATTAGTTTAGTACTCGCAGATAAAGTATTGCACCATCTTTGATATAAGGGATTTCTGTTGAACTTCTTGATTATACAGACTTTTCGTCTGTACTTCTTCGGAAGTGGACTTTGCATCGATGCTGTTTTCAGCGCTAGCAATAGCCACATCAGAGGAAATAATTTTTGGGGAAAAAATTAAAAATTTTTAAACTCAAATTCTATAACTTAACGAAGCAGGAGGTCGACATAAATTTCGATGTGAATGTCGATCCATCCACATCCGTCACTTTTGGATGCCCCATGTCGATGTGAATTTCGACCCTATGTGGAGCCATTTGTTGACACGAATGAAGATCAACATCAGTCGACAATTACATCGACAATTAGCTCGACACAGGGTCGAAATTCACATCGACATGTGGCATCCAAAAGTGACGGATGTGGATGGGTCGACATTCACATCGAAATTAGCATGGCCATGTTGTATGGGCTAACTCGATTTTTATTCAAAAGGAACCACATACTTATCTCCTCGTAATTTTTCTTGTGAAAAAAATCCATTGCTGTTACACCTTCAGACCAAATTTAGAGTTTGCAAACTGATTGATAGTAGGTATGGAAATACGCAATTTTTGGTTATGAAAAGAAATCATTTCAAAGTAACTACTCAATTTATTAACTCTTAAAGACTCAGGCAAATCCTGAGATGTCATGAAAAAATACTCTCAATTTCCTGAATAAGATCATCACAAGTATCACTTTTACTCACAGTTCACCCCCCAGCCCCTCGAAGCCACTTCGGAAATGATAGACTTATTTATTTGATTAAGTATCCTCCAAAATAAAAGAAGCAAAAAACCCAATTGGGTCAATTTTGGAACCGAATGATATAGTTTCATTAGATGTAATGAATGAGTGAAAGCATAATTCCAAAGAACATCTCACCCCTTTTTGGGAGGGCAAACATTGATAAAAGTTGGGAAAAAATACAGGGACCCATGCCCCATTTTTGGATGAACATATTGATGGATGAACTTTCACAAAATGAAATCAAGAAAGGTGTGTGCAGGGTGGACCAGAGCGTTTTTTACAAATTAAGGAAATATTCTCAAATAGGCTTGAAATGACAGAAACAAAAATTGAAAGGAACACAAATGCTCTTAACGGGACATAAGTATGTTCAGAAAATCTACAATCCACCCATCAAATCTGTTTATCACACCGTGGATATTCTTTCTCGATATTTGTCACCAAAGCAGTAGGATTGTTTTTCTGTAGAAATATCGAAATAGGTTTATCTACCATTGTGAAGAGCTTTACGCAGTCCAACTGCAGCACTCTCTGGCATTTCATAATATTCAAGCATTCATGAAGAGGTCACTATCCCTCCTCGATCATAGATAGTGTATGTAGTTCTACATACATAATGAAAATTGCACGAGCAGAAGTCGTCTTTTCCAATCATGAGATTGTGTCCAGTTTATGACAACTAGATTAAGGGAATTTGAGTTTCAGTAAAAAGCTTTCAACTGCTGTTCAACCACAATGTATTCATGCAGAGGTCAATAATCAACCTTCGATGGGATACCTACTCATGTTTGTTATCTATCCACAAAATTAACACCTGCAAAACGATCTTTTATGGCAGCAAAAAAATATGACCAACTTACCAACCTTTATGTTAACTTACTAAATTTGGATTAAATAGAAAATTGTCCACTAGACAGAAAAATCGAAAAAGCATTCAAAAATATGCCACCAGGAAAATTTGTAAATGCTGATTTTTTTTTTTGAATTTTGATGAATTTTTCAAATTTTATTTCTCAACAAAAATACTAACATTTTACCGAATTGCGGAAAATAGCAAAATTTTGATTTACACATACAATGTACATCCTTGTTTAACCTCCAAAAATGATTGGTCATCTTGTCCAGTAGAATTCTATGATCGTAATATTTTTTTTAATTTCATAAAAGTAGGATCAATAATTATGCTACAAATTCAGCGTCTATAACTAAAATTAACCATTCCTGGTGATCTTATTGATCAGTTTAGGTACAAGTTTTCAAACTCGTCTTCTGTTGAGTTCAATTAATTTTTTTGTGATAAGGTAAGTATTTCATGAAAGTAAATAAATAAACAATAGTTAGTTTTTATAAACAAAATACTGTCGATAGGGGATAAATTCCGAGATATTTTTCATTTTTTTAATTGATAGTACGTAGATAAAGAATAGTTTAAGCCGATACTAGTTCAGTGGCAAAATGTATATTTTGGGCGATAAACGGCAAATTATGATAAAGCTTTGAAATTTGGTATGATGAACAAGGACACCAACAGAAAATTTTTAAGCCCGGGAGGCAATCGCCAAGTCCCATAGGAGGGGAATGGGGGTGATTTAGGGGAGGGTTCAACCCCCCATTTTTCCAAATGTGGCTAACGGGGCCATATTGGTGTCAATTCCATATGATTGAACCCCGCTGAGTTCGAAAATACCATTACTTTCAAAATCTGAGGAAGAGGCATGCCTCAAATTTGAGATTTTCTGAGTGAAGTTTTTGCATTTTTCTCAAAAAAACCCCAAAATTACAGTTTTTTAACCCTGGACGACACGCTGACCTTTCATCGACATTTTTATGGTCATTTTCGGATTCTACAGGTCAATTACAATGCGAATCGACCATCAATACTTTCGCATACCTCTACTGTGGGTGTACAGAGGTGTCTAAAGGGGTTAAAAATTGACGTTTTTTCGGCATTTTCTCGCAAAAATCGGGGGTTTTGAACTGTGCACCGGATACAATTAGCGGGAGAAGGTTCTAATGTCGATTTTCGAATACTACAAAGCAAATGCCATCGAATAAGACTCGGAGGCACTTTTTACACCCCTCCTGGGAAGTAGTAGAGGGGGTCAAATTTGACCCTTATCTTGCTTATGTTGAATCAATTTTAGAAATAATGTAATCAACGTAAGTGTACATTTTCTTACTACCGAGGTGATGATGTTTGCATCAATGTTTTTTGTACCGTCGAACCCAAATTTGCGATGATTTTTTCGATTCCAAGGGGAGGGGGTGAGACCATATAGGGGAGCGGGTCTATTTTTCACAAAAAATCGACATGTATATCAAAATGTAGGTTTTCAAGGACGCTGATTTCAGAAATGCTATCAGTTTTTCATTTTGGTTGAAGCTAAGGGGATGATACTGCATTCAACGTGTGGGGATGAAATTTTTCACAAAAAATCGACATGTATATCGAAATGTAGGTTTTCAAGGATGCTGATTTCAGAAATGCTATCGATTTTTCATTTGGGTTTAAGCCAAGGGGATGATACTGCATTAGAGAAAAGATAGCTTGTGCTACTCATACAATTTTTGACAAAATGAGAATTGCTTTTTCACTTCATTGGGAGTTATAAAACTATTTTTCCAACTTTTCCCTCGGTTAGCTTTCTCAACCTCATTCTCACATTATTCTTATGAGAGGTCTAAGCGTGCATTTACATGGAGATAGTGTCTTTGGAATGAAAAAAGGAGATATGAAAGGCATTGTTAAATTATCATGATTGATTATGAAATACTAAAATCATATTCATGATGCACAAATTTTTTACTCCACAATTTTCATTCTAAAAAATCTTCATCTGGTAACTAGCTACTCACGTAAATACCACGAATAATCGGGAATGTTTGAACAAAATTATGTCGAATTATTTATTCAGACTCCCACTTCTCTGAGCCGGAACACAAAACGTAATTGAAAGAAAAAGATTGATGTACATGGCGATTTTTTGTGAAAAATTTCATCCCCCACCTCTCGAATGCTGTATCATCCCTTTGGGATCGACCAAAATGAAAAACTGATAGCATTTCTGAAATCAGCATCCTTGAAAACCTACATTTCGATATACATGTCGATTTTTTGTGAAAAATTTCATCCCCACACGTTGAATGCAGTATCATCCCCTTAGCTTCAACCAAAATGAAAAACTGATAGCATTTCTGAAATCAGCGTCCTTGAAAACCTACATTTTGATATACATGTCGATTTTTTGTGAAAAATAGACCCGCTCCCCTATATGGTCTCACCCCCTCCCCTTGGAATCGAAAAAATCATCGCAAATTTGGGTTCGACGGTACAAAAAACATTGATGCAAACATCATCACCTCGGTAGTAAGAAAATGTACACTTACGTTGATTACATTATTTCTAAAATTGATTCAACATAAGCAAGATAAGGGTCAAATTTGACCCCCTCTACTACTTCCCAGGAGGGGTGTAAAAAGTGCCTCCGAGTCTTATTCGATGGCATTTGCTTTGTAGTATTCGAAAATCGACATTAGAACCTTCTCCCGCTAATTGTATCCGGTGCACAGTTCAAAACCCCCGATTTTTGCGAGAAAATGCCGAAAAAACGTCAATTTTTAACCCCTTTAGACACCTCTATACACCCACAGTAGAGGTATGCGAAAGTATTGATGGTCGATTCGCATTGTAATTGACCTGTAGAATCCGAAAATGACCATAAAAATGTCGATGAAAGGTCAGCGTGTCGTCCAGGGTTAAAAAACTGTAATTTTGGGGTTTTTTTGAGAAAAATGCAAAAACTTCACTCAGAAAATCTCAAATTTGAGGCATGCCTCTTCCTCAGATTTTGAAAGTAATGGTATTTTCGAACTCAGCGGGGTTCAATCATATGGAATTGACACCAATATGGCCCCGTTAGCCACATTTGGAAAAATGGGGGGTTGAACCCTCCCCTAAATCACCCCCATTCCCCTCCTATGGGACTTGGCGATTGCCTCCCGGGCTTAAAAATTTTCTGTTGGTGTCCTTGTTCATCATACCAAATTTCAAAGCTTTATCATAATTTGCCGCTTACTTACAGTTTGCCACTGAACTATACTAATCGATTTGGATGTTTAAAATAGTTAGAAACTGAATTTCTGCAATCTAAAAGATACCTACATTTTTTTCGTTTTTCATTGGTTTCTCTAAACTTTATTTATGATAAAAAAATGAATTGAAAAATGACATGTTCTGCTCATTTGAGAACGTAATTCATCAAATTATACACAAAATATCCCTACAGTAACATTACCTACCACTCAATCAAGAAAACACATGTTTCGTTAATAATCTTTAGGTGTGTGTCACTATCCACTTCATTAAGTAATTGCAGCTTTAAAATTACATGCTCGTCACTCATTCCGTTTCATTTTCTCGACGGAAATTTAAAAAATAATGAAAAGAAAATTTTTGCAAATAAGTGAGCATATTTCTTTACTTTTACAAACATTAAAATATTTGAACGCGATCATTACAACACACGTTTCGCTTCATCAAAGTCTCACAACCGTAGGCCTATTCAAAAAATTACATAGATACTCGTATATTGAAACCTACTAATGAGTAAGTAAATTATATGTACAACGAAATAATTGTCGAAACGACCTTGAAAACATTTGCAAAAAAACCCCGTATGACATTTTCTGGTATAGGAAGTTAGGTACAGAAAAAATATAAAAACTTTCTCGCAGTACATATTTTATCATACATTTTTTTTACCAAGGTGTTGAAAAATATTGAACGTTACCAAAATGAGAACGTCAGTCGCGTTCGGATCTTTTTTAATGGCTTTTTTAATAGGTAAGTAAACTGCAAAATTATTCATTTCTAATTTTTGGATTGAACATAATTTTTAAATTTTCAATTTGTACAGCCGGAGTAGCTTGCGAAACGCCTCCTGGACAGGGAACATTGAATGGTCAACAATCCGATACGCAGACAAGTGCCCAAGATTCTGGTAAGAGGATCGTCAATACATACAAATAAATTATTATTATCAATCATTATTATTCGCAAACACAATGAAACCCCTTAAAAATTGTCTTCCACACAATTCGTTACGAAAGTCTACTGAATTTGAATACGTGAATTTCAATATCGCAACCAGAACTGTAGTTTGATCACTGAATATAAGAGTTGAAAAAAGACCCCCCCCCCCCCATGAAAACCAATGTTTCGAACTCTAGAGACAACAAATTACATCATTCTATTCCAAAACTCGATTTGTAGAGGCACAAATGAAGGAATTAAACGAAGAGAAAGCCGATGAAGAAAATGGACTGAAGGGAGAAAACGAAGGAGAAGACGAAGCAGAAGACGAAGGAGAAGAAGAAGAAAAAGGTAATTCAAAAACACATACCTAAAATCATACGAATATCGGAAAGACCCTGGTATACTTCTTAGTAGTGTAGAACTTGAATACCACTTTGTTTTTGCAAAAATCGTGATAAATCGCCATAAAGCACATATTAGCATTTAGAATTTTTTTTTTGAAATTTCGAGGGCAAGTTGAAAAAATTGGTAGTTCAGTTCTCGCAAAAATACACTTTTTTCACATTATAGGAAGAACTTGATTACCACTTTTTTTCTACTTGTCCACCTACACCATTAAAAAGCTACTTTATACGGTCGACGCAAAAAAAAATTACTATTGTGATAAATCATTGTAAATTAGTCCCCTTTAGAAGATTTTTTTTTGAAATTCCGATGACATGTTGAAAAAAAGTGATATTCAAGTTCTACAACACTACCAAGCCGCTTCAAAAACATATATGTATAATTTCACAGCAACTAAAGGACCTCACTTAACGTGCACACTTTTCAACGATAACTCCGCATGCAACGCGATGTGCTCGATAATGGGTACAATTTATGGTGAACCAGTAAGTCCAGGGACCTGTGTAGAACAAGACTGCAATTGCGATGTACCACCAAACGCCACCCTCGAAGACTTCTGGAAACTAAAATTCGACTTTCCGGGTATTCTGCGAACAATTCGTAAAAATAATAATCTATCTGGTAAAATTTTCGATGTCCTGAAGATCCCACACCAAACACCACAACAAACTAAACAAAATCTGGCATCACTATTAACTCCCCAACAACTGAAAAATCTTCGCTTGAAGAACGAAAATCTTCAGAAACTATTCAGAAAACACGGCGCACCGAATCCTGTCGCTGTTCAGAAATACATCAGTGAGAAGCTGAAATCTCTTAAAACACCACTTAAAAGCAAAGATTACAAGAAATTATTACTCAAAACACTAGACGATGCGGATGAGGATACATTCAACCACTTCTTGAACACAATCCGTCGATCAAAAAATAAACTTTTGAATCAAGTTCTCGACAAATACGTAAGTGATCACGAAATTGACGAGTCTGAGATTCAGTCTGATGATGAAGGAGAGATATCAATGATTGATATTTTAGATACCGCCTTGATCAACGAAATCATCAAACCAGTACCTCGTAAGATCCAACCCGGCGCTCGTGCTAAATCACCTTCAAAATCAACCCAATCAAAAGAAAATACTCCCAAAAAGCAGAATAGCAGTTCCAGCTTACCTGGAAAAACTTCTAATGATAAACGTACCATAATCGATAGAAATCTCTATACTTTGAACGGATTCGATCAGTCACAGGTAGCTCGATTCAAACAAGGAATAAAGGGACAGAATACTTGGGATAAATGTTGGAAGGAAACTGATGTATATGAGGTTTGCACGACTCGGTACTCCTTCGCAGAAATATTTTTCTGGCATAATACGAAACAAGTAATTGAGATTACCTTGAGAAAATCCACTAATGGTAACGTAAGGCAAATGTGGAAATTTAACGGCTACGGTTTAGAAATACAACGAACATCAAATGGTAAAATCACCCAGTATTGGAATTTGCCCAGCGGTTCCTACTGGGAGTACGTTAAGTCTCCTGATGGTGAAGTTGATCAGCACTGGGAAGGTGAAGAAGATTGGAAATCCGTAGAGTACCTTAAATCGTTTATGGATTCGTGGTGCGCTGAGAATGGTTCATACTATAATGTGGGAGGAGAACCCTGTATCATGTACTGAGAGTGATTTAGTCGTAATTCTACGAAAACCTATTTTCTGCAGGTGTTTTTGTAAATTAAATGTGTAATACAAATACATACATTATTTTGAAGCACGAGTGTGCCTTTAATATGTCGTAAATACTAAACGGTACATTATAAATGGATGTAGGTACCTACACGTGAAAACGCAATCTAAATGATGAACCATCTACGTAGAAGAGAGCTGGGGTATCCCAATCAGCAATGTAGAGTCATATTGGAATACTTTTTCAAATTTTTAGCACGATTCCCATCTAAAATCAATGATTGATTTCGTTGAGCTGGGAAAGCTGTAACTCGATTTTGATTTACCTAAGAACCACGTACACGTAACTTTTATGGTGAAAATATCGGCCACCACCACACCGAATATCGACCTCCCAAACTGATTGATGATGGTTTACGGTTACTTTGAAATTTTTCAAAATTCATTCTTACCTGCGCACACTGACATTATTCTGTGGGAATTTATTTGAAAAAAAATTGATTAATCGATTGAACAAAATCCAAAAATCATCTGTGAGGTCTTACAGCAGTTCGTATACCGCATTGATGGGAGGGGGAGGGAGATCGAAAATATAGCATTTCACTTTCTACCTCAATTCAATCAAATTTCAAGTCAAAGACATAAGGTTGTACCTTTGAACTAAAGTTTCAAATGCATTATTCACTCGAATACAAACTCGAAGATATTTACATATAGGCAAGGCCTATGACTAACAGATCAAATATCACATACTCGTACTTATTCATTGTACCAGATTTTTTAAATGGTTTGTTGTTTTTATAAATTATCTGATCAACTGATAAGGAAAAAAATGCATCAAGTTCTCAAGTTCATAACTAGGCATTCGTAAAATACTCACACTCTGAATGAGATGATATCGCATACGCGTACCTACAACAATCAATCACCACGACCTTATTTTATCAAATAACAGTCATATCGCAGACACAACTTCGGGGTTGAACTTCAACCTCGCCAAATACATACCTCGATAAATTCTTTTTATAAATATTTAACTAAAGCAGATTTCGTAAGCACGGAACTTTCCATCACTCGCGAGAAATAATCGTTACTGTATCACTAGTCTGTAAAACGAGTCATTTTGCGAGTGTTAGTCATAATGAAGAGTAATGCGGTTCTGATCATCAGCGCTTTAATTAGCGGTAAGTTGAATAATTATTTTAATTTATTTTTTTTTAATTTTTCGAGTAAATAGTTTATAATAATTTTCGCAGTCAGCCATGGTTTCGAAACAACTGACCCTTTTGCAAAAAAAGATGGAATTACGTGCGAGCCAAAATCTACGGAAACCATTACTCAGCCAATTCCAGCTGAGATTGCACAATGTATTTTTGAAGACTACGCCGAATTAGGAGGGTTTCCCAATGAAGCTCCGTGGAAATCATTTTTTCGACCTTTTCCGAAGCCAATGAGTCCTAAAATCATTGATGCAAAAATATACTTATATACGAGGTAAGATATTTAATGAGAAACTTTTTTTAAAAAATGAATAACTGCTGTAAATTTATAGCTATTACTTTCTTGAACTCATACTGGTGAGTGAAACACGAGTTTTTTTTTACCATGCAATCATCCAGTATACATTTTTTTTTTTTTTAATGACATAGCAAATATCCCACTCAACAATTTACCGTCAAGCTATGGAAAGATATTTCAATCGAAGGATCAGATTTCGATCCAGAACGTCCTCACACCGCGTTCATAACTCACGGATTTTCCAGTGACGGAAGCGTGCCATGGATACATGAATTGAAGGATGCTTATCTTAAACAAGTACGTATATAAAACAAAACAGTGCTAATAATAATACGACGAAAGTTGATTTTACCACAATTCAAGGCTTGTTTCGGGGAGATTAAATACTTAGAAATGTCAAAAAATAAAGTAAAATTTTGAACTCTTCGAAATGTTTTTAACAATAGGTACACTAGATAAATATGTAGTACTATAAAATTCAAAAAATCTTTAAAAATCATAGGATGTCTTGAGCAGTGATGATTTTTGATTAATCTCCAATAGAAATTCAGCCTTTCAAGTTCACTTTTCGAAACTTTTCGAAATTATTTAATGAATTAGGCCTCGTATCGATGCTTGTTTCATGCATATAGAGAGATGCTAACGTATTTATCGTGGACTGGGGTAAAGGAGCTAGTCACTGGAATTACTTGCAAGTCGCCTCGAATACTCGCGTTGTTGGAGCTGAATTGAAAAGGTATGCACTAATAAACTCAATAATAAAATCTGAGATTTGGAAGTATACTCGTTCAAGTAGGTAGTTAAATAAAATCTCGAATGAAAATAAATTTACTCGCTATTCCAATATTCATTTCAGATTTGTAAAATATCTCGTTGAAATTTGGCATCTGGATCCAGCGCGAATCCATTTTATGGGGCATAGTTTAGGAGCTCATATATCAGCATATGCCTCCAAAGGAATCCCTGGAGTTGGACAGTTGACAGGTGAGTACAATAGAAAATTGACCGGACGTTGTCAAATTATTAATAATTATTTTGAAAAAAGTAATTCACTAAACTATTTCACCGGTTTTTTTTTTTTTTTTGAGAAAAATTGGGTTGAAAAAATTCAGTTTTTCTCACTCAAGTAAGTCGAAAGTTGCCTTAAGAAAGCAACGGTAGTAAGAATATGATCTCTAATGAAGATTTTTTGAGATTTAGTTTCTCCAAACACACTCATTAATTTATGCATTTTTCAAACTATTTTGGAAAATTCGAATCACTGTAAAAACCCTCGATTTTCCGTTTGAGCAGCTGAATTTTTTCAAAGCTGTCCTATGGGTCAACGGTCTAATTTCATAACATTTATCTTCAAAATTTACCAAAATTAAATGTTTCTTCTTTAACTCTTGACTTCTCTATTTTCAGCATTCGACCCAGCTCAACCAGGATTCGAAGGAAGTCCTGCAGAAGTCCGACTAACCAAAAATGATGCGAATTTCGTCGACGTAATTCACACTAATATTAGACCAGCACCACTTTTGGGATTCGGTTTAATTTTACCAACTGGTAAGATACCTTATTGTGAAATACTCTTCACAATTTTATTATCTATCATTATTTTAGAATTTTTCACTACGATTTTACAGTTCAATCATTTGAGACATTAAAAGCAGGGATTAAGTTTTGACAAACACATTATTTATATGAGTTCAACTTTTTGAGAAAGTCAAGTAATACAGAAAAATGTCCAAAAATTCAAAATTTACTCACATGAACTCGCCAAAAAAAAATTTGAAAATGTAAAAATGAAGACATTTTTTACTGTTTTTTTCCCACCGATTTTTTAGTCTACTTGCAATTTTCATTGTTTTAGGACACGTTGATTATTACATGAACGGAGGAGCATTGCAGCCAGGTTGCATCGTACCAGCGTTTCAAGAATTGAACATCACAAGCATCAAAGATATATCCGAACTTCCTGACAACCCTGATCAAATTTTACCCATGGTGTATGCGCATGCCAAACGTAAGATATACACTACAGTCATCTTATTGTTGGAAATTATAGTGCGACAAAATGGCTTGGTTTCCTTGGATAAGTATTGTTCAATTCGATGCAACTAAGTCAAAAATTTTGAGACCATGAAGGCGTATATACATGGATGTCCAAGAAATGAGTGATCAATCCGGAAATATTTCTACTACTCGCCTATCTAAAAAATTTAGGAGTCAAACACTAACTATTGGAGGGGAAGAAAATAATCAAAATGAATTTCTTTGAATTCGGCATTTAATTGGTAATTTTGTCGCATTAAAATTTCCATACTGAAATGAAATCACGCAAATTAACGTTGACATTATTTTACCATAAAATCAATTATTGTGCAGTCATTTCAACGTGGATAGCATGTTCGCATGGTAAATCGTACGAATACTACACCGAAGCATTGCTCAATGATTATTGTACGTTTTGGGGACGTTCAACAAGCTACTTCGGTACAGTTTTGGAGTAAGTGTCTCATTATTAACATCTAATTAAAATTTAGTTGATGCAGCATTGATTTCTTACTCAACTTTTATCTGTAAATTTACCAATTTATCTAACATCTACTTGTTTCGTTGCTTTATTAGGAAAAGGTCGTAACTACATCAAAGTTGATTTCTCAGAAAACGCATTTTAATTTTTAAAGAGCATTCTATCAAGTACACTTTATAGTTTTAGATGAGGTAAGAGAACATTTGGTTATCGCAATCATTTTCCTGCTAATTTTCAAAATAAACATCCTGGTAGCACTGATTTTTCATTTTTTTATTTGAGGAACTCTGAACTGAAAAAAGTAAAATTTAACAAAGGAACTTTCACCTTAAGTCAAGCTTTTTTCATCAAAAGCCCATAAGAAATACACAGGAACGATATCCTTAAGGTGATGAGGTTGATTTTCTGCAATTAATCAGTGAAATTACGTGAAATTATGTGTTTATAATGACTTTTCTTACCAACAAATTACAAAAATCAAAAGAAATAGGTTCAATCTGAGAAACAATATCATTTAGAACCTTTTCATTGTAACGGTTTTGAAAACTTGTATTTAAAACCATTTGTTTTCGGCTATTACGAGAACAAAAAACATCGAAATTCAATTTCAAGTGTTGCATCATGTAGAGGACAAAATTCTCTTTCCAATGATACCACTATCTCATTTTTTATAAAAATTGTAGTTACGACCTTTTCCTAATAAAGCAACGAGTCTCATTATTAACATCTAATTAAAATTTAGTTGATGCAGCATTGATTTCTTACTCAACTTTTATCTGTAAATTTACCAATTTATCTAACATCTACTTGTTTATTTTAGTATCGCCACATTTGGCAGAGCAACCTTAACGTGGGAGAAATTCGATAAATGTACGTTGGATACGTGTAGTCCAATTGGTTTGTTTGCCGAACAGCATCCAGCCAGAGGAGCATTTTCTGTTGGTACTAGTGAAGCAAGTCCTTATTGCCGTAAGTTTTATTACACTTGAAAAAAAAAAAGACGCGATTGAGGAGCGATAGGTAATATCACTATTTTTTGTTCCAGAAAATGATCCAAAAATTACCCAACTAATGAAAGAATTAACGCAGCAAAGATTAGAAAAACCTATCGAGTAAGTCAGTCATAATTATTGAGTAGGTATATTTTTTTTGGTTGAAAATGAGGTACCTATAATATTATATTTTAGTGAAATCTTATCGAAACTCTTCCTTTTCACGGGACATATTTCATTACTCAAGTCAGAACCACATATGAAAAAATAAGCTTCATTTTGTACTATTTTCGTTACAATTAATTTTCATTTTTTTTTTTTTTAGAGAAAGGAATACCGGCGCCAAAGGAGGAATCAAGTTTCTTAAGGACTTCTTTAAACCTTATTTCTAAATCAAGAATGAATCCTTCCAAAGTATTTGGTTAAATTGATGAGCTTTGAACATCTTTCCTACACTGTGTTGGATGAAACTATGAAATTGAAGATAGAAGATTGATTATAATTCAAAACAAAATGATTTTTGTGAAATCTACCTGAAAGAAATTAAAAATTAGACTTCGTTTGTAAATTTTTACACTTAGAATATCATCACAGGAATTTCTTGCTACACCAGTGCCGAATAATTGAAAAGTGTAACTCGAAATGCGACCTATTTTGGAGTAATCGCCGAAAACGATCAAAAAGGTGTCTGTAATAAGCATCGACCAAAGTTATAGGTCTCAAACTTCATTTTTGGCCTTTACAGAGTGATTTGAAGTGTTTGAAGAAACTTTGAAAAATTTCTAGAGAATTCAGAAGGTTCAAAACTACAGTTTTCGATACCTAGTTGCGCTCAAGTTGTCACTTTTTAACATCTCACGTCAATAAAATTTCAAAGTTTGACATTTTTGTCATTCAATATTGAAATAGGCAAATCTCTATTGAAAACTGTCTGAAAATCCACTAGAAATCATTGCCGTTTTTTTGTTTTTTACCAACACTCAATCAAATTCAAAAACGACACTTTCAAAATTTAAAATTCAACTTTCCATACTAACTTGCATTTCACAGCAGTACATAACCTATACATGTAAATAAGCACAACCATTACTCGTAGGAATCAACAAGACAACATCGTTCAAGGTGACATCAATCAACAGTTCAACACCCATCATTTTTTCAAATTTTAGTTACAACAGCCATTATTCAATCAGCAAGATGATTATAGAGTGGCAGATACAATATTTTCAACCCTTTTAAAATCCTTGTAACCAGCTGTTTGTCAAATCAATTGCTCATGTGAGACGGCTACAAAAATTCAGTACATTCGACTTCATCAACTCGACAATAGGTTTACTGACGAGAATTTTCATCAAAAATTAATTTTAATTGGCAAAAGTAATGTTTTTATTTGAATTTTATTTAACAGCAATAATGGAAGTTTCAAGCGTACATTTTCATTTAATTTTTTTCTGCAGGCATTACACGTCAACATACACAAGTTACCCACAACCTTACTCAAAATGAAGTCGTTTTTACTGCTAACACTTTTATTGGGCGTAATTTTTGGTAATGTAACTCGAGCGTAAATTAAATACCGAAAACTTTTTGTAAAGATGGAATTAATTAATTCAATTGAGTACTTACAGTTCGAACAGCATCAGCAAACGGTTCAGATAACGAAGGTAATACTTATATTTCTTGCTTGCCTCTTCACCTAAAAAAAAAAGAAACGTCAAAATTGAGTTTTTGGCCTTTAAAACTTCACGCGAAATGAAAAATCTTAAAATTGTTTACTATTGCAGGAGGAGGAGAAGAAGAAGAAGAACGAGGTGAGGAAGGGGATGAGGAGGGTGAAGAAGAAGAAGGAGAAGAAGGTGAAGAGGAAGAAGCTGCACAGCAAGGTATAGGAACAATTACTCAATTAGACATTGACAAAATAAGCAAACTACCTACATATTACAGTATCCAATCCATTATACTCGTAGACATGCTATCTTACAATGTATAAGGACTAACTAATGATTAAAATCAATAGTTTTGACGTTCGCTGGCCTACTTTACTAATCTCATTTTTACCTACAGGGCCCGTATTTCCGAACCTGATCTGTACACTATTCACTACCCAAGGATGTAACGCAGGTTGCGGAATCGTTGCCAAAATATACGGAAACGAAAGCACCGGATACTGCAACGATCAAAACATTTGTGTTTGTGATCCTTCTGAAAACCTAACTTTGGATGACTTATGGGACCGAAAGTTCGACAGCAAGGTTGTTTTGCCTCAGGTCAAACTCGACTCAGAACTCTCCAAACAAGTATTCGAGATACTAAAAGCATCCTTCATGTCATCCGAAGAGACCAAAGCAGCGTTAGAATCCGTTTTACCAACCGAGTACCAAAATATTCGCATCAAGACTAAAGTGCCTTCTACCAAAATAGTCCAACCTGAGAGGAAATTCAATAAAGAAGAAGCCAAAAAATACACAACTCTCAAGTTACGATCGTTCATAAATAAAGAATTTCCAAAAGACATCGATTACAAGAAATCTCTCAACGAAGCTTTGGAAAACGCTCCGGATGAATTAGCTTTTCAACACTTGGTACATGATGTTCGTCGTACGCATAATCCCATATTAGGAAAAGTGGTCGATGAGTTCTTGCAGTTGAGTCAAGAGGACGAACAGCCAATGGATGAAAAAGAGGAAGACCTTGAAGAATTCGTCGATAATCATATCATCAACGAACTCATAAAAGCCACTCGAGCCAAAGCTAAGAGTCCTGGTACACCTCCAGCAGCCAACTCAAAAGGACCATCCAAACCAGGCCAAAAATCCATCAAACCACCTATCAGTCAAAACTCTGGTGGCCCTCGCCCACCTCAAAATCCACCTCTATTTTCTTCTGTAACCGTTGACTACACACTACCAAAGTCTACCATCAACAAAACAGTCATAGATAATTTCCGCAACCCAGTTGATAAAACCTGGACAGGACCCAATTACGATGTTCGTTTTAAGCGTGTATCTCCTTCAGGCGATACTCAACTTTGGTGGAGAAAAGATAACGATGAGGTTTACCTACACAGACATGCAGATGGAGCTGTCGACCAAAACTGGAATTTCGGTGGTAAAGTGTTCATTGGATTATATCGAGATATCGATAGAACTCAAATACAGAGTTGGGAATTCGACAAAACTAGACTGGACTACGACAGGTCTCCAAATGGTACACCTCATCGAGTTTGGTACAACAACAACAGGGACGAGGGTGCGTATAAAAAGTACACCGAGATTATCAAATCCTGGTGCGATGCAAACGATTTCTTCGTTGAGAAAGAATCTTGCGTCATTTTTTAATGAATAACTGACCATAACAGAAAAGAAAATAGAAAAAATGTGAAAAAAACAATGTTAGATTTTATGTGTATAAATGTATAATAAAACTGTTCCTATTTCAAATGAAGATCATTCGTGTACTTTTTCATCAACTACTTCAGCACATCTACCTGTTAACTCTCTGAAGAGCGTCTTGTCTGCTTTTTTGGAATTCCCAAAGCTCCAAAATGCAAATTGAAAATTTTAAATTTAAAAGCCACGTAGATTCCAGGAATCAATTTCAAATTTTGAAAAAAAATGATGGAAATTTTGTAATTTGGAGGCAATGCCAGTTCCAGACATTTATTTAAAATATCGTAATTTGGGAACCATGCAAACTCTAATTATTTTCAATTTTCAATAGTTTCAAGGCTGTTTGAATTTGGAAAATTGATTTGAAATTTTATAATTTTAAGGCCACGTAAGCTTCAAAAATCAAATTGAAATTTCGTAAATTTGGAAGCCATGGACCAAAAGGCAAAAATTTTAAATCCGGAATACATACATCCGGTTAGAATAAAGTCCTGCAATAATATTCCAATAGGTATTGAATCATACTTCACAAAGCTTTATAACGCTACTGGCAAATTTGTGCATCATCAAAATCACATTTCAAAAAATTCTTACCTAGTACTTTCGGTATTCGCTGAAAAATTATAATTTTTTCAGACATTCACAGTCAATCGTTACGTTAATTGCTCAGGCTGGCATACATAACACACTCAAGTTCATTAGTAACACGAATCGAAAATGAAACCAGACTGCAATTCTCGTTAAGACACACCAACAGTTAAACACTAGTTGAACACAACAATTGATGAAAATTGAAAGCAGGTGAAAAATGAGCAAAATAATTTTTTTGATATGTGCTTTACAAGTCCTTGTAACATGTGAGAGATTTATTGATTTTTTTATTCATAACAGATTTGATTTGATTTATAACCTAACAACGCCTTCTATTCATTTCAGTACGAATTACCTCCGCAGGTCCATCAAGAACGGCTTCCTACATTTCTGATGATGAAGCTGACGACGACGACAATCAATATCAATCATCACAAGAAGACAGTGAATTCGAAAGTGGTTCAGATTCCGACAGCGAAAATGAAAATGAAGCTAATGAAGCTGAAGAAGAAAAAGGCAAGTATTCCCACGAGTACGAGTATTTTATTTCTTCTACTCGTAGGTACATCATTGATTTTGACTCATACTTGTTGTTAAATGCACCACAGAGCCACCTCACTTCAACTGCATAATAATTGGTGATCAAGCATGCAATGCAACCTGCTCGACATTAGCTTTTTTGTACAACTCAAGTAGCCAAGGTACCTGTGATAAGTCTCACATTTGCCAATGCACATTGGAGAATAAACCTCTCGCCGCATTATGGAACGATAAATTCCAAAAAAATAAAACTTCCAGACGTCTGCTACAAAAAATCACCGAGGATGAAGACCTCGAAAGCAACGTTTACGAAATACTCCAAAAATACCCTCGAACTGCTACCGATTCCATTCATGAACTCAAAGAAGAATATCCTGATACCAAGGAATACAATAAATTGAAACCAAATGGGCAATTCAACATGCCTGTGTCAAAATACATCGATCAAGATGGCCAACTAGATCGTAAATCGTTACGCAAGTATCTTTCAATCCGGATACATAAGTCTCTTAAAAAAGGAGATTACAAAATCGATAACTTGCATTACAAAACGAACATAGAAGCTTTTCTCGAAGACGATTCAATCCTGCCAGTGATCGTTAATGATACACATTTCGCCAAATTTCTTGCTAAGCTATTTCCCAAAGATAAGATCGAAGAAGTAACCAATGAAGATTTGAAAGCATTCGACGAAATATCAGATTTCGTTGAATCGGTAATCGTTGAGCAGTTTATTAAATATCTCAAAGATGAAAAAAAATCTAAGAAGAAACAGGAAAAAAAGTCCAAGAAGAAAAACCATAAAAAATCTGAAAAATCTGATGAAAAAGCTGCATTTGCTATATTGTTTAAAGATTTCAATTCAATAAACGATTACAAAATGTTAAACGAACACTGGAGCACCAAGACCACTGATGTGCGTTTAGTAAAGAAAAAAAATGGCTCGATTGATTTAGATTGGAAAAATGAAAAAAATGGAAATCAGGTAGTACTGAGCAAACAAAGTGATGGCACCATCAAGCAAACTTGGCAATTCGGTACCAAAGCTACCATCGAATTGGAGGTCGGTAGTAATGGTTCAATTAAGCAAAGCTGGAAAATAGGCGATAAGACATATAAATACACGAAATCGGACAAAAAGGTCAACTTTTCAGGTGATGTGAACAAAAAAGACTTGGCTATTTACAAACACAAGATTAGGACCTGGTGTGAAAAAAATCAAAAATTATTCATCGCAAATGACTGCATTATTTTCAATAAAGCATAAAAACTCATGTAGGTACTCTAAATGACAAATAAATTTTTAAAAACATTAAAATTAAATTTTTCCAGAAAAAAAATCAAAATCATAAAAATGTAGGTACCTACCTACGTACTAAAAAATGAAAACAGAACTGCCGTAAATAAATTCGAAGACTGGAAATTAAATAAAAAATTCTGGAAATATAACCAAAAATGGAAAATAAAAGTGAAACTAAGAAAAAAAATGAAACTGAAACTATGAAAATTAAAATTGAAGATTTTGAACATTAAATCAAAAACATGAAACCATGCAAACTAAAAATTTTGAAAATGACATTGAAAATTCTGAACATTGAATCGAAGTAATGAAAATAAAACTGGAAACTCTGAAAATGAATTTGAAAACTGAATATAAAATCAAAACCAGAAAATAAGATCAAACATTGGCAATTAAATCAAAAAATCTTAATACTGAATCATAAACTGAAAATTAAATTAAAAAATGAAAATATAAATTGAATGTTCTGAAAATATATTTGAAAAATTGGAAGTAAAATCAAAAAAGTTTTGATTTTTGTGACAAAAATTTCGACTTCTTGCGACAATAAATTATAGCTTTCAGTTCAGAAGAAAGAGTTTTCATTTTGATTACAAAAGACAAAGGGTTTCATTTTCAAGTTTTGTGACAAAAAGTTTCAATTTGCGAATTACATACAAAACACCGATGAGGTCCTATTTCTCTCTAGGACCGTGCAAAATAACCCATAGCTCCGATATAATAAATCTTTGGGCAAATAAAAGGTTTTTCTAGACAATCAAATTATACTTTTGTGACGAAATACTCAGCAGTATTGTAGTAAATGTTTAGTTTTTTATTTAGGGACCTTCGATTGAGGAGGAACGAATAACATTTTGCAAGTGGTGAATGTATTGTTTCAAGGTGTAGGTAGATTTTTTCATTTTTTAAAATGGTTATTCTTTTGTTTCGTTAATAGGTAATTAGGTATAGATTAGGTAGATATTTTGTGAGCAGGGAGTCAGGTAAATGAATGATCACTAGTTCACAGAATGACAGAATAATGAAAAGAAAGTATGAAAAATATCTCATGGCACTCTGCATTTATCGATATACGAGTACGAGTAGAATGAATTGGGTAAATTGCACAGTGATTCAGAAAATCGAGATTTACAGTTGAAATTTTCACATTTTTACTCTTCGATAGTTTTTAAGATTAGATTCAAAGACACAGGTAACTAATTCTCCCTCAAATATTATGACATGACACATTTATCATTATTAACCTTATTTATCAATTAGAATCAGGATCTTAGGTCTTGATACTTCGATCAGAGTACATCAGATAATTTTCAAGGTAAGGTATATAATTACTGATATCCAATAACATTTTCCCCTACATAATTTTTATTCTGTGTATCTACGAATACGTAACTGCTCTTTATACCTTAAAAACAGAAAAAGAAAAATAGAACTGCTTCATAACGGACGGTATTCCGTTAAAATTGAGGAAGGTGAGTGAGATGTACCTACCTATTTTTGGAAAGTACCTATTGAAAAAAAAATAGGCACCTACCTAAATAAAATCCTCAAATTGAGCCTGATGGAAAATGAGATTAAAATACATACAAATCAAACTTCAATGAATTTTTTCAATTTTCATCAAAAATAATCCAACTCATGTTGCATAATCTCAATGTTCTATTTAAGTCTTCAAACAAATTCAAATTATTAGTGAATATTTATTTTGAATAAATTAGCAAACAATCAAGTGCAATTAACGAGAGCACGTGGATATTAAACTGAACAGCAGATACAAGTAGGTATTTACTCAAGTGCCTTACTCTGCGAATAATTCAACACCAATTACTCAGTGAAGTATTAGAATTAAACTTGTACCTAACTCGCAAAATACATTTACTTTTCCTTCGTTGATGCTGTAACTACTATCCATCATAAAAGCGTAGCTAAAATTCACCAAATCCACATGGACTTGAACATGACATTATATTCGTTGATTCTCTTCACCTCCAGTAAGTACCTATCAATATTACTGCATTATTTCATTCGCTTCTAGTAAATTATTAATGAGTAATGACACACTAAACATTCGTAGATTTATTAATATGTTGGTGCAGAATTATCAAATCAAGCGCTGATAAGTTCCAAACTCCCGAACAAGCTTCATTCACTGACCAATCCAACAGTATGTTTATATTCCTTCGTCATCCAGTTGCCACCAAACTTGACGTATACATTTTTTTCTAATGTAGATCTTGACAGTTTTTAGACCTGATCTAGGATGCATTCTTTTCGGCGCAGCTGGTTGTTCGATAACTTGCAACGTTATGTGCGACATGTACGGCTGCCAAACCTACAATCCCATCTGCCTGGACGAAATATACTGCGAATGTAACGAAAAATACGAAATTTCATCCTCCCTTACAGCAACCACATCCGATTACAACAGTCTATCGTTCAATAAATTATGGAACTATAAACTAAACAAATCGAAAACATCGAAGAAAATCCGCCAAAAGATATTCCAAGATCCAGAGACGTTCGACGAAATACTGAAAATACTCAGAGATCCTCATAAAACCGGACTCCACGTCATAAGACGATTACAAGATTTACATCCGAAATGGACCAGCGTATCGGAGCTCGAACCACGCCAACTAGGTTACATAAATAATCTCATCGAAGGAGAGCAACTAAACGATAACGAGTTGCATGAGTATTTAGAGACGAATATGGAACCGATGATCGAAGAAACGTATGATCAATTGCAGAACGTTGAACTCGAAGTTAGATTGAGTGATGCTTTGGATCAAATCGATAGAGAAGAGGAAATAAGGCAAATCGTGGAGCAAATTGCTTTACTGAATAAATCATCTTTGAATGATTACACAAAGAAGCATCTGAAGCAGAAAGGATTAGAGGTAGATGATCTAGCTGAAATGTTGAATAAGGAGAATTCAGGTTTGGTATCAGTTTACGATGCCGATCAACTTATATTGGCCAGCGTTCTGGAAAAATTACTTGATATTAAAGAGAATAACAGAATCGTTGACGTCAAAAGAACAGCCGGAAACAAACAGTTTGCTTTGAGCGAAGAAATGACTGTAGGCAGAGAAGATCTGTTTGATTCGAATTTCAACGCTGATGAAGATACAGGAGACACAAAATCGTTCATATTGAGCGAGGAAATGACCGTAGGAAGGGAAGATCTGTATGATTCTGATTTTGCAAGATCGATAAAAAGTTCTGATTCTGAATCTGAATCGAAGAAAAATAAACGTAAGTTTAAAGAAGACAAATCACAGAAGCGCGATCGATATGAAATCAACAAATCAAACCGAATTTCTGACAGAAAGATTATTATTAATAATAACAACAACAACAACAATAACAACGACGAATATTACTCATCTGACAGTATCAACAATAACAATAACAATAATGATGGGGAATATTCATCTTACTACGACGATTATTACACTACAGCTACAGATCCACCTTATCCACCTCCACCTCCACCTCCTTACAGCAGTTACTATAATCCGGCTCCAGCATATTCATCTTACTATGGTGATGAGAATTATCGTAGGCAAGGTCCAGTTCAGTACCAGATGAACAGTAATTTTGGAGGATCATTACCACCGATGCCACCGCCGCCACCGCCACCACCGGCGAACATTTGCTGTGGAGGATACGGTAATTTTGGACCACCACCGCCACCGCCGCCGCCTCAATCGTGGGATGCTAATTGCTGTGATGGAGACCGTTCAAGTTGGATGGAAACCTTTTTTCCATGGTAGCTAGTAGGTATTTCAAAGATGACGGAACCGACATAGACGCTCAATTTTAATAATCAAATGTTCGATGAATCACGTAGTAATGTAACTCGTAATTAAGTTAAAATAGGTAAATTATAAATAAATAAACACTCAACTCGTGAATACTTACATATATGGTAGATTGGTAGATGCATTTTCACGTCGAAATAAAACAGTATTCCACACACCGAACTCAAAAGAGTATCTGAATGAATATGTGTGAAAGCTGAATTGAGCTGAACTCCTGTAACTCGAAGTTTGTATTTGAATGCGAAAGATGAGTGATCACGATCACGAATGCACTAATTTAGTAACGCTTGTGATAGCGAATATTGAGTAGACCCTACCATCCACCATCCGCCATGATAACGAAGTGTTCATTGCGAATGCGATGACTTGACTACACGATCAGCAGATCACCTAGCAGAACCGATTCTTGAAGTTGAGTTGATTATTTGTATTGAAACGCGATCGCGAAGGTTCTGAAAATAATGATCAAGTACATAACACGAAGTAATCGATGAACAAAAAACTGAAGAAATTACAGCCACGATTCCACGAAGCACGCAATTGACGCAATGCAAAACCCACCGACAGTCCGACAGGAAATTGATAACAGTGATAACAGAACGGTCAACCGATCGAGTGACCGAAGGAGACGGAGTAGAGGATCGAACGAGACCGAAGATCAAGTAGTGGGTAGTAAACTACGACTACGATAAAGTTTTTTTATGATTTTTTTTTGCAAAGACAAAAAACGTTTTTGTAGACCAGTTCTCATTGAGCGTGCCCATGATATCGCTATGGATACCAGTTTGGACCATGCTGTTAACTAGCGGCGGTAGAATAACCAATCGTTTTAGATGTAAAATGATTTTCACAAATTCGCTACGGAATTTTTGTTTTGGTGTGTTAGCGTACATATGATATTTATTACCTTTACATTGGCATAATTTATAATTCCAACTAATGCGTCCACAGCCAGGGCAGTAGCGTGTGGCAGATCATCATGGCAAACCCTTAGTAGATACATAAACTGGAATTTTGCCATTGCCTTGGACAATAAAATTCGTGATGTTATCCTCCGACAAAATTACTAAATACGAATAATACAATACATGATGATAAAATAAATTTTAAAATGCACCAAAATACCTCAATACGTTTTTTTTTTCAAAAAAATGCAAACTCGAAGGAAACATACATATATTCATTGCGATTGAGAAAGGATTAGGTGAAATTATATTCAGAATTCACTTTTTCTCAAATATCTAAAAAAAAAGTAAAGTTGAAATACTTTCATTGGAAGAAAAATGAATAAAATTATCTGATGCAGTAAGTTTTTAAAAAAAAAAACAAATGTAAGTATTGCTTTCGGCAAAAAAAATAATACCTATTGGAAATCTGTCCCTTCGGCAAAAAAAATAATACCTATTGGAAATCTGTCCCGTCGGCCGTCCTTCATCCCTTCCTCATAAAAAATTGAATAAAAAACCGGAGAAGACTTACCTATTTTTTATTAGATTAATTTTTTAAAGCTTAAAGTATTGAGAGAGGTTCTATTCGGAGAAATCACATTTTTTCCTCAAATATCCAATACAAAAAAACTTCAAATAGGTAATCGAAAAATAAATAAAATCATTTGATGCTGTATTATTTTGAAAATGATACTACGTACATATAATATAGAAATCAAAATTTTTCAATGTTGCTTTTTGGCAACAAAAAAAATGATTTTATTGGAATAGGTATCTAAAATTTGAAGAATTTTCTTCAAAACAATAAAACAATGTTGAAAGGAATAACTTCTTAGAGCATGCATCTACATGCATTACCTATGTAACTTGGAAAAATGTAAAAAAAATTACTCAATTGTTTCGAACATGAAAAAAAATAGGTAGGTACCTTTATTTCAATGTTTTGTTCAAATTTAAAAATAGCCTAAAACAAAACCACAACACATCCTTATTGAAAAATATCAAAAAACAAAAAAAAAACGGATTGAGCATTTTTGTGTTTTTTTTTTTAAATTTAGGGTGTTTGTAATTGCCAGATTATTACACGAGAGTTTTAGATTTGGTGAAATAGGCTAACACTTATTTCCATTTAAGAACTTGTCAAATGTCATAACTATAACATTGAAAAAAAAACACTTTGGCACGTTTTCTTAAAAACAAAAATCGAATCACGGATGAATATGTTTTGATTTTAAATGAAGAAAGCAAATAGTTTATTCAAAAAAATTTATTACATTTCATTATTATGCACCCATGTATGTATTAAATTGAATTTATTTCCCACTGATGAAATCCAACTTTTTCTTAATCAATCGAAGGTACCCATTTATAGGGCATATGCATTATGCACGTTTTAAAATTTACAGAGAAAGTGAATTTCTCATCCTTCTCAAAAGAGGTATCACGCTCGTCAGAATGTGATCAAATTGAGGTAGAATGCGAAAATTTGGACTCGAGTTTATTTTCAGAATTTATTGGCTTAGCTCAGAGGTGGCGGAAGATGAGGTGGGGGGAGGGGGCTACCAACGACGGATAAAAATTCAATTAAACATAAAACAAAAATGTGCGTTTTTGTTTTGTGAGAAATTTTTTTTGAAAAATGTTCGCTCTAGGTTTGCAAAATTAAGTAGGTAAGTAATTACTCAATTTTAGTTTAATTTTTGTAAAATTCTGATAACGGTTTCAGTTCAGCTAAATCTGAATTTCAATCTTCAAGGTCGTTCTCAAAAATTGAAAACAATTCAATTTTCAAATTTTTGAACACGAATAAAAACTTGAAAACAGGAATAAGAGCCAAAAAAGAGGACCGGAACCTGTAAATCTCGAAAGAAATAATCAATTCAACTTTAGGGAAGTACCTACCAAGTGATTCACCTCACATGCATGTATTTAAAATCCTATAACTACTCAG
Organism: Planococcus citri; assembly: GCF_950023065.1. NCBI lineage: Eukaryota > Metazoa > Arthropoda > Insecta > Hemiptera > Pseudococcidae > Planococcus > Planococcus citri. Next base: position 38,123,714 of record NC_088680.1, read on the forward strand.
CACGAATTTTGATTCTACATCGAAAAAATCTTGTAAAAGAAACCGTTTAAAAAAACTACACGAATTGGAAATATATTTTGAACATTTCGCTATCAAAGACAAAAACAAATACATACAATTTAAATTGGTAATGTAGGTAAATTCTTAAAAAGATATGGCGATGGTGAATATGACATTATTGAATAAGAGCATTACATAGGTACTATCGCTCTTCAAACAATAAGCAAATTTATAATTTGCTCAACTCAATTCTTGTAAAATAAAATGTAAAAGAGGAACATGGTAATCATTATAAAAATGATTTAGGTAAACATAAAGCAAAAAAATTACATTCACAGGATGTATGTACTTACAGGAAAGCAGATAAGTATTATGTACAGAGGGCAGTTTTGTGTACAATTTAAGGTACATTAAACTGATCAAATAGGTAGAGTGAAGAAACCTACGCGGAAGTAACTATAATTGACAAAAAAATGCCGAATTACTGGAAGGCTAAATCACCATTGTGCAAGTACAATTTCTTTTTAATTAGGTAACATAACAGTCCAGCTGTTTGTACGGAAATTATATAGGTACTTATAAGTAATAAAAATAATAAATAATTGCGACTGGTTTTAATTAAAAAAATAAATAGGTACTCGAGAAAATATTATCCTTTCGTCAGATTTTTCTGCAATTGCTGCCCTCCAGGATCTACTGGACGGCGCTGTAAATAAAATCTGAGGTAAATGAAATGCTCGGAAAACATAAATTTAAATTCAGTAAGACTACCTACCTGTGCTGCGAGTTGCTCTTGCGGATTAATAGTTGGTGTAACGGTTGTAGTAGTAAGAATTGGTATTTCTTGACTCGATACAGACGAATCTGTACAGCTAGATGATTCTGGAATGGATTCATTAATTGATCTACCTGCAATACAATATTTTTGAGTCAAAATGAATTATTCTGAACTAATTAGGTAGTGTAGTTAGTGGTACATACTTTCTGAAGGACCTCCTCCTGTACCGAAATCACAACTACTCGAACTCGAATTCCGACTGACGGTTTCAACACGTTCGCCACTACCGAACGACGAAGCACTGCTAGTGCTATTTTTCAAAGTCGGTGCTTGCTGTTTAGATCTTTTGCCGCAATTCCACGATAGCCTTTTATATATTCTGTTATCTTTATTAACGTCTTGTTTCTGAAAATACAACTAGACACGTTAAAAGAGTCGAGTATTGTAGGAACATATCGACACGACCTGTGTACATTTTGAAATCTATGTATGATTAATAATTACTTTAATATCGTCGACGACGCCGGCAGTATGATATCTTTTATCACTTCTAGTCAATCGTTTCATCAAAGTTGGACGTTGCTGGTTTTGATTTTCTTGACTAGATGCTGAAAAATTAACAAACAATACACAATAACCGTTAGGTATGTTAATTTACCATTACCTACATTTTTAATTTAATTTTTTTCATGTTCCTTACCAGTATTGGTACAATAATCGGCATCACAGCTAATTGCCACGCTAGAAGCTTGAGAACCTGATATGTGTCTGGTTTTCAACAATGGTGGATTTCTGTTGAAAGTCAAAGCCGGCGATCTTCGAAGTGGCGGACTAGGAGGTGGGTACGATGTACCACGAGGAGGAACACCTTTCGGTGGCGCTAACAGCATGTTTGATGGAGGATTTGTAGTAGTGGTGTTCATTTGATTTAAATTTGGTAATGACTGACCGAGATTCGAGAATACGGGCACTTGAATGCTCAACGTATTCGGACTAGCGCATTTTCGTCTGTGAAAAAAAAAACATTTAATAACAAAGTTTACTAGGTAAAAATAATACACATTGCGGGAGGGGGCAGGGGGCGACAGTTAGTTTTACAAGTTTTTGAAAAATCATTTTTCGAGATTGAGGCTTTTAGTTCGAAAAATGAAATCAGAAGTAAAAAATATATGATTTAGATCGTCATCTGAAAACCAAAATGTTCTCACAGACCTATTTAAAATATCAATTTTTTTAAAATATGGGTATAGGTACAATTCTTATCAACCTGCCAAAAGAGGTCATCAGGTTGAAAAATTGTTCTTCTACTAAGTACCTAATTTCCTTAAGTTGACAACTACCTACATAATTTGTGATTTTGTGATGCTTTTTAAATGTCAGTTATGTTAGGATGATTTCCATAATGCATACTTTTTTTTTTTTTTTTTTTTTTTTAATAATTGAGGTATCTTTCTTTCTTTTTATTGTATTTTTTGTTTTTTTTTTTTTTTTCAAATGAACCTCAACCTTTTCCCACTAGTTGTGTTTTTGAGATGGAAATTTGAAACAAATTCTAATTTTTAATAAAAAATAATAGGTAGGTTAAGAAGAACTTTATGTGTTTTATTCAAAGTATTCGTATCTTAAAAACAAATAGGTAAGCCTCTTGGAAAATAATGAATTAGGTAGGTACATTCTATAAAGTGGAAAATAATTTCTTTTTTTTTATTATTATTTTCTTCAATTGCCAAATTTACAACGATTTGACAAAAATTTCATCAATTCATTTCCAGTTTCTATAATACATATAGGTAAGTATGTATTTCATGCAATTTTACCAAATTCAGTTCAATGACATGTACATACATAGGTAATGAAATTATATCTTAATGAATTTTATTGACGATGTTATTTAATAAAATTTTTGTGAAATTTGGACTCATTTTGACAAACTTAACCAAAATTTTACTGGTTTTTAGTAATTTTGAGCGATATTAACATTTCTTTCAGTATTTTCCAATTTTTCTATGATTTTAATAGGTTTCTAACCATGTTTTGTACAGTTTGTGTTGAATTTTGGCAAATTTTGCTTGAATTTCATCAATTATTGGAATGTTTTAATAATTTCAGAGCTTTTAAGAAGTTCTTGAAATATTTTACAAAAATTTCAACAATATTCCTATATGCAATTTTGGTGAAATTTGGAAATCAAAGCGTTTCAATCATTCAACGTGTTTTTAAACAGTTTTACGCAAATATTGCTGAACCTTCAGGAATTTTTCTACAATTTCATTAGTTTTTAATAAATAAGAATGATGTTGATGCTTTTTGAGCGTTCAAATGTCATTTTAAACACATTCCAACAATGTTTCGTGCAATGTTCATTAAATTTTGCTAAAATTATCTACATTAGTTTTTCGTATTTTTTTCTTTGACTATTGAATTTTTCAAAATCTTTCTAAAATTTCATCAACTTGGTATTTTTAATGATTTTAACGTTTTTTACGTCTGGAAAAATGAGTGAAATTTCACCGATTCCACAAAACAGTTCATGTTTGTGGACTAAAAAGTTCTGTTTCTAGAATATCTACCCAAACATTCTGTTTTCGAAAGAAATTCTTAACCATTGTCAAACAATTTGAATAGTGACGAAGTAATTTTTTTTTAAATGAAAAATGTTCAAAAACTAGAGAAATTGGCTGCGAAAATTGAAATAACCACGAGTTATCAGGAGTAGATCCAAGAAATGTATGATGATAATAATAAATGTAAAAATATTGGTAGCCTAGTGTTTTCAATTTTTTGAAATATTTTGCAACATGAAAAATCACTATGAAATTACTAAGTAGAACCAATGAACAACGCTAAAAAAAGAAATAGAAAAATTAAAACAATTTCGAAATAACAAAATTATAAATAAAAAATTTCAAAAATTACTTTTCCAAGATAGAAAAATGAAAATTAAACTTCCAACGTTTGGTATACTCAACAAGGTATAGATATAATGTCATTACAGTCGACATATTTCATCAACCACTCAAAATGGAGCCAAAAATCGACAGTAACAATTTAGCAAGCACTTAATAATTTTAAAAATCGATTTTCAGTGAAAATTAAACGTCTACGAAAAAGATGATGGAAAATGAGTTTTTCATAGAAAGCATTGTTTTTGATACTTTTCTTCTTGTTCAGACTTTAATTGAGGTTCAATCATAGTTCTCCAAGGAAAATTCTCACGTATTCATCTATACCTACCGATGAGTCAAAGGCTGAGTATTTTTTTCAGGAAAACTAACAGACGACATGCCTTCGTCGGAACTTTGACTAGAGCCTCTCAGGCAAGACAACTCGTTCTCCACACTAATACCTCTAGACTGGCTGATACTACTAACCGACGACCCAGCTTCATTTAGTTCAACAGATCCGCTGAAAACAACAAATCACCATCATTATCATCTACATTATCTATTTAGAAAAACGCACGAATTCTAGAAGCGATTCTTAAGCAGCTATTAACTAAAGTAACTATATCAAAGGTAGGTAGATAATAGGTACCTATACACTTATACAAATATTAGGCTGTTTTGGTAGGTATAGGTAAATGGTTGAAAAGCATGCACAGCTTTCGCAACGAAGACCCACCTATCGGTATAAGAAATATCCACTCGAAGGTTTAAAATTACCTAGTCGCTTTTCAGCCACTTAATCCTACGGTAAAAGAGGCATTAAGCCGATTACACGAACGAAAGTGGCGCGTTTTACCTGTGCGAATGGTTTAGACTGCTTCCTTTACTGGAACCTCGAGGACTCTTCAAAGTATACAAATTCATCGAAGCGAGGCTATGCGATTCGCATTCGTGTTCTGTGTCCGCCTCGACCCAGCACTCTTCGTCGTATACGCTGGAGGGTTGTTGGCTCAAAGCTAATAACGATGGATTGGTCATTGTCGCCGTCGTAGCTTGTTTAGCCGTTAAATACATATCTTGCGCTTTTTTTATACTCGACGTCCACGTCTTTTATGGTAAAAGAAAACAGAAAAAACACACAAACCAAGAATAAAATATCCATAAATTGCAATATAGATAAGTACGTGGAAAAAAATTAGCTCAATTTCGGCCAACTTGGTTTGGTACACCTACTTTAAGTAATTTATTGTCCGAGCACGTTAGTAAAAAAGCAGTAGCCGGAACTTTGTATTCTGTTAAATATATCACAGCCAAAAATGGAGGGTCCCTCGGTAATTCGTGTATAACCAGCCGGTCAATAATGAACGGTTGTTTTAATACTTTAAAACGTGAATCCGACTTCTTCGAAGCTGCTTTACAAACTAACAGCATATCCGTGAACAGGAAACAATGCACGTCCGCCTGAAACAAAACATCCCTCCGTTCATTACCCGATCTTAGACACTTTCGTTGTAGTATTACTACGTGTAGTATTTTTCATCACTTAAATGAAAACTCATTTTCGTAATTCGTTTCCCTTTTTCACGCTTCAACGCTACGCAAGTTTCCTTTTCACATATTCATTAAATGGTAAATTAATTTCCACCTATAGGTACCTAACATCGAACAAACGTAGATACGTTTCCAAGTCTGCGTATTAGTATGTAGTGCTTTTCTTCCAGCAAGCAAATTAACAAAAAAAGACAAGAAAATACAAAACACCCTCGGCACATTTGCGCTTTTCCTTATACATACAAACGTTTGCGACGAAACGTTTCCCGCGAAAAGTAATAAGAAGTATACTCAACATTTAAGTAGGTATATTCATTGAAAAGATACCTACCTACACACTTCGCTACTTTTCCTAAATCGTATTATAGACCAAAAAAGCTCCATTCCAACACTTTGGTACCTAAGATTGTCGAGATGGGTGAGGGAGATGAAGCGAAGGGGTCAGGGAGTGGATTCATTCCACGCTACGATTTCCTAAAAGTTCTGAGAAATTAAGTGCTTGAGATGAATTAATTTTCAAACAAGGTCGTGTCTAATAAATGGAACAACATTTGAAAGCAGGATTTTTAGCAGGAGATTTTTAATACGTTTCTTCTGAGGGGAGAGGGGAGAAATTGGACCATTTGAAACAACAATTCTAGAAGTCAAAATTTTTCCACGTTCAACAAAAACTACAAAACAATAAGAAAAAATTCAAAATTCTGATGGAAAATTTTGAAGTTTAATTTTAAAAATGGGAAAAAGCAGGAGTTTGAAAATGTTTGCCTTTTTCAGTGGTCTTAAGAAAGAGGGAGAGGTCTGGGTCATAAATTCAAGCTAAAAAAAAAATGAAAAAATCAAAATTTTGAAAAAAAAATCGAATAAGTAAACGGAAAATTTAAGAAAGTGACTGATAAAAATGGAATTACCTAAGAAGGATCTTTTCACAATCATTACAAGAGAATCAAAATTTTTCGGCATTTTTGGCAAAAAATCAGCACAAAAGTGGGAAAAATAAGATGCTACACACACTGACAAAATTAGTTGGAAATTTTTTAATTTAAAAAAAAAGTAAAAATCGAGTTTGCAATTTAATAATTTTTCTCACAAATCTTTGTTCAGAAGGGGTTTCTACATGGCAATTTCATTTTTCCAAATTTTTTACGTAAAACTCTCAATTTTACTCGTAAAACCAAAATTTTTGAACTTAATGAAAAAATTGAAAAAATTTTAAATTTCCATCACAAAAAAATCAGCTTATTGATTTTTCAAGTCTCGCTCAAATATCTCAATAGCAAATGAAAAGAAATACGTATGTATTGTGATTAGGGAATTCAAATTTTACTTTCGTTTGGAATTTTTTTCGTTAGGTCTTCAGTTCCTTTTTTTTTTCAAACTCCTAAAGTAAGTATCACTGAACCACAGAAAAAAATCCCAAATTTTCCATCACAGACAATCAATTACCTATTGAAGAAAAACGTACCAACTTTTGCTCAAAATGTATCAAAAATAGAGTTTCTCAAGCCTTTTTATTTCTTTCCACTTCGCTGGCGGCTCCAAAACGTCTTATGCAGAGTCAAAAGTTGAAAAAAAATTGAAAATAACATCAGAAAAATTTGAAAATTAACTTCAGCGCAAAAATTTTGAATAAGTCATTTCCGGAAATCAAAGTTCTACGTTGTTTTTTGGAGGGAGAGGGAGGAGGTAGGAGGTGCTTTTAAACGTGAAATGGTATTTGGGAAATTTTGAAATCTTTTGATTTGAGATAGGAAGGTGGAGGGGTTCAAAAATACGATATATTCAAATTTCAGCTCAGTACCTAATTGAAATGGGTAAAATTCGATTTTTTACACTTTTGGTCCAAATTTGATTTTTTGAAATTCTCCTAAATTTGAGAAAGAGCACCTTTTTTGACTGATGAGGTAATTTTGCATATTCCTTCAATCTAGTTTTGTTTGGTCTCAGAATTATTTTCCTACTGATTTGGAATTGAATACAGTCCTCGTTATACCAACTACTCAAATTCGTTATTCACTTTGTTCTCCAAATACGAATGCAATTACCTATCAACAAAAAAAATCTCAGCTCAATCCCTTCTAATTTTCTGGATAAAACACGTTTAAAACATTTTCAACAAGAAAGCTGAAAGTGGATTTAACAGCATATTTTGCCAGACATTAATCTTATTCAAACATGCTCATTACATGTTTTATTCATTCATTAAGAATAATTTAAGTGTGTTCACAAGCTTAAATTACCATTAGATCGCACGTTTATATGGTTACTTAACATGTCTACAGCTAGACAATAAGGTTAAGGGGAAAAAAGGGAGGAAATACCTAGTCATCTTTACAAAATTATTAAAGCGAACGTGACGAGCAGCAAAATCTCAGACGGCTATTTCGAGCGGAATTCAGAAAAAAAAATTACAAAAGTAACCTAGTTCTTTTTTTTCATGTTTATTCATCGAAAAAATCAAGGTTTTAACGAAATTGAAAATTTAATGGTGGAAAAAAGACTTCATGGCTTCATACTTTTAAAATGTTCATTTGTTTATTTCAATTTTTTCTTAAAATTTCCCAGCAATTTTTAATTTTTAATTTAAAAATAAAATACTTGAGTAAGTACTTGATGCATGGAAACGCATCAAGGTCAAATAAAAACGCATAGGTATGTACACAAGAAATTAATTTTTTGAAGCACTACCAAATACCAATTAGGCAGGTACGTATTGAAAAAAAGTATACATTAACGCATTTCATTCCACTCGAAGGTCCATTTCTCCCATATTTTACTTCCTCTCTCACACACAGACTTCCTGCTCACTTCTTTCATCGACTAATAAAACAATAATAAACAATAGGTAATTTACCTTGGCGCCGTTACACTCTTTCAACTTCAAATCACCCTCTAAAAGGAGGAATCGTCTCTGCGAATTGCAACATCCAGGCATCGGACACGTTAAATCGAAATCATTATAACTTTTCAAAATTCTATCGAGATCTTCATCTTTGGAATCCTGTAAAAAGTAATAACAACTTAGTGAATAAGAAAAAAGTCAATCATTGTTAAACATCCATCATATCGGATATGCACTATACATATGCAGCAATAATGCAAACCTCGACGGACTTCTCAATCATACGTATAGTGAGGTATACTTACAACAACATCATACGTTTCAATTTTCGATATAACTACCCACAACCTTTCAAATTCTTGTTTATATCTTAACGTTGTGTTTACGCTATTCACGAACACGTCAACTTGATTTATCTGTCAAACGAAATGAAATAAGTTAGCACGATGACGATATCGTAATAGGTAGAGGTACCAGCGCTGGTTTCTTTCTTTACTATATGTATTGAATGAGTTCTAGTATTTACCATTTGATCCAATTTATTTTTATGCTCTTCCGAATCGGTATGTTTTTGAATAGCTTTCAATAACAGCGAGTATTTCGTTATCCTTTGCATTGGTTTCACCAGGATATCCATAAGTCTCAAACGATTACAGTCTTTTTGAGTTTCGCACCACTGTTGAAATATAAACACTGATTAGTTATTAGATACTGAAACATAGCCTATGTGCATCTAAATGATGTTCTGATCGTGGTAGGTTGCTTTCCAATCAACAGTTTTTATTTTTTATTGGAGGATGGAAGCAAAATTGTTGAGATTGCAGACTGGATCACGAAACTTGGAAGGCGACAAACTACAATCAACACTGAGTAGGTGAGGTACATAGTGAAATAATCTCAACTTACCACCAGGTAAGCGGTGAATAGTTCGTTTTCATTATGCCTTTCTCGACAATACTGCTGACATTTGCTTTGCTCAGCACAATACTTGGTGTAAGGACGAAACAGCTCATCGAACTGGATAAAAAAAAAAAACATTCGAGGTTTTATTTTCACACAGTAACTTATACTCGTAGTTAGAAAATAGTAGGTACCACACAGATACACTCGAATATAAGCTATAGGCTGAAATCAACCACCGTGTAATGCGATTATTACCTTGAAAAAGCCTTCGGCTAGTAAGGCCGGATTCAACGGTTTACCCGTTTCCCTCGATGACGCTAACATAGGCAGTAAATGTTGACACCAAAAGTACCGATTCGCTGAATATATTTCTAAAATATTGCTGAACAAGCGATCTTTATCTATTTCCGTTAGTAAATTGTTTGATTGTAGGTTGCAAAGGCAGGCCAAAAATAACTGTAATAAATCAGAGAAAAATACAGATGCAAATTGAGCATTAATTAATGACGACGAAATCATTTATTTTAATATTATACTTCGAGGATGTACTCAGATTTTGAATTTTACTAATGCCTGATTTTCTAAAATTGTTCAATGAATCAGGTTTTTAAAAAAATCGAGTAAAATGAAATAAGTAAACCTCACAAAACTTTTTTTGTAAATAAAAATCAATTTCAAAGAAATTGGGGGGAAAAATTCACAATCCAAAAAAAGTGAAAAAAATTCAAAAGTACATGTAGCCTAATTCCCTATTCATTAACTCTCTACCTCCAAAAAATGTCAAAAATGAAGCTCAAAATCAATGAACTATTATTCTTTGAAAAATACCAAAAGAGTCTTTTGAATAAAGACAAACAAATACTTAATTTTTTTTTCAGAAAATTAAAAAAAAAATAAAAAATTGAAAAAAATGTTAACCCTGAAAAAATTGGAATAATTACAAGAAATGATTCCATGAAATAAACAAGTAAGAAATTGAACTTGAAAAAAAATGGTTGAAATTTCAAAAACCTGAGCAAAATAAATACATAGGTAGGTACGTAAGTACATATGTAGGTATACTTGGTGGTTTGAGATTGTAAATTTAATTTATTTATTTATTTTTCTTTTGGCAAAGACAAATTTCCTGCAATTTTTTTCTAAAAAAGAGTAGCCTAACATCATTTACACAATCTACCATTTGTTCATTAAAAAAATAAAAAATATCAATTCATACTCACATCAGTTAAAACTCTAAGCGTGTGAATATAGGTAACTTCAGTCTCGACCAGCTCCCAAATGGCGGTTTGTTGCTGTTGTTGTCGTTCAGCCAACGATGTACTATCACTCACGATATCTCTCCAATCATCTTCCAAATTATACAACGCTGAAAAAAAAAACAAAAAAAAAAAAAAAATAGAAAAATACACCAATTCAAAAATTAGGCTAAAACAAACAGTGGGTACAGGGTGTTCATTGGACAACACTTCCGTTCGTTTCGTCATTGCGTCGCGTCGTCGTCAGACAATCACAACAACAACGACAACCTTTGTATATTAATTTAAATTCGTATACAAAAGCGTCGAGTTATTTTTACCATTGTTTTTGCCACTTTTCGTTGCCCTCGTAAACAATGAAAATATAATTTAACGCGTGAATAGATTTCACAAATGTGTCGAAATCGTAAAAATGAGGCAAAGTCTAAGGTTGGCCGAAGGTGGGACACCGTCAACATAGAGTCGAGTTGCCCTATTACGAGTAGTTTGCGTCGGTTTTTGATTCCTTTTCTTTTTTTCTCTCTCTCGTGGTGGAAATTCTACGGATTCTCTTTTACAGGTTTCGAGTTAATATAAGAATTCAACGAGCAGACGAACAATTCGAAATAAATTCAAGAGGCGAGGTGAAGCTGAGCTACCAAAAATATGTTTACTTATTTCACAGACATTGTCGATCGTCTTCGTTCATAAATTGGTGAAATTGGCATTTTATTTCCGCTCAGGTAAATTCTGCAAAATATACCCCCCCCCCCAAACAAACTAGCAGCAATCAAACAATAATATACGTACTTACGTAGGTAGGTACGATACCGTCGTCTACGAAAAAAACCCTCGTATCTTTGGAAAAATAGAAAATTACGCCAAGTAAGAGATGAATTGAACAGGATAACAAGATGTTAAATATCTATTTATTAAACGCCATGTTATGAAATACTTCCAGCATCAACACAGGTGAGGAGAGAGTTACCGGAGGAGGACAGCAAAGGATGATGCATATCTCCATACAATTATGAGGTAGGTATTATACACCCCTCTACTTTCTTCCTTATCCACCAGTTGCTCGTTTTTTGAAATAGTACGAACTGTTTTTAAGAAGCTGAAGCTTTCGTAAGAAATACACGTAAAGTACATACAACTCCGCATGACATGGAACACGTAAAACGAGACGAATTTTAAATTCACTACTCTCTTCACCTCGCCACATCACAACTAGTAGTAGCTTCAATAATCCGCCAAATATTATTTTTTCACATCAGAACGTAAACACTTCATCATATCGTAGAGTTTACTTCGACAATGAACGCGTATCTTTATTCTTTAAACGTCTGACGAAGAATATAGGTGTAAAAAAAACTTTCATCGTCGAAGTATGTACAGTGTTGCTTGTACCTACTGCTATAGTTAGGTATATGTATACTTGAATGAGTATATCAGTATACCTATGTAAACTTCAGTCCATAAAAACGCAAATTTTCCATTATCTTCGAGTACCACGCAATTTGTTCACCGGGTATCTTTTCGCTTCGGTATCGCGACATCTACGCTACGAGTAAGTATGTACCTATATTTCACGACTTTGCCACTTACCTTCTTCTAAATCTTCGTCGACACTGTGCAACTGTGGTATACCGTGTTTACTGTACGAATTCAAATGATCGATTAACTGCTCCATTTTAGAGTCTTGAAACTGAAACAATAATCATACGTCGTCAGCTTAATCCTAGTCGTAATATCCCAAAATACTCTACCTATACAAGTTTAAAATAAATAGGTGCCACTTAATCTCTCACTCCATTCTGTACAGTGGGTTCTAATTTATGTTCATTTTTCGTTGTCGATTGTCGTCGCGTGTTATTAAAACCAGCGACCGACAAGAATAAAAAATAATAAAAATTATAATAATGTACCTTGTAAGTCTCTTTTTTTCCTTAACAGGGTAAAATCGCATTTTGAGAGATCTAAAAAAAAGCCATGTTTATTGCGCATAAAGTGGCAGGGAAAAAACACCGAATTCTTCAAACGTATTTTATGTAAATTAGTGTGAAATGACTAACAAAAAAAATTTGAATTTCAACCAAGTTTACAAAAAAAAAAATCATTTTTGAGTTTATTACCTAGGTAGGAGGTCTAGGTTCCCTGAAAAGCTGCAGTTTTGAAACCGTTTTGAAATCACATTTTGAAAAGATTTGAAACACTTCTGGCATTGAAATGGTTTCTGGTATAATTTGAAACTGTTTCAAAAGCATATTTAATTTTGAACTGATTTGGTACTTTGTGTGTTTGAAATATTTTTGACAGGTTGGGAAGCCATATTGACGGGTCAATGACCTGAAGAGACCTGGTAAGCGGACATGCAATCTCGAAAAGCTGGACAGGTCGGTCAGTGACCTTGAGAGTACAGACAAACGGATAAAATGACTTCAAAAGACCAGATTAGAATACAGACGTACTAAGAGACCACACAGACAAGTCAATGACCTTCAGAGGTCAGGCAGGCGGTCAGATAGAACCTATGGGAAGCCATACTGGCAGCTCAATGGACCTTAAGAAGTTAGATAGATAGACAGACAGACAGACAGACAGGCAAACGGATGACCTTAGGAAGCTAAACAGGTCGGCCAGTGGCCTTAATAAGTGTACAGCCCGATAGGTCAATGACCTTAGGAGGTCGGACGATAAATAATACAGACGAACTTGAGAGGACAGACAGACAGGTCAATGACCTTAATAGACTGAACAGCTGTACAGCCAACATTGGAAACCCATACTAGTAGGTCAATGACCTTAAAATGCAAGAAATTCAGACAGACCACATTGGGAAGCTATAGACAGGTACATAGTTGAATGCCCTTGAGAGTCCTTCAGATATAGGGGTCAATGACCTTAGTCACCTAAATAGACATACATGTGGCCTTGGGACGCCCCATCCACAGGTCAATGACCTTAAGATGTCATACAGACGACGTCGTGAAGCTAGACAAGTAAGTCAATGACCTTGAGAGTCCAGAAAGCCGGGTCAATGACCTTAGGAGGCCAGCACGGTACACATGAATGGGCCAAAACTCGATTTTGAACTGCCCTCGTTAATTTCCGTACTTCTTTATTCTGAAGAAATTCAAAATTTCTGGAGAAATCGAAAATCGCGAAGGAGGATTTAGAATAAAAGTGGTTAAATTTTGCGGTATGAAAGAGTTGATTTTTATAATTTTTTACCGATTAAGTAAATATAGATGGTTAATTATGTTTAAAATACCTATTTAAATTATGAATCGCCAAAAATTGACAATTTTATTTAAGATTATGAAAATAATTCATCAAAAATCGAGGAATTCATTTGGACAGCTGAAATTTTGATTATGAGAGTTTCAGACCATGCTCTTTCAAAAAATTGCAAACTTGTTCAAATCGGATATGGACATCTCGACTACTCGAGTAGTTTCCTTGTGCGTAAAATAAACAGACCCGAAGCAAAAACTTGAAATTTTCAGGACACTCTGTTCGAGTGAATTTTCAGATACAGTATAATCATTCTATGTATTTTGATCTACAAAAAAAATTCTTTAATCAATACTCGAAAGTCGAAATACACGCGCAAATAAAAAAAATATTTAAAAAAATGCAGTTCCTTATCTAAGAATACATAATTCCACCTACATCTTGAGGTGATCTTTACTACTTTTCTCGCGTTATTAGTAGACCTACAATTTTAATGCACCTAACCAAAATTTCTTTCAAAAACTTGATAATAATAATTAGGTATAACTTCACCCTGATAATATAACCCATCACAGTGTCACCTTTGGAAAAAATCAACTAAATATTCAACCAGACGAATCGAAAAGAAAAACCTTCCCTCGACAAACTACACTAATTAAACTTCGCGTCGCGTCGTGTCGCCTCTTTGAATCACGATAAGAGAAAATTTTTACGCTTTTTAATTTACCTCGTGTACACAGAGTTCTTATCAAGCAGAATAATCACCAACGCCATCTCCCTCGAACCCCTTATGTATTTTGAAAAGAAATACCCCAGTTTTCATTGCTATTCGCTCGGATATTGTGTTTATTCTTTAATAGTTTCACGTACCTATTTTGGACGTACTCTCGTATCAGCGTATATCAAAAACGATGAGGCGAATATTTCATTAGCGATAAGCTATTTAGAGCTTTGTATAAGCTTTGCGGGTTGCATCTTGAAGCGTGTTAATGAAAAGCCAAGCAAATTGGTTTTGTTCTTTTCGGACAACGAAGGGGCGATTCAATTTTCTCTGTAATCGACATCCGGTCACGTATAACTAATCGTATATCCTTACTCGTATTCGCAATTTTGCCAACGTACTGTACCATACATATTATACTCGTATATTATCATATACATATTTCGCCATCGTGTAGAAAATTGTTTCACGAGATGAAAATAGTACATATAAGCTGTCTTGCTGCCTCGAGGGGACCACTGAGACTTGGAGAAAATTTTCTCAGCGACGAAATACGCGAATGTCTATAAGTATCAAGTGCACACGATGGCAATTGAAATGAACGCAAAGGAGTCAATTTTCAAGGTGAAGGCTGAGTAGGCTCCATTATCTTGGGAGAATATCTTTGAACATCATTTTCATTTTCATGCGAGGTTCTTTAGTTTGAGAATTCTTTCACGTACGATAATTTTTCAAGCTCGAGAAATTCTTTTTTTCCACACCAATTTCATGCAAAGATTTTTTTATCAAACATTCTAAACCTTGAATCTACGTTCCATTCATTTCGATAAAATGCGCACTATTCGCTAAACAACATAATACATGACATTTCTTCATTCACACTTTTTAATTCTCCACCCTCCCTGTTTATTGTTTACTTATAACCGTACGGGAAAAAAAATTCGCAACCTGGCGCAGAACCCGCCTACGCCTGAAAAGTATACAAACCGAGCTTACGTACACAAATCCCCAGATAAACAAACAGGTTTGCAAATACTTATTAGCACCCCAAGGTAATACAATCATCCTGAAGGAAGACCCTACAAAGCCCTTACAGCCTCAGGTGAGCTTACATATACCTACACAAAGGGTATAGTGAATTTCAAGGTGCGTAATTCGCCAGACTACGTGAGTGAACTGGTGCGGAGGAAGGGAGGAGAAAATGCGAGTTATTTAATAAACCACGCTTGGCTGATTTTAAAGAAAAAGCGAATTTTCGCCGGCGTTGTTTTCTCGTATTACGCCGAGATCGAAAAGGACTTTCGGATTAATTAGTAAGTTAATGAAATAACTGGCCTGTATAATTATAATAATACGTCGAAAGCGACCAAAGCAACCGAACTCTGCAAAATTTACGCGCCGAAAAGCGGAACCATTGCTGAGCGCTTTTATAATTACGAAAATTACACTCTCGGATTAGACCGAAGAAGAGAGAGAGAAAAAAAGTTTTTCCAGTAACAAGAGGAGAGAATAAATGCAGTAATTTTTTAATTTCTTAATTTATATTCGATGGCGATGGGTTGAGCTCGCCAGTTGTAAATAACTCGTGTTCTTTTTTTCATGAAAAAAAAATGATGGCAGTGGAGTGAGGGGAGAGCAAGAAAAACAGTACCTATTTATATGAATTAATATTCAACGTAATGACCTACCTTATTATTACCGAATAGGTTTGACCATCGTTGTTTTGAGGGTTTATGCGAAGACGTAGATTTCTCGGAGCCTTCCACATTACATGACTCGTCTGAACTGACGCTGAAAAATCTACTACTACGACTATGGTAACTCTGAAACATACAAGAGGTTTATTTTTTGTTATTAAAACAATTTTATCAGAAAAAAATAAGTATTTTATTTATCATTTAAAATGAAAATGAACCAAGGTTGACAATATTAACTTAATTTAAAAAACGAGCAGTATTTATAAAATGAAACAAGAGACAGCACAAGTAAGGTAGGTAGAGCACTGATAATTCCAGGAGTTGAGAAGGTACGATTCAGTCAAACGCAGAAATGAAATACTGTAGAAAGTGGCAAAAAATGTAATTATGATTAAAATCTGCGTTTACAAAAGAAAACAATGAGAAATGAAATCTTTATTCCGCCAAAGGAAAAATGTGAAAGTGAGAAAAACTAATTTGAATTAACAAAAACAAATTAAGATAAAATTTAATTGAAGATCCAGCAAACACAGTATTCTAAGGTCAAATGCTATTTACTCAAATAAATACGTTTAAAAACGAGACAACTTTTTTTTTGGGGGGGGGGACGCAAACTTGTTGGTTTTAAACTGTATCACGTATTGATTTACACATACACATGGGTGATCGGGGTGAGTGAGTAACCTTGACCAACCTTCAATCGCTGAATAGTGGTCCCAAAATTAGGCGATTTACATGGTATGGAACCATTCCTTCTTCGATTCAGGTGAAACGGGACAGATTCCATTGCAATCCACGGGTACGGAATGAATTTACGTATACGAACAGAGTTTTAAAAGATTGAGCTCTGGCGCGGGCGATTTGAAATTTTTAGAATTGGATCCTTGAGCCCAAAAATGATTTTCTGAAAGGAGGGTGTAAGATTTGAATTATTAAAAAAATTTAACAAGGTACGTATTGGATTAAATATATACGTGTGAAATTTTTTGGAATTGTTGTTTTCCATTTTTAAAACACTAGGATTCTCAATGTCAAACATGTAAAAAAATTGGCATGAACTTCGAAATTTTTAGATTTTTAAGAAGGATTCATTCACGAGCACAGATGTTTAAATACCTGTTGGTTTTCTAGAACACTTCAGCATGAAAATCAAGGGAAATGAGCACTTATCCGAACGTTCAATGAAAATGGACATGGTAAGAAATCAACTTCTCTAGAAATTCACGGTTCAAATTCACAATGACAATGTATAGGCCATCTTAATCTATAATTTGTTCCATTTTTTGAAATTTAAGCTCTAATTAGTAAAAGTGAAATCCGTTACAAGGGAGATTTCCCAACACCCAGGAAGAAAAATTTTTGAAATGAGAAACACTAAAACGGAAGAGCCAAAATCCTATTTGATTTTTGGCAAATCCTTGAAAATCAAATCTGGGTAAAAAAATGCAAACAAATTAAAATTTCATCATATTGACCTAGAAAGCTGACATTATGATTTTTCGAATTGATTGAAAACAATTTCGTCCCATTTTGAGCGATGTTCTGGAGCTTTCAGAAGATTTTTGAAAGTTGAAAGTTCCACAGAGTTTTATCCGGTGAAGTTGAAAGAAAAGTTGAAATTCACTTTATGTCTCAACTTCAACACGTTGGTAGGTACGATTGGAAGTGATTTCAACGGTTCTGGAGACTACAGCCATATTCTGAGAAAACTGGAATTCTTAAAGTATATCTGGAGGATCCAGAATAACTTAAAACCGCCTCCAATCCATTCTACATGTTAAAATTTGGAAATATACTTACAGTAAATTTTAGATCTACAATTTCATTGAGTTAAATTTTGAAGGAATTTAGAGTTAGACCTTTAAAAATCTACTGGAGGCTCCAGAACGATTCAACAGTTCAAAATCACTTCCAATCGATTCAGGAGGTCAAGAATAGAGTACTCACAAACATTCAAGTTTCTAGGTAAAGGTAAAATTCTGATTTTTCCCCCCATTATTGAGCCAAAGATTTTCAAAAATCAAAAATTTCTTATCATTCTGTGATAAAAAACAAAGCTCTAATCTTCTCAACCACCTCAACGTAAGAAAAAAACACATCTGAATAAATAACCCCCCCCCCCTTCACAGACAAAAAAAAGCTCGAAGAAAACGTTAATCAGTGTCACATTTTATAAAAATTTATTTCGCATACGTTCTCACACGTGTCACCATATTAGCATGGAATTCTTTCGAATAAAATACATTTTCTCACCCTTTTTCTTGAGAACTACCAAAGAAAAAACACCATTTCCGCGATTATCGTATCACTCTCGCGAATTTTTTCCTTCTTGCTGGTTAAATCGAGCGACATAAAATGAGAAATGTTTCTAAATTGAAGAAGCCTTTCGCGTATTCTCCACTCTGTTGACATTTTTCTTTCCTTTTTCTTTTTTCTCCTCGCTAACACCGATAGTTACCATTGAAAGAATACTTTTCGGTTAGTGACATTAAATTACAAATTCCCTTCGTCGTTTTCTTTAAAGTCTACACATCCGAAAAAAGAGCAACGAAAACAACGCCGCAAATTTTATTTCACAAACCTCTCCTTTCATACCCACAGCTCTTTCCCATGTTTCTCGTGTACAATTTTGTCAACTTATCACACATCATGCTAGTTTAAGAAAGTAGTATAGGCAGACCTATTTCCTGAAGGCTGAAAAAACAGCTTCCGTAACACTCGACAACCGATAAACGCCGCAAAACTTTGCCAATAAGCAAGAACCCATTGAACAAAAAAATTATAAAATATGAAATTAAAAATAAGATAAAACTTTCACGCAACTTCGAGGTTTTTCAAGGTTTTCAGTGTCACTTGGTGCGTCAAAAAATGGTATATTGTTGCAGAAATGAATTTTAAACAGCTTGAGAGTAACCCTCCCCTCTCTCTACCCGTCCTTCCCCCCAAAATTGAATGATGTAATCGAGCTTTATTTGAATTACCTTGAAAAAAGCCGGATTTATTGAATGGATTGGGGATGAATATCGGTAACTTTGAGTAATTAGTCGGTAAAGGGAGAAATTGACCATTTCTATCGAATCAACCCCATACGCACAGTACCACATACCTTTACCTACCTATTTCTGTTCAAAATTTCATTCTACATATATAGAGAATAAAAAGCGAAATGGGAATCGTCAACGTTACGTCACACGGTTATTTTCTCAGCCTATCTTTGAAACCGAAATGAGGAAATTTTACGATGGAATATTCCATATGAATCTAAATAACGTTCAGACCAAATTTAGAAACATCGTAGCAAAAATACATTATGTAAGCTTTGAAGAAAGCTATTGTACAATACAAATAAATACGAGCATATGCCTACCTCCTACGATTTCTGTACAACTGATATTTTTATTGGGTACCTGAAATCTCGAATGGCCGCGGGAATAAAAGAAAGAAATTAAATAAAGGATACGGAGACAGACAACCAGGGAAATCATCTCACAGTGTTTTTCGTTTTTTCAAAGCCTAAATTCGAATGAATAAATTTTGAGATTTCGAAAAAAAAAACCGGAAACTCTCACGAAGAAGGAAATATGCAATTTTCAATAGGAATTTTCTAAAAGTCGCTGGAGGCTCCAAAATTGACTTGAACCCATCTGCAGTCGACTCTATGTGGTTGAAATTGAAGTTCAGAGTGAATTTTGGATTTCCAGCTCTGTTTGGTAAGATTTTATGGAAATTTTGAGCATGCTGGAGGCTCCAGTAATTTCCAAAAAAATGCTGGAGGCTCCAAAACGAATTAAAATCTACCTGAAATCGACTTCATAGAGCATTGAAATTAGTTTACGGAATAAATCTCGTATTTTGCAACTTCGTTTTAATGAAATTTTGTGGAAATCTCAAGTTTCAAAAAGCTGCTGGAGGCTTCAGAACTGCTCAAAACGGTTAGAAATTGTTTCCAATTGATTTGGCAGGTCGAAAATGAGGTATATTCTAAATTTAATCGACCTACCTAAAAATAATTTTGGTAAAATTTTGATTTCTACCTATTCTCATTTTTGTCTTAATTTCATTTTCAAAAATTTACCAAAAATAAAAAAATGCTTTTTTGTTAGCACTTGAAATGCTGACAGGCGATAAATTTTTGCATGCTCTTTTGATCTAGCTTTGTCCTGTTCAAACATTTCTTGCTAGTCCTATGTTGGAAAGCAAATGTCAACCAAAATGTTCAACTTTATTTTTGTTTGAAAGTTTGCTTTAAATGTTCGTCAGGATGTCCCCTTTAAGAAAAGAGTTGTCTCAGATGATTGGAGGGGGAGGTACAATTATTCCTATTGCCATAAATGCCGGACTATAAGGACAATTAATGCCCTATTAATGAACCAGAACTTCTTCAATATTGGCTCATAAAAATATTTCAAATGCCATTTCGTCAAATGTGGCACTTCTTTAGTATCTTCATCATTTGTAAGACCCATGAGATACTTCGGGAAAATCTGAACAGGAAGAGAGAAAGAAGGATGAAGAAAAACAAAGATATTGAAAAAGATAAGTAAGAAGAAGCGGAAAGAAAAAACAAGGTATGTAGAAAAGAAAATCTACAGAAAGTCACTCAGAATGAAAAAAGGAAGAATCAACTAGTAGGTAGGTAGGTACATACAAAGAGAGCGAGAAGGAAAAAAAATGTGTCATCGTCGGATAATTTTAGCTTAAAATTCAATTGTGATTTAAGGTACCTTGAGGAGCAAAACCAATGATCACACATGTGCCAACGAAGACCCTTCTCCCTCCTCATTCTATTACACGACGAAACAATAATTTTATTCAAATAACTTACTCCTGATTTACGTCTCAATGGACACGCGTTGGTAGACTTGAACGAAGTAGACGTCTTACTGGTCCCGTCTTTTCCTGAAATCAAACAAACGAAACACGTAAGTACATACAATACACTTACACACAGAATAAAACAAAAGAAGAAAACTATACCAACTACAACTACAAGTAATACACCATAATATTTGTATTATTCATACAACGTAATAATTTGCGCTATCATCTTCAAAATCTAACCCATCGAAATATCGAATCCATTTCACAAGCACGACTAGGTATACCTACACTTTTTACCTAGCCATATATCCCGATGCGACTCGACCAGACGCGGCATTACAAAGTAAATACGTACCTAAGGAAAAAAGCAGGAAGAAAAATAGAAGAAACGCCAAGACGAATACACAATGACGACATTGCATAAGATTAAAGACTGCTGTAGCCGAAATCGAATCTCGATTTCCTTTGAATGATTACGAATAATGGCTTCGAATGCAATCGGTTGAACGGTTTATCGTTTTGTTTTCCTTTTTTTTTAGCTCACTCAAAAAGCGTTTCCTACGTGTTTCCCATTTTTTTCTCAACGTGCTTTCTTACGATTCTGATCCTTTCGGTATTAGGTATACTTCGATTTACATACAGGGTGTCCCGTCAAATGCTTGCTGGAGTAGAGATTCGGGGCCGGATCTGGTTTTGATCACGAATGTCTCAGTTTTGCTCATAATTGCTCAGTAAAGTTCTATCATCATTAAAAACTACATATTAAAAAACACCAGAGTTTTTCTTTCTTCTTTCTTCGTTCGGTGAAGAAAAATCTTCAAATGAAAAAATTACTAAAGTCAGATTATGTGCCATGAAATTCTTTTACAACCTTTGAAAACAAATAGTAGGCATCAGAAGATTTTTTTCAATTGATCTAAAATTGGAAGAATAGAAAAGGAGTAAGATAAGATAACTGGATCAAAAAATCAAAAAATTTCTGTGGCAAAAATTGCAGAAAATTTTTCTAAAAAAATGTAAAAAGTTTTGTATGAAAAAATTGCAGAAAATTTTTCTGAAAAAAATGTTAACAATGTTTCTGAAAAAAATTGTGAACAAAAATTATAAAAAATTGAATTTGATTCTTTTAAATGAAAACAATAAATCAAAAATCATTTTGAAATGCTTTTGAAAAAAAATTGCATGCTGTTGAAAGTTTTTGCCTAAACATTTGATTAATATAGATGCTCGATTTATATCTCTTTCCATTTGGAGAAGGAAGGAATGGGGAGTGGGCTGAAGAATCAAAACTTTTATTGTACCTTGGTTAGGGTGACAATGAAATATAGGTACAGGGAAAAAATTTTTTTGTTATATTTTTTACAGCACACCTGAAAAATGTGCTATGAGGTGTCAAAAAATGATCCCCAAAGTTTCATCCCTCTAAGTTGATTTTAACCCGTGCCTCAAGGGCCCCAAAGTTTTGAACGTAACGTCCGAGCGCGACCTTACTAGTCTCACGGCGACGCGTGGTGGAGAAATTGTTGAGTAAGCGCTACATGTACAAAGTGAATTAGAGTAAGGATACACTTCATTTTTTTTTGTTGATAATTGATGATTCTTTTTTCTCGTCTCAAAGTAACTCTAAAACAATTTTTAAATTATAGTTTCTATGAAAAAATTGGTTTTTTCTATTTTATTTTACTGTGGAAAAAAATGGAGCTTTTAATGCACGTTTTTGTAAATATCGCTTTACTTTTTCACCACCTG
This sequence comes from Planococcus citri, assembly GCF_950023065.1. Classification (NCBI taxonomy): domain Eukaryota; kingdom Metazoa; phylum Arthropoda; class Insecta; order Hemiptera; family Pseudococcidae; genus Planococcus; species Planococcus citri. The sequence continues at coordinate 38,146,130 of NC_088680.1, forward strand.
CAAAAAATTCGAAAGGTTACAAGGATATAAAATTCACTTATTATGCTCATTCAATATTTTTTCACTCGCTGTCCATGTCCGATGGCCATTAATTACCTTATGAAAGTCTGGTTTTCATTAATAAAGTCATGTTCATTCAATAGAATTAGTTTCTAGCTAGGATATAAGGTAAATGATGGCCAATGGACATGAATGGTGAGAGAAGAAATATTTAATATGTATAAGAAGTGAATTTTATATCTTTGTAACCTTTTGGTACAGAGGTACAAAAACTAGAACAGAATTATTGCGTTAATAGATCAATTTTTTTCCACAGCGCCCACAGCAGAATAAAATTTAAAAATTGTGTTTTTGGTTGAAAATATAATTTAAAAACTATTTTAAAGTTAGCTTGTGACGAAAAAAAAAACAAATTATTAAAAAAAAAAAAAAAATACAGTGTATCCTTACTCTAATTCACTTTGTACATGTAGCGCGTACTCAACGATTTCTCCACCACGCGCCGCCGTGAGACTCTTAAGGTCGCGCTCGGAGGTTACGTTCAAATCTTTGGGGCCCTTGAGGCACGGGTTAAAATCAACTTAGAGGGATGAAACTTTGGGGATCATTTTTTGACACCTCATAGCACATTTTTCCGGTGTGCTGCATTCAAAAATCCGATTTTTGTTTTTCATTGTCACCCTAACCTTGGTAACACGATTACATTTTTATTTGACCCCAATGAAGATCATTCAATGTGATTTATTTCTCCAAATTAGAAAAAAAGTAGGTACGGTTTTTGGCACATGATTGGTATGCCCTATGGCCTTAAAAAAAATGCCACCCCAAATCAACGAATCATCTTTTTGAGCTAAATCACGATCATTACCTCCAAATCTCCACTTTATGCTGAATTTCAATGTTTTGAAAGGGTCATTCTATGGCAACTCAACCAACGTTTTTGAGTCATGTGATTCGATTTTGCTCAATTTTTTTAATAATATCTACCCACCCAGTAAGTTAGAAAGCCGCAAATCAGTTTGGTCCCAGCCCCCTCAGGGGGTGAGTGAGGGGCTTCCATTATTTTCACATTGTCTCGAGGTACTCAACTTCAGCAGCCTATTCCTCCTAAACTATGATATTTTGATCAAAACTGATTTCATAGTTCAAAAGGGCGTTGAATTTTGAACTTTTTACGTGTTTAGAAATTTTCAAAAGTTGAAAGTTGAACTTTTAATTTGCAAGTTCAAATTTCAAAATGGCGCTGTAAGTGGGAGCTACCATTTAAAATTTTGAAAAAATTTCCATAGATGTACATTTTGATATTTTTTTGAAATATTTAGGTTTCGAGATGGGACTCTTGAGGGAGGGGGAGCACCCCCACCCCCAATTTTGGGTGAAACTTTCAAATGAAAATCTGGGGCATGTGATATATCGAATTGTATGTTTTCGGCAACTCTGAATACGAATATGACGTCAGATTTTTGATAGGACTCCATCCATGGCCCCCAGCACCTCCTCAAAGGGGGTAAAAGTTCAAAAAAGCGTTTTGTTCGTGTAACACATGGGAGAGTATGTTTTTAGTGACGCTGAACACGAATATGACGTTAGATTTGTGATTGGACCCGTCCACGGCCCCCAGCACCTCTCCAAAGGGGGTGACTCTCCCAAAAATGGTTACATTCGTGTGACACATGCAATAGTATGTTTTCGATATCGCTGAACACGAATATTGCCTTAGTTTTTTGAATCGACTTCACCCATGGCCCCCAGAACCTCCCCCAATGAGTAAAAGTCCAAAAAATTGTTTGGGGCCGTGGATGGGGTCCAATGAGCGAAATCGAAAGACATGACTTTCAAAATCGCCTTTTTTTGGTTGAGTTGACATGGAATGACCCGAAATAAATTGAAATCTTTGCCTAATTTTTACTCAATTTATGTTCGATTTGATTTGCATAATCACCAGTTTTTGAAAGAGGAGAACGAGAGGGGAGAGGGGGTAATTTTCTTACAGATGAAAATTTTTGAAAAAAAACGGCTAAAAAAATGCACTAAAAATTGATGATCATAACTATTTTGTTCAGACAAGATTTTCTCAATTTTTCCTTCATTTTTTTTATCTACTATTTTTTCAGCACAGTCAGATTTGAAAAACAAGGTTGAACATTCATCTCTCCCCACCCTTCACTCCTCCCTATCAAATCCGAACAAAACTTTCAAACAATCAGATCGAACGGGACACCCTGTATAATAACGCCAATCTTTTCAACAGTGTGTCTGACTGTCTGCACGTTTTCTTACACCCTTTTTATGTCTTTTGCGAGCGAAGAAAAATTAACCGTATCAACTATCAAATTCTCACGTGCTTCATCGCTGTGCAACGAGACCGTCTCTATAGCTAGCAATATTTCCCGCCAATAATGTCAATTGTTTGAACGTCGCAAAATGTCTCACACGTATTAGTATTAGCTGGGCTAAGGAAACGAACAAATGAAGTGTCAAAAATCGACGAAGAGGAGAGTGCGAAAAATAAAATCAATACCTATATCACACTTCCTTTTTTTTCCAAAAAAAAAAATTATCCGCTATATTCGTAAAGTATTCTTTCAATTTTAACACGGTAGTTTTCCCCACTTACGTCGCGTCGTTCTCCAAATAAATATTTCAATTGCGGCGGCATGGCAATATGAGGAGTAGGCGAAGTGTCGAGAAGAATGAACGTTTTTGTTTTTTTCCTCAGGTAACACGAGAGTTTCGAATTATTTTTTTTTTCGTAAATATTTGTTCGAATATTAAATTTTATATACGAGTTTAGATTATCTTTCGCGTCAACGGCGTGTTACCCAAGTTTTCTGCCTCTTCATCCTTCATCATCATTCTCCTATATACTTTGATCCGAAAGTGAAACTGAGAAAACGCGACCAAAAACAACCAACAACCAACATTCGCAAACAGAAATTGTTTCGCCAAATTGTTGCAACCGCCGAAGAAATACATTTTTTATCGGGTAGCTATCGTGTTTTTGCCTCACTTTGCCTTTTTTCAGATGGATTTTTGTTGTTTGGCGAGTTGAATATCATTCTTTGATACAGATATTCGTTTGAGCAGCGAAACTACGTGTACAAGTTTTGTGTTCACGAGGCTAAAATATTTCAAAAGCTGAAGGCCTACTATTCGTCGTGTGTTTTTGGGTGTTTTTTTTCGAAGGAATTTCTGAAAAGATATTTTTTTAAATACCAATTGTTTTTGAAATTTGAAAACGTTGCATATTTTTAACTATAATAAATGGAGATGAGTTATGAAGGATATAAAAACAAAATATTCGAATTTCGAATCAGTAATGTAGAACATTAAAAAATTGTTGTTTTTAAGCCTACTTATGGGTAAAAAAATGATTCCCGAATTTTTTAAAAAAAATATACAAAGCAATAAAATTGCTTTGAAACAATCAACATTAAATTACGATGAAGGGAATGAAATTTGTCAAATTTGTTGACGTCACTTGTGAAAAAAATCAAAAAATTTTTTTAAAAAGTGATACAGGGTTGAAAAACATTAGGAAAATGAAAGGGAAGGGAGCCACCTCATTGCTCAAAACAAAAAATATGGACATAATTAGTTCCCAAGAAGACGACAGGGAGTGCAGGGAACTCGACAGAAATGTTTAATCGAATAGCAATTTAAGGATTTCCCAGCATTATATTCCAAGAAAAATAATCCAACGCAGAGCATAAACTGATAGTCACTCAATCCTCTAAGGATAGGCCAACAAAGCCAACAGCTTCAAAAAAAGGTAGAAATCACGTAAACCTAGGTACATTTTACCAGCACTCTTTCACTCCTAGAACCCTTTCCCTCCACTCTATAAGTTCCGTCTTCAAAACGAAAACAAAATTTGATTCATTTCAGCGCTAAAAGCGCGAAATAATCTTTTCACGTCAAAATACAACGTTACGTTTACTAAATAATGCAAAACGTCGAGTAAACTACGATGTAGGTAAACGCTCGGCTCAGTGAATTATTGCCTCTTAAGTAAGTATAGTAAGATGGAGGTACCCGGTACTTACAAACAAAGCCGAGTACTTACATATATCGTTTTGAGGAGTGTGAATGACGAGCATTTCGAGCCGTAGCATTCTTTCACCCACACCGATTGAAATTCTGCAAAATAATCCTGTTCTAGGCCACATAGGTAACATTCCTACTGACGGATCCAAGTAGGTAGTAGGTACCTAGCTACTTGTCTATATCGTATACCTACTTGTGCAAGTCGTGCACAACAGAGAAGCTAGAAATAAAATAAAAAAGCATTCTTTTGGACGCGATAATAAGGTATAGGTAAGCTTTTCTGTTACAAGTTGAGCGAATGTAACATTGTGGAAAAATACTTCGTTCGTTCGGTTGAATTAACAAAGAGCATAACGCGCCAATCCGACGTACCTGCATGACCTGCTAAAACAATGCTATGTAATAGTATAGCAGATAGGTAGACAAGTAGGTAAGTAAAACGTACAGAAAAAAAATGACGTTAAGACTAAGAAAATGATGGGTATATAAAGGCTGCAGTGCCTTATCAAAGCTTTTGCTTCAGCGAAAAGAAACCATTCGATGCAAAAATCCACTATCCCCGAGCCCGAGCTCGAGCCCAGGCCGATATCGAGTTGTATACACGAACGAATACGTTATTAAAAGCTCGCAGCTGTTTTGAATATAAACTATTCCGAATTTAAATATGTAGTACACTCTCGACAGCTATAGCGCGATTCGGCGTTTTGATGTTTAATGAAGAGTACCCGTTCCCGCAGTCGTTATAGTAGGCTCACCCTTTCTGTACACTTCTTGGGAGATGAATTTCAACCACTAAAATTCTACGTAATAGAAAATTTTTGCCAACTTCGACGTATTAATAAGAGGAACCCTTTGGTGTGTTTTAATGAGTGATAAGATACGAGATCATTCAAGGTTATTCGCGTTCGTGGTGAAATTCGATATGAATTCAAAAATGAATTTCCTCTGATAAACGTGGAAAAATTTCGACTTTTAACAAGCAGGACGTAACTTAAGGCCTTAAAAAGACCAATATTTTTGTTTTGGAACTTGCATGAAACTCTCAAAATGTTACGTATCTGTACACATACCTATGTACTTTCACAATTTCAGTTTTTTTTTTTGTATTTTGACCATGTCTAAAGACGTAAGGGCGTCAAAAGCATCGAATCGAAAATTAAACTCAATACTTCCAATTGCTAACAATTATTACGCACCATCACTTAATTTCTAGATGTTTTCGAATTGTTGTAAAAATTAAGGGTTCTTGACATTGTGTTATTTAAGGGTATTGAAATCTTTTTTCAAATCGGTACGTTCGTCAAAAACGAGAAAAAAGTCCCTATCACCAAAAGTTTTTCAAATTTTTATCAAAACATTTTTCTCATTAAGAAAAGGTTCAAATTCAAGCTTCTCACATTTCAATTTTTGGTCTTGACTTAAATTTCTTATTTGAGACTTTCCAGTTAAAGATATGGAGCGATATTATAGGTACCTATCTAGGTACATGAAATTTTGCTGGAAATCAGACCAAAACGGATGCAATTTGAATTTATAGATACATTTTTTCGTTACTTTTTGAACTTTCAATGCTAAAGTATGAAAAAATTAACTTCCCAAGAAAATGCGTTTGAAATTTTACATTAAGTATTTTTTTTTCATTTTTCAACGTAAAACTCAAAATTGTAGTAAACTAAGTAAGCATTTTACTAAAAAAAAATTCCATAGGTATGACTGAAATTATGAAGTTTTAGAAATTTTTTATTTGCGGCTGAAAGGCAAATACAGAAACAATGGTAGTTTCTTTACCAGACCATCGAAGGAAAATTGTAATTAAACAAAATCAAAGGAATCGATTTCAAAAAAAAAAAAAAAAAAAAAAAAACTGTGGAAAATGTCAAAAAAAATCGAAGATTCAAGTTTTAGACTCAAAAACAAGATTTTTTTGGATCTTTCAAAACTTCAAATTGGTCTTATAGTACGTAATTTCGCGATACTTTTGTAATCTGTAACCTTCAATTCCAAAATGACTTTTTTTTCAAAATTGAAAACTAATACGCGAGATACTTTTTATTTTTGTACCTATATTTTTTTATTCTACGTACATACAAGAATTTGAAAATTTGACTCATTTTAATCTGTCTTCAATTCTTCATCTTGCATTTTCCGTTCTCATAGTGGTTCCTTCAGATGTAAAGGAGGCCTCTCCTTCATTACTATTGGTCAAAGGGAGTAATCAAAAAATCAAACCACTATTCCTTCAAAGGACATTTTTCGATCAATGGGCATTGGCTTACACATTTCAAATACATGAATATTTTTCTTTCTTCAAAAATACTCAAAAATAAATCCGTTTTATTTTAAAATCCATGTAACAAAAGTTTTAGGTTATTATTCAGTGAAATAATGGATTTTTTTAGGAAAAATGACTGAATTCTGGAAAATAATGTCTAACGTTTGAAAAAACAGAAACCAATCATTGTACACTTAATGAAAATAAATCATCGAAAATGATCGGATTTTTTTTCAAGTAAAAAACTTATCAGCTTTGTCAGTAAACCGAATTCCATGAAATTAGAAATACCAATACCTATAGGTATATCGTAGGTAGGTATCAATAATCGTAATCCGAACTATTGAAAAAAATCAAACAACCAGATCAGCATTCACTACCTAAGTATAGTAAAAAATACCAATTACGACACCAAAAAGTTATGATAAAAATTAATATCGTACCTAATTGTTTTGTAGTTTTCCAAAGTCGACTCATGACTCATCTCGGTTTTCCTTTTTCTCTCAAAAGGTAAAATCCCCAGTAAAAATAATGAATCGAATCGAAAAAAAATGATGTTTGTAGGTAAAGTGGAATCAGATTCTCAAAATTCAACTAGGTATTTTTTTCTCAAATGAGATTGTTTTTTGAAAGCAGTCAGCACAAAATGAAAGGAACGGAAAAGAAGGTAAAGGAGAGGGGATGGGTCTCAAAAAGTTCCTATACTTTTGCATTTTTAAGCTAAAGAACAGGAAGGCTTATTTTGAAAAATTCATTGCAATAAAAGTTCACAAATTCTCCATTGGGTAAAATGTTTGGAAATTTTAGCTTAGGTAATCTTTCTAATGAGAGTTTTGAGTGAGGGGTGGGGGGGAGGTTAGGAGAATCTTTTAAGAGGGGCTAAGCGAGACATTTAGTAATAATAGATATCATAATTTAATGCCACCAAAAACACAACAAGCGATACATCACATTCGCATGATAATTTTTGAAATTATTCATCCCTCCCCCTCAAAGATGAACTCCTCAAATATAAGCTGAGGACGAGAATGACTGAAAAAAATTCTCCAACTTGGGAAGATTTGAAAACAAGGCAGAATGTAAATACCTTTTAGGTACAGATGCTTCGCAATTAAATTTTGTACCAGATCATGGTGTAAAAAATAATGTGACTTTTCGAAACCCTTTTCCGTCCCCATCTTTTTCATAAGAGCGACGCGACGGTGGAAATGAAGTGTCGCCTTCATTACAAAAACTGACAAAAACGATGAATTTTGGTCTAACTCGAATGATACGGATCTTGGATGGTTGTTATCTAATCGGATTTTCCCCCACTGAAATCGAGTTTGTAAATGTAACTACGAGTATGCAATATGTACCTATGCATACGAATATCCCAATCAAAAATAAATACACAACAGGTATACCTATGTAATAATTGTAGCTTTGAAGCATCCTATCCCATAACTTGATTTTTGAATTTAAAAAAATACAAACTCATGTATACGTAGACATACCTACGTAAACAAATAAATAAAGGAAATTTGACCCATTTTTTTCATTCTCCCTTATAATGAACTAGCCTAAATATTTACCTATTCGAGATATTCCCCAATTGTTATCATTATCAACGTAATAGAATCGAGATGATAGGTAAGTAAGTATCATCAATTAGGAAAAAAAATTCGACTACTCGAATACACATCAAAATCAAAAACAATCAAACCTGTCAACATAGCTATATTATCATCACCACATCGGCATGTTTTCCAACAAAACTTATCGATCAAATTGAAAAAAAGCAAAACAATCTCACTTTCTTTCATTGTACGTCCGTTGCATACTCGTACTCGTACATTTTTCCACACGTTGAACTCAAATAACTAGGTCTACGCGAGCACCAACCAATACCAATACGAAAACATTTGGGAAAAAAATTATCACACGCGTACATTTTCTACACAGACAAAACGACCGCGACACGAAACATATCGAAAAAAATTATTTCATAACCCAGTACCTATACGGTGAATTTTTGCACAGGTAACGTGTCTCCTATGATACGAAATAAACGTGAATTCACTCGTTGTCGTTTCATACGTAACACGGCAGTTCTCTCATACAGACATAAATTCGTCATATTATTTATCTACAGTATTCCACGTACCGAAGCAACGATCATTATCAACTGTTTAACAGCTGAATAGTGAATATCGTATACAATCATCATTCGCAAATGCAAATAAATACTCGAAAATCTACGCCATCCAATGCACCCCGCACCGCACCATCATTGCTGAGTCTCACTGAACTCAACCTATCAACATTGTAGCGTGTATCAAGCAGCATAATAGATAGCATGCAGCATATGTGCTGTGTTCTAATGCATATTGTACATAGGGCACCTCTACCTAGGCTTTACATTAAACTTTCCAATATCTAACTGATTAATTTTTTTTTTTACAAAATAATGTTTACACCTTTCCATTTGAAAACTGAAGGTATTTTTTCCTCAAAAATTTCGATTTTAATTTTCATTGCTTGGAAATCCTAAAGAAGGTACACTGATAGAAATTTTTCATAAGAGTTACTGTAAATTTGGCATCACTTACAATATTTTTGGCAAGTGTTGCCTTTTTACAGTAAATATTACGAAAAATCACGGAAAAAATGGTAAAACACCTTTTGTTTGGTATTTATTTCATAATTTTCCGTATTCAAGAAGAAGTTTTGTGTAACCATTGAGATAAATTGGGGAATGATTACTTGACGGAATAATTACGTAAAATTTCAAGTAATTTATTCGAAGTTTTAAAGGTACAAAAATGCATACCTAGTATTGCACACAGACAAAACCACAGAATTACATAAAAACACCAACTAATTGAAATCATTATTTGACTGAGAGTGAGAATATCAGGTGAGGAGTTCTGATCGAATTCCAAAACTGATGTAGAAATTTATAGTCTTTTGTACGGGAGAAGGAGGAGATGGAGTTAAGAAATTTCATAAAACGAGGGGATTTTTCAGAAAATTTTCATACGTGGACTAAACTAATAATTGCACTTGAAGAATCATGTGAGAAAATATTTTACGTAGCTCAATTCGTTCGGAATTTTAAGATATACAATTAGAATATCTACTCGTACTTTGTTTTTTTTTTCATTTCCTAAGAACTTTAAAAAACTGAAAAAGTACCCGCGTCGATTTTTTTGATAAATTTTGAAATCCTGTAGAGTAACAGACGTAAATTTTGAAATGCTAATTTAAACGCAATGATGAGATTCTTCTTCCTAAATCATCGATAAATGTTTTTAAAATATTACAAAAATATTAAACACTTATTTGATGAAATGATCTTTCCCCTCCCGGTTCCTTAGCTGTGAAAAAGGAGGAGTCCCGATAAGGCCACTTTTTAGGACCCGAAAATGTTGTAATAAATGTCCCAAATACGAATCTGGTTAGTTAACCCAAAATTACCACTTTTTGGGCTCCAGGGGTTCCCAAAGTTGTGAATAAAAACAGAATTTTAGGAACCACTGAGTATTATTTTCAAAAACTCTTTTCGTTTAAAATATCTGTTTGAATCCGATAAACATTATGTAAGGTGATTTTCTTATTCTCGACCCTCGAGGGCAGAAATTGGGGGGTTTTAATTTTTGGAAAATTCTGGAACCACTATTTTGGACCTACCCCTTTGAGCCCCTCTAAAAAGCTGCTTATAGTTTATTAGTATCTGAAAGACCTTCATCCTACCAAATATTGAGCTCAATAAAATTTTGCGCTGGTACTCAAAAATCCAATTTTCCAATTTTTCGTAATTTCGATGTTTTGGGAACCCCTGGAAAATTAGAAACCTGCAGTTTGCGCCAAACGTAACGTTTTGAAGTATACATTCAATAATCTGGATGAAAAAGTTGAATAAAGCTCCCTGTATATTCGTAATTTTGAACCCTTTTTTTGGAGCCCCCCACTTTAGACACCCCTGAAAAAGGCGTTGAAGCATATTTTTTCAAATGAATTTAAGAATTTACATTTGAAACACACCAGCAAATGCTCGATAATTTTTCATATGATTTTTACTGTAACTTTAAAAATTGGGCTATTTTGTGTCAAATTCTAAGATTTTACTCTTCGAAAAAACGTTAAAATCACGTTTTCACGATTTCAACGAAGTAAAATCTCAGAATTTGACCCAAAAAAAGCTCAATTTTGAATGTTACTGGATAAATGAAATGAAAAATTATTGAAGACTTGCTAGGGTGTTTCAAATGTAAATTCATCAAATTATATATTTGAAAAAATATGTGTAAATTCATTTTTTAGGGGTGCCTAAAGTGGGGGACTCCAAAAAAAGGCTTAAAAATTACGAATATACAGGGAGCTTAATTGAACTTTTTCATCTAGATAATTGAATATATATACCTCGAAAACGTTACGTTTGGCGCAAATCTCAGGTTTTCATTTTTTCAGGGGTTCCCAAAATATCGAAATTACGAAAAATTGGAAAATTGGATTTTTGAGGACCAGCGGAAAATTTTATTGAGCTCAAAATTTGGTAGGATGGAGGTCTTTCAGATACTAATGAACTGTAAAAAGCTTTTTAGCGGGATTCAAAGGGGTAGGTTCAAAATTGTAGTTCCAAAATTTTCCAAAAATCAAAACCCCCCCATTTCTGCTCTCGAGGGCCAAGAATAGAAAAATCACCTCGCATAACGTTTATTGGATTCAAACAGATATTTTTCGCTAAAAATGTTTATGAAAATAATACTCAGTGATTCCTAAAATTCTTTTTTATTCACAACTTTGGGAACCCCTGGAGCCCAAAAAATGGTCGTGTTGGGTTAACCAACCACGGATTCGTATTTGGGACATTTATTACAACATTTTAAGAGTGGTCGAGTCGATAACTGTGCGGGGCCCAAAAAGTGGCCTTATCAGGACTCCTCCTTTGAAAAAAAATAATGGGTGTAAACTGTGAAGTTTCTTCTCCGGTCATTGAACCGTCTGTATGGCTTGTTAAGGTCATCTTTCTGTCTGTCTGTCTACCTACTTGAGGTCATTGACCCATCTGTCAGCTTTCCCAATGTTGTTTGTCTGCCTGTCCTGCCTCTTTAGGTCGTCTGTCTGCCAATCTACTCTCTTGAGGTCATTGACCGTACCCGTCTGCCTATCTTACCTCCTGAGATCATTGATCCATCTGTCCAACTTCCCAAGGTCGTCTGTCTGTAATAGTCTACTGAGGTTACTGTCCCGTATTTCTGGGTTCCCAAGGTCGTTTGTCATCCTATTCGGTCTCTCAAGGTCATTTATGCGTCTTTCTGACCTCAAGGTCGTTTGCTTACCAGTCTGGCTGCTTGAGGTCATTGGCCCGTCTGTCTGGCTTCCCGGTCGCCTGTCTGTCTATCTGGTCCACTAAGGTCATTGATCCATATTTTTGGGTTTCCAAGGTCGTCTGTCACCCTTTCGGTCTCTCAAGGTCGTTGACCTATCTGTCTGACCTCTCATGGTCGTAGCTATCTACCTTCCGGAGTTCCCAGCAATTTATTGATTTTGTTTCAAGTTCTTATAAGTCAGTCTTGGTTTCCAAAAGTTTACTTTAATATGTACTACAGGTATAAATATTACAAAGATTAGTAGGTAATTTTTTTCAAATTTTCAAATGTCTAGCATACTGTCTGGAATTGACATTTTTTTTAAATTCTTGGAAGTCAGATCAAGTAGTTTAGAATTTTATGTCTATACCTACTCTAATCATTGTAAATCTTAACTTTTTTCAAGACGCATATCAGCGTCTTTTCATGCAAAATTCTCTATTGCAGAGATTTAACCAAAATAGATATCTGTCGTAAATATTACATCTTTGGAAGAATCCCATAAATCCATGAAGAAAATCAAAATGTAGCTGGAGGCTGCTGATAGGCAACAACACTTGATTTGAAAAAAATGGGTTCTGAGAAACCAATTTTATTGAGGCAACAAATTTTCATCGATATCGCTGGTAAAGATCTGATCCATTCAGGAATACAAGACAATCACGTTTTCGTTTGCAAAGTACATATCTAGGTATGTTTGAAAAAATTTTGAAAGTTCACTAAAAATTGAAAAGTTTATTTGAACTGCTGAGGTCAAAAATCTGCGAGGGGGGATTGCCAAAAGGCGATGCCAATTAAAACCAAGCAATAATCTATTCCAATATTCGAGCTGTATAAAAAGTTTAAAAGATCGAAATAATTTTCAAAAATCAGTAAAGTTGAGAAAAAAATAAACACCTTTGCATGATACAAAAAAATTGAACGAAAAATTACGACCCTTTTGATGACTGATTGGATGCACGTAAGTGCGCCAATCATTCTCACAAAAACGATACACTCATTCGGAATCACCGCAACACTTCATCAACTTTTCCTAACCATTTTTATCACCCACACGTTCCACTACACGAAGGTGTCATTGCACTGCTTAAAATTTATACGTTTTTTCCCGCAATCTGCAATAAAAAATTCTACATCGACCAAACTCTGTTTTTTCTTTTTTTCAATTTAAACAATCCGCTAGCGGTTTATTAATAGTAATATGCGTCCGCAGCGTCGCAAACGCATAAGCCACCCCACTGAGGATTATCGGTCTCAATAAAAGTTGCCTCGATTACACTTATAAAATGTACAATATACCCTAGCACTATATAAGCGCAAGTACACCACATATCTACGAACTCCTGGAGTAATTTTTTTACGATACTGGCAACTCGTAGTGTAAATTTCGCCACCAATTCCCCCCTCTCCTACCCTATTTTCTACAAAATCTCGTTGATAAGTTGGTGAAGAAGGGCTGCATCGCGTACCTACTCGTAAAACATCTCAAAAGTAGATTTTCACCAAACTGAAAAAAAATTCTCAAGCAATGAAATCTACAGTACGACTATATCAAGTACACGTTTCAATTTTTACGATTATCATGCAAACTCGTCGCCTGTTTGTGAGTTCTTTTTTTTCACTTATCAATAAAACAGTCCACTCGCGATAATTTTCTCGTCGAATCGTAAAAAATCTACAAACGCGTTCGAATACGCATTACTGTAATGAAAACTTTCGCGTTATTGCCAAGTGGATGAGAAGAAAGATACAGCCAGATGTGAGATTACCATCGAGGGTAGGTTTATTAGCGTATGGAGATTTTTTCAATGATGAGGATTACACGAGAAGATTAAATTGTATCGGATGGTATAAAATGCTCATAGGGGACGAAGAAAATTCACTCGCGAGCCAATTATGGTGTCATTCGCATCATCTTTGAAAAATAAAGGCATGGAAGTCAACGATGAGACGATGACTTGACAACTTCGTTTCAAGAACTGGAACAGGAGTTGAATGTACCTTTATTTTGTGCTCCCCAGTTTCCACTTGACTAGAATTAAATTTCTCGATCGAGGATAATTTTTTTTTTTTTCAAAGAGGGAAAAATTAACGGGTGAAACAATTTTCCACAGTTGACCTCTTTAAAAATTATTTTCTTCTTGGCAGTTTTTTTCCAGATGTAGACCTATTAGTTTGATGAACCATTACATGAGGTGTCTGAGGGAAAAGAATATTTAGCACTCACTTTCCTCTTCTCATCGGCAACTGCAATATTTTGAAAAAATTCCCGTTTAAAAAAAGAAAAAAATGATCAACAAGATGATAAATTTTCAGTGAAAGATGTATGGGCTAAGACTTCTTAGCTAAATGTAGAACTTTTTCCAAAACCAATCTAATTCTAACCCAGACCCATTTACCAAAAAACACATTTAAAACTTCTCCGCAAGTCGCTTTTCCTTCTCATCAACCTTCAACCATGGTAAAAACATTCGCTAAATAAACTCGGATCTCATTTCATCACTTTTTCTTCTTTCTCCGTTTTCGAAACAAAATGTACCCGATGAAAAAATTCATCAAAAAACTTATCGTCTCGAATTCGTATTCGTATTTCGAAAGTCATTACCCGAGACTTACTTTTTCATACAGAAGGTCGCGATTTCCACACAAAATTCCCATTTAAATAGAAACTTCGTCATGCGAGTCGTATTTAGCATCGCGATATACGCGGGCCAACGCCAAAGCGAAAACATAGCACGATGCGGCAAGGAGAGGAGGGCAGAAAAGAGCACCGTGTAAAAGAGAAAGAAATAAGTTACCGAAAACTTAGATCATTATGAAAAATTGGAAATGCTTGCATCTCTACTTAGTTTACGCTTCGTACAGCAAATTTATATCTTCCTGTCGAGTCGTTTTTTTTTCTTCGGCTGTGAAGCGAAATATTCGATGTTTCAATATGATTCTGCATATAGCGTAGCTCTGTATTTCTTACCTTTTATTAAAATATGTTTCCCTCCGAGCCATGACGTATCCGTAGTCAGGACTGGTAACGGTGTTTTATAAGCGTCCAAATACACGTTAACTGACGATAGATTAATCCCTCGACGAGAACATACAGGCGTTAGAGCGTCACTGTACAACAAAATGTAAACAAAAAAGAAAATTATCAAAAGTGTAAATAATGTCTTATAATGAATAAATTATTCGAAACGATCGAAGCGTCGCATACTTTGTAATTTTTATCTATGGTAGGCTGTAGGTAGGTACTAGGTACATATTTTAAATTTATATCACCATACGTCTTACATAGGTACCTAGCTACACCTGTCAAGCATGATTTTTTGTTTGTTTATTGAGTAATCTGTAGCTATCCAGGTAGGTATGTAAAAAGCTAAAAGTTGGGGGGGGGGTCTTCATTTTTTCTTTCTACATTCTGTTCCTGAATTTTTGATGATGATATGATTATGAAAGCAAAAAGCAGTGAGAATTTTTCGAGCCTCCACATCCAGGTTTTAAAGAAAGCAGTATAGCTTAATGAATAAAGATGATATGCATTTCAGTATGAAATATACGAGAAACCAAATCTGCAGAATTTTTTGCTCTAAAATTTGGATAGGTACCTTTTTTCCCGTACGATTTATATTCTTTTTCAAAAATTAGGTACTAGGTACCTCTAACACAAATGATGAAAAAAAAATTGAATTTTGGTCAAAATACTGCAAATTTGTGATGGAATCATAGAAAAAATGATTTCGTCACCTTCGATACAGTTTTGAAATTGGTTTGAAACAATTTTTGTAATTTTTGTTTACGTTTCAATGATACCATTCAAAACGGTTTAAATTGCAAATCGGCTCTTCTATTCAATTTCAAGTAAGAATGAACTGCAGGTATCCAGAGTTATTCGAAATGTGACCTTGCGACCTATCAAGATGAGGATTTCAAATATTACAATAAAATTTTTTTTAGCATTTCTGAAAAAAATTAAGTAGAGCAAAAAATGGAGTTAAGATTTTTGAAATTTTAGAAAATGTCCTTTGACCTGCCAAAATGACATGAAATTTTGCAAAAATTTCAAATATTACGATTGAAATGTTTTTTTGAGCATACCTGAAAAAATATTGAGCTCAAAAATGTGATTTTTGATACATAGGTACCTACATAGGAAAAAGTCACATGACCTATCAAGATGAGTTAAAATTTCGCGAAAATTTCTAGTATTGCCATGGAAATATTTCTCAGCATATCTGTGAAGAATTTCAAGCCCAAAATTGGGTCATGAGCAGGGCTCGGATATTCTTTCCCAAAAAAACCCAAAATATGCGCTTAAATATTCCCTAAAAAATGCCAAAATATGCTCTAAAAAGTAAAAATATTCCCTAACGATATGGGCATAGTTTTACAGGAAAAATCAATCCCTATACGATTTTGCTAATATTGTTGTGTAATACCAAGAATTCACGAACAAAAATGCAAAACAGAGCGTTTTAGAATCACGAAAAGGTAATTCTAATCCCATTAATAAAAAACAAATAAAATAAAAAAAATAAAAAAAGTAGGTACAAGAGGGCTATTGCCAGTTTTACAAATTTTGTGGGAAAAAATGAAAAATAGTCAAATACTTATTTGATGCAAAAATTTGGAATTGATTAAAATATTCCCTAAAAACCGCTAAAAACATAAAATATGCTCTAAAAAGGCAAAATATTCCATAAAAAATGCCAAAATATGCTTTTATATATGTGACCATCCGCGATAAAACCGACCATCCGTCGCAAAAAATCGAAAATTTTTTTTTCGCAAATTTTTGTTCCCTAAACCATTTAAGGCCCAAAAATAGGCGAAAAAACATTTTTCGATTTTTGCGACGGATGGTCGGTTTTATCACGGACGGTCACATATGCTTTTATGGTGAAATATGCCAAAATATGCTCTAACGAATTAGGCTCATTTTACTTCAAATTTCATGAATCGTGGAGATAATTGAAAAATTCCCTATCCTCTGTGCATACAAAAAATATGCTGCAGCATAAAAATCCGAGCCCTGGTCATGAGTTTCGAAATTTTTGCGGAAATAATCACGTGACCTCACCTATTAAAATGAGTTGAAATTTTCCGAAAATTTTAAATATTATGATGAAAATATTTTGGAACATTTCTGCGAAGAATTTTGACTTTAAAACTCATGGCTCATCAGTTTCGGAAGTTATGAAAAAGTACCATGAGGGCTATAAGCACCCATTAAATGACCTGCAATAAATATATTTGAATTTGAATTTGAATTTGTGTTGAGCTAAAATTTTGAGAGAAAGTCAAAAATTTCTATTAAAACTTTTTTTGAGCATTTTAGAAGAATTTTGAGCTAGAAATCGAGTAAATTTTTCCAGTATTTATGAAAAAATGTCATACGACCCCAGGGAAAATCCAGCTAAACCCATTACAAGGCACATTTGAAATTTTCAAGTGACCTTGAAAACATAATTTTAACCTTAGATTTTCTATTTGTTCATACCATTTTTGGGTTTAGAATAAGTTTTGAACAAAATATTTGAAACTATCGTGAAATTTTAACCCATTTTGATAGGTCACATGACACGTTTTCGGAAATCTTGAAAATCATGACTGAATTTTGGACTCAACATTAAAAAAAAACAACCAAAAAACATTTTCACCGACGCATTTTGAATTCTTGTAAAAATTCAATACTTAGGTACATTTTGATTGGTTTCATCATTCCTTCAAAAATTCAGAAAATCATGACTCAATTTTGGGAACAAATTCCATCGCATCTAATAACGAATAACGATATTTGAAATCATCGAGAAATTCCCATCTATTTTCATGCGTCAGAATTTCATTTTTGAAAGTTCACTTTCATGTATGTACCTCTGGTACTTGAAATCGAACACTGGTTCTCATCCTCGGGCACCAGAGGTATCATCACTGATGACCAATTGACCTATGGACTTTTTTGTACATTTAAAAGTTCTGTATCTACATAAAAAATGCTTTGAAAAACACTGAGCCTTTTAGTAGTGTCTATAGCATTCTATAGTAAGTATAAGTCGATCGAAAACTGCCAAAGATAGAAATTTCCAACAGAAATGTCAACTTCAAGAGGGGGAGGGGGATTTTTTTCACATGTTCGTCTACACATTGGAAAAATATCTCAAAAAATTCAAACATTTTCATATTATAGGTTTCTGATGGTAATTTTGCAATAAGTGCCATACTTGTAATTTTTTTCCTCGAAAATGAAAAAGAAATGTCCATACAATTTTTTCATATGTTATTCTACATAAAAAGGACTAAAACTGTGAATATTTTCAGAATTTTTACTCGTGGACATCATAATTATATTTGAATTACAGCTTTTTAAATCGATTGTTTTAGGTTTTTTAAAGCGGAAACACTGATTTTTACATCACTCATCGATTACCCTCTCAAAAAAAATCGAAAAATGTCCGGTTTCGCACATTCTTCATCGTTTGATGACCTCTACATATGATCTGATTTTGAAAAAAAAAATAATAAAGGAAGATTACCTCAGATTAGTGTAATCACGAAGATCAAACGAGAGGAGGAAAAAAGTTGAAACTATGTAACCAAGATTTGATGATCACTAAAACGGAGTTGGTGAGTTGATTCCCAAAACACAAAAAATGGTCAAATAGATTCCTACCACAATTCTGCTCATGCAGCAGAAAATTGGTTTAGGTTTCATTCATAAATAGTTGGCTAGCGGAGGTAAAAAAATGAAATGAAATTTTTTTTTTGTGTTATCACTATTTGGGCTTTTTCGCTGTTATCACCAATATGTTACCAAAGTAATCGTAAATCACTCATGAACATAAGTAATTCTATTTTATGTTCATGAAAAAAATTATTATACTTTGTAAAATTCACTCGTATTCTTAGGTACTATACGTCATGGTTCAAGCTAGAAAAATTATTGCCATCATCTGCGTAGTGCTCTTGTTCATAATAATTGGTACGTGTCCTACTTAATTTCATATCTTCTGAAAAATTTTATCAACTATGCGTTTGTAAATTTTTTTACTCGTACTGATGCATTGAAAAATCATTTCTTCGAATATTTTTCAGTTATAACGATGGGCATAATTTTATTCATAGAATGGGTAGACTATCGTTCTTACGAGGTGGCTCGAAAACGTATGTAATTATTCGTGTTTTATTAATTAGATTTTTCAAATTAGGTAGGTACTCGTTGAAACGTATTCCTAATTCGCATCTACATACTTTCAGAATGTTACGATTACGTACAGTTTGCCTGCGATCACCCAGTTACCAATAATACTACAAATAGTCCTTTAAGCCCGATTATGGGAGGCAAAGATGCTCTAGAAGGAGCGTTTCCTCACATGGTAGGCTACACATATAGGTTTAGTGGTATCTGCGATCGGATAGGTATCATATTGAACAATTTAACACATTACTTTTCAAGGCGTGTTTAGAGATGGCAGAAGAAACCACAGCCAATCGTTGTGGCGCGACATTAATCAGCGCAAAATTTGTACTAACTGCGGCCCATTGTGTATCTCGTTACAAGTAAATAATCTACAGGTTGATCGATTTTGATCAAGTAGGTATTTTAAAATAATTGCCAATGTATATTTTACAGCACGACTCGAGTCACTGTTAAATTAGGAAGTGTGTACTGCGCTAGCGGGAAAATTCATGGCGTTAAGAAAATGATTATTCATAGGTCATTCGACTCCAAGACTGCTGCAAACGATATCGCTCTATTAGAACTAGACGTAAAAGTAGATTTCTCACCATACATCAGACCAATATGTTTAAGCACAATAATCGACTATGGTGTTAAAAATCTCTTCGTATCCGGATGGGGCAGAGATGAGAGTAATTTTTCCACCATATCTTATTCGTATTCCGAATTAGTTATAAAATGATTAATTTTTTTTTCAATCGCAATGACGCATTGTTATACTTTTTATAGATAATAAGCTATCGGATCGTCTTCAAGTAGTGGAAACATACGTTGACGAACGAGTTTTGGCAACATGTGTAAATCAATTCGGATTTGAAACTCATCCTACGAAAATTTGCGCTGCACATCCTACTCAACGTAAAAGCGCCTGTCAAGTAAATAAAAACCATCACAAGCACCATTCACACACTTTCAAGTTTTTCAAAAAAAATATATGATTTTCGAACAGGGTGATTCTGGAGGACCTCTGCAGAGTCTTATGGATGATCAGTTGTGTCCAAATGTTTACAAACAAATTGGTATTGTTTCTCACGATGCTAATGTAAACTGTACGGTGAAAGCAAATCAGCCACATGTCGTTGCCTACACCAAAGTGCGCCCTTACGTTCCTTGGATCGTGAAAAACGTTTGGCCAGAGTTGTTACCAAATACACTGGGGTTGCTGACTTGAAACGCATGCTCAGCTCATAGTTTAAATTTTTTTTTTAAAATTAGTTAATAAAAGCTCATTTTATTCCGAGCAAGATTCAATTTCAGTTTATAGTATTCATTACGAAGGAAGGAAGAGAGCTACAAAATCAGAATCGAAGCTCAAGCTGCAAACAAAGTTCTCCCTCTCCATTTAATGATCTTCGAGACTACCCCAATATATTTTTATTCTGAACAAAAATTCGACTAAAATATTACCAAGTGTAGGCAAGGGAGAATTTCAAATCAAAAAATTACAACCGTATGTCGTCGCATAAAATGAAATCTCATTTCGTCTCGAGGGTAATTTCATCGCAAAAACCACGACCCCCCTTCCACCTTTGCCTACATCGAACAAAATACCGAGACTCGTTCGGTAAAATACGAAAAAAAAAGTGTTTTCTGCAATATCTATATGTTTTTAAATCACCTTACAGACATAAAAGAAATACTACAATCCCTCTAAACCTGTATACCTATTACCGAGCTACCAACGGAAGTCGAAGAAATTTCACTAAAAGGAAAACTTTAAAAGTATACCTTTTCAATTCCACGCAACTCGATGCCTCTAATACTATGCAATTTCAACCGTCAACGACCAAACAGAAAGAGAGAAAAATAAAACATTACTCAGCTGGCCCTTTTTATAGGTGGCAATAAAGAAATTCCATTATTACACGATGGACGATGGACTTCTGCTTGTGGCTCAGGTTATCCCCTGTACTGTACGTATATAGTCTAGTTCGCGTTTCAGAACACCAAAAACGATATAAAAATTTTCACAAATCAACTATTCGTAAACGTACATAAGTTAGTCTAGGTAGGTAACTCTAACTACGTCGAAATCGAAATAAAGCAATAAACGCATTAACGTGTTATTTTCTTCGATTACCTAGTCGCATTGCCTCTGGTTCGAGTCGTTGATTATTTTTATATACGAAAAAAAAATACGATCGTGCCCCCTCAGCTTCCATCTTTACCCCCACCATCGACGAGGAACCTAGCTCAGTGCGATGTAATATGTAGTTATACGTTTGCAATATGTAATTTGTGGCACCTACGACATGACGTTGTGTGGGTTAAATTTTAAAGGTCAATAGCGAATTCTCGCCGATAATTGCGGAAAATTTTACAGAAAGTACTGCGATTGAAATTTCGTGACAAATGTGAAAGTAAATTATACTCGAACAGCGAACATTCGTTTTTTCTGGCTTCAATTACGACTTTGATTTAATCTTTAACAGAGATCGTTTTCAATTTTAGAAAAACATACCTATTACGTTCAAGCTACAGGGGAGGGAGCAGAGAGCAGAAAAATTAATGGTCTTTGATTTTTCTTTTTTTATACCTACGTGACGTGGTTTGAATTAAAATGAATCAATTTTCATGAAACATTTTCTGGACTTTCATGATAAAATCACGCTGCAAATCTGGCATTTTTCTTTAAACAGTTTCAATTTCCCAAATCGTTCAAGAAACCGTATTTTTTGGGAGGGGGGGAGGAGAGGTTGTGTTTTTAATAGCTCTTAATTTTTAATTTCGAGTTTTAAAAAAAAATTGAAAAAGTCGAAATGAAATTCAACACTTACACAATCTGTTTTGATGGAGATTTTGATGCATACGAATTTTTATCGATGTAAAACTATAAAAGAGGACTCTTGGATTTTTATACTGGAAAAAAATGGAACAAAAATACGGATCAATACCAGCTCCAGAATTGCTTAAACTGCTAAAAATTGATCTGGGCTTCGTGAAAATCAAAAGTGGGATATAAATGAATTTCAGCTTCACCTGGACGTTGATGCACCAACCTCGAGGACAAACATGTCACTGAAAATTCAGGGAGGGCCCTGGGCTACTAAAAGTTGTCATTACTCGGTTCAAGAGAGAGAGACCGAAAGTAAGATGATGCCAGCTTTCTACTTCAATTTGGCCGAAATTAGTTTTTTTTTTTTGGAGATTACATTTTTGAATTTTCAAAACATCTTCAAAAACCTAGAAACGAAATTCAGCACTGGAAATTCCTCATGGAAGTGTAGGTACCTACTTTCTATTGCTTGTTATTTTAATTTTTTCGTTTACCTACTTTCTTTTTGGAGTATGGTATACCTACAAATATGTACAAGAAAAGCTGTAAATCACTGATTCATTGATCTTTAGAGTCAGACTTGATAAGTAAGTGCCTGAAAGTTTAATTCAGTGTGACTCGAAAAATCAGAACTTGGTCAATTTTTTCAAAGTTCTTCAAAGTCAGACGAAATATTGCAAAATCATTCACTCAAGGAATAGATCTAATTTTTCTCCATTTTCCCTCTGTTTTCGAATTTCAGATTCACGCTTACCAAAAGAAACAAGTAGGTAGGTAGGTAATTTAACAAAAATTGTTGATGATTTCCCGAAAATAAGGGGTACTTATTTTATCAAAAAATATTAGTAATTTGCCCCCCCCGCCCCTCCAAAGAAATCCAATCAAAACCTAGAAAAATGCGATTTAAAAATTGAAAATCATGAAATCTTTCATCCTACTCTAGCAAAAATCTATCAACCTTTGAATACTCAACCTTCGACAACAGTGAGAGAAAGTGTATCATTAGGGGTCCAATTGCCTATTCCTTAAAATGTCATAAAATATCTTGAAAATTTAAGATAGAAATAAGCGAGTCTTGACTGGTACATTAAAATTCGACCAAAAAAATATTTTCTTCACAACAATCACTGATCATTTGATTCTTCCATCTATTTTCTATACGATTTCTGAGCTATTTTAAAAAATCCAAATCCTTGCAAAAACCTCAATTATTGATTAATAGCGTGAAATTTTTTTCGATTTTTTTCCACAAAATTTTGGTAGGTAGGTGGGTAGGTACTGAAAAAGCACTGAGAAGTCTTGTCTAAAAAATTCGCGAATATTCGAACTCGTCAGCAGCCTCGAAAACCAATGAAAATTATATGCTCAGATATAATTTCAATTTTTATAGCAAATTAGTAAAAATAACAAAGTTTACCCCCCTCCCTCCCTCCTCATGTAGGGTTAGAACAAGAATTATGGAATTGTTATTTCATTTGCTTTAATTTTTAGCGCTGGTTTTAGTAAAGTATGCTTGAAGCTTCTTCATCATTCGAGTTGTATTCACTTACAGTTCTGCGCCAGGAGCATATCTTTTACAGTTTCATAAGGAAAGCTCATATTACCAGATCATCAAGAATAATATCATATGTAACTGAGCAAAATTGGAGGACCCAACTGAAATACATAGAATAAGTAAGCTTGTAAATGATGGATCAGCGCTTTTCAACAGGTAAGTACAAATACAAAAAATTTTAGAAAAAAAGCACACATTCAATTTTTTTAAATAAGAAATTATGCCGCATTTTAAAACTTCAAGGACTTCTAAGACAATACTGGAGAGATTACAGCCTTGAAATTTATCCGATCCCCCCTCCCCGAAAAATGGTATTTCTAGAGTGGCTCCGTTGTAGAAGTTCCTTCACATTTTTCTAGATTAAAAGTAATTTTTTGAAAAATGAACCGCACAGTCCTATTTTACGCAATTTTTCCTGCTGGTATCAAAATTCGGCTTCAAGAAAAGATTTTCGTTAAAATGTGGCCTGAAAATACTTTTTAAACGGAATAACTACCTCACCATTTAATTTTCCCTTCTATATTAGGCCTACTTATGCAATTTCTGGGCTATTTTAGAAAAAACAAATCCCTGCAGAATATTTAATTTTAATACCGGTCATTTGAATTTGTTTTCGTGAGTAGAGCCCTACTTGATTAAATTAACGAAACCACTCGGTCACTTGGCTGAAGACAATACAAGAAACATAATTTTTCCAAGAATAGGGGAAAAAGAAGGACATCCGATCGATTTTTAATAATCTCATCTTATATTAAATCAGTTTCCACGTTTATTAGAACATCCGAAGCATTCACTCGTAATCATCATCACTGTCTACAAAAAAAACATACGTTCGAGAGACAGAAGAGGGAAAAAAGAACGTACCTAGTAGAAGTGAAAGGTAAAGTTCAAACGAGCGTCGACGTTTTGAACCATCGACAGGGACGGTAATTGAGCTTCGTTTTTGTTGTTTTTGAAACGACATTAAAATGAGATTCGTTCAGCGCGAAAATGCGAAAATCGACCCCTATATCGGCGTGTTTTTCTTATTAGTGAAAAAAAATACCTTAAATAAGATCGCTTTTTAGTGATTATTATTATTTCAGCGAGCGAGTTTTTGAAAATAAGAAGGCCGAGGCGAAATGGCGCGGTGAGGAGCGACGGATGACGAAAATATACGCGAATATTTCAATATCAAACAAATTTCAAATATTGGTAGGTATCTTCTCGAGACTCAATATGCAAATTATATGATAAAGAGAGTAGTCCAGATGTAAATATTCGATTGCATCGCATTAATTTATATAGCTTTCGCTTTTTAATATGGTTCTAAAGAAACAATTTCGATTTCGGTACACCTGGGCGAAAATTTACATAGATTTTAAATTTCGTCTCGTATACCTACTCGACGAGATCGTAAAATTAAGATGGGTTTTTTTCGTTTTAACCAATTTAAATTGTTGAGATAAGTAAATATCTACGTTTTAGAGGTAGTTTGAAATTCCTAGTATGTACTATACGATGTTGTTGCCAATATTGCACCAGTTGAGGAAATAAAAAACTTGAAAAAAGTAGATGTAAAGTTTGATTTTTAAAATTTCAAAAATTGAAACGCAATATTTTTAAGAACTATCCAAATTTGAAGAGTCTTTTTAGAAATTTCCGAAACCAAAGCCTCTTTAAATTTCACAACAAACATCCTGTTGGTATAAAATTCTTCATCTCTCGTATCAGTTTGTACCCAAATCCCAAACACAGCATATGCTTAAAAGGGCACCGTGTAATATGCACCCAGCAAACTGCAATGGCAAAAATTTAATTGCAACCGAGACCATTATCATGTAAAACATGCAACCAACATTCATTCTAGATGTAATTACACCGAGAATACTCGGCGGAGTAAATTTACGCCCTCTATGAATATTTTCGCGCCTCTCGACGACGTAGGCGTTAAAAGCATCGTAAATTTATCCACGTTCACATATCCTCTCTTTCACCTCCATCTTGTGTATAAAATATACAGTAAATTCAAACGCAATTTATTCTAAATGCACGCCGCATTGTTTATTTGGTCGCTGCCGAAGCAGCAGCCAGCTATGAGCTAGCAGACTCGAGGCGGAAAAATTCTCATCAGATTTTGTTATTCCTATTTTAAAAACGAAAGAAAAAAAAAACCTGTATAAGTAATTTTCTAAAACGAAATTAACGCGTCGAGTTTCATCGACCTACAAAATTCAATTAACACCGAGACAGTTTTTCCTGGTCGTGATGTCGAGCTCACCCCTACAACCTCATCGTCGCGTCGTTGTCGTCGTCGTTCGAAATCATAACTTCTTTTTTACTTTCGCAAACGCCCGTAGCAATTTTTCATTAGCATGATAAACGAGACACGATAACCGAGAACGAAAAAGAGGATACCTGAATGAAATATGTCGATTGTCGAATTGCCTTTTATCGCGTGTGCGCCCCTTGTTCCACCTCCAGACCCCCAGACCGTCGAAAGGCAAAAAATTTACATTTTCTTTGTCACTCAATTCGTCCGTATAACGATGCTAATCCAATTTAATGTCTGTGAAACGTCAACTTTCTTATAAGACACAACCGTTCTCCACATATATAAACTATAGATAGGTTAAGTACCGTTCTCGTGTATTCTTCTTTCCAAACGATCGTATTATACCTACAGTGCATAACATACCTAGCAGCCTGCAACACTATTATACTACCTATAACATTATAACGAGGTAATCTGACGTACCAATGCGACGAAACGTGTAGTTAACCGTCAAATTTTCTTTCATTCGTGTCAGCTTTTTAAAAAAAAAAATTCCATCTGACTAACATACGACGAGTAAGGTAACGTACGAGAAATAACTTTCCGTAATTAGGTTTCTCGATAAAGTGTCTGATACTCCCAAGCACGACATTGTAACTTCCCTTCACCCTTGAAATAATAGTTATCGGAGTTCATTCTGCTGGATGTCATGTCACAGGTTTTGTAACCGTTTATCGAGTCGATTGTTAAATTTTTATGCATCGAGAATTATTTTTTAAATTGGTGAAAAAATCGACAAATCACATAAAATCTTCCCAACTTCTCTTTCAAAATTAGGTACCTAACTAATAATAAAAAAACAAAAAAAAACAATATACCTAAGTTCAAATTATAGTTCCAAATTTCCAATTCAAAATTACCTACAACAATAAAGGCCAAAACCCATAAATTACATTTCCTTCCTTCTTCCTCATTCAATTTTCATTTCAAAAAAAAATCATTTCATTCGCAAATCAATTACAAAAAAGCCACCAAAGGAAGAATGTATAAATTGAATATACAAAGAACGCGGAACCCTTCACCAACTTCTCCAATCTCGTATTCGATTGCGTTCATAAAAGGTCCTATAGGTACCTATTAATTTCGCAACTTACTCGACATCTTAACGTTGTTGTCGTTTATCGTTCATTATTACGAGTATAACGAGATTCGCGTATCATTATCGTTTCAAGAAGAAACTACGCGGATGCCGCCTTGGAACGGATTTACATTTCGAAATATGTAGCTGAGGATTTTTAAACCCCCTTATATAAGAGGCTTACCGATTACTTTGTTATGCAATTTTAAGACTCTTAAATGATGTTT
Source organism: Planococcus citri (assembly GCF_950023065.1). Taxonomy (NCBI): domain Eukaryota; kingdom Metazoa; phylum Arthropoda; class Insecta; order Hemiptera; family Pseudococcidae; genus Planococcus; species Planococcus citri. The sequence continues at coordinate 38,172,981 of NC_088680.1, forward strand.
TGTTTCATCTAACGAAATAATCCTGTGTAAGGAAAATACATGACATGGTAGTCGAAGAACGACGTGCAATCTAGCTAAGCATTTTTTTTTCACTACCGTGTACTTATCTCAGCGTTACCGCAATTTACGTACTCGCTCATTCGTCAACCTCCCTCATCCTTTATTATACGTAGGTACCTACTGTAATTTCACAGTGCACCACGAATCGAAAGACCAAAGCCGGAAATTCATCGTCGATTTTCCACCTCGGTGGGTGAATCGTCATGTCGTCTCGTTTCAATCAAGCAAAACCTACATACGTCAGCTGAAAATGTCTCGCATATAGGTACATACTGCAAAACCTGCACAGTTCACAAGATACGAAAACACCAATACGAAGTAGGTACTAGGTAGGTATATAATTTCGAGCTTTAATTAGGTATAGTAAAATGTCACATTACTGTCTAATGGAATTCAGAAATTTGAAACACGTATTTTATACGCCATTGTCTATACCCACGTTTAGTATTTATAGGTACCTACTTTTTTCTTCTTGTAGGTATTTAAGTACTACGATTGACTGATCGAGAAATTTCAGGCTGATATAAAAACCGTCCAAATTGACTTCAGCATGTACATATGAATAAACGCGATTGGTGCTGGTTGGTGACTCTTTTGTCTAATTACATGCTATATATATTTTTTTTTTACCATTTTCTAGAAGCTTTAAAAAGGCTCAAAACCTCCATCAATCGATTTGAACGGTCAAAAATAAGGTATGAACCAAATTCCAGCTTTTTATCTCAATTTGATCAATCTGTCACTTACCGACACAACATTTTTGTTGACACATATATTGATACATGACAAGTGAGAAGTTGATATCAAAATCAAATGTTGTCACCCTTCATTTTTCCCTCGACAAGGTCTCAACATTGGTGTCATTTTTTTGAGTGTAAAAGTGGCAACTTTTGATTGAAATTGAGCGAAATGTGCCCAAAACTCTTTTTTTGATTCAATTAAAATTAACAAAATTAATCTCAAAAATATTTCTCCCTAAACATTTTTTTTTTGAAGAGAAAAATTTGCCCGTGGTTTGGATCAAACCCAGGTTGCCACTGTCCTACACACTTCAGTCATACGTATTCTCTAACTTCTGGACTGTTGCCACCGTTGACAAGAGAGCTCTTAAAAGAATAATCAGTCCAATCTATTCTGGGTTTAGAAAATTTTTCTTATTGTGTTTGACACAGACATCAACAAATGGGCCAGCAACACCTCAAAATGTTGATGATGTCAGTTATAAGATCAACAGCAGTAACTACATATGTAAGATCAAAATTTAGTACATGCTTTTGTAAATCTTATAGTTAACATCAAATTTGAATCAACAAGGCAACCTGAACTTCGATAAGGTTACCATTCATAAGGTCTACAAAGGTATCTACAATAGGGGACCCTGCTCTATGACGGCGCAGTTCCTAAGATGGCGCAATTCAAATTTCTGGTGTCTGGCAATGCTGATGTAAAAACCAACTGCACCCTGCCTTTGTGCTGCACATCTTCAACTTTTCAACATAGTTGTACTACTCGAACAATTACCTTGTTTTCTTAAGAACATATTTTTGTTTTTTTCTTCTTAAAAATTAAATTGTTGCAATTTTTTGCCAGAAGCTCTTCCAAATTGGTTTCATCACTGAAAGTGTCTTAAAATGTGTGAAATTTCATCTAGGTACTTTTTAATGCGCTACTCAGTATTTTCATTAGTGTTTATTATGTTCATTCAAAATTGACTAAAATTTGAATTCGTATCACCAGTCCTATGATGGCGCAGCTGCAAAAGCAGGAGCTTTTCATCGACAAAAACTGGTAGATTTTTATGTGAATTGTGAAGTAGTGTATATAGTGCATACTGCATAGACATTTTAGTTATATGGACTGCTAGTCCTTCATGAAAAACGAACGTTTTTTGTTGCATGCTGTTAACAAACTAGTTGAGTATGAGGCATGCGCAGTTGTGTACTTCCACCACTACACATGCAACCCATGTCATTGTGTCATGATGAGTTGCATGTGTAGTAGTGGAAGTACACAACTGCACATGCCTCATACTCAGCTATTTTTCAACAGCATGCGACAAATCTGTTGATTTAAACTAGCAGTCCATATAACTAAAATATCCATGATATAGTGTGCCTAATGTTACATGTTTCTGTTCAAAATATTTGATTATCAGCCAAATTCACTGAAAAAACTCCAACAGCCTTTAAACAAATGAAATGGGATAAATTAGGGATCCTAATGCATTCAACATGATAATCTCAATCAAATTCAAACGATATAGTTACAGTTCTACTTTAAAATTGGATTTGCACCGTCGGCCCATTTGACCTTACCTACTTACAATAGACCCGTTCGCATACGAGTGTTGTGTGAGTATAGTGGGTGTCTAAGCATTGTTTTTCTTATGCAAAAGTTGCCCTGGTGAACCTGGTGAACCCTCACACCAAAAGAAAAAAACCCTTCGACTACAAAATATTAGTTAAATTCACGCTGTACCCGTACGCTTATTAAAACCGAATATCTCACCATGAACCAGTCTATTCATTTGATTGAGACGAGAGTTTGAAACCAAAAGTTTTACGTTTCTGGTGGTAAGTAATAGATAGTCTGAGGGACCTTCCATCAAATTTTTGTCCATTGTTGGTTGGATACCAGGGCCGGACCCAAGAACACGGAAAATTTAGTGGCCCACTGAGATATCCCATTTTAGCAGCCCTGATTTTGGGCTCCTCAATTAATTGGCCAAATTTTTTTCTCCCATTTTTTAAAGTGCAGGACACTGAGCATAAAAATTCATTCAGTGAGATTTTCTAGGTAACTCGGTGGGTGGGTCCGGGCCTGTTCGATACTTTAGAAGTACCATGCTTTGGAAAAGAAATTGCGCTGTCTTAAGGCAGGGTCCCCTATATGGAAGCCTTGAAGATGATTGTAGATAGAATTGTGTAGACAGCAATGATGACCATCAGCATTTCCATCATAACTTTTGAAAATAGTGTTAATTTTTAATAAATTATTATAAACGTAGGTAGATTAACCCATTGGTGGATAATGTTCCGACTTTTTTCAATCAATAATCATGTCAAATCATGGTGATACTTTTTTGATGCCACTGACGATCTCATCCGTGCTAAGCGCCTCAGCGGGCAACCAGATAAGGCAAAATTTGCAGTACTAACCATCCCTCACAACATTTGTTGACGTCCACATTTGCATCGATTATGTTTTTTCCAATACAATGATAGAAAAGTGATAAATTCAATTAGTTATTTGGTAGGAATTTCCTGTCTGTAAATAAGCCAGGTTAGTAAACATTTTTGGAATTTTCTCATCATTTCTGATACCTCGACATGCGATGTCAACATGTTGATGTAAAATTTGATGCTCAAAATTTATGTCCACATTTATGTTGACAAATTTTTCAGAATTAAAATTTTGTTTTAACGTTTAAAAGTTTAGTAAACATTTTGAAATATCATCTTGTTTGAAGAGAAGAACAAATTTTTGATGGTATTTTCAAAATGATTCATTTTTTCATCATTTGGAGTTGTCGATGATTTGTCTATGTGAAAAGTGATGGTCCACTCTCTAAATTTGAAACAGTGAAATATCACTGCTTAGCAGTCACGACATTTTGGCTTCTTAAAAGCAGTAGTTTTTTACTGCAAAACAGTGAAAAATCTACTGAATTGGTCAGCAAAAATGAAATTTCACTGTTTCAAATTTAGAGAGCACAAGTACACCAACACCAACCTCGACCAAATTTTCAATGATTTCTCAAACTTTGAAAATGATATTGATATTGTGGATGTATTTGTTGCTGTCAAATTTCACATCCATATTAACTTCATCGATATGTTGTCAACATGAAAATGTATGAGTTCAGTACTCTTAGGTACCTAAAGTATTGCACATATTTGTAGGGCAGCTTCCAAAACTTTTTAACTGCTCAAATGTAGAATCCCAATTGACAAAAATTTGGATAAAAATGCTAGATAATAGCTAGCTAATCACGCTACAATTGCGCTAGCGCACTAGCGTGATTTTGGGACTCTCTGCTAGCTTTTTTTCGCCAGTGTTTCACGCTAGAAAATCACTAGCAAAAAGCTAGCGTGTTCGTTAAAAGAAAGCGAGCCTCAGCTAGGAAAAAGCTAGCAGAAAGCTAGCGTTTTGTGCAGTTTTCGGATTTTTTTGAGCGATAAAAACGCTAGCAGAACATGTTGCTTCTTTCTCAGCTCGCTATACGCTAGCATTCCACTAAATAAAATAATTATCACCCATTAAAGTCAAAATTTTATTTTCAAAAATTAAAAGAGTGGGGTTAGGTACCCTCAATTTTGAGTATTTCTTCACGTCTGAATTCTCCTCATCACAACGAATTTTTTAAGACCTAATTTTCCTACGAAAATTTTCCTACCTAATTAACGGGGATTCGAACCTGCAACCCTATGTTCCTAACTACCTACGCTTAACGACATGGCCACGACTGAAGTATTTGATTCAGGCCCTCCAAGTATTGATTGGTGTACCTATCCTGTATCACTGTACAAGTTTGTAATGTGGCATTTATTGGATTGCAGTGTGTGAATCAGTGTTTCTCATTGCCAATTTTTTTAAGAAGAATGTTCATTATCAATCATTTATCTATCAATTGAATTTTCAGTTAGGTAGGTAGACCTACCTATTTACCGTCAGGTGGGGTGAAATAGGACGATTTTCGAGGTTTTTTTCAATTTATTCCAAAACTAATTAAGTTATCAAGCTAATTTTTTTCCCCACGGAATTCTACGTCCTTTGGCTATAAGTAGACCCCCTCCAAAAAATTCTCGCCCCCTCCCCCCATTTTCCAAAAACCGCTCAAAGTAGGCAAGGTCGGACCCCAAAAAATGGGGTGAGAATGGACACTCCTACATTTTTTGAATTCATTAAATATTTTCGAAAGGTAAAAGCTTTGAATTATTATACTCGTATAGAGCAATGTGTTAGCTACAATTTCTTTTTTAAATTATCAAAATTGGTCCATAAATATGGCTTCTGTGATTTTTTTTCTGTCTGAAAACAGATCGTAAATTTTTTCAAAAATGTTACTTGTGGTAATTTTTTTATTTTGCTTTTTCAGAATGATTAGGCGTATAAAAGGAATAAATGGTCAAGGCCGTTGTAAGATTTTGACCTTTTTTTACTTTTTACACTCAAACCATTCTGAAACAGCAAAATAACAAAATTACTGCAGGTATCTAATATTTTTTTGACAAAATGTACGATATTTTCAGACAGAAAAAAAATCGCAGAAGCCATATTTATGGACCAATTTTGATCATTTAAAAAAGAAATTGTAGCTAACACATGGCTCTATACGTGTACAATAATTTAAAGCACTCAACTTTCAAAGAAATTAAATGAACTCGAAAAATCGGGAGGTGTTCCTTCAAAAACGAAATTTATCAGTTTTACGGTTTATTTTTTCCTGGTTTTGTTTATTTATGAAACGTGCACTATCATACACAGAAAAATTCGTCTGACACTCCACTATCCGAAGAAAAAAAAATTAGTATCCTATCTTTGTTATTACGTGAGCTGTGACGACAAACAGCCGAAAAAACGAGAAGTGTCTATTCTCACCCCAGTGTCCTATTTCACCCCACCTGACGGTACTTAAAACCTCAATAAAAAAATTGAAAAATATCCATCATAGTCCAGGAAAGTTGGACAAAAAAAAGGGTCATTCGGAAAAGTGAGGTAGAAAGCTGAATTTTGGTATACCGGTCTATTTTTATGTGCTGAACACGAATCCGATGAGTCCCCGCTCGGCCCTGGTGAGCGTTCTCCCCTATTGTGGATCTAAGCCCCCCAAAACCCGTTTTTTGCGATCTTCTCCCCCGCATTGCATTTTAGCGAAAAATATGTAGCGAGATAAAAGAATCTACGTCAAATTTCCGATCTAGTGATATATCAACTTTCCTTCTACCCCCAAGGGGGACGGAGCTGGAACCATTCATGAGAGGGGTTGTCTAAAAAACACAAAAAAAACATCGGCGCATAGGAGGGGTGAAACGGCCCCCGAGAGCGTTCGGGTTGATACTAGCATGGAAGGTGGGTATCATCGAGAAGCTACCGCGTGAAAAATTTTGGATCCACACCACCTCCCCTTTTTGGGGAACCCCCCTTTTTTGAAATTTCAGTAACACTTTTCTCAGCTCCACTTCAACTGATTTTGAAAATTTTTCTGGAAGTTATGTATATCTTTGGTAGGTATCTCCACAAAAATTTTCAACCCCCTCCCCTCATACTTACCACTCAAAATGGCGTTTTTTTCAATTTTTTATGCCTATTAACAATCAAGATTGCGAGGTACAATTTTGGAAACACGTTTTTTGGATGTATTTTTGGCCCCCAAACATCATATACTATATTAGAAATTTTTGCTTGGGTGCGCCGTGGTGAAAACTTGGAATAATGTATCGTAGGGGGTGGGGGTGAAATGGGAATTTTGAGGAAAATAATTATCAATGAGTAGGGTATCGTTTTCATATGATTCAATACCGCTGAGCACGAATATGACCTCAGATTTTCTGCTACACTCACCTACCCCTCTCCAGAGCCCCTCAGCCCCCCTCAATTTTCACAATTTTTAAAATAAAGTTGTATTGATGGCATTGGTTCCATTGCTATGGGAAAATTACATAAGTGCATTGTTATTGCACATAAAATTTCTCGTAGAATGAGCTACAGCACCTGACTCCCCCCGAGGGGGTGGACCTTTGATTTTTTTCTACACATGAAAACGTAACAAATCTATATGTGTATTGCACTGTATAGGTATACAGAGCATATGTGGCATAATAATATTCATGATAACTGTAACTTGAGTACGTATGAGTATGTATTTTATAATTCAATGACTACCTACATAAAAAATCACGAGAAAAAAATATGGTAACGAAATACTGATAAAAAAAAAGTAAAGAATGTTATGAGGGGGAGCCATGTGCTGTAGCTCATTCTGCGAGAAATTTCATGTACAATAACAATGAACTTATGTAATTTTCCCATAGCAATGAAACCAACATCATCAAAATAACTTAATTTTGAAAATCGTGAAAATTGAGGGGGGCTGAGGTGCTCTGGAGAGGGGAAGGTGAGTGTAGCAGAAAATCTGAGGTCATATTCGTGCTCAGCGGTATTGAATCATATGAAAACGATACCCTACTCATTGATAATCATTTTTCTCAAAATTCCCATCCCCCCCCACAATCCCCCTACGATACATTATTCCATGTTTTCACCACGGTGCACCAAAGCAAAAATTTCTAATATAGTATATGATGTTTAAGGGCCAAAAATACATCCAAAAAACGTGTTCCCAAAATTGTACCTCGCAATCTTGATTGTTAATAGGCATAAAAAAATGAAAAAAACGCCATTTTGAGTTACTCTGCAATACCCTGTGAAAACAAAGACTATAACCGTAATCATGTGATTGTGACGTCATGCGTCATGAGTAGGAAAGCTAGCAAAAATTCACTCGCAGATTGCTAGAATTACACGAGCAAATCTGAGCATTTTCAAACTAGCTCAAGTGCGCGAGATGATCGCTTGCTTTTCGCGAGCATAAAACGAGCAAATCTAACCATTTTTAAAGTAGCTGAAATGCGCTAGATGATCGCTAGCTTTTTGCGAGCATCTAAAACGCTAGCTTACAATCGCTAGTAAACTGCTTGATTTGCGTGAGGAAGGAAATGTTGCTAGCTGGAAATCGCGAGAAATTCGCCAGATAAACGCGAGTCAGCGAGGTAAACGCGAGGTTCCGCTAGCAAAACGCTTACGATTTTGTCAATTGGGATCGAAAGGTTCCACCGAGTTCAACACTTTTCAGAATAGCACAGAAATAGTGTAGATTGCGTTTGAGAGATAAGCTTAAATCTCAAAAAAAAAAAAAAAAAAAAAAAAAATGTTGGAAGTTTGACCACTACCAGTAGTCAGAAGATTGGTCATAAAAAGTGCTCCATAGGCATTAATAATTTACCGCGTAAAGCAACAGATTCGAAAACATTATTTCGTCTGCAATGAAGACCCATCTTATACGACCCTGTTGCGCATTTTAATCCAACATGTAGGTAACGTATACCTTTGGTAAATACCTTTAGGTATGTACAATATGTTTTATACCTAAAAGGTTCGAGCTTTTCGTATTATGGGGAGCGTGGCGAAATACGAAGGGATATCACGTAAAAGAAATTAATAATTAATAATATGTCGCGTCCCATAAATACAAATACAACTACAAAGTATGCAAGATGACTACTTATGTAAAATTGATAATATATAGGTAAGGTATGGTAAAGTAAGGTAAGGTATACTTACGCTAACGATGTGCCTTTCGCCGCAACCACGAATTCATCCGGATCGTTTGCATTACCAACTTCAAACGTAACGCTAAAATATTCCGAACTAGACACCTGAAATGGAGATAAAACGAATATTTGTATAAGAAAAATTTAGTATACGTATCCATCGTATCGGCTAGCAGCCGCCGACGGCCTAGGAAGGTGAGGCGTTCGGCGACCGATGTACATAAAAGCTCTCCGTCAACCAAGGCGAGGCCCATATAAAAGAAGTACGTTTAGTTTACGTCCAGATTAAAGGGGACTTTTGGGACGAATACGAGAGATTTAAAGGTAATCCTCGATGGTCTAGGGAGTTACCTCGATGCGGCTGCTGCGGCTCCGGCTCATTTTAGCTTCTCTATGCAGCGTGGTCGCCGCAACAACATTAAAAATTTACACAACCGAGACCTACGTACATAGCGTGTGTATTTTTTTACACGCTGTTTCCATTTATCTTCCGCTTTTTCTACGTATGTACTTACTGGAGTCCTGCTTGGTCGCAAATGTATTTCCCATATACATTTATTTATATTCGAAATCGTCGTACAACGTCGCCGCTAGACGCCTAAGGATCACGGTGGAATTTTCGCTAAGCGTAATGCCAACTGAATGGAAATTACTATCGAATGTGTATACGAATTTACAACGGGGAATTTTTTGTATTTATTATGGGACTGTTCTACTACGTAGAACTGGAAATAGGTGCCACACTGGTTCATTTTCTATTTTGCACTGAAAAAATCAGCTTTCATCCTAATGTTTGTCTCGAAAAAACACTACCTACCTACATTTATACCTAATTAAATTTATATGTAGACAAACCCATTAGCATAAAAGTTGACAAACAAATAGCTTTTTGCTTTTTGCAACGCGTTTCAAAAATCAAAAGGGATGTGAAGTCTTCCATGAGAATATTTTTAGCTTCTTTGGTAATTAAAACAGAATGATGGGAGGTCAACATTGATAAACAGAGCCACTTCATTGAAGAGTTATGCTACGAGTTTGATTATTTTAGGCGAAGGACCATGATGGTCTTTCATTTTTTCATAAGATCTCCTAGAAAAGTGCCTTGGACAATTTTTTGAACTGCAACCCTGAAAACTATTTTTCAATCAACTACTTTACAACCCCTTATTTAGCTTTGGATTCCAATAATTGAGAAGATCCATGTAACTACTATTTTTTATAATCCCTCCACCACTCGGAAACACTCCTTATTTGACATTATGAACATAATAAATGGAAAAACCCTTCGCATTACTCGAGTACCTACCATTAAGGAAACAAAATATTCGAGGATTTTCAAAAGGAAATATATTATTTATAAACGAGATAAAAAGAAACACATTTTTACCTAACCCACTCGACAACCCTACAGATACCTAAATAGAGTGATTAGGTAGGTACTCAATTAGATTACCTACTCGATTCAAAGGCTCAATTGAATTCAAAAATATATTTGTGTAAGGATGTCATACTCGTATTATACTTTCCAATATTAATTATTTATTACCCAAGTAGAATTTAGAAATACGTAGATACGGAAACATAACAACAATTCTTGAATTTAAATCAAACGAGAACTTCCGCACAAAGAGCTTTGTCATGCAAAATTCTCTCAGCCAGGCCTCGGTAACGACTTGAAAATATTTCCTAATGAAAGCTACATATTCGTATGTTTACTACGTCTAACGTAAGAGTAGATAAGCTAATAATGACGAGCATGCAGATACAAAGTATGAGTATGCTTTGTAATAAAACCCCAGCAGTTAGGTGTATCTAGATGTTTCAATTGCATCGTAAGTGTACTACGTAGAAAAATTACCAATACGTTTTCTCCCCAGTTTCTACGTGGATATGCGATGCACACTAACCCTCTCATCAATCTAGTTACTTGTGCAAAACACAGGCCAAAAATATAACAAAAGAATAACTTTATACAAAATTACAGTCGTTGGCCTTTCATTAGAAATAACCATATTGATAGTTGGAGAGATGGGCGAGGGTGTTTTCCACTATGTTTTCTATCTCTCAAGTGAGAATACAATTGAATTTGGATGCTCAAAAACGAAGAATAGTAATTTTCCTCTTCCTCATCTTCACTTATTGCTTGGTCGTTATTATTAATAATCGATTATTGCTAATTAGATATCTTAGTACGAGTGATGAATGTTTTAATATCATACCTGAGATCTAGCTAACTTCTGCCTTCTAATATGCAATGGAGGAGAAATAATCAACCTGGGAGATTCAGCCGCAGGTAACCGCTCAGGTTCGATGGGGTCTTGAAATACAGCTTCACTTTCCAATGCATCCATATGTGTTAGGCTTCTAGATCTGCCCTGTAAAATTACAACAAAAAGTACGATTTAAATAGATGGGTAGTTACAATAAATTTTGAAAGATCATTTTAAAAAAATTATGATTTCCATATACGAAAGTTATTTTGAGACCTGAACATTTAAAAAATCTAAATTAATTGAGTAATACTTATTGCTTTATAAATTGAGCATTATAATGCATTTTCGAGGTTCAAAGGTACCTACATAGCCTACAAAAGCAGTTCCTAAAATTTTGTAAGAACTGTATAGTTTTTAAAAATTTGTTGGAGGCTCCAGAACGAGTCAAACTGATCCGAAACTGCTTCGAATCGATCTAGAGTGTGAGAAAACGGTACAAATAGAGAGCATGCATACCAAATGGAAGCTACTTTTTTCAATTGGATACTTTTTTTTCTTCGTCTTCAGTCTTGACTTGATTTCTGAAAATTCTTCAGAATTCAAGAAATGGACTCAATGACTTGAGATTCGAGCTGATTTATTGGGTATTCTTTTGGTTTAGTGTTATTTGGACCTTATCGTGTTTCTTTCTAGTTGGGCACCTACAGTGCTGGTCAAAAAATTAAAACAGTAAAAAAAAACACATTTTTTGCCTTCATTTCTCAAGTTTTTGACCAAAGTCAATTAGGTTTACCTGATCCAAGGTTTCAAGCGAACATAAAAATATGGAAATAGAACAGGACAAACATCAGAACATTTTTTCAAATATTCAATTTCTGAGGGAGGGGATGGGTCATTTTTTTCAAATTCAAAATTTCGAAATTCTCAGACATTCTCACAATTTATTTCCATCACTTGCAAAGTCTTCAAAGTTTTTTTTTTTTTTTTTTTTTTAACAGGGGGAGGGCAATAGTCAAAATTTTGTTGATTGCTCTCTTTCAGTTCAACATCATAAAAAAATTCGAAAGAAGGAGAAAATGATCGGAAAATTTCAACATTTAATTGAAAAAATGACTGCAAGGAAAGATTTAAATCACAGATAGATGTGTTTTTTTCTTTCGATTCAATTACGAACTATCATTTATGGGAACTCCACTGCATTTTTTCAAGTTTTCAAAATTCTGAATAAATGTCAGAAATTTCCTATTGAAAGTTTGACACAGTACTGTATTGATTTTCCAGAAGGTACTTGCAGTTTATCAAAAGATAATGTAAGCGGGTTCTGCGCCAGGAAGGAAAAAATCTACTTTCAGTTGCCTCAGAGCGAGCAGAAACAGGAAGTGGAACGTTCAAGAGAATTGGAAGGGGATATAAAGGTACATCACCACGTGGCATAGATGGATGTCATCGTCGTTATTTTTCAATTTTTTTACCTTTTTTTTTTAAATTTCTAATTTTGCCATTTTTCTACCAAAAACTTCAGAATTTTATCAAATTGAAGCAAAATTCTGATATTCAGTTTAAAGCTGATTTTCGACCTCCGGAGTTGATTGGTGATAATCTCGAACCACTTTGGAGCCTTTCGCAGGAATTTAATTATTCAATTTTGGAAAAAACTGCCATAATTTTTTTTTGTATTAGGTCAAAATAAAATCCAGCTCCTATAAACAATTGCATTTACCGTCTTTGTGTCCCTTTTGATCGATTTAGGCATATTTCAAAAATCCAGCTTTGATGAAAAATTGATTAGAAAAGAGAACGGGTTCTGCGCCAGGAATGAAAGATTGATTATCAAGTACCCCAGAGCAAACAGGTGAGAGATCGATTATCCGTTCGTTCTGTTTATACCCTCAATTAATAATCTTCGATTTGGAATTTTAAAGTTTGGAATTTTTCGCTGCATCCCCCCTCACCTCTCAACCAATAGTTTTTTCCATGTGTCATTTTTGTGTCAATTCGAATATATTATTTTCTAAGTTAATATATATTTCGATCTCCCTCAATTTTTTTTTCAAAAAAAATCAACCTTCCCAAGGGCTCAGAAAACCTGCATTCCTTTGTCCACAGTCGCTAAATTTTTTCTTTCACTTACGTATCAAATTTTTTAGTTTTGAATGTTTCACTTAGTTAACAAAGTTTCAATTGAAAAATTTGGGCTTATCGAGGTGGTGAAATTTACAAAGCGAAAACATGCAAAAGTTTAAAAAAAAGTTTGAACGCGCCTCAATTTTTGTTTAAACAGTGGATATAGATAAGGGGAGAGATGTAGCGATTTTTCTAAAAATTTCTGTCCCAATAAAAAAACATAAATAAGATTATTTCAATTTTGAAATCTTGCAGAAAAACTATGACAACCCTTACTCATTCTCAATTCAGCAGACTTACTACACCCATAAAACAATGCAACATCAATACGTCTTCCAACGACTCTTCAATATGAAGTTTCAACCACCTGTCTACATGATATATATTCACCCGATATAAATAATCGTAATAAACAACCTTTGCATCGAACAACGAAACATAGCCTATAATTTCCTAATGAGCTAATGAACTTCCGGTAACTTGACATTCCCTTCATTCCGACATCATTTATCACACAAACTCGACCGAACTACGTAAGACGACGAGGTACGTCTACCTCATCTGTTTCGTCAATTGGCCTAAAAGCTCGTCATGAAAATTAATAAAACCATTCAACGATGGTCGTTTGATAATGAGCTCAATTCCAATTGAAAAATGCCCTTAGTACATCGATAATTTCGACAAATTGCCCTCTCAGCTCTCTCTCAATCGACGAGATATTTTGTCTGGTTCATTTCAGTTAACATAGGTACCTAATTATTGCGTTAAAAAATAAAGCTCGTTCTATTCTTTCGCTTACCGTGACTTTTAGGTATTTTAATTAGCTGAAAAATGAATCACATCTCAAGGGTCTGCCAAGACTTCGAATTCCAATGACACACCAAAAAAAAGAGAATACTTTTAGTGTCGGACTGGTCCTGTTGGGGTGACCGGGAAACAGCACTTCATGTAGGGCATGTACGTTTTCAAGGGCACCAGTAATTTTTAATGTGTTTAAACAGAATAAAAAATAAGAAAACAGGAAACTGTTTGCCCGAGCTAACTGGAGGACGAGATTTTTTAGAGCATTTCATGCTCTAAAACGTTGAGAGCACCCGAAAATCTGATCAAAGGACCCCTGAGGTCACTTTTCTGGTACAGTGCACCACGATTTACCCTGGTATCCCGGTGGACCAGTCCGACACTGAATACTTCGCGCCACTATCACCACATTCAACACCACACGTATCGTTTTCATGGCAGCCGCGATGATGCCTGCGAAAATATACGCACACGTTGAAACATTAAACAATGAACCTCGCCAAACGAAACCGAACCGAACCACCACATTGGCCAAACTTCACAACGTCTGCCGAAAATCCACCATTCGCCATTCGCAATATAAGGCAGATATAATTACGTTGAAGATATATAGCGCAAAGGGGTCGACGGTATAAAAGTGAATTTTGCGGTCTTACGTACAAGGGTTCGTGGTATCTGGTACCGAAGGTCACTTAATTTCTACTACACATGCGAAAAGTAAATACTTTAATGGTAAAACGACGACGTTTCTGACTCTTTAAACCACGCCACCTCGCGCCTTCATCCTCGTAATAAGCTCGCTGCACACACAATTGAAACCTATCCAGATAATGTTTAATTACATATACCTACCTATACCTATACATTGGTAGGTATGAATATAGGTACACGTAATTAAAATCTATTCTTAGACTGTTCTCGGGGTATACGCTATCGAGCAAACCTTATAAATACATTCGTTACCCTAATTAGTCTCGCGAAAAAGATACTTCACCGAGATATCATCATGCGCCAATGTCAAGTAATGAAAAAATTATTCTTTTTTTTCTGCCAAGGTCACACGTACTCTCTTATCCTCATTCGAGTGGTTTCACCTTTTCACAAAAACAATACTATACTATACGCCATTTTCTCCACATTCCACATCAAACGAAATTATTTCTGAATACCTTGCTTCTTCTCTCATTTTCGCCTTATATTCTCGACGACTTCTTTTTAATTATCGGTATTTTTTTATCACTCGACAATACTTATCTAGATACACTTGCTGCAAAAAGCAGATACCTTCTTTGTTTTCGAGCACTTTACTCGTGTGTAAGTTGTACCCATAGAATGATACGAAGATATTCGAACAAGGGGAAAATATTTCAAATTTTTTCATCCTTATTTTTAGACCAAATTTCCTGTCACGCGATTCGAAAAATCCAACTATTGGGGTAGATTCGACTGGGAAACGAATAAAGGGTATGTTTGACGAGTACACAGAGTGTTCTGTTCTATAGTTCTGTTATAGGTGGTCGCGTTTAATCTGCATTATAGTAATGATGCAACAATCCAAATTACACTGATGTGAGTAAATTTGCAGGTTACCGGACTCGAAGGGGTAAAAACATCTAATTTCGCGTGTTACTCGCCAAAAATGATGCAACTCGTTTCGCAATGTTGGGAAATGTTTATTAACGAGATTTTGAAACATTCAATTCCAAGAATCACGAAAAAAAATTGAAAAATTTTTAATAATGAAATGTTGAGAATGGCATCGAGTTTCTAATCAAATATAAAAATAATTACAGACTATGTTTGGTAAATTTTTATCTGAAAATTATCATTAATTTACCTATATGCAAACTACATAAATATTCTTACATGTATGACCTGAAGACGAACAATTTTTTTTGAACTAACTTTTTTCCACCAACAAATCTTCAATTTTTCACTTTCGTCTAATTTTCAGTAAGTACGATATTTCTATGAAGATGCGACCACCACTAACCAAAACATAGATTTTCATCTCGTTATTCTCGTCTCAGTCGTTTCTACGTTAAGTAGTCGTTTAATTCGCCAACAACAAGAAACCATCGCATAACAGCACTTTATAGGGCCATGAATCAAACCATAAAGTTTAAAGGACCCCTGTATACTTAATAATTTTGATAAATGCTCGTTCAATATTTATCAAAAAATATATTCTCGGCCGGAAATACGCGCTGAACTTCAGGTCGTTTCGTAGCACACCTCTCGTGAATTTATTTGTCGTCGCGCAGGTGATTAAAAATTATGTGAAAGATGTAAAATCGCATAGTTCGGTTGCGTTTGGCGTTAACTGGGTCGTCGCGTCGTCGATTAAAACGTATAAAAAGCTGCATTTTATCATAATCGTAAACTAAAGTTTTCTAAAACCTTATTTTGTGTTTCATAAAATGGAATTATTTTTACGACTTAACGTTAGTGTGTTGTGTGAGATATGGCAGTTTTTGCTATAGTTATGTTGATAAATTAGAACGAATGCGATGACCCGACGAATTTACGAGAGAATTTCTTCCCGAATTTGTGTAAAAAAAAAGTGTCGGAAGAGGAGGTCACTGTTGCTTGCTTTGATTAGTTCACGAATACCTACCTGCTAAATTCTTGTATTTTTTGTGCACTTTTTCTCGCGCAATGTATTTAATTAAACAAGCGATAGAATACCCGCGTTGCACAGATTTGTGCTGCAAACGATGAAAAACGTTGCGAAAAAATTTAATTTCTTTCCAACGCATATTTTTACAATTTAATTTTAAGCGAGTATACTAAGACGGTTGATGAAAAATATTGCTGTATTCGTACGAGTATTTTTCAAAATGGGAACTATGTATAAAAGGAGTTCATTAAAATTGAATTTATAAAAAGTTTCATCATTGCATAAATTATGTTATGGTGATTCCATGTCAAAGCACCCCGATTTTGAGTTCAGGTCCTACGATTTTGTCGATTTGTTTTTAGGATCCTCGATAAGAAAGAAGAAAAATCGCTATCATTGGCTCTCCATCCCCTTCAAGTGGGAAAGGATTTTTTTCAGATGTTGAAATGTCACGTCATAATGCCCAACCTTAAACTTTTAATAGCACGGTTGCAACTTTAAGGTTACCCGTTTGCGGTGTTTTAAATGCAGATAAAAGTACTTAGTTTCAAAAATATTCGCTCAAAATTTCAAAAAGCAGAGCTTTTTAAAAGCTGAATTTTCAAGAGTTTCCGAAATTTCGGAGCTATGATTAAAAAGTCTGAAAAAAATCCACGAAGCATAAATTTTTATATTGGTTACGAACTTTTCGTCGTGAGATTTGCATTAACATTTGAGGTGCAGAGTCCCAAAATTTTGATCAAAATGTAAAAAAATGTAAAATACTCTTGAGTAGATTCGATTCATTTTGAAGAGTGGAAATACTCAGGCGAGGTTAGCACTTTTGAAATTCTTTTTTAAAACATAAAGAACTCTGAACCGATGACTTTTTCAAAAAAGTTTGATTCTTGTTCAACTCTTTTCAAACTCTTTCGTCCAATTTTGAAAAAATATTTATTCCGCAATGTCATCGCACTTCGTAAACACTTCTGAGTTCCATTAGAAAAGAGTAATCGAATGCAAAAATGAATTCAAAGTGTGTTCACAGGTGTAGATATAGACACAACTCTGTAACACGCATGAAGAAGTTCAAAGGACCATTAGAGAAAAATTAAACGTCCCAAAACATAGCATTCAATCTTTTTTTGACAACTTTGACAACTCGTAAGGAAAAATTTTCACATTACCACCAAATTGAAGTGAAATATGGTTAAATGCAGAGAATACCTTTGATTTTGAAAAATTTCTATTTTAAAATTTTTGAAATTTTGGTTGAAATAGGTAGGTACCTGCTTGTATGGATCATTCAACGTTTTCCAGCAGAAAAATTGTGATTTTGAAAGACAACTGGACTTTCATGTATGGAAAAAATAAAAATTTTAAACTTTATATCGCTTTTCAAAATTTATTTTTAGAATTTAATTTTGAAAATTTTTGTATTTTCTCAATTTTTACATCAAGATCTCCTTCAAATTCCGAAATTGAATTTTAATAAATGTTTGAAACTCTTCTTGCTTTGTTATCTTCTACACAACCTTTTATGTATTTCACCAAACAAGGGAATTTTTCCTAATTCAGAAACATTAACATTTTGTTTTTGACAAAAATTTCCATTTTTTATTAAATTTCTTCTGAATCAAACAATTTTAAAATAAAAATTTCAGAAGTCGAAAACCTGACGATACCTGACCCATTTTATTTCAAATTCCATTCTGATGCGAAAATTTTTCTTTTTGAGCCGTCGAAATTTTTCAAAAAAAGGTAATAAAATGTTGCCTCCAACTTTTCTTCTGTTAGTACTAATGAAACTTTGGCGTAGGAAATTGGACAAATTTTCAGGTACCTATAAAGTAATAAAATTTTCCGTCAACGCGCTCTTTCATTTCCATCTACCTACCTATATTTTAAAATTTTGCTTTGAAATTCAACACTGATAATCGTTTTGAGAAAATGGAGGCAACCTTCATTTTCCAAAATGAGTGATGACTTAAATTCAATTTCTATTGTCACGACAAATTTTTCATATCCAACTTTCTGCTTGAAAACTTTTGAAATCTATTCAATAAATAACTCTGGGGCGTTGAAAGGCCGAGTACTTATTTTTGTAATGATCAAATTTAAAAATATGAATGCAGGAAACGAGTTGAGAAAAATTAAAGAAAAAGATTGTCAATTCAACTCTCCTTTCGACCCAATTTTTAAATGAATCAAACAATAAGTAATATCACGATTAGTTCATCAAAAAAATCAAGCTCATATTCGTACTCAAGGTTTGCAATTTAGGGAGTCAATGGGGACGCTGAAGGGGCCAAATCAAAAAAAATAAATTGATAATATTCGCATACTAGATTCATCAAAAAATTAACAAATTTTGTTATCTTCATCATTTTTCTTATTCTACAATTTAAAAAGTTTCTGAAGCTCAACAATTTTCGATTTTTTAAAAATTTCATTATAAATTTACAATTTTTGAGCTTCAAAAACTTATTAGGTAAATTGTAGAATAAGAAAAAAATGATAATGACAAAATTAGTTAATTTTTTGATGCAGTATTCATTTCCGCATTCTTTATTTTCATCGCGATTTTTTGAAATTGAAAATTATTTGTAGCCCCTTCAATTTGCAAGTTAGACAAAACGTCATAATAGGTGATTTTGTTCATTTTTCAAAGCATGTACTACCGACCCTCATGGTAAAAATTAGATTTCGAAAACGTATTTTGCCCCATCAAATATTTCAAAATAGGCAATTTGTTCATCTTACGTTTTCATTTTACTTGCATCCGGTTATATCCAAATCTGAAGTTTGTACCACCACTCCCCGGACATTTCTGACTGAATACAAGTATTTTTCAAAATCATTAAGGCCCTCGAACAGGAAATATACGCCAGCTTTGGCATCATAATTTTTTTTTTCTTCTAAATGTCCATGTAAATAAGCCCATTTCACTACACTAAATTTATTTATTCGAGTTGTCATGAGCAGCAGTCTTCAAACGACTGTTTGTTTCCGAATATAGGTACTTGTCTTCTTCTACGTTCTCCACATTTCAAAATACAAAAAAAAAAAACCAAACGAACAAAAAAAGTAGGTACTGTAGTAGGTAGAAGTACTGGCCAGGTAGTAGGTAATTTGAGAAAAATGAAAGCTTTCTTTATGTAGACGAGCCTATACTATGACATAAGTCATCAATACCGTTCTTTATATGTACATTGGTTTGTGCCACACTTGGTACTTCAACACTGTACCATTTCGGTGACAAGTAGGAACAAAAAGAGCAAAGGGAACCGATCAAAGTAACGGACAGCATGGCACACAGCACACGTTACAATTCGCCATAATGATGATAAACGATTCTCTTTCACTTTATGTTTTTTTGCTTGTTCTTTCGAGCGGCTTAATTTTTCACTCTTGAAAATTTCACTCGTGATTTTTTTCTCCTCTCATCCGAGCCAAGTAGGCATGCAGGTTTCACCTCGTGTACGCTTCGGGACGTGAAAATTTCAAAGGTCATTAATTTTAAAATTGACACTACAGTATGCTCGGTTCTCTCAGACGGCTTGCTTTGCCTCTCACGTGTGTAGGCGATATACGTTGCGGCTTATTTCACAAACGATACCAGACAAGTGAGTATAGATAGATATAAGGTTTTGATGAAACTGAAGCTATGTGTGTCGTGTACCTACCTATACGTACGAGAATAACCATAGACGTAGCTACGTATTGTGGTGGGAATTACGTAAATTTCAAACGTCCAGGTAATTTACATCACGTAGCTATAAGGTGAAAGCTTATATGCAACGTACATAGGAAGTTTAGCCGCAACAGCTGAAATTATGCCAGTATCTGTGAAACGTGAAATGTTCTTCAAAGAAAAATCAAGCCTTTGATTCGAGCACAAGTCTGTATGTTCCGGATTATAATAAAATCCTATTCAGGAAGAAGAGAGAATTTGAACTATTGAGATTTGTTTTTGACTTTCGTCATTATATTTGATAATCGCACCTAACGTGTAAAATAAGAAAACAAAACAATTCTGTACACAAATTGTAAGTATAACATTACAGTTCATACACATCGATTACAACCTGCATTCGAAGTATATCGATGATGGTCATCGCGTATCGATAAGATACTCCCACACTGCAGAGTCTTGTTTTAATAGTATATTATGCAACTAGGGAGATAAAGTGCGTGATTACAAACGAGTGATAAATACAACACGAGGCGTAGCCGAGTGTTGTATCTCACTCGTTTATGATCGCGTACTCTATCTTCCTAATTGAATAATATATTTTTTATATAACATACATATGATACTTATCAGTACAACGTTGTTGTGAGGTGCAAAAATGACTGCCGCCTGCCGCAGATTGTGGGAATACCTACTAATACATACGTTTTGTTTTGAATTCAACTAAATTTTAATGAACATGTGAAGATAATTTTCAAAAGAGGTTTCATTTACCTAAACATTTATTGTGAATGTACATACGATTTATTTATATCAAAACTCAACAATTCTAAAGTGAAATGTATTTTGTGACCGTATCGTTCACCATTGTTAATCGAATATTCATTTTAAGTAATTCCCGCACGTCAAAATTCACTAATTAAATCACAATTATTTACTACAATGGCCTGAAGTTCGATTCACCGATTCGGTTGCATCAAATATTCATTTTAAGTAATTCACGCACGTCAAAATTCACTAAATAAATCACAATTATTTACTACAATGGTCAGAAGTTCGATTCACCGATTCAGTTTGCAACCTCAAACCTGTAACATGTGGCTGTACCTAGTTGTTAAGCTGAACGGCCGACGCGAAGTACGTACGGTCCGATAACGTGTTTACATTACCCGTGAGGCACACATGAGGTCTTGATACGCTGATAATACGCTGATGTACTTTACGCCTGAAATACGTCAAAATAACCATGGTAAAATTGTAGTATAATTGTCGTAAATATGAAAATTCTGCATACGCTCAAAATACTGCAATATTACAGTGGTATCTTTAGCGTAAATTTGCAGTTGTTACCATCAACGATGCATTCACCAACGTATATTCAGAGTACAAAAGCGAAATTTACGGGCAATAATACGCAGGTAAATTTGACGTAAATTTACTGCAAATTTACCTGCGTATTATTGCCCGTAAATTTCGCTTTTGTACTCTGAATATACGTTGGTACATGCATCGTTGATGGTACCAACTGCAAATTTACGCTAAAGATACCACTGTAATATTGCAGTATTTTGAGCGTATGCAGAATTTTCATATTTACGACAATTATACTACAATTTTACCATGGTTATTTTGGCGTATTTCAGGCGTAAAGTACGTCAGCGTAATATCAGCGTATCAAGGCCTCACGGGTT
The DNA here is from genome assembly GCF_950023065.1 of Planococcus citri. Taxonomy (NCBI): domain Eukaryota; kingdom Metazoa; phylum Arthropoda; class Insecta; order Hemiptera; family Pseudococcidae; genus Planococcus; species Planococcus citri. Next base: position 38,194,496 of record NC_088680.1, read on the forward strand.
ATACATGCTACGAAAGTAACGCGTTACCTACTCGCAGATAAATTATGTAGCCGAAATTATATAAGGAATACAAACGGAAGGGCGAGGAGGGAGGGCGAGGAGGATGGATCTCCATTTTTGCTGAATTTTTTTTGAGGTGTTGGGGCAACGTGTTCTTTCGTAGCAGTATAATGTAAACATAGCAGTGTTGCCAAATCGCAAAATTTTAGATTATCTCCCTAGGGAGTATCCAAAATTTAGATTACCTCCCGGATAGAGATTCATTCCTCTTCTTATTTACTCGCTCAGAATGTTCCAGTTTTTGCATCGAATAACAACGTTGTAATGATACGTATTATATGTATGTTATATGAAAAAATAGTTACCTTTTAAAGAAACAACCCACCTTATTTGTAAACCTGCTGCTGATGTTGTTGTCGAAATTGTGTGGTAATTACTTAAACGAATAGCGGAGAAATTCTACTAATGCGATTTTTATTGTGTACACGAATCCCTCTTCTTCTCCTCCTGTATTCTTCGTCCTTCTGTTCTGGTTACCAGGAAAACCAAATACAGATATTCGCAAACGTACCATTGTATAATGATTTTGGCCTGAACGAAACGTGTTTGCTTTTGGAAAAGAGAAGGAATAGGCTGGTGCCTGAAGGAGAGTACGAGTATCTATACTTTTTTAAAAAAGCGTTTGTTTCGTTTTATTGGCACGAATTCCTCGGGCTTCTGTGACGAATATTTTACTTATCGTTAAAGATATTCAAATTACCGATACGTAACTCGAATTTAATTCACAAACTTGAAAAGTTTTTCAACAAAAATTTCGTCTAACCTATTTACGTAAATATGAATATAAAGCTATATGTTTGCATAATACGACAATATGTACATACGTGCTACATGATGTAGAAATTATATTACACATATTGCGCTACCAGCTATTATTATTCAATAACGCAACGTCAGCGGTTTTTTCTTTCTTTTGTACGCTGTTTTCGAAGCTGCTTACAATGTTTATGCAATGACCCGAAGGCAAAGAGAGGACAATTGAGATACGATGCAGTGGTGTAGTAAAATGGCGTAACTTGTAAGTACCTATATTTCACGCGAAGATGCATTGTTTGAATAAGTTTTCGATGATGGTAGGGATTTGGTGAACAGGAGAAAAGACCATGACGATATGTTGCGAGGCTTCAATGATAACCGTAAGCTAAATACTTGATGAACTATTTGGCCAGAAACCGACTGCCAATTTTGAGTCAGAATTGACGTGAAGTTTACTTTGAAAGTATAGAGATGAGCTTCGTAATTTTCACAATTTGCGATTTATTCTCACGAAACTGCCAAAGAAAAAGTCTGCTCCTGGCGCAGAATTCCAAGTGAGTGCCATTAGAACATTCGAGCTGCTGAAACCGGTTTCATACTAATTTAAACCAAAAATGAACTGGTTTTGGGCTCAGGAGCTCTAATTTAATTTTTGTAAAAAATATTTCTCAAAGCTCAGAAAAATGAACTTGAATAACGTTACCTATTTAAAGTTTTGGCAAGGGGGTATTTTTTGCTTGGGCTAAGGAATACCTTTTCGGAGTAACACTTCGATTTGAATGAACTTAATGTACCTAGATCTAAAGAACATTTCCAACCTTGCTCCTCTGATCCAAATTTTATGCATTTCATTTGAATTTTCGATTTTTTTTTTGTTTGAATTTTCGACAATAGGTATATAATACATAATTTTGAAACTATGTTTTATAGAAACTTTTCAACATGTTCGTAATTTTCCTTTTTTTTACCCAAAATTATTCACATTATTCACACTGATCAGTGTGAATAATTACTTCAACTATTCCCAAAAAATGGAAGTTCTAAGACATAAGTAAAACATTTTAATGCAGAAAAAAAACATGTAAAAAAAAATATTAAACAATAAAAATTCCAATTAAAAGCAAATAATGAAACTCGATTGAGACTTCGACAATTTTAGTAAAAAGCTTGCAGGACTTTTCAGTACCTACAAAAAAAATGATAGGCGGTCTTTTCCAAACTTTGGTCAGAAAGAGAGATTATTTCGCAACTTTTTGGTAACACAGCAACATTTTTTGATAATTTTTGAAATGAAAGTGAGAATTTTTGGCAATTTCTGGTGGAAAATCAAGATTTTAACAATATCAGCAAACTTTTTTGGCAATTTTTGGCAAAAAGGCGAGACTTTCTGAAGCAATTTAAAAAAAAAATCGATTTACCTATTGCAATTTCTATCAAAAAACGACAATTTCCAGTAATTTTTGGAAAAAAAGCGAAACTTTTTAGCAAACTTTTCATTAAAATTTTTAGCAAAATAAAAAAAAATCAGACTTTTTGGTAATTTTTTGGCACTTTAGGGTAGAAATAAAGCAAGATTTTTCAGCGATTTGGTAAGTGAGAATTTCTGCAAATTTCTGGTGAAGAGCAAGACTGTCTTAGAAATTCCTGGAAAAATAAGAGTGAGCTTTTTCGAAATTTTCACAAAAGTTGGAATTAAAAAAAAAAAGAAAACTTCTGTGCAATTTTGGCAGAAATGGGACTTTTTTGACAATTATTTTAGCGATAAAATTTTTTGAACATTTTGGCAAAAAACATGTGGTTTTTTGGCAATTTTTACAAAAATTAGAGATTTTTTGATTATATTGACAAAAATAGGAATTTTTGAAATTTTGGCAAAACACAGCAAGGTTTTTGTTCATTTTTACAAAAAATATTAGGACTTTTTTGATAACGCATAACGTCAGAAGAAAATGTATTTTTCGACAATATGACCAAAAATATTGCTTTTTTGATAATTTCGATAAAAGTTAGGATTTTTTTACAATTTTTACAAAAATAAGACTTCTTTAATAATTTTGGCAAAAAGAATTTCTCTCACAAAAAACGCATTTTTTGGCTATACTGTCCAAAGGGGTTGGGTTGAGGGGGCGGAAATTCTACTCGAAATTTTTTTTGGAAGTATACTCAATAATAGGTAGGTACATATGTACATCATCATTTTCCAAATCTGTGAACAGGGCCATTTCGCCTATCTTACCTGGGAATATGTAATTTTAATCCACAGAAAATTCACATTTTTGTTCAAATATTTGGAATTTTTTTTATTCCAGGGAAAATCCTGCTTTCTGTTTTTCAGTTTTGTTAACAGTGTTGAAAAATATGAAATTTAGTCATCAAAACGGGTGATTACAGCTCATGCAGTTTCCTTTGTGTCTTTTTTTGCTTCGAAAGCTCTTTCGTAGTCGTTACGTCGCGTTGAGGCATAAACTTGACAAAGTAACATATGTGTCGGAGCAGTTCATATTCATCTCGAGACCTTATTGGGATCGAGCAAAAGCAAACTATCATTTTGAAATTGGTGTAAAACAAGTACGCGACAGGAACGATGCGTATAAAAGTAGGTTTAAAGCTGCGTCGACAAACTTTAGGTATACAGGATTGTTTTGAGGAAAGATTCTGTCCCTCGTTCGATGGTGCTTGTTCTTGTTCTGAAATTCAAGTCGCTTTTCAACGATACACACGATGACGATCGGAGGGATTCATTCTTTTCAACACGAATCAAGTTTTACTATGTAGTTGATGACGCGACGACATTTTCAACTTAATAACTCAAACTATGGTATACGGAATAGCTCGAAAAACAGTAGTACGTGTCTTAGATGTTATTTCAAGGCGAAAAATTTGTCTAAAAAATGAGCAAGTGTCGATGTTACTTCGCGAATTATGCTATTAAGTAAGTATATAAGTTGATGTCGCGTATGCACGCTCGATAAGTTTAAAATTACCTAACTATAGGGTAAGATGACTGAAGTTACAGCTCCTTTTAGAGGCTAAATTTATACCTGCACCGTATAGCATTTTACATTTCAGGTACCTCTACCTATGGCTAATTAACATAGATACGGTGGCGAAAATTACGCCGAAAAAATTCCCATAATATTTTTATACCTACTACGTCGTCGCACAACGCTGTGAAAATCCCCAACGTAAACGACTGCGACTCCTTTTACCTTTTAATTAATTATTATTCGCTCATATAGCGCCCATGTGTAACACCTACGCTTATATTATTATTATTATAATATACGTGGCGTGGATGTATCGCGAGTAGCATACGCGAGGGAGCTGGCTAATTAAAATTCCACACATCAACGTACCATTTAAGGTAGCAGCAGTCTCGTGTCTCGTAAGAATAGCGCCATTTACGCCACTTAAAAAGCCCACCTTGCGGTGCGGTTACCTGTGTTTTGTACCGTTATGTGAGGCCTCCTTCACTCTTCCAGGACCTTTTTGCCTGTAACGTATCCTTTTATGGTGAAAGGCTTTTACATTTGTTCGGGCAGCGTTGCAACTATTTGGTCGGTTTTTTTTCTCATAAGTTTGCAACTTTGTACTTGCAGAGGTGTATGGACTTTCCAAACTATTTCCTTAAATGGTATAGTACATTGTATCTTTATAACGAAAAAACTGAAAAAAAATCGTAATTTTTCGCAATTTTAAAGAGCGGAAATGAAAGCAAGAGTGGAAGAAAGAGCAATGAAATCTGAAGAGCCAGCGAGGGAGCTAAGAGTATTCATGAAAAGTGAATGAAGAGTGAAAGTCAACATTTCCTGGAGGTTTATGGATTTTGGAAATTTCTCCCAATACATTTTCCTAAATGGAAAAACCTCTCAAATTGCTATTTTTTCGAGTGGCGAATTTTCCAAATTCACTTTCCCCAAAACTCATTACCCCAAATGCACACAAAAGTGGACATAGGTTCGGTTTTTAGCAAAATTGCAGAAAAAACATCCTTTTGGGTTAAAATTTCCAGAAAGGCTTGATTTTTTTGTCGCTAAATTTAGTTCCTTTTTTGGTGAAAATTTCAACAAAAAAAAACAAAATATAATTACCTAGTAAGAAAATCTTGCTTTTTTCTAAAATTTTGAAAAATCCTATATACCTATCATGAACATTTTTTATTGAATCTCAAATCCCCTGAATCCAGCAGTCATAAGCTAGACACAATCTCATGATTGTAAACAACGACTTCTGCTCATGCAATTTTCATGATGTAGAACTACATTATATATGATCAAGGAGGGATAGTGACATCTTCATGAATGCTTGAACATTATGAAATGTCAGGGAGTGCTGCAATTTGACTGTGTAAAGCTTTTCAAAGTGGTAGATAAACCTATTTCGATATTTCTGCAGAAAAACAATTGTAGGTGCTAACCTTTTTGTGGGATGTAACTATTTGGTGACAAATATCGAGAAAGAATATCCACGGTGTGATAAACAGATTTGATGGGTGGATTGTAGATTTTCTGAACTTATGTGCCATTAAGAGCATTTGTGTTCCTTTCAATTCTTGTTTCTGTCATTTCAAGCCTACTTGAGAATATTTCCATGTTATGTACTCTGCGTATTCATGCTCTGTTTTTTCGGGTTTTTATTGAGACAAGCGTATCAAATTTTGAAAAATTACTCTGGTCCACCCTGCACACACCTTTCTTGATTTCATTTTGTGAAAGCTCAACCATCAATATGTTCATCCAAAAATGGGACATGGGTCCCTGTATTTTATCCCAACTTTTATCAATGTTTGCCCCCCAAAAAGGGGTGAGGTGTTCTTTGGAATTATGCTTTCACTCATTCATTACATCTAATGAAACTATATCATTCAGTTCCAAGATTGACCCAATCGGGTTTTTTGCTTCCTCAATTTTTGACGATATTCAAATAAATAAGTCTATCATTATCGAGGTGGCTTCAAGGGGCTGGGGGGGAGGGGGTGAACTGTGAGTAAAAGTGATACTTGTGATGATGTTATTCAGGAAATTGAAAGCATTTTTTCATAACATCTCAGGATTTGCTTGGGTGTTTAAGAGTTATAGCAAAAATAATATAGTTAAATAAGATATCAATGTCCCTATTGACAAAAATTGTGCGTACAACATGCTGAAATGCATGCTTTTTTGCATATCACACGCATGCGTAAATTTGGACTTTTTCAAAAAATCGCATTGAATAGCATGCTTAAAAGTAAACTAAAAGTATGTACAAAAAGTGCGGAAATTTTAGCAGAAAAATTGCTTGAACTCACAGGCAATGCTATCTACCGATTAATTGTGAATTTTAAGACATTCTAATAAATAATTTTTTCAAAAAAATTGAAAAAAAAATTGAAAAATTTCCGACGCGTGCGGGGATCGAACCCAGGTTCCTGCGATGTGCGACTGTTTGACTCACTCTGGCACCTCGGAGCTTAGAAGATTAGAGGTTATTTTTGAATAAATGTTATCAATTTTTAGACTTAGAAAAATTTTTACTCACTGGTGCATTTTAGATAGTGCTGTGAGAACGCGGAAGTGCTCGTTCCCATTCCCGTTCTTTGTTCTCACAAAAATAAAAAACGCCGTTCTTGGCGTTCTTCGTTCCTTGCTTCCAAATCCAACACCTCGTTCCTGTTCCTAGTTCTTGTGCTCCATAAGCAGAAGCGTTCCCGTTCCAGTTCTCATTCTCAATCAAATTTCCAAAATTTGCATTCCTATGTTCCCATTCCCGTTCCCAATAGGGTTCTGTGGTACAAGTGAAGCAATTTTTGGTGGAAATTTTGTCATTTTCTTCAATTGTACCCATAAACTACTAAAAGTTTGAGGGAAGGGTAATTCTCAAAAATTGGGCAAATTTCTGTCCCAAGACACATTTCTAGCAATTTCTTCAAAAGTATAATATAAGATATGTGATTTTTTTTTCAGAACTTGATTCAATACCACCGGGGCATCTATTTAACTATTTAAACATGCTTAGACCCCCTCCCCCTTCCCACCTGGAATCGCTTTAATGGCCAAAAGTTCCTAGTCGTGTCCTGTCCCAGCACAGGTTTTTTTTTCAATCCCGTTTTTATGATTTAAATATGCATTTTATAAAAAAAACTGAAGGATACAAAATTGTTCTAGATGAAATTTTCTACATTTTGACGCTATCAGTTGAACTCAAAACGTTTATTATATAACTTTAGAGGGGGTTCAAAGTCTGTCCCCCGACTTCAATGTCATCGCCGTGTTCATTTTTCAGATTTTTTTTTTACCATTTTAAAAATATTTTTTTATGTGGATAAATGGTCACACCGATTCGAATGGTTGATAAGAGTGCTATCCACATTTCAAAAGACCAATGCCAATTAATTTAGCTAGTAAAAAAATCGAAATACATGTAAAATTTGTACATGTCTCAAATTCAACTTCCATAGTCGTGTCTCAATATTTTTGCCGTTATGTTTGGCTGGCTGTCCAAAAACAAGTATAAAAATATGTAAGCAGTATGTACGGTTACATTGACACAAGAAATTTCATCAAATGATATTTTCCAATGCCCTTTTTTTAGAAATTTTCTCACATTTCGGCCTGCATAATTTTTTCCTCGTCGTGTCTTTAAGACGTCTTAAAACCTTCCCTCCCACTACCCCAGGGGGGGTTGATTGAGACCAATGCCAAAAATGAGGTCGAGGGTATGTGTATTTATGAGTCCAATTTTGAAAATTTCAAAAAAGTGTGTATTTTAAAATTTTCAAAATTGAAAAAAAAAAAAAAAAAAAAGTATTGAAATATACCCAATTTTTGAGAATTACCCAGAAAAGCATATTGTCCCCTATTTTTCAGAGTTTTGGGACTAATTTGAGAACCCCGAAAGAACATCTGAGAACGCCAAATTATCACTCCGTTCCCGTTCACGTTCCCGTTCACGTTCACGTTCCCGTTCACGTTCACGTTCCCGTTCACGTTCCCGTTCTTGAAATTTTTCACAAGAGCGTTCCCATTCCCTCCCATTCTCGTTCCCATTCTTGAAATATATACGTTCCCGTTCTCGTTTTTTGAAGGAAATTTCAAAAGCGGGCGTTCTTTATGCGTTCCCATTCCCGTTTTCGTTTGTTCTCACAGCACTGAATTTTAGAAAATACTTGGTTGCTAGATTGCTTCTGTTTATTTAGCATGCAAAAATGTACATTTTTAACGCAATAATGCACGCTTTTACACCAGTCCAAAATGACGCACTGTTATGCATGCTTTTCAGCATAATTTTGTCAATAGGGGTCTGTTAATTTCCATGATCAGTGCTCAGCAGAGGTTTGTATCTTACTTGTTACCTACCTTATTTGTTAAAATGAATCGCATTTGTTGCACATATGTAACATATATCTAATATTATGTAGGTACCTATACGATGAATGTTGTTGAAACTTTAATAAAATAAATCCTGTACATAGCAAACTGTTATAATATGTTCATTTGCTATGTATTCTGTGTATGTTAGAGTCAGTTGGAATTGTCCGAATCTTATGCCTATAGAGCTAGCTATATAGGTATCCGATAAATGTCCCCGCTGAGGGAAATTTATTGACAGAATTAATAAGGAGGTCATTCGACACATTTTCCACCTAGGATGGTCCTTCTCGCTTTAACGATAACAAAAGTCCCATGTTTTGTCAAAATTTCTGAAAAATCAAATTTTAAACATTAAGTAAAACAGATCGAAAGATTTTTGCCAGAATTACATAAAATTATTTCTGTCAACTCAACTTTGCGACCCCCATAGCCCCTTTCCCCTTTGGTTTTGGGGGGCCCAAATTTTTTTGGTGGGGTTTCAATTCAAAAGATACTACCTCTGTGAATCCGGTCCAAATCTGCGAAATCACTTTTCACTTTTTCAGAATCGATGATTCGTAATTTGCAGTAATGAATCACGAATCAAATGAGTCAAATCATTTTTTCAAGCAGTGATTTGTAATCCGTTAGTTGAAATTTTCAATTATATTTTCCTTGATTTTTCCCTACCCTACTTTATTGAGGTCAAATTTCTGGAATGCCTCCTCTCATCCTCTGTAACATCCATATAATGTGCAATGTACAAAACCTAAACGACTTCAAAAATTAGTCGAAAAACTCCATGATCAAAAGAGTTCAACGCCCATCGACATGACAATATTTACTATCATAATAAGCTCGAAGATATTACTCACAGTAATCAAATGAAAGTGCCGCAATAACAAAAATAACGCTAACGCCCAGCGAAAATCTCATCTTTTTAAGAATAAAGTAGGTACGCTTAAAAACGGCAAACTAATTTGATAATAGTCCCATATACCGTCAAGCACATTTGGTAATTTGTAAACCAGGTGACAGATCTCATCAATCTTGAATTTCATCTTCTTAAATCCTTTTTACTCTTCGTTTCAACTCGTCCGAGTGACATTTTAAGGATAATAGAAAGCGTTAATTTTTATCATCTGGACAACCTCAGTCACCTACTCAAGAGCTCAAAGCAGAGGAAAAAACCGATGACGTGTGTCTATTTTTTTGTAATTTCTTTCTGAGTAAGAATTCTCTTGCAACTGCCATTAAATCTTAAAAAATAATCTACGCTTACTTCGAGTTTTGATGCAAATTGTACTCGACAATCGTATTCAAAAACATAGCTTTCAAGTTGGTATGTATTAAAATGTTGTATGCAAATATGCATAAATTTTCGCAGGTTATACAAAGGTAGCGTTCGTTTTACTCAAAGAGGATCAGGAGTTTCTCCCAAGTTCTTCCTCCTTCAAACGTCTAAAAAATCTACGATCGCTTCTTATGCACAAAAATCGCTACCTTATACAAAATACCTTATACAACACGTACCTATAGGTGTAGGAATATTGTACCTACGTCTCATGAATAAATTCCGAAGCAGTATTGTATTCGTATTTGTAAATGACCCACGAAATGATAAGATCGTTTAACATTTGGAAATTCATTCGATTCGAAGAGCCTCTTAGCGTTTGGTAAACAAATCACACGTTGCGTCTGTTTTTTTCCTCGACTACTTTCTTACGTTTTTTTACATCTCTTACAAACACGTGCCTTGAAAATCTCGAAAGCCAAGGAAAAACAGGGTATAAATCCGGCAAATTATATATCCATTTTAGAGGCTCGCACAATGTGTTCGGCGAATTTGGCAACGTCATCAGCGTCCATCAGCCATGTCATTAAGTTAAACATAACTTATAATTTTACGATGACACGAGTTACGAGTACACTGGGGAATGTGCCCGCGAGAAAGGTGTTTTAATGCGAAAACTAGTCCAAAAAATGGTAAATTTGTTACATTGCCAGGCCTCTGGTTTATTCATAAATTGCTTATAAATGAGCTGAAAAATTAATCAGCTGAGATTTTTGGAGATTGGAGAAAAACATCTTCGAGTGCGGAGCATTAAAAATCATCTTGAATCACTCGCAAACGCAAATAATCTGTTCGTATTTTTTTGATAATGCAAAATAGGTAGGTACCAACGAAAAAATAAGATTTTTCTCTCAATCGATGCTCGCAGATATAAATTGCGAATATTTGTACAACGTTTCTTTTTTCATCGGCCGGTATCAATAACTTGAATCCCCGATTGTCTTCGTTTAATGGCGTTATATTTTGGCGAATGTTTTTTCATATTTTTTCTCCTTTTTTTTTTGGTAAATTATGGCGAGTCGTTTCGTTGACGAGTTCCATATATCACGATATTTTTTTAAAAGTATTTTTCTCGCGTCGCTATACCGAGAATATAATACACGCGAAATCGTGTGAAAAATGTTTTTCGCGGATTCGAGCTTCGCGAAGTGTACGTCTGAGATGGCAGAGTATAAGGCGAGAAAAAAAAATCAAGCTCGAGGTGGAAATCGTTATTAATCTAGGTAACCACTGCACTGTAAAGGTACCTTACCAATCCATAAAGCAACATGTGAATTACGATGGAATTTGTTCGCTATTCGCGGATATTGCACGAGCCACGAGCACCATTTGGCTGAGACGTTCGTGAAAATTTTCGCTATCTGGCAGATACTAGAAATACTCGCCTTGCGATGGAATAAAAATGCTGGCTATGCGTTTCATAACAAAAATAATGGTCAAATGGGGTAGGTACCTACCTACTGCGAGTGAGAGTCCATGACCTCTGTAAGGAGGTGTTAGCTGGACGGCCACGTGCAATATATGTTACCTACGTTATAGTACGTGCGTATACATATCACATATAAAGTACATTTAAGGCTTTCAGAAATCATGGAAGGAGTGTTTTTAAGATGAATTTAAAAAAAAAAAAAAAAAAAACGATAACCAGATGAAAATAATAAATGAGGAAAATGAATATTTGAAAAAAAAAATCATAAAAAGGATCGAAAAATTGAGTTGAAAAACGTACCAACAGATAGGTACAATTCATTAGTCAAACTTATCTAGCCACTCAAGGTGCTTCCATCTAATTTGAGTGGAACCGTGATTTTTGGGGAAAGCATGGCCTCAAATCTCCATGTTGAAAATTTCAGCTTTCCAAATTCATTTTTCGATTTTTGGCAAATTTTTCTCAATTCTAGATTGACAAGTTTCGACAATTTATGTTTTTAAAAAAAAAAAAGATAAAAGTTGGTCCCGAAACTAATATCAGCTCCTCTGAATCGAATTTCACGATTTTGAGCTATTCTGGAGCCTCCAGCATGATTTTCGATTTATCCAGAATTTTTGAATTACCTACTCCAGAAGGCGGAGAGAACAATTTGGAAAGAAAAGTTTTATAAAATCAAATGAGAACGCTGAAATTTCGCTTAATTTTTTTTTCAAATTCGCAAATCAATTTGTAGCGGGTTCAAGCCACTTTGAAGTCTCCAGCAGATTTTTAAATTAAGTATCCAGTTTTCAAAAATCTCATCAAAATATTCAAATGAAATTCACATTACGTATCATCACTAACTTGAATTATTCGTTCTCGCGATCCCTTCGACACAGTTTTTAAAAATCTGTTTCTCCCTGATAAAATTTAAATTATTCTTCAACAATTTTATTGAATACCTATTCTTGTGGCAAAAAAATCAGAAAATCTACGAATAGTGCTAATGCAAAAAAAAACTTCAGAAGAACGTCTCAGAAAATTTTCAAATCAATGTTGTAAAACTTTTTTCAAAAGTTCAGAAGGACCTTGAGCTCAGTGTTTCACTGTTTCTCAAACTTCACATCTTCTTTTTAAGGACTTTCAAGATTTGGATGCATTTTTCAGATTTTAATGCCCTTTCATCGTCCTTCCGTACCAAAAAGTGCGCTCTTAATATTCAGAAGCATGATCCAATCCCTTGTGTTCTGAAGATTTGGAAATGGGAATGTATCCAATTTTACCCTCCCCTTCCACTATTCGTAAGATTTTTTTTTCTTCATGTAGCATTGAAATTGAAAAGGAGGCAAATAGCTTCGAATAGGTAGGTAGCCTATTCAAATTAAAAACCAGCATCAAGTACATTTTCAAAAATTGATTCGTAGCCTGAGAGCTTTCTCTTGAACGTAAAACCTCGATAAGATTATTTAAAGGGTAGTATTTCGAGGTAGAATCACCCTCCCTTCGCCTCTCCAGACCAAAATGATTAAAAAATTACAAAAACCCAGCGTTTTTTGCTTTTTGGATTTTTTTTGGAAAATTTTCACTCTTATATTTAGTTAGAACAGTAATAATTTTATTTCCATTTTTGTATAATAATCATAAATAAATAGGTATGTACATGTGATGATGATAGAATGAATTTTCAATAGCGATTTGATTTGGATTTCTTTTGTGATTTCAAATAAATTTTTTCGTAGAATTATTCTTGATGATTTTTTTATTGTGATTTTTAGACCAGTGGTGATTTATAATTTCATTTTGTTTATTCAATTTAGAATCTCTTCATGATTTCAGAATTCAGGTGAATTGTTCTGAGATATGATTCAAAGCTGATAATTAATTTTCTAGAATTGACTTCAAATTATTTCTTTTGTCGTTTCAAATAATTTATTTTGTCGTGGTGATTTAGTATAGATTTTTTGGTGGTGATTCATTTCGGAATTTTTTCGTGATTTCAAAATGACTTTTTTTCCACAGTAGATTAATTTTTGATGAATTTTTTTTTGGAATATATTTTTTGGCGGCGTTTTAGAATTCGATTTTCAATTTCGCAAAGAATTTTTCTACGAAGATTTTGAATTTTTTTTTCGTAATTTAAAATCAATTCTTTTGTGATGAATAAATATTTTCATAGAAGTCTCCGTTCAAGTTACATATTGAATTCTAATTTCTAACAGTTTCTTTTAGGGTGATTGCATAAAAATTAACTTTTTCGTGACCTGAAATACATTTTTTGATACGTAGTGATTTAAATATATATATATTTTTTAATAATTTCAAATGGATTTCTTCGAAATAACTTTTACTGAATTTAAAACAAAAAACTAAGCGATTGCACCTTGTTACTCTATGAGTAATTGATACCTATTTCAGAAATCAAAAATACCTAGAAGGAAATTCGAAAGATGGCTTTTTGCGCAAAGGCAAAAGTTTTACAAAAATTATAAAATAACTTACCCTACTTATTCTCAAATTCAGACGCGTGCTAATTCTATTTCTCTCTTACAAAAATTCGTACTCACCTGAAACAATTAAAATACGATATTGATTATTAGCTTATTGCGATTTTACAGTTTCATTTATTACCTATTATACACAATCTGATAATCCCAGTCAGAAATAAATAACAAATAAACAAAAAACAAAAGGCAGAAAAATGGGATACGCAGGATAAGTCCACTTCTGACGTAATGAAATTTCTTTGTTTCGAGTTTGAAATTTTGTCTTCACAAAAAAAAAACTTGAATTTTGTGTCAAAATACAAAAATTATGGCTGATTTTTCAGCATTCAACTCTATTCGATTATTTAAACCTTCAATATGAATAAGTATGATAATCGCCCTCTAAAAAGTGGTCATTTCTCAAACGTATAGAAATAATTTGACTTATACATACATATATCCCAAGTAAGTACATGGATATGTCTGTTATTGAAATTTTGGCTCTTGTATCGACACCTAAATGGAAAATTTCGAATTTTATTCCATTTCACGCTGAAATTTGTGGCTCGAGTCCAAAGACGAAGATGAAAATTAAAACAACCAATCGTCTTTCCATTATTATTTTCCACAGAAATCCCTCAAAACCCTTAATCTGTCTCATCGTAAAACGTATAAACAAAACCGTCATAAAATTTCAATCGATACGAGCGAAAAAAATTAAAAAACTTATTTTCATCTTCCTTCTATACACCTAACCGACGCTACACACATTCGACCCAAAATTTCAAACGTTCAGACGATTGCTCATTTTGACCACATTAAAAACCATACGTACCTACCCCATCCATTCGTCAATGTTATTCAAACCTTTTAAGTAAAACAAGTTGGAACCCAATTTGAAAATTAGAACCGTACAACAAGACACGTAAAAAATGCTGCGAATTTACACGTAGGTACTTTGTACCAAGACCAGTCGTTCGAATCGAATTAATATTTTTTCTCGAATGCGGGTACATGTGTAAAAATTCGCAGAGATATTTTCACTTGCCAAGCGGAGTCTCGTTTGGGTTCGATGGATCGAATAAAAATGGCAAACGTTCTTTGGAAATAGATTGATGACTGAGAGATTTTTAAAAAATTATATCACCTTAATCTAAGTCTGCGTCTTTGCAGACTACCAGGACTGAGACAAAGCAGCGTAACTTTGGAGGATAATTTTTTCTCCGCGAGAAGACATTTCGAGCTTTTATTTTATGTTCTCTAGCCTACAGCTATGTGGTACCTTTTAAATGAATTCAGACAACTTTTAGCACCTGTACGTCAACAGTGTAAATAAAAAGTATCCTCCAACTGAACCCGTCATAGAGATGAATTGTTCATAAAAAGGGACGGACTTTAACAATTTTATAGCTTTGTCTGTGCGTCTGATTTCAATATACCAATCAAACAAGCAGGTAGAAAGGAAATGATTTTTTTTACTATCGTTACATCATACAACGTCGACCTTTCTGTAAGTGAAATTTTATTATCAATTTTTTTTCTCCATTTCCGAGTAGGTATTGGCTTTATACATCGAGACAAGGAGAAGGGGGTGAATGAAGGGGAGGGTAGCAGCACCGAGCGAGAACGCGAAACACGTCGCTAGCACTTCATAAAAGCTCTGATTTATATCTTTATTCATATAAATTTCATCCATTGAAACACATTTTGCTTGCAACTTTCAATATAACAAATGTTTCTCTTCATGGAATGGGTTGGCGACATTAGTGCGAAAGATGAGAGAGTAGAAATGAATAAATATCGTCAACGGGGGAATATACAGAAATATAAGTGAGAGAAGGATACGAAGACTGCGAGGCATATCCCGCATACCCGAAGCAGCGTTTTATACCATGTATCAAAATGATATAGAAACGGTGTCATTTTACCACAACCAAAGCGAACGTTTCGATTCATCGTTTTCGAGAATATACGTGGTTAATTTTTAACGGCAACGATATCGAAATCGCTTCACAACTACAAAATTAATACACGTTAAGCGCGAGAGTATCCTTCCAAGCGTAAAATATGCCTTTTAGTCGCGGCTGTAACTCGTGCAGGCGTCGTCGATGTACGAGTACTTGAAATAATATCTGGTATGGTATGGTAGACGCGCGAGGGGCATAATATCTAAGAAATTAAACCCCTTGTATGGTCCTTTTTTAAAAGAAATACACGACGCTTATAATCGTATTCCGAAGAGATGTATATTTCGGGCTGAATTCAACTCTGCTGTGTGATTTATGCCTCGTTTTCCAGCCAGAGTAGCGAGTGAAAAAAAAACGCTCGAGTTGGCGAAATGAAAAAGTTAAAAGGATTACATGAAATGAGATAAGCGAGAGTTTGTATGGTGAAAATGAATGATGATAGTGTTTTTGGACTGGTACTGGTGTGTACACACCATAATACGTATACCAACTCGTACTTCTACCTAGCTATAGCTACCTATATGTAAAAAGAAGAAAAAAAATACGTGTTCTGGATGGTAGATAGGTAGCTTGGTACCTCTACCTACATATTCACATATATTGTGTAGAGAGCTAAATTAACGAAGCTTGAATATCCAGCAGGGTAGATATGGCGTATGTTTACTGCGCTGTTATGTATATGAGAAACTCAACAGCTCAGGTGAAGCAAGAAACGACCTTTAAATGTCAATGGTTTCTCATTTTAAAGTTTGCTTTTCTTTTTACTTTTATTTCATTAATAAAAAACCTTGGCAAAGTTCGTTCAAACTACACGAAAAAAGTCTCGAGAAAAGAGTATTTCTGATAGATGATACCATGCTGTATAGGTATACACGTATTATACAGGGTGTCCCATCAAACAATTTCCATAGTTTGGATTTATTACAAGATACAATGAACCAAAATTCTTTATAGGAATTGTGAGACAATATCACATGAATTGGATGACAGTAAGGCATAACAGTTTGAGTCTGCACCGAGGGTGGGTGTTCCATCAAACAATTTCCATAGTTTGGATTTATTACAAGATACAATGAACCAAAATTCTTTATAGGAATTGTGAGACAATATCACATGAATTGGATGACAGTAAGGCATATCACAGTTTGAGTCTGCACCGAGGGTGAATCCTGGTGACTTCTTGATGACAGATTCACCAGAAGTCACCTAGTGGGTTTGTTGTCTTTTTTAACACAAATTGTAGATGACAGATTCGCCAGTCACCAAACAGGGGTTTTGTATTTTTTTATGGCGAATTGTTGGTGAAGAAATCACGAGAATGTTCTCACCCCTCATGGCTCTTGAAAATTTTTTTGAACGTTTGGTGACACCTTAGTGAATTCTGGTGACTGCTTTGAATGTCTGGTGACTACTAGTGACTTTTTGGTGACAGATTCACCAGAAGTTACCAAGTGAGGTTTTCATATTTTTTATGGTGAATTGACGGTGAAAAAACCACCAGAATGTCCTTAGGACCTTTGAAAATTTTTTGAACGCCCGGTGGCTCCTCTTAGTGAAGGTGAATCCTGGTGGCTGCTTGGTGACAGATTCACCAGAAGTCACCAAGTGGGGTTTTCATCTTTTTTATGGCCAATTGTTGGTGAAACCCCCACCAGAATATCTTTGAGACCTTTGAACATTTCTTGAATGCCCCGTGACTCCTCTTGGTGAATTCTGGTGGCTGCTTGGTGACAGATTCACCAGAAGTCACCAAGTTGGTTTTTGAATTTCATTAGGTGAATTTATGATGAAAACACAACCAGAATGTCTTCATGGCCCTAGAAATTTTCTGGTCATTTTTTCACCAACAATTCTTGTTAAAAAAGAAAGAAAAAACACTTTGAGACTTCTGATAAATCTGTAACCAAGCAGTCACCAGGATTCACCAAGAGGAGCCACCGGACATCCAAAAAATTTTCAAATGTCTTAAGGACATTCTGGTGGTTTTTTCACCGACAATTCGCCATAAAAAAGACGAAAAACCCACTTAGTGACTTCTGGTGAATCTGTCACCAAGAAGTCCCCAAGAAGTCACCAGGATTCACCAAGGAGTCACCGGACATTCTAAAAAAATTTAAGAGCCACGAGGGCATTCTGGTGGTTTTATCACCAACAATTTTTTCTTAAAAACACAAAAAACCCACTTGGTAAGTATGTCCTTATGATCATAGACATTTTTTTTGAACGTCTAATGACTCCTTGGTGAATCCTGGTGACTTCTTTGTGACAGATTCACCAGAAGTCATCAAGTGGGTTTGTTGCCTTTTTTAACACGAATTGTTGGTGAAAAAACCACCAGAAAATTTCTGGGGTGATGAGGACATTCTGGTAATTTTTTCATCATAAATTCACCTAATAAAAGTCATAGCTCACTTGGTGACTTCTGGTGAATCAGTCACCAAGAAGTCACTGGGAATCACCAAGGGGTCACCAGGCATTCGAAAAAAAATTCAAAGGCCGTGAGAACAATCTTTGGATTTTTCACCTGCAAATCGTCTTAAAAAAACACCAAAAACCCATTTGGTGACTTCTGGTGAATCTGTCACTAAGCAGTCACTAAGATTCACCAAGGAGTCACGAGACATTCAACCAAATTTTCAGGAGCCATGAGGGCATTCTGGTGGTTTTTTCACCAGCAATTCTTGTTAAGAAAGGCAATTAACCCCCTTGGTGACTTCCGGGGAATCTGTCACCAAGCAGTCACCAGGATTCACTAAGGTGTTCCCAGACATTCAAAAAATTTTCAAGAGTCACGAGGACATTCTGATGATTTCTTCACCAACAATTCGCCATAAAAAAGACAAAAAACCCATTTGGTGACTCCTGGCGAATCTTTCACCAAGAAGTGACTAGGATTCACCAAGTCACATTCGAAAAAATTTCTAGGGTTATGAGGACGTCCTAGTGATTTTTTGATCAGAAATTCACCTAATAAAAGTCAAAAAGTCACATGGTGACTTATGGTGAATATGTCACCAAGCAGTCACCAGGATTCACCAAGGAGTCAGCAGACATTCAAAAAAAATTTCAATTTAGGCTCTGAGAACATTCTGGTGTTTTTTTCACCCACAATTCGTCTGAAATGGTGTCTGTCTCAACCACTGGTCCTTACTTGAGTCTGAACACACCCACTGATTTGAATGGAGTCTGTCTCAACCACTGGTCCTTAATTGGGTCTGAAACAGTGTCTGACTCAAGCACTGGTGTTTTCGATTCTGATTCATTGATTTTGGCCAGAATGTAAAGTAGGTCTCTTGTTGGTTTTTTGATATTTTTGGAAATATTGAAATACTTAATGCATGAAAGAGTGAATGAAAGAGCGAATGAAAGAATGAATGGAAGAATGGATGGAAGAGAGAAAGAAAGAATAGATAGAAAGACGGAAAGACGAAAAGATGGAAATACAGAAATCTCAACCACAGGTCTTTACTTGGGTCTGAACACACCCACTTATTTGAATGGTGTCTGTCTCAAACACTGGTCACATACCCACTGATTTCAAAAAAAGAAACGAAAGGGAATTTTTGTTCAATTTTGCCTGAAAATCGACCCAAATTTGGATGAGATTTTTAAACACAATTTCTATTTTTAGCAACACCAATTCTAAAAAAATTATGCTTTTAAAAAATCGTAGGTCATTGAAAGTGGTCAATTTTGAATTTTTAAAAAGTTTCCAAAAATGGGATAATAAAGGAGCAAAATTGGTGTCCAAGTGGTCTTTATTAGCTAGGAGATACCTACAGTTAGGAATATTTAGGATGGGGCGTTGCGATAAAGATACCCAAATCATCTACTCGGTTGAAAGTGAAATTGGCTAGGTTGAAATAAGTTTTTCAAATACTCGGTATGGTACACATTGGAACAAATAAAATACCGGCGATAGAAAATTCATAACAAAATTTTTCCCTGTTGCTTTTACTCCCTCATAAAACTTCGTTTTCTCGCACCGAAACATCACTTTAAATTGGAAACAAACATAGGAAAACCTGCACTAAAAATTCTCGGTTTATAAAATATGTGGCAAAAACCGAAAAAAAATACCGCCAGCGCCAATTTACGCGCTAGTATTTCGTCTTTACGACGATACGATGTTCGTAACTAGAGCACAATATGGTTCGAGTACCAAGAGAAAGGCAGGGGTGTGAAATTAAACGTAAAAAAATATACCTACACGTGAATCTGAAACTCATATATTTCGAGAAAAAAAAAACCGTGCTGTTTATTAGAGCGCTTATAGTTTGCCTCATAGGCTAGTATAACAAAATGCGAGAAATATACTACCTCATTTTTTCCATTTTCCTCCCTCACCTATCCAATGTTACCTCGGCCGCCAAATTTATAGATAAAAAATACCCGAAGATAATTCCACCCGAGTGTAACGCGATAGAAGAGCAACTGCCGGTTTGAAAAAAGGGCGAAATTTATCGATCGTAGGTAGCGATTTGTTAGAGCGATAGTGTTAAGATTTTTTATCAACTTTATGCATAGCACGGCACCTTCGCATCGAACGTGTGCCATGCTCTGTATATCTAGACGAAGAGGAGTAGGTAGCTATCAACGTAAAAATTTACGCAAAAATAATGCGAGACAAACACGCAAATTCGATTTATCAGTAGCTCGATGTATCCGTCTAGTCGAATTCTCGTAAAGTAACTGGATTAAAATATCGTCGACTTGGTCTCAATTCACTTGTATTAATACGTGCGCTTTTACCGATACGATTGTTGGTGTAGTTGGAGAATACAAATTGAGTTGATTTGTCGAGGTGTTTCGCTTTGTTGAAATGAGATTTCATTTTATCTTCCTGTTTTATTGTAAGAGTGTTATGTTGAGACGAGAATCTATAACGAATTGTATGTACATACATCTCATCGACCATCGTGTTTTGAAAGAAGATTTTTGATCCATTCATGATCTTGATCTATTGATGAGCTGAATTTTGGCTTACTGAAAGAGCAGGTCACCCAGTCCTGAGATCTGAATTTTAAGCTGCAGAAGTTTATTTTTCTAGATTTTTTGACAATTTTTGAATGAAAATAAATCTGATCGTAAAAAAATTCAAACATTAAATCGATTAGGTACGACCACTTTCGATTTTTCTCCAGTGCATTAAAATTGTTCTGGAAGGTGAAATAATGAGCTACATTTTGAGAAACTTTTTTCCCTAGGAGCTTTTCTGAAATCTTTCATCATTTGCAACCACCTTTCTGATGAGCATGCACGAGCAGAGACACCTCAAGACCACTTGAACACCCCATCTGGAATCATTTTAAATAACGTGATAAGGTAATTTATAATCCGCGGTCGTCTAAAAACCAAAAAAAGCATAAATTCCACCGAAATGAAAACTCTCCAATCACCTCATAGCCCGGTAATCTTCAGAACTTTTTTATTCGAATCGATTTTCATTTCATTAACGAGTCGTAATACTGGCTGCGACGTCGACAACATTACGGAGAAAAGCAGAACGAAAGGAAAAAAACGAATGAAGCGTTAAATAAAGAAAAAGATGAATAACCGATGGCGAAAGTAATTTCATCTAAAATTATTTATGTTTTAAAAAATTATACTCCATCGTCTCGAATACGTACGCGAGACATCGTCGCGCCGAAAAATAAGAACAAGTAAAAAGGCGAGTTTTCGCAAGACTTATTTTTCCTTCTTTCTTCGCAGCCTCATAGGTCGTCGAATTATACTAACGAGTTTTAGCCGAAGGGGAGTAAATCGGCGGTAAAGTAGAAGAAAAAAAACGTTCCGATGGTTCGAGCATAGCGCCAAAAATATCGACATATTTCATGTCATCGAGGGAAATCTTTTTAAAAAGTGTTGTGGAAGTTGAATGATCAAGTTATTACATTTGGTCGACACAGTACACGGAAAATGTATCAAAAAAACCTGAAACTTTCATTAAAAATGTCATTCGAACCACCAAACGCGTATCTATAAACTCGGAAAAACTGTTTCGAGATTTTTTACAAAGACGCATTTTTCACATTTCGCGCTATAGTAGCACCTTGAACGAGCAAATTTACGCTACCAAGACCGTTTTTTTCTCTTCAGATTGGTCGTGAGCGGAAGTAATTCCGTGGTCCAATGGTACGGCTATTGTATTGTTTTTTTTTGTTCGCCGCGACGCCGTAGAATTTCCGCCACGTACAGCGAAAAGCTCCTCTATTTTACCTTTGAAGAGAGCTCTCGAGTGGAGCGAACCGAGCTTTACGATACGTATAATAAAACGAATTCTTCGAGTACTTTGGCCTAAAGACGAGAGCAGTTTTCTCTGTGTCAGACGGTTACGATGAGCTATTATTTCACCGCACTCGATCTCTCCTCCTGGCGCAGAACTCACTATTGTGGGTTTTTCGGAGAAATGTATACGAAGGGAATCGTTCCACGTATAAAAGTGTATTGGATGCAGATAACACTATATTTGGTTTATTTTTTTCTAACTTATTCTCATATGAATTTCTTTGACTGAGAAAAACACTGCTCCTGGCGCAGAATTCCAAGTCAGTGTAATTGCAGTAATTCAACTATTTACACCTAAATAATCCATATCAAGCCGAACTAGAAGTGAAATGGATTAAATAATGGCTATCATGTTCGTTTTAACACACTTCTCGAGAGTCAAGGGACAGAAGAGGGGCACAATGAGCTAAGTACATTAAATTTCCTCATTATTCAAAAATTTCCATACTCCCAAATAACCATTTCTAGGGGGTTTTCTCAAATTTTCCATGTTTTCGAATATTTTTGAAATATTGACCCTTAAAGAGAGGGCGAAAATTTTAAAAATTTCGTACTCTCAAAAAAAATGTAGGGCTACCAAAAATATATGTTTTCGAAGGCGCTGATTCCGATTCTGAAATTTGTGTGGCCCAAAACTAAAAGCAAGCAGTTTGTGGGAAACTCGGAGTCTAAAATTTCGAAAAATGTCGAGTATGGGACATGGGTATTTCGTATGAGGCGTTTTTGAACGCGCTGATTTTGATTCCATGATCAGTTTGACCCAAAATCAAAATTCGACCCTCAGCTAGACGAGTTTGAGGCTCGAAATTTTAATAAATGCAATAATATGAGTATTGAATTGTTTTTTAAAACCTTTATCGTGATTTTGAAATCAATTTGACCCCGAAATAAAAATTGCATGAGCTTTCCAGGGGGAACACGGAGTCCTAAATATCGATAAATCTAATTAGTTTTTTTGTTAGCGTAATACGTAGGTATATGGATTTCAGAATCAGAATCAGCACTTTTTGAAAACCTAAAAAGCTTCGATACCCATCAATTGTATTTTTCAAAATCTTGTGCTCCAAGCCTCTTTTTCTTAATATCTCAATTTTAGCTTAGGAGATAATTTAGTTCAAATCGCAATTAATGGTTTGAAAAAATTTCATTTCGATACCTTTCCTACGTATATTTATGTACATACTCGTACATTGCATTTTTCAAAGTTTTTGGCTTCGAAACATCTTCGTGGCGGGGAGAAGAGGGCAGATTTCCGAGTCAAAATCAGCGCCACGTAACTTTTTTCAACGGTTTGAAATTTATTCAAATTTTTTATCTTCTTTTAGGGATTAATATTTTGAAAATACTCAAAAAAAACACAAAATGTGATAGAAGCTCTCAGAAGTAGGCTACTTTTTTCTTGATAGTTGGCACTTCTCAGTTCTTAGTAGAGTCGCAATATTCACCAAATTTCACAATAGCTCTCTATCGGAAGGGAGAGGGTGTAGAGGGGGAAGGGGGTCCTCGTAATTTTCATTCATTAAATTGCTTGCAGATCTGCCAAAATTTTAATGCTGATATCTGAGAATTTATTAAAGTTTCAGATTCGAATGGAGTAGGTAGGTACCTACCTAATTAAAATTAGGAAGATGAATAGGTACAATAGTTGAGGGTTATCATTTAAAAATTTGAGAAACGTAATGCGAACGTCTTCCTTTATACTTTTTGCAAGATACTGATATTCAAAATGAAATTTTTACATCTCGTCAAGAGAGCTCAAAGAAACAAGGGCTCTTAATTTTGATAAAAATTCAAAAAAGTTGTAATAATTTATAATCATCAATTGTTACTAATTTGAAGGCACTGAGTTTGAATAACTATTGGCTTATTTTTGACCTGACCTGATCTCTTTGAGTTCTCTCCCCTATCCAACGATTGCCCTCAATCGTGGTCTGGTGTTGATAAATTTTCGGATTGAACCCTACAGTATCACAAATATATGAGGCATTTAAAAAAATCAAAAACATTTTTTCGAAACAAATAAAATAAAAAATAAATTTTTAAAAAAATGGAAAAATAAAACTCAAATTTTTTTCCAAATTCATTTTTTAATTCTTTTTGGAAAAGTGTTTTTGACTAATGTTTTTGATGAATTTTATACGATTTAAAATTTTTGTTTCTGTCATTGAGGTCTACTTGGGAATATTCCCACGATTACTTACCTACTTGACATCCTGTTTTTTTCGGCATTTTTCCGAAACGAGTTTATCAAATTTGTAAAAACAAACGCTCTGGTCCATCGTGGCCACTCTTTTCCTGATTTCATTCTATGAAAGCTCAACAACCAATGTGTTCATCCAAAAGCAAAAGTGGAGCATTGGTTTCCGAATTTTATTCCAACTTTTGTTAAAAAATGTACTCCAAAAAGGGGTGGGGTGTTTATCCATAGTATGCTTTCACTCATTCATTACATCGAATGAAACCACATCATACAGTTCTAAAACTGACCCAATAAGATTTTTTGCCTCATCATTTCCGAAATGGTTTTAAGAGGCTGAGGGGGGGGGGCGAACATGTAAGTCAAAGTGAAACTTGTGTTGATCTAATTCAAGATATCGATAGCACTTTTACATCGCATTTCACGATTCACCTGGGCCTTTAAGGGTTAAAAGTTTGACGATTTCGTACATATAAGAAGTCGCCACACAAGAGTTCAAAATTTTCATCAAGATAGTTGAACAATTTTAAAAAATAAATGCTCGCACTATAGATACCTATCTAACAAAATTATTAAAGAATAAAATTACTCTTTCCTACCGCATCGTTTTAAAAAAAATTCTAAACCTTTAATTTCTG
The DNA here is from genome assembly GCF_950023065.1 of Planococcus citri. Lineage (NCBI taxonomy): Eukaryota > Metazoa > Arthropoda > Insecta > Hemiptera > Pseudococcidae > Planococcus > Planococcus citri. The sequence goes on from NC_088680.1 coordinate 38,218,978, forward strand.
GGGAAGAAATGACGCAAAATATTTCAAATTTTTCGACATCAACAATAAAATGAGAGAAAAAACACGAAACAAAGAATAAAGATACTTGTATAAAATTCTTCACATTTCGACGTATATTCTGCTACACTTTCGTAGTTCGTAGTATCGTACACACGACTCATGCACGTGGCGGAAAAACAAAGCTGAAAATATTTTCGTATTTATAAAAGAAAAAATACCCCCTCCCCCTCCTCTGCTCCCCAACTAACCGTTTTTCCGGTTGATTTTCTAAATATTCGGGCATGTATTAGGTAAGGTGGGTAATATGAACGAATGTAAATTTCTCGCTAAATTCTGGAATTTCTAACTTAATAATTTTCATTCGTTACAATCCGTTTAGAAAAGTAAACAAAAACTTTAATGCTCTGCCTTGTAATTTACACGAAAGTCAAAACCGAGCTAGGGTGAATGTAAACATAGCAGAAAAAAGAGAAAGAAATTCGACCTTTTGCACTCAGTATCCCATAAGCTACTACAAATAACGCCAACATCCTCGTAGTAGCGAGTAAAATCTCATAAAAAAGCTATTAGCTTTCGACCATGTGGGGGGATTTTTTCTCACTAATTATCTTTTCGAGCTATCCCTGGCTAAATCAGCTTTAAATCAAAAATATATACGAACGATTCAAAACATATATCTACTCGAACCCGCGAACAAAAACACTGGGGGAATTTTTTTTCATTCGTTTTATACCCTCCGCGTGTTTCCGAACCATTACGCGTTTACTTAATAAATTATACTTTATCGTTTCAAATTGCTCGTTAATGTCTGAAAAGTGTAACGTGATTGAAAACGCGACCGTCGCGTCGCTGTTTCGCTGTATTTATTAATGGCGAATTTTTTTTAAATGATGGAATGTTATGGTATGTTAATTTTTAGTCGTACGCGTGCGATGCGATGATCGTGAAATTGCAAATAGGACGGTGTACAGTGACGTGCCTGAATGAATATGCCTACCTATTTGATTTGATGATAGAAAAATTGAAATTTGAAATTTGATGTAATATTTCATACAAAATCGTTCTGAGGGAGGCAAAATTTGAAATTTTCAACATTTTGGTTTGTTCTGGAGCACCCTGTTCCACTTATTTTCTCGATATAGGTACATACTCGTATTATAAAAATACTATCAAACTTGCTCGATGCTCATCCAACTCGTATCTATATTTCATTGAAAAACAGCCTCGTAATAAATCCTTATCCTCGATCGTCGAATCCTCAACAATGCGTAGGTAGAACTTACGCAGTTACTCTACGACGAAGTGTAGGTATCAAAAACTTGACGCAATTGCCAACTCCCTATTCAAAGGAGCCTTCTTCATCAACTCAGCAGTTTCACGTTCGCTTTGAAAATTCCTTTGAAGCACAATCACACATGCCCTGTTATCGAATTTCTTAAATGAACACTTCGTTTTCGTCAGCTTTATTCGGAGAAGAAGACAAAAACAAGTCGAGAACTACGTCTCATTTGAACAAAATCGTAAATGAGTATAGTTGGCATAAACTCGCACCTTATCGACACGTCGTATTATGCTAAACGAGGTCTAAAAACATCTTCGACCAAGGCAGTCGCCGTTGCCACTTGCCAGCAGCACGTTAGTTTTGCAAATTTGCAAAGTTACTCGAAACAACAAGCTTTCTTACTTGTATCAACCTTCGGGAGTAATCGTACCTTTAAATAAACTTTCACTCCTTTAAAGATGGATTATATTAATATCTTGGTTATAATATAAAGTTTTCACTTTTAGAACAGCTTAATTAAGGAGATAGATAGTGCTTGTAATGCGAATGTGAAATACGAGTACGACAAATTTCTGTTACTATACTCGGTATACGAGTAGCAATGCGTAATATTCGAAGAGAAACGAGTCAAGGATGATGAAGTGGGGTCTCGGGGTGTATCACACAAATACGCAGGAACGCGCAATACATGCATATCGAAGAAGAGCTGACTAATCCTTTATGTATTCGTATTTCGTATGTACCTACGTTGAAATTATAAAATAAAAGTGGAAAATTCGCGACGATAACCGATAAGTATTCGCTGCTTATGAATTCATTGCATAGTTCGTTTAGTTTTGATTCATAATTTATTTACAAACCGACATTTTTAATTGAGTCTTTTTTTTTTTACCAGAGTTGGACGTGTTTAAAAACGGACTAATTTTTTTCATTTGGAAAAAAATACAATCATTAGTCGGAAAAATGCGGTGGAAAAACTGACAATAGAAAAATTTACTCTGAACTACGTGCTTCGGTATTTTAATCTCTTTTTTTGGTCACGTCGCGTCGTGGTGGTATTTCTTCGCTTTGTTTTTATGTAAAATGGGCTGGAAAAAAACGTTTCGTGTAATTTAGCCTATCTTAACATCTCTCAATTTTCAAAGAGTTGGATAAATTTTCATTTTAAAAAAAAAGAAAATGATTTCTTTGTATTTGATTTTTTTCATTTTGAAGGAGCCGACTTTGAACAACAAAGCTGTCATTATTCGAATTTTTTGTTAATTATTAAAATTATTGCAGGTGGATTAGTGGAGAGAGTTTTTATTGTATTTGATTGTGTATTTCAAGTTGGAAGGTGAGGGAGGTGAAAATCAGAAAAAAATTTCAAAACGGTATTACACATTAGGATGGAACTGCCCCCAAAAAAAGTTGGCGGATTTTCACCAAATCCAGCAGAGACCTTCATTCTGAGTTGAAAGTTACTCAGACACTTTTTTAGCTCTGGAAATGCCCCTGAATGGAAGAAATAAAACCTCAAGGTGGGAGTATTTTAGAAAAAATCGCGTTTTTTTCGCTCCTGTCGCTACAAAACCCGTTTCGAAAAAAATGACGCAGTCCAAAATTAAAGAATTTGATTTGAGATTCTGCGTCGATCTATACCATTACCATTGAAACCCAAGACCAATTTTAGGGTTCTACAGGGCGGTTGAAAATTTACAAATCACATTCTTGGATAAATTCGTGTTTTGAAAATTTTTTCTTCGCAAATATTTTGTATTAATTTAGCCAGAATATTTAAAGATGAAACTGGGGAAATATTTTGGGACACACGTGGTGACAATTTTTTTTTCAATACTGCCAACTTGAAAAAATCGAAAAAATGTTGTACTTACCTAAATTTTTAGCCATTTTTCTCCATTTTTTCAAGTTGGCAGTAATGAAAAAAATGGCATCATTGGATTCCAAAATATTCCTCAAGTTTAGGGAATGATATCATTCAATATTTTGTCAAAATTAATGGGGAATATTTGCCAAGAAAAAATGTTCAAATTACGCGCGAATTCATCCCAAAATAAGAGATTTGCAAATTTTCAACAGCTCAATAGAATCATGAAAAAGGTCTTGGATTTTGACAGCAATAGCATAAGTCGACAAAGAATCTCAAATGTTTTGATTTAGGACTGGGTCATTTTTCCCAATACAGGTCAGGTGACAGGAGCGAGAAAAACATGATTTTTTTCAAAAATGTCCTCTCTTTGAGGACCCATTTCTTTCCTCCACGGACACCTCTCAGAGCTAAAAAAATTTCTGAATAACTTTCAACTTAAAATGAAAGTCAATGCTGAATTTAGTCAAAATCGGCTAACTTTTTTTTGGGCATTCCACCCTAATGTATATATGTACCTGCATAAATTCTTTCCCCTCTCCCCTCTAAAGCACATGCAATTATTTTAACCATCAACGAAATTCGAATAATGTTGGCTTTAGTTTTCAGAGTTGGTTGGCTTTCATTTTCAAAAAACATAATATCTTCCTAAAATTTTTGAGTAGTGTTGAGAGGCACCCTAAGTTCTCGAAAAATAACAAAAATCAAAGAATTGAAATTTCGATAACTTTACGAGTAGGTAGGTCTAGGTACATTATTTTTAATCTTTGAATTTGATTGTTTTTCAGAGAAGAGTACCTGCTTTTCGATAGAATATCTAGATGACGAAAAAAAAAATGGATTTTTGGCCCCTGTTTCAATATCTAAAACTAATCAAATATTTTAAGACAATTGGTTAGACTTGAATTGAAATTTTTACCTCCCACTTTTTGGAAATGGTCTCCTTTAAAAAAAAAACTTTATTCTCGAAGAAACATTTCACTTCAAAATTGAAAAATAAACAGAGTTTTGAGGTTACTAATTTTCCAAAAAATGAAAAAACTGTTTTCTTTTTTAAAACCAAATTCCTCATTCACCTTGAAAAATTGAAAAACTATAAATAATACATTATTTTACTTTTTAAATACTTTTTAATGGAAGAGGGGCTCCTACAGGGGAAATAATGTTATTTGGAGATCGAGAGGGATGTGTTTTTTTTTTCAATTCTAAGCAAGAGGTTATTTAGAGCAATCATTTAAACGGAAATATGAATGTTTGAGCATTTAAAAAATTATTTCATTTCTTGATTTTTATAATTTTGAAGGCTCTGTTCAGAAAGAAGAGCTTTGCTGGGAGGATATGAAACAGGAATGGAACGATCATGATTTGATTCGATTTCGGAAAAAATCGAGGTGGATCGATTTCGGGTCGCTGAATCGTGCGATTCTTGATGTTTGGTCAAAATGTTTGAATGATTTTAAACAAACAAAAGTTTTAGGCAAAATAGGGTATGATTTTATAGAGTAAAATTGCAAAAGTAAGTGTAGGTACTTATTGAATATGACCTAGCTATTTTTTAAATCTGAAGCAAAAGATTGTACATACTTAATGCAAGTAAGCAGTCCAGTGTGTCCAAAATTTTCAGCATATTTGGTCACCACCTAGAGACATATATTTTTCAAAATTTGGAGAAAAAATGCGAAAACAACCCACCTTATCCATTTCAGCGACAAGTGATCATAAAGTTTTGAAAAATGTCACCGCTTTTTAAATGTTTACTTGATGGATTTCATAACTTCAACATTATACTTTAATTTTACTTCTGTAATTATTTTTACTCAAATTACCTATACCACTCCAGTTTGACTGTTTGAAGAAGGGGAGGGGGGAGGGTATGTGACAGCCACATTCTGTCCGTATCAAGTGCTGAAACGAGGCCATCTTTCGGCATCAGCATCATGATGAGAAATTTTGAATCTGAAATCGAGATTTTTCTGCTACCTATTTCCTCCAATTCTGCCTATTCCAGCTCTAAAATCGGCTCTGAGTATATTACTCTGAAAAATAATTCGATCGACGAGACCAACAAAACACATATTTTACCCACTGCTTATTCGGATTTTCAAACATAGACGACAACTTACTAGGTATATTTAAGTACATCTAAAATGTCCGCACACATTTTCTTGCTCAAAGAAACTCCAATCCGAACTACACAACAAAATACACACAAATACCAGTAAAAACGCATTACAAATACTTCACAAATACTTAGTAGCATTTACCCAACCGCAGTCAACTTTCATATTGTAGTTAATGAACTCATCTGAAACTCTTCTTCGACTAAGTACACGGATGACAGAAAAATGAACGAGTCTTGTAAACTTTCAAAGACGACGACGACGTCTGTTTTCTCAGTGACATAATCTCGAACACGGTTCGAGTTTTCTTTCGAGGAAAAAATTCCGAACATGTGGAAAAAAACTCGTACTTGGATGTCCATATCAGTATAAATTAGAATCACTCGTGTACACAACTTGGCAAATACCCGACATCCGCATGATGTATTAGCATTTGAATTGAATAAATCCAACAGCATCGTGAAACTATTTACTACGTACATAGGTAGAGGTACCTATACACATGCTCATGCTCGTACATCAACGAAAATCTGCCACAAACAACACCTGATATAACGAAATATGTTTCATTAATGGCCATGCCATTGCGAAAATGACCTCGACCTACGGATACTGTGAAAAAAATAGCAAGCTGGATGAAAATTCTCCTGTACGACGAAAAATACATACTACTACGACGGACCTGAAGAGCTGCGATGTAACCGTTTGTGCGACCATAATTGATCGCTAACGATAATACGTAAAAAATTAGCTTCATTTTCATACTCGTACGGATACGTAAATAGAAATACTACGTATCTGGCTGCACATATGTACATATTTACTCATACATCGAATCTGGAGCCTGCTGTCGCGTCGCTATATCGCTATACTTTACTCTTGATTCGATTTCAAAAGACCTAAACGCATTAACAAGCCATTGCCGGCAAGTATTTTACCCCTCGTGCTTGCCTAATCATACGATTTCATCGACACATGTGTACCGAATATAACCTTTCGGTAATCGTTTTCATATTCCGATGGCTCATTATGAATTATCAGTTTTCACGCGTCGAATAAAATCCACTTTAGAGAGATATTTAAGCCCCTCATCTTGTAATCGCATCAGACTAAATTTTTTAACCCAATAATGAAACGAACTGAAAAAATAATGTCAGAAAAAAAATCGTGGGCACATTAAGCTGGGATTCTGCTGTAGTTTATTTTCAAGTCAATATGGATTGTGACATTAAAAAAAAAAAAAAAAAAAAAAAAAAAAGGTGGTAAATAAAATTATAGGTAAAATACTAAAATTTACTGAAATTTTTCAATTTTTTTAGGAATGGAATATTGGATTTCCATTGAATTGAATGAGATCTCGAGATACCTACTCAAGTAAATCAAAAACAGAAACAAGATTCTTGAAAAAAGGGCACCCCAAAATACGACACCAACTCATTTAATCGTATTCCGAACCCCTAATCCTGAAATCTCATAAAACTAGAAAGTAATTAATTCAACTGATCGGGTGTGTTTTGAACTTTTTATAAATTCGTACCTGTTTCCTTCTCGTTGTTTAAATAAGTTCTTTTTATCTCTACACCGAATTGCATTATTAACGGCTTAAATGTTTCGCACACTACGCAGCATCGCTTCGCTACTCGCGCCAAATGAATAGAAAACTTTTTCGCTTTTTTCTCTTTCTTATACTTACGCCTCGAAACGAATTTCTTATTAAAAATAACATCTCCCCGAGAACAACCTTATCTCGTATTTGTTTTTTATGCGAAGAAAAAAGAAAAAAAATTAAGATACTATTTTTTATTTCGAGCTGAAGTATTTCACATAAAAAACGTGTTTTCTTATTCGTACTTTTGCTCTATTAGTACGCCTACATTTTCTTTTTTTATTCGTTTGCTTTCTACAATTGGCGTAAATTTTCGGTCTAATTTATTGATAAGGTATGATATAAGGAGGAAAAAATCTAGGAAGTTGGTCGTATTTTTTTCAAGGTGAATTCTTCAACACCTTTTCTATCAACTCGTAAACGTTATTATTACGCGTTAGAATAGCAGACTAAACAATTGGTGTGTTTAGAATTGTCCTTCGTTGTGTGGAAAACCCCCATGAAGAAAAAGATGTTTCAAGTGGTCTCGAGTAAAAAATTTAATGATCGTCTTTTTTCACTTTTTTTATGTCGATTCGTGACCAACTACCTATTAAACGAACACGATTAACTTTTCGCTTTTCCAAACCACGTACTGCTACGTTAAAAGTCGCTATGGGTACCTTTCGTGGGTACGAATAATCGTTAAATATTAACAGTGTTTTTGTTATTTTCCAAATACGCCTTCGACCAAACAAATATGCAACTTGAGTTGCATTTTTTCTTCTGCGACGCAATGCGCGTAAATATGTAGTTATCAGATGAATATTATTAAGGTTTGAGAAAATAATACGAGTATACGTCACCGTTTTTAGCATTCTTTCGTTCGTTTTCTTGTGTTTTATTATTATTTTTTACGTTGTTATTCGAACGTATAGTCGTAATTTTTTTACTACGCATAACGAGCAGCGAATTTTATTTCTGTGATAACAATTTTCTTTTATTTTTCGAAATGTTTTCATCTTGTATGGTATCTGTTTGTGTGTTTTTTTCGTTCGATGAAATTTTTTTTCCAATTTGGAATTTGAAGGAAATTGCACGAGCATATGTATAGTTTGTTCATATTGTTTTCAACGAGAAAAATTTTGATTTCCTATAGAATGAAAAGGAAGAAAAGAGGGGTAATTTGAACAAGATATCTACTCAATGTAAAAAATCTGAGAATTGAAATTTCCGAAAAAATTGAAATATCTCTCGATTTGGTATAAACTGTAATCCGAAGTTGAACACTTTTTGAATTTTTTCTACTCAAAAATTGGAGAGAAATGTAGCACGAATGTTGTACATGTATTTAGATTACAAAAGGATCTGGCACAAATTATACCCATCTGAATTCCTTTACTGGGTTTTAAAATTTTGCGAATCACGTGGGAATTGATCTCTCACCCACGCATAATATGTGAATATGAAAGCTAGGGCATGGAACGAAGCATTGATCTTTATACGGTATCTTTACATGTTGAAATACCTGCCAAGAGGCTTAAAAGTACTTTTTTTAACGCCGTTTCTCTCATTTATATTCCGAGCACGTACGCGACAATGGCGCAAAAAGTGCGTTAAAATTGAAGAACCAACGGAAAGAAATATTTGATGGAAAATTGTGCGAGTTTCAAATTCTAATGATATTTCAATTTCAGCCACGTGGGATATGAGTAAATATGGCTGGCTGTGTAAGAATGTAAAAGCACCCTCGCGATTTTTTCCAATGAGTAGGCTGAAAAGTAGCATTCGAGAACAGAGTATCTACAAACGAATTAAAATTTATTCCAGAATTTGTAACTTTCATACCCAGAGACCAGAAAATTTTAAAATTTAATACAAACTTCAAAATGATTTGCTTTCGGTTTTTGCGTAAGTAACAAGCTGATTTTTTCATTCTACTTACTTGGATATAGACCATTGATAGTACATAGAACGTAATGAAAAAAACGTTTTCTTAGCTATAAATCGGAGCTATTGGTATTTAAAAGTTTCAAACGACGCCTTTTTGTAAACTTTTAAATGCTCACACTTCTGGCAAAATAATTTGCAAAGATCTGCAGTTTGCGTACATCTTTGAAAAATTCAAAATTTCGTGAAGAATTGAAAAAACATTTAGGCCTACAGCAGCTTGAAACTGGGCCCGGGAAGTTTTTTGGACTCATTCTTTCGATCTGAATAGCTCCTCGGAAGGTCCCCTTTTAAGCCTTCGGGGAGGAGAGGGTCCATATTCATGCTTATTTTTAAAAATGTTTTGCATGATTTTTTAGCTGCTTTTATCCCCTGAAGTTGTTGATTTTCTTATGAAGAATGGGTGGGGGGTGGGTTCTAGCTTCTTATTCATCTGAAAAGTGAAAACTAAGCAGCACTAAACAGACTTCCATATAATAATGTTATTTAGGTAGCTAAACATTTTAAAAAATATTCTTCTAAATAACTAGGTACACCTTTTCAAAGAAAAAACCGTCCCTAATTTTTCGATCAATGTTGACTTCCTATAAAGATGCCTACAAAATTACAAAAAAAATCAATTAGGTAAATATGTACCTATTAAAGCAGAAGTCGTTGAAAATGTTTCGAAAATGTCAAATTTCTGCTTCAGAATTCCTCTTCTCGATACCTCGGGTAATTTTGGCTCCAATGTACGGAGCCTCTCCCCCCCTCCCAAGTTCAAAAAATGAGATGAAAAAAAATTGAAAATTTGCAATTTCCTTACTTGGTATTACCCTGATAACCTCCGAAAGAAAAAACCTCCATTGCTTTCTTAAACGATGTCAGTCTTTCTGTGTGTAGTCCCCATGGATCATTTGGAGTTGAAAACGAGGTTATTATGACACAGAATTCAGAATTTTTGAAATACGTTCATCGACTTTTATTTCACCTTTTGGACTTTTCCGACTTTGAGGACTGTGCACAGAGAAATCAACACTTCTCGGGCGCGGGGGGGGGTGAGCGGTGGGAGCTGGTAAATCTTCCGCCAAATGTAATATGTACCTAATTTTGAGCGCAGGAGGGGGAGCTTGAAGAAGCAAAACTTCAAAAAATAAAATCGAAATATCTACTTAAATTTTTTTATTGTGCTCCAATACCTATATTGACGATGAAAACAAGATACACCCAAATTATTTTGAAGAATAAAATGGTGAAATTTTAGTTATTTAGTATTTCTGGTATCAAATTGATCGTACGTATACTACTTGGGATGTATTACATAGCGCGTGGCATGGCATAGCGTAACGTTAAACAAATGCTGTGAATTTGTCATTGCTCCACAAAACCGGGTGCCTTTTTCTTTTCTCTATATTTTTCAGCAAATTTGACACTTTGCCAGTCAAAAGGATTTAACGAAGTTGTTAGCTGCTTCGTCTCACCTCGCCAGAACTCTAGTTAGCTTTTAGTGGCGAGCCTTTGTGCTGCGAGAAAGATGATTAATTTGCTTTTTGTTGGAAGATGGGCTGCGCGCTTCATTAACTATAATGATGAATCACGAAGTAGCCCGACCCGCAGTGATGCCATTTAAAGCGGTGAATTTTTAATTCGAATACCACCAACTTTTATTATCATCGGTGGCTAGGCAAGGGCAACTTTACTTATGCGTTGTACACGCCTCGTGCAGTCTGCAAATTATCTCTGTAATATAATAAGATGCGAAATTAAAATCGAACCGTCTTTGATTAGGACTAAGTAAATGTACGTACGACGATACCTTTTATGATTTATGGAGGCTAAATTAAACTAATTTTAATTATAGTCAAGTTCAATTTCAACCTTTGATCGATGATGATCGCGCAAACAATCCTTGAAAGAGTTGGTTGGCTGGTTGGTAGGTTCTTCAAAAAGGGATGAGGATCGTTTGATAATTACTTATACGTTAGGTTGTTTTTGTACGTAGTAAGGTAACCTTTTACGCGAATAAAATAAAATGAAGCTCGTAAAGTGTGATTTACGTATAGCCTTATACACATTGTACGAGTATAACGAGTAAACTGGTGTGCTGGGCTAGCCTGAAGGGTATAAAAAGTACGATACACGCGGTATTTTTTTTTCGAAGATAAGGAATTCTCATCTCGTTATTTTTCGCCTGGCAAATTTATAGGTCCCGGTACATTTTTAAATTATTTTCTAACACGTAAGTACCAATGCAATCATATGCAAAACAAAATGCACTTGCAAATACGTCTAATGCGGGTAAAATGTTTCCTACGGTCTTACCAAGGTTACAGCAACTGCTATTACTTGCTGAAAACTAATTCAGTATCTAATGATATGAAGGATACGATTTTTTATATCGGGTGTTCCAGGATAGGTGTCGAATAGGGAGAGTTATCCATCTTTGATTTATGCTTCCCCATGAAAGTGACTGAAAAGGGAAATTAGGTAGGTAGGTACCTATGAAATGGTCTTATCGTGTGAAAAAACGATTGTTTTAAAATAATATGATCAAAATTTTCTCATCATCCCTTTCAAATAATTTAAAGGTCAATCGAATGAGTCATAATCAAAGTTGAATTATGAGGTAAAGTTTTTACCTCGTCGATTCCCTTCCTCTCTCCGTTCCAATCTCATCAAAAATTTAAATAAAAAATTGCCCAATGGGAGTCGAGTATTTTTTTTTTCAAGTTTTCAAGTATAATTTTCGAAAAAATCTACGGTAGTAACTATTTTTTTCTCTGGAATAAAATTCACCGAAACCTCGAAACCTCATACGAGTTTCGAGCGCACTCAAATATAATTTTTATAACCCGTCTTCTGCCAAAACATTTCCAAATACACGCGTATGGTCTGGTTGTAGTGTTTAAAAATTCATCGAGCAACCCAAATTGGAATTTTTTCTAATGTAAAAATAATGTATGGCGCGAGTGAACAGCAGCGAAAAACAATCACATTTCGAAACAGTACAGCCTCATCATTTCATAGAGAACAGTGTAACACGTCAAAAAGAGATGTTATATAACCGAGATTTCCCTTTTTTCAGATCTTTTCCCCCTTTGCTAGTTGCCTTTTACTCCGAGGGAAGAAAAAAAATCATATTCGCGAAACATTATGCTAAACAGTGATGGTATTTATATACGTCTGTGTTGTTCGTGGCGCGTACTCGTATATCCCAAAATAACGTATACGTATGAGGAGTCTGGAGGCAAGAGCGAGAGGACACTCGCACTCGCACACACCCTTAATACTAATTCATTTTCGTCGCAAAAATTTAATAAATTAATGGTCTCGTTACAATTTGAAATTTCATTCGCGCGCCATTTCGTTCGTAATAAATTTCCAAGCTCTTGTTGAACCCGCCGCGCCTCCGTCTTCCATTGTCTTTGGCAAAGAGCGCCATACAGCATCGATTATTAAAAACTCCGCTCCGCGTACACCACCGTAAATTATAACTCGCGCCTTGTACTATTCATTAGTAAATTCGCGCCATCCTTGTCGCAGTCTCACGTCTTATTCTCTCTTTCTAGCTTTCATTATACGCCATTAAGGTAATAATACCATTCTTCGAGAGTTGAATCGCACAAGAACGGGATCCAACGACGCGACGAGTTTGCGATTATCTCATCTCATAACTCACTCTTTTGCTCTCTTTTTTTTTGACAGAATACCGAACGTATTGCTCAGCTGTTACATATTCATATGGGAGATAGGGGTATCTGATATTAATCATTTGGAAAATTAAATGTGTGCAGTGCTCCATTAGGATGCATTTTGGACTCGGAGAGGCTGTGAGATGAAGTTGAGGACGCCCAAAATTGTGACTAAAATGGGAAAATTCCTCGACCAAAATTGAAACGAATGATTGGGATACAGTTAGGGCATGAGAGACTGCGATGGGTTAGGAGAGGAGTTGAAATTCCCCAAAAATTAAGAAAATCAATGCTAAACATTGTGTCGTTGCGTGGATTTTTTCAGCTCCAAAACTAAAACGGAGAATATCATTTCGATATCAGGAAGGTTTATGAGGCATGAGGGGGAGGGGGGCGTTGTGTGTCCAAAAATTTTGAAAACTACGAAAACTCGTCAACTCAAGAATATTTTTTTGATTGATGAATGAAAATAGATGATCTGATCAATTTGAGATATGAGGGCTTTTTGAAGAGAGCCGATTCCCTTAAATATTTTTAAAATCAAAATAACGTCCTAAAAACGCTCCTCTCGAAGGAACCATTTTGATCTCATGGAAGGGGAATTTGGGAGTGTTTTTGGTGCCCTGAGCTGATATTTTCAAAAACGATGAAAATTCACCTAATTTAAATTTTAGCTAAAAAAGTCACTTAAATATGATCGGACCGGATCTGAAAATTTATTTCAATTTATAAATCTAAAAGAATTATGAATTTGAATTTTCTTAGTAGGTGCCAATCTTAGCAAACAACCCCTTTCCACTGTACACTTTCCTGGGGTCAGAATAATTCTTCAAAAGGTTCGCGTATCTTGAAAACAGTCAACATTGTATGTAAAGTGATTAAAATGAATGAAAATGATTTTCCAAATCTTAAGGCATCTTACCTCCCCTGGATCCGACTAACAGACCCTCAAACCACAAAAATGATCGAACTGTTCGCATCAATTTTTATTCGTAAACATTTTCAAACATCGAGACTTATCACCGCTTGAATTTTAGGGCACATATGTAATCTCTCTCCTCCATTTCTAAGGACATAAGGTTGGCGAGTTTAAACTTTTTGGGGTCATTTTTTTTCAATTTAGCATATTTTGAATGGTCTTAGCACTACTCTCAACACTTTTTCTTGCGTTTAGAATGGATTAGGTATTGTGACCTGGTCTGACAATTGTTTTTCAATCCTGCGATTTCAAAAAATGAAAAATATAAAAATATATGACACAGGAGGCTGGCATTGGACTCCTCATGATGTCTAATTCTCAAAATTGCCAAAAATCGAAAATGAAAAACCTGACTTGATGGCCCCTTCTGTCAGACCAGGCCACATATGTAATTAGGAACCAACCGCCTAATCTTTTCTGAAATTTGAATGAATAGAAACGATTTGAATCAATGGATGAATTAAAATTCATAGAAATATTTACTGATAGTACAACTTAAATTGTCTACTCATAATATTTTTTCCTCAAAAAATAAAGAAAATGTGTGAGGTACCTACTTCACTGGTTAAAATAGCGAATCAGACCCCATACGCTGCAGGGATTTTAAAATTATAACCACTGGCAGTTGGTCCAGTGGCCCAAAACTTTTGTAACAAAATTTTCATGGCACTAAATACTTAACGCTCAAAGAGGTAAAATTGACATCTCTGTAAAAGTTTACTATCTTTGGTAGTTTTCAACCGATTTCTTTAAAAAAAATCAAAAGTGCTAGACTCCATCAAAAGCCATTCGTGGAAATTTTTTGAAAATATGCAATATTTTATGCAATTTTTTCACCCAAAATATGCAAAAAATGTGCAAAAATTTCAGTTTGAGTAAAAGATTTTTCAAGCTGAAAAACATTAAAACTCTTAATTCAGAACAAATTGAACCCAGTGATCAAAAAATTCATTTTTAAAAGCAGTGTTGCGCTTTTTTGAACAAAAAAGTCTTAAAAATTTCATTTTTGGCCTAAAATACCTGAGAATGTCCAAAATATGCAGGTTTTCCCTCTAAAATATGCTACGAGTAGGTACATAAAATATGCAATTTGGTCTGAAATAATTATGCAAAATAATATTGGGTTCAAAGTATAAACATCCCAGGTCTAATGATAACAAGTTGAAATTTTGTAAAAATTCTTTGTTAACAGCCCTTGATGTGTGGAATGATGCATCAAAAAATTGTTTTTTGGGGGGAGGGGATTTTTTTGAAGACTGCTTTTTAGCTAATATAAGCATGTAGATACACATGTATTATTAGAAAATCAAAAAAATAATTTAACTGGTCCTCATAGTCTGAAATCCAGTCCTTATTGTCATTAATTTTTAAATTACTATGTACGAGTAGCTCGCCTTAATTTCTCCTAAGAGTGCAAAATTTCGATTTTTGACAAAAATTCTCATCTTGAGCAATTTTTAGGTGAATTTTTTCAATTGATTTACGCATCATCTTGTTCTTGGACTTTTAGGCCAGATACGTAGATTAAAGGAATTTTCACTCACCTGAAACAAAAACAAGATAAAATATCCGTTAGTAAACTGCCAATATATAATTTTAAAAAGTAGGTCTAGGGTATACCTATATCAAAAAATCAAATTTTAATGTAGGTAAGTATCTTCTAATTCTATCATGAAGTTGAGGAGAGAAAAATTCACCAAACCAGCATTTCCATTTTTCCACGTCCATCATTTCAGTTTTCGTGTTTTTTTTTCATGGTACAGGGCGGGGAAAAATGGAAAACTTCTTAATTGTTTGAATAAATATCACGACATTGGTATTTTTCATTTGGGCGAAAAAATTAATACACCTTGATGTTCGCATCGTAGAAAATGTTCAACTGCGAATGACATTTGAGAAGCTTTAAAATACGCTTTATTCATAACCAAGTCACTGGGCGAACACTTCAGTGGTTCCCAAACAACGTTCGCGCTGCTTTTAACTGTTCTATTGAGTCTGTTAAAAGCCAGCTATGAAATTTACACCCATTTGAAAACACGACGCGAACTAAATTTTACAAATCGACGTCGTCGCTGTATAAATTTCAAGATCTAAACGCGTTTAAGCGAATCATCAAATCGTGTACGTACAAGGAACGTTTACATTTTAAACGAATTTACTCCGTCACGCTGTTTCTCTTTAACTTTAGACGACGACGACGACGGTGATAGCTTTTTATTTTCTTTCTGCGGGGTTTGGTTTAAAAATTAGGTAGACCTATATTATACGAGCCTAAGAGGTGTTTTGGGGTCGCATTTTAACGTCTTTGGTTTGGCTTCGTGGCAACCTATATTGCGTTTAAATAAAACAATTTGCCAAATATGAGATTCAAGGGGATTTTTAAACAAATTTTCTTGAAAAAATTTAAATTTTGTTGTTTTAATTTTGAAACTTATCAAGCGTTAAAAAATAAAATTTTATAGATAAGCTTAATTCTTCAACCTCCTACAATTTCGCAAACCACACAGATTTCGTTTGTTTTTTTTATTCTTCAAAATTCCAACCATATTAGTATCGTTTTCAATTTACCAAGTCGCACGCGTTTACGGTCGTTTGAAACAGTAGCAACCTTTGTCAACGAGAAAAAGACAGAGCTTCCATTGAAAACGCTGCTGGAAAGAATAGCAATTGACTGTAAATGTAAAAGCGTTCCGCTTCGAAAATGTCAACAAGAAGGCGAGAAAGCTAAAAGTGCTAACTTTCATTCACCCATAATTTCACACTCTTACCCTTTTGTTGTGATAATTCAGTGGTAATCAAAATAATACAACCGAAATAGGTACACGAAACTTTTTTACGATATTTTTTCATCATTTTTTACCACACCGCGGCGTCGATCGGGACTATACTAACCACGCACCGTAATAACAAGAAGAAAAGGTATTAAAAAATGAAAAGAAAATAATTTCTTCGACGTAACAAAGACGAGCCAGGCATCGCTGTCGTTATTTAAGGGCCAAGTTGGAAAAAAATTAATCTCGGTAAGTGGTTGAATTTCGCCAACAACTTTAACGCGCCCAAGTATCAACAGACGACCAAACTTTCTGGCCTATTTTTTGACATTTCGCCGTATCCACGAGATGGCCCACTTCAGTCACGGTTTTTAAACTTATCAACGAATTAAAGTGTATCGTAATTGTAATTGACCAGTACATTCTCACAAGTGTACCGGTCAATTACACCTCAACGGATGAGAAAAATAATTCGAGCCACCGTAATTTCAAATTTCCGCAAATAAATAAGAAAGTACCTAAGTAATTTTGTTTTTGAACTTTGGGTAACACTGATCGATAAAATTTCAGAATTTTCATGAAAACGATTTCAAGCCACCATTCAAGTTCCAATCACCCTTTAGTGGACGACGAGGAAGGGAACTCTTAATTTTTTTTTTGCCAGATGTTTCCAATGAGATACTTTTTTGAACAAGGGATCTCCTCCTGGCGCAGAATTCAAAAATGTGATTTCTCATATGGGTAAAAGTAAAACGAAACGAATCGTTTTTTGTATAAAAGTGTGCAGAGAGTAGACAGCATCATACCAATGCCTTAAAATTTATTCTCACGATTGACTGCAAAAAAGCTTCCAAGCGAATGCGGTTGAAACGATTGGATAATTCTGAGCTATTCTACACAAATTCGAACCAAAAATATAAAAAACGATGAAATCGCTACGATCATTCCTGATGATTTTTCTATCAAAAAATAGAATACTATTTGCGCCAGATGCTCGAACGAGCTTTTCATCTCAAATAAAATTATCCCACAAAAGAATACCAATCTTGCTCTAGCTTCGATACATACCTACCGCAAAACAGACTTTTATGAATCTGCATGAATATAAAATAGCGTGCACGATTGCCATAAATAATCCAGCACGTAGCATTGGCTAAACTGCATTGAGGGAAAAGGCCGGAGCAGGACTTTATATTCGATGTGAAACCATCTGTCTCCGATAGCAATACGGGCTACACCTATGAGATTAAAACTAGCTTAATTGATGGGCGAATGGTTGATAACCATTTATTACCGGATTCGCAGTCGAAGCTCCGATACATGCATAAAATTTCCAATTACCTTTTTACCGGAGTAATTTGTAAATGTTTACAGTATGTAAACATTATAAATAGGTACACTTGTAGTTTGTATACGACACGGTTACATTACACGTATGAGAATGAAGTACCTATATTTGAAACGCATACAATACATAATATTACCCACAATTCGAGAAGGAATTCAACGTCGGTTACGTATTAAGGAAAATAGTGTGCATAACATACCTCTACTAAGTATAAAGTACTTCGAACATATAAGCACCCATAATCGATCCACCTTTCTAATTCCCAACTGACAAACGTGTTAACTCGATGAATTCATTTTTCCACGTACACTACTCACAATATACTTGACTTCTGCAATGTTTTATTAACTTACTTCTCATTAATAATTCACCACTTATTGTCATTCCGCATCCGAAACTTGCTAAATGTATAGTCATCGCTTACTATGTACAATAATGGATACAGGTACCTACCTAACAAACGATGTCTCTCTTTTGTGCCGAGATAAAGAATGAATCGAACTGTCCAACTAACGTCTCTAAAATCGAGCCCCTTTTCTCGCCAAAATGGCGTTAGTCGTCTCAAGTTTTCAAACTTTCATTGTACTCGTACATATTACCTGGATACCTATTTACAACTTGTTCTTAATGGATACTAAAATATTCTCGTTTACCAAAATTTGAACATCACGAGTCAAACAATAATAACTTTTGATGTTCCTACATGTGCCTACATTTGTAACCGCGAAAAGTAAACGTGAGTATAACATCAGTTTTTTATTCTCCTCACATAAACGCGTTAAGGGCATCAAAAGTGGGTACTGTCTACTTGGCCAGGGAAAGTTCTATAAATCATGAGTACACATAATTTTAGTGAAGTTATTATCACAATTAAGTGCTTGTAATTTATCAAAAGTTTCCAGTAATCTGTGTAAGATTACTAGAAATTACCAGCAGCTCATCCAAAACAAAATCCCAACACTTTGGTCATGAAAAATTACCTGTACCTAATTCACCAAGTGTTACCAGTAACTAACCAACCGGTAAAATTTCAAAATTTACCAAAAATTAATTAGTATGTAGTTCACCAAAAAATTTAATTTATTGGTAACTGCCAGACATTGCCCATAATTGACTAAAAATTTATTGGAATTTACCAGGGATTACTAACTAGCAGTTTTTGGCAAAAAAAAACTTACATACACTTCACCAAAAATTACCAGTAATTTTTTTGGAAATAATCAGCAATTTACCAAAAATCACCACAACCTGCATTACTTGAAATTACCCGCAATTTACCAAAAATGACCACAGTAATTTACCTAAAATTACCAAAAATTTACCAGACATCGCCAGTAATTTACCAAAAAATACCTGTGATTTAGTAGAAATTAATCAGAAATTATCAGTACTAATTTATCAGATTCATATTACCAGTATTTACCAGTAATTTACCAGAAATTACCCGTAATTTACCCTAAACTACCCATAATTTACCAATTGTCATTCTTGTCATTGGGGTTCCATATCCTTTACAGGACATTGGAATTTGCAGATTGATGGTAACCTAACAGAGTGAGGTGAATGCCTACACCACTGTAATTATTTTAGGAAAACAACATTTGAGCTTTCACATATAGTAGTTTCCCGTTGCTTTCTATACTATCTACAAAGTAGATGATACGTACATCATTAGCCAGGTTTTTAAAACCCTGAGTTCAGTAATCAGCTACCTATTGGTGCTCAAACCAGTTACAGCTTTTAGATACTGGCAACAGATTGCGTGAATTTCTGTTACCTCTGCTCATTTGCTGTTCTGGTGCTCTAAGCGTAACACGTAATATATGTTAAACGCACTACAATAGATACATTACATGTCAACGCGTACATTATCTGGGATTTGAACCTACAACCTCTTGTTCAGAAAGTCATGACTCATCCATCAACTTTTCAGATATGGACTGCTATAGTGGTCCATAAGCCTAACACATAGCCATTGTCTTGAACATAGTAAGTTGAGGGTTGCAATCTGCACAATGCACCAGCTCTGTTATGGGTGTTCCTGCACAACAATTGTCGACGTCGTATGTTTTTTTCCAACATGTGATGGAAAAGTGATCAATTAATTATTTGGTAGGAATCTTCTGTCCGTACAAAAGCCAGGTAAATGAAAATTTTCGAAATTTTCTCATTATTTCTGATACCTCGACATGCCATCTCGACATGTAGATGTAAAATTCGATGTTCGAAATTTACATCTACAACTATGTCGACCAATTTTTCAGAATTAAAATTTCTGTTTTAGTGTTTAAAATTTTAGTAAACATTCAAAAATATGATCTTGTTCAATGTGGAAAACAAATTTTTTAGGGAATTGATGAAATTATACACTTTTCCGCAGTTTGGAGTTGTAGATGATATGATGTTGATATTGTGGATGTATTTGTTGATGTCAAATTTCACATCAACATCAACATCGACATGTCGACATGAAAATGGATTAGTTTAGTACTCGCAGATAAAGTATTGCACCATCTTTGATATAAGGGATTTCTGTTGAACTTCTTGATTATACAGACTTTTTGTCTGTACTTCTTCAGAAGTGGACTTTGCATCGATGCTGTTTTCAGCACTAGCAATAGCCACATCAGAAGAAATAATTTTTGGAAAAAAATTAAAAATTTTTAAACTCAAATTCTATAAATTAACGAAGCAGGAGGTCGACATAAATTTCGATGTGAATGTCGATCCATCCACATCCGTCACTTTTGGATGCCCCACGTCGATGTGAATTTCGACCCTGTGTGGAGCCAATTGTCGACACAAATGTAGATCAACATCAGTCGACAATTACATCGACAATTAGCTCGACACAGGGTCGAAATTCACATCAACATGCGGCATCCAAAAGTGACGGATGTGGATGGGTCGACATTCACATCGAAATTAACATGGTCATTGTTGTACGGGTTATGACATTATACCTTTGTGGTACCAGAGCTCAAAATGGTTACGCTACCCACCACCAGTATCGGGTTAAAATACCAGTGAACCCGCTAGTAGCTGGTATCGAGTTGATTCAGGTATAGATAGTAGCATATAGAAAGCACAACCCGATTGCATTAGCACTTAGTCTGCGCACACACCCCAAAACTTGATAATGGGTAAGTGGGAGGAGTTACATTTTGGCACCTGTTGTAGATGTGTGTGATTGACGTTTGACAGTGATTGTTGGCAATGATGATGTAATGCCAGTACACCCGCTACACATACAACATGCTACCAGCTAGATACAATGTGAACTAGTGTGGAGTGGGAATTTACAGTATAGGTACAGTAGTTACCTGCTGTTACCGAGTACCATTTTCAGCTCTGGTACAGTTCCATGGTGGTAGGAGGAGGTATAACATCATCTGGTACTATGCCAATTCTGTGCACATTTTTTCTGCTTTGGGCATGCACAGAAGCCAAATCTCAACCAACAGATGAACTACATATGTTAATCAGGACCATTGGATTATGCACCATGAGTAGTTCATATCTGAAAAGTCACTGAGCTCATCCCACCATGCCACTGAGCGCCTAATTTACCAGTAATTTACCAGAAACTACCAATAATTTACAAGAAACTACCTGTAATTTACCAGAAACTACCCCATAATTTACCAGAAACTATCCCATAATTTACCTAAAATTACCCATAATTTACCTAAAATTACCCATAATTTACCTAAAATTACCCAGAATTTACCAGAATTTACCCATAATTTACCAGACATTACCAGAAATTTACCAAAAAATACCTGTGATTTACCAGAAATTAACCAGTATTTTACCAGAAATTACCAGCAATTTACCGCAGATTACCGTACATTTCCAGTAATTTACCAAATTTGAAATCAATTTCATCATGTTATTGATTTCTCTTGCAAGTTCTCAAAGACCATACTTTTGGTTGTTTTTAAACAAAAACTTGAACTTCTTGAAAGAGGCCAAGCCAAAAGTTATTAACAACCACACATACTTACCAACTAAAACATAGAACTAACCGTGACCAGATATTTTTCGAACGTATGTACTTATGTAGTATTCTCGATAAGGTCGCAGCTTCGACATCGACGAAACCGACGCGGTAAAAACTTAATTTTCAATTTCTTGTCGGGAAATTTTTTCAAAGATAAATATCACATAAGCTTTAATCTGCAACATAACGGGAAACTGATACACGCGGACTAAATTTACATTTAATCAAAAATGTCTCGCGTCATCGTGTGTCTTGTTTGAACGTGGATTTAAATTAGTCCCTGGAGTTTTCCATCTGTTTTGAATTTTCTTCCCTTTTTTTTCGCTTCTTCGCCTGCGCCTGTCTTTGTTACCCTATATTTCTAGTATTACGACGGAAAATTGCTGTACAAGTTGCAAAAACTTTCTTAATACTGGGAATTTCGCGTCAGAAGGTCTTTTTTTTCATAAGTTAGTTGTGTCTTTTTATTTTTTATTTTACGCGGCGTGTCGCGATATTGAACAGTGAATAACTTTTACTGTGGCTTTGAACGCGACGATGATTGAAGTTTTAGAACAACGATTGCACGTATAGCTATATACTTTTTTACGCTGGTAATTCGTATGTCTTCGAGGCACGTCGAGTCGTCGTATTGTTTGCAGTCGGTGTCTCCAGACCGCAAAGCATGTGACGCTGATATATTAGTTATATATCTTGAGATTTTGTGCGCGTTCGAAAGATCATTTTCCATTAATTTTTCATGAAAATTTTCAACGTATAGAATAAAAATCAGATGACAGGAAAAAATTGAATTAGGATTCGAATTGTGTGCAGTTCTGAATTTAATTGACACTTGATAAGTATGTGTTGTGTAGGTGATTATTGATTATGAGCTTATCAGAGATGTGGGTCTTTATAAACCTCGATGAACAACTTAATCACTTCAATTCTTCCGAATTATCTCAAGATTTTCCTCATACCTACTGGTAGATTAAAAAATGACCATCAACTTACCTTTGATCTCTGGCCGGACTTGAGGATGTGGGTTTTAAAAATAAAATTAAAATTTTCTTTTCGAAGTAATTCAACAATAATTTTTTTTAAAAAACTCGTCATAATTCCTAAAAAAAATTGAAAATAAACCTTCCTTCCCTCGATACAATTCTAAAGAAGCACATACAACAATTTTTCTTGTAAGAATTGTTTACAACAACATTGCAAGTTGCCAAATGCATTTTCAGTCTAATTTATCCACTACTTCTGCACATATTGTGTCTTTCAACTACTTCGAAATTATCTCACTCTTGCCATAAGAGCTTAGCAACATTGAAACAAGAGTTATTTCAATTCAAAACAGATTCTATTTTGAGAACATCGATATGCGGTAACATTTTCACATCGAGTAAGTAAATACATTTCAATAAAAATTGCATATTATAACAACTTTCCACATGGAACGATACAACGCAATATTCGATTATATAAATGATTTGCCAAAGTGGAAAACTCGTAAGTTGTTAGGAAGTAAACATATTGTTACGTTATGTGCATTATCTTCGTTTCAAAACAACACAGAATACTGACCTGCTCAAGTTCGTTTTTATTACGTATCGTGTGCAAATATATAGCTAGAGCTACATTCAAACTAACTACATAATGTAAGTGTATGTAGAATCACATTTATGGATGAGTAAACTAATCAGATTAGACGGTTAATTAATTTTTATCTTAATAAGCATCGACGGCAATAATGAATGCGATTAATTTATCAAACGAACTTATAATATATTAGGTACCTATCTTGAACTTGGCCAGGAAACCAAAAATAACATAAAAACAAAAATCTCCGGAACACCAAGATGAACGAGTAAGTCCTTACCTAAGTTGATAGAGGCACCGGTAGATAATCGACAAATTATAATCTTCAATAAAAATTTCAATAGACATTATAAATGAAATTACTCTTCAGTATCCACACTAATTTTTGCAATCAATCGATATATGTACATAAAAACGGATATGTCTAAATACACTTTTCATTAGACTATATTTTTCATTACGAAATATATGTATTGAGATGTACCAGATTTTTAAAACATAAAGCAGGTAGATATTTTAAACGAATTAGGTAGGTACGTGTCAGTGTCGTAAATTAATTGGACTGACTGAAGGCCATCATTTTCACATTAGGTATATACTAGAAAGCCACTTTATTAAAAATCCGTGCAGCACATAACTCTGTGTGCTTTGTGTTGGGTAATTAATGAAAATGATGGCAATTTTCATTGATTATTTTTCATCGGTCGTCGGCGATAAAAAAAAATTCAATCACCATAAAAATTATATACGAGTGATTTGTTTCTATCGTATTCGTGATTATTACATAATTCTAAGCTAAATTTTTTTGTGGCGAAGCAATTTAAAAAAACACACGCTAATAGGTACCTACTTGACGATAGGAATACAAAAAATCTTATCAGAAAATTCAATCATCAATGAACTTTACTAACTATAGCTTTTCACTGAAGTCTGAAGAACTTTGAGAAGTCTTCCTTTATTTTATTAAGAAGCAACTTTACTTTTTGTATAGCAAGTTACCATCTGTTTTTTCTCACGAAGCATTAACATTAGAATAATAATACCTAATAATTCAAACGACGTCTGTGAGAAAGAATATCGAACGGTAAAATTTTATTGGCGAAGTGAACAATGCGTTAATACAGTTTCAAGAAGATTAATTATCAATAAATGTCACTTATAAAAACTCTAAGGATACCTATAGAAAGATGTGAAGTGAAGCGTTCATAAATACATAACTGAAAAGTAGGTACTTAAAGTCGGAAACTTAAAAAAAGTTTGCAGTGTTCTTTTTGGTAAGGTGTGTTTTTTTCGCGGTATGATGATTCGAAAAAAGGCAGAAGAAAGTGACGAACAATACCTCAGACAATTTTTTTACAACTTAAGGAATTCGCATGGCCTCCGAAAATATGAAAAATTGAATCAATTTTTGGAGTTAGCATGACCTCCAAATTATGAAATTTTAAATCTATTTTTGAAGCTCGCATGACTTCTAAATTACAAAACTATGAACTTCAGAAGCCAGACAGGAAAACAGATGAGTTTGAAAAGCCAGACAGACAGTTCAATGACTTTAAGAGGCAAGGCAAGCAGACAAACGACATTGGGAGGTCAGACAGACACGCAGTCAACCTTGAAAGGCTAGACAGAGAGGTACGTGACCTAAAGAGGCCCGACGGACAGACAGACAACCTTGAGAAGCTGTACAGAAGTTCCAATAACCTGTAGACGTCAGACAAGAAGACAGACGGCCTTGAAAAGCCGAACAGCCAGGTCAATGACCTTATGATGAGGTCAGACAGGAAGACAGACACGGCCTTGAGAAGTCAGACAGACGGGTCAATGACCTTAATATGCTAGACAAGCTAGCATATGACATTGGAAAGCCAGTCAGACATGCAACCAACCTTGCGAAGCAAGACAGAGAGGTCAGTGACCCAAGGAGGCTCGACCGACAGACTAACAGACGACCTTGAGAAGCCGCACAAATGGACCAATAACCTATAAAGACCATAAATAAGAAGACATTCGACCTTGAGCCGCTGTATAGACGAACCAATGGTGTTAAGAGGTTATACATGAAGACAAACGACCATGAGACGATGGATGTATGGGTCAATGACCTTATAAGGCCTGACAGAAAGACTAATCGACTTTGAGAGCCTAAACAGGTTGTTCTGGGATGAGGAGGGAGGGAAGTGCTCCAACGTCGGGACTGAGTAGGTACTATAAATAAACAGCTCTATCGATGCTTTAGATCCTTAAAACATAATTTTCGCAGATTTTGGCCTTATTGGGAGTGCTACGAATTCACCAGCCCTACTCGACGATTTTTTAAAAATGGCGTGAGGGAAAGAGGGATGTAGGTACTCTGAATTTGGGACTATGCACGCTTTGTTCCTTGACATAATTTCTGACAGATTACAATGTTTACAACTTGAGGTGCAAGGGGTAGTCACGACTCAAAGACCCTAAATCTTCAAACACAGCAAGTGTTCTAGTTTGACCACAAACGAAAAGATCAACTTCAAACTAGCATAGGATATGCATAACAGCACGGAAAATAAATTTCCTGCTCTTTTATCACAGAACAACAAATAAAACAGACGAAAAAATTGAGAGGATAAAAGGAAACAAAAAAAAATAAAGAAAATGTATTGCCGATTGTTTGCATTCGTAGAACATTCAGTTTCTGTGGAGAGAATAATACGGCGTTAGGGTAGTATTTACTCGATTTCTCGTCGACGAAACGTCCTCGATGAAAATACCATTCACTTAGAGTTTTCAATAAGATTTATTTACTCGAATAGGCAAAGAAAATGTATGCATTTGCAATAGTAATGGTACATTGATAACACACCCACCATGCGGTAACTTCTATTCACAATACCTACTTTACGAATTTACAGATGACTATAATACATACACACGATGAGCAACGAGCATCCTCCACTATTTGTTCTTCTTGGTGACCTTAAAAACAATACGTCTATAATTGGAAACGCTATGGTTTTCACTTAATTGAATTTCATTCACCCAATACACTACACTTTGAGTCGCGTAAGTAACTAGATATTTTTACACGAAATTGCACAACTTGGGTAAGTATTTGATGACGATTTGAAGCCAAGTAGGTGATAATACGTAATAATTGTAATAAAAAGAATCAGGCTTTTGTTATTTCCTTTACGAAGGACTTTCCCATTTTTCAAATAGGTTCTAATAAAGAAAGATTCTCGCTAGGTAGGTATTATATATTTTTTTTTGCGGTTGCAAAAAGAAATTTCTCTATAGCAGATGCAGTTTAGACTTTGCACAATACCTCATAGGTATATAAGAAATAATTCTCGACAACAATATCGAACAAATCGTAAGTTTCATCAACCACACATCATTCCCGCACGTTGAGCAAGCATAAGATATGCAAAAATAGATCAAGCGATAATACGACCGAGAAGAAATTGAAATGAGAAATCGTAAAATTCATTAATCGTTAAACCATTATCACAGTATTTTATACCGATACCGAGAGTTTTTTTTTTCTAAAATAAGAAAAAATGAAAGTTTACCATATTGGTTTATTACTCGGGTACATGAGTGAGTACTTCTTAGCATAAATTCATTTCAATTAGGTACCTATATTAACCTCTATAGATAGGTACTTATTATATATTTTTTAACGACTGATTCATCAATATGGTGTATAATTTGTAGCTTTGTTTCAAATCATAATAGTTTCAAAATGTGAAGAGGACACGTTATCGGATATTTCAGATATCCTAACATCATTTAGGAACTGGATATCGGGTTCGAACAAATCTGTAATTTTTTTATTGATGTACACACGGTAATTAGAATAATTTTCTACTTGATTAGGTACCTATAATGATAAAAATTGCATGTAGAATTAAAGAAACGTGAATTTCGCACAGAGAATCTAATTCACCGATCAAACTGGATTTACCAATAAAAAATAATTCACTGCTGCGAGGAAAAATATCAAAGGAGAAACCACTCGTACTAATCATCCACGGATTCATATCAGACGGTGAAGAGAAATGGACGAAAGAGTTGGTACAAGCTTATCTCAAACGAGTAAGAAATCACTTTCAACGTGTCCTGAAATTTCGACTGATTGTCATAATTATAGGTATTCAACTACATATTTATACATTACAGAAAGATGCTGTAGTAGGAGTTGTAGACTGGAGCAGTACAGCTAAAACAATAAATTACTTCGATGCAGTTGATGCAGTGCCCAATGTAGCCGATCAGTTGATTCGGTAGGTGAGTATTGAATACGCCAGTATCGTGAATTTGAAATAAGTCCACAAATTTATGCAATTTCAGGACATAAATTCAATTCAAACATTAAAAAATCGTTATTTTGAAAATCTCTTATAGGCTATAGCTCTCCTTTCAGCCCTAAGGAGTCTAAAATCTATATCTTTGGATGGATCTTACTCATAAAAAACTGATAAATATTAAGTGCAAGCGAGATTTTTCAAAATTCAATATTTTAGTAGGCATAGAGCGTTCAAAAAAAGGGAACCCTTTCTTTCTACTCAAAAACAATAATGTTCACATCGAGTTAAAGTCACCATTTGTGAGGTTTCTGGGCAGAAGGGCGCTCAAAACCTTTTTTTTTATCACCACAAGTTGTTCGATATAGTCTTCTACCACCCTTTAATCGATCTAGTAATACATTTTGTCATTTCGATAAATACTTAAAACGTATTCTTCGTTTTCAGGTTCATAAAACTTTTAATCAAAGAATTTCAAGTGAAACCTAAAAATATCCACATCATAGGGCACAGTTTAGGAGCCCATATTGCTGGCAATGTTGGAAAAGGCATAGCATCAATACACAGAATAACAGGTAATCGCTTTCCACTCTACAAATTTTTAATTTCAAAATGTTTAGAATTTGTTTTTTAAAAAAATGGATAATTTAAGTGAATTTTCACTTTTCAGGTTTGGATCCTGCAGGAATTGGCTTCATAGACCAATCTTCAACAGTATTATCGTTATCCAAAACTGATGCTACATTCGTAGACGTGGCTCACACGAATTCCATTCTAGGGAATTTTCAACTCCTTGGTAACATTAATTCATCTACATTCGTATTTTCCTGCCATTTCTTTGAGCGTTTTGAGATACTTAAAATAAATGAAATTTGATTTCAGGTTCTGTAGATTTTTTTATAAACGATAACGATAGAATTCAACCCGGATGTAATCAGACTAATGATCAAGACACTCATTTTTATCATAAGATCAAGCATCACGAATGTTCTCATCGTTTGGCAATACACTATTTCATCGAATCGATCAATAATTCAAAATGTTTATTTGTAGCCAGCGAAACAAAAGAACGAGCGAACAAGTAAGTTTTCGAATTGTTGTTACATGACGCGATGGTTCAATTATTTCAATTAATTCATTGTTAATAGTGATTTTGTGTTGTTATTTTTTGTAGGATATTTTCGAAAGATTTTGATCCAAAACGAGATACTGTACTAGGATTGGATACCTTCAAGTACAAGGCTCGAGGAAAACTTTATATCACAACCAATAAGTTTTCTCCTTATTGTAGAAATACCTCATCAAATAGCAACTGTGATTAGAATTTTTTCAACTGCTCTATTATAAAAATAACCTAGTCATTTTCAAAACTCTCCTCCCCAATTTTAAATGGATATGTCTTTTCAGGGGGGGGGTCTTTTTAAAATCTACGTGAAGCTGATCTCCGTCACACAGATGTACACCACATGACCCATTTTCGTTTTATCTCCGGGTCCAAAAAATCTACGGGTTCGCATACAAAATATAGAACGGAATTGTGTTTTATTTTTACTTAATTTCTCAGTGAAGAAAAACGCTCGATGAAAAAACAATTCATTCAGAAGTTACTAAGTATATGATTAATTTACATATTTGAATAGCGGCAATATTTAATAGGTACTGAACGTTACCTACCTACATTAATAACACATCCACCAAACTTTGCTGTCTGGTGAATGGAGCCTACTTTGTGAATCAAAACGGCTAAGACATACATAACAGCCTCCCCCTCTCTCCTTTTGAATTTCGTCAGTGACCTCAAAAATAAAACACTTTTAATTAGAAACGCCATGGTTTTCA
The DNA here is from genome assembly GCF_950023065.1 of Planococcus citri. Lineage (NCBI taxonomy): Eukaryota > Metazoa > Arthropoda > Insecta > Hemiptera > Pseudococcidae > Planococcus > Planococcus citri. The sequence continues at coordinate 38,248,254 of NC_088680.1, forward strand.
TTTAATTGAATTTCGTTCACTCAATACACCCCGCGTAACTAGATATTTTTACGCGAAAATACATACACAAATTGAGTATATATTTTGATGGCGGTCTAAAGTTGAACAATAAAGAAAACAGTCTAAAAATAAACACAAAAAGTTTGAAAAGATGTAATATTTGCTCAAAATGAACGTATTTGGTAGGTACCTACTTACATACGTTCAAGTACCTATTTCGTTATTTTTTTACGAGAAATTTCGAAATTTTCATGACCATGGTATGAAAAGATATTCGGTACCTATTTCTCCTCTCTACAAGAATCTGTGATGAGTAATGGATGTACAATTGTTTGGGAATTGAAATTCGTAACATTATTTTTTCCAAGCTAAAAAGGACAACCTCGTGGGTAAGATTGACATTTTTTGATAAGAAAGTTGAAAACGATTTTTTCATAATGAAATGAGCACTTCAAAAAAATACAGATTTTATAACAACTATAATTCAGGTAGGTACACTTTGAACTTAATTTAATTTTTCATCAATAACGTTAAAATCAAGGATCACGTGATACAAGCCTCCGAGCCTCCGTTTAGTCCAACGCCATACTCATCAAATTCGAATGAAAAATCAAAATACAAAATTTCTCCAATGCAGTTTAATCGACTGAAATTGAGAAAAATGAAAATTTACGATATACGAATATTGTTTGCGTATGTTGGTAAGTGAGTTTTTATCAGATATTGATTCAAATCCGATGCAAAATGATTGATTATTCAATGCTATGCCATTTTGTAGCTTTATTTCAAACCATGATATCAAAATGTGAACCAACCTTGGGATTCATATCAGGCATTTCAAACGCGTTTACATTAGTAAAAAACTGGTTACTACCGAAGGAATTGAAAATTTTTTTATTAATATATACTAGGTAAATATTCCAATGAATAATGATTCATCTTAAACAGCTGAATAAATGTTGGATACATTATAACATTTCACAACAAAAGATGTATTTTTTTGCAGAAAATTAAACGTACCGATAAAACTGAACCTACCAGTACAAAATGCATCGCTAGTACGTGAGATAATAAGCAATGAAAAACAGCTTGTACTCATCATTCACGGATTTATTACAGATAGTGAAGTGCAATGGACGAAGGACTTGACACAAGCTTATCTCAAACAAGTTGGAAATTTATTGCAATTTGTCTATACCTTTTAACATTCTATCTGATGATCATAATTATGTTAATCACTTGCATTTTTTTTTTTTTAGAGAGATGCTACTGTAGGTGTTGTTGATTGGAGCAGTGGATCTAAAACAATAGCTTACTTCCGAGCGATTAATAAAATACCCAAAGTAGCAGCACAATTAATCAGGTAAGTAAAAGTATAATATAGGGTTAATCCTCCAAAAAAAGTCAGAGGATTTTTACAAAATTCAGCAGAGACCTTCATTTTTAGTTGAAGTTACTCAGAACAATTTTTAACTCCGGAGGTGCCCCTGGAGGGGAAATATTGGTCCTCAAAGAGGGGGAATTTTTGAAAAAATCGTGAAATTTTGGGGAAAATAGCCCAGCCCCAAATCAAGTTATTTGAAATTCTGCGTCGATTCATCTATGATATTATACCGTCAAAATCCAAGACCACTTTTAGGGTTCTATTGCGCGCTATGAGCGGTTGAAAATTCGCAAATCGCTGGGTTCAGGATGAATTCGTGTTTTGAAAATTTTTTCTTCGCAAAGGAGAAATATTTTGGAACGCAGAGGTGCCAATTTTTTGGTCATTTTACTGCCAGTTTCGAAAAATTGTGAAAAATGTGCTGATTTCTGTTCTGATTAACAAAACCAAAACCAAGTCCCTAGAAAAGGCTTCTCTCGTGCTCAAAACTTTGAAAAATGCAATACGGATGTCAAAATCCAGCTTTCAGGAAAGCCTAGTTTCATTTTGGGGCAAAACAGTATCATTTTGGCAGTGTGAAATATCTAATCTAGAATCTACCTACTTGTCATCAATGTCATCATCCTTCAAAAGATTTAAGTATGAATATTTTTTATACTGCGAATTGAAAAGTTTCTTCCTGATCAGCTTTATAGAATATTTAGTCAAAAAATTTCACTTCAAGCCTCAAAACATCCACATCATAGGACACAGTTTAGGTGCACATATCGCCGGAAATGTTGGGAGAGGTGTTCCATTCATGCACAGAGTAACAGGTATTGCCCTTTGTTTCTCATGATAGGTTTAAAATTTTCATCTCTATTGAACGTGTTACGGTATAGGTTTGGATCCAGCATCACTTTTCTCAGACGATCCTTTAGAAGCACAATTACGTAAGACTGATGCTGAATATGTCGATGTTATTCATACAAATACTATATTGGGAAGCAGTGAACTTTTTGGTAATGGCAAACGTACCTTATTTTTCAACCAAATCTTCGAGCTGTTCAAAATCAACATTGCAAATTTTTATTTTAGGCTCTGTAGATTTCTACTTAAACAACTGTAAGCCTTGGCCTGTTGGTATTCAACCTGCGTGTAATGCGACAATGATGCAAAACATATATTATAAGATTTTGTACAATGATTGCTCTCACCATATAGCAATATACTACTTTATCGAATCGATCACAAATCCAGATTGCTTATTTGTGTCCAGCAAAACAAAAGAACGAGCCAGCAGGTAGGCATATCAATACATATTATTTTTATGATGATTTTTTGCTTTCTTACAATTAAGTAGGTACAGTTCACTGGTGTTAATTTTCTTGTTTTTTCAGGGTAATTACGGAAGATTTTGATCCAAAACAAGATTCAGTATTGGGATTTGATACATTCAAGTATAATACTCGAGGAAAACTTCACATCGTAACTAATAAATATGCCCCTTACTGTAGAAAAGCTCCATCAGAAACCCCCTGTGAATGAAATTTTTTGCAGTGATACCAATTTCAAGATTACTTAAACGATAATTTTTATGAATTCAAGTGAATTATATCATTATTTTAAACGTCAATGCAGCTAATAAGTATGTAATAAACGGGTCTTGGCGATTTTAAACATCACAACTGTTTAATAAATTTTGTAAATAACGGTCATCATTCTGCAAACATCAATACGAACTCATAAGCATTACCTTCCCTTCAAAAGAGTATAGGTACCTATTTATTTGGTAAACGTTGAAGCTCCCGAAACTTATAATAAATGTCACGCCAATTATTACAATAACATGCAGTATATTCTTAAAAAATATTCAAATTTCATCAATAGGTAGTTATATCTCTCGCAATGAACATTTGCAATACCCTAAACGACGAGTTTTCTCACAAAACAATTGAAAAGGATCTGTTTGATTACGATGAACCACAACATCATTATAATATTGCCTGACTTGCCGGGAACCTGCGACGACCAAAACAGCAATAGAATCCTTAATATCATTGCCAAACTGCTTAGCTTCTTCTTTCACCATATCGAAGCCGTTTCTTAAGATGGTACCCAGTAACCCAGTTTCATCTCTCAACCATTCTAATACGCCTAAACTGGGTTGAAAAACTCCAGGAATACGCATTGATCTTCCTCTTCTGCTTTCTTGTAAGATCAAAGGTGTGATAAAATTTTTGATTATTCGGCATAATTCATCGCAAAAGCAATTCCACACGTATCTGATTTAAAAAGAGAAAAACCACATTATAAAAAATTGGGCAGGTGACTATACGAGTACATACAGTAGGTGTAAAACTTGTCATCAAAATGTCAACTCTTACGGAGGGGAATCAGCCTCATCTTCCGTAGAGACGAGTTCGACCATGAAAACTAAGGTGAGAAGTACTGTAAATAATCTTATTAATCGTAGCATTTTAGCCGAACTTTTCACTTGTGAAGCATATGTAATCAAGTGCAACTCTGCTGAGGTTGAATATCGCGTTATTGAAACGCCGAAATTAGATTCATTTTATGGGTAATTCGATTGTTTCATATGTTACAAGTTCGCTGGAAATAGGCCAAATATGATGATTAAGGCTGGCGGGGAGAATCGTGTGTTTTTTAATTACTTTTTGATTAGGTATATAGGTACTTGGTTACGAAAACCTGTGAACGAATACTCAACACATAATAAGCACCTAAAATGTCAAGGTACAAAGCCAAAGTATTCAAATCGAATAAAATTTTATAGTCTAAACAAAATATTGCAAAAACAGCTTACAAAGTAGGTAATCTGAATTAGGTAGGTACACTAAAGTGGGAAATTCGAATAATTCACCTGTTCAACTAGGAAGATATGCGACAAAATTTCCATAAGAAAAAATTTTAAAAATTTCAAGTATTCTAACAAGGGAACCTCTTGAGGTGTCCGCCTCCGATTTGAACGGGACCGCGATTTTTGGAAATAGCATATTCTAAAACCCCCAAATCCAAATTTTCAGCTACCCAAGTCAATTTTTCGATTTTTGGCGAATTTTTGAAAATCCAAAATTGACTATTTAGGTGATTTATGCTTTTTAAAAAAAAAAAAAAAGTACTTACTTGATCAGTAAAAATATTCAAAATGAGTCCTAAAACTGATATTACCCCCCCCCCCAATCAAAATTTCGCCATTTCCAGCCATTCTGGAGCCTCCAGCGCTATTTTTCAAATTTCTCCAGAATTTTAAATTTGCTCTAGAAGGTGTGAATATGAAGTTGGGCAGCTAAAAATCGAGTTGTATGTTATACTCGACCTGTTCAACGAGTTTATTCACATTTGAGTGGGTTTTGGGAGGGACACCTCAAGAGTGGGTTTTTGACCAGTTTTTTTTTTCAAATAAAAAATCCAAAAAAATCAAAATTTTACCGTTTGCGAGGAAATTTTTGAAATTTGCGCGAATCGCTGTATTTCGAACAGAACAACCCCCCTTAGACCGAGTTCCGTCATTTCCCACCGATCTGGAGCCTCCGGCGCGATTTTTAAATTTCTCCAGAACTTTGAATTTGCTCCAGAAGGCGTGAATATGAAGTTGGGCAGCTAAAAATCGAGTTGTGTATTATACTCGATCTGTTTAACGAGTTTATCCACATTTGAGTCGATTTTGGGAGGGACACCTCAAGAGTGGTTTTTTGACCAGTTATTTTCAAATAAAAAATCAAAAAAAATCAAAATGTTACCGTTGCGAGGAAATTTTTGAAATTTGCGCGAATCGCTATATTTTGAACACAACAAAGCCCCGAACACGAATTTGAATTCAATGTCATCATTAAGTACTCAAACCCAGTGGCGTAGCTAGGATTTTCTCAAGGAGGGGGCAAAACCAGATTTTTAGCCACGAAAAATCGAAATGAGGGGTAACTTTCTGGAAACCTATCGTAATGTGTGAAGATTTTACGAAAAAGAAAACAAAATTACCGCTCGAGCGAAACGACAGCGAAAATTTTTAGAAAAAATGGGTTTGAACAACACAAAAACGTCCATTTTTGCATGTTTTCTTTCAAATTTTCGCTGGCAAGGAGGGGCTATGGCCCCCTTCGCCCCCCCCCCTTGGCTACTCCACTGCTCAAACCGTCAAATTCAATTTCAAACCAAGTCACATCAAATCTGAGGAAATTTGAATCATTGAAATAAATTCATATCGAAATATACGAGTAGCATTTTGAAAACTACAGAAATATTTTGGGACGTAGCGGTGCCAACTGTTTTGTCATTATTTTCAATTTCAAAAAAATTGAAAAAGTTTCATACCCATGCGCGTTTTTAATTACTTTTCTCGATTTTTATAAATTGGCAATTATGCCCAAAAAATTGACACCATTGCATTCCAAGATATTTCCTCAGCCTTGGAAATGACATCATTTGATGTTTTTACATATTTGATGCGGCCGCATACCTATTTGAGAGGAAAAAAATTTTCAAAATGTGAATTCATCTGTATAAAAATGAACGCTTTGCAAATTTTCAACCACTCAATAGCTCAGTAGAAATCTAAACGTGGTTTAGAGATTCTCAATGAATTGAGCTCACAAAAATTATTTATATGATTCAGTTTGGATGCGAAAAAGTTCAAACTTTGAAAAATACTCGTTCTGGGTTTTTGGCCACTTTTGAGTTGGTGAATCGCGAAAAAAAAGTTGATGGATTTTGACCAAATTCAGCAGAAACCTTCATCTTGAGCTGAAACGTATTCAGAAAAAATTTCAGCTCCGGAGGTGCCCCAGGAAGGGAGAGATTAACTCTCAAAAAGAGGGCATTTCAGAAAAAATCGTTTTTTCACTCCTGTCGCTACACAGCCTGTTTTGGGAAAAATGACGCAACTCGAAATGAAAGTATTTTAGATTCTGCGTCGATCTATGCTACTGCAGTCAAAATTTTATAACTCGCTCAAGCACGTTTTCATCAACATTCGAACAATATCTGCCAATTAAATCAAATACCATGTGAAATATTTCTGTTTGGTCCAGTGCCATACGCATCAAATACGATTACGAATATAGAAATCAAAATGTAGAATTCCTTCATAGCAGCTTAAGAGGTTGCAAAATATTTCTCAAGCGTGAAATGCAACTTCATGACAATATTAAGTGAGTAGGTAGGTACTTTATCAATTTTTTTACGGATAATTTCACTGATTGAACTAGTAAAAAACATGCAAAAATCTATCACTCGTTCATCCATCATTATCGTGATTCGCACATCTCGTTTTCTTTTCTACTCAAATTGAACATGAAAATTTCCTCGATTGGTGCATTGCTCGGATATTTTTGTAAGTAACTACAAATTTAATCTATTTAGGTAGGTAAATTTACTATAACGGCTAGAGAAACCTATATAGGCTACAAAGTGACTGATTTTTCGATGCTGTGTAATTTGTAGTGTTTTTTCAAACCATTACGTTTTCAAAATGTGGAATATGGGGCGACTTCAGTGGCACCCTATCCGGAATCTTCAATAAACTCGTACCAGAACCTGTGAAGCAGTTATTTAATGGGAATCCATTGAAAATTTTTTTACTGATATATACTAGGTAATTTGTCACTGTCTACGTACGTACGTAGGTAATCGTAAGTTCATTGTAATTTACTTTCGTTAAGATTCAGATATTTTACGAAATACCTACGCTAATTTCTCATAGAGAATCTCTTAATTCGCCAATGAAACTCGATCTGCCAGTACAAGATCTTTCACAGCTACATGGAAGAAAAATATCGAATGAAAGACCGCTCGTATTTATTATTCACGGGTTTCAATCAGATACAAGCGAGCAATGGATGAAGGACTTAGCACAAGCTTATCTTCAATCAGTTAGAAATCTCACTTTTTAATCGTTAAGTAATGCTACTGTCATACTCCAACTGATCGAAATAAATTACCTACCTATTTATATTTTTTAGAAAGATGGTATGGTATTTGCTGTTGATTGGGGTAGTAATGCTAAAACAGTTAATTATTGGAGTTCTGCTAATCAAGTACCTATCGTAGCCAATCAATTAATTGGGTAAGTGAGTAGATATGTAGTACCATGTAAAGCAGTACCAGTTTACTCACCCGGAAGGAAAAGATAGCATTTCTATGTCCAAAAAATGGGCCATAAGTATTTGAGCTGCAATTCAACTTCAAGCATTTTTTTTCATGTTCAGTTTCATAAATATGTTAATGACTCAGTTCGGCGTCGAAACTAAAAAAATCCACATTATAGGCCACAGTTTAGGGGCACACATCGCTGGAAATGTTGGAAGAGGTTTACCAAGCGTATACAGAATAACGGGTTCGTATCTTTTTCCTTTTCTTACCCATATTAATCTCAAGTTTGAAAATTTTCAACTCTGGCGAAAAGATTTAAAACCCAGACCAAAAAACATATCCATGTTGAAATAATTGGATAGGTATCATTAGATCTGAGCAGATCTAATTTGATGAGAACTTTAATAAAATTTGATCCACAGAATGCCCATATTTCATGTGATCCGATCAAATCCACACTTATATGTAATATACTAGGTACATAGGTATTTACCCGGATTATTCTTTTATCATAGGTTTGGATCCCGCAGGACCCAAATTCCAGGTAGGTTCTTTGACAACACTACGTAAAACTGACGCTTATTACGTCGACGTGCTTCACACTTGTCGTGTTCTTGGCCATAGGGAACTTCTCGGTAACATTATTTCACATAATTTCTAGGCAATATCTCGATTTATTCGAGATAAAAAATGATGAAATTCTGTTTCAGGCACTGTAGATTTTTTTATAAACGAGAACACTGATGAACAACCTGCATGTGCTATTAAAGGCACAGCGGTTCGTGTTATTGCAGGCTTTCTTATTGATAGTGCACTTGGGATCTGGGAGATGACATGTTCTCACAGTATAGTGACAGACTACTTTATTGAATCGCTCAAAAATCAGGCATGTAGATTTGTGGCAAGCAAAACAATCGAACGAGCGAAGAAGTAAGTACCTATCCGAAATTGCTGTGTCAATAGTTCAGGGTTTCATTGTCATTGGTTTTGATCCTATTTTTCAGGGTAACTTCGGATACGTTAGATCCAAACCTAGATACTACAGTACTGGGATTGGATACGTTCAAGTATAAAGCTACAGGGAAGCTTCACGTGATAACCGGAGCTTTCTCTCCTTATTGTAGAACAAAACCATCATAATCGCTTGTCATACTCGTAAATAAGTAATAATATAGATACTTAGAAAATATGAACAAAATAAAATTCCATAAATTGGCGACTTTTTCAATGTTTTCAAAAGTCTGCCATAGGTACCTAATGTCAAGAATTCTTCACAATTTTTTCGGGGTTCTTAAAAGTCAGACAAAATATTGGGAAATCATCTAATTTGTTTCCAAGTTTTAGAAACTCAGACATAGTAATGTCGAGAATTCAACCTAATTTTTTTCAAGTTTTTAAAAGAGTGTGGCATAATAATACATATAAAATATTCAACAAGTTTTTCCCGTTCTCAAAAGTCAGCGTGGCCCAGGTCAACGTGACGTGGATCAGCGTTACACAGATTTCGAAAAGATCCCTGACGCAAAAACCATATTAAAATCAAAAATTTACCAGCAATTCACAAAAAAAATACCAGTAATTTACCAGAAATGGGTGTGAAGTCTCCTCGGCTCTCTCCCAGGAAAGTTCTAAGTCAAGGGTATGTTTTTTTCTCGAGTTTACTCAATGCTTGGAATGGAATTCCAAATCAACCGAAAAGTCTGGCTACATATGAATCAGAATACTAAGGTTTTTGAAATTTTGGCATAATTTTAGCAAAAAATGCACTAATTTTTTGCCAAGTTTTTGAAAGTTAGACTCGATATCTAAAAGGCCATTTCAATGTCATTAAAAACTTGTGAAAGTGGTAAAAGTTTTTAATAGGGTATATTTGACCATCATGTTAAAAATTCATAGACATTTTCCCCCAAGTTTTTAAAAGTCAGTAACTTTTTTGGTTACTCCTTTTTTTTTTTTTTTTTTGGAAAAAATCGAGTACGAGGCTTGCTTTTATTTTTTTCAAATTAGGTATAATTTTTTTGAACTGTTTCCAGTATTTTATGAAAATTTCCCTTTTCTTATGAGCTTTTCACCACTTTTTCTCTTCTTAAACTACAAAGGTGACCTGCTGACCCAGCCTGACAAAATCGACCATTTCTACAAAAAAAAGTGTCCAAAATAATGACGTTTAAAAAGAATCGTAAGGGTTGAAAGATCAGATTTTTGAGGAAAAAACATTTTTTGAAATTTTGTCGAAATGGTCGATTTTGTCAGGTGGGGTCACATATATGTACATCATCACCATCATCATCATCATCATCATCAAAACGTAACATCTCGCGCAGGGGTATTGTGACCATTTCAATTCTGTAATCTTGGAGGTGAGCACTTTGACTATATAGATATGTATATCTATATAGTCAATGGGTGAGCATGTGCCACCGCACCGCTTCCAGTCCAGCTTACTTCTCAGGCATTCCACAAAGCTGTTGCCCCTTGCTTTGCGAATGAAGTCAGTTCACCTCATCGACCGTATATAATGGACAAATAATTCAAATCGGAGTATATGACGGCCACATTTTGGATGCAGAATCCAGGAAACATTCTGCACATGCGCCAGTTTACTAGTATTGGTAAAGTAGTTGGTTGTGTTACAAGTGACCTTGACTGTGTAGCAACTGCAACACTGAACCATCTCTCCCTCCACCAGCGCCTGACCAATCAGGACACTATAAACATCATGTTTAGCGCATGAGCAGAAGGTTTCCTGCCCAGTTGGGTGAAAATCTGCTCTTACGCCATAAAAACGCGGGCAGGAGATTTAACACTTTACGCCAATGCTTTTTCTGCCCATTAATCAGCGCGATTTTATTCCCATGCAAAAAAATAGTACTACTAATTTAATACTGAAAGCAGTACTACTTTCAGTAGTAACAATTTGAACTTTTCAAGTAGTACTCTAGTACCATCACACAGTAGTACCACAGTACTACTGAAAAGTAATACTGCAGTACTACTTTTCAGTAGTACTGTAACTTCACGATTCTATGAAAAAAATAGTATCACACAGCAGAACTGCACCTAGTTTTCTACAGTACTACTGAACTACCGAACTTCAGTACTCCTAGAGAATAATTTCTAAACAGTCACCCATCCAACCTCTAGCCAGGCCTGAGACTGCTTAACTTCTGTGGAAGTACTGAAGACGGATCTAAAACATGCTATAGTATTAATATAGTACTGATGGAGCATTTTTGAATTACATTAGTTGCACAGTGGGCTGTATGAGCACCCTAAAAACGGGCGTGTAACTCAAAAACTTACGATGAACCCTAAAACAATGCTACAATGATATCCTCCCTTATGTTTTTGGGGTCCCAGAATACGAATTCAACAATATTTTTTTTGTAGGGGTGGGGGCGAGGGGGTGAAGGGGGCGAAAAATTCAAAATTCGACTATAATGATGTGTGATATGTCGAAATGTATGTTTTCGAGGTTGTAGATCACGATTTGACAATATTTTTTTCGTAGGGGTGAATGGTGGGGGATGGAGGGGGTGAAAAATTCAGAATTTGACCATAATGATGTGTGATATATCGAATTGTATGTTTTTGAGGGTGTAAATCACGAATTTGACAATATTTTTTTCGTAGGGGTGAATGGTAGGGGATGGAGGGGGTGAAAAATTCAAAATTTGACCATAATGATGTGTGATATATCGAATTGTATGTTTTTGAGGGTGTAAATCACGAATTTGACAATATTTTTTTCGTAGGGGTGAATGGTGGGAGATGAAGGGGTGAAAAATTCAAAATTTGACCATAATGATGTGTGATATATCGAATTGTATGTTTTTGAGGGTGTAGATCACGAATTTGACAATATTTTTCTCGTAGGGGTGAATTGTGGCGGATGAAGGGGGTGAAAACGGTGAAAAATTCAAAATTTGACCATATAATGACGTGTGATATGTCAAAATGTACGTTTTCGAGGGTGTAGAAGGGGTGAAGGGCGGGGGATGAAGAATTTTCTATTGGGGAGCCGTCAAAGTCCCTGGAAGAAAAAATTTGTAACATTTTAACAAAATTCACCATGATTCTTCACTAGGTATAATCGACTGTTGTAGTCGCCGGGGCATTTGGGGGCAAAAATGGAAATTGACATCTTGAAATACACTACCTCAAGTATTACTAGCCGCTGGAATTTCCCGTGCATCTACGTGCAAAAATTTTGTTCTATTCCTAGGTATTTATAAATAGGAAAAACGGAGTTTCAACGTAAATTATACCTCTATAATTACTTTATAACAACTAAAATTGAGTAAATTGATGAAAATTGGTACATTTCGACATATCACACATCATTATAGTCAAATTTTGAATTTTTCGCCCCCTTCACCCCCTCACCCCCACCCCTACAAAAAAAATATTGTCGAATTCGTATTCTGCGACCCCAAAAACATAAGGGAGGATATCATTGTACCATTGTTTTAGAGTTCGTTGTAAGTTGTTGAATTACGCCCGTTTTGAGGGTGCTCACAGCCCACTGTGAGTTGTAGGGTGATGCGAGGTTCAGTACTACTTCAGTACTATAGTCAGTACATGGTCAGTACTACTAAAGTATAATATTAGTACTACTTCCAGTACTGTAATACTGAGTAATACTGAACTACTAAATAAATAGTACATGAATTTGAAAGTAGTACTGCAGTACTACTCAAGTATAATACCAGTACTACTTCCAGTATACTAATTGTTCATGACTTTGAAAGTAGTATTGTGGTACTACTGCAGTACTACTAATCTATGATTTTTTTGCATGGGTTTACACGTAAAAATCTGCCATTGATCAATATTCTTGAAAAATTTTTTGGCACCAGTGGGGATCGAACTCGAGTCCCCGGTTCTGTGAATGGAATCCTTGCTACCTATGCCACCAGAGCACTTGGTAGAAGTGACTAAAGATTTATATACTAAGATGAAACACGCGCGCAAAATACCACATTTACGCTCGTTTTTCAGCAAATATGCGAATAAATACGCTATGAAATATTTGCGTAGCGTATTTTTGTGGCTGGTTTTTTCAACGTGCAAAAATACGCCACATAATTAGAAGTGTGGCAGCTTTACACAATAAAAATACGCTACAAAATATTCTTGTGGCAAGTTTATCAGCAGAAATTTTTTTCTGCTGTGCAGAAAATGTGACAACCTAAAAAGTCGCTTCAAATTACGCCCATGAATTGAAGCGCGATTTTGAAAACTGTAAAATCTGCTGCATGGCAGCAGTTTGAAGTCGCGTTGAAGTACAAAACTCCAATTAAACTGCTCTTTACCGCGTATTTATTGGCAGAAGGGCAGATTTTCACCCAACTGGGTGGATTCTGCATCCAAAATCTAGCTGTCACATTTTGCCTCATTTTCAACGTTGAATTATTCATCCATTATATACCATCAACGGTTCACCTGGTCAACGATCGTCCTCTGGCTCCTTCTACTCTGCCTTACACAAATATCATCTCCATGGCATCCGCTCTTCTCAGCAGTCCAAAGTATGTGAATGTGAGTATACAGCCAAGGACCACTGTAGACAGTCGTTTAGTCACACTAATTTCACTAAAAATTGAGACATTAGTTCTTTCAGCCATTGAAGAAACCCTGAGCAGCCGCCTCCGGCACCACATTTCCATTGCATCAATCCGTTGCCAGTCCCCTGTGCGAATGGTCCAAGTCTCTGATGCGCAAAGGAACTCAGAGAAGACCAGCGTGTTTAACAGTCAAATTTTGAGGGTTCTGCACATAGCAAAATCACTCCATATTCGTTTCAAACAAGTCATCGCAGTTTTGGTGAGTTGGCAGCAGTCATGGATCTCAGCTTCACATCCAATCGGTGTTCTCAATGATGAATCCAAGGCAGGAGAATCTGTTCATGACTTTGATTCCACTGACGTCCTTGATCTCTGGCAAGTTGTTGGCCAGCTGGTCAATTACCATCAGCTTTGTTTTTGTTCTGTTGATCAATGATCAGTAGGCCCTATTGAGGCTGCAATCTCTGGTGCAGCGCTAGTGTGTTTGCATTGTTAAGAGCTGAAATAGGGGTATAGTTCCAAAAGTTGCTACCTCAATTAAATGCAAATTCAGGTGCCGCGCTAGTGTTGTTTAGTTGAAGTAGGGGTATTAATTCCGTAGGTTGCAACCTCAATCTTGCGCTGACTTTCTCCAGGCACTTGAGCAGCATGGATATGTACTTGACACTCCAGGCTACCAAAGTGGTGTAATTAGCACACTGTAGGTTGGTGATCTGTCAGCCACCTATCAGGACACCTCTGGGCCATTCATCAGCTCCATCTGAGTCATCTATCTGATTATATATGTAGATTAGGGGAATTCAAAATAAATTTAGGAAAATTAAGAAACCTGTCATAAAACCTTGGTGAATTTTATGTAAGTCAGTAATAATACTTCTTAAAAATTTTAATGCCTGACAGGAAGACCAAAAGTTTTTTTTCTTCAAAAAAATGCATACAAGGTTGATAAGCAATTTTTTTACTGTTTTCTCCCAAAAATCAGAGAAAAAAATCTCCACCACTGCGGACTGTATAACTCGAAGAATAGCAGTCCAAAATTTTAGGACAAAAGATTTTTGCAACTGAAAAGTTCTTGAAAATGAACTTTTTGCATTTTTGAAATTTAAAATGACTTTTCTCAGCTATTTCTGCACTTTTCAAGCTCATATCACTATTTTCCTCCAACAACTTGAGATTTTGATACTCCTTAATATCCCATTGTGCCATTTCAAGAATCTAGAATACTTATTCGTTTTCTAAAATTTCCACCATTTCCTAGATAGTTACTATAAACACACTACTTTTTTTATGTATAACTGGGATAGGACAAAAAGAAAAATGCCACCTAAAACACGTCTGTAGGTAGGTATTTAACGTAGAAAAACGGACTTTACAAAACACACCGGCTTTCAGTTTGACAATGATTTTTCAATCTGTTGTAAATGTTGGTGGTTTACACTTCAAAAAGTATACTTTTCCCCTTTTGAAACGCAGTAAAACACGCACGAATTGAAAAAAATCTTGCGCAGCACGCAAGATCAACCGACTTTTCCCTAGCACACATTGGTAATTTACAAAAAATTACGGGTAATTTACTAAGAATTGCTGGTACTGGTAATTTACCAAGAATTACCAGTAAATTACCAACCAAGAATTACCAGTAATTTACCAACGAAGAATTACCAGAAATTTACCAACTAAGACTTACGAGTAATTTACCAAAAAATACTGGCAATTTACCAACCAAGAATTACCAGAAATTTAATTTACCAAGAATTACCAGTAATTTACCAACGAAGAATTACTAGTAATTTACCAACCAAGAATTACCAGAAATTTACCAACCAAGAATTACGAGTAATTTACCAAAAAATACTGGTAATTTACCAAAAATCATTGGTAATTTACTAAAAACTACCGGTACAATTACCAAAAAGCACCAGTAATTTATTTCAAAAAAATTATCAAAAGTTACCTGTAATCAGCTAAAGTTATGCGTTTTTTACCAAAAATCACGAGTAATTCACCAAAAATAACTAATTATTTTATTTACTGAAAATTACTATTAATTTACCAAAAAAAATTATCAAAATTTACTGGCCAATTACCAAAAACTTTACGTTTTTTTAAAACAAAAATTACCAGTTATTCGCCAAAAATAACTATTGACTTGCAATTCGCGATTCCAATACTAGAAATTTTGAAAAATTTTGATTTTTGATTGCAAAAAAATTATTTAGGTACTTGATATACCAAAAAAAAAATTATCAAAAGTTACTAGCTATTCACCAAAAACTTTACGTTTTTTTTAAACGAGTACTTATTACAACCAGTTATTCGCCAAAAATAACTATTGATTTGCAATTCGCGATTCCAATACTAGAAATTTTGAAAAATTTTGATTTTTGATTGCAAAAAATTATTAAGGTAATATTAAAAAAATTAAAAGGATGAAATTAAAAAAAAAAATCAGTAAAAAAAATCGACAAAAAATTTTCATCTCTTGACTCGCGCGGGATTCGATCACCCGACTTCCGGCGCACCAATCTTCAACCTACACACCCTAACCACCACATCAGTTTGTTGGGAAGGAGCCATTTTCGAGATATAAGGGTTTACAAATATTTCAGCTTATCCATAACGTTGAAACACACTTAAACGTTCATATCTCGTAAACGGCTGAATCGATTTCGACCAAATTAAAAATTTCTCTAGTTCAGTATCACAGCAATATTTTGCCATCATCAGTTTCGACTTAAAGTTCGGAGCTTTTGAGTTCAGCGTGACACAAATTTGTACATAAATTGATATATAAATAAATACATACATACATACATACATAAATATTCTAGGGGGTAAACTCGTAACTTTTTTATAGATTAACCAGCAAACTCATAACGTTTTGACAAACTCGTAACCTTTTTAGGACGTGACTTTTCGATGAGGTGCCATATGAATCTACAAGGTGTGGGAAGTCTACTGGCAAAGTTTGAGCAGGGACGTGAGATTGCTGTTTATACAATTTCACTTTTGACTCAATTTTCAAATGAGTACATAGCCTAATTAATAGGTATGAGGATATGAGGAAAAGGTTTTTATTGCCAAGAATCATTTTTTACGTTTTTTACGTTCTGTTTGGTGATTCTGGTGGTTGAAGATGTCCTCTTTCACATGGCGTGGTCAAAAATCGTCAAAAATAAATTTTTGACTGCTGAATTTTAATTTTGAGTTGATTATACAGGGCCGAATTTTCGTGTTTTTCAATCTAAACATTGATTTTATGGGAAAAGTATGCATCATAGGAAAAAAATGCAATGAAGGAAATTGTAGAGAATTAAATTTCCTTTCTGCTCAGAGCTGGTTATTTTTCTGTAGGATGCTTTGTTAAAAAGGCATTTGCGAAAAACAGAGACGTATGAGACTTTAAAAAAAAAGCTTTCTTGAAAAATAGATGTTTCGGCAATGAGACACTTTCCACAGGTCACCAAAAAATCAAGTTAACGAATATAACGCGGCCTAACATCGAGTACTATCAGGCCTACGGGGTGACGCGTCGAGCGCATGCACAGCAACGAAGTTATAGAAGGGTCTTGAGATTGCTGTTTATACAAAACGTTACGAGTTTGCCTGTATGCGGCTATATATACATAGATATGCAAAGGGTACCTCTACGTCACCTTTTATATACTCACGCGTTCTCTTGGTCACCAAAATCGGTGACGGAGGCGTTTTGCCGGTGACGAAAACGTTGCCCTGTGTATACCAAGTGCAAACGGTTTGTTTTCCCCTGAAACGTAAAAGGGGAAAAGTTTGTCCGGTGACGAAAAGGTCATGTATACACCTACTGTATACAGATTTTAAAATTTTTGTTCCATCAACACGGACATACCCTCGACGTCACCGTATATAAACAGTACCTTTTGGTCACCGCCTTTTTAAATGCTTCCAGTTGTGTTATATTTTCGTATTCGTAGCCAGCGCAGTTGCAATCTATTAGGCAAGGCAGCAGGTGACAATTTGGTATAGTCAATATCTTTTTAAATACACAAGGTCACGGAAGAGATCAGTTTATAATCGGAGGCAAATTGGTACCATTCTCGTACATTTTTTTTGTATAAGCTTAAAGCATGTAAATCAAGTGGGGAAAAGAGTATAAGCACTATAACAACTGTGCTGGTTACAAATATGAAGTAAATACACCTCCGGAGGCATTTAAAAGCCTGGTGACCAAAAGGTACTGTTTATGTATGGTGACGTCGAGGATACTTAGGTCCATATATATATATATATAAACTTATCTCGTTTGGTGCCATACGTCTTATCGTGATCAGCACACTCCAAAACGTCAAGAAAACCCACCCCCACCCAAATCCCGAACCTTCATGACAAATACAATACCTTCACTTTTCGTGCGAAAAGTCGGTAAAAGTGAAAAAATACTCTATCGGAGGTTTTAAATTTCCGTCAAATGTCGCGCGCATTTGATCGTTGATAAAAAATAAATGAAAATATCAGCCACGGTTGAATGAGTTTAATCATGGATATGCGCCGAAAAAAAAAACACGTTAACAACGATTTCTATCAATAAAATGTAATTTGAACGTTTAGTCGTACCTAATGTAGAATAAGGATGTAGGTTGAAAACGGAAAAGGCGAGACAGACAGAATGGTAACTAGGAACAGTACATTAGGGTTGTAAACGCGTATATAAAAGCTCCATTTAAATTTTCATTACGAGCCGAATCTCTCAACACAGAACCGATGAGTTGAGGGTTAAAAAAAAAAAACAAGAATTCACGTTTTCATCGACAGCGTTGAATAATTTCGTCAATTTTTGCTTTCAGTTTTTTTTTGGGGGTCGTCCAACGCCAAAATCGAAGATGAGTTTTACCTTTTCGAATTATTAATTCGCTTAATTCCAATCGCTACGTCTTAAAAAACTTTTCACCAACTTATGCGTTAGCTGGTTTTTTCCCTAGACGAATAAAGAATAATAAAAATCAATTCGCCATTCGAGTTTTTTTTTCTCGTTCGCAAATCGAACGATTGAAGCGAACAGACTTGTCAAAGTAGATACCGCAAGCACTGGCAACTAAAACATGGTTCCTCCAAAATTGGAAAATTTTTCCCCGTAAGATTGATGACGATGGAATTCAGTCCGAGAATGTATGGTGAACACCTAGCACGACGACGATGACGACGACCGCAAAAAACCCACCGCTGAAATGCGTCGAAGAAGTATTAGGTACCTCGCAGCATCACAATTTACATCGTGGCGAAGAGATGATAACGCCGCATCCGTGAAATGCGCCTATAAGGAAGTGATTAATTAATTGTTATAAGCCGCCGGAGTGATGTATTCGGGAAAGACTTGTCAGATGTGTTTGTTAGGTGGAAATAGTATCTCGTTTTAAATGTCGAGTACATTTTGAATGAGTAATGTTCTTGGTAAAAGTTTCCCATTTTAAGGATTCATTTGGTTGTGAAATTACCAAGACGTGACATTGTTGCAAGGTGGATATCAATCGTTGCCTAAAGGCCTTTATTTCGGACTGCGAATCGAAAGAAAACGATTTTTCTTCCAAGTGTCGTATAAGGAATTATATCCTAGCGAATTCCTGCCTGCGTAATGTGAAAACTATTCATTTATAGACCGAAAAGCATTCGAAGGGTTTGAATTTATTCGAGGACTGTTAAGTTGATGGCGAAACTAATGTCAGTTTTGAATTTGGTGTCGTTGAAAATCTTAAATCGATAGAGATGGCTGGTTTTTATTTTCAAAAAATTTCAATAGAAAAAAAAAGAACAAATCCACCTAGGTACTTTTAGGTTCTTAAACTGCCCAAATTTTTTGTAAAAATCAGTGACGTGTAGC
The DNA here is from genome assembly GCF_950023065.1 of Planococcus citri. NCBI lineage: Eukaryota > Metazoa > Arthropoda > Insecta > Hemiptera > Pseudococcidae > Planococcus > Planococcus citri. The sequence goes on from NC_088680.1 coordinate 38,267,149, forward strand.
CAGGATTATTCCAAGGGGAGGGCAAAATGAGATTTTTTAGCATTAGAATTTAATACTTTGAGATGATTTTGAAAAATCTTAATTACTAAAATTCAGAAAAAATTACTTCTTAAGTCTTGAGTAAAATTTTCTCGAAAAAAAACTTTGTGTGATTTTTTTAAAAATTTACTCACTTGGGAAAGTAAATCGCATCTTTTCTAACCACAAAGCACGCCACTGGCTAAGATTTCTCCAAAGTTTCCGTAAAAAAAAACTCGAAAAATTGCATGAAAATCATTGAATTCCCTCGAATAAATCTCTGGCATCATAAACAGGATTTTTTCTGTTCTCTTTGCTTCTCGTTAAGTACACGTTCGGATCGTTATTTATTACGAATATACGAGTAACTTTCAATTCACAAATTTTGAATTGTCAATTTTGCAAATCTGAAAATTCTGTGAAATCAGCACTTTTCATAAAGTTGAAAGAAACGAAGAAGTTGAAGAATTACCTAATCAGCTTTCTCAGCTCTTTTGATTTTAACAAAAAAACAAAATATGTGAAACTTTTAAAAGTTTTGTATAAATTAGTAGACTCTCTTTAATATTAAAGAATGCATTGAGGCATGAAAAAAGAAAAATTCAGGTTGCATCGAATTAACATCGGCAAAAAAATTGTTGAAATAATCCTAAAAGATGCTCCCGGATTCACCTTCAGCTGAAATTCAACAATTGATAGTAATGTTATAAGTACCTACTCGAGGAAATGAATAAAAAACTATAAATTAAAAGCGGTTGTCCACTTGACGAATTGAAGGAATGTCTACTTTGAAAAATTTACTTACCAAAAATAAAAAAAGCGTTTGGATCATTTTAATGATTTTCCGGATCAATAATAATACTAGAGCAGGCGAACAAAAAATGTTACCATGACCCAAATTTGAGTTGCTTTTAATGTAAAAAATTTCGGATTTACTCCTTTTAGGTCACTATTAGATCAAAAAAATGTACCTAGCATGGCACCCAGCATTCTCATATCCAAAAGAAAAAGGAACAAAAAAACTGCACATGAAAATTTAATTAAATTAAAACAATTGTTACAAAATGTAAATAAAAAAATTATTATGTTTACATGGAAAATTTTACGAGTAGGTTCATATAGGTATTATAGTGGATCGTCTTTGATTTTTTTGTGTTTTTTTTTGAACTTAGTGCGGGGATTGAAAAAAAGTTTGGTGCTACATTACATCATCAAAAGACCACAAAAATTCTCATTCGTGGCTTGAACCTTTACTTTTTTTCTCATAAAAGATTCAAAACAATAAATTTTTACCCATTTTTTAAAATGAAATCGATTGTGTTAGAAACTTCGTTCGAAAATGAAAAATAACAACTTTGCATTTTTGTGGGGAGGGGGAGACTTTTCTATCAATCAAAAATTTGTTCGAATTTGAGTGATGACATCGCGAAAATTGTTCCAAAAATTGCGGGTGAAAGTGGTCGAATCTCAATAAATATTCCATAAGGGCGATAAGATCTCAAGTCAATTATTACAAATAGGTAACACACAATACCACTCTTCAACTGTCTGAACTACTTGTAAATGCACTAAGCTTCTCAGCAACCCGTTTCAAGAAACATTTACATAATCCTAAACTACGAGTTTTATCACAGAACAACTGCAACGGATTGCTTTGATTATGATGAAGCAACACATCGTCGTAATATTGTTTCACTTGTTGAGTACCTTCGGTGACCAGAACACCAATTGAATTCGTAACATCGCCTCCAAACTCGTTAACTTTTGATTTCAACAAATCAAAACCGTTGTTTACAATAGCAGTTACTCCGCTAGCTTTCTCTTTAAACCAATTCCATATGCCTGCACCAGGGATTGATTTTCCACCCCCGTGAAAACTTTCAATGAAAGGTGTGATGATTTGCTCGCCCATATCGCATGCTTTATCGCAAGCGCAATCCCATGCCATAGTGGAGGCAGCTCTAATTTTAAGAAACAAAACAATAGGTACGAATACAACGAATATGAAAAGCATGAAGTTTGTGTAATACCTAGGTAAATAATTCTTACAGAGATACCGGATCTATCATTTTTGACATAGCGTTGAAATCAGTCAAGTTAGCAGGAGAAAGTTCCACCATGGAAATCGATGCGAGAAATATAAGTAAACGTTTCATTTTTGCACGACTTTTCACTCGTTTTTAGTCACTTTTTTCGAAGTGTTGCACTGTTTGATATAAATTGATTGAATGGCTAAATTTCGCGTTGTTAAAAAAACAGAAATTATATTCGTTTTATGGAAGTAGTTCGAGCGTTTCGCAAATTACCACGTTTGCTGGAAAGAAATACGACGATAAAAGTTGGCAACTGAATTATATCTACATTTTTTAATGGGTTTTCGATATCGTTACAAGAACCTGTAAATGAGTACCTACATACATTATAATGTAAGTGCCTCAGCCAAGGTGTATAAAGTTGAAATATCCGAGTCTCGTAAAAATTTGTTTTTAGTTCAAACCCAACATTATACACTTCGAAAAAGAACCAAAACTTCTAAGAACGAACAAAATTACTTTCAGATTTTTAAGATGGGGAGGGGCTCAAAATCGCCATATTTTACTAGGAATGGGAAAAGAAAACTGGAATGATACACGGAGTTCTTCAAAAAAAAAAAATCCGATAATTCATATTTTTTTCTCACAAAGTGATGTTGTAAGGAACATGACAAACATGATGAATGCGCGAGTGGGAGTTACTCAAATAAAACAAGGCTCTCCTAGCATGTATACTCAAGTGGAATATCTACAATACATATTTCAGGTATTTCAAGTAGGTATCTATTGTGTACCTAATCGAATGGACTTAGAAGTACTGTATTACCTATTTCAGTATCTTAAATAGCGACAATTCGAATGAAATTTTTTTCTCAAAAGAAAAATCAAAGCCCAATCAAATTGCCAAAAACGAGAGATAGACTTCGCCAGTTCAATCAGTTTCAGGAGAGGAGAGGAGAGGAGACCTTTTGACGGGATAAATCATCATTGGAGTAAGTTATAGAACCCAGTCCGGACGTTAGAGTAGTCCCCTATTCCCCCTTTTTAGAGAGCTGTTTTGGCACTCAGTCTCGTTGTTGGATCACCTCCCTCCCCTAGCCCTTTTTTGGAAAAATCTTCGGGTAGAGCTGGTGAAATGATAGCCCTTCCAATGCGGCCAAAATCCGTGAAAAATGAAAATTACCTACATATGTGGATCTAGTATTGATAGAACATGTTTAGCTCACAATCATGTCCCTACACACTACACAGTTTAGCCTCTCTAGGTCGTCGACTGTCTGCTTGTCTGTCTCGTCAAAATCACCTGCTGCGTAAGGCCACTCAAGTTCATTAGCCCATCTGTTTCACCTCTCAAAACCATAAACCTGTCTCTTATTTGGCTGCCTGATCCACCTTTTAAGGTCACTAACCTACTTGTCTATATAAGACTCTCAAGGTAGTCTGACTTCCCGTTTGATTTCTTGAGGTCATTGACCCGCCTGTCTGTCTATCTGTCTGTCTGCCTGACCCCTTAAGGTCATTGACCTATGTGCCTGCACTCTCGAGGCCGCACTGACCAACCAGTCTGGTTTCCCAAAGTCATCTGTCTGTCCTCTTAAGGTCATTGACCCGTCTGTCTGGCCTCATACGGTCACTGATCTACTTGACCAGCCTCTCATTGCTGTCTGTCTGCTTGTCATGGCCGCTCGAGGGTATATGTTTTCCAAAGTTGTCTGTCTGCTTTTCTGTACTGTAAAAGTCATAGGTCCGAGTGTGTGGCTTCACAAGGTTGTCTGGCTGTCCATTGTCCGCCCGTTCGGCCTCTTAAGGTCATTAACCTATCTATTTCGCTTTTTATAAGGTCGTCTGTGTTACTGGCTGGCCTCTAAAGGTCATTGACTTGTCTGTGTCACCTCTAAAGGTCGTGAAAAATTCCTCAAAAATAAAAAAATGTTTGAATCAGTCAAATAATGTCTGTAACCCATAGTACTGGATTGGACGAACAGACATGTTAATATGACTAATTGTCTATCTTCAAAATTTAAGGGGCAAACTTGATTCAAATTTTCCAAATTTTGAGTGCCCCAAATTTGAATTTCTAAATTGTGTTTGCCCCTTCAATTTTGAAGATAGGCAATTGGTCATAATAACATTTTTTGTTTGCCAACTCGAGTGCTATGGGTTAGAGACATCATTATTGAATGATTCAAACATCTTATTTTTGATGAATTTTTCAAAATTGGTAAATTTTAGTCCAAAAATGTGGTAATTTCATCAATTTGCAGACAGTAAAAAAATGTTTGTATTATTTAAATGATGCCCCTAACCCATAGTACTTGAGTGGATAAACAAAAAAAGTTATTATGACCAATTGCCTATCTTCAAAATTGAAAGGGCCAGCACAATTTCAAAATTCGAATTTGGGGCACTCAAAATTTGGAAATTTTGAATCAGGGTTGCCCCTTCAATTTTGAAGATAGGCAATTGGTCATAATAACTGTTTCTAATTTATTACACCAAAAATTTTAATTTTTCTTATATTTTCGTAGGTAATTTTATGTTGATAACTTATTGATAATCATTGTAATAACAGTAAACATTTTCAGATTCGCGCATGCGCAGAAGGCAAACCTCGACCAATTGATGAACTGTGTTCAAGACCATTGCCTTATGGGTGCTAGCAGTCCATATCTAAAAAGTCAATGCAGTGGCCTCTTGAGGTCATTGACTTGAATGTCTGGACTCTAAAAGCCACTGACCTACCAATTATTTTTTAATGAAGTGAGGGAGGAAAGGGAGGTGTTCTAACGTCAGGACTGAGTGCTCTAAACAGTTCTATCGATGCTCTATCCTTTCACACAATTTTTGCAGCACAGGTTGGGCTGGTGAAGTTTTTTTTTTAACAGAGGCGGAGAATGAGCGTCACTCTAAAGTCTGGACAAGGTGTTTTAACTTATTCCAATGATGCTCTATCCCTTCAAGGAGGTCCTCCCTAGGTCGACGAAATCTATCTAAAAAACGAGCTAGAAATTCGCTTGCCATAAATAGATCAGTGAACTATAAGCAACTGAATCGAGAATAAATCTCAGTGACTCTTGTAACCTTGCAAAGTTAGAAGACGAGGATTTTTGAAATATGGTACGAACATGCTGATAACTAAGTAGTAACTTCACCATATGCTGAGATACATTAATGGCTAATGAGTCAACATTGTATAAAATTGATCACTTGAGAAACTACCGAAAGGTACAAACATCTTCTTCCAAACCTCTCGAAGAGTACATCCGCAGCAATGTTATAATCGCATCTTAAACTTGGCTCACATTATGCACGTACTTACTACCTTTAATAAATAATTACTCGGTATTTAAACTCGTTGAAACACTCGTTACTTTCGCAAATATGGCGCACCGCCGAGGCTAAGACAGAAGTAAAATTATAGCATCCTACTTGTCTATATGAAAAACTTACTCTCTGCTCCTTTTGTAGACAACCGAGAGAGTTAACGATTCAGCTTATTAGGTACCTACGAAACCGAAGTGTAAAGACGCAAGAGAGTACGACAAAGCGGGCGAAACTCCTTTATTAAATGCAAACTAATCCTTTTTATCTAATTAAAATAAAATGCACAGAAGCTTTGATTCGCTTAAATGCGAGAATATCAAAGATAATACAATTTACGAATTAATGAACTGTACACGATGGCGGTGAAGGCGTTTCATTGTTTTCAGGCTATCTGCTACGTCGCTTATAAATGGTACCATTTCCTCGATGCAATATCTTTGAATTATTTCACCCATGGTCTCGCATTTTACACTTATTGTTCGCCAGATTCTCATCATTATTCGATGTAATTACATTTTGTTTTCGCATAATGCGCCACATCGCACTATACCGAACCGAAAACGCGTACCAAGATGTTTCCACAGTTTACCTTTTTGCTTTGTGATGCGGACAAAGATATCTTAGTGTATAGATTAAGCTGAGGTACCTTTTCTCAAACCACTAAATGATGTATGGTATAAGGTTGCTTCTTTTTAGTCAACTGACTTGTGCTTGACTGTCAGTGAACTGGATCGAGTCAATTCGCGTATAAGATGAGTTGATTACACATGAATTTGATTCTCAATGAGATAGGTACCTTCTTATTAAAAAAAATTAACGTATACGAAGCCTCAAGGTACCTACATGATCAAGGCATTCAAGAGCATACGTTTTAAGTACCATTTTCTTGTATTTGTTTTTTTTCTACACGTAGGTACTTAAATACACATTACGTATTCACAAAAGTATATTTTTAAAATGTCTGTTCCTTTGAATCGAAATAAGTAGGTATATATCAACGAATACGAGTAAATTTCATCCCTCTGGTTTCACATCCCATTTCACAAGACTCAATTTCACCTCCCTCCTGCCACCGTTCTTCTTCAAATGTCAATTATTATGTGGTATGCGTTTCGTCGAGCAATTCAAAGATGTTTTATTTGGATGGCGCAAAAAATCCGTTTTCAGCCAAAAATAAATAAACGAGGGAGCTTTTGAATACTAATGGAGGACTTTTTTTTCTGGATGAACGGCGCGGCGTCGCTCGTTTTCGGGTTATTTATAACTATAAGCTCGATCGTTGGACGAATTTTTAGCATATTTTTTATTCATTTTCAATACCCTCGTCCGAAGACGTCCTCTTCGCGGAAGATGGATTACTCGGTATTTTCATCTTGTTATGAGGAAATGAAAGAGTAATGAGAAATGGCAGCATTTTCGGTAGGTAAATGATTAAAATATGGAAACTTTTTAAGCTTATAAGAATCGAAGGAGGCGCAAACGTAAAACTTGAAAAAGTATCTATCAAGGGGGAAAATGATATTTTTATTCAAGAATTAAATTTTAAAATCATCATGTTTCCAATTAGCGCCACTACAGAACACAAACTTGAGAATATTTTCCACAGTAAAACAAAGACAAAATACATAACTAGGTACCTACCTACGTATTCACGATAGAGCTAAATAAAGATCAAAATAGGTATACTACGTCATTTTGAATTAAAATCTGATCCTGTTGGGATAAAAACCTCACATCTATTCAAAACAAATGGTATACGACTACAAATTGACAACCTCCGCATAAAAACACCTTCGTCGTCGTGCGAAACAACGAGTCTTTCATAAACTTGGAAACTTTTGTAAAAACTAATCAAAACACCTGGTAAAAATACCTATCGATGCAAATTTCAATTCTACAACAGAACGTTATCACCCACACACGCATTAATTTTATCACAATCATTGTACTTTTCGGTGAATCCCAACACCCTGTAGGATTTATTTTCAACAACGACGAGAACCACTTAATGTGAAATTAACGCTTGTAAATATTCGAATTAAATCCGCCTTTGTACAGTATACCTATTTATACCTACCGACGACAGCGTGGAGTGAAATCGACTCCCTAAAGCCGAATAATTATCGAGTCCTATGTATATAGGTAACAATAAAAGCAATTTATAAATATCTTATCGTATTCGAGTGTATGAAATTTCCTTCTTGTTTCAGCATCGGTATTTTGGGCGTATATACGCAAGAAAACGAAATATTACGAAACAAAAAAAAACCTCGATCGTCTGATACATTTGAAAAATTTAATTTAGACGATGCAACGAACGTAGAATCAACGTTGAAATTGTAGCGACAGCCAGAAGAATACTGTACCGAGTATATCAAGAGTAGGTAGAGGTACCTACTAACAAGATGAAATTTTTATAAAAATTTCAACGATTGCGTCGCGTTGTATAAAGAGAACACGAAGAACGTGTTTTTATTTTTTACCCCATTTTTAAAACCGTTTCGTAATAAAGACGTAGAAAAAAAAATAATTCAACAATTTCAGCAACGAGATTAGTTTTATTAAAAAAAATAATAAAGGAAGAAAAAAAGGCGTGCATTTTTTCGTTTTTTTTTAAACGTAAATTCTTTCTTTAAAGATTGAATTTGTTCGAACGATTTTTTTAGTTTTAAAGTTTCCATTAAATGTGAATTTATACAAGAAAGTAAGTTTAGTATTTATGGTGTGACTCAGTAGCAAACCATACCCCTTCATCTGGGTTACTAAATGGAACTCTAACAATATGGATGCTAGAGTCAAGTCAAGTACCTACATAGGTACCTACCTACCTAATTCGCAAACTTCGACGAATTTAAAAATTCATATGTAACAGATGACTCTGATTCATCTAATAGTTAAAATTGAAGAAACAGTTCAATTTCTAGAATACCTCAATCTTAGCAAACCAAGTTTCGAATATTCTCAGATCATTTGGTTTGATTATTTCTCATAGAGTCAATAAGGAAATAAACAATCCATAGCTTACCTTTTTCCATCACCTTTCATTTGATTTTGATTCACATTTTTACCCCGAAAAGTTCATAAAATTGATACAGAAAGATATCAAATGGTACATACCTGAAAACAAAGAAAACAAAAAAAACATCAATTTAACACAAACTATAGGTATTCGTTCAATATTTCAGCTATATTAAGTAAAATTTTGCAAAATGTAAGGAACATAGTTAAAAATGGTTGAAAGTTGATTGAAGCTTTACAAAATTGACATTAAAACCACTGAAATTCGCCTTAAAAATTGATTTAAAAAATATTTGGATCATCGACCATTCTTTCAAACTCGAAAATCGATTTTTCAAAAATGAATTATGTAGGTACTTTGTCTGATAATGGTCTACCTATTTGTTCAATAAAAAATTGTATAGGTACCTACGTTAGAATTTTCGCAGTGTTGGTACTTGGTAGAAAAAAAATAATCTTAAGCGCGTTTGAACATTTCGAATTTCAGCTTTCAATTGAGAAAAATTAATTCTTTTATTAAAAAATAGAGAATATAAGTAATATGTATTTTAAAAAGTTGATCTTTTGAAGACCTATTTTTTTTTCAGGTCGAACACTATTTGGTTTTTTTTCCTCCCTCAAAATTTCTAGTTCAGACCTTAGAAATTCTAAATTGAACAAACAAAAATGTTATTTCAAACAAAACTTGGTAAAAATGGATCTGATATCTACGCGAATTGACAACACAAACACGTTTTGGGGTATGATCTATAGATCAACTCAAATCAAAACTGAAGCTGGGTCCCTCAACTTTGCTAAAATTTATCATAAGTTACGAGTTTTCTTTGATGGTCATAGTACAATATAAAATAACGACTTGAGGATTCTGGGGGGTTGAGCCTCGTAGCTTTAAAGCATTCGCGATTTCTCGTGAAAATAACAAACGTTGAAGGCTCTATCCTAATATTCTAGACTGGTTGAATTTTAAAATGAATAAAAAATTTAAAATTTAAGTAGGTATATTTACTGTTAGTCGCAATTTAAAAAGCTCAAAAAACTTTTTTTCATTAGGAAACTCAATTTTTTGTGATGAATACCAACACCAACATTATTGAAAACTGTTTCTTGAAGACTCGAAATTCGAAAATATAATATTTAATGTCCGTTTTTACTGTTTTTTTCTACAAACAAATTTTCGAAATGAAATTTTGAAATCCTTCAAATTTTCTTGAAAAATAGGTAAGTAATGTTGTACCGGTATCGATTATCCATCAATTTGAAAGTTTAACTTCGAATATTGGTTCATTTCATGAATCCGACCTCTGTAAGCCCTCCCCAAAGTCTCCAAAAAAAGGCCAAAGTGCTAAAAAAAAAAAAAAAAAATGAAAATTACCTGTGTATGTCTTTTTTTGGGTTTCAAGAGATTGTCCTTCCAGTGCCCCTTCAGTTCGCCAATTTCAAAGAATAATTTTGAGGATCATGGAAATATGGCAGACATGAGTTCTGATGTCTGCCTATGATCCAGTTTTAGATTTGCATGAGGTCTCAAATTCAAAAAATTAACAGATTTTCGACATCTTTATTTGTTTTTAAATCAACCCATTTTTGATCCTTCAGCCCTCTTCCCCTTTCAAGAATTTCTGCAAAATATAGTTTTCTGATTTCTGTTATTTTCAAGATCCTTTGAAAAAGCAATCAAGGTGAAAAATCATCAAAAATGAGCTCATGTGGGAGAGGACAGGACAGGCGAGGAATCTGTACCTACCACGATTGAAATTTTCTTGACAATTTTTTCCCATCAATACCTATAGGTACTTACCTAGTCGACGAAACAGTGCAGAAATCAAGACAATTTTTGGTAGTCAAAAAGCTTCAAATGACAGGAAAATTGTTGCTTATGAAAAAAAAGCAAAACCACCTACAAGTACGATTGAAAAAAATTCAAAAAACTTCCATGAATTTACTCTTGCTGTATAGTGTCTAGTATCCCTGAAGGTTTGAGAAAATTTGATTGAAAAATACCAAAAAAGTTGGAGGGATTAGGGGTGATTTACCGATCTGAAAATTTTGTCGTGTAGTTTTTCCACCAGGACCATCTTTCACCAGTTAATTTAAAAATCCTAGTCAAGTGCTGATTTGCCATTTTCAACAAAAATCCATACGCGATGTACATAACAACATCTGTTTCATTTTTACTGAAATTTTCACCACGACTCACTCAGCTTTTGTTGTGAAATCCTTTTCCCTGTATTTTTTTCCTATTTGCTTTCAAAAACTCTTCGATGCAATTTCATTTGATTTCGTAGTAACCTCGCATAACCTGACTAACTGATTCGCTCAATTACTTCACGAACCCAAAATGAATATTTTTTTCGCCATACAAAGCATCGACATTTTTTCCAAGTTGCTGTCGTCAACGCGATTATAAATTATACGAACACCGCATAAACAATGTTTTCATTTCATTGTAAACTTGAATGGCGACGACGTACCTTACCAAAACACGCCGCAAACAAGGAAGAGGAATTTTATTCGATTAAGTATGTTTTTCTACATAAGTATGAAAACCTTGACAGAGAGATGTGGCAAGGAATAGGCTGTCGGGTGACGAAAAAAACAAAAAGAACGTAGCCAATAAAGCAAACGATTTTAATTAAAATACTTAATTACTGGATTTCAGGTGTTGTGCAGTTGAGGGCTGAATCTGACTGAGATGTTATTGTGAGTGTTTCAGTCAATACTGTGTTTCGAAATACACAATTCGACCTCTTGTATTTCTCAATCTGCTTCGCGTTTCAAGTAATTTTTTGTGACGTTCCAATGCTTTATTTCGATTCGAGTGATTCTCTTTTAAATTGAAAGGCTCCTAATTACTCAACGATGGATGTAAAATAAGTTATAGGTGCCTATTTTTTTTCTTTAAAAAAATCAAAGATCGAGTTTGTTTTTTACCCCTTTATTTCAGTGAACTTTTTGGAATTCAAAGCACCAATATTCGCATAACGTGCATTTATAATTAAATATGCATGCAGAAAAAAATGTAAACCATAAATTCAACTAGCTTGAAATCATTTCATAATTAAGCTATTCGGTTTCGTATTTCATTGAAAGAAACAAAAGAATTGCTGTAAATTCCGAGTACATACGTACACTTTTGAAAACATACTAAGTACCTATAAATTATACATAAATGTCTATTTATTCGCTATACGAGTACGTAGCTCTCATCTATTGTCGACAAATTCTTTTTTCTACCCTATGAGTAGGTAATATTAACGGAAATGACTTTGGCTCGTTTGTTGGTTTCTTTTGATAGGTTATGTGAGATGAGAGAGAAAGGACGCGTGCTGAGAAGAATATGCTTTGTCAGCAACAAAAGCTAGTGAAATTTAAGTCTGTTATCCGGTTACCAGTTACCTATAGGTAGTATATACTTATACCTATGTATGTGTTTAAATACGTCAAGATCAAAGTTTCACCGGCAAACCATTAATTTTACAACGAAAAAGCTGGCAAAGTTGTAGAGTATGTGCTAAAGCGGATGTGGTATATACGAGTACGATTTCGCAAAAGTTAATTTCCTTTTGGGTAATATCTCCCGGGTGGCCGGCGTCGTCGCCGAGTACTCTTAACGTGGCAAATTTAATCGTCGCTTTTAGCGAGTATTTTTGATAAGCGACAGAAATAAATTTTCTATCGCGATAAGCCAACGGCTGCGGGGTTTGAAAATTACTCCGAAGTTATACTTACACTTAGAGTTAGAAGTAGGTACGTGCAATATACTGGTGTTATTAATCGAACGGGAAATTTGGAGATAACTTTAGCACTACCAGGATAATAAATTAGCTAGCATAGTACCTATTTCAAGTACCAGAAAAGAGGTTATATCATCGATACTTATTTGTAGCATGTTCTAGGTTTCAACTTTGGTTTCGCGAGACCTGCAAAACTAGAGAATAAGGTTGTAGATACCTACTCGTAATAGTGTCGAATATGTAAGATTTCCTATCGTAACATAGATTCCGGTTTTGATAAAGTTTCTCTTTCTTATTCGCGCAGGTAATTTCAACTCTATCATGCTTAAAAGTAATTTCAAGGAATTAATTTTCAGAGAATCGCGGGAAAGGGTCAAGTGGATATGATTGAACATACCTAATACCTACTATTTTGGTAGGTAACTGAGAAATTCTTAGGAATAATCAAAAATCTTGAATCGCGTTGTAGTATAGATGGCTATAATCTTGGAAGCCTTCGCATACTTGAACAAAATTGAAGCTAGATGTCGTTACTTGAATTCAGATTCGGTGTGTTGATGGAACTTTTGAATCTGGTTTCAAGTAACTTATGAATTTTCCGTTTATGAATTAGACGTACGTTTCCGCGTTCTTTTTCTCATTTTTTGATTTCTATTGTTATGTATTTTTTAATGTGATATTTTTTCATTTATTATAATGATTTGAGCTTGATTTGACTTTCGAGATTTATTTCGCGATTTATTGATTTATTACCTGGTGCTGACTTCATCGAGATGGCTGAGTAGAAGCCTAGCAACGGAGTTGCCGGTAATGGCAATTCTGCCATGATGTGGTGAGTGAGTGTTAGGTAAAATGTCCCTTTACGATATACCTTTATTATGAGGTTTTAGACTTAGTGATGTAAAAAAGATATAGCCGAATTTGGCTTAAATTTAGTTTATTTATTGATATGGTTCGATTATGAATCGCGATATAGGACTTCGGTCCTCTGTGTCATTTTTCTAAATTGAAATATCTCGATTTATGAGATTAACTTTCTGACCTACATTCACAATGGTGAAGTAATCGAATCAAATGTTAGGAATTTGATCTACCTTTGAATTCTAAAATCATATCGAGATGTCATCTCGATACCTTCTTGGCCTTTTCTAAATTTATTATCGTGTAGAAGATACTTTATTTTTCTTATGGTAATGGAAACTGATTTAATGAAGGTTATGTGGTGTAACTAGGTTTTTATTTTCTGTCCTATATCATTCCTACTTCCCAATGCTCGTATTATTCCATTCCCTATTTATCTTCTCCGATACTATCCTCCTACCTACCTATTATATTCCATCTTACGAACCATTTATTCCTTGATTAAAAATCCGTATTTTTCTATTTCTATACCACAGCGTATAAGCAGGGTATTCAGTCTGAAAAACCAGCCACGTCCTCGGATTTTTGAAATTTTGATGAAACATTGTTGGGTACCTTTAAAAAAAATGTTGGAGCCAAAAAAATTCCCCCATCCCACTCTCTTGCCCACAATGGCGAAATATAAAAACGCTTTTTTGGGGGGGGGGGTCACATTTCAATGAATTTTGAATAAAAAATTTGAATTCGCCCAAAATATATTGAAGAGACACGAGTCTGGCAACATGAATTTTTTCACAATTTTTTGGCCCACCAGGGGAGGAGATATTGACAAAAGAAAATTTGAAACCGCCGTATCTCCGAACCTAATTCCGGTACACAAATTATTTTTCTCTCAAAATATATTTGCATGAGCACTATAATTGGCATTTTTTTCAAATTTTTTTTCCAAAATGAGTCATCTTCCAAAAACTCAGAAAACACTCAAAAATGTGTTTTTTGTGTCACGACACGACCAAAAAAAGCAATAGGCTAATGCCAGTGACATAATTCTGCAATTTCACATGGGGGCCTCCAAAAACAATAGAAAATCAAACAACTTCTGGAAAATCCAATTTTGGGGTCTCAGGCAGTATGCACCCCTCCCCTAATTTTGGAGCGAAAGAAGGTTGGCAATATGGGTATCCTTATCATATGAATCGAACTCGCTGAACACGAATATGAAGTTAGATTTGCAGTTGGACCCTCCAAAGGGCCACATTGGGGGAGGGAGATGCCCAATAATAAGGGGACCTCTCAAGATATCTGGCTCCGATTTGAAGGGAACCTTGATTTTTAGAAAGATCATGATCATGGTCTGAAACAGAGGTGGATTGGCCAACGATATTACCTTGGCGATCAGCCAGGGGCCCAGAGACACCAAGGGGCCCCATGGTCTCATGTTTCAGTCACAAATATACTATTTTCACCTTTTATAAATAGGTATGAATTTTTGCAAACTTCTCTGCTCTCGCTTCGCTCTTTTATCTACTCGTAAAACATAAAATTCTTAAATAGGTCATCCTATTCAAATTCTAAAAATGTGGAGTCAAAAAAATAACAAAAAAAACGTTGTTTTTTATCACTCAAAATATGAATATTTCCAAAAGCGTTTTCCCTCGCCTCGCTCAAGCCCCCATGTTTTTCATCCAAATTGAACTTTTGAAAAAATATTTTATCATTCAAATTTTTAAAAATGTTCAAACCAAACATAGCACACTTTTCACCTGAAAAAACATTATTTTTTTACTTCTCGAAACAAGCTTTTGCAGTCACTTCGTTTGGGTCTATTTGCTTTTCATTTTCAAAATTGAAATTTTTAAAAATCCACCATTCAAATTCTAAAAAACATAGTTTGTAGTAATATTGTCATTTTATCTTCTATTTCATTTTATAAACTCGTCATTTCATTCGGCGAAACAAAAATTCAATTCTACAACTCGCATTCAAGTATCCGAACCTGAGAACAAACTAGAGAAGGAAGATTCCGAAAGGGGGAAGGATAAAATTTTGTGCCCCCCCGCCCACATTCGATCCAGTATGTGCCTGATCTGAAACCCAAATGACCAAAATTTCAGCTGCCCAAGTTGGTTTGTCGAATTTTTGAAAATCTAAATTTGACTAGGTATGGAAATTCAGGTGATTTCATTTTTTTAAATTTTTTTAAAAATAAATATATATCTTATTGACTAATGTCAACCCCTCGAATCCAAATTTCACCATTTGAAACCTTTCTGGAGCCTCCAGCGTGATTTTCAATTTATCCAGAAGACGTGGAAATTTAACTTTCGACCTGTTTAACGATTTTATCCTCATTTGGGCCGATTTCCAGGTGGGTACCTCAAGAAAAATTAAAAATGTCCTGTTCAAAAAAATGTTTTTGAAATTCGCAGGAATAGCTAATTCTACACTAAAATTAACCCTCTGAATCAGAATTTTACTGATTCTAGCCATTCTGGAGCAATTTTAAAGTTCTGAAGATGCTAGCATAAAAAATTATAAACTCAAAAAAATGAGTTCTATGGAAAACCTCGAGCAATGGAATTTTCTCTTCATTTTTTTTCTGACATCGGTGTTTATCAAATTTGAAATCATTGAAAACTTTCACAGCGAGGACCCCTTTTTATTTTATTTTCAATAAATTAATTTTTAAAGTGGACTCTTGATATGTATCCTTTGGGTTCACAGTACCTCAAACTTGGATCAATGTTCAAAAAAAAAATTGAAAGTCAAAAGGCACTATCTTTTAAATAGAAAATCATGCCAAAATGACTTCAACAATAAGTACGTAGACAAAATTTCAAATTTTTAGGTTAATACTTGCTTGTAGTCCTCCCCCCCCCTCATCCACGAGAGCTAAAAGTTTGAAAAAAATTAAAAATCAACGTCAGAAGCTGAAAATTGGAGGATATTTTTTTCAATGTCCTCGCTCAATCCAGGTATTCAAATTTTATTCCAGTTGGAGAATCTGAAATTCCTAAGGAATTCTTTTTCAGACTTTTCAATTTTTTGAACTCGGCAGAGATAAGAAAAAAACTTTTCTCAGGTACCTCTAGTTAAACATTTTCTGGAATTTTCTATTACTTGATTATGAAACGATTCTCATCCAAATTCAGTCACAAGTTGTTACATTATGAGCTATGATAGTCGACATTTTTTTCGGAAGAAAATTCTCCTAAAACCAGTAAAGAAGATTAAAGCGAACTTACAGCGATTTTTTTTGCACAATAAATTACGCGGCGTGCTGCGCTGCCATTTGCGGTAGGCCGCAAATTATGTCCTAATGAATAAATTTCACCGTGTAAAGTTTTCATAACAAGCGTGTTTTATTAATTAACGTTTACGTTTTAAAAGCCTAGTCGGTGTTTTTGGTTGGAAATTTCCTCAACGCAGTAAACAGCGAACGGACTGGGTGTGATGTAGAAAAGCGCTCTAGATGCGCATCAAGATGAAATTATTTTCGCGTTAAACAGGTCGACTTAACTGTGGGTAGGTAAATCTACCGCAACGCTGTAGATTGAATTCCTACGAGAAAATATGCAAAAAACAATTTCTCTGCACGAAAATAAAAAATAAAAAAGATTTTCAATGTGATAATATTAAGTAGAAGAACACTTTGTCTACACCCACGTTCATTCAGCGCCTTATGACTATCTAGGCACAAAGTCGGCGATGTAACGGATTATTTGATATATTCATTCGGAATAAGCGAATTGGGAATACGCGATGTTTTCTTTAACCACCCGCAGCCGTCTTCTATTAGTAAAAGGCCCCAGAGAATAAGCTATTTTCCAGCACGAAGGACAAGTCACAAGTCTCTGTATATAGCGACTAGAAAATCGGCGAGTGTGGTAGGAGGTTCGGTAAATTGGAAATAACAACGCCGCGAGACGATTTAAATCGCTTGGGAGAAGTGCCACCTTTGAGCAAAGCTGGTAGATGGGGTAAGATGAGCGGTGTTTGCGTTTTACAAGAGTGTTTCGCATCTTGCACGTATATGTTCACCTTGTGCCTTGCTTCTGCTCGTAAATCTTTTAATTTTTTCCACCTCTACTTTCGCGAAGGCAAATTTTATTAAAGTTGTTCGATGAGTTTTCTTCACTTTTAATGGTGAAATGCGTCGCGTGTCGCGTCGTGTCAAAAGCTCGATGAGTTTTTTCTCAAATTTTTTTTATTCGATAGCTGTTACCCGTCTCTCTAAACGCACCTGTGCCATTGAAAATTAAACGAGCGGAATGAACGAGCTTTTTGCGTAATTTTTTGTCGTCACGTTCAACGTAGTTATGCTCGGATGTATTAACCGTGATAATCAAGATATTCGTCTGAATGATACCCGAAATTTTATTTCGAATCGTTTGGTAATTTACTTATTCAGGGTATAGGCCAAATACCATAAGCTCTAGAGATAAATTTAAATACCCTACCTTTTTTTTTTTTTTTTTTTTTTTTGCAAATGGATGTCCTTGTAGAGAAATTTTCTTCGAAATTTTATAGCATAAGTTTGGAAAATGTTCGTGCTTTTTTCAGCCGTTTGGAAATGCATGAGAATTTTAGAATTTCTTGGAGCAAAACTTTGAACGATTCAGTGTTGAAAATTTTTCGATTCATGATTCACTTGACGAGAAGTTCAGTTGTTCGCGTTGAATTCCTTTATTGTTTTTAGATAAATTCTTGATCGGTGATTAATTGGTCATTTTAAATGCACATTTTGACGAGTGCACCATCTAAAATGATATTTTCAACTCGCGTAGGCTTTTCCCTGGAGAGTTTTATGTCACGTTGGAGCGGTTGTTTTAGTAGCGATTTTTTTCTGTTTCTTCTCAGGTATGATAAAGTAGCTACTGCCTTCTCAAGTTCTCAAATACCAAAGTTATTTGAGGCGATAAACCGCCAGCGTCATATTTTAACCTTCGCATGTACACCCCGAAGCGAAATTTCATCCCTTTTGAGATAATACGCGTAACGTTGTATGTGTTTGGCTATGGAAGACGAGTGATGGTGGGGTGACTTTTGAAGCATTATCAAATCTTAATGTTTCTAGGCGTTTGTTTGGGTAGGTAGTTACACAATTCGTCTTTTTTTTCTCGTTTCGTAAAATTTATCGTACTTTTTGTTTGGTCAAGGTCGTGGTAGTTTTGATCAACGTCAACGCGCCAAAAACATAATCGAAAAATAGATTACATGTAGGAAGCACATTTTTGTTGTTGCTTTTTGTGAATGAAAAGCGAACAAAGTATCTTATGTCGAGGTATTTTCCAGAATTCAGGGAAAATTCTTTTTCATCAGTTTTCAGGGAATCTGAGAACCTTATGATATCGTGTCTCAATCAGACTTGGAAAGCCGAAAGATAAAGTTAAGCTTTTGGCTTTTAGCTCTCGATAAAAAAATATACTTAAGGCTTCAGCTTTGACTTTTCGCTTTCAAAAAGCCTTAAAAATCATTGGCTTTCGGTTTTTGACTTTTAGATTGGAGCTGGTTTTCCAAGTATGATTCCAATCTTCATTAGGTACTTAATAATTCTTCTTCTTCTTCATCGTTCACTCGTATCCGAGCATTGTGACTATGGAGCCTCTCCAATCAGCTGCCTCCAACCTTCTCTGTCTTTGGTCTGTCTGGTGCATTCCCTAAGGGTAAGCCCTGTAGCCTTTTTGATAAGGTCCGTGTATGTACCTTGTGGGTAATCTCCCGCGCGACCTCTTTTCCTCTTTTTGTCCTGGTACAGTCAGCTTCTCTAGGTTGTCTTGCCGCACTATACTCGTATGTCCGAAATATCTCAGGATCCTCCTTCTTATAATGGTGCTGAGTCTATCCTTCTCACCTAGCTCTTCTAGTATTGACTTGTTTGTTCTTTTCTTGGTCCATGAAATTCTAAGCATTTGTCTATAGCTATACATTTCAAATGCATCTATCGGGCTCTAATCTGTTTTCTTCACTGTCCATGTCTCTGAGGCATATAGGAATATTGAGAATACGAGCGTTTTTACAATCTTTAATTTTGTTCTCTAGGTGATTCCATGGCTTTTCCAGATTTGGAAGAGTTTTCCTACAGCTGTTTTTGCAATTGATGCATGTCTTCTTATCTCATCTTCTGAACCTCCACTGTTGGTTATTAGGGAACCTAAATATACAAAGCAGGCTTGCTAACCAAAAAAAATATATATATATTGTCAAGGTTACAGTTAAAAATGTAACAAGAAATTCAAAATTTAGGTTAAAGGTTACAGTTAAGGTTATTAATTTTTCAAAGTTACGGTTAAGGTTCCGGTTATGGTTATTGGTGATCATGTTTTTTTGGTTAATGGTTAAGGTTAAGGTTACAATTTTTGGTGGTAATTTTTCCAGTTGAGCTTAAAATTTTGGTTAATGGTTAAAATTACAGTTGAATATTTGAAAAATTTCTAAAACTTTTCTCTGAGTTTGAAATTTTGAAGTTTAAAAATTGAAAAACTGGTAGGAACATTTGAATTCAAAATTTAACAATTTTTTCAAGAAACATATGTAAGTATTCTTCATCATCTCTTATTATTAAAATATCATTCAAGATTGAGCCTTAATAGTTTAAGGGAAATATATAATCGCACGACAGAAAAGGGTGTTTGAACGACAACAGCAAACGACAATACAAGCTGTGGTAGCGACAACTGCTTAGGTCTTTACAACGACAGGTTTTCAAGGACAAAATAATAAGTCAGCACAACTATTTTTTTAAGTATGAATCACAACTCCTCCCGCCAAAAAAGCATGTCTAAGCTACAGAATAAAATTTCAAATGACAGAATAAAATTTTAAACGACAACACAATGTACGACTAATTTCATATTTGAAAATACCTACATGAAAAAGTGATAAATAAAATATTGGATTGGGAAGCTGGCAAAAATAATTAAAAATTGCTCTAAAATTACTGCAAAAACTGTGTGACAATTTCCAAATGTGAAATGTGAGCTTCCTATGGACTTACTGAGATTACACTTTGCACAATAATATACCTTTGTGTTCTATGATAATGAGAATGTGTCAATTTTTCCAAGAAGAAATGAAGTTCATGACACTTTATGACATTCATTTTCAAAAACATGGTGTGTGACATACAAATCAAAGGACATTTGGGGTATACAATTGAATGTATACCTACCAATGAAAGGGGTACTAAAAGTATCAATACCAAATGTAAAATGTGAGGGAAGTGATGCCCGCATGGACCAAAAAAAAATCATGCTAAAACCGTTGAGAAATTTGCTGTGTACCTACACAAAATTTACCACTTTTTGAGAACTACCCAACTATCATTTTATGAAAATTTCTATTTTTTAAAAATTTGATTCAATTTGAATTTGTAACTTTTTTGGTGAAAATAGGCATGTTGATGGATTAAAATAGAAATAAAAATAGAAGTGTTAACAGATATTTCTGTTGTGATTTTTTTTTTACTATTGTCGTTCAATTTATTTAACTGCCATTCAATTTTTTATTTGTCGTGGACATTTTTTATCTGTCGTGCAAATATATGATTATCGTTCAATTTTTTTTCTGTCGTTCAATTTCTTTTTTGGTCGGGCATTTCTTTTATTTGTTGGGCCTGTCGTTTAGACCACCTTTTCTGTTGTGCGATTCACCTATTCTGTCATAACGATAAATCATACCCATAGTTTAATGACTAATGATTATGATGCAACTATAGTTTCAAATTTTTTGAACTTTTTATTCACGTTTTCTTATTTCCTCTTTTGATCATTTTTTTGATTGAAATTTCAAATCACTACGAATCACATTGAAAACCCCATAAGTAGATATAAAGAAATGAAAAAAACAGCACTTTTCAGTTTTTTTTCTAACCTGTTTTTCTCTAAAAAAATGTTTGGTTAAGGTTATGTTTATGGTTCATTTTGATCTCAGAAAACGGTTAGGTACAGTTACAATTGAAGCCGTCATAGCAAAAAGGACATATGTGTGAAAGTTGTATTTTGAGAAAAAACTGTTTGAAAGTTTGAGTGCTTGTGAAGTTTAGAAATGTGCATATTTGAACGAGGTGACGATTTTATCTTATTTTCCCACTATCTAACTATATGAAATGCTATGCACCATCAGTGTGGAGCAAACTGTGTGTTAGCGGTAAGCGCTCAAACATTTCGAATTATACGTCCTTTTTGATGCGAAAAATTGGCCAATTTTTTTTTTGATTTAAAAATGTTTTTGAGCAAATTTTTGGATTTAAACCAGGTAAATAAAAGTTGATAACACAAAATCGACCATGAGTAACCCATTATCTCTGAAAAAAGATTTCTATGTTAAGTAAAAAAAAAACAAGTTTTTTTGGCCAATTTTTTAAATTTTTTTTTATTGATTTAAAAATGTTTTCAAGCAAATTTTTGGATTTAAACCAGGTAAATAATGGTTGACAACACAAAATCGACCATGAGTAACCCATTATCTCTGAAAAAGTTAATTTTTAGTCGACTTCGCAGTTTTAAAATGGCGATATCTCATTGGTTTTTCGACTTTGTGAAGTGTGGGTGGTCTCATATGATAGAGGAAGTTCTGAAGAATAACAATATGGATTCGTCTCAAAAAGGACATATGTGTCATATATACCCCTTTTTGTTATGACGTCTTCAATTATGGTTGGTGATATTTCTAAATTTTTGTTGGTCAATTTACCAGTTACTTTGCAGTTATGGTCAATGGTTAAAAACCAGTTAACAAGCCTGATACAAAGCTTTGTACATATGACTTCTATTCCATCTATCTCTTGCAGCTCAGGTTTGTTGTCATTCACCCTGTTTATTATCATCATTTGGTCTTTGATTTGTTCTCCTTCAGACCCCTGGCTAGGCTAACTTGTTTTATCTTACCCATGATCTCCTTCATGCTGTTAATGTTTTCAGCCAGTATTGTGGTGTCATCTGCGTATCTCAGATACAATATTATTTTCCTGCCTCCTAGCGTCATCCGTCTAGAGCTTCCCTCATTATCCATTCTCCATAAATGCATTGAATAATATTGGGCTGAGAATAATGCATCCCTGCCTCACTCCTTTGCAGGTCTTGAAGTGATCAGTCAGTTCCCCTTCTACCTTTACCTGTGCGTTGTTGTTTTTGTACAGGTTCTTCATCAGGTCTATCAGGTGTTTTGGTACTCCCATTTTTCTTATTTAAGTATCTATTCAAAGTTCTCAAATTCTCTAAAATTTGATGAAAAAAATTGCATTGGGAAGAATTCCTCCGGGAAGGACTTTTGTCGGAGAAGAAATGTGCGGGAAGAATTTCGCAGGATGAATTTTCCGGTTACCATTTTCTAGTAGGTACCTATTCGATATGGGTACATTTTCCTTGGAATTTTTTTCACCAGTAATGTAAGTACTTGGGGAAAAAGGTGCGAAACTGCGAATGATTTAAGGCATGAAAATTTTGTAAAACGTACGATCTCTGGGGCGATGATGCTGGAAAAATCCAAACATTAAAAACATTTGTTCACGCAACATTGATCTTTATTGGACCTATTACCGCCCGCGAATTTCCAGCTATCTAGCGCTTATGATGAAATTTACAACCAGCTTCAGCCGGCGGCGCTAGAACAGCATCATCGAGTCGTTTATTTTACATATTTTGTTCGCGATGAGGCAAGGGTAAGGACACATTGTAAAAGTTACTTTATGATTGGAGTTCGCTATAGTGTTTTTATTAAGTTTTCACGCTCGAATGCCATCGCCAAGTTGAAGGGTTGCCATATAAATGGTCTCGCTGGGTACGTGAAATTGTAAAAGCGAAACTATTATCGTCGAATAGCGTTTGAACGCGTATTCGAGGTGAAATAGTTGTTGTATTATTATCCGCAGCTTATACCCTGAGAATCGAATAAATTACCGCGCAATGTAAATTTCTAGTTTGCAAGTGAAATACGCGCTATACTCGTACGTATAGATGTACCTCGTTTTCGAGAAGTTTTCATCTTATACCGCGAAAATTAACTGTATCGGATTCGAAATCAGCGTAATCGAAAACTAGAAGGCATAAGAGAATTACTCTCTTTTCCTCCTTCCTGCCCAAATTGGTATTTAAAGGAATTAGAAGGGCATTTAGAGTAAGATCACACTTGTAGAATTTTTAGATAGTCGAATTGAGATTTCTTCAATAGAAAGATAAGAATCTGGTCAAGTTTTGAATTCGAATTTAAAATGGGTCGATGCATTTATTTGAAGATCACATCGAACTGAGTATTAGGTAGGTACCTACCTACTTTCTTTAAACGTTTTTCTTTTATATTTTGCCAATATGAAGACATTAGCCGGGTTTTATGTGTGGCTTCAGCCTTTATGGACTTAATTTACAACTTTAATATTTTTTCCATCATTTAACGCTCAAATTCGAGTCATTTAATACAGTAATAATATAACCTTGGAGTGCGAAATGAAAGTAAATATCATTCGTGCGATGCAAGTCGATCTTGAAAAACTGACCATAAATGCTGAAAAAGGAAGGAAATAGGAATAAATGCAACGTTATTTATATGTTACGAAGTGAAGTGCTCATCAAATATCTACGAGCATAGATACTTACCTAGGTATCTAAAGGAAAATATCCGCGAAAGTAATCGGCATGTAAGCTACCTCGATGAATTAACGTTTAGGAAAATATGGCATCGAATTAAAGAAATGAAATTTCTGCGTGTTAATCGATTCTCAAAAGTTGGAGCGAATAAGTGGATATAAATAAATCATACTTTAGATGATTTTAGTTGGTTTTTTCCGTGTGCCGCGATGCCGTGTTATTTACTTAATATGTATTAGCAACGTATAATTAACCTTAGGATAGGTAGAGGTAGGTCTTGGTTTTATTGGCGAAGTATGAAGTGGTGGCAAATTCTTTGGTATACGTACGAGGAAAGTTTCCAATTAGTTTTAGGTAATAAATAAAGGACGGTCTTATTTCGATAATTGAATTACGAGCGCGCACAGAAACACCCATCTTAAATTCTACTTAGAACACGCGGCCCTGTCTTAAACCGACCTCGTAAATATCGCAAAGTTGCTTTTTAAAAGGCGAATGAGCTTTGGCAATAAAGTACAACGTTGTAGGGTACGCCAGGCCAGAATACGTGCTTCAACGAGTGAGCGAGAAAAAGCTCGTCGTCAGGGTCAAAGGTGGACATAACAGTTTTTGTTAAACTTTCGGCTATTAATAAAAGGGTAAAAATATATCGCACGATGCATCGTGAAATTATGTAGCCTTATTCACACCGCGACCCCACTGACGTTCACTCTCCTAGATAAATTTGCCGAGCTTTTTTTTTTCAACGACTCGAGGTTTTCAGGGAGGAAAATACTTTCCTACATTGTGTGAATAGTTGGCGAAAATTTGCATGTCGTACAAATTATCATCGTCGTTGTGACAAAGCTCGTCTCTTTTGTGTGTCTTAATTTCCGTGGAAAACTCTTCGCTTGAGGTGTGATGCGGTTAAACGTTGTTGGTAGGATATTTTATGTGTACGTGGTGTACCGTAATAAAATTATCTCGTGCTTGAATTTGTGAAAAAAAGCAAGAAATATGAGAAGAAAACGTCTCAAGTCATGGATTTTTTCTGTGGAATATGATTTCCAACAGCATTTATTGTAGCTTTTGGAGACAGTAAATCAACGTTTCAGTACGATTTAAAGGTACAAGAAGTTCATATATTGTATTTTCAGCTAAGGGGTTCATGAAAGTCAAACAAGCCATACTAAAAATTATAGAGGTAGGTACCTTTCGGGTCATTCCACCTCAACTCAACCAACGTTTTTGAGTCATGTCCTTCGATTTCGCTCAAATCTTTTTTACAATACCTACCCATCCAGTAAGTAAGAAACCCGCAATCAGTTTGGTCCCAGCCCCCTCAGGGGGAGGTGGGGGTGGCTTCCATTATTTTTACATTGTCTCGAGGTACTCAACTTCAGCAGCGCATTCCTCCAAAACTATGATACTTTGATCAAAACTGATTTCACAGTTCCAAAGGGCATTGCATTTTGAACTTTTTAAGCATTTTGAAATTTTCAAAATTTGAAAGTTGAACTTCCAAATTGAAAGTTTAAACTTCAAAATGGCGCTGTAAGTGGGAGCTACTATTAAAAATTTTGAAAAAATGTCGATAGATGTACCTTCTGATGCTTTTTCGAAATATTTAAATTTCGAGATGGGATCATTTAATTGAGGGGGAGCACCCACACCCCCAATTTCGGGTGAAACTTTCGAAAGAAAATCTGGGGCATGTGATACATCGAATTGTATGTTTTTGGTGACACTGAACACAAATATGACGTCAGATTTTTGATTTGACCTCTTCCACGGCGGCCCCCAGCACTTCCCCAAAGGGCGTAAAAGTTGAAAAAAGTGTTTTGTTTGTGCGACACATGGAATAGCATGTTTTTGGTGACGCTGAACACGAATATCACGTCAGATTTTTGATTTGACCCCATACACGGCCCCCAACAGTTTTTTTTTGGACTTTTACCCGTTGGGGAAGGTTCTAGGAGCCATGGGTGAGGTCAATTTGAAAAACTAAGGCTAATTTCGTGTTCATGCAATATCGAAAGCACACTATTCCATGTGTCACACGAATGAAATCATTTTTTTGTTAGGTTACCCCCTTTGGGGAGGTGCTGGGGGCCGTGGATGGGGTCCAATCAAAAATTTTGACGTCATATTCGTGTTCAGCGTCACCAAAAACATACAATTTGATATATCGTCACTTATCCCAGATTTTCTTTCAAAAGTTTCGCTCAAAATTGTGGATGGGGGTGCTCCCCCTTAATCAAGAGATCTTTTCAAAATTTTAAATGGTAGCTCCCACTTACAGCGCCATTTTGAAATTTGAACTTTCAATTTGTAAGTTCACTTTCAACTTTTGAAAATTTCGAAATGCTTAAAAAATTCAAAATGCAATGCCCTTTGGAACTGTGAAATCAGTTTTGATCAAAGTATCATAGTTTTGGAGGAATGCGCTGCTGAATTTGAGTACCTCGAGGTAATGTGAAAATAATGGAAGCCCCCCACTCACCCCCTGAGGAGGCTGGGACCAAACCGATTGCGGGTTTCTTTCTTACTGGGTGGGTAGATATTGTAAAAAAAAAATGAGCGAAATCGAAAGACATGACTTTCAAAAATCGCTTTTTTTTGGTCGAATTGACATAGAATGACCCTATCTAATGATAATTATTGGTCGAAATTCTGTGCACAAAAGAAACCATTTTTTTTTTTTTTCTGATTGAACAATAAACTTCTCTGATAAAAAATTGTGTGTGTGTTTTTTTGTCGAAAATTTATTAAGCAAGTGAACATGGGAAGAGTAATCAATTTTTTGGGTGAACAAAGGATTCGAAAAAAGGAATGGCAACAAAATTGTATCCTGATCCATGTCCTAAAATTTTGCTTTCATTGTTCTCTTAATAAATCAATCTTCTACAAGAAATCATATTTGAAATTTCATCAATTTTATATTTTTGAATAATTTTAACGATGTTGTTTTATAATGGCTGCTTTTTGTCAAATTTTATTGATATGTCGTTCTTTTTGGAAATTGTCAGTGGTTTTGATTTTTTTATTTATTTTTTTTAATACGTTTTTAACGTTTATTCGTGCATTTTGGCAAATTTTTCAATATTTTACTTTTTTTGTGATTTACCTATACTTAGTGCTTTTTAAGCTTTTATTTTGTTTTAGGTACGTATTTTTGATTAAAAACACAATTTTTTCAGTAAAAAAAATTCTTTGAATACATATTATAGAACCTGATAGAAATTTTTTCTTCAACTGGATACCACTCTTTTCAATAGGTAAGTACATATTTTCAGACTTATTTCACGATCAAGGATATGAAAACTGATTAGGAAGTTGAAATTTTTGTTGCTATCAATTTTAGAATCGTTCAGCTCAAAAGTCCATCATTCCAAAAAAAAATTCAGCTAGACCCCTAAAGAGTGATTTTTCACTACATTGCAAATTTTTAAGAAAATGCAATTAAAAAAATTTGAAAATCAGAAAATATTTAAAAACTTGGAAAATTAAAACGAAGAAAATAATATCAAAATTAGAAAATAAATCAAAAACTAAAAATCTGCTATCAAACAAAAATAATTAGTATCAAAATTAAAAAATAAGAATCTATTATCGAACAAAACTCGATAGAAGAATATAAAAAAATATAGTACCAAATGCACCCAAAAAAAAAATCAAAGTATAAAAAATACTGCCCCTCGATACTCTAAATAGGTACGCGATTTCAAACCCGATTTCACAGCCTGTTTATTTTACAAAAATACCAAAACACCTCGTAAAAAATTTCCCTACAGAAACAAGTTATCATTGACGAGATAGAAACAAACCGTATACAAGTTAGTATACGAATCGTGACGAGAAATTAGCGTGGAAATTTAATTTCCTCTTACAATAACGACGTTCCCATTTCCATCGCCGCCGTTTTAAAGTTCAGAATGCAATGTGGTTTACTGGCACATATAGGTAGGTATATTGGTATACTGAAAAGCCGAGCTATTATAATGCTATTGAACTCAAATTACATTTGTCTGATTGTATCGCGGCTTTCGAACAGCTTTATTTTGCCGTGAAAAGTAAAATTAGCGAGGGGATGTAGGTACGTGCTTCGTATGCCAATTCGAATACGTTCCACATCTGCTAATTTCGGACTCGCTTCGAATTAACATTTGATTAAGCACGAATTTACCAACAGATCCCTTTTGTAGGAGATTTTTAAACATTCGATGAAAAAAAAACATGCTGTTGGGTAGCGTAGGCATCTGTTAAAGCAAAGGTACAAAAACCAACTCGGAGAGTTTTAGACACTCTCATCCGAAAAATTGCGCGAAAATGAGTTCCTCATGGGCCTTTATCATTAAAAATTAGTTCTCCATAATTATGAATAGTATATAGGTACACCTACGTACCACAAAGCCTGAGTAAGTAAACGTAATAATAAGCACACATACCCCCACATACGGTAGGTACCTCTTTTCAACACACCAAAAAACCATTTATGTACGCCTTCAAAGCAAATTCAGGCAATTCAATTTACCTTAGAGCAAGAAATAGGTTAGTATGTATGCAAAAGGTATACCAACCGATACAGGTAGCAAGCCATCCTGAAAACACTTACAACATACAAAAATGAATCTACTTCTGAAACAAGAGCTAATAATTCTGCGAGCGAAATGTATAAAAATACCGAAACTTTGACGGAGAATATTGAAAATTAAGTAAGGTACAGAATTCTGCGAGAGAAATTCAAAACCATTATTTTACAGTTATTTTGAAGACACCCGTTCAATTTTATAGATTACTTACTCTACGTGTAACGTAAAAGGTTTGACGAGAGAACACAAAAACGAATATAAGTAATTTTCGAAGCGAGGAAATAGTGAGAGATAAAAGCACTCTTTTTTCCTCTTCTCTCATTCCAGGCGACTGCTAGAGTAAGTAGGTATAAGCTACGGTTTTTTGAACAACATAACTATTAACTACCTAATTAAAAAACTTAAAAAATCAAAAATTTTCAACTCCCTTAAACCGAATTTCACCCTTTCAAGCCATTCTGGAGCTTCCGACGCCATTTTCGATTTATCCAGAATTTTTTAATTACCCCAGAAGAAGTGGAAATTGAGTTATGGCTTATTTTCGGTCTCTTTAACGGATTTTCGCACCTTTGAGGCAACTTACAGGTGGGCCTCTCGAATGTTTTTTTTCCTTCCTTGAATTTTTTCCCCTTATAAACACTCAAGTATCTATGCTGATGAAAAAAGTATTACTCGAGAGGTGTCCGCCTACAAATTGGCCCAAATATGGATATTGGATAGTTCTGTTCTCTGTCATTCTTAGGGATAATTTTTTCAATCAGATATTTGTAAAAAAGCTAGGAAACTTTTTTTTCATAAAGGGAACATCCTACGGAACATTTTAAAGCAAACTTGTCAAAAAAAAAGTTGGCCTCGCCAACCAAATGGTAGGTAGTCATTTTGATTGATAGGTCAGCCTATAATCGCTGATTTTGCTTTCGAACATACGACTCGCATGAATATTTTTGAACTGGACAAAGCTAGATTGAAAAAGCATGGAAAAATTAATTATCACCACCCAAAATTTTAGGTATAGAGGTGCTAAAGTGTATTTTTCGATTTTTCGTGAATTTTTGAAAATAAATCAACATTTTTTTTTTAAGTGAAAACTGAGGGAAAAAATCAAAATTTAACCAAATTGACTTAGAAAGCTAAAATTTGGGATATACCCTAATTTCGACCTGCCAAATCGATAGAAAATGGTGTCAGACCTATTAAAATAGTTCTGGAGCCTCCAGCAGATTTTTGAAACTTGGAATTTCCATAAAACTTTATCAAATGCAGTTGGAAAGCCGAAAATCATCCTGTAAGCTGATTTCAATACGCTATGAAGTCGACTGTAGGTAGATTTCGAGTCGTTTTTGAGCCCCCAGCGACTTTTGGAAATTACTGGAGCCTATAGCAGATTTTTCAATGCTCGAAATTTCCTTAAAATTTTACCAAACAGAGATGGAATCCAAAATTCACTCTGCACTCCAATTTCAAAATGATACCAGGTCGACTGCAGGTGGGTTCAAGTCATTTTAGAGCCTCCATGTGACGTTTTGAAAATTCTTAGAGGCTCCAGCAGATTTTTGTAACTTGAAATTTCCACAAAATTTCATAAAATGAGGCTATTAGAACTAATTCTAATACAATATGAAATCGACTGGAGGCAGTTTCAAGTCGTTTGAAAACTTCCAGCTACTTTTTGGGCCTAATTATTGTCGATAAGGTACTCGTTATTTTTTTCGAAATCGATGTATTCCAGTCTGAAACATATTTTTATCCATCGATTTCACACTCCTCTGAAAATTTGAAAAATTACCCTTCCGACTCCGTTTGAGATAAGTAAGTAGAAAGATGAAATTCAGTTTACATCCTATTTTTGGCATTAATTCCGAGATTGATTGCAGACAGTTGGCTGCAGTTTCAGTCCGTTTTGGAGCCTCCAGCGGCTTTTCAGAAACTTCTGTTTTTCAAAAAATGCCACGAAACCTGTCCAAATCAATTTTATTTGATGAAATTTTGTGGAAATTTCAAGTTTCAAAAATCTGCTGGAAGCTTCAGAACTGCTCAAAATGATTTGAAACCGTTTCCAATCAATTATGGCAGGTCTAAATTAGAGCATATCACAAATTTTAGCTTCCTGGGTCAATTTGGTAAAATTTTGATTTTTTTCCCCCTCATTTTTCGCTTAAATTTGAGTTTCAAAAATTCCCGCAAAAATCGAAAAATGCATTTAAGCACTTGAAATTTCAACTGGTGATAAATTTTTCCATGCTATTTAAATCTAGCTTTGTCCAGCTTAAAAAATTTTGTGCGAAGCCTATGTTGGAAAGCAAAATCTGTGATTTTTGGCTGATCTGTCAATCAAAATGGTTGCCATTTTGTTATTGAGGTCAACTTTTCTTTGGCAAGTTTGCTTTAAAATGTTCCTCAGGATATCCCCTTTTAAGAAGAAGTTGTCCTCGAGGATCGGAGGAGGGGGACAATTATTCCTATTGGCATATGCCGGACTTATTACCTATACATACCCAGAAAAAACAAAATGATTGAAAATTTTCAAACACGTAGGTAATCCAACTTTCATCGTCATCGTCTTTCTCAAAGGCTCCATTAAGTAAATACACCGCAACAAAATACATACCATAAAATTTAGCTGAAAATTGAACCCTTCTATTTCTCGTCAACGCACGTCACTCCTCGCCGTCGTTATAGTCCTTACATTACATATGCATTACATTACATTACTTGGCTATGCTATCATCGAAGCTATCAATAGAGGTTTAATTTAAAGGCACGATATTGATTCAATACGCGGTATTTACATGCTCCATGTAATTATAGTCATTCGAAAGGTCAGACAGTCATTACGAAATGGCCTAATTTGCCTATACGTAGATGAACCGGCACCGTGTCGCAAAATGGCAAAAAATAATCCGGCCACAGGCGGTGCCGGCGGCGGCGGCATCGACGATGGCAATAATTTTCATCGAATCATCAAATCTTTTCGTACAAAGTAAAGGAAATCCGCCTATAGGTATATCATACGTAAGTATACGTAAAATACGTAAACCGGACGACTTTATTCGAGGTAGGTGACCTGAATAAATCGAATTATTACCAAATTCAACATTTTTTATCCGATTCGATTCGACCGAAACGAAAATATAGGATTCTTTTTCCTCTTCATTTTCAAAATACCATGAAAAACGTATAAAATTTCAACTCGTTTAGCGTATTGTTACATTGTACAGTACGTATATATCGTATATATGTATATAAGACCTAAGCAAAGGCATCACGAAGAAGAGAAATCTTTAGCGATAATAAAATTGAAAACGAAAACGTTTAAAAATGAGGTAAAAATATAATAAAAATTGAAAGAAAAAAAATATAATAGCCGGGTAGGCAATATCGCGAGCTATTCTTTGCAAAAAAAAATTCTATTTTTTCCCTCATTATACGCATATTACGACGTTGAGAGAAAAAAAAAGAATTTCGCGCCTAATTGTAAAACTAATAAACCATATTGCTGGAAACTTGTTTTTGGCCTTTTATTTTCGTACACGTTTTTGGATTTTACCTTGTACCTAGTTAGTTACCTACACTAGACGTAAATTGAAATATCAAACTTTCGACGCGAGTTGTTCTCGAATCAGTGAGTTTTTTCGAATTGAAATCTCTATCACCTCTCAAACGGTTGGTTCACTTTTTACAAAGTATACAATACAAAAATATACGTACACGTAGAAGATATTTATCTACGTAGGTCTAGGCACGTTTTTACGTTCGTATAAAAACCAAAAAAGAAATCACACAGCGTTTATAAACATACGCCGCGTCGTCGTCGTCGTCGGCGAAGTTGCCCCGCGTGTTCGTCATTTATCGAATCTATTTTAACCGCTAAACAGCCCTGTCAATCACTGACGAATAAAGTTTACGATTTTTTTGTTCTATCTTCCACACAAGACTGCGTGTAACGAAAAACTAGCTATAAATAAAATATTCGCGAATCAAGTGCCAAATGTAAGTTATCGATAACATATTTTCACGATGAGCCCTATATACACATAGTACACACGTTTACTTGTAATGTTGATTTCTTCCCCTGCCCCTTTTTCCTCGTCACGAAGTCTTATGGCGTAACGTAGACTATACTTTTCAAAATTCAATGTTAATGGAACGATAATTTATGCCCGTGAAAAAAAATCAAAATGGCCAAGTCCCACGTTATACTTGTACACTTGTATCGTACGTGTCTTTGATGAGGTGGCCTCAGTCATTATTTTTTTCAATATAGAATTTACCAGGATAATCGCTGACGGTATAAATGTCAAAAATTCAACTACGAACAATACCCTCCCTCCCCCTCCCCACACCATCCCACTACCTCGACTTGAATATCAGCCCTTCAAAGTTCTCACAGATTAAATGACCAAGTCTCCTGAATTGAAACAACCAAGCTTCCAAATCATAGATTGAAAAGTTTCAATACATTAGTCCCAAAACATGTGTCAAATAATTCACCTGATAGCGCAACAACCCAAACTACACATTTGTAAATTGGTTTACCGATTTTAAAATTGGAAGAAAAACTGTTAGTAATAGTACTCAGCATTGATTCACCCAAGTTGCATAACTCCTTACAGAGGTAGATAGGTAGGTAAATGCAGATAGTTTGACTATGATTGCGTCGGTCATGTCACAGGCTTTCATAGATAAGCTGCATGAGAATGCGTCATATTTTATAGAACTTTAAAAAGAGATTAAACCTTAATTTTACTAAAAAATTAGAGGACCTGTGATTGATCAAAATTTCAAGCATTTCAATTTTCAATGCCTTCATATTTCTAAGCCCGAATAAAAATCATAGGTACGACATGATAACAAATTTCAATCAATCACAACACTTTCAATTTTGAAATTGGACTGAATAAATTGAAGAGGATTTTCTTGTACCCCTTTCTAAGAAAAAAACTACATAACATGACGCGATGACAATTCATCCACCTCGAATATTTAAAGAATTATGCAACTTTGAAAAATCAACTCCAAGCAAACCGTAATTTTGTTCCTTCAATTTGTAAGGTGGACAAATCGATTTACATCTGCATCACTTAAGCAAAAAATTGAATAAGTCATTTTTGAAAAATACAATCATCGTTATTTGCACCCAAACTCCCGTGGGGGAGAGGGAGTGTTTAGGTAAACTTTGTACCTATTCATGTGAAGAGTTACCTATCTGTAAATAACGTTGATTAGAACCGGTTAGCATGAAGCCAACAAATTGTAGCGTTGGTCTCGCACCTTTTTATTCACTCTCGTGTACTTTTTCTTCAGTATAAATTTATCTTGTATGTTGTATCGTTGTAATTTTCGTTATGCCTTTTAATGGCGTTTTTTATTGTAAATTAGCTGAGCTGCAGAGCTGAGCTGAAAGCTGAGAGTTGAGCTATTTTAGATCGAATTTAAAATGGTTTGTAACTTTCTCGGTATTGTAAATATTGTGTAAATACATTCGTTGTCGTGAATAACCGAGGAGTCGCCCTTTATTTATTCATTTTTAATTCACACACCCTTTCTACAAACAATATGGCGTCCGAAAACAGGGACTCCTCGGACAATTTGTGTGAATAAATGTCGTTTTTGAACATTTCGCGAATTATTCAGGTAATTATGCCGCAAGTAATCGCGTGTATATTCTCGGAAATAGCTTGGTGTCGTGTGTTGGTGCATACCAACGTCCTTATCTCGTTGTCGGCGTTCTAAACGCACTTCTCGTGTACTGCCGCTTATCTGTCGTTGATAGATACCACGTTACGGTTCTATCAAGCTAGCTGTGCAGTATTTTTTCCGTTTTCGTCTCGAATCAATTACCCTTCTCGTTTTAATCTCTTTATCATCTCGTTGTCGTAAGTATCGTTTATTTTCGCTTGTTATCATGTCGGATAGTAATTTGGATACTGGCCACCATGGCCAATTCGTTCATAGATGCATCTTAACTGCTATCACCGCTATAGAAAATACAATTGCTGCTCAAGTTTCCATGGAAAATATTTGCACCGTGAAATATAACGTTGAGAGGCTGAATACAGAATACGAATCATATCGCAATATCTGTATGCAGTTTGAAAGTGACAAAGCTGACGCCGCTGCGGCAAAAGCTCACAACGCTGCTGTCGAGGCTGATTTCGAATTGATCATCTCGAAGGTTTCAGCTGCCAACGGTAAAGCACGTGCTTATATTGCTGAGTATGAAGCTGAGAAAGCGAACAATAGTATGAATATGTCGTTTGGTGCCTCTTTTCAGTCTGGTGTTCATCAGGAAGCAGCAGTTAAACTTCCTCGTATCAATGTACCCAAATTTGACGGTAAAATTGAGAATTTTTTGGAATTCTGGGAGCTGTTCAAAAGTTTGGTGCATGAAGAGGCTACTGTGCCGAAAGTTCGAAAGCTTCATTATCTGAAGGAAGCATTAAAGGATGGCGAAGCTGCCGATTTAATGACTGATATTCCTTTAACCGAAAAGGGTTACGATGAGGCATGGACTCTTCTGATATCGAATTTCAAGGACATAAAATCCATCATTCGAAAACATCTCGACAATATATTCTCGTTGAAACGCATCAAATCGTCTGGTGATATTCCTAATTTTCTCTTGAAGGTGAACCGATTTCGAAAAGGTATCAAAGCCTGCGGAGAAGAACCAGATAACATCTATTTGTCGTATATCGTGTCGGAAAAGCTGGATAAAGCTACGTTTGACGAATTTGAAAGGACTCTACCTTCCAACGACGAATTTCCCTCATGGGAACAGTTGTGTAAATTTCTCGAAAAACGCGCCTACGTTTCAAAGCGTGCAAGTGATAAGGTAGACCAAGATGACAAACGTAACAAAGCTACAACCAGCAAAGCAGATAAGAAGGCTTCTCTCGTGGTTGCAACACCTCAAAGTCCTAAATCAACTTGTCCATGTTGTAATCAAAATCCGCATCTTCTTATCAATTGTGAAAAATTTGTCGCTAAAGCTGCCAATGCACGATTCCAGTTCATCAAGGAAAAGAATTTGTGCATCAATTGCTTCGGTACTCACAAAGTTAAACTTTGTAACAAAGCTCCGAATTGCAAAAAGTGCAACCACAAGCACCATACTTTCTTGCATTTCGAAGAAAAATCAGATGCTGAGCCACCCCCACCGCCTAACGGTGATGGTACACCAAAAGGCAATTCTGGCAGCGCATCTCACGTTCGCGTCATCTTGAATATATCATCAGAACGTGAAGAATGTGCAATTCTGCCAACAGCCGTGTTGAAATTCAAATGCAGTGAAAGAAACGGTGAATTTCGTGTGCTTTTGGACAGTGGTTCGCAAGTCAATCTCGTGTCGAATTCCTTCGTGAAACGCTTCAACTTACCTACCCATAAATCTCGTTCGTGTATCAGCGGTGTTGGAAATGCTGAGACAAATTCATCTTACATGCTGAAGCTTACCATGTTCTGTCGGTCGAATAAAGCTGAGTTCGATGCATCCTTCTCCGTTATCAACAAACTACCGTATTCCTGCAATCGAGTGATTGGCGATTTATGTGGTGAATTATGCAAATTCCCCCTAGCTGATCCTGCCTTCTATCGTAAAGAAGTCAACATTCCTGGCGTTGATGCGTTATTTGGTATTGAGCTGTACAACTATATCGTCGGAAACTTGTCGTATAATATCGCATCAATTTGCATTCGTGAATCGAAAGTTGGTTGGATTGTCTCATCAACTCATCCTAACGATCCTATCTCGTTCCCAAGCTCGAAGAAACCGCTGAAATCGAGTTGTAACCTGACTGTCTCCCAAGTTGAGTCGCAGATGAAACGGTTTTGGGAAATCGAAAATATTCCTACGCCAAGCCTCCGGTCAAAAGAAGATGAAGCCTTCTTGAAACATTTCGCTGAGACCACAAAACGAGGCCCGGATGGAAAATTTATTGTCGAACTGCCTTTTACTCAAGATCCGAAAATTATAACTGGAAACTTTAAAAAGGCATACCGAGTGTCGTGTAGCATGGAGCGTCGCCTTAAGCCTGAGAATCGCACCTTATATTCTGCATTCATGGATGATTACGAGCAGAAAGGTCATTTGTCGGTGATCTCAGAAACGAACGATGATGATGATCGATATTATATCACTCATCATGCGGTTTATCGCCCCTCCAGTACTACTACTCCGTTACGCGCAGTTTTCAATGCTTCGGCGAAATCTGTCAATAATATCTCGTTGAACGACATTTTAATGATCGGACCAGTATTACAACCTCCTCTTGCTGAGAATTTGTTGCTGTTTCGTACTCGAATGTTCGCAATGACTGCTGATATCGCTCAAATGTATCGTAACGCTTGGGTTGCCAAAGCTCATCGTAAATTCCTGTCGATTATTTGGAATGGTATTCGTCGAGAATTGAATACTATCACATATGGCACAGCCTCAGCTGCTGCCCAAGCTACTAAACTTCTCGAAGTCATTGCGGAAGAGTGTAAACTCTCCCACCCCCTGGCGTATGAACCGATCAAGAGACATTTTTACATGGACGATCTGCTCTCAGGTGCTGATTCTGTCGAAGAGCTGATCAACTTACAGAAACAAGTCCATGAAGCTCTGCTTGGTTATGGTTTTGAGCTTCGTAAATACCAGTCGAACTCGCCAGGGGTACTCAAAAGCATCAATGCTGAGTTTGTCGAACGTAATGTTGAGGTGAATTTTGGCCAACAAGAAGCATTATCGGTTCTCGGCTTAGGTTGGAATTCCACTACAGACATCCTTCATTTGAAAACAAATTTCTCGGTACCTGATAAAGTTCCTACGAAACGTCAGATGTACTCAACGATTATGCGAATTTTCGATCCTCTAGGAATTGCCTCTCCAGTTACGATTCGCGGAAAAATCATGCTTCAAACCTTATGGAAGCGTGGTATTTCATGGGATGAGCCAGTTCCAGAAGATATTTTAGCTGAATATCAAGCTTACTTGCTTGATTTGCAAGCTTTGTCGAAATTTGAAATTCCAAGATACATATTGAATTTCGATATTCGCTTCGAATCTATTGTCGGCTTCTGTGACGCATCAGAACGAGCTTATTGCGCCGCAGTATACGCTTTTAACGATCATTCGCCACCCGCACGAGTCCAGCTATTAATTTCGAAGACCCGTGTGGCACCGTTAGATTCGGATTCTCGTACAATTCCAGAGTTAGAATTGCAAGCAGCATTTCAACTTGTTGAGCTCGTTGAATACGTATGTCGGGTGCTGAAGGTTGAGAAAAGTACAGTTCGACTGTTTACTGACTCAACCATAGTGCTTGCCTGGCTCTCTCGTCCAGCTAACGACTGGAAAGTTTTCGTTCGCAATCGCGTAGCGAAAATTACCAAAGCCTTTCCTATCGATCATTGGACTCACGTTGTTTCCAAGGAAAACCCAGCAGATCTTGCTACTCGAGGTTTAACTACCAATTCGCTCATCGAATCTCGCTTATGGAAACACGGAACCTGAATTTATTGCTGAGCCAACCAATACGATGTCGAAACCTGAGATCGATCAGTCCCAGTGCACTCCTTATTTATCGAAATCGAAGGCTGCCGTGCTGACTGTGGCTGAGAGAACTGGTTACTCGAAGCTGATTGAAGCGTATCCATCCTACCATCAACTAGTACGTGTTTTTGCAACTGGTTTAGCTATTGCTGAGACGTGGCGTCCGCGTATACCGATCGTTATCCGCAAAGTTGAAGCCAAAGACCTGCAACGTGCTCACGAATTGCTGATTCTCGCTGTTCAAGATGTAGTTTATGCGCCTGAACTTGATCGTTTACGTGCTGGTCG
Source organism: Planococcus citri (assembly GCF_950023065.1). Lineage (NCBI taxonomy): Eukaryota > Metazoa > Arthropoda > Insecta > Hemiptera > Pseudococcidae > Planococcus > Planococcus citri. The sequence continues at coordinate 38,305,114 of NC_088680.1, forward strand.
AAAGCTGTGTAAAAGAAGCTCTTTACTCACCTACTACCCATTCATCGATGAGAAGGGTCTTCTTCGCTCTCGTACGCGCCTACAAAATGCACGTAAGCCTTTCAACGAAAAGTGTCCTATCATTTTGCCAGCCAACAATCATTTTACGGTGATTTTCGTTCGTCATCTTCATGAGCGCTATTTCCATGCCAATCGGGCTTGGTTACTGGCGCATTTGTCGGCTAATTACGTCTTCACTGGCGGAATGGCTCGTTTGATCAAAACGGTCATTCACAAATGCGTTACCTGTTGTCGTTATATAGCTACTGCCAGACCTCAGCTGATGGCAGACTTACCAGCTGATAGAGTTACGCCGATGTCGCCATTTCTTGTCGTAGGTGTTGATTTCACCGGCGCTTTTCATCTCAAATGTACGTATCATCGAACGATGAAAGAGATGAAGGCTTACGCTGCTATTTTTGTTTGTTTCGCTACCAGAGCCGTGCATATTGAAGTTGTACCCTCTCTCTCCACAGAAGATTTTTTGAATTCGTTCAAAAACTTCATCTCTCGTCGTGGTAAGCCAGTGCGCATCTACTCAGATAACGGCACAAACTTCAAGGGAGCTGAGAGGTATTTGAGTTTGCAGGCTGAATCAATTTCGAAATACGCAGCTGAGCAAAATATCGAATGGCGGTTCAATCCTCCATATACTCCTCATCGTGGAGGGTTATGGGAAAGTGCTGTCAAAAGCGCCAAAAAAGCCCTTGCTATGGTCACCAAGGACCAGAAATTATCCGAATACGAGTTGCGCACTCTTCTTACGCAAGTTGAGTGCATTTTGAATTCGAGGCCTATCGCCTATAAACAAACAAATGAACCGCAGGAAGAAGTCCTTACGCCTGGTCATTTTTTGATTGGCCGTAATTTGACTGTCATTCACGAAGCTGAGGTTCCTTCCACCATCAAGTTATCGTCTCAATATACTGCCAACAAGCAACGGTTAGCCCACTTGTGGCGTATATGGTGTCAAGATTACATCAACCAATTGAGATGTCGTACCAAATGGACCGAATCGCAACCCAATCTGGAGGTTGGGCAAATTGTTCTCCTGCCAGATTCAGGTGTCAATCCATGTCGCTGGCCTTTGGCAAAGGTCGTTCGTACGTTCCCAGACAAAAACAACGTCGTGAGAACTGTTGAAACGCTGTCCAATGGCCAATTGAAAACAATACCCTCGATCCAGATCATACTGCTCCCTATTGAGTAGTCTTTTGTTACCTTTCGTTGATTCGTAACATTGTAATTTTTATTTGTAAATATTTTGTATTTTTCTTTCTGACTACTCGTCAGCCGGCGGGAGTCTGTTTAGGTAAACTTTGTACCTATTCATGTGAAGAGTTACCTATCTGTAAATAACGTTGATTAGAACCGGTTAGCATGAAGCCAACAAATTGTAGCGTTGGTCTCGCACCTTTTTATTCACTCTCGTGTACTTTTTCTTCAGTATAAATTTATCTTGTATGTTGTATCGTTGTAATTTTCGTTATGCCTTTTAATGGCGTTTTTTATTGTAAATTAGCTGAGCTGCAGAGCTGAGCTGAAAGCTGAGAGTTGAGCTATTTTAGATCGAATTTAAAATGGTTTGTAACTTTCTCGGTATTGTAAATATTGTGTAAATACATTCGTTGTCGTGAATAACCGAGGAGTCGCCCTTTATTTATTCATTTTTAATTCACACACCCTTTCTACAAACAGGGAGGGCTCAAAATTTTCACGCGTTTGCAATCGCAAAACTACTAAACATAGGAAGACTGTTACCTCGAATCTCGCTGCATTTGCAGCAAATCCGGTAGCGAAGGTTTAAATAGAATAAGTAGGAAACCCAAAATCTACAATTAAAATTCAAAATGTTTTAAATGTTTTTCAAGATAAAAGCTCAATTTTCAATGCATAATATCTAACTTGGAGTAATGAATAAGATGAAAAACTTTTTCTTCAACTAATATATTTTCAAAATTGGTTCTCAATCAGGGTCGTTGAAGGGGAGGAGCAAAGGGGGCAGTTTGTCCCGGGCTCGGAAAAAGAATGGCTTCTGATGAAAGGAAACCCGGTTTTTATTTTTCAAAACACAAATTTTCAAAAGCTTTGCTTGTTTCCTTTTCTTTTTCAAAATTTAAATTTATAAGAAAAATGTTCAACTTTCAAAATTTCGAAGTGAAAAAAACTATTGTTTTTATGCCTCTCGAAATGCAGATTTTCCTGAGCTTTCGTCCTCACTTGAGCCTGTTCTCTTTTCTTTTTCAAAATTAACGTCCTAAAAAAACTTTCGAACTAACAAATTTTAAAAGTCAAAAAATAAACTAAGCACATAAAGAAGCATCGGTTTTAGTTCTCTCAAAATACAAATTTTTAAATGATTTCACCCTCCCTTTGCTTGAGAGGTTATCTTTTTTTTCAAAATCAACTTTTTAAAAAGATACATCGTTTTTAAGCCTATTGAAATCAAATTTTCAAAAACTTTCGCCTTTTCTTCGCTTGGGACACATTTGTTGTTTGTTTTGAAATGAGAAAATTCACATTTTGGCCCCCAAAAATCCAAAACAGAAAATAAAAATTTTTATAACTCATAAGTATGAATATGATAATATAGAATATAGATCAGCAAAATTATTATTTTTTCCCATATTAGTAGGAAAATTTTCAGTCGAACCCCCTCCCCTTCCCCCTCTAAAAAAGTCTATGTACATATAGTTTTGTCTCAAGAAATGAGGCCAAATTATATTTTCCTCGGGCCCGTATTTGCTCTCGACGGTGCCGTTCTCAATACCTTGTAAAGTGCACAAGTGCCCATAATTTTGAACAAAATTTTTAAAAAAATTAAAAATTAAGTGAAGTATTGATTGTCGCCTGAGTTGAGTTTCAATACCATCTTATTTATTTTTCGATCTGACCACTTAAACTCCCCACCAGTGTCTTTAAAGATTGGACGGTCATTCTAGCAACAAAATTGAAAAAAGGCAGAGTTTTGAAAAAAAACAATAAAAACTGAAATGATATTCCAACTGACGAAAAATTCGTTAGACCAAATAAAGGCACATTGGAAACGCATTTAAAAATTCGTCATATCAAACCAAATTTCAGTTGTTGAATTTCATTTCCTCATTTTTGAAAATTCAAAATGTTTCAAAGCATTTTCTATGAAAATATTCAAAATTTGAAAATTTTGAAGTGTGGAAGCTTGCGATGCATTCGGTAGTTTTGAGCCATTCAAAATCCATCAACAGATTTTTAAATTTTCCATTTTTTTAAAAAAATCGTCAAAAAAAGCAAAAATTAAATTCAGCATTTCGATGATACAGGAAAATTTGAAAATCTGCCGGAGACTCCAAAAGGATTCAAAACTGAAATCATTCGATTAAAATGATCAAAAATAAGATCTAAATCAAAATAATATCGTTCTTTCTCGATTTCACCAAATGTTGATTTTTTCGTAGAAATTGTGCCAAATTTCGATTTTCAAAAATTCACCTATTTTAAAATGAATTTCAATATTTAAAATTCGGTTACGGTGGGAAGGAGGGGAATGAACTGATTTGGCAAACAGAAGAATGAAATGCACATTTCAAAAACAAGGCTCTCTACAACAAAGATATCTACGTACATAGCCTATAATGAGTAATGAGTAAAAAAAGGCCTCAAGGTACTCACCTGCATTCGTCCCACCGGAGGCGAAACAACCAAAAAAATACGCATCGCTGCTCGCAAAAAATCATCTCTATGTTCGGTTCGAGGCGAACTCAGGGGGTCGAAGGAGGTGGAATGTAACGTACTGGAAGCATGAATTTCGTCCACGGGTCGCGATTTCTCCGGAGACGGTTGCCTTATTGGCCGGACCCTTTGTCGTATGGATCCCACCACTCGTCGCCAGTCTGATGAGGAACGTCGATCAGTGCAATTCGCGTCGCTCGCCACAACCGGAAATTCGATTATTTACAAAGTTTCAAATCTTCGGCGAACATTATTCGAAAATTTATTCGATCGGGAAAGTATCGTTTACGGTGATTATTCGCGACGTTTATTTTCAAAGCATGATTCTCGGTATCGATTCCGATCGCGTATCCAACTCATTGTAACTGGAAACATAAAAAATTACGAATTATTGCTTGGAAAATATAATGTCGTTGATAATAAATTTTTTCGTCGAATCTTATTTAATTTTTTTTTTTGTGGAATTTGGCCAACTTCGAGTTTTTAAAAACTCACCAAAATATGAAAAATGGAATTCGATCCTGAATTTTTGCCTGAAGATGTAATTAGGAATGCTCACTCAAAAGACAAAAAATTATGAACACATTTTTTCAATACAGCTCTATTTTGAATATGCAATTTAAAAATTCCAAGTTCTTAGTCATTTTTTGAAAAAAAAATCTCGTGTAATCAAACCTATGCTTAATGACTACCTATTTCCAAATAAGGGAGCTCCCGCGAACCCAAACTAGGTAACATATTTTTCACACACGCAAAATGTCAATTGACACCAACATCAATACGAAGTATTTTATCGATGAATCACAGAGAAAACTGTTGTGACGCCATCCAGGGTCCGGTCAAGCGGACAATTGACGATAAAAATTGATAAAATATAGTTCATAGAACAAATATAATATAGCGAGATTTTAGTCACACAGATAACTATACGTTTACGTATACATCGAATAATACAAAAGGATTTCAAGAACAGCGATTGAAATCTGTGACATTGGCCACGTAACGTGTATACATTTTACACCAGCGTACGACCACATTTCATCAAGTATTTAGTTTACGAGGGTGGGAGGGAGGGAGAGAGGCATACTCTAGAGAAAAATTAATTTCATCAGTCGAGAAAACTTTTTCCTTCGCTAGAGATTGTTCACTCATTAGAAAAGAAATCTCTTTATTTAACGAAAAAATAACTGAAGGGGAAAAAAGCAAGTTTCCTGACGCCGGAAGTTTCTAAATAGGGCTAAATTCGCCAGCCAGTAACAACGCGGCGGCAGCGGCGACGGACGATGGAATTTCACGCTATTATTGGTATAAGCGACTCGAACTAGGTATTATTCTCTTTCGTATTTTAAGATTTAAAAAAAAAACAAGAATAAGAATAAAGAAAAAAAATTTCAACGAAATGCAGATTTTCAATTTATTAAAGAACTTTATTTTTAGCCATTTTTTCCAATCTCTTGAAACACCCATACTTACAAGGGACGATAAATTTTTATACCAAAATATACGATTCACAGATATACAAGGTCGTTGAGGTGTATACGTCCTTAATCCTTCTCCTTAGCCTTGATAAATTCCATCGCAATTAAACCTCATTTCTTCTATAGACTGCATTTATCTCTGCTAGGTACTCACAAAGTAAAGAAACCCTCTTTAAGAGTTTCAAGAAGCGATAAAAAAAAGTACGTATCGTGTACCACACACCAAGATAGGTATACGACAGACTACGATAAATAAACGTTAAAGTACGACATTTTGAACATAACGACGTGATAATTAACGAATAACCGTAGTATTCTGTATAAATTAATGATCAGAAAAAACAATAAAACAAAGACCAGTACTACATTATTTCTACAGGAGTAGTAGGTACTCGAGTGTAAGTACAGACAAGGGAAGACCATTAAAAGAAAAAATACTACAATCGAATTACGAATTAAAAACGACCATAGTATAAAGCATGCGGTGCAGTTGAGAGGGGAAGGAGAAGAGAACCCAGCAGGAAAACGATTAACGATAAGTATGACCAAAACGGTACTGTACGTAAATGTTTCAACTTCGAAGTGTTTTAAAAATTCTCCATATAGAAGCAATCCTCCCCCATTGCAGTATTCCCCCATTTCATATTTTTAATAATAAAAAAATATCACATTCGACGGAATAAAAATTGAAATTTTTTCCACACGTTTTCTTAATTACGACGACGACGCAGGTTTACGTGAGGGAAAAAAAGAGTCAGCATTTTTCATTCACCCATATTTATCATTTTTATTGCATACGAAACCGACCTAAAAAAAATCGTAAATTTTACCAAAAAGAGAATAAATTGGCCAAAATGAACTATTAAAACACCTGAATTTCGTACAAATTTAAAAAAATGAAAAAAAAACACATTTTTAAAATACGTTTCAAAATTAATCGAATTAATTACCTTTTTAAAAACACGCGTCGCGATGTTTTCGTCGATATTTACGTAATTTTGCAAAACCACGTTCACCGAAACGCTTTCGTGAAACTAAAACCATACGAGATGAACCTCGAAAGAAAACTGAAGCAATAAATCGGTGACATTTTGCGCTACGTTGGCCAAACTTTCAAAAATAATAACGCAAGCGCATTCTGCAATTTATCACTATAATGTTATCGTATATATGGTGAATCAGAAAAACATTACTACATCGTAGCTGCTGACCCTGCACGATGTGGTCAGATGGAAAAGTGGAGGAAGAAAAGGGGTAGCAAGTATGATTCATATAGCGATCGGTGTTTTTTTTCATGACGTGGGGGGGGGCGCCACGTCACATCACCCATCGCGAGAATCCGACATTGGAAATCATTTGCACATATTAACATTGAAAATAGAGTAGAAAAATTTAGGTAGGTACGGTTTTTATGGTCTAACGCATGCTATAAAGGGTTTGAAAATTGCCTTGATGAAAAAAGTTGGAAATTTCGCCGCCTTCCGGGCATACTATAACGAAAGGTGAACAAATCATGCAATAGTCACGCTATTGCATTATACGAGTAGCTGTCTTCAAAAAATGTTTCCAAATAATGACGAACGATTTGAAAAAAAACCGAACATGCAGAGGGCGAGTATAGAATGGGAAAAATACGAAATAAATTTCTACCAAATATACCGCCTTTTTTTCTTATCAATTTTTTTTCTGGTAACCTTGGTGAACTCGTAGGTTAAATTGGTTCTTATTTCTCGTAATTGGGAATGGTGGAAGTGTGGAATTTTTTCGATTTTGTCGAGCAGTACTTTTCATAATATGTACTTATTTGCCCATGAACTGAACTTGATTGAATTTTTCATTTCGGGTCCATTCTGGAAGCCTCTGATTTTGGTCCTTGTTTCAATTTTGATCTCGAACGTGTTCGACGTGTACTTATTTGGAGGGGGGTAGGGCAGTTGAAACGAAGAGTAAAGGGGTAGCTCTCCTATAGACCTTGATTTTCTTGATGACCTGAGAAATAAACCACCTGCATGGGTTAAATAATAAAATATCAATCACACATGTTTAAAACTTAAAAAATTCATGGAAAAAAATTAACTTTTATACTTCTTATAAAATGAACAGTTGGAAAATTTCAAATCGATTTTTGTATTGGGAAAGAGACAAATGGCATTTGTTCTGAGTCATTTTTGGTTCACAACTACTTTTCTGAAAGAAGTGGGAGGGGGACTTTAGGAAAGTTTGACTCTCTACTTTTGCTCATTGACTACACAAAGATCAGTTATTTTTGAAAAACAAAACAAAACTTGCATTTACAAGCAAATTCTCACAAAAATGATGTTGACTATTTTCGACGAGATTAAGGCAAATAAGTAGGTAATCTTGAAAGGGAGGATAACATTTTTTAAATTTTATTCTATCAAAAAAAAAATTATTAACTTTTGGCACCAGAACAATTTAAGGCCATAATTTGGAAAAAATATAAGACATGAGTGATATAAAAAATTGAATGGAATCAAAAAAAAAAAATTAAAAAGAAATGAGATTATTAAGGTAGTCGAGTGGGGTAATTGCAAAGCACCTTTTTGATTAGTGGCACTTTGAGAGAGCGCCGTGAAAAGACTATCGCATGGATGAAGCTGAAATTTATACCACTTATACTTCAGGGGGTTCTCTATCAATAGTAAAATTTTGGTACAATTTCGTTCACAAATTTTCGAGAAAATTGCGATTCGGAAATTTGAAAATCGAATTTTGCATTTACCCCAGCATGGGGTAAATGCAAAAGTGGGAGTTATGTTTCTTTTATTATTATTATTTTTTTGCATTTTCAACACACTCACTGTATTCTACGTGTCATTTGCTAACTTTTGATGCATTTGCGGTCTTGATTTGGGTAAAAATTCGATGACTTTTTCACTTCCCAAAAAAATTTTTAGGGGAGTGAAAAAACTTTGAAAAATTATTTTTTTTCAAACTTGCTAAAATGGACACAAAATCAACTATTGATCATTTCTGATGTTTTTTATGTAAAAAACTCGTCATAGAAATACATTTTTCGTCAAATATATTGGTAAAACATTAAAAAGGAGCAATAATTTTAAAATTCAGCAAAACTTTTAATCACTTCTTTAACGTGTAACTCATCATGTGACGGTGGAAGTTTATTTTTCTTGTAATTTCGAATCATTTTCAAGTTATTTAGGGCAAGAAATATTTGTGGTAAGTGCAAAATGAAAAAAAAAATCGTTTTTGCAATTACCGCGAGTCGATTTTTCCTGGGGTAGTTGCAAAAACGCAATTTACGGCCAAAATAAAAAAAAAATCCAAATTGGGATATCTTACCTTAAACTTCAATCCTTTATGACCCTAAAGCGTGAAAATTCCAGACTTACCTATAATATTAATTTTGGGAATTGAGGAATTTTTCAAAATAATTCTCTAAATTTTCAAAGTATCTATAGCTATGAAATTCAAGCGGAGAACCAAAAATCAGATATCACTTATCCATGGATATGAATTGATTTCGTCGTAAGTAGGTGAGAACTAAAAAAAAAATGTCCAAATTTGAAAAATGAAGTTTGTCTTTTAAAGCCTCTTCAGTACAGACAACTTTATTTTCATTTTTCCAGGCTAAAATTTCAAGAGTAAGTATTATTTTTTATGAAAAAAAAAAGGAAATAAGTGGCTCAACTTCGAGAATTTCGCGTACAATATTTGAAAAAAGCGAGTTATTTCATCATACGAAGACACTCCTGGCGCAGAAGCCGTTGCATATTGCACAATGATGACAACACGACGACATAATACACCATCGAGCGAGGTAGGTAATTTAATCAACTCGATTTTCGGCATTATTGTTGCGGCCTCGGATGTCGTATACAGGCAATTTTCGCTAATTTTGTCATTCTCTGCTTTACTTCAACTCTGTCTGCATAAGCATGTAGATCTACGCGTGGCCATATCCACATCTTTCGTCGGCATTCAAGAAGTGATTTTAATTTGTACATGAACGTCGAGCACAAACATGCGATTATTCGCATGAAACTCTATTCCGACAAGCTCATGATACGGACTTGGTGAGGAGGTATAGCTGGGTAGAGTTATCACGTAATTTTATCTGCTCCATGTGTACCTTACCATACTTACCCTATACACGTTTAACAATGTATGGCATATTACACCTCTCTACACGCGTCTATAATGGTGCGGTGCGGCGAGAAGTTATACACGAGAGGCGCGTATTTTGGTACACAAAACAACAACAATTTAGGTGTCATCGAACAAACGACGAACGAACAAAACTCATAATCGTAATTATTATCCGCAGGCACGCGATAAAATTTACATGTTTTATTCGAATCACCTAGACCTACCAACCCTAAACAACGAAAAAGGTCTAAAAGTCAACTCGTCAGCTCAAACAGTTTCGTTTTCGTTTCAACTTCGCTCATCGGTCAAGCTTCTTTCGCGTAGGTAACCGAATTAATACCTTGGCATATACGAGTCGTCATTTATGCACGATGTGGGATGCGCTGCCCACACAACGAGATGCATGTAGGTCATAAAAGAAAACAGCTACACCTTTGAAGAAAATAAAATGCTTCTCGAATGACTACTCTGGGGCTCGCAAATGATACGCAAAGGGATCCAATTGTAGTATAATCTCAACCAACTCTCTAGCACTCGACTCTTTAAATTCAAAATTTATCGTTTTACGGATGAATTCAACCAAGTATTAATGAATTGATGGCGATACGTACAGTACAATAAAACCTACACTTTTTCAGCCGAATCTTCACAGTAAATTGAAGAAAAATTGCAACTGATGTGAATCGATTCTCTTCTCTTTAAAAAATAGTTTAAGTAGGTACCTAAGTAATCATAGGAGGGGAGGGAAAGAGTTGAAAAGAGTTCAAAAAAATTGAGTGGTTGGCATTTGGCAAGAGACCTTATTTTAAATAAAAATTGAAGGATCAACCAAAAATTACTCCCCTGGTGACTTCTGGTGAATCTATCACCAAAAAGTCACCAGACATTCTAAAAGGTTTTCAAAGGCTGTGAGGCCATTCTGGTGATTTTTTCATCAACAATTTGCGATAAAAAAGATGATAACCCTACTTGGTGACTTCTGGTGAATTTGTCACCAAGAAGTCACCAGAGTTCACCAAAGAGTCGCCAGACATTCAAAAAAATGTCCAGGGTCATGAGGACATTCTGATGATTTTTCCATCATAAATTCGCCTGAAAAAAAAAACTCACTTGGTGGCTCCTGGTGAATCTTTCATTAGGCAGTCACCAGGTGACTCATGGTGAATTTGTCATCAAGCAGTCACCACACATTCAAAAACAATGTCCAAGGTCAAGAGGACATTCTGGTGATTTTTTCGTCATAAATTCACCTGAGAAAAGGTAAAAAAAACTCACTTTGTGACTTCTGGTGAATCTGTCACCAAGAATTCACCAAAGAGTCAACAGACATTCAAAAAATAATTGTAGGGTCATGAGGACATTCTAGTGATTTTTCTATCATAAATTCACCAGAAGAAAGGTGAAAAACTCACTTGGTGACTTCTGGTGAATTTGTCACCAAGAAGTCGCCAGAATTCACCAGAATTCACCAAAGAGTCGCCAGACATTCAAATAATCTTTCCAGGGTCATGAGGAAATTCTTATGGTTTTTCCATCAAAACTTCACCTGAAAAAAAAAACTCTCACTTGGTGGCTCCTGGTAGTCCTGGTGAATCTTTCATTAGGCAGTCACCAGATGACTCCTGGTGAATCTGTCACCAAGTAGTAACCAGACATTCAGAAAAAAGGGTACCCCCGGATAAGATAGGCAAAATGCCCTTAACCTCGGATTTCGATGAAACTCACAGGGTATGTTTAGTACCCCCAAAAAATAATTTTGGGCCCATAGCCCGCTCCCCACCCCACCCCCCTCAGCCAGGGGGGCCAAAAAACGCGTTTTTCAGGGGAAAAATTCTGCATCAGCGCGTGTTTGAGATAAATTTATTCTGTAAACGAATATAGTTAGAGGATACATGGGGGTACCTCCCTGAATTTTTTCAGAATTTTTCATCGCATGGAGGAGAAGGGGGGACAAAAGAAAACTTTAAATCGACGTTACTCCGGAACGAAAAAACATACCAAAACGATTTTTTCGTCAAATATGTATCTTTAGGTCTACTTTCTATAGAAATCATCACCCGGCCGTTTGGAGTGATGGGTCAAGCTCAAAAGCTCAAAAAACTCTCAAAAAACACGTTTTTTACGTTTTTCTCCAAAAATATGGACAAATGGCCGAAATCGAAGAGAACCAAGTTGTTCAGCGTGAAATTTTACCTCAGAATGTGTAATTTAAAATTCATTTATACCGCGCGATCCTAAAATTACACGCGCAGAAGTATTTTTGCTTATATCAAGATAGCAGAAAGGGTATTTTTCTGGGTAAAATAGGTGAAATGCCCCCGTCTTCGGATTTCCGAAATTTTGATGAAATATTGTTGGGTACCTTTAAAAAACATGTTGGAGCCAAAAAAATTTCCCCCCACCCCACCTCCATTGCTCACAATAGCGAAAAAACGCTTTTTATCGGGGGGAAAAAATCATGCTTCAACGAGTTTTGAAAAAAAATCTGTATTCACTCAAAATAACCCTTTCTGATAGTTTTGAGTTAGATACCAATGTATGTACTTGAAAAGTATTTGCAATTCAAGAAAACCTTGATTAAGAAGTTGCAGGGCGTAAATATCGCTATAACGAAGCATTTTTCACAAAAAATTTCATTTTTGGGCCTCCCCTCTCCCCAATGTGACCGTTTGAAGGGCCCAAGTGCAAATAAAACTTATTTGTGTTCAGAGAGTTTGATTCGTATGATAACGATACCCATATTGTCAATCTTCTTCCGCCCCAAAATTGGGCGAGTGGGTTGCCTATGGCCCCAAAATTGAAGTATCAAAAAGTTAGTTGGTTTTCTATTGTTTTTGGAGACCAGCATGCAACTAACTCAAAACTATCAGTAAGGTTTCTTTTTGGTGTCGATTATTAAATTTTTATGTGAGTTACTTACATACCTCCTTTGTAGTAGATTGGGTGGATCGCGAAAAATAGGGGGAAAAATTGTGGATTTTTACCAATTTCAGAAAGAACCGTCATTTTGAGTTGAAAGTTGTAAAGAAAAATTCTAGCTCCAGAAGTGCCCCTAAAGGGAAAACATGAGCCTGGTGTCAAATTCACCAGAAGTTACCAAGCGGGACTATCATCTTTTTTATGACAAATTGTTGGTGAAAAAATCACCAGAATGGCCTCACAGCCTTTGAAAACCTTTTAGAATGTTTGGTGACCCCTTGGTGAATTCTGGTGACTTCTTTGTGACAAATTCACCAGAAATCACCAAGTGATTTTTTTACCTTTTTCGGGTGAATTTATGATGGAAAAATCACCTGAACGTCCTCATTACCCTTGAATTTTTTTTTTGAATTTCTAGTGACTCCTTGGTGGATTCTGATGACTTCTGGTGAATTTGTCACTAAGAAGTCACCAAGTGAGTTTGAAAAATTGGCTGTTAGAGGTTAGGTACAAATGTATTAGAATAAAAACTTGAAACGCTTTGAGGAGTCGATCATGCCGCTAGTTTCATTTCACGAATGATTACAACGTAGCGTGCATTACTTTGGATATGGCCTCCTTGTAAAGTTGAACCTAAAATTGAGAGATATTTCTATTTTCTCTTGAAGTTATCCAATCTTAATAAATCCTTCCCCCTTCACCCTTCAAATTCTTTATCGGAAATTATGGACTTAAAATCTTGAATTCTGAAACCATGTCTTGTTCAAATCAAGACAGTTGATATAATTAAATAAGTACCTACCTAAGGTCACTTCATAGAAATTATAATTTCAAGAAATAGTAACTTTTTAATTTCAATCATAAATTCATCACGATGCGTTAATGCGTCATACATTGAGAAAATTTCAAAAATCTGCCAATTCATTTCAATTTTCAATTTACCTAACCAGAGAAGTGAATGGGGAAATTTTTTCTTCAATAAAGATTGAATTTCACAATTATGTGCAGAGAACATTTTTTTTTTTTTTTTGAAATCTTCAAGAAAAAAACAGCATTTTTTAACCTTATGTGGAGGGGGCTTTCATATGGTAACATTTTTCTCTTCGCTGAATTTGAATTCAGCGCCTCAAGTCAAATTATCTAAAGTTTTACTCTCCTCTGGTTGATTTGGCTGAATTTTAAGAATTCTACATTCCATTCGTGATGTGCAATTCTTCTATTAGGTACACTTAAACACTTTCTAATTTTCAATTATAATAAGTAATATGATAATGGATACTTTCACTGCCTAATGTAGGTAGGTACCTACGTTTCAAGCTTTGAAAAAAGGCCATAAGCAATTTAGAAATACATATGAAACTCATATGCGTATGTGCGTAGTTTATTCCACGAAGCCGAACCCTACATTGCCAAGTATTTCTTCATAACTCGTGGCCAAGAAGTAAGAGATCAGGTACACGGCGCAAAGTATGAAAAAATTTAATAAACGAGCAAACACATTCCAACTGCATTTACTTCGTGAAGTCGAAAACCAAAGTTATCGAGTGGAAAAATATTTCCTTTCGGGGAATTTAATATCTCCTATAGGCATAATACAATAGATGGTTTTTTCCAAGTCCTAAATGACATCGTGCAACACCGTCGTCTTAAAATTTACGGCCAACTAACAAACGGAATTTTTCCTTGAAAACTCACCCTTTTTAGTCTACCTCTTCGCGTTTTCTCACCCGACACTTCTAGGAACCCGGTATATATGACTTTTTCTTAATATTCGAGCAAACCTTCGACTTGGAATAGGTCTACCTACCTCTCTATACCTACACGTAATTCTATTTTATAGGGTACGTTATGTATACCTCTCGGTGTACTGGTTATATGATGAAAACAGCGAGCTTTTCATATTCTTTATTAATGAAATAATCAAAAATTATCATCACTTCGTAGGCAATCATGAAGCTGCCGAGCTGGGATTACCTTTTATAGGTTTCATTTCTCTCTGCGCCATCCTTTCATATAAGGCAGTTTGCAAATTTTAGAGAAAAACCAACGGAGAAAATATTTAAACTACCTTCGAACGTAGTAAAAAAATGACTAAAGTAATAAAAATACTAATAAAGTAACGTGGAAATACGGGAAATACTCAACGATAACGTACACAAATCGCAGGGTACCTGGAAATAATTAAAATTTACCGCCTCGAATACACATCGCCTAAACCTCCCGCCACTTTGGCTGAACCTTGCAGTTTTGCGGTACATTTTGGTACCTCTGGTAGGTACCTATTTACCGATAGGGTGAGAACGGAGAACCGAAATGAGGTAAATTTACGCCGTCATTATGTAACGAAGAAGAGTCAACAAACGATTAAAATCGCAATGGGAATTAAGTGGGTCATAAGGTACCCCTGGCTGGTTTGCGAACCCTGCCATATTATGTACGAGGACCATAGCGTTGTAGATTGTAATAGGTAGTACTCGTATTCTGTAAACTATCAATTTCATGCGATTTCGTAACTGCGATACGGTCAAAATTTCATTCCACCGACACGAAAGTTCGCTACGACTCTTCTTTCCCCTTTTTATTGAGTACCTACCTACCTACGTATTTTCTTACGTAGGTCTTGAGGTACATAAGTAGGTACCGAGTATTTATAATGGTAAATACAAAGTTCCTAAGTATATCGTGGTGTTCGTTAGTTCTTTCCTATACGTACAATGTACCATTGATTTGATATTTTTTGCTGATATGGCCGCAGGGCCAACGCAACGGCCAAACCGGCCAGTACGCCGTATAAACAACGATATTAATCAAGCATTTGTGTACAGCATTGTGCTGTACTACTGTACCCGTTGATCATTAATTTTAGAGGTTCGTCGTTTCGTACAACGTAGGTTGCGTGATGTTGAGAATTTTTATTCAATAAATATCTTTCATATTTTCCAACGAGCGGGCATGAGCTATGCGTCTGATATACCTAGAAATATATTTTGTTTTCCTTTTTAACCCGTATTGACTCGGCTAATAATCAAACTTGAACCTACGTAAAAGGTACAATGTAGGTATTACGAGCTATTATAAGATTAAACTTATTTTTAGAAGGATACTGCCCCAGGTGCAGGTTAAAATAATTGAACGCGTACCTACCTAGTTCGTTGTTTTGTAAAAATAGAACTATGCTTTTAAAATTTTAAGAACTACTCGTATCTACTATAGTATACCTACGTTTACATAGGTGTAGCACGATAGCTTTACCTTCGTCAAATATTTAGAGCTATTTCATTTCTCTAGTGATTCGTTAACGATCAAACAAGTTACTTTCCTTTAATTTGCAATGTATCTGTACTTACCTAGACAGGAATCTAGAACGTTTCAGATGCTCAAAAAGAATTAGGTACCTACCTACTTTAAAACTTTAAAAAAAAACGATAGGTAACAGAAGTGCAATGATAGGTGTGGTTTATGTACATCGAGTTTGAGAAGGGAATGATCAGAAAGAGTCCATCACTGTCACTGATCAAGATGACGCTATAAATAAATAGAAACTGGATAGTGGATTTCAAAAAAAAATCAGAAAGATTTTGACCAAATTCAGGAAAAACCTTCATCACGTGTTGAAAATCACCTCAAAAAAATTTTAGCTCCAGAAATACCCTTGGAAAGGGACATATAGATCCTCAAAGAGAGAGCATTTTTGAAAAAAATCGTTTTTTTCGTTTTAGCCCCTTTACCCAACCTGCTTTCGAAAAAATGGCTCAGCTTCGAAGGATGATAAGTGAGATTCTGTGTCGATCCAGATTATTTCAAAATCCAAGACCATTTTTAAGGTTCTGAGAAATCGAATGTTTGTTTCAATCCTATCATCCAAAGCTCCGTTGAATTCATTCGCAAAAAAACACCTCAAAAATATGAACATTGCATTCCTAAGTATAAAAATTTGCAAATTAGTTACGGATGGTTGTTTGACATGTTCTCACAAAATAATATGCAAGAATCTGGAAATATTTTTGGAGTTCCGGACGCAAACTAATCCTACGATAGGAGTTCATTTAAAAACATGGATTTACAATTCGACTCATCACACCCAAGTATACTTACTTATAGCTTAATATTATATTAGAGTAATAGGCTACTTCACCTAACAACCAGTCGTTTGCACTTCGAGATATAATCAAACGCAAAATATTAATAGCTTGTTTTAAAACCGTTAACGACTTGGCACTTGGTTCGATATAAAAATTTGCCACTTCTCTCTTTCTCACCATCTCTACGTATCTTTCTCCAACACATCTTGCGTATATAACTACATACTTACACAGGATTGGGAATCAAATTTTCAAGATGCGTATGCACGTAACGAACAAGTCGTTTAAGGAAATGGGTTTTTATGAATGTACATTGGTGACTTTCCAAAACATCTTATCGTTGGCAAATTTGTCTTCTTAATGCCCGATGAAATCACGTGTTATAGCGTTAAGTGGATGGAGATGACGGTAATCCGTTTTTCACATCTTTATCAACAGTGGCAAACTGTACCTACTTAACTATGGGCGAGGGCGAGAAAAACCATTGATAATGTTTGTACGAGATGTTTTACCCAGGCATTAATCTCTGTTCAGGCGACGAGGTGGTTTCCTATAGGTAATCATTAAAATGAAATTTTCAACATTCAAAAAAGTACCTACCTACTAATAAGTATGCAACATTCAAAAAAGTACCAATTGGTAATTTGGTAGGTATGTGAGATTTGAAAATTATTACACTTTGATTTGGATCTACAAAAGTACGAGGAACTTTTCTAAAATTTACCACATTCGGTAATTATAAAAATGAATTTGTATTTTTGCCAATTTTTGACAATTCTGACCAAAAAAAAAACTTTTGAGATTTTTTGAGAAAAAATAAGTAGTTTATGTTTTTGGATTTTTTTGCGAAAATGCCCAATTTTTAGAAATTTTTAGCAAGAAACGAGCTTTTTCAACAACTTTGAAGAAGGTGAGATTTGATACTATTTTAGAATTTTTGGCAAAAAATACACTCAAAAAGTAGGTTAGGTAGAGATTTGGAAAAAATAGATTTTCAAAAAAAATGTTAAAACATAGAAAATAAGTAACTCGTTGATAAATAATAAGATTTTTTCAATAATTCAAAAAAAAATCAATTTAGACTTCAGACATCATGTTTTTTGGTTTTCATTTCTTTTCCACGAATCCACAATGGAAAATAAAAATAGAAAAAAAAGAAAATCGAATTATTACATAGTGATTGTGAGTATTCGAATTGTTTCCGAATTTTTGCAGCTTTTCTTTTTCACAAACGTTTATAAAAATGTTGACGAAGGACGAATATTCGTAAATACAAAATAATCATAATAATTTGTTGTTGAAAATTCGAATCGTTGAATGTTGAATAGGTACTATAAGGTAAGTATTACATTTCATTCATATTCTGTTGATGATGAGCCTACAACTTCCAAACTTTGCAGTTGCTGAGTAAATAATAATTTAAAAAAAAAAAAGATTTGAAACTGTGACGTTTGCTTGATATGTTTTCTGACTTCACCAATAGAAGCTGATAATTTACAGGAGAAATACTTCTCTTTAAGCGGCACCAGATGGCGCTATATCTAGGAGTTGAAAATTTTTTATTTTATTTTTATTTTTGAGTGTTTTAGACTAGGTTTTAGATTATTACACCCTACGTGAGGAGCTTTATATTGAGTTTGCTAGGTTTTGTTTTTTAATTAAAGCGACAAATTTTTCTATTTCGCTGGAGAAATCTAAAATCGCACTGGAGTCTCCTAAATGGGCTAAAGAAAATACCAAAATAGTGATTCGGTTAAGGGGAGTTTATGTTATTTTCAGAACACTAATCTTTGATTTTTCCAATTTAAATTTTTTAAATGTCGAAAATGGTCGATTTTGAATTTTTAAAATTTTATCAAAATCGAGAATTCAATTTGGGCAGTTGAGATTTTGATTTCAGGGGTTTCAGATCTTTCACGCTCCAAAATCGTGGTCTTGTTCGAAATGCAGCAGGTACCTTAAGAGATTCTTAAGATTTATGTTTTTTGAAATTATCAAAACGATTGCCCCTTCAAGTGTCAAAATAAGCAGCCTTTTTTAAAATTTTTATGAAGAATTTAGTTTTTTTTTATAGCCATTTTTTTCTAAGCACATGTAGGTACCTAAATTAACTTTTCATTTTTTTTTCAGTCGCGCACTACAGTACCTACTCGTCTTCCTGTGCACCTAATTAAACTACAACAAGTGATAGGTATTCAATTCACTACGAATCATTACGATTTCTAAGAACAGAAACCACGATGATTCTGATTTATTCAACCCATACCTATTTCCATAAACAGAAATTCTAAACTAATGAATATCTTTTTTTTTTTTAATCTACGATCGATTTATTCATGAAACACCAATCGACGTGCGTTTCTTAGAATCATTTTGAAAATAAGTATCTGTATTTTGTATGTGAATACTTGGGTAGGTAAAAAAACAAACCTTGTGAGAATGATCAAAACTGCTACTCGCAGAATAATTTTTAAAAAATATGTATTTTAAATACCGAACATCTCAACGTGATTAAGCTAAAATAATTCAGTAAGGTAGGTAGTTACTTAAATCGAATGCTTTTGCAAGGTTTATATTTTCATTTCACATATAAGTGCATATACATATTATGTTCGATAGAAAATTTTCGGTGTTTTACTTTCTACAATTTTATGTTTTGATCATTGTTAATGAATTGATGCTGGAAAGATAATTTTTTGTATGGAAAAAAAGAAAAAGGTGTACCTAGGTACCTAAATATTTCGTGAAAAATGAATTATTCGATGTAAATAACATCATTCACCAAAAATGAGATCATCGATTATTGTTTTAGTTCAAATTGGATATTTTGTCACTCAACTCGTTCTGTTCGTTCATAAAATTGCACTTGAATTGTTTAATTCCTGCTTGAAGTAGGTATTCTGTTGAACTTTTCTCATGAAACTGCAGAAGAGTGATTGTGGATGTTTCTCATTTCGAGGTTAGCTTTACAGTTGACTACCAGACCAATGAACTTGCTGTGTAGATGCCTCGCTGATGCAATTTTAATACTGGAAATTCGTTCTTTTACTGCTGAACATTAATTGAGTATTTATTTTTCTCTTAATTTCTAATTCGGTACAAGTTGAGAATGTATTGCAATTGCACTTATAACACCTGATTAGGTAGCTATAACTTACCCATTTCATGCAGTACGGTGATTGTGCATTTGTAACAATGTAATAGTCTCCGACGGTATTCTTTTGTTTGAAAGTGTCTAATCCTAAATGCGCTGTTGTATAACTGAAAAAAAAAATGAGTAAAGTAAGTCGGCTTTTTCAGTGGGAAGGAACCCATGAATAACAAACTATAGCCTACCGTGAATTATTCATTTCCCGAAATCCGACAAAAACACAATCGATATTTTTAATTGATTCGATAAAATACTCAACAGATTTGCCATGAGAGCAAGCATATCTATAAAGAATATCTGAAAAGAACAACATATTAAATAAATAACTGTCAAGCCAGTCAATAGGTAATCGGTATGAAGAATTATTATTGTATGGAAATTGGGTCTACTGCACCTAAAGACTTAACGAAAGATCTGCAACCACGTTGAATCTTACCACCATTAATATAAAAATCTACATGACCTGAAAATCATGAAATATAATTAAAGAGGACACAAAAGCGCAAGTATCACTACCTCTATTTGCAAGTTTTATGTTATAGGTAAATTTCTTCTCTATAGTGTTCTGGGTTTGGGATAGTTACAAATAGATCATCCTACCAACGGAATCAGGTAAACCAAAACCATGGTCTATGGTGTTAGTATGAACAACATCAACATATCGTGCATCATTTTTGGATAGTCGGTGTTCTGTATTATTTTCGAAATATTTTCTAGCTGGATCTAATCCTAAGAAAAGAAAATTTGATTACATTTTCCTTCAACGTAATTTTCTTTGTATCCTTGAATGGTTCTCAAGAAGGTACCTACCTGTTATTCGATGAATTCCAGGTATTCCTTTGCCCACGATTCCAAAAAGATGAGCTCCCAAACTAAATCCAATTAAATGAATCCTGGAAGCTTTAACTCTGTGATGCTCAATCAAGTTGGTAATGAAGCTAAAATACATCATTGATTTTTAATACCTTTAGGCCATATGGTGGTGAGAGATTGTCTAGAATAAGTACCTAGTCCAAGTAGGTAAGTATAGCTTACTCGACCAACATCTTTGCAACTTTTATCATATTCTTAACAGCTTTAGAATAAATAGTAATCAAAGCTCCAGCACCCCAGTTGACCGTAACGATGACCACATTCTTCTAAAAAACACAATTCTCACGAATTAATTAAATTGAATTATTCGTTTGCAAACTATAGTGGCATAAAAACTGAAATTTCAGATCACTTACCCGGGCAAGATATGCTTCAGCCATATCTTTCACCCAAAATTCATCGCCATCGGATAAAAATCCATGAGTAATGAATACAATTTCTTTTTTGAAGATTGAACGCGGTAATCCGGATACTGATTGATTGCTGCTTAGAGAGAGATGAACTTCTTCTTGTTTAGAATTTTTACTGTGGAACATTACATGAAAATGTACATATTAGTGAGGTAGGTAGTAAAACACGAGTAGACATATTTGATGATACGTTGAAAGAAAATTGATTTGAAAAAGAAATTACCGTTACCGGTATATTATTGTAAGAGAAACTTCCATTTTGTCCATCTTCACTGTATTCCATATTGCTTTGGCAGCATATTTGACTGGAGTTAAAAAGTCCCTTGGTTTTCTAGGTAGAATTTTAGCAACGGAGGTTCCATTTTGTAAACCTGAATTTATTTTGAAATATCAGATTTTTCATCTTCTGCATGATTAGCTAGGTACCTACCTAAGCCCTAAGCATCTAAGCATACTAAGTATAAGAATGATCGTTCTACTTTTTTTTTTTTTTTTTTTTTTTTTAGTAAAAATGTTGTTTTCTTAATTCAAAAAAAAAAATGATTCGAATCAGATACAATGTTACAATACAGAAAACAGCCTTCACCCACCATTTTTTATTCTAAAATCGTTTTAAGAAAAAAATGTTAGATATTCTTTTTTAAATTTATGAATTTTATTATAAAAATACAACATTTCTGGCGTTTCTTCATTCAACTTTTCAATTATAAAAAAAACAAGCACAATAGCTTTTCTCGAATAACAACTCTAATAAAATTTTATAGAAATTTATAGGAGGCAACTACCTAGGTAGTAAATAAATTTATAATTAGATAGGTGGATATATTCACTTACTCATAAGAATCATGAGAATCGCAGTGAGCTTGATGAATTTAATAATCATATTTTGTAAAGTAATGAAATACCATCGTGAATTATGATAAAATATCACCGAGCACAGCCAATTTATCAAACTATGTATCACGAAATATTACGACGAGTTTTCTTAAATTTCACAACTTCTATCATCTAAATCATTCTATCACGGCATTACTGGTTCAATTTATTTGTCTTCGGGACAAAATTGTGTGAATAAGTAAAATTTTCGTAAGAACTGATAAGTAAATATTGCGATCATTTTAACATTTTTTTTTATTGATCTAATTTTCTTGTGATAATTTTCAGATGTGAGTGGGGCACTATTTTCAATAGATACATATCTTAATTATTCCAATTGATTAAAGCATCTCATTTCTCGATAAATTCAAAAAATGCAGATAGATAGGTATCTATCTATGGACTTATTGACTTTGATATGTACTAGTACTTCGATTCAAAATTACAATTATTAGTAGGTACTGAAGGGTACCTAGGTATGTACATTATGAGTAGGTAGGTGTCTATGCAGATGTGTATTGCGTATTTATTACCAACAGAGGTAGTGTTTACGATTAATGTGTACTATCTTTAAAATGATCTCTAATTGATACTTACATATTTTTAATTACTCACAACAAAAATTCTCAAACTATATCAGATAGATAATATTGTGTTTCGTATTGAGTAAACTTGAATAACGCAATTAAATACTTTTTAAATAATAACTTAGAAAAGTTTTCTTGGCGAAGATGTTTCAAAAATGAATTAATAAACGTTTATATGTATGTAGATAGGTAAGTACACCAATTCTACGATGTCTGTGCTAATTGACTGGTCATATATTCCGTAGTGCTCGGATCATTTTCTGAAATACATGAAAAAAAAGTATTAGGTATTTTGTGTATAAGCCCATTGTGCATGCAGTGGTTCCATTTCATTAGAGTATTTTGTTTAAACTTAAATAGGTATATATGCGTAGATATTTGCTTACTGCAGTATTGAGGAACAAGATTTGTAGTGACGTAAAACTTTCCACGAGCTGGATATAATGAAGTTTCTAATCCCATTGGAGAACAATTTTCTAAAGAACATGAAGGAACTAAATTTCCCAAAAGAGGTTGCAATTGACCAAAAGTCACAATACTGAAATATACGATATGATTCAAAAAAAAGTATGGACAGATATTCTTTTTTTATAATTGAAAAGATAGGTAGGTTAGGTACTCGTATATGTATTTCTTACTTAAAAACTGCGCTAACTAAACCTCTTTTACGACCCCACATTACGCAATTAGGGTTTTCAATTGCTTCTATAAAATATTCTATTGATTTAGAATGAGAACAGCTGAGCAATTCTGTAATTACTGAAAAAAAACACACACACAAAATTAGACAGAGGTGAAAACGAGCAATAGTAATCTAAATCATGTTGTAAGTCCCACATCTCTAAAAGCATGGCGAGGGGGTGTTTTTTTCAAGTATTCCCTCCTAATCCTTAATAAATGGAGGTGTTTGAGACAAAAATTTATATACCTACTCTTTTTCAAAAAAAATTTTGTATGAAAAAAAGTAGGTGGGTTCTGAAAATAAATAACTTGTGAGCAATTAAAATTTTATCGACTATTTAAAAGTCTTTATAAAGGAAATGATAAGGACAATTGAGGAGGTGGATAGCAAAACGCAATAACTCCAAAATTACGAAAATTGAGTTTGACATCTATCCTTATGTAAAATTCAACGGGCAATCCATTCCCGGTGTCAGATTTTGTCCATCAGTTGAATATCATAGCGCAATCGAGGAAAACAAGTCTGATTTTAGAGCTAAATGCATTAAAAAATGAGATTTTGTTTGCAAAACGCAATAACTCCACTACTTTTTATACATTTCAGTTGCGCAGATGTGGTAACACTGTTTTTTTTTCATCGGGTGGGTACTGAAAATCGTTGGGTAGGAGTTGCTTAAAAAAATGGTGCTTTCGTTGCCACTCTCTGAATGCCATATCACACACAGGAATTGTTTGAATTTCGCATTCCAGTTTTTTAATTGTTTTTTATCGAAAATTCTCGATTAAACATAAGTTTTTTTTCTATAATTTTTCCATTTTTTCAAATAAAAAATACGTTTTTTTGCAGAAAAACACCAAAAAAAAAATTTGCGTTCAAAACGCAATAACTTTTTTTTCTTTTCCTCACTGTGCTTACCCAGGTGACCGAAATTTCGAAATTGAGTGGAAATTTTATTTGTGGCACCTTCCCCTTTCATTTGACACCAATTTCGGAACTCGACCCCCCACCCTTCCCCTCCTGACAATTTTTCCTAATTTCCCCCAAAAAAAACAACAAAAATGGAGTTATTGCGTTTTGCTATCCACCTCCTCAATTTGTGTCAGATAAAAAACAAACTACAATTTTCTTTTTTATATTTGGAACAAAAATTAATTCTTCAAAAATTCTCAGGCTATACTCACATTCTACCGGCAATCTAGCAATAGTCAATGGAGTTGGAAATTGTTGAAAAACTTGCACCGAATCAGCAGCACAAGATGGTTGATGGACTCCGCCATTAATATAGAAATCGACATCTCCTATATGTTTATTTAAAATTCATCATAATTTTTAAATTTATTTTCGACCTGCTATTTACCTACTTCCACATAAGATATTGAAACGAGATAAATTTAAACACGAACCAAAATCTGTGACAAAACCTAATCCAAAGGTTGGTACTGTAGGTTTACCGTTGGTGTGGTAGGTATCGACAAAAGAGGCATCTCCTTTCATTAGTCTAACTTGTGGATCAGCTCCTTCGAATCCAATTTGAGCAGCGTCCAGAGCTGTATAATTAAATAACCAAAATAATATTTTTATGGCTCAAATAAATTACGTTAACATGATAAATACAAAATTGAATTAGGCTACGTAAAATGTAGATAATGTCTACCTGTAATTCGATAAATTCCAGGTACATTTTTACCCATATATCCAGCTATATGGGCACCCAAACTATGGCCAATAATATGAACACTGTCCGGATCTACTCCTTCGTAATAGACTAGATAATTCAGGAACCTAGAACCATATCGATAAATGTCAAAAGATTAGGTACATGTAGGTATTACTTACATTGCATTCGGTCAATTCTTATGGTCTCAAAAATGTAGATATTTAAATTACATAAATATGTTAGAAAAATATTTACAAGTTAGATACCAATATACGTAGGTACCTGCTCATAATGACTCCGACAACTCTGGTATTTGCGGCGACTTGTAAATAATTAGCATTCTTTGCCCCACCACCCCAATCTACAAGGAATATATTCGCATCGATCTGTCAAAATGCCATGTGATAGGTACATTAAACATTATCGTTAATAGGCGCATATGCATTAGCATAACATAAGATTCATTTAACAAACCCTGGATAAATATGCCATTGCCATTTCCGTCATCCATGAGCTCTCTATACTCGCTGTAAATCCATGTATGATAAATGCTGTTATAGATCTGAATGGGTTGAAATCTAAATATCTTAATAAAGAGCTGTCCATCGTAAAAGGGTCGATTGGGATCAGATTTTGATTCATCCTGAAACAATACGTACCTATAGGTAAGTAAAATTACTCTTAGCTAGGTACCTTATAGGTATACCCAATTTAATCTTAATTATACCTAGTCATTAAATAAACAGTAACGTTGATCTGTTCGGGTGACCACGGAGGTGGAAAAGGTCTGAGTATAGCGACCCATGGAGAATCTTGCGAAAAACATCCAATTCTATCGTAACACACACCGTTGAACTCGTTTTGCGAGCTGGGATTAAAAATTTGCCCATTGATTTCTGAAAATAGATTCTCCTAAGCATCTTGATCCATCTCATTACAAACTTATTTCACTAAGTACGATCTATAGGTAGGTACGTTATGGGCTTACCTTGGCTTAAAATCGTTATGCAAATAATTCCAAGTTTTGGCAAATACCACCATATCATAGCTCACGACTGATAATCTTCGAATAACAATTATCACTTACATATTGTCTACACATAATTCGAATGTGTGATATATCGTAACGATACCAGGTACCCATACGAAAATATTGCTATGTTTTTGCGTTTGAAGACTCTAATTACCAGTAATAAAAATTAAAATAATAACGTCACCGTTTTGTATACATCAATTCGTGACAATCATCGAGTCAATAATTTTAATCGTGGGCTATGGTGAATAGAGAACTACATACATAGGTACACGAGATAGGTACCTTATGTGATCCACTGTGAGATAGGTAGGTAGGTGTAGGTGTAATAATAATGAGAAATATGTTTTGTTTACAGCAAGCCATGTTTATTTGAAAAAAACACACTAACCCATATAAGTAATAAATTCAAACTCAATGATTTACAAATACATACTCGTAAGATAATTTATCCAGAAGAAAAATTCTAATTACCTACTCGACTATTCGAGTAATTTATGTACATAGAGATCTTTTGATTGTCTATAGTCTTCACATTCAAAATTCTTAATCAATAGACGAATTTCGCAACGGAGTTATCAAGGGTCGTCCTGCGAAATCCTGCAACTCACGAACATTAGTACTCAAAAAAGTACCATTTGTTGACCTCAACCTTCTGAACGCTTCCAACTACAATAGGTACGATTAAAAATAAAGAATTATCGTCGCGTGATAAACATTTAAGAAAAATAGTAACCTTGACATTACGCAGATAAACTTATATATTTTATTTAAACATACCTGTCTCATTGAAATATGAAAAGGTTGTGAACAAATGATCCATGTAACACATTCGGAAAATGGAGGAGTCGTTAATGAGCCAGGAAAAGCGTAATAAGTACGTTGTTGAAAAATATCTTTCATGAAAAGGAATTCAGTCTTGAATGAAGATCTTGTCGAGGTTCCTGGTTGAGTGACATCGGATAATTTCGAGATTAAATATTTCAAATCGGCGTTATCAACGTTTTTTGAGGTGAACTGAAAGAATAAAACAGAGACGTAGGTAAATATTTTTACTCTTAGAAAATCAAAATGAATGATCTGAAGATAGTGGAGTCTTGAGGGACTTTCATGTGCACAGCTGTCTCCTAATGATTATTCGAGTTAATTTTGCCTCATGTCCCATAATTACGATTTTTATGGGTACCTACTTATGGTTTCTGGTTTCAAGATCAAAGAAGTTGATAAGATGAGATGACAAAATAGGCAAAAATAACTGACAAATTGGTTTTCAAAATTTTAAAATTTTCAGGAAGCGTAATAATAAATAATCTCCCCCCCCCCCCACTTGAAAGCCTCATTATTGGATGGGTCCTCTTTACCTTACTTTCTTTTTTGGAAAGTTGAAAAGAGGGCTGAAAAAAAATTATAAAAATTTAAGCACTCTGACTTGAACAATCGGATTTTAGATTTTTGAATTTACGATAAGAATTGAAAAAAAATTTTTTTTAAATAAATTTTTAATGATGATAGTTAATTATAATAAATCCTCCTCCCCTTCCCCTCAAAAAAGTCAAACAATTACACCAACTAAATTTTTTCCTTACACTTTAATAGGTATTATCAATTATTACGTAGATATCAAGAATTTTTTTAAATAAGTATTTTTTTTTCGTTTCTTACCGCACAATTTTTTTTGAATGACCCCCCCCCCCGTCTTCCAGTTGGCTCAGCTCTGTGCGTAAATCCCTTTCCTCTCCTCCCTCTCGCTGGCTTCTTATGCAGCTCAAGACCCCCATAGTCCATAATAATATGATTCTGTCAGTTTATTAGAATGAAAAAAATTGAATTTGGCAAGTTTTTACGAAATTTTGAAAAATGTTGGATTACATGGGGCCTTTTTGCCCTCACATATTGTAAGTCTTTGTGGAATCAAAATTATTCTTCGACACTCTTATTACAAAATTTTTATGTTTCAAGGTCAAAAAGTCAATCATGCCAGAATTTTGTTATCTTCATTTCAATTTTGAAATATTTCCCTCGTCCTCGTAACAACTTCTCCTATTGTATTTTTTTAAAGCAAATAAGGTAAATCGGTTTACCTATTGGAAGCGATATAATTTGAACTTTCAAAATAAGGACCATTTCAATAAGTATTAAGTATGCCTACCTCTCCAAAAAATGCAACCACTGCTACGCCATCGGGATGATTAACAGCTTCTTCTAAGCTGCCGTAGTTTTCGTTATAAAAAACAACATGAACTTCGGTGGGAAAACTGGAATAAAAATAAAAAACATTCTCTCAGTAAGAATTACCTATATTGATCAATGAACATCGATCGAAATTCTCAATCAATGTGAATTCGAAATAATTTACCCTTTGCCATCGAGCAAGTGTTCGCTTCCACGTTGATCTGGTGGGCCCCAATGAAAGTGCAATTGCTCAAATATGTATTTCTCATCAATTAAAGGACCTCCAGTCATATATGGTCTATCGTCCACTTCATGAGGGAGTAAAACTTCCACTAAAGGATTGAAAAAAGTCAATAAGTAGGTACCTAACTGATCATGATAGTAAGATCTATATATGGGTACACTGAGAAAAAAAACTTACAGTAGTATCCTGTGTTCTCAATACGTATCATTTCCTTTGACGAATGCCAAGGGAAATGTATCCTCAGAGGATCTAATTTTCTACGCTTTACGTTAGCTAAGGATATATTGACAGGTGATTGTATTCTATAAGGAAAAATATACTTCGAATGTGGCCACATCCGTGATTGTACACTTTCTGTGTAAAAAAGAACCAATAAAACAACGCGCGATTATTTTACAGGTTTAAAAAAAAATTAAATTAAAGAAGCAAGTGCATGGGTATACTCATACGGATATTCTCGTATTACCTGGACTCCATCCTGGAATATTGTAACACTCGTTTAAATCAATAAATATCACCACCAGTAACAAGACGAATAAAAAAGTATTCATTTTATTGACGATAAAAATTAACAAACTATAATGCGTAAACGGAACACACAAATTTTCCAGTTGGATGGCAAACGAATTACTGATGAAAAGCGTGTTAATTTGTATAGCTTAGGTATAGCTTAATTGCCGGATTTCTTATACTATTTTGGTGTACAATGATAGTGTTGAGAGTGTAAAGGTCATTAGATAATTCGTTTTTTTTTCGTTTTAAATTTGGAAATGAATAGATAGGTACTTATGGTACGTCTACATACGACTATGTTAAATCATTTTGAGAATGTATTTTACTACTGGGGACGCACAGTTTGAGTAATTTTTGTCGAGGTTGACAATTTTCATCAATATGTGCGGGGGGTGCACAGTTTGAGTCGTATTTTCGTCGAGGTTGAAATGCAGGGGTGCACAGTTTGAGTCATTTCCGTCGAAGTTGAAAAACTTAGCAATAGGTATCATTACCTATTTGTGTAAAAAAAAATTGATCGTGAGTTGTAAAACAATATATTGGCCATAGTATGCACAATTGAACATTAGGTAGATATGTACTTACCACTCACAAAGTTCATTGAATAATAGATATATCTGTAACCTAGATACTTGATTTTCAGAAATGGCTTAGAAAAAGATTCCCAGAGTTACAGCTGCCCCAAAGTTTTGGAGTATTTTTTTTTTTTTTGAAAAACATTACAATGCCTACATGAAATTAACTATAATCTGATTTTCCTTATTCGGACGGTGTTATCATCGGTCGACCAGAAAAATCTTGTAAAGCACGAATTGTTGGTTCCAAATTTTGAGTCGTTTTTCCTCGTAACTTTCTAAAGGACTCCAGCTGTGAAAACAAACACAGTTGAAAACTGACTGAATGAATTTATGTAATTTTTGCTACTTAAATACCTAGTCCATTAGATTAGCAGAAGAAAAGTGGCGAAAGGGAAAGTGAAAAGAATGGTTCATGGTGTCTTCCAGTTCTCAATTTTGAGAAAAGTAGAAGCCTGGGGCGCGAGACGTCAAGGTTCAAAGTTTCAAAAAATGAAAAAAATGATAGATATTGAACTCCGCGTTCTCAAGTCAACATATTCTTACGCCACAATTTTTTCATGATTTTTCAATTTTTCATAAGAGGGAGGGGGTGGAAGGGCCTTCCGGGGTAGAATCCAAAAAACAAGTGAATATTCAAACCTAACGTTTTTGAATAGCAAAAAAACAAAAACAAAGTGCCCCACGTCGTTTCCAATTTTTTGATATTTTGGCCATCAGGACATTGTGAGGTGAAAAATGGAATGAAGTCAGGACGAAAAAATAAGTCAAAATTCGAACTTGAAGCCTTCAATTCATCAACAATCAATATAAGTTTACCATTTTACTTATACCTAGTGGTTTTTTTCCTTATCATAGTTGGAAGCATAATTGTGTTTCCAAGAAATGTTGACATTTAATTTTGAAAATAAGGTTGTAAAAATTGATCAGAATGCCACAAAATCGAAAAAAAGGAATGAAAATCACACTTGGCTCATTGTTCATCACATTTTTGATTTAGATTTAATCGCTCGAAAGAAGGAACGAAGAATTAAAAAATTGAAAAATCATAAATATTCTCTCTTACTTGCGCTGATGAAATAGCAAACGGTTCCGGATAAATAAACCACGTCACACATTCTGAATATGGAGGAGTTGTTAATGATCCAGGATAAGAATAATACGAATGTCGTTTGAAAATATTTCTCAGAAATTTGAACTCGTTGTCGAATGAACCTTCAGTTTTTTTCACTGGCTCAATAATCATTGACAATTTTTCAACTAATTTTTTCAATTCAGGGTTATCAGAGTCACCAAGTGTGAGCTGCAAAAAAAATCGATTTTGGTGTTTTATTTGCAAATAAGACATTTGCCCTTAAAAGATTGAAAGGTTTTTAGTTGGGTATAGGTATCTTACCTTTCCAAAAAATGCGGCCACTGCTAACCCATCAGCATGGTTGATTGCTTCTTGAAAACTTCCATAAATTTCGTGATAATAAACGAGATGAGCTTCGATGGAAAAACTTGAACAAATTAAGCATATTTTCTCAATAGACTATTATAAGGAAAACACCTACAATTTAAAAACTCTTGCATGCAGGGGTATCACCTTTACCATTTTCCAGAAATCAAATGTTCGCTACCACATGAGTTGTTTTCTGCCCAATGGAAATGCATTTGTTGAAATAAATATCTTCCATCTAATAATGGACCTCCAGTCAAGTATGGCCCATCTTGTACAGCGACACGAGAAGGTGACATTTCAACTAAACATCATCAGTAAAAAAAAAAAATGAACATCTTCATAACCTACAATTTTTAAAAATCTACCTAGGTATAGGTATAATAATTTTGCATAAACTTACCACTAAATTTATCTCCTGTATTCTCGATGGATAACATCCCTTCGGATGAATTTGATGGAAAATGAATTTCCAGAGGAGCCAATATCCTGTACTGCACTTTTTCTATGCTAATATTGATAGGTGACTGTATTCTATAAGGAAATATGTATTTGGCATAGGGCCATATTCGAGATTGAGTGAACCCTACAAAGTTATTAAAGCGTATAATTATGCAATCCTAATAGAGAATGAGTGAATCCACCTTAAGTTGATAGTGAAAAAATATATGGTACTCAATACTCATAGTAAGTATTTAATTTCTTACCTGTGGTATTTTCATTTGGCATATGACTATGAGAACATTTAATTGAACTCATAATCAACAGAAATCCGGGCACAAACAATGCAGATTTTATCATGATTGTATTTCACCAATTTAAAAAAAAACCATAAAGCCCACTTACACTTACCTAGTCATTAAAATTTCAATTTAATTGAAAATAACACCACTTACGGTTTAAAAGTTCCCAAAATAAACACACGTGATTGATTTATTTTGTTCAACTGCAGATGGAAAATTCGATTGAAGCATACCTACGTTTCCAAACTGCATTAAGTCCATTTTCAAGGTTTCGGAGGTTGCAACGCCATCTAGCATGAAGTCGCAGCCCAAAATGGCTAATTTTTTGATTAGTATATTGTGCCAAAGAGTCTTGGTTACAACATATCAAAAAATCAGCCAATTTGGACCATTTCTACGTTTCCAAACTGTACCAATACCATGAATTTTGTACCTATCAATAATATTTTTTTAGACTTAGTGCGGTTTGGAAACGTATGCTTCAATTAGTTCAATTAAGATTACGAGTAGGTACCTATGCATCTTGCAAAACCTAATAATTAAAAGTAAGTAGCAAAAATGCTACTTAATATATGCAAATGCATTTGATACAACATAACAATATTGCACTTTGATCTCATGATCTGGCAGGTACCTAACTACCTATCTCAAAAACATAATATAAAAATTATCTACATAGTATTAGATAGCATTGATATCAATGAGAAGTTCACGGTCAAGTAGGTATTGCTTATTGAAGTTGGTTTATCATAAAACGGAAATTATTCACGATGAATTAAATACCAGGTAAACATTTATTTTTTTTTT
This sequence comes from Planococcus citri, assembly GCF_950023065.1. Taxonomy (NCBI): domain Eukaryota; kingdom Metazoa; phylum Arthropoda; class Insecta; order Hemiptera; family Pseudococcidae; genus Planococcus; species Planococcus citri. Next base: position 38,337,238 of record NC_088680.1, read on the forward strand.
ATTTTTTCTAATTTAAAGATCAAGATCAGAAATATTACATAATTATAATGTAGCATTTAAATCAAACACCACTGCTGAATGAAATCTCTTGGAAAAATTTAAACTTTTTCACATTAGATGGAGTTATGACTGGTCGATTAGAGAATTTTTGTCTTTCTCGATCGTTATGATTCAAATTATGGCCATCTTTTGCTTTCAATGTCCTAAACGCTTCCAGCTGTAGAAATAAATACGGATATTAGCTATTGTCATTTGTTATTTACCAATAAATGGGCATCAAATATTTCCAAGAATTTATACTTGTCTCGATGAAATGTCAAAAGGTTCTGGACAAATGATCCATGTCACACATTCGGAATACGGGTCAGTTGTCAAAGATCCGGGGAAAGAGAAATACGTTTTTTGCTTGAATATAACGTCCAAAAATCTGAACTCTTTATTAAACGAACCGCTGGTTTTACTTTCAGGTTCGGTGACTTTTGAAAATTCTTGAATCAAGTATTTCAAATCTGGATTATCGGAGTCATCAGCGCTGAGCTGAAAGTAAATTCAGGTGCGATTATTATCCTGATTGCTTTAAAACAATTCAGATAGGTATTAGGAAATGTAGATTTTAAAAAAATGTTCCTCGAGTCTTACGTCTCCGAAAAATGTAAGCACAGCTACACCGTCAGGATGATTACATGCTTCTTCAAAGCTACCATAAATTTCGTAATAGTAAACAACATGAACTTCTGTAGAGTAGCTGAAACGATCAAAACAAGATAAATTAATTATATCCTGCAGTAGACGCATCAAACTTTTTGTCACGATGATGAATAGGATAGGAATTCAATAAATGGATCAGTTTAATTATTATATTAACTCACCATCTGCCAGCAAGCAAATGCTCACTACCGCAGTATAGATCTTCGCTCCAATGAAAATGTAATTGCTCAAATATGTATCTAGCATTGTACAAAGGACCTCCAGATATAAATGGTCTTTCTTCTACCTCATGAGGTAACAAAACCTCAACTGTAGATATGTCAAAAAAAAAAAAAGGTTAAATTTACTCTAACTTGGATTACAAAACTTTTCATTTATTATTGTGGAAGAAAATCTGCTTAGGCTGCATTCTTAAATTTTTTCCCTCAAAAAAATCGGTAAGTAGGAAAGTAAGTATGTAGGTATCATTTTTTTCAATGAAAAAAATTTCAGCTCTCTCCATTCTCTTAAAATTAAAAAATAATCGTTTCCTATATTTTTTTTTTTTCGTTTATTAGGTACCTATGTACTATTAAAATGAACTCAGATTTATTGGAAACAATAAATGAAAATCCCAAATCATCAGTATTTTGTAAAGTTCGGAAAAATTTTCTTTTCTCATTCGAGAAATCTGATAATTTATCCTTGAACGACGAACGTTAACCACCCAGTAGGCTGTTTAGCATATCGAACTTTCATGAAAATATTTTTCCATATTTTTTTCCACTTGAGTCAACAGATTTACAACTCAATAGAAAACCAAAAACAAGTCTGCGCGAAAACCTGGTGCGTGATCACCACCATAATTTATAATCAAAAAAATATTTGCTCATGAGCGTGCTATAGGCATCAACAGATTTTTACCTACCTATTGTAGAGACATCAATACTTTTGTTTCCTATCAGTAAAATCAATCACATATGTAAATCGTAGAAGTATTTTCAAAAATTACTGTTATTGATTGGTCGAAAGTTTGAGACGATTTTGCTGCTGCTGTATTTGATTGATGAGCGCAAAAACCACTTTTCTATCGAGCATAAATTTCTCCGAACAAGGTACGAATGCAATTATCTCGTATGGTTTAAAAAGGAACACTTCAACTTACGATAATATCCGGTATTCTCGATAGATACCATTTCTTCGGATGAATTCCAAGGGAAATGTATCGCCAAAGGTGGCAGATCTCTTTCCTGGGCTTTAGCTAAGGTGATATCCACCGGAGATTGCAAACGATATGGGAAAATATACTTATACTTTGGCCAAATCTGAGACTCCACCAATCCTATGCGAAATAAGCCGGAGAATACTGGTTAACATAAGTATCAGCTCTTTTCTAACTCGAAGTATTCCTAAAAGGAAAAATAAAATTGGAGAGTAACCTACCAGGATGCCAGTTTGGAACTTCGAAACATTCGCTTAAATCGAATACCACCAACAATGTCGCTAGCAATAGTGGATACGTTTTCATTCTATAGAAAAATCAACTACCTATATCTAATAGTAAACGGAATATAAAAATTTTCCAGTTGGCTGGCAAAATAATTATTATAGGATGGAAAGCGTGTTTATCAGTATTTCCTATTTCCGATGAGAATTCTATCGCCTAAGGTGTAAAGGTAGGCTTATTTAAATAATTATACGTCGATTTTTTTTGGGTAATTTTAGCTAAAATTTGTGATTAGGCAAGGCCATGTTTCTCATGATGTGATTGCTGATTGAGATACGCGTAGGTACACCACCCTAAATTCCCGAACAAAAAAAAAATTATTAGGCTCATAACTCACCCTAGAAACTATAATAATTCGTAATAAAACTTACTCGAAAGATGACAACTGCTGATGCTGAACCTTCAGCAAAAAAAACAGCACAATGAAAGTATTCTTTCTAGTTTAAAAACACCAGATAGAAAAGCTTCGCAACTGTATAAATAATTGCTATAGATAGATAGGTATCTCTTGAGCGCGTATGTTAAACACGTCAAAATTCTAGTTAATATAGCTGAAAAAAATGACGCCGAATAATGTGGCATTAATGAAAATAAATTTGACAAGGCATCGCGTTGATGATATGAATAATTTATTCCTGGCGAATAATTCTTTAACAATAAATGTCAATTTATTTAATTTTTTCACCATTAGTATTTGTTCAAGCGGTACAGTTTACGATCCAAGTACATGTGAATATCGGCGAATAACCCATAGATGCGTTCCGCAGTAACTATGCGTTTAATGTATACCGTTTCTCTTTATCTCTCAATTCTTTTTGAAGTGAAAAACTTCAAAGATGCAGTGACATGTGTGATACGCGAATAACAAATGGCGATGGAAAATTTGCAAATGCTAAACTGCACTTTGAACTCAATTAATATCAACGAATGCGATCAGTGGTGTCTAAAATGGAAAATGGATACATTACAAACAATGCAACGTGCAGATCTTAATCGACTACAACCTTATGGCTACCTAAGAAAAAACCTAGTAACAAAAAATCGTAATAAAACGGTAACAAATAGGTATGAATTATGGAATCAAGGCACAATTTACGCTGATGGTAGAACTTTGTAGTTTGTACAGATTTAAGATTCCTTGAGGATAGAGTAAATTTTCGAACTGTTTCATTGATTCGATTTCGTTGGCAGTCTTGGAGTATTGACGGAATCCTGGTTTCAAAAATCCGATATCGATCTCAGCCCTGACACTTTCTCTGTGTTCAGAGGTCCATTTGAAAATAAACGTTTCGACGAAATTCAAGAACTCGGCGTTAGAATCTTTGAAGGAAACGTTCAAACGAATATTTCCATCACCTACAAAAAAAAAAAAAAAAAATGATTACAATAAAAAATACTGCAATAATAAAAGAAATTTTTAAAAAAATGAAGATTATAATTATGAAGACGATCGTCAGCAGCTCTTCTAAAACATCAACTCGCCTTCGAAAAATTTCGCAATTGAAGCGTCTCTAATCTCCCACAATACCTGTGACGTTATTTTCATCAAAAACGAAAAACGAAAAAAAAACGATATTTTTCAGGTTCATGGAAATATAAAGTTAAACAAAAATTTTATATCAATAAACGAAATGGATTTTGTTTTTTCTTTGTTATCAATTTTTTTTCTTCAAACACTGGAAATAGACAACAAATAGGTCTCAAAAATGCAGAAAAATGGGCCTGCAACTTCAAAAAAACAAGAAAACTTTTAGAATATTATTATTATTATAGGGGATAAATTATCAATTATCTGCATATATTTTTCATGTTTTCAATTTTGTTTCAATGTTGCTCTTTTCCTAACATTTTTTTAAAAAATCACTGAAATCGGCAAAATTTGAGGAAAATAATATGAATAACGAAAAAAAAATTGAGCAAAACGAAAACTAAATTTTTCCAAAAACCAAAACAAAAAGATTTCGTTTTCACAATGCTGATAAAGTGATAATTTTACAACTGTACCTAGTTTACACAGCAATATGTCAAATACTAAAATAAATTTCATACGGATTCATTATACCTACTCATACGAGTATTTGAATCAGTACTAGATTTCAAGCTTTTCATCATATCATTTTCTTTGTGGGTTTTTGAAAAATGAAGATATTGATACTTCTTCTGTGTTTGAAAATCCATTTCCAGGCGATCGGTTCAATTGTTTTCTTGATTTTTTCATCATACTTCGAATATCATGAAGGTTTCCATCGCCTTAAAAAAAATGCAAAATCCTAAACTAATGAAATGATTCGAATTAGAGAAAACCAACAACACAACAGGAAAGTTACATACCTAAATGACCATATCCGCAAATTCTATTGACGTAATTTAGATCTTTCTAACGTTCACATTTCACGGTAACAAACTTCGTATCCTTCGGAACCGATGAATAAATGTTTCAAATGGTAACCTGTATTGTCTTACTATAAAACTCATAAAACACACGTTATAATTCCAGTTCTTTTATATATTTGTATTCGTATGTATTTTAATTTGAAGGTCGTACATAAGAAAATTTTTGACTGGGACGTGTATGTAGTATACTTAAAATTGAAATATGTATTCCTCAATTCGCGTCAAGATAAGGTTTATTCTTGTTTATATGTGAATGACCGGTCTCAAATGATGATTAGCGTCAACAAATTAACGTTTCAATAAATTTCCCTTGAGCTTCCAAGAGTTAAATGAGAAGCGTGAAAATAAAATTAATAATTTTATTAACAAAACAATTACGCTTTAAAAAGCGAAAAATAGAAAAATTATAAAATTTCAACATCGCTAAGGTACAGTTTACCACTTCGTCTTACACGGGAACGACGATAAACATTTTCGTTAATGAGATTTGAACTAGCAACAGTGATGGGAAATATTCAACTTCATCTTTTCATCAGTCTGGTAATTTTTCAATATATTTGAGTCATGATTATTCGCTTTCTTTATATTTAATTAGTTCTTTACTGATTAAATCCGGGATCTCGACAGCTAACCATGGACCAAGCTGGAAAACATCATGATACACATTAATACCATTAGATGATACGAGTATCTACATGGTGCTGGCAACTACATACGTAATAAAATACGTGTTTGTAACTTACTCCTAAAGCCATTGCATGAGCGATTCCAAATTTAGGTACGTTTTTAGCCCATAACGGTTTGAAATGATCGGATAAACAAATTTTACCACCTCTATACATTTTAGCAGTTTTACCATCTAGTTCCGGTATCGCGATCTCTGGAGCTGTAGCAGGAAACGTAATTGGAATCTGTGAAATAGTAAAATCATTAAGAGTTTGAAGAATGAAATGAGATCTTTTACATAGTGAATGTTGTTCCTTACATCGAACTCGACGTCGAATTCATATTTCATTTGATTATGGTAATACCAGCATTTACCAAACCATCTGGTTCCATCACTGTTCGATTCTAACCTGAACCAGTCATTATCAGCTGCTTTGTTGTTTTGAACGTACTGAAAAATCAAAGCTACGTCAGTGAGTAAACTAAAATGAGAATGAAACTAGCGAATAAAAGAGTAAATTAGAGAAACCTGTATTAGAGCTTGATATTCTTCTTTCAATCGCTGAGGCCATAGATCTTTATCCCGAGGACCGGCTTTTGTTTTCAACAGTGGTATCGAACTCAAAGTTTTTTTTGCTGATTCGTCCATCTTTCAATACAATAGTGAACTTCTATCAATTAATTAATTATATAACTCAAGAAATTAATTTTTGTCTACGTGTTTATTTATGAATGATATATGATAACAATAATTTTTGATAACAAAAAATGTGCAAAAAATTGGCTGAAAATTTTGTCAATTCGGACTTCCACGTTCCCCAGAGGGCGCTAGCATTCGTGGTACGTGATTGGTCAGTGATATTCTGTGCTCTTAGGTGCTTATCAAAACGGGACTTTATATCACAAACTTCGGCGATTTCAAATTCGATGTTATATTTCCATTATTTCACATTGAATAAAACTAAATTTACGTATAGAGAATTGCTTTGCGATCGTGCTATCGAGTAAATGTTGTGGTGAATTAAAATAACACTTGCAAAGAACTTTAAATTCATTTAATCGTGCAACTTTGTTTCATCCTTCTAAGCTCACTAAAACACTGTAACTCGAGGTAATATTCATTATTCACAACATATAAATATAACGATACTAGAAGTCATATATTAATCAAAAACACTAAAAAAAAAACCACGAAATTTACGAAATTAATGAAATATCGTTGAAAATTAATATGAGAATGAAATCGCCGAAGTTTGTGATAAAAAGTCCCGTTTTGAAATGTAAACAACAAGAGCACAGAAATATCAACAGCCAATCAGAATGCGCGACGGTATCGCCCTCTGGGGAACGTGGAAGTCCGATCCAAATGTAAATAGGCAAGAAATAAAGTACCTACTTTTCGAGATTCCGTCAAACCGTAATTACGACGTAATTCTTCGCAAAAAGTTTCCGTACAGTCGGCATGTATTACGTCACTTGTTGCACAAGTTGCACGTTGGATCTTCATTGTTTGGAAATGGAAAAGATAAAAGAAGGAATAAGGAATGGCAAAATCGTAAAATTGTGTAACAAATAACAATCTAAAGTATTGCCCATTTCACGAACTTTTGAATTAGAATGAATCAGTTTTCTTTTCATTTTACATAAAAAATTGAATATTCTGCTGTGTGTTCTCGGAAGTCTTGCACCTTTTCAATTTCTTCCCCACTCCTTCAACCAGATTTGAGATGAGATTTCAGAAAGCACGTGAACGCTGTCAAACCAAACAAAACAACCTGAACCAGTTCTGTTGAATTCGAGGAAGTAAGCAAGCGTACGTCGCTTCGTGTTTTCTAGTATTATGCACGTGTTTTACGAACTTATTTTACGTATTATGGTGATTTTAAAAAAGGGATATTCGATGAATATCACGACGAAAATTCCAGTAAATCGACGAGTAGTTCATGGATATTCATAATCTACCTTGAAGCGTTCAGCGTTCAATAAGTTATCATCGTTGTTGATAGTTTAATTGGTCAACGTAACAGTAATCCTCATTTAATTCTAAAATGTGCATTTTCCAAATAATTCGTTCCGTGCTGTTGATTTTTTTCAGTTATTTATTCGCAACATGTCTGAAAAGCGACGGTTTGCAAAAAAGCAGCTTGGAAATTTGCAACATTCCGATCAACGACATAGCTAACATGGCGGACTTCGTATTTAGTGGTAAAATCGAATCGTTAATAAAGGACGACGTAAATCCGACGAAATTCGCGATAGTTCGAATTAAAAGGATCATTAAATCGGATGAAATGTATTTCAAAAATGTATCCAGCGGAATTAAAGTATCGGTGAAATTATCGGCGGATGTGTTTTTCGATGATTTTTACCAAGTAAAACACCGTTTTGAAAATTGTGCGGATAAAGGTTTGTTTAGTGATGTGAAAATTCGCGATGTTAAAGTGTTTGTGGTTCGTCTGCTGGATAAAAATAACTCGAATGTGGAAAAATTAGACGCTAATTGGATTTATTTTCCGAACGAGTTGCTGAGTATTTCGTTACCGTTGAATTTACAAATTTTGGATGCATTTTCAGCCATCGTAGAAGGTAAGCGATAGAAAATTCTTGTTCGTATTATCATTTTATACCGTCGACGGTTTTTACTATAATGTCCCTGAAAAGTGGAAAGTTTCCATCTACGTTGGAAATTTCCTCCTATATGAAATGAAACCGTATCTGCGGTACTGCGTTGAATATTGTATTCGAGTTATGATTTATGAATTAATTTTCAGACATCGTAAGTACCGGGCATTAATCTGTAGCAACAGTCGACGTTTGGACTAACTTGGCACACGATGAACGTAATTCTTTACCATTTACCTCCCACATTGTTTGAGAATTTTTCAACTAACCGAATCCGTTCGATAAATCGGTACAGTTCCTACACCAATAGTTCCAAAAAATATTTCAACCAATCGAACAACTACTCGAGTATCTCCGGAGTAAATATAGTAAATGATCGCGATAAATTAAGGCCGTTTTAGAGGTTAAATCTATATACCGCTGTCATGTACAACGATCTTATCGCATTTTTACGCGTCTTTATGTAAATCACGATGAAGAACTGCATCTCGATCATAAATCATAATTATACGATGTTGCATTTCGAAAACTAATCAATCTATTCAAACGAACCGGTTACCTCATTGTTGATAGTCTAAATTAAAAGTTCGCAACTTCCGTTTTAAACCAATCGGTTTATAGTCGATCGTGATTATATGTATCTATTCGGCCAAGATAAAAGCCATGGGTGAGATCTACTAGCGTTGAGTAGGTACCTGAATCAAGATACACATATTCGTAGAAATATCTAGGTAAGATTCAACATTCCTCCACCACATGTTCGTAAAATGGTAACGATTCCGGTGCCTAATGATTTATCCAAAAAGTTTTTTATTTTGTAAATGAACGAAATTTATTAAATTAACAACTCGGTTATCAGATTTAAAAAAAAATATGGGCCAAGTTGATAAAATACTGTTACGGTTCTAATTCTTCTAGGTACCTACCAAGAATCACTTTAGGTAGATTCGTTTTTCATGTATGGTCACCACACCTTACAAATACTGCGCCCTAAACTAGGAATTTCCTACATACGAGTAAAATGACCGAAATAAATGTCAAAATAGAAAATACATTAAATATGAAAATTATTAATTAAACGACAGCTTGCGGCCACTTGGCACTTGGTGGACAATAACTAACACGTTTCTTGTACTTATGGTGTAAGGTGTAAGTGCAAGAGTATAGGTATGGTACATATATTATTCGATATGTAGGTAATAGTTTAGGTACCATAACGAAAGATACTGCAACTGGAAATATTATACATATTATTATACACCTATTCGAGGTGCAAGTAATGTCAAAACTCGTTAAAAATTATGACACGAGGTGTTGTAGTAGGTTTCGCAGCAACAACCCGAACAGTGTAAATGAAGTTGTCGTCTTTATTGTATAAATTCTGTGATAGGGCGCGTCGATTTAGTATTTGCCGTAAAAAGAAACTTTTCCTCGTTAGATGTGAACTTTAGGCCGTTAATGGTTCTTAATTGATCGTTCACGCGTTTTGAAAACTTTCATTTTTCTCGAACGTAAATTATCAAAACGAATTAAAGGTGGGGTTTGATTTATGAACCAGATAGTTGGTGTGTTTTAGGTGTTGGTGCTGAAGCTATACTTATTCGATGGTGGTATTTTTTCGGCTGGTTTGAGTTTTCAAATCGAATACAATGTATAATGTAGGTGAAGGTTTCAGTTTGGGTTGTGACGAGGTGGGGTGAGATGCAGTATTGAAAATTGGTTACAGAGAGTGATTTTGGGCTTCTAGAGGGCCAAATTGTGTGTACGACCTACTGAAACAAGATCTTGCATCAGATCACTCATCAATTTTTTTTTCAAATCTCAATTTTCATGGTATTTTTTTTACAACTTTGATGTTTTTTTGGAACGATATTTTCCCTCCCATTTCGAAAAATGTTTTGAAGTTGTGAAGTCCTTCATATTAATCCATCACCTAATTTTTGATCAAATTTTTAATTTTTTTTAAATGAAAATTTTCATGCTTTTATTGCGTTTTATTCGACTTGAGTGGAGCATTTGATGAACTTTCAATCATTTTTATACCAACTTGGCCAACTTTTCTAGAATTTTGGAAAAAAAATTTCTCAGTTTTGGTGAATTTTTCAAATTTTGTAATAAGTGTTGATGTTTTAAAATTATTCTAATCCTGTAATGGGACATTTTAATCAATCTTCGAAATTTTGAATTATTTTTGAAGCATTTTGACAAATTTTTCGCTTTTTTCAGTGAACTGAACATTCTTGAATTTTACATGATTTTCAATTTAGTTTGATCAATTCTGTGCGTTTTCTCGCATTTCATTGAAAATGTTATCGTAGTTTATGAATTTTCTCCCATTTTAATAACTCGTAGTGCCGGACAAATATGGTACACCAAACAATTTGTGAAATGTATACTTCATTTGAAACCTCGAGGGTAGGTACAAGTATGAAATATTGATTTTGGAGACCTCTTCGACTCCTCCATTACAGCCTCTTGCTCAGTAATTTTCACTGTTTTCAAAAACTTTGGGTCAGAAAGAACTTGTTAAATTACGACCTCATGGAATTTAAATTGCTTTCCAAGGTCGTTGATCATGTTTTTTCGGAATTTTCGATCAAAGAAACCAATTTTGTGACAAAATTTACACAGGGTGTCCACAACATTGGAAAACCTGGAAAAGTCAGGGAATTTGGTCAGTCTGAAAAAGTCAGGTAATTTCGGCATTTTCAGCATTTTTTACTCAAAACTCAGGGAATTTTGTAAAATGTTACTTCAAACAGATTTTTCCATTTCTCATAATTGAAAAATTTACCTTCGCTTTGCTCACGCAATTTTTTCTGAGGTCGCTTTTGTTAAAAATTGCCAAATTCCCAAAAGTCTTGCTTTTTGCAAAAATTGTTGAAATCTTGCATTTTGTCAACATCTCGCTTTCTAGCGAATTTCCTAAAATGTTTCACTTTTTGGCTAAAAAAAGCCCAGTCTTTTACTGAAATTACTGTTGAAGTCTCGTTTTCTGTCAAAAACAGCAAAAAGTTTTCCTTTATAGCCTAAATTGTCAAGAATTTTTTTTTGCGAAAGATTGTTAAAAATTGTGAAGTTTTTTGCATCCGAAAACTCCCACTTTCTTCCAATAATAGTTTTAATGTGACATTTTTTCACCAGAAAATGCTAAAAAAATCGTTTCTTTAGCTGAAATTGTCAAAAGTCTCGTAAGTAATTATATTGCCAAAAATCGCGAAAATTCTCAATTTTTGGCAAAAACTGGGAAAAGGATTGTTTTATAGCAGTAATTTTCAAAATGTCCTGCTTTTTGCTGAAATTAAACACGTTTCTATCGAGTTTCTTTTTTAGATTTTGGTTAAAAACAAAAAATTCTGTTTCTTTTGTGATTTTTTTCTGAATTAAAATGTATTGCCCATGTTTTGTCACTTTTTGGTTACTTTTTGGATACTTTTTTGACCTTTTTAGGTTACTATAAAGTCACTTTTTTTCGGAAAAAAGTGAGTACAGGCTCTGGAATTTTAAAAAAGTATTGATTAAATTCAAAAAATGTTGACATTAAAAAAATCTATTTCTTTATGAAGTTCTGTTTTTCGTTTTGTAAATTTTCAAAAGCTTTTGCGTTTGCCCACATGCTTTTTCACAACTTTAGAAAATAGAATAATTGAACCGAAACATTACAAAAATAATACTTAAATCAGAAAAATGCGAAATATTAAATAAAATATGTTTTTGTAACAGAATCACTCCCTTTTCAAAAATTTTTATACCGTCGATTGAGCTCAAATTTTTAATGTGTTATTTTCTCACGGAGTGGCACCAAATTAACGAATAAGTTAAACAGAACTTGCGCTGCTGAAGTTCATATGGTAAGAAGATATGACAATTTTTTTTTTCTCATTGATCAAGTACTCGTATGTACTGTGTATAATAAGACACCAAAACTTAGGTCTACTTGTAAAAAAAAAAAACTTGAAAAATCTAAAAATTGTCTTCTGCAGTAGTTGAAAATTGAGGGGATGAAATATTCGTTCCTCCCTGACTTGAAAAAATTCAGCTTTTGTTCTCCAATTATTAAAATCAAAACTTCTACGAAAAAAAGTCAGCTTGTTTTTGGTCACTGTCTTTGAGGTAGAAACCTGAAGAGTTTCAACACCTCTATGATGACAAAAATTCTGAAATTTTATCATTGAAATTTGAAACACTTCTTTTTTCCAAAAATTTTCAAGACATTTAATTACATGTAAGTACATATTTTTTAATGTTTTCAAACTCCGTATCACAAAATTCGAGCAAACAAATTGCAGCAATTTTGAAACGTGTTGAAAAAATTCTGAAAAAATCAGTTGGAGAATTTTGTATCTCAGCCAGAACATAATTTGCCAGAAAAAAAAGCTAGCAAATTGCTAGGTTTTTGCGAAAGATTTAATGCCAGCTAGAAAAGGCTATTGCTAGAATTTGGTCTAGTGGGTTGTCACGTGAGGTCTATGAATCGTTTTGTTCAATTATAGTTATAGAAATTGAAAAAAATAGGGGTGGACCTGAGAACTGAAGATCATCCGACTCAAAAAGTCACGAATATCTCACAATGGTAGCTTTTTTTTTGCTGAGTGAATCAAGGAATGAGAAGCTCTGAAACTCCTATGATGATTCAAATTTTGTGCTGACAAGAATTTCGAATGTGAGTCTTAATATGGAAAAGCTGACGTGAGGATGAATCATCCCACAATGGTATATCTCGAATATGTAGGCTATATTCGAAAAGCACGCACAATGAGCTGGCAGGTGTTGTGGAGAAAATACAAACATGATTTTTTATCGATCAGTAAGTAAGTATTTAATTTTTTTGTACAAATGTACACTATGTTCAAATGCCATCGCATTCATGGAAATATCTCTGCGCTAATGACGTTGATTTTCTTTTTTTTTTTTTTAATTTTGGAGTTCTTGAATATGAAGGTTTTTTGACCTCCTTCTTTTCTTTTCTCCTCAGTTTTTTTTGTATCATTGATAATTTTTCTGCTGTTTTTCCTCGAGCAACGTGAAATCGAGTCTAACTGCACGAAGGGTGGATTTGTAAAATTAGGTGAATTGTGAAAAGTGTCAGACAGACGTGACGTTCCTATTGTTATAGTACCTTTACCTACATATGTAGCTCTACCTTACCTACTACCTAATACATTATAATCATATCTAAAATCTGAATCAAAGTTGTCGACGTGATAATTTCTAATGATGCATTGGTTTCCACCAAAGAACAAGTCAATTTACACGTAAACTCTCTCGGCGCTCGATTATTTAATCAAAAAATCTCTCCGAACAACACGAAATTAAAGAATGAATTTACGACGATTTAAAACACATATAGATACATAAATATACAGCACGATAGTATACGTATAGATCTATCTCAGAGGAGGAAGAGGCATAATATAAGAAAAGAAGAATGCTTAAAAAGACACTCGACTTTGGGATACAGAACGGTGCGGCAGTGGCGGTGTATCGATTAAAAATTCAAAACACGTTTGTATTTTGGTTGAGTTGTTAAACGCGGTCGGTCGCATCTTTAAGTGGAAGATTTATTCGTGTCCGTTTCGATAATACAGCGTCGGAAAGATTTAGTAAATAATCGACCTTTGTTCTTTACCATCCTCCGGTCGTTCGGGCTGGCAAAAGGTGCGATAAAACCGACTCAAATCACACCACACAGCATAGGATAATATTTTATAATCGGTGGGTGGGTATTGAGAGCTGCTGCTGGCGTTGGTTGTTCCTTGTTTGCAAATTCAGCTCGAAAGTCAAATCGATTAACGCTTGTGTCGTTAATGCGAAAATTTGTATGGAGCGAAAATGGTCGCGCGAGAACTCGAATAATAATAATTGTACTCGGCAGGTCGGTCGCTCCGGCTTGCTCCAGTCGCAGCATCCGCGTACTGCTTTGGTCCAGGCTATACCTGTGTCCTAACCATACTATTTCGTCTGCACTAGTTTACATATCGGAGATATTATCTTGGACCAATGCCATGTACTAAGCTCTCGTACGTGTAATCTAGTTTCACTTCGATAAAGAATACAATACCATCGTCTACTCCCACTCGATCCTAGATGGCTGGTGCCCATTTTGGTAAATTTCAAAGTATCTCTCGTATTCGTATATGTAGTTTATTAAATTAAATGTGCGTATGGCGGGGTAAAAAACTTCAACTTTAAAATTAATTACATCGAAATAATATACTTACTACACAAAAACCAACAATTCTATAGGCGTTTTTTTGGTCGCTTTTGAGCAACGTATAGCGGCGAAAAAGGTGACACTGACGGTAGGCGCCGCCGCCACCTCGTGTCATTATTCAAAATATGAAAATTTCCGTATAAAAGAGATACCCATACCTAGAAAATGTTTTAGGTGTACGATTAAATGAGGTTTACAAGATGCTGATGCACATACATACACACACAGAGAGAGAGTAGTGTATGTTATTTAATGTGCGTTGGTTGCGTAGAATATTATGTATGGGTACGAATATACTATGTAAAATAATAACAATATACACGCCGAGGCCAAGGTACACCATAAATGCAGCTCGCATAAGAAGATGAATCATTATAAAGTCGATTTCATTGCACAAGTACCCTCGTGGGTGTAGTTGGCTGCTTTTTTCTCTAAACTTAATCCACGTGTACCCTACCATTGTTTAGTTACCGTTTAGAAATGAGATGCATTTAATCGCCTCGGAGATGAGAAAAACCATACAGGAGAGAAGCACGAATAGCACGCGATACGATACTTTATATGTGTAATGGCTCAGATTTTGTATGCATCTTGATTGAGTTTAAGGAAGCGAAAAATAAATGCATTTTTTGAATGCACCAGTAAGTAGGTAGGTACTGCCAATGCCCAGGTTAAAGTTCGACGTGTGGTGTGTAAATAAAATGTTTGGGAAGAGAGAAAACGTTTGTTTTTCGCTCACTCATCGCGAAGAACTTTTTAATACGTGATTTTTTTTTCTTCTCTTGTGTTACGAAATGGTTTGTTCAAAGTGGCTGGTTCAATGGGATGTCATTTTGACGTAACGATGACCGATTTGAAATTGGATTCGTGACTGGAACGTAATACTCGTGTATTTGGTTGAAGCGAGCAACGAATTGGTTGATTGTTTCAGTATTTTCACGATGATTGTGTCTATGAATTAATAAGTGTTATAATGATTTAGATGTATCTTTTGAGCATAAATCTATGTTTGTATTATAGGAGAGTGGATTTGAATGGGCTAATATTTTCGAGTCTGGCGATCATTTGAAATTTTAATGTAATATTTATGTTTTTAATATCAATTAAATAATTTTAATGGATGTAAATGATTACGTATTTATAGGGTATCTTATTAGTCATACCTAATGACTGGCACAATTCGGATTTGAGTGTATCATTATGAACGCTTGACTTGGAGATATTGGGGTAAAGAATCGAATATGATTGGTATGCCTATCTTCGTATTTGAAGGAGTAGTATAGTTTAAGAAACAAACAAAACAGTAAACACGTAATTTTTCAGTACAATATTGATTGTAGAAATAGTCCTGCATATGACAATAGGAGTAATTGCACCCCCCCCCCCCCGCCAATTCTCCGGGACAACTTTTTTCTTGAAGGGGACATCCTAAGGAACATTTTAAAGCAAACTTGCCCAAAAAAAGTTGGCCTTACTTACGAAATGGCGGCCATTTTGATTGACAGGTCAGCCGAAATCGCAGATTTTGCGTTTCAACATAGGACTTGCACGAAATTTTTCAAACCTTACAAAGGTAGATCGGAAGATCATGTAAAAATTTATCACCTGTCAAAATTTCAAGTGCTAAAGTGCGTTTTTCGATTTTTGGTGAATTTTTGAAAATCCAATTTAGGCCAAAAATGAGGGAAAAAATCAAAATGTTACCAAGTTGACCAAGAAAGCTGAAATTTGGGATATACCCTATTTTCGACATGCCAAATCGATTGGAGACGGTTTCAACCCGTTTTGAGCAGTTCTGGAGCCTCCAGCAGATTTTTGAAACTCGAAATTCCCACAAGATTCCATCAAATTGGAGTTGTAAAGCTGAAATTTATTATAAAAACTAATTTCAATACGCTACGACGAAGTACTGCAGGTAAATTTCAAGTCGTTTTGGAGCCTCCGGGGACTTTTTGAAAGTCCTGAAGCCTTCAGCAGATTTTTGAAACTTTAAATTTTCACAAAATTTCATCAAATAAATGGAGATGGAAAGCTGAAATTTACTCTACACTCCAATTTTAACACCCTCTGAAGACGACTTCAGGTGGGTTCAAGTCATTTTAGAGTCTTCAGCGACTTTTCTGAAAATTATTGGAGCCTCCAGTAGATTTTTGAAACTTGACAAAATCGACAATTTCGACAAAATTTCATCAAACTGAGATGGAGAGTGGAAATTCATTCTGCAAACTAATTTCAATATGCTACGAAGTTGACTGCTGGTGGATTTCAAGTCGTTTTGGAGCCTCCAGCGATTTTTTGAAAGGTTATATGTGACCCCGCCTGACAAAATTTTAAAAAATGTTTTTTTTTTCAAAAATCTGATCTTTCAACCCTTAAGATTCATTTTAAACGTCATTATTTTGGACACTTTTTTTTGTCGAAATGGTCGATTTTGTCAGGTGGGATCACATATAACCTTTCAAAAAGTCGCTGGAGGCTCCAAAACGACTTCAATTTTTCATCATGATTTTTGAATGTCTCATTCTGATCACTTGATGATAGACTCATATGACAATCTTGTCAATTTAAGATGTTTATTTGACGTACGAGTAATTTTTAAAAACAGCTTTAGTTCGTTTAGGAGACTCTTATGATTTTCCACTGAAATTTTAAATTATTTCATCAAGTGTTCATTTTAAGCAATTTTGGCCAAATTAATTGCACGAGTATACACTTTTTTATTCTTTTCCAACTGGCTATTCTGCATAGTCAGCGTTATGGTTACAAAGTCTTGCCTTTTGCTAAAATTGTGAGTTAAAGGTCTCGCTTCATTCCAAAAATATCAAAAAATCTCATCTTTCGTCAAAATTGCCTAATTCTCTCGTTTCTTGCTAGAAATTGTGGTTTTTGCCAAAAAAAAATGTCAAAAGTTGTTTTCTAACCGAAAAATTGAAATTGTTTTTCATTTTCAACAAATCTGAAATTGTCAATAAAAAATGTCTAAAAATCTCGTTTTTTTTTGCAAAAAATTCCCAGAAGTTGTACCAATTGAAAAAAAAATGTTCATAAGACAGTCTAGCAATTGAAAAGTCTCACTTTTCGAAAAAAAAAATTATTAAAATGTAGATAATTACTTTGCCAATAATTCTCCAAAATTCATGTTTTTCGCTAAAATCGTTGAATTTTTGCTTTTTGAAAACATTCTCGATTTTTAGCAAAATTGCAGCAGATTTTCACTCTTTTTCAAAAATCATCCAAAAGTCTCACGTTTTTGCGAGAAATAAAAAGCCATTACTTTCGTTGAAATTGTTCGCTTTATTTTACCTTTTTTTTGTTTTTTTGCCAGAAATGATAAAAAATTAATCAAATTTGCAAACAATTTTTTTTGATGAAAATTTCAATTTTTTGCCCAAAAGTGGTCATGTTAAAATTTAAATTTGCTGAAATGGCCAATTTTGATTTATTAATTTCCTCAATCAACAGTTGTATTTCTTCATTTTTAGTTTTTAGTGTGCATAGAACACTATTGGTCTCCGCCTGAGAGAAGTAATTTTTTATGCCTATCCTAAAAACGACCTTTTTCTGAAATTTGATCGAGATTGGATCGGATGGTGGTCGTTACATCCCTGACCCGCTTTCCATAGTTTGAGTATAGCTGCTATTCAAAGAGTGTGGAAAATTTGAAAAATTGGCCTGGAAAACTTGGGGAAAAGTCCAGGAAAATCATTTCCTGAAAAGAGTGGACATCCTGCACAAAATTATTTGATTTATCTACCGAATTGTCGTTTTTGAAAGTGATGGAACGCAAATAGTGACCTTTTTTCAATTCTACCCCTTTCAACCCCCCCCCCCCGAGTTCTCATTGAAAATCTGTTCGTAACCCCTCCTCCCCTCTTGTTTTTGTTATAGTAGTAATTATCTCCTCAACAATACCTACTATTTTGCTGATTTATCCTCTAATGCAGCTTTCTCTCTCATTTTTTTTTTTTTTTTTTGGTTGAAAAATTCTCCTCTTCTAACCTTTCTGCGAGCACACTGAAACGAGATTTTTTTTGAATAATTTGGCGCAGAGTACGTACGTTGAATTTACTATGTACAATTTAGCACAGACCACGTGTATAGGACTCGGCCACAGCCTCGGGTAGCTTCATGAGCTGGCACATATTACTCGATTATGGGAGAGGGTGGGGGTGGCTCTTAGTACAGCGTACTTTTGATAATAGCGTGTTTAAGAGCGGATCTACGGTGCCACGTACGATAACCTTAAATATTAACCGGGGTGCTATAAAAATGAAATATAACTCGCAGCTTTTTATTGGACTAAGAGAAAAATGAAATTGCCACGAGATTACCTGAGCCTTTCCTAAGGCAAGATAAGATGTACTCGCGAATACCGAGACCGAGACAAGCGCGCCAGCTACGTTCGGAAAAACAACCAACCTCGCGCTCCGGTAGCAAAAGTGGTGTTGCTACCGATACCGCGCGACCCTTGGCATAGGTGCCGGAGGATGAGCGGCGGCAAACCCGACGTAGTTGTAAAAGACGGCTAAGCTAAAGAGCACGAGATACTTCATCATTTTTACGAGGTTTTAAATTCGCAAAACCGTGGAATTTTTCACGCTTATATTTTACACATCGTCCGCCAACCGCCGCCATTGCCAGCTTAGCAGGTGGATGTCGATTCGAGCTTTGGCGAATGGCGACGAAAAACTTGCTTAGCTTTTTTCCGCATCCTTTTCACACTCGACGAGAGAGAAAAAAAACTAATTTCCTGTGCCACGATTGTATTCGAGCAACATAAAAAAAAGAATAAATAAGCTCTGGTAATTGGAAGACAAACAGAGGGCGTAAAACGTAGGTAAAGAGAGCTTTTTTTTTCCCTGAACCAGAAATGAGAAAAAAAGGTGTTTATTATTTTCGTATTCGTCGCGTCATCGTCTTTTTCAAAAACACTTCGTCATATCTTCTCTTCTCATCACCTCCGAACAACACCATCGGTTTGGGGAGGAGGCCAAACACGCACGCGAAAACACATCAGATTCATATAAAATCTCAATCGCGCGGTATTCGTCGCGATGACAAATCCATACACATAAGTTGAACAAACTTACAAATTGGCTCGGATTACCTGCTTATTCGAGTGCTTGTCCGGTAAAAAGGTAGCTCTTTTTGCCAGACTACACGCCAGCCAGCAGTCCGAGCAGCAGGGTCTCGACGTATCTAATTGATGGCCCGAGCAAAAAGCTAATTCATTTCTAGTATTTACGCGTCGCCTTTTCCTCGTCCCATTTGCCCCATTGTGCACACACCAGTTACCGAAAATGCCTCACCATTGTGTTTTAAATTGCATTCGCCTCCTTTCGTGCCCATTACGCGACGATTCGAGTTAATTTTTATGGCCTCTGGGATAAGCTTGAGGGAAATTTTTGTAAAGGGTAAAGAAACGCGGCTTTACCTTTTTCCACCGATCGATTATGTACGAAAATTATGTGCGACAACGATTATAATGAAGAAAATGACCGAAGGTGTGTAGTTTATTTACGCGTAGACTGGCCAGAACCAGGGGGTTCAAAGCATATTAGCTTGCAGCAAAACAACTGCACAGACTAGCGATTCCAACTTTTAGATTTTAATGATGCGAAGTTAAGGGTTGCTTGGCAGGAGCTTGAGGTCAGATTTTTCATTCAGGGTGAGACTAATTGGGGTTATAGTATCTGGATCATAGTTTCTACATCGATACAAAAAAAATTCAAATAGTAGGGGTACCAAAGTGAAAATTATCAAAACAATGGGACCGGAAATATATCGAAAAGTGTTGAGTCTAGCTCAAAAATGGTTAGAACGAATGCTGTTCTACATCCTCATCAGATGGCCCATTGATCAATTTTCCAGTCTCAAGGGGGTTGGACTTACCCCGACTCAATACTTTTCCATATATTGGTCAAAACCCGATTTGGGGAGGGGGGCTAAGATCCACAAAGGGGGAGAAGTGGACACAATACGCTAAAACTGGTTTTTGAAACTCGTATCAACATTCCATTCGACAACTTTACATTTTTTAGTGCATTTCAATTCATCTCACGTGCGTATATAGGCAAATAACTGAATAGTGAAGGGGAGGAGACGGCGGGGTGACATTGTGCTCCGCTCTGTACCTCAGAAAAACAAAGAAAACCGCCCTCCCCCCCGTACCAATTTGGGAACGATTGAAGGTATCACAATCAATATTAACCATCAACATTATGGCGCTATTCAAAACCTCCTAGTCCTAATGTTCGAATCACCGTAGGTTCACCCCCCTCCCCCTTGGGGCTGGAAAATCGATCGATGGCTCATGTGATGAAAAATTTGATGTAGAAGAACATTAGTTTCAACCATTTTTGCGCTACAGTCAATATTTTTCGAAATTTTGGTCGAAACCCGATTTGGGGGGCTAAGATCCACAATTTAGGGGAAAGCTCACCCGGACAGGAGGGGACTCCTCGGATTCGTTTTCAGGACATCAAAATGGACCAGTATACCAAAAATCAGCTAGCCACCTACAGATTCACGATACCCCCTATTTTTTTGCTAAAGTTACTGGACTATTGTTACATCACGTTTTGTGACGTTCCAACCCCCTTAGCTCGGCCCCTATCAATGCTAAGAAAAAAAATGACACATTTTTGAAATCGTCGAAAAATTTCGCAACTTTTTATCTGGACTATTTTTTGATTTCTAAATATTTTATTTACTGACAATATTCGTTTGAATGCGTGACTTTAAAAATTTGAAACACAAAAGTTCAACTTTGGGAACTACTGAAATGTGGTGGTATCACTAAATGAGAACGGTCATGGGTATATGTTTCAAGAGTGATCCAATACGAGTTATTTGAGACCACAAGCACCCCCATACCCTCCTTTGGTTGGGATTTATTGGCCAAAACAGATGACAATGTAGGTGCTCAATTTTCACAACTTTGGGAACCCCTGGATCGGTTTTGCAATTCGATCTCAAAAATGTAATGGCGCGGTTTCGGGGTTGGGAAATGATCCCCTTTCGAGGAAATATCGCGAAAATTGTATATCTTTCCGGTCCCACTCTTTTGCAAATTTGAAACGATAGACCGACATGGTACCCCTAGGTACTAAAATTGGGTAAACGAAAATTCAAAGTCACAGGAAAATCAATCAGTATTAGTAAAAGCATACTGATTATTTTCGTTTTTTTTTATTTTTGAAAAGATCTCATCTAAAATACATATGTAGATCAGCCAATGAAAAAATCCCTGAAAATATAGGAGCGATCACCTTTAAAGATGATGTGAAACTGGAAGAGACTGACTCAAGTGCGAAATAAGCCGAGAAAAAAACAAACAAATGAGTTTAAATTTTGGAATATGTTAGTCTTGAAATGTATACCTTATGCCATTCTTACTGGCTATAAATATTCTGGAAAAAATAGGACTTTTTGACGATTTTTACAAAAGTTGTATTTTCTGACTATTTTGGAAAAACAACTGAAATTTTGGTACAATACTGGACTTTTTAATAAAATTAGAAATTGCAGAATTTTCGGAAGCTTTGACCAAAAAAAAGTGGGGCCAAAGTAGGAAAAACTGAATAAGCTGGACTTTTGACATAGGTACCCTATGTTATCAAATTTGTTACTTTTGCAGATTTTTTCATACAAATAAAACTATGTATTTATGACCCATATGACATATTTTATCAAGATCTATTTTCAAATACACTGCCATATTTTCGTTCCTCCTTGACCATGTATCTTGACTTGACCTTATACCGTATATTTGTATGTACATCTAACCTATGATTAGCACCTCGTTTCCCCATATGATTCATACACGTGTTCGGTATCCGAGTATAGGTATTGTCATAGAATACAGATACATATGGACGCATTCCTCGATAATAACCCGTATGAATACATTGTTCCGTATGCGCCAGCGCCTCGAATACACCTTTGACTTCAACCAACACATAAATCCGCCTTCACCTATAATCAAGCAATCACTTTACAAATTTTTACGTCATCGTGTCTGCATGCGCCGAAAATGATGCTACGACGGGCACGGTTATTTAATCTGATTACAATCGCACTTATATACCTACTGAGTCGCTCAGCCAGTTGAGAACTCAGTGAGTAAGCTCCACATACTCGTATGCACTGCGACGTGCTTTAGTCTTCATACCTGTATAATGCCCTCACATACTGACGCGAGCGCGATTAGAAACTCATCATTCTTGGTTCGAACAATCAATCAAAATATTTTACGAAGCGTTAATTTAAAAACTACAATTCATTATTCGAAGCGAACTGGAAATATGTATGTACGGTGCAGCGACGCAAGGCGCAAAACACGATTGGGCTGCGTTCCGGTTGTCCCAAGATGAGTGTAGGTGTTAACCGACGCCAATGCTTGAACTCGGCTAGTCTCTTCCTCCATCCATGTGTTTAGACTTGGATTTACAGAAGAATACGAGTATGCCATGTGTACGTACGTACGTACGTGCATACAACCATCACAAAGAGAACGTAAACATGTTTATGCACGTTGTTAAAATAATCTCGCTCGGCGATATACGAATAAGATACCTTTGTAATAAGTTTCATCCAGCTTACGCCATAATAACGGCTGGACAAATGTAACGATGATGAAGGATCAGCAATATGTGCTCTCTCTCAGGGCCTATTCTAAGGACAAATTTGGAGCTGCGCAAACATAGCTCACAATGCGATCGATCAAAAGTAATTATGAAGGCCCGAGCAAAGCGAGGGCAAAAGCTTTTGAGAATTCATGATTCTTCAGAAGTGAAACAACATCAAGTACCTATTTTTAATTTTTTAATGCGAGAAGTCAATTATTCTATTCTACACAACTTAGGTCAAAGAAAAGAAAAGAAAGATAATCTAGCCCGAGCGGAGCGAGGGCGAAAGCCGTGAAAAATTTATAATTTGAAATGCAAAACAACATCAATCTTGATACAGAAAGGTAATTTTCATGACTTCAAAATTTTTTGTTTTCAGGAAATTAAAACGTTTTCAAAAGTAGGAATGCGGGGGCAAAATCTCTCAAAAATTCACAATTCATTATTTTTTCAGGACAAAATTAAGTATAAGTATCTACATATGTTTTCAAATTGTTTACAAATTTTTGATAAAAAATAGGGCTTTTTTTGGTATTTTAGCCAAAAATGGAAATAAAAAGACCTTCTTTTGGTAAATTTCAAGTGAAACAGCAGTTATTTCTAATGTGAGAAGACAATTTTTTACTCTCTAATTTATAATCAGAGAATGAAACGGGAAAATGATTTGGCCCGAGCGAAGCGAGGGCGAAAATTTTTAAAAATTTTGATTTCAAAAAAGTAAAAATCCATGGTTTTTGGTAATTTTTTGATTTTCCGAACTTATATAAATTCTACCTACTTCTCATATTCATTGTCTATCTTTATGACTTTTGTGTTTGTTCAAAATTGTTTTTTAATAAATAAATGGAAAAACGTACGTAGCTGAATTTTTGGAACTGCACAAACTAATTTGGAACTACACACATTTTTTTTGGAACTGCGCAAAATGTGCGGAGCTGCGCCTTAGAATAGGCCCTGCTCTCTCTGTCTATTTTCTTCTATTATAATTGAAAATAGAAGCCTATTTTTTGTACATTATATACCGTTGGAAAGAACTTACTCAGGAGATGGTTTACCACCTCAAAAAAAATGGGAAAAGTTTCACCTTAAACTGAAAAAAAAATGAAATGAATTGTGCGGGTAAAGAAAAAATTCACATTTGAGAATTCCTCAGAGAAAATAATTGATTTTCAACTTTTCCTTCAGTAAGAAAATTATTTTTGAGTTTGACATGCCTACTTAATTTGAGCAATTCAAGGGATTTTTTCAAGTCCTGAAAAGTAAAATTTGATATCCAACTAACTAAATGTCTCCGTAAAGGTAATATAAACTAGAAACTTCCAAAATTTGTTCGTCAATTTTTTTTCAGCTTCAAAAAGTTGGATATAACATTAAACGGGGTATCAATTTAAAAAATATGTAGGTCATTTTTTTTTTAATTTTCAAAAGTCCAACATGCTGTGCCAAGAATTTAGGTAAGTACCTATTGAAATTTTTAAAAAGTTCCTACAAGTCATAAAATTAATTTACTATTACCTACATAATTAGTATTTTAAATATTGGTATTTGATCAAACCCCCCCCCACGATTTTCAAAGATCAGCCTGGCGAAACTTTTGGATAGGCTGCGGCGCATACAATATTCAACCCATGTCAACAAAAATCAAGAGGGGAAAAGCCGAAAACCTGTGAATGGGGGGTGGGGGTGGGCTGGAATTGGTCGGAATGTAATAAGTATCAAAAAATCCTTGAAAGTTTGAAAATCTGAATGGGAAGAGTTCGTATAAATAGAAATATTTTTTGAATCGAGAAAAGTAAAATTAGTGGTCAAATAATGGTATAGGAAATAAATTTAAAATAGGGAAATTGAGATTGGTAAACATACCTACTAATCTTTGAAAAAAAGAACAAAAAAAAACGGGCTAAGTATACAAAGATGGAAATGAAAATGATACTTTGTTTTTGAATCATTAATGATGAAACTGAGAAGGGGACAGTTGACTCGAAATGTAGGTGGGATTACCTATGGATATATTGATGTCAGCCTGAGCATTACTTTTTTCAACCAAGACTTCTGAATTCATTTTCACTTTAATTTCGTACAATTCCTTGATCCTAAAACATTGATAATTATTCGTTTAGAAACATTTAAATATTTCTTGTTTTTCAATTTCCTACACGTAAAATCCACGTCCGGAGGACGGGTACACAGCTTGTATACGTATACATACATGTGGTCGTCCAAAGGGTTCAACCTGCGTCTCCACTCGCCAGTGTTCTGGTACGTGTACTTATGCCAATATTATGGTACATACATTATATTGAACATGTAAATGTACAGAGGAGAATTGCAGACACTCAGACAGATACTGAAGATGCGTGGGATTATTGCTAGATCAATTATAATGGTTTGCTGCAGAAAGGAAACCAGAGCAATAACTCTTGTGTTTTTATCGCCAAGTTTCCGTCCTGATGACACGGATTTAATATTCCCCCCCCCCGTGATGTGATTTCTGGAAATCTTGAACTTTTTCATAATTTGTGTGAAATTTCATTCAGAATAAATAATAATCAGAGTCATGTAGTAAAGATCATTAAGCTACCTATCAAAATTGAATGTTGAAAATCCTATTTCAGTAATTTTTCATCGTCGACCAAAAAATCTAGTATATTGTTAATTTGTTTAAAATTTGCCAT
Organism: Planococcus citri; assembly: GCF_950023065.1. NCBI lineage: Eukaryota > Metazoa > Arthropoda > Insecta > Hemiptera > Pseudococcidae > Planococcus > Planococcus citri. Next base: position 38,362,633 of record NC_088680.1, read on the forward strand.
CCGCACCCTCGCCTTTCCTCTTCTAAATTCGCCTTGATCGTTTATTTTATTTCATATTTATAGACCCGGTGTAGTTTATTATTTGACTAACAAATTCGTTAAAATAAAAAAATAAAATTATGAGTCAATATCGTATACCTCCAACCGCGAGCTAAAAATCGACAAAGAATAAAATCGTCATTTGACACCTGGACCGAGACTTGCCTATTTTTATGCAGCTTTTATGATTCGGATATCTCAATTAAACAGTAAATAAAATTTGCCAAAGTATAAGATTTATTGCCATTGGTGAAAAAAAAACAATGTAAACCGGTTAGAAGAATATAAGTACGAGAAATTTGCATACTTCTTTTGTATAGTAGGTATATCAGCTACTTCGTATGTATTACTGTATTTGCGATGTACAGCCTACGAGTATGTAAAAGTTTACCTACAGTGTTTTTCTGTGATAAATCTGATGGTAGTGATGGTGAACGATAATGAATAACCATCGTTATGCCGCACCAATCCCGTTAATTATAAATTTTTTAACCGCACAGAAGATCGGCTTGTACATGTTATAATTTTTATTACACGGTTCATTACATAGTGATTACCATTTGTGAATAATACATAGACCCTATATGAGTATATCTTGTGCTACACGTAAAATCGTTTACGCCTGCATTGTGTGTATCTGAATCCGCGCAATCCGTAGTGCTCTTCTGACCACACCTTGACTTTGAAGAATACAGAAAGTGGTTTTCAATGATCTATGTTCGTATGCATAATATGATTGTGGTTGCTCGAATTAGAAAAGTTTTTTCCACTTTGGTTACAAGGAAGAGTTACCAGAGTGACGTGTTTTTGTTGGCAATTGGCATGGGTTGGCTTGCGTGGAGATTTCGCAGTATATCGATGTTTAGATTTAACTGCAGATGGTGCAGTATTGAATTATTGATTATTTATTAGAAGGTTTTTGGGTGCTAAGGCTAATCATATTTGCATTTAAATGAAATTGAAAGAAACGAGAAGTAAATTGCTTACGATTAGAATATTTTTTTGAGGAGAATCCGATGGAATAGAATGGTATACATAGATAGGTGAACATGCAGCCAACCATAAAAATTCAAGCATGAAAACCATTTGGAGAAAAAAAATTGAAATTTATTTTCGACCCAGTATGGGAGTGGGTAGTGTGTTGAAAACAGAACAAAATTAGATTATTATGTGAGTTTCTTCAAAATTGAAAGAGCTATGAAATGTACGGGTAAAATTTAATGCTTCTCCTTCTTAACTCAAGTACCCTACCTACATAATAAGGTCATTAGGGCATATACAAACACGCCACAAAAGATGGGGAATCATGTTAGGGGGTCGATAATGACACATTACGAGAATACCTAAGGTGAGAAGATAATTACCTAAATACAAACAATCTGGAGATGGCTATCCTCGTCCACCACTCCCTCTCTTCTCCCCTCAAAGTTTTATAATTTCTATTTTAGTTGAAAAAATTCAGTTCAATCAAATAGGAAAATTTTTGTTTTTTAAAACAATGAAGTGGGAACAAATTTCACGGATTTTTCATTTCTGATGTGTCTGATTCCCTCTACATTATCTGATTTATTGTTGGATCTTCTGCAGCCTTCACCACAACAGAAAATAAATTTTAGAATTATATTTTTCTTCAAACGAAATTAAAACTAAAAATAACCATCGAGTTGTCCTCAAAGTTACATCTGATCCGATTTTTGGTGGGGCATAAATAGGAAAAAGTTGAGGTAAAATACGAGCCAATATCCTCTATTTTTAATTTTATGAATTTGTTGATATGCTTTCACAAAATATAATCACAAAGGGTATACGCAGTGGGGTACAGAGCAATTTTTTCAATTTTGATTAACTGGTTTCGTAAAAGTGGCTGAAACACGAGTCATGAGTACATCAAGTACTGCATATGAGAATACAAATTCATAAAATTAAAAACGGAGGATATTGGCTCGTATTTTACCTCAACGTTTTCCTATTTATGCCCCACCAAAAATTGGATGGGGCTCATCAATGATTTGCTTTCAATAATTTGGTGCGTGGAATGCGATTATAGTATAAGATTAAGTACCTCAAATTTGGGCCAATTAGGTATTTTGCTCTTTCGTAATTTACAAAAATTTGAAAAAATTGATCCTTCATTTATACGAAATAGTTTTGAGGGACAGAGGAGCATACAACACATCAAAGTGATATTCATGTAAGTCCCATTCAACAAATGGAGAGCATTTTTTCTGGTTACTTCCAGTTTGGTTCAGGCCTTTAAAGGATCAGGTGTTCAACAGATGTGAAATTCGTTCCACGTTTGATTGATATGTCTTGGAAATCAAACCAGCTAGTAAGCGTGATCTATAGCTTGCCTGGTCGAGTGGATGCTGAAAAAAAAATTTTTAAAGTAGCCTTATTTGGGCACTTTACTTTACATAGCTGCATAATATGCTCATATTCCTTCACTCAAGTACATTCAAATCTCGTATGCCTTCTTTTTATCTCAAACTTGTGGATAATTATCGGTCATCAAGCTGGTAATATCGGCCTTGAATATCCACGAATTACCCGACACAGGCGTAAGGCTATTATCTTCGATGACATTTTACCATCCCGAGTTACCAACCACCCACGGTGACCATTTACACTGCATTTATGTTGATCTTGAATCCACAGAACCACCACAGTTTAAAAAACATAATATAGGATATTATACCCCTTTATGTACACTACACATTACTATTCTCATAACAAATGAATGAATGGTATTTAAAAAAAAAAAAAAAACCATAATGTACACCCTATGTATCATTAAAAAAAATAATCATAAAAAGTACCGGCATGGCACCTATACTAAACACGCCCCTTTATATACATTTTCCTGTGATTTTTTTGTATTCCACCTCTTTGACCGATGCTCTTTCTGGGTGATTCGTTTCTTTTTATCATTTCCCTTTGTACGGTTTATTAGTATGTTCCTCTGCGTGGTATTACAGCGTTTCGTGTTTTACAGATACTTTTCTCGTCGTATTTAAATTACGTATATAAAATTGAAATTTCGTATGTGAGTAAATAGTCCGGCAGAAGGTTGGTTGTTTACTCGTATCTGCATAGCTGTTAAAAGTAGTCGTTTATTTTACGAGTTAACGTGTATACCGTTTTAAAAAATAACATACGTATTTACTTATCGACCACCACCCTCACTTGTTCCTCTTTAGGAACCCATACACTTTCTCATAATCGTCAGAATGCGTTTACAGATTCATAATACCAAACTACATTTTGTGTGGAATTCTTTAGGTCAGAGTACATCACCAGTGAATTCAACTCGCTTGGGTAGGGTGTCCTCTGTCCCATCAAGCGTCTGCTGAGAAAAATGACATTTGAAAAGGCAGTGGTTTTAGTAGACAATTTTGAAGAAAACAACTATGGACTGTTTGGATGTCTTTTTTCTGTAATAATTTAGCAATATTCTTCAAAAATGGAAGTTTTCAAACCTTCAGAAAATTATAACATATCTGAATTCGAAAAAATAACATAAAGAAGAAACAAATAACGCTTAAAAAATACAGTATTTTTGATAAACTACCCTAAATACCTATTGTTTTCATTTCATCGCAAAGAGCAAGCTGACCCATCGTTCGGTGAATTCTTGAGATTTCTATCTGCTTTCGCGCGTCTCACTTGATTTAATTTGGCTTTTTTTCTTCTCACGACCCAGGCTGGCGTTTCATATAGACAGACAACAGAGATAAAAGACCAGAAAAAAGTAGACCTTTTTTCAGAAAATTGGCTACGAGAGCGGAGCGAAGAGAGCAGAGCGAGGTATGCGAATCAAAGTAGATAGGAAGAAAAAACGCTAATCTCGGAAAAAGATGATCCTTTTCTTATTAGTTGGTAACTTAATTTTGATTTTTCTTCTTTTGTTAGTTTTCATTATAAAAAAATTTCTTTATCGAGCCTCTTGCAGCTCTCCCGAAGGGATTTAATTTTAGATAGTTAATCCTTTTCTGTGTTCGATGACGGTGCGGGTTCGAGTCCGTAAGCTGCGGCGACGACGACAGCCGCATCAGGGCCAATATAACGCGAATTTAAATATTTTCCTCTTCTCGTAGTCTCCCTCGGCCTCTTCGTTTCCCTTTCAAAATCGTCAATCTACCGTTCTCTTGCCTCTTTTCAGCCAATGTATTTACTATACTTTGAACCTCTCTTCCCCCCTCCTTCCTACGAAACTCTACCTCACGCCGTTGTACTGTATAGCGATATTCTCATAATAATGTAATACGGTAAGAGCTGCGTTTTTCCCCATTATTTTTCTTCTTTCAGAGCATTCTTTCCTTTTTATTACGTAATAGTAATCTTTTTTTAATCCGTTTTCTTACTTTTTTTTGCATTCTCTTTTTTCGATTTTAGCTGTTTATCTTCCTTTGTCGACAAATAACGCGATTAAAATCGAATCATTAAATAGGTTATTATTATCGGTGTAAGAAAAACACGTCAGGGAAAAATAACGAGCGTTGGCTTAGCTCAATATCGGTGTATTTTCTCGTTCTGTTTTTTAACGCGTTAAAATTATGATTTATTTATTTCTTCGGTTGAAAATTTGTTTAGGTGTTTATTCATTTCATAAAATTAAGTAGGTAAAATGTTGATTGAAAAAACTGAATACCTACAGACAATAATTGAAAAATATTGGTTTACTCTGTTCAATATTTTTTCAATTTACTATTAAGTAGGTGAAATGTTGATTGAAAAAATTGAATACTGAAGAAAATAAAGTTGGTTTTCTCTGCCCCATATTTTTTAATTCATTGTTTTGAGGATAGTTTGGTTTTTCTCATTTTTGATATGGATATTTTTTACGCTGGTTGGGGGGGGGGGGGGAGTTGTCCAAAATTTTTGAGATTCTGATTTACGTCATACAGATTTTAAAGACCGTGGCTTTTGAAAACAAAAGACATTATACTGAGTCACTGATATTTGATTAGACTTTTAAAAAATTGGAAAAAATTGATCAGTTCTTGTCAAGGGAGCTTTTCAATGAACCCCCTGTTTCGAAAAAACTTGCAACTTTTAAAGTAGGTAGATTTTTAGATTTTATGTCAGACTTTTCAAAACTAGAAACAAAATCAATCCATTCTTCAAAATCTTATTTTACAAAAATATGCCTACCAATTATACCTAGTTTTATTTTGTACTCGTACTTTCAAAGATAGTTTTCAAAACTTCTCGTTCTCTTCGTTGTCACCAAATTAGGCTAGAAAATTTATTGTTAATCAATTTTTCGAGGGGATTGTGATAGCAGAGGTGTACGAAAAAGTCAAATTCCGTAGACAGCTCGACTGTACTGCTTCATTATAAGCTCATGGCATAAAAACATCTTGTCCTCGTCGTCGTGGTAGTTTTGATTTTAGATGCTTTGAAAGTTGTGTTCGAAAACGTACGTGTTTCAAATGAAGCATAGTGCTCTACTGCTCCAGTGCTCGTCGCTTGATTGAAAATTCGTTTTCACGACTTCGTATGACAGAGTCATTTGGTTAATGAGTTGTTTCGAAGTTCTCTTATAAAGGTATCCAATTCCATAGAGAACTTCATGCCTACGAGTGATGCACGGTGTGTATAATTTTTTTTTACAAAACTTATCGCTACAAATGTTGGAATTTTCGTATTGACTCGACGCAGTGATTTTCCTATCATGCTAATAGAAGCATTCGGAGAAAGAATTATTTCACGCGGATTCTCTTCTATGTAGTATGAGTGGTATTCTTCTTTCGCGAAAGTTTGAATTTTATGGATCTCACTCCTTTCAATTGTCATATTTACCCATAAAACGAACATTTTCAAAATACGTACTATGTAGTTTGATTCAACGATGTGTTCTTTCAATTTTGAAATTTCTTATGAGATCTATGAGCATGTATTTTTAAATTTCAAAATTAAAGTATTAGAGTTTTAATAATTTGTGAATAAATCCGACTCAGTCTTTTATGCCACCATTTGTTATATCCCCCAAGAGTCTTCAAGACTGATGCAGAATGATTTTGAGGAGAAGTGGGCTGAGGTACTCGTATTTTGAATTTGAATTCTTGTGAATTGGGAATAACCTCATTGGGAATTTTGAGAAAGGATGATGAAGCATCCCAATAAATTGATATCTAGTTGGAAAGGAAAAGAAAATCGAACGAGTCGATACCCAACTTAGGACTTGAAGGAAAAAGAGGCTCAGAGGATATCTGTTATGTTATAGATGCCTATAGATTCAGAGCACCTTAAATTATAAGCCGATAGGTATATATTGTCGTAAATGAGGCGTTATATTCGCGTATTTCCGTATAATGCTCACGTTATATAGCGATTTCTGCTTCCTGCGAAAGTATTTGCCGATCATCGCCATAGACTAATCATTAACATAGAGCTGGACTATTATTACTCGAGGCAAGTTTTCGGCTGTTGTTTGTCGTAGAAAAGGATAGAGTTGTTGGTACATGGGCGAACATAGTAGGGACCAACAACGTCGTACTATAATAATATCTTTCTGAACATGTCTGAAAATTCCGGCACAATTGAAAAGTTATTTGATATACGAGTTTAACTTTCCGCAATACCAATACTACTATACGTGGCTTTTCACTTAATTTCCTCCCACATAATAGAGGAGAATTGTCGAAGATCCCTTTGCCTCGGGATTTGGCTGCTGCTAGAAGAGAGAGAAGTCGTTTTTTTTTTCAAACTCTATAAATACGAATATATACCTGCTTTTTTATACGCGTGTATGAAATGATGGGTATATCGCGTGGCTTTTTTTTCTTCTTCACTTAAACAGACGTGCATCGTCAGCAAAAACTTATTTATATGATGACTGTTATGAAGCTCTTAAATTAAACGCGAAACATAAACGGCAACATTTACCTTTCGTCGTTAAACCTACGCGAGGCGAAAATTTTTTATCGTCTTATTTACGCGTATTTTTCAACGAATAAAAAAAAATCTCGAAACCTGTTAGGAATTGAATGAGTCGAACAGACGTAAAAGGTGATATAGAATAGTGGAAGTGTTTATGCAGAATTGCCTATGTAGGATTTCTTGCAACCGAATTCATGTACGAGTATGTAGTTCACTTACATGGATACTTCTTTTTAGACGAATTTCTTTGAAATGCATTCGCTATTCGTAATTATTTTGTTAGACCTATCAAAATTCGATTTTTTGGATTTATCCATGTGAAATGATTATGTACTTATTACATTTACTGTGGGAAAAAATTCGTAACGGATCATTGAAAAATTGACGTATGTTGGCTTGCTGAATCAAAATATGCATTGTAATGAAAAAAAAAGTCTCAAAAGGGTTGTCCTTGGTAGTGCAGAAAATCTGTATGGCAAAAAAAAAATGTGCAATTTTTTCCGCTCCCACCCCCTAAAGTGGTGACCTCGGGTGAGAAAATAATTAAATTTCTGCTATTCTGGTGGGGTCAGCTTGGTTTTCATGGGAGGGGGCTAAAATCGTCATGAGAGTCTATTTTACTCAAAAGGGGTCCCTTTTAGAGACAATGGAACTCAAAATATTGAAATTTTAATTCTTTGAATTGTTTTTTTTAAATTTTTGAAAATTGAGGGACCCACCGCAACCCGAATTTTTTGAAAATGGAAAAAATAAAAAATAGGGAATTATTTTCTCACCAAAGGACACCACTTTGTGGGGTTGAAAGGAGGAAAGACCAAAAACAACCAATTTTAGGACATCTCACATAATATACGAATTTCAGCTATTCTGGGGGGGGGTCAGCTTGGTTTTCATGGGAGGGGGCTAAAATCGCCATGAGAGGCTTTTTTACTCAAAAAAAAACCTTCTAGAGATGATGGAACTCGAAATTTTGACATTTTGAACATTTTTCTTTGAATTAGGTTTTTTTTTAATTTTTGAAAATTGAGGGGCCCACCGCAGCCCGAATTTTTTGAAAATGGAAAAAATAAAAAATAAGAGAATTATTTTCTCACCCGAGGTCACCACTTTAGGGGGTGGGAGCGGAAAAAATCCCAACTTCAAAAATAAGGACCACCCTAGTGGAACATATCGAGAAATATCCCAAAAAATGAAGTTTTCTTATCCAAAATCCCAAAGTCGATTTCAAAACTCAAAAAATTGAAAAAAAAAGTTGAAAAAATGTTGGATGTCAAATTCTAAAAGCAAAGAAATCTTGCATTTCAAGGTCTTAACCTCCAACTAATCCTCATCCCCACCACTTTCGGCATCAAAATTACACTCATCAGCTTCATGAGTGGGGGGCGGGGGGCTGAAGAAAAATTAAGATGGAAACTATGATTTTTGAAACCATTTTGAAGGAGACTTTCTCAAAAATACATATTATATGTACTTTTATTTTTTTTATTTCTCAAATAAAAATATTTAAAAAGCGCGAAAAAAAAACAATTTTCCTGAATATGTATAATTGAAAATTATGTACCTAACTAGCTGCCTAACAATTGCTTAGTGGAAATTGTGTACCATGATGGTGATGATTTCCGAAGCTTTAAGCTTTAGAATAGTTGAAGTTTTATCCAAAATACAATATTACTACTTGACTTTTATTTCGTATCTACTGTTCGGTAAATTCGGCTAAAAAAGCATCACCGCTTACTTAGTTTAATACTGTCGTACTTTTTTCTCTTCTATCTTTCTTTATTATGCTTCTGCTTGTCGTAAAATTTTAATTGATTTCTTATTACAAGAGGTGATTTTTTCAAAACATGGTTCGTTTATAATGAATTTATAGCCGCAGTAAATCACTCAGTTCTCTTGAAACATATCAACTGAAGGGGATGTAAGGCAAATAAAAGGAGTTTTTGAACGTGTACTCGTAATAATAAATGAAATTACTTTGCAAAATTCATCCGTTCAATTTCTTGGAATTTCAAATTTGTCAAGTTTTGGAATTCACTCTGTCCAATGTTCTTTCCTTCAAAATACATAAATGAAGATTTTGTGGTCATGATGGTGAGCATCAAAGGATCACCTAAAAAAGAGACTGATAATTTTTTCAAAACATGTTTCGTTCGAAGAAGGCGGTTCGGCATTGACCTAAAAATTTGAAAATTTTCCTAGATTTAGTTGAGGTTATTTGACCACAAATTTTGATATACCTAGTTTCTAAAATTAAAAAAAAAAAAAAAAAAAAAAAAAATGAAACGATTATCATTGCAATTATATTCTAGTGAACATACCAATGTCTTCGATTTTTCGAAAGGTGGCTTATCAATATCAATTTATGTAGAGTAGGTGTAGGTAGTTGCTAATTTTAAGATGCTGACGTTAAAATATATTGAAATACTTTTTCGATGCAAACCCTATGTTGCCTTCCACCCCCCCCAACTTTCTTAAAACTTGATCAACAAATTGAAAATGACGATTGTGTGGCTCGATATCGACATTTTTAAGGGCTTTAAAATATACCAACAAATTTTTAAAATTTGAACTCGTGATACCTTTCTAGTCCCTGTTCCTCCAATTTAAAAAAAAAATGAAAAAAGTATTGAATTGTGGCTGCAGCGAATAGGCATTTTAGTTTTGAAATTGCTCCCCTCGATGACTCTTTAGCTTCCTGTTTGCAAAAAAGTGGAGGGAGGAGGGGATTTTCAGTAGTGCCAGATCCAGAAAATAAATTGTTGACCGACTAATTGGTTGCAACTGCTCTAAAAATTCTGTGGAATTATTATTAATATTTCTTTTTGGTTGTAAGGCTCAATTTAGAATCATTTCAAGGGTTCGAGAATTGAGATAATTCAGGTAAGAAAACTATACCTTTTATTTCTTTATTTTGTTCAATTTTTCTCATCGCTTTTTGCACTACTATAAGTACATATTTGGGAGTTCGGATATCTTCTCGATACGTGAAAGTCGTGCGTTGGTGCGTGCAGTTGTGTCTAGTCGTAATAGGTTACTGTGTAACCGGTTATATCGAGCGTATATTATCTACGAAACCTACAAAGTAGGTACCTATCGTTGAATTCGGTTGTGGTTCGACCTGTCGGAGTAAAATGGCCTGGTCAACAGACGAAGAGTTTCGTAACCAGTTTACTGAGATGTTCGAGGAGGTAAAGGCGATTAGAGCAACGGTTAAATCTACAGAAGAAAAAATAGACTCCTATAAATCAGATGTCGATCAAGTGAAGAGGGAAAACTCGGAATTAAAAGCCAAAGTAACCACCTTAACGGATGAAGTACATGTTTTACATGGAAAGGTACATGATCTAGAACAATATAGTATGAAAGATAATGTAATTATCAATGGCGTGCCATGTAGTTTGGACGAAGATATTCGTAGCGTGGTGTTATCAGTGGCAAACAAATTGGAGGTACCGTTGGAAGACTACGATATCTCTTCAACTCACCGCCTCCCCGCCAACGCGGGTAGGATTCCTGCGATAATTGTTCGACTAAATAACCGAAGTAAAAAGACACTTCTTATTCAAAATTCGAAGCGGTTGAAACTACATGGAAAAGACCTGAGATTTTCCCCTGCGGTACCCATCTTTGTGAATGAACAACTTTCCGCTAATTCGATGGCAATATTCAGAGAAGCTCTAGCTCTGAAGCATCAAAATTGTATTACGCACGCATGGACTAGAGAGGGCAAAATACTGATCCGGGAGAAGGAGGATGGGCCATCAAGGCGAATTCGTTGTATCTCAGAGCTTCCATCACCTCCAAATTCAGCAGTTGACTCAGACCAGATGATGGAAAATCCGGAAAAGACAGTGGATGTGGCTTCAGGTGACAGGAATTTAAGGTCTAGACCCCAGACGCTGTCGCAACTTGGTCAGCAAAGGAAAACAAATCGTGGTAGAAATAAGGGTAACAGGTCAAAATCGCGCCTTGAGAAGTAGGATTCGAGCTCCGGTAACCCAGGTAAGCCCGGTCAGCATGGGTACGTAAGACCAAAAACAAAGCGCTATATCACAATAGGTTCAGGTAAAAACAGATCGTCTTGCATCTCCGTATCTAGTTTCAATGTAAGATCACTGGTGGGTAATGATAAATTAATCGAACTGGAATCAAACCTAATTAACTCCAAGATCCATATTATGGGTATCTCTGAAGTTAGGAGAGTAGGCGAGGGTATTATCAAATTAAAAACGGGGAGTGTTTTCTGCTTTTATGGAGAGACTGCAGGACAGAGGGGAGTGGGTTTTGTCATAAGTCCGGAATGGAGTAGCAAATTAATACTTTTTCAAGGTGTCTCCGATCGGATAGCCATAGCCAAATTTAGCAAAGGTAAAAATGAGACACTGACTCTAATTCAGGTGTATGCCCCTACGTCAGCAGCAAGTGAAGAGGAGGTAGACTTGTTCTACAACAAATTATCCAATTGTCTCTCCGAACTCAGGTGTAATGCAAAACATCAAACACTGATAATGGGTGATTTCAACAGCAAAATTGGGGGCAGGGAGTATGGAGAGGAGTCAGTGGTAGGACCATATACCTACGGGGTCAGAAACGAAAGGGGGTGGAAAATGTTGAACTTCTGCCAAGAACACAATTTAAAAGTGATAAACACTTGGTTCAAAAAAAAGGGAAAAAGAAAATGGACTTGGATCTCACCAAATCTGGATTATAAGAATGAAATTGATTTTTTCCTCGCCCCCGCAAAAGACAGCTCGATTATCAATTATGAAGTACAGGGTGTTCCAGAATAACCTTTCACTTTTGTTTTATTAGTAGCTCTGAGAGAAAAATGGTTACGGAAATTTTTTTATAACCAAAATGAAGTAGAAATGTGCCGTTTTTAGACCATATATTTGAGTTTTCATTATAAATTAAGTTTTAAAAATTATTCCACCAAGATGTTTTCCATCATTTTTGACACAATCGACCAAACGTTTTTTAAAATTATTGAACACTTTGTTGAGCATTTCTCTTCTAATCAGTCTTGATTCACGAATAATATTATCTAGGAGCTGTTTCAGAGTCCTAGGATCATCTTGATATACTTTTGACTTGAGGTAACCCCATAAAAAAAAATCACATGCTGAAAAATCAGGGGATCGAGGTGGCCATGAAATTTCTGTGTTCAGCGAAATTATTCGATGACCAAAATGCTCACGCAATAAAGAAATCGTGTCCGTTGCGGAATGACAGGTAGCGCCATCCTGTTGGAACCAAGTAACTCTATACTTGTGTCTGCGTTTCAATTCAGGAATGAGAAACTCGTTTAACATTTTGCGATACCTCTCACCGTTCACCGTTTCATCAAACACATACGGTCCCACTATACCGAATTTAGCCACGCCCATCCAAACAGTCAACTTAGCGGAGTGTAGAGGTTTCTCGTGTATTATCATCGGATTCTCTGTCGACCAGTAGCGCATATTTTGTTTATTCACATCACCGTTTAGATAAAAATGAGCTTCATCAGTAAAGAGTAACGAGTTCAATGGAATCTCACCAGTATCAATTCTTGTAAGCATATCCTCGGCAAATGATTTTCTTCTCACAAAATCAGTTTTTTGTAACTTTTGAATGATTAAAATCTTATATGGATGGAAACTGAGGTCTTCAGATAAAATTCGTTGCAGAGAAGTTGGTTTGATTTTTAAATTTAACGCTCGTTTACGTATTGAAGTGGTAGGGGTAGTCTGTACTGAATGCCTTACTCGGTCCGTTGTTTCTGGCGTTCTTACTGATCTTTTCCGACCTGTAGGCTTATTTTTACAAGCATGAGCGGTTTTCTCGAAGTTTTTTACCCATAATTTCACTGTTGGCCTCGATGGCACTTCACTTTTACCGGTAAGTTTAAAATGTTTGCGGAAGGCACGAATTGCACTAATGTAAGAGTCATTATTTTTGAAAAAGGCCTTTACAATAAAAGCGCGCTGCACAGCCGTCCACTTCTCCATGGTAAAAAATTAATACTGAAACATAATTCGGCATGTGTTGGCTACCTGGAACCGCTTTTACCATTCCCCTAACACCATTTGAACGCAGATCAGTGCTCACCAAAATGTGAAAGGTTATTCTGGAACACCCTAGTGGGCAAATTTGGTTTCTTCTCTGACCACCGCCCCATTTCCTGCAAAATCGAGGTAAACCCTATCAAGAGAAGACGGAGATGTGAACAAAATTTCGCTCACAAAATAAGTTTGGATTCCCAACCATGCTATCAAAAAAAACTAAACGAGGTACTGGATCAGATGGATGTTGATGAAACAGTATCCTGCCTTAATGTAGATCAGCTGGACGAGCTAATAATTAACTGTGTTAGAAACGCCTCTGGAAAAGTTGAAGTTGAGAACCCCCCACCCCCGCCTACGCCTCAAGAAGTGGGTGATAACCCGACAAGCGATAATTTAACGAGTTTGATAATGAGAAGGAATAAACTAAGGTTTAAAAGGGACAGATCACCAAGGGAAAAAGTTGAACTGAATATCTTGTGTAAACTAGTTAGGAAGGCCACAAGGGAACGAAACAGAAAGAGAGAACATCAGCTAATTAATGATATTTTGTGTGCATCTAAAAGCATTAAAAAAATTAAAAAGCAAAGATCTTTGGGTAATCATTGGATACCATTTATTTATGGGGGGGAGGGCCAAAAAATTTACTCAAGAGAGGAAATAAACAAATCAGCTTCGGCCTATTATGCTAAGTTATACGAAGACCCCAGTTACTTGCTGAATTCCGAGACTCCCTCAAGAGAGGGAAACCATACAGAACCAGATTTCCTGAAATCAGAAATAGAGGATGTAATAAAAAATCTTAAAAACGAGAAAGCAGCAGGAGAAGATAAGGTCACTAACGAACACATAAAATTTGGTATGGGGGGCAAATTGGGGATCCTCATTACAAAATTTTTTAATAAAATACTACAGTCCAAAGAAATTCCCAGTAACTGGAGACACTCAAACATAATTTTAATTCATAAAAAAGGGGATAAACATAAATTAGATAACTATAGACCAATAAGTTTAAGCTCTACCTTATCAAAAATTTTCTCAAAGGTCATGGAACGCAGAATAAGGGGTTTCCTGGAAGTTCAGCAAACTCCAGATCAGGCAGGCTTCAGGAGGGGGTTCTCAACGACTGACCACCTCTTCACAGTTAATCAGCTGATGGAAAAATCCAGTGAATTCCAAGTCTCCCTCCACCTCGCCTTCATTGATTTCCAAAAGGCCTTCGACTCCCTAAATCATATCTTTATGCTGAAAGCCTTGAGGAACCAGGGGGTACCAGGGGATTATGTAACCCTAATTCGAAATATGTACATGGGGCTAAAGGCTAGCATCACTACCGAAATTAAAGGGGAGCCCTTCAGCATACAAAAAGGGGTAAAACAAGGAGACCCTCTGTCACCAATCATCTTTTGTGCAGCTCTGGAAGAAATTTTCAAAGGATTAAAATGGGAGGAAAGGGGTATCAAAATTTGGGGGGAAAATTTAAATAACTTGAGGTTTGCTGATGATGTAGTCCTGGTGGCTGGAAGCCTGGGTGAGCTCTTAAAAATGATCTCGGAATTGCAAATGGCATGTCAAGAAGCAGGTCTAAAAATGAATGCCTCCAAAACTAAGATCCTATCCAAAAGTTCAGAAGGGAATGAAATTAATATCAACGGCGAACACTTTGAAAATGTTACGGAAACTAAATACTTGGGCCAAATTATTTCATTCGAGAACAAAATGGTAAAAGAAGTTAATAACCGAATTTCGATGGGGTGGAGAAAATTCTGGTCTTTAAAATTTATTCTAAAAGGAAGTTATTCAAATAAACTAAAAACAGATATAATTAATGCATGTGTCTTCCCAGTGATTTCTTATGGAGCTCAAACTTGGACCCTCAGCAGCAATCTCAAGAAAAAAATAAACGTTACCCAAAACGCCATGATTCGCTCAATGTTGGGGGTTTCAAGGAAGCAAAAAATCAGAATGTCAAGCCTTAGACAAACAGCCAAGAGTAATAGGGTGTTAACCCACGAAATTAGAAGGAAAAAATGGGAGTGGGCAGGACATATTGTGAGGGCGAAGGATGGTAGGTGGGGAAACAAAATTCTAAACTGGATACCAGAAGGGGGGAGAAGACGAGGAGCACAGAGGGCGAGGTGGTCGGATGACATTATCAAATTCCTGAAGACAAATCACTACTGCAGAATAGCGCTTGACCGGGCTGAATGGGCCCGGCTAAAGGAATCCTTTGCTCAAGATTTGGGCCTGACTTACTAGTAAATATTAAAGAAACAACTGTATATGTAATGTTTTTGTAAGTAATGTCAATAAAGGAATTTATTTATTTATTTATTTATTTAAGTACATATTTCAATTTTATTAAGAGAAATCGTCCAAATTACATTGAATGGTTGCGGTGAAAAAATTACCTCATATTTCCTAGAGAAAATTTTGGCAATTATTTGAATTGTATCGATATTGTAAAGACTCGTACGTTTTGGCTTCCACAAATGTGTACCGTAAGTGGTCGAGTAATTTTTTTTCACGTTCATTCCAACGAAATCAAATAAATCTCTCTTTCGGTTTGTTCTCGTTGGTCGTTGATTCGGCCCGAAAAACTCGATATTGCCTTGAGAAAGAAATGCGTTTGAAAGCATAAAGAAAAATTCTTCTCGTGATCGTAAAATCTCCCTCTTTTTATGGTCAAATTGAACAATTTTCCTCCTATATCTTTTTAAATAGGAATTTTACGTTTGTAATATATTCTAGTATAGGTACATACGTATGTGAGGTACGACTGTATCAATACTAGACCTGCTGCGCCGTTTACGAACTTGGGTAGACAACTTGAATCACATTCTGTTTAAAAATTTGTCGATATACTCTCACAGAATGGTTAATCGTTCGCACTTTGTAACAGAATAAAGTGCGAACGATATTTTACCTTGGATGGTACGTGGAGTCTGTCTATCTAATTTGAAAAAGGTATAAATAAATAGATGGATAGATACATAGATAACGAAGGAATAAAAGATTAATCGGGGGTATTGTAAAAAATAAACTTAATGACGAGAAAGGCCAATGATCAAATATTTATTCAGTCTCTCCCTCCTGCCTCGGTTACCGATCAGTTTAATTTGAAAAATATCGACTTCGATAGATTGGGTGTACATTTCATTGGCAGAGAATAAAAAAGAAAGAATTAATAACACGATGCTTAGTGATATAATTCTATTTATCGGTACAAAATGAGTAAAGAGCGCTCTCGTGTAGCTTTTTGAATAGGTTAAATTGACAGCAAACGGCGAGGCGGTAGAACAAGAGGAAATAAAATTAATTAGTTACTGTCGTATTTTCGAACGTGCAATAGAGAAACGGAATATCGAAAGAAAGAGAGCAAAACACAAGCATACGTCGTTCTGTGGATGAAAAAAAAAAGCGCTCGTCAAAGAAAAAGAGAGAATAAAAACCTGGTTCGACCAAGGACCAGGAATGATCGAGGGGAAAAATGTTTAATTGTTCGAGAACTTCATTAATCTATTAGAATTTATTTGAAAGCTTACAATTCGTGTATAAAAGTTCAAAGTGTATCGTTGGTACGAGCCGGAGGAATTCGAAGAAGGAATTTTTTTTCCAACCGACGGAAAATATAAGTATCATTTAATAAGTTATTGGTTGTTACACCGAGACACCGTGGATAGGGTACGTACCCTCGGCTCGAAAACAGACGGGGAGTATTTCAGTTATGTTTTAGCCGCGAAAAGGGGGCCGAAATATTATTCTAGTCGAGCTATTTCAGTCAGTCGGCGTTTAGCTTTGGCAACGTATCGGTTGTATTTTGTATTACTCGGTTTACGCGCGCGGCTAAAAAAATTTTACGTAAGAAATTACGTCGTCGGCGATTTCAGTTTTTTTTTTGTATAACATCGGATGTGATTTTTAACCTAACAATTGGATTTTTAATGTTGTGGTAAATTTTTTTTTACGCTAGGTAATTGTGTTAGTGAATTGAAATCGATCGTGGTGTGTGTGTGTTCTTGGGATATTAACACGTCGAAATTATCGTAAGTTTTGGGTTTATTTTTATTTACTTTTTTTCATTGTTTGGTTGTGTATTTTAAAAATGTACCTATGTAGACGAAGACGAGTCATTGGTACTCACGCATTAATTAGCGATCCTGTGCAGAAACGTGTTCAAAATCACGTGGAACTTGTTAAGATTTTTTGAGTATTTTTTTCATGTTTATTTTTTCAATAATGATATGAAATTGTTTAGAATTTTGATGATTCGTCTGTTCCAGTCTTGGACTTTTGCTACACAGCTGTTGAATTCATGTTATTTTCGTATTATTTTTTCACGCTTTTCATCACTGAAACTCATAATATTTTATATGGAATTCAATTTTTTGGGGTTTTTGTACGAGATTTTTGAATGTTTTTTTGGTCTTATTTGAATTACTATTTCTTGAAAATTATTTAAAATCGTGATCTTTCTCGATCAAAATTGATTAACGAACATCGATTAATCTTGATGGAATTATTGGATTTTTTCGAGTATTTTTTTTTCGAAATATTGATCTTTTGTCTATCACGAAATCGATCAAATTTAACATCGTTTTAGTTGTAAAAAAGCATAAAAATTAAAAATAAATGTGATAATATCAGACAATGAAAAAATAATAGAAAAAGTTTTGAAATTTTTACTCAAACAGCGTGTTTTCAATATTGATTGAGATGAAGGGGTACTTTTCGAACACATTTGACAGGAGGAGGATGATGATGAGGGGGTGGAAGGGAGGGGGTGTAAAGAAATAAGTAAATCAAAGGTATTGTTTTTTTTCTTGTGAATCAACTTCCAATGTTACAAGTCTTTGGATTTGTAACCTTAAAATCGTCCTCTCCTCCTCTATAATTATTTAGTAAGTTTTGTATACTTTTAAAGTGACGAGTGTTTTTGCAGAAAGCAACAAACAAAGTCAAAAGCTTGGATTTTTGAAATGCTGATCTTTTGCTGACAGTGTTGTTCAACTTCACGTTCAGAAAAAAAGGCGAGGAAATGAAGACAAAGAAAGTAAAAAAAATGAAAGAACAACGTTACGTTCAGAAATTTGATCACGTTCATGAACGAAGAACAACCTGAACGTGGTCAAAACTGAAGAAAATGATGACTCACTCTTGATTTTGACTCGAGTCATCATTTATTTGAATAATTTTTCAATTTTTTTCTCGTCTTTCTCATTTCAACTAAGAAATGAGTGATTCAAAAAAGGAAGTGATAGGGTTAAATGATGAATTGATGTCAATTCATTTCTTTCTAAGTTTTGATTTTGATATCATTTTTTATAAATTGTATTCTTTCTACAGATGAGGGAGGGAAGAGGGTCGGACGATTTGTCTCGAGCCCTATTTTATTCGTGAAAAAATTTGAATTTGTAAATTTTGTCAAAGCAGACCTCGGATTGAAAATTCGTTAACTTTTAGGGAGATGGAGGGGGTTGTCCCAACCCTGTTTTGGGTCTTGACGGCTTTGCAGTTATTCGATGTACAAGTAGGTATTTATGACTCTTGGTTCATTTCAAAAAAGTAATGCAAATTGCAGTGTTACTTCGGATTTTTATTTTTTCATTTTTTATCAATTTTTTAATGGCAATCAGAGTTTTTTTAAAATTTTTTAGACGTCTGTATGAGGTTGAATGACATATGATTTTTGATGAATCGGGAAGCTAACAGCTTCGCTAATCCTGTTGACCTAGTATGAGTAGGATGCTGTGTGGCTTTTTCAAATTTTTTCTCTTCCTAAACAAACGAAACTCATCGTATCATTCCCTTTTAGGTACTTGAAGTTCAAAATATCTGCTCTTTTTCACGCGCTTATAATTGACCTTTTTTTTTTTGCAATTTAATAAAATTTTCCAACAATTGTTTTTTCAAAGTAAATTATCAAACGAATTTCTTTTGTAAATTTATGCCTGGAAAGAATTTCATTCTTTTCTCTATTACAATTAAAATTATATGGTACCTCAAAAAGACTTTAAGAAATCTTACGAAAGATTTATTTCAAGAGTTTGTTAAAATGATTTGCTGCAGAAAGGTTTTTGAACTCGAATTAATTTGAAAAGAAACCCACCATCAAGAATAGTTTTTAAATCAAAATTTTGAGCGATTGTGTAACCGTGACGTTGGCTTTCTGCGAGTGTGAGGCTTTATGTAATGATAGTAGTTGAACAAATTTTTTTTAGTCGTGATTTTTTTTTTTCAAATGAATTCTCAGAGATGATTTTTTTGAAATAGTTGATTGGTTCTAAAATGAGGTGATTTAAATCGACGTAGGTATGATATTTCATTTTAAAAAATTTCATTATAAGTTAATTTCTCTGTGGAAAATATTTCAATTTCATGGCAGGCCTGGCTTCTTTAATTTTTTTAACGAGCTGAAAATGATCCTTTTTTTTTGGTACAAAATTAACAGAAAACGTAAATGGTATCTAAATTTTTCTTTATCTGATGTCGTCCAGTAAAATTTGAACCAAAAAAAAAAACTACCTACATTAACTTTTTCTTTTAATTATAATTTTGAAAAAAATTGTTAATTAATTAAATGAAATTTTACCTTTTCGTTAAATTTTACAAAATCTACAATTTCAAAAAAATTATTAAGAGAAGTATTAAGTTCAAACAGCTATAAAAAAAAAATTAAATTGAAGAAATATAAACCGATATGAAATTCTGGAACTCGACAAAACGCCTTGTTCGGTTTTATTATTTAATTAGATCGTCGTTACGACCGACGACGAGTACGTAAAAAAATGGAAACCGTAACAAGTCTCTGTTTATGTCCGGCTTGCTTCCTCCGCGCTACTCGGCGTGTTTGTAATTGTGTAAACAGAACGGTTTAGAGAGTAACGTGTGGTCAAGAAGTCGTGTAATAATCATCGATGAGCTGCATGACATACAATGAGGTGGTGAGTAACTGTAGTATACGATTACGACGTCAACGATCGACTTATACCACCTACGCAAGATGTGTATGTCAAGGTATTACATCACGCCATTCAACTAATTACCTACGTATAAGTTTATTGTAACATTAGAAATGTGTATGACGTATGTAGTTTCACCCTCGTTCAACACTTTTTTTCAACTTTCAAGAGCTTTGTGTCGTGTGCGGTACGCCCACCCCTTTTTTTCAAATCTACTCGTACCTGAGGCAAAGTGACACTTCTGAAGCGGTTGATTGCATAATGCTGAGAGAAAAAATAGTTATACTCGATAACTCATATGATTCGAATGGATTAAATTTCATTTCTAAAAAGGTAACTGTTTCGACTGCCAAATGAAAATGAGCCATTTGGTATGGGTAGGCAGTTTATATTAATCACTTTTTTCAAAAAATTTTGTGGAGTCCTGTTTTCACTGTTTTCAATTTTCTGATTTTAACCCCCAAATTTAACATTTCTGTACAAAATACATATCTGAAAAATACATGAAATTTTTCTGAAGAGATTTTAGGATACAAATCTTGGAACTCTACGAACGAGTGGACCCTAGGTCAGATTGATTTGTCCAAAATTGAGCTTTGAACCACTACATGGTACCTACTTCACCTTTACAGTGAACTCAAAAATGACACAAAAGTTTCTTTACTTAGTCAAACGAGCCGATAAATAGATACACTTGTGTAATTATTCTGCCAAAATAGATACCAATAATATTACACAAAGCTCCCTTTTAATAATGTTTATTTCAAAGTTTTGTCTGGATTTTTTGTGTTTATTGAATTATACGTTCAAACAATGGAAATTATATACAAAATCACGCGGCCAGGCATTACACGAACAGTACGAACACTATATTAATTATAGGACCAGAAAGGAAGAGAAGAGCGGGGTGAACCGTAAACGAGGCATCGAAGATGTGTGCAATTGTATGGAAAATATTAGTCGATATTTGACGGTTAGCTACTAAAGCCGCGTTAATTCACAATATAATTTGAAAATTTAATTGATGAAATAATACTCTCATAGTAACGTTCTATGTGTATAATACGAAACGTCGAATACGTTTTGACGTGTTTCAAACAGTGTGTTTTATCGATAAAAGCGAGGCATTGTAGGATGTGGTGGTGGTTTTTCGCGTTTTGAAATCAAGTCGAAATTGAAAAATGCTAAAAGGAATTCGCGTTGAAAATTTTCCCCGCTAATTTGAAAATTTGATTGTGGAAGTTTTCCTTTATTACTGCTTTTTTTTCGGCGGTATTTAAAAGTTTATTAATTTTATATAAAATAACGAGTAGGAGTTTCGAGAGAAAACGAGAACGAAATATCTCGAAGCGTTTTTAATATATTCGACTCGAGATGATATTTCTTTCCTCGTTTTTAAAGTTGCTTTTTTAAACGCTAAAAATAAATACATTTTTTTTACAAGTTTTCTGTAGGTTACGTCAATTATTTCGAATATCAATCGTTGCCATTTACCAACTACGAGTAATCATTTTTTTCACGTCGTTTGATTCAATAATCTGATATTTGTTCCGTTTTGTGTGATTTCGACGTGAAGGAAATTTTCTTATTCGTATCTCCAGGGATTGTGTAAATTGTTTGTTTATCATTTAAATCGAGATTTTTTTCGTTCTTTGAAGACGTACGTAGAGATGAAAAAAAATGAAAATACACAAATTCGTTCTGTTCGTTGTTGATGAATTTTGCCTTAAACGTTTAGCTTATGCAACTATATCAACATTTGTGTAATATTGACGGTAGAAACAGGATTTTATCGTGTTTAAATCTGAAGTTATTGCGAGGATTGAATAATTGAAAGTGAGATGAGATTTTTGATACCTACCTAATTTTATGAAAAGATAAGTAAGTGAAGAAGTAACGTGATTAGGATTACTATTCATTTCTTTGTCCAATTATCCATTATAGTATTTGTCTATGTACTTATTTATTTAAACCCATATTCCCTCGCAGAAAGTCGACCTATAAATCTGAAATTTGTATTTAGCGATTTGAACCGGTGTATTTCCGAAATCTGTTTTCTTTTTCTCAAGAATGTAAACTAATAGAGAACTCCAGCAATTTATGGACCCCAACGTCGCCGAGGATGGAAGCAATAACAATGAAGCTACGTTGCCTGATACAGTTGGTCAACTTTGACCTTTTTCTTGGAAAATGGTGGGGGTGTGGGATTCGATAAAAATTGGTGTGGGGGACCTCAAAAGACTGTAGGACAAATTTTGAACCCTAACTAGAACCATCACTTTTTTCCAGGGGTTTCAAATTTTGAAACGTGAATTTAAAATTTAAAAAAAAATTTTCAGCGAAAAAAAAGTGTGTTGATTGATCATATTACCTACAAGTATTTACTTATATGTAAGTAAGAAAACCATTTTTGAAATTTTTTCACAATTTCGAGTCATCCTACATAACTTTTGAACAGGTCCAAAATCGTAACATTTTCGTAAGCCATGCAGACCCCTTGGAAAGGTAAAATTGGATATAACGTGATCAATTAACTCAAAAAAACGTTTGAAAAAAATTTTTAATGCAAATTTCAAAATTTGAAACCCTTGTAGAAAAGTGATAATTAAAGTTAAGGATCCAAAATTTTTCCTGCAGTCTTTTGAGGCCCCCACAACTTTTTATCAAATCCTCTAGGCTCTCCAATCTAAAAAAAAAAAGTCAAAGTCGACCCACCCTATTACTTAATTGTGCAAAAGAATTGCAATTTTAAATTTAATTATTTGCTAGGGACTTGATAACATATCCGAAATTGTCACCAATCAAGGCATTTCTAAATGAACTTTTTTGACGTCTCGTTCCCCTGAAATATGTTTTCACATTCAGATGAGTGCATATTTTTTAGGGATTCAACTTCGTGAGGGAAATTGATAAAGCATAATTGTTGTAAGTAGGTACACTGAATTTCCTCCATAGGTCGCAAAACGATTTCTTATCAATTTTATGTCACGCTGTTTCATCATCAGAAATTTTATTTTGGAAAAATACTCTAATGCAATATTTGTTTTCAGCTTATTAAAAAATTCCAACAAACACTTTTTATTTGCAATCATTTTGATCCAATGAAAATTTATATGTAGCCCTATTTTTACTTACTTTAGATGTTTGAATAAATTGATCGAAAAACCTGAAGTTGAATTATTTGATGAAAAATGATGGTGAAAATATGTAATGTGGAATTCGGGACATTTCAACCTGTTGAGCACAAATCCATTTTCTTTGATGAATTTGAGAATGTTTTCCATCTGTTTGATGTTGTCAGGAATTGTAAGATCAAGGTCTGAAATGTTTAAAGATTGGCGTTTTCTTTGAGGGAGGGACAATAAAATAGAAGGTGTTGGCTGGAGATTATTTCAGAGTTACAGAATTGACAGGTGGGTTTACGTGCTTTGATGTACATACAAATGGTTGTGGGTTAGTTTGGTGTGACCAATTCTGAGGCGTGTGATTATAATTTCTTCTGATCAATTTAGGAGATGAAGGGTTTTCCAAGGAAGGATTGATTTTTTGTGGGTAAATAGTTTGTGATTTGTTTTTGAGTTCCACAGGTTTTGCCAGTTGCAGTTTTGGATTATTTTTAGAATGTTAATGACATCATCATGAGTCAAAGAGAAAATTTTATACGGGGTAACAGCTGTTTTAGCTGACTCATCTACTGCCTGATTTCCTGCAATGCCTACATGACTTGGAACAAACATAAATTTAATAATTTTATCAGATGCCTGAAGTTTATAAATGATTTGATGATGATGAATCTTGTAGACAAGTTGATATTCTGAAAATTTGTTTTGAGCTAATCTGATTGAATCAGACATTTTTTGTTAGGGATCCTGTTTGGCTATAAGAAGCTGAAAAATTTTCTGGGCAGTCTTGTACTCAAAATAATCTTCCTCGCCAGTTTTTTTTCACAATCCAGGATTTTTTTGATCCTTTTGGAATGGGTCTGAGGGGGAAAAATCAGAAGATTTGTTCTAAATTCAATGGAGACTTTTATTTTGAGTAGAAAAATCAACAGAAAAATTTATTTAGGTATAGTCTTTGGAGTGTCTGTGAAGGGAAAGTATAGCCTACCTAACATAATATGTGAGTCCGTATTAATTAAAATAAGTCATGTTTTGACATTTTAGAATTTTTTAGCATTATCACTGTTCAATTTGGCAACACTGCACTTTGTCTGAGATACGATAGATTTTTTTTACAAATTCAGCGGACAATTCGTTTCACTCATGTTTTTATCATTTTTGAAGTTTTCTCTAAATTTCTTCTCATCAGAATAATATGAATAGATTGATGAAAAAAAGCATAAAAAATTGCTTTGCCTGTTATTTCCATCAACATGCGAACTGCTACATTTTGAATAGATTTATCTGAATATCGTCAGAACAATAATGACACGTTTTATTTTATTTTTTTAAATTTACGAGAAAATACACAATCAATCGAATCAGCAACCGTTTTATAATTTCTACTTCATTTTCCTTCCACCCTGATCTACCCGTATCCCCTCTTCTTTACATAGTATTCGAATTACTTTTCTGCGATGCTTTGGCCTGGTGATCGTATTTATGTGAGCTGAAATAGAAAATGGTATTCGGGTGCTAGGTCTCATTAAAGCGCATACAGAATGAAAATTGCTGGCCTCTTTTTTTCTCCCCTCACCCAAAGCTCGGTTGCTCGTGTGATGCTGGCTCTCACTTTATGCTCTTTATGTACGAGTATAGTGTGAAGTATATACACACAGTATCTTTACACGAGTGTAATATCGGTACAAAACAAATCGCGTATACACCGCGCTAGGTCATTTTACTTCCTTTAATCAACGGCACACTCGGCGAAGCGGCGGTAATTTATTATACGACGACACAGACAGAGAAAGCATTAAGTGGAATGGCGCGAGAGTCGCGGCGAAGAGAACGAATCGTATAGTACTATACGCCATATTACTATACGTAAGTTAACCGTAGTAAATTATTATTGTAAATATTACCAACGCTGCTAAGTTTTTGTTTTATACATTTATGCTAATTGTACGGAAGGGGTCGCTTTTTACATAGTTGTAGTCGTCGTCGTAGTCGTAGTCGTCTTAATTTGGCCCGTTCCCGGGCGCCGTAATATCGTATGTTATGGCGAAAATATACGTACGCGAGAGCTTTGCTATGGTAATGGAGCAAATGTATATTAGTTGCCAGGTCGTAATTTCGACGACTGTATGTTAAGGTAGGTCATTGCCGCGTACGCGAAGATGTCGAAAAGCACAGCGAGAAGGCGGAAAATAAGCTCATAATTGACTGGTTGTATGGTATTTTGGCGCCGGTACGCGAGAGGTAAATGGTCGTTTATTTGCGATTCGAGTCATTTGCACTCGTTCGAGGTTGGTTTTTTTCGCCGTTTAAAAAAAAAAAAACAAACGCATTACGCGAAGCTAATTATCGTTGTAAATTCACTTTCTGCGTCACGTTGCCTTTTTGTCGAATGTCTCGGGAGAGAAATACGAATATTTGCGAGATAAGATTTCGTATATTCTCGATCGACGCGCAAAGGCTATAAGCTCAAGATGAAGAAGATGCCAAAGCCCTCATCTTAACGAACGCAACGTCGAGCTCAGAAATTGAGCTGAAAAAAAACTCGTTCGTTTCCTTTTTAATCTTCCATTATGAAAATTAAACAGCGAAATTGCTTTTTAATGTAATTACCGAGCGCGGAGACAGTGTGGAGTGGTCGAGTCGAGATGTCAAATTCGTTAGAATGAGGTGAATTATCGAGGATACTTTTGTATCTGGTAATAATATCCGGTTGATAATAAAAATTGAAAAAAAAATGCTCAACTGTAATCTTATGTTGCATGGATTTGTAATAAACTACCGGTATCTAATATTTTTAAAATCGATAGAAAATATAAGAAGAGAAAAATTATTATTTCAGAAAAGCGATATAGAGAGATGAAAACACAGCACTCGAATGCATAGAAATGAAAATATCAAAGTTAGCTATTGCTACGATCTTAATTTGACATCGTAATTGACAACAGCAAAACACCAAAAAGGACCTTTTTTACTTGATTGGTTTCGTATACGCCACCGCAGCCAGTTGGGGGTGAAAAGTGAGTCCAGCCAGCGAGAGAATTTCGATGATTGATGTACTTTTATGCCAATACGTCGTGTGCTTTATACATAGCTATTAAGCGGATGAATATGCAACGAGATCTTTTCTTAACGAGTCTTCTCCGGCCTTAGATAACTATAACACGAATTGATGGATAAAAAGGTATTGTCGCGAGCCGAACATTATTTTGGTTTACGAAGTATAGGATATTGAAAAGGGGTACTTTTAATCGCCATCAAAACGAGGAAAAATTATTCGAACGGGAATAGAACTTTGTCAAACGAGACGTTTTAATACGAAATGTCAACCTTTTTAGTATTCCATTTGCGATTCCAGAGCTTACTTGTTTGTTATTGGAGTCTCTCTCACTCTACCTTTTTTTTTTCACCCTGTCGAATAATGATGATTGTTCGCGATTCATTGTCAGGTATCTACCAGGAACGGCGTTATTTGGTCACGATTTACGTAAATGTGACGTAAGAGGCGTATAAATGGTATAGAAATGAGCGATGGATGGAGGTACGAGGGGAGGTTGATATTGTGGAAATTATAGTGATGGTTTACGTTAATGGAATTGTTTAATAATTTGGTTCTAATTGAGATTAAACTAAGCGAATGGGTGGTTGGAAAATTGTCATTGGCGATTGCTTATTAATTTTAATGGATTATTTCTTCCGGTGATTTTTGTCGTGCGCGTTCAGTTTTTCAAAAAATTGAAGCAAGTTGGTGTTTTAATTTTGAAAATTTAAGCTCTCGATCGTTTATAAATTCAGAAAAATCAATTTCACGCATCAAAAATGTTTTTTTTTTTACCTCAGCTGAATTATCAATTTTCCAAAGTTTTTGTCCTCGTTTCACTTGGGCCGAAATGGTAGTCTGAACCCGATCCTGATCGCTGACTCCGGCTGATTCCGATTACTTTCAATGAACCTGAACCAAAATAGAACCCGATCCCTTAAACCCCAAACCTGAATCCGATCCCTGATCCCGATCATTAATCAGGATCTTGCAGGTTCAGAATCAGAATGATTGAAATGAATTGGTTGATGAAAATACCTAATGAATCTAAAACAATTTTCAGTAAATGTTTCTGAACAGGGTGGGTCATTTTCATATGTTTTTTTTTAAAATTTTTGAGCATCAGGGTCGCACATTAAACTCTGATTTTTTTCACGTTTAAATTTCAGAGTCTGGCACAATCAATTGTCCGCCGTCCGCAACCAAAATTATAATCTATGTGGTCAAGTTTTAATTATAATATTAGTATATAATCACCCCCCTCCCCTCAGAAAAGTGAAAATAGTTGGAAAAAATACAACAACAAAAAAAGATGTAACTGTGTTTATAAAGAATTTGAGGTGTTTCCAAAACATAAATATCTAGGCATTATTGGAACAACTGAATACAGTTTTTCGATTTGGGTGGGGGGGGGGGGCTTTTGAAGGTTGGATGATAGTTTTGAATATAAACCTGAATACGATTTGAAAAATTCAGGAAAAATTTAAAGTATCTGAAAGCTGTGCACATTTTGAAAAAAATGAAATAAAATAGAAAAAGGCCAGAAGAAAAATTGTAGAATGCAGCAGCACGACCAAAATTTAAATCTTGATTTTTTGTGAATTATTGTAGTGTTGGAAAAATCAAATTTTTCAAAAAAAAATCAATCACAATCAATAGTTGATTAATTATTGATTTTACTAAAGAAAATCGTTGAAAAATTGATTAATCGATTGATTTGTCAACAATTTTCTGTGCATACCTCCTCTAATTTTTTGCAATCAGTAAAAATACTTTTTTTTTTTTTTTAGGTTAAATATGTATCTAAATAGAGCAGAACGCGTAAAAATATAAATTCAAACACATTTCCTTGCAAGTTGAGCAATTTTTTTAATACCAATTTTCACTATTTTTTCCATCCATTGCAAGGTATTTTTGAAAAAATAAAAAAATCAATTTGTTTTGTAAAATAATGAAAAATTAATTTTTTTCGATTATTTTAAACAAATTTATTGAAAATCGCCCTCACTTCAATTCAACACTTCCTCACTTATTTGATAAATTGTGATGTATTTTTTCTACTTATTTTATTGATTGATAGGTACGTTTTCCATTAAAAAATTACGTTTTTAAGAATGGCTCATTTTTAAAAATGAAAATTTACCGGAGAATTAGGGATGGAAAAAGGGAGGGGTGGCAAATTTCCGACTGCCTAGGGGCGCGAAAATGTTAAATCCGGCCCTGTGCCTGGGATTAATGACAAATCCTACATGAAAATTTTTATAATTTATTTTGAAAATATTTTGATACTTCACAGATAGACATTTTTGGAGAAAAGTTCCCAAATGTTGGGATCGATAATTTCTATTTTAAAAAATTGTTTGTATTGTCGATTTTCACAAGAAAAAATTGGGGGAATCAAAAAATCAAAGATAGAAAAATGGTTCTGAAAATTTTAGTTTTTATTACAGGAGGCTCTCGATTATCTGACTCCGAATTATCCGACTTTCGGGTTATCCGGTACAAATTTATCCGACTTCCATTTCGCATTATCCGACTCAACAAGGTCGGATAATCCAAAATTTTAAATAAACACCCCAATTTTTGATTTTGAAATGTGTAAAAATATGCAGTATGCAACGTTTTGTATTCTAACGGTATTATTTTCCTTGAAATCGACTCAATTTACCTTAAAAAATTATAATTTGAGTCTGTATTTAATTTTCAGTCACATATAAAAGTATATTATTTTTGTTTATTTGTGGTTTTTTCAATTCATTGTTCCTATTTTGAGCCAAAACTTGATTTTTTGGATGAAAAATTGTCTTCTCAAGCTTATGCACTTCATTTCCACGCAAAAAATTTCATTTTGGATTATCCGACTTTTTTGGTATCCGACCCACCTTACCCCCCCCCCCAATTAGGTCGGATAATCGAGAGACTCCTGTATATTGAATTGTGTAATTTTGACATTTGGTCATATGATGAGAAATAATTTTGATGAGAATTGTAGCATCTAGTTCGCTTAAACATGTAGTTACATGGTTTTCTTCTCTCTCCATACGGTTTTCGTCGTAAATGTATTCATGGAACTTCGTCTATTAACCTCATCTATGACGGTAATAATAATTACCTTGCAAATATGCCCGTATTATCGACCTAGTTAGACCTCATAAACCTGAAACCGAAACAGGGTGAAATGAGGCAAAGTGCAGGAATAAAGGAAGCGGGCACAAGTTAACAAACGTCTTGCGGCGAACAGTTCAAATATTTCAGTCGCCTTCGGCTTCGATCATCGTGAAGGCTTAATAAACGTAATTAAGAGATACGTCGTAATTTGTGGCGAAAAAGCTGAGTTGTCGTGTCGATGACGATGATGGTAAGCGACGCCACGCCGATGTTTTACTCGTATTTTGAGTCAAGCTTTCGGCGTCGTTCGTCGTCGTTGTGCTTCGCGTCTTAGCTACTACACAGCCTTAATGACGAAATCATAAGGGCTAGTGGTTTACGATGATTTTCGCGAGGGTAGAAAGCGAGACAGAGTGAGAGAGATATTTTACCGAGACGAGAAATTCAAGCTCACGTACGATGGCTTATATTTATACGGAGGTCGTTAACGAAGCAACGATGACGTCAGCCTTGTTGGCAGTTTCCTTATCGCAGGTATGAAAGTCGAAGACATTGCCTCAGGTCGTTTTGAAGGTTCGCAAAGGCCGTTTTACTTCACTCATCTCTCACGGATAGGTACTGTGCGACGAAAAAGAAGCAGACGGTAATCTCAAGTAGTTAATAATGGAGTGAAGGCGTTAGGATTACCGAATTGTATCAATATTCATGAATGTTACCACATCTTCTCTTCTACTCTACTTTTAATGTTGTTCGATTTACCACATTACGGGAGGAGGGGGGGTTGCATTTGAGTGTTGTAGTATCTTTTTTTGAAAACTGTGCTACATAATGTAATCGTGTCTGTCGGTTGATATGTACCTATACAAGAGAAAGAGTAAGAGAGTGTGTGTTGAGATGGAGGTTATAAGAGAGGAGGTAAACAGGTGAATCAGGAGGGTATTTAACGTAAAGTTTACATTACTTAAACATCCATTAAGCACATTTCTCTCGTATACCAATAAAATAAGAGGACGAGTTGGCGGCGAGAGGTGACATTATAATAAGTAGGCTTAATGGTTTGGAATTTGTTTAGCGAGGTGTTAATTTAGTGTACCTCTACAATGAGGCGAGAAGGCAACGAAAACGTGTTGGACGCGGTTTTAAAAATTACACAAAAAGTATACGTACAAGAAGCGAGAGAAAGGTAAATTTTAATAAATTTCCAATTTCGATCAACACACCCCGTCTGCGCGTTCGTTTTAATTATTCCAACTAACGTAAGAAGAACGCTAACGGGGCCTGGTTACGCTTATATAAAAGGCTCGACAAGGCGATAAATTTTTGAAAGCCTGTTACTTTAGCACCGACATCTAAGCGTTAGTTTTTTCCCTTCACCGCCGCGCATCTCGCTGCCCAAATGTTGGCGCACCTTTAAGATGTTTTAATACCGCTTCGTCTTGGTTGAACAATAACAAATTAGCCTTAAAATTGTTTATAGGTTTCGATAATCGACGTCGATAAAAAGCCCGTGTTCGTGTACCGAACGAGATACGTACGCAGAACGGGGGCGGCGTAAGAGCGAAGACTTATCGAAGCTAATTGCTATTTTGGTAATTTCGTGGCCGACTTGAGATTTAATGAGATGAGGGTCCAAGATGCTATAGGATGCTGTGCGAATACGTACAGGCGGAATTTCGCCGACGAGCGCGATAAATACGACGTCGTAAATATACCAGAGAACGCGAGCTTTTTACGAGCCTACGAATAAGATGCGGAAAGGGAGTTCGCACATAGGTCTGTGCGACGCGAAAAGCTTCGACAAACGAGCAAAATGCATTATGCCTGAGTGGGTACTTAATTATGTTGTATACAGAATACGCGTTACGTTGTTTCGTTAGTATGTCGTGTTACACATACGTATAGGTCTAGGTACGTACCTACCTACATACTATGTCTATAGTCTCGCTTTTCTCAAAATTAGAACCCCCGCAAGAATGGTACAAACACCTTCGCTCTCGGCGGGCATATAGCTATGTACGATGCTAAAACGTCCTCAGAAGGCCAGACGAGATGAACACGATGCTGCAAAATTCACCCTTTTCGCTTCGTCCGCGATGGCAGGGAATTAAACGCCATCCCTCGACATTAAATTAAGGCGAATTAATGGTTTCTACTTTTAACGCGTGTTTTTTCGACTAGAACAGATTTAACGTTAAGTCGACCATTGTGAGAAAGTTTACTAGTCTTTTGCATCTCCTTACCAATGTCTTGCCTCAGTAGATCGCTACGAATTACTGTACACTATGCTCGTGGTGGTACCTAGCTACTTCAAGGCTGGAGAACTTTCACCGTCATCGCTCTGCCTTTTTTCCCTGGCCAGACTGACGTGACATGATGGGAACTGGCAACTTTTTCGTCGGTATTTTCTCGCCCGCGTGGATAAAGTGGTCGAAGATGAAATCTTTTTGTAGCCGAAGCTTTTGCCCGAAATGCCAGCTTGGTGGCTTTCAGGCCAGTGACTGGGATAACTGCGGTCGCGTTAATGTACGCGTAGTTTATCTAATTTGTTCAACGCTTAATTAATTTACGGGTTTGTAGAGGTTACAGAAGGTCGGAATGTTTTTGTTTTTTTGCAGAGTAAAATGGTGTTTTGAGCGAGGGAAAATTGATGAACTGAGGTTGAAATTTTCAATATACATAGAAATGCTGCGAAGTGAAAAATCCAAAAAAATATACTTTTCATAAAAATATTTTAAAATTAACAATGGAATTAAGGTGTTTATGAAATATGTACATATTTATGGTTCTCATTTGACCAAATCGCACGAATAAATTCTAAATTTGTTTTGCATTTTGACAGAACTTGAGAATTTTTGAATCATTTTTACGATATTTTGATGATTTTTACGTCGTAGGTATGGTATATCAAAAACTTCTGATTTCGACTAAACTAAGCTAGTTCGAAAGAATATATTTTAAATTTACGTACCTACCCTGTTGACAAAATTTCAAGCACAAAAGTTCATTTTCGAATACCTATTTAAAGTTTTGGGAGCCATTTTTGCCATAAGTGAGGAAAATTGCATTTTTGTGCTTATTTTCTTCTTTTTTTTCAATGCTCTAAATCTCAAAATTTGGAATAGGACTACAACTGAAAACCCGAGAACCTTGCATGTGGCTCATATTTTCATTAGCATTGCTTTTTGAAGACCACTTTTAACATAATCCAGAAGAACGGGGGAATTTTTTGATATTATTACTACCTTTTTCAAGTAATCCCCTCCGCATTCGCTTCCTGTACCATTTTTCTTATTTGGCTCAAAAGTAATGTTTGCAATTCAAATGTGACTATACCTAAATGAGGCTTTTCCAGGATATGATTGGCTGTTCGCATCAATTTGTGGGATTTTTGGACTGACAAGAAAGATCTCCCAACCCACGGAAAAATTTTTAAATCAGACTTCAGAGGAACCTAAATTGAAAGAGCTAACAGAAATACATCACCGGGAACAATTTTAATCGCCGAAGTGCATTTCTCTATTTTTGGCGAATTTTTTAGAATCAAAGGAGTAAAAAGGAGGGAAAAATTCAAAATTTTACCTATTTGACCTAGAGAGCTGAAATTTGGAACCGAGTTACTAATGATTACTGAAAATAACTTTTGATGTTTTTTTTTTTTGATTTTGGTTTCCAAAGTTCCTTTTTTTTTGAAAAAAATGTTCAAAAATTTTAATTGTCCAATGAAAGCCTCGCTTATCGTTTAACTTGTCTAAAAGTCTTATTCTTTGTCAAAAAATACATATGTATTAAAAATTGACGTCTTTTCAGTGAAAATTTAAAAAAAAATTCTCACATTTTTTTTGCAGAAAATTGCTTAAAAATCTTGTTTGTTTACAAAAAGTTGTACAAAATTCTTACTTTTTTAGCAAAAAATTGCGAAAAGAATCACTTTTATGCCAATAATTGCCAAAAAGTACTGCTTCTCGTTTTTCACAAACGTTTCTAAAAAGTCTCGATACTTACTACTTGGAATTGCGAAAAAAATTTCATTTTCTTTCTTAAATTGCCAATGTCGGACTATTTTGCTGTAAAAGTTTCGGTATTTTGCCAAAACTTGCTGAAAAGCCTTGCCTTATTAATAGTCTCGCATTTGGTTGAAAATAGAAAAAAATCTTGCCATTTATCCCAATTGCCATCAAGTTTCGTTTTTACTGAAAATTAAAATTTTCATGTTTCTGGAAAAAATCTCAACAAATTTGACTTTTCCTTCAAAAATTTCGAAAAAATCTTGTTTTTTTGTCAAAAAGTTGTGAAGTGGTCTCCTTTTTTTTTGGCAGAAATTGTCAACATATATCAGTTTTTCGCTAATATTAATTGTCAAAAAGTCTAGCTTTTTGCTAAAATTGTCAAGATCTCGATTGAGTTTCATCGTCCGATTTTAATTGGATCGTTTTATTTTGTTTTTTTTTGTACATTAAATTCAGTTGTGAAGTTTTTTTTTGTTTTTTCCTGTTTTTTTTTTCTGTATGGAATGTTTTGCATAGGTACCTAGACCTACCTACTTAATGGTTACCTTTTCAAACTTTTTTTGTTACTGAGGTTACTTTTTTTTGGGGGGGGGGGATTGAGTACCAACCTTTGTATATACTTCAACTTTGACTCATGAATCGATTGTTCTAGAGTCTGCAGCCGATTTTTGAAAATTGAAATATTCACGAAATTTCACTTAATGAAGTTAAAAACCTAAATTTACTTTAACCCCCCCCCCCCCGTATTTTAACATGCTAAGCTATATACTCGGAGGTGATTTTCAGCTGTTCCGGAGCGTCTGAACATGATATGTTAGTAGGTATTTTAGAAGTTTAGAGCAAGTTCATGTGTTTGTATTTTCTTGCTAAAATTGCAACAGAATTTTTCAACAATTTATCTTACTCCCTCCCCCATTCCCTCTTCAGTGAGGAGTGCATTTAAATGTATCCAACAAGTTCGATTCTCCATTCGCACCTTATTGTCTGCTTTCATCCAGCGAGAACTCAGCAACCTACCTGTGCTATTTTAGAAGCAGCACTTCATCGTTTTTTGAAGTGCAACTCGACGTAACTCGTAGACCTGCTCGAGAAGACTTTGTATAATATAGGTACCTAATGGTTCATCCGCTTTGATTCGATAAACCTTTGATAAGTTAATAACTTAACACAACGTAAATATAACCCTTGTGCGGTAATCCGTTCTGCGCAGTTTGACCACCTCGTTTTCACTCCTTCGGGTCACGATAATTAGAAAATAAAGCCAGGTAATACGGTTCCTGACACTGCTGATATCGATATGCCTTTGACGAATTCACGCGTCATTTGAGAACATTCGCAAGGTACCTACTGGTCAATGAATTGTCATGTGATTGTTTTGAGCTGCGTTGTACAGATATTGATAACGCATTTCGGTAAAGAGCCACCTACGCCTGGACTGACGTACAATACTTGAAGTAAATATCTCTCTTGGAAAGGATTACATGAAAGCCAAAGTGCTTGGTTAAGTATCTTTGAAGATATAGTGAATTCCATCTCGAAGAAAGTTCGCATTTCTACGAAACACTTTGCTTTTTGCACAAGACGTCCAGGAACCGCAGACATTTCAGTCAAAGAGTATTAGCCAAGGTTAAAGCTGCAAGGTTGGTCTGTGACCCGGTAAACACATAGTACGCGATACGCCAGCGAATAGAAGGCGATCATCGTATTGGCAGCCGGCGTATCGCCGGCGCGAATCGCGTTCGAATCGCCGGCGAAAATGTCCGCTTTTTCCGCAGCGGAATCCGAAGGCGATACGCCGGCGGGAATCGCAGCGATATCGCTGTTGAAATAGAACGCGATTCGAAGGCGATTCGAAGGCGATAATCGCAATGATGTTTTGCTTTGGTTTTTTTCCTAGTTTCTTCTCCCACATTAGAATCAGAACGTATTCTTCAATTAATTTTACGAGTAATTTACTTGTTTACATAATTAAAAATCAAGAAAACAAAATAAATAACGAGTAAATTAAGTGAAGAATGCTTTCTGATTCTGATGTAGGAAGACAAACTAGGAAATAACAAAAGAAAAAACGATGAAGTACCTATACTTGGGTAAATCACTTCACACAAGAATGCAACAACATCAATTGTAATTTATTAAAATAACCAAAAACACAAAAATTGAATTATGGAGATTTAGAATAATTATTCTAAGTCACCATACAAAATCCATTTGAAATCATCAAAAATTTATCAGAATTCATCACTAAAAAACAGTTCAAAATCACCATGAAAAATTCCAAGCTGAATAAAAAAATTAAATTTGAATCAATACAGTGAATTATTTTAAAAATCACGAAAAAGTGTCAAAAATTGCTAAAAAAAAATTCATTGGAAATAATCACAAAAAAATTCCAATCTGACTCATCGCCGAAAAATTTATTCTATGTACACACCACGAAAAAAAATTGTTCGTTATCACTCCAAAAAAATTAATCAAAATTCAACACCAGAAAACCAATTTGAAATAAACACGAACGAAAAGATAAAAAAAAACACAACATTCTGCTCGTTATTGCATGCTTGCGTAAGAACATCTGAATGCTCACTCGATTGAACGCGAAACAAATGCGAAAATCGCATGAAAAATATTGTAAAAGAACTCTACTAAATTCGCCTTCTATTCGCCGACGAATAGACCGCGGAAATCGCGCTGAAAAAAATGAAAAAGATCGTTGCGAAATTCGTAGGCGTATCGCCGGCGGATTCAGCAGTGTTTTTTTCAAATTTTTTCAGCGCGATTGTCGCGTTCGATTCGCCGGCGGATAGAACGCGAGTATCGCGTTGAAAATATCACTGCTGAATCCGCCGGCGATACGCCTACGATTTTCGCAACGAGTTTTTTCATTTTTTTCACTGCGATTTCCGCCGTCTTATTCGCCCGCGATACGCCTACGATTTTTGCAACGAGATTTTTCATTTTTTTCACTGCGATTTCTGCCTTCTATTCGCCGGCGAATCGAACGCGATTTTCGCGACCGCGATTTCCGCCGGCGATTCGCGTTCGGTGTGTTTACCGGGTGATGTATTCTGTTTAATGGAAAATATGATTATCTATTTCGAGATTCACACAACTATTCTGCTAGGTCATGGAGTATTAAATTTGAAGTTTCTTCCCTTGAATCGTTTTAATCCTGAATTGCATATTGCAGCACATTGATAAATACGAGTAAAATGGTCCGAAATACTTACTTACAGTAAAAGTTATTGAAACATTTTGAAAATTTCTAACGAAGTGAACACTTGGTGTATGCTGGAAAATTATCATACTTGTCATTTCACTAATCAAAAATTGTTTTAATTTGTTGCAGGTGAGTATCAAGGATATTTCAAGATGTTGATTTATTTGTTAGGTAGATCAAGAGTTGGTGAGTTAACGCTATATGTTAGTTGCTAAAAGTATCCCTTTTTGACTTGAAGTTGAAAGAAGGAAAACTTCACTTCTTTCCTGAAACACGCTGTATATAATATGTATTTTCTGATTGATAAAAAGCTCACAAACAGACATTTTAAACGACAAATTAAGCGATGTGATGTTCCACCTCACACTTTTCACATTTCATTAGGTACCTAAATTTTTTAAAACTTTCTACGACTTTTAACCTCACCAAAAACACTTTCGCCGTGAAAATTGCCTCGACATATGGTTAGCAAAGCAAAGAGACGGAAAAACAAGCAAAAGGGCGAGAGGATCATTTGCATAATACGGATACGAAGGTCGTAATTTATATTCACTTACGCAATCGGCGGCAGATACGTATGTATGCGAATCTCTCCGGAGGTTTGTAGCCGAAACCGTTTCACAATATGTAACGTATTCGCGGGGTTCGCCGCTTCCAAATGTGGACCCCGTTTATCAAAGCAGAGGGGCCGGAACTGTTGTTAGTATAATATTGTGTAAGGATATACGAACGTGTAAGATTACTGGTGCGGTATTATTGGCTAATTCGCGAGAGCCGTTGCGAGCATAAATTTGAATAACGCGTTTTAGTCAGTTAACGTTATGTTACGTTGCGTATATGTGTGAAATAATGATAATAAATGGCCGAAGACCTGGCGAAGAATCTGCCCTGCACCGCGCTTCTTCAGTTTTCACGAATACCTTGGCCGACGTCTCGTACGTACGCGTAAATT
The DNA here is from genome assembly GCF_950023065.1 of Planococcus citri. Taxonomy (NCBI): domain Eukaryota; kingdom Metazoa; phylum Arthropoda; class Insecta; order Hemiptera; family Pseudococcidae; genus Planococcus; species Planococcus citri. The sequence continues at coordinate 38,400,006 of NC_088680.1, forward strand.
ATAATTTATATATAGGGTTGACTCAACCTCGACCTGCTGCCCTATCTTCAGTTGCAGTATTATAGAAGGAAAGGTGCGATGAAATTTGATTAAATTCGCGTTAATCATTTTATGCAGGTTCGAGAAATGTCATCACGATACCTACCTGCCAGTCCACTAATTGGGAATTATTTTAGGGGGCGATGATTTACTGTATGTAGCTCGAAATCGAGGAATTCAACATGACGATGAAAAATTGCTAGCAACCGACCAAGAAGAGGTGGTATTTGCTGTTAGAGGGACCCGCATATCTTCATGGTTTACGTATATATTAAAGTATCTGATGCACAAATGTCGGCATTTTATTGCAAGTTGAGAAGCGTGTTTCGGAGTATAGACTAGGTGATACATTATACGTGTGGAAGAGTTTCGCAGCGCGAAAGATACGATTGGCATGTAACGTAAAGCAGAGAGGGTCTGAGATAGAGAGCCTGAAAAAAGCAACGACTCCCCGGAGTACTTTTTTACGTGTTTCGTAATTACACGGAAGTTAACCTGCTTCTCGTGTACAGGGTTTTATGTAAAATACGCGCCATATCTATTCGTAGGTGTGCGTTGTTCTTGATGTAGTACATGGTACTACATACGTCGGAAATCGCACTTCTTTCGTATTATTTGCAATAAGCACTTGAACAGAACTATCGTTCGACTAGAAAATTGCTAATTAAAAGTTTACCGTTGAATGTGTTGAATGGTAGGTTGATGAAGAGGGCGTTTAGAAAGGAAAGAGTTGAGTGGAAGAGGAAATTGGAGCAGAAATTGTGTGTTTTTAGCAAGATGGAAGTACCTACACAGAGGTAAGTATCAAATTTTGAAAAAATTCCAGAGTCGTAAATTTTTGCTGGAGGCTCCAAATTGGCTGGAAAATGGTGGCAATCGATTCGAGAGGTCGACTTGGGAAGGTAGAAGAAATTTTGAGTAATTGGTTTCAGAAAATGAAGATTTTGAAAATTTGTTTGAAATTTAAGATTTCCAAAATGTAAAAAAAACACACAAATTTTTGTCATTTTCAAAAATTTGCCAAAAAACCAACTTCGACAGCTGAAAATTTGGTTCTGACGTCTGGGTGACATGCTATGGGGGGAGGGATATGAGGAATGGAATATGTACTAAATTGGAGATTTTGTTAAATTGAGAACTCCTGGCGCAAACCCTGCTCATCTTCTCAGGGGTGTTTTTTTTTCAACTTTGAAAGATCGTGAAAATGAAGTGTCATGTGTTACTCATAGATTTGAGAACTCTGATACAAAATAAAAAATTATCTTTTTCATTTAAGCTCTCGTTTTTCACCCTAGTCTCTCACTTCATTCAACATCTCTGATTGGTAGGTTTCGTTACGAACCCTGACTTCTTAAAAATTATAAAAATCAAAGGTGAATAGATAATCGTAACTAATGAGTGCAAGTAATTTTGAGAATCTGGAAAATTAGACGACTCCTGGCGCAGAACCAGCTTCCTTCTTCAGAGTCAGAGTTGAAGTTGGAATGATTTTTTGGGGTCGAATGTTGAATTCAACATGGCGGAAATTGGTTTTCATGATTTGAAAATTTTCTAGTGATACCTACATATTTCGTGTCCCTTAATGTTTCTTTATTAGGGGAGAGGGAGGATGTTCTGGACAAAAAAGTTTGAACCCGATTTTTGACTCCCAGTAATGTGGAAAAAATTGATCAAGTGCGGCAAACGATTCCTTTGGGTGACACATACCACATATATTTTTTGCAAATTTTTAAATACAAAACTGGTGGAGTAATTCAACTTTGAAAATATCGATGTTTTTGTCCAGAACATAACTTTGGGTGCCATGTTCTGGACGCGAGGGTGCCATGTTCTGGACAGCATACAAATTGTACCTAAAATCAAAGATGTGGTATTCTAATCAAAGGAAAAACGATTGAAATTTATTAAAAAACAGTTTATGCGTTTATTCAGAACATTTAGGGCATTCTACAACCTCTTGGTTATTTTTTGAAAATCCGAGGCAAACATCATGCAAAAAAAAAAAAATGACACATTTCGAAAATGACGCATATCCACGCAAAACCAAGCTTTCTTTCTTTATAGGCCAGTTTTCCAATCTTTCATGCATTTCTTCAGTTTCTGAGACAATGTAGGTATTCCATACATGTAATATAAGCAAAGTGTCCAGAACATCGCACCCCCTCATTTTGGAATCAATCGGAAATATTACGAGTTGAAAGCGTTCTAGGATGAATATCACCAATTCACGTTATAAAGTCAGGTTCACTACTTTCATAATTGCCTGCAGTTTTTTCTCCGGTCGTTTCTTCTTTTCAAAATATTGAAAACTAAAAAAAGTTGTCGGCGAAAAAATCACACACGTTTTAAACAAAGTCACATATTTTTTTGATAAGAACTGCCAGGGGAATGTTTGTCAGTGCAAACGCATGTAGTATCACAATGCCACGTACTTTAATGAAAAAATAATTTTTAGGCACAGTCAAAGTGGTCAAACTAGATTTCGTCCAGAACATCACCCTGTCCAGAACATCCTCCTTCTCCCCTACTTCTAATACAGGTTTTCTTCTTATTCAGAATCATTTTTGTGCGATGAGTAAACACAATGTTGCCAAATTGATGAGGTACATATTTTAAAGATTGTAAAAAATATCCATTTTTCAACCAAAAAATCTTCCATTCCTGAAATAGCGTTTTTCATTGTTTTTAGTGATTTAAAATGTTAATATAAACTAGATAACCCGTTTTTCGCGCATACTGCGCTCCTCTTCTAGACGTGAATTGTTCATTTTGAAAATTTTGAAAGTATCTTTTTTCGCCTATAATTCCCAAAAAGTCTTGCTTTTTGCTAACATTGTTATTGTTGCTTTTTGCCGGAAATTGTGAAAGTTTATGGCTGTTTTAATAATTGACAGAAAAAAAATTGTTTCAAAGCAAAAATTCCAATAATTCTTACTTTTTCATCAAAAATAACCCAAAGCGTAAATTGTTCTCTAAAATATCCTGAAAAGCATCACTCTGTCATCGCTTTATCATTCATTAAAATAATGTCCTACTTTTCTACAAAAATTGAAAAAAAGTATCAGCTTTCTTATAACAATTGCCTGAAAAGTCATGGTTTCATTTAAAGTTGGCAAAAATTTCAAGTTTTAGGCAAAATTGCGAATTAGGCTACCTACTTATCACTTTTTTAGCAGAATTTGCTGAAAAATTCCAAAAATACTTGTTTTTTTTCTACAGTTGAAATGAAACTAACACATTGGATTGGATCTAATACCACATAACTGAAAATTTCAAAGTTTCACTTAACTTTGACCTGGAACTTTTTTAAGCTTTCTTCAAAACTGCGAATGTGTCAAAATGTATTTTATGGCAAGCTTTTTCTAAGCAGACTATGAGTACTCTAAATATTGGTTCGGTACTGGAGAATACTTCAATAAAATACTTACTTAACACAATTTTAGAAATATTCCAAGATTTCCGAGTCAAAAATGCAATTAGGAATTTCCTTAAAACGTGATTCTAATTTTGTCAAGGACTCACAAAAAAAATTCAACCCCTCAGTTGAAAAATCTAAACTCCTACATATAACAGTAGAGATTTTCCCAAATAGTCCAAAACTTGCATAAGTTGATGAAAAAGTGAGATGCTACATAGATATAACCACTCCAGAACTCAAAAAAATGAAACCATGGTTCCAGGATTAATTTTGATACCCAATGTGCTAAAAATAGCACTTTTTCATGTGTACATCAACACCGTTGTTTTTCTGTTTTGAGCTATTTAAAAACTTTTTAAAGCTCCCTTCAGAAACTTTTCAATTTTTGATAAAAACCATCACCACTAAAGTTTAAAAGCTATTTTCAAATTAAAATATTATTGAGTAGTAGAGAATACTGATTGTATGAAGCTTTTTCATGTTTTTTAAGCTTTAGGATTTCATTTAAGTTTTCTTCAAAACTGCGAATGTGTCAAAATGTATTTTATGGCAAGCTTTTTCTAAGTAGACTATGAGTACTCTAAATTGGTTCGGTACTGGAGAATACTAATTTTTTATGTCATATCTGAAGCTTTCTAAAAAATTTTCAGCTTTAAGCTTTCTTCAAAATTTCACGAATATGGTCAAAAAGTATTTTTTGGCAAGCTCGATATAGGTAGACTATACATACTTTAAAATATTCATTGGGCACTGGAGTATTCTAATTTTTACATCATATCTGAAGTTTTTTGAACTTTTTTCAGCTTTAAGCTTCTTCAGAATTTTGCGAATATGGTCAAAAAGTATTTTTTGGGGAGCTCTTTTTAGGGAGACTATACATACTTAAAATATTCATTGGACACTGGAGAATTTTAATTGTTCCTTATGAAGTATGACGCTTTTTGAACTTTTTAAAGCTTTAAGCTCCTCCATGACTTACCCCACAACCTCACCAAAAAAATAACTCCAGACTACGACCTCGAAAACATATCAATCGACATATCACACAATAATATAAGAAACATTTGACATTTGAGCTTTTTTGAACTTTAAGCTTTTTTCAAAACTTTACGAATATGGTCAAAAAGTATTTTTGGCAAGCACATTCTAGGTAGGCCATACATACATACATTAAAATAGTTATTGGGTACTGAAAAATTCTAATTGTTTATGTCATGTATAACGTTTTTTGAACTTTTTCGAGCTTTGAATTTTTTCCAAAATTCTACAAATATGGTCAAAAAACATTTTTTGGCAAGCTCTTTCTAGGTACACTATACGTACTTGCGCGTATACATCGACACAGTCATTTATACTGCCTTGAACTTTTTGAGCTTTTTGAAGCTTTTCAAAGCTTTAATCAGAACATTCCAAAGTTTTGATACCACAACCCCACCAAAAAACTGACTCCAGATTCGAACTCTACGACCTCGAAAACATATCAATTGACATATTACACATTATAATATAAGGAAAATTTGACATTTGAGCTTTTTTGAGCTTTAAGCTTTTTTCAAAACTTTACGAATATGGCCAAAAAGTAGTTTTTGGCAAGCACTTTCTGGGTGGACCTCTTACGTAATTTAAAATGTTTATGGGGTATTGAAGAATTCTAATTGTTTACGTCATGTACAAAGCTTTTTCAACTTTTTCGAGCTTTAAGCTTTTTATAAAACTTAACAAATATGGTCAAAAAGTATTTTTTGGCAAGCTCTTTCTAGGTGGACCATACGTACTTTCGCGTATACATCGTCACGCTTGTTTATACTGTATCAATTTTTGAGCTTTTTGAATCTTTTGAAAGCTTTTTTCAAAACTTTTTGAACTTTTGACCAAAACCTGCACATCTACGGGTCAAAAGCTTTTTTTTGAGACATCGTTGAACAAAATCGGTTCGGCAGTTCTTTCAAACGAACGATCACAAAAAAAAACACCTTGCTATTAATATATAGATTGAGCTTTTTTTGAGTTTTAAAGCACACACTTTTTGTGAACTTTTTTCTTCAACATTTGACTTTTTTAGATGCTCTTTCAAGGTATAATATACGTACTACTGTGAATACGTGACATATGCTACATATAGGCTAAAATCAATTATTGAGCTTTTTTGAGCTTTATGGCACAACTTTTTTGTAAACTTTTTTTTTGACATTGGACTTCTTTCGATGCTCTTTCAAGGTGTAATATACATATTTCTCTATATGTCGAATGTATGTACTACGTATAGGCTAAAATCAATTATTGAGCTTTTTTGAGCTTTAAGGCACAACTTTTTTGTGAACTTTTTTCTTCAACATTTGACTTTTTTAGATGCTCTTTCAAGGTATAATATACGTACTACTGTGTATACGTCGAATGCGCTACGTATGGACAAAAATCAATTATTGAGCTTTTTTGAGCATTACGGCGCAACTTTTTGAACTTTTGATTAAAACCTGCACATCTACGGGTTAAAAGCTTTTTTTTGAGACTTCGTCGATCAAAATATAATATACATATTTCTCTATATATGTCGAATGCACTACGTATAGGCTAAAATCAATTATTGAGCTTTTTTGAGTTTTATGGCGCAACTTTTTTGTGAACTTTTTTCTTCGACATTTGACTTCTTTTGATGCTCTTTCAAGGTATAATATATGTACTTCTCTGTATACCTCAAGTTGGCTACGTATAGACAAAAATCAATTATTGAGCTTTTTTGAGCTTTAAGGCACAACTTTTTTGTGAACTTTTTTCTTCAACATTTGACTTTTTTAGATGCTCTTTCAAGGTATAATATACGTACTACTGTGTATACGTCGAATGCGCTACGTATGGACAAAAATCAATTATTGAGCTTTTTTGAGCTTCACGGCGCAACTTTTTGAACTTTTGATTAAAACCTGCACATCTACGGGTCAAAAGCTTTTTTTTGAGACTTCGTCGATCAAAATCGGTTCAGCCGTTCCTGAGATCTCGCTGTCACAAGAATCCGGTCATAATTTTAATATATAGATTAGCTAAATTAAAAGATTCCAAATTGATTGCATGAAAAAGTATGTGGAACAGTTATTACCAGGAGATTGAATTTCAGCCATTCACAATTATTTGAGCAGACGGAAAATTTTCCAAAAAAATTTTTTTTTCGGATTTTCTGAATGCCTTCTAACATATTGAAAAATTCTAAAAGAATATGGATTCTGAAACTCTGAATTTTTTATTTTTCTAAACGTCAAAATAACTAGCAAAAAATTAGGAATTTTGTAAAAATGAATGGAAGGGGGAGATTCGTAAATTTTTAATCCTGAAAATGTCCTTCTTTTTAGTTTTCACTTTTCAGATTTTGTTGGGCACCCTGGTATGACAATAGGATAATTGCATCCCTCCTGCTGATCATTGACACAACTTTTTTCTTAGAAGGAACAGTCACCAGCCAAAATTTCAAGTACAGAAATGCATTTTTCGGTTTTTGGTGAATTTTTGAAAATCAAATTCAGGCCAAAAATGAGAAAAAATCAAAATTTTACCAAATTGACCAGAAAAGGTGAAATTTGGGATATGCTCCATTTTCAAGCCGGGAAAATCGATTTAAAACGGTTTCAAACCGCTTTGAGCAGTTCTGGAGCCTCCAGAAGATTTTGAAAGGTGAAATTTCCAAAAAAAAATCATCAAATGACGTTGGAAATCCAAAATTTACGCTTCACTCCAACTTAAGCACGTTATTAAGTCAATTTTTGGTGGGTTTAAGTCATTTTGAAGACTCCAGCGCTTTTTGAAAATTCTTGGGGTCTCCAGCAGATTTTTGAAACTTTGAATTTCACACAAAATTTCATCAAATACAGTTGGCAAGCCGGAATTTATTCTGTAAACCAAGTGCAATACATGAAAAACCTCACTCAGTTGAATTCAAAATCGAAATCAGGGACGTTTATTATTCTGTAGTTGATGCAAATATTGTCAAATCTATGAAAACTCTTCTGGATTTATTTCTAAAATTATTCAAGGTAAGTAGGTACATATACTCTTGAAATTCAAAAAAATTGCTAGAAGCCAGAATCTTAAATTGTACGTATTACAAAGGATCGAAAGAAATCAGGAATTCAGTTTGTTTGAAGTTTGAACCTTTTTGTTCTATGTGTACTTACCAAAATTAGCCCTGAAGCAATTTTCACTCTCTTTTCAGTCATTTTGAAGCCATTAAATAATTTTTATATTCTTTTCGCAAGATTTTCCTTCTTTTTTTTCAAATTGTAAAACTAATTTGAATACTTAGCTAAAAATTTAGATTTGAGACTTTTGCATTTGTTTTTTTCTCTCTATATTAAAAAATCAAAACCCGTCAAACAACTTCTGGACGAGAGCGAACGACTCGGAAGTCGGAGATGTGTTAGTAAAGCGTTTACAAGACGTTTACAAGACGCTGTATGTTTGTGGTAGTGAGAGCCGAAATTCACCGAAAATGTTCGAGTGGTGGAATTGCAACGTGACGTGTATTAACATAGTACTGTGCAGTAAGGAACAGGAGAAAGGAGAACGGACAGTGTAGGTGATGAAAGAAGGTAGAGGGACAAGGAGAGCGGGAAAGCAGTACATTATATTGAAAGAACTGGTCTGGTTCAAGTACAGGAGAGAAGGAGAAGGATAGATGAAGCGAGGATGCGGATATCACTAGATCGCCGAAGTACGTCCTGCTATTTTTTGATGGGAGGGGGGGGGGGATATGGTTGCGAATTTTCGTAGTTCCCGCGTTATAACGAATTCGTTCTGCAGTGCCATCGTGGGCAAGAATCCATCGACGCTCAAAAAATGTTATGTGACTTCAATCATCCTGAGGCATCGGTTAGATTTAGTTTTGAGATTTTAAATTTAAACTTTCAGGATTTTATTAAATTCAACTGTATATCGTTATTATGACTGGTTGATTTTTTTGTGAGTTAAAGGAGCCAATTGCTTCGCAAAACTCGAAATTTACGGATTTTGAAAAAATCATGGGCATAATAGATGTTTAGACCCTAAATAAAAAAGAGTGAGTTTTAATTTCAGTTGTTTAAGGTAGTTTTCAGATTCTACTGACTTTTTTACATAAACAAATTTCCCTGATTTTTGATTTTCAAAGTTTCAAGTGCGTACGACTAATTTTTCTTTTTAATGTTTGATATTCGAAAAATTCAATTTGAACTTCGAGTGAACACAGTTCCGTGTGTTTTTTTCGCAAAACAATAGTATGTTGCTACGAATTCTTGAAGTACACAGTGGTGAGAGTTGAAATACACTGAAAATGTTCGAGTGGTAGAATTGCAAGGTGACGTGTACTAACCATCGACTTTTATTAACCTAGACCGCTAATCATACGCGAAAAAAACAATTGGTTATGTCGCCAACTCTGTGTAATAAACAAACGCAACTGCACATGCGTCAACAACTGATGATGTGAGTGTGTGTGTATATGTGTGTATATTGCAGTTAGTGATTGAGTTCAGTTTACGGTAAGGGTAAACCGGGGTAAACTCAACTCAACTACTAACAGCAATATACACACATATACACACACACTCACATCATCAGTTGTTGACGCATGTGCAGTTGCGTTTGTTTATTACACAGAGTTGGCGACATAACCAATTGTTTTTTTTCGCGTATGATTAGCGGTCTAGGTTAATAAAAGTCGATGGTACTAACATAGTACTGTGTTTGTAGTGGTGAGCCTTACATTCAAGCATGTTAGGCTGTTAGAGCTGACGTCACAACGTAATGCACTGATTTTTTTTGTTTTTATAAAGGAAGAAAAAAAAATGTAAGGAAAGTAAAATTCTCTACAAAATTAGGTATGTTTGAAAGTGCAATAGAAAACAAGATTTTAAAGCTCAAGTACAAAAAAATATGAAATATCAATTTTTTCCAGAAGTTTTCTTCTATCACGCAGATGACATTTAAACCCACCCTACTTTGTACAGAAACTTTACTTCGCAATGCTATATATTTAATTTCATCTTACATAGATTTTCCTTTAGTTGTTGAAAGAAAAAAACTACGCTTCTTTACCGTCACATGGCAACCATTTAAATGATGGAGGTTATCTGAAAAATACATAAAGGCTATAGGCGCCTAAGAGGGGTGAAATGGTCCCCGAAAACGTTCGAGTTGATATTAGCATGGAAGGTAGGTACCATTGAGAAACTTCCGCGTGGAAAGTTTCAAATCCACACCCCTTCCCCTTTTTGGGGAACCCCACTTTTCTGAAACTTCAATAACACGTTTCTCAGACCCATTTCAACAGATTTTGAAAATTTTTCAGTACGTTATGTATATCTTTATAAGGTTTCCCCACAAAAATTTTCAACCCCCTCCCCTCATTATTTAACCCTCAAGATGGCGTTTTTTTTCATTTTTTTATGCATATCAAGAATCAAGATTGCGAGGTACAGTTTTAGAAACGCGTTTTTTGGATGTAATTTTGACCCCCAAACGTCATGTACTTTTTTCGACATTTTTTCAATGGCGCGGCGTGCTGAAAAGTTGGAAAAATGTGTCTTAAGGGGGGGGAGTGAAATGGGAATTTTGGCAAATATAAATATCAATGAGTAGGGTGTCGTTTTCTTATGATTCGGTACCGCTGGGCACGAATATGACGTCAGATTTTGTTTTACACTCACACAGCCCCTCCGGAGCCTAAGCCCCCCTCAATTTTTAATATTTGAAAAATAAACTTACTTTGATTTCATCATCACTTGACAGAAAATTTTTAGAAATTCATATTTAAAAAAAAATGATAAGAAGAAAAAAATGAATAAATGGGAAGTACAAAAATTGTTATTTAAAATGTGAAAAAACAAATCATTTCCTCTTAAAAATAGGTACTTCAATATTTTTCAGAAGGGAGTGTCTCAAATTTTGTTTCATGATTAAAAAAATAGAAGAAGTTAGTAGACTACAAAGTGTCAAACAAACAGGACGTCATGTAAAAAAGAGGAAAACAGCAGAACTTTCTGGAGTGAAGGACAACTTTTTCAAATATTTTAAACGTTGGGAATCAAATGAAACCATAATTCATCACTTTTCAGTCTTTACTGAGAAATTGTTATGGAATAAAATTAAAAACGGCTCAAATCATTCGATTTTCTGACTTCGAGGAGGTGAGTTGAGTTGATAGCGTTTTTATCAGTTTATTCATTAATAGCGACCTCTGGCGTGTATTTTGATATGTCACATGCTTTTTTCTTCACGCATATTTCGCGAATTTGCTCGGTGAGCATTATGCTCATAACATCACTAAGGCTGATGGCTTCCCAGGGGCTATGTGAGTGTAGCAGAAAATCTGACGTCATTTTCGTGCTCAGCGGTATCGAATCATAAGAAAACGAGACTAAAATCATCAAAGTAAGTTTATTTTTAAAAATATTAAAAATTGAGGGGGGCTTAGGGCTCCGGAGGGGCTGTGTGAGTGTAAAACAAAATCTGACGTCATATTCGTGCCCAGCGGTACCGAATCATAAGAAAACGACACCCTACTCATTGATATTTATGTTTGCCAAAATTCCCATTTCACCCCCCCCCCCTTAAGACACATTTTTCCAACTTTTCAGCACGCCGCGCCATTGAAAAAATGTCGAAAAAAGTACATGACGTTTGGGGGTCAAAATTACATCCAAAAAACGCGTTTCTAAAACTGTACCCCGCAATCTTGATTCTTGATATGCATAAAAAAAATGAAAAAAACGCCATCTTGAGGGTTAAATAATGAGGGGAGGGGGTTGAAAATTTTTGTGGGGATACCTAATACAGATATACATAACGTACTGAAAAATTTTCAAAAATCTGTTGAAAAAAATACAATTTAAACGAAATTTTGAGTGAGAACATAGGTGTTTGAGGTAAGGAAAATAATCTGCGTAAAATTCTCTACAAGATGGAGTAGCATAAAAAGTTATCCATGCGATAGAAAAAAAGTTATAAAAACTAAAATTTGTAAAACTCTTGGAAAAAATTGTTTTTAGTATTTAAAATAAGTACATATCTACCTACAAATTTACTCGAAATGTTGAATAAGGACATACGTGTTTGGGGTATGGAAGACGATCAAGGCTAAGTTCTGTACAAGATAGAGTTAAGGGCCGATTCCGCATACACGATTGCATACCCGGTCCGCCTGATTTTCGAGTGTTGAGATCTCGAGATCTATCCGACGAAAATCGATGAAATTTGAAATATAAATACTATGAAGCAATTAGAAAAAAATGTCGGATGGGATTTTTAATTACTTGAATAGTTTTGGAATTATCAATGATTGAAAAGTGTTCAAATTTCGTTCATTTTCAATTTCAAATTCTGCGAAAAATATTCAATCAAATGAAAATCGCTTCCGACATTTTCTTTTAATTGTTTCAAAGTATATATATTTCAAATTTCATCTAATTCTGTTCAGTAGATCTCCAGATCTGAAGATGCATGCTGATAAGCAAGGTTTACACGCTGCTAGTTTATTCAATTCAAACTACCGCAAGTAACTTGATTTTTTAATTAATTGACAGATTATCCATTCTATTTCACGATGAAAAATGATAAATACGAGTACATTTATTTGATCAGAGATGATCAAGTACTTGAAAGTGAATGTACTTGAATTAAGTAAACTTGCAACGTGTGAATCTTAGTCAAGGATTCTGCCTGCTGCTTATGCAATAAAGTATGCGGAATCGGCCCTTAAGTTAGAAAGTTATCAGTGCAATAGAAAACAAGATTTTATAGCTCAAGTATCAAAAAATATGAAATATCAATTTTTTCCAGAAGTTTTCTTCTATTACGCAGATAGGAATGGTTGACGGGCCATGAGGGGGGCTTGGGGGGCGGAGCCCCCTAGTTTATTAAAAAATTCAACTTTAAAAAAAATATGTGTCAGACGATTAAAAATATTTTCACGCAGATAAGTGATGAAGAATTCATCTAATTACTGGGAAAAGTGATTTAAGTAACATTTTTGTCTCGATTTCCCAGATAACTAACCTTTTATATGTAGCTTCAAAAATCAACATTTAGATTTTTTTTTCAGGAAGGGAAGGTGAACTGAAAACTATCAATTTACTTATAATGTAATAATATGATCACCCAAAGCAATTTGTTGAACATTTATTTCACAAGAATGCTATAAACATTTTCGTTCATTTTTTTAAAGAAATAAATTAATCGCGGATCTCTGTAGACAAACTCGCGTTAAAATCTGAAAAAAGTGTCGAAAAGCAGCTCGTTCGGAAGCGCTACACAGAAGACGAAGAGGACGTATCGAACGCCACGTCGAGGTTGGTAAAAATAGAAAATTTCTCAAAAACAATAACCTCTTTGGCGTCGATAATATTAAAACGTCAAAAAATAAATTGAAGAGCCAAAAGTAATGGCATCATTCAGTCTTTTTCTTTTTATAAAAATCAGCGAGCGTGCCGTGGATAAAAGGTAGAAGGAAGGGAGTGTTGCCTCGTCGTTGGGAAGTTTTCTTTTTTATAAAAATTACCACGAAATTCGTTTTTTTTTTTCTCTTTCAATATATATCTTCGAGAAAGAAATACACACAAAGAGGAGAGACGAGGAAGTCAAAATAAGAAAAGAGAAAAAACCACCAACGCCATCCAAGTCGAGTTTATTTTTCTTTGCTAAAGTAGTATCAATACGATTAAAAGATGTCGTACCGTCGCCGCATACCGCCATCGTTGTGCTTTCCGCTTAATTTGAATTTACCCATATCGGAAATTCGTTGTAGAAAGAAGGGTTTGATGACGATGTTTTAGAAGAGGAAGTATAGAAGAAAGAGGAAAACACGCCGAGAAAAATGATGGCAAAAATTCGCTCGTTTTTTTTGACGATTCGAGGAAAAAAAACTAAAACACATTTCGTTCCGCTGAACATCGGGTACTTACCAAACAAAAAAGTTAAGAAGATTAACTTTGAAAAGTCGAAAAGATTTTTTTATAACGAATAACCTTTACTCTGTTTAGTGTACAAAGAACGTACATATAATACGATTACAAGGTTATTTTTTAAAAGAGGTGAATTTGTTTTTAAAATAATATTAAAAAAATAGAAAAAAAAAAGGCTAACTAACTCGGTATTTATCGGTACGAGCGTTTTTGAAGGTACCCTGAGTAAATGAAATTAATACATTGTTCGATTTGGGATGAAAAAAGAAACTCTTTGTGTGGTAAAGAAAGATGGTTCTTTTTTCTCATTTCGAAGTAGGAAAAAAACGAGGATATTTTTGAATTATTTACGATCGAGTAATTGCATCGAATTTCAACAAATTATCCTCGGTTAAGCGGGTTACCTTTGAAATTTTTTAAACGAATGATTGAATATACCTACCTTTAAAACCAAAGGTTTTCAAATGCCATAATGGTATTTGATTGAAGAAGAAGAAAAATACCTAGTTTGATAAATAACCATTGTAAAATTTGCTTTGCATTGTACGATTCTGTGTGTAGATAATTATTACATGCCCTGGCTCATCTTTCTCTCTTGAAGGTAGATATTTAGTACCTACATAAATGCATTGCTAAAAATTCGTCGAAAGAATTGCATAATGTGTACTTGTTGCATGGCAATACACTTTTACAAGAGCTGATACTGTAGATTGAAGTTGACTACACGACCACGAATTCCTGAAATCTCAGTTCTCCCAATCGAGCTACGAAGGCTGTTTTTCGAACTAACACTCGCACTTTTCGAAATATGTATCAATAAAACACACGGTATAAATCCGCATACCTGCGTCAATTCTTCAACCCTTTCTATGGCACCGACGAGACCACAAATATCTAATTTGATGATCCTCTTCACGTTACCTATCTCCAATAAAACGAAAGCGCGTAAGCCCCCGTTTTCTTCCCTGCGCTTTCAAAACACCTCCTTAAATATAATAAAAATCGGACACGGAAAAGCTGAAAAATCAATTTTCAAATAGTTATTATACCGAGTACGTTATACGCGCGTATATAGCCTGTAAAATGAACAAATTTATGACATTTGTCTTTATAGGCTCGTAAATTCGCCGTGAAAGTTATACCACACTTGAGGAGGAATGAGTCTTGAGGTAGATAAAGGAGCAAGGGTCGGGGAAAGAGTCGGGGTTAGAGTATGGGAGCTTTGGCAAAAGGGAAAACTCTTTACAGCTTTAGGAATAGCTATATAAGTAACTAGATGAATTATTAAAAGGCGACGCCACACACACGCGTGCGTCTTAACACCGAACGTACCGTGTCGTATCCTTGAAAAGAAATCATTTGAGAGAGAACTCTTCTTTCACTTGTGGTGGAGTAAAGTTTAGCTTATCCATAAAATGACACCGTGGTTTTAGTTGGATTATAATGAATTCATTAAAAAAATTATGCGGTGAAGAGGATGATCTTCAGAATAAAATATTCATAGAGTAATTTAATTTTCAAAATTTCCCTGATCTGGAAATATGCAGAAGAGGCTGAAGCAAAATTTAAGTAGGTAAATAAAATTTTTCAACATTTTTCGACATGGTTTTTTCATATTATAAATGAGGCAGATGGCCTTATTTAGCTGCTTATTGTCTATCTTCAAAATTGAAGGAATTGAAAGCAGTCATAGTTTGAACACGAATTCTACATCTCACTTTTTCAAAACGGACAGAATAATGTGCATTTTCAAAGGAAGATATCCTTTCGTGGAATTTCCTACATCATTTGAAATCAAGAAAATAGAGGTATCTATTCCCCCCTTTCCACCCCTACCCAAAAAATTTTCATTTTTGATGATATTTACAAAATTATGTTCTTGAAGTTTTCGAAACAAGCATCCGTCGCTCACCTTTATTTTCAAATTTTAAATTTTTGAATTTTCAATCCCTGAAGTGGTTACAATTTGTATGCATATTTTTTGGAAAAAATAGACTTTGTAAATTTTTACCTGAAGAAGTTGGTTATGATAAGGCACATGCATCGATTTTCTCATCAAAAGGTTACCATGGGATGTGCCGTCTTTGAACCTTTTGGCAAATTCAGGGGAAAGTGCTGAAAAAAAGTTGTGGGATGATGTCGAAAAACCATGGGAAGGCAAATAAATGACTATTTTAGTCAAACATTAAAAATGTTTCTGATGATTTCTCAGAACCCTCTGTAGAATTTTTTTCAAATCCCGCCTCCAATTTATGAAAATGAAATTTAAAAATGTTCCACTCTATTGGTCACTTTTACTTTACGTTTTTGAAAAGCTTACTTTTTTGATTGACTAATCTCAGACTCCTAGACCACTAGATCACAGGTGCCTAAAAAGTCGTTTTCACTTGATCTTTCACAAATTATTGTTTGATTCACAGAACGCTGAAATTTAAAAAAATGCTTGCTGGTGGTTACTTTTGAAAGAACTTTGGCCATTTTTGTTCACTAAAAGTTGAAAAAAACCTTTTCATTCAATAAAATAAACTTATCACAAAATAATCAAAATTCGAAAAAATTCAATTTTCAATTCCAAACATTGAAAAAAGTTTAAATTAATTCAGTTATTATATTTTGTCCTCTTTCTGACGTATTTTATGAAAAAGTTGATAAAAATTACACTCAAAGTAAAGAAATTAAAATTTGTGTAAAGTACTTACCTATTCTTTCATTTCACTCAGATTTTAATTTTTTTGTGATGAGTTCATTGAGTGAAATGGGGTTTTCAACTTTTTCAACGGATGCGTACAAATATGGGTCAAATGGGCCAACTTCACCGATCAAAACTTTTTTTCATGTTTTTTTTAAATCGACTTTACGATCGGAACGATATGAAAACTACTTTTTGAAACTTTTCGAGAGCTAATTTTTCGTACGAAAAAAGTGGCAACACTGATTTTTATGATATCACTGAAAAGCTTTTCAAAACTCCTAACTATTGGAAAAAGTTCCATTATGGTAGGTACCTATCGCGGTTATCGAGTAATCCTCTGCTGAAATGGATGATATTTTTAGTTCACTGAAAACTTTGACACCCCCTAGCAGCCTTTAAAAAAGAGCTAGAGGGCTGCAAACTTTGATACCCCCTAGCAGCCTTTAAAAAACAGCTAGAGGGCTGTGATTTGCGCCATTGGTCATTCCTTTGGAAGGTCTTTCTACAGGGAAAATTTCAAAATAATCGCCGACCCCTTACCACTTTTTAGTCGAAATTGACGTGGAATGGCCCATTTATTCAAATATGGAAAATTATTATTTTCGATCAAAATACACGTATAGTTACTTTTTACTCATCAAGATCGTTCGTGTCAAAACTCGTACAAGAAAGATTTTTTGAGAAGAAGAAAGAAAAATGATAGGAGAAAGAGCTGGACGATAAAAGATGGAATCTCAAAGACTCAAATATCGCCCTAACACATCCCTTTTTCAGGATATTCTCAATGATACATATTATGTATGTACAAAAGAGTACTTTTTTCACTTTTTTATTATAAATGAAATATTGAAAGAAAATTTGAAGAATTTTTTCATTATTTTACTGATTCTTGAGAAATTTTTATCGCAGGGACCATTATATTCATATTTTGATCTCAAAATGGAAAAACTAGATGATTTTTTGAAAATATTTGTTTTTCTAATAGGTATGTATTTTAGAAAATTCAAGTTCAGATAGTTTGGAGAAAATGACAAATTTTGTAAGTCTTCCAGAAAAAGGGCGATGTTGAGAATTGAGAAGAGAAAGTCGTAAAGAGAAAAAAATCGTCTTTCTAGCCATATTCTTTTTTTTTATTAAATAAAAAACACATTTTACTCCCCCCGCCCCGTTTCCGCTCTTTCGCGATATCAAAAATAAGGTCAAAAGTGATAATTATCATACAATATTTTTTGAATTAAAACATCGCTACGAAAATATCTTTCAGCGAACTGTTTTTGACTTTAGGTCTTCATATTTTTAAACACATGTGTTGAAAAATTGCGAGAGATTGAACTGGTGGGGAAGGGAGAGTGAAATTTTCCCTGCTTTATTCTGAGAGATGCTGATGCCCTCGCAACATGAATTGTGCCAGCACAGCGTATATATGTATCTGTGTGGAATACCAGTGGATGGGGCATCACCTCGTACAAAAGTAAACTGATTTCTATGCGTTTGTAGGTGCGCCTTAAAAACGGCATTTTAAAAGAGCTATTCAATCAAAATAGATCCATTTAAAAATTCCGCACGTATGTACTTAATCCTGCTTTGCCACGAGCTCGTAAACGATATTTACGTGGAGTACGTGTGCTATGCAATGCGCACCTATTACAGTAGGTATAATTGTTTATGATGAAATAGCTCCAGCGAGCGAGAATACTCATCAAACGAAAAGGAAACGTCGATTTAATTGTTTATACGTAACGATTTCCTTTACACTCGCATTATATTCGAATATAACCTACTGAGTCGGGTTAGCTGGTGTTTTTTTTCCGCTATACCTAATTTTAATGAAAAAAAAAAAAATCCAGCACGATGAAGGTAAAAAACAAAATAACTCGTATTAACAAATATACAAAAGCAAATTCTACATACTGTTTGGATATAGGTATAATAAACGAGAGCAAAGCGAGAGGGCTTTTTGAAAATGAAACAAGCTTATCCTTTTCAACAGCTCGTTCGTATTATTAAAGTACATAGACAAGTAAGAGTACGTATGTACGATTCGTAATATCGCAAACTACCCTGTATACTCGTATTCTGGGCGCTCCCATCTCGTATACCACTGCTGCTAGGTATATTATAGTATATGTGTATTATAAGATGAGTGTGCACCATACGCGTACGTAGACGTACAAATATGATGACTTCATCGAGAGAGAGGCACAAGCACCGGTACAAGTATGAGAGCAGAAGCCTAAACAGTCGTGTACGTCGTCTTTGACGCTACATACTGTACGTACGAATAACTGTGTAGGTCTAGGTAGTAGGAGGTACTGTTAGTAATACGACAACTTACAATACCATAGTCTATATGGTGTATAGGGCTCGCGTTTATTGCTAAACTTATGAAACTATTTCATTAAACGAAATGGTCTTTTTGCTGGTCGCGTTGGTAGCAGGATACGGAAACATGGAGAAGATTGTGTGCCAAATTTGAGGTTCATATTAATCCAAGTACCCCCTTTATACCCCGATCGTCGTCTCTTTTTAAGAAATATGTAACGTAATTTTGAAAGCAACTTGGTCCGGCAGTATTGCGAATAAAGCAGGAATGAGACGAACGGTTGTAATAAAAAGTACATGTTGTTGGCCGAAAAATTTTCAAGTGAAGTGTGGTGCGATCTGAAGGGAGAGATGAGAGAAGGTAATTTTTCATTTGTGTGTAGTTATTATACTTTTCAGCGTGCACCGAGCACGATATGCTTAGGTCAAAAATTTTTAAATGAGTTCATTCGCCTATATAGGTTCTTCAATTTTATAGATGGGATAGTTTTTAAGCAAATTTTTTTTGTTTGTGAAAAATTGAGCCTTGTAAAGAGGTCTTTCTGCAACTTGGCAATAAAGTATAAGTTGCTGTAATTTTGATTTTTGTAAAAAGCTGATTTTTTTTTGCATCTAATTTTGACTAAAAGCATGAATTTTCTGCTAAAGCTAGACTTTCTGGAAATTTTGACCAAAAAGAAGAAGGTAAACCCGGGTAAGATGGCCAACGGGGTAAGATGGCCAGGGGGCCATTACTCGAATATGGGACGGCGGATCGCGCTGCAAAAAATATATTTTATTCCTCATAACAAAAGAACATACCAGACATAAAAAAAATTTTCAGTACTTCATTTCTGTCTGTGTGAGAAGTGTTAATAACATTTTAAGGCTAATTTTTTTGCCAATAGAAGAATTTCGGATTTTTATTATCGTTGCCAAAACGTATTTAACGCAAGGATAAGTAAATATTTCATATATCATTCGAAACCTAGAACTCTCAGCTTCATTTTCATATAAAGTTTTAGTCATTTCAAGACTTCACAGAGTCACCAGAATCAAAAATACGTGATCGTGTCATTTGGGAAAGATGGTCAGGGGGAAGATGGCCAGGAGGAAGATGGCCATATGCTTTACGTGTTAAATTCACGCTGAAAATAAATTAATCGATCTAGTACATGTCTCTGTGTTATTTTACAGCTATAAAAAAAGAAAATCCTATAAAAATAAGATAGATTATGATAAATAGTTGGAATCTGTACCCCATTTGGGGTAAAATTTCCACCTCGCTGTAAAAATGATTAAAAATTGCAAATAAATTAACAAAATGCAAGTTTCTCAAGTTATTAAATTTAAATATAGGTAATAAAAACCCCCGAAACTTGATTTTGTTAATTTATTTGCATTTTTAATCACTTTTATGGGATGGCCATCTTACCCTGGGTGGGTTGGCCATCTTTCCCGGGTACTTTTTTGAGAGCCCAAAAATCAACTTTTCGAATTTCTTTTTTTTTATATGAATAAGTTCACCAAACCACTTTTCAATTAAGGGAAGTTGTAGAGGGATAACTTAGGTTTATTTGAAAAAAAAAAAGTAGAATCGGACAATTTCTGTTGACTCCAGAGCAGTTTTGGCAAAACATGGCCATCTTACCCGGGTTTACCTGAGGTTTTCTGCAATTTTTTATTCAAAAAAATATTTTTTTGGCAATTTTCACAATAGTGGAGGCAAATAAGAAAAGAAAAAAACATTTTTAGCTACCCAAGCTTTTATGATGAAAAATTGTCAGGGGTGGTCCCCTGAATAATTCCTGAGAACTACCACCCCACAGACCCCCGGCTAATTTTTTTATGGGGGGTTGAACCCCCCAAAAATGGGGTTTTTGTAGTTTTATCCTCAGGGGTTGATTTTACGGCGAAAATAGCTTTAGTTTTGTATTCTACGTCAAATTTCCGATCTATTGATGTATCAACTGTCTTTCTACCCCTAAGGGGGGTTGAGCTAGAACCATTCGAATGTGAGGGGTTTTCTAAAAAACCCCAAAATGCTATGGGCGCATAAGAGGGGTTAAATGGCCACTGAGAGCGTTCGGGTTAATACTAGCATGGAAGGTGGGTACTATCGAGAAACTACCGCGTGAAAAATTTCGGATCCACACCACCTCCCCTTTTTGGGGAACCCCCCTTTTCTGAAATTTCAATAGCACTTTTCTCAGCCCCATTTTAACCGATTTTGAAAATTTTTCAGTATGTAATGTATATCCTTGGTAGGTATCCCCACAAAAATTTTCAACCCCCTCCCCTCATATTCACCCCTCAAAACTGCATAAAATGTGTCTTCGCAAGGTTTGGGAGCAAAATGAGAATTTTGGGGAAAATAACTAGATATTGATAAGTTGAGTGTCGTTTTCTTATGATTCGATACCGCTGAGCACGAATATGACGTCAGATTTTTTGCTACACTCATCTAGCCCTTTCCAAAGCACTTAGACCCCTCAATTTGTACTATTGTCAAAAAACATAAAATAAGTTGAAAAACGCTATTTTGAGGGGTAAATATGAGGGGAGGGGGTTGAAAATTTTTGTGGGGATACCTATCAAGGATATACATTACATACTGAAAAATTTTCAAACTCGGTTAAAATGGAGCTGAGAAAAGTGCTATTGAAATTTCAGAAAAGGGGGGTTCCCCAAAAAGGGGAGGTGGTGTGGATCCGAAATTTTTCACGCGGTAGTTTCTCGATAGTACCCACCTTCCATGCTAGTATCAACCCGAACGCTCTCGGTGGCCATTTAACCCCTCTTATGCGCCCATAGAATTTTGTGTTTTTTTTAGAAAACCCCTCACATTCGAATGGTTCTAGCTCCACCCCCCTTAGGGGTAGAAAGACAGTTGATACATCAATAGATCGGAAATTTGACGTAGAATACAAAACTAAAGCTATTTTTGCCGTAAAATCAACCCCTGAGGATAAAACTACAAAAAACCCATTTTTGGGGGGTTCAACCCCCCCATAAAAAAATTAGCCGGGGGTCTGTGGGGTGGTAGTTCTCAGGAATTATTCAGGGGACCACCCCTGACAATTTTTCATCATAAAAGGTTGGGTAGCCAAAAATGTTTTTTTTTATTCAAATATGATGCTAATTTGCCTCCACTACAAAACATTGAGTTTTTTAAAACAATTATCAAAAAAAAAAGTACATATAGACATTTTTTAACTACACACTTGCGGTGATCATAGCTATCATCCGCATACCTTGTCGTCATCGTCATCCTTCTCGCATCCTCGTATGCTCGCATCGTCGCTGTTGACGCACTTGCACTCCTTCTCATCATCCTGGTTCTCCTTGTAGAGACCATATAGATGTTTGTTATACACCTACACAGCTATAGCGATGCTCGCGCCGCCGCATACACTGCTGCTTGTTTCCTTTTCAAACCAGTCCTGTTATCCTGCCTTTTTCTCGTCACGCGCCTTGCCCTGCCACCTTCCGTTGCCATCCTCACGCTCCTTTCTCTGGTTGCTTGCTCTACGAGCATGCAAATATTCGCTACACATTTTAGTGTACTAAGTCAGTCTATATATTTTCGTCAACGTGTACACATGAACGAATAAAGGCTCTTAACGTTAGCCTCGGCCTTTTCATTTACCTGGCGCTCACGACTACGTCTACAAATGCCCAACCTACGTTCGGGCCTATCTACGACTGCGGACGATAATACCCCCGCACACTGTTTAAAAATTTACTTTGAAGGAATTCCAGGATAACCATCCGAAATGATCGAGGGCGTCATTCAATAGGCACTAACCAAAGTGATAGGTGCTAAAGTTTATCTGTCTGTGGCCCATTTGCAGGCTTCTATGAATGAATGAATGAATAAATTTTTATTCAATGACACCTAGCAACTTACGCTTTTTTGCCTCTGCTGTTTTGACGCAGATTACAAATATTAATTCATTTTGCATAGATGATTACATATACATTCAACAATATAGCAACAAAATATAACATGAAAAATGAATAGGAAATATAGATGTACTTAACATGCAGAAGAAAAATAACATTGAAAAAATTTGAGAAGCATTAAGTAAGAAAAAATGATTTGTGTTTAAATATCATTGAATAAGTTGGACACTTCTAGAAAAATGAACAATTTTTGGCACAGATTTTCATCATCAGCTTTCAGATGAACACATTTAAAGTCACTGCCTAGTATATTTTCTACATTTGATTTGTAAAGTATGCATTGAGTCCAGTATATGTTGAATGGTTACATCTGTATCACAATTTGAGCATTTTTTCAGAGATTTTTCTGAGATGAGTGAGCTGTGTGTGGATGTGGAGTGAGTAGGGTTAAAACGGGCAACCTGGCCACCTTCACGTATCGTCCGCTAGGAGCGGTAGTTTCGTTTGTTGGTTTTACGATCACGATCGTGATCGATGGAGGTTTGCGGGTTGGAAGTGTTGGTTGTTCAGAGGGGGGTATACTCCACGCGGTGTACATCGAGTACGTCAATTAAATGGTACGATTTTTTTTTTTTCTTTAGATGGGGGATTAATAAAATTATCAATTTTGAATTTTTTAAAACCATAAAAAAATCGCAAGTGCAACATATCGATTGTTATGTTTTCATGTATGACAATTCGGAAAATGAGTTTATTTTTCACGTACGAGTTCGTTAAACCCTTGAAATTTGATTTTTTTTTTTACTTAGAATCGTGAGAAATAAATGAAGTGAAGGATGGAGGAATTTCTTATGATTTATTTTTTTTCTTACGAATTCATCTTCTTACTATTTTTTCTTTCTTATGAATTCATCTTCATACTCGAATACATGATCGATCCTATATGAAGATGAATTCAGACGATTCAGAAAATGTGT
This sequence comes from Planococcus citri, assembly GCF_950023065.1. Classification (NCBI taxonomy): domain Eukaryota; kingdom Metazoa; phylum Arthropoda; class Insecta; order Hemiptera; family Pseudococcidae; genus Planococcus; species Planococcus citri. Next base: position 38,423,262 of record NC_088680.1, read on the forward strand.
TTATTTTTTTTTGATAGGAGCTGTACTTCATCCTGATGCAAACAGCAGGTATTGAACTTTGAACTAAAAATAATTGAAATTTTGATCGAACACATAGGTATTTTATTCTCTTCAAATGGTTATTCACCTCATAGGTACCTATTTTATTATTACAAAATGAACGTAATTTTATTCTCTTTAAAATGGATGCTTAGGTAGGTACGATATTATTGTAAAATGATCGTAATTTTATTCTCTTCAAAATGGTTCTTCATCCAGATACAAGCGGTGTGTATTGAACTTCGAACTCTGAAATTTTGATCGAACACATAGGTAGGTATTTTATTTTTAAGTGGGTGCTTAGGTAGGTACAATAGAAGTGATTGGAAAAATAACGGTACTCAAATTAATTTTTTTTTGTCTAATCGTCAATTCATTCATGTAAAATGAGTGTTTTGCTTCATCATTCGATTTTAAAATGCTGAATTGACGATTCAGCAAATTAAATTTTGCATGTATATTTACCGTTTTTTTTTTCTATAACCGTTACTTTGACCATTATAAAACAGATATTTGCCCGGAAATTCATATCAGTTGTTCTGTTCTGTTTTCATCAATAATTTCGACTTTCGCTTGTGAACTGTGATCGTATTTTTTTTGTCCAAATAACAACTATAATATTTTCATTTTTCATCTCGCTCCGTATTCGTTTCGTTATTGTAACTGATTAGAATAATTTTTGTCCTTAGCTTGCAAACCAAAGCTTTGATCGATTCCGTTTTTATTGATAATTTTATTTAAAATTTTCATCTCGATACGTTTTCGTTTGTTACAAGATTTTTGAATTTTGCGAATTATTCATTTTTGAAAATTTGCTACTGTTTTACCTGTTCCCCAAGGGTTCATCTCGTGTTGTTTTCATCGAAGGTGTTTGTTTCTTCTCGACTTTTTTTTGATTTTGATTTCCTGTGTTCTAAAGAAGAAGAAAAAAATGGCTTCAAATAATTCCTCTACGTCTACGTCTACATCATCATCGTCATCTTCAAGCTTAACCATGGTAAGTAGATACCTATATTTTTTTATCTTATACTTTGAAAATTGTGTCGTATGGTTTTTTACATCTTTTTTGATTGTTTGCGGATGATGGTGAACTTGAATGTGGTCTCAAATTAAAGACAGTGAAATTCCCTATTGATTGATGTATAATTTCTATCATTTCTCATATTGCAAAAAAACTTAAAACGAACACATAGGTATATTATTATTATTGCAAAATGTTCGGGTGTTCGTAATTTTATTCTCTTTAAAATGGGTGCTTACCCAAAGCTCTACCTTTTACCGTTCGAAATTTTTCGAAGTTCAAAGTTGAGGAAACAAGAAGTAAGCGTCAAGTATTGAATTTTGAACTAAAAAATACTCAAAATTTTGATCGCATCAGTTTTAGGACTTATTTTGAACATTTTTTTTATTGATCAAGTACGTACTTTTTTTTTTTAAAAAAAAAAAAGCATACATCACTGTGCTATTGAAAATACATGGATTTCCAATTTTTTGCGTAAAAAAATACAATTTTTTTTGATTGTTTGCGAATGCTGATGAACTTGAATATGTTCTCAAATTAAAGACAATGAAATTCCCTTTCGATTTAGGTATTTTATTATTGCAAAAATGATCGGTTCGTAATTTTATTCTCTTTAAAATGGATGCTTACCTGATGAACTTGAATATGGTCTCAAATTAAAGACAGTGAAATTTCCCTATTGATTTAGGTATTTTATTATTGCAAAATGATCGTGTTCGTAATTTTATTCTCTTTAAAATGGATGCTTACCAGTGAAAGATGTTTTTCAAATTTTTTAATTTTCAAATTTTGTTATTTTTTTTGCAGACAAACAATCCAGTTGAATATCGTTTTACTGCTAGCTGCCCCGATTTCGTTGCGCAGGATATAATTTACATACTGGAAAATATATTTGACGAATCGTCATGGATGAATGTCAAGATAGAGGAAGTAAGTTTTTTTTTTTAATTGTCTTGCTTTTGATTTTTTTTATTTATATGTATTTTCAAAAATTGATGTTCGTTTTTTTTGTTTTTTTTTTATCAGTCATAATTTTTTTCATTTATACTTAGTTTCAAAAATTAATGTTCATTTTTTTTTTTTTTTTGATTTTTTAGAAAGGAGAACATACAGTAGAATTTACAATTCCTTTTCCGGTTAAATTGCAGACCGTCATAAAAAAAGTAACAGAGGCAGGTTTTGAAAACCTATCAATTAATACCATAAATGTATCGGAAGTGTCCAGGAAACGATTTTTAGAGTTAAAAACTCTGCAACAAAAAAAACGCAAGGTATTGTAATGTGTATTAGCCTACATGTGTAAATAAAAGATATTGATTTCTTATCATGTTTAAATGTTTCAAAGTTTTGTATGATTTTTTTTATAAAAATGTCCATAATTTTATTCTCTTGAAAATGAGTGCAAATTTTTCGAAGTTTAAAGTTGAGAAAACAAGATACAAGCAGTAAGTATTCAACTTTGAACTAAAAAAACTCAAAATTTTGATCGAAGACATAGGTATTTTATTATTGCAAAATTTTCATAATTTTATTCTCTTTAAAATGGTTCATGATACAAACAAAAAATCTTCCGTATGCGATTGAAAAATCTGGTTAGAGATGGAAGTATTGAGATCAGTAGGAAAAATGATTGAATTTGATCTTGGAAGGTTAGTTGTGGTCGAAATACAGTGATTTGTGCAAATTACAAAACTTTCCTCGAAAAGGGAAGCTTCTCATATGTTGAAAAAAATGATTTTATGATTAAGTTGAAAAAATGATTTTATGATTACTTTTATCCACCATTTCTTCGTAATGTCAACTTTGATCTAAAAATACTCAAAACTTAGATCGAACAGCATAAGTTGAAAAAATGATTATAAATTATGATTACTTTTATCCACCGTTTCTTCGTAATGTCAACTTTGAATACTTGAAACTTAGATTGAACACATATCTAAGTATTTTTTTATTCTCTTTAAAATGAGTGCAAAGTTTTCGAAGTTTAAAGTTGTGAAAACAAGATACAAGCGGTAAGTATTGAACTTTGAACTAAAAATACTTTCTGAAGCAAATTCAAAATTCTGGAGAAATTTTAAAATCACGCTGGAGACAACAGATCAGTGGGAAATGTTAGAATTCGATCTCAGGAGGTTGATCGAGTATAATATCCATGTAAATAACTATCAAATTATAAGGGAATTCATACATGTAGCGCTATCTCTCTAAATATCCAGGAACCAAGTCTAAACTAATAATAAAACAGTGCTCGCAAATCAACACGTAACACTCAAGACATAAAAGAAAAAAACATGTCCTCTAGATTCAAACCAACTGTCTTCTTGTTCATTTTTTTTTTCCATGGTGATTGTAAATTTTTTCTGGTGGCGGTTTTACCCAATAAAATAAGAATTCTAGTTTCAATTTTCATTTTTTTTTAAATTTTTTTTGTTCTTAAAGCTAGAAAATGTATCAACAGAAGAGTTTGATGTTGTCGAATGCAAATCAGCATTCAGAAAAAGGATTTGCGTCATCAAAATTATAAATAAGATAATATTCGATATTACAAGTTTTTTATTTAAAATAGAACCTATTATATATAGTATACTGTCTGATAGATTATCTATAATCAAAGCATTAAAAATGCATTCGAAAATGAAAATTATTTGCAAGAAAGGTATTGTAGAAGAAGAGATGTGTTTCTTCTTAAGCACCTCTACATTACCTTTCTTCATTAATGATGATATTCATAAAATTTTGAAAGATAAATTTTTTCCTCAATTTTTACCTCAATTTGAAAAATTGAATAAGCAGGGCAGTGGTTGGGTGTTGAAAAATGTCGAATTTCTTGAATTTACAATAAACAAAAATAATCCATTAAGATTATCATGTGGTACCTACATTCCTATCCCTAAAAAATTGCAAAATAAAAAATGTATCATAAACATTCAATCATATGATAACTTTTGTTTCAAGTACTGTATTTTAGCAAAATTTCTAATTCCCAATGAAAAGGGATATAAGGCATATATTTTTCCTGTCATTGAGAATAGAATTTTGAAGGAATACAACTTGAAATTTGATTTCCAAAACATATCTTTTCCCACTACCCTTCGTGATGTTTCCAAATTTGAAAAACAGAACAATGAAGTATCTGTTAATGTTTATGGCATTGAAAATAACGACGAAATATTTCCAATCAAGGTGTGCGAACTTGAAAAAAGATTTCATTATGATCTACTTTTTTTAAGTTCAGGTGAAAAAAATCATTTTGCTTACATTAAAAATTTTAATAGTTTAGTAAGGGAACAAATTACGAAACACCATGGTTCAATTGAAGTGTGTAAACGATGTTTTATACATTATTCTGGTCCAAACAAGGAATTTAAGTTAGAAGATCATAAACGTTGGTGTACTGAAATGATAAGTGAACCAGCTAAATATGTTCTTCCAACTGCGGGGGGAAACATTTTGGAATTTGATCAATTTAAGTTCATGGATCCAATTCAGTACATAGGATTCGCAGATTTTGAGACTATGTTAGTGTCCAAAAATGATTATGATTGGGTATCTAAAAATAGGGTTTTAAACCAACACATTCCTATTTCATTTTGTTTTTACCTTGTTGGTAAAAATCATTCAAAAATTATGGAACCTGTTTCCTACACTGGAATTAATGCGGTGGAAATTTTTTTCAAAAAATTAACAAAATTTGGTAAAATAATTGCCAAAAGATATCAAAAGTATAAAAATCAAATTATTATGACACCTTCTGATATACAAAATTTTAAAAATGCGACAGAATGTTGCATTTGTGGAAATGGTTTTTTTTTTGGAGACAAAAAAGTTAGACACCATGACCATATAACAGGTATGTTCATAGGTGCAGCTTGTGATTCATGTAACTTGAAACTACGTACCCCAAATTTTCTCCCCATTTTTTTCCATAATTTATCACATTACGATAGCCACCTTCTTTTCCAATGTTTTCTGCCAACAGAAAATATAACGGTCATTCCTCACTCTGAGGAAGACTATATTAGCTTCTCCATAAAAATCACTGACAATTTTTGGATTCGATTCGTAGACTCTTTCAGATTTCTCTCAGCAGGTCTTAGAACACTGTCAGAAAATTTACCTTCAACACAGTTGAAACATACAAATAAATATTTTCAGAATTCAGAATTAACAAACATAATCACCCAAAAAGGATATTTTTGTTATAATTTTTTGGACAATCTTGAAAAACTTAAATTGAGAGAACTTCCTGAAAAAATTTATTTTAGAAATGATTTAGATGATTCAGACTTGACTGACGAAGAATATCAATTTGCAAAAAATTGTTGGGAGAAATTTAACTGCAGAACTTTGGAAGATTATTTGGTAGTTTATTGCATTTCCGATGTGCTTCTTTTATGTGATTGCTTCGTCAGTTTTCGAAATCTTTGTTTGAAAAATTATGGTCTGGACCCCTGTCACTTTTATTCATTGCCAGGATTTTCTTTCCAAGCAATGCTAAAAATGACAGGAGTAAAATTAGAACTTCTTACTGATATGGATCAGTATTTGTTTTTTGAAAGAGGTCTCAGAGGTGGTATAGTCAATACAGTAAGAAAATTTTCAGAAGGAAACAACATTCACTTGCCTAATTATGATATAAATAAACCTCCAAATTCCATCCTATACATCGATGTAAATAACTTATATGGGTTTGCCATGAAGCAAAAATTACCAACTTCAAAATTTCGATGGGTTTCTCAAAATGATTTAGACTATTTTACTTCTGATTACATCATTCATTTAAACAATGATGGTGATTTGTCATATTACTTTGAGGTTGATCTGGAATATCCTAAACAAATTCATGATTTACACAATGATTTTCCTATGTGTGTGGAAAAGAAATGTCCTCCAAATTCAAAAACTGAAAAATTATTATGTACGTTGGAAGATAAAAAAAATTATGTTATTCATTTAAAAAATCTTCAATTATGTCTCAATCATGGTCTAATTTTGAAAAAAATACACAGGGCTATACAATTTCATCAATCTGATTTCTTGAAAATTTATATTGAAAAAAATACTGTTCTGAGGCAGAATGCTACTAACGAGTTTGATAAATCTTTTTTTAAATTAATGATCAATTCTTGCTTCGGAAAATTTATTGAAAATCAAAGAGAGAGATTAAATTTCAAGTTAGTAAATGATGTTCGAAAATATTACACCAGTGTGTCTAAATCTTCTTTCAAAAAATCAGTTGTTTTTAGCGAAAATTTAGTAGGAATACATTTCTTAAGAAGTATTGTTAAATTGAATAAACCAATTTTTGTAGGCATTAGTATTTTGGAAATTTCGCGTCATTTTATGTATGAAGTGTATTATGAGAAATTAAGTCACATTTTTTCGGATTGTTCATTTCCAAAATTACTGTACATGGATACAGATTCTTTCATTTTTTCTGTTGCAACTAATGATATTGAACAATATTTAAAAAATCAAATTTTTGATTGTAGCAACTATCCTATAGATCACGCATGTTATAATAATACAGTGAAACAGGTTCCAGGTTATTTCAAAAATGAATTGTCATCTCATCATTGTTCAAAATTTATTTCTTTAAGACCAAAAGTTTATGCTCTTGAAATCTACAACAATTCCACATCAGAAACAGAAGTAAAAAAAAAAGCTAAAGGAGTGAAAAAAAGTGTATTGAAAAATGAAATTACATTTTCAGACTACGAACTTTCTCTTTTTAAGGATGTTGATATTAGAAAATATCAAATGTCTTTTAGATCTCATAATCACGAGATTTTTACAGTACTACAGAGGAAGCTATGTTTAAATTCACACTGTGATAAGCGATTTTTTCATTCCAAAATTGATAGTTTTGCATGGGGTCACTATAAGATTGATAGTCTTTCTTCTGATGACCAAATAGATAGTGACTGTGATGATGATGATTATGAAAATAACATTTGAATTTTTAGATCACTTTCTCCATGATTTATGTACTTTTCATTTCCACTTGATTCATGCATAATTGTTAGCAACCCAATTTTTTTTTATTTTGCAGGAGATTCCAGAAAATGAATCCTTAATTATCTTAAATGAGTTTATTTTATCATATAAAGATATCTCGATCAACCTTGAAAAATGTTTTAAAACAATTTTTGAATACATTGAATATGGTGACACATCATTTCGGAAAATAAAATGTAGATTAAATAGAATTCTATCACCCTTACAAAATCATAATTTTAACTCTATGGTGGTAGATAACTCCATAACCAAAGGAATAAATTTAGAAATAATTGATTTTTTAATTTTGCACACATTTCTGTTCCAAAAATTAGAATTTCTGACATTTGAAAATTGTAAATTAAAATCAACTGAGGAAATAGATGGCTATGAGAGGGAAGTAGTTCGTTATTTCAAAAATTATGATCTGTTGAAAATGATTAACATACAAAACTGTGTTTATAAACAAAAATGCTTTGAAGATTTTGTATACTATAAAATAACAATGATGACTGCAATGAATACTCCTTCAAAGCAGTTCCGAGTAGTACATTGTGATGTAAAACTTGTTGTATAATTTTTTTTTTTTTTTTTTTTTTTTTTTTCAGATTGTAATACCTGTATTACCTGATGAAATTTATGATCATATATTAAGAATATTAAGATCTAAAATAGATATTGTAAATTTTCTTTGTAGTTCAAGGCTCTTTTATTCTATTGGAATTCGTCTTTTTGGTCAATACCCGCTCAATCATTTATACCTAGATACCCGGGTTCTATTTCATGGTCAATGTGGATCACTTGAAATAGAGCACCTGGGATTCTCTATTGATAAGATGTTAAAGGGCGAGGGAGTTGATTTTTCTAGCGGAATAGATTCCATTAGAAAAGTGGTGAAAAAATTTCTAAGAGGATACGAAATCATTTGTTTTAACATTTCATATCGTCATGTTTCGTTTCAAGGTTTGAATTTATTATTATCAATTCTTGGTTTGTATAAAAATGTTGAATATATTTGTTTGAGAAATTGCACTTTCGACAACGTTAACGAACCTTCTAGACTTTTCCACCACTTTTCTAATGAAATTAGAATTAATCTTCATGGGCTGGAAGGAGTTTTAATCGAAGAATGTAATTTTAAGTATACAAATGTTACTCCGCCTCGTCAAATAAACATAAATTATGCTACTTACCAAAAATTAATTCCAAATACTTTGATCCCTGTTGATATTAGTTTATCAATATCATAACCTAGAATACCTAAAATACCTAGAAAATAAGTTTATTTATGTCAAGTTCATTATGATATTGTTTCTATTACAGTTGATGAACAGAATGCTTATACGTGAAGGAGGTGAAGAAGAAGTCAATGATGGAAACTGAAAAAAAATTTGTTGATCTACTTACTGATTTTATTCAACTTGTAATTCCATGTTTTCTTTAAATTATTTTTTTTTTTTTTCATTGAAAATACATAATGAATACTTCTGAGAAGTGTGATTTCTTTATTCCAACATGAGAAATGGGAAAGAATAAATAAAAAAAAACAATTTATATTTATTCAATTGAAAGGGTGTCTTACAATCTTAAGTTATAATGAAGAATAATTTTTCCACTTATAAAAAAAATATGTACATATGTTCTACACATATTTCAACTCATAGAAGTAAGTAATTACTATTAGACCAAGATGACTCTGAGTGAAATTTCCTTATAAACTCTACTTTATCAAATATTTTTTCTTTTGAAAGAATTCGAATTTCAGAATGGATAATCATACAGAGTAGTGTATCCAAATGTTTATAATTAACAGAAAAATTATCAATATCTGGTAATTCATGGGAGGATATATAATCAATATGATCTAAATCTGTCATTGCACCATCTACCTCATCTATATCAACTTTTTTTACAAAATGATTAACATATTTTGAAAAAACATAAACAGCGTAGATTTGATATTTTCCAAGAATTTCAAGTTTCAATGAGATAGTATCATACCATCGAACCAAATCATGAAATAATTCTTCTGTCATCATCATTAATTTAACATTATCTTCCATAAGAACTACATTGTTACCTTCAAAGTTGAAATGAATGGAAAGATTTTTATCAATGGAAACAGTTTTTTCTTTTTCATCACATAATTCTTTTAGTTTGAAAAACTTGAAAATTGATCCAAACTCACGTTTCATTAGTAGAAGCCATTGATCTGTTGATAACGATATCTGGTCCAGATGATTTCCATAAGAAGAGGTTATCCGAATAATAGGTTTAAAGCTGGAGTTGACACACATCCCAGTTTCAATGTAATAATTCATACACGCAACATTGATACGACTTTCACATATTAGATCGTTAAAATTCATTTTTTACTACTTCGGAAAATTGATTTCAATAATGATAAAAAAAAAATTGAAAAATAGAAAGTAAGTACTGATTATAAATCACTTTCTCAATGTAATGCTTAGTTGAGATTGACAGTTACTGATTGAAGAAGAAATATTTTTCATGCTATCCCCACTTACAATTTAAAAATGATTATTGGAGTGAGAGGAGTCAACAGATATGGATGGTTATTACAAATAATTGATGATGAAGGAGTTTTCTTTTTAGGTCATTTCATCACAACTTTGAAAAATGATTATTCATTCAAATTATCTCTCAGAAACATACTTTTTTTTAAAAAAATGATTACCTAAGGAGTATTTCTAGGACATTTCCATAATATCTTTGACCGTCATCAAATATGTTTTAAAGATGATTACCTAAGTGAAATCTGATTTTTTAATCCATGAATTATGATTTTCAGATAACCCTAACCATTTCACATAATATTCATCTCTTCTCTTTCTAATAATTTTTTCTACCAAATAAACATTAGGATAAGAAACTTTTTTCAATTCTTGTTCATAGAAACATCCTAAAATTGGTTCTCCAAGCTCATCTTCTAGCAAATAGGTCACAGGAATACTTTTTCTGATATGAGCAATGCGAAATATTTCATTTGACCAATTTTGATGATAAGATTTATCAAAAATTGTTTTATATTTGCTTACACGAACAAAATCACTAATTTTAAATTTTTCTTTCATCAACTTTTCTAATGGATGATGAGAACCAGTATTTTTAATAATTTTAGAAAGGACTTCTCTCTCATTTTGTTTATTTACTTCAATAGGTTTACATTCGATTGTGCGATGATAAGAATTATTATACTTATTGACAATATCTTGAAGAGTATCAAGGTACTTAAAATCTCCTCTTAAACTACACTCTTTGAATATCATATTCTTCAATGTTCGATTGACTCGTTCTACTATCCCACATTTTATGGGTGAAAATGTGCTATAGTGGTTAATTCCATACTTTGAGTAAATTTGATTACAGTCCTTATTCCAAAATTCTTTACCATCATCTGTTTGAAAATTTTTTGGTGGATGAGGACTTTTTTTGAAAATGTTTTCCAAAGCCAACGAAACAATTTTACCTTGTTTTTTTTTTAAAGGTTCAACAAATACCATTTTTGAGAAACAATTGATAACTACTAGTATATAGTTATAATTTTTGTTTATTTTGGCATATTCTCTCATTTCAATAAGATCTGCAGCAAATAGATCGTATAATGATCTAATTTCAACTCTACGACGAGGAAAATGTCTACGAATTGGACCGTGTAACTCATGTACAACTACCTTTTTGAAAGATGGTTCCATGATACTCTCCAACAGACTGAAAATATTAGTAATAAAACAGATGTATTTATAGTTATTTTAAATTATTTTACGTTCTTCTAGCTCCTCAATAATAGATTGTATTTCATTAAAAATTTGAGGAGAGTCATTGCCAGCCATTTGTTCACCCTTTAATAATTTCAATCTTTCAATTAATTCATTGACATCATCATAGTACACTATTTGATATTTGCTATTACATGGTTTCATTAATTGTTTGTTCTGGATTGAAGCATTTCTTCGAGGAGTACACTTTTTTTTCTGTTTCTTTCTTAATTGGTTTTTTGTTTTAATTTTATTATTTTTTTGATTTTCCATTTTCTTTTTAATACCTCCACCTTTTTTGTGTTTCACATTTATTTCACTAGTTTTGAAAGATTGATTAAGTACTTCTGGTATCAAATTATCATCATTTGAATTTGAGTTGATTTCATTTTCATCTGAAAAACAATTAAAAGTTGTTTTTTTTTTCCAAAATTGGTCTAACAATGTCTCGTAAAAAATTATATTTTTCTCTGTTTGATGATTTCCAAGACTTGTCTTTTCGTTTATGAGATTTTGTTTGTTTTAAAATTTCAACATAGTTTTTCAGATCTTCACTAGTGTATGAGCTTTTATCAACATAATCTTGGGTAAGCAAATTATCTAATCCAGTGGTACGATGAAAAGATCGATTTCCTAAAATGAAAAAGTTTTTGGTGACATCTACTTTTTTATTTCCCATTACAAAAATTTTCTTTCTGGGACTAATTTTCAAACCATACATTGTATCCCGTAATGCCGGGAGACCATGTTTCATTAACAATTCTTCTTGAATGTTATGTTGAGGTTGAGTATATACATGGTCTATTTCTTCTTCTTCTTCAGTTTGTTTTTGAAGTCTTGATTCTCCAATTTTTCTAATTTCATTCAGTGGTTTGATTATTGGTTGAAATGTTTCATTTATTTCTCTATATGAATCTTCTTTAGACCTTTTCAGCTCATTATATTTCTTTTGAATATTTTGCGCTATTTCAACAATTTCTTCTTTTTGTTTGATTTCCTTGTCAATGTTAGAAATTACGTTATTAGACATGACTGACAATCTTCTTCAATCACAACTGATGTTCTCAATCAAAAGTAATGAAATGATGGAATGAAGAACGTAATTTTCCTTTATATATAGATTTTTCAGTGTCAATAATTAAAAATCCAAATGGCTTATTCCATGAAAATTTACATATACTCTGAAAAGAAAGAAAGGTTAGATCAGAACTCAAATGATCATCGTACACATGCTTCATGTTAAGCATATCTTGACTGAATAAAATGATGAAATTTGCATTATCACGTATCAAAGATTTGTAAATTCTTGCATAACTTTGACACAATAAAAAACAAGAGATGCCTTTATGTCTTGACATTGAAAAAAATTTTCTTAATTTTTCATTTCCCTCATTTGAAGCTGAAATATCATCAAATATAACAATGCTGTTTTCTTTACATTCTTCAGGGTCATTCAAATCGTTACAAGATGTAAAGCAATAAAAGCCTATTTCAGGTACCAATTGGAAAGCTTGTTTTAATTTTTCATACTTTGTTTGAAACAAACTTTTGCTAACCAAATATACATTCTGATATCTAAGACCATTAGCATGATGAAGAAGTGTTATCATCAAATTGGTTTTTCCACAACCAGATTTACCCACAATTAATCCTCGAATAGAACTAGGAAACAATGATCCATGAACTTGACGATCATCAACACTTTCAAATATACTTTTATCTATAGAAAGTTTTTGTTCTTGTTCTTCAATTTTAACATTCGGTGGTAAACCAAACCCATTCATTTTTACAAGAATGAACTACTACCTTATAGCAAAGCTTGAAAAGAAATAACAATCATTCGATGAATGAACTAATATTTATATTTCATAATTTCTAAAAAATAAACAGTAATACCTAATAATAATGATAAAAGTATCTACAATTTTTTTAAATTATAATATTTGAGTTACAATTCCATCCATGGATCTGTAAGAAAAAGCTCTGTCATAGAAAATTAAACATCTTGCTGATGTATCAGCAGGGACATTGTCTTCACATGAAAAATCAAATCTTACATTTAATGGTCCTCCTACACTTTTTGATAAAATTGTTTCTTTTTGTCGACTACAATCTAGAACAATCAATGGGAAATTTGTTAAAAATGTTTTCATATCATGACATGGATAAAGATTAGACTGTTGATAGAAACTAGAATAGAATTTCACAAACATTTCATACAGTATTGAACACTGATTTTTTTGTGTATCAAGAGATGGAGTTTCATAAGGAATGTATATATCATTCAGAAATAATTGAAATGATCGTAGTCTAATGCTATCAAATTTTGATGCAGATGATGAATAATTATTCTTTCGATTTGTCTGAAAACCAACAACTATGAAACGAGGTTTTAAAAGTGAAGTAGTTGTTTTTATAGACCATGTATGAGAGGTTGAAAGAGGTAAGGAAGGGTATTCATACAACTCCCATGTTCTAAAAGGTATGTATAATTCTCGGTTTTGTTTGATAATACTCAAAAACTGAATACGCATTGCATCTGAAACTTTGATTTGAGGAATTTTCCATGAAATTTCGTTGATTATGAATTTTGGAGGTATACCTTGTGGTGCTGCTACTTGGTCTGCACCTGCTGCTGCTGCTCCTGCAACTGGTCTATTCCACACAAACACATTACTGTCATCTCTTGCTCTTACCATGATGATTTCCTGGGAGGCATTCAAAATGATTTTCCGATGATCTTCAAAGTATCCCATCAATCTATTCAAAGGGTAATGAATTTGGATAAGACCACTATTTTTATCGAAACTTCCAGTATATTGTTCTGTACTGGAACTATCGAACCCCAAAGAGTTGAAATAAGATTTCTCCACAGATGATATGGATAAATAGGATTTCATAGTACTTGTAATACCAACATCTGTCACATGATCTATTGATACTCCATTCAGTTCATATGATAAACTCTTGAATAAATAAGCTAATCCATTATAATCAAATGCGAATGTTCCATTTCCTTCCTCCACTTTTCCGCTGATAAATATGTAGGATGAATGAGGAAAAGTAATGATTTCTTTACTATTGATTGGAATACGAATCTCGTCATTATAATTCACACAAGATTGATTGAATGGTTTGTATGAGTGATAAGATATTTCTTCTATTTTGGTATCATATTGAACAGGTTGTAAAACATCCAAATTAAATTCGTCAATCATTTTAACAACTGTTATTATTCTTTCTTCACAAGATATCCTAATGATGAAAGAAAATTTTTGTTATCTTGAGAGACTTTGTTACAATTTGTCTTTCGCTTGCGAACTGAAGTTTTGATCATATTTCCAGCCTTTATATAGGGTTTTGGCATTGTATTTTGTCTAGATAATTTTCTTGGATGACTGAAGAGAATCATTTTAAATTATTTTTTTTGATGATTCACGTAAATGCAATGTGATGAATGCTTCTTCTTGATTTAAGTTGATGAAATTACCATTTTCATCTCTTAGTTCCAAATCGATTTCAAAAATATTCTGTATTCCATGGGACAAAGGTAAGTAAATTATATTGATCGGTTCTTCCCTGATTATCGAATTTTGAGGTACATTAATTGGGAAAGAGTGGATTACTCGAAGGTTTTCGTGATTACTGAAACTATTTGTAATCAAATTGCTATGTATATTTAAAATCTTGGGAAAAACTGATAATCTTACAGAATTTGTTTTCTCAGTGCCTCCATATATATATTTCATACTCGCTATCATATCATCTAGAGTTGTTAACTGACTGGTTCCTGTTATAATACTGGTAAGATTTCCATATTTCTCCTGATATTTATTACTTTCATTTGAAATAAGATTGTTGTTGTTTTCATCTCTTATAATCTGAGGAGTTGAATGAGTTGAAGCGGTGGTATGATTGGAAAATGAATTGAAATTTAATTTACTGCGGATACTGTCATTAATAGAGCATGTGTAAGTATAGTGCTGATTGTGATCTTTTGGAAAACCGATCAGTTGTAAAACACTATCATCTTTATTGAACTCAATTAGCTTATTAGAAAACAAGACACAAGATTCTGATATTACATCATAAGCAATTTTAAGCCATTTTGAAAACTCAGTATTAATTTTTCCAATTAATTTATCTACTTCGAAATATTGACCTTGTTCGAGAGTTAGACATCTCAAAGCTTGATCCACGCCATCACGATAATAAATTTTATTATTACCTAAAGTGACATTGTTAAAGTTTTTCTTCACAGAGAATGAAACACACCCAAGTTCATACTTTTGATGAGGTAAATGTATTGATTGAAAAATTTGATAACGAATATTTGCTTGATCACTTCGAACACAAAAACGATATGAACTCATGTTAAAGCTGAAATAAGACTATATTTATTTATCAATTGCAATTCAATTTATAGTTTTTTTTTCTTATCTTTAACCATGCTTACAAGGTATTTTATACAGAGATGACCACAATTGACACCATTAATTTTCTGGGTTGAATTGTGATTATAATATATATTACATTTCTTAAAGTATTTTATAAAATTTTTAGGAGGAGGTACATTTCCTAATGGGTCAAAATAAATGACACTAGATCCAATCTTCCAATAAGCAGTCCAATGAGTACCAATTCCTTGCTTAGAATCTAGATTAATAATACCACATTCTTTAAAACGAGGTACTTTGGGTAAATTATCTCTACAAAAAATACCACGAAAATTGGGAATTTTGAATTTTTCTACATAATATAAGATTTGAAAATCATACAGTGGTTTATTACTTGGTGGTAACCTCATTTTTTTTCTTGATTAAGATTGCTTTTACTCAATGTAAGAAAATACCAAGACCTTTTTTATGAGGAGCTACCAATACACCACTTCCTAAACGTGTTTCTGGAACTGAGGATTGTTTTTTGAACTGATCTTTAATCGCTTTCACTTGTTTAACTCCTTCCACCACTGCACCAATCCCACCTAATATAGTTCCAATGTGTTTTAAGGCTGATAAGATTGGTATCAAAGGTATTGCCCCTCCACTTATTGGGATTGGTAATACTCTTCCTGCAGGAGGAGGTTTTACTTTGAACTTCTTAATTGAAGACAATGTATGTTTAACTGCTGATTCTAGTTTTTTTGGATTAAATTTTTTCCCTTTTATAGATTTTCTCGCCTTTGCTAATAATTGAGAAAAAGAGATTCCACAACCTTTCACTTTTTGTTTTGGTTTCTTTTGAGATTTTCTTTTCCGAACAGAAACACCAGCACCTGACTTTTTTTTCATTTGTTTTGATTTCTTTTGAGACTTCTTTTTTTGATTAGAAACACCAGCACCTAACTTCCTCTTAGTTTGTTTTGGTTTCTTTTGAGATTTTTTTTTTCGGTTTGAAACACCGGCTCCTAATTTTCTTTTTAGCTTCATAGTGTTGGTAACCATCCATGCAGTACCTTTTTCTCCTATTGATGAGTCTTTGGCTTTGACTCGTTCCCAGGCTTGATTCTCTAAAACTTGATCAGCAATATGTCTGCTGGTTAAATCAGATGATTGAGCATATGCTATATCATGCTGCTTGGCTGCTTCATCAAGAGGATTTATTCCTGGGATATTATTATCTAATTTTTCCATCAATTTAGTTCCTGGTCCTAAATATCTAAATAAATATTAAAATGATTAAATATGAAAGATTAGTATACTTGTTGAGATGACAAATGAAAAAATTTTCCTTTTATAATACTACTAGTACATACCTGTAAGTTGGTACATGTAATTCAAAGGGTAATCTATCTATCATCCAATTAATTGCTCCAGTACCTTGATAATATTTTACTGCTGACTGATTCTCTTCATTTTTTTCATCACGATGAATGAACATAACTACCTCATTGTAAGAAATATAACACCATAATGACTTATTTAAATTCAATTCTTCTGTATTTATACTTTTTACCAAGCTTCATCATTATCACATTCATTTTGAAAATACTTAGATATACAATTCAGCTAAATTGTAATAATTGTCTCTTCATTTCAATTCTCATGTTGGTCTATGTGATAGAGTTGTCGCACTTGGAGCAGAAGGTAAGGCGATCGAATCCACTCTCTATCATCTTCATGTGAAACCATGTACAGAAAAAATTTGGCTTCACATAAAGATGATCAAGAAATGGATTTACTACATCAATAAATATAGGTAACTCTGAGACCTCATGAGATTTTTTTTATAAAAAATTATCACCACGTTAATTGATTTAATATTGATTTTAGTAGACATTTCATTTAATCAGTTTGAGTAAAAAATAATAATTAAAATCAAGAAACTTAAGAGAGAAAAAAAGGGAAATTTCTCTCTTCAATGATAACACAAAACATGATGGAAAATCATTAGAATACTAATGAATAATTCAATCATGTTGAATCAAAAGAAAACAATTATAAAGTTAAAATCATGGAATAAGAGAAAAAAAAAAGGGAATTTTCAAGTTAAAATCGAGAAACAGGGAAAAAAGAGAATTTTTACTCTTCAAGAATACGTTAACTGTGTTTAAAATGAATACAGATCAATACTATCACTCCTAGCGGACAATACAACAACTATATCATTAAAACGAAACTACCGCTCCTAGCGGACGATACGTGAAGGTGGCCAGGTTGCCCGTTTTAACCCTACTGGTGGGAGCTGTTGAAAGTTGGTCATTTCAAAACTTCCTAAAAAAAAGTGTCAACTTCATCGGAAAACCTGTTATTTTTTTTTATTAAAAAAATTGTTGTGGAAGAAGAAGGAAAAGGGTGATAAAAAAATTCTCGAAAAAAGAGTTCACTTTGACGCTGCCTCCGAAAAAAGCTTAGAATATCCAGAGCAAAAGCAAAAGGGAGGGGGATTGGTCATATTGAGCAAAAAATGCCAAGAATGACAATAAAATTTACGAATAGCTGAAAATTAATAATTATTCGACGAATAGGTACCTACCTACTTACTTTTTCAAGTGACAAAAATAATCATTACCGAGATGCAATAAATCTATTGAGGCCGCAATTCAACTTCTA